>NC_134949.1:191814295-196614295 GCF_965638725.1 Aptenodytes patagonicus | reverse complement strand
ATTGGCAAGCCTACTGGCAAGCCGTTTTCCCCTCGGCTTCACTCCAGTGAGGACGTGGAAGCAGAAAGGTGCCTTCCGGCATTGCTGCCGCGGGGA
Organism: Aptenodytes patagonicus; assembly: GCF_965638725.1. Classification (NCBI taxonomy): domain Eukaryota; kingdom Metazoa; phylum Chordata; class Aves; order Sphenisciformes; family Spheniscidae; genus Aptenodytes; species Aptenodytes patagonicus. Next base: position 196,614,199 of record NC_134949.1, on the reverse strand, counting down.
GCGGCAGCCGTGCCTGCCAGCCTGCCCCTGCCGCGACACCACCGAGCGAAACCGGTCCCCGGAGATGCTCGCCGGGCCCGGTCCGCCACGGAGCCCCGCCCCGAGACCTCACACGAACCCGCCGAGCGACGGAAGAAGCCGCCGGGCCCGTCTGAGCGCCCTCAGGGCGATGCCTGCAGGGACGCCAGCCAGGACGGGGGGGCTGTGCCGGAACAGGAGCCGCAGCTGAGGGGTCAGGAGGGGCCTGCGAGCTCTCGGGACAGGCCCAGGCACCACCCGCTCCCCTCTCACGGCGGGGACCGGGGCCGCCCCGGCGGCGGCGGCGGCGGCGGCGGCGGCGGCGGCGGCGGCTCCCCGCTTGAGGAGAGGTGGCTCGCGGCGCCGGGCGGGCGAAGGGGGGATCACGTGGCCACGCTTACAGCGTCCAATAGGCGGTGAGGAAAGGGGGGGAGAGCCACCCGCCCTCGTGCACGTGACGGCGCGCGCGAACGGTCAAGCGCGAGAGGCCCCCCCTCCCCGAGGCTTGGTGTCACGTGACGCGCTTCTCTGCTGCCCCCCCCCGCCCCCTCCCCCTCTCCTCCCCAGCCCGCCGCTGTCACGTGCGCGGTGCCGGCGCGCGCCACGCACCCCTTCGGCCCCTTGACGTGCGGCGCGCGCCGGCGGGGCAGGCGCCGAACGGCCGTAACGGTCCTAACGGCCGTAACGGCAGCGGCTCTGGCGAGGGCCGCTTGTCCTGGCGCGGGGGCACCTTGGAGGCAGCGGGGCCGCAGGGAGCCTGCCGGGTGACGTCGCGGGGGCCGGGTGAGGAGCGCTTGGGGCGGTAGCGTGCGCGGCGGGGTCGGCGCCCCGCCGCCGCCAGGCTGGGCGTCCCCTGCGTGGGGCCGCGGGCTCCCCCCGCCCCTTGCGTTTCCGTTAGGGTGCTGTGAGGGCTGCGGTTTGGCGTGGGCGGGAGCTGTCGGCGGTGGGGAGCGGCTGAACGGAGGTCACGGCGGGGACCCCGGTGAGGGTCTGTAAGGCTGGTGATACCCATCCGGAGGAGGAAAGGGCCCTTCTCACGTAAACAGGGCTTGGTTAGGGGTCGTCGTCCGAGTGACTTGGCGAAGCTTTCTTTTGGTCCGCCTGTGGATTTCTCCCACACAGCTCTCTGAAAGTCTCTCTTCCTGCTTGGCGTAGCTCACAGTATGTTCTTACAGTTTGGGGTTTTTTTTTCTGATTCATGGTGTTTCAGTTCATCCTTCCCTTTGTTGTCTGCTTCCTGAAGGCTGAGAGCTAGCTTACTGAAAAAGCAGGGCTCTCAACAATTTTCTTTCCTTACTGGGCTTTATATAAATAATTAGTGTTTCTTCAGTTTTTAATACAGTTCTTCTAAATTAAATATTAAAGGAAAATTTACTTTTTAAAAGGAACTTTCAGAGTTCTAATTTAGGCAATTTAAGTGATCTCTTTTGGAAAGCATGTTGTCTACTGTCGAAAGGTAAAATGGACTTTAATTGTTTAAAGTAGGGGTGGGGTTGTGAGAAAAAGATGCTAAGCATCGTGAATGGAAATGTGTTTGGAGCACAAAGTTTTTCAGGAAAAGCAGTGTTTGGGAGATGCAATAATTCTTTAGAGCCTTAGTATGAGTATTTTCCTTTGAATGCTTGTATCTGTATGCATCAGATTGAAATATAGGTATTGCTTTAGAAGATGTCCTGAGTGAATGGCTTCAATAAGTTGCAGCAATGGCTCAGCTTAAAAACAAAAAAAAAAGAAAAAGAAGGCATATCGTGATTGTAATTACAGTTTTGTTATGGTGGGTAGATGACTGTCATCCTACTAACGGTTTTTTCCTGTGGCTAAACCAGTCTTATGTTCAGTAATATTCATGTACGTGGTGGTTTTTGCTTGCCTGTATTTCTTTCAGCTGGTTACTTAAAGCACATAGGAGGTCTGGTTGTCAGGTCTTAGATCAGCAGGCTTTTCTTTCCCTGTATTGCTCATAAAAGGCATCCAAAAATAAATCGTGTAGAGGTTTGAACATGCAGATTTTGTCATAGAAATCTTGCCTTATGCAAGGTCTAAGGAAAGTAAGTTAAGGCACGTGATTTCAGGGAGTGCAATATCTTTTTGTTGGCAGGGAGAAAACCGCAATAAAATCACTTGGTTCATGCATCTGATTAATGTCAATAGTATGTATTGTTTCCCTGTTCTTTCTCAATACTGAAATACGAGATTAAAAAAACAAACATAAACTGGAGAAAACATGGGGAAGATTAGTGTTATGTCTAGGATTTGACTCTTTCTTGGTTGAGGTGTACTTAAAATTAAAAAAAGATCAAGTGTGCCAGTCATTTTGTGTTGTTCTAAAGCCAGATATCCCAGCTTTTGTGTTCTCATTGCTGTTTATAATTCCCACAGACAATTGGGAGAAATGAAGGCCTGAGCCTGCAGTTTCTTTCTGTGCAGGAGTAAGTCTGCCCAGCTAAAATAAATTGCACCATTGGAGCCTGAGGAAAGAGTGAAACAAACAAACATGCAATTGTGTTCAAATAGCCTTTACAAATAAGGGGATTATCTTTGAGGAGTTAACTATAGTTTTTTGTTGCAATGACAATTGGTACTGTTTTCCCGGTAGGATGTTGTGTTAGGTTATTGTTCTCTCCAGCATGGATTTGTTTAGCTGAGCTATAAACACTGTAAAACTTTATCTAAAATCATTTAACAAAACATTTTGTAAACACTGTCTTTTTTCCTTTTTTTTTTTTTAAGGCAGGGATTCATCTTTGTCCACATGTACCACTGAGAATCAGCCTGCACACTGTTTCTTTAAGAAAGCAAGCTAGTGAGAAGTTGAATGCCTAAGCAGCAGTTTAGCATAGAATTTTTGAAGGGCTTGTCTCTGAAAGTGTGTGGCTTTTTTTAATTGTGAGATCTAGATAGTTTTTTTCCCTGTTAGTGACTGCTCCGAGTTCAAATTCTTTTTTATCACAATATGCGGCCAGTTCAGTTTCCTTCTCTACAAACCATCCTTTCTTGCTTATTTTTAGCCTCACTGAAATTCAAACAATCATCTTTGTTTCTGTTCCTGTTTGTATACTGATATTGTTGGATAATTTCAGATGTCAAAGCAGTTAGAAGAGGTATTGTTGATATAAGCTCCCTCTGCTGGTTAGTTCTGCAGTAGAAATAAAGCTATATGGTATATAGTTGTTTGTCACTGAATCATGCAGGAGAAATGAAAAGACAGTTAAAAGCAGTGACATACAGTGTTTCTAAAAGCAACTATGTACCAGAGCACCAAGTTTAAGCTTATGACTTTTACACTTATAAAGTTTTTGATTGCAATTAACTTAAAAACTAGATGTTGATATGTGAGTGACAGATACTCCTTAGAACTGCTGCTGCCATGTTGCATACAGAATCTAAACAATAGCTTGAGAGCCAATATATTGAGACAGCTATTTGCATGCAGATTAAAATAACTTCATTACTTTGGACTCCATCTGGTACATTTGCTACTACATTGCACTTAAAAACTTTCAGTTAAGGTGCAGTCATTGCATAGTAGTGGGGTCCAGGCCTCTATGTGATTATCAGGAGAAGTAAACAATAAACTTAGCTCTCTTATTGATGCAGTACAGGAAGGGTGAGTGAAGGACACTGTGTTTCTTTGTGCAACTGCTTGCAGTGACATGACTAAAGTCTCGTAGATGAGCCTTTCATAGCAAGGATTTGCCCAGAAGAAACTGCACACGCCTTCCCTCCCCATATTCAGACAAATGTTGCACAAGGATGAAGTTTGAGTGTGATTGGTGTGAGAGGTCAATTGCAACGTTGCAGAGTGTCTATCCATTTGGAAAGTGTGCAGTATGTCTTAGAGGATGCTAAAATTAATTGGGTTTCTGTTTTGGTAACACTGAGTTACTTTACTGACATCTCCATTTACAGTACTATATATAAATATATACTCCCCAAATACTTTCTTCCCCACTGTAGACCTTTTTTTTCCCCTCCTCTGGCAACTAGAACTTTTATTGGAAAACTAGGAAAGTGGCTAAGGTTGTTAAGGAATCCATCTTTAGAGAGGAAAAAGGTGGTGCTTATGCTTAGATTGGGCATTTATTTTCTGTGGAAAATGGAGAATAAGTAGTTAAAACAGCTTTCTACGCGCAGTTAAAGCTAAGAAACAGTAGTCCATGTATAAACCCCAGAACTTTCAGATTTGTATGTTATTTCACTTATTTAGACATAAGCATAAACAAAAATAGCTGCTGTTGCTACTGTAAAAATGTTTCAACTGAATGATGATAGGTACTCCAGCAAATGGCAGCATCTAAGGACAATATTTGTAGAGGAGGGGAAAAGGGTGTGTGTTTGGGGAGAAACAGTACATATTATATAAGAGGCAAGAGGTGGTGTTTGTTGTTTGCTTGGTTTTGTTCTTAAGGGTTTTTGTTGCTAAACCTAGAGAGACTTTAGGATTGAGATTTATTAAAGAAACTAACCTGCCAGTGGCAGATCAGTTGTCATTAAAAACCTTCTAGGGGAAACCTTTGAAATAACTTTGTAGGATTGTACTAACAGTTGAAATTGGAAATACACAGCATTGTTTTAGATAAAGCAGTGTTACACCTGTCAAAAATTGTAAGGCTCTTCATCTGTGGATAGAGTTCATTGCTCATGTCTTCAATCTGGAAAGTCTTGTGTGCTTGAAAGCTTTTCGTTATCTACTGGTATTAGTTTGCCTGACAAGATATCCAGTTGAGCTTTGAGGTATGGGAAATGCGGTGTAACTCGCATAGGTTTTGGAAGTGCTTGGAAAGGTTTTGTCAAAGAGGAGTGGTTAACTGAGTCATACAGTAGTAGAAAATAAGCCAAGCGGATTAAAGACCTAGTGCAAAGATCAGAAAGGGATAGATGAAGTAGCGCATTTTAAACTGGTTACCTTTAGAGTAGAATAGGTTCTCAGGGTGCTGTAAAACTTGTTAATGTTAATTTACTAGGACATTCTCCATCAAAATAACATTTTGTTTTCATGTCTTAAATTGACAGGATGTATTGAAAAGAACTTCAGTGAAGAAAATATTTTTCTTGATGTCCAGTTTGTGCCTTGCCAGTTGTATATTATATGAGGCAAATTAAATAGGTAAAGTCAGAAGGGACAATTACTTGGCCTGCTCAAAAGAACACGTCATTGCTGTCTCCTTTTAATTGATTGATAGTGTCATATGTTAAAAGATTTACCAAAGCGAGGTAACAAATCTTAGCAGCTAACTAGCCTGAGTTTGTAACTGGAGTAGAAATTAAGAAGGCTTAAATGCATTCACATCTGTTTAGCTGTGTAGAATATGCTGTGGTCCTGGCATCAGGTAGACTTTCAAAAGCTGTTCTATAATACATCTAGTATATGAATGTGCCATCTGGAGACTTCAGGTGTTTTCAAGACCTGCTTCAAATGTGAAATGTAGAGTGAAGTCAGGCTCTTAGTGATAGAGGTGCCTGTAGAGCAGATCTGGGTTTGTTGGAGCAAGGTTATGAAATTTGATAAGGAGACAAGTCTGGGTTTTGTGTGTGTTGGGTTTTTTTTGTACACATACTTCCACTATGACCTCAGTGTTTCTCAAACTTCTTAAAAATAATAATAATAAACCCCTTCCTTCCAAAAAACATGTGCACTGAACAACCTGTATTTTAGGATTGACTGCTGGTCTTGAATAGCTTTCTGAAGCCATGTTTTGGTTGTCAGCACAGTTTTGAGAACCAAGCATCAGAAGTAAAGGAAAGACGCTTTCTTTTGTGTTCTCGCTGTTGTCCATATCTGATACCCAGGCATCATCAAGAAGCAGCCTGACTTGAAAGCAACAAAGCAAAGAATAGAGGGATACTATAGGACTGGAGCAAACAAATGAAAAGGAAAGAACTAAATGTTGATGAGAGGATGACATCTGGATAGAGACTGCATTTCTTACCCATTGAATGATTCCTTAGTCTTTTTTTTTTTTTTAAATAAGTGGTTTATTGTGATTTATATCATGTCACTGACATTCTGTGGAATTCTCCATCTAGTGCTTTTCAGATTTCACAAAACTTGCTGATACTCCTGAGCGTGGATCATAGATTGTCAGTGGCAGAATCCCTTCAGGGTATGAGCAATGGTACAATTTTTATGTGCAGGATTGAAGGCCTAAATAAGCTCTGTAGGTTTGTGTTGACTGTCAGCTTTGTTCTTGAGCTGGTGCAATTGCCCTGAGGAAACAGGGGAAAAAGGAGCATTTTGGAAGGATGGATTGTATACATCTGTGTTCACTGACAGATGATGTCTATACTCAGTCATGTTTCCAGCTTTTAATGTGGTCCAGCTTGTTTCTAAGTAACAGATTACAATTTCACTTAATCACTTTTCTCTGATGTGTTTCACTGCTTAATTGTACAAACTCATGAGCTTACCTCATGCTTTTGTGCTCTCACAAACAGTTTTTGACCATAATAACGGCTTTTGATTACGCAAGAGATGGCAGATTTGGGTCATATGCTCAACAACCCCAGCTTTATTTTTATTTGCAGGTTTCACATATACATTAACAGCTTGCTTACATGGCATATATAAGTTGTAAGACTATAAGAAATTGTCACCAGTGAAAATTTTATAAATGGGAATTCCACCTGAAGCTTCCTCTGAAAATGCCCTCAGAATCCACTCTGCCACCAGTGGATATTTGCTAGATCACAAGCTTTTAGTAAGTTTTCTTGTAGAACAGCAGATGTTCAGTTGTACTGAATATGGTTTACTTAAATATCCCGTTAAGAAAAGATCTGTTCTTCCAATGTCCTACCAGTGACTTGCTATTTGTTCACCTTAATACATGGAAATATAATTACATATTTTATATAGAATAGAATGTTATACTATCAGAGCCACAACACGTCTTTTCTCTCATTCAAAGGAAATCATCTTATTGCCGGTTGGTGAAAGTGCAAAATACACTTTTAATAAGCTTTTGGTTTTATTACAGCAATGTCATCTTACCTGTAGAAACGTCATGACACACAGCAGCATCATGGTGGATGTAGGCAAGTGGCCAATATTTACCTTACTGTCACCTCAAGAAATAGCATCTATTCGGAAAGCATGTGTATTTGGTACATCAGCCAATGAAGCTATATATATAACACACAATGATGAGGTAAGGCTGTAATAAAGTGGAACATATACTCTACAATTAGTTGTTTTCAGAGTCCACTGAATACTTGTAAATTAATAGCTTCTCAAAAGCATTGTGTGAGATTTGTGTATTTCAAAACATATTGGATGTAACTTGTAAGTTTTGGGGCTTTTTTTTCTTAGTCTTGTATGGGGGCAATATAGATGGAGTTTTAGAAAACTTACAAATGACAGAGGCCAGGATGGATTACATGCACTTTTGAAGGCAGTCAGAATTCAAAAGAAGTTGTGGTAGCTTGAAATTAAGTGCAAGCACTCCAGGTATGAAGATATAAAATGAGGTTATGGCTTGCTAAGTAACAATACAACAGAAGATTATCAGTGGATTTTAATGATTTGGAAACTCAGTGTGAGTTAGCGTTATGCTGCTGAAAGAAAACAAGCCAGATGTTCTGGGATGTATTAATGGGAGGGTTTCTTCTAAGACCAGGTAGAGTAGGATTTTTTTTTTTCTTTTTTCCCTTAAGTCCTATCAAAGCTGCCTGTAGGTTGAGCCTCTCACAGTACAGGTGTGGCTGCTCTTTACAAACTGCTTTTAAAAGGTGGTGTCTTCCACTTTCACAGTTTAATACTTTTCATAGTACAGTTTCTGCCAATGAGAAGGCTAGCTTCCAGGCCTGCACGGATCTGAAGAATTCAGACTCATCAGCTAACTTCCAAAGTGTCCCTGCGCTGACTCTTGAGCTTGTTAACTTCCATGAAGGAGGTCTCCGGCCCTCGAGAGTCCATGGCAAAACTCTGTCCTGGCTTTATGAAGACCTGGATATTACCACCTCTGTGCATACCTGAGTATGAATCACTTGAAATGAATATTCTTCTGTTTTTCAGGTATTTGTTTTTGGACTGAATTGCAGTAATTGTTTGGGAACTGGAGATAATCAGAGCACAATAGTACCAAAGAAATTAGAAGCCTTATGTGGAAAGAAGATTTCCAGTCTCAGTTATGGAAGTGGGCCCCATGTTGTACTTTGCACTGAAGGTAGAAAATTAACATTTAGTATAGAAACATAAGTTACAGATTTTAAGTTCCACTTGCATTTAACAAGAATGGATTAAAGTGTAATTGTATTAACTTGTTAATTGGTTAATCTACACTAAGGGGTTCTCATTGGTCTTAAGTGGAACTAAATGTATTCTGTAATAGGTAAAGTAAGTTTCTGTTACATTTCCATTATGTTGCAACTGTAGAGTTTTATGCTATTATTTATGACATACTCAGTCTTACCTGTGCACTGTCATGTATTTCCACAATAAATCTAGAGGTTATACTGTGGTATATGTATATAAAATAGTTGTATACAAAGTACATAATTTTTTAGTATACAGATGATTCTTGTAATAGTTTCACTACTTGTTAATGTCCTTTCGCTTTCATGTTGGCATTTGCTAATTTCTTAGAATTCTATCTAAACTTCCTTGGAATTTTTGGTGGTTTTTATCACAAATATTTTTGCAGATGGTGAAGTGTATGCCTGGGGACATAATGGTTACAGCCAGCTTGGGAATGGCACAACCAATCAGGGCATTACTCCCGTTCAAGTTTGCACGAATCTGTTAATAAAGAAAGTGGTGGAAGTAGCTTGTGGCTCTCATCATTCCATGGCGCTGTCGTTTGATGGGGATGTAAGTTGAAACCTGTTCAAACCTCTTAATTTCCTTCTTGAAGTGAATAGTGCAGGTGACCTTGCAGTCTGAAGTTCTCTCTTTCTCTACATTGTAGTTACAACATAACCCGTTCTCTTGCTGCCTCAAACTAGAGTGTCCTTTTCTTCAGAGCAGACTTGAAAACAACTCAAAAAAAAAAAAAAAAACCAACACCCACAAACCCCAACAAAAAAACCCCAACCCAACCACAAAAACAAGGAAATAAAAGGCTAGTAAACTTTTGTCTTTCATTTGTTGTATGTCTCACAGGGATGAGACCAGAAAGCTGTGCCGCTTACAGGTGAAAGAATGGTTTGTAAGGTGCAAAATGTAACGTTATTTGCTTGCAATTCTGTTTTTTAAGGGGTATATTGAGTTGTTTGTACTCGCTGATTAGCCTTTAGTCTGTTTCTTGCAGTCTTCATGATTTCCACACTGGTACTCTGAAAGAATGTTGCTCTGCACACCTCTGAATATTTCTGTGTGTAGCTAATGAAAGAGCACTTGGTTTATATCCAAGTCTCCTTTATGCTATTTGTTGACGTGGCTTAAGGCTATGTGTAATGGGAAACATGTACAATTAGTTTCCAGTTAGTCAGATTTGACTAGTGTCTGTGTATCCGCTTTGAGTTGCGTGTTACTTCATGGAGGAAAGCCTGGTTTCAGCTCTGCTTTAACAAAAGAAGAGTTCTAATTTTAAAACCTTCCTAACAATGAAAATGGAAACTACAGTTCTTTCCATCCTGATAATCTGAGCATGTCTGTGTTATGATTCAGTATGGAGTCATAGTGCAACAGTAATACAAAGTAGCAAATCAGTATTTTGAGGGTAGGAAAGAGACATTTGGTTAATTTAAGTGATCTGTGTTGTATCTGAAAGGAGAGCCTACACTTAGGAAAGATCTTCATGCTGTCACGTTTGACTTGGTTAATCTATAAAATTTGGTTTGCATGCGGGAAGGCGAGGGTGTTCATGTATTAGTTAAACTAGTGGTGCGAGCTGCAGTGTGGTAGCTGCCTGTGATGACCATGCTGTCACTTGTAATAAATGTAACATGCTTGAAATCTCAATGGAAGCAGGGAAGTTTCATTGTATTTACCATGGAGTTGATATTTGCAGCTCGCTTGCCATTGTGTCTAGTTAATGTACTATAAATCCATCCCTAGCGTACCTTGCAGTAGCTTAGTCTATTTGTGCTCTGAGGTTTTGTCTGTACCAGAACTGATTATACTGAAAGCAGCGAAACGTGTTAAGTGGAGTTTTATTTACAGAAAGATTTGGCTGCAAAAACCCTTGTGACTTGATATATCATCGGAGTTTCAGAGTGGCATTGAAGTCAGAAGTATTTGTGGAAATGATTTGTACGGCTGGTTCAGTGCAATTTTAATGCAGTGCAAATTTAAAAAAAAAAAAGTATCTTAATGATAGACTTTAAGGACTGCAGACATTCGTGCTTCTCTGAGAAAGGAAACATATTAGCTCTTTGGCTTTTTGATCTACCTTCTGAGATTCTGTACCTTACCTGGAATTTTTTTTCCATGTTATAGAAGTTAAGTTATTTTATAGAGCATCTTCAAATATTCAGTAGGAATCAAAGATCCAGCAAATACAAGTAACAAAAAGCAAAGGACTAATGCTTTCTTTTGTTCATATTAGACATGGTAAATGAGTTGTGTTGGTGGGAGGTTTTTTCTTCTTGTCTTTGGTGGGGGTTTTTTTTTGGTTGGTGTGTTTTGGGTTTTTGGGTTGGTTTTTTTGGGGTGGGGTTTTTTTTGGTGGTGGGGGAGATGTTTGTTTCTAATGACTGACTTCTGGTTTGGTGTTGCAGTAAACAGGTGGCTTCTGGCACCAAAGGATGTGCAGACTTCACATTAGGGTATCTGTCAGAATGCTTTTACTGACTAGCATGTCTGTGGCTGGGTATTTCCAAGAGGACAAACTTTTTTTAACTGGGTGAAGCACCAGAGGATGAACTATCAGGAATAGTTTTATGCCAAGCTATGGCTGTGTATGCACATAATAAAAATTGAAAGAACTGAAAATACAAAACTGTAATTATTTTTCTATAGCAAACTACTTCCCTGTCTTCTGGACTTTTAGATGAAAGGAACCAATATTTTTGTTTTTATTATTATTATTAGTTTGCCACTAGCAAACTCTGAACTGTCAGAGATGGTGCTTTTTTCTTAATGCCATTGTGTAACAGAGTTTTGCTACTGGGAAACATGGGCGGACAAAACCATCTCCTGTCACAGCTCATGAAAGATGTCTGATGAGTGTCTAGCAGTAACCTGGTTTAGAGTTCCATGAAGAAAACTAAAAGCTGTAAATTGGGGAGTTCAGCTTGTCTGGGAAACAAACAACATTCTGGCTTGCATTCCTTTTTCCAACATCATGAAAGTATAAAGACAGTCCATTCACTATGCTCTTTGTCTTATAGTCTGACTTATATTTAATATGAAAATAAGTTTCTTTTGTTTCCTCTTGTAGTCAGATGCTCTGGTTCTGTAGCAAGAAGCTGAAAAAAGTGCTATGTTCATATTTGCTAGATCAGTCCTATTGCTGTTTACAATTTTCAGCTGTTGAAAATTAATTTTAAGCATTTTAGCTTGTTAAATAGGATAGTTTACCCAATCTGATGCTGACTACAGCAAGATTGTAATTTGTTACTATTATTAAGGCTTAAACTGCAGTTGTTTGTTTGTTTTTATGGACAGCTGTACGCTTGGGGCTATAATAACTGTGGTCAAGTTGGATCTGGATCTACAGCAAACCAGCCAACTCCTCGCAGAGTTTCGAACTGTTTACAGGGTAAAATGGTAGTTGGCATTGCTTGTGGTCAGACCTCCTCCATGGCTGTAGTAAACAATGGTGAGGTAAGCATTGCTGCATTCACACGTTCTCTCTCTGTTACCCAGACTTACAAGGTTAATGTCTGAACATGGAGAAATGCTGACATGGAGTGCTCAAGTTATAGAGTTATATTGATAGAGTTATATAGAGTTATATGGATAACTTCTGTGAGACCAGTTTAAGGAAAACTCTGCAATTAACTGGAGATGCTGTCTTTACACTAAACGTTCCTTCTTCTGGCAAAGACCGTATTGGAACATAATTCTTACTGAGTCTGCAACTGCAAGAATTTTAATGGTTATATTAAGCATGCCTATCTTCCTCATTTCAATAGATTGTTTAACATATGTCTTAATTAGATTTTTGAAATCATGCACAATTAAATAGTTAATCTTTCTGCAAGAATACACTGACTGGTCCTGGTTCTTAAACACATTGCTTAATTGCCAGCAACAAAACCAAACCAAGCTTTTGAACATTGCCCTAGTATTGTGCAACTGTTCCATTTGACATAAGTCTATGGTGCTATCTTGCTTCTAGGTATGAACTGTAACCTCGATTTTACTACATTTCACCAAACTTGGAGCGTAGCATTTCTCTGTGACTGAAGGGACTGTAAAAGTCCCTGAGGTTGAGATGAGCTTTCATTGTATATACTTTTGTCTTGATGTGTCCATCATGACAAAACTAAAGGAAAAATTAGAGCTAAACTGGGGACTTCAGTTTAAACTAATCCAATAACTAATCAGCTGATCAGAATAACTAATTTCTTGTTTTCTTTAAAAAAAGAAAAAAGTAGTAAGGAGAAAGGAAAGTATAAAAGTCAACTAAAATGTTGACGCTATGGGAGAGATTTTGGTGTATTGTAAGTTTATTGCAAAATTCTTAGTACTTCAAAGACAAATATATTTTAGAAAGCTTCTTTAAAAGGTAAATGCAGGATTAAAAAGTTGAATACAGTCAGTCATTGCAGTATATTTAATATCTTTCAGCCTTCTCTATATTGCTCTTGAAATAGTGTACAGTTTTTTAAGAAGATGTACTTTTTTGACTTGTGCTTGATACTAAGTCTTAAGCGTTCTGTACTTCTACAGAGGAGTAGCTTAATTTTGTTTTCCTTTTGCAATCAGGTTTATGGCTGGGGTTACAATGGTAATGGTCAGCTAGGTCTTGGAAACAACGGCAATCAACTAACGCCATGCAGAGTGGCAGCGTTACATGGTGTGTGTATACTCCAGGTATGTCTAACATGGAAATGAAAATGCATTCATGTTGCTAGCATCCGCTAAAACTGTATCTTTGGAATCTTATACCTGCTTCTAGATTTCACAGTTCAAATACTGTTTGGGTGGTTTTTGGTTTTTTTTTTTTTTTTTTTTTAGTTCCTGTAAATTATATTAGGTTTATAAAAAGTGCAAGTAAGCTGTAAAATACTTGCTTTTGTAAATGTTCTGAATGATTTAAAGTTAGCTGGTGTAAATATAAGTAAATTATGCTACGGATACAAATTGCATCTTTGTTACAAAGCTGAATGAATGAAATGCACTAGGCAAAGACAAGAAATGAAGGGGAACAAGAAAACCAAGATGTTCAAATTAGATTCTACATTAATATCCTAATTAGCCCTTCAGAAGTGAGTGGAGAGGGAAAATGAGTCATGGGTGTGGGTGTGGTTGTTTGGTGGTTGTTTTTGTTTCTTTTTTTCCCAGCTAAAGAATGAAAATGAAAATTGGGATTTCCTAGGTTTTTAGTAAGGTTCTGTGGAGTTTCACGTGGTAACTTGGGTTGAACGGTTGTTGGCTGTTGAACTGCAGCTCTCATAGTTTGTATAGTATTCAAAATATCGAATTCTCGAAGTGTTTCAGAGTTGCAAGACGTGATGATGAAGTTCGCTGTTCTTCGTGAGAAGAATCTGCAACTGAAAGCAAGTAAAGGCTAGGGAGACTTTGCAAGAGTGCAGTAAATTGTTTACGAGTAACCAACGAACGCTAAATTAATGAAGTTGGGACTTTTCCAGTACTTACAGTTAACGTATTTTGTGTTAGCTTTAAGTACTGAGAAATAACACATTGTAGTGCTAAATGAAGAATGCCTGAGATATTTAACATCAGCTAGACTAAGGTAATGTGCGATAATTTTGTTTCTCATCTCTGTTTTGTTTAGTAGTAATGCTTATACATTTACTTACAGATTGCCTGTGGCTATGCGCACACACTAGCACTAACAGATGAGGGTTTGCTCTATGCCTGGGGAGCTAACACTTATGGGCAGCTGGGAACTGGCAATAAAAGTAACCAGCTAAGCCCGGTGCAGATCATGATGGAAAAAGAAAGGTAATCTTGCTGGAGCTGTTTCTGGATTGATAAGTCTGAGCATGTGTTATGCAGTCTCTAGCACTGGAAGCATGCATATTTAGGGCTTGGTGGATTGTTTTTCTATCGCTAATGTTAAAAGTATAGGAAAGGATGGCAACTTCCTCTTTACTATAGACTGAGTGCTTTTTGCTATCTGTAATCATTATTGAAAGTAAATATACTTTGTATTTACCTGATACCAAAAGATAATGAATGACTAAGTGTTAGGCTATTCTAAATATGGTTCCTTTGATTAAAAATTTGGAGCTATGAAATCGATAAGCCAAGCTTTTAAGCTGTATTGAGGCCGATATTTAAAAAAACAAAAAGGAGGGGCGGAAGGAAGCACCACCTTTGTAAGAAGTGACGTGAGGAAAAAACAATTTTCTGAAAGGCTGAGAATAGCCAACCATGAAATCAGAACTCGATTTGCAAGGTTGCTAGAGCTAAGGGCAGATAATACTACTTTTATCAGTGGTACCAGTCAGTAGCTTGTAGTTTCTTAGCTTCCTAGACTCATAAAAGAATAACCCTAACCCCTGTCCGCCCTCTTTCAGCACCCTTGTCATCTTCATATTTGGGATGGCTCTTCTGCTGTTCACCTACAAACTTGGACCTCAGTCCCATTCTCTGAACCCATGTGTATACCTATAGATTAATGTACCTCAGCTTGGAAACCTCTTAGTCTATAAATCCCTTAACCTGTAAATCTCTTAACTTGTAATCTCTTCTTAACTAGGAAACACTTGTGGTTGGTTTTTCTCCTCCATTTCTGAACTGTCTTTCTGGGAAGTCATTCCTATTTTTTCCTGTTTCTCACACTTAACATTAAATTAAAAGCTGCACAGTACTGAGATTATTTAAGAGCTTAAAAAATGGGTGGGAGAAAGAAGAAAGGAACCATCACAATAGAAACCACTGAGGTGAGGCTGGCTTGTCTGTGAAGGAACAGACACTAGCAAAGCAAAATGAAATATTCTTTTAAAAAAGCACTGGAAGAGAAATGTGTATGTTTGCAAATAGATCAACTTTGTTTTCTTAGCAATTTATTTCTTGAGTGAACTAAGAGTAACTTGCATTTAGAATCGTATGTGAACTCAAGCATGGGATTATAATAAAACTGGCATTTGTTAAATGACTAAAGGAGGGAGAAAATACTGTAGAACTTCTGCTTGGAATCGAAGGGAGAGATAAGTCACTTGAACTTACTCATCTTGCTTGACTTGGCTCCCTTGGAAACAGTGCTATAAGTGGGTGAGCTGTCATTTCCCATGAAGCATATTAATGCTGCTTTTCCTGGTCCTTTCATTTATATAACTCTTTTGCCATTTATATGTAATGCTGGTGACAGTTCCTTAGGAGGTGGCATTTGATGCTGTCTTGAAGAATATTGCACATATAGCTTGCAAGGAACTTTTAGACTTTATTTTGTGTTACCTTGGAGGAACAGTTAAGAAGGTCAACTTCCTGAATTTTGATGTTAAGTATATGCTTAACATGTATCCTGTACGTGTACTGTAAGTACACTGTACATGTACTATACATGTGCTATAGTACATGTTCTACTATGCTTCTTAAGTATAGTATAGTTACTCTAAAAGTAAGAATCTGTTGTGCTAAGGAAAGAAAGTTTGGGCAAGGAGGTAGTTTAGGTGGACAGCTATGATGGACAATAAGTTGTCCCTAAAATAATTACTTTATGATGTCTCATGCAGAGGTGCTGAAAGATCTCAATGCTGCATAGAGGTTCATAAGTTGATAACGGTGTAAAACAACACGTTAGTCTTTTATCTGCCAGAAATTATTGATACATATACTGAAAGTGATTGTAGATTCTTTCTGTGTTTTATCTTGAAATAATTTTGCACTTAAAATGTGGGCTTTGTGCTAAAGAAGCTTTTTGCCTAAAAAGCTAACTCTTCATGGATATTGTTCTGTAAAGGAATAAACATTTTGATATGTATATTCTTAGACTGCTTGGAAAGACATTTATTTATCCCAGTTGATCTGTTTCTGGCACAAAAGCATGAAATCCTCTGATGCGTTTTTATCATGGAGAAAAAACAGGAAAGCGTAGCTTTTATTTTGAACTAACGCTGGAACTTCCTCTGGTTTTTGCTTATCATGTGAACTGAGACACTGGAAACGTCCTTGCGGTCCTTTTAATGGAAGGGCGATTCTTCTCAGTTCTTGTAATGTTTCAGATAGCAAGATAGGGATTGCGTGAGGAATGGGAGAATAGAATAGATAAGTGTGCATCAGCAGGTGTAATATTTTAAGGAAGTATGTGAGGTGGGTGAAAATACTATATAGACTTTATTTCAAATACAACCATAGCTCTTTGAGAATGTGGAATTAAGTGTGTGTATTGCCTCTCCTCAAATGAAGCACTGTCCATTTTCCATGCTGAATCTCGGTGTTGAGGAAAGGAAACTAACAGCAAAATAAGAAGTCAGAAATACAGGCAGTAGGTTAGATCTCTGTCTACACACAAAAAACAGATTAAAGGCGGGATAGAAGGGTTTCTTAATAAAGGATTTATTGAAAAATACATAGGATCTAAATCTCAAAATGAGAGCATTTTTACAACATCTGTTTGAAAGAAGTTCTGAAAAATGCTCTGCAAAAACCTTAATAGTTTAACTTTCCTGCCTGTTCCCTAACTGGGAAGTTTCATAAGCTCCATAAGCATTTCTTGAGAATAAGTGTCTGATGTACATAGGTTTTAAAGGGGAAAAACAAAACTTGGCTTTGCTTCATCCCTTTCCCATGGTTATGGAAGAAAAGGAGGAATGTCAACTGATGAGAATGATGTAATTAAAGCAATACCTGATTACAATAAAATCTACAAGCAGTCTGAAAATGTCATTGCAGTTTTTAAATATTGATCCATCTAAACAGTATCATATTCGCACAGGACAAAGAAAGAAGTACAGGAGTGTAGATGCATGGTTTGGTTGGCTGTTATTTTGGTGAGGCATTTGGAAAATCACTTGATTCCATACCTGTAAGTATCTTACATGGTTTCTTCTGTTTCCAGGGTTGTGGAGATTGCAGCCTGCCACTCTGCTCACACGTCGGCTGCCAAGACCCAGAGCGGCCAGGTGTACATGTGGGGCCAATGCCGTGGGCAGTCAGTGATCTTTCCCCACCTCACGCACTTTGCCTGCACTGACGACGTGTTTGCTTGCTTTGCTACCCCTGCCGTTATGTGGCGTCTTCTATCAGTAGGTGAGAACAAGCTCCGATATGACAGCCAGTACTATAATCTCTGTGTACATTTGTAGTGATTAGTGCAGGATACCACTTCTGTGGCAGGATGGTTCCGGCTTTAAGGAGAACCGGCAATTAAAACTAGCTCTTCTAGCTAGGTTTTTTTCTTCTGAAGAAAACAATCTACTTCAGCAGCTAAGGATCCAGAATAGGATTAACAAGATTGTTTGTTTGCCAGTATACATCTGGAGAGAACCCTGTTTTACCATTGCACCATGGATATTGTGTATTTCCTACATTTGTATTGTTTGAGCTCTAGCTCAGGACTGGGAAGGACCCCTGGATCACTAAACACAACTTTTTTCTCTTAAAACTATTCTGGTTTAACCTCAGTCGGCAACTGAGTACCACACAGCCACTCGCTCACTCCTCCCCGCCCCCAAACTGCCCCCACCCCTGATAGGATGGGGGAGAGAACTGGAAGAGTAGAAGTGAGAAAAACACGTGGGTTGACATAAAAACAGTTTAATAATTGAAATAAAATAATAACAACAACAATAATAATGTAATAATAATAATAATACACAAAATGATGCATAGTGCAATTGCTCACCACCCACCAACCAATGCCCAGCCACTCCCCGAGCAGCGGCCCCCCCCGGCCAGCTTTCCCCAGTTTATGTACTGAGCATGACGTCACATGGTATGGAATGTCCCTTTGGCCAGTTTGGGTCAGCTGTCCTGGCTGTGCCCCCTCCCAGCTTCTTGTGCACCTCCAGCCTTCTCAGTTGGTAGAGCATGGGAAGCTGAAAAGTCCTTGGCTAGTGTGAGCATTACCTAGCAACAACTAAAACATCAGTGTGTTATCAACATTGTTCTCTCCTAAATCCAAAACACAGCCCTGTACCAGCTACTAGGAAGGAAATTAACTCTATCCCTGCCAAAACCAGGACAATATCCACCCCTTATTCTATACCATCTGCGTCATGCTCAAGCCTCATATTTTCCAGTACATTTCCATTAATCATCACCCCTTTTCCTGGGTTTCTTTTTATTTTTATATATATATATATATACACACACACACACGCACACACACACAGAGAGATATCATTCCCTTAGTCTATGGGCTATCCCTCTAAAATGTTCGGTGAGTTCATTTAGTCCATGACTTTGGGCTCCATCTGTCATAATAATCTTCCAGGGCAGGAAAGATGGAGATGGTATGTGGTGTTGGATTGTTTCACATTGAAGGCAGTTCTGGTACCATCATCACTGTGCTTTGCTTGGTTTCATCAAAGTTCTTGTTCACTAATCTGGGTGATTCTTATTGTAATATCATTAGTATGGCATATGATATTATGTAGCACTTAACATCACATAATTCAGATCATTGGCTATTCTCACCCAAAATCAAATCCCCTTGAGGTACACATCGGAATTCCCCATCCTTCTGCGTTATCCACCAAGTGCACCCAGGTCCTTGAGCAAAAGCAGGCCCACAGATGGGTTTGCCTTTGCCCGAGGCAGGAATAACCCAAACTGTTTTCCCCAACATATTTCTTATGTGCACTACAGGGACTTTATTCCCATCTACAGTACGTAAAAGTTCTGACTGGGCAGGGCCAGCTCAATTGGCAGATCCCCTAGTGTTGGCTAACCAGGTGGCTTTTGCTAAATGTGTGTCCCAATGTTTGAACGTCCCACCACCCATTGCTTTCAGTGTAGTCTTTAACAGTCCATTGTATCGTTCTATTTTCCCAGAGGCTGGTGCATGATAGGGGATGTGATACACCCACTCAATGCCGTGCTCTTTGGCCCAGGTGTCTATGAGGTTGTTTCAGAAATGAGTCCCGTTGTCTGACTCAATTCTTTCTGGGGTGCCATGTCACCATAAGACTTCCTTTTCAAGGCCCAGGACAGTGTTCCGGGCAGTGGCATGGGGCACGGGATATGTTTCCAGCCATCCGGTGGTTGCTTCCACCATTGCAAGCACATGGCGCTTGCCTTGGTGGGTTTGTGGGAGTGTGATATAATCAGTGTGCCAGGCCTCCCCATATTTGTATTTCAGCCATCGTCCTCCATACCAAAAAGGCTTTAACCGCTTGGCTTGTTTGATTGCAGCGCATGTTTCACATTCATGGATAACCTGCGCAGTAGTGTCCGTGGTCAAGTCCACCCCTCGATCACGAGCCCATCTGTATGTTGCATCTCTTCCTTGATGGCCTGAGGTGTCACGGACCCACCAAGCTATAAATAATTCACCCTTATGCTGGCAGTCCAGATCCACCTGAGCCACTTCAGTCTTGGCAGCCTGATCCACCTGCTGGTTGTTTTGATGTTCTTCAGTGGCCCGACTCTTGGGTACGTGAGCATCTACGTGACGGACTTTTACAACCAGGTTCTCCACCCGGGCAGCAATATCTTGCCACAAAGCGGCAGCCCAGGTGGATTTGCCTCTGCACTGCCAGTTACTCTGCTTCCATTGCTGCAACCACCCCCACAGGGCATTTGCCACCATCCATGAGTCAGTAGAGAGATAGAGCACTAGCCACTTTTCTCGGTCAGCAATGTCTAAAGCCAGCTGGATGGCCTTTACTTCTGCAAATTGGCTCGATTCACCTTCTCCTTCAGCCGTTTCTACAACTTGTTGCACAGGACTCCACACAGCAGCTTTCCACCTCCGATGCTTTCCCACAAGACGACAGGACCCATCAGTGAACAGGGCATATTGCTTCCCATTTTCTGGTAGTTGATTATACAGTGGGGCCTCCTCAGCACGTGTCACCTCCTCCTCTGGCGATATTCCAAAATCTTTGCCTTCTGGCTAATCCATGATCACTTCCAGGATTCCTGGGCAACTAGGGTTTCCTATTTGAGCCCATTGTGTGATCAGTGCGACCCACTTACTCCACCTAGCATCGGTTGCATGATGTGTACAGGGGATCCTGCCTTTGAACATCCAGCCCAGCACCGGCAGTCGGGGTGCCAGGAGGAGCTGTGCTTCAGTGCCGATCACTTCTGAAGCAGCTCAAACCCCTTCATATGCTGCTAATATCTCTTTTTCAGTTGGAGTATAGCGGGCCTCGGATCCTCTGTATCCCCGACTCCAAAACCCTAGGGGTCGACCTTGAGGCTCCCCTGGTGCTTTCTGCCAGAGGCTCCAGGTGGGGCCATTCTCCCCCGGCTGCGGTGTAGAGCACATTTTTTACATCTTGTCCTGCCCGGACTGGCCCAAGGGCTACTGCCTGAACTGTCTCCTCTTTAATTTGTTCAAAGGCTTGTCGTTGCTCAGGGCCCCATTTGAAATCATTCTTCTTCCGGGTCACTTGATAGAGAGGGCTTACGGTCAGACTGTAATTTGGAATATGCATTCTCCAAAAACCCACAACACCTAAGAAAGCTTGTGTTTCCTTTTTGCTAGTTGGTGGAGACATGTCTGTTATGTTGTTGATCACATCCATTGGGATTTGACGACGACCATCTTGTCATTTTATTCCTAAAAACTGGATCTCCTGTGCAGGTCCCTTGACTTTACTTTGTTTTATGGCAAAACCGGCCTTCAGGAGGATTTGGACTGTTTTCTTCCCTTTCTCAGAAACTTCCTCTGCTGTGTTGCCCCACACAATGATGTCATCAATGTATTGCAGGTGTTCCGGAGCCTCACCCTGTTCCAGTGCAGTCTGGATCAGTCCATGGCAAATGGTGGGGCTGTGTTTCCAGCCCTGGGGCAGTCGGTTCCAGGTGTACTGGACACCCCTCCAAGTGAAAGCAAACTGTGGCCTGCACTCTGCTGCCAAAGGCATTGAGAAAAACGCGTTAGCAATATCAATGTCAGTTGTGGCATACCACTTGGCTGCCTTTGACTCCAGCTCGTACTGAAGTTCTAGCATGTCTGGCACGGCAGCACTCAGCAGTGGCGTGACTTCATTCAGGCCACGATAGTCTACTGTTAGTCTCCACTCTCCATTAGACTTTTGCACTGGCCATATGGGACTGTTAAAGGGTGAGCAGGTCTTGCTGATCACTCCTTGGCTCTCCAGTCAACGAATCAGCTTATGGATGGGAATCAGGGAGTCTCGGTTGGTGCAATATTGCTGCCGGTGCACCGTGGTGGTAGTGACTGGCACCAGTTGGTCTTCAGCCTTCAGCAACCCCACAACAGAGGGGTCCTCTGAGAGACCAGGCAAGGTGGACAGCTGTTTAATTTCCTCCATCTCCAAGGCAGCTATACCAAAAGCCCACCGGTACCCTTTTGGGTCCTTGAAATACCCTTTCCTGAGGTAGTCTATGCCAAGGATGCACGGAGCCTCTGGGCCAGTCATAATGGGGTGCTTTTGGCACTCATTCCCAGTTAGACTTACTTCGGCTTCCAATACAGTTAGCTGTTGGGATCCCCCCGTCACCCCAGAAATACAGATGGGTTCTGCCCCTATATAGCTTGATGGCATTAGGGTACACTGTGCACTGGTGTCCACTAGAGCCTTATAGTCCTGTGGGTCTGCTGTGCCAGGCCACCAAATCCACACAGTCCAGTAAACCCGGTTGTCCCTTTCCTCCCCCTGGCTGGAGGCAGGGCCCCTCTAGTCCTCATCACAGTATTCGTTTCTCATTTCTTGTAAATACGAGTCAGAAGTTTCTTCATTAAGATCAGAAGTAAGATCAGCCCTTCTACTCTGTCTGTGGAACTGCCTGCTGGAAACTGGAGCAGCAATTTTCCTGGAAGAACCCCTTTTGTGATTGTTTTCCCTTGCAACTCACGTACTTGTGCCCCTAGGGCTGAGGTAGGTTTTCTATCCCACTTCCTCATGTCCTCTCCATGGTCACGCAGGTAAAACCATAGGGTGCCCTGTGGTGTGTACCCTTTATATTCTGTCTCTTGAGCAAAAGAATGTTGACTGCTAATAGCCGAGATAACTGGTCCATACAGGTGGGGAGTAGGACCTATCCTCTCTGAGTTGCTGGACCTCCTGGGACAGTTTCTCCACAGCCAAGATGAGGGAGGAAGAGAGACTTTATTCATATTGCTGGAGTTGATCAGCCAATTCATCCACCGTTTGTTCCTCTCCATCTTTCCAGGTCATTACTGCCAATGAATTGGCATGTGACGATGGTGTGCTCCTTATAAACTTCCGCCACATGGGTCGTGTGCACTTGACTTCATCTGGATCTTTGGATAGCTGTTCATTGCTCAGGTCACCATAAATCACCTCTAGCACAGCTAATTCTCTCAGGAACTTGATACCTCTCTCCATGGTGGTCCACTTGCCTGGGTGACATATGACACCTTCCTTGAAGGGATGCCTTTCCTTCACGCTTGACAAGAGTCGCCTCCAAAGGCTGAGGACTTGTGTCCCTTTTCCAATCGCTTTGTCAATGCCTCCTTCCCTAGAAAGGGATCCTAGCTGCTTGGCTTCTTTACCCTCTAATTCCAGGCTACTGGCCCCATTATCCCAGCATCAGAGCAGCCAGGTGACAATATGCTCGCCTGGACAATGGCTGAAATCTTTCCGTATATCTCGCAGCTCACTCAGGGATAGGGATCGGGTGGTTACTGCCCCTTTCATGAATTCTTCCTCTTCTTCCTCCCTGAGCAGTTGCTGGCCCTCCTCTTCCTGTTTTCATGATGGCCCTTCTCCAGGGTAGTCTGCCTCATCCGCTTCTTCCTCTGGCTCCCTTTTAGAAGAAGCTTCTTCCTCCCTTACTAAACGAGCCAACTTCGGCTTCCAAGATTTCTTCTTGTGTACAGGGGTGACTGATACTGGCACAGGTTGGCTTTTTGGTTCAGCCACAGGGTGTGTCGCCAGGGTCGGAGTGGCCGCAGTGCCTGTCGCTGGGGTCGGAGTGGCCGCAGCGTGTGTCGTTTTACCGTCAGATCCAGAGACCTTCTCTTCCCCTTGAGTGTACTGAATAGTGTTGAACAGGGCTTGGTAGGCATGGGCCAGGCCCCAGCACGTTGCAAGGATCTGCATCTCTCTGGAGTTGCCAGGCTGACAGCATACTTTGTCCAAATGTTCTACTAACTCTTCAGGATTCTGCACTTGCTCAGGGGTGAAGTTCCAAAACACTGGGGGTGCCCATTGGCCTAGGTACTTGCCCATCTTGTCCCACACACCCTGCCACTCATAGCTATCCAGCCTTGGGGCAGATTTCTGGATGATATTCTTAAATTGCTTATTAACTTTAGACAAAACCAAAACAATATTCCAAAGAAATACCAATAGAAGTATCTTAACTACCCAAGGATATTCAAAATACTGAAAAGTTACTGTAGTGAAAGAGGAAGCATCATAGAAGAAGGTAGTGACACTGCCATTCTGTATTTCCTCCGTAAAAATACTCTCAGAAAAGTTACTGTAATTGCTAGTTGTCTCCACGAAGTGGTATCCGTAGTACAGTAATGGCTTCATTGCGAAATTCAGATACCAAATTAAGACCAAGGTCACTATTTTAAAAATAAACCTCCCAAGCAGAACATCACCAATCACTGCAGACTACAGCAAACTGCAAAAACCAACACCAATCTTTAACACGTACAGCAAAAAACCGAGCACAATGCAGATTAGACAAATCAATATCAAGAACAGAGGAACCAACATTGTGACCCACAACTGTTAACAGATATAAATTCCTTAATACGCTCTGGTTAATCTGTTATCTCAAACCCTTCGTGCCCCACGTTGGGCGCCAAAAAGGACTGTCGTGGTTTAACCTCAGTTGGCAACTCAGTACCACACAGCTGCTCGCTCACTCCTCCCCCCCCCCCCCCCCGGTGGGATGCGGGAGAGAATTGGAAGAGTAGAAGTGAGAAAAACACGTGGGTTGAGATAAAAACAGTTTAATAATTGAAATGAAATAATAACAACAACAATAATAATGTAATAATAATAATAATAGAATACACAAAGTGACACACAATGCAATTGCTCACCACCTGCTGACCGATGCCCAGCCAGTCCCCGAGCAGCGGCCCCCCCGGCCAGCTTTCCCCCAGTTTATGTACTGAGCATGACGTCACATGGTATGGAATGTTTCTTTGGCCAGTTTGGCTGTGCCCCTTCCCAGCTTCTTGTGCACCTCCAGCCTTCTCAGTCAGTAGAGCATGGGAAGCTGAAAAGTCCTTGACTAGTGTAAGCACTACCTAGCAACAACTAAAACATCGGTGTGTTATCAACATTATTCTGGTCCTAAATCCAAAACACAGCACTGTACCAGCTACTAGGAAGGAAATTAACTCTATCCCTGCCGAAACCAGGACAATATTCCTACTTGGAAGACTGCTCCTAGCACTTGTTACTTTGGTAACAACTTTGAATTATAAGTGTTGTCTCTAGCTTTCCCTCCTTAGTATTTACCCTTCTAATATGAATATGAAGGAGCAAATCTCTCTCCTAAGTTTCATGTTAGGAAGGTAAAGTAACAGAATTCCAAGTTTTCATTTTGAGACGATTTCTCTCAACTTGATTTAGTTTGACTTTCCCCAAAGACGGGCAGACTTGTAACTAATAGTCCCTGTATAACAAGACCCTAATATAATTGTTTTCTCTGTTGGAACTCTCTTCTTATACTATCTTGGATTATACTTTGGGATGCAGTCTCTGTACCAACAAATAAGCCCAAGCCTTTCTTCTTGATTATCTTTGATTCGCATACTGCTAATTCTTATTTAACCCCAAATATGCTATAAAGTGCTCAGCTTGCACTTCCTTGAAAACATGAAGGTGTTTCCATGTTCAAAACATGAAGATGTTTTCATCTTAGATCTGCCGCTTCAGTTCTTGAGATCGTTTAGGAGATCTAATCTGTTTTCATGTTGACAACAGATCCTAACTTTGTTAGTCCCTGTACAAAACTGGTTTTGTAGAGGGATCACATCCTAAGTAACCTTCCTCCAGACTCAGACTTTATCTTTGCATGTGGCTTGTCCTAACCCAGCTTCTCCACCTTAGCTTCTCATTTAGCATGTTATCACGTTTTTAGAGGTCTAGATAACAGCATCTCGTCTATAGAGGTAAGCTGAATAGTCTTACTAAAGAGAGAGAAGGTTAGCTTGGAGTGATCTGCTTCTGGGTAAATCCAGGTCTTGTTTTATCCCACTTCTCACTTTCTCCATTCTCTAATCCTCTGTGGTATGTGATAGTCTTGCCCTCTGTAGAGGTCTGATGGTTGTCCAGCTCTGTTGCCTTTTGCTAATAGTGAAGGCTGTTTAAATGACGTCTCCCCAGTTTCAGTACCTTTCGAGTCCTTGATTTTTATGAAGTATTCCCAAACTGAGTATAACAAGGTATTTGAATTTTATATCTGTATTTTAATTCCTCTTAGCCTTTGGGGGTTCTTCCCCTCTTATTCTGGTAATCCTACTTACTGAATATTTAAATCAAAAGCATTAATTCTGAGAGCATTTTTAATCTCCATTTTCCATATGCATTTTTTCCTTCCCCACCTTTTTTATTCATATAGGTTAAAAAAACCCTTTTTTCTTTTTTTTTTTTTTTTGTTTTTTTTCTTAGTGAGAGCTAACTCTGCATAAAGGTTATTGTTCTACTTCCAGTTATGATGTCTCTGCCAAAAAAATGAATCAGTCACTCAGGAT
The DNA here is from genome assembly GCF_965638725.1 of Aptenodytes patagonicus. Lineage (NCBI taxonomy): Eukaryota > Metazoa > Chordata > Aves > Sphenisciformes > Spheniscidae > Aptenodytes > Aptenodytes patagonicus. Next base: position 196,588,340 of record NC_134949.1, on the reverse strand, counting down.
TGGCTGTGGTGAAGTACAAATCTGCAGCCTTTTTTTGAGGAATGAACTTAAGGTATTTGGAGTGAAAGTTGATCTACTGCATAGCTTAAGCTAAGCTGATGACCTAGAAAAAAAATCACATGAGCAAATGGAGGGGGATTGGAGCATGGCTTAGTTAGCCCTGATGAAATGCAGGTTCTGTGGATGATCCATGTAAATCGGAGGAGCGTATGGTCTTTTGTGGCCCAAACACAACTTGTCTGTTACAGCAGTTTGTTATAGTAGTATTTCTTTTTAAAATACCGACTAATTTAGCTGTCCCTAATAGTGAAGAGTAATTTGTGGATTGTATATGGATGAACAGTACGCAGTCCCGTGGGACACAGGAGACAGGCCACATCCTGTTATAGTGGAAATGCACTTATTTTTCTTTTCCATACTTTGCTTCTTAGAAGCCACGTGTTTTGAAACACACTTTTAAGATGCATCAACAGAAGCTTCAAATAGTGAGTTAAATTAGGTTTTCTAAAACTTCAGAAAAACTTTAGCAACTTTCTTGCTTTACCACAAGCCTTAGCCAACTCGTGTTGCAACTCTTGTGTGATTTCTAGAGACACAGAATGGGACCTCTGTGGGACCAGTGCCATAGGCCTTAATGTAAAGAACTGTCAAAGAGCTGTGATATCTCAGCTTTAAACCACTTCCAAAATTGCTGAAGTCCTGTGTCCTTGGTAGTAGATACTGTCTTCTTGGTACAGTCTCTCTTCTTCAGCAGCACTGCTGTTGGATTTTGTGTTGTCATAACTGAGTAATAAACTGAGTATAATGGTGTCAGTGATAGTTCATGTTAGTGAGCCCTGGCAAAGACCTTAACAGACAACCTGCAGGCTATATCCAATCTGACAGCATAAAAAAGTGGCCAACTGGTGACATGTTTTCTTACTATTTCGGCTCAGATCACACTGTGTCAGTGCGGCTGAAGTACGGTACACCGTGTCTCAAGTGAGTTGCAGGTGATGCTGTAGATTCCCATTACTAGCAGTTTGCAGGTTAGCTGCAGGGACTAGTTTGCAGTTTGCAGAGCTGAGCTGACCCAGCACTAGCACTGAGCTGCCAGGAGGCTGGTGATTTCATGGGTGGTGCCCAGGCGGAGAATGAGAAAGGAAGTTCTCCAGGTACTTTCCTTGGTGCTATGCTACCTTTGTGCAATGAGCTGGAACGGGAACTGCTGACCACTGCTGCCTGTAGCTGTTGTGGAGCGGTCCTTGCCAACAGGAAATGGTATTGGATTAATTCATTCTTCCCATTTCACTGCTTAAGCCAACGGAGCCCTGATACTGACCTATTTTCCTTGACATGCTCTTAGTCGAGCTGCTAGCTTTAGTTAGTGATGTGTGTGTTCCATTTAAGGTGCTTAACATGGGGTTTTTGTTTGTTTTCAAATTGTTTCTGTAGAGCATGAAGACTTTTTAACAGTAGCAGAGTCTCTGAAGAAAGAGTTTGACAGCCCAGAAACCTCAGACCTAAAGTTCCGTGTGGATGGAAAGTACATCCATGTCCACAAAGCTGTTCTGAAAATCAGGTAGTTGTCATGTTTCATAGCTCTTGTTTATACAGAATAACCTCTTAATATCGCATCTAAGGGGGGGGGAAGTAAGGGGTAAGGAGGGACCCCTAAACCTGTAATATATAGCATCTATGTATCCACAATCACTTTAAATGAAGTGATTGTAAAAGGAATTGAATCAAAACTCTGTCTTAAAATGGTCCATATTCAATTTTCACTAAGCCTGTTTGTTGTTCCCAGGATAATAAGTTCTGTTAAGTTGGTCTGATTGCAATGTATACACAGACGTTTCTGTAGCATAAATCAAATAAGAGTTTTATCTTGATGCACAAGTATAACAATGCCCACAGTGTTAGGAACCAAAATGTGGACCACTGGCTGTGATGGGGTATGGTAAAATATTTGCGAATATTGCAGAGTGCCCCAAAGACATATTTCAGGGGGACTGTAATGTAACGTTCGTGTGTACATATAATAGTGTTCCAGATGATGTCTTTGTCTCTTAGGTGTGAACACTTCAGAACCATGTTCCAGTCATACTGGAATGAGGATATGAAGGAAGTGATAGAAATAGACCAGTTTTCTTACCCTGTGTATCGTGCCTTTCTTGAGTACTTGTATACAGACAGTGTTGACCTTCCGCCTGAAGATGCAATAGGTATTGCTTATGGTCCAATTATGTTAGAAAGCAGCATCCAGAAAACCTGAGACAGGGGATGCAGAATAAATGTATTAATACAGGCTTCTAGTCTAGCCTATAATGTGTTTTACTGGTGATTAATTAAGCTGTCTTTAAAATACTGTTGTAGCAAACTTACTACAGCAAAAGTGGTACATATTTAGAAATAAACTCTGAGCAGTTTTTTTAAGGTTGGGAGAGAAACTATTTGTCTGAGTTAAAATACTTGCGTATTTTACTAAATTAAGTCAATTATTGTTTAGGATAATATGAAAGAATCTCAGTAGATCTAATAGGGGAAACTCGGACAACAGAGCAAAGAGCAAGCTGTAATTGAAGCACAGATTTTTATAATGGTAGCTTTTTGCTCGTGTTGTGGTGCCTGTTTTGTGACAGTTCCACTCTCGCAAGCAGTTAGATATGCAAATCAGTAGAACAGCTTGCGTATTTACAGAGATTAACAGGATTGCGGCATGAGGTAACAAAAGGCCTTTCTTCCTGTGTAGTGGTAAAATATATTTTTCTGAATAGTGACCTACTTGCAAAAAGCATGTTATAGACATATAGAACATGGCATACAAAGTACAGATGCAACCTGTACCCCAGGAGCATAAACTGTTGTTGAAAGAGCAGAGATCATTACAAGTGACTAATATGATGGCATTTTAATTGCAGGGCTTTTGGATTTGGCTACTTCGTACTGTGAAAATAGACTGAAAAAACTGTGTCAACACATTATCAAGAGAGGAATTACTGTGGAAAACGCATTTTCATTGCTCTCTGCTGCTGTCAGATATGATGCAGAGGTAAACTTCTAAACTTCAATCTCTTAAATAGGTAGCTGCTTTCTGACTTAAACTATAGAGAAAAGTAGCCAGTTATATTTTCATATAAACTCTCTCTAACTTAGTATCAGATAATACTATTTGCCACTTTCAGAATTTGAGACTGTTGGAATTATAAAAACTGTATTTGCCATGAGAGATGTATCTTTCCCCCCCCCCCTCCCCTCCATAAACCAGTACTGGGAAGGTGAACTGGTACACAGGTATCTAAAGATGACTTAAGTCCCAGGCTGAGACTCAGTATCTCTAAATGTTTGCATTGCTTAATTTCATGGTAAAAGGCTATGACGCTGTGCCGAGCTTCATGAATTACTATTTCTGTGTGTGGGAACTGTAACAAAAAATTTCTGAGGATGAAAACACTAACTCTGAGACAAGGGAAGGGTTTAAATACAAAGCAAACCCCCTAACATTATGAAGAGCAGTCTTGTAAGCCTTAAGTTACTTATTTATAAGGTTGTGTGGTGTGTGTGATGTCATATGGTGGTAGGTTTGGGGATTGAGTGCATTGGGCTTTTTTTTTTGGTTGGCAGGGTGTTTTTTTGTTGGCTTTTTTTTGTTTGTTTCGTTTAGCTACAGTCAAATACACTTTCAGTCTTAACAGCGTGCTAATGAAATGGCAGGATAAGAACTGCTTTATGTGCCTAATAAATTTTGAAGACAGAAAGAGTGTGTGAAAAGGGGGGAAGGCTAGCAAAACTTCCCTACTGCATAATGTCTGATTTCACTACTAGATCATTAACATGCTGCTTCGTGAACTAATCAGGAAGTATTCCTGGGCTTGCTTCGGCTATTAGTGTTCAGCATAGTATCTGTGCATCATGTCTGCAAATTCGCGATTGGTTAGTTTTTAACTTGCTACTTCTGCTTATAAAGCAGTTTTGGTACTCAGTAAATCGACTCATTGCTTCTTCTTGTACTTAATATCCAGCAATTGGCATGCAGATACCCTAACTTATTTCAGAGCCTGGTAGTGTGTTGCTTGTTTGATATACCTTACCCAAAGGGCTGTTTTGGTGTCTGATTGTGGCTTCAGCTCTACTGTGAAAAATGATTTCTTTGGTGGGTGTTCATGGAAAATAGGAAGACTTCCATATTTTAGCTTTAAAAGATTTTTTGCAGGATGGGTCTTCAGTATGTGATTGGTTCTGCTTGTAAAGGGTAGAAGAAATCCAGTTACTATGCCTTGGCTGTACCTCACTAGCTAAATCAAGTTAGAACCGTAGGCTTAAGTGCTACATCAAAGAGAGAATGGGTGACACTAAGGGGCTGGTTTTTAGTAAAAAGGGATTTTTACATGCAGTAATGCTGGATGGAGGCTTGAAATGGCTTGGGTGATGTAGCTCGTTCAAGGGGCTGTGCGTCTGGAAGACAATAGTTAAAAGAAGCTGCTTCACTAATTTAATATACCTCCGTGACATGAAACTCTCCTATACTGTCTGTCTTTTGGTGATTGACTGAATTGAAGTGGCTAGAATGAGGTCAGGTCTGGCTTCTTATTGTAGCTTTTAAAATAATCATTGGATGTACCTTGTGCCTTTATTCACTTGAGTCTATATGAACTACAGTTTGCTGGGAGTGCATCCATCTGCAAATGAAATTCAGCCTTTTTTTATACAGAACTTTAAATTTTCCAAAGTTACTTACTAGTACTACAGTGTTTCTGTTTATTGTATGCTTCTGTTGCATTGACTTGGAATATGACTTTTTTTTTAATAAAGCAGTACAAAATATTGTAATGTGTACAGTGTAATTTTGTTTAAAATGCTAGTTCATTCTGTTATTTAAAAAAAGAAACCCCTCAGTGTTCAGTTCTAATGAGCTTGTCTTTTTTCGTTGCACAGATGCCACACAAGTCAAGATCTGCAGCTTCAGAATGCCTGGTTTTAGGCCAGGATATATTTTTATATTATTGTTGTGTCAAGAACTCTCACTGGCACACAGTTGCTCTAGCTTTCAATATTGACCTTAAGTGAAAACATGACTATTAATCAGTCTTTCATATCTCATGTGGCTTAAAAGAGCTCTGCAAATTTGTTATGCCTTACTGCAGTGCCTAGTCTGCTGAGCAGCTAAGGAAGGGTGTGTTCTACGTATAAAGTACTAGTTCTACAAACTTGTGACATAGGGTGGAGAGTTGCAATTTTTAAGGGCTGCAGCAGCCTCCTTATAGCAGCTTAGATCTGCACCACAAAGAGTAGATTTCCGCCTCAACTGAGGAGTTGGAAACAAATAATCTGAGTGGGAAGCGTTCTGTGGTCAACCTTCTATTGACAATGACTGTCTCTTGGTTTTTGGTTTTTTTTTAGACATCCTTTCTCTCTGACATCATGCGGGTGCAATGATGGTTGTTTGTGAGGTTTTTCTGATCCTTAAATGGAAGGCACTTCCAAGTAGACTCAAATGTCCAGAGCCTGCTTTCTGCAAGAATTGCTATGCTGTATTGTGCCACAGTACTTCTTTTGAATCATTTTGGGGACATCTGTGAAATACTTCATAACATGAGTCTCTTTCTAATGCTCAGAAAGGCCTTCTGCCTAAACTGTGCTTTGAAACTACCAGCTAGTAGGCACTTGCACTGAGCCTGGTGACATGCAACAAGGCTTTGGTTAAGCCCTTAACTAAGCAGGAAGTCAAGCAACCTTAGGTATACATTTGAGTTTATATTATGGAACAGAAGAGCTGAATTTTCTTAATCCACAGTCTTGGTTATATATCATTACCCCAAGATCTCCTGTTTGAATTGGGTTTTAATAGCTGTTAGTGAATGCAAATGAAACTTTTCAAGTGGGGAAACCTTTAAAATATATATTGCTCAGAATAGCTGATTTTTGTGACTGCAGCTCTATGTAGTGAGAACCAAGTTATAGTTACTTTTCCCCTTGCAACCATGTTACATGGGTAGCATTACTATTTTCTGTTGCATTTACATAGTGACTGTGTGGGGAAAAGCAAGGAGAGCCACTGGGTTAATGTGTTTGTCTAATTCTTTGCAAAAAACAAAGCATATACAGGCATTTGTGCCTGAATGTAACTTTCTGTGATGGAAGCAAAGATAATAACATTTTTTTCTTTTTTTTTTTTTTTTTTTCTTTTCTGTTCAGGACTTAGAGGAATTCTGCTTTAAGTTTTGTGTCAATCATTTGACGGAAGTGACACAAACTACAGCATTTTGGCAAATGGACGGTCCCCTGCTAAAGGAATTCATTGCTAAAGCCAGTAAATGTGGAGCCTTTAAGAACTGAAATGAGGCTGTAAGTTACAGGTGTTTGTAGGGTTTTTTGCAGTTATAACAGGATGTCATAACTGTACGGGTAAAAGCGAGTGTTACCTGGTCTCTTGTACCAGAAGACGTGAAAGGCCACAGTGAAAACAAATGTTTCCTGTGCTCAGGAGCGAACTGTTGTAAAAACGTCAAGCAAAATATTCACTTGCATTTAGCAAACCTGGACGGTGGAACCAGCTCAAGATTTCAGACGGAGAGAGGAAACACTGCAGTGCGCAGAGGATACCAGCCCGGGTATCCCAAGGACTTACCTTTTTAGCCTGGCAAATCTCAGTTCTAGCACCACTTGCTAATATTTTCAATTTGCTTTTTGGGGTTGGAGAATAGTCTGTCTGACCTGAGCCACTGAATCATGTCACTTAAATCATGAACTCCCTGGGATCATGGAGGAGCAAATGGCATGGATATCTCTTACTGCATTTGCATGATTGTGAATTAATTTGCCATTTGCTGTGTGTCTTTAACCAAGTGTATTTGGTGCTTAGAAAAGCGTGCAAAAATAATTTATCCTGAAAGCCTGCGCAAGTGACTTGGAAGGAAGGGGTAACTAGCACATCTAATTGGAAGTAAATCTATATTTGGGTATACCTTAATATAAGTTGTAATGTGTACTTTGTGTAATCTGTTCCAGCAATATTTATAATGGTTAATGGAAAAAATTCCCTCTGCGTTGACTTCAGATTATGCTGGTTCCCTTGGAGGGGAAGGGATACACTGATCTGAAAGCAGGGCGGTTGCATTTAAGTGTTGTAAAAATTTAAACTACATGTAATAAAATTCACTTTTTTGTACCTGTTCACTTCTTTCGACTTTGAAGAAAATTGCAAGCTTTTTGTATAAGTTGCTTTATTTAAAAAAAAAAAACAAACAAAAAACCGGAAACCCCAAAACCACGTATTACTGAATCTTACTGGTTTCACTGTGCTTGACAAATACCTGTCCACCTCCATTTCAGAAAACAGCAAATTTATTTGTAGGCACTAATTCAGACCCCAGTGATTGCCATCTATGGATCTGATTTTTTTCACTAATATGTCCGTATGTGACTGTAACCTTACAGCGGGTATGTACGGACATACACACCTACTTTATTGTGCACTTTTAAGGCGTTACCTCCCCACCAAACACAGGGCAGAGCGGAGAACCTGGAACTTCAGATTTGAAGTTGAGGTTAACTCGGGTCTAATTTTGGGGTTGTGACTTTGCTAAGTTTTGCAAAGCTGGAAGTTTGGATTGTTGATAGAGGCAGGGAGCTCCTGTAGCGCGACGTTGGGAGTTCAGTCTAGGATAGTTGGACAAAATGCTTCCAAATGTGTCATAAATGTTTCTGATCAACAACTTGTTTTGGATTGCAAACTCTAGACTAAAGGTCTAGCTTGGCAGGGGGGTGGAGCAGAAGAGTACAGGACTTGTCCTGAGCTTGTCAGCGATTCAGATCGCTGCTATGAGGAAAAAGAGCTCACATGAGCTTTTATGTCTTTCCCATGACAGTGGATTTGCCTCTTTCTGTGATCAATCCATGCTCCATGATAATGCACTTTTGGCTGAGGTGGCAGGTTTCTAGGCAGAACGGCTGTGAGCAGAGCTTGAGTCCTTGGCGCAGGCAGTAAATGGATTGTGTTTCTAGTCCTGGACAGCCAGCAGGCCTGAACTGTGGAAGCAAGTAAAAATACTGGTATTTTGTTCTATTGGGCACAGCTAATCGTTCTACCCCAAGCGCTTCCGTTTTGGAAGATGTTACTCTCTGCTTACTGATCTCCACCTTCATACAGAACAAGATCAAGTCACAAATTTTGACTAGTCGTGGAACAAGTGCAGCTCTCCTAACAGGACGGTGCTGCAGCCTGTCATGACAGGCGGTGTTTGACATGATCATCAGGGCAATGGGTGACTCTGGTCCCGCTCTGCTCGCTACTGAGAGGCAAGCTGTGGTTGAACCATGGCCTGACAGCGTACCCCCTCCTCGGCTGCGTCCCATGCAAGAGTGAGGCTAGCGAGCATGACTGAACACACCACTTTCTTAAAAACGTTTTATTTTGTTAACTTACCCTTTTGTAGCTAACCAATGCTTTTCTGTATTCAAACAATTTTTTTAAGACAAAACACAGGGAAGTCATAGCCTTTCTTAATGGAGAAAGGAAGATACGGTCCATTGTCTGATCCATTTTACATTGTATATGTTGTTTAGAGTACGATGCCCAACCATTTCTGGTCTGCCTGCAAACACTGTTTCATTGCTGCCATTGCAGCAGAACTAGTTATACATTAAGCAGTCAATCAAGCATTGTTTAATTAAAACAAAAAACCAACAAACTCCTGTTTATAATTCAGAAGGCTTCTTTGAGTGCAAGTTCTGCTAATTTATCTTCTTTGGAAAGCCAAAGCAGCCGTGTGATCCTTAAAACACCGCTGTCTAGCTGCAGACAGCGAAGCAGCTACCGCACACAGTCAGAAGAGGGCTCCCACAGTTAAACTGACTTTAAAAAGCTGATGCTTCTGTGTCTTTGAGAAAAAAGTCTTCACTGGAGGGTGTTGTTGAGCTTTAAAAAAAGCTAAGTTTGGTGTATAACACTCACTGATCCATAGTAAAATTTAAAGAAAGGGACAACTTAAAATTATTGCAACAGTGAGGTATAAAAATGAGTAAAACACCCAGCTCTTGCTGTGTCCCAATCTTGGCAGGGGAAGGGGGGGATAAATTCGACACTGACCAGACGTGCTCTATGGTTTCTATCATTAGAAAACCCTAAATATTGACACCACTACAGACAGACCGAGGGGTTAGTCAGACACTGTACTAGATGTATTAGCGGTGTTCTCTTGGGCCGGAAGGACGACTTCTTTTAAGTCCTGCAGCAGCTCAATCTTGTTATCCAGTCTTTTCCTGCTTTCCAGAAGTTCCTGGATTTTTTCCTCTGTTCCTATTATGAAAAAGAAAGGGATAAAAGCTTTTATTCATGTGCAACTATTACTAATTTAAAATACGTTATATATGCATTAACACATAGCCTACAATGAAACCTCTGCCTTTCTGAAGCCAAGTCTTCAGCCTGCCGCCCTGTACGCTTGGTCTCGTCATGAAGAGATGGACTGTGTGTTGTATGAAAGAGATGACAGCTGAAGTATCGAAGTGTCGGAAGAAAACACAAAGCAGCAGAGTTACATACTCTGCCATCCATATACTGTAGTCTCAGAGCCAGCTACCTTACAGATTTAATTTAAACCATCACAGCAAATGTAAAACTTACTAGTTTAGTTTAGTTACTAACCCCGTGTTATTTTGCATATGAGCTTTACCAGTTCCATTTTCAGAATCCATTTGTATGGGGACTCCTCCAATAAAGATGCATTTTGAATCTTTAAAGATAACATCTCTGAATTGCACACTTACTTAAAGCAAATTTACAAGCCTAATGGAGTTTAGCCACCACCACAATTAAACCTAGAAAGAGATGGTTTGGACAACTGCATTCAACACCTAGAGTCTCAAAAACGTGACTCAAGAGTGTTTAATGTTCCTGCTTCTGGCAAAACCGTTATTGCCAGTATGCTGATGGGGTTAGCCCCGTTCTTCACCTTACTCGCAAAGCCCTGCCTGACTGGGTTTCTGCTGCCATTTTTCTGATGTTGAAGACTATTGAAATCAGTGAGCGCTCGGTAACAGGCCTCGCTAGAATTCAGAAGCATTACCGTAACCTTATATTGTTAACTGTAAGTTTTAAATGAAGCGCCTCCTCTGTTCAGTAACAAAACACGCAGAGGTGTCGGTGACCTCTGAGCAGCAAAGTTAGACAGTGAACACAAACACGTTTTCTCACAGTGCGCGAGAATACCAGAGTTAAGATTTTAGTGAGAAGCAAAAATGTATTTTTCACTTTTTTAGGGGGGAAGACATTGAAGGAGGTCTCCAAAGTTGTAATGGGTGGAGCGGGGAAAGTAGCTCCAGCCGTTTACCCCTGTTCGTTCTGAATTACAGAGCCTGAACCACCCTTAACTGTGATTTCTAAAAAGAAAAGCCTTTGGCCTTCTGCCTTCCCCCTGCTTCTTCCTCTCTGTTCAGAAAGCCCCTCGCTGCTGCTGTTTGTGTGTGTACGTGGAGGACTGTGTATGTGCGCACACTTTCATAACGCATTTTTAAATACATTACCCAATGAGGTTGAGCGCGGATGTTGGAAACGGGCAGCCAGAACGACGGTGGCGTCCACCGCCTCTTGAAAATTCTGGGTAGCAGTACATTGAAGAGGGACCTGACGCCTCACCCTAGCTCTGACTGAAAAAAAAGCAGGTGCCCCCTCTCCTCTCTGCTTTCCTCTGCAGGCGGGTGTCACGGCCCATCGGTGTCCCACCATGGTCCGTGCCCACCCTTCCACAGCGTCAGCTCAACAGTTGACAAGACTGCAATGGAAATCGTCGTCTTCATTGCTTGCCACGGGCAGCCTTTATGGCGTTTCCACGTGGTATCAAGCCTACGTGGTTAAAAGAACTAGCAGGCACATACTTGAAGAAAAAAGCTGGACGTGCACAAGTGGGAGCTGGAGAAAAAACTCTTGGAGAATATTCGGATATGAATTAATAAATTATCAGAAATAAACAAAACTAAGAGGAAACATAACGATTGTGTCACTGTATCCAGCCTATGGGTGACCTACAGACGGAACACATACGGCTCCATTTCTCTTCTTCCAAAAGGATGTGACAAACAGCAACAGCCCAGAGAAAGATGTCAGTGATGGGAATGACTGGCCTACGGGAGCGCTTCCACAGGAAGGCAGATAGATAGATAACAGATTGGGAACCTTCCACCTCATACAGGAGATGACCTAAAGGGAAAGAGTATGTATTCCTGTAAAATCGGGAATGGCCTGAGGAATGTGGACCTGGAATGACTGCACTCGCTCTTCCGTAAGACAAGTGCTAAGGGGCTCTCGGTGAAGGTACCGCACAACAGTTTTAAAACGAAGTGTCGCCTTCTCTGCACAACTAAATTGCAGAATTCACTGCTACAGATCCCCTGAAAACAAATCCTACCAAGGAGCTCAAAAGCTACTGGACAGACTGCTGACCAGCAAGAAGAGGAGATTAAAGCCGACTGAGGTATCGCCCCAAGCAGGAGACATGGCAACAGAGCGGAAAGCAAAACTCAAGGAAGTCACTTTTCCTTGGAGGAGACAAGAAGAAACTCCAACCTAGAATTTTGAAATCACTGATGAGGCAATAGCAGGTCCCACACGAAAAGTTTTAAATGCAGCCAAGTTTGCAGTAAAGCTGCATGCTGCAAAAGGACTGTTTATCCCTGGATATAAAAGGGATTTAAAAAAGCAGTATCAACAACTACAGTTCAGAGTAACCTTGCTGTGCTGATGCGTAAGGCTTTGTAACAGGTTTTGCACGATGATCCAAGAAGTCAAAAAAAGATAAGATGAAAACACGGATTGAAGGTAAAGCACATCAGATGACCCAAAATCATCAGTTCCAGGAAAAAGAGCAGACAGTATTTATACTAGTCCTTCATACACCGTCAGAGAGACTGAGTAGCTAGAGCTTGGAAGACAAATTGGGACACACACACACAAAAAAATTAAAAAAAAAAAAAAAAAAAAAAAAAAAAGGAGCTATTTCCTTCCCTCCCTGCAGTTCCACTTGTAATTAACATGCTTATCATTCCTTTCTGGCTGGTTCATTTTAAGAGCTCCTCCTGGATCAGTTTTGGAACCAACCTTGATGTGTGTTTTCATTATTGACCTTGAAATTAAAAGTAGGCTGACGGGATCAGAAAAGAAGATTGTGTGGTACAGGAAGAACTGAGCTGCTCAAGTAGCGGGGAACTGGAGAGGGGACAGCTGTTACACACGAGCATCACACGGTTGTGTGTATGTAGGTGCCAGTATCAAGAATTTCTCCTGTAAGCGGAGAAGAGGATGAAATAATTGATGCAGCTGTGAAAGAAACAAGTGTGGTCCAAGGTGGTGTCACATGGGGAATTATGAGCGGAGATGTATTAATGCCCTCAGATGAGGCGCTTGCGGAACCCTGTGTCGGATAACTCTGCAACACCCGTCACTCCCATTTCCAAAAGAGGAATTTAAATGTGAGAACAGGACACTAGAGAGGGCCTGGCTTTCTCAGTCAAGTGAAGGTGGAACGGGGGAAACAGCAAACATCACCTTCACGCACTGAACCTCAGCGTTAGCTAATTAAACCCCACCTTTTCACAGGGATAAATTAAAGCAGAAGTTAGAACAAGGATGCTAACTGTTAGCGAGGGAAATGGGAGCAAGAGACCTGCCTATCTGACAAACGGTTTTAACCTCGTTGCTTACAATAGCTGAGACTGGAGTCCAGGCCCCAGGGTTTCCTTCCACACCAGTGGTCCCAAGTGACCGCTCCTGCCCTTGTTTTCATTTCACTCTGTGAGCGCTCTCAGCTTGTTTTTCCAAGCACGTTAACAATTGCCATCAGGTCCAGGGAACTTCTGCTCATAGTGTTTAATGCTCTTAACTGAAACACAACAGCCAGTCTGAACAGCATTCATCAGACAGGAGCAAAGCTGTAATGCAGGGAAGCTGCTGAAGGGAGGCTGCAGAGGAGGAAGGGAAATAACCTGCAGAAACAGGACACGAGTGCGCCCTGCAGGAGAGGGAAGTTCCTCTGGGGTGGAGACCCTTCGGTCTTTTAAAGCTGTGGAACTGTGACTTGCCTTCCCCTTCAGGTCAGCCAGCCAGATTTGGCATACTGTATTTCTAAAGATTCAGGTAGCAAGAGCTTTTATTCAATTATTTATATAATGTTGAGAAAAAAGTTCCTTGGCATTTTCATTTTAAATGGTCATTTTATCAAAATGCTCAGAAGAATAACCTCAGTGCCAAAAACCATACCAACTGCTACTGCAGGGAGAAAATCAGAAGGGCCAAAGCCCAACTAGAACTTAATCTGGCTCCTGCCGTAAAAGACAATAAAAAATGTTTCTGTAAATACATTAGCAACAGAAGGAGGGCTAAGGAGAATCTCCATCCTTTATTGGATGTGGGGGGAAACATAGTGACAAAGGATGAGGCAAAGGCTGAGGTACTTAATGCCTTCTTTGCCTCAGTCTTTAGTAGTAAGACCAGTTGTTCTCCGGGTACCCAGCCACTGAGCTGGAAGACAGGGATGGGGAGCAGAATGAAGCCCCCATAATCCAAGGGGAAATGGTTAGCGACCTGCTACACCACTTAGACACACACAAGTCTATGGGGATGGATGGGATCCACCCAGGGGTATGGAGGGAGCTGGCAGAAGTGCTCACCAAGCCACTTTCCATCATTTATCAGCAGTTCTGGCTAACCGGGGAGGTCCCAGTGAACTGGAGGTTAGCAAATGCGATGCCCATGTACAAGAAGGGCTGGAAGGAGGATCCGGGGAACTACAGGCCTGCCAGTCTGACCTCGGTGCCAGGGAAGATTATGGAGCAGATCATCCTGAGTGCCATCACACAGCACGTACAGGGCAACCAGGTGATCAGGCCCAGTCAGCATCAATTGATGAAAGGCAGGTCCTGCTTGACCAACCTGATCTCCTTCTATGACCAGGTGACCTGCTTAGTGGATGAGGGAAAGGCTGTGGATGTGGTCTACCTGGACTTCAGCAAGGCCTTTGACACTGTCTCCCACAGCATTCTCCTAGGGAAGCTGGCTGCTCGTGGCTTGGACAGGCGTACTCTTCGCTGGGTAAAAAACTGCCTGGATGGCTGGGCCCAAAGAATGGTGGTGAATGGAGTTAACTCCAGTTGGCGGCCGGTCACGAGCGGTGTTCCCCAGGGCTCAGTTTTGGGGCCAGTCTTGTTCAATATCTTTATCAATGATCTGGATGAGGGGATCGAGTGCACCCTCAGTCAGTTTGCAGGCGACACCAAGTTGGGCGGGAGTGTTGATCTGCTCGAGGGTAGGAAGGCTCTGCAGAGGGACCTGGGCAGGCTGGATCGATGGGCCGAGGCCAACTCTATGAGATTCAACAAGGCCAAGTGCCGGGTCCTGCACTTTGGCCACAACAACCCCATGCAGCGCTACAGGCTTGGGGAAGAGTGGCTGGAAAGCTGCCCAGCAGAAAAGGACCTGGGGGTGCTGGTCGACAGCTGGCTGAACATGAGCCGGCAGTGTGCCCAGGCGGCCAAGAAGGCCAATGGCATCCTGGCCTGTATCAGAAATAGTGTGGCCAGCAGGAGTAGGGAAGTGATCGTGCCCCTGTACTCGGCCCTGGTGAGGCCGCACCTCGAATACTGTGTTCAGTTTTGGGCCCCTCACTACAAGAAGGACGTCGAGGTGCTGGAGCGTGTCCAGAGAAGGGCAATGAAGCTGGTGAAGGGTCTGGAGAACAAGTCTTATGAGGAGCGGCTGAGGGAACTGGGGTTGTTTAGCCTGCAGAAAAGGAGGCTGAGGGGAGACCTCATCGCTCTCTACAACTACCTGAGAGGAGGTTGTAGCGAGGTGGGTGTTGGTCTCTTCTCCCAAGTAACAAGCGATAGGATGAGAGGTAACGGCCTCAAGTTGCGCCAGGGGAGGTTTAGATTGGACATGAGGAAAAATTTCTTCACCGAAAGGGTTGCCAAGCATTGGAACAGGCTGCCCAGGGAAGTCGTGGAGTCATCATCCCTGGAAGTATTTAAAAGACACGTAGACGTGGTGCTTAGGGACATGGTTTAGTGGTGGACTTGGCAGTGCTAGGTTAACGGTTGGACTTGATGATCTTAAAGGTCTTTTCCAACCTAAACGATTCTATGCTCTGACAGCTTTTTTCACATACCTGAATGAATATTTGTCAGTACATTTTCAAACAGTCCACAGTCAAAGAGTGATATCACCGTCTCTTCATACTCTGGGGAAAGAGATAATTTGATTTAATATTACTGAACAAAAGTTTACAGAACCCTTGCATTAATGCAGAGCCCTACATTAGAAGTAGCATGAAACAGTACTTATTTTATATCATACCGATTGCTTGAGGTTTTAAGATATCTTCCTTCTCATATATTGAGAAAGAAGGATCAATTTCTCAATTCTACTTTCTTTTTTTTTTTTTAGTTTCATACAGAAAACAGGAAAAGGGACCTACCTGTAATTCCCTTTCTGGGTCTGCACCAGGTGAACAGTCGTGTCAGGACTGCACGTGTAATGGCAGGACTGACCATACCAATTCCTCTTGACAGACCATGTGACAGGTGGGACAGTGCTATCGCTGTTCGATGTTAAAAACCAGCCCAAAATTATGTCTCAGTTTCATAACTGAGGCTTCCAATGAAACAAAACAAACACCTACAGAGTTTGCATGACTGCTAAGAGGTTTGCTTAATGGTGAAAACCTTTGAACCCCTAATGTGCCCTGGACTTCATTACTGCTTCTAGCAGCTGCTGTCATGTTACACGCAAGCTGCTCGCGAGGAAGATTTAGCCAGGTGGGACATTTCACTTTCCATGCATGTGCTTCAGTTACTTTGCATAAATTAGCATCCTTTATCCAAAGGTATTATTCATAACTTTGTAAAACTGGGAGGACAATAGGAGAGGAAGGTTTGAAATTCTCTTTTTTAACTGTGTTGTGGACAAAGCAGCATTAGAGTGGAATCCTCCAAGAACAAAGTGCTTCATACAAGCTGATAATTAAACCCATAAAACCCCCAAATACACACTAACAGTTGACATTAAAGTTCTAATTAATCATCCAAAGACTTAAAATGTACATACTCAGGGATTTCTCCCTCAAAAGAGAGGGCTGATTGATATTAACAGGTAGCTGGTCCCTCTGTGAAGCTGTAAGAGCAACACAGACTCATGATCCAAATAAAACCTCCTGGTTCTTTTCAGGACCTCTCTCTTCTTCAGTGCCTGGGAGAAGAGGTCTGGCTGAACCTACCTATGCTTATGCCAACGGGTAAAAGGTGGCTTCAAAAATTCAAAGATGAAGGCCTTACTAGAGCATGCTGAGTTGGCAGCTCTTCCCCTCTGCTGACATGGGTATACCAAAAAATACTCACTCTCCACATGCTGTGCAGCTGCAGAAATAAGACAGGACCCAGTTATTTGGCACTACAGAAGTATCCTCAGGAAGGTGACCCAGGGCCGAGTGCCTGGCATTCAGATCAGCGTTTCTGCTCTGAGAGCAGAGTCCCCCATGGGTCTCCATACCTGTTTCTGAAGTGTTGTCATCCATCAGTTTCTCCTGCGCCAGGTGAAGTGTGTCCAGCATTTCTTCAAATATGTCATCCAGAAGCCCGGCTTGCTTGCATTTCCTAAGAAAGTCTATTCGGACTGTTAAAACATAAAAACACACACTCTCATACAGAAGTGATCCTGACCACAGCTGCATGGGCTTCACTCGCTCGCTTCAGAAACAAAGACTTTGGTTTAAGTCCCTCTTCCAGTAACAAACACTTATGCAAATCTGTGGCTCCTCCAGTTACCCATTCAGCCCTTTTCAGTGGGAACAAAAATGTGGTCAAGCAAACGTAAACATTGCACTGGGTATAGAATTACCTAAGCTCTAGATTTGGCTTCATTCATCAAAAGCAAATATCTCCACAACTCTAAATGCACCATTCCTAAAGCCTCCTGATATCCCCTAGTATAGGAAAGCAAGTGCTTTGTCTTGCCTTTTTTTTTTTTTCTTCCAGTCCTCAGGACCACACCATGGACTGAACAGGCTAAAGGACAGAAAATAGTGCAAGAAGTGAATCAGTATTGGATTTGGTAAGAGAATTAAGTCTATTTTTACTCCAAGTGATCCAGGCATTAAACTTGGTTATTACAGCCCATTTTATACACCTACTTTGTCAGATTTGGACTGCTAGGGAAATAACTACCTATTTTTTCTTCATCTCAGAGTAGCAGGTCAGTGACAGGTTTCAGTAAGATCAGTTCAATGGGCTGTTCAAAAGGAAAGGGCTATCAGACAGCTCACAGAAGTCTGCCAGTCTCCATTAAAAACAATGTTACTTTTTACTGGAGACATTTGTGAGAAAAGAAAAGTCATTTCACTTACACCAGATGCCCTACAAGTATTTCAGGATTCTTTATAGGTTCCCTGTTCTTTATAGTGGTAGTAAAAATTCAGAAAAAACATTAGGCAGCCACCTACTGTTACAATACCATGCCCATATACTAAGCATAGCCATGGGAAGGCGAATAATCACCACTAATGCCTTCCAAACTTCCAAGCGACAGCATAATCCCGACAAGCAATTGCAGCAGGACTTTTGGGGTAACATGAAAACTGCAGAACTGAAGGATGGGTCCAGTGGTTGATTTCACTGTTGTAATACCATATTTATGCAGGAAAATACCACATTGTGCTAAGCACCCTATGTACATCTAGCGTTCAAAATAACATAAGCGTGCGGTGGCAGCAATAACTGTAGCAGCGTTTAGCAAGTCCCATTCCTACCCGGTGAGCCAGAGCTCCTGTTCAAGGTGTGCTGAACTCCTCTCTCACTGCTGGGTTACTGCTCAAGCCCCCGCTCCTCACAGCACCTCCTCTGCTAACCCATTCCAGAGCACCACCTGGCAGAACTGCACCCTTCTCCTTCAAGAGGAGCTCAGCCCAAGGAGACCGAGGTGAAGAAGAAATGATTACATTTTACATTTAACTGTATTGATATGGAGGCGGGGGCAGTCAGGCAGAGGCAACCCTGTTTGCTGGAGACACACAGCTGAACACAGCAGCCAGCCAGAGCAGGGGCATTCCCGGGTGAATTCACCGGTTCACATCACACAGCAAGTCTCGGCCAAAGCACTGAGGTTTGTTTGCCGCACAACTATTAAAACCTGCACAGTCACTCTGCAAATCAGACTTCCGCTCCCTTGCCAGAGCTTGGAGAGTCACTCGTCTCGGGAGAATAATAAAGATACCTTTGCAGCATCGCTGCTGTCAACCATCTCCAAGCTCTGAATTTCAACGTAACAGATCACAGTATCCCCTAGTTGTTCTATAAAGTGAGTCGCACCTTTATGCCTGTTGTTTTTTCTTTTTAGTATCCGTAAACTGTTTTCTTCTGCTGTCTCTTCTGCGCTCTGTAAAAAAATCAAAACAACATATTTTTACATCATACTGACATTTACTGCTTTGTTTTCATTATCTTACCTCTGTATTAGCAGAAAGATAAAAAGCAGCCCATACTTCTGTGAACACAGTCAGCTTCTCTGCACAGCTAATGATATTCCTCTCCAGACATTCCATTTTTAAGAAGGGAAGCAAAAATTGCTTCAAAGCACAAACTCTATTTTTTCTTTAAGAAAAGCCCGACACCTGGGACACCACCCTCCTTAATTACTGCATTTGCAAATGGCACAGATGTTAACAAATGCCTACTGCTAACTCCCAGTGCAAATGATGTTTAGCTCCCTAGACCTGATGTAACACTAGAAAGGATTTGAGAAGAGCGGGGGAATATTTTTCTTTCCCTTTGGGCAGGACGCAGTCATTCTCTGCTGTTCCACGTCATAGCGCAGTACTACAAATAATTCTTAAGCTCTGCCACAAAATGCCACCGGTGTAAAAATGCATTGCTTACTCAATGGTAAACTATCCCACAGTGCTAAATCCTGGAGCCCCCCAGCTTCTTATTTGCAGTGTTTGTACTGATTTCCGAGATCGCTAGCACTGGAGAGCAGCAGAAACAGCACATTACCATGGGTAACAGGTCAAATGAATCTCAGTTACAATACCAGGAACGTAAGTGGATTTACAGCTGAGAAATTCTTGGAGACAAATAACCTACCCTTATAAGAGTACTACATAAAAGCTGCAAAGATCATCCACATCCCCTCACATGACCTCCCTTTAATCTCAAGACCTGGAAAAGGCAGAAGTTTTTCCCCAAGGAAAGCTGGATGCTAATCCCTCTAGAAAGGAGAAATCCCACCCCCGCTCCCCCCAAGAGTCAATGGGAGTTCCCATGCATACTTCTGTGGAGCCAAGAGAATCACCTCAAAACTTAGAAAACCTGTAAGTACAGCTTATTTTAACAACAGCCTCTAAAACAACTCCCCCTCCAACCAGAGGGATGCTCTGCTTGATAGCTCCCCAACCCTTGGGAAGGCCATCTTCACTGGCAGAGCTGAGAACTACCTGATCTGCAATGAAAATGTGCCAGATTTACCACAAGCGCAGGCTCACAAATGAGTAAGTGCCAGTTTAAAAGGCCAAGTGACTCATCAAAAGCAGTTTTTCATGGAAACTGAGTCAAGCCCTAAGCAAATCTGAGTACTTCCAAAGAAAAGGAGCCCCCAAAGGGAAGCTCTTTCTGGTCATGTCAAGATCACAGCCACCAAGTCAGCCTGGTTCGGAGGTTCCTATCACATTTGTGCCGTGTTACCTGAGGGCAGCATTGGCTCTGCCTGAAGCAGCTCCAAATGCAAACAGTTTTGTTTTAACAGAATGACAAGATCAAAACAAGGCAGCTGTAAAGGAAAAGTTATTGCTTCTGTGAGGAAGTCTCTTTCTGAATACACTGCCAAAATACTTCACTAACGAAGTCCTTTGCTATAGCAGATGTGGGTTCCTGTTTTAGAACTACTTAATTCAGAATTACCATTTGTTCCATGATGGTGGAAGATTTCAGTGCATGCCTTCTCCTCTTATTAGCTGCATCTAGGAATCAAGAAACAAAGTAACAAATATGTGTCAACTTCAAACCGACGATTTCACATCATTCAAATTCTTTTTCCCAAAAAGCTACAGAAGTAAGGCACTTCGGGTGGCAAGGCAAGAGTATGTTTCAGCTTCCCCAAATACCTGACATTTCAGTGGAATTCACATTATTTCCATGTAGGAAAAATTACAAGCCTGAACCATTAGGAAGAAGTGCAAATCACTGTAGCATTAGGGTATCACTTTGCCTTTTACCTCAGTAAATCAAACCCCAGTTTTTAACATAAGATTTTTCACTGTGGCAGAGTGAACTTATTCTCCCTGGCAGCAGCACTACCTCTAAGTGGTAAAAACTTCAGGCAAATTTATGAAAGATGACTGGTTTTTTTCCAGCCAATTCTTGTTTATGTTACTACACCGTCAAAACTAAGACTGCATAAAGAATTATTTCAGGTGTCCCAAAGACACGCAAATGGCATTAGGTTTTTCATCATTACGACGACCCTCCTAGAAAGCCTCCAGAAGCAATTTGACTTGTAAGTTTAGTATTATTTATGCTACAAAGTGGTTTTAGTGACGTGGTATGAGATCTCCGCAAAATCATCTGCTTTTGCTCTGTCCTTTCTATTAGCATGCACCAGCCTCTCTCCAACATCATAACTGGCAGCTGCTGAAAACAGCTACAGCATCACAAGCAGAGAAGGCTAACTCTGGCAAGGAAGACATGGCAGGAGCAGAGAAAGCTAGAGAAGAGTTCAGCCACCCACCAAAACCTGAGGGTTTTAAACGCAGTGGGGTTATATGCCCCATTCCTGTTTAACTCTACATCCTTTGGGCAGCACTTAGTAAGGTTTTTCCTGTTAGAAATCATCCTATTAAGAGGAATGAGGAGTTACTGTTGGTACAGGAAGGCTGTTGAAACAAGTTTGGGTTTTGGGTACCGGTGCTGTACATTTGCATTTTTCATGGCCTGAAAGGAAATCATAGCCTCTTACTTCATCCAAAATAGAGCTGGGTGGCCTGATTTGGAGCAATCTAGGAGATGCTGGTGTAGGTACAAAGTGTTCCTTGCTGTCTAGCACATCTTCGACCTGTGGTAGGATTTTCTCAGCTCTTCCTGATGTTTGCTTTAGGGATGTCTTATAAAACGAGAGGAACACAGTCCGAAGAGCAGCCCAACTCTTCCTGCTCCCCACAGTGTTCTCCGCTCCTCTACGTTTGTCAGCCTTTACTCTGGGCACATCCAACACTTCCAGTTAAGCAGAGGTTGGAGCCTGTTTCCAAGTCCAAACTGCCCTCCCATCCCTGCTGCACAGAGCTGCAAGGAGACCTCTTGGCCCCTAAGGCACCCTATCCCCTTCCAATCACACAGCAGAGCCCTGACATTTCAGCACAGAAATGTTGTCTGGACCAAGAACAAGGGGGTGTTCCTTGACCCCATTTTCTCTAAGCTACTGGGGAAAACAGGCCTTGAGAGGCAGCCCTTTTGTACCAGCTCCTGCTCTCACACGGCCCAGTGCTGGCTCAGCCTGCCCCAGGAGAACAGCTGAGCTACTTCACCTGGGTTGGATCCTGAAAGTCAAAACTCTACCATGGAGCCACAGCGCTTCCATCCCAGCCTGTCTCGGTCCCCGCCCTGTGCGGACCTGCAAACACCCTCAGCACACGTGTCCCCTGCCTGCCCAGATGGGCCAGGAGTGGGCCAGAGTACCTGCTACTTCAGCCAACTAATCAGCAGATACTCCTGGCTATTGAGCACCATGCACACGTCTGAGAGCTGCTCAGAGGCAGGAGACATTGGGCTTGGGGAACCAAGCATCATTTACCCAACTCTCACAGCTGCTCCCCACCTCCTGGGGTACAGCTACTCTCTCAGACAGAGGTGGGAGAAGCTCATTCAGGAGGCAAGGCAGACACTGCCAGCAGAATCCATTTGCCCCTCATAAACAGAGGGTTTCCAAATTAAGTGGCTCTGGAAGATCTCCTCTAGGAGAAAACTCTCTTCTCAGGGAACAGGCCATACATTGTATATGCAGCACCTGAAGGCACTAAAACCTTCAACCTTGTAAGATTTAAGCCTTCCTTATGAAGGAGGTGACCTAATGCCTTAATCTCATCTCATACTGGAAACGAAGCAATCCTGGCCCTGTCTAGTACTTGGGCAGGAGACCACCTGGGACCCTGGACAGACCCAACAAACTAACAACCATTAGACCACAGAAATCAAATTAATTTTAAAAAGGGAGGGATTGTCAGGCCTCAGAACTACAGATAAGTAAAAAGCAAAACTACTACGTGAAATAAGAAGCCGCATTTGTTTAGTGAACCATAGCAATATCAGGAGTTAAACGGACTGTATGTCTGGCTAAGAAGCCCCAGGCCCTATGGCTAAAAGTTTAAACGATAATCACCTAACCCACCCCTTGAGTGGCATCAGGGTGGAGCCAGACTTTGTCGAGAAGATTAGCCAAAGTTTGCTAGACTTCAGTGGGAGCACACCACTCTTAGCATTAGTGCTCACAGTCCGACTGAGCTTAACTTCAAAGTGAAGGCCAGTCTAGGACTCACTCCGTTTTGAGCAGGATTGTATGCATTAGGTTAACAAAGTCACAGCTTTGGTTGGTTAATTCAGTGAGATTCCTGACTACCCCTGAATCAGCAAGGACCAGGACTGCCAAATTAAGCTGCATTTCTGTAGCAAAGGAAGCAATTCTTAAACAGGCGTTGTGTAACCCTTTTGTTACACTTCAAAAGCTCTTTGGGATCCTTCAGAATGAAAGGCCCTACATAAAAAACTACTGCTGTGAATATGGAAGATGCAAATATGAACGTTTTAACGTAACTACAGATAAAAATCCCAAGGTGACCACTCCTGTAACAGCCCCCTCTTTGCTAATCAAGTGCAAGCTTGCACATCACTCGTTAGTGTGGCTCTCATCCCTCACGTGGATTTTACAAGCTGCTTGGGCCTACCTGCCCGCACACAGAATAATTCCATGAAGGATCAGGTCCACAGTGTTTTAAGTCAGTTTTGAGGGAGATTTGGAGAAGAGAAAATATAAACATTTCCTACTTCAAAAAACCTTCTCGATTTTTGTGCATATGCATGGATCTCAACCAAACCACTCCTGCAAGATTAGAAATCCACCACTCGATATAAAGGTGGAGTAACATTTATTTTGTTCAAATGAGTTATTGACTGTAGGATGCAAACTTTTAAAACAAATGAAATCAACGAAGCCATTAAAGAAACTCACCATAGTGATTGGTCCTATTGCCTGGGTCATGTTTTGGGCAGAACACTCTAAAATTTAAGTTCAATTTTAAGAAAAAGAGAAAAAGTATTAATAAATATGTAAACAGTTATGCTGACTGATTTTAACAGATATTTTCCCCTCTTTTCATTGAATGTAAATTGAAAGACGCTTAAAAAAATTATCAGGATTTTTGTTCAGCCTTACCCACCTAGAAAAGCACCTGCTGTAAAGTCACATACATGCGCAAGCTTGTATTCGTACTTTTAGAGCCTCGGTGGACTCTGAACACTGAAGCTTTGAATTATCAGTTCCATTACCCCACTCTGTTTGGACTTGCTCACTGTTTAAATCCTGAGTCAGACACATTTCATCTGGTGTGGCGATCAAACACTGTGGCAGAGGTACTCTTATTGAAACACCTTATTAAAATGAGATTCATGCTGTCAAGATGAAATACCACAGTACTAATATTGCTTGATTGTAGCTACTGCTGTTCTGCCCCCTTGCCCTGTACCACTCAGGCCAGGTCCAGAACCTCTTTAGATGTATCTGCTTACCAGTGAGCTTCAACTTATAAGCCCTGCCTGACATGCTGGCACAGCCACACAGCACTGCACTGCCACGTGCAGTACCGGTTACTTGCCTGGAGACCTCTGTGCCCCTCCATTTCCACTGCCCAGTGCTGATGAGGTGGTCCCCAAATCCTGAGGAAGTAGGGCACCCCGTCTGAGATCCAGTAGCTTAAAGCTGTTCAATCCATTCATGCCTTAAAGACTTTAGTAATATGCGAGATGGGAATATTTTCTAGGAGAGCAATGTGAATTCCTTGGAAGAGGCAAAATGCAAGAAATACAGCTGGAAATATTCCTTATCTTCTGGATACAATAACGTGTACAGAATGTGAACCAGCTTCTATAATATGCCTTTCTTACAGAAGGATCCCAAATCACTTTTTAAGCAAAACTGCCTTGTCAAGAGTGTGGTTTGGCAGATCTCTTCATTACAAATCTATTTGCCAAGTCTAATGCTCAAGTGTTTGGAAGCAATTTTTAAAGGGAACTGCATTTGCTAGGACATTTTCTAATTATTGTCATTCTTTTATTTTAACAAAATAGAAGCACTGACCTTAGAAACGCAGTCTGTTTCCTTGACGAGCCAGCTTTTTTGCATGAAATTCATTTTGATGCACAAAAAAAGAGATTTATGCATGCCTAACAATTCAATCAGAAAGCTAAGTACTGGAGGCACCTTATTTACAACTCTAAATTTCTAATATTGCCCTTTGGAGGTTGGTTTTTTCCTCCCCTCCCTTTAATTCTATTCTGTCCCAGTTAAAAACAACCTTCCTAAGTACAAGAACATCTTATAAAGAACAGACAATACCTTTTACTACTCAAGCCACTTTATTTGGAAGCACTTCCCTACTATCATTTTTGCAAGATGGCAGTACAAATTACGCTTATTTCCCCACCTCTGCTCTTACTAGCCACTTCCATAGCACTGTATGCCTTCTCTTTTTTGTTCTGCTCTATTTGTTTTGATAATCACTGCTCATCATCACAACGATGGCAACTCAGAATTTGAAAACACCATCTCTCTCTCGAAGGAAGTCTCTCTTTTGGTATGCTTTTCAGCATGTTAGATTTCACCATGAAAAAGTGTGTGGGGCTGTCAATCCATGTCCACTGTTTTTCAATTCCTGTTAGTCTTCTCTCCAATAATTTCAGGCTAGCGACAAATTTTGTGCTTTATTTATGCCGCTGGTACTGTGCAAAAGTCTTTGGGTTCAAATCCCTGAAACCTGCCTCACCATCTTTCTCTAATCCAGTCCTTTTTCGTCTCTTCAATACAGGTTGCTATAGCCTAGTTTCCTGTATTTCTTTATAGGACAAGCAACTAGTCTCAGTGACTTAATACAAGGCATTTTTAAGGGTCCCTCTTCCAAACCTCCAAGGTCACCAGCTCAGAAAACCACCAAATCATACTATATATTCAACCACTTCTTTATCAGTTTGTATGTAGACTGTTATCAGTCCCATTAATTTTTCAACATCTTGAGAAGTTCAGTCTTCTTCAGCCTGAGGTATCCTTTCTAAAGCTATATGATGAGAGCCATTTATTCTGTGATCACGGAAAGCTTCCATCTTCCCAGCTACACTCTTTCATGGGCTTTGCAGAATCCTGAAGGCTTTATAAGCATAAACTAAACATACCATCTTCCCTATACAGATGGGCTTACAGCCTTGCAGAAAGACGTATTTATTTTGGACTGAGCGCCCTAGTGAAGCAGCCAGGAGTGCAAGTGTTTTGACACAAAAGGACCCACCTTCCACTACTACTAAGGACTGCACTAGTCCATGTCTTCCTGAAACAAGTAGTGATTAGATGGTCTACCAGGTTAATCTAAGACTAACATGGCCTGTGATCTCTCTGGCCTTGCACAGAAATGGACATCAGGGGTTTTATGCACCTCAGACTTTACCTTCAGCACTCCAAAAGGTCCCTAAAGTCCCAATTTCTCAACCCCTTCATCTGCATCCTCCAAACAACTCGTTCCATCTAATGGCAATGCAGGCAGCCCAAGGGCAAGGGAAACCAGGACTAGCATGATCAGGACAGAAAATTTACTTAAAGTCTGTTTAATTGTGTTAATGCTAGCAAAGTACTTGAAATATAAGAAGGTATTTGGCAGGAATACAAAGTTCTCTGCTGGCATATGGAGGGAAAATGACCAGAATTTGCCTAATGTGAACAGACCTAGAAGTGCTATAGCCTGGTCTGTGCTCAGACAACATTTACTGAAGCTTCTGAACCAACAGAACTTGAGTGACATTAATAAAAATCTTGGTCCTTGAAGACTAGCTAGATAGCCAGTAAGGACTGACTTCCTCAGTTTTGGCCTCGTGATCTTTCAGGTGTGTTACAGGCTCAAACACTGAATAGATTCCTTCCCACTGCTGTGATGTTTTCCTGTGAAAGGAAAACATTTCCCCTATTGCTTGGGAACAGAGGATCAAGCATCACTTTAAGAGAGGAGAACATATTTCCTTTTTAAAAAACTTTAAAAACCACACAATTTTTAAGTCTCTCTTCCTGACACCACTACCAAAACTTTGACAATAATTAGTTAGAAAATATTTGGTTAAATACCGGTAGACTCCATTTACTTCATCAGTTTCTATTGCTGCATCATCGCAGCGTGCACAAAAGTAGTGATAACTTCTGCGACAGGCTCTTTCCTCACATCCCACAGTGGCTCCTTTCTTACGACAGAAGTTGCACACCTGGAACAGGATGAGGTTTAGCAGGTAAGCATTACAGGCAGCTACTGAAAATCTTGCCACAGAAGGCAAATACTATCCTCTGTGGGAAAATCAAATCTTTCATTGCAAGTCGCCTCTGTATAACTCCTCAGGCAAGTTCACTCCTGCAAACTCGTACCCTGGTCATTATTTCAGCCACTTTTTTGCTATTTTGACTCTATTTCATACTGATGAATTTGTAAAATGATGCAGAGCGCTATGTGGGGGCACTGGGCAACTTTCCCCCCGCCTCCCCTAAATCTTGCCCGAGTTATTTCAATTCCTATTGGTATTAGTGCTTGTATTTATGTTTTCTAGGCTAACTTCATAATGAAAAGAGTTCCACCCAGGAGGTAAGGGAAGAGGGCAGCTGAGGACAAAGCCAGTAAGAAAAACCTCATACAAATAACCTTCCTTCTGCTAAAACCAGAAGGTGTTTCCCTTTACACTTATGGATTGCATAATTTTGTTTCAGGCACTGGCTTAGTCCTTTACCTAAGTCTCTTAGGAAACTTAGACTAAGGACTTAGTCTCTTAGTCTTTTGTCTTGGGGGAGGGGGGAAAAGAAAAACCAACACATTTTAATACAAAATGAACTAAATTTCACCAAATATAATGTCAAAACAATGCTTCTAACTCTAAATCTGTAATTTCCCTAATCTTAGTAGAACAGAAGGACCAAGTACTCTTCTGCATTTTTTTAAGCATAAAACAGGCCAGACAACCTTCAGTACTATGAGATAGGACTAAGTGCAGATTCAGAAAGAAACTCCTTACCAGCCGCTTTCCTCTCTTGAGTTCTTTCAACACTGATGCCACATCAAACCTTATATCCAGATTATCTGGGTTATACTCTTCAGATTCCACAAATCCTGAGGAAAATAACTGAAGACAAAAGAGACGATATTAAGAATTAATAGACGGACTCGGTCACCAGTGCAGAAAAGAGGGGAAGGGTATATCTTTTCTTCTTGCACTTGCCCTACCTAAGAAGGCTGATTTTTCTCTGTGTTTTTAAGAGGTTTCACCTACACTGAACAGGGAGCTGTGCTTAAACCTTTTCCCAGTCAGAAGAAGTTCCTCTGTCTACATAGGAGATTTCACACAACCTGAAGGTCAACTAAGAAAAGATAACAGGGTGAGAAAGTGAACTTAGTATGAAATGTGAATGAAGAAAGTCTGGAAGTCCAGGCTACCCAGAGTAAGGAGGAGAAGCTCTTCGGCTGACAGACCTCCACACCTTGAACATCTTGTTATCTGCCCAGTTTTTCAGCCTTACAGCTAGATGCAACATTTCTCTGTAATAAAGTTTCCACACAGTCCAATGCTGACAACAGTTGACTGCATGAGAAACATAGGAACATTGTACAAAGCCTGGGAGAAACCCACAAAAAATTTATACATGCACATTCGGGCCACTTTAATTCCCACAGGAATGCTGAGCCATGACAATAAGTGAGGAAGGGGAAGTTCTTAGCAACTTTTTTCTAATCACTATATATAGCTAATTCCAAACAAAAGCGAGCTACTCTTATGTCAACTGGCAGGCACAGTCTGTCTGCTCAGAAGGTGATAGCTAACTGCAAAAAACCCAAACAGCACAGAGAAGCCGAAGGCAGAGAAATTAGTAAAGTTGTCGCGCAAAAAAAAAAAAAAAAAAAGAGAGCTAGAGAGAGAAAGTTTCAACATTGTAGCAACATTATAGTTGTAACAAAACCTGTTCCAAACAAAACACCCAAGTAACACTGTAAAATAGGTATCAGATGTTTCTGAAACATTCTGCTAAAAAAAAAAAAAAAAAGCAGTAGAAAAATAAAGATGTAAACATAAAACCTGCGAGAATAAGAAGGCTGGAACAGTGAAAGCCAGAAAGCTGTTCCAGCAGCAGATCCATCTCCTGCAGTAAGCGACCCTCACTGAAGGGAAAATATGGCATCTGTAATTGATTCTGCACATCAAGAACCAGCGCCACTAAGATCCCAGAATAAAGGGAAGGCATTTTGACAGCAAGAAGAGTAAATACATTCTAGGATCGTAGCATGCTTAGAGCTTCACAGATATTTTTATACAATCAACTTCTGCTATTTTTATTCCTTATTTTACATAAGGCACAGACTGGCAAGTTTTTTTACCTTGATATATCAAGTGATGTGAATATTTTCCTGCAAAGGTTTAAGTAAGCACACAACTTTCTGTGGTCTGAGAAGCCTCATTCAATTTAGTGTCTCAAGAAGGCCTATTCCTACTGCTAGACTGTGTATCTAGAACTGTTGATCAGGACAGACACACATGAAAACACCACAAAACAACGTGTCCAGCTGTGCAGCCGTGTCCTCCTCCTCCTCCCCCTCTCCAAAATTCTGGCCAAGCCCTGTTGCTTTCCATAGCTTTTCAATCTAATATAAGCTTGCTGGTTTGGGTAACTAACCATTCAGACACCATTGTAGAGTCAAAAATAGACAAGCAGTGGAAACTTCCCCTTTAGCCCTTCTTCTCCATTCCTGTTAGATACCGACCAACTAAAAGCCACTCACCAGACAATCCTGATGAGCTGCAATATTTCGCTCTTTGGCAATATACATTACAGAACCAGCCTCCCCGTCTGAACAAAACGCACATGTTCTTCTCACCATCTTCGCCATTATCCGGAAAACACCTAGAGCAGGAAAACTGGGACAAAACATAAAGCAATTGATGCAACTATCATATGCCAAGCAGGATGAATAGAGGAAAGCAGAGCTTGCTAGCACTTGCCCTCTAACTGCTCCTTCACCTACATCCCCTGAACTTTGGTGCTTTGCTCCTCCAGCAACAACTACTAGTAGAATAGGCAAAGCCCGCCCTTGGGCCAGCGCTGGCATGGAAACCAGCTCCCAGGAGCTCCAGCAGTTAGAGCAGGAGGAAAACTGGTTTCTTTCCTCTTGGAAAGTCACTAACAAGTCATAAGGGGTAATACAAGAGTTTTCAAGCTTGCTCGGCAATACCTGCTCCAACAACAGGCCCAAGAGCGGGCCAGCAAGTCATGCCCTAGATGTGAAACCCCTTTTATTTGGAGGAGGTCAATCATTCATAGCAGTGCTTTCCTTAAGCTAGTTCTGCCACATGTGGGTCTGCAAGTCAACCGAGGAGAGTCCCCAAACTTTTCCAGTGCCTTCCAGGAGTTCACAGAAAACAAGGAAGAAACACCAATTCCTTACTGTAAAAAGGATGTAGCAAAGAAGCGTGGAGAGGCTAGCAAGTAAAAAGGGGCAGAAGGCAGAATCAGAAATGAGAGATTTGAACATTCCCTCTCAATGAGGTGGAGCGCTAACATGAGTGACATATTATCATGTATCCTGGGATTTGCCCAATGGACACCTGTTCCCTTTTTCTGGCCATATCCACTCAAGTCTTAATTGTTCTTCTTCACACAGTCTCTCTTTTCCCTCAGCAGCTGCAAAATTTTAAGGCCAGCTACTTATTTCACAAAACAGTCTAAATGCTTCTGGATAAGCCTTTACCCACATCCCCCACCAGTAGTTTAGAGCATCATGCCACACATTAGTAGCAGAAGTTTTACTTTGTCTGTAGTTTCTGTGCAAGTCCACTGCAGAAATCTTCAACAATTTCCCACTCCTAGTAGGTGTGATACTCCAAACTGCCCTTTGCTGGAGACGTCACCTCTGACAGCACAAACTCCTGTAGGATAAGGGTAAGAAAAGTCTGCTTTTACTTTCAAGAAATAAGAAGATTTGAAGGTAAATTATTCTAGTGAGAGAGAGGCAGTAAGGTCCAAGTACAAAACGGGCAGGAAATCTCACAGTCTAGCAAATCTTGCAACCTTTCTGTGGCTTTCAACAGCCAACCTCTGTTTTCATTAGTTCCCATCTCCCTTCCATAAAACGGAGGGGATAGTCTCAAGTGAGAACAACACCAGACTAGAAGGGGATTTTTTTTTTTTTCCTCTGGCTCTGCCACTGAGAATTTACTTAATCACAGCAAGTCACTTCGCCTCCACACACATCTGGGGTTTTTTCCCCCATCCTTCTATCTCTTGTAAGCGAGGTAGGGTAGAGACTGATTTCCAATATCCATCTATACAGTGATCATCACATCAGTCTCAGAACTTAAGCATTAAATAAATACGACAGAAAGAAACAGAAATGTATAGAAATAGAAATATTAGAAATAAAATAGAAAACAAAGACAGAAAGAAATTAAAAAGCAGAACAAGCTAGAGTTTGAACGGTCTAGAACTCAGGAAAGGTTCTCTGCAGCAAGCTAATACCTGGAATCGATGCAGATACATAGGCCCTGCTCAGGCCCAGTCAGAGGATCCAGCTCTGGGAATTTCGTGAGGAAGAGGCTAAAGGTGGAGTCTACAGTCCCTGGTGTTCTTACAGGCTCGGGAGAAATCCTGGTGCTGCAGGAGAACAGAGGACCTTAAGTCAAGGTCAGCTTTTGGGTTACTCCAGCACCTCTGCAGGAACCCTGAAGCGGTGGAAGGACAGCCCTTGGCCATTCCTCACTGCAGAAGCAGCCAGCTTGCACCCGCTGCCCCATTTAGCTCAGTATCCTGCCCCCCACAGGAGTGTTGCTTCGGCCCTGTGCTCTTCCCTAGCTTTTTGCTACAGATTACTGCCAGGGAGAGGATACTGAGCTAAGCAGGGCAATGGATCCGGCTGGCTGCTCTCAAGTGAGAAGAGAATGGCTAAGGGCGTGGTTCCAGTTCCATAGTTTAAATACATTTCGCTTAAACAACCCCTTGTTTTCACAGATCTTAAGCCTGCCACTCACGGATTCCATTTGACACCCCAGGATCTGTCTGAAAAGGCAAGACAGTTGTTCCTTACTCAGCTCCTCCAGTAACACTCGTGACAGCACAGATCTGTTGTTCTTTCTCCTACTGTCTCTTTTTCAAGTTGAAGAATCTGAAACAATTTAGTTGTTCCTTGTACCGAAGCTGCTCCACATCTTTGATCATCCCTGTCACTTCTCAATCTCTTCGCTACTCCTGCTATGTTCCAAGAGGAGCAAACGACCTTCAAAAGGGTGGGCTACCATTTACAATGCAAAATCACAATGGCATTCTGCATTTTTCTCTTCTTTTCTTAATAATGCTTAATGTTTCAATCACATTTTAGAGTGCTTCTGAGCATGGAGCTGGCACTTTCATAGAACTACGTATCATAGTCCCCCAGATCTCTTTCCTAAGTGGTATCAGATAAGGCATCAGCATTATGATTGTTGCTTTGACACATGCATCATTTTCCACTTATTAATGCTGGATTTTCACCTGCTATTTTATAGTCAAATCACTCGCTGTCACAAAGTCCTTCTGCAACTCTTCACAGCCAGCTTTCCCTTTCACTGACACTCCACTAATGACAGAGCAAATGAAGCCGCAAAACAGAAGACAGAGGAGAAGCAGCTGAGGGAAAGAAACAGTCACGTGCCTCTGGCTGCTTCTCTGGTACCTGCGCCGTTTCCTACAAGCAGGGTTTACTTTGCAACAAAATGGAAGAAATCGGGAAACGAAACAGAAAGTAAAAAGGGACAAGAACGTTGGCAAGTGCACAGGGATCGTGTCACTTCCAAATACAGCTTGCTGAAACACTACCAGTTTGTCTAAGTATTTTCTCTCCAGAACCAATTCTGAAAGCGTCTTTGCACATAAATACACACATTTTACACAGGAGGAAACTACGGCACAGAATGTCACTTGGCATACTTGTAGGGGAGTAAGGAAAAGAACCCAAGTCCCCTGACTTCCAGCACGCTACCGAAACCCACTGCCCTAGCTCCTGCTCTGCTCTCCTCTTCACCTCAGTATAGTTAAAGATTTGATTTATTGAAGTAGGGAGAAAGAAAGAAATTACACACCTGTTACCCCACATTCACTGCGTCCTCCATTTGCACTTTGTGGGGAAAGAAGCACTGATGGTCATATATTAGCTGGGCATGACCTACACAAGCCCCCTCCCCATTCTCCCCCAAGTCATTAGCAGCTTAAACGCACCCAGCCTTTGCAAGGCTTTCAGAACAAAACCAAAGAAATCTATCTTTCTGATTACCTTTTACTTGCTACAGGGGAAATATTTTTAAGAATATAAAAAAATATTTTCTTTAGAAAGGTATATGTTAACGTATCTGACCCAAGTGATGGGGGTGACTGGAGAGCTCCTCATTAGATCTAAACTCTCACCTATTCACAAGATCACAGAATCATAGAATGGTTGGGTTAAAGATCATCTAGTCCAACCCTCCCGCCATGGGCAGGGACATCTTTCACCACATCAGGTTGCTCAAAGCCCCGTCCAACCTGACCTTGAACACTACCAATGATGGGGCATCCACAACTTCTCTGGGCAACCTGTGCCAGCGTCTCACCATCCTCATCATAAAAAACGTCTTCCTTATGTCCAATCTAAACCTACTCTCTTTCAGTTTAAGACCGTTGCCCCTTGTCCTGTCACAACAGCACCTGAGAGAAGGGCTCAGTCTTTCTTATAACCCCCCTTTATATACTGAAAGGCCACCGTAAGGTCTTCCCGGAGCCTTCTCTTCTCCAGGCTGAACAACCCCAACTCTCAGCCTTTCCTCAGAGGAGAGGCGTTTCATCCCCTGACCATTTTCGTGGCCCTCCTCTGGACCCGCTCCAACAGGTCCGTGTCTTTCCTGCGCTGCGGACCCCAGAGCTGGACGCGGCACTCCAGGTGGGAGATGTTTGGACTTGTACTGTTAGAGGTCCTCAAACGCTCCCTGATGCGCTTTATAGAATAACACCTCACTCTTTACTGACACGCCGCTTCCAGCATTTTAAAAGTGGCAGTGTCATTTTTAAGACACTAACGGCTCCCGCCTTGCCACGACCACGAAGTGCCACGCGGTAGAACTTGAGGAAGAAGGATGCGGATCGACCCTCCGCCGATTTGGACACCTGGGCGCTGAGGCGGGGCTGGGATGGGACATGCTGAGGTGATGTCTTCCCTCATGTCCTGGTGCTTCGAGGCCTAAGCAGGGCGAGCTGTCATCGGGCCGGGCCTGCCTCGGCCCTGAGCCTCCCGGGGCGGCAGTGCCGCCCCGGGAGGCTCAGGGCCGAGGCAGGCCCGGTCGCGGGGGGGGGGGGGGGGGGGGGGCGGTCTCCAAGACAACGGCCACCTCCGCTGAGGGAAATCCGGGGTCGCCCTCACAGCACCTCCCCCAGCCCCGTTCTCCCCCGAGCTCCAGCCGGGCCCATTCATTGAGACTCGGGGGGGGGGGGGGGGGAGGCGGGGGGAGAATGGGCCAGGCACCGAGAGGGGCGCCGAACACCGGGTGGACCCCAGTCCGTGTGTCGTCCCCCCCCCGTTTCCTCAGTGAGACTTACCGCGGGGCGGTGGGAACCATCCACCCTCGTCCTCACAGCCCGGCCCGCACAAGCAGCCACTTCCGCGCTCGCTCGCCCCCCCCTCCCCTCCCAACTCTCCCGCGCGGAAGTGGGCGTGCCCAGCCGCGGCAGGGAGCATGCTCAGTGGGCGCCCGCCCATGCCCGTGCGGGGCGCATAGGGAGCGGGGCTCCGCGTGGTGCACACCCCCCCCCACCCCCCCCGGCGCTGATTGGCTGCGGCGCCGGCGTGGAGGGGAAGGGAGGGGGGAGGGGGGTGGTGCGCCGCCGGTCACGTGGTGAGGGAGCGGCGCTCGGCCCATCCCCCGCGCCTTTGGGCGTGCCGGTGCCTGGGACACCGGTTCGATACCCGCGCCCGGCAATCCCGGTGGCTGCCGTTAGGCAGCCATTTCCCAAGGGATTTACCCACAGGAAAGGGGGCGTCCTGCATCCTCCCATCGCCTCCCGTTCATTTTTGCTCGTCCCTTAACCAGGACAGGGGGACAACATGTGAGGGGCCCGATGTGATGGGGAGGTTGCGATGGGTGCCCAATGTGGGGCTGGCAGGATGACACCTGACCAAGCAGCCGATTCAAGAGATGGGCAGGAAAGGCCAGGACAAGGCGGTGTGCCTCTCGCAGCCATCAGGACCTTTGTTAAGTCGGTCCCTCCACGGTGGAGGAGGAGGCAGTGGCTGCAGCGCACTGGCTTCATACCCGGCCATCGCGGTGCTCACCCAGCACATGAAGGACCAGACCGTTCCAGTGCCGCTAGTCAGCGCTTTCCTTGGTCAGGAGGTCAAAGACAGGCTTGTCCTCGGACAACCGGGGATATAAGACTTCCTACCGTGCCAGTTCCTCGCTGCAGGCCTTTCCTGGTGCTGCCTTGCTCGTAAGCCTGGCGGTTCACACATAGGCTGATCCCCTCCAGCTGCCCGCTGCCCATGTAAACGGATGATGAGTGCACACCAGCTAACCGCAAAGCATAAGCAATACTGGGAGAAGCTCGTTGCTCTGCAGCTCTCAACACAACACATACCACCGAGATATTTCCTCTTCCTCCTTCATAAGGGTGCAATGTTTCTGCAAGCTCTTTGAACATCAGCGACTCAAGGCTTAAGGCAAAATCGTGCCAGTGAGACCAAGGCTTAGGCCTACATGAAGTTCCCCTGCATTGCGTGGGATAATTAAACAAACCCTAGATTTCCACCCCCATGCAGCTCACCAGCCACAACGTAACAGGCACGTTCTGGCCCGTCAGGAGGGCACACCAAACCCAGTTCCCTTTACCAGCTAGGACAGCTTTGGCTTTTCAGCACTGCTGGCATTATGCCAGCTGGTTTCCCAGATCCCTTTGCGCCTGTCCAGATGCAGCCTTTCAGAGCTAAGGTCAGCCAGCCCCTGTGCCCGGGCTTGCAATTAGATTGCATCTATTAGCCAGATGCTGCTACACACCACCAATTCCCAATTCTATTATCTAGACGGTACTTGAATGAGTCAGCTGGATTCAAGCACCCTCAAAGGTGCTTAAGTCTTAAACTAGGAAAATTTTCCCAACACAAATCTCTTCTTCAGTACAGAAAAAATAATTTTCTGTGGAGGAAAACCAACTGCAAGTCCCTTGTGATCTCTTCTTCCAAACCCCTGCTCTACAGAGCCATAGAGTTCTGCTGAAATAGGTGGAGCTGGAAATTAGTGCTCAGTAATTTTTTGGCAAAAAAAGATTATCAGTATAATGTGCTCCAGTCCAGTTTCTTTTATACCTATGCCACAGGTGATCTTCAACTGTCTTTGCATTTGTATGCTCACCTTGGGCACTAATATTTATTTCCCTGTAGGTCATGGTGCCCTTATATGTCCTCATATCCCTACTGTCTCTCCGTTGGGACAGTCCTGCTCACCGTAGGAGTCAGCAATGTCCACACTGCATGGCTGGACCACACCATTTCACAGGAACAAGGTACCACCCTGAAAAAGCCTAAATTTGTTTCAGAATTGCCCTCTGCTGGTCCTCAGTGTTGTAAAACCTACGGTTCCCTGCAGGTCAATAGAAACTGTGATTTCAGGGCATCTCCAAAGCTCTGCCTCACGCCTCAATGCCACTAATTCCCATCAGGCACTCTTCTTCTCTTTTGATACCCCTGACAGGCTGACAAGAAGTCCCAAATGTGTCAGTCCAGAGGCACTTTCGAGTGTTTCACTTGGAACATTTCCTCCTATTCTTCCGTCGGTGCTTGTGTTCGATGCTTTCATGTGATACTCTGCTAAAGCACGGGTGGCACAAGGGGCTACGTTCAGAAATACGCCCATCTCTGAGCTATGTAAGGACAAGCAGAGGAACTGATAGCTGAGCAGAGAGCAAGTTCAGATGAGCACTCTCACAATGTCTATTGAACTGGCACAGCCATTATTTGCAGAGGATACTTGCCAGCCACCTTCAGCAGAACCCATTCTAATAAAATCACAAGAACAGGTGGAAAACATAACTTGTAAGGTAAGTTTGCAAGAGGATAGGTTATGATCTCTGGTCTGGTACACTGGATTCACAAGCAGTGAAAACATCAGACTGCGAAGGGACTAGAAGCTGGGTTGCAACCGCTATATCTAGTGTATCCTCACGTGGAGGAGGAGAATGAAGAAGCTTCAGCCTGAAGACAGACCTGATAAACACAACTAGCCAAAAAGACCCGTCTCATACACATACCTACTGTAAAATTCACGCTGACAGCAGGCTCTGGGATAGTTGCAGACCACACAGAGCAAGTAAGTGCTTTATCTTTCGAAACATCAGGTCTGTTTTCTGCAACAAGAAACAGAGCTTTTCCTCATCAGCTCAGTACCGTAATTCATACCACCAACCTGGGAAATACAATCACCGGCAGTAAAATGTACTTTTTCCCCCCCTTGATGCTTTAATGACATTCCCATCTGCTTTTCCACATTCAAATTGAGCTTGGAGACAGGTATTTTCCACATCCTCACTTGTTTAAAAGGCTTGCACCAGTGTTGGGTTACTAGTGGGCTTGCCACGCAGTTCGGCATGTCTCTGGAGGTTTTTACATTGCACGACATTATCCTAAGGCATATTCCCTCTGAGTAGAGACAGATCTTCAATGAAGCAAGAAGCAACTGAGCTGAATGCTGACTGCTGCTAACATGGTGGTGCTCCTCAGTGACAGAGGGGTGGAAGGGGACTGATCAGGACAAGAGTGGGTGGCTCTGACGCTTTGAAGGGGTACTGCACCAACACTGCAGGTAACCCTGCTCTTCTGCATTTAGCCCTGAAGATGCATGATGAAACCATACACAAACCCGTAGTGTGATGACTGGGACAAAAGCTGAAGAGGGGTTTGCTTGATGGATATGCCAAGCTCTCAAACAGGGCCACGGGAGAGAAGAGCTGAGGTTTCCTTGTGAGCAGAACAGTTCACAGGTCTGACATCTCTGTTAAAGGTCCATTTTTAACAGGCTTAAACTCCTCATGCATGCTGAGACTGTTGAGAAATGTGAAAGGGCCGTCTGTTGCAGCACAACCCCATGTTTTTTAAGCTTGAAGCATCCAAAACAAACTAAAAAACCAGGTTGGGGCCATGGGTACCATGTTTGTCCACAGTTACACAGCAGAGATGCAACCCAATTAAAAGAGGACTAACCCTAAGCCATGTGGACGTAAGCCATCCATCGCCTCTTGGCCTCAGGGCCAAGAACTGGTTCCTGCTTCTCTTTCATTTTGCGGTATAGCTGCAGGCTTGAAATCTCTATTCCATGGCCATGGCAGTCTCTGACAGGCATATTTCATTCCCATATACAATTGCCTAAATCATCACTAACTCTTGCAAATAGTACTTCTCTCTGCTCTGTAAAACAGGAAATCCAATGACAAAATCTGCTAATGGCTGAGCAAATACCAACAGACAATTCTGCATGATCTGCCATGCACGGCCTGCCACAAATTCAGGAAGTAAAGGTAAGGTGAACTGCAGGACC
Organism: Aptenodytes patagonicus; assembly: GCF_965638725.1. Classification (NCBI taxonomy): domain Eukaryota; kingdom Metazoa; phylum Chordata; class Aves; order Sphenisciformes; family Spheniscidae; genus Aptenodytes; species Aptenodytes patagonicus. The sequence continues at coordinate 196,550,477 of NC_134949.1, read as the reverse complement.
AGCTTTAAATCCACCTGTGACGGATGCGCTCAACTCCTTGACCAAACTAGCAGTAGTTTGGTTCAGGCTCCAAAGGAGGTAAAGGCCTCGGCCATAACCGGGCCAAGAACTTCTCTAGTTCCAACCTGTTGTCTGAAAACCCACACAGGAGCAGGGTGACACGGGGAGCATTGGTGCATATGGGCTTGGCAACTGGAACACCGATCATGCGATTAACGCATGAATAGCAGGTGGTTCTTCCAAGACTCATTTATCAAGGAACAAAGAAAGTTGTCAAGACAAGGAGTCTCACGCTTACCTTTTCCATCGCATGTCATTTGACTACAAGCCAACCACTTTATTCCATAAATATGACAGCCTGAGCGAGCCGCCTTTGAGCTCTCCCTGCTAAGCAGCTGGCTGCACAGCGGTGATCTCCCCTTGTGCTGGGACGCCTCCCAAGGCTACTTCTCTAGGCTGAGAGACCCCTTACCAGCTGCAGATCTTTGGTAAGTGACCGATACCGCACATAACCTTGTATTATAGTGCACTAAGATTTTGTATTGGTAACTTTGAATCATTATTGTATCCTCTGCAGTAAGTAACAGAGTGAACCTTGCCACAGAACTTTGTTAAGTCTCACTTTTACACCACCTTACTTCAGTAAAAACACTTTTGCTGATACCTTTGGCAGTGGTTCTTCAAGCGGTCTAAATCGCCTGTCCACGACACCACCACCTTTGCACAAGGCTCCAACACATTCAAAAGCCACACACCTGCACACCCATCCCTTGCTCCACTTCAGAGCCACCTCCTGCATCTGCACTCAGTGTCACCTAATGTAGCTTGTTTCTCTCTTACCAACAAACCACATGGCAAGGACTTCTGTGGCCCACCTGTCCCACACTACACAATATGGCACTGTAATGAGGCACACTCGATTTCTCAAGGATTTCTCTGTGTGTCACAAACATGGAGAGGGATGCAATCCAACAAAAAACAGTCATTTCTCTCCTGCAGCAGCAGGACTTGCCCAGCTCACTCTGTAGCACGAACACAGCTCTGCACGCTGTTCTTATTAATCTCATCACTGTTCAGGACTATCTGTCTCACTGGATCCATCGGGCTTAGGTATATTTTAATACTTCTTAGCCCCCAAACAGGCAGACTTGCATTCATATGAGTTTCAGAAAACTGCGTTTTGCTAACTCAGCATTGTGGAAGGGCACAGAAAACATCAACTAACCATTGCGCTGCATCAGTCGTGTCTCTGCTGCAAATGGCACAGAAGCATGAGTTCTTCCAGTGCACTGTGAACTTTGCTTGCGAATGAAAAGGAAGGGGGGAAGACTAGGAGCACAGAAATTATCTAGGAAAAGTTTGATGCCTGCTCTTATGACAAACAGTTCTAATTCTGCAAACTACAAAAGCGACATTTAAATGTAAATTTAAAAAACGATCAGGTGAAAGGCATTTTTGTTGAATGTAATTAGCACCACAGACTTAAGTGTACAGTTCGATGTGTAGTAGTCCCTTCCAGCATATAAATCTCCAGGTACATGATGTGTTGACCCTAAGAAGGCTTTGCCTATAAGGTTTTTTTCCTGCACTTCTGAACTCCACACTGACAGGAAATCTCTGTCTCTGGCATGCTTCCAGCTTCATAGCCATAATCCCACGTGAGTTCGGTTCCAGCTTTCACATGCCTAAGAAATAAAACACTTGGTCAATTTGTTTGAACTAACTGAAATAGTACTGTGCTTACAATTTGTCACCAATGACTCCCATGCAAACCCCAAAATCATAGGGGGCAGGGAGCATCACACAAGCAGCTCTTTGGGAGAGAGCCAAGAGATATAAGGAGTGTCTGGCACATGCATGCTGCTTTGCCTGCCAGAGCTATGGAGAGTGCAAATACCCACGCCTAGGAGAAAAGAATTTATCAAGCAGTACGATAGGGTCAGAGTCTAAACAACCTGCTCTAACTTCGAGGCAAATTCTGGGAAACAAAAAATCAAACAAAAAAAAAAAGGAAAAAACACGTAAGTGAATACATCTAAATGTGAACACAGACAGTTTTGTTATTTTTACTATGTACAGTGCGTCACTGACGTTTGAACAGATCTCTAGATACACTGGTGATGAAGACTATCATCTTTGGTCTGACAAGCTATGTTTTAATGCAATTGTACTATCTATATGCACAAAGCCTAAGACTCAGAATTAAACACATGCTTCTCATGAACCAGCTGCTCTGACAGTACACAAAAGAGAAGAAATGTCTAAAGTAGGAAATTCATTGCCCAAAATGAATGCCAAATTAAATACCTGAGACTAAGATGCTGAGGGACAACTGAGGGAAAATACAGTAAAATATGAGTATTACAAAGAAGAAAGTAATTCTCTGGTATTTCTCACTGGATACGATATAAGGGACATCCAGTGAACTACCAGGCAGCAGGCTGAGAACAAACAATGAGGACTTTTCAAACAGCACGTAATTGCAACCTGGGACTTGCTGCCTTAGGATGTTCTGGAGGCCAGAAATGTAAAACAAATAAAAAGGTGACCGGGCAAGTTCATGGAAAATACACAATTAAACTCGATGATCCAGATGCAGTCCTTATGTAGAAAAGTTGTAAAAGGGTGATTGCCAGAAAGCAGGAGGGCCAGCCAGGCGAACATTCCTTCAACAATCTTCTTCCCTAAGTGCCTTCTGCTGACCACTATCACCTCTCTCCACTGGCCTCAGTCCCCACTACACACTTCTTTACTGAGTACCTGAGCAAGAAAGACTCTAGCTAAAACAAAATCTTTTTTCTGACATATTTCAAAACCTTGTCTTCACAGTTCTTGGAAGCCCTCTTCAGTGCAATCCACAGCATCTGTGTCAGTATGGACCAGGGTTGCAAGGCTCCACAGAGGATCAGTGTTCCCTGGGGTCAGTTTGTCTGGAACGAATCCTCTTCTCTCTATTCTAAGTTCTCACCTAGTATTCCTGCTGTCATGTGCATCAGCTAGCTTCATTCATACAATTCATCTTTCCCCTCCTGGGTTTAGCTGCCGCTTTCTTGTGTCTCACTGGCACCAGCTCTCTGTACCTCCCTTTCTATCATCCACTAAGGGAAGACCCACATCTTTTGCTTTCAGAGGAAGTTTTCACCTCTGAGTATCCTAGTGCCACCTCCCCAGGACATAGAATAGAATCATAGAATCATAGAATCATTGAGGTTGGAAAAGACCTCTAAGATCATCGAGTCCAACCGTCGACCCAACACCACCATGCCCACGAAACCATGTCCCTAAGTGACACATCTACTCGTCTTTTGCTGGGTTATGTTGGGCTACACAAAGTCCTGCTTCTCTTGGTAGCTGCGAGGAGAAGGCCTGGAGCCAGCTTGTTTGGCCCACAAAGTGTCTCAGCCTTAAGACCCTGTAGGGTCCAATCCTGCCCTATGGGACCCAGATCTGCTGGCCATTCCTTGAGACACAACACTGGGATCAGTGAGTCTTGGCTTTCAAAATGACCGTGCTGAGTTAAACCTATTTTTCCACTGAAGAAGATTATCACTGAAATAGACACATCAAAATTAAGCTTCCCCACTTTACATTTCAGTGCAAAACTGAAGAAAAACTCATTAGTGATAATCAACAGCTGTATTTCTTCAGTCTTTAGTGCACAGTAAGAAGTCACCAATAAGAAGGTAGTTTTATGGTTTCATGCTCTAAGCATCTGCCCCCCCTTAGCATAATTATTTCCTAGTAACTGAGCACTGCTTTTTCTCCTAGTGCCTCAAATGAACAACATTAAACTTCCAAAAATTCACCTGTTTGTGAAGAACGCCACCCATGGGAAACTTCTGTTGTGAGTCTCTACAAACACACTCTGTGCAAAGAGATTTGGGCAGCAGCTGTGCTGTAAAACAGAATATTTGAATTAGAAACAGTGAACACCTCATTGTCTGCTGAAGAACCTATTTTGTGTCAGATATCTGTCACTAGTAAAGGTAGTTTCTTCCTTCCCTTCTCCAGCCCACACAGAATCTCTATTACTCGATGCCATTGCCACTTATTTTTGCAGTAACTATGTCTCTTTAAAGTATTATTTCCATCATATTGTGAAAGTACTTTTGCCTAGGAAAACCAAGTTCTTTTATCAAGCTGTCTTCCAGAAATTTATGGTGAGAATTCATCTTTGATTCAGGATGCACCACAAATAATCAGTATGTGACAGATGTATCTTGCTGTCAGCCAGGGGAGCAGTGCTAGGGAGCAAGCAATAGATCAAATGATTGTGTATGATGGCAAAGAGATATGAGATGTGAAAGGTCATTCAGGTGCACGTAGAACACGCATATGGTCATGGATGCAGAAGAAAGGTTTCAGCAAGATGCACTAATCTTAACACCATATTACCTCTGCAATGAAGAACAGCTTAAACACATGCAAGGATTTTGCTGTAAGACCCATATTCATGCCAATGAAGAGAAATAAGTTACTTGCAGACTACATGCAGTGGCGTCTATGAAACATTCATCTTATTTGGAGGTACTTGGTAATTCATTACTATTTTTTGGCAAGTCAAAATTGAGACTTACTTAGCAGATACATACACAGTATGACAGACCACTTTCTGAACCCATGATTAAACGGTAGAAAAATTTCCTCCGATATCATAACACTTACCCTAAATCAGCATAAGCTAGAATTTACAATGGTTGGGGAACAAAAACCAAGGCTGGGAGAAGGCTTGTGATTCAACAAAATGTGCCATTTGCTCTCTGGACCCCCAAAAAAAGCTGTTCAAAAATTCAGGAGAAAGATGTCACTCATTACTGGGGAATATTTCATTCAGGAACCTAGTGGTGCCAAAAACTACAGCTGGTACGTAGCATGCATCATCTTATGGAGGCACTAACAGCTGGTGTGACCCAACCTGCTGTTCTGTCACTTCAGAGTACAGGGAGCACCACATAGCTTGCCTTGTCATTCACCTACCACATATATGGCTTATGTGCAAAAGCTTTCTAGTTTATGCAAATACATAATTTATTTATTTAAGCTAAGACAACTAAGAGAACACATGCAACTTTTGACTTACGTTAAGAAAACGACCCACATTTCCTTCTTTTGTGGCATCCAGTACATAAATATTTTCTTCATTAGCATTCTTCAGAAGTGTCCTGTCACCATCAGCCTCCTCACAAAATGCGTCTTGTTTTGACTGCCCGTGATTTTCCTCTTTGCAGTCAGCTTTTAGTGACACGTTTTTGGATGGCCCCACAACACATGTGTCATCCAGCACACCTGACTTGCCACAATCAACACCCTGCAGAGACAGACTCTTTCCTTCGCATTCTGCACTGTTCACGTCAGCAGACTCAGTCTGTCTAATTTCCATTGGATGTTCTTCCTTCTGCTGCTGAGTGGATTCTGTCAATGGACACGCAAGTCATTTTTCAATGCTAGTTTAAAGCCAAAGCCTTTCCCTTCTTTGGCCCTGAACTCTTATCCACCCACCCTTCTTTGTTCTTCAAAATGTACGCAGCTGCCTTGCTATTTACAAGTCCATAACACAACTACTGTTTTCCATGCCTCTCATCAATCCTCCCGCAAATGACTGTTTCCTGCTGCGGTGCCTAAAGCACTTGCTCAAGTCTCCTGTGAGTGACCTAGTCTCTCCCTTCTTCTCAAATCCCACTCCAAATTGATTTCTTCCACATAGCATTTTATTGTCATTCTCCCCCTTAATTCCCGAGAGAATCACAAACTGTAATTAAGACAGAAACAAGATGCACGTGCAAATAGCATCAGTTTCACACTGCCTCTTCAGCTTGAGGCCCCCCCAGTCCCGCATTATATCCTGTTCAATTTTTGTTGACTGGAACATGTATTGGGTGTGACACAGTAAGATTTGCAAGACTGACTTTCCCACAATTGCACTGTATTTGAGAAGCTGCTGCCAGGACTGTTCAAGCTGTCCCAAGTTCAACTTTGCAGGCAAAAGATTGCCCTGTACCAGCTAATGCATTGTAATATGCAAGGCAGCAATAATTTCTGTACCGCTGAGCTCTCTTAAGACAGCCTAAGCATTATATGGACAACATCATTCTACTCTGAGAATAGGCCTGCCTGCATCTAAAGACCACTTTCTACATTTTAAGTCTATCACCTGATGGAGCACAAGTGTACTAAAAGCACAATATTTACAGCTCTGCAGACCTACTTTCTTTTCCTTTCTTTGTTCCACTGGTTAGTTTTGTTTTGCTTGACTGATGAATCTGAGAACTATTATCTTCATCTGAGCTGGCACTGTGCACCAGTTTATCAATTTCCTTTAAACAGAATAAAAGATAATGAAAAGGCTGTGATGTATTGTTGCTGTATGCAACTCTGGGTCAACACAGGATAGCAGGTGGGTTTTAGGACTCTAGGGTTGAAGTTTCAAACCTACTGTAATGCACGGCTATGGCTGAGTTTCAAAAGTCCATACATTTATTGCAATGCAACATTTATCTTAATTTCAAATTATCCTTCAGAATAACCTGGAAGGAGCTCCCCACTCAACAAAACATTCAAGTGCTTAAGTCCCAACAATTTCACCAGAATATAAACATGTTTGTGTAAGTTGCTCAACCAAAGCCCAAACATGTTTTCTACACGGTTTCAATAAAATGAACAAAAGTGGCAAGATTTCTCCTCTCCCACCACAAAAAGGCGATTAGTTATGGGAGCTCCAGAATGGACAGCACTGCCAAATGTTAGCATGAAAATCCCACGTGCATTTCTTAAGTGCAATGAAACCAATGAAACATACAGAGTAAGTTTACCCCAGTTTCCCTCCTTTGCACGTATTTGCAGGCAACACTTCACACCCAGGTCAGATCAAATTCTCCCAACTGTGCCACTGCATGAGAAAACTGCATCCAACTCCTGAGATTTTCTTCTCTCCCTGCTATGTCATTCTTTGGGGAGACATCACAAAAATATTATCGCTCTGACCCCCTAACTCTGCAGTCAGTTACAACAGAGGGTGGAAGGGGAGAACGATTTCTTAAGACTCTCAAGCTGGAGTATAAATGAAGGGTGGAGAAGGGAAGGCTGTGAGAGTAGTGCTGGTCTCAGGGAACATGTTGAAGGACTGATAATGGAGAAGGGATGGGGTATAGCTTCCAGCACGTCAGCTTAGCTCAGTGCTAAGTCAGTGTGTCACAGTGTGACACAATCTCATGAAGAAAGATCATTAGAACTATTTAAATGTATAAGATGAAAAGGTCAAAATTAACATACATATTCAGCACAGTGAAAAATGGATCTATTAAAGCCACTTATTATTATTATTACCATTTTCAGTTGGTGATTATGAAAAAAACCTGTTCTAGTTCCAGGCCTTCTCGAGGTTGCAATACTTAAATTCCTTGGATGAACCCTGTACAGAAAGGTCAAAAGGAAATTATAAGACAAAAAGACCCATAAGTAACTCTCACAACACACATTTCTCTAAGAGTCTCTAGTTCATAAAGAACAGACTACAACAGAGCCTGCAGTCTGGCCTCGCCCCAAGTTCTGTGACTATTTTGCCTTCAAGAATTGAGGACCTAGGTTAGGTTCTCAACAGTATTTGTAAAAAAACAGTTGTTCATACTTTTTGAGAGATCAACAGCTGCTTTTACATCCTTTCCCTGTTCTCCTGCCAAGAACCAAATTCTCTGTTGTTTTACTACTATTATATCAGATCATCTCAAAATAGAGCACCTACAGAGTTTCGCCTTTCTCCTGCTACCATTTTCAACAGTTTTGACAGTGCAGCTTTCAAACAGGAAAGTAAAGATGATGTGGGAACAAAGGATAGAAAGGGGCACAGAGGGGGAGACAGTCAATATATGGCAGATATAGAAGATACTCTCCTACAAAAGAACCTCACTCCTTCACATGAGGAGAAGGTTGAGGAAGGACGGGAAGCAGTATCTGGCGTATACATTTAAAACATCTAAAATCCCATTCATTTGGATTACATTCAGAGTGCAGTAGAAAACACTCATTTCAAAACCAATCTTAATATCTGTACAATGTCTAGCAATAAGTTAACAGCTCTTATTCAAGAAAACTTTCTACCTAAAACATTTATATGTGTTTTCGTTCCACGAAAAACATCATGGTACTTCTCTGGGCTACTGATAATGGAAACAAATGCTACTCTTTAAGGCTTTCCTAAGATTTAAACCCCTTTGTAAATTCAAAAGGTGCAGTAGCCACAAGAACTTGTGACATTATTACATGGTTACATCGTTTGTCCTTTTAAAGGCAATCTGTTTGGGTGAATGACATGTCAAGCTTAGCACACTGATGTCCTCTCAAAGGTTTCTCAGATCAACTGGATTGTAATTTCTTAAGAGACAGAATAACACAGTCTTTTTGTCTGTCATATTTTTTTTACACAGCCCACATGCAAAACATTTTTATTCTCAAGAGAGGAAATTTATGAGATTTCAGGGAGTAGTGCAGTAAATGCAACTTTAAAACGTGCTTCCCTGCAATTTTTAGTAACACCACTTAGTAGAAGTAAAATCTAGGTGACTGCTGATAATTATGCAATTTACAAAATCAGTAATTCATTAGGTTTCCAAGCTACCGAAATGCAAGTAAAAATATCTTGGCAGATATTTTAAGGAGTTTCCATCTGCAATTTCATGGTGCTTCTCAAAGATCCACAATAGTCTTCTACTACGAAATGAGTAAGAATTTGCAATCGTGTATGAGTAGTACAAAGATAGTGTTTACAAAGTAGTGTGGCAGAGCAAGGAATTAAGTTTAAGAAAACAAGCTCCCAACTTCCTTCTGAAAAGACCACAGCATGCTACTGACAAAGCCACGTGGTTATTTTATAGTAATTTTATTTTAGGAATCCTGATAGGCTATGAGACCCTGACTGTAAAATGAAAACAAGACCAGAACTTTTGCATAATTCACTGCAAAAGCGAGGTGTTGTCAGACTCCTAACGGGAAAGGTTAATACTCCTAGCAGGAAAGGTTATGTTACAAAGAACAAGAGGTTTAGAGACTGAGAGCAAAGGACAGGACAGTTAGTGGCTAATTTGTTACCAAACCCTTCAGTGTCATGAAGTATGTTTAAATCATTTATCTCAAGTATCTTTTATTAATTCTTTCAAATTAGCATAATGATTAATGCCCTGAACAGATTAAATACACCCAGGAGATGAACTGGATTTCTAGAAAATGCCAAGTGGTACACACAGTTAAGTAAAATTAATATAGAGGGAAAAACTCTGTCCCACTGGAAGAAATAATCAGGAATTAACAAAAAAGTTAAAAAACCCCCACCCTCAGCTGAGGACATTCAGTTCTACTCTAAGTTTTACAAACGACTTTCTAGAATAGCAGAGTATTAGTTTTGTTATGCTTAAGTTTGCTTTGGTAAACTTACAGGGTTGATTTATTTTCATTATCCACAGCCTGAGACAAAGATTTCTGCTTCTCAAGAATGTAATTTTTGCCAGTCTGCACTAGTTCAACCACAGAGTCTGAACAATCAGTGTCAAGTTTTCTTTTTTTGGAAAAAAAGCCATGGCATCTGTCATTCACAGCGCTCTCCTCTTTCAGCTCTTGGCTGCCATCTCCCAATACTTGAACTTCAGCTCTGCTCATTAATCTGCCTGGAAGAAAAAGAAAAGGTTTGGTTTTTTTTTTTAAATTGTTTGTTTGCTAAGATGGGTCACACTCACTATCGCAGCTCAAACTTACATTAAAAAAATACAAGAACATTATTTGGGAAAGCAAAATATGAATGCATTTATACTGAAGGAAAACTAGCCCTGGCACGGGATGCACAGACCTGTGAGGGAAAAATCAAGAGTCTGAGACAGGCTTTGCTCCAGAATGTTTTGGCTGTTTGTCTGGCACCATCGCATTGCAGAGTTCTTCAAGGTTCTTCTGTCCGTTTGATCATCTTGCAAGTTAAGATTATATTGACTCACTTCTCTTCCAACCCCGTATTTCCCTGTTTGGTTCTCAAAAAAATTCCAGGGCACAGGCCACAGGAGAGGGAGAATTATGCTATACATCTTCCACAGGTCACCTGTTACCTGAGTAAGTACAAACAAATGTCCCCTTGTCGATATCATCTAGGCAGCGGACACCCCATCCTTTCTTCTCTGTGTTGAACACTTGCAACCTGACTTGAATGCCATGCTGTACAACTCTGTTCTGACACATCATCTTGTCACACCTGCACAACACACTACACTCATAAATTCTGTCAAAAGGAAGCAAAACAAAACACAATATAAAAGAATGCATTACCAAAACAAAGTTGCTATTATTAATTTCCCTCCTGAGCATTAATAAGGCAGTTGACTGAAAAGATAAAGACTCTGGCTAAAACTGATTGTGCAGCAGTGCACTGAAGCTCACGATTGCTGTTTCATCAATTTTAAGAGTCCGTCAGCCAGATTTTGATATAAGTAGACAAGAAAAATAAGTGCTACCTTTTTATGTTATAGGAGTAAATCACACAGAAGCAGAAATCCCTGTGAAGCACCTCATTCTATGCTGGAACAGATTTTAGCAAAGACAACCTGTCTGCCCGGACCTCACTGTAGCTGTCATGAGTTTTAGGATTTAATGAAATAGTTCTAAAAGAATTCACAATTGTGGGTTTTTTTCCATTTGTTTCTGGGCTCACTGGCAGCTTTAATTCTGCACGCCAACCGTAAACTAACATCACACTGCAACAAAGGACTGAAAGGGGCTCCTTAAGCCTGTGGGTTCAGCCCTTGGCTATTGCAGAAAGCTATTTTGCACAATTCCTTTCCTAAACACCTGAGGTTACTGGCATCTTCCCCAGGCCACATATTAATCCACGGGAGCTGAATAACAGATAGGGCAAACACTTGCAGCACTGGGACAGCTTTGGAGACTCTTGGAAGAGTCACACATAACCAAGTCTGGCAACAGCAGCTGGCTGATATTTCTTTAGGACTCTGGTCCTACAGAGCAAATGGATGGTCAAGATACAGGGCAAAAACCAAGATGGCTACTGCTTCCCACTTCGTTGGCTGATATACGCTGTAATGGTCTTGTGATATACCTCCTTCCCTTGTGGCAGGTTTCCTTTCCCTCTCCCTTCTCCCCCTGGCATGCCTGAATGTAACAGCACGTGGGCCAGATACGGCCTGAGCTCCTGGACCAGCTAATAACATATTACTCTTCACACTCTTCTTGGACCTTGAACTAAGCTGTGAAAATTGTAATATCTGCAGTACAGAAGTGTTTTTCCCTCTCCTACTACTCAAGTCACATTAATTATTTTTTATCATCCTGATATGTCAGTAAAATTGTGAAGGCTTCGGTAATCCACAAACTGCAGTTATTTTAGTTCTGTAGCACTTACACTACAGGAATAAAATAAGAGCATACAAATAAAATAACAGTTAATAGTTCTGTCTTTCTTACCCACTAGGAACAGGTCCCTCTAGTCTTTTGTAACTGTATCCACGGGGTGTTTTACTACTTGGAGACAGAGAAATTTTACTACAGCCTCTTGCAGTTAGCTGTAGGCATGCACATTTTGACCTAGAAGATAACAGTAAAACATCTCAGAAGGTATTTGGGGCAGCATAAATCAAACATAAATCTAGATAATTTAAAATGTACTTCACTGTACACACACACGCACATACTTTTATATATATACCTATATTTTTCCCCCCACTTTTACTCCACAAGGCCATTTCAGGCACCCTACCCTTCTCTTTGTCTCTTGCCTGGTTATGCGTGGTTTACAATAATCATGTTCTCCCAACCCCATTCTTCTGCCAAGCTCTGTAAAAGGCACATGCAAACAGCTGAAGTACGACAGAAATTTATTATAAACAGGACACTGTCAAATGGATTGAATGAATGAATGAAAATCACCTGTTCTGGCACAGCATCCCAGCCTGCTAGCCACTACTTCGTTACCTTTCTCCCACCCTAACCCGCAGGAAGTAAAGAATTTCACACTGCGGACTGGAGAACTCAAGCAATGCTGGTCTTCACCATCTTATGTCATGACAACTCCAAAGACCCACAGCGTTTGTGCAAACAGCAACGGACCAAATCCTGAACCCCAAAACCACACATCAAAAGCATCTCAACTCTTGGGGGAGTTCAGTGCAAAGAAGCAGCATGCCATGTGCTTGCTGTTCCCCACCGCTCAGCTGAAACTAAATAATTACTGAAGCTTCATTATACCAGGCTGTGATTTCAAGCTTTTATTAGGTCACAGGCAATTATGCTGCACACCAGCACATGCAACTGCCCTAGCTATCAATAATACATTTTTATACTGCTCAGAACATAAATGTGTTCTGTGACCAGAGTTTCATAGTTTCTGTTTAGACAAGGGGAAGGATGGGATGGAGAGGTTGTGAACAGGGATGTTTCTTCCTCTGCCCTCAGTAACCTTCTAAGTCCCAAATGATCTGATCTCTCCAGGCTGTCCCACCCCATCTCCAGGATACCATCCCACAGCAGGAGCTGCAGCAGAAGTTGTCATGCAGGATCCTTCCCTGCCTGTCAAAAAAATGAGCCTTCCTCTACTAGCACAAGAGTCTCCCTTCACCACTCTTTTCCCAAAGGCAAGAGAGATCTGCTTGCCAGCTCCACCTGGAGGAGAAGCACTGCCAATTTGGGAAGAAAGGGAAAGGAACACAATAATCCACCTGTTGATTGCTTCCTTCCCTACAACAGAGGCTGGACAGGTAGGAGCACCCAAGTTCTGGAGAAGACAAAGACACAGTGGTGTCAGTCAACACAGAGTATGACACAAGACAACTACCACAGATATTCCAGCAGCGTTGGTCCTTCACACTTACACCACCACCCTACTATTGAGGCATCATGCATCACTTGTCTGGGATTAGATTTTTCTACCTACCTATCAATGCAGCCATCTGTGCAGTCACATGAATCAACAAATATGCTGGAGAAATTGTTGAGATAATATCCACGCGGCCACGATGCCCTCCGATATTTGAAATAAGGTAATCTTGCGCGGTCAAGATCATTACAGAAGGAAACGGGCACAGACTCGGCTCCATTGCTAATATCAACATCAAACACGAGGGGTTCGGGATTTACAGTGTTCCTGCCCAACAGTACGTATGTGTTGAAGGAGAAGTGATCAACAAATAAGAAATTGCACTCTGTTTCAAACAGGTAATTTTGCACATCTTGGAAGCTTCTCAGACTTCGGCCACAAGGAGCTTTATAATTCACATCCAGTGATTTTGAAAGGCAGTCTGCTTTTGCATGGCGTCTTTGAAAGTGAAACAGGATTGGTATCTTAAGAGGATTTTCACCCTTGTAGGAGCCCGCTGCTCTGTTGGCAAGACATGCACTAGAGCACTTATGGTTCTGATACTGCAGGTTTAAAGGTAAACCTTGAATTTTATTAGATGCTTCTTTACTCCCTGAACCTGTTTTTTCCATCTCCTCCTTTTTGCTATTTGGAACAAAAAAGAAAAAAAAGAAAAAAGAGCAGCATCTTAGACAACCAGTAAAATGCTCAGTTTTTTAGTGGTTCAATATTATCAGCGCAGGAAAGAAACAGCCCATTGCTAGAAGTTCAAGGGTTTCACTGAATCACTGTTTGCATTGTGTTACTGTCCTAACATCATATGAAGACATGTTCAGAGGCATTCAAATAAAAAAAAAAAAAAGGCAACAGCTTCTTCCCAGAAAGAACTTACATACTAAAACACAGAAAGGACATAAAAAAAAAAGATAGGAACGATATCTTTACCCCCATCTTCCAAATCAGTACCTGAGGCTAAATACAGAGAGACTAAGTCATGTGCCTGACAATCTGCACAGTCTGTGAAAGCCTGAGAACTCAAAAATGGTTAAGTTCTAACCCCGATAATCCTGGTAATACTCATGGATCTTTATTCACAGCCAAATGCCCTGTTTTATTCTGCAATGTTGCTAAGCCACTATCCATCGTATTTGAGAAGTCGTGGCAGTCCGGAGAAGTTCCCACTGATGGGAAAAGGGGAAACATAACCCCCATTTTTAAAAAGGGAAAAAAGGAAGACCCGGGGAACTACAGGCCAGTCAGTCTCACCTCTGTGCCTGGGAAGATCATGGAACAGATCCTCCTGGAAGCTATGCTAAGGCACATGGAGGACAGGGAGGTGATTCGAGACAGGCAGCATGGCTTCACCAAGGGCAAGTCCTGCCTGACCAACCTAGTGGCCTTCTGTGATGGAGTGACTACATCAGTGGACACGGGAAGGGCTACAGGTGTCGTCTGTCTGGACCTCTGTAAGGCCTTTGACACGGTCCCCCACAACATCCTTCTCTCTCAACTGGAAAGGTATGGATTTGATGGGGGGACTGTGCGGTGGGTGAGGAATTGCTTAGATGGTCGCATCCAGAGGGTAGTGGTCAACGGCTCAATGTCCAGATGGAGATTGGTAACAAGTGGCATCCCACAGGGGTCCGTATTGGGACCAATACTGTTTAATATCTTCATCAATGACATAGACAGTGGGATCAAGTGCACCCTCAGCAAGTTTGCAGATGACACCAAGCTGAGTGGTGCGGTCGACACGCCAGAGGGACGGGATGCCATCCAGAGGGACCTGGACAAGCTGGAGAAGTGGGCCTGTGTGAACCTCATGAGGTTTAACAAGGTCAAGTGCAAGGTCCTGCACCTGGGTTGGGGCAACCCCTAGTGTCAATACAGGCTGGGGGATGAAGGGATTGAGAGCAGCCCTGCCGAGAAGGACTTGGGGGTACTGGTGGATGAAAAGCTGGACACGAGCCGGCAATGTGTGCTCGCAGCCCAGAAGGCCAATCGTATCCTGGGCTGCATCAAAAGCAGCGTGGCCAGCAGGTCAAGGGAGGTGATTCTGCCCCTCTCCTCTGCTCTGGTGAGACCCCACCTGGAGTACTGCGTCCAGCTCTGGAGCCCTCAGCATAAGAAAGACATGGACCTGTTGGAGCGGGTCCAGAAGAGGGCCACAAAAATGATCAGGGGGATGGAACACCTCTCCTGTGAAGAAAGGCTGAGAGAGTTGGGGTTGTTCAGCCTGGAGAAGAGAAGGCTTTGGGGAGACCTCATTGCAGCCTATCAGTACTTAAAGGGGGCTTATAAAAAAGATGGCGGCAGACTGTTTAGCAGGGCTTGTTGCGACAGGACAAGAGGGAATGGCTTTAAACTAAAGGGGGGTAGATTTAGGCTAGATATAAGGAAGCAATTTTTTACGCTGAGGGTGGTGAAACACTGGCACAGGTTGCCCAGAGAGGTGGTGGATGCCCCATCCCTGGAAACATTCCAGGTCAGGTTGGACAGGGCTCTGAGCAACCTGATCTAGTTGAAGATGTCCCTGCCCACGGCAGGGGGGTTGGACTAGATGACCTTTAGAGGTCCCTCCCAACCCAAACTGTTCTATGATTCTATGTTCTCATGTGGTAAATTAGACAAGTCTACTCAAAACCTCAGGTTTTGCATGTAGGTCAAGTTAGAAATATTTTCACTTTGAAAACTGTCAGGATTCAAAACTGGGTTTAAAACTTTGAATTTAGAAATATAAGAGAGAGATTAAAATCTCTCTCAAATGCACTAAAGAATATGTCAAATAAGGAACTGGAATAAAGTATTACACACACTGACCTGTGAGAACCTTCTACAAAGTTTGCAGTGTTCGCATCTGTAAGAAGACACTCCAATTTGGGTTTGGTTTCCTGTTTGCCATCTCCGTCAAACACATCACTTACTGAAAAAATTTGAATGCAAGCAAAAACTTCAGCAATCCACATTTCAATTTATAATCGAACTTACTTTAGTTACTAAAGAGATAATTGCCAAAATACATTAAAAATAATGCATTGCTATGAACTACAGCTAACAAAGAGCATGCTAGCAAGTGCCTTACTAAAAACAGAAGCTGCTTTTTATAACTTATACAAAAGTCATGTGTTTGCATATAGGTGTGCAAGTGAGTGACTAGCTGACACACAACACACACTCTCACACTTTCTCTCCTGATCCTCCTCTCCCTCCCTCCCTCTCGTCTCCTTCCCTTTCCCCAAAGGGGAAAAACTTAGGTGTGCATTGATGAACTTGAGGCAGAAATGCCCTTTTTCACAGACCATCAGGCGATTTGCACACTAAAATCTTCCATGTAGCTTTCAAAGTGCTTCGAGACAACACACATACGAAACACACGTACAGATTTATCTTCATTATTTGAGGTAAAATGGTGCCAGGGTATTACAGCTAGTGGAGCCAGGCACAAGATGACTCTGCTTGCAGCCAGCTCAGGTTCATCAGGGCTTACTAGTTCAAACTCTCTTCACTTGGTACAAGCCATATACACGTACACACAAACCACAGAAGTACAAACCCAGGTGAGAGTCCACAGTCTAGTACCTGAGGACACTAACAATTACGTTTTTTCCCTTGTAATGCTAACAGGCTTCTCAGATCTATTTTATTGATTTCAGCGAAGGGAAATAAGCTCCTAGTGAGTAAAACAAGACAAATTCAATCCACATACCAAATAAATACAATCGAGATGCACATACCATTTTTCAAGTTTAAGAGATCACCTAGATTAGCTTCATTCACCAATACCCAAGCCTGCCAGCATTCTACGCAAAAACCAAAACAAAACAGGTATGAAGTGTAATTTAAGTAATGATAATAGGGACAATGATAATAGGGACTACTAAAAGGGAAAACAAAGTGTAAGTCCTCCAGAGACATTAGTTTCCTCAGTATGCTAATCTAGAGCATTGCAAGACTCATACTATTAGAAACCTTTTGCACCACAGTCCTTAATAGACACATCTATGAATTACAATAAAATTACAGCTCATGTTAGTAGTTGTGAATCAGCACTGAACATCCTCTGGCTTTTGGAAAGCTGCTGGAATGTTTCCAAACCCACACAAACCAGTAGCCTCCAGTGGCAGTAATATACGTAAACACAATATAGTGTAAGTTTCTCTCTTTACTTCATCATCAGACTAGTCGTCATCTAGCTAAGAAGGGCTGGATCTTGGCAGACCAAATTAATGCTACTCCTAAATTGGTGGAAATGGCCTTCAGATAGTAAGAACACAAAGGAGAGACCAGTTCTGTCTCAACCTCTTACCCCATGCAATTAATATTCCAAGGTGACAGACAAATGTCAGCAAAATCCACGTTAATATTTTAGTTTGAATTTTTTACAGAACAAAGCATAGAAAAATTCAAATTTAACTATGTCACAGATTCATTGTGTCATCTGGGGATTCAAGTTCAACTTTTACCTATGCACTGCTGCTGTGGTTTAACCTCAGCCAGCAACTGAGGACCACATGGCCGCTCTCTCACTCATAACTGTTCTCATGCTAAATCCAAAACACAGCACTGTGCCGGTTACTAGGAAGAAAGTTAACTCTGTCCCAGCCAAAACCAGGACAACTGCTGTAATATTTTGTCATAAAAATCAAGATGTGGGAGCTCAAGTACACAAAAAATTGTGCCACCAATTTAGAGCAAGCAGTGCAATGCAGAGTGTGTGGCATACCAGTTTAAGAGCATCTTACACTACTGTATGTTTTCTTGCACAAAAAAAGCAATAAGATCCATAAATTACATTTACATGGGTGACAATAAAAAAAGTAATTTTTCTGAATTAAATAAACCAGTAAAAAGAAACCTGTGTACTGCTCCAGGCTTATCAGACTTCTGATTTTGATGTAGATTAAGGAAACTTATTTCCATGAAAATCAGAATGATCTTAAATGCATTGCTGTCACATTTTTCTACTAATGTTTCAAGTTATAATGGTGTCTCCAACATGAAATAATACTTATATGATTATAATCCCACCCCAAAACCATTCAGTTCACTGAGATCAGCTTGAAAGGCTAAAACTTCTGATGATAAACAAAACACATGGCACTGCAGATATTTCATTACTTCTCAAGAACAAACATTTCAGTTCCACGTGCTTAAGAGCCACACGTTGTTTGAAAAAGTATACAGACAAAAAGAGAAAATGGCAAAATGTATCTGAAAATGATTACTCTTTTTTTAAAAAGCAGATATATATATATATATATATAGATATATATATATATATATATATATAAAAGCGCTTAAAAACACCAACTACTAAGTAATTTAAATTCAGATGCATCTGAATTGTGGCAGATATCACACAGCCCTACACAAAGCAGGCCACAGCTCCCCTGTAGCCCAGCTTAACCATTACAAGGATTTCAAACCTTGGTTTGTGGCAGTTCCATTCTTGATCTTTTGCTTTAGCAACAGCAGCACATTTTGCACCTGCTCAAATATGACGTCCACTCTTCTACCTCCCAATTGTGTCCAAAATGTCTTCAAATCACCTGAAATGCAAAATTTCCATTTACAAGTCTGTACGGCTCCCAAGAAGTCTAAAAACACAAGTAGCTCCTGGTGGACTTTTCAATGGCTCCCACTCATTTGATTGGGAGGCACTTCTGAAAAACCAGCCAGGACAGCTGTCTTCTTTTGCAGGCTTTAATCTTCAGAAATCTATTCCTAAACTAATCACGAAAGTGAAACGGAAGTCAAGTGATGAACTGGCGTGGCTTCTGATGGTCCATCATGCTGCCTTCAAGTAACTTTTCTAGCATGTCTACAAAGGGTGCTGTGGAAGCCTTTCTCCAAACACCAGCAAATTAGTCCCACTATAAATTAATCACCACTGTAACTCATAGAAATGACACAGGAGAATATTTTCAACCGAATGAACTGAACATATTATTAAACAAAAGACATTTGGAATTTTTTTTTATAGCTGTAACCTCCCTTAGCTACACAAGCTGACTATCCTGTCCCATCAATATTTTTGATATGTTTTCTAGGGAAAAAATGTTCGAAATATTTTTGGATAAAAGCAGTTTGATAAATTTTGTTCACCAAGTGATATCAGTTGCAATAATTAAAACACACCTTATATCGTGCCTCCTTCCTCCACTAGAAATATTTATAAAGAACATTTTGTTTAAAGAAATGTTTTTTAAGCTACTGGTTCAGAACCTCTTCTCTTCCAAGTGTATGTACCTTTGAGGTACTAAGCCCATTCATGAAAGCTCTTGTTAAAACATTAGCAGTGCATCTTTGGCAAGGACTCTGAAAAGGGAACATGGTTCAGTGTGTCAGCAGATGATGCCAGAGAAGGGAACATGCTCTCTCTCATGGTTAACGTTTCTCCTCTTCAACGATCAAGCACAAAAGAATAAGTAAATCTGTTTTCCTACTCCGTTTCTAGAGGTAGAGTCCACTGTCACCCTACTAGGTTTACATTCCGCCTTCAGACAGTAAATCTTGGTTGGCAAATGTGCTATAGCGACACCGCCCTAGCAGTCATGAAATACTGTGTTCTTGTAAGGTTAGTAAAAAAGTATTTCCTTAATTTTCCCTTAGCAGAGAATGACTTCTGTTGCCCCAGATGCCAGAAACTAATTAATGCTATGGCAGTACAGAGTCTATGGTTACTCTCAAAAGTGTCATGACAGCCGTGAAGAAAGTAACAATCTTTTGTCACCACAACACCAACTAATTATGTCACCAGCAGCTAAGAGCATAATATTTAATATCAACAGGCAATGCTGAAAGTACTTTATCTTGTAAAACAACTGATTTGGCACTAACTCTCAACGTCATTTCATGAGCTTTTATATTCACAGAACTTCTAAAAAAATGTGGAAAGGTCAAAGTCCTGTTACAAAAAATGCCCACAACACTTCTTGGAAACCTACACTACTGCTCCAAGAGACAACATCTGCCCTGGGCCATTCCCACCCTTTTGCTGCACATGACAGTATCACAAATTTAAAATACCGAGAAATAAGTATATTTAACATCTGTGTTTAAAAACACACATGCAGAAATTCTAGTAAGAAGTTCCACCACTGCAGATTAAAACTGCTGTCCTTATTTCTTATCTGTTTTCATATATTTCAATACATTTACTAAGTCTGGATAGCACTGGTGGATAGATTACTTCAGAGGATGAGTGACAGAACATAGTTTTTCATTTCTGGGTCATCAGTTATAATCCTGCGTAGGCCAGAAGGAAATAAAACATATACTACTACGTGTAGTACTCAAACCACTCACTCACCTTGGAAATGCTTCCCCAATTCTCATCCTGGAGTGCCCTGAAACTCCAGCAGCAAAAACTTGTTTTGCATGGAGAAGCAAAGATTGCTTCTTTAATTAATTAATTAATTAATTAATTTTCATTTAAAAAAAGACAGATGTCCACATCACTAACCTCCTCTCCAGTGTTAATGCTGCTATTGTCAACCCCAGCCAGGAGGACAGGGAATGAACAGACACAAGATGCATCTACCTTGTCATCATTCAAAATGATCTCACCAGCTTATGACTCAGGATGTGGACTGGCATCCAGTGGCAATAGTTCTAAACCTGGCTGAGGCCATTACCTCCAGAGAGACTTTCTTTTCCCTCTATAGGATCCTTGTGGCCACATATCTCTTTTTTCAGCATTGTGCAGGGGAATGATGCTACAGCAAGAAGCCAAGGCCAGGGCTACTTATGCCAGCTACTGGAAAAAATACTTGGGTGCGTGTCTCCTTTAAGGCAAAACTATTGTTTTCTGTTAGCATTTTCACACCAGAAGTGGTACCAAATATATACTGCCTTCCCCTTTGCCTCCATAAATCCAAATTATACTACCTTCAATCCTCTCCTCTTTTGAGCTGGTAAGGTTCTCCACTTCCAAGCAGTCGCACGGCACTGCAAGAGATATAGAATGGACAAGTAAGTAAGAGATTAGGTGAGAAATTAAAATGGTTGTAGCTACTTAGTTTTTCAAAATTTATACAAGAAAATACTACAGCGGTTATCACTGGGAGCACTGTGTGAGAAAGTGTTGTGGTGAAATAGTCATCCCACTTTCAAAGTCATCCCACGTCTTGTCAAGACCCAGCTGAAGAACACTCACATGAAACAAGCTGTGTGAGGAAATTTTTTTTACATGGGTCACTTCTTATTATCCCTCAAGCATGAAGGTGTCATGAGATGACCCATACATTCCAGTGTATTCAGCTGAGCCTACTACTTCCCACTTCCTATTAGCTCACATTTCTCTCTTTTTTTTTTTTTTTTTAAATTAATGCTGTCAGTACAGCAGTACTGCAACTAAACTAATTTATTTAGGAAAAAATGAAGGCTTTTTTAGGTAAAAAATTTACTGAATCTGTTTCACAACAGATGCAAGATAAAGCAAGATCTCTCCACTGGAATAACACTAAGGAAAAGTAAGGCAGCATTCTTCAACCACATTGAAGATACCAAAACCGACTATTGCCACTAATGACACAGAGAGCATAAAACGTACCTTACTTGTAAGTTAACTAGTTAGTCTTTTCTACGCTATAACTGAAAAAACATTTCCATTCATTCTGGCACAGAAATTTCATTTGGTTGCCTGGGAGAAGAGGTTAAGTGAAGATTGTTAATTCCTATGAAAGTTTCTCACAAGATCTGCCTGATGACTGTTCAAAACACATTTTTTTTTTTAAGGCTTACTTCTTTTCTCTTCCATCTTCCGGGGCGGCTGCACGGAGGCCTGTTAGGCTCGTTGGGGTATCGCCAGCGCCGAGCCCGGCTCAGGTAGGAGAGCGGTGCGTTGATTTCGCTGTCCCCCGACACCGCTGCAGGGTCAAGGCGAGGGGCCTGCGGACAGGAGCCGGGCTGCCTGTCAGGCTGGGAGCGCTGCGCCAGCGCTCGCCAACGGCTGACATGGGGCGAGACTCTGGCGGGGGCGAACCTGTGGCGGGGGCGAGCCTCTGGTGGGGGGCCACCCTGGGACACTCGCGCGCCACTCGGGACCTGGCCCCGGCACCTTCCACCCTCCTCCGGCCAACGTCTCTCAGCTCACCTGGGGATTCAGGAGAGAAAAGGGTTGAAGTCGTGCGGCGCCCACAGAAGGGCACGCCGCCATGCTGAGGGGCGGGAGTTACCCAGACCCCCCCGCACTCCTTCAGGCACGCACCCCCCGGGGTGTGGGGAGCGATGGGCTGCGGACCGGGGGAGGCCGGGCCGATCCCCACCCCCGCCGGGTGACGGGCCCCACGCAGCTCCGCCTGGAGCACCCAGCGTTATTTGCCGCCCGCCTGGGCTTTGCTGAGGGACGGCGCGGCCCCGACGGAGCCACGGGCCGGGCCCCGGCCCGCCGCCCTCCTCCTCGTTCGCCACCGCCCCCAAGCCCGCCCCCGCTTAACGGTACCTGCGGGCGGCGCACGGCCGGGCCGAGCCGCGCTCCCCGCGCACCGGCACACGCTCCGCCGCCGGGAGCGCGCACTGCACCGGCGCTGCCGCCCGCCAGGGGGCGCCGCCCCGCCAGGGAGGCCCCGCCACCAGGGCGGCCATCGTCCCGCCCCAACGGCAGGCGCTGCGCGTGCTCCCCAACGCCACGCCGCCACACCCTCCGCCGGGCAGGGGCGAGGGCGCATGCGCCGAGCCCATAGCCCCTCCCCCTCCCTTGCGGCGCGGGATGGGGTAAGCAAGTCCTTGATGATTGGGCGCCGAACCTTCCAGGTTCCAGGCTTTGCGCCAGCGTCTCCTCCTATTACGCATGCGCAAGGCGGGGCCGGGCCGCACGAGCGAATGGCGGTGCGCAGGAGGTGGGCCGCTCACGTAAGGACGCGCGCTTTCCTTTGTTGCTATTGGCTGCGGTGGGGGCACCGGTTCGCGCGTCGCTGGCCAATGGGGGGGGGGGGGGGATTCCGTGTGGCCGCAGAGAGGCCGCGGAGGTGGGGGGAGAGCGGAGAGACAGGAGGTGTGTCCGCCATCTTGGGGGCGGGGCGAGCAGGGGGGCGGGGCGTCCCTGGGGAAGGGGCGGGGCGGTGCCGTAACCCCTTGGTGGCGGTGGCGAGGCGGGCTGGGCGCTGTGGGGACGCCGCCATCTTGGCGCAGTGCCGCCCAGCCGGGGAGGGCGAGGGGGAAAGGGCCGGGTCAGGCAGCTGATGCGCTTGGGTGGGCGTTAGGCTGCGCGGATGGCCCCGGCCGCTGTTTTGGGCCTGGTGGGGCCCGCCTGGCCTGAGGCGCTGGGGGATGCGATGCCTCTCTCAGCGTGTGGTGTGGGCCCGGTGTGGGGTGAGGCGGCCTGCCTCCCCCCCCCCCCCCGTGCCTGTGGGGCTTCTCACAGCAGACGTGGAGTCCGGGCAGTTGCTAGGCCCCTGTGGGAAGTTTTTTTGCCCGAAGGGGTCCTGGCGGCTGGCTGAGCTCTGTGGGGCTGCAGGTATACGGGTGGGGAGCAGGGGAGAACAAAAGCAATATACTGAGGGGTGTTTGGGCCTTTGATTCCAGTCCACTAAATTAAAATATTTGGTAAGAGAATGAGTTGCTTAACTCCACTGCTGGCCCCTACCATTCGCTTTTGCTGGTTACAGCTGTGCCCTATGATGTGTTAAATTATTACTGCCTTTTTGATTCAAAGTGTGAAAATAAAAAAAGTTTACATGGCCCTTAAAATTTTCAGCAGCATTGCTTTACAAGTGTTTGCATTGTGGCTATGTAAAGAGATTTTTCAGAGAGGCAAAAATGAACCCACTCTTAAAAGGTGGGGAGGGTGGTTTGTCATCACTTTTTTGTCTCTTCTTTTTTTACCACCACTGTAAACTGTAGAGATAAACATAATATGCTCAAATAACTGTCAAAGCATTTCCAATCTTGTGGATATTATTAAAAGTATTTCTTTAGGGGGGGAGGGGGATAGAAATTTAATTTGTCTGTGGGGGAGTGCTATGTTTACATGACTTGGAGCTCTGGTCAGACCCAGGATCCTCCAGAAGATTTTAATGTCCAGCACCTGCTTTGTACTTTTTATAAAACCTTTTAAATGTTTACATAGGCATGCTTACATCTGTGCCTGTGTTTGAAGTTCACTGATTAGCCCATGAGAATTGCCTAACTACAGAGAGAAACGAGACAACTAACAATAACATTGTTGGAACAGGGTGGCTCAGCATTACTAATGTGCTGACAAATCTCCCAATAAAAATGGTAGTTTATGTTTTAAAAGGAGATTTCTCTCCTGTGATAGGTTTTTTTTAAATTAAGTACAAGCTTTTCTTGCTGTTGGAATACACAGCATTGTAAGATGATGACTGCAGGTTAAGTAATTTCATTTTACTGAATTATTAATATATAGGCATGAGCGAGTGAATACTGACTGTTATGAAACACTTGTGGTGTTACAAATTGTATATGAGGAATATACCAAATACAGAGAAGGTGGAGCCCAGCATCATAATGATTGTATTAACTAGAAGTTATTTTAAAAGACTATTTCCTCATGAAGTTTTCCTTCTTTAAGTAAGTGTCTCCTAAATGGCCTTCTGTGTTTGCCTGCATGCTTTGAAACTATGTGGTAAGCATTAATCAGCAATATGGAGATGGTATAGTAATCTCATAAACAATGAGTGTTGTTAAATAATCATATTTACGGTTGGATAACAGGATTGTATATGTCTGCTTGCCGGATATGGTTAGGAAACGACTGAGGTTTTGTGATGATAAAGTTGCCATATGCTTCATGGTGACGAGCAGCAAATGAGCTTGAGCCTTTTTCCAGCAATAACTCATTGAAACGTAAGCATTAGGGATCTGACCACGATGGCAGTTTTACTTGGAAGCAGTCAGTGGTGTTACCCTGCAACACCGAGGAAAGCAGCCGCTTTGCTCTGAGCAAGCTGCTGGAGCTTACTCCGTCTGCCATAGCGGGGTCTTTCGCCTGGCGCTTGGCAGTGAACGCACACCGTGGTGTGTACTCACGGTGAGGCCTAGCTCCAGACAAGAGAGCAGGGAAGTGCTGAGGCTGACCCTGGAGACTAATGCAGGCAATCTACTAAAATGAAATTTAGGACCAATTGAAATCAGACTTGCGCGTTATTCACTCATATATAAATGTGTTTCATGTCAGTGCGATTGGAGATGCAGTTTTCTGTATTTTAGGAAGTGAGTGCAGAGGACATATAGTGAAGAGGTAACGCTGGTGTAATCTGTGTTATTCCCTATAAAGTGTTAGTAGCACTCAAAAGCTTTTATTAGCAACTGGGGGTGATGGAAGAAGCTGGAAGCACATGACTGCATGCCTCAGACAAAAGAGAAATTAGTAACATAATTTGCTTGTTAACTGAAGCAGAAGGAATGGGAAATACGTCTTTCTTAAAACAAAGATTAATGACTCTAAGGAGGCAGTTCTGAAACATACCTGAGTTTCCCTGGTTTTGCTTTTGTCTAGAACTGTAAGATACACTTTCTGCAGCGTAGCTGCTAGTTCTGCCCGTGAGCCAGTAAACTCAGTTCTTCCCAAACTTGTTAGGTGGCAGAAGCTCGCAAACAATGCTGATCCGACATCCCAGTAACCTGCCCGCAGCACTCCTGGCAGCGGTATAAGCTTCTTGGGGCTCTCCCAGCAGCTTCCGCAGTCTAGACCTGGACTGACTAACTTCACCGAGAGGTGAGGACAGCCCGTTCCACAATTGCTAGCACCTTGGTTAGGGTGACAATGAAAGGGCTGACTGTCCTGGTGAATGGTGCTGTTGATTGAGTTGCTGAATTACGCTTTTGTGTTACATAGTTCTGGTCGTATTTAAAGACTTCAGATGAACGATTGCGTAGACAGGCAGACTGCAAATGGCTCCTTTGAGTGGGAGGAGATGAAGCTGGTCCAAAAGGAACTATCTCATCCAGTTCTCTTCTCCGGGGATGTTTTTATCATCTTGAATGCGGTGGGGATTTGAGTATATCCTCATATGGCCAGATAGGCTTGGGTGAGGTACAGAGACATCGATCAGACTCCAGAAAATAGCAAAGCAGTCAAAGCCATAGACTTTGGAAAGCCATGGGCATTCAGAAAATGTTTCCTAATTCTCATTTAGCTTTTTGTCCTTTTCTGACAGGATTGGCTCTTTGTTTTATCGACTTTTTTCTTCTTAAAGTATCTTCATATCAGTTGAGTACTTTTACCAGCTCCTTCTCTGTCACATCCTCCCTGTTATCATTCTTGGTGATGTAACTTGCTCCCTTATAGATAAGTGTCCGCACTTCATTCTTTCAAAATGCAACTTTAACATAATGTTCTCTTTTATTACATTGATTAGTTTAAGTATGGTTTATATGTAGTCTCTTGGTTTTCACACATCTAATCTACCTTGAGTAAGATAACATACCAGAGAACAGGCAATTTTATACAGGTCAGAGATCATTGCTTCTTCACAAAATGTCTTTGGTGGGGCATCCTTTGGTTTGTCTTAGAAGTTTTGCTGTAACACATCATTATTTATGAAGACACAGACTAATATTCCCTGTAGGTGTGTTGCTTACTAATTGGCCTAATCACAGGCTATTTACAGGCCCTCAGTATGTTTTGTTACTATGTTTTGTAATTCTGTTGCTATTGTAGATATGTTAGGTTTTAATTAGGTGTCGTGGTTTAACCTCAGTCGGCAACTGAGTACCACACAGCTGCTTGCTCACTCTCCCCCCCCCCTCCGCCCCCCCCCGGTGGGATGGGGGAGAGAATTGGAAGAGTAGAAGTGAGAAAAACACGTGGGTTGAGATAAAAACAGTTTAATAATTGAAATAAAATAATAATAACAATAATAATAATAATAATGTAATAATAGTAATACACAAAGTAAGTGATGCACAGTACAGTTGCTCACCACCCGCCGACCGATGCCCAGCCAGTCCCCGAGCAGCAGCCCCCCCCGACCAGCTTTCCCCAGTTTATGTACTGAGCATGACGTCACATGGTATGGAATGTCCCTTTGGCCAGTTTGGGTCAGCTGTCCTGGCTGTGCCCCCTCCCAGCTTCTTGTGCACCTCCAGCCTTCTCAGTCAGTAGAGCATGGGAAGCTGAAAAGTCCTTGGCTAGTGTGAGCACTACTTAGCAACAACTAAAACATCGGTGTGTTATCAACATTGTTCTCACCCTAAATCCAAAACACAGCCCTGTACCAGCTACTAGGAAGGAAATTAACTCTATCCCTGCCAAAACCAGGACATTAGGTTATTTGGATATTAATTTGTCCAGCTATTAAATCAAAGGGACGGGAGATTTGGGCTGTAAAATGATTTTGTTCTACCTGTGATGTAAGCATGTTTGCATTCCTGGCAACTAAAAGTCAAACAAATTGTCTGTCTGAGAAGTGGAGCTTCTAAAATCATAGACTGTTATGGTCCTAAGGGAATCTTAAAACACAGGCAGAGACTGGCTATGAAAAGGAAAGGAAAAATTTGTGTCACTGTTTAAACAATAGACTTCTTTCATGTGGAGGACCTAGATGTCTGTTAATTACCAACTGGCTTGAGGGTTTTTGGAGTCTGGCCCAATATGCTGAAACTCTTAACCATCCACTAGCTGGCATATCCTTCAAGGTCTGCATTTGGAGACTGGTAATGTAATGGATTTCATCTTTATAGACTGTTTATGTAGTAAAAACGTTTTCATTTTTAGCTATATTTCTGTCTCGCAGTCTCAGTATTCATTGCCAACATAGATTCCAGACAGCTGCATGAACACAGAAAGAAAGGACTGGTTTAAATGTCAGATAATGCTGGACTAGGTCGAGCAGTATGCATTGTCTTTGCTGCGCCACAGCCCCACCACAATACGCTGCTCAAGACCTAAAAGTGTGTCCTCTAATTTTGTGTGACTCAGATGAATTAACAAGATCTGAAAGCCTGTGATTACAGTTGCACTTGAAAGGGCCTGAGATCTCTGGAAACCAGGCAGTAGATGTATATGATGAAAGGAAGCCAAAATAAATGCGTGCCTAAAAACTTTTCTATCTTCATTTCTCCATCTGAACATAACTATATATTTATCTGAAATAAATTTTCACTGGTATTTTCTGAAGTAAAGCTAGTGGCTGTAAAGTATTCTGACCCTTTTGATTGGCTCTGTTTGTGGGTTTGCTTGCAGATTAAAGTATGTGCACAAAGTATTTTCATTAAATGAAGATGTAGCAGACAAAAATTTCTAAGCAATGTTCAAGATTTAGTGAACTTGCGGTGTTCCCACTCTTAAGAGATGTTCTGTGGAGTGCTCCACAAATTCTTTCTGATTTGCCTTTTATTTTTTGAATCAAAGTGTAGAGGAAGCAGTCCTTGTGATGCCAGCTGATGTAAGGCTGATCAGTTAGTGCTGGTCTTGCTAGCAGCTGTACAAAGGCAAAGGAGTGAGTGCCTGGCATAGAATTGGACCTGACCTAACAAAAGCCATCAAAGGGATGTGTATAGCAAAAGATTGAATTCATTATTCTGTGTAGATGGAATAACCACTTTCAAATGAAATTGAAACCTGTAAGGTTTCAAATATACTAAAAGAAATTTGACTACAACCATGGAAAACAGGGTAAATACATGTCGTGGTGTAGAGGCTCAACAACAGCGCTTTTAAAAAGAATATTCTGGACTAAATAGCCCTTAGTCACAGCCTCCTGTGGGAAAACTAATTTAGCTGAAGAAAGCCCTGTTTTTTTTAGTTGATTGTTTTTCCTGATCCAGTTCACTGTGCTGCATCAGCAGTTGGTTTGGCCTAGCTTTGTAGAGGTGTGGAAACCTGGAATGCCCCATCCCCGGAAACATTCAAGGTGAGGTTGGACGGGGCTCTGAGCAACCTGACCTAGTTGAAGATGTCCCTGCCCACGGCAGGGGGGTTGGACTAGATGACCTCTAGAAGTCCCTTCCAACCCAAACTATTTTGTGATTCTATGGAACTGGCAGTAAGGTGTGGAGAACAGGAGGAGCAAGGATGGGAAGCAGTATTGTCCTATTAGTATTTATTGCATTTGGTTTTGTTAATAAGCATTATGAAGGGTCAGAGAAGCCACAGTCCCCTGAACTTATTAAATTGGCACTGGCAGAGAAAGACAGTTCTGTTCTCCCTGTGCTTCTCAGCCCTCCCCTGTTCATTTGTGTCATTGCTCAGGGAACTGGTAGGGTTTTAAAAAAAAAAGTTACTTATTTGGCTCTGCTGATTTTATCTGAATAACTTTCCCCATCTAATTTGCTGTGCAGCCACTTGGTATTTCTGGTTCTCTCAGGGAATTGGAGGTGGCGTAGGGGCAAAATGGGCATCTGGAGATAGATGGATTGCTTTCTAATTTTATTGTCGGTGTCATTTATCCCAGTTTAAAGTGTTTGTGCAACTACTTCTTTACTATGAGCAAAGTACTGGTATGGGCAGAACCCTTATTGTGTCCGGGTTTTTTGCGGATGGTCTTCATCACACAGCAGAGCTGTCTTAAGCCTGGACCTCTCTGTGTTCTCAGTTGTGCTAGACCAAAAACCCCTTCTGCTTTTTACAGACAGTGGAGATGAACGGGCTTCTTTTGGGGGCAACTGAATTTAACTTCATTATTATTTTTTTCTGTAAAATTCTTGAATGACTGGAACCGAAGAAACTACGTTGAAAATGTGTGAGACATCCTTTCAGCAGCGCTGAATAAGCGAACCGAACTGTGGGCCCAAACCTTTGTAACCCTTTTTCATAAGAAATGTTACTTAAGTGACTCTAATGTATGAATTTGGCACTCCTTTCACAGAAGTAGATACATATGCTATTTGTTACAAAGTAATACCAAACCAATTTAGATTGCGTGCAGACTGACATCTTAAAAAAGAAAGAAAAAAAAAAGCGTGCTTTACTAAGATTGAGCGCTGCTGGACAAATAGATTTCATGTGTATCTGCAAAAAAAAAAAAAAAGTCCACCAAATACTGCTGGTTAGCTTAGTTTAGTGTGCAGATATGGTTTCTGTCAAGTTTGTGATGAACCAGTTAAGTGAGTTGTGGTTTGGTAGCATAAATTTTAAGTGAAGGATTATTTTTAAGATGAATTGATTTTGTTAACGAATTCATAGCAAGGTGCTACAACCCTTGCAATAGCAGATCAAGACGTGTGGTTGCAACCTGGGTGTAGGAATGAGGAAGAAGGACAGGATTTTTTTTTTTAAAACTGTTTTTGCCACCACATATTGTAGAAATATTTTTAAATTGTATCACCCCCTCCTCCAAAAAAGTGCTCAAGGGTGGATGGATTTTTTTTCTTTTCTTTTGTTCTTTTAGTATTGTAGCCTGGATTGTCCATTTTAGAAATGACTGATAAAGGTAGTTCCAAAAATTTTCAAATTTTTAAGGGAAGTAAGAGGGGTTTGTTTTCTTCCAGCTGTTAAATTTTCAGGGTGCCCAGGGGGCTGATCTGTCTCCCTCTGCAGTCATGCCATTCCTAGAACTGGTGCAAGGGAGGTGATGGCAGGCAGGGCATGACTTCCCTTTTTGGCAGCAATGTAATCTTAGAGCCACTTAATCAATTGTGAAACAGCATCTTTAAATTATTTTACAGCATGAGTTTAAAAAAATCTGATATCTCAGTAATGTTTGTGCCTTGTGTTTCCTGTTGCAAGAGACGATAATTAAGATGGAAGAAAGTGCTGCTGCATAACTGGACTTTGAAATGTGGGGACAGTTGAGTGACAACTACTGGATTGGGTGATCTTTATTAAAGACCCCATGTCAATCTAGCACAAAGGCACTTGTACAAATTTATACGTACAAATTTATTGCAGCAAAGAATGCAGTTCACTTGCTCTGTAGTGTTGGAAGGAAATTGTGTGGGGCTTTTTAAGTAAGGGCACTGGAGATTATTGAACATGGAGAGATTAAAATAATGTGGAAAGAGAGTTCACTTCCAGCATCTGTAGTGATCCTAGCAACACATAACATTCAGCTCTTTGTTATGCCTTTTTTCATATGTCAGCAGGGAGGCACGGCTGTATCAACTTTCCCTCCTCAGGTGTACCTTTTAATTGTGTACTCTCACTTTCTGCAGTTCATTGGCAGTCAAGCAGCTGCCTTTTACTTCTGAAAATAAGCAGAAGACTACCAATTCATGGTGATCATTCACTACCTGTTGCTTTTGGATACAGGAGAAGCTGTCTGCAATATATGATTTATTTGTTGTTACAAATAAGGCACCAGACTGAAATTTATAGGGTGACGGCAGGATTGCAGGGTGGTTGTAGTCATCTGTTAAGGCAAATATCCTGAATATCACGTAATTAATCTCTGGGAAAAGTTTGTGGGTTTGGGGGTTTTATTTTTGTTAATTTTTGTTTGGTTTGGTTTTTGTTTGTTTGGGTTTTTTTTTGACAAATTGGTTAATGTATCTTAGTAAATGAGCTTAAGTAAGGCTGAACATTCTGAACACAAGCTTATTACATAGAAATTGTGTTGACCTTTAGTCCTACTCCTCCTCATCTGCAGGCCATTAATAGGTCTTGTCTTTTAGATTACAATCCGTGTTTAGGTCTGCAACTGCCTGCGACATCTGTACTCCTCTGTTGCAAGCATTGCACACAGCCTTGGGCAAAGTACAAAAGTAAAAGACCAAGTGCTTTTGGTCAAAGGCAGTTTGAATGAAGGCGGGTTTGAATGAACTCTGAGGTCAATCGGCTCGGTAGTCTTTAGGTTGTGCATTTTTTGGAAAAAGTTTTTCCCCTCAAGAAAACAACATTAATGTGAGGAGATACATGCCCCTACAATTCATCTGTGTTCCACCCTTTTGTCAGGGAAAGGAAAACGTTGCCAGAGGATTTCCCAAGATACCCGCATGCTATTCTAGTTTCTTGGGCAGCAGTTAAATGCTAAGAAAACATGCACAGAGATGTTACCCATTGTTTTTCCTCTCTGACTGAACTCTCTCCACCCTGTAAACTGAGTATCTCCTCATCACGGTTCATAAGGTCTCATCGCAGTTCATAAGGTTATGGGAGAAGATGGCTGCAAAACTACGTGATATTCCCATCTTTGAGGGTGAAAAACATGAGGGACTAAGCAAATAATCTGTTCTGCGTGATGTGACGTGCTGTTACATCACTAATATACTTCTGACATCGCTTACAAGAGTGTGTCTCAAAGTTTGGGGGGGGGGAGGAAATGCAAGAACACGTGACTATCTAGAATGTGCAGAGCTGAATACAAAAAGATAGTTTAAGCAAAGGAGGAGTCCCATCTTGATTTAGATGTGGTTCAAGGGTAGCAGCCAATATATAGGAATAGTATTTGTAAAGATGATTAAAGAAAACTCTCCAGATTTTCTTTAGGATCTAGGGCTAATAAGGAGAAGTTCTAAAAATACCAGGAACAAAAGGAACAGTGACATATGTCTGATGGCTGCGCTAACGTTTTCAACAATGATGCCGAGAAGTCAGAACTGTTATGTACATCTGTAGTGAGAACAAAGCTGAGTATTACGAATAATCATATAACTATGAACAAATCCATCATAATACAGCAGTAAACAAAGACTGAAAGAACACTTTTGAAAATTTGTGTTACAAATTTATGGAAACTGAGGATTTTTTTTTTTTTTAAAATGGCTAATGTAAAACTGTCCAAAATTTTAAGAATTGTCATGTAGCAAATGCTATTCAATATGATTAATAGAAAACAGGTATTATAAAATGTCTAGTATATCAGTTAGATATACTGAGAAACTGACTCCTGAAAATGTTACATTCAGTGAAGAATCATTGAATAAAGATATAATTCTGTGATGTTCAGTCACTGGATGTTTATTTGGAAAAAAAACCCAAAACAACCCCAAATTAACACACAGTTGGAAGAAAATGCAAAATCCTTCCTGACAGTTTTATCTAGGCCATGTAGAGTAGAAAAATAACAAATGATGGCATGGCCTCATGCATTTGATTGAATTAAAGAGCACATTAGCTGACTCTTTTTGAAAGATGGACTCAAAGCTTTGGGAAGTTAATCACCATGAAAAAAGGTTGGATGCACCTTAAGGATGAGGAACAGTATCCTGAAAAACAGCACTGCAAGGTATTGAGGCTCACAGGTAACAGTCAGTGGAAGAGAGACTCCCTATAGATAAGCAGCAGCCAAGAGCTGATAGTAGTTGAATACACTGAATGCAGAACGGGAGATTTCCTTTCCAATATTCTTGACCTCACTTCTGAGATATAATCAGGTTTGATGGATTCACTTTGAGACATATTTTTAAATTGAAGTCAGTACTGGTTGTACGTGTTGGAAAAACATATCTATACACAATGTAAATAGCGATGAAGAAGTAAATCCTGAGTTTGTTGAAGTGATTTGATCATGGTTAGTACCTATGCATGAACAAAATGGAGAGCCTTCAGGCAGCATACTTTTGCAAATACAGGAGTCACAGCAACGGGAAGTAGAAAGTAAAAAAGGATATAAACTTGCATAAAAGGAAAAAATATTTAAAGTGATAACTAATTAACTATTGCACTAGCTTATTGAGGGACTTCATAGATTCTCCAGCACTTGAAATTAACATCAAGAACCAAGATCTTTTAAAAAGCTGCTCTTGTTCAAGAAGCTGTTGAGCTACGTCAGACAATAATTCATGCTTTGTGAGAACCAGAGTAGATATTTTCAATATTTAAATTCCTTTGTTGGTAGTAACAACATTCATTTCTTGTTTTGAGAAGAGGAAAAAATCTGTTTGAAACTTTTTTTTCCAAATAAAGTCTTACTTCGTAAGTCTATAGGAAGCATTGGACATCTCTGCAATTTAAGTTCTGTGTAAATTGTCACAGATCCTCATTATATGTTACTTTTAAACTTCCTAACCATGTCATCTATATTCTTTTTAAACAGAAAAATGTAAAAATAGGTACTGTGGTGGTTGGGTTAAATGACAAGGTATTAAATAGCTTAGGTTTACATCTTTAGTTACTTGCTGATCGCAGCTGTTTGGATACACGTCTTTTGTGTGCTGAAATCTTCCAATGGAAGTTCTTATGCTTCTGAAAGTAATTCCATCCCGTGATGACAGCTAGTAGAGACACTTTTGCTGTGGTCATGGAAAGTTGAACTGGTACGACTCTCGCTAGGTGACCTTCTCACAGGATTCTGCCTGCTCTCAGAACTGGTACTTGGGTGGAAACTCCAAAATTGGCAATAATGCCAGACATAATTTGATGTCCTTATGAGCACTGCTGTTTTGAACGAAATGGTTTCAGGACTTTCTCTCACAATTTCACTGTTGGGCCTGCGGCTCTGAATCCTTGGGATTGGGAATCTCTGCTTGCTTTAGTAGATAAGAAATTTTGTCTCCTTATGATGTTAGGCTTGGACATTTGTTGTGGTTTAACCCAGCAGGCAGCTAAACACCACACAGCCGTTCACTCACTCCCCCCCCACCAGTGGGATGGGGGGGAGAATCAGGGGAAAAAAAAAAAGTGAAATATATGAGTTGAGATAAAGACAGTTTAATAGGACAGAAAAGGAAGGGAAAATAATAATAATGATAAAAGAATATACAAAATAAGTGATACACAATGCAATTGCTCACCACCCAATGACCAATGCCCAGACAGTCCCCGAGCAGCGGTTGCCGCCCCCTGGCTAACTCTCCCCAGTTTATATACTGAGCATGACGTCGTATGGTATGGAATATCCCTTTGGCCAGTCTGGGTCAGCTGTCCTGGCTGTGCCCCCTCCCAGCTTCTCGCTGGCAGGGCACGAGAAGCTGAAAAGTCCTTGACTAGTGTAAGCACTACTTAGCAACAACTAAAACATGGGTGTGTTATCAACATTATTCTCATCCTAAATCCAAAACACAGCACTGTACCAGCTACTAGGAAGAGAGTTAACTCTATCCCAGCCAAAACCAGGGCAATGGGACATTGAGGAATGTCATATGAGAGAGAGAATTGAGGTCCTGAATGCATATTTGATATTAGAAAATGTGTTCTGCTCTTGTTCAGACTCTGATAGCCTCTGACTATGATACAAGTATTTTTTTTTTCCAAAGATACTGGATAACTTCTCATGTCTGGGCTGATAGAGCTTGAGTCTCCTTTTTAATTTGTGAGGGGGTACACCTTACTCACTTTCAGTGCTAGTCATGACTTTTTTTTCTGTATTGGACAATAGCAGCCTTACCCTTCAGAAGTGTAGATTTTTATGGCACCTATTTTGTGAATGCACACTGCAAAAAAGCGCCCACAGAGGAGAAAAAGTTGCTTCCGTAGGAAGAGAGCAGATATGTAAACTACCATTATCATGAGAAAACTTTCATTTCTTGAACTATTTCCAGAGGGCTTTACAATGTTTGTAAGTATAGATAGATCTGTATGCTGTGTAATAAAGCAGATATCAGATTTTATTGAGATGTGCAAGAGAGTGATGTTTGCCGAGATTTCCATCAGTATATTTGACCTGATACAACCTATATATCTAGAGCTTGCCATTTATGTCAATGTGGTGAATTATTTTCTTCCAGGTATCCAGAGCCTGTCAGGGATCTTCACTGTTGAGGCTACCCAGGAGAAGAGTTAAATCAAAGCACACCCAGGTGCCTCAGTTGTGCTCCCTCCAAAACAGAGATCGTCCTGAAGACAAGCACACTGCTGCATGTTGGTCCTTGTTCAGGACAGGCTTCCTGCACTAAAAAATGCCAGCCTGCAGCCGTGCCTGCTGCCATTTAAGGAATTCAAGGAATGACCCTGGTTGATTAACTAAAACCAAAGGAACTCAGCCCTTAATTGGACACTTTGTGGTTGTGTGTGTCTGATATAATAATTAATTTGTAGTGTCAGTTGTTGGGTGACACAGATGGGGAGAACAGCGGATGGCTTTTTAGTAGGGTGGGAATGTGCATGGTAAGGTTTTCCCCAGTGGGGAGTAACAGTATTGGACTTCATAGAATACCAGACAGGTTAATTGGCTCAATATTGTCAACTTTTGGCCAGGATGGACTACATAGCTCCTTAGAGAGGCAGTGGAGGCTCCATCCTGGGACCAGAAGAATATGTGACTAAAATCTTTGATAGGGGATTTGTGGCAACGGGGACCATTCATCACATAACAGGAAGGGTGATCCCATTATGGTCGTGTTATGATCCTTACCATGGGACAGAAAGTGCAAGCATCCAGTGTCGTATGATTGACCATGTATCTGTCATATGAAGGCAAATATATTTGCAATCTGACAAGTGATGAATATACTTAATTGTTTGTCAGGAAGAACAACTTTGGCGTACTTGTGAAGACAATGTCTCCACTTGCAGCTTGAGCTCGATGAATTCTCAAGGTTCCCTATCCTGATCCAGTATTTTAAACTAACATTGTTGCAGGGCAAAAACTGTTAAAGAGCAAAAATGTGAGAAGATCTGGGTTCTCCTTCTCCAGGGGAACAGTGTTGACTGCTGGAGATTTTCTTGTGTGACTTTGGGCAAGTCAGTTTAGAGCAACACTTGCTTAAAAATAACAGCTGTTTTTCATGAATTGTAGTAATGCTTAGGTTTCATTATTTGACACTTGAAAAGTCTGTAATTCTTCATCTGAAAGCAGCAGTTTAGACTCTTTTAGCCTAATACTATTCTATTTTTGGTTCAACCCTTCTGCTTTAGTAGGATTCTTAACTTGCATGAGAAGAGACTCAGAAGTTTGTTCTGTCTGTGGGTATGGTTTCTGGGGATGTACATCACACAAATGGCAAGATCGTTATCCCGATCTGCAAGAAAAGGACGCAGCAAGCTGGGTACTGCCTAGTAGGTTTGTTTGGGTTCCATCACTATAGTGTCGAAGCACCTTATGGTCTTGAATGCATTTGTTTTCCCATGGGGAAACCAAGTGGCTTTCCCAAGATCACGTAGAAATGTGTGATGGAAATAGGAACTGACTCTTGGTTTCCTTGGTCTGAAATAATTTCTTCATCAGTACAACACCCTACCTCCATATGGGACTTTCTGGTAGTAGTTGTTCTCTTGTCTGAGGCAATCACTTGAGAAGTACAATGGTTCTGTGGGTAAATCCTGGCCTTTGCTGCCCTGAAAAAATAACTAACTGGGATGCAGTAAATAATTGACGGTGCTGATTTCTTGTTTGATCTCT
This sequence comes from Aptenodytes patagonicus, assembly GCF_965638725.1. NCBI lineage: Eukaryota > Metazoa > Chordata > Aves > Sphenisciformes > Spheniscidae > Aptenodytes > Aptenodytes patagonicus. Next base: position 196,513,514 of record NC_134949.1, on the reverse strand, counting down.
CATCTAGAGAGAATAGCAGTCTCTGAGTTCTCTTGACTGCTCAGTCTTGAGAATCAGAAGCAATCTGAAGCAATCTGTTGTATCTAAGTACTGCAGATATGATTTCAAAGTCTCCCAAGAAAAGGAATAGTTGTTCTTTTAGGACCTTTCAAGCAAATGGATGTGGAGCCATTTGTAGCTGTTTAGCGTGGTGATTTTGGATGACACTTCAGCAACTGTATAAGGTGCTAATTGCCAGAAGCTGGAAAAGTAGAGTGGTCCTTCTTCTGATATGTATTTCTTTTATACTTTGCACTTGGCGTCAGCTATGCTTGGAGATGGGATTTGATGGAGCTTTGTCTGATCTGGAATGATGGTTCCTAGCTACTGAGATTCTTTAACGATAAATTTTAGAATGCGCGTCTTTGCATGTTTGCTTGGTGCCACCTTAACTTCCTCATACTAAAGTGGGTGTTATGGTGAGTGTGTCACAGGAGTGTTTAATTTGTGTTTCAAATTAGGCTTAATTTTGTTTGTTTGCAAGTCATCTTGAGAGCATCTGATGAAAAACGCCTTAGACTTCTATAGGAGTGGTCAATAGAGGAAAAGTCGTAGTCCATTGGTTTTTATTTTCCCAATCTGCCTTCTCCTTTCTCAAGAACAGAGGCACACATTATGTATAAAGAATTATTGTCATCAAGAGGCAGTTGATCGGCCTAGTATTTTCATTGCACATCACCATTAGTGAGAAGAATATGTACTAACACAGCTTTCAGCTTCAAGCACTATTAGGAAGTTTAGAGTTCTGGTTAGGGATGCTCCATTGTCTTTCACCACCAGGGAAGTTGTAGGGAACATAGATAGGTTTTTTTGCAGACGTGAGCATGTTGGAAGGGGATGTCTTAACTTGCAGTACCCCACGCTGTCTTACTAACTCGTCCCTAACATTAAGAAAATTGCTTGCTGAACTTATGTGGAAACCAGCAACTAAATTCAATATTTGCAAGAAGACTGAACAGTATTAATATTGTTTGGATATTTCAGAAATGGGAGATGGCAGATAAATGCTCTTATACACATGAAAGAATTTTGCAATCTAATGAAGAAAAATGCTAGCAGTGATGCAAGGACTATCTGCCAGCATGTTAGACAGCGAGGGCTTACTTGGCTATGTACATCTTTTATTTGTTGCTACTGCAAATAACTGTTTTTTAGTGCGCTGCGATATGAACTGTAAGGTTGGGTCTCTTGGGGTACACGTGTGATGAGAGGTTAAATTTTAGATCTTCAGCAAAGCTCTTTTTCTTGTTCCTTCTGAAATGAGCTTTCCTTTTCACGTTTTTAATTCTGTGAATAGACCTTAAACAAACACACACGTCCACTGAAGTGGTTGACTATACAGAGCTTGGATAGAAGCAGTTTGAAGAGGTGAAGGCTTTAATTATATTAAAAATACCTGCTCAGCTCTCCAGGGAGTTACTGATTTTGGAGGACTACTTTCTGTTTGCATGCACCCGCAGGTAGAAAGCACGATATTGTCATGAGTTCACTGTTCCTCCACTCATAAAAGTGGGAGTGCAGGTATGGTTCTTAATTGTGTTTTATGTGGGGACACAGTAGATAAGGGATGCGATTAACATTTTATAAGTGACCCTTTAGAGCAGGCATAAAATTTTAATGTTTTATTTTTCAGCTGTTGGGCTTTAGTAACCTCCTGTTTAGACGTAATTCCTGTTTGGGGTGGGAACGTGCAGGGAAAGGGATTCATTTTAGCTGACTTTCTCTAAGGATGGAGCTGATGGATGCCTTTAAAATGAGTAAAATTTTAAATATGCTGGCCTGTACATAAAGTATTTAATAGATAAAGATTTCTGGTAGAAAGCCTGGTGTCAGTCTGTGATTGCTGGAGTGACGTACATGTGAATAATACGTTCAGTAAAAACTTCTGAGCAGTTTGTAAGAGTTAGTGCAGGTCTTAAAAAAATAAATCATCTTAGCAATTGTTTATATTTGCATTAAATAAAACAGGAAGAAAAGGGCAGTATGTGCTTAAGAGCACTAGAGGGAGCCAGGAGGAAGAAGAGGGGAAAACTGTTGAAGACATCTTTGCATTTTTAGGAATAGCTTGTACAAAGCATCCATTCAAATCCTCCCGCTTACTTCAGCTAAAATGCAGCTACAGGTCAGCCACTGCCTCTGGCTGCTCTCTGTTCCCTGACGCGTCACTAAAGAATTTTCAATTTTCTAGTCCAGAGAAAGGCCAGAAGCTTTTTAAATGGCTGTAGGGAAAGCCACCTGCCCCTCTGTAGACCGTACCCCTTTTTTTGCCTTGTTTTGTATTCAGATGAGCAGCTAAAGGTTAATTTGCCTTTCAGTGCCGGTGGCTTTTTTGGGGGGATCCGTGTATAGGCTCAGTTCTGAGTTCGTCTCCCTCTGAGATTATATGGGGAAGAAAGTAAGTGGGGATGTTTGTATTGGGGATCAATTAGATGAAGAAGAGTTTTAATGGCATTAATTTGGAGTGGCCACATTGCTCTTGCAGGGGATCTGAGGAAAATGAGTATCTGTGGATATAACATACAAGCACAAAGCTACTGTAAAGTCTCTCCTCTTATTTTATGAGGTTTTAGAAGTGTTGTTGGGCACACTTTTTATATTGCTTTGTCATCAAGCTAAATGCCTTCAGCTAAAGTGTAACAGCTTTACAATGAAGATAAGTAATTTGGTTTTAGTTCCCCTCCACCCTGATAAACTGTCATAATGTTGATATCTTGGGATCTGTAAGAGTAGGATGAAATCCTGTGTGTGTGTGTGTGTGGGGGGGGGGGGTTTAGTTTTCAGGTTTTGGAGGGTGGGGGAATCTTTTTAGTATTCTAAAGTTTCTCCTCTTGATATCCAGTGTTACACAACTAAACCTGTCGCTGTGGAGAACTGAATTTTGATGGCCTGGGGCCTTGGCATTGACCAATTTTGGGGGAAGGAAGGATGGATTATTATTAGTAGTATTAGTATTATCTGAGGCTGCTTAGGGCTTTGGAATGCTGGAAGTCATCTCGGAGGAGGTAGACAGACTGGAAGTGGGTGATTAAATGAGCAGAATTAATATATATGTACTGCGTGTTTATCATCTGCTGCTGTAATGTATTGCTACCACACTCATTGTTCAAGTTCCCTATTTTCTCTTTTCCACTTTAGAAAATAAATGGAAAGGGCAGGAATAATGGACTGGGGCTTTCTTCCTTTGGTCTTTACTAGATGGAATGATTTTAAGTTACGAAAGCAAGGACAAACATTTCTCAAAAGTACTCTAACCATGCTTTAGCCTGAGGACTCTGCTCACTTTAAAGGAAACAAATATAATGGAATTTAAATATGTGGAGGCTGGCGTCCTTTAGCAGTGCACAGATTTTTTTTTTCAGTGTACTTTGAGACTATAAAGAATTGTTGGCTATTTATAATGACATCATTCCAGATTTGAGATGGCTACAAATTAAGAATTGAAGAAAACATTTCTTTTGAAATATTTAATAACCTCTTGGCAACAAAAAAAACCCAAACAGATAAGAGTACTAAGTAATTATGGCTTAATTCCTGTTGGATGGTTCAGGGCCTTTTCCTGTCATCTGAGAATTAACTGCACTGAAGATGAAACAGAGTATTGGAATAGCAGGTAATTTTTTTTTTCCTCTGCCCCTTTAGCTATTCTGCTTTGCACTGTTTCCCCTGCTGCAATGCAGGGATGGGGGCAGGCGTGTTTCCTGCTCTCCTGGAGTGTAGAGGGCTCCTATTAAAGCCCAAAAGTATTTCCTCAGGTAGAAGACTGGCAAAGTTGAACTGTAAATTGAGTGCATATTCAATTTATTCCTCAGAACCAGGCATATTTAGTCCAAAACAGAGGATAGTAATTTTCTAGATAAATTTCTTATGCTTCCAAAGGGCTGCTTACTCAGAATGGTCTGTGAATACTTCAGGGAACTCAGTGATACACAGATTATCCTGCCCCTTAATGTGCAGCTAAACCAGCATTTTTGTGATTATTCAACTGTAGGGTAGCACCCACCAACGTTGAACTCCATGGGGCAACAGAGGGGTGTCTTTTTACCTGTTGAAGTGCTGGTGGATGCACTATGGAAAGGAAATAATTTCTCTCGGGAGAGTTAGAGGAAAAAAAGTTATTATCTTAAAAACACACAGTGGAAATTAATGACATGGCGTACGTAGATTTTTGTGTTGCCTTAGGAAAAGCCGGTACCTTCAGTAGTAGTCCAAGGGCAGAGTTTTTATCGTTTGACTTTTGCTATGATGTTTACCCAAAGGCTGCAGTATCCGATAAAAAAGAAAGGGCCAACCCCAGAGTGGGTGTAACGTGCCACAGGGCGCAGTGGCCCTTCCGTCTCCCCACCGAGCTGGGGCAGAGCAAGGCACCCATGAAATGATGCCCAGCGCCAGTTTTCTCCCCGAGTCCTTCATGTTGTGAAACGTCAGCCTATGCCGGTTGTTCACGTGCCCACTAAGCTTCGTGGAGAAAGATGCCGCTTTGGAGGGCGGCTTGTCCTGCTCTGAGCTTGGCGTCCACAGCATCCCTCACTGAGCTCTCTCTGTAGGTGGTCTAGAGAGGAAACCTGGCCGGGGGTGTCCAACATGAAGCCTTTAATTCTGTGCTGGAGGAATATTTCACTACGGGTTTGGAGCAGAAATTGCCACTTGGTGTCACTTGTTGCAGCGCTTTTGGGTGCAGCAGGAGCAGCACTAGTGCTTGTGCCCAGTACTGTTCAGGGCAGTCCAAAAACATGGGGCTGAGGTATCTTGATGATCTGTTAGGTAAAGCGTAAGCACAAACGGTGGTGCGCTTTACAGATAAGTTGAGAGCACAAATCTGCTGATCTGAGGTCAGCTTGGCACCTCCTGTGCAAACGCAGGAGCAAATGCAGGGAGATTAAGGGAGCAGGGACAACTTCTGCCTCTCTGAGCCTGGGAGGGACAGGCAAGTTCCTGATTCTTGGCTCTTCAAAGTGAGGATTTGGGATACTCCTGTTTGCCACAGTTAGGAGCTGGGATCACTGGCAAAGGATGTTAGCCTTTTAAAAGGTGGCTGTTTCATCTGTATTCCTCAGAAATGAGGTTTCTCATGCTGTTTTGGTTGCCTTTAATGTAGGGCTGTGAATAGCTACTGCAGGTGAGCCCTAAATCAAGATCTGATGCGACTGTAGAACTGGTATGTGGCAGGGACTGAGGTTAGCTCCCCAAGCAAATGTAGCATACAGAATTATTTTTAATAATGTAGGACTTTGGCTGGGCTTTGCCCTGAGGAAGAGGGGATGGGAGGTGAAATCTCCCCCCGAGCTGGTGAGCTCAGCAGAAACACATGCTGGGCTCTCATCCCTGCTGGGGCTCGGCCGAGATCCGGGTGAGGATGGATTTAAATCCCATCCTGCAGTGCCCACGGTGGCTGGTAAAGCATCCTTCTTTCCCTGCTCTCAAAGCCTGTTAGACAGCCGGGGGGGAAGGCACTCGCCATTCCCTTTGGGAATATGTGGCGCTTGCTGGGCAATAGCTGCCGAGAGAGAAAAGTGAAGCATTAAAAATTCCTTTAAATGCATTTTGCTGTATTTGTGTGCTTGGTAATAGCTGGTAGTACTTGTTTCAGAATACTTTAATTGTATGATTTTTTTTCCTCATCACATTAGCCTTTGAAAAAATACTTTAGGCTAATGTTTTTCTTCAGTGGGATTTAAATTTTGCTTAGACTATACTGCAGGGTTTTTTTCCCCCCTCCAGTATTATTGTGGAAAAGTATTCAGATCTTTATGTTATAATACATAGTCAGGCAGGAAGCAGCTTAACTTCGGCTTCTCTGGGGAGGACTCTGCTGAAAGATGTGGTGCGTGAGCATGTTGATTTTATTATTATCTTGGAACAACAACCAGCTGTTGGGCTCCCTTATTAGCATTCTCAGCAGGACAGCAAGGTGAATAATTTAATTCCAGCAGCCTCCGCCACGTGATGGTGCGAGGACCCGTCAGTGATGCCTCCCCTACACCGACAGACTTCGGAGGGGAATGGAAACTTACAGAAGTGATGCGAAATCGTCACATCTCCTCCCTTAACCCTGGAGAAATCTCTCGGCAGAGCGATCGCTTCTTCCTTTGCTTTTCTATGCGTTCCTCTGACGTGGAGTTGGGGGTGTGTGTGAGCCTGCAAGCAAGACGAGCGAGGGAGGGCAGTGGGGAAAAATGCACACCCAGCCACGGAGCTAGTCAGAGCAGGAACAGCGAGGAGCCGGAGCGAGGCCGGGAGTCTGGCGACAGGCAGTGGGGAGTGGAAATTTACAGCTGCTTGTGAGCGCCTGTGCATGTTCAAGAGATCCTTTCTGCTAACGCTTTTCCAGAGGCTGACGGTCACTCGGCAGAAGAAGAGCGGGAGGCCGAGTCGTGGGATCCCTTGCCTCTGCCACGTGTCGATAATCGGCAGGGGGGAATAAAGCGGAATTAAATGGAAGATAACTGAAGGCGGCTGCTGGCGGCGTGGGCTGCGGGGAGGCGGCAGAGCTGTCTTCAGCACCTGGCCATGGGGCTGCGCAGGGCTGCCTAGGAGCCCCCCACCTTTCCGCACGCAGTAAGTGTCAGCCGAGATGATGTCCTCCGAGTGACAGAAAGTTAAGTGATTTAATAAAACTTTTCTTTTTCCAGTTAACACCAGCCTTTTCGTAATAAACCGCTTGCCTGCTTGTTCTCGATAGTTACGCTGTTAGCTTTTTATAGCTTTGTAAACTGTGTTACCAGGAGTGGCTTTTTAAAGCAGGCAACCCTAAACAATACTCCTCCTGTTACATAAGGCGCTGGCTCCGCGACCAAGTGCTCCGTGTCCATGGAATATCTCTGGAAATGGCTTTATTTACAGTGCGGTTTCCAAAAATAAAATATCTGCAATATATCATTTCTCTTGCTCCTCTCCGCTGACTGCCTGCAGCTGCGGACTGGCTCTTGAGATGCAGAGGAATGAGAGTGTGGCCACTTGCATAAGACATCGGGAAATGGTTAGAGATGTAGGGAAGATGAGCGCACGTGTGAACTGTCACAAGAAATGGCATGTGTAAATTAACCATCTTGTTATTTATAGTCAATAGGTCTCATTAACCTGAAATGCTAATTCGTTGGAACGGGCTATTCGTGAAGTTGTTATCAGGCAGAACTTTCATTGAGCTTAAGGAAAGTTTTTTGTCTGAGCAAAGACTCTTTCTTGGACTAATATTAGTAGTAAAATGAAATTACTGCTACAGCAAATTATTTTAATGTGTTATGAAGCTATTGAAAGTAACACAGCAGGCTTGCTAAGGACATGGTCAAGTGAATGCTGTGTAGAGAGGTAACTTTCAGTAATATTGAACAAAAAGCCAAAATAGTATTCATGTTCCTCACTAATGGTTTTAGAGGAAGTCCTATTCCCTCCTGGCTGCTGCCTATGTTATTTAAATTATATTACCAGTTGCCATTATTTCTACAGTTATTATTACTACTAGAAATGGAAATTTAACTTGGTTTCCCTTAAGTAAATGAGAAGCTGTTAAGGGCTGTTCTGTTAGAATTGTGTGTACTTCAGAGACATTAGTTAAGAGACCTCTTTCTGCATGACTGAGCTTGTGGGAGCTTTGCTATGGACTACAGTTAGGCATGGAATTGAATTCTTAATCTTTTAGGTTTGAAAGACCTCCATGGTGACAAATGGAAATGGGGAGCTCAAATATTCTTGACTCATCAATCCTGCAAATTTGGTGGCTGTAAAACCGCTGGTTTCTTATCTTTCTAGTTTTATTCAACATAAAGTAGTAACCTACTACTTCTAGCTAGTTCGTTAGCATGAGTGGGAGAGCCCGTGTAATCCTGTGGTACAGAGATGACTGATGCAGGTGTGAGTACAGTGCCACAGGACACCACTTCTGCATGGCTTTAGAACCTGAATGTTACCTGGCATTGCAGTGTGCAAATGCTGGTTTGTAATAAATATTTTATAATAATAATAGATGCAGTAGCACAGGACTTGCTGCAATAAAAGGACACTAGGCAGCAAAGTCAAACACTCAAAAGGCTCCTAACTTGAAGTCTGGCATTTATCTGTGCCAGTGTAGTCTGTTCTCTGTACCCTACTCAGGATACTTTCATTAAGTTTGTATCATCACACATTTTTACCCCCTTTCCCATCATCACTGCCTCATTCTGGGTTTGGCTGGTGAACACCTGAGCTGTAGCATCTGCTCCAGCAGCCCTGTCTCTCTTCCCTTCTTTCATCCCCTTCTTCCCCTATTGTGCTGGTACAGCTCTTTGTAAGACTGTGGGGAGAACTGGACTGGAAACCAGTGTGACCTTTTTTTCCCCACCAGGTTATTTTTTGTTAACCTGGGTCGGTTCCCTGACCTGGCTCACCACGAGGCCCTGCAAACAGCTGTACCACTCCAACAGAGGCTGCAGGGATGTGAGTAGATGTGGAGCAGGGTGGCACTGTCACGGAACAAAGCGTTTATCAAACTGTGGCCTCAGTGACCAGATAGCTGTTTGGTGTTTTGTTTTATCCCCCGTGTTTACTGAGAGACTGTATAGGCTTTTTGGTTTTTATTGAACGGGCATTCAAGCACTCAATTAAAAATAGAATTATTAATTTCTTTGAGTGCTTCCATACAGCTACACCACAGCACTTGAGTGGAGCATCACCATGAATGCCTTCAGTTTCATAACAGTATTGAACAATTATGTGATATTATTATTATCATTCTGTAGAGGTGATCAGATTAAGGTCAGAGCTGCCTACTTATTTTCCATGTCTGATCTTCAGGGTGCTTGCCGTCTGCTAAAAAAACCCCATTTGTGGCAATGGTAGGCATTACTGCAATGTTATGTGTGTTCAGGTGAAGTTTCAGCCAATATTCACCTTCATTCCAGGTAACGCAACAAGTAGCCAACAGCAAGGCTTATGATGAGTAAATTCTTGAGTTTTTGGAATAATTTTGTTGCCAAGCAGAGATGGCATTCATTCACCCTAACCATAAAACTGTCCTCTCTTCTGTTAATCTTTTGTCTCATTTGCAATGTACCTTCCAAAATCTGCAACTCGTTAAGGAATTGCAGAGAAATTACTTGTTGTGTAGCCCTGATTCCTTCTGCATATCAAATGAAATGTGGGTTGTGTGAGGGGACTGCATGAGGGAGGACGGATTGGACTTCTCCAGGTGATCATCACACATGGGGGCTTCCATCCCCTGGTTTGAGTACGTGACTCTGTAATTGTAACAACTTTCCCAAATATGGCAGGAGGGAGAAATGAGGAGGGAATAAAGCGTCTCTTCCATTATGTAGAGACTGAATTAGGCAAAATTATGAAGAAAGTGTGCTAATTCAGGCCCCAAATATATAGGTCCTGGGTGCACTGGGGTGAATGGAAAATGAAGGTCTTTTTTTCCATTCAAGAAACTCTTACCCAATATGAGTTACTGAAATGTTTTGATTCTGATCAATTAAGTCGATGAAGGTTAGGAACTAAGACAAGACAGATGTCTGATACTTGAAGGGAAGGAAATTGTTTCGCTCATTCATTTTTGAAGACCAGATGGCTTGTCCGGAGGAACGTCTGCGAAGAGTGCATGGATGGGCTCACGCGCTCTCTCCCATTCTTGCCTTCGTGGGCAGGAGGAAGTGTTTGTTACCGAGCTGCTTAACTGAGTCACTTCATAGTGGGATGGGCCGGTGAGTAGAGTGATGTTGCTGCCTGCATTTTTCCTTCATCGTGCTTACAAGCTCAGTTGCGCTGTAATCTTTTGAGAAAGTATATGATTAAGAGCAAGGAAACTGGGGAGAGTGCCTATAAACAGAACTAGATCTCTTACTGTACTTTATAGTTGTATTAAAGACCTCAAGTTGCACTGATTTTTTTTTTAGTGCATTCCCTTTATGAGCACATAAACTGGCAGAGATATTTTGAAGACTGATAAAGCATAGGCTTTGGTGTCAAATGATCTAGGTTTCATTCCTGACACAGCCACTGATTTTTTTTATGTGGCCTTGGGTAAGTCTTCTAATCTGTCTGTGCTTCAGCTTCTTCCTTTGCAGAGGGAGCAGAGTAACAGCAGGTATAGAGGTTTTTTCGGAAGTGTGTTTTCCATCTTGGTTAAATGTTTGCAGAGTTGGTGGCCTCTGAGGGAAGGCATGCCCTGAGTATGAAGGGATGTTACGTTACCTTTGACAGGCTACTGAATACCCTAAAACTCACGTCTTGTAAACCTTGTCCACCTCTGGATTCAACTCACTGCTTTAGTCTGTGTGATGGTTTTTTTTTTTCTTTTTTTCTGACTTGAACAGAAACAGCCAAACATTTAGAAAGTGGTGCTTTAAAATTGCCTTTTGGTGTTTCTGTCACTTACGTAAAATAAAATCAGTGCCCTTTTTTTCTCCCAAACAAACACGGAATTATATTCCCTGAAAGTATTTTTGTAAAAGTAGGGCTCATAAAATGTGCTGGACTCTCCAGCTCTGGCGGCTGAAACGTCCGGTTCATACTGATGGCAACAGCAGGCTTTGGAAACCACCGTTCCTCCTACAGCGCTGCCGGTGCATTTTCCACATGAGCAGGAGAGACAACCTCCGAGGCCGAGAGAATCGGTCCGGTGAGATACAGCTGTTTCTTTCCTCAGTCTCATAAGCTCCTCACAAGAGCACCGGTGAAATAACATCATCACAACTAAATGTTTCAGAAGTTGGCTGGTCCCCCGTTACTAATTTAGGAGTGTCCACAATGCATTTCTGATGTTATAAAAACATATGTTGAATAACCATTAGATGGAAAAAGTTTTCCTAGAAAGTAGGAAAGAAAGGGGCTCATTCAGCCCTGTCCCTTGCTGCCAGACAGCAGTGTCAAAAATTTATGAACAGATGCTCTGTAGTGTGCCTGGTAGAGTAGGTCATTTCAAAATCTCAAAGCTCCAATGATTGGAAACGTTTACATTTTCAGCTTAAGTTTATTCATCGGTGGTTTATAGCCATTTGTTTCTGCATAAATAAAATGTTATTGTTATTTGAGCTGAAGTAACTTCTTCAGCATCCCTGTATTTTTATTCTAAGCTTACCAAGGCAAGCACTTTTAGCCTCCTAGACTTGCTTGGTCTTCCCATTTTTCTGGCCAGCCTAGGGTCCTTCTCTGCACCGGCTCTAATCTCTGTTGATTTTACTTGACTGCAGGTGTTCAGGATTGTGTACAATGTTCCATATGAAGTTCCATCAAAACTTTGTACAAAGACATGAATACCTTTGTATTTCTACTGGCAATTACTTTCTTAATTCATCACAGATTTGTGTCTCTTTCTCCTGTCTGTAAAATACAGGTGTAGTCACCAGGTGTCTATCATTTCTCATGGCAAATCCTCAGCTTGAAGCAGGTATTCATAGAATCACAGAATGATTTGGGTTGGAAGAGACCTCTAAAGGTCATCTAGTCCAACCCCCTGCCATGGGGGGGGGTGTTGGATCTAGATCTAGATCTTCAACTAGATCAGGTTGCTCAGAGCCCCATCCAACCTGACCTTGAATGTTTCTGGAGATGGGGCATCTACAAACTCTCTGTCTCTCCTGCCATTCAGCATTATCTGAAACTTTCTACTTTCAATTTTTATCCCATTCTTATTATCTCAGTCCTTGAGGCAATCCAGTTTCTCAGGTAATTATATTCCAGTTCTCTTCTGTGTTGCTAATATCTTCCTATTTTGAGTTACCACAATTTTTGGGTAGGCTCTTAATTCCTATGCCTCTCTAAATATGATCCTGTCCCCAAATTGCTCGTACCTTCTCAGACAATCAGTCTCCCTTTACATGATAATTTTCCTTCAACTAGTTTATTTTCTACTGTATCCAATTTAGTGTATTTCCATGTTAGATGCATGGGTTCTACTGTGTTTTCTCTGTCTAAAAATATATTCATAAGGGATTGTAGTATGAGCTACCTTTGGTAAGCCTGTGTTGCATTCTTTTCAGTTGTCATTCATCTTTGTATTTCAGTTATTTTTAGACTGGTTTCTTGAGAAAACGAAGCTGATGTGGTCACACTGTTCATCTCTCATCCTACTTCTCTTCCCATGGTAACTTTTGAACTTACTAGCCAATTTCAAGCAACCTTGACAGAGGGCTAGATGCCTGGAAAATATCGAGTTCCAAAAAGTGGACTGAAAATAAGTGATGAAAGGAATAGGGAATTTAAACCAAATTAGTGCCTCTACCGAAGAGAAGACCTTCCAAGTAAAGCTTAGAGAGCAGAAAGCTGATACAAGGAGGAGGACAGGGCAGAAATGCCCAGCTGTGTTAAGAGCTTAGCAAGAGCTCATGCTTTCTTTGATGCTGGAGAATCCAGTCATGGGGAGCAAAGCTGGAGGAGAGGAGTCCTTGTTTTGCCATGTGCCTTATGGAGTAGCCAGGCATAAGTCTAAGGAGTACAACTCCCAAATCTCAGCGAAGTAACTTTGCCTCCGTTTGCTTCTACCTGTAATTGTGAATAGCACATGCCCCCTAGGAGATTCCTGCATGGAGAAGCTAAAGGGACCAGAACCTGCAGCTGCCAGGTATATTCTGAAGTGATGGATCATCTTTTGCCAGCTGCTGATGGGTTAAAAACTGTCCTGAAAAGGGGTAAATCCAAAAATGTTCTTCAGTGCACATCTGGGGTTCTTCCCCTTTTTCTCTCTGCCTCCGCTTGCATACAGTGGATGCTTTGCTTTGCGTGTAAGACTGATAAATGAAGTGAAGCAGAGACTTGGCTCTGTTCAGCAGAGGGATGAACTAAACAGTCTCTTGAGTCCCTTCCTGTCCTATTATCAGTGATTTTGCTTTTGCGATTAGGACACTGGTAGGGTATGAAGTGAAGAGGAATGGTATTTTATCACTGAGCAGTGCTGTGGTGACTTGGTGGTGAGACTGGAACTACACAGTGGAAAAGTGCTAGCCTGGCTGTTGGAGTTTTATGGCAAAATTAGTGATTATTTAAATACAGACACCATAGTCTAGGCAGCTATGTAAGTTACTTTTTGGGAGGAAAATGTGTTTCTAATTTATAGTCGACATTTCAGTTAGAAATATGGACTTCATTTTTTTAAAATCTCAGAACCTCTAGCTCATGAGTACTTCAATTTAAAAATCAAATTATCTCCCCCTTTGCTTTTCCTTGTGTAGAGACTTCTAGAAGGGGAAGCTGAAGGAATGGCTTCAGCAATCTGAATAAACCTGCCCCACCTTAGATGAAAATACTTCTTTTCTGAAATGCAACGTGCCTGCTAAGCTCCTGCTCTCAGACTCTCTCTCTCTTGCATCTTCACATCCTCATGCTGTGTCTTCACGGATAATAAAAACATGTAGAATCAAGTCCTTCTCAAAGTGTGTTGTGAATTATTAATCTTCTAATTGCAGCACGTGTGGGATTACGGGGTGCTTGGTGCTTGCTAGCAGCGTTTAAACAAATTTATTGCATAATACTGGCATCCCAGTCTTTTCCAGTGCTTGTAATGTAGCTGAACGTGCCCAAATGAGTTAGTCGTTAGTATGCTCAGTCTTCAGTCTTGCACGTTGTCAGGTTGAGGTGTGACTCTGCTCTGTTGCTAGTTGGATGGTGCTGCCAAAGCTTGCAGTTGTGAGCTCCATGGGAGCAGGACTCCGCAGTTGAGAGCTCAGCCAAGGAGTGAGGGTTACGTAGCCAAAACTGCAGAAATAAAAATGAGTTTGAACTGAACCATGAGGAGCTTGAAAATGGAAATCCGAAAGTGGTGAGCTTTCAGACGTTGAACATGAAAATATTCCTGTAAAACTGACCTAGCAACAAATGAGAAGCTATATACAAATTCACCTACTCTGGACACTACAAAGGAACTTTTGGTTTAAATAAGACATTTAAAAATATTTCCTGTGTGTCATAGAAACTGTTCTTGTAAAGATAATCTGCAAAAATATTTTGAAATATTTTTAATAAGATGTTAGGACAGAGTTTGTACAGTTTTTTTTTTATTTTTTTAAAGTATTCCTCTATGGTTTGAATTTTGTACTCGGCTGTTTTATATGGTTGCTATTTATAGTTGTAATAGAATGTATATCTAATCTGGGTATTAATTCCATAGGATATTTGGGGATTAGTAATGCATGGATGTATGGCACAAATGGGCTCATACTTCCTGATGGACTCTGTAGTGTGTCAGTAGTAACAACGAAGCGTGACAGGAGTGGGTTCTTTGGGACCACTGGGTTTTCTTCTTTATCCTGTATGTATTGTGCTCGTTTAATTCTCTCCTTTAAAACCTCTTGTATAAAGCTTTTTTAAAATTGTAAAAGTTGAAGAAGAATAAGGAGATTGAAGTGGTTTTTGTATATATTTATGTTTTCACAACTAATCTTGCAAATGTGTGAGGGGAGGGACAGTGATGGTTGTCTTTTGTTGTGGAAAGAGATGAAAGTTTGAGATTATTTTTGTCTTTTTTTTTTTTAACCTTTTCTTCGTTATTGTACAAACTGGAATGCAGTCCAGAATGGTGCTGTGCTCTCCCTGGAAAGTGGTACTGCCTTAACCAGAGCGTATTTCTATTGATTTCAGTAGATCTTTGTATCAGACCCTCAGCAAAACCCATGGGAATTCACAACTTAATGCTATGTAGGATCAGAAACTAAGCTACTTGGTTTCTTTCATGTATAAATACAGTGATGTGATATTTGCCTTTCTAACCATACAGAGGAAGAATGTTTTAAATTAAACAAACAAAACCATTTTCATTAAAATGCTCAGTCTTTCATTTAAATGTCATGAAAACATTTGTGTCCTTATTTGGGCCTGATCCTCTGTTCCTTATTTAATTCAGGCTATGTTTTACACAAGTGAGATCTGACCCATAGATTCTTGAAGTCTGTCAGACTTAGGGGGTAGCTTCAACTGCTTCTTCTCGAGAAGCTTTAGGCTGAAAAAGAAAAGCAGCTGAAGAAGGAGGAGCAATGGTGGAGAAGCTGGGACCTTATCTTGCGATACTCTAAACAAAGGACGCTTTTGGTACGCTGGCGTCTACTGTTAGTTATCTGCATCGTGGTGAAACTGGTGAAGTTTGGCAGAAACCCCTATCAGAAATCTAGTGGAGCCTGCCAGATACACAGTGTCCAAAAAACGTTGGACATAGGCATAGACTCGCTGGAGTGCTGACCTGTAGGTCAGGGACTTTAGGAAGCATCCAGCTCCTGCGCAGGTGCCGAGTAGTTGCTTTCCATGTGCTAACGGTGGCTTGTGAATCATGGATGAACTTGCAGTAACTGTACGTGAGAACTTTTACGGCTTTACTGAGTAGCTGAAGCAAAATATAGTGCCTGAGGCATAACCTTTTCTTGTTCATAATGTCTTTGTTTTTATTGCATTTTTGTATAAACCTTAAAAACTATTTTTGTTTCTCGTTTGATTTAAGGCAGTCCTCTTCTATCCTGAAGGAAGAAATCCAGGTGAAGAAAAACCATGCCTTTGTTTAGTAAATCGCACAAAAATCCTGCTGAGATTGTGAAAATTCTGAAAGAAAACATGGCCATATTGGAAAAACAAGAAAAAAAGACAGACAAGGTATGAGGCAATGTTGTAGAAGACCAATAAGGTTTTTATGCCGGGGAAACAGTAGAATAAAGGGAATAAAATTGTGTTTGCTCACTGCCCTGGTTCTGCAAGTGCTTGCGCATGTAAGTAGCTTTGTGTTTGAACGGTCCTGCTGAAATCGGGGGGCTTTTGCATAAGTAAAGTACAACAGAGCTGGGGGTCAAAAAGAAAATGGTGAGATCCAGGAGCCTCAGCCAAAACGAAGGGTGATCTCCTACTACTTCAAATAGTAATGCACCTAACAAAACAGCTTGGAAGGCTATTTAAAAACTATCATACCGTTAATTGTTTTAGCAGGATAACAAAGGAGACTGCCAATTAATGTGTAGGTACCCACAGGGCAAAACTTACTTCTGATGAACATTGTTCGCATAAAACAGCAAACGTATATGTATTCATATGTATATAAAAGAGATTTCACTCTGTCAGTCCTTTCCAATCTTCTGTGTGCTAGTGCTTCCTAAATGAGCTGTGCTACTCGTATTCTGATTATAGTGCTAGGTTTTTGCTAATACTATTAGCAAACTCAGGTTACTATTAGTAACTTGAGTCACTTTTGCCACTCTTCCAGTGACCAGTTGAGAAGATGCATCCCAGCATACAAAATACTCCCAGTTAGGAATTTGTGCTTACATAAAATCAAATAATTTAATTTTTATTTTTGCACCTGAGACTCTGGCCCTCTATATTATTACTGTAGTAGAAGCATATGATTTTAATTAACAACAACAAACTGATTTTAGGTTAAAACTGAATGTCAGTGGAAACAGAAATAGCTGATAAGTGACATTAACACAGTTTTTGTGCAGCTGATGTTTGTGTGTGCATGTTGTGCTTCCCCCACCTTGTGCAGGAGCCTGTATTAGAACGAACCCAACCCAAAAGGTAAGCATAGAGCCCTTTGTGCCCTTAGTGAAATCCTCTTGAAATTTTTCAGTTCAAAGCAAGTAGCTCAGACTGTGTTAATTATGTAAGATCAGTCACACAGATTTCAGGGAGGCCTCTGGTATTTGATGTCTCATGCTGAAATACCTTCGGTTAACTGAAAAGCACTGGGAGAATTTGACTCTGAACTAAAACTTAAAATAAGTAACTAAATAAACCAACAGAGTCTGCCCTCCCCTGCTGAATTCATCCTTCGGAGCCTGATTAAAGAAGACATTCAAAGCAGAAGCTCTAGACTCGGGTTTCTTTTCGATTTGCTTTGCAGCATGACTCCTCTGGGTTGTGGTTTTGAGAATTTTTGGCTTTGAGTTCGTTTGTTTATTTGGGTGTCAGTGACAAAGGAGGAGAAATTCAGACTTAGAAAATCGAGAACTCGATGTAAATTTTGCATAAAAGTCAGAACAGCTGGTGTGTGTTTTTCTCACAAAGCAAAAGATACGGGAGCGTTCCCCCGGCATATTAGGATGGAAACAGCTCGTGAATTTAATGACGATGCTTATTTTACAGGAGGAGGTTGGTTTTCAGTATTTTCTGCCGTACTTTATTGCTATGGGATGGAGGCTGTTCCTGGGGTGAATGTGGGTGATCGGGGGAGGAGGGACAAGGCAGTCACTTCAGCAGCAAGGCAGAAAGTGAAGACGACAGCCTTTTTTTGGACGGTATTTACACATACGCTTTACACGGCTTGTTGACTCAGGACTTTGCACTGCGATGTAGAGGAAGCACATAGGGCCTTTCTCCCTTCAGAAGGGAAGGTGTGAGACTCCTCAGTAATGCTACCTTTGTGTTGCACTGAGCTGTCCTGAAATAAATACCTATTAAAGAAAATAGCCGGATTCATTCTCCTGAGTTTAGGGAAGTAAATCATAAGGAATGTCTTTAGTACTGTGACAACGATGATCTTTAAAAAATGACAGGAAAAATAACTCTTGCAAAAACAATCACCCCATCACATCTCTTACTATCCATACAGGTTTGTGGGCTTAGTAAAACCATTTTTAAGTGTTGTTTGCATTTTGAATTGGAGAAGAAAATATGATGGGGAGACTTTCAATGGCACACAGGTTTTCAAAACTCACTCGCTTAGTAATACTAATGAATAACATCTTGTCTTTTCATGAGTATGATTAGAGAAATTTAACTGAAAACAAAAGCAAAGAAAAACAAAGCACAGTGCTGCACTCTGTGCTCTTCAAAACCTGGCAAGGTTTTTAAATTTACCTCCAATTTGATTTCCAAAGAGAGCTGAAATGTGTCAAACTTTCATAAAAGGGCCCAGAGGTCTGGCTCCTGCAAGAGCCACAGACACTGGATATCCCAGAGCTGGTTTTGGACCCTGTGGGCCTATGAATGCAGAAGTTTGGGAATCAGGGCTCTCCGATTTTTCAGATTTCTGGCTCCTTGTTGTCTTCCATGGGAACTGGAGAGGTGCTGCTTTGCCTCACCATAAGACCGAGGTTCCCAGGACTGCTAGGGTATGACTCCACAGCATCCCTGATTTTGCTCATGTGCAGAATAGTTTTCAACTAGGACTTGCCTCAGATGCTTAAACAAGATTTATCCTGTGACAATTGTTATGGTAGCACAGCCAGTGTGGTATGTGGGCTGAGACAGCTAAAAGCTGCTAATACAGCCGGAATTGGCAGAGAAGTGTGGCAAAGCCTAAATTAACTGCAGGGCTAGCGGAAAACCTCCTCATTCCTTTCCCGGTTGAGAAATCCTAAGTACGAGGTGAAGATGCCCTGGGCAGCTGGGGGGACATGAGGTCGAACAGGGAGAGGCTTGATGCTTCTAATACAACTTTGTGCAACTTTCTGCAGGAACCATCCATGCCTCGGGGGGGCTGTTTTTAACTAATACAGAAATGATCATTCCTACCAAGCTATGCAGTAGGCAGGTAGAGGGAGCTTTACAGCAGATCAGTTAAGACTTTCTGAGTAATGGGAAGAGGGGGGAGGACACAACTTGATAGACAGGATGCAGAGAAGCCACTCATAAGTATAAAGGCAATTATACATCTTTTCCGAGACACATTTCCATGTACACACATAATACACGGAAGTTTGCATTCTTTCTTAATGATGATTTTTATTAGTCATAGAATAGGACCCAGTCAGACTTTGACTGAATTCTACAGACTGTGCTAACATCTATCTTCTTAGATAAGGATTGAATTTGACCCAGTTCCTCCATGTGTCTTTTTTTTTTTTAAACCTATTAATGTGTGTAGTGTTGCCATAATGCTTTTCAAACACTCTCAGCTGAAAAACAGGCTAAGTTTGAATGTTTAGTTCTTACTTTTTTTTTATGGGTGGGTTTTTTTGTTTGTTTGCTTGCATGGATGTATGTGTGCTTAAGCCTTTGCCATTTTCTCAGCTACATTCTGATGGTTGATAGACCACAGGTTGAGAAGTGCCACTACATGTGGCTTCTCTTCCTCTGAAGCACTCTTTCTAATACCGTCTTTTAAAATTTTTTTAAAATAACATCTATTTTAAAAAAGGTATTGCAGGACTGGCAAATTAAATGTAACAATTGGAGGATTAAGTAGGGTGAGACAGAGCTGGAAAAGTGGACTAAAGCCTTCTTTATCAAGCATCCTCCTCTCTTCCAACATCTGAAATAAATAAGGTGTTCTTGTGACATGTACAATTGCTGTCATCCTATTCAGGCTTTGATGCAGTGAAGAACAATTAATTACGTTTTATTACATAATTCTATAAATGCCATAAAAAGTTAATCTTGGTCATGTAGAACCAAACTGTGCTTGGATTTAATGAGAAATACCCATTCTGGAATTAACTAGAAAAACAGGGAAGTATATAAATACCTAAGAAATGAAGCCTTCAGAGCTTAGACTCTCTTCCTTCTTTCTGGCACGAACACCTGTAGCATTTGGAGGATGCACGTAAATAGGAAGCAAGAGGGGAGAAACCCTGATATCAAGTGGACAGATCTGTTGAACCTGAGGAAGAACAGACAGCATGTGACACACTGGTCATACTGCTTCATTTATTACTGATATGCCGCCATGTCTTTTGTTGATGGATGTTGTAAAAGAACATTAATAGAATGGATGCCTGACCCATCTCACAAAAAAGGGGGGGTGACATCCCGACTTCTCGAAGTCTTATGTTCGGCCACTGAGTCTGGTCAGCACAAAGCAGTGCAGGTGGCATCCAGTATGTCACTGAAGGATGTCCTTGAACACATCACCCTCTCACTGCTAACCAAACGCCTTCGGGTGCGGCACCCATGACTCAGTGCCATCTGCGGTGCCTACAGGTTTGGTAACATTTTCTGAACCCGCCCTGCAGCAAAAGCCTTCACAGTGTCACAGGCTTTTAATTTAGTTCAGCAAACAGATCTTTGCGCTTGGCCTAGATGGGCTGAAAGGTTTGCAGTTTCTGGCGTAGCGCGTCCAAGACTTGGGTTTGTCACGGAAGATGAACCCAAGTGAGTTAGAGCTGGTTCAGGGCGCCGTGCTGAGTGTTTTCCTGGCAGGCAGAACCGCAGGCTGCAGTGCCCTTAGTCAGTGTTCAGAAACATCGTGAAGCTAGATGTAAAATAACCTGAAGTGTCTAGCTTCTTCCCCTTTCACTTAAATATATCTAACGAGACTGCTTGTTCGGGTAGGTCACTGTAATCTGTCCTCTGTTTCATCTCCATGTACTGTAACAAATTTGTTTCTGTTCAGAAGGGTCAGGAGAGAAGCATTTTATTAAGGCTACTGTTAAAAGACTTTAAGATTTCTGGAACAAATATTTATATCAATAAATCCTGCTTTTTTACATAGCCCCAGTGAAGCCATTTTCAGCTCCTGTTCACCTTGCTCACTCCTGTGCTGATAAAGCGGCTGGGGACTGGTGTGTGAGATGAGGTGCGTGCGGAGGACGTGATGTGCACTTGCACGGAAGAACGGTTGCGTGACTACTGCAAATGCGAATACCCATGGATGCGATTCTGCAGCTGCCACAGTTGCAAAATTGCCTTTGACTTCATTGCTGCACACTGAAACCAAGAGAATGAGATAAGAAGGGCTTGGCACCCCTTCCTTCTAGCTCTGCGTGTCCTGGGGTTTTGTGGAGCGTTTCATGTTTCAGCTTCCCCGTTCTGCTAAGGCCTGTTATTGCTCTAGAGATGGGAGAAACTCCAGATACTATCAGGTGCTGGTGCCAAGAGTTTAAAACCTGTCTCTTCTGGTTGCTTTTTTTTTTTTTATTTTTAAGGACCTTACAACCTTTAGTTCCATCTTAAGTGCAGGATTAACAGTGGGAAAGGAATTTATGTCCAGGTGGGGCAAACCTGTCTCTTCCATTTAATCATACTGCTGTTTAGAAGGCGTTTCCCTGTTGTCCCTGCTTGGCCAAATTGTCTTTGTCAGCTTACTTGAGTACTAGGCCATACTATTTTGCTAAATGACAGAGTTCATACCTCCTGGTCCAAAACATTCTGCTGAAGTCCACGATTTGTTCCTATATATCCCTTTAGCATGACACTGCACCAAGAATAAGTCAGTTGGGATGTTCTTGAAGCTGCGTAGATGTTGGATTCAGATTTTGCTAATGGCTCTTCTTGGGAGTCCTTACAGTTGCATGTAGAGTGAGTTGTGTTGGCACTGCTCTTTTAGGAGAAAAATTGGTTTGAATCACACAGAATATTTTTAAACAGGAGTGTAAGCTAAAACAAGAGAAAGCCAAACCAAGGAGCTTTATGCTTTTGGTTGTAATGTATAGTGTGGAGTAGTGGCAGTTCACTGAATCACACATTAGAGTATTTTGCCTCACACTGGCAGGCATCTGTGTGTGTTACCGTCTGCTGCTGTGCAAGAGAGCAACAGTTTAGAAAGATAATTTTTGCCCTGGAAATATGCTAGGTACACAATCAGAAGCTGTACGATCCTATTCGCCATATTTTTATGAACAATTGAGGATTTCCTGATCACTGTGCAGATGCCAGATATCAGGCATCCTGTATTTTTCTGATGTATATTTAGCATCTGAGTTTGGAAAGGTGGAAAAAGTTCATGCAATCTGTTTTTTCTTCACTGTTATGGTTGTTCATAAATGTTATATTAAGTCCCCAGAGGAATAAAAGTAAGAATAAGCCCTTCTGATCTCTAACGTATGTACATATGGGTGAAACCTCTAACCTGTTGGTGAAACAGAGGTAAAATAGAGACAACCCACTGAAAACTTTGAAAAGTTGCAGTTCAGGTGTAGGAGCTCGAACTGTTGATTATTCAAGGCCTGATACTTTTCCCCTTATGGTTTTTGTAATCTTTCTTGGAGAGGAGTAAAAAGGTGCAATGAATCTAAATTGCATAAAAGGAGATCCATCTCTCTGTCTCTCTGACAAGCATAATAGGTCTGGACCACGAGCACTTAATATTGGCACTTTTAAGGCAGATGTGAAATTGCCGTAAGTAGCTAAGGAAAGTGGAAGGGCAAGGTTAGTAAGTAGAGGTAATTTTTATTAAGCCAGTTGGAATAGCTAGGAATTTAAGTTGCTGAAGTTGGGGATTCTTGGTAAAGTATCTTTGTGGTGTGCTATAGGGTTTTTAAAAAACTGCCTGTATGAAGTTTTGATTTCTGAAGCAGAAGATCTGCTTTGTTTATTTTGCTATATCATGCACAAGCAGTGTTGGAGATAAAACAGCTTAGCCTTTGAGTATGGAAAGCTTCATGTAATTATGGAAATAAAAATTCAGCTTTCTGCGTGAACCACAGATAAGACCTTTGCTTTAGCCTTCCATGCTACTCTTTAAAATCTCTCTGGAAGATTTTACAAGAACAGAAAAAAATTAAGACTTGGAGGATTTCTTTGTAATCCCTTAATGAAAAAAAAAAGAAACTCCTTATTGAACTGTCTTGTATAATTGTGGAATATAGAGAAAAATTTAACTGTTTTGCAGCATTCCTTAATAATGCTAAATTACTGCCCTAAGAACATTGTCATGCTCTTTGGCCCTCCTGTAGAGATCAGTCAAAAAAAAAAAAGAAGGATAAAACTCAGAAATTGTCTTCTAGACCTGGCAAAGCAAGTTAAACTGAAGAACCCAATATTAGCACTGTGAGAAAGGAAGATCAACACTGGAGTATGGAAATATTTCAGTATAGGCATAGTAGTGTGTTGTGATTTAACCCCAGCTGGCAACTAAGCACCACACAGCCGCTCGCTCACTCCCCCACGGTGGGATGGGGGAGAGAATCAGAAGGGTAAAAGTGAGAAAACTCGTGGGTTGAGATAAAGACAGTTTAACAGGTAAAGCAAAAGCCGCGTGCGCAAGCAAAGCAAAACAAGGAATTCATTCACTGCTTCCCATCGGCAGGCAGGTGTCCAGCCATCTCCAGGAAAGCAGGGCTCCATCACGCAGAACGGTTACTTGGGAAAACAAACGCCATCACTCCAAACATGCCCTGCTTCCTTCTTCTTCCCCCAGCTTTATATGCTGAGCATGACGTCATATGGTATGGAGTATCCCTTTGGTCAGTTGGGGTCAGCTGTCCCAGCCATGTCCCCTCCCGACTTCTTGTGCACCCCCAGCCTACTCACTGATGGGGTGGTGTGAGAAGCAGAAAAGGCCTTGACTCTGTGTAAGCACTGCTCAGCAGTAACGAAAACATCCCTGTGTTATCAACACTCTTTTCAGCACAAATCCAAAACATAGTACCTATGAAGAAAATTGACTCTACCCCAGCCAAAACCAGCACATAGCGTTACCCATTCTGTAATGAAGACTGGACCTTTGCAACAAAATCAGCTGGTCTTCACATGTGTGTTACGCTGTGGAGAGGAGAGTCTTGAGGTCTTTCAGGGAAGATTTTTTTCATATACAATTTCAGGGGATAATGTCTTCATAAGCTCCTTTTTCTGTGTTATGATCCCATTAAGTCAACGATGACAACACTTTGATCTATGAGGAAAACAAGCTTGAGACCAAGTATCTTCAACTCCTAAAGTTTCCAGCTCTCATTGTTGAAGCTGTTGGTAGGTTTGGAGAGACACATTAATGCTGACAAACTCCCAACTTTGTAAGCAGGGGTGATTGAGCACGTTTATAGTTTAACAGAGAAGTTATATAAGCTTATCTATGCTGTCACTTCTCAAGCTCCAAGGCTATTGTATGTCAGCTAGTCCAGTAGGGTTAGCAGAGTAATCCAAGAATTGTTAGACAACTTTTACACAAAATGTTATATTTCAAAATGGACCCAGGGTTGCTGGTCACTATAAACTATGATCTGTGGATAAAGAGTTATTTCTTGTTCCAAATAGCTTGTTAGTCTGTTGGGCCGAAGTAGAGAAGTGGCCATCATTGAAAAAACTGCCTTCACTGCACAGGTTGGTACGGGTTGTGGTCTCCTTCACTCCCCTTACACAGCCATTGCAAATCAACCTTGTAACTCATTTGAGACTTACCCATGTACCCGCCCTGAATTTTAGTGTTCTGAGGTGGAATTGGATCCTCCCAAGTTTGGACGCTGTGAACTGAGGTGCCTGTAGACTAGAAACCTGTGAGTTGCTTTAGGAGGTCAAGATCCTGACATCTGTGCAGTGACAGCAACACAAACGTTAAATTGATGTGTGTGCTGGGAATCAGCTTGCATTTCATCCCTGTCTGCAACTTGAATTGTCCGAAGTTCAGCGTATCCCACTTTTGACGTTTGTATGTAATATATATAAGCTGTTCTGTTTAGGATTCTGTGTTCAGTTATCTCCTCTCCCTCCTTTTTCCCTCTGCTCACACCAGCTTCTCTAAATATAATGGCATAAATTCAGTCATGATGTAAAGGACTCATAGCTAGAGGATAGAGGGAAAATCTTCCAGAAAGAAGATTGTGCTTGATTGCAAGAACGAGACAAATGGCTTAAAGTGCTTAGATATTTCATGAAACCTTTTCTTTTGCTCTATAACTTCTACTGAAGTGAGAGTGGCAGCACTTTGTTATTGTTGCTGTTGCCACTGATGGAGAATAAATAGTAGTACGGAGGTCATAATAGACTTTGGAGTTTCTATCAAATCTCTCTTTTTTTGCCACTGAAATTCTGTTTGTGGCATTGCTGGGGGGAAGGGTGTCTTGCTGAGGTTTTTGTTGGTTTTCACAAATTTTCCTAAAGAGGGTCAGGCGCAGTCTGGCTTCTTACGACAAGCTGTTCTGCAGCTACGTTTCTGTTGTCTCGTGTTTTCCATGTATTTGAGTGAATGTATTTGCTTTGTTGTTTGTTTTGGACAGATCTTGGGTCTTTGGATCTTGGAATGTCTTTTTTTTTTTTTCTGAGTCTTGAGCAAGTTTCCATCCCAGAAACAGTGCTTATGTACTTAGGGTATTATTCTAAAAATGCTGTAAGATTAAGTGGAAATGTCAAAGTGGAGGCTAGAAGTGGCTGTTAATTTAAGAAGCTGTGTTTGGGATTGTGGTTTTCCTCCAGATAGATTATGAAGGCTAGGCACAGAAGAGCGGTCCTTAGATTTGACCGGGAATAGCTTTTGGTGGCGGGTTGAATGTCAAGCCACAGACTATCCAAAGGATACGAAGGGGAAGGAAGTTAAACACGAAATGTAAATTGCATGTAGAAAAGCCGAGAAAATGAGCGGATGGGGTGGCAGATGATTAGAGAAATACAGCTGTGGTGCTCAGTTGTGCCCATCAACACCGTGGTGTTCTGTAGTTTTGTTTTCTCCTGCAGCGCTTTACTTTTTGGCCTCCTTTTTGAGAATTAAACCTAAAGATGAGTCTTGCAGACATTTTTCTACATATCAGAAAGGGCTACTTGTACTTGAAAGGAAAGGTATTATTTTTTTTTTTTAACCACAGAATGCCAGAGATATTCACACCCTACCCAGCAGAATGGGTGAAAAGCCAAAAATGTATGGGTTTTTCCTTTGATATGAAAATATTTGCACAGCTCTTATACAGATTTAGAGCTTTAGTTTCCAAGATAGCACCCCTGTTGTTAATCCCATCTGTACTCTGTGGGATATCTCTAGTGACATACCACTAACATTTGAGGTAAAAATAGGCTCTTTTGCTGAGCAACGGTAGGGAACAACAAGACTTCTGCTGTGGTTAAGGTTATCACATAGTCATATTCATTCACATGCCGCTCATGCTGACCTATCTCAACTAGCAGAAAACTGAGAGTAGGTACAAACAGATTGGGGGAGAACATTTCTTTATGCTGTGCAAAGTCAATGCTTGAATCTTCCAGGTAGATGCAATGTGAAAGTGGCTTTTTATTGGGTTTTTTTAGGATTTCTAGGCTTTTTCTAGGATTTTTTATTCACTAATGTGAATAAAATCTGTGATTTAAATCAGTATTAAAGCGTTGGGAGATCAGCAGCAGTTGAGAGATGCCTCTCCGGAGCACTGTGGGGTTATTTTATGCAGATTGATGGGGTGGTATTTGAAAGCATGACATTTTTCCTTTCAGTTTATGTGAGAAATGTATTGAAATTATTGATCTGGCTTTGAACACCCATTAATGTCCAGTTAGCTTTTACAAATGACTCCTGGGTTTTCTGTGTGTGTCTTGATTCCCCCCCTGCTAAGCTAACGAAACACGAATTTCAAACAAATGTTTTGCAATATAGATGTGAAATGCTGTCCTATCTTCAACATCTTTAACCGTCTTGCCTGGCACTTTGCTGTCATTCTCAGCTTTGCTTTCAAAGCTGTCCCTTACTTCCTTCCCACTCCCTGCCAAAAAATCCAACCAGCCTTGCTGCGGGTCACACGTGTATTAAATATACCCCGACCCAGAAAGAGCCATTGTCTCCATAGCCCCACGGCTAGAGCAGGTGGGATTTAAAGCACACACACACGTGAAAAAATAACACTTTTGCTCCACGGAGTCTTTATTTGTACAAAGTGGAGCAAACCTGGGAGGAGAGTGTGAGCCAGAGCTGCCGTGCTGTGGCCAGCAGTCATTTACCTTGGGAAGTGGGATGTTATCGTTCACATCTGATTTAAACCTGCTGACTGCCACCAACGCTAAGCTGTTACCTGTTTATACGTGTTTCTCTTTCATTTTCCTGTTGTAAGCTTTCTGGTCAAGATATTTTGTAAGGTAATTCCTGATTTGTCCTCTACATTAGGTACCTGAAACATTGCACAGAATTAGTATGCACTAGGTGGGAGCAAAAGATGAAAAACTTATTTTAGTTCCCTTGGTGGCAGCTGTGGAGCTTTGCTAAAGCAAATTGTTAATTTAATTAATTTCCCAACCTGAGACTGAAGTGCCTGTGCGCTCAGTAGGCAAATCCCTTGCGGAAGATGCTGGCTCAAACCACACATGATGAGGAGAAATAGGTGGTGGCAATGCAAAGCTGGCAGGGGTACAAGGCTTTATTTGGGTTACCAGTAGAGGAGCCGGGACAGTGCACCAGCAAGCAGTTGATGGGGAAGCAGCACAGCGGCCACCCTGCCGGCGGGAGGAGCCGGCTGGTTCGGTACCTCCATCTGGCACATCTCGCCCCATGTGTGTCGATGGAACCCAGTGGGGAGGACGGGGGGAGTGATGTTGAAAGTGCTGCCGCTTCTGCGGGGCAGCGCCTGTCTCTAAACTCGTAAAGGATCTTGCTGATGTCGGTTGGTAATTGCACTCCTGCCCCTATTTTATGCCCGTGGTCTGTAAGTGATGGCATGCTGTGTTTAAATTGAATATATCTGTGTGCTTGTGTAGAACCCGCAGGATGCGGTGTGGATGTTCCAGCCTCAGGGATTACATAAAATTATTAAAACCATTTTACAATAGATAACAATCATCATAGGTACAGTTAGAAGCTTTTGTTTTGAACTGCTTGTCTTTTAAAATAAAACACTTTTTTTTTTCTTTTCTGTTTTCTTTTTTTAAACAAAACCCTTATGTGCTGGTGAACAGGCATCGGAGGAAGTGTCAAAATCTCTGCAAGCAATGAAGGAAATTTTGTGTGGGACCACAGACAAAGAGCCACCTACAGAAATTGTGGCTCAGCTGGCACAAGAGCTATATAACAGTGGCCTTCTAGTGACACTTATTGCCAACCTGCAGCTGATAGATTTTGAGGTAGGTCAGCGTCCATAAACCTTTTCATCTCCTTGGTCTCAGTGTTGTCAGTGAGTAGAGCTGTATTTTTCAGAAGTCTAAATAATGTTATTGCATTCGAAACTGTTTTTCACATGCCGAAGAAAGTAGCTGCTGTAGATTGGTCAGTGTCCTGATAGACATGCTCATATACTGGAAGTAAATGCAATGCATCTGATTTATTTTTTTTATTAAAACAAAAACAATAAAGAAATATTGCCATGTGTATCCAAACAAGGTAGGAAATGATGCTGAGAATACTATCTGTGACCGACCTTGTAAGCTGCAGTGATGAACCTCTTACTTTGGGATAATGCAACTAGAGCCAACCGCCGACTCTGAGGAGTGTGACTGATTTAGAAGGGGTCCAGGGACATGAAATAAAAATAATTGGAAGCATGGGAAAATCTCATGTGAAAAAGACTGAAAACAAATTAGGATAGTTTAGTTGAGAGTAAAGGAGTCGAAAAAGGTGTTAAAAACTGACGGCAGGTGGCAAGGTAAATTGGGTTGCCCCCACTTAATTCTTTGGATTAAAAGAAGAAAGGAATATAACTTTTTTTTTGCCAGCAGAAAGATTAATGTGAACATATATGTGTGTGTGTATATATATTCCATGGAACTCCTTGCTGGTTTTGTTTTTAAAGCCAAAAACTTAGTAGACAACTACTAAGACAACTGAACTTGCTTATAAATAAGGAGAAGAAGAGATATGGTAGAAAAGATTGCAGTAATTCAGGATAAATATAAACCCTTTTAATTGACCTTTGACTGGTGGGGACTGGTAAGAAACTTCGTCACTGGCAGGTCATTATAGTATTCCTGTGGTCTACGGTCAGCAGGGACAGTGGTCCCCAGGGACTGCTGTTTATGAGTCCTGCCATTTCTATGGCTCCCAGGCGCTGGTGAATCATCACAAGTGTCCAAGCATCTCTGAGCAGCGAGAAATGCCAAGCTCCCAGGAACCAAACCTCCGCCGCTGAGGTCTGAAGCAGGAGCAGTACCCAGCGTATAGGGCAGGGCGGCCGCTGAATTTAAAAATCAGTTCCCCAGAGAGATCATCTGATGCTCTCAGAGCCACCTTTTGTGGGAGTTACTTTCTTGCAGAAGTTTTCTCCCATTATTGAAGTTATTTGTTGTTACTTTACTTTTCTTTCCATTTTGTAAATGAATGAAAGGGAGGAACGATGGGAAATTTATGTTTTCTTTTTTCCCCTCTTCCCCCTACCCCCAGTGAAGCCAGGATTCAAGGCACTGACTTATTTATTTTGTATTAATTTTTAAATATGTTGTTAGTGGAGTTCTCTCACTCTTCCTCAGGTTTTCAGTTCAGGAGATTTTTTTTTTAATGCTAGAATTTATAGAGATCCTTTCATTTGTCTTCTCCCTGCCATCCCTGGTTACTGTTAAATGTCTTAATTACAAAAAAAAACCAACCCAAAAAACCCAACCCAAAACCCTAAAAATCCAGTAATTTATTTATTTGTTTTTAAGAAAAAAGGAGAGGGGGGAGGAGAAGATACTGTTCGCAAAGATACCACAGAAGGTTAACTACTGCATTTTTTTAGTTACCTGACAGTCTGTATTGCTTTTGTCAGACAAAAAATTCTGTATGGACATATTGAACCCACAGTCTTCAAATGCAAGCACTGAATGAAATACCTAATCTGTTGCTGAATTACTGTTATTATAAACAATTCTAATAACTCTTACAGCAAAATAGATTTTTCCATGATAAAACCTTTTCAATCATTTAGCAAAGCTGTTATACATACTCTTTTGGCAAAACAGTAGAAACGAAATGTCATTGAACAAGAGGATAGTAAGAGCATGTGCTGCTTTGTCTTCATATTCCCATTGACTTTTTCAGTTTATCAACTTTTCTGCTTCCATTTTGTTATATTGGTGGCCACAGCTGGCATTTAGGTTTCTTTGTTGAACAAGCAATTTCATCACTTTATAACATGCAAATTAATTTTTTGATCTGTATGTAATAGTAAAAAGCAAAATCATAAATTGCTTGAAAATCTGATTTCTGAAGGGAATAATGTTTATGTAGGTTACTTTGTTTTGTCCTGACTCCCTGTCTCCTCCTCACCAACCCTGCTGCCCACTTTGATCCCAGTTTTGCACAGCTGTACTTCCCTTTGAAGATGCGTTTTCAAAAACTTCATGAAACTTGATGGCTGTTTAGAGGAGCGAGACCAGAGTTAATGCCCCCACCGAGAAAAAGGCAGAAGCACAGACTCGAGTCCTGTCTCACTTGTGTTTCATCTGCCAGTACACTTACAGCACGTGTGGCTGGGGGCGGGTGTGCGTGTAGGGGAGACTTGCACATGTCCATCACACGTCTGCAGAAAACACAGGTTTATTGCTTCCGCCACTCAAGAAACAAGATGTAATTTTGGTGATGATACTGTTATGAAGCACTAAAGCTGGCTTTGGGCAGGAGCCCAGAATCAAGATCAGACTGGATTTTTGGAAATTTAAAATATTAAATTTATTGTTGAACTTTGAAGAACTGAGGAAAATGTGCATACAGAAAAAGTCGACTAAAAAATTAGGTGTTACTAACTGCATGTAAGCCTAAAGGTTCACAAGCTGTAAAGCCACTAAAGGAGGCAGTAAATAGCCACAAGCCCAGGACTGGTGATGTTAGGAGCTTTCCCTTACTTTGTCTTGAAACAGGAGCTAAATTATGTTACAGGTATCATGCAATTTGTTATTTATATAATGGCATCCTTTGCAGTTTTCTTGTTCTTGTCTAGCCACTTTCTCTCCATGCTGCCTTATCTTATGCTTCAATGGCCATATGTATTTCATTATAAGGCAAAATTGAATCGCAGATCCAAGTAAGAAGTGTTGCAAAAGTATTCCTACAATTTTTATAGATGTCTGGTGGTGAGAGAAGTCTGCCTTCATTCCCTCCTACCTGCCTCCATTCCCTCCAGGAGAACCTAGAGAGACCAACTGGGTCTCGGGCTTTCACCATCGCTGGTCTCTAGAAAATTGGATATAATTGGATATATATACATATCTCCTCTCTGATATATATATACATATAGATATATATCTCCTCTCTGCTATTGGATATAATGCTGCAGTGCACCTAATATTAAGTAATTAATACAAAATCTGGCGTAGCAGAGGGGATCACTTAATTTTTGGCCATTTTCGCCTCACCCTTTCAACAGCTCTTCTCCGTCTGGATTGTTTTCATCTTGGAGTAACTGCTGAAGCCGCTGGGGATTACAGGATTCCAGACATACGTTACAGGTGTTGTAAAGATAGGGGAGAATGGGATGACTTTATAAAGAATTAGCCTAATTAAGAAACTGTCCAAGGGTCAAAAGTGTTGCAGACAAAGGCAGATGGACTGGCCTGCTCTGATTTGTTTCTCCTATTTAATTCCCTGAGTCCCCGAGTCTCCAAGCCAGCTGGATTGGAACGAGTAGGAAAGCAGAATATTTTGTGTTTCTCAGCAGTGATTTATTTGTAGAGGTGAAACCAGGGAATTTCCCTCTGTGTGAAACTATCTGCTCCTTGGCTTCAAATGTTCAATAAGTTCTCTGCCAAGGAATGTTTGTCCTCTCGAGACAGATCAATGAGCATGTACAGATTATAAGTAACCTTTTGCTTTAGTTTGCCCTGTGCATAGTGACCCGCTGTTGACTCAGTGCCTTGGTTACTGGTCATTAGTGCAGCAGTCTCCCCCCTCCATTAATTTCACAAATCAATTTGTCTCCTGCGGCCAGGAGAGAAAGCTGTGGGGGAGGAAGAGGACTTCTAATGCGAGATGTATTGGCAAACCCTGTGGCTGAATAGAACATAATTTGGAAGGGCCTTCTGAAAAGCTGTTTGCACGGGGAAGCATTCGAAGACAAAATGTGATTGTGCAGATGTGTGTATATAGGAGAAAATTAGGATAAAGTGAAGGATCTTAGTTGTGACTGAAGCAGAGACATGTACGTGATGCAGCTTTTCTATCAGTAGTAATTATTTCATTCGTCATGGTGAAATAATGGGCGTTTTAAATTTAACCCTGATTTTCAAAAGTGCGATCTCACATGACATTGATTGCATTTGACTAATGAAAAGCTTTAGCTTTGTAAGTCTAGGCTGTGGGGCGGTGTACTTGGTACTAGCTCGACTACTTAAATTTGGAGGCTGTGGGAGCAATAGTACGTACTGAAAAAACATGTTTGGCTCAGGGTGGTGGCTTGCTTTTTTGGTACTTCAGTGTTGCTATTTAAGATAGCCAGGGACTTGCTTGACAGAATAAGGGGGATGCGCATCTTCATTTAGAAAGAGAGAGGTGTCAATGGGAGTGGGGGGTTGGTAGTCTTCAGAGCCACCTGATGGAGGAAGCCTTCTTGTGGCGTTGAAGAAACAGCGAGTATGAGGTGGTGGGACTGTGGAGAGCCCAAAAAGGAGACTGACTTGTTTTGTTTTCAATTTCATTTCTACTTTAAATAGACGTTATAGTAAGTGGTCATTTGTTCATGTATTTCCAGTTGAAGATATATTTTGCTTCTTTAACAGGGCAAAAAGGACGTTTCCCAGATATTTAACAACATCTTGAGAAGACAAATTGGCACACGCAGCCCTACTGTGGAATACATTAGTGCTCATCCACATATCCTATTCATGCTTCTAAAAGGGTGGGTGCTTTAATTTGATTTTCATTAAAGAGCATTGCCTGGAACATGCTGGCATTGCAGTTGATCTACTTTCTCACTTTTAGTTTAAAAAAAAAAAAAAAAAAGGATTTTCAGATTTCGTTCCAGATTTCTTATTTTGTTTCTTTCATATTGACTTTCTTTCTACTTAACTGTATTCTTTTTAATGACTGGATTATTTTATTTGGCCGTTATTTCTTCACCAAACTTCATGTTGGAATAATTATGTGCTGATTGTTTTTGACTGCTCCCCACGTGACATGTACTTCAGTTCTTGCCCTAAACTTTTGTGTAGCTTTGTTGATGACTGCTGAGTTTCATTTAGACTTTTTTGCATTGCAGGAGTGACTTGTAGTGGTGTCTGTAAATGACTGGAGTCAAATGCTGGACCACCATGTGGTAGAACAGAGAGAAGCAAAAATGCATAAAAAGAATAGTTGTGTCTGTTGGGCAGAATTCTTCAACGCTTGTAGCCACATGTGAGCTTCACCTTTAAATTAATTCAGTAATGAACTCCGTGACTTTCAGCATTAAATCTTTTTTTTTTTGTCTTTTAACCTTTGAGGGAGTCAGTGCTCAGCTGTAACCCAGTGGTTCCCAAGGTAAGTTGGCCAAGGAGGGGGAGTAGACTGCTGTGTGGAGAGGACATCAGCTGTAGTTGCATTCAAGAGTGCACAAGTGTTGGCCTAAAACTCTTGAGGTTTCTGTCCCCTTTACTTTTGGCCAAAAGTACCTTCTGTTCAGCAAGAAGCTTTGCTTTTCCAACCCTTGAAGTCTAATGTTTTCTGCTCAGTTCTCTGTGGTTTTCTAAACCACAGAAGCCAAAGAAGCCAAAACTTCAGGATTTTTTTTATTTTTCCCTAAGGAAAGGAGAATATATGTGATTGGGATTAAAGAACTGATGTAGAAATAAATGCATTTATTAACTGATCAGTATGAAACAACATGGACTCTCAGTAGTTGTATGGTCACACTAGCAACAGCCATTCAAAAACATGACATAAGCCTTTTAAACTAATGGTTCTTAAGAGAATGAATTTTTTTAAATGTCTTTCTTGCTCTCCAGGCTTAAGATTTGCATTTTTACCATTTGCTCCACAGCCAGGGTTAGGAAAATACTTAAGCACCATCTAAGGTTTGTGCAAGACAAGGCTGCAGCCCCAAGGGTAAAATTCCCTTCAGCCTCCCCCCTCTCCCAGGGGCAGGCCCGAGCTAGGAGAGAGATAGGCACGGGAGTCCTCTAAAATAGTAATTATTTCCTTCAAAGTTGGCCACATTCCAGCACAGCTGAGCAGGGAAAAAAGTAACCGAGAGAACTAGTCAGTACCAGGGATTTCAAGAACTGCGAGCTTGCGTTTGAACGTGGTGGCAAAGCTCTTGGTTGCTGCGATAGGAGGAGGTGTGGACTTGCTGCCTTCCTCGCAGGCAGGGTGGTGGGGAGCCCGGGCAGGTGGCTGGGCTGAGCTAGGTCTTGCTCTTACAAGTATAGTGATTTGTCATGATTTAGCTTTAATTTTGAAATTCTTGACTTGTTTTGTGTTACTAAATGCCAGCTTCCTCAGAAAGGAAACCAGTAAGCTAGTTAAATGGATTTTGGTTTCATTTGTTCATTAAAATTCACCACTCATATAAACCTCAAATTAGTTGTTTTGGGACAGTGATGATAATTCTCTCAGTCGTTGTTAAGTTGTACAACTGTTTTCAATTTCATATATAGATACAATAATTTTCTTTCCTCTTCTCTGTCTTTGCTTTTGCGATCTGCTCACTTTTTCACTCATTTTGTTTTTGCACGTTGCGCATGTATCGCTACCATATGTCTGGGCTTTATTTAAAGCTAAAAAATATTTTTGGATCATGTCCCAGATATTCTTTGGCATCTGTAACGACCAAGAATATTAAAATGATAGTAAAGATTTTATGTTATGCATATGTACTGCTGACAGACATTTTACTGTAGGTGACCTGAGCCAGTGGATATATTTAACTGGCATCACTTAGGTGCTTTTTTGCAGATTGCCGCTGCGTGCAGCAGCGTGTCCGTGTTAGTTTGGTCCTCACGCTCCTTGTTCTTGATCTCTTGGCTACCTCTCCACAGCACTGCCCTGTATCAGAATTGCCATTTCTGGAGTTTCTCGTTAGAAAGTGCTGCTGAATTCATCAGCAGCAGTCCAGAAGACAAGTCCTATCCAGCCCTGATGGTGTCTGAGCAGCTGCTGCAGAAGAGTGTAATGTTCTCAAATGCAATGCTGTCTTACCTGCCTATGTCCTGCTGCCAGGACTGTCTAAAAACGATACTTAAAATATGTGCCTAAAGCAAGGGCAGGGCCCCGAACGCACGGCTTGCTGTGTGCAGGCAGAGTGCGGTACTTGTGTGCAATCAGCTGTGAGACTGGGAAGCACGCAGTTCATGTTAGACACCACCACTTGAAAACGTGACTTGAGGATGAAGTTAAATGAAATATATGATAGCAAGATCTGCTTAAAGGAAAGTGGATTTGGCTGGCCTGTACCATTCAGTGTTCGTTATATGACATTATTTGGAGAGGGAAAAAAAAAATTTCAACCATGACTGTAAAAGGAACAGCCCGGGACTATTGTGAAGGCTTGTCATTGTTTTACTTGTATTGGATGCAAAATTTCCCAACAGCATCAACAAAAGGTTGCTTTTTCATTGCATAATGTGAGCTCTGTTGAGTGGGAAGGATCCTGAATCAGAGCTCCCGCCCAGTGTTTCCTGCCTAATACTCCAGTGGCACTGCCAACTTGAGATAACTGTTCTTACCTTTTAGGCTTCGTTTTACTTCTTGGCTACTTCCTTCCAGCTTCTCAGCTTCAGAAAAACATACAGCACATAGTTCACTCCTATTTTTTTTTCTTTTTTTTGTAGGTTAATTGACCTTCCTGCTGCATGAGGACTTGCTTTAATATCTTATTTTCTGTGTGTGCAGGCTTTGTGTATGAATAGGATTTCAGATGAATACAATGTTTAGTGTATATAGAGTACTGGATATATTTGTGCCAAGTTTTTCTCTGGTGTCAGCATATTGCATTAGCCCAGAAATAACTTTGGTCCTTTGTAATTTAAAATATTTTCCCTCTAGTACCATGACTGTAGAGGACTTGAAGTTTGTGGCACTTGCATTGTTTCTCACAAGTGACAAATTTATAAGCTCCTTTGCGAATATATATCATGCCACATGCTATCTAACATACTCAGTCACTGCACCAATCTGTTTTGTGATGATCTCTTCATATTACAATGCAGTTAAAGCTTTAATGGTATATTGGCTAAAGTTGCAGAATTACCCTTGAGTTTATCCAAGGATAAACTCCTTATCTAATGATAAGCTCAAGCTATAGAAGTCAGTGTAAAATCAGATCAGAATATAGCTGTTTGTCAAGACCTTGTGTCTCTCAGGCTCAATGCCTTCCTAATCTCCTGCCTGTGCTCCTTACCTTGTACCATCTTCTGCACTAGCCACACAAGTATGATTCCCTTTGTGCTGAGATGCGTCTCTGCTCTCAGTCTTGCCTCTTTCAGCCTCCACAATAAGTATTTTGAAATATTTCAAGTCCATTATTTCCTTTTCTGGTTGCCCCTGGTAGTCAGTATGTGGGAGTTTATTTAGGTTGTAAGTTCATCCGAACAGAGAAGAACTCTATATTTTTTTCTGCTGCAGGAGTACTTCAGCATAGAGCACTAATTGCTCATTAGAAGTGATTTTGAAGCACATCTCTGTCATTCCTGCCTGGTGGCTTTGCATGTAAGTGTGGGTGCAGAGAACATGCCAGTTATGACCAGGCAGCCTGTAAACTTCTTCCAGGCATATTCCAGGAGCCAAACCCAACTTCCCTCGCTTATGTGAACAGCCAAAGGTCCATAACCCACTTCCAGATAATGGAGCATTTGACTAAGAATAATTCTGTTGATAGTTGTGTTTTAAAAAGTTATTGTGCTGGAAACAATGTAATTTGCTTTTATTCCAACCAAAATATTCCGTAGCCAACTATTAAATATTTTCCTGGCTGTGCTCCTAGGAGCAACTCCGCCTCTTTTTGCTTGAAAATTAGTATTCCTGTTAATGGTGTCGAGGAGAGGTACGCCTTGACAGAAAACATCAGCGAATCTCCATTGTCTAAAGAGTTATAAATTCACGTTTGCAAATGTTTCCCAAAAGGAAACAAATAAGGGCTTGAGTGCCTGCATTTCCTTGAGGGTGGGAAGTTTCATTTGCCTGTTTGGAACAGCAATTCATTTTTCATTAAGCCAACTATTGTTGACATCAGGTTGAAGTATGCAGCTCTGGTATGCTCGCAAAACACAACCATTCTTTTAAATTGCAAGCTGGTGGTAAACTTGAGGGCCCACTCACTTACAGCACAGATGGCATTTTGTGTTTTTCTTCTTTTTTTCTCTTTTGGCCTAGTGATAGGAATTAACTGTGCAAAGGAAAAATGATGCTGATAAGCTCTGGGTGATAATACACAGTTCTGATATAGTATAGCCAGCT
The DNA here is from genome assembly GCF_965638725.1 of Aptenodytes patagonicus. Lineage (NCBI taxonomy): Eukaryota > Metazoa > Chordata > Aves > Sphenisciformes > Spheniscidae > Aptenodytes > Aptenodytes patagonicus. Next base: position 196,476,700 of record NC_134949.1, on the reverse strand, counting down.
TATTGAAACAGAGCGTGTTTTCTGTCCCCTTGGACTTCACTGTTTTCACATGACTGAAGATTGCTGGAATAAGTTCATTTTAAGACCTTCCTGACTGTTGGATTTCATCCTTTCTTTTTTTTTTTAAATTGTGTTTCTAACAGTTTTGTTTCAGATTAATATCAGCTTTAAAGAAATCAAGACTTTATAGAAATAGAAGATCATCTGAATTGCCTCCCCCTCCCTCCCTTTCCAAGATCGAGAAGCGTGCTGGCTCCTGGCTATTGCGATGCGTGTGCCATAACAGGATTGTAACTTGAGAAACAAATATTTGTCTTCTGTACAAAGTAGTAGCCTCTGCAGGGGAGGGATTGAGCAGAATTCTTCCTAAACTGCAAAAAAGATCTTCAGAGCTACAGAAAGCTTAATCCTGTGTAGACTGCCTGGATAGGCTCTTCCTACCTTCCTCGTTAGACATTAATATTCTAGAGCAACGTTCTCTAGAAGATGAGTGGGAGGTGATGGGTGGTCATGAGGTGTTATTTTTTTCTTGGATAAACCGAGGAGCTCAGAATTAAATCTGAAAAGGTATATTGTTATATTGTATGGGCTTTGGTTTCTCATAAATCTAAAAGGGTGAAGGAGCTCTGTTGAAATGTTACGCACTCCCCACCGTCTTTCCGCAGAGAGGAGGTGTAATTACACCAAAATGTGTTTTGGCTTGCGAAGGCAGAGGTTTGCGATGGGAAACACTGACAGCCTTACCTCTGCGTCTGCTCCTTACCTTTGGGCTGAGGTTCTGAAGCGGGGTACAGTGCTCTGGGTGGGAGCTGCCGTCCATGTGTTGTGTTCCCTCTGGCACACGCATTTCCTATGCTACAAAGTTCCCCATTGCTAGAAAAGTGCCCGTTTATCTTTTTTCTTCTACATTTAGATCTTTTCTGTTTCTTTTCATTCTTTAGATATGAATCCCCAAATATTGCCTTACGCTGTGGAATTATGCTGAGAGAGTGTATCCGGCATGAACCCTTGGCCAAAATCATACTTTTTTCGGAACAGTTCAGAGACTTTTTTAAATATGTGGAAATGTCAACATTTGATATAGCTTCTGATGCCTTTGCTACATTCAAGGTAAATTATTCGATACCTGCGTCACAGTGTTGTGTCAAAAATGGCACTCCGTCAGTAGTCATCACTGAATGTTGTGTTGCCTTTAAACTGGGTGGCTTTTTTATTGTTCAGTAAAGGATATAATTAATCCTTGGTCTGTTTGTAACAGGATTCACAACAGTGATTAAGTCTGCAAAGAATCTTTAATTCAATACAGATTTACATTTTACTAATGTTCTTCATCTTGATAACCCAAGGCTTTTTATGCAACCATTTAAAACTCAAATTAATCAAGTATTACGTACAGTTCTTGTAAAATGCATAACCTTTTTCTCTCCCTACCTTCCCCTGGAGACAAAACCACTACCCATCATTACCACAACCAGTAAATAGAAGGAATCATTTAAAATTCACTTTTAAAATCCTCTAATTTTTGCTGACCCTTCTGAGTTTGGCAGTCAAGTTTAGACTAATGCCGTGTCCACTGATTACTTTACAACTTATTTGTGTGCTTACTCTTGTGACCCATGGTTCAGTGTAAGGACCGTACTGCTACGAGCCAAGTAGGTGAAAGCACCGCGTAGACTCTGTATAGAGTCTCGGTGTTGTATTAAAAATGAAGTTGGGTGAAGCTTGCCAAATTTCTTGCAGTTTGTATGTGACCATCATCTTGCCTGCAAGGTGCTAGTATAGTCTTTGAGCAAAATTTGGTGCCTATAAGCTTAATGTACAGGGAAGATTACTCTATTTCTGAAAAATAATTTAAGAAAGCTGGGGAAAATTCTTTTCAGGTAAAGACTCTTCTAAATATAGACATAACTCCTTTTTTTCTTCTATCACTGGGTTCCTTGCTGTCATAGAAACACATTGTTCATTCTTTCCTCTCAAAGCTAATTAGAAACATGATTAGATAGACCTTAGGAATAACTGGAAGGAGTGTTAGAGTTCAGCTCAGTGATTCAACGCGTACTGAAACCTGGCCTCAGATTTTACTAACCTACTGAATAGGGTAAAGATTTGCATAATGGAGGTAACATTGCATTCGTCAGTAATGAGTTGAGCAGGATTACCAATTCAAACACCCATTAATCAGTAGCAGCATCTTTCAATTATTTTAAGTTGCACTATCATTGTGTTCATTAGGTAAATGTTATGAAAGTGGAAGTAGCACAGAAATACAGACAAGTAAAAATACATGTGTAAGACTGTATAAAAATGCAACTGAGATCCTCTGTCTCTGGCATTTTACCCTATGCTTGGAAGAGTATTTGTCTCTGGTCAGAAAAAGTGCTCCTGGACTCTGTTCCCAGCTTGGCAGAAGAGATTTGCATCTTTTGCCCAGGTCCTGCTTTGAGCACAACAGCAGAGCGTGTGGTTGGCGACGGACAGTCTTCACCCCATCCAGGAGGCAGGATGGGGACAAGAGTCAGTTAAGTTGTGGCAAGGACCGCAGACTGCTGCAACCCTCCCGGAAAAAGAGCGATTGATGTCGTTCACGGATCTACAGCTGTGGAACTTACTTCTGTCCCCTGTGATCCGAGTGTATTTTTAGCAGGATTTAAAAATAGTATTCTGCATCCTCACGTGCACTGGAAAGAGAAGAGTATGAGGGCAGTTCATCCTCAGACATAGGTCAGAAATCACCTTTTAAAATGCTTGGGGAAAATCTATAAACTGCATTTTTTTAAATTGCCTCTTATTTTAAATTGCCTGACTTGATACATGGACAGTTCTGGAAATAAAACAGCCTATTTGTCTGTTATTCTGAATAGCTTGAACAGCAAGAAGTGATGTAGAAGCAACTGAATCATGAAATATGGAGCTACCTCATTTCTAATGCCGTAAAAATAAGTGCTATGATTGCTCGCTGGCTGGATTACTGAACTCGTGTTTCCAGTTCTGTTTCCCCCATGTTGGGTTTGTAGTGTTGCCACCAGGGTGTCTGGTTCAGAGCTGAAAGCCTTGGATAGTCTATGCACCAAAGGAGGGCTTAATTAAATGTGCATTAAAGTCTGAGGATATTTATAGTAGGGAAGTATTGGAATTTTTGATGATCTGGAGATGTACTTCTTAATTAAATTCAGCCAGGTGCACTGCAGAGAGGAAACAGAGCTGCTAAAAATGCAGAGGAAAGCAGCTTGTATTTAGAGATACAGTCGGCTGTGGAGGGTACCAGCAGCAGTTGGAAAGAGTGCTGATTGAATATTGCTGCTCCACACTCTCTCATGATTTTGTATGAAAAACTCATTTTGGATTATATTCCATTTGTGCCCCCTATTGAAAAATGCTGTACTTGCCTCCTAAGTGCCCTGCATAAAAGCTTGTGAAGCACGTTTGTTGCACGCAGCCCTTTAAACTGCTATCATCGCAGTCCTGCTAAATAAAGGAATGTATTAAAACTGGATTTTATAGCACTCTGCTTTCCTCTTATAATTGATGGCAAAAATAAATTAAAGGATTAGTATGTAAAGGACTTCTTCTATTTGTGATGCTGTAGAGGATGTGTCTGTGTATCTGCTTCAGCTACTCATCAGCATCAGTCTCTGACTGTGGGTGAGGAAACCAAGGAAAAGGTGATGAAAAAGATAGCAACTGATTCACTGAAAAAATATCGACTTGAATGGACTTCATCAGGCATTTATTGTGATCAGTGCTATGTTTTACAGGAGGCAATAGGATAAAAATTAAACTTAAATGCCTCAAACCGGCCACTTCATTTCATAGATATTCAACCAGTAAAGAGAGTTGATTTCTTCTGGAGCTGAACATTTGCATCTCTGTCGCTGAGCACCAGGTTCCCATTCTGTGGGAGGGGTTGCTTTAATTTAAATTTGAATTAGTTGGCCTTTTAGGATGGAATGCCTCCCACAAAGCTTCAGCTGTCTTAAAGGTCTGCTACTGCTTGTGTCAGTAAGCCCACCTTGGGCAGAAAACCAGCCACAGAAGAAATTCATCCCACCTACCTGAGACCCCTTTCTGGGGATGGAGTGGCTGTGGAGGGAGCCTGGATGGCTAGGTTAGATTGGTGCCTAACTTTTAGGTTTTAAATAAATAAATATATCCAGTGGTTGAATTGAGTCTGCCTTGTTGTATTCATTGGAGATGAGCAATAGCAATTGATCAAACTTAGCATAATTTTCCAGCTCTGGGGTAGCCTGTAGGTCACTTTTGGCTTTGGGACCATAGCTGATCCCTCCATAAAAGGTTAATTTACTTTATTCCTTTCCCCCACCCCAGTTTATTGTAAGAAGTGCTGTGCAGGATGACCTTAAGAAAAGGTGGGAGTGAAAAGGAATATAAAGAGCGAGTGTTAGAATAGTTTTATATTGATTCTGTGAGCATTCACTGAATTCTCCTTAAAATCCTAATAAACGCACAATGCAGTATTGTTTTTAAATGCTTTCTGCCTATAGAAATAATGTTGTAAATACCTTCTAAAAGATGACCTGGTAAAAAATGCTAAAATACATTTGAGAATCAGGGGGCAATCAAATGAGCACGCTCTCTTAGGTAACCTTTCTCTGTTCTTCCCCAGGACCTGTTAACGCGACACAAATTGTTGGTAGCAGAATTTCTGGAACAAAATTATGATGCGGTAAGTGTACATGATGGAACAATTTTTTAAAAATCTGTTCATGCTTAGCTGGAAAAAGTGTGCTTTCAATAGCAGAGGGTTTCATGCTCCACATAAAATAGGCACATAGGACTGCAAAACTAAACATTGCTTTTACTAAAGCAGAATCCTTGCATGGCGTTTGAAATACAATGTTGTGGTGTAACCCCAGCCAGCAACTGAGCACCACACAGCTGCTCGCTCACTCCCCCCCAGTGGGATGGGGGAGAGAATCAGAAGGGTAAAAGTGAGAAAACTCGTGGGTTGAGATAAAGATAGTTTAATAGGTAAAGCAAAAGCTGCACACGCAAGCAAAGCAAAACAAGGAATTCATTCACTGCTTCCCATCGGCAGGCAGGTGTCCAGCCATCTCCAGGAAAGCAGGGCTCCATCACGCGGAACGGTTACTTGGGAAGACAAACGCCATCGCTCCAAACGTCCCCCCCTTCCTTCTTCTTTCCCCAGCTTTATATGCTGAGCATGACATCATATGGTATGGAGTATCCCTTTGGTCAGTTGGGGTCAGCTGTCCCGGCTGTGTCCCCTCCCGACTTCTTGCGCACCCCCAGCCTACTCGCTGGTGGGGTGGTGTGAGGAGCAGAAAAGGCCTTGACTCTGTGTGAGCACTGCTCAGCAGGAACGAAAACATCCCTGTGTTATCAACACTGTTTCCAGCACAAATCCAAACCATAGCCCCATACCAGCTACTGTGAAGAAAATTAACTCTACCCCAGCCAAAACCAGCATGTACAGGTACACCTGCTGCACACACACGGGGACACGTGCTAAGGTTTCAGGAGCACTCCTAGTTTAAAAGCAAGTTTTGTTCCTCTCTGCATGCATCATATCTCCTCATATGTGAATGGAACTGTCAACTTTGTATGTAAATAGATCATGGGGAAAAAAGAGTGCACATTTTTAAAGAGTTTTGTGATATTCCAGCACCGATAGGGCCATACTGGTGTCATATATAATACTTTGGGACAGAGGAGAAGAGTTACTAGAAGTTTTAGCATTTCTGGAAATTATGTGTACCTAACTGGGGGACTGAGGTGTGAGTATTCCTCTTATCATCCTAAGGCAATTAGTCCCTTGGTTTCATGCCATTTTTCACATTGATTTTTTGGCTCGGTTTTGAACCAAATGTGGGTCAGAAAAATTCCATTGGAATCAACTAAAATTGGACTGATACAGATCATGGAATTATACTACGGGTTATGTTCTCATGTTACCTGAGGCATTCTTTATTTCATTGCCAAACTGAAAAGGCCGAAGACTATTTCTTTCATTCTAGAGTTACCAAGAAGGTTAAATAAAGATCAGACTTATTATTGCTGAGTCACAAATGCAGCTTAACTGGAGCAAAATTAGTGTCTCTGCTAATCTTTTCTCTTAGTACTGGAGCACTGCATTGGAACAGTCCCCATTCTACCTTTATTTAACATTTAAAATTTTAAGTATAAATTGTGGACGCGAGCATTTTTTAGGTGATTTTTGGACAGCAGCGTTGGGGTTTTTTGCTTGTTTGGTAGATGGTTTGAACACATCGTAGCCTTCTCTCTCAGTCTCCTTGACCACAAGGTTCCCTTGGACCAATCCCACAAAAGCCAGCACTGACTCCTAGTGACCCTCATTGGGAAAACGGCTTTAATGAGCTGCTCAAGGCAGGTGGCACCTCACAAAAGGAGTTTTTGGCATACGCCAGGATGGGATGCGCCGTCACCTGTTCGGGGTATTGCGTTAAATCACAAAGCAAGTCATGACCACGATATGAGAGAGTGGATGTTACATGCTGGACCCATGTGTCCTGGCAGCAGATTCACCCTCTTGTAAGAGAAGTCTGTACAGGCACTGGCTTACTTCTGTCCTAGTTGGCTCACACTAGCTCCTGATACTTCCAGTCCATATGTGGTATCCCTCTCTGCAGTATTTGGAAGAGGAGTGTTCCTGGGCATTAATTCACTGCGTGATAAGCAGCCAAGAAAAAAGGCCGTGAGAGCTGGGCCTGGCATTGCAGTGAAGTGTTAGAGTGTGGCACTGCTGTGGCCTCTGCTGCTCCTCTGGGGTGGGAAGGACCGGGAGGAGGAAGGATGGACATGAATCGGATGCATTTGTGTTTTCTTGTTATTCTAGATCTTTGAGGATTATGAAAAACTCCTTCATTCTGAGAATTATGTAACAAAGAGACAGTCTTTGAAGGTAAAGTAAAGTTTCTCAGCACTTCCCTTCTAAATTTGAACTCCACGTTATGCAGAGTATCAAGATGCATGTATGGCAATGGAGCAGCCACGTCCTTTCTAACAAAAAAGAAATAAGTGCTTGGGGATGCTGCTCTTAAAAGGCACAAGAGCTCGCTGTGACTTTCATTTCCTGGATCTCTGGTGAAGCATTTGGGCCGTTTCTATGGAACAAGCACTATCATTTTTCCTCTGACCTCAAATCTGTACTTTGGTTCAGAACGTAGGTTAAAATGAACTTGCGAGTAATGTGATAGTCTCTGTTTGTCTGGTGCTGCTTGCTGCTACAGCACCAAGTCTGACATGACCTGCAGATGGGAGCAGATAAGCGTGTTAATGTAACATCCGAATGAAATGAAGGTGTCTTTGTGGGACAGCTGCACTACACTTGCTTCTGTCCTAGCTGACTCACACCAGCTCCTCTTACACCCAGCCGTATGTGGGATCCCTCTCTGTAGTATTTACAAGATGAGCATTACTGGGCATTAAGTAACTCACTGCATGATAACAAATGTAGTTACTTTTTTTTAAAAGGTAGTGACATTGAAACCTCTTAGGCAAGCATTAAAACATGTTGCTGCTTTCTTTACATTCAAAAATAATGTGGTGCACTGAAAAACCTGAGGGTTTTTTTAATTGTCTCTATAGCTGCTGGGTGAATTGATTCTGGACCGACACAACTTTGCCATCATGACAAAATACATCAGCAAACCAGAAAATCTGAAGCTGATGATGAACTTGCTGCGAGATAAAAGCCCCAACATTCAGTTTGAAGCATTCCATGTGTTCAAGGTGAGCTAGTATGAGCTGTAGAGGTGGCAGACTTCCTCTTTGCCACATAAAAGTGTCTTTCAGGATGGGCAAGAGGAAGCCCAGAAAATTAAGGCAAAGGTTGGGGTTTACAGTCACTTCCAGTATTTGAGAACGCCTTAATTGAAAACCTTTCTATCACTCAGCCTCTGATTTCTGTTTGCTTTCCTTCAGGTGAGATCTAAAGCAGCATCATTTTGGTTTGGGCTGAGGGTAGTCACTCAAGTAGCGATGAGGTAGATGCTACGGGTAACAAAATACACAGCTTCTAGGTCGTATCCAAGGTACCTTCCCCCAACTCTTAGGTCATTTTACCATGTGATCCTGGGTAAAGATTAAAAAAAAAAGTCCTAAAACTCTACATTAAGACCAAAAGTAGATGGTGCTAGCGCTGTGCATCAGTATGAAAACAATTTGCTTTTAAAGGTATTAAAAAGATTTGGTAAATCTGAGCTTGAAATGAGTTTAATCCTTCCGTCCTTTTGCAGTGATCATTAATGCCATCTTAAACAATTACCAGACCCAACCAGTGTCCCTTTTTTCATGATGATTAATGTTAATAAGTGAAAAGTTTACTGTTTTCCTATCAAAAAAATTCTCTCCTCTGGGACCGAGGGTGAGTTGGATTGTTATTATGCAAAACTACCTTTAATTTGGAATGAACACATTAATTTCAAGCTATGTAAATAGAGTTGTTAATGATTTTCAGAAGAGGAATATTGAGCCTGTAAGGATATTCTTCCCCAAGATGGTTAAGAAAGATACCAGATCATGCCAAAAGGCATGCTATTGTGAAAAGGTTACATCATCCTCCACAAATTCAGGGTGACTTGTTGAGTTTTGTACTTCTGCCATTTCTGATTTGGAAAAAAGCTTTCAGATTTTCAGTGTGGAGGCTTAGAGGATGTGTGGCTTCTCCAAAAACCTTTTCGATTCCAAAAAAAAAAAAAGCTTCAAGGAGGATTAAAAAAAAAAAAAATCCCTCCCTGAAATAAGCAGCTTGGTAAGCTGTTCCCTTGCTGACTTCCTCCACAGTCAGCTGAACCACTGTGAGTAACTTCTACTCCTCCTCCTTATCAGGAGGTATGTGGCTCCAAGATAAGAGAGCAGTCAGGCTCCAAACACTTGCAGCCTTTGAGGTGCCTGTGGAGGGAAGGAATCAGAGGATTGGAGTCTCTTAGCCACTCTGTGAATAAATGCCAGATTTTTATGTATGAAACACATGAGTTGCTGTTCCTGAATTAATGATAGGCATGACCCAGGCCTTGGGAACAGCTGATTTTGCTTATTTTAAGAGGCATTTGAAAGTATTTGGAATAACTTGAAAGGATTCCAGTGTGCAACCATGTCATGCATTGCTGTTTCTCCCATTCCTCCCTTCCTTTCCTTTTCCAGAGTGTTGCGTCCCATTTCCAGTTAGAGTGGAGATACTGTAGGCTCAGCCTTGCTTGACCGCTTGCGACTGCTACCATGTGGACATAACGCTGAGGCCTTCGGGTGCCCAGCAAAACAAACAGCGCGTGGTGTTAATGTTCTGTCTCTTCAGTTCAAAGGGCCAAACTCTGTCCAGATAGTAACCTCCATGGGAATGCTGTTGGTTTTTTCCAGCGGTACCCATCAGCAGCATTTAAGCGGTGCCATGGTGTGCCTCACGCTATCTCACATGCACAGTGCTCATTGTGGGGAAATTGCAGACTCAGAGCAGAACCTGATCAGCTGGAAACTGTTTATAACTACCAGCAGTGCACTGGAGTAACTCTAGAGGTGCAGTAGAGCCCCCCTTTGAGGTCCTCACTGAGGATCTGGGCTAGCTGCTTGTAGAAGCACTCAGCTTCTCCCTGGTGGGCAGGGTAGTTACAGGGTATGTTACAGAAAATTGCATTGTGAATTAGCTTTGTAGAGAGGGTCAGAGAAGAGCGTTTTTCCTTTTATTTCACTTCTTAAATTGAATTCTAACTTCTTGAGAACTACTAAAGGAAATCCTTAAATATTTAAGAGAATGGGGGAAAACACTACTGGCTGGTTGTGCCCTGTTCTGCAGTGTCCCTGCCTCCTGTTTCTGGGTTAGTGTCCCTCAGCCCGGTTCTCGTCAGCTCTAATAATTCCATGTTAATGTAACTCAGAGAGGAATCTTGTGCTCAGCTTTTAATCTCATAAATTTTAAACTGTGCCTGCATTTTTAAATTGTGCTTGCAAAACACCTGTGCAGTCCTGGTTGAAATTACAGTAGGCTAACCACAGTGATCTGAAATCAAAGGTCTGCTGAGAAGTGGACACTTGCTGCTCTGTCTGAGCTGCCAAAAGATCTGGGTTTAAATTACCTGATTTAGATGTTTCACCAGTTAGACACAGTTGAAATGAAAAAGTGCTTGTTTTGTAAGCATCCAGATTCCAACACTCCCAGGCCCCAGCTGACCCCAAAAAATGACTCTTACCTCCTTGCAATTTCTAATTACTGAAGATTCAAAACTGTAAGATAGAGATGAAAATGATGAGCACCTCTAGTGCAAAAATATTTTGCAGGAACATTTCGTGGCTGAAAATGCCAGTACCCCTTCAAGCTCTGAGAACATTTCACTCATCCAGGATGGGAAATTGAAGACAAACAGAGCGCCCACTTGCAGTGCCTCCTTCCATTCTCCATTGAATGCTTGATCTTCCTCCTAGCTCCAGCTCCTTCTCTTCCTTTTGCCTGAGCAAAATGGAGCTTCTGCCTTGTGGCACCATCCTAAAGGCCTGCGGCTGCTTTGTAAAGCCGGGTGTCCCAGACAATGTATGCATGAGGATTAGCCAGTATTTAATCATCAAGAAAAGCTAACACACCTCACCCCTTTCCTCCTCCTCCGTAAATAACCCAATGGGGTTACCTAGAGTTGTAGGCTTTGAGAGTCACCGGTTCTTCTCTGCACTGATTTCAGTGGAGAGGTCTCCGTCTTGAGCATGCACCCTTTGAGGACCAAATATTGGGAAGGGCTCTTCAGCTCCTGTGATGGATTTGTGACTCTTTATTAGTGGAGCCTGCTTTGAGTTTGCCTGTAGGGGAGACCAAATCTTTCAGACATATGTGAACGTGGTGCGGGTATTTCTTTGACCTTACGCATTTACAAATAAAGGCTAATAACAAGCTCTCTTGGCTTTCACATAAGCAATTAGATTATTTTGAGGAAAACACCCTGTAGCGGTAAATTGGGATTATGCAACTTTCTTGTTCTTAAGCAGACATTTAGCAAGATATATTTTACTGTTTAAATCTAAAAATAGAATGGGTACACTGTGTTTTGTGACCTTAGTTTCATTTTTCCGTTCTCTTTCGTGCACATTACAGAGCTACCTCCTGCAGCTTGCTCTGCAAATGGTCTCACATAATTTGACTGTACCGACAGTTTCCACTTGGTACGAAGCTGAAACCACGTCTGTGGGGATGTGTCCTCTCTGTTTCTTAGCTGGAGAGTTTATAGGGCAAGAAGTGTTATGCGAAGCATTACACTATAAGCAACATGAACCGTAAGGCACTTTTGTGTGCAGTTTCCTGACACAGTAAGATTGTGCATGACCCCAGAGTAAGTCTTAAAATACCTAATCCAGGGTATCCAACGTCTGTAATCGCTTTTGCTCTGCTGTAGTCCCAGCGGGTGGTGATGCCTGGTTATTAATTGTAAGGAAACAAGGTCAGGTTCTCTAATCAAGTGATTTTGGTATTTGAAGAAATCCAGTGTATGACTTTTAATGGAGAAGACAGCAACAGTTCCACTTTGGACAACTTTTGAAGCTTCAGAGTTGATTTTCATTCCAGGCCTTTTGCAAATATTCACACAATGGAACTGTGCCGAAACAGCTATGTTTAGAGTTGGAATTTTAATATGAGTACTCTCTTTATTTTGGTCTCTGTCTCTCTCATATATCTGAACTAAGTGCTCTAGAACACGCAACCCTTCATAATAAAACCATAGGTTAAACAAAGTTCTCTGCGAAGTGTTTTAGCTTCAGTTAATACTTCATTTTAGTAGAAATGTTCCAGATAGCATTAAAAATGATTTCTGTTTTCAGGGATTTATCTCCTCCTCTGTGACAATACAGAGTTCTGAATGTGGGGGGCTTTTTTAAAAGTAAAGCCTTGTGGTGGTCCTAATGCTGGGCTTTGTGAAGCTGATTAGTTGATACTGGCAGAATTGATTCTGTTTGCTTAGCCGAAGTATTGAATAGCATTTCAGGAATTTTCTGGTCCTTTAACATTCTCTCTTTATGAGTCCCTGTTGACACTGAGCAAGACTGGCAGTCAAGATGATCTGTGTTTGAATGTTCAGTTTGACAGTTTTGCAAGGGGAAGATTATAATCTATAACTAATCGAGCAGGAAGATAAACAGGATGTGATGTCTTCTATTAAACTAAGTTCTTTAATTATTTGCTCTGGTAATATCAGCTGTAGGACCAATATGAAACACTGGTATTTACTACAGCCTTGCAGTTCTGTTTTCAGACCAGATAGCTTTTACAAGAAGAATGATTTAGGTTTCTTCATTTTGAGAGTCAGCCTTCAGTTATCTTTATAAGGAGGCCTAATATTCATTGAAGGAAGATGTTCAGCACTTAAAGGTCAGGCCGTAATCAGATTATTTCTGAAAATATGGGTTCTGTCAGTTTACTTGATCATTTTCTTCTCCTGGTCACAAAGAGTGAACTGAACTCCAAAATGAAAAACTTTTAATGAAGATCTGTAACGGTTACCTTCCTCACCCCTGGCCGTAGGCTTACGTACTGCTTTTCTCAAAGGAAGCTTGTCCAGACGATTTAGGGCTTAATCACGGTCCAAATCCTGGAAGTATCCAGCCTCCATCAGCATGGTGACCTGCTGTAGGTCAGCACGTGGGGAGCTGCATCGTGGGGCTGCTCGAGCTGAGAGCATGAACTGCCGCAGTCTCAGCCAGAGCCAAACATTCATACCCACGAGATTTCAAGATTCATATTCCTTAGATAAGGCACAGACTGGAAGCTGTAAAGTACATTCAGTAGTGATTTACACCCCCAAACCCTTTATTTCTCATATGGGGAACCAATGCATCAATAGCAGCATACCAAAGTTATTTGCAAGGGAAGGGATATTGCTTTCAGATGCTGCAGGCAGTGACAGAACAGTCAGCTATCAACAGTCCATCAAGTGTAGTGAGAGCTGTGAACTGGCTGTCCGACCCACTGATAGATGTGTCCCTGGTAAGATCATAGGATCATAGAATCATAGAATAGTTTGGGTTGGAAGGGACCTCTAAAGGTCATCTAGTCCAACCCCCCTGCCGTGGGCAGGGACATCTTCAACTAGGTCAGGTTGCTCAGAGCCCCGTCCAACCTGACCTTGAAGGTTTCCAGGGATGGGGCATCCACCACCTCTCTGGGCAACCTGTGCCAGTGTTTCACCACCCTCAGCATAAAAAATGTCTTCCTTATATCTAGTCTATATCTACCCCCCTTTAGTTTAAAGCCATTCCCCCTTGTCCTGTCGCAACAGGCCCTGCTAAAAAGTTTGCCACCATCTTTTTTATAAGCCCCCTTTAAGTACTGATAGGCTGCAATAAGGTCTCCCCAAAGCCAGGGAGAACAACCCCAAGAACAACCCCAAGAACAACCTGGAACAAATCCAGGCTGAACAACCCCAACTCTCTCAGCCTTTCTTCACAGGAGAGGTGTTCCATCCCCCTGATCATTTTCGTGGCCCTCTTCTGGACCTGCTCCAACAGGTCCATGTCTTTCTTATGCTGAGGGCTCCAGAGCTGGACGCAGTACTCCAGGTGGGGTCTCACCAGAGCAGAGGAGAGGGGCAGAATCACCTCCTTCGACCTACTGGGCATGCTTCTCTGGATGCAGCCCAGGATACGATTGATGATGTTGCACTTGGAGTGCTTGGAGCATCTCGCGGGAAAGCTGTTATTTTAGAGTGGCTGCTCTGAAGGGATCCTTGGGAGTTGGGGCTGTTGGTGCTACTGTTAATAAGTTTTAGATGGCAAGTAGGCATAAAAAGAAATTATTTGAGATCGTAGCTCAGGGAAATCAGAGAAAGGCAATGTGGAGGCCTGTGCAAAGATGGTGTGAATAACTGTAGGTACTATACTGTCACAGGGACCGCAGCCTGGCCACTAGATCAAGGAAACCTTTGTAAAAGACTTGGGGCCTGGGAGCGTTCACCCAGCATGGCAGAGGTTGCAGCTCTTTCCCCAGAGCAGAGGGAAAAGTACCTTGAAGCAGGGACTCTTAGGAGTGACCTGAGGAGGAGGGATCCAGAGGAGACAAAAGCATAGGCAGGGATTAGGGCTCTTATGGCATCAGGATGCCAGGGTTTAAGAGTAGATGCTTTGCCTCACCTTTATGGAATTAAAAAAATAGTCTTACCTCCCTGTCTGGGCAGAAGTACTTAGTGTGGTACTGTTGATGTGTGCCAAGCCCCATTCCTTCCACACATTCCCCACGTGTGGCATTTTCCACACCACTCGTATAACATCCCCTAATTGGGATGTATGAAGCCGAACGATGTGTCCGGTCTGAATCCTGTCCCAGGCTTTACCAGGCATTGTTTCTGGGGGCTGTAACGCAGCCCCCTAGGACGGTGTGTGCGTGTTCCTCATCACGTAACGCGGCAGCTCCCTGCGCAGCTGCACGTGGCCCAGGTTTTCATGTGGGCACAATCTCAGCGGAGATAAATGAACCTGCAGAAGAGGCCCAGGTCTGGAGCCAGCGGCCCCGGGGCCGGTCAAGTGGTGGTGCCGCCTGCGCTCGGCCGGACAACATGCCATTCTGTACTGTCAGCAGATGTTTGTTTTCATTCGGGTTTGAACAGGCTTGGAGGGAAACTGGACATTTTCCAGTCCTGTCCATCCTTAATTTCTTCTCGTCGGGTAGAGAATAACTCGAGTTATTTATGTCGTTGCACAAGCGCTCGGGCGGTGTTTTGTTGACCAGCCATGGTAACCTCAGTGTGAGCCAGATGTGAGAGCTCCTCTCGGGGTGGCCAAGGGTGTGCTGTGCGTGTGTTCGCACCACCGGCCCCCTGCCCCGTCTGCCCCTCCTGACTGATGTCCGCAGAGCCCCCATCCTGAGGTCCCTGGGAAGAGCTTGTCACCGCTGGCCTTTACAACCAGCCTTAAGTTTCCTGTCGTCAGCCCACGTATAAGGCAGAGCAAATGTTAAAGAAACAGTGTCACAGCACAGGGGGTTGTGTTCAGAGCTGGAAAACTCTGCGGCTTTAGGCATTACAGGAGGAAAAATCAGAGCATGGCTAGGTTTATCCTTAAAAACTGCTATCTGAGAAGACCAGTAAGCCCACAGCACTGGGCTGGCTGTGCCAGGTGCGTATCTGTGTCTCACATCACCTCCCTGCATTGCCACCCTCCTCTGCTCGGCGAGGGCAGCAAAGGCACTGGGCGCACCATGGCGCTCCTGCTCCTGCTCCTGCTGCTGGAAATTTCCATGCTCCCATGAATGGATTAGGCAGAGGGAAGTGGAGCCTCTGACTTATTTTTCCAAACCAAAACAAAGTTGGCAAGTCTAAGTTTAGACCTGGTTTAGTATGGAAATGATATCAATACTGACACAAAGCTTTTCCATTCTCCTGATAATTAATTTCTGTGTATTTAAGTCTTGCATGTGGAAGAGGCTGAGAATTGATAGCTCGCTCTCAACAGCTGGGTTTACAGTCAAATGCTTTTATCAACAAAGAGCAAAATTAAAGGGAAGCGATATCACACACAGGCATAGCTTTACTTCAGTTTGCTGTTGAACCAACATGTTTGTAACTCCTCTCTCTCTGCCTTGGGACAAGGTGTGTAGCAGCAGAGTATCTGCCTGCCAGCCTTCAGGTGACTTGTTAGAAAATAACTCACGGGGATGTTGTGACTGATGTTCCTCTCCCTCTCCCTCCCTCTCTCTCTCTCTCTCTCTCTGTCTCCCTGTGCCTGGTTTTGTTTGCGTGTTAGGTTTTTGTGGCCAGTCCAAACAAAACACAGCCTATTGTGGAGATCCTGTTGAAAAACCAACCTAAGCTAATTGAGTTTCTGAGCAATTTCCAGAAGGAGAGGACGGATGATGAACAATTCACTGATGAGAAGAACTACCTAATTAAGCAAATCCGAGACTTGAAAAAGCCAACGGCATGAAGAACTCCTCTCGTTTTCCACTGTAGGCATTAATCTCATTTGTTAAGTTCCTCTGTGTCCCTTAAACACCACAATAGTGCTTGAGAAGGCACAGCAAGTGCCTGGTTTTTATTTTGTCTTTGTTCCTAGATGTCAAGAGTATAGGGGTTTTACATGAAAACTAAAAAAACAAAAATCTAGAATAATATATTATTTTTAATCAAGACTATAATTATTTATGTCAGTTTAGAATCTCTCTGTAATAGAAGCTGCTTTGATGGATTTTCATTTGTGCTCAAGAAGAATGAACCTCTTTGCTTAACTTTATCAGCAAACTCAAGCTGTTGGTGAGTGCACAGAGTAGGTCTTCTGAGGACTGTAACGTTGTTCCTTTGCACCTGTAATTGTGACTTTGTTCTAGTGCTGCACACACACAAGACTGTGAAAGAGTACGTTCGTCTCTGGAGTTAGCTGCACTTACAGATCAGGTTCTTTAGTCAAAACAGCAGGAGATGAAAAAGCAGTAAAGGTCACGTTTTTGCTCTATTTTTGTGTTCTTTCATCTTTAAGTTTTCTTTTCCCCTAGATCAGAGGTTTTCTATTCAGTGCTAGGGAATGGATGAAGACATCAGCCAGATGAGCTGTTTCTGCCTGCCTCCCATTTTCCTGTACGTGGTCTACCTTGTGCTAGAGCACAGGCTATTCCCACCAGCTCCCAAGCAGGCTGATGAGGAGCAGCCCCAGGTACACGGCACCCATGGACCCCCCAATGGGAAGAAGGCAAGAGCAACCCCCTCCGTCAAGGCCCATGCGGTATTGCTAATAAAGTGATCCTGCAGCTACAAAAATCAGCAAGAAGCCTGTCCCCAGTTTCAGTGGGAATAATATTGGGTGGTGGCCAGAGCTATGTGGCTGAATCGTGCCAAGCGCTGAGCCCCAGCACCAGTGCGAGAGGAGGGTGCTCAGCGTCTTCCCATCCGGATTCAAATCCCAGTTGTGTGAGGCAGGGTTGAGCTGAGTTCAGCAAGGGGATGCTGAAATGGCCTCAGCCTGAACCGCTGAGTGGCCTGGGGTCCCCGAGCCTGCCGGTGCTCTCAAAGCTGAGAGCATTTACTGGATACCCAAATCAAGTGTGGGAGGCTGTTTAGCAGCTCCAGGCACCAGCAGCTACTTGCAGTCTGGCGTTGTCTATCCTTGTTCATACCGATGTGAATTCAGGTTCTGTGTTGAAGTTGTAGAAGGGGAAATTGTTGCACTGTTAATTTTTTAAGTTTAATAAGCTCTGTGGTCCAAACAGTGTTTCCCAGGTGTGTTTGAAGAGTTTTTGGGGTCTTTCGTTTTCTAGTGGGAAATGAAAATGTTACTCTGATGCTTTATTAGGAAGTGGAGTTTGAGAGCAGGGAGTGGAAATTTCTTGACTTTTTCTGGACAGCCTAAGTTCTGAGTTTTCCTATTTGTTGTAAGACAGTTATCTAGCTAAAACTCTAGCTAATGCTTCAGATAAAAAGGTGACACTGAATTGTAAAAACAGAACAAGACTTTTTTCTTCATAAAACTGTTGTATATTGGGGTGACTGATACTTTAATTTATGTGCTTTAGAAAAGGGATGAAACGGAACAGATTGTGGACTCATTTTTTTCAGATGTCAGATATACACAACAAATGTACATCTTAGTTGCCTGGAATTTAAAAAAATATTTACAAGCTATTAAAGGCATGATTACTGATCACCTTTTATTTCTATCTGTTTTTTTTCCTCTTGCCTTTCTGGATAACCAAGCTCCGCGCAGTGCTAAATTCTTTCTCTCCTTTGCCAACCAGTTTCAGCAGATGGAGAGAGAGAGAGAGATGAGCACTTTCTTCAGAGCTAATGCACTCTGCAAGCATCACATCTGCAGCCCTGGCTGGCAGGGGGCCTGGCAACCCAGGCTGCAGTCCAGCTTAGCCTGACTGCAATCTTCACCCCCAGCCCCGTGGGCAGTGCTCACTGTCAGTGGTAGCGTGTGGGTCGATAAAGGACCGTCTCCAGAATCGCAGTCCTCAGAGCTAATCATTTAAGTCTGATCCTCTGAGATTCGGAGCCTGAAACCAAAGGGTGCTTGGCTGTGCTCTGAGCTCCTGGGGTGGGGCTGTCTCCAGGGCTGGGTTAACACAGAGACACGTGTCCGTTGCCTCAGCTTCTGGAGTCACATGAGAACACTGGGCTTCCAGCCCGCGCGTGGAAAAAGTGTCTAATGGTGTATCGCTGGGGAATGCCTGCCCTTGACAACGTGAGTGTAACCCATGCATGTGCCCTGCGCATCTGTGGAAATAAAGAGGGTGGTCAGCGCCGTGAGCTGCTTTTGTCTGCACAGTCTGGACGCAGAAGAGCAGCTGAAGACATCCAAACCTGGCTGTAATACGAGGAGTGAGGTCACACCCACACCCCGGTGTTTGCATAGGCAGAAATGTGGCAGGCCAACAAGGAACAGAGCCGTGGGCCCCATCCCTGCAAAGGCAGCCTTTTCCAGTGCGAGCAGCCAGCAGGCCACAGGGGTAAAAGTGGTGAGGAGGGCTTGTGAAAAAGGGGAGTGTGTGCATGTGTGTCTGCAAGAGCAGTCTTACAGTAAAATGACACGTGCCAGGCCCCTTGCAGCTTATCATACAAGAAGCTGATCCTGAAGTAAATATTGCCAACACACCTCAAAGTAATTGAGTCTTCCCCAAGCTCAACTTGCTTAGCTCTTCGAAAGAAGAAAAAGCAAAAGAAATGGTGAAGATGAAAATAAGCACCATAATAATATTTCACAGCAGGTGGGGACATGTCCCTAATTAAATGAAAATTAGGTCTTTTCTAGTGCGACTTTGAAATAATGATAGAACTTCCAATTGCCTTTGGTGCATTCAGTCAAGGTGGTTCTTCTGCCTAAGCGACTGCTCCCACCAGGAACTCACAGTTTCTCAGAAAATAGTATCTGGGGGAGCTGTGTGATTGCAGGACACAGTTCATCAGAGTGAGGACAGGGAAGAAGATTCTAGTCCGGAAAGAGAAAGAAACCGGAGGACGCTTGGGCAGCAGCCCCTCCATTCCAATCCCCACCCAGCATTTGGGAGGTTTGGATCGTACGAATGAATCTCTGCCAAGGTGCGACGTATGATCCTGCACATAAAACCTCATTTGATGCAGCAGAGTGCCAGGAATCTGAACCATAAGCTTCTGTCCTGGGATTTGGGCAGCTTGTGCTACTAAGAGAAATCTGATTAGAAGCAGCAACAGCCTCCCCTGTCTGTAATGGCAAGTACGCCAGCAGGTGTGAACCCGGGGAGAGGATGCAGGACACTGGCCTTCAAGAAACATGGGCGTTAAGACCGCTTGAGCCTTTTAATCTGCATGCTCCGGGGACAAGATCAGATGGGGAGGAAAGAATGACTTGGACCTTATAATCTAATGATAAAAGCACTCGCATCAGGGAGCGGAGATCTGGATCCCATTTGTTCTCTAGTGTGTGCTTTGCTCTTGTCTATGAAATTGGAGCAGGGCTAAGAGAACCCAGTCCTCTTTCCAAAGGGTGCAGCGATGTTTGGTCAGTAGAGAGGCTTTTTCTTGGGGCCAACAAATGCTTCATTTTTCTGTCTGAAGTAGAAGCACTTCAACATTTTGGCTGGAAGCACCTTCCTGCGGAACATCTTACGCCTGGCGGTGAAGGCCATTAGGAGGCAGAGAGGATATGGGTTTTGGTCTCTGTGACGTGAAAGGGAATTGTACCTAGCTCTCCCCCTTCTTGACTAAGCACTCTGGCATAAAAATATAGGTTTGCATGGCCTTCCACCAGTTTTGGACTTGCATTTTGGCACCTGCCACTTTCCTTGTGTGGAGCTCAACGCTGTGTTTGCCTTGAGCACCACTCACTGGACTTGTACGCACTGCCTGCAGCTGAACAGCATCAAGCAGCTGAGGACTATATAGACCATAAGGATTCGCTGCATTTACTGCCAAGCAGTGATCTGAAAGCCCGTTTCATAGCTGTTACGCTGATGAACGTGAAGTGGCCAGTTGCTTTCCTGTCAGAGCAGATAGCTGGCAGAAATTCTGCTGATCTGCAGCACTCCTGGGGTCTGAGCAGGAGACACCCAGCACTCACTGATGCCTAGTGACGAATGCAGGCTCCTAAGGGCCTTCACTGCTGGAGCCTAAGTCCTGGAGCTGCTGGTTTCTATCAGTTTTTGGCGCAAATGCAGGCCCAGTCTCAGGAACTGACACGTTCCCCTTTCCAGCCAGCACCTTAACAGAGAGCTCAGTCAGTCTTTCTACCTGTTCAGAGCAAATCCAGGGCTCCTCTCCCAGTGAACGACAAGCCCAGTGAGCTACGGAGTTACTCACTCAGGCCCACTGCACGTGTATTCCATACACACGCACCAAGTGGAGCAGCACAAGCTGTTAAGACTGGGCATGACGTGTCCCAGAGCCTCTGGTGGGAGGCCCAACCCCATAGCGAGAGAGGCAATCCCGCTGGTGAGAGCTGCTGTGGTCTGGGGAAGAGAAGGAGCTAAAGTCCCTGCCACCCCAGCCCATGCTGAAGGGGAGCCTTGCCTCTAGCAAAGGCTGGAATCCCTCAGCCTGTGATGCATGAGGCCACAAGGCAGCAGCAATCCAAGCCAGCTCTGAGCACGGTTGGTGCTGGGCAGGCAACGCGGGACAAGGCTAAGGGAAAACCCAGGACAAGGTTGGCAGTTTTGGCCGTGTGGTTCAGCTGTAAGCCAAACATCTCACAGGGCTGTGACTTGGCCCGGCTACCCCGAGAGCCCCAGGGAGAGGCAGGCGGTGAGCCCAGCCCTCCTGACTCATGGTCCTGCACCACAGCGCCTGCCTCGTGCTGGCCCCTCTTTCCAGGAATGTGAAAGGAGGAAAAACAAACAAGCAACCCCTTTCCTATGGCATCGGTTGTGAGTGGCTTTGCAAAAACCACAGTAAAAACAACCTTTTCCACTTCAGGCTGTGTCACAGCATGAGTGGCAGGAGCATGGGAAAAGCCTGTGCCCAGGGTGCAGCACCAGCTCGGCTCTGGCCAAGCCATGGTCATGCCCAGCTGTGCCGCAGCAGGGAGGGGGCTCCCCCCCCCCCCAACACCCACACCTGTCTGGCTTAGTATTTACTGGGGTACTGGGGACGGGGACAGGGAGTGTCCCAGCACATGCTGTGAGGCAGCATTCCGCCTTGCATCATGCAGCTGAACACTGTAATTCACCATTGCTACAAGAGCCCCATGGCTGTTCTTCATCACCGAATGGCACTGGCAACAACTGGGAGGGCTTTGCTACTGAGCCTTAGCCTCAGGAAAGCATGGCACTGCCCTGGCCATCTGTGAGACTTTGGATACCCGCTGCAGTGCAGCACGTGAGGTATGGCTCAGGTATGTGTCCCATGCCACCTCAACCTCCTCCCTCCCTTGGTGTGCCTGTTTTGCTTCTTGCTAGTGCTGCTTGTAGGGGCTGTGAGCCTCTCCCCCATGTGCAGATTTGGGAATGAAGCCCCATTGTCCCATGGCCAAATGTGTAACCTACTTCTTTTAACTGCCACGCCGTGCCAGCAGGCACCTCCAGCATGTTGAGGTTTTACAAGTAGTTGGGCAACAAGCACCTGACCACCAAGGTGACAGGCACAAACAAAAAGTCCTTTGGCTGCATGACAGGCACCAGCCCAGCCACGGCACCATAGCCCAGCTCCTCGTAGTTAAACAAAAAACGCCCAACTCCCCAATGCAGCTCTCCTGGGGAGAGCTACCAGCCTGGTAATAAATGGACTTATTTCTTCTGAGGGTACAGAGAAGACAAGAACATGTCTTTGGGCCCATGAAAGTGCCTTGCTCAACTCTTATGAATAGAGGCCCTTTATTTCCAAATTGCCGGGTACGTTACCTCTACTGACGCATGGCTTTGGCAATGCCCTTCAGTTCACTTGTAGAACAGCTGGCTTGACAAGGGTTTGGAGCGGATTTAAAAATACCCTTGTCAAAGCAGAGCCCGTTGCATCTGTTCAGAGCTTTGTGCAAACATGCAATCAGGGCTAGCTTTTCAGCAGGCGGCACACCCAGGCACAGCCCTGCCCCGGCGGCTAGCAGGGAGCAAACAAACCTGTCATTTGCTCAGGCAGATGGTCAGATGCCCAACGGGCTCTGTGTGCGTAGGACAAGCGGGAGCCTGCAGGGAGCAGGTCTCATGAACTCCTGTGGGGGAAGCGGAGAAAGGCACCTCCTCCCCATTTTAAAGCTGGGTGTGGGGGAAAAATGATATTCACAGACGGACTCGCCTTGCGCCCCAAGGAGTGTCAAGGGCAGAGCCACAATTAGCTCATGGGACAGAGCAGGTTCTCGCTATGGGCTGACAGCAATAGCTCATGCTTCCTGTCAAAGGCTCAAAGGAAGGAGGCACCGGGGACAGGCCTACTGGCAGGCAAGAAAGCAGTATCTCCCAGGGGATGGCAGGCATTGCTGAGGGGAGAGAGGCATGTGTTCATTCCAACAAAAGACCCAGCTCTCCTGCTAATACCACTTCTAGCCATACAGATGGGCTCCTCTCCTTCTGCCATTTTTTGCTTTTGCTAGATAAATCTGTCTCACTCCACGATGGGAATGAAAGACCAGCAGCTGCTGAACATACTGGCATTCATACTATTTTAAATACATCTTTCAGGTATTTCTGAAAGGACATTGGGGGGGAGGGGGGCGGAATGTGTCTATGCTGGCATTTGTATGGCATGTCCCTAAGGCCTGGCTTCAGCTAAAGTTATTGTTCAAATGCTTCATGGTTTCCCCAGGCTTCTTCAACCCCTTATTTTTCCTCCAAGTTAGAAATTTCGCTGCCCTGGGGGAAAATTTACTGGCAAAGCAGTGAGGTGACCTCACCAGAGCCAAAGTAAAAAGAGCTGAGCAATGAAGGCAAAGGAGGAGGAAAAAATGCAGGCAGACTGCAAAGGCTTCGGTTTTGTTAATATACCTCTATAGTTCAGTGATTAACATGTTGCAGAAGTACCATCTACATTCAAGCTGGAACAGACGCCATCCCTTCAGCAGTGGTGGGAATGCACAGTGGTCCTGTAGCTTCAGGAGGACCACCCAGTGCTGAGGCAGAGCCTGGCTCCTCAGAAAAACAAAGTGGAAAGCTTCAGGTACAAAGAGATGATACTTGGAGTGCAGAAGATAAATGTCACACTGCGAAATACTCCAGGGAAAAGCCATGCTCAGCGCTTTCCTCCGCATGTCTGTTCCTAGCCCAAACACGGTTAAGCCTGTGCTGTTGCCAGTCAAGCAATGCCCTTTACCTACATGACAGTCACGCCAGCCTCCTTTTTTGCTCTTCCTACTGACGAGTTTTGAGCCGTCTCAAGCGTTCCAGCATTTGAGCCGTCTCAAGCGTTCCAGCATTCACAGCGAGCACCAGCACACCTTTGTCTTTTGCCGTCCGCGGCAGGAGGATTATCTGGGTGCCTGCTGCGATATTGACGGTGAAACACATCCCTGCTGTGGCAGACGTACAGTCACTCGCTCACTCGCTCCCCCCCCCGCCCCCCGCCCCGGCCCAGGGGCAGAGAAGCCGCAGGCGAAAGCGGGAGCCCGGCACCCGAGCGCGGTCCCTCCCCGGGGAGCCCCGCCGGCGCCCATTTCCCTGCTAGCGCCGCCCCCTCACGGCTGCGCTCGGCACTGCACCCCGCGGCCGGCTCACCGCTGCCGCGAAGGCGCGGGAGCTCTTTTTTGCAGCAGCCGAGGCAAAATAGCCCCAGTTTAGAGCTAGGGAACCAAACTTGAGGAGCCTTCTCCGGCTCGGGGTCGTTAAGCCCGCCACAGAATCAGCACAGCAGCTCTTTGCCTCTTCTCTCCCTGCACCGAAGACTTTGCCGTGCCGCCCTTCGCCTTCCCACCCAGGGGCTGCAGGATTAGCGTATGACTGCGACCAGCAGCGCACATCACGGAGGCACATCAGTACCCTTGAGTTTCAAGGGAGTGTTTTGGCACGTCATGAAGGTGACGACCCCTATCTTGGCCCTACATTATCAGGAGGAGGTGGGTTCTAGTGGAAGACGTCTTGTGCTACCAGCCCCTTTCTCCTTCAAAGAGGGAACAAAACTGCAAAACACTGAGCACCGTATTCTGCCCGATATCTGAAAATGCTTAAGGCTAGATGTTGCCTGTGTATATGTATGCAGGATACAAAACTGTCACGTTAGCAGATAGCTATGCAGGTCTGGGAAAACAGAAGGATCCCAAAGAAGGTCAGCAAGTGTTTGACAACAGTCCTCTGCTATTACCTTTCTGTGCAGAATGGAGTTCAGCTCTGCATATGTGGCACTGTGACCATCTTCATTAATGATACAGCAATCCAGACCTATTAGAAATCGGCATGCGCCATCTGCCGCCTTTGCCTTTCTAGTCTCCAAGCAACGTCGCTTACTGGATCTAACAAATTAAAGCCAAAGTCTGGTTTGCAGGCAGAATGGCTGAAACAAAAAAATCTATTTAGAGGACTGCAAAGCTTTTCAGAGTAGTACTCGCATTAAACGTGGCTCTGGGAAGCCTGTCCCATTGCCAGCCTGGCTGACCACGTCCCGCTGACTGCTCACTGTGTGTCTACAACGACATTTCAGTTCAAGAGCACTTCTGAAATGCATCTCCCATCTGTCCCCGCTACTGTGTGTGGCTCTGTCACACGAGCCAGTCTTCGAGTGCATTGAGTGGATTCCTTTCAGATGAAGTTAAACAGGAAAACGAACTGTAGGAATAGCCCTAATGCACTCCGCTGGCTAACAGGCCTGTCCACGTGCCCGGGCTAGAGCTAGGCGGATGTAAAACCCCTGATGGGTCAGGCCTTCAGCATCACCTGCTTCACGCTACAGACTCGCTCCCCTTCAGCCACACTGCTGACCAGCATAGCCCCCATCAGTACAGCGATCCCCCTCTGCGGTGACTGTGAATCAAGACGCCTGGGTATGCCCATACCGGCAATCCAGGGCAGCAAGGCAGGAGGTGCAGCAGGGACCAATTTTACTGCCGGATGGTCAAAGCTTTGCCCACTTATACCTTTTCCAACCAAGAAATAGGCTGTGGAGGTGGCAGCTCACGCAATGCTCCCTGAGGCAGTTCTTACTCTCCCAAGGAAGGGGGAATTAATGCTCATTAATGCTCACAGGGCCGAGGGAGGGGATCGCAGCCCTTCCCCAGGCTGGCAGGAGGCACAGTCTCATATTGAGACAAATTCTTCAGGCAGAGCAGAGGGAAGCGATGCAGCTCAGCAAACAGCTGGGACTGCAGGAGCAAGGACAGCACTGGGCTGGTAAAGGGTGTGAGCATTTCAAAGCACTCTGTAATGTTTCTAATAACCCAAAGCACTTAAAAATACACTTCAGTACTTACTGTTGGATTCATTTATTAGCAGAAAACATGTTTTGCTGTAAGGCAGACAATTAACAGAGAATTTCTGTAATTCTCAGTCAAAAGGCCAAATTATTACTGATAGTTAATACCTGCAATTAAAATGACTGCTCCAAAATGAATGGAAGAGACCCAAAATGCTTACGGAAATTTCATACAATATATAAAATATATACCTTTTACATTTCTTAATTTTAAATACATTGTTCTTTTTATGTAAGAAACAAACATCTTAGAGTTCATTTGCAAAATAAGCACTGCAGGAGATGGCCAATCTTCCGTGGCTCTCCCTGGTAAGCAGATGACATGCACAGCAACGCCTACAGAGTCCATGGGTTGAGAGAGAAACCCCATTCACATTGTTCCTATTGTCCGGGATGAAGACCCTACTTTGTAATCCCAGCAAGAATTAAAAGAAGTAGAGTTACACTGATAATAAAAGCCTACAGAAATTTGTGAGCCTTTGGAGGAATCTGTAGAAATACGGCAAGACATAAAGCCAGACTTCCAAGCCTTCAGCCCTACAAGCAATCCCAAGTTTCATGGAAAGTTTTGTACAAAAATCCTCTTTTTAAAAAAACGATAAAAAGTAAAGGTAAAATCTTAACTCCTCATGACGTACAGGTTACCAGCAGCATTCACTGCAGCATAGTTACTTAATGTGTGTCATATTTGACTTGTATCCTGATTTACTGCTCCATGTACCCAGGCCACCTATGATGTTTCAGGGACTTTTCAATTTCAGCTGTTCCTATAAAGACAGACTTCTTTACCGATTTTGATACCAGCTGACTGATCAGTATAAAACTTGAAGGGGCCTTAAACCTGCCCCTGTTTTTTTCCCTGCTTCCACCTCAAGTAGAAGAGCATTGCTAATGGATTATGGAAACAAGGTTTCAGTGGGTAGGGTGGACTTTTTACTCTAATCTGGACAGTGTTCTTCTGATCTGAAGAAAAAGCCAAGAGTAATTATTCTAACACAAGAACTTACAAGAAGTGTGTGTGTGTGAAATATGCCAAAGTAAAATATTTGTGATTTAAAACCAGATTATAATCTCGCTTATGAAACACCAGCATTTGACTTTGACCTCATATGGAAGTTACAAGCAATGAAAATATATAATCCTTCATGAGAGGAAAAAACTGTCTTTCTGAGGTTTGTACAGCATCCAGACCAATAACTTAATCCCCAGACCCTGGACTCTGAATCTGACAGGTGAGACATAGAGCTCTTGCAGCTGGATCTGCTGGTCCTATATTCAGGACCCGGCTTCCCCCACACTAGATTACAAAACCTGGTGAAGTGGCAGTTCAGCTATTTCCTCCTGAGCTGCTGTGAAAAAGCACTCTTTTGTGGTGCGATGCAAAAATGGATTTCACCATCCTTCCCTTAGTTGACAAACAATGTCAGATTTTTCTCTTTCATTCACTACCTGGTCCCGGGAAATGAAGCTGTATGCACCCTGCTTAGCAAGACAGCGGTGGTGCAGGAGGTCAAGCCAGCTGCCTGATGAGATTGCTGCTGCTAACTCTGCATGCACTGCACTCAACCAGCAGCCCTAGAATAGCCTTCAGTCTAACCAGGCTCAGAGAAACAGCAGCTCCTCCAGCTCCAGTGAGAGTGAATTCTCATGGTGGTAAGAGGATATTTATGGGAACATTCCCCAGTTCTGAAGTCCAGGTACTCAAGAATGAAGTTATACTATGAGCCGTGGGGAATCACAGCTCCTTGCTGCAGCTCCAAACATCAAGAACTGTACCTTAAGTTACAGGACCTGTAGCCAAAATGTGTGAGAACAGACTCCATATAATTAATGCCACATTAAGGATGCTTTGCAGACTATCCAATCACAGCTTTGCTATCTAGTTCCAACCTTTTCCAAAGCCTAAAAGAGACAAACAGAACCTACAGCAGCATCTTAAGACACGATTCCCTTTCCAGGACTTTAAGGAGGGCAGCAAAGACAAGATGCATGAAGGAACTGAGAAAATGCCATTTATATGTCCTACCACCAGCAGCAGAAAAAGGTTTAAGGTGTTTGCACTTGAGAGCTGAGCAGAGGAGTGAACAGAAAGTCTTGGAACACCTACTCAAACAGCCAGCTAGAGGTCATACTCAAAGCAACAAACAGATGAGAGTAAGGAGAGCGACTTGTCAAAAGATGCTGGGTACAAGTCTCTGTTCTGGTTACCCATTACCTACCCAGCACCCCCTCAAAACTAGCAACAACATTAGACTGCAGTTTCACTGGCTGTTTTAAAGTCACCCTTGCTCCACGTGTAGTCATCCAAGAGATTGGCACCTGAAAAGATTCGGGCTATTCCACTGGTTCCATCCTATCTAAGAAACAACAGGATGTCTGGCAGTTTATTAGCTTCTGTAGTCCTAGAAGCCTGTTGGTGAAGATTAACAAAACCTAAACACTAGCAATCTTCACATAGTATGTTGGGACCAGTGAGATGCATACAGCCAAATTCTTTTAGGCCTGCATCCAGAAGCTGAGAAAAAGCAAAGCTAGTATTTGTCTACACTAATTCAGATGGGACGCACTTGAGGAAGCACACAGAGCAGCAACGCAAGTACCACAAAACAAAACAGCTCTTGCTGCTATGGTAGTTGGAAGAGGGTATGTATGAGAGCCAAGCTTGATCTCCAAATCACTTACCTAGCAACGACTGCCATCCCAATGGCTTTATCTCCTTTATATGAGCAGACTGAGAAGCAAAAGCCACTTTCAGGCACAGGAATAATTGCTAGTGATTATTTATCTACCATTTCCTAGAAGGTTCCCTTGGCGATTGTACTTGAAGAACTAGGGCTTATTTCTGCATTCTGCTACCTCAGAACTTAGAAATCCATCCCCTTGATCCATACAGCAAGCACAAAAGATACCATTTTATTATTACTCTGATCTACCAGCAATAAACTTTCAGTGTTTTTTTTTTAATACGTTAACAACGATTAGCCACCCAGTTACTTTCACAGAAAATACAAGCAGCATTTTTTTCCCCGGGTACTTCTAAATTAAAAAGACCTTCAGGTAATTCTGTAAAACACTTAAGACATCATAAATAAACTTATTCTAAAAATCACTTTCCAAACAATAAATAAAACTCTTCCTTATTTGAAAGTGCAAGCAGGCTGCATTATAAAAAGTACAGAGCAAGACTGCAGAAGTGCTTAATTATTCAATAGTGACCAAGACACAGTTTCTTGTTTTGGTGCTGCTGGTCATCTAGTGATTTTGTTTTCTGGACCCCATCTAAAGAAAAAAAAAATATGTGTGAAACCTTAATAGTAAGCATAGTCTAAATACTCAGCACATACAGGCACACTGGAATAACACTGGGTAGGGGGCTGGGGTGGGGGAACTTTTCTTCTTCTCCATACAGAGGAACATGCAATTATCATACTAAAAGAAACACACTATGAAAAAATAGCAACTTAAAACAGTTCAGTGTTGAAAATGCAAGCATACCATCTCGAAGAAAACATTGTTAGAAAAATGAGCCCTGTTAAAGGTTGTCAAACAAAGTACCCCAGGATGAATCTTTCTCCAGCTGGGTCTAAAAACCATTAGCAGAGAGAGGGACAAACAAGCCCTAATATTTTGCAGTGATTACTAATGCTATAAACACTACTCTGAGCCCTTCCCTCCCCTCTTTCCCCCCGACTCATAAGGAAATAGCTAACAAAGAGACTTCTCCACCAATCTAGCTCACTACATGTTAGGAATTAGCTTGTAGTACGTAGCTATTCATGTGCTACAAAAACCACCTTCAGTCTTTTTTACGCTCCTAGCATGGTGCTCAATGCTGTGAGTAACTGCCAACTCCCTATCTTTACGCTTCGTATCTTCATGCTTGAGGCACGAAGCTTTTTCCACATTATTTTCCCCTCTGGATGAGAAACATTTTAAGGACTGGTAGCTGACAGTAGATGCCAATGGTGGGTCTCTTTTGTAGCACAAAAAGTCTTCAACGTAAGACTCATCTAAACTCTGTTTTCAGATGACGACAGCTCCCTTGCTACAGGGGTGCAGGTCGACAAGGATTTTGTGGCCTTTGTATTATATATGCGTATATATATACACAAAAATAAATGTTGATTGAAAACCATTGGCATAGATTCTACTTCATAAAAGAAGCACTGAAATGTCCTGCAGAACGTATTTAAATGACTTGGAGGAGTCCAATTGCTCGTAAAAAAGAATGGCACTCTTTATAGAACACAATATAAAAAGTCTTTATAGAGCAAAATTTAAAACATGATAAAGTAGTCTGAAATGACTATGTGCAAAACAGCACATTGTCGACCTTGATAATAGCATTACTAGGTTTTGTAACGTGTGCGCCAATGCCAAGCATTTGTTAAAACAAGCTTGTTTTCAACCATTAGTTCATCTATTCAAAAAGCTCAGAGAAGTTTTCATAGCAAACTTTAACTAATCAAAATCAAGATTAATTAAGACTAATCAATCCCAGAGGGATTCAGGTTTGTTTAAAACTCGATCTCACTTATTGACCTCAGTCATGAAATGAATTAATGAAAAAATACTTACTTTCCCTGGCTGTGGGGTCATGGAATTCAAGGGCATTAGTGTGCAATGGATTTAGTTGCCACTGGTAAAAGAAGAAGAAAAAGTTTACTTATTCCAGAAGACAGAAGAAAGAGCAAAGGGAGAAAGAAAAAGTACCCTACAGTCCTTCACTGTAAGGCATGACTAGGGGTGAGGCAGGAAATGAAGGGCTCCCACTCCAACACACACTTGCTTTGAGGATAAAAAGCTATTAAGGGATGTGTGGCCATTTACTCCCTTGAGAAGGGGAAACGAGCCTGCTCAAACCGACAGTGCTGCAGTTTGTCATGGTGAGCACCCTGAGTGCAGGTGCACTTGGCCACCTTCAAAACCCACCGCAGCTCTTTCAGGAGCTGCTGGAAGGGCCTACAAAATCACACAGTGATCTCCCACATCAGCTGCCGTGCTGTGACAGGAAGGCTTGGAGAGAACTTCAGGGTGTGAAGAGACCACTTCAAACAACAGCAATAAGTTAGAGGGAAATCTGCAAGGCAATTAAAGAAGACAGACATGCTTGGCCCCACCATCTAGCATATGGCACTTCTTCCCAGCGTCATGACAGACCAACCTCTCAATTCCACTCACTTGACTAAACAGCGCAAGAAAACACTCCTCTATGCTGGCTGCAGATGACTGCTCACTGCCTACTCCACCCTCCCCTCAATGCTGCCCAGAGTTTTTAGAATATAGTACATTTGGACACTTACTGTAAATTTGCTTACACCCTCAAGTTCACCAAACTTCATATAGGATATGTCTGCTTTCTTTTTTCCAGCATCAACATCTCCTGCATAGATCTGCTTGATACCAGCCCCTTTGATTAAAGGGACACATTCATCACATGGACATTTCGTCACAAATATCATGCTTCTCTCATCTGGCTTTATTTCTCGACACCTACAAGCAGTCAGAAAACAGAATTTCAGAGTTTGTATCTTGATAGTATTAAATGGTGACAAACTTGATACCTCACAAGAGCAAGCAAAGAAGTGTTGTGTTATCTACTCTCAGAAGCAACTTATTCCTAATCAAGTGCACAAGTACACAACGATATCTGGTTTGGTTTTACTATCTGTGAACAAAACACCCATCCCACCTCTCCACACATATCATTGTCGGAAGCCTCAACAGTTGCCACACTTCCATATTTCACGTTATAGCATGGTCCTAGCAGGAAGCAGAGGCAGTGGCTTGTATCTGAAGGATAGCTGCCATTCATTGGAGTGTATATCCTTTAAAAACCAAATTCACTTAAGAAGTCTGAAGAAACCCCAGGAGCTGACTGTGTCCATGCACATCCAAGTTCTGCATCATAGGCATAAACATGACCGTGACTGCAAACCACACTTCATCCCAGTGACATCATGCATTTGTCATGGAATTGTTTCCGAACCATCTCATTCTTTTCTGTGGTAAAAATAAACCCATTACCTGAATGTCAAGGCGTTCTGCTCCGCATGTATAATGTATCTGAACTTTCTGATTTCCCGGTCTTTCTGTTTATCATCCATGTGTGGAAAATCAGCATATTCAGATCCAACAGGAAAGGCATTGTAACCACAGCCTACAAAATACATTGCTCCTGTTCCATCACAGCTTCTCTGCAACAGTAAGCAAAGCATCAAATTTGGAGACATTTAAACTGAGTACTTAGTCAAAGTGTTGTGCAATGTATACTTTCACATTATCAGTTCATAGCAAGTTACTGCAGTTAAAAGAGAACGCAGCTCTTGCTAACTGCTCTATGCCTCTACGGAGCTTTTCCACTAAGCTCCATAGGAGCCATATGGGCAAACTGTAACACCACAGGCAACACACTACACCAGGCTTTAGAGGCTTTCCTTTTAGCAAGTAATACTGATAGCAGGAACAAGAAGTCTGAAGGATTTAGTCCTCGAGCCTTCCTGCAATGTACAAGATTAAAGCCCGCTGGACTTAGTCCCTGATGTGCCAGAGACTGTGTTTCACCTGTCTCTCAACAGACCCAGTGACCAAAGGGCTGACCAAGTAGCAACTGGCAATTAAAATCAGAACAAGAAACAAGACAGCAATAAACAGCTGATGACTGAAGCGCTAAAAACAAATGAAGAGTATGTTGCAGCTGCATGAAGAATGAGGCTTCCTGGGATTGGTAACATGCATCATCAGAGACATAAAGAAATAAAAACTTTATGTTTGGATGGGAAAAAGCACAGTAACAATATTTGTAGAAAAATATCACTTTGACCCAAAAAGGAATGTGCTAAAGCCAGTACAGCATTTCAACTGCAACAAAAATCCTCAAGAGATTGTCAGGCTATGATTGCACTGAGACCTCTCCAAAAAAGAGCTGCAGAAAGGGACCATGCAGGGTAGGCACATGCCGCCCAATCAGCAGCTGTGGCTAAACTTTGCAGCCAGGACACCTGGAATAACTGACAATGACTAGGGAAGCAAGCACACACTGAAAAGCGAGGCAGAGACACTATGGTAGTTACTAAACTTATTTATACTTCCCCTTCATCCTGACAGCATAACAACGAACCAGTCATTAACTTACTACTAAAGAATGAGAAGTGCAAGCTTTCTAAAACACTGTGCGTGTGTATGAAAAATGCACATGTATAAACTTAACACAAAATAACAAGCTCAAAGCAGATACAAGTGTATGAATTGAGAGTGCAAGAAAAAGTAACTTTTTCAATACTTACTGATTTTTCTTCTGCCCAAATAATAGCTCCAACTCCCGTTTTATGATCCTCTAAAATACATAACGTTTTAGCAGTAAATAACAAATAAAGCACTTCTGAGTTACCTATACGTTAACATATGACATCCTAGAGTAAGGAATAACATTAATTGTTGCTTCGTGGACATGAGAAAAGAAATGCAGAAAGATTAAGAGATTTGAAGTCACATGAGTCTACTGCAAAAGCTGGATGTGCTTTAACTGCAAGGCCAGCCATTCTGTAAGACTTTGCTACGTACATTTGTTCACAAATACTAAGAAGC
The DNA here is from genome assembly GCF_965638725.1 of Aptenodytes patagonicus. NCBI lineage: Eukaryota > Metazoa > Chordata > Aves > Sphenisciformes > Spheniscidae > Aptenodytes > Aptenodytes patagonicus. Next base: position 196,443,860 of record NC_134949.1, on the reverse strand, counting down.
AACCAATACATATATCAGATAAGAAAATGTGTGCCAAGAATATATGTGGACAGGTTCGCTGATGTGAGATGGCAAACTGATAAAACCTTCTCATTGTTTACTACTTAATTTAATTACTGAATTTCTGCCATTCCTTAAGTTTATGGTTCTGTGGTCTGAATTCCTATCAAAATTAGTTGTATTTTATACCTAATTCAGAGATAAAATGTTATAATTGGATTTTGGGGGGTGTTTCCTATTACCACCACAGGAAAACTGGAACAGAACTTTCATTATGTGACTTGGAAGATTTTTATGGAACTTGGAAATCTTCCCCAGTAGCTATTGATGAGAGTCTTGACCAGTTAAAACAGAGCATATCAAGGAGAAAAAAATGTTTCAGGCTTCCAGTGATTAATATTGTAGAAGACACTGTTTCAATTAACCATTTCCATCATCCTTAGTATCACTACCATATACAATCAGTCAAAGAGGGTCTTTCCTGCCAAAGGTATGTTTTATGAGGGCTAACTTTATTTATATTCTGCATATTTATCAGTCACTGATGTATATTAAGCCAGCATAGAAAACATCCTATCATCTTGCTCCCCTTATATCTACCTATATAATAATGTAAAGCATCTAAATATGTGTGTGTGTGCTGTTACTTATTTTAATTTCATTACAGGACTAAAGTGGAATAAGAGTTTGCTCAAAAAACAGACCTGAGTCCAGGCTGAACAGCACAGATAAAACTGAATTTTGCTCCCCCAAGAATGAGTACTCAAGCTTGGTCATTCTATCTTGCTCTGTACAACAGTAGTCGTACAAAAAACTCACAACTGGTTCCATGAAACTTCTGAATTACGTCTGAAAATGCAATCTCCTCTGCAACTTTCGGTAATCAAATTTGCGGAGGATACCCAAAAAAACCTCCACCCAACCAAAAAAGGGAAAGGTTCTAAAATATGAAGATTCACCTTTACAAATAACAAAATCTGAATAAGTCAAAAGGCACATTCACCACCTGACTTGATACGTTGGTTTTGTGTGTGTGTATTGGGGGGTTAGTTTTGTTTTAAGCTTTAAATATGTACTATTTATTTGTTTATAAGGGTTTTTAAAAAGCAACTATCCTATCTAGATGAAAAAAACATCACTAAGTAGTACCACCAAGTTTTAAGTCTTCATATTCTGTTCTCTGGAAGAACTTACCAGTTTACTGCATTGCTACCCAGACAGAATAAAGTAGCTAACAGAAGTCATCTGTATCAAAAGATAGTCAATCAAAAGATACTACCCTTCCACCCTGAAAGCCTGTACATCAAAACCCCAGCATCTTTGCAGAGAAAACCCCCATCAGATACCTAATCACTTTCACTAATAAGATTGGAACTAGGAAACTTAATATAACTGTACTTAATGCCCTACTGGAAGGATATTCTTTCACTGCTCTTTTCTGAAGAAGTGTACATAATATGCTTAAAATATTGGCACTTATTTGATAACAGAAACATCTTGTGAAACTCTGTAAAAAAGAGCCTCAGAGCAGCTTGAAGAATTTAAATGTCATTGTAGTCTATTTTCAGATAGGTGTTGGACACGTTGTCAGGGCAGGCTTTGCTAGCACTGTATGTGAAATACCTGCCCTGATTTTCTCTTGGAAAGCTCAGTGCTTTTACACACTAGCTATGAACCCCCGTGGAATTTTTACTACTACTGCTGCTCCTGTTTCACAGATGTAGGAACAGAATTCAGCAGCTTGCTCAAAGAAGTATTTGGAAGTAAAACTGCAATCAGGAACTCGCTCTACTCATGAGACCCGTTCTTCCTCCGCTAGTGTAACAACTCACCTGTCCGGTATGCAAGTAATCTGGCTTGTATCATACAGTGCCTTGCAATTTCTTGGGGCAAACCCTGATGGTCTGTTTCATTTGTTCGCCATGATTCACTGTTGTAAAATCCAAAGCATCCAAAGACAGGGACACTGGCAGCCACTGTCGCCAAGACCAAGACCAGATCTTTCATATTTTGCCTCAGGTTGCTGAAGTACGGATTTTCACAGAGGTTCTCCAGTCCTATTGTCATCAATATTTGCTTGTGCATTTCCTCATTTGAAATTAGGAATAAACTTTCATACTCTTTTATTCTCTCTTGTCTACATGCAGTATAAAAGTCAGTATTCGAGTCAGGCTGAGATTTTGCTATTTTTTGAATAAAATCAAACTTGGTGGAAGTTTCTTCAACAAATTGCACCATATAGCACACCAAGGGCTGAAGCAACACACATACACGAGCACGACTGTTTGACTTCAGTCTTTCTACTGCTTTGGCATCTAGCTTTGCATCATCAGTAGTCATGGGATTGGACGCCTCAGTCTGCAAGCTGATTTCAGGATCTGCAGGCCAGTAAGAAATCCTGTTCACCCCAGCTGGAAGAGAAGATAATGCAGCAAAAGGAACCATGCAAGCACAGTGGAACATAAACCTCATTTTCAACACACTATTGCCTAACCCTGTTTTTACTCCTTTAAGGCCATGAGTGCTGTTTCAGTGGTGTCTGGACAACAAAAATGCTAGCATATACAAGTACCAAGAGCTTAGCAGACTTGATAATCAGACTATAGACAAAAATTGGAATTTCCTAAGTTCCAAGATCTTTGGATCTTTGGCAGCCTAATTTTGCATCTTACCTACAACAGATACATTAACACCACACAAAAAAGTTAGCACTAATAGAAGTTGCTGCCAAGATTAAAAACAAATACTTGCAGAAGGGCTGTACCAGCAGATCCCATTTCAGGAAGTGAATAATCTGACTTGTCTTCACCTCACTTGGGGAAAGAAAACCCTAAAGTATTCCATGTGCTTTCTGCATAAAAAACACCCTTCCTCTGGTGCCACTGACAAGTAATGGGAGGGCAAGGAAAAATGTAGCAATCTAGGCCTAGTCATCAGGCTTAGGGCTGCTCTGGCAAAGTGCAACAGATGTATCAGAATCTCAGCAGTGCATCCCAACCAAGAGACAACAACCACAAGAACCACCCATAATAATAGTTGCACAGAGAAATAGGGTCTCAGTAGCAAACCCTAGTTTCTTGATCATCAGCTCCAGGAAATGCACATTCAATACTGTTTTCAGCCTTGTGGAAAATAGCAGTGCAGGCTATACAAGTTAGGGATTGGCATTCACAACTGGGACAGTCCAAAGAGAAAACAGGCTTTCCGATACCACCAAGCACAAGCATAACATTTACTCCTACTCTACTACAGTCATTGCTTACCATTTACAATCATTTTTAAACAAGTCGAACATGGTTTTCTGGAAAAATAAAGATCACAGTTTTTAAGTCTTGATCCGTGTTTAATGAGTGCAATCTGGCCAGCATGCAAGTCTGTACTGGAACAATGAAGACCAATAATCTTCATGTTTTTCACCACAACTAGACCACTCTTCTTTACCTAAAGAAAAATGCATTACTGTTATTATTATTTTATTTTTTTTCAACATCAAGTCCATAGAGATGTTACAGCTCTTCCTTGGGTAGCAGTAATCAGCCAGGATCAGAGCATATGGCTCTTCAGTACAAATTGTGATATGAATCATTAAACAATCTCTGTTACGCTTCCCCTAAACAGTATTTTTTTTTCTGGTGATTTCTACATGTGCCTGTTAATATCAGAGTGCTGTGCCCCTGTCAAACTTCAAACAGGGACTTGTTGCAAATTCCTGATTTTTCTGGTCATTGCTTTGGCCATAACAAAACCCAGATGAAGCATAGAAAAATCTGTCAATTACAGCTGAAACCCATCTGAATCATCCAGCATCTGGAAATGCTCAAGAATTTAATTTCTGTCTCAAGCTTGACCATCCTGGGAGCCAATAGCTTCTCTAGCTTTATTTCTGTCTCTTAATTTATAGAAATGAATCCTGGTTCTAAAGACTCTTCCATGGAAAAAGTCTGCATACCACAGACAAGAGCTCTTACATCTGGATTCCCATGTATTGTGAGGAAACTGGATACAGGCTAGTTTGATGAAGCTGGTGAAACAGATCTCATTATGCAATCCAGCTGCTACCAGAACACTGTTGCCTTAGATCTGTAAATTATTCAATTTCTTTGCGGTTACAGATATGAGGCTGTACTAAAGCCCAACATATAACCCAAGTGCCATTCCTAACTGAATTACTAAATTTGAAACTGCTTTTGAAGTCTGTATGGTGCTGCTCATCTATCCCTCTTTCAGCTCTAGTCTGGGACATACCAAGCTCTGAAAATTAGGCCTAATTGTTACTCAAATTATTTTCCTATCTTTTCTTGTCCTGGCTGATACATGTGCTATGGATCTTAGCACATGGGTATGCTCTGCACAAAGCAGTAATCATTTTAAAGAGCACAATAAGAACTCTGAACACAAAAGGAAACACCCTGTTCCAGGACGCTCTGAAAATGCCACTCTACTTTGAAGTGTAACTGGCAGCTATTTAGAAGACCCACTCTCAAGGACGGTTTCTTTTCATTGTCACTAAGGTAGTTATCTGCAAGTTCTTGATCAGCAAACATTTCAGGTAGTTCTGTGCACCTCTGCTACATTTTCTTCAAGAAGGAAGTCTTAAAGGTGCAGGAGCAGGCTGTCCCCATATGCCGTAAGAAGAACGGGCGGGGAAGACGACCGACCTGCAATGGATGGCTATAGACTCTTCAGAAGGGACAGGTGAGGAAGGAGAGGCGGTGGGGTGGCCCTGTATGTTAGGGAGTGTTTCGATTGTATAGAGCTCAATGATTGTGATGATGATACGGTCGAGTGTTTATGGGTAAGGATGAGGGGGAAGGCCAACGAGGCAGATATCCTGCTGGGAGTCTGTTATAGACCACCCAACCAGGATGAAGGGGCGGATGAAGCGTTCTACAAGCGGCTGGCAGAAGTCTCTCAATCGCTAGCCCTTGTTCTCGTGGGGGACTTTAACTTCCCGGATGTCTGCTGGAAATACAACACGGCAGAGAGGAAACAGCCTAGGAGGTTCCTGGAGTGTGTGGAAGACAACTTCCTGACCCAGCTGGTAAGTGAGCCTACCAGGGGAGGTGCCTCGCTTGACCTGCTGTTTACAAACAGAGAAGGACTGGTGGGAGATCTGGTGGTCGGAGGCTGTCTTGGGCTTAGCGACCATGAGATGGTAGAATTCTCGATTCTTGGTGAAGTAAAGGAGAGGGGCCAGCAAAACCGCAACCATGGACTTCCGGAGGGTGGACTTTGGCCTGTTCAGGATGCTGATTGAGAGAGTCCCTTGGGAGACGGTCCTGAAGGGCAAAGGGGTCCAGGAAGGCTGGACAATCTTCAAGAAGGAAGTCTTAAAGGCGCAGGAGCAGGCTGTCCCTGTACGCCATAAGAAGAACGGGCGGGGAAGACGACCGGCCTGGCTGAACGGGGAGCTCTTGCTGGGACTCAGGAAAAAAAGGAGAGTTTACCGCTTGTGGAAGAAGGGGCAGACAACTCAAGAAGAGTACAGGGATCTCGTTAGGTCGTGCAGAGAAGAAATGAGAAAGGCAAAAGCCCAGCTAGAACACAATCTGGCCGCTGTCGTTAGAGACAACAAAAAATGTTTTTACAAATATATTAATGACAAGAAGAGAGCCAGGGAGAATCTCCATCCTTTATTGGATGCGGGGGGGAACATTGTCACTGAGGATGAGGAAAAGGCTGAGGTACTCAATGCCTTCTTTGCCTCGGTCTTTAACAGGCAGACCAGTTATCCTCAGGGTACTCAGACCCCTGAGCTGGAAGACAGAGACGGCGAGCAGGATGAACCCCCCATAATCCAAGAGGAAGCAGTCAATGACCTGCTATGCCACCTGGACGCTCACAAGTCTATGGGGCCGGATGGGATCCACCCGAGAGTGCTGAGGGAGCTGGCGGAGGAGCTCGCCAAGCCACTCTCCATCATTTATCAGCAGTCCTGGTTAACGGGGGAGGTCCCGGATGACTGGAGGCTTGCCAATGTGACGCCCATCTACAAGAAGGGCCGGAAGGAGGATCCGGGGAACTACAGGCCTGTCAGCCTGACCTCGGTGCTGGGGAAGATTATGGAGCGGTTCATCTTGAGGGCGCTCACAAGGCATGAGCGGGACAACCAGGGGATCAGGCCCAGCCAGCACGGGTTCGTGAAAGGCAGGTCCTGCTTGACCAACGTGATCTCCTTCTATGACCAGGTGACCCGCCTAGTGGATGAGGGAAAGGCTGTGGATGTGGTCTACCTGGACTTCAGTAAGGCCTTTGACACCGTCTCCCACAGCATTCTCCTAGAGAAGCTGGCGGCTCACGGCTTAGACAGGTGTACTCTGCGCTGGGTCAAAAACTGGCTGGACGGCCGGGCCCAGAGAGTTGTGGTGAATGGAGTTCAATCCAGTTGGTGGCCGGTCACGAGCGGTGTTCCCCAGGGCTCAGTACTGGGGCCGGTCTTGTTCAGTATCTTTATCAATGATCTGGATGAGTGGATTGAGTGCACCCTCAGTAAGTTTGCAGACGACACCAAGTTGGGCGGGAGCGTTGATCTGCTCGAGGGTAGGAAGGCTCTGCAGAGGGACCCGGACAGGCTGGATCGATGGGCTGAGGGCAACTGTATGAGATTCAACAAGGACAAGTGCTGGGTCCTGCACTTCGACCACAACAACCCCATGCAGCACTACAGGCTTGGGGAAGAGTGGCTGGAAAGCTGCCCAGCAGAAAAGGACCTGGGGGGGTGCTGGTTGACAGCCGGCTGAACATGAGCCAGCAGTGTGCCCAGGTGGCCAAGAAGGCCAACAGCATCCTGGCCTGTGTCAGAAATAGTGTGGCCAGCAGGAGTAGGGAAGTGATCGTGCCCCTGTAGTCGGCCCTGGTGAGGCCGCTCCTCAAATACTGTGTTCAGTTTTGGGCCCCTCACTACAAGAAGGACATTGAGGTGCTGGGGCGTGTCCAGAGAAGGGCAACAAAGCTGGTGAAGGGTCTAGAGCACAAGTCTTGTGAGGAGCAGCTGAGGGAGCTGGGGTTGTTTAGTCTGGAGAAGAGGAGGCTGAGGGGAGACCTCATCGCTCTCTACAACTACCTGAGAGGAGGTTGTAGCGAGGTGGGTGTCAGTCTCTTCTCCCAAGTAACTAGCGATAGGACGAGAGGAAATGGCCTCAAGTTGCACCAGGAGAGGTTTAGATTGGACATGAGGAAAAATGTCTTCACCGAAAGGGTTGCCAAGCATTGGAACAGGCTGCCCAGGGAAGTGGTGGAGTCCCCATCCCTGGAGGTATTTAAAAGACGTGTAGATGCGGCACTTAGGGACATGGTTTAGTGGACATGGTGGTGTTGGGTCGACGGTTGGACTCGATGATCTTAGAGGTCTTTTCCAACCTTAATGATTCTATGATTTTAAAGAATATCTCTACACCATCAACCATACTGATTTTAAAGTTATAATTAGTATATACTAAGAAGTGCATGGTATACACCATGCCTCCTTTGTTATGCTCTTCAAAATACCCACCATCATTTTTTATTGTTTGTTTCACCTGTCGGGGGTATACCTTGCCTTTCAAAGTTTTTCAGAAATAGCATGCTATTTAACCATTTTGCTATTTTTCTCCCACCAGTGGATTTTTTTCTACTTCTAAGAAATATTTGAAAAATGTTTATCAGCCTTTTTTTTTTTTTTTCTGGACTATCTGTCATGTAAAGAGCAGTTACGTTAAATTCACTGCAGGAGCTATTAGCATCTGTTCAGAAAGACCAATTAACAGTAAACGTGGACATTTTACCTGTGATTTTTTCTGTTGCTCAGCCGAGGGAAAGAGCTCCATCCAGAGACTGAACAAAGTAAAAAGATTGACCTTAGAAAGTCTTGGCATTTGACCTGTCATTAGAAGAAAAAAAAGAAATATTTATTAAAGAATATTTATAAAGAAACCCCACATAGTTGAACAATATTCTCCAAGTCTTCTACATCACAGCTGCTACAGAAGCCGGTTCTTCAACCACTTCTGCTATTACAGCAGCTAAATCCACACTGTCCTCTTCAGGGCAGTAGTTGTCAATACGGAATGCTTACATCTGGATGCAGAGATCAGATTTGTGCAACACGAGAAAGTAGTGAAACTCACTGAAATTCAGTGAGTTAATTCCACTCAGAGGTGAAGAGCAGAAATCGCAGATCAGATCCCACATAACTGAATGTGCTCAAATGATTCACAGATGCTTACAGAAATTTGAGACATAGCTTGTGATTCAGCTTCAGGCTCACCACAGAAGAGAGCAAAAATATCTAGGCATACATCATGATCTTACACTGACACCCGCAGCAAGAATGGAAGAGCCATTGTGAAACCTGCCGGTTACATTAGTTCTGGAGAAACCTGCTTCTGTTTTTTACAGTCTGCTTAAATTTTGGTTAGATTTTTACAAAAATGTAAACCTATTGGTCAGGCTGTCACTTCTGACTAAATAACCAAAGAGGTAGCAAAGAATCCCTTCTCGGACCACCACCTTATGCTGTGTTGTGCTTCTACTCAAAATCTGGGCATTGTCCTATGAGGGCCAGCGCTCAGCATTACTGAGTGTCCCACAGATGAAAAAGGAGGAAGTACTGCATTGCTCACTAATGCTTGCACCATTCCAGATGTAAAGCTGTCTTGCCTCACACCTGGCAAGAAGTTAGTTAAGCCTTTGAAAAAGCTCCAGTCCCTATTTCAGGGGTGCTTACAGAGAGCTGTAATGAACACATATTCCTCTGCAGGTCTCACGTGTGCTGTCTGACAATAGTATTATTTCCGTTTTTATCCCTTCCTGCAAACATTAAAGTTTTTGCAAAGGAAGAAAAGGCAGAGGCAAGAATAGAATAGAGAAAAACATTTCTTTAAGTAGTTCCAGTAGTTTGGAAGAGATATAAACAGATACTAAGATTGCTTTGGTGGGGGAGAGGGTTAGTTTAATGACATGTCTGTGAACCCAAACAATTAGGACAGCAGATAAACATATGCAATCCATGACTGGAATACCATTTTCAGACAGTATTTTGGCAGCTTTTTTCACACAGAAGTGAGAGCAAAATTACTAGGGATTTTGGATAGCAACTATACACCTCTCAGCAGCACCATCTGATGCCACACTGTCCACTACTCCTTAGGCTGCCCAGTTATGCTATCCCACTGTGCACATGCACTGCAAGGGGCACTGGTTAGCACAGACACATGTGCTAGAAATGTACATGGCAAGTAGCACACATGAAGATTTGTTATCACTTGTACTAAAAACAAACTGCAAAAGTAAGTCTACAAGCCACATCTAAAGAAGTAGAATTCAAATGGGCATTTGAGTTCATTCTCATTACAGCCCCTGTTCACGCCTGTTGTAGCACACACAGGTACAGTTCCCAAATGGCAAGCTAAAATAAAGTGTGGTTTATACCAACTCACATGTATACTGTCTTGTTTTCTAAAATGGATTACAATTTGGCATATATAGATTTAAAACAGAATACACCAGAAACAAGTTTGAATTACTGTTTGTTTTCTTGGACCTAATCCGAGTGTGACCTGTTGAACACATGGGAAACAGACTGAAGAATTTACCGGTTCACAACGCTGTTGTGAATTGACATGAATTTATAATGAGAAGCAGGAGAATATTATGATGAAAAAGACCTGTGGTCACAGTTATTATATCTATGTATCTGCATCTTTATTCACTTATGTAGTTAAAAGTTCCCTTAAGTTCAACAGAGTGAAGAGAATACTGATTAAAGCGGCCTGGGAAAAAGGTAGAAGACATCTTACAGAATTTAAAGCAATTACAGAAGATTGGGGAAGAAAAGGAATCAGGCTCTTTGCTCCTGAGAGCAAAACCATATATGAAAGGAGCGCTCTTTTCAGGTGCATCAAGTCCTCACAGCTTCCCTACTTTACACAGCTTCCCTACTTCACACAAAGGTACGATTTTATTCCTCCAGGTTAGGGATCTCGCTCCGGTGAGGCAAAGCATGCTCCAGGGAAAGCACGCTGTGAAGGCCAGTGTCGAAAACTCTGCTGCTCCTGCACCTGCAAGCAAAAAGGAGCAGGGCACTGCCCATCTGGACATGGCTCAGATACAGGATTATGCCCCAGTTCCAACGTAGGAATCCCTAGTTCAAAGTCTGAAAGGCTTGTAAGAAGTCATCTTGCAAGTATGAAACTAACACTGTGCTTTGACACCATCAAGGAGAAGGACATCACTCTCCTACCTGGGAAAAGGAATCTATAAACCATTTTCAGAGTTCATCATCTTTGCTCACTTGGAAGCAGGATTTTCATAAAACTAGGAAGAAACAAACCCCATTTACCCATCAAGGAGAGCTGGCAACCCTATTGTGGTCCTCAGTCTGAGAGCTATACATACAGCCCATGGGCGATCTGTATGTACACACCACTCCCCTGGGACTGCAGCAACAGGATATATGAAATCTATCAAAATCCGCTTCATTTGGGCATCCCCAGCTTTGTGTGAAAGTTGCTCTCTACTAAATTCGTACATGGGCCCTGCTATAGGGGTTAGTAAGAACACCCCTCCGAGGGCACGCATTTTTATACACGTTACATTTTATACACATTAAATATACACAGTATAGAACTGGAAAAAGAAATCATTTTGACAGGGGGGGAAATGCAAAATACAAGCATATGTTATCAAAAGGCCTTATGAGTAAGAGCGCAGGCAAGCAGCTGGCGTGGTGGTGGTGGTGGTGGGGATACTTTATTGCGTTCCTGTAGCGGGCAGGAGCACTCTATGGAATAGCAGTCGAGGGGGAAGGCAGGAGCTCTCCGAACAGCTCCGGGGAGGGGAAAGCCTTACAAGCGCCCTGAGGGCAAACCGGACGGTTCCGGGCATTTCGTTAAACACCTCGAAGCACCCGGCGGGCGAGAAGAAACCCGCGAAAGGCTGCTCAGCGCACCCCCCCACCTCCCTCCCCTCCCCGCCCCTCCCGCCGTTAGCGCCCGCTCCCCACCGCGGCGGGGCCGCGGCTCCCTCACAGCCGGGGCAGGCCCCGGCCCAGCCACCCGGCCGCCAGGCCCCCCACGGCGGGCACGGGGCGGCACTCACCGGCCATGCTGTCGGTCTGCGTGCTCGCCGCGCTCACCCGCGGCCCCCCCGCCGCCACCGCCTCCTCTGCGCCGTGCATCGGTGCCGGTGCCGGAGCCGGAGCCGGAGCCGGAGCCGGAGCCGGTGCGGGTGCCGCCCGGCGCCCCCGGCCTCCTCCACCCCGCCCCCATGGCCGCCCCGCTCCTCCCTCAGGGCGTCGCCGTGACGGGGGCGTCCGCATGGCAACGGCCGCCGACGGGCGGGCGCCTCGGCTAATAGGGAGCGGGAGTGGAAGGAGAGGGTGAGGCTTGTCGTGACGGGGCGGGCCGGCGGCTGAAGCGGGGCGGTGGCTGCTGGCGAGGGGCGGGCGCCGTCCTTCGTAGCGAAATTTTAACGTTGAAATACCCCCCACCGCCTCGCCCTCCCCAGCGGGGTTTGACTTCTCTGGGTGTCGGGGAGTCTCGGCCGTGGCTGTCGCGCTGATACCCGCTCCTAACCTCCTCCCCCGCCCCTTCCCGCACCCCGGGCCCGACCCGGTCCCTCATCCCCGGCCATTGGTGGCCTGCTGGGGAAAATCCAAGCCCGCGGGCAAAAAAGGGATCTGAGGGACACCCTGGCTGGGACCCCGGGGCTGGGCCAGCGTCTGCTCCCCAGCACAGAAGTTGCTTCTGCAGCCGGCTTGCCACACAGGTGGCTCGTAGCATGAGGTTTTCTGTTTGTTGGGGTCATCTCTCTTGTGCCCTGCTAAATGTTTTGTTAGTTTAACTGCCTTGGTTAAGTGTGTGAAAAATCGTGCTCCCCATCCTTTCACCCACGCTGCTTGCTTCCTCTGGGGAACGAGAGCAGCTTCCCCAGGCATCGTTTTGTTGGTAGAAACTGTGTCTTTCCAGTGTGGATTTATTATATGGTGATCACACCTGTGTAGGAAAATGAGCAAGGCCTTGTCTGTATAGAGCAAGCTATGAAAACAGGGTTTTTTTCATCTTTAAAGATATCTGTTGTGGCTGCTGTGACTAGTTGACAGCAGCCGATAGAGATACCAAAACTTTTCATCATGTATGAATCAACGTTCAGGCTTGGGAAGACTGGCTCTGGGGTTGCCACTTTGGCTACCCAAGGCCATAGTGAGAGAAAGGTTGGAAGAGAGCAGAAAAGGATTGGGGGTTTTTTGTTTCTTTGTTTGTTTCTGTGCCTTTTGTTGTTCTGTTTTTTTTTGTTTTTTTTTTAAACAATCTTTGTCTTGATTTGAGTCAATAACTAAGGGTATATTGCCTCTTGGATATCAAGGCATTGGGCTCCTGAAAGATGAGCTGGTTTGATGGGATTTGACTGTCTCTGTTCCTGGGCTAACAGGTTAATGGATGTTAAATTAGAATATACCCAGACTTCGTGCTTAATATCTCCTCTTCTATGAAGGCAATGACTTGTAATTAACTGGATAATTCTTACTGATTACAAAAGGGCTGTAGTATGCAATAGCTTCAAGATTTTGAAACTTAATACAAGGCAGTTACTTCGTCCCAAAACTGCGTACATTTATAAAGAAACAATTAATGGTTTGTGGAAGAAATGTGATACATCCCTGAAAGTGGTTGAGGTATCAGTTGAAAGTACATGAAGTCTTATGGTCCCAGGAAGGCTGTGGACAGAGTCTGGAGTAAAGAAAGAGGAGGAGAATCAGTTGTATGTTGCAGTCATTAAAAATAAATGCCCAAATCCTTTTCCAGGAAATAATTCTCAAAGAGCAGGCTTTCAGAAGGAACCCGGTGCCCACAGGAGGACACTCAGACTTTTTGGCTTGGTTTTGTGGGTCAAATCTCTTGCCGATGCTGTGGAGAGATGAAGAACAGACAAGGTACTAGCAGGCAAATCTGCTGCACAGCTGAGGTGATGTTAACATCCCCTAATTAGTTTGCTGCTTGGGTTTCCCCTTCTTTTTCTCTGGCAAGCAACTATTTTCCTGAAGTAATGCATGTGGGATTCAAGGGCAGAAGGTTTTTTTCCTCCCTGGGAACTCTGTTAAAAATAATGACTGTTCAGAGAAAGATCTGAAAAGGAGGCAGCTGAAGTTGCCCTTGTGACGTTTCTAGGAACGCTAAACAGGATGCATTTGATGGAACTCCTGAAGTAGCTGCACCTCACCGCAGAGGCAGTATCACCCTGTCTCAAGTGCTTGCCCCAAAGTTTGGACTCTTTGCCAGGAAAACAGTGCAGCAAAAGTATGCTTGCAAAAGTCATCTCCCCTGAAAGTTATGGTTGTGTGTGTTTGTGCAAGTGCCATGTTTAATATATTTTTATTTCTTTGTACTTAACTCAGATGTGGTTTAGTTGTACGTGGTATTTTACCCTCTGAAGAGAATTCAATATTTGTGTACTGCTATGGAAGTGTGAGAGAAGCAGGAAGAAGCCCAAGACTGACATACCACTTCATGCCTATGCAAAATTAACTGTTTGTCTGCTGTCTCATCTCCCCACTCCTAGGAACTGCTTGTAAAACTGTGATGTTTGGGTCCTGACGGCTATCTGAACAACTGTGGTTAGCTGGGAAACAATGTTGGCTGTCTCAGGTAGTGGCCAAGAATATAGTTTTAGAGTTCAGTGGTGTTTACCCTCGCAGGAGAGGCAGCTACCTGCCTGGACGGGTCAGCCAGACTGGAAGGGGGTCCCAGAAAGTTATTTTCCACAACAGGCGGCTCAGCTGCAAATGCTGCAGCTGGAGCAAGAACCAGAGCCTCTGCTGCTATGCTTTACTTTCTGCTGTTATGAAGGATTCGAGGTTTGTGCTCTGGTAGTTTATTCAGCTTTCACCATAGGCATCTAGAGGGATCAGCCTTCATTAATAAGCTCTGCTGGGCTTCATGGTCTGTATAAACCAAGGGATCTACCTATGACCTATGGGCGTTTTGACCAGAGCCTCTGTGGTGGAGTGTTTAATGTCTCTGCCAATTTTTCTAAATATCAGGGTATGTAAAAGCTGTTCTGTGGCTAAATTTTCAGAGATAAATCCACAAACTGCTGTCATGTATAAAAAAACCAAAATAATTATTCAGAGCCAGTGACTATAAAATCCCATCCTGAAGAGTTTCAGAAGTGAGTCCTAGACCATCTAGACTAAAAGGACTAGAAATGACTAAAAGGATTCCCAAGGACATGACCTAAAGCAATACAGAATCTTTTGTGAGTCTCGAATAAAGTCAATATAAGTCTAGAAACTAGATGAGAGTATGAATTGTTTCTTTTTGAGGATCCTTTTGTTTCCTGTATGGCCTAAAATGGATTCCTTTGCTGTGCAAGTTACCGCTTATAGCATGACTTATCTAAGATGAACTTTTTTCCCATTCGGAAAAATTCCTTTCTAGACCCAGTCTTTATGAAAGACTACAAAATGACGTGTGCATTTTCACTTACCAATCTCCCAAATGTGTCTGGACCACTGCTGAAAGCAGAGGAGAGACGTTTTGTGTTAAAATAGACCTGCAGCAAGCTAAAGGGTAACACCTTTCAGTATGATCATCCCCTGGTATCCCAAAACCAAACCAACGCTTGCAAGAACTCTCCCTGCTCTGTTAAATTTTGTGGTGTTTTTTCCACTGTGTTGGAGAATCAGTTTCTCTTGCTAGTAGCTTGTTGATTCAGACCACAGTATTTTACTTAAGCGCCTAAGTGCTTCCATTCACAGCTGGGCATGGAGACGGGGGTTTTCAGGGGTCAGCAAGCCCAAAGTAAGTGGAAATCAAATTCACAGCAACAGTCACTTGTAAGTTGCAGTTACTTCATTGTGCAGGAGTCTTCTTCGTAAGAAGGGAGGCAGCATGATTTATAGATATGTCCCATCCTACGCTGGTTTTTCATCTAATTTGGATCTTGAACTTGAAAGCTCTCAATGTACTGGGACTAAAGGATTTGCTGCTCCTGTTTGCTTCCCACCAAAAGCTGCAGCTAAAAGCTAGAGGGCAGCTGATGACAGCGTCTCTGTGGAGCATGAGGAGGGTGCTCACTTGCTCCAGGACCAGGAGAGACCATGTCATTCCTGAAAATCTGTCAAAAGGAGAATGGCACCAACCCTAATGCAGAAAGTATCCCTGCCCAGGGACTGAGTATGCTGCTTTTGGTAAGGTATCAGTGGAGAAGAGGATGGTAGAGGAACATAATGAGGAAAATATGTTCTTAGCCTTGCTGTCCTTTTTATATACAATTCAAGGCAATTCAGCCTTTCCAGTTAACCAGCATGTTAGCCTCCGAGCTGCCATTTTGAGTATGTCACTTTACAGGTCAGCAAGAATTTCTGGATGAGCCTTTTCTGCTTGAATCAGACCTGCTGGAAAAACCTACTGCTGCTCTCAACAGCTGCAGTTTGTTCCTGCATCTGTGTCTTAAAAACCCAATTCATGCAAGTGATTGATTGCTTAACGTGCCTCTCCCCCCACATTTTTCTTTACTTAGCAGACCCATTTGCTAGGATTTCTCATTCTAAGTGCGTGCCCCGGAAGGCTTTAATCTCTGCTGTGTTATGTTTTGATCTGGTAGATGAGAGAAAGCCCATTCCTAAAGCTCACTCTGCCAAAATGTCCTTTGGAAGTTGTCATGTAAGATTGTCACATTGCTTGTGTTCTCAGACCTCTGACAAGTCTCTGTTTGTGAAGGTACCCTGTGATACCTTCAGTGCCATGAAGCTCCGTGATTGTCTTGGCTCATGAGCTTAAGTATTTTTATCCTTTTGAATAATTTAGTAGCCATTCAGTATAACAGTGTTTGCAGTGTTTACTCAGAATTTATTGAGCTGTTTTGCTGGGCTTTTCTGGTGCTTCTTGTATCACTGTCAGTACATTTTTACACCTTCATCTTGATGGTATCCATGGACCGAGAATCTCATTCCTCACCACCACCTGCTTACATATCTTTTGGGGTTGATTTGCTGAGAAAACTTATTCCTGCATCACAGTTACCTGCTTTGTAGTGTCTTTCTGCATCTGTGCACTACAGGTCTGAAATATGGTTTCCTGCATTACCATTCACCCTCTTAATGCAGATGACTTTACACTTATCCCAAAGTCTTAGCTGGGGTATAATGATAATGATCTACAGTGAAGCTGATTATCTGTTTCAAAACTAGTAAGAAGGGAGTCCCTGAGAAGAACTTACTGTGCTTAATTCCTGGAGTTTTGGATCTTTATTCATCTCCAGTAGTTCTACTCTGACCCTTGGTTTGCCTTCTAGATTTAAAAAAAACCCCAAACAATAAACCCTCCTCTTAGAAAGTTTTATCAGTGAGCTATTAAACATTACTTTAACAGCTAGGCGCATCAGTTCATACAGGAGTGTTGTGGTTTAACCCCAGCCAGCAACTAAGCACCACACAGCCACTTGCTCACTCCCCCCCAGTGGGATGGGGGAGAGAATCAGAAGGGTAAAAGTGGGAAAACTCGTGGGTTGAGATAAAGACAGTTTAATAGGTAAAGCAAAAGCCGTGCGCACAAGCAAAGCAAAACAAGGAATTCATTCACTGCTTCCCATCGGCAGGCAGGTGTGTCCAGCCATCTCCAGGAAAGCAGGGCTCCATCACACAGAACGGTTACTTGGGAAGACAAACGCCATCACTCCGAACGTCCCCCCCTTCCTTCTTCTTTCCCCAGCTTTATATGCTGAGCATGACATCATATGGTGTGGAATATCCCTTTGGTCAGTTGGGGTCAGCTGTCCCAGCTGTGTCCCCTCCTGACTTCTTGCGCACCCCAGCCTACTTGCTGGTGGGGTGGTGTGAGAGGCAGAAAAGGCCTTGGCTCTGTGTAAGCACTGCTCAGCAGTAATGAAAACATCCCTGTGTTATCAACACTGTTTCCAGCACAAGTCCAAACCATAGCCCTGTACTAGCTACTGTGAAGAAAATTAACTCTACCCTAGCCAAAACCAGCACAAGGAGGTATCTGCTCTTTGTTTGTACCATGCAAATACAACAAGCTTCTTTTTTTTAATCTCTTCAAGCCATGCTTAAGGAGTTTCTGCTGGTGATATGTTTTTTAACAACTCATTAGAAGAAAGCTAATCATCAAGCAAGCAAACAACCAGGAATTAATTACATTAATTAAAACAATTAAGAGAGGAAAATGAATCAATTTATAAGCAAGTTGTCAATTTCTTCCTTCCAGTGCATTGCATTAAGAAGGGGTTGCACGTGCTGTCCCCCTGTTGGAGGACAGGCTCTCGCCTAGGGACAGAGGCATCTGTTGCACATCAGCTCAGCCACAGCTTGGTGCTCCAGTGGGATGTAAACCTGGGAGCTCTGACACTCCAGACTTAGAGTCGAGTTTGCTGGTGCTCTGTTCTCCACAGCTGCTACGTTTCACCACTGTGACGGATGCGCTCAACTCCTTGACCAAACTAGCAGTAGTTTGGTTCAGGCTCCAAAGGAGGTAAAGGCCTCGGCCATAACCGGGCCAAGAACTTCTCTAGTTCCAACCTGTTGTCTGAAAACCCACACAGGAACAGGGTGACACGGGGAGCATTGGTGCATATGGGCTTGGCAACTGGAACACCGATCATGCGATTAACGCATGAATAGCAGGTGGTTCTTCCAAGACTCATTTATCAAGGAACAAAGAAAGTTGTCAAGACAAGGAGTCTCACGCTTACCTTTTCCATCGCATGTCATTTGACTACAAGCCAACCACTTTATTCCATAAATATGACAGCCTGAGCGAGCCGCCTTTGAGCTCTCCCTGCTAAGCAGCTGGCTGCACAGCGGTGATCTCTCCTTGTGCTGGGACGCCTCCCAAGGCTACTTCTCTAGGCTGAGAGACCCCTTACCAGCTGCAGATCTTTGGTAAGTGACCGATACCGCACATAACCTTGTATTATAGTGCACTAAGATTTTGTATTGGTAACTTTGAATCATTATTGTATCCTCTGCAGTAAGTAACAGAGTGAACCTTGCCACAGAACTTTGTTAAGTCTCACTTTTACACCACCTTACTTCAGTAAAAACACTTTTGCTGATACCTTTGGCGGTGGTTCTTTAAGTGGTCTAAATCCCTGCTGCGACAACCTCAGACATGTCTACTTTCCTGTGAAGCCGCCCCTGTGCCTAGTTTGTATCTCTGTTGGAAGCAGCAGAGGGTAGACATTGCTATATAGTGAGGGGTCTTTATTTAGACACAGTAAAGCCATGGTGTTGCTCTGGTGTCAGAAAGGCAATCAGGTTTGGGTCATGCCAAGGTTATGAAAGACTGTGGGGTGAGAGGCTAATCCTGTGTCCGTGCCCATGCACTGGTCATCTGGAGTAGCTGCTGATTTAGATGCTCAGAATGTACATATTCAGCAGCTGAGTAATGAACCATTGTTTCACCAAGCCATATTAACTGACTGCATTTTATACCCATATTATGCATTTAATCTGCAGTGCTATCTAAGGTTCCTTCAGATACTTGCATGTGCATACACTCGTCTTTGCAGATATGACAGGAACACAAGAATTTATTGAGGCATTGCTACTGTGCTTTGAATCTACACAAATTAACTTTTTAATTGCCAACAAACACTCAGTGGTGTCCTAGACATCAAAATGTCAAGACAGGATTTTATGTTATAAGCTATAGCTCGGGAAAAGATAAAAATACACCTTTCAGAAGTGGCTGGGATAAATGGCAAACATTTTCCACATGTTTAAATTCTTTTAAGAAACTGTTTGTATAACTGATACAGATAACAACCCGGATATCACACAAACAAAACCTGTATAAATGAACTTGGAACAGATGGCAGAGTGCTTGCTTCATAAAGCAGCGTACTGAAGCGTGTGCAGTGGAAAGGGAAATATTTAGAGTGTGTGGTGGCAGGAGTGTGATTTGTGACAGCTGAGATGCTGTGCAGGGAAACTTGCCCCAAGCAGGAGCCCCTCCAAGAGCCCAGCCCTGGGGACATTACTGTGGGAAGGTGATGGAGTTTCAGCCAATCTCACAGGGCACGTTGTCTATGCCTAGATTGCAGTGTAAGAGCAATCTTTCAGGTGGCTGTAAAAAGAGTACTTCACTGTTTTTGGATTTTCTACCTATATAGCTGCTATATGGTCTTTGCAGGTAGCCACAGTGAGGGTACTGGCATGGTGGTTGTTGCTGGACACCTGGGATCCAAGGTCCTGTGCAGGTCATGCCTGCCACAGGCTTTTAATATAGTCTGGTGCTCAGCGTGGCTGTCTGTAACACGGCACAGAGCTTGGACATCTTCCTGCCCGCTCTCCTACCACAGGTCACCCAGCCTGGTTTCCATGCTTTCGCCCTGCTGCAGGTGGAGACCAAGGATGGTGGCACTGAGGTAGGAGATCCAGGCCCGAGAGCTCAGCTCCTGGGGGTGCTTTTTGGCCCACAGTGTTTCAGCTTCTGAAATACTTGCTTTGTCAGGAGAAGGTGAGGCACTTCTCTTGTGGCTTGTCCTGCTGGGCAAGCTGCAGGGAGGGTAAAAAGGAAGGAGATGAACCAGGGATCTCCTCCAAAAGTTTGGGCTTTAAGTCTTTATGTCAGACTCTGTCTTTAGCACTCACTGCCTTTTTCATTGCTTTGAAAAAGAGCAAGATTAGGAACTGTGCAAAAGTCAGTTTGACAGCAACGAAGACAGCATCTGTCAGCTCCACAAAATGGAGGCCACAAAAATGGCTGCACAAACCCTCCACCCCTCTCCTGCTGTAGAAATCCTAGGCCCTAGTCCCTCCCTTGTAAGGGCAGAGTTCAGCATCCTTCCTTGCTGGCGGCACACGGCACTGCTGGTAACTGGGTTATGAACAACTCTTTCCATGCTGGTCACCGAAAGCAGCTAGTGATGCCTCTTTCTTCCTCCTAACAGGGCCAGGTTTGTGCTGACAGCTTGGAAGTGATTGCTTCTGCAGTTACCTACAGGTACTTGGAGTCCAACGCTCACCTGGTTATACCTTCTAGTAAATGACAACCACTAAGGCATGGCAGACATGTCCTGCGAGGTGGTGAGCATACCTTAGCTGCGTTAGGGTTCCTCCTGAATGGTGCTGAGCACTAGCGGAGTCCTTTGGATGCTCAGCAACCACTCCGAGTTTGCTCCACTGGCTTTAACATGAGTGTAAGGCCTTGGGAACTCCACACCACCCTGCCCTGTGGGTCTGTGACCCAAATTTGTTCACAGTCCAACTCCCCTGAGCTCAGGCATGGGATTTTGTTCCCTGTCATTCGTGTGATAAAGCTTGTAATTCCGTTGTGCTAATATCCTGAAGGCTGCTCAGCACAAAACTGGCACCCTGTCTGCTCTTCCAGTCTGCAAGCCAACAGAGACAATTTCTTCTAAGGTTGTCTTTTTGGACATCGGTTATAATGCAGTGATGTGTGCTGTCAAATGGTCTGACTTGGATTTTTCTCCCATTCTGTAACAGAGATTACCTGTCAATTTTTCTTATTGTTATGTGTTTCCTTTGACAGTTCTGTTCCATGTTTTGGTGACAAGGAGGCAAGAATTCAATTTTGTTTCCCTATTTAGAAATAAATGCAGTATTCCTAGAGCCCAGACTAAAATGAAATACATTTGACATTTCTACATGGAAAGGTGCCCTGGAGACAGATTGCTCCTCATGCACACATACACTTCACAAGGCAAGAAGTGTCTGAAAAGATGGAAACAAAATGAAAATGAAGACTCTGGCTATTACAAGCTCCTGACAAGAGCTGTTATTTCTTATCAACAGCTGCAGACAGACTCCGGAGACCAAATCAGTTAGTGAAGAGAAAGTATGTAAGGAGGGAATAGAGCATATGAGGAAGAAATCGGGCTGGTGGGTCTCTTCTGTGTGGTAGGGGGATTCTGCTCCATGGGAGCACCTCCTGCTGCTCTTCTGTGTTTTCCTGTGCCTTTCCCAGGCTTGTCTCAGCCAGCGCTGTTTTCAGGCAACTCCATCCTCCCCTGCTTCCTTCCCATTCCCAGGCTCTGCAGGAGGGATCTCCCTTCACAACAAGAGGCATGGAAAGGAGCAAATGTTACTGTGTTCCGAGTTTGTCCCTTCTGCATCTTTATGGTGACTTCCCGGAGGCAGGAAAAACATGCCATTGCTCTGTGTGGGAGCAGCTCGCCTTATCTCAGCTCCCTCAGCCCAGCTTCTCAGTCTGGGGGCACGGATCCTGCAGACCTGTGATAACGCAATAGCTGCTGAACAGGGGTCACTTGTTTCCATCTGGGCGTGCGGAGAACTTGTTTTTGTGAAGGTCTTGCTGAGAGAAGGAGCTTGTGTAAGGCAAGGGGTGAAGGCCCCTCCATCCTCCTCGGCGGCTGAATGCAGCAGCCTGCCCTCCTGCCCTGACCCGGCAGGGTCAGTCCCTTGCGCTATGGTCAGCACGCAGGCTTGCTCCGAAGGAGCGGGATGCTGGGGGTAAGTGGATGAGATGATTCCCTTGCACAGATACAGCTTGTCCAGGTCAGTCCAGCAGGCTCTGCTGAAGTCTGTTGAAATGAAGCTCTGTGAAGAGGTAATGCCTACAAGTCTCAAATAACTTCCAGGGCTGGGAACGCTGCCTGACTTGGCGTCAGCAGAATTAAAGCCCTGGGTTAAGAAAATGTTCCCTGTGCTGTGCTCAGCTGCTGCAGGAGAGGGGGAAACTCAGCCTCTCTCCAGATTCCTCTTTTGTGGTTGTGGACAGCCTCTGCTTTCAGAGGGTCAAAACACAGCTTGCCTTTGGGGCGTATTTGCACAGCACAGACAAAGAGCAGATCTAAATTCAAATTAGGGAACGAATTTCCTTGTTAAGATGGGCAAAATTTGTTGCACAGGACCTACACATTTGTTGGGCCTTATGCTTCCCTTTGTAATCAGTTTAGCTGCAGGCTGGTCTGTGCTGGTATCCTTGATTTATAGCAGAAGCAGAAGCCAGGCCATTTTTTTTGTTGCTTTCAAAGACTTCCTGGAATTGCTTTGCAACCTCTGCAGAGCTTTAGAGCGCAGAAACATTGCAGAATGCTGCAGTGCACAGGTACCTCCGATATAACAGCAAGCAGGTACTGAGTCTTTTGGAGCTGTCATGGGCTTCATGACACTCACTGAGCAGGAACGTAAGCATTTGTAGTTGTCTGACATCATAGCTGAGTTTCTGAGAGGTGACTCGCTTCCACCGTGGGTGGGTGTGAGGACTCCTGGGATCCCACCATTCTTTGTGTTCTACCATGCTGCTCCTTGTCATGTAGGACATCTTAAATAAGTTCTGGAAAAAAAATAGTTGCTTTTATCCTTTTGCTGCCCTTTATCTCCTGCTCTGGCCAGGGTGGCTGTCATCTGCGATACAGCGATTGTACCACCCTCCAGAGGGATCCAAGTGCCTCGTGTAGCATCCGTACACTGGTGGTGGTTCTCCTTCCATTCCAGGTAAATACACCCTCTCATCTTACTTGCATTTCTGCCTCTCTGTACTGGTTTCAGTGATTTCCAGATGATGCCTCTCAGGCTGGTTCACTGTGCCGAACTTGGGCTCTTTGTTGCTAACTGCAGGGTTATTTGGTCAAGTCCCAGGTTTAGGACACCGTTGTAGTACATTGTATCTGACTTGTACCCAGCTCTGGTTTGGAGATTTTTCAATAAGCATCACAAGAAAGGTGAATTCTTAAGGAGAGATTTGAAGGACGATGATGATTAGCTTCGAGGGCATTTAGGGGGAGACCTCTTCCCAACCATGCAAGTGGGCTGGGGTGCCAACACTGTTGTCTGGGAACTCCCTCCACCCACCCGCAGCAAATATGGATATGGAGATGGGCATCACGGGATGCTTGGGAGCAGCATCAGCCTCTGATGAGATGACTGGCAAGGAGAGGGCAAAGCCATGAAGTGCCTGAAAGGTGAAGAACAACTTGGTTTAAAGCTGACATATTTGTGTCATGTCTTGTGCTTTTGTTTGTTTTTATTTTTGTTTACTTTTATTTAGTGTTTCTATTTGAAGTCCTCAGTCCCCACCAACTTTGCTGGGGGCTGAGCATGACTTTCCCCTGTCTTCACGTCTGCTACGGTCACCCAATTTCTTGGTTTTAATCTATCTGCTTCACTGCACTTTAGGGGGCTCAGTTCTTGCCCACTTAATTGAAGTGTATCACTTTTTGACTGCCTGACAATGGTATTATAAATGACCTATTGCATTTAAACACGTCTGAGAAATTGGTTGAGGAATCCTCGCATTTTTGCTGTGCTCGGGGGACGTTTCATCGCTCTCAGAAGATTCCCCAGAGGGTTCATGGAGTCTCAGAGCATCTTCCCTAAAACTACATTCTGCCCTGTTAATGTATCTCAATGTACAGCATTGAAGAAGTGGTAACCCAGAGTTACGTGGTGTCCTATAGTTAGGACATCTCTCCTCATGAGGCCAGACAGCCCTTCTCTGAGGCAGCAAGGGAAGCCACGAGCCCCCCGCCTGCCACTGGGGCTGGTGAGCTCAGCTGTGCCTGCTGGGAAGGGAAGGAGAGCGAGGGCCTCTGAGTGAGCCATGGGCACCTCAGGAGGCTCCAGATGGTCTGTCACAGCACGAGAGCGCGAGGCGAGACGTCCCCATGCAGCAGCCGGCGGCTGGGATGCAAAGATGCACCCTGTGCTGAACATTGACCTTGTGGTTATGTCCCTGGCTTGCACCCAGGGGACATGCTGGGGCTCAAGGGTGGCTGTGGGGTGGTATGAGGAGCCCGCAGCTGGTTGTCCACTGGGGAGCTCCAAGAGTGACATCTGTTTATTTTCCTTCATATTCCTCTCAGAAAGAAAAATGAGTCCAAGGAGTCAAAGTGTACGACACAGAGTTGAACCTGACAGGCTAGATCAAGGGAGGTAAATCTGATCTCAGCAAGAGTCCTGAGTCTTTCTATGCCTCCTCAGTGCTCTGCGCTGAGACCTTCTGGTGACAGCAAAAGTGGAAACCCTGGCCTGAGATGAGCTGAGTAGAAGGGACTTTGCGTATTGGCTCACAGTTTGCCTTGAAGTGTCATGGGGAAAGGGAAGACACTTTGAAATTCATCTCCTGTCCTGCCCTTTTTCCTGAGCCATGCTTGGTTCTGTGCGCCCTGGGACAGTGTCCACGGGAGGCTGTGGGACCCGTGCTAGTGCAACAGCTGCTCTTCCAGGGTGAACTTTCCCACCTTTAGCTGCTAAACCAGACTGAACTGAGATGTATTGTGGCCGCTGGGAGTTTGAAGTTGGGTTTAGTGCCCCAAACCTGAAGGCATGTAAAGCAAGGGCTTCCTCCCCCCATGTCTTGGGGCGGGGGGGGAACCACCCAGCCCTCACCACCAGCCCCTGGCAGCCTGGACGTGACCCTTGGCAGAGATACTTGTCACAGACAACTTCTGAAAGGGAAATAAATGAATCCCTCTGGTGAGTCCTGGCTGGAAGGAGGAAAGGGAAAAGGCAGACAGGGTTATCTGCACTCCACAGCGAGGGGAGGAGGATGCCAGATGGAGTCCGAAGGTGGAGATAGAAGTAGGGGAGGCTCACCTTGGAAAAAGGGTGGCGTGCAGACAGGGTGACCCAGGGGAAAGGCGAAGCAAGCGAGGACAGAGCTGTCAGCCCCACCGTTCTCTGTCTTCCCCCTGGGTGTATGCCACCCCCACCCTGGGTGCGTACCATTGGACTTCTGCTCTCCAAAGGGGACTTCAGAGTCCCCAGCTACTCTGAAGGGGACTGAGGCTAAGTGTAGGGATGCTCTGCCCCTGGCTGTGGGGGGCTGAGGACAGGGACTCTTGGATGCACCCATCCCCAAGATGGACAGAGCAGTGGGCACTGCTGCTTGGAGCTGCTGCAGGAGGAGGTTTGGAGCTCATCTCTATTAAGTGCTTCCCTAACCTGGACAGCCATTTTCTGGTCCAAGGTTGGCTTTTCTAAATGCCCTGGAAGTCACTGGCTTAGATAGGGTGCTTGGAGGTTTGTGTGGCCTGTGGAAGCACTGGGTGGCATCAGCCTTGACATCTGGGGTCACCAGAGGGTTCCCACAGTAGGGACGCTGAGCAGAAGACAGTGTTGCTTTTGCTCCCACTGGTTGGAGGCTCATCGGGGTTCCATCAGTGACATCTGGGCAGGCTCCAGAGATCCTTGGTCACTTGATATTCACCCCGTTATTGCAAGCCTGTGCCTGCCTTGTCATCAGAGACACCGCATTGGCAATAAACAATATACAACAACTGGACGTGAGCCTGTGGCATAGTGGAAATGCTGTGCTTTGTCCCATAAGAAAACCTTTTAAGATCTACTGGTACGAAGTGCCCAAAAGGTTTAATTTCGTATCTGCCCCCTCAGCTCCTCAAATGCTAACCTTGCCCCAAGCCCCAGTGCTTTCCCCCAGTTTTCTTCTGAGCTCCAGGAAGCCCCCACCAAAGCTCGACTGCAGCATCACAGGTGCCCAGGAGCATATAGTAACAGTAAACCAGTTTGTGAATAGTTCCCTAAAGCAGTGGTAATATACCTCTGGATACTAATTTTAACATAAAAGTGGCTTATTTTGGTGAAGGTAAGCTTGTTCCTAAATCAAATAGGAGGTGGCGCCCCAGGGACGCTGGTGCTTGTTCCCATCAGGCTCAACTGATCCAAGGCCGGGGCGGTGTTCAGTCGGTTTAGCTAATTCAGAGCAGTTTGGGTCACACCTGAGTCACTTTGTACCTGGCTCTTCTTCCGCTTACTTTGTATAACCTCTCTGAATTGCAGAGGTGGCTTTAGGCTTTGTGTTTCCTGTGGGAGCGATGCAGCACGGTACCAAATGGGATTTTTAAGGGGATGGCTGTAGGGAGAAAACATGTGTCCCTGCACCCCTCTGTTTTGCCAGGCCAGCTGCAAAGCACCTTTTGGAGACAGCATCATTTTAGCAAGTAAAAGAGCAGCTTTGAACTTGGAAGGTCTTTGTTGACCAAAAGGTCAATTGCCATGAGCGTGTCAAACCTCTGTATAAAACAGTGATGGTGCTTACCTGGTGGCCCTCTGGCTAGCGTCCAGCCCCGCCCTCCCCGAGTGGGTCTTTGCTGCTGCCCCAGCCTCATCGCAGCATCGTGCTTTTTCCCTGAAAAAATCCCACAAAGCCGGTGCTGCTATCCGGTTGCTGGAAATGACTTTTTGGAATGGTGGCATTTGGAAACTGATGTTTAAAGGTTTCAAGTCCTTGCAGGAGATGCCCTTGGAAGAAATCTTGTTTACTTGGTTCACGTGACTTCCAAAGAGACAGGGGAAAAGAAAATAGGATTTGTTTGTCTTTTTGTAATAAAGCACTGTAAAATTATTTGTAAATTGTAAAACAATTGGTAAAAAAAGCAAATGCAGATGCTCTACAAGGACCAGAGGAACCATTTGTTTCCAATCCAGAAAAAGTTTTAGTTAAAACTGAGTACATCATAACTCTGTATGTATTTTGCTGAGTGGGAAATAAGCAATAAACCTTGAAGCGTCAACTTACTAGGAGTGAAAGATGCTTTGACTCTCTTATGAGCATCAACACATGCAGATCAGGCTACCTGATTAAATAGAGGAGAGAAATATTGGTTCTTACAGTGAGAAACAACTAGTTTTCCATGTTTCTTTTAGAATGGAAATTCCATTTTTAGAATAGATTTCTAATAGCTATTTAAATAGTCTAATACATATTTAATTTAGAGTCATGTTCAGTAAAATGGTGACATAGTATTATCACACTGCAAATGCACATGAAGTGATGTTAGAGCCAGGGAATATCATACCCCAAATTTATTCTGGAGTTATATACACCACATACAGCTGTTTAATGAATATGAAAATTAGATTGAAAATCAGAAGATTGTTGGGGAGTGACTTTCTGGTAGTTGCCCCAGTGTTGCCTGTTGCAGCGGCTGCTGCTTTCCCTGTTTCTGATACACCGGGATCGTAAGTATGAGAAAACTTGACTATTGTTAGAATGAACCTGGGTCTTATCAGCGGTGTGCTGGTTTTGGCTGGGATAGGGTTAATTTTCTTCACAGTAGCTAGTATGGGGCTATGGTTTGGATTTGTGCTGGAAACAGTGTTGATAACACAGGGATGTTTTCGTTCCTGCTGAGCAGTGCTTACACAGAGCCAAGGCCTTTTCTGCTCCTCACACCACCCCACCAGCGAGTAGGCTGGGGGTGCCCAAGAAGTTGGGAGGGGACACAGCTGGGACAGCTGACCCCAACTGACCAAAGGGATATTCCACACCATATGACGTCACGCTCAGCATATAAATCTGGGGGAAGAAGAAGGAAGGGGGGGTACGTTCGGAGTGATGGCATTTGTCTTCCCAAGTAACCGTTCTGTGTGATGGAGCCCTGCTTTCCTGGAGATGGCTGGACACCTGCCTGCCGATGGGAAGCAGTGAATGAATTCCTTGTTTTGCTTTGCTTGTGTGCGTGGCTTTTGCTTTACCTGTTAAACTGCCTTTATCTCAACCCGTGAGTTTTCTCATTTTTACTCTTCCGATTCTCTCCCCATCCCTTCAGCGGGGAGTGAGCGAGGGGCTGTGTGGTGCTTAGTTGCCGGCTGGGGTTAAGCCACAACAGTCCTTTTTGATGCCCAACGTGGGGCTCGAAGGGTTCAAGATAATGACAGGTTTGATTGGAATGTGCTAGATCAAACTTATAGCTGTTATTGCTGTTTGGCTATTAATCGGCAGGCTCCTGTGCTTGCCATGGGGCTTGCTTGCCTCACTGTATATTAGAGTCTAGTGCTCGTTAGTGGCTGCTTTTTGCTTTCGCTGCTTGCTGCACTGCTGTACTGCTGATCACCTTACTCTGCTGTGCCTGGGAACATTTTGATAACGGCAGTGGCCATGCACCTGGGCTGGCAGATGGCCAGGGCATCGCTGCTGTTTCTGTGCTGCTGTACTGGACAGGCTGGAACTCCAGTGTGAACTTGAGTCGAAGGGACTGTGACCTGTGGACGAGTCCACGCAGGAGCAGCACACCCCGAAGTGTCTGTGACTATGATTAAGTCCACACCAGAGCAGGTACATCTCAAAGCGTCTCTGGCCATGGTTATGTCTGTGCCGCAGCAGGTATACCTCTGAATGGCCTCAAGTTGCGGCAGGGGAGGTTTAGATTGGATGTAAGGAAAAATTTCTTTACTGAAAGAGTGGTGAAACATTGGAACAGGCTGCCCAGGGAAGTGGTGGAGTCCCCATCCCTGGAGGTTTTTAAAAGACGTGTAGATGAGGCGCTTAGGGACATGGTTTAGTGGGCATGGTGGTGTTGGATTGACGGTTGGACTCGATGATCTTAGAGGTCTTTTCCAACCTCAATGATTCTATGATTCTATGATTCTATGAAGGGACTGGGGCCCCAGGATAAGTCCACACTGGAGAAGGTACACCTTGAAGCATCTGTGGCTGTGCATGAGGTCATGCTGGAGCCCCTCAAAGCGTGTGGCCATGCATAAGCCCACGACAGAGCAGGTACTCCCTTGGGGGGACTGCAGCCATGGGTAAGGCCATGTTGGGGCAGGTTTACTTCTGAAGGGACTGTGGCTGTGGGTAAGGCCACGCTGGAGCAGGTATATCTCTGAAGGCATTGTGGCCCATGGATAAGGCCACGCTGGAACAGGTGCACCTCAAAGCGACTGTGGCTGTGGGTAAGTCTGTGCCGCAGCAGGTATAGCCCTGAAGAGACTGTGGCGCATAGATAAGGCTCCACTTGGAGCAGGTACACCCCTAAGGGACTGCAGTCTGTGGATAAGTCCAAGCCGGAGCAGGGGCAAGGGGAGCAGTTCATTGCAATGTTAAACCCGATGGTCTGGTCCAAAGGGACCAGGGGTGGAGATTGTAGTGGAAATACCTTTAAATTGTTGTAACCCATGATTTGAGTTGCACGTTATAGGAATTACTATAGCTGGATTTATCATCCATTCTTTGTGCTTTTCTTTTACATCCCCCCATTTTCTCTTTTTAAAATTATCAATCATCATCATAATTTCTTTCTCTCTGCCTGGCAAAGTTGCTCTGCACCTCTAGTCCATTTTCCCTTATATTTTATAGCCTGTATGGAAACTACTTCTCAAATATTTCTTTTAAAGATAGCCCGGCTGCACCTGAACACAGAGTTCCTGGGAATAAATAAGACAGCGCTATTTTTTTATTTACACCGTCCCTCCTTACACAATCCAGTACTGACCACCACAGACAGCAGTGCCAGGCCTGGTTAATTCTGAGGAAAGTCCCCAAACTCCATCTGTTCCCTAAGCGTTTTTTCTGCTGGTGACAGAGCATTAACAAAAAGGCACTGCAAGCTCATGAATGCGGTTTGCTGTGTCTGTTACTCTACTAAGCCTGCAAAAGGGATATTTATAACAGGGATACAAATGACTTTCCCAGAAAACCAGACCATTTCCACAGAGCCTGCCACCAGGAGCAGAAGCCTTCTGCTGCGGCGTCTGAGGCTGAGCGGGAGGAGCCCAAGCCTGAAGCTCTCTGCAGAAACACAGTCACCTCCCGAGCAGCTTGCGAGCGGCGAGGTGGGGTCCCAGCTGCGAGGAACCCGCACAGGGCCCTGCCCTGGACACCCAGCCTGCTTTAGAGAGCAGAGGGGTGCCAGGGCTCTCTGTGGGACGGAGCACACCCCAGAAAAGGGGGGTTCAGTGCAGCATCCCACTAGGGCATTTCCCTGCCTCCTCCCGCTCTCACCTTGTGCTCGAGGTACTTCCGGGACTGCTTTTGTGGAAATTTCTGCCGGGGGAAGTGTTTACCTCCCAGTGCAATTTAGTAGCTAGCGATAAAGGAAAAGCCTTTACCAGCAGATCACAGGAGTGCAGAAGAGGCTCCACGGCCACATACCAATGTGACAAAGCTTTTTTTTCCTTTGGTCTACATATATTTACAAAGATTACTGTTAAAAATAACTTGTCCAAACAAACACAAAATACCAGCTGTTCTTTTATTATAACATAACATTTTAATGACCACCCCCTTACCCCCCCCCCCAGCAAAAGGAACCCAACCCAAGCCCTGCAGACAACTGCTGTCCCCCAGTATGAAGCCGACAGAAGAAGAAAGCTTAACGTGCCCAGTGAGCTTGGGTTTTTCTGGCTTCAGATTTTTTTTTTTTATTCAGTGACTCAGAGCTATGCATTGTTAAATGGAAAATTGGTCATATTTTTCAAACCCAGGGAAGGCTCGAGTTCAATTCCGCCGTCTTGAGATCTCTGAGCTGGATGTTGAATTCTGCCTTCGCGTGGCAGCAAACACCACTGCAGTAAACTCCAGCACACAGTAACCACCACTGTTACTTTTTTGAACCGCAGACACGTTAATTAACAAGGGTTAACAGGTAACCAAGGGCAAGCACGGACGTACCACCAGTGATGGTCCTGTAAGCGCAGTCCTGCTTCATCGACTCTGGTCCAGATTTATATTACTGTAGCCAGGAATGTAACAGGTAAAATGCATAAGTGCGATGGCGCTCCGGAGAAACCGGTGCTGCAACTTCTTCTAGCTCTTCCTAACAACAAGTGCTTCTTCTTAAATCGTATAGTTTAAGTTTGTATTTTGTGTCCAACTCCTTGCAAGACTGTGTTTTGTAAAATCTCATTTATAAGGAAACTCATTTTACAATGGCAAAGGGTGTCTGGGAGTTTTACCCATTACTGCACCCAAGCAGAGCTGCTACCTCAAACTCCCTCCTCCTTTGCGGTCCTTGGTGTTACAATTTTTAGAAAATACTAGAAATTGCACAGAACACATGCAATGAAGAACATATAATAAACCGAAACCACAGTTTCACTGGCAATTTGCTCCAGCATTTCCTAATGAGTTATCTTTCATGAGTTGCACGTCATTCTCACTACTTTATGGTCCCTGCTTGCTCTGTTAACAAACATACAAGTATTTCAAAATACAAACAGTTACAAAATACTCCACGGCCTGACAAATGTCCATCCTTTTGCGACTCTCCCGTGACAATGAAGTTCCCTTCCTTTGCAGAGAACGCCTGGAAAAGCGCGGGCTGCAGTATCAGAAGCTGGTGGCGTACTCATTTCTTGTGCTAGCACTGGTCTCTGTGTAGCCACCAGCATCTTTCGTTACCATGAAAGCCCTTTCTGCAGCTCGATGTGGCAACAGCAGCTTGTAGGCTGCTGCCCTGTACTTCTTCGAAGTGAGGTTGCAGAGGATAGGGTTGATGGATGCGCTCGGGTAGAAAAGCTGCAGAGCGAATATGTTAAAGTAGTGGGAGAACAGCATCATCCTGGTGTCCTGGGTGTTTATAAGTATGATCCTGCCAATGTGGAAAGGCAACGAGCAAATTACAAAGGCCAGAACCACCACAGCTGTAAGACAAAATAACACGTGTGACAGTCAAGGAGTGAGTTAACTTTTCAACCATCCAGTAAACTAAATTTTACGTGGCTGATTTTGCAGGTTCTTCTAACCGGTACAAATGATATATAGAAATAACAGCATTAAATTGTTGGAAAACCATGAAAACGGGAATAGCACCAAGGCTGATTGTTAGTCTTTGGATTAAAAGGTAACCGGTAAAATCTTCAGCTAAACCATGAGATGAATTTGCTGAGAAAAATGTAAACAACTAACAGTGGTATAACATCCATATAATAACATCAGGCACAACAAAGATTCTCCTCGGCCACGTATGTAACGCCATGTATGTGGTAGGAAAACAGAAGTCAGAATAAGAAAAGGTGTTTTTGTGGAAGCACACAGCAGCTCCATTCGCTACAGAGCTGTTCTTTAATATGTCTACATTACTGAAAAAGACCGTAGCGTAAGGTCTGAACCTCAGCCACCCAAGCTCCCACTGCCTTCGCACTGTTGTAATGGGATGGTTGCTAATAGAAAGACTTACAGTGTAGTTGGTCTATTGATTTTTTTCCGCTGAAGCTCCTACACGCATCCCCAGACAATTACTGCTGGAGACAGCTATTTGATTAGATGGATCTCTAGCCTGAGTCACTCCAGCTGTTCTCATGGTCTTGAGTCCCATTTTAGCACAATACAAACAAATACAAATACAAACACTCTTGCAATGGCAACATAGGAGGAATAGATGAGCAACAATTAAATAAGCGTAATACTGTATCCATATTTTTAATTATTTTTGTTTATAAAGGCACGTAAGTAAAACAAATAATAATTTATGGAGCATCCTTTGTGTTTCTCAGAGCTTAAAAAAACGGGATATAGCCAAAGCAAGTTTACGCCTGAAATACATCACATGTGTAGTGCTGCTGGCTCTTTGAGATAAGGGGGAATTGGTCTGGTTCGGTGGATTCTGAGGAGATCGTGGACACGGGTGTTTCTGTTGGAAAACCTTGTGCCTACTCCAACGTAAATACCTTCCTCAAATAAGTTAGCAAAATGTACTCTCTCCGGCTTATTAGTTTCTTTCCTTTGTGCTATGCTACTTCCATCCAGCTGATTACATCCTTGGTAAAAGAAGTCTCCCATGTAGCATGTAAAACCTTCACTGAAGGTAGAAAAAAAAAATAACCAGGTCATTTTGTTTTATGCTCATTAGTCAATAGTTGGATTTCTTTTTTCTTTCCGTTTCTTTCCTTTTTTTTTCTTCAGATCAGTCACTATTTACAAACTTTAAAGCCCCAGGGCAGACGGCGATCTCTAACTTCCCAGAGCCTGATACTAGGTTAATGAATGTATGACTAAGAAAATAAACTAAAGATTAACAGCATCCTACATCAGCAGGAAGCCCTTTGGTATTATGTGGTTTGTCTGCAAACAGCTCGTAAGGGTTAAGCTGCTGTTTTTCAGCCTGCTTGGGCAACCAGTGGATCTACTCCTAGGAGGGCTACGAAAGACTGCTAAGAAAATCAAACTTATTTTTCAGAAGCAGAAATTTACTATCCAGAGGTGTTGCTGCCCACTGGAAGAGACTACTGAAGTTACCACAGTATTTCTGAAGTTGCAGACTACCTTGTACTCGGTTCTGCCTGGTACAATTCAGAAAAAGGGTATTTCTACAGAAGGCAGTCATGCTGCTGGATGTGCAATGCTACACCAGCTGAAGCCTCAGCCCTGAGGGAGCGAAATCCCTGTCGCGGCGGTCCCCGAGAGCACTGGAGGGCTCGGCAGCGTGACTGGGATGTTCCCCTGCGCTATCCCTACTCTGCGTGGGAGCTGCAGGTGCTTCAGCCCCGGTCCTAGCCCCAGCCGTGGCCCCTCAGCCCCGGTCCTAGCCCCAGCTGTGCCCCCCCCAGCCCGAGGGGGGGACAGAGGAGGGACTCACCCAAGATCTTGACAGTCTGGTGGTGCCCCTTCTTCCACAGGACTGCGTTGGTGCTCCGCAGGCGGGTGTTGCTCCGCCACAGCTCCCGGACGATGAAGCCATAGGGGATGTTGAGGCAGATGAGGTGCAGGACAAAGTAGGAGGTGGTGACCCAGAACATGGTGGCCAGCAGGCCGGACTCCATGGCCTGCGGGGTGGGCTTGCACTCGCGGCTGAAGTCGGTGTGGTTGTTGGGCTGCTCCACGCTGACCAGGAAGAAGGAGGGGCCGGCAGAGAGGAAGGCGAAAGCCCAGAGGATGCCAATGACGGCCTTCACCCGGCGCTTGGTGATGACCACCTTGGCCTTGAGGGGGAAGCAGATGGCGAGGTAGCGCTCCACGGTGAGGGCGGTGATGTGGAAGATGGTGCAGTAGGTGCAGCCCTCGCTGAGGTAGTGGGAGAGGTGGCACAGCAGCTGCCCCAAGATCCGGGCCGGGAGCGCCAGAGGCAGTAGAGGTCAAAG
The DNA here is from genome assembly GCF_965638725.1 of Aptenodytes patagonicus. Classification (NCBI taxonomy): domain Eukaryota; kingdom Metazoa; phylum Chordata; class Aves; order Sphenisciformes; family Spheniscidae; genus Aptenodytes; species Aptenodytes patagonicus. The sequence continues at coordinate 196,410,118 of NC_134949.1, read as the reverse complement.
GACAGCCCCAGGAGGATAAGCAGGTCCGAGGCGGCCTTGCTGCCCAGGTAGAGGTTGGTGGTGGTCTTCATGACACAGTAGCCACAGATGACCAGCACCATCAGGACGTTGCCCACCACGCCGACCACAAATAGCCGCAGGCAGACAGCCGTGACAGGGACGAGCACCTGCACCGGCAGCGCCAAGCACAGCTGCTCGTCGCAAGGCAGCCACAGCCAGGGCTCGCCCTCGCTGCTGTTCCCGCCACCACCCCACACGCCGCCAGGAGACATGGCCGCCTCCACTGCCTCCGCGAGGTGGGACGTGCCCTGCCTGGGGCAGCGGCGCTCCTCCGGCCTCGTCCCTGCCCCGCGGTGGGGGGCTGCAGTGGGGGCCGCCCGGCACCCACCACCCCTCAGGTAGCGGCCGCCTCCGCCCTGCCCCACGGTCCCGCTGCCTCAGGGAAGCGCCCGCAGCCGTCCTGAGGGGAGAGGGGCACCCGCCGTCCCCCACCCCGCCTAATGGCAACACCAGCATCACCGCCGGGCAGCCGGGGAGAGAAAAAGCGCCTCAGCAGCAGCCTTACATGCAGACAGGACTGACCAACAACAACAACAAAAAAGAATGATACTTTTATTTTCCACAGATTTTTAAAGATACTTTGCTACATAGTTTATGTATTTTCTATCAGACTATACAGGTTTGTCTTCATGGAGTCCGACGTTGTACAATTGTAAAGTGATATGTTTGGTAGTGTATCTATAACGTTTTAAAAAGTTTAGAGTTTTTCTTTTTTTTATTTATTTTTGGAATGTACAGTATATGAGGTAAAATTAAGATTACATTAAAAACTGTCTTCAATGCAGTAATACGCACTGAGGCTCAAATGGCAAATACACTATTAAATGACTATCAAAAATAGGAGCTCATTTGAATTTTACTATGAAAAACATAAGTCACTGCAGATTAACTGTAGTAACAAATCTTACCGTTTTAGACATTCAACCATAAGAAATCTCTGGGCTGTTACACGCAACCTCATTTGCACTGCCAAACATGGCACTTTTAAGAAGGTTCTAGAAAACATCAGTTATCGCGGTATCCTGCAGGAAGGTATCAGCCTATACGTACAAATGACAAATTAGAAATAAAATGTAAACATACAGTACATTTTAAAGACAGATCGTTCTCGCCACGTGGAGGCCAAGTTCTTTGCCATTTCTTTTTTTTTTTTTTTAAAATGAAACTCAGCAACATTATTCTACAGCACAGATCATTGGACGTATAAACAATTACAATACATGCCCGTTCTAATATAAGAGAAATTCTTCAGAGATCTTCAAAGCACAAGACAGAGGTTCCTTTTTTTATTATTATTCTTAAGACCGACAGAAGTGTTTAATACCATTAAAAATGCTAAACTGAACACAACTAGAAGTCATTAATGATCCACTATCTTGTAACTCAAATAAATTAAAAATAGCTAATTACAAAGTGTATAACAAATAACGTAAGTGTGATGAGACAAGGTGTTTTTTTTTTTTTTTTTAAAGATAGTTTCACTACAAGCTTTGTGTCACTGGCAATCATTGACATCTAGCAAGATGTTCAATGGGATACTTGATAAAATTCAGTCTGGTCATTCAAGAACTCACAAATGCAAGCTCACAAAACATTGATGAGTTATGCAATTGCAAAGTGCTCTAATGCAACATTAACTACATGCAATCAACAATTTGGTACAGTATCCAAAGAGACATTACATTAAACATTAGGATCTCAAGAAAAAAGCAGCTTTAAGTTTTCTGGTGCAAATTACTACACTTCGTCTTCTGATTTGGTGCCCCAAAGAAAGACAGAAAGAAAACAAAAAAAAGGCAGTGCTTGATTCTGGTGGATATGGCAAGTGAATGCTGGGGAAACAGCAAAAATTCAGTAATGGATTTTATCTCAAAAATCTATTAACTAGCCAAAATCAGAGGGCACAGACATCTGTATAAACTGCATCCAATCAAAGGTCAACTTCGGAAAACGTGTTTTTCAATTTAAATAGTAAGTCTAAGAAGTTCTCTCACACTCTCCCTTCTATATTCGTAAGAAGTAAAAGAGGCATTTTTGTAAGTAAACATCAAATCCTGGGGGTAAGATAAACCACTTGTGCCATCCCCTTGTAGTCTTTCGAAAACATCTACTTGCAGTGAAGAACTCCACATTTATCAGATAAGAAGCTTCCTTCGTGCATACTCTTCCATCCAGCTTATTATTTGCTGCCTGAGAAAAGCCCCTTCTGTTTTTCAGCATAAATCCTGCTTCCCAAATAATTAAGACAAATGAGGAGGTAGAAATACAGCGCTAAATTGCTTTCACAGCATCAGATTAATATTGTATACAGCACAAGTTTGTTAGTGTAAGTTTTAAATGCGATCTACACATTCTTCCCTGTTATGGTAGAAACCCTTAAAAGTGTGGGCCAGGAAACCATTTTCACACTCGTCTTTACTGGTCAAACCCTTTTCATTAAACACTACTTGCCTGCCCCATATAGTTTGTACTGCAAAAAGGCATATTAAAGAAAAGATTGTATTTCTGTGGCTTGCGTTCTAGTAACATGTGTCAGCCTATACCTACCAGTAAGCATTTTAAAGTGGCTGAAAAGGTTTGCATCAGTCCCAATGCCGGTGCTAAATGCCTGTTTTTGTAAAAGCAAGATAACAGAATTACTTTTAGATTATGAGAAAGTAAAATGTAATGGGCAGCATTCTAAAATAAATCTCTTTTCTTCACTTTATTACGAAGTACTGAATGATAACAGCAATCAGAATGGAAAAGATAGCAAAAAGTGCAAGGATGACAGCAGCACACACTTGGTCGCTCTGTGACCATTGTGTCCTTGTGGTTTGCACAGTGTCCTTGTTGGTGCTTGACGGTGGTTCAGTCCTCTGAGAGATGAATAGCACTGGTGCACTGTAGGGGCCTATCAGGTCCTGATGACCTACTGTCTCTTGGCACTGTCGAATGGCACATGCGCGGAAACGGTATTCACAGTTCAGCTGGAGGCCTGTGTATCGGAATGACCAGTCTGGACCCTTATAAATCTGGCAATAAAGAAAAAAAACGATACATCAAGTAAAAACGTCCTACATACATATATATATCTCAGTATGGTTTTGTTTATGGTGAAGGTAACTGTAAAAAGGATGACTCCTCACCAGTGTTTTCACCCATGCAAAGAAAAATGGACAAAAAGCTCACAAATGCAATTTAAATGCCAGACAAAGCCTCCAGTCCTTTTGGTGAAACACTGGAAAAGAACTGCAAGTGCTTTTACGGCATGGCGAGTACACGCCAAATAAACTCTGTCAGAAGCCCCAGCGTTAAGGTGTTTTAGTGACCACTTACAACGTAAATACTACGCCATGGGATGTAATACACAATACCGTATCACAGGATTTTAGGTAATTAACTCTGTATCAAGCTACTTCATTAAGTCTAACCCAATCCAACATACTTTGTTGTAGTTAAGATATCGTGTGTTTAAAATATTATAATTTATCCCAATAAACATTTTATCATCAGGAAAACCGCAAGGAGTCCTCTCTGTGATTCTTAATTTCATCAGATCCCAAGACACAGATGACTTATTAGGATGTTCTCCGAGGGTGTCTCAGTGGGCTGGTTAACGTGAGTTCACAACTCTTCAGCATGGAGTGCCTAATCCAGTGAAATCTAAAGGCTGGTTTCTCAAATTAATTAATTTGCCGCTATGTAAAGGTGCTGCAAAAGCCAAGGAAATCCCGTGCGGGTGCAATTTTCTGTTTATAGGTATATCAATAGGTACTGAGCCATTACGTGGGTAGCACAGTACAATTTGATTTCTCAAAAATTTTGGGGTATTTATATGGTTGCTTCCTAACCCCTTTAAGAGCTTGACTGATGTATATACCTCAAACAGCAGATCACTAACTTATTTTGTCTGAAGCACGTAGGGAACAACGACATGAGCAACTTGGCTGATGGATCAGGGAGCAGGAGGAGAGGAGAGTGAAGTTTTGACAAGGAAATGGTAGTAAACAGCTTGGAGTGGACTTCCAGGCAGTTTATTTTTTCTCCATGTCAAAGAAAATTGTCACCATCATGTCTAAGTATCTTAAAGGCCGTTTCCACGGTGTTTACTTCTTGACTGTTCCAATTTTAATTTTTGCAAACTAGTCTTCTCATTTTATTTTAATTTACTGCACTAAACTGTTCTGGAGAGGCAAAAGGAATCATGCACCTCAGTCTACTTTGTTATTTCCAGGCTTAAAGCATAACCTTTATTTTCTTGTCCAGCTCATTTGGCAATGCACGTTGCTAATCAAAGCATGATTTGACTCCGTGTCTAGAAGCAACGCTGACCATGCCTTACTTACATGCTTAAAGTTGCATTTACAATTTTCAAGTTACAACAAAGAATATTCACATGGCAAGATAACAAACACCTTGGAATATGGTTCATCTCTTACTGAAAAACTTAACAAATGGACATAACAAACACAGCACTACACTAAAAGTTATGAATTATGAAAATATTAAGGCCTATAATCTACCAAAGCACGTGCAAAACTTATTTAATATTGACCTATAATAAAATTATAATATACCAGAATTAATTGTGATTCCTTTCTGGAAGGAAACCTGCTTGCTTAATAGCATGAAACAGAGTTTCCAAGCCTAATTTCATGTCAATTATCAGGCAGCTTATAGGGAAGCAAAATTAGCACTGCACATCCTCTTTTAGATGCAGACTAATTTGTAGCTTAGTGTTTCGAACTGCATCTTTCGATAATCAAACCTGAAATTAAAACACACTCCCAACTGCTCAACCCTTGTAGTTACAAGCATGCCCCACTACTGAAATGGTCCTATGGTAAAAACCTAATCACTGAATTATATTTAAAAAGTTTCCCTACACCTGAACGTCTACATTGCGTAAGTAGGGGGTCTTTCCTATCTGCAGTTCTCTGTACAGAAGTATGACTTTGACAACATCAAAGCTTTTATAATACTGTTTACTGCCTTCAAACACCTCTTACTGCAAAGAGAATCCGTTGTTCTTTTTCTCTTAAGTCTCAATTCGGTACCATTGGGTCGATGTTTTCTTTTTGTCAGTTCTTCCCATTAGTGGACAATTTCCTCACCACTTGAGGTGTCAAGTTGTATTTAGTAAACATCAGTGTAACCCAGAGAGGCTGCAACTTACTGCAGAATTTATATTACTTAAATCTCTTTTCTCTATGACAATGTTTGTAGGAGACACTGCCTTATATTATCTAGTAACAAAAAGTTAGCATGGTGACTAAAAACGTACTGAACACAATATTTTTTAATCTAAATCTTGCTGGTCTTGTTCAGTATCTTTATCAATGATCTGGATGAGGGGATCGAGTGCTCCCTCAGTAAGTTTGCAGATGACACCAAGTTGGGCGGGAGCGTTGATCTGCTCGAGGGTAGGAAGGCTCTGCAGAGGGACCTGGACAGGCTAGATCGATGGGCCCAGGCCAACTCTATGAGGTTCAACAAGGCCAAGTGCCGGGCCCTGCACTTCGGCCACAACAACCCCATGCAGCGCTACAGGCTTGGGGAAGAGGGGCTGGAAAGCTGCCTGTCGGAAAAGGACCTGGGGGTGCTGGTTGACAGACGGCTGAACATGAGCCGGCAGTGTGCCCAGGCGGCCAAGAAGGCCAATGGCATCCTGGCCCGTGTCAGAAATAGTGTGGCCAGCAGGAGTAGGGAAGTGACCGTGCCCCTGTACTCGGCACTGGTGAGGCCGCACCTCGAATACTGTGTTCAGTTTTGGGCCCCTCACTACAAGAAAGACATTGAGGTGCTGGAGCGTGTCCAGAGAAGGGCAACGAAGCTGGTGAAGGGTCTGGAGAACAAGTCTTATGAGGAGCAGCTGAGAGAACTGGGGTTGTTTAGCCTGGAGAAAAGGAGGCTCAGGGGAAACCTCATCGCTCTCTACAACTACCTGGAAGGAGGTTGTAGCGAGGTGGGTGTCGGTCTCTTCTCCCAAGTAACAAGTGATAGGACGAGAGGAAATGGCCTCAAGTTGCGCCAGGGGAGGTTTAGATTGGACATGAGGAAAGATTTCTTTACTGAAAGAGTGGTTAAACATTGGAACAGGCTGCCCAGGGAAGTGGTGGAGTCCCCATCCCTGGAGGTATTTAAAAGACATGTAGATGCGGCACTTAGGGACATGGTTTAGTGGGCATGGTGGTGTTGGGTTGATGGTTGGACTCGATGATCTTAGAGGTCTTTTCTAACCTTAACGATTCTATGATTCTAAACTAGTTATCACAAATACTAACTGAAGAAAAATGCAATAACTTAAACACATCATACCTGTTTGAATTCTGAGTCTTTTCCCACCATGACCTGAAGACAGTAGATAACTGGATCACCCTTCATGGGCTGCAGAACCTCCCATGCGATTTCACAAGTGTGATCGTTTATTCTCTCTATCCTTGGTGCTGAAGGAAGAAAACACAAAAGTGACAGCTAGCTCTGCTTTTCCCATCACTTAACGTTATATTCTAATGACTCATAAAATTCTGTATTCTATCTGCTATTTTGTCTCAGAGAAACAAAAGATTCAGATTCAAATGTATTCTTCCTACAATGTTTTCTAGAACAACTAACAATTCACACAGGTCTCTACTGCTAGTTTAGGTAACATCCAAGAGAAAGCAAGTAAAATTTGGTGACTGCAAGTGTGTAGCGTATGCAAAAACACAAAAGCTGCTATGTTTAAAATTATTCTAAACATGCTAGGAAGAATTTTCACCTCAAATTACTGTAACAGCCTGGTTACTCTCTCCCAGTAAGCAAGGATTCTAAGTACAGATCTTCTTATGTCAAAGAATGCATAAACCCCAAGTATCTCATTTTTGGAGTGAATATTTTAGGCTTTAAGCAATTACATGAAAGAAGCATTCCCTTACTATCCCTACCTGCACTTGGAAAAGGGCTTAGCATTCTAAATACCCCAAATACAATACCAAAAACAACTTGCCATCCCCCCCACCCCCAAATGAAAAAAGAAGCACCTTTACCTTTCAAGGCAGCTGGAACAGATTTGGGAGTAGTGAAAACATATTCTTGAGAAAGGGGACCTTCACCAGCTTCATTACATGCCTGAATACAAAATTTGTATGATGTTGACTCACTGAGTCTTTGTACTTTGTATGTATGACATGGTCCTCTGTATAAGGACACAAACCTGAAAATGGAAACAGTAGCTTATTTTAAACATAGAAAAGGACTTCCAAAGTAGCTACGGTATTGTCTTGAAATCTATTCCGATAATTTCCCAGAATCTAATGAGGAGCCCAGAAATATTTATTTCAGAGTTAAACAGTGTTCTGGCATTACTATAAAACAATAAGCTCATTTTCCAGTGCCAAGTTTTTATTTCTCGTGTCCTTGAAATAAAAATCTCTCTTACACAAAGAGTACTACAGATTGTCTCTTGGCAAAAATGATCGTAAGCATTTTCAGAAACCCTTCTGCACTTGAAACAATGGGAAAGGATGGCAGTTCTCGCTCTCTATGAGCTGCGTACACTGCTTTTTTTTTGGCCATCTACTCCCCCAACATCTTTAGCTTTTCAAAATTAGGTAACTAGATTTTAGCTTTTTGCTCCTTTGCAACTCTCCCTTACTACACCTAAGAAAGGGTCATGGATCCAACTGCTCTTGTACATCATTGTCAGACTGATGAAGCTCACTCAGATCTGCACAGGAGGCCAGAGTCACGCTTGTAGTACACACCAAGTCCCATTCTGAGAGCTTTGTAGACTCTCCTTCATGTTATAATTCTTACATAGACTGATCTTGGCAGTTTTCATTTGATTTGCAATTTTGGTATCCCCAGAACACAGCACAAGTTTATCTCTCTCTGCAGGGGTTATCATCTACTTTGACTTTTTCTTTTCTTTTAAATTTAAAACAGGTGGTACCTGCACGTGACCTAGTCTTTGGTAATGGCAATGAATTTCTTTCCAGTTGAGTCTGGTTTCTTTTCCTCCTTACAGCAGAGCAATTGCACCTAGCAGATCTATTTTGTCTCACTGTGAAGCTAAAGCTACTCAGAGATTCAGACATGGTATGAGGTGTAGCAGTACTGTTCATGTTACCATTTAGGCAATGGTACTTGCTGTACCATCTCAGCTTACATTCCGATTTAACATGAGAGAAGGGATCCCTTAAAATAATCATTTGTACTATATGAGTTTATTTTCCACTAAAAATAATTGCCTATAAAGACAACAGAGAGTAAAGAATTCATCCCTTCCAATATCAAGTATATAAAATCCACAAGACTGATGAAACTTGGTACTTTGACAAAATCCTTAACCAAATGTGAGAGAGAGAAAAGCGTGCTGTTTCATATTGAACTGTAAATAAAAAACTATGAAGTTTTTAATCTTGTACTTCCCAGCATGGAACCCTAGAGCCCTTCTTGCCTTGCCAGATGAGACGACCCCCTGTGTCTGTTGTAAATTCAGCAAAGCATACGGAATTTTGCCCTTTGCTGCCATCTCCCAAGCATCAGACCTCAGCGATACAGGGCAGATTAAAGCGATGCCAAAACCAACCTTCTGTTCTTATCCTCCATTTGAAGGTGGTACTGAATGGAGTCAGTTAATGCTTTTGCAGTTCCCTCTCCCCACTTCAGCTTGAGAGTCTGAGAACTGTATGCAGCACACTCCAGGCGAGGTGGATCTGGGGGGAGAGGCTTTGTTTTCAGTTTTATGGTGTGGCTGAAAGGACCCGCTCCGAGGCTGTTTAGGGCTTGAATTCGTACTCTAGTATTTGAAAAAAGAGAGAATAAATTAACTTGAAATTAGACTCTAAAAAATAACTGGTCATTTCCACCATTCACATTCAAGAGAGAATAACGGTACCACATAGATGGTACTTTCTACAATGAAGACTTTTATCAGTATTATGCTTTGATAGACTGTCATGAATATGCAGGAGTGTCACTGTCCTTGCCACATTTTATGGACCTGGATTGATTCAAAATAAAAATATGTTCGCATATTTGCATCATTCACATTAGTGAAAAGATGCAAAAGCTCTATCAGCTACTTCAAGAGTGGTCCATCTTCCTGACCCCACAGGCCTTGTACCAAAGTTTTTGATAGCCACACTGGAGAGATGAGGGAAGGTAAAAAACCCCACCCCCAAAAGAGGTGAATCTGTATCTTTGGCTATTATATCAGGTGAGTTCAAGGATGTAGTTTCCTGACTACAGGAAAGTTTTATGGGCTTTTTGGAACAGATCCAATTCATGTGAAAATAAAGTGATGGTGCCCAGCCATCTCTCTTGCTGTTTTCACAGGTAAAACATCTCTGGGTGCCTGCAAACACAAGCCATCTTAGATCTGCTTGGAAAGGGAGAGGGGGGAAACTAGAAGTCGTCAAAGGACACATGGCTGAGGCGTTTGTAGAACTCGAAATTCAGGGATTTTTTTTTTTTTTTTTTTGGATACTCCATAGAAAACAATGCTGGCATTAGGTTTACAAGTAAGAATTAAAAGGAGTAGCCAAGAAATTTATTTCTAAAAGGGAAAAAGCAGAAAACAGAGAAATCTGAGGCTCTTTACATATCTCACAGGTAGCCATAGAGAGCAGTGTGTCTAATCTCATTTTGTAGACTAACATTTGCTTGTCTAAAATAGTATCTAGCTAACTGGAAAAAAAGTAATCACAATAATAATAATAAAATTCTGAAACAATCAACCACAGAATTTCAAAATACTGAAACACAGATGTGTGTGCAGGCTTATGAGTAAGTATTTCTCCTTCACTAGAGTAATATTTAACATAATGTTAATGTTAGCACAGAACTAAGGTTAATATATGCAACTTTTTATTTGCACAAAGAGTTGACAGTGCTTTTGCACTTTTGTGAGTAGAAGTACACTAGTATCTCTGCAATAGGAGCTTCTCTTTCTTTCGTTTGTTGACACAGAGAGCAATGGCTCTTCAAATTGCCAGCATTATTGTTAAATACTTACAGGCACACAGAAACACTGTAGTCTTACATACAGCATTAAAAAAGTAAAAACAAATCTTTAAGGATTCAGAAAACTGCATATCCAGATGATATCCTAACTATACTGAAATCAGCGTGGGCTTAAATTCTGACTTCAGTGGGGCTGATGTTCTCCTTTACGTTTTAACACTGAGGACATGATTTTGTAACAGGAATGTAGAGTGCCTTCAGGCAGAATTATTGATTTTTACATTTACATTTTTCAGTAACCCTTAGGCCAAACGTAAGGGATGATTTTAGCAACTAAAATTCTTCAAAAGAGATTTAAAATTGATTGATAGATTTTCAAACCAATATTATTCATGCTGACTGCCACCCAAATACTTGCTATTTCTGCAGAAAAGGCATTGCAAGTTGTGATGAGCTGTCATTAGATCAGACAATCCAGTCAAACACTGGACATGGTCCTTCCTTGGATGGATTTTATATTGTCAAACAGATTAGAGGCCATCTATCCATGAAGCAACCAGTCCAAAAAACAGTTACGAATCTGAATCTGTAATCTGAATTCAGTTAAACTGACACATTAACCAGACAACACAACAATACCACAATAAACAAACTAACATAAATTGTTCTTGAAAGAAAATAAAAACAGCACAACTCATCTATTTATGATGATCATAATTACAAAGCTTCCTTTTGCTCAATGGCTATGTACTAATGCTTCTGAGAGTAATGCAGAGAATAAAAAAATACAAGGAAACAAACAAATAAAGAATCTGCTTTTGTGCAAGAAACAGTAGGCTGTCAAGTAGCTGTGCATGGCATACCTGTAGGTAGTATCTGGCTGTAAGCCATCTATAAAATAGGTCAGAACCTTCCCAACAGTTACTGGCTGCTTATCTCCAAAGTCTATGCTGTAGCCAAGGATTTCAGATCCATGGTCACAAGGTTTTTCCCAGCTTATAGCAAGGCATGTGGAGGGGGAATAATGTGGACTTTCAACTTCATCTTCACTTAGTCCTCGAAGACAAGTCACAACTGCAGGTACAGAGGCTGGAGTCATACATGCCACTACTTCACTGAAAGGGCCTGCACCTGCAACATTCACTGCCTGCAAATGCAAAGTAGACCATGTTTTTACGCCAGGGTCAATTCCCGTTTCCAGATTTCACTAACAATAGTTTTACATCTTTACCTGAACCCTGCAATAGTATATAGTTGCAGGCAAAAGCCCTTTCATTTCGCAGTTGAGCCCAGGCCCACAATAGGAGATCTGCATGCATCCTTCCACACCACCCCACTCCAGTCGATACTCCGTGACATCAGCTCCGTTACTCACTGGAACCTTTAAAATGGATATAAATATTTAGAAGTTAAATTCACTGACTGAAAAAAAAAAAATCAACCGCACTCACCACATCTGTATTTTTTTTCACAGGAATGTTACCCTCCCATTTCTTTGCTGATTTTTAATTTAGTACAATACAGATAAATCAGAATGCATTACTGGCCTTGGGTGACCTGTACTTTAAAACCACTATTTACTGTTGCAGAGACTACTCTATACAAAGTAATTGTGATTTCAGTTGCTTAAATACAGAGATCATTTAGCATACGGCATTTGGCTTAGGAGCCTGAACAGTCGATGGCAAGAGATGGTTTTCTTGAGAGGGTGATTTAGGGTACTAGGGTTTTCACTGACTGGATCTATAGTGCAGGGATGACAATATGCAAAAGCACACTGGTGCTAGCGTCTTCATCTTACAGACTAAAGGACTCCTCCCTTTGGAGCACATCATGGAGCTCATGCATGGAAACTAGGCCGTGAGCATAGTGCATAAAAGCAGAAAATCGTGCATTCTGTCTTTTCCCAAGATAAGAGTTGTGAACCGGCTGGGAGAGACACCTAAGCAACAACACAGACCTGGACTGAAATGCCTGCTTGAGTAGGCTGTTTTTCCTCATTACCTGCCCTAGGAATCCAAACTTAGCCTCTCAATTTTGGGAGTTGAATGGTTTTAATACTCCTTAGAAATAATAATTTGAAGTACAGTTAAAATCACACGTACCAGTGCCAGACTAAGATATGAGACTATGGAAAGATATCAGCAGTCAATGAAGTATAAAGAAAAAGCCAACCAAAAAGCCAAACCCCTCCCCCAAAGAAACAAAAAATTTCATAGATCATGAAGAAAACAAGAAAAATGCTGCTGCTGTTTTGGATTAAATATTCCAAGATCGCAATCACACCAAGGTGCAGACAATAATTGCGCCAAAGCATGTTTTTTTCTTAACCCTTGTCTTGAAAGAAAAGTATTTGCTACTTTCAGCATTAGCCTATGTGAAGTTAAGTGACTGATTACAAACAGCATTTCAAAGGGTAACATTTGATGCTCCTGTGCTGTGACTGATAAGGACTCCCTTTCCCTTCTCTCATTTACAATGAGATGTGTTTGGTGAGAGAACTAATGCAGCTGTGGATGGCTGTGCAACTGTCGGTGAAGATGGAGTCATTTCTCAATGTTACTGCTGTTGCTGCTGTAGATCTAATGGAGTTCACCTTAACAGAAGTAGGGGAATCCAAGCCAACAAGTGCAGGGATGACAACAAACTGGGGGGATGCATTTGATATGCTGAAGGGTATGGCTACCAGAGGAATTTCAACAAGCAGGATCTGATACAAACTTCAGGAAGTTCAACTAAGACAAAAGCAAGCACAAAGTCCTGGACCTGGCATAGAACAGTACAGGCTGAAGCAACTTTACCAAAAAAGAACCTGTGTGTCTTGATGAGAAAGTTGAATGTGAGTCAGCGTGTGTCTGATGAAGGCAAACTACATACTGGCTGTATTAGCAAAAGAGCAGCAAGAAGGCTAAAAGGAGTAATGATTCCCCTCTACTCAGCACCAGTGAGGCTGCATCTCCAGTACTGTGTCCCGTCTTGGGCTCCCCAATACAAGATGGACATTGACATAATGGAGTAAGTCCAGTGAAGGGCCACGAAGAGGGAGTGCAACATACAACAAAAAGGTAAGGCTTATTTGATATTAAGATGACAAGGCTAAGGGGAGATCTTACTGCTGCCTTAAATTACTTACTAGGAGGGTACAAAGAAGATGATGTCAAATTCTTCTTGGAGGTGGCACAGTGGCAAGACAAGAGGCAAGAGTCATGCCTTGCACTACAGGATATTTTGACCAGACATAAAGGAAAAATATTCTACAGCATGAGAGAGTTTGCCCAGAGACAGCTTTACCAGGCTGCAGAATCTTCATCCCTGGAGATAAGTAAAACTTGACTGGACAAGGCCCTGAGAAACCTGACCTAAATTTGAAGTTAGCTCTGCTTTGAACAGAGGGCTGAACTAAATGACATCTAGAGGTCCACTCGTACCTTAATTACTCCATTATTCTATAAAGCAGACATCTAACATTGGTCAAATTAATCCTACCTGAACATTGTAAGAGATTTCTTCAAAAGGCTTTGCATTGTAGACATTTAAGGAGAGCTCCTCTGACACACCCAGTAGGAAGCACGAACTCTACCTTCCAGGTAAGAGTTTAATCTTTTTTTTTCTGTACGGTTCTGTAACTCAGATACTTCACTCCATCTCAAGCTGCTGAAAAGCTGTGTTTAAACAGTGTTCCCAGACAGAATCTTCCTTTTTACAAGCTTAATTTTTACCTATTGCATTTTTTTTAAATCAGATAGCTAAATACTATGGGTTTATAGGAAGTCTGTGAGGCTTTTGCTAATTATTACTGATGTAATTATGTAAAATTAAATCAGCTTATAAAAACAGCAAATGCACAATAATCTATTGTATTATGTGGATATATTCGCTCTGAGGAAAGATAACTACATTAAAGAAAAATTTTAAGAAGAGCCTGCATCACTCAGAAATGCAGTGCAGCAATTTTGGCAAAACTCTTAAACAAAAGAACAAAGTAAGATCTCAAGTACCTGCAGGCTGCCAACTTACAGCTGTCATATAATGGTATGATGAATGACTTTAAGGTTTTTCCTACCAAGTATTGGACAATCAGGTAAGTATGTTTAAAAATGTGATTAAAATACAGTGTTAAGCTTTTAAAGTTGAACTGAAAAATTTAGAAGACAATCATGTTAAGATAGGTGTAACATGGCATTCTTACCTCCCACGACACCTGAGCACATGCAGCAGATCTGCATGCCACTTGAGGGGGCCTGCACTGATCTGGTGGTCCAGGTGCTGTAGTTATTTCACATTTTTCCGAGTAAGGTCCAAACTATTAAAAAGGGAATTGATACAACTGAATTGTAAAAATAAAATTACTACTTTTTAAGTAACAGTTTACCATAGCAGGGACATATAATAGCAGCCTGAAACTTTGTATTACTTGCCTATAAAATAAATCTCTGTGGACTGTGGATTCAGGATTTATTTCAGTATCTAACTATTCTCCAGAATAGCTGCAAGACTCTTCTCTATAGCAAATGCAATCAGAATAAATTTGACACTTCAAACTCTCTGGCAGAACAGGAAAGTGCTATCCAAATCCTTATTTTGAAGTTACATGATGGCTGCACTGTAATATAACACAATTTGTAACTGCTTATTTGTATCTATCGAAAAGAAATAAAGGATTCAAAAAATGCTTGAGCTATAAACCTCTCCTTGTGGGGTGTGGATAAAAAGTTAGGTCAGTGCTTTAAAGCCTTAAGCTGCAGACCTCTCCACAAACAGTATCAGCTGGTCCTGATACGTTTTTATGAAGAGAACGTTATTGAACAAATGCAAGCAACCCTGCCTCTCTGTCTTTAAATCAGGACTTTGGATACATAATTAAATAAAGCTTGTTCTACAGCAACGATTGATTTAAACATATTTAATACTCCAAATAGAGAAAATATTCTTGTATCCGATAGAACATGTACTCAGAAGTTAAACTAAATATAAAAAAAAAAAAAGAGTCGGGAAACACTAATTATTATGTTCCAGAACACTAAACAGCTGTAAAAATAAAGGTCAATCAATTCACAAAGCTGTATACAGAAAATAATTTACTACCTTACTTCACATGAGAATACTGAAGTTGCAACAATGCTTTGATAAAGTACTTAGCATTTCCTAACCATCTCCCAATGCTATTATTCAGATATAGGACATAATTAGCTATTTTCTCTTCCCTTCATCTAAAACCCCCTTTATTATAAACTGATGTTTAACTGTCTGTTCCCACACAACAATAAGCTATGTGAATCAAATGGCTCTATATTAGGAAATCCTCATTTTAAAATTACTGTTAAATGCTTCTTTTAAGAGAAGATCCTTAATAGTGATTGCAGTCTCTGGAACTAATTTCATTGCAGACTGCCTCCTTACCCCAGCCTTGTTAGCTGCTCGCAGTCTGAAGCTGTACATCCTCCCCGGAAGAAGGCTGCCTACTGTGCATTCAACATCAGAGCCTTGGTAAACCTCTCTGTGTTCATCGGTTTCTGACTGAAACATTTCCAGACCATAACAGGTAATGGGTGAACCACCATCTACCTGGGGCGGTCCTAAAAATAAAGAAAAGCTTATTTAATTTTAACACATTACACATTTGGATCCCTTACACTCACTAATAGTTGTAATAGAATTACCCCAGCGCAGCTGAATTTCTCTTGCTCTTGGTCTACCCTGTAGCCTTGGAGGCTGGCATGGACCAGGAACCACTGCTGGTGTCTGAACCAGTAAAGAATCAGATGCCTACAAAGGAAAGATAGATTAATGAAGTCATTTAGGCCAAAACAAGCACTATCAATTATGCCACAAGTAAAGGCAAATACTTGAGTCAGAAACAGGATCTTCCATTTTTTGAACTGCATCTTCAAATACATGAAGATGCTTAAGTGATCTGGTATGCGTTTCTCATAATACCTACATAAACCATGCTACAGTAATCACACAACATGCAAAATTAACTTTTGCTTTTGTGTTTTGGTACACATGCAAGGGGTAGAATTAAAAACAGCAGTTAATTATCAGTACAAACCTAGTATAGATGCTTGAAATACGACTTGTTCAATGTAAATCCATTCTCTTTTCCATCAAACTGCAGTTCAATGACTTCTAAAACCCTACTCTAAGGATTTGTCTTGGTTTTGGCTGGGATAGAGTTAATTTTCTTCCTAGTAGCTGGTACAGGGCTGTGTTTTGGATTTAGGAGGAGAATAATGTTGATAACACACTGATGTTTTAGTTGTTGCTAAGCAGTGCTTACACTAGTCAAGGACTTTTCAGCTTCCCGTGCTCTACCGACTGAGAAGGCTGGAGGTGCACAAGAAGCTGGGAGGGGGCACAGCCAGGACAGCTGACCCAAACTGGCCAAAGGGGTATTCCATACCATGTGACGTCATGCTCAGTATATAAACTGGGGGAAAGCTGGCCGGGGGGGCCGCTGCTTGGGGACTGGCTGGGCATCGGTCGGTGGGTATGGAGCAATTGCACCGTGCATCACGTGCTTTGTATATTCTTTTATTATTATTGTTATTATTATTATTACTATTTTATTTTATTTCAATTATTAAACTGTTCTTTATCTCAACCCACGAGTTTTCTCACTTTTACTCTTCCGATTCTCTCCCCCACCCCACCAGGTCAGGGGAGAATGAGCGAGCGGCTGTGTGGTGCTCGGTTGCTGGCTGAGGTTAAACCATGACAGGGTTGTATACTTTCTGTGCAAGAACCTCTCAGGAAGCAAAAGTGGGCAGAAATGTCAATCAGAAGAGATTAAAAAAAAAAAAAAAAAAAGATTTCAACTTTTTCATTGCTTAGTAATACTTAATGTGCAACAAACTTCCACCTCTGATTTGAAGTGCATGCAAAAATACATAGCATAACAACATGCAGCAGATGGCATTGACTATTCTGGATGCAGACAGAAATGAGTCAGAGACAATGTGGGGTTATTAGCTTCAGTGTGATACAGAACAAATACGAAGTTGGTAAGTCTTTTAGTTTACAAAAGAGATGCATCTTAGAGTCTCATTTCACAACTGCTTTCTACATGTGTTCCAGAAGGAGTGGATTGGAAGCTCTGCTGCTTTTCAGTTTCTTTGAAATGTATTGTTGCACTGAACAACTGATGCTACTTAAAAAGCAGAATGTTTCTCAGGAGGTATATGTCCATGACAAGCTACAGAAAAGTTTAATTACATCTTTCTTTACTATTCTTCTGTTGATTTCTGACACCTTCAGAAAGTATCAGGAATTTCTGAATTTCTCTCGGTACTCTTGGTACCAATTTTCTCTTTGGTACTCAAATAATATTTATTCTAAACTAATGAGGTTGGGCTGTGGGGAAGGAGGTTGGCAGAGCAAAGTCTCCAAAGACATACATGTGCTTGTGGTTAGGTGACTGGGAAGTATACTGCCTTCCCCCTTCCCCCTTCCCCTGTACAACAGCAAGCTGAGCTATGGCAAGAGGGAAAGCATTGCAGCTGAGTCAGCACTGAAGGAGTCCAGATTTATTCTTAAGGCAAGGTGGCTGTGGGCAAGGCTACCTTTGCAGGAGACTTCTATGTGGAGGAGGAACACATGAATTTCATATAGTAAAGGGAGGCTGGGGGAGAAATGGCAAACACCAAGAATGCAAGGTGCTAAGATTTTCAGATCAGCTTGACAGCGAAGCCCTGCTGGAAGTCTGTAGAGAGCCAGTGCTGGCTTTGTTACACTTGCTGCTGGGAAGAAGGGAGAAGAATACAGCATGACATTTTGGCACTGGAGGCGGAACTACACCACAGAACTGACAGTGCAAGTGTGTGTGTATGTAATGTGTATATATGAGGGAGCATAGTACGGCACACCAAATTGTTTGGGAATACTGAAAAGTAGGGCAACGTAAACATTTTGATTGTGGCTGAGAGAGCATGGGAAAAGACCATGGAACACAACCCTGTAAAGCCTGAGGAAACACTCTGTCCTCCCCTGCCTGCTGGGCTGACTTGGCTGCTCAGACAGGGTACTCACTCCACTGACCACATGGAAAACATTAAATTTACACTGCTGTCAGGGGTTAGGCCTTAAGAAATTACATTCTGTCAATGTATCACACAGGAAAAGACATAGTATCTCTTTCTGTAAATAAGAAAAAGCACTTTAAACAAAAATATAGTATCAGAAAAGAATATTCACATTTATTTCTTTAAGAAATGGGCAGAAACTTGAAACACTGCATCAATACTAGAACTTTTTTGAGGTACTAATTATGGCTATTTTGTTAGGCACTTCTGTACAATATTTGCTTATTAACTACTGGACCAGATTTTCTTAAAGAGAGAGAAATTTTATTTAATAAAAATATTAGCTCATATTACCGTGCTTTGTCCTCCTTCCCCAATGCAATACACACGTAAGCGATAGGAACAGCCAGGATTTAGTCGGTCACACACATGTTCCCTAGCAGCTCCGCTGTATATTGTGTCCCATTTGTTTCCTGAAAGGTTAGGAATAAGTGTGCAATGAACCAAGGTGTAATTTGCCACACTTCAGTAGCAGCCACAGCAGGTATCCTAGCTTCACTAAATAAGCGTGTGCCTGATGTTCACAAAAAAAAATTAAGGCTTGCTTTGAGTTTCCTGGAAAAAGATCCAATAATTTCATAAATATAGTTTCCTAGGTAAATTTGTGTAGATCTGCTGAAGTGAAATATCTTCCTTATTTGCTATGCACATTAACTAGGAGAGAATTTACTTTTAATGAAGTAGTTATTACTGGGCCAGCAAGCACACTCAAACATCATAACCAAATAAATAGGACAGATACAAAAGCAAAATTTTCCATGGAAAAGAAACTTTAAATTATAACATTCATTTTGAAGACTGTAACTACAGTTTACAATTGATAAAGCTTGTTCCTGTATTCCTGAACAGCCCGGCACCATCTGAAATACTGATTTTGTTCTTTGCTGTTCAGCCAGATTCTTAAATCAGAAATTCTTTAGCATTCTCTCTCTCTTTTTAAGAGATTAAGCAGGGAACCTGGGGACTTTTAATTACATCTCCAAAAACTCATCACATCACAGAATTTAGAGGACTGAGAATGAAATGTAATGCACAGCTCACTAAATCTGCATGAAAGGCTCAGGTAAATCATTCCAAAAGTGACTTAATGTGGACACGTGATGGAGTAAGGGAAGAAGTAGACTAAGTATCAAAAGAATCACAGCTGAGACCCCTGACTTTACACTGTCCCATTACAATTTGGGGACAGTGCGCTGTCTTAATCTGACACAGCACTGGAGAAGTACAAACTTTCATTCTCAGTATGACTGTGTTTCTGAGTTTAATAAGGTCACTTAAGAGGTCTAGATTTTTAAATAATTTAGCTGGATAGCTTTATGTCCAGTTTAGAAATACTGTTAATTTCCCTTCTGTATGAAAGGACAGAAAAGCAAATAGCAGAAACAGTTATCCCAACCGCATCACTGTTCTCCTTCAATAGTGATCAATAGAGCACTAGTTTTTCTTTTATCTGTCACACATCCAACAAAGCTACGTGGCCCTGTCTTCTTGCTCTAAAATGTCTGAAATGTGTCATTTTATTTCCAAAACAGAATACACCTAATTAATAAGCTAAATACAGAGCAATCTCTTTTGACACAGAGTTTTGTGGCATCCTCTTTCTAAGCCAGAGAAAAAGAACCTCTTGTATACAAGCATCAAAATCCCTGATTTTTTAAGCACCAACATCCCTATTTTTTTAATGGCAGTCTCTTGCAATAACTTTCCCTATCATAATACACGTTTTACTCTTCCCACAGGCGCACGCACACAAAAAAAAAAGAACACAGCTGAATATCAACATATGCTCCTACTTACCATTTAAGCCTTCAGACATTTCCACAACATATGTATTTATTGCTGCTCCTCCATTGTCTTTTGGTGGATCTATAAAAACCAGCAATATTCCAACTAAGCGAGATAAATTAAATGGTTTTGTAGCTTTTGGGGAGAATTTACAAAAGGGAAAATTAACAGCTAACTGGAGACAGGTGCTTATTTAGACAGATAGCATCCTAGCTAGCCATAGCATCCTAGTTCAGGACAGCCGCAAATCACTCAAATTCTCCACTATGCAAAGCTGCCAGCTCACAACCCTACTGCGTATTCTACAGATGAAGAGCGACAAGTGAATCAGGCAACTGGGAGATGCCACAGCAAACATTTCAGTTAGTCTGAAGTGCTGTGGAAGGCTGCCTGATTATGGTTTCAGGGACATAGATCCTAATGGTCCTGTAATTTGGACTGCAGATAGGAAAAGATTATCATACTGATTTGCATGTAAGAATATTTCAGAATGATTTAAGGATAGGATTTCAAAAACCTAAATATTTTGGGAGAGAATAGAAGTCAGGAGTTCTACACTGAAAACTTAATCTCTTAAATTTTTAATACATCACTAGAAATTGAGTGCACTGTCCTCCCTGCTACAATATTCACGTACAAGATACGAACCTACAGAGCTATCTTTGACATATAATCCTACTCCTCTTTCTCAGAGCTGACTTAGAGAACAGCAGAATTAAAATAATGTGGAAAAACAACATTTTGGACAAATATAGACAGCATGATACTTCAACACAGAAGGGTACTGCTGCCACAACATTACATTATGTATGTGCTGGATGAAATGGTGTTGGCTCTCAGGCAAGGGTTACATATCATATCACACCTGCTAAATAAAATGAGATTTATTATATGGCACGTAGCACTTTTTTGGTTGGAAAGTAACAAATTACTCCAAATGAAAAATAAAATTATCACGTTAATTACCAAGTATTAAAAAAAAAAAAAAGAGTATTACTGCTCAAAATAATGACTATTAAAGTTTTTATATATAAATAGATATTTTAGATAGTTTTCAATTTACAAATTAGGTATTTCTATTAACTTCATACATTATATATGATCCATAAAAGATCAAGTATCAGGCCCTGATGTAGCAAAGCACTCTGGAAAGATGCAAGACTCGACTTGCTAAGTACTACTTATACTCCAAAAGTAACTTTCTTATTATTAATGCAAAAGAATTAAACACACTATTAAACAGAAGTAGGTAAGAAGTTTAATTACCTGCGACAATAAATAAAACCTTTAACTGTTTGATTTTCTGCTAAAGTACTGCATCACATAGTACTGTTTCACCTTCTCCTATTTCACAACATAAGGCTAAAAAAACCTGAGCCTAAGGAAAAGTTTCTCAAGATCCTTAGCGAATAAAAACATTTGTCTATCAAAACCAAACTCTTTGAAGAGATAGGTTGAACTTGGATCTTCTCTTTTGATAAAAATCCAGAGTTTTGTGGCATCTACTTTTTGTGCCAGAGAAACAGAACTTAGTACACAAATTAACACTACTCTTTTTTTAATTATTGTAGTCCCCTGCAATAACAGTCCCTATTACAATTTGTATATTATTCTTCCCACATCATTACACTATTATACTGCCACCCTAAGTATTTTGAATCAGTATTTTTCTTTTAGTTCCATGAAAATGAATCATAATGGCTCAGTTGACTGAAGTGTTACTGAAGTAAAACCTGGCCTTCTATATAGAAATATATATATAGAATATTTTTTTTATATATATATATATATTAAAAAAAATATACAGAGGACATACTCTAAACAGAGTGGGACAACAATCTTACCCCAGATTATTTTAAAACTCTGTGCATGAATTTTTCCTTTCACTGCGGGTTTTGAAGGTACTCCAGGCTTGTCTGGACAAGTAATGTATTCTACTGTCTCACTTGGACTGCTTTTCCCTTCTGAGTTATAGGCAATGACCTGCAAATATATAAAAAAAATATAAATTATAAGCAGAACAAACGCACCGGCTAGTGGTATGCTATTCACTGTTACTGGTAAAGTCAAATTAATTTACATGTATGCTTAGACAGATAGCTACATAATAAATTATCACAAGAACTAAAGCTATTATGTACCTTCATTTTACATTTTCATTAGTCCCATAGTTAGACAATCACTATACTGAAATTAAAAATTCCTGCAAATTGCCAGCAAAAAAAAAAATCCTTAAAAAACCCCACCTAATAACTGTGAAGCTGAAAAAAAAAATTGTTTCACAAATCAAATAACCTTCCATATTCCCAAATTTCAAATGTTGGTGCATAAAGTTAGGCTTCTACTGAGGACACTTAAGAGTCACCTGACTGTAAAAGGTAATCAGGACATGCAAATCTCAGTGACATTAATGGAATCTGTGGGTGCTCAATATAGCACAAGCTACTTTATTTCAAGTCAAGGATCTGAAAACTTGTTTTTTTAAAACCATCTAAGATAGTCAGAAATTAGATAGGTCTAAGAACACCTCTTTTTTATCGGAGTTGCACAATTTATTGATAAGGAAATATACGCATGAGAAAAAGCCTTTGTAACAGCATGGGAACAAAAGATGATGAAAAAGACATACTGCAAAGAGGCCACTTTTAAACTTCCACTGAAAGAACTTGGAAGCATTAAAATTTTAATTGCAATTCCCCTCCCACTGAGGTAAAAATATTTTCATGTAATTAAGTAAAGAGCAAAAAGTGATGCTTTACTAACTGCTAAAGAAACCTGAATAATAGGGATGAATTAAGGAGAGCTCTCATGCTACTATAGTACCTTCTTTTAAGGAAATACATTCAGACATAAAAAAGTGTTTATATGGGTAAGTTGTATTAACAACAGCAAAGGTGATATAAACTCTTCAGTCCCAGGGAAAATTATGGCAAAGGTTGTCACAAAAGTTATTTACAGGCACATGAAGGACAAGAAGGTAATTAGATTTATCAAGGGTAAATCATGTTTGACCAACCTGAGTGCCTTCTATGATGAAACAACTTGCTCAATAGATGAGGGGAGAGCTGTGGACATCATCTACCCTGATTTTAGTTTGACATGGTTTCCCACAACATCCATGTAGACAAGCTGGTAAGATATAGACAGAACAGATGGACCACAAGATGGGTGTGGAAAACCTGATAGAATGCCAGGCTCAAAGGGTGGTGGTTAATGGTTCAAAAGTAAATTAGCAGCTGCTCATGAGTGGGTTTCCTCAACAGTCAAGACAATGTCAGATACTATTCAATATCTTTAGAAGTGATCTGGATGACAGGAGTGAATGCACCCTCCCCAGGTTTGCATATGACACCAAACTAGGAGCACAGAGACATATGCTGGAAGGAAGAGCCACCATACAGACTTTGATAGGCTGGAAGATTGCATCAACAAGAACTGTATGAGCTTTGACAAAGATAAAATCTTGCACCTGGGATGGAATAATCCCAGCAGCAGTACAGTCTGGGGTCTGACTGTTCAAGAGTGACTTAGAACTTAGAACAGCCCAGGTTGGAAGGGACCTGAAAGATCATCTGGGCCAACCTTTCAGGGAAAAGGGAGCCTAGATGAGATTATCTAGCACCCTGTCCAGTCGTGTCTTGAAAGCATTCAGTGATGGGGACTCCACTATGTCCCTGGGGAGGTTGTTCCAGTGATTGATCGTTCTCACGGTGAAAAATTTCTTTCTTATACCAAGCTGAAATCTCTCCCAGTGCAACTTGCACCTATTGCCCCTTGTCCTCTCCATGTGGCTCCTTGTGAAGAGAGAGCCTCCCTCCTCTTTGTAGCTGTGCTTTAAGTACTAGGAAACTGTGATGAGGTCCCCCTGAGCCTTCTCTTCTCCAGGGAGAAAAGATCTAATTCCTTTAGTCTTTCCTTATAGGGCAGGTTCTCCAGCCCTTTGATCATCTTCGTGGCCCTCCTTTGGACCCTCTCCAGTCTGTCTGTGTCTTTTTTGAATTGTGGGGATCAGAACTGGACACAGTACTCCAGGTGCGGCCTGACAAGAACTGAATACAGTGGGATGACCACATCTCTTATCTCTGCTAGTAATGCCCTTGTGGATGCAGCCCAGGATCCAATTTGCCTTTGTTGCTGCAGTGTTGCACTGGTCATAGTCAGATTGTCCACCAGGACACCGAGGTCCCTTTCAGCAAGGCTGCTCCTAGCCCATACTAGGCTCCTTGGTTATTCCGACCCAGGTGCAGGACTTCGCACTTGTCTTTGTTAAACTTCATACTGTTCTTGCTAGCCCACTCTTCTAGCCTGTCCAGGTCTCTCTAAGATGGCTCTCCCTTCTGATGTGTTCATCTCACCACTCAGTTTGGTGTCACCAGCAAACTTGGTGAGGGTGCTTTCAATCCCATCGTCTAGATCATTTCTGAAGATGAACAGCATGGGGCCCCATATCGATCCCTAGGGGATCCTACTTCTGACAGGCTGCCAGCCTGAGTAAAAACCATTGATCACCACCCTCTGATTGTGGCCTGTTGGCCAGTTTTCTACTCATCTCGTAGACATATCTTGCCAGTTTGTCCAGGAGGAGGCTGTGGGAAACAGTGTTGAATGCTTTGCTGAAGTCCAGGTAAACAACATCCACTGCTCTCTCCAGGCCAACTGGAAGTGTTACTTTGATGTAGGAGGTGATCAGGCTAGTCAGGCATGATTTGCCTTTGGTGTCAGCTTTTCCCAATCACCTGCTTCATTTGGCTTGTAATAGTTTCTAGGACTCTTCCATTACTTTCCCAGGGACTGAAGTAAGACTAATGGGCCTGCGGTTCCCTGGGTCCTCTTTTGGGCCCTTCTTGTTGATGGGTGTGACATTTGCCCTCCTCCAGCCATCAGGGATATCCCCTGTTCTCCATCGCTTTTCAAATATTATAGATAGTGGCCTTGCAACAATGTCAGCCAGTTCTCTTAACATCCTGGAGTGGATTCTGTCTTGGCCCATAGATTGATGTGGATTGAGCCCCTGCAAGAGGCCACGGCCTAGCCCTTCCTCCACCACTGGTGGGTCGACACGTGCCTTGTCATAGCTACTTGATCCTGTGATCTGGGGTCCAGCTATGCCGGTAAAGACAGAGGCAAAGAAGGTATTAAGAACCTGTGCCTTATTGGCATTATTAGTAACTTGCTTCCCTGCCCTGTTTAGCAATGGGCCTATGTATGTCTTCCCTGTGCTTCTGCTTACTGCTCACGTATTTGAAGAACCCTTTCTTGTTGTTCTTGACATTTTTGGCCAATTTCAGTTCTAGCTGATCCTCAGCCTTCCCGACTGCACCTCTGCATGTCCTAGCAAGGTTCTCGTAGTCCTCGATGGCTATTTGGCCATGTTTCTAGAGCTGGTATGCTTCTTTTTTGCTTTTAACCACACCCAAAAGCTCACTGTTAAGCTAGACTTCACCCTGAGCTAACAAGTTCAGCCCTCAAGACCTATTAGAACAGGCTCAGCACTGTGGTAATATGAATGATTTACTAACTTGGGCTCAGTGCTATGCTAGCACTGACACATGTTCTTTTTTGATCAAGGTTGCTCCTTACCCCAACACCTTCAGACATGTTTAGAGTCTATCAAAGAACCCTACAGCTACACTAAGTAATATTACCCATGTATATGCAACACAGAAACCAAATAAAAAACCAAAACTGTTAAGAACATTGACTTATGACCTGGAATTTCAAGATACCTGCAACTGTGTTATGCCCTTGCAGAGGTTCTTATTCCTTCTGCAGAGGCAATTAATGAAGCAGGTGTTCAGCCGATAGTTTTAAGAGATTGAAATTGTAAGAAACTGGCATCAGATTTGGTTTTCCTTAAAAAAGGCCCTCCCCACTTCTGAGTCAATCTCAAGCTACTCTGGTGCAAAAAAACTCCCAAATATATGAAAAAATCTTACCCTAAATTTATATTTTGTACTACGCCTCAAATTCTTCACCGTGTAGGTAAGATCGTCACCATCATATTTTGGCTTGAAACCATATCCCTGCAGAATTAAGTAGGATTACTTGAAACATTGTATTTGCAGACCAGACCATGTAACATACATTCATACAAATAAATTAGTTTCAGACCTTAATTGTTAATGCTCCTCTGACAAAGTAATAAGTGCACCTTCATTGTGTAAACACCAGATTTTTTTTGGAGAGGGGGAAATTAATTAACCATTCTCCAATCAGAAGAGGAGAAAAGAACACTAAAGAAAAACATATACAGCGTCAATAGAAATTATACCTAACACTTTCAAAGGGTAGAACAGGACTCATTTTAAAACAAAGGTGGTTAGGCTGAAATGACATCTAGAGGGACCACACTTCATGATGTAATTACTTTGATCCAACTCTTATAAAGCTTAACTTTCACACACAAATTCACAAAGTTAAAAGTAATTTAAAAGTCTTTGCAGGATTGGGGCTTAATAACACTAATAATGATTACTGTCACAATAAAAAGCTGAAAACTGTGTGGCTTGGTCACAGCAATGAGAAGTCAATTAGCTTAATTTCAGAAAATACAGTTCCTTGTAGAATACTCTAGCAAAAATAATCATTGTTACACTTAATACAATAATGTATCAAACACACATTATAGTCTCTTTTCTTATTGAGAATAAGTATTCTAAACTTACTGAGTTCTCATCCTCCATCTCTAATATATATGAGATTCCTTCATCTGATGGTGTTCCTGAGGGTTTTGTCCACTGTAGGGATAACCAAGTAACTCCAGCATTAATCAGCAAAGGACTTGCTGGTGTGGTTGGGGCAGTGCCTGAGGTATGATACAGGACTTCTTCACTAAAACCACTGTTTAAAACAGACAGTATGTAAACTAACTAGACACAATAGTTAATATCTAGAAAAACATAATTCTTACTAAACACAGCTATGACAGTTTCTTGGACATGTGCACAACTGAAAATTGCAAGCTGGTACATGCAGACAACTTAACTTGCCCATGAGTCTGTCAGTAACTAAACATCTGAACAAGGTTAACATGTTCATAATTGAAAGATTCCTTTGTATGATATAATCACGTTTTGCTAACCAAAACAATTTGCTTTTTCATATTAAGTCATTATTCTAAAACAGTAGAGCTCTATATGCAATAATGTACTAATACCACAGTGTCCTTCCTATTCAAAATGAAAACATAAGACATAAAAGCATATATGAGAAGACCTCAAAAAAAATTTTGCTTCCCAGGCAGCAATTATGTGCTTCAAGTGTACTGTGAAGCACTAGTTTCTCTAATGATTCAGAAAATAATAGAATAATAGCCTCATTCAATGTTAAGTTACTTTAACACTTGCCAATATGAAAGTCTTATTGCAGAACAAATGAAGTAGCTTGTACACCAGTGAATCTCCTAACACAACTGTTAACCTTAACTGATGATGCTTAGATATGCCTTGAAGTGAAAATACAAATAAGTTACATAAAAAGACCTATTGTGAAACAGAGGGATGCAAAAGTCAGTAAACAGGTACTATGCTTGCAGAGATGGTCTAACATGTATCCAGCTAGACTAAAAAAACCCCACCTGTTCTCAGCTGGCATTTGCTGCTTCTACATCAGATCTGAAGAAACATTTACAGGCTTAAGAGCTAGTCTAGTTTTTTTAACCATATGAAACTAACATCAAAGATGTAATTTTAATCTAAAAGCTAGGCATTACCTAAGTGCACATCAGGAAGCCCTGAAAACAAAATTCTCCGTATGGTTTAAACAACAGTGCCAGTTAAATGCCTTCTGTGTCGGAACCTGACTTTTCTGAAAAATCTCAATACAAAGATACCCTCAACTTCACTTTCTCTCTTACCCAACCTACATTACAATACCGCACAAGTTGTAAATTTTGGTCTGCTCTAAAGTCTTTTTGGCATTAAAAAAAAATAAATAACAACAATTAAAAAAAAAAAATCTTACAGACCACACATTATCAAGACTGTCAATAGCACCCAAAGCAGACATACAGTCTGTGTGGACATGCAGACTGTGAAATAGATTGTGAAGCAAGAAGTGAAAAAGTGCAAAACAAGAGAAAACTTTTTAAATTTGGGGGGAAGAGTATTTTTTTCCTTGCAAGAAGTCACAAACAAGAAAATCTCTGAAATGATGATGATATGATACATACATTATATCTACTAAAATAGTTCCAGCATTATACAGGTAGGCTAGAGGAAGCATGAAGAGAGGCTAGACAAATACTATGCCTATCTCTATTCACAAGAAACTATTGAAGGAGTCGCCTTACAAGCAGATATAAGGTAAAAAACACCACACCTTAAAAAGATTTAATCTCTTTACTGGATTGAACCACTCCAAAATACACTGAAATCAACTAAAAGAGTTCAAGTGATAACCACATTTGAATGACTCTTAAACAATTCACTTAAAAGTACAATAATGCTATCTATCTTTTAAATAGATTTTATTTTTCCAGTTTTCTTTAGCCACTGTTTCATGTGTGGTTAGAATTAAATTTAAAAATATGAGTAGCTCAAAGATAAAATATCTGTTGTTGTTGGTAAAATCATTTAGACAAAATTCTGTCTCCAGATGCCTAAGCTTCTCAATATTCTTCATAAGGAATAATCAGGCACTCTACCGTACTAAATACTATTTCAAGAGACTTCTTAATTGAATAATACCATAAAGACAATAAAGTGCATCTTTACAAGGCTATGAAATATTGATTTAAAAATCTATTTGGCGTGATTAGTTTAAGAAGGGTACTTAACTGATCAGTGTCTTCTACCAGCTTACACTGCAGGAATCTGTAATATGTGCAGGTATTCCTAGAGGGTACATTTACACTCAGACTTAAAAGAGGAACAGGAAGAGAGCCCAAGCACTGGACCCTGCTTAACTGCCAGCTCACTCCCTGCCTTTACTTTTTTGAACAGTTCCAACTAAATTTCATCAAGACAAAGTCCAGGAGCAACTCAGAGAATAATTCATTCCAGAAACATCATCCAGAAGGCAGTAACATAATAAAGACTGTGTCGGAGCACACCAAAAGTCATTCTAGCCCACTACAGTATCCTCTGACAGTGGCCCAAAGCAGGTGCCAAAGGAAAGACATAGGAACAGGCACTATACGCAACGCATTCGCTGAGTACTCTCCAAAGCCTCCCAACACATGCCTCAGATCCGAGCCAGCTGTAGTTTTCACATACTTAATACTCTGCAGAAGATTTCTTCTGCCCAGCATGAATTACAACCCCAGGTCTGGCTCCCTATTCTTTACACTGTCCTTCAACACTGTCCAAGCAGGCATTATTCCCCTAAGCACCTCCTTGTGCCAACTGAAGGACACACAACACGCATCCTCTATTTCACGCTATAAAAACACCACTCTGGTGAGCTACAGCACAATGCCCGTATTTCAAACACTGAATTAAAAAAAAAAAATGCAAAATAGCAATTTTAGGCTGACGGCTAGAGAAGCCCTGTTTTTATGCCACATAGGACCTCAAGGTCCAAGTGCTACTAGGTAGTGTGGACACTGGCAGTCTGCTCTAGAGGTGATGAGCCCTGACAGTGTGACTATTAGCCAGGTTTATTTGCTTTGCCTAAAGACCAAGAAGTATTCCCAAGAACTAATGCACCCAGTAGTGCAAGCGTAACTTGAGAAATCAGTAATTTTGGAATTTTTTTTCAAGCTCTTACTTATATTCTCTACTGAAGTCGGATGTCATTCATTCAAAAATTCAAAACAAAGTTTGGTGCTCTGTAACTTCTGAAAAGTAGCAATTAAAAGTAAGAACCACATATGCTAGGCATTCATAATAAGCTCTAGAACTTCAAAAGAATTCGGTGATATGGGAATGTCATATTCTGTCCACTTCTCAGGGTAACAGGAGACTAAGAGACACCTTAGATAAAGGGACATATCCAAGTAACGGGACATGGCAAAGAGCACAATACAGATACACCTACAGGTGGCAGCGGGGGTTCTGCCAGACTTACTTCCTGCTCCAGCAGAGTTACTGACACCTCTTTATACTGTCATCACTAAACCTCTAAATTTAAGGAGGGCTGATAAGCCCTGGAAAATTGCTACACCAGCTTCAGGAACTACTTTAGATCTAGCACCATGTTAAACCTTCCTGGAACCAAGAGCAGCAGAGAGCGTGGTAGGAGGTACCCTCTGGTCAGCACAGCAGCAGCACAAGCACTGCAGCATTTAAACTATTCAATTCTGGCCCTTTGGTTGAGTTGCCATCTTTTAGCACGATCCCTAGAATTTAGAAGTGGTGTTTATTACATCAGACACAAAAGCCACAATTGCACTGAATGTGTGAATCTCTACAATGTAGTGCTTAGCCAAAAATTCTATTACAAGTACATGCAGTAGGAAACACGTCCAAGGTAGCAACTTCAGTGGTCAGCGTAGGTCTACAAAGACTGAAGCTAAAAACCAGCACAGCCTGAGCTGATTTCACATGAGAGCAGCCAGGTTGTCTGTGCCATGCTCGTGCTCCCCATTCTAGGGGCATCGTGTACAAATGTCTGAGGAGGCTGTTCAGGAAATGAGGCTAAGTCTGGCAGAAGTAGCTGTACTATCTGCTTCTAAGAGGGGCTGAGATTTGTAGCATTTATATGGTAAGTATGCACATAACATAGTGGTTGTAGTATGTAGCCATACCATGCCTGGACAAAATGCATTATGCTGGGAATCACAGAATAGCTGAGGTTGGAAGGGATCTCTGGAGGTCATCTTGCCCAACCTCCCCTGCTCAGGCAGGGTCAAGTGGTTCATAGTACACAGGTAATCTGCAAACCGAATAATCCAATCACATACCGTGAATTAACTATGCAGTTGGACTAGATGATCATTGTAGGTCCCTTCCAACTGAACTATTCTATATTCTGTTTCATCCCGTGTGGACAAAAGACTTGTTTCTTTAAATGCCATCATATGTTTTTCCTAAACAAGCACACATGTGCATGCATATGCATTCCATATTTATGTATATAACAGTAACATTTACCTCATTCCCATGTCATTTTTGGCTGCTAGCCTAAAGGTGTACCCCATTGCTGGTGATAGTTTAGTGATCCTATACTGCTTCTGTTGGCCATAATAACACTGGCAAAACTCTCCATTTCCTTTTCCCTAAAAAAGAGTAAGTTAGTTAATCACATTATTTGCTCTATTATATATGCATCCATCAATTAAAGTAACACACAAACGTGAAGTAAACTCATTTTTTGAAATGAAATGGAACTCAAGAATCTCCCATATAGTGAGGTAGTAGTATACGAAACTTTGTATGTATATTGAATTAGAGGCTTTTTTCCTTCCTTTCTGTTTCCCAGCTCAACAGGGTTGGAAGGAAAGAGCCATGAAACTTCTGCAGCTCTGCCATCTCATGATAGCTGTCCAGGTAGGGACTGAAAGATGCTTGTGGGGCACAGTAGATCCACCCTCTTTGTACAAAAGAAAGACTGTTACAGGAAAATGATCCTTCAGTGTCAGCTCTTGAAAGAAGTATTGGACTACAAGTGAAAAAGCCGCTATTAGAAGTGACAGAATCACGTAATTAAGATCCTATTATTTTATACTCCCCAAGAAAAAAATTGGGCAATAGCCATATTTTCATAATTGCTTCAGGAATTACGTATTTGTCACATGCCTCTAAACAGAAGTCGTAATTTTCACACAACTTGATGTGCACAGTCACATACAACTACTTTTTAAAAAACTACAAAATTAAAAATAAAATAGAATAACTTGCTTACTTCATCCCATTCTAAAAGGTAACTGTGGATTTTAGAACCATTATCACAAGATGCCTGCAACACGAAAAGAACAAAATTAGAGCTCTAACTGGATACAAGACCACTTAAGGAAAAAAATGCTTGTATAGGTCAAATCATGACAAAACCAGTGGAGGGCAAATGATGCTCACCTTATAGGATTGTTCTGCTTGCCAAGACAGTTCTAGTTCAGTTTCCATCCAATGAATGCTTGTATCGTGTTTATGGTTTTGTTTTTTAATTTAGACCTTGAAAAAGTATTCTGGCAGCAGTGTAAAATGCTACAGTATTTTTCTGAGCAGCTAGACTGCAGATCTGCTCAAATCTCAGTCTTTCCAGACCACTTCATTTGCTTTGCACAAACAAACCTTTGTTCAATAATGGAGAAAGGAATTGGTTCCACAGTACAGTAGAGGACTGGAACTCGAACCACTGTCTCTCATTCAAACTCAGTAACTTTATCTACAAAGACTCCTTGCTTTTCTGGGAATCCTTCTCTTTTTACTGAAGTTCACATTTAACCCAGTACATGTATTTCCAGTCACAGAACTGTGACTGAAATTAGTATGTTTGACAAAAATCTTCTATTTCAATGAACTGGCATTTTATTGTCAAATCCAAAACAATTCTGAAGAGTTTAAAGTATTTATTTTAAAGGTTTTTAAACAATTCTTACCTTCCACTGCAGAGTAAGAGAATTTTTGGTCCGATTAGTTATTCTGGGCAGATTTGGAGTATCAGGTTCACAACTTGTTGTGGTAAAACTCTCTGCTTCTGAAGGGCTCCCCTTTACACAGTTGCATTCTACTTGAACTCTAAAGTGGAAAAGAGCCAATAACGTTTTGGTTCAAAATCTGTATATACAGTTTCCAAAGAAAACTGAGTATTGAGAATTAAGTTACTGCCTTGCTACCTCATTGTTAAAATATCACTATTATAAATAAATAACGGGTGGAAGCATCTTGGTCAATAGAAGTAATGCAAAAGAAAAGAGTCCTTTACTTTGGATGTACATCATTACCAGTCAGCCAGCTTTAGTCCCACAATTACATTTGAAATCTGTCTTACTTGCTGTACTCTGATTGGGAAATAATGGTAACATCTTGCAGGCTCATAATCTGTTGTAGACGTATTAATTGATATTATAAATAATTCTTCTTCTGCAAGTGCTTTTGTCAGATGAGCACAATGAAGCTGTTGATATATTTTCAGAGTACCTTCTGCACGCCTTCAAGACCTTGCTGAGTCTGGTCACCCTGTCCTTTCCTTTAGGAAGTTTATGAATTAACTCTCCATGTACTTCAGAAGAGTGAATTCTTGCTTCTGTCTCAAAGAGAAATGGTTTGTTTTTCTAACAGCTTTTCTCCAAAACTGAATACGGGATTATTATCTGGCCTCCCCCTGCGCTCTCCCTCCTCACCCGTGTAGCTATGCCTTGTCTCCTCCTTGGGTGAACCTGCACATTACTTTCTTCTAATTCACCTGTTCCTTTGAAAGGAAAAAACAAAACCCCAAAAAAACCTTTCCTCTGATCACTGGTATAAGACCTGTGTTGCCTGCTTATGAAGATGCAAAAGTCCTTATATGTTCTTGTTGCATGAACAGCAAGTCACAGGAAATTTGGCTTTGTAGACTTCATGAACAGGGAGAGGGCGACATTTGAACAGTGACTAATGTTGCACATGAAGTTGTTTGTGTTTGCATACAGTTGCAAATATGTAGTTTGTCAGTTATCTTCATAGTTCAGTCTTTCTGGTCTTCACTGTTTGCACTGGTGGAATTCTGTTTAACTCCCAGTTCGGGAAGAGCTTAGACGGCTAAGTCATCTATTCCCATGCATTCTCTACAACAACCAGAATTAAGCAAGAAAGAATCTGAATGTAGCCTGATAAAAAAGGACTTATATAGGCAAACAAATTCCTAGGCTCTGACCCTTATGCTCCCTACATTTTCAACTTAAACATTGTTGGGTAAAGTGCATAAACACTACTTAAAACAGGAACAAAATCACAGGGAGAACACTTGCATATGAAGAGCTTTGAGTCAATTTATCATTCATCCTTCTCCTGAACCTGTGCTGCAGGCCATATAGTGGCCCAAATTAAATGAGGTGTGCAATGAAGAACAGACCAACCCTCTTTTGCTTCCAGTTTGGCAACGAGCTGTGCTGGAAAACAGTACTAGGAGGTATACTGTTTTCCAATACCCTGGAAAACAGTACTAGGAGGTACAGACTCCCTCACACCGAGGACCAGGAATGTAGCTCTCCCATTTGAGCAACTGCTAGTCAAAAGACTTACACAACAGAAATCCTCCTCCTCCCTACTGCCGATGTTCTAAAGCTCATGTGGAAAGAGGCACAACATTTCTGACTTGGATCCTTACTCAGACACACTTCTGTTCCCTGTGCTTTCTACCAGTTGCCTCTAAATTGGTTCCCTGGTCAGTACACAGGAGTCTTGGGGTTCTCCATACAGTCAAAAGAGGCAAATCCCTCACATGCTGCACATTCGGTCACTTCTAAAGTTGTACTCTCCACCTGCAATTATTTCTTGAAAAGGCAGTACTTCTAAGGTGGCCTTCACGATGTTACGTATTTATAAACTGCTGTATTCATACTGGTTTTTTTAAACCAAGAAATAAGACAGTATGTAAAAAAGGAGGGAAGAAGAACACCTAGCTACATCTTTCCAATCCTATGCTATTTCCTCAGTAGGACATAGCGAAGCAGCAAATTCTGCTAGAAGGGTAGAATTACATTAAGCTAGGGGCTTATTTAGTAATGCATACAGGGTCAGATCACTGGTCTGCTGCAGCAAAGTGAAAGCAGCATAACCTGACCTTCAGGTGGCCAGCAATGAGCATGTTCCTGTGCAAGGTACCTCCCTCTGCTGCCTCTGGGAAACAGAGAAAGCAAGCACCATCTGTGCCTGGCCCAAAGGACAGAAAAATGTCACTGTTCTGGCACGACATAAGAAGTAAAGAGCATGGATGTTGGATGAGAGCGCAACAATTTTCTGTTTTCCAAAACGGACTGAGTGGTCAGCTAAGCCAAAAATGTTGATTTGTGACTCAAAGGAGGGTGAGATGTGGTAAAGAGTCTCTGAAGACTTATGCAAATATACAGATCCAATGAAACTTTTAAAATATTTCCACTGAATTTAATGAATAGAGAAGGAGATACTCACTTTGCATGGTAATCAGTTGCTGGCCTGAGATCATTTACAGTAACTTTATTTTCTTCTCCACTGGAAAGAGATACGATTTGGTTTAAAAGACTGTTTCAGAATGCC
Organism: Aptenodytes patagonicus; assembly: GCF_965638725.1. Taxonomy (NCBI): domain Eukaryota; kingdom Metazoa; phylum Chordata; class Aves; order Sphenisciformes; family Spheniscidae; genus Aptenodytes; species Aptenodytes patagonicus. The sequence continues at coordinate 196,375,167 of NC_134949.1, read as the reverse complement.
ATACATTTATAAAAAGACACACATCATCTAACCCATCTGCCTAACACTCCTTCTAAGAAATATATTTGCTAACAGTTTATTTCTGTTGCTAAATATAGTAAAATGAAAATGCATTTATCTTTGAATTTTAGGGGCTTCTCGCATTTGATTCCTGTTGTTTTGCCCTGGTGGTTTTAGGGTTTTTTTGTTGTTCTATTTGTTTGGGTGTTTTTTAAGAATAATTATTTTCCTCTTTACTCAGTAAGATCAGCTGCATGTGTATGCATGTATTTTATTACACAAAAAACATGGAAGTACTGGGGCCTTTAGAAGCTCAGTTCAGCCTTGCAAAAACGATTATCTAAAACTGTAAATGACTGCATATACCTACTTGTTAGAGCCCAGTAAGCAAAAAAGGCACCTCAGTGACATCTATTAGTCTGCTTTTACTGACATCACCTTATGTTAGCAAAGCTCATTTCTTTTCCTCTAAGCTTCTGGGACAAGGATAACCAACTTGCGATTCATGTACTGCTTCTAAGAAATCCATGGAAGGTGACTAAGATAAACTAGCTAAATACAAAGATTTATAATTATTAGAGAGCTTTACACCTTTAATGGTAAATTTTCTGTTGTTTTTCTCCAAGTTGCAAAAAAAGATTGAAAACCATCGTATTAGGAATGAAACAATTGAAAAGTTTTGTTTGTTTTGCTGCTGCTAGAGTTGTGTTCTGTGCGAATCTACTAACTTCATTTCGTACCTTAAGACTGTCCCTTACCAAGAGCATTTTCAGGGAAGGGAGAGATAACCTTACTGGGAGCAGAAGCATGTGCTGAAGTAAAGAACTACAAATACAATTTGTATTTCTCACTATTTGTATATCTCACTAATTGAGAACCCATAGTTTCTAGTGCAGCTGGTTGAAACACAGCTAAGTGATATTAAAACATGCTTCCAACATCTAAGAACAAAGTCTTTAAATTCTAGCTGATGATAGAGACTTCAGTAATAAAACAGAACCAATTCTACTGAAAAAAGTAGCTTGTTTCAAAAGAGAAGTTGCACAAAGCTTCCGATTACTTAAATCTCTGGACAACAGGCAGATTTTTAATGAGGTTTTAGGCCACATAATTCAATGCAACAGCAATTAAATAAAAATAATGAACACCTACATGTATACAGTTTTGTACTTTCCATCTTTTCCAGTATTTGAAATCATTACTTCGTAAGTATAAACATCTGGTACATTATTCTTGTCAGCATCTTCTCTGGTATCACTGGATGGAGGGGACCACATAAGCAGTGCTGTTCTTGCCTGAATGTCTGATACCTGTAGAAATACAACTTTGAAACCTCTGCCATTTAAATGGTATTGTATATAAATGCTGCTTTGCCATATAGGACCAAATAAAAGAGAAGAAAATCATACAGCATTATCATATCAGAGTATTTATACTGATCTAATAGCTATTAATTAGTTTTTACAGATGAAATCAAGCTGGAAATCTAAGAAATGTCATGAGAAAACTGCAATCCTAGGGCCCAGGGCTGAGTGCAAACAAACTTCTAAGTAACAAATGCCACCTAGTGGGCTACATAAAAATGACTGTATAATTTATGAAGCACAAGAGATAGCAAGCATATATTGTGAATCAGTCGTTTTATTAAATGGCAGCGTTTCAGACTTTTTTTTTTACGTGACCAGTACTATGATTTTTTTTTTAATACCTTCTTGCTGACTCGGTTTTCATATGAAACATATAGAAGCTCAGGAATTTCTCCAAAATGACTGGCATTACTGTAGCAGGTACATAAAGAAACTCTGCTTTGGGCATTTAATTATGACTGTGACAAGTAGACTCTCCCATTAGATTAGAACCTATTTGGTTAACTACCCCAGCAAATTGGTTTTGAGCAGGATATTAATAGGCATACAACTACCTGAGGCTCTAATCTAGTACTCTGTTAGCGAACAGAATATTACAACGTGTAATGTACTTTGAGCTCAGGCACCTGCGACGAAGACATGCTCACAAGGTCCATGTACATATACATACATATATATACACACATACATATACGTATATATACATGTGCACACACACACATATATATATAGGCAACATCCTATAAACAGTATTCTTGTGGTGGTGCTTGCCTGCACAGCCCATCCTTTGCAGAAAGGCCTGGATAACAGTTGGTGTGATAGAAATATGAGCATGAACAGGGTGTGTGAATGCAACACCTCCAACTGTCTGAGAAGTGTTGGCCCCAACATGCTCATTGTGCTAATGGTGGCGACCCTCGGGTGGATTACATGGTAACTGGGGAATCACAAAGAGACTTCTGAAACGAAGAAGGAATCGGCTTCAGAAGTATAAAAGCAGCACGAAACATTCGTATCAGCGATAAAAGATGCTGGAGTGGAACAGAGCAATGATCAAAACCTGGCCTGACAGTGTGAGAAAATGCCCTGCCACCACTGCCGCCTCCATCCAGGCCTGACGGATGCCCTGAGTAGCTGCACCCCAGCTGGTGTGACAGCAGTTTGGGGTGCAGCAGACAGGGACCCACAGATCGGGTGGGCACATGTGACCTGGTGGAGAGCTTTCTCAGTTGCCTGTGGATTAGCAGATTGTAGGGAACAACAGATTTTAAGGAATAACACAGTTACATGCAAAGCTAAAGCACCCATGTCTCCCAAATGAGATGTGCAGTTAGGGGCACCCACACTCCCAGAAGAGTGGGTGCTGCTTGAAACCCACACGTGCTGCAAGGGGCTGGGGATGCTCATATTTCTGTAGGTAAGTGCACGGGTACGTGCGTGTGATTACAAATTTTTAGGATTTGTTATAGAAGGAAGTCTAGAAATTTGTGGGTGTTTATTAATATTGTACGTCTACTATTGTAGTTTATATGTTGCACCCGCCTAGTATTTCCAGTCATTTCTCGTTTAAGTCTCTCATTTAAGGGAATTGAAAACACATTTAATTATATGAAATGACTAGTTTTACAATATGACTGTAATATATGTCTATTTTGGGAATAATTGCTTTTGGAAATCTATTACCAGAGTATCAGAATCAAAATGCTATCTTCACAACTGGTGCTCTTAAATTGTTATAATCTACTGAACGAAAAACCTGAATGGGCCAACTTCAAGAATGAAGCAGAGAGGAGATGACTTACTGCTAACAGACAAACAGAAAGGAGGAAAAAAATCAAACAAGATGAGCCTCAATGTCTTGGAAATAATGTCACCAAGCCCTTATACACTAACAGGACTATACATCACATCCCGAAAGGGATCAAATACTAGTAAGATTACCCACTGAAGTTCTTGGAAACACAATTCAAAGTTTGGTAAGAGAAATTCCACTATAATCTTGATGTGGTCACAAACTACACTAACACTAACTACAACCACCTCAGTACAATTCTAGCATTTCTGGAAGTCTTTGGAGTTGTGGGAAGCACCTGGGGTGGTAAAAGGTCCCTCTCAGACAACCTTAATCCTTCCCTCCCGGGTTGCAGAAGGCAGCAGGGGATACTGAAGGAAAGAAGTGTAGGTTCCTGGAGGACCTACTATGCTCCAGGACTAGTAGGTCCACTGTAAGATGATCTATTCCTATGTTTAGCTCCCTTAACAGTTCAAATTTTTTTCCTAATGCCCAGGCAGTCTCTCTTACTACCAGCTATGCCTACTAGTACTCACCACCATGGAGCTGGACATTAGATCTTAGTCTGTCTATCTTCTTTTACACCAAAGAAGTAATGCGGTTGGTATGAGTGAAAGGTGGCATCTTACTGGAACATTAAAAGATTAGAGGTTTCAACTGTTCAGTACAGAGAGAGCAGGAACAGTGGGAGGGAGATTCAAGACAACGTTACAGACTACAGAGTAACAGAAAACTCACAGGACTTTGACCAGTAAAATTTAATCCAGAGTATTAGTGCAAATCATTATGTACCAACAAGTGCCAACAGAGAACAGGGTGAAATGTTCTTTAAGTCTCTGACTGGATGAAAAATTGTTATCCCAAGTTACTCCCACAGTGCAACGTTTGTTGGCCAACTCATGTAAACATTCCATAAGACTTCTAAAATAATAGATGACAACTGTTAACACAGTAACTGCAACACAATGACGCAGTATCATGTACCAAGCTAAAAAACAGTGACTATGTAGGTTGTTCTGGTTGTTTTACTTTGTGTAAACAGAGTATGTGACTAAAGAATATTATGAAGAGCTGAAGCTTTGCTGTGGCCAATTTGCCAAAGCTTAAAAGCAACGGTCAGTGGAATTGAACATGATCAGAAATGCAAAGTGAAAAGTATTCACAGAAGCTGGAATTAAGGACATCCTTATGGTGCATAAAAAGCTGTAATGTATAAAAACTATATAAATTTTCTATACATACATATGCACACATATGTATATGGGGAAAAGGAAGAAATATGTTAGCAAATAAGCTACAATTGATCAGAATTTACAGGAGAAGTTAGAAGTTTCAATGAAACAAAAACAGCTAACAGGATTAAAGACGAAAGATATTAAAAAAAACCCAACCCCAAACTATCAGGAAAGTTCCAAGTTGGGCGCTACTCTGTTATTGGTGGATGTAGAAGTTGAAACTGTAAAACATAATGGAGGGAAGAAAGAAGCATTTAACAGTGATTTCCATCCTGCATTTGCAATGAGGCAGAAATCCGTATCCATCTTATTTAACCCTGTTGCTGGACTAGAAAATTTACAACCTACAAAGTTACTGGGTCCAGTAGATGGTGCCCAGTGAAACTGAGCACTAAGCAATAAACCACGTGGTCAGGTTAAACCACTGGTTCCCCGTCAGTGAGGTACACTCACATTAAACCAAGAAGTTGCAAGAAGCCAAGCCTAAACTAGTAAGACCTGCTGAGGAACACTGGAGAGTGAACTACTTATGGAACAAGTGTTAAGAGGCAGGTACCTGAGGGCCTACAAGAAGGCGCTCATGGGCAGAAGGAACAGAACAAGAGGTACAACACTTAACTCTTTGGCAGGTATAAATACTGGAAATAATTTCCAACCCTGTCCCTCATACACCTGAATCCCCCTGAAGCTGCTACTTTCTTCATTTCTGCAACCCCAGAGGATGGGGGTGGGGGACTGTGGGGGGGTCAATAATCAGACAAAAAGAAGAGAGGCAGTAGGAGTGGGACTGAGTAACATCAAGGTTTTTCTTCTGCACCTACACTTTATATAGTGTTACCTATTTTGTAAGTTCTGGAGCTTTTCAGTAAATTCACATACAGGTGGATGAGTATTTTCAACCACTCTCAGTTGCTAAAAACAAAAAAAATCACAGCTGCAAGCACTGACAAGAGAGAATCAGAGAATGTCATTTAAGTCCTTTTCAACTCATTTATAAAACATTTGGTACTGCTTTTCAGATTCAACTTCCAGCCAAGAGAGTGATTCTTAAAGACAAGTCTAGGTCCAGCTATATTCTTCCTCACCAAACTATTAATAAGGGACCAAAGCAAAGTATTAAAAGATTAAGAATTGCTAAAATGAAGATTTCCTGTAAAAAACTTTTCATTATTGTGTATATGCACTATGGCAGTCTTAGATTACATCAGCGTATACTATTTTAACACAAAACTCCAGCTTCACATGATGCAAGCACATGACAGTAATTACTAATTGCTTCACTAAGAAGCAATTATTCAATATTGTCCTTTATCCTTGATGTTCAATAATATCCCAATACTTGACTTTTTGAACACTACCCAGAGCTCTATTATGGAAAAGAATTACTAAAGTTTCAGAAATTCCCGTCAGTTCTCAAGCACAAAACACTAGCATATTTTCAAAAAATCTCTGCAATATAAGGAGGAAAAAAAGTATTTTTGAAGAACAAAGATTAAGATCAGAAGAATCCACTATTCTTAGGCGCTCCGAGACACTCAGGAGTGGCTTTTTCAGAAAACTTGGCATTACTTATTACTTTTGTAGACTTATTCAAGCAGCTGCAATTGATTTTGGTTGCAGCTCTGAGCACTGTGTACTTCTGCAAAGCAGAGTACAATACTTGAATCAGGCCCTAGCACTGAGGAAACTAAAAGATGGGCATGTCTTCATTAGCAGTCCAGCTCGCAAAAGTGAATCTCCTCCTTAACTGTACTACACATGCCATTTGGGTCAAACAAAAAAGCAGTTTTAGCATGTGCAAACTGGATTGCATTCAGACAGTGACACAAGGTACTTGACTGGTGAGTGAGATGCATCACGTTCCAAAAGCCCACCAGCATACACAGAACATGCATGAACCACAAAACATGATGCTCTCCCAAGGGATTTACATGCTATATAACCAACTCAAATTCTGAGTTCCTATTGCCTCTCCTTATTAAATACTCAGCCTTCTGCTCCATTCTTCATTTTGCTTTTGCCTTTTCAGGTCCCTTTGTCTTCTCTTCTGCTTGCTTTGCTATTTGGTTAATGGACATGACAGCTGGTGAAGACTCTGCTCAAACGCTGAGGACTCAGCATGGTACAATCTGCAGAACCACTCCAGCTTACACCTAGGTATAGAAAGTTCAAGACCTCCCTAAGTAGAAGGGTCATCTGGTGGCAGTACCACGTTACCAACTTGACTTAACACTGCCATGTACAAAAGGATGGAGGATCCATACAGGGAAAAGTTTAAGAAAACGAGAACATGTTCATAAAAACACCTAATGGGAGTCTGGAGGCAGCAAAGCTGATGTGCCCCATACTGCACATGATGTATGAGTGAAAGCACACCATGGAGCCCACCACCTGATTTACATGTGCATGCCCTGGACCTGGACATTAAGACATGGGACAACCCACGACAGGTCACAGCCTTCAGCTCTACTCAAGGCTTTCTGGAGCAGGATATGGTGCAATGGACACTGTACTGGACAGCACCTGTATGATCATCTGATCATCTGACCACCACCACAGCCAGTATCCAGTATTGCCTGTGCCAGCACTGAAGTTCAACCAGGGAACAGGGTGTTGATGATCCATCAAGAGCAGCATCATGGCACAATCCCCACAGTGAATGTTTCAAGCAAAACATTAGTCAAAAACCTGCAGGAATATTTCTGATGAGAACTACAAACAGAAGGTGTGAAAAAACACAATCTCCTGGTTCACTTGTGGGAGACTGAGGAAAATGTTTCCTTGGAGAAACTGTGGGAGGGTTTCTTCTGATCTTGCAAGGCCTAAGTAGGTAACACAGCCTCCCTTTCTCTTATCATGTCACACTCCCCCAAGCTGCAACATCAGCTAGTCTTCCACCCACCCACAGCCCTGACAGTCCCTTGCCTTCGCAAAGCATAAGCCTCACCGAGTGCTCGAAGTTTGGCTTTTTGCCTTGTGTACACTGTCTAGTCTGTAGCAGACTACTACTGCCTAAGCCTGTGATGTCTTCTGAGGTCTGCAAGGAGATCACTTGTAGGCACACAGCTACATGCAGTGACATTCAAGTAAGGACATGGTGGGGAGGGGAAGTAGCATGCTTGCCTAAAAGGCATGGACAGTTGAGTGTTGAGGGTGGAAGGAAGTGAAAGAAAACAAGACAGTACTGGCACTCCGTTGCTTTTTCATGTGTCATTAGCAATGTAGCAGAAGACACCACCTGTTGATCATACTTCTCACAGTCTCACTCTAAACACCCCAGGAAGCTCAGAGTTGTCATTCCCTTTGGCAATGCAGCCACTGATGACACCCCAGACTTGGATGGCATCCTGTATGCCCTGACCACTGGCAGAGGACTGTGCATACTTCTTCGAGAGAACTGGTCCCCCTACTTCTAGTCAGGATAGAAAGGATCACCCACATTCTCACGAAGTTAAGAAGAGCATAGCAGGCACTCATTATTTGAGGGCCGCCGAGAATGCTGTGGTCCAGCATGCCCCAGTGACAGCACTATCTTGCAGTAAGCTAACCTTGCAGCAAAATTTGTTTCTGCATCCATTCTGATGCAGTATGTGGCTAAACTAGGCACACGCTCCCTTGTTGGGACAGACTCTCATGATTCAGAGTCAAAAGGGGTCAAAGACACTGGTCCCTTTAGCTGCACAGCCCTGATCCATTCCCAAAGCAGATACGTTTTGTGCAGTGAATGGCAGGGAGCACACAGAAAGAACAGCATGTTGCTGGGAAAAAAACCCAACAAAAACAAGAGGCAATTGTAATTTTGAACACAATGGACCAGCATTAGTACGAAATCTTCCCTGCTTCATTTTGAGAACAGAATATAATTCTTCTAACAGTATTTTGATGTGTATTTTCCTAGAATGTGTGTGTATATGTATATTATTTCTATTTTTTTACATATATATATTAATAGCAAATGACTCCCTTAAATTCTTTCTAGCATCATCCTACAGTAAGCCTGGAGCCTTTAGATCCACTGCACAAGTCTCTACTGCTTGATCTAACAGAGTGATAGCAATAGGTGTTTGCTAACATCTGTGGAGACGAGATGCATAGCTGGGCAGTGAAACAACAGGCAGCAAAACAAAACCTCTGCTGGTAGGACTTCACAGGTACTTGCTGTCAGAAGAAAGATGAGATGTGGGAAAGCTGAATTACATTCCAGGTCCTGGATAAAAATCAGTGCTATCAGATGTAGACTTACATTCATTTCTTACAGCCATATCCCCTTCTGACCCTTTTTCTCCAGCTTCTCGAAGTCTGGTCCTAATCAACGGTTCTTCATTCCAGTCTGTACTCCTTGTTTACTCCACCCCAGACTTCAGCCCTTTAGTCTCTCAATAAAGTTCTGGTATCCTTGTCTCACCAATCTTCATCTTTCTCAGGCAGTTTCAGTCTCTTGCTACTACTGCCCACTATCCCCACCACTCTCAGTCTTACTAACAAGACATTCAGACTCGCATCACCCTTTCATTACCAGTCTGCTTGTAAAAATAACAAGCAGAAAAGTTACCTGCTCTCTCCATCTTGTTCTTCCAATAGTTCACACCTACTATTCTGTTTGTTCCTGGCCTCATTTTCTCACCTTAGACTCCTCATCTATTTTAGGATCCCTCAAGTCTTGATTGTCCTTTGGACCTGTGCTCCTTGTCAGAGCTGTCTCTTCTTCTCTCACTTCCTTTCTGCCCCACACCTTAATCTCCCTAAGCTTTCTTTTCAGTCCCAGTTTCTTCTCCAAAAATTCTTTTTATTGCCCCTCCACTAGCTCAAATCACCAAGGTCATCCTATAAAGAGCTACTAAACTTGATTGTCCCAGCTACTATCTACACCATGGCAACAGCTAGGATCAGCTAACTCCTCTCCATTTCTTCATCTCAGCTCTCTCAACCCTTTGTTATAAGATTTGATTCAGACAGCTTTCACCTCCATGCTGCTTAGCCGCCAAAGACAGCGAGGCACTGAAGACATGTTAACCCATTCTGACGCTTGGACACAGCAGGATGCCAAGCATTCAGGACTTCCTCTGTAATTACAATCCCTGCTCAGCCCTTGGAACACCACAGAATCACAGGATGGTTGAGGTTCGAAGGGACCCCTGGAGGTCATCTTGTCCAACCCCCTTGCTCCAGCAGGGTCACCTAAAGCCAGCTGCCCAGAACCATGTCCAGACAGCTTTTCAGTATCTCCAAAGAGGGAGTCTCCACAAACTCTCTGGGCAACCTGTGCCAGTGCTCAGTAATCCTCGCAGTAAAAAAGCATTTCCTGATGAAACACAGGGAACCTCCTGTGTTTCAGCTTGTGCCCACTGCCTCTGGGCCTGACACTGGGCACACTGAAAAGAGCCTGGCTCCATCCTCTTTGCACTTGCCCTGCAGATATCTACATACATTGATAAGATCCCCCCTGAGTCTTCTCTTCTCCAGGCTAAATAGTCCCAGCTCACTCAGTCTCTCCTCACCAGGCTGTAAAGCAACATATAAAAGAAGAATCAAGACTGGGGCACTAAAACCAGGACCAGGTTGTCTGGGAGGTGAAGGGGAGAAGGTATGTAGCTGATGAATGGCAATGTTGAAAGTCCGATGATCATTCCATCTGACCCTTTTTCCTTCTTCATCTTCTTTTCTCTGTATGTCCTTCCTTCCATAAAAGTTTTCTCTTCTTTATTAGTTGGGGGGGGGGGGGCGGGGAGAGAAAGAGAGAGAGTGTGTGTGTGTGTGCGCATGCGCGCACACACGTGTGGTGGCGGTAAACTGAGGACTGACAAAGGATGAAAAGCAGGGCGCCTGATTATGGCGGAAGTAGCTGACTGGACAAACCCATGGCAAGCTCCCCCTGGAGTTTCAGCTGTATGGACTTTTTGTAGTTTACAAGAGGGAACACAGACTGTTTTTACTCAAGCAAGCTGGTGGACTGAGGATTGAGGTGCAGATTTTTGAAAAGCTGTGTAAATCCTCACAGAAAGGTCAGGACCAGGGAAGGTCCAGATGATGAACAAAAAGAACACAGGCCTGTTCTAAAATGCAAGAAACTGCTAAATTTGGCAACAGTGCTTTAAAGAGTCTCTACACAGAGGTTATGAATTACAGTTTTACAAACTGAAAAGAAATTGGTAGATTTTCAAGCAGGTAAGTCAGAAACCCACTGCTGACAGTCACCTCCTTTGGTGAATTTTATGTCTCTCTTCCCTGGAGGTGCCAGAGATCCTTAAAGAGAAATCTGCCACAGTTTTTCTTTACTTTTCAAATAAGATTTTCCAAACCCTCATTTTTGGTGAGGTTTCCAAGACCTCACCAGGTATCTCTCATGCCTAGAGATACCCGGTGTGTAAAATTGTTTCCTGAAGAGTTAAAACTAAACAACATTACAGGAAATAGAGAACATATTTTACAGTAAGAGATGATGTTAAGCATCATCTTAAGTTAAGCATCATCATTACGTTACTGGCAACGTTACAAGCTCCTTCTATATATATTTTTTTATAACTCTCTTAGTATTGAGATTTCACAGAGTGGCCAAGAAGAAGAATTCCACATATGAAGTATCAAGACAATTTTAGCTTCATAAATGTTAATATACTAAAAATTACTTTGGTCATTTACATTTCAGTGACTGGAAGTTAAGTGAGTTTTCTTTAGTGCAGGAAGTTAAAGATCCTTTAAACTTGGAGAGAGAAAAGGAGGCGTAACTGTATAAACTAGCAACAGATACATTCTGATTTTATGGAAAGCTTTATTTACTTACCACTGGCTTGGCTATATTAGAAAGAAGTGCTTCAAGTGCTTTTGTTTCTTCATCCTTTTCTTAAAAAAGAGAATCAAAGCAAACAAAAAGTACCCATGAATATTGTTCAGTGACTTTACAGTGAAATAGCTCTTCAAATTCAACAACTGCGCATAGACTAAAGTATGTATAAAATAGAACACCTTGCCAACTTGCATTCATCTAGAGCAACATAAAACTAAAAAAGGTCCCAAAGAAGTTCTTGATATAAACTATTTCTAAATCTGTTCTATGATTTAATGGAATACAGAAAGCCAAGTTATCTTTTATTAATGTAAAACTTTAAACAAACTACTGCTCTGGAGAACTTGAGCTCGTGGCTGAGATATCTCCTATAGATTTCTCTTTGTATGTAGATGCAGTCAAGTTACAGTACTTTAAATATGTTATTGCACATCATGTGGAGGACTACTGGTAACACCATTGGCCTCCCTCAACTGCAAGGGCAAACCTTAGCTTAGCCTTCAGTTATATCTCAGGGAAAGAATCTAAGGTGTTTTGTTTCAGCTTAAGGTATAGCTGAGCTTTATAGAGGACTAGGTAAGTTTATAGAAAGTGTTTTATGTGCCTTCCCTCATACAATATTAAAATTTTATTATCTCAATAGTGTAAGTGAACAGGCTACTCAGTTTTGAAGATGTGGCCAGGCATTTTTAATTTACTTAACCTGCCTTAAACTAAAAAGAAAAAGAAAAGCAAAGCCTAATAAAATTCTTTAAAAAACATGTCAAATCTGTTTACAACTTTATATTTCTAAGTTTATAATAAACAGAAGTCGGAAATGTTATCACAAGTCTAAGTCACAGCATATAATTCTCCAAAATGCCTCCTGAAATAAATAATTTTGAAAAGTGGACTTTTCCGTTTTTCATATAAAATACTTCTAAGGAACCATTAACATCATTTTCATAACATATGTAAGCAACAGTGCATTTTATCACCTGTGCCTTGGTAAAGTTAGCTCACAGATAAATACCAACTAACAGAAACTAAACTGAAGCCAAGACAAATACCATTCTGAAACTACAGTGACACATATTCATTCAAGTTTGGAGCAACAGTTCCCAACTTCTGAATTCAGGTTGTATCTCAAAGGTGTCCCTTGGTACTAAGCTTTCACAGGGTATCATCTACACATGTTTTTAAACAGCTCTTTTAGGTTGAGATTTCCTGGTCTTAGTTAGACATACTTTCTTCGCACTCCTTTTGGTCTACAGCAATCTAATATACACTGGCACAAAATCATCTCAAAGCAAACTTCAATGAGTTGAGAAAATCATGGTTTGTTTCCCTTAGCATCACTAGTTACAACTCCCTATTCTGAGAAAATTGTACTTGGCTGATGACAAGTCTTTGACGTTGTGTTCTGAATCTGAAGTGCTATGCCAGTGACCTGAAAGTTGCATAGTGACACATCATCAGATTTGTCAACTGTATGACCAAGACTGAGTGAATTCAGTCCATTTATGAGATCACAAGCTTTCTGGTGAAATAAAGGTATTAATAATAAACACATGGCAGTGTCTTAGAAAACATGAACTCACATGGACTAGTGTGAAGACTAGTCTTTTTCTACAAAGCCCTTTCAATAATGAGTTGGTAGGGACAGTCATTATGTGAATTTCATATAGCAAGAGTATCTCTTTCACAAAATATTCCTCTTTAACAAGTTGAATGTAGGTTTCCTGTATCAGACACCTGGTTCTTTCCATGTTTTCTGCAATATCAAGCAGGCCATCAATATTCAGTGATTTGTCAAAATGTAAGCACCAATAATTCTGGACAAAGCACAGATTTCTTTAAACAGTGTTATGAAGTATGACTAATAAGATTTGCTCAAATCTACATGGAGACTTCCATGTCAGTAGTTTTGTTCTCTTAGGCCCATCATTCCAATATGAGGAGCAGGTTGATTGCCCTTAACTCTATTCTATGTAAGTCAGGGCAGTTATGGGCTACTACTCAACTTCAAGATTATCAAAGTGTGGTGTTCTATCTACAAATGCTATGCTCAGCCAGACACTGGACTTACATTATATATATATAAATTTTGTTAACACTTACCTTCTACTTCTGTGTCTGTCTGAGAATTGCTTTTTCCTTTACCCAAAGACTTGCTTTTGGTAGAACCTGTGCTTATACCAGCTGCATCCTGTCCTTTTGTAAGTCCATTATGTTCACTTGTAGGAGAAGGACATTTCTGAGGAGACGATGGAGGACTGTTTAACTTATCCTTCTGAGTTCCATGTCGATCTTTTAATTTTTTTTGTAACCTTTCATATGTTTTACTAGACCTTTCATCTCTAAAGTTGGATCTTCCATGAGCAGGCAGAGTATCTACATGAAAGTAAAGAAGAAAAAAATTAAATATAATCACTAAGAACAGAATGTAATTAAAAATCTATTAAAAATGCCATGTGTGCTAAGTGCATGCTTGTGTGTAAAATTACATCTCTACTCCTACTGGAAAACTGAAGTGTCCAGCAGGTAAACTAATATACACTAATTGGACATTAACAACATGCTAGGTTGCCATGCAACCTGGCACTGCTCTCTGAAAGTCTTTCAAGGTCGGCACCTGCTTTATAGCAGAAGTTTACCTAAAGAAAAGCAAGTCTACCAGAAATGTAAAAATTATTCTAAGAACCCAACCCCTGAGTTAGCAGACACATACACTTTGCCACTAACCAGTATTAAGGGCAGATGTCAATAGCACTACCAAAGACAACTTCAACTACAGTATTACATTTAGGTTGGTGGCACCTGATTACTCAAGTTGGACTTCAACACGGACATTGGACTAAATGCATACAGTTTTATGAAAAATAGCAATCTTTTTTTCATAATCAATACTAAGAACTCCTGTTTCATGCTTCAAACAGGATACCTGCAAGACACGAGATCTCAGAACAGTGCTCAGGTTTAAATGTTTAATCTCAGGGGAAGGCATCAACTGAATCACTACAAACACTTCCTGCATTGCTTCCCTGGGCAAATCGATAACTGATACACGTAAGAAATAATCTGTATGTTTAATGGATCACTGAACAGACAAGTCAAATTAATGAAAAGAACTTCTTCTGGAATAATAAGCTTCAGTAAAAACAAGACTCGTATCCTTGTAAAACTTTTGTGTATAGCTCCCATTCAAGCTATAAGTCTTCCTTGATAAAGCCTATACATCAGCATAACAAGTGCTGGAAATAAGCAGAGCATTATTTCCTTTGATAGAACTTGCAATATTCAATAAACTACTTACCCAGATCCCCATATACTTGTGAGGTGTGATACTGTGGAATGTACTGCGTTGCCATGTCACCAGCTCCGGTCACGGGTGAGTATATATGACGTGGTGGAGGGGGTATCATGGCTGGAAGAGGAAGGAAGCCAGGCAGTGGGGGATGCGGAGGCCTGTGTATCACTGCATGACCACCAGGATGAAATTCTGGAGCCTGGGGAACCACCACAACCCTTCGAACACCGTTATCCTCAATCACCTGTACAGGGAGAGAGACCATGCACCAAAAGAGAAATGACAGTCTGAAACATATGGTTTCTATAGATACTTAAACAAAACTAGGAATAGTAAAACCCTTAAATTTGAGAAAACAGGAGAGCATAAGAAAACAAAAAGATAGGACAATTAAAGGGCTATCTACGTTAAGTGTATTAACTGCAACAATGCTATTAATTTTGCAATATGATGGGGAAAAATACTGTTAACAAAATCTGACCGTAATACCACCTTATAAGTAAACAAGGTATATTTATGGCATAAGCCTAGCTTCTCCCCAGGGTCCTGTTTCCACCCTCACTCACATTGCTTGTATGCTACGTTGCTCCTAGGATTTGTTCTACAGTATAACAACTAGACTGCTCCCTAGAAGTGATTTGGTGGGTGAATGGACCTCACTCTGTATAAATGGTGAGAGAAAAGGCACAACCGTGTCTGGTCTTTGCTCTGCCCAACTCAGCCCACCAACACTAACCAGGAGATACTGGCCATACTTTACCTGTTGGCGTGCAGCAGCCATCGTCTGCATCAAGCTGTTAAAGCAAAAAGACTAGCAGGATGGTAGTCAGCCCTCTCAAGACTCCTTCACAACTCAAGGTAGTTTTTAAAAAGAATCCCCCCCCCATTAAAATGTCTTGCACCCTGAGGGAAGCCACATAGTACTCAGAAAACTGGGGCCTTTGTGGCAGCCTCTTCCAGACTCTGGTGTGCAAAGAGGCTTGTTGTGCAAAAATGGCAAATGGGAGATGTGACAGGACAGCCTTCTGCTGAGGGACCCAAGTGCAGCCCATAGCAATGTTGCTAGAGGTTCAAAGAAACAAAAGCAGCATATACAATCCCGTGATGAGAATAAGTGTTTTCATGTAAGATGCAGGGAGCTGAAATGTGCTTTTGCCCTGGTTTCGGCTGGGATAGAGTTAATTTTCTTCCCAGTAGCTGGTACAGGGCTGTGTTTTGGATTTAGGAGGAGAATAATGTTGATAACACACTGATATTTTAGTTGTTGCTAAGTAATGTGCACACTAGTCAAGGACTTTTCAGCTTCCCATGCTCAACTGACTGAGAAGGCTGGAGGTGCACAAGAAGCTGGGAGGGGGCACAGCCAGGACAGCTGACCCAAACTGGCCAGAGGGACATTCCATACCATGTGATGTCATGCTCAGTACATAAACTGGGGGAAAGCTGGCCGGGGGGGGCCGCTGCTTGGGGACTGGCTGGGCATTGGTTGGTGGGTGGTGAGCAATTGCATTGTGCATCACTTGCTTTGTATATTCTTTTATTATTGTTATTATTATTATTACTATTTTATTTTATTTCAATTATTAAACTGTTCTTATCTGAACCCACAAGTTTTCTCACTTTTACTCTTCCAATTCTCTCCCCCACCCCAGTGGGGTCGGGGAGGAATGAGCGAGCAGCTGCGTGGTGCTCAGTTGCTGGCTGAGATTAAACCACAACAGCTGTACGTGGTACATGTAGCACATCTGGGGTCTGTAGCATGTAGGGGTCTGGTGGAGAGCAGGCACAAAGTACTGAAGCAGAAAATGCTCTTCACTAAATGAGGGTCGGTCATCAACTGGACCAGAAACAGGGGTCCCTCCTTGAAGCACATCACAGACAGGGAAGACTGCCATCATGATCCTCTCTAGATGTTTGTATCACTAGTGGTAAATTCACAAAAGTACATGACTGTTAGTAATATCTAGAGATGATCTTGGCATAATTTGACTTGTATGTATCGTGGTGTCAATAATTTAGCGTCTGGGATGCCAACGAATAAATTGTTCTCCACTTCCTAGTAAAATGCTGTAAAATAATGCCACAGCAGGGACTGCAATGTAAGTTTTCGGATGAAACATTTATCCGGAAAAGGGGGAGAAGAAGAAAGGAATCTGGAATATCATGACTACATTCAAAAGCAGGGGACAAGGCAGCCCTATGACATAAGTTTCCACTGACATTTGAAATGAGGTGAGGACATGTACATGTACACCAATGAGTAACCTGGTGCAACAGAAGCAGATCAATAGATCAAAGCACTTAGTGCCAAGCTGTTTTCAACTCCACTGTTTAAGCTTAAGGGCATTATGCCTGGCTAGATTTAGTCCCATGCCCTGGTGTAAACACTTCCACCAAGTCCATGACAGAAAGCTGCTTGGAGAATCAATCATTGGTTTTAACATGTCTCCATTAGGGGTTGGTGTGCATCTGGTACATCTGGAACAGAGCTTCTGCTTTTGTTTTCTCTGACAGCAATCTAATTTGTACACCCCAAAATTATCCTGCTAGCTGAACCAATGCAAGGTAAGTGAGGTTGGTCTAGGAAATTGTTTCAAAATTTCACTACTGTACTGAGAAAGACAGTTATGTAGACACAGCTATATGCTTCTGGTGTAATGGCAGAATAAAGATCTCTATGCATATGCAATAACGTTCAAAAGACATATGTACACAATGGAGCTGATCCCACCTTACTTATAGAAGGCTGGAAATTAATATAAATGACCTAAGTGAACACAGCTTTAAAATACATACAGACCGTGTGACTTTAAAAAATGGGCCATCTTCAGTATACAGAAATTGTGCCTTACTGGGAAAGAGTAATTTCACTAAAGACAACACTCTTCATATCTGTGCAACCATAGTTGTGTGGTATCTAAAGGCAGGATATATTAGCAGCAGTAAGTATGACTAGAACTTCTGCTGTCCAGTGAAATTCTCTAAACACTGAAACATAGTTTTAACTAAAGTTCTTTTTGCTTACACAAAAAAAATTGCAATTTGTCATGAATTTATGAGCAGATTCAGATTACATAGGAAGCAGCTTCCATAAAAAAACCAGGCTACTTAGTTTATAATTTATTTATTTTCTTGGGTCTGCTAATAGCCTAAGTAACTCAGAAACACATACCAAATTCATAGCAGCAGGGACCTTAAGTTTAATAGTGTAAAATGAAGAGTTTGACAAGTCTATAACTGTGCCTCCCAATCAAACATCAACTCCGTAGGCCTCTACCAGGCAACTACACAGATAAAAATGCTCCAAAAAGCAGTCAGAGCATCATGTCAAGTATATAATTTTAAGTTAAAAAAAGTAAACAAGCTATCTATTATCCTAATTGTGCTAGCTAAGCATGTAGTTCTGGCATAGACCTGTTTGGTTGAGTGAACCAACCAAACATCACTGGAAAACTCACTACAGACAGTGAATATAGACAGCTTCGAGAGGATGAATAAAGATGTGCTTGCTTGCAGAGTTTTACAACTACAGTTCCAAAAGAAGAGGAAGGGAAAAGTAAATCAACTTGTGAATTGCTTTTTATTTACGTGATACAAGAAAAATAAATATGTTTTAGTCTGTAGTTATCCCCAACTTCTAACACAGGACAGTATGCTGTATCACTGCCAAGCAGGAACTGAAGCAAGCAGAGGCATAGTAAAACTAAATGAAAATGGATAGACAAAAGATGGTTATGCTGAAGTTGTTCTTCCACGCTGATGGCTTTAGACATTTAGCTGGTTTCCAATTTCTCTCAAAATATATCTGCAGTTGCTGACATTTAAAAATATACTAGGCCTGAAGAAACCATTAAGTTACTTTGCTGGGACTGCATTAAGTCTGGGATAACTCTTAGCTCAATAGTGTTAGACTTTCCTGTTTGCAAGACTACTATCAAATCTTCTGGCTTGTAACAGGAACTTCCATCAGAAACCACAACGGCTGGTATGTTTTGTCAGCAGTAAATACTTCAGAAGCCTTATAAACTACATGTTTTCCTGGACTACGATACTTCTACTGAGATGAAAACAGCAGACATGAGCTCATTTCCACCTGTACTCTGAGCTGGATAGCTGTGAGGCACCTTCAGTTCAAAAGTCAGAGCGCTGTGTTAGCACAACACCTGCTTGCACTAACAAGCTCCAGTGAAAGGCTAACGAGCATGCCCCAGCAAGGCCCAGTTCTTCAGCCTGTCTGCTGCAAGTTGTCCTCAAAGGAAGGATAAATGCATTTTATAAATATTATTCAGATTAGCACACAACTTTTTTAAACATGAAGTACTTCATCAACTGAAATTAAGTACTCAAGAAACATGGCAAAATTTAGAATTTCACTTACCTCAAAAATTCTTTCAGTTCTTTAAAAATGAATCCTAATAGGAATCAAGACTTTTTACTATGACCTAAAGATGAATGGACTTTCATGATTATTTTTAATTCATTTTTCTTCTGCCTGTTTGAGAACTCAACTATGAAGGATGCACGAGTCAACTTATCAGCCAACTTTCAACAGATGAAAGGTAAAACCATGGAGCATTACCCTGCCTAACCTAACAGCCTTTTCTTTTGCTAGAGGACAATTTTTATGCAATTCAGATAATTTGTGTAACATCTGCTGGACACTGGGTTTTTTGGTTGCATTTTATGTGTTGTAGTCTCTTCTCAGTGTACGCTGAGTCAGAGGTAGGCTGGTCACAACAACAGAACATCATGAAAGACTTAGATTACGGAGAGTGGTATTCATCTGCTCCAATTTCCAGGTCTGACCTACTAACCCCTAGGCTTGTTCTATAGTTGAGGGAAAGAAAGAGACACCATCCAGAAGGCCACACATCTCATTATAATACAGGTGTCAAAAATAGCCAAGAGGAATCATCCTTTTAAACCTACTTTAAAGGATGTCCAGGTTATCTAGCTCACACTTAATTTTCAGGCATCTAAATTAGGAATTGCACAGCACAGAAAATCAGAGCCCCATTTTAAGATAAGTTGTGGAAACACGTATTATACAATAATTTATCCCCAATGGACAGCTGACATTTTTTCCATGTTGTTTGCTACACTTTTTCCACTGATCTGTTTTACTCCTTATCTGCAGGAAACTTCCCAGACATGAACTTACTTATATAGAATTATATTGGTGCCAAAAGAAAACATCCACTAACCCAGAATTCAGTACAGGTCCTACATAATGAACTACCTGGGTCATGATTGTATTTTATGTTAAGAGGGCATCGAGTACATTAGGATCCTGAAATCAACAAGGAACTGTGCTTCTTATTGTCATGTAAGTAGTTAATATGTAACTAAACAGGCACATATACAGCATAAGAAGTCTCCCATCACAGAGATACTACGGGACATCTCCCTTTATTTACTTGCTTGACTACAGTGACTCTGAAACTTGACACATTAATTTACTGAATTAGCTAGTTTGGTTCTACTCCCATAATCTGCATGAAAAGAAATAAAGTAAGAATCAAATGAAAGGACATACCTGTGGGGCATATCCAGGAGGCACATAAATAGTAGGCACTGAACCATTTGGGGACATCATTGGAACCTGAGCAGGACCTAAATGGGTTACAGAAATATTCAGTACAGCATCAATTAATAATTTGAGGAAGTTCAGAGAACATACTGAACTGCAAAGTCTCTGTAAAATATATACAAGATAACATGGATAAACAAAGGCAATGAACTGTACAGATAAAATTATAGCAAAGGGCACTCTCGGAAACATAAGAAACAGTTAGAAAAAAACAGAAACTAAATTAAAAAAAATTCACCAGCAGGTATTTCTCCCTTCTCTGTCAGTAAGCTCACAAAAGAGCTTATGTCAAAACTTCTTAACAGGTGACAAGTCAAAAGAAGCATCCCAAGATGAAAAGACAATAGAAGAAACTTTAAAACAGAAACACAAAAACCCATCTTTGAAACAAATTGCTGAAATCAGATAGTATTCAGTTAAGAGTTGTAAAGAAAATTACTTACAAAATTGTTGCTCTGTTACTACGGTCTTATCACCTAAAGTGGTCTCAGTACCAGAGGAGTGTGAAGTGGCAAACAGGACACTAACTTAAGGTCCCAGGGGAAAGCCACTGTATTACAAACCAATAAGTCTACTCCTACTTATGGGAAAAGTTGCGATACCATGATGATCCTTGTACCATGCAAACCAGAAAGAACAGAGTTCACAGACACTTAGGTAAATATGACACAACAGGGATGGGTTAAGGTGGCATTTGTAGATAAAGTACTGCCTGGAAAAACTGGTACCTTCAAAGAGCACAGGGATGCTGTGACAATACTTGGATTTTCAAAAAGCTTTTGACAATCTTTCTCAAAGACTCTTAAAGAAGTAATGCTGCCTTTGGTTAAAAAGGGAAAATGGCTTCTCATGAATAACTAACTGGCTTGAGAACAGGAAACAAGAGAAGTAAATGATCAGCTTTCAAAGTGCCTGGAGTGACCAGAGGAGTCCCAGAGGCACATAAAGATGAATCTGTTCAATGTATTAACAAAATTTCTGGAAAAGGAAATGAACAGTGAGCTGACAAATCTTTGGTATGCACTCAGAGAGCTGCAAAGGATCTCACAGTACTCAATGACCAGATGTTAAAAAAGCAGAAGAAATAGTGCTGATAAGTACAGAGTAATGCACCTGGACAAAAACAACAGAAGTATTTATTTACAGTGATAAGCCATAAGTTAGCTGCAAATAAGTGACCATGGAGTTACTACATGTATTTCTAAGGAAATACCAGCCGAGCATTGTCCAGTGACATTTGCAGAAAGAAAGAGAACATTAAAAATCATTACTAAACAGAACAGAGAACAAGCAGAAAACATTATTACGCTACGCTATAAATCCACACTGTACCTCAATACCTTGAGCGCTATGGGCAGTGCTTGTCTCCACCTTTCAAAAAACACACAGAACTAGAAAAGGACGAAAAAAGAGGAGACATTTACAGTGGCTTTCCACCTGCTTATCAGGAAAGATTAAAGAGACCAAGATTCTTCCACCTGAAGATGGTTAAAACATAAGAGGGCTGACAGCAGAGAAATAGTGAAAGACATAAAAAAAAGGCACTCACAAACTGCCTAAAAATGGGAAGATAGATAATTTACAGTTTCTCATGTGCTAAAGCCAGAGATAAATCACCAGGTAAAAGGTTTAAAACAGATAAAGGAATTTCTCATGAAATGCACAACTAAATTGTGTAACTCCTTGCTGTAAGAACACTGCGGAAACTAAAGGTTAGGTTCCAGAAGAAGTTAAGCAAATTGAGAGAAGTAATCCATTAAGAGCTGTAAAAAATACAAGTATTACTTTTGGTTCAGGAAGCTGGAAACAAGAAAGTTATTTCTGTGTGCCTGCCCTACCCTTACGCTCTTCCCTTTAGTATTTGATACTGGCACATTGGCACAGGCTTCAAGAGGGACTGCCTACAGACGTCCTTACATTCTCGTGTTTAAAATACACAAGGCAACAATCGCTGAAGTTTAATTATTAAAGAAAAACTGAAACACAATATAATCTGACCAGGTTTTGGGACAAGTGCATAAGGTTGTGATTCAAACACTCTAGGCTGCATTCTCCAAATTTCCAATTCAGTGTAGTGAAGCTACCAAAAGCACCAATCCAACTCTTTGTGAAATTTCAATAATACTTCTGAAAGGGCATTCATAGCTCCACATTAATGTTTTATAAAACTCAGTTAAGATCTGTAAATGGAAAGTACTAAATAAATGCAAAGTACAGTATATGAGATTAGCATACCTCATTCTGATAAGTATGAACTTGACAGAAAAATAAAGATAACTATGTCCGAATGCCAAGAGCAGGGAAAAAGGAACAAAAAGCAATTCTTTAAAAAGTAGCATGTAATCTAACTTGATTACACATACTATAGGGACTTCTTTAGAATAAGATACAGCAGTTTTGAAATGTATTACCTAAAAAGAATCACAGCTTCATTCTTTAAGTGTTAACTCACAACTAGGGGAGGGAGGGGAAAAGACTTTTTGAGAACAAGGTCTTAATTGAAAGATTAACTGAACTGTCTGAACTGTGGAACAGCAAAGAATAAGGGCTACAGTAAGCTATAAATTGAGAACTGAACCTTCTTTGGGTCTTTTTGCTCAGCTGAAATTAGAAAATGTTTCAGTGGAAGTTTTTCCTGAGTATGAAGTGCTAAAAAGAAGTGAAAGTGAAGTGAAAAGCACAAAAGAGAAGCTGAAAAAGCACTTTAGAGCATTAGCTTACAATAAATTCAAAAAGGTCAACAGTAATGGAAGCATATTTATTTAAGTTGCCATTCAATGAAATAATGGTTTAAATTCTTACGTAAGAAGGTGGATTTCACACAGCTTGTATCTTGTATTGCTTACTTGTAGTTTTCCATAATGAATACAAAACACTGACACTTTTATTAAACTCACAATTTTAAACTATATGTTTCACGTAAATTGAGAATTAAGACCATAGTTACTTGAACTTTTTCCAGCAAACTCAACATCCTTGGGGGATGTAGGAACTCTAACATGAACAGCCCGTTTCTTTGTGACCTGGCGGGTATCTCTGTGTTTGGCTTTTTTGTTTTGTTTTGCTTTAAATATCTAATGAATATTGTTTAACAATCTTTTTAAAGCTTACAAATAATAAAAAAAAGCAGTTATCTCCAATCCAGTACAAAGGTTGATCCACAAAGCCATTTCCAGTATACCTATAATCTAGCGGTCACAAAAATAAAGACATAAAGGCAACGTATGAACCTGAAAAATTATTGCAGTGTTAGAATAGAGTCAAATTAGTAGTCTGAAAACTTGCATCCCATCTTTAGCACTTTAAAGTTCTAGAATTAATGAATATATTTTTAATATTCAAGAGATAAGGGTGAACTCAAATTTAGTTCTAGTTAGATTTCTAAGTGATTGTGAAATGAATGTTCCTCTGCACTAGGTTGCAGAGGAACATTCAAGAAAATGGAAAACATGGAAAAAAAGTTGGCAGACTTCATATATCTTAATGAACATAGGGTCTTTACAGTGAAATTACTGATTTCTTGACAGAAAGCATACTACTACCTGCAAAAATTAAAAAAAAAACACCAAAACAAACCACAAAACTTTCCTGTATCTAAAGATAAAATGCTAATACACTATAAAACCAGTTGGTTTTTTTTTTTCCTTTTAAAAACAACTAATGTGAAGATCTTGGCTCTACTTCAGTGAAATACACTGCTAGAGGAATTTTCATGCTTTTAGATATTGGCTAGACCGGTGCATGACAAAGCCAGTGTGTTTTACCATAAGGTGAGACTGATTATAAAGTACCAGCAGACAACAGCATCAGGAATTAATGTTAAGGAAACATCTAATTTTCTATATTGCACGTAAATGGAATTGACTTCATCCAAATCACTATATTATGAATGTTGATGATGACCATCATAAGAGGTGGTCTCGAATCTTCTATATACCTTCAGGTATACAAGTTCTCTTAGGTAAGAAGTGGAAAAGAACTATTGTGGGAGACAAAACAAACACATAGCTGTGTTTTATACCTTGTTCTTGAAAAATGACTCATCAAACACAGTAAAGTTTTATTTAACTCAATTGAACCCAAAAAACAGATGTTTCACCGCAATTTATTATTGTCCTGAAATTTGCTGTTTCACTACTACGAAAGGGAAAACTTGTAAAGTCTCTATGTGAGCATTTTGTCCTAAGTTTTAAAAAAAATAAAAATCAAGGTGCCTATCAAAGATCACATAAAACTTGGAATATGTGTCCTGAAACAGGAAATACATAAAAAAAAAATCCCACCAACAGGAGGAATATCTGTTCCCCAGCAATAGCAGGTGACCGTCTCCAACATCTCTATTTGAGCAGACTGTAAAAACCTCATTATGCTCATTACAGCTACCATAAACGTGTAGCAAGATTAACAGCGCTGCATAATCGCTAGGATCGTGACAAACTGATCTAAACGTAGTAACGCCTGAAAATTTGAGGATACCGCCACCGCTTGCTAACAGATACACGATTTCTTTTTATTTTAACCATTAAGCATCGCTCCATTTTAAGTCGCTTATAAAAGCGCCCGGCGAAGGTGAACGCCGTGGATTTCCAGCGCAAAAGCAGTACTTGCTCACCGCCTGCGTGAGCGAATACTCTTCCGGGGCAGTAACCGCCCATAGCCCCGCTCTTATAAAACCCGGGCTCGTAATGGCCTCCCAGCGCAGAGGCTTCCCGCTCCCTTCACGGTTTCGGGGCCACCGCAGCCCCCCCAGGCCCGGCCAGCCACCCCCTCCTCCGGAGCCCGCGCATCACCGAGGGAGGGGTTTAGCAGCGCTCGGATTCCCCACACCTTTTCTTCCAGCCACCACGGCTTTTCCCCCATCCGCCACTGCCGCACCAGCGCCAGCCGCAGGGGCTGCCTGCAGCGCCGCACCCTGCTTTTGCGTTTCACCGCGGCTGCCGAGCCGGGCAGCCGGGAGACCTTACCGCTCATTTCGGGTTGGGCAGCGGGCGGGCCGGGGCCGGGCGGGCGGCTGCTCCCCGGCGCACCGCGGCAGGCGGGGCGGGGGCGGCGGTGGCGGCGGGCGGGGCGGCACGCTCAGGTGCGCGGCTGCCCGCTCCGCTCCGCCCCGCGGCCCGCTCCGCTGCGCTCCGCCCTGCCCGGGCCGCGGCTGGGACCCAGGCCAGCAGCCAGTCGGCAGAAGCGGCGACGCGGCCCTGGGCTTCAAGGAGCGGGCGCGGCGGCTTTTCGGGGGGCATCATCCCCTCCGAGGAAGGCTTCCTTAGCCGTCCCGCAGGACTGCTGCTCTGGTTTTCACTGTAGTCTACCGATTGTCATTGGCTGGTGTGATCCAAGTTCTTTAGCTGAAAGCTTTTATGTTAATTAGCATAACTTCTAAGTTATAAAGGATTACTTCAGCCCAATCCTTCCACAGGATTTTCCTTTAGCTGAACTGCTAATCGGTTTACACCTAAGAAAGGAAGGGCACAAACAGATCTGGTTGCAAACAAATGCTTTCTGGCATCGCGTTTAGAAAGCTGCAATGACTTTGATACTAATCTATGTGGATACTGCGGCTCATGAACACTGCTATACTTAGCATTAGTCTAATGTGAACAGTGATGAATCACTGTTATCCCCAGGAGGAAATAGCATTCAGGATTTACTGCAGCACATTAGGTTAACTATGGCTCTATAACCGAACACCCACACTTTGACATCACACAGGCGATGATATGCATCACTGACGCAAGCACTGACAGGATCAACCGCAAAGGCCACAGCAGTTGAAACAATAGGGCGCACAGCTGACGTAGCAGCACACCCCTCTAGCACTGACGGGCTGCCGTAAATCAATAGTCCCAGATGCCACAAATAGTTGCACCACTCTGCCTTTTACATAATGGCTAAGACTTCAAAGTTTTATTTTGGGCTCCCAGCAGCTACAATTAATTACAAAAAATCCAGTAACAACAACCACCAAGTGGTCTACATTTGCAAGCTATGCCTGGAAAATACTTCCAAATTACTACTTTAGGTTAACAGGCACTAAAAATTGTCAAAAAGAATCATCAGCTTTACATTTACTAGGTGCAATGTAACCAAAGCGAGTAATAACAAAGAAGAAAAGCAAACACAGAACTTCCTGTTAGGCCTGATCTGGGGAAGAGGCACAAGAAGGAACTGTGAACACTTCAAGGACACAGGCGATCAGAAGACTTCAGTTCACAGTGCTGTCAATTTAACATATTCCTTATGCTCTGAGTTCATCCTGACGAAACAATCCCTTCCCCCATCCGTCTGCTTTTGCCATCAAGGCTAGGGAATGGCAGCTGACAAAGCAGCAACGTCTATTTAAAGATACTAATTGGCTACAAAAGAATCTATCAGTAGACTACAGGCTTGCAAATGCAAGGAAAAGCTGAAGGTAAAACATCCACATAGTTCCTTTCAAAAGCAGGGGAAAAAAGCATCAGTTTCATCCACAGAGACCTTGGAATAATGGACAAAAGAGCAGAAAGCTATGAAGCCTAACTACAGTAATTCTAAAGGTTACATCCTAATGAGATCCTGATCTTTCCCATGAAACCATACATACATATTCAGAAAAAAAAAAAAAGGACATGAAATCCCTTCTCATAGGCAAAGTGCAAAGATGACAGGTTCCTATAGCACTTTATCGTTAATACGGCTATTGGTTTTCTTTTGTAATGGCCTCACATATGTTCAAAGGAGAAAGGTGACAATGGTTTCTATGTTCAAATGTTAAATGTACTTTCATTCCACCTGTTTCTAAACAATGACCACTGTGCAATTTTGTGATTTAAAAAGACTGCAAGCCCATGCCTTTGAATGGTGGAACTTCACAACATGAAGTTAAACTTGGGAGCTTGCAGAAGGATGATTTTACTCTTTTGAGATACTCCAACAATAAAAAGTTTTTATACATTCTTACTGAAGCAATTGTGTGGCACAGTGATCAACTCTATGCTACTTCATTAACAAAAAATACCAATGAATCAAAGATGTTAATGTGGAAATAAAACACAGACTTTGTATTGTGCAGTGTAGACTGTTAAATTATAGAATCATAGAATAGTTCGGGTTGGAAGGGACCTCTAAAGGTCATCTAGTCCAACCCCCCTGCCGTGGGCAGGGACATCTTCAACTAGATCAGGTTGCTCAGAGCCCCATCCAACCTGACCTTGAAGGTTTCCAGGGATGGGGCATCCACCACCTCTCTGGGCAACCTGTTCTAGTGCTTCACCACCCTCAGCATAAAAAATTACTTCCTTATATCTAGTCTGTATCTACCCCCCTTCAGTTTAAAGCCATTCCCCCTTGTCCTGTCGCAACAGGCCCTGCTAAAAAGTTTGCCACCATCTTTTTTTATAAGCCCCTTTAAGTACTGATAGGCTGCAATAAGGTCTCCCTGAAGCCTTCTCTTCTCCAGGCTGAACAACCCCAACCCTCTCAGCCTTTCTTCATAGGAGAGGTGTTCCACCCCCCGATCATTTTTGTGGCCCTCTTCTGGATCCGCTCCAACAGGTCCGTGTCTTTCTTATGCTGAGGGCTCCAGAGCTGGATGCAGTACTCCAGGTGGGGTCTCACCAGAGCAGAGGAGAGGGGCAGAATCACCTCCCTCGACCTGCTGGCCACGCTGCTTTTGATGCAGCCCAGGATACGATTGGCCTTCTGAGCTGCGAGCACACGTTGCTGGCTCACGTCCAGCTTTTCATCCACCAGTACCCCCAAGTCCTTCTCGGCAGGGCTGCTCTCAATCCCTTCATCCCCCAGCCTGTATTGACACTGGGGGTTGCCCCAACCCAGGTGCAGAACCTCGCACTTGGCCTTGTTAAACCTCAGGCCAAGTTAAACACAGGCCCACTTCTCAAGTTTGTCCAGGTCCCTCTGGATGGCATCCCGTCCCTCTGGCGTATCGACCACACCACTCAGCTTGGTGTCATCTGCAAACTTGCTGAGGGTGCACTCGATCCCACTGTCTATGTCCTTGATGAAGATATTCAACAGTATTGGTCCCAATACGGACCCCTGCGGGATGCCATTTGTCACCAACCTCCATCTGGACATTGAGCCATTGACCACTACCCTCTGGATGTGACCATCCAACCAATTCCTCACCCACCAGACAGTCCACCCATCAAATCCATACCTCTCCAGTTGAGAGAGAAGGACGTTGTGGGGGACCATGTCAAAGGCCTTACAGAGGTCCAGGCAGATGACACCTGTAGCCTTTCTCATGTCCACTGAGGTAGTCACTGCATCATAGAAGGCCACTAGGTTGGTCAGGCAGGACTTGCCCTTGGTGAAGCCATGCTGGCTGTCTCGAATCACCTCCCTGTCCTCCATGTGCCTTAGCATAGCTTCCCGGAGGATCTGTTCCATGATCTTCCCAGGCACAGAGGTGAGACTGACTGGCCTGTAGTTCCCCGGGTCTTCCTTTTTTCCCTTTTTAAAAATGGGGGTTATGTTTCCCCTTTTCCCATCAGTGGGAACTTCACCAGACTGCCACAACTTCTCAAATACGATGGATAGTGGCTTAGCAACTTCATCCGCCAGTTCCTTCAGGACCCACGGATGGATCTCATGGGGTCCCATGGACTTGTGCACCTTCAGGTGCCTTAGATGGTCTCGAACCTGATCGTCTCCCACAGTGGGCGGCTCGTCATTCTCCCAGTCCCCACCTTTGCCTTCTGCGGCTTGGGCAGTGGGGCTCGAGCACTTGCCAGTGAAGACCGAGGCAAAAAAGTCATTGAGTACCTCCACCTTCTCCGTATCCCGGGTAACCAGGTCTCCTGTTTCATTCCGGAGAGGGCCCACATTTTCCCTCGTCTTCCTTTTATCTCCGACATACCTATAGAAGCTATTCTTGTTGCCCTTGACATCCCTGGCCAGATTTAATTCTGTCAGGGCTTTAGCTTTCCTAACCTGATCCCTGGCTGCTCGGACAATTTCTCTGTATTCCTCCCAGGCTACCTGTCCTTGCTTCCACCCTCTGTAGGCTTCCTTTTTGTGTTTGAGTTTGTCCAGGAGCTCCTTGTTCAGCCATGCAGGCCTCCTGGCGTTTTTGCCGGACTTTCTCTTTGTTGGGATGCATCGCTCCTGAGCTTGGAGGAGGTGATCCTTGAATATTACCCAGCTTTCTTGGGCCCCTCTTCCCTCCAGGGCTTTGTCCCATGGCACTCTACCAAGCAGATCCCTAAAGAGGCCAAAGTCTGCTCTCCTGAAGTCCAGGGTAGTGAGCTCGCTGTGCGCCCTCCTCGGTGCCCTAAGGATCTTGAACTCCACCATTTTGTGGTCACTGCAGCCCAGGCTGCCCTTGAGCTTCACATTTCCCACCAGCCCCTCCTTGTTGGTGACAACAAGGTCCAGCATAGCACCTCTCCTCATTGGCTCTTCTACCACTTGGAGAAGGAAGTTATCATTGACACATTCCAGGAACCTCCCAGACTGGTTATGCCCTGCCGTGTTGTCCCTCCAACAGATATCGGGGTGGTTGAAGTCCCCCATGAGGACCGGGGCTTGTGAGCGTGAGGCTGCTCCTATCTGTTTATAGAGGGCCTCATCTGCTCATTCTTCCTGGTCAGGTGGCCTGTAGCAGACCCCCACCGTAATGTCACCTGTCCCTGCCTTCCCTTTAATCCTGACCCATAAGTTCTCGGTCAGCTCTTCTGTTTCATTTGCTGTTTTAGGTTTAGACTTAGGGTAATTATTTAGTAACTATGTGGAAGAGTTATGTAAAAAAATTGTTCTCTCTCCCTCATAGTCTTCCAATTTAAACATCAGGTGAACCATAAATCATTGCATTTCAAAGGGAGTCAAATGTGATATACCATTCTTAACACAGAGAAGCTTTGATGAAAATGTTTTTATTCTTAGCAGGAAAAATAATCTGCGCTCATTCTAATCTAACTGCATCGTATATTTGCTTAGCTTTTACCTCAAGGAGAGCCTAATTTCCTAGCACTTATGCTGAGCAGTACTGATCCGCAACTTTTTCAGACTAATATTTAATATTTGTGCATACATGAGTTATTTTTTCTGTGCATACTTACCTGGCTACATTGATTTGAAACTAGAGTGCAAAATTATCTGGCACATTCTGCTGTCTCAGAGCTGGCATTCAGAGAAGCCCCTCCTCCTTTGTGCAAATTTCTTAATATCCCCCCCTCAAATTATTATACACATATCTGTGTATGTGTATCTATATATAGATTATGACTTGAATATGACTTATTGAATATTACTTATATGAATATGATGTATTGATTAAGAAAATCAATAGCAAACATATAAATGGTGAAACCATTTTACCAAATTCTAGGGTAGGGTATTTTAAAACTATGGATTAAAATACACAGAAGACTCTGTGGATATAATAAAATTCTGTTTGTGCAAACTGTGATTGAGTATTACAACACATATAGTGTCAGAAACTCAAGCAAGAAATTAATACCAGAAAAGGCCACCAAGAGAAAATTCAGTGTCCAACTCAAATTCTTGTTTCTATCCAAGGCAGACACCTCTAAAGATGTACTCCTCTCAGTTCCTGGAACCTACTAACAACACGTACTTTCATTTGAAAACCTCTGAGTTGTTTAGGCCTCAAACTAATTATATAAACTATTACAGTGCAGATTCAGATGGTCCATTTAAAATAAAAACAAAGCAGAACAAAAATTATTGTGATTATAAGCAGCAGAAGTCCTTCTAATATTTAAAATAAATACCACACACATCTTTCTTTAAAGGGACCGATTTGGGAGTGGTCATTCCTAACTGGAAGACATAAAACTAAGTTTGCAGAACATGAGGTGTCTCAGCTTTCCAGGAATCCCATAATCCAGGGTTCTACATGATTTAGCAGAAAGAGGGAAAACTAGGCAAATCTAGAATGACGTCGGCTCCACAACTAGAGTTCTAGGGTGCAAAACCAGGGCTAAATCTTGTTCTTAGTAGAGGTAAAAGGTTAATGATAACTGCTGATTTAAAAAACACCTCACACCCAACAGCTCTGTCCCACTGAAATTTTACTCTCTTAGATGTAATTCTTGCATTAGGTGAGCGAGTTTGCTGTTCTGGTCAGATGAAAAGGTCTTCTGTAACAATGCAAAGAAATGGAAAGAGAGTTCAGTCTTACAGGACTTCCTCTCTTCACATTCACCGTGTACCATTATTTTTATGCCTACATTAGTGGCGTTCACTTGAGTCCACCAACAAAGATTCTACCAACATTGCAGTTCCACAAAGAAATGTTCAGATGTAGGTTTCTAAACTATGAAATAAATTTTGAAGTAACACTTACACGGTTTTGTTTCAAATCATGAGTGAAGAAAACAGTCCCTGAAGCTGATAATTCAAAACATGACATTTGGTAATACAAAATCCTTCTGTCATGACACAAACTGCAGGGAACAAGCCCCAAGCAAATTACACAATCATCACACAACAAAAATGAGATGTAAGTCCAAATTGAAAACATTTGATGTTACACACCTTACACTTTGCAGCATCTAAAGCAAACACTTGGCTTCAGCAGGGTGATTCACTGGCTGCCTCCGGAGGACAACTATATGCTTCTGCACATTTATCAGGGAGCCACCTCATACCAAATGACACAAATTATTAAGCACAGACAGTGTGCCCTCAAGTAGACATCTGGTTCAGCCCTGCTCTAGTCACTCTTCTGTCCAATTTCAGTAGAGTACATCAAGTTTTCCGAGAGTAGATTCCTATTGTCAGGAAAAGAAGGTCTTCCTGTTCAGTTAGTAGGTAGGCTAAATTCTGTGCTATGCTCAAGCAGATTAACCCCACAGCTTGCTCCTGTCTAGGAGAGTGCTGTGAACACCAGACTATGGAATAACCTGGGTCACCTCTGCCAAAGATGGGCCACTAGAAGCTGGAATGTAACACACTAAGCTCCTGTCCATGCTAGAGACACTTAACTCCTCTAATCCAAGAGCTTCTAAATGGAAAATACAGAGCCAGCCTTTAAAACAGGAACCAGAACCCAGGACTTCACCTAAATCATACAGGAATCCCCATTACATCAATAAAAAAAGGCAGATTGCTTTCTTGTGTAGTTTTCCTCTAGAATCTTATCTTTTTTTGAGGTGAAGATGCCCATCTCCAGAAGACGACATGGAGAAAAGCCTAAACTCAGAATACCCCAGAGCCTCATGGGTAGGGGGCTCTGCTGGAATCGGGAGCTACAGGTTCAGATTCTGTGGTACTTCATAGAGCAAAAAACCTCAGATCTCCTCGATTCTGGGCAAGTGCTTTAACCAATTTCCTGCTGCTGATACTGTTTGCATTTGGGGATAAACTTAACATAGCCCGAGTAAACAAATAGCCTATCTTTCTTTTTGGAGGGAGAGAAAGGCAGCATTTACATACTGTCTCTACTCCTGCATGTCTTTGATGTCTGGCTTCTGGCTGTCCCCCTGCAACCTCGTGTTTTGTACAATTACAAGCATGTAGGTAATGCCATGATCAAAACAGGAGAAGCAATGGATTCAATGTGCTCGCTAGGATTAGGTCATGATTCAGTGGGTGACCTGGGCTGCGTCTGATACTTCTGCAGCTAAAAGCTTCTGAAGTTAGAACTAAGGTGGAATCCAAAACACCCTGAACGTGACCCCTTGTGATTACAGTCCATTGCAGAGACATACTTTTCTGTCTTTTCACCAATAACAAGACAAGCCTATGAATGCAGCTAGAATAGGGGATGCTCTGAAGACAGTGGAAATAAAAGTTTGACTGAAAGACTACTGATCTTGAAAATTCTTAATAACATTGCACCAGGCATAAATACTTAAACATTTAAGATTAAGACTTCTGATTCTGCTAATGACTTAAGATCAACACACAAGAATTTTCATGTTCAAAAAGCTTTGCAGAAATTTGGTCCCAAATTAATTAACCTAAAATCAGGATACACATAAAAGAACTGATGTTCTCAGTCACACTTAGCAACATAGAAAGGCACCATGCTTACTACCAACACCTGCAGCCTCTTTTGTAGAGAAATGTTTCTGCTATCACACAGATCACTGAACACCTTCAACCGATTCCCACTGCAAACCTCACATTTTACTGTTGAAAGTGATTCAAGTTTTTTTCAGGGTCTGGGTTAGCTAAAAAAAAAATCATCACAGGCTAATTAATAAAGGCTTTTAAAAATTTTGTTTAAATCTCTTAAACTTGTTTTAGCATTTGAAATTTAAAATTTGGTCTTTTTGGTGTTTTATGTGACAAAGGCTCCTTGATTCTTTACAATGAACTCTTTACAGATCCCTTCAACAAGGAATTATTTTCTCCAAATCTCAAGCAAGTTACCACAGGGAAAGTATGTAAGCTCAAACATTAAGAGCATCTATGACAAAGGTTGTTGTTGACAAGCTTTCAACTGTTAATAAATATGTATTATCAGAAAGAAAGTATCTGGTAAAGCAGTAAACAGGGACCAGACACAAAGATAAGCCTATGCCATTGCAGTGTTCTTTTCAAATTCAATTTGCTCTGTAACCAAATACGTTTTAGAAAGTAACATACCCACTGCTTTGGCAGCCAAAATGAACTCGGAGCCAGAAAGAACTATGTAAGGAAATCTACTTACCTATGCCAAACAAGAGGCCAGGGATGAAACAACTAACTTGGCTCAGACATAGAAAAGTTGTCATTCAAAACCAGAAGAAAGGGAAAAAGACACATGCATACAGTGGAGCTCCTTACCATGCATTATGTATGGATCAATATATCTCTCTACTAAGGAGCTGAGACAAGAAAACTGCTTAATAGCTGGAAAGTAAACATGTCCTTTGTGCAGAAACCTTTTTATTGCTTCACTACTGTCTGGATGCAGGAGATCTAAATTTTCTGTTGCTGGACCGTCAGGGCTCAAGGACTGAAAAAGACCTCATGAATCAAGTCTATTCACCTGCAATTGCAGCTTCATTTCTCTCCCCCATTATCATACATCAAGATCCATCATAAATGGATTCTACATAAAAGCGTCAAGACCAATCTTAAAACAGTCAGTTCTTTTACCCATATGTCTCCAACTGGAGAGCTGTTCTAGAGCACTGCTCTCCTATGTAGCCAGGAGGTTTCTTGTAATTAGATAAAAGTTATTCACAGCCATTTGACATCCAGCTGGGCTCTAAACCAGCTCTGGCATTAACTATTAATTTTTTTTTTTTTTTTTTAAAATCCCTAGTGTTTACTTACTATTCCTAACAAAACTTATTTTTAGCCACACAAACCAAGCTCTTCTACTCTCCTTTTATAAAATAAGCTCCTCATTCTCCTGAATATCCTAATAGCTTTTTTCCTACAACACCTGGAATCAGCTTCATTTCATCTTTTGTAAACATGAATTATCAAGTTACAGTTGAGGTCTTAGCAGAATCCCGTAAAACGCTACTAAACATCCCAAGCTGTACTAGCAACAACTGCCCTTATGATCACAGTAACCTTTAGAGATACATTACGCTGGAGATAATACTTACCTTGTGAGTCAAATAGCTTGTCTGCTTCCTCCTCCTCAAGTTTCAAGCGAGGAGATCCCCATTTATAATTTATTAATCTTATGCATGACCTTGCATTGTATATAACTATTTCACCCAGTTCAGGGGTACCACTCAAACAACACTCCTTTAGACAGTTAATGCATGTTCTTGTTGATCTTTTACCACTTCTGGAATACAGATTTCCTATGCCATTGGAGTTGTTCGGATGATCAGCTTCGCTGAAGTGCCAGGTATTTCTAGAATATCTTGATAGCTGAAAGATACCTGAGTGCAGAGGTTCCCGAGTGATTAAGAAGGAATATGTTTACATTCTAGGCTAGCTGCGCATCATGCTTTAGCATTTAATCCTTTCCTATTTCATCCACAATTTAGAACCTTAACAAAAATAACAAGTAAGGTTATATTGACTCTGCTGAAGCTCTTTAGAGATAGAGATCAAAAAAATACTCTGTAGTATGCTTTGAATTTTGCAGCATGGAGACAGGCAACATGCAGGTATCTGGCCTCAAGACTCCACTGCATACCTGCAATTCTTTACACCTGCATTCTCTAGTCCTTCTATTGACTTCCCCCAGCCTTCATATCCCCCAAAGCTATATCCTATATAGATATAACCTTACCTGACATTCAGCCTCTTTTTCTATGTGGCATGTTCCCAGGCACTTCAGACCTCCCGTTCAGCTGCACAGAAATGTTTACCTGCCAATGTACTACTTGTCCAGACACAGCAGCACAATGCCACCATATAACAAGATGACCCAGCAACACACATTTACGTGCTTCTAAGAAGAACCCCAAACCCAACACACTTCTATTTAACTACTGTCACCAAGATGAGACTAGATTCTTTCCCATCAAAAATAATGGATCTATTTTTCAGATGAGAGGATGAGGCTTAGTAACTGAAAAAAATGACAACACACTGAAATTCTATGGACATAATGGACAGTTGGAAGGCTATTATGGGCAAATCAGTGCTCTGGATGGTATTGTAAAGACCCATCAAGAGGATGAACTGGGGAAACGATCTACAGATAAAGCTGTGTGGGCATATGAATAAGATTCCCAGTCTAGTATGTGTCATATCTTTGCTGGAAAGGAATGCAAGGAAACTTGACAGTGTATATAGCTGCAATTAAGAGAAAAGATAGGGTATTTCCAAGGTACATTTTCCTCATTTTTATGCAATCTTTCTTTGCGTAAGAATTAGAAGGGTGTAGTAAGCATAAAACCACACCTTTTACAAATATTTTATTGAAAAGGCTACATACACATCATGTCAGATTTACAACCTGTGTAGAAAAGCACTGTTCTAATACACATGGGCCAAAAGTCCACGGTAAAAAGTGATCAAACTGACAATCTCAAAACCTCATGCTCACCAGTCCTCTTGTATCCATTTGCAGTACAAGTCAGGGAAATGAGTGGAAGTTAGGCTCACACTAGCCAGTCCTCTGCATCTCTGTTCAGCATTTGCTGATACTCACTTTTATTTTTCAGCTCTCTTAACAGGTGATTTTTAAAACTCATTCATGCTGGAAGAACTTTAACTGGTTCCAGTTGCTCAGACTGCCCTTTTAACTTACTAAATATTTTCACTCATTGATGCATTGCTTAGTCACCAGATGCTCCCCAAAATTGCACTGCCAGTAGTGTCACACTAAATCAGAGGTAGTCACTCTGCTTTTGACCCCTTACTATTCAATTCAGAAAAAAAATTCTCTTTAAGAAAAAAAATAGTTTAGCTTCTCAAATTCCCAAACTCATCTTGAGCTTTAGGCACTCCAAGGACCCACCTGCAAGACAGCTTTATTTGTATGTACTATCTTTTGAAAAATAAGAGTAAGAAGTCAGATGAGATTTCAGATTTAACTGAATTTAAAAGCTACGTAAGATTAAACTTACTTTTTTCCTCTTTTTTTTTTAAAAATCAAACCAAACAATTCTGTACGCAATCACAAAATGAGAAACAAAATATATGGAAAGCATAACAAAAAGAAAGAATAAATGCAAACTTAAGTATGTTTCATATAATTTTCTAAATCTACCCGCTACTTAAGAGTTTTACCAAGATGTCTCTGGGCTGCATAAACCATAAGAGCTAACTCTGTCAAGAGAGTGGTGCCTTTCAGAGCACAACCTCTTCAAGGCTAAAGCAGCTGAGGATGTAACACAGTACACTTCACTTAAATGCTGTCTTTCAAGAGACTATCTTAAACACAACTTGTGGGAAAAACAGAAAAAAGAAAAGCTGACAACTCTCTGTAGACACATCTTTCTCCTTCTCTCTGTCGTCTTCAACTTTCATTCTGATTCTTAGAAGAGAAGGCTGCAGAATCATTAAGTCACAGCTCCTGGACCTAAACCATTCTTTCCCTGCCCTCTTCCTAGGAATTTGATTGTTTCCACCTGCTTTAGTAGTTTGGTTTGGGTTTTTTTGGTTAGTTTTTGGAACTGGCTTGCTACAGCTGTGTTTTATGAGTAGGGCTTTCCCTGCTTTGGGACTCAGCCCACGGTCCTATTGCAGTCTTTGTTCAGCACGGTCCTTCTACTTTAAATGACCTGTCCATATTTCATAAGATTTTTCTAGGGTTATTGCAATACTTCGTTACGAAGAGGTCATCATGAGGAATACTCACTATCCTACTCACAGTAACTTATTCACATCTTATTGAAACTACAATTCCATATTAACTGCTTTTAAGAATTATTAATGAAGCAGTAATATAGACTACCGGTTTGGCATTCATAGTTCTTATTGCAGCTCTTTCTTTGGTTGCCTTGGAAGGCACATCCATTCTACCTATGAATACAACTGTCAAGATCATCCAAGGGAAACAAAATATACATGGTATTTATGAAAACGGCCCATACATAGAGCACCAAAGGGAAAGGATAAATGGAACTGCTGGGAATGGGCTACTGGAAAAATAAATTGAGAACAGGCACAGGAGACAAACCATATGCTAACAGAATAGCTGGTTAATCAAAAGGGAAGGAAGGTGTAGTCAGCTTCTCTAGCAGCTCTAATACCATTAACTTGAGACCCATCTACAAGTTACTGGGTGCTGTACAATCACTTGAAAAAAATCTGAGGCTCTTTGGATGGTGTCCTAGGGCACCTGCTCCAGACAACTGCATTTTCTGGAAAGCTCTTTGCAGTGTGAGAAAGAGCTTCTCTTTGGCAAAAAGAAAACAAGAACAGCACTATGGATAGCTGTATTTACTAACAGTGAATTTGGACCTTCCAACTTTGTTTGAAACCCCATGTAATTTCACTGTTTCTTAATGGCTTTAAGTGGCTGAACTTACATGCTTGTAATTGGCCTTTAAACTAACATTGCACAGTAGCTGTTTATATTTGTGCACAGCTAGGCTGTATGTTTGTAGTGACCTTTTTATCTTTCTCCTCTTCTTCCTTTCCCTCATTTGGATAATAAACTGCTTTAGATGTAAAACAGATTGCTGCATGTCTGCAAAAGGAAGAAGGGGAAGGGAAGTTATATTACCATGATTTTAATGAAGTTGAAGAATGTCATGATCATGTAAGTCATGCAAGCTGACAAAACCTCAGTCATTTAACAGACAGTCAAAAAAAGACAACTACAATCATTTACTATTAATAACACATGCACAGCCATATCAAGCCATGCGCTGCTGATTCATCCATTAGAAAAAAGCAAAACTAAGAACAGAATAAAAAAATCCCTGGATTCAAAGTTGCAACATTCAGTTAGAAATTACATTCTGGCAAGAAAAGTGTACCTGGACCCACGCAGACAACACAGTAGCCTTGCACAGGTGAAAGTGAAGGAAAGGGAGACTACCCCCCTGGTCTCTTTCTGTTGCTACCTTGGCCCTCTATCTACACAACAATTTTTAGCATCGAAGGAGAAAGCATGGAGGCAGAGCGATGTCAGGCCCTGTAAGCTCTGGCATGGCTGTGGCAGCCTGGGTGTGCATGCGGAG
Organism: Aptenodytes patagonicus; assembly: GCF_965638725.1. NCBI lineage: Eukaryota > Metazoa > Chordata > Aves > Sphenisciformes > Spheniscidae > Aptenodytes > Aptenodytes patagonicus. The sequence goes on along the minus strand of NC_134949.1, from coordinate 196,336,610 downwards.
CTTGCTCTGTCTCGAGGAACTCTGGAAAAATAATGGCCGGGATTGCTGCTCCACAGCCACGAAGACTTTGGTTTCCTTCCCAGTCCGTCTGCCACCCTTCACAACTACCATGTGCCTGACAGTGGTCCACAACATAAGGCAGCCATGACTACTTTTTAGAGTACAAATAGAACAAGAGTAAATCAAAATTAATTCAAAGCTATTTCTTCGTTAACAGTAATTCTTTGATAGAAGTCTGAATACTTTCACAGCTATAACTATATATCAAGGATGTAGCAATACAACTTGAATCTCAGAGTAGAACTATAAAGAAATTTCCTGGGGTCTCATCTAACAATCTGTAGCATTTTCCAACAGATGACACACCAGCCTGTATTCATACTGTACATGTGGTGAAAGGGGATTTAACAAAAGAAGTCCTTGATGCACAAAGTTCTAGCCTTTCCATTTTTATGAAACCCAGTGCAAAGTCAACTTAAAAACATTAAGTTTCTATAAAATAAAAGCACAATTTGTTTTTAAAGAATTAATCAGATAAATAGAGAAAGAAGTTTCTCAATTTCATTAATAAGTTCGCAATCTTCATGAAACCTTATTATTTCAATCAACCAGACTGCATCCAATTAAGATACAGAAAACACTATCAGCATAAGTTATTCTAAATGTTAGGATATTAAGTGAAAATAGTAAGTAAAATCTTTTTCAGACTCCTCTGCCTACATCTCTGATCTTTGATTTAGTTCAAACTGCTAACTACTTACATTAGATGAACTTTCTACTTAGATTAGAAACCAAGAAGAGATCCTACAGACATTTCCCCCTCTTTTTCCCCCATAAAGCAAGTAGGATGGGGCTATTTCTTTCCCATCAACAGCATAGTCAGGGAAGAAAACAGATGAACTGACTGCAGTGCCAGGCAACTATTATAATATTGCTAGATGCAGACCTGTCAAGCTTAACGTGCTTCATACAAGACTCATCCAACTGATTTCACACTCAGCCCACAGTAGCACCTAAATCTCAGTGGTCTGAGTTAATACTTCACAGCCTTGTGGGCTAGACATGACTGACTACAGTCATGGAAACCAAGTTTTAGGGGCATTCTCTAGTTGCAGCTTAGGGCTGTAACTCCATTCCTCAACATGCACCTCCAAGTACTGGTACCTTCCTTGTAAAATGTGAGATGTTACATGCTCATGGAAATGGATGAGTTCAAAGAGTTCAAATGCTTGAGGACAAAGACATTCACTGTGGGTACAACTGTGAAACACCACACTAAAATGAGATGTTTTCAGGATGTAGCCTTACTTATTTCAGCTTATAATAGCCAGGCTTTAGCTCCAGAATGGAGACATCTCATTTAGGTATCTAAAATTATGTGTCTGCATGCAAGTTAGGACTTTAAACTCCCATTATAGCAAGTGGAGATCTAGTCAGTACAGACAGTGGAGCCTGGAGAGCTATTCAGTGCAAACTGATGTCAGCTGAAAAGCACTGACTGTACTATAGCTAGTGACTAAATCTTCACTAGTTATAATGGGAGCTTAGATACAAGGCCACATACAGAAACACACATTTAGACACCTAAAATTAGATGTCTTCAGTATGCAGCTGAAGCACTGATATTTCAAACAAATGTCTCCAGGACCTTCCTACAGTCAGGCTGGGTTTGCAGTGTGGAGCTTGCAGTGTTGTGAAGAGAAGGAACAAAGGAGGAGATTAGAGAAAATACAAGGGAAGATTAACTGATCAGAATATACAGGAAAATGAGACAGGAGAAAAAGGAGAACCTGACTGAACACCTTATAATTAATATAGTAAGTTATTAATTCATTCACATCTCAAAATGTGTGAAATAAGTCAAGATAGAATAAAAGTTAGAAAAAACTGAATAGAAGAATGAGAAGATAACCAAGGCAAAAACGTTATAGACATGTTTTGTCCATATAAAGATATTAGATCTATTTAACACATTTTAAACAGAAACCAATGACAGAAAAATTAAGTCTTGCCTAAAACACACTACAACCAACATTGTGAAAGTGATCTCAATTAATGCATTTCACTTTTAATCTGTTTTTTTTAAATTGGCTGCTGCAGAAGGTGATAAAACAGGTCTAGTTTGCTTTTTAATAAAGCTTTTGCCAGGTTTAGTTTACTCTGTTTTGCATGTTTCAGAAATCTAGTATTTATAATCCTAACAAAACAGGCACAACAGTAATGTGAGCTGCACTGGCAGAAAAGCAGCATGATAAAGTAAGCTTTTCTAGCAACAGCTTCTTGTAGCATCCCTGACTGCTTCTTTAAGGGCTGGAGGACACTGGGACCACCAAGACCTGGTCAGTTAGACGACTTAACGGAAGAGGTCAGGCAGTTCCCAGAGAAGGCTGAGGGAGCTCCATTACGAGGCTAATTCTCATGGCCACTCTCAGAGCAGAAAGAGCCAGATCTAAACAACAGACTTCTGGATTGCTACGGATTATTCTGGTCAGGGGAATAACCTTGTTTTGTACTACTTTGCAAGTTTTGTTGAGTTAATACAACAAATTTGAGAGATGGTCCTGAAGAGACTGAAGACTGCCTCTGCCCAATTGCAAAGGGGACTACAGAATCAAGTAGACGCAACCTGAGCTACCTTTAATTCAGCACAGTACCAGTAGTAGTACTAGAAAAGCTGCAGCAGCAGGGCTTATGGGCAAGTTTTCCCTGCCAATGGTACTTGAATTATGGACTAGATTTTTTTCTCTTTTTTTTTTTTTTCTGATTTTTGATGTGCCAAAGCCAATACATGAGCATTCTACATGCAGTACAGCGAGGGCTTAAATCCATCATTATTCCTTTGACCTATCAGAAGAGTATTTGCCATATCTCCATCCAACTTTTATGCTACCCTACGTGTAAAAGGCAGGAGGGTAAGTCTGTTCTACAAAATTTGCAAGGGCATTCATGCATTCTGTTTATCACTCTTAAGCTATAAAAAGAGTAGCTCGTACTTCTAATTATTTTGGAATGAGATAGCTCCAAATCAAGCTGCTACAACCACGCTTCATGGTCACTTTCTCTCATCATCTTGTTGCAACAGAGAAGAGCATAAAGTCTCCTCTGCAATCATACTCCTCCATAGCTGACCAATACCAATGTTCCTATTATTTTTGGTTTGACTGTAGGTACCTAGAAACACAAACATCTATGAAACAGTTTCTAAAACGTGTATATTGAAGGTTATTTCCAAACAGAGATGCTTTAAAGTTAAGCTACTCCTAGACTCAGCTCTGAAACTCTACATGGACAACCTCAACCAAGAGTTAAGTGGCTTTAAGTCACTGTAGCTCGTTGTGACCTCATACTTTCAGTTGACTTGTCTTAGCTTTCCTCAATGCCTTTTATAAAGACCCTCTGAATACTTCCAATGGAGATCCTAAAATTAATGTGTAGAAGAAGATGTTAATCTAAGTATCCATATCCAGTTTCAGCCTTGCATATCATGTTTGGTCTTCTACAGCACTCACACAGAAGGAATGGATAAGACAACTGAAATGATTTACCATTTAGGGTGGGGTTTGGGGTTTTTTTTTTTTTTAGTTTTTTTTTAAATGAACTTATGTATAAAGCCTTACACCTGGGTCTTCAGAAGGCTACAGCAGAGAAAAGCTGTAAAGCACCTCTGAAGACAAAAAGGAAAGCAAATAAACTTACCCATGTCATCATGTAATGTTTCAGTATTTAGAAATGGAAAATGGTAAATGGAAACAAGGATGAAGAATTATTCTTTCTTCTCGGGCTACAGAAAGAAAAGATCACCCAGAGCAGCTTCCCTGGGTGGCTCCAGTAAGCTATTCTTAATGGGAGCAGGAAAACTAGAGCACTAAGAACTTTGTAGTACACATCTGGGTTTACTTGTAAGGGTTCATTATCCAAGCTCTTAAGCCACCTAGAAGACTAGAGATGCTCAAGAAGAGAATTCTTATTAACAGCGTTTTACTGGTTTTGCTAGTTTGTTCCATTACTACAGATCTATGTATTTAAATAAATATTCTTTCATTCCTAAACTTAGCCCAGTGCTAAAGTGGATACTGAGTAATTTAACAAACATGATATGGTCTTTCTAGAGGTGATGTCACCCTTAAAGCCAATATATGGGATCACTACTGCAGTGTCAGATATCCTAGTACATTCTAAAATCACCACAGAATGACAGCACACACTTCCTCCACTTAACACAGTGGGTTTAGGATTTGATAATAAACTGCGGCCTTCTTGTGAAAGTAGCATCTTCCAATGACCATTAGTAACTAGCAAAGTCCATTCTGAGGGGTTTGTGGCAACAGAATTTATGACTGGTCTTTAACCACCTCCAATATTAATAAATTAGTTTTTATTTAAAACTCAACACCGAAGCACCAGATGATACTGAGGACAAAATAAATCTAGGTGTTTTTTTTTTTTTGTTCAAATGTACTTAAATAGCAGTTACATTTGGATTTTTAAAATTTCAGCTTGGTTGCTCTAACACTGTCTGAAAACAACCACAACCACATGAGACCTGGCAGCAGGTAACAGCAGATAATAGATTGAGAGCAGCCTGGCAGAGGACTTAGGGATATTGGCGGATGAAAAACTAGACACAAGCTGGCAATGTGCACTTGCAGCCCAGAAGGCCAATTGTGTCCTGGGCTGCATCAAAAGAAGCGTGGCCAGCAGGTTGAGGGAGGTGATTCTGCCCCTCTACTCTGCCCTCAGGAGACCCCACCTGGAGTACTGCGTCCAGCTCTGGAGTCCCCAGCACAAGATAGACATGGACCTGTTGGAGCAGGTCCAGAGGAGGGCCACAAAGATGATCAGAGGGCTGAAACACCTATTCTATGAGGAAAGGCTGAGAGAGTTGGGGTTGTTCAGCCTGGAGAAGAGAAGGCTCCAGGGAGACCTTATTGCAGCCTTTCAATACATAAAGTGGGCTTATAAGAAAGATGGAGAAAGACTTTTTACCAGGGCCTGTTGTGACAGGACAAGAGGCGACGGTTTTAAACTGAAAAAGGGTAGGTTTAGATGGGATGCAAGAAAGATATTTTTTATGATGAGGGTGGTGAGACCCCGGAATAGGTTGCCCAGACAGGTGGTAGATGCCCCATCACTGGAAGTGTTCAAGGTCAGGTTGGAAAGGGCTCTGAGCAACCTTATCTAGTGAAAGATGTCCCTGCCCACGGCAGCGGGTTGGACTAGGTGAACTTTAGAGGTCCCTTCCAACCCAAACCATTCTGTGATTCTGTAACAGTTTTACTCACACAATATTCTGGTTAATGGGCAGGTTTGGTGTTGCAAAGCTGAAGTTAATCTTAGAATGAACTAAAGTTTGTGATTCACTACTGTAGTCTCAGAATTTATGCAATTTTTTTTTTTTCCTCTTGACTTCCTTGAAAACACTTTTCAGAAGTATTTTATTCCTTAAAGAGAAAAAAGAGGTTAAGATTGCTTAACTTTTATCCCAGAGACTAACCTTAATACTGATACTTCATTTCATTTCAAAACATGAAGTATTTATGACTCATTCTAATTTACATAAATTTTCTTATTTTATTATGAAAATGGCAATTTTCCTTTGCAGAGACATGTAAGACATGGTCTCTTTTATTATGTCAAGTAACATTTAATAGCCCTTAGCTGTAACTTGGGACTGTTATAAAATGTGCTCATGATGAGTCATCTTCATTCATTTATTCTGCAGTAGGAAGAATTCATGAATGAGTGATCTGCAGTAATTCACTTCTACAAAGAGAGCCCATTCATACATTTCAAACCTGGTTTTCTAAATCACTGTAATGTAGCTGATTATTTCACTTTAACAGAAAAAAAAATTTGGCTTAAGGAAAGTTTCCACAGCAGTTTGAGTATTTCTAGTATGTGAGAACAGTTTCGTAGATTTAAAAGAGGTCTTCTGAAAATAAACATTTTAGTCTAACACATGGATACACAGATCTCTTCCTATCTATCTAGCAAGAAAAGCACAGTGTCTTTGGAAGTAAGAGACTGACAAATGATTTAAACTGAAGTTGCATCAAAGGGAGCAGAAGTTATTGCTATCAGACAAACCACTAGGCAGCCAAAGAAAGTATTTTATAAAATCAGAAAAATGGCCATTGGCACACAGAAGTGCTCATTTGAAGCTGTATTAAGTCAAAATACGTACAACAGAAAAGCAACTAAGATCCAAGATTGCTAACTACAGAAATATAAAGCAACCATGCTTCTTATTTTACAGAAATATAAATGTAAGACACCAAGAATAAAATACACAAGTTAAAATCATCAAAAGTCCACCAAAATAAAGGAATGGGATTCACCAAGGAGAAAAGCTCCCTTCACCACCACTGCTCTTTTGCCAACTTTAAGAGATTTTAAACCAGGAAATAGTCTTAAGAGCCTTTTCACCCAATCTTAATTACCATGGAAGAGGCCCACATTAAGAAGCCACTTCTCACTTATCATGGCTCCAAAACAGTCAAAGCTTTACAGGTCGTCTGAGAGAATTATACCAGCAAACAGATGGTAAGTCAGTACAGAGACCTGGGTATAAATACAGCATTTTCTTCAGAAGCTTAGCTCACAGAAAAAGCACGTGTGCGTCTCCATTAATTGGTGCTTTAAATTTTCATTACTTCATTGATTCAAGAACAGCTCTAAAACAGTCACTTTATTCACACCTCTCCTTTCTCGTAGAGAGACACTGACTCCTTCTTTTCAGGTTGAGCAGTTTTACCCTATGTATAGAGTATCCAAAGTAAGGATAGTTCTCTTTACAAATAAAATAACTGACAAGAGCAGCACAAAGATTGATGGAGCATCTCAATGTTTCCAACAGACAGGGTTATGATGCAAGAAAATACAAGTAACATTATGGTTAGATTTAGAAACAATCCACAATGACTTCAGCAGACAGAGCAATCTCAAGGTGAATTGACCAGCAATAAAGCACAGGAGAGATCTAGAATTATCCAAGGAACAGTGACTTACCAAATCACCCAAACAACTGTATCTGGCTATCTGCACTTCTACTGGGGATCCATCCAAAAGCAGCTCGCTACCTCTCAACTTCCATTCTTTCATTTTAGTACTATACTTACATAATTTCAATTTAAACATATGCCCATGCAAATTGCCTTTCAAGAACCTGAATTTACATTTTATTGTTTTCATCTTTGATCAATGTATAATATTCCAAATTCTTACTATCCTTTGTAATCTCAAATTATTTCTCTTTTAGTAAGACTTTACTCCAAAGAGACATCATATTTGTTAGCCACCATTTTACTAAGTATAAATTGGAATACAGACTTAGAAAAATAGTACTTGAAAGTTTTCCGTTCCTTAAAAAAATTGTACTATGTTCAATATTGAACTGAAGCCCTTGTTATTTGTAGAATATTTAACATCCCACAAAATATGAAGTAAATGAAGTTCTCAGAACCAGTTCATTCTAGAAAGCAAACATCAGAAACTAAGAGGTATTTGTTTGGTGGTCACTTACCATTCTATCACAAATAAGTAAGTGTTGTGAATTATACATGTAAGCTTTACAAGCCTCATTTTGAAAGGGATAAGAGAATGCTTGTAACAAAGTATTAAGTGCATTTCATGAAAAATCTTTGCTTGTACTAATGCTTTTCCTCCAGGTGGATTCTGAGTGTGATACAAGACAAAAACGCATTAATTGCAATATGCAATATATTTGTTGTACATAATTACAATTTTTCTGTAGGCAATAAGTGCTGTGGTTTTGCAAAGTAGTACACAGATACACACTTAATGTATGTAATACTACCTTTTTTTACATAGTACATCACAGAAAAAGCTGAATATGCATTCTTCACAGAGACTTAAGTCAATGCAGTCAGAAAAAAGTATAAGGATAGGTAAAATTTACAGGAAAAACAGATTGGAAAAAAGTATTAAGAAACTTTATGATGACTACATTAACTTCCCACTGATTGCATCTCCACTAAATTTCAGCCATCTTTGCTTTCTTCATGCCTTTTTAAAAATAAGCATCTCTGCATGTTTATAAGGTTTCCTCCAAACCATACTCATTATGTATTTCCACATCTTTAACTTTGATTTGACCTAATAACTGAGTGCATACAGTGAAGAAGAGAACAGAGAACTGATGTGAGCTTTCTTTCTTTAGAGTCAATGCAATAGTCTCCTGTGGCTGTAATGGCTGTAACCCATTTTACAGACTCGTCGTCCATTTTGTAGCCAAGTCAAGGGCAAACTATATTTGAGAAGTTGTGGCAGAGCAAAAAGGACCACCAATATCAAATTACTTTCTACAGTGTACACCATCTGAAATCATTCACTTTATACAAATCTATATACAGAAAACAGGAAAGTAGACATTCCTCATTAGTTGCAATACATACAATGAAAAAGGTACAGCATCAATTACTAAGGGAATGTGTTCTTTAAGCCAGACAGACTCAACAAGCCAAAAGGTAGAAAGATCCATTGGCATAGCATTCATAAAACACAGAAACATCTCAGGAGTGGCAAGAATAAACCAGAAAAGCAACATTCATAAGATCATGTGCAACTCAGATTCTGTTCTAAGATTAGTGAATGTACAGATATGAAAAACCTCTATGCCCTCTGTTTTACTACCAACTATAAGCCATATTTTCATGTCCTGGAAGGGGGAAGGACAAGGAGAATGTCTATATGACAGGAGGTTTGCAAAAGCTGTGGAACTGATTTGGGATGTAAGTTCCCAGATTGCCTGTGCCACTTTCCAGGAAAGTTGTAAAGACTGTACCTGAGCTTACACTTACTGAGACCCAGGAACAATTGTCTGATAACTGCTCATGCTCACTTTCATATTTAAAGCATGAAGAAATCAGCAGCTGAATCAAATCACAATAGCAAGCTGCTTACTTGGAAAGCAAGAGAGACCAGGCAAGGATAAGAGCTGTGCCACGAAAGGTTAGAACCCTATCTATAAAGATACGATCTCAGTATTTTTGCAGTTCATCACACACTTCCTGCTTTCAAGATGATCATGCAAGGAAAGTGTCAATCCATTCCCCCCCCAGCCAAGCCCATCTGATAAATCAAAATTAAAACCAAAAATGCAATGCATGCCACTCTCCTCAGTATTTTGTGCAACAGAAGTAAAATACATCTTATCTGTTCTTTAACTTAAATTGCAAGACAAAAATCACTATGTTCCCCTCAGATACTGCCAAGTAATTATTACACAGCTGTTTCAAATAAGCCCTATAGAACCGTGAGCTGCAACACTGATCCATTTGTAGCTCAAAGGAAGCAACAATACTATGCAACCAGTACAAAGTTTTGCAAAATTGTGCTAATGGACATATAAACTTTAAGAATTGTTGATATAAACTTAATTACAATCCAAGGCCTCCTTTTAATCAGTTATTTTGTAGCCAAAGGACCTGCCTATGACACTGGAAACTAGACCTTTCATCTCTTCTCAGACTGGAGGGGGGGGGGGGAAAGGAGCTGGAAGATACTTGCTTCAACTTCCCAGAACAGTATCTGTTGAAGCTGGGCCAACATCCAGAAAAAAAAGGTAGGACCCATTGGCCCAGAAGATAACAAGCAAAAAAAGTGACCCCATAGCTGAATCTGTGGATACTCTCTTATAACACAGTAAAGTGGTATTCTAAACAGCAGCAATATCTGACTGCTTATTTCTTGCAGCTGTAGATCGGCTGAACTGGTGGCTATTTTCATTCAGAATAGAAAACAACATCCAAACTGACCATTGCATGTGGGGATGCTACACTGAGATGAAGCATTTGTATTTTGAAGCTGCACTTGCTAGAACTCAGAAAGGACACAATTTGGCCTCTAGAGATAATGAAAAACTAGTAGTGGGATAACAGACAGCTACTGTTGGTACAGGCAAACAGTGTCCGCATGACAGCAAAGAATAAAAAAAAAACCAAACTCAAACCAAATTAACAACTGTAGCTTTTAATTTGAGGTCTGTGTAATAAATGAGGTTAAGTCAAAAGTTGCTACCACAGCACTTCCCTGTTTGCTCTGCAAACTGAAAATGTTCCCCCATTTCTTTCCCCAAGAAATTTAATTTCATCTAAGAAAAAGTACTTTGTGGTACTGAAATCTAAATCCAATGATCCTTAGCACCTAATCTTTTAGGTCTTTAAACAGCTCTTGTATTTAAAATAATTTCTGTCAGTCTTTTACTTTCAACACCACAAATTGCCTTTTATTTATCCTGATGCAGACTCAGGAAATATTAAAATAAAATTATCAGCTTTACCTGTAATGCACTGAAACTGTCCATCTTCTCTTCTTATTGTAAATGCTTCCCCTGGATTAACTTGCACAAGAATAACCTTAAAAATAAAAGAGCATTTACAACCATTACACAGGAATATGTCACAGAAGTCTGGTACGTGCAAAAAAAAAGTTTTACTGGGAAAAAACTTTTTTTCTGGTTAGTAAATACATTATTTTTCATTCACACTGCTTGCTGCCTTCATCCCACAGAGAAAAACAGATAAGAGCAAGAACAAGTACAGATATTTTTAAACAAACATTTTTCAAAGAACCAAGGAGAGAATAACAACCAAGTAAAACAGTACCTGTACAAATTTTCTTTTCTTGACTGCTTAGTATAATTAAAAAGCTATTTGTACAGCTTAAATTATTTCAACAAATTACATTAACTTCAACATTAATCAAACCATTACATAAAGTTTTGGAAAGAAGCCTAGAATTCCCAGTGTTTGAATTTTCATCATAACCACTTGGCAAACAGTTTTCAACATAAGGGAAATATTGTGTCATTTCCTTCTTTACATGATCCAAGCATGTTTGTACATTAATTGATGATAAAACATTATTGGAAGTCATGACAAAGTAAATGCACCACATGCACAGCATGAAACAATATATATAGTTTTATTTGCGGAAAGCTGTTTATCCTAATTTTGTAAACCCATGCAATGCAGAATTGATAGCAAAGCACATTTAGCAGCCAAAATAAACAGAGGAAGTCTGACACGTACCAAAGCAGAAGCCCATTTTAGACTTCTGTATTCTCATTTGAAACCTGCCTTTCTGCGAGAGAAAAAGTTTGTAACGATGAAGAACCTAGCTAAAATTATGAACAAAGAAAAAACCCAGAAGAGCAGGTGCATTTCATAATTTCCTTTCTGGACACATCTTTCTTCAGTCTTGCTCACATGTGTCTAAATAGAGTGTATGTCCTCCTCCTGGTGTGAATTGGAGAGAGACAAATCTTTATATACACAACTCTTCAACATTATGGCCAAAAATTTACTCTGTTGAATTGCTAAAAGAAAATAAAATTGGTCTTGTTTACCAAAAAAAAAAAAAAAAGAGAGAGAAAACAGGAAACTTGATGTTAAAATGTTACTCATTTTAGGAATACCACAGAAAGAGGAAAGGGTTAGGAAAAGGCAGAAATCATACAAATTCCTCCCCCTCTGGTAAAGCAACATTATGAATTAATGAAAAAATGGCAAGTTCTACCCTAACATAGCTGCAACTTTGATGAGACATGATGGATATTCACATTTTCAAACTTGGGCCATGTGATTCAATACTGATTTAGCCCAGTTTTGAGCATGCACTTTAAAAATACTACTTTAAGTTGTTTCATGTGCTACAGTGCTGTTACTGGAGAAAGATGTCTCCAGAAGCTTTAGGCTCTTTTAGAAAAAACAATTAACTATATCACTATTTATGTTTTATCATGCTAATAAATTTTCCAGATCTTCTAAAGTATGTCTGATTATAAAATTCAGTAAGAGTTAGCATTCATAATATAATTTAAACTTAGAAACAAGAGGATTTTAGACATGAACTTCAAATAAGACTTACAAGTCTTCAGAAAATATTGTATTGCCAGAGTTTATTGTAAGTGTTTGAAGGTAGCATTTTAACAACTGGCAATCACCTTCAGAACGTGACGAAGTGGAGAAATACGAGTGAATGAGTTCTTACAATTTATTTTTCAGACTCCCCAGGCAGGCATAACTTTTTGAAGTCATATTTCATTGATTTACTTCCCCCTCTCTGCTACAATTGAAAGTTTTAGCTTGAAATTTAGACTAGAATAAAAGTACCTAAAAGCTTTGCAGGAGTACATGAGAATGTCTTTCCATCTCCTATGTGTGGGTTGGATAACCACATTTACCCAAGTCTTTTGGCTGACTTAATATGCCCTAACCCCTGGGAGGAGCCGTTCTGGCTGCAGCTGACATGTCAATCTGTACAGTTTTCAGCTCAATATTCTTGGTCTCCTCTGTATAAACTATAAGAAGCAGAAAAGCTGCAAAGCCCTCAAGTTTTAGGGCAATGGCTGATGTAATTCCCTTGATTACTACTTTTAAAGTAACAGGGAATGGGAGACGACTGGTATTCCATTTCTTCTGTGTCAGTGCCTGACGTTGGTAACCTGGGTAATGATGTTGCCTTGGGAACCTGCTGGTTCTCCTCCTCCAGACCTCTGCTGCAGGACATCTGAACTGGAGGCTCCAGCCAGCAGAGTGGATCTGAGCATGGGAATACATGTACTGGCCCAACTGCAGCAAGTGGGCCCTATGCCTCCCGATTTTCTTTTGTAGCTGTTTCTCCTGTGTGAGAATCTTTGTTTACTTCACAGCTAGTCTGAGAAAGTAAAGGCTCAGCATGCCAACCATGGTGTAACACAGTGAGAGGGGGCACTGTTCAGCAGCAGCTGTGCCATGAGACAACAGGTCTCCTGATGGAGTCCAGCACCACCCTGACACTCAGGATGTCATCAGATTCTCACATCTCTGAGCACATCTGACTTCCACTCAAAAGGGTACGGAGACTCACCGACTTAGCACAGTTTAATTAGACACTCAGTTCCCAGGAACAGGAAATAGAGCCTTTTTGTCAATGGACTATTAGTCTACTTGATGCCTGACTGTGTATTTATTTCACTGGCTCCCACTTTCAGCCTTGCTTTTATGTTGTGCATTCACATTTGTATTTTACAGCTGTTCCAAGATAGGCTGTATTTGTTGCCAAGTGTGCCAAAAGAGAGTCTGAATCAGGGCTGAAGTAATTTCAGAAGCTTCAAGAACTGCTGGCTTCAAAAGTCTTTGTGTTGGGGTAAGATGTGTCAACATGACCAGCACTGGTTGCTGGACCAGCCTGATCACTGCTGAACCCCATAGAGTAATCACTGCTTCGAGAAGGATATTTTTTACACTTACTCACCACGTCAGTAGATGCAATTTGAAATAAGAAAAGTTAAAGCTATGCCCACAGAGCCTGATACCTTTCTGGTCAGAAGAGGTATTACCAAAGACAGACAATCACTCACAGGGATCCCCTCTTATCTAATAGAAGTCTGCTGCACATAATCAAAGATGCAAGAAAATTTCTCTAAAGGAAGAGGTAACATGAATCTTTCACAGCACCACGTGTTAGGCAAATAAAATCTACAGGTTGCTTAGTATTTATAGCTCTTTCATCTCATTCTAGGTGGCTTTATGCAGGCTTGCACATCTCATTGTCCAACATGCTACTTCATGAACCCTGACATCAGTACTTACGAAAACCAAGGCCCTCGTCTTTCACACTGAATATTCTAGACCCTGATCTCCTTCCTCTTCTGGGCACAACACTCACATTGGCTGGAACCAAGTGAAAAGCTCTGGAAAAATCTGATGGCTCAGCCTCTCTTCCCAAACATCAATCTTTTTGTGACAAATCCTGTCGCTTTACTCACAGGGTCTAAAGCTCTGCTATCCAAAGGCTAACATGCATTATTCTATCCAGATTTCCATTGCCTGCTCCTCTAAGATAATTATGACAATCTGAAAAAACTCATTTGTGATGTGTCAATCTCAGTGGGAGGCACGTTTAACACAGCCACTTTTCAAATGCCATTTCTCTTTCTAAATCAACAAAACACCAGTTAAGGACTTCACGACCTTAACAAAATAATGAGAACTTCAGACACTGAGGCCTTGATACAGGCTCTAGAATCCTACAAGCACTTCTAAAGCATAACCAACTATAACAGAACCTAATAAAATTTAAAAGTGTAATTTCTCAATGCTAACACAACCTTGACTCAAGATATTTTTGTCTCAAGTTCAAAATACGTTAAGGCGCTGCTATTAAGAATTGGGAGTATTAGGACAACTAGTTTCGTGTAATTTCCACTGGGACTATAAATTGTTTCCTTTAAAAAGTTATTTAATGATGAACCACATGACCTCAATACAGTTCCTGATGAAAACCAGGACAGAATCTCTTTCCAGAGAATAGCATACAAGTTGGCAATACAGGACTGCATCTATACAATTATCCTAAAAACAATTCTTGCATAAATAAAACAAAATTACCAGCCCATATGACTAAAGTTTGAAATACCTGAAACACAGTTGTCAAAGACTGTCAGAGTTTTAACAGTGACATTTCATACTTTTCAAAGGTACTTAATTTAGTCTACAAAAGACATTTTAGAAGACAAACCCAGATTAAGTGAACAACGTACTAAGCTTTGTAGTAGTTTAATTAAATAGGTATGGATAATAGAGGTTTCCTAGCACAATATTGAAAGCAAAATCCATCCTAAAAACATAGAAAGGCATTGCAAAAAGGAATAGTATTCATTAACCTCCCTTCTTAGCATGGAATACTTGACTTTTTTCCTGATTTTAAAACGTTTACTTCACTGCCCATCCACTGTCAGTTCAAGATACATAGCCCAGATTGGCAAAGACCAGCTTCCTAACAAAAACTGAATCATGCCACATATTAGAAAGCTCAATAGCTTTTCCCTGAAATTGCTGTTTAAACTCAGGCAGCTACTCAAGCCCAATAAGAACATAAGAAATGTCCTCATGGTCTGGGTCAGCAGTCCAGCTCAGCAGTCCATCTAGCCCAGTACTTTATCTCTAATACATCAATCGAAGAAACTATTTAGGGCGAGCAAGTGAGCCAGGCCACTTTCTGCAGTCCATCTCTGTCATTGTCCATGAGTTTGCCTAAACTCTTTGAGTTTGCTTACACTTTGAATTGCCTCCACAACCTCCTATGACAGCAAGTTCCTGAAGTTCACCTTCTAGCCATTTTAAAACAATCTTCTAGTTAAATACCCCTAGTTCCTGTGCTATGGAATTTGCTGAATAACCGTTCTGAGTAAATTTCATCCACCTCCTTCATTATTTTTTAAGCCTTAGCAATTTCCCCCTCCTTGTCCCCAGTCTTTGCAAACTGAGACATCCTGTTTCTGATCTCTCCTAGGAGAACTGCTTCATCCCCTTGACCACGTCAGTGGTACCTAAAACCACATCTGTATTAGCAAAGTAAGCAGTGCTTGGGAACATCACCTGGAATGATGAACAATGTTATAGTAGTCCTGAGCACAACACAGGCCGATGCCAACGAGCAGTCTTCTCCCAGACAATACTGGAAACTATTCTGGAGACTACTCTTAACAGGCAGTCTGCACACAGACACTCTTTCTGGAGAAAAAGATAGTTTACTAGAACAGACTTGTTCCATGACACTTAGCCTGTCTCTGGGAACGTTCCTGAGCACACTTAAATTACTAATATATAAACACTGCCCGACAGCAGCCTGAAGAAGCATTACGGCGTTTTGCATTTTTGAAGGACTAGTTAAGGGATACCCCCTTAGTTAGCTTTGAAAATCTATTCTTCACCTTAATCATAATTTGAGCTGGTCTTATATGATAAATACACTCTTAGAATACAACAATTCTATGTAAGACTATTTTATACTATTTCTCTCCTCAGAGAAATCCAAATTAAAATATAATTTTATTGTAGCTCAACTAGTATGATCACGTCCTACAAAGATACGCAACATTGACTTGGACATACTACTATCAACAGATGTAATGATAATTTAACAGTAATTTCATCTGAAGATCTCATATATGATTTAGCTTTATTACATCAGTGCGCGTAGGATGAGAAAGTATTCTGATTTTGCATCTAAAGAATCAAAGGCCGTATGAATGTTCAAAGAGGAGAGTGCTCAATGTTTCTTATTACTATTCAGTAAGCTCTTCACTGTCTGCAAGAGAAACTTCAGGATGTTTCTGCAGACTGAACCAGGAAAGGAGTTGGATGTTTTTTCAAGTCTTTAGCTTATTTCTAATGCTGAAGAAATTAATTTGATAAAAATAGCTGGAGTCAGAAAAAAAAAGTTATAAGACTAAGAATACAAAAAACAAAAGCTGGAAGGGAAATCTGTGCAAGACAAAGCTGCAGCCACCTTGACTCAGAGGGCTGCTTCAAAAAAGGGAAAACTTAAGGCCAAGTGTCAACACCTATCTCTAGAAAGGTCTAGAAGTAACTTTTACCAGCACGAAGCAGAGGCTGCAGAGGCCAAAATAAGATTCTTAGAGGTATTTCACTCCACTAATATGATCACAGTAATGTCTGTTAAAGGCAGAATGGCAACAATACAAAACACAATTTATATCCTACTAATCCTTGTCTTTATGGATACAGAATAGTTTCTTAAGCAGCCTAACAATTTGCTTGTGCCAGACAAATATGCAGGTTAAGGTATTTCTTCATTGGAGCACAGTGAGGGAAAGAATGGAATTTAAAATACAGAGCTAGCTAATCCTGCTTTGAATATGTTCATTTGCACACTAATTAAGGCCAAAAAGCCCATTAACTCTACTGAAGTAACAACAATTACAAACAACCCCTCATTCTGTCAGTAAGATCCACACTTCCACAAGCACCTCTACTTCTACTTCCATCCTACTAACAGGAGTAGTGATGTATTAGCAGACTGCCAGGTTTCAAGATAATTTCAGCTAGCTGACGGGAAAGAAAGGCAGCATTAGACTTGTGGCATCACAAATGCGTATTTACAGGGAAAAGTTTTCCCAATGCTCTCAGTCACAACCCCCCCCCCCCCCCAAACTATAAATAGGCTAGCACAATTAATGACTATTCTCCATCAGGTGGTTAGTAAGCAAGACCAAAATAAAACCTGTGGACATTATTGTGAAGTACCAGTACCAAAATTGGATTCATCCTGATAAAGGCCCTAGATGAGGTGAAAGACTGGCAGAGCAGGAAAACAAAAGAGCTTAGGACTAATCCACAAGCATGTTACTTCACTGTTTTAAGGCAACATCTTTCCACAGCAGAAACTGTAAATACAATTAGAAGTTCAAACTATTTCTGTCCCTATTTCTTTTGCTCATCATTATACATGTGCAAAAGCAGCTCTCTGAATAAAACTCAAAGGCTAAAGAACAAGGTTCCCCAAATACACACACACGGACGATACAGACAGTCAAAAAACAGTGCCTCAGAAATATTTTGCCACTTCTATCAAATACATATATGCAGTGGATCTGTAAGGCAAAAGAGATTTTATTTGAAAATACATATGCAAAATATTATTGCTAATATATCATATATACAGAGATAGTATTTTTAATTTATTGTTTAGGTTCTAGAAGTTTAAATTTAGTCTGAAGTAAAAAAAACCCACCCAAACAAAAAGTGATTGTGTCTAGACACACACTAGATGATCTTTTACACAGGCACAAAAAAAATCAAATCCAGAATTAAGACAGTTGCTAACCTCCTCCTCCACCTTGCTCCATAAAGGTACGAAGACCTACCTAATTTGGGGAAATTTTTGCAGATCAGATTTGAATAAGGTTTATAGAAGAGAGTTTAGCTTAATCCTTACCACGTAAGGATGATCTAAGTATTATACATTTTAAAGCCACAGTTCAAACAATACCTGTATTTCTAAAGGACAGGACTGACTGAAATACAGTTTCTAACTCTTCTAAGCTAGCACAAACATCAAGAGATTCAATTTGGATGCAGTAAAGTTTTGTTTACAAGTCTGGTATTCAGAGACACATTTTCAAATCTTTTGTAGCAGGTAAACTGCATTGCCCAAATAAATGCTTTTATACCTAAAAGCTTCTCTGTCTGTAGAAAAAGTTATTAGCTACTGAATATACAACATAATTTAAAAAATATTTAGTTTTCCTAATACCTACGGGTTTATTTCTAACCAGCAAAGTCTTAGCTGGAAGACTGAAACTATCATTTTAGACATACTGAGATATGAGAGAAATAGTTTTCTATTTGCATTAAAGAAAAATCTATAGACTTCAAGCTTTCTCTGCCTCTCCAAAATATCTTAGCTCTCAAACACATCCTTCAGTATCAAGGACTATCAGCCTTCTGAAGGGGAAAAGAAAAAGGTTAAGTTTTTTTAATCCTGACTGAGGCTAAAGAAACCAAAATACATTATATACTTTGTGTCATGTGTTAAGTTGTGGGATAAGCCCACCTGAGAACTGACACTCTGTTCTCTCCACAGGCTAGCACTGTCTACAGTGCTTGCCACAAAGGCAAGAAAACCAAAGGAACCGGATTGAATTTCAGTGTAAAGGGATATTTGGAATCCTTACCTCTTCCCAGCCACCTCCCACCTCCCACTGAAGGGGAGATGAACTGAATAAGTTACTTGATATCTTCCCCTAAAAGAAGTTAGTTATGCTTTGTGAATTTACATATTTTTCCAGAATGAGTGAAATCTGGGACAAATTTTCCAACCGAGTTAAAAGCCTCTAAATATACGTAACAAGAATGCTAATAGAACTACCACTAAATATATCATAACGAAAAAAATGCAATCCTTTAGCAGCAAAGCCAATTCATAGTCTGGCATACATACTAAAATACTGAAAAATGTGGGGACGTAAGAAGGCAAGGAAAAAGTGGGGGGAAAAAGCTAGGATGCGTTACATTAATTTTATCGATTGCTAAAATTATATATAATATGAAGAAATAAGAGTATGTTATATTACAACTGTGGTTAAAGCATACTGAAATGAAATAACGTAGTAAGAGACTGTTCTGTACAAGAAAGATTACAAATTGGAGCAAAACAGTACCACTGAAAAGCAGAGTTCTGTTTTTCTCTCATTCTGGAGTAGTTTTGGGGATGTGTGTGTTTTTTGGGGTTGTAGGGTGTTTTGGTTTTTTCCTCCAAACAAACTTCCTAGAAACCAAGAGGGTAAAGTGTTCCAAAACATTTCCCTGGACCTCTGAAACTGTAATTTAAAGAGAATCAAATCACAATCCATTTCTATACTAGCAGAAACGACGTTTTTTCTGAGATGTTTTACTAGGAAAGAGACTAGAGCTTCAGGCTTGGGGTTGCTTTTTGGGGGTTTGTTTCTTATTAATCTGAAGACATCTATATTTAGCATTATATGGTTATAGGTGCTGAGTCAGTAGCAAATGATTGTCAGCAAAAATCACAAATAATGGAAAGACTTTACCAAAATCATATTTCTAAATGCATTAGTAATATACGTCAACATAAAAATAGAGAGTAGTGGTTTGTCTAAAAATACTGCAACTGAAATTAGCTCAGCAGTACTGATGAGAAGTATTTTTAGCCAAAAAGACAAAAGGTAAATTAATTTTTGAACATTTTACAAATTTAGGAAAACACCATAGCTAATGCTTTTGGTCATTCTGACTTCAAAAATTTTTAAAACGCTCAACTAAACCTGTTAAGAGCGGGGTACAGCCAAGCCCTTTGTAAGATGTATACTGTATCTTTAACAGTCTGACTGCAACAAGATTAAAAAAGGGTGTATTTCTGGCAAAGGGTGAATATAATACAACACAACTTCCAGGCAGAGCCACATTTATGCTCTGTCATTAGGGCACATATTCAGAACAATTACATTTTTCTCCACTAATAGCTCCAATCAAGATGTTAATTACTGACATGCTTTATCTCGTAACCCATTTCAAAAGCCTTAGCACTTTGACTTACTGTTGCTCGCATCCTTTTATTTCTCTCATTCAACTGGTGCTACCACAGTGACAAAGGATGAAGGAAGATTCAACAGTCACCACTCCGGCTGCTCCAATCTGTTCCATTCACTTAATACTGAGGTAATCTTCAGTGATGTGTTGAGCACTGCCTCCCCCTTCTCTTAACTGAGCACCTTAACCTAAACGCCACGCTGGAGTATCTCCCTTTACCTTCCTCTATAGCTGTGCATCCACAAAGCATGCGGAGGCAGGATGTGAAAGGTAGGATCAATTAACAATATAGTCAGCAATACCTACCTCAAGCCTTCCTTCCTATCAAATTAGCCAACGTACAGTGAGCTTCCTGCTGTACACGAATGTATCATGTCACCATAGCAACTAAATCAACAAATAGCTGCTGCAGCATCTGCTTCTGGATCATCTAACGTCAGTCAACAGAAGGTTCGGGTTTAAGAGAACAAAGCTGCCAAATATATACTATTTTATAACTGCATTTTTAATTTAGCCTCCTGATTCCCAGATAGGATATACTAGCTCGGAATGAACCAACTTCTGACTATATACTTGAATCTATGATGCAGCTCGTGACTTCAGTTTGCAAATAAGCCAGAAAGGAGGGAGGGGAAAAAAAACACCCAACAAAAACCACCACCACACTTTATAAGAGAATAAAAAGATACAGTAAAGAAATAATCAACTGGATTCTACTGCACTTTTTCTTAAATACTGTGTTACTCTATACTGTGCATTTATTAGATACATTAAGAGACATGAAAAGAAAGGAGTGTGTTTCCCAATTTTGCTTTGTAATTTACATACGTCTGCCCTAAATAATAGTATAACCAGAAATATCTTATTAGATATTAACATTTAAGACATTTCAGATGGCTGACAAAGATGGTTTCACTCTATTAGCGTCCACTAAGGAGCTGAACTGAAAACATCCAGTATTAGTTTCTGGCAATCTCACATCTGCGGTCTTCAATCCCAACAATAGCAGGGGCCCATTGGCATACCCTCACCTGTGGAAAGACAGCTACGTAGGGCAAAACACGCATCCCTCCCTTCTTGTGAGAAATTACTTCAAATACCACATATGCATCACTCTGGTTTAAGTCTTAACCCATAAACAGACAAGATATATGAAACTGCTTTGCAACAACATGGGATTACTGATTAAATGTTGCTTGAGGCATAAAAAAAATTTAAAAATTACTGGGACAGTAATGTCTTCAAAGGTAACAAGCAAGTGTACACACATACACACTTTTATGTAAAAGAACTCAAACCTACAGCCTACTTATAACAAAAAAAGTAACTTTCCGCTATTTTAACTTCAAGTCATATTCCTAACATTTGATCAGCATGAAATTCTTTACCAACTAAAAGCTTTTAGGCTCAAGGTATCAGTTATTCAAATCCGGTATCGTTTTATTATTGAAAACATTTACTTTTTAGTTTTCAAAGTGGCTGTTTTTCCATCTATGTACAGTCTTTTGTTACAAAGAAAATCATTACATCTAGGTTGGCTCCACAGAGTGTGGTCCAGTGAACAGGGAAAACTGCACACAGGCTCAAGATGCTAACTCTGTTGTGGCTCCGACATGGACTTGCTGTGATTTGTGGGTTTGTCACCTCACCTCTGCCAGAGTTTCCCCGTTTCTAGGACTAGTGCAACAGCATTTGTATGTCCCTAAAAGCTACTGATCAAAGAACACTGCAAGACTTGAGTGTTATTATTCGTTAGCAGCACAGGAATTGCCAGATGCAATCACATCTATGGTCCAGCTAAGGTGATGTCAGTTACAAATGCAGCACAAGTCATTTTTCAATTGATTGTGTGTTCAAAATCTGCTGTTCAGATCATAACGAAACTAATGAGGCTACAAGCTACTCTTTTCCACAATCAAACCCAGTAACATTTGATTAAATGGAAAAATGCGAAAGATCTATGTAACAGGTATTACAGAGAGCATAAGATCATTACATAGGAACAGCTGACACATCAGTAATAAAAGCTGAATTAAAACAGTGTCTTAAGCCTTTTGCAATTTAAAACAATTTAAGAATTTCATGGTTGTGAAGAATGTTACTTCCAACTAATTCTTTCTTAAAGTCATCTTTCGCAAGATTTTTTGATCTCCATCTTCTTTCGTACTTCCTAAAGACTTCCTCCTTCCCCATTTATGTTAGCTAGTAACCAATAAAGAATTCTGAAAACTTTAGGTTGAGCTCTGCACAGTACCATACCAATTCATAGCAGACTAAGCACACATTTCTGTGGTATCTATAAGGAAAAGTAATGTTAGAATTTTCTTTTTTGCCTGAAATTATCTTCTGGGTTTTAGTATGAATGACAGAAGAAAACAAGCTTCTCATTGTTATTCATAAGTGTCCTATAGACATTGATCTTTGTCCAAGTAACACAATGCAACACTCTTAACACTAAAGTTCTAAAATCTTCTGTTTTCCCCCAAATTTATTTGCCCAAATTCCAATTTACAGGTTTCCCACAACTACACAATTCTCTACCCTAGCATCTGCTAATACTGACTGATAATCTAGAGGGATGTAACTGCTCCATATATGAAGATTAACACTTTCCTAATGAAGAACAGAAAAGATCTGGGTAGTAAAGGCCATTAACAAATCTTTGTTGTCAGGACTAGGGAGGAAATCCATACAGAAGTAAGTAAATGTTACATAATCTGTTGCAGTAACAATTTACATGTTTGAGATTTTGAAAAACCAAACACAATCCAAACTATTTCAGCTTAGACAAGTAGTAGCAGCATGTCCTGAAGAAAGCGAGAGAAAGAAGCCATCTTTCCAGTGACATGCTCCCAAGTTCTATGTATATTTTCAGAGGAGAGAGCAAGCAACTCTGCATCATTTTTCTAAAAGGCAGCTGACAGATAATAAAAATCAGCAAACATTTCATCTTTAACCACTGCTACAAGATACTGTCAGCACCACTGAACGCACTAAGACAACAGAATATCCCTAGAAGCAACTGGAAACAGGGAGGTTGGAAAGATGACGAGACTGTTCAGTGGCACTGACATTCAAAAACTATAGATTTCAATAAGCTTTCACTGCTTTTTGTAGAAAGGCAGGTTGGAAAGATCTGAGAACTGGTGGTGGTTTGGTTTTTTTTAATTCTAGCAGATAAACTGATTGTATTTACAAAAAGGTTTTTTTAAATTCTTACTGTACTCATGTTTCCCCCCCTTCTCTTCACGTAAAAGATGATCAGCAGAAAGCTGGGGGTTGGGGGCAGAAAGATGGTTTGGAGCCTTGTTGTGTAAAAACATAAAGTTTTCTAAGAAGAACCAGCAAGAGCTAAGTGTTAAAATCTGCATCCAATGTCACTGATAAATGTTCAAGACTTGTTAGTGTCCACATATAACAGTGCCTATCAGTGTACGTTCCATAAGTGTGTCTGTCTCATTCTTTATTATTGAGAAATTTTATTACTGAGAAACACTTACATTTTTGATCTACTTGTTTCTGCTTTGTCTCTTCTCTTTTGCATTCTCAGTTCTCACAGCTTGGCTAAGCAAAGTTTTATTTGTCTCATTTACAGCAAACCCAACCTGTTTCATTAGCATTGACACAGTCTGTGGTTAGCAGATAGCGCACAGAAAATTTGCTACTTAAATAATCCCACTATTATATCTTTAAATCAGTAAAAGTATAAACATAAGGGTAACAGGAGTGTTTCAAAGAATCTGGATCATGCAACAGACAAGCATTTGTGCTTCAAAGTTTTAAGATCATCCTTGTTTACAGGGAATTAGAAGGAAGCAGTGTTGGGGCAGTCATTGAACTCTGGAATTTTCTGAGGCATCTGGACCTGGCCAGTGGTTAGACACATCAACCTCTATAAATAAAAACTGGAAGACTTCAACCAGATTATTCTCATTTCATGATGACTTGTTGTTTGAGGTCCACAGGACTTAAAGCTTTACAACGCTAAGCAGAACTGGATGAGGGACAGAGCTCATACTGCACAGTAAAGCGGTAGCAACGGCTAAGCTTTCAGCTAATACTTTGCAGGGGCTAGTGCCCTCACTAGGCACTTTCCCTGATCAGTCTGCATATTGGCAACGGTCCAAAACAGAATCAGGGAGTAAAATTTCATTTAAGTTGTATCTAGACACACTGAAAGGTAGAAGACTGCAAATTTAATTTTGGAAAACTAAGTAATTTAACAAAGATTGTCTGAAGTGAAAATTACAATTAAAAAACCCCAAACCCACAGCTGCTTAAGATGCTACTAAATGTTCAGAGAATCAAAAACTTCATTTCTAAAAAAAAAAAAAAAATCTAAAAGTGCTGTAAAGTGCTACATGTGGCATTGTTCAAAGAAAGCCAGGCACTCTGAAGATTTTTGATCTGATTTGCAACAGTTTTTTAGATATTGTATTTAAAATAAGTAAAAAACCATGATCTTCTCTTCCTGTAATAATCCTGTCTTCTTCACAACACTTGTGGTATCAAGACACCCTTACAATTATTTCAACTGAGCATCAAAATTGAAGACACTTCTCAGCTGTACTTCAACTGTATGTACTTTGCAATTCCTGCGCTTTCCCTGCAGGCTGTACCAGCACTTGCCACAAAGTATATGTCGAATAGGTACTATTTGGTGTTTCCCTATGCAAAAAAAATACTTCCAAAGACCACCTACCCCCAGTCTCTCTGAATCTGTTGTGAAGATCTTAATGCTGAGAAGAGGGGAAGAATTAGTTTGCTGGTTAGCACACATTTGAAACAAGCTGAACAGTTGTGCTACTGTTAGAGAATTTTGCCTGTATTTTCCTTCCATATAATACCTACTGATAAATAAAATTTAAAAAAAAAGAAAGAATGTTACAAACATTATGAAAGCTAGCCAAGATGAACAGAGTGAGGTGGACAGTTAACAGATTTGCTAATGATGACGCAAGTCAATGGCACTTTACTTCAAAGAATTTCTTTGTCAGTAATATCTGGACATGTCTGAAAGTGTGTGCAACCAGTTAGGCATTCACCGAGAAACAATATCCAACATTATAAACCAGTCATGATCAACCTTTGGCCTAACAGCTGAATACATTATTTCAGAAAGGTCATAAAGCTACAATTGATTCTCCCTCTGTAGGCTGAGGCAGAGCCCTTTCAGCTCGTCCTGACTTCCTTCACCCTTCTGAAGTACAAAAAGAGGACCCAGCAAGCAGGATAGACACTATTTCTCTCCCCTACAACCAGTAAGTGCCATGAACAGCAGGTTACCGGTGGAGACCTTCACCAAGCAGGCAGCAGCTGAGATCACTGGCTGTGCAGTATTCTGTAATTTATATAGCTGTTTCAAGGGCTGAAGTGATAGAAGGTGGTACCTTCTTCTCCCACCTTTTTTAAAGAACTCTGCTGAACAACAACTCAAATCAAAATTTGTAATAAATATCCTTTAAAAACAATCCCCTCCTGCAATGCAATTGTAACAATTAAGAGAAAAATATAAATAAGCAAGCTGAAACTGAATTTGGACATTCAGTTTCTGAAGAGTTTATAAGATTTAAGAAACATATAAGCTGTTGGTTTAGAAAGTATATGGACTAGAAGAGAATTTTATATTTCCCAACACTGCTTCTGACAGCTCAGATTCCTGTTTGGTGATATAGCAAGTTTAAAGTCCCATAATATTTAAGACTGATGGATGTGTCTTTAACATTTCTACCTTAAATAGAGCACAGAAGAAAGTGCCAAAGGAAGAACTGTATTCTCTAGTTAATCAAAATAACACTTCATTAAAAAAAAAGTTAGAAGGCTAGGAGTTTCAATAGCACTTCTAAAGTAGCCTTTTTTCCCCCTGATAAAGTTCCCTATACACCCAGCTTTGCACAAAACTGGGTATCGCTGTATATCAAAACACTGTGTGACAACACGAACCTGACCTGGAAGAGAAATTAAAGACTACATCCTCAATTTGATGAGGTTGGGAAGGCTCAGACAGTACTGGACCAAGGGCTTAGTGGGCGAAATCTCTACAACCCCAATCCTTTCCCATATATTTTCTCCTCTACTTCCAAAAAGAAAGGGAGAAAAATTAGAGCCAAGGGCCATTTTTGCTATGGTGTATAAACCTGAGTCTATCTCTTCCTGGAGAATGTAATTCTGGCCGCTCTATAAAGTATGTAATTCTGTAATACACAGAGGGTTAGATGGACTTTGCCCAGTTGTAAATAAAGAAACCTCTCAATCACGCGGTGGGGGGAGGGGGAGAGAAAACAGGCTTCAGCTAGCAGGGGATGTACTTCAGATTACTTGTTTGCAAAGTGTGTAATTCTCACATATTTTAAGAGTGCAGTTTCTGTAGTTAAAAATATGGCTTTGCAAAGCAGTTAGAGCTTAAAATAGCTGTCTTCTGAGGAAATGTACGTAAGCAATAAGGGTGACTTCGTAGGTCTTGGACTCTGGCATTCAGGTCCTGGCTTACTCAGCATTAAGTGTCCCATGGCACAAAGAAGGGGAGAGAAGGGGACCAAGGAACATGCCTCAGTCCAGGACACTGCTTGGACATAACTGTACCCTTCCAAACCTTACTGATAGAGGAGCACGCAGACTCAAGAACTGGGCCCACTTGCAACAGACTGCAGAGAGGAACTGGGCTACCTGCCTGGAGCTATAAGCATTGAACTTGCACCTCATCACCTCATTAAAAAAAAGTACAGCTTTTTAGTCACCTTCCTAAAACATGAAAGATATCATCTTCCAGACATGCTTATTTCTCCTGATTGACTATGTTAGCAACCTACAGTGACTAACTGACTTTAAATCTGATTTTCACGTCATCCAATTCTCCCAAATGTCAGTTTCTGAAGAGATTCATTCAACAGGGGAAATCTTGCCTCAAGTATCTTGGGAGGAATCTACTGTATCAGAGACCAAAATTAATCTAGGATTCATATCACGGAAATGAAAACAGACATTTTAGAGAGAAAGAGGAGGATTACTCAGAGAAGGTTTATGAGAATACTTAATTCCATGAATTTTCATACTGAATACAAGTAGGAAAGGCTGTGAACTATACAGCCCTCACTCTTGTTTCTACATTTATTTTCAGATAGTAGATATTAAAATAAATATATTTGGATGCTAGTACAAGTTGTGCAATAAATCCAATGCTGCTTTCTGCTAACCAAAAGCAGCATAGTATTTATATATAACTATACACCAAAGAATTGGTGGAGGATGGCTGCTTCTAGGAAATTTAAAGCAAGTTTTCAATGCATTTGCAATCAAGGATACATTTTAAATACATAAGAGAAAATTCTGATCTCAAAGGCAAAAAAAGAAAAATATTTACACTTAACTAAGACAAAACTTCACTCTTCCTGACCAAAAAATATGATTAACTCAGATACAGAAAAGATCTAATAACCTTGAGGCATCAAAACTCACATCCTCATAGCTTTTTTTTTGTGGTGTTACTTTTAAGAATCATAGCCATCAACCAGTTCAAAACTTTTATGGAAAAGATTTTTTGTATACAGAATGTCCCATATAAGTTTGATTATGTATTTTTCCAGTGATGGTTGCTACACAAAAGTACTAATCAATCCTGGAAAAAAATACAGCTTGATAATTGGCTTCCGTAAGCTGGCGCTGCAGCATTACACGCAGAAGAATTCCAATGGTTCCAGTGAACACAGTTCTGGTGCACTTCAATGCTATGAAGTCACTGAAGGATGGAAGAATAATTGTCAACTAAAACAAACTTTAATGAATCTCTGAAAGGAAAAGTTAGACGTATCTGCTAATTCAATAGAGCCAAAAGGGAATTAAAAAACCAAAAACAAAACAACAAAAAAAACCCAATCAAAAAAAAGACAAAAGCAGCCATGCATGTACTCTGTACTCTTCAAAACACAGATAAAGGAAGGGAAAACAGCACAGTATGGAAAGCAGTGAGAAGTATATGCTGTTAAACAACTTCTAACATGGATTTTTTTTTCTTGTAAAGGAAAAGATCATGAAACATATGCAGTTCTAGGCTTGATTTTCAGCAGCAAGGCAAAAAAAAGCAAGCTGGAACTTGATAATGTACCATATGCTTTTCAGAAACAGAAGTGTCAGAACTAAAACTGAGGAAAATCATTTAGTAATCCAGTTTACATCTTCACCATTATATTTCTGCTGTGACTCCACGTATGTAAACAATCTGAAAGCCAAAAAAGGGGATTCTCAGAATTATTTAATTTGTTTTTATAGCCATCTATTACTCTGCTGACTGAAGACTTCCTCCTATGATAACAGGTTAATAATAACTTGAAGATTAGAAGGTTTAATATTTAAAGAAGAAATTCGTTTTAGAAATACTAACTTGTAGATTTGATGCTAAATATCTATTTCAATTCAAAGAATTTGCATTTAAACTCACACACACAACATATTACATATACACACACACAGACACATACTACATACACACACAGAGTTGGATTTTTGGAAATCCCACTAAGCATCTAAACTTCTGAATAAAGTTTGGAGGATAAGCAACCAGCTTCCCAAGCTAGAAGTACTACTTTATCACTATACCTTGCTGAGAAATAAAGCTGACTACAGGTCAAACACTGTGTCCCCCATTCCCCAAAGAAAAGGAAACGGTTAACAGGTATTGGGCTACTTTGAGAGGGCTATCTACCTTTTTGGTAATAAAGGACACCAAGGTTATATAGAGATGTCTCACTCTGCAACTGTTAGCTTTAGTGGGAAGGTGCAGAGAGGGTCCAGAACTCCAATGTTGCTGCAAACTTGTGTCGGCAATTTACTGATTTGTCTTGGAATAGCACTAGGTGCTGTAGACACTTTCCAAAACAATTTAACATCAGCCTAATATCAGGAAAAACAAAGTGTCTGTTAAAGAAAGCAGTTTGAACTCTTGCCTCCTCATTTTCCTCTCAATCATGAATTTCCCTCCCCTCACCAAATCAGGACTCACATAATCAAACACATCCTTCCTGTCCAGCCTCAGCAATAATCAGTAAAGCCTCACTGCATGAAAAACCCTCAAGCACTTCTGTCCTCATACCATGTTTTTTCAGTGTCACTTGGTTTCTATCAACTCCTATGGATGCTCTCCATACTTCATCCACAACCTTACTCACCACCAAGATATAAAGAGAATGTTACCCACTCACATTGAACACAGTGATGAGAAGGTGCAAAAGCAGTATTTCTGTGCTTAATAGAGAGGGAGGAGCTAACGGGCTTGGTCTTTGCTTTTCCTTTTCCCCGGTTTTGTCCTACAAAATTAACAGTAGTCCCTTGTTCTGTGGGACACAGAACGAGGCAGTCTCCCATGGCAGCACTGAGTAGCATATGAACATCCACACAGTTTAAGCTCCCCATGTTTTCTGCGTGAACACGCACGTTCCTCTAACTTTGTGGATTGTTTTGTTTTAAAACATGGTGGAAAGTTACAGCTTTAACCTGATCAGACACTTCCACTATTTGAAGCATATGACCTTTCACCTTAACATGTTCAAATATTTGTACTGCTATTTCACACTTAAACTGCTAGCAGAACTTCAAGTATTTGAAATAGATTATCTTGAAGATATGAGCTGTTCTAAAAGAGTACTGAATGGTCTATATCCATTTGGTAACTCAGTTACACAGTATATACAACTTAAATCACAGTAATTATGACAGTTAATTCTGGTAAGATGCAAGGAGAGGGGAATTGATTAAAAAAATCCTCAGATGTTTCACAACTGAACAAAAACTTGCAAGTTCTAGGATATGGTTAACTAGTCTAACATAGGAAATACCAAAATATAAACAAAATATTTAAAGAGTTTTCTAGTAGATTTTCAGTACCTTTTTCAGTCAGGACTGGCTAGAACTAATTAGAATAGCTACAGTCCAACCTACACACTATGAAGACAGAAGAACATATACATTTATTTACACAGACAAAACAGCTCTGAATTTTGATTGTGGGAACACAATTAAGTTCTGTCAGCACTACAGATTACATTATAGATTATGCAATCCAACACCATGATGCTGTTACAAAAGAAACTGGAGAAGTAGTTTTCGTATTTTAAGGAAGTAACCCCTACAGAATGTGTGTACTGTAGCTAAGCAAATAAGAGACTTTCAGAAAAATGAGCAATTCCATCATGAAGGCAAAAGTCTACACACTTCTCGAGCTTCAAAGTTACAAGAGAAAAAAAGGAATACAATGAACTAATATTCTGGTTAAAATATTTTTTCAAAAAAAAAGGAAAAGACTCAGAATTATGATGTGTTGCACTTCAATACATCACACTTCATTTGAAAGTATACACCACTTTCATTAGTGTACCATATAAAACAATCATAACAATTTTAAGACCCTTTAAATAAATAACGGCCTGCCTGACCTTTCTGTGGCTTAAGTCTTAACTGGGCAACCTTGACAGAGTAAACAGTACCTGCAATTCTGTATTTCCTATATTTCAGATATACAAAGTATTTTCTACTTAGTGATGGCTTTTAAATCACCAGATGCAAAAAGGGTTTCTAATGAACTTTCCTGCCACCAAACAAATGCATTTGTAGATTCTTCATGAGTCATGTATCAGATGTGAAGGAAGGACAGAAAATGAAAGTCACAACTTTCACTAGACATCATGGAACACAGAACAGTAGACAACATTGTGGTATACTGCTGCTTATCATGAAATGAAGAAAGAAACTGACTTTATTGATGACTCAGAATCTGCCCAATACTTTCTGAAGACTCTTTTTTCTTTTTTAAAATAAACTCTACTACTATCAGTTTCACTTTAGACAGTACTCTTAATGAGCAGCTTTATTTTTTTTTAAATAAAAAAGGACACCGACAGCATATATGATATTTTTTCCCTTAAGACTGACAGAAACCCCCACAAATTCATTTCTTTGAAGAAATTCTTTGCTTGTTTTCCAGTTTTTTTTCTGCCAAGCAAGATTAAAAGAGACAACATTTTAATGAAAAAGTATCCCAAAAAAACATTTAAGCTTGTATCCGACTCAAAATTTTGCACCATTACAAAGTAAGCTTGACAGCACAGCTTGATAGTCTTATTTTTGGGGAAGGCAGAACAAGTAACTCAGTCTCAACTATCTTTGAAAGGTCACGGTGATTAGGGGAGGTTCCCAAGGACTGGAAGAAAGCAAATGTCACTGCAATCTTCAAAAAAGGGCAAGGAGGAGGATCCAGGGAGCTACAGGCCAGTCAACGTCACCTTCAGCTCTGAGAAGATACGTGAGCAAATCTTCCTAGAAGCCATTTCCAAACACCTTAAAGATAAAAAGGTGATTGGGAGTAGTCAGTATGGATTCTCAAAGGGGAAATCACACCTGACAAACCTGGATGGCCTTCTACAATGAAGTTACTAGCTTGGTGAATGAGGGGAGAGCAGTAGATAGTGTTTATCATGACTTTAGCAAGGCTTTTGACACTGCCTCACCTAACAGCCTCACATAGAAACTGATGAAGTACAGACTGAACATAGGCACTGAGGTGGACTGAAAACTGGCTGAACTGCCAGTCTCAAAGGGTTGTGATCAGCAGTGCAAAGTCCAGCAGGAGGCCATTCACTAGTCATCCACCTCAGTGGTTGATACTGGGGCAGATAACGTTTACTATCTTCTTTAAAGACCTGGATGATGGGACAGAGTGCACCATCAACAAGTTTGCAAGTGATACAAAGTTGGGACGAGTGGTTGATGCACTAGGTGGCTGCACTGCCATCCAGAAGGACCTTGACGAGCAGAAGAAATGGGCCAGCAGGAATCTCATGAAGTTCAACACAGGGAAATGCAAAGTCCTGTACCTGAGGAAGAATAATGACATGCACCAGTACACACTGAGGGCTGACTGGCTGGAAAGTAGCTTTTCAGAAAAGGAATGGCAGACAACAAGTTGATGCAAGTCAGCAAGGCACCCTCGAGTCAAAAAAGGCCAACAGCATCCTGGGTTGCATTAGGAAGAGCACTGCCAGCAGGTCAAGGGAGGTGATCCTTCCACTGGTGAGACATCTGAATATCTGGGTCCAGTCCTGGGCTCCCCAGTACAAGAACGACATTGGCATGCTGGAGGGAGTCCAGCAAAGGGCCACAAAGATGATGAAGGAACTGGAGCATCTGACATGTGAGGAGAGGCTGAGAGTGCTGGGACCATTCAGCCTGGAGAAAAGATGTACCAGGGCAGATCTTATTATCAGTGTGCATGCATATCTGAAGGTGGAGGGAATAAACAAAACCAAGCCAGACTCTTCTCAGCGGTGCCCAGTGGAAGGACAAAAGGCCATGGGCACAAATTGAAATACAGAAATTCCACTAAAATGTAAGAAAGTATTTCACTGTGAAGGTGGGTTGAATATTGGGGAACAGACTGCCAGGGAGGCTGTGGAGTCCCTTATCCTCGGAGATACACAAAAGCGAACTGGACGTGGTCCTGGGTGACCTGCTCTAGTTGACCCTGCTTTGAGTGGGGGAAAGCTCGACTGCATCATCTCCAGAGGTCCCTTCCAACCTCAAGGGTTCTATAAGAATTTTTAAACAATAGTAGAAAGAATATTCACAATTGAGTAAAGAAAAGAAATGGTGGTGGTATGTTTAACTTTGCGTAGGCATGCTTTATTCTTTTTTGTTTGCAAGGCTTAAAATTGAACTTTTCAAAGCAGAACATGTAAGGAAATAATAACAGTTCTCCTCTTGCATGTTACAGATTACTACTTCTAAATGTCAGTATTTGGAAGAGAACGCAAGTTTCGATATTGTTTTTTCCCTTTTACTGGGATGTTCTGTCCATACGTTCATTAAAAAAGATTTATCAGCTCTTTCTCTGTATTTAAGCTTCCCCTACATTGTGAAGATCTCACTGCAGCCCAAATCTTATCTCATGAACTGTTGCAATCCATTTTCCAGTCTCATTTTAAAGCTCTTTTCTGTGGTTTTTACCCTACAAATTAATCCCTCTTTATGATAAATAATTATTTCTTCTGCATAAAGATCAAGCATGGGAATGGCAGACTATAAGGGACTTCTGTAGATTATCAAGTCCAGTCTCTTACTATCACAGGCAGTGATCTCTCAATCCATTCAGGTACTTCAAACCACTTCACTTAATTTTTCACTCCTTTTCTCCCATTGGAAGCTGCTCCAGAACTGTGCTTATCTGGGGCTTAAAATATTCTTCCTAGGTTAAAAATATGGAGAATGCATACGTTTTTGCCAACACTTGTTCCTCACTGGAGCTGACCTTTCTCAAGTGTTCCGAAGCCATAATCGTAAGTTTTTCTATCACCTTGACTGGTTTTGTCCAAAAAACAAACAAAAAAAAATTTGAAGTATCCAGGCGGACACTAACATACAAAAGCAAGTCCCACCATTCAAGATACCCAGTTGTAAGCAAGGGTCAGTCTAGAGGCCATAGAGTTGTTAGCATGTTGTGCTTGAGCTAGTAAGCTCTACCATAAGGGAAGGTTTATTAACCTTAACAAGGTCACATGATAATGTAAATATATAGCTTCCAAATGAAGACTCAAGGATGGCTAGACAGCTTAGCAGCTGTTTGGTCCCATCCTTCTATGAAGATGTTCTTTCACAAGACAGGTTTTCTGCTTTATACTCCTTATAAATCTCTTCTCTGCACCAGTTCTACCTTCACCTCAATCTCTAAAACACATGCATGACCAAAGCTGCACAGAAATATTCCAGATGAAGGCTTACTATCTTTTACAGTGTCAATATGTCAATGATGCTGTTGGAAGAAGGAAAAAAAAAAAAAGATACTGAAGTTTCCTTACCTGTTGTGCTCCATCCCCACTAACAATAGGGGAAGTTAGAAGAGGGATTTCACTACTTATAATCGAAGTGGTATCCAGTAACGGTGGATGTTCTGCCATCATTGATGGTACGCTA
The DNA here is from genome assembly GCF_965638725.1 of Aptenodytes patagonicus. Taxonomy (NCBI): domain Eukaryota; kingdom Metazoa; phylum Chordata; class Aves; order Sphenisciformes; family Spheniscidae; genus Aptenodytes; species Aptenodytes patagonicus. The sequence continues at coordinate 196,302,798 of NC_134949.1, read as the reverse complement.
ATTCACAAGATCACCTGCAAAGAAAAGTTACTCAAATGGTTAAACTATATAAATATTTCTGAATAATTACCCTTAAAAAACAGCCTCACTTTAAAAAGAAAAAAAGATTATGAAACTAGACACCTTTAGAAAGTATGTTTCCACAACATTCCAGCAATCATGTATACTTGAAGATGTGTTTTGCCAGCCAGTATAAGCCTTATTTATACAGAGGGTAGGTTTAGACCCCCTCTAGCGGCTGAACTTTAAAAGAAGATACATCACAGCCTTGGAACTAACAAACCTGAATCTTTTAACTTTGATTGTAAACCAAGACTTTGTCTAAGTTTGACTGGTACTGCTGACAAAATGCTTACTGGAAGAAAAAAGGAAAAAAAAAGCACAGTTGCCTTAGAACTTACATATATAGTGTCCCTGTTTATATGAAACTGGTAAAAAACCTGAGATCTATGAACAGGGACACTATTTTTGTTGTGTTTGGGGTTTTTTGGTTTTTGTTTTTTTTTTTTTTTAAATCACCAACCCACTTTTTCTACTACTGTAACACTTATTTTAGGAACAACTAGTTACTAGGAAATGTTCAAGTGAGACAAAGGAATAAAAAAAAAAATCTTCTGCACAATCTGACATTTCTTTACTTTTAAAATGTATTAGACCCAGAATTAAAAGCTGTGTCATTTTGATAACCAGTGGCCCTTTAAGAGCTTTACCAGCAGCTAAAACTTGGGGGGGGAGGGGGGAAGGTAATGCCTGCACACAAAATTATAATCCTCATAACTATACTATGAAAAAGCCCTCACTAGCACACACTGTAAAGTTACATGAAATCTGATGACAAGAAAAAGCCACCCAGGCAAGAGGCCCATGAAAGCAGTGATCCACTTCAACTCTGATGAGTGTCAAGTAACAGCATAACAGAAAGCAAGATTCAGCCAAGCATTCCTTTCAATTACATTAACAAGTCATAAGTAATGTGTTTTACGATATTTTGCGTTAGTGCTATATGAAGACTGGATGGAAGAATTAAGCCTAGAAAAGCTGAAGATTACCATTTTTCCATGCTGGAAATATGTATTGCAAGTCTAATAAGCTGCTTTTGAAATTGTATTTCATTTTGTTAAGAAAAAAAAATCACTAAATTATACTGGTTTAGTGTACTGGTCTTAACTCCACCCCAGCCAGACTCAGTACTCAGCTTTGGGGGGGGGGGGGGGGGGGGGATTAGATCAACAAGAATTGAGAAATTGGTATTTCTTAACAAAACAAAAAGACAGATGGAAAGAATTCACTAGAGGTGAATGGTACATTCAGAATTCCCACAAGTTAATCACAGTTTGCATCTGAAAACAGTGCTTAACATCAAACATAGACATAAAGATTAAACTGAGAATAAGCTTGTACAGTATTTCTAAAGCAGAACTGCCTCTCTTAGCTGGTACTTACAGTAGCCTGGTGAAAATAAATAGGTACAATTTTAAAGTTACACAGCCTGACAGCGTTACAGGTTTTTAAAGTTTTGCCTTGGTACCATCTGGCTAATGAAACTCTCTACAAACGCTTCTAAACTTCTAATGCAGATATACTAGTTAATTTAAAGAGCTGCTGTTACAGTTTACTACTCAGAAGTGTTCTCTAAAACTTTCTCCATCCCACCCAATTGACTGCTTTTACTTGTTTGCCCCTCTAAGGCAGATGTTGTGTATCTGCTGTGGGTTGAAATCTTTAATAGTGCTGCCAGTGCAAGAAGACTCACACAGAACAAAGACTTCACATTTTCTAGAAAAATGCATTAACAAAGCACTATAAGCCTCTCGTACAGCTATACATATACAGTATGATTTAGCTATTCCCATGCTGAAGGTTGTCCTACTATAAAACTATGAACTTGGAAAAAAAAAGCATTCTGAAATTATTTTAGAGGTTTCATTTACTTTCCTGGTATACTCTGCAAAGATTAAAGTTGGCAAAAGAAATCCCTCTAGGTTAAAAGACTTTGAAACCCGTGATTACTTAAGAATTCATGACCGCTTATGCCAAGTCATTTATACCTGCTTATAGCCAGACTAATTAGTCTCCCAAGCAATGAGGACAGTTTTATATTCCTACCTTACTTTAAAAGCTTTCCCACTCATCAAAAAATCCTCCAGGCTACAGTCAGTTCCCACCACTTCTGCAGGTGGCAGAGGGCTGATGAAAGTTACTGGGATCATCTATCAAGCTAGCAAGTTTGATGGTAAGCTTCCCAGGATATTACCCAATGACCGTTTAATGCAAAATAAATGCACAGCCTGGAAGCAGGGGTTAGAATCAAGGCATCCCTCCTCCCACGATAGCCACAACCAGGCTTGCTCTCGTGCTATCTCTTGATCTTACAGCTCCAAATATTTTGCGCTCCTGTCTACAGTGTCACAGAGAGAGAAGTCATTCCAATACCCCAAGCTATAACACAACACACTCCCAGACTAAGCTGGCTTGAATTTCCCCAGGTTTAAGTTGAATCCAGCTCATTATTCCCAAGCCACCATGCCAATGCCTAAGTCTCTTATATAAGAAAACACTAGCCTCCTTTATCACACACTGACTTTTGACTGAATCCATAACTTATGATGCACTCAGTGCTATCCCCATTTATTAGGCATAAATCAAAACATGTCTATCAAATTGGACACCAGTGAGAATTGAACATAACCCAAACTGACTCAAATACGACTGTCACGACAACTTGTTAAGCCCTTCCAAGACAGGAGCAGCTCTGGACATACGTAACATTTGGTCTCAGATTCATTCATTGTCTTAGACAGGTGTTTAATGATTTGATTTGTACAAAAATTAGGTTCCCACAGGCACCTGTGTGCTTAGATGGGTAGTCCACCTTTGACACACAGCTTTCAGTGCCTTAAGTGGGACACAGCTAAATTCCATGTCTGGATCCAAGTGTTTGATTTATTCTGGAGATGACGCATGCTGCCCATCGATAAACCCTGACAGGAGGTACTAGGTATAGTGTTATTCCTGACAACCTCTACAAGAATAATAAAAGCACTACCTGTCAGACTGTGTAATCAACCTAGGGAAAAAAAATAAATCAATGCTTTCTTGACAATACAGTATTAGATTTCTCTGCAATGCCACTGAACTAGTCTTGAAGACTAAAGGCTTAAACTTCACACCAATGTGCGTCTATGCTACATGTAGCATCAAAAGCCTTTTCCCTATCAGTAGTCAAGAGGCTGCAATCTGTACAAGTCAGTGCACATATTCTAGTCAGACAGTAAGACATGGTATGTCCACCAGTTGCAGATACCTTTTCTTTTTAGCTATGAGGACAAATAAAGACAGATAGGAATGAGAAAAGGGAGAAGTACTGTGTGGCAGAAGGAGGAGAAGTCATAAAATGGACAAAAGGTTGACATCAAAATAAGCAGAAGTGCTCAATAAACGTATCTTGGAAATAAATGCCATTATATCACATTCGAATCAAGGATATCAAGTGGGCAGAGACAGAGCTTTTAAATCAGCAGACCCAGATAGCTTGCATTCAAGACTTCTGGAAGAAGAGATCTACCTAGATCTTTGAAAAAGACTTGCAAATAACTTGAGCCCTGGGAAAGTCTCGGAGGTCTGGTAGAAAACTAAAAGTCTTGCATTAAATACTTTATTGTGAAAGGGCAAATGGGACAATCAAGGCCTGTTAGCTAACAGCGATCTAAGACCAAATAAAAGTTAATAGTTGACACTGGATGTTATTTGTAAAGAATTAAAAGACAAGTATGATTGATGGAAAAAAGCTTATCCAGTTAACTTGATGAGAATCTTCTGGCAATGGTTATTGCTGATAAAGGTACTAATAAGAGAACTGGAAAAACAATCTTAAACCTTATTTGGCATTACATATTTCTCTTCAACAAAAACACGGAACAGATACTACATGGATTAAAACTGGACAGACAGCCCTTATATATTAACAGTAAATACAGAGTTGTTGAGCATGTGAGTTTCCAGTAGGAAGGGAAGGTATCAGTTTTTGGCTTCTCATTACAGAATGTTTTTAACTCAGCTCTCGGGGAGTCGGGGGGGGGGGGGGGGGTGGTGGACACGGGAGAGAAAAAAAAGAGGAAGTCAGAAGGAAGTCTGGAAATGACAAACCATGAAAGTGATAAGAGACCAAGTCATTTTACTCCACTAAAATGGCATGAATAGCTTAATAAAAAGCTAGGCATAACAAAAGGTTTTAATACATAAAGGTAAAGCTATTCTTTCTAAAACAAAAAAGAATGAACTCAATCCTGTGAAGGGTTGATTCTGAAAAGCATAGGGTAATAGAAGTGGACAGCCAAACACAAGCTCCTCAAATATATCAACAGGTGTACCTCACTTAGCAACAAGGAGGATATTCTCCCTGCCTCTGGCTTCAAATAACGACAATCTCTACTGGAATAATGTAACAAGCTTTGTCTCCGATTTGCTGACAAAATTGTGGATACGTGTTCAAGAGTAGTATGAGTGACTACAACTTCTTGAAAATATTGTTCCATATTTAAAATACTGAAGCAAAGTATGTGCATACCATAATAATTTCAGCCTTACTCCATGTAAAACTGTTCTGGATGATATAACTGTCTTCCAACTCCAGCTAGTTTCCCAATATACTCAGGAATTAGTGAGGTCTTGAAAAGGACACAAGAAAAGCAGCTTGCATTTGGGCAACAGGTAAGGCTCAGCCTGCAGAGCCACTACAAACAATTCACTAGCCTATTGTCAGATTTCCTGCACCACTGAGAACTAATGGATGCAGCAGCCTTCGGAAGGGGTAAAATAACACATGGGATAGATCTAAGGATTTATTTAAGGCCAACTCACTACACCATTCTTGTGGACATATTAAAAGGGACCAGACAAGGAAGATGACACCTGAGATGAACAGATAGGTAATACACTGTTGCTAAGCACAGAAGCAGCTGAGAAGTAATTTTCTACTGGTGGCGCATTAAAGGCATGGTTATTTAGAAATCTATACTGACTCATGCACAGCAACAACTGCTGCATGAACAGCGATCTCATTTCTTGTCTTGCTACTGAATATACTGAATTAGTAGTAGACACTCAAAGCGTAATTCAGGATTGCTAACTCGGCTGACACTGTTCTTTCTGAATCTGCACCAAGTCTGTCCTAGGATGCAAGGAAAGCACGAGGCCTCCTGAGATTTCAACCAAGTTGGGTAGGTTAATGCTTTGTACAAGACTTAAGTAGCAAACTACCTATTCCCCACTACCCCCAACTGAACTGCAATTCATTTTCCTTATCATATGAATTTGAAAAGACTTTGAAAGGTTTTTCTGAAGGCTATCAAAGCTGAAACAAAGGGAAGGCATCTAAATTTACTGGATGTGATTTGTTTAGAGACTCCAGACTTATGCCTGAGGAGCCATTAAGGAATGGATTACACTAACAAGCCAAAAGGCTAAATGATGTTAAGGCTCAAAGACTGAGTTCCACTCAATAGTTCAGTAAGCAAAATTTGCCTTCCTGAACTGTAATGACAATTTAATTGAATCCCTAAATGCCTTCAGATTTGGTCCTTTAATGCTTCTGTGGCATTACTCTCATGTTCTAAAGACATATACAACGCTGCTTTTTACTCAGTCAGTTGTTCGTTAAGGGTTAAGGAATATTGTAAGGCTGAGATCATTGGGCAGTGCATTTCCTCTGCATATGCAAAGGATCAGTGTTTCCATCTCCAAGAGACTAGCAGTTGATCTTAACGACAGTCTCTGAAAAACACATCAGCATTAAATCAGCTGGATCACCAAGGTAAAACAACATGAGTCAGCAGCATGCATCCTCGTAGCAACGAAGGCTAACAGCATACTGGGCTGTATTAGCAGAGAAGTACAGCCGATGGGCTGAGGGAAGTGATTATTCCCCACTACTCAGCATTTATAAGGTGGCATCTCGAATACCACATCCAGTTTTGCTCTTCCCAGCCACCTCCTCCTCCTCCCCAGTATAAGAGAGATGCCACAAAGACTGTTACTGGGCTTAGGCCCATGAAAGACAAGGAGAAGCTAAGAGCACTAGAGTAGTCAGGGAGTCACCTACTGGGTGGATCCCACTACCTGAAGGATGCTTGTCAAGAGCCTTAAATCAAACTCTTCTTGGAGGTATGCAGCAGAAGTACAAGAAGTGATGGACACATGCTGCACCACTGGAAATTCTGTCTGGCTGGCTGTAAGGTGGGGGGGAAGACATCACAATGAGAGTGGTGTAGCACTGGCATAGGTTGCCCTGAGAGGCTGCAAAAATCTCAATCCTATAGATCAGTGGTCTCCAAAATGGGGTGCATGCACCCCAGGGGGTACACAAGACAATCCCTTGGGGTGTGGGAAGAAAATATTTTTTGTCATTGATAAATAAAAAAATATTTTAATATAGTGGTTTTCATCTTTATCTCATCCTTTCTTTTTTTGTGTATGCTTTATAGCGTACATACTATATTAGTAGAGTAGCATATGCATATAATTTAAAAATGTACGTATGTTGGAGGTGCACGCTCAAAACATCTTTACTGATGGGGTGCACGATCAAAAAAGTTTGGAGACCACTGCTGTAGAAAGTCAAAACCTGACCATGCAAGGTCCTGACAAAGGGCTGAAGAAGGCAATCTCCAAATGCCGCTTCTGAGCAGAATTCTTCTATGAATTCCAGAGTAGTAGTCAATCAAAATACAACACGCGATGCCAAATGGTTTTCAGTAGATCGGAACCCAGAAAGGCGACAGTAGTTTGTCTCCTGAGCTCTTAAAAGCTGTCAGATTCTCAATTCAGAATTTCAAAGTAACAATGACAATGCTAATCAAAACTCAAACTTGCAGACTTAAGGTTCAAACTTTGGAAGACATACCCATGGCACTGTCCATAACAATTACTTTATACTCTGGCCTTTCTCCTAGGAAAAGGAGGAAAGCTGCATTAGAGGGTAATTACAAATTAAAAAGTTATATTGTATTAAGCACACAACAGAAACAGGCCTTCCATTTCGGTTGGGCTGTAGGCACTACTATGATAAATGTAGTGATAGCTAATAACAATGCTGTGTACAAAAAAAAAACCCTAAGGAGGACTCCTTTCCTAGAGATTCACTGCTGCTGGTTATTGAGTTTGATACAAAATACAATTAACTGTTTTTCCCACAACTGGTGGACTTACAAGGCCAGACTCCACATTGGTATCTCTGGTGCCTACTGAAGGAGAAGTTTGCATTGCTGCTTTTTCCTCAGTTTTTGTGATTTACAGAGTGCTGCTTCTCTACCTACCTACTTATTATCACAATACTTGCAGCAACTTAATACTCTTTCACATCCTAATTCTGTCAAATCTGGTGACCAACAGATATAAACATTTATTATTACAGGGGGCTGTTCACAAGAGCCTTGATTCTATACAACACGAGGATGGAAGTTAAGAGGGGACAAAAGTGCCTAACAGAAAGGCGCAGCATAAGGAACAGGCTCAATGAAATCAATACTAAATGTTTCCAAACTGCATGTTGCTATTACATGAGAAGTGACAAAAACAAGGCTATTCCACAATTTCTTTGTCAGTAGTACAGTTTCATACATGCTTCAGCCTGCCAATTTGAGGTTGCCATAAGGTGTGTTTTCCCAGTGGGCTCGGTACAGCCGAGCAGGTGTGCATTCCTCCTTCACCCAGGTCCTCCTGCAGCTACGGTCCCCCAGGAACCACAGGCAAGGCTCATCCTCAGGTCCAGACAACTTCCAGTAAGAAAGAAGAGCTCCTCTGAACAGGAGACAACACTTTCTAGGTTTTGCCAAAGACCAAAGAATGAACTTACAGAACCAAAAAGACTGTAAAACCATTGCCCAGTCCTAATGCGTGAAATGCTTTGATTTTGCCTTCTCCAACATGAAGGCAGCAGGTGCACTTTAAAAATAAATATCTTTCAAACAGCTGAAGTAATAAAGCCCTATTTTAGTTAGATTAGAGCCTCACATCTGAGTGACTCTTCTTGTCAAGAAGATGCAAACTACTATTTAAACTCTTCCTGTGATTGAGGCGTTTATAAGTACTCACCATGTCATTCTTTAGTGCCTACTCTGAGGTAAATTTATTCTTTACTATTTCCTACAGTCCTTAAAAGATATCTCCTGCCTCCCAATTTGAGGCTTGTAAAAATTACTAGCGCAATTCCTTCCAATCTGTCAAATCAGCCATCCAGTTCAGAAGTCATCAGGTAAGAGCAGACAAATACAAGTGCCCAAGACATACAAATATGCTAAAATGAGGAAAATTCTAGAAACAAAACACACCAATGCATCGCTAGGGTGAAGAGGAAAGAACAAAGCATATGCAACAGATGTTAGTCATGTCACGTAATGCACTACTGGAAAAAGCTCAGATACAGTGATGTAGCTGGTGTAGAAATATATTAGAATATAATTACCCAGAGCTCCATAAGGCTGTAGCTGAGCTATTAAAGTTATGAAGCATGCTGAAGAGTTTTGTGTTTGTTTTTAAGAATCAGAATTGAGCAGAATGATTTTAATTTCCCCCCCCCCATACATTTACCGTATTTTCTAGTCACACAGTTTCAGATGTGGCAATTACGGTATACCAGCTTTTCTTTTTCTGTTCTGAACTAATTATTTCAATTAATACGCAATTTATTTAAAAGATGTGCTTTATTCTTCATAAAGTATTTTTCCTGTTTTAGAAAAGTGTTTCCTGGAAAACTTGATAAAACATTTCCCAACAGAACAGAGAAGTGTTATTTTTTGTTAGAATAAAGGTGTTCTGTGGAACATTTCTATTTCACTAATTTGACAATCTCCTTTTAAGTAAAGTGAAACTGAAATGGCTATTCCCCTCAGTCCCGTTGCTCATAATACTAAAGTTGCAGATAGGCAATACAGGAAAATTATAAAAAGTATAGTTGCGTAAAGTAAATCAACAAAGTCAAAGTCTGACATTCACTAGAAACTGTAAATCAAAATAGTTAAAAATAAAGATACACAAAATATTTTAATAAGCACTGGAACTCCCTATAGGGAAAAAAAAAAAGAATCTATAACCTCTGCCATAAATGTGGAAATACTTCAACTGTAGCTCTCAAGTGGTGTTTCAGACACTCACTAAACACAATTCTCAAAGAAGTCTGAGAAACGCAATATACGTCTCTTCATACTATGTTACCACTGGAAGGCGAACACTAAAAGTTGTAAAATTAATGCAATACAGTTATGAAGAAAATACTGATTGATGAGCAAATGCAAGTTGCACTTCAACAGCCAAAATGGTTACCGGATCTAACTCACTCCCAATAGTTACCGCCTGTTCCTCTCAAAGCAAGAATAGCCAAGCCACACAACAGTAAACCTTAGCATTGCAGGAGTTAAGCGTATTATAGTAAATCAATACTTGCTTCAGGTTACCTTCATACTCCAGGTTGTGAACCGCAATGATTTAGGAGTGGTTTCAAATGCAGTTCATGCATTCATGTCACGGGTACTATAACCTATACAAGAATGCATAGTAGATAACTGGAAACACTCCAGCTGTTCAAGTTTAATGCATTTGTATTTATGAGCCAGCAGGTTTTGAATCTGAGCCAAAGAGACTAACCTCTTACTAGCAGCTGATGTAGAAGACTAAACTTCTGAAGGTGAAGACTACGTAGAGAAGAACTAGACACTGATAAACCAGTCATCTGGAAAGGCACAATATGTTCATGGACACTTACCACCTCATCTTGTCCGGCATGACTGTTAAATGCTTGACTGTACATAACAAGACCAGTGCAATGGAGACTACCTGAACACACCACATTCTGGTGTTAAATGTTGTTATTATTATTATTAGATTCTTAAAAAAACATCCACAGTCTTGTCTGGATGAAGTACATATAACTTGAAGCTGTTGCATAAGAAGAATTCAGTACTTTCCAACTATTTGCCCCTCCCTCTTATACCTTCAAAGAAAAGAAGCCTGAACTGGTTCTGTAACTTTTAGGAAGCAGTAAGTGCAACCATATCACAAATCAGAATTAATCTGTTCATTTTACTCAGAACCAATTTGATAGTGTGCATTTCAAAATCAGTGAGTAAATTGTTAGACCCAGATGCAAACTTATGCCTAGTCTTTAGCAGGTACATCAATCTGACTCACAGTCACACATTTTTTGGGAGCTATACTGTGGCCTCCTTTGTCTTACTGGAACAACTTCCGTTTAGATACTCTTGGGAAGCATCCTCAAAAAGAAACAAGGAGAGTGAACTGCATAGTGTATTTTTTTGCACCACTTATAAAGCTCTCCAATGCAATTCCACTTTATTTATGCTACGCTGATCTAAACTATGGGGCTGTTTTGTTTTACACTCTTATTACTCTCAAGAACTTCCTTAAACCCTCCTAGTTTTACTTTTATACCAGCTAAACTACGTTCTTCTAAGCTTCTGCCAGGACTGGATTTCCTTCAGCTTATTTTCTGAAAATCACATGGGTTCAAAAACAACTTGGCCTTTCCCAGTTAACCATTACTCTTGCCTTCATTTCTGTTTAAGAACATGCTTATTTTTTTGAGAAAACAAGCAAATTCAATGCCAAGAATCAAGCTACTTCCTCATTTGTTATCGACTCCCCCTTTTCGGTAGCTATGAGTAGCGAGGACGAATTTTCAAAATAATTTTTCATATGATTCCTTTAAGGTAAACTAAAAAAAATGCATATATTTTTATTAATGTGATGCAACTGGTCAGTGAGATAAATTTATTGCAGAGACAGCTGCTGGTGTTGGAGCTACAAAGAGTGCACGATTCAAGCAGAACGAGCAGCTTTTAAAGAACTCTTATGAAACAGCTTTTTCCTGCTCATTCTGAAAAATGAAAACTATGCTATCTAAATGCAAGATGACAGAATCGATGAGGCTACAAGTCTAACAGATTTTAAAATTTCTCTCCACTGATTCTTTTTTTAAGTCTCTGCTTCCATAAAGAACAGGATAATAGCACAGAACATGACACGTCAAGACAGGCATATGGAAACTACTTCCCAAGCGTAAAAATTCACCAAAAAAGAAGGTGTTTTGAGGCCTAACAAACACATTTGAAAGATGTTCTTTTATCAAGACTTTAAACTGTTCTAAGCCAGTTCTGCTAAATCATACTAGCAGCTCCCACTTGCAACACCTGCAAGCAACTGGTCAACACCACAGTGAATTAAACTGGAGGACAGATGTAGTTTAAAATTAATCTTACAAAAATTGGGTCAGTTTTAACATAAAGCAGTTGCCTGATCTATTCCACTTATGCAAATACACAAATGAATGCCAAGCATAGGAATAAGCAGACAGGAACAGCTTCCTCCAGTGTCAATGCATAGCATTCATGAAGCTACAGACCACGGTAGTAAAAAAGGTCAAGAGGCAGTCACCCTGGCAGGTGCTTCACTTCCCTAATATTAAACTTAGTCACAATGGTACTGAAGCAGTTACTTGCATGCCATATAAAAAAAAATCACAACGGGGTAAGTCAAACAGCATCTCAAGCTGAATGCAACACTTGAAAACTAAATATGCTACTCGTGTGAGAGTTCTCCAATGGATGAGTCTCTGCAACTATGGAAGGGGATGACAGCAAAACAAGAGCAGGTTTCTCAGATGATACCAACACCCCCTTCTCCCAAGTTCCACCCCATCCTCCAAAAAAAGTTTTAGTCAGTTAAAACACCATGAGACCAACTAGTTTGATTGCCCAATCAAGTCAAGGGGACGAAGCTGCTCTCAGCTTCCTATTTTATATATGAAGTTGCAACACTGAATAGTTGTCAATTCATTAACAAAAATAAAGCCACAAAATCAGAAATTAACCTGTTTGGAGCTGTATTGCCATGATGCGCATAATTAAATGTACTGGAGTACTTTTAAGATGTATTACTTGAATTATGATTATTTATCCTCACCATTGAAAAGCCATCGAGTGGAATGTGCATATATACTAATATTGTTATATGTGGGCAGTCAAGTTATAGCAAGCCTGAAGAAATTAAAACAAATTACATTTCAGCTGCATCTAGGACTGATCATTGTCAACAGTCACTACTCACTTCCTCAGCTTCTTTTAGGCTTCACTTCTTAGCACTTTGTTTCAATGTCTTCAATCTACCTTCATACTAGACTAAATGGGTAAAGAAATAGTTTTCTTAAAGTATGGTCTTCCCCATTTACATTTTTAATTGATTCTATAGGATTTGCAGAGGCACGGTAACTCTTGTGGCTTATGATATTTACTCGTACTGTAGAAAGTCCCCTAACAGCCTATCAATAGATATATTGAAATATTAGTGAAGAGTTACAGTCATGGTTCTCATTGCGAAGACATTGCAAGTCACCACAGTTTTTGCATTGGACCTTCTTATCCATTCAATTTTTGCTTACTGATTAGTTTTCCGCTACATGCACACTTTTTGCAAATAGTTACTACTTGATTTGCTACCATCATCTAAAATGTGTTCCACTGCCCCAAAGTAAAACTGCTCCACTTGATATTCTGTTGCTTATGTCTCAGTTTCCTTCTGTCAAGTCATCTAGTAGATACAGTTCTTGCAGTTAAAAGAACAACAAACTCCAAACAACAAAGCCCTGAAGTCTGAAAACTGGAAGTTAGGTAAGAAGGATTTATTTTGTAATCAAAGGAGTAAGATATGGTATTGAGTATATTACATTAGCGAGGGGAAATGAGACAGCAGCTTGGCAGTAGCCCATGCTTGTAGTATCTTGTATAAGTAGAGCTTGGGCTTTGTTTATCACAGACATTGGATTTGTACATTGGGGAAACTCAGTAGGATTTACAAGGAAGTATTTACACTTGTGAACTACATGGTTTTTGTACTTTATACTGCAGGTAACAGTAAAGTTCTAGGTTTGTTAAGTTCATTTTCACCTTAAATTATTCAAGATCAAAAGATGTTAAGAACTGAGCTTCACAGATTTAAATGCAACCAACATACAAAAAACCCGAAGCAAATTAAAAAAGAACTGTCATGCAGGAGGTGAAGTTAACATTTGTGTGCCACATACTCCTTTTCGCTCCCAGTTACTGAATCAAGTTACTATCTATCCACACCTGTCACAGTATAAATCCTTTTGGATCTTGTTGCTTTCCCTGCAGACAACTTCCCAGACTTTGGTAAATAGTTTTTTCAAACCAAGGACTGCATTGGTTCAGTTTTGTAAATTTTCATAGCTGTGAAACAGTTTTTTTGACACTATATTATAGAAGCCCATATGTTGTCAGGAAGTAGAAGGACTTGTTTTAGTGCTTCTGGAAAGCAGAAGACATTTATCACATCTTAGAAAGTGTTGTGCTTCTCTCTTACTAATGCATTATGAAAATGAGGTCTACTGGTTAAACTGGGATTGAAAACTTGTAGATATTTTCATTTTTGACAAATCTTTATGCCCAAAGTAATTAAATATATAATAAGGTACAGCATTTTCTATTGCCTATAAATGAAGACATTTTGCAACATCTTTTTTCAACTGTCCTAAATGCTTCGGAACAATTCTGGAAGCAAAGCCAGGAGGGAGGTACACTACAGGCATATTCAGCAATCCTGTTTAACTTCTGCAAACTGCTGTTGGGATAGCGTTTGGCACTCAAGATACTAAACTGAAAGAGAGGGTACCAATGTTAACCTGGGTGATGTTTTGACTGCAGAACAGTATAACCAGAAGAGGGTACAGGCATCCTGAAAAAGCAAAACTTACAGGGAGACAAAAATATAAATTCAGTTAAGCAAACAGGTAGGTCTGGTGAGACCGAGACCAACAAATGTACTTAGTTTTAATAAAGGGTTTGGAAAACACAAGGGTATCCCCTTCCTGAGGTACTACAACCGTAAACAGAAAAGCATTCTAAACCAATACATCCAATAAGAGTAGTAACACAGTCCTCTACACAGCTGTGCCATCAAAATGAAGACCAACAGCTTCTGCAGCACGTATTCTAACCAAAACAGATTATTAATACACTCAAGAAAGGGTGCATGACCTAGCAGGTGAGTATAAAAAGACTTCTCATTATACAGTGGAGTCCATCATGAAAACAACAGCTAAAAATTCTATTTAATTATTGGCAAAAGGGCATAGCAAATTCTATTTCCATTTACATTTTGTCAAAGTCACCTATGACAGCTTAGCAAAAATGTCTGAAGATTTTCACTCGTTACAGGCTCAAGAGTATGTGAGCAGCTGGAACAGGACCAGATCTCTGGGCGGCAGACGGAAAAACAACTACTTCAGAAATACTTGTTCCATCTGAAACTAAATGTAAATTAATTGGAACAATTAAAGATGACAACCTACAAGAAACATGTAATACTATTAAGTGTTACAGACACTTTCTAAACATCCTTCTACCCCATCAGCCCTACAAAATACAGACCCCAGGATGACAATACAAAATATTACCGGACATAAACAAAACCACTAAACTTCATGGATAGACAAGTTTAACAAAAAGGCTAATAGTGTTCTTCTACTGGCATCAAGTGAACATCAGCATTAAGGAAGCTCAAAGTTTACTCTATATGGCAAAGAACGAGCAAAAAAATGGTCATTTCTGTAGCTCAGGAAACATTGGCCCCATGAGCAAAATAAACATTGTTTGTGTTTGCTGAACAGAAAAAGCAGCAGTGTACTCATTCTGAACTATTATCGCTTTCCTGAGATACAGACAGTATCTTTTAGTTAAGCTAAAGGGTTGACAGTCCAAGTCAAATCTATTTTTACTAGATCTGGTCCTACAGGAAAAGCAATGGCTCACAATTCAACTCATGCACTATAAAACTGCAGCCAAGTTGAATTTTGCTACAAATTGCCTGGGAATTTCCCCAAGCCAACAGTCTTAAACAAATGGATGATAAAAATATAGAAGTGCTATTGACAGATGTAACAGAGAGAATCCAATTCATATTTTAGATCACAGAAATGCACTGATGAAACATGACATGTTACCTGTAGACATTTTAGCAGAGATTGAACTAGAAATCCCATAACAATTAGAAGCTGGATGTCAAAAAAAGGTACAGAGATGCTGGAGGAAGATAAGAATTCCTCAGGTTCCAGGAGGCACGGACAATGAACACCAATGGCTGCAAACAATAACACTGTCTGGGAAGCAGGCCTGCAGCCTCACAAAACTTGTCTTCTCTAGTATCTGTCTGTCTGGGAATGAGCAAGACTGTATCTTTGCCAGTTCCCCGCACTCACCCAAAAAGGGGGACTGGGCTAGGTTATATGATTTGTCACTTTGACAGAGGTATCAATAGACAATCAGAACACCAGCACTTAACACCTTCCAAGCATTCAGTATTTCTAAAGACCAACACATTTACAATAGCATATACTATTTCAGAAGTGACCTGCCAGAAAAGTAAATTAGTGAGTTGCCCAAAAGCATTTAGAAGTTAAAGTGCTTTAAGAGACAGTACTGACCAAGATGAAAAATTGTACCTCTCCTGAAGTCAGGCTTTAAGGGTTTTGCTTCCCAGTAAGTCCTAAGATAGAACACTTCAGAAGCATGTTCAGTTAAGTAGTTCAAGTTGCAATAACAATTACGAAGGATCTCTTTGAGATATCTTGAGCCAAAATGATCATCAGCATAACACTGAGTTAGCTGATGTAGGTCCAAATTCAAGTTAAATTAAATGGCCACAAGGCAAAGAATAACAAGCAAGAGCATCCCAAGATCCATAAGACTCACAGCCCAAAGCAAATGAGTTATTAGTCTGAATCATAATTCAAGTTTCTGCAATTCCATTACATTATTGCTGATAAAAATCAAAAGCTTTTGAGTTTTAAGGTCACAAACTAGTGGAATCTCCAACTTGAAAAAGGTAGAAATGCCACTAACGGATGGAAATCAGATAACTTAAATGTTGTGTGTAATGACCTGAGCCTTGTGTAACTCATACACCTGGAGTTTGTCATACAGCAAAAAGCCTCAGAAGGTCTCCATCTGCCCTGAAAAAACTGAGATGCTCATCTAATTCTGTTTTAATATTATCATCTATAGTAGTCAGCCTGTGACTCTGCTCAAAGCAGATTGCTCTCATCCCGACCAAGTGACCTAGGCAACTGATCACCAAGTCCTGGCCTTTCTGAGGACAATGATCTGCATCTGTCTTAACTAAGGCTTCATCTGCCAAAACCAGTGTCCGAGGCCCCCATGTAACTGATTCAGCATGTCAATTCCCACCCCCAAAAGTCACCAGAAAAACCATTGTGATTTAGTTTGCCAAAACAAGTCCCAGATTCAAGCCATATGCGTCAAGATGAGTTGCATACACTCTGTATACACAGAGTGAATCTAGAACGAGATGCTGTGTTTCCAGACTTGATGAGCACCCTTCCTGCTTCCCCAGGCTTAGTAGGAACATCAGCTATTAAGAACTCTATCCAATTTGCAACATTGGGTACTATAGATACTCAGCTATTTCCAACTTTCACATACGTGCACAGCCTTCTCCCTGCCTGAAAGCTTGCTACTTTTCCATTCATCATGTGATTAAATTTCATAATTATTTGAGACCATTTCCTTAAAAAAGAAAAAAGTAGGAGAAAATTTAACTGATTGTACTTTCTGAATTTTAAGGACTGCTGAGTTGCTGTGATTCATACTATTTCATAACATAGAATATAAACACATCTATGGATGCAGATTCACATCATGGCTACAGTTAAAATTCTATGCTGCGTAAAGCAGAAAGTTACCCATTGCCATAACAACAAAATAGCTTCTTTTAAGCTCAAAGCTTAGCAGGACTGGGACCTATAGCTTCTAAGACAGAAGCTACCACGTACTTAGCAGCAAAAAATTAAGAGATTTGAAGCCTTCATGATGATTTAAGACACTTATAACCAGATATTTATTTAATCAAACACAGACTTAGATTCTAAAAACAAAGAACGTTTCACAGAAATTACTTCACGATGAGACGTTCTGGAATAACCTCAACAATCCAAGGTAGGTAATAAATTGCCTTTGACAAGGTTAAACAAATTACTAATGCGTCTTGAGATGCCACTCATAAAGCACGATTTGCTCCTACCCAACGTATCTTCCCTTGTTTCTACTGCTTATTTTCTTTACTCCGCACAACAAAAATCAGCTGAAAAGTTTCATTTTTGCTTTTAGTTGGTTTCACTTTCTAGTTGTCTGGACGCAACACAAAGTTTCTGTTTAGGTTAAAACCAATCTTGGGTAATAGTCAGGAAAGGAGGAATCAGGCATGAATCTAGCTGAAAAAATGCCTCTGCTAGCACTCAGCAAGATGATTATAGTCTTCTTGGGAAGATTTTTTTTCATCTACATAAACACACGCTCAATCCCTTTAGCTGGGAGTTCCGAGGGAACCTTTACGGCTTAGCAGGAGAACAACAACAACAAGAAGAAGAAAGAGGTGTTGAAAACCACCACTTCCTTCTCCTCGCCGCCTGTCACTGCCGGCTCAGCTGTTCTGGTCGCGCTTCGCATCTGCTTCTCCTCCCCGAACAACCGCCCTCCTTCCGCGGCAGCCGCGCAGCAGCCCTGCCCCGGGGAGCCCCGCTGCCCGGCGCTGACAGGAGGAGGATCCCCCCGCCCCGGCCGGGAGAGGCATCTCCGAGCGGCGAAGAAGGAAGCCCGGGAAGGAAGACAGAAAGTTTCTTCAGCGGGGCTCCGGCCGGAGGCGCCGGCTCCCCGGCCCTCCTCGGGCAGGCGGGGGAGAGGCGCAGGCAACGCCGTCTCCTCAGGGGCCGGGCTGCCCCCGCCGCGCCCGGCACAGGGTGCAGGTACAGGCGCTACCCCCGTCCCCTCGCACCCCTCTCCCCGACCTGCTGAGGGGAAGGGGACCGCTCGCCAGCCGCCTCGAGGCGGCGAGCGCGCCTACTCACCGCCATGGCCCCGCCGGCTCTCCCGGCTAACGGTTCGGTCTCCGACACCGGCGGGCAGCGGCACCAGGGCGGGGAGCGGAGGGGAGTTCCCGATGGCGCAGCTCGGGTAGGGGCGGTGCCGCGCCGGCCGCTTCCCCCACCCCCTTACCCGCCCACTCGAGGTACCTGCGCGTCGGCCGCCGCCGCTCCGCCGCCTTTTCCTCCCCTCCCCGCACCTGTCACTGTCTCCCGCGGCCGCCGCCACCGCTGCTACTGCTGCTGCCGCCACCTTCGCCTCGCCGCCTCAACGCTCCCCTCCGCCTCACCCGCCGGCGCACGGCCGCCATCTTTGTGGAGGGCTGGGAGGGGCCGCGAGGGGGCAGTTGACTCCGGCGCGCAGTGCGCCTGCGCGGAAATCTCCCGTCCGGGGGGGCGTCTGTCGGCGGGAGGGGCGGGGTCAGTTCTATGGGCGGGGCTGACGGGGAACTGAGGGGCGGGGGCTGTGAGGAGGGCGGGGTCTGCGGGGAGGGCGGGACGGTGTCTGTGGGGTGGGGGTGGGGGCCTTGGCCCTGGGCCTGGCCTGGGCTTTGGCCTGGGGTTGAACCTTGGCCTTAGCCTTGGCCCTGGCCCTGGGGCTTGGGCTTGGCTTGGGGCTGGGGTCTGGCCCGGGCTGGGCCCTTGCTGGGCAGAGTGAAGAGTAGGAAGGGCTGCCCCTTCCCTATACACTGAGGCAGCCGTTAACACAGCAGAAGTCAAAGGACTTTCAGCCCACCTGCCCTGAGGCTGAGCAGAGCCTCAGTGTCTGTGAGCACCGGAGGCGTTCCCTGCCTGCTGCCCAGGCACGTAGTGTCCAACATCCGAGGGGAAAGGGGAAGAAACGTGCTTTTCCAGGCATTTACGCAGGGAGGGACTATCTTCCCTCAACACCTGCAATGTTCAGCTGATGTCCTGAATGCTAATTTGTGATTATCCTTTGCTTAATGTTTGTCCTTTCAACCGTTATGGATCAAAATGATTTTACTACAGTGTTTGGCTTAATGACCTTCTGCAGCAGTGGACTGAACAGAATGAGATGTTTTATAAAGTGGTTTTGTTAATTTGCCTTAAAGTTCTCTCTTATTAAGTTAGTAAGTTGCTATTTCTCTTGCATTTCAGCAGTGTTTGTATCATTTTTATAGCTTAATGGCATGCAGAAGGTAGCTACTATCGACAAAGGATGCACCAACTGGTGTTTTGCCATCCTGGTTGCTCACTATAGGGCCCCTTTCCAAAACTTATAATTTCACTGGTGAAATAGCATCCTAGACTATGGTATGTCAGATCCCAAAAACTAGAGAGACTCGGGCCTGATCAATATTTGGATGAGCTACCTCGTTAGGTACTGCGGAAAGTGCTGCTGGTGATTCATTCAGTGGCATTCGTCTGTCTATGAGTCAGGGCTGAACAAATGCCACTGCACAGCATTTGTGGGTTGTACCATCCAGGGGCATAAAACTGGAGATCTTTGCCAATCGCAGCTGTTAGGAGATCGCTCGTTTTCCTACCTTACTCCAATTTCAATACGGGTTTCTGGAATTAGCCAGCAGTTTCAGTGGAATATAGCAACAGATTTCCGCAGTTGCTTTTGTCAGGCACTACTCGGCGATGGTGGTGGGGCCAGGAAGAGCAGCGGCAGCCGTGGCCATGGGCGTCATTGTAGGCAGCCACAGATCCTGGCTTTGCGTCA
This sequence comes from Aptenodytes patagonicus, assembly GCF_965638725.1. Lineage (NCBI taxonomy): Eukaryota > Metazoa > Chordata > Aves > Sphenisciformes > Spheniscidae > Aptenodytes > Aptenodytes patagonicus. The sequence continues at coordinate 196,283,146 of NC_134949.1, read as the reverse complement.
GACCGTACGGTTTTGAATTGGCACATGCAGCACCGATTGTACGTGCCCCGCTGGCTGAGAGCCCTGGGAGAGAGCATCCCTCATGCCTTCTCCTGGCTTCCCAGGGGTGCTTCTCCCTCACATCCCTTGCAGGTGAAATTAAGAAATCTGTGCAATGTTTTGGGTGTATGGGTACAGACATACAGCTGGGACAGGGAAAAGCTGAGAGTGTTTTGAGCTCTTCTCCCCATCCAAACACTGGTCCTGGTGGTGTGCAAGTTTACATTGCATGACACAGTCATTTGTCTGCTTCCTTCTTTTTTAGTTCATAGATATACAAATATGTATAAATAAAATTCTGTTTTCTGCTAGAAGACCAATTCAAGTCACCTGAAAATCATTCCAAATAATATTAAAAATGGGTGGAAGGCATGGGGGAACCAATGTAGTGACCTCCTTATCTCTTTTTAGGGACTCGTGAATAAATGGATTTTTCTAAAACAAAACTGAATTAGATTGGGATTATTTACCAGTCTAAATTGTCTATACAGATCTCAGCTACTTCTAGATGATTGACCAAATGCTTTTGCTTTCATCCATTGCAGAACTTCCCAGGAGGACTCAGGGAGACAGAGTTTCTTTACAGTATCATACGAGATATACATCCAAGTGCTAATGATGAACATTTATGAAATTGATGTTGTAGCTAAAGCCAATAGAGGAGATGAGATAAATGCATCAGGGGAACATTTTCAAGAGTACCCTCTTAAGATACAGTCTTGACTCTATAGAAGTGCCCCTCTTCTGTGGTTCTCATTTCTTCAGTCAAACAATGGTACTGTCTCCAGAGAACTGTGAAGAATTGGTGTTATAACAGTCATTATTTCATGCTTGCATTAGGTTGTGTTTACTCAGCGAAATACGTAGCAATGTAACATCTGGAATCAGAATTGGGCAACTCATGCTAATTTTAAAATCTATGTCACTTGATCCAGTTCTCCAATTCTCTCCATCCTTGCAAGAAATGGGGAAAACTTCCAGTTCTAAAGTTAAAATAATGTGGCTTAAGTTGGAGGGTTTAGGAATTCTCCTAGGCACAGCATCCCATTCCATAGTGAGTGACCTGCCTTTACACCTCAGCCGAATTTGTAGCTCACCTGTAGTACCTGTGCCAGAAGGGAGAATGGTGACCACTCTTGGTAGTGGCAGCTCTGCTGTTGTCACATGGAGCTCCCTGAGCCTGTAAAGGCAGTGGTTGCCGAATGCAGGTCAGCAGACTCGCAGTCAAACTTTATGGTGTCTTGTGTAGCACCAACAAACAGGTTTATCATCCAAACTTCAGCTGAAAACACTACTGGGAACATTTACCATGGTCTCATGGACCATAAGGACAGCGGTTTGGACTATGGACTGAGAGCCATGAGGTCATTAGCACTGCTACCTTCTACGAGACAAGTAGCATGTGTGTAATACAAAACAATTAAAGAAGTACAGCCAGTGTTTATTTTCTAAAACAGGTAGCTAATTCATCAATATAGTTCCCTTAAAATAAACAAGCTATAAGATGGTAGCAGCTTTAGAAGGTGAGTGAGGTTTAATTTTGATGTATTGGTAAAAAATTGCAGAAAACATATTTACCACAAAATTGAGTTACTGCTTCCTTTATGTCATTGCAGGTATACTGCATCTTCACCTGAGCTGCGTAACACTCATCATATTTGTCTAGATCGCTTTCAAAGAGGCTGCTGATCAGTATAAATTATTTTCTCGTTTCTGATTTGTATGAAAGGATTTGAACTGCAAAAATCCCACTTTAATATCGGAATGATGTATCAAAATCAAAGTTTGATGAGAACTGTTTAATGCTAGGCATGATTCATTTCAATGGTAAAATATGTGTTTCTGGGGAAAAAGGAGTCTGAGATTTAATTGATAGGATCAGCTGTTTTTACATAATTTGTCAAACTAGTAGGATTCAAACACATTGAGCAGTGCGATATAATAAAATGTTTATCGTGTCTGCAACTGTTTTTTGACACTTGTTAAGGAATAAATATTGTATGATATATTTTGCCATACATTTATCAAAATGCTGATGGACACCTTAAAAAGGCACAAATCCACAAATCTTTGGCTTCCTTACCTGCTTTTCAGGACATGGATGATGAAGTAAATCATTCTCTGACAGGATTAAACGAGCTGAAATTTTAGAATGATGGTACCAAAATGAATGGGAGGATTAAATGGATAAAAATGCTAATCCAGACAGAGACTACAAAATTCATCCATTCAACTCCTGCATTACAGAAGTAACTCTAACACAGTACCAAGAATTTGGGGGAAATTGCCGTTTGTTAAATTCAGAGGATAGCTGGAATCTGCTATTTCCCTGCTTACTGATTCGTCTCCTTTTCTGGAAGAAATTCCACCGATTTCAATGGGATTAGTTACAGAACTGAGTATTGCTTAACAAGAACAGGCATAGCAGATTGTTTGCTTAAGATGTGCAGGTGCTAAACAAAACTGAACTCTATGAGAAAAAAATAATTAGTCAAAAATTTTCAAACTTGGTTTCAAGATTTAGACTTTGAAAACATTAGCTGGAGCCCAGCTGACAGAGCAGTCTAATTGTGTGGCATTTAATTTCTGATATGTTTACTTGCCAACCAGAAAAGCAAAGTAGAGTCAGGGATTACACAGGAAGAGGAACTACACAGTTTAGACCCCAAGTTCATTTATCTCACTTTATTAAAATGGAAATATATATATATGGCACAAAACTACTCATTATAATACTACTTTTTAAACTCAAGTCAAAAACCCCACATACAAACAGTGAAAAATCACCTTGGCATTTTTGAAACTGATCATTTTGCACCTTGTAAATCTTTATTTGTTGAAATCAGCCACTAGTTGAACAATGAATTCCCCATCATGAATTAAAGCTATGATTTCATATATTTTACTGCCTTGAAATGATACTTAAAGCAGTGGTTGTAGACACCAACAAAGCAGTATTTATTGGCCTCATCACTTTTAAAAAACACTGATGTTTGTTTTGGCTTTGTGAGCTGAGATATTTCTGAACTGTCTTTAGTGATCCCTTGGTTAACAGTTAGCTTGCAATAGACAAAGCTGAATAATCAGTCAGCCCCAGTTGTAATCAAAATGTTTACCAGAAGCATACTTTGAATTTGTGCTTCTGCTTGGAGTTGGTTTGAAATAATTTTGTAGCCTTCCTTTTCAAACCATGGTGAAAACTTAGACATTAAAGGATCAATTGTATGGAAACAGAAACACTTAGAAAATTCATGTGCGGAATTTAAGTGGCTAGGTTACTGGTCCGTATTTATTTAAGTGCTTTTTCCTTCTTGAATATTCAGGAATTTCATACCCAAGTTTAGATGTTTCCAGGAGATTTGCTCTCAGGATAAATGGTAGCTTTCATCTGATGGACCACTGAGAGTCAAGCGTGAATTTTCTGGAAGATTGGCTTTCTTTTGGTGAAAGAGCTGTACCTGGCAGAGTTTAGGATGGACTGACCATGCTTAGGACTTTTTGACCTAGTTGAGTAGCAAGGAAGTTACCTTTCCCATTTGAGCAGCTCTGCCTCTAACTTGAGGAGTTTTGAGACACACAAGGTTTCCATTATCTCATCCTGAAATGCTGCGTTTGGGGTTTCTGCTGTGACTCTTTTTTTCCAGCCCTTGAAATACCAGGCTCATGTTGTGCTTGCAAACAAAGAAGTTGAAGAAAGTTTTTGTCAACCTCTTCACATAAGGGTGTATTTCAAGCTTGTTCAGTAAAAAGGCCTCGCAGTGCAAGTCCTTGTCTGGCAAGATAACAGCTTGAGTTCAAAGTGCTCATGGAGTATTAATTAGTATCGTCATTCAGATTTTCCTGTTTTCTTTTTTTTCCCAAGACGACTGAATATTTAGCATGTCACCAGCATTCTCTGTGGTTTTCTGGAAGAATTTAACTGCTTCATGGTGGCTTGGAGAAAGCTGGTTCCTCTCATATTTATTTCAAGTTTTTTCCTTCCAAATGAAGTATCCAGGCAGTGTGAAAGCATCATCTGTGTGTTTAGACAAATACTGTTTGCACCTAAAAACTCCGTGACAGTGGAAATCAAGTATACTTCACCAGCTTCAGAATAATGGAGCCATTGAAAAATCTTCAAACCAGGATGAGCACAAAGAACAGTCTTGTTTTCTGAAGTTCTGTGCAGGAAAAAGCTCAAGTCATGGTTGATGAGGTGTCTCAGAAATGTTAACAGTGTCAAGCAACTGGCAATTGGTTCCTGTGGCAGGAAATAGCAAAGGCAGCTCAGTGCTACAAGCGGTAGAAGCTGGCCTTATTGTTGTTGGAATTGTAGTTTCCTCCTTTTTAATCATCATGTGTTGTAAGTGAATTTGTTTTAGCCCCTGGAGAATACATATTTTGCTTTTGTGTGGTCTCTGCTCATTTGGTAAGAATGGTACGGGCTAATGTACACACAACTCCTGGGCAAACAAATATTTAGCTGGTCACTTGGTTTATGCAATTGCATTTATTGCAGGAAAGCTTGGAACATGGCAGGATGAAGAAGGGGAATAGCTTTTGCCGTGAAAGGCTACTAAAAACAAAGACACCCCTCTGGCTTAGGGAGTCTCTGAGCCACAAATTACTAAGGGCTGGGAAAATACTGGGGAGAAGTGTCACAGTGCAGTTGCCCATTGCATTGCTGTTGGCCATTGCTGGAGACAGGATGCCAGGCTTTTACAAAGAACTGCTCCTTGGTCTGACCCGCTATGCCTGTTTTCATCTCCATCTGCTTTTATATTTTGGCTGTGCAAAAAAAATTGTAACAAAGAATAGGCTATAAAGAAATTAAATTATGTTGTGTTAGTCTGTAAGGAAAAACTACCCCTTTGAAATCAAAGGCCCCAGCCAAGGTTTTGTCCAGTTCTGTGTGTTGATATAGTTGGTGATAAACATTAGTATATGTGAGACATGAGCAGAAAACGTAAGTACCTGCTAAGGTCTTAGATTCTTGCCAGGAAAAATTGCTCAATGAAGTGAAATCCTTTTGTTTTCCTTGAAGCATCTCATTGGTTCTAGCTGATTCTGTTTTAACACTGAAAACTATTTAATTCTGCTTTAATTTTCTTCCAAGCAATCTGTAATCTTTCTACGCACTTCAAGCAGAGACAGCAGGTAGTTAAACCTTGTGCGTGGCTGATTCTGAATACTACTGCAGATACTTCTGTGCAACCCAGGAGACTCCACTGACTGTAGAAGTTAGCAGCTTCTGTTTATTTTTGCATGTTCCTATGAACAAATATACAACTAACAAGTGCTCCCTAATAAAGTATTAAAAATAAGAAACAAAAAGGAATAAAAATAAATAGTCTGAACTTCTATTTGGTATTTTTTAGCTCGTGTTCTTTGAATCCAAGCAATGGGTTTGTTCAGTGATCATAACTCCAGCAGATTTCTTGTATGCTGACCTTCCAAATGATAGCAGCCTTGCATTTCTTGGAAGGACCTATCTTTGGAAATGATGGTCACACAGCTTGAAATGTTACTGATGGTGTAAAAGGAGAAAATAATATTTCTTCTGCATGGTCTTTGGTCTTCTAGGAATAACTCCCCATTTGTTCCAGGGTAGATGAGCCCCACTCCAAAGGCCCCGGCAAGTGAGAAGAATCCAGGGACGCAATCTACGTAGTCGGCATGACCCTCTTGCCTCAGTAGACAGCCCTTAAGCTCTGTGTCACAGTGGGAATTTCCACCACTGTCTCACCCTGGATTGTGCAAGAAATACCCGTCCATGTTTGCAGATCAGATTCTCTTCTGGAAAGATGAAACCTGGGATGTAGCAGAGCTCTTTGTGGGCAAAGCTGTGATTTGAAACTTTTGGCTGAGAAATAAGCATCAAACCCACAGGAAATAGTGATTATCTTTCACACATTTTCTTCATGAGTGTTTTCTTTCTATGGTAAGTACTTCAATGTTCTGGCCGTCTATTAAAATATGGACATAGGAACTTCAAAAATATAGGAACTTCATCATTATTATAATGCCTCTTAAGTAATTCTCTCCCCCTCCCTCTGGTTTTCGTCATCTTTTAAGTTTAAGTTTTAAGTCTCAGTCTGTGTTCTTCATACCAGTAACTGATGTGGAGCATTGATATCACACTTAAAATGAAAAAAAGATGGTTTGCTTCAGACCTCTTTTCATGTAGTGTTTTGGATTTTCATCCTGCTGGGGGTATTAAAGCGTGGTCCTTGCTACAGAAACATTATTCTGGAGTGAGCAATTTGTTTCATGCAAAATTTGAGATGTCTGGGGAAATGTTAATTTTGGGTTTCCTGGTAGAAGGCATGAGATTTACGTGTTTTTTCCCCATTTCAGATTCTAGTCACAGTGTGGCCTGTCACTGAAGACTTGGTTAACTCTTTCTCTTCTTTTCCTCCAGGATATTGGGTCTTCAGTCTTAGATCAGTCACAGATCCTTCCATTTTGGTATCATTTTTTGTACTTTTGGTTTAGACACTGTTCTTGTTTTATTTTCAGTGTGGTGCAGCCCACCTCCTTTTTTTTCCCCTATGCCATGTTTTTTCTTCCCTCTGGCTTTAAATGAGAATGGATAAAGACCAACTCCACCGAAGTTGGCTAGTGTCAGACATAAAAGTCTCTTACAATCTTTCTTTCCACTGGCACTTACTGACTGAAGATATAGAATGATGCAATGTATAAATCTTTTTTTGTTGCCTTCTGTATATCTGTAGGGATTTAGCTCCTCTGGGACTTTTACTTGTTCCACTCCTCAGCTTAAGATTATTTTCTTTAATTTCTTTCTGCTGCTTGCACAATGGCATGTTCATTAATCACTCCAACCCAAGGTGCCTGAAAGAAATTGTCTTTATCTGGTGACACAGTTCCAACAGCTTTTGCCCAACAGAACACGTGCTTTTACAGAGCTCCTCCCCTGGATATTTTTGTGTGTCTGGACAGAGAACCCACTGAAAGGTACAACTGACTGCTACAGGGAGAACAGTTTGGCTGCAAGATAAGGAAAGCAGTCTAGACAGATCTGTCTCAGCACACAGGATAAGATTATTTTGCCTATCTAAAGTTCTGTTCCAATCATTTAGTGCATGTTTATATTTTTAGTGATGACATCCTATTTCTTCAAGGATTTTTATGAGAAGCAATCAGACTCCTCTAGCCTCACAACCTCCTGCAAATCATAGTTTGTTTGGGATTTTAGGTCTTGTGCTCAGGGCTGCTGGCCTCACTAAAGACATTTTCTTTTGGTGGAGGAAGAATTTCCATACTCCCGCTAAAGAATTTTAATGTGCAATAGCTGAAGAATTTCTGTTTGTTGTAGTATCAGGTGTTTTGACATTTCAGGCTGCAGGGGCATTTGATGCAAGGTGTGTGTCAAAAAGATGTAGGGCTACATCAGGAATGCTAAAGGCTAATGTGGACCACGTTATGATACTACGTTGTTGCAGAATCAATTGGTGCCTCTCTTGGGATAGATTTACACATACCACGAGAGTAACCCCCAGATACCCGCAAGACTAGACTTGTGGGCTGTTTGACGGAGAACCTGTAATATAGTCTTACACACACCTCTTAGACCACTTTTTCACTTTTCCAGGCACATTTTTGTTGCCTGCAGACAGTCTGCCAAGGAGTCTTATGTTAGTGGAAGGGGAGACTATGTCCAGCAGCATTTTAGAAAACGTTGTTGGAAAGTGATATAGCTGGACTGTGTTGAACTCTGATCCTCTCTGAAATAAGAATACAGCAGAAAAAGGTTTAGAGGAAGCAATAAAAATAGGCTGCTCTGTGAGGCAGAGACAGAAAGGTCAGGCTATTCGATGCTGTGAAGAAACAAACAAGGGATGATACAGTAGGTATATACAAAATTTTCCTTAGGTTCTGCAAAAGCATGAGCTCAAGGGAGTTCCCAGTGAGGTTAAAATGGCAATCCACCTCAAACTGATTAAATGTGTCTCTCCAAAAAGCACACAGACTTTCAGAACTCATTACTCGGGCAAAAGTTTTAGGAGGAGTCGAATCAGAATTTCTGCTGCTACCTTAAATAGAAAATAACATGGAAGAGGTTATAAAACTTCATGTTCCGGGATGAAAGTCAGCCACTTCCTATTTAGCATCGGGAGGACACTTCCCCAGAAGGTACACGATTAAGGATTTTCCATTACAGGATTTTTTAGCTTTATATCTCAGTCCAAATACTGTCAGCGACAGTGTTTCGCTAGAAGAACCGCTGTTTGGTAACTGCTGGTCTGCTCTGTTCTAAATTTAACCCCCCCTTTTCAAAAGTCTCAGACCATGCTGCCCTAAAACTATTATTTTTTTCTTTGTCATACACAAGCATAAGAAATAAGAGGAAATAATAAATATTTTCCCTGCTGATCTGAATACATATCTACTAACTTGTTTAATTAAAGTTGTCTGTGTAGAGGAGGCAGTTTTCTGATAGTTTCTTTTCCCTAAAATACTGTAGGCTAAATTCTGTCCAACCTGGGTAACAAAAGCCAAATTGAAGAAATGGTCCCTAATTTAGTACCAGTGTATTTGTACAACATTTGAGAGCAATAAAACACTCCTACGTTTTTGCTATGGTACTTATCGTGAGTGAGCAAGCTGCTAGTTAATGGTGTTACTGACTCACCTTCCTGTCTGCCCTGACTTGGGAAGGTGGAAAGTGGATGGGACATTGTCAGAATGGACAACTGCAAGCGAACGCCTCCTGATAACCCACTAACAGGCCGTTGAGCAATCATCAGTGCAGAAAGCAGAAAAATGCAATTAATCCTCTAAATATGAGAAAATCTGCTGTCATTTTCCACAAAATTACCTCAACGGCTGAAAATTGCTTCAGCCAGTTTTTTAAGCGGTAAAATATTAAGTTCAGTCTTTCAGAGATAATAAGTTCTGATCTGCTTTGAAGGGTAAATATGAAGGCTATGTTGTACACCCTCCCTGAAATACTTGGAAGGAAAAGTCTTGTTCACGAGAAAAGCATCCTCTTTTCCTTGATCCTCTACACCAGATGATCTCTATTTGCCATCACCATGTTAGCAATGGCACACACATGTTGGGCTATATGGCAAAGCTCGAGTCATGAAAGTTGAGGTATGTGGTATAGAAAAAAGCCTTGGTACACCAATAAAGCTGTATCTCTGGGTGGTAAAAGTATATGGGATTTTAGCTCTTATTTTATTAGGTAGATTAATTACAGGGTTGTAGCTATCACCCCACAGTTAAATCACAGGAGTCTTACTTATTTTTCACTCTCTTGCTCAGTCCTCTCCATACTTAAATCTCACTCTCAGAGTGAATTTATTTTCCACATGGAGCATTAAAATGAACTCTCCTGAACCATTATGCTACTCGGAGAAGTAGCATCTATTTAAAAATATAGATATCCTCCTATGGGTTTATGCAGTCAATAACTCAAAATAGCTTGTGTTTACCACAGCACAGCTATCGTGGACTTAGTCATTCCCACAGAGGGTCTTTGTTATGTTTGAAAAATACCAATTTTGAAATCAAAGTATCTGGTTCTTATTTACATGACTGTGCCAAGAGGCCTTATAGTGGTTGCAAATGACATTGCACAGACCTCCTGGTTTCAAGTGCTGAGGCATGAGACTTTCACAGCATTGCCCCACTCAGACTTCCCATAGCGTATGACCCTTCTTCTGGCCCGGGCACAGCAGAGCCCTGTGGTCCATTCCCCGGGGTACCGGGTGGAGCCCACCCATGATTTATGGGCCCTTTTATGAAATAGGTCAGCTAGTTTCTCCTGATAGTACCATGTGAATTTCTTTACATTCTTAATATTGCCTCACCTCCTTGTTACTGTCTGATTGACTTTTTTTTCCGTGTCTGGCTATGTCATGATTTCATATATGTATGTGCATTTGTATTACTTCATCACTCGAAATGCTGAATAATGTTACCTTTTTTCACACTCAGAGAAGAAGTTGCTTACCTGGTTTGTATGCGTTGGGTTCCCACTCATTTCCAAGCAATGTCTCTTCAGTGTGGAGTAGCACTTCTCCAAAAAGTGTTGAGCCAGGTCGTTAGCTGTAACAGCAATATTCATTTCTCAGTGGGGGTGTTCACTGCTCCAGCCATAACTTATGAGTAGAGATGCCTCTAATCTGCAGCCCCCTGAAGCAGGAGTTTTCATCTTTAACTCTGATACCTACTTAGGACAACTTGAGATCAGTAAGTTCTGAGAAGAGCATAGATATCATTAATAAACATTTTTAGGTCATTTGCCCACACGTTAACATGACATTTGTCATGGCGTGCTGCGTGCTTGTATCCCAGTATTTGCCACCTGACTGTTGGTATATCAAGATACACCCAAAAAATGCCTGTTTTCTCATTGACTGTAAAGGGGACTTAGAACGACTGGCTGATTTGTAGAACAGCAGTCAGATGAATTACAATTGAAATGGTGACAGGTACATAACTGGACCCCGTGAAGGGTCCACACAGGGACCACAAGGCCTGCCTGCACTTGGTGGTTTTCTTCCTCTTCTTTGGAGGATGTAAGCGTGCACAAATATTGCTGGAGACCAAAACAAAACTTTTGGTTTCGTGTATTAGGTATTCCTTATATAAAAGAAAAAACCCCACAGGAAAAATGATTTAATCTGGCTTTCAGCTTAATATCTGTTTATATGGTGACAATTTCCATCTCCCCTATATTGTCTTTCAGCTGTAATATTTTCTTCACTTTGCAGCCAACTTATTGAAGTCATTTGCCACAGAAGGTTTCGAAACATATTATTTATGGCTCCAGTCTGTCACCCTCAGACAATATTCTGAGATGATGTAATACAACTGTACATAGCATTTCTATATTTTTCCACGCTTTGTTAGTTTTTTCTATACTTTGCCCTTTAAAAAAAATATAAAATATAATATTTATTTTATCTTGTGCTAGAATTCTGTAAGAAGATACATAAAAGCTAATTCTTCTCTGTTCCATTTTTTAAGTTTTTAGATTAATTCCTATAGTGCGAAAGGGCTAAATAAGTTCTGATCAATTCAGTTGAGTGTATAAGCAAACTCCATACTTCTTTGTCTTTGTTATATCTGGATTTGGGATTTCAAAGTGCTTTTGAGACTATTTTCATTGTTAGGAAGGGAAGTGACATTTTTTTAGAATTCTTCAATGAATGAGTTCAGTTAGCATGACATATGAGACTCATTTTCTCATTTGTTACTATTTTAGATGTATACTTATCCTCCCACTGTTCCTGAAAAAGTTCTGTTTCTTGTAGATTCTCCGCCAAAAAAACCCTATAAAAACTAATGTAGTTCCTTAACCTGGCAGACAGTGGGCAATCCCTTTGAATAATGAATAGGAACGGTTGATGCCTGTGAAGGTCATGTCTCCGTGGACATTTTGATAGGGGTCCCTTTGGCAATGCTGCGCATGTTCTATGCACCAGCCAGGCACTCTAGGTTTCCTTATAGTCAGTGGAGAGGAATGGGCACTTCTTGGGTGCATTTGATCTGCACTGAAGACAGAAGTGTAAAAGATGTGGGTGGGTTGCACTCTGACTGTAAAAGGAAAGTCCAGAGTCCTCCACCTGGGAGTTTCTCTCATTCCCTGGTCCTGAAGTCAATCGCTGCCCAGTTCCTGGCATAGCTCAAAACTTCTCAGAGCTGTGGTACCTACCTACAGCTTTGGTACGGCATCCAGAAGTGACTGGGGTGCCATGCCCAGACATCCTTCTCGGTGGGAATAGATGTTGTTCACTTTGCAAGGAATCGTTACAGGGCTGCATTCACTGGGTTCATGGCTTCCTCCTTCACCCCAAGCTTTGCACCACAGGTATGCCCAAATGTAGCGATGGTCTTGCGCTTGAACTATTTGTAAATGCTTGCATGCATTACACTGGTTGGAAGTACAGTGTTTTTCATCCCACCTGCCTCTGCTTTTTTGTGTCAGTGTTATTATGTGATCTCCTGGACTTCAGAGATTTGCATGTGTAAAAACTCTTACCCTGGGTTTAGTCATTCTTATAAAACTGTGAGCAGTTGCAGTATATGAAGAATAAGAAGTAATGAAGTAATGAAGGATAAGAATACTGATTTGCAGAGTGCTATTTAATGCAAACTTGCCAAGTGTATCTTCTTCTAGAGATTTAATGAAGACCAAAGTTGTTTGTGATAACCATATAATTAAAAGGAAAATGTTCTCTTCTCTCGTGGTCACTGATGTATTGATATGGTCAGTTGTGGCAAATTAAGTTGCATCTGAAATTTTGTTTCCTTCATCATGTTTGCTGGGAGACCAGCACAGAGGGTTTTAAATGTGTTTCCTCACTTTAACTGAGTTCCTTTGATTTCTATTACTTGTGGTTTGTAAAATCATTCTGGTTAGGTTTTTTTATTTGCTTTGAATCTCTGATACACTCCTGACCTGAATTAAATCCACAACACTTTATTCATCTTACTTTATATGTAAATCATTGTTTTCTCCAATTGTCCTTTTAGGAAAGTATCAGGAAAATAATGCTTAACCTCTGTAGAAAACCGTCTCCTAAACAGAGAACTATTTTCTGTCTTGCAGACAAAATATCTACTCTCCAGTTGCTTTAGTGCAAATGCAGTTATACAGTCCTTTTAGCAATTTTTTGCTGACAGAATCATAGGTAAAATAGTGGGTTTGGTTCCCAGGAATTTCTGAAATGAGACAGTGATATTTTTCTTTCTCCTTCATAGCTTTTATAGAGGAAAATTTCTCCCAGCAGGAAAAAAAATCAAAATTTCGATGCCCCTTCTGTACTTTTTCAAGCAATGCTTGAAAGTCTGCTCATAGTCTCCCATATTGATTTTACAGTCCAGACTCTCTCAGTGATAAATATACCTGATATCTTTATTTGGCTAAAATATAGCAATTAACAGGCAAGATGGTGTTCTTAAGATTTAGCAACTGGTTAAGTAAATACAGTTGTCCACTAGCTAAGTCATACATGATTTTACTATAAACTCTGTTTTTTCTAATTTGTCTTTTCCTTGTTCTGTCTGAACGTTTAATTAAAAGAGTCTGTTTTGGGTATAAATGGGAGATACAGACAAGTTACGAGGAATGCACGAGTCCAGGCTAAGCTCAGCTGCACCATCTTGATTGCATATAGTGTGGTCAAGGCTCCCCGGTGATTCTCCTATTTTACCCAGAGAGAAAGGTTTGGGGATTTTTCAGACCTTGTGCTTTGCTGGTCTGCAGAAGAGCTGCTAAAGATATGAACAGAAGCATCAATACTGATAACAGTTTTGGCTTTAACTGTAAAATAGTCTTGCCTCTTTAAAATAATTTTTCAGCGCTGGTGGTTTAGAGCAGTCAGGTTGTTAGGTTATTGGTGCTGCAGAGACTTCGTCCCCAGATAAGAAATTAGAAGCAGAGGGAAGAGAGGTGCAGAACCTAAGTGTGGACATCTGAACAAGAACTTCATCTTCCTATACAATTAATGGAGGAGAACACTAGTTCCTTACTCTGAGTTGTCCTTGGGAGTAAATTTTCCCTTTCCATTGACTGCCAGGGGAGCTAAGGAGGCTGGTTTTCTAATTTAGGCACCTAAGTCAGGTACTGAAAATTAGTAAGACAGGAATGTTGACACAGTAATGGGTTTGTTCTTGTGAATTTGCCTGTGAGATGTGCTGGCCAGTAAATACTTGCTGACAGTGGTGTTGATGAGGAATCATCAAGCTTCAAGCAGGAAATCGGAGCTGACATCTCAGTGCCACCAAATTCTTGGATACTGAATTCACTGGAATTGGCATTTCACCCCTGTGGGCAAAATGCAGCAAGGTATACACCCATCCCGTCATAGCCTTCCTGATCGGGTGCTCTCTGCCAGCACTTTGGGCCATGTAGGGAAAAGATGCTCCAATCCACAGTTTCAGTTTACCCAACTCGCACAGAAGGAATTAGATTATCTCCATTATTGTGTGGAAACACAGAGGTGGATGGAAGACGTTACGAAGAAATGAACATGGAAAGCAATTTGTCGTTTTCATGTCCAAATCTGTGTGACAGTGATACTCTCTTAATTGAAAGCTGTGTTTTCCTGCAAAAGAAAAAGAAAGTCTGTCTTTTATACCCTGCAAAGTTCATTGCGGTTGCTAGAGAAAACAGTCTTTGAGGAGACTTTAATGAATATCCCTGCCTTAGGTCAGTGTAGCTGGATACGTGCACAGGGACCAGTGTGATGCCAAGGGGAGGCACTAGCTTGAGTTCCAGAAGCAGAGCACCTGCAGTGCTACCTCCAAGGTGTCTTGTCCATCTTTTGGAAGCAATTTTGCAGGTGCAGCTTTTCTTTCTGGAAAGAAAAGCCTGTTCCTGGCTTCAGATCTGGTGTTTTCAGGGTTGGTTTGGTGATCCCAGCACCAGAATCCTCTGTGCACGTAGCCCCATTATGCATAAATATTATCCCCAGGTTTTTAATGTAAAACTATTGGGTAGGAACTAACAGAAAGTGGCTCATCAGGTTCAAAGTGATGCCTTGTTCCTTAAGAGAGGGAAACAAATCTTAACGGAGTTATCCAGCAACTTAAATATTCACACTTGGCATAAGGGAGATTGCTCACAGATCTTGCCAGAGTGGGTAAAGAAAGAATAAGACAGATGGTATAAAAAGGTACACAGCAGATGGTCTACAAACTCTCCTGAACCTTTACTTTTGAGTCACCCTCTAATCCTACTGCAGCCACTGAACGCTGACTGCCGTGTTAAAACAAATACACCTGAGGAAGAGGGATCAGCTACTGAGCGAGGCTTTCTTTCCCTAAGTCTGCATTTGTACCTGCCAGTGCTGTTTTGGCTGTCCTAGCAAGGTGAGATCAAAGAAGCACCTTCCCTATATCCAGGGGAGATTAGTTACCGGGGGTGTGTGCTTTTTTAAAGTAATTTTTTTCCCTGAAGTTGACTTGTATGAGTCAGCCAGACCCAGAAAAGGGAGAGTGCGTGGGTGTGAGAGGTTTGCACAAGATTATTACACTCTCTCAATATTCTGTGTTTCTTGTCATCCGTCTGTAGTTTCAGAGAATCCAAAAATTAACCTTGGACGGGAAGCAAAGCACAGCTCTTAAATGCTTATTTTTCTGGTGTCTTTTCTTTCATGTTCTGAGGTGCTTTTCTGGAAATATACTTAAGTGACTGGCTACAAAAAACATTTGAGATGTGATTTATACGGAAAGGATGGTTTGAGCCCCTCCCTCGGAGCACCGTGTGCAGAAGTGCTGTGTTTGGCTTGTCCTGCAGGGAAACAGACAGACGGGTGTTTTCATCTTCTGTCTGGGGAAAACACACCTGAAGATGTTGTTACCATATTTTAGGGAGGGGGTACTGTGTGGTTTGCTCTGGAGTCTTTGGGAAGGCTTTAAATAATATTAACTATGATTTAAAGGTGGCCACTGGGAACATGGTGAGCAGCAGCTTCTAAAAGGAGGAGACAGATAGAGATACCATTAGGTTATCTGACAAGACCAGTGTAGGTAGAAAGAGAGAAATAAGGTTGGAGTGGAGACACAGTGGAGTTCCCTGAAGGGGAAAGACCTCTGGGATGTCTTAGCAACTTCACTCACAATTTAGAAGTATTTTGGTGGCAAAAGAATAATGTCACATGGCCAATATCAGCAGGTGGGACAAAGGACAGGTTTTTCTCTGCACCCTTTTCCATGGAGGAGGAAAGAGGAAAAAGCTTCAAACTCTTGACCAGTTATTTAGGGACACGGTGAATGCCAGGGAAAATGAACTGGGAAGTGATAGTGGAGAAACAGCCTGGAGTATGGAGTGATGGGGAAGCCACGTGAAAGAAATAAAGGTTTAGAGCACAAAAGGAGACATAAGACATAGGTGAGAAAATATGAGAGGATGGGGAAGGTAGGAAAAGGGACTTAAGAGATGGTTATTTATTTTCAAAGAGGGAGAAGAGAAAAAAGAATAAGAGCAGAAATGGTAGCAGTGAAGAAAGAGGCTAAAATCAGAAGCAAAGTTAAAAGAAAAGGGATTTTGTAAGAAAAGTAGGGTTAAAGAAATGTTCTTGGAGATCAATCGGTAAGTAAATTTAGTAAAGTATTAAGAAAAATGAGAGAGTGAAAAAGAAAGTTGCAGAAGGGAGAATTAATAAGTAAAGGAGAGTAAATGAGAAAAGGAGAACAACATCAAGGGAGAGAATTTTTATGCTCTAGAAAGCTTGATTCTGACCTATTTTGATATAAAATATCTTTAATATATATTGGACAGACAGTACCATGGGAACTTTGGGGGGATTGGGGAAACCAATCTGCCTGGCCCTAGAAGGCAGTGGTGCTGGCTGAAGCTCTGCAATGGGAAGGGGAGATGGTGGCTCTGAATTGGTAATCCCAGCAAGTAAGCCTCACTGACCTTTACAAACTTCTACAGGGCCTTTTACCAGGCCCTCTCTGCCAACACAGGGGCCAGATTTCAGTTTTTAAGGTACAAAAACACTATCTCAAACCACACCTAGAAACCTGGTGAAGTCAAATCACTGCCTGGGCCCTTATTTGCCGAAGCGGGATGAAGTCAGTAGGCTTACCAGGATGGTATGTACTGGCCACAGAGAAGGAAAAAGAAGGGGAAAAGGATAGAATAATAAAATAATTTAAATGGAAAGGGGCCTCTGCACACCTCCAAAACACAACTGGTGCTCCAACCCCAGGCACCTTGGTGGTGCCCTGCAGGACTCACTCCAGTGTATCAGTGTCTGTCTTGTGCTGTGGAGCCTGAAATCATACACAGTACTCCACATGAGGTTTTGCAGCAGAGGAACAGGCTTTGGAGCTTATGTGTGTAAGAGCAAAAAAACCCCTGCAGATTACAAAGACAGTGCAAATGTTCAAAAATCTCTGTAGCTACTCTGTTATTAAACCTTCAAAATCTAGACATTTCCATTTTAGCATAACTGTGTTTAGTGTTGTAACTCCAATCCAAGTAAAACACTCTTCTAATAGTCTAAAAGCATGCAGTTTAAAAATGATGCCCATTTAAGAAGTAATTTCTCTCATTTGATATTTAACTGCTTCCTTTTTCTCAGATTCCAGAGGGTTGTTTGGAGGGAAAGGAAGTTTTGCCATATCACATGGCTGATATTGTGGAGATTGAAAATACCAAAGTACACCAGCCAAATTTAGCATTACCTTGTGCTCAAATATGCTGCTGCTTATCTACTTTGAAATAATGAACTACTTTTACTATGAAATAATGCAGTTTATTGTCATATATTTATGGTTCACCCACTTCTGATCAAACGCAACCCTCTTACTCGAGGCAAGAGAGAGGTCCATTAAACACCGACACAGATACCAGATGGCTCAGGATATTTATCTTTTTTGAGGATAATGTTGGAGTGTGGAGCCAAAACTTGGTTCAGAGGCTGCCCTGAGGCCCCTTGGGGTTACATTTTTTTAAAAAGTAGCCAATAACCCTCGCCTCCAGAATGACAAAACTCATTTCACTGACTCATCTTTCCGGCAACAGTCACATCATCATTTTGAAAACAAGCAAACCCAACGACCAAATCCAAACAATTTCCTTGAATGGAGTGACAGCGAGAGGCTGAGCTTTTATTTTACCTACTAGCTCTATAGTGACAGTCAGATGTGCCTGGGGGGGCACCTCAGGGGGTGGGGGAATGCATGTGAAATAAAATTGTGGTAGGTGCTACCTTATCGAACGAGTATCCCTATACCCTTAAGCAAACCCTGCTGTTATCACAGGGAACTTTTGCACTGCATTACCCAGTGCATACCATTTGCATTCCAAATACCCATTACATAAATATTTGTCATCCCTGCTTGTTTTGCTACAAGCTGTGTAAGCTCTTTAGGGCTGCGCCTCGTGATCCGGACACCAGGTTCATTTAGTCATGTTCGGTTCCACTTCCCTGTGACTTCTCCTGTGACTTTTGGCCGTTACCGAAGTTTCTCTGTATTTCAGCTCACAACTCATAAAATAGGAGCCGGGGCTCTTGCTGGCCAAAGAAAAAGCCATTAACCCTTATGAGGATCTTGCATACTGAGGTAACAAGGCTGTATCCAGATGATTTAGGAGGACCATTAGGTTAAAGAGCTGATATATTGTGTAAGGCAAGACACAGCCCTCTCTGACTGGGTATGTCCCTTTCACCAGGCGCACACATACCCACCAAGCAATGAGAAAAGGGGTCTTCAGTTTCTCCCTATGAAAATACTTACATGCATTTATCAGGCTGTCTCTCAAAAAATTGTAGAAATAGCCACTTTCTATGTCTCCTGTGGTCCAGTTAATACATTTCTAAACACTATAGAATGCTCATGATAGAGATATTGCAAGGTAGATACAGGGAAAGATAGGTATGAGATTGCACACAATTTTTTACATAGTCCAGCGTACCTAAAAGATCATCTTTAACCAAAAAAAAAGATCAGATTTACTACAGGCAGGTCAGTAGACGTGCTGCTGGCATGTACACCCAAGGATGAGCCACTAAAGCACAGGAAAGATTTAAGACTCTCTGTAGTCTGGCCGTGTTAGTATAATTTGCTCTTGGCCTTGTAGGAACTGAATAATAACCTGTCTTACAGAAAGGAAGCTGTGAAGATACACTGTTTTTTAACCACCTTCACTAATGCATGTAAAAGATAAGATGGTATCTCACACCATCAGTGTAGCAGAAATCAATGAACTCACATTTCTTCACTGTGATATCTGTTAGCACCAAAACACAGGACACAATTGTTACCTTCTTCTGAGTTGGCATCAGTGTGGCCATTTTCACAGCGATGTTCCTTGAGGAGCAGAGAGATGATTCTCAGGGTATTGAGGCCTTTGTCATAATTTTTCTTTTCTTACAGATTTTTCTTTGAATTTGAAGTTCACAAAGTGAGGGACAAGAAGCACCACCGACACATGGAGAGAGAAAAGGTATTACTTTTTCAGTCTCAGGGTCTTTCTCAAGATATTTTAAGATCAAGATATTTTCAGCACATGGCAAGATAATTGGAGGTGACATTTTTTCTTTTTAGAAATTTTCAATAGGGCCTGACTATTTCCATAGCGCTTACTTTAGAACCGAGCCAGTTCCACACAGAAGGAAATTTAAAAGAAAAGTTTGTCTTTTTTCTCGGTGCCTATTCTTTTCTAGGCTTTAGGAGGGGTTGCTTGGAACATAACAATTCTGCAGACAGCATAAGCATTATGTCAGTGTTGGCAACAAGATATGATATCATTATTCCTAGGAAGGTGTTTTTTTTAGGCTGTTTGTGTTCCCTTGTGGTGCACCTTCAGTCCTCACCCACACCTGCTGCTGTGTCTGCTCTGAGGGATGGAAAGATTGATTTTGTCTAATTTTACCACCCACTCTGAAGTCGTTGGTTCATAACCTCTGTTGAGACTCTTCATAACAGATTTTGTGAATGGCAAAGCTGCCTAAAGGCCAGCTTCTTAAATATTGAGCCCCTCCTTTATAGAAAATTCCTTACAGAAAAGCAAACAGATCACCCTCTCAACTCACTGTACGTATGGTGGTGGCCTATATGGTTTATTTCATTTTCCTCTCTTCTCCTATCCCTACACACACTTTTGCACACACACGCACGCACACACACTCGCATTTTGAGGACTAGCAGAGCAATTCAATGTTATAATTCTTACCCCTTCTCCGAGCTGTGAAATTGTTAACAATGCTGACAATTAAATCAGTATCACAGGCGTCTGACTGGGAACCCATTGAAACTCAAAAACTGTTGTTCCAGGTGCTTTGCAAACTCCAACTATTTCTGCATCAGGCATCCACATTTCATATTTTGAGGTCGTTCCAAAGCCACCACAAAGAGAGACTTTGCTTTTTAGAAAAGAAACTAATACAAGAGTTTTTTTGAAAAAATATTAAGTGTATTTGCTAATGAAATAAAAAGTCAGAGGCTGGAGAATGTCTATAGGATTTATCTACATCCAGGTCCTGTTCTGTCTCCCTCAGGAAATAGAGGTCCTGTTGTATTTCCCTAGAGGCATGCTCCACACTGAGCAAAATAACACTTCAGCCTGGTAGGAGCTGCCTACGTGCGTCTGTGCAGCCTAGAGAGTTTCAAAACTACAGCAACCCTGCTCCCTGTGCCTTGGCTTGTTGGACCCCAGGGTAGGCTGCCTCTGGCTCCCTGCTGCTATCCTACTGATGGCACCACAGGAATCCCCTCTCTGTCAGTTTTTGGGAACTGCCAGACCTAAATAAGCCTAGAATTGAATGAGAAGGGAACCGAAGAAGTACTCAAGAGCTTTATGATGTGAGGGCTATTCAGGCTTGCCTTTTCCAAACTGAATTTGCTCAGTACCAGACAAGTTTGTTAGAAGTGTCACAGGATGTTTAAAGGGCAAACATTAGTCACGCTGGTGCAGAGCAGTGTGGTGAGACTAATATGAGGCTTGATTCATAACCTGGATTAACAGACGATACTTTTCGTCTGTTAGGTATCAGAAGGTAAAAGGGGCAGCTCTAACATGAAAGAGTACGCAACACTTAACAACTGTTCCTCTCCTGCAAAGAAATCAATTTGTGGTATGTGAAAGTGAATTAAGATGACAGTGCCCATCATCATGTGAAATAACGTGTGACTTGGTGTTGGCAGCTATCATCTCCATCGTGGACAGAGTCTTCATACAGATGTTTTCTGCTTTATGGAAATCTTAAAGCATGTGAAGATGGGGAAGATGAATAAAAGGTTCTACAGCTCGATTTACTTTGTGGAGGAAGGCTTCATGCTAAAACTGCTGGCCTGCATGAGAGTTGAAAAATAAAAAAGGCTTGTTTCAAAGCTCTAGTGTGAAAAACGCAGCAGCTTTGCCCTGTGCTTTGACCAGTTCCACAATGAATGGTGACATTTGGCTGGTTTCTCATTGTGAAGGGAAATTTAACACAACTATGCTGGCATCTTAAAGGTCAGCTGTCCCTCTCTGACATTCCCTTCTTTAGCAAGAGAGCTAGCATCACTGCATGTGGGAGCAGTCAGGGTCTTCTCCGGTCTGCCCCTAAATAGCCCTCAGTATTGTGCACAGCTGCACAAGTCCATTAGTACGTCCCTCTCAAATGCCCATCATTTTCATTTAAAGATCATTTAAAGATCAAGTATACTTTCATGCCATGCAAATCTGCATGCCCTCTCATTTTTAGTGTGGAAAATTCTTTGCATCAGAAATATACTGAGGTTGCAGGAAGAGCTCACAGGATCATAGGAATGCTGGTTGCAAAGGGCTCTAGTCTGACCTCCCACTTGAAGCAGGAATATCATCAATGCTGGGTCACATCAGATGTAGCTTTGTACAGCCAAGTCTTGAAAACCTTCAAGGCTGGAGATGCCACCGTGTCTCTGGGTCCTTGTTCCAATGCTGCACTACCCTGCCAAGGAAGAAGCTCTTTATGCCAGAGGCAAGAAATCCTATAGCAATAGAAGTTTCCTGTGTTAATGGAATTTTTTCTTTGTCAGATGTCTGGAGTCCTCCATTTGGGACACACTCCGATGACTGGTATGAGTTGGAGTTGCTTTTCAACAGTGTAAATTACAAACCTGGTATGAACTTAGACGGCAAATTTAAAGCCTGCAAGGATTTGTAGCAAACAACTTAGCTGTGCAATGACATCATTAAACCATAGTGAGAACTTCTGTTTGCTTTTCATTGCATAAATAGGTGGGAGTCCTTGAAAGGGAGCACTGAATAACCCATGAAGTCACTTTGTGCAGTGTGGTAAGCTTAGGGCTGTTCCAGTTTCTGTTGCAGGGGAGAGAGAGGCATCTAACTCCCTGCCTTTTTCTCAGACCTGTCACTGGGCCACTGTTTCCCTACAGAGCAGAATGGTGGTTCTTCAAATAGGTATCTAACCAGGACCCTGAATCTAAGCTCCCTCGATGACTTCATTAGTTACCACGTATCAGCTGAGCTGATGTCATCTATATGCATGGCTATACACATGATCTTGTCACCTTCAGCCATGAAGTGATGTGACCTAGTTGTAGCTAATGCTGGCTGGCATTACTTGCCATGGGGATGGGCTACGAGCATGCTGTGGTCTCACAGCTCTCCTGCTGCTCAGTGGTGTGGGAAGATGCAGGTAGCTCTGCTGGAGATGCTGGTAGCTCTACTGGTGGATTTACAGAAGTGCATTTCATTTCTTGTGCAAGGTCATGGTGAAATGTTACTTGCACTCTTAAGCAGCTGAAATGCAAGAGGGTGCATTTCAGTGGTAAGTGAAAGGATCTCTTTGTGCAGCTAATCTTGCAAAACACTGTGGAGTTTGTCACGATGCATGACCGCTACCTAATGCAGACCAGTCACCCAGCACAGTCCATGGGTGTTTAAATTCAAAAGTGCCATTAATGCTTCACCTGGTCTGGGGAAAAAAAACAAAAGAAAGTGCATAAAGGAATCTAATATCACTACACAAAATATAAATCTTCCCTGTTTGAGGTGCAAAAATCTCAGCAAGCTTTATTTATTGCTTACTTGCATCTATATAGTTGCTTCTGCTTCTCCATTAGGGGAAGAAGTGCCAAACTGTTTCCTCAGCCTGGGACTGCCTGTGAGGTATCTGCTGCACCTCTCTACGTAGGAAATGGTGCAAAATTTCTCTTCTGCTGAGATGCCAGACTTAGGTTTTTGCACACGTAAGATCTGCAAGTCTTACTGTTTGTAAAAAGCAGCGAGGCCTGTGATTATTTGGCCATCGTAGAGTTCAAACCTTTCAATTTTCCCCATAGCTTGTGCTTTAACGCTCTGTTGATGGGCTGTGCCTGCTCCTGGAGCCACGTGTGCAATTCCTGTTGACTTTAATAAAAACTGTATGGGGTATCTGAGACAGAAGTAATTTCATAATATCAGTTTCCTTTCTGCCCCATATTGCTGTATTCTGTAGCATCTGTTTAATAAGCTTCTTTTTCCCACTGGAGATTCTCCTCAATCCATGGCGGACTGATGACTGCAAGCCAACTAACTTTTTTCATTCGAAACATTTTAGCTCAATATAGCTCACAGGACCCAGCTTGCAGTGATCACCTGGAAAGTTCATGCGGTCCTTTTTCTTTTTGTTTTTTAATGGCAGGAGACAGTTAAATTCCACTTAAAATTGAGCCATAGACACCTCTCGAACAAAAGCTGCTGATCAGACAAAATTCTTCCCTGGTCCACACCATGATTGTCAGTGTGGGCTACAAACACAGGCTGTGTGGAAACCATCAGTTTGCTTCCCCCTGGGGCATGAGTTGGCATCACACCGCTGCGGGAGTTGTTGTGACGTAGAGGTGCTTGGAGATAGAAATGACAGCCCCTGTGCCGTGATTTCTGTGTTAGGCAGGGAGCAGTGGGGGTGTTGAAATGGCAGGGTGCCCCGTGGTCAGGTGGACACGCTTGCTGGAGGTTAGTGTCTTGGCACACTGTGCGGCCCCTGCTCTGCAGCCCCGTTCGGGTAGGGTTTGTGCCCGAGGCATGCAAGGAGCAATTATTCCAGTATTGAGTGGACAGCTGGCAAGTACTTCAGTCAAGACTTCATCTGGAACTTCTTGGTTGATCTTTTTTTATTATTTCCTCCATTTTTGAACACAGTAGAGCAGATGTCCATTTTCAGTCATGCATCTACTTGGGCATCAAAGTTTAAGAGTGTTTGTTTGTGTGTTCAGGCTAATTTCTGTTTCCCTTCAGTCCTACCATTCCTCCAAAAAGCCTGCTGTCCTTGGGAACACTGACGGGTTTTGCTGGGCTTCCTCTAGAGGGAACATGTGTGTAAAATTGTGGGGATATAACCACTCCTTGGGACTGACCTCCGCTAGCTCAGCTGTCACTTCCCTTAGATGGCAGCTTTTTCTGGGTTACTGTCAGGGAACCAAGCATTTCCTTCCCTTTTGCCTCTGCCGTGCAGACCAACTGGAAGCAGAAGATGACTGCAGGGTATCAGAAACCTTCTCAAAGACAGGTGCTTGCTGCCCTGGGCATGAAGCAGGCTGTTTTTCAGTGAAGGTTTCACTGATGTTCACAATGAACAAAAGTTCAGTTAGAAAGAGGCTTTCCTTCATATATAAGAAATCAATTGCTTTTTAAATTGAATTTATTTTGTATGGAAATGTCATTTCGAAGGGTAAGTGGCTGATGAAGCATTTTCATCCTACGTGACTAATCCAAACTCTGCCCACATCTGTTGTGACTGAACATTTTACCAAGCCACGGTTGCTCAGTGTCTTATGTTAAAAGAGCGTAGGTGATTCAGTTGAAATGCTAGCAACCTCATGGTGAGAGGTAATGCCATGGTTGGCCTCAATGAAGTGAATTACAGCAGGGGTGGATGTGTCTTCTGGAGTGAGTCCTCCAAGCCAGGGCTGCAGGTAGCCTGCCAGGGCAAGCTGAGGGAACTTTTGCTGTTGGTGTTAACACCAGATCACCCGCGCAGTCCAGGAGATCGTGGTAATCCAGTGCCTTCTGTGTGCGTTGCATTCAGGCAAAATGATGAGAAAAGAGAGCTGCTTCGGAATGGCTTACGCTGGGCAGTGCAAGGCCAGGGATTGCACAGGGATGAGTCTGTGTCCTGGTTCAGCCCCGTTTGAGCTCGAGGAGGCTGCTCATGCAGGCTGTTTGTACTCTTCCGTCAGAGGTGTGGAGCCATGGGAAACAGACCTTTCTCAGCTTCTGTACCAACAGCGTTCCAGATAATTCAGAATACAGAAGGATTTATTTTGCTGTGTAAGTTTGGAGTTTGTCTTTGCTTAGAAAAATAATCAACTTTAAAATGATAGATTTTGCTTTAACCTATGGGACAGCTAAGATCTTTATTGAATGCTCCATGATTTGCTCTACTTTGTCATGGATGCTTCTTCAGGTGCTTCACAGAGGCTCTGTCCACAGCAAGTAGTTTCCAGAGCTTCATCTGGGCTTAATTCATCACCTTAACTCTCACAATACTTCGACACTGAGAAGTATTACCCAGTAGTTCTCCTGGACCTCTTTCTTAAAGGTATTTCAGCCCTAGGGTACATTACCCTGGACCATTTATCTATTTTTATTCTGTGTGCATAGCAAAGCTGTGATCATGCTGCTGAGTATGTGTGACTCTGTATGTGAATAAGGAGAGAAGGGAGTTAGGGTTTCCTGGGTTTTCTACACAGCAAGGAAAGGCAATCCCATGCATCAGGAGCATCTGGAGTTGCTGGGATTACACATGGAGTCTCCTCTCCTCTGTTGCACCAGTTTTCTGCTGGTTTAAGTACTCTGGTACTCACACATACACTTGTGCAGACCTGTCCCAGGAAGAGTCAAAGGAGGCAGTGGCTCCTGTTCTAAGCTGTGTCATCTCCTCTTTCTATGCCCAGGATTTTCCTCCAGGTTTTGTACAGTATGAGGTGATTTTGACTCACAGTTTAAACTCACAGAGAATGGAGAAAACCTCTCATGAACGATATACTCAGTGTAATCAGTATGTACTGAGGAGGTAGAACAACTTCCTAGCACCGTTTAAACCCAAAGAGAGGGCAGAAGCCAGAGACAACCCACCAGGCTTCGCTGTTGCTAGCAATGTAGACAAGAACAAATGTTAGCAGAGGGGAGAAGGGAAGGTGTATTGCAGATATGTTCTTGTGGTATATTGGCAGTTGAAATCGAACAAAGTGAGGAGGAGGAGGATAGGAAGTGCTGCTGCATTGCCACCACCACGCCATGACACCCCAAAAAACAAACAATGGGAGTCCCTGCCCTGGGAATCCCAGAATAACTGCATGTGCTGCTCAAGGTCAGTGTCTATGGGCAGGACTGAACCGTGTCTCAGCCTAAAAAATATCAACGCCCACATGCAACTCTGTAGATGACTGCAAGCATTTTGGAAGTTAATGGCATCTTTCTGTCAAGATCATCTGGCCTTAAGATCTAGGCCAGTCTTAGCTACAGCCCTGTATTAGGGTGCTTATGGCAAGGGTGCATGGGGCTCTCTTATTGACCAAAGGGAAGTCCCTAATGTGTTTGGTCATAATATTTTAGTGATGAAATAATGACTATAGGACTTTGCCTAAGATTTGATGTTGCTGAGAAACTTGTTTATCTAATTGCTGTCAAGCCAGCTCTTGGTATGAAAGGGCAGTGGACTGAAACATCCCTCTGCTGGCATCCCAACTCTTTAGCTCTTACCCTGTTATTTTAAAAATTTATTTTGTAATCAAAGCAAAGCCATTGATTTTCTTAAATAATTTTCCTGACTAAGCAAGGGACTCTGTTATCTCTGAGCCAGGGAAACATTCAGTCAGTATTCATTCTGGATGGCGCAATGATTCATAGACATTACAAAAAAAGAAAAAAAGCTCAAAGTAAGCAAATTAAGTTAAATTCACAAGAATCAGGCTGAGCTAGCTGCTTTGGATCACTAAGATGTTGATGTGTTGCTCTGTGTTACTGAATTGATGGATCCCAGCTTTAAACCTTCCACACATTCCTAATTTTGTCATTCCTCCAAACCAGAACCACAGGTGCCTTCTTTGTAATGGTTTCTGGTAGACTTGCTGGGGAGGAGATGTTCAAAGTGCAGAACTGACTGTATGGCTCAATGCTGT
This sequence comes from Aptenodytes patagonicus, assembly GCF_965638725.1. NCBI lineage: Eukaryota > Metazoa > Chordata > Aves > Sphenisciformes > Spheniscidae > Aptenodytes > Aptenodytes patagonicus. The sequence goes on along the minus strand of NC_134949.1, from coordinate 196,256,545 downwards.
GTTTAAGATCTTGTTTTTTAGTAAACTGAACAGAAAATGGAGTCTATTTATCTACAGACCCTAAAGGTTTGAAATCCACCTTAAAACTAATGTCTCAATTTTGTGGTTCAAGCTACTTCCTGACATGGTGATCTCAAGAATCAGTATTTAGTAATTATATTGCATGAGTAGGATAATGGGGTTTCTTTATTATCATAAACATCTAGGTCCAGATGTGTTCCTTGCGTTACTTGATTTTAATTGACTTCACATTAGGAACAGGGCTCATGTGAATTGCCCAGGCACTCATAATCTAACTTGGGTGTCATCGCTATGACACTTAAAGGATGTAGCAGGAGCATAACATTGATTTACACGAGACACTCCAGGGGAAAGAAGTAGAGGAGGTAAAGGGACACCTTCACGGCACCCAGCAGGAAAAGGCAACATCTTCACATTATCTCACACTCCGTGGGCAGCACAGAGTCCTCTCCTCAAGTCATCTCTGACCAGGTGCTGGCAGGATGTGCTCACTGGCTTTTGCAGCAGAAATTAATTCCCATGTTGCTTCAGATGAGTTGACTACAACTCTCCTCTCTGTCTTAAAGGTCACCAGGATGCTGAAAGCTGGCTATACTTCTCAGAGAAGTGCATGGTAGCCTCGCGTCTTTGCATGCCCACTTGTTTCCTGCATATCCCTTGGCAGAGGCCATATCCTGAGATCTGTATCCACTTAGGACGCCCACAGGCTAGGTGTCAAACCTCTGCCTGCCTCTGCGCCACCTCTACAGCTGAATCATTACAGGGGATGTAGAAAGAAGTTTGTAATAGGTCACAGCAGTAACCAGAGATTTCTTCCACTTCTAACACACTTGCTGCTTCATTTTAGGATGGGTAAAACAGGGATTTCAGCTTCCAGGGGAGCAGATATACAGTGATACCCAGACTTTTCATCCTGTTTTCCAGGAAAAACTTCAGCCACTGGTAGTCCCAGGGCCATTCCCAGGAGCCCACCTAGAGTGAGGAGCCAGCCAGACCAGTAAAACAAGAAATCTTTGACCCAGCTGACCTGTTGTCCCCTTTCTTGGGGTCACAGGTCAAATATGTCTCCATTTGCCAGACAGAGCCTTGTATTCCAGTGCCCTTGTGCCCTGCCTAGTCATGGCAGAGAGGAGCATCTTTGAGCTCATCATGACATGCCTTGCTTTGTATACAGTTCAGTGAATATCGCAGCTTATCTAGAGAGCTAAGCATATGCAGTGCTTTTCAAGGTTAGAGGGCTTACAGTGTTCAGCATTGCCGAAATGGTTGTTTAATGCAGATTTAGAAGAACTAACTTTAAATCTGGAATATATTTTACCATTGAATGCACATATTGTTATTTTACTGTTTGATGATAATTTAATTCACTATAGTTTGCCGAATAGTTTTTTTACACAGGAAGAAGCTCAGTAATGTAACTGAAATTACATGTGGACAGAACTTGCCCAGCTTTGTGTAAGCCCGGCGGAGAATGAGTCCCCTTGTCAGGGGGAAGAGCCGAGCTGGGATGGAGTCCCAGTAGCGGAGCCCTGGAGAGTTGGACTTGCTCTCCCTGCTGCCACCAGGCATATGGGAGATGAGGTAGAAGTGACAGCTTTATAGGAATCCCATCTTGCCTAGCAATAGCCACACATCCACACATGCATCTATGTCTCAAACTTCAGCAGCAGAGAGCCTGGGTTTCCAAAGCTTTTCTAGTAAAAGCAAAACAGGCAGCAAGATCATGACTCTTTGCTACTCCCTGCAGTCTGCTGTCCTGGACAACTGCTTGTCTTGACTCTGCCAAAAGCTTGCTCTGACTATGGACTGCCTCTGACCAATGCAATAAGTATATTGATTAGCATGGGTTTACTCCTGATGTTTTTGCACCTGGGACAGAAAAACCCATATGACTGTTCAAGTTGAGGGCTGACTGGCTAGATAGCAGCTCTTCAGAAGAGGACCTGGGGTCCTAGCGGACTCCAAGTTGAATATGTCAGCAGCGTGCCCTTGCAGGGATGGATACATACTGGACTACATATCAAGAGAAGAGCATAGCCAGCAGACCAAGGGAAGAGACTAGTCCTCTCTACTTGGCACTGGTGAGATTGCATGTCAATTACTGCATCCAGTTTAGGGACCCCAGTGCAGGAAAGGTATTGAAAAGCTGGAGCAAGTCCAGCTGAGGGCCACTAAGATAGCCAGGGGGCTGGGATTAGACTGGAGAAGAGGAGGCTAAGGGCTGTTTTCCTAACCTAAAAGGGAATTACACAGAAGACGGAGCCAGACAGTTGTCTGGGTACACAGAGAAAGATGAAAAACAAGTTGCAGCAAAGGAAATCACAATTAGACATAAGGAAAAAAATTTCAGTGAGGGTGGTCAAACACTAAAGCAGGTTGCTCGAAAAGCTCACAGAATTTGTTTTTGGAGATATTCAAAACTTGACTAGACAAGGCCTTGAGCCAGCTGATCTAACTTTGAAGATAGCCCTGGGGGGTGAGGAGAGAAGAGGTCAACCTGAGTGACTCCCAGAGGCCACTTCTTGCATGAGTCTATGGGTTTTTTTCTCTTTTGCAATGTCCTGGACACATTTGTGTGCTCTGTGTTATGGGCCCATGTGTATTTAGGCAAGCTGAGTGCAAACTCCTTGGAAAGTAGCATTCCCACAGTGTAAGAGAGAAAAGGCCCTATTCATTTCTACAAAAAGCTCCCCAGTGTGCTGAGGAAGGGGGAGCTTATGTCATCCTCTCCCCCATCCTCTTCACTGTAGCTCTCTAGCACAGTCTAACACTTATATGCTGAGTTTAAAGGCAATGGGCAAACTTGTACTTATTTATTCTAGAAAGGTCACTTCAGACGTTGTATCTGGATTCTGGGAGGTCCAGCCATGACTCAATCTTCCAGATTAGTTGATTTAGGTAGCAAGAAGCCAACTGCATTGCTCATGTTCACACATCCAGCGTGAGTCAGTAGCTTGGCTTAAAGTTGTAACTGCAAGCCCCTGGCTGCCAGAGCTTTAGTCAGTCACCTGATGCCTCCTTTTTGGTTTGACTTGACCCCGGTCCTAACTCGGTGCTTTCAGAAACCAGCCGTAGCAGCGTGCCCTCTAATGCCTTAAACCTGCACGATTCCAGCAGCTGAAGAAACTACCGATTTGCAGCAGACTTCCCAGGCACATGGGTTTGACCCAGAGGGTGTCCATCCAGCGTGCACTGAAAGCCCATTCTCCATCGTTCCCTCAGCCCGGTGGCTAGCTCACAGGGAGCGAGGGTGAGACAGTGCCCCTGGCTGTGGGCATGCAGCAGGCACCCCCGGCATGGGAAAGGGGTGATCGCTGGGAGTGTGTCCAGCCAGGTCTGGCAAGCTGAGTCCCAACTGCAAGTGCTGGCTTGAAGAGAGCAGTCACATCCTGGATGTGACTCCACTGAAATTTCCAGATAAAGAGTTTATTTGTTTGTCATTTACAGTCCCTGCACTGTGCTTTGTAACGGACCAAGTACACCCTGAGCACAACACTTCAAGACATGTTACTTGCTTGCACAGCCCTGCAGAATGTTGCAGGGCATGTTGCTTTGGGCCATTATCTGAGGACACTTGACTTCCTTAGTGAGGAACAGTTTCAGGATGAATTAATGTTTATATCTGTGAAACACAACCTGAAACTATGTTTTCATCAAGGCAATCTGCACTTCTCCTGAAGTAGAAGATAGTTGTGGTTTCAGTTGTCCAACCTTGGAGCTTTTGAAAACAGATTTTATGTATTTAACATTTGTTAAACTGAACATTGTGTGGCCAAACTTTCCTACGTCCCTTTCTGTTTCTGTTCGAGAGCTTGGGAGGGAGGGATTGCCCTGCAATGCTAACTAGGAATAAGTTCAGGGTTACGTTTCTGGGGAAGCTGCCTGGGGAAGCATAGCTGCTACATACCCACACTGGCGTGGACGAGGTTGAGAAGTCATTTGACTGGAATCATCCCTGTGTTTAGCCACTGGTATTGCTCCATCCACAATGAGCAAACAAGATGATATGCAGTTAGGAAAGCCTTGCTTTGAGTTTTGTTTTACAATCCAGACCCACAACAACGGTCACATGCAGTTTCTTCTAGATTAGGAAGGGTTTGGAAAATAAAAAGTTTGCAGGTTGGCACAATGAAAATGAAACCAGCAGCTGTATTCTTCCTTTACAATTTTTCTTTCAAAGTAGACTGCCAGAAGAGATGACCTTCCACCACAGCTTCCAAATCTTCCATTTACTAAGTTTAGTTGACTTTTAATGAGCTCACGTTCTGCAACCCTCCCTTAAATCATCCTCTTTCTTCACAAGCTGCTGTCTCCTTCTCTTATGAATGGCTGGTCCCTCTGATGATTAAACAACAAATATAATTTTCTCATAGACTGTGTAATTGCTGTGCAGCAATGGAAAGAATAGAATAAAATGGAGCTATGACTCAGGGCTTGGCAGACTGTGGAGAAGAGGGGTGTACGAGAAGTGATGAATATGTTGGGGATTTCTGTGCAGAAATTCAGTTTTTAAATACGCACTTAGCTGATACAATTAATTAAAAGATAAAGTGCTTACGTACTTGACTAATCTAACTGGGACAAGGGAATAAAGCAGTTTATATTTCTCTAACAGTTTGCAAGTCAAAATAACAGCATCTACCACTATAGATAAATGACTTGGCAGAATTCCTGTGATAACCCTGATTCCTAAGGCTTTCTAAGTCAGCTCTTTTCCTTTCTATAGCATATAGTCAGCTGATCCCTCTGATATTTTTAATCCAAAATCCATTTTTAATTCATTCCTCTCTCATTTCTAAGAACTACCAATCACATTTTTCCTCAGGTATATATGCATAATTCCCATTGATTTTAATGGCAGCTGGCAATTATGGAACTGAGAACAATTTGGTCCTATTTATTTAAAAAAAAAAAAATGAAGCTTTACTCTGAGAAGACTGTGTCTAGATGAGGTTTCCAAAAAAGTGCTTTGCTCATGGAATTTCATTCTCAAAGTTAAAAGCCTTCCTTTCTGAAATAAGGAGACAGCTACTGCAGAAGCACTTAACTTACTGGCTGACTTTATTACTAAAGAAATGAGCGCTTGTCTCAAAATTTTTTCCCAGCCTGCATAAAACAAAAATGCCTCCAAGGAAGCAGCTGTCAGTCATTTTCCTTTCCATAGAGCCATGGGCAACGAAGCTGGTGAAGGGTCTGGAGAACAAGTCTTATGAGGAGCGGCTGAGGGAACTGGGGTTGTTTAGCCTGGAGAAAAGGAGGCTGAGGGGAGACCTCATCGCTCTCTACAACTACCTGAAAGGAGGTTGTAGCGAGGTGGGTGTCGGTCTCTTTTCCCAAGTAACAAGGGATAGGACGAGAGGAAATGGCCTCAAGTTGCGGCAGGGGAGGTTTAGATTGGATGTAAGGAAAAATTTCTTTACTGGAAGAGTGGTTAAACATTGGACCAGGCTGCCCAGGGAAGTGGTTGAGTCACCATCCCTGAAAGTATTTAAAAGATGTGTAGATGAGGCGCTTAGGGACATGGTTTAGTGGGCATGGTGGTGTTGGGTTGATGGTTGGACTTGTTGATCTTAGAGGTCTTTTCCAACCTTAATGATTCTATGATTCTATGATGCTTTGACTAGAGTTGGTGCCTTTGTAGCACTAGATGAGAGCTAAGCCAGTGACAGAGTCCCAAGGCAACAATAACTGAGAAGATGAGGATGATGGGTTCAAACCAAGAAAAAACATGCTGCTGACAAACTCAGAATGAATCAGGTTAAAGCAGAGATGCTGTGTAAGTCTGTGAGGAGACAGATTAAATATCAGTAAAGACTCACCTAGAAAAAACCTAGAATGGTAGATTTCATTTCTTGTTTTAAAATCGTCCACCCATGAAAAGCTACTTGCTGTTTGGGTAGCTGGAGCTCTCCTCCTCTGTCGTTCCCTGGGACACTGTGAGCTTGGGTTTGGAAACTTTGCTGGGAGTATCTGCTTGGCTCATTCAATTGCCTTACATGTGCCCATACACAAGTCCTTGTGTACCAAGCCAATGGTCTGTGGTGTGGAGCTGAGCACATTGCCCTTCTGGCTTCACTGTGAATCCCAGGCTAAGCTTTGTGCAGCCACAGAAGAGGAAGAAGATCATCAGTGAAGGGCATGGAGGAGAGATAATTTCAAATATCTCCTCTTCCGAGATGAGGGACTTGTCTCTTTTGGTGACCTTGTGTGTTGGGTCTGCTCCTTGTCTGCTCCCTGTCTACCCCAGGGGGCAGGTAGGAGCACTGAGTCACCACTGTGGTGGTGACTGCAGTCATATTAATTGACATAATCTGTATGCACTGCTCTGGAAGTCCCCATACACTCAAGGTACTGCTCTCATATCTCTTGTATTATATCACTTTCATATCGTATAGTGATTCTTGTGGGGACCCAATGCCCTGAATTACCCTTGGAACATGTGGTCTCCCCAGGCAGTTTGAGAAACATCTGCAACTCGCATTTATGTGAGACTAAGAATGAAAGGGGGGCTCCCATGCCAAGTGGCTCCTGTTCTTCCACTGCTACAGAGTGGAATTAGAATGGGAAGCACAATAAGTGACATGAAATGTAAACTGTCAGGAATGTAAGTAGGGGAATCTCAGCCATGTGTGGAAGTAGCAGAGATGAAGCTTTGCATGAGGTGCTGTGTGTTTGTGTAACTTGCTACGTGACATGGAGAGCAAAGACAAGATTCAACTGGAGACCTCTCAGTTTCAGTCAGTCCAGCAAGATCATAGAATCATAGAATCATAGAATAGTCTGGGTTGGAAGAGACCTTTAAAGGTCATCCAGTCCAACCCCCCTGCCATGGGCAGGGACATCTTCAACTAGATCAGGTTGCTCAGAGCCCCGGCCAACCTGACCTTGAAGGTTTCCAGGGATGGGGCATCCACCACCTCTCTGGGCAACCTGTGCCAGTGTTTCACCACCCTCAGCGTAAAAAATTGCTTCCTTATATCTAGTCTAAACCTATCCTTTTTCAGTTTAAAACCATTCCCCCTTGTCCTATCACTACAGGCCCTGCTAAAAAGTTTGTCCCCATCTTTCTCATAAGCCCCCTTTAAGTACTGAAAGGCCTCAGTAAGATCTACCCAGAGCCTTCTCTTCTCCAGGCTGAACAACCCCAACCCTCTCAGCCTTTCTTCATAGGAGAGGTATGATCCTTCTGATCATTTTCATGGCCCTTCTCTGGACCTGCTCCAACAGGTCCGTGTCTTTCCTGCACTGAGGACTCCAGAGCTGGATGCAGTACTCCAGGTGGGGTCTCACCAGAGCAGAGGAGAGGGGCAGAATCACCTCCCTCAACCTGCTGGCCACGCTGCTTTTGATGCAGAACTAGGATACAGTTGGCTTTCTGGGCTGCGAGCACACATTGCCAGCTCATGTCCACCTTTCCATCCACCAGTACTCCCAAATCCTTCTCGGCAGGGCTGCTCTCAATCCCTTCATCCCCCAGCCTGTATTGATACCGGGGGTTGCCCCGACCCAGGTGCAGGACCCTGCACTTGGCCTTGTTGAACCTCATGAGATTCCCATGGGCCCACTTCTTGAGCTTGTCCAGGTCCCTCTGGATGGCATCCTGTCCCTCTGGCGTGTCGACCGCACCACTCAGCTTGGTGTCATCTGCAAACTTGCTGAGGGTGGACTTGATCCCACGATGTCATTGATGAAGGTATTAAACAGTACTGGTCCCAATACAGACCCCTGAGGGACACCACTTGTCACTGATTTCCAGCTGGACATTGAGCCATTGATCACTACCCTCTGGATGAGACCATCTAACCAATTCCTCACCCACCGGACAGTCCACCCATCAAATCCATATCTCTCTAATTTAGAGAGAAGGATGCTGTGGGGGATCGTGTCAAAGGCCTTACAGAAGTCTAGATAGATGACATCTGTAGCCCTTCCCGTGTCCACTGATGTAGTCACTCCATCATAGAAGGCCACTGGTTTGGTCAGGCAGGACTTGCCCTTGGTGAAGCCATGCTGGCTGTCTCGAATCACCTCCCTGTCCTCCATGTGCCTTAGCATAGCTTCCAGGAGGATCTGTTCCATGATCTTCCCAGGCACAGACGTGACACTGACTGGCCTGTAGTTCCCAGGGTCCTCCTTTCTACCCTTTTTAAAAATGGGTGCAATGTTTCCCTTTTTCCAGTCACCGGAGACTTCACCTGATGCCATGACTTTTCAATGTCATGGACAGTGCCTTGGCAATTCATCATACATCAGCCAGTTCCCTCAGGACTCTGGGATGCATCTCGTCAGGTGCCATAGACGTATGTATGTTCAGGTTCCTCAGGTGGTCATGAACCTGATCTTCTCTTACAGTGGGAGGGACTTTGCTCCTCCAGTCCGCATCTTGTGGTCCATCCATTTGCGAGGTGTGGGAAGAGAGATTGCCAGCAAAGACTGAGACAGAAAAGTTGTTGAGTACCTCAGACTTCTCCTAGTCCGTTGTTACCAGTTTACCAGTCTTGCTCAGGGGGTGGTACGCTTTTTTTGACCTTCCTTTTCTGGCTAACATACCTCTAGAAGCCCTTTTTATTGTTCTTTGCGTCCCTTGCCAAGTTCAGCTCCAACTGCACCTTGGCCTTTCTGACCCCATCCCTACACAACTGGGCAGCGTCCCTATACTCCTCCCAGGATACCTGTCCCTGCATTTCTTTCTTGCCCTTTAGTTTGACCAGCAGGTCTTGACTCATCCATGCCGGTCTCTTGCCTTCCTTTCCTGATTTCTTATACCTGGGGATCGAGAGCTCTTGTGCTCTATGGAAAGCGTCCTTAAAGATCTGCCAGCTCTGTTCCGCTCCCTTGTGTCTGAGGGCAGTTTCCCAGGGGGTCCTATTGACTAACTCCTCGAACAGCTGGAATTTTGCTTTCCTAAAATTCAGGGTCCTGACTTTACTCTTCATCTGACCCATATCCCACAGGACTGCGAACTCCACCAGTGCATGATCACTGCAGCCCAGGCTGCCTCCAATCTTGACGTCACCAATTAGCTCACTTGTGTTGGTGACCAACAGGTCCAGTATCACATCCCCTCTGGTAGGACTGTCTATTACCTGGCTTAAGAAGTTATCCTCAATGCATTCCAGGAGTCTCCTGGATGGCCTACAGCTTGCTGTACCACTTTTCCAGCAGATGTTGGGGTGGTTGAAGTCCCCCAGCAGGACGAGAGCCTGCGAGCGTGATGCCTCCTGTAGCTGGAGTAAGAAGGCTTCATCAATAGGCTTCCCTTGATCGGGCAGCCTGTAGTAGACACCAACCACAAGGTTCCCTTTGTTGCCTCTGTCTCTAATTCTTACCCATAAGCTTTCAAGCTGCTCATGGCTATTCTTCAGAGACAGCTCTTCACAATCTATCCATTTCTTGATGTAGAGGGCAACCCCTCCACCCCTCCTTCCTCGCCTGTCCCTTCTGAACAGTCTGTAGCCATGGATAGCTGCACGGCAGTCATGGGATTCGTCCCACCAAGTTTCAGTAATGGCAACTAGGTCGTAGCTTTCTAGCAGCATGGTGGCTTCCAATTCCTCCTGTTTGTTGCACATGCTGTGTGCATTGGTGTAGAGGCACTTCAGCTGGGCTGTCGGCCATGCCACCTTCTTAGAGGAACACCCCTTAATTCCTTTGAGGTATTTTACTGGTGGTTCCCTGTTGGCTGCTATTACTCAGGAGCCCCTCGCTTATTTCCGTAAGACTTCAAGTGTGCTCCAGTGTAGCCAACACATCTCAGAGCAACAGGCTGAGGGCCCTCACGAGCACCCTGTCCCTCTAACCTTGGTGTGTCATCCCAGAGCTTGTCACAGGCAAGCCTGATATTATCCCCCTCCCTCTTCAAGTCTAGTTTAAAGCTCTGTCAATGAGCCCCGCTAGCTCGTGAGCAAAGACCCTCTTCCCCCTTTGAGAAAGGTGAATCCCATCTGATGCCAGCAGGCCTGGTGCTGTGTAGGCCATCCCATTATCGAAAAACCCAAAATTGTGGTGGTGGCACTAGGCACAGAGCCATGTATTAATAGACTGGGTCCATCTGTTTCTTCCAATGTCGCTGCCCACAACTGGAAGGATAGAGGAAAAAATAACCTGTGTTCCAGATTCCCTTACCAACCGTCCTAAGGCCCTGAAGTCTCTTTTGATCATTCTTGGACTACGCTTCATCGCCACCCACGTGAAAGAGCAGTAATGGGTAATAGTCCGAGGGCTATACCAGGCTAGGAAGTTTCTTAGTGATGTCCTTAACCCAGGTCCCAGGGAGGCAGCAGATGAACATGTCTAGATCTTTTTGCTGGGATGGGATGTCTACTTCAAACCCACTTGTGTAGTAGAAGATAGTGTGAAAACATATTTTTCATTGTTTATACCAAGGTTTAGTGCTTGGAAAAGGCTTGGTATTGCGTCTGCCAACTACTGAATCTGTTTGAAGGAGGCAGCCTTTATTAATCTTCCAGCTATGAGAACACTTCTGTAATCTTTTGGCATTGAGTTGGCATGGCACTCTGAATAATATTGAAACACTGATGGGGCATATGCACTTCCTATACTCATAGTGACTTCAGTGAAATGTTCTGCATGCTGTATTTGTATTTGTCATGTGTCTCTCTTATATTGAGAACTAGGAGTATGGCATGATGGAGGAAGGCATTTAACTCTCTGATATTGAGAACAGCCTGCTACATACCTTTGTCCTAGGAAACCAGTTAGAAGAAAAGAGTTCTGGTTTAGAGGAATTGTATGATTTACAGTTGTAACTGTTTAGTTTTTCTTTGCATAAGCCCTTCTGAGGTGCACTATAAAAAGCACAGGGAAAGTCAGTTTTTACTGGAGAGTGTTTGGAACAGGACTGCATGTGTGGAAGGAGAGTTACTCGCATCTGTATGGGCATTGCCAAAGTTTTCTAGGATGTTATGAATTGCCAGTCGTTTCATTTTGGGATAAAGGAATAGGAAGTGTGGGTGAGACTGAAATAGAATTGCTGCTCTTGACTACAAAGTCCCACCAAAACACATGCTTAGGGAAGTGGCCAAGGCTGCACAGACATCAGAGGGGCAGGAGTCTTTCCTCCTCTGTAGTTTTCAATGTTTCCACACTGGCTCATATAAATGTTGGCAGGACTGCAGTCTTCGACAGTGCTACAAGTGGCATCTTTTATTTTTTCATTACAAGCATGAACATTACCAATAAATGTATAGTGACTGTAGAACTTCTCAATATAGAAAGAGGTTTATCTGTCTTCTTACTGAATGATGCACATTTATCTTTTAATTTCACTGTAGTGTATTACAAACTATGTTTTAATGGTACTGATGTGCCGATCAATCCAGATTAGTTGCTATGGCAAGCTTTGTCTTCCTCGTTACTTGCTTGTCTTCCTCATTATTTACCTGTTAGTCAGTGCTTGGCTTAGTCACGATTTTTGCCAACAGTGATTTTAGATAGATACCTCCAAATTACTGATAAAGATTCTGCAAAAAACCCCCCCACTCCTTTGCACAGAAATGTGTATCTGTGCTCTCTCTCCAAGATTGTTTCTTTTCCATCTTTCTGGGGGAAGATTGTAAGAAGCTTTAAAATGGGATGAAAACATACTTATTAATCCTGGGCCTAAATTAGTTTTCGAGGATCTGATTCTGAAAACGTCAAAAGGAAATAAAGAAGCTTCATGTCGTAGCCTAGAATTTTGCTCTAGGGACCTAGGCAAATCAGTATGGACATCTTTAAGTTTGTACATTAGGAAAAAGGGAAAAGCCAAAAGCACTGTTTTTCTTCCCCGCGAAAGAGTTTGATCTCTGAGCTAACGTACAAGAAGGCCAACTCCAGTCCAGTCCTCAGGAGGCTCTCACAGAACATTTTCAAACCTCTGTGAGATGAAAAGAAAAAATAAAAGAAGTGAGAAACATAGATATTAAAAATGAAAAGAAAATTATTTCCTAGGCTGATATCTTCTGAGATAATACAGGGAATGATACTTACTCATATTAACACCTACAATTTGGTAATTTCATTTGTTAATCTTGTTAACATGCTGTTTTCCCTCTATTTCAGTTAATTAAAAAAGACAGATCTGACCTGACAATGGTCTCCATGGTGCTTGTAATCACACTTTCCTAAACCCTGACACACTGCTGTTTGTTATCACATTTTCTTGGGCTTCCCATTGTTTTTCAAGCCATTTTTCACAACTGAATGAGAGCTGATAGGAGATAACATGCCAAACAAGGTTGTGTGAGTTTCTGCTTTGAAAGCAACAGTAATGAGAAAGCCATCATTTGGTAAGATTGCTGGGCAAGGGTTTCAGATAAGCATTTAACTGACAAAATACAGGCTGATGGAGAACTAAGCTGCCTGCAAATGTATAGAGCAACCAAAAGCTGTCATATCTTTCAAAAAGCAAACAACATTCTTCCACTGATCTTCCATTCCTTTAAGCCAACATAGTAAGAAGTGGCTTTCCAATTTGGGTCCTGATGTATTTGCTTGCATCACTGTTTATATAACAAATCAAGCAAAAAGTAAGGGAAAAGACCTCTCTGTTAACCCTCACAGCCTTGCAGTTTTTCCTTGACTGATTACAAAGTTCTTTCCAAACACTGATTAATCACATTAAAAGGCCACATAGACTGATATTCTGTCAGTTTTTCAATGCCAAATATCTTTGCTGCCAACAGGCAAGAAGTTAATGAATGGAAGAGATTATATACAGAAATAATTCAGCTGGTAAAATGATGAGCAAGGAAAAAATGAGACCCACTAAGTGGAGCTAAACAGAAAGAAAGAAATTAGTATTTTTAGATGAAGTCCAAAAGATTTCAGGTAGCATTATGGCTAAAGTAGTTTTATTATACAATAAATAGGTCCCCACCTGAAACAAAATTAAACTTAGATGCCGCTATCTCTCCAATACCTGCTCCAATATTTTACCATCCTCATGGTGAAAAAATGTTTCCTAAAATCTGATTGGAATTTCTGTTTTTGAAGTTTGTGTCTGTTGCCTCTCATCCAATTGCTGTACACCTCTGAGAAGAGTTTGTTTCTGTCTTGTCTGCATCATACCATTACATAGCTGGGGTCAGCAGTGAGATCCTCCAATCTTTCTCTTCTTCAGGTTGAACAAGTCCAACTCCCACTCCTGCTCCTCATATATTCACATGCTTCTCCTGGATATCTGCTTTCTCGGTTCACTATAGCATAACTTGGACTCCTGAATTAGGTTTCTAAACATCAATGGAATAAACCTGGGTCAGCCAAGAGACAGGACAAAGTCACGGTCTCTGACCGTAATTTGAGACTTGTGATCAAAAACTGCTTCAGAAGCCCCAGGGTAAAAGAAAGAATGACTGACCCAGAAGAATACCGTGTTTCATGGTGGCAACAGAAGAGGCTCTAGACAAGCTGAAGGGACTCATCCAAACTAGGTTTCTCTGGCAGTGAAGGCTTCTGCCTAATTAGCAGAGTTCCCCACTCTTCGATCATTTTGTTGGCTCCAAATGGTTAACTCTGGAATAGAAATTCTAGCAAGCAGACTTTGTGTTAACAGCATTAAGAGTTCATGACTCTTGGAAAGCTGTTGCTTCCGTCTGTATAAAAATGTTGTATCCAGAAGGCTGCACCTAGAGCCCTGAGGACTGGAACCTTTCTTTTTCAATGACAGCACAAGCTCCTCAGACACTGGGGAAGTATGAAGCAGCTTTTGGTGGGAGGGACCACTAGGTATCTGCTCGGTTGAAGATTAGCAGAATCAAAGAGAATTAAACTCAAAAAACTTCTGAAAAAGCTGAATTAAAAATGTGTAATAGGAAGAATGGCTTAGGGAAACAAATCACAGGAATTCCTTCTGAACTTGGTAACTTTCTCATAAATAGGAAACAAACTGCAGAACTGAAACCAGTGGCTCACCTTATTGAGATCTGCTCTAACAAATGACCATGTACACTTCTTTTCATTATGTGACCAGAGGATCAGACTGGTCTTATGGCAGAGGAAGTGATCACTGTCCAAAATACCACATGGTCATTGCAACAGAGCTGTGATCCAGAGAACAAGAGGCTGGTGATCAGCCTAGGGGTGAGGTAATGGGGTTAGGCCATATTGTGCAGCATATTTTTTTCAAGTGACAACTAATATACAGACCAGCACGATTTCTCCCTCTCCATCTTTCAGTCTCTGAAAAATGACTCATGTGATGCATCAAGTGATGAGACAGTGGGAACGTGACACCAAAGACAGATTTGCCTGTGACTCCAAAGAGTTGCTTAGAGCTCTGCAGAGGGAACCTGGGTTCAGGCTTGTGGCCAGCAGTCACTAAAGATGGGGATGTGCATGCGTCATTCTCATGGAGATAGCTGGTACAAATTAAAGTGCATCCAGCACTTTTTTTGAGTACTGAAGTGGACATCCATCCATGTCAGCAGCAATTTATCCCATTTAAACTAAGCAGGGATTACTAGTCTGTAAAACCATAGAGGACTCCAGGACTGAGGTGTTTCAAGGTCCACAATGAACTGAATTCAAAACTTGTTCCCAAACAAATGATGGACCAAAATTTCCAAGACCCCAGACTCTGAGCTTTGCTGCACAGGAATATTCCATAGAGGGCATTTGGGTTCAACGTGTTTAAAAATGCTGTGTCCTTGCTCTTCCAAGAACTTCAGAGGAGCTCAGCAAAGCAACTAGTTTATGTACGTTTTCACTTCTTAAAAATGGTTACCTGAGTTCACTTTAATGCATCATATCCTGTGCTTTTTTCAGTCACAATGAGCACTGACCAGTCTTGTGCACGATGTTTTATCTGGGCTTGCATGGGGACGGTGGAAGGAAGTACTAGGGAAAGAGATTCTCCTTTTTTTGAAGTGGGTGAGATACAGCAAGCGTGACTTAAAAGGAGAAAATCTGGCACAAAGAGAGAACTGCTTGTGCCTCCATTCTCAGTGGAGTTTTGAGTCATTCATGCAGTGCAGTAGCTAGGGAGCCTGAGTGACTCATACATTGCTAACTATGGAGAAAAAATGTATTTTCTGAAACATTCAAGCATTACTCACATTTTCACTTAGTATCAGCTGATTCTAGTAGCCTTATTGCACCTTTTGGGATTTAGTGCAATGGGTTATATAAAAGACAGATTGGGCTCAAGCTCCCTTTAAACTGCTGTGCTAAATCTGGCATCAGGCACCTTGCCTAGGTTATGAAGCATTTTGAGTGCCCCTCAGTTCAGCGTGAAAGTTATTATCTTTAACAGGGAGGAGCTGGGAAAATTGCAAAACTCACATTACAGCTGACTTCAAAAGCTCTTAATAACTATCTTAACTTCTATGTTGTGATTTTCATCCCAAAGGCTTCTCAAATGTTTGACCAACTGCTAAACAGAGCATATCCAGGGATTTATTAGTCACTGCTGAACTGGTGCAATTTCTAGGGTCTTCAGTACTCAAAATCATGGAACCATAGGAAAAAATCAAGTCTTCTCCAGGCTGAACAAGCCCAGATCTCTCAGCCTCCCCTCGTACACCGTGTGGTCCAGCCGCCTGGCCTGCTTGGTGGCCCTCCACTGGGATTGCTCCACTATGCCCGTGCCTTCCAGTATGGGGGAGCCCAAAATCAGACACAGCATGTGATCCCACAAGTGTTGAGTAAAGGGCAGTGATCACGCCCCTTGACCTGTGGGCTACCCTCTTGCTAACACAGCCCAGTGTTCGCTTGGTCTTTGCCACGAGGACCCACACTGCTTAAGAGTAAAGGGCAGTGATGTGACATGGGTTCATGCAGATGCATAGTACATCTGTGTGGTACAAAGATGGCCAGGAGACATGTTAGGAGATCTGCATATGTTCACACTGTCCATAATTTCATCCACTTTGTGGAAGACTGTGTAGACTATTTAGTAGATCCCTGGAGTAAGACCAGAAGTCTGACATTAAGTTCCTGATTTATTAGACAAGAATGAGTCATTTCAGTTTTAAAGAGAAGTGAAATTATGTAGACCCTTTTTGCAAATAGTTTTGAGGTCTATGGAAAAAGTGCTGTGTAAGAGCTAGACGTCATTTTGCATGAGCTTTTTGTGAATGTTTGTGTGAGGTAGGTCCCTGCTACAAAATTCTACCCCAAAGCACATTTCAACATTTGTGCTGCATTATTCTATGAACTTTAATATGTCACTGTGGCCGGGAGTTTAGTATGAATGAAAAGAAAACTGGATATTTTCCTGGATAATGGGAATACACAGGTTTATTAGCAAGGATTACCAAATAAATAAAACCTCTGTGAGTTCTAGAAAGGATGAGGATCCTCAGTACGAGGCACGTTTGTGCTCCAAATAAATAGGAACAAAGGAGCCATTTCTGTTAGAGAGTATTTCCACAACAGTCTGATGCGGTTTCGTGCTTCTTCCTCTGAAGTCCCTGGCAGCCCTTCTCAGAGACAGGACATTGACCTCAGACTGGGAAGGTCCAATGACTGGACTATTTCTGGAATATTTCACTGAAAGCCTTCCAGTGCCTCCCCATGGTCCTGTCTTCTACCCAGGAAGGCAAAAAGCATTTTCCTGCAGCTGGATGGGGAAGAACCAGAGGTGATCAGCTGCTGAAGCCTAGAAAAACATGGTTTTATCTCTTCTGATGGCCAAGGAGAGCACACAAGGAAATACAGGCATGGATGTGGACACAGCAAGCTTGATCTGGCTCTGCAGTGTACTAGGATAAGTCAGACGTCAATCATCAAGACTAACACTACAATTAAGCCTAATTCCAACTCGTGATGCATTTGCTTAGATGTCACTCCTTTTCCTAATAAATAAATACATTTATTGAATGTAATTAATAATTTCTAATGGATTGGGCTCCTTTTAAAGTCTGGCTAACATTTATTGAAGCCAACAGGTGTCTGTGGGGTAAAATAGCACTCCATCCTCAGTGCAGCAATATCCAAAGTTCAGGACTGTCACAGGGGAGATGTGGGCAACCCCAGGGCTTAGTCAGGCATGTTCTGGAGTGTGCATATCTCTGATAGAGACAGATGGTTGTTTGCTCACAAGGAATATGTAGGTTAATTCCCTAGAGAAATGTATGTGTCTTTATCTGATTACACTTCAGGGGCAATTTGGGTAGAACAACTTCAATGGGAATTGTGGGAAGCACTGAAAAGTCAGGTCACAGTTTCCTGTGGACTGAGATATTTAATATTAGGCAATGTGGTTTGAAACTGTTAGCCAAGAGGTAAGGCACTGCTATTGCAAAAGGGCTTGAAGATTTTGTAAGGTAATTGTTAGGAAATGAACCAAGAATAGGGCAGAAAATGTCATTATGTTTCTAAGTAATAAGTAGTGTAACTGTGAATGCAGGATGCAGTTCTGTTCCTCCCCATCTCAGAGCTAGAAAACGTTCAGAGAAGGATGATCAGGAGTATAAAATCGTTTCCTGACTAACAAAGGCAAAGTGGACCAGGAGTCTCCACCTTGGCATACAGGCAGCTGAGGGTCTATAGAGACCTATATATCCCATCGGGGTCCATCGAATCTGGGAGGCCATAGAGAAGGTGAAAGAAGTAGAGGTTCTGCACTATTTCTCACACTGTAAGAACTAGAGGGACTCCAGCCATCAGCACGTTTGGCACAAACAAAAGAAAGTACTTTTTCACAGAGTACCTATAAAATGATGGAACTGATTGCTGTGGTAATTGTGAAGGTGGAAACAATACAGAGATTCAAACCAGACTGAATAAATTACTTCCGACTGTGATTATTAAGCATGATATTGCAGATACAATCTCCCGCTCAGGATGTCCCCCAACCCCTCTTTTGGCAGAAGTCACCAAGAAGACGGGTTGCTTGTACATGCCCCCATTTCTACTGTTCTTCATGTATTTTCCCCACTTCCCATCATCATTCATGGGGGAGCTGCTTTTGAGGAAGGCAGAGTTATGCATTTTTTCTGGACATCCTTGTGTTTCTCCTCATCCTGATCCCTTTGTCAAGGATTTCTGTGCTCACAGGACAGCTGTAGAGAGCTCCTTCTCCTGGCTGCACGAGTCTGCCTTTGTGCATGGGGGAGGGAACAGTATCTCTCATAGGAAATGAAAGAAATGACAGGTACAATGTCCCTCAGGTAGCTCAGATCAGGTGGTCACACAGAACCTTGATTTTGGTTAGTGAAAGGGGAAATGGTGTCTGGGCAGTCTCACCAGGATCAATTTCTTAGTGAACCACATCCTTCTCTTCAGGAAGGGAGGTGGAGCCATGTTTGGGATCCTTGCTGCCCATAGTGATGGATTCCTTTCCCCACAACGTATACGATCTCTGTGTGTGTGTGCTTTTCTGCCTTGGATGGATGCTCCAAAGCCATAAGTGAAGGCAAAGCTGGGTGTCTCTGCTGGGGGCAGAATTGGGAGTGCTGGGATATGAAAAGCTGGGGCAGCGTGGTGGTATGCTGGAGCAGAGCAGAGCCTGCTGCTGGCTGAGTGACACCAGGGGGCTACCTGGGAGGTGTCCATGCCCACCACAGCTGCAGCTGCACCCCGGGACAGACATGGCATTGTGGGGAGTCCTGCGGGTGGTAGGATGTGCTAAAGGAAGGACCACAGCGAGCCAAGGCTCCTTGGGGCACTCTGGAGAGAGCCAGCCTTGCAGGTGTGGGGGGAGACCCCAGCCACCCACCCATACCGGCCCTCATCTCCCACTGCCCATAAAGGGAGCTCATATCTCTTCGCATGGCACTGGGGAAAATCAAGTTATCTGCACCTGAGGACATTCGACACCCCATCCCTCTCAGGCATTGGTGTAGTCAATGGTGTCCCACCATGCAGCTCTCTGGCAGAGGAGACCGGTAGTGCCAGGACCCGCACTCTCCTTCCAGCCTCACCTTTTCTGCAAAACCCACTTGATGGCAATGGCGCAAGGTGCACGCTGTTCACAACTGACTGTCCGGGCAGCTGTGCCCCACAGTGTGACCAGCCCTTGTGCCCCAGCCGCTCCAGTGATGGGATGCTCCCTGGGCTCTCACAGCTGCATCGGGCAGAGCTGCCATCTTCATCTTTTCTTTTCACCGTTTTCTTTTCCTTTTCATTGTATTTCATCCATCTGTAGTGCCCTGACATGTTAACTGGTGAGCTTTTCACAGCACAGACTTTATTTGTGTTTTTACAGCACCAGCTAGAGAAGCTCCTTCAACCTGAACCTTTCCTCTGGAGGCTGCTACAAAACAAACTGCTGTGGAGTGTAAGGGGGAAAGCAAGGTCCAGCTGCTGCTGTATGTGGCCCAAAGGTGCCTTATTTGATCCACACCAAAATACAGGCTGGTGCAGCTTGTGCATTCACTATACGGCATGCATCTGACATGCAGTAATAGCTGTTTTCTGACAGCCTGCAGTCCGATCCTGGGGCTGTCTCCTCCAGGCAGCGATGTCAGGACTGTTACGCAGCACTAAAACATCAGCCCTGTTGTTGCTGCAGGTTTCAGGTGAGGTGGTGACTGTTGCATGAAAAACTGCCTCTCCTCTCAAGGAGCCAAGCGAAGGCTGATGAGAAAAGTCATTGCACAAGCTAGTACTTCCTAGCATATACAAAATGTTTTCTGGTTCTCTGCTCGCTGCTATTTCACCCTCAGCCTCACTTTTCATTTAAGCTATCTTGCAACAACCAAGGAT
This sequence comes from Aptenodytes patagonicus, assembly GCF_965638725.1. NCBI lineage: Eukaryota > Metazoa > Chordata > Aves > Sphenisciformes > Spheniscidae > Aptenodytes > Aptenodytes patagonicus. The sequence goes on along the minus strand of NC_134949.1, from coordinate 196,236,874 downwards.
TTTTGACCAGTGAAGTGGTCTTTCTCTTTTTCTAACCCCAGCACCATGCAGAACAGGGCCTCGCTGCAGAGCACGGGGTTTGTGAACCATTGCACTAGACACAACATCAGTACCGGGGATAACGAAAGGGTGCAAACCCCTGACTGTGAGACTGTCCGTGAGACTGGGCTTCAGAAACATGGGTGGTAGTCCAGCCTTGGCTTCCTGAGCACATTGTCCAAGAGGTGTTACACAAACACAAGGAAGCATCATTCACACACATTCAGATGAACAGACCTTTTGCAGTCTGTTTCCCAAACATTAGTCTCGGCTCTTCTATATCTGGCATAATTTTTCCTGACTTCATACTTTTCCTTTTAACATAAAATTCCTTGGGCACAGCCTAAGTTCTTGTTTCAATGAAGTTGCCCAAGAAAGTAACACAAATTCAGGCTGGAAGTTAGGAGGATGTGTCCAGTGACCAGGCGAATAAAGGGTAACTCAAGCTTTCCATTGAGTAGGTGGAGTGAAAGAGCAAACAATCCTTGAGGATGGTGTATGAAAGGAATAACACAATGCAGTTGCCTGAGATAGCCCAGGCATCCTTTTAGGCCCTATGATTCACATGACATTCGTGCCTTATTCTCAGCTTCTCAAACCTCTGTCTCCTACTGTTATTATTATTAGCTTTGTTTGCTAAAGAAACAAGGCTGATGTGATGAGGCTGCCCATCTGCTTGGCTGTCTATTGGTCCCATCTGTCCCTTCTCCCAAAACCCTGTGAACCTGCTGGCCTGTTTCAGTCCAGTCTGATGGTGCGATGGAGGTCTCAGGGTGAATTATCCTACATGTGCCATGAAAATTGGTTGCTCCTCAGGGAAGGACTAACGCAGCTCTTGGTGGAGAGAAGGGCGGGATGAATCCAGCTGTTGGTGCCCTGTCTGTGGCAGCAGCCGGGCTACTGGTGGACATGCACGTACTCATCAGGCAATCGGGACACAGGACACTTGAAACTTGAAACAACATGTGCTGTCTCTTGCCTGTGGGAGGATGTCCTAAAGGAGGTGGGGTAGCTGCGCTATGGCCTTGCAAAGGCAAGGGGATGAAGGACACATTTCTCTGGATAAACCAGCCTTCCCATGTCTGCAACTCACTGAGCAGCACCTGCATCCGTAACCCTGGGTAACTCTCCAGGTAAAGGATTCAGCTCTCAGTATGTGGCTGATTGTGCATGTTAACTACCTCCTGACGTGAGCTACTTCAGACATGGATTTGATTTGGCTCCTGAAGCTGTGCATGCCTGTGTTTACACTGCTCACCTACCTGAGTGTGAGAGGAGACCAAGGCCTCTTTGGGGAGCTTTGCCATCCGTGCAGGAGCACAGAGTGATCAGTCCCAACCCCAGATTTCCAGAGATGCTGACTTGATCCATTGTCCATCTTCCCACACTGCCGAGGCAGCATTTAAGCACGCAACAGATGCTGTAGTCTGGCAGGGAATATAAATACGTGCTTAGGTTTGTCCGCTGGTGCTGCTCAACCTCTAACATTAACTGCGTGTCTTTGCAGGAATGAGACCACTCTGTGCAATAGTCTCATGGCTCTGAAAGCTTTTGAGACTGTCTGTGTGTCCTCCCTCTACCAGACTCTCTTACTCTTCATTTTTTTTAAGCTGAATAATCAGGACAAAGCTACATTTCCTTTCCTGCAGGGCATTTCCTTCCTTCTCAGGTCTTTCTGTAGTGCATCGTGCACGCCTCACCTTTTTGCAGGTAAAAAGGATGTAATCTCGCTCAGGTGCTCCCAGGATCCCCCTGTGACTGGCAGCCAATGAAAGATTCTCTTTTTTCATTTTCATGCTTCCTGTCTTCAAAGTGGCTCAACAGCCTCTGCAGATCCTCAGCTTCCCTCCCAAATGGAGTGCATCTCATTTCCATTCCTTTTTAAACTTACCAAAATAAAGTCCACTTGTTTAACAAGGAAAGCAGTGCAGGGTTACATCCTGCCAAGGATGCTAATGGCAAAGGCAGGGCCCGGGCAGGGAGCTGCCAGAGGGGGACAACTCGTGCCCCGCCTCTTTTTCGCCACTTTTATTAAGATCCCGCTCTGCAAATGTCACGCTTGGTGTTTCGATGCCTAAATTTCAATTGCAATCACATGATCTGCTTGTCTATAAGCAAAAGACTTGCCCTGTTTCAGAGTATGAATTACAGTCATGAATTCACCCTTGGCTAAATTGCATGTTTATTCCTAGTATGAAGCTATGAACTCTGCTCCTGCAGAGAGGAAATCATTACCCACGGCAATGCCCTGAAAAGGGGAGGGACTGAGGAGGGAGAAGCACAAACATCACAGAAAAAGCCTAACATGCTCGTTATGAATAAAATATCCAGCCCAGCTTTAATCATAGAACAGAATGGCTCCAAACAGCATCGGAGGCCTGGTTTACGAGGCATAGGACTGATACTTCCCCCTCCCCCGCCATGAGAGTTTTATTTTAGGTGATAAAAACAAGGAGAAAACACTGAAAAGTCAGGAGAAGTGGAAGGATCCTTTGCAACTCAAGTGTCAGTCTGCATCTGTGAGGTATGGAATAAAAAAGCAGTTTTGCTGCAGCCTGATCTCACTAAAGCTTCACTTCCATTCCCAACCACGGGCTTTGCTGGCTGTCAGAAATGAGCTGCTTGGAGGGGTCCAGAGAGCCTGCTGCGCCTAGGCAAGGGCAGGCGGAGGGCTGGCTGGGGACACTGCTGCTCCCTCCTCCTTGGGTGCTCCCTGCACAAAGCAGGGGAGGCATCGGAAGGTGCCTGACTGCCACATGGCCAAGGATTCCCCTCTGCTGGGGAAATCTTCAGCGGTTTTCTTCCTGGCACTGCTAGAGGACATGTAGCTACCACGTGTGACATCCACGGGGACACTAAAGTCCCCTCCTTTACGTGAACAGCTGAAAGGGAATGCGTAAGCTGTTAGGGAGCAGCCCGAAAGAGGTGAGGCTGCCACAGCTCCAAGCCCCCAGGTCCAGCTAGTAACAAGGTTGAGCGCGTATTCCCCATAGGCGCACACACAAGCACACGTATACCACACACAGACATACGGCCGGACACACTGATCTACACAGACAGATGCAGCCAGCGCTCACGTAAACGCAAACAGCGCTGGTGGCCTCACCCAGTTCCCCTCTCTGGCTGAGCAGGATGACAGTACATCAGTGGAAATTATACATATACATACGTAGGGTGTGAATCCCTGCAGCAGCTGGGCTCAGACGCTCAGCCTGCCCTGTGACTGCCCCTGGATCCCAGTCTGCCCAGTGGCCAGCAGCTGGGCATGCGAGCCCCTGAGGGTGCAGCTCCGTCCGGTCTCTCCCGTGGTGGCACTCCAGGCACACGTCCCTCTGACCCTGCTCCTGCTCCAGCTGCTGCACTCAGACCCCACGTACCCATGGACACTGAATGGGGTCCCTCGCCCTGGAGAAGTTAGAAACAGCATTTAATGAGGAGACAGGACAGACTGCGCTGCGCAGGGCAGGGCATTGACCAGCCCTGGCTTATCCCCTTATCCCTCTATTTTCTCACACTTGTTCCTCCCCCAGTGACCTCAATCTCTCCCTCTCCCACCTTTGGTTCCTCCTTGTTTCTGGGCTCCCCCAGACGCCACGGTGCCTCCAGGTTCCCTGTGTGCGTGGAGACAGCCCTTCGATGGGCTGATGGCTCCGGTGGTCAGCTTGGGAGGAGCGGGGCAGGGGATGACTCACCAGAAGTCACCTCAAATTACTGAGCTCTTGCAAGGAGCGTGTGTCCTGGTGCAATGACACAGGACGTGAATTTTTTGTCCAATGTAAGATCCTCGGGTTAATAAAAACTGCTGTGGGCATTATGGCTGACATAAGGGATACTGAACCCACTCTTCCCTTTCCAAGGGTCATTTTTATTTTGCTGGGAAAGGTTTTTAAAATACGCCAGAGCTGTCCCCGCTGCACACACGCCTCTGTGTGCCACTCCGAGCACTGTCCCAGCACTAAGCAGCATTCATGCTGTGCCTCAGAGCTGTGCTGTTTGTGGTGTCTCTTCCCAAAAGCAACTTCATCTGGGTGGTGGAGAAGGCTTGGGACACCTCCAGATAGCTGATTCACCCCCGCCATTCCTCAAAGGACGACCAAAAGGGAGCCATCCCTTTCTGGATTTTCTTCCAAATTGGCATTTGTTTTATGGTAATCTCTTTTATTGTATATGAAACAATAACAGGCTTTGGTAAATTACTTTAGTAATCAAGCTCTTGTTTTATTTTATGGTTTAATGTAGCAACTATTAATTGCCTTGTGTACAAAAAGAGATTTTCCCCTAATTGTTTAATAGCATGAAGGACAAACACTGTTATGTTTCCAGTGCATTATTTGGTAGGTTTCTGGTGAGCAGGACTTTCCTCAGAGTCACCACTGGGTTGTGGTGAGATAATAGAGAGCTAGAGCAGAGCCTTGGGTCAGCAGCGGCTAAATAACAATGTCCTTCAGTGTTCACTTGGCAGCACTGGCTGGCCCCGAGTCCTTTCTTATCAACAGAGAGCGCTGTAGCAACACTTTGAGAAGTATCTGAAATCAAAACTTGGAGGTGAAATAAAAGCCAGCACTAACGGCCTCTGTGTAGCAACATTAACTTGCCTGGTTTCCATCAGTAAAGCTCTGCTACAGCTTTCACCCAAGCCCGAGGAAATCTATTGCTGTTTTGTTCTTTTTGCTGTCCTCAGGTCAAGACTAGTCAAATACTGCTTTTGCATGGAGTTGAAAGCCCATAAGGACTTTTGTACCTGGGACAGCCTTGCCTTGGCTATCCAATACCGGTGCTGCCTGTGGGAAGACAACTTGGTCTTTCTCCTGGACAATCTCTGGGGACTCTTGCTGAGCTCCGATTTCTGATACCTGCATGTTCCCACAGGTAGGTCAGTTTGGGAGCAAGGGGAAAGTCAGGAAGGCTTTCCTTGGAGCATACCACACAGCTCACTGGCCACGTGCTCCCAGCTGTGCACCTTCAGCAGCACGCTGTATTGTCTGGAGCAGCATCCCCAGTCCCTATTAGTTCATGAAGCCAGCAGCAGTGGCACGCTTCCCCCTACAGATCTAGGAGGAACCAAAAAACTTTTGCTCCCTCCATGCTTGCCTGGCCCCAGACCTCACACCCAGCTGCTAGCTGGAAGGACACAGTCTCAGCTGTTAGTTCAAACATGCTCAGTTATGCTAGCATCTTTCCTCATGGATTTAGCACGTCCACAAACGCTGTGGCCTATTTGGATGAACGCGTCACCCATGGCTGTAAGCAGGCTAGAAGTGTATCACCTCACCGGTTTAATATCCGTCATTCGTGTTGGCAATAACAATGATGGGACCTGGTCAAAACCCCACCGAGTTTCTCAATCAACTCTGGTAGACCTCAGATCAAGGGGGCGGGGACCCAGCGATCCACAGCTACCTTTGCCACTATGAGAGATCTTTTCACTGGCCCAATGGTGCCACTAAGCACCTTGAATCTGTACAAGGGCTTGGATTTATTAAAGGTGCTTAATAGTGAGAGGCCCAACAGGGATTAGTGAGTATTGAGCATCTCTGTCAGTAAGAAAACTCTTAATCAATTGTCTAAATCTGAATATTGGCAACCGTGGAGACAGGGTCCTCCTTCACCATGCCTTTCCTACTATGTGGGAAGGTAGAGCACCAGCAGGGCTCTCTCCCACCATGCAGTGACCACAGGGATGGTGCTACAGTGCCAGCAGGGATCTCTGGCTTTCCCATAGGTATTGCCGCAAAGAGCTCATCAGTACTCGCGTCACTGCCGGTACTGCTCCTCATGACACTTCTTGCAGGTGCTACACAGATCAGCAGTCCACCTTCATGCCAGCTCCCTGCCTCCCCTTCTCAGTATCGTGCCTTGTTGTCATGGACAAAAGCAGAGAGCTGGGGTTTTTTACCTCTCAAATTAGCTGTAAAAATTCATATGAACATTAAGTTCTTTAAACATCCGGTACTAATATTCCCTTTGTTTACACTCAACTCCATTTCTGGCCTTGTCTCAGAAATTAATTGTTCCATGTATAGCATCCTTCTCCTTCAGCTTAATGTGCGGGGAACTCCTGTCCCATACCGTCAGGGTTTCCTGCGTTTGCATTTTGGCTTTTTTATATGGCAAGTTTGTGCCTGGATTACTGAAATGATTTCTTACAATTTCCAGCGCTGGGAGATGAAATAGGTGAGTAGGTTCAGGACTCTGCTTCCCACCTCCTGCCCTTGTATAAGGCAATTTCCCTGCGTACATGCCCGAGTTACCAAAGCAACTCCTGGGGATGACGATTCCTGCCACTTGACATTGAGTATTTGTTGAAGCCTTTCTTAACAACACATAAAGAAAGCTCACTCCCGTCTGGCGCGGTGTGAAAGAGGAGCACTGCTGTGAGAGAGGGGGCTGCATGTTTGAGCGGAGGGTACTGGTACCCACCAAAGGCAGCATGCTCTGCCAGACTGAGCAGGGGCAGGAATATGCCCTGCCGCTCTCCTGGCTCAGGGAGTACCTTGCCATTTTCCCTTGAGGAATTGCTTTTCAAGTAACCTGTCTGTAAAATGGGGATGATCCAGCCTCCCACAGCCATGCCCAAAAGATCCAGTAATGTTTTCCCCAGTATTTTCAATCTCTGGAAGTCCCTGGGGATACCGCAGGACCTTGCTTATGGTCTCAGCACCCAGCTCTCCCAGCAAGACCTTCGTCTCTGACTCGGTGTGACTGAGTCTGTGACTCAGCTCTGAAATACAGTGCTTTTCCACTGAAGCTCTGAAATACAGTGTTTTTCCCCTGATAATTTTGATAAGTATAACCTTAAACTGGGCTACATTACAGATGAGAACCCAAGAACATTTTTAATCTCCTGTTATTTACTTGTAACATCATGAATCACAGCGTTGCACAGTGTACTTGATATTCCCTGATGATATAATTACGGTGCCCTCTATAAACTGTGCTTTCTTAATTCATTGTATTCAACATTCACCTTTTAGCAAGGCGTGCTTTAATTTTCACATGCACATTACTCAGTTCGAGACTAAACATGGGAATCGAAAACAAGACTCCTGATATAACAGCCACATCGCGCCAGCTGTGTATCTGCTGTGTTTGCTGACCTCCCACTGTAGCCTTTGCTCCCATCCCACACATGAGCAGCACTGGGTGGCTACAGGATGGGTGCAGCAAGATGGCTTCTTCGAGCTGGACTTTATAATGTGTGACAGGAGCTCGTTCCCAGCCTTTTCAACCAGGGCATGCTTACACGATGAGAAATACCTCTGTGGTAGTTGTAAGTTGCCTGCTCTCGATGGGGGAGGTCTCAAAGCTAAGTGCTGGCCGCGCTGGGCAAGGTGGGAGTCTGGCTGACAGTCCAGCGCCCTCACTGGTGCCCTTAGCTCTCTCCTCAAAGGCAGATTAGGCCAAAAATTGTGGAAAGGAGAGTATTAAGAAACCCATTTTTCCCCAGTGCCTCCACACAGCGTGTCCCTTAGGGACAAGCAGGGTAGGGTAGGGGAGTGCAGGGGCTCCACAGGCCCAGGGGGTTGGAGCTGCGGGTGTCCAGCGCAGGGAGAAGCCTGTCACCCTGTCCCCAGGCTCCAGCAGGATAAGCAGGGCTTGTGCCCATGTGGACAAACTCCCCTCCTTCCCCCAAGGATTGCTGGTCTCAGGCCATTACAACTGGCCCAGGATGCTGATAACTGTGTGCACCCAGTGCTGACCCCAGGTGCCTTCACCCTCTCCCCCACCATTTTCTCCAGGTCAGTCCCAACTCACATTTGTACTGTGAAGCTTGCCAGGAAGGAGAAGGAAAGCAGCCTTTCCAGGTCCAGGCTGCTTGGTCCCTCATCTGCTGCTAGTTCAAGAAAGGCTGAAGCTGCTTGTTGAGGCTCAGTGTCAGATTCAAGAGGCTGATTGTTACTGAGCTGCAGTGGATCTGCCAGGAGAAAAGCCCTGGAAATGGCAAGCAGCATCACCTCCAGAGCCTCCTCCGATGGTGCAACTGGGGCTGTCTGAGTCTGGGTTGAGCAGGGAGCTGATCTGGAAAGCTTGATGCAAATTCCAGGGAAATTACCTCTGCTGAGGTGACATTTGCTGAACCGAGCATCACTGAATAAGCAGCACCCCCACACCCAAGCTTTTTACCCCCAGCTTTTTACCCCAAGCTTTCTTAAAATCATAAACTCATTATCTGTTTGGTTCCCAGCCCTGCCTTAGCTCTCCCTTGGCAGTTACCAATAAAAAGATTTGCCCATAATCTATTTCTCTCTCTGCCACCAAACCTTGCAGGGAGGACACCAGTAATTTTCCAGGCTTGCCCCTGCCCCCCCTTCAGCTGACACCAGCTGCTGCTGCATCACTGAGGGGGCCACAGACATGACAAAAGTGAGTAAACAAAGCACAGGCCGATCAGCAAACAGCCTTACAGGTGCCTTCCCATCACGGAGCGCATCCTACAAAGCCTTGGATTTTCTTTTGTTTCCTTTCCTTCTCCCACATCTGATTTTCATACTTATGAACATGCAAACGCAACAGGGAAATTTAGGAAATCTGTTACTAAGGCAACTGATTAGGTGGTGATGCAAGTTATCTTATTATTTTAAAGTCAGGGTGCCCTACGTTGCAATAAGCTCCTACCAAAGGGGAGAATGAAAGTTTTCATAATACTTACCCACTCAAAGGCAGCACAGCCCTGAAAATGACTTGCCTTGAGAAAACACCAAGAGTGCCAGAAGCCAACAAAATCCAGCTGCCTTAGCTGTAAAGTGAGTGGAGGCAAAATGTCCTCCTCGTTCCCATGCCGGCAGGGTTGGGGAGGGGGCAACTCGTTGTCAGCAGTAGATGTCATGCAGCCTGTGGGAAAAATCACTCATGTGACATGAGTAATTAACCAGACATCCACTTACAATTACATTTAATTATAAAGAAGAGAAATCAGAGCAGCAAAGATGCAGGTCCTTGGACCTAAATGTTGTACCAAAATGCAATGATACAGATGACGTTGGACTGAGGGCTATGGTTCCCCAAAGCAGTTAACTTGGGTTAACTTTGTTTTCAAGAGATCATTTTCCTGCAGTTGAGCCTGGGCCAGTTCTGCTGTTGCAGACCCTGCCTTTCCCCAGTTTGACCTCCCGCAGCTCAACCACAGGCTTTTCTCCTGCATTTTGCTTCCCCCTTTGTGGTGTTTCATTATTTCCAGTCTTCATACATGTTGCCATCCACCCTTCTACACAAACTTGGGTGCATGCAGCATTTCTTTCACTTGGATGGTGCCCAAAAGCTAGGTTTCTGCATCATAACTTTGCCTTTGACCTCAGCACCCACTGAGCTGGGGAAAAAAGGGGCAGGAGCCAGCACAAACGATGGGGACTTGGTCAGCCCCTAGTGAGGGTGGTATCTCCTGCCTCTTTCTCCATGCCCATCCTCAGCACATTCAGTCTCTTCACAGCCCGCAGCCCCAGGATTTGCAGCCCAGGTACCTGCTGCCCATGCTTCATGCAGACCTCCCTCACCGGAGGAGTCACCTCAGGTCTGCTGGTGGCTCTGGGACCCTGCTCAACCCAGTGATGCTTGCAATTCATCTGCCTTTGCCAGCTCCCACTGTGACTTTCCATGCGTCTCTGCACAGATCTGGCTCCTTCCTACATGCCAGAAGACACATCCTGGGCTTTTTTTTTGGCCTGTATTTTCAATGTTTTTTTTAGTAAGTCCTCACACTGCTCCTTTGCTCACAGACAAGTCACAATTATTATTTCTGGGGCCCCAGGACTGGTGCTGGAAGAATCAGTAAAAGTCAGCAGATATGGATCTCGAGTGTTAGGTGTTGTCAGGAGATGCCCGCTGCAGCTGTCAGGGCTTCCTGAGGGCTGCTGGGGTAGCCAGAGCAGGGACAGTTCATGCTACAGGAAAAAAAGATGAGGGAGAAAGCAATGCAGAAAGCAATAGCCTGCTCCTTTTGGTTCAATGTACCAGGAGCCTTGTAAAGGAGCAGGAGATGTCGACCTGCTGTCCTGGACTTCACATTGCCTCTTTAGTCCCATGTTACTGCCCTTCTGCAGCTGCACAGGTGGCATTTGAAGTGATCATTTTGAATAGCTTCAAAAGCAAAAACCCAGCTGAGTCAGAGCTTGTGCAGTGAGTCTGGTTTTGCACAGCACCACATAGGTCCTGAGCTGTGTGCATGACGTCAGTTAGGCTAGGAAACACGGGCATTGTGTGCCCTGCCAGAAAAGTTGGAGGTGGTGGTGTCCAAAAACACTGTGGAGAAATACCTTCTAAGGGACCAGGCTGGAAGAGGACTGCAGAAGAACTGCTGATGGTGCCTGCACTGCTTTGCTGCCCAGCGGCTTTCCAGAGCCAGCCCAGTCTGCAGAAGATGCTACAGCAGTGACTGCACCATTGATCTCCACAAATGTCACCTTTACCATCCTGTGGACCTCTCTCTTTTCCCGCTCCTTGCCCACGTAGTCCTGGTCACCTCTTGTCTTCCAGGTGTGGTGCTGAGAGGGAGCCAGAGCTGCCGCCGTGCATGGGCACGTTGCTTCTGCAGGATGGTTAATCTTGCAAGTGGTGCCACGGTCCAGGACGAGCTGCTCTTCCTGGGGATGGCGGCTGACCTGAGAAGCCAAAAGACACTGTTCCTCCTTCTCTGTTGGGAAGACGCTCCACAAAACTCCCCAAAAAGCACAGGGCAGAGGTCAAGAGGGATGGATACAGCCTGAGGTCTTAGGCGATATGCCGTGGCTTATGTCAGCAGAGGAAAGCTACTGCATGATCTTCTTGCAGCTATTTAAAATGGGGCCTGTATTTGGCTAAATCCACCATCTCCAGAATTTAATTTGCCACTGAACCTTCTTCTTCCGGGGGGAAGGCGAACCCTCCGGTGTGAATCCCCCTGCACGCAGACTCCTCATGGGATGCAGCCAGGCGCCTGGCTCCGGGATGCCGCCTGCCACGTGCTGTGCTTGGGCACCCGTGTGCGCAGCTGTGTGCTTGCTGCAGTGATTTCCCAGCAGGCCAGCCAGGAAAAATGAAAAGTAAAATGAAATTGCAAAACCACGTCTGCTCTGTGGGAAATGCTCAGGTAATATGAATAGCAACGGAGACAAGGCAACCCCCTACCACTTTCTAAATAGAGCCAGCAAGCATGTGCAACACTAGTAAAACTAAAATGATCATCACCTTCCTCTTGGAGAATTCATACACTTCTGAATTTATTTTCCTGATTGTAATATACTCTGCTCTTTTTTCTGTTTCTTTTTCTTTTTTTTTTTTTTTTTAATAAATACAGTATCTTGTAACACCCTTTTACAGCAGGGCTTAGGGGCCACAGTTTTACAAGACATGGCAGCTTGACCACAGTCAGTCAGTACCTAGATGCTGAAATCCAATACAGCGGGCAGGGCCACAGGAAGGTCCCGTGGTGAGAAGCAGAAGTGAAAAAGTCAGTGAAAAGTGAAAAGGCGGTGAAAAAGTGGCTGGGCAAGGGCCAAGGGTGGCTGGGGGAAGCAGTCCTGTGTGGGCAGCATCCTTCATGTTTCCTTCTGCCCAGGCAGCCCCTGGGCTCACATAGGAGGCATTCAGACATGATCCCCTCAACATCTCCTCTTCTCAAAGCCCCTTGCACCTCTAACCCCCTGACCAGGATTTACTTGGGCTGTTTCTGAAATGGCTTTCCTCTGGTGATGTCCTCGTTGACTAATATGGACTTTGCAGTATGTGAGATGAAAGCAGCTGAGTTACGTCTTTCCTCTGTGCTCTCCGAAATGGGAAGCAGCCCAGGCCTAGAGGCAAAAGCAAGGTTTGCTTTTAGCTACCTGAAATAAGCCTGTTGACTTCATGCGTTGCCCGTGGTGTTTTACCACGCACTTTATGCTGCTTTATGCCAGAGCAAAGAGGGTGCAAGGCCATGACTTTACTGTGGTGTTTCCCACCCATATTTTGCTGAGAGGCAGTGGGGAGAGGGGCCCACTGGAGCACCCCAGATGTGCAGGGCTGCTGCCCGCACCTGCCGGTGGCCTTACGGGCAGCTGGGACGGCTGCCGAGACCCCCGGTTCCCAGTTGTGCTTCAGGTACCGTGTATTGCCAAGGAGGGGGAGCACCCCACCACCATGAATCGCAGGCTCCCAGCACAGCTCGGAGGACCACCTCCACCCTATAGACCATGGGAAAATCCAGGCACAAAACCAGTTTAGTTCAAGTCTCTCCAGGTGGACGATGTCAGGAACTTCCTCTCCTTTTCTCAGTCCAGCTCGAAACTCCTGCCCTCACATAACCCTCCTTAGCAAGTTGTTCCCTTTAGCGTTAGCTGCAGTGAAGAGTTCACTCCTAAAGCCACTGTTTGTTTCTTCCTAGAGGCAAATGTGACCGGACTTTTTTGTATGCTTTCTGGGAAACATTGGCTTTAGTTCAGCTCAGAAGGGCTCTGCGGTGCCTCGGTAGAGCATCTCAAGGAGATGGAGCTCCCTGTAGGGTCCAATTAGGTTTTCTGCCTTTACATATTTATTTTCCTGATTGTAATATACTTTTATGACCAAAAGGAATTGGAGGATGCTTTTAGATAGAAACCACTCTTTATTTTTATTGTAATGTTTATTTATTCATGGCAATAATTAGGGGTTAATTATAATGGTCTGTCTGCTTCCAACTTTTCATGCTTCTTTAACAACTTCCTTATACAGATGGAGCCATGTTGAAGCTCACTCTGAAGGGTACTGCAAAGCTGTACAGTTATAGGATTTTTGATGTGCATTTTTATATTGCTTGGGTGTCAGATCTGAACTGAGGGTGAGTAATAGAAATTCACTGTCATTGAAATATCTGCCAGTGCTGAGCCCTTTACAAACCCTCCTGCACACTTCTGTCTCTTCTATCATTTCATTTGTTCCTCTTGTTTTTAATTCAGGAGTTGGTATTTGCACTGGGATTTTGTAACAGAGTATTGTACAATATCACGAGTGCTTTCTGTGAGAAGGCACTAAATAAATACAATCGCGGAATCATAGAATGGTTGAGGATGGAAGGGACCTCTGGAGGTCGTCTGGTCCAGATGTAGTCCACGAAGCCTGGCTGATAGACCAAAAGTGTGATCCTGTTCCTGCTCGTGGCAGTGTAAACCAGGAGTTAACATTTCCTGTCAACTCTAAGATGCAGACCCATGGTTAAGCCTGAGTTGATTTGTTTTGGTGATGTGCTTGGACTGGGAGGCAAACCCCAGAATTCCCCAGAGGATCTCAGAAGTAACACTTCACCTATCCCCTGTGATCTGGACTTCCAATTAGGATAGGACTGATTTACCTTGCAAAATATGAACTCTCCTTTTACGCAGCAAGCGCAGTATTACTGACTTACAGAGCCATAGAAGCACTCAGGCTGGGCGGGACCTCCGAAGAGCATCCCCCCACCAAGTTCCTTGCCATCCGCAAACTTGATGTGGCTGCAGTCCACCCCCTTCTCCAGGCCACTGGAGAGGTATCCAACAGGATGCTTACATGAAGTGGGAAAACACCCTAGCATGGACAGGAGGTCAGTCTGAATTCAGGAGGTACGTCAGTGTAGGGAAGGAGCAAACCCAAGCCAGGACCTGCGGTAGACACAGCCTGGCCAAGAGACCCTCAGTTACCTGCACACGGCAGCAGCACGCTCATCAATTGCCGGCAGTGGTGCCAAATCCTATTTTCCAGGTCATCAATCTTACCAGTCACTGTAAAACATTATATAACTCAGCTCTACTTGATATTCAGCCTGCATCACATCTCTGCAAGGCTTAAGCCAAAGATCTGGGCAGATTTTGCAAAATCAGATCCAGCCTGTTAACAGGTGCCTCATGGTTTTGTTGTTGTGGCTTAGTGTGTGCTGCTCCCCAGCCCTGCAACACCATGCCTCATTCACATGTGCTGTGCAAGGACTGCCAGGCATCGCCCCAAAAGTCTACTAAAGCGTGCTGCCAAACTTAATGTTGTGGGCTATGCAGTTAAATATCTGAAAGAAGCACATATATCCATGTGAAGGAACGAGTTACTCAGCTTTGCTGGAGTAGTTTTCTATAGCACTGAGCCTGTAGCAGGACCGGCACCGGCCATCAGTGCCCCAGCCCTCCCCTCCGCCCTCTGCTGACAGAGAAATACACAAACCGGGGCGAAGGATAAACAGGGAGGATTTGCTTGAAGGAGGAGTTCGTCGCTTTGAAACCCCCGTATAAGGCTGTGTGCTGTGACAGTACATTTCTCAGTGCATCGCTTAGGGCTGCTGCACAGCCCATGAGGTCTCTTTTTGCTTTCTGCACCAGCTTTCCCTAAAATATCAACTCACATCCATTCCTGGTCCTTCATGTGACCCACAGTCCTCAGCCCAGCAGCACTCAACCATGCAGAGCTCTACAGTTCCCTGTGTATCTTCTCCACATTTTCCTATTTGGAAATTTTGTGAGAGGTAGAGGACAGGTTCAAGAGGGCACAGTCCAAGAGGTAAGAAAATGAGGACAGCCTTACTGGGACAGACCAAAGGTCTATTCAAGCAGGACTTCTGATGCTCTCTGGGTGGAGGAAGCAGTCAACACATAGGAAAGAGCGCAAAAATGGGGTGGGAGGAGAGCACACCTGCCCCTCGTGCAGCTTCCCGAAGGCAGGAGACTTGCCCAGCTGGAGGCCGTAACGAGCCTACTGCAACTAATAACCATCTAAGACCATAAAAGTAGGAATAATCACAAATCTTCATACCCCTGCATGCAAAGTGCATTGCTGCCTTTTTTTTCCAACACGCCGTGTGGGTGTAACATCTAAACCTGACAAAAATGCTGAAAGTAAACCCTTCACAAAAATCACCATGGGGCTGCCAATGCAATTGTCTCCTTGGGGACCAGCTGAGCGAGGGGACCAGCCACACCTGACAGATGCGAGTCGCTTTGCCAAAGCACCGATAGACGGCACTCAGATCTGGTGGAGATGAGGGTCACAGCCGGCCCTGCCTGGAATTTAGATGTGGCTCCTGTTCACAAAATCTTTCCTGCCTGCTCTCTGCTAACATTTAATATCTGTACAGTTCATGCTCACAAACTCTCTAAAGCCCTAGCCAGTCACCACAGGCTAACTCTGCATTTAAATGTTTGGGGAGAGCAAATATCACATTATGTGTTTGGGATAAGAAAAACCACTCTTTGCCTTGAGTGGGTTAGATGGGTGACTAGCCAGTATGAATTACAAATGTTACAGTCCGATACATAATTCCAGATTGCGCGCGGTGTTACAGCACATGGTTATGTTCCCTGATTTGATGGCTTATTTAACTAATCAGCACAGCAGGAGCAGTTCATTTCAACTATTCCGATAAATGAGAGCTCTGTAATTTGCACATGCAGCTGTAATAGTTGTAATGCTTCATTCCTGCTGCGCTGCTTAGTTACATAAACCATCTAGTCAGAATCAATACTTATTTACTGTACCTAATCAACACAGTTTGAATTACAAACATGCGGAATTTGCCTATAAGCAGGGCCGCCGAATTTTCCCTCAGGTACCAGTATCTGAGGGTTTCTTAATCTGTTCAAAAGGGCAGGAGAAAAGGATGTAAAAAGCAGTGGAATAACAAATAGCCCGCATGAAGGCTTTGTTAGTTCTTTTTGTGGGAAACGCAGGGATTTGACATTCATAACGAGAGGCTGCTGGAAACCACGAAGGAAATCCACAGGAGCAGCCGCTCCTCTGCTGCAGAAACTTTGACTAGTAATTTCCAGGCTGCTTTCAATTACCAGCGGATGGGCTGATGGGATGGAGACAGAAGGAGCAGATGAAGGTCCGGATCTCATCATGAAGCTTGGTGGCATTCACCAGCCCCCGGGGCAGACAGGGGCTGGTGAAAACCTCCGTGCCGCATCAGGGCTCATATATTGCAGCCAGTGAGCAGCGCTCCCAGAGGAGGCCTGATTTAGAAATGATCAATCATGCTCATTTCCTACCTGATATCTAATATACAGCAGTGATACAGTGTTCCTACCTAAGGCACACAGGGCTTGCTGTGTGTAACGCTGCTCCTCTTCGTACACCCTCAAGGCTGAGCTCTCGCCAATACAGGTATTAGCAGCAAACAACAGCTTAGGATATGGTTGACCACCCACTCCATAGCCTCTTCTGGCATCCTCCTTAAAATGCTGGCCACAGCGTACCCCAGGCGCTGATGGGGTGAGCTGTGCCATGCCATGGATGCCATCAGCCAGAGGCAGGGAGGTCTCTGCTCTCACGGGCAGTGGGGCTGCTGGGCCAGGTGGGAGCCGGGCTCTGCTGGACCAGCCAAGGTGGCAACCAGGATCTGCCTGCTTTCCCCTCCCAATGCATACCTTGAAAGATTAAAATAGCACCATACCCTGTGTCCATTTGAAAAGGAACTGGACAATTTTGATTCCCAAGACAATTTCCCCCTTGTATAGAAAGTAGCAGAAGGAAGAGGGGGGAAGTCAGCAAGGAAAAGGACTTAATCCTCAAAAAGACATGGTTTTGAACTCCCAGTTCTCAAACAGATTTGCCTTGTCACTTTTGTTTTTATTTCAATTCAAGATTTTTTTTTTTTCATTTTTCCTGGAGGAATGCACAGCCAGTTTGTCACAAACATGTTTAATCAGAGCAGATGGAAGGCAAAAGCTGGTGGTTGCTGTGAGCTCATGTGCCTTCACGTGGTACATCTGGGGTTGTCTTCCAGAGCTGGCTCCAGGCTTCGCAGTGGTCTACACAAAATTGAATTTTGCTGCCCAAAGGAGGCAGATGAAATGAGCTTGCCTGGGGAGGCAGGTTTGCTGCTCTCGGTTGGAAGAAGAGGTTGTCTTTGCCGGGGACTACCTGGTGTCCCAGCATTGCCCCTGCCCTCCTTGGGAACAGCAGGGTGGGGAGCTCTGCTTCTTAGGGTGCCCTATGCTTCTTAGGGGCCCCTCGAGCTGAACAGCCCGCTTAGCCCACCTGCACTAAACACAGGCACCTGGTCCTGTTTTCAGTGCCCCAGAGTGTCTGAGATGTCTCTTTGGGATGGCAGAGGTGGCACAGGTCATGGGGCAGCAGCTAGGGGCAGGTCTGATTCGTTGGGGCATATCAAATGCTCACTTATTGAGCCCCAGCTTTTAAAACAAGGATAAAAAAGAAGACCTTTCCTGGCAGGGAAATTGCTGGGTCTTGTCTTCCTGTGTTCAAAAAGCACTAAGATATATGGAAGGAGCAAGTGGACTCAAAATATTGTATGAAATTAATTCACCCCCTTACTCTCCCTGAAGCAGAGTACCTGCTCCCTGCTTTTGCTGCATCATAGAGCAAAATGCCCCAGTACCGCAGCACCAAAATACCTTGCAAACCACAGCCCTTTGGGCATCCGCTTGCTTTATGAATCTCCCTCTCTGTTTTTTCCAGCAGCGCTAAAGGAAATTATGACAAAAATACCAGCTTGCTCCCCCAGGCTTAGCCCTAGGCAGGGTAACATGGCAGAGCCCCAAAAATGGATTTACACAGCAGGTCCCTGTTAGGCACAAGGGCTGTAAATGGGGGCTATCCCAGAAGACGAAGGGCAGTGCCCCTGAAAGTGGGGCGGGTTTTGTCCCCAAGCTACTGAAAGACTCAAGAAGGCAAAGGCATGGCCTCTGCACCACACGCTTTCCCTGTGGTGCATGTGTGGCAAACCACACCAAGACCTTTTTCCTAGCACTAGGTGAGCTATGTGAGCCTGTGAGCTCAGAAATCTGTGCTTCTAAGGCAAATGCAAGACCTCAGCGAGCAAACATGAGTATCTTCTAGGAACAATTTTAAGATCAGCATTTAGAATACTATGTTCCAGGGTTAATTTTTGCTATTACTGGATTTTGTAATAAAAGACATCCTGGGAGGCACCTGGAAACAGCCTTGCAGCCCCCCCTGCCCGTGACTGCAGAGCATGCACGGTGTTGCACACCTGCTCCAAAATCCAACAGAAACCCCTTCAAAGCCCGCAGCGTCGTTAGCAATAATTGCACCATGGCACTTGGTTGCAGTGTGCTTTTCACAGGATCCCATCACCTGAACGGTCTCCTAGCTGGGCTTCATGGGATGCTGGACAAAAAAGAATAATTCGAGCACTTCTCAGATCTTGGCTTGCTCTAGTACCCACTGTGCTTAAACTCTGCAATCAAAAGAAACAGATTTAACATGAGCCTGGACAGATATTGCACCAGCAGCTGCTTTTTTAACTTTCCAGGATCTTCCTTTATGGCCTCTGCCTGTGTTTGAAGAAAAACTCTCAGCAGGCTAAGAAAATTGAACTTCAGTATCACTTTGAGCCTCAAAGGATCTCCTCCCTTAAGATACAGGTGAACTGGTACAATCCGAGGGCATGCAGGCAGTTATCCTGGTGCAAAACTGCGTTCCCCAGTGTAAGTGCATCCCTACGAATACATGTTTTCTCAGTACACAAGTATGGAAGAGACCTGCCCTGAGCTGCGTGGCTGTGCAGGCACGAAGCCTTGAATGCAGAGCAGAAGGCGCGTCCCCTTTCATTCCTCCCCATTTTCCTTATTTGCTGACGATCTTCTGCACTTTCCAGTCTTGCAGCATCGCAGAGTCCCACAGGCTGGTACAACTTGCTTAAAATGCATCGCGGCTGCTATTGCGTTTGCATTTTGAATTTGGCCCGGTGCACTCAGGTTTTGGCTTTGCTACTTTGTCAGGGGGTTCTGTTCACGAAATCTGTGCGTTGGGGCTCTCGTCACCCTGTTTGGGTTGTGTGTGGAAGCTGGCAGAATAATGCAGGGGTGTACCCCTTCATTTTTTGTTTCACTCAAAACGTGTTTTCAGTCCTTATCTATTCTGTGTCCATGAGCATTTCAAGTGACTGAACAGAAGTGGGTACGCTGGTATTAGCTCTGGCCATGTTAAGTGCCTCGGACTTTGCTGGGTACAGTCAAGACAGGGCTCTGAGAAAATTTGCTCCAAGCCATGACAGAAAAATATAAAATAATAATATTAAATAAATATCATAATAATAATATAAATAATAAAAGTAACATAAACAGCATATATATAAATACTATAACTATAAATATAAATAACATAATATTAATGAATAATGAAAGTATAAATAAATACTAATAATATAATATAATATAATATAATATAATATAATATAATATAATATAATATAAAAAAATAACAAGGTCTGACCATTTCTTCACTGCTTCTGATGCATGCCTGCACACAAGCACTTACTGTATGGCAACCTGGCAGTTTAAAGTGAGGCCCATTCAATTAAGTCTTAGTTTTCTAAATCTCCCTGATCTTCTTGTTCTGTTTCCTCCTAGTGGGACAACCATCCCCCTCGCTCTGTCAATCCTCAAGCTGTTTTCCTGATGAGTAGTGCCATCTCATCACAACAGGGAATGGAAACAACACCCTTGACCAAACTTACCGGCACAGCCCAGATTCCCTGTAGGGCATCAAGTGCTCGCGGGGAGCAGTTGGCTCCATCCCTTGAGGAGCCATCCCAGGCAGATTAAGCAAATGTGAACCATGAATAAATTAAAAAAGATGTCCTTTAGAATAAATAAGAAAATACAGAAAAAAAAAAGAATAACTGAATAAAATGCAGAGGGCGATATTCTCCACAGAGTTCCTGGTGGCTGCTGTGGTGGCCGCCCACACCCAACCTGCCCAGGTTTGCAGCAGACTGAGGCAGGGGGGTGGGAGCAAAGGGCACTTTGTGGGTCCGTGGGTGTTCATCAGCGTGAACCCCCCAATGGGGCCAGCACTAACCAGCAGAGGGCAATGCCAATATGTATTTTACACATGCTTAAAAGGGTGGAGGATTTCTTGCTCCCAAGCGCAGCGGGTGGACGGTGAAGAGAGGACAGCTGCTGGGACATGACCTGACCAGCACCGGCAAAACATCTTCTCAGTCCAGGTCCTGGTTTCCCTGCTCCCCATGGCCATGACCGTGCAGCGAAGCCCAGCTCTCAGCAAAGGCAGCTGTCCCCATCCCCTGCCCCTTTCACCCTGGCATGGTGCCTTTATCAAAGTATATGTATGATGGCTTCTTTGTGCAGCTGTCTGTCCTGCATATTAGCTGGTTTGTTATGATCCTGGTAAGAAAAGCACTCAGACTCTGCAAAGTATCGCTTAAAATGCTATTTGTTAGGCCTAATAGTATAAAGAAAGAGAGAATAGTATAGATAACCTAACATCCCTTTAGACGCTGGAAACCCCAAGTTGTGCAGCATCAAACCGTCCTCCCATCAGGGCACAGCACGGCATGCACACGCCATCTGTGGAAAGGGTTGCCCCATATTGGTCATTCAAGCTATTCTAGGATTTTCTTACAAGAAAACAACTCTGTTCATCATTCCCCCTGTCCAGACAGGCTGTTCACATGAGAACTTGTTGCTGCACTGTTAGATAAAGGCAAGGCCACGCAGGTGGCGTAATCGTGGTACTGAGTGGGAGCTGCCTGTGGGATCCTCCACTGCAATGACCTGGCTGAGTCTGTCCTGCTCCGAGGGAGATGTGTAGCGTGGCACAGCCCTGGAGGCAGCTGGTATGTGTGGATCAACGACTCTTCCCGTCAGGATCACTACAGGTGCTGTCTCCCCTCTCCCCGGTCTCCAGAGGACTAGTCATCATGTTGGTGCTTGGGTTTACCCCGCAGCCTCAGATACAGGCAGCTGAAAAATAAGCCTAGGAAAAATCAAAGCATTTAACAATGTTTTCATCTTCTTTTTTTTGCACAACAAAGGGTGTTATGTTTCCCTGGTATGCTGGTACCAGTTTTTAAATAGCTGTTTTCCCTCCTGACAAAGCAGAAATGCTATCAGTCTGAAAGATACTCCCTTCATTTTAATCTCACATTTCTGCCAATAATTGTATATATACCTATATTTATCTCTATGTCTCTATCCGTGACAGGCAAGAAAGCAATTCTGGCATGAATATACTTGTTCACATGCCGAATCCCCATTTGCTTGAATAAAATTCCCTGTCCAGACATCTGTCTACCCATCCATCCAACTACTCATCCATCCACACAAGCAGAAAATATTTGCAGAAAAACAACCAAAAAGGGGTACAGTTGCAACTGTAATAAACTGTAGGTAATAGAGAGCCCTATTTTTAGGGTTTTTTTGACAATCCATCCCTTTCTGATTTACGCTGTACTGCCAGTATATTTATGATAGGAAAACTATATGAAGGAAACTCATAGTTATTGGCTGAGTAGTTTTAAAAAACTCTGTTTTAGTGCTGGTGTTTACCTTCTGAAATATTAGAAAACAATCAGAAAAGATAACTTAGAGAGAAAGTCTACTGAAATCTTTCATCTGGTGTGTTTTTTCAAGCAGGTGTATTAAATAACAGGAAGAGAGTTCTGCTTTCTAACAGAAGTCATTCAGGTAAGAAACCTAGATGAAGTTTTGATCACGGATAAAAGAGTAATCTTTTCACTGCTCTTACAGCTCGGTGGCTATAACCGAAAGCGGCTGAACCTCCCCCAATACACTGCTGAACCACCTTGGAGAGCCCAGGGTTTGGAAAGGAGATATCTCTGTCCATCAGTCTTCCACAATTGCTGAGATTTGTTGAGTTTTCAAACATCATTATTGAATTTTTATCCTAGCCCAAGCTTGTAACAATGAAGAATATGAAACTGTGGGCCAAGTGAGAGAAAAGAGTATCTTGATGACAAGATACGTTGCTCAGAGTTCCTCAGGATGTGTGTCATTAGGATTAACAAGGTGCTAGCAAATGTTGGAAGGAAGAGCTCTGCAGTAATGCTCAGATGGATTATCTGGTTAAATCTTCCAGCTGTGATCCTTCAGTAGTCAGAAATAGATGCAGGATTACACAAAATTAAGTCTGAGTCTGGTAAATTAGTATATCTGAGGGAAAACATTTAAATAAGACTCTGCACCTTTACTCCTTCATTTGGTTTTGGCACCACAGGCCAGTAGATCTTATTGTGAAGATATTAAAAATATGTCTTTTCTTTCCACTTGACCCACATTTCCTTTTGCTTGACTGGTTGCAAGGTTGTGATGAAATATGGGATACCCCAAGAACACTGAAACAGTGTCAAATAAATGTTGTTGTTATAAAATTGTCCATTTTTGCAGCATCCTTCACCTTCTCCTCTGCCTCCCTGCGTGCTTCATCATTTTTTAGCCTCGCCTCCCCCAAAAGCATGACCAAAAAATAACAGCATTACCCACCCTGCCCCTCACCAGGCCTTTGTCCCTTAGCTCCTCCTTGGGCTTGAGGGGTTTTGCCCAGCCACCTCCTTGCTCTTCCAGCAGCTCTCCAGCTCCTTCACGCAGCGCTGAAAGCTTCTTTCCCTTTGGGTGGTCTCTGCTTCTCCCTTGGGTCCAGCAGGATGGGGAGGAAGAGTGTGACAAACAGCAAGTGAGGGAGCTTGCTGGTGGGAATTTCCTCCTCCATCAGCTCCCCCGAAGCCTCTGCTGGGAGGGGTCTTGGCTGTGCCAAGCACAGAAGTGCGTGGAGGCATAAGACTCCATAGAAGGGATCTTCCACCTTGTTTTGGCCTAACATCACAGGGACCATCCCTACCAAAATCAGCACGGTCCATGCCACAATACAGTCCTGAGCTTGTGCTGCTCCCTTATCCTAACAGCAACCAAGGGTGTTTTCCATTATTTATTCCTGATAAACCAAAACCATTGAGTTATTGGTATTATAAGGAAGTGTTTAGATTCCCTCATGGCTCTGATACCATCACTAATTTAGAGGTCACTTCATGTGCTGCGTGACAGCTACTGAGCATCGGTTCTGCTGGCCCAAGGGGTTGTGTCCTGCCCTGGGTTGCTCTGGCTTGGGTATCCTCGTTACTTTAGGGAGGATGGCTCATCTATTGAAGCTCTGGCACCACACAAATATACATTAGAAAGAAAGCAGAAAAACCCATAGTGATTAGACTTCAGCATCTCTGGTTTTAACATTAAGACTCTAGCACATTTCAATACATGTACCTTATGTTGCCACTAGAAAGATGTGTTAAAGACTGTGGACAAAATAATCTTACAGGTACTGTAACTTATTCTCTAAATTAGAGAAATGGTGTACTTCGGATGTAAAAATGGAACATGGTGAGCTAACACAAGGAAGGTCAATTCCCTGGCAGTTCTTGGCATTTCCAGGGCAATTTAGGGCATGCACATTGCAGAACCTGGCAGTGGGGAGAAAATAGACATCTTACATTTCGTTCCATGCCTTTCAGCTTCCAATAGCAATGATGAACTCTGGCCAAAGCAGTTGTTTGGGAATTTATGATCAATAGAGGTTATAGGGCTTTGACCTTAGGTCAGCAGGTCTCTAGAGGGTCATTAATCTCTATGAAATGCTCTGCATCTCTTTTATTGCTGTTTAAATGATGAATAACTGTGAATTACAAGAGTGTCATTCCATATATCAAGTGGTTCAAGGTTGGTAAATCTGAAATAAATTAACAGAGGCAAACTGAGCTCTAATTAGAAGTTTGTTCCCATTCACCTGTACTTTGCTGTTTCTGTTGTAGAGCTGGTGGTTGGGCTGTACTGAAAGCTAATGTGAAATAAAGCTTGCAATGCTTTTCAGAAAGAAGAAAAAAGAGATGCTGGAAAATACAATACACAACTATCTTCTGCAATGCAGTTTATTAAACAAAGTCTCTAGCCTCATATCTGAGATACATTTTATATTGGCAGCATGAGTCTTGGAGGAGGGGTGAGGCATAAAGATAGGGGGAAAACAAGGAAAGGGGGAGTGTATTTTACGTAGTTCTCATCTTCAGCAAAAGAGAAAAGAAAACATGAAATGAAACAGTTTTTTAATAGATTATGCACTCTCAGTAGCAAATTAAAATGTTCTGAGAATTCTTAACTTTATTTTAAATTGGCCACAATGGCCAAAGTGATATTTACAACACAATTTAAAGGGGAAAAAAGGACCAATGAGAAAGGGAAGCTGCTGTGAGCCACAAGTGTTATTTACTAAAATGAAAAGTCCAATACACCTCTCAGGAAAAAGCTAAGGCAGTATTGTATATGCAAAGTGCTTATGGCCCTAAACTGAGAAATCAATACGAAATTTCCCAACATTGGGTGTAAAAATTTGGCTGAGCCACCCTTCTGCAGGGCGCCTTTTGCCCACGCAAGGTTATGTGTGCACGCTGGACTGGACACATGGAGCAATTTTGGCAACTAAGATACCACTGACCTCTGCTGGGAAGAATCAGACATGTTCAGCTGTTGTCATGGGCCCTGCACTGCTCAGATGTGGTGGAGATTCCTCTGGCAGGGGCAGACACGTGTGTATATGTATATGTGTGTGTATATATATATAAAATATATATGCACACCTGTGTGCAGCAGCATGCACCTTCCATCCTTGCTGTCACTGCAATTTCCCAGGTGGCCAAGCTGTGCAAAACAGTAAAATCCATCCCAGTACTTACAAAAATAAATTTTCTTTGCAGTGAGGAAGACTTAGACCTCCTAAAGAGAAGCATCCCTACCAGTTTCCCGTAGGATATAACATCATACACATGTAAACATACAAGATTCAGGGATCTTTGGGTTTCTAAGAGTTGAAGGGTGAGGATGGGGTCCTAAAGACCTGGCTTGTAACCGATGTGACTGAAAAGCAAAGGTGTTTGTGATGACTGACACATCTTCCAGGTGGCTCCTAATGAACGCATTGCAAATGCATTGAGCATGAGCAATACAGTTTCAGATAAACAAAGGTTTAAACTGGCAGCGCATAAAATACATGGGGAAGAGAGACATTGTGCAAATAAAAGAGCTCAAATAAAGAAGTAGCATAGAGGAATCATCATCTTTGCCATTCAAGTAGGGCTAGCACTGAATCATTTTGCAAGTAAAGAAAAAAGACCTTTCTCTTCATGCCATCCAGTGTAGGCATGTCCTGTCGGTGGCTCAGAGAAGAACACAAGCTGGAAACAGTCCATTGGAGAAAGTATTTAGACGAGAAGACTCAGAGCTTATAAGCTGAATTAATTTGTTCACTTATGATGAGTGGCATGAAATAATTACTGTAGAGCAGAAAACAGATCAGATGACCCTGCAGTGGAGTAGCAAAGGAAATTCAAGATATCATATCAAATTTTCTTCAATAATAGCTCAGGTTGAAAGTGGTGCTGGCCATACAATTAACAGCACACAGAACAGGACTACATCTGAGGTCTGCTTTGTCCATGAAGCAAAGTCAGTTTATGATGGAGCAACAAATCATTCAGATTGAACAAAAAAATGTAGATGAGCAGGATTTATTCCCTCACTGAAATATTCTAGCAGCATTCCAGCTATCTATCTATTACAGGAATTTATTGTCACAAGCGCAGAAGATGAATCAGATGTTAAGACTGGAGATAGCAATGAAAAGACTGATCTTGATTATATTAAAAAAGAAATGACAAGATTTAATAAGACAAGATTTAGTGTGGTTGAAGGAGAGAAAAGAGTCCAGATTGCAAGACAGAGAGAAGAAAATGGAGTTGTCCACAGTGACAGATGATGCAGAAAAGGCCAAAGGGAAAAGATCTGGGTTTCATCTTGCGTTAAGAACTAAGAACTTGCGTTACGATGGTGGATAGACATGCAAAAGCAAATGTCAAAGGTATTAAATGCAAAGCTGAGAAGGAGAAGTTGAGCTGGGTTCGAGGCTCAGCCAGAAAAACAGTATCTGAAACTCTTGGAGAAGGTACAGTTGCCATTGGAGAATATACAAGAGGAGAAAACAGAGAAATGAGAGGAGAAATCAGGAAGGAGGAAAAATTTGTCAATATGCGGTGAGAAGGAAGGATACAGCCATTAAAGAAGGAAAGGAAGAAACCCTGTGTTTTTTTCTGTTCTAGCCATTCAGATGATCTGGAAATGTCTTCACCTAAGATGCTTCTTAAATATGGAGGGAAGCTGTTAGAAACAGAGGACACCAACAAGAAAGGGCCAGAGTAAAAAAAAAAGCTGGTTAGACTGTACTGTGCAGCAGGAGTTAGTCCCATTTTTAGACAGCAAATAATGAAGGCACCAGTTGGGAAACATTACTAATCAACCATGGAGGTACATCCTGCGCTAACCGAAATTTCCATGTGACCTTCAGCCTCACCCTCACGCAAGGCTGTTTGGCATCTTTCAACTGGGAGGTGGCGGAAAAGACAACTGTGGCAAGTCCCACATGAAAAAGGACAACCACACCCTTCGCGCTGTACAGTGAGAAAAGACAACGGGCTATTGCTGCTTCCTTCGGGCTATATGTTTTTTTTTAAAGCAGCTCGGCCTTTGACAGACAAGAACCACTGGAGGCTGTCATCTTGTCCATCCCAGCTGCAAAGGCCATCCAGCCGCTGTAAGCCTCCCACTTCCACCTCTTGGTGGGTAACATGGGTCTATGCCCAGGTGGCAGGATAGGGTCTTTCTCCCAGTTGTCTCATCTAAACCCAAACTACGCTTCAACATCTTTATATTTTTTTCAGTCATTTTTTACTTATCCAAGGGAAAAGACACTCACTTTAATCCTCCCACCGCTTCAAACTCCTACATAAATACTTTGGCCCATCCTTTCTGACTCTGAACAGCTTTTAAGCATGGTCACGGAGGCAGTTAAATGCAAGACCGTCTGTCCTTACCCAGGCCAGACTATGGTACTTTTTTCCCCTGTACATTTTTGTCACATCCCATATTAAAGATATCCCTGGAGAGCTTTGCACAGCCACTGCGGCCTGTCACAGTGCATGCTCCCGGGGGCTTGTAAGTCCTTATGAGTGCCCTGAACAAGACAGGAATGGATTTGCTATGTGAGCTTGTCAGAGTCATAACTCAGCCGTACAGAAAATCACTGGAGGAAAGATATTTTGCCAAAAACTGAGGTGCACATAAAGATCTCCCACCGGATTATGACTGAGCTGAAATACTGAACTAATCCCCACTGTTGGGCGGTAATTGTGGAGCAAGGTATCTAGCACAAAGTACTGGGACCAAAATTTCAGCACAAAGCCTAAGGCTCATAAGAGCATAAAACCTGATATTACTGTACAGCCAATATTATGCTTATTAATAACAGATACTGCAGAGTTAGCAGGGGAGGAAGACAGGACTAACTTAGCAAAATTTATTTTAGATTTGTTTATTCGATTACCTGGAATAAATATGGGTAAAAGGAGTAAGAGCTTTGTACAGGCAGAGCACGGTAGGTTGTACTCATCAATATTAAAGAAATTACCTATACAAATGTAATGTCAGTGATTTGTTACAGTGACTGAAATACAAAGTGTGACTATATTGCTATTAGGTGCTCATCTTGTCACATGACTAGGGAAGGATCCTAGATGGTCAAATGCCTCTGTTCAGTCTTTGTCTTAGGCGGTAATAGCTGAATTTACCAATCTGATTTGGTGGATTTCAATCTGGGAAGGAGTACTTCCTTAAAATAAAAAGTACTTGACTGAGTGTCTTCTGGGTTATTTTGAGGTTTTGCTGATATCTGTTAAACTCTACTGTTTGCAAATTTCTTTGTGATTTAAATAGTTTGGGTGGAATCCAGGTTCAGCTTAGGATTCCTCTACCTAGGTGTGCATGCTGCCAGCTCCAGCCATGTGCAGGAGTCACCTGGTGCCATTTGAGATGCCCTGTGGTCCCATGACAGATATGACACAGTAATTACAGTAGACCCATGCCCTGGTAAGCCGGGCAAGATATCCTGTACCATTTAAAATGACACCAGGTTGACACCACAAATGACTCCATAGGGATGTCTGGACAACTGAAACCCAGCTCCAGCCAGAGGAGCCTAACAAGTCATTGAGCTGACCAGTGGTCAGAGGGGAGTCTCTCTTTGTATCCATCATGGCTCATGCCATTTGGGATGCCCTTGGGTATCCCAGGACTCATCGTCATGTCTATTAGCCCCATGAGGATGTTGAAGGACCTCTAAGTTGCACTTACCCATGAGTATCTTCAAAATCCTTAGACTGTGAGCAGGTAACAGGAGTGACCTATGAGCAGCTGAGGATTTTTCCTTCAACTCCATTTCCTAACATGCTCCTCCTGCTCCTCCCTCCTGCAGGGTTGTAGTCTGTGGGTAGTGGGACTTGTCTGTGACGATAACCGATAATTCATTGCCTTATACATTTAAGCTGTATATCTTCCTTGCAGAGTTTCTTTGCATATGGCTGAAAGCACCAGAATTAAACTACCCCAAAAGGGACAGTAACAGTGCATTTCTCCTCCCCATTCACTTGATTTTCTGATGAAAATTCTTTATTTACCCGGGTGCTTTCCAGCTAATGGCCTATTAGTTGTAAAATATGTCTTTTCCCTCCAGAAACACGTCAGCAGCTCTCATGTTGGCTCCACCTGGAGATAGCTGATGCAGCTAACCCTAATTTCCCCCGCAGGCAAGGTCACAGGCAGTAACACTGTAACCCTTACAATTGGTTACTATTTAACACAGTAACCCTTACAATTGGGTCTCGCTTGCCTGTGCGGCCCTTTTCCCTTGTGCCTGACCCCCACGTTCAGCCCAGTTCTGCTGCTGTTGTTTTGGGAGCTCTGAGGTAGCAATGAACTGCTCCCAAAAGGCAGCCGAGGGACCTCAGCTGTGGACACATCCCAGCTTGTTGGGGATTTCCAAGCTGGCAGTCGGGTTCCCCTTTCTGCCATCAGTGGGGAGCTCTGGAGATTTGTGCTGCTCTTTGTGGACAGAGTCCTGCGGACTCTACATCTTGCCGCTGCTGCAAAGCCTGAAAGGCTAGGGACAGGGCACAGAGAATTAATTTCTTCATGTGTGTGTGTAGAAAAGGACAGAAAAAGGAAGGGATAATAATAATAATAATAATAATAATAGTAATAATAATAATAATAATAATAATAATAATAATAATAATAATAATAAAAGAATATACAAAATAAGTGATGCACAATGCAATTGCTCACCACCCGATGACCAATGCATAGCCAGTTCCTAAGCATCGGTCACTGCCCCACGGCCAACTCCCCCCAGTTTATATCCTGAGCATGATGTCATATGGTATGGAATACCCCTTTGGCCAGTTTGGGTCAGCTGTCCTGGCTGTGCACCCTCCCAGCTTCTCGCTGGCAGGGCACGAGAAGCTGAAAAGTCCTTGACTAGTGTAAGCACTGCTTAGCAACAACTAAAACATCGGTGTGTTATCAGCATTATTCTCATCCTAAATCCAAAACGCAGCACTGTACCAGCTACTAGGAAGAAAACTAACTCTATCCCAGCCAAAACCAGGACAGCATTCACCCCTTATTCTATACTATCTACGTCATGCCCAGGTCCCCACACTTTCCAATACATTCCCATTAATCACCACCACTTTTCCTGTCTTTTGAGATATATATACACACAGATATCATTCCCTTAGTCTATGGGCCATCCCTGTAAAATGTTCATTGAGTTCATTTAGTCCGTGACTTTGGGCTCCATCTGTTGTAACAGTCCTTCAGAGCAGGAGAGATGGTGTGTGGTGTTGCATTGTTGCACGCTGAAGCCAGTTTTGGTCCCATCACCGCTGCACTTGTCCAGTTCTATCATTGCTGCACTTTGCTCGGTTTCATCAAAGTTCATTCTTCATTAATCTAGGGGATTCTTACGGTAATACTGTTGATATGGGATATAGCCACCATGGAAGTGATGATATACAGTGTTATGTAGCAATTAGCATCACACAATTCAAATCATTGGTTATTCTCACCCAAAATCAAATCCCCTTGAGGTACACATCAGACTTCCCCATCCTCCCGCATGACCCACCAAGTGCACCCAGGTCCTTTAGCAAAAGCAATCCCATGGATGGGTTTGCCTTTGCCCGAGGCAGGAATAACCCAAACTGTTTTCCCCAGCATATTTTTTACATGCACTACAGGGACTTTATTCCCATCTACAGTACATAAAAGTTTTGACTGGGCAGGGCCAGCCTGATTGGCAGATCCCCTAGTGTTGGCTAACCAGGTGGCTTTTGCTCAGTGTGTGTCCCAATGTTTGAACGTCCCACCACCCATTGCTCTCAGCGTAGTCTTTAACAGTCCATTGTATCGTTCGATTTTCCCAGAGGCTGGTGCATGATAGGGGATGTGATACACCCACTCAATGCCGTGCTCTTTGGCCCAGGTGTCTATGAGGTTGTTTCAGAAATGAGTCCCATTGTCTGACTCAATTCTTTCTGGGGTGCCATGTCACCATAGGACTTGCTTTTCAAGGCCCAGGACAGTGTTCCGGGCAGTGGCATGGGGCATGGGATATGTTTCCAGCCATCCGGTGGTTGCTTCCACCATTGCAAGCACATGGCGCTTGCCTTGGTGGGTTTGTGGGAGTGTGATATAATCAGTGTGCCAGGCCTCCCCATATTTGTATTTCAGCCATCGTCCTCCATACCAAAAAGGCTTTAACCGCTTGGCTTGCTTGATTGCAGCGCATGTTTCACATTCATGGATAACCTGCGCAATAGCGTCCGTGGTCAAGTCCACCCCTCGATCACGAGCCCATCTGTATGTTGCATCTCTTCCTTGATGGCCTGAGGTGTCATGGGCCCACCAAGCTACAAATAATTCACCCTTATGCTGGCAGTCCAGATCCACCTGAGCCACTTCAGTCTTGGCAGCCTGATCCACCTGCTGGTTGTTTTGATGTTCTTCAGTGGCCCGACTCTTGGGTACGTGAGCATCTACGTGACGGACTTTTACAACCAGGTTCTCTACCCGGGCAGCAATATCTTGCCACAATGCGGCAGCCCAGATGGGTTTGCCTCTGCGCTGCCAGTTACTCTGCTTCCATTGCTGCAACCACCCCCACAGGGCATTTGCCACCATCCATGAGTCAGTACAGAGAGAGAGCACTGGCCACTTTTCTCGTCCAGCAATGTCTAAAGCCAGCTGGATGGCCTTTACTTCTGCAAATTGGCTCGATTCACCTTCTCCTTCAGCAGTTTCTGCAACTTGTCGCACAGGACTCCACACAGCAGCTTTCCACCTCCGATGCTTTCCCACAAGATGACAGGACCCATCAGTGAACAGGGCATATTGCTTCCCATTTTCTGGTAGTTGATTATACAGTGGGGCCTCTTCAGCACGTGTCACCTCGTCCTCTGGCAATATTCTGAAATCTTTGCCTTCTGGACAGTCCATGATCACTTCCAAGGTTCCTGGGTGACTGGGGCTTCCTATTTGAGCCCATTGTGTGATCAGTGCGACCCACTTACTCCACCTAGCATCAGTTGCATGATGTGTACAGGGGATCCTCCCTTTGAACATCCAGCCCAGCACCGGCAGTCGGGGTGCCAGGAGGAGCTGTGCTTCAGTGCTGATCACTTCCGAAGCAGCTTGAACCCCTTCATATGCTGCCAATATCTCTTTTTCAGTTGGAGTATAGCGGGCCTCGGATCCTCTGTATCCCCGACTCCAAAACCCTAGGGGTCGACCTTGAGGCTCCCCTGGTGCTTTCTGCCAGAGGCTCCAGGTGGGGCCATTCTCCCCTGGCTGCTGTGTAGAGCACATTTTTTACATCTTGTCCTGCCCAGACTGACCCAAGGGCTACTGCATCAACTATATCCCGTTAATTTGTTCAAAGGCTTGTCGTTGCTCAGGGCCCCATTTGAAATCATTCTTCTTCCGGGTCACTTGATAGAGAGGGCTTACGATCAGACTCTAATTTGGAATATGCATTCTCCAAAAACCCACAACACCTAAGAAAGCTTGTGTTTCCTTTTTGCTAGGTGGTGGAGACATGGCTGTTATTTTGTTGATCACATCCATTGGGATTTGATGACGTCCATCTTGCCACTTTATTCCTAAAAACTGGATCTCCTGTGCAGGTCCCTTGACTTTACTTTGGTTTATGGCAAAACCGGCCTTCAGGAGGATTTGGACTGTTTTCTTCCCTTTCTCAGAAACTTCCTCTGCTGTGTTGCCCCACACAATGATGTCATCAATGTATTGCAGGTGTTCCAGAGCCTCACCCTGTTCCAGTGCAGTCTGGATCAGTCCATGGCAAATGGTGGGGCTGTGTTTCCAGCCCTGGGGCAGTCGGTTCCAGGTGTACTGGACACCCCTCCAAGTGAAAGCAAACTGTGGCTTGCACTCTGCTGCCAAAGGCATTGAGAAAACAGCATTAGCGATATCAGTTGTGGCATACCACTTGGCTGCCTTTACTCCAGTTCATATTGAAGTTCTAGCATGTCTGGCACAGCAGCACTCAGCGGTGGCGTGACTTCATTCAGGCCACGATAGTCTACTGTTAGTCTCCACTCTCCATTAGACTTTTGCACTGGCCATATGGGACTGTTAAAGGGTGAATGAGTCTTGCTGATCACTCCTTGGCTCTCCAGTTGACAAATCGGCTCATGGATGGGAATCAGGGAGTCTCGGTTGGTGCAATATTGCCGCCGGTGCACTGTTGTGGTAGCGATCGGCACCTGTTGGTCTTCGACCTTCAGCAACCCCACAACAGAGGGGTCCTCCGAGAGACCAGGCAAGATAGACAGCTGTTTAATTTCTTCCGTCTCCAAGGCAGCTATACCAAAAGCCCACCGGTACCCTTTTGGGTCCTTGAAATACCCTCTCCTGAGGTAGTCTGTGCCAAGGATGCACGGAGCCTCTGGGCCAGTCATAATGGGGTGCTTTTGGCACTCATTCCCAGTTAGACTTACTTCGGCTTCCAATACAGTTAGCTGTTGGGATCCCCCCGTCACCCCAGAAATACAGAGGGGTTCTGCCCCTATATAGCTTGATGGCATTAGGGTACACTGTGCACCGGTGTCCACTAGAGCCTTATAGTCCTGTGGGTCTGCTGTGCCAGGCCACCAAATCCACACAGCTCAGTAAACCCAGTTGTCCCTTTCCTCCACCTGGCTGGAGGCAGGGCGCCTCTAGTCCTGGTCATAGTATCCATTACTCACTTCTTGTAAATGTGAATCAAAAGTCCCTTTATTAATATTGGAAGTAAAATCAGCCCTTCTACTCTGTCCGGGGAACTGCTCACTGGAAACTGGAGCAGCAATTTTCCTGGATGAACCACCTTTTGTGGTTGTTTTTCCTTGCAACTCACGTACCCGTGACTCTAGGGTCGAGGTAGGTTTTCCATCCCACTTCCTCATGTCCTCTCTGTGGTCAAGTAGGTAAAACACAGGGTGGCCCGTGGTGTGTATCCACTATATCCTCTCTCTTGGGCAGAGGGATGCTTACTCCTAATGGCTGAGATACTGGTCTGTACAGGTGAGGAGTAGGACCTATCCTCTTTGAATCGCTGGAACTCCCGGGACAGTTTCTTGGCTAACATGTCCAGCAGTTTCTCCACAGCCGAGACACAGGCCTGTAGGGAGGAAGAGAGACTTTCTTCATGTTGTCAGAGTTGACCAGCCAATTCATCCACCGTTTGTTCCTCTCTGTCTTTCCAGGTCATTACCGCCAATGAGTTGGCATATGATGATGCTGCGCTCCGTACAAACTTCTGCCACATGGGTCGTGTGCACTTGACTTCATCTGGATCTTTGGATAGCTGCTCGTTGTTCAGGTCACAATAAATCACCTCCAGCACTGCTGATTCCCCCAGGTACTGGATACCTCTCTCCATGGTGGTCCACTCCAGAGGCTGAGGGGCTTGTGCCCCTTTTCCAATCACTTTGTCAATGCCCCCTTCCCTGGAAAGGGATCCCAGCTGCTTGGCTTCCCTACCCTCCAATTCCAGGCTACTGGCCCCATTATCCCAGCATCGGAGCAGCCAGGTGACAACATGCTCGCCCAGACAACGACTGAAATCTTTTCGCATATCTCGCAGCTCACTCAGGGATAGGGATCGGGGGGTCACCATCTCATTTATGGGTTCTGCCTCTTCCTCCTCCTGTTCTCGTGATGGCCCTGGTTCATCTTCATCCCTTACTAAACGAGTTGATTTTCTTGTCTATAGGGGTGACTGATACCAGCATGGATTTGTTCTCTGGTTCAGCTGCAGTGCCTGTCATCAGGGTTTGAGTAGCTGCAGTGCCTGTCATGGGCATTTGAGTACTTGCGGCGCCTGTTGCCAGGGTTTGAGTAGCTGTGGTGCCTGTCATGGGCGTTTGAGTAGCCACAGTGCCGGTCAATGGGGTTTGAGTAGCCATAGTGCCTGTTGCCAGGGTTGACCTCTGAATGGTATTCTTAAATAATTGTTTAACCTTAAACAAAATCAAGACCTGAACCACATTCAGGAGACATAGCAATAGGACCATGCTGGTTTGAACATCCCAAGGATATTCAAAATTCTCAAGAGCTGTTGTAACTAGCCTGGAGGAGAAAGGGAAGGGGAAGGAGCAGGGGAAAGTGTCCCCCCCATCTCCCCCATAGATTGGTTCCCCGAGGAGAAAAGGTAAAAGGTGTAATTATTAAGAGTTTCCAAAATGTGGCTCCCGAGGTACGGAGATGACAGCAATGCCGAGTACACATACAAAAGTACAAATACAAAAATTAGTCTCACCACCAAAAATTTTATCACATCATAAACCAGTAGTGTTACACAGTGCAGCAAAATGATATCCTTGATCCAGCTCCCAGAGGTGATAGACAGCACAACAGGGAACATATACAGCAAGTAAGGTGCTACATAACACAACTTTGAGAGCAAGCATGACAACTTTGAGAGTAAATTAATCAACATTGTGACCAGCAACTATTAAACCAATATGGTGAATGCTTATAACAAATTTGCCTTAACACGTTCTGGTCAGATCTGTCGTTATCTCAACCCTTCATGCGCCACGTTGGGCGCCAAAAGGACTGTTGCGATTTAACCCAGCAGACAGCTAAACACCACACAGCCGTTCACTCACTCCCCCCTCACCAGTGGGATGGGGGAGAGAATTGGAAAGAAAAAAAAAAGTAAAATTTGCGGGTTGAGATAAAGACAGTTGAATAGGACAGAAAAGGAAGGAAAAATAATGATAAAAGAATATACAAAATAAGTAATGCACAATGCAATTGCTCACCACCCAGCCAGTTCCTGAGCAGCAATCACCACCCCACGGCTAAGTCCCCCCCAGTTTATATCCTGAGCATGACACCATATGGTATGGAATACCCCTTTGGCCAGTCTGGGTCAGCTGTCCTGGCTGTGCTCCCTCCCAGCTTCTCACTGGCAGGGCACGAGAAGCTGAAAAGTCCTTGACTAGTGTAAGCACTACTTAGCAACAACTAAAACATCGGTGTGTTTTCAGCATTATTCTCGTCCTAAATCCAAAACGCAGCACTGTACCAGCTACAAGGAAGAAAATCAACTCTATCCCAGCTGAAACCAGGACACACCCTCACCCAGATATTTTGGGTCCAAATCCCATGGCACCTGGCAGCCATGAATTAGACTGCCAGGGTCAGCTCTGAATGTTTTTGCTGGATAATATCACACCATCTCACCTTCCTGCTGCTGTGCAGGACCATTTTTACAGGGTATGCCTGGGCAGAGTCCCTGTTCACTGAGAATTTAGCTGGGATAATTTTCTGAAAGAAGGAACTTATAAATCCAAGCTGACACATCCTGATGCTCTGTCCCAGGAGACCATGATACTCATCCTCGATAGTCATCCTGAAAGACCTACCTTCTTGAAATGTGGCGCGAGTTTTGAGTCCTTTCTGTGAATTTCAGTTCTTTTTATCTTTCCGGGTGCATTGACTTTTCCAAGCCTTGTGCTGTGCAAGGACTCTGATTGACGGCAACCACCTCTCTTCTTGCCCTTTCTCTGGAGTGCTGGGTGCTGGAAATGTAAGAGCTCAGACCTCCATTCTCATATGTCACTGTGCATCAGCATCATCCTATCACCATGGAATTGTTCTAACATAGTGCGAGCCGCAAGAGCCCGGCAGAACTTCTTGACAGGACTGGCAGATAGTTTTAATTGTTTAAGAACATCACTTTAACAGCCTTAAATCAGTCAGCACTGGCACAGGACCATATTTGTCCTCAAATCCCAGGGGTCTCTCTCTGCATGTTAATGTGTAGTTTGAGTGTATGCGATTTGCTGGTACAGTGTGTTTATCATTTAAAGAGCTTGGTGATGTCATCTGTACCTAGGGATTTACTTTTATGAGCTCGCTCTGTCTGCTGCTATGTGATGGCTGCATTTTTAAAACTTGCATTGCTTTATTGAAAAATCATATTTAGAAACACCAAACTGCATGCAGTGGTTATTAGTATGAAGTCTATCTAAAACTCTAAGTGACAGAGCAGGATTTGCTTCATTTTTATTCACAATTCTGCAAGGCTGCTCACATTTTGTATTCAGTTCCACCTGTAGAAATCTGAAGCAGTCATTGACCTCTGTGGAGCTACACTGAGTTTATACATTGGTGCGACAAGGTAAAATTATTCATACTCTCAGGCCCCTACTTCCAGCTGAAATCCTCCAAACACTAATAAAAGCATGCTCACCACACTTGCAGATTAAGAATGGGGATATTACTGTTACAGCTGCTGTTTTAAGTAATGCAGTTGTTCATAGTACTTGTTGCATTTTATTTATGAGGGAGTTGAAATGCTACAAGTTTAAGTGAGTAGCTCAAGGTCACACAATGGAGAAGTGGCAGAGTTTGCTCGGTGCAGAATAGCAATGGGGATAGTCCAAAGTAGGCTGCCAGTGCATCAGGACAGCTTCATCTCTCCTTACTTTAGACATCTCCACTGTAATCAGTACCTTAACCCAAACCTTCCCCACATGTCACCGGCTATACGTCTACACCAGTAAAGAGAACAGTCCAGGATCTCTTATTTCACTCTGAGACCAAGTGGTGCAACATGGCTTGTGTCCTCATGCTTAAACTCTCTTCCTCTTTGCTCCTATTTGAGTCAACCCTTTTAGATTAGTGTCTCAGACTCTCTTGCCCTCTCTACCTCTCTAACACGCAACCCTTTCCCATCATGTAAGTGCTGAGTTGTATTGGGTTTATGTAGCAGTCATAGTGAGAATGACGTATGTTAAGCTTTTCTACACAGCTTCTCTAATGGCAGCATGTGTGTTCCTCTTTGTCACTGAATGGCTTTCCTTCCTGGACTTCAGCAATAAGATTTTCTTTCTGTCTCCCTTTCTCTCTCTCTTCTGTCTCTTTTCTTTTGCTCATACTTTTCTGTATCACCCACTGTTTCTCCTTTTTTTTCCTAGTTCTCATTTCCATGCCAATGTATGCTTTCCTTCCCTTTGCTCCCGTCTTCCTTTCCTTGGGTCTATG
The DNA here is from genome assembly GCF_965638725.1 of Aptenodytes patagonicus. Taxonomy (NCBI): domain Eukaryota; kingdom Metazoa; phylum Chordata; class Aves; order Sphenisciformes; family Spheniscidae; genus Aptenodytes; species Aptenodytes patagonicus. The sequence continues at coordinate 196,199,654 of NC_134949.1, read as the reverse complement.
CCCCAACTCCAATTTTCTATGGCTGGAGAAGTGACAGGTTGAACTGATACCAGAAGTTAGCACCAAAACAAAATTATAACCATCCCCTAGAACCAGAAAGCATCTTTCAGCATCCATTCCGATACAAAGAACTTACTCACCAAGGTAATAATTTTATCAACATCACCTTTCCCTAATCCTCCTCATCGAGGCCAGGTCCTGACTCTTGGATCTCCCATGCTCCCAGAGGTAGCCGCAAGGAACCAGGATCTGCCTGGCCAACTCCTTGTACTTCCTCACCAGGGACAAGCCATTCACTCAGCCTCTGACACCCATTTCTCATCTGGCAGAAATGTGGAAAGCCAAAAAGAGAGCTGTCCCACGGGAAAAGTTCAGGCCTGGTGTTGTAAGCTGACTCATGCTATGATAAGTTACCCCTCTAAAATTTTTCTGTTTCTGTTTCTGTTTTCTTTCCTAGTTCCCCTTCTCCTCACCACTGTTTTTTCTGCCTTGCACGTTCTTTCTCTTTTCTTCCGTTGTCCCCTGCTTCTCTCTCTTCACATTGTTTCTTTTGTGCTCATACTGGTACAGCAGATGGGAAAGTCTCCCCTCAACCGTGTTGATCATACTGGTCTTCCCAGAAAGCTGCTTCCTGCCAACTAATTTAGAGACCCATCCCTGCCTGAACCCATTTCAGGCTCCTTAAGTTGGTGTGATGACATCCACATCCTCTGATGTCACCTGCAAGCAAAAAGTTTCAGTATCTCCCTCAAGCTGGGGAGCACTTACTGACCAGCTCTTGGTCAGTACTGCTACTTAAGAAGGAGAAAAAGAGTTGAAGGTAGATGGGGCCAATAAAAAACTAATAGTCATTTATTCTTCTCTAAAGAAAGGTCACAGCAAGTAGTGCTGGAGGAAGGAGCTGGAAGTTGGAGGGAGCTTTGTACTGTGGGTCCTCCAGAATCAGTCCTGAAACTCACCCCTTTTTACCTTATTACTGACAATCCCATCACCAAAAGTGGGCACACAATAGAGAATTTAAAGTAAAGAACTCCTGCATCATGTAGAAAAGCCTGTGGGAAATGGAAATCAGGAGCAACTTCAGTAGTGCAAAACATGAGACCACGTACTCTTGAGTATCTCCACATTGCTAGATAAAAAAGAGCTGGGCCAAGCCCAGAAGCTGATTGTCTCCTTTTCTGCAAGCCTTGTTATTTCACTCCCAAGTCCATTTTGGAGGGCTCCAGCTGGTTCTCCCCAGGGCACTTCTACATGACAGTGTGGGTGTGAGCTGGTCCAGGCTGTTTGGCCTCATCTTTATCTAGCAGTGTAGGCATCGTTGCCGTAAAGACTCATGACAAAGAGCAGATGCGTGTCCCTCCTCTGGTGGAAAAAACAAAAGAGGAGGGTCACGCATCTGCTCTTTGTCATGAGTCTTTATGGCAATGCCTACGCTGGTGGATAGAAGTATACTAGATGGCCACGGGGCAAATATGAGCCTTGGGAACACCATGTAACCATGAAAAAATCCAGTGTTGTTTGGAGATGTATCAGTCCAGTAATTTATCCTTCATCCCAGTGAAGGCAGGAAAATATGCCATTGTTTTTTATTTCACTTGAGCTGAAACAGCGCGTACAGTCCTGAACATGCATGTCCAGGAAAATGCACTCAGCCTCAAATGGGTGTGGAGAAGAATGACCAGGGTGATCAGGCGACTGGAGACACCATGCCAAGAGTATGTGACATGTTTAACCTAGCAAAAACTAAAATAATAATTTATGTGGCAGATAACCTCCAGATGGAGAAAAACAATTATGCAACACACAGGAGAGTGTCAACACATGAACAAAGCATCCATGACTGCATGTAGAGTGGAAACTGGAAAATTGTTTCTTGCCATCAAAGCACCATCACCTGGAAAAGAAGTGTCAAAGAAATGTTCACCTATAGAAGTCTAACTGCTTTTCAGCTGCCTCTGTGTACATGGACATATGGTGATGTTGTTGCTAGCAACAGAACGGCACCATTTCCCAGAACATCTCTTCCAGTGCTGTGTCCCTGCAGTACTCATGAGCGAGAACTGAGAGTTTTAAGATTGGATTTGTCTTGCCCAAGTGTAGCTATCTATAAGATAGAAAAAAGGACTGAGCTAATCACCCTGAGCTGCCATTAAAGTCAACAGAGGCAACACATACATCCCCTGTGTTAAGGTGGAACAAGCCAGCACTGGGAAATGCCTATCTCCTTCTGCTAATTATGTGGGGAATAGAGGGACATACCCAGATTTCTTCATCTACCGTGCAGGTATCTGAAGCTCAGTGAATCCACGGCTGGTTTCTCTGATCGTCCCGCAGTGAGCCAGCACCCCTACAAGGCGTAGTCAGAGCAAAGGGTTGTGTTGCCTCTTATGGGCTGGTTTAGACAAGGGCTCTGTAAAGGAAGTATCGCTAAAGTCAGGCAAGGAAGTCAGGCAAAAACGCCAGGAGGCCTGCATGGATGAACAAGGAGCTCCTGGACAAACTCAAACACAAAAAGGAAACCTACAGAGGGTGGAAGCAAGGACAGGGAGCCTGGGAGGAATACAGAGAAATTGTCCGAGCAGCCAGGCATCAGGTTAGGAAAGCTAAAGCCCTGATAGAATTAAATCTGGCCAGGGACGTCAAGGGCAACAAGAATAGCTTCTATAGGTACGTCGGGGATAAAAGGAAGACAAGGGAAAATGTGGGCCCTCTCCGGAATGAAACAGGAGACCTGGTTACCTGGGATACGGAGAAGGTGGAGGTACTCAATGACTTTTTTGCCTCGGTCTTCACCGGGAAGTGCTTGAACCTCACTGCCCAAGCTGCAGAAGGCAAAGGCGGGGACTGGGAGAATGAAGAGCCGCCCACTGTGGGAGACGATCAGGTTCGAGACCATCTAAGGTACCTGAAGGTGCACAAGTCCATGCGACCCCATGAGATCCACCCGCGGGTCCTGAAGGAACTGGCGGATGAAGTTGCTAAGCCACTATCCATCGTATTTGAGAAGTCGTGGCAGTCCGGAGAAGTTCCCACTGATGGGAAAAGGGGAAACATAACCCCCATTTTTAAAAAGGGAAAAAAGGAAGACCCGGGGAACTACAGGCCAGTCAGTCTCACCTCTGTGCCTGGGAAGATCATGGAACAGATCCTCCTGGAAGCTATGCTAAGGCACATGGAGGACAGGGAGGTGATTCGAGACAGCCAGCATGGCTTCACCAAGGGCAAGTCCTGCCTGACCAACCTAGTGGCCTTCTATGATGGAGTGACTACCTCAATGGACATGGGAAGGGCTACAGATGTCGTCTGTCTGGACCTCTGTAAGGCCTTTGACACAGTCCCCCACAACATCCTTCTCTCTCAACTGGAGAGGTATGGATTTGATGGGGGGACTGTCTGGTGGGTGAGGAATTGGTTGGATGGTCACATCCAGAGGGTAGTGGTCAATGGCTCCATGTCCAGATGGACATTGGTGATGAGTGGCATCCCGCAGGGGTCTGTATTGGGACCAATACTGTTTAATATCTTCATCAATGACATAGACAGTAGGATCAAGTGCACCCTCAGCAAGTTTGCAGATGACACCAAGCTGAGTGGTGTGGTTGACATGCCAGAGGGACGGGATGCCATCCAGAGGGACCTGGACAAGCTCAAGAAGTGGGCCTGTGTGAACCTCATGAGGTTCAACAAGGCCAAGTGCAAGGTCCTGCACCTGGGTTGGGGCAACCCCTGGTACCAATACAGGCTGGGGGATGAAGGGATTGAGAGCAGCCCTGCCGAGAAGGACTTGGGGGTACTGGTGGATGAAAAGCTGGACATGAGCCAGCAATGTGCGCTCGCAGCCCAGAAGGCCAATCGTATCCTGGGCTGCATCAAAAGCAGCGTGGCCAGCAGGTCGAGGGAGGTGATGCTGCCCCTCTCCTCTGCTCTGGTGAGACCCCACCTGGAGTACTGCGTCCAGCTCTGGAGCCCTCAGCAGAAGAAAGACATGGACCTGTTGGAGCGGGTCCAGAAGAGGGCCACAAAAATGATCAGGGGGATGGAACACCTCTCCTATGAGGAAAGGCTGAGAGAGTTGGGGTTGTTCAGCCTGGAGAAGAGAAGGCTTCGGGGAGACCTTATTGCAGCCTATCAGTACTTAAAGGGGGCTTATAAGAAAGATGGGGGCAAACTTCTTAGCAGGGCCTGTTGCAACAGGACAAGGGGGAATGGCTTTAAACTAAAGGGGGGTAGATTTAGACTAGATATAAGGAAGCAATTTTTTACGCTGAGGGTGGTGAAACACTGGCACAGGTTGCCCAGAGAGGTGGTGGATGCCCCATCCCTGGAAACCTTCAAGGTGAGTTTGGCCGGGGCTCTGAGCAACCTGATCTAGTTGAAGATGTCCCTGCTCACGGCAGGGGGGTTGGACTAGATGACCTTTAGAGGTCCCTTCCAACCCAAACTGTTCTATAATTCTATGATTCTAAAGTCACCCATCTGCGATCACCACTGCTCTGTGGCACGACAAGGCAGGGTCTGCCTATTGGCTGACCTAAACAGTAATGGCTGAAAGAGAGCATGCACTGCAGTGCTTCCAGAATAAATTCTCTGAATTATGGCCGAACAGAGATAGTGCCACTGTTTTTCCACTACTCAGCTTACTAGGAAACCACCAGCAACCATAGTGTCAGAAATACAGACGACTCTTGAGCCTCCCTCTTGCAGGATGACTCACGGAGCAGGTGGAGACATCTTGACTGACACTAGCGCTGACCTAATATCTGTCCCTTGCAGCCAGCGTTTGCGCAGGAAACCTGAGCCAGCCGATAGCGCCGGTGAGGCTCGGCTGGCAGAGTGGCCGCTGCTGGGCTGCAGGCAGTGTTCGGCAGGCAGCAAACCTGTGGGAGGGTGGAGGAAGGAGGAGTCGGCCTTCGCAAGGACAGAGCAAAATCCACCTGGAGGGAGAGAGCCGATGTGAAGCAGTTCTTGCAATGGGTGCGTTGGGGAAATGTCAAGGAACTGGAGCTGGTTTCTTACATCTCACATCTGGGGGAAATTATTTGTCTTATTATGCACTATATTTTACGGGAAGAAATGACACTATGTTTAATGAGCTGGAATGTTTTCTTAAAATATACTGGGACTTTCTTCACAGCCCTCCTGCTTGGGACACGCCTCCAGCCAAGGTTATCCGAGGTGAATCTCCTGCACTGGAGTTTTATACCTAACTCTAGACAGATATACTTGGGATGCTTTAAATGCATATCCTCACTATGTGACCTCTTCATATTTCTCTGAACCTTGCACTGTTATGATTTCTATCCTACTGTGGCTTACGAGATGGAAATTCCTGTTCTTTAAGGTAGTGTCTGCCACACAGTCCTGCTTCAAACTTTGGACTTTGCCTCCACACCCATCCCATGCAGGTTTATTGTACACCACAGTACAGTACAGAAATATTGAGGTCTAAATAATCTGACTAATTTTAATTAATCTTGCTTGGGCCAGGAAAGCATCTGGCCACACCAAGACACAGCTCCATGTGCATGAATTTGACCTTCCTATAGTTATGGTCTTCATACTCACTTCTCCCCCTACTCAGACTTACTTTTTTACCTGTCTCCTCCCATAGAAATTAAGATAATTATTATCATCCTTTTCCGCGTTGCTTGTTTTTGGGCACTTACTAAATACCCTGCTTAGATTTTGAAAACATAGCATCAGTGCAGTTTGCATCTTATTTTATATTTTTCCACATTTGTTAGACACAGCTGGGCAATCCCACAGTGTATGAGCAAAAGTCCCCAGAGCAGCAGAACAATCTATGTTCAGTTACCACCTCCAGTTATGTCACATCTTTTCTGAAACAATAAAATTTGATTGCTTCTTATACATTTGTGTATGGGAAGAAGATATAATACTGTCTTCTACTGGAGGAAGATTATATTGGCCTTCAAATCAATTTCAATTTCTCATGAGTCTTCAATATAATTGTATTTCATCTTTATTTTGGGGTATTACATTTTCATCGCTTCATTCTACTTTAAAAATTGGAATTCTCCTGACACCTTCCACAATGATAAATTAGTTGTAATTGGGAACATTACTTTTGATAGGAGAGAATGGTTTTAGGTTAAAAGTCCTAAATATTTTAATAGAATCCCTTTACTTTCTTCAGTGTGGTGTTGAAGGGTTTGAATTTTTGCTAGATCTCTTTCTTTTCCTCACATAAATGGAAGTGCTCAGGAACCCAGCCAGTGTGCAGCACTCTGCAATGGAGCTTACACAGAATTTCTCAAAATCTGATGTTCAGCGTTGCTGCTTTTATGTTCTTGTTTACGCACACTGGTAGTGAATGCACTGAACACAGACATTTGCATTTTGGGAAGCGACATGTCTACATTTGGGAACGATGCTTCGTGACAGCTTTCTGCTTTCCTCTGGAGGTGTGAACCCCCCAATAGCATATTTAACCTGACTAACAGCAGATTTGATGTTTTTTCTTACATACTGTAGTCTCCTACAAGGATCTAGGATCCCACCGGTCTGCACATCATAGGGCAAGAAACATTGTTTTACTATACCAGCATCAGGCCAAAAATCTGTCAGTAGAGATTTTTGAAATCTTTTCCACATGGTTTTCATGTATGTGAAAAATAGCTTGTCAACTTAAAAAAGGCAGCAGGCAGTGTGTCAAAGGTTTTGCCTATCACCTCAGGCCAAAGTGGGAGTCCTGATGAAACTGGAAGTAGAAATTCTCTCATAATAAGGATGTTAAGCAAAATTTAGCAAGATGTAGGACAAGAGGTTTTGGGGTTTGTTTTTGTATTGTCCCCAATGAGGAATGGATTTCACCAGAGCAGGTATAAACTTTGATACAACACCTAGGGACCGAAGTTTCACTTTCTTGTACTTCAGCTCTGCATTGCAATTTGGTGGTGGAGTAGGGATGGTTGGCTAGTCCTGAATGTGTTCTTTTTTAAAAATCATTACTGGGATATTAATGGAATAGGGTTATATAAGACATTAATTTTGAGAAGTTTGGCTCTGACTACCAAATATTTATTCATTGACTTTGCAAAGTAAGATCTATGGTCATGTATATAAATATATGAACATATAAAAATAAATGAATAAATAAATGTGAGAGTGTGTATGTGCCTTCATATGTGTATATATACATATATGCACATGCTTTTTCTTAATGCACTACATGACTGAAAATACTTAACCCTCTTACTTATTATGGTTAAGGTATTTTAATTTTCTGCTGCCTTTAATTAATGGATGTTAAGTATAAAATCCAAGACTAATAAATGTGTAGTGAGAAATCAGGAATCAGGCTGGGCACTCCGAAGGCAAGTATATTAAGACCATGTGATGGCAAAGATAATGCCCATTGCAAGCCAGACATTAAACATCTTGAAACATGCCGAGTATGAAACATGAAGAAAGTTCTTGGTTGTGAGGCACAGTCCAAGCAACTGGGGCATACTCCTCTGTGACTTCTAAGGCTCCTTCCTGGTAGACCAGTTCAAACTAGATGAATTTCTGAAATAGAGATGTTGCCGTGACTATCTATTGCTGGTAGAGGTTTCATAAGTTCCTTGCTTTTTGCTGTTTTCTGAGAAAGTCTCTGGCATTATTCCCGACTGTTGGTTTCTCTTTGCCCCATGACCCTAGTTCCCTATGAAACATGCAGCTGAGTGCACCTTAAAGTCAGTATTAGTCACGCTTAACTTAAAATTTTCCCTCTGGTTTCCCATCCATTGGCTTGCCAAAGTAAGAAAGGCATCATGTGCCTGTTTGGGTAGGGAGGGGGGCAGGGAAGATGGGCAGACATCAGGGTATCCTTGGCCCCCCAAGCTGCCCAGGAGGTGCAGGAATGACTGCCATCCTTGCACCTTCTCTTCTGACCAGGTACAAAGCCTCTGCCAACATACCTTGGACTGTCTCCAAAGCCATGTCATCCCATCGGCCCTGTCCTTAGATGGGGTATAAACTCTTGGGATGGAAACAGCAAGGAGTACTGGTCCAAGAGAGGACATGGGAGTGGGGGTATTTTAGTTTGGGAGCTCCCTTTTATAGGTGAGTTTCTCTGCATAGATCTTAGTTTGGTTGAATGAGTAGCTGTGTGTGCAGTCTTTAGAAGATGATTTAAGAGGACACAATCGCCTAAGGGCTTTCATGAAGAAATCCTGTGGTTTTTTAAAGGCGCTTACCGATGGCTTATTCAAGGGAAAAGGTCTTACTTGGGGAGTGGTGTTTGGAAAGGCTTGTATAGATGCTGTCTGTCTTTGCCTCAGCACGCTGGTGGCCCTGATGTCAGTGCAGTTGATGATGGGTTAGGAGTAGCATCCACCCGGAGGCATTGCGGTACTGCCTTGGCTTAAGGCCATGGGAGAACTCTGTGGTGGGTGGTGGCTTTGAGGGCCTGCTTTTTGCTCATGGCTTTGGAGAAGCCCAAGATAATTTGGGGTGAGACAACAATAACACTTTTTGGCTCTTGCCAGTGTAAAGTGCGTCACTGGGACTGGTGTCTGAGGAAAGTCCAGCATTTCCACATTTATCCTCTCCCATAGCACAACCCAAAGAACACCTTCCTCTCCCCATTGCCAGGCTGCCCGTGTCATGTCCTCATGTGCTGCTCAGCTTTGCTGGTTTTGAGTCAGGTCTGTAGGATCCCTCCAGAAAGACAGGGCATGCAAGCTTTAGATCAGATGGTCAGAAAATAGGAAGAGGCACCACAGACCATGTCAGTAGGCCTTGAGCTCATCTTGCTCCTTGCAAGCATGTAGATAGATTCTGCCTGTGAGAACACAGACTGCTGTTTGAGCTGGGATGGCCCTGAAAGTAAAGGGCAAAATGAGAGACCCAGGAGAAGGGTCTGCAGGTGGACATCGGCTTCTTTGTCTTTGAGCATTGGCTTGAATGTCCCATTCCTCTGAGAATGGGGCAACATGTTCTCCTATGCCATCCCCAACTGGGCCATCTGCCCATCCACTCTTACACTTCCCAGGGCAGCCTTCACCTACATAGCCCTGCTAGCCCAAGTGTAAATCACTAAGTGCAATCAGATATTTGAAGGGAAAGGAACTGGGAAGAGGCCAATCTTGAATTGTACCTGGTACTAACAACTCCGTGAAGGTGGTATGGCCAGACACACCACGTGGGTCTGCTCCCTTTGTCATGCAGGTTGGTGGCCTGCTGGAGCATGTCCTTCCCACCTGTTCTCTGCACCTGGTTTTCCTTTCTGTGACAACCAGGACACAAAGGTGTGGGAAGGGCTGATGCACAGGCTGAGTTTGTGCTGGCATGGAGTCAGGTGTAGCTGGAGTGTGCCCAGGGAATAGGAAGGTCCACAAACATGGATGGCCGGCATGCATGCTCCTACCCAGGTCCACAGACTGCTTGAGTGACTATGCGCCTGTGAAAAGCTGGTGTAGCAGCACTGAGCTATGTCCTCCACACACCACCTCCACTTCTGGAGGATCTAGGTGTGCCTGTGCTGCTACTAGCAGCTTTATAAAGGGAATTCTTCATGCTTCAATGTCTTCAATGGTTAGGTTCAGTGAGATTCAAAATTAAGAAAAGAAAAAAAAGAAGCCAATCTGAGAGCACTGTTTTTTAGAGCATACTCACATTCCTGACCTGGGTTTATTTTTTCTCTTTTAGTGGTGAAGGACCACCAGAACAGTCTGCTCCAGCTGCAGTAATAAAGGCCTTCAGAAGATGTGTGATGGGTCCTGAGCTGGATTATTTTTCTCATTCTTTCTGGATTGTTTGTCCTTGTAGTTGCTAGGAAAAAAAAAAAAAAAGCTAACTTGCAGCATGGAAGCAGTATCTCAGCAATGAACAAATCACCCTTAAACATCCTCAAACTCTGGTGAGAGACTAGTTGCAAGGAGAAACCAAGCACAAGCAGGGATTTCTCTGCCATGGAGGGCACTTGGGCTGGACCGCAGAAGGGGCCTGGAGCTGGCCTGCCAGAGACGGTCAGGCTCCCTGCCTGCAGGATTGAAAGCTGGCAATAATGTAAGAAACATGTGCAAGGACTGCAGATCCCCTCTTCAGGGATTTCCTTCCCCAAAATTTTGACGTTATGAAACATATCTCCATTCTGAGTGAATCATCCCCAGTTGCATCTACCACAGCTGCTCAGAAGACATAATATCATCCAACAGTTAACATGCTGAACATCTTGACATCTGGAAATGCAGACAGCAAATGTGACAAGCAATCCTGTCAGCTGTCACTCTGAGCATTCAAGCCCTACGTGAGGTGATATGGGTGGTGGACCAAGGTCCAGAGCTTTATTTCCCAGCTTCAGAAATAAAGGCTTAAATCTTGCTCCTGTGAGCAGGACTGTGACTTAAGTGACCAGGCTTTGGCCCCCACGTTAGGCAGCTTTATCCTTTCAGCTGTAAAACCAAAAGGAGGGGAAGCGGTGGTGGAAATTGCCTTTTCTGAAAGGCGAAAAGGGAATTTGGGACAAAGGAAGTTATTTAATTTCTTTGGCCTCCTTAAGCTGTTGACTGGTGGACAAACAGATGTAACTACATAACATCAGCTGCATGCAATTAAATGTATTGTTTGTCTTTGCAGATGTCCGGAAAGATTCCTGTATATACACAGCACAACTGTGTGAGAGGTACAGGACTGCATAGCCACGTGAGGACAGTCATATCATGTGGCAGGTCACAGTCGGTGCTGGCTGGAAAGCTGAAGCAGCTCAGATGATACTGGACTCTCTCAGGGAATCTGCGCTTGCACTTCATTTCTGCTGTCTTTCAAAGAGGCTGTCATTTAAACTGACTCAAACATGATGCAGGAAATCAAAACAATAGTCCAGGGATGGTGTCACTATTGAAACAGCATCTGACTCCTCCTGACTGCGATTACACTTGGTTATTTTGGCTGGATCTTATTCCCACTCCTATCAGCTGGAGGGGCAGCAGGTCATTTCTATCTTGCCTATCCCAAAGGACCAAGAGAAGTACCAACAGCCCTAAAACAGGGGGGAAAAGTTCAATGCCCCTCTGCTGCCAGCACAACATGCTGTTGTAGCATAGAGGAACCTATACATCAGAAGGAGATGCTGAGTAGCAAAATGTGCACCCCTTTCTCCAGACACTCTTTTGTGTACATTTGCTAAAGCAAAATGTAAGCTGTGGCAACAGCATGTATGTTGAGGAAGGCAGAGGATATATCATGAAAACGAATGGGATAATGCATTGCTTAAAATAAAAACGTGATGCTCCCCTGCCCGCTGCAACACCACTCCATCAAGCAAAAGTGGCCACGCGTGAGCCTGAACCAGGGCTAAAAAGCAAACGTGAAGAGTGGGATTTCCTTGTGCTGAGGGTCAACTGGTTCAGGCTGCAGCGAGATTACTTTAGAAAATCTCTCTTTGTCTCTGGTGTAGCTTTGGACTGAAAAATTACCTTTGTCTAGAAATACCAGGGCTTCCCTGAATGATAGGAAAACATGCATATGAAGCTAGAACAATTGCTGTCGCTTAGGGGTACCAGTCACATAAAGACTTTGTTTCCTGCTCTTATGTCTCCTTCAAGCTCAAAAGTTTACTGTTGCTTTAACTTTCTAGACACATAGCTATTCTTAGATTTTGTCTCCTGGAAAACTGAGGAAACATATCAAAACACTTTTTAAGGGATTGGTGGTCCCTTGAGGGACCTAGAGGCATTGCCAGTAATTTAACTGTCAGGATTTTTATTTTTCAGAATAAATATGATGTCTTTTTTTTTACTACATTTTTTACTACAATACTTCCACAGCGAAGAACACTGGTCTTCAGCTCCATGGGTGGAGACATGCAAGGATACCAAATGGAGAAATGGCAGTAAATGGGAATGTGGCATGTTATGCAAGCGTTGTTAAAGCTGCATGTGAGGACCCCTAACAAGGATGGTCTTGAATCCTTTTGCAAGTAAATCATAACAAAAAAAAAAATCTATTGGTTTATCTGCACCCCAGGTTTTGACTGATGTTCCCCACTATTTTGCTGGTGAAGAAGGCAGCAGGATGCTCTCACACCTCCAAAGACATTTCTCTTTTGTGAAATGATGGCCCACCTACAGAAACTCAGTATCTGTTTCTTGGTCTTTCTCCCCCTGCGCTCCGAGGAGATTCCTTGTTAGATGTGCAATCAATAAAAAACATATCTTCAGCAACTAGTAAATCTAGTTTATTAAAACACAGGTTTGACAGTTAATTCAATTGCTAACAAAGTTGTAGCACGGTCAATAAAAAAAAAATGTGACCTCATAATTGAGATACATATATCCTCTAGATGCAAAATTATCTGATAATAGGGTGCGTTTGGATGGATACAGACAAAAACACATTAGTGAGATTAGACTGTGGCTAATTTTTTCCATTCCCTTGTAGTATTTACGGTGTACAGTATCTTGTCAGAGGCTCCAAGATTGTCACTTGTCCCTGCTCAGGTCTAGTCCTGACAGGGAAAAAATGCAGAAAAAGAGTTTGCCCCCTTCCTTCCAATTATTTGTCCGCTATCCCTCTGCACAGGCTACCATCTTGATCCCATTCCTGTTGCAAACCAGTGGTAATATTCCCTTTTCCTTCAATAGCATGGGATCAAGTACTGCAGGAGTTCGCATAGCATCATTAGCTCAGCTCTCAGGTATGCCACTTGAGTTATTGAAATAAGGATTTGGAGCATGAACTTTAGTGAAGACATGATAAAACTGTGCTTACATCAAAGGCAGCATAAAGTGACTGAGATAGATTGACTCTGCAATTGAACATAACCCTTAGATAGCCAAGAAAACTGTGACTTTCCCAGTGATTTGCCAAGTACTTTTCCGCCTGACCAGCAACGATTTGTTTTCTGCATATTTCAGAGAGAGATGAAAATAGCTAGCTGCAGCTATTTTTGTTTGGGAGCAATAATGTTCAGTTTATAGAGTGCTTTCTCCAAAAAAGTTCAGAGCATTGGGAAAGTATCTTCACTGACAGAAACCTTCCTTTGGGTGGATTTCACAGGGAGGGAAGGCTTTCAGCATTTTTGTTAGTTTTCCTATAGGACAAGCTGTTTTCCTGGAAAATACGACAAAACTTCCTGTTTTTTTTAATTAAAAAATGAGGTAATTAAAAACAAAATCTGAATGTGATCAGACTGAGTTTGGAGCCTGTTTTCACTTAATTGCAAGTGGTCTGATTTTTAGGAAATGTATTTTAGAAAATATTCAGACTTAAAAATGCAGGGAGCCAGTTGGTGAGACTTTCCAAAGTACACATAGGTGTAGCTCCCCATTGCTTTCTAAAACAGCCCTCCTCCTCCTCCACTGCTGCCTGTCTTTCCTCCTGTTCCTGGCTTAGTGCTTCTCCGTTGCATTGGTGCAGATTTGACGTCAGGGAGTTCAAAGCAACTGGAAGTTAATCCTATGAAAAAAGGGACCAGATTCCTCCTCGGAGCAGGCAGGAGGTGAGGGATTAGGGATGCCTTTGGCAGCAGTTCACTGTCAGACTGGCTTACCTGTGTGGAGGAAACCACTCCCTAGCTACCCCCCATTTGGACCAAAATAATTTTAAAAGTTTGTCTCTGGATCCCTGCATGGGGACTGAGCTGCCTAACCTCAGCTTTCAGAAAACCACTGGCAACACTGAGTGTAAAAACAAGTGTTGCAATGGCCTCAAAGGGATCGGCGCACACATGAAGAGCTGCAGGGTGCAGGCTCGTGCTCTGTGCGTCCGCATCCTGCCCTCGCTGCCAGCAGTCATCTTACTCATAGGACTCCATGCCCATGCCATTTGCTTGAAATCATTATCTCACTTGACAGTCAGTGAAATGTTAAGCAAAATACCTTGGTGGCCTCTTCAGGGTGGAAAATTTAGAAAAGTTAATGCCTTCTGAACAGCCTGAGCTGGTGCTGGGTCCTGTTTGGCTCTCTGCCTGCTTTGTAAGTCAGCCTCAGCAGAAAGTGTCAGGGATGCTTTACATTTCTGTTATGTGTAAATCTTTGGCCGGCGTTTGCAAAGGGAACTGACAGGGCACGATGAAGCTGTTGGGTATCACAGTGTCTGAACCATGCACCTCTGCACACACAGGGAAATGGAGCACAGAGAGGTTCAGACACAGACACTGAGGTGGTCAGGTGAGCAGTTTCCCTTCAAGTCCAGTCACTGTTTGAGTATTGTGAAATGAAATAAATGGATTCTAATAAATGGCAAGGTAAATCCCTTTCAATCTCTTGTCCTGGGAAAGATGAACACTAGAGGTATATCTACACTGCTAAATAGAAGAGGACCAGGGTTCACACCCAGGCACCTGACCTCTGATCATCCTGCCTCGGTTTTGGCCATCCCCAACGAGCTCTCTCAAAGACACTTTTGCTCTAGAAGTGCCTGGCACCGAGAAGCAGGGGTGCAGGCTGGCTAGCACCACACAGCCTCTGCCATTGAATAGTATGGACCCAGTCTAGGTGTCCCATTGGGACCATATATATAGCATTTTGCAATTATGCATCAGCTACCTGCGGTACAAACTTCTGATTCTAGCTTTGAAATTTTCAGCAGCGAAGTAATAGAGGATGGGATCAAGGCAGCTGTTCATGGCAGCAAGGCAGAGAGTGACCACCAGTGCTTTGTGCATGGGCAGGTTGGTTTGGCTGCAGCTGCTGTGCATGAGGTGGACAGTTCGCAGTATGTGATATGGCAGGAAACAGAGGAGGAAGAGGATGAGAGTGATGATGATGGTTGACAGTGCCTTCTTGTGACAGACCGCCTTCTTGCGCTGTGGAGTCTTGGACTTGAGCAATGCTTTGATTGCAAAGACGTAGCAGACAATAATTGTGCAAAATGGCAGAATGAAGCCCACAATGAGGACAAAGTTGTTCATCATGAGGAGCCTGCGCGTGCTGGAGGGGTGGAGGTCCAAGCACTTCTCTGGGCTGCTGTACCCAGCGATTCCCTTGCTTAACAGAGGGCTGGAGGCTGCCAGCACGAAGACCCATATGGCTGCGCATGTTATCCTGGCATATTTTATGTTGGTTACGTTCCAGTGTTTGAACGGGTAGACGATGGCTATGAAACGAACCACGCTGAGCACGGTGAGGAAATAAATGCTGCAGTACATGTTCACATACAAGGTGTAAGTCATGATCCTGCAGACGATATCACCAAATATCCAATGTGATCCCAACAGGAAATATGTGGCCCGAAAGGGCAAAGTGGTCACAAACATGAGATCTGAAACAGCCAAGTTCTGCATGTAAATGTTTACTGAGGTCTTCCTCTGTGAAGGCTGGAAGAAAACATAAATGGAGAGGCCATTTCCAACAGCACCCAGGAAGAAGATAGAGAGATACATGATGGGATAAATGACTTGCTTGAAGCCGTCAATCGTACAGTTGAAGGAGCTGTTGGTGAAGTTGTTGTCTAGTGCCATCTTGCAAATATTCATAGTCTAGAGCCAGGCTCTCTGTCTTTCTGCCAAAGTAAAAAGAAGTGGTATGAGTGCTGGGTTACAAGCCAGGCAGGGAGTTCAGCTATTCAGGACTATTTCTCTGAGGGCAGAAACTGAAAGATGCAGAGAGCAGTGGAAAATAAAGGTTTGTTAATGAGTAATCACTTGTGATGTCCCAGTAAATACACATCTCAAGGCATAAAGACCCAAGTTATCTCTAAACAGTTTCAGTATTACAGCAGCTGGTTGTTGTCTCAACCTATGAAAGTGCTGCCTTTTAAAGATGAGTGCTATGTATGTGTTTTAATGGCAATTCTCTGATCTCCTTGCAAAACAAGCCAACTTGCTGTCAGCCATTTTGTAGCAGGAAGGTTTTGAGTCCCCAGTTACCTGCCATGGGAACATCAAAACCTGATCAGAAAAGACATCACTGTCTACTGGTAAGTCAGTGTTTCAGATTAGGATAAAAACCCAAAAGAACTGAATTTGCTGACTGGAACTAGTGAAATTTTTCTGGTACATTGTCTGTTGTTGGCAGCATGTCACTGAACTTTCCCAAGCAATACCACAGGTATAGTGCTATTCCTCAGAACCTATAAATTAAGGATATTTTGACCTTAAACACTGCATAAATACTGTGCTAGTTATGCATAGTTCCTTTTTTAACTTCCTCCTCCTTACACTGTATTTCTTCTTTCCTTTAAGTTTCTGATGGCTTTCTATGCCTCTTTTGTGGGGCCTTTGATTCATTTACAAATTTCTCAATCTTTTTTGTGCTCAACTGCTCTGCATCAGATAGATAGTCATCTGCATGCACTGCAGCTTCCAGGGCAGCCCACGTTTGCAGCCCTAATGAAAATGGTTGTGAGAAAATGGGCTGTGTTCACAGGAAGTGACATTTTTTCCTCCTATGAGGCTATAATTCAATCAAATCAAAACCACTCATCACTAAAACACTCTAAATAATAATTTTTTTTCTCATTAGAGTCTATTTCCTTGCTGAACTCCCGATTTCTTCTCTCAGCTGACCTGCAGCTAGTAGTATTTTGAAAGGAAGGTTTCAGTATTGTTGCTTGTTTAATAGTGGCAAGCAATTCCCTCTCTGCATCTGCCAACATATTCTAGAGATGGGGCATGGAAAATTTTAGCCTAAAAACTAGAACTACATGGCTTTTTTAGATGCACAAAAAAGAAGCTTTTAATTTGCCTCAGTGAGAGTGATAATAGGTCGATGGTACATGACTGCATCTTATCTCTTATTCTGGACCTCACTGTCTTCATGATTTCAAATTAATTTATTTGCACAGATGGAGTCTCCCTAGGGGGAAACATAGGCTCTAGATTTGGGTGCTCTGGACTCCCAGTTACCCAGTGCGGTATTCCCAGCGTGCTGTAAACGGGAACTAATTTGTGAATTCAAGCCATGGTGTGGGAGCCTGAGCTATGTTCAGAGCAGCCCATAGTATCTTCAGGGTGGTGACTCAGAGTCCGTCTGAATCCTTTAATATAGCAACCAGATGTGCCCCAGCAGTCGCCTTTTATCTGGCCCCACTGCGATGGGGAGCGTGGGAAGCGCAATCCCTGGGCTGGGCTCCCAAGGAGCAGGATTTACCCTCCTGTTGTGGATGGGAGCATGGCGGCTTGGGGAAGGGGGACATTTGCTCACACTGTCGTCATTCCCATCCCTGCAGTGCCTGAAATTATCCCTCCAGAAAATAAAGATAATATCTATTGAGCTTAGGAGTGCTGAAGACTGGAAGTGGGCAAACTGGGTATTGGGGCTCAGCAAAGCCCCAGACTCAGTAAACACGTGCTCCTAAAGGAAATCTCCTCCTCATTTGAGATCCTCTTTCCTCATGGAGGGGAAAGACAAGTTACACTTCCTAAGAACAAATCTTTTGCAATCAGAGGAGTTTTGAACGATTTTGGTTTTCTGTACAAAGCGACTGTCTGACATACACATTTTCTGTATAGGATCAAGGACCAGCTTTTCTCCTGATCTCCCCATTTTGCAGGGAAACATCGCAGATCGAGGTACTGCAAAGGGAAGAACCCTTTTGACTGTGTTTTGCAATGGCCCAAGCATCCTTGCCTTTAGAAACCCCAAAACACAAGAAAATATCAATGAAGAGGTCTGCCACCTGTTGAAGCATTCCATTGCGTGTGAAACCTGTGAGTTAGAGGAATCAAATGAGGATGAAGAACTTGGAGTGTGGGCAAATTCAAATACCTGCTGAGCACTACAAGTGATGTCTTCTGGTCCAATGCTATCTGCTGAAGGACGGGATTAGGGCAATGAAAATTCAGTTGATGAAAAGCCTTTGGGTCCCTGCACCCTGGGGAGACCACTACAAGTACAGAGGCTGAGGCACTTTGCTCAGGCTCTTCACATGAGGTTATCTAGCTAACAACTACCATTAAAGCTATTTTGTGCTCCTCATTTCTCCTTCCAGCTAAAGACCCTTAGGAAACTAAATGCACATGTGTAATGTGCTCATAATGCGTGCCAGCATCCTTGGACCTGGCAAGAAAGCCAGTACTTAGACTCCTCTCCAAATTATCCAAACAAAACTTTCAAGCTGTTATGGGATGTCTAAGAGAAAGGAAAGCTGTTAACCACCATGCTCCTATTAGTTGTAACACACAGATCAATGCAGAAAGGAAGATGCAGTGAAAGATATATATCACACAGGACTGCCTCAAGCAACCACAGAGGAGAAGGGGAGAATTTTATCCCTCCTTGAAGCCAAGAGCTGTTCATTAGCCAGCTAAGGTGAGGAGATGGCTCCTAGATAAACAGAAAGAATGACATATCTAAAGACAGGCAATAAACTTTGTTTTCAGCAAGAGCATCCAGACTGTCTCCTGGGTCAGGAAAAAACAGGGTGGGTTTCAGGTGGGATATTGGACCTACAGGGTCCCCTGAAAGACTTCAGAAGGGAGACTGGCAGTAAGATCTAACATCCCTCTGAGAAAAAAGAGGGAGAGGAAGGGACAATCTGAAATGGGAGTCTCTCTCAAGCGGTACTGCAAGAATTCTCTGATGGAAACTCCCTAGCAGGAGATTTTTTCTATATATGAGTTTCCCTGATGGAAGCTATCAAGTAGAAGCAGCTGACATGTGTCAAAGGCTCTGACAACCACCCTGGAAGGAGAGAGAGAGCACATCAGCTGAGCAAGGAAAAAGGAGGCTTTTCTGAAATAACTGCTGTGTAAGTAGATTAGATGTAGAGTTGGGGGGAGGGATTTCTTTTCTTTACCTCTGTGAAGCCTTTCAGAAACATTTACAGTTTGATTAGTATGGATTTTATAAATAAAAATTTACTTTTTATTATAAATTACATATATTATAAACTACATCTATTTATTATGAATAAATGTTTTGCCTTTTGTCTTAGCCTGGCTTGAGTGTGGTTTATGGTAAGGACATAACAGAAAGGCATTCCTTGCTTAAGGTGAATCTAACATCCTTAACAAATGGATGGGTGTGCAATCCAGGTGGGGAACTGATAGAGCAAAAGTAAGAGGATTTGTTCAATTGGAGGAGATACTAAACTAATAAAAGTCCCCCAAAATTATAAGATTTTAATCTCAGGATGCAGGTAGCAGTCTAGCAGCAAAGTGGGGGCTACCCCATAAACTGCCCAGCATGCGACATGTATGGCCGCCTGCAAGGGGCAGGTTTTGTGCATGTGTGCAGGGCAAGGGGCTGGGGACACAGAGGGCAAGGCTGGCTGTCTTGAGGCAAGATTGACTCAGCAGGAGCAGGGCGGGAGCAGATCTGCCCGTGGAGCAGACCTCATGAGATGTCTGTGCAGATGGTGGCTGTGGTCATTGTGGGCACCAGGGATGAAGGTGGGATCTTCAGGGCTCAGCTATGAGGCAAGAGAGAAGCTCAGGTCAGACCCAGTGTTTCAGTGCATGGATGAGACAGTCGAGAGGAGAAATTTAGGTATGTAAGGAACTGAGGGATCTTTTGGGATAAAGGCAAGCGATACAGAAATGACAGTCTGCGCCGTACCCAGAGTGGAGCCAGGCTGCTGGCACTGCAGAATGAAAGGTTTGCAGAGCAGTATTTCATTAGAAGTAACACAGGAGCTGATGGGCATGGGAGAGCAAGTGGGCTGGACTGATGAGACCTGCAAGGGCAGTGAACTGACATCCAGTGCACCTCTGACAAGGCCAACAGAGAAATAAAGCCTGACTGCAATAACTAGGGAAGGCAAATCCAACTGCCCATAAATCCAGTTGGCTGGCACGTGCTATCTTGAGTGACTGAGCAAAAGCAAATCTTACATGTAATTCTGCACTGATGCTCAAAGCCCAAAATGAGACGGCAGAGCTGCAAGGCTTGGCATGAAACAGCAACCCTGGTGCGAGGAGAACCTCAGAGACCTGCAAGAGGGAGGATAATCCATGGGAACCTGTGTTGCCATGCTACCAGCTTTATGGTAATGATAGTGTAGGAAGCACAGGTGGAGGAGTGGCACTGTGCATGAAGGACTATATAACTTGCAACAGCATAAAAACATTATGGCTAAAGAGGAGCACTACAGAGTCCTTGTAGGCAGATATCCCATACTCTAATAATAAAAATATAGTACTAGGAATGCACTACCAAACTCCTCATCATGATGATGATAGTCATCAGAAAATGCTAAGTGGGAGTAGGAAGCTGAAAGGCAGGTAACAATAGCAGGAGATTTTGGGTGCCTTTCTAAAGATGCAATGCTGCAGCAGAACGAGATATAATGTCTATATGCAACAAATGCCTGACCCCTAGAAAAATTAGTTCTGCAAACAAATCCACAACACAAGATACTATTCTACATTTCATCTTTAGTGCTACACAGGTCCTAGGTCAAGCAGTTTTTGGTGGAGGGAGCCCTGTACTGGCAATCACAGTAGAGCTAGGTTCGGCAGTGTTGTGGGACAGAGAAACAGTCCCAGAAGGAAGAAGCCTACATGATTTTGGGGACTGTTTAGAAAAACAAACAGAAAATTCAACAAAACCTGTGTTAGAAGCCTACATTCCAAAAGAAATAGATATTTTAATAAATATTGAGCCCTATGTCTACCAGTAGAAAAGTTAGCAGGACAATTATAGGGAAAAGATCACCATTTAGAAAGCAGAAGGCTTGTCCAAATGGGGAGAACAGGAAAGCCTGTATAATGGCAGGTCAAATATGGAGAGGAAACTAAGAGCATTAAAAATAAAAAATGTGAAAAGCACCCTGTAAAGGATGCTCAAGCTGATAGTAAGTTTTGTAAACCCACTGAAAGATGAAAGACTGCTAGGGAATTGGCAGGGCTGCCTGATGGCAAAAGATCTCTTTGGGACAAGAAGACCGTAGCAGAGAAACTCAGTGAATTCACTCTTCCCCGCCAAAGATGTTGGGGTATTTTCACACCTGATGCAGCAAACAGGTCAGAGAAGCAAGCTCCTCTCGAGGGATGTGCGCAGGAAGTATTAAACCAACCAGATAAGCGAGAGGCCAGTAAGTAATCAGGACCAGATGGCATTTACACGAGTATCCTGAAGGATCTCAACTGCCGGCCAAGGCACATAACCCACCATTACAATCAGGTGCTGTGCCAGGGGACTGGCGTGTCACCAGTGCAGCTCTCATCTACAAGAAGGGCTTGAGAGGGCAGCTCGAGGGCCACGAGTCAGTCGTCTCAGTCCTGGGAGCTACCGACCACTGAGACCGATTTCCACTTCTGGTACATGGGGGGGGGGGGGGGGGGGGCGCTCTGTAATGAAGAACAAAGGTGCTGAGCTCATTGAAACGCCAGTCTGCTGAGAAAGAGTCAGCACGTCTTCTGAAAAAGGAGATCCTGCCCCACTCACCTGCTGAAGGGCTGTGAGGATGATGGATAAAGGGGGCCCAGCGGTCATTTTATATGTATATATGGATATGTATGCATTTATAGGGTTGCATTTGTCAAAGCCTTTGACGAAGCTCTGCACCAAGGGTTTCTTAAGGAACTAAGTTGCCAGAGAGCTGGAAGGCATGTTCTTTTATGGACTGAAAGCTGGCTGAAGGTTAAGAAGCAAAGTGTGGGGCTTAACGAATCAGCAATGGGGTCCTCTGGGGTTTGGTACTCAGACCAGATTTATTCCATATCTTTATCAATAACCTGGAGAAGACAGTTATCCAGGCTGGCAGATGCCATGCTGAAAGGGTGGCAGATGAGCATTGGTGTATTTTAATGTGAGGTGATACGTGCTGGGAAAAATAACCTAAACCAAGCCTACATGATATGAACTTGAAACTGGCTGTTACATTCAGGAAAGGGCATTTGGCATTGGCATCACTGACCATTTACTGAAGTCATTTCTGTATTGTCTGCAGCAGCAGAAGCAACCAAAAAATGTCAGCAAAATGAAGGGCATAATCAAGAAGGCTATGGAGAACAAAGTAGGGTATCACTTTTATAAAACCTCCATGCATACCCATAGTGAGCAGTTCTGGTCTCTACACCCAAAAAAGAGATTATGAAGTTAGAGAAGGTGCAGAGAGGGGCAAGTGAAATGATCAAGGAGAGAGCAAGAACTAAAAAGCCTGAGACTCTTCAGTACAGACAGGAGGAGGCTGAAGAAGGATGTGGTCAACGTTTACAGAGTCACGAAGGTGTTGGATGGTATGAATGTGTACTGTTATTCATAGGGTTCTGCAGTACTGGGACTTGGGGTGCTCAGCAGAGTTGTTGAGAGTCTGCTTTCAAACAGATAAAAGAGGGTGCTCCTCTGTACAGCGAGGAGTGGGCAGCACCAGGAGCCTGCTGCCGCAGCAGGCAGTGAGGGCAGGCAGCTCAGCAGGGTCAAAACAGGATCAGACAAATGCAAGAACAATAAATGGGAAATAAAAGACTGGGCAGGGATGTACTCTCCAGCAGCCCTGGACAGCAGTCCAGATGCTGGGAAATGCAAAGGGAAAGCACTCTGGAAGGTGATCAGGCTCCCGTGTTGTCTCTCACCAGCCTCACTTATTGCCACCACCAGAGACTGAATATTGGGCCAGAAGGACATCGGTCTGAGCTGCCAGCACATTTCTTACAGTCACAATTTGCCCCTAGTTCCCGGCAGTGTAACAACCACAGTTGACTTCACTGTGTTACTCCTAATTTCTGCTGGTGAAGTGAGACCGATGCCTGTAGTGATATTACTACAGAGATTCCACCCTGTATGTCAAAAAGCTGTTACTGGGAAAGCGGAAATAGTCAGCAGCCACGGGCTATCCCCAGTTCTAGTGGAGGGCTAAACCAAGAGTGGTCAATCAAGTCATCCAGCATCTTAGCAGACAGTGGGATCGATTTCTATGCCATGCCTGGACAGAAGGACATGCTCCTTTTAGAGAGGTGTGGTGGAGGGGTGCTGCTGCTAAAGGTGTAAATATGAAACCTCTACTGTCACTAAAAGTGTAAACATTAAACTCTCCGTTTCCAAACTGCTGATCTCGGATCTGCTGCTCTGAAACACTCCATTCACTATAACATGAGGAACTACCAAAGAACCTATTTTTAATAAGGTGTTCTGCATATGCAAAGTTAAATAGGGAAATCAGGCTGTTCATTCAAAATAGAGTTCTTTGCTATGTTAAGCGATAAATATATAGATCCTTTCATGCCAGGAAAAAGAGATGGTCTGTGCAATAACACTCTGTCTGAAGAGGATCCCGGACACCAGTCTCATGTTCATTACCCAAATAGGAAGGCAGTCATGATATCGCTGCTATATAGGAGATCACTTGCATTTGCTGCTGCACTTCTGAGGAAAACAGAAGTTCTCATGTTTTTTTAAAGTTCCCATTGGCTTTCTTTCTAGCATTCACTTTGTGTTTCAGGAGCAGCGTTACCAAGAGTAAATGTAATAGAATGTAATACTTAGAATTAACACTGAATTCATCAAAACTTGGCATTGCATTAACCTTTCTACATGCACAATAATAATTTTAAAAAAATCAAGAGTCTGACTTTTAACATCTTTTAACAGTTTGCCATAAACCAAATCTATATTTTTCATCTAGTTAAAAAACGAGACTCACTTAATCAGATCCACAACTTGATTATTATCTTGCATCTGGCAAACATTCCTAGTTACATAAATTCACCCTTTTTTCTGCCAAAACAGATTCTCAAGACCAGCTTTGTCATAGAGAATTTTAGTCAATGATCACAGCTTCTGACAAATAAAAAGCTTACTGTGAGTAATAAGAAATAGAGGTAGGTTGTATTTAAATTATAGCAATCATTTTTATCTACATCAGAAAAAGCAGACAAATCTTGTCCTACCTCAGCTTGTGTGCCTTCTGGTGTGCTCGGTATTTCCTTCTTCTGCTTGCTGTAGCTCACAACTTTCAGTTTTGTTAGTGGAAAGGAAAAACACAAAAACTTGAAGCAAAACCCAAGTGCTATTTATGCAGAAGCCACAGAAAAGCAATGAGTAGTAGGAAAGGGAAGTAAATCCTGGTTAAAAGATCTTACATCTTCTTAAAAGAGAAATGTTCTCAGCTCAAGAAGTGGTGCTAGCAATCACATGGCAATCTTTCATAATTTTCACCCAATGAAAGAGGCTCTGCAGCTACGTGGCATGTTGGGAAGCTTTCTGGATTTCTGTATTGGGCCCACACTTCTATATATGTGCTTTCAATAATCAGGGTTGCTCAAAATATTAGAGGAGATCCCTGTATAAGCTTCACATGGATCATTAGAGATGTAGTCCTTGGAATTACGGAGAGGACACGTGTCGGGGCTACTTCCCAGTCTTCATGCAGAAATCACAGGAAGAACAAAATTATAAGCAGGCTGCTAGGAATCGATGCATAATCTCATTAGCTCATAGTTCGAGGGTGAGCTTACAGAGCTGAGGGACTAATTTTCCTTGAATTTTGATAGGAACGGAATACGTAGCTCTGTTAGGCCACAAACAAGTGGCTGCAGTGAATGCCTTACTCCCCCATAACATTTTACCACTTGTCAGTGGAGCAACACTGATTGCACAGATGGGTGCTCCTAGTCCACTGCAGTTGTGAAATAGGTATCCATACATACTATAGGTATAACAGCTTGGTTATTCCTCTTCTGTGCTGTCAGCACCTGCAGGCAGACCAGAAGCATACAAGTGCTTCCTGGCTGCTGTGCTGTATTTTGCATTGGCAGCAGGTTAGGAGTCCACACACGGCTGCTTACCACATCTCAGTGGATGGGGAGTCTCCCAAAAAACCTTCTGGCCACCCACATTTATAACTGTCTATGCCCCAAAGAGCTTTGGATAATAGCATTTGTAATCTCTCCTCCATTGGCCACTTGTGCCTGATTCTCATTTATCACAAGGGCTCTTCACTCTGGTTGTACACATGGACTTGAGAATGGGTGAAATAGTCCTCTGGGTGTGCTCCCCATGGGGGGTCATGGTGGCAACGTGCAGCGGCTGTGAAGACTCATGCCACCAGGGCTCACAAATCCCTACCCCCAGGGAGGAGCTACGTACAGTTTGCAAGCAGCTCCGTGGGTGTTTTTTTTAGCATGGGGCTAAAAAGGGACTTAGAAAACCAGCTTAGCTAGGAACTAGTCTAACATCTTCGGTCTCCGGGGTAAGCACAAAAATCCATGAATGGTGTTTTTGAACATTTGCCTACGTTTCCATTGACAGTGCAAAGTAAGCTTAAAAAGCTCCCTGGTAGGGACCCACATCAAGTGAATTTTCAAGGTGCAGCGTGATGGTGAATTAGGACCCTCCTGAGTCCACTCCACTGGTGCCAAACTTAAACATTGCCAGGTCTTGTGGCACCAAAGCCCATGGATAGGTGTCCTCTTCCAGCTGTGGTTGTGCTGGCTGCTTTGGTTACTGTCCCAGCTGTTTCCCTATCTGCCAAGGTCTGCCTGCAGAGCGGCTCATGTGCACATCCCTAACCCCGTTCAGTCACTGAGGCATCGTAGACACCTGAAACAGGAGGTCTCTGCTCACCCAGCCCATGTGAACTGAAGCAGGGTAGAAATGACCCCATGAGCAGCTTGGTGGGCAGACTAGGCCTTCGGGAGGAAACCGTGACGTGCAGCAGGGAGCAGCGCAGGGTGCAACTGTGTCAGCCAGGGAGACCACAGCCAGAGGACAGCTATGGCCTCGACATTCACTCGGGAGATGTCCCATTAACTCAGACTGCATCTTATCTGCAACTGGCAGAGACTAATTTAGGTATTGCAGTAGCAGTCTGATGACATCTCTATCACATGGCACGCTGCGATAATCACTCTGGGACTGATAGGCAGGCTGTTCTCAGATATGCAAGGTCAGAGACCGAAACATGTGGAAAAGTTAGACATTGATCACATTTTTTTTTCCTGAATGTGTTTTGAGAACATCTCTTTCACCATATGATACAATTATCTCCATTGCCTGGATAATTACCTACATTCACCTTCTTAAATGCCCTGCTTTCTGGAGAGTACCGTTTCCTCCCTTTTGTAAACTAATTCTGTATTTTGCTTTTAGCCTGGCTTTGAATAAATGGGGTTGGCTGCCAACTCACCCTGCACCTGACGAGCTAGATCCGGAGTGACTGCTTGGGATTTTTTAGAAACAGTCACTGGATGACTCAGCTTCCGAGGGGAGTTTATTATGTTTCTTACTAATAAAAACGTCAGTAATTCTGGAGAAGACATCTCAGAATATCATGAAGAATCTAAGACTTTCATTACAAGATGCTGTGCACATATCACACATTCAACATTTAACAGCCTAGATTATTTCTGGATTTTGAGTCCCATAACATGCATAGACAGTCCAGGATGCTGCAGAGTGCAAACCACCCCTCTAGGCTGTAGCTACTCTGTCCTGCCTCCATTTCTGTTTCCTTTTGCGTTTCTGGCTCCATGACAGCCCAGTTTCAAGACAGAAAAGCAGGAGGGGATGACTCATCCTTTTCCTTCCCCTTCCTCACAAACTCACCTCCCCTCCAGCCCTGTGCAGGGGCACTGCCCACGAAGGAGGGCTCCACTCCCTCCAGCCCACAGCAGCGAGCAAAGCCACCGCTGCAGGCTCTGAATCCTCATTGTGTGAAGAAGCTGAACTTCACACCTGAAATAAGCACTCCAGGCCAGGTAGAAGCAAAAATTTGGACTCTCCTTCCCCTGTTCAGCTTTTCCTATAGGCTAGTTCAAGTGTCCTTATGGGCTGAGCACTACCTGATGGGAGTGCCAGTCAAGGAGCCTGTCTCCCACACTCACTGCATAGGGCATCTTGGACATCCCAAGCACAGATCATGCTATCACGTGCTCCATAGGGCCAGGCTTCCCCCCACAGCAGTACTGTGTCACCCTGAAGTCAGGTGAGCTGCTGTCTGAGGACGGTCCATTGTCTGGTGCATCCCTCCGTTGTTGCAGTCTCTCCGCTTCGCACCGCAGCAGAGGGGGCTGAGAGCTGCTTGAAGCCCACCCGGGTCTTGATGCATGTGCACAGCCCAACAGACCTGTTCATCATCAGCCAGCACTCTCATGGGGCATGGAGGGAGGCATTTGCACGCCAGCTCGTGCAGCTTGGCAGCCCCACTGCCACAGGGGCAGTGCATGGGAGAGGTGACAATCCCCAGCACCAGGGGAGCTGGGGTGAGACACCAAGTGTCCCAGGCAACCCAGAAGGAGTCTGTATATTTTTCCCATCACTCAGTCAATGTTTTGCTGTCTGCAGGCGTGAACTTCCAGTGGCAGAGTTTCACTTTTTTCACGCCAAGAGATTTTTGGTAAAAATAGATCTGTGAAACAAACAGAGGGATTACCTCTATTGAAGATTTTAGCGCCGCATGCCTTCAACATGGCAGTTTAGCCTACTAACACATATCTATTTCCAGAGACTGAAATTACAAAGCCTACATTCCTTTTCTGTGCAGGCCAGAAAAAAAACAGCATCCAATGTTAGTAGCTCATCTGCTGTCAGCCATAAGGCTGGATAGATGGGAAGATGAAAGTGACGGCTGCATGAAGAAGGGGGAAGAAGCAAGGGCGATTTTAAGAGGAATTATTCAGAAAGGCAAAGCACAGAAGGTTTTCAAGCTGTTTCTTTTGCAACTTTAGTAATGACATCTTTTTTGATCACTTGTGGTCCTTAACTGTTTGCTCTTCCTCATTAATATACTGATGAGGGCAGAGGGACATTAATATATAGCTGGAATGAAAAAAGGCACCTAATGTTGTCTCTATGTAAAATAAACTGTTCTTTTTTAAGTATGTAAAAACTGGTTTTTTTGCCAGCCCCTCCAAAGTTGGCTGTGGGCCTTGGGAAGAACTGATTGTCTCCAAAAGCCATGGAGCCAATGGCAGCTGGGATCATTAATGCTCTTCCCAAAGAATAATCGATCCAATCCTCGACTCTGAAAAGACTGAACCGGAGCAGGACAAAACACCAAACACATTCCTAAGGCCTTCATCTAAAGCCCATTGAAGTCATTGGACAGAACAGTGCCTTTTTGGATTAAAACCTAAATAAGACAGCCTCAGAAACTGTGACTGGAAAAAAAAAGAGCTCCCTTTTATTCTTTTCAACTAGCTAAAAACATTTCAGATCTAACACGTGCAAGGTTGTCAGCGTGCCAGGTATATTCTCCTTCTCTGTGTAGCCTACCTTTCTAAGCCTTTCTCTCTCTACTTCTGCAGCCATTTCTCTACCTAGCAGTAACCACGATGATGCTGAAGTGACTTTCTGCTTGCATTATGCATTTTGAATAATTGCACAGTCTGCAATTTTAACCTTTCTTATTTCTGGTTTGTGTGTTAGACATTACAGGATCGTAAACTGAGGGGATAACAAAAATGCAGAATTTGAAGGATTTGGCAATGAATATAGTTAGTTCTATCTTAAGATATGGTCTCCTAAAGACTTGTCATTTATATATGTTGGCAAAAGTACGCAATTCTACAGTTTCGTATGCACACAGCGCTGTGTTTTGGTCTGTGTGTTTATCACATATTAAATGTTCTGTAAATCCTGTGTTACTCTGCTGAACTCTTCCTTCATACAAATATAGAAACTTGAAGCAAAACAAGCTTCCTTTCTTCTTTTTTTGCTGACTCTTTTACAATATCCTGACCCAGCAGCTGGATAAAAACCAACAACGTTTGAAAATCAGAATGAACAGATTAGGTGCTCTGCATCTCATATCCAATGGCTAAACACCACTGTAAGATACAACCTGCAAGACCTTCCACATAAACTCCAACTACCGCCAAATCTACTTTCATATTAATGTAATCATTGCTAGTACTTAGCAAAAACATTACCACAGACAGGACCATGCCTTGCTGCAGCTCCATTCCCCAACCCCAGCATCTTCACGCATCTTTTTTTATCGTAGTCCCTTTTCTTTCTCATCCAATGCATTTCCAGTGCTATTTCACGCTCTCTCTGTATGTGGGAGTGTTTGTGTATGTACACATACAACAGGTATATGTGCAGGTGCATGTATGCATTTATATGCATGCACACACAGAAGTGCATTCAGATGCAAGCACTTACAGAGAACCCATTTGTGTGCTTACGTATTTGTAATATAAATGCATATGTACATATACATGCTTGACAAAAAGGTTGAACTCGAGCGTCAAGGCTAAATTGTGTTGGCCAGAATTTAGGGAGCCATGGGAATAAGTGTGGGACACAAGTCCTCCGCTCTTTTCATCCAAGGCTGATGGCTTTCTTGTGCTGGAAGTCCCTCTCCCTGGAGTATGTGGGACGGTCTTCCTCCAGGCACTGGACGCAGCTGACATAAAAAATAAGTTTAGGTTTTAGTCCTCGGTCTGGATTTTAACAATCTTTCTTCAGATAAAACTCAGGTGCAGTTAGATCTCAGTGGCCGTATGTTCTATTCTATTGGCTTTGGGAAATGGTTTAGGGTACTGTGTGCTGTTTGATACTTTTTAAACTGTATTTTAAAATACCATATAAAAATAGTCTATATATGTGATTTTGAAGAAGGTAATAACACGACCTTTTGTCCTAGCTTTTTAACTCAGAATTTTAGGAAAATACCTAAGTGTCTATGATGGGTCATAAATACATTGTCATCGTGGTTTAACCTCAGATGGCAACTGAGCACCACACAGCTGCTCGCTCACTCCTCCCCTCCCTGGTGGGATGGGGGAGAGAATCGGAAGAGTAAAAGTGAGAAAACTTGTGGGTTGAGATAAAAACAGTTTAATAACTGAAATAAAATAAAATACTACTACTAATAATAATAGTAATAATAATAATAAGAAGAAGAATATACAAAGCAAGTGATGCACAATGCAATTGCTCACCACCCACCAACCAATGCCCAGCCAGTCCCTGAGCAGCGGCCCCCCCCGGCCAGCTTTCCCCAGTTTATGTACTGAGCATGACGTCACATGGTATGGAATGTCCCTTGGGCCAGTTTGGGTCAGCTGTCCTGGCTGTGCCCCCTCCCAGCTTCTTGTGCACCTCCAGCCTTCTCAGTCGGTAGAGCATGGGAAGCTGGAAAGTCCTTGACTAATGTAAGCATTACCTAGCAACAACTAAAACATCGGTGTGTTATCAGCATTATTCTCATACTGAATGCAAAACACAGCACTATACCAGCTACAAGGAAGAAAATTAACTCTATCCCAGCTGAAACCAGGACAATTGTGAAAAATGTCCATTTATAAATGAAATTTCCAGCTTTGAAAATTGCTTGGATTACATATTTCTTTTGCAATTAATTTGCAACCAGTGTCCCCCCAGATAAAAATGAGAACTAATTTAAGTTCATCTTTGTCACAGACTACATGCTTTTGTGACACGACTTAGTGAAATCCTCTTTACTGCCACATACTGAATACAAGACTGTCTGAGCGGGGCTGGATGTGGTGGTGACGAGGGCAGCAGCGGATTCCTCCACTGTTACAGGGTGGGGATTGTTCAGTGCTAAGGGAAGTCCATCACCCACACATGCCACCTTGCCACGCACTGGGAAGCTGCCATGCTGAGCTGATTAATGCAGACTTTGCCATCTACCTTAGGCATTTAAGTCTGAACACCGGGTTTCTTTGCAGAAGACAAGGGAAGCCCAGGGTGTGCTGTCACCCCACACATGCCTGAGCACCAAGCCCAGGGGCACCTCAGCACCTATCTTTGTGGTTGGTTGTCACCAGATGGCCTTGTTCACCAGCACAACTAGTGCTTGGGACCAGTCTGGAAAGGTCTGAGCAGCCTGACGTGGGCTGGCTACACAACCGGGTGACTGTCAGTCAACAGCTTGCATGGGGTTTTAGGAGAGGGAGATAGCTCACTCCGTCTTGATTAAACTGCGTCATGTTTTGCTTTCAGAGTCCTCAGTGCAATGAGGACAAGCTGGACAAAGGCTAACTGGTCTTTTTCTGCAGGAAGAAAAGAAAGGGAAATACACGGTTTAATTCAGTTTTGTTTGGCAGAGATGTTTCTTCCACTTTGTTGTTGTCGCTACAAGACCAGAGCTGTAATTCTCTTGAAATCCGGAGCATGCCACCAGAGAAGAATTAGCACAATGGTTTTAGTTTTATGTAACATTCCCAATACCCAGAAACTGAGTGCTTTGGAAAAGAATAAACAAAATGAAGTAAGCAAGCTGTTTGTTCAGCATGTTCCAACACTTATCCATCTGCCTCCCTTTGTACTCGCAGTCCCTCAGCCACAACTTTTCTTATCCGCTACTGTCAAAAATATGACTCATTTTTCACATAATAGACTGGGGGAAAAGTAGAGAAGTTTTTATACCTAATAAAGCTTTCTCTTGTCCAGGATCTCCTGCATCAGCTCTTTTACTTCTCATTAAAAAGAATGACACAATGAAAATGTACTTTTTCTAGCCCTAGTTAGCTGCAGTAGGACTCCCTGTCTATGCCACAATTAGCTCTGCTTGACTCTTCACAGAACCAGACAAATTAAGCTTTGGTATAGCTAATTTTAGGACAAGGAATTTGTCAAATTCCCAGGCCATGAGGGGACTAAGTGTTAGTACAGTTTATACCATTAGTGAATTTGGTGAATGGAAGAAAGTCTCCTCCCCTCTACCCAGGCATCTTACAAGCTCTGCTAACACGCTTTCATGGCTGCAAAGGAGAAGCCACTCCAAAGTGGGGACACTGGCCAAAATGTCTGCCCGTGTGGCTCCATCAGGTTTTGAATCTGTGTTGCGTCACCATAAAAAACATATTCCCAAGGAGATGAAGTGTTTCCCATGGTAAGGTTCTGTGTAGTCTGCCCTACTGGTGACACCTTCAGTAACCATCCCTTTTCCATGGCGTCGTGCTGCACTCTGCTAGCAACAAGGCTGATCCTGAATTCCCAGGTTAAGGCTGTGTTTTCCTAGCACAGAGCTCTCTGCTCTTGCTTTCCATATGCTAGACTGGTTTTAACAATGCCTCGCCTGGCTAATAGACAGGAGGCAAAACACACAGCAGGCCGTCAGCAGATTTCCAATTCAGATGAAATCTCACAGCTTTTTTCACACAAATTTCACGCTTTCCCACAATGAGACCCTCATATGCATCAGACAAGAATTGCTGCTGCAGGAATCTCTCATGTGTTAGACCAATTTCCCTACAATGAGAACATCACTTGCCAAGCAGGTGGGGGGAGTGATCCAGCAAACCCAGAGGTCCCCTCCCAAGTCTGCTGGAACCCCTGACCCACACGTGTGGTGAGTGCAGCATTGCGCTGGGGTGAGGAAGGCTCTTACCAGTGTAAATGATCTCTAGTCAGCTGGAGGATGCCTCTGACCAGAAAACTGATCTTTTGCATTTCTCAGTGCTGAGAAATGTAATTTTTCTTAGTTCCTACAATCACTAGTATCTGTCCACAGGACAGGAGTGGGACTGCAGCCCATCACATCTGATGGAGATGCTCATAAACTTTGCCAGGTTATTTTGTGATGCTTATTACAGAAAGTCACAGGCTTATGTAAAGAAGAAACAAGATAAAGTTAATATGCTTTAAAATCAAGGCAGCTATTTACCTTTTGGATCTTAACATGACTTGATAGAACTACATGATGCAATCTCTAAAAAACATCACTTCGAGGAAAGCTCCAAAGAACAACACCTTTAATATGTCTTTTGCACTTCATTTGCTCTATTCTACACTTTAATTTCCTAGGCACCTCTTAAGTGCATTCAGTAGGATAGTAAGTATAATTCCTATGAGCTAGCTAAATTACTTCTAGCAAATTTGTATCAGCACTTAATACTGTATTAGCATCATTACATTATAATTTAAACCTTTCATTTCACCACTAATCAAAGGCATTTCTAGCAAATAACCCAAACATTCTAATTTCACAACAGTATCATGTCTTACTTTCTTTTTTAATAATCAAGCATGGTCACTATAACCTCTATAGGTAATAGAGTAGTTTCTACATAACAGTATAGCAGCGTTGTTCCCTTTTGTCAAGCAAACTTCCTAGGTTTAAGTATCCTCTGCTTGCATCTCTGCAAAGCTTAAATACTTCTGCAGGGTCAGCAGTCTTATGTACAATATCCTCCAGATACATCCCTAGAAAATTCTGCTTCCCTTTGACAGGCAATCCTGAAAACATCTGCTAGTGTAAGCAAATTGGCTGTGGGAACTGCACGCTCCCACTTTAGGGATGTTTTCTGTTTTTCATTTTTCATCTCCCTAGTGCACAGATCCATCACCTGTACTGCTGAAACATATTAGAACTGGAATTGCGAGACTGAAGTGCTAAAATTAGCCAAAAGCTGAAAGCACAATTTTACTGTCAAGAGTTTGCAAACGGGTGATAGAGGCTCTTTTCTGTTTGATACGGCAAACTGTAGTAAAGCTAACACCATATTTTAAAATGAAAGCTTCCTTTGCTTCATCATAAGAAATCTTAGCCACAGCTAGGATTCACATCTATAAAGATACCATCCAGATTATGTTTGACTGTTTCTTGAGATAAAACACATAATGTTTGCAGGTCATAGCCATAGAAACGTAAATATTTTGCTTCCCTTTATGCAACTATTCAATGGAAGAAAAAAAAAAAAAGGAACTCGTGATGAAGAGCTGGCCAATATGTATCAATACACTGTTAGGTGACCGTCAGGTCATGCTTGTGTTCACCAGCAACATGCGAGACCGTAGCTAGAAAGTAGTGACCACCTTGGTAGTGCACAATGGTAGCCTTATTTATACTATGCAGAATGATAAGCTATACAATAAGAATTAGACTTGCATCTCAGCCACTTGTGTGTGCCTGGGTAAAAGCTCTTTCTGGTGTCAGAGATGAAAATGTAAGAGCTGATATATCCAATATACTGCTGTCAGTTGGCTGTTTTAAAGAAAATTTAAAAAAGCTTTATCCTGAAGGCCAGGTTGTGGAAGATCAAACCTACAGATGTACACACACATTCTTCACATCATTGCAAGAGAAAATCAGATGTCAAGAAAGGCCACGCAAAATCAGTCAAAATGCTCACTTTGCCTGGCACCCTGCCTGTGACAGGGACCAATCAAGGACGCCTGTGGAGCAGTTCAATAAAAAGTCAAGTATGTAGTGATGCTTCCCCAGAATAGTCTTTCAGCTGTCAACAATTCCTGCTTAAGGATTTGCTGCAGGAGAACTGCCTGGAGATTTAATAACCCTTGATGGGTTTTTCTTCAATAAATTTGCCCATGTCAACTTTGGCAACCACAACTTCTTGCACAGAAGAGTTCCTTTGCAGAAGTATGTATCATGGAAAATATTTGCTGCAGAATTAGCTCATGTACATTAGACATATGTACATTAGAACTACCTGCATGAAAATCATATCCTTTCATCTTTTTTGAACCTGCTGTCTGCTAGGTTTCTTTGGTACTCCTTACTTCTTGTACTGAAAAAGGGCAGGAAAAAATTGTTTCTTCCTACACACGAAGAAAAGGTGGGCTGATTCAGAATGAGGATATACCTAGAGCAGCATCCTATCTCCAACAGGGGCTGACAGAGAAGTGTAGGAACAAACTTACATGGTACTTTCCCTTAGTATTCTCCCACATTACAACTATTTTTAGCAGAGAGAGTTTATTTTGTTTATTTTGAATCTGGCTCCCACTGACTTCCTTTGATGGCCCCTCCTGTACAGAAAAAAGTGGTGCATTTGGAAGACAACATACAGCTTTCTGACATTACCATAGGTGAAAGGTTTCCTTTTATTTCCAAACTCGATGTGAGTACAGTCGATCCGTATTCACCCTTTCCAGGCCACGTGTGGTTTTGTGGACCTTTGCCACATCCCCATGTCATCTCTCTGCCAGGCTGAAGAGTCCCAGCCTACACACTCATTACGTGTACGGAAGCTGGCTTGCACACCTTGGTCATTTTTAAACCTAAACCTTATCCGATTTAATATCCACTGAGCAGGGGAGCTCAATGCTGCACAGAATGTTAAAAACACTGGTGCATTATAGATTTACACAGTGGTATAGTAACACGTTTTTTTTGTTTGCTCCTGAACATTAAGCTGAAGTCTTCATAGAATGAGCTCTCATTTTTGAGAGATAGCAGTCAGCTCAGAGTCCCCCCATCTTATTTATAAAGGTAAAACTGCTGGACAAGGAGGCTTCTGATGTGAGTCATTTTGCATCTGTCTCTACTAAATTTCATGTGTCATTTAATTGCTCTGTTATTCATACTCAAATGGTGCTTTTGCAGTTTTTCAAAGTCAACCCTCATCTTTGCTATTCTGCACAATAGCAAAGTATTCTGCATATCATCTTCAAATTTTATCTCCTCACTTTTTACCTTCTTTTCTAGATTATTTATTTATGTGGAACAATAAAGTCCCAGCAAAGACCTCTGAAACACGCTGGTAGCAACCTCTTTTCACTCTAAAAATTGATCATTTGCTTCTACCCTCTCTCTCCTGATTATTCATACAAGGATCTTCCCTTCTATCCAATAGCTGCTCAACTGCTTTAAAGGTCCCTTTAGATTTAGATTCTTTAATATCTTTTGAACATTGTCAGGTACACTCAATGCAAATCTCCTTTATTCTCATGACTTTTCATTCAGAGGACTCCAATATATTTGTGTGACACAATTTCCCATTGTAAAATTTCTTACTCACTATAAAAAAGTTCTTTCTCACGACAAAAAAGTTCTTCCTCACTATGTCTGGTTTACGTATCTGTCCACTAATTCTCAATGGTTCTTTAATAGCACTACTAGTAATTTGCCTAGTACACATGCCAGGTTTCCAAATTAGTGGTTCCATTTTTCATATTAACTATCTTTCATTCCTTTGGTACTAAGACAGCTGTAAGTGCAAAGTTATACATTACAGTGAGAACTTCAGTGGTTTCTACCTGGAGCTCCTTTGGTGCACTTTGGATAAAGACCATCAAGTAATGGGGACTCATTAATGTTAATTCTGTCTGTTTATTTCAAGACATTTTTTGTTACAATTGAGACATGTCCACTGATAAATCCTCTGCAAGAAGGGCTATCCAGGCTCTTCTTCAGTGGACAGATCCAAAAAGTATGAATACATTTGTTTTTTCTGTCTGTGGCTCTTTCTTCCCTGCATCTTTCACACTTTGATCATTGAGCTACCCTAACAATCCCATGACAGGCTTCCTGCTCCTGATGTGGTTTTAGGATTTGTTAATAGTTTTTAGTGAATAATTCCCTGGATTATTTGGATTTTGGGGGGGTTTGGAAGGGATTTTTTTGGCCTGCCTTGCTACATTTTTGCACTTAATTACAGCTTACAGATCTTTCAAGTCACCCTATTTGGGCAGGACTTCAGCTGTTCGAAGGAAACCTTGTTTTTAATAGCATTCCTTTCAATGATGTTTATCTATGCTGCCTTCCTTCTGTGCTTTCTCAAATCTTGTTCGATTAGCAGAAAGCATTTGCTTTGTTTCTCCGCTATAGTACCCTTAACTGGTCCTGAAGTTGTGTGCAGAGATTCAATGCCCTTGTAAACACCTTCTTAATAGACATCCTCACTTTTGTTTAGTTCCCCTTTGTAAAACTTAACAGCTGTAAGGGGTTTTTACTTGTTTCATTGGGCTTTCTTGCTTCTTTTGATCCTGAAAATGTTGTAAATCCAAGTGCATCATGGTCACGACTACAAAATGGCTTTTCCACGGTAACAGTCACTATATGCTATTATTGTTCCTTCATGAAGTTCTGGGCAACCTACTCCAGCTGACCCTGCCTCGAGCAGAGGGACTGGACTAGGCAATATCCAGAGGTGCCTGCCAGCCACAACTGTTCTGTGATTTTATAATATAATATTACGTAATAACAATAATATACTAGAAAATAATGTAATATGAGTATAATCACACTCATAATATGATCATATAATATTACATGCTAATACTATATTTTTCCTTCATAAAGCTGGATTTCAATCCACAAAGATTCCACGTTCCTTTGTGAACACTTAGTTAACGTGACTAAAGTTTTCTGTAACATAGAGCAGATCTCCTCCATTAGCATAGGTCTCCTCATCTTTCAGGAATACTTTGCGTCCCATATCATCATGAGTCTCATCAGGTTTCTGATATACCTTTTATACGGATATCCTCATTGAAATTTTCCACTCTAGTCTCTCTGTCCCATTTTCCAGACTTCAGCTGTTCTTCCACATTTCGTATTTGAATATTGCAATATTCTTCCTGTCCTTCACTCAGTAACACAGAGTTTCTATGACTTTTCCTCTACTGGATGCTACCTGTCAAACCACGTGCACTTCTGTTTAAATACTGATCTGTGACCTTCTTAAGTTCATAGAATCATAGAATAGTTTGGGTTGGAAAGGACCTCTAAAGGTCTATGCCATGGGCAGGGACATCTTCAACTAGATCAGGTTGCTCAGAGCCCCGGCCAAACTCACCTTGAAGGTTTCCAGGGATGGGGCATCCACCACCTCTCTGGGCAACCTGTGCCAGTGTTTCACCACCCTCAGCGTAAAAAATTGCTTCCTTATATCTAGTCTAAATCTACCCCCCTTTAGTTTAAAGCCATTCCCCCTTGTCCTGTTGCAACAGGCCCTGCTAAAAAGTTTGCCACCATCTTTTTAATAAGCCCCTTTAAGTACTGATAGGCTGCAATGAGGTCTCCCCGAAGCCTTCTCTTCTCCAGGCTGAACAACGCCAGCTCTCTCAGCCTTTCTTCACAGGAGAGGTGTTCCATCCCCCTGATCATTTTTGTGGCCCTCTCCTGGACCCGCTCCAACAGGTCCGTGTCTTTCTTATGCTGAGGGCTCCAGAGCTTAAGTGTCAACAGCATGATTACCTTATGGTTCAAATAAAGTTCATCTGTCTGCTATGTGCTCCGTTTACTCTATAAGTATCCTCTGTTCCCAAGGAATTTTTATGCCTCCCCGTTATACCATTTTCTCATGCAATTATTGGAATCACATCTCTGCCTCTTTCTGGTCTTGCACAACATGCCAGGAGCATTTTGGACAGTACAGCCAGAGAAATCCTGATACTCTGCTTCCTACCGAACACAGGTCACAAGTACCAACACCTCTCCAGTATTTCCTAGAAGCTGATTCAGATGCATTTTGAAGTTCACTTGGCAAACAAATCACTGCTATGAGCTCAGCTATTTATATGGGTGATGATCAAACTGACCACTGCTACAGCTTTTCCTCTTTACAGCAGGTATCTCTGCCTCCAGAGGGTTAACCTTATGCAAGCAGCCTAATTCTGAGATATACGACTTGGGGAGGGAAGGGGGAGGAAGGCAGCTACTTCCTTCTAATTAGGAAGGGAAATACAACAATATCAGGGCACCCCTGGGAAAAGATTCAACTTCTTGTGGTTTCCACCTTAAGGTAGAAATATTTCAGTATTAAGTTACTCCTGAAGGATTTATTTAAGGACTTAATAAAGGACTTAATTCCTTAACTTAAAGACCAGGGGATTAATTTTAACCTGAAAGATATATGTCTGATGCAGGAGAATCTGTTTTTATAGAAGCACTAGTAGGCCACACCTGGTCCATGCTGGAAGTGAAATGCCTTCCTAAGTGAGGTTAAAACTCCATGGGGAAAAAAAGGAAGATGATAGCCATAAGGAAATTTTAAGAGAGAAGAATTCTGAAAGGCTGCAAGGGGTCTTCATGAAGTGCAGGAAGAGACAAAAGGAATCAAGGGAAAAGGGTGGGTTTTTTTTAAATAGCACAAGATGATTAATTCAGACATGTTTAGTGCTTGTCAGACTGTAACTAGAAGGGCACAGGAGGTAGGCAGAAATGTCTTCCAGTGGCATCACTAATCAATAGATAAAGACAGGCTGAACAGCAAAGCACACAGATCAACACTAAGACCTGAACTGACAGAGACGAGGAATTCTCTTGTAGGAATTATGGCTTATTCATAACAATGATGCCCACTTACGTTTGGAAAAGTATTAATAAACCGCGGACAGCAATAGAAAGAGGTGGACTGCTGCTAACACAGCTACGAAAGAATACTGAGATTTCAAATGCTTGTTTCTTCTCCAGGGCCTAGGCTGGTAAAGCTGGGCTTGGTGAAACCCTTGGAT
The DNA here is from genome assembly GCF_965638725.1 of Aptenodytes patagonicus. Classification (NCBI taxonomy): domain Eukaryota; kingdom Metazoa; phylum Chordata; class Aves; order Sphenisciformes; family Spheniscidae; genus Aptenodytes; species Aptenodytes patagonicus. The sequence continues at coordinate 196,160,706 of NC_134949.1, read as the reverse complement.
ACTGTCATTCAGAATAGTCCTGGGAGAGGATAAGGCCTCTGGTGTGCAGATTAATTCAGAAGGAGGAAGAGTCATGTCCTTTGAAGGTTGTCTTGGGTTTGAGCATCTGATTGCTGCCCCCAGGAGGACAAGACCCAAGGCATATAAATTGTTGTTGGTGAACTCTTAAATCAAGAAACAAAGGAAAGAATGGTTTTGTTAACAGATTTCATTCAGGTGTGGGAAGGGTATCAAAGGAAGTCTGCAACAGGTAGACAGAAGCAAGAAAATAGCAGGTAGGCAGAGACCAGCAGGGAAGGATAGTTGCTGTGCAGCAGGAGAAAGGAGGTCCTGACGGAACGTGATGCCCAGTGGGGAGAGAAGCAAAGACAGAGTCATTGGAGAGGTAAGGAAATCGTCCCCTGATGTCGACTCTACCACCACACGTTGGACGTTGGTGTTGGCTCCTGGCTCGTAGGGGGCGGCGCATGGAAACTGGACAGGATGGGGTACACTGGGGGAATCCAGTGAGAATAGAAATATCCTCAGCTTCTGAGACAGGGGATGACTGGCAACAGGGTCATCAGCATACTGTGCACTCTGAACGCCATCCCTGGGATCTCATCAAATATAGAGATGAGGAGGTTCTGACAGCAGTTACCAATGGCTCTGTGTATTTAAGATTTGAGATGAGTAGTAAACACTAGTAGTATTTACAGTAGAAAAAAAATGTAAACCTTAGATGTTATTTACTGGAAAAATCCCCATTGGGAAACCTGATATACCGAGATCCCTGGGAAGAGCAAGAGTCTATGAAACAGCTATTTTAAGAAATACAGGCTATAATTATAAGAGTGAAATAATGCATACCCGGAGATGTTCTCAGACACCAGAAATGTTCTCAGACGGTTTACAGTGTTAAATGGTTAAAACAATCTGGTACTGGGAGGGCCAACCTGTGCTCTCGCAATTTCCATGCATGATTTGGAAGTTACCAGGGTCATTGCAATAGGTCGTTTGGAAAAGACAGAGGGTCGGAAAGATTGAAGGGGTCAAAGCTTTGCAATATGGACCTGGGCTGTTCAGTTCAATGTAAAAGAATGGTTCAGCACACTTATTACTAGTATAGCTGTAGCCATGGGAATTGCAATAGATCCGGGAAATGAGCTGAAGAATAGGAATGACTAAAACCTATTATAGCAGACTCATCTTCTCTGGTAATACAAAGATTCAGGAGAACAGATGAAGCATGATCTGGTTGGTAAACAGAAGATTTCTGAGTAAATAAAAAATGAGTTTATGAGAAAACAGACAGATCTGAATTGAGGGAAAGGCTCCTTGGCCACAAAAACAGTTTAGGGTGGCTTCTGAAGCAGAGAAAAGATATTGAAACATATACTAACAATTGCCTACCAAGCACAGGTACCAACACTAATTGTAAGGAATTGAGCATTCCTATTTTTAGTATAAATACCTTGCCCAAGGAGTAGATTACAAAGAGATTTTACAAAACCAGTGCCACTTTGGCAGGGCATGCATACTGATTCAGCAGTAACAGGGGTTGAAATGTTTCCCATTAAAGGCAAAAGAGAGAAAAACTATGTGGAGATGTCCAGGAGAAGAGAGACTTTGCCGAAGGAGTTGCTTTTGTGGGAGACATTACTAAATTGTACCTCAAATCAATGGTGACGAATGAATTAGCCAATGAGTCCATATTCCCTTTTACCCTCAGTGCAACAAATGGGCAGAGAACACCATCAGGGCTATGATCTTGTTTGATTCCATTGCAGCAGAGAAAACAATATCAGAATACCAATAGACAATATTCCAGTTAATATAAAGCATGCCTGTTTACACTTCGTTTCTGGTCATGCACAAACACTTATCTGCTGGCATAGGGCACTGCTTGGAGTCTAGTTAAAGAATAATTTGCCTGAGCCAAGGTAACCTATGGAGCTGGGGTGAGTAAGGTATTCCAGAAGTACTAGCAAAAAGTACACAAAGGAAAGCGATGGCTAGTCTTACAACCCACCCATCTTTGGCTCTCCAGTCTGAAAGACCAGGTATTTTATTTATGTAAGCTTCATTTTGACTCCAGAGCAAGGCTTGAACTGACACTTCTGTGTCTCGTCTGTGTGACTGCACCTTTGTCAGGTAATGGATATTTCACTAATCAGGGTATGTGCACAAACCCAAGTATACAAGATGCAAATTGCTTTCTTACATAAATTATTATAAAACTCCCAAAAGAAGCTGAAGGACCAGCCGGAGTTATTTTAGAGTGCATCTGACTCTGAGGAGCTGGGCTACCTATGCTAAACCAAATCTTTACTGAAATCCACCTGGATGTTTTTTGTTTGAAGGCTGGTTGTCCTTAGCAACTTATTAGCAAAAGCAACAAAAAGCCTTCAGGAAATGGCTTAATGACTTTGATCTAAGCAATCAGAAAGCTAAAACTCTACAGATGTCTAGTGTATGCATGGCCGAATAGGAAAGGTTCTCTTTTTAAGGCAAAATTACTTACCTATGCAGTAACAGAGGTTCTTTGAAGTGAATCAATATTCATTCATTTCTGGTACACATGAACATCATGGCCTCGCCAGTGAGAAAATCATGAAAGTGAATAAAAGGTAAGGTTATTAATTTTGAAATAAGTTTGGGCTGTTGTGTCATTATGATCGTATGCCAGAAGAAAGTAATATTTGAGGCACTTTGTAGAGCTTGCCTTTCCGGTCTACTAGTGGAAAGAACTTCTACTAAGCAGTCATCTTCATAAAGGTATAGAAAACAAGTCTGGAAAATATCAAGAAATAGCTAAAATATATCTATTTAGGGAAGTATCTAGAAGAGTTTTCACTTAGAGCTCTTCCTTCCAACACTCTGGTGTATTGGTAGCAGCACTGCCTACCTGAAGTGTCCAGGGAGATGAAGATTGCAAAATACAGAAGTGTTAGTTAAGGTAAAGGGACACTGATTCTCAAATGCAGTATTTTCTTTTTAAATGTATGTGTTTCTGGTTATTAACTATGGGTAAATTATATGGCACCTTAAATAGTCCCTCCAGTACCATTCTATTGCAAGTAATTGTTATACTGCATCCAGCACGTCAGCTCCCAAGCCATCACAGCGAGACTTGAGGACAATGTCGCAAAGGTTCATTATGTGTTTGCTCTCTCTCCTTACCAGGTGCTAATGAAGAGTGATGGGCTTTGCTGGTTTTATTGTGGGTGAGATGATATATGTCAAGGATGATCTGAGAGGTGACAAGTCCCTGACTGTCAGAAGGGACAGAGTCTTCAAGCCAGTACTTTCTACTAGTGTCAGAAGGGAGCCCAGGAGTGCTGCAGCCCCCTGAACTGAATAGCCCAGCAGAGCTGGAGTGCTCCAATGGAACTAGACTATGGCATTTCGATTTTAAAGGGCCAAAAATGTGGGCGGTGGACTGTACCAGTCCACTGGAGAGAGAGGGGGAAAGTAAAAACTCTCTTAGTGACCGGCCGGGAAGAGCAGTCATGGGGACCCAGATGAGCATTCTCCTCTGGGTCTCCTATCTAGTGTGGTGGGTGGCAGAAGACAGTGTTCTTTGCATTTCAGGTCTCCAGTTCAATAAAATCTCCATGTAGACAGAGGAAAAAAATCTGAAAAGCAAGTCTCCATGCTGATTTGAGCGAAGAACTGGAAGCAGGGTTATGATTTCAGGAGATGCATCTTAGTGTATCTGCAGTTTTATGAACCAGCAAAATAAACATATGCAGAGACTGCATTAAGAAGTACTTCAACACCCTCTACAGGAACCAGAAATGAAAAAGAAAATAATCTATACCTGCAGTTAATTCTGATGAATTGAACAGACAGACTAAAATTATTTTGGATTACTCAGGTAGTCCTGAGAACTCTCATTTTCCTGACCTGGTCAATAAGTGCGTTTATACCCTAGCAGCTATTACACGTTTTGTTTTTGTTTCAGAAAAGGTGTTGACATGAATACAAACCTTCCTCACCTTTCCACTTGTCATTGTATATTTCTTCTTTCTCAGTTTTAAGAGTGGATTGTTACCATCATGCAGTTTCTGAAGAACTTTATAATGTCAATGTCTGAAAGTAAATTTAGTCCAAGCTGTCCATGCTATATCTAAAAGTCAAGTGTGCCTCTTGTCCAGCATCTACTAACACCATTGACAAAAAGTAGGTACAGCTCCCGAGTAAAATTCTAATCCCTGATTTATTTTAGAAGTGTTGGGAAGGGCTTACTCCATCCCCATTAGCTCATATTGTGCCTCAGCATATGAGATCATTGTTTTCACCGAGGTGGCTGCCTCCTGCCACAGAAGAAGAGACAACAAGAGCAGCTGGCCATGAGATAACGCAGACTTCACAGCCAAATCACCAGCACACTAAGGACTTCTTCTGGCATGGAGTAAAGGCCTGAATGCCTTCTTCCACAGGAGCTTATGAGCCTCAGACAAAAGCAGCACAACTCTGGAGCACCCACAGACACTACAGACCACTTGCCTAGGGTATGGGAGAGGGGGAACGATTGTCCTCAGGGATTTATACTTTGGTGTGAGGAAGGAGCGGGGTGGGATTTGGGAGCTCTAATGCAATGAGTCAGGATGCAAGGCACACGTAGTCAAGCAACACACATTTTATTTCTGCTTCTGCTGCCAGGTTTAACACCCCCGCTCTCCTTACTCACAGACACCGCGGGCAAAGCCGGAGCTCTCACAGACAGTCTCCGGAGAAAGCCCTACAGAAGCCACACAAGCCTTTGTGTGCAGTCTGTCATCCTCAGACACCGAGCACACAAGGGGTGTCTGCCCAGGGCAATTTGGCAGGAGACAGGTAATATCAAGAGAAGCTTTGATGGCTACCATTGCGGATGGAGTGAGACTGCACTTCACTCGTAAAAGAGAAGCAACAATACTTTATTGATAGAAAACAGTGAGTTAAAGCGTGAATTAACAAAGTTCAGTGGTAAATGCGACAGTGAACAAGATTCAATGGCAAGGTACACTTGATTATCTACTGCATAGAGGAAAGGGTCAGACAAAACTGTCAGGAAGACCCTCCCGTTGAGTCATGAGGTTCAGAAAGGACCCCCTTGCTTTCTAAACTTCTCAGAGAGGAGTTTAGGTGCGGCTGGATCCAATCCTAGTCCCAGTCTTGGTCAATGGTTTATGTCTAAAGGATTATATATGCACAATTAATCCTTTACATCACTTCGCTAAGATTTCAAAGTTTAGCATGTTATTAGTCACTTACCGAGTATCTGTTGCGGCAAGGAATCTCTCAACCTCAAGGAGTAACATTAAGAGGCGTCCCTACTCAAGGGGAGATCCCGCCGTGCAGCCTGCTGCCGTGCAGGAGAGCTCAAAGGGCTCTTGGGCTGCTCACTATTTATAGGGGTAAGATGATTCACTCATAGTCATATTTACATATGGATAACTGTGGTTAGGTGGGCGTATTTCTCACAATAACCAAGGGCTATTATGTTGTTATCTGGCTCCCCAATTCACTTCGTTAATGGATGAAGTATCACCGTCAGCATCCATTAACGCCTGCCCCTGGTAGTTATCGCTTAAGCAGGGTTACAGGAGATAAAGGTCAGGTTGGGCAGGGGAGCACTCCGTCCTCACAGACCTTGCTGTGCCCCTGGCCCATGGCCCATGGCACAACGAGGCTCCCCAAAGAGAGATGCACACTTCCCAGTGTGCCCAGATGGGACATGCAGGAGAAGTTGGACACCAGTACACCCAACCCACACTTCAGGGGAAATCACCAGGGCAAAATCAGGGTTTCTTGTTAAGATTGCTCTTGTTCAGGTGAAAACCTCCATGTGTTCTCTAAATCTGACCATGTGCTGCAGAACTCTGTGCCCCAAAGGCCTGTCCATCTGGGCTGCCCCTGCCAAGACACTGGGAGGGTGATGACACACGTTCAAGCCAGGACAAGCTGTGGCTGTGAACAGCAGCTGCTCAAGCATAAAATCTCTTCAGGCACATACCTGTTGTGAAGTAAATTTGAGTCCCTTGGCACTGAAGCAGCACTGAGGCAGGAGATGCCCAGGCAGGGTGGTGCAAGGTCTGAGCAAGGCCAGATATGCCAGATGTGTCCTGTCCGGGAAAGCCTGTTCTTGCCAGCAGCAGTGGGGAGCTCAGCCATCCTGGTGTGCGGCAGCACTGGGACAGCAGGGATGGAGCAGACTTTGGTCTGGGGTACTGCTGGCAGCGTGGTACCAGTGTAAATACAGCCAGAATGCCTGCACATGCATACACAAGCTTAAATACCTCACATAAAATTGGATAATTCATTAGCCACAAACCTCCTCCCCTTTCTTGTAGCTGGCTTTAATAGCTTTTCTTAACAGATTTCATGTAATGCAAGCCACGGGATGGCAAAGCCTCCATTAGACAGACCTGTTCATAGTGAAGCTTCAGTTCATCTTTGAAAAGGTCAGACTTCTCCCTTGTGTGTTTGGAAAAAAGAGCGATCGTGTTATAAAAATACTAAAAATACCTACAAACTGACTTGGAATTACTTCTCCAAGAGATGTCAATCCACTTGCAGAGTGAATTGGTCTTGTGTGAACAGGGAGAGCAGGATTTCAGGCATGCTGGTTCTTGCACTATCTCTTAATGAGTTCTTTGGATGCCTATTTGTCATATAATTTTGCCATTTCCTATTTGATTAAGGGTTTTTTAACCTTTCCAGTAATCTATTGAATTCTGTGTGACCTGTGGGTGTGAGCATTCTTTGATCTCCATTTATATGTACAGAGTTTGCTAAAGACCCTGCCAGTTCTTGTTAAAGGAAGAAAGCAAGTTGTTACCTGTAGAGTGGTTCATATGACACTTTGCAGTCATCTGGATTAAAACAATACCTTTTGTTTACTGAAGTGGCTTCAGGAATGAAATCCCTCAATGAAGCCGTTTTCAGTCTGAACTCAAAACTTCCTTTTATATACACATGTATTCTCTCTATATATAATATATGTGAAAAGAGAGACCAGGGAGTCTTGTTATGTCATATGATTGAAGCATGTGGGCTATTTTAGGGACACTGCAGTGTCACCGCAGGATGGCAGAAGACTGAATGTTCCCCATGTCCAGAGAGACGCACATGCAGTTTTATTTGCAGGGTCTGTAGCTGATGGCTTACATCGTCTCTAGTGCTGAAAGTTACTTTAGGAAGAAACAAAAAAAAAAAAGCCCACCACTGGAGAGAGAGGGGGAAAGTAAAAACTCTCTGAGTGACCGGCCAGGAAGAGCAGTCATGGGGACCCAGATAAGCATTCTCCTCTGGGTCTCCTATCTAGTGTGGTGGGTGGCAGCGATGATAATTGTGTTATTTCCCAACAGGTACACACACTTCGTTGGGACTCACTTGAACACCCTACTACTTGTTCCCGTTCATGATGCTCTTAGTGCTGATGGGAATATGCCCATTAGATGCAAGCATTGCACATTTACTTGTTGTTAAGTTTCTGTGCATGTATATTATTGGCCAATATTTATTGAGTATTTAAATGATTGCTACCTACTTTATTACAAACTATATTTTGGTTTTCTCTAATGTAAACTAAAAAATCTACAGAATGAGAGATAAGGAAGAGGGGAAATAAGGTGTTGGTCTCATGCCAGTGGTAGTTGTTTCCTGTGAAAACCCATCATAGCAATGCCTGGGTTTGCAGGTGCAAAGCCATGAAAAGACCATGAAAAATGACTAGAGCATGAGGCCAACAAGGGAAAACCACTGCTTTAGAAGCTCTGAAATATGCTGCCACAACAGCTTCAGTGAGAGGTTGCAGAACTGTGAGTAAAAGGTAGGCTGCAGGGCTGCAAATAGCAGGCCCTCAGCATTACCAAGGCTGTGGTATTGAGGTACTGAAGGTGCAGAGCAACACCCATCCTAGAAGCTGGGCAGAAAAGCATCAGGTCCGGGGCACTGACACCCCCTGCAGCAATGCCACCTCCTCCCTGTGCCACCCAGGCAGCTGCTTGCTGCTGAAACAAATCTCAGCATCAAAAGAGTGAGCCACAGACAAATGTTTTCAGTTCAAGGTTGCCAATGGGGAATGAGATCCTGAAGGAAATCACAATGATACAAACTCTGATTAACCTTCAGGTATGCTGCAAAATCCTCCTTCTTCTTTCAGCACTCCCACTTGAAAGGCCAGAAAATCCCACATATTTCATGTAAACGGGCATGTTCCATATAACAATAATAAAGCATAAAGCAGGTGTAAAAGACATACTAAAAAAAGGAACATCTGTAGAAAGCATCCTGTACCATAAAGTCAAGACTGTGTGAAATATAATAGCAGTTGGTGAAAGTTAGCAGAAAGGAATGCAAAGCTGGGTCTTGACAAATACCTATTTCAGGGGTTTACACAAGCAGTCATTAAAATAAAATTGTGAAAATAAGATCCATGAAGAGAAAGGAGTCGTCTTAGTAATGAAACACTGGCGCCATCTAGAAGAGGAATAAAACACGCACCAAACAAAAGTTAAGTGAACCATAAAAAGCAGCTCAGCCTAGTTTACAAAGCGTAAAAGGGCATTTCTCATCCACAGGATTTTTATGAATTACAAGGACACATTTCAATGAGGAGTGTTCTCCACTTTTCCAAGCCTCGGTGATACTAAAAATACTTTAAAGTGTTTTTATCCTGTTTTTATTCATATTTTTCATATGATTTAGTCCCTGAATGAGGTCCCCCCCATGAAGTGGGGATTCTTAGGGCTGACTTAGGCAGCTGCTGCTCACCCTTTCCCTGTCTGTGAGGGCCACAGTGAGGCTTTGCATGTGGCTGACAGAAGTGCCCCGAATTACAGTGGGGGGGGTGACTGTGGTTTGCTGCTGGGCAGGCTTTGGAGGGGGAAAATGATGGGGTTTTTCTTCCTATGCCACATGCAATAGGCCATTTAGGGCAGATGAGGAACCATTTCCAGGTGGGAGAGCAAAGGTGGGAGAACTGCACTGGTCTTGCTGGCATGTTGAGAAGTAACTCTTCATGATGCCCTCATTGCAGTCTGGGATTCATGAACATTTTGGACATTATGAAACCTTGTATTTCGACATGACAGTTACCACTCAGGTGCATATTGGACACGTGGAGTCTCTCCCCGTTACTTAGAAGGGAGATGCTGCATGGCATTGGTGTAACATGGAGATACAGCAGCTGCAGCTTGTCGTGTCTGCTAACAGAGCAATACAGGAGAAAGATCGGGCCAGGTGAGCCATAGCACTGCTCAAACTAGCCTGATCATCAGGAACCAGGGGATCAGGTATCCGGGATAACCTATTAGCTGGGAATTCCCACCTATGACTGCCATTTCTTGAAATTATCTACCCGAGCTGTGTTTCTACACACACATCCTTAATTTTGCAGTCTTCTCTTCTCCGTCATGTGTAGTTCTGTTAAAGACAGAAGAACTGACTGCTTTTCATAGCTTCACCTTCAATAAATGAACTATCCTGTCCTTCCACTAAAAAGGACTACTCAAGGGCATGAGACTTCAGCAGATGCCCTCTCTCAGGAAAGGATCTTCGCTAAGGTTTATACTCCATCTGATATCTTCTTGGGTTCAAATGACTTCTGGTTTGATTTTTTTCTTTTGTGTGCTTTAGTGGGCACGGTGTTTAGTTTTTAGTGGGCATGGTGGTCTTGGGTTGACGGTTGGACTCGATCTTAGAGGTCTTTTCCAACCTTAATGATTCTATGATTCTATGCTCGAGTCAACAGATTTCATACCTTTGGTAGAAATTGTCTAGCATGTTTCCACAGGACTAGACAGGCCATGATTTTTGAGCTCAAAACCTGCCTGCACATCCATGTTACTCTGAGAGCATTTGTTCCACCAAAATTAACTCAAAAATGGAAAGAGAAAACATAAGACACAAACGTTTTATAATCTATGGTTCCAATAGAGAACATCCAGACAAGATGGTCCTAAACAGGGAGAGCTTTCACATGCCTACTTAACAGAGGGCTTAGGTGTGATTTGTGTGCCTGATTCATTCATGGGGGGAGCCAGCAAAACTCATGGCGGAAGCCTTGAACGAGGTCATTTTATAGGTCATATCATAGAGTTAACTAGTAAAAACACCAGCGTCAGTTTTACCAGCAATATGGGAGAAGCTGAGTTAAAGTATGAAAGATGCATCTGCCTCTATGGTTGCCAAATTACTGACTTGATGAGGCTGTGGTTTTGAGCTGCATGCTGCTAGCCATGTCAGTTGGTCATTGCTGTGGTGCAAACAGTGCAGCTCGAGAGGTCAACGCAGCTGAGAAATTATTTCAGTTGTAAGGGAAGTATTAGCGATCTATCTTTGAAACAGATGAAGGCGTCTGTTGGATAAAAGGCAAGAAAATTTTGTGATGTATTGATTTCTCAGTGTGGAGGGATTTAGAGAGAGATCACAGTGTTTGATGCTGAGTGGTGCAGAGGCTGTGATAAGGCATTTGAGAGTTGGGGTGGCTGCTGCACCAGCAGCTCTGATGAGATATGTGTAAGGTCATCGGGACCTTTCAAGATCTTGGTATAGCAATGCTATAATGACATAGATATAAATGAACTGATGCTTGACCAGTGGGACACAGAAACAAAATGTACTGTAAATTAGATTATTTGGGCTTTAAAAGGCAATGACTGAGGAATGCTTTTGGAAACGCCCCCCAAGCTCATTGCCTCTACATCTGCTCTTTCTCTTCTTCTGGCCAGAAAAGCAGGTTGTGAGCATGAAAAACATACTAAGCTAATACAAAGTTGCTCTTTGTGTTGTTTTGGGTTTTTTTTAATATATTTTAGCAATTATAAACATTAACTCTACCTCCTGATTTCTGTTTAACTAAGCTTATGACTTCAGTGTTACACTCTTAGGGCGAGTGATCCAAATCATTCCTAGCTAAAATAAAATAACCAGTATTTATTGGGATGATGTCCAAACTCAGTCTAATCAGATGGAAATCTGTGTGTTTGATTCCAAGAGCAGTGGGATTAAATTAAAATCCAGAAGAGGACTCCCAACTTTCTGGCCTCTGAATTTTCAAAACATTCAGACTTGAGTCAAGATGTTGATATGGAAAACCTGAAATGTAGGAAAGTTGGCAGTCATGTTTGATTCTACCTCTGAACTTGGAAGGCTGGCATGCTTTTTTCCCTGTGGTAAGCGTAAGTAATAGCACTCATGGCATGACACAAAGCCCACAGGGCCAATATTTTAACAAGGTCAGGCTTTTCTTTGGATGAGAAACCTACAAGCAAAGCCAAAATGCTACAAGAAAAACTACTGCAAGTGGAAGGTAATTTATCTGAACCAGAGTTCCACCAAAGTGCTGGAGCTGACCTACACACTGCTGGATGCGCTACCTTTCAGCTGTAGCTTCAAACAGGAGCCAAGAGGGTTACTCACTCCCAAGATATCTTCCTTAAGGAGATTCCTGTAAAGAGCTATTCCTGGGAGACCCTTCCGCTGGACTGAGGTAGCTGAGCAAGGGAAGGTCCCTGATGTGGCTCAGGGGAATGAAAGCCCAGACTGAGGTAGCTGGGGAAGTGAAGCGGGCCAAGAGGAAGGGAGACCTGGAGCAGGAGCACCTGGACTAATAGAAATTGTAAGCCAGACTGATAAATGGGGCAAGGGAAGGAGAAGATGGCTGTACAGTTCAGCTGACTGAATGCTGCTGTGGAGAAGGAAACTCTGCCCTTCCAGGAGAGAGGATCCTGTGAGGTTCTGGGCTGGTCACCTACACCAGAACCCTCACAGGGGCTCACAAAGTGCATTTTTCTGGGCTTGTCCTGAATACTGTGAGCTGATCTGGAGCTCATGTATCTATACAGAGCTACAGCCAAAGGCAATGAGAGCTCCCTCTTAATCCATATATAATGCAAAGTACACCAAAATCAAAATTAGCAGATTTTTTTTTTCAGTGTTACTCAGGGTCTCAGCTCTCAACAGACAAATTAGAGTTGTGTTATCCCCTCATTTTAGAGGATCTTGAATTGAAAACAAGTTATAATTTGTGAAGCATTCAGGCACTGAAGTAACATGTATTGTGGCAAATCACGTAGGGAAATTAAGCATTGTTTTGAGAAGAGGAGCAGAACAAGGTGCTGTAAACAAGGCTTATGGACCGGCTTTGTTTCACCTAAATAAATACCCACTTAAAATGCATGATATAGGCACTTATTCACCTTAGGCTCCCTGCTGCAGAAAGGAGAGAAAGAAACACTTCCAGAAAGTAACTCAGATTTTACACTGAACTGAAAAACTCCGAGGAAGTGCTAATGTCTCTCCACTGACTTCAGAGGGAGCCTTGGACAACTGTCCCCTAATTTCAGTGCGAGTAAACCAGGCCAAAGGCTAAAGACTAAAGCAGGATAAAACAAACTGCTGAGGAGCAGCTCTTGAACAATCAGCGCTCTTCCTCTTTGTGCAGATTAAGGCAGAAATTCTTTGGAGTAAAAATAACTGGGGAACCGATAGCTAAAGACCGTATTAGAACATGTATGTACAAAGCTGAAAAAATAAGGTTGTCTTTGTAACTTTTCTCTGGCATTTCCTAACTTTTGAGAGCTTGGGTCCAAAGCCTTCATGCTCTTTTAGCATAGATTGCTGTGCAAGATGTGCAGATAGCTCTCATTTATTCAGGATATCTCTGTTGCTAGACTGAAATACATCAGTCTCAGCTTCTTGGCCAAAATGGTGATCAAAGACCAGGAATAGTACTTTGCCTTTTTTCTTTTTGTTACATTTCCAGTTTCCATTTTCAGTTTTGATTGGATACGTGATTTCTTTCACCTTCAGAAATGCTCAATGAACCTGTGAGTTAGTTTTTAGATGATGCAATCTCTTATTTAAAACATAGTATGCTTTTATATATATACACACACAAGTATATGATAGTACACAGTATATTTAGAAACTTTACGTAATCAAAACATACCTAAAGTGAACAGAATTTTTTAGGGGGAATAACAAGATGACTGCCATGTCTGGATTCTGGTTTTCCTTTAGGTTGTGTGAGAGGATGGGATGTGGCTCTGACAGCCCCCTTCCCCCCTGTTCTGCACCCATATTAAAGGCAACTCAGTTACTCCCTGTATGTGGCTGAAAAAGAGGTTACAGACAACCCCCCTAATTCAAGTGTAGGCTGTTTCTGGAGAGAATGTAGAGTACATCTCTAAAAGCTGGCACTGAGCAGCTTCAAAGGGAGCTTTTGCAGGAGCCACAGAAATGTCCAGCCTGCAGCAGCACCTCACAGCAAAATGCCTTCGGCCAGAGCTGCTGATGAGGTACCACTTCTCATCTTTCCTTTTTCCTGCAGCTCTGGGTGGAAAAGCCACATCACAGCATATCCAGAACATGCATAATTATATATGGAAACATTATTTATAGAGTATAATTATGTAAGTATCACTGTCTTTGGCATGAATTGCATACAGTATCATTCTTCCTATAGTCCTCTCTACTAAGGGAATTAGCTGCTGCAATGATTTACACACTTAAGTATGAACATTTGAGTTAAACCTTTGAGTTACTAACGTTATTTTAGGAAAACAGCCATGTTATACTAAGCTATTTTGGTGAAGTTTCACAGGAATAAAAGATACTCTAGGAAATGCTTTTGCTCCCATTTCCAATGTCTCCCATCATATATAAGTGAACAGAGTTACAAGTTATGGCTATTGACACCTGATGACACCCAGAGATTGGTATAGCAAACAGTGCCATGTTTCACAAAGCAAACACAACATGCACGGTGTCATGCAACCTACCTGTCTTATGTTCTTTCCTGTGCTCCTTCAGGAACACAATGGGGATTATCAAATTACATTCTCCATCACCACTACTGTGCCTCTTTTGCAAACTACAGGTAATTAATTACAGGCAATCTAGAATACAATCTAGAATCAATTATACACTTGAAGCTTTAGTAAAATTAAGGCTGCCTTCTTCCTTTACTTATTTTCTAAATCTACATCCACCCATGGTCTGTCAAAATTTGTCTCCACAGTTGAATTACTGAGTAGTTTGTGGCTAGAAGTCAAACTTTTAAACATTTTTCCTCCAACTCATAATTTCTTCCTCTGCAGTAGCTCTAAGCGTGGGCGCTGCTCTCTTGGTTTTAGTCATTTCAGAATGAATATCATATTACATCCATGACCTGATTCCATTTACACATACCGTTGACTAAGGTCACAGGAAATGTTCAATGTGTCTTTTAATTCTAAGTGGTAACTCCTACCTAAATGGTATCTTGGCACGAATTCCAAGAAAACTGGAAGACACTATTATAGTAATATTTAAAAATGATAATTTGGTAGTAAGGTGGCACTATTACTGAAATAGAATTCCTGCTAGTGCCAAATTGTACACAACTTACAACCTGTGTAGTTTTACTTACACTGCATGCTTTCTTTACAGTAAATGGAGGGAAGCAAGCATGTATAAGGCAGCGTATCTGACCTATTTTAGATATTTACATTAAGATGAAAGGAATCATCCTCCAACACTGCTGTCCCTCTCTAGTGACTATATCACAACTAGCTCAGACATAGACATTGACATGACACTAATTTGATCAGAAGGATCCAACCCAAAAGGTTTAGCTTAAAAGGTCACTATATTAAAAGCTTATACCTAAGTGAAAATAAAGGCTTGATTGTGCCTGTACAACCCGCTGAGAGCAAAGGTAGAGTGTGGGTGCAGAGCCCAAGGGACAGGAACTGGTTGCTGTTGACAGAACTGGTCCTGACACTATGAGCTCCCTCTTTTCTCCTAGGTGCCACAGCTGCTTAGATGTGTGATCGCATGAGATGTGTCTTTTCATCCCTCCCTGTGTGTTTCTTCAGGAGCACAAACAGCTTTATCGCAACACATTATGGCCTAAAATCCAGGAAATCCAGAAAGGCTATTATGGCCATGGTCTTATTTTTCTTTATGTTGGTTCACGGTCTTTCAGGAAGAAACCATCACCTCTCTTGGATTATTTGGAGGAGTTTTTAACAGCAAAAAATTATCACCATGTTCTTACATCTTATGTTGCTAAATTCAAACCAGGTATTGGTTTCAGAGCTTCTGAACATCATCAACAGTTCAGAAACTTTTCTTCACAAAGCAAATGTATCTGGTCTGATTTTTAGGACCAATTAAAAATTTAAAGAGGAGCAGCAGCCAAAATAAATCTTTCCCCTGTGACAACTCTTGCCTGCAACTAGTCAGCATTTGTTCCTAATCATATTTTCACACATTGCAGTATCTCTTCCTCTGGAGAAACATATGGAAACAGTGTCTAGTAATACTTTCCAACAACCCATATTTTTCCTGCATTATGGCGCACACAGTTTAATAGAGGCATCTCTGGCAGACAAAGAATCTATCAGTGAAATTGCTCACAGTAATAGTATGCCCTGCAAGCATGGTTATAGCTGCTGCTGTTTGACTTGCAGGTGGGCGTTTGGAGCTGATGTATGTTGATTAGGGAAGACAACAGAAGCAGAAGGTGGACAGCCACAGGGCAGATTCCCAACAGAACCCATCTGCTTTTCTACTTTCAGTCATCCAACGCAATCACAAAACAATCCTAATTGCACTGTTAAATTGGCCTAATGACATTTTGTCATTGGGATTAATAAAAGCATAAAGAGTCCTGGGTGTTGTCAGCATATGCCCATTATATTTGAAGTGACTGGGCCTAGCATCCTGGGCATAAATACCATCAAACACATTCTCTATAATTACTTTTCACTGGCAGGGGACCTGTGAGACCAGAGATGATGAAATACCATGTATCTGTTGTACTTTGCTATGAACAAATAAATGAATAAATAACATGTGATTCTCTTGCCTACCAAACCTGACATCCCTACGAGAGAACAGATTCACAACAAAATTGAAAGCAACAACTTCCTACTTCTTTGGTTCACTCTCAATGCATCTAAAATTAGTCTGCAGACTGCTTTAATTTGCAGTAATAAGCCCATGTCAGCTGTACATTGCAGGAGTGGGACACAATTCTGCCACTCCCTGAAATAAAACTGCCAGCACAAAGAGGTTTTGAATTAGGAAGTTTTCTCCAAAATCTTTCCACTATTTTAAACACACTAATCCACACTAACTCTTTCTTCTAATTTTGCCTTAGGCTCTCTTTTCTAATCCAGAAGACATAAGTTTTGAGGTCTGAAACCTATTCAGCAAGCGGGACACAGCACACTGTTTTCTTTGGTTCACTGCAACTTTGGGTCTCCATCAGTCCAAACACAACTATCTGCCTTACAATTTGTGGTTTAAAACATAAAAGGCTGTGATGACTGAAGTAATTACAATATATGAAACTGTCTGAAAAAAATAGATCATTTCCATTTATGAAAAAAAACCAACTAGTTTTTGTGTCTAAAACTATTCTAAGTGCACATAGAAAAGAACAATAGGAAAAAAGGTAGTTAACCTTCAAAGTTTAGCAGCACTTTATTGAAAGATTGTGTTGATGCTACCCAGCAAATAACTCGGTCCACCCCAATACTAGATTATGAATTTGTAAGAAATCAGTTTCATGGCTGTCTATGTGATGAGGATTAACAAATATTCTTTTTTAATATTATTTGTCTCTTCCAATTGCCGCAAGTTGTAACAAAGTGATAGTTTCAAAATATCTAATTTTCACTGCCAAGATGAGGTAAAGAATGTTCTATGGGCATATGAGCATTAATAACTTTTCTCCAGGAAAAGAGGTCAAAACATTGCTGTGATCATATTAAAGGAAGCACAAAGACAGACAAGTATCTGATAGGCCACAAACTCAATCATGGTATTGGGGGAGCACAGCTATATTGCTCCTCAGAAGATCAAATTCTTTTTAAGTGCAACTAGAAACTGGAAATGTCTGCATCAGGACACAACTTAGAAAACAGCATTACAGTATTCATGGAACCATAATATTCCATAATATGGTCCATAATATTGCCTCACTAAGAAAAAAGTATGGAATGATTTCATGGCTTTGAGGTTACAATCTGATTTAGATATTAGACTTGTTTAGAAACTGCAAAGCTTGAACAAGACTTCAGTTAAACATAAATATTTCATATGTGCTCTCACACCTCTAAATCTTCTTAATGCTTCTGAAGATAGATTTTAATCCTTCTAAATATAGGTTCTAAAGATATCGCAGAACACCTTATGTTATGATACCATGAGTGCCACAGGCTGTAGGGTTTGGAAAATGGTGCAGTTTATATATATTGCACACACTATATTAACAACAGGCTAATAACAAGTAGAGCCAAGTGGAAAACAAGAGCTCTACTAAGGGAAAAGACTCAAGTTTCATAGGATGAAGAAGATGATTTGGAGGTTTCTCTGACATTTTTTAACAAGTATCAGAGCTTTGCCTCTTCCAAATGGAGTCTGTTTGGGTAGAAAGAGTAATACTTGTGATGAGGGTTGCAAAACTCCATATAAGGAGCAAAGCATCTTCTAAAGACACACTGGCCTCAAATGTGGCCTATGGTAGAGCAAATCTCTCTTTGAAATCTTGCAGAGAGACCACAGACAGCTGTACTCCCAGACTTGCATGTTCTTACTGATGCTATCCTCCTCAGAATCAATGCCCTACACACAAAAAGCAGGGGGGTTCAAAAGCATGGAAAAGAGCAGGTCAAGCCATTTACTCAAGGAAAAAACACTTTCAAATTTATCGTAAGAACCAGATGAAACCCGGGACTGAATTACTGATGCCTTCCCAGAAGAATGCAGTTGCAGCCAGCCCCCTTCTAGAAAAAATAGTTACAGTTTTGAGAGGGGAACTGCTTACCCAGTTTGGGTTAGAGCCTGAGCATCTCACAGTTTGGGTTAGAGTCCAAGCCCTAGAGCGGAGGTGCAGGTGTGCCCATTTGAGGACCTGCGGGTAGCTCACCTCATGCTTTGCCACAGAGCAGCTCCCACGACCAGGCTCACATGGATCACCCCACAAGCAGGACATCCAGGCAGGGGGTCGTGATAAGGCTTTCAGGATTCACCATAAGAGCTTCAGCACCCGATATTTGAATTTTCAGAGAGGTTTTTACCCTGTGTATGGATGTGTGCCTGTGCCTGGTGCTTCTCCAGACAGCAACAGGTTTCTGCGCGGGGCAGACCAAGCCTGAGACTTCTTCCATCTCATACAAAAAATGTAGCTGAAATGACTGCATTTGTGCAAAAGGAGCTTTAATTTCAAATAATTGGCATTTTGTGATGACAGCCACTTTGGTGAAAAGTTCTTGGCTGTCTCTGTTCTTCATAGAAAACTTTATTGAATGTTTTTTTGCTTTTGGTTTGTGTTTCATTCTCTCTCTTGTTCATATACACTTGTACAACATCAGGCTCAAAGAGGCCACAATCCCACTTGGGGCTTCTACATGTGAAAAAATGTAACACTAATTGTGGTGCATACAAAGTGTGTGTCATTATCTGTCACAGAAATAGCAGCCTTGCTTCTGAGTTCACGGAGTTTGGATTAAAAGTCTTAGATCACTTTTCCTGGAATTTTACATACTTTTCTTAAAAATGCCCTGAAAAGCTTATTCTGAGGCAGTGAAGAAGGTCAAACAGACTTTGTTTTCAGTCTGTTTGCATATTTGGACAAGTTTAGAAAGCTCTTCTCAGTTCGTTCAAAGAGGGTAAAGCAAAGAAAAATGAACCAGGAAAAAAAAAAAAAAAGGCAGACAGACAAATTGCTTCATGAATGATACAACTAATAGGTAAATCAGACTTCTTGGTTTGGGTCCCCTCCTTTCATCTGCACCCTTATACTCATCCTACAGTAACCCAAATCCCCCCCAAGTCCCCTTGGGCTCCTCCAAGGACCACAAAAAGTGCACTCTGGGGCAGAAGCAATGTTTCATGACCCAGGTCTGCTTGTTCGTCCATCAGTAGAGGCATTTGTTCAGCTCTCTCCTCTATCTAGCTGTCAGTCTCCACAAATCTGGTAGAAGCATAATTAATTTGGAAACCTCTATTCCTCCATTTCATTTGGTTGAAACAGGACAATGAGTTTAAAAGTCATTTGCTGAGGGGATGTGAGGGGGAGAGGTCAACAAATGAAGTGATCATATGGACCTAATTTTTTTTAGAAAAGCTGGTTTAGGGAAGGCAGGGACAGGTGACATTACAGTGGGGGTCTGCTACAGGCCACCTGACCAGGAAGACCGAGCAGATGAGGCCCTCTATAGACAGACAGGAGCAGCCTCACGCTCACAAGCCCCGGTCCTCGTGGGGGACTTCAACCACCCCGACATCTGTTGGAGGGACAACATGGTAGGGCATAAGCAATCCGGGAGGTTCCTGGAATGTGTCGATGATAACTTCCTTCTCCAAGTGATAGAAGAGCCAACGAGGAGAGGTGCTATGCTGGACCTTGCTCTCACCAACAAGGAGGGGCTGGTGGGGAATGTGAAGCTCAAGGGCAGCCTGGGCTGCAGTGACCACGAAATGGTGGAGTTCAAGATCCTTAGGGCACCAAGGAGGGCGCACAGCAAGCTCACTATCCTGGACTTCAGGAGAGCAGACTTTGGCTTCTTCAGGGATCTGCTTGGCAGAGTGCCATGGGACAAAGCCCTGGAGGGAGGAGGGGCCCAAGAAAGCTGGGTAATATTCAAGGATCACCTCCTTCAAGCTCAGGAGCGATGCATCCCAACAAAGAGAAAGTCCGGCAAAAACGCCAGGAGGCCTGCATGGCTGAACAAGGAGCTCCTGGACAAACTCAAACACAAAAAGGAAGCCTACAGAGGGTGGAAGCAAGGACAGGTAGCCTGGGAGGAATACAGAGAAATTGTCCGAGCAGCCAGGGATCAGGTTAGGAAAGCTAAAGCCCTGATAGAATTAAATCTGGCCAGGGACGTCAAGGGCAACAAGAATAGCTTCTATAGGTACGTCGGGGATAAAAGGAAGACGAGGGAAAATGTGGGCCCTCTCCAGAATGAAACGGGAGACCTGGTTACCTGGGATATGGAGAAGGTGGAGGTACTCAATGACTTTTTTGCCTTGGTCTTCACTGGCAAGTGCTCGAGCCTCACTGCCCAAGCTGCAGAAGGCAAAGGCGGGGACTGGGAGAATGAAGAGCCGCCCACTGTGGGATAACATCAGGTTTGAGACCATCTAAGGCACCTGAAGGTGCACAAGTCCATGTGACCCCATGAGATCCATCCGTGGGTCCTGAAGGAACTGGCGGATGAAGTTGCTAAGCCACTATCCATTGTATTTGAGAAGTTGTGGCAGTCCAGAGAAGTTCCCACTGATGGGAAAAGGGGGAACATAACGCCCATTTTTAAAAAGGGAAGAAAGGAAGACCCGGGGAACTACAGGCCAGTCAGTCTCACCTCCGTGCCTGGGAAGATCATGGAACAGATCCTCCTGGAAACTATGCTAAGGCACATGGAGGACAGGGAGGTGATTCGAGACAGCCAGCATGGCTTCACCAAGGGCAAGTCCTGCCTGACTAACATAGTGGCCTTCTATGATGGAGTGACTACATCAGTGGACACGGGAAGGGCTACAGGTGTCATCTATCTGGACCTCTGTAAGGCCTTTGACGTGGTCCCCCACAACATCCTTCTCTCTCAACTGGAGAGGTATGGATTTGATGGGTGGACTGTCTGGTGGGTGAGGAATTGGTTGGATGGTCACATCCAGAGGGTAGTGGTCAATGGCTCAATGTCCAGATGGAGATTGGTGATGAGTGGCATCCCGCAGGGGTCTGTATTGGGACCAATACTGTTTAATATCTTCATCAATGACATAGACAGTGGGATCAAGTGCACCCTCAGCAAGTTTGCAGATGACACCAAGCTGAGTGGTGCGGTCAACACGCCAGAGGGACGGGATGCCATCCAGAGGGACCTGGACAAGCTCGAGAAGTGGGCCTGTGTGAACCTCATGAGGTTCAACAAGGCCAAGTGCAAGGTCCTGCACCTAGGTTGGGGCAACCCCTGGTACCAATACAGGCTGGGGGATGAAGGGATTGAGAGCAGCCCTGCCGAGAAGGACTTGGGGGTATTGGTGGATGAAAAGCTGGACATGAGCCAGCAATGTGTGCTCGCAGCCCAGAAGGCCAATCGTATCCTGGGCTGCATCAAAAGCAGCGTGGCCAGCAGGTCGAGGGAGGTGATTCTGCCCCTCTCCTCTGCTCTGGTGAGACCCCACCTGGAGTACTGCGTCCAGCTCTGGAGCCCTCAGCATAAGAAAGACACGGACTTGTTGGAGCGGGTCCAGGAGAGGGCCATGAAAATGATCAGGGGGATGGAACACCTCTCCTATGAGGAAAGGCTGAGAGAGTTGGGGTTGTTCAGCCTGGAGAAGAGAAGGCTCTGGGTAGATCTTACTGAGGCCTTTCAGTACTTAAAGGGGGCTTATGAGAAAGATGGGGACAAACTTTTTAGCAGGGCCTGTAGTGATAGGACAAGGGGGAATGGTTTTAAACTGAAAAAGGATAGGTTTAGACTAGATATAAGGAAACAATTTTTTACGCTGAGGGTGGTGAAACACTGGCACAGGTTGCCCAGAGAGGTGGTGGATGCCCCATCCCTGGAAACCTTCAAGGTCAGGTTGGACGGGGCTCTGAGCAACCTGATCTAGTTGAAGATGTCCCTGCCCACGGCAGGGGGGTTGGACTAGATGACCTTTAGAGGTCTCTTCCAACCCAAACTATTCTATGATTCTTTGATTCTATGGTTTAAAAACCCAGGAAAATGTAGACAGTGAAGAACTCCCAGGAAATAGGAACAGGGAGAAGTAGCACTAGGCTTATTGACCAGAAAAGAGAGAGCTAGTCAGTGACAAGGATAGATACCAATAATTAGACCTTCAGGTTTAGGATTTCAGAAAGCAATTTGCATTTTAAGTAACACAGTACATATTGAAACTAATAATATCCAATGACTTTACATTTTTATTTTTGATGCCACTGTTCTAAAGAGAGATCAAGATTTTTTTTTTAGTTACTTATGTTGTTTAATATCTTAATTGTAATTTACATGTCCAGAAAAGTTATTGACTTAAATTTAAACCTAAGTGCTCAAAGATTGTGTTCAGCTTTTCCTGACGGAGCTAGAGAAGAGACATTACTAATTCTTTGTACAAATCAGAGTAGAAAAAAAATTAAGTGTGAATGAAAGCTATTTGCTCTGATGAAAATCACCTGAAAACATCAGAGTTAATTTTTCCTGATATCATATGTAGTTCACTACCGTAATACAGTATTTCTACACACACCTCCAAATAGACAACCTCAAGTTATAATTATCAAAAAATCATCCAGTAGCTCAACCATTTCAGCAGGTTATCATGCTATTGCTTTGTAAGCAGCCATGTGCCCATGAAATCTGAGCAGTAGCCAGTGATGGATTTACTCCATCAAACAAGGATTTCTGTGCGAGTCACCATCCTAAATTCCTTCTGTAATCAGCAGAGAGGAAGAGACATTGCCCAGATTTAATTCATCTTGTCCTACAGCAGACATCTAAAATAAAATAATTCACCCCTCAAAATTATGATTATTCTCCACTGTCCATAAAGGATACGTGGGTGATTGTATAGGTCTAGCCTGTAGATACCTACAGGTAGGAAAGATGCTCCCACCTGTGATGCCTGCTTGTGTGGGGACTGGATCCGGCCTCACTGAGGAACACAGAAATTTCTCTTAGCTCACATCACTATAAACTCCAGTCCCTTCTTAAGAGGTCGTGGCTTTTCACAGCATGAAAGAAGGAATATTTTAGATTCATTATAAAGGGAAGATATCTGTACTTCTGTGAAGCCCCTAGCTTTTGGGGAATCGAGCCAGATTCCTCTTGATATCCCACATTATGAAAAGACTCACTTCTAGCCTGGCATTCTTCACATAGGTTTACTTCTACCCATATCTATTTGCTTATGCAATCTTTGTCTGTCTCTGAAATGTTTTCCTGTAGAGCAGATGGCAAAGCATGCATGTGCTGGGAAGATTAAGGTATGATTTGAACAGTACTTTCTGATTCATAATTTAATTCTTAATTATCTTGCTTCATAGAACTCCATCCTATCAAGGTTCCTGTTGCTCAAGAAGAGCAATGAACAAACTGAAGCTTCAAATATAATTTAAAACTTCCTTAATTTAGGCTCTGATACTGAAGTTCAACTGCATCCCTAATTTATTATCTCCAAAGGCAAACCAATATTAGTTTTGTTTTTTGCTTCACTGTAACTGATTTTTTTCAGTTAACTTATGGGTTTGATTAGCCATTTGGATTCAAAGAACCAGGAGGCAGAAGTAAAAAAAGGTTAAAGTTTTATTTTCAGAGGCTGAGTAGAGGGTAAAAAAGAACAGGGTTAGATAGGATTGTAACCGTATCTCCTCAGAAAGAAAGAAATTCCACTAAGAAGGAATAAAAGCCAAAGAAAGAGCTTCTGAAGAACAATTCTCTATATACAAAGCCCTTGCAGGGGACAAAAATGCACAAAGGTAATACTTTTGGTAAACTGGTGGCGGGAGAAACTCCTCTTGAAATTTTGAATAGTTCCACCCCAGCATTCACAATATGAAGCTTGCACCCAGAAGTCCAGATGGCTTCCAGATGAAAAAATATCTATTTTGACCACACCCCACTTAGCCCCGTTTTCCTTGTTTTTCTGTTCACTGAACCGTGCTAATCTGTACCCTTATCCCCGCTGCATGTTCTGTCACTTGTCAGGCAATACACTTAGAAGTCGCAAGCCTTGCTTCAGTCCCTTGGCAGCAAATCAACCAGTCAGCTGGCAAAGCTGGATAATTACTGCTTAGCCCTAAAGAGCTTAACATTTGTTTGCATACACTTGTGTCCTGGCAACACCAAGGCAATGAACCAGAGGGCAAACTTTCTTTTCCCTGAACATTTTCTATAAGGGACTTTAAGACAGACAGAAAATGGTGGTTACCAAGAAGGATTACCAGGGACTGAGATATGTGGACTATCCTCTATGGTTGACTTGCTGTCATTATAGTGTAGAAGAGACTGCTGGGCTTCATTCTTCCTTCTTTTATGCTTTTATAGAAAACTGTACATGGCTCCACTGGTCTAAAGGTTTTCTCGGAATTGCCTTTGCAGAGGTGCTTAGAAGAAGGCCTGACAAATAGGCTGTGGTAGAGACAAGAGAAAAAGCCAGCAAGGAGACATCAGGTTACACATTCTAAGTAAAGCTGAAGTTTTCTTTGTTTATTCAGTGCGACTTGCTTATGAGGACTTCTGGCTTTTGGGTTTCTCCTGATTGTTGTTGCTGTTCTTCATGACTGAAGCATCCTGACTGGCTCCATCTGGAAGAAATAACACTAATCAGGATAGTAAGGAAGGTGCTTAAGTAAGACTGAGCCACATTCAGCACTGTTTCTGTATTGAGCTGACTGCAGCCTTTCCATGACGTCGGTGTTCAGTGTGTAGGATGCTACATCGGAGCAACGACAGCAGCTGCAGAATGGCCACCCTACATGTCACACTCATGCATGAAGTAAGGTGGTCCTATGACCACAGAATGGAAGTCTTGAAGGACTTTCTTGGTCACTAAATCATCTTGAAAATGCTGGCAATACAATACAATCCTGTTCGTGGTCTGAAAGCTAAAGTATCAAAAGAAGCTTCAACCTAACTACCCTCATTCTTCACTGTTATGTTGCTTGTACTCCCATTTAACTCCAGTAGCACTTACGCAATTGCATTTGCATTGCAACCTGATAAGCACTAGGGTGATTTAAAGCTGTGTTAAACATGATGGATGCAGAGAGACAGAAGTAGCAGGACACTTCAGAGTCCAGTGTGAGCATCGTCAAAATAGTGAGGGAAGCTGCATCCTACCCCATTAGTCAGCACTGCTCTGCAAGAGCAAACATAAACCCAACTTGGGGCTGGATTTTTAGCCTGTTCATAATAATCTGTGGAAGTCTTTGGAGGCAGCCTAAATTGTATGTCCAGGGAAAACCATACCTACTTTCTCAGGGTGTTCTCAAGACATTTATCAACCCTATGAACCAGCCCTGCTATGCCTGATCTCTCCAAACCATCTCAGTTAGCTCACATGGCTGAGAGACAAACTAGTCCATGGTCTTTCCTGGAGGAACGCTGACCATGCCGTCGGCCAGGGCAGATGAGAAGCATAAGCAGCCTTAAATTAGGATGGAAGAAATGTGGATGTTCAGGCAGAGATTTCAGAAATGCTTTAAGCTTCAGGATTGCAGGAGAAACTTCAGAGATCTTTAGTGGTTTTTTAAGGCTTTGAGAGGCTGTGGTTTGGTGTGCACCCCTGAACCTTGAGACTTAGGTACCCTAACCTCTTAATCTAACCACTCCAGAGCCTAACCCTCTTAATCCAATGTCATTCTTCAAGTATATTCTACCTATGTCCCCTAAAATGTCAGTGAGGCCACAACTGTGAGGCGATCAGAACTTGATCTCTGGCAACCGATGGTACTCAACTTCTCATAGATCAGATTCATGACTTAGAGATACATTTTATTTAGCATTTTTATGTGACTGTAATGTGCACAACACTCGTTATGTGATATTCCAGTGCAAGCTTCTATTACAGTGACAATACCAATTGCAGCTTGCAATGTTACTGCGTTTCTCCATTAAGAGCATGTTCCTTTTTTCTATTTCAGGTGGGGGCTCTTTTTTTTTGAAAGGGGTGTGAGGGGCAGTTGTTGCTTTTTATGGATAAGTAGTACAACTTAAGCACCCCACAAATCACTCTTCCAAAACATAAAAAAACATTTTTTTAAAATGTGCTAAGGGTAGTTCTATTCTCTATGAATGGTGGATGATCTGCTCGGCCTGGTGGCAGAGCTGAAGGAGGAGGTGGAAAGGTTGAGGAGTATCCGGGAGTGTGAGAGGGAGATAGATTGGTGGAGCCGCACCCTACCGTCCCTGAGGCAGAGGCAGCAGATGGAGGCTCCGCGAGAAGCAGAGGATCCCCTGCCTTCTTGCCACCAGGTAGAAAGAGGGGACCTAAGCGACGGGGGGGAATGGAAACGGGTCCCTGCTCAGCGTGCCAGGTGAACCCCTGCCCGGCCTCCCTCACCTTCCCGGTTGCCTTTACACAACAGATATGGGACCCTCAAACTTGAGGGCGAGGCAAATGAGGATGTAGACGAAGGTCCATCCAGGGGGTCGCCTAGGGTGAGGCAGTCAGCCCCACGCATTATGACTGCTGCTGCTAAGAAAAAAAGGAGGGTAATTGTCATAGGCGATTCCCTTCTGAGGGGAACAGAGGGCCCGATATGCCAACCGGACCCGTCCCACAGGGAAGTCTGCTGCCTCCCTGGGGCCCGGGTCAGAGACATCACTAGGAAGCTCCCTGGTTTGGTACAGCCTTCTGATTACTACCCGCTGCTGGTTATACAGGCTGGCAGTGATGAGGTTGCAGAGAGAAGTCCTGCAGCGATCAAAAGGGACTTCAGGGCACTGGGGCGACTGGTTGAAGGATCGGGAGCACAGGTAGTGTTTTCCTCAATCCCTACGGTGGCAGGGAAGGATACTGAAAGGAGCAGGAAAACACACCTGATCAACGCGTGGCTCAGGGGCTGGTGCCATCGGAGGAATTTTGGCTTTTTTGATCATGGGGAGGTTTACATGGCACCGGGCCTGCTGGTGACAGACAGAGTTCAGCTGTCTCACAGGGGAAAAAGGATCATGGCTCATGAATTGGCAGGGCTCATTGAGAGGGCTTTAAACTAGGTTCGAAGGGGGAAGGGGATAAAACCAGGCTCACTAGAGATGAGCCTAGGGGTGGCGTGCCGATGCCGGGGGCGAAATCGATAGCCCAGCTCAAGTGCATATACACCAATGCACGCAGCATGGGCGGCAAGCAGGAGGAGCTGGAAGCCATTGTGCAGCGGGAGAGATATGACTTAGTCGCCATCACAGAAACATGGTGGGGTGACTCTCATGACTGGAGTGCTGCAATGGATGGCTATAGACTCTTCAGAAGGGACAGGTGAGGAAGGAGAGGCGGTGGGGTGGCCCTGTATGTTAGGGAGTGTTTCGATTGTATAGAGCTCAGCGATTGTGATGATGGTACGGTTGAGTGTTTATGGGTAAGGATGAGGGGGAAGGCCAACAAGGCAGATATCCTGCTGGGAGTCTGTTATAGACCACCCAACCAGGATGAAGGGGCGGATGAAGCGTTCTATAAGCGGCTGGCAGAAGTCTCTCAATCGCTAGCCCTTGTTCTCATGGGGGACTTCAGCTTCCCGGACGTCTGCTGGAAATACAACACGGCAGAGAGGAAGCAGTCTAGGAGGTTCCTGGAGTGTGTGGAAGACAACTTCCTGACCCAGCTGGTAAGTGAGCCTACCAGGGGAGGTGCCTCGCTTGACCTGCTGTTTACTAACAGAGAAGGACTGGTGGGACATGTGGTGGTCGGAGGCCGTCTTGGGCTTAGCGACCATGAAATGATAGAATTCTCGCTTCTTGGTGAAGTAAGGAGGCGGGGCAGCAAAACCGCAACCATGGACTTCCGGAGGGCGGACTTTGGCCTGTTCAGGACGTTGGTCGAGAGAGTCCCGTGGGAGACGGTCCTGAAGAGCAAAGGGGTCCAGGAAGGCTGGATGATCTTCAAGAAGGAAGTCTTAAAGGCGCAGGAGCAGGCTGTCCCTGTACGCCGTAAGAAGAACGGGCGGGGAAGACGACCGGCCTGGCTGAACGGGGAGCTCTTGCTGGGACTCAGGAAAAAAAGGAGAGTTTACCGCTTGTGGAAGAAGGGGCAGGCAACTCAAGAAGAGTACAGGGATCTCGTTAGGTCGTGCAGAGAAGAAATGAGAAAGGCAAAAGCCCAGCTAGAACGCAATCTGGCCGCTGTCATTAGAGACAACAAAAAAAGTTTTTACAAATGTATTAATGACAAGAAGAGAGCCAAGGAAAATCTCCATCCTTTATTGGATGCGGGGGGGAACATTGTCACCGAGGATGAGGAAAAGGCTGAGGTACTCAATGCCTTCTTTGCCTCAGTCTTTAACAGGCAGACCAGTTATCCTCAGGGTACTTGGCCCCCTGAGCTGGAAGACAGGGACGGCGAGCAGGATGAACCCCCCGTAATCCAAGAGGAAGCAGTCAATGACCTGCTACGCCACCTGGACGCTCACAAGTCTATGGGGCCGGATGGGATCCACCCGAGAGTGCTGAGGGAGCTGGCGGAGGAGCTCGCCAATCCACTTTCCATCATTTATCAGCGGTCCTGGTTAACGGGGGAGGTCCCGGACGACTGGAGGCTTGCCAATGTGACGCCCATCTACAAGAAGGGCTGGAAGGAGGATCCGGGGAACTACAGGTCTGCCAGTCTGACCTCGGTGCCGGGGAAGATTATGGAGCGGTTCATCTTGAGGGCACTCACAAGGCATGAGCGGGACAACCAGGGGATCCGGCCTAGCCAGCACGGATTCATGAAAGGCAGGTCCTGCCTGACCAACCTAATCTCCTTCTATGACCAGGTGACCCGCCTAGTGGATGAGGGAAAGGCTGTGGATGTGGTCTACCTGGACTTCAGCAAGGCCTTTGACACCGTCTCCCACAGCATTCTCTTAGAGAAGCTGGCGGCTCATGGCTTAGACAGGTGTACTCTGCGCTCGGTAAAAAACAGGCTGGACGGCCGGGCCCAGAGAGTTGTGGTGAATGGAGTTACATCCAGTTGGCGGCCGGTCACGAGCGGTGTTCCCCAGGGCTCAGTACTGGGGCCGGTCTTGTTCAATATCTTTACCAATGACCTGGATGAGGGGATCGAGTGCACCCTCAGTAAGTTTGCAGGCGACATCAAGTTGGGCGGGAGCGTTGATCTGCTCGAGGGTAGGAAGGCTCTGCAGAGGGACCTGGACAGGCTGGATCGATGGGCCCAGGCCAACTGTATGAGGTTCAACAAGGACAAGTGCCGGGTCCTGCACTTCGGCCACAACAACCCCAGGCAGTGCTACAGGCTTGGGGAAGAGGGGCTGGAAAGCTGCCCAGCAGAGAAGGACCTGGGGGTGCTGGTTGACAGCTGGCTGAACATGAGCCGGCAGTGTGCCCAGGCGGCCAAGAAGGCCAACAGCATCCTGGCCTGTATCAGAAACAGTGTGGCCAGTAGGAGTAGGGAAGTGATCGTGCCCCTGTACTCAGCACTGGTGAGGCCGCACCTCGAATACTGTGTTCAGTTTTGGGCCCCTCACTACAAGAAGGACGTTGAGGTGCTGGAGCGTGTCCAGAGAAGGGCAACGAGGCTGGTGAGGGGTCTGGAGAACAAGTCTTATGAGGAGCGGCTGAGGGAACTGGGACTGTTTAGCCTGGAGAAAAGGAGGCTGAGGGGAGACCTCATCGCTCTCTACAACTACCTGAAAGGAGGTTGTAGCGAGGTGGGTGTCGGTCTCTTCTCCCAAGTAACAAGCGATAGGACGAGAGGAAATGGCCTCAAGTTGCGGCAGGGGAGGTTTAGATTGGACGTGAGGAAAAATTTCTTTACTGAAAGAGTGGTGAAACATTGGAACAGGCTGCCCAGGGAAGTGGTGGAGTCCCCATCCCTGGAGGTATTTAAAAGACAAGTAGATGAGGCACTTAGGGACATGGTTTAGTGGACATGGTGGTGTTGGGTTGACGGTTGGACTCGATGATCTTAGAGGTCTTTTCCAACCTCAATGATTCTATGATTCTATGCTCCCTTAAATCTGTCTAGAAAAATAGATTGCATCTTAATAATTCTTTTGGTCATTTAGCAAATCCTGCAATGCTGATACAATCTTGTTTTATTCTCTTGGCTACTTAAACTATCGCAGGAAGAAACATAAAACTATAGTGCTTCCGTTAATGATGCGTGGGAACGAGTAATAAGCACTTAACTTTGAGAACCTCAGAGAACTTGTGTACTGAAACTAGGACCTGGGTGGAATGTAGGTTCCTGACTCTGAGTTGTTATGAAAATTGCCACAAAGCCACTGCCCAGCCTCAGACATGAGTGTCCTGGAAGAATGAGCTCAGGTAGATACACACCCTGTTGAAAGGCCCGGGTTCTCATTTGTTTTTTCATCCTGACCAGCACTCACAGGGACATGGACAGACTGGTGTCCTGTGCACACTTCCAGATGGTCATTTCAGGGGTTCTTTGGGTTTGCACGGTCCATCTCATCCCAAAAGGGAAGTAGCAATGGACATGAAAGATGGACAAAGTCTGGCTCCCTGATACGGGGAAAGAGGTCTCCAGCCTGTGCTGCCCTACACTGCTCACAAGCAGACCTCCTTCTCTCAGGTGCAAGCACAAAGCTTACGTCTGGCATCTGCTTTGGCCCAGGTGTCAGTGGACTGGGAGCCATTGGACCCACAGGCATACTGGTGATTTGGAAATGGCATCTGGATACAGGTTGAGAAACACAGTCAAGCCCTTGAGAAACTAGACCTTTGTGCACAGTCAGAGAAGTTACTGAGATGCAAAAAGTATTCTTCCCCTTGCCTGGGAACAGAGAAGGCTCCTCAGGGAAGAGCTGCTGGTCTCAGAGAGAGTGTCTCTAGCTGAACATGCAAAGAAGCCCCAGCATTTCCTGCCTAGTGGCCATTTTCCAAGTGAGCCTTTCTACTCAAACCCTTTCCATCCCCTACAAGGATGGAGCCCAGAAGAGCCTGGTTGCAGTGGCTAGAGCGCAGCAGCTGGAGTGGGGCACAGCTCTGTTGCTTATCCCCTTTCCTCCAAATGACAACTTTGCATTTCTTTTCCACTTGATCCTGCTGCAACTCATCCACCTAGACCCTGGGACTTGGCAGGAAGGAGCAAATCAAGATGTGCTCCATCTGTGTTCTATGTTCCTGGAGGGGACTGTTCCTATCTGATGGGCTTAAGTAACTTCAGGGCTAAGACAAAGCCATGAAGTTGCACCTGGTTGCCTGGCAGCTGGAGTCCTACCATCTGGTTGCACATACTAGCTTTTATACACATATATTTTTAGGGTACTTTTTTTTTTAATCTGTCCCCCTTAAAAATTATTTAATGAGCTGTGGGCTAAAAGGTTGTTCTGTCATAAAAGTCCTCCTTCACATGAACAGAATACCTTTAGTGATGGTACACCTGATTTACAGATAAGAAGGGTTTGGGCATGGAGCAGTGACAGAAGTTTGCCCTTTGAAAATGGAGTCAGTGGAATGCATATCTATGAAGTGAACTTCTGAATCTTATATATGCAGGAGATCTTAAGGATTTCTGTGCTAAGCTGATTGTATCCATTACCCAAAACTGTACTACTTTGCTAGCCTTCTTTACAAATTAATACGTAGAACCAACATCCACATAACCAAGCAGTGTGCCAGATGTTGATAACACTTTTCTGAAGTTAGAAAACAAGGGAAAGACTGAACAGTCTGTATTTAAGGCATTGAACTCTTTCTCAGAAGGCCTTTTTACATTTTTGGCTGTATCTGAAACCCTTTGTGATTTTGTCGAATACATTTTGTAGTTTAGTCTCTGTATCAGTTTTGAAAAAGAAGGGAGTGGAAATATTTCACAGTGAGGATGTCTAACATTGTGGGATCTAAATGTTTTAGATAACAAGAACTACTAATCCACCGATGGAAAATAAGTTACTTAACTTAGGGTGATTAGACTTCTTCCAGAGGATCCCAATTGAGATACAATTCTTGAACAGTCAGGACCAGTTGGGACCCTTCTGCCTTTATCTCAAAACCATTAAAGAGAGAACACCGCTAACCGCCAGTAAAGCTGTGATGTACACAAAGCTGTGTGACCTCTGGTACTGAAAGAAGTGGAATTGACCATCATATGGAAGTTACTTGTATTCCTTGAACATTGACTTAGGAGAGTTGTGTGCCCCAAATTTGATGTTTATACCACACAGCATGCTTACGCATGATGCTCAGACCAAGAGGAAGTACCAAAGAGGAGTGACACCTGAAATAGTAACTCTGTCTTGGTGCTTAATTACAGGTCTGGGCTAGGCACTCTACTGAAGAATGCTATTTACATATCAAAAGTGCTTCCTGGACTTCTGCATCTATTGTTTTTAAGAAGTGGTTTTTGTATTATAGTAGAGTGGTCAGAGCCCTGCTTTGGGTGTTTAATGCCTAGACTGCAGGCAAGATTGGGTTGAAGCAATTTCACCCCATCTGTGAGATTTTCAAGGAAGACATACAACACTTGAGAGGAAGGGGGCTGGGGGAAAAAGAAGGAAAGGAATACTGTAGAACATGTGGTGTATAAAATGTGTAGAAGTAATGAGAGAAAAAAAACCATAGCCCTGAAAGACAAACAAGTTAAAAGTGGAAAAACAAAAAAAGATGGAATTCACTTTTCATGCAAATCAAGAATTTCAGATGAACTATTCTGTCCCATTGCTAAACTTTAAAGCACAATTCATATCTACAACTCCAATAAATTAATTTTACTTAAATTAGGACAAAATGAGCATTTTGGCAAGGCTTCTTTATTCTTCCAACTTCTCTCCTGATAGCAAATGCTCCCCTGAATGGCAGAGCTTCCATCACACTTTTTAGAGTCATCTTCATTTTTCCATTGGAAGAGAAACTGACAGAGTGATTGATGAACTGTCACACACCATGACTTGCAGTTATTGAAACATATGAAAAAGCTATGAAGCGCAGTGTGAGCTATTCCCCAGTCTACGAAAAAGAACATTGAAAACCTTGTGGTGGTCCAGAGACCCTTGTCACTGGAAAAGATTGAGGATTTCAGGAATATTTCAAATGAAGCTGAGAACTCAGCGGCTGGGCTGAGGAACTCCAGTTTATAGTTCCAGCTTTTTCCCCTGAGCAACTTGTTTATTTTCCTTTCCCCATATATTGTGAGGACTAGTGGTTACACAGCACTTTGGGGAAAATATAACATGAGTTTAAAAGCAAATAATAAATTCTATTTCTATATCACATGTCCTCCAAAGAGTGCTAAATACTGTATAGAGACATTGACTCAACAGCCATCTGCTGACATTGGACTAGTTGAATTAACTAAATATTTTGAAGTCATTGATGGAAAGGATGAAAAGATTTTAACGCAAGTATACATTGGTATATTAAGATCCTGAAGCATAAACAGAAGGTGCATAACAAGGCACATGCTTAAGGTATACAAAATTAGAAAGGTAATAGAGCAGGTAAGTCTTCTTTGCCTGTTCACTTGTTCTCAAAATGCAGGTTAATAAGGCTATGAAGAAGCCGAAAAAACCCCAACTTTAAGATTGCTAATAAAGACAGATACTTCGGGGATGTTCACCTCCTCAAGTAGACCCAGACTTGTTGCTTAATTGATTCACCTTCATTTCAAATTCTTGCTTTATTTTTTTATATTGTCGTTTAATACATATGACCACCTATTCCTCTCATGTATAGCACTCTCTAAGTCATCTTTAGAGCTGATATATCACTGACTAGTGCAGCATTTTAAATGTATCAGTATCTATATATGGTGTACATACTCTATAATGTGTATATAGTATAATACTACAACATTTCTAATGGCAAGATAATAATTTACATTTATACAGAATACATTATATGCTTCCTTTTTTAAGCTATTAATTTCTGTATGTTTTAGTATAGTATATATAAAACACATTCAACGTTAGATTCAGTGTGCGTTTGGGCATGCCCGGCTGCCCAGCTAGTCTTGCATCACATTTCCTAGACTAGTCCAAAATCTTCAGCCCCTCTGACCTTAACAGAGAATAGTCCTCACATCAACAAACTGCAACAATGCTTCCGTTAAAAACAAAACACCAAAAAACCCCAATCCCAGAAAGCATTGAGCATTTCCTCACAGGAAGTAAAAAGTGCATATCAGTATTATCTCAAAAGCTAGACACATAATTAAACATCCTCTACATAAGGACACAGAATGAAAAAAGGGCCATAGAGGGTCAGGCCAAAGTTTTATCAAAGCGAGTGCTTTCTCCCCAGCACTAACAAAATCTGTTCCCTGGTAGAATGTTAGAAAAGAATGGGCTAAGTAAATATGAAACTTCGTTTAAGTATTCTCCTAATCTTTGAACATTTGTAGCTCAGAGACTTCCTGAGCTGGAGGCTCTCTGTTGAGCAATCTCAGCTGATTGCTCCCCCTTGACTTGTTCATGCAAACTTTTAACACTCACAGAATCTTGTAACAGGAAGTTCTGTGGGCTGAATTGCAAGAGGAAACCCTCTTTTTGTTTGAAATGTTAGGTCTAATTAAAAAAGTTTTCTGTTCTTCTGACAATTAGTTTTACAAGTTCACATTTTAACAGTAACGATAAATAATGTAATATTGCTCTTTGCTTCTGATAAAATGCTCCTATCATCTATATCGTTCTTTTTAGCACGTACTCAAAGAGCAATTGTGTGATTTTATGTAGCTTTTCAACAGCCTGTAGAGTGACTTGCAAATTACTGCCAGTGAAAAAATGCATACTGCTTTTAAGACATTTGTGTCAAGCAATATAAATCCCACAAAACCTGAGATATCAATGTCATTATCTGTTATAAGGTTACTGTATATATTCCTTGCCACAAAGTTATATAAGACCAATGCTAAAGCATTTGCTTAAAATTAGCAATTTAATAACACAGCTACAGATTTAAAGGCAATTTAATGAAAATTGTACACTATATCACATATATGCTACCATAATTTTTACATTTTTAGTATAGAACCTTAAAACTGCTTTATTCATTAGGGTCAAAGGAAATGTCTCTAAGATGTCTGCTCTGTAGAAAGCAGATGATGATAATGGATATGATATACTATCCATACATAGCTTTCACACTGCCTTACTTATTATTTATTGCTAGAGTCCAATAATGGAAAATCAATCTACTTTATCCTTGCCATTACTGGATTCAGTGTAACCAATTTTGTTTTGTTATGGAATTACAAATCAAGGATGCGAGTTCATTTTCCTGTTCCACAAACACTTCAAAATTTTTACACACATCCTCAGTGAGTGACACAGATAATTACATCAATGTCACCTTCTTTCAGATGCCTGAATAGCTTATGCAGTCAGCACTGGGTTGCATGACTTGAATCAACTCTTGGCAAGAATACTTTATTCACTCTCTTCCAGCCTAATTTGAAAAAAAAAACTTTCATTCTGTTTCAGATTATGTTTGCCTGGATATTTTTCTGAGGATACCTTCAGGATGTGCATGCAAAGTATACCTACCCACAGTACACCAGTAATCTTTTTTTTTTTCAAATTCAGGTCTACACATGTACCTTTGCCTAAAGCCTTGACCTCCACGTTCTTCTTTCCTCAGGCCTTTCCAATAGAGATAAAACTTAAGGCAAAGCCTTAGTTAGACTCCATAAACTCATCATAACCTGGACACACAGCCTGAACACTTCACCCCTGAACATTCAGACTGCTTGTTAGCTGACTTCCTGGCAGACTTGGCCTGTGTCAACTAGCACAGTTCAGGGATAGTGCACATCAAGCAGTTTCCAGTGGGCTCTATGGACAACACTGCTCCAAGTCTGCTCCCTACAAACCCCCTCAATGTTATCTCAGCAGGCTTTGCACCCTCAAATACTATGTGCGTTCAGTAACGTGCCTTAATTTTACTTTTTTTGAAAAACTGTGGGGAAGAAAACTGTGGAGTCAAAGCCTTTAAACAAAAGGCAATAAACAGTCACTTTCAAACACAATGAACTGAAAAAAACCCCACAGACATAAATAAGTATTATGTCTGAAGGCCACAGGATGTTAAACAGCACAGAGGATCTCCAGGGCCAAGAGCTATGTAGTGTCGATTGGCCAGTCTGATCTTAAGGGAAATACAGCCCTAAATAATACCAACATGAGTTAGGCTATGCCTCCA
Organism: Aptenodytes patagonicus; assembly: GCF_965638725.1. Taxonomy (NCBI): domain Eukaryota; kingdom Metazoa; phylum Chordata; class Aves; order Sphenisciformes; family Spheniscidae; genus Aptenodytes; species Aptenodytes patagonicus. The sequence continues at coordinate 196,124,914 of NC_134949.1, read as the reverse complement.
GGCTTCAGGGCCAGAGGCTGCATCCTGGCCATCTACTATTTAGTAGAAGCATAGTCAAATATGCCTCCGATCTTTGTGTGAATGAGAACCAGAATCAGCTGTATGTAAGTGATACCGCCTGTCTCTTATCACTAAAGTAAGTAGGTAACTCCAAAAATGACAAAAGTGGTTCTGTTAACTGAAAACATGACATTTCAATAAAGTAAAATTCTTGAACGCAGTCTCATTTTAATATTAGTTTGCAAGGACAATGCTTTAAAGCTCCTTAGAAAGTGCCAAGTTTCTTCTGACACCCTTCCAGGACAATTCAAGTCCAGGTTTGCACTGAACAATTAGATCCTACATGAAGTCCCACCTTCTCATCTAAAGCTATTTTAGAAGCTTACTGAAATCACTGAGACCACAGCAGACAATGTTCTAATTGAAATATTGAGGAACATGCACCCTTCTGGGAATTCCCAGTTCCCAGAATGCTGCACATGTATTGCTATTTCATTTACTGCTCCAGACAAAGTTTAAATGAAGGGAAATGGACAATATAAAATCTTGCATCACATTATAACCAAATGTCTGACTTGCTGAAACCTTTGTCTGACAGGATGAACACAGTTAGCCAGATCACACGTGTGTTAATTATAGCAAAAAAGACAACAAAATTATAATAGTTAAAACAAATCCTACCAACAGGAAATGGTTATCAAGCTGTGATAAAATGTTTATCAGGAAATGATGTTATGCTATCCAAAACATTTCCTGTCTGTAACGTTTTTTGTGAGAAAAAGAATGTCTGTGGTGCTAGAAATAGCATCTTTGCAAGGAATTAAATAACAGTACTTACAGAAAATGGTAATAGTCACAGTTCTAGTTTCTGTTCTGTTTTCTTCTTTGTACGTAGTATGAAATAACTGAAAAAGAAAACTGCTTTCAGAAGTTACATGGGCATTCATTAAAGTTTGAACTTCAATCATTAAAAAATAATTTAAAGCTAAATTTTCATATGTAGTATCTAAGTGATGTAATCATGCAGGTAGTGAAGCCCTGCTCCTTCTCTCACTGAGACTGATAGTGAAACGTTATTTCTGTTAGTATATCTTGAAAAGATCAAAAAGGATTGAAAACCAGTACTATTGAACATGTTAAAAGAGCTATACCCAAGGGGAAGGGGAGCCAGGGATTATCTATTGAAATGTTTACTCAAAACAAAAATTATGAAGAATTATATTTCCATAACCATGACTTTTCAAAATTAGGAAAAACCTGATTAGTTGTAAACATAATGGATAGTATCACAAAATCACAACAAAACTGACATTTTGATATAAACAAATATTTGCCAGGACCAACCTATAAGACATTACTGAAGATGGAAGCAAAATATATGATTCTTTCTAGACTTGTTTCTCTATCAGCTGTGTGAAGACTAACTTGTAGTCTGTTATTCCATTCTTAAAACATTCCATCCCAAAAAAAGAATAGTGACCTTCAATGGATTTTTGAAGGAAATTCAGCCACTAAAACTGCTTGAGTATTTTGAATAATTAGGTTATTGTGAAGTAACCTTATTAACATTTACATGAAAGACATTTTGCTGTGATTAAAAACTGCTATTTGTTCCTATTTTACCTACAAGTTGTATCACTTTTATTAAAAATACTTTGTAATTTCCTGTACAGTAAGTGGAAAAAATGACAGAACCCTAGAAGTGGAAAGGACCTCAAGAGATGTGGTTTAACCCGGCAGGCAGCTAAACACCACACAGCCATTTGCTCAGTTCCCCCCCCACCAGTGGGATGGGGGAGAGAATTGGAAAAAAAAAGGAAAATTTGTGGGTTGAGATAAAGACAGTTGAATAGGACAGAAAAGGAAGGGAAAATAATAATAATGATAAAAGAATATACAAAATAAGTGATGCACAATGCAATTGCTCACCACCCACCGATCGATGCCTGGTCAGTGCCCGAGCAGCAGTCGTTGCCCCTGGGCCAATTCCCCCCAGTTTATATCCTGAGCATGACGTCATATGGTATGGAATATCCCTTGGCCAGTTTGGGTCAGCTGTCCTGGCTGTGCACCCTCCCAGCTTCTCACTGGCAGGGCATGAGAAGCTGAAAAGTCCTTGATTTAGTGTAAGCACTGCTTAGCAACAACTAAAACATCAGTGTGTTTTCAGCATTATTCTCATCCTAAATCCAAAACACAGCACTGTACCAGCTACTAGGAAGAAAATTAACTCTATCCCAGCTGAAACCAGGACAGTATCCACCCCTGATTCTATACCATCTACATCATGCCCAGGTCCCCACACTTTCCAATACATTCCCATTAATCACCACCACTTTTCCTGTCTTTTGAGATATATATACACACAGATATCATTCCCTTAGTCTATGGGCCATCCCTGTAAAATGTTCATTGAGTTCATTTAGTCCGTGACTTTGGGCTCCATCTGTTGTAACAGTCCTTCAGAGCAGGAGAGATGGTGTGTGGTGTTGCATTGTTGCACGCTGAAGCCAGTTTTGGTCCCATCACCGCTGCACTTGTCCAGTTCTATCATCACTGCACTTTGCTCGGTTCCAACAAAGTTCATTCTTCATTAATCTAGGGGATTCTTACTGTAATACTGTTGATATGGGATATAGCCACCATGGAAGTGATGATATACAGTATTATGTAGCAATTAGCATCACACAATTCAAATCATTGGTTATTCTCACCCAAAATCAAATCCCCTTGAGGTACACATCGGACTTCCCCATCCTCCCGCATGACTCACCCAGTGCACCCAGGTCCTTGAGCAAAAGCAATCCCACAGATGGGTTTGCCTTTTTCCCAAGGCAGGAATAACCCAAACTGTTTTCCCCAGCCTATTTTTTATGGGCACTACAGGGACTTTATTCCCTTCTACAGTACGTAAAAGTTTTGACTGGGCAGGGCCAGCCCGATTGGCAGATACCCGAGTGTTGGCTAATCAGGTGGCTTTTGCTCAATGTGTGTCCCAATGTTTGAACGTCCCGCCACCCATTGCTCTCAGCGTAGTCTTTAACAGTCCATTGTATCGTTCGATTTTCCCGGAGGCTGGTGCATGATAGGGGATGTGATACACCCACTCAATGCCGTGCTCTTTGGCCCAGGTGTCTATGAGGTTGTTTCAGAAATGAGTCCCGTTGTCTGACTCAATTCTTTCTGGGGTGCCATGTCGCCATAGGACTTGCTTTTCAAGGCCCAGGACAGTGTTCCGGGCAGTGGCATGGGGCACGGGATATGTTTCCAGCCATCCGGTGGTTGCCTCCACCATTGCAAGCACATGGCGCTTGCCTTGGTGGGTTTGTGGGAGTGTGATATAATCAGTGTGCCAGGCCTCCCCATATTTGTATTTCAGCCATCGTCCTCCATACCAGAGAGGCTTTAACCGCCTGGCTTGCTTGATTGCAGCGCATGTTTCACATTCATGGATAACCTGCGCAATAGCATCCGTGGTCAAGTCCACCCCTCAATCACGAGCCCATCTATATGTTGCATCTCTTCCTTGATGGCCTGAGGTGTCATGGGCCCACCAAGCTACAAATAATTCACCCTTATGCTGGCAGTCCAGATCTGCCTGAGCCACTTCAATCTTGGCAGCCTGATCTACCTGCTGGCTGTTTTGATGTTCTTCAGTGGCCCGACTCTTGGGTACGTGAGCATCTACGTGACGGACTTTTACAACCAGGTTCTCTACCCGGGCAGCAATATCTGGCCACAGTGCGGCAGCCCAGATGGGTTTGCCTCTGCGCTGCCAGTTACTCTGCTTCCATTGCTGCAACCACCCCCACAGGGCATTTGCCACCATCCATGAGTCAGTAGAGAGATAGAGCACTGGCCGCTTTCTTCGATCAGCAATGTCTAAAGCCAGCTGGATGGCCTTTACTTCTGCAAATTGGCTCGATTCACCTTCTCCTTCAGCCGTTTCTGCAACTTGTCGCACAGGACTCCACACAGCAGCTTTCCACCTCCGATGCTTTCCCACAAGATGACAGGACCCATCAGTGAACAGGGCATATTGCTTCCCATTTTCCGGTAGTTGATTATACAGTGGGGGCTCTTCAGCACGTGTCACCTCGTCCTCTGGCAATATTCTGAAATCTTTGCCTTCTGGCCAGTCCATGATCACTTCCAAGATTCCTGGGTGACTGGGGCTTCCTATTTGAGCCCATTGTGTGATGAGTGCGACCCACTTACTCCACCTAGCATCGGTTGCATGACACGTAGAGGGGATCCTGCCTTTGAACATCCAACCCAGCACCAGCAGTCAGGGTGCCAGGAGGAGCTGTGCTTCAGTACCAATGACTTCCAAAGCAGCTCGAACCTCTTCATATGCTGCCAATATCTCTTTTTCAGCTGGAGTATAGCAGGCCTCGGATCCTCTGTATCCCCGACTCCAAAACCCTAGGGGTCGACCTTGAGGGTCCCCTGGTGCTTTCTGCCAGAGGCTCCAGGTGGGGCCATTCTCCCTGGCTGCTGTGTAGGGCACATTTTTTACATCTTGTCCTGCCTGGACTGGCCCAAGGGCTACTGCATGAACTGTCTCCTCTTTAGTTTGTTCAAAGGCTTGTCGTTACTCAGGGCCCCATTTGAAATCATTCTTCTTTTGGGTCACTTGATAGAGAGGGCTTACGATCAGACTCTAATTTGGAATATGCATTCTCTAAAAACCCACAACACCTAAGAAAGCTTGTGTTTCCTTTTTGCTAGTTGGTGGAGACATGGCTGTTATTTTGTTGACCACATCCATTGGGATTTGATGACGTCCATCTTGCCACTTTACTCCTAAAAACTGGATCTCCTGTGCAGGTCCCTTGACTTTACTTTGTTTTATGGCAAAACCGGCCTTCAGCAGGATTTGGACTGTTTTCTTCCCTTTCTCAGAAACTTCCTCTGCTGTGTTGCCCCACACGATGATGTCATCAATGTATTGCAGGTGTTCCGGAGCCTCACCCTGTTCCAGTGCAGTCTGGATCAGTCCATGGCAAATGGTGGGGCTGTGTTTCCAGCCCTGGGGCAGTCGGTTCCAGGTGTACTGGACACCCCTCCAAGTGAAAGCAAACTGTGGCCTGCACTCTGCTGCCAAAGGCATTGAGAATACAGCATTAGTGATATCAGTTGTGGCATACCACTTGGCTGCCTTTGACTCCAGTTCATATTGAAGTTCTAGTATATCTGGCACAGCAGCACTCAGCGGTGGCGTGACTTCATTCAGGCCACGATAGTCTACTGTTAGTCTCCACTCTCCATTAGACTTTTGCACTGGCCATATGGGACTGTTAAAGGGTGAGCGAGTCTTGCTGATCACTCCTTGGCTCTCCAGTTGACAAATCGGCTCATGGATGGGAATCAAGGAGTCTCGGTTGGTGCGATATTGCCGCCGGTGCACCGTGGTGGTGCGATCGGCACCTGTTGGTCTTTGACCTTCAGCAACCCCACAATGGAAGGGTCCTTTGAGAGACCAGGCAAGATAGACAGCTGTTTAATTTCCTCCGTCTCCAAGGCAGCTATACCAAAAGCCCACCGGTACCCTTTTGGGTCCTTGAAATACCCTCTCCTGAGGTAGTCTGTGCCAAGGATGCACGGAGCCTCTGGGCCAGTCATAATGGGGTGCTTCTGACACTCATTCCCAGTTAGGGTCACTTCAGCCTCCAATACAGTTAGCTGTTGGGATCCCCCCATCACTCCAGAAATACAGAGGTGTTCTGCCCCCTTATAGCTAGATGGCATTAGGGTACACTGTGCACCAGTGTCCACTAGAGCCTTATAGTCCTGTGGGTCTGCTGTGCCAGGCCACCAAATCCACACAGTCCAGTAAACCCAGTTGTCCCTTTCCTCCACCTGGCTGGAGGCAGGGCCCCTCTAGTCCTGGTCATAGTATTCATTACTCACTTCTTGTAAAGGTGAATCAAAAGTCCCTTTATTAAGATCAGAAGTAAAATCAGCCCTTCTACTCTGTCCGGGGAACCGCTCACTGGAAACTGGAGCAGCAATTTTCCTGGAAGAACCCCCTTTTGTGGTTGTTTTCCCTTGCAACTCACGTACCTGTGACTCTAGGGTCGAGGAGGATTTTCCATCCCACTTCCTCATGTCCTCTCTGTGGTCACGCAGGTAAAACCACAGGATGGCCTGTGGTGTGTATCCACTATATCCTCTCTCTTGAGCAGAGGGATGCTTACTCCTAATGGCTGAGATACTGGTCTGTACAGGTGGGGAGTAGGACCTATCCTCTTTGAATCGCTGGAACTCCCGGGACAGTTTCTTGGCTAACATGTCCAGCAGTTTCTCCACAGCTGAGACACAGGCCCGTAGGGAGGAAGAGAGACTTTCTTCATGTTGTCAGAGTTGACCAGCCAATTCATCCACCGTTTGTTCCTCTCTGTCTTTCCAGGTCATTACCGCCAATGAGTTGGCATATGATGATGCTGCGCTCCGTACAAACTTCCGCCACACGGGTCGTGTGCACTTGACTTCATCTGGATCTTTGGTTAACTGCTCGTTGTTCAGGTCACAATAAATCACCTCCAGCATGGCTAAATTCCCCCAGGTACTGGATACCTCTCTCCATGGTGGTCCACTTGCCTGGGTGACATATAACATCTTCCTTGAAGGGTTGCCTTTCCTTCACACCTGACAGGAGTCACCTCCAAAGGCTGAGGGCTTGTGCCCCTTTTCCAATCACTTTGTCAATGCCCCCTTCCCTGGAAAGGGATCCCAGCTGCTTGGCTTCCCTACCCTCCAATTCCAGGCTACTGGCCCCATTATCCCAGCATCGGAGCAGCCAGGTGACAATATGCTCTCCTGGACAACGACTGAAATCTTTTCGCATATCTCGCAGCTCACTCAGGGATAGGGATCGGGGGGTCACCATCTCATTTATGGGTTCTGCCTCTTCCTCCTCCTGTTCTTGTGATGGCCCTGGTTCATCTTCATCCCTTACTAAACGAGTTGATTTTCTTGTCTATAGGGGCGACTGATACCAGCATGGATTTGTTCTCTGGTTCAGCTGCAGTGCCTGTCATCAGGGTTTGAGTAGCTGCAGTGCCTGTCACTCGGGCTGGAGTAGTTGTGGTGCCTGTCGCTGGGGTTTGACTAGCCACAGTGCCTGTCAACAGGGTTGATCTCTGAATGGTATTCTTAAATAATTGTTTAATCTTAAACAAGACCTGAACCACATTCAGGAGACATAGCAATAGGACCATGCTGGTTTGAACATCCCAAGGATATTCAAAATTCTCAAGAGCTGTTGTAACTAGCCTGGAGGAGAAAGGGAAGGGGAAGGAGCAGGGGAAAGTGTCCCCCCCCATCTCCCCCATAGATTGGTTCCCTGAGGAGAAAAGGTAAAAGGTGTAATTATTAAGAGTTTCCAAAATGTGGCTCCCGAGGTACGGAGATGACAGCAATGCCGAGTACACATACAAAAGTACAAATACAAAAATTAGTCTCACCACCAAAAATTTTATCACATCATAAACCAGTAGTGTTACACAGTGCAGCAAAATGATATCCTTGATCCAGCTCCCAGAGGTGATAGACAGCACAACAGGGAACATATACAGCAAGTAAGGTGCTACATAACACAACTTTGAGAGCAAGCGTGACAACTTTGAGAGTAAATTAATCAACATTGTGACCAGCAACTATTAAACCAATATGGTGAATGCTTATAACAAATTTGCCTTAACACGTTCTGGTCAGATCTGTCGTTATCTCAACCCTTCATGTGCCACGTTGGGCACCAAAAGGACTGTTGCGATTTAACCCAGCAGACAGCTAAACACCACACAGCCGTTCACTCACTCCCCCCTCACCAGTGGGATGGGGGAGAGAATTGGAAAGAAAAAAAAAAGTAAAATTTGCGGGTTGAGATAAAGACAGTTGAATAGGACAGAAAAGGAAGGGAAAATAAAAATAATAATAATGATAAAAGAATATACAAAATAAGTAATGCACAATGCTATTGCTTACCACCCACCGACTGATGCCCAGCCAGTTCCCAAGCAGCAGTCACCGCCCCACCAACTCCCCCCAGTTTATATACTGAGCATGATGTCATATGGTATGGAATATCCCTTTGGCCAGTTTGGGTCAGCTGTCCTGGCTGTGCCCCCTCCCAGCTTCTCGCTGGCAGGGCATGAGAAGCTGAAAAGTCCTTGACTAGTGTAAGCACTACTTAGCAACAACTAAAACATCAGTGTGTTATCAGCATTATTCTCATACTAAATCCAAAACACAGCACTGTACCAGCTACAAGGAAGAAAATTAACTCTATCCCAGCTGAAACCAGGACAACAGGTCGTCTGATCAACTTCCATTACCTGAATTAGGATCGACAAAAGTTATTTTATTTCTGATATACAATCTCTAATGATGGAAGCTGCAATGTGAGCAGGCAATCTACTCCCAACTTCCTTATTATTACTGTGAGAGCAGTTTTCCCTATTGCCAAAGCTGAATCTCCTTTACTTCAATTTTTCTCCTGATCATGCAGGGGGGAAAAAAAATCCCCTTCCTCTTTGCAATAGCATTTTACATTCTTCAGAATGTTCTTTCCCTCAGTCCTTCACTCTAAGAAGCCCTATTCCTTCAGTCCTTCCCCAGGTCTGTTTTAATTATTTACTGAGTTTAAATTTCCTTGAACTACTCAGTTGCTTTACAATTTTCTTGAAACACAACTTTCCACCACTGTTCCACAACTTTCTGCAGCTCCCATAACTGGAAACAATATTCTGTTGAAAGTCTCTCAGTACCAAGAAAAGGGCAACGTTTCTTTTCTATCTTAAGATACTCCTTTTAAGCACCCTAATATGAAGTTTACCTGTTTTGCAATGACACGATGCTACCGTACTAGCTAAAACTGTTCTGTCTTCCAGTGCACTGCCAGTCCTTCCCAGCCAAACCATTCAACCAAAAATGTAATGAGTATCATCCAGGTCATTAATGAAAATATTGGAAAGAACTGGACCCAGACAGGCTTTACAGAGGTTTATTAAATACATCTATTTGGATAGAGAACCATTGCTAACTACTATGAAAAAAGTTGTCACCACATATGGCAATGAATTTTGCCCTTCTGTTAATTGAGTAAGATTCAGAGCTATGAGTGTCTGTAATGAAAGACATTCTGATGTGAAATGTCCTACATATTATCAGAAGCTACAGAAATATCTCCTCTCCTCTGTATTTGACTGGTGTAGCTGTCAAACCATATATATCTGTCAGTTAGAAGGTTAGAAACAAAAATAACTGAAGAAAGGCTAGCACTGCTAACTTTACACTATTAATATTTTTGCTAATTTTATTTTAGTTTATGGTAGTAGGCTATTAATAAAGCATAGATTAACAAGGCAAGTAGCAGGGAACAGGGCAGCACTAAGATAATATAATTAGTTTTAAGGATTGCTTGGATCTTGGTCAACTTGAGAATAAAAAACATATTAAAAGGCAAAACAGTCAAGATAAAGCTACTTAACCACAGTAAACCATTTCATTACAGCAAAATGACTTGATGTATTGATCCATAGTGACTATAAGGTACTTCATGCCCAGGTCTTCCCTTGAATTGAAGCAGGGACGTGGTCAGAACACAAAACCAGACTTTGAACCAGAGTTTGAAAACTCATGGATCCACCAGCGTAACTGAGGCTTCTCAGCCTTTATCTGCTAAGATTCTTTTTACTGCCGGGAATGTAACCAACCAACCTCAAAGCACACTAAAATGTTTCATTGCTTTTTTGGACCTTTGTCCAACAGAAGAAGACAACTCCTGTTAATTATCTGCTTCTTGGAAACTTCCCCCTTCTTTAACTTGCTCTGTCTGCTTCAGTTCTAACAACTTTATATAAACCCAGCTCTAAATCTCTTAAAGTTCCTCTCATCTCGCACCTGTTGACAGAACTTATCAGCCTACAGTTGCCTTCCACTTATATTATTTTGCTTCCACAAAGGTTAAAATGGGCTTCTTGTGCTGTCTATTAACTCTGCAGGCAACAGCAGTTTCCCCTGATGTTCATAACTGAAATGTCATCCCGCAAACCCACCACACAGGTAATGGGAACCCTGCTACTGAGGTCAGAAGCTGTTTTTATTTTGACCTGAATGGACTCCTATCTTTCTCACTTCCTTCCTGCTGACAGACTTTCTAAGAAACAACACAACACAACAAAAGGTTTACTCAGCACCTTTATTTTGCAACCAAGTTTAGCAAACTAAGTCTGTACCTCTGCCACCTCTGCCCAGCAGTGCAGTAGTTGGGCTCAAGTACAGAAGTTGTAACTACTGAATGAGAACTACAAAAGTCCATGTTTTTGTAGCAAACCCCAAAATTATTATGTCAGTCCAAAGCTTTCTTGCCATCTAGGAAGTACAGAAACCCTTCCCAATGGTTCAAATACTTCAGGGAGATCTGTTAATTAATGTGAGTTCAGTCTGCTTGTAACTATATTTGATGGAGCTGGAGGGATGGCAGGGGCAGCATTCAAGACAGTATGTTTTGACGTGCTCTGACCAGAATTCTGTAGCTGATTTTGAGCATCAGATTACCATGAGTTCAAGATGACAGGGGCAGTAGCTCTGGATGCTACTGTGGGAGGACAGTTTGCCTGTGAGAAGAGATGATGCTTCAGAAAATACAGAGCTACCATTTAGATGTTACAGACAATAATTTTATTAAATGATTTTGAAAAAAAATATTACTACCTCCAAATATCTCCACTTTTACCAACTGGGTCTCTAAAAAAAACTGCTCTGCTCTCTGTTTCCTCTTTGGCTTCCTCTGGTCCTTAGTAGTAATCCCTCCATCCTTCTCCTTGTGGTATGATGATTATACCAAGGTGTAGCAGACAGAGTACTATAAGCCAAGTGTTCGGATGCAAAATCTCTCCCTGCCTGAACTACATGGGCTAAGCCCTTCTTTGTGGTCCTGGAGAAGAACATGGCCATGCTCTGTGCTGCTTCTAGTTTTGTAGTCACAGAAGAGCACGATCTCCGAAAGCACCTGGGATGAATCTGTAGCCTCCCACATGGAGGAATTCCTGCTTCATTCTCATTTAATGTCTAATTATATTTTTACAGTGTACAAAATAATCCTGCCAAATTAAAGTAAAATAAACATCAATTAATCGGAAAAGAAAATCAGGTCAATTTCAATCAAGTTATTCTGAAGACCAAGGGGGAATGAAAAAATTCAAATGAAAAGTAAATTAAGAAAGAGATTTGAAGCTTAAACTGCAGAGGCCAACAATACATTGCTAGTAGAAAAAGAAGGAAAATACAATCCTGGTACATACTCACAAGAGTGTTTTTAAGACGAGAGAGGCACATATTCCCTTCCATTCAGTGCTGTTGAGTTCTAAATTTGGCATTACATTTAGGAAAGAAGAAAAACAAACTGGAGACAGCTTAAATGAAAGGAAGAAAATGAGACAGGTGTACAACAACTGGCATGTAAGGAAAGGCAGAAATAACTGGATCAGGTTTTTACTTGAAGGCATAAAAAATGAATACCACTTTTCACTTTCACTGTCAGAAATCTGTGCTCCATTTCTGATTTGAATTCCTGTGGCTTTAATTTCTCTCCATTGCTTCTTGTTATGGCTTTTTCCATTAAATTAAAATGCCACTCTGTACCTAGTATTTTCTCATTGTGAGGAACCTCCAAACTGTAATCACCTTTAAAATGTTTTAAACAAACTAAACAAATAATCTCTGAGTATCTCTTATTTTCAAACCATTGATCATCTTCATGCAGCCTATCCCATTTTCAACTTCTCTATCAAAATGTATAGTAGCATCATATGCAGTGTGCCACTAGTTGGCTTAAAATACTAATTACTGGAGGCAAATTACCTTTTAACTACTGTTGATTCCTCTCTTTATACATAGGAATGACATTAGCCTTTTTCACTTCTACATCCTCTGGCATTACACTTTCAGTTATTGTTCACTGACCTCAATCCTTTAGCTAAATGTTCCAGAACACAGTTTCTCTGCTTGTAGATCTACATCCATTGCTTCTAGATTTAAGGACTTCACTGTATTAAACTGCACTTTGTTTCAATGGGTCAAATACACCGTCTGTTCCACTGATTCTAAGTGTGACCTTCAGCCTAACACAGTACACAGCACTTCCTTCAGTTAAATAGAGCATAACTTTTAGAAAAGTATCCAATACTGTGTTAAAATGTGCACTGAAGAATCAATAAACAGCTCACAGGCCAAGATGAAACTTGTTTTAGGGGACAATTACTCCTTCCTTTACTGCCAGTCTGAAAACGAATAGCTTCAACTTCCATTGGGTCTTGCTACCACTATCTACTTGACTGAAATTATCAGGTATATTATATTTACACATGCATCTGAGATCCAGCAAGTTTTTTCCCCCTGAACTGTGTTCAGGAAAACAGAAAACTGGGAAGGGAACATGGTAACAGACAATAAGTTGCTTTGTGTTATTAAGTGATCATTTTATCCTATATAAAGAGAAAACAAAACTATCGGGCACCACATATAGTCCTTATTGAGCCCAGTGACCCAAAAATTCATTGCCTTCCATCCCATACTCTACACAAATCATTATGGATATCTCTTTCGAAGATAAGAGATATCTTCCTAGCAAAAAATATGCTCAATTTTATCTTGGAAGAACCAAAGTGACTGAGCCAACAAAACATAAAACAGATTTTGCAGATTACAATGCATTCAGTATGCATGCATAGAAGTTGAATGCATTCTGAAGTGTCAAAAATAATCGACAAACAAAAAGGAGATAGTGACTCGTGAACACTACAGTCAGTGGCAGAGAACATGCATGCATTAGGGGACCACATTAGGAAAGAGCATTGGTAGTCGGTACAGCAATACAGGTACTTAGAATCATAGAATCATAGAATCGTTTAGGTTGAAAAAGACTTTTAAGATCATCAAGTCCAACCATTAACCTAGCACTGCCAAGTCCACCACATCTACATGTCTTTTAAATACGTCCAGGGATGGTAATTCCACCACTTCCCTGGGCAGCCTGTTCCAATGCTTGGCAACCCTTTTGGTGAAGAAATTTTTCCTCATATCCAATCTAAACCTCCCCTGGTGCAACTTGAGGCCATTTCCTCTCGTCCTATCGCTTGTTACTTGGGAGAAGAGACCGACACCCACCTCGCTACAACCTCCTTTCAGGGAGTTGTAGAGCGCGATGAGGTCTCCCCTCAGCCTCCTTTTCTTCAGGCTAAACAACCCCAGTTCCCTCAGCCCCTCCTCATAAGACTTGTTCTCCAGACCCCTCACCAGCCTCGTTGCCCTTCTCTGGACACACTCCAGCACCTCAATGTCCTTCTTGTAGTGAGGGGCCCAAAACTGAACACAGCATTTGAGGTGCGGCCTCACCAGGGCCGAGTACAGGGGCACGATCACTTCCCTACTCCTGCTGGCCACACTATTTCTCATACAAGCCAGGATGCCATTGGCCTTCTTGGCCGCCTGGGCACACTGCCGGCTCATGTTCAGCCGGCTGTTGACCAACACCCCCAGGTCCTTTTCCAACAGGCAGCCTTCCAGCCACTCTTCCCCAAGCCTGTAGTGTTGCATGGGGTTGTTGTGACCCAAGTGCAAGACCCGGCACTTAGCCTTGTTGAACCTCATACAGTTGTCCTCAGCCCATCGATCGAGCCTGTCCAGGTCCCTCTGCAGAGCCTTCCTACCCTCGAGCAGATCAACACTCCCGCCCAACTTGGTGTCATCTGCAAACTGACTGAGGGTGCACTCGATCCCCTCATCCAGATCATTGATAAAGATATTGAACAAGACCGGCCCCAGTACTGAGCCCTGGGGAACACCGCTCGTGACCAGCCACCAACTGGAGTTAACTCCATTCACCACAACTCTCTGGGCCCAGCCATCCAGGCAGTTTTTTACCCAGCGAAGAGTACACCTGCCCAAGCCATGAGCAGCCAGTTTCTCCAGGAGAATGCTGTGGGAGACGGTGCCAAAGGCTTTACTAAAGTCTAGGTAGACCACATCCACAGCCTTTCCCTCATCCACTAAGCGGGTCACCTTGTCACAGTAGGAGATCAGGTTAGTCAAGCAGGACCTGCCTTTCATCAGTTCATGCTGACTGGGCCTGATCACCTGGTTGCCCTGTACATGCTGCGTGATGGCACTCAGGATGATCTGCTCCATAACCTTCCCCGGCACCGAGGTCAGACTGGCAGGCCTGTAGTTCCCTGGATCCTCCTTCCAGCCCTTCTTGTAGATGGGCGTCACATTTTCTAACCTCCAGTTCACTGGGACCTCCCTGGTTAGCCAGAACTGCTGATAAATGATGGAAAGTGGCTTGGTGAGCACTTCTGCCAGCTCCCTCCATACCCCTGGGTGGATCCCATCCATCCCCATAGACTTGTGTGTGTCTAAGTGCTTGTCGTGGTTTAATCTCAGTCGGCAACTAAGCACCACGCAGCCGCTCGCTCACTCCCCCCCACCCGGTGGGATGGGGGAGAGAATTGGAAGAGCACAAGTGAGAAAAACTCAAAGGTTGAGATAAAAACAGTTTAATAATTGAAATAAAATGATAATAATAATAATATGATAATAATAATAATACACAAAGCAAGTGATGCACAGTACAATTGCTCACTACCCGCCGACCGATGCCCAGCCAGTCCCCGAGCAGCGGCCCCCCCCGGCCAGCTTTCCCCCAGTTTATGTACTGAGCATGACGTCACATGGTATGGAATATCCCTTTGGCCAGTTTGGGTCAGCTGTCCTGGCTGTGCCCCCTCCCAGCTTCTTGTGCACCTCCAGCCTTCTCAGTCGGTAGAGCATGGGAAACTAAAAAGTCCTTGGCTAGTGTAAGCACTACCTAGCAACAACTAAAACATCAGTGTGTTATCAACATTGTTCTCATCCTAAATCCAAAACACAGCACTGTACCAGCTACTAGGAAGAAAATTAACTCTATCCCTGCCGAAACCAGGACAGTGCTGTAGCAGGTTGCTAACCATTTCCCCTTGGATTATGGGGGCTTCATTCTGCTCCCCATCCCTGTCTTCCAGCTCAGCGGCTGGGTACCCAGAGAACAACTGGTCTTACTACTAAAGACTGAGGCAAAGAAGGCATTAAGTACCTCAGCCTTTGCCTCATCCTTTGTCACTATGTTTCCCCCCACATCCAATAAAGGATGGAGATTCTCCTTAGCCCTCCTTCTGTTGCTAATGCATTTACAGAAACATTTTTTATTGTCTTTTACGGCAGGAGCCAGATTAAGTTCTAGTTGGGCTTTGGCCCTTCTGATTTTCTCCCTGCATAACCTCACGACATCCTTGTAGTCCTCCTGAGTTGCCTGCCCCTTCTTCCAAAGGTCATAAACTCTCCTTTTTTTCCTGAGTTCCAGCCAAAGCTCTCTGTTCAGCCAGGTCGGTCTTCTTCCCTGCCATCTCGTCTTTTGGCACATGGTGACGGCCTGCTCCTGGGCCTTTAAGATTTCCCTCTTGAAGAATGTCCAGCCTTCCTGGACTCCTTTGCCCTTCAGGACTGCCTCCCAAGGGACTCTCTCAACCAGTCTCCTAAACAGGCCAAAGTCCGCCCTCCGGAAGTCCAAGGGACCAGTTCTGCTGACCCCCCTCCTTACTTCTCCAAGAACCGAAAACTCTATCATTTTGTGATCGCTATGACCAAGACAGCCTCCAACCGTCACATCACCCACAAGTCCTTCTCTGTTCACAAACAACAGGTCTAGTGGGGCGCCTTCCCTCGTTGGCTCACTCACCAGCTGTGTCAGGAAGTTATCTTCCACACACTCCAGGAACTTCCTAGACTGTTTCCTCTCTGCTGTACTGTACTTCCAGCAGACATCTGGTAAGTTGAAGTCCCCCACAAGAACAAGGGCTAGCGATTGTGAGGCTTCTCCCAGCTGCTTATACAATATATCTTCTGGAATATTTCATCCTGGTTGGGTGGTTTATAACAGACTCCCAGCAGGATATCTGCCTTGTTGGCCTTCCCCCTGATTCTTACCCATAAACACTCAACCCTATCACCATCATCATTAAGCTCTAGACAATCAAAACACTCCCTAACATACAGTGCTACCCCACCGCCTCTCCTTCCTTGCCTATCCCTTCTGAAGAGTTTATAGCCATCCATTGCAGCACTCCAGTTGTGCAAGTCATCCCACCATGTTTCCATGATGGCAACTGTGTCATAGTTTTCCTGCTGCACAATGGCTTCCAGCTCCTCCTGTTTGTTGCCCATGCTGTGTGCATTGGTGTAGATGCACTTCAGTTGGGCTATTGATCCCGCCCCCTTTTTGAGTGGAGAAGCCCTAATTCCTGCATGACCATTCTCAGGCGCTTCCATGGTTTCTAACACATCCATAACCCTTGTGTCTTTGCTGCCGCATGGATCTCCATCCCCTACCTCCACTGAGATGGCAGACTGAAGGACCTTACTGGCACACCGTCTGTCAAACATTGGTGTGTCGCCCCCAGGCTTATTTCTAGCGAGCCTTGTTTTATCCCTTTACCCCTTCAAATCTAGTTTAAAGCTCTTTCAATGAGCTCTGCTAACTCCTGTGCAAAGATCCTTTTTCCTCTTTGAGACACGTGTACCCCGTCTCTTGCCAGCAGTCTTGGTGTCATGTAGACCGACCTGTGATCAAAAAGCCCAAAATTCTGCCAGTGACACCAGGCTCGGAGCCAGGTATTGATCTGCTGGCTCTTCCTGTTTCTTCCCTCATCGTTCCCTACAACTGGAAGGATAAAGGAGAACACTACTTGTGCTCCTGATCCCTTGACCAGTCGTCCCAAGGCCCTGAAGTCTCTCTTGATTGCCCTCACACTTCTTGTTGCAACTTCATCACTGCCTACCTGAAAAAACAATGATGGATAGTAATTGGAGGGCCGTACCAGGGTAGGAAGTTTTCTCTTCACATCTTTAACCCAGGTCCCAGGGAGGCAGCAGACTTCCCTAAGAAGTGGGTCCGCTCTGCATATTGGGCCTTCTGTTCCCTTCAGAAGGGAGTCCCTGATGACAATGACCCATCCTTTTTTCTTTATGGAAGCAGTTTTGATGCAGGGTGTAGGCTGACTTAACCTCGGTGACACCTCCAAGCTAGAGGAACCATCATCCTCGTTATTGTTCGGTTCCACTTGCAGAGCCTCGTACCTATTATGCAAGGGCACCTGGGAAGCTGGGGTAGTTGCAGAGGAGACGTGCCTGCTGCGTCGGGCAGGAACTTGTCACAATTGCCCCCTATCCCTTAAGTCACTGTCTTCAGCCAGGCAGAGAGAGGATAGGGAATCCTCCATATCATGCATCCTGTCTGCCTGTTGGCAGACTTCATGCATTATATATGTGAAGAACAGGATGCAAGGCACATGCATCCTGTCATACACGAGACTGTCATACAACGCAGCGAGTATGGAGAACATATTGTCTCTACTCCTTTGGTAACTATGAAGACAAGTTTTTGCTACTTTAGGTACTTACACAAACCTCATTTTTGGACATCCAAAGTCTTGTATCCAAGTACATCAATCTTTAAAATATCAAAACATCCTTATGAGCTTGTGATTCCCACAAGAAAAATTGAGACCTCCCCTAGGAGATAAAGGAATTTAGTTTTCAACAGAAAGTTAGTTCCTTATCCCCAGAGCAAACTTTCTCCTTCTGAGTAAGGTTTCCACAGCAATAACCTAACAATATCATTGAATACAACAGCAAAGCTCTCTGAACATGTACCACAACAAGATAGCAGGGTATTATCACACTCAAGGTAAGAGACATAACCAAGCATAACAGCCATGTTGTTGCTTTTAGGAAACCTTTTCAAGTCTATCCTTTCTGGGAGTGCTTAATTTTAAACATAAATCTTAGGAGAAATAGAAAAATACTTATACCCTCTCACTTCCCTTGGGAAAAAAATGATTGCACGTTGGAACAGCATAGTAATATTTGACATTCCCTTAACAGTCGTCTTTGATCATGTGTCTCTCACTATGTGGTGTTGTCATGTGTATTTAGGCCCAGGCAACAGCTTGAGGCTTGGTGGAAAGTGGTGTCATCTTCCTCAATGCTGTGCTTGCTCTGAGCACCTAAGTCTTCCCAAGGAGGCCATATCATCAAAAGAGATGGGCCTTGGCAGAGAAGGTACAGAAGGGGTTCTCTTGGCCTCTCTTCGCCTCAGCTCAGCAGAAGAGAAGCACTCTCTGGTAGAAAGCAAGCTACTCTGCAGTTAGGGCCAACCCCCGTGGGGCAGCCTTCTCAACAGCCGTGTCTACGCCGGGCTCGGAGGACAGAGGCCGCCGCTTTCCACCCTCCTGCTGCAGTAGGTGGATCCCTGGGAGGCGCTAACCCCCTTCCCTCCTCCCCCCCTCCCTCCCTTCGCAGTTGAGGAGGCGGCTGAGCGCGGCGGCATCTTCCCTTGTCTCATTGGAGGGAGGAGGAGCCGTCGCCGCCGCTTGCGGGGAAGGTAAGCTACGGAGGAAGGGCATCGCCGCCGCCGCCGCCACCTGCCCCCCCGCCCTTTCCGCGGGCAGAGCCCTGCCCGCCTCCCCGCTGAGGAGAGCGGAGGCGCCGCGCGCGACACCGCTGCTGTCGGCCGGGCGGCGGGTGAGACCGTTACGCTGGGCTCCGGCGGACGTTCCCGCCCCGCGCCAGCCGCTGGCGGGGGAAGGGGACGGGAGGGGCGGGAGGGGCGGGCGGTGCGCTCGAGCGCTTCCCGCCCAGCGGGCGCCACCGTTGGCTGTGCCCGTGCGGCGGGGCGGGCCGGGCCGCCGGCAGGCATCTGGGGTGTGCCGGGCCCACGGCCTGCGGGAGCCTCAGCTCGAAGCTCTTCTGTGTGGGGGCAAGGTGGCTTTCCTCCCCCAGGCTGCCGTTTAGCCACCCCGCTCGTGGGCATGGGTGGGGAGGGAGGGTTGGGGAAGGGTGCCGTCGCCTGTTCTGCGTGTGCTGGGCCGGTGTGGTATTGCATTCCCCTGGGTTATGTTTCCCAGGCACCTGGTTCGTAAATGGCTGGTGACAGATGGTTTACAACTTCTGTCGGGGGTTAAATTTGTATGGTGTTGGAGAGGTCTGCCCGCAAGCGTGCAGAGGAAGCGTGAAGCTCGCAGTACATTGGACAAGCTAAGCTTGATGGCCAGTTACAGTGTTAATGCAGAGAAAGAATACTTGGGAAACCAAGGATTGTTAATGTGTCAGAGATGGGAGGATTACGTTGTATTTCCTTGTGGAGACGAAAGTTCTAATATTGATGGATAAAAAGAGAGGGCACAATTAACAAAGGGATTTTACTCCAGGTTATGAACTGAGTAAGGTCTGCAGACAGTTGTGTTTGTGCACCGTCAGAAACCATTTGGGCTCAACTAGTGGTGAAGGATGTGAAAGCAGACATGGAGCAAGGGAAACATGGAGAAATAATGATGCTACTGAACGTGGGGTAGGAGAGCTAATACTGTCCAGGTATGAGAAATAAATGTGACAGAATGACACTAGATGTGAATGAAGTGATGGACTGTAAACTAACAGGAAGAGATTGTGTGGATTAAAAAAAGAGTCAAGTGTATCATTGCTTTGAGAAAAGAAAACTGTAAGAGCTTTTGATGGTGTCTGCCATAGACCACAAGCGTTGGATTTGGATATCGCTTACTGAGACATACTATCAGGAATTATGTCGCAGGTGGATTTCTTTCTTAGATACAGATAACAGCATCATTTGGGAAGGACATATAGCAATCCAGTTGTTCTTACATACAACTGCTGTAAGCTTACCAACTATGCACTGAATTGCTTTAGACTTGCTCTCAGTAAGTAGTGTGAAAAATTCTGAGAAGAGCTGGTTTATTAGTCAGCTTGTGATCTTGGATCACATTTTTAATTAGATTAAATAAATAGAAATAAAATAGAGGACTAAGCAGAGACAGGTTTGAAATTCTCAATATTAGAAGGGCAAACTTTGAAAAATCAGGAGGATTAATTAATGATGTTAGCTGCACTGGAGTCCTGAGGGCCCTGGAAGCAAAGAAGGTGTGAAGCTGTTTTATGCCAAAGGTAGAATCTATTTGGAATTTATATTAAAAGAATGAGAAAAGGTTTATTGAAAATCACTTTAACCCATCTCAGAAAGGATTTTAGGAATAAAGACTAGAAAAAGGGTGGATATATATAAAATATATATACAGGTATATAATACCTGGTGGGTGGGTGTGTATTTATATTTTTTTTAGATATGCATTTATATATATGTGTTTGATGTATATACCTAGGCAAATTCTGACTTTGTGTCAGGGAAAGATTGCACCATTCTCCGACCCGCCCAGGCGTTGCATGCTGGGTTCATGGGAAGTGCTCTGGCAAGTACCCAATGTTACAGGGAAGCGTAGCTACAGCCAGATTCATGCTGGAACCGTGCTAGACATCGTCTTGGAAAAACTCTTCTCTTGGTGACCCAACATGTAGCCCTCTTAGCTGTAGGCAGGAGCCCTTATCATGGACCAAGCCTCCAATGTGCAGAAAGACTGTGCTAAACTGAAGTAAGCAAGGAATGTAGAAAAGAAAGCCAGGTTTGGTTTAGTAGTGCCTATGGGCTTGTTTAGGTTTTTTATTAAGGCTTAGAATGTTGTAGAAGATACGTTTTATAAATTAAAGCTTTTAGTCTAAATGAGGCTAGAATGTCCTTCCTTGGACATCTAAGGAAGTGATTAAAGGTTAGAACTGTCGAAGCTGTGAATATTTCTTCTTCAACAGCTAGAGCAGACTGTGAGGTCAAAGATCCAACAGCTAGACCTGATATATAGCTCAATGTTTGGCTGGATCAGGTAATTGCAGACTGCTAAAAACTTAGGCTAGGTCAGATCTACTTAGAGGGGGCATAACAAAATGTGTGCATTTGTGTGCTGTTTTTCAGTGAATGCAGTATCGTATTTATGATTACATAATAACAAGAGTTCTTCCCTGACATGCTGTTCCTATGGCATTGAACTGATGTCCAGTCAGGCTCCCACATGCAGGTGCAATGCCACCTAACACCTAAAGCTTGTGCATGGTTTATCCTGAACAACTTGATGACCTGTTAGTGTTTCTTAAATTTTAAAGCTTTAACGTTTTCTGTACTAAGATTCTTTAAGTTTATAAAAATATAATAGCTGTTTCTTTTGCATATTTATTGCATTATTTTGAATTATTTTGCTCTCTTACATGGTTAATATTTTTAATAAAGTTCTTTTAAAACCAAATCTTTGGAATACTTTTGTTTCCCTAAAGCCGGTTCCTTGAACTCTTATGTCGGAAGGTCAAAATGAAGAACCAGTCAGTACAAGTTTCAATTCTACCAAATCAATTATACAGTAACTTAAATTTTATGTAACATTTAAAATAGGCAAGAGCTAACAATTGCATCAGTTGTATTTTATTATGTTTGTGTGTATGTACGGATTACAGGAACTGAAGTGTGTTTAGAGTTTGGCCAACAATTCAGCAAAGAGAAAGAGCTTTTCAAGTTAATTTTCTGAAAATCTCAGATCAGCCACATTAAAAAATGTCAACAAATGTTTTTCTTCAGCGTCTCAGGTTAGATTTAGGTTACATTAGATTACATTAGGTTATTAGGTTAGATTTAGATACAGGAATGACATCCTGTTCCCAAGAGACTGTCTAACAAAATGTTTGATTATTTTAATACAGTTCAAGGTCTAGAGATAATGCTCATTATATTTTTTTTCTTTTACTGCAGAAGTAAACCACTAATTATGTGAAAATGACTCCAGCATCCTCCTATAATGCTTTTCAGCCTTGAAAGTAGTTCTGGCATTGTTTCCATGATCTGAAACACTTGATTGCCCTCAAAAGGTATTTTTGCACTTGCAGAAAGAAGTGTAAATATTTTTAAGTGAAAATATTTTTTGATTGACACCTTCTTATCAGGCTTTTTTAGCTGCTGACCTTGACATTTCAGTAAGTCTTATTAGAGGCATAATTTTAGTATAAACTTCATTACTATTTTCTAGTCTTTGTATTTCTGGCTTTCATTGGTTTGTTATATAGTTTCTCTTTCTTATTAGTTGTTAGTCACTTTATTCAAATCTTCATTTTTTTTTCAGTCAAGTAGATGGATAGCCAAAGCTTGGAAATTATTTTTTCAGGGTGACTGTAGGGTTTGTAGAATGAGAAAAGAATTTGAGATTTTTTTTCTTCTGCTTTAAACATTTTCGCTCTGGTGGATGATGATGCATTTTTTTCAGTCACTTCCACTCTTGTTGCTTGCTGGTAAACAATACACCATTCTACATCAATGATGATGATAGACAGCAGTTCTAAGGGGAGGAAAAGTAATTGGAATAGGAATGGGAGAAATAAAGAAACTTAATATGAGCAGGGTGTCTTACCATCTTCTAGGACTTTTAAAAGTCCTAGATGATTTTATAAAAATCAAATTAGTCAAATTGTCTTGCTAGCCCAAAACCCCAAGGTGGGTTTTTTTGGAGGTGAGGGGAAGGTGTCCCAGGAATCTACATACAATTTTTCAAAGCAATTCTGTCACTTAGGGCAGAAATTTCGCACCAGACCCTAACACTTATTTTTAAACCATTGGAGAGTTGAAAAATCATGCCCTCTGTTTTCTTTCCTGTCTTCTCACTTCTTTCAAAACATTTTTCCCTGATACATTTGCTCTTTATCGCAGCAGTATTGAACCTGTATTGAAGGATGGTGCTAAGTGTGGGTAACAGAACAGTATTCCCATTATCTTCCTTGCATTTCATGTGCCCATGTTTTCTTTTTTGTGGTGTTTGCATCTTATCCTTCACTGCTTTCGTTCTTGGCAACCAATTTCTTTTTGGGGGCGATGATGTTACTGAAAAAAAGGCCTTTGCAAATAGGTTTCAAGCATCTAGCTCCAATACAGCATGCTGCATGTAGATGAACCTCTGGTAACTTCAGTGGGGTCATGCTGGATGTCCATCCCTGGAGCCGACAGGTGGAACTGGATGTCATGCCAAAAGAGAGGTGCCGTCTGACAAGATGTTTTTGGCTAAAGTTTTTTCTCTGGAGACTGAGACAATAAAGCTGTCTTATCTCAGATAATTTCCATTAGAAATTTCTGTAGCAGTTACCTACTTTGCAAGGTCAAGGATGTCAGTCTTTCAGACTGTAAATGCTCCAGTCCTTCAGAGTTTCTTGGATCTAGCCTCTAAACTGCATGTAGATTTGCTCTTGCAATTAGTAGGCAGCCAATGGAGCTTGCATCAGGAGCCGAGAAGTCACAGTCTGGTGTCAAGAAGCAAGAAGGGAACAAGAGAAGACTATGCTTTAGTTGGAGATAGCAGTTTTTCAAACAATCACTTACTGTTTCTCAAGGTCTGCAATTTCTTGGTAATGGAAAATGCTGCATCAATGGAAGAATGAATGACAAGCTGAGTTCTGTCAGTTTATTGTCAGCACTGGGTGGAGTAGTAATATTTCACTGTTTGGACATGAAGAAGAAAAATAATTTTGAAAATAGACTGATCCGTTCCTAGAAAGGGAATGTGACCTGTTCATTAGGAATAACTGACAATATTACTGGTCTGTTCTCTCCTGCAAGATCGCTTGGACAAGTTAGCATCATTTCATGACTACTCCGGTAGGAAACTGCTGAGAAATCAAGAATATCAGAGAAGGTTAGGTTCCTTTCCTAAAGATGTCAGCAAGTCCCGTTTTTCTGTGACTTTTTCCTCCTAATCTTTCCTACGCCTGTGGTTAGAGTCCATGGGGAAGAAGCTCCAGACAGACCTTTGATTCAGTAGCTGAGGTTCATAAATGCTCAAATTAAGTGGGAGGAAATACTAAGTGGAGTTCTGAAAATTTTTGTTTGCTTGCCAAGTTCCTAGAGAGAGAATCTACAAGAATGTTTACATTCAAATGAGTCAGTGAACCTGTTTAAATATTTAGGATTAAATGGTCTTAGACTGCTAATAGAACTTGGCTGTATTTGTGTTCCTTAACTCAATCTTACCTGTACCACAGAAGCATATGTACCTTACCCAAAGACCTATCATGGTTGGAGTGGAACCAAGGTCAGAACTTTCAAATTCCAAGACCTAAACTCAGACTGCCAGAGTATGCTGTCCAGATTCTTAAATTGCACTTGGATTCCAGATAAGAGATTTGTGAAAGTTTAATATAAATATTTTTGTATTAAAATGCTGTGCACTTCCTCAAGAAATGGATGTTTACAACAATGAAATTTTCTCCTTTAGATCTGCACTTCAGAATTTTTTTTGAAACACAGCTAGTGGAAATGTATATAAAGTTTTAATACATGAGAAGTATTTCTTGCTTACATTTTTATTTTCTAAAGTAAGTATTGAATTTTTTTTTTTTAAATGTAGTGGGTAGCTATTTTAAAGTAAAGTTTCTTAGCAATTATATGCATATTATAAGATTTAGTCGATGAACAACCCCAATAACTTGTCTGAAATAGCTAAGGTATGTTTTTCTTCTGTACCTGAAGTACTCAGATATACAGTTTTTTATCTTTTAATTTTTGATGAAAATACTGTCTTTTCTTTGCTTCACTCTGTATATACAATGGTTCTTTTTCTGGAGGGAAAATTCCTACAAGTAGGCAAATATGAATCATCACTAGTTTTTTAAAGGTATACAGATAAGAATGATTCTTAAACGGGCTTAATAATTCTTAGGCAGGCTTAATAATATTTTTTTTGTCTTTATTTTCAGGATCCCAGGGTGAATAGGTACTCTTAAATCAATTACAGGTTTTTAGAAAGACATGTGGCAATCAGTATGTACTTTTATTAGAATACATTAATTTGAATAAAAGAATAAACTGGTGTAATTTGAGCCATCCCATGTACTCCTATAGGGCTGCTCAGAAATAAGGTGTCTGTGTTTGCCGAACAGCTTGAAGAATGGAGTTGCAGGGTAATTTTCTCTTAGTTATATGTAAGATAAAACAGTTATAACTTTTGACTTGTGAGGACATGGAAGTGATCTTTGTTCTTGAAAAGTTAGTGCAAACTGTCAGCATGTTTGTGGGACTTTGAAATAGTAGTGGGCTGGAGAACCTTTTGTTAGGTATCTGAAACGGTCCATCCTAACGTATCTTTCTTTATACTAACAAACTGCTTTTCAGGTCAAACTATGCTTTTGTCTAAACAGAAGCAATTGAATTGAAATATTAGAACTTGAAGAATCCTGAATATCAGTTATGTATCAAATGGCTTGAGGAAGGAAATACAGAATTCTGCATTTATTTAAATTAGAAAATTCATAGTTAATAGTTATTCTCTTGGGGAACATGTCAGGCCTGTGGGCTGAATGTAGGCTAAAGATGGCCAAGAAGTGGGTAACATATATCAGCATTGCTAGGGAGTGCTGGAAATTGATGCTGCAAAATACTGGATAGCCTTGATGTTCAGTGTCACAGTAGGACTACTCACATACTTGAAATTAAATGTTTCAGAATCGCAGTTCGGTAATATAGTCCTGCTCAGGCTGTGGTAGTGCCAAAGGCCTTAATTAGGTGAGTTGTTTCTAGTTTAAATAGAGATCATGTACACAAAATCAACGGGTTGCATTCTTGTTTGAACAAGTATGTTGAAAAAATAAGAAAATAACGAATCACTTAGCAGCAAGAGCTTAACAAGTTACCCTGTACCCATTAAGTTGCAAGGCTTGGTAAATGGCCATGTGTACTTATTCAGGGCTCTTCAGCTGCACATGCGTAACTGTCTCGTGCCGTTTAGTTCTTAGCTTCTGCTCCAGCATGGCATGGATACCCTATAAGTCCTGTATGATATCTGCCAGCCCCGTTTGGTGTCAGGGATCCCCAAGGTCATCTCAAATAGCAGTAGGTGTTAATGTGTGGGCAACTGAATCAGCCCTTTAGTCTTCCCTAGTTGAAAGGGAATATGACTTAGCTTCAAGTTATTTCAGCTTGGTTGTGTGTTTGAGCCTTAAGCTTACAGTCAACATGGAGAAGAAAGTAGCCGGACTTTCACACGAGCTGAATTTATCATTTAATGTCTCAAACTAAATGTATAAAATACACTGTGTGTATGTAGATTTGTGAGTTTTGTTAAAGCATAAGCTTAACAGTGTGCATATTCAGTATAGTTGAGCTGCAGCAATTGTTTGGTTTTTTATTTGTTTCAAGTAAATAAAAAGAATTTTTGTTTAGTCAGTAAATTAAATCATATTTGTTAAATCATTAGCATTTATAATATTTAAATCTCATTAATTTCATGTATTCTGTGTCCTTGGCCTAGGTCTTATGGCACGAAGTCTTACATAACAGACATGTTTAGTAGTAAGTTAGGTAGTTTTATAAAGCTACATTTGATAATTCTTTTGAAGTGTGGTATGCCTCTGAAGAGTAACTAAGTAAAATGGTAAATTCTTGTTTGTTGGATGTTGTTCTGCCTGTAGTCAGAATTTTACAGACATTTAATTTTCAGTGAGAAGTGAACAGATGTTTAGCATTGGCTGAACCAGCGTACCTCAAAGAAAATTATGTGTACAACTTTCTCACTTGTTGAGTAGAAGAAGCTTGCACAGCTTCAGAGCTGCTTACTCATTTTTGCAATTTTACTAAAAATGGAGTTGCATGGCTTTATGCTAATATTGGAAATAATTCATATGTTAATATGGAAATAGTAATTAATATGTTAATATGGAAATAATTCAAGGATAGTAGATTTGTGCCTATTTATTTGGGAAGAAACATCTGGTCTGAAAATCTGTTTCTATTGATGATGCATGTCATAGAAATTATACAAGTCATTTACAGGGCTGGCAGTATTTTCTGAAACAGAGTGAATATTTTAAGAATTCTCAGTAAACCTGAAAAGATCCAAATGTTTTTCTAACATTGGTTTTCAGAATGGAACTGGAATATTTGAAGACCTAAGCCAGAAATGGAAAGCTCCAACCAGTGTACTTTTTCTTTGCTGAAAGAAATGTCTTGAAAAATTACATCAGCAAGGTTCTAAATTTATTTTTGCTGCAATAAAAAGACATTGGAGTATTGTGTTTAATAAAACTTCTTCCTTTCCAATCACAGTATGATTAATTTTACTACTTGTTTTCAAAAAATGTTTTGTCCAAGAATTATTTGTTTAGGTAAGAATACAGAAGAGCAGAGTCTGTCTAACTGATCACTGTACAGTTGAATATAAAAACAAAATTGACTGAGCTTCATGTTTCTTGTTTTCTCACCCCACAGAAGCAAATAGTTCTGGCTTAATATTAAGTGTGTATACTTCCATAAAGTATTGCTGCAGCAATATGATATGGTGATTTTAACCACAGTTCTCTCTCTGCAGGGGGACACAAGCACAAATCCATATGGAGGATGAATCTCCTCCTTCTCAAGGAGTCAGTGTCAAGGTCAGAGTGTGAATTTGTGTTGAGAATTCCGTACTGCTCTACTCAAAAGGAAGAAGCTTGGTTCCATTTATCAGTAGCTTAGTACATGCTAGTAGCTTTCAAAATAAACAAAAAACCAAAACTATAGGTAGGAAAATGATCCTAGCGAAAGAAATGTTGCTTATGTGATCCACAAAATATTAGAAGAACAAGATATTCATTTTAACTAGGTTGAATTGCTCCTTTGGCTTACAAGGCTGGTTTAATTTAATATTAAGTTCTAAAGTTACATGTTCCAGCCTAATGTTTCAACAACATAAACTTGTTAGAATTAACTTTTGTAGCATAATTTGATGTAAAAACTTCCTCCCATTTTTCTCTTCTATTTGCTTTGAACGCTCTGCATGTAAAACTTAATGAAACATCATACCGATTTTGAGCTTAATGATGATGCCTTTTAAGGTGATCTGTATGACAAATAAAACTGAATAACCAGCTTTCAAACTGATTGCTGAGGTCAAATGAAGTGTAGAAGTTTTAGGAATTCTTGAGGCATAACTGGTACACCTTTGGGATAGGTAGCTGGACCATATGAAATCTCAAATTCTGGTAGACCAGAAAGACTCTGTCTTTCATGACTTTGTGCAACATAATGAGGGAACTGATCACTTATGGGACATAAATATTGGCAGGCTGATAGTTCAAGCTGGTTTTTGTATTTTTGGGACAAAATATAATGGAGAGGTGTGGGAGAGGAGAAAATCTTGAAAGGTGAGAGAATATCTCTTACTGAGTTGAATGTAATAATTCCAGAGACAGGATTTAGATTATGGGTATTTTTTAGTCTGATAAAGTTTGTTGTTATTTCTATTGTAAAAAAAAAACCAAAACCACCAGTATCATAAGTGTTTCCTAGGGTGCTTTTTATAATAGTGGATTTTTTTCCTTCAGTGTATTATTTTAGTGTTAAGAAATGCTACAGTTTGGGGGTTTTTAACCTGTTAATTATGAGGGTAAAACGTCAGTCCTTTGTAGAAGGAGGTTACAGAAAAAAACCTGTTCTATTTAAGATGAATGCGTTCTGACCCACTGTGCACTTGGAATTTAGAGCCCACATTTTAAAGAAACCAGTATGTTATTCCAGTAAGGGAATCTGTGCAATTGAAGGGCATCCTGACTGTCCTTTTGAACCTCAGGCTCCATCAGTCTTGAGCAAAAGTGGGATGTAGGTTTGTTGATGCAATTGGAAGACTAGTCTGTGATGCTTTCAGTATTCATTGTCATATTTTAAAGTGCCCAAAATCCTCCTTAGAATTAATGCTAACTTCTTGACATAAAACAAATTGTTCTGTGAACAGCAGATGAATGATCCAATTCCATACAGATGCATGTCCTTCATCCATTACAACCCTGCTATGTGTCATGGAGGACAGCATTTGCTAGGACTAGTGTGGACCTACTTGCTTGCTGACTTATTTCATGACATACATGTCTGATTGTCCAGCTGCCTACTGCCAAATGGATTGTGTCAGCAGAATCTTACTTCCCTTTCACTTGCAAATTTGGCTGAAATTGGTCAGTTATTTGGTGTGAGGAGATGGGGAAAGAACTAGTGTGATCAAACCCACAGCTTTTCTTTAGGGAAGATGGCCAACCCTCCTTTTCCTTCCTCAGAAGTATACTATAAAGAAATGTGTGATTAACTGCTATTTGTGTAAAGATTTTAATTCAGGATTAATTTAAGGATCATATCTTTAGTTTCAAACATTATCTAGGTTTCTGTGTACATTTTTTCATAGTAAGTGATACTAATCAAAAAAGCAATATCCTTATGACTGACATAACATGCTTCAGACTCCCAACTAGAATTTATTCGCATCTTTATTTCAGTCAGAGGTATGAAAAATTATATTCTATAGCAGATCATTTTGTAAGTCTGCTACTTGCTAGAAATAAACTAATGATGCATTCCTCACTGTTACGTGGTGAACTACATAATGCCTGTGATAGGCAAAATCTGTTCTTGCTTACCTTCTGATCTGGCAAGTAATGCTGCTTTTCTTTCATGTCCAGAGCCTGTTTTAATTTCAGTAAAGAAAATTTGGTGCATGCTGCATGCAAAATTTCCTACTAAATTTTGATACTGCAACATTTTTCTGATTCATGCTATACTAAAGCAGTAGAAATATTGCATGAGATTCAGACATTAGCTTGACTAGTTTTAATGTGAGGAGAGATATCTGTTTTTCTTTTCCTTTAACTATAAACTTGTCATTTGTCCTTTGCTAAGATGGAAAATGCTCAATTATCTTTTTTTCTTTTATTATATGTCTATTTATATAAATGCAAATATTTTTAGGAAGTCCCAAAGATTCAATAATTGTTGAAACACAGAAGTAAATTTCAGAAGTAAAGGAGAAAGTAAAAATTTTCTCAACTTTTCTCAAGTTTCCATTTTCAATGCATGAAAACAAATGTGTATATTTTTCAAAGATAAGTATATTCTTGGGCAGATTTTTTATGGTTTCTTCTTTTAACAGTAATTTTAGCACCAGAGGAAAAGACACAAATTATTTTCAAGTTTTGAATGTATACTTTACACTTTGTATTAGAATCCTCTACATTGAATTATATAAGTTAGCAGTTATGTTGTATGAATATAGTGAAAATACGATCTCACCATTTAACTTCTTATATGATACTTTTCTCCATGCATATAGATCCTTTCTTTCCGGATCACGATATAGTTTATTTGTTTATTTTAATGGCTTCCTTCCAAGTGTTGTTCTAGAATTAAAATACTGATTTGTGGTTGAGAAAGGAGATGGTGGTGTTTCTCTAAATTTATCCTTTTTTACTGTGCAAAGGTATACATTTCTCTTTGTCTAGGTATTTGATATCATTTTTTATAATATCAGGTCTTGGAGGCAACATTATTGTCAGCCCTGAAGATGCTGGATGTTGGGAAATGGCCAATTTTTTCTCTCTGTTCCCAAGAGGAGCTCAAATTAATTCGTCAAGCCTGTGTATTTGGCAGTGCTGGTAATGAAGTGTTGTATGCAACTGAAAATGACGAGGTAATTGTCCAACAGTGTGTATGAACATGACATATTTAGTCATTTATGTATCAAGTTATTCTGAAAGCCAGTACTATGATAGTATACCTAGAAAAAGTTGCATGCAAAAATGCCTGATCATTTGGATTGCTACTAAAACATTTTCAATTCAAATTAATGGCTTCCTACCACAATTAGAGGATAAAGAGAAGATGGAGTTAGACATTTCTTGGAGGTGCATGGTGACAGGGTGAGAGGCAATGGACACAAAGTGGAAGATGGAAGATACTGATTCAGTATTAGGAAAAAAAATGACGATGAGAGTGGTTAAATCCTGGAGAGGTTGTGAGATCTTTTCCTTGGAGGTGTTCGAGATTTGGCTGGACATGGCCTTGAGTCAACTGATCTATTTAGATCCTTGTTGATCAGGGGGTTGGACTAGTTGACCTTTGGAGGTCCTCCATTCCAACCTAAATTATGATTCTGTGATTCTTTTATAACAGGTTTTTGTGCTTGGCATGAACTGCAGCGGGTGTTTGGGAACAGGTGACATGCAGAGCACTATTGAACCAAGGAGGTTAGATTCTCTATGTGGCAAAAAGATAGCCTGTCTGAGTTATGGAAGTGGCCCTCATGTTGTACTTGCTACAGAAGGTAAAGTATGATCTGAATACTGCTTTTTCAGATACATCCACTTTAATTAGTCCAGCAGGTGTGAAAGTTCTGTGCTGGTAACGTAAGAGAGGAATTGGGATAGACATTCTGTGCTGTCAAGTCCAACGTATTTTCATTGGTGAACATGACATGTCAGCTAGCTCTGTTCATAGCTAGTTCTTTTCAAAAGTTTTTCAAGCTCTGCTTTGATCTTGTTACTACTTCTGGAAGTTTTTTTTTTTTTACTTTGCAGTGAAGTTTTGAACTTCTGATTGCTTTTGAAATGCATTAGTGGCTACATTATACCCATATGTTCTTGTGCCAACATTTAGCTAAAATGCATCTTTTGCCTCCTGTACCTACTTTTGGATATGCTTTAAAGACCAGTTACATTGCCTCTCAGACTTTTGTTTTCTGTTGTCTCATTGACACTCTATTATCCACATCATGCTAGTGGCCCTTCTGTTCATAATCAAGTACGTTATTCTTGAAGACAAATGACTAATATCATGTTCCCAGTGAGGTTCTGTTAGAGCCTGATTGATGATGTTAAAATTTGTCTCTCTTTCTCCATTAATGAGATGAAATCTTTTTGAGTGGTCTAGATTAGATGACTAAGGGTAGATGAGGGGAATTGTATTGTAAATGTGTGACTGTTCTTTATATTTAATTACATTCCACCACTTTCTCCAGTCTTCAGGGTAAACCATTCTGGATGCTTTTTATATATGTATTTGTATTCTTCTGAGCTTTGTTGCTGGCAGATCTCACTGACACACTCATACTCCATACACATGAACTGAAGTATTGCAAAAGAACAGGTCCAGCACTGATCCTTAATGATTTTTACTTATAATTTCATTTGCATGAATAACTTCCATTCAGCACAGCCTCTTTTAACCTACCTTTCAGACAGCCCTTACGTATTTCACAATTCTTGTGTTAATTACTATCATTTCCAGTTTATATTGTATGTTTCTCTGTGGCTGTTTCACCTGTTTACTGAAATTTGTATTCTCATGTTGGTGAAAGGAAGAGAAGGTTGTTTGCTTTTGACAGGTTAAAGTAATTAGATTTAACCTGTTATTGTAGAGAAATACTGGTTTAGTGTAGCACATTTTGCCTTTGTAGTTCTAAGGGAGCCCTTCTTAGGGGTAAGGAGTTTGGTGATATTTTTAGAAATCTGATGGAGTTGTATGTCAAACCTAGCTCTCCTGCAATAATGGTGTAATTTAGGTTTAGCAAATGATGATGATGATAGACCAGATTAATGTAGGACAGCTATTTTTCAAGTCCTGCACTACTGTAACTAGAGGACACTTGATTTAAAACAGATGAAAGAAAGTGAGTATGAAAGGGTGTTAGCTTCATGGATAATGGGCCAATATATGTACATTAAAGAGAATCAAAAGTACCTGGTAATATCTGTACTCTAGCGATTGTAAATGCTTGGGAACTGCAAAAAGTGACCAGGCTCATGTTTCCCTTAAAGAGCAGCTTTTTTCTATTGTCCACTGGAGACAGAATTTTGCACTAGGTGGACCATCAGTCTAAACCAGTCAGACATTTCTTGCATTCTTAATTTTACTAGCATGTTTCTCAAAATACAGGACATGAATAGTATGTTTAAATAATAAGTAAATAATAGTATGTTTATTAATAAGTAATAATGAGTTTTTCTTACAAGCATCTTCATGTATACTGTAAAGGAATGAAAGCTTGTTATTTGAATTTTCCAAAGTGGGAAACAGTGCCAAGGCATAGACAAGAAATTTTGATTGATTGTCAGTAACAAAGAAATTGAAATGGGGACTCCTGACTGTCATTTCATCCTTTTCTTTTCTGCATTGCACTATGTCCTTTCTTTTAGCTACGTGATTTCCTTTACCAAGATTATGGTGGTACTATCCTTTTGATCAACACTATGTGAAGGTAGCATTGGTATGTCCATAGGCTTAAGAGCCCCAAAGGGCATATATGTTTATACACACTTAAATATGTATATTGTTACTCAATTTGACTTTTCAGTTTGTAATTTTGTGTTGTGTACTCATTGGAAAAACAGAGACTTTAAACCAGCTTTTTACATTTTTATTATAGAAGGAGAAGTGTATACGTGGGGTCACAATGCTTATAGTCAGTTGGGCAATGGTACAACAAATCATGGTTTCATTCCCTGTCAAGTCTCTACTAACTTGGTGAACAAGAAAGTCATTGAAGTTGCCTGTGGCTCTCATCATTCTATGGTGTTAACATCTGATGGAGAGGTGAGAATAGCTGAAATAAATCTCTCTTTTCTCTTAATGAAATTCACTTATGTGAGAAACAGGAAAACATTCTGCACCTAGAGCATTAGACCTTTCTTCTTGCTATCCTCACAGTGCTGATGCAATGCAAATGTTTGATAAAAATGGAAAACCTGTTAGGGTCCAACTGCTTTGAAGTGCATGCAGAACATTGATTTTTGTACCATATCTGCTTGTAATAAGAAATTATAATTTCTTTCTAGAGGGCAGCCAGTTCCTTCCTATGCTATACTCTACTGTAAATGCTTAATGGTGTTAAAGCCGGTATTAATATAAATCATGTTCATGTAAGGAGTTCTACCCACCAAAGTAAAATGTTTTCTGTCATTTACTTTGAGGTGCCATTTGTGTCCAGTTAGCCATTCTACTTTGGGTTCTGAAAAACTAGCAGTGAATTCTTCCAGCATTAATGCAACTGTCATGTTGCCTCTTACCTTTGATTGGAGGAACGTAAAAGAATGGAATATGTAAATATTATGAGTGGCATATTTTTGATAGAAACAATTAAATTGTAAACCTATGTATCTGCCTAGATCTTTAAAAGAATACATCCACTTGAACTCAAAATGTAATTTTTTATGCATATAACTTTTTTCTCTCTTGAATATGTACTTTGAACTGTATGTTATATAGCCTTCTTTTATGACAATTTTCTTGCAACAGGTATACACGTGGGGTTATAATAACTCAGGCCAAGTTGGATCTGGTTCAACAGCTAATCAACCAATTCCTCGAAGAGTTACCAGCTGCCTACAAAATAAAATAGTAGTTAATATAGCTTGTGGACAGATGTGCTCTATGGCTGTGGTGGAAAATGGAGAGGTAAGAAACTTTAAGTGAATTTTCTGACTGAATTTTGTTTTATGTAATATCATGGGATGTAGATAATTTCAAACCTGTCAATAATGAGCTGCTACTCAGAAAACAAGTATACCTTTCCAGACTCCCTCAAATCCACTTGCTCATACTGCTTATAAAAACCTTTGTCATAAGTTGTCTTGCACATTCTGACATACGTAAGCACATCTTCCTATCCATGCTGATTATGGTTTCTTCTTTAGAAAGGAGGTGGAGTGAAACAGGGAAAATTGTTCCCTAATATTTTGTTTATGGCTTTTTGGTTTATGAGATTACTCATAAAATTTAGCAGCTATTACTTTGTATCAGCTATTGAAGTTGGCTTTGAATTGAAAGAATTCAAGTATCAAATGTCAAATTTACTTGAAAAAACAGTTCTGAAGTAAAAATAGCATTGTGAAGGTCAGGAGATTTTTACAAATTTTGGGATTAAATCAGGTTCCAGAGAGAAGTCCTGCAGTGATCAAAAGGGACTTCAGGGCACTGGGGCAACTGGTTGAAGGATCAGGAGCACAGGTAGTGTTTTCCTCAATCCCTACAGTGGCAGGGAAGAATACTGAAAGGAACAGGAAAACACACCTGATCAACACGTGGCTCAGGGGCTGGTGCCATCGGAGGAATTTTGGCTTTTTTGATCATGGGGAGGTTTACACGGCACCGGGCCTGCTGGCGGCAGATGGAGTCCAGCTGTCTCACAGGGGGAAAAGGATCATTGCTCGTTTGGGCCCTCATTGAGAGGGCTTTAAACTAGGTTTGAAGGGGGAAGGGGATAAAACCAGGCTCACTAGAGATGAGCCTAGGGGTGGCATGCCGATGCCGAGGGCGAAATCGATAGCCCAGCTCAAGTGCATCTACACCAAGGCACGCAGCATGGGTGGCAAACAGGAGGAGCTGGAAGCCATTGTGCAGCGGGAGAGATATGACTTAGTCGCCATCACAGAAACATGGTGGAGTGACTCTCATGATTGGAGTGCTGCAATGGATGGCTATAAACTCTTCAGAAGGGACAGGTGAGGAAGGAGAGGCGGTGGGGTGGCCCTGTATGTTAGGGAGTGTTTCGATTGTATAGAGCTCAACGATTGTGATGATGATACGGTTGAGTGTTTATGGGTAAGGATGAGGGGGAAGGCCAACAAGGCAGATATCCTGCTGGGAGTCTGTTATAGACCACCCAACCAGGATGAAGGGGCGGATGAAGTGTTCTACAAGTGGCTGGCAGAAGTCTCTCAATCGCTAGCCCTTGTTCTCATGGGGGACTTCAGCTTCCCGGACGTCTGCTGGAAATACAACACGGCAGAGAGGAAACAGTCTAGGAGGTTCCTGGAGTGTGTGGAAGACAACTTCCTGACCCAGCTGGTAAGCGAGCCTACCAGGGGAGGTGCCTCTCTTGACCTGCTGTTTACAGAGAAGGACTGGTGGGAGATGTGGTGGTCGGAGGCTGCCTTGGGCTTAGCGACCATGAAATGATAGAATTCTCGCTTCTTGGTGAAGTAAGGAGGCGGGGCAGCAAAACCGCAACCATGGACTTCCGGAGGGCGGACTTTGGCCTGTTCAGGACGTTGGTCGAGAGAGTCCCTTGGGAGACAGTCCTGAAGGGCAAAGAGGTCCAGGAAGGCTGGACAATCTTCAAGAAGGAAGTCTTAATGGAGCAGGAGCAGGCTGTCCCCATGTGCTGTAAGAAGAACGGGCGGGGAAGACGACTGGCCTGGCTGAACGGGGAGCTCTTGCTGGGACTCAGGAAAAAAAGGAGAGTTTACCGCTTGTGGAAGAAGGGGCAGACAACTCAAGAAGAGTACAGGGATCTCGTTAGGTCGTGCAGAGAGGAAATGAGAAAGGCAAAAGCCCAGCTAGAACGCAATCTGGCTGCTGTTGTTAAAGACAACAAAAAAAGTTTTTACAAATATATTAATGACAAGAAGAGAGCCAAGGAGAATCTCCATCCTTTATTGGATGCAGGGGGGAACATTGTCACTGAGGATGAGGAAAAGGCTGAGGTACTCAATGCCTTCTTTGCCTCAGTCTTTAACAGGCAGACCAGTTATCCTCAGGGTACTTGGCCCCCTGAGCTGGAAGACGGGGACGGCGAGCAGGATGAACCCCCCGTAATCCAAGAGGAAGCAGTCAATGACCTGCTACAGCACCTGGATGCTCACAAGTCTATGGGGCCGGATGGGATCCACCCGAGAGTGCTGAGGGAGCTGGCGGAGGAGCTCGCCAAGCCACTCTCCATCATTTATCAGCAGTCCTGGTTAACGGGGGAGGTCCCGGATGACTGGAGGCTTGCCAATGTGACGCCCATCTACAAGAAGGGCCGGAAGGAGGATCCAGGGAACTACAGGCCTGTCAGCCTGACCTCGGTGCCGGGGAAGGTTATGGAGCGGTTCATCTCGAGGGTGCTCACAAGGCATGAGCGGGACAACCAGGGGATCAGGCCCAGCCAGCACGGGTTCATGAGAGGCCGGTCCTGCTTGACCAACCTGATCTCCTTCTGTGACCAGGTGACCCGCCTAGTGGATGAGGGAAAGGCTGTGGATGTGGTCTACCTGGACTTCAGTAAGGCCTTTGACACCGTCTCCCACAGCATTCTCTTAGAGAAGCTGGCGGCTCACGGCTTAGACAGGTGTACTCTGTGCTGGGTCAAAAACAGGCTGGACGGCCGGGCCCAGAGAGTTGTGGTGAATGGAGTTACATCCAGTTGGCGGCCGGTCATGAGCGGTGTTCCCCAGGGCTCAGTACTGGGGCCGGTCTTGTTCAATATCTTTATCAATGATCTGGATGAGGGGATCGAGTGCACCCTCAGTCAGTTTGCAGATGACACCAAGTTGGGCGGGAGTGTTGATCTGCTCGAGGGTAGGAAGGCTCTGCA
Source organism: Aptenodytes patagonicus (assembly GCF_965638725.1). Lineage (NCBI taxonomy): Eukaryota > Metazoa > Chordata > Aves > Sphenisciformes > Spheniscidae > Aptenodytes > Aptenodytes patagonicus. Next base: position 196,087,802 of record NC_134949.1, on the reverse strand, counting down.
GAGGGACCTGGACAGGCTCGATCGATGGGCTGAGGACAACTGTATGAGGTTCAACAAGGCTAAGTGCCGGGTCTTGCACTTGGGTCACAACAACCCCATGCAACACTACAGGCTTGGGGAAGAGTGGCTGGAAGGCTGCCTGTTGGAAAAGGACCTGGGGGTGTTGGTCAACAGCCGGCTGAACATGAGCCGGCAGTGTGCCCAGGCGGCCAAGAAGGCCAATGGCATCCTGGCTTGTATGAGAAATAGTGTGGCCAGCAGGAGTAGGGAAGTGATCGTGCCCCTGTACTCGGCCCTGGTGAGGCCGCACCTCAAATGCTGTGTTCAGTTTTGGGCCCCTCACTACAAGAAGGACATTGAGGTGCTGGAGTGTGTCCAGAGAAGGGCAACGAGGCTGGTGAGGGGTCTGGAGAACAAGTCTTATGAGGAGGGGCTGAGGGAACTGGGGTTGTTTAGCCTGAAGAAAAGGAGGCTGAGGGGAGACCTCATCGCGCTCTACAACTCCCTGAAAGGAGGTTGTAGCGAGGTGGGTGTCGGTCTCTTCTCCCAAGTAACAAGCGATAGGACGAGAGGAAATGGCCTCAAGTTGCACCAGGGGAGGTTTAGATTGGATATGAGGAAAAATTTCTTCACCAAAAGGGTTGCCAAGCATTGGAACAGGCTGCCCAGGGAAGTGGTGGAATTACCATCCCTGGACGTATTTAAAAGACATGTAGATGTGGTGGACTTGGCAGTGCTAGGTTAATGGTTGGACTTGATGATCTTAAAAGTCTTTTTCAACCTAAACGATTCTATGATTCTATGATTCTAAGTACCTGTATTGCTGTACCGACTACCAATGCTCTTTCCTAATGTGGTCCCCTAATGCATGCATGTTCTCTGCCACTGACTGTAGTGTTCACGAGTCACTATCTCCTTTTTGTTTGTCGATTATTTTTGACACTTCAGAATGCATTCAACTTCTATGCATGCATACTGAATGCATTGTAATCTGCAAAATCTGTTTTATGTTTTGTTGGCTCAGTCACTTTGGTTCTTCCAAGATAAAATTGAGCATATTTTTTGCTAGGAAGATATCTCTTATCTTCGAAAGAGATATCCATAATGATTTGTGTAGAGTATGGGATGGAAGGCAATGAATTTTTGGGTCACTGGGCTCAATAAGGACTATATGTGGTGCCCGATAGTTTTGTTTTCTCTTTATATAGGATAAAATGATCACTTAATAACACAAAGCAACTTATTGTCTGTTACCATGTTCCCTTCCCAGTTTTCTGTTTTCCTGAACACAGTTCAGGGGGAAAAAACTTGCTGGATCTCAGATGCATGTGTAAATATAATATACCTGATAATTTCAGTCAAGTAGATAGTGGTAGCAAGACCCAATGGAAGTTGAAGCTATTCGTTTTCAGACTGGCAGTAAAGGAAGGAGTAATTGTCCCCTAAAACAAGTTTCATCTTGGCCTGTGAGCTGTTTATTGATTCTTCAGTGCACATTTTAACACAGTATTGGATACTTTTCTAAAAGTTATGCTCTATTTAACTGAAGGAAGTGCTGTGTACTGTGTTAGGCTGAAGGTCACACTTAGAATCAGTGGAACAGACGGTGTATTTGACCCATTGAAACAAAGTGCAGTTTAATACAGTGAAGTCCTTAAATCTAGAAGCAATGGATGTAGATCTACAAGCAGAGAAACTGTGTTCTGGAACATTTAGCTAAAGGATTGAGGTCAGTGAACAATAACTGAAAGTGTAATGCCAGAGGATGTAGAAGTGAAAAAGGCTAATGTCATTCCTATGTATAAAGAGAGGAATCAACAGTAGTTAAAAGGTAATTTGCCTCCAGTAATTAGTATTTTAAGCCAACTAGTGGCACACTGCATATGATGCTACTATACATTTTGATAGAGAAGTTGAAAATGGGATAGGCTGCATGAAGATGATCAATGGTTTGAAAATAAGAGATACTCAGAGATTATTTGTTTAGTTTGTTTAAAACATTTTAAAGGTGATTACAGTTTGGAGGTTCCTCACAATGAGAAAATACTAGGTACAGAGTGGCATTTTAATTTAATGGAAAAAGCCATAACAAGAAGCAATGGAGAGAAATTAAAGCCACAGGAATTCAAATCAGAAATGGAGCACAGATTTCTGACAGTGAAAGTGAAAAGTGGTATTCATTTTTTATGCCTTCAAGTAAAAACCTGATCCAGTTATTTCTGCCTTTCCTTACATGCCAGTTGTTGTACACCTGTCTCATTTTCTTCCTTTCATTTAAGCTGTCTCCAGTTTGTTTTTCTTCTTTCCTAAATGTAATGCCAAATTTAGAACTCAACAGCACTGAATGGAAGGGAATATGTGCCTCTCTCGTCTTAAAAACACTCTTGTGAGTATGTACCAGGATTGTATTTTCCTTCTTTTTCTACTAGCAATGTATTGTTGGCCTCTGCAGTTTAAGCTTCAAATCTCTTTCTTAATTTACTTTTCATTTGAATTTTTTCATTCCCCCTTGGTCTTCAGAATAACTTGATTGAAATTGACCTGATTTTCTTTTCCGATTAATTGATGTTTATTTTACTTTAATTTGGCAGGATTATTTTGTACACTGTAAAAATATAATTAGACATTAAATGAGAATGAAGCAGGAATTCCTCCATGTGGGAGGCTACAGATTCATCCCAGGTGCTTTCGGAGATCGTGCTCTTCTGTGACTACAAAACTAGAAGCAGCACAGAGCATGGCCATGTTCTTCTCCAGGACCACAAAGAAGGGCTTAGCCCATGTAGTTCAGGCAGGGAGAGATTTTGCATCCGAACACTTGGCTTATAGTACTCTGTCTGCTACACCTTGGTATAATCATCATACCACAAGGAGAAGGATGGAGGGATTACTACTAAGGACCAGAGGAAGCCAAAGAGGAAACAGAGAGCAGAGCAGTTTTTTTTAGAGACCCAGTTGGTAAAAGTGGAGATATTTGGAGGTAGTAATATTTTTTTTCAAAATCATTTAATAAAATTATTGTCTGTAACATCTAAATGGTAGCTCTGTATTTTCTGAAGCATCATCTCTTCTCACAGGCAAACTGTCCTCCCACAGTAGCATCCAGAGCTACTGCCCCTGTCATCTTGAACTCATGGTAATCTGATGCTCAAAATCAGCTACAGAATTCTGGTCAGAGCACGTCAAAACATACTGTCTTGAATGCTGCCCCTGCCATCCCTCCAGCTCCATCAAATATAGTTACAAGCAGACTGAACTCACATTAATTAACAGATCTCCCTGAAGTATTTGAACCATTGGGAAGGGTTTCTGTACTTCCTAGATGGCAAGAAAGCTTTGGACTGACATAATAATTTTGGGGTTTGCTACAAAAACATGGACTTTTGTAGTTCTCATTCAGTAGTTACAACTTCTGTACTTGAGCCCAACTACTGCACTGCTGGGCAGAGGTGGCAGAGGTACAGACTTAGTTTGCTAAACTTGGTTGCAAAATAAAGGTGCTGAGTAAACCTTTTGTTGTGTTGTGTTGTTTCTTAGAAAGTCTGTCAGCAGGAAGGAAGTGAGAAAGATAGGAGTCCATTCAGGTCAAAATAAAAACAGCTTCTGACCTCAGTAGCAGGGTTCCCATTACCTGTGTGGTGGGTTTGCGGGATGACATTTCAGTTATGAACATCAGGGGAAACTGCTGTTGCCTGCAGAGTTAATAGACAGCACAAGAAGCCCATTTTAACCTTTGTGGAAGCAAAATAATATAAGTGGAAGGCAACTGTAGGCTGATAAGTTCTGTCAACAGGTGCGAGATGAGAGGAACTTTAAGAGATTTAGAGCTGGGTTTATATAAAGTTGTTAGAACTGAAGCAGACAGAGCAAGTTAAAGAAGGGGGAAGTTTCCAAGAAGCAGATAATTAACAGGAGTTGTCTTCTTCTGTTGGACAAAGGTCCAAAAAAGCAATGAAACATTTTAGTGTGCTTTGAGGTTGGTTGGTTACATTCCCGGCAGTAAAAAGAATCTTAGCAGATAAAGGCTGAGAAGCCTCAGTTACGCTGGTGGATCCATGAGTTTTCAAACTCTGGTTCAAAGTCTGGTTTTGTGTTCTGACCACGTCCCTGCTTCAATTCAAGGGAAGACCTGGGCATGAAGTACCTTATAGTCACTATGGATCAATACATCAAGTCATTTTGCTGTAATGAAATGGTTTACTGTGGTTAAGTAGCTTTATCTTGACTGTTTTGCCTTTTAATATGTTTTTTATTCTCAAGTTGACCAAGATCCAAGCAATCCTTAAAACTAATTATATTATCTTAGTGCTGCCCTGTTCCCTGCTACTTGCCTTGTTAATCTATGCTTTATTAATAGCCTACTACCATAAACTAAAATAAAATTAGCAAAAATATTAATAGTGTAAAGTTAGCAGTGCTAGCCTTTCTTCAGTTATTTTTGTTTCTAACCTTCTAACTGACAGATATATATGGTTTGACAGCTACACCAGTCAAATACAGAGGAGAGGAGATATTTCTGTAGCTTCTGATAATATGTAGGACATTTCACATCAGAATGTCTTTCATTACAGACACTCATAGCTCTGAATCTTACTCAATTAACAGAAGGGCAAAATTCATTGCCATATGTGGTGACAACTTTTTTCATAGTAGTTAGCAATGGTTCTCTATCCAAATAGATGTATTTAATAAACCTCTGTAAAGCCTGTCTGGGTCCAGTTCTTTCCAATATTTTCATTAATGACCTGGATGATACTCATTACATTTTTGGTTGAATGGTTTGGCTGGGAAGGACTGGCAGTGCACTGGAAGACAGAACAGTTTTAGCTAGTACGGTAGCATCGTGTCATTGCAAAACAGGTAAACTTCATATTAGGGTGCTTAAAAGGAGTATCTTAAGATAGAAAAGAAACGTTGCCCTTTTCTTGGTACTGAGAGACTTTCAACAGAATATTGTTTCCAGTTATGGGAGCTGCAGAAAGTTGTGGAACAGTGGTGGAAAGTTGTGTTTCAAGAAAATTGTAAAGCAACTGAGTAGTTCAAGGAAATTTAAACTCAGTAAATAATTAAAACAGACCTGGGGAAGGACTGAAGGAATAGGGCTTCTTAGAGTGAAGGACTGAGGGAAAGAACATTCTGAAGAATGTAAAATGCTATTGCAAAGAGGAAGGGGATTTTTTTTCCCCCCTGCATGATCAGGAGAAAAATTGAAGTAAAGGAGATTCAGCTTTGGCAATAGGGAAAACTGCTCTCACAGTAATAATAAGGAAGTTGGGAGTAGATTGCCTGCTCACATTGCAGCTTCCATCATTAGAGATTGTATATCAGAAATAAAATAACTTTTGTCGATCCTAATTCAGGTAATGGAAGTTGATCAGACGACCTGTTGTCCTGGTTTCAGCTGGGATAGAGTTAATTTTCTTCCTTGTAGCTGGTACAGTGCTGTGTTTTGGATTTAGTATGAGAATAATGCTGATAACACACTGATGTTTTAGTTGTTGCTAAGTAGTGCTTACACTAGTCAAGGACTTTTCAGCTTCTCATGCCCTGCCAGCGAGAAGCTGGGAGGGGGCACAGCCAGGACAGCTGACCCAAACTGGCCAAAGGGATATTCCATACCATATGACATCATGCTCAGTATATAAACTGGGGGGAGTTGGTGGGGCGGTGACTGCTGCTTGGGAACTGGCTGGGCATCAGTCGGTGGGTGGTAAGCAATAGCATTGTGCATTACTTATTTTGTATATTCTTTTATCATTATTATTATTTTTATTTTCCCTTCCTTTTCTGTCCTATTCAACTGTCTTTATCTCAACCCGCAAATTTTACTTTTTTTTTTCTTTCCAATTCTCTCCCCCATCCCACTGGTGAGGGGGGAGTGAGTGAACGGCTGTGTGGTGTTTAGCTGTCTGCTGGGTTAAATCGCAACAGTCCTTTTGGTGCCCAACGTGGCACATGAAGGGTTGAGATAACGACAGATCTGACCAGAACGTGTTAAGGCAAATTTGTTATAAGCATTCACCATATTGGTTTAATAGTTGCTGGTCACAATGTTGATTAATTTACTCTCAAAGTTGTCACGCTTGCTCTCAAAGTTGTGTTATGTAGCACCTTACTTGCTGTATATGTTCCCTGTTGTGCTGTCTATCACCTCTGGGAGCTGGATCAAGGATATCATTTTGCTGCACTGTGTAACACTACTGGTTTATGATGTGATAAAATTTTTGGTGGTGAGACTAATTTTTGTATTTGTACTTTTGTATGTGTACTCGGCATTGCTGTCATCTCCGTACCTCGGGAGCCACATTTTGGAAACTCTTAATAATTACACCTTTTACCTTTTCTCCTCAGGGAACCAATCTATGGGGGAGATGGGGGGGGACACTTTCCCCTGCTCCTTCCCCTTCCCTTTCTCCTCCAGGCTAGTTACAACAGCTCTTGAGAATTTTGAATATCCTTGGGATGTTCAAACCAGCATGGTCCTATTGCTATGTCTCCTGAATGTGGTTCAGGTCTTGTTTAAGATTAAACAATTATTTAAGAATACCATTCAGAGATCAACCCTGTTGACAGGCACTGTGGCTAGTCAAACCCCAGCGACAGGCACCACAACTACTCCAGCCCGAGTGACAGGCACTGCAGCTACTCAAACCCTGATGACAGGCACTGCAGCTGAACCAGATCAATCAATGGGCCGAGGACAACTGTATGAGATTCAACAAGGCCAAGTGCCGGGTCCTGCACTTTGGCCACAACAACCCCATGCAGCGCTACAGGCTTGGGGAAGAGTAGCTGGAAAGCTGCCTGTCGGAAAAGGACCTGGGGGTGCTGGTTGACAGCCGGCTGAACATGAGCCGGCAGTGTGCCCAGGCGGCCAAGAAGGCCAATGGCATCCTGGCCTGTATCAGAAATAGTGTGGCCAGCAGGAGTAGGGAAGTGATCGTGCCCCTGTACTCGGCACTGGTGAGGCCGCACCTCGAATACTGTGTTCAGTTTTGGGCCCCTCACTACAAGAAGGACATTAAGGTGTTAGAGCATGTCCAGAGAAGGGCAATGAGGCTGGTGAGGGGTCTGGAGAACAAGTCTTATGAGGAGCGGCTGAGGGAACTGGGACTGTTTAGCCTGGAGAAAAGGAGGCTGAGGGGAGACCTCATCGCGCTCTACAACTCCCTGAAAGGAGGTTGTAGGGAGGTGGGTGTCGGTCTCTTCTCCCAAGTAACAAGCGATAGGACGAGAGGAAATGGCCTCAAGTTGTGGCAGGGGAGGTTTAGATTGGACGTGAGGAAAAATTTCTTTACTGGAAGAGTGGTTAAACATTGGAACAGGCTGCCCAGGGAAGTGGTTGAGTCACCATCCCTGGCAGTATTTAAAAGACGAGTAGATGAGGCACTTAGGGACATGGTTTAGTGGGCATGGTGGTGTTGGGTCAACGGTCGGACTCGATGATCTTAGAGGTCTTTTCCAACCTTAATGATTCTATATTGAATCTATATATGTATACTTAGCATTTCATACTAGCTTCATTTTCTCTATGTAAAAAAAATTAAGTTTGTATCACTGTTTTACTGATTTTTAAAGCCGGTATTACATTCTAGCAAAAATGAAAGTGCTGATTAATACATTATCCCACTGCTGTCTTTAGCATTCATAGAAAAATAAATTATTGTCTATACTAGAGTCTTAAGTATCAAGAATGTGAGAATAATCACTGAACGCTATTTTATTTTTCAGTGCTCATATATGCACACTTCATCTCAAGAGAAAACAGAAAATAAAAGTACATTGCACATATTTGTTCTACTGAAGTACCCCTTGAATCCCTCTCATATTTTTTATCCTCATTGCAAAGACACAAAGAAGTTGTAGTGTTCTTGTTGTTTTAGTTCATATGAACTGAAGATTTTGGGCAGCCTACATCCTCTCTAGCTCCATCGCTCCAAGCGTTTCAGTTTAGACCTAAGTAGGTATTGACTCTTCGCAGTAGAATGCACATCACTGAAATTATCAGAGCTCAGTGTTTTCCCTTTTTCTTATGTTCTGCATAAAGCTGTTAACAGCCTACTCAAATTATTGTGCATAGCTTCCAGTTTATACTTGTTTTAGTGTGTTTTCTTTTCTGTTAGAGGATTTTTGAATGAGAAATTAGCTCATTGAAAAAGGGAAGTATTCATGCTGAATTTGCTCTGTGCTGGGAAACAGCCATATGAATCGCTTATTTTCTATTATTCGTATTAAAATATTGTAGTCTTACAAAATCTAACTCTTAAAGAGCAACATGAATATGGAGGTTTAGAATTTTAGTTGAGCATGCTGTTGGTATTTTAAACAGAAGCAGCATCCAAAATTTCTGGTACAGAAAAACATATACTTGTGTGTGTATGTATATTTATGTATATATGTGTGTGTGTTTGTGTGTATCTACATAGAAAGTACAGATCCTGTGGTGTGGGGACAGGAAATATTGAAGAAAATTATTATTGTAACTCTGAAGAAGCTATGTTGCTTTCAAAAGAAGTAGATAGTAGCAAACAGTTAAAATCCCTGTCTTTGTTTTTAAGGTCTATGTCTGGGGTTACAATGGTAACGGCCAGCTTGGACTGGGCAGCAGCGGCAATCAGCCAACACCATGCCGAATAGCAGCTTTGCAAGGCATTCGTGTACAGCGGGTATGTGTGTGATGCTCCATGTCAAACCCTTTATGAACAACTGAAAATATGCTAAGGCATATTCTACATTTATCTCTTTGTTTAAAGTGCCATTTATCAGAATAAAAACATGTATCTTAAAATGGACCTCTGTCAATCAGGGAGAAACTGACCCTGTGGAGTTCAGTGGGAATTTTGCCATTGATTTCAGTGAGGTCAGGTTTGTACTTAAAGAGGACTAGGGCATTAGAAATGTTTGGTCTTTTTTTCCTGTGAAACTTAATAAAAAAAAATTCCTGTTATTTTAGTAAATAAGAAAGTCTTCTTAGGCTACCCCATTCTTCATTAACCCCTGTCTTCTTTTCTGGGGCAATGCTGCAGTTTAGCATTTTGTCTTTCTGCAGACTGAATATCACTTTTAGAATTGCAGTCCAGTCACAGGGGTGTTTGGAGTCTGAACAAATAGTCTCCAACTGCTTTTGGTCAACAGTTGGTATGATTCCATGGTTGGCCTTGATCTTGGGTGGTTATTACACTTTACCAAATAACTGGGCTGCCATCAGTGTAACTAGCAAACTGATAACTTCCTTTGACTGATAAGAAATATTTTAAGTAACTGCAGAACTGATACTGAAAGCTTTTAATTGATTTATCCAAAATAGAGGATACTGTCAGGAAAATGGCACATTCTGTTAGAAAACAGAATTGTTTTTGTAACCCAGTGAAAATTTACAAGAGTGTTTTGCACTTTGGATCCTATTTATTACATTTACTCTGGGAAGTTACAGATTTTTTAAAGCTTTTAAAATAAACTCATTTAATTACATAGTTTTACATTCAGTTCCTAGGATGTAGACAGTAGCTTTGCTGGTAACAATTGCTGTTGGAGAATAATGTAATAAGTAAATATTTTTTTCCCCTGTATTTGTTCTCCTGTTTAGAGGGTATGAGTGCTCCAGTAAGTTTGACTTAGATCCTATTTCCATCCACTTCATTTGCTTGATATCGATTAATACCAAGTTGTAGACCTCCAATCAGTAAATAACTTAAGGATTTATTTCATTTAAAGCACATCACATGCTTCACGGATGTCAGTGATCTACATGTACTATGGTATATCTGTTTTGCAGATTATATAAAGATACCTGAGCTAGTTTTGAACAAGGTTAAGTTGGTAATTGATAGCCATCTAGCTATAATAGGTTACATTAACTCATGCAGAGCAAGACTGTTGCTGGTAATTTTGCCACTGTGTATCTGTATGTGGGGCGTGTGCTGCATATATAGATTGTAAAGTGGATATTCAAGCAACCGTATGCAGGGTACCTGAGGAGGCAGCTCAGCAGGACCAAGTGGGTTTTCCACAAGAGGGTATGAGCTGACACAGTTGTGTGCTGCCACCAAGTTGGAGGGTTTCATCTCTTCACTCTCTTTCCTGGCTGGCTGCTCCTGTTGCTTACCTTGTGTGGGCACTGGTGGTCCTCAGGCACAGCTGTGGAGAGTTTCTTTCCAGAGGTGTAAGTTACCTTGGCAGAGGGTCCGGTGAGCTCTAGAACTGGCATAGGGAGGGGGCAGTTTTTTGTGGCTGGCAGCTGGGGAGGAGAGGAGCAGACAGGGAGACCTCGCCTGTTTTTACAGTGGTAAGCTGTTCATGTTAGAGCAGTTGCCCATAGAGCAAGGTCAGTGCAAGACAATCTGCCTTTTTCTGCATTTTTTCTGCATACTGTTTATATTTGTCATATAGCTTTCCTTCTTTCTCAATTTCTAGCTATTCTTTTGTTGTACTCTTGAGATTATCTGGCAGGGTTCCTCACTGACACATTTTTTCCTCAAAGTCACCTCATCTACTTTGCTTCCCTTTTTAATAAACTTATGTGTATTTGTAATTTCTGTAATTTTTACACTGGTATGGAATCAATAACATTAACATATAGCATAATATGTATCTGTCTGTATTAACTTACTGTTACATAAAAATGAGATTTTTCTTTTTATTATTCCTTATAGGTTGCCTGTGGCTATGCACATACGTTAGTGCTAACAGATGAAGGTCAGATTTATGCCTGGGGAGCCAATTCATATGGCCAGTTAGGTACTGGGAATAAAAGTAACCAGTCTTACCCTACAACAGTTATTGTGGATAAGGACAGGTAATACTTGTAATCTAGCAGTCAGACATTAGTTGGCGTACTCTCAGAAGAGCTACAGAAAATTATGGCATTTTTAATCTGTTTTTTGGAAGAAATAGTCTATAATTTTTTGCAATGGTTCTTCTGCTAAATGTGAACAGAATTTTCACTGAAAGTGCTTGAATCTGCCCCATAACCATCCTTGTGAAAGAGAAACTGAATGTTCTGAGTAGCCCGAATGTGCTATTTTCTGCTTTGGCTCACACTTCATAGGCCTTAATTGCGGTTTCTCTTCAGTGGTGTAGTTGCATTGTTTGAAGTCAATGATAAAAGCTTTATTGTCTCTGAATATAAATTGTATTTTAATATGCTACTTTTGACAAGAAGTACACACAGAAAAAGTGAAGAGTGGACATCTGCAATTTGTGTTATTCCTGCTATTAAATCCAGCTTATAACCCAGGAGAGAGAAAGGGAGGAATTCTTTCTTGGTATTGTTGCCTGAAAATTAAGCTTAGATTTTTATAAGTTAAATATTTTCCTGTAAGTCCTTGGTGGGTAGTGGGGCAGTTATTTCTATTGCTAATGTAAAGCCATGTATATATGCAGCCAGAAATTTGAATCTATTCCTTACTACTGAGGTCTTGATTTTGGCCTCCTATTGTGAAAAATAAGAAAAGTGAGACGTCCCTCTTAAACTTGTGTCTGTTTACATTATTGTAAGGAAGAGGCAACTCCTCCCTGGTGATGAGATCTGTCCTGTTTTTGAACATTGCTATTTCTTTATGTGTGTTTGTGCTTTTGCTTAAAATGTAACTGAATTTTTTCCAGACACTTTGGCTGCAGTTAAAATATTACCACATTTTAACAAACATTTTAATGTTGTATGCTGCCTTTCCCTTTTGTTGGCCAGAATATGCATTCCTGGTGTCAGTGAGAATATTACCTCACTAGAGCCTGCAAGATTTGTATGTAGAACTTTAAACAAGTTGTTTCCCAGCTATTTTCCCCAGGCAGCTGGGAAAACAAGTAAACAAGCAGTAGTTCAGACTGCAAAACAGTGGATTGTGTAATGTTGTACACAGTGAGAGTTTTGAAATCCTAAATCAACTTTAGGATTAGTGAGATAGCCTAACATAGCTAAAATCAAAGCTTAGAAACAGCTTTTAGTGCTGTTTGGTTCTAATTTTTAATTTTCAAAATGAAAGTCCATTAAATGTAAGTAATAATAATTGTATGAGTAATGACACTTCATTATTTTAATTAAAAGAAGTATGTTTAAATTGTTGGTTTATAACTGTTACCAATAAGTAAGCAGGAAAAATTTTTTTTTTTTTTTTTTTAAATTTTTTTTTTAAACGCCTCCTCATTTGTTTCTTCATCTTCTCCAAATACCCCTTCTCTACAGCTTAATGCAGCCACTCACCTCACTGCCTAGCACCAGCGAGGACATTCAGAGGCTTGAAACTCATCATGGCTTTGTTTGAGGGAGCCGAGGGGGTCAGTAGAGCATGTGCTTGCAGCTGCTCTGCTGCAACAGTGTCTCCTCACTCCCAAGATGCTTTTTCACTGAGAAACTTTCTGAGTGCACACTATTTGAAGAAACATTGATAGCTCTTTTAATTTTGCTATGTATGATAGGGAAACATTCTTGCAATTGGAAGTGCATGCATGCTTACAAATATGTTTTGCACCAGAGAAAGACAGGAGGTAGTGAGCTTCTTCACTGCATTTTGTTCTTATGAGAGTGACTTGCTTGTTTTCTTTGTTTGCTTGTAAATTCAGAGTTATAGAGATTGCAGCCTGCCACTCTGCTCACACGTCGGCTGCCAAGACCCAGAGCGGCCAGGTGTACATGTGGGGCCAGTGCCGTGGGCAGTCAGTGATCCTTCCCCACCTCACGCACTTTGCCTGCACTGACGATGTGTTTGCTTGCTTTGCTACCCCTGCCGTTATGTGGCGTCTTCTATCAGTAGGTGAGCTTAAATATTTTTTGTTTTGACATCTTCTGAATAGAATCATTAGTGCATAAAACAGTTGCATGTATTTGAAGCCTAAACTTAGTTTCTGGCAAAAATTTATACTGGCAAGCATAATCATATATTACATATGTGTAAATGGTAATATGAATCGTAAAAAATTGCTAAGGCCTGATGGCAGTGCTAAATGATTGTCTGTTTTATTGACGTGGTTTATTTCTGTGGGGAAATGCCAAATTCCCATGTTCAGAATTGGCCACAGGCACTTAGAGTCTCATCACAAGTGATCATGACCTGGGCTTCTGAAGAGACAAGTTGCTGGATCTCGGATATTTGATTAACATTAAGGTCTGTCTTGCTGACCTTGACTAGAAAGAGTTAAGCGTATAGCATTGTTTAACAGAGAGTTCATTCTTCAGCTACAAATTCAATCCCGTATAGGTTGCTAATGAAGTTACTGGCTTTGCTGACCTAATCAAAGATGAGACACTTGGGGTTGTCTGTAGGTGTCATCTGGGAGCTTAAGCTAAAAGCTAGAATGCAGCAACTTGTTAATTTGTAATTTGAACTGTATTGAGTCCATCATGCTTCCATTCCACTTCCGCACTGCCTTTGTAATTGCTTTTGTGTTGCTGTATGCTTTTGTCTGGCAATTGTAGAACACTCTTTGCTCCCTTGGTACCTTCTGGATGCCAAGGTAAGGAAATTACATTAACAGTACTCAAATTTCAGCTTTGAGAGACTAGGGGATTAAATGGAGAATCCTGTTCTCAGGAAACTGCTTTGCCAAAATTCATGTTTTAGGGCACAGTCCAAAGACCCCATTTGCTCTACGTTGAGGCAATTGTGCTTTCTAAGGTGGCTTGTTCAGAACCGTAAGATATATGCTTAATTACTGTGGAAATTCTTAATATTCTTAATATTTGCCTACTACCAATTAGATGTAAATTGTGTTGCTGCACTAAAATCCCAGGCAATGGGGTGGTTCATTGCATGTAAATATGTGTTTGTCAGTTGTAAGTTCTACATAAAAGTATCTGTAGTTTGTTCAGATTTTTCTTTCATAAGAATCAGTTATTTTATGAAGGAAAGGGGACATTATTAGTATATGTAGCTTAATCATAAATTCAGTTATATGTATCTCCTTATGTACATTAGCAGGGTTCTGGGGCTCTTCAGCTTCCATTTCTTCTTGCTCAGTTAAAATATTATTTCATGCTATCAGAATTTCCCCTTGTCGTGGTTTAACTTCAGTCGGCAACTAAGCACCACGCAGCCGCTCGCTCACTCCCCCCCACCCGGTGGGATGGGGGAGAGAATTGGAAGAGCACAAGTTAGAAAAACTCGTGGGTTGAGATAAAAACAGTTTAATAATTGAAATAAAATGATAATAATAATAATATGATAATAATAATAATAATACACAAAGCAAGTGATGCACAGTACAATTGCTCACCACCCGCCGACCGATGCCCAGCCAGTCCCCGAGCAGCGGCCCTCCCGGCCAGCTTTCCCCAGTTTATGTACTGAGCATGACGTCACATGGTATGGAATGTCCCTCTGGCCAGTTTGGCTGTGCCCCCTCCCAGCTTCTTGTGCACCTTCAGCCTTCTCAGTCGGTAGAACATGGGAAGCTGAAAAGTCCTTGGCTAGTGTAAGCATTACCTAGCAACAACTAAAACATCGGTGCGTTATCAACTTTGTTCTCATCCTAAATCCAAAACACTGTACCAGCTACTAGAAAAGAAATTAACTCTATCCCTGCTGAAACCAGGACAATATCCACCCCTTATTCTATACCATCTGCGTCATGCTCAAGTCTCATATTTTCCAGTACATTTTCATTAATCACCACCCCTTTATATATATATATATACACACACACACACACACACAGAGAGAGATATCATTCCCTTCGTCTGTGGGCCATCCCTCTAAAATGTTCGGTGAGTTCATTTAGTCCATGACTTCGGGCTCCATCTGTCATAATAATCTTTCAGGGCAGGAAAAATGGAGATGGTATGTGGTGTTGGATTGTTTCATGTTGAAGTCAGTTCTGGTACCATCATCACTGTGCTTTGCTTGGTTTCACTGAAGTTATTCTTCATTAGTCTGGGTGATTCTTATTGTAATAACATTAGTATGGCATATAATATTATTAGTATTATTAGTATATCTGTGTATTATTAGTATAACTATTATAACTATAATTAGTACTTAACATCACATAATTCAGATCATTGGCTATTCTCACCCAAAATCAAATCCCCTTGAGGTACACATCGGACTTCCCCATCCTCCCGCGTTATCCATCAAGTGCACCCAGGTCCTTGAGCAAAAGCAATCCCATGGATGGGTCTGCCTCTGCCTGAGGCAGGAATAACCCAGACTGTCTTCCCCAGCATATTTTTATGTGCACTACAGGAACTTTATTCCCATCTACAGTACGTAAAAGTTCTGACTGGGCAGGGCCAGCTCGATTGGCAGATCCCCGAGTGTTGACTAACCAGGTGGCCTTTGCTAAATGCGTATCCCAATGTTTGAACGTCCCGCCACCCATTGCTCTCAGTGTAGTCTTTAACAGTCCATTGTATCGTTCGATTTTCCGGGAGGCTGGTGCATGATAGGGGATGTGATACACCCACTCAATGCCGTGCTCTTTGGCCCAGGTGTCTATGAGGTTGTTTCGGAAATGAGTCCCATTGTCTGACTCGATTCTTTCTGGGGTGCCATGTCGCCATAGGACTTGCTTTTCAAGGCCCAGGACAGTGTTCCGGGCAGTGGCATGGGGCACGGGATATGTTTCCAGCCATCCGGTGGTTGCCTCCACCATTGTAAGCACGTGGCGCTTGCCTTGGTGGGTTTGTGGGAGTGTGATATAATCGATCTGCCAGGCCTCCCCATATTTATATTTCAACCATCGTCCTCCATACCAAAAAGGCTTTAACCGCTTGGCTTGTTTGATTGCAGCACATGTTTCGCATTCATGGATAACCTGGGCTATAGTGTCCATGGTCAAGTCCACCCCTCGATCACGAGCCCATCTATATGTTGCATCTCTTCCTTGATGGCCTGAGGTGTCATGGGCCCACCGAGCTAGAAATAATTCACCCTTATGTTGCCAGTCCAGATCCACCTGAGCCACTTCAATCTTAGCAGCCTGATCCACCTGCTGGTTGTTTTGATGTTCTTCAGTGGCCCGACTCTTGGGTACGTGAGCATCTACGTGATGGACTTTTACAACCAGGTTCTCCACCCGGGCAGCAATATCTTGCCACAATGCGGCAGCCCAGATGGGTTTGCCTCTGCGCTGCCAGTTGCTCTGCTTCCATTGCTGCAACCACCCCCACAGGGCATTTGCCACCATCCATGAGTCAGTATAGAGATAGAGCACTGGCCGCTTTTCTCGGTCAGCAATGTCTAAAGCCAGCTGGATGGCCTTTACTTCTGCAAATTGGCTCGATTCACCTTCTCCTTCAGCCGTTTCTACAACTTGTCGCATAGGACTCCATACAGCAGCTTTCCACCTCCGATGTTTTCCCACAAGACGACAGGACCCATCAGTGAACAGAGCATATTGCTTCTCATTTTCTGGTAGTTCATTATACATTGGGGCCTCTTCAGCACGCGTTACCTCCTCCTCTGGCAATATTCCAAAATCTTTGCCCTCTGGCCAATCCATGATCACTTCCAGGATTCCTGGGTGACTGGGGTTTCCTATTTGAGCCCGTTGTGTGATCAGTGTGACCCACTTACTCCATGTAGCATCAGTTGCATGATGTGTACAGGGGACCCTCCCTCTGAACATCCAGCCTAGCACCGGCAGTCGGGGTGCCAGGAGGAGCTGTGCTTCAGTGCCGATCACTTCTGAAGCAGCTCGAACCCCTTCATATGCTGCTAATATCTCTTTTTCAGTTGGAGTATAGCAGGCCTCGGATCCTCTGTATCCCCGACTCCAAAACCCTAGGGGTCGACCTCGAGTCTCCCCTGGTGCTTTCTGCCAGAGGCTCCAGGTAGGGCCATTCTCCCCGGCTGCGGTATAGAGCACATTTTTTACCTCTTGCCCTGCCCGGACTGGCCCCAGGGCTACTGCATGAACTATCTCCCGTTTAATTTGTTCAAAAGCTTGTCGTTGCTCAGGGCCCCATTTGAAATCGTTCTTCTTCCGGGTCACTTGATAGAGAGGGTTTACAATCAGACTGTAATTTGGAATGTGCATTCTCCAAAAACCCACGACGCCTAAGAAAGCTTGTGTTTCCTTTTTGCTAGTTGGTGGAGACATGGCTGTTGTTTTGTTGATCACATCCATTGGGATCTGACGACGTCCATCTTGCCATTTTATTCCTAAAAATTGGATCTCCTGTGCAGGTCCCTTGACCTTACTTTGTTTTATGGCAAAACCGGCCTTCAGCAGGATTTGGACTATTTCCTTCCCTTTTTCAAAAACTTCTCCTGCTGTGTTGCCCCACACGATGATATCATCAATGTATTGCAGGTGTTCTGGAGCTCCACCCTGTTCTAATGCAGTCTGGATTAGTCCATGGCAAATGGTAGGGCTGTGTTTCCACCCCTGGGGCAGTCGGTTCCAGGTGTACTGGACACCCCTCCAAGTGAAAGCAAACTGTGGCCTGCACTCCGCTGCCAAAGGGATTGAGAAAAACGCATTAGCAATATCAACTGTGGCATACCACTTGGCTGCCTTTGACTCCAGTTCGTATTGAAGTTCTAGCATGTCTGGCACAGCAGCACTCAGCGGTGGCGTGACTTCATTCAGGCCACGATAGTCTACTGTTAGTCTCCACTCTCCATTAGACTTCCGCACTGGCCATATGGGACTGTTAAAGGGTGAGCGGGTCTTGCTGATCACTCCTTGGCTCTCCAGTCGACAAATCAGCTTATGGATGGGAATCAGGGAGTCTCGGTTGGTGCGATATTGCCGCCAGTGCACTGTGGTGGTAGCAATTGGCACTTGTTGGTCTTCAACCTTCAGCAACCCCACAACAGAGGGGTCCTCCGAAAGACCAGGCAAGGTGGACAGCTGTTTAATTTCCTCCATCTCCAAGGCAGCTATACCAAAAGCCCACCGGTACCCTTTTGGGTCCTTGAAATACCCTCTCCTGAGGTAGTCTGTGCCAAGGATGCACGGAGCCTCTGGGCCAGTCACAATGGGGTGCTTCTGCCACCCGTTCCCAGTTAAACTCACTTCGGCTTCCAATACAGTTAGCTGTTGGGATCCCCCCGTCACCCCAGAAATACAGATGGGTTCTGCCCCTATATAGCTTGATGGCATTAGGGTACACTGTGCACCGGTGTCTACCAGAGCCTTATACTTCTGTGGGTCTGACGTGCCAGGCCACCGAATCCACACAGTCCAGTAAACCCGGTTGTCCCTTTCCTCCCCCTGGCTGGAGGCAGGGCCCCTCTAATCCTCATCACAATACTCATTTCTCATTTCTTGTACGTACGAGTCAGAAGTTTCTTCATTAAGATCAAGAGTAAGATCAGCCCTTCTACTCTCTCTGGGGAACTGCCCGCTGGAAACTGGAGCAGCAATTTTCCTGGAAGAACCTCTTTCTGTGATTGTTTTCCCTTGCAATTCGCGTACCCGTGCCCCTAGGGCTGCGGTAGGTTTCCCATCCCACTTCCTCATGTCCTCTCCGTGGTCACGCAGATAAAACCATAGGGTGCCCCGTGGTGTGTACCCTTTATATTCTCTCTCTTGAGCAAAAGAACGCTTACTTCTAATAGCCGAGATACTGGTCCGTACAGGTGAGGAGTAGGACCTATCCTCTCTGAGTTGCTGGATCTCCCGGGACAGTTTTTCGGACAGTTTCTCCACAGCCGAGACGATGGAGGAAGAAAGACTTTCCTCGTATTGCCGGAGTTGACTAGCCAATTCATCCACTGTTTGTTCCTCTCCATCTTTCCAGGTCATCACTGCCAATGAATTGGCGTATGACGATGGTGAGCTCCTTATAAACTTCCGCCACATGGGTCGTGTGCACTTGACTTCGTCTGGATCTTTGGATAGTTGTTCATTGTTCAGGTCATCATAAATCACCTCCAGCACAGCTAATTCTCTCAGAAACTGGATACCCTTCTCCATGGTGGCCCACTTGCTTGGGCGACATATGACATCTTCCTTAAAGGGATACCTTTCCTTCACGCTTGACAAGAGTCGCCTCCAAAGGCTGAGGATACGTGTCCCTTTTCCAATTGCTTTATCAATGCCCCCTTCCCTAGAAAGGGATCCCAGCTGCTTGGCTTCCCTACCCTCTAATTCCAGGCTACTGGCCCCATTATCCCAGCATCGGAGCAGCCAGGTGACAATATGCTCACCTGGACGGCGGCTGAAATCTTTTCGTATATCTCGCAGCTCACTCAGGGATAGAGATCGGGTGGTCACTGCCTCGTTTATGAGTTCTTCCTCTTCCTCCTCCCCGATCAGCGGCCGGCTCTCCTCCTCCCGTTCTCGTGATGGCCCTTCTCCAGGGTAGTCGTACAGTTCTTCCTCCGGTTCCCTTTTAGAAGAAGCTTCTTCCTCCCTTACTAAACGAGCCGACTTCCGCTTCCAAAATTTCTTCTTGTGTACAGGGGCGACTGATACCGGCACAGGCTGGTTCTTTGGTTCAGCCACAGGGCCTGTTGCCGGGGTTGGAGTGGTCGCAGTGCATGTCGCCGGGGTTGGAGTGGCCGCTGTGCAAGTGCATGTCACCGGAGTCCGAGTAGCCGCAGGGCCTGTTGCTGGGGTTGGAGTGACCGCAGTGCAAGTGCATGTCACCGGAGTCTGAGTGGCCGCAGGGCCTGTTGCCGGGGTTGGAGTGGCCACAGTGCAAGTGCATGTCACCGGAGTCTGAGTGGCCGCAGGGCCTGTTGCTGGGGTCTGAGTGGCCGCAGTGCATGTCGCCGGGGTCTGAGTGGCTGCAGTGCATGTCGCCGGGATTGGAGTGGCCGCAGTGCATGTCGCTGGGGTCTGAGTGGCCGCAGTGCATGTCGCCAGGGTCTGAGTGGCTGCAGTGCATGTCACCGGGATTGGAGTGGCCGCAGTGCATGTCGCTGGGGTCTGAGTGGCTGCAGTGCATGTCACCGGGATTGGAGTGGCCGCAGTGCATGTCGCTGGGGTCTGAGTGGCCGCAGTGCATGTCGCCGGGGTCTGAGTGGCTGCAGTGCATGTCGCCGGGATTGGAGTGGCCGCAGTGCATGTCGCCGGGGTCTGAGTGGCTGCAGTGCATGTCGCCGGGATTGGAGTGGCCGCAGTGCATGTCGCTGGGGTCTGAGTGGCCGCAGTGCATGTCGCCGGGGTCTGAGTGGCTGCAGTGCATGTCGCTGGGGTTGGAGTGGCCGTAGTGCGTGTTGCCCGGGTTTGAGTGGCCACAGGGCCTGTTGCCGGTGTCTGAGTGGCTGCAGGGCCTGTTGCCGGGGTCTGAGTGGCTGCACGGCCTGTTGCTGGGGTCGGAGTGGCCGCAGGGCGCGTTGCCCGGGTCTGAGTGGCCGTAGTGCGTGTCGTTTTACTGTCAGAGCCGGAGACCTTCCCTTCCCTTTGAGGGCACTGAATGGTGTTGAACAGGGCTCGGTAGGCATGGGCCAGGCCCCAGCACGTTGCAATGATCTGCATCTCTCTGGAGTTGCCAGGGTGACAGCATACTTTTTCCAAATATTCTACTAACTTTTCAGGATTCTGCACTTGCTCAGGGGTGAAGTTCCAAAACACTGGGGGTGCCCATTGGCCTAGGTACTTGCCCATCTTGTCCCACACACCCTGCCACTCATAATTATTCAGCCTTGGGGCAGATCTCTGGATGATATTCTTAAATTGCTTACCAACTTTAGACAAAACCGAAACAGTATTCCCAAGAAGTATTAATAGAAGTATCTTAACTGCCCAAGGATGTTCAAAATACTGAAAAATTACTGTAATGAAGGAGGAAACATTATAGAAGAAGGTAGTGACCCTGCCATTCTGTATTTCCTCCGTAAAAAAACTCTCAGAAAAGTTACTGCAATTGCTAGTTGTCTCCACGAAATGGTCTCCATGGTACAGTAACGGCTTCATTGCGAAGTTTACATACCACACTAACGTCAAGGTCAATGTTCTAAAAACAAACCTCACAAGCGAGACATTACTATTCACTGCAGACCACAGCAAACTGCAAAACCCAACACCAATCTTTAACATGTACAGCAGGAAAAAGAGCGCGATGCAGATTATACAAATCAATATCGAGAACAGAGAAAACAACATTGTGACCCACAACTACTAACAGATATAAGTTCTTTAATACATTCCGGTTAACCTGTTATTATCTCAAACCCTTCGAGCCCCACGTTGGGCGCCAAAAAGGACTGTCGTGGTTTAACTTCAGTCGGCAACTAAGCACCACGCAGCCGCTCGCTCACTCCCCCCCACCCGGTGGGATGGGGGAGAGAATTGGAAGAGCACAAGTTAGAAAAACTCGTGGGTTGAGATAAAAACAGTTTAATAATTGAAATAAAATGATAATAATAATAATATGATAATAATAATAATAATACACAAAGCAAGTGATGCACAGTACAATTGCTCACCACCCGCCGACCGATGCCCAGCCAGTCCCCGAGCAGTGGCCCCCCCGGCCAGCTTTCCCCAGTTTATGTACTGAGCATGACGTCACATGGTATGGAATGTCCCTCTGGCCAGTTTGGCTGTGCCCCCTCCCAGCTTCTTGTGCACCTCCAGCCTTCTCAGTCGGTAGAACATGGGAAGCTGAAAAGTCCTTGGCTAGTGTAAGCATTACCTAGCAACAACTAAAACATCGGTGCGTTATCAACTTTGTTCTCATCCTAAATCCAAAACACTGTACCAGCTACTAGAAAAGAAATTAACTCTATCCCTGCCGAAACCAGGACACCCCTCCACTTTTTCTCTTGCCTTTTCTTCTCAGTTTAGTGCAGAGTATTGAGGAATTTTTCAGAGGGTGGAGGAAGGCAAGAAGCAAAAACTGCCTCTTTCCTTATTTCATTCCTCACGGAGAAGACAACTGCTTGAGCGAGAGTGAAACTGTCCGTTACAGTTTTTCAGTGCTCCTTTCTGCAAATGCACCTTTTCTTACCTTCTTTTACAAATGCTGTTTTAGGTCAGAAATGCTGTTTTAGGTCAGCTAAAGGAGTCCTGAGTGGGATTATGTATGATCATTCATGTAATTATCACCTTTATACTGAAGACTTCCAAGTAACCCATTTATTAATAAGCATATTGCTCATTAATACTCATAGATATTCACTCTCTTTAACACAGTGTGGTTAAGACTACATTCGTAACTATTTCCCAACCCATCTTTTATCACCACCTTCATTGTCACCATGAACAATACACCCAGGCTCCTTGCACTGCTTCACACCTCGGGAGTAATTTTGGACTATAGCAGCTCCTTTTATTATTTTTTGACCTTGACTTCTTGGTCCCTTTGGAAATAATATGTTGCTACAGCATTGCAACATTGTACCAAAGCACAAGGTGAAACCTTACGGGAGGAAAAGGTTATTTTATTTTTAAACAAAACTAATTTCAGATGCACTTTCAAACCCACATTCTCATATGTGCCAAGTGGTCTGTCCAGCATCCTGGCACTAAAATGTGTATTCAGGTGGTGTGAGCAGGGTTCCTTGTGATGATACAAGATAAAGTATGCTAGCTATCAGGCCGTCATCATGTGTCCTGGATTCCTTTTAGTTAGGTGACCATGTGCTTGTTTCAGATGTGCCTTTTTGCATGCTCTAGGAGCTGAGAGTGACTAGTCTCTCCATCACGTCCCACCTTGGCGAGTCATCAGGACTGACTCATGTTGTTTGTCTCCTGATCTAAGTGTGGTGAGAATCATCAGGCAGCTGCATCCTAGGATCTTAACATCTGCTGAACTAGGTGCCGTGGACAGCTGCCACACTTACAGCCCTTTTCCATCTTGTATTCTGGTGCTTCCGCACCCAGGCATTCCCCTGCATTCCCCATTCGTGGCAGTTCTAACATTTCTATTACAATTCTTAGCACTGACTGCTGAAGTTTTCTTGGCTTTGTGCCTCCTCAGTGTGAACTGCCTCTTCATCTCCTTCCTCTGGTTGCCCCTTCACTGCTGTAACAAATAAAAGCACCTATTTTCCCTCTAAGAATTTCATAACTGAACCCCGCTGTATTCAGCTTACCTCTGCTGGCTGTAGAAGTTATCTGGAGATGCATATTGATGGACATCTGAATTGCCAGTTAACTTTGAAGATGATAGGCTTCACAACAGGATAGTGCAGGATCCTTTGAACTATTACAGTAGAGCTTCAGCTTTGCATTGGTTGTTAAAATCACTATACTTATTCGGATAGCAGAGGTCTGAATAAATAAACCACATTCTACAAAATAAGAACTAACAAAGTATTTTACAGTATCATTATTTCAGAAGGATTTTTTATTATCATTACATTGACTTCTCCCCCTCCCCCCAATCCTTTTACCTGTAATCCAATGCACTTCCATAATTATTGCCTTAATTGGGTATACCTGAACGTAAGTGATATCCTCTGAATGAAATGGAAAATAATTGTGCTAAACAAGGTGTAACAGGATCAAATTGTGTGTGTTAAGTTTTTTTCTAGAGCTTGTGGTGAAGGTCTTTCTATTTCCAGCGGAATACTGTTCTTATTTCTAGCTTGGTAGGTTACAGGACCTAGCATTTATGTAACTTTCTGTAGAGAACAGCTTGTTACTGACCCACAAAATTTGTATAAACCAATAATGTGTACTTATATGGTAAGAAGACAAAATTTTTTCTGGGTTAAGAATGAGGTTTCAGGGGGTTAATTACTTAGTAGTATTAAAGAAGATAGTTCTCTGAGGCTATCAAATATGATGGAGATTTGGAAACAGTTCAGGAGATAAAAATTTGTATGCGGACAATGGATGACTTTTCAAGGCTGTCTGGTAACTTTATAATGCAAGTGTCACATGCACATACATACATATGACACAAACAGGAATATGCAGACATTCACACCAAGAGTGCTTCTAACACCATAAGTCTACGGAAAACACTTTTTGAATAGACTTGTAACTGTTGGTATTCACCTTTAGGGATATTGTACTGGGCAGTTTCACTGCAACCAATATGTTGGTTATGTAATAGCTTTATTTCTGCTGTAAGAGAATGTCTTCTCATAGGAGTATTCTAGACAATCTTACTGTGATTTTTATTGACCTTTTGAGTATCTTATAATAACTAACACTTTTCATTTAGAATAATTTACTCAGTAATGACTGATAGCATTTGCTATCAGAATCAGCATTAAACTTCTGAGACTATGTTAATTTTCTTTTTTTGGCCTTATATAGATGAGTTAGAGGAGTGGGACTTTTTTTTTTAATAGGGATATTTGTTTGGAGCAGGAAACTAGTAAGGACTGAAGAAATCTGGCCTTTATTTGCTTTTCTGGGAGTTCATACTGAACACATAGTCTGCTGGGTTTTTTTACTAGCCTTAAAGAGATGTCGTATTTATTAAGTGTTAATTGCTGACAGATACCCAGGATGTTATCACGAGACATACTTGTATTACTTACTACTTACTATTAATTCCCCTTTTTATTCTAGAGCCTGATGACCATCTAACAGTAGCCCAGTCACTAAAGAAGGAATTTGACAACCCTGAAACTGCAGACCTGAAGTTTCTAGTGGATGGAAAATACATTCACGTTCATAAAGTTCTTCTCAAAATTAGGTAAGGCACAAACTGTATAGTTTAATATAAACTGTATCGTGTAGTCCACTGTGCTGAGTAATTACTGCTCAAAATTCTTGACTTATTCTTACAAACTCCTTTTTCCCTCAGCCATGTGATTCACCTGCTATTCTTCATTGTTACTTTCTTTTCCTTATTTCCTCGCTGCTTGGAATTACCAAACATGCTGCTTACTACCAGCTTTTTCATCACGTTCCTCCATCTGACCTGTATCCTCCTTCATGCCACCTAAATGGCCTTGACCCTGATTTCTAATAGGAAATTAGAAATTCCTCAGCAGGAAAAGGCTCACTTCTTTCTGCTGCGTTCACAGTAGTTTGAATCAGTTTTTCCTCCTTTATATGCTTGGCTTCCTCCACTGGGATGATTTGAGGGTTTTGTGTTTATTCTTGCCTGCCTTTCTTTCTTTCCTTCCACAGGACCCTTCACTTGTTTCAGCAACTTCTGTAGATGCTCTTCAGATTATCTTTTTTTTACTTTTTTATCAGATTTCTTATCCTGCTTGTTTTAAACCCTCTTATCAGTGAATTTGAATTTTAAGCTGGCTTCTCTTTTCGTTTTTACAGCTTTTTGCAAATTAACACCACTTTACAGTGAGATTTGACATATGCAGATCTACAGAGTAATCACAGTGTTATTAACATGCAGAGATTAGTTTGTCATTGCTAACACAGTTTCTACTAGGATATTCTAGAGACACTGCTTTAGATCTCTTCTGTCTTGCTAACTGCTTCTGCTCCATCCTTCTCATTGTTACAATAGTTTTTTCTCTTTGCTATTTTCTTTCTCAAAATGCTTGGCTATCTCATCCTGCTTATCACCACTTTCATCTTCCTACTTTTGCTCCTGAGTCCCGTTAGTGATTTCTTGTATATTACTGCATAAAATTAAAGTTCCTTGTTAATTCGTGCCTGCCCTTTTTTGGGTCTTTTCTGCTCTCCTCTTACTATTCCAATTACCTGTATTACTATTTTCTTCCCTTTACTGGTTTCATTACTTGTACATTATACTCGTGCCTATAGTCCCCCCTCTTTGTGTGGAATGCCACATGTCCTTCATCAGATACACAAGATTTGAAGTGGTATCCCCAAAATGTTTCTGAGGTTCTTTTTCCTGATAATCAGACTATACGTAACTTTTCCGTATTTCTTTTTTCTTGCTCTACTTTTCTCAGATTATATGGCATTCTGGGAAGGAAATGTGTCTAATTCTAAAATGGATTTAAATGTGTGGCATTATCAAAATAATATGCAGGAATAATAAAGCATCAGGCACAGTCTGTAGAATTAATATTTTCTTTAAGCCTTATAGTTTCATGATGCAACTGGATCAGAGGATAATGTATTTAACATGGTATTTTGCAGCATTCAGCCTGTTCCAGAGCATTGTCATGAATGCAGTGCTGGTAAAAGTTCCTTTTCATCATCCAGTCATTTCTTTACCACTTATGAAGACTTTTTTCCATCTTGTTCTATGCCTACTGTTGAACTAGATCATTTTGGTGGTGGTTATTAGCTTGCAATGGTGGTGAAATGGCAGGGCAATGCCCAGCTCAGTGAGGGGCTGGCCAAGCAACATGCTGCCTGCAGAAACAGATACATACGGATATGTGGGTGGGATTCGTTTGCCTCTGCATTTAGCCAGCCAAAATTAGGTGTCTGGTCTGTCTCTACTGAGAGAGAGAGAGAGAGGGAGAGAGGCACTCCAAAGGATGAGTCACTCCAAGGTACTTTGGAGGCTGAAGGATGAGTACTGACTGATTTTTATTCATTTACTTATTTATTTTTAAGGGAGCAATGTGCACCACCTTCTCTTTCGTGTGGTGCCATTGGGGCAACAGACCATTCCCAAGGTCTGTTCCACAGCTGGATGGATAGCATGGTCACCACCACTTAACATGAGGCACAGCGGAACAAAGCAAGGGGTTTGGTCTGCCTCTTCCAATGCCAGAATGTGGTACAAGATGTGGCGGAAGCTACATAATGACTTTTTAATTATTTATTAATTTGACTTGATGTTTATTTATTTTATTAAAAAAATAAAATACTAAGAAAAAAAAATCTTTAAATAACCAGCAAAATAAAATGTGGAAAAGGTAAATTAGGTGATAAAATAAATAATTATTTTTCATTTGTATCTAAGTTACGCTGTCTTTACAATGTAGACTTGTCCCAGTGTCATTAAAAGGAAACCAACCTACCTTTTACATAAAAGTTTTAGTAAAAAAAAAGCAAATTCTGATGTGGGAGAGTTAGAAAGTAAAAGTAGTATAGTATAAAAGAGTCCAATTAAATTGTGGCTCTTAGAGGAAGAGTTACCTGAGGCGGTGGTGTTCATTTCCATCAGCAAAAATTTTGAAAACAATTCAAATGTTACAGGATGTTTTTTAGGGAGCGGTAAGTTACAGTGAGTTTTAAGTTACTGTGAACTGTAAGTTGCAGAGTTCAGCTATCAAAGGCAGTGCTTTTTCCTTGTTTGTGTCTTGTCCGTCACAAAAGTAGTCAGATTTATAAGAAAAAGGTGATGAAAGATCTGGGTGAGAGTGTCTTCACTTTAAATATTTTAATCCCCGAGTATAGCGTTAGATTGAATCATTAAATTATGTATGGACTCTGACACTGGAATGAATGTTATCTGAAATATTAATAATTTCCCTCCTCATTAGGTCATGTTGGAGAAAGCAGGTTGAAGCGTGAGAGTTGTCTAACTTAATTGTAAACTTTATCTGTTACAAGCCAGGTAATAAAATTCATAGTTAATGTATAACGTATTTAAGAAAATGACATCAAAAACACATGGATCATCCTTAAAGCTATTGTAAGTAGAAATGGAGCCTAGTATAAAATATTAATAACAGAAATAAAGGAAAATTCTGAATTATATTTATAAGGCTTATAAGCCTCAGAAGGCTTAAAGAAATTAACGTGTTCAAACCAAGAAATCGTGTAGCTAGAGTTTATGGTTGTGTATTTAGTCTGTTATGACTGATTTTTTTTACCAATTGCTTGCTGCAGCTCATCTTTCAAACTTAACTCTTTACAGTATACAATCTTTGTTCACCTTTTGTAGGTGTGAACATTTTCGTTCCATACTGAATAATGATGATGAAATTATAGAAATGAGTGAATTTTCTTATCCTGTTTACCGAGCCTTCCTGGAATACCTGTATACAGACAACATTAGGCTCCCTCCTGAAGATGCAATAGGTATTTGCCGTAAATGGAAATAACTCTAGGTTGCTGTTTCTGAAAAGTTGGATTTGTGTGTCATAACAGGGTGAGGAAAGCAGGGCTTGTTAATTTTAGTTTTATTAGCACTTAAATCTTGAGTTTGGCAGGTGTCAGGAAGAAGGGATGTAGTAGCAGGAAACATGCCCAAGGAGAATGAGTGGTGGGGATGCAATAAGATCAAAGATGCAAAGTGTTCAAAAAGAAATTGTTTCTCATATTAAAACCTTTTTTTTCCTTAAAAAGGCGCTAATGCCATACTAAAACGTTTCTGTTTGAGTAGCTGTGACAATTTGATCATGAGTGAAAAGGGAGCTGTTCCCTGCATGAATTTAAGAGGATGTAAGTCACTAATTGATGCCTTGAATAAGATAGAATCATAGAATCATAGAATCATAGAATCATTGAGGTTGGAAAAGACCTCTAAGATCATCGAGTCCAACCGTCAACCCAACACCACCATGCCCACATGTATTATATACATGTGAATACAGTGAACAAGAAGACAGAACACTTGCATAGTAATAAAAGGGTCCCTTTTTGATATGTCTTTTGAGGACCTTTAAAAATGCACACATCATCTAGGGGAAAAAAGTAAAACAAGTCTTGGATTAATTCAGCCTAAAACAATAGGGCAATTGATTAATTTGAAAAGAAATATATATGTTTTTCACCAGGATAGTTAAAGCTGTATGAATTTTCACAGGACTGCTAGATTTGGCAACACTGTATAGAGAAAACAGACTGAAAAAGCTTTGCCAGCAAACGATCAAACAAGGCATTTGTGAAGAGAATGCCATTGCTCTTCTTTCCGCCGCTGTCAAATATGAAGCTCAGGTAAGGAGAACTTCTCTTCAGGCAAACAGTTGTTTTCTGAGAAATGAAACTGATTAATATAAACATAACTGCATTTAACTGATGAGGCATGATTACTGCAATGTCCCTTTCTGGCTTCCCAGAAGTTTGTTTTCCCCTTTTTAAGCTGTACAAAAATGCAGCTACTAGTGTTTTCTTCCTGGCCTTTTGGCTTGCACCTGTGAGTCAGGATTCTTAATCTGCTTCCTGCCTTGTCATCTGGCACGGCATGGCATGCAAATTTCTCACTGCCGTTTACTTCTCCACCTTTGGATTTTGCTTTGCCTGTTCATTTCCTGAGCTCTCCACCTGATCATTTTGTCTGCCGGTGTCTGGTACAGTCATTCTGGTACAGCTTTTAACAGGCAGTGGGAGAATTTATTTACACTTGTGCTTATATCAAAAATCCACTTTCACCATGTTGTTTACAGTGAATCGTGCTGACATGCAACGAATTACCTATTGTTATTCCTCTCCCCATATCCTGTCATCTGGTCTGCCCTTGGCTCTGGAATGTTTCGCTAACACTCAACCTGTTATCAGCAGTACTGCAAGTGCTGTTTTTGTAAACGGACAAATACTTTCAAAGACATTTTCCTTTTCCTAACCTCTTAGTGCTATGCTGATTGTGGAAATAATGATGTGGTGGTTTTTATTATTCAAGAAGTCTGTGTATGTATTTTAGACTTAGTAGCCGTTGTTACAACTGAGCATCTTAGTTGAGAAGTCCTCATCTTACTATTCAAGATTTCTTCTGCTTTATAAGAATGAAATTAATACAGCCGGAGAAGATTACCTATTAGAAGAGCCAAAATAAGTAGCTGGTAACAATGTTTTTTAAAAATAATTGTTCTGTGCTTTTGCCTGGCTGTGAAATATAGGATGATGTTTTAAAGCAGGAGAGGCTAGAAGTGTAATACGATGGATTGATAAACACTTCCGGGTGTAGGAAGCAAGTAGAAAGAAAGGACGGAAACAAAAACTGAGTTAAAAATGTTGCAGTAGCCTGTGCTGTATGGAGGCAGCGTACTAGATGAGATGAATTTGTGTAGGAGTCGCAAAGAGGAGGCCGGAAGTCAGTGAGTTTTGTAAATCGAAAGAGGGGATAACATCAGATTAGTAGATAATAAGATTATCAGCTGCTGGTTACAAGGCAGTTGTAACCGAAGTGTCAGTAAGGGAAGGCATGAACAGCTGAGGCAAAGAGGAATTGGACTTTCAATGTGTTGTGGTGGTAGAAGCCCAGCTTATCAGGGAAGACTGGACAGGAAGGGAGGACCAAATGATTTGATTCTCCTAACAGCAGAAGTTTTCATTAAAAGTTTATGCTGGAGTTTCTCCTCTTACAAGCTTTTCAACAGTTTTGAACATTTCCAAAGCAGAAGTACCTTTAGTTGACCTGTCTCAGCGGAAGTAGTTAAAGAGTAGTTAAAGATACATGTAGGTGTATTGTGAAGTAGTAAAACTAGCCTGGACAAAGTACTAGTTTGTAATGGCTAAAACACAATAAAAGGGATTGGCTAGATGACTAAATATATGTTGTCCTCCTCTTCCTTCTATGATTCAGTGTTTTATTCTGTACACCTAGTATTCTTTCAAAACATGTAATATTTTAACACGATCATCAGATGATGAAGTGGTTCACCTGCCCCAGGTGCAGCATGTGCCAAACTCAGGAGTGCATTGTTGCCCTCCTCCCTACATCGACAGCTCAGAAAGGGATATAGTAGAACTGCTTCAGAGAAGCGCAGCAAAGACTTCTTTATCAAAGACATGGGATAGTCTCTGTCTAAGGAATCGTGAAGTAAGCCAGGATCTTTTAGCGTACTACATTAACATAGCAAAAATTGGTTTGAGAACCACGTGCAGTGTATCAGCACTTCAGTAGAAAACTGTCCAAAGAAGGATTATGAAAGAGGCCTGATATTTTGGAAGTTTGAAAAGATAGAATTAAGTCAATTTTTTGTCATTAAATGTGAATATTGCAAGTGAAAGATTATAATGCTGTGTCATCTGCCATTAACATATCAAATTAACTGAAGACTGGTTTAGCTACTGTGTGCATCTCTTGGGATTAAAAATGCTTGAAAATATTTTGTCCTATCCTCAGAAAACACAAAAAGTTGCTGCTACAAATTATTTTAAAGCACATTTCTAATACACACTGTAGCAAATATTAGGTTAATCATCTTCTATATAACAGAATTAAAAGCCAGCATTTCTTGAAACTGCAAAATTAGTGATCAGAATTCTATGATATCTATGGTCCTCTTCATAGATCAGTACCAGAAAAGGCAGCCGCTGTTCATTTTATTTAAAGTAAAAGTTTGCACATTGACTGTAAAGCAACCCAGGTTCTGGCAGTAGCATTTCAGAGGTCTGCTGAAACTTAAGCTGTCAGTGTCTTTGATTTTCTACATTTTTTATGTCCTTTACGTTTTTTTATTTCTTCTACTACTACTCTCATTCATTTTCTTGCTTTTCCAGCACTTTTTGATGAGAGATACAATTTACTTCTGTGCATTGTTGCTACCTTATTTCTTTTTAAAGGACATTTTATGCCGCTTGGCCTCTTGTTAAAGCTTTAGGTAAATCTTGACAGGGGCAATAGACTTGAAACATTCAATCTAAGGAAAAGGTTTCAAAGGGAAATGCACAGGTATTCTGCTAAATTTCTTTCTACTACTAAGCCCTGGCTGCAATGTTTGTGTAGTTAACATAGAATAAAACTTGAATGGATTAAGAGACCTCCTTTTGCTGTGACCCTTGAAGAGTTTATAGATCATGGATCATACTGCCAATTTAGGCTTGCCTCGCTCCTGCCTCCAGCTCTGCTTGCTGCAGAAGGTAATAAATTTTCTTTCAACAGCAAGTTGTTGCATAGGAACCAGCTAAAGGGGATTGACCCAGTGCATGGAGAGAAGGATGGCCACTGTTGTGAGGAGTTCGAGTGTGCGAAATTTGCTGTGTGAAATCATGGTTGTATGGCCTAATGGCTTGTACCTATCCCGTGCTGAACATCTGAACATCCTGTTACAGCAAGACCAGGACAAGACAGAACCATTTTTGCTATCTAGGAATCCCAGTTCCTAGATAGGGACATACAATTCCTAGGTTCGCCACAAAAGACACAGGTATCCTAACATCCGGTTTGTGTTCAGTGAGCATCATCGAATATTACATCACATTTTGCTTTTATTTTCAACAAGACTAGGATATCTGCTGTTCTTCAGAGGACCACTACTGAATTCAGTACAGGGAGGAAAAGAAAGGAGTTACTGATGCTCTAGTAGTTGTATGTGGGGAAAGTTGATGGTTTCACTTATTAATAACTTTTCTAATGAGCTCAGTAAATGTGATGGAGTTCTAGAGTTGATTTAGGTGGCTACTCCTGTTTTCTCGGGGGGGTGTTTATTGAATAGTTTGTATGAACAAATTTCATCCTATCATTTGTGATCTAGTCAAGCTGATCAGAAAAAGGACTGGTAATGTGAACAATCTGGTATATTCTCTGCTAATTAAATGACAGATTTGAAACAGAAAAATAATAATAATTTTGCTATCAGTCATTCATATTACAAATTATCTCAATTTGTTCCTAGGACTTGGAAGAATTTTGCTTCAGATTTTGCATAAACCATTTAACTGTTGTTACACAAACTCAAGGCTTTGCAGAAATGGACCACGACCTCCTGAAAAACTTCATTAGCAAAGCAAGCAGAGTGGGAGCATTCCGAAATTGAGGTCTACCACCAAGCTGAAGAGCACGTCCTCTTCCCTCCCGGAAATACTTCTCCCTTGGAGAACTTATCCATGGTCAGAATGTGCAAAGGTTTGGAAAGAGAGACTCAGTGGCCATCAGCTTAGGAAATGTGTAAAAGTCTGCTAACATATAGGTTTCGTAAAGATGGCTACAGTGTAGATGTATGGTGTGAGTTCATGGCCAGCAGTCAGAATTTAACAACAAAAATCTAATGCCGTAACTACCCTTTCCCACTTAAAGTCAAGCAAACTAAGCTGTCATTATCTCTTCTGTCTGTTTTGAGCTTTTTCTTTTTTTTCTTTTTTTTTAAACAACCTGCATTTGGATTTTATGGGACAGTGACCTGTTTGCTGCTAAAACTTTCATAGTATACTTTTAGCACCAAACTAAGTTAATATGCCATAGTGGGCTTCTTTTTGCCTGGTTTATCATCTGGTAAAGATACAAACTTGTTTTTCTGAACATATGGTAAAGTAATATAAATTCTTTAGGATGAGAGGCTTTCTGATTCCGGTAGGAGGATATGTCTCACCTGGTGTTTATTTGGAGTGTAAATACGTAAGCCATGAAGAGCTTCAGCTGGATATTACAGTTTTGAGTTCCTGGCACTTATGTCCATTGTTCTAGACAGAATTAAAAGAATCTTCCTTTCCATTACACCAAGCACATTCCCTGGCACCCCAATGGGCCAGGAAGCAGTCACAGCATTTGTCTGGACGTGAATTATTGTGCTGTTTTGGTACTGAGAAAACCATCTGGTTTCTTGTTACCAAGAAAAAGAAACCCAAACAAAATCTCAAGGAAAGGGAAGTTCCACTTGAGGTTTGTTTATTCCTGTCTTACTACCTATCCCCAGATAGATCACCTTAAGAAAAACAGAGAAAAAGATAGTTTTGAAGTGATAAAATGGGTCTTACAATTAAATCGTAAAACTCACATTATTTTCCATGTGGCAATAAGGACACCTTGTCCACATACATTGTTTCAGGTTCTCCTTTGGTCAGTGCTGCGAGGTGACCATACCACTTACTTTACATGCCTGTTTTAGGTGAGAGGAGTTGCTCTCTAGACATGTCCCTCTCTCTCATCACTGACCATCGGGGGGACCGGATGGCTATGGTAGAGTAGATGCTTAATTTCTAACTGGCTGAAGTGAGTTAGGATGAAACCCCACTCAGTGCTGCACGGAGGGAGGTTTGCCCCATTACAGAAGATGCTGAGCTCGTGAAGCATTTACTGGAATTTTGTAGTAGGCAACTGTGAATTGACCCTGAGAAATTATTTCTCTTAAAATTTTGACTGGGTGAAATGGCTTTAAGTGCCTTTTGTAGTATTTTACAAATGGAGAAGGCAAGAAGCTGGATAACCAGGCTCAGTACACTAATATAATTAGTCATGTGACCTTCCTTCAGATCCTTGCTATGCCACAGAATCCTTCGATGACTTTTTCTAATCCTCAAATGTGGTTTCTAAGAACCTAATTCCCTTAAATGATCACAGCCTCATTTCCTCATTTCTAAAGTAGAAATAACTGTGCTTTATTATATTGGAGGATCATTTCTCAAACAATCCTGTTCCGTGAGGAGGAGGAGGAAAAGGAGACGCATATCCTCAGAGAAGAAGATGAGAAGAAGATGAGAAGTAGTGAGTAGTGCCTCTCGACATCAGTCCCTGCGGGTGTGAGTGGAAGGCTGAGGCATGCAGACAGCAGAATTTACTTAGGAAGAGGGCCATAAGCACGTTATTTTGGAAAATGCTGTAGTAAAAAATTACTTGTGTTTGAGACTTTTGCCTCAGACTCTCACTAGAAATATAGTGGATCATCTATTGCTAGCAAGTGTGTTCTGCCACCCTCTCAGTGATTAGTACAACTTCCTCCAGCAGCGTAAGTTGTGTCAGTATTTCATATTCAAACAGAACTGGTCAAAAACTTTCCAGTACATAATGCAGTTTCATCAAAACCACAACTTCCCTGGGGGATAAGATCAGTTTTGACAAGTTTGTGCTGAAAAGCACTTGACTCAGGCACACAGACAGCGGTTAATGCAGGCAGTAAAACAGTATCGTGGTAGGGCACAACTTTACTGCAAACCTTGTATGATATAGCCCAGCACAAATCATACCAAAGCACAGACACGGGCAATTCTACGTAAGCCAAGGCTGGGTAATTCCAGATGTTTTGATTAAGCCAGGGATGGCTGGAGTGAAGTCTGCCCCTTTCAGTCCTGGGCTCAAGAACTGCCAGATTCACCTGCCAGCATTGTCTTAGCCGTAGCAGCACACAGAAAGAGGGTGTACCGCCACAGCCCGACCTTTGGGTAGCAGCTTGTACTGGATCCTGCCCCACATACACAGCACTGCGCTGGCACGCAGCCAGCCGCACTAGGAGATGGAACCAGCTGGGCACCCGTGCCACCTGCAACGGCCTTTCGGTCACTGGCCTCCGCAAGAAACGTGCAAAGAGAAAGGTCTCTCCAAATGTTTCTGTTGTTCTACTTAAAGAACCAAACCAAAACTGTAAATGTGAAATGGGTGTTTTTAACTCAACATCTGATCAAAAACATTCTCTGCTCAATGAAGAGCCTGGTTCCCTGGAGACACCACTCCCTGGAGTGATAGCACTGGAGCGTGATGCCACTCTCCTTAAGCTGGCTCGAGTTCATAACACAGTGGTTCGACAACTACTGTCGTCAAAATGGCATGCTTTCTTAGCAAGGCATTTTGGGCTTAATATAACCAATAGTGCCATTTTTTTTCAATTTATTTCCTTCCTGCTCATAATTGCCAACCTACTGTACACGTTGAAGCCTAGCTGCAATTTCAGAGTAATTGAAAAAGCCTGTAATTTTGAGAAAAAGCATCTCTGGAGTGAATGAGGGCGATTCTAAAGATCCAATGTGTCAGCGTTGGCTTTTATTCACACAATATGTATCATCTGACCTGGATGTGATAGCATTACGTCCCTAGAGACATTTATTTATTTAATTTTTTTAACTTTCATTTGCATGCACTTTCCTTGGCACTTAAAGGTCAATGTTTAAAAAAACATACTGGCTTAGGTGGTTAAATGTTGATGCATGTATATAAATATGTGCTTGAAAACCCAATCATGGGATGTTTTAGAAGAAATTAGGGGTGCATTTTACCATTGTGAGATGGTCTGCAACAAACTTAAGTTAGTGGATCTTGTAGGTTAAATACTTTACTAAGTATTAAGTATGCAAGTATTGTTCTGTTTTAGGACACCACAGACAATAAGGTATTTGCTAAAAAGTGAAAATAAGGTCAAGCATAAACTGTATCTGGGGTTTACATAGAGAGGGATGTCCCACTTTGCAGAAGGGGAACCAGGTGGCTAACTTTGTGAATCAAATGGAATTTGAAAGAAAAAAGACATGACAGGGATTAGGGTCATTTAAAGGTTAAGTTACTGAAGCTAAGAGCCAGCACGGCATTGTCATCTAGTACCCACCTCTGGAGTTTTGTTACAATGCCTGATGATAACTATGTAAACTGCTGGCTT
Source organism: Aptenodytes patagonicus (assembly GCF_965638725.1). Taxonomy (NCBI): domain Eukaryota; kingdom Metazoa; phylum Chordata; class Aves; order Sphenisciformes; family Spheniscidae; genus Aptenodytes; species Aptenodytes patagonicus. Next base: position 196,051,926 of record NC_134949.1, on the reverse strand, counting down.
TATATGATCTGAACAATTTCCATGGGCTTTCCTTGTAGAGCAAAGCTTTTAATTACCCCATAGAGACAGGCCTCATTGGCTACCACCTAATGATGTAGAAAGCTTACAGCCTGAACATAAAATTATGTTTTGATTTCTTGTTTCTTTATAAACTTGCCTGGTTTTAATAGACCATTAATAAAAATGTAATATTTAAAAGTATGAGTGGGATTTTTTTCCTTTCTCTTCAGTAAAAGTGAAGAAAGTCTGACACGTGTAATCTGAGTTGACTATGTAGTTAGTAGTGTGGGAAAAAAAGAAATAAAACAGAGATAGTATTTCAAAGAGATATTTTAAAGACTATTTGTGTTCTTCAGGAAATAACTGCCATTAGATAAAGTATCTGTACGCAGAACGAAAACCGAGTCTGCAATAAAAGAGCTGGAGAATTTGTGTAAGTGTATTTCCACCTTTCAAATAAATTAATGCCCTAGTGACTTAATGATTAATAAAACTGTCCTCAAAACTCCAAGAATTGTTTCTGAAGCAAATGTACATTATGACCAGCTTATTTGTTACATTTTACAATATATATTTCAACTTGTACTTTGCACCAGCATCACACAGCTGTAATCTTCTCCAGCTCTTTCACGTTTGACACAGGGATCTTCCTGCAGCCACTCCTGTACCTGAAAACGTGCAGGGTACACATCCTGTGACATGTAAGAACAAGCAGCGTTTGGAAACAGGGGACAGCAGCCCGAGATTAAGGTATAAAACTGCAAATAAAGAGGCTGGGAGTCAGCTCATCCGTCTCGAGATGGCTACACAGCCAAGCCAGTAGATTAAATTCCCCTTAGCGTCAATGGAGAGAAACAGGCCTCTCCGAGATGCGTTTCACATGACCTCATTTTACCCATACAAGTTTTACAAGACAAGTTTTCTCCACAAATGTACGTTTCTCCACTGTGACTACAAGAGTTTGATCAGTGGTGCGATCTTTACCATTAGGCACCTGAAACGCCCATCCCATTTTCTGTCCAACTCTTCTGCTCTGAATTCCAATTCTCTTTTTTCCTGAAACAGTATCAATATTCCAGCCCATTTTGAATACAAGGTCTCGCTATAAGAAAGGTACTCTCAAACACAGTAAGATTTTCAAAGCTGATTAAAAGCCGTTAGTTTCAACACACATTTATTTGCATATGTATCTGCTTAAAAATAAGACTCTGAAAATGTGTTTTCAGAGGGGGCGGGGACTGGCAAGTCAGCCGGTGCACTTTGTGCTCTAAGCATTGTCACGAACGCCGATACTATAAATAGCACTGCAAGTTCAGCAGTCATGAGTCACAAGGCACCTATGGACTCTAATAAAGCAATGACAGGGAGCCTGCGAGGCTGACGTGCCTACAGCCAGATACCCGGCCCAGAAAGCCACGGCAGCTTACACCGGAGTTTTGACATCCTGGGCTGTTTTCAGCAGCTCCGAAAGCAAAAGAATCGATTACGAAAAGCAGGGTGGTGAAATGATGGGGACGCTTCTAAATGCTTCTCTGCAGGACTGCCTCAAGCACCTCTACAAGGGCTGTGACAGCATCCCAGACCACGATACGGGCCTGCGTCTGCCAGAAGTGTTACCAACGGTGACCCTGGAACAAAAGGGCGGGCGAGAACATTTCCAGAACGTCCTACGGAAACTTCTGAAGGTAACGCCAAGCCCAACAGCGCAACTATTTGGACCTCTGCACCAGTGGGGAATCACTGGAGGTGGAGTGACCTCTGCTTGTACCAGCTGCAGAATCATGCTGGAGGCGTGATACAGCAGGACATCATTACCGTATGAAGTCGCCTTCTCATCTAATAAAAGAAAATTACCAACTATAAATCTTTTAAAAGCTATTTTATTTATCTTGAAAGGAGAGAAACTGATTAGTTGTATAAAATATTATCATACATTTGATGTAAAGCCTTCAGTCTGTCTGAACAAAAAAATACGTTGTCACAGTAAAGAAATAATACAACTGCTTAGGTCCTGGACTCTGTAACGTCACCCCTCTAGCCAAAGGGTCGTGGAAGAACCTCAACAGCTGTAACAGAGCTTACAGTCGGTGTACCCCAATGTTAACCTACCTTCTGTCTGTAAAACTGCAAAAGGTGAGAAAATAAACATAAGGTACTCTAACACTTCTGTACATTTTTCAGGAAGAAAGTTCAAGCCATATTGAGACTAAAAAAATAACTCAATTTTATTTTAAAATTCATTGACAAATCAGTGTGCTGCTCGTAGAATTTTTAGTAGCTCTAGGATTAGCATCCGTTCAAGGCAAGAACTGATCTTTAAAATGTACTAGTGTAAGTATTCTAGGTTCAGCTAAACAATTTCTAAATAAGCTACCTGGAGAAGATGTTTTAAAATGTTTGCATAATGAATAGCAGGCTTGTCTACTATAACTGTTTTAATTTAAGTAGCTGCGAAAGCTAAATTTCATAAAAATGGGTAATTTTAAAGCAGGACTTCATTTATTTACTTACATTTTAATCCACTGGAAGTAAAATGTGCTTTCCTTAACTGACTATTTTGCAAACCCTTTATCATTGCAAGAAAAATGCCAGTATCTGAATCGGTAACTTACAAACATGTAAGCTGAAAAAAAGTTGTGGGGTTTGGGTGGGGGGTTTTTTTTGCTAGTTGTGAACAGTTCACAAGTTGCCTATTAAACTCTGCCTTTTCAGTAAAAGAAGGCAGACTGATTTTCCCAACATGGGCTCATCAAGTTCGGCTTTTGTGCAGTCGCTGCAGTAAGGCCAACGGGAGATGCCCTGTGCTTTTAGAGACCAGGCTACTCTTACCTGGAACCCAACTGGAGACACTCAGCTTTCAGCTAGAGGAAGCAGGTTTGGTGCCTGTTTCTCAAGCTGTTTGGCTTGGCTACAGCTAGGTGGAAACTTGAAGAAATCAGGAAAATTCTACATCATTAGAATTTTGAAATCTTACGTGTACCAGGTGGGATGCAGGTTTGGGGTTCTTTCTTCTTTTTAATAATTGAGATTTTCCAAAATACGAAAGTGCACATCGAGTACTCTGCATACGGGAAGAAGCTTCGGCTTCTGGGAGGAATCTCTGCGGGATTCATATTCCATGAAATTCAAACCGATGGACAGCGTACCTGCCCTCTGAAGTTACACTGAGGCGAGAGCTGGGGAAGGAAAACTACAAAACGCTAAATATCGGTTTCAGTAGTACGGCTCCATAATGAGTTCACTTGGAATTCAGGTTGTACTGCTAATGCGAGGCCCTGACTCTGCGAGGTCTATGACTGCTGTGCAGTTTAAGTTAATGGGAATTTGATGTGCTAATTATATACAGAGACAGAAAGCTTTGCAGTATCTGGCCCCTCATTTTCAAAATTTGCAAGTACTGAAAATCTAAAAAATGAAATCTAAGAAACAAAATTAGTGCATTTCAAATCATTCTAGCTAACATTTTGTCTTTAGACAGAAAAATTCAATCCAAGCAGACTGAATTGGCTTAAATCAGTAATGTTGCAATAGGAAACTAAGACACCTTCCAAGTCTGTTTTTAAAATCCTCAAAAAAATATATAAATTAAATTCAGTGGCTTACATTGTATATATGCTACATCATAAGGCAAAGTATCATGAAAAACATGTAAAAATTTAAAAAGTCCAAATGCTTTCAACTAGCAGTTCGGAATAAAAAGCAACTAAAAAGGCAACTCAATTAATGAAGGCTGTAAAACAAAAACAAGCTAAGAGGGCCTGCAGTGCAGCCCCTGGTCCTGAGAAGAATCTCACTTTTCTTCACTGGCTGAGGTATCGCTTCCATCATTCAGCTTCTGCTTTTGCATTCTTGTTCGAGTAGATGCTAAAAAGAAATTAAATGCTTTCTTCAGAATTACTTCGGACATGATTATTTGTCGTAAAAATTGGTAATGACACAAGGAATTGAATTACACTATTCTAAATAAAACAAATCCCACATTTTAAAAGTAAACACGTAATTCTGAGTTGCTTCAGCAATTCCTGCTCAATCTCACACATCTTGAATTCGTTCCACCCATTCACTGAAGTTCTCACTGCTTCTGTACCCTCACTTGGCCTGTTTCCATCCTCAGGGCGGGCAGATGGACCGCTCCACGCAGGGATCTCGTCTTGTTGCCAGGCAGATGCAATGGGCTGAGCAGTCCCCAACGTCCCACAGCCAGCCTGCAGAGGAAATGCCTTTCCCCCCGCAGCGACACACACTAACACAACTGGACATGAGATAGAACATCCCTTCTCAACCTCTGCCACAAGCAAACACGGGAACACTTCCCCTATCCTAAAATAAACAAGAGGTGCCTAGGTCTGCCCTCATACCTATCTTGATGAGCAAACACTCGCTAGGTAAGAATTTTTAATGGACAAATCTGCTCGGCTACAGAGCTCAGATTCCACCAGAGAGTGAGAATGCCTGGTCAGACCAAGTGTGTTCCTTCTCAGGAGTGGAAAATACAACCCAGATGTGGGGACGGGGCCGTTTTGCTTTTCGTGAGCTAGATTTGAGTTTCATTTGACAAACAGAAAAGTGATCCCATAAAATCCAAAAGAAATGCTGATCCGCGGTAGAAGAAAAAGCAGTCTCAGGCATGTTAGTATAGAAGACAGCAAAGCAACATACAAAATTACATACAATTTTCCTGTGTATATAATTTTCCTTTACTATACTGTAATCGCCTAAAACGGTGTTCTGGTCAACTAAATGCTGCTGCAATTACTACTGATTTCTACCTGCAAGCTCTCAGCTAAGGCTCTGTCACTGGAACAAATGGGAAAGCCTTGGCAAGCATTTAATACCATTTCAAGAATTCTAGCGTTTAGGAAGAATGTGTCATCCTCATTTTCTTATTCACACGTAATACAGCATCTTCTATGCTGCTGTGCCATTTAATATCCTCAAAACGGCTTTTGAGGATTTCCATTTTATAATCTGCATTTTCAAGATTAAATGGAGCAAGTACAAAAAACTAAGCAAGTTACTGAAATGACATCTATGTTGAGCAATGTTTTTATCTGAGTGGGCATAAACTGTTTTATCCAAGGCACTCATTGCTGTGCAATTAATGAAAAAATAATACTCACTCATTTCTGCAAGCTTTTGTTGGAACTTGGACTCCTGGGGTAGGTGTTTGCTGCAGACAGAAAGCATATGATTAAGCGGAAGTTAAAAAAAATAAGTTTTTATCCTCATAACCTAACTTTAAATCAATGTTAGTTCATTTCAGTGTTCTTGCCTTCTCTTACAAAGATGCAAGCTCTTTTTTCCTCCACACTAAACAATCAAGAGTTGCTTGATTTCTCATAGGTCTAAAAAATTTGGGTTTTGTTTTTTAAAAGACTGACTAAAGACGACAGCATGGTTTAGCACTCAGCAGTAACACTGGATCGCTGGATGTACAGGCACCACATAAATCCTTGCTTGTGACATCAAAGCATCTAATGGAGAAGTATTATGTTACCATCTCTCATTTAATATACTTAATAAAGTTCACAAATTAACAGAAGTTAGGATGTCAGGAAGAAGTTAGGATGGAAGGCCCCGAGAACCAAATGTACGCGAGTTTACTGAAAAGCAGAGAACTATCTCTTACCTTCCATCTGCTTCGTCCTGCCCTTCTATATCAAAGCGCAGCCTCTTCAGTGGCTTAGGAGCAGCGCTTACTTCTGCGCTGCGTTTTAGCTGGCAGTCACTGTTGCACACCATCTGGTTTATTTTTTGAAACTTTTCAGAAGTCTGAATTTACAAGAAAATAAGGAAAGAATTGCCAATAAATCCTGAAACTACTCAAACTTTCCAGATTATCCACTAAAAAAAATTAGGAGTTCTAAAACTCTGCAGTTTAAGAACTCTATTTTCTTTCAAAGCAACTAAAATAAAATGCAAAACATTTTATAAGTGAAGTCTGGGTATTTGAAAGGAGTTAACAGGACACCCCTCTAATCTTTGTGCTTACAGATTCCATAAAACGCTACGTTAAATTAGAGACACTCTGGCCAGTTCTACAGGTGTCAGCAGGCTACCCCATTCCTCCAAAAGTTACATGCATTCAAGACCAGACATTAAAAATGTTAAAACTCACCCCAAATGATTCACCAATCGACACCAAAATTCTGTCAAATGAAGAAGAGAAGTGTTTAAGATTACGCTACATTTAACAATGATAGATGCATCCACTAATTTGCACAGCTTAGCGTAAGACATTAACAAAGTCTCTTCCCTTCTCTCCGCATTAACAGTGCAAACCCAGACTGCATTTCACTATGTTGAGACCGTCCACGTTTCCATTCGGGCCAGTGAATGCTGAATTGCCCAATCAACCGTACCATGCAGATGGAAAAGAAACTGTGGCGTGAAAGAATCAGAGGCCCCCACAGTCCGTCCCGTATCAGCAGGAAGACACTTCAGTGCTGGGTACCCAGATAATCATCCTTTTATCATTACCTTTAGGTGTTTGGTAATCAAAACCATGCAGGACTTCAACCTAAAATGCACACAGTGGGCCAGGTGCAATGGGACTCACTTGATCCTAGTTTGAAAAACCCACTGGAGACTTGCACATTTGCCGTCATCCTCGTCTGCTAAGAACTAGTGACCAACGGTTTGAAATCTTCTGCTCAGTCAACTGAACACTCTGAACCATTTTGTTCCAAAAAAGTATTTTCTCTTTAAACAAGTGTACAAAGCTCATCTATGTTTTTCAGGAGTGTGATCCAGAGTCAAGCCAACAACATTTAAGCAACTAGGTCAGAAAACCCCTCTTGGATGTGACTATTCTGAAAAAAAAAAAAAAGAAAAAAAAGAAAAAAAAACCCCAAACTCCTTGAGCACGCTGACTCAACTGAAACAGAAAAGCGCTCAAAGATGAATAAAGATTCCAAATACAGGACAAAAACTTTTAACCAGAAAAGATATAATAACCACAGACTACTGACAAACTAGACTGCGCCGTTTTCTAATTTGCTTCCACTAAAACCCCCAAAATACCTTTAATTTAGTCAACAAAATGCTTGTCAGCAACCTACCTAGACCTTGGAGTCATCTTTGTGGGTGACTGAAACCCATCGGAGAATTTGTATGGGCTCTTCAAGGGTGAGATGTAGATGTTATTGCCAGCAGGGACACGCCGAGGAGAGTTGGAAAACTGGTACGGGCTGCGAGGAATGTGTGGGATAGGTGACAGAGTGGGAGGCTATAAAAATAATAAAAGAATAGTAAGGTTTTATTGTCTATCTATTCCTGTTCTATTATATAATTAATACTGAACACAACTAGCAGCTTACCCTGTTGGAGGCATACTGCAAAATGTTCGTTTTCAGCTTCTGCATAAACACCAAGTTGTAGAAGACTATAATGGAGTCATACTGTTCTTCCCTGATAAGAACACGTTTGAAAGTCTACATAGAGTGAGAAAATCATACACAGTAAAAAAAAAAAAAAAAGACAATTTTACATTTGACAAACTCATAAAGCCATTCAAAAAATCTGTGTTAGATACAAGCTAGGATGGCATATGTATTGTATGCAAGCCATTGTAATTACTATTTAGAACTGTTTTAAATTGTTTCTTTTTTCCAAACGTGTGAACATCAGTAGAGGCACCTACTTAATTAACTGGCACAGCCCCTTAGTGCGAATGCAGTTCATCAGTACTTTAACAACGTTTTCCAAATTTAAGCTCCATTTACTTTCACACACACAATTGTCAAAAAAAGGCTTCGCCACTGTGCACACCTTGCAAGGCTAAAAAAGTCATTACTGACCTGATGTTCAAGTGTAGTTTGGTTTTTTTTTGTTTTAGACAAACAGAGAGAAACAATTAGTTTATAGCATTTTTATGGAAGGATGACATTAAAGAATTTCCATACCTCTTGGTTTGTGTTGGGAAGCTCCTTGTATGCCGAAACTATTATTTTAAATCTAAGATCTACATTCTTTACTTTGCATATGCCATACATGGAACACATCATAATCTATTAAAGAAACAAGAAAAGACAACCGGAAATGCAGAAAATGAATTCAGCTTCTTCATTTCAAGTTAAGAAATCAATTGATAAGCTTTCTATTACTGATTGTGCTCTGCAAACTAGCATGCAACTCAACTACATAAGAACTTCCAGAATGTAAGTCAACTACTGTTCCCTCCATTTCTGTATGACAATCAACTAATTGGATCTGATATCTTCTCAAACTCATTTCACATGCTGCAATTTTAGGGTAGAATAACAAAACATTTATCAGCCACACGTATTGTCTTCCCAAAGAAAATCAGTATTTTCTATTTTCTTATGCAAATTATTAGAAAATTTGGTGTGTCTTCATTATTTTGAAAATAGCTGTAAATGGTATTTGAAGATCCCACAGTAACTGCCAGTACTTAAGAAAACTGAGATGATAGACTTCACTCTAAATTAATTTCTCCTTTGAGTGATCAGTAGAGAAATAAAAACTCAGATTACAATTTCTAATGGCTAAAGAATGTATAAGGAACATTTTGTTAAGGAGAGTCTTTTTAAACGTTTTAAAACTTTTTTGTCAATGTTACCTGGTCCAAGTGCCTGTCTCTCATAAGTTCATACTCATTTTGCAGGGTGTGCTGGAAGAGGGTCCAGATCAAGGGTTCCAGGTCAGGATGTTCAGAGAGAAGCCGAAAGAACAGGGTATGTAGTCGAAGATAGGCCAGTAGATACACTTGAGAAAGAGAGAAGAAAAATAAACTGAAATGGTAATAATAGGGGTATACAAAATAAAAGGAGCATGATGGAGGATGGACAGCAATTAAACGTTCAGCGTCTCCCACTACAAGAATTACGAGCCATCAAATAAAGGTAGTGGAAGCCAGGTTCCAAATAAATGGGAAAGATTCTTCAAACAACAGGTAGTGGACACACGGAAGTCCACACCAAACAATGCTGCACACGTATGTCTATGTTGATTCAAGAAGAGTCTGAACAAGCATTTGGAACACAAATCTACTGAGAGTTACTAAGTGCACATCACAAAAGGCTCAGGAAAACCCCTGAGCTGGAGAAAGTCAAAGCTTGGGAAAGCATTCAGGGGAAGCACCATATATGCTTGCCCATTTCTTAAGCTTCCTGTGACATCTATTTATGGTCACTGCTGGAAAAAGGATACTATGACAGAAGAACCCTCCATCTGAGCCCATATGGCCATTCTCACAATCAGTAGATAAGTGTTCAGTTCAATCTTGCAGCGTGCAGAACGCGTGCGTTAACCTGCTGGCATCGTTTTACTATTTCTTCCAACGGCAGCTGAGGGTTTGCATGGTGTTCACTACAGATTCTATTATAATCTTTTAAGAAATGTTGAGCTCCAAAACCCAAAAAGGATAAACAACGAGAGGTAACTTTGCAATTTCAGCACGTACAGAAGCAACAAACCTTTTTTGTAGAACAGAGAGAGGGAGGTAGATTTCTGTGGTTTCTGTGTTTGGGGGGTCGCAGCTGGCTGACCATCTGGAGTGGAAGTAGCACTTAGAGGAGGTGCTTTCTTCTTAGGAGATCTCACAGGAGAAAGATAGCTGGAGATTCAGCATATATTAAGCATTTCAACATCACAGGATAAAGGAACAATTTTATATGAATAATACTTGCAGGAACTCTTCCCCCATTAGAAGAAATTAATTGCTACAGTAACCTGTTATTCCCCTATCAGGAATTAAAAAATCAAGTTATTGATTAAATACCTGATAAAGGGACTTAATTATTCCTAGACAAGTAAGAAAACAGTTTGCAACTACAAGTTTGATAGGGCTTGGAAAAAAAAATTTCAGAATTTGATTTAGCTAAATTTACATGTATAATAAGCAGCGGCAAATACAACAGTTCAACAAAACCTAAGTACCAAGCCTAACAAGTAGGAAAACAGAATACAAGTGGATTTAAATATTAAGGGCAGTATTAACTTCACATTTTACTAGACCTCAAGCACGCATGTCACTTACAGGTCTGCTGCAGTGTGATTATGTTGGAGAGGCAGATTGAGAGTGGAAGGGGGCTCAGGCTGATCAGTTTGGCCTTCTCGTTCTTTTGACTGCTTGATAAGATGGAACAGAGGTGACCCCTAGAAAAATGACAGTAACAGTACATTATACTGAGAATAGACAACCACACTGGATGGATTTTGTTCCTTCTTCTCTAAAAACAACCCCCAAACTATGATCCTAAACAGAAGATTAATCCTTTGAAATACTTCAGAACACTCATATTTTGCCAGATAAATTTGAACTATTTAACTGACCAATTTTACCTATTAAATACCAAACACTTTTTCTGTTTCAATAGCAGTCCATTAGATATAGGCTAACTGCAGAGTTGAGACACAGTTGTATTCTAGAGTCTCTTATTAATTCCTATTAAACAACCATTCCTGAAAAGAAGAGCAAACAATACAAGAAAATACATAAAAGGTCACATTTCCAGAAAAAAAACCACATTGGTGACTAAAAGTTACTGCTGTATCTACTGTCAATCCATTTCTGCTACAACATCTACCCAATATTTTACACATGATAATATACAAACACGGTCATAACTCATCTAACTGCACTGGGGACTATTCAGAGCTCTACAGTATCACGTTCCAGAGCTACCTCTGGCAAGAGTTATAGTCACTCACATTAAGTCTCTGCCCTCATGCCCAAAAACAAAAAACATTTTTATTTTAGGTCAATTATCAGTATTTTAGGCAAGGCAGCTGGAATACATCTGAACCTACTAAGAGCTTGAGGTAGGAGGCGATGCAGGGAGGATGTAAGTGGAATGGAGAAGGTTCTGGCTGAAGCAACATTAGTACTACTGCTGACATTAGTAATAAACAGCAGCCTTACAGAAACAAAATGTCAGGCTTTTGCTGCCTGTGTGTGATGTACAGAGTAGAATTATGCTGAAACAGCAAGACTGCATGGGAAGATATTTTGGTACCGTATTTATAATTAATTTTGAAAACACAGGGTTGCTGGCTTCTAGTTTTTTATTTTCTTTAGACAGGAGACTCAACCTAGAGCATAAAGTTGCCTTCCAATAGTGCAGCATCAGAACTCCAGAAGCAACAGAAGAACATCCAATTAGCAAATATCTGCCTTCTCGGGGGGAAAGCAGTGTCCATAAGACTGGGAATGAAGTGGGCAAAACCAGACATGCAGGATTTTCCTCCAAATGATCCCCTCAAAGACAGCAGTAAAATCAATGAGCTCAACACTTTGTACATAATGCATCGTCTGATTGTCCAAGGTCTATTTGATCCTACAAATGCATGTTACTAATATTAAGATATGATGGCACAGATGACAAATCTGTAGCTGCAATAACAAACAGGAGCATAGCATGCATGTAAAGCAAGCTGCATCACCTGGCTAAGGCAATAAGAAAAGGCCTAGTAAAACTCGACTAGATTTACTAGAATTAAAACTAGCATTAAGACTTTCCCCATTTAGCCTTATTTCTAAAAAAAGAACACTTTTCTTCTGAAGTGCAACAACTAAAAATTCAGAGCAACAAGATGAGAGTGACTTGAGATTTACAATTTTTCACACTGTGTAATTTTTAAATTATGATTTTGGCAATACTGGAGCTGTTTCATCCATAACAGAAAAACATCAGTTACTGACTCATAACCACATAGTTATTTCTCCATCATTTCTGAACCAGATCAGCTCTTGGGCTGGTTTGCATCATCTTTCCCTGGACTTCGGAGTGCACGCACTTCCCACTTGTTTCTTTCAGCACTGCCCTTGCTGGAAATGCAGAGACATGGCCTTCCCCATTTCTCATTCTTCCAGCCACTTGGCCTCTTCCTTTTTATTATTCCCATCAGCGTTTCACTATGCTCTGAAGAATCCAAGTTTCTTTCCCAGAGCAATCACTAATTCATTGCTGAAACGTCTCTTGATTCCTTGACTAAGAGTGAATTCCGCGTCATTCATTTCACATTTTAGCTATTAATGACTGAGGAAGTATTGTTTTCAGTGAAGCATCAGTAGGAGGAAAAGGGGTTGATAAAGAGGAATGAGAGGTCAAGAAACAGAAGCAAAAGTTACTATTTTTGAAGCCAGCACTTAAGACCAGCAGTTCCAGGTCCTCTCTCAACCCTGCTCCAATTTTCACTACACAGAGTTTGATTTCATTAGATAAGGTGAGGCGACACAGCAGCTTGCTACCTATGGAAGAGACCTGCCTACTTTTGCATCATTTCCACTCCTCCTCTTCCACTTGCCAGCCTTGACAATCAGTCAACCTCCGCATAAGTCGATTCAATGCACTAAACCAGCAGAAAGTTAACAGAAAAACCAAAACCAGATTCAAGCCAGCTCTGCAGAGAATCACAAGCAAAGCCAGACAGGCATTAAGAAAAGGCAGGGCAGCAACGCCACGAAGGTTGGGAGCAAAGCAGGAAAGAGCAGAAAACAGGGAGTATGAGATGTCCCGCATTTACTGACAACAACCTGTTCAATCAGCTGATTGGCATGCAAAACTTGACCCTACAGGAATTTATGAAACCTACCGCTGCTTTCCATCAGTTAGATGAACTACAGTTAGCAAGAGGATATTCTTTGTATAGAAACATCTACTTATAGAGACCGAGTAGCAATGTGTAGCGAGTCCAATGCATCTTTTTTTGGCTCCTACAAATACTAATTGACACTGTGGTTAAAAATGTGTCAAGATAAACAGGGTGTTGTCACCCAGCTGGTCCCCAGAAGCACAGACCAGCCAGCATCAGCAACAGTGAGATGTGAGAAAGCACTGACTCAGTGCGTGCCCTTGGGCAAACCACAGGCAGGTCGCCTACCCTGACTGCACAAACTTTGTTAGCGCTGAGGTTGCATGAGCAGGAAAAGGTTGTTTAGTTTTCAGACTTGGTGAAATTTAAGGTGGGAGTTCTGCCAATCACAATTGCCATCTTACAGCTGATAGGACTTTAGACGAAGCCCTCTGTGCTCTTTCCCCAGGGACCACTACCACTCTCGCTAGTAGCTTTCCAAATGCAAAGCCATGTAGTTGAAGAAAAGTAGGTGCTACACTGACGAGACTGGTGCCTCACAAAAAAAACAGACTATGCCATAATGTAGAAATATGCAGAGGCGAGCTTTCTCAAATGCAGCTACCCCCCACCCTGCAAAACTGATGGGTTTAATTACAACCTTGCCTCCTTTCTTTATATTTAAACATGAAAAAGACTTCTATTTAGTGAATCTGAAGCGCATTCTGCAGCTTGCAGGGAGTTTTCAAGCTTATCAGGGCAAACTCTGTTCAGCTTCAGTCCCACTACTTGGTATTCAACAATCTACCTCTCACTCTAATGAGCGAAATATGTCATTAACCAGACAATTACCAGTCCTCTAAGTAATAGTCACAGAAGAACTTTAACCCCCGGGTCCAGCTTTATCGAACAGGAATGTTTATCAGTAACTTGTTTCTAAAGCAACATTATTCACACTCTCTTTTACAAATTTTATATTGCTTTTTAAAGCTTTTAAGCAGCATTTCAGGTTAACAGGTCACCTCCACTGCATTCCTTTCACATGAAAGGAGTTTTGCACAGCTTTTACTTTAATTTAATGCTCAGTAAGTGATTAATGTTACTAGATGCAGCCACAGAATAAATTTTACCAATTAAGCGAAATGCTGCTTTTCACTTGAGACTTCCCTGCAATGGCTAGAGAAGCCCCATTTTATTAGTGCAAAAAGGGAGAAAGCAATTAAGGCCTAAAATTTCTCAGGGTCAAACGGCCACTGTTGAAGAATGAAGAATAAGACTGAAATTTGACCCAGTCCCCTCTCATACTACCCAGGGCTAACTATAACTCTGCAATGCTAAACTCTGTGAATTGAGCAGGACTTCATCAAGTGAGCCTCTGCAGGATGCTTCCCTGCAGCAACACCTGCATCGCAAGTGTCTGTGGTGATTTTTTCCCCAATCTGAAAGCTCCTTTTATGGACAAAACAGGCAGAATTTCTTGTTGGCTAATCTTTATTTGGCTATGGTGAAACTACAGGACACACAGGTGCTTCCCAGCATCCTGATCTTTACATCAGCTCTGTCCCAACAACATGTTTAACTGGACTTTGGTTTCCATGAAAAGATTGAACGAAAGACCTAAATCCTTAAATACGGAAAACAGCTACCCTGGGGTTTGGGTGTAGTCCACTGACTACAGAGGAAGTCCCTGAGCAGCTTTACTCTCAGCAGTGCTAATGAGCAGTTCGCAGTATTTTAAAAGCTGCTTTTGTCTTTGTTTTCCATTGCTTTATGTTTTTATTCTTTATAATAATTTCCTAACAGATTTTCAGGTTCTAGTTATCTGTCCACAATAAATTTTAATGCAGCTCCCTTGGGGTTATTTTTGGGGGTTTTTTTTGTTTGGGTTTTCTTTTTTTATAATCAACACCACCTCAAATTATTGAATCAGTCAATACGATACATAACGTTCAGAAATGTTCTTCGTAATATGCTAAAAGGTGGCTGTGAGTTTGCAAGGCAAAACAAAGCCAATTTAGACTTGACAGCTTTGGAATGGAAGTGCAAGGGCTGGATTGGCGTGAGCTATTTCCACTCCTCTTTCCCATGACAGAATTACACACCCACATAGTTGACTTTTGCTTGCAATTGTATTTTCAGAAGCTTCACATGAAAATTAGTATTCAGATTTCTGAAATAAGTTAGGCCTGCCAAAACAAAATATACTTCACAGTCTAAATTTAAATAGTATTTACCATGAAAAAACAGTACGATTAAGGACCATGTTTTAATTTCAAACATATGAGTTGTGTTATATAAATTATGATCGTATTAGGGCTTGTTCTTACAAAATTTATAAAGAAAAACATTAGCAACTGCGGCGTTAATGGTTTAATTCATATAAGAATACTGTCAGATCTGCTTTTAACTCCTTAGAGCAAATACATGTTTAATACAAGTCCTATTCCTACCTTACTGATCACCATCATTTAAACTCAAGTAATACTGTCATCAAGCTTTGTGAGGATTTCCTTTTATCTAAATGCGTAGTATGCAGAGGAAAAAAAAAAGCAGAAAAGAAACAATGACTGTTAATTAGTTCTGGTCATTTGAGAGTGATACTTTGATGGGTTTCTCCTCCTCACACAAGAGGCTTAGAAAGTCATAAACTACGGAGGAAGCACATACTGATACACATACAAATCATGAAAACTCTTGACTATTTGAAGTCCTTGACATGAAGCACGTGAGCAGCTGACCTGAAAGCAGGTGTCCTAGTCTCAAGCGTGTTAGGAGTTTTCAAGTTCAGTTCTCTCATGTTCCAGTTTCTTAGAAAATAAAATAGCTATTGCACCAAAAAAAGAATAACTGCTCTGCTTTGGCACGTAGGACCCACTGTGGAAATGTGGAACTGATTTAGGAGGTCTCTAGTTTATATACATACATATTAATATGAAATCAAGCATGTCTAATGGGAGAAATAGAGATTTCCTATCGAAAGTTATTTGAAGGCCTAGTAAAAAAGGAGTTCAAATCTCTTCAGTCAGAGAAAGAAAGCCAGGTCACCACAGCATGGATATGCATCTTAAACTTGTGTTGCTCTAAATAATGCTGCAAATCCATTGTCTATGCAGTTTTGCAATAATCTAGTCTCCCTCAAAAGCCTCTGGAGAGACCTGGCAAGTCTTGGTAGAATTCAGAAGTCATTTCAGAACAACCAATACCACAATTTTCAACCCCTCTACTCCCAAAACTCCTCTTCACCAGATGGTTTTATATCAAGCAATTATCTACGTTTTACAGGGTCTCTCAGCAAAGGTCCATGGGGCCACCTCACTGCAGGGTACAAGAGCATCATCAAAATATGCTTCCTAGCAATGGAGAAGGATGCATGTGAAAATAGCCATCAAACTTCTGAGAGGCCCACCACATACGTGTCTTCCCCAGAAATTACAGGAAGGTGTGGGGACAGATGAAAAAAAAACTCAAGCAGCATATCACAGCAAGACAAACAGTTGACAGGCACAATGAGATATTTGGGGTGACAGCTGCTTTTGAAAACAGCAGCAACAAAGTCAAGCTAAATTAAAAAGTAAAGCAAATTTAAAGATGACCCAGGGATTCCAGCAACTTCAATTTTTTTCTCCAGTTTTTAAATTATAACCATAAAGATGATAGACCTTCTGTGTTAAGATCGTCCCTAATACTGCTGGTATGTTCAAAAATATGACACAGACTGATGATAATGCTCTAAATAGGGAAACTACTGACACAGTTATTGCTTTGTAGCTCTGCAAACCAATTACCATTTGAATATTGAAAAGAAAAATGAACCACGGTCCTCAGGACTGCTCCTATTTGCCAAGCCTGTGAGACTAACTTTTTAAAAATCGCTTTGAAAGGAGTTTTAGAAGACAGTCTACAAGCAGAACTACATTTTTATTCAACTATTTTCTTTAAACTACTCAGGATGACCCTGGGAAGACTGCTACTACACAGCTTCCAGCAGGCTCTTGCACCACTTCCTTCAGCAGTTTTTCTGCTCAAGACTCACACAAATTACAGGGCTTTTTATAAAGGAAAAACAAAGGCTCACTGAGTAACCAAGGAGTTAATATTCAGCACATTAAAGCCTTAACTACACAAATACTCTAAGTCAGTACAAGGCAGTATTCCACCAAAAGACACAGTCCCAAACTTCTCCATCTACCTGTGGCCCCCCCTCCCTCCCTCCCACATCCCCAATCCCTCCTGTGTCAGCAGAGTCGGAGATCTGGTCCAGGGAACTGAGGTTTTGTCGCCGTTGTTGTTTTTATTTAGTTGGAGGGTTTTTGTTGTTTTATTGGCAGGGGAGGCCTTAGCTTTCCACTCAGAGCAGCTGCCCTATCCAGTTCAACTTATGGCAATGCAAGTGTTTGCGTTTTGTCAAATGAAGAGACAGAAACGAGCAGCTGGAGGATGACATGAGACACCATCTTTCAGTGGCAGTACCAGGGCAGAGAAAGGGAAGTCATGCCTCACAAATTCCCAGGTTTCTCCTCTAAAGCGGTCAACACATCTTTGAATGGGGTGATCCTGCAGAAGACCTCCAGATCTTCAGATCAGAGGCTCTGACAAGCTCCTTCAGGTAAGGCTCTTTAAAAAAAGTGCTGCCATAGGGCAGATGGGAATGCAGTTATTGGCTAAACAACAGATATTGAAAGTATGACTAAATGGTCAATTTTCACAGTGGAGAGAGGTTATCAGTGAAGTCTCATGCTCTCTGCTGGGACTGCTGCTGTTTAACATTCACAAATGACAGGAGAATGTGGCAGGGGCAGGGAAGAGAAGGCTGCCAGAAGCACAAAATTATTCAGTTTTAGGAAAAATAAACTCACTGCAAAAAGATCTCATGACTTTCAATGACTGAATGAAAAAATAGCTATTATAGTCAATGATGATAAAAGCAAAAATAACGAACAGGGGAAAATTACCTTAACTTTACATTTTAATAAGGGCTCTAACGTTATCATTATTTAAAAAAAAAAAAGATATTTAGAGTTAGTGTAATTCTGAAAACACCAACTCAATGCTCAAAAGTCAAAACTTAAAGAGTTATTAGCAAAATAATAAAACAGAGTTATCATTATGCCAGTACAGTAGCCCATGGATTATCAGAGTCACCAAACTAAATTACCAGGCAATAGGACCAAAAGCCAAACCCAACTACTTTATCGTACAGCCCGAGTGTTCAGCTGTGGAAGTAACTACTACAAAATCTGAATGTGAAAAACCCACTTTGCTTCAAAAGACAACTGCACACGTAGGTCCACAAGGCACTACAGAATACAATAATCCTTACTATGTACTTTTTGCTGAACATTATCCAAGAGAATAGCATTGTAGGCTCATCCTCCACATGTTTTTTTCCTCAAAGCAATTGCTACGAGCCTCTTCCAGATACATCGGTGGTCTGCACTGGCAGTGATGCTATAGAAACAATCTGTATCTGAAGTAATTACCATGTTTATACCTAGCTCCCCAGTGTAACCAGGCTTCAGTATGACTAATTCTTGGACGATCTTGCTTCTCAAGATTTTTAGGCAAAAGCCAAAGGTCTCAAAGACAAACTGAACTGATACCAGTTTTCCCCCCTCTCCACACAAGAAATTGTGTACAATACATAAACTAAAACCCACCCAATGTGAACCATTTGACTGTTGGAAATGATAATATATCAGTCAGCAACAAAATGTCCTGCCAAAAATCTTGAGGCTGAGAATTGTATCAACAACCTTCAACTGTGAAAACACTACAGAGTGTGAAGACTTTATCAGTAAAGGAGGTAGAGAAGAGATGCTTTAAAGGACCATTACGTTAACTGTCATCACACAGTATTAAGAACGACACTTCTATAGTTATTTCCATACATGAAAAATTACTACACTCGGGAGAAAAACAGCACTCAAGCACTTACTTTCTTCAGAAGAACTTTTAGGTCACAAAATGCCTCTCTCAGTAAAGAGAATTTATTTATGTAATTACTATGGTAACAGTCAAACAGATTGTCACAGTACCGCACCATGCTTTCTAGCAGTTTCATTTCTAATTGACTTACACGGTCCCGGTTCCCAGAACAACAATGAAGAGCAGTTCCTGGAATTTTTTTTCCAAGTACAAGTGGAGACATGACAATGAAGCGCCTCTTTGAGATTTTCAGTTAAAGCCAGTAATTCAGTTTCAAGTCTCGTGTTCTTTCCGGTTTCTCATTAGCTGGACAAATTTAGGTACAAGGTACCACCAACAATTCTCTTAACCCAGCTAAAACTGGTCAGTGTGCCAGGCAACTCTGTAGACAGCAGTTTTTGAAAGAGCAGGACAGTATCTTTTACCAACATAACCAAGGAGTCAACAAATTATGAACTGAACAAAAAAGGATACAACGGATAACATGCAGAGGATGAGGATGAGCACGTACAGAAAGACCAATTCTCTAGAAAAAGCAGTATTAGCTAGGAGATGGTACATGTCCTGAAACCATTAAGAGCAGACTGCTCTGATATTTAAGAGCAAAAAGGACTATAAGTGTCTTGCAATGTGTTTCGTATAATCTAAGAGAGAAAAACAGGACAAAGAAATTGGAGTTCCAAAAACAATATGCCATGTTTCATAACAAAATATGGCAACGTGAGCATGAAAACTGTTTTATGTGATGGATTTATCAACCACTTCTACAAAACGTTTCAATCTGAAGAAAATTACACATGACAAAGAGAAGAAAGAAAAAACTAAAGTTGTAACAAAACGATCAGTGTAACAACATTTTGGGCACAAACCCATCCCTTAAGAAGAGTTTTGATCTTAATTTGAGTCAATACTTCTGTGACTTCCATTACAGAATATCTGAAGCCCAGTTGCCTCGGCCTATACCTAGTATTTGCTCAAGGCAGACAAAACCTGGCAGTCATCGTGTTGTGCTTAGCTTTCAAAGCAGAAGCATATGCAGAGCTTCTGAGTGCTCAGCTGACAGAATTTAACAAGACATCTCCAGTTAAACATTTCTGCCTTACAAGTGGTTATCTAACAATCAGACAAAATACAGTATAATAGAGGTAAGGAGTAGTGCACTGGAAATCAGATTAACAAGAGAAGATTAAAAAAGTCTTGGGCTATTATTTAAGTCTTCATTAAAAATACATTCTTCCCAATCTGAAAATAAATAATTGAATTTTGACAGCGTGATACAGAACAGTATAAAAATCACCCAAAACACCCCAAACTTTTCAATAACTTGTCTGAGCAGATCTGAAACAAAAACTTGGAAGACGCTGGTATTTATATTTTTTGATGCTACACCCATTTCATACCTATACTTTTTAGTAATTTTACAAATCTAGTATTTTAACATTTACTAAGTGTTTTTCCCACTGTTTTCTCTCAAAGTTTTGCCACTAGCTCTGAGGCAGATATTACAGTGCTTTCTACTAAAAAAAGTTCTGATCTCCTTACCACCCCGACTTTTTTCTGGTTATCACTTCACTACCCCCCCTCCTCTTGAGGGCAATTTCACTGATCTACAGCATTAGTTGGTTTCCTGAACTACAAATTGTGAATTTGTATAACCATACCAGAAACAATTCTAAAATCAGTATGTCAGCATTAGCTTTTCATCGATCTGAGACGGAAAAAATGTACTAATACTGTCAAACACTTGAATATCCCTCAGTAAATGATGGAGTCAGAAGTGTCTTACACTAAAACATGGGGAGTAACCATGGAGTTCCTCTAGGATCCTCAAAAAGGCTAAAGAAACCTTAATACAATGCAGGTTTTGTATTGTATTATTTTCCTTTTTTTCTAACACCAAAAGATGTAGCTGAGCTAGCAAAGAAGGGCAAAAACATTAAAAAGGGGCAAAAAAAATCTAAACAATCTACATAAGATCTAAGTGAGTGTGTCTATGTGGTAAACTATAGTTACAGCTATGGTCACTTGGACCTCAGCAACACCTGCAAGAAGCTTGAGCTAACATTTCCCCAAATTAAGCCAGTATTATTTTTCAGAAAATAATATGATATTCAGTGCCTTTCCTCACGGCCACCCACAAAAATCTTTTTTGAAGACTGATCACTGAAGGCTAGCTCAGGCTCTGGAAAAACATGCTGGAAGGCAGAACATTTCCCCTTAGATATTTAGAGCAAAATGATGCAGGTAATTACTGATTTATAGTGCTTTAAAACACTTTGTTTCCAGTTTACACCATAAGGTCAAGCCTAAATGATTTTCTGTGTAAATACAACGGCCTAATATACAATGTATGATTACTGGATGTCATAGAGGACAACTGCTGGTCACTACTTCATATAAAATGAGCTACTTCAATTCACCTTGCCAGTTTGGGGGATAGTAGAAAGAATGGATGGAAATAATGGCACGCTGTCATTCTGAATTACTTGACTAACAAATAACAGATATGTAGAGAGTTGCAATATAGCCAGGTGACAGCACCGTAAAATTTTTGTTGCCAACTCAACCTTCTCATTTTTAGCTTCCTTCAAGCTTGTTAAAAATTGGACCGAGTTATTTTTTTTTTCTTAGCTGTCTGAATTACGTAAACTACCAGAGTAGAGCATAAAGGTAAGCGACTTTAGAGAAAACATGGTTTTGGACAAAAATGCCTGAGTGCTGAAGTACAAAAGCAAGTTAGATCCTGCTGATGCCCAGGGAAATGACACAAATTTGTGTTTAAAACTCAGAGCACTTCTATTTGGATCTAGGAAAGCAATGTTAATCTTCAAGTTTTAAAATCAACAGTTATAAAAAGACAAAGATCATGGGGGGTTTCTTCTGAAATACCACATACCAGATCCTCCACTTCACTCTGGGGAGGGGGAGAGTGATGAGTGGCTGAGCAGTGCTCAGTTGCCAGCTGAGGTTTAACCACGACAGTCCTTTCTGGCACCCAACGTGGGGCACGAAGGGTTTGAGATAACAACAGATTAACCAGAGCTCATTAAGGAACTTATATCTGTTAACAGTTGCAGGTCACAATATTTATTCATCTGTTCTCAATATTAGTTTATCTGATCTGCACCATTATCTTTTTTTTGCTGTATGTGTTAAAGATTGGTGTTGGTTTTTGCCATTTGCCATGCTCTGCAGTGATTAGTGATGTTTTGCCTGGGAGGTTTGTTATTAAAACACTGGCCTTGAGCTTAATCTGGTATTTGAGCTTTGTACTGAAGCCAGTACTGTACTTCAGGTACTACCTCGTGGAGACAATTAGCAATTATAGTCCTTCCTCTGAGAGGTTTTTTATGGAGGAAATACAGAACAGCACCTTCGCTACCTTCTTCTATGATGTTTCCTCCTTCATGACAGTAACTTTGCAGTATTTTGAACATCCTTGGGTAGTTAAGATACTTCTATTGGTATCTCTTGGGAATATTGTTTCGGTTTTGTCTAAGGTTAATAAGCAATTTAAGAACATCCTCCAGAGATCTGCCCCAAGGCTGGATAGCTATGAGTGGCAGGGTGTGGGATAGCATGGGCAAGTACCTAGGGTTTTGGAACTTCACCCCTGAACAAGTGCAGCATCCTGAAAAATTAGTAGAATATTTGGAAAAAGTATGCTGTCACCCTGGCAACTCCAGAGAGACACAGATCACTGCAATGTGCTGGGGCCTGGCCCATGCCTACCGAGCCCTGTTCAACACCATTCAGTACACTCAAGGGGAAGAGAATGTCTCTGGATCTGACGGTAAATCAACAGGCCCTGTGACCACTCCGAACCCGGCGACAGGCCCTGCGGCTGAACCAAAGAACCAACCTGTGCCAGTATCAGTCGCCCCTGTACACAAGAAGAAATCTTGGAAGCAGAAGTTGGCGCGTTTAGTAAGGGAGGAAGAAACTTCTTCTAAACGGGAGCCGGAGGAAGAAGTGTACGAGGCAGACTACCCCGGAGTAGGGCTATCACAAGAACAGGAGGAGAGTCAGCTGCTGCCCAGGGAGGAAGAAGAGGAAGAAATCATAAACGAGGCGGTGACCCCCCGATCCCTATCCCTGAGTGAGCTGCGAGATATGCGAAAAGATTTCAGTCGTTGTCCAGGAGAGCATATTGTCACCTGGCTGCTCCGATGCTGGGATAATGGGGCCAGTAGCCTGGAATTAGAGGGTAGGGAAGCCAAGCAGCTGGGATCCCTTTCCAGGGAAGGGGGCATTGACAAAGTGATTGGAAAAGGGGCACAAGCCCTCAGCCTCTGGAGGCGACTCCTGTCAGGTGTGAAGGAAAGGCAACCCTTCAAGGAAGATGTTATATGTCACCCAGGCAAGTGGACCACCATGGAGAGAGGTATCCAGTACCTGGGGGAATTTAGCCATGCTGGAGGTGATTTATCGTGACCTGAACAACGAGCAGTTAACCAAAGATCCAGATGAAGTCAAGTGCACACCACCCATGTGGCGGAAGTTTGTATGGAGTGCACAATTGTCATATGCCAACTCATTGGCAGTAATGACCTGGAAAGACAGAGAGGAAAAAACGGTGGATGAATTGGCTGGTCAACTCTGACAACATGAAGAAAGTCTCTCTTCCTCCCTCATCTTGGCTGTGGAGAAACTGTCCCGGGAGGTCCAGCAACTCAGAGAGGATAGGTCCTACTCCCCACCTGTACAGACCAGTATCTCAGCCATTAGGAGTAAGCATCCCTCTGCTCAAGAGAGAGGATATAGTGGATACACACCACAGGCCATCCTGTGGTTTTACCTGCGTGACCACGGAGAGGACATGAGGAAGTGGGATGGAAAATCCTCCTCGACCCTAGAGTCACAGGTACGCGAGTTGCAAGGGAAAACAACCACAAAAGGGGGTTCTTCCAGGAAAACTGCTGCTCCAGTTTCCAGTGAGCGGTTCCCCGGACAGAGTAGAAGGGCTGATTTTACTTCTGATCTTAATAAAGGGACTTTTGATTCACATTTACAAGAAGTGAGTAATGGATACTATGACCAGAACTAGAGGGGCCCTGCCTCCAGCCAGGTGGAGGAAAGGGACAGCCGAGTTTACTGGACTGTGTGGATTTGGTGGCCTGGCACAGCAGACCCACAGGACTATAAGGCTCTAGTGGACACCGGTGCACAGTGTACCCTAATGCCATCAAGCTATAAGGGGGCAGAACCCCTCTGTATTTCTGGGGTGACGGGGGGATCCCAACAGCTAACTGTATTGGAAGCCGAAGTAAGTCTAACTGGGAATGAGTGCCAAAAGCACCCCATTATGACTGGCCCAGAGGCTCCGTGCATCCTTGGCACAGACTACCTCAGGAGAGGGTATTTCAAGGACCCAAAAGGGTACCGGTGGGCTTTTGGTATAGCTGCCTTGGAGACGGAGGAAATTAAACAGCTGTCTATCTTGCCTGGTCTCTCAAAGGACCCTTCCATTGTGGGGTTGCTGAAGGTCAAAGACCAACAGGTGCCGATCGCACCACAACGGTGCACCGGCGGCAATATCGCACCAACCGAGACTCCCTGATTCCCATCCATGAGCCGATTTGTCAACCGGAGAGCCAAGGAGTGATCAGCAAGACTCGCTCACCCTTTAACAGTCCCATATGGCCAGTGCAAAAGTCTAATGGAGAGTGGAGACTAACAGTAGACTATCGTGGCCTGAATGAAGTCACACCACCACTGAGTGCTGCTGTGCCAGACATACTAGAACTTCAATACGAACTAGAGTCAAAGGCAGCCAAGTGGTATGCCACAACTGATATCGCTAATGCTGTTTTCTCAATGCCTTTGGCAGCAGACTGCAGGCCACAGTTTGCTTTCACTTGGAGGGGTGTCCAATACACCTGGAACCGACTGCCCCAGGGCTGGAAACACAGCCCCACCATTTGCCATGGACTGATCCAGACTGCACTGGAACAGGGTGAGGCTCCGGAACACCTGCAATACATTGATGACATCATTGTGTGGGGCAACACAGCAGAGGAAGTTTCTGAGAAAGGAAAGAAAACAGTCCAAATCCTGCTGAAGGCCGGTTTTGCCATAAAACAAAGTAAGGTCAAGGGACCTGCACAGGAGATCCAGTTTTTAGGAATAAAATGGCAAGATGGACATCGTCAAATCCCAATGGATGTGATCAACAAAACAACAGCCATGTCTCCACCAACTAGCAAAAAGGAAACACAAGCTTTCTTAGGTGTTGTGGGTTTTTGGAGAATGCATATTCCAAATTACAGTCTGACCGTAAGCCCTCTCTATCAAGTGACCCGGAAGAAGAACGATTTCAAATGGGGCCCTGAGCAACGACAAGCTTTTGAACAAATTAAAGAGGAGACAGTTCATGCAGTAGCCCTTGGGCCAGTCCGGGCAGGACAAGATGTAAAAAATGTGCCCTACACAGCAGCCAGGGAGAATGGCCCCACCTGGAGCCTCTGGCAGAAAGCACCAGGGGAGCCTCAAGGTCGACCCCTAAGGTTTTGCAGTCGGGGATACAGAGGATCCGAGGCCCGCTATACTCCAGCTGAAAAAGAGATATTGGCAGCATATGAAGGGGTTCAAGCTGCTTCAGAAGTGATCGGCACTGAAGCACAGCTCCTCCTGGCACCCCGACTGCCGGTGCTGGGTTGGATGTTCAAAGGCAGGATCCCCTCTACGTGTCATGCAACTGATGCTAGGTGGAGTAAGTGGGTCGCACTGATCACACAATGGGCTCAAATAGGAAGCCCCAGTCACCCAGGAACCTTGGAAGTGATCATGGACTGGCCAGAAGGCAAAGATTTCAGAATATTGCCAGAGGACGAGGTGACACGTGCTGAAGAGGCCCCACTGTATAATCAACTACCAGAAAATGGGAAGCAATATGCCCTGTTCACTGATGGGTCCTGTCATCTTGTGGGAAAGCATCAGAGGTGGAAAGGTGCTGTGTGGAGTCCTGTGCGACAAGTTGCAGAAACTGCTGAAGGAGAAGGTGAATCAAGCCAATTTGCAGAAGTGAAGGCCATCCAGCTGGCTTTAGACATTGCTGATCGAAGAAAGCGGCCAGTGCTCTATCTCTATACTGACTCATGGATGGTGGCAAATGCCCTGTGGGGGTGGTTGCAGCAATGGAAGCAGAGCAACTGGCAGCGCAGAGGCAAACCCATCTGGGCTGCCGCACTGTGGCCAGATATTGCTGCCCGGATAGAGAACCTGGTTGTAAAAGTCCGTCACGTAGATGCTCACGTACCCAAGAGTCGGGCCACTGAAGAACATCAAAACAACCAGCAGGTGGATCAGGCTGCCAAGATTGAAGTGGCTCAGGCGGATCTGGACTGCCAGCATAAGGGTGAATTATTTATAGCTGTCCTGGGCTATATATATAAACACCGTGCTGGGCCTTGAAAAGCAAGTCTTATGGCGACATGGGACCCCAGAAAGAATTGAGTCAGACAATGGGACTCATTTCCGAAACAACCTCATAGACACCTGGGCCAAAGAGCATGGCATTGAGTGGGTATATCACATCCCCTATCATGCACCAGCCTCTGGGAAAATAGAACGATACAATGGACTGTTAAAGACTACGCTGAGAGCAATGGGTGGTGGGACGTTCAAACATTGGGACACACATTGAGCAAAAGCCACCTGATTAGCCAACACTCGGGGATCTGCCAATCGGGCTGGCCCTGCCCAGTCAGAACTTTTACGTACTGTAGATGGGAATAAAGTCCCTGTAGTGCACATAAAAAATACGCTGGGGAAAACAGTTTGGGTTATTCCTGCCTCGGGCAAAGGCAAACTCATCCGTGGGATTGCTTTTGCTCAAGGACCTGGGTGCACTTGGTGGATAATACGGAAGGATGGGGAAGTCTGATGTGTACCTCAAGGGGATTTGATTTTGGGTGAGAATAGCCAATGATTTGAACTGTATGATGTTAATTGCTACATAATATTATATGCCATACCAATGGTATTACAGTAAGAATCACCCAGATTAATGAAGAATGAACTTTGATGAAACCAAGCAAAGCCCAGTGATGATGGAACCAGAACTGACTTCAACATGAAACAATCCAACACTGCATACCATCTCCACCTTTCCTGCCCTGAAAGATTATTATGACAGATGGAGCCCAAAGTCATGGACTAAATGAACTCAACAAATATTTTATAGGGGTGGCCCATAGACTAAGGGAATGATATCTGTGTGTATATATATCTCAAAAGACAGGAAAAGTGGTGGTGATTAATGGGAATGTATTGGAAAGTGTGGGGACCTGGGCATGACGTAGATGGTATAGAATAAGGGGTGGATACTGTCTTGGTTTCGGCTGGGATAGAGTTAATTTTCTTCCTAGTAGCTGGTACAGTGCTGTGTTTTGCATTCAGTATGAGAACAATGTTGGTAACACACCGATGTTTTAGTTGTTGCTAGGTAATGCTCACACTAGTCAAGGACTTTGCAGCTTCCCATGCTCTACCGACTGAGAAGGCTGGAGGTGCGCAAGGAGCTGGGAGGGGGCACAGCCAGGACAGCTGACCCAAACTGGCCAGAGGGACATTCCATACCATGTGACGTCATGCTCAGTACATAAACTGGGGGAAAGCTGGCCGGGGGGGCCGCTGCTTGGGGACTGGCTGGGCATCGGTCGGTGGGTGGTGAGCAATTGCATTGTGCATCACTTGCTTTGTATATTCTATTGTTATTATTATTATTATATTTCAATTATTAAACTGTTCTTACCTCAACCCACGAGTTTTCTCACTTCTACTGTTCCGATTCTCTCCCCCATCCTACTGGGGGAGGGGAGAGTGAGCAAGCAGCTGTGTGATGCTCAGTTGCCGGCTGAGGTTAAACCACAACACATTTGAATAGCACCAATGCAAAAACTTCCCTCCCTATGGGAAGGCCTTGTGCTACACATATATGCAGTGAAGGATCCATACTCAGCATCCAGTCTTCCCATCTGCAGCCCCTTTGCCCACCCATTCCAGAACCTGAAGCCAGAACTGGGTTTGGAGGCTCCTTGCAAGACCCATGAGGACAACCAGCTGCCTCAGAAGTGCTTCACAAAAGCCGTGCTGGCCGAGAAGCATGCACCCAACTGGGGACTTAAAAGCAAGGTTGCCCAGCTGAGACATGGGCGTGTGGGTCTTGGGTCTTCATAAGGATAATGAGGAAGCCAACCCTCTTTTTAAAATGACAAAATTTAAAAAGTAACATATCCTAAAAGAATGTCAAAATTTTGAGAACGCTTTTGATGGTTTCGGGGTTTTTTGGTGCTCAGATATTCCTGAGTGTAGGGAATAGATGTGTTTCTGAAAATCAAGAAATTTGCACGGCCTCTGCTGTCTCCTTCCTCTGTGTAACACTTGCTCCTTCACCACTTATCTTTTGGTTGTATTTCTGTTGGCATATAATTAAAAACTGCAACACATACAGAAAAGAATGTACGTGACTCTCCCTGAAGTAATAAATCAGTGACATTAGGCAATACAGGAAGAACACCTATCAACAAAGCAGTAAAACTGATTTAGCTGACAAGGTACATTAAATTACCAAATGATCAAAACCTATGCTTCCCTTGATCTCATTAAATTACAAATATCCTGCTGTTTCCACAAGAAAAAATGTGAAATCCTTCAGTAACAAAGTGCTTGTCTATTCAAGCTCTCTGAATTTTTATTGTGAGAGAGTCTCAGTCATTTGTAAACAGAGGAAAAACAAAGTCCCAGTGTTTCTGATGAAACCACTGTTTTACATCCTATTTTGAGAAAATTTAAGTCTTTTCCTCCTAGTTTTACTTCCTGAAATTTAAGGAAAATGAAATTAGCTTCTAAAGATTTTTTTTTTTTTTAATTCAGTTGGCCTTTTTGGAAGAAATTTCACAGAAACCTTACATTTTGCCAGTATGTTTTCCAACAAAAAGCATTTCAAACTCTTCCTGCTAGTCCTACAATCAAATTGTGGTATCTCTTTCAGCAATTGCAAAATAGAAGCTCACTGATCAGTGTTTTAAAAGGCATCACACTAATTTAAAAACTTGATCATGCCATGAACTAACATTGTGCATGATTTAATTGAAATATTTGAACACTGTTTTACTGAAGTTGCATACAACCATGTCGAACTTGGTACTGTTTACTTTCTATGGCTTGAGCAAATGCAGGAGGGTTGGGATGACTTGGAAGCTTTCCTCTCCCTCCAAGGAATCTTAAACCACCAGGCTTATAGTAGCCCCCCAAAATGTTTCCCTTTAGCTCTCAGACTCCAGAGTGTGTAAAGGTCGCACATTACGTAGAGCATGATGTAATTTGAAGTCTGTTGAATTTTACAGCTTCTCCTATTATTTGCACTAGAAAAACAAACCTGAACTGCAGCTCAGCCATTTCTCCTAAAACTACCTTTCACATACTTTCTACTTTGATCATTTCCTGCCATCAGAACACGGTGCAATACTGAAACTTAGCATGCTCGAACTGTATAGAGATGGAGTAAGACATATCTCTCACAGCCATGAAGACTTAAGCTACACCTACAGCCTTAAGCACAGCTAGCACAGCTATAGCAAAAGCAACTAAAAGTGCATTTTGATTGACAGGTCTGTGCAGGAAGAATAGTGCAGATGCACGACACGGTCAGATGGATTAAATAAACAGTTTCCAATCCCAGTTATACAGATCTCCCAACACCGTTCTCCCTCCCACCAGAACCTGAAAATCATTTTTAAGAAAGGCTGAGGGACAGAAACAAAGGGTTCACTTAAAAAAAAAAAAAAAAAAATCAGTTTTATCAACTTTACTATAAAAGTGAGCTCTAAAAGGATTATCTTAAAAGTAGTAAAATTTCCATGAAATTAAAGTCATAGCTACTACAGACTTTTGTTGTCCTTTAATAAGGAAAAACTGCCTGCTTCAGAACATTTAGAGAATAAAAAGAAGACTTAAAAACACAAGTTGAACTTGAAATTTCAACATATTGCTTCTGGCAAGGAAACATACTATTTTCACACTGATTCACTCTTAGGTATGTACATTTAAGTTGTTCTGTGCATCTATACATTCCAGTTTTTTGCTATCTCAGAGGAAGATAGATAAAGAACACATGGAAATAGCTGTCAAATGTAAAGGAGTTACTTTGTTTTGCATGTAATATTACTCTGTCTTCACTTTCACTGTAGAGAAAAATGCCCATTTAGTGTGGTATCTGTTATGGGCAGCTCCACTGACTTCACTACAAATACACCGATATAAAACTTGCATAGAAACCAAAGCAAATACGTAAAGTATTACTGTCCAACGTGCGCCCACAAGTACAGAAAAACAGCAGACAGAAGCCTTTCATATAAACGTCCCTGTTTAAGAAAAGCTCATACAAGGCACCTCAACTTAGGTGCAACAATCCATCAGTAGGAGTTCTGCTAAGTAGACTTCTCTATTATTTTTTAACTTAAGTATCTTGCAAATTCCTCATCTGTCATTCAGTGGGCATTTTCCAGAGCTATTCTGAAGCACATACATCAATGACTAAGCCATAGCAAAAACAAGACAGGTTTTACCATTCACTTCCACTGAAACAAGAGGCTGCAAATTAAGGCATTTCTAAAGTTAGACCCACAAATGACAATCTCAAAGAACCTGAATTTCTCTCTCTGCTACCCAACTCTATTCTTTCTGTTTTAACTGCAGATGACATGAGGTACCTGTAGCATATTTGTCTGTGATTTTCTGACTCTCTAGACTGGTTGACATGAGTCTTTAGACAGTAAAATAACAAGGAAAATGGAAACCAATACCAATACTGAAGACAGTTGGCCCAAAGCATCCACCACCCTGAAGTCAGTAAGAAAACTTATAGCATCTTCAATGGAGTCCAGATCGGATATTTGCCTTACAAAGCTGTCATCCTGCATCATCCCTATTCATCTCAAACAGAAGCATGACTATGCACAGTATGTCTGTATTACTCCTCATTTTTATCCTCCTTTGCGGAAAAATTAATCAGGCTTACATAGCTCTTTTTTATTATGTTATAAATATCACTATTCCAAACCGTTTACGTGAAAAGAAATTATAGGGTGGTAGACCAGAAGCATAGACCTCACTCTTGAGCTTTGCAGAGGCTTTTAAACTTCACATGGTTTAACCAACACTAAGTTAATGTCTGGCCAAGAGTCAAAACAATAAAGATTTGAAAGCCTCGAAGTTGAACATTCTGTCACAACACTTACCACACAGTTTCACAATTGGCTTAAACCAGCTTAAGTGCACTGGTGCTTCCCTAAGTTACACATCTGCACTTTCTGCTCCATCCCTTGCTTTAGCGTTAGCAAAGCTATGACTGTGGAAATTATATATTTATTAGGATTAGTTTTAAACCAAATAGTTCTCCTTATTCAGCTGAGTGCATACATACACACAGCACAAGGGAAGAAGCAGAGAGAGAGGCCTGAAGGGATGGCAGTAGGATTACTTCGAGCCACCGCCTGCATTTAAACTGTTTAAGTCAATCATAAAAACCATATCGGAACCCAATGAATTCAAGAAGTACAGAGAGAGTTAAGGTAATATTTGTAAGCAGAAGTAGGGCCTTTGTGGTCTTTCCTAAATAGCGGGTACCTAATCCGCTCACTCTTGTCCCCTGCCCCCATATCAACCAACATTTTCTTTCAAAGATGATGTAACCGATAACTACTGAAACTTAGAGCTAATGACTTTCAATACTACTGCTTCTACCTCAGATTTGAGGGACTTGCGTAGCCAAAAGCTGTTTCCATCTATACCGCTGAACCACTAAACCACCACAGACAGCAGCTGAGAGAGTTTGACAAAACCCAGAAACTTGAGTAAGGGGTGTGCAGGACAGCATATGCTGCACACCACTACCTGGATCTCACTCTAACACCACCACCGGAGGTACCTGGAGGAACCAAACCCTACTGCGTGGACGGCTCACTGGGAAGTGCAGGGAAAAGCTTCTGTTCTCAATGTAGCGCCTTTTTCTGAGGCTAAACACCTTGTTTCAGAGGACTCACTCTCTTACAACAAAGGATGAGAAATCCCTCATAATAAGAGCACTTGCTCGGAGAGTGAGACATGGGTTCCAGCCTCCCCTCTCCTGCCAGGGTCAAACTGACGTCTCCCAAACGCCTTGCCCCTTCCAGGAAGATTAACAGCACAGATTCAAGTGAAAATGGTTCATTTGTGACAAATGTTCTTTCGACCAACCTTCAGACCTCTGTAGAAGCTTAACTAATGAAAAAATGGCTTTTCCTTTTCTAATGTACACTATGTACATTAGAGGAGCCTCACTCCATTCCTTCCAAGATTTCAGCAGAAAATTTTAAAATATCACGTGAGAAGCGTGTCCTTTGTCCCTCCTCCAAAGTTTTGACTTTTCCTTTCTTACCTTCTAGGTACGAGCTGATTGCCACACTGAAAATACAACTGCTAAATGTGGTCAACAATGTAATAAAAAAGTTCGTAAAGTACTGAATTTGTTTCGTAAAACTTCAGGACGTGGGCTAGAAGGAAAGAGCAGTTGTATGTGGGGGGGAAGTCAGCTGAAGTACTTGTAATTAATGTTTACCAGTACTAATGATACGCTAAATAATCAATTAAGTGATCTTACAATGTGGTATTTAAGGAGGTTATTTGCTGACTTACACATTTAGAAAGTAATAGTTCTTCACATTAATCAAGTCCAAGTTCTGCTTTTTGGCAGCAGTTCTCCCCGGACAAGCATTTTCATGTCAGTATTTATCTATACTAATTAGCTTACCAGCTTGAACAACTCTTATGAAACCTTTTTTTTCCCCCTAACTTCTTACATTCCAGTTTTGTGAAAGAAATCAAATTAATACCATAGGTTTTTTGTAAACTATATGAATTCACATAAATCTTACTGAATGACTGGTAAATTCTTTCAATAGCTTCGTAATGTTATCCTTTATAAAAAAGAGAATAGGAATGTGACTGCGGGCTTTGTACTGTCTCTGACAAGTAGAGGTTAAAATCCTCTCGTACGAAGTCAGAGGCCTCCGTTCGGCCAAAACTGCAAGAGGCTGCAAGCACTTAATGCGGTGGTTGCAAGTAATTTGGCATGAAAGTGCAATACATCCTCAAGAACTACGTGGATAAACACCAGTAATCCTGACACGGAACCAGCCTACCTCAATCCTGGCCAGAGAATACATGTTGGGCAAAAACTTACACTAAAGATCTAAAAAATAAAAAGTAATTGCCTTAGAACTAAACAAATTACAAATGTCCTTCTACAAGTTCTGTTCCCCTGACACATTGCATCCTGTATGTTTGGAATAGCTTCCAAAATAATTCATGAAGCTTTTCCATTTCCTTCCTATCATTCCCAGTATTTGCTTAGTATAGCAGCTGTTTGGTATTTTTTTTTTTCATAAAACAGTCATGTTTTGCACTTGCGAAGTATTTTGAATAAGAATTTCTAGTCACGGAACATTTGGCAAATTTTTGCCAACTTCAGTTAAACTTTGAATTTCTAATCCTATGATTCAGAAAGTATAAGCTTAAGTAGAGCCAGAATTTGCCACAGTGTTAGGGAAAGCCATTTAACTTATTTCCTGCATACAAGGTGGAGAGAAATTTCAAATACTGACATTATTTCAATCATGTTTGCTGAGTGATTCAATAAACACGTATTTTTTTAAAGTTCAAAAAAATGCAAATGAGAGTTCAGGAACTCATTAAGGTATTTTGTTCTAATTATAAAATTTCCCTTAAAGTGAGACTACAGAAAGGGTCAGAGGCTTAAATCAGCAACCCCTGGCACACATACACACACACCATTCGTAACTACAGAAAATGAAGAATTTAAAGTTGAGGCTGCAGGGAGGGATAAGTAGGTGTGGCATTTCTTACCTGCGCTTGCTGCATATATTACAGGGAGGTGGGGGCCACCATTTTAAATGTATCAGATAACAAATGGACATGTTGATAATATCTTATCTAATTATTGCTTGCTCCCTCTGGATATCTTTATAATTGCGTTCTCAGAAAAATTTACTTTGCACATCAAAACATTTGAGAATGTTATGCTGCTGGGACTTTCCATGAGTTACACAAAAAATGCAACTCAAGAACCTTCATGCAAGTATTTATCAGTCATCTGTTAGTGGCCTAAAACACTGCTGTAACTGCTCATGTGTATTTACAATGCAAACAACCAATCTGCATATTCCATGATACCATTTACATAATTCCAGGTAAGCCTAATGTGTTCATTAGCATTAACTGGGCCTTTGAGATAACAAAGCTTCTTTTACCGTTAGTCACTGCACATTTCTATTAGTGCTATCACAAAAATTACTATCAAACTTGCAGAATTGTGCCTTAAAAAATTAATCCCGTATTTTCAATCTCTGTCTCAACTATTGTGGTCAACAAACCAAATAATGCAAAGAACAAGCTCTAAAATGTAAGCAGAGGGAGTACATACAATATTTTCTGAAATGAAATATTCTAAAAATATCTTCAGAACTTGTATGACAAACTCCAGGACACAGTTCTGCACTTTTCTCCATCACTGTGCATGGGGAGCTTTTCCCAATACCCTGCTCCAAAACACTTTTATGCAAAATCAAAATGAAACAAGAAAAAGAATGTCAAATTAGTAGCATTTTTAAAGATACTCCCATTTTCTCATTCTCTTAGGAAGTTCCCCCATAAGTTAGAGTAATTAGAAAGCCTCAAATAGACTTGTAAGTATTCTGAAGGACTATGTTACGCTAAGGGATACAACTGAACACTAAGTGTTCTAACACTAACTGAACTGATACAACTAAGGTGACAACTGAACACAGTCCCAACAGCAGCACTTTAGATCCGAAATTCCACTTCACAGGAGAGGCTTCCAGCTAGGAAAGCAACAGAATATACTTATTTGCCTCTTAGTTGCTTAAAAATTGTTAATCAACACACCTTGGTTTTCCTTTCTGGCTATATCAGCTTTTACATAGTATTCCTTAAGTAAAAAGACATTCTCTGTAGTCCACTTCTCTTTATAATACTAGGTATATAAAGGACAGTATAGGAAACAGCAAGGAAGGGACTTCATATAACTAATTGAAGTGGTTCAAAGAAACTGCTTACTCACACAGGACATAAACAAATACTCTGAAGTGTTTCAGAACTAGAATTTGACTAAAAGTTGCATTTCTTAAAGTATGATTGTCATTCATTGCACATATTTTTAAGAACAAAGAACCAAAGCAATCCATTGTTCTCAAGTTATTTAGAGAGATTGCAGGAACAAAATACCTTTGCTATACATATATTTGGGTTTTAAAAGCCCTCCTTTCCGCAAATCCAAAAGTAGAGGGGAAAAAAAAGGACTCTAGCAGCCTGAATTTATACAAAAGGAGAGAAATTGTTTCCTCTTTCTGCAAGCAGGAGAGGAACAGTTGTGTTTCCTATGAAGGAAATTTAAACAATTCTAAAGAAAAAAGAGAAGCATTTCAAATGCACAGGAATGAAGAATGCTCGTTTTATTCCAAGCTTCCTTTTCCCTTTTTAAGCAATTGCACACATAGAGAAATTATTTTAACTTAGACAACCTAATAGACTCACAGCCCAAATACTTTAGCTTCTCTTGCCCTTTTTTTTTTGAATAGTTGAAAGATTTTTGGCAGCTATGTATTAGAACATAGCTAGTAAAAAAAAAACCCAATTAGGAAAACTGGTTCTAGAAGGTCAGTCAAACTTTCAGTGGAAAATTTTTACAGTTTGCTTTTAACTTTTACTTGTAGTTTGTATGTGTAGTTTCATTTGCATTAAGCTAACAAATTTCCTGATACGGAGGAGTCTTTAACTGGCTATGCAGTAGTCACGCAGGATTAGTCTGGCTAGATAAAAATAGTCTTTTCACCATAAGTCTTATAATGCTCATTTAAAGACTTGCCTATTACACTGGAAAATTTTTAAGGGGAGGGGAAGGGAATTTTCAGTATGCTAACTACTTCACATTGTCTCCATAGGTGGACACCATCATTGCATTTTAAGAAGGCAGTAAGCCACTTAGCAGAAGCAGTGTTAAAGCGAGTTATGAGTGTCTGAGCAGGCAGCTCCTGAAAGGTAGCTGAGAAGGTCAAAGTTCCCAGCCCTGCTTTCCCTGCACCTACTTCCCCATAGACTTATGGCGTTGAATCAAGTGAAGTATTTTAATACATCCTTTTGCTTGGCAGGAATCTAATCTAAAAATACAAAATTTTAATCTTCCTACATTTTTATCACATTCACTAGCCACTGTAATTATCCCAAAATCATAGTTAATAATCGGTTCTCCATCCAAGGACTTCAAACTATATTTAACAATTAAGATGGCCTCGCATCCCAGTGAGGAAGTGAACAAGCTCTTACACGGAAGGAAGCTAAAGCACAAAGTCATAGAAAACTTAGCCAGGATTGGAACAGAAAAACTGTGGCACAGCCAGAAACAGACTTCCTGGCTCCCAGCCCTATGTCTCAACCATAATAAACTCCTTCCTGTACATACACACGCTCAAAGAGAAACTCCAGTAAATAGACTAAAAATGCTAAAACCCTTGAAAACGATTGGATAAATAACAACACTTAGGGCAAAGAAAATACTGTCCTGCCAGGGTTTGTCTTCACTGCAACAGATAGCACAAGTTCTTTTGCATAAGCTTGCTTAACCAAAGTAAGAACAAATGCCTGCACCATGATACAGTCATGCCTCTAAAAGCAGTAACGTTAGTTATAGAATAATGGAGTTACATACACATTTTGTGCATCTCAGAACCTTCATTTAACAGTGCTTTGGAAGCACTGTAAGAATTTATTACAACGTTATTAATGTTGAAGTTTTTTTTTTCCTCTAAAGTAAGAAAGAGCTTTTAGTAATAGCATCAGCACCAGACTAAATGCGGTACACAAGACAAGTTCAAAATTCATTTCACCTTTGACTAGAACTTCTGTTTGATTCCAGCACTGAAGACTAGGGTAACACCAGAGGAACACACAACACTGGCCAAAACAACTCCTAAGGCTTGGAAAGCCTTCCAGTACTTGTTTTATTTCAGTGAAATACTTCTTTACCACTCAACTTGGACTTCTGAATTTAAGAGATCCTGCCCCTGTATCCTAGAAGAGAGCAAGTATCCAACTCTATGGCATGTAGGGGTAGCAGGAAGCAGCAGCTGTTGGTGGCAGAGTGTCCTACAGCCGCTCTACTAGCACACTGCTAGGGTTATAAGGACTTTTCCTTCTGACCCCCTGTTCAACACTGGAATAGGTTTGCCACACAAATCCAAGATCACTCAAGGGTGTAAAGAGTCCTAGATATCTAAACTCAGGTATCTAAACTCTCATAAGCAGAGTTAAGTGGCAACTGACTGAAGGAGTGTACGAAATCTGTTCACTGCTGAAGTGAGAGATGATTTCAAGCATCTCATCAGTTCTTAGCTTCAAGAAGCCCATGCTCACTCTGCCTTCAATGCCTCTTCAACAGCCACAGGAAGCCTGTTGATGGAAATGCAGTCTTTGCTCATCTAGCAATAAATGACAGGTCCTAACTCATTCCCGTCTCTGATGCAGAAAGGCAGACAGACTTACATATGCATCTCCCTGCAGTGGCAGCATCGTTTCCTTTGGAGAAAAAAAAACCTCAGCGTACAGGGCCCTCCCTGCAGCTGCTTCCTCCTGCCTACCCTCCCTCCCTATCACAAAGGAAAATTTGCCCATGGTGAAGGAGCATAAGTAAGGTCATTACCATGTCAATTCTTCCTCCATAATAACTGATAAACTGTTTTTTTTATTTTTTAAAGCATTGGGGCTTACTGAAGGCTTTTCCAAATCTGACGGTACAGAGCCCAATATCTTGAAATGTGATCCAACGAAAGGAAAGCGCGCGATGAATTTTCCTCCCCGCTCATGCTGGAGCCCGGCCAGAAGGGAGGCTGCTCTTGACTCCCACGGCTCGCGGTGCACTAACACAGGTTCTTCAGCTCGGAGAAGCTCACACAAATTAAATCACTGCTTGATAACAATCAACCACGTCTAAATTAAGAGAATGGGTATGCAATTCACCTTTGCCATTCACACTTTTACACTAAAATGACTGAGACTGCCCGCTCAGTCATACACCTCCTCACTGAAACATGATACGAAGTAAAAACCTGTCAACTCGAGATTTTCAAATTTTCTTCTGCAGGTGAAGAAACCTGCAGCTGAATGCTATTTCTGGAAGTATACAAATATCACTTAGTTCTTCAATTAGTGTAAAGTGCATGTACTGTTCTGCACCAAAAAGGTGCAGAGGCAAGAGAAAGTCCCAAAGACAACAGAAGCATATACCCAAGCCCCTAAAATACAGTTCTGAGTAGTGCTCATGTTTGTAACAGGAGCAACAACACAGGCCACAGCAAGGCAGGGGCTCCGATGGACGAATTGAAGGCTGAGGATGCACCTTCATGATTGCTCTAAAGCACATTTACCGTGATAAAATGGACAGTGCCCCTGGTCAGACAGCCCCACCCCGTCTCTGTGCACCCACACCTTTGCCCAAACGGAAAATCAAGTACTAATGAATAAGAGAGACATACTCATTTCCATTAGTTTCTCTCTCTAAACGTGAATTATTGCTTGAGGTTTTGACACGTCATGTCCAATTTCTATACTTCGGGGATTTTTACTCCAGTAACTGAGCCTGCCCCACACAGTTTTCCTGTGCAAACTAAGCCGGAGCAGGAAAAGCGAGCTC
This sequence comes from Aptenodytes patagonicus, assembly GCF_965638725.1. Lineage (NCBI taxonomy): Eukaryota > Metazoa > Chordata > Aves > Sphenisciformes > Spheniscidae > Aptenodytes > Aptenodytes patagonicus. Next base: position 196,013,699 of record NC_134949.1, on the reverse strand, counting down.
AGAGCTCCCACAGCCCGATGCAGAACTCGGGGACTCTTGCAGGAAAACTCCCCTTTCACCATGCAAGTCTGCTGGCAATAGAAACAAAATTTAACCACGTGTGATGACTGCTTTTGTGAGGAAAGCCAAGTAAGGCAACTTTATGCTAAGGTACAAGTTAAAGTGGATACACAAGAGACTCTGCCAAGCTCACATTTTCATTTCTTGCTCACTTAGAAATGGAAAATGCACTACGCTTTACGGTTAAGTATAAATTTCAAAAATAGTCAAAAAGGTTTCTTGTGGTTATAGCCTATTGAAGCGAAACTGCTTGATTTCACCTCAAAATCAAGGTGAAAGAGTTTCACAGAAGAAACTTATCAAGAAAACGTGAAATAAAATAAGCAAGACCCATTTTTGCATGTTTCTAAATTTTGTCTGACATACCTTACATTAAGAAACTATGCCAAAACCCTGTGAAGTGCTATTATTTACTCTCCTTTACAGCAGACTAGAAAGGTTTTGCCCAAAGCCTTGCTTAGGTACAACTGATTAAAATCTAGTTCAAAAGAACCATGCCACCCAGCCAGATATGAAGAGATTTGTTATTCTAAGACTTAGAAATAGACAGGTTTTGATGCCAGAACTGAGTCTATCCAAGCTGTTGTTAAATGAATGAATCTGTCTAAACTGAGATTTATCTCATATCTGCCCCAAAGGCAGTAAGAGCTGCTTTTTTTATATTTACTTAACAATTTAATTAGTTACAACATGTTTTCATTTCATTAATCAGTGACTAATGGGAGTATTTTGTGCATGTGCAATAACTGTCCTCCTTTAAATTATTAGAAACAATTGCATAGCGCAGTATTTACTTTGGTATATTAATTCTGTGCTTACATATTGAATAAAATGCTTTCTGTACCACAAAATTTTTTAAAAAAATGAAGGTTTTTTTGTAAAAAGAACCATCTTTCTGATTAGAACTAGAGCTTGGGTTATGCTTTCTCATATGGAACAAGTTAAAAATTTCTCCTCCCACTGCAACACATCTCAGTCCTGGGAATATCCAAGAGCAACCCACAGGTTCATAATCTTTATGCCTCTCTCTTTCAGTAAATATTTAGTGAAATTCTTTAATTACCTATCGATGTTACTTTGTCCCTCCTGCAGTTTGTACTGGTGTATTGAGGGAATCAAGATAGAACTACTCAGCTGATTCGTGGTGATTAATGTGTTATCTATCACAAACAAAGGTATCTATAGAAAAAAGTAACGTTAGTTCAATCCTACATAAAATATAAAATCCCACAATTACTACTATCTCCAAAGAAAAACAGGAATCTTAAGGCGCGAGAGTTATTCAGACACTGAAAAGTCTCCTCATAACCAAAGAAAAAGATTTTGCGATGAAGCTTTTGGACTCCAGCAACGTTGACAAAGGACCTTTCAGGGAGTACGGAAAGAGTTAACAGGAGGCTGCAGCTGCAGCAGCAGCACTCTGCTGGTGACCATTTGCACGCCTGCAAGGTACAGTCCCAGCAGACACATTATCAGATTAGGGGAAGGCAAACAAACTGAATTGAAACCATTCCTCAGCGAGTCCAACCTCTTCTTCCTGTGATGTCATGCTACAAATTGCCTGAGCTCTTTTCTCTCCTCTCCAGAAGGAGCCGGGCTGGCGAGAGGCTGCCGGAGCGCAGGACGTGAGGGCCGTGCTCTGCAGGAACAAACACGCTCTGGAATTTCATTTCTGCCCTCGCAAGCAGCTTGCTTCCCGCCCGTGGGGCGAGCGAGCGAGCAAGCGCTCCGAGGAGCCGAAAGAGCTCATTTTACAGAAAGAAGGCTGAGGGAGAAATGCAAGTGCCGACACTTTGCGGTGTCCAGGAAATTGTTTTCTAAAGCATATGTTCCCAGTAAATTTGGATGGACAAGACTTTGCCATCATGATCAGCAGCCAAGAATAAGGCAGAAAGTTCTACAACAGCTTCATCGACTCGAGGGGGAAAATGGAACTAAGCAAGCTTTGGGATGACCTCATCTGCCACAAACTATATGTTTTTTGACTTTCGAAGACTGGCTATGTGATTACAAATAGCACTTGGAAGAGAAGAGTGACCTGCTGGTGATTACTGCTGGCGATGCACTCCCCTGCTACAGAGCTTGTGTTTCTTCTCTGAAGCTTTACAGTGCAACAAACTTACAAAGCACACAGTTCAAATACATCTGCAAGTTCTTCTGGAATTTAAAAAAAATTGCAATAAAAATACCAGAGAAACCTCCAAATCACAGGAATTTTAAATATACCATTATAATGGTAAGCTCTAATTGTTCCACTGAGGACTCCTTTAAATATACTTTATATGGGTGTATCTTTAGTATGGTGTTTGTTCTTGGCCTCATAGCAAACTGTGTTGCTATCTACATTTTTACTTGTACATTAAAAGTGCGAAATGAGACTACAACTTACATGCTTAATTTAGCAATATCGGATCTGCTTTTTGTGTTTACATTACCCTTCAGGATTTATTACTTTGTAGCGAGAAACTGGCCATTTGGAGACATTCTCTGCAAGATTTCTGTCACCCTCTTTTATACAAATATGTATGGGAGCATTTTATTTCTGACCTGCATAAGCGTAGATCGCTTTTTAGCTATAGTACACCCCTTTCAATCTAAGACTCTCCGAACCAAAAGGAACGCAAAAATTGTCTGCGCTGCAGTATGGATAACCGTGTTAGCAGGCAGCACACCAGCAAGCTTTTTCCAGTCTACTAACCGCCGTAATAATACTGAACAAAGAACGTGTTTTGAAAACTTTTCAGAGGACACATGGAAAACCTACCTATCCCGGATTGTTATCTTCATTGAAATAGTTGGGTTTTTTATTCCACTCATCTTGAACATGACCTGCTCTACTATGGTCTTACGGACTTTGAATAAACCGCTTACATTAAGTCGGAATAAATTAAGCAAGAAAAAGGTACTCAAAATGATTTTTGTCCATTTGGTGATATTCTGCTTCTGCTTTGTGCCTTATAACGTTACCTTAATACTTTACTCCCTTATGAGAACACAGACCTGGATTAATTGTTCAGTGGTAACTGCAGTCAGGACTATGTACCCCATCACTCTGTGCATTGCCGTTTCAAACTGCTGTTTTGACCCTATAGTCTATTACTTTACGTCAGATACAATTCAAAATTCAATAAAAAAGAACCGGTCCACTAGACCACGGGACATCAGATTCTCCGAAAGGCCAGTTTCGGAAAACTTCATTCAACACAGCCTTCAGACCATAAAAATGAAAATATTTGACAGTGACTCTACAATATAAGCTGTATTAAAAGACTACTGGGACTAAACTGGAATTAGAAGCCTGCACATTTCTTCAGCTGTGGAAATATATTCTGATATGTAAAAGTAACACTTCCTTCACATCAGAAAAGTTTATAAGACTGTAAAAGTGTTAAGCATAATAGTACACAGAAAAAGTATTTTAAGAATTTATTATGTCAGATGTCTGTTCTGACAGGTTGTATGTTAGAAACGAACTTTTGGTTTCAGATTAGGTTAACCGAAGTCCAAAGACTGTCTGTCAAGTCAAAAACAAAGGAAAAAGTAGGTGGGTTTTTTTCTGAAGTTAAAACAATTGCTCATTTTTTATAATGATATAGGTTTCCAAGTTGCTGAGGACGGGGGTGAGACTGACTGGTCTACACTGCAGGACCCAGTTGCCGCGGAAAACAGCACCATGTTGATCATACCACTTCAGCTACTATGCCTGCTCCGGAGCTTCTGCTTCTCTATCTTACTCCTCCCTCCTGTCTCTCTCCCTGCACCTTCCTTCTTAGGGACCATTACATTCATAGGAAGCTTCAGTCAATGGGCTGCAAGAACTTCATTTCTCCCAGGTTTATCTGATAAAATATATGCTCTCTCCACAAGCCTGGCCCCCATAAAGCAATTAAATCTTCTGGTAGTTTAGAGCATCTGGAAACAACTCAGACAAACTGGTTTTTCTTCTCACCTCTGTCTCAGATGTCTGTGTAATTATAACAAAATAACCTCTGATGACTGAGTTAGTGCTTTAGGTACAGTACCACTTCATTAAACTCTTTTCTGAGAAGTTCTTCAACTCAACATGACTTTTGAGCAAAACAACATCCTCCAAATAAGGTAATTCAATCTCAAGGTAGTAGTCTCTTAGAAAAACATGACCTTTGCTAACTAGAAATGAGCATGTGCACCAACCCAAATATTTCTTCTAGGAAACTATTTGGTGTCCCATAAAGAAATTCAAGACATGGTAGTTTTTAGAGTGAAACTTCCTCTCAGTCTTTGATTCCTAGAAGTATTTTTAACATGAGCATTTAAAATTCCAAATGCTATTTTCTTGCAAACTTTATAAAGTATAAAAATAAATTACTTGGGGCTACGTGCTGGCAAAATTAATCGAGACACTTTGAAAAGTTAAAGCCGTGTAAAAGGAGAAATCTACATACATTACTGTTACAAACAGAAATATATAGACAAGAGTGCTTTAAGACGTCCTGCTATGTATGTTTCCCAGCTATTAGAACATTGTGTACATTTTTCTCAAAATTAATTTAACATCGCTGTAAAATTAAATAAATATTTAAAAAGTAAAAATAAGTAGTAAGTGTTGGTTTTTCCTCCCCAAAAACAATGGAGTCAAGAATAAGAACTGAGTTAAAATGAATTTGCACTTTAGATTTTGGGCAGTGAGTTGCAACACAGCTATAGCACTGAGGCATTTTTACTTCAGGGCAGTATACGGAAGCGCAAATCAATGTTGGAGAAAATGCATATTGAGCTGTCAGAGTATGTATGTTATCCGATTGAATTTACTTCCCTTTGCGAAGCTTTTGCTTAATTGTTATAAATCAACTGTACATTGCCTAGTACTACTGGAAAACTGAGTTACTCAAAGACTGCTAGAAACTAATGCCGACTGAATTTTAAATTTAACAGCATTTTAAATCTTTATCCACACAACTTATGAAAGGAAAATTCAAATAGTATGAGCTTAAGCTACAAAGATAGCATAGATATAAATGTCTGCATAATATCTGAAAATAGGCAGTTATCTTAGTCGGGAATCCTAAACTCCTCTGATTCATATACAACTTCAGAAAAATGCACGAAACCCCCAGCATGAGTAGAAATTCTGTACGTTTTCCATATGCCACTGACTGACAAATCCAAAGGTCAAAAGCCGGATAGGCATCTCTAATGTCTCAATGCATCTCTCTCTAAAGAGCCTGTTTAATATTAGACTGCCTCCAAAGACTTTGAGACTAAAGCCCTTCATGTCACTGCTGGGCTATGTTCCTAGGCTACTACTCTCCCCAAGCTTGCCAAAGCTGTTACTTGGTTGAGTGACAACTTGTTCAGCAACAGCAGCCAACACCCCGGAGCCTCACCCTGGTAAAGAGAAGCTGCTCTTTCTGAGATCATGAAACTGCAGGGGGAAGGAGAAAAAAAAAAAAAAAAAAAAAAAAAAAATCACTGACTTAAAAGCAGAACAAGCAGATAAAGTCGCATGTAGGGGTACTCCCCTTTAAACCAGTCTTTCCTTGGTGTATTAGCTCAAAGAGCCTGGGGAAGCATGCAGAGTAGCTCTTTCTGCCTTGCACTCACTCTCCAGGGCAGTAGCTTCTGCTTTTTTGCGATAGCGTAGCGCAACACAGTACAATAGCTTTCTGACCAGTTAACAGCTTGATATCTCGAAACTGTTTGAGGAAGCTTTATATTCTTTGTAATCAGACACACTTCACTCTTTCCCGGGGGGGGAGGGGGGGGAATGGGGGGGGACGACGGGGATGACACACACAAAACAAACCAAAAAAGAACACAGTCAAAAAAGCTACATCTGTAATTTAGAGAATCTGACCATTACTTGAGAAATTCCTGGTCTGACTGATTCAGAAGAGGGGGAGTGAACCTGTACCTCCCACACAAGCTGATATAAAGCCAAGCTACCAGCTATTCAGGACTGGACAAGGTTTTCTCCACCTTTTCTGGTTCTGCAACACGATCATCCTGAACAGCTGTGGATGGAGCAATGTTTTCACTGGTACATTTCTGAATAGCCGCACTCCTTCCCTCTGCTCCTGCCTTTGATACCGACTCTTCTGTCCCTCTGGTAAGAGCTTATGCCAAAATTTCAATCTAGATGAGAATTTATGCTCCTAAGTCATGCCTAGGCATCTCAAATAAAAATGGTTTATATTGTCAGAGCTCCTGAGCATCTGAATGTGTGGCATCCAGTACTTCCTAAAAGTACATTATTTTTACTCATATGCCTATGCAGGGGGGGTTAGAAGTTCAGTTTTAGCATCAAAACTTATAAATTTGTTCTCTGTAGCCTGGTTTCTTCATCTACAGAGTGATGGTTTTGATCTAAACCAGGGTAGGCAGCCATTGATAACTAGATAATTAACCAGCAGTTTCAAAAGACAAGGAAAAAGAAACAAACTTTCTATCAACACTTCTGATTTTCCTCAACATACCATTACTTTAAAAGCAAAAGATTTTCTATTTTATACTTTTTATATTCAGCTTGAAATTTTAATTTCTGGCTTTCTCAGGAACAGAACACAAGTCAATATACATGTCTCTGACATTTAAAGAAATACCAAGTCAAATACTTCTTTATATTTTTCATCTAAAGGTGCTTAAAAAAAAATAGAGAGGATACTTCACACAGGTAAGAAATCCTTAACTGGAGTCAACCTCCAAACTTTTATTTCTTAAGAAAGTAACCTCAGTCATAGAAATGCAAAGGTTGAAAAAGAGCTCGCGAGATCAGGTAGAAGATACAAATGCCTGTACTGGATCAGACCCCAGACATTCAGCTAATCTACAGTCCTGCCTCCAACATTTGGCCAAGGCTGGATGCCTGGGGAAGAAGATAACAGTAGGCAAGGCATACAAGGCTTTCTCTCCTCCAAGTGCTGTCCCACTTCACCAGCTGTATCTCAGGACTTTCTGGGTCAGATGTGTTTGTGTGTTCAGCAACACTGAAATTTTTTCTTCTGTGAGCTTGTCCTGCCTCCCTTTGAATTCGTGTAAACTTTTTAACATCCACAGCATTCTGCAGTAAAAAGTTCACGGGGGGTTGGGGGACAAAACTAAAAAAAACAAACCTCCTTTTGTTTCAAATCCACTAGTTTCATTACTGCCTCCTCATTTCTTTTGGAAGAGGCAAGGAGTACTTGATTGCCATTCAGCCTTTTCATATCGCTCCTGATTACACAGTCTTCCGTCCTCTCTAGCAAATGAGAAAGCAATTTTCATTTGTAATTTCAACCAGCATCATCACCAAAGATGAGATTTTCAGAGTTACATAAAGAACTCAGCTAAAACTACAGTGAACCCAAAGTGGTTTACTGAGATTGGTAATTTTGAAAATCCCACTTGAGCACAGTATCCTCTAGCATTATTTATTCTTCCAAGTTATCTTCTAGGAGTTTTATCAATAAAGAGCAATTTGTTCATACTTTTCCAGCAGTAGATGTAGTATTATAAGGTTCTTGCACTTGGGCAGACCTGTAAATCCTGACAAGTTCCCTTTTTTGCTAGACTATTATCATTTATACCTCAGGGTTACTGGCATTTGAGCACCACTGACAAATGAAAGGATAGATTTCAAAAGCTAAGGCAAAATGTAAATCAGAACGATTCTAAATCTGGAAGTTGTAAGTGCCTGGACTACATTTGTTATCCAATTATCAGAGTGCTGAAAAAATTGTGTAAATACAACTGACAATCACTGAATTAGCACGTTTTCAGAATGTACTCAACGGAGCTCATTTAAGATGAACGCAAATTCAGAAAGCCACGCTTGCACAGTCTAATACTTCTGCAAGAAGTTGGATGGAGAAGTTTGTTCTAATCCTCTAATTCTGCTTTGACACTGAAGCAATCTTTCACATTTATCACCTCCCCCCATCCAGTTCCTGTTATACAACTGCTTATAAAGTAAGCCCAGTTTTTCCAGTAAGAAAACTGAACTTATCACAAAATTAAGAGAAGCAAAAAGAACCTTGCAAACATCATCTGGTCTTCTGCAAAACCTACCATTTTATTGGAAAACTAAGAATTCCAGAACTGAGAATTTAGATTTAAAGTTACTTTTTCTATTTAACAAGCAGTCTGTCCACTCTAGTTAAAACAAAACTGAAAGCTGTCCTGCACTAACGAAGGGATAAGTTTTCTACAGTTTAAACATGAGAATCAAACCACAAGCAATGACAAAAGAAGTTCCTATCTTTTTATGAAGAGATAAAAGAATACTTTTCCACACACATAGCTTTAAGATTTGCCCTAACTCCAGTTTTTTAAACAGTGAGTTGCTGCCTTAAAGAAAAAAATTCTTAAGTAACAATGCTAGTAACAGGAGGCACCAAAAATTAATGTCATTATCTTGGGAATAATATTAAGTCTATCTCGCATGAAAACAACTGTGGCTGTGTTAAGTCTTCTGCTTTTCAGATGAATTCTGCAGAAATTGCTGCTTTATGAAAGGAAGTCAATTATACACATTAGTTCCAAGTCTTCACCCTTCTGTAAAATTATGCAACATTAGATCTACTAATTTTTGGAAGTTAATCCTGGTAAGCACTTTCTAAAAGCAATTATTCATGTAATAAAAACTGAAGACACTCCTGGTCACTAAGGAGAGATATTGGATTAGAAAAATTTACCATTCATCACAGCATCAAGAACTACACTTGACTAAAGTTGGGAGCATCTATAGTAAAACTTTGATGCTTTTATGAAGAAATGAAAAAAGTACCCACGGCATGCAGATATTTCTTAATGGAGAAATTTGTTAAGTATATAGCAAAACATGGCAAAAAAATGAGAATACAGATGGCGAAGCAAGTACCAAAATATCCGCCTTTTCAGCCCAAACAAAAATATCCTTCATTAATGAAACCAAATCAAAAACTCTTGGTCTATTTGTTTATTTAAGTTATTTAACATTTTTTAAGCATGAAAGAAACTTTACCATTTATACTGCATGCTCATATTGTGTTTCACATGCTCCTGTGGGTGGGTAAGTGAAAAAAAAAAAAAAAGAAAAAGAAAAACTGCAGCTATTTCTGTCCAAATAAGATCTGTGAGTTCCTCTGAGCTGCTGGAAGGTGCAACAGGCACAGACAGAGCATGCCAAGCACAGGCTCTGTTCTGGGCAGGCTAACTCCCGAATGGGAAGGACAGGGTGATGACAGTTCAGGTGCTGTCAATTCTCATACTAAATCCAAAACACAGCATTATACCAGCTACTAGGAAGAAAATTAACTCTATCCCAGCCAAAACCAGGACAAGTGCTTACCCAAGCCAAGTTCAGACTAGGTACAGTCTAACTGGGTAAGCCTGAAGTCTCTGCTCAGGGGTTCAGGAGAAGACCACGCACACAAGTCCAGCCGTTAGTGGCACAGCACTCAGCTGTACCACGGGCACTCTGACAAGCAAACCCAACCCAAATGAAGAGCTTTGACAAAACCTAGAGGGATTACCTTTCTGGAGGATGGTGAACACTATGCCCACTCAACAGTTGTAAACAGGGGGAACCTTCATCCCTGACAAGGACTTTTTATTACTGGAAAGTTACTGTAAGACATACAGTCAGTGATACAAACATATAACTGAAATACCATACATTTATACAGTATAAAAGCAGGCACAAAAGCACTTATTTGGCCTACAAAAACCCAACCAACCAAACAAAACAAAACCCATGCATTTATGCCTGCAATAACTTAAAGGAAATGCAGCAAGCAGAGAGACAAAAACCCACTTCCAATGACATAATTTGGCAGTTTGAGTTTGACAAGATACTGTTATCCCCTTAAGAGCTTGAAAATTGAGCATTTAGCTGAAAAAAAAGCCCCACATTAGAATGTTTGTTTGGCATCTACTTTGCTTCCTAACAGAAGCTAATTCTATCTTGCATAGAAAAGTTAAGTACGGAAAGGCTCAAATAACACAGCAATAAGGATAGAAAGAGCAATAAAAGCATATGACAGCTATTCAGGACTGTGGCTCAGATAAAATAAACAAGACAAAAAACAAAACAAAACAAAACAAAACAAAACTTCATTCTACCCATTTCACCAGTTTTGTTTCACTACAAAGATTCACAAAACTACAAAGTTAGAAAGCATAATCCCATCCAAGGAAGCAGCAGCAGGGATACGGCCGCAGAATTTAACCCAAGCATTATTTACTTTTGTATTTAAGGAGACAGCCACGTCAAATTTGCCCCAATTCAGCGACATTTTACAAAATTAAAGAACTGCAAGTGTATCTCCCTGAATTCTAATATATTTTTTCCTCATGGGCAACCTTTAAAAATTCCTACGAAGTATTTGCAATGCAGATATTGCAATGCTGCAGGATGGAAAGCTGAAGTTCAAACCATCTAGAAACAGAGTAGGACTAAAATGAAAGTCCTACAGCCGTGGTATGACCACCAAAACATTGGACAATATAAAAAAAACTTGAAAAGCAAGGATTCCCAGAGAATGATTGCACTATTTTTTGTTAAAATGTTACTAATAATCAGGGCAACCTTAAGAAAAAAGACTAAAAGTATGTCATGCTAACCAAGTCTTATTTCTGTGGCTAACTCTGTACTTGGAACCAGTGTAGACACAGGGAAAATATCTTTATACTGCACCAACAGAGCTGCAAGCTCCACTGAGCAGAGTCTATAAAACCCAGCTCCCTGTTACAGCTGTAAATCTACAGCCAGAGAGATCATAACACATCCTCTGCTTCTGTAGCCACACTGGTAACAGTACATGATCTCTGCAGGAACAGAAACCACAACAGTGATGATAGGTGAGATCTATAGCACAAATAGTCACCTAAAGCAAAACTAGGTGTAATTAATTACCTCTTGTTAATATCCCCTTAATGCTGAAAGGAAGGGGGAAACGCAGTTATGAAGACTAGTATTAAGCATAAGATTCATTTCTACTAACCTTAACAGACAAACATCTAGTTTAGGTTTGTCATTGAGACAGATGCTCTCCACAGTCGGTGGAGAGAGGTACCTTCAAAAAGTGAATAATTCCATCGTAAAATACTTGTTTAAGATAAACAGAATGATTTGCTTTCTGGAAGCGCAGCTCTGTCTCAAGTGTAGAGGGAGCCTAAATACCTAAGTTATAGAAGTCTAACAATGTAGAGAAACTCTATACTTTAAAGCAGTAGATGAAGTACAGAAAAACTTAAATCCTTAATCAAGAATGGCATCCAAATTTCACAGAATGAAAACTCCGCAAAGCTGCTGTGTCTTAGGTAATCCCTTTGGTCGTGTTTGTACTTGAATCAAAATAGCATCTTAAGGGTTGGGCTGACTTGGTATACCTGCAACAGATAAATCCGTTAATACTGTGCTAACATAACCAGTATCTTACAACCCCAGTGGGTGTTTTGTACACTTAGTGAGTGCCTACCAAGAAATGAACACATTGCCAACACAGACAAAAGCAGGAAATGCAGGACCTCAGCATTAAGTGTTGTCTTCCAGTAGCCTAGAGGATTTGCTCAGGTGGTAACACCCAAGCATGAATAACAGCTTGAGTCATTTTCATGATAAATAGGAGTGGCAGGGAAGACTTTCAAAGCAATGGTGCAGACAGTGGAGACTATCATTCAGTATCTTTCCTGGTTTTTCAACTTGCCTTCAGCTGTTAAGGCAGATAAAAGTTTCAAGCCTCAAAAAGCACAGCACAATTTCTATAAAAGGAAACTCTTCAGGAGTACTAGAAAGGCATGGGAGAAACACTCTTACATACTTTATTTATGCATTTATTAAAAAAAGTGTGTGTGTGTATATGCTCAAACTAAAAAAGCATATAAACATATATATATGATACTCTCTGATATACCCACAAATACCCAAAAAGCAACTACCTTACAGACTTCTAAGAATGTGCCTTGTATCATAAAGGCAAAATCATAGAAGGCTTTCCAGCCACAGCTCTGACAGCTGAAGTGTCAGAGCTAATTCATGACCTTAAAAAAAAAAAAAAGAGCACATGCAGCAGAACCAGTATGATCCTTTAGCACTATCACGCCAAGCAGTAGCAGTGGCAGCGACCTCTCTCTCATCACACACGCTTCTGGAACACGCTCATGATGCAAGCAGAAATATATTTAGTATGTACAGACAGAAAACCTCAAAACCAATTCTCAGTTCCTTCTTTAAGGTTAAAGCTGCACCCTCCTAACGTAACTTTTTCAAAAGGACCATGGCGAGCACATGAAATGGCATAGTTTGGTGACCCTTGGCACACTTTTTCCCCTGTAAGAAAAACCCTAGAAAATTCCACATTAGGAATCATTGTCCATAGCAACCTCCACGCTGAGGCAGGATACTAGGTGCCTAAAATCCAGAAGATCACAGGAGATGGGTGATGTCTGCAAGAGCAATCTGATGCCTGCAATTCCTGAGGTGCCTGTCTTTACACCAGTGAATTTCCCTAGGTGCTTCCTATCCTGCCAGTGAGTGTGCTTGCAAATGCTGTCATTCTGGGTAAGCCAAGCATTTTTTTGTGCCCAAGGCTGTCCCTCATTCACAAATTAGATACTCCTATATCTAAGGAAAGGCAAAATTTAGTAGGCATGAAAGGAGCGAGTCTGACATACACTAGCTTTTCTAAGAGAAACTGGCTGCTGTGCAGAAACATGTATGACTCCCGGAGCCTAGAGGAGAGACAGCAAGGGAATGCATGATTCATTTGCCAGCGCTGAAGTCACTCATGTGATTGAACCCACGACTATGGCTGTAGTCAGTAACACAACGAGCCACGGCCTGCCCTAAGGCCTTGAGGGCAAGTGACAAAGCACAGCTTGCACCCACACAGCTAAACTTTCTCCACCTCTAATCCACACCAGCAGTTGAAAATAGTCCCTGAGCTGCATCATGCCCCAAATCTTACCTAGGCATTGTCCAGAGAAGTGCTGACAAAGGCCAAAACATGCCAGGGAACACATTACCGACGAAACACCACCGATGACTGTGGGGCAATACTGAAGCCCAAACTATTGTCCCTTTGACGCTGGTAGTACCAACGCAACCCCAATACCCGGTCCTTGCTGCCTGGCCTTACTTGGCTGCCTATCAACAAGGTTTTAGAGCCATTCTTCTAATACAGAAGTAAGCAATTTATCTAGTAACCTACTGTATAAAAAGTTGACGGTATGACCATTCCTACTTCTTCCAGTTTTAAAAGGAATGACTTAAGACGTCAAAATCAAAGAGAACCTCAAACTGCATGTAGACACCTACCTCCAGAAGAGGTGTAGGACTTCAGACATAAACCTAATAGAAAACACTACTGAGAAGGATACATACCACAAGAAAATATACTAACTCCCATTCCTAGATGCTCAATTCCTCCTTACAAGCACAGAAACCCAATTTTAAATTGTACACTGCATCCAAGGAAACAGGCACTAAGCACTCCAGTATGGTGAGCTCCACAATAACTCTGACCTTGTACAATCAAAGACTAGGAGCCTGCATAGTTAAGCTTGTACTATACCAAATACTTAGGAGTACTTGCTTACATGTAACTTCTTACAGCTTTACCCTGACCTAGATTTGTCTAACACTTTTTAAGCAAATCTTAAACATACCTATTTAATATTTTTCTCCTTACTGCATGATCAAAGTAGGTCTGCTGTTATTCCAGCTCAGTGAGTTTGTCATATTAATGCAATAAAATATATTCTTTGGTAATACATGGTTTTCCTCAGGAATGCATTTCTGCCACAATGAGCTGCATAATTTAAAACCAACAGAAGTCTTTGGTGTGGGATGAGGTATCTGAGTATAAACATTAACTACATAGTTAGTTGACAAATACTTATTGCAAACATTGAGTTATGTTAAATCAATGATACATGATAAAACAGTACTGTAGACTTCACTGCAAATGTTTAATTGACAATAGAGATGACCAAGAAGAAGGAGCTGATAAAGGAGAAGCATTATGGAGCACAGTTTAGGCAATGCTACATGGAAGGAGTTATAGACACAGCAAAGTACACTTGCCTACTTTTGATCATATTTTAACCATTAAGAGAAGTAACCTTTTAGAGCCATCTTTATCTTGCATCAGTCATCAAAACTCTGAACCGCATTAAAAGTCTAAATAACAACATGTATCAATACTGGTGTTCCTTCTTCCTTTGAAAAATACAAACACCAATTAGGATAGAAAGTGCTGAAGAGCAATACAGCCAAAGAAGGCTACAGTGCCAACAGCTGTAGCACAATGCACTGCTTTGGTTCAACATCTGTTTGTCCCTCACACATAAACAAACACCAAAAAAACCAGTTGAAGCTAGCAGACCAAATCAGACTGCGAATGAACTCCCTTTAGCCTGCCGTAGTGCACCTTCCCATTCTGTTCTGGGCTGTTGTAGGGTTGTAGAAGGCAATGCAGCTGCCTCTCATCCCTGTTAACAGCAAAAGTTACCAGGCAACCTTTAAAAACTGCAGTCCTACAAGGAATACCCTTTGGACTCCTAGTGCTCATGTGGATGAGTTAACAAGTTAACAACAGAACATTTTGCCATCTGTAGAGCTTTCCAGGAAACCGTGGCCATGCTTCTTTCTCTAGCCCGCCTTACTGGGCTGGCATGAATTACCTTATCTTTGGACAAGGTTGCGGTTGGTCTGCAACTCCAGTGCAGAAGAACAAGACCCTTTCACCACCCCAGTACTGGGCAGCTGAAGCTTGACAGAGCAGAAGGGCTTCACACATCTCATCTCTGGCCCACCAAAGGCTGCCTTGCAGAAAAAGTATTTTGTAGCATGGCCCAAACTATTTTAAGTATGCCAAATGTGATGATTTAGAACATGTGTACGCTCCACACTCTTCACCTACTGTACATGTGAAAAGGCATTTGCAGGAAGTACATTCCCTAAGCAGCAGTATGGAAGAAATCTAATACCAGCCTGTTCCTCCCTGTTCACAGCTTATGAGCAAAGTGCAAGCTGAGAGGCAGGGAAATACAACTGGATTGCTTTGCAGATACAGATAACAAAGATGGATACCCCATAGGTGTTTACTTTTTTGAATGACACAGGAAAAAAAGAAACAAACAAAAAACGAAACAAAAAAACAAACCCAAGTCATGCTGTTCCCAGAAATAAATGCATTTCAGGTATTACAGAAGTTTCACTCTTAAAATTGATCATGAAAATTGACAGACTTTGTATTTGATTTACGTGCACTGAAAACCTGCTCTTCCCTGCTTCTTCCTAATGCACTGTAGCAAGCAGTGACACGAGTCAAATATGTGACATGGCAGCTGACAGGGCTTTCTCTAAGGGAAATTCAGAGATTCTGAGATTTGTTCACACAACCTTAATCTGAGATATTCGAAACAATTACTACTTTGACTGGCCACAAGAGAGATCCATTTGACAGAATTATGAAAAAGGCTGAGCATGAACTCCCAGGCTGGCAGGTAACAAGCTATCCCATTTCACAGGAAACAGATTTTAACTATGTCAGGGTTTAAATCATATTTATATAAATATGATAAAAAATAATCAAAGGCTATAGGCACCTTTATTTTTGAGTCTAAGTAATTTCAGTTCCCTTTATTTAAAGTTACGAAATTAAAACAGTGCCCAAAATACTACAGTGAGATGAAGCACAAATGTTCTACAGTAAAGAAGGAATGTCATACAGTATAGTTCTATTTTGCCAATACAAATTATGCAGCATTATTACCATATTCTAAACTGACCTCCACACAGTCTGCACCTGGAAGTATCATAACCTCACTGGTAGATAATATTTGAGTGGATAAAAGGGGCTTCTTCCTTCAGGGTTCAATAAAGATTTAAGGAAAAGGAAGTATTTTCCACATGATTTAGTCAGTATGGACACTTGCCATTTTTCAAAATTAAGAATTATTGAGAAGAAACCAACTTTTTTCCACCCTTTATTTTGTCTGGCTATGCTTTTTTTGTTAAAAGAAAGGATGACCTAGAAAAGTTACATCTCCTTCCTAAAGTACAGATGACTAAATCAGCTAGCTACGCAAAAGCAATAAACATATTCACAATGACTAGCAAAGGAGTGATATATTATCTTCAAATACCAGTAAGAAACAGAATCCTTCACACTCATTTGATACAGCTTCCAAAGTCAAATAAAGGTCAGATGCACTTAAGATTTTTTTCTTCAGAGAAATTATGCAAGGCGTTTTTCCTCACAAAAGCCCTGTGACAAGTAAAACTACAATAAATTCAAGCTATTCTGTATTCAGTTGCTCAGTCCCTTTAAATCTCTCATTGAAGTCCTGCTTCCTAAAGCACTCAGGAGAATGAGGAAAGACTGGATAAATACAGACCTGACTTTCCAAAGAGCAGACAAGCCTTGTAATGAAATGTACTACCTGTGGGGGAAGATAAGAACTAAACAAAAATATATGGCAAATAATTGGGGGAATCAGAGTTGGATTATGCAAATATTTGTAAATAAATGTATTACAAATGTTTCTATTCTTATTTACCAAGCTAGAATTTTTTGCATAAGCTTTACTCATTCCATGCTTTTCTTCATTTTAACAATTTTTTTTGGGAAAAAAAAACCAACAACATTCTCTAACCATATTAGGAAACTTGAATCTCCTTGAGATTCCATCTTTTTTTGGATTATCAGGTAATTTGTTTAAAATTAACCCAAAGCAATCACTTATGGCGAGATATTCTTTATAACTAAAGCAATAGTCATCTGGCTTTTCTCTCCTCCTTTTTAGAGTGTTTGGAGGTAAGAGACATTTACTGGTATCAATTACACTTCTCCAATTACCTACCCTTTCTTGAGGGAATTGCTAATTAAGCAGACACATTGTAAATCTTGTAAACCATTACATGCTGACAATATCCAGGTAGTGAGACAATATCCAGGTAAGGAACTGCAGAAGAATATGGTAAACCACTCCTTCGTTCACTAGCTGAACCTTTCTGGGGCACCTGACCTCAAGAGCCTTGCAAGTCAGCCATGGAAGCATTTTCTCCTGTTGCTAAGTTGCACTTTTCAGACAAAACCAGCCGATACTTAGATGTGAAGCATGGGTGGATTTTCTGCCCTAGAGGACTCACGGCTTTATGTTTCTATGTGCAGCCTTACAAAGTACAGGCCTCAGGTCCTTCACTGCAGTGACCCAAAGACTCAGCAAGACATTTTAGCATTAGATAATGTTTCACTACTTCTTGTCTCCTGAGCCGCCACTATGCAGTCTGCCGCTTACAACTCGCAGCCTTTCCCTTACGGGCAGCTGGAGGAGGCAATGGAGGCCAGTGCAGAATCACAGGGTGCTCGCACACTGGCTCCAACTGCCGCAGCTGGCTGCCACAGCTTCCCTCAGCTTTTGAGGGAACCCTGCTGTGCCCTCTAGTGACAAACCTCCTGCAACAGGAGACTGCAGACTGTCCTGTGCTTGGGGAGATCCAGGGGAGACACGACGCACAGGTCAATGAAGTAGAAGGGCCCTTGGATACGTGTACTGCACATTTCTTTTTATCCCCTCCACTGTGCTCCACTCCACATATCTTACTGCCAGTAGACAATCATTGTAGGTCCCCTGCAACCGAACTATTCTATTAACACTCAAATCGGCTATATAAGCTACCCCAAAACAGTACCAAACATACACCGCTGGCAACTCAAGCAGACAGATTCAATACGTTAAAGTACAAACAGAGCACTCCGAAAACTTGAAATAATCCTGCGCTTGTTGTTGTTATAATTTGTTTCACAAAAGCCTGCAGCTATACCCATAATTTTTGAAAACACAATGCTTTGGATTTTCCACTCTGAAAGCACTAGTCCTAATCAGACATCTGCATGTGGAGCTCGAATTACTGTGTAGAAACTGGTAGATACGGCTTATTGCTGATCAGTAAGCTGACTTCAAACTGGTTTGCAGAAGGTAACAGGAGCCACTTTTTGCTTGTAGAGAGTCAAACTTGGGTATCTGTACCTCTGCCTTTTGTCCTCTGAATGTTACAATTCTCAAATAAGCACTTTTTATATGCCTGCAAGCTTCTTAAAATACTGCCTGCCTCTTGAAACACTGCCTCATTTTCCCTGTTTCTGTAGGCTCTGGTAAAAGGCTCTCAACCTCAAGTGCTTTCAGGCAGTCTTATTCAAAAAATGGCAAAACCATGAAGAAATTCATACAGCAATGGAGAGGCCATGTGCGCTTCCCAAGACACCAAAGAAACATGCAAAAGCATTACAGGGGGAAAAATTTACGCTCTGACACAGCAGCTATAGCACTGCACCAGAAATCCTGGAGCACAGAGTGCCGTGCTGATGAGCGTGGAGCTGGATACACAAGTCTTGGCTCCCCCAATGGAAAGGTCACCTTCATAACAGGGCATATTCAGGGAGCCGCCTGACATGTGCCCATTGACTGTGTTGGCAAAGGAAACCGAGTGGCAAGGGTTGGTTGGCATAAGGCAGTCCACCAGATTCAATCTGAAGCATGGCAATTGCTTCCATGCACCCCTGAGGCCAGCATGCTTCTGAGCTAGAAACCTGAACATGGATGGGGCTCTTGCTGCTCAGGCACAACAGTATTCCCCAAATCCAGGAGTATAACCCCGCAGCCTGGTAAAGTATTACCCATACTAGAAAAATGTTGACTTTTCACTCTGAAGTCATACACAAACCAAACGCAGATTACCCTGAAAAGAAAATTTGCTTCATGATTAAACTATCCCATTAGCTATGGCGCACTGTGTTTTTTAAACTTCCTAGAACTGTAAGATTCAGGATGGGTTCTTAAATGGTTGCTTTATGTGTCTCTGGTCAAAGTTAACAGTCTTTATAGTCTCCTATTTTGTGGCATTAATAGCATATTTTTGGTTTATAAGTAACATACAATATAAAGAAACAATGTTTGATTTACTGAGATCCAGCCTAAAAAAACAACCCAACCTCCCAGCATTTATTTTAATGGCATCCAAAAATACTAAAGTGACTGAAGCGCAAAGGACAATGCAAATCAATATTTTCAGTAGTATTAACAAACATATCAGATGCACAGAACTAAGGCCCTGTTGCCAAGTGGGAATAGCAACTGGATAAAAATTAACTTACAAATAAAAGCATAGAATTTATTGCCTTGTCTTTGGCACCAAAATACCGTTTAAGGGAATTATTACCCTTAAGATTCATGCCAGACTAGTAAGATGATGCTGGCTTACAATCACGTAAATCAGCAGAGCTATGTTGACTTCTTCCCCCGATATACTCTTTTTCAAAACCTGAAGACATGCCAAAACTAATCTTGCTTTGCTCTTGTAATTTATTTTGCTAGAAATAAATCTCAGCAAGACCACAACTTATTTTATAAAGTTGGGTGTGATTTCCTTTTTCTAGATATGCCCGTTACACAAGGACAAATGCTACTTTAAAGCATTACTTACAGATTGCCAAGCAAGAGACTCCATAATTCGATGTTCACAGCGTTCTAGATGCTTTATCATTTCCCTTGTTAGGCTTGGCTCTGCTTTAATAAAGCTTTCAATCACCTTGTAGAAGTCAAAAGCTTTTAAATCAAATACATTGAGGATCCATGGGAAAGACAAGTCTGTTTCAGCACTGGTACCATCACTTTGTGAGGCATTTCCTGCAGGGAAAACAGACTAAAATTATCAAGAGTACTACATTCTTTCACTTCTGATGTTTTTCCCTTTTTGTATTTATTGAATCATTGCTAGTTCAGAAATTTCAATGAGCACTTTTTTTTTTTTTTGCTGTTTACTGTATTTTATGTATTAGAACAAATGGCAATAATTATCAATAAATAACAATGCTATTTAGGACTTTAGATTCAACTTACTGCCATATGTAGCCATGACAACCTCAACAGCACATGCCAGAAGAGATGTGTGGAAGACGTTATCATTCAGAAGTTTGCTAAGGAGAAAGAAAGTTATTAATACTTGTCCTAACACTAAAATAGCACATTTAGATAACAAGTTAGGGGCACATACCTGAAATTCTGCACTGAGAGGCGCTCTTCCTCCTGAAATATATAAATCAAACCAAACTTGTGAATATTCTTAGTATTTGTAAATGCAATGCCAGTATTAAGCTACCAGTACTAAACTTACCGACTTTAGCATAGACTCCATTACTCTGTAATATAGACGTACTCCAAGCTTATATCTCTGTTAAAAAATAAGAAATTAAAGAATATTACAAGAAGTTTTAACAGACTACAACAGGCAGACTCTCATGTTTTAACAATTCAGAACACTTCTGTTTTTTGGAAGAGCCACTAAAAAGAAGTCATTGTCCTCAGTTCCATTTGCCAATAGCACTGGGGAGGCCTCAAAGGCTACCAAAGTTTGTGACTACCCCAACCACATGAAGACTTAATCGAGTGTTTATGTTGATTCACAGCTAACAGGATAAAAAGCAGGGCTGACTGACAGGAGATTGTAGAGTACAAACTTGGTTGGATTTGTTTTCCAAAAGTCCTTGTTGAAAGCACAGCCGGCCTACTGATTTTGTAAGGAAGTGAGTCACCTTTTGCAGTTTTAGGTTGTTACCTTAATGAATGCAAATATATATTTCACTAAATGTATTGTGCTCAGCAATTTTCCCATTCTTCGTAAAAGTATTCCCAACATATTTCCATACCGTTCCTATTGCTCCTTTTATATTAAGAATAATTTGTTGAATACTATCTTTACAGCACTTCAGAAAAAAATACCTGTCCATTCCTCAAGTTGAAAAGAATATAGTTACTTTTTACCATTATTGATCTGCACTGAAGGAGGACAGCCAGCAAGTCAGGTCTCATATTAGCTAGCACCAACAGAGTTCAAATGAGTAATACTCAACAAAAATTACCTGTGAGCCAATTTCAGCCCATCCCTGTCCAACCGCTTCAGCAAATTTCTTTTTGAAGATGTGGTCAAGACTTTCCACTCTTTTCAGGATACTATCCTTAGGGTTCACTGTGCAATTCTAAAAGTACAGGAGGGAGGGCAGGGGAAGGAAAGGCAAAGAAAGGACATTTTACTTCAAAAACATTTTAATGATTTAATCACATTAGTCCTGCTTCATTTTATAACATCTCTCAATCAGCTCATCAGCATAAATAAAAGTGGAGAATTTAAAAAAAGATAGAATCATTGTAGACATTCAACAATTTCCAGCAACTACAACTTCATGTCTCACATGCAACAAGCTACAACTAACCCAACTAACGTGCGAGTAGTATCACCGACGTTAATGTCTTCAAAGTTAGAAATATGCTTAAGTTGCTGAATGTGGACATCCTCCTCCTCTTCTTTATCTCCCTTTTATATCCCCTTCTTTTTCCATCTGATACATACATAAATAAATCTTACTATTTAGCACAGTAACAAAAATATTTAAGAACTTGTAGGTTCCAGTACACATCAGTTAGATAGAAGTGCTTTCTAAAATAAGTAATTACATTTAAACCATCCCAATTAAAATGCACTTCTTCAAAAAATGGTTGTTAATAAAGGAGTTTCCCAGAACATGTGCATCAGATCTACAGGTGTATATTTTACTTGAGTGATAATTCCAAGAATCTTTCACAAATCTTCCTTCTCGTCACTTACATTGAAATATATGATAAGAGTATCTGATGGTTTATCAGTTGCTGAGTTTAAAATCATAATCAATTGCTGAATGTTATTCATTGCAGCTCTGGAAAAATACAACAAAATGCATAATAAACATTAAGGTTGGCTTGACAGTTTCCAGAAACTGAACAGCAATTCTACAAACAAAAAAAAAAAATATATTATTTTAGTTCTCATCCCAGTTATCAAACAACCTGCTGGGAAAAACTGTTGCACTGTGTTAACCATTGTGAATTCTAATAATCTAATTTATCTAATCATCTAATTATTAGAATGATTACAATCCATAAGTAAATAACCAAAAGAACATAAATTAAGTAATAAACACTAAAGAGCACTTTTAAAAGCAATAAAACGGTGGAACGGCAATCCTTGTATGTGAAAATACTCAGTTAAATCAAGCAACTCCCTAACAAAAAACCTCTTTGGCTTTTGTACAAAAATAATACAAAAGAATGGTGAATGAAGACAACTTTTATGTTTCAAGTCACCTGTTCACAAGTGTAATAAGTAAGATGTATTAAAATATGGCAGTCACAAGAAAATACAGCCTTTTTAACACAGATGCTTTGAAAAAACCACATTTTTCAGAGGCAGAGCTGTGAACATTCCTATTGGCAATAGCATGAGAATAGTCTTCTCCCTTGCTGGATCTGAACCCAAAAGTCACATTAAAACTTAAATTCTTACTTTAACTCCAATTCCTTCTATTTCCAATAGAAAGGCTACAATTTCTGTAATCCTTATTCCACCTGCTATATCTGTAGCTAGGTTAGAAGGATCTTAAATATAAAATCTTCTTAACTTTTAAAGTATTATGGGTAGGGAAAGGGATGTAGACATTAAAGAAATTTTTCAGTGTTCCCAAGAAATACAAACAATATCTTCTTAAAAAGTAGAACAAAAATTCTTTATTGTCTAGATGAAAAGTAGATAAAAAATATGAATAACATTTTATTAACTTGGATATATTGAAGTATTGAAGTATGCCTCCATATACGATCTTATTGGCATTATTTTACAGGTACAGAGTAAAAAAAAAAAAAAAACAAACAAAAAACACTGACATCAAAACTATTTGTATCTCTACTTAATGCCTAGAATTTTCTTGCTAAAAATAGATTCAAAACCACAAGTAATATCCATTGATTCATATCCAATGTCTTAATGCAGAAAACTACTAAAGCTAACCCAAGTAACAGCAGTATTTCAGAAAAGCTGTAATAATTTAAAGAATTAAGAATACTGTGAAGACAAGTGCATAGGATCCTGTTGTTTATTCCACAGACAGTTAAATGCCTTATTAGGGTGAGTGTATCTCTCTCTGAAGAAAGCATTTTTCAGTTTCTCTTCTAGAACTGAAATCCTGATGACAAACATTTTTTATGACTTTCAGAAAGATCATTATTTTAAGATAACAGAACATGGCCTCTTCTCAAATAGCATGTATTATCCAGGAGGTGACTGAAATATCTATAGGTGGGAAAATAAGAACAATAATGATCTTGTCATACAAGACAAGAAGGTATGTGCATGAGCTAGCATCTAAACAGCCCACATTTCCAACTTTTGGGGATATCATGTATTGTTCTGCCTTTATTATTTGCACGTGCATACAGAACTAATAATATATCCAGTGCGTCCATAAGTACTAATGTGACCCGGCTTTTTTTAAAACATGTTTCAAGTTGTGTATTAAGCAATAGCATTAAGTTTCTGTTCTTTTAGAAAGGTTAGTGTGTTAATTTCTCTCCTAACATCTAAGAAACAGTTTGATTCTTCCAGTGGTATTGTTACTTTCTGAATTTTTCATTGTGGTTTTTTGTTTTTTGGTGGGGTTTTCTTTGTTTGCTTATTTCAAATTTCTGTGCTGTTTAACCTCAATTTGGCTCATATTACTCAGAAAATAAGCGGAGAAAGAAGAAAAATATGTTCAATCATTATAACTGTAGTAGTGCAAAGATGCATTTTTCTTTAATCTACTTTTTAGGAGGTTTTGGTAAAATCACTTCTGCCAAAACTCTACTAGTGATAAGGAAAAGCATAAAGACAGTGGAAAAAACTAAAACAAAAACACACAACCCATTCTCATTATGCTCTGACCTAGTACTTACATCCACTTTATCTACTGCTTTCTATATAAATGACCAGATACAAATCCACTGATGAAAATTATTAGATTCTCACCAATTTCAGGGGGCTTTAGAGCAGATTCTAAGTGTCTAGGTCCAGAAAGAAGGCATTATAAAAAGATTCAAAGAAATAAGTATGGTGCTTTCAACATAACCTATAAGGGGTTCTACTTAATGCAGGAAGAGTTAATGAGAGACCTTCCACTCTATGCTGGTGATCAAAGGTTTACTGCCATCTAGTGACAGTTCTGTGGCTTTATGAAAAACAGTTACTACAGCCCAAATCACTGCTGGTGAATGAGCCTTCACTTCAACTGTCTTAAATGGCATCAGTTTTGGAAAACTCAGAGAAAAGCCCAAGTGGATGGAGAGAATCTAAATATATCACTAGACCTCCTCTCAAGATCAAAATTGGTTTAGCACATTTCAAATTTTTAGCAATGCAGAAACTTGGTACTCCTGGACTTTCTTAACAGGACTTCCATGACAAGAACTTTAATGAAGCATCTTTCACAGTGTTAGAGGGCTTTTTTTAATGCTAGTATAACTGAAAAGCGTCAATACCAAGCTCTCTACATTTGTCAAAAATGGGCTTTGTTGTCAATGGCCTTCTTGTTAAATACACCGCATGTTATAGATGGTCTAGTTCCTGATACCGCACATTCAGTCTGGGAACCGATACACAAGCTGATGCCTTTATGGATAAAAAAGCATTGCTGTTTTAGTTAAAGATGAGAAGCATAAGACTAAAAGGGACCACTAAGGCAATCAAATACCTTTTGCAGTCACAGGTGATCAAAAGTTCTTTCATATACTGATCAATATCTCAGTTGCATGTCTCATTATTTTTATGAAGAAGCTTTTCAGAACCTTACTGTTGGCTAGAAAACAATTGGTTTCTGCAGAGGGCATTTAGTAGATTTATAGTGGATGCACAAACCCAGAGTCTAATTCATTCTTCCACACACATAAAAACACTGTAGAAGTATTTTTAATAAAAACAAAAATAATTTTACTCATTTGAGAAAACTGATGTAATAATTAAGCGTACAATATTTTATCTTCTCTCAACAGCATGCTAAAATGAAAGGCATTTATACAGCAAGCATGGAACAAGAACTTCACTGTCCGATTTTATTAAACCTGACACCTTAAGAATGAGTGCCTGTGTGAACACTTCTCTGTCTGTCCACATAGCACATGGCATTGCAGTGACACAGCTGGTTAGTTCTTGAGTGTCCAGGAATTTTCAAGCACCATCAGGCAAAAACACACTGATTTTTTTCAAAAAACTGTGTGGCACAAGGGAAAAATGGTACATGCAAATCTCCTTTCCTTTGGTTAACTGAATTCAAGCTCGCAGTTTTTCTGCATTTGATTGTAGATCAAACAATCTCCAATTAATACCACATTTCTACCATATCTGTCCATTTTCCCGATAGACAAAAATATATTGGAACTCTATTGGAACTCTGAAATGTTCATCTTCCCAATACAGGAAAAAAAAAATGTTGGCACTCTGAAATGTTAATCTTCCCATACAGAAAGAAAACAATACTAAGAAGAAAAAGATCATGGGAGAAGAAATGTGTGTGCATATACAATTTGGTATCAGGAAAGGAAGCCAGAAGATACAGAGCTAGAGTAAAGACGGGAAAGGAAGATGAAAGTATAGCAGACAAAAGTACTACCATGGAAGTGTAAAGTGCATTCTCACAAGAACAAATACAGCAATCTATTTTACAGACATCTTGCACTTCTTAGACAACTCAGTAAAAAGCTTTCCCTGTTTTCCAGCAACTTCACCAGGAACTGAGGGCACTCAGCACCCCTCAGGACATGCTCACTGCTCATTAGTGACCAGAACCACATCTGTTTTATGAAAAACAAAACAGTTCCTTTAAAATTGAAACAACTACTCTAAAGATGAATATTTCTACTTAGGGTATTAAGCTGTGTTCTTTTGTTTAAAAGAAAAACTCATACCGAACAGGAGTCTGTGGAAGTATAAGATTAAGTTCCTCATCTGGATTGTTTTTTAGTGGTGTCCTCTCCAACTGTGAGCTACAGAAATGGAAAACAAACTTATGAAGAACTAATGTAATTCAAAAAAAACTGTTTTCTATAAAGACTTATTAATCTGAAGAGAAGACTGTAGAACAGTTTTTTACAAGATCTAGATGTCCAACCACTCCAGTTGTTAGAACAATGTAATTTAAATTCCCAAGTAGATCTGCTTTGAGCAGGATGTTGGACTAGATGACCTCCAAAGTTCCCTTCCAACTTCTGGGATTTTTTTTCCCCCAGAATTCTATTTATAAACAGCTTAATTTATATGTACAGCTGGTATTAGCTCCATTTTGATCCAATTTCAAATGAATGTATTTTTCTAGCATAGATGAAGTCACAGACTCACATCATGAGCTCACATCAAGTTATGGAAACGTTTAATTGTCAGGAACCACTGAATTTTAAGTGTATGACAAAAAAAATCAAAGAGAATCATAGAATAGTTTGCGTTGGAAGGGACCTTTAAAGGTCATCAATTCCTAACCCCCTGCAATGAGCAGGGACATCTTCAACTAGATCAGGTTGCTCAGAGCCCCGGCCAACCTGACCCTGAAGGTTTCCAGGGATGGGGCATCCACCACCTCTCTGGGCAATCTGTGCCAGTGTTTCACCACCCTCAGCGTACAAAATGTCTTCCTTATATCTAGCCTAAATCTACCCCCCTTTATTTTAAAGCCATTCCCCCTTGTCCTGTTGCAACAGGCCCTGCTAAAATAAAAAGTTTGCCCCCATCTTTCTTATAAGCCCCCTTTAAGTACTGATAGGCTGCAATGAGGTCTCCCCGAAGCCTTCTCTTCTCCAGGCTGAACAACCCCAACTCTCTCAGCCTTTCTTCATAGGAGAGGTGTTCCATCCTTCCAATCATTTTTGTGGTCCTCCTCTGGACCTGCTCCAACAGGTCCATGACATCTGTATTACTGAACAGCACCAGGGAATGTGCCTAGGCACTGGTACTCAACTGTTTATTCTGCTAAAACATCCATGGCACATTTCTGTCCCGTGCAAACCACCATTCCCCAAACAATTTGTGGGTACAGGTCAGAAGTCAGAATGGGCTGAGGACCACTCCCAGCAGGCCACCAGCTTCCAAATGCCACCATCTGGTTTTAGGAAGGAGGATCTGGACAGTGAGGACGCAAGCCATTCCATGCCAGCTGGCCCCCCAGCACTGTAACACCGCCTCAGGCATATCTAGTCAACTAGCGTGACATGGCCTTGGCCGCCTCCTCCTCCTGATTCCTCAGCTTCCCCTGGACGACAGGGGCTTGCACAGAGTAAGAATTAGAGTAGAGCTTCCAAATCATTTTAGGTAGAGTCACAGTCATATGTTTTCTAATTATTTAAGCAATAATGTAAAGCAAGGCTGGCGATGCCAGAAATACCTTAGCTGAACTACAAACCTAAGAGGTCAACAGGATACAGAGAAGGGGCGGAAAACAACGCAAGTTCACATTTTCTATTATAAAATGAAAGCAGTAAATGGAAATATTACCATGCTGTGACATCAGGCTGTAGAGTTTCATCATGATCCAGAAATAATCTTGCGTCTATATCTTTGTTTTTGAGATAGAGCTCGTCATACTGTTTCGAGAGAACATCAACCTCAGAAAACAATGGAAAAAAAAAAACAACTTTATTTTATAGGAACAAGTTTCACAGTTTACTGAATAATATAAGCTGGTCCTACCTCATGAATACAATGCTGAAATGCTAAGAGAATGACCTTGGAGCTCACAAAGTCACTTCTTACACAACAGCTGAAACATACCAAGGAAAATTATCATTCCCACACGCAAACAAAGATAATCTTTTATAAGAGAAAACAATCCAAGATCATGAGACCTTTTTGAAGAAATGTAGGTCTTGACACTGTAAAAGAGCTAAAAATAGCTACAGTGGGAGACACAGACCTGCAAATCAAACTAACATTTCCAGGCTTTTAAATCTTTCCTTACAGAAAAAAGAGGTGTCTCCAGGAGCAGGAAATGTAAAATAATTGCCCTTAGAACAGCTGTCGGACAATCGGCTTGGTCCCTGTCTCTTCTGGTTTGGAGATGAAGACCAAGACCCAAACTCAAACCTTCTTGTTGTGAGTATAAGAACAGTTTCCCCATTTCATATTAATATTTGTACTGATGTAGTTCTTAAGAGACATACCTATTTCTACAAAAACACAGACCATTATTTCATATCCACATTGTTGTTTTTTAAATTACTGGTAAAAGTTTCTTAGTTGATTAGATCCCATATTGATATGACTTCATTTCGCATGGAAAAGTTTGTTGGGTTTTGGTTGGGTTTTTTTTGTTTTGAGTGACTAACATTAACTAGAAGTCTGGAATTTTTTTATCAGTGCCAGATACTAGCCTCCACTTCAAATCTGCTGCTGTGCTCCCACAGAAGTAGGCAGTCACCTCAATTATCTGTTCCCTGAGCCCTTAAACATACTAAATGATGCTGTGCTCTGGCAAATTCCTGCCAGAAAAACAGGCAACAGTGCATACGAACCCAAATTAGTCTCCCCTCCAGTCCCAAGAAAAAGCAAGCTGCAAATACCTCCTACACAGCTTTGCTCCTCATCCTCTCCTTTTACCTTTGCCAAATGCATTTGCTCCAAACTGATCTCATGGTTAAAACTTTGAGATTAGGACTATTAAATCAAAGATTATCTTTCAATTCCTATTATCACTATTTTTTAAATTTAAAAAGTTCATTATCTTTTCATTTTTCATTATCTTCCTAATGGCTTATGTGTTCTTTTTGTCTGAAATATTTCAGTATTTCATAAACTTCTAGAAAATTCAGATTCTCACTGCAAAAAACAGCAGCTCTTAGACAAAATGGCTGTACTGGGCTAACTGGGAAGAAACCTTCAGCCAAAAATAAGAATTCTGAATCAATCTATTCATCAGTTCATAAAGCCTGACCATCAAACACACAGTGAAGACAAATGAAATACCAACATTAAGCCTCAAAAGCTTTTCTTGTTTTGGAAATAACATTAAAATTTATCAAAATCTCAGTGGTTTTTTATGAAAATTAAAGTAAATTTAAGTGTCCCATATTACTAGCTATTGTACTGATGATCTTGGCTACAATTGGTTAGTTGGAGTACATATATAAACTGACTACCTCTGAAATACAGCTGTAACTTTCTGCTTTGTTTTAAAACATCCCCTCAGGCACTCAAGTTTCAGGAGCAAGGATCATGTGACTGGATTTTTCTTCAAATGCATCATTTTACAGAGTTTTCACCAGCAGAGTCTTAGACTGGTAATTTTGATACTGCGCTTCAATTGAGCAGCCTTGGATGAGAACCCTCATTGATTTGAGAATAG
Organism: Aptenodytes patagonicus; assembly: GCF_965638725.1. Taxonomy (NCBI): domain Eukaryota; kingdom Metazoa; phylum Chordata; class Aves; order Sphenisciformes; family Spheniscidae; genus Aptenodytes; species Aptenodytes patagonicus. The sequence goes on along the minus strand of NC_134949.1, from coordinate 195,984,468 downwards.
GCTGTATAAGGACCTTTGCCTGGAAGTTCATACAGGGCTTCCCAACTATATATACCCATAAATTAAAAAGTCTAAACAGACTGCTGATACCCTGAAATTAATTTTGGAAGAGATTAAGATCTTTAGTGGGTCTTGTATTTTGTCCCCCACGCAACAGATTATGAAACTAAACAGAACATATACTTGGCTGAATCTTGTAGACCTTCAATCTGATAAGCTTCAGAGCGGCTTATTTTCAGGTGACCACATCTATCAGTGACCCACAGCTAAACCTACTCTTTTAAGAACGATGGATGTAAATACATTGCAAGAAGTTACCTACTGAGGCGCTCTCTTGCATGTGATTGCATAGAGGTAGTCTGCTGCATCCAGGCTACAACTCAGTAAGATAAAAGTAATTCTGCATGGACACAGAAGTCCAAACTCTGCCAGTTGTGAAACTGAGCCTAATCTTTTGGATATCTCTCCAACATGACTACCGTAACATGTCTCAATTACATTTAAATTAAGGTGTGTAATTTAAGACTGTATGCATTCATAGCCTGACTTCAGACACCTGATATTGTAATAGCTGTATTTTAGATTAATGGCCTCACCAAGATCATGGATATGCAACTCCTATGTCATGTTTTGCTTTGAGCAAAAGCACTGGTTCAGCCTCAGGAAATTAATTTATTAAATTCAAATGTAAAAGCTAAATATACTCCATGAATACTGGAATCCCTGCTAAGGCACACTCCTGAAGAGCAATGCATTTTGCTAGATGATTTTAAAAGAACCTATTAGAACTTCATCAATGTGTAAAGGGAATCTTAAGCAATTTGGCATGAAGTAAAGCACTGTTGTTGAACTGTCTTAAATTCCTCCAATTACCTCTGGTAGTCCATTTGACGCTGCAATACCAATAGAATTCAAGAAAGGAATAAAGCTTGTGAAATACACATTTTTGACCTAAAAAAAAGAAAAAAGGTAACATTAGCAATGTACACAGGCAGCCATGCATACACTGCTTTCATGTCGTTATATAAAGAAACTGAGGCACTTTTGTAATGCACTGTGCTTTGTTTTCAATAAAGCAAAAATGAAATTGCTTACATATCCAAAACAGTGATACGCAAGCATGCAGTATGTAATCCATTGCTGGAACATTAAATGACTAAACTGGGAAAGAACTGCACTCTTCCCAGCCCTCTTATATTTCTGCTTCCATCACCTGCTTGGATATTCAAAAAACAGTTCTTTTTACACAGGAATAGATTTATCAGCAAAGGAAAAGGGGAATGGGGTCTTTAAGATCCCACACAGAAGCAATGTGCTGCTTGTGTACATTTCCCCATCATGGGATGCAGCTGTGAAACCCCATCAGAGCAGCCCTGCATCCACATGCTACATGCTGTGATCAGCCTATAACTTCGTACTGCATTCTTCACAGTTCAGTTTCCCTGGCAAAGTTATCACCCATACCAAAGGGCTTGTTTTTTGTTTTGGGGTTTTTTGTGTTTTTTTTTTTTTTAACTACCTACTAGAGAAACTACAGAATGGTAGAATGCCTTCACTATTGAACTTGACAGAATAGTTAAGCAGGCACAAGTATTGAGATTTAAAAAGACCACTGAAATAAATGCATATTCCAGATGGGGTTTAGCAGCAAGATCTAACAGACTTTAAAACACAGGCATTACCTCATCTAAATTACAATCATGCTCTTTACAAAGGACTTCAATGACTTTTGTATCGGTATCAGTTTGCTTTGAAGTACGTGTACTCCTGTTCTGACCTCTTCTTGGAGTTCGAGCTGAACCATTAACAGTCACTGCAGTCACAGCAGACTCTGCAAAGATAGTCAGAACCATCATAAGGTTAGAGTCGTCTTAAGAAAAAAGAGATTTAAAATTTTAAACCTAAGAGATTTAAATTTTTATACGATTTTTCAGGTCCTCTTCTTAAATATTTCCCTTTTCATCTGTTCAGCTGGGTAAGAAACCTTCATTACAGAAAACCTATACAAAAAGAAAACTAATTTTTAAATTCCTATATCAGTATTTGGATATTTTGCTTTTAAAAAGCTATTTAACACAGAATGTAATACCACTTTTTGTACATAGCTTTGAATAAGCATCTGTTTTGCAAAGCTAGGAAATCTTATCTTTTCACAGATGAGTAACTGTGTTTTCTATTTTTACAGAAGTGTAAAACAAGGAGCTGAAAGAGTAACTTCACTCTACATGTCTGAAGGTTAATAAAGTAATGCAGGACTTGAGTGCTGGTGGGAACCTGGAATATGGTTCTGCAGGGAATTCCTCCTTTCCCCAAATACCCCCAGGCAAACAAGTAGGAACAAACAAGTTCACCTTGAAGAAGATATCAAAAAAACTTAATTCAGTGAGGTAAATATATTTAATTTTGTTAAGCGCAAAGTAGATGGCATCAATATTGTCAGCTTCAAATATGTGAATTATATTAATAATGTACGTTAATATCATTAAATATTGTTGGTTTAAAACTGACACTCTGATCAGCATGCTGTTCTCATCTGTAACTACATTTGTATTTGATAACTGTTCTGAGAAAATCTGACAAACTACACTGCTCGGGTGGTTGCATCTTAATCCCCCTCAGCCTTAGTCAGATCATAAAGCTTGACATCATTTAGCACAACGTGAAGCCTCTTGGTCACGAGGATTTGAACAATACATTGTGTTACTTGCTAAAAGAATGAAGCGCTGTTTGACAGTTTACACAGCATCCTCACGTATCACACAGCTTGAAGTTAGAGATCTAATGCTTTACACTTATGACAGTGACACCCATATTTGCAATTTAGTCTGAAGTGGCAGCGTTTCTTTTCAAGATACAATGCACAGAACCAAACTGTTTCTAATAATGAGCTCCTAGTCTCCATAGTTTCACTAAAAAAAAAAAAAAAAATCAGTGTGAACAGAGAGTTCAAAACCAGGTAGGTTCAATTCCGTGTTCTTTGAAAGAGATCTGCTTTATAACCTCTGAAATAAGCAGTAGCATATGTCTGTCCCACTATTAAGGACAAGTTTAAATTCAAAATAATACTGGAGGAGGGCAGGGATTTGCTTGCCACAAGTCCATCCTTTCCCATCCTTTATTTGTATTGGCATTAGAATAAAAGCAAGGTTATTTGTTCTTACCTGCAACAAATAATTACTAGGTCAGATAAATATCCTCCAAAACACGGAATTTAAAGAATATAGCAGTGAATATAGCATCTATTCTATGACATTATAACCCAAGTGGATATTTAGTTGTGAAACAAAGAAATAAAGCAAGTCGATTTAGGCTGTAAGTACTAGTGTCGCATCCAAACCCAGCAGAGGATAAACTAATTAGTATCAAAAAATTGTTTTCTACATACTGTGGCTCCAAATACTTCAGTATATAATTCCATAGCTTGCAGAAGAAAATATTCAACAAAAATAGAATTCTATCTTTGAAAGCTAACATAAATGCTTACTTTCTCTTTTTAGTGAGGTTTTCCCAGGTTTTAGGTATAAAAATTGAATGTACAAAAAGTTACTGCTGAACAGAAGTTTCTATAGTGAAGACCCATTATATTTTTACTTAAAATAAAGAAGAGACACTTGCTAATAACAAAGGGGATGTAATAAAAGCGAAGCTATCTACATTTTACCGCTACCGTTTTATTTTGAGCTACCAGTGCAATTAGGTTTTCTATCCACCATACATTTCTTTTAGATGTCTGTATAGTCCAGTATCTTGCACATTTCTGTTGTCATCATACTGTTACGTGTCAATGAAATAACAGTCATAGCACCATCTCTTTGGTTTGTAACTCAAAGCAAACCTAAATAATAGTTCTCAGGCATCATCTACCCAGACCTTGAATTCTTTTAGCTAAGTAAAACTGCTGTTTTAACAAGCCCCTGAACAACTTGTATGGGCAGAGGACATAGCAAACGGATGGTACAAACAGAAAAAAACCCGAATGATATTAAATATGCTGCCACATTCAGATAATTTAATTCAAGTTCACTATCATCTAAATTGAACTAAAACATCAAAAAATCCATTTCAATAAGCTTAAGAAGTTTTTCTATATTAATTATGTTAGCATTACTCTTAATAGAAATTTAACCAATTTACTTTCTACTTTAGTGAACAAAAAACTAAAATCCTTACTGTATGGTTCCTTGAGCATAGCAGGAGGTGACAGTTTGATAAAATAATCTAAGACACACAGCAACAACTGGAAAGAAATCACCAAGTCATCTTCCACTTGCAACACTTTACCTGCAAACGTTTAAAAAGGTAGAGAAAGCCTCTGTGAGATGTTTGACTTAATTTTAAAAGTAATTTTGAAAAAATAAAGATTTGGAAGGTCATTTAATAAAAACTACAATTAGAATTCAGAAAGCATCATACAGGATGCCAGTGTTCTTTAAAGGCTATTGATTTTAAAACTCACAGTTCTTAAGAGGTTTGTTGCTTTAGAGATAGCATACATATAAATAAATTTACTGTGCATAAAATTCCTACCTCTCAGTGCTCCTTCCTTATTTCTTTTTCATTTTACAGTGCAGTAACTGTGTAGACTATTTTACCTACGTGTACCTCTTATTTCTGTGCAATTCTTCCTCACTTTCTTTTCTGTGGTCTTACGCAAGCTTTGTCAAAGCTGCTAAGTATTCAGAAAGCAGGAGTTGCTAGTATATAGTGAAGAGAAATTCAAAACATGCTCACACACTGTATGCTTAGTCTGTCAGATTCATATGAAAAGACTTAAAAGTCACACAAATATTAGCATGAAGAGCTAATTCAAAAACTACATTATTCTAGCTGTTCCCAAATTATGATTCATATGCCAGAGAAGATCTACAGGGCCATTCCAAGATGGCGTGCATCACCACGAAACATTTGGAAAGCCAATAGCGATTCAGAACAGCTACAGACAACTACTTGTGCTCTATTTACACGTGCAATTTTTGTATTTATTTTCTATCAAAATTAGCAAGCATCACCCAGGCGCTCCTGTGACTTCATCTACTTGCTGCTAAATTTTAGCTTTCCTTATTCTCAATGAAAAGGCAGGCTAGAAAAACTCTGTGGGTTTTGCTTTATGCTTATGCTTAGAGAATCCTAGTGAAAAAGCTCCACGAAGCTCAGCTGATCCAAGACCGATTTCGACGGCAGAGATGTGTACACTTCGTTGATAACACAGACCTGGAGTAAGCAGCAATTAAGATGCATGATTCATTCCTTTTTGTAGGAATAGTACAATGAGACGGGACTCCATGGACTACTATAATTGTTTCATTACTCAGCTTTAACTGGAACTTCAGCCTTTTCAAGGAAGAATTGTAGTACATATAACTTCAGGGACTTCTCTTATAGTGATATCTTACTATTATTAAATTTTATTTATTTGTATATTTATATATATTTATAATATATATAAGCCTATTTAAAAAATTCTGCCAGTCTTTTCAGGTAATCATCCATTATTAAAATATTGGCAGATTATAAAGCACATCAGAATAAACTCAAATACAGAATACCAACCTTCAAAGTACAAAAAAAAAATCTTATAAAGCTTGAAAAAATATATTTATATACATAGGAAGTAACAGAAGTTAAAAGAATAGCCAAATTGTATAGAAAGAAATATTACTGAGTAGTTATAAAAGCCACACAACAAAAACATTCTGGGCCTGTACTACGGACATTTGTAATAAGGATGCCAGACTCATACCGGACACGTAAAACAAACCCATAAACTCACTTCAACAATATTCATTAAAATAACTGTCTTTTAATCAAAACTCACCTTTTGCCAGCAAAAAAGTAATCCAGTAATTTTTTAGGACTAATACAGAACTGAGTTCAGCAGAAATCCTGTAGAGACACAAAAATAAAGCCTTCGCATTAACAGCTCTGTAATAATTTAAACTATAATGTCTGAAAACACGCTTCAGTCTATGGAACAATTTAAGACAACATGCAACATTTCCCATATAGTTAATTTTATTAGTGATCTCATTGCATTCCCTACGTAATTATGACTACACATTTGAAGAACTTAAGTCTCTGTAAAGCCATTCAAGAATCAGGAAGTATCTGTATCACCCTTGGAAAAGAAAGTGAATGTGGATAATTCACTTAACTGTTACGAGCTGTTTTCTCTCTTGTGCCTTTGACTAATGCCCTATTCTCCAGTCACAGCATGAACGCAAGCTCATTTGGGAGTTGCTAAGGCATCTTTTCATCCATTCATTTGTTGCTATGATTAGGAAGCTCACTCTCCAAATGTTCGTTTCCACCATGCCGAGACACCCGCCCATTGGGTGGCGATCCTTCATGGAGGAAGTGATCAAATATATATATATCACTTCTGCAGCTTTCATCATCTCTCACTGAAATTCAAAGTCCCCACTAAATCTAAATTAAACACATGACATAGTATGACTTAGGTCAATCTTAATGGGTTAAAAAATAAAATCCTGACACATTTTTCATCTTATCTTGACAAACACAATTTAGGAAAGTCAAACTTACTCACTACTAGGTTGTTCCAGATAAATAAGGCCACAAGTCCTAGAAAATAAATTATTATATTTAAACACTTTTCTAAAAGCAAACTGTGTAATATCTTTTACTTCAATGTAGTAAAAAAATATGTCAGTTCACAAAACATTATTCTAACTTTAAAAAAATGCCAACTCTTGAAGAACAGATTAACAACAGACCAACTAAAGCCCTGCCAGAGCTGAAATAATGCTATTGGCTTGCATGCTTATGTCAAAGCTTGCATAGCAGAACAATTTTAATTTGGTATAATAAAATTTGTTATTGTTTTCTTCCGGAAAGACAGGATTTGTATGTACATTGTTACTCAGTGGCTTGTAAAACACACCAAAGTATACACTACAGCTGCACAGAACACTCTATAAAAGGGCATTTTAAAACCTTTACTCTTTCTGCAGTGTCACTGCAAGCCTTGCAGTATAATGTTTCTTCCTAATTATTCTAGGTACATGTCATTTCAGTAAGTTCAGCTTATTCAAAAAGAAAATGGGAAAAACGCAAATTTCAAATCCTTCTGTTTGAAAAAACTGTTACTGCAATTCAAGTTTTGAAAAAGTAAGCAAGTGAAGAAGAGTTAGAGGAGGGACAAAGACCAAAACATGCCTGTGTAAATCTGCAATGACACTTTTATAGCCCAGAAAAGGCTTGTAATGGGTAAAAACAAATTATTTACAACTTTCATAGAACTTTATAGCTTTAAGGCAACAATAAACTTTACAAAAATGTTGTGATAGACACATTATCCAAGCTAATGGTAAGCGTGATTGATTGGACTTTGAAAAGACAAATAAAACTTATATCACATTTGTGTCTTGATTCTATAAACTACCAAGGGGTGACCTGCTAACCCCTTTCAAGGATCATTTAAGGGATATTTGAGAGCCTTTTGTGGTTTGGGAGGAAAAAGTTACAGTGACTCGAACTCCTGTAAGTGAAAAATACCACAGCGCTCTGAAGCAACGGGATCAAGTAATGCGAGGATCGTGGAATGATGCTTCAATGTTTAATAACATGAAACAGTTTTCTACTGGTATATGCTATAGAGAATTCCACAGACTGATTAATAATTGCCTCAGAGGATACCAGATCTTGCCAATACACATCTATGCTAGCACACATTAGCCTGTAAAAGGATCTAAAGCCTTTATCATCTCTGTCTTCACATTAAAGCATAGAGTGCAGCAACTTACCACCTTGGAGTAACAGCAACTCAAAAAAAGCATCCATTTGAGAATCTCCTGATTTTCAAGTTACACACAGAAAGCTCTTAGCACTCTGCCGTAAGCACATTCAGTTTATTCTGTGCAAAGAGAATTCCCCTCGATTTTCATTGTATGGTCAGCTAAACCACTTGGGAAGGTTTACCTTGCTTACAAGTGAGAACAGCTAACAGAGCAGGCTCTGCAACACCCTCAGATGCTGGAACAAACAGCCGTCAGTTCCAGATCTGGGAGAGAGACACTATCTTATTTGTGCTTTTTTTCTTTCCAGAACTCCCTAGAAAGAAACTCTTGGATCAGGATTTGCAGAGGGGTGGGCAGGTAGAAATGGAAAGCCCCTTAAATAAAAAAAGTATTAGGCAGTAAACCAATCCTTATATTTGTAAAAAGCTTAACAAAGGGACTAGCAACCAGTTGTCATGCTGCCCTTCTATTGTTTGTTCTGCAACAAGGGGATTGCTTAACAAAGCATTGTAATAGTTATGGAGTAAAATGTAAGATGTGTTTATTAATGCATGTAAACAGTTCCATTTCACTGTTCTGTAAATACTAGCACACAGAGTTTAAATGGGCTCTTCTAATACACAGTTTGAAAAATCTAAATACTTAAATGTTGACAGCCATAAATCATTCATAATTTTGAAATTAAAAATATATACTACCTTTCAAACTTGTGGTACAGTGCAAGTAATACATCATATTTCTTTTTCAGCCTTGATACAGTGCTATCAACTTTAGTGCTTACAGTATCCATGTTAACATCCACCTCTTTCAGAAACTGAAAAAATGTGCATACACTGAAAAAAAGGAAAAAAGATGCCAGATTATCTGAGAATGACCATTCTGCAATAACTCTTTAAAAACCCCACCAAAGCTCATTGCCTTACTTCACCTGACTCCAGCATGTTCTTATTACAACTAGCAGTGACTGAGAACCTTGCTTTGGAAAACACTACTTGCTTACCTTGAGCCCCATATACCACCTTTAAATTTTCCAGATGTAGGAAAACTGTTCAACTAGGTAGCACAGGCCTCTCGCGATATGGGCTCTACTACAGAAAGAGAATTTTCTTGGCTAGCACAGATATTATCTTTGGAAGTCAGAATTTGCTAACTAGACACATCTTTCTTCCTTGCTCTGCCAGTAAAACCACAAATATCCAACACAGACATCTTAACTCTTCTGTTCTAGCTAAAAGTTCTACTTCAGAAACGTTCTTACTACTCTAAGAACATGAACCTTGGCTCCATCCATGCTAAAGAGAGACCTAGGAATGAAAACTGAGATGAATGCATTGAATTATATGGTATTCCAAGTCTTTCAACAGACACTGGGGGCAAGGACAGCCTCACCCTTTGGAAATACTATTACACAGGGGACCAAAGTTTTCCCTACTCATCCATGTAATATTATGGCCATCAAGAAAGCATTTTGTTGTTTTGTTCATAACCAAAATGAGCAGATTACTAAAAATTAAGGAGGAGGAAGCTATCAAGTATATTCAACTATTTCAACTATATCAAGTATATTTTGATCCTTTATCAGAATATTGGATTCTGAGAGATTTTTCTGATCTTTGTCAGATTAAAAAACAGAATATAAAAACAGTCAGAAGTTCATTTGGGAATTCTTATACCTTGGAATGAAAAATCTTTCCAATATATCTGTGTGGCTCTAGAGGATAAGATGGTAGAAGTCTCTGCCAGATTGACCATATAGCTGACAAAAAGCCCATGGCTAACATGCAACTGAGTATTGCTAAAATAAAAATCGGCAGAGTAATAGCTTACTCTTTGAAACCCCAAGCTAAAAAAGTCTCTTTCAGTTTGCAGCACAAGTTGGTCTGTACTCAGGTGGAACATGCTGAACATCACTGCACAAATGCAATTAGATTTCATCCACATGGTTCCAATTCAGTCAAGACTGAAGAGATTAAGTCAAAACACGGGACCTGACCGCTGCTCTGGGGGACAATGCAAGGTAGGAGCGGCATGGAGAAGTCCAATTATAACTGATGACTTCCAAGAAAAGGATATTTAACCCCAAGCCTGGGGTTACCACCACAACGTGCCCGGTGTTCTGCCCTAGAGCATCTGAAGGCTCTGCTCCTGCACATGCTTTCAACACACAGCACCGTTACTAGGCAGACGGCACTGGAATCCTTTCCTTAGATGAATCTAACACAAGGGTATGCCTATTGCTGTTGCCACTTAAATTTACCTTAAAAGCAGATATTGTCCTATAATCTTAATTTCTGTATTATGAACTTAGTGAATATACAATATAACAGTAACAATCCCCTAGCAAAAAGCATGTACAAAACTACAAAATTTAGACTGGCATTAAAATGTTTGAAAAAGAGCGGCATGCTGGCAAACTATCTGAAGAGTAACTTTTTTTTCCACTTCTTGATTTAGCCTAAGCCTAATGTTGGAAAAAAGGTTTTATAGTAAATCTTGATACAGGGAACGGAAAATATTTTAAGTGTAGTTTAGACCAAGTTAAATTGATGAAGACTTTAGGTTGAACAAGAAAAAGAATCAGCTGTGTGATACAATCAAAGCCAATCACAGTTGAATCAAAGACGTATCATTGCTCCCTCAACTAAAATAGTTGACACCTAGTTTACCAAAATGTTCAAAATTCCCATAAGGAACCTTCACTTTAAAATCAACTAGCCTGATACGCACAAAGATTCACAATGCTTTAAAAACATTCTCTTTATAAAAATGTTGACTAGTTAATTGTTGAAATCTAAATTCACACACTTAAATTCACTTACCTTATGCTTATACTTTTCAGAAGCTCTGTGAAAGTGAATGTCATTTCATCCAGATCAATTGCTACAATAAAGATACAGACTCCCCATGTTTCCTTTTTCTTTTTGTTATAAGCCTTTTAGAAAAAGAGAAAATCGGTTTTATTATGCAGTAAAAGAGGGTAATATATGGAAAGTATTAATTTGTCCAAACTAGATTAGAAATGGTAAAACAAAACACCGTCAAGCAAATATTTGACTATGATAGCCAATTATTTGGTAACTGAGAACCACTACAAGTTTTACATTACAGATGAAAGACCAGGCACTTCAACTGTTATTCCTAGAATACAAGATCAATTTTACCCATACAATTCAGCAAAGCTTCAAAACAGCTTTCGTTCCATGGAATGTTTATGCAAAGCAGAAACCATAATTATTATTTTTTTCAAAGTTACTATATTTAACCACAACAAGACACTGAAGGTTAAGGAATTGGGAGACAAGCCATAAGAAAGAAATATAAAATCATTAAAAGGACAGGCAATAAATACTCACGAACTTTATTCTCCAGCTAGGTCTCAACCACTTATCACAGCTGAACCACAAACCCACCTCTTTGTTTAGTAAAGCATGATCGTAACGAGCACGTTCAGGCATTTTCCTACCACACATCTACACTTCAGGTCTGTCTTCTGCTGCTTAGAAGTAAGGTACAAGCCGATCATCCTTCACCAAAGAAAAGCCATCCCACAATGACAGACGTGCCATCCACATGGAGTTCACTCCTGATGGTTCACAAGCCAGTCACTTGGAGCATCAGCCGGGCATCCATTACGATTCCAGTAACCTTCCACCAAAACAGCATCTCAGTGGAAAACCTCTAAAGAGGGATGTTTTGTAGAAGCATGGAGGGAAAAACCTAAGCAGGTATACCACAGGTTTTGGGAAAAAAGCTATTTTGAAGACAGAACTAGGCATGGGTGCAGCCCTGCAAGACTCCTAAAACAGCAAACTCGTAAAATACTCTTTGGACATTTGGCATCCTTACAAATAAATCTCCAACGCCACCCAGGCCCACAGCCACTTCAGCAAAGGAGCAGAGTTTGAGCGTGTCTCTCAGCAGCTCTAGGTCGGATGTGACATCTGTTAGAGGACGCAGGTGAAACAGACCCCTGGGAGCTAGTGAGCTGAAATACTGAACTCCTGCTCTTCTACGCTGCTTAGTTTTAGCCCACTCCCTGGCCTACTTTCTTATCCTTTCCCCGATCACTCCACCTAGCTGCCTCCCAGACAACACCAATGCAAGACACAGGGGCCAGTTCACTCTAGAAAATACTCCCAAAAGGCAAGAGGAATAAGACTGCACCAGACCTGGCTCCCTCCATCTTATGGGGTCTTCCAAAACTACCCTGAAAAAGGCTCTGCATCCTCAGCACCCACTCATGTCCTCGCTTACTCAGCAGTGTAACCATGACAAATAGCTTGCCATGCCCATAAATGATACAACAACAGTTTCACTAACGCTGCCAATAATGATATACATTTTTTTTGCAATTGCTCTGCTTCTTTCTTGGGACCAGTCTTTATACATCCATGAAGACTGGCTGGGGCCTCCTCCAAAGAATGAGAAGTTTCATTGGTTTGTACAATTGATAACAGTTATAGTACAGGCTTGAATGCTAAAGTAACCAGCCACCTTCAACAACGTGGTAACTGTCCATTATTTAAGTTACTACTTTCTTCCTGCATTCCTATTTGAGCACTTCTATGAATCGTGACACCTTGTACAACAGAAAATTATTTTGAAAGAAGCTATTAACAGACTGAGATGCATTTGATGATACATAAAGGAATGGATATTAATATCAAACAGTCACTGTCTCTTTGTTTATTGGAAACCCTCACTTTTTAGATATTTTATGTACCATCGTATACCACCAGCAACCTAAAGATGAGGCAAAAAAATTGCTCTCGAGGGGTTTTGCACAGAAGAAAGGCTTTGCTAAGAGACGCGCTCCCACCGCCTCAGCCAGTCTCGGCAATCCTTTGCTGACATGTACAACAAGCTACCAGGCACATAAGAACAAAAAATGTCCTGTAGGATGGGAATGTCTATTTTCCTGCATTAATATGTCTGTGAGGCATTGTAAAAAATCTTGAAGGTTAAGGCTAGCTAGTGACCTACCAAGAAGAAGGATAACTACTCACTTACCGAGGACACCACTGCCACTGGGGTCAGTTGACCTTGTTTAATAAAGAAATTCCCCTCACTTCATGCTCCTGCAAACTCAGACCATGACACTGTTCTGTAAATGTAACATCTCGTAGGGCAGGAGGACTGAATGCTAGGAGGTGGTGAAATTGTTCCTAGTTTGCTGCCTATCCAAACAAGCCTAGCTCTCCTAGGCAGCTTAGCTCTACCCTGGGAGGATGAATGCTTGATGGCTATGGCAATGGTTTGTTTGGTAAGAGTGAGGTCTGGTTTTGCAAGAACAATCTTTAAACTCCTTATCCAGTATGGTTTGGGCTAATAACTCATTTATTTCTACCATTAAACAAGACGGCAGTCTCAGAGGCAGCCTGTCAATCCACTAGATTCAAACCATTATGGTGAGTCAAACTCTAGTATCAGGACTACCCCCTTATCCGCTCCTGGTGTTACAGGATACTTTGGGCACCTCCTCCTCAACCAGACAGATGTTGGATGACTGCTGGCCTAACAAAAAACATTACACAGAACCCAAGATAAACTAATAAGATTATGATTGTGTTCTAGTAGCAAAGAAAAGGTTAGCAGCTCTTGAGTGTGCCCACCTCTTAACATCAGCTGCGTGAGGGAGGAGGGGAAAGCATGCAAGAACACCAGACTGGTCCTATCCCACCAGCTGCTGCTGGTTAAAACACCCAGAGACGCAGGTAAACTGCAGTTTCCTCAGAAAATAAGACTATCTGCACATACCCATGCATGAAGATTTTAGTGATTTTAATACATAAAATATAAACATCATGAGGTAGGAGAAGGGGAGAAGACATAAGGAGAGGTCTTCCTGGCAAGTCAGACTCCTGAGTATTCTCCTCTTCATACCCCTTCCCTCCCAAAGCTCACAGACATTTTTCAAGTCCTTTCCTACACAAATGAGTTAAAGCTGACTGCAGAACAACAATGCAGCAGCATCACTCCGTTCGACTATTTTGCCAGTGTCGTAACTCCAGGGGAGCCAATCCTATGACACAAATTAACAGTTTGTTTACAGCCAAAGCCAGACAATTCATCCCAGATGGACTTGAGGGCATGGGAATGGACGCAAGACAAATTCACAGCCAGAAATTCATTTCTGAGGGTTTTCTTCTTGACCACAGTCTGACTCAAGATCTTCGTTGATACAGTACCACTACAGAAAACAGGCAGGACAACGGCTCAGCATTTGTCCTTGGCTGTCAGTTCCAATGACTTCCAGTGACCTTATTTCAACTCATCCTGAATCAAAGCCTACCAATCACTAACTCAAAGATTATTTAGCATCTAGTAGTCTACATAGGTTTTTTTTATTTAGGATTCTGGGGAACCAATGCTATGACTTTGGGCAAGGTAGGTCAGTTCTGTTGAATCAATATAGTTTTCTGTAGGAAAAGATCTAAAACTCTTACAAACTCTTTCAAAATACTTATTTCTCATTCTGGACTTAACTATTGCTACTATTTAATCTATTTTTAGCAAATCAACAGCTTGCCTAAATCTAGTGAAAACAACCTGGAGGAGTCATAGGCTTAAAATGCTCATCAAACTGAACTATTGTGAAATGGGATTCTCGCCTCTCTTCTTTCCAGATAGTGTTGCAAGGTGTTAAAGGCACTAACAGAAATAACTTCTGTTCTCTACCTCAAGAGGTTCTCCAGTGCTAAACCAGTCACAAGGAGGAGATGGTCACAGGAAGTCTCAGTTCTAGTTTGGAGTTAGAGATGTTTATTATTCTGCCAACGCTGGTAACAGTTTTGATGACAGCCTACAAAAGTGATCCAGGAATAGAAACTTCAAATGATGTTGTGTAAAAGAAGGTCAAGAGAAATGTACATGAGAAATATGCAAACGGAGATGGGTATTTGAATCAAATGGCATATAGGATGTCACACTGCAAATACCAAAAACCTAATTTTTGAAGGGGAAGATGTGGAACTTGTTGGCTTACCAAAACCCCAGCCACCACGTCCTAATCAATATAGAGAACTAGCTAGATGGTACAAGAAACATTCACAGATATGTTTAAGATTACAGGTGGGGAAGGTGGCAGGGAAAAAGAATCAAGAAGCATTCACAATAGAAAACTGATCAGAATTAAGACTTGTAGGAAAAATTTCCTAGAAAAAAAAATTCTGAAAGGGAATACTGTACCCACTGTCTGCATAGAAGTTCTGTGTAAAGACAGTTAGATCCCCCATTTTTCAGCAATAACGATTTTAAATTTTCTATTGAACATTGTCTGGAATGGAAGATTACTATTAGTTCTCAACAGATTAAATCAAACTCAAACATAATACTAGCTAAAAGTAATGGAAGTCAATGGAAAGTACTGAACTGATGAAAATAGTTCTTCTGGTATGAAAACTTCCCATTACATTTTTCTTGCATGTAGCAAGACTGGAAGGGTCATCGGTCTTTCCCCAGGATGGGCAGATGATGAGTAAAAAAAAGAAACTGTATGCCAGTTAGCTATGCTTTTAAAGTGCAAGGGCACAACACATACATGCAATGCATCTGCTACTAAGGCACTGAATTATCACCAGCAAGAGGCCAAGGTGGTAATTTATGTTTGCTTCGGGACTTTCAGTAGCTCTGTTTTTTGTTTAATAACAGAGGATCCTAAAACATCTGTAATTTTGCTCATCCACTCAAAGCTTCAGTGGATTCAGGTTCAGTTTAGCTGCAGTTCTATAAATAAGAGACAAAGCTCTAGACAGAAAAGACTTCATTAGCTCATATGTGTTTCATGCTTTTGCCAAAAGCAAGAAGCCTCTGCGTGCCTTTTAGCATGAGGATGAGGTGGTTTACCAACTACAATGTTTTCTTTTTCATAAGAAACTACAACCAAAGGAACTGATTTAATTTAAATGTGAAATTTTATGGATTGGGAACATTCGACCTGCTGACCGCTAACTTTTTGGTCTATATAGAGCAACCTTGCTACATTTAAGAACTCATTATTTCATTCCTCCACTTAAGCTACAGTTCATCTTTTAAGTTTTCTTCACTAAGAACATAGTTCAACTCTTGTGCGAATCAAGTGCTCTGCAGTATCTGCATACCAGTGTAAGTCACCAGTTGGAGATAATTTCGGAAGGTAAGATGAGCAATTAGAAACAAGGAAAGATGACAGAAACATCTTCAGATGCTAGAGACTTTCTGGGGGAAAAAAAATAAGGCAGCAATAATACATTCTCATGTCCATGGGGTACAGAATAATCACCACTGGCTTGAATTATAACACAGAAACAGATTAGTGTAGTACTTGGGGGGGAAAAAAGCATGGGCAAAGAAAGTTAAACTAGGAAGGACTAACTATGCAGACTGCAGATCTTTCATCATCAGAATTTTTTAATAGTGGGCTAGACAGACACTTGATAAAAATGACTCAGGAATTCATGAGTCTGAACCGCTGAGCAGCAGCAGGAGAACAGTGGGCCACATTTCCCAGACAGTGCTATGAAGAGCAAACAAAAAATAAAGCTGTCACCCACGCACCACATACTACAGCAAGTTGGGCTAATGAGGTTGAAGCACACCAGACCCTATGCCTCAAGGTTCTTGGCAGACTCCAATTTCTATCGATTTCCTAAACCACTTCAATTTTCTTTGCAGAAGTTTGGTTCCAATTTAGTCATCATGTCATCTGTTCCTCACGTTGGTTCTTTCCAATATACTAAGCAACAATTCACTCAAGTTTCTTTTTCCTGCTTACATCACCCAATATTCTACTTCAGATTCTCATTTTGTTGTTCTTTACCAAAACAAACAGTAGCAGAACATAACAAATGCCCTGAACTTTTTCCTAGCAGGATTAATATGCCTTCCTGGACCTCTCCTAGTCTTTCTTACACCAACAATCACATGCTGCTCACCAAAGTACATTAGTAAGTCCACTAAATCTATTTACTCCATCTAGAGTTTACAGGCACTATTGATTCATAATACAGATTTCAGGACAGTTACAAAAAAATTAAGAGTACAAGAGAAGCAAGCATCAGAGCCAATTTTTAAACCAACAACTGCCAGTCTGTAAGAGTTTTGAAATTAAGACAGTAAAAACTATAACTCTAAACCAAACATTTTGTTTACCTAGGCAGCTTGGTTTGGTAACTGAGAGAAATGATAGAAAGAACAAAAGTCTTTGTATGACACTAATGCAAAAGCTCTTATTTATATATACACTTCCATGTTTACAATAAACTTGTACGGGAGTTCACCAGATATAAAAAGAATTTTAAAATAAAACATCTTTCTGGTCATGCATCAGGTACCTTCCTTCACACCGTACACCAACAGGGCTGATTCAGTATGACATTTCTGGAAGCAGCATTTGGGGTTTTGTCTCAGAGATTTCAAGTTATGCTTTTATTGTAGAAGAGTGTAATTAAACTCTGGCTGTCATAGAGGAAAACTTTACCACCACATTTAACAGAGAGCTATAGTGGTTTGAACAATCTCTCTCTGCAGGTCTAGTTTTTCCAACTACAAGTCAGCCTCAATTTTCCAGAAAGATCATGTAACCATCTCTCTCCTGTCACCTTCCTCCTCCACACCTCTGACAAGGATTCAGCTGTTTCAAGGATTCAAGGCCCAGCTGTGATAGGGTGCAGCTGTATATCCTTTACTCAAATTGCCGCGGAAACAGATAAGTTGAGAGCACTGTAAGAAAAGCTGCAGTGCAGAGCTATACCAGAGAAGAAAGGTGAAATTTCAGAGAGAAGTAGGATCATTAGTAGCTCAAAGATTCAAAACAAAAAATATCAGTGTGGAAAGGTGTGACATTCTGAAGGAAAAAAAGCAGCGAATCAGACAGTTTTGGTGGTGCCAGTGGCTTCAGCGGGTAACAGCACAGAGGATTCATTCCAGGGAGCAGCAGATACCAACCTTTCTCCTCCTGACTGATGCCTGCCTGGCCAGCAAAGACTCTTTAGGTGTCTCACTGAAGTGCAGGCACACTTAGGCTGATAGGTCACTACATCCTAGTAATCTTTTGTGTGCATGTGCCAAGAATAATTGCTTTATACTTTTAAGCTGCATATACCTTGTTTGCAGAGTCTCTTTGCACATGATTACACATACCCTAAGTGACCCAAAAAGGACAGTACTAATAGATGTTTTCACTTTAAGTCACTAAATATTCATCGAGCAAGGATACAGCGGGTGTTCAGACTAGGTCCAAGCCCACATTTGCACCTTGAATCTCTGCCAGTTACCACAGCACCTTACGTCTGGACCACGCCGCTTCCTAGCTAGCACTACAAGTCCCCTCCACATCCTCAGAGGTTTGGCAGGCACAATTCTGAGATCAACCACAAAGAACAAGGCCAGCGTGCCAGGGAAAGTAAGGTTGCAGGTCTTTATGCTCTGTAAATGGCTTGAGAGTGAGATCATTGGATGCTACCTCTGTTTCCATCAATGGTCTGATGATTCAACCTTCCTCAAGTCAAACCAACTACAGGGTTAAACAGAAGTGTTCTAGTAGGTATTTGCCTCAACTGGTGTCCTGCTATTTCCTTTTTGCTCGAGAACAGAAAGCCACTACATAAGCACTTTCTGTTCAGTTGAGAATTGAACAGGTTAGCACTGAACCACATTGATCAAAACACAGGCAGCTGGTGCTTGCAGGACAAACCTTGGACAGCCCCTCTAACACGTTACCTTTACCACAGGGGAGAAAGGAGTGGGCATTTAAATACAGCCTCCTCCTGAATCCCTGCAACCTGAACCAGTCAGCCTGAGAAGCCCTGCTCCCCATGATAACAGCTTGACTCGGAAAGAGAAGCAGCAATCAGCCAGGCTGTTAATTTGCTTGACTTCACACTCAAATGAAGCCTGCGCTGGTCTCAGCTAGAAGAAGCAACTCCAGTGCCTGCCAGGTCCCCGTGGAGGCACACGCTTGCCAGCTTCCTCACTTCAACACCTTGCTGATACATCAGAAAGTTTGAGGAAGAGGCCTTGGACTGAACCACAATGTAATGTAGACTTTTTCCTATACATTGAAAGGCTCTTAGCATAGGCCTTAATTGCAAGGCAATAAATATTAGCTGTATGTCATAATGAAGATCTAGTCATTGCCCTCTTCTGAATAGGTAAAGGAGGTCATCTTCAGCTGCTGAAAAGAAGGGTTGCAAATGCCCTGTGTCTTATCTGGCCACTGCTAGGTAATGATCAGTGAAAAGAAAATTTCACCTGTAGGTGAAATTTGCAGAATTATACTCAAACCTGCCTTGTTTTTGTCACTCAGTAGACCTGACCACTCCTGTTTAAGTTCATATAAAGGAGCTCAACTATGCTTTTAAGTAAATATTCCCTGGGAACATCCAGGGCCGGAAATTGTATCTGTTACTAAAAGACCTGTACACAGTCTCCCTCCCATGCTGTTACTGTATTGTGAAACTCAAATGCATCAAGAGCTAGTATACCCATCCTGTGGTTTAAAAACCACAGACAACAAGGTATTACTAGTGACAGCACAGCTGTGGCAGGTCAGCTCAAGTCACAGAAGAAAAAGCAGAAGTCACAACAAATACATGGATGCTAGCCCACACAGTGGGAATAATACCCCAGAGCTAAGTATTTTGCATCTAATTCAGGTCTGTATAACAAAGCTTCAATCATGATTTAATTGTATTGTAGCTGTTCTCTGAGTCAGCTTGTTGAGACAGCAGTAATACACTGAGAAGAAGGGGAAAAAAATAATCAGGAAAGGGCATAACATTTTAATCTGTTTACACATGCCCAATGACTAACTTTGAACGGAAATACCTCAACGATAAGTACATACAGATTAACATTAGGCAGTAGAAAAAGAGTTTAACATACAAACATCCCTTTCTCTGCAACAGTCTTCTCCAGACCCTTTCTGCAGCCTCATAAAGAAGGATGGAGCGGGAAGAGATAGAGGTCATCTCATTGTGTGTTTCTGTGTATAAAGCTGACTCGGACATATTTGAAATAACTTGCGGTTTGAAGAATTAGCTGATCACATGGTGTTGTTTTCTACTGTCATTTATTAGTAATCTAAAAGAATTTTTGAGTCCATACCTTTATTGGAAAACAGTAACAAAAAAAGGGAGATATATAGAAACCAGTTTATACAGACACGCACATGGCAACATCCAACTTCAGTCCAACTGCACTTGGAAAAAAACAAAGTCATACCACACAAGCCCGGGCCGCAAGACACTTGGCCCCCAGGCCAGCAAAGTTACAGTTCAATATTTCAACCCGGGCACAGGGCAGACACCACAACAGAGGTTTGAGGTACGAGCAGCGGGTACTCACTAGAGCTCCATCCACGGCCGATAAGCTCTCATACGTCTTCCACGCTTTCTCCCTCACGCTCTCCGACACTTTCAGGGCATCACAGAGGACAACGAAGTCAGCTTCGCCGATTTCGAGCCTAGGGAAAGCGGAAGACTTCACTAGCGGGGGCTCCGCGCAGCACACCGGCTACGTACCGGACCACGGAGCTACGAGGGAACGCCAGCTGCCGAAGGGCGCCCCGTGGTGACGCCGCCCCGCCCCGCAGAAGGGCCCGGGAAGAGGCACAACCCGGACCCCCGGGCGCAGAGAGCCCCGGCAGCGCAGCCCGGGCCCGCCACCTCCGAAAGCAGCCCGACCGCTTCCCCAGCCCGCCCCGCCGCGGCGCCTCCCGGCCCGCGAAAGACGGTCCCGGCCCGGGCGGCGCTTACCGGGGGGCGGCGGGCGGCGGCGCGGAGCCGCTGTCGGGGCTGGCGCGCTGGCTCCTGGCGGCGGCGCCCGCCCTGCGGGGGGGCTTGGGCGGCATGGCGGCCCGCGCGCGGGCGGCCGTTGGGCCCCGCCGTTCAAGCGCCCGCCGCGGGCGGCAGTAACGACGGGCCGCCGGCTACCGCTCCCCTCCCTCTCCCCCTGGCCCAAACCGCGGGAAAACTGCGTCACCGCCAGCCGCTCTGCCGTCACTTCCGGGCCGGCTGCCGCTCCCCCACCCCACCCGCCGGCGAGGAGCGGCGACCGCGCCCCCTAAACACAGACCGGCCCGGCGCGTCTCGGAACCCGGAAGGAGAAGGTGCCCGCGCCAGCCGCTCAGCCAATGAACGCGCTCCTTTCTCCCCGCTAGCCAATAGGAGCCGGCTCCGCTTCGTGCGTCCCGGCAACTGGAGCGAGGGCGCGCCCCGCGGCTGGAGGGCGGTGGCTCGCGGGCGGGGCGGGGCGGGGCGGGGCGAGGCTCCCTGAGGTAGCGGCGGGATGGCGCCGGGGCCTCGCCCCGTGGCCTCGCCCCGTGCCCGGCGGCGCCTCTCGCCCTCCCGGACTCGGTTTTACAGCTGAAGCGAGTCAAAGCTGAGGACGCAGCAAGAGAAGGAGCGGCGGCGTCCGACTGTCTCAGCCGTAGGTGGCAGGTGACTGAGGGAGAGAGGACGACTCGGTGAGGTGGTCAGCGCCCCTTCCTCACAAAATGAGCACTTGCAGTCCTCGGCGTGGGAGATCCCCCAGCGTCCTTCAGTCACTCCGGAGACGATAGCCTAGCTATTTCTGGTATTTCAGGTACTCAACAGGCTGGAGGCAGCCGATACATCTTTTCTGTGACGTGGGAAGAACCATCGACCTGTATATAAAAATAAATAACTATACAGATGTCGAGCAGGACAGAAATTGCAAATCCTTTATGACCATCTCTCAGTCTGACATTCGTCCGAGTCCTAACTAAAACATTACTTTTAACACTGTGCATTACAATTACATTTAATGTAAGAAATTCTCCAGGCTTTAAGCCCATGAGATTCAAATCCCCAGTGCCCTGATTGACAGATCTTAAAAATCTACTCTGTTGTCTGCAATTGCATACCCGCATTTAGAAGGCAGATCACTGCTGCAAACGAGCACATTTTTTTCAGATTTTTATGATGACAACTTCTTAGAAAAAGCAAAAATAGATGTATGTAAGGACTCTTACTACATGCACATATTTATCATTCTGTCTGTAAAGCAACTAGTTTTAGTGAGATTGCTGTCAAACCTCTGGATTTAAAAAAAAAAAGTACAACTATGGTATACAATAAAAATTCACTAGTATTTTTAAGATTCACACACTTTATTAATTTGTTCAGGCTTTTTCTTTATATTCATTAACTTATTTAAAAACAGGAGAACAGCCTATTTTTCTCGTTCATAATTGGAATTAAGCCAATTACAGTAGAGTGAATACAGAACAAATGGGATTTCTGAGGCAAATCAAAGCACGTAAACTCCAAATGAAATGTTTGAGTTGTAGACTGTAGTGGGATTTAGACATTCCTTATTATGATTCTAGTAAAACTGTGACAGTAACTTTACCGTGCTTCTAAGCATGTTTAAATACTTCTTGTAATCGGATGACACCAGATGCTGTGGAAGGTTTGGAGTCTAGGACTGCGTGTTGTCTACAGTTGAACCACAGACAACTAGGCAGATCTACCGGCTTGTAAAAGTAAGCTAAAACCCTAAACCACAGATGAGTCCATTGCCCTCTCCTCCCAACTGGCTTTAAGAGCACAGAAGAATTTAAAATGAGAGCAAAGCATCTCAGAAAACTTGATCACAGCCAGTGGAGACCCTCCCAGCTGTCAGCAAGAAGGAAACACACCCTCCTGGGTAGCTTTCCTCACAGCTGCTTTAACATGCTTCTAGAGCCAGGCCCTAGATCATTCAAATGACAGGGAAAGAATTTGTGTTGCTCTCATAACCCCCTGTGCATTAGTGCTTAGGGAACATCATATCCTTTTAAAGAGATGACAGCTTCAGTGTGAATACTAATTTTCTAAAATTGTTAGTGTGCCAAGCACCTTCTCGGGTCAAATTTTATGCACATTTTCATCAAGCAAGGCACTTGGGGCTCCCCTCCATAAGCAGGTACAACCAAAAAATAATCTCAGAATGCTTCAAGTTACAACTGGAGGGAGAAGGAGGAAGGCAGCAGATGAATTGAGCTACAATAATTTTTAATCCTCCATCCTGGAGCCTCAGATGTAGTAACTATGTCTAAACTGCAGTAAGAAGACTTAACGTGTGTGTATGTACTTCCAAAGAAAGGCACATGCATGTGTAAAACTATGTGTAAATCGCTGCGCCTTTTTTTCCCCATCGTTAGATACACCGATTTGAATGTTGTAATCCTGTAGTTTTAAAAAAATTCTTTTAAATGGAGCCTTTGGGCTTTTGGAATAAAATGACAAAGGAAAGAAGAAAAGCAGCTCTTACTGGGAAGAAAAAAAAAAAGGAAACACTGCAAGGTCAAATAGTATTAATGATAATTTCTCATCTGGCTTGACAATATCTTTATTCTAAACATCTTGCTACAACAGCTTTTAAAGTGTAGGTCATAGACAGATGGCAGTCTGTGAAACATTGCCCAGTCAGGCAGTCCTGACTCATTGTTTCCAGCTGCTAAACAGTCTTAAGTAATTTTATTATCTTAATTTTTTCACTTAAAACTGTTGCTATAGTTTCATGGTAATTGCCGGTGGGAATAGAAGTCACGCTTTCATCGCAAATGAAACCAAGCCTTTTTATTTTGACTTACTGCTCAGATACAGAAGCTTGCTACTTTTTTAGTTTTCATAAAAATGAAATTTTTGTGATGGGGAAACTTGATTTAAGTGCACCTCATGGTCTACCAAGGCTAGCTTCTTATTTTGACATTATCACAGACCTCTAACCACTTAAGTTACAATTATAATAAAATCAGTTCTTCTGGAGATGCATGGTGGAAATGTATATACTAAAACCACTAAATTGGGAGCTTCTGGATATTAGTCCAAGTACTAAATATTGGCAGAATTTTTGCTTGAATAAAGCCCATAGGATGTAAAATTCACGGATTATAAAAACATCTGCCCAAATCACACCCCATTTCCCTGCCTGTAACAGGCAGAATTTACCAGGGCAAGTGACGGGAGGGCATAACCTCCCCCGGCCAGCCTTTTCTGTGCATGGACATCCCTTGCACTGCGCAGGAGCCACCAGCCCCCTGCCATCAGTGTCACCTG
This sequence comes from Aptenodytes patagonicus, assembly GCF_965638725.1. NCBI lineage: Eukaryota > Metazoa > Chordata > Aves > Sphenisciformes > Spheniscidae > Aptenodytes > Aptenodytes patagonicus. The sequence goes on along the minus strand of NC_134949.1, from coordinate 195,960,668 downwards.
GAGCTCAGCTGTCCCTCTCAAAGCCCCAGGAGAAGTGCTAACAGGAGCGAGGAGGCGACGGACCTGTCCCCGGCTCCCTGCGGGCCAGCTCTTCTCCAGCTGCTGCCCTACAGGCCCCAGGCCTTAAGAAGGACTTCTCTGGAGCACCACCTGGAGCAACAGACGGACTTAAGCGACGGTCCCGCTTCAGGAGTGCTTCAGGGACACTACGGGCATGGTTGGAACCAGGCTTTTTCCACTCCCCAGCGTGACCACGCCTGGTAACTCTGCCTTCCAATTGCACTGGCATCAGCTCTGCCTTTGAAGCTGGAAATGATTTACAGGCATGATGGAGTGAAACTGGCTGGTTATACCCCTTGTTGGTGAGCCTGGCCCCTAATATCATTGTATCCTACATAAAGACTCAGTTCAAAATATGAAGGATAAAAAACATTTCTAAAAGTTAATATTTCTACAGTGATGTAAAATCCATAGGGACCATGACAAACCCCAAGCCATTTCTCTCTAAACAGAGAGGTATTTGTTAGATGTTGCCTCCTCTAACATCAAAGCCTCTGTACATACACATTATTAATAATATTTTCACTGCACATTTATACAGATCTGTGACTTGCTCTTCTCAGAGCAGTACACAGTGCACTGCTGGAGTCTCAGATACTGCAGTGATGAGTTTAAGGCAGGAATCTCTATCAATAAAGTGTCTGACCAAATTGTTAGTGGGATCTGAAAGGACACTATGACTGTTGTTACTGGGTGGAGAAACGTCTACACGTATATGATGCCTATATGCAAACCCCCAGATTTGTGCTAGCGTTGAGGGCCAGGGTACTAAAAAAATAAAATCCCTGACTGATGCAATTTATCAAATGAAGCCTTAGTGCAAGGGCAATTACATCAGAAAAAACTAATCATTCCCAGTACAGCTTTCCTTGTTTGTGGAAGGTGTCCGGACATGAGTATAAAACATGCCTTTGCATGCACAGCTGCATCAGACCATGTGCTTTGTCACACAGGTACCGTCCTGTGTGTCCCCAGCAGGCAAAGTGCTTCTAACCCCAGACACATTCTGCCCCTGGGGTGCGCAGGGCAGTTCATTTTGGTTGGCACTGCCAACTAATAATGAAATAAAGGTCAACAAACAAACAAACCACAACCCTCTTGTTGCTTGCAATCACATGGCCACATTAATAACCCCATTGCAATCCCTCCCTTCCCGTCCTGCTCAGTCCCAGGTTCTGCTTCCTCTCCCCGTGTGAGAAAGCGTGCTCCAGGCACGGGCAACACCCTGTCCTGCTGCTGGCCGTCTCCCCAGCGAGGATGTTTCCCATGCTTCCTCTTCCAAGATTTCCTAAGCACACGAGAAGCAGAATATGTTCTACTGGAATTAGTTCTCAGGAATCAAATTAATTTTGACCGACAACCTGAAAAGCGATTGAAAATTAGCAATCGTAGCCTATAGTGAACAGACAGAAATTTGTCTGAATTAAATCTGCCTGTGATCTTGCTTTTTTCCTTTTGTTAAGTGAGCCTAAGATGATGACATTCTTTACCAAGGCATGGCAGTGAAACACCCTGATTAGGTGAAAACATCTGTGTATAGTATTCCAGCAAAACTCATAGCATGAAAACACCACTATAGGCTCTTCTATGTTGCTTCCCTCAGTAAAATATCCTCCTATAACTGGAAAAAACAATGCCAGTAAGAGTACAGCTCTGCTAATATTTCTAAACCACAGGCTTCCGATAAGACAGCCGTGTCAGACTTCCATCCTCCCACGCAACTCATACCAACAAAACCTTTCCAGAGGACAACGCTACTCTCAGTTGATGGCTTTGTTAAACGTCTGTTGGCTTCCACAGTACTGATTCAGCTGGAAACAATCTTCTTCAAACAAATGAATCCAGCCCCTACTTTTTGTCTCTGCAAGTGCAACGCATCTGTGCACGTTGCTTCAGGTAACCCTGCAACTTCTCCTTGCACCAGGTAACCAAACTTGCATTTTCTGTCCTGCAGGCCTTCAGTATTTTCTTCATGCCAAAACTTGCCCCGCGGCTCTTTACTAAAGCTGCAAGACTTTGGTTAGAGAAGGAGGGAAGACTTGGAGCTTTTATCATGCTTTGCAAGCCCAGATCATACACATCAACTGGTGACAATACCCTTACACATGCAAAGACCAACTGAACATCAGAGGCTGTTTGGGACCCATGAGAGAGCAACGCAGCCCCCTCACCAAATAAACACGGTGGCATAGGATAGTGGCATCTCTTTGATTTTGCTACTTCAGTGACAAAGTGTGTCTCAGCATTAGGATTCATTTTCTTTCTTACAAGGAGTTTAAAAATATTTGCAAAGATAATTGTCCACTGAGGTAATTTTTATACTAACCCTTTTCTGGAATTCATTGGGCTAGAAATGTGGTTTTCTTCAGTATAGCACAACTATGTTTCTTTATTATACTCTTAATTTAAAAAATAAAAAAGCCCAAGCAGCTCCTAGAGCTAGTTTTTTCCACAGATTTGTGTCCCGTGCTTCATCGACTTTGTCTAAGAGGGCAGAAGTTCCAATGGGAGCTTTTCCTGCACTCAGGGTGTTTTAGGTCTTCTTCCCATACAAACTGCCTGGCATTTAATAAGATGCGAGCGCATGCTGGGAGCTTTCCCTCAGTGCACGCGAGTTTCTCCCTCCTTCCCCCCACTTATTTTCACACTACCGATAGAAATAAATTTCCTTCTGCCATCCAACGGGCTCAAAAGTTATTAGGGACACAGGCATGCAGCATGAGCATATAGACCTCCTGCCTGTAAGAACAAATCTATTTCTCCCTCCCCTTCCCTCCTCTCTGCCCCCCCTTCAGCAGCCTCATTTGCTGGTGTCTCCATTAAAGGACACACCACAGGTTTCTTACTGAGTTTTATTTTGAAAACAAGTTAAAGATGATGCGAGGCTCACTTAAAAATTAGCAAGTTGCATGTTAACTTACGGAAAACAGGAATGGTACACTCATGAAAAGGTAGGAAACATGCTTAAAAGTACTTCAGCGTGAATCTCACGTCACACAGGGTTCCAAAGAACGCACCAGTAACCCTTTCCTGACATATATTTGACCTTTACTGCAAGCGCGCAATTGCAACATCCTGAATGTTTGTAGCTGAAGTTTTCCCAACGGATTTTCCAGCTTGCTTACATCCACACCAAAGCGTAGCTATATAAATATAATTTATACATGAGCATCTAACCTATATCTACGTGAGGCTTTATGTGATGTTCATGACTGCCATGCACCATCAAGAATGGATTAAAAATGTCCAACTTTCGGGAAGTAACAATTACACTTTTCATTTTATATATAATGCACCTACACTAAGACTAAACTGTAAATTAAGCCAAATGCAGATGAGGGGAAAAAAAAGTATTGTGTATTTAAGAAACTTCCTTTAAAACAAATTATTTTATCTCGATCCAAACATTCACAATAGCAGGAAGCTGGATGATAGCATGTTTACAACCATATAATAGCTCCAAAACCAGTCGAGCATCCTCCCACTATATTAAGAAAAGATCCTTTAAAAGATGAAAAATAAGATTAGTCCAAAGCTTCTTGACCAAATTAACCTAAGACAAAAGATTTGGACACCTATGGTGCGTATTATTTAAAAATGGGTTTAAGCAGTATTTTTTTGCAAACAAATATGCAAATATTCTATTAAACATTCCTACTGTCCTGATAAATCAACGGTCAAAATTTGTTCAGAAAGACAAGTCAGTTCCCATATTATGGAAGCTTAGAAGTGGATTTTGGGAGAGATTTTCCAGCCTTGTTTTTGAGTGTTAGTCCCTTTTTTTCTGTCCTGTAATTTTTCTTGCAACCAGCTTCAAAACAGCAGGTACTATGGTACATCTTACCCTGCACCCTCCCCTACAAAAGTTGCCGTTACAAAGATACCAATCATATAAATAAATTCAAACTTGCTTTAAGAATAGCAGTTTTAAGTGTAAATGGCACGATACAGAATGGTATTGGCGATATTTGAGCTAGCTCCAGATGAACTGGCAAAGCTGGATGGCACAGGCTAACAGAAACGCCACGAAGTTGAACAAAGGGAAATGCCGAGTCCTGCATGTAGTGAACACTCCTGGCTCTCAGCTGGGTCAGCCTGACTCACGGCACGCTCTAGCTTACGTACGTCGTTTGACAAATACTCAGGAGAGGGATTTCAGACATTAACAACATGTTAAGTCAGCTTTGGATCTCCACTCCGATTGTATGTATTGTGGAAATACCAACCCAGAATTTAAGCAAGCAGTGTAACATTGCCTTTAAACGAAAAAGGAACAGAAAAACATGCTTCTCTGTTCAGAATTCATTTCTCAGCCATCACCTATTCCGTTTTATCTTCTCGCTTTTAAAAATAGCACTGCAAGTAAAAAGCATTAATTTTAACTTTAAATTTAAACTGTAGTCCCCTCCTCCAAAAAAACCCCAGTAATAGCAAAAGAAAACACTAGACTTTTAGACAAACAGGTTTATAAGGTTTATTTTCCATTGCACATACATGGATTATATACAAGTTAGTAACATAAGTTACTTCTTAATTTTCTAAAAGATTGTTACAGCAAACACTTGCCATTTTAAAACATCAAGTCAGAAATCAATCTAAAAAGGTAAATATGACAATATTTTAAAAATGAAACAAATTGCACTTTGTTAGGAAGAGTCAAATACAGGTTTGTCTATGTGCTGTAATAAACTATATAGCAGGTAATATTACAGTTAGAAGTAGCTCTTGCAGTCCATTTGTACATTAATAATTCTTTTCAATTTTACTTAATTAAAAACTGGTGGATATTTCAAAGACTTTCTCTCCTTCCTAGTATTCAAGATTCATCACATGAAATGCACTAGCAACTAAGTCTTTATACAATTGCTATTCAAATATAAGAACACCACCACACCTGAAAATAAGGAAAAAACTAAACCATACTGATTTTACATGTTTCATGAGATGAAGAGTATGGAAGGTGTTCAGCAATAAAGCCCTGTCTACTACTTACATAAAAGAAGATTTTAAAAAATAATCACTGCACACAATACAAAGGGTGGGGTCATACTGTAGTTTTTAAGTCTCCTGTAACAGTAATATTCCTCATTACTGTTCGCAGATGAGTGTTTCCATAGCAAACCTGTTCTCAAAGTGTCGAATCTTTCGGCAATTGACGGCTTCACGCTTCTGAATTCCTGTTTGTATTGGTAAAGAACAATGGAGGGTGAAGAGAAGAGGGGATGAGGTACATCAGAGACGTAATAGTTTTACATTTGCTATAATGTCACCAGAAGTCAGAACTACCCCCCTTTGATCCCCATCTCAGAGGAAACACACATAGGCACACATTCATACTTACAAAATCAATAAGCAGGCAATGATCCTGAAGGTGTGGTGAACCAAATCGCAGAACTGGTTTAGTTAAAACCAACCTGCCAAAACCCCCCACTGGCTAGTTTTAACCCAGATCAGTTCCCAATCTCCCTCTCTGTGCGTCTGTAAAAACGCTTGTGTGGATGTGAGAGAGGGAACAGCAAAGGAATAAACCGCTATAGGCAAAAAAGAGTGGACTAGTAGGATTTAAACAACATCTTGGAATCGGAGAAAGACAGAATTTAACCAAATTTTAGCCAAACTAATGCTCACTGCCAACCTATGCTCATCATTTACTACCACAGGATCAACATACTGAATTTTGAACTGGATTTTGCTATTGAGATCTTTTCATTTTTAAACACTGTTCTAAACTATTTTTATAAAATGTATTTCTTTTCCTTGTTTTCCCAAGCAGTCAGGTCCAACATATGACTAAAGCAATTAAACTGCTTCAGTGTGCACTTGCACATCACATACAGTTTAAAAAAAAAAAAAAAAAAAAGAAGCAAGTCTGAGTAAAATCTGAGTGAAAATTTTAAGGCAGTATTTAATAGCTTGTCAAGACTCTTCCAAATGTTGTTTTTCGAACACCTTCCACGAAGGAGTACCAAGCACTACAATTCTCCTGAGACGACAACTCTTACTAACATTTCACTGATGCAAATAGGAAGACGTGGACTAATTTATAGATGTCTTTAACAACAAGAAGAACCTGCAATTCTGTACTTGGACTACAAGGCTATGGCTTCTCATATATTAAAGGTTTTTTTGGTTGGGGGGGGTGTGTGTGTGTGTGTGTCAAGAAACAAGATTAAAGAAAAGCATCAATGAAAGCCTGAACCCCAGAAAACATACCCATGCATATACACACATTTCAGCTGCTCCCAGCTCACTGGGGCCTTGAGCACTTTTGCACAATAAAATGACTTATTTCCATACCTACACAGAAAATATCAGACGTACTTAAGCCCACAGAGCCGGTTACTGCAATAAGCAACCCTTGCTTTAGTTAAGAGTCATTCCTTTCAACACAATTAAGCCTATTTATTGAACTCAAGCGGCATTGAACTTTCTGCCAACACAAAAGATTGCAGGAGGAACATTTACCTTTCATGGCTTCTTTGCGCTGTAGTTTATAGGTTTCCTTGCCACGGCAGAGGCGGTAAATAAAGAATCCCAGCTGATCCACATTTTCAATGCGATCAGTAACAATCATCTGTTCATGAATCAAATAGGACTGAGGCAAATACGTTCCAGCCTGTTGAACAAAAATGTAACAGCTCTGTCAAAAGCCATCTCTCCATGGTCTAAGTACACAAGAAACTTTGCAATGTGTTTCTTTAACATGGCTGTGACGTATCTTCTTTGAATTCTTTCAAAATATGTATTACCCACAGAATTTTATTCTAAATGTGCAAACATGACTGCACTGCACTCAAGAAATAAATAATGATTCTATTCAAAAAGGTCACAAAACTTCCACTGATACATACGTCCACCGCCCTCCTGCTACAGTAACGTCAGTCTTCAGCAGAAAAGAAATGTTTCCTTCCAGGGGCACCCACTGTCACAGATCAGTCCTGCACTAATCATCCAAAGTTTTCACTTAATTAACAACAGCCCAACAGACCTCAGTGGGAACTACTCCCAAACAGGAGTTGGAAGAAGCACGCTTTACATGGAGATACTCTTGCTGATGAAGCACGCCAGCTGAGGTATACTCCAGCTGCAGTCCACGGGGTTTGGGAAGCCTTGAACATATTCACGGCGTGGGTCACAACTCTCAAGCCAAATGCAAGACGAGACCATCTAGCCCCGTAAGTTATTATGGTGACTCCCGCAATTGTGTATATGGAAAGGTATTAGAAAGCCATGGTGGTATATCAGGTGGTTTAAGGCAATACACTGAATACGGGGAGAGCCATGACAACACGCAAAGGCTTCCCAAGCCTTTTCTAGTCCCTTCAGTGTTATTCTGCCACAGCTGCAATGATGGAGGAATCCAGCTCTGTGCACACCTCACTGTACACAGCTGAAAACGCACATGCTTAGCTATCAGCCAATTTCCTAATACTGCCACTGGTAAATAATCATCAACTTTTTTTAAACATTACTTCATTTAAGAAATCCTGTTAGTGTGATTCTAATGTATGGCAGTAGAGAAGGTGTTGCTTGCTTTCTAAAAATAAAATGATCACTTGTTATGGAAACAAATTCAGCTTCTGAGGCGAAAGATCACTATATTTTTTGTTGACAATACACAACTTGAAATTTCCATTGCAAAAGACGACTGTCTTTTCAGTCCAAGTGACATGTTGCGAAGAAGCTGATTAAATGCTATTCTCTTCAGTAAAGAAAGAAAGGACTGTATAAAATTCACTTGAAATTATGAAAATTTCCTTCAGCACATACTATGAGGAAAACAACACCAATTTTTTTTCTTTAAATAAGAGCTCGGAAGACTTCACAGTCCCAAATTATCCCACTCATTATTTGGTAATTAAATCACTGTAAATTACTGCGTCTTAAACCCCTGGTCTCTCGAATTTCAGGGGAGCCCCCCGAGGGAGCCCCAGAGCGGAGCAGCAGTGCAGGGCACTCGCAGGGTGGTCAGCAGTGCCGAGGACTTGGGGCAGCCCACGAGGACACTCCTGGGCTTGTGCCCTCCAAACCGCAGGACCTCCCGGACCACCCCCCGGGCCCGGCCTTCTCGGCCCTCCCGGGGGGCGCAAGAGGAGGAGGAGCTCAGTGCAGGAATCTCCTCTGCCCAGCTGCTGCAGGACCAATTACGCAGCACTGTGATCCAGCATAGCCGCAAATATTGTCATCTTTGAGACGTCCTGTGCATCGCACACCATTAAAATCAGCCAGTTGGCTCAACAACGGGAACGAGGCGGATGAACAAATATACCTGGGTTTCAGCCTTGTTTCCCAAGGAAAGGAGGCCTTTCACTGTCTGCATATTCAAGCAAACTGTATCAATTTATAGAAATGTGGTTCTTCAGGCTAAAATTACGGCTTTTTTTTAAAAACAAAACAGCCCAGAGCACCTCCATTTTCATAAAATGCCCTCTGCGTATATTCAGAGCTCATTTTAATGAAATGAGCACTTTAATTTCATACATTTTTTTCTTTGTGCAACCAGTGTGACTGCAGGATAGTGAACAGAAATTTACTCACTTTGTGCATCTGCAGAATAGCTTCCCAAATTTCAGTTACAAAACATTTAGCCTGATTTTCTGAGACATCAAATGCCCACAGCTTTTTGTTAATACAAAGAGAATTAAACAGATGTCTCATAAAATTAGGGCACTCACTATTGGGGACAATGATCAAAACAGTTTGCTTTTGCACAGATTTTCAATTAAATGCGTGATACCTGGTTATCGTCTTACTTGTAAACCAAGCATATTTGATTTAGTACTAATGACAAACTAGGAAATTAACAGATTTTAATAGTGGAATTTGTGTGAACTAAAAATGGAAACAAAACAGCATACACAAAGTAAAAAAATACGGGGTCACTGAGTTTTACAGACACTACCTCAGCCTTATGTACAAGAAATGAATGTGTGGTTAAATAGCCAGTCTCAAAATGGGCAGCAAAAAAGCAGCAGAGGACTTACTTGTGAAGTCATTTTTCACATGAAATTTATTTATATACATGAACCACTCAGAAATGACTAAAATGGTTTCTGGAGTCCTAATTCCAAAGCCTTGTTTGAAAGATGCAAACCCAAAGATGATATTAACAATTCTGAAGTTACAAAAGCCCAGTAAAATAAGAATGAAAACACTCTCCCCAAATCTTAGACACAAGTTAGCTTATCAGCTCTCTTCCCCACCCAGAGTGTTTTGCTGTTCTATAAAGAAAACAGAAGACTGAAAACCAAGGTAAATACTATTTAAATCTGCATTAAAAGCATACATATGTAGGAGTTAAAAAAAAGATAAAGATTATTCATATTAAATTATTAAAAGACCCCATTACTTTGGCCTCCTCAATTTCACAGGCCATTACATTTCACCCAGTTACTACTACTAACAGAAAGCGTGTCCCGGTGGTGGCAACAAGCCAGCCAGCACCAGCACCGCGAGCCCGGCAGTAGTGTTCAATTATTAAACCCTGCTGGGAAGCGATGAGGAGCTCCCACAGCATTATACCAAAAACTCACGTTTCGTTGTTCAGCGATTGTGGTATCTCAGTCCTTTCCACGGTCCTTGTTTTTAAGGACAACAAATCTTGTTCTGAAGGTCTGGTGCTCGCAGAACCAGCAATCTGGCTATATTAAAAACCCTCTTGCTTAAATGGGCTTTGCTAACCATACAGTCTAAGTCCTGATCACGCCTACAAAACCTCCTTGGAAACAGGAAGGTCCATCGTAAGGCTGCTGGAAGCCTCACGAACTCGCATGCAGCGGTAGTCCATCACATGTAGTGCCACGTCTAATTGCCCTGAGCACGCACAGCGGATCTAACACACCGCACATACATCACCCTCAAGCCACTGGATCAGTTCAAAGTAGGGGCCAACCCTAGGGACCTACACTTTAAACAGTGCCCACGTTAAAAGGATTTCCCAGTATATCTACTTCAAGCCTCTCAGCTAACCAGTCTTAGTCCAGCGTATACATGCTTTATGGAAACTTTAGTCACAACGGGTTATAAATTAAAAAACACATAGACTACTATCAAAGAGTCTAGGTATACCACATTTACACCATTTTGTCAGCCAAATTTGGAGCATTGAAGAACAAAATCAGGTTTGTTTGCCTTCCTCTGAATTAATAATTTGTTCATAATTGTAGTTAATTAACTAAGAAGGTTATAGACTTTTTTCTCTCTTTGCAAAGATCTCTAGTGATCAGTTAACTTTCTAACACATGCCCCTTGCGTAAGTGTCAGAGTCCGGGGTGGGGGAGAAAAAAAATCTCCATTTTCCCTGTCTTAAGAACAAATTACTTACGATTTAACCATACCTTGATGTTGATGAGCAGCTCCAGGAAATTTTTTGGCGGCATAACAACTGAAGTGTTCAGAGGAATCACATAGCATTTATCCAGGCTAAGGTCAAGATAGGCAGTGAGCCTCTGTTGAGGAAATATTTATTTTAATCAAAATAACAAGAACATCAGAAAATTCACATATAGACTTTACTAAACTGCTATTGCCTTGTGTTGTTCTTCAAATTATTTTGTTCACTATAAAGTCTGTCTAACAAACTCCAATTTGAGGGAAGGTAAATGCAGAAATAAAAGGCAGTCTTGATGAGAGTTTAAATCTATGACAGGGATTTGTGCAAGGCAGCAGGCGGTAAGTTGCTCAAATGCACTACAGTAACGAAATTACAAAGGTTTATCTGAGCTGTTAGGGAATCAAGTACAGTATTCATTGATTCCTAAGTGCCTGCATTTTGAAACAACAGGGCAAAAACCTTGCTTTAAACTCTGCACTTTTATATTTTATTGTAGTGTAAAGGGGAAAAGTTGCTGGTGAGAACAAAATACAGAAGGAAAAAAATACTTACGTTACAGATAACACAAAAATCCTTTTATTTTCAAAAATACTACTGACTTGAACTGTTAATGATTATTCATAGCTGAATTATTATCTTTATAGTACCTAAACTGCAATATTTGCCATTATTTGGTAAAAACAGAGATATAAAAGCCCAGGGAATTATCCTGATGAATCCTATGGCTCTGTTCACTGAGCTGTGTTTTACTGCATCTGTTCTTGCTAAAGACGACGCTATTGCAAACTGCTGAAAGCTCTAAGGCTGCAGACGTATATAAAATACTGAGCACCAAGAGCCCAACAGTCAAAATAGTACCAGGACAGCAATCATCAGTGCAACTAATCTCATTACATGGGAGTAAGTGCTGTGCCTATGGCAAATGATCCTTGCACTGACCTTTAGAGCAACGCCTTTAACCCATTAAATCAAAAAGTAATTTTCTCATATTATATTGTTCCTATTCACTTCTTACATACTGCTTTTTTTTTTTCTGGTTTTCCCTCTTTAGAGGCTTTGCTCTAACTCTTTACAAAAGCTCCCTAAATATATTCAGGAATATTTTTAAATTACATAGCTCAAGCAAGCAATGTTTTCCTCAGAAAAAACTGGTTATGAATATTTGATAGATAGCACTCATTTTGCCTGGAAAACTTGAAACTCTGAAGTTTGCATAAAAAAAATAGGATGCTTCCTTATTCTTCTTTTTCAGCCTCACTTAAAAAAGCTGTCCAGCGAAGTCTTCAAATGTTCATAGAAATTTAGCTTCCTGAAAACCAGCTGTAGAACATTTCATCACCATCAGACAGCTTCCATCAGGCCAATACGGAAAGGAAGGGCTTCTAATTGTTTTACAGCTCTGTCGTTAATACCGAGAGCTGCAGCCCTGTCAACTGCCTTACCAAAAATTTATTACCACAATTCCTATCAATCAAAGTTGTTTCTACAAAAAAGGAAGAAAACAGCTGTAAGTGCCTTGATACCCCGGATCAGTGCCTTTAGGAGTCACAGTAGCCTGTGGTGCACAAGGAAAATTTAGCTTCTAGGCTTCCTACAGCATCCGGAAAACAAGCTCTCTTCCATGGTCGGTCAGCTGGTCGCTTCCTTCCCTTTCTGCTGCTGCTTTGGGCTTTTTGAGCTATGCTACGAGAGCAACCTCTGGGGGTCTTTGAACATACCTAGTGACGTCAGACGCAATCAGCCCCTGTAAGTTGAGGTTAAAGCTATGGCAGCCCTTTCTAAACTTCCCTCGGCACCACAGCAGTTGGTCAAATTCTGGCTCGGTGGACTTAGCACAGCAAGAACTATATTCTCTTTACTTCCTCATACGAAGGAAAGGAAATAGCTCTAAGAATTCTCCCTTTTCTAAAAACAGAACCGTGTTTGCAAATGGTGGTTTACAGACTACCTCATGATGATTGTATAACGCTGTACTTTGTATGACCGGTTAATAATTGCTTGCAGCCTGCTGCTGATCAAAACGTTTCTGCTGCCTCCTCCACCCTTCGCTTTCCCCCACCATAATAATTAGGGAGTACATTTATCAGGATGACTGAGGGGGAACATTTTTCAAGTTTTAAATGCTTTCAGCTTCTTCAGAAATATTTCTTACCCGGTGGAAGTCATGGACGATATCAGCAGGATCACTATCAGCAAACTCAGGGACTGGCACACTGATAAACTCAACATCTTCCTCCTCCAGGATCTGAATATTTTGCTCAATCGTGTGGTAGCGAGCACTCTGAGCCTCTGCCCCAGGCTCAGGTAAACTTAAGCCATCTTCAATGTACTTTATTCCACAGAAATACACACCACCCTGCTAAAAATAGTAAACAACCCAGCAACAAAAACATGAGTAGCCTTGTTAGAAGTTTAAAACTAATATTCTCAAGGCACTGTGGTGAAGAAAAACTTGTCAGACTAGATGAAATGTTTTCCCTTTAATTTGACTCGTACACCAAAGTAGGAGCCAGTTGCTATCTACAATAGGACCATGGCTAAAACCTTGATTGTACTGAACCCAGAGGGAGTCCTTCCCTTGAATTCAAGGCAAACAGGATCCCAAAAGCAGGTTCTTAAAATCTAGTCTTCTATTTTGCATCCATTATCTGTGGCACATTGCATCTTATTTTTAGAAGGGCAATGAAGTTCCTACGCCTATATGCATGAATATTATTATTATTATTAAATTATGATTTAACTAGAGTCAATAATTACAATTTAAGGCATTGAAATTGATCATCCAAATCACCTTTAAAAAGCAAGTCTAACTCTGAATTTGGTCCTCCTTGCAGCAGGGGTTGGACCAGATGACTTCAAGAGTTTCCTTCCAACCTCAATTATTCTGTGAAGTTGCTTAGTTTTGCAAGGCTTCAGAAGTTTTGAAAGTCAGTTTCTAAATAAATTATTTTTTGTTTTGAACAGTTTTAAAAGACAAAAGGGTAATAAAAAGAATTTAAAACAACCAATTTGTGTCCTTCTGTCACAGTACACGTGGCAGGTTACCTAAGTGAAGTGTAAAATAAAGTCCTGAGTCAGAGGAAGTCATATACCAAATTTATAGGCCAGACAGTTTTAGAAACATACAACTTATGCACAGGGACATGTCATCAATTTAAAGTTTTACATTGAAAACGTCTTCAGTGCAATGTTAGCTCAATTCCTGAATGTTTCCTTCAACCCAGATCTGACTCATGAACAAGTACCACAGGTTTGAATTAAACGGCACTTTCAATTTCAGCTAGCTGGCATGTGAAATGTGGAGCACCGCGGTGCTAAGCACAGATGAAACGTGTTGGTAATACAGCAGGCCTTCAGCTACTCTGAGCTTGTTAATCCACCAAGATACGCTACGCTGTTTAAGCATTGTTTGCAACACTACTGCTCCCCTGTAAATTAGGTTAACATGATAGCCAAAGAGACTATAAACTGCAAGTTCAGCTAGAATTTTTCCTGTTTAATTACTTTGCCTTCTACGTTAGTAGCTACTAAAATGGGGGAAAAAAATAATCCTGGTAGCAGGGACAAGAACACAGAATTTATACCTTATAATTAGGTGCACTAACCAGTGGGCTAGAGGGATTCATGTTTTGTTTATACTCTCCCTTTCTGATCCTGTGAATCTTGCAACGCCGGCAGTTTCTGAGGGAGGGAGGGTGTGCTCACACCACTTGGGCAACAGCCCAGCACATCCAGCACTGCCCAGTGACAATTCCCCCCGAGGAAGACAATATTTAACTGGGATCTCCCATGTTTCAGGTAAATGCTCCACCCTGGCACCACTGCCTTCACAGGGCTCTTCTTGCAGCTGTGCCATTTGTTAAAGACTGAAAATATATTTTGTCAGAGGTCTAATCTTGTCAGCGTGGATTAGACTTGACAGAGCATGTTTAACCACATTGACTGTGCTTCTCCCAAGTCCCCTGTAGGGCCTGTATTTCTTAACCCTGTGGAGGCTAGGAAGGAGGAGAGTCACTGCACTGCCTTGACAAGCAGTCCCTTTCCTGTGTATTAGCAGTACCGCATGCATCTAGGAAATCTGGGGTCAAACAAGGAGGCTTTCAAGGGATTAATCCACCTCTAGTATTCGGCACTGCAAAACAGGAGAGAGAGCAGGTGAAAATCTGGGACACCACTGGGGTTCCTAAACCCAAGTCCTATTTAGATATAATCCTTCTTCTGCAAAGTAAGGTTTTCAAAAGTGTTGCTCTCTTATTTGCCAGCTTCGTTCCTGCCCTCCTCTGCCAACAGGTAACTTCAGAGCAGGCAATACACTTTGCCTTTAGAAAAGCTGAAGTTTTAGAAAGATAAAAATGAGAGTAGCAAGGCTATTGGGTTTAGTCTGTTGCTCCTCTTCCCTCTTCTAAACGTAAGGCGTAACAGAGAAGAACGCAACCCTCCCGTAACAAAATGTATTTGACTTACCTGGAATGCAAAATATTTGTACAGATAGGCACCACCCAGGATCACACCAGCCAGCATGAAGGCCAATCCAAAGCACATGCACCAGCACCAGGCCCTCCTCTGCCCAACAGGCACAGCATCCTCAGGGTCCTGCAACGCATCAGAGAAAGACCTTCAACACACTGTTCCCCAGACACGTATGACAGCAGATAGTTCAGGCCCAGCAAGTACAAACATTGCATCCATCAGAAAAGGCTATACGCACTTTATCACAATTGTTTGGAAACATATTTTATTTGGTGAAGTTTAAAACAGATCTATTTAAGTTGAGGTTCAGGAAAACTTGTACTAACACTCACTTTTAATGCCATTGTCACTGACTAAATCAGCAGACTTAAGACTTAAGGAAGACAAAAATGAAACAAAATCTTCCGAGATACCTAATAATACACAGTGAGCCACTTTACAGATTGCAGACAGAAAAATATCCGTTCTCAGGCAACCTCCATGCAACAACAGCAGAGCGAGGAAGTCAATTCAGAAAGGTCAGATTCTTTTTTATCTTAGTATATGCAATTTAAGTGAACCTGAAGAACCAACAAAAGATCAAAGGTAATAAGAACAGCAAAATATATCCTTTCCTATGTTGTTCCATCAGGAAGAAAGAGACTTTACAACCTCTTTGCTGGCAGAATAATAAGAGTGGGTATTAAAAAAAGATGCTTTTTAAGTTGTAGTTAAGGAAGTTTTCTGCTCTAAGACAGCGTTGGCCATGCCTCACTCTATCTGCTGTGCATGTTATGCTAAAGGAATGACAGGATGTTTCCCCTTTGGGGCACTAGTTTGCATAACCATGCAGTCCCCACAGGCATCCTAAGCAATAAACTGCTGCTTGCAAAATCTTTTCTCTATCAGCCACATCACAATGCTCTTTCCTCCCCCAAGTGTTTGCATAACTCACATCCAAAAAAAAAGAAAAAAAAACAAAAAAAAATCCAACCAAAAAAAACCCCCATCTTTGAGTCATCCCCTTCCAAGCCATGATAATCCTGGGAAAATATCAGAATTCAAATAAATACAAAGCAATTCATCACCCTTTTGCAACCAAAAAAACAATAGGGTAGCATGATGACCAAGGTGAAATCATTATGGCCAAATAAACAAAAAAACCCAAACCAGAAAATGGAGGAAGAGCATGAGGGAAGTGCTTGAGAAGGCATCGATAGCTATGGTTGTCAGTCGATGTTCTGCCTCATGTGGGTTTTTTTTCAGTATTTGCTAATTACAATGATTTCCACTTGAACAAAATTGTGGGTGTAGTCCCCATGCTGCCTTGGTCCAGTGGGGAAGGAATGCCCCTCATCTGGCCGAAGCCATCTAAGCAAGTCTGACACCAAATGGAAACGGGACCCTCCCTGTAAACGGTGGGGAAAAAGAGGCACTTCCTGAGAGTGACTCATCCCAACCATCCCTGAGAGGGAGAAGTAGTCTTTTGGAGGGACTTCTTTACACTGATTATAGAGGGAGATTCCTTGGTTAACGAACTAGGTACCTAATTCATATGTAGGTAAAATTAGGTGATGTGAAACCCACCTTTACAGTACACTGCAATTATCTTTCATACAGAAGTGGCAATGCAGCTTCTTTGCCAGGCAACGGCTGCCAAAATCTGATTCAGAAATATTCAGAGTCAAACTCCAAAGATATTTCACAGATTTTGTTTTACGTTACCTTGCAAATTACTGCAGTAAATCAGGTTGTGAAATCTCCATCTTCGGAGGTTTTCAAGACTCAACTAGACAAAGCCACGGCTGATCTTGCTTTGGCAACCGTCCTGCTCCTAAAGGGAGGTTGGACTAGATGACTTCCAGAGGCCCCTTCCAACCAATATTTGTGGGATACATTACAAGGCAAAGTGAGAGGGGCTAGAAAACAGTTGCTATGGACTGAAAAAGCAGAATGAAAAGACAAGTAACAACTTTTAAAAGTTTTTACATTACTAATCAGTTAAGGAATTCAGTGTAAAGAATTACAGGATTACTAGCTGCGTGCTTTTTAACCTGGCTGTTTGCAAAGACTGAGAATAGAATATAATACCCATGGTAATCTAATTAACTTTCAGGTCAGGTTAAGATTCACTGTGGATTCTTCTATAAATCATCTCAATTATAAATCTAAACCAGGTAAAACAAGGATTTTTATTTTTATGTTGCCCCGTATCATTAGGTAACTATTTCCCTAGATATTTCCACGCATAAAGGACACCCAATTGAAACTTTTTAAAATAGCTGTCATTTAAACTGTTGTAAGTTAATGTCAGAAAAACGGATAGCAAACTGTCTCTGGGATACAATGCCAAAATATTCCCTAGAGAAGAATATAAAGAGTATCTTCATTCCTTCCCAGTGCTGCTTTTATTTCCTCCTCTTTTTTTAACTTCAAGCAGAATTATCCATTAGTGGAATAACTGCCTCTTCCATTTTTACATCAGAAAGACTTACAAAATATGCATCTGGGAAATGGTGCAGAAAGCATACACAGTGTGAACACCTACCTGGAGATGGGAATTAATGTCAAATCAATTTTGCATAGGCCACAAAAATAATCAGAAAAAGGAAAGTAACTTTTACACTTTTACCATGCTAGGAGGAACCTGAAGGACAAGTTTATCAGTATTCCACCCTAAATAATTTTGCTTTGATATACAAGATGACAGATGTAAACAATACGTTTAATACAACTCTTTAATCCTCTACCAGCAGCTAAATTTTATCACTATTATTTCTGAAGGCATCCCTAATGGTGGCACAGTAACACATTTTGTATTTGTAGTTGCCTGTTGCATTCATTTGTCCATAGCCTACTGAAAACAGCACAGTAAACTTAGAGCAAGAGTTCAAGCCCAGTTTAGCCTCTTGCTTAGGACAGTGCATGAAAGTATTGCATCTCAGTACAGAGGAACCACAAGCGTTAGGTAACACTGAAAACATTTTATGCTGTTGAAGAACACAGAATTGATTTCCTCTTCTGAATCTGAAAACTAAGTACACTATCAAGCAGTTTAAAAACACCTTAAATTAAAATATTATAAATAACCTACTGAAGCTAAATTATACTCATATTAGTAGCTGTCCCATGGCTAAGCTGGCTAAGCTTTTGTATTGTTGCCATGACAGCTTAGTTCGGGCTGAATTGACCTAAAAGAATAATTCATCCCTCGCTATATAAATCTGACCCTCTGCACTGCAAGAGAAGAAAGTGCGACGGATGCTCACCCTCCTTCCAGGTGACACATGTTCTGAAAGAAAAACCATTAAGTGAAAGCGGATCCCCACTAAGAGGGACAGTGCTGAATTAGCACCTCTCCCCACATAGTTACAACCACACTTTGGTCCCAGATAGCAGCGCCAGCTTCTGAAGCCAGAGCACAACATGAGATTGCAGCCTCACTGACAAATTTTTCTCTAGGTCAGCTTTCCACTGCCAGAGGTACCTGACAAAAGAAAGCATCATGCACTCAAGGTGAAGATTGACCTCTAAAACTATGCCTCTCTACTTTTGTGAGCAGCAATAATTAATCATTGCTGTTCCCAGTCCTTTTCTTTCCCCTCTTCTGCTTCATCCCTGCCCTGTGTACTTCCAACTCCCTGGTGAATCCTCAACCTTAAGATGATGCCACAGAACTAATCTTCTCTGATGTAAAATGCCTCAGGAGGAACTGGATGCAAGCCCAATACTGGCTTGTTTCCCTTGATGAGCTGATTGTTCTAATTGGAAAACATTTGATTAGCCTATTTCCCATGGACAAGACATGAAACAGAAGCATCTCTCTGCCACTTGTACACTAAATCCTACAGTGTTAAAATTAAATGGCTCAGAACTTCCCAACCTGAATAGCTTCAAGCTCTACAGGAACAATTTTCCTGTAGATAGAAAATGAGAAGTATTAAATTCTCTCTTATTTGAGATATAAAGAAGTTGGCAAGATTCTCTCAAACTGGTCGTCTTCTCACAAAGAAGTTGCAAGGTGACTGCAGTTTTGAGTAAGGATCCCTTCATCAGCGACTGCAGCAGCTAATGTAAAGCTGCACTCTGTCTTGTTACTGGAACCATGAAACACTTTGGAGATGGACAAATGATACCACAAACTATTTACCAAAGCACCTCTCAGTTACAGAGAGATCTTCACAAGAACATATTTACAACAATTAGCATTAACTGTTCTGGAGTGGATTAAAAAAAAAAGTTAATAGCCCCTAAACCTGCAAACATTAGCAGTTATTAATGGCTACTGGCCACATATTCTCTCATTCTTTTGAGTTCAATTTTAATGCTACTTTTTTTTTTTTCTTTAAATAAATGCTGAATTTCAGAAGGACCAAATTCATGTTTGGGGTAACATCAGAAAATTCTTCTAAGAAACTCCAATACTGAGCCACAAATGTGTATAATTAGAATTGGTAATTACTTAGATTTTCCCCTTGTGGCTTTTTGTACATAGTGGAATATAATTGCTTTAACATTAAGTGAAGCAGTCTGAAAACTTACAAGGCGTATGTCTAGTTCATATTAAAATGCGCGAGAAGATTATCAGACCTTGTGCCTTTGCAGAAATTAAGGACACATCAATTATATGATTAAAAAAAAAAATTTTCATACAAATCAATTAGGTAAGAATCCACCTAAACCAGATACGATGGATATGCTGTGGGGAATCCAGAATATTGTATGACCGTTGTGCACCTATGCAAAAGATAATGGTCCAAATTTAAAAATAGATACGATAGTGATAAAAATAACTTTGAGAGGGGGAAGTGTCTTTCAGAACCGACACGCAGTCTTTGATCCACAAAGAAACCAGAGTATTACTGAGTATTACAAATATTACTAAAAATGTCTGCAGCATAATACACAAACCATCCATAACTATGCATCTGAGAATAACATCTTTTATATATATACACACATACACAAAAGCTTACAATTAGTGTGGGTAGAACTGTCTGGAAGCTGTTCAGAACAGTTTTCTTCCGACGTCCTTTGCGTGCCAGTTAGCTGACATGGATGGACAGAATGCAGTGGGGCAGACTGAGCTTCCTAAAGGCAAATATTGACCAACCACAGCTTTAATTAGTGGAATGGGGAGAAGAGAAGTTAATGATGACTCCCTAAAAGTGTTTTTTAATGAGGGAGGCTAAAAAGTCTTGAAATAAAATACTGACCAATGGCAGTATAAACGGAATTCTGTTGGTCAGGCTCGCCCGCTCTGACTTGTAAATCTGACATCTGTAGAAAATCCTCTCAAAAGACAGTCAATTTAAAATGAACTTAATTTAGAAAGAGCTCTGCATTCCTCCCATGGTATTCCTGCCTGAAGACTGTTCCAAGCCTGGTATTCTATTTATTACTTGTTGCAGATGGGAAATTAAGGCAGGCTTTTGCAAGACTCCTCACTTGGCAGATGCTGCGAATCTGGAAGGCCATCATACTGATCTGCCTCTCAAGCAGAAATTTTATGCTTCCTAATAAAATTAAATTTAAAATTTAAGTACAATGATCTTTTAACTTGGTAGTTGGAAAAGCAGACTCTATATACAATAGACGCCTCAGAGATCTCTCGCTTATCACAAGGAGTGACGTATTCTTTCTACCCAGATGATGAAGCTTGAAAACAAGCTATGGTTGTTTATGTGCAGTTGATATCTGAACACTACAACCCTTCTGTGGCAGCACTGCCAGTTCCTTTTCTGTCAAGATGGACAGGGACTTGTCCATCTGGCCAAAGACTCTCTGCCTAAAGAACAGCATAAAAACCAGACCTTAGTTCTGGTGTTGCTTGCTGTAGTCACGTAGCCTGGCTAACCAAGGAGATTAATTAATTAGAATTACCTATTAGGCAGTTGGTACTATTAACCTCTTCCTGTATTTCTAATATCTGTATATGTTCTATAAAATAATATTGTAAATACCAAATCTGTTATACAGCACTAGGAACTCCAGCAGTGAGAAGAAAATACATTCCAAGAGCTTTCCAAAGTTCAAAGTCCAAGGTCATTTTTATATTAGTTGAATGCTACCTTTCACCAAATAATGAGGGTGTTTTAATAAAAAACGAGGTGTCTGTCAAATGACTCATTTCATGGTTCAAACGTCATAACCATCATGGAACAAAAACATTAATGTAAGCAGCCAGCTCAAGATCATCTTAAAAAGGGAATCAGTGCTGGTGGGTAGGAAGGTAGCCGCACGTATTGGGAAAGATGGAGGTGAAGGGAGAACAAAAACAATCAGAAAACAGGCAAGAAAAGAGGAGCAGGAAATAAAACCAGAGATAAACATGGTGGAACAAGTTCAATTTCTCTGCAGGAAGTCAAGGAAAATTACAGCTGTAAAGTGAATGCAAAGGATGTGAATCAGCAGTTCACCTGCAGCTACATGACAGAGGGACAATCAAAGAAGCGTGTCTTGGAAGAGTAATCCTGCAACTCTTAATGTTAAGTAATCCCGATTTACCTAAACACTGCCTTCAACTTCTGAGATAAGAGATTACAAAACTTGGTAGCAGCCAACAATTAAAAAGGACGGGTAAAGAAGGAAGAAGCCTGTAACTATTTAGTCTGCTGCTTTGATTAAATTTGGGAGCAGTATCGTTAAGAGTGGTTATTTTTATTGTTAGCTTTGGTCTTACATGGACTAGAAAGTAGAAAAAAGAAAAAAAAAACCAAACACACTTATTTAAATGGCCTGAAAGTTCTGTTCTTGTAGAACAGGCAAGGACTTTCTTCAGGTGATTCACACGCACAGCTTTTGGCTGTATCCTCATCCCAGGCCGTCTACAGCAATTGTACAACTAACCACACACTATATTTTACTCCGTTTTCTTCAAACTGTGTTTCCCAATTGTTCCTCTTTTCTCTGTCCAGTTCCAAGATCCCCCAACTCCCTTCTCTCACCACCAAACCCAGTGGTTTCAAGTCTTCCTATAATTTCCTTCTTATCCTGTGTCTACACCCCCCGTATCTTTCCCCATCCCAAAGCAGAGTTCTCCAGTCTCTGCCACATGCAGAGAGCACTGGCACACCTTATTTCCATTTCCTCCCTTCATTACTGCTACAAGATAAACCATTCACCGCACCAGTGTGCTACACTCTCGGGAAGAGGAGCTGGGCTATGGCCACAGAAGTGCTGTATCTTTAGTCTGCCCAACCAACCAACACTGACTGTGCCTCTTGTCCTGCATTTTCACTGTAAACACTCAGGGCCAAGGACTGCCCTCCTTTCTTTTTCTGTACAGCAATTAGCGCAACAGGATCTTAATACCATCTTATATTCCTTCTGAACATCAGGAAATACTTTTTTTACTGTGAGGGTGACTGAGCACTGGCGCAAGTTTCCCAGGGAGGTTGTGGAGTCTCCATCCTTGGAGATATTCAAAAGCTGTCTGGACACAGTCCTGGGCAACTGGCTCTAGGTGGCCCTGCTTGAGCAGGGGGGTTGGACCAGATGACCTCCAGAGGTCCCTTCTAACCTCAACCATTCTGTGATTCTGTGACACACATCTACTGTTTTTAAGTAACACTAACACTATGCAGGGAGAGGATTAATGAATCATTAAAAAAAAAAAAAAAAATCCAGGAGTGCTGGGTCTGTGCTAGACAAGTAATAAAGCTCCACACATCCTCTATTTCCTTTGCAGCTTTACAATTCTTCTGCCTTCTCCCCCCTCCCTTGCCCCCAACATGAAACTTCAACAAAACCTACACCACTTGGAAAATGTGTTGTCTTTAAATGTCTGGACGCTGAATTCAAAAGTTCTTCTGCTGCTGACAGCCACAGAGATCCGCAATTGCCACCGTACTGTACTGAATACAAAAAGTTTTCATAAGCTTGGCTAGTGAAGAGGTGGCGGAAGTCAGGTTTTTTTACATTCTATATAAATGTTGATGAATTTACCTACACATTTTCATAAATTAGAAGGATGGCAATTTGTTCTGCATTCCACACCTATTTTTCTCAAGTATTTTAAGAAAAGAGAAGTGTTCTGGTGCAACAGTTTGCAAGTCATACACCAAAACACACAGATGAAAGCTTGCACGAGTATCTGGCAAGAGGTGCCTGAGGGATGTTTATTTTTTTAAAACAAGTAACCCTGAACCTAAGAGGTTATATGGGACATTTTTCAGAACACATTTTGCTGTCAGAAAACAAAATCACTACACCCTTTATGGTTACAGCATGTCAAACACGACATTCCATTAAACTGTCCAATTTTGAAAAATACTTCATTTTTACACATTGCCAAAATAAACCCTTTTCCCTACCTGCATTCTTTGACCTATAATTGACTTGCATTTACCATACTTACAAATACTACACCAAATAAATCTGTAACTTTAAATTCAGTATTTCTCTCGACTTTATCCTGAATTAGATCCATGTTTGAAAACAGGAACTGAGAAGGTTCCTATTCCACTTAAAATGGATCAATACTAAATTACCCTTTTGACCTTGATTGTTCCAGTTCCTGTCTCTTCCTTACCCTGCTTGCTTCTTATGTCTGAAATTTCTCTGCTTTTTTCCTATGACTGCCTGAATCTCAGACATCAGTATGATGGAACACTATGTAGATTTAACCTAGATTTCTCTCAAGGCTATTTTCCCAAGCGGTGATGGCTCTTTCACCCAAGAGATCTCATTAGCATGCACATATGCACCACTGAGCCTCAGGATTTAATAGCTTTATTCCCAGTTCAGCCACAGATGGTACACCATCTCAAGCAAGTTACAAACACTATGTCTCAGTTTCTCTCAAAAGTAGAATCTAGTATCACAGAAACCACTCGGGAGGTCTCTAGTCCACTTCTTGCTCAAAAGGAAGGTGGACTCTGAAGCCTGACCAGGCTGCTCAGGGCTCTTGTGCAGTCAGGTTTTGAAAACCTCCAAGGACTGACACTTCAAAGCTTCTCTGGGCAACTTGCTCAGCATTCAGCTCTCAGATTGAAAAATATTTTGCTTATACCCGGTTGGAAGCTCTCCTTTTTCAATTTATGGTCACTGTCTTTCCAGTCACCTCTCCAGGTGCTGGGAGGCTGCTGTGAAGTCCCCCCACATCTCCAGGCTGAACAAGCCCCACTCCCTTGGCCACTCCTCACAGGGCATGTGCTCCAGCCCCCGACCATCGTGCTGGCCCCTGCTGGACTCACACCAGTCTGCCGATGTCTTTTGGATCGGAAAGCTCTCAGCCTTCAGCGATGCCAGTGACTTGTGCCCAGCTGACTGTCCACCAGGAGCCCCAAGTCTTTCCCAAGCAGAGCGGCTTCCCAGCCAGGTGGTCCCCAGCTTGTCCTGACGGAGGGGTGAGTCTGTTCCAGGTACAGGACTTTGCATTTGTTATTTCTGAAACTCATGAGGTTTTCTTCAGCCCGTTACTGTAGCCTGTTGGGGTCCCTCTGGACAGCA
Organism: Aptenodytes patagonicus; assembly: GCF_965638725.1. Classification (NCBI taxonomy): domain Eukaryota; kingdom Metazoa; phylum Chordata; class Aves; order Sphenisciformes; family Spheniscidae; genus Aptenodytes; species Aptenodytes patagonicus. The sequence continues at coordinate 195,936,373 of NC_134949.1, read as the reverse complement.
GCCCTGTCCTCAAAAAAACCTACCTTGCTAATACATGTATTAGTGAATTAAGATGCATAGTACCTGTACAGCAAGCAGAGTTCTCTGAGTGGAAGCCATTCTACATGCAAATACAGAATAGCATTTAATTGTAGCACTTATGAGTATCAGCACAGAAGAGCTGACCTTGAAAGGCTTACATTTAATTATATCCTCTTTCTAGAAGAAACTGTTGTAACAATCTGAAGGGCTTCACTGCAATTAGACCATTCAAAGCCTGAAGTGGAGCACGCACTCCAGTACCCAGCACCTGGCTGCATCACTCCCTGCAGAAACACAGACGCTGGCCAGTGTTCAAACTGGCAGCAAGAGAACTTCCCAAAACTGCAAACCTTAGGCAAGGCAACTCACCACACTGGGCAGCAGCCTTGAAAAGCCATGTTCAGCCTCCCTACCCTACCCTGCAAAGGGTAGTGCATTTTCAAATGTGTAAATGCAAGGGTTTTCTATGTAGACTGTATCTTTTAAAATAAATAAATAAATAAATAGACCTTCGTGATTCTGCAATCATGTAAGAACCATCCCAGAAATCACAGCCCCCTCCCAATATGATCTCCCCAGCATACTCTTTTTCCACAGTCATTCCACAGTCTCATTCTACCCTCAAAACAGCAGAAAGCTGCCATCAAAAGCAGGAGTTTGCTGAACCCTAGGAGGAAGACAACCACAAATTATCCAAGGATTTGCATTCAAAGAACTCTACTCCTAAAATGCCTGTGGGTTTTATTTTATGCGTGTATATATATATATTATATACTTAATAATACATAAACTTCATAAAAATATTTGTACACACCCTGACACTATATGGAAAGGGCAAACAAGATATCAACTTATTTTTTCCATGACCTCTATAACAACTGTTGGGCAAATATTACTTTGCTAGTTTTTTCACGGTGAATTTTGTATGGCTGTTGCACAAAGGACCCTTGCTTGTAGATGACATATGGATCACTCAGATAGGAGCTGGAGTCTCTCTGTATGTCCACTGTGGTCCAAACCCTAGGCCATGTGATGTCTGCTGCAAAACCATTTCTAACTTTATTGCAGAGTTCAACCTTATTAATTATCTCATTCCTTTGGTTTACCACATCTGTAAAATTAGGACAGATAATCTGAGTTCTATAAATTAGCATGCTTTTCATCTGTAGATTCAAAGTAATTTCCACTGAGGATAAAAAGCAGTACATAAATAGTAAGAAAATGAATGTTGTATTATTCATATGGATCAGGAGACTAAAAACAGATAATGCTAACCTTTGTCAATCACAGCATAAATGGTGGGGGGAGAAAAACAGGAGAAAAAAAAAGGAATCTATGCAATAGCTAACAGAACACACCATTACTTATCCCAGCTGTAGTTCTTACATTTGAAATATGCCACAATGTTTTTGGAAGCACAGAATAAGAAACATTTAAAATGACTAGGACTTAAAAATGCAATATTTGCTTTCGAAGATATTTCCTGAGAGTCACAGAGAGAACTATTTTCTTTGTATGTAAGCTATTTGGTGCCTGTAGCTAGTGGCTACTGGATAGAAAATATGTATAATGCTGACAAATATTCCAAAACCGCAACTGCAGAAGAGTTAACTGGAAACATTACTGGAGGTAAGTATGCTTACCATTCTTATAACCCCCCCCTCTAATAACTATTAGTATCAAATTTTATTAAATTGCTGATAAGAAAAAGATGGAAAACACCACACAAATAACAAAGAAAATCGATTTATTTGAGTCTATAAAAACACAACTGTTAGATTACATTTGCAACTGTAAACATTTCATTAAAATACTTAACAGGAAAAACCTCGCATATGTACACATTATAGTTTGAAATTAAACTTTTATTGAAATAGACATTCATATGTTGGATTAAATATTCATTATAATGGAAGGAGTCTAAACCATTTCCCTTGAAAATATTGTTGATTCCAAGAGCATTTTCTTTCAAATGCCTGTTTTTACAGGGAAGTTCAGCATTTCATCTTGATCCGTGTCTTCAGAAATGAACTAATTTAACTTTAGCTTTTCCCAGTGAACAGAACTTTTGGTTCCAACAGCCTCTGTTTAAGTGGCATTTTCATACCACTATGCAACGTTAATATCCAAACTAGTTTCTTGAAGCTTATCAGAAAGAAAAGAGTATTGTATCACAGAAAGACAGGAGTGAACATGAGAGAAGTATTTATGGCATTAACTATAACAATACATTACAGCGCAGGATAGTTTTTCTAGATATTGCACTATATAAAGCTTCATCTAATTATGGACTTTGCCACATGACAATGTTAAGCAAAAAAAAAAAAATTCTCTACATACATTTTTAGGGCAAGGGGCCTCAGCCAAGTGTAAATTTGTTAATCTGAAAAGAGAAACTATTTAGAACCATCTAAAGTATTTCCATTGTCTCTATGCTCATCCCTGCACTGAATTCATATAAGCTGTAATGATATGTACAGACATCAGCTCTTGCTCAGACAGCCAAAAACGTAAATGATAGAAACAACTGACGAAGCAGTTACCACAAAGGTCTGGTAGAATACATCCTGTTTGAAATATTAAATATCATTCTTCTGGGAAATGGTTGTATTTCCAAACCAAAGCTTTGTATTTGTTATTCAGGTCGGGAAGTGATGAGAAACAGAAAAGGAAGTGAGATATGGACCACTGACAGAACCCCTCTGTCCCACAGGTTCATTTCCATCGCTGGGGGGATGGGAATGACACAAGCTCTTACAGATCACTTTTTGAACTTTCTCACCACTCCAAAATAGCGAGAGATTTTCAGGGGAGCACCACAAACTTTTAAAGATCTTGGCTTTTTAGTATTGTTCTCTCAGTTGCTGGCAACCACTACGGAACAGCTTTAGGAGCCAAACGGCTCAAGACCACAGCGATCTTATTTTCAGGAAGCTGCGCTACTCAACCAGTAGCACAGATTCACCATGTAAAAGGATGCAGGGAACAACATCAGCCACAAGGCTTCTTTTCTTAGGAAGTTCCTCGTGAACAACCCCTGCTGCAAATTTTGTTTACGTAAACTCAATTTCCCTGAATTTATGCTTGCAGGTACCCATAAAGCTACATAAGTGACAGAATCCTGGGTACCCTTTGTGCCTGAAACTGGAGGGTTTTCATCTGAGGTTTGGTGGCTTTTCATTAAAATCTTAGCAAAGTCAGGGAGGAGAAGGGGGTGAGAATTCCGTTTGCTAGGATTTTTTTTACTTCTGGTCCTTTTTTAAATAACCATGCCTTAATCCAGAATGCTCTGACAGACAGCAGAAGCTGGTTGGTTTAATGACCTAGTTGCATCATGGAAAATACAGGAAAATACAAAGACTGCTCTTTCCCCAACGGTAACTGGTGAAAGACCTATAGAAAATTTGCTGGAGGAAGGCTATGAAGAGAATAAGGACGCTTTTCCAAGAAAAAAGAAACCAAAATCAAACAAAACAAACCCAAAACATCCATCTACAGACACGTCCCATAAAGTAGGAAAACCTGTTTTCCTGACAGCAAAACAATAAGCAAATGACTATTTATTAGTGTGTATACTTATAGTATATAAATACATTATATAGTATTTTTTTATATATATATACACATGTGTGCACACACACAGTATAGCAACTGTAAAGCTAACACATTTATTTCAGAAACATCTAGCACCAATTACACAAAATCTAAGGTGTTTTCTACATGGAAAAATAGTGCTCATTAGTTGCTCAACAGTATTTCTGAGGTGAAACCTCTTGCTCTGTGTTAAAAGTGCCTATTTTAGTTTGCTTTAGAAAAGATTATGCTAAACTGAAAAAAAAGATTAATTTTAGAGTGCAGAGTAATAATGTGCTCATAAGGAACAAATGCAGAAAGCTGCTGCTTTTAAAATTCTTAACATTTACACTTTCACATTGAACTCTCTGCAGATACAGCTATCCAAAGGTCAGCTATGATACATATGTGTGATTCCACAGCTTCCACACACAAAGCTGTATTTGGTAAAGATGTGCTGAGTTGAGCGCCCCAAGGGGAAAAGAAAAAAAAAAAAAAAAGGTTGCCACCTATCCCAGCAGAAGGGAGCAGCTGCCTGAGAGTTACTGAGGGCCCAAAGAGCTTTGGGGAGGACTTAATCTATCGAACGGACTCTGCAAAATGTCCAAAGACTTCAACTATGCTCAGAATTATCTTTGGCTCTCCAAAGATCTATTGTAGGGAGAAATGTTAAAATACCACACATTGTTTGTTTGTTGGGAAACTGGGTCATAAAATACCCTATTGTACTGACAATGAGCAAAGTGGTAAATTAAATGTGGCCTGAGAACCTTCACTAAGAGTATTCTGTATTTTGGCCAAGAATTATGGCATAGAAGTATCATCCCAACAGCAGTAACAGAGTTGTAACGGTTGCCTACAGTAAGTATGGAGCCACTTTCACAACATGCAATAATACTGACAGGTGATTTATGCAGAGACAGGATTAGCACTCCTGATTTTTAAACTCCTTTTTAAGTAGCACACTCCAATGCCTAAGACCATTGCCTTCTGCAAAAGCTTTTTTTAAGCTGTTGTTCCCGTGATACATCCCCTACTCTTCTCACATCTTCCTCTCCTCCCTTCCCCAATTACTTTCCTGTTAGTGTCTGCATCAGAGGTTACTGGCCAAATTTTGGTGAGATCAGAGTATTTCTATGCCACAACATCAGCATATTTTGGCCACAAACACTCTTTAATAAGCCCTAGGAAGATTATCTACTTGAAAGTAATCCTGCAATGGCAGACAGAGTGGCAGTCTTCATGACACCGTACCGGGAAAAGCAGCAGAACGAGACCATCAAAGAATTAGCCCAAAAGCTCATTCCACAAATCTTTATTTTCTGGACATTTCAGAGTATTTGGCTTTATTCATTAGTATCAACTGGTTTACTAATATCTCTTGCTCAAATCTTTGGAAGTTCTTCATAATAAAATTCTGAATGTGCAATTCTGCCGATCCTCTTCCATTCTTAAGGTTTTCCATTTACTTCAGTCCAGAACTCCTCCCAGGACTTTCTTCATAAAAGAAAACTTCATAAAATGTTGTAGTATTTTTCACGTTCACACTTGTGATCCAGACCTATTTATTGTCCTACAGAAACAATGTCTGTAAAGATACCGGAGAGGGGAAAACAAATGTCCCATGTACGCTGTTTTGGAGATGTGACCTTTTTTCAATCTACCGGAATTCACTCTTCTATATACATTCTAATATTGCCTTCAAACCTCACTTGAAGCTAAGGGTTTTCCAGCAATGAAGTGATACGAATAATACATTTGTCAGATGTGGTTTATTTTTCCCCTTCCCTCCAAAGAACTGCATAGGCAGTAGGAGTTCCTTGTGGAGGGGGGGGAAAAGATTCATTTCTAATGCATTTGTATTAGAGGAGGCAAAGTTCAAAGACTGTATCTTGCACTTACCTCAAAGGTATCAAGTTTTACAATGGCCCTCAGTTCCTTTTTTTGTCCGAGGTCTGAGAATAAACTCGCACACTCGAAGACCCAAATACCTCTACAGCTACATGACATAATTTGTTTCAATATTGTTAATCCTGCATGGATTGCATAGCCTTTTCTACTAAAACTACAGATGACGCTACGGTACTCAGATCTGCTTTTATTTATGCTCTAAAACACGCAAGCTCAAAAAAAGCTTATTCAAGAGAATTTTGCACACTGGTAGGTGTAGGTCTGCAGTTCTGCTGAGAAAAGATGGAAATGTGTCAAGGAGAATGTCAAAGGCTCTACGTCCCTTAAGAGCGCTCATTTGCTTTTGGAATTTTCATCTGTACAGAGCATCCGCTCCTAGCGGAGAGCATGCTATTTTAGGACTGTTTTAAGCCTTGTTCAGGCATGTTCATCCCCTGATAACAGTGCAAGAACTTATAAGTAGCTACTGTGAGGCCAGACCACCTTTTGACCTGGTTAATAAACGTTTGCAAGTCTCATTTCTAGGCAAGGAAAGCAGTACTAAGACCTGAGCAAAGTCAAGGCAGATCCTGTACCTCATCCTCAGCTGCAAGAATTTACAGCTCTGCATTAAGGAAATCATAGTCAAATAACACGCTTCCATCAGTATCTGGACAGGGTCAGCAGGATTTGATCCCCAGTGTACAATTAGCCAGATGTATTTTGTTTGTTTAGCAGTAGGAATGACAAGCACAAATTGGTAGGCTATCTGGAAACAAACATCATCCAGGACAGATCTAGATTCTAAGGTAGTATGAAAAACCCATTTTCTGGAACTTGTAGTTTGTGTCTTGCCTATGTGCTCGGTGTCAAACCAATCACCAAACCTGGGGTCAGGAAGAAACTCCACAGCTTAAGCTGGGCTCGGGGAATCCATTACCTTCCAGAGAACGGCACTCCCGCTAGGAACAACTAGGCTCACAGATCACCTAACGGATTTCCTGTAATTGCAGGCAATTTGAGTAATGATACTGTCTCATTTGTTGTGGCACACTGTTCTAAGGGCTTAAATACTTTGGTCCGACTTTTATAAATGCAGTACGTTCAGTAGATGTGTGAAGTTTCACCTCTTGCTGTACCAGGAAGATGTCACTAGAAAATATCTTGTGGTCCCCCCCTTGGCTTTGAAATGACAGTGGATTCTGTTGGTGAAGAACCTGGCCCCATCAAAATCACAGTGAAACCTACACTGGGGCACAACTACATGCTAAAAATTCAACAGATACTGTCTTCCCAGGCAGAATTTCATCACAAAGATTTAGGAAATTAATAAACACTATCTCTTTTGCAGATCCAATCTGGTAATTCATAGGCCTGATGCACAAAAGATTGTGAAAGCAAATGAAAACAGCAAGGCATGCTGTTTACGTGCAGCTGGCCATTTTTCAAGTTTTCATTCTCTTTTCAAAAAGCTTAGAGCAAATTACGCTACTCCTAATTAAAAACTGGTTTTGATTACGGGAGCACAGAAATTGCAACCAAAAACCTTTATATTCTGGGCAGTTTTGCACTTCAAAAACTTTAAAGGCCGTTGCTGTTTTGTTCTTTGTTGCTGTTTGGAGACGCGGAGGTTAGGCGACAGCGGCTGGAGTTTGGGTGCTGTTTTGGGGCGGGGGGAAGCAGCTCTTTGTTCCTTTATTTAAACCGGCCCAAGTTTCAAAGCGATGTTCGCTGTAACACACGATCACCAGGCTCTGCAAACACGCTGCGGCACAAGCACGGCCAAACCTCCAACTTCACCCTCGCCAAGCGCTCCCTGCCCTGAAGCATTTTAGGTTTGCGAGCTCGCTAGCAGCTTGCCGGACTTATCCGTGCGGAGGGGATTAAACGCGGTGTGAAGACCAGACGCGATCCGCCTTCTCCACGCAAACCAACTTCCGCGACCGACCCAAACACACCGTGGGGACGCCCCGACCTCCCCACCGCAGGCAGCGGCCGGGGACAGGCTGCGGGACCGGGAGGGCAGCCGGGCTCGGCGCCGCCGGCCCGTCCCCGCGCCCCCGCCTAAGCGCGGTGGGCCGGCGAGGGGCAACCCCTTGCCGGGCCGGCCCCTCAGGCTCGCCGCGACTCGCGGGTCCGGACGGGACGCCGCAAAGGAGACGAAAGCGCCTTAAAAGCCGAGCTGGACGCGGTCCAAGCGCTGTCGGGCTAAAAAAAAAAATAAATAAATAAAAAGCAAACCACCACAAAAATCCCCAAAGTAGGGAGAAGCGGAGCTTCAAAGCTCGTTCTCCTGTCAGCCATTTTAGAAGCGTGAGCTGAGAGGGGCGGCGGGGCACACCGCTGCGCAGCTTTCCCTGCTGGCCCGCCCGCGATTTATCGCCGGGGGGTGAAGAGCATATAAAGCATAAAATCGTTCCCAGCGCGTTTTCCTCTCCTCGGCAGCACCTCGCCGCCGAGCGGAGCGGAGCGGAGCGGAGCGAAGCGCCCGCCGCCGCGCAGCCGGACCAGCCCCAGCGGCTCGGTCCCCCTCCGCCCTCACCTTGGCGTCCGGCGGCAGGATCAGCACCTGGCTGTTCTCCTCCTCCTTCTTCGCTGCCTCCTTCTGCGCCAACGCAGAGTTGAACGACACCTTCACCATGACCGCTCCTCAACGCCCCGCACACAGAAGAGAGAGGACGAGAAGAGCCCGGGCCGGCGGAGCTTCGACTGCTGCCTCCTGCCTTGTCACCCCCCCCGCCCCTCGCTGCCGCCTCGCCGCGACTGCCGCCCCCGTCCCCTTGTCAGGCGGCGGCGGAGGAGGAGAGGCGGGCCGCGGCCTGCGGCGGGGCGGGGAGAGGAGGAGGCGGTACCTGACGGGGCGGGCGGGAAGAGGGGAGGTGGGGGCGGCGGGGCCTCGCTCTCCGCCCGCTGGACCCGGCGCGGTGCCGTGTGGTGTGGTGAGGGGGCCGCGGGTCGGGACAGTCCCCCGCTCAGCTTACCTCTCGGCGACCGAGCGCTGCGTGTCCCATGGGCCGCCTCTCTGCCGGTGCGTGGCTGTGCCCCCGGGCGGCTTCGCCTGCAGCGGCCTGGTCCCCCCCCCGCGGCCTCGGCGGGGAGCCCCGCGGGGGCCCGTCCCCTTCAGCCCCGGGCTCGGTTCCTTTGCCCGGCTCCTCGGGCTCTGCGGCGGCCTGGCGGGCCCTGGCATGCCGCTGGCCCTGCTGTTGGGTTGTGGCCTTGCATGGGGGTGGCACAAGTGGTTTCGTTCACCCGGTGCAGTGTCTGCATTTCTTGGGTTGCCATTTTAAATACATTTTTATTCAAAGGACATTTATGGGTGTTACAGTTGGGAAGAAAATAAAAAAAATGCTGTGTAGGCAACATGAAGGTGAAGTCCACCAGCTGTTAAACCTCTCGGGAAGGATACGAGGAGTACTGGGAAAGTGGAGGTGTGACCTCCCCCCTTCCTCTCCGACACAGTGAGTGTAAGAAGTCAAGTGAACCCAACACACTATCCCGAGTAGGGTGCTCTTCAGTAAAACTGAGATGCATGCAGTCGTGTTGTGGATATGGTTATAGTCTGCTCCGAGAAGGATTTCATTTTGGTGACTCGCCTGGGTAGAGTTGATTTCCTGGCAAGAGCTTAGCAGGGTGATGTTTATGTCGCTCTCGGTAAGATACCTGGCAAGCAAAATGCAGTCCTTGAGTTCAGCGGGTGCTCTGCTGCTGACTTCGGCAAAATCTGGTCTTTAGGGCATTAGATGGCACCACGACTGAATTGTCCTTATGCTATGTGCCTGGTCATCTGTGTCCTTGAAAATTGTTGACCTAAAATGGCTGACAGAAAAGCTAACTTAACCTGGTTCATGCTATCATCCTACAGTATTTTCACCTAAAGTATTATAGATAATATAAGGATCTTTTTTTCTGATAAAGATATAAAATCCACAAAGCAAACCATGATAACTTTACGTGATCTCAAGATAAAACAGCCGATGGTACTGCTTGCACCCAAGACTGCAAATTGCCTCGGGTATTCCAAGAATTCAGTCTAACTACCTTAAAATTCAACAGAGGTTAACTGAATCATTTGCAGACATTTCACTGAAGTATAAAAAGCCATGGGTGCCAAGGAAGACAGAATACAGAGATTTCTCTAGGCACTTTCCGACCATATTTGGTATGATCCTGGAGGTTTTGCTTTAGTAGGAACTTTCATTAAAAAGTATTTGAGCATTCTACATGAAAACCATAAAGTACTTCAATAAGGCTATCATATGCTACAGTTTCTCAGGCTACTACTATGGATTTTTAATTTTTTTTTTATGAGTGGGACTTTATTGTCCCACTCCCAGATTGAGAAATGCACCGGGTGACACCTCTGCTCCCATTTCAATGGGAATCCATGCAGGCGCATTGTGTATTCAGGACAATATTTAGCATGCAAAGGCTGCAGTTCTGAGTTTTGCTTTGCTTTGTTGTCCTTAATGACATCTTCAGATATTCCCCACAGAAAGATGGGTATGCAAAAGACAGTCAAGGCTAAGGCATGGCATTTTATGATCCATGTCAAAGTATATCTAACTCTTTCCACAGGCACCATACACTCTTATCTTTCCAGATCAAATATACTCTGTCTGCTTCTTGAATTGTGTTTACAAATCATGGCAGCTTGCCACAGCTGGATTAGAGCAGCACGGTGTTGCCGCTTTTGATTAGTGAGAATTTAGGATATTTGAGGTTCTTTCTATTAGGGAACAGAGTAAGAGTAAAGCACCAGGAGAACCTCTCGGCTTACTTCCAAACTGTGCTTTACTTCTACGTGCTTGCTTTCAGGCTGTGGTTTTGCAGGCAGCTGAGCTGAACGGATGGCTCCGTTCCTCCAAAAGGAAATCTTGCCTCACCTTCTTCCTCCTCTTGCCCTTCATCTTCCCCCTCATCTCACCCTTCATACTCCCTTCCTTCTGCCAGCAATCCCACTCAGTGCCTGTGCTACGTGTGTGACCCGTGTGTGAGCCAATTCAATTAATAAATCCAGCAGAAAATTATCCAAGTTTTTCTAGGTTAGTTTTCTGCTGGGTTGGTGAGTTATGTCAGTTCAGAGGGGTATAAAGACCAGCACCAGCATAAACAGTGGGCCTGCGAGGCCAAGAACGAGGAGGGGGGGAAGTGGGGAGGAAGGCCTCCCACTTCTGCATAGATGCAAGTATTACATCTCTCAAAACCACAGCCTCGGTTTTTCTCAGGCAAGTAGGTGTATCTTAGTTTATATCCGGACGGCTTTCTTGTTCTGTCTCACATTTCTGCCCCCTCTCTCTCACATACAAGGCTTCTGTTCCTTCAGTCCTCTGCCCCATCGTTTATCAGATCTCGGGACCTGCCCTAGGAACAGGTGACCTACGCTGTTTAGATCTCTGTGTTTGTGTCCTTGGGCAGAGGTTTTCCATTGTTTCAGCTGACAATAAAAAGGGGGCGTCTCATTGATTCCTTGTTTACCCTGAGTGGAAAATGGCTATTACATCCATCAGGACTGGGAGTAGCTTTCTCTTTCCGATGCCTCTCTTAAAATGCCACGATGCTCCAAGCCGTACCTCTGCTTGCCCATCTACAATTCAAAATCAGCCTACGTGCTATCTCTTACACTGGGATCATAAGTTTCTAATGCCTGTAGTAGACAATCTCTGGATTCAAACACGTAAAACTATGGGGGTTTTAAATAACAATATTGTCTTCCAACAAAGGACACTATTTTGAGGTGAGGAGAATGTCGTTGTTTTTAAAGTTTCTTTTATAAAGCTTTTAAATGCAACTGAATGTGGAAAGTTCCATATGGTGTCACGGTATTTTTTAATTGTTTCTTCTACTCCTCGTTTCTCGATAACAGCATGACATTTTGATATGGTGTGTCTTACTTTTCCCACAACCACTCTTCCCAGTTTTATGTCTATTATCTATCTATCTGTCTCTGCCTGACTATGTATATCAGTCTCGTTTCTTGGGGCAGGGGGAGGGAGGAGACAAGCAAAAGTTGCTTCTGTGACAGACATTTCTTCAGCTTGCTTTCTTAGCCAGAAGTTGAAATCCATTTACACTGTTTTAGGGCTTTTCACACCATGGCTCTTCCTCTCTGCCCTGTTCTACCTTCCACCCCCCTTCTTCTCCGCACAGCCCCCTCACCTCCACCTGAGAGAAGTCTCATCTGCCAGATTCTTACCCAAATGGCCTGCAAAAAACTTGCTGTCACACAGTCCCTTTTGCGCGATCCCTGAATTCATTCACAAGGACTTGTACTAAGAGTAGACTTAATCTTAGATACGTTACTACACAGGTAAGTCTAGTAGTTTTAGTTGTATAATTCCAGTGACAAAACCCTGTACTGGGAATGCCACTTTATCAGCAAAAGGAATTTTTGTTGCCATTGCTTGACGTGTTGATCTGGGAAATTTTTTCCAGATTGTTTGTTTTGGTTAGATGGGGGAATATGGCCATGGCAGCATTTTTTTAGTTTTGTCCTGAGTTAAATCTGCTGCCACCTCCAAATCTACCTTTCCTGTAACAACTCAAAACAAAAAGACCAACGTAAATTCCTGATGGGTAAAGCAGAAGGGAAAAGAGGGCACTTACTATTGTAAATAGAATAGGAAAGAAAACATATCAAAAGGCATATGAGTCTATTTATCAACCTCTATATTCTTAATATCCCAGCACCCACTGAAGTCGGCAAACCAAATGGTACATAAATCTTCGCCATTCTTTAGCTTGCAGATGGTTGGGATTGCAGACTGTTGGTGTTCTCACACATTTTGGGACCCAACCATTAGAGCAGAATCCCCAATTTTTATTAGTCTCTAGGCAGTATTGTAATCTAAATCTTCAAAATAACATAATTTTCACAATCTGTCTAAAATGTAGCCACTACAACAAAGCACAAAATAAGCTTAAGAAATCTATTTCAACTTGGCTTGTGCCTCCCGGCACCTCAGTCATCCCTGCTATGAATAAAGCCCATTAGAGTGCGTAAGTGGCACCACAGCAATGAATTATGCCATAATCCAGCAAGCTGCTTTGCATGGCCAGCTTCTGCACCCACGTGGAACCCCAGGGTCCACCAAGACACAGCAGCTTGCCTGGCTGGGTCTGTAGTTTGTCTGGTGGGAAATTACCATATGCAATATGCAGAAATGTACCTGCATGTACAGCACCCAGTTGCATGCTCTTAATTTCAAAGAATTGTTTGCAACGTGAGCCACATCTTCCCTCGTTTAAAGGCAGTGGAAGGACTCTCATGTTCTTCTCTTAAAGCTGATCCTGTGCTCAGGTTCAATACAAATGTTTTTACTTCAATTCTAACTGGGTGTCATCTATTAAGTGCCAGACTGCAGGAAGGCAACCTTTATATTAATTTATCAACATTTTATTTGTTCATTAAGCATCAGTGATTTGGCCAGTACTGAAGACGACTCAAATTAAAGACTGTTGCTGCCCCAGGGATTTTATAATCTAAATCAGATACAGAAAGAAAAAATTCTCAGGGAAGCTAAGGACACAGAATAACTTTGAAGGCTCACTCTCTTTCCCCTTAAGCTCTTTTCCTTCTTTCATTTCCGTTCACAGAAATAAAAATTATGTGCAAGCCCTTGTCCTCTAGTATCCTAGCAGCTGCTACCTTCTCCTTGCCCAACAAATGCCATTTCCCCCCTTTTTAAACATCAAATACACACTGCAAATATCTTTTGTCTTTTAAGCTTTATTAAGCTTTATCACTCCTTTTTGCTTTGTCCATTACCACCCAAGACCGCCAGAACTGTTGGGTGCAGGTGGTTAATTTACCCCAGGACACCTGCTTTAGGAGGTTAAAGACGAATTCAGCTTGCTCCATTAAAATATATCCTAGCATAGAGTGTCATAGTCTCAATTTTCTGTTTGGGCCTCAGGAGTTTTTTGTACCTGTCCTCTCGTCTCCTTTTCTGCTGCATCAAATGCAAACTTCCTCACTTGGCCTTCCAGGCCTTCCCTGGCTGGCATGTGTCCCTGTCCATATTGGTCGTTAGATCTCATGGCTGGTCCTACAGATCATTACTGGTGCAAACTTTCTTTTCTTTGGCCCTGGGTCACCCACACGTGGAATGAACTGTCCTGTCCATCAAAAACCATAATACTCTGTTCATAGCCCGACAGAAGAATCACATTTGTGGCAGCTGGGTCACCACAGATTTGTAAAGTTGCCCTTATCTCACACTTCCCAGCCAGATCACTAAGATCTCGCAAATTTGCACTTAACGCTGTAGTTTCTCTCTTCCTTGGGGCAAACGGTGTCTCTACAGAGGAGAAGATGAAGCCACGCCAGAAGCACTGGGTCTGCCGGATGGACCCACACTCTGTAAGGCTCTACTACTACTGTTCCTCTGCAGTCCTGGGACTAAGGATACAGCCTCCCGTGCACCGATGTGCAGATAAGACGAGAGCTCTGCCGAGGCAAAGCGATAGGCTGCTCACCTCACTAGTCCAAATCATCTTACCATTGCTCTGCACCCTTGTTTTCTCCCCCCAATTTGTTGTATATCGCTATGTTTCTGTGGCTTTTCTGGACCTGTGAGTGTCTTTTCATCAACCCTGTGTAAGTGTGAGCATGCGCCCGGTGCTTTCTGCAACTAGCTCACTAGCCAGTGCCCCTAGGCACTCTTGTGATACATACCGTTCAGATAGCATCCTCTCTGTGCCTTTGGGGCTTTGAAGTAAGCAGGGGGGTAGAATGTCAGGGGTGTGGGATTGGAACAAAATTCGCATTTACAAAATTTGTGAAAACTTCTATTAGTCAAGTTCTTGTTCCCTTTTTTTTTTTTTTTGTTACCTAAAGCTTTTTTTTTGTTTTGTTCATTTTCAGATCTCTTCTGTGCTTACCAGCATTTGGCAAAAAAGTAAGGAACTGACCTTTCCAGCCTGATGCTGTAAGATTAATTCTATGTAGCAACTGTTGGTTTTTAGGATAAACTTCTGCAAAGCTGCATGACTTACACAATAGAAAGCATGCACGGCTCTATCCTGTTTAAACAGGTTTCAACGTGGTTGGCTCACAACCCTGCTCAGAGAACAGCAAACCCAATGTCTTGTGTTGAAGGGTTAATTTCTCTGCTAGCTGCTCCGCCACACCTAAGACAAACCACCTTCCCAAACAGCAGGAGTCAGGGGCTGCACCCAGATGTGCCTGTTGAAAGCATCACCTGGTATTTTCAGAAGTTTCATGTTACACCAAATTTTGGACAACTGCGTGTATCTGCTACAGTGGCACCCCCATTGCTTCCTATGAGTCAGGCCTTGGTGTGGTCATAGATAAACTGGATCCAAGAGTAAAATAATTCTTTTTTTTATTACTGCGCTTGCTTGGTGGATGAGCTTGCACTGGATCAGCTCTGAGCCGCTCACCGTTCAGCTGCACAATCCCTAGAGTTGCCTCCAGGGAAGCGGCCAGAGCTCGCTGGTGGGGGAGGAAGGGGAAGGAGCAGTGAAAGGGTTCCTTGTAGGCAGCAGCCCACAGTCGCTTTGCTTTAGATGTAATACGATACCTCTCTTAATGTCGGAACAACTGACATTGTCATCCTGGTAATGAAGCTGTTGGCGGGGGGTGGGGTGGGGGGGAGGTGTAAAATGGCCCAGATGCCGAGATCTCTGTGTTCATCAGTTCTTTCTCTCCCTTCTTTTCCTGACAGGCAGGGCATCCTGGAAAGACAGGAGCAGCAACATAAATTAAGAGGGGCTGCAGGAAAATGCTGGTAACAGAGGATGGGATCCACCAGTTGTCCCACGGCAGTAGTCAGAGGTATCCCTACATTTGCATTTAAGATAAAATATGTTTTTAAGATGCTTGGACATTTAGTTCCCTTTCTACTCAATTTACAGACTTGTAAAATAGCCCACCCCATTTTATATATTTTTAAAAACATCTGTTAGTTCAATAAGATCACCTGGCTTAATAAGAACAAAGAAGGATTTCCCCAGGAATGCTCTAGCATGAGGGAAGTTTCCTTCGTGATATGGTAATTCTAGTAAAGCAGAGCAATAAACATGCGTCCCCAGCCTGTGACTTGTTTGCATCATACAGCCCAGACTTTCCAGTATTGCTCACAATTTCAAGAAAGGAAAAGAAAGGAAAAGAAAGAAGAGAGGAGAGGAGAGGAGAGGAGAGGAGAGGAGAGGAGAGGAGAGGAGAGGAGAGGAGAGGAGAGGAGAGGAGAGGAGAGGAGAGGAGAGGAGAGGAGAGGAGAGGAGAGGAGAGGAGAGGAGAGGAGAGGAGAGGAGAGGAGAGGAGAGGAGAGGAGAGGAGAGGAGAGGAGAGGAGAGGAGAGGAGAGGAGAGGAGTTAAAACCATGTGTTATAATGAGAGCAGAATTGGAGTGGGCTGCAGCATACTGCTTGTTAAGTATTGTCCCTAGGCCGAAGAGAGTTAGGTATCTGGCAATAATTTAAACCTGTCTTAAAACTTCCTTCAGGAAAGTTTACTAAAAGACCACCTTCTCAAATCCTGAATGGGTATGTGGAAAGATGTTTACTCCCCAGAAAGCCTCATCTTTTGCCTGATCATAGAGAAAAAGAAATCAATAACATGCAATCTGTCCCCAACATTTTTCTCTTCAGGATTATTTAAAGCTATAGAGCTAACACATCGAGTTTCCTTTACATTTTTGAGGCTGGTTAGTGGGGTAGTGATATGATTATGAGGATGAAACACTGAAGAAGCTGAAAGAAATGTAAGAAGTATTTCCTAGTTTCTCAGGAAATCCCTGTGGTCTGCTGTTATGAACTTCTCTGTATCCAACATAATACAGCATTGGCTGCACCAGCATAGGGTATAACAAGCTGTGGCAAGGTGACTACCTACTTGTTCAGGATGGCTCAGACTCTGCACTAGGGAGATAAATTATGCAGGAAAAATAAAGGTAATGGTAATTTGTAAGGAAATGCCAAGACTCAGAGAGAAAATCGTAGTCTCAATCTAAGAAAAATTCTCAACTGTCTCTGGGGAGGGTTAGACAAAAAAAAAAATCTGTCTTCCTGCCTATGACTTTGTTCTGTAGTTACTGAAATCAAGAGCAATATTCCCATTGACTGAAGATGTGCAATTATGAGTTTTGACTGTCTTAGAGATAAATCATCCATCTTCACTCTGCTACAAAAGGAGCTTACAATCCCCTTTCAAGATTAATAAAATTTATGTATCAAGAAACACCTGGCCATTTCTGGAAGCAACAGAGAATAATACAAAGGTTTTTGCACAAATTGCATCACTCAGATGATTTGACAAGAAGCCATCATCAGTCAAAGGCATGGGTCAATGTTTTTACTTATGTACCTTGCCAGCAAACCAGTTAGTTTTCCTTCAGTCTTAAATAATTCATAGCACAAGAATTAGATTCCTAAATAACACTGCCCCTTCTGAGTGGAAACCATTTTAAAAATAGGTTAAAAATAGAAAACTTTATAAACAATAAATTCCTTATATTGATTGTAAATGGAAACATAGTATTTATCCGGTCATCTGCAATCAAATCTGAGACTACTTGTATATTGGTGAATATCTCCACTAGCATGCAGCTTGCCACAGATGCAAGATCCTAATATGAAAACCATGGATCATTTCCGTTGCCTTTTCTCCAGTAAGACTGCCATTTGCTTTCAATAAAGAATTGTCTGAGTAAAGACAATAGAAGCAGGTCCCATATTTGAAAAACAAGAACAAACACAAATAAATACAAACAAGGAATGATGGAGAAGGACCCAAACATAAATAAACTGGAGGAAAAAGAGCAAGAGAAATAGTTTAATGAGACTAGGAGTGTGGAGATTAAGACAATTTTCATGCTGGTTTTAAAACCAAATTAAGAAGAAAGTGATAAGTATTGTATAAAAAAAAATGGGTAGACATGTTTTGGCATATCATGCTTTCCTCAGTATGCATGGGGGCTGTTGCCTTGTTTTGGTTTAGGAGGCCTAAAGAGATGTTCTTCAGTGTGAAAACATCTTTGAATAAATCACATTATCATATTTGCTAGACTCTGTTTTCTCCTCTGTTTTGTACAAGTTACGGGCTGAGTTTGTGAGCCCTATAATCAGCCACATGATACCTCTGTCTTCTCTAAAGCAGTAACTTCTGAACACAGTTTCCATTTATTTCTCGAGTTTCAGGGAGTATTCTTGGCATGAGTGGGCAGAACTCTCTTGACTTTTGTAAATATTTAATAATGAAAAAGGAAGAAAACATGAAGCGGGTACAGAGCCTTTTCCCTATGTTTATCAGAACTACAGTCTCGGGTACTTTTCTAAGTGTATACTGAACCAAAAATCCATTAAGGACACACATTAACACCTTCCAAGATAACAGTGCCCATCCATCCTCTCTGTTTGTCCTTTCAATGCAGCTGGGTCACACCCACACTGCATAATTCCTCTCCCGGACAGAAAAAAAAACCCATAACAATAGTGGAGGAATGGGTATGAACCCAGCCCTGGAGGTAGGGAGGGAAAGAGGTGAGGGGAGCCTGGACTGAAAAGAAAAAAAAGAGCATAAAGTCCTCAGCACAGAAAGAAAGAGCATAAAGTCCTTAGCATAAGGAAACTAGGGTCAACTGAGCCATCAGTGGGAAAAATGAGACGAAGGCAAAATCCTTGCACTGGCTAAGAGGGTAGACGGCAAGGGAAACTGGTATGGACAGAGAGCTTTTGGTGTGGGAAGAGAATTGAGATCCTAGCAGAAAAATTGGTCTACACTGGTGTGTGTCTCTGTGGAGGATGGGAGGTGGGCGTGATTATGGTACTTTTTAAGTAGGGAGCAGGTAAAGAGGGACACTGAGCCACCAGCAAGGTAGTAAAATAATGACTGCGTGATGAAACATGACACTGAGGGAACCCTGAAACTGAAATGGGAGGTGTCACATAGGGAGGTTTTTTGTGTACAGTATGAAAGGTGGCTTTAAAAAGAGCAAATCTTACAGATTCATAGAGTGAGGCAAGACAAACAGGGATTTCAGTTGAGCTGGGTGCTTCCAGGAACCAGCTCCTCTGAGGCCCCTTTGCTTTGTCAGAATTCCCCCACATTACCTTAAGGTGACTGGGGACAGGAACCTGCCATCCTCAAAGGGCTCTTCAGTCACTGGGGTGGGAAGAGTTTTCAGGCAGACCCTCATGGAGGACTGTTAACCCGCAGCCACCACAAACATGAACTTGCCTCCTGGCTGTCCATCTCCTCAGGGAATGTTTTACTTTGGAAAAGGGTGAGCAAGGATGTGCTCTGCTGGGGCAGTGCGTCCTGATGGCCTGAACAGCAATTTTTTATGAGTGATGGCAAGTTGTGTTCAGTCTGTGCAGCACTTCAGGAGTGCATTCATGCAACAACAGAATGAACAAGTGCTGAAAAGACAGTTTACAGGGAGCAATTTCTCAGTACTCCACCAAACCAGTAACACTGCACATATGGCCTGTCCATCCATACTCCAGTATGCTCCATTTTTCTCTCTCTGACAATGTAGAGGCATTAGTATCTTTTCAAGTTTCTTTTGCAATGTTACATTGTTGTTACACAACGGTTTGTATATTTTTCTAATGTAACACATTCACTTTGGGTCTATACTTGCACTGTTACTAAACCACGTCCCGAACTGCACAGCTTCAGACAGCTTTCTCTCCGCTACAGGGCAACCACCAAATACTCAGCGACACAGGACCTTTTTTTAACACTGTGGTTCTAACCACTGACTTCATCTAACAGGTTCATATCTGCCTCGGGAAGCACCAGCACAGGAGCAAGGCTATGCTCTCAGTACCATCTCAAGCTGGCTGTTTTGTGCTTGGGGAGAGACATAGAGAAGGCAGATGTGGCTGGGAATTTTTACTACCTGTATGTGCTACAGGCAGAGGCTGCCCATTTGGGGGTGAAGCTGTAGAAATCTTTAGGGGTGGTAGGTTTGGGAGGCCTGTTACAGTGTGGCTATAGCACTTTCATAGGCCTAAGGCACAAAAGTCCTGTGTAGGAGCCCTTGAGAAGGAGACACACTATAGTCCCAAAAATTAACGAGAAGTCAAGAAAATAGTTCTCATTCCCCATCCCTGCAGATTTTGCTGCTCTGAGTATCATTTCATACTCATTTAGGCAGGGGGAGTAGGATTACACAAAATATGATTAAACATTAGAAATGGAGAATAGCAATTAGAATCAATCAGATTGCATGCATTTTTAGAAACCTGAAGCGATGGACACAGGACACCATAGTGCGATGTGCTGTGCGGACACAAGACAGAAGGTTCCTACTTCTCAGAACTGAGCAGTTAAGCTTAAAACTGGAGATAACAGACCAGAACAGACAAACCAGACAGGACAACAACTCAGGCATCATGACAGACCTGCATGACAGTCTAAGCACTGTTGTAAGCTCTTCTCAAAAAGGATAGTTTTGAGGAATGTAATGAAGTACTTGAGGGACAGTGGAAGATGACAAGCTTACTGATGTTTCTGGAGAAAGTCTTCCCAGGAGAAAGATGTGGGGTGCAGAAAGCATGGAAATCTCTGTCTAACTGGGCCATGTTATTAGCAGATTCAGTGCATACATTTGTTATGGCTGTGTAGCCTCTTTGAAGGACACCTGAACTAGCTTTTTGTTGGCCTAATCAGTTCAACTGATAAAAAAAGTGGTTGGATGGAGGGAAAAGCGAGGAAAGAGAAAGAAGAAAAGCCACATCTGCTATGTAATGCAAGCCATGCCATGGGCTGGTTGGAAATGTGGCAGTGTATTGCAAGTACACACTACTCCCTACTTTGAAGCAATCCCATTTTTTTCCTCTCGGGCTGAGATCAAGGCTGGATGGGGAGAGGGAAATGGACCTTTGCAGAAATGCAGTGTTTTGCCTGTCTTGTGACCAGGCACATATGTAGCTCTGAATCTGAATAGTGTCAGTCAACAAAGTAGGATGTGTCAGTAAATTCCCCCCTGGAACTGCTTTTATTCATAGAATCATAGAATCATAGAATAGTTCGGGTTGGAAGGGACCTTTAAAGGTCATCTAGTCCAACCCCCCTGCAATGAGCAGGGACATCTTCAACTAGATCAGGTTGCTCAGAGCCCCGGCCAACCTCACCTTGAAGGTTTCCAGGAATGGGGCATCCACCACCTCTCCGGGCAACCTGTGCCAGTGTTTCACCACCCTCAGCGTAAAAAATTGCTTCCTTATATCTAGCCAAAAACTACCCCCCTTTAGTTTAAAGCCATTCCCCCTTGTCCTATCACTACAGGCCCTGCTAAAAAGTTTGCTCCCATCTTTCTTATAAGCCCCCTTTAAGTACTGATAGGCTGCAATAAGGTCTCCCCAAAGCCTTCTCTTCTCCAGGCTGAACAACCCCAACTCTCTCAGCCTTTCCTCATAGGAGAGGTGTTCCATCCCCCTGATTATTTTTGTGGCCCTCTTCTGGATCCGCTCCAACAGGTCCATGTCTGTCTTATGCTGAGGGCTCCAGAGCTGGACGCAGTACTCCAGGTGGGGTCTCACCAGAGCAGAGGAGAGGGGCAGAATCACCTCCCTCGACCTGCTGGCCACGCTGCTTTTGATGCAGCCCAGGATACGATTGGCCTTCTGGGCTGCGAGCGCACGTTGCTGGCTCATGTCCAGCTTTTCATCCACCAGTACCCCCAAGTCCTTCTCGGCAGGGCTGCTCTCAATCCCTTCATCCCCCAGGCTGTATTGATACCGGGGGTTGCCCCGACCCAGGTGCAGAACCTTGCACTTGGCCTTGTTGAACCTCATGAGGTTCACACAGGCCCACTTCTCGAGCTTGTCCAGGTCCCTCTGGATGGCATCCTGTCCCTCTGGCGTGTTGACCGCACCACTCAGCTTGGTGTCATCTGCAAACTTGCTGAGGGTGCACTCGATCCCACTGTCTATGTCATTGATGAAGATATTCAACAGTACCGGTCCCAACACAGACCCCTGCAGGATGCCTCTCGTCACCAACCTCCATCTGGACATTGAGCTGTTGACCACTACCCTCTGGATGTGACCATCCAACCAATTCCTCACCCACCGGACAGTCCACCCATCAAATCCATACCTCTCCAGTTGAGAGAGAAGGATGTTGTGGGGGACCACGTCAAAGCCCTTACAGAGGTCCAGATAGATGACACCTGTAGCCCTTCCCATGTCCACGGATGTAGTCACTCCATCACAGAAGGCCACTAGGTTGGTCAGGCAGGACTTGCCCTTGGTGAAGCCATGCTGGCTGTCTCGAATCACCTCCCTGTCCTCCATGTGCCTTAGCATAGCTTCCAGGAGGATCTGTTCCATGATCTTCCCAGGCACAGAGGTGAGACTGACTGGCCTGTAGTTCCCCGGGTCTTCCTTTTTTCCCTTTTTAAAAATGGGGGTTATGTTTCCCCTTTTCCCATCAGTGGGAACTTCTCCAGACTGCCACGACTTCTCAAATACGATGGATAGTGGCTTAGCAACTTCATCCGCCAGTTCCTTCAGGACCCGCGGATGGATCTCATGGGGTCCCATGGACTTGTGCACCTTCAGGTACCTTAGATGGTCTCGAACCTGATCGTCTCCCACAGTGGGCAGCTCTTCATTCTCCCAGTCCCCGCCTTTGCCTTCTGCAGCTTGGGCAGTGAGGCTCGAGCACTTGCCAGTGAAGACCGAGGCAAAAAAGTCATTGAGTACCTCCACCTTCTCCATATCCCGGGTAACCAGGTCTCCTGTTTCGTTCCAGAGAGGGCCCACATTTTCCCTCATCTTCCTTTTATCCCCGACGTACCTATAGAAGCTATTCTTGTTGCCCTTGATGTCCCTGGCCAGATTTAATTCTGTCAGGGCTTTAGCTTTCCTAACTTGATCCCTGGCTGCTCGGACAATTTCTCTGTATTCCTCCCAGGCTCCCTGTCCTTGCTTCCACCCTCTGTAGGCTTCCTTTTTGTGTTTGAGTTTGTCCAGGAGCTCCTTGTTCAGCCATGCAGGCCTCCTGGCATTTTTGCCGGACTTCCTCTTTGTTGGGATGCATCGCTCCTGAGCTTGAAGGAGGTAATTCTTGAATATTACCCAGCTTTCTTGGGCCCCTCTTCCCTCCAGGGCTTTGTCCCATGGCACTCTGCCAAGCAGATCCCTAAAGAGGCCAAAGTCTGCTCTCCTGAAGTCCAGGATAGTGAGCTTGCTGTGCGTCCTCCTTGGTGCCCTAAGGATCTTGAACTCCACCATTTCGTGGTCACTGCAGCCAAGGCTGCCCTTGAGCTTCACATTCCCCACCAGCCCCTCCTTGTTGGTGAGAGCAAGGTCCAGCATAGCACCTCTCCTCTTTGGCTTCCTTCACCACTTGGAGAAGGAATTTATCATCGACACATTCCAGGAACCTCCCGGATTGCTTATGCCCTGCCATGTTGTCCCTCCAACAGATATCGGGGTGGCTGAAGTCCCCCATGAGGACCAGGGCTTGTGAGCGTGAGGCTGCTCCTATCTGTCTATAGAGGGCCTCATCTGCTCGTTCTTCCTGGTCGGGTGGCCTGGATGTCCGTAATGTCACCTGCCCCTGCCCTCCCTTTAATCCTGACCCATAAGCTCTCAGTTGGCTCCTCATCCATCCCCAGGCAGAGCTCCATGCACTCCAGCTGGTCATTGACATAGAGGGCGACATCCCCTCCTTGTCTCCCCTGCCCATCCTTCCTAAAGAGCCTGTATCCCTCCATCCCAACGCTCCAATCATAGGAGTCATCCCACCATGTCTCCATGATGCCAATAAGGTCATAGCTCTGCAGGCGTGCGCATGTCTCTGACTCCTCTTGTTTATTCCCCATGCTACATGTGTTTGCATAGAGGCATTTAAGTTGGGCCCCCAGTGAAGCTGTCTTACTGGCTGGAGTTCATTTGTACTGCCTGTTCAAGTTCTTGCATGGCACCCATTGACGTGATGCTGAGTGGCTCTGTGGTAAATGAAGCATTTTGCATTTCCAACTTGGGACATGGCAGAAAATAAACAGGTTTTCTACTTAGAAAAAAATTTAACCTTGTGCAGGAAGGAAGGACATTCTGAGCAGTCCCTTCACGGTATCTCCAGGCAAAGAAGGGACTTGTTTTTGTCCCTTAGCACTTCTCCCCTCAGAGCTGGAAGCCAGCCTTGACCTATGGGAGCCCCTTTTAGTCTGCAGCTGTTGATTAAGCTTGGATGGACTTTTCCCTCCCCGTTTTTTTGGGATGCCATCATTGGCAACCACGTGTTTATTGCCCACTTACTATGAAAAGGGCAAAGACTGGTTACAGTGGGGAGATGCTTGTGAGCCAGGGGTGATATGTTAAGTGCAAAAGACATAACAAAATATGCCTACATAGCACATACAGAGTATGCAAACTTTTTGATTGTCTCAGATGGATGACCTTGAAGCAATTTCCTCATGTAAATTAGCTCCCCTTGAAACATCCCAGAAAAAATGCCAGTTTCAGTCTGCTGCAGGGAAACTGAAATTCTTCTCATAGATGAAGAGTAATAACGGAAATACAAACTGAAAAAAACTGTGATCTATAGGTGAGTATCAGGGACAGGAAAAATGTGGCTGTAGAGAGAGATTATAGATGAAGTGATCATAGGAAGGAAATTTGTTGGTTTCTCAGATTTACTATCACAAGTTGCTTTCTAAAAAGGAGAGTTTAAATTGCACATGGTATTATTTTGCAACTTTAATATGAATATGTAATATCATAGTATCCAGAGTGGTTCTGTAGCAGCAAACAAACAGAAATGAGGGAAATAATGATTCTGGAATAAGATCAAAGCCCTGAGTCAAAAAAAAGGGGCCCTAGTCCCATATTTGCCAGGAAGTTCCTTTATCTGGGCCCCAGCACTAATGGGAGTTTTTCACCCTACATCTCTACTACAGCTGGTAACAGGCAATGTGTGGGGTACTGTGGGTTTCATGGTGTGTCCCTCCTCTGTCCTTCCCCTTCCCTGTCCTCACTCCTGTTGTGATCCTGTGCCTGTCCAGATGGAGACCAGTTGGAGCACACTGTAGATCCTTCTTTTCCCATACACTTGAATTTCCTTCCAGTGGAAACCGGGATGCAGGAAGGGGTAAAAAATGTACATCAGAATCTTATCCCCATGTGCAGTTACAATGTGGCCAGGGTACATTTTGGGAACTGAAAAGTCTCTGGTCCCACAGTTTTGGACACACCCAGAGGGTACAAGTTGCCTGATAACAGCTTTCAAAAATTAGGGCTTAAACTGTGTTTCTTACTGCCCTCCTCTGTAAAACAGGAATAATACTTAGAGCAAAGCAAGGAATGCTGACAACGTCAGCTCTTTTCATGATCAGACAAGTGCACCGAGAGAATAATTATTTGTCTGTAAGCACCTGATTCGCAGGTGGCTTCAAAATTATCAACGAAAGATTGTGTTAATATAGATATTCTGCACACCTAAATGTTAAATGGCTGCTGTTACAATTAAAAGGGCAAAGGAAGCCTATGGAAAATTGATAGGTAAATGTCTGGCTGAGATTTCTGTTAATTAAAGCATGTAATTTATTAAAACACAGTGAACTGATTCAAGACCATCTGTCCATGGTAATTATAAGTATATATTCCTAATATTGCATCATTTGAGTAATAACCATAGTTGAACAAGCAATTTGAAAGAAAGATAAACCCATCAAGCATAAGTTCTTTGTGTGAGCAAAATGAGGACCCCAGTCCTCAGTCAGGAATAGGCCTCTAGATGCTTTGACAATATAAAAAAATATCAATAAGGAAAGGGAATGAAAAGTAATTGAGGACTAAATAGCAGGTTTTAACATGTTTAAAACTGATGACTAATATGCATCTATGACTAAGAAAAACAATATATTGACTTCTCAATTACTCAAGTTTTGACCTTTTTAAACAGTATTTTATTATTTTTACTCTTCCTCCATAGACTTTTATCAGAAGCAGAATAAACAATGATCAAAATATGCATTGGAATGTTTTCCTTGGGGGGGGGGGAGGAAGAAAAGCCTCTTTTTCCCATGACAGTGTCTGAATTTTAATGTAAAATGCATTCTGAGCTAATCCTCTCTTACACAGGCTTGTTCTTGCACTGAGAGATGACAGGCTTTTAAATCTGCCAAAGATGAGTTCAGGCCTTTCTTTCCGGCTCTGCATTGCTTCTGCAATACTTGCTGACATTACTGCTACTTAGGGGAGCATAAGGAGTCTACCTTAGTTTAAGGGTGAGCTGTGGAAACGGGAAATGCTGACAGCTGGGCCTCAAAGGTGAAGGAGGACTGATGTTAAAACCATCTTTAAAAGAACAAAATGGATAAGCAAGAGTAGCAACTAATTAGTCAGACTTTAAAGCAGATTCTTTCTATGCT
Source organism: Aptenodytes patagonicus (assembly GCF_965638725.1). NCBI lineage: Eukaryota > Metazoa > Chordata > Aves > Sphenisciformes > Spheniscidae > Aptenodytes > Aptenodytes patagonicus. The sequence goes on along the minus strand of NC_134949.1, from coordinate 195,910,538 downwards.
GTAAACCTCACAAATTCACATTAGCTGTATCCATGTTAGTAATTGCAAGACACTAAGGCTATGCCTGTGCTAGTAAATTACATGTGCTCATGATCCCACTGAGGCACACTGTGACTACCCATTTTGTTAAACTCTCTTATCTACCAAAACAGGGTGGCTGCTTCCAAATTGCTTATTGTGAATGGTCCCTGACTGATTACCACACAGCATCTAGGAACTGTGTGGGTAAGGGTTGCACACCCTAGGTCAAGTGTCCGAAGATCCTTCTGACAGGATCCCTTGCCAGGGATCCTTCTCCAGTTTAATAGTTTGGATGCTCAACTTCCAGTTCCAAGGAATGTTCACTGTTTACTTCACCAGTATAGGGAGGGCAGTGCATTTGTCTACTAATATGAATAAATGTGCTGAAGTCAACAGAGTAACTCATAATAATGAATGTATAGCGCTAGTACGTTGTACTATATATGTAAAACTACAATATGATTAGTAATTATTATAACATCAGTCTCTGCATACTCGTATGTATTTGTTCTGTGAAGCCACAGACCTCCAAACACTTGAGAAGATCTGGTGGCTATTTATATGCATAGAGTTCCTTGAGTACTTAAGGGTTTGACATACTGTGGCCGAGACAAAGAGAGACAGTAAAAGCCATCAGGAATGCACATAAAAACATTTAGTTTATTTCTTTTGGCAACTGAAATTTATATTGTATTTCTGTTAGTACTTTACTATGTCCTGCTTCAGAAAATTGGTAGTATGAATCATTCAGTTTTGGGAAGGTAAGGTCCTCACCACAAGATAGGAGATGTGTGGATTGTTGAAAGTAGCTAGAAGCTCACCAGAATTTTAAAGCTAGCACAGTTTTATTGTGTTTTTCTCCAATAAAGCCTTTTAATTCATCTATGGGGATAGTATATTTTATAGTTTCAGTGATGGACACCAAACGTGCAGTGACCTGCTAAGACCTAACCAGTGTGGGGTTAAGGAAAAGATGTACAAGACTATGAGAAGTAAAATCTTCCTTGTTCAAATTCAGAGGATATGTTTCATGAAGATTCTCTTAAAATTAAGCACTCTATCCATAGTTATCAACACTTACTTCCTGGTCACACAGGATCTGGTTCTATAATACAGGCCTGCAGAAAAGGAAGCAAAGCAAGCGAGCAGGCAAGAGTGGGAGACAAAATTAGGATTTATTTTTTACTCTCCTAAGTAATCAAGTATTTCCATATGCCACACAGCAAATGAAACCTGGTTTCCAACTCGTTTTCATCTGATGGTGGGATCCTCTGGTGGTGTCACCTCTGATTAAAACTTTTCATGAGGTTGGGACATACAATATTGCTCCCCTGTGTAGATTCTTTTATGCCTAACATGGCTTGGGTTGATGGTATACATTTTCTTCCATATAAGGCTGTAGGCTTTCCCTCTGCTATATTCAACTGTTTTCAGGAAACACATAGAGAACCAGTATGTTTGAAACCACTAGCTTTAAGTGAAACTGGGCTGAAATGGCTAGGAGTTATTTGCAAAGGGAGGACAGACAGACAGACAAGAGCACACATATGCTCAGAGCATGACTGCATCATTGTAATTTCCATAGAAGCTATAAATAAATAAACACAAAAGTCTGATCTCGCTGCACAATGTCTTCCTTAATTGTAAAAGTTCAGCTGGGCTAGAAACCGAGTTAACCACATTTTAATGCTAAACATATCTGAAGACTCATGCTGCAAGCCCAAGTCAAGCAAGTTTGCAGAAAGTAGGCTCCACACCAGGCACTGAATGCAGCCACAACAAATCATCTTCCTTTGCACAACTAGATCCTGAAATGGGGTGCAAAGACCATGCACACTGTGGTGTAAGTGTGGAGAAGCAGAAAATGCAACCACCATCCTGAATGAAAATACGGAAGCTCTGCTGCACCACCGGTGACTCAGACCTGCTTCTTTCACCCCTGCCAAGAAACTCAGGACACCTCCTCTTCAGAAATCCCTGGCCACATTACTGAAATACATGTGCTTCCCAAATTCTGTCAGAAAGCGCACACATCTCTTTCCAGATCTTGGCAGCCTGAAAACACAGAAGTTGAATGATTCTGTGAGGAATAATCTGGAGTCCAGGGTTCCTATGGCTCCATTATATACTCAACAATAGCCCAGCAAAAGATGCTGTTGGTAGGAACTCAGCATATATACTGCACAGAGGAATTTCACTGGGGCCAACTGACTTCAGTGTGAAGGATGATGGAAACCTCATGTTGCGCATGTGTGGTAGGGGAAGAAAGGTTCCCATGTCTCCACTGCAGCTTCTACGAAACCTGTGGGTCTCAACTGCTCTGAGTGGATCCTGTTGCCTGGGTGTCTCGGTTCAGGGACAGAGTTGATTGTTTTTCTGTCCGAGGAACGTGGATGACTTTGCAGATTGTAATCACTCAAACTGGATTGTGCTGCTCCTCAGGGGCGAAAGAGGTTTCCTTTCTGCCTGACTATTGGCCAACTGAAATCACTTTTGTTTGGGAACAGGGAAGGGCCGGAGCTGTGACCTATGAAACAGATCTGTGAATCTCATGGCTTATAAATGCCAGCAGGGAGAGGCTGGGCCCATTCTGACAGCTGCCTGTAAAAACTATGATCTGATGGCGAACAAAATGTCAACTCCTCTTAACAAAGGAATCACTAGACTGCTGCTCAAAGAGAGGAAGTTCTCAAGTAGGTATTTTGTCATTTAAGTGATACTCTTCCCTACTGAATGCAGGCTTCATCACAGCATTTCCTACTATTGTTGCCTAGCATCTGGATTACTGCAGCTCCCCTCCAGGGGACTAGCATTACAGATTCTGCAAAAGCTTCAAGCACGTAATTAGATTGCTCCCCTAGCAAGCAGAATTTCCTGGAGGGGAAGCACATTGCACCACTGTTCCACAACTTGCCTGAGCTGCCAGCAAGAGCCAAGAACAAAGCTGGTCCTTGAATCTACAAGGATCTGCAAATTCATTTGGCCCATAATGCGTAGCAGTAAAACTTTGGCAGGGCTCTGACGCAGGAGTTGCATGCATTTAATAATGTGCTTTGGACAGCAAAGTCCAAGAAGAGCTGGGCTGCAATTTGGCAGGAAACTGAGCCAACCTAGCAGCTTGGTGTTGCCAACAGACTGTGATCCTGCTTCCGCCTTCCCCTGCACCCTCCTGCTCGCAGCTGGGCCTCCTGCCCCTTCCCTGGAATCGCTCGGTGTGGTGCTCATCTGACCAAGCCAGGTGACCAAGAAAGCTGACTCAGCTCCTAAGCCCAGTAGACCACTCACTTTTTTGCTGGCTTTGTTTTCTGATGCCGTTAGCAAGACAAACTGACCCACTCACAAACTAACTGCAAGATGAATGCTGTAGCTGGTGCAAAGCAAGCATTAATGGCATGTGCCTGTGGGAGAGGAAATGCAGGAGAAAAAAAGATGAGCAGCCCCCTTTCAGCAGCAGCAAGCTGTTAAATTGCATTCAGCATCACATGAAACCCCACCCTTGGGCCTTGCTCATTGCCAAGTCTTTTTTTTTTTTTTGAATCACAAAACCCTACAGTGGGTGATATCTAATCTATTTTGGGACTCAGTATGCAGTTCAAACAGATTTATTTTACAGGAGGTATGGATGATGGCAACCCACTGGGCATATAACAGCCCAAACCGTACCTTGGAGTATGATTCCAACACAGCATAAGCTGCTCTGAATTTGGGCTACTGCTGCCTGATTCCCCTCCCTCCTCACTCACACGTTTCTTCCTTTCCCGCATGTTTTGGCCGCGTGTCTTGCACGGCATTGGTGCCAGTGGAACCAGAAGACAAACCAAGCTCAGGGAGCTGATCTAGCTAGAATCTAACCTGTCAGAAAGTGGTTTGTTTCCTCAGGAATCTGTTTTCTGAATCGGACCACTGCACAAGTCCATCTCATGCAAAGGAATGGGTACAAACATTTAGCTGATGGCATAAACGAAGGAGAGGAAGATACTTTGCCTTTTTAACAACCTATTAGTTTTTTAATATGCATGGTAGGCATGTTTTCAAGCTTAGGCACTAGGAACAAAAGGGGGCGATTCACAAGGGACTCAGGCTGAGTATTTTATCTCTAGGCAGGTACTCAAGGATTGTAATTCATGAGCTTGATTTAGGCATCTCTCTCCCCTTCCAGGAACAGAGGGAGTTAGGCAGCGGTGCATCCTTTTCCTAGCAACAAAACCTCTGAATAAGGGACAGCAGCATCTGTTGAAACCAGCCAGTGGGAAATGAGAAGGCAGAGGAGAGCTGAGATTCTTCCTCTTCTCAGATTTAGACTTCTGCATGTGTGAGACTGGAACATATTTTGAGCCCTCCTTCCTTTCATTTGCTTCTAGATTTAGGTAACTAGCTCTTGCCCTGGGGAACAAATGTATCTTGCTGAAAAATGGCCTCCAAGGAGAAATACGTAATGGTTTGAATATCCACCCAAAGTTAAAAGAGATGGGGGTTCTCCTCAGAGGGATGGTGTTCAAACCTGCAGCTCCCTTCTTCTCAAAGGGGAGCTTCTTACGCCAGAGCTAGGAGGCTAAGCTGCATGAGCCTTCCCTCCCACAGTAGAGACCACTGGACAAAAAAGCACTGAGGAATCACAAAGCCAGGAAAAGCACAAGCAGTAATAGGAAGCCCAATGCTGTACCTTAATCATAGAGGTGCTCCCCTGAGAGATGGAGGTCTTGGGCGCCAGTCCTTGATTCCAGCATAGATTACACTTTTTTATCCAGTGACTCCTTAAAGCAAAATGCATAAGCAAATCCAGGGGCAGGGCTATAGGGAAGGTATTAATTCTCCTTACTCACTAATTCCTTTGATTTTTCAAAACACAAGACATTTGTGCAGTTGCTAGTAACACGCTGTAAATGCCCACAGCTCCAAGCAGGAGAGAGAATGAACGCTTTGTTACTTTAGGAAAATAGATGTGTATTTTTACTGTAGTCATAACAAAGGAGGCTTCAAGCATTCCTCTACATGCCAGTTGGGTTGTCTTTCCCATCACAGATATTCATCTCACTGCAGTCTGTAATGTCTTTCTGTGATCATATGTGATGCATTCTGACAGTGTTTTTACAGTTAAAATTTAATACTTCAAGAAATCCATTCACAGTCTGGCTTTGAATATAGCACGTGAAGTTACTTTAGCTTCCGCATCACTTTCCATTTTATTTTCAGCAAACTTTGGTTAGCATATTCCTGTAAATGTGTGAAACTTCAAATTGGAAAGGACTTGTTTCAATTCTCCTTCTGTTAATAGAAGTTTGTCATCTCTCCAAAAGATAGAGGCAATGGGGTTTGACTGAGGGTTATATGCCCTTCCTACATACTGCTACTTCTGGAAAATTAGCGCATGTCAGGTGTTTGGAAGTGAACACGTGGTGTTGTTATTCCACCAGGAGGTAGGATTGCCAGAGGTCAGTCTGGAACTAGGGACATCGCATGGCTTCTCCAGCAACCTACCTCTGATGTTCAGGTGTTGAAACAAACCACAGCATTTTGTTTTGATAAAAACAAGCCTTGAGGTAATCGGGCACATGGGATTAACAGCAAATACTTGCATGAGGACTGCAACAAACAGACACTAAAATCATGTGAAAAAGCAAAACTAAAGTCTCTCTGCAAAAGTTTTAAGTTTTAAAGATTTTTAAGTTTTAAGGGAAGGATTTATCCAAGTCTGAAACCTTTTTCTAACTGCTTATGTCAGAACAGGATTTCTGTATTATTTCCTTGCATAAATAATCTTAAAAACCTGTATTGAGTCCTCCTCTTGTTTACAAAACTCTGTAGCATTAGGCTATTACTTATAAAAGCTCTGTTCCCTCCTTCAAATTCTGCATGTCTTGTTTTCTTGGCACCTGTGTTCAGGCCAGGAGGAGGAGCTGGGTGAGAAGGAGAGTGTGGCTCTCTTGTGAGGCCACACCTTGGTACCTGGATTGTGTGTTTTCATGAGAGAGAGACAACTGTTTTTCTGGGAAGATGATGGAACCAAAGGCACGTGTGAATTCACATGACGGGAGTTTTATGTGCGTCCCTAACAAGCAAGGGACACCTTTGCAAGGTCTCTGATAGCCTGAGAGAAGTAGAAATCTCATAGGGACAGGATAGCCTTTTCACAGAGACAAAAGCAAGCTTGTTTATGAAATACCTATCTTTCATGAAAAATAAATTTTAAACCTGTATTCCAAGAGAGGTGGTGTGAGTTAACAGAAAGAGAAGGCCTTATGTCCCTAAAACAGCACAGGACATGTGGCTACATGCAGAATGCAGACCTGGAATATCTGACAGTATGTTCCTTGCTTGGGGGTCTGGAAGAATGTGTCATGGTTGTCTTTTGGCCTGAGTTTATTTCCCACAAAACAAAGGTGTGAAGAAGTGGGTGAGGCAAAAGGATAGGTTGGTGCACACCCAAGGCTCACCCCGACATACCAGAGACATGTGTCTGGACTCGGGACTACCATGGAGGCACTCCTGGGTTCTGGAGTTTAGACATACCCCATGAGATTCTTTGATTTTGCTTGCAGCTGCACGTAACAGAAAGGTACAGTCCGTGCTGGCAGGGAGAGTACAGTATAGTGCCATCTGCAGCACTAACATCTTAATCTATACTGGTCGTGTAGGGAGTTTGAGCTGTTGGGTGAATGTGGAAGGATACTCTCCTGTGACAGTGGAGTGGTCCTATGAGAAGGAATGCAGTTAGTCGATACAACTGCCCACAATTCTATAAGCATCCTGCCCGCATCCATGCTGGATGCAATTCCATGCTTGTGGAAATGCTCCAGGAACAGTAGAACTGTACTGTATTTTACAGGACAAAATGTCACGGCTTAGAAGGCAGGGTATATGGAAGCACTTGGCAGAGTTATCAGCATCTAGAATAAATGTACTTGTGCAGCCCTAGCACAAATGCATCCCCGAGTACTCTGTCCTGCAAGACTGGAATCTGCCAGGTACTGTACACTCAGGCCACAGTCTACCAAAGAGCTTAAGTATGTGCTTAATTGCGAGCAATGAGTCCAAAGCTTAAAGCTAAACACAGGGAGAGACGTGCTATTGAATGGAGGGCAAAAAAGCTCAGCACTTCACAAGATCAACCCTTGGCAAAATTGAACCTTAATTTCTTGAAGTACTATGATTGTTCATGTGCCTTTGAGGCTTGCATTTGGAAATGGGGGTGACTGTTATTTCAAGGTGTATGACTCAGGCCCTGAGTAATCAGAACAAAATCAGAGACAAGGGAGAATTAGAAGCACAAGGGATACTGTGAGGGAAAAAGCAGACGACTGAGTAAAAGGGTTCCCTGGGGTGAACTCCTTGCCGCACTACATGCAAATGCCTGTAACTCACTGCTACGGCATCCTTTTCATTGCCAACTTTATTACAGATCATCTAAGTGTGATTTATGAAGCACCTGGGGACACGAATTACATGCGATCCCAGCCTTGCCACCTTCCCTCCTATTGTAATGACTACCTTTTACTGGGGTGGGGGCAGGGCAGGTGAGGGATGATGAAAGAAATTTGGTGAGGTTAAGAGAAACAACAACATGTAAATTATCCTCCTATCATGACACTTGGTGAGGTTAAGAGAAACAACAACATGTAAATTATTCTCCTGTCATGACACTTTTCAGGGTCTGTAAAAACGTGACAGATTGTGCTGGTTGCTTTTCTTAATCTGTATTCCACAGTGCATTTTGCATATATGCTTTATGTGCCCAAGCTCATGCCTACAAAGCGGCTCTTAACGAAGCATTTTCCAATGCTAGCGTTGCCATATATATAACGTATGAAATTCCGACAAGCAGCTTGGATCTGAGCAAGATTCTGTATCCTTACAAGGCACAAGAGACAATTCCTGGCACAAGAAGCTTCGATTAAACAGGAAAAACACCCAGGATCATTTCAAAATGCCCTGGATATCAGTGATACATTTATTTTATGTATGAACTCTTGGCAGATTATTTTCATTGACTGCCACCTCTCTAGCACAAGGTGGCATGATAAGACTGCAGGGCTTTTGATGACCTCATGTGAATACTATGTTGCAGTTTGAGCTAAAAAGGAGACATGACATGAGTAAATATGAACTGTAGTTAGGATTTGTCTACTGGAGGGAGGTTTGGTGTGAATTTGAGATGCGGTCTCTGATTCTGCATTGACAATGCTGCTGAATGGCTTCCTCCATTTTGGAAGCAGATGAGGTGACTCTCTAAAGGCCTCCCTTGGCCACCTGAAAGCATTCACGTAAGTCACTAATGAGGAATGACTGTTGAATGTGCTTTCAGTATCTATATTTGTGGATGATCAAAACTGTGGAAATAACTTCTCACCTGGTCCTACCACTACCCTTGAACAACTCATCTACAGGCATAATAAATCTGCCAGCACTTAAATGAAGAGCGGGGTTCCTTTCTGTGTGGTATGTTAATGTCCAAATCAATGGCACAGTCCTGAAGGACTGTGCATCCATGCATGTAATTGTATGGCCTGCTTCACACGGAACAGACTACTACTGATTGTAATAGTCTTTCCCAGGCTTAACAGCTATGAACTCTCCCCTCATTTCACATGGAACCAGTGTTATTAGTAGTTTGTTAGATTTCAGAATCTCCCATAGGATCCTGTTTGGCTGCTGAGTACAAGCCATTCTGTAATTGCTTTTGGAATAGTTTATCATACTGTTTTCTCAGCTGCCAATAAAAGCTTGCCTCACTTCTCCCAAGACTCATCTTTCACAAGTTTTACCTCTACCCATCTCCAACTGCTAGGAGAGAAACCACTTTTTTCGTTTTTGCTCTTGTAGGTTTCTAAATAAATCTTCCTTTTTATCTTCACCCTAGAACTCAGTCCTCGCAGCTAATTTAAGCCAGCTACCTCTATTTCTGGCTGGTGTCTGCTCTTTCTGAATCTCATGGGCAGAAGCTGATGTCAGTTGCAGGCATTTGAAAACCTGTCTGGAAGTTGCATTACCGTGAAGCAGGTGAAAATCTGAGTGGCATCTTGGAGATCAGAAGATGAACTCCCCCAGTTAAAAGACAGGTGACCTAGTCTAAATGGGAAGAGATGACAGCTTTATCTTTAACAGGCAATGGGGCACAATAAAAGGATGAGGGAGGTGTGGGAAGAGATTCATCCTAAGTAAGTTACAGCTCCTATCAGCCTAGCTGGAATTCAGCATGTGGGAGAGCAGGGACTGCTGCTGTCATTGCTGCCCTTGGATTTTTTTGTGAGGGGAAGTAAACAACTCTAAATTTCAGCCTGGCTTCTATAGAACTTGTGTGGGTGTCCCAGTAGTTTGGTAAACAGGTTACAGAAGGAGCCACAAAGAAAATAAGATTTTTTTTCCAAATAAACAAATCTAGCTTAATGAAGACTCAAAATTAATATGTGTTGGGGGGTTACCCCAGGAGTCTCATTATCCCTAATTGGATGATTTATTTCATGAAGTAGTCAGCGTTAACTTTTAGCTTGGTGAGGGAAAAGATCTCATATTTAATTGCCCCAAAATTTTCCTTTATTCCTGGGAACACTTGGCAGGATTGTGAATATCTCTAGTGGCCAAGCTGTCAAACAAGCTTTCCCTTTTCAAAGGACATTCTATTATTTGTTTTTGTTTTTGTTTTTTCCTCCCCCCACTATCCAGGGCCAGTTTTGATTCTCTCTCCCACTCAACACCTCCTACTTCATAGGCAGCACCGGTCCCAACAAGCCCTCCAGCAGACTGAAAGCCACGACTGCTTTCTGCCTGGGTGACTTCCTGTCTTGAGGGCTCTGTGCCCAAATTTACACCAGCAGAAATTGTGTAACTCAGGTTTAATGTAGCTCAAAGCAGAGCTAATTTTGTGCTCGAACACTCTGGAATGGCGTACCAAACTCTGGTTTTGGCCGTATGTACTAGTGTTTCACACTCCCTCCACAAAAAAAAAAAGCTTTGGCTTGTAGTATTATCTATTTTTACCTCATCTTTAACCTATTCTAGAATTACACCGGCTAAGCAAAACCACCTTTTTTTTTTTCCTTTCTCATCTCATCGGTCTAAAATCGCTATCCAACGTAAGTGAGCAAGGAAATAAAGATTTCTTTTTAAATAGCAGTAAGAAATGGATGATTTATCAGAGGCATTTAAAAATATTAATGGTGTAAAGACAGCTTGACAAATAAAGGATGATTATTATCATCTCCACAGGCCAAAGTACAGCTGTGGCATCCTTCCAAGCAGTGCTCAAGATGGTTGATTTCTATTTTAGTTGATATTTGACAGAAAGGATTTTATTTTTACATTATCTAGGGGAAGTGGAAATGAGTATTTGTTCTGTCCTTTTTCCTACTTGCTCTCCTTGCTTATCCTCCTGCCTTTTATTTGTACTGTTTGCAATGTTTTATTACACATGGTCAGACACCTGAGAGCCTTCAGGCGTTACATATCTTCTGTAGTCAGTATTTTCCATTATTATTTTAAGGTGTGGTATACTGAACACTTACCAACTGAACACTTGATGTTTAGTGTCTGGAACATATAAATAAGAAGACCGCTGAAAAGCACTGTAGCCTGGAAAAGATACAGACTGAAACTGAAACACATATCTGCTTTGGGCTTCTTGGGTTCTCTACAGCTCAACTTCCAAGTTCCAAAGTGATCCTCTAGTTCATGAAAAGTAAGGTAGGAACACCAGGGATTAAGAAATCACAATAGTATGTTGGAAGAAAAGGCTTTGCACCAGAGGAATCCTAGGCCTGAATTTCACTTAACAAGGAATAAGAGTAGCATCCCTCGTTCCCTCCCCTGGCCACGTATTCCCTTCTGTCTAGTGACCTAGCAATGGCTAGCCCTGAAGTCAACTGCTTCAACAAGCTCATCGGACAGAAAACAAATCCATCAGAAAAACTCGTTTGCTCACCTGATTCATTCTGCAGTCTCACAGTCACTGGACCTCACGTAAGGGGGAGCGAGACGGAATACATGGCTGAAGAGAGATGGAGAAGACTGAACTTTTCAGCATTAGCCCACAGTCATACTAAATTAGTTGTAACATAAAACCACGCTCTGAAGGCATGGTTCCATATGATGAGGTTAGGTTTCACTCACTAACCCAAAAGGAAATGAACACCCCCTCCCAAATTAAATGTTCCTCAGTCTTGTTACTGAGTTGAAGTGGCTCATGGAAGCATATGGCAAACACCAAGGAGGAGCTAAGGGAGGGTGAAAATCTGCAGTTGGGAGATGAGGAGTCAGCAACATCTCAGCTTCTCAGCGTTGGCAAACTATTAGATCAGCTCAGCTGCTCATGGATCTGTCTAAAGGAATAAGTTTGCCCTGCAGATCATCACTTAAAGGCCCATTCTGGAAGAGACAAGATTCAACTGAACAGGATAAAATAAGCTATTTTTGCTTGTGCTAACAGGTTCTGAATAATACATTCTGTATGCCATTGAAAAGACAATCTGAAATGAAAGAGCTCTGAAATGTCTAATAGTCTCACTGTGGATGGAAGGATACATTCATGGCCACACAACCTAAAATGTTCTTAGACTACTGAAAAAAATCTGTAACAATGCTTACTTATTCAGGAGGGGCATGAGCTTTAAAGAAGCAGATCTGGCTCAAAACCAACACAACTATGAAAAAAGTTTACTTAGGGGAAAGAAGGCCAAAAGCACTGAAGAACTGAGGAAACAGAGGAACCAACACTGGGGAAACAGAGGCTCTGTTGTTCTGTACGGGCAAGTGTTTTAGAAGTCTATTCAGCAAATTATCCACTCAGTCTTAAAGCAATGGGCCCACGGGGCAAGTTTGGGGTGCGAGCCCATTTCACCCAGCCTTTCCCTTTGTCCTGAAAGAGACGGCCCCTCTGACATGGTCTGAATGACTTTCTGTGTCTTGGCACAGGCAGGCATTCCCTGATGCCTCTGGTCTCACTCTGTCCTCCCACATAGAGACAGGAGCACAAGTAAGTCTCTGCCTATGAACCTGCACTTCCCAGCCACTGCTGCATCCCCTGAGCAAGGAGAGGGCTAGGACTGGACAGTAGAAAGCAGATAGATGTCCATGTTGCCTGGAAGAGGGGTGGCAGTTTGAAAAGTGGGGAGAGAAGGGTGGCTGCTCCAGTGAAAGACTGACGGCATTGGCCTGGTTGGGTGGGAGTAGTACTGCTGTCAAAAGGAAGAGGGGGAACAGGCTCCTGGACACAAGGAGAGGGAAAGATCAGCCTACAGGAACCTCCTATAACCGATGTTCACTCCTTGGCCTGTCAAGTTTGGGTGTCCTCTTAACGCCCCAAGCTTTTAGCTCTAGTGAAACTAGTATTATGGCCCTGAAATATATCAGAAGTACTTCAGGTCCAAATAATTCAGATATCAAAATGAATATGAGGAAGAAAATGATTTAGCGGAAGGATTGCTTTGTTTTTGAAGTTGCTATTTCTTTCTGTTTATGCACCCATCAGACACTAACAAATCAGTGAACTGGATGCACAACTAGACAGCATCACTGATTACATCTTTCCCTGAACAAAATCAGGGAAATACTGGGGGAAAAAAAAGCAAGCAAAAGTTATTTAAAAGGCAGAACTATTTGATGAGATTTTATCTACTATGCAGTTTAAAGAGAATTCCCAAACTATCTACAATCAGAACATTGAGGGTTGTTGTATATTGTAAATGAATTTTAAATTACTCCTGTTGGCAGAGTTGTCTTCTTCTCAGGGTTGCCAAATCTCATTGCTTTATCACAAATCTCATAATGCTGAATCACTTATTTAAACCACAATTCAAAGAATCACTGACGAATGAGTTTCTTGCCTTTTTTTTTTTTAAAGTAAGTGTAAATTTCTCAGGGACATACTTATTGCAGAAGGTAAAAAGATAATCAGAGTAAATACCAGAAGAGTCAGGGATGTTGTCATTCATCTAGTGCTTTCTCTAATCAGGAGAGAAGAGAATCGCTGTTTGCTGGCAGGTTTTGCAGCTGCCTGCTGACAGCAGGACGTGGGGTCTGGGGACTCCCTGCTCTCCCGTGGAAGTGCTTGCCCCAGTTATAAACCCTGGCCCCAGATTAGCTTTCACTCCGTGCTCCCTCATCTGCCCTCCACCCCGGCTTCTCTCTCAGTCCCTTCACATTACTGAAAGTTTCATGAATATAAAAAATTCCACTGGCTTCCCTGTGACCCCACCCAGAGATAGAGGCCTGTTTACAGCACCAGCCCATATACAACAACATTTAAAAAAAAAACAGTGTTTTTTAATTATAGCTCAACTGCTGACAGGATCGGGGGCAGGATTTGCATCCGTTACCCGCCCCGATCATCGTGTGCAGACCTCTGTAATGGATGCAAAGCTGCCTTTAGCCTCCACGGATAGATAGGTCTGCATCAGCAGGTCAGGCAGGTCACTGCTAGGTCCTGTCACTTATGGAACAGACAGCCCAGGTAAAAGGAGCTCTTGGCTCTGTCTGATTTAAAACTCGGTTTTTTGTTACATTTTCAGTATCAGCCACATAACTTTCTTCAGCCATTAGTACAGCAACATTTCTTCCTCCGTCTGATAAAAAGCACCTGAAGGATTTTTGGACATCAGGACCCTCAGACATCGAGTTAAAAAAGTTAAGACGTAATTCAGTCTTAAGCCCTTTCTCTGCAGTTTGTTTCCTGTGTCTTTAGCGTACATCTGAATCTCATCTAGAGTCTCTTCTGTGGAAATCCGGGGTCTAGAAACGGCATTCAAAACAGCAACGCGCGCAGATCCTTGTGTAACGACCCAGCTCCAGGAGAGGGCGTTTACAAACACACATCTGGCCTCGCCGAGGCAGATGTGACCTCCTTTCCCCTCACACCCACGGCTCTCCGCGACGAGCACCGTTCATCTCCCCCGGCCGGCCGGCCGGCCGCCCAGCCCTTCCTTCCCCAGCGCCGCCCGGCCCCTCCGCGCCTCACGGCAGCCGTCACCCCTCAGCCCCTTCCCGCCCCCTGCGCGCTCCGCACGGGGGGAGGGGAAGGAACCGCCCTCCCAGCTGCCGGGTCGCCCTGCGCATGCGCCCGCCGCCGGGCGGCTGCAGCTCGCGCCTCCGCCACCGGGGGCGCTGCCGGCCGCCCGCGCGGGCCTGGCGCCCCCGCCGGGAGGTGGTTCTCGCTCGGGTCCGCGCCCGGGATCGTGATGGCGGCGGCGACTGGGGGAGGTGGGGAGCGGAGCAGCACCCGGGACCGGCTCCTGGCGGCGCTGGAGGATCTCGAGCTCTTGGCCAGGTACCGCGCTCTGCCCCCGGTGCCCGGATGGGACGGCCCCAGGCGGCGGCGGGGCGCCGGGGGTGGGGAGAGGGTGCTCGGCGCTGTACGTGCGCGGGGCTTCCGACGGGGGCGGCGAGAGGAGCGGGTGCCCCTGGGGTTGGGCTGGGAGGGGATCGGCCTGACCCGACCCCTCGGTGGGCTGCGGGGCGGGAGGGGGGCCCGGCCCGGTGCGGCCCGGCCCGGTGCGGCCCGGGTACACGCGTTTTCCTGCTCTCCTGCCGTCCCCAGGCCGGCTCCTGCGGGAGAGGCGTTGGAGCTGTGCCGGGGGACTTGGTCCGGTCCTGCGCTCTGCTCCGCAGCTCTCACCCGAGTAGGAGAGCAACGGCGGTGCTTTATTTCCTATTTTCAGAGCAGAAGGAGAGCTTCCTTATCCTTCCACTTGCCTTTCTTTCTTGGTTGACACCTGCATTTTCTGTGAAATACACCACCCCCCCACCACCCCCCCAATCCCGATTTTAGGCTTTTTATTATTCACTAAAATTTATGTTTAAGTCAGAAATTTGTAGATGGTGTTGCATGACTTAAGGCATTCTGGTCGTTGCCTGTATTAGTGTTAAACTCACTCCAAGTAGGCTGCAGAGCTTGTGTTTGGAGTGATATAAATGCTCAGAAACTTAGTCCCATGCTCTTGAGGCTGGACCGATAACCCTCGTCCAAGTTGTCCACCATGTTGTGGAGGCACAGGTGGCAGTTAAACTAGTTAAACTGGTTCCTAATTATTTTCATTCTCTCGAGGAGAACACGAGTTTAGGAAAACTTTTTCAGAGGGAATAACCCATACTATCTATGTGGCTGGCTCACTGTGTATGATTACCACTGGTAGGACAAGGACAGTATCTTGGTCAATTGCTCTTGCTGTTTCTGGCTAGGTTTTATTTTCAGTTTTAGATTTTATTGTGACATATGGGTTGCTGGAGAACATGTGGTTTTGGAAAAAAAAAAAAAAAGACTTGCTGTTTATCTAAAGGTTTTTTTTTTTTCTTTTTTTTAAATCTTGGGACTAATATTCTGCCGTAATGAATCCAGAGCAACCCTCAGCAGCATTTAGTGAATCTTCCTGTTGATCAGCAAAGTGTTGCAGCACTGTGGAGCTAGACCTTTCACAGTCATGGTACTGGTTTGGTGGTAGGGGCAAAAAATTAAGCAACATGTCTAATCTGTAGCTGTTGCGTAGTTTTGAATCTGCGTCTGTGCATTATTCAGCTAACACAGAACAGAATTAAAACCCTCCATGACATCAGCCTTGATGGCGGTAGTTGACCTACTTACAACAGATTTTATTTGCTACTGCTCAGTGTTGGTCAGGTATAATAAAGCTTTAGTGATAATGACAAGTTTCTTTATTCTCTAATTGTTTTAAATTATTTTAGTGTTTAGGAGTGACCAAGAGACATAGACCAAGTTGCTAGTTAGAGCTTTACTGGTGAGGGGCTTTTTCAGACATTTTGAAAAGTACCCGTTTTCATTTTAAGGTTCTGGCCCCACTGCTGTATGTCGTACATCCCACTTGAGCTGCTTGCACTGGACCAAGCAAAGAATCAGTACTGTTCCAAGGACAGTGTCTTCAGGTAGACAGTTACTCATGCCTAGCGTCAAACTGCCATCCATA
Source organism: Aptenodytes patagonicus (assembly GCF_965638725.1). Classification (NCBI taxonomy): domain Eukaryota; kingdom Metazoa; phylum Chordata; class Aves; order Sphenisciformes; family Spheniscidae; genus Aptenodytes; species Aptenodytes patagonicus. The sequence continues at coordinate 195,894,612 of NC_134949.1, read as the reverse complement.
GCCTTAGAAGCCAAATAAGTTCGCTGAATTTACAGAAAATGCCTTTTTGCATCGTGGTCTTGTTGTTTAGCGAGTCCCCTCTGAGGTTTTTGATGGCTTTTCAGAATGGTGGCAAAGTAAATGGGTACCTGGAAGCGTGATCAAGAGGTTTGTTTGAGAAGCACTTCTAACCTAGCACCAGAATATTTTTTTTTTTTTTTGGTATTTGTGTGTGTGTGTTATACAACAGATATACCATTGTGGAAATACTCGTTGTTATAGAAGTAGCTTCACAACAAACTCTTCAGGTGTTTGAAAGCATAGACTTAATTGCTCTAATCCCAAGTGTGAAACTTGCTCTGTTGGGAAAAAATGGAGGAAAAGTAGAGAAGTAAAATAGCGAAGAGAACTTTAATGCCCTCTTGCAACAAACAAAGGCAGTAGGATATGAATGCATTTCATTGTGCTGTTTCTTCTCTCAGCTTCTGCTTATGTCTTATGTAGTTCAGCAGGAACTTAGCACGTTTCATGAGTGCAAATACACATGAGCACTTCATGAGCTCAAGGAAAAAAAACGTGCTCCAATCATGAGACTATTCACAGAATTACTCTTAGTTGAGAAATCCCTGCCAACACTGTACTGTAAAACTGTAAAATACTCAATTCCATGAATACTTCTGTAATGATATCAGTACTCTGACCATTTTGGGAGGACTTGATGTGATTTATAAATAATGCCCTAGAAAATTGTGCAAACAGAGTTTTCCTTTCAGGGAACTAATTGAAATTTTGGCAATTTCAAGAAACCAGAAGCTTCCACAGCCAGGAGAGGAGAGCCAGGTAAGCTGACTTTCTAAACTGTATTTCTTTGGGTGAGCACAATGCTTTACTTCTAATTGTTTCCTTTTTTTCTTTCTTTCTCCCTTTGTCCTTGCCTATACTCAGGCTAATGGTGGTGATGAGGTTTTGGCCCCACTACAAAGGCATTCACAGTCCTCATGATGTTGTTTGTTTGTTTGTTCATTTGTTGCATGCTTCATAGGCTGTTTTTGCAAATAGAGGAAGAAATGTTGTTTCATTTTTCATGCAGACAGAAATACTCCTACGGATGTCAATCGTGCTGCAAAGAAGAGCAACTGAGGGTGTGTTGTTACTCTAGCTAAATTAAAAGTTCTACAAAACTCTTGTTCAATAGATCCTGGAACTGCTGATACAGAGAGATGGAGAGTTTCAAGAGCTAATGAAGTTGGCAGTTGATCAGGGGAAAATCCATCATGAAATGCAGCTTTTAGAAAAGGTAGTAGAAAAGAGGGATAATGATATTCAGCAGCTGCAGAAACAACTAAAAGAAGCAGAGCACATACTGGTAAGCTCATAATGATGTGTTTGCTTTTGAGCATCTACTTGTGAAAAAGGTGGTTCTGGAGAAAGTGGTGTTGTGTTAGTTTGAGAAGATTTAAATATTTAAAACTTCATAAGAGCTTAGTGGTTTGAGGTTTTTTTCAGTAGTCAAATACTGTTTAGTTATCATGGTATTCAGTTTTGTTTTATAATGGTAATTTTCTTCCAAACCTACTTTACTTCTGCATATTTTGAAAATGTTCACTGAATAGTTTCTCTCTTAAAATGCAACTAAATGCAAGGGTTTATTCACAGAGCCGACTTTATGTAGAAGTTTACAAATTAAAGATGCATTGAAGGTTTGGTTTAGTTTTGTTTTTTTTTTTTTTTACAACTAGGCAACAGCTGTTTATCAAGCAAAGGAAAAGTTGAAATCAATTGAAAAGGCAAGAAAAGGTGAGTGTTCATGATTGTACATAGTACATAAATGCAGTTGTAAAGAAAGTTGCTAGTGAGCTCAAGTTAGGGTTATTTTATTTTTTTTAATTCTACTGTCACAGATTTTGGATGCTTTGTGTGTAAACAAATTTCCATTTCTTTATGAACCTATAACCATTTCCTCAGAATAAAGGCAGGAATGAATTACTTTTTGTGGCAAACATATCTTAATATTAAGCTTAAATTCAAGTGTCTCAACACTCTTCTTGGACTGATAATACTATATCTGATTACCTAAGTGTCTCACCAAATTGCCTCAGTAGGTCTACTGAGGAAAGGGAGAGAATGTTTGTGTGCATATGCGTTGTATTTGAAAGACTGACTAGCTGGTGATACTGGTTTGTATTTGTAGCAATTGCTGCTACTCTGTGGCACTTACCAAGCTAAACTGACTTTTTTTTTTTTTGTGGGAGGCATTTTCTTGGTGGTTTTTTTTACGGTGGTTTTTTTTTTTTACAGTGTCTTATCTCTTTCATTTATAAAATCAAGGAATTTCATAAAGTTTCTATTACTGTAATACAGGCACATATTTAGAAGGACTGCTACATGTGTGCTCTACATTACTAAACAAACAAAAAAAATACTGTACTACAGAAAATTCCATAATAAAGCAGGTGCTGAAGTTGTCTTACAAATTGTGCTTGTCAAGTATACTGCTTCAGAGACTGCTTTGTGTTTTTTCGTGAGGTTGAAGAACTGTTGACATTGAAGGTGTACTGAACTCATGGCTGTAAAATCAGTTCACTGCAAAGCTCATCCTTGCATAATCTAAGAATCCTTTAAGCAGTTATTGCATTTGAAGCATGCTCTTAATGTTTGACAAAATGGCGTTCCCAGTCTTTTCGATATTAGTGTCCAATATTCCGAAATAATTGAATGATGCAATCTCTTGAGAATATAGTAACTTTCCTTCCCTTTTTCCAGGTGCCATTTCCTCTGAAGAAATAATTAAATATGCCCATAGGATCAGTGCTAGCAATGCTGTTTGTGCCCCTCTGACATGGGTACCAGGTAACTATCAAGTTTATGACAATAGGTTAGGGGTTGTTGGTTTGTTTTTTTTTTTTTTTTTAATAATAAAGCATGGTCAGTATCTGGTCTTATAATGCTTTTATATAGTGAAAAAACACTGCAGTTTATTAGAGTAACATTGTTTTCAGCTGCTATATCTAATATTTTCAACAAAAATGGATATCCAAAGTCCTGTAGACTTTATGTACATCTTCAAAAGGCTATGAAACTGCATGCTTCTCTGACTGGCCTCCTCTGCTCTCCTTTGTTTGCTTTTTTCCCCTGAATGTTGGCCCCAATTACTAGTTAGAACCAAGTCTGTTTAAAGACTTTTCCATGTGCTTGGTTGTGTTCCCTCCTGCCCCTTATAATATTCTTTACAGGGGATGTTAGTAATCAGTGGAGTCAGAAGCAGGGTTTTCATTGTGTCATGTTTCAATTTTGGGAACTATCCTCCTTGTCTAAAATGTGAATGTGTTTTTTCCAATTCCTGTCCTTGCTGTTCAGCTGTGAAGTAGCAGGGAGAGCACAAATATCTTCTAAACATGGGGGTTTTTGTTTTGTTTGGTGTTTTTTTTATTTAAACGTGCTTTTTCTGCCACGTTTGAATGAACAAAGAAAATCTAAGTGAAAGACACAGACTTGGTTTTTAACAAAACAGGTGTGATGCTCATTGCTGATCCAAACAATCACAGTATGGGTTTTTTTGGTCAGGAAACTAGGCACTGAGGAAAAAGTTAATGTCTGCAAGACAATTGTTAAATATTTAAAAACATTTATTTGTGTGTGGGGTTTTTTTTGGGTTTTTTGTTTTTTTTTTTTTAAAGGGGACCCACGTAGGCCATATCCTACAGATTTGGAAATGAGGAGTGGTCTCTTGGGTCAGATGAACAACCCATCCACCAATGGAGTTAATGGACACTTACCAGGGGATGCACTTGCAGCAGGCAGACTGCCAGGTAAGAGAAACTCAGTTTTGTTTTGTTTTTCTTTATTCTTTGTACAGTCATAGCAATTAATATGTTTCCCTTAGCAAAGGCAAATCAGAGTTAAAATAATGAAAATTATGGCTAACGTTGTTCCCTAGCAGTGAAGATCTAGTAAATAAAGTTAACAATTAGAAATTGCATGGTTTTGTTTCATGCTAAATCATGCTGCAGACACTGCAACTAAGTCAATATAAACAAAACTCACTTAGTTACCCTTCAATTCACTTATTTTAAATTGCTGTAAATTAAGTGGTATCAAATCATGTTAAAAAGAAGCATTTTCAAAGCAAACTCTTCTTAGCAGTGATGACAAAGTATGGAATTGTGAAAGCTGTATTCAGAAGAAAAGGGGTGTATTGTCATCCCCTACCTTCCTTTAAGTCTATGCTCTATATAGCAAGACTGTTTGCTTGGAAGTTCTGGATTGAAAAGACATTGCAAAGCACAGCTGCTGAGGTAGTAGCTTGAGTGTAGGAATCGAGCTTTAATCCCTTAATTGCTTAGTGAAATGGGCACTTCCACTGACTCTAGTGGGATTCATTCATGCTAAAATAGAATTTAGCAGTAAGTTACAGTAACTGAATCAAGAATTCAGGGGTTCTATACCTGTGCAGCATTAATCTACTATGGTTAGACTAAATTGTGGTAAAATTCTTAGTTGGATTCATAGGAGATCTGTAACAGTTCTTACCTGTCTGTTAAGCCACTTGCAGGTGTTACGGAAAGCTTGTTTTCAAAATTTGTACTGAATATATTAAAAAAATCTGTATCGCGACTCCATTGGAGAAATAGCAAACTTGGATTTTGTGTTTCCAATCATCTGTCTAATCCTCTTGTCACCTCTTAGGAAGTGACTTAAAGTTCTGCATCATCTTGCTTTCTAAACCTCTGGCCTTGGATGAAATGGGTCAGTGAGCTGAATAGGAGTGGGACCCTGACATCTGTCCATAGCAACCCACCAGGGAAGTGCTGAGGATGGGCCCATGTATCTTTTCTGTTCTTTTGAAATACGGTCAGAGGAGATGTTAAGGTTGCGTCTTCCTCATGGAGTTGTTTCAGTAGAGCCCATTCTGGCTGGCTCCTCTGCCTTAAGGGATGCAAACTCGTTCCTTTTTCACTTTTGAGTGCTGTCTCTGTAAGAACTGAAAGCCCACTCTTTAGGACTTTTCCTTGAGAAGCTGGAAAATGTGGGATTTAAACTCCTCAAATAAAGTTGTTAATTGAATCTGGGTCTCCTATGTCAGGGGAAATCCTCTAATTACTAGACTGTCAGGTAAGAAGGAAACATCAAAACTTCATTTAAAAGAAAGTAGAGGCTGGCCTGGCATTTTGTGTAGGGATCTTGAATCTGTTGGTGTGTGGAGGCATGTCCCGAGAATGCTAATCATGGGATCTAGTCCTTTTAGAGACTTCTGCAGAGATGTGCAGTTACTGAGTCCTTACTGAGTCTGCAAGCCAGCCACTAGGCTGCTTGGTAGCCTCAAAACTTTGGGGCTGCTTAGCACACATATTCAACCTGGCTTAATAGTAGACTGGTTCCAGCATTGAAGCACGGCCACAGGATGTAAAACACTGGCTTACATTCTCAGCTGTTTCAAATAAAGTTGCTTAACTTCACCACAGCTGGGATGAGACCACCTGATACTACTGTTGGTCTTCCTTAAGCGGGCACAGAACTGGCATAAAGGCTGCATTATGTCCTCGCATCCACTGGTGGGTCGGATTTGTACAGCTAGGTAGTGCATCTGGTATGAGGGGACTGTGGCTGTAGTTCATATGTGGAATCTCAGGTGTCTGCAGACTTAAAGAGCAGGACCTACAATGTGTGTGGAGTCTGTGCGCTTCTGAGTTAGGCAGCACCTGAGTGAGAGTAAATCTGCCATATATAACCCCCTGCTTAGACAGTGCCCTCTTTTTCTGTACTCAAAGTCCCACACGGGGGGCTTTTGTTCACTTCTAACTCTGCCTAATTATTTTTAATTCTTGCTGTTAAGTGGCAGATAGCTGGTTTCTTCTGTGGGATAGGCTTACCTACAGTGCCTAGTAATAAGTGGAGAAGAACTGAAGCACAGCAGTAGGAATGTAAATTAAAAGGAAGGGAGCAGAAATGGCATATAGATGTCGACTGCAGCTTTGAAATGGGAGCCATTTTGTGGGCAAGGAAGGGAGAGACTAGGAAGTGTTGTGGGAGGAGGGTAGGTTGGTAGGAGATGGCTTTGGAAGTAGGAGGAGAAGAGAAGAAACAGTGAGAGCTGAGAGAAGTGAGAGGCAACTGAGGCTGGCCTGGCTGGGGCACAGTGGGGCATTCCCACTTTTCAAGTATCTCTGTGGCCCTGGTTTTTATAGTAGGACACTCTTCTCCTTTGCACTTGATGCACCATATTTGCTGTTGGAAAAACAATAACCACGGTGTTTCAGCCAAATTTGGATAAAACCTTTTACTCTGAATTTCTATAGCCTACCTTAAGTATTTTTTTGATCTAATGTTTTAATCTATTTATGCATACTGACAGAGGGTGACCATTTTCATTACTGCCAGTGGTTGTGAATGTTAAGTCAGTTCAAACTGTGCTTTGAAGATTAAAAGCTCTGTACGAATATATACTGTTTTGAAGTGGAGTGATGGGAGATCAAGAGCCACCTACATAAATGGACCTCTCCGGCAGAGTAGGCTTTTACAGTGATAGAATGGCTCCATCATGAGATGTTTTCCAGCTCTTACTGGAGGGTTTCATTTGTCCGAAATTCAGGAATGATTTTAAGATTTGTTTTAATTTTAAATTGGAGTTCTGGTTGAGCTGTCTTGTTGAATTTGTTGATATGCAAAGCTGATAGTTTGATTGATTATGCCCCCTTTTTCCAGATGTGCTCGCTCCTCAGTATCCTTGGCAGTCAAGTGATATGTCAATGAACATGCTACCTCCTAATCATAGTAATGACTTCATGTTGGAGCCTCCAGGACACAATAAAGAGAATGAAGATGATGTAGAAGTTATGTCAACAGACTCCTCAAGCAGCAGCAGTGACTCAGACTAGGTACAAGAGGGACAGTATCCCTAGTAGACCTTTCCTGTGGTGAAGGTAGGTTGGATGCGGTTCGTCACAAACTGCAATACCCTTTTGTTATGCTGGTGTCCCTGTGTAGGGAGAAGATAACAGCTGGCTCAGAAATAGGGTGACTAATTTAAAACCATGGACTTTAGAATTTCTTTTTTTTCCATTAGATGTTCAAGTAAAATGACTGGGAGCTTTCTGCTGGAGGAGAGATGTCAAATTTCCAGTGATTATGTAAATGTGTGAATGTGTATGTTTGCAAAAGACACGGGTGTATATATATATTTACTACACATTAGATGACTAAAGTTCCTGGGAAAAAAGGTGTAAGGGGAATCCCCTTGTATGTTTGTTAGTAACTTTACTCTTTTGATGATAGCCTTTTCTATGGCACAGAAATGAGGCATGAAATTTGTTATTTTAGTATCTTTTTTTGTTACTGCCTAAATCCATGTTCTTGATCATCTTGTGCGTGCCGAGAACAAAAATATGGCAATAAGGTGTATAAAAAAAAAAAGGTTGTAATTATTGTAATATATAATGATTTGTCATAAATAAACTCAGCTTTGATGTAACTTTGCTTCATTTTGCAAACTTAAATCTTTGAGTTATTGTGTAACTTCAATACTCAGCACATTTTATCCCAGTATGTAGTTGAATTCTGATTCAGTTTCAGAAGTTTGTACTCTGTTTTCTGCTTTGCAAAATGTCAGGTCAGTATTAGAAGCAGCTGAGCAGTCAGGAACTGAAAGTCTGTCCTTTTCAGCTGAGCTTTATCAGGTACACACAGAACTGGGCAGACCCTGAGGCAGTGATGTTGAGTGCCCATTCGCAAGACTTCACCGATACTTTGGTTAAGCATCCTGGGATCCTGGAGATGACACGCTTTGGGGCACGCTGCAGGTTCAGCTCCTTTCAGTTCAAAGTGCTCACAGATTCTTTATTCTTGTCATCTATAATTTTTTCAGTTCTTTGAACCTGCTAATTTGTTTACTTCAGCAGTTGCATTTCCTGCCTCAGCTACAATGTTCTTTCATCTTTCCAAAGGCACTTCCCTTGGCTTTCCTTTCCTTGTTCTGTTTTGCTTAAGGAGTCATCTTGACAGCTACTCTTCTCTTTAGTTTTCTGATTTGATGAGAGGGTTACTTATGTGAGCTGCTGTTCATGGCAGTTACAGGTTTCTGCCCTGCAACGAGGCTTCCTGAAGCACAGATGACAATTCTCTCCACTTTTCCATTTTGTAGATTCCTTGCAGGAAGTATCTGATAAATCAGGTACTTCCTCATTTGCTCAGTCTTTCAAATATTGCTGTCAGGAATGCTGCCACATATGACCAACATACGTACAAATCCCTTAAGGATGTAGAAATGAAAAGGACCTCTTCAGTCAGGTTCAATCATAACACAGGACAGTGTTTTTTGTTTTAAAAGAGAAACGGGGAATTTGTTTTTGTCTCAGCTGTTACTTTTGGAAGTATTTTCAGAGTTATTAAAATTTCACCTCTATTTTGCAGTCTGAAGTTATTCACATACATATATATTTTAACCTTTATTCAGTATAAACTTTTCCTCTTTGGTGTTTACCCCCGTTGTCTTTGCAGACAACTGTATTTCCTATTTAGTTCATGTTAATCCCAATACATCTGGCCTCTCTCAATCATCCTAGTTAACCTTGCCTATCCCTGTTCTAGTTCACATTGTTTTTTCTTAAACCTGTGTGATCAGAATCATACACAATATTGCAAAATGCAGTTTCTTAATGTTTTGTACCATTGGATAAGTATTTTCTTCCCTAAATGCCCCTCTCAACACATCTTATGACACAGCCACAGCTCACTAGTCTCTTTCATCTTCTCATTTGTAAGGACATTTTTTTCTTGGAATGAAATACAAGTAGATAATTAATAGTCATGGAAAGTGTAATGTACGGTCTGCCCAAAAGTCTTATATGGCTATATCATGTGATTCACTAACTGAAATATCATGGAGGTGGGTGATTGTTTCCAGACATAAATAAGAGTGAACAGAAGCAATGACCGCTTCTTTTTCTGGGTTGTTTGCTAGTCCGCTAAAGGATTAAATGGGACCAATGCGTTACATCTAAGAAATAGGTAAGAAGACAGCTCTGCCCACTGTTCACTTAGCATAAAATCAGACTTTGGGTAGAAGATGCATCCTCACCAGTTTTTTTTACATCAGTGCTCCAAACTACATATGGTTCAGGAGTTTTTTTTCTCAATGCTGGATAACTATAATGCCATTTTAGGTGAATTCTGTCTATTACAAGCAATTTAACAAACCACAAATTTTTAACTGCATGTTCTGTTGTTCAGTGGCTTAGGTGTGTACATAATAGATTTTCCTATTTAGCAAAAGTACCAAAAATCAAAGTAAACAATGTTTAGTTGAAAGGACTGAGTCTTAGCAGCTAAAAACTACTGAGAATCAAGTTTTCTTGGGGGGAAAAAAGTACAAATGCATGACACATACAAAACAAATTATTTAAGTTAGGGATTGCTGATTGCAGTAATGCACTGTAGTAATTTAATCAGTCTACTTAGAAAGGATACAGAAACCCTGACATATAGAGGTACCGTTTCAGTAACTACTTGTATATTTACAACAGACAGAATGAATATAACCATTAACGGTAACAAAATATTTATTGCATGACAAACCATTTTACAGTGACCTCGGTTTTCCCATCAGGAGCTAGATGCCTTCTAAAATTTAAAATTGCACTAAATCATTTTAATCATATTTTTTTTCATCATTCTTTGGGACAGATTGGCAGGACATCTGTCAACTCTTCCTACAGCCTCTCGGTTGACAGCTGAATGGAATAATTTTCAGTGTACATAAAGTTGCTTTCAGGAAGAAAATCTCCACTTCTGAATAGAAGAAAATAAGCTTTCTACAAAGATACAGTAGTAAAGGAATTTTCAGTGGTATTTCAAAACTGCTTTATAACATTATCTTCTTTCTTCACTTCAGAGAAGGAATATCTGTCCTAAAGGAAGTTGTGCGTAGTTAATTCTAAGCAGGAGGCTTGCTATCGTCAGTAGCATCCTTATACCTCCTATCACTCTGTCTGCTTCTCGACAAAAAGAGCCATCTCCATTTAAGAGAATGTATGTGCAAAGTAAGGAAAAGCTTTAAACCCTTCAAGCTAATTTCTTTTAAGAACTGACAAGTCAATTCATAATTTCACACAATTTTAATCTTTCAATATTGTTCTTATGCTCTATTCAAAAGAAATTAAAGGAATCTTAGAACATTTTCTACAATGGGTATATCTAAAGGAAACGGACAAAAACTGTGTTTTAAAAGAACCATGAAGAGAAAAAAAATTAGCCAATTAGTGATTTTTTTTAAAAGCCATAACCTAAAATTAATTGCTTATGTCCTAGTGAGTAGAGCTGGAAAAGAATCAAATTTGGTTACAGAGTCTAGAAAAAATGAAAAATGTAAACTCGTCGTTTTTGTATATCTGTGTACTGTGATTTCATTCACTACCAATTCAATCCTTTAGTCATATCAAACTGAAAATTAACAATTCTATCAAATCCCAGTAGCCACACAGAATTACACCCATCTGTGCTATTTAATACTGACAACGCTCTTTAGCCGAGAAGTATGACTGTCTGCCGTAGAGCTACACCTGTAAATGAGATTAGTTTGTACAATGTTATTTGCACCAGCCTAGCAGAACACTGTAGGCACCGCCCCACTAAACTATTAAGGGTTTAGTAACACGACCAGGAATTAAGATCAACTGCAGAGACCCAAAACACTTCTGCAGATAAATTCTAATGTAACTGAGGTTGCAAACAGAACTCTGTAATGAAAGGGGGTGGCAACAAGCCACCGCAACCTTTTCATGTTTATAATACTCTGATTTTCAAGTATATGCTACTGTCTGCAGAATGAGGCATTGTCTGTAAAATGTGACTGTTGTTCATGACAGTATCTTAACTGAAGCTATGAGACAAGGCTAAATTTAAAAATTGGTCCGAGATTTATAGTTACAGGAAAGCAGCGTGATATACAAAGTAGTTTTACATAGAAAGCAGGAGAGTGGTTTAAACAAATCGGTTTCTCTTGGGCCTGATGCTGCAGCTGTTTCCAAGTGAGTAAGCCTCTCTGACTAGCTCTGACTTCCAAAGGGCTATTCACCTACATAAAGATTAACCAGATAAAACACTGTGGGTTTCCTATAAAAGAAAACATTAATTGTTAACCACTAGAGCTAGAAATAGCTCTGGAATGAGAGACAACTGTTGTGTGAAATACGGTAAAAGCACTGAAACATTTGGCATCTTTTTGGCTTTGGGAAGGGTAATATTTTCACATGGGCAGAGCGAGCATGATATAGCCTTTTCTCTTTTTATGCCAAAAAAGCAGGTCTGTCCTTTAGTTTGTTATATAATGTACAATTAGTTTTTACGCTAGTTGGTGACTTCCCGTGTACCCTTTTAGATGATCGAGCTCTTCTGTAAAAGGATTGTAACCTTGCTCTCTTAAACAGCGTAAGGCCCAGAACAGTTGATCTGCTGGAGGAAATTCATCCCACTTAACCCATTCCCAACCTGTAGGAAAAACAAAAAAAAGAAAAAGCCAGAGTATAAAATTAATCGCGTAACAACTCTGCCTCTGCAAGCCTGGGTGGACTGTGCAGAATTTACCAACACAAATTCAAGGTCTCTGTTGCGTACGCAGCTATTTTAAATTTATCACTCTCCTCCCCTTAAGCCTCGGCCCTACTGGAAATGGGTGCTTTCTCAGGTCTGCAGAATCAACGTACCTGTAGCCACTCCCTGACCTGCTTATGTCAAAGTCAGGTGGTAATAAAGGGGAAAAAGAAAATAAATTAAGCTAAAACGTGCTCAAACCTCTGCTTCGATGCAACCGAGTTAAGAGAACAGCCGCACCCGCAGCTCTCCGTGCGGAGGAACCCGAGGAGCAGCGGCGGCGGCGCCCCCCCCCCCCCGGGATGGCGCACCCCCACCGCCGCGCGCGCCCCTCACCCTCGTTCTTCTCGGGCTCGCGGTTGCGCGGCTCCGCCTCCGGCTCCGCCTCGCCCTTCATGAGGACGGTGACGTAGTGGTAGCGCGCGGCAGCGCACACCGAGTTGACGGCGGAGGCGAAGCGCACGTTGCGCAGCCGCAGCGCCGCCTCCTCCAGCGTCTCCCGCGCGGCGCACTCCGCCAGGCTCTCCCTGCGGGCGGGGGAAGGCACGGCCGCCTCAGGAGAGGAGAGGGGAGGGGCGGGCCGGGCCGGCCGAGCGAGGGCCGGCCCGCGGCGGGCAGCCGGCTCTCCGCGCCGCCGGCGTGCGCGGCCCCGAGGGCCGCGGGGGGGGGGGCTTGGGGCGCCTACCCGAACTCCAGGTGGCCTCCGGGGAGCTGGTAGGTGCCGGCCCCCACCGGGCCTTTCCTCTTGCCCAGGAGGACGCAGTTGGGGTGCGCGGGGCTGGTGACCACCACCCCCACGCCGATCCCGGGCCGCGGGGGCTGCGTCGCCTCGCCCATGACGGCCGCGGGCGCTCGGGGAGGCTCCGCTCCGCTTGGGCCCGGCGCGCGGCGGCGGGCGGGGGCGGCTCCTCCGATCAGGGGGCGACCCGAGTTTGGGAGGTCGTTGCCCGGGGAGAGGGGAGGGTGTTGGGCGTGCGCAGGGTGCGCATGCGCGCTGGGGGTGCCGTCGCTTCGGGGCGAGGCCTGCGGCTGAGCGGGGTGAGGGCGGCTCCGCCGGGGCGCCCCGGCCTCCCCCTCCCCGCCTCTCCCTCCCTGCGGAGCCGCTGGGGGGGAGCGGCCCGTCTCGCCTCCACCGGGTAAATAATCGCAGGCGGAGCGTTGGGGGACGCTGGATCCGGTCTTGGACGACTCTGCTCGGCGTCGCTGCCAGCAGTACGAGGGCAACGCCTGTCCCTTGCGAGGAAAGCGGTGAGCTTCGCAGGCAGGCCCGCGAGAGGGAGAGATACTGCCCGCATGGCGAAACGGCTTTGCATTTTGTAGTTCTCTCTGGGTTTTTTTTTTTTTGGCCTCTGAATACAAAGGGGCTGATGAGGTCACCGAGACTTGAAAATAAATATGTGCAAATGAGGGGCACCTAAAGCCAAACAAACTAGTTACAACTCGGTTTCTTGGAGATCAGGGTGCCAGCTGGTCTCTGACTGCAGATTTGTTCAGAACTTTAAAAAGTGGCCCTTCTTAGATTAGCCCACAGTTCCTGCTGGGCGAAGTGTCTGACTCTGAAGCATGACTAAGAAATCGTTTAAACTACAGCCTTAGCTAAGCAGAGATCCAGAGGCAGAATAACAGTTCCTGACTGATAAAGAAGAAATCAAAATTTCTGCTAGCAAATACCTTCATTTTCACAGTTGTTTTATTATAGAAAGATAATTATGTAGAATATAAGATAAAAACTTTAATGTTCCTTATAAACAACTGTAATATTTGTCAGACTTTCCCCTTCCATCAATCAGCCTATTGATCGCAGCCGGGGTACAAAGTAGTATTCCTTTGCAGGACTTTCAAACACCTTTTTAGTAAGGCTTTGACATACTTGTATACAGATGTTTTTATTTACTTATGAAGGTCATAGGGCCAAACTGGCTGAAGAGTAATCACTGCGTTTTGTGGGATTAGTTTTCTGGCGTTTAATTGCCTGAATGGGCTCAGTACGGCATCAGATGAGTCCCAGTGCTGGCATGAAGGAAATGTCAGCAGTGTGTGTGGCTGGGCGTGATAGAAGCAAGGCTGCCCTTTGACAGTAGTTGCCTGTTTTGTTTACCTGTAATGTCAGCCCATGCCCTGAATTACTGACGTTAGTAAATAATAATAATCTTGGGCAAATTGCCAAGCTAACTGACTTCTTGTAAACCAAGCTCATTTGTTTATATCCATCCTCCAGTACAGCTGGAGTATCTTAATCTCCAGATTAAACATCAGTCAGTTATGATGTTTACATATTTACATACATAAATATGTATGTATGTATTTACAAATTAAGATGACAATGATCTTACAAAAATATTATCAAAGACTTTTCCTAACCCACTAAGCTCATTCTGGTCCAATATGTTAAAACACCACAAGGCTGTTTACTTGAACAATGAAAACATTCTACTTTCTGTGTACACCATTTTCCTGTACCTTATACCAAACACCATTTACAAACAAGTTCGAGGGTGGCCCACTGTCATTCTACTCATACCTTTTTAAATACAAAAAAAATACAGTCATTATGCTTGTCAGAATGGTAGCAGGATACCATTTCTTGCAAATATTATATAAATACAATTATGTAGAATATAAAAACTTTCATATTTCTTATAAACAACTGTAATATTTGTTAGTAGGCTAAGATTTTCCCTTTCTCTCTACCAGCCTATTGATCACAACAAGGACATGAAGTATGCTTTTATGGGACTTTAAAATAGCTTTTTTGGTAGTGTTTTGAAATCTATATACAGATGTTTGTATTTAATTGTTCCCATTTCTTCATCTTATGTTTGTGGTCATTAACATAAAAAATACCGTGTGAAAATAAAACACGCTTTGTTGACTGAATCTGTTCTAATGGGTTTCTCTTCAGGATTTATTTCGGATATGGGCATGCGCTCAGAGGTTTTGCACAGATCATGAAGTAAATATAGTAAATATAGTAAATATATATATAGTAAATATATATAGTAAATACAGTATTTCTGAGTGCGATGGTGAATAGACAACCACTGAAGAAAAGAGATGAGAACAAGCCAAGAATGAGAAAGTAAAAATGTATCTTCTACTATTGTAGTATGTTGAAAAGCTTACAAGGTTATGATTTACGTGCTCTTGTAAACTTGTTTATTAATATTTCACCTGACAAAGTACTTCTCTGAGAGAAACAGCTAAAACAGTGTATTTAAACCAGTATGCGTCCAGGCTGCTATTGAAAGAGAGGCACCTACTTTTCAGGCCCAAGCACTTGTTCCTCATGCTGGTGCTGTTATTGAAGTGGCTGTGCAGTGAACTGATCTGGCTCCAAAACAAAATTTTTTTTTCGTGAATTTGTTTTCTAGCATGCTGTGGGCAGCACAGGGAGGGGATGGGACAGAGTTAGATCAGATTAAACATAGCATGAAGCCAAACCTAACTCAGCAAACTAGGAAAAAGATTATTTTTCTCAGCAGGATGGGTTCCCTGGTATGATTTACAGCTCAGGTACATGAGTGATTGAATTGGCACAAAGGAGGCAGCGAATATGAGCAGCTGGGAAAAAGAATGATGGGACTAACTATGTTAGTGACAGGCCAGATTTATGTCAGATTAAAATGACTACACAGCTGTTCCTTAAGAAGAACACATAGAGAAATCAGGTCAGAAAAGCACACACTATAAAAAAGCTGCTTGAAAACCAGCTATACAACCAGAAAACATCCGTCTTTCTGAGAATCTCATGCATGCGGTTCTGTGGCTGTGGAATTTACTACATACTCACATTCGCTTAGCAGAAGTATGAACTGGAAGATGTAAGGATTATGTTTAAATATTTTACATTGCAGAGCTGGCATTCAGAAGCTGGGTGGAATGTGACAGCAGTGCATGGCATCAAAGTCCTGCCAGCAGGCTGACTGAAATGTGAGCTTGAAAGATGTACAGATTTTCCCTCACTTGCATTCAAGCAGCTGGTTGTCATCCTGAACCCTAATACTGGAAATTTAAAATTTAACATTGTTAACTGTTTCCTTGCTTGTATTTTAGCAGAAATACTGCCGTGACACCTCATGCTTCCACTAAATTGCCATGTCTCTTAGCATAAATCATCCCTTGCTGTAATGTTACAGCTTGATAGAAATTAGTACCAGAAATCAGGAAATGTATGGTACATTGTTTTTAGGTTGAAACATAAATATGTTCTGATCACATGTCCATAATAAAATCCTGTAGGTTTTTTTTAAAGGGAAACAGTAATGTTCTGTTGCAATTTTAGTTGGATGGAATGCGCATCTCTGCCATTATATATTACTGTGCAGAGAGCTGAGCCTCACCTAATAAAGCAGTGCCAGAACTCCTTTGATTTGGGAGCTGAAGTGAGTCTCCTGGAGACTGACCTGTCTCTGCTAGAGCAGAGTGTTAGGGTGAGAATGACAGAGCACTAGAGCGGGTCGCTCGGAGAGGCTGTGGAACCTCCATCCCCGGAGAGGCTGAAAACCTGACTGCACACAGCCCTGAGTGACCTGCTGGAAGCTGGCCCTGCTTTGAGGAAGGGGTGGCATGAGGGGAAGAGGAGGGGTTGCAGCAGATGGCCTTCAGAGACCCCTTCCAACCTAAACTGTTCCACGATTCTATTCTGGCAGCAGATAAGATTTCTGCTTAGAAACTCATGTACTCAGAATTTGCAAAAATACAGAAATTTGTTAAAAGGTCTGCACCTTTTGATTTAAATAATGATTTTAGTTTCATGGAAGCAAGTAGCTCCTAACTCTGACATGAGCAGCTACACTAATTTGAAGACCATTCATCTCTGTAAAGCCAAGAAAGGATGATAAAGCTTGTAAGGTCACAGAGGCCTGGATCTGTTAAGTCCTTTGAGATCTCCTGGGACATACAGTGCTACAGAAATACGAACATGTGTGGGTGATTTTTATTTCTTGTGGAGATACCAGGTATAGTTGAAGTTGCTTAGTAGTTTTCAATTCCTTGGGTTTAGTTTTTGCAAGTTTACTAAACTAAACCATAAATATTGATCCCATAAATTTCTAGCATGTTATCTTTGTGCATCAACTTTTGGGGGTAATTTCAGCAAAGCCAATTCAGTTATTTCTGGGAGATACGCTGGGGAAATAAAATTTGGGTTTGGGAACAAAAAAGCCTTTCAGGAGGAAAAAGACGCTCAATGGTCAAAGGATGAAAATCTATTCAAGTTAGCATCAGTAAATCCCTGTGCCACTTGTGCACAGAGCTTTTTAAAGGCTTGCTGTTACTACCTGAGTATTTCACCTCACATGGCATACACCAGTCCCTTCAGCTTAAATTTACCCACTTTTCCTTGAGATGCTCTCAGTTAGAACTGGGAGGTAGTTTTGCCTCACAGCTGAGAAATCAGAGCTATCTGCCCTTGTTATGTTCAGTATCAGCAAGTGAGTTAAGTCACCAGAAGCGAGTGTTCAGTCAAAAACTGCTCACATAGTCAATAAATTCAAGACGTGATCTAATGAGCTGTCATACGCTGCCTCTGAGATGCAGTGATGGCAAGAGAGTATTTAGTCCTCATGTTTTTGGGTGAAAATCCTGGCTTTTTTTCCACAGTAGGATGCTGCACGCTCACCTCTTAAGACAGGAGCTCTTGTCCCCTTTCTCTGCTGGGCTGTTCTGTTGACACTCAGCTTTAGTCGTGTGCCAGAGTCTTTTCCACGAGGATGGCCAGCCTGCTTTATGCAGCTGTGGTTCTGCATTGACCAGGTAAATACAGCTGAGCACCACTCTAGCTATGCCACCTTTAACATTAGGAAAGGTGGTAATTGGGAGAGGTTGATAATCTACAGCTTCCTCCTTCAATGGGGATAATATAATTCCATGACTGGTATTTTTCCTTTTTTTCTCCTCAAGCTTGCTATCTTAAAAACGTATGAAATTGCACTGAAGATACATGTTATACTAAAAGGGGTGCACAGCTTTACATCTGAAAGTGCCAATGAAAATTTTACCTACACATTTAATGTTGGGTTTTTTTTTTTTTATATGGCAGTCCAAATATAGAGAGTAGCTGCTTTAGACAAAACAAGGAGAGAAACCAAATGCAATTTTTTGGGGTTGCCTTTTCCATTTAGATTCAACCACTAAATTGTCCTGATTCAACAGGAATAAATGCTGCCATGCTTGTAAGCGGAGTCTTGCATGAAGTTGGTAGCTATATCTTCTACTAGGATATTGTGCAATAAGTGCTTTGGAGATTTTAGCTAAAACAGGATTCTCTAGTAGAGTCTGGTTCTACAACAGTAAAACAGACTTTGCTCTTTGCTGTCACATAGCTTAAGAGAACTCAGATCCTTGCAAGATATGTCTGAATATTTTATATATTCCTATCATTACTTGCGTAAAACATCACAGAGTAGCTGACAGGAGTTATTTCCTATTCAACAGCTTGTCATGCAGTTTGTTAAGCCAAGATGTACTACCCCGTGTCAAAATGTCTTGTCTTTTGATCCCTAAATCCACTCTTATTTTCCCCCTTCTACACATGTGGCAAACAACTCTTACGATCTTTAGACTTTTGACAATACACCTATTCTGCTTTAGTTTGCCTTCTTATAATTTGAGATTTTTTTCACTTAATTTCCTTAATATTAGTTCTTTCAATTGCAAATATGCTTTCATACTGATAATTAATATTAATTGCTTGTCAAATAATTTTTCTTTTCCCTTCAGTTTATAACAGATTTGAAATTTTGTATGTCTCCATCTAGAATTTCCTGAAGTTCACAAAATGCATTTTAATAGTAATAAAGAAAAATGAAAGAAGATGGGTGAGAAAACAGTTTTTGTTCCAACTCTTTAAAAAAAAACCCCAAATCACTGAGAAGTAATACTTTTCATTTTTAGTACTTGTTCAGGTCCTCTGTGATAGTGTTTGCACTGATTCTTACCTGCACACAGTTTACTGTAGCATGAACAATAAGCTGTTGAACGTTGACCCTGACCTATGTACCTCTGATCTGATTTCCAAAGCTTAGATAGGATTCAGACCTAAAGGTTTAGTCAGTGCATTGTGATGTAAAGACCAGCTTCATGGTTCATTGCTGCAATGCCCATCCAAATTTCACTGCAGGAGAAGAAATGAATTTGATCTGCCTGCCTGAACTTACTGGGAAGTGGAGGAAAAGAAAGACGTGTTGTCGTGGCGGGGTCACTGGTTAAGTCCCATGTGGCCTGACTTCCCTTCCAGGCTTTGCCTCTGAACTTGGTCTCTTCCTTTTCCATGGCTGTCAAATAGTATACGGCTAGAGAAATTCTTTGTGGTTTAACCAGGCAGGCAGCTAAACACCACACAGCCGTTCGCTTACTGCCCCCCCCCAGTGGGACGGGGGAGAGAATCAGGGAAAAAAAAGTAAAATTTGTGGGTTGAGATAAAGACAGTTTAATAGGACAGAAAAGGATGGGAAAATAATAATAATGATAAAAGAATATACAAAATAAGTGATGCACTTATTTTGCTCACCACCCACTGAACGATGCCCAGTTCCTGAGCAGCGGTTGCCGCCCCCCGGCTAACTCTCCCCAGTTTATATCCTGAGCATGACGCCATATGGTATGGAATACCACTTTGGCCAGTTTGGGTCAGCTGTCCTGGCTGTGCCCCCTCTCAGCTTCTCGCTGGCAGGGCATGAAAAGCTGAAAAGTCCTTGACTAGTGTAAGCACTGCTTAGCAACAACTAAAACATCGGTGTGTTATCAGCATTATTCCTATCCTAAATCCAAAACACAGCACTGTACCAGCTACTAGGAAGAAAACTAACTCTATCCCAGCCAAAACCAGGGCAGCATCCACCCCTGATTCTATACCATCTACATCGTGCCCTGGTCCCCACACTTTCCAATACATTCCCATTAATCACCACCACTTTTCCTGTCTTTTGAGATATAGGTACACACAGATATCATTCCCTTAGTCTATGGGCCATCCCTATAAAATGTTCATTGAGTTCATTTAGTCCATGACTTTGGGCTCCATCTGTTGTAACAGTCCTTCAGAGCAGGAGAGATGGTGTGTGGTGTTGCACTGTTGCACGCTGAAGCCAGTTTTGGTCCCATCACCGCTGCACTTGTCCAGTTCTATCATCACTGCACTTTGCTCAGTTCCAACAAAGTTCATTCTTCATTAATCTAGGGGATTCTTACTGTAATACTGTTGATATGGGATATAGCCACCATGGAAGTGATGATATACAGTGTTATGTAGCAATTAGCATCACACAATTCAAATCATTGGTTATTCTCACCCAAAATCAAATCCCCTTGAGGTACACATTGGACTTCCCCATCCTCCCACATCTCTCATCAAGTGCACCCAGGTCCTTTAGCAAAAGCAATCCCATGGATGGGTTTGCCTTTCCCGAGGCAGGAATAACCCAAACTGTTTTCCCCAGCATGTTTTTTACGTGCACTACAGGGACTTTATCCCCTTCTACAGTACATAAAAGTTCTGACTGGGCAGGGCCAGCCTGATTGGCAGATCCCCTAGTGTTGGCTAACCGGGTGGCTTTTGCTCAATGTGTGTCCCAATGTTTGAACGTCCCGCCACCCATTGCTCTCAGTGTAGTCTTTAACAGTCCATTGTATCGTTCGATTTTCCCAGAGGCTGGTGCATGATAGGGGATGTGATACACCCACTCAATGCCGTGCTCTTTGGCCCAGGTGTCTATGAGGTTGTTTCAGAAATGAGTCCCGTTGTCTGACTCAATTCTTTCTGGGGTGCCATGTCGCCATAGGACTTGCTTTTCAAGGCCCAGGACAGTGTTCCGGGCAGTGGCATGGGGCACGGGATATGTTTCCAGCCATCCGGTGGTTGCTTCCACCATTGCAAGCACATGGCGCTTGCCTTGGTGGGTTTGTGGGAGTGTGATATAATCAGTGTGCCAGGCCTCCCCATATTTGTATTTCAGCCATCGTCCTCCATACCAGAGAGGCTTTAACCGCTTGGCTTGCTTGATTGCAGCGCATGTTTCCCATTCATGGATAACCTGCGCAATAGCGTCCGTGGTCAAGTCCACCCCTCGATCACGAGCCCATCTGTATGTTGCATCTCTTCCTTGATGGCCTGAGGTGTCATGGGCCCACCAAGCTACAAATAATTCACCCTTATGCTGGCAGTCCAGATCCACCTGAGCCACTTCAATCTTGGCAGCCTGATCTACCTGCTGGCTGTTTTGATGTTCTTCAGTGGCCCGACTCTTGGGTACGTGAGCATCTAAGTGATGGACTTTTACAACCAGGTTCTCTACCCGGGCAGCAATATCTGGCCACGGTGCGGCAGCCCAGATGGGTTTGCCTCTGCGCTGCCAATTGCTCCGCTTCCATTGCTGCAACCACCCCCACAGGGTATTTGCCACCATCCATGAGTCAGTATAGAGATAGAGCACTGGCCACTTTTCTCGGTCAGCAATGTCTAAAGCCAGCTGGATGGCCTTCACTTCTGCAAATTGGCTCGATTCACCTTCTCCTTCAGCCGTTTCTGCAACTTGTCGCATAGGACTCCACACAGCAGCTTTCCACCTCCGATGCTTTCCCACAAGATGACAGGACCCATCAGTGAACAGGGCATATTGCTTCCCATTTTCTGGTAGTTGATTATACAGTGGGGCCTCTTCAGCATGCGTCACCTCCTCCTCTGGTGATATTCCGAAATCTTTGCCTTCTGGCAAAGAAAAGGTGAACGTGTCATTTCCAAGAACTGATGTTTTTAAGGTTTGGGTTGCGCTAACTCCCGACCACCTTGTACTGACAGTCTGAGCCGGATGGTGGCACTGCTGATCAGTCAGAAAGCAGACAGACATTCATGAGTTTTTACAACGAATCTCGGTTAGACCAGTTCTCACAGCTGAGGAGGAAATCAGACAATGCAACATCTAAATAATTAACATTGTCCATACAGCTGTGTATCAGACTATAGACAATGGCAGTAGCTGCCACAATCTTTCTAGAAGTCCTTCAATATTGCAAGACCATGTAACATTTCTTCTTTTGATGTATAAGATAAAAACTATCTTAATCTTAAATCTGGAAGGAGAAGTCACTCGTAGTGAGAAGAAGAAGATACAATAGTAGTTGTACTCTGAATGTCTTACAGCTCTTTGCAAAGGCAAGAATGAGTTATAAACACGGAGAGATTTGCCCAACTTCCTTGCAGTAGCAAGCAACTTAGTGAGGATGTAAGTCCGGTTTCCTGACCTGCAGCCAGTACTCGTATCTGAACAGTAGCTTTGGGCTTTTAAGCTTAAGGTTTTAAGTTTTGCCAAGCGTCATTACATGGTCTTTGTAAACTTTGTTGGATACCCTTTCTTCCCCTTTCTAGGGAGGAGGTAAGTTTGGAGAATCTCCCAGAGTTACGAGCTTTGAAGTTTGTATGTGGACATGATGTACAAGTACTGTCCTGCGATGTAGCCACAGGCAGGCCTGGTGACCAGCAAAGAGCCACTGTGTGTACAGAGGAGAGGTATTTTGGTGGAGAAAGAGCACAAAGTTTAAGTGGTTGTTTTGGTTTTTTTTCCCCCTTGGCAGAAGGAATTCTTTTATCAGCTGTGGTGGAAAACTATGGACGGTCTATTAAAATTTTGCAGCTGCTTACAGGTTCAGTGACATGTCCTCCTACCTTGAATGTCTGAATGTAAGAGGTGCAGATCTATGCTAACGGGTGACAACAACACTATACACAGACAGCAGAGGACCGGAAGCAAAATAACTGAACTATGGTTACTCTGTCTTTTGCAGTACTCGCCCAAGGAGAAGCTATGATAGTGCACATTCAGTTTCAGAAGGAAAAAATGCAACTTGCCCGGTTATTGGGTAATTCCAGTTACAAAACTCAAACAGCTCCGGTATGGCTTTCCTTCAGATCAGATCTAGCTTTGACATCCACGATGTATGGAAATAATGGCATTTTTCCTTATTATTGGTAGAGGACATTCCTTGTTCTGATTTCACAGGCCACTACTCTTTTCCTAATTACTGTTTTATTTTAAAGGAAAAAGCTTTGCCTCCTTGTGAGTCACAAGGTCTGTTCACTGGTTTCTGCAGAGATGTCTGTCCCCCGCTTAGGTTCGTTGGTGACGTGACTCAAGGCCACCACGGTAAAAGTACACATACTAAATTGCAAAGGCGGAGGCACAGCTTTGAGCTGCGTGAGGCAGGAATGGGTTTGTGTCATGATGGAGGAGCCTGGTACAGGGGGAGTGAGGATGGACTGCAAAGTAAGTACCTAGAAATACTGGGCCTTCAGTTCAGTTCAGTAATGGATGTGCAGTTCAGTAATGTCTTCTTTCACGAAGACACCCTGAAATACAGACAAAAAAAATCCTCAGTGTAAAAATAATGACATGAAATAATGAAAAATAATTTCCATTTTGAAGCAGAACCAGGGCAGGGATGGCAGAAGGGAGCTGGGGCCTTCTCCTCCCATCTGACACGCGCGGAGCCAGCCGGGGCCGATGTGGGCGGGACGGTTGTGGGGGGATTACAACCCTTTCTAGGATCCCTGTCAGAAAATAACCGTTTTTTAAAACAAAAACGTTGAAAAACGAGAGGCTGGGAAGGCGGTTCGCTGCCCACCCTCCCCGCCTCAGTCCGCCCCGGCAGGGGGCAGCACGGCCGATCCGGGCACGGGCGGGGCCCTCGGAGACCATAGAGTCGCCCCTCCCCCCGCGCCGCGGGCACTTGTCATTGAGGGAGAGGAGTCGCGCGAGCGTTTCCTGCTCCACCCCGTTCCCTCTGCCCCCACCGCCCCGTCTCGGTGGTAGCTCATGCGCGCTGGGAGGGGCACCTGAGGGCGAAGGGGCTCAGCCATGGCGGCCTCCATGATCTGCAGCCGGGTGTCGGCCGGGCTGAGGGGCAACAGCCTCCGCGCCACGCTGGGCACCGCCACGGCGAAGGTAGCGGCCGCTCGGGAGCGGGGGCGGGACGGAGCGGGCAGGGCCGGGCCAGGCCCGGGCCGGCTGGGGTCGGGGTCTCTCCCTGCGAAGAGACGGCGGGAGGAGCGGCCGTCTCATCCCGCTCCCGCCGCGATCCTGCCCGGCCCTTCTCTGCCCTGTCGCGGCGGCGGGGCTGGCAGCCCTGTCTCCGCCTTTGGCGTACGTCCCCCCGCAGCTGCTGTTCTTGGTTGCGGCAGGTCTTCCCGGCGTGGTTCCCTTTTCCTTCCTTTCCAAATCCCCCTCCCCTAACTTGATGTGAAATCCTAATGTTTCTATCTCGACCGTCACTTTACTCATACGATGGGTCGGGCTGTGCCAGTAAACTCTTCTTCCAGCTCGCATCTTCCCTGTCTCTGCTCTTGTTTCCTCTGAATGCTTTTTCGGGGTATGGCCTTGTTTTTGGCTGCAGAACCCCTGGAAAGCAGTGCAAACAAAACAGCTAGGGGGTCTGAAGCGAGTAACTCTCCGTGCGACTTTCTTCTCCTTCCACATACGGAGGAAGGTCGCTTTGAGTTCCCTTCTCCAGTTACGCGCAGCCTCCCAGGGCCCGGCCGGTCAGTCAGCGCCAGAAACGGCAGCTACGGCGGTCAGCACCTCTCGCTTGGGTTTCGTGCCAAGCAAAGGGCCTCCTGTTTGCAGAAGGAATCCTTTGGAGGTTAAACAGGCTCTGTTGATTCGCGAGCTTGAAATGCCATAGTAAAGCTCTTGTGTTTTCTGCATGCTTACTTTATTTAAAATGAAACAAAACCTTAAAAATCCAGTCTATTAGAAAATTCCTAGTACAGACTGATTTTTGTGGTACTTGTACCAATGGTATATACTAAAAAAATAAATGCAAAATTTTGCTTGTATGTAAGTTTGTTTTGTAGTCTTTTTACCTTGAATCTTTCTAGTGCTAATCTGTGTTCGTGGATTAGCTGAATTCAGTAGGTTTGCTATTTCGTGTGTGTATATAATTAAGGTCTTGTTCCTATATAGTGAAATATGAAAAATGCAGCAAACATTTTTTACTTTTGTTGATAATTTTCTTGTTACAGTTACTTTACAAGGTACCCTTTGGAAATCTATGTCGTCTTAAAGTTCACAAGTAGCTGTTCTTTTTTAAAAGGCATTGCTTATGTAGTACCACTTCTAATGTTTTATAATCAAAATCAGTTTCTCCCTAAATTACTTTATAGAAAATATCTATCAGAAATTCTTGGAGTTCTGTACATCACTTTTTGCAGGTGAAAATTAAGACTTATTCCACACTGGAACTTCCTGGATTGAATATTAGGCATGTTATCTTTTACTTAGCATTTGAAATGTTAAAGTTATTTTGCACTTTTGGCAACCCTCTGATTCAGTGTAGATGTTTGAAATGGGTCATAGCTATTTTTTTCTGTTTCACGGTAGTCATATGAAGGCTGAATAGTCTGTTCTGTAGCAAATTAAATTCACCACATACAACCATGGAAGGTGGTGGAGCTTACTTTCTGCTGCCTGTCCTCCCCAGGGCTTAGTCCTTAGTTTGGCAGACAGAGGCAATCTACCAAAACTTTTGAACGAACCTATTCTGTGTGCTTTTCTCTGTTCTCTTATGCTTCCAAAATTCCTCAGGGATTTTTTTTCCTACAGGTATATTCCGTAAAGTACTTAAATGCTAATTAAATACTCAAGGGTGTTTTAACCCTGCCAGTCCTTGTCAGTGCTAGCAGCTTCACCAGCTCTTTCCCACGGCCCCGATAACACCGCACAGAACCCAATACCAGACCTGACATGAATGACTGATGTGGAAGGGTAATGTACACCAAGTGTAGGATTAAGTGTGCAGGTGTTTGCATTGGTGCACTAAAGTGTACTTGTTTAATATGTAGACTTTTTTTAACCTAAGCAAAGAGGGCAATTTTTCACAACACCGTCATGTTCTTTGTTCTTTTTGTTTTGTTTTTCTTTTTTTTTTCTTTTCCTTCAGGTACTTGGTGGAAGTCCAGGAATACTCAATAATCATGGATTTCAGGTGCAACAACAGCAACAGAGGAGGCTGTCGCTACATGAATACATGAGCATGGGACTGTTGCAGGAGGCTGGCATTTCTGTTCCACATGGACTAGTTGCCAGGACACCAGACGAAGCTTACAAAATAGCAAAAGAAATAGGTATAATATTAAAGAGAACATATACAATATAGGCATGGGATTGATACAAGGTGTAACTACTTTTTCTGTCTCTCCTGGTAAGACATTTCTTGGAGTTCTGAATATACCTTCTCTTTAAGAGAGCCTTTCCTGTGAAGCAACTTTCTTGCAGATTTAAGTATTTACTTTGGAGCTGACATTTTCTTAATTTGAAGTTTTCTGATGCTTAAGATTGCTCAGTGCAGAAGCACACAGTGAAATCAGTTAAGCGACTTAGTTTTAAAGACACTCTCCGTTGTGTCCTGAGACTTGTTTATGAAGCTAAACTGTGTCCCTGAAATTCCAATGGTGAAGGACTTGATCCTACTTCCATTAAAGGCTGTGAACATGTATTTCAGGCACCATCATTCCCATATCCCAAATGCTGCAGATGCTTTTCCTGTAACTTGTGAGTCTTGTTTAGAAGGAATGAGGCAGGTATAAATTGTATTAGCCTAGACTAAATCAACTACCTAAACTACTTTGAGATGAGTAATAGACTCTACTTTGTGCAAATCCTGGATTTCTTTTTGCTCTCAAGCAAGGTTATAGGAAATCTTGTGTGAAGAGCTTCAGTGGTGGTGGCAGGTGAGGCTTTTGTAACCCAAGATCTCATATAGAAGAGAAGATGCAAAGCATACTTACCTTTAGGCTGCAGAAGAAGAGTAAAATCCTGTTCCTTTGTGAATGTGCTGTTCTGGCAGCTACTTCATGCAGGAGGGGAGAACTTTGATGACTTGTAGTTACATGCTAAATTCCTGACTTGTTGATGAAAAAACATCCGATCTCCTTTGCCTGGTGCTTAAGTACTTTATTTAGAGCTTTAATTTTGGACTTGACTCTGCCTATTAATTTACCACTTTACCTACTATGTATCTTAGTAAAATTTTTTGTTTTAATTTGGATGTAATATAGAAGTCAGCTTCTATCATTTGAGGCATTAATACTGATTTTTTTTGTTTGTTTGTTTCAAGCTTTTTACCCCCTGGAAAACATGTAGTAGGCTTGTCACACAGTTTTAATGAAGGACATTGCTTGTCGTATTCCACTCTCATATGCAAATGTCTAAATCTTTTTTCACCTCCAAATGGATACATTTGTAGTGATTCCTGGGGTTATAGGTTTTGTTGGATTCATTTCAGTTTCATGTGTAGATTTAATGCAAGACGTGAGATCTAAAGAAGATAATTTTTTCTAGAGCAAGTTATGCTGCTTTGTAATGTAGAAAGGAATTGGAAAGCTACTTGTCCTTCAGATCTGATGTCCCAGAAATTCAGGTATTGTCTGCCTGCCTTCTTTGTCTTGTTCCCATTAAAGAGTAAATGATACGAAATTATAACTTCATTAGTATGAAAGAAAGGTGTTAAAATACTCTTGTTCTGAGAATGGCTTAGAATTCAGACCCTCACCTTCTGTTAAGGGTGAGGTTGTAGCATGATATAGACTTCACAAATTGGGCATACCCCTTTGCTTACATTCATATCTGCACAGACCTCCTGCTAGTGGCAAATGAGACAACCTCTGCCTATGGCTCTTTTATAGACAGCAGGGAAACTTACAGGTCATGTTTCCTTTGTTTTGTTCCTTGTTCAGAGAGGAGTCCTATAGCAAAGTAGGTATGTCTGACTGCTGGTTTATGGCTCTGTCTCATCCCTGTGATGTCATAGGTATGCCTTTTATCTGGAGTATGTGACCCTGTGTAATTTCTTGGGGGTCAGAAAAATGAAGTTGTGAAGTGTATGAGTTAACATCCTTTAATAAGCTAGAATTAAGGAATTTGGGTCTTATGGTTGTCAGCCATATGCTTTGTTTAAGTTGGTGTGTATTTGACTCTATGCTATGGCTTTGTTTGATACTAGAGATGAGGAAGGGAAGACTGCCCAAAAGGAAAACACACTGAAGGAGCTTGAGTTTTTGAGGCATTGCTCAAACATTGTCCAGAACTCATTCTGAATGGTGACAGATTATCCTTTGCTCCAGTGTTTGGATTTCTTTGTTATTGTAGCCATTTCCCCCCTAGTTTTCATTTAGTATGTACTTTAAAAAAACAACAAACAAACCAAAACCAAATCAAATCTCTAGCAGAATGAAAAAAATCTCACTTTTTTTTTTGTCCACCTGCTCATTGTTTATTTTTGTTGTGTAAGAGTTGTTGACGGTAGATACAAGATTATCTTTTGCTTCTTTTTCATGTGTTAAACTGGTTTTTCAAATGTTTGTCTAAACTGTTACAAAGATAGTCGGTAACACTGCTTGCTCTGTCTCCCTAGTGCTGACCCACATGCTCCTGATAACCTTTAGTTGGAAACCTGCTCTCTGTAAACTTGAGTTTGGCATTGGAATTCTTTCCTTTTGCAGATACCTCACTCCAGTTAGAAATGGGTAACTTTTTATCCTCGTGTATAACAAATACAACCTTCTCATTAACAGAGATTATCATCGTTTAGCTGTGGCTGTAGCTAAATCAGTGTAACCCTGTTGTATGAACGAAGCCAAAGCTTAACCATATCGAGGATTTTTATTACTGCAAGGTAACTAGTGTGTGGTAGAATCAAGCTGAGACATATGAATGTTACAGTTTGTCTTAGAGCCTAGTTAGAAGAGTGCACTAATTATTCTTTAAATAACAAAAATAATGAAATTTGTTAGCATTTCATTCTAAGTTATGCTTATCTTGAGGTCTGGTGTTAGATGAAATAGTCTGGAAGCCAGAAAGGTTGCTTCCTCTCCACCGCCCCAGTCTTTCTTGTACTAAATACTTCTTATGCTAAAGACCAAAGTGTCCTAAAGAGGGCAAATTGTTTACCTATATGTGAAGTAATTTTGAAGCGTATGTGAAGTAAATACAGTATTTGAGCTTGCGTTGTTTTCTTTCCTATAACATTTTTCTAATATTTTTAAAGGAAACTGAGATGAAATTAGATGCTGTGAGCAACTTTTGAACAATGATGACAGATTACTTACGATTTAAGTCTTAAGGAAAAAAAAATTGAATTTTTTCTGTTTTTTAAAAATTGATTTCTGCTGCAGCTATCAGATTTAAAGTGCTGTTTTCAACTCAGATTTCTGTTCTAGCTGGATTCTGCAAATGATTATTGTTTTGCTTCTTTTTTTTAATATCTTTTCTGTTGTGTCATGGGAAGGTTGGCCGTTGTAATTATTACAGTATTGGTTTGCATATAGCTTTTCCTTTTCATATTTGTCTGGTTGTTGAGAGTCATCACTGGAATTTGTTACTTATCACGAGCAGCCTATATAGAGCCCTCTATCTCATTTTGAGTAAATTGTTATCACATACTGGTTCATGAAACTTATTCTTTTAAAATAACTACTACTGGGTAATTCAGTCCCTGGGAGTAGGTTTGGACCTCCTGTAAATGTCACTGCTCACTTCATTTTCCTTGGGTAGTTCACTGTCTCCATTCAAGACCTCCGGATCTCATTTGTATTACTGAAAGAATGCATTCTACTCAGAGCTGAGAAGACTTGTATCTGATGAATTCTTTAAAGACTTCATTAATTAAAAAAACCTAAAAATACATCTCTTTTTTTTTTTTTATTTGTGGGCTTTGCAATATGTGGCTCTTCATATGTTACATGTCTCACTTAAATTTTGAAAAAGTGAGCTGAGTAAATTCTGTTCCAGGGTGTTGATAAGGGGCTGCAGTATGTCTTGATGATTGCCTCTAAGTTTATGGTTTACTCTCAGCCTATGCGTGCATTCCAGCTAGCACTGTAACCGGTGCTGATTTAGAAGCTGATATGCATTTGTTGTCAAGAACGTGACTAATGAACCCAAAGACTATTTCTTGAAGAACAGATGCTTCGTCAGTGTCATAGCAGACAGCTCAGCAGAATACACTCTTTGAAATGTATAGTATTGCTGTTTGTTAAGACAGCACCTTTGAAAGTGTATGTATTGCTGTAACTGAAGTTTTGATGCTTCCTGACACCTTCCTCTGTTAACAGTCGTGTAGAAGGGAGTGAAATATTGTATGCCCGTAGAAAAACATGCTTTTCTTTTGTGTAAAGCCTATATTTCTATTCATGATGATTTGAGAGGTAAGACTTCGAATTGATTAATGTCTTGAAGCAGCTTTTGTGTTCCAGTAGTTTTGTAGGGTTTTAGGATAGTGAATCCCACAGCTTTACGCTCATGACAGACTCTCAAATTTTAGTAAAATAAAAAGCTATACAGAATAGGAGGTGTTGAGAAACTGAGTGGATAACACTTCACCTTTCTACACCAGAGTTCTTGAAAGGAGACTGAAAGCAACGGAGTCTTCTCTGCTGCTACTTCTGCTATTACAGTTTAAGAGATCTAGTCCATCTCCTTACCAGTGTGGTTTATAAGGAATCCTCTTTTTTTGGTATGCTTTCTACAGACTGACTGAAGTGATTGGCTTGGCTGTATTCCTGAAGACAGTTCTATGATTAATAGATGTTTCTTTTCACACCTTTTAAGTTCTTTTCAAAGTTATTAAGACCTTTTAAGTTCTTTTCAATGTTGTTATTTTATTTTTCTGTCTATTGCTTAAACATACAAGCTGTATCTGTTAAAAAAAAAAAAAGTAATGCATAAACCTGGAAAGAATTAGAAATAGATTTGTTGATCTCGGGCTTGATTTAGTCAGAAACCAAAGTTTAGTACGTGTGCAATGATTTTCTTAGGTGAAGTGCTAGCTTTTTCTTTATTAGCTCTTCAAAAGAATAGGTATTCCAGGCACAGTGGCACAAAAGCTGGGGTGGTTTTCTCCTTAGTGTATGCCACACATTCCTTGGTAGTCTGTGATTAAGTTTTTTTTCTTTGTTCTGTGTCACACTGAAAGCTCACATCTAGTTTTTTGTTCTAATATTTTTCGGTTGTTTTGCCATTATCAGTTTTCCCTGTTTCAGCCCAACTGAAGTGCATCTACACCAGTGCAGGCAGCATGGGCAACAAACAGGATGAGCTGGAAGCCATTGTGCAGCAGGAAAACTATGATACAGTTGCCATCACGGAAACATAGTGGGATGACTCACACAACTGGAGTGCTGCAATG
The DNA here is from genome assembly GCF_965638725.1 of Aptenodytes patagonicus. NCBI lineage: Eukaryota > Metazoa > Chordata > Aves > Sphenisciformes > Spheniscidae > Aptenodytes > Aptenodytes patagonicus. Next base: position 195,863,877 of record NC_134949.1, on the reverse strand, counting down.
GATGGCTATAAACTCTTCAGAAGGGATAGGCAAGGAAGGAGAAGCGGTGGGGTAGCACTGTACATTAGGGAGTGTTTTGATTGTCTAGAGCTTAATGATGGTGACGATAGGGTTGAGTGTTTATGGGTAAGAATCAGGAGAAGGCCAACAAGGCAGATATCATGGTGGGAGTCTGTTATAGACCACCCAACCAGGATGAAGAGGCAGAAGATATATTGTATAAGCAGCTGGGAGAAGCCTCACAATCGCTAGCCCTTGTTCTCGTGGGGGACTTCAACTTACCAGATGTCTGCTGGAAGTATAGTACAGCAGAGAGGAAACAGTCTAGGAAGTTCCTGGAGTGTGTGGAAGATAACTTCCTGACACAGCTGGTGAGTGAGCCAACAAGGGAAGGCGCCCCACTAGACCTGTTTTTTGTGAACAGAGAAGGACTTGTGGGTGATGTGACGGTTGGAGGCTGTCTTGGTCATAGCGATCACAAAATGATAGAGTTTTCGGTTTTTGGAGAAGTAAGGAGGGGGGTCAGCAGAACTGCTCCCTTGGACTTCCGGAGGGCGGACTTTGGCCTATTTAGGAGACTGGTTGAGAGAGTCCCTTGGGAGGCAGTCCTGAAGGGCAAAGGGGTCCAGGAAGGCTGGACATTCTTCAAGAGGGAAATCTTAAAGGCCCAGGAGCAGGCCATCGCCATGTGCCGAAAGACGAGATGGCGGGGAAGAAGACCAGCCTGGCTGAATAGAGAGCTTTGGCTGGAACTCAGGAAAAAAAGGAGAGTTTATGACCTTTGGAAGAAGGGGCAGGCAACTCAGGAGGACTACAAGGATGTCGTGAGGTTATGCAGGGAGAAAATCAGAAGGGCCAAAGCCCAACTAGAACTTAATCTGGCTCCTGCCGTAAAAGACAATAAAAAATGTTTCTGTAAATACATTAGCAACAGAAGGAGGGCTAAGGAGAATCTCCATCCTTTATTGGATGCGGGGGGAAACATAGTGACAAAGGATGAGGCAAAGGCTGAGGTACTTAATGCCTTCTTTGCCTCAGTCTTTAGTAGTAAGACCAGTTGTTCTCCGGGTACCCAGCCGCTGAGCTGGAAGAGAGGGATGGGGAACAGAATGAAGCCCCCATAATCCAAGGGGAAATGGTTAGCGACCTGCTACACCACTTAGACACACACAAGTCTATGGGGACGGATAGGATCCACCCAGGGGTATGGAGGGAGCTTGCGGAAGTGCTCACCAAGCCACTTTCCATCATTTATCAGCAGTCCTGGCTAACCGGGGAGGTCCCAGTGAACTGGAGGTTAGCAAATGTGATGCCCATGTACAAGAAGGGCTGGAAGGAGGATCTGAGGAGCTACAGGCCTGTCAGCCTGACCTCGGTGCCGGGGAAGGTTATGGAGCAGATCATCCTGAGTGCCATCATGCAGCATGTACAGGGCACCCAGGTGATCAGGCCCAGTCAGCATCAATTGATGAAAGGCAGGTCCTGCTTGACTAACTTGATCTCCTTCTGTGACACGGTGACCCACTTGGTGGCTGAGGGAAAGGCTGTGGCTGTTGTCTACCTAGACTTTAGTAAAGCCTTTGGCACCGTCTCCCACAGCATTCTCCTGGAGAAACTGGCTGCTCATGGCTTTGACAGGCGTACTCTTTGCTGGGTAAAAAACTGTCTGGATGGCTGGGCCCAGAGAGTTGTGGTGAATGGAGTTAAATCCAGTTGGTGGCTGGTCACAGGTGGTGTTCCCCAGGGCTCAGTTTTGGGGCCAGTTCTGTTTAATATCTTTATCAATGGCCTGGATGAAGGGATCAAGTGCACCCTCAGTAAGTTTGCAGACGACACCAAGCTGGGTGGGAGTGTTGATCTGCTCGGGGGTAGGAAGGTTCTACAAAGGGACCTGGACAGGCTGGATCGATGGGCCCAGGCCAACTGTATGAGGTTCAACAAGGCCAAGTGCCGGGTCCTGCACTTTGGCCACAACAACCCCATGCAGCGCTACAGGCTTGGGGAAGAGTGGCTGGAAAGCTGCCTGTCGGAAAAGGACCTGGGGGTGCTGGTCGACAGCCGGCTGAATATGAGCCAGCAGTGTGCCCAGGTGGCCAAGAAGGCCAATGGCATCCTGGCCTGTATCAGAAATAGTGTGGCCAGCAGGAGTAGGGAAGTGATCGTGCCCCTGTACTCGGCCCTGGTGAGGCCGCACCTCGAATACTGTGTTCAGTTTTGGGCCCCTCACTACAAGAAAGACATTGAGGTGCTGGAGCGTGTCCAGAGAAAGGCAACGAAGCTGGTGAAGGGTCTGGAGAACAAGTCTTATGAGGAGCGGCTGAGGGAACTGGTGTTGTTTATCCTGCAGAAAAGGAGGCTGAGGGGAAACCTCATTGCTCTCCACAACTCCCTGAAAGGAGGTTGTAGCGAGGTGGGTGTCGGTCTCTTCTCCCAAGTAACAAGCGATAGGACGAGAGGAAATGGCCTCAAGTTGCGCCAGGGGAGGTTTAGATTGGATGTGAGGAAAAACTTCTTCACTGAAAGGGTTGTCAAGCACTGGAACAGGCTGCCCAGGGAAGTGGTTGAGTCCCCATCCCTGGAGGTATTTAAAAGACGTGTAGACGTGGTGCTTAGGGACATGGTTTGGTGGTGGACTTGGCAGTGCTAGGTTAACGGTTGGACTTGATGATCTTAAAGGTCTTTTCCAACCTAAAGGATTCTATGATTCTATGATTTGTGAATTACCTGCTTGACTATGTTAACTGATGTCTTTTAGGTTGTCTGTAGAGTCTGAGGCTCCAGAGTATTTATTCAGAAGCTGTAGGACATGGATGATGATCTGTGGTGGCAAACTTGTGCAGAAATCCCCCAGGTGTTAAAAAAAACCTGCTGTAGTGGTCAGTGCTAAGTAGTTTTTTTTCCAATTACGTTCCTGCCTACCTGGTCAGAATTTCTAGATAACCAGCATTTGTAGTCTAGAAACCAAACATTTACTTGAATTCTGGCAAACACTACTTTTTTGGCATCTGAAGCTTAAATTTTGCATCAGCCTTTGCTTTCTTCTATAGCACTTCACTCGTGTGAAGTTCTAATATCAAAGCATGTCATTGATAATAATCCACTAATTCAAATAACTCGTCTAACCTGCAGATTCAAATTTTGACCGCTGTGTTTTAATTGCGTAACTTAAGCTATTGCCAAAAACAAACCTGTCTTGTGAGTTGATGAAAAACTTTATGCCGTTGATCAATGTCAGAAAGTATTTGTGTGGAAAATAATATTTTGTAATAGGCATGAAACATCTTGTTTGCTCTCCTGACTGGTATGTTGCTTTCAGTGAAAGTATGAAGATTCCTGGCGCATAATTATTTCAGTAATCATACTTTTGATTTGCATGCAGTGATTCTTCTAACACTCAAAAGATTCAGATGCTGAAAAAATGTAATTTTGAAGTTAAGTTCTAAATTACTTATTGGCACAGACAGTATACACTGAAGAGATTCTCTGTGTTGGCAGAGTTAGGGTCGGTATACTCTTTATGTTGAGACTTCTGTTGATAATACATTGTTAGTTAGAAGCCCATCTTCTCCCTCCCTAATTCCAGTAAATACAACAATATTGTTTAAACCTAGGGTTTTTATTATACCTGTGCAAAGAAAAAATTTGGTTTGCATTATAAATGGAGAGATATTCTTCCTGGAACTAAAAACTTTTAAGTACAGAGTAACGGAGGCAAAAGTTATGGGTCTCTGTCTCCCAGGGTAAGTTTGCAGTTGAATGCTAGTTGAGAACTTGATTGGCACTTGTGTTATTAACCTATCACTGCCTTCTACTATTGTCTGTTTTATCAGAACGCTTTAGGCTTGCATAGTTATCATGAAGGTGTTTATAATATGTGGAAAGCAGTACTGCTGCTACAGTCAATATTGGGCCCAGAAGTGGCAATTAAAGTGATTTGACAAAAGTCAGAATAGAAACTTGTGAAGCAGAACACTTTGAGAAAGGTTGTCTGCCCAAATCATCAGACTTGCTGCTTGCACAGAAAACTTCAGAGGTACAATGGAACAACAAGCCTTCTTGCTTCTTAATAAGCTTATCATAAGATGGTATTTTACATAGATCAACACATGCATGCAAGGAGAAAGAGACCTTTCTCACAGTTTGAAAGCTTAGGTTATGGAATCAGAAATTACTCCTTCCAATAAATAAATATCTGTATTGCTAGAAATGAAGATCGGGCTGTTTCCTGGCTGTATTACTCTTTCACTGTCTGGTTAATAAACCATTGTTGAAGGTGAAACCTGTAGTGTTAGTGCTGTATAGGTTTTTGTTGTCCTGAACAGATAGATGCTAACTCAGTGTTCTGCTGATTTCAGGCACCTGTTCTCATTGGTATCTACTCTTAATTTTCTAAACATTTCCTGATTCTTTTCAGGCTGTTTTACTTATCTATGCTTTTAGTGCTAACTGCCATTAATATGGAAATACAGCTCTTAACAAATGCTTGTTCTGAGTTTTGTTCATTGGTCTGTAGCTTGCTTGCCTGAGACATTAGCTGTACTAAAGGCTTGTTGTTTTGTTCTAGTGCCCTGTGTTAAGGCTTTGCAGTTTGTTACTGCTGCTGAAAGCAGATGTCCTGTTTTCTGTCCTGCTCACTTCAGTGTCCCTGTGCTTGTCGCACAGCGCGGAGGCTTGCAAAAGTACTGTCCGTTGGATTAGCTTTTGCCTTCAGCAGAGTCACTCTTCTGATACGCTTCAAGGCGTGATTGCGCCAGTGCTTATGCTGGCACAAGAGAGGAGACTGGAGTGAAAAGCTGAGGACAGGAGGTAGGATAGGACTGCTGCTGTGGTGTAGCGTTGGCTGGCATAAACTGTCTAACTTTGTATGTGGATACCTGCTCTAGGGCAGAAACTGCTATTTTTCATTGAAACAAAAGCCTAGTAGTATTTCAAAGTGGTGTAAGAAAAACAGAAGGGCATGACTGTTGATACTGAGTGGAAAACTGTTAGCTGCCGGTTTCCAAATTTTTTGTTGGATTACTGTGTATCAGCAGTTCTCTGCTGTGTCAGATTGTGTGATAGTGCTGCAGCTGTAAACACTGCAGATGAGGTATGTAACCAAACATTTCTGTCCTCTAATTTTATGGTCACTTTAAATAGGAGCTTCAGGAAAAAGATGTTTGTTGAACAATAAACTTTCTGCATGGGTCAAGTTAAGGTTTTCTTGGGACATGTTATCTTTAATTTTGTTTCAGGTACATCTGTGCAGCTTAATTGCTTGTAAACATAGCTGGTCAAATAACCCTTGAAGTTTTATGTGCAATCATAATGTGAAGTTTTTATGCAATCAGGCAGCTAGTTTGCTTGCAGTGCTGTAGGAAAACAAATTACAAATCATTAATATCCTGCTCATTTAATGCCACAATTGTTGCATTCTGTTTCATAAGGGATAGTCCAATGACAACTTTGTTACGGCCAAAACTGATTGCGAAAAGTTTAAAGTTGCTTCTCACGCACTTTTTTTGGATGTCTTTGTATGTTACCAAAGTGTAATCATGCATAATATTTAAATTCTTAAGAAATATCCTATGGGGTCAGGCTGGTGGTGCATCTAGCCTAATATTCTGCCTCTCATGGTGGCAAAAGAACATGCTATTTAGGGAGATTGTTAGCCTGGCTATTTTCTGCAGTCTGTACCCCTCATTTCCCCCCAGCATTCATAATTGTTGTCTTAGGAATATCAGAGGGAACATCTCTGCTAGCAGAGTTCCTTTTGAATCTCTTACTCTGCCTTCATGTCTCCTGACAGACTTCGCTATCTTCTGTGTAAAGAAGTGTCTTTTTTTCTTGCACCTTTTTAAAACTGACTTCCATTGGTAGGTGGCTTTTGTTTTTGGCTGGTGTAGAGCAGGAAATGGAATGTATGATGTACGTGTAGTTGTGTGTTCTTGCTGTGTCCCTCACCAGGTATGGCTAAAGACTGTAATTGTGTTCTTGCTTCGTTATCCTTTGATTTAAAGAAGTGCCAAGCTCTTTTAGTCTCTTCTTGTAAGGGAAGCTCTTCATTTCAGTGATCATCCTAGTAACCAGTCTCTCCTATTGAAAATTACTTTTATGATCATGCCCAGAGCTAAACGTAATGTTCTAGCTGAGAGCTTACCAGAGCTTTAGTTGGCATCTGGTTCTGACTTGTTCAGATTCTGGTCTTTATTGCTAGGAGTACTAATCGCTACAAAGAAGGTGCCTGTGAACTTCATGACTTTCCTGAAAATGTCTCTGTAGAAGCAGCTTTTACCTTCTGGACTTAGTGTAGGAGATGTAAAGTAGAGGGGAGAAATAGGACCCTTTCTTCTGAACTTCCTAATGGACTGTAAGTTAAATGTCTTAGTTTTGGTTACTAAGTATATCAGTTCTGAATCTTTGTCAGATATAAAACTTCCTTAGGAAGCTCAAAATAGTAAAATAATGCTGTGAATATTTTAAATCTTAAATTTGAGTCCCTTCAGATCCTTGTGAAGGAGCCCAGGTGGATCTTCTGTGAGCAAGGGAGCAAGTGTGGGGTTTGGTTTTTTTTTCTTTTGAAATCTCTTCACAGAAAAGAAAGTATTTTCCTCTCTCTTTTATACTAAGAAGTCATGCTCCTCCAAATTTTGTGTTTGTATGTACGTACAAGGTAAATTGTTTTCAAATGGATGGAACTTTATTTTTAAGCTCGTATATTGGAGTATGTGGCTTCACTTACCCATGAAGCTACTATTTATAATCTTATTCATACATGAGGCTTAATGTTTCCTAAAGCAAGCTTTGTACTTAAAGTAATTGCATACAAGCTAAGTCTTGTTTTGCGTGGCTTCTATAAAGCATGTTAACTTACTTGATTGCCAGTACTTAGTAGTTACAAAAAATAGTTATCTTCAGGAACTGAATTAAATATTAGACAACAGACTATAGTAAATCAACATATACTTGTGTGTTTATAACCTTCATGCTTCTTGTGCCAAAGAACTTCATATCAATTGTGAATTCAGAGATCTGTTGTTAGGTAGACAGTCAAGAAGTAAAACCTACAAGTAGCTAGTTGGGAGCAGTAACTTGAGCATTCCCTTTGCTTATAGCCACCCTAGCTTGTGATATTATGCAAGTTTAATTTTTTCTGGCCAGGCAGGATGCAGGTCAAAATAGGAATCAATGTGATTTTTTTGTGTCTGCCATAATCTTTTTCAGTATGCATAGCGGCTAGTTTTGCTTGAGCACTGTAATTTTTCTTAGGCTTTTCCATGGTTCCCTTTTCACATCCAAGAGAACAGCAAGTTCTTTCTTTGCTCGGAAAGACCAGAGTGGCTCAGCTAATGGTGGCGTGAGAAAAGATGGGATGTGCCGCACAAATGTGAATGGGGCAGCTCTAGCTGCTCTCTGCAGTGTATTCAGTGTAATTGAACTTGAATAATAACTCAGGGCTTTGTTTTTCTTCCTTTATCACCTTAAATAACTTGATGAACTTTTTTCTTTCAATGACACTTTAGAATATCCCAGTTGATTTTGATTATATTCTCATACTTTTACTTTTTAAACCCAAATGCACAGTCTCCCCTACCTAGAAAAATATTTTATAAAGGATTTTTAAACAGTTAAAGTCAACTGAAGGGCTTACTCTGCCTACTCTGGGAAAAATAGTGGATTTGCTTAGGCCTCTGACTTCTGCAAAGCACTCAAGCTTATGCATCAGTGCTCTGCTGAACAGAAGCCATAGTGGACCTGCAAGTTGACTTGGGTAAGTGCCATAGTTGCATATCATTGCTGAGAAGGTAGTGGTTACAGATAATAGGGTGTTTGTACTTGATTAAGGAAAATCTTGGATTATGGTGTGTCAGATACTCAGTTTCATCTTGTTAATAGTCTGTGAGATACTAACCATTTCTTACTGGGTGCTTAATCATTTGTGATTCAAACACGTGTTAAAGATACATCAGAACACTCAAAGTATCAACACTTTTGGATACTAACTCACCAAGGTTTGTTCACAGAACAGCCTAAAACTGCAATTTGCGGATGGTTTGAGACTTCTGGAATAACCTATGTGAGTTACAATACAGTCTTTGATTCACATATTTGTGTTTTGAATCGGGGGGGAGGGGGGGTGGAGAAGGGGGGATAAAATGAAAACAGCCTTTATTATTCTACCTGGGGCAATTCATTATAGTAGTCACAGATGACAAATTTTGGGTTTTCTTTCATTCTAGGTTCAAAGGATCTTGTGGTAAAAGCACAGGTTTTAGCTGGTGGTAGAGGAAAAGGAACATTTGAAGGTGGCCTCAAAGGAGGAGTGAAAATAGTTTTTTCGTAAGTTGTTTCTAAATTATTCAACCAAGTGGAAAAACTCCAAAGTTTCACATTATGAACTGAACCTATTGCTTAGTTTAAAATCAGTGTTTTAATTATTAACCTTAAAATAACAAAAATTAGATAAGATTTTTTTATGCTACTTCTGTTTTTCCAGCAGTTTCTTTGTCACATTCTGAGCTTCTTTTATTCTAGTCCAGAAGAAGCAAAAGATATCTCCTCCAAAATGATTGGAAAGAAGTTGTTTACCAAGCAGACAGGAGAAAAGGGCAGGATATGCAATCAAGTATTTATCTGTGAGCGCAGATATCCCAGGAGAGAATACTATTTTGCAATAACAATGGAAAGGTCTTTTCAAGTGAGTAATATTAGAAATAGAAGTAAACTAATTAACTTGTTACAGCTGAATTTAAAAAAAACAAAACAAAACAACAAAACTTGTTTACTGTACTGGTCGCTTGCTTTTGAAAATCAGAAATATACATGACCTAAATTTTGTTTCCTAGTATCTCTGACTATATGATTGCCTTAGTGTTTAAATGCTTTAAAAATGTAATGCTACAGTTTAAATTTAAGGAATAATAAATGAGTATTAGTAGCCCCAACTGGAGTTCAGAGTCATATGGCTGAAGGGGAGATGGGTGGAATGAGGGGATTATTTTCATTTTGGTTTTAGTTTGCACTTATGTACCAGATGCCTATACTTGAATTTAGTTTAAAAATACAGCTATGTGTGTACTTGTACAGGTACACACTATTTAAGAGTGTCGGGAACAAGATAAGTAAAAGTCTTTTGGAAGAGCCAATGGTCCTGGATAAATCAAACATCCTTTTTCTCCAATGTGTGGAGGTTCCTAGAGGTGCACGGGTCTGTCCCTCAATTTTGAGAGTGCTGGTAACTTTCTTATGCCAATACTCTTCAGGAACTGGTAAGAAGATTTGGGCCTAGAGGTCTGTCTTCAGAGCTTTCAGGAAGATGAAAGCCATAGTCCTGGCTTGTATGTTCTGTATGTGTGGGTATGTAGTTTTTTAGGCTACAATTCAAACCCAGTTACTGAAGTGTGGCAGTGTATTTTCTGACAGAATAGTGTTCCATCATGAAGCGTAGAGCATGAATTGCTAAATAACTTCAGCAAAGCCAGGGTAAAGCAGATCTTGGAACTTCATTTTCTGAAGCTCAACAAAAACTGAGTTTGGTCTATGCAGATGCTTAAGAGTTTGCAGAGGCACTGCTCTTGGTAATTAGAGGAGTATCTCTGGCATGAGCATGAAATAAATTTCTGTGGAGGAATGAGGAAACTAGTCTTACTCTTTTGTTGCAAAATTAGGAGTTAAATATTGTATTTGTTGCTTCCTCTTCCTCTGTAATATTCTTTCTGATAGGAAAGTATCAGTTGTGTTGGGTTTTAGTACAATTATGTGACTTGGGCACCTACGTTCTGTTGTACTCTATGATAGAGCAGGGAAGATCCAAATGTTACAGTATGCACCCCAGATTTACCACAAGGTGGCATTAAAATACTGTAAATGGCTGGATTTTATAATCTTCAAATTGTGTAAGCAATGAGCAAGCATCCTTATGGAAATAAAATTTACTGTAACTGATTTAAGCAAATTAGATAAAGAAGGGAAGCATATTTTCCTGACTTGTTCTTGCTCTTGTGTAAAACAATAAATCTTACTAGCGTATATTGAGCATAACTGTGTGGATTATTGTCTTTTGATAGGCATGTGCTTTGTTTTTACTGCTGACTTTATAAGCCATGTTTTTAGATGTGCTTGTAATAGCTGTAACTTGTCTAGGATGTTTATGACGAGGAAATGCCTTTCAAAAGAAGGAAGTGTGAAGGTTAAATAGCACACAGTGTGTATTCCTGATGTTGTTGCAAACCTCTTCCTTTAAGGGGGGGAAAAAGTCTGTAAAATAGTCAGTTGAAAGTGGAACTTGATGTCTTGGGTGTTATTTGCCAATAGGGGCAAGACTTATTTTATGTTTTAAGCAAAACTGTTCATTTTGGTTAATTCTGATGAGTTATTTTTATAATGTGTTTGTAGCTTCCTGGCTGTTCAGGATGTGAATATCCAGAAATATTCATTGTGTTGAACCTTGCTATTTGGTGTAGGGTAATTCACCATCTGTATGTTTCCATTTGGAAGGATGGTGATGGGAGGGGAGTGTTGTGGTTATTAAGCATGTTATCTGAACCAGTGTCACACTTTCCGTAATTAATTGTCAACAGTTAAAAGGCTGTTTAATGTTTAAGACCTGTGCTGATATGAAATGCTGCCTTAGTACACCAGCTGTCATAATCCATGCACGACAGGTGGTGATAAGGGAAGGTAGGTTGAGATGATATGAGTGAGAGTGTCTTTACTGTAAACTCGAGGACTGTTCCCATGGGGAGAGATTTTTAGGTTACATGGTAGTGAGTCCTTGTTGCTTTTGTTGAGATTTAGATAGCTTTTTTAGAAAATCTCTGCTGCAAATGTTATCAATTCTGGTTTTTTAATTTCTTTTAGTATTGCATAATTGAGTGCTGTTTTGTTAGAACTCTGTGACTTACTTTCAGTGATGGCTATAGTTATTGAGCTTTGTCATCCTACTGAACAGGAATAGTTTGCAGTAATTTGTCACTAGGTTCTGCAGACCTAGATTTGTCCTTGGAGTTGGAGCATGGCAGAGTGAATAAATGAGTGCCTGGCATTCGATGCGTGTTTGTGTAGGGGTGAGTGGAGAAGGGGGAGATGAGAAGGCTGTTCTTTTTCTGGTGACAACTAGAAAATAAATTCATATGATTACTAAGTTGAATCTTTCTATCAAAATTTAAAACTAGTATGTCTGTGTTAATTGCTCTGTTGCTACAGTGTATACAAAGGAAAGTTTTCCTTGTTAAAAGAAATTGGACTCAACATACTCAACCTTAGAATTTGGAAAGTATTATTAAAGGGTTTTATATAGATGTATTGAATAGATAGCAACATTCTCCTCAGAGCATACAAATAAAATGCCCAAATAAAAAAAAAATTCCAACTAACAAGGTTTTATTGCTGTGAGGTATCTCATGGGAAGAACTAAGTTTCAATTATGTGGTATAAAATTACTTACGCTTTTTTTTTTTCCCCTTTTGTTCTAGGGTCCTGTGCTGATAGGCAGTTCTCAGGGTGGTGTTAATATTGAAGATGTTGCTGCAGAGAATCCTGACGCGATAATTAAGGAACCCATTGATATAGTAGAAGGCATAAAAAAGGAGCAAGCTGTTAGGGTAATTGTTAATGTGGAAAAGTACACATTAGTGAGGATGGGAGGGTTGCTTCTAAATTTTGTAAAGTGTGCATGCATTCAACCTGCTGAGTTGTCTTAAACCCTTTTGACATTTTGAAACAGATTTGAACTAGATATTTAAGTATTTTCAGTTGATAGTCAATGTAAATCCAACTCTGCATGGCAGTGCTTTATCTAGCTTTTATATAGGTTTGTAAAGGCATATGATGATGACTTTTTACTAGCTCTTTTTTAGGTTAAGTGCAGTGTTTTGTATTGAAAACAATCTTTTCAAACCCAAGAGTTACTTTTTTTTCTAGGAAGACAGGAGAGGTTCTACATCTACAAATTCAATTGACACTGAAATAATAGCTAAACTGGGACATTCCTAATTTGTAACTAAATCAGACCCCGAACATCAGTTAACTGATAACTAATCTTCTACTTTCAGCTTGCCCAAAAAATGGGATTTCCTCCTAATCTGGTGGATGAAGCAGCTGAAAATATGATCAAATTATATAATCTCTTTCTGAAATATGATGCTACCATGATAGAAATAAATCCTATGGTGGAAGATGCATCAGGAGTTGGTAATGTTTCTTTTTCATATTCTTCATGTAACAGCTTGACATTTTTGTAAATCTTAGTTGCTTCGCACTGCTAAAACTTTAGCTGTATACAGCAAGAGGACTTAGCATTAACATGGTATGTTGAAAAATGAATTTAATAAAGCATATAAATTTGAGAATCTAAGCATAGTAGATATCTGTTCTTAATTGCTAAGTAGGATCTTAAGTTTAAATAGCTTCTTTTTAAAATTTTTTTATTTATTTAAAAAGAACACATCTTCTGCTCTTGAGTGTTTGGCTACCCAGCATAAGGCATTCCTGGAAACTGGGTCTTTTCAAAATTCATGAGTTGAAACTTGAGCCATGTTGTGTATTCAAAGTTGGTACTGAAAAGGTAACCAGAACAGTAGCACCTTCTAGAAATCTCCTGCCTTTACTATTCAGGCATCAGAATGACTGAGTTTGATGTTTGATGTATTGAAAGACTATAGGTGTTTAAGTGATATCTTGATGTTTATCAGGTTTTTAGCATATCCAGTTGCAGAATAGTTAATGTTCAATCACAGCCAGTTCCCCTCTCACGAAAAAATAAATCTGTGGAGAATATTTGTACTTGAACTCAAGTACAACAGTTTTAAATTTAAACATGAATGTAGCTCCTTCATTGAAGCTTACAATTACTCTACTGTTACTGTTGTGGGTTTTTTTTTTTTAAATAATACTGCATAAAGGAACAGTATGGAGCAGTCTCTCCCATCTGTTTCTCGTGTCTTGTCATTTTTACATCATCTGTAGTGAGGGGTAGAAATGAAATCTTACGTTTGTACAGGCAGAAACTTAGTTCTGATGTAAAGAATACGCCAGGTTTTCCATGTCACCTGCTATATCTAGGTGAAACTTACTTTTGTTTATATTCTTCTGACACCTTTTCTTCCAACTCAGATGTTTTTTCATTGTGTTTCGGTGTGCTTACATGCATGCACACACACTATATATATTTAATCTAAAAGCAGAAAAATAAGAGGGATTAAAAAAACCCAAACCAGAGACCTTCTGTAGGGATTAATTTTATGCTAATTACTGAAGCATAATTTGCCCAGATTTATCAAACAGCTTGTTGTAAGCTGCTTTGTTTCTGGAGTGTCTCAAGAAATACAGTTATCTTCCCTTTTTTGTGCAGTTAAAGGGACTTAACTGATTGTGTGGGTAAACTGGAGAGAATCTTGTATTTACATGCAGTGCTAAGGCTGTCTTTTCAGCAAAACTAAGTTTGGACTGCATGAGCTAGCTGCCAAGTTTGACTTAACGTACTTTAACATATTCATGTAGCAGTTGAGCTATTAGTCTAGTATTAAATGATGGTTTGGTTTTTTTCCTTTCAGTGATGTGTATGGATGCAAAGATAAACTTTGACAGTAATTCAGCCTATCGTCAGAAGAAGATCTTTGATATGCAGGATTGGACACAGGAAGATCAAAGAGACAGGGACGCTGCAAAAGCAGATCTCAACTATATAGGATTGGATGGAAACATAGGCTGCTTAGGTATGTTGTATTTAATGAATTTTAAATGACCTAATGGATTTATAAACTGAATTCCTAAATGTTATCTTTATTCTCGTATAGTCAATGGTGCTGGTTTAGCTATGGCCACAATGGATATAATTAAACTTCACGGCGGAACTCCAGCAAACTTCCTTGATGTTGGTGGTGGTGCTACAGTGCAGCAAGTGACAGAAGCCTTTAAGCTTATTACCTCTGATAAAAAGGTGAGGGAAGAGTTGGCATATCAAGGTCCTACGCAGTGGTAAAACAGGCTATGCTTTGAAAGACAATGCTTAGTGCATGTTCTCCAGAAAACATGTTTTTATAAGCATAGAATTAAAAAGGGAAGGAAATAGAGATGTTAGCTTAATTTTGGTGCAAATGAAGAAGGCCTGAAAACCTGTTGAATTTTTCTCCCTTTTTTAAAAATAGGTTCTTTGGCTGTGTACTGAGTAGGCAGTTTTGTGTCCTCTGGTTGAAGTTACAGCCGTATTTGAATCTTTCCAGAAACCTTAGAGTCAGAAACTCCCCCCGCCTGCTGTTTAAACAGAAACCAGTATTCAGATGGGTTTCCTTTTCCTTTTCTTTTTTTTTTTTTCTTCTGGGCCCATTTTGCAGCTGGGTCTCTTTTGTGCATAGACTTGTAGAGATGAATATTCACTGTGCTGTGCACAAACAAGTTCCTAAGGTACTAATTATATGTAATGTAAGATAAAATAACTTTGTAATGGGCTTGGAAGGGCATTAATGTTTTATCCTATCAAAAGTTTATCCAAAGTGTTTGAATATTATTAAAATAATAAATTAGTTGAAACTAGAGGAAGAGCTTTACCATCCCAGAAAGACAGTGTGAGGACTGGTTTGATGGTCTACATAGAGGTGCTAATCCCAGTGGGAACTCGATGGCAGTTTGGGAAAGAAAAATATGAAAAAGAGGTAACCAAAAAAGGTGGGAGTGACTTGCAGGACCTGGTAATGGTATGCTACTTTTGCACCAGAATTTCATGCATCACTTGCTCATCTTTGGAAAGGGCCAGAGACAAATAGTGAGTGATGCTACAGAGGAGTTTAGTCTCTTCCCCATTGGAAAGATTTTTGTTAACAAATGCAGGGTCTGACACACTCTCCAAGAGTGTTATAGAATCATAGAATCATTTAGGTTGGAAAAGACCTTTAAGATCATCGAGTCCAACCGTTAACCTAACACTGCCAAGTCCGCCACTAAACCATGTCCCTAAGCACCACATCTATATGTCTTTTAAATACCTCCAGGGATAGTGACTCCACCACTTCCCTGGGCAGCCTGTTCCAGTGCTTGACAACCCTTTTGGTGAAGAAATTTTTCCTCATATCCAATCTAAACCTCCCCTGGTGCAACTTGAGGCCATTTCCTCTTGTCCTATCGCTTGTTACTTGGGAGAAAAGACTGACACCCACCTCGCTACAACCTCCTTTCCGGTAGTTGTAGAGAGCCATAAGGTCTCCCCTCAGCCTCCTTTTCTCTAGGCTAAACAACCCCAGTTCCCTCAGCCGCTCCTCATAAGACTTGTTCGTTCTTCATGTTCTTTCAGCAAACTGAGGGAAAAGTAAGGGACACAAGCACAGAGCACTTGAATTACAGAGAGAAGAGGAGAAGAAACGAGGAACAAATCTGGGGGTTGTTGATTTGGGACACGTACTTGCAATGCCAATTCTCTGCTGATGGAGGGTGTCCAAACAGATTTCTTAATATATCTTCATATACCTTTCCCTTTCTGCCTTCCTTCAGCTGCTCACTATTTTATCAAAAAACGATGACTGTAGCTGGGATTCCTGGTGCTGAAAGTCAAACAGCAGCACAGCCCACTGGTGTCATGGACTGCACTCTGGCTGGCACTCTGGGTTCAGTTCAGGGGTTATGTGGAACAGCCTTCTGGGGTGCCAGTCTAAGTTGCTTCTACCCATTAGTAGCGGGAGCAAGAACAATGTCACACAGATGAGCTAGTCTAATTGCAAGATAATGAGAACCAAGCTACTGTTTATTAACCAGTTGCACATTAATGTTTTGTCGTCTTAAGTTTGTTCTGTCCTCCAAGGCTGTCTACCCATTTTTGCTCCTACTTTATTCCATCTTTCACCATTGACCATGATCTTTTTACCCCTCCTTTCCACCACTTGAGTAGGAAAAGACTTTCCCTTAACCTCAAGCTTAGTCCTCCTGAATAAAACATATTTCAGGTAGCTTACCTCTAAGTGTGCTAGCTTTTAAGTAAACTGCATAAACAGTGTCTTGTGTATGAGTTTTGTAAATTTTCTGTGTTCTTCAGTATGGCTTCTTCAGTATGTGGAGGTACTAGTGTGGGAGGTACCTCTGCTGGAGTAATGTTAGAAATGGAAAGATAAACAGTTGACAAATTAAGTTGTTAAATGACTTTACTGAAGTTTCATCTGTTTTATTTGCTTGAAGAAAATCAAACAGCTCTCTATTAATAATGCTCAGAATATTCTGAAGTAATGTACAGTGTTGGCTTTGTACAGAAAATTGGGTGTGTGCATTTTCAAGTAGCTACACAGAATACACACTGTGAGTAACAGAAATAGCTATTGCCTGCAACTCATGCTGGATTGAAGGACAATGTGGAAGTTTCCTGGGACAGGCATTTTTGCAATAGGGTTTTCCTGAAGTAACTGTTCTGCTGTATGTGACTCTATAGAACTGTACTTTTGTTGCTGATGTTCTCTAGAACAGAAGTGTTCCCTGTCTTTCGCAGAGTCCCTTATTACACTTATGGAGCTTGAATTTTCCTTAGGCTGAAAGGCTGAGTGGTACTTTTATCTGATCTGCCTCTGGCCATTTTTAACGTGAATATTGTCATTGATTCTGTAGGTACTGGCTATTCTGGTAAATATTTTTGGTGGCATTATGCGATGTGATGTGATAGCACAAGGCATCATTATGGCAGTAAAGGATTTGGACCTAAAAATACCTATTGTGGTACGGTTGCAAGGTGAGTGTGCTTCAGTACATGTTCAGTATATTTCTGTTCATATTGACAAATGCTCTTGAGCCTTATATATTGTGTAGCAAGTTGCCTGTAAGCTGAAGGCTATGGAAAAATAAGGCAAGCCTTGAATTTAGATGGTGAGGTTTGGCAAGTTAATAAAAAGAGATTTCCTGCTTTTATAACTACTAAAGTTGTTGTCTTCTAGATTTATTCACTAACTTACTTTTGGAACAGGCTTCCTAGAAAATATGAGAATACTCTGGTGTAGTAGTAGTAGTCTCCTGTTCAATAAGAGTGGCATTTTATCTGTTTCTTAAGGTACACGAGTTGATGATGCCAAAGCTTTAATAACAGCTAGTGGCCTCAAAATCCTTGCGTGTGATGACTTGGATGAAGCTGCAAAAATGGTAAGATAGCTGGTTACGAATATTCTTTTCAGAACATAGAATCTGTTGCAGAATATTGAAAAGTTGAAACTCCATTCAGTCAACTAAAGGTAGCTTAGGATAAATCACAGTGCCAGTTATTATCAGGGCCTGAAGCAAATGTTTTACAAATTAGTAAGTACGTATTTTGTAAGGAGAACTACGTGGTCAGAAGCTATTATACCCCTTCCCCCCCCCCCCCAAGTGGGTTAAAAAATAGGTTTTTTAAAAAAACAAAACAAAAAAACAGGTAAATGACCAGATAAGTCATTCTCCTTGGTAGGGGAATGGCTAAAAGCTTAGCTTTATTAATTGGAAGAAAATACTTAATTTAAGGTAGCTGAAAAATGCAATGTAACACTTCCTTTGATAGACCACTGTATATCAGTGTGCATGATTAAAACCAAACATAGTTGATCGTCCTGTTGCCTCATAAGGTAATTAGATATTCACTCATTCAGATAGGTTGTTTGTGATTTTTTTTTGCGTGTGTGTGTTTTGTTTTGCTTTGTTTCCTGGGGTTGAAGCTCTTGAAGCAGCTGTGGATTGCTTGGAGGAAGAACTTGCTTAACTTGACAGTATGGCCGTCTGTTTTAAGGAATAGTATTAAAGTCCTGCTAGGCTGATCAAGCTTTGGTTAGGTCAATGGAAATCTTCCCTAGTAGTACGTATATAATATCCCCAGGAAAACAAGGTGGCACATGAAGTTTAAAACTTGCAGCATTTTATCAAGATATTTGGTTGTAAATGAGAACCAGACAGTGTATAGTTGTGTAAGATGTTTTCTAAAAGACTTGACTGATCTTTCATTTAAACGTGATTAAGAAGCACTAGACTAAATAATACTCTCCCCTCCCTTAAGATCTTGCTGATGATTCTCTGGCATTACTTTGTTTGAAAAGATTGGTCCAGCTCACTCGAGTAGAATTGTTTTGAAATTAAGTCTTTATTTTCTGTTTTTCAGGTGGTGAAGCTCTCTGAAATAGTAAGCTTAGCAAAACAAGCTCAGGTGGATGTTAAATTTCAGTTGCCAATTTGATCTGAGAAATGTCATGCCAGTGTCTAACATGTTTTCTGAAATACTGTGTTCTGTGGGATATTTTTCATTTTTTTTGTGTGGAGGTTTTGATTGTTTGACAGGTACACGATCTGAAGTACCTGGTCTTTAATGTTAACATTCGGATTGGTCAGAGTTCTTGTAAAAGCGTGTATTGCTGATATTTAGTCCTTCTTAGTTGTTCTTGAGCCTCCAGCTTCTGCTGCAGAATGTCACTTGCGATACACTTCTGCGTTGTCCAAAGTAAAGCTTCTGGTTGAAAAATAATTATTCTGAATAAATTCTGAAGTTACTTTACTTGTAAATTTGTACTAGCCTTGGTTAAAAGTAAATATGACTAGTTTATCTAGTTGTCCATGTGGAAAAACGTAGCGAAACGGTATTTTATATTGGAGACAGTTGTACTGAGCAGTATAATGGACATGAGCAAACCAATCATTATTTATGAACAGGTGCATTTGAACTTGATCAGAAACATTTTTAGAAGTGCTTCACTGAAGTGGCTGGTAACTCTTCTGGACAACGTGTTTAATCACTACAAAATATACTGTAGCACTTAGATTTTCATGATTTCTGGTCCTTACAAAAAAAGCTTCGTGTAGTTTTATATATGAACAAGCATTTACCAAACTTCAAGGAGACAGAATACATAAAGAATTAAAATGTCTATTGTACATTGCTAATAAAATCATACATTAATAAAATGTCTCCCAAAACTTCTACTGTCTTTTTCTTTATATGTCACCATTTTGATAAATTGCATATACTCATGGATTAAACCATAATTTAAGATAGCAAGCTAAAAACTTTTTAGGAGTAAATTTACAATAGCACATATGTTAATTTTTTTCCTCCTTGAATTGCATTGCATGCTTAAAAACACGTGAACTCACGCTGTGTTGAAAAGCTTGGACAGGCATCATCCATATAACATCTTACTAAAGTGACCATAACTGATCTCTGCACAAACAAATACACAAGAAAATGTTGCTTTTTGGGAAGTGTTGCTTTTACTAACAAATCTAGTATTAAGCATTAATTTTTGTCACCTTAACAGTACTGTTGATTTTGGCATTACACAGAACTTGGAACTTGGATGATGATCCATTTACCACTTAGTTTCCAAATGATGTTAAATTACTATTACTCATTTTTTGTTTGGATTTTGTAGGTTTTTTTGTTTAAAGTGCTATTTTCTTGGCTAGTGATAGTGTAGTTTTATCAGGAAATAATGAAGACTTGTCTACGGTGGGATTTCAAAATGGGAAATCATATAATCGTGAACTAGGGACTTAAAAGGATTATATGAAATGTGGGGAAACTTAGTCAATCATACGTGGTTTTGAGGTAGGTAGGGTGATAAATGAAGAAACTTTAAACTAGCGTGGTGTATTTCAGTAGTTTTTTGGCAGTACTAAAGAAAATCAGAAATTAAACTCACTCTGAATTTAAACTGGATTATTTTCAATGCTAGTTGGTCTCTCACAACTGACTACTGTGTGCTGTTGATCCAGCATGCTCAATTGGGCTTGTGGGTATGCTTGGAATTGCTTTTATTCAGTGGCCTTGAATGGATTTGCAGAGATAACTAGTTTGAATAGATTTGTTAAGCATTGAATAATTTAGAGAATATAATTAATTTCTAGCATGTGGGTTTGCTTCTAGCCTTATTTTTTTACTTCTAAAATCTGTGTGGAACGATAATGTTCCAGGTTCAGAAGGAGGTCATTTTTTTAAAACATACGTAAACATACCAGCCTAATTCTTTCTAAATCAGAGGGAGGAACAATAAGACAAAAGTGACTTGATGTTGCCAAAAATGACAAATGGAAATGGTCTTTTAGTACAAATACTGGACTAGAATGGAGGCAAAACTAGATCCTGCTGTTGGTCCAGAATTTCCGTATACCCTGTTTGAACTGTTAAATGTAGTTGAGTAGGGGAGAGGGAGCCAAGGCAAAGTCATTTCCATCTTTGAGAGGAATGTAAAATACTGACGTTCTCAGTTACATATTCACAAGTCACAGACTTGACAGAAAGCAGTGTTTTGCCATAGGGTAATTCTAAAGCCCATAGTATTCCTTTAACAAAGGATGAAGAATAGGTGTGGGATAGGAGGGTGGTTGCATACAATTTCCTGACCAGAGTGTTTGGAATGTACCAATTAACTTGTAATGCTAAAAAAATCTGTAGAGTGGAAGATAGTTGCTTTAAGTTACTTCAGCAATGTTTATGGCTTTGTAATCCAAATACTTCCTAATCGAAAAAATTGAATTTCCCTTTGGAAACTGCAGTGTGTAAGGGGTTGAATATGGTGTCACAGATAGGGTGGGAGGCATGGGAGGAGTGTGAACAGTAATGTGAAGGACTGTGACCAGGATGGCATGTACAGGTGGTGTATATAGATGGCAGGCATGCCCCTTTCCAAAGATAGGGGTCTGGAAACACTATTTCTTGTTACTGCACTTGATGAATAAACAGAGTTAGCGATTGACTGATTTGTGTTAAGTATCTTGAAACTAAGTAAGCATATGGAGATTGCTTTAATTAACAAGGTGCTAGAGTGCTATGGAACCTTTTAATTATGTGAATGTTTTAATCGTTCTTAAGACTCTTTCGCCTAACTCGACTTATGTTGCGACCAAGGAATGTTAATCCATGTGGTGTGTAGTTGATAGTTTGAAGGCCCAAAGCTGAGGTAGGAACTATCTGGATCTACTTAAAGCCTTATAAACAACCTCCTTACCCATACTGTATTGCAATATTAATAATCAAAGATGTGTAAGAATGGAAACTTAGTAAAATTAGTCTATATAGCCAAAAGCAAGATTTCTAACAAAGTAAACAAAACATGAAAAATATGTAAACAAATTCTTACAGATAAGAGCTTCAAAGGAGCAGGAATTTTAATGGCAGTAAAAGGAATTTGTGTTAGATGACTTGCTGCCTTTTGATGCAGTTGTTATCAATGCAGAGTTTTGTAACTGGTTTGGGATATCATAAAAGCAAATGCCTTTTTGTAAGAATAGTGTAACCACTATCAACCTTGAAATTCAGAGATTAGCTGTTCTTCTGTTCCACAGCTACCTCAAGCGTTGACACCAGGGCTTGAAGACAGCTCTGGTGGACATTAAGGGTGAATCTTACTGCATAAGTATTCAAAAAGATTAAGTCTCTTCTTTTTTTTTTTTGGATGTGTTATCTACTGAACCAGTTTCTATTTAATGTATTAAACCAGTTTCTACTGTGATACTTCAGTGAAATAATTGACCTTCATGGACAAACAGACGATAGGATTCTAAGTAGTATTAATATAGATACTATTGGTGGACATACTCAGATTTGGTTAAAACAATTCTTATGCTAGAATTCCAATGTTGAACAGTTTGAAAGAAAAGTGAAAAACGAAGCTCTGAAGGAGCTGGGAATAAAGCTGTGCTTCAAATTACTAATAGGTCTAATGCATTTAATGTGGGGGAGGCCTGTATAGTAACCCCTTGAAGAACTCCCTGCAGCAAGGAGAAGAACTCCAGTTTCATGAAACTGCTAAACTTCAAGTAGCTAGCTAGCTTCTTACTTTGTGCAGATGAAAGATTAGCCCTGGAGCTAATTAATGGAGGCTTAATTGCAAGCTAATAGTAGTATTTTAAAACAAATATTTAAATTCAAGTATCAAGCTGATACGAACAAAAGAGAAGGTCGATGTAGGATGTGCATGAAGCAATGGCTCACCCTTGAGCTGTGCAGGGACTGTAGGCAGAAGGTCGTGAATTGCCACTAGGTTGTAGTGGGGAACCAGTGCCTCGACATACCAAGGCTTGCTTCTAAATCATGATGTCAGATTAACCTCTTTGCCTGACAGAGACTATCTCCGCAGGTGGTATCTTTAATATCTGCAATATCCCAGTCATGGGAAGCTGCAGTGTAAGAAAACTTCTGTACTGGCCAGTGTTTCGTGAAAGATGTGTTGTAAGGTTTTCATCTTGTGAGGGGAGGTAGGGAAGAGAGAAAAGCGCAGCTTGACCTCCCTAGTGAACAGAGACTGGGGCCAAGGGAAAGGAGGAGACATCAACTATCTGTTCTTCCCAGCAAGTTACCTGGCAGTCAGTTGAAGTACCAAGCACCCGAGGAACAAAGAGGAGAAGAGTTTATTACTAGATTTATTTTGAAGCCTTGCTGTTCCAGCCAGTCTGGACAGACATCAGCAGCCTTGGTGTGTACTTGCTGCAAAACTTTTAATATGAACTGTAAATACCACTGAAATTCAGTTACTGCTGTTCTACATGACAGGGACTGACTGCATGGGTCAGGTAAAATGTTCACCTAGTAGGGGATGCCTGGGAAATGTATTAGGTCTGGATAAGCAATAATGATGCCTCGCAAATATACTCTCCCAGTCAGCAGCGTATTGTTAGTCAGAGCTGAGGCACAACTGAGGCAAAACTGCTCAAAACTGGCAGTGGCTGCACCTTGGAGTTGCTATTCTGCAGGTGAGCTTTTGCACATCAGGTGCATGCATTTTCATTTGAGGTGAATAGCTGAAACACCCTGCAAACTAAACTACTTTTTTTTTTAGTCAATTGAAAAGAATTAGTTTTGTAAGATGGTATGTCATAATTAAGCAATCCTTAAAATGTAAGAAAGATTTTCTTCAAGTGCGTGTTAAAGTGCAAGAAGCCTAATGAAGGGCCTATACATACAGGTGCTCAACTGCTTGGTTTGTGGGTTTTTTCCTCTCCCATTTTTACAACAAGTAGCAACACACTCCCATAAGCAGGGAGCGATGAGGCAGTCAGGTGCTTTTTCCCATGAAGAACAGGGAACAGAGGAGTAAAGTCACGCAGGTGTGGTGGATGATATGAGGCCAGTAAACATTTTTGCTCACAAAAATAATATCTAAAAGACAGACCTTACCGAGAATTGATTTCTTGACAAAGTGTTTTTTTTTTTTTTACCTGACTCCAAATTTCGTGTGTTAAAATATAAGAAACTCTACAGATGTCTACAGAGGCAGAGGGAATGGTGTGTGAGCAATAGATACACAGCAATGGGGATAGTTTATTCCTAATAGAGAGTTGCGGTCTTTTGCGTCCACAGGGCAGATAATTTCTGGAATGCTGTCTTTGGTTTCACAGGCAGTAATTAGCTCCTTGGCTCTAGGAAAGCAGAAATTCAAAGTGCAGGAAGGGAGCCTGAGGTGCTGTGTATTAGACTCTCCACTGTTTCTGGTGATTCAGTTTCCTTAAGGGAAATTCAGTAAGGTTTTTGTTCTCCCCCCCTGCTTCTGAACTTGTATCATGCTCCAGACTAAAATGATCTTGTTTGAACTTCGGTGCAGAGAGAGACCAAAAACACTGTGAGGGGCCTTATCTCTGTTCCTGTTTCCTACAGTTTCTGTCTCCTGCTGTAGCTTCTGCTGCTGCTTGAAATCTTCATCAGTCTGTCCTTTCCTTCGCAATGATGGCCGATTTCTGCAAATGTCAAGGGGCAACATGTGAAGGGAAATGAGAAGGGATCTGAATGGGTACAGCCTGAATAAAAGGCTTCGCTGCAAATAACATGAAACTACTATTTGTATTGTTTTTATACTTCACCCAGATTCTGAAAGAGAGAGCATGCCAGTAGTTTTATATGTGTGTGTATATATATATGTCCGTGTGTATATATGTGCATGTGTATCTATGCATGTGTATGTATAAACATATTGAGAGTGAGATTAATATATATGAATTTGGGAACAGTGTTTATCAGTTTACTGCGGTACAAAGTACACTGTATTAATGGTAAGTTCTCATTATTCATGGCCCATTTAAACCGAAAAGATGTATTGGTTGGGGGGAAAAAGCCAGTATTGCCTCTTGTTTTCAGCATCACCTGAGAGAGAGAGGTGATGTACCGTTGTTGCACTATGCATCTCTCTGCTACTACTAACTTTGTTATCTGTTTAAGCACTGATCACAGAAGGTCTGGGTCGGCAGAGCTGTCGGTAGCTTTGGGAGCGAGCCCTGCACTCAGCACTTGGGAAGTTCAGGCTGTAGAGAGAGTGGAATTGTGTTCGTTGAAAAATAACACTATACCTGAGGGACAAAACCAGGACTTGGGGGTCCTCAGTCCTGTGAGCTAGCAGTAAGAAAGCTATTTCCTCTTCATTTTCTACACTTTTGACCTCTCCTGCACTAGGCAACGTCAAATCTTTTCACCAAAAAGAGCCATGCCAGGTATTGGATGTGAGCTGATCTTGTGGCTTGGCTGGGTCTACTCACTGTGGCTGAGCAGGCGGACAGCATTCATGGTCCTTACAAAGTTGGCTGATGATGGAAGGCCCAAAGCTACTTCCTGGCCGGCAATCTTCAGCAGCAATTTTCAATCTTCACTAGCTGCTTTCCCCTTTTCTCTGAACTAATCATCTAACTTGTTCAGGGGAATAGCAAGTACACTTCTAATGTTTTCCTTATATTCACTTTTAATTTACCATGATCCCAAAGGTAAGCAAGCTGCAGTGTTCCTATGTGTTGTCCTCACACTAGAAGGGACAAAAAGAGAAGAAAGGAAGCTAAATCTAGTGAAACTTGCAGCTGTGGGATACCGGATGGTGCCCTCATTGCTGTCACAAGACTAATGTACCCTTCAGCCTCCTGGTCTCCCCGGCATGTCCTCAACCCGTCATTGCCATGGCTGGTCTATTGCAGTTTGGAGCAGCCCCATAACCGGTGTCTGCAGTGATTAGACATGATTACCTCTAACACCTGCCATTTCCTTTCCTCCGAGAGCAATTGCAGCCATGACCTCTTACTGGACAGGGTCCTTGAAATGCCAAATCACTTGGACCAAATCAATTTCAAAGAAAATGGATTTAAAGCAGCTTCTGTCCTCGGTGTTCTTGGAAGGAAGCTAATGCCAGTACAGCACAGCTCTCTGTCAGACACTCTCCCTGAGAGCTTGATACTACCCTTTAAAAAAGGAAAACAAGAAAAACCTCTCTATCCCCACTCCGCTCCCCTGCCCTGACTTTTTAACCACGTATTACTATTTTCTGGTACTAGTTCCTTGCATCTAGAGCAGCTTAGCTGCACATTCTGTGTGTTTAAAGCTGACTACTCTCCTTTACTTGTCCTTTTCCTTTGACTTTGCTGCTTCTTGGCAGCTTGCCTATGTGCATCAACCGTGTCACTTTGCTGATTGATTGTTTTTCCCCCACAGCTGTCTGTCAAGCAATGCTTTCATACACCGGTCTAGTACAAGTAATGCCATAACCCCACTTTCCTAACCAACACATCATTTGCTGGTTAGGGAATCCTTGTATACATATCCTTAGGTAGTACCTAATTTATTGTTGTCTTATGCAAAGGGTTTTTTAATCTAAAATTCCTGTTATCAAGATGTACTGGGCTGGGATGGAGTTAACTTTCTTCAGAGCAGCCCATATAGTGCTGTGCTTTGGATTTGTGATTAAAAGAGTGTTGGTAACACACCGATGTTTTGACAATTGCTGGGCAGTGCTTGCACAGTGTTGCGGCTCTCTCCATTTCTCACTCTGCATCCCCCAGTGAGTAGGCTGGGGGTGAGTAGGAGGTTGGGAGGGGGGACAGCCAGGACAGCTGACCTCAACTGACCAAAGGGATATCCCATACCATATGACATCGTGCTTAGCAATAACACTGGGGATTTTGTTTTCCAAGCTGACTGTTTCTCCAAGACTCTCTGGGCATTGGTCTGCTTGTGGGAGGTGGTGAGTCACTGCCTTTGCATCACTTATTAAACTGTCTTTATGTTGACCCATGAGTCTTCTTGCTTTCAGTCTTCCTGTTCTTTCCCCCATCCTGCTGGGGAGGGGGACAGTGAGCAAGTGGCTGTGTGGATGCTTGTGTAGTTGTGGAAAGGTCCTGCTTGAAATGTATTGCTCTACCCATCAGAAAGACTTTCTTCAAAGCTCACTTGGAATAGGTATATTGTGAAGAGCCATTTAAGTCTAAGTTAAAAGATGCTTTCTCCCAGATCTGCACAGCTGTGCCTTAAAGTGAAGGTTCCTAGGTTTTTTTAAAAAAAGTGTTAGGCTATTGCAGTGGTTGCTGGAGTGATCCTCAGGTCAAGAGAAAGATGCCTGTTTCCTACCTAGCTTTTTGTAAATGGCTAAGCTGCTAGGCACGAGTGCTGCCTATTTGTTTTGAAGTCATAGGCTGAATGTTTCAAGGGAAAACGATCACCTAACTCCCCTGACCTAGGACTCGGCACAGACAGGGCCATTGAGATCTGAATTGCTTATTTTTATAGCAACTGACCCACGCTTGAACATGACCTGCCCGTCTCAGCGTGTGCCTGAGTTTTGTAAACCTAGATGGTGTGGTGTCAAAGAGTGTTTCCTCTCCCCTTTTTCATATGCTTGACCTCACCCATCACATACTAATTTCTTTGATATCTTTGTGGTGAAGTTGCTTGGGTGTCCTAGTTGCAATTACTTAACCGTAACACACAGGTGAGAATACACAGTTCCTGCCCAGTTCTTTCCAGTTCAACTGGAATAAAGGGGAAGGAAAAGATACATATCCCACAGAGTGATGGGGACAATAGTAGGAACAAGGCACCTTCTTCCTAGCCCCTTCCTTTTAGCTATTTCTGCTCTCTTCACCTTTCATTGCAGATGACTTTTCTTTCGTATTTAACATTCATCTTCGCAAGCCAAGGCATCTCCCAGCCACCCTCCATTTGTTTATCAACCTCCTCCTTGTCCTTTCTTAAAAGGAAAGCTAAAGCCATCTCACTCACCTTTGGTTCTGAAGTGCTGTCTCAACCAAAGTCCCACCTGGCCTCCCTTGCTGGTGGGTAATCGCTCCAAGTAGTCATGATGTGTATCCTCTTTACAGAAGACATCCCATTCAAGAGCTGCTACCTCCATCGGTCCAGGGCCTTGTGAGGCAGCACCATTAAACAAATGCTCTCACAGGTCAGGGGAAGCCTGGATCTGCCTTAATGGGATGTGAACGTAACACAGCGAAACATGCTGAAAAATAAGCACTCGTGGCTTTCGATAGCCTTGGATGACTTGCATCACACCATCCAATTTCCTTCCGTAGCAGAGTAATAGGTCTTGTAGATAAAAGGGAAGCTGTAGATGTCACGTTGCTCAAGTTTTCTCAGGCTTCTGGCACTGTCCAATGCATTTTCCTACCAAGCCGGAGAGCTTGGTTTGATGAAACCAGTAGCAGCCGGGCAGGCCTACAATCAGGGAATAGCACTGCAGTGTGGAAGGACCCAGGGAGCGAGATCGTGCTCTGGTCTGTCCTGGGTCTGACTCTAGCTGGTGTTTTCCTTAATAGCATTTGTGATGGCAGAATGCGCTCATTAAATGTATAGATGACATAAAGCTAGGAAAGGCTGCATGTGCACTTGAAGACAAGAACAGAATTCAAAATTAATTTACAGGGTGAAATTTGAGAGACAAAACATGAGGTGTTTCACCTGGACTGTGGTAACAAACACCAGGGAACCAGTGGCCAGACAGCAGTTGCAGAAAAGGAGGAAAGGGAGATAGCTAAGGTGTATTATTGCAGAAAAGGAATACATTTTAAAGGGATGAATAACGAGAAAGATTGCTCTACTTGATATCTTCAATGGAGTAACATAGGCAATTTTTAGCATGTCTGGAAAGATGTAGCTCTGTTGGAGAGAGTGAAGAGAAGGCCAGCATGAGTGATCTGAGGTCTGGAAAACCTCACCTTGGAGGAGAGAGAAAAACACTGGAGCTGTTTAGGTTAGAGAAGAGATGGCTGAGGGCAGACAAAGTTTACAAAAGGCTGTTAGAAAGAGGGTTAAGGAATAATCTGTTTTCCATGTTTGTGGCAGATAGGTTGAGGAGCACCAGGCTTAAACAGTAACCTCTCTGTTTGTGGTTAGATGCTAGGAAGAGCTTTTCGTGGTAAGGACTGCAAAGCACTGGGACAGCTTGGCTGGGACACTGCTGGGTCTTCCCGGCAGAGGCCTTTAGGAACAGGGTAGAGGGGAGGTGGGTTAGACATCACCAAATTCCCTTCAGCCCTGTTTTTCTGTGTTTAACTGCAGTGAAGAACTATTTCCTTGCTGGTGGTGGTGAGGCAATCCCCCACCATTCCTTAGCTCCCTACTTTATGGAATGTGGGGAATGTTCTTAGCTGTGGGGGTGGATTTGTCCCCATCCTCCAGACGAAGCCTGTAGCACAGATGCATCTTCACGCTCCTAGGGCTGAGAGGCTCCCGAGAAGCCTCCTGATGAAACTGCATTTATTGCATCCTGGTCTAGCTTTGTTTTCCAGGACTTGTGTCTCTGAAGACAGCTTGGCCTCTATGGTTATGTCCATGTTCATAATTAAAAGTGAGGGATAGGTTCACATTGACCCTTCTTTGGGCTACCTTCCTCCAGGGCGGATATGTCTTGGAGAAAGCTGGTTAGAGCAGTCCAAAACAGAAAGTCAGTGATCTAAAAAATAATCAGAGTGTGCAATGGAGGGTCCTCAGCTTGATTTGGTTTAGCAGAGCAGACGTACATTAGATCTCGCTTCTCCCTGAAGCACATCCTTCCTTGTTTGAAAATGCTTCCTTGTTCCTAGCTGGCAGGGAAGCCCATTGCCTCCCTCAAATTTTCAGCCTCTTTGACAGCAGAAATTAAATTCCTTCAAGTCCCCTGAGACTGCTGCTCTCAAAAACTCAGTCTGCACTCCCTCGTTACAGAGGATTTAAAGGGAGAGAGAACCATTGTGGTGTAAAAAGAAAATAATGCAGAAAAAATGGAGAGTGGGCTGGAACTACAGTTGGATGACCCTTGGGTTTAGCTGCATCGTATTTGGGTTGCATTATCCAAATGTTTTACTGATGTCTTTTCTGCTTTCCCAGCTCGCATTGCTCTGCTGTCCTTCACTGTGGGAAGCTGTGACTGTGTCGGAGGGCAGCTGGCTCTTCCCTAGCACTCTGCCTCTGCCATCAGCTTTCTCTGGCCATGTATCCCTCCGGACAGCACAGTAGGCTGCTTCAAACATGTCTACCCATTTACATTGCTCTGAAAAGTGCAAGTCGGCTGGAAGTGTCCTGGTTTTACTAGTCCCTGCCTGTAATTACACAACTTCATCAGTATTATCAGTGTTAGTGCAGCTTCTCATACCAGATCTGTAGTTTTCTGCATTTAAGGATTCTCACCAGTTGACATGCACACTCAGGGAGTTAAATCAGCCCAAACTTGCTGGACCGGTATGACTTTGTGTTTAACATTCAGAAGTACCTTATAATTACTTCACCCATTAGATTAATACACAGACACTACTTTATTTGAGGCTCTTATCTGTTTTCAGAGTTCATATTCCTTCGCCTTCACCACCTTTTCATGTCCTCTTTTAATTTGGACAAGTCCATATTTGACCATTCTGAGGAATTTTACCCATTTCAAGAGGGGCAGGGGATGCAGGACTTGGTGGTGGCTGGTTAGTAGGGAGTTGGCCAAGTCTGGAGCTTTCTAGCGGCTTCAGGCGATACCTCCTGCCCCAAGCATGAGCTAACACCAAGTGTGTGGCAATGGTTCTTTGGAATAAGTAGAACTGTCTTGCTTTTCATCTGGATGCAGCCTGGAAAGTTAACAAAGTATTTGGCAGATAGAAACCAGGCTGTGGAGAACAGTTTTGACAGTCCCAGCTCGCATCTTGTGGGAGGTCTGTGCCATCGAACCACTTCTGTTTGCAGCACCAGCCTGCCGGGAAGGCGGCCGTCCTGCAGGTCCTGCATGCCTGGGTCCTACACCTCCTGCACACAAAGGTCCCACACAGCCCTGCAGGCCAGGGTGAAGCAGCCAAGCAGCACTGTGGCTGCGTGCCGCTCTCCTGGGCACCTTCAGGAATTAGAAGTTCATCCTGGAGGAATGGAGTAGGCTGCAAAGAGAGAGTCTCTGGCCCCAAGACTAGAGTTGAGATGAGATGATGCTGAGTGACTTGAAACACAACACTGCCTAGATGAATTTTTAATCAAAAACGTAAGCAAATATAAGTGTTCAAACTGATTAAGGCCAGAAGCAGTAAAGTTTTGACACTTGGCACCTTCTTCACATCTTTTTGTCTTGTTCAAATATCTGAAACTCTGACTGAATTCAAGACTGAGCTTCTGGTCACATTCCAGAGTCAGGTTTTCGTCAGCAACTGCCTTTTCTTGGTATTGTACATTTGTCTTGTGCATAGAGATGTTCACAGGCACATGCTGAGCAAATGGACTATCTTTGGGAGTGATAATGAAAATAAACCAAATGTTCCAAGTTCATGCAGCTGCTAGGCAGCAATTGAAAAAGCAGAGACATATCTTGTCCCCTTGTTGCGGTATTTGAACAGCACTCAAGTGCAGCACACAGCTATGCCTGCTCCATGAAACCTTCCCTACAGCACACCTAAACCTCTGTGGCCACGTACAGACCAGTCAATGAAATGCTCATGGGACCTCTCTCTGGCTCTGAGGCTGACTGGCGTGGGATTGCCTGTGCCCATGCTGTTATACCCTCTTATCCTCCAAAATGGGGGGGACATGGTTGAGAAATCATGCCTGACCAAACGTTGCCTTCTGCAATGAGACGATGAAACGACTGGCTCAGAGAACAAGGGGAGAGCAGTGCATACTGTTTATCTCAACTTTAGCAAGGCTTTCGACACTGTCTCCCATAACATCCTCATAGAGAAAGGGATGAAGTGCAGGCTAGGTAAGTGGATAGTGAGGTGGATTCAAAACTGGCTGAACAGCCGGGCACAAGGGATTACGATCAGCGGCACAGTCCAGCTGGAGGCCAGTCACCAGTGGTGTACCCAAGGGGTCCATACTGAGGCCAATACTGTTTAACATATTTGTTAATGACCTGGATGGCAGAGTGCGCCCTTAGCAAGTTTACTGATGACACAAAACTGAGAGGAGCAGTTGATAAATGAGATTGTTGTGCTGCCATCCAGAGGATCTCTACAGGCTGGAGAAATGGGCTGACAGGAACCTCATGAAGCTCGGCGATGCGAAATGCGACGTCCTGCACCTGGGGAGGAACAGCCCCATTCACCAGTACATGCTGGGGGAAGACTGACTGGAAAGCAGCTCTGCCGAAAAGGCTCTGGGGCTCCTGTTGGGCAACAAACTGGCTATGAGCTAGCAATGTGCCCTTGCAGCAAAGACCAACAGCCTCCTGGGCTGCATTAGGCAGAGGGTCACCAGCAGGTCGAGGGAGCTGATCCTTCCCCTCTGTTCATCACTGGTGAGGCACATCTGGAGTCCTAGGTCCAGCACTGGGCTCCCCAGTACAAGAGAGAGGTGGACTTACTATGAGTGAGTCCAGTGCAGGGCCATGAAGATGATGAAGGGACTGGAGCATCTCTTATTTAAGGAGAGGCTTAGAGAGCTGGGACTGTTCATCCTGGAGGAGAGAAGGCTCAGGGGATCTTATCCATATGGATGAATGCCTGATGGGAGGAGTAAAGAAGATGGAGCCAGGCTCTTCTCATTGGTGCCTAGGGACAGGACAAGAAGCAATGGGTACAGACCGAAACACAGCGAATTCTGTTTAAACATATGACTTTTTTACTGTGAGGGTGGCCAAACGGTGGCACAGGTTGCCCAGAGAGGTTGTGGAGTCTCCAGCCTTGGAGGTATTCAAAACCTGCCAGGACATGGTCCTGAGCAACCGCTAGGGTTGTTGGGTGAAAGGAGTCTTTGTGAAAAAGAGTTATTGGCATGCTGGTAAATTCAGCTTGAAATGAAGAATACTTTTCCAATGAGACAAATGGCTTTTTTTTAGCAGTATTTATTATTTGTCATATCTATTTAACCAGTATTTCCTACTGGACCAAGAAAGGTTAGCTGGAAGGGTGGGATTCTCACACCACTGATGTCTGTAATGTCACTTTTCACAGAACGAAAGCTTCCAAAATGAGACACAGAAAAATTACTTGCAGTGAAACAATTATTTTAAACATATTCTTAGCGTTTTTTTGCATACTTAGAGACCTGCTCTCCTTCTCCAAACTTCCAGATTTTTGGATGAGCATTTTCCCCATTTTTATTGCACTTAAACAGGATGGAGGGAAAGGCTGCAGCTTGGATGGTAATTGCTCTCCTGGGCTATGTTTTTGATTCATATTCTAGCTGCTTGGTCATAAGGAGCAGTTTGAATTGCAGAACAGAGGGATTTCTAAGAAAGATGTCAGCTCTACTTTTCCATCAGATGAGGGACAGAATGGGGCACTTGAGGGAGCTATTCACCTTCCCATGGAAACGGTGAGGAGGAGGAATATCCACCAGCCTCTAGAAAAAGGAACTAAATGAAAAGAATAAATTTTAAAAGAAGTGACTATCATTTGTTTTAAGGAAAACCAGTGCTATTATAACTCTGCAAATGGAATTGTTTGAAATACATAAAGCAAAGCTGTGCTATGGGTAGATCTTCTCTTGCTTATGCTGGAGTTAATACTGGAGTGAGCCTAAATTTTAGTGAGTTAAAATATATTCATTATAGATTTTGAAAGTCTGCTTTCAAGATGTGAGGGCTTTTTGCACAGAACTGTAGTGCATATAGCCGCCTGTACCTGCAAGTAGGTGCTGTACTGGGAGGAGGAAGGGATAAAAAGCTAATTTCAGTGGCAGGAGGCCCGTGTCTGGTTCTCTTGATAATCAGAGGGGAAAATTGACCTTGATCAAGGGGAGCAGCAGCCTCACTCTAGGTTTTTCAAAGGTGCCTGAGATCTCCCAAGTCAGGCCCCTGTCCTAAGTCTGTGCTTAGGAGGAGCCTGTCTCTATTGATGATATGAGAGACTGTCAGCATTCGGCTTAATGCCTCTCTTTGATTTCAGAAGCTACCAGTGCCTGACAGCTTATTTGGGTAGCTAAGTATCTTTAACAGGCAGGCCCATTGCTCTTTCTTTGTTTTGCTGTGAATGCCACCCAGTTACTGAAGAAATGTCTGGTACTTACTGGAAGTGGGGAACACCAAATACCAGGAGCAGAGATAAGCGCTGCAGATTGTCTAACCAGGTGCCCTTGGATGTCTGGGAGACACCTCAGGGGCTTTGCATGAACACCCTCAAAATGCCAGTCCTTCCACTGGTGGAAACTGAATGAAATCCCCTAAGGTTCTAGTTAAAGCAAATAAAAGTAGCTAGTTAATGGACCTAAACTAGAGAAGTCTGTCGTACAGGTTTATAAAGATATGTTAGGAAAACAAAAGAAAACTACATTTTGCTGATTTATTCTAAGATCATTCTTACTCTGCGCTTGGCCATGCTTGCTTGCCCAGCTCACGCTTTGCATTCTGAGACTGATTCAATATGATAGTATTTAAACCCTTCTTTGAGGTCTTCATGGGATCCCCTTTGGATTTAAATCTTCCCCAGGTCCCTCTTTCACCCCCACTTCTGATGGATCTTCAACCCATGGTGAACCTCATGCCTTCTGCATATGGGAAGCACTCATACTCCTGTGGCAGATCAGGTGTCCTCTTAGGTTCTCGATGAGATGATGAACAAATCATTAATCTACCAAGAGCTGAAACGTTCTTCTGTCCCTGAGAAAGCAAGGTGGAAATAGCAAAGTGAAACATCTCTAAGCTCTCAACCTTATGTTTCCTATTACTGCACAAGCTGTCAGTCATACCTGATGCCAGAAATTAATGTCAGTGGTTTATTACTAGTTTCTGGCTGAGACCAGGCATGTTGGTACCCTCTTGCCTCATGGAAGTAGCAACCAGCTAGGGGTAAGTGACTTCTTGCTGGGCCATCTCTGTCTCAAGGGATATATACCACGATGGAGGGGAACAGGGAGAGGATTGTGGTGGCTTTTCTCCTTCACAGTGCAGCCCCAGTCTTGGGATGACCTGGGAGACAGGGACCCACCATCTGACTGCAGATGGGGACCAAGCATCTTTGTTGTGATGCTGGAAGGATGAAGGCTGGGAATCAAAACCCACCGAGGCAGATGCTCATGAGGATGCTGGAATTGTGCTCCCCTGGCCTGGAAAACCAGGGCAAAAAGGTTAGTTCCTCAAAGAGCCAAATGTGCTGTTTTCTAGACAAAAGTAATTTCTCATCTGTCAGTGACAGCTCCTATTTAGGAGGATCCTGTTTTGTAGCTGCAAACGAAAAGAGCTGCTTGGCAGCCAGCCAGCAGCACAGCTACTTAATTTACCAATGAAAACTTAGAGGAAATGGGGAAAGTTTGCTAGAAAGCAGGTCTGCAATACAGCAGACTGTGTTTCTCCTTCATGCAACAGAAAATCCAAGAAAAATTTGAAGGTTCACAGAAATATATTTTGTGTATATTTCACTGAACCATACAAGATCTAGCTGTGAGAGTAACTAGAGCACGCAGAGTAACTCTGCATTTACCTTGGTCCCTCCTCTCCTGAGTGCCTTTGTCCATGACTGACAGCCCTTGGACCACCTTGGACCTCCTTGGCTTGAAGGCAGTCAGGCTCTTGCCCTTTGTGTAAGGGTAGACTGGTTCTAGCCTGCTATACATGGAGCCCTGACAAATAAATATATAGATTAAAGGTAATTTCCTGAACGTCTCCTCCTAGGATGCATCTCACTGCCTGGAGAGCGAGTGAAAAATCTTTCCTACAGCAGATCTTTAGTGGCTGGATGTAAATACACAAAGACACCAGTGCCAGCTGCAGGATGACTATTGCAGCCCTGTGGGCAAATTGTCTGCGAGATAAAACCTGTCAGATCACGGCATTGCTGAGACTCACACCCAAGCAACCGGGAAGAGACCATTTTATTAATGATGGTCCTTGCTGCTAAAGCATGCTTTCTTTTGGAGATTCTCCTCATAAAAAATGCTCTTCATGCTTCCTGCTGGCACCTGTCAGCTTTATGGACTTTGCGATGAGTCAGCCACGGAACTGGGCTCAGAAATGTAAATTTTCATTGGAACAATAATCATTATGTGACTCCAATGACAAACATCTCAGTCGTCAACGCTCCTTAAGCATAGGCTGATGGGGCACTTCATATCCTCCCAATCTACCTCAGCTTACCCCAGCTGGTGGAAGAAATAAATACTGTGGGTTTCCCCCTCCCCCCCAGCATTAGCCTTGCAGGTTGTTTAATTACTGGTGATTTTGGAAGACCCAGGTACTGAAGTTTGTGCTCCACTCCCCTGCACAGTCGCCCATGCCTTACATCCCAAACAACTCCATCTGTCTCCTCTTCACCCACACCAATAACTGGTGATTTCTCTAAAACTTCTGTAATGCCCTTTGGCATTTCTAGCCCGAGATTCTGCAGCAGAAGGAAAATTAAAATTTAGGGCAGCATTAAGTTAATTAAACTTACCATCAAATTAATAACACAAGGAATACTGTGCAGACTACATTATTCATTTTCATATTTTATTCAGTAAAAACTCAATTTTTAATGCACTTAGTGTTACTGGAGGATTTCTACCCTGCTAGAGTTTCATGGCACACAGGGTTTCTGGGGTCTTGTATATAAAGTCAATGTAATTTTCACTCAAATGGTAAAAGATTCACAATTAACAAAAGAAATGAGGATTCTCTAGTTTCTGGGAAAGAAATAATAGTCAAACATGGGGGATCAAATTCCTATATGGTTAAATGAATTAATTTTAATTCATCACCTTTCCTGTTACCTTGTTTCCTAGAACTCCTACTATTCTCCCCATCACCAGTTTTGTGCATTGACAAAGTGCCAGTTCACCTCTTAAAGGTTTTTCTAAGGGTCTCAGTGCTGAAGCCTCACTGCACCATCATGGCACTTCCCAACATTATCTGTACAGTTCTGCTCCTGACCACACTGCAGGAGGTCATTATTTATGAAGAATGCAATGAAGTACTAGGACTGCAAGGCTGTGTGCTCCTTCAGGTTGATTTTTTCTTTAAGTGCAGCCAAGCAATAGCTAAATAACATGGTTCAAAGAGATACGGCTCTTCCATTCCAAGGGAACTGTGGATTACGGTCCGAAAGAACTAGTGCAAAATGAAATTATGGACACAATAACCCAATGCAGGCTTTGGAAAGAGGCAGCGGGAATGTAACTTCCCTTGGAAAAAGGAAGAAAATTAATGAAAACTGAAACCATGGCACAGAGACAGCATTATTAAGAAGGAAGACATAAGGAAGGAATCATTAAGAAATGTGCAGCTATTGCTGCAACACAGCACAAGGGAGAAAGGGAGATCAAATGAGCATATTAGGTGCTTCCTTGCTTAATTGCTACATTTATTAAAGGTTATTGTTGATACAGGAATGCGTAGACCTTCGAGGAAAAGCTGCTGCTGGATGACAGTGTTGAGTTTCACCTTATTGTTCGAATTTAGTGCCTTGCCTGGTGCAATGTGCAGAGATGCAATCGAACTAGCAAAGCCTTCTTTCTAAATCCTGCTTCTTTCTAAATCTCTGCTCAGAGGAAGAAGGGACCAGGCAGTTCAGGCTCTGTGGCAAAGCACACAGCCAAACTCCTCAGGATTGCTATATCTCCCTATGAGCCTTGATAATTTCTTTTATGTGAACCTTCACCCGTTCCTCTGAGTTTTTCCAGATACTATCTAGGTTTGACAGCAGGAGAAAA
Organism: Aptenodytes patagonicus; assembly: GCF_965638725.1. Lineage (NCBI taxonomy): Eukaryota > Metazoa > Chordata > Aves > Sphenisciformes > Spheniscidae > Aptenodytes > Aptenodytes patagonicus. The sequence continues at coordinate 195,827,156 of NC_134949.1, read as the reverse complement.
AAAAAAAATCACTCATTTAATAGTGCACGAAATATTCTGATGCCTTACTATTAAAAGAGAAGTATTTTGAAAGAGAGCCACACATCCAGCATGCTGAGTCTGGGTCAGTGCTGAACCTGCTGGGGGAGAGGTGGCTGTGGGGAAAGATCCCAAGCATCTGTGGTGGGTGAAGCTGGAAAAGGAGGAGAAATGCTGCAGTTGCTGGGGTTGGCTTTCCCCCACCCAGCTGCCTGTGCATTTGGGAAGCTGTGGCCGGTATCAGTGCAGCCGAGGAACTGTGATGGCACCCAAAGAGCCTCGGGCACAGTGGAGAGCCTTCCCTACACCCTGTTCAACCTGCAAGGTGAAGAGGGGCTTCTGCAATACTGTTCTTCTGCCTTCAATTTACTCTCTCCACTGGGGCTAGATCTCCCAGATTATGGGCCATTTGTGTCTGTGGAGAAGTGCAAACGTGCTGTGGACAGTCCAGGAGGGTTGGATGGTTTTAGGGGTGAGACTGCATCAGATGTTGGGTTTGCCAGAGCTGCAGAAAGGCTTTTTGCTACAATACATGTCCATGTGAGTGCTTATGCGTGGAGCCTTCTGCATCCAGGACAAGAAGACATCATGTTCACCTCTACTTCTCATCTTTTTCTCCCTTTCTTCCGTCCTCTACCTCCTTCTGCCACCTGCCCCATTCATGTTCAGCAAAGTCTTTGCATTTACAATATTATTTTCCTGACAGCTGGAAATAATGTCTAAAATCTGCATTTTTTAAAAAAATACAGCAAGAATCCACTCACCCAGGAGAGCTAAGGTATTCTTCTAGACCAGCTTCTTTATTTCCTTTTAAAGCAGAGTCTTTTCTAGTTCTCAGCCACTTCACGAATTTTATCTTCTATACTGGCATCCCTGTAGCATGAAGGTGGGTAGACCTTGCCAACATGCTTCAAGCCAGAAGCCTCGAGAGCATCTTTAGCATCAAAAATAAAACTCTGTTCCTGTGGCTGTTTGAAGAAAGGTGTGAAAAGCGGACTTTCATAGTGTGATATTCAAGTGCTGCAGTGCCCAGAACAGAGCTGCTGTCTCCAGGAGGGGAATTCACAAGGCTGAGTGACGCCTAACCAGTGAAGAAGGGAGAGCTGGGAGCCTCAAACTGGGATTAGCATCCTTCATCAGCCTGAGTGGGGAAATGAGAAAGAACTGAAGGTATTCCTGAAATAACTGTTTACCTGCTACCGTGGTATTTATACCTGCTTTTTGGTATGCATAAGTTGGGTCCTTCTCCTCTTCTCTTTATAAGAGACAATGTGAGAAAAGATTGAATGCTTCTCAGTAATTTATTTGGGTTCTTGCTCAGGAAATGAGAGACATGGTTTCTAAGTCCTCTTTAACCTGAAAAGGCTTTAACCTACGTTGCCCCTTTCTCATTTTTGCTAAAACTTGCAGACAACAATAACTAAAAAAAAAAAAATCCACTCGAGGCTAGCCATTTACTCCATGGAAAAGGCTGGCTCCAAAGGCTGCATTAGGATAATGTTGCAACTATAAAGAGATTTCAGGAGATGGAGACCTGTGATAGCAGGAGACAGAAGGTGCCTTCAGGAGATCTCCTCTGTCCTGTGTTCTCAACCAAGTCCAGACCTTCCTCAACATCCATATCCATCAGGAAGTTTAACCCAAAACCTGAGGGCTCTCAGTCCTAAGGGGATAGGACAGGACAATTAAGCCACAGAATATGGTACAGGGTACAGTGCTGGAATGAGGGTTTGGCTCAGGAGCTGCCATGGGTCTGAGCAGAAGCTGCTGCCTTGCATGACTGCACGCTGGACCCTTGCACAGAAGGAAGATACTGCTGACAGCTGCTTGGAGGCATTGACCCTGACGCAGGTACCTGCTGGGGTCAGGAAGGAGCAGGAGCTGGGAGGTTCTCCTGCATTTGCAGCTCCTGTGCCCTTTGCTGGTTGCTCAGGCTTGCAAGGCTCCTGGGTACAGGGCAACTCTTGTCTTCCCCAAGTACTGAGCTCCCTCTGAGCAGAGAGCACCAGCCACATCCCGTGGCAAGAGTATTTGCCTGAAATGCAGCAACCTGTCTGTGGGTAATACAAGGAAGTGGTGGTACAGTATGCGGCCATATACTGGCCTGCTTTGAGCACTTACACAGACAGAAAATTTCCCATTGAAAGGTAAGATGAATGTAGCTAATGACACACTGATGTAGTGCCCAGGGCTTCTCAGCATCTTATGCTTGAAAGCATTTGCATGACCATGCCTTCAAAACAGAGACATATTACACAATGACAACTCAAAAGGATTATAAAACCATGTTTAGTTTACAGCATGCTGTGTGGGCTCACTGACCCATTTACTCAGAGTGATATTTTTCATTTACTGGCCATGTAGCATGGCTTGATTTACAATGTGCAGCTTCAGATACCAACCCTGCCAAAGAACGCAATCAGTGTGGAGTGCTCAGAAAAGCCACATTGCATGGCTAGAAAGTGGGTCTTTTTCTTTCGACAAAAGACCCGTGGTGCAGGTGGCTCATTGAAGGACCCGAGCACTCTCAGCTTCTGCGTGTTCTTTCCTCAGCATGGCTTCGTTGGGGGGTGAGGGAGATCTGCACCTTCTGCATCCAGCCTGGAGATGAGGCTCTTGCAACAGCAACTGCTTTGCCTTTTGCATTGTTGTCTGAGCAGTGTGCTTGGGAAAAAATTCCAAATGGAGACAGCTCATGGTCATGAATTATACAATTCTCTTCTTTCACATTAGGACTCTACAGCAGCCATGGAAATCCAAGGCTGACAGTTCAAAGTAACTCTCTTGTGTCTCTTGTGTTGCAAACATGGGAAGAGAGGCGATGTTATGTACTCGAGTGGGCTGTTGGACTGAATAAATAGATGCTTTTAGAAGCAAAGTTCATACAATGGCATTCGAGAGTGCTGTTTAGTAATTAGTTCTGTGAATAATAAGGCATCACTGAAAGCATTCAAAAGTCTACATAGTAACTTGGGATGAGGGCTTTGAGAGAGACTTGCAGCAATAATCATAAATGTCAGCACTGTTTTGGGGAGGCGGGCAGTGGAGTAGTGCCAATTGATAAGCTCTGGTTTTGTTTTTGCAATGTTTATCTTGTTTGTTTGGGTTGCCAGGCTGAAATTCAGGAATCAATCAGCAGACTATAATGTACGTATTTTCATTATGGCACAAGGAGCCTCAAGTGTCTTTCACTCATGTATTATTCACACAAATGGATGAACAAATAAGTGATCTACTACAGCATGCAAATCCCAGGATATCTGCACAACTTAAAACTACACTGAGGTCCAGACAAAGCCTCCACTGTCCCGCAGTTGCCAAGGCAAGACTAAAATTTTGGGTTATTGGAGAAGTGTAACTACTTGCCACGTTCTTTTTAACTCAAGCACTGGGAGACGGCTGGACACGGAGGTGCCAAACATCTGTGCGCTCAGAGGCCTTTGAAGTGTCTTCAGGATGGACTTTAAGATCCTTTCCATCTCTAAAGAGTCCAGGGGATATGGTCTCACTGTAAGAACTGAGCAGTCACCACTGAAAGACAGAGGATGCTTATAGTTGTCTGCCAAGGAAAAGAAATACAGGTGTAATGCCAAAACCACCTGTTTGTGTAACTGGTTGAGGCTAATGCTATATGAGGAACCCCGGAAGAATTATTCCCAATTATTCCCATGTTTTCCAAATATTAGGAGAAGTGTTTCCCCATTTTTGTTTTATCTGTGCATTAAATGTTTATTCTACCAGGGAACTCTATATTCGCATTCATGGAAAGTCAGCTGGGAATGGTTTACGTGTATTTTCCAGGATTTCACATATAAAACCTTGAAGATGAATTATCTGCAATGCTTTCTGAAAAGCTCATAAAGACAGGACTATAAACTGCATTTTGTGGGAGACATTGGCTGGTGTGCAGTGGGCAAAGCAGGGAGCATGCAGGAACAGCCCCAGTGCTTCCTTGGAGAGCTGGATCCTGATCCTGCCTCTGCCATAGAAAGAACACATGAATGTTTTTCAGTTGAGCATTTCCCTGCTCACATGCTCCTAATTTTCTGGATAGCAGAACTGTGACTCAGAGCCTGCATGCTAAGAGCTGAAACTTTGGTCAGTGGGAGATGGGGTTTTTTTTTGGACTGTGCATGTAAAGTGCCATTTAATACCAACTACTCAAAGATCCAACTCTGGGTCTCCCAACCTGAGGACTCAGAATTTGTGAATGTCCCTCAGTGTCTTGTCTTGTTGCTTCTCCTCCCACCTGTGAAATGGGAAAATGCTCCTTTGACATGAAGGGGTTTCGTGCAAAGAAATCAATGTGATAATGATGGGTCCATGCAAACATCTTGGTGGTCAGAGCAGGGCTTAAATACCGCACTATGCAACAAGGGGTGAACTCTGAGCAACAAGAAGAGAACAACATGTTGACTTGCTGTTCATAAGCTGAACACCATCCAGGGTGTGCAGTGAGTGAGGCGAGTGTCCTAAGGCAAAAAAAAGCCCATAAAATTTTGTGATTAAGTACTAGCACTACTAGCAGGTAAACAGGAGGGGTAAAATGCAGCCTGCACAGGGCTGCCTTTGCTGTGTTATTTGCCACAACTTCCTCAGGACGCTGCTGCACGTTCCCCAGCTGTTCTCCCTTATGGCAGCAATGGGCACTTGAGGAAATGAAGTGTATCCTTAAATTAGTTTCTGGGTTTATTTACTTTGTGTTGACTTCGTCTGTGTTGTTATGGCTACAAACAGACTGTTATGTGACTGTATATGTGTCTTTGGTTTTTTTGGACCCATCCACATCTGAAAGTTTTTTTCCCTTAGAACTGTTCAGAGTTTGTTTGTTTGTTTCTTTTATAAAAACACTGTATATTTCTTCACCTTGGTGACTTCTGTTACTCTTTCCTTTTCCCAGTCACTATGATGGCACAAGGCTAAATCCTACTGAGTTATTGTTTTCTTTGTATTTTACAGCAAGACTCTTGACTCTCCAAATAAGGAAATGAAAAGGAGAAAGAGCTCATGGTTTCCATCTGTTGTAAAACTTCTCACTAAAATTGATGCCCTATAAAGCTGCACCATGCTACAACTTGCTCTGAAACACTGCTTAAGAGAGGGGGAGGAAATAGACTGCTTTTACAGTGTCTTTAAGGAAAAGGAAAAAAAAAGACAGATCTTATTGCAGCCAGATGTAAAGATTTGTCCCTGATTAAGGGTGGGGTGGAAGAGTCCACAAGGTCCTATGCCCCAGTCCTTACAGACTGCTTTCATTTTGAAATGTTGCTCTGCAGTACATGCTGACATAATTTGACTATTTTAGAAATTACAAGTTTTCTTTCTATTTTTAATGCTTTTTTTTTTGAGGTTACCAGAGTAGCATAGTGAATACTAATAATAATAAAAAAGGAACAATTTAAGAATATGTTTCATTTTGTTCTAGGAAAGAAACAACGTGGCTTTAAGCCATCATGCTCCATGGGCAAGTGGAAGGATGAGAATTGGAGTTATCCCTTGACGTCACCAGCAAATTGGGACGTGTCACTACCATTGCCTGGCCAGTCAGCCCCACACTTGAATCCCAGGTACCACTCTGGAATCAACATCTTTTCAAAAAGATGCTGGAAAAGCTATCAGAAAAGAGTCTCCTCATGGGGTGTCCACTTCACTAGCAACCAGGGAACTCTGATTGCTACCAGACCAATTCAAGGGCAGATTGGACTGTCTAGGCAACCCACACTTAAAATGCACTTTCCTAACATAAATCTAATAATAATCCAGAAGAAGAACAGCAAGCAAGGCAGCTAAGAAGATACAAGATCTAAGTCCTTTTCCAGCTTGCTGTCTGTTGCCTGTGGTGACAAAGCATATTGGTTGATGCATCCACTGCTACTTCTAAGTATGCATCCAAATGAGTTTGATGGTCTAAACTAGCATTCCTCAAACTTTTTGCAAGCCTTACACCCTTTCCACTGCAGCTGTCTTCTTGAGATAACCCTGCTACACCCTTTACACTTTTAGTTGCTGGCAGCACTCAGTTCCTCAAACTGGGACAGGAGAGACAGTTGCAGAGGCGCACACTTGTTTCCTTGCTCTGGAGCAATACAGCTGCTACTGGCAATCACTCAGCATAGTTTGGTTTCCCTGGTTTTCTTCTCAAGGTTTTAATGACATCATAAAGAAAAATAATACTTTAATAACTGACATGCATACATTTTAATGACATCTCAGAAGTCTTCCTTAAGATTTTTCTAATCTTCCGTGATTCACTTTGAACATTTTTTTGTGGAGGCCTTCAGGATTGCAAATCAGTGCTTCACTTTGCACACACAGGGCACCTGCGTTACTTGGCGGTCCCCAGCCTCAGATGTTTGTTTCCATCCCTCCTGAAACCTGCTCGTGTGTCCTTTCTGCATTCTCTGGCATAGGAGAGCATGGTGCATCCATCTCTTATAGCCCAGGCACAAAGATTTACTAAAATAAGAGAAGTCATTCAAAGTTTGATTTTTTAAAAACTATTTGGGCTGCTCCAAAAGATCTCAATAGAAATATTTCCAAGAAAAGACTACAACAGTTTTCCTTAGGCCACTTGTGGCATATATGAGCCAGGCCAGCTAGTTTGTTTTCACTTATTTCATTTTGAAAGGTTTCTCACTAGCAGTATTTGCTGCTACTTTGTTGTTTAAGAATCACTGCTTTAATTTCCATCTCACTTAAAACACATATTTACCTGCCAGTGGACCAAACTTAAACAAGGACAATGGAGCTTTAAGTAGAAGAGCAGCATGAAGCCCACAGTAAAGCCATACCAATTTTGTGGAATCATCTTTTTTTGTTCAGGGAGATGGTTTGTGTTCGAATAAAGGCATCTTTATTATTGTCTCTTTTAAAAGCTGTTGTGACTGAAATGCAATTCACTCTTCTTTTCAGGAAGGTAAGTACTGCAGATCACTAAGCAGTGCCATATTAAGAGAAAGCACCTGCCCTTCACAAGGAAACCTAGAGGTAGGTGTCAACCAGTGTCAGAGTTTGAAGCACTGTCTAGGGCAGTCTCCCTTCTCTCCCGTCTCTCCCTTGACCCTTTTGTCAGTCAGGGGACTCATGCTGCAAGTTGACCTAACCCTTGGAGATATGTTCCAAGTGCTGAGAGCTCCAGGTCCTTTCCCTTAGCCTGCTTTAATTAGCCTCATACATTTCCCTCCAGTTCTCCATTTGCACAGGAGAAGTGCACTGACAAGCCCTGTGCCTAGCAAGAGTTGCTGCTCTGAGCTGATTTGAGGTGAATATCCTTCATCCTGTGCTTTGTAGCCATGAGAGTTGAGCAGAGGTATCACTAGGAACTATGCACAGGATGATGCAGGCTGGAAGGGCCTTCAGGAGATCTTTAGTCCAACCTCCTTCTCAAAGCATGGTTAACATCGATTTCATATCAGATATGATTTAGCTTATTCTTAATCTTTTCCTTCATTGATTAGTCTTCAGAAATAATTCTTTGTTACTGTTGAGACTGGTCATCTCCTCTGCATAAGTGTGGACAAGCATGCAGGACAGCAACAATTGCCACTCAGCAGCTATTTCCATTGCATGGGTTAGGTTTTCTACCTGTGACCTGCTGGAGGGGCTGACTTTTAAAGCAAAATGTTCACATCAGAGCTGTAAGAAATGTCTCAAGTTGGCCATGAAGAACTGAGACAGCTGTGATAATTACTTGCTCTTGAAAATTTTGCACATCTCTACAATAAAACTCCTACCCTCTGAGTTACTAGAGAAAAAATGCTGCAGGTTGTGTCAAGTCTTTCATTTGTTTTACTTTCATACAGAATGTTCAGAGGTGGATGATAAATGGAGACACAACTGTGTCTTACCAGGTACAGGTATAGATGGTAATTGTTTTAAGAACAGGTAGCTGATTTGATTCAGGATCCCAAACGCTTCACAAATTGTACATCTGAAGTGAAGGATTCTTGCAAATCTGGTGGGAAGAAGCAGCTTTGATTATATGTAGTCATGAACGGTGCCCAGTAAAAAAAGGAGTTTTGATGTATTATGTTGTTTCTAGCAGGCAATCTATCTCTTATCATAACCCTAAGATATCTCTGTAATGAGGCCATCGCGAGTATATGACCCCGTCAATTCTGCAAATAACTGACAAAATCCTGTGCCCACTTCTGCTATATCTCGCTCGGTAGGGAGTGTTCCTGGTTTGATTAACCTAAGAGGTAAGCACTATTATCTCTGGGACTTTTGTGTCATTCTTTATTAGGGATTTTTCATTATAAGCAGTAGATAATTTTAAAAAAAGACATTCTAAGCAAAAAAGAAGAGTTATCTTTCTTCCTCTTCCCTGTAACTTTTTCAGAGAGCACAATTACATCCCTAACTATACAATTCCTTGCACTGAATCATCGCCAAGAGAGATGTTTCCAAAGGATGTTGCTTTTAGAACAAGAAAGAATGCAAGAGACTCCATGTAAGACAATTCCACACTTTTTTGATCTATCAGCTTTGAAAAAGAAAACATTCCAACACGCAGTTCACCCTTTTCTCACCACATTTGCCGAGCTTCAATGGTTAAAGTGTTTCAAATGAAGATGCTTTATCTTTTTTGATTCAGAGCTGGCTCCATTTCAAGTGCTCTCATGCCCCTTCTCATGGTATCTTGTTGGGTTTTCACTGACGTAGATCACCTACCAAATTATACCAGAGGACAAATACAGTTATTTTGTGAGCGGGTGTGTAAATCCTCTCTGAAGCTGATTCCGGCTGTCGAAGCTGAATGTCACCCTATGCGTTCACCTTGCTGTGCAGAACAGCTCTTCTGGGTTTGCATTTACCTGATGTTCTGTCAAGCTGACCAGGTCATTTCTGCTTCTGGAAACATGACATGTCAAAACAGCACTCTTGCAGCAAAGACATGGTAGTCTTATGGCACTTTTTGAAATGCTGGAAATGGCAGTCGAGGTGTTTTGGGCAAAGCCATGTAGGTATGAGTTCCCACTGTGATCCCAAGTAGGCGCAATATCTCTTACTCTAGTGAAGTATTGCATCTGCATGCTTGTATGCTACCAAGAGATTTTAGGAAGCAACTCTTCAGGGTGTGTATATAAATACTAATTAATCTTTTTTCACATCAGCGCTGTGTAGATGTTTTATGCTTGTAGGTGGCCATATTTCTCCTCCCAGCCATTTGTCCCAGGCACAGTACAGCAGCTCAACTCTCCCTTGTTCTGCCATCTTTGACCATTTGAGAACTCTCCTAATTTTCTACTTGTTGCACAACCACCTCACCCTTTCCCATAAGAGCCCTTCACCAATTTTCCCTGAGGAACTCTGCAGGTCCTTTTACCAGTCCCTAACCTTTTCTGCTTTGGAATATGCTCAGTGCCTCTGCCCACCTGCACATCCTCCCTGGCTTGCTGCCTGAAGGACAGGTCACAAGCCCTCCTCTCTCAGGTGCCCCCAAGTAAGTCCCCATGCTCCTCTCAGGGACCCTCCAGCAGGATCCAAACCTTCCCTGAGAAAACTCCAGCCTGTCCTTGCCTAGTCAGAGCTCAGCAACATCCTACAGAGAATCATAGAATCATTGAGGTTGGAAAAGACCTCTAAGATCATCGAGTCCAACCGTCAACCCAACACCACCATGCCCACTATACCATGTCCCTAAGTGACATGTGCATTACTCTCAGTTGTTCTGCCTCTCGCAGAGGAGATCAGCTTCGGTGCAGGCGCGTCCCGCAGCGGAGCTGCAGATCGCAGCGTACAGGGGGGTTTCCTGAGCTGGGGAAACCCCAGGGGAGCGCAGAGACCCGCCGGGAGCCGGCAGCTCTCACGAGGGTGGCTGACGAGGCGTGGGCAGGGCCAGGAGTAACGGCTGCCACCCCCCGCTCCTGCAAACGGCAGCCCCAGGGAGCGCTAGCGAACGGGAGCGCTGCAACCAGGACGGGCAAACAGGGCGTGGCGCGGCAGTTTGCGCGGCAGTTCGTGCAGGGAGGGCGCCTCTTCGAAGGAGGGGCATTCCACGGGCCGAGTGGGAGACTTGGAGTACACAAACCCAGCAACCGGGCACCGTTCTGTGACCATCGGCACAGGTCAAGGGCACTCATCCTACCTGACCCTCAAGGCAGAATGGCGGGCACTCGTCTGAGATCAAAGGCGGCAGCTCCAGCTGGGGGGTTTGCACCATCTACCCCAGTGGCGGCCGATGCCTCCACACAGACAGAGCTGCTGAAGGGAGAGGCTGCAGTGCAGACCTCAGGCTGCAGGGAGTGCCCAGACCTCTCTCCTGGGGCAGGGACAGGCAGCAGACCTGCCTGAAAAATGTGTGCCCAAGTGGAGGACCTCCTGCAGCAGGTGGCTGAGCTGCAGGAGGCGGTGAGAAGGCTGCGTAACATCAGGGAGGTGGAGAAGGAGTTAGATAGCTGGTTCCAAGCGCAGTCTGCAGCGGACCCGCAGCCCACAGCCAAACAGCCAAAAACTCCCCCACCGGCACACACAGAAGGGAGGGGGGCCAATAGTGCAGAAGAATGGATGGTTGCAATGGCAAGGACCAGCAGGAAGAAGAGACTTCCCCCGAAGTCTGAGGTGCCCTTGCAGAACCGCTTCACCGCTCTGCAGACTGAAGAGGAAAGACCCATCACAGCAGGAGAGATGCTGGAGCTGAGTAAGGCAGCCCAATCTGCCCCCCGTATAACAACTGGCAGCACTAAGAAAAGGCGCCGGGTGATAGTAGTAGGTGACTCTCTTCTGAGAGGTACGGAGGCACCCATTTGCCAACCTGATGCACTCTCTAGAGAGGTGTGCTGCTTACCGGGAGCTTGTATCAGGGATGTCACCAAGAGGCTACCAAGCCTCATACAATCCACTGACTATTATCCGCTGCTGTTGTTTCACGTGGGCACCAGTGACACAGCCAGGAGCAGTCTGAGGACTATCAAGAAGGACTACAGAGCCCTGGGAGCAGCGGTAAGGGACTCTGGAGCACAGGTAGTTTTTTCATCAATCCTCCTGGTCAAAGGGAAGGGGTTTGAAAGGACCAGTCGAATCTGGTGAATCAACAAATGGTGCCACAACAGGACTGGTGCCACAGCCAGGGGTTTGGCTACTGAGAAACCTGGTCTACTAGGGGCTGATGGGGTCCATCTGTCAAAGAAGGGGAAGAGCATCTTCAGTCATAGGCTTGCCAAGCTGGTGAAGAGGGCTTTAAACTGAAGTTGCCGGGGGAGGGGAACCTCAATCCATCCCACTCCTACCAGTTTGATGCCAGGGCCAGCAATAGGTGCCCAGAGCCTGGAGAAGGATCACAGGGCAGCAGGAGAGTGCCTGAAGAGCAGCACAAAGGAACTCCAGCCAGTAAGACAGCTTCATCGGGGGCCCAATGAATGCAAACGCACGTAGCATGGGGAATAAACAAGAGGAGTCAGAGACGTGCGCACGCCTGCAGGGCTATGACCTTATTGGCATCATGGAGACATGGTGGGATGGCTCCTATGATTGGAGTGTTGGGATGGAGGGATACAGGCTCTTTAGGAAGGATGGGCAGGGGAGACAAGGAGGGGGTGTTGTCCTCTATGTCAATGACCAGCTGGAGTGCATGGAGCTCTGCCTGGGGATGGATGAGGAGCCGACCGAGAGCTTATGGGTCAGGATTAAAGGGAGGGCAGGGACAGGTGACATTACGGTGGGGGTCTGCTACAGGCCACCCGACCAGGAAGAACGAGCGGATGAGGCCCTCTATAGACAGACAGGAGCAGCCTCACGCTCACAAGCCCTGGTCCTCATGGGGGACTTCAACCACCCCGATATCTGTTGGAGGGACAACATGGCAGGGCATAAGCAATCCGGGAGGTTCCTGGAATGCGTCGATGATAACTTCCTTCTCCAAGTGGTGAAGGAAGCCAACGAGGAGAGGTGCTATGCTGGACCTTGCTCTCACCAACAAGGAGGGGCTGGTGGGGAATGTGAAGCTCAAGGGCAGCCTGGGCTGCAGTGACCACGAAATGGTGGAGTTCAAGATCCTTAGGGCACCAAGGAGGGCGCACAGCAAGCTCACTATCCTGGACTTCAGGAGAGCAGACTTTGGCCTCTTTAGGGATCTGCTTGGCAGAGTGCCATGGGACAAAGCCCTGGAGGGAGGAGGGGCCCAAGAAAGCTGGGTAATATTCAAGGATCACCTCCTCCAAGCTCAGGAGCGATGCATCCCAACAAAGAGGAAGTCCGGCAAAAACGCCAGGAGGCCTGCATGGCTGAACAAGGAGCTCCTGGACAAACTCAAACACAAAAAGGAAGCCTACAGAGGGTGGAAGCAAGGACAAGGAGCCTGGGAGGAATACAGAGAAATTGTCCGAGCAGCCAGGGATCAGGTTAGGAAAGCTAAAGCCCTGATAGAATTAAATCTGGCCAGGGACGTCAAGGGCAACAAGAATAGCTTCTATAGGTACGTCGGGGATAAAAGGAAGACGAGGGAAAATGTGGGCCCTCTCCGGAACGAAACAGGAGACCTGGTTACCCGGGATATGGAGAAGGTGGAGGTACTCAATGACTTTTTTGCCTCGGTCTTCACTGGCAAGTGCTCGAGCCTCACTGCCCAAGCTGCAGAAGGCAAAGGCGGGGACTGGGAGAATGACGAGCCGCCCACTGTGGGACAACATCAGGTTTGAGACCATCTAAGGCACCTGAAGGTGCACAAGTCCATGGGACCCGATGAGATCCATCCGCGGGTCCTGAAGGAACTGGCGGATGAAGTTGCTAAGCCACTATCCATCGTATTTGAGAAGTCATGGCAGTCCGGTGAAGGTGCCACTGGCTGGAAAAGGGGAAACATAACCCCCATTTTTAAAAAGGGAAAAAAGGAAGACCCGGGGAACTACAGGCCAGTCAGTCTCACCTCTGTGCCTGGGAAGATCATGGAACAGATCCTCCTGGAAGCTATGCTGAGGCACATGGAGGACAGGGAGGTGATTCGAGACAGCCAGCATGGCTTCACCAAGGGCAAGTCCTGCCTGACCAACCTAGTGGCCTTCTATGATGGAGTGACTACATCAGTGGACACGGGAAGGGCTACAGGTGTCGTCTGTCTGGACCTCTGTAAGGGCTTTGACGTGGTCCCCCACAACATCCTTCTCTCTCAACTGGAGAGGTATGGATTTGATGGGTGGACTGTCCGGTGGATGAGGAATTGCTTAGATGGTCTCATCCAGAGGGTAGTGGTCAACGGCTCAATGTCCAGATGGAGGTTGGTGACGAGTGGCATTCCACAGGGGTCTGTATTGGGACCAATAGTGTTTAATATCTTCATCAATGACATAGACAGTGGGATCAAGTGCACCCTCAGCAAGTTTGCAGATGACACCAAGCTGAGTGGTGCGGTCAACACGCCAGAGGGACGGGATGCCATCCAGAGGGACCTGGACAAGCTCAAGAAGTGGGCCTGTGTGAACCTCATGAGGTTCAACAAGGCCAAGTGCAAGGTTCTGCACCTGGGTTGGGGCAACCCCTGGTATCAATACAGGCTGGGGGATGAAGGGATTGAGAGCAGCCCTGCCAAGAAGGACTTGGGGGTACTGGTGGATGAAAAGCTGGACATGAGCCAGCGATGTGTGCTCGCAGCCCAGAAGGCCAATCGTATCCTGGGCTGCATCAAAAGCAGCGTGGCCAGCAGGTCGAGGGAGGTGATTCTGCCCCTCTCCTCTGCTCTGGTGAGACCCCACCTGGAGTACTGCGTCCAGCTCTGGAGCCCTCAGCATAAGAAAGACATGGACCTGTTGGAGCGGGTCCAGAAGAGGGCCACAAAAATAATCAGGGGGATGGAACACCTCTCCTATGAGGAAAGGCTGAGAGAGTTGGGGTTGTTCAGCCTAGAGAAGAGAAGGCTTTGGGGAGACCTCATTGCAGCCTATCAGTACTTAAAGGGGGCTTATAAGAAAGATGGGGGCAAACTTTTTAGCAGGGCCTGTTGCGACAGGACAAGGGGGAATGGCTTTAAACTAAAGGGGGATAGATTTAGGCTAGATATAAGGAAGCAATTTTTTACGCTGAGAGTGGTGAAACACTGGCACAGGTTGCCCGGAGAGGTGGTGGATGCCCCATCCCTGGAAACCTTCAAGGTGAGGTTGGCCTGGGCTCTGAGCAACCTGATCTAGTTGAAGATGTCCCTGCTCACGGCAGGGGGGTTGGACTAGCTGACCTTTAGAGGTTCCTTCCAAGCCAAACTATTCTATGATTCTATGATTCTATTATTCTTCATTACTGATGCTTTGTGGTATGTAGTTGAGATAATAAGGGCAAAGAATAGCAGAAGGGTCTTGCTGTCCAGTTAGTCCTGGAATCAGAGAGATGAAAGCAGTGCTGAGGGGATGAGGTTGATTTCTTGCTTACCAATCTGGGAAGCCAGAAGGCCAGAGAAAGTGGAGAAAGCCAAAAGCGAGAAGGAGTAGGGACAGCCCTAGTCAACTTGTTGGCTAGGCACAGGCTGGGCTCTGGTGCTCTACCCCAGTGGAGCCGGACATAATTAACAGTAGAGGTGTGACCTTGTACCATTATATGCATCAAACACACATATAATGTATTTATACAACAAATTCATGAGAGAAAAGACATCACTTGCTTTTCTCTTTGCATAATAGCATTTGGTTAGCACTATTGAGAACAAGCATTTTTATATATATGAAATTCTTCAGGAGGAAACTTCTGCACAAATTCACAATATTGCAATGGCTGGAGAAAGAGATGGAGTGTTTCAGAGCTCATCTGCATTGCTACCAAATGACCTTCTTTGTTAGCTGATTTAATAAGACGGACAGACAAGATTTTGTGCAACTTCCCTACTGATAAATGCATAGGGAAAATGTCAGTGGTTGATGTGTTGTGGCAAAATGTATTCATCTTCTTCGTAAGTCTTGAGCTGCCAGTCTTTTTCACGTACAGCTTGCAAGAACTGATTTGATTAAGTTATCCAAAAGGCTCAAGCCACTATGTTATTTTCTTTTTTATGAACTTTACTGAAGTCCCCCTGCTCAGTAATAAACACAAATAATCAAACTGCCTTTCGGAAGGCATGAATGGCTAGGGCCAAATGAGTGATGTCAGAGTACAAGAATAAAAGCAAAGTATGAAAAGATGCAATTTATCACACACATTGTAACCAGCCTCCTTGGACAGGCCCTCTTCAACTTTCATTGTGAAGAGCTTTGTTCTAACCAGTGACTGTCATTTTTCTACATATAGGCTCCTTTTTTTTCTTCCCCCCCCCCTTTTTTCCCCTGAGAACAGAACAGCCAGAAAGCACATCTATTTTCTATTTAAAGTTTTTGCATGTTCCTGCCAGCGGGAATTTGTTAAATGTGAACTGAAGACTTCCATGAAAGTTCAGGTTCATGACTTCATCACTTACCTCACGTTGATGTCTCTGTAGGATCCCTGGCTCCATTACGCAAGGTGCTATGTAAAATCTAAGGAGGACAAAGTAGTCTTCCTAGTTTACAAAATAAAAACTATGAGCAGCTCGTGAAGGGGTCTGGCTTCTGGGTACTTTGTGCACATATTGACTTAGTTGTAATTACGTTCCTCTAAACAGATGCCTTCCTCTCCCCGCCCCATGGGTAACTTCTGGATGTTTCACAGTTTCTCAAGGTAGAGCAATGGAGGCAGGAATAGCCTTTTCAGGCAGGCCACTTGTGCAGGGACATTCTCTTCTCTGTATGCCAAAAAGAGATTATACCAAAGTAATCTCGCAAAGGGATGGGATAAGCCTCAAAGGTCAAGTAATATTTTAATTTGAGGATCTCCAGAGGGATACTACCTCTGGATAAGACAGACATGGACAGGCAGACTCCTCTTCCTCTGAAGACCTTTGAGGATACCTGCCTCATTCTCTGTGCTGCAGGTAGGGAGCTCTGGCACTTATTTTAGGGGGCTAGTTCAAGCACCTATGATCTGGATGTGAAACGGATCCCTCCACTGCTTTTGTATTTGTAGCCAAGGGCAGTAGGAACGAACCAGCTGTGTCATATCCAGGAGAATTGAACTCTGCTTCTATCTGGCAGGCTGTCTCATTGCTATTTTGAAGCAGGTCAGATCATCCTGGAAGCATTTATATGGCACCAATCATTATGCAATTCAGCAAGCGACGACTCATGGAAAGCACTGTGATATTTCAAATACTGTGGGGGATTTCGTCTCATGTCAAATATAAAATATACAGCTATTTAAACAAGCTGATAGTTTCTCAATCTAATACGTGACTGATTTTTGTAAACTGTGTATTACACAAATCTGTGCTTTGATTTAATTTCCGTGCCTCATTAAGGTTTTCAGACTTCAGTCCTAATAAGAACTGTTTGTTATTCTTTGAAATGATGTAAGAAAATATTCAGCTCTTGCTGAGGAATTAGGAAAGAAAATAAACCATTTTCCTGTTTTCCTAGTTTGAATAGATATTTAATTAAAGTGACATGCCTTGGGCAAAACCTAATTAATACATCATCTCTCTATAACTAAAATTAATGGAAGGCTTACGACTGCTGAGCTGCAGAAGGGACTGAAAATTTCTTTCCTATCTTCTTACTCATTTTTCGTCTGACCATCCATCATTATTTTCTCATTGGAAGAGGGAAGATTTTTTTCTGATCATTCAATTTTAATACATACTGATGGATAATTCCCTGCTAGCTCCACTGCTCTGCCAACTTTTGCATTTTGATCATTTCCATTATGACTTGTAGCCTGAGCAAATGCTATGGTAAGGCTTTGCAGTGGAGGTAGTACAGGCCCAGTTCAGCCAATGCTTCCTCACACAAATAGTTTTCCCTGTGGAAGGCTCACCCATGGGTGTGCTGACCAGTGTGTGGGATGTACTGCCTCCTGCCCTCTTCCAAGATGGGAGAAATTTGCTTTCTGCTGGTGTGGCTCCTTGGGTTAGGGAGTTTCCTGAGCAGTGCAGGGCATAAAGCTGCTGGAACTGCGGAGTATCTCAGTGAGTTCATGGACATCATTGGGAGAGGCGTTATGCCTTCTCCCTGGGATGTGCTTTTAATAAGCTGAGAGGGCAGGGAGAAGTATACGTCCTTCTGGCAAACAGAGTGGCTATCTCATGGTGAGGCAAATGAACATGAACATCTTTACTCCCCCAATCACAAGCCCTTGTCTCTTCCCTCTGTGGCACTGGAAACAGTAGCACCTGGTTAAAAATTAAGACGACAGAAGGTGTCACACTGTCACCACTTTGTGTGAGGTAATGCAGTAACTATTAACACATACAGGACATGGTGACGTTGTGGAGGAACCCTTCTTCCTGTGGGATAAACCTAGTCTAGACTTTCCCTTCCTTGCATGCCTTCTTGAAAGCAACAGTTTTGAGAGCTTCACCACCAACATGCCTGTCTCTATCTTCTCCATCCTCTTCCTGTTCCTCCTAACTCCTGTCCATCGTTACCGTTGCTATAACCACCCTTTCTGCCATTCTTCCCTTGTTTCTCTGTGGAGTGAGCTCATCTGTTTACAATGGTGAGAGCACTTTCTTGTCTCAGCTCCTTTGGTGTGATCTACTGCTGTCAGGATGCCTGTGTGTATCAAAACCCATTATTTATTGAACTGACATGTGTTGTCTTCCGCAGCATTGCTGCTCTGTCCCTCAGATGCTTTGTTTCACCTTCTACTCCTTGATGTGGTCTGTAAACTCCTGAGGTTGATGATCTTTTCCATCTGATTTAATTTTTATAGGTTGTAGAGAAACAGGAGATGATGGTATTGACACAAGTCCGAGACCTGCCAGGATGAGACTATCCCCACAGAGTGGACCAGATGTTGATGATGGATAGTTGAACTAGATTCATTGTGTGCTGGTGCTCTGTAAGGATCCTGCATAAATGCATGTCTGTAATGCCATGGCAGGAAGTCTTTGCGTGAGATGGACTGCGTAGAAAGATGAGAAAAGCAGGACATGAATGAAAGAAAAATGGAGAAACTGACTTGTTTTGCAGTATGAAGAGGTCATGCTTGAGGGTGAATGCCAGTGAGTGGAGAGGACACCAGCCCCTGTTGCTGTGCATGAGGAGAGCTGCTGGTTTCAACGGGGTGGCAGGAATGTGGAGGAAAATCCTGAGAGGTTTGTCCACTGCCTCGGACCTCATGGGATGACAGAAAAAGCAGAATTTCTCTGAACTTCTGATACTCCCCATGTAGGTGTCTTATTCCTTTTGTGTATGAAAAAAACTGTTGTGGAGATCAGTTCTGGGATTCCAAGGCATTAGGGACAATGGCTGCAGAGAAACTTTCCTCACCTCTCAGTATTGCATCCTGCACTGCTACCCGTAACTCGTGTTCCTTCTCCACATGTGCTTTATGAAAGGGGGATGTGTATTCCCTAGTGCACATACCCATAAATCGCTCCAAAGACCCTTATTCACAATGAAGAGGGGTGTTCAGGCTGAGACCCTTGGCTTTCACAGCAAAAGGAAGGAGGAGGAGAGAAGAGAGGCAAGTCTGAGAGCATAGGAAATTGGAGAGCCATCTGGTGACAGAAATAAATGAGTGTCAGAAAGGAAGGGAGGGAAAAGGGGGAGGGAAAGAAGGGAGAAGGATTTACAATCAAAACCAAAATCAGAAACAGAACATAGGGATGTAAGAAATATTAAACATAAATATGCTGAGGGCTATTGTAGCTTTTCTTATTATCACATTTCTACTTCATGCTGACAACAATACTTTGTAGTGAATTTGCTCATTTGTTTCCAGACAATAGCTCCTAATCTGTCAGCGGAGTTTTTATGAAAGCTTGTGCTATTTCTGCCCCTCTAGAGATTGCAGTTCACTTCAGTGAAGATCTGGATTGTCCTCTAAAGAACCTCATGCCTTTTCATTAGCGTCCTAATTAAGGAGACTTAAGCTAGCTGGAATGAATTTGCACCTTAGTGATGCTTCTCATTAAAGAAGGAAAAGAAGGTTGAAGTTGGTAAATCCTGTGACTTAGGATTTACGACGTTTTGTAACTGGAATGAAGCATCACTGACGGGTTGCTCTACAAGCATCAAATTGGATGTTTCAGGCAGTTTTATTCACTGGCTGCTGTAAACCATCATCACATTCTCCTCCTGGAACTGATGTAATTTGCCATTAAATTTAGCTTTGCTGCTCCATAGGGCAATTGGAGTACCTTGTGCAATGTGGGACTTTGGAAAGTTTAATATTAGTTTCACATTTCCTTCCTGGATCCCACATCAGTCAAAACAGGGCACTCTTGCTCTCTGGCTCCTGTGGCACACCAATTTTTTTTGGTAAAATTTTATATATGTGTAACATTTCTTAGTTCCTGGATCCCAGAATGGGTGTGAAACATTCAGCATATGGAGAAGCAGAATTATTAGCAGAGCGAAAGTGAGAGAGAAGTTTGTTACTCTTCGAAGCTTGCAGGATTAGGCAACGGGTGAAGTGAATACTGATCAACTCCAGAGCTGGATTTCTGCAATCCAGAAGGCTATAGACATATGGATGGGGTTGCGGGCATAGCAATTGTCTTTGCTGCCACCCTCATCCTTCTTCCAGGATCAGAGATGTGCTGTCCTAATCCATCGCAGAGTAGCATGAGGTACTTCACAGCCATGGTAATACATAAATCTAGCTTCAGAAAGTGCTAATGAAGAGCCTAACTATTTCTTCCTACAGGTGTGACCAGACAGCAAACTAGAAATGGTCTGAGAAAAGCCAGCAGCAGTGGGATGGAGAAGAGGTGGTGAGTGCAGTGTGAGAAATGTGAGTGGGAGCATGTGGAGAGCCAGAGCAGGGAGAGGAGGAAAATGGTCTCTTCAGCATCCCAGGGAGGAGGGATTTCCCTGGCCCTGCAAGCTGCATACAGACAGGCAAGGAGGAGTTTGGCATCTCACAGACAGAGCTGTACTGCACTGTACTGCAGCACTGAGCTCCTTGTGGGTATGGCTTTATGGATCTGCCTTCAACACCCTCATGACACAGCCCCCAGGTTTATTTCGCAGCCTTTGGCATGAGCAGTAGGTTAGGACACTGAAAACACCTTTTTTCCAACAATAATGTTCAAGTTGCATTTATCAAAGTTCATAACACTGTATTTCCACTACAGCATCAAACCTTCCCTCTCCCTGACCCACCACACAACACGAGCACATATTTTTCAGTTTGCAGCAGTTTGAGCCGTGTTCTTCAGCATACAGCTAGCAATATATAGCATGCCAGGAAGAGGGAAACATGCAACTACTTTAAAAACAAGATGCTGCGATTCCCAGCAGACTCTGGCCGAGATGCTGTGTTATGCATCGCAGCATATACTACTGCTGGAACAGCACTGCGTTTACAGGTAAATGCAGTTTTGAAAATGGAGGTGCAGCTGGCACATTGCCCCATAGTCCCTTACTGACCAACGCACACAAGTCAAGAGGCACAATTTAACGTTACCAAAGCTCTTTACACCATGTTCTCTCCAGTCTGCTGGGGATGGGGCATTAGGTCCTCTTCAGCATTGCAGCTGCAAATAAGCCTTCGTGTCATCATGTGTGGTCATGACCATGGCTATAGTCAGACTAAGATACCACGACTTCTGCAAGTTGTGACATTTTCTGACATGCATGAAAGAGCTAATGACCAGTAAAGACAGGAGTCAGCTTACCCAGCTTTACCTAAGAGTCAGGCATTACACCGGTTGTCTCACTTTCCTCCGTAATCCATGGCAGAGATAAGCAGTTCCAGAGAGAAGTCATCCCACCTGTCTTGGGGTATGAGATGAGGAATTGCTGTCTGGAGGTATACCTCCATGCACGCTACATAAATGTAGATGATTGATGTAGACTGAGCACCTACTTTCCAGGTGGATGAAGATATGGGGAAATGATGTCCCCTGACTTTACTTTTTTGTTTGCAGGCGGTCCATAGCTGGACTGACCTTTATAAATGCCTTGTTAGGTGTTCAGATTTTTTCCAATTTCCCTGAAAAGATTCCAAACTGTAACTGTTAGCAAAATCTTGCTTCTTTGGAAGGACTGTGGTGGGTTGACCCTGGCTGGATGCCAGGTGCCCACCAAAGCCACTCTATCACTCCCCTCCTCAACTGGACAGGGGAGAGAAAATACAATGAAAGGCTTGTGGGTCGAGATAAGGACAGGGAGATAGAATCATAGAATCATAGAATCATAGAGTCATAGAATAGTTTGGCTTGGAAGGGACCTCTAAAGGTCAGCTAGTCCAACCCCCCTGCCGTGCGCAGGGACATCTTCAACTAGATCAGGTTGCTCAGAGCCCCGGCCAACCTCACCTTGAAGGTTTCCAGGGATGGGGCATCCACCACCTCTCCGGGCAACCTGTGCCAGTGCTTCACCACCCTCAGCGTACAAAATTGCTTCCTTATATCTAGTCTAAATCTACTCCCCTTTAGTTTAAAGCCATTCCCCCTTGTCCTGTCGCAACAGGCCCTGCTAAAAAGTTTGCCCCCATCTTTCTTATAAGCCCCCTTTAAGTACTGATAGGCTGCAAGAAGGTCTCCCCGAAGCCTTCTCTTCTCTAGGCTGAACAACCCCAACTCTGTCAGCCTTTCCTCATAGGAGAGGTGTTCCATCCCCCTGATCATTTTTGTGGCCCTCTTCTGCACCCGCTCCAACAGGTCCGTGTCTTTCTTATGCTGAGGGCTCCAGAGCTGGAAACTGTACTCCAGCTCTGGATGATCACTCAGCAGTTACTGTCATGGGCAAAACAGACTCGACTTGGGGAAATTAGTTTAATTTTATTACCAATCCAAATCAGAGTAGGGTAATGAGAAATAAAAAGTAAATCTTAAAACATCTTCCCTCCACCCCTCCCCTCTTCCCGGGCCCAACTTTCCTCCCGAATTCTCTATCTCCTCCCCCCGAGTGGCACAGAGGTACGGGAAATGGGGGTTGTGGTCAGTTCGTTACATGCTGTCTCTGCTGTTCCTTCCCCCTCATGGGGAGGACTCCTCACACTCTTCCCCTGCTCCAGCGTAGGGTGCCTCCCACGGGAGACAGTCCTCCATGAACTTCTCCAACATGAGTCCTTCCCACAGGCTGCAGTTCACGAACTGCTCCAGTGTGGGTCCCTTTCACGGGTTGCAGTCCTTCAGGAACAGACTGCTCCAGCGTGGGTCCCCCATGGGGTCACAGGTCCTGCCAGGACCCTGCTCCAGCGCAGGCTTCCCATGGGGTCCCAGCCTCCTTCGGGCATCCACCTGCTCTGGTGTGGGGTCCTCCATGGGCTGCGGGTGGATATCTGCTCCACCGTTAACCTCCATGGGCTGCAGAGGAATCTGCTCCAGCACCTGGAGCACCTCCTCCCCCTCCTTCTTCACTGATCTTGGTGTCTGCAGAGTTGTTTCTCTCACATATTCTCACTCCTCTCTTTGGCTGCAGTTGCACAGGTTTTTCCCCCCCTTCTTAAATATGTTATCACAGAGGTGCTACCGCCATCACTGATGGGCTCGGCCTTGGCCAGCAGCGGGTCTGTCCTGGAGCTGGCTGGCATTGGCTCTATCAGACACAGGGGAAGCTTCTAGAAGCTTCTCACAGAAGCCACCCCTGTAGCCCCCCTGCTACCACAACCTTGCCACGCAAACCTTCTTTTGAGGCTTTATACTCATACCATGTTTTGGCTTGCTCAATCAGTTAATACATAAACAAGTCAAGCAGATGTAATAACAGACATTGCTTCAGATACATCAGCTGAAATGAACCATGTTTAATAACTGGGCAAGTTTGTGCCAGTCATCATATGACTTTCTTATCCAATACAGATGCAAGTCTGCACAGCTATATGAAAAGGTAAATGGAAAGGGTCTTGAAGACGGCAGAGGAAAAAAATCTAGTGGAAAGTCACAGAAATCTTCAGGAATATTTTTTCTTCTGATGTGCAGAGCTCTCTTGAAGGAAGAGAGGAAGCAGAAATCTGTGGCCCACCCAAGCTATAGTGTGACTCTGCTCTTTCTCTTTCTGAAGAGAGCTGTACTTTCATCTCCCCACCCTTTCCTTGCTTTGGTTGTTTAAATTCTGACCTGGAACTGTCCCACACAGGAGTGCATCCGTCGGGGCAATGAGGTCTGGGTGTGAGGGCTGTTAATACCTGTCTGAGTGCAGCTGACACTGCAGCTGGGAGAATGAACACTGCTGTGGTGCTGTGCTCTGTCTCTACAGGATTCAGTCGTCACTGTGTCTGGGATGGCTCTTCCTTGACAGGCAGGAGGAAACCTGAGCCACTGGCACTTTTTCTCCTCTGAATCCTGCTGGCTGCAGTCGATGTGGTGAAAACCTTTCCAGTGTCGTAGTCATTCAAGGTGCTGCCTGATCTGAAGGGCCTGGGGCAGGTGATCCCTTGGATTCAAATGCATAAGCATGAATTCCCCAGTGAAATTAAACAAATAAGGGTAAGCTTGGCTGAGTTTTGGTGATCTTGTTCCCTACTTCCCAGCCTTGTCTGTGCTGCAGAGACAGCTGTGGGGCTAGGACCAAATGAGACAGCTGTGGGGCTAGGACCGAATTCTATGAAACCAGCTGGTTCCCAGTCCCAGATATCTAGGCACAAACAGTCAAAAAAAAAAAAAAAGATTTCTAGAAGGGGCTTTCTGTGGGGCTCTGGTGCTCGAAGCACACATCCTTACTCAGGACTTCCAACGAGGAAAGGATTTCTCAGTTTTTCATGGCAATTGCAGAGGGAAGGACTCCTTTTTGTCTAGCTGCTGTATATTGTAGGAAACAAGCCATTTGGCTTTATATTTTCTATCAATCAGAGGGGCTTTACTTTATTCTTAATATTGAGTCAATAACAAATCTTTAGATGATCACAGCATAGAAAGAATGCAAAGTGCAGCAGGCTTCAGCCACGAAGGCTTTGAGCTCTACGCAGCTGAAGGCTCCAGCAGTTCAGGGGTTGGGCATTCATGCACGGGGTGAAGTTGTCTGACGGACTTCACGCAGTGGAGAACCTTTTCCATCCCTGTTTGCTCAGTGCTCGCAGGATTTTTTTGATCATCAAGCTGGGCCCTTCAGCACTATCAGAGAAACGAGCACTTGGATAACAGCAGAGAGGTTGTTACACATCCGCACAAAAAAGAAGCTTTCAGGATCCTTTTGGCATATGAATCATCCAGTGCCTTTTCTGTTTAGGTTGTCTGTAGTCACAGTTTAGCAGGTGTACCACAGGCTATGCTATGAAGAAGAATGGGCACCAACACTTCCTTGTGCTTATAGATGTGCAAAGATGTCCCCTTCTTCCCCTGCCCCAACCTCCAGCTTCTCTGGAAAATCAGTGATACAAAAGGACAAAAGATCACTTATGAAGGCATGAGACAAACACAACTGAAGGCACTCCAAGCAGTTTTTAAGGCATTTGGTTTGGATTCCACCCCCGTACATTAATAACTAGTGCTGGAGCATTGGCTGATGGGAAAGGAAATGTCTGGCACCCGTGCCCTGAAACACTAGAAAAACACATGGGGAAAATCTAACTATCCCAAACAGACAGTGCCAGAGGCAGAGGGCTGTAACAGAGGAGGGACTCTGTTCATGATGTTATACTATTTCATAGGCAATCTAATCTCATTTGTTTATGGCAGTGGTACCACCCATCAGCAAGGCTTCAGCTTCTTCCTAACCCTGGGTCTGAGCTACCTGTGGAAATGACTACTGGATGGTAGGCAACTGGGTATTTTGACAGCATCTCTGCTACCCCATACTAGATCAATATTCTGGAGCAACATCACAATCTGGAACATCTCCTCTGCAAACTGATATTTAGTGGAATTATTATGTTCTGTACCCACACACAGCAACCCCTCCACTCATGTTATGAGACACACCATGTTCAAGGCTCAGCCATAACAGAGTGGGCTGTGTTTCCATGGGCTGAAAGGTCTAGAAGAGGCTCTTATTCTGCTTTTGTGCTGTTGAGAAGAAGGAGGAAATTGATACCAAGCCTTCTTTCAGACACAGGCTTGGTACTTGCTGCTGCACAAATACTTACTCCTAGGTTTGCCCAGGGAAAGTACTGAGTGAATACACCTCCGAGGTGGTGGTTTCATACCTTTCCAGAGAAGCTTGCATCCTGGTGAAGCGCGGCTGACATAACACCTGGCTGGAAGTCGCACACCTGAGTACCTGGCATTCGTCTCTCTTTTCACTTGGACCCAAAGCAGGGTCTGATCCTGAGAGCCGCATTTCTCCAGCCGGGGAGCTGCGTACGGTTGGAAGCAGTGGCACGGCTGTACACAGTCACTGAGCATGGGGTATGTTCCCATGTGCCTCTCCACGGTTGTTTCCAGCTGTTTTTTATTGCTGACAGTTTACTTTCTTCATGAAAAACAGCTTTTGCTAATGACTGAAAGTGTGTCTGTATTCCTGCAGAACTCCTAATAGAGAAATGCTTTCCTGGTTAAGTGCAGTGAATGTCAGTAATTTCTTTCAGTTTACCACAGTTCTCAGGATTAAGATTAATAAAACACCGACTCTCAGCAAAGAAACTTAAATAGAGGATGGGTACTTCAAGTTTAGCCTGCTATATTTATTAGATAGCTCCATTTATTTCCCCCTGTCCACCGAAATAGTTTGAGGCTGTTGCATAGCATAGGCAACTAATGTCAGCTGTGCTTGAGATGAAGGGTTTTTGGCTCAAATGCCATTGAGAATAAATTTAAAGTGTTGTTATCTAGACATCACAGAAGGGAGTAAAATCTAGAGTGTAAGCCCTAAAGTAATACGGACAGATAGCTGCCAGACATGGAGCAAAGAAGGAGGGCTGGCTCTTTAATAAAGCACATCTGACTTGTGTTCAGCCTAGCCCCATGCCACCATAGGCTGGAGAGAGGCAGTTTGAAAGCAGGAGGAAAATGCAGGTGACAGGATTGCTAAAACCCCTAAAAGTGAGAAGCAAATACTGATGCCAAGGTGGACATGGCAGAGCCTCTGACTGGATGAAAGAAATGGGTTCTGCAAGGCAATTAGAATCATAGAATCATAGAATCATTGAGGTTGGAAAAGACCTCTAAGATCATTGAGTCCAACCGTCAACCCAACACCACCATGTCCACTAAACCATGTCCCTAAGTGCCTCATCTACTCGTCTTTTAAAAACCTCCAGGGATGGGGACTCCACCACTTCCCTGGGCAGCCTGTCCCAATATTTAACCACTCTTTCAGTAAAGAAATTTTTCCTCACGTCCAATCTAAACCTCCCCTGCCGCAACTTGAGGCCATTTCCTCTCATCCTATCGCTTGTTACTTGGGAGAAGAGACCGACACCCACCTCGCTACAACCTCCTTTCAGGTGGTTGTAGAGGGCGATGAGGTCTCCCCTCAGCCTCCTTTTCTCCAGGCTAAACAACCCCAGTTCTCTCAGCTGCTCCTCATAAGACTTGTTCTCCAGACCCCTCACCAGCCTCGTTGCCCTTCTCTGGACACGCTCCAGCACCTCGACGTCCTTCTTGTAGTGAGGGGCCCAAAACTGAACACAGATTAGGAGCTCATAAGGAGCAAATGAGGAGGACAGGACAATGGAGAAGATGACCCAGCAATACACAGTGTTGGAAATAGCACAAGGATCTGACCTCCCATGAAGTGACACTTTTTTATTGGCACAAACTGAGACTCTTCCTGATTGTTTCTCCTGCTGTGTAATTTTCAGCAGTAACTGAAAATGTGTTCACCACCTTACCCATTTCTGTCTCAGGTATTAGGGAGCAGCTGAAGTTGTTCCTCTGCTTCTCTGGCCTTTTCTGACTTTCACACTTATTTAAAGAGGTTGTCTATTTTCCAAATCTCAGTAACATCCACATTCAGCAGACATCAAGTGCACACCATGCAAGATTTATATACACGCTCTCCATTATCTCATGTCATCAACTCACAAGTAAAATGGCTTAGGCAAAAGTGTGCAGATACAAAGCATGACTTTACTCAGAATAACTGTTACAATGTCCCTTGCTCTATGGTGTGGTTCAAAGCGATCGTTAAAAACCTGGCATGAAAAGGTTTGCTGACATTTCTGTAAAAGACCGTTCTGTGGACTGTGGGGTAGATAGCATTTTATTCCAAGTTTACTCATCCAATAAATAGTATAAGTTGCTCTGTCCTGCCAAGGGTTCATCTTTGAGCACTTCATAAACAATCCTAATCTCATGCCATCTTTTTTGCCACCTCCAAACCTGTTTTTCAGGTGTACTAAGACTGTAGGTTATTGTCTTGGGGACTTGCCAGGGAAAAGCAGAAACACTATAGCATGGTATATGCCATACTGAAACCATGTAAAATAGTCCACAAGCTTCCTCAGTGAGGAGCAGAGGAGTGAAGGAAATGTTTTAACACAACTGTATACCCAGTATTTGATGCTTTCACCCAAAGTTTATCATGATTTTTTGGTGTGAACAGCTATATTTGTCTATAAGCATGTAAACGTGTGTGGGAAAAGTTTTCAGATGCAAAAGTTCAGTTTTTTTTCAGTAGTGTCTACTTCCTTATAGGAGAGGATAATTTGGCTTTAGATTCTTTCTATCTTCATTTAAAAGCGAGGTTTGAGAAAACAAAACATAATACACATGATGCTTTAAGACCTCTCACAGCCCTGTGCCCCCTCCAGGGGTGCAGCGAGAGCTCCCTGGCTTTGGCCAACCTCAGCGTCTTAGCACTGGGCAAGTGCAGAGCACGCGGTGCTGCTGGAGATGACACCCAGAGGAACGAGGGAAAGGTTTTGGTTACCCTGAAGTCATTAGTTACCATCGGCCTGTATCAATCCACTGAACTGCTTTTGCATCACAAAATAATTGTGAATCTCCTAATCAGAAGAAATTCTGAACTGTTAGGGTTAGAAGCAGGTGTGAAGGCTGCGTCTCGTGCAGAGTTTGATGACACTAATGGTGGTGGTTGCTGTCAATCTGCTCTCCCCTCTTCCTTGTACCTGCAGCGGGAAGGCAATTTACTGGCTCACTTCCCATCTGATATTTTGACAGAGTCTCAGGATAAAAAAAAGGAGAATTGCACTTGAAACTTTTTGCTTTTGAAATCCTGGGTGCCTCTGCAAGTATTTGCAGTCAAGGGCATAGCTGAAGGCAGGGAGGGGAGGGGGGCTGATGAACTTTCTCTTTCTCAGTGTCATATCTGGGGTTTCCCACACCGCAGCATTTTTAGTTTAAGTGAGAGATTAAAAGAACTCAGGAAGGAAACAGCATGCATAAAAGACTTTTCAAAAGCTGCCAGTCCACTATTTTAAGGGTCCACCTAGCTCCTGGTCACAGAAGTGGGAAACTTCCCAAGCCAAGAAAGGGCTCAGTGCAGGAGCCATCAGATGCATGCTCTGGCTAACATGTGCAGCCCATAAGCTCTCTCTGTCTCCCAGCTACTGCTGGTGCTTTTTCTAGCTGAATGACAGATGCTGTCTGAGAGGAGAGGGACCAGCT
Source organism: Aptenodytes patagonicus (assembly GCF_965638725.1). NCBI lineage: Eukaryota > Metazoa > Chordata > Aves > Sphenisciformes > Spheniscidae > Aptenodytes > Aptenodytes patagonicus. The sequence goes on along the minus strand of NC_134949.1, from coordinate 195,798,751 downwards.
GTGTCACATTTCTCTCAGTGCTGCCTGCATACATACTAAACGCCTGTCTCTTTGCCATGTGACAGTTGTGCCAAAGCTTGCTGGGCATTGCACTGTCTGAAGATTTAGAGCAGGGATAAAAGTGGAGAGACAGAGGAGAGGAAGAAGATGAGGGAATAGTATTAGTTTAACAGGAGAGTCTGGGCCTGGGAATTGAGTGCAAATCACCGGCTGACAGGATGGTGCTTTCTACCGTAACCCATGCATCCCAGCAAAGAGTTATTAAAAATGACTGAGACCAGACACGGGGGACACATATCATGTTGTTTCCCATCTCGTTAAATGCTGCAGCAAATGCTGTATTGTTATATTATTGTGAAAAATTTGAGAGGAAAGTGCTTTGCTTCTCCAGAAAGTTTATGTCTGAGCTTGGTCTCTAATTTTTCCTGAAGATGAAAGAACACAGCAGGAAAGTACCATAGATGAAATGTAACTACGTTATAACAAAAAGAATTTAAACCAGAGGCTAACTGGGTTGGAAAAAATTTCATAACAGTCCCACTTTGGACATTGCATGTTATCCTGGTTAGTCTAGCACAAATAGTTGCAAGCTGCTGCAGTTGTTCAGTGTTGTCTTTGTCCCAGCTCTTCATAGTGCAGACCTGCTTAGAATAAGCACCTCTTTTCATCTATCTGATCCACCAAAAAGGCATACAAGTGCAATCTTGTCAGTGGCTTCAGCAAGACCAGCACTAACCCAAAGCTCTGACATGGCCAGTCCATAAGCAGGACATGGCTGCTCCATGTCTGCTCCCCAGCTCTGTACAATATCCCACCGCTCATCCATCCTTATTGCATTACTGAGCAAGTACTTGTTCTGGTTTGGATTTCAGTAGTGCTGTTGAACTGTTTTCTTGTGCTCCAAACGATATGCCTTGACTATAATGATCAAAACAGAAATTAACCTTCACCTATTATCCTGTTCCAATTTGCTTTCTCTTACATTAAAACCTCATAAAAAGCATTTAGGAGCACCCCTTACCTATGGCTTTGGGGAGAAGAAAGGACTGCCTCTATTAGTAGACACAGAAAAGCCTGAAGTATCACAGCATCCTGCCTGTCAGACAAAATTTGGGAAGTGTGCATAATACACAAGCAGGCTGACATTATCAAGGCCTGTGTTGAGAGGAATGAAGAAAAGCTAAATTTGACTGAATTTTACTCCTCTAAGGAGTCAAAATATCATAAAGGCACTTTCTGTACAAGTTGAGGGAATGACATTTATGGGTTCCCTATGTGTGTGGATGGAAAAATAGTGAGCAGAAAACAGCAGACCAAAGAGAGGTAATGCATGTGCAGAGAGGTAGCGCATGAAAGTCTCCCAAGGACCAATAAGCTCTGGAGACTTGTGGTCCCGTGGGACCTGTGAGAACTGACAAACTCAGGACAGCAAGTGTTGGCCAAATGTGTACAATACGTGTGCAATTCCAGTGGGTAGCTTGGACCACATCCAAGAAGACAGTGGCTGCTGTATGCAGAATACAGGATTACATATACATATCTGAGGAAGGAAAGGACCCCTGGGGATTTCTGAACACCTACCTAGAAGCCACTGGCATATCAATATGGCCAACAGCTTCTGTGTGAACCACTCATATGGGCCTCCCGAACGGTGCTCCAAATGAAGTATTATGAGTGATTGTGTGTGTGTGTATTTATGAATGAGTGAACTGTATGAAGAAATAAGAGAATGTACTGAATTAACAGGCAGTTGCTATTAATAACACCTTGACTAATAAAAGGTAAATATCAGTTGTGATCTGTCTCTCCTCCTGACTTGATCCCCTGTAAGGAAAAAGATAATTTTCAACAACCTTCTTGGTTGCACTGTGACAGCAGGAATGCTCCCCTCTTCCCAAGACCAGACATGCACTTTGGCCCTGTCCTGACTCCATACCAAGATGGGAGCCAAGTGCTCATGAGGCCATGATGTTGTTTGAATGGCCTGAGATGGCATGACCAGGGGATGAGAAAACATCAGAGCGTAAGTCAAAAGTCCATAGGAAGCCTTACATTTTACATACTGTATAAGCCACAGCAACTTTCCTTCTGCAGCTGGAGCGGGCAGTGAGATCTCTTCCTAATGCAGCCCAGTGTATACTGGTGCATGGGCTTATTGCTCCCCAGGGGCAGGACTTCCCTCTGCTGAGCTTCATGAGATTTCTGCTGGTCCATCTCACCAGCCTGTTGAGGTTCCTCTGAATGGCAGCACACCCATCTGGTGTGCCAATGACTCCTTCCAATTTTGTATCAGCTACAAACTTGCTGAGGATGCACTCTGTCATCCAGATCATTAATGAAGCTATTACATAATATTGGTCACAGTTTTGACCCCTGGAATACACCACTAGTGACTGGATGCCAGATGGACTTCATGCCACTGATCACAACACTCTGGGCCTGGCCATTCAGCCAGTTTTCAGTCCACCTCACTGTCTGCTTATCTAACCCATACTTTATTAGCTCTTTTTTTTTTTTAATCAATGATGATGTTGTGGAACACAGTGTCAAAGGCTTTAATGTCAAGATAAGCAACGTCTGCTGCTCTTCCCTTACCCATCAAAGTAGTCATCTCATCATACAAGGTGATCAGGCTGCTCAGGCACGATTTCTCCTTCACATATCCATGCTGACCACTCTCAGTCACCTTATTGTCCTTCTTAAGTTTGAAAATGTCTTCCAGGAGGATTTGCTCCATCACCTTCCTAGGAATCAAGATGAGGCTGACTGACCTGTAGTTCTCTGGATCCTCCTTGCCCTCCTTCAGTATAGGAGTGACATTTGTTTTCTTCTAGTCTTCAGGAACCTTCCGCAGTCACCTTGACCTTTCAAAGATCTTCAGGAGTGTCCTCACAATGACATCAACCAGCTTCCTCAGCACTTGTGGGTGCATCCCATCAGATCCCATGGACTTATATATGTCCAGCTTGTTTAAATGTTCCCATACCTTAGCCTCCTCAACTGAGGGTAAGTCCTCCTTCCTCTACACTTTCCCTGAGGCAGGTCTTACCAGAAAAGACTGAGGTGAAGAAGGCATTGAGTACCTCAGTCTTTTCCATGTCCTTTGTCACCAGGTCCTCTACCACTTTCAGCAGCAGGCCCACCTTTTTCCTAGTCTTCCTTGTGCTGCTTATGCACTTGTAGAGGCATTTCTCATTGCCCTTCACATTCCTTGCCAGATTCAACTCCAAGTGGGCTTTGGCTTTCCTAATCACGTCCCTGCACACTTGGGCAGTGTCTCTATAGCCCTCCTGGGTATCAGCAGTCCTGATACTGCTTCCATCTCTTGTACATTTCCTTTTATGTTTGAATTTTGCCAGGATCTTCTTGTTCATCCATGTAGGCCTCCTGCCACCTTTGCTTCACTTCATGCAGATGGAGATGGACCATTCTTGAACCTGTAGGAGGTGATTCTTGAAATTCAGTCAGCTCTTCTGCACCCCTTTTCTCTCCAGGATCATCTTCCATGCAGTTCATCCAAGCAGGTCTCTAAACAGGAAAAACTCTGCTGTCCTGAAGGTCAGTGTTGTGGTCCTGCTATTTACCTTGTTCTCTCCTTTCAGGAAATTAAACTCCACCATCTCATGGTCACTGCAGCCAAGGCTACTTCCAATCTTCACATCCCTAATCAGTTCTTTCTTGTTTGTAAGTGTCAGGTCAAGCAAAGCCCCTCACTTTGTTGGCTCTTCAATCATGTGTTTGGAATTCATCATGAATGCACTCCAGACATCTCCTGGATTGCTTGTGACCTGCTGTGTTGTCCCTCCAGCAGATATTGGGGTGGCTCAAGTCCTCAATGAGTACCTGGGCCTGCAAACCTGAGGATTCTTCCGGTTGTCTGAAGAAAGCCTCATTTACTTCTTCTTGCTTAGGCCACCTGTAGCATACACTCTTGACAACATTGCCAATGTTGGGCTGCTAACTAATCCCAACCCATAAATGCTCAACTCATCATCCATCCCTAGGTAGAGTTCCACACATTCCTACTGTGTTCTCACATAAAGGGCAACTCCCCTTCCTCACCATCCCATACTTCATAAAGAGCCTATCCATCCACTGCAGCACTCCAGTCATGTGATCTATCCCACCACATCTCTGTGATCCCAAAGAGATCATAGCCCTGTAATTGCACACAGACCTCTAATTCCTCCTGTTTGTTCACCATGCTGTGTGCATTAGTGTACAGGCACTTCAGAAAGGCACCCAGTCATTACAATCTCCTAGATGAGGTATGAGAGCCTTCCAGATAATGTTGTCCTGTAGGCACTTCCCTATCTGTGTGCATACACTTAGGGTGGGCCCCCTTCAGCCCTGTTTTGTTGGTTAGAAGGTCTCTTGTTCACATCGCCCTGTACTCTTTGCTTGCTATCCCAGTCCAGAACTTCCTCAATTGACATTGGTGATCATGTCTCTCCCCTGTATTCCTAAGTTTGAAGCTCCTCACCATGTTGGCCAGCCAGTTGGCAAAGATGTTTTTTAAGAATTCAGTGTCTACAGGATGACTCCATCCAGCTTGCCCTACAGAAGACTCACCCCCCTTTTAACAAAAGAGTCTCAGAGTGGGTGGGTAACTGTAGCTTGTGTATCATTACCTGTTCTGCAGATCATTGCATCCAGGGCTGCACATTAATGGCAGAGTTCAAACAAATAGAACTGCAGAATAATTCAGTTTGGAAGGTACCATGGGAGGGAGCTAGTCCAACCTCCTACTCAAAGGAGGGCTAGCTTCAAAGCTAGATGAGAAACAAAATGCTAGTAACATTAAAAATAACACATTGCAAGTTTCAGTTAGGCAGCAATGAAGGCAATTCTTAGTGGAGGCTGTGTTCATACTGTTTAATATCTTCATCAATGACATAGACAGTGGGATCAAGTGCACCCTCAGCAAGTTTGCAGATGACACCAAGCTGAGTGGTGCGGTTGACACGCCAGAGGGACGGGATGCCATCCAGAGGGACCTGGACAAGCTTGAGAAGTGGGCCTGTGTGAACCTCATGAGGTTCAACAAGGCCAAGTGCAAGGTTCTGCACCTGGGTCGGAGCAACCCCCAGTATCAATACAGGCTGGGGGATGAAGGGATTGAGAGCAGCCCTGCCAAGAAGGACTTGGGGGTACTGGTGGATGAAAAGCTGGACGTGAGCCAGCAATGCGCGCTCGCAGCCCAGAAGGCCAATCGTATCCTGGGCTGCATCAAAAGCAGCGTGGCCAGCAGGTCGAGGGAGGTGATTCTGCCCCTCTCCTCTGCTCTGGTGAGACCCCACCTGGAGTACTGCATCCAGCTCTGGAGCCCTCAGCACAAGAAAGACATGGACCTGTTGGAGCAGGTCCAGAAGAGGGCCACGAAAATGATCAGGGGGATGGAACACCTCTCCTGTGAGGAAAGGCTGAGAGAGTTGGGGTTGTTCAGCCTGGAGAAGAGAAGGCTTCGGGGAGACCTCATTGCAGCCTATCAGTACTTAAAGGGGGCTTATAAAAAAGATGGGGGCAGACTTTTTAGCAGGGCCTGCTGCGACAGGACAAGAGGGAATGGCTTTAAACTAAAGGGGGGTAGATTTAGACTAGATATAAGGAAGCAATTTTTTATGCTGAGGGTGGTGAAACACTGGCACAGGTTGCCCAGAGAGGTGGTGGATGCCCCATTCCTGGAAACCTTCAAGGTGAGGTTGGCCTGGGCTCTGAGCAACCTGATCTAGTTGAAGATGTCCCTGCGCACGGCAGGGGGGTTGGACTAGCTGACCTTTAGAGGTCCCTTCCAAGCCAAACCATTCTATGGTTCATAAATTTTCAAGAGAAAAAAAGGAGGAGGAAGCACTTTAGAAAATAGCAGCTGTATTTGTCTCTTTCTTCATTTGAATTTATCTTCCTAAGCCTGGAAAAGGATCTGGCCTTGCCTTACTTAGGGATCTGGAGGCAGCCTGGACTTGAAGAATGAGAAGAACAGGACAAACCAGATGAACAGCTTAAAAGACAGGATAGTTGACTTGTTTCTTTGTAGACAGAGCGAAAGAAAACAATGGAAAAGACCTGGGGGGAGGGTATTAAAAAACCCAGCTCAATGCAATGACATAATTTCAGTCATAGGTGAGTAGAGCTCCCTCCTCCCCTCTCCAAAGAAAGGGTTCAGCAGAAGCCTTAAGCAACCTTGCAGAGAGGGGAAACCAAAGGTAATAATACAACCATTTTTTTTCTTTATGTGTGGGTAGGGTGTGCATGTCTCATAAGGTCCTTGATAGTTTTCTTCTATGATAGGCTACTTCTTCAAAGTATGCTTTGAGGGAAGCATCCTCTTTAAGGAGAAGTGTGATTCACCCAGCCCTCAGTTAGCAAATAAAGTGCTATAATGATTTATAACTTTAAAAAGGTGGGATAATTTGATATAGAAAGCAGTCCAGTGTGATTACAAGCAGTGTGGGGTAGCCAACAGGGCTGACTTTGGCAAACTCATCTGTATGTGAAGGAAGCTGGGTTTTTTGTTGCTGCAATATAGACCACAACATGGAGAGTCATGAGTACTGGGGGCTTTGTCTGAGCTCAGATCACAGTTGATGTGAGAGGAACAACAATTCTCACTAGCTGCTGGAAAATTGCAGCTTGTAATAAAAGACTGAAAAAATGTAATCTGGACAAAAAGAAGCCAAATTTTCAGGCTTTTTGTTTTGAACTCGATTTTTATTTTTATTTTTAATGCTCTGAATGTTAAACAGATATTTACGTTATTACTTCTTAAGGTTCAACAAAATATTAATAATCCTTTTTATAGGATAACACTTTAAGCTACAATAAAATGCAGTGTCTCTTCATCCCATTGAAATAGATAAATTTCTATTTCTATAGAAATGCTGCACTTGCACTGCTTCTTGTAAGGCTTGTCCTCCACTCGTTCGGGTGGTTCCTGCTATAGTAATTTCTATAACACACAACTCAAATCATGGGTTACAACAATTTAAAGGTATTTCCATTACAATCTCCACCCCTGGTCCCTTTGGGCCAGGTTACAGGGTTTAACATTGCAATGAACTCCTCCCCTTGCTCCTAGCCTGGCTAGCAACAAGGGGTTTCTGCTATAGTAATTCCTGTAACATGCAACTCAAATCATGGGTTGCAACAATTTAAAGGTGTTTCCATTACAATCTCCACCCCCGGTCCCTTCGGATCAAACCATAGGGTTTAACATTGCAATGAAGTCCTCCCCTTGCCCCTGCTCCGGCTTGGACTTATCCACAGACTGCAGTCCCTTAGGGTAGTACCTGCTCCAAGTGGAGCCTTATCTATGAGCCACAGTCTCTCCAGGGGTACACCTGCTGCGGCATAGACTTATCCACAGTCACTTTGAGATGCACCTGTTCCAGCGTGGCCTTATCCATGGGCCACAATGTCTTCAGAGATATACCTGCTCCAGCGTGGCCTTACTCACAGCCACAGTCCCTTCAGAAGTAAACCTGCTGTAGCACAAACATAACCGCGGCCACAGACGCTTCGAGATGTACCTGCTCTGGCATGGGCTTATCCATGGCCACAGACACTTTGGGGTGTCCTGCTCCCACATGGACTCATCCACAGGTCACAGTCCCTTCAGCTCGAGTTCACACTGGAGTTCCAGCCTGTCCAGTACAGCAGCACAGAAACAGCAGCGATGCCCCGGCCATCTGCCAGCCCAGGCACATCGCCATTGCTGTTATCAAAATGTTCCCAGGCACAGTAGAATATGATGATAAGCGGTACAGCAAGCAGCGAAAGCAAAAAACAGCCACTAACGAGCACTAAACTCTAATATACAGTGAGGCAAGCAAGCCCCATGGCAAGCACAGGAGCCTGCCAATTAATAGCTAAACAGCTATAACAGGTATAAATTCGATCTAGCACATTCCAATCAAACCTGTCATTATCTCGAACCCTTCGTGCCCCACGTTGGGCGCCAAAAAGGACTGTCATGGTTTAATTTCAGTCGGTAACTAAGCACCACACAGCCGCTTGCTCACTCCCCCCCGGTGGGATGGGGGAGAGAATCAGAAGGGCAAAAGTGAGAAAAACTCGTGGGTTGAGATAAAGACAGTTTAATAGGTAAAGCAAAAACCACGCATGCAAGGAAAGCAAAACAAGGAATTCATTCACTACTTCCCATCAGCAGGCAGGTGTTCAGTCATCTCCAGGAAAGCAGGGCTCCATCACGTGGAACGGTTACTTGGGAAGACAAACGCCATCACTCCAAACGTGTCCCCCTTCCTTCTTCTTCCCCCAGCTTTATACACTGAGCATGACGACACATGGTATGGAATGTCCCTTGGGCCAGTTTGGGTCAGCTGTCCTGGCTGTGCCCCCTCCCAGCTTCTTGTACACCTCCAGCCTTCTCAGTTGGTAGAGCATGGGAAGCTGAAAAGTCCTTCACTAGTGTAAGCACTACCTAGCAACAACTAAAACATCGGTGTGTTATCAACATTGTTCTCATACTGAAAGCAAAACATAGCACTGTACCAACTACTAAGAAGGAAATTAACTCTATCCCTGCTGAAACCAGGACAGATATAGAAAGCAGTCCAGTGTGATTACAAGCAGTGTGGGGTAGCCAACAGGGCTGACTTTGGCAAACTCATCTGTATGTGAAGGAAGCTGGGTTTTTTGTTGCTGCAATATAGACCACAACATGGAGAGTCATGAGTACTGGGGGCTTTGTCTGAGCTCAGATCACAGCTGATGTGAGAGGAACAACAATTCTCACTAGCTGCTGGAAAATTGCAGCTTGTAATAAAAGACTGAAAAAATGTAATCTGGACAAAAAGAAGCCAAATTTTCAGGCTTTTTGTTTTGAACTCGATTTTTATTTTTATTTTTAATGCTCTGAATGTTAAACAGATATTTACGTTATTACTTCTTAAGGTTCAACAAAATATTAATAATCCTTTTTATAGGATAACACTTTAAGCTACAATAAAATGCAGTGTCTCTTCATCCCATTAAAATAGATAAATTTCTATTTCTATATATGTATGTTTTTTATATATATAATTAACTTTTAAAAGTATATCCTCTTTTTAAAAGATGTTTTAAAATCACACTTAGAAAAACCTCCATCAGCATCTTCTATATTTTTAGTGCGTGAGCTCTGGTTCTTAAACGCACATCCATCAGCCACTTCCACACTCCTTGTCCAAGTAAACTAGTTGCCAGCCTTTGGAGATCAGTTTGTGCTTCACAATTCATCAGTTCACTGCCAGAGCCCAGATAATCTGTCACTATGATGGCAGCAGTGGAAAATACAGCTGTGGCAAGACTTTAGGTGTGGGTTAAACTTCAAGTATGTTCCTGAACAGTATTGAATTCAGCTCCTGGTTAGGTACATGGCTGAATCAAAACTTCAGCATATGCTCAAGTGCTTTCCTGAATTGAAGTCTCCAGCAGCCTCAATGTGAAGTTAACAGAGATCCTTCTAGGCCTCTTAATATATATACGTATTTTTGGAAAGCTCTGTGTATTCATAGCTAGCATATGTCATTGTATTTACATCATTGTAGGTTGTCTTCCCAAAATGGAGTTTGCAGATGACCAAGTCTCTGGATGGGAGCACACCTGAATCTCAAAACTCAAGCTGTGACTGATTTGTCAGTGTAGATCTAAATACCAACTCTTTCCTGGCATTTTAAATTTACCTAATTATTTTCTAGTAAAAAAAGGATTTTTTATTGCAACAATTAGGAAAGTTAAATGATACAGTAAGCAATTACTATGAGTTTATTATACCTTCTAAAGAAGAAATGTAGCACTTCTATATGCTTCAGGAATACAATTAAAGCAGAAAATTTTCTCTTCCCTTGCTCCCTTAGATTTTAATTACCGCTAAAACCTGATTACTTGAACACAAGAAGGCATAGAGCAATAAAGGATGTTAAAGGAATAAGCAAACTGTTGGAGCGGCATGTGAGTTGTAAATGCACTTGCCTTTCACGTTGCTGACAGGCACTGAAGCTAAATTTTAGTGAGTCTGGTCATTTTCTGAACAATCTGTAGCAATTCCAGCTGCTGGTCCACTTTGGGTAACAGAGCAGTTTTACATGCAGCTGTCCGGGTGAATTATTTTGGTGTCTTATTGGAATTACTATCTTTCACTTCACTGAACCAAGGGATATAATTACAGACTTTATAACTATCTGCATAGCAAGTGAAAATTACAGTAAACATTTGAATATTTTAAGTGATGTTGTCAAGAGTTAGGCCAATTCCAGGTCTGTTCCTTACACTTAGTACCTAGGAGATGCTGTAACTTTATCCAAGGCAAACAAGAAAGCCGACAAGGGTGCCGATTGCTACTTTTGATGTGCCCTTCGGTTGCGATTTCAGACAGAAAATTTCCAGGTGAAAACATTTCCAAAGCAGGTCTCTTCTCCAACTATAGATACATCGACAACATTCACTGAACTACAACACACCAAGCACCACCCAGCATTAATATTACATATCATAACTCCAGCTTAAGCTCCCGGAGCCTGGTCAGCTTGCTGAAGACTATTTCTGAGCCTACTTCTTTTTCCTATGCATTTTAAAACACCACTAAAGTAAAAAGCTTACCTTTCATAGGTTTTGTAATTGCAAATGTTGTTCATGCTCTGTAGTGGGTCTGTGTGTTGCAACTACTGATCAAATCCTGTTGTGTACCAAAACAACGTCAACCACATTTGAAATTTGCACACCTCAAGGGTTTTTACGTTTCTTTGTCTTAAATGTCTAATTACTTTAATTAGGGAAATGTTCAGAGGGGTGCTAATGCAGTAAAGCAATTTTCTATCTGTAATTTCCCCAGCCTGCTTTTTGGCAATGTATGTTATTTCAAGTGCCTTTCAAGATAAACAACTTTTTGTAGTAAAATACTGCTAGGTACTGTAGAGGGTTTTTGAGCTGGGAATGCAAGATCTTCTATGAAGTGCCATGGTTACAATAAGGGACCTCCTTCCCTACAACTTCTGGTTATTGATTAAATAAAATTGTACCATTGTCAGTGGTGTCTGCATGCTTTATAGATTCCTTTTGACCCAGCTAGGCCATGGTTGTTTTTCCGATTTAATCGTAAATACCAGTTTTAATCGTTTTCCGTCATTTCTTGTTTGAAAGGGCTGATATTAATAACTCCACATGGTAGAGAATGACATGTATATATTAAATACACCATGATTATTTCTATCTGCCCTTTCTCTTTGTTAAAAACAAGCAGGACTTTGTGTGTCCACACTTCGGTGCAGGCAGTGTTGCTAGGCTACTGCTGTGCTGGCTGGCACACATGGGCAGCATCATTCGGCTGTGAGGTTCAACAGTACCTGAGCTGTCAGCACACGTGCCCATCTCCTTTGTCTACATGGCTGAGGTGACATAACACCTGGGGCTCAGAACGACATAAAAGGGATGGAAGGATAAGAACAGTAAAAACCAAAATTAGGTATTGCTGTTGTCAGAGAAGTAGGCTCTGTGCATTGCCCTGTCCTATGTCCCCAAAGACAAAGTGCTTAGACTACAATAATCTTGCATGGTTAGCGAACGGTCCCCCTTCCCAGCACTGGGACAAGCTGATCAAACAGCAGGTGAAAGACTGTGCCTCTTCACCCCATCACCGAACCTCCCAAGCACAAAAGCCACTGAAGATCTTAGACAGCCCAAGTGGGACTTGGGCAACATTTTCATGCCTGAGTCCAAACCCACGTGTCCCTGGTGCACAGACTGCAGCAGCTCTTTGCTGATGGTGTCTGTGGGTGCTGCTGAGGGTCCCCAGTGGCCCCAGAGCCCATGGGATGGGGCCATGTGTGGTACTGGCTGGTGCCCAGGCCAGCCACAACCTGGCATGGAGCTGCTCGTCCACTGTGGGAAGTCCAGAGAAATCTCCCTCCTGTCCAGCTAAGCAGCTCCAGCCTCTGTCCTGGAGCTGTAGGTACAACAAGCACCCCCCAAAACCACAGCAGACCTTGCATAGAGCTACTCTAGCTGAATACATCATTTAAAAAGTACTTCAGTGCTGGAAACTGCTTTGGTGGCTGTAGTCCCACATGGTTTTTGGGGCAGTGTTGTCACCAGTTTGAGTGAAGGGCCAGCTAAGCTTGGAGTAGCTTAATGTGACCTTCTGAAACAGGAGCAGAATGACTGCTGTTGACCATATTGTAAATGGTCCTAATTGAGCAGATTTCAAGCCATGAAATCCACTTGCAGCATGTTTGGTGTTGGCTGACAGCTCATGTTTGAGAATACAAACTAATTAACCTAGTACTTAAGAATTCACCAGGCACAGTCATTTGAATGCAACTTTTTTTTAATTGTTGAGAGGTCTCATTAGCAAGTTCAAATCCTCAAGGAAGGCATCCCAGACACTTTCCTGTGTCTTAGTCACTAATAATGACAACTAAAGATAGTAGCAATGGCAAGTAATTTCATTACAAAGGGCAGAGAATCCTCTCTATTTAATGTGCTTTTAATCTGATATACAGGAGAATACAGATATATCTACAGCTGTCCTAGGCTCAGTCCTCAGGCACAAGATCTCACCAGCCTGCTTGTGAGTGTCCTGGCATGTCAGGTACCTGGGATACTCCAGAGCCATGTGCACATTCAGCTGCTCTTTGTGGCAAGGGTTCACAGATTTTTGTCCATCATTTACAGTGCTTCCAGTTCCTTGAGGTTTGTTGGGGTTGCATTGCCTTCCCAACCTGTCACATTTCTTGCTTTATCTTTCCACACATAGTGTCCTCAAAGTTTTTTGTCCCTTGCTCTGCCCTAAATTACACAGGGGGAGCTCCTTTTCCTGTTGCTAATTTCTGGTGGATGTTCAGTGGTAGATGACTTATGCTAAGTGCTGCTGATACCTGCGACAGGCTGGTTGCCTACTAGAAAAAGACTTGAACTTTCTTCCACCTTTCCCCGAACATGGAAGCAGAGTTATCAGCCTCATGTGCACATTTCCAAAACTGTTATTTATTCTTCTACGGTAGCTGGGGTAGCTTAAACTAGTGAGATGAGAATGCCAATGGTCCAGTAGATAAGGACCTCATCAGAGACACGGCTTGAACCACAGCTCTCTATCCAGGTGTCTACTTGGGATTAGGTGCATCTTCCCTTTTTTAGTGCTAAGGGGAATGAAGGCACCCTGCTCTGAGCATGTAACTTCAGCTGATGGTTTGCACTTCGTCACTTAGCACTGTTTTGGGACACATCCGAGTGCTCCTAAAATGCTTGCCATCTGACTGTTCCTAGCAAACCCCTTCCAAATAACCTTCTAAGATTCCTAAGAGCCAACACCATTGGTTTGTCAGATCACAAGGAAATTATCTGTGTTTCCTTTGTCAGCTTCCCAAAATCCTTGCTGGACTGAGGCTAACATTTATCTCCATGCATCTGACTGAGCTTTGATACACACTGATACACACGGCACTGATACACGTGACTGATACACACGGCACTTTATAACCAATGAAGCTTCTTCCCTGTGGGCCCAAAATAAAGGTGCAAGACAGCTGACTCTGCAGTCTGAAGAGACGGTTTGGTGCTTTTGGTATATAATCAGCCAAGACACTTAGGGAAACCATGACAGAAACAGGAACAACCTCTTTTATTCCCTTTTCTGCCTCCAGTTCTACAATGAAGAATATGTTTTAAAAAATGTATCAGACAATATAAGAGCACAGCTCATATGTGTAGGTTAAAAATACATAACCTACACCTGAAAATCTCTTGAAGTAGGAGGTTTAGACAGAGAAAAACATGTAACTTTGGCTATCATTAGATGCTCTGAATATTTGATTAACTGCCTAGGTTACTTCGTAACCCTTTAGACATGATACTTCAGCTTCATCAGGCATTTTGGAAAGGGATCTGGGGATAAAGCTCCAGGATCTGCCATTGTAACAACACCATTTTTTCTCTGCTGCAAAAGATGGATTTGTCAGTGAAAGAGAAAACACTGTTATGATTAAGCTGGTAAGCTATGGCTTAAGACCTTGGACTCTATTTCAGTTCTGCTGGAGGCTTTATTTATAACATTGGGAACATCACCAAATTTTTGTATCCCTTTCCTCTCTTCATATATGAGATGTCCTTTCACCATTGCTCTGTCTGCTTCATCTATCTGAACTTCAGTATGTTTCACAGGGGTCTCTCCTCTCGGCAGGGACTCTTAAACATCCCTATATAGAGCAACAATAAAACAGAAGCAAACCATGAACAACCTGGGAAGGGAAGTTATAAAGCTGAAGTATGTATTCTACTCAAGGCACTGGGCAAAAGCGTACTGTATATCATAAGAGTGTCTCTATTTCTGTTGACTGTGTACCTCTGTCTTGGGTTTACATCCCCATGAGTAATTTCTTCCTCCTAAAAAGCACCTGATTGATAAAAAATAAATTAGTTTGCATGCTTGCCTGCACATGTCTTTTGCAAGGGAGTTTCAGGAATAGCTCCATGTCTGAGTGCATAATCCAGAGTAAGAATAAACCTGGCTACATTAGGGAAAAGCGTACAAAGTTTTACCTCAGAATTGCCCTGTTCTCTCTGAGACTTCATGAACAAAACCTTGGACCGTGTCTGCTGTAGATAACTTGTGGCAGCCTTAAACTAGCCAGCTCACATCCCAGTGATTGCAGCACAGGGCTTGTGGGGACTCTGAAAAAACATGGGGGCATGCCAGCTGCCTCAAGCACCCCACTCCTGGAGGCTATGCTGCTGTTTGTACCTACTCTAGCTGGTTTCAGAATAAGGTGGCTGCTTTTGTAAGACTTTATTTCATCCTGCAGAAATACCCAAATCCTGGTGTAAAATGGCTCACTGATGGCTGCAAGGAGGCTTCATGGTTTTACTGTTGAGCAGTACTCTGAGTGCAGCTCCCCCTCTGTGTCTATAAATACACCACATTTGGCCAAACATCCTAAGGGTCTCGGTAAGTACCATTTGAACAGCATTCCCTGTATTTAAAAAAAAGTATAAGATGGAGACCCATCCTCACTGGACCCTTTGTACCAGCCCTGCAGAGGGGCCTTTGAAGGGTGCTCTTAGAGCAAGACTCTGTCCGCTAATGAATCTTCCGTGGTAGCTTTAAGAGCAGCTGATGAATAGCTAAATAAAAGGTTGGAGTGTAAAGCACCGGACCGTACATGTCTATTTGGTTTTAATGAGCATTAACCCTGGGGATTTCCACCATCCTCTGGCTGATGAAGGAAGTAACTATGATCAGTACAGGACTGAGAGTCTCTTCACAACAGGCTACCAGTAAACTCAGCTGATTATTTATAGTACAGCTGGAAAAAAAAGATTGTTTTCCTTAACATGCTTTATTTCCTGCAGTTGACATAAACAAAGAACAAGCACTCAGATTTTTTTGCAAATGTAAAAAAAACCCCAGACTAAAAAAAAATTCAGATATAACCTTAAGTAAGTAAGGCTGGTTCAGATTTCAAACCACAATAAAAACTCAGCTAAAATATTCCTGCTAACATGAGATATTGTGAAGGCCCATTTTGCATCAATTCAGAATTATGCATTGAAGTCAAAATTGCATTAAGTGCAAGGGCTTATTGTACAGGATTGGCAGAATTATCTGACTGAACCACAGCATTGCCTGGAGCATTTCTAGACGCATCTGTTGTGAAGGGAATGTCTTTTTGGGTGGAGCACTAGCATCTCCAAAGTATTCCTCTCTTCCAAATTACTTTAAGAAAGATGTCTGTATGATTACTGATAGTGAAATTTTCCGTATTTCCTTTTCTTAAGACCTGCAGCCCAAATAATTCTGCAAGCGTATACTGCACTGACTTAAAAAGTCAGATATCAGCTTGAATCAAATCCAAGATGCACGCAAAGAATAAATTCTGACTTAGAGGCAGATTTTATTACAAACAGTTGGGGAAGTCTTCATGTGAGCAAGTAATGGGGGATAACATGTTATTTCCATCTCTGTACAGAGCACTAGGTGAGCAAATCCTGCATGGACCTGCTCCGTCTTGGATCGCTGCTTGCTTGGGTTTTCATACCTGTCTAAAGACCTTTCATGCTTGGCTGATTAGCTGATTAACTGAATCACCACTTTTACCTCTCAGTTTGCAGGAATAAGCTGTATTTCCCTTTAAAGATGAGTTCTGGATAAATTGATGCTTTAATCTTATGTGAAGTGATTAACTCTTCAAGTGAATTGCAGTTAGTTCCATTAGAAAACTGTCTTTGCTGTTCACTCCTCTTAACTGCTCCTGCTTACATGACACACTTGTAAAGTTGTGGGTTTAGATCAGTGGATCTACCTTAGTTTATGACTATGCTGCTGTTAATTATGTTAATGGTAATGTAGTCTTACATTTCTTAGTTTTCGTATGCAATGGCCATTATCCTGCATCTGTTCGTCCTGCTTCATGTTTTTCTTCCCTGTTTGTATCTCATTTTTGGGGTATATGCCAGCATAATGACATGTCATTGAAATCAGAGCCAAGACTCATTAGTTCTAGTAATTACCACCTTCCTCTGCCCTGGAGGCTTAGAGCATCGCTCCTCTTCCTACTCTCAGCCAAGCCTTTCATTAGTACAGCCATCCACAGCGTTACCAAACTCACTTGGAGCAATGGGCTGCTGCTATGTCCACCTAGAGTGTAGGGATGCTCTTCTTCTCTCAGTCAGGGGATCTCCTCCCTCTCCTGCTACTGAATCACTGACATAACAGCCTACCATGGTTTAACCTCAGTTGGCAACTGAGCACCACACAGCCCCTCGCTCAGTGCCCCCCCCCCGGTGGGATGAGGGAGAGAATCGGAAGAGTAAAAGTGAGAAAACTCATGGGTTGAGATAAAAACAGTTTAATAATTGAAATAAAATAAAATCCTAACAATAATAATAATAGTAATAATAATAAGAAGAATATACAAAGCAAGTGATGCACAATGCAATTGCTCACCACCTGCTGACTGATGCTCAGCCAGTCCCTGAGCAGTGGCCCCCCCGGCCAGCTTTCCCCCAGTTTATGTACTGAGCATGACGTCACATGGTATGGAATATCCCTTTGGCCAGTTTGGGTCAGCTGTCCTGGCTGTGCCTCCTCCCAGCTTCTTGTGCACCTCCAGCCTTCTCAGTCGGTAGAGCATGGGAAGCTGAAAAGTCCTTGACTAGTGTGAGCACTACTTAGCAACAACTAGAACATCAGTGTGTTATCAGCATTATTCTCATACTGAATGCAAAACACAGCCCTGTACCAGCTACTAGGAAGAAAATTAACTCTATCCCAGCCGAAACCAGGACACAGCCAATGCAAGCTGCCAATTTGAAAATCGCCCTCGTTATGATTACTTATAACTTCTTTCCACATCCAATTAGAAAATATTTTCTCTCCATAACCACTTATATTCCTGCCCTTTGCTTCTCTTTCTCCACAGTTTTCACTAACCTTTTCCCCATGGTAACCTTCTGTTGCCTCCTTCTTTCTCCCTGCTTTCTGGGTATCCCTCCTTGCACCAAATCATAATTGTGCTTAATTTGCCTCACATCTGCATCCTACCTCTTGAAAGGATCAAAAATAAAATCAACAAGAAGGATACATGATTGTTTAGAAGCTGGAGATCCAATGTCCCAGAGACTTCCTGCTTGTGCCATCATTTCAATTTGGATTAAAATGCAGGCTGGGGAGGCAGATCTGGGGACCTTGTTTCTTGTCATGCTGTAGATTTACTGAAAATCATTGCAGGAGTGTGATGTCCTGTTATTATCTGTGCTTTGCTAAATATCTGTTTTATTTTGATGGAAATTTATTTAACACACCTTTGTGGAAAGGGGTTTTTACCAATCAATTATGACAAAGGAATGACAGTTGGGTTTATTTTCTTGTTGAAACATGGCATAGCTAAGATTATCTTTAGGATTAGCAACAGATGACTACTTCTTCCTTCTCTTTAAAACCAGGGGAGAAGGGAGGGCTGTTAGTTTTGGACACTGAAGATGTTCCTTTCCCTTTGGGTTGCTGGGGTTAAATGTCAGAGTTTGGTTTTGATTTCTGACTGTCGTGTATCATTGCTGTTCTCCCACCACTGCTAGCTTTCCTCCTGGTAGACATTACCCTCTTTTCGGGCATCAGAGAAGCACAGAGTATGAAGAAGAAATAGAAATGAAGGGTTTGCTTTGTGGACAAAACCAGCCAGAGAACATACATCACGGGGAAGAAGGCACAAAAGCAGTTGTGCAAGATTTAGTCAAGGTAGAAACATGTAGTCGACCTCCACTCAAGCCAAAGCTAGAAGAACACGGAGTCTGAGCTCAAGTCAGACCTGCTCCTACTCTTAGCTACATGACAACAAATAGCTTGATCTCATTTCCTGAAACCTCAGTGAGCCATGCAAACAACTTTGCTATGATCTGTGGATGATGTAACATTTCAAGACCCAATCTGAATTTCTACACTGACAGAAGTGTTGCCGTCTATGGTATGTCATTGTGCTGGATCAAGGGTAAGGCCTTCTAGGGCTGATTAGCACTGCAAAACAGCTTCTGATGTTTTCTGTTAGGAAAGTGACATCTAAAGTCTTATGCCATTAACTAGAAGATAAAATGGACCTAAACAACCTTTTTTGAGACAATTAGATGCAGTTATAGCATTTACATGTATTTCTGTCATACAAGCAAATGCATTTACATAAAAATAAAGCAATTTCTTAAAGACGAAGGCATCATTCTCAGATAGGAGTCCAAGCAGAGAGGTTGCTTGTGGCAAAGCATGTGTGTCATTTGCTTGGCTAGCCCTGCTTGGTAGTATTCTTGGAGAGTAGAGGTCAGACCATGAAGGACAACAAATTGGCTTGTTTCCACTGATGCCAATGGATGTGTGTTTTCTCTACCACCACCACCCCCCCCCCGGCCACAGGTCTAAATCTTCTTTACTACAGAAGGTTTTTCAGAGGCAGAATTTGATAATTTTTGCCCCCAGCCAGGTAAGAGACATTTCAAACCTTAGAATCCACGCTGCCTCTAAACCCAGCTAAGCTTGGAGAGAAGGTATGTATTTATACAAGCCTGCTTCCCTTTGACTCCCCTCCTCAGGCCACTCACTCCACCATAGTGGGATGCAATTGTCTGTCAACCGTACCTATGAGAGTTGGCCACAACTGTCACATGCTTTGTGGCATATGAATTTTAGAAGTTCAAATAATGTTTAAGATGGCACAAGAAATGCGGAATTTGAATCAGTTTCTTGGGGCTTCCTGGGTCTTGGAGAAGCAACTTGTTTTCATGTGCTGAAATAGAGGTGGTGGTTTCAGATCTGGGAGCTTCAAAAATACGTTGGAGTAGGTTAGTCTGGAGCTAAACCGTGCTTAAGTCTACGACTGTAGGTGGAATTACCCTAGAGACACATCTGATCTACCATGGCTGTTATCTAGTAAGGCATGTAATCATATGCCTCACTTTAGGCCAATGAATAACTTTCTTCAATCAGGTTGCTTCTTTGAAGCTAATAGGGCTATTCGTATCTCCAGATTAGGCATATACGTTCAAATATCTTGCTTAACTGGAGTCCATGATTCCTTATATCGGCCAAGATCTCGGTGAAAGGATTTTATTAACAATGAAGTAAAAATTACATATTTCAAGTTCCTTTCATTATCTCACCAGGGAGCATTTGTATCGTTAATTAATGAAATGATTATCTCAAATCAGCTTGAACTGCTTGAGAATTTTGCAAGTATCACAGTGTAAGTATAACGAACAAAAGGAAGAGATCAACTTTGTTAGTATAGCTAAACCTTCAGAATTTATACATTAGATCATAGGGAATGTAATTTGACATTCTCTAAAGAGTTTCATGGATCCTTTTCTGCAAGATATTTTTTCCTGTCCATCTATTTTAGAGCTGTGGTTTTGCATTTCTATTCTGGCTAGTTCATTTTTATCCTTAAAGGCACATTGTATTTTTTAATTTCTGAATCTTCTTCACACTTTCGCTTCCAAAACTAGTAAAAACCTCTTTTGGAGAAATGTGTTATTTATTTTGTATTTGTCAGAATGAATTAATAATGCATCACGGTGTTATAACTAATGCCTGCAGGTATGTCAACCACTGTACTGGAGAAGCAGCCTGGTTTTTAACACACTGTAAAAGGTAGGAGGCCATCTAAACTCTTGGTTTTCCTTCTCAGGCCTTGAAAACTCATGTACTTCTGCATGCACAGGGACAGATATTGTACTATTCAGCCAGCCGTGTGCAAAGTGAAGTTGCTGGTGTGGGAAGCTGTTTGCAAGTCTCTCTTCGGTTAAGTTTCAGACTATCTGCTCAAGCTCTGCTGGCTGTCCAGGTCACACAGGGCCAGACTCAGAGGCCTTGATTTGTAGGTTATATACTCTAAATTGTAGGTTATGACTTTTAATGATGAGGGTAGATTTGAAAAAGGAGAAGAAGCCAGTAAGGCAAATGATTTTTTTTCCATATGTCTTTTTGTTGGCTGTCTCAATATGGCCTTTCTGGCCCCAAGGTGTTAGTTTAGACCAGTTCGCTTTTGGACTAGAAAATGAATACGCAGTGTGCACGTTGGCTTTGGTGAGCAATGAGCTTTGCTCTTCACGTCTGCATGTGCCCCACTTTTTCTCTGTCTACACCATTTCACTTGGTGTCTGTTCAGGTAACAGTCTGATGTCTCCTCCCACCTGACAGTACCTCAAGCTTCCCTTGATACATCCCTTCTCTTGGCTTCTCCCATTTGTACCCCAGTGGTTTTCATATTCAGCCCTTATACTGCTACTCCTCCGTGACACCACTCAAGCATTCCCTAGGAGCTGTTCTCATAAACCCTTGGCCTCTGAGCAGGGCTTTCAAGTTCTCCTTGTGTGCCCTGAAATGTTGCCTAATATTTGGTTTCAACAAGCTGGTATGGAGCATGCTGGTAGCCACCACTTTCTACTGGAAGTCTGTGGGTTTTTGACCGAGTCCCTTTCTCTGCATGTCCATGAAACTCCAGATGGGTGAAACAAACCTTGCTCCCAGCATTGCTTCCCTTAAAAAATCCTACTGTAGTTTAAAGCCCTTGGGTTATAAATTGTTGTGTCTCTGAAGTGCATTTGTAGCATAGATATACTACACAAAAATCACAGAACGAGAAGACATCCCTATTTTCAACTTACTGGGAGGTGAGATAAATGTAGCACATCACATGTCAGATTCTTGATTAGCTATAAGGAAACAAAATCCCAGACAGTACTGGCTGGCTCAATGATGTCTTCCTGATCCCCAGGGCTCAGTACTGGGGCCGGTCTTGTTCAATATCTTTATCGATGATCTGGATGAGGGGATCGAGTGCACCCTCAGTAAGTTTGCAGACGACACCAAGTTGGGCGGGAGTGTTGATCTGCTCGAGGGTAGGAAGGCTCTGCAGAGGGACCTGGACAGGCTGGATCGATGGGCCCAGGCCAACTGTATGAGGTTCAACAAGGCCAAGTGCCAGGTCCTGCACTTCGGCCACAACAACCCCATGCAGCGCTACAGGCTTGGGGAAGAGGGGCTGGAAAGCTGCCCAGCAGAGAAGGACCTGGGGGTGTTGGTCGACAGCCGGCTGAACATGAGCCGGCAGTGTGCCCAGGCGGCCAAGAAGGCCAATGGCATCCTGGCCTGTATCAGAAATAGTGTGGCCAGTAGGAGTAGGGAAGTGATCGTGCCCCTGTACTCGGCACTGGTGAGGCCGCACCTCGACTACTGTGTTCAGTTTTGGGCCCCTCACTACAAGAAGGACGTCGAGGTGCTGGAGCGTGTCCAGAGAAGGGCAACGAGGCTGGTGAGGGGTCTGGAGAACAAGTCTTATGAGGAGCAGCTGAGAGAACTGGGGTTGTTTAGCCTGGAGAAAAGGAGGCTGAGGGGAGACCTCATCGCTCTCTACAACTCCCTGAAAGGAGGTTGTAGCGAGGTGGGTGTCGGTCTCTTCTCCGAAGTAACAAGCGATAGGACGAGAGGAAATGGCCTCAAGTTGCGCCAGGGGAGGTTTAGATTGGACATGAGGAAAAATTTCTTTACTGAAAGAGTGGTGAAACATTGGAACAGGCTGCCCAGGGAAGTGGTTGAGTCCCCATCCCTGGAGATATTTAAAAGACGTGTAGATGAGGCGCTTAGGGACATGGTTTAGTGGGCATGGTGGTGTTGGGTTGATGGTTGGACTTGATGATCTTAGAGGTCTCTTCCAACCTTAATGATTCTATGATTCTATGATTCTATGATTCCTAGAACAGAATTATTTTTTTCTGTGCAGCTGAATTGACTGATGATGGGATGGCCAATATATGTTAGGGTGTTGCTGTCAGCATCATGGCAATAAAACATAGCAATAAGGGACAGGGCCAGCACTCAGACAACTAAGCAACATTTGTAAAAGTAATTCTACAGCTTTGCAGTTGCTGAAACCATGTGCTCTGATATGCTAAATTAGCATGTAAGCTCAAAGCCAAAGGTTTAAAACACTCAGCATTGCAAAATAGTCTTATGGTGTTTAGTGAATGGAAATGACCTCCAAAGGAATAGCAAGAGCATAAATGGAACAGAACAGACCTTTTTTGAGAAGAAAATGTACCTAATGATGGCATTTTTCAGGGCCTTGTGTCACACAGACAAATCCAGTGAGATTAAATGCTCTCTGTTATCCCAGGACAAGATGGCAGATCCTGGAGAAAGACTCAGTCTTACCTTGCAGCAGCTCACTCAAGCAGTCACAGCACTACAGCTGGGGGCAGGCTGCCACGTCTGCCTGCGACCCTGGACAAGTGCTCGGCAGCTTGTGTGTGCTGGGCAGGCAGCTGCTGCCGGGCCATTGCCCATGGAAGTAGCCGGTTATTTAGGTCTAGCCTGGAAGTGATTTTTGTGAGCTGCAGATTTTCCCCTACCTGTGGCTCTAGACATCTCTGGAGGAGTGGAAAGAAGTGTGTGCATGGACATGCAAAAGTGAATTGTGAGCTTATTGCTGGGCTCCTGACTTGCCTATGGGATTTTTAATGGCCAGTTTTTGATGAAACAATTCAACAAACTTATTGTTGATGCTTTCTGATAAAGTGGTTCTCACAGGCCTCAGTTCAGCCAGGCATTTCAAGACGTGTTGAAATCCACTGTTCTTTAGAAAGGCACTGGTACGTTGAAGTCAGCAGTTGTAAACATGTACTTAAAGCTTAAATAACCAAATAACCAAATCTTGTCATGTGGTGCTGAACATTGTAAAATATCTACATGTGAGACAAGTGACTCAGGTGCCTGGATGTAGGTATGTAATGCTTTTTTAGATGCCCCTGAGCACCCGAGACACATGGCAAAAAAATATAGAAGACTCGCACCCATCTGCAGCTGGAGGCCCGGGGGTGTACGCTCGAAATGCATGTGTGAGTTCTCACCTCCTTGCACATTCACAGTGGTGTAAACTTAAATGAATGGTAAAGTGGGTTGAAAGTGGATTGTAAAGTGAGAAGTACTCTTATGAAGATACATTTTCATTGCCAGCTCTTAAGATTCTTTTTGGATGTATTTGTCAGCGTAGATCTTGATATGTTTCTAAGCAGCCATCTTCTAACCCCCTAAAAACTTCCCCAACTTCCATTGTGATGGTACTGTGGCATACAATAAGCTAGTAGGGGAATTTGCTGCCATTTTCTGACAATGTTATCCTGTTTTATAATATCAGAAAATACCTGCACCTGCCTATTCTGCCAAGGAGCCTGTAAAAGGCTCAGGAAACTCAAGAGGGGAAAGGCGTTGATAATTGATGTGACAAGGACAACCCTTGCAGAGACAGAGAAAGGCTTCTTCAGTTCTGAAGTAGTTTACAGGGACTTGTAATTCTGCTCTATTTCGGGAGAGAAGTGGTGGAGGGAGATTAACACTTTACTAGTGAATAGAGGCAGTCACAAAAGCAAATAAACACTGAAGGACTTCAGTGACTTAAGAGTCTCTCTCTTTGATTTTAATCAGTAATGATTATGCCATAGTAGTCAAGAGAGAGCCAGTGTGACAAAATGAATGGTTGTTCATGCTTTCCTATAGTTCAAGGTTTCTGGAATTTACAATGTTTGAAGCACCTCCAGGTAAATTACGTAAAAAACAGACAATATTTACAAGACTGTATAAGATGCTTGTTATCAAAACAAGGGAAGAGGACAAAGACTCATCATGCAATTGCAGCAGTTTGTGTTGTTCAGTGATACCCTCTAGATCCATGCTATACCCATCATTCTTACATAAAATGCAAGCAATGAATGGATGATGATATCTCTACTGAGCAATAGTGATGACGTGAAATAAGAAATGTCAGATCAGCAGGCTGAAGCACTTATGTTTAGACAAATTTCAAGAATGGGCACTTGTCTGTATAACTTTTGCTTCTAATAATGCCTCCTCTCGTTAAATACATCAAAGCAACTTATACGGACAATTCATTCCAAGCCCATGTGCAGTCAACTCACTGAACCTTCAAGGCACCTGAACCTTCTTGCAACACTGGCATACTAGTTGAATTCTCTTTTGAGGTACTTTAGTTAAGCAGAGAATGACTTCACAAAGTCATTTAGGTACTGGCAAAGCAGCAGAATGGGTGGGGCAGAAAGGTGCTTGAGCAAGTGTGTGGGTGAAGGAGTGGACATTTCCTAGGATAGTAAGCTCTCAAAAGTTTCTAGAGGGCCCTGAATGCCATCAGTAAAATTTCCATTCCCATGGAGTCTCAAGTGTACTAGTCTTGTTTTCTTTATCTGCTTTGTCACATTTCGTTTTGTCTGGTTTAAATGAGAAGAAATTTGGTACTCTTCCACAATATGAATATAAAAGCTACAAGAAGATCCTGGGTATGTTGTTGCTAACTGAAAGTTGAACTTCAGTGAAAACTGCTATCTTTCATGCTCAACTTTTTCATGCTTATAGAGAGGGATATAAAAGCACTTACAAAATTCACCAGAAATTTGCTCTTTCCAGCCATATGTTCTTCATACTTTCGCCTGGTTACCTGTGCAAATTTATTGCTCTAGTCTCATCTGACTGCATCTTCTGTTGTAGAAACACATTTCACCAGCCTTTATTTCCACTGTCTTCATTGCTGGTAAGTTGCAATAAATATAATTTTCCCTGTCAGGCCTGGTGAACGAGTTAGCTGTGGATGTAGATTAAGCACACAGCAATGCATGCATTGTGTATGCTAATTCTTAAAAAAAACAGGTCAAGATTGTACTGCCGTGCTTCACAATCCACAGAGAAATAGCTATTGCACCAAACGTTGCATGACATAACTTCTGAGAGGTGTGTAGGAGTAGGTTTATAGACAGCTTGGAAAGTATCTCTTCTGTAAAATTGGTTGTGAATTGTCATTTAACCATAAATTAATGCAGGACTTCCAAAAGAGGAATAAACCAAAAGCATCTGAGAAATTTCGTATTAACCCTGCAGTTGAGCTTTAAATACTAGGAACTAAAGGGGGTTGAGTTCAGGGTAAATGACGTTAAAAATGCTTAATAGTGCAAAAACAGAATTACAGAAATCTAAAAGAATCATGAGCAGATGTTGAAGTCCCAAATGGAGAAACATCTGAAAGGACCTGATTGAGGAGCCTTACACAGGCTCCCACCTGCTTTTGTATTGACAGTGACACAACCATGTGGAGACCACCTCTTGGTGAGGAGCATTGGGGCATCCATATTGCCCATTAGTACACTCGTTCCCGATTCAGAGCCACAGGAACATGTAAGGGAAGCAATGCTTGCTGTGACCCTTACTCCCCATGGAGAGGCGCGTTGCAAACCTCTGACTGCCCCACAGCCATGTCACTGGCCACAGCTCTGTATGCTGGGTCCTGTGTAGACACAGACCATTTTGTAATCCTTACAAGTAAGAATTAGAGGCGGGAAAATATTGGGTGAAGGGCAGAGGCCATGGACTGTTAAGCAGACCTTCTCAGGGATTTCATCTAGCTGGCACCATGAACCTTTCATCACTCAAGCCCCCTTACACCTGGGCTCTACTGGACCTCAGCAGGTGGAAACTAGAGCAGTGCCTTAAGTCTGATACATAACAAGGATAACTTAAGAAATGAAAAACATTCTAATTGGTTCTTCCCCTCCTTTGTGGAGAAGGGGAGGAAGTCTGTCCTGGTCTCCACAGAAGACAATGACACTGTCGGGAGATGGATCATGCCCCTTCCATAACTGTACTGGTTTTGGCTGGGATAGAGTTAATTTTCTTCACAGTAGCTCTTATAGTATTATGTTTTAGATTTGTGACCAAAAGAGTGTTGATAACACATAGATGTTTTAGTTAGTGCTGAACAGTGCTAGCACAGAGCCAAGGACTTTTTTTTTCTGCTTCTCACACTGCCCCGCCAGCGAGTAGGCTGGGGGTGCACATAAAGTTGGGAGGGGACACAGCCGGGACAGTCGACCCCAGCTGACCAAAGGGATATCCCACAGCATATGGTGTCATGCTCAGCAATAAAAGCTGTGGGGAAGAAAGAGGAAGGGGGGATCTTAGCAGTTATGGTGTTTGTCCTCCCAAGTAACTGTTAGGCATGATGAAACCCTGCTTTCCTGGATATGGCTAAATATCTGTCTGCTGATGTTTAGCCACATCCAGGAAAGCTGCTTTGCTTTATCTATTAAACTGTCTTTATCTCAACCCATGAGTTTTCACACTTTTATCCTTCTGATTCTCTCCCCCATCCTACCAGGGGGGACTGAGCGAGTGGCTGTGTGGGGCTGAGCTGCCTACTGGGGTTAACCCACAATGGTAACACTCTTCTGAAAGACCTTTGGCAAAATATAAACCATGAAAATGGCCATCTTTTCCACCCGTTTTATCCAGTACAATACATTTCAAAGGACTTGTGGAAAAATCTGGAGTTGTTGTTAGCAAAGTCAGCCTTGAAAGACTTACCCCTATACTAGAAACCTTGTGTGCTGGCTGCTTTCTTCAAGAATCGTAGAGTTGTTTGAATTGGAAAGGACCTTTAAAGATCATCTGGTCCAAGAAGTCCAAGATCATCTTGTCTAAGAAATGATGATTCAGTCTTACTATGCACTATGGTGGAGCCCCCTCCTTTGAGGGCATGTGTGCTATGAACAACTCGGGCAAGCCGCTTGACTGGGAAAGTCTGAACTTCTGAACCCACTGTTAGTGATTCATTAACAGGTGGCAGCCAGCACCATGACTGCATTGAAGTAGGAATGAAAAAAACCCGGTACTCAGCAAAGGTTGTTTAAGCAGTCATTAGAATCTCAAATAAATATGGTGAAATATTTTCTTGCTAAACTATTATTTGCAGTAATTGCATATTTTATCTTTAACAGCTCAGTGTGTTTGTTACCTGCCTGATTTTTTTATCCAGACTTAAACTGTAACTGCATTTAAAACTGTATTTATTATTTTTCCTATGTAGGCTGCATAAATGAGTGTCAATAGTAGCAGCATGGATATGAATCAATTTGTAATTGCAGTAACATTAAATATATTTTGCTAGTGTCTGAATGGAAAACATTTCAGATGAAAAATTAATTCCACCCACTTGAAACAGGAAATCAAAAGTTGTGCTTTAATCTTTGCCCTTTAAAAATAGCTGCCAGTCAGCTTTTTTTGTTTTCTTTTTTTATATTTCAGCTTTTCTGTGAAAATGAAAGCTGCTCTTCTTTCTGTAAAATGGAATTATTTAAAGAAACAAGAATGAGGTCTGTGTTGGGAATATTTAATACCGTACTTCAGGAAAACTTAACTTAAACTGCAAAGCACTGGTAAATAAGTTTATTTGGTGAATATACCTGAAAAGAATTTCTCAAACAAACAAATGGCAAATGAAGTACTCATAAGGTATTTTGTGCTGTTGTCCAAGTCTCATGACTTGTGCACATCTTCCTACTTCATGTGAAAGACAGGTAACTGCAGATGCAAATTGTCATTTGAGTGCTTAAGGGTCCAGCTATGCATGCAAGTGTGAGGGAACAAGAATATTTGTATGTTCATATGTTCATATACAGCTTGTTCAGCTGCCAGTCAGAACAACTGCCTGCTGAAAAACCCCATGTTAAGAATATGGACTTGAAAAAATGTGATAGCAGAGTCCCTAAAAATAATGGGGGAAATGACTTGATATAAGCATTCTTAATGCCAGATCTGTCCTAACTTAATTAGCAAGTCATGCATAGGCTGTCTGTAGTGTTCATTGGGAGATAAAGGTTTTGGATATAACAAGTTATATGTACTGTAGGTTCTTAAGCATATTGTGAATAGAAAGAAAAAAAAATCTTGAAACTAAAAGTCATGACAAGAATATAAATAAAAAATGCTAGAAAGAAAGAGAACAGCCCAAGAACAAGGCGATGGGGCAGACGGGGTAGTGCCTTGTTTCTTACAGTTTGCACGTGGCATCTCGAAGCCTAGTTGCAGACAACCAAGTTCGATGAGGGTGAAAAGCAGCTGAGAGAGACTAGTCAAGGCCACTTTGATGTATGGGAGAGAGAGAATAAATCCATTTCTTTGGCTCCATGCTGGTCCGGGCAGCCATTTAATAGCAGCAAAATGAGAGATGTGATGCTGGGAAGAGTCTATGGGAACCTGGCTATGAGGTGGACTGGGGAATAGGGCCTGCATTATTTCTTTCATAAATTACTTAAGATGCTGAAATAATTAAAGAAATACATCATTGTTAAATGAAGTCTAGAGAAACACTTTCTATTTTAGGCACTTACACTTGGAATTCCATTTCCTAACCTGCAATTATGGGTTTAACTGTTACCTTATTACAATAAATTAATATTTTTCCTTTGTCTACAAATCTTGACTTGGTTTCATGGCAAACATGGGATATTCCACTCCTTTGTGTGTTGCAAACCCAGCATAAATCCATCGCTATGCAACGTTCTGTAGAGCTCTTCTCTTCATTGGTGGCTGATAACCCTGTCCTATTTGCAAGAAGCAAAAGAAGTTTGAAGATGGAATCTAGCTCAAAGGACAAAGGGTAATTAGGATAATATTAATAACTGCATAAAATTAAAATAATTAAATAATTTTAATTTAGAAACTAAAATACCTTTAACAATTAATTGTCCTAGGCCGTGTGAAGGTGGAGTCTGGCTCAGCACAAATGAAGGAAAAATTGTTTGTTTCCTGAGATTCCCAGCTGAAAACGAAGAGGGCCAACAGAATTGCAAGCAGTGTGTGACACAATGACACAATGAACGTGTCAGAAATGAGAGGCTACTGTTCAGCTGAGGACACTGAACTCTGGAGTTCATTAATGTCTTTTTAATGTATTTCCACTGAAATGCTATCTGAGGCAGTCCCACTGAAAAGTAGGGGAGAACCAGACTGTCCTTTTTGCTGGAGTTTTCAAAATGTTAAAATTTGTTTTAAGTTAAAACTGCCAGGTTTTGACACTTCCCACAAAGATAATTAAGCAATACTTGGAAATCTGCTTGAGTATTTCAGTTTAGTGATAGCACTAAGATGCTTTGAGTAACTTCTGCATACCAATACCATGACGTTGCAAAATCAAATGTCATTTCAAGCTGAAAACTCAAACCTTGTGTTTTGAAAAGGATTGAAAGAACTGGATTGGCAGAATGTCCTGAGAGGGCTGAATTTTTTTCTTTTTAATTTTTTTTTTCCAAAATGAAATTTCACTGCAAGTGATACGTTCCTACAGAAAGGTTCCGTTTTGTCAAAGCAGCTTTTCAGTGGAAAAAATATTCTGTAGGAAAATGTTTGACTGGTGCTAGTCCTCAAGACTTGTTGATTAGAAAAACTTTAGGTGCTTAAATCTTACATAACCACTGCATAATGCATGATTTAAAGAAGATAAGATTTTACAATTTTTTAAGACTGACAGTATGAACTGCAGAGATAATAAGCTTATCCTGAAAATGATAATTCTATTAACATACTGTATGCCAGTAATGTCTTTCTTTTGCTATTTTAGATGCGTATTTCTGGCCAGTCGGAAAGAATGGCTCTATTGCTTTCATTTCTGCTAGCTTATGGTATGGGTTAATGTTTCAAAAAGAAGCCTTAGCGGCTCCATTTTTGCCCATATGAATTTACATGGAAAACTTCATTTTGGGCATTTTTTTGTGCTTTAACTGTGCTTTGACAGCTATCTACCACAGCTTCAGCTGCAGCAGGCTGTATCCAGATAACTGCTGAAAGGACGATGCCCATTGTTTGTATGGATGCAGAACACAGGCAAAGGTACTCGAAATGATAGGTATTGAAGAAAAGCAGGTACTTACATGAATGCCCATTTGAGATGAAGTTCTCAAATACATCCATTTTCTTACCCGGATATTGATTGCTATTCCCTGCTTAGTTATTGGACTTGGGTAAAGTACATGGGGAAGGACAGAAAGGCTGTTGCACAAAATGTTTTCTAACTGGGGAGGCTTGTGAAAGGCATCAAGAAAAGGCTGTATGAAGGCAGGAGAAGGAAAGATACAAGCATAGCAGGTGACATAAGGTAGGGTAATGCGTTCAGTTCCTTTTTTTTTGCTTTAGTTTTTCCCAAAAGGTTAACTGTGAGCAGATACTTAATGTAATGGATTGTAACATAGGGATACAAGTTTACACTAGAAAAAGAAAAGGTCATGACAAAGAATATTTATATTCAAGTAAATTGGAGGCATTTTAGCTGGCTAGTCCCAAAGGAGCCCTCCCACGGGTACTTAGGGAGGAACTGCAGCAGACTCTGACCCACCTGCAAGCACCCCCCAGACATCCCGGCAAAGGGGGGTCCAGAGGGCAGGTGAATGACGTTGTACAGATCTCTAAGAAGGAGAAAAAGGAGGACCTAGTGAATAAAGTAGTCTACAGGCCCACACAGAGAATAATTTGGTGATATATGCCAGCTATTATGGATTAGTCAAGAACAAGTCGTGTTAAACCATCTATTTGGCTGATTATGGGGAAGTAAAAGTTGTGATATATCTTGACCTGAGCATGACTTTTGGCACTGTCTTGTGTAAGCAAGTTAGGGAAATATGATCCAGATGAAATGATGATGAGTTGGGTGAATAATTACATTAAAATTGCTCTAGAAACTGTTAAGAATGATTCCATCTTAAATTAGCAGCACATTTTAAGTGGAGTTCTGCAGAGGTTTGTCTGTTTTACTTGGTATAGACATTAATGACTTAGAGGATGGAATATGACAAATACTTTTAATCTTTTCAAATGAAACAAAATTGGTTAGAATTGAAAGCACTTTGACGGGCAGGATTTTAATTCAAAATAATCTAGATATATTGGAGAAGTGATACAAAATCAACAAGATGGAGTTCAACCAAGGCAAGAGCAAAGAACTGTGGCTAGGAAAGAAAAATGTAAAAAGACATCTATAAAATGGGAAATATCTGCCAGTGCAGCTGTACTGTGAAAAAGCATTTGAGAGTTGGAGTGGAGTACAAGCTGGATCCTTTCTGGGGATGTATTAGCAAAAGAGTAATGTGCAAAGCACATGGAAATAAATGTATGTTTCTCCACAGCGCTGGTGAGACCTCAGTTGGAGTGCTGGTACCAATCTGTAAAGTAGAATGAGAATACGTAGGAGACATACAGAAATTAGGAACAAGAACAATAAAAACTTTGGATTGTATAAGAAAAGCCTGAAGGAATTGTCCTTGTTCTAGAAAAGACAGTCAGTGAGCAGACACGACAATAATTTCCAGTGTTCAAACTGATTGATACAACTAGAGTGGTGATCATTCTTCTCTGTAACTGGGTGGTAGGATAGGAACTAATCAGCTTAACTAGCAAAAAAGTGGTTCAGAGTGAACTGGAAGAGACCACTTTGGGAATTTGTTGGATCATTGTCTTTGGATAGTATTACAGATAGTTCAGGCCAGTGCCTATTAGAGAGGTTTTCCTGGTGATTAGTTGTACCTATGCAGGATCAGAGGAAGGTGTTGAGTAATGTGACTTAGAGAGCATCACCCAACCCCCTTTTTGAATGATTTTGTTGATTAGCATTACCTCATGGGGATACTCTGTTGAGAAGAAGATTTTTAAAGATATGTTAACAGCCTTCTTATCACACAAGGACTGATGGACTGAGCAGGAGAAGGTGCCTGCAGGTGAAGACCTTGGTGCATAATGTCGCAATATACCTGCTGTTTGGAACGGATGGCTGCACAAAGACATCAGTGTGCACTATTCTTGTCTGTCTGTCTCAAAACTGGCACAATCTCTAAGAAAGCAATTGCTTTGACTATGCAAATTCTATACTTTAACTGGGACAGTTTTCTTGCTCGGGTTTTGAATTAAGTGACTAGAATTGGGCTGTGTAGAAGGAAGCAATTTTTTATCACAGGAAGTAATCCTTGCGAATCTCCTCAGCTAAAGGTAATCAAAAGTTCCATCAGCAAACTGGCATTGTCAGTTGCTAGCAGGTATACGTGCAAGGAGAAATATATTCTTTACCTGGTATGCCTTTACATCCTGTGCTGAACTGCGTCACCTCCTACCTTTTGCATCTGTGAAAATGTGGAACAGTTTTCTTTTCCTTTGGCGAGGCTTCCTTACCAGAGAGGTAGTGCCAAATACATAGGGGTACCCCAGATACCTAATAATCAGGGTAGCAAGTAATAGTTCACAGGTAATAGTGGCAGACAGTTGGTTTTAAAGTTGTCAAAGCCTGAGGCTAGTATTTGATAATAGTGACTTACCTGAAACTGCAGTCCTGCCTTGCGTTAAGCCTGATGCAGTGGTCTTTGCTGCCTGGGAGTGGGACAAACTCTTGCCCAAAACGACGCCAGAACTCGGGCTCATTAACCTTGAGATCAAGCCACAGTTCAGTACCCTGGGGTATAACTGCGTTACACGTTGGGTCAGAGATGTCTTTTGAATGTTCTTGGCAGGCAGCAGAGGAAATCAGTTCTGAGGCTGAAGAGTTGCAAGATCATAAATCTGAGATGTCGTAACATTGTTGTCTGCAAGGTAAAAGTGAATAGAAGTGAGTTCTCTTACAATTCCTTTTCTTTGAGATAGTCTGTGAATAGCCATAAAATCTCTTAGCATGTGTCCTGGATTTATGTGCAGAGAATATGAACTTGTCCTGTTTCAGCTTGTACTGTATTTTGTTTGAGGGTAGGAGGAGATTTAGCCAGCCATGTCAATGGGTATTCCCTTTGATCCTTGTCATCATAGGGTGTTTTCTGTACTAAGGTTTCTGTACTATGATCTGCTGGTGAAAACTTTGTACCCTTTTCTGCTATACAGGACTAGGACTGAGTGGCTGAATGTTGGCTTGGTACGTTTTAATTAACAGACCATTTCTGAGGGAAAAGTTTGTGTAAATTTTATATGTGAAAATGTCTTACAAAAAAGTCACTTTCAGGGCTAGACCTGTACTTTTTCACACCGGCCATAGGTCTCTCTCCAGACCAATAAACTAAGAGTTCAGTTTAATGTCCACTGATAAAAGTAGAAAGAGTCCTTTTGCCAATACTGAGACTTTGGCTTGGGTCCTTGACAGGGTATTTTCTAAGCATAGAAAATTATCACTTGATTATTTACTCTTTTCTGTATCATGAATCAATGTGATGGACAAGCTGCTGTGTGAATACATATTACAGAAATATTGAATGCACGTGAGCTCAGAGAGTACAGCAAAACAAAGACAGACATGAAGGCATACTGAAAAAATATTGCTTCTTACTTTAATGTAGATTTTTATGGGTTTATGTTGAACAACAACAGTTATATGCTATTTCCAACTTCTGGAACATGTAGAGAATCCATCTGTAACTGAACTCCAGTAAATGCTTTGTTTAGACAGTGTCTAAATCACCAGGTAAAGCATCAGATAAAAATGCTTTTCCAAGGACCAGCTTAAAATCATCTATACTGTCTGTATTCCTTGATGCTTTGGTTTCAGACAAAACTTTTTAGTGCAGATTTGCCTTTAGATTGTGAGGACACACAAGTTTACTATAAATTTTCCAGCTTCTGCTGAATGAGAAATCCTGTGATCTCATAGAAAACCATGTAATCTGTGCAGCAGGCTCTGTGAGACCGCCTTGAAGTTCTTGCTTGCACTTGCACTAAGGTCAAAGATATTATTTGAAATTAGAAGATTCTATCCAGGAAAACTCTTCAGCATGTGCAGAAACATATCCCTACTCAGGAGAGTACTGAAGAGTGTACTTTACGTTAAGTAGATCTATTGGCAATGCCTACTTCAGTGGGACATCAGGTTATGCTTGACGTTAAGGAAATGACGTGAGCATGTGTTCAATAGGTATGTTTTGATGGGGGATTTATGGAAGGACTTCAGGATTTGGTTTCATGTGAAGCTTGTCATTTTGGGAGAGCTGGGAAGAGCCTCTCTTCTTTTTAAACACATTTGCAAACATGGAAGCCCAGGCCCATCCTGTTGAGCCTAAGGCACCTTACTGAGGGCTAAAGCAGGAGGCTGGTCCCCCTGGGGACCTTCCTAGTCAGCGGTGGTGACATCCATTCAAAAGCTGACTCCCCCTTCAAAGGGTCTAACTCTCACAAAGTTGGGTGGCTGAATCTCACCCTTTGTAGCAGAAGTCAAATCACACCTACTGAACTGATCAAGCCCTGTGCTGGTATAAAGGACAGCACAACATGGCAGATCCTCACCGAAGAACCTTTAATCGAGAAAATAAAATATCTGCCACCTCTTACAGCCCACAGTGTTGCCATGTCCCAGGGCTGAGATGTTAAGAAGCAACAGCAATAAAGTCCCAGGAGGTTTACAATCATACGAATGTGCTTGATAACAAAGCCTGGGAGTTAATGGAAAGGCCGGAAACCAGATGTTCATTATTTTTTGGAAAATCTCATGCTTCTCAAACCAAGCTCCCAACTTCATAGGAAATGGCTCATGAATTTGACTTCCTCAAGGCTGGTTTATGGGCTGATTGTTTTTCAGTGCCAGTGACCTGATTACGAGCTTTTAGCAATAAGCCAGAAGATGGCACTAAATACAATGAACCTAGAACGCTTCTAGGCTACATTATGTTTGCATGGTCCCTTGCTTACACATGTCAGTTGGCCAACATCCCCACAAGCCATGTTGCTGTATTAGTATGGTACTAAGCCCAATTTGAAAGACACAGTCTCTCAGTAGGGCCTACTAGTCTGGGCTCTGTGCCTTTGCTAAGTGTAGCTGTACAGCTTCTAGACAGCTTGGAGTGCAAGCAGCATTCATCTGAGCATGGGCATAGCCTACCAAGACCATAGCAACTGAAAAGTCCATAGGGCTGGATCCTAATGCTCTGGAATAGGGGTGGACAGGTCAGCTGCTGTACCTACACAATGTGATGTAGAGCATGAGAGCATGAGAGTCCCTTTTAACTCTCCTCCCTCTGTAAATCCACACCTGTGGACCTCTGTGAAATAACAGCAGGATTGTCACAAAGTCCTGGAGACTTAATGGGGGTGTCTCAGGTTACAAATTTTTAGGATAAAGCACTTCTAAGCTTCTGAAATGTCTTGCTTCATTCTAGAAACAGAAATCTGACATTTCTCACAGTCCTGTACAAGAATATGGAGAATAAAGCATCTACAAAATAGTTTAGCAAGGAAATAAGAAAGGTATCAACAGTAGACAGAGGAAAGAAGAAACAACTCTATGAGAAGTGGCAGGAGTTTCTCACTCCTGCTAACCGTATAAACCCCCAGTCCACATGAAAATTACTGGGCAGGTGACAAAGGGATTTGTCCTGACAGCCTGCAAAGTTGATGGCTGGTGTTTGAACCCAGCTGAGTGGAAGGAGTGAAACTGCAGTCATTAGAAGGAAATTAACAGATTTGGATGAAACAAACAGGTGCTGACAAATATTGCCACATCTCATTTTGGTTTGTGCACTGATGCTTTGAGGTGTCTACTACTGAGTCACAAAGTAGAATCACTTTCCTAGCGAAACTTTCTCACTTTTGGTGTTTAGGCTGTTTCATTAATAGTGCAACAGATAATGACACTATTGTCTGAGCTGTCAGGATTTGGGCATTAGAGAAACTGGAGAAAGCATTCTGTAAATTATTTTTTCTATTTCCCCCCCCTCAGTTGAAATATTAGTAATTTCCAATAACCTTTAGCAAATACTTACTCAGCATCTCTTAACTGTTTATTTGTAGGGTTGTAAATACCTACATCTCCATTTGCAGTGTTTCAGCTCTCTACCTCATCTTTGAAAAATCTGCTAAGGCAACTTTGAAATATATCCTTCAAAATATATTTGGAATATCTTTTACTTTCAGTTTTACCTTCATTCTCTTTTCTATGTCTTTTCCCTCCTTTTAAAAAATAATAATTTCCCTACTCTTCCAGCTTGTGGATTGATTTGTTTTTCTTCAGAAACTGGCTGAGGGTTGTATAATGAAGCTAAAATGAATTCGTTTCAAACCCTTCCATCATTCTCACTTCCCTTTGGAATCTTATAACTGTTGTGTTCACTTCTAGAGCATCTGAATCTAAGATGGAAGAAGGTTTCCAAACAATAATCCATCTAAATGTGTCCTGCTCCAGAATTTCTGTTTTTGTGCTTGTCTCTGTCTCATACAGTTTACACAAGGGACAAATGGGTAATGTATCTGGAAGCAGAAGATAGATTTTTTTCTTCACAAAACTTTAATATTGTACTCAGTACCTCTTCAGAAGGGACAGGCGAGGAAGGAGAGGCGGTGGGGTGGCCCTGTATGTTAGGGAGTGTTTCGATTGTATAGAGCTCAACGATTGTGATGATGGTACGGTTGAGTGTCTATGGGTAAGGATGAGGGGGAAGGCCAACGAGGCAGATATCCTGCTGGGAGTCTGTTATAGACCACCCAACCAGGATGAAGGGGCGGATGAAGCGTTCTACAAGCGGCTGGCAGAAGTCTCTCAATCGCTAGCCCTTGTTCTCGTGGGGGACTTCAACTTCCCGGACATCTGCTGGAAGTACAACACGGCAGAGAGGAAGCAGTCTAGGAGGTTCCTGGAGTGTGTGGAAGACAACTTCCTGACCCAGCTGGTAAGTGAGCCTACCAGGGGAGGTGCCTCGCTCGACCTGCTGTTTACTAACAGAGAAGGACTGGTGGGAGATGTGGTGGTCGGAGGCCGTCTTGGGCTTAGCGACCATGAGATGGTATAATTCTCGCTTCTTGGTGAAGTAAGGAGGGGGGGCAGCAAAACCACAACCATGGACTTCCGGAGGGCAGACTTTGGCCTGTTCAGGACGTTGGTTGAGAGAGTCCCGTGGGAGACAGTCCTGAAGGGCAAAGGGGTCCAGGAAGGCTGGACGATCTTCAAGAAGGAAGTCTTAAAGGCGCAGGAGCAGGCTGTCCCTGTACACCGTAAGAAGAACGGGCGGGGAAGACGACCGGCCTGGCTGAACGGGGAGCTCTTGCTGGGACTCAGGAAAAAAAGGAGAGTTTACTGCTTGTGGAAGAAGGGGCAGGCGACTCAAGAAGAGTACAGGGATCTCGTTAGGTCATGCAGAGAGGAAATGAGAAAGGCAAAAGCCCAGCTAGAACGCAATCTGGCTGCTGTCGTTAAAGACAACAAAAAAAGTTTTTACAAATATATTAATGACAAGAAGAGAGCCAAGGAGAATCTCCATCCTTTATTGGATGCGGGGGGGAACATTGTCACTGAGGATGAGGAAAAGGCTGAGGTACTCAATGCCTTCTTTGCCTCAGTCTTTAACAGGCAGACCAGTTATCCTCAGGGTACTTGGCCCCCTGAGCTGGAAGACGGGGACGGCGAGCAGGATGAACCCCCCGTAATCCAAGAGGAAGCAGTCAATGACCTGCTACGCCACCTGGATGCTCACAAGTCTATGGGGCCGGATGGGATCCACCCAAGAGTGCTGAGGGAGCTGGCGGAGGTGTTCACCAAGCCGCTCTCCATCATTTATCAGCAGTCCTGGTTAACGGGGGAGGTCCCGGATGACTGGAGGCTTG
The DNA here is from genome assembly GCF_965638725.1 of Aptenodytes patagonicus. Taxonomy (NCBI): domain Eukaryota; kingdom Metazoa; phylum Chordata; class Aves; order Sphenisciformes; family Spheniscidae; genus Aptenodytes; species Aptenodytes patagonicus. The sequence goes on along the minus strand of NC_134949.1, from coordinate 195,760,839 downwards.
CCAATGTGACGCCTATCCACAAGAAGGGCCGGAAGGAGGATCCGGGGAACTACAGGCCTGTCAGCCTGACCTCGGTGCCGGGGAAGATTATGGAGCGGCTCATCTTGAGGGCGCTCACAAGGCATGAGCGGGACAACCAGGGGATCCGGCCTAGCCAGCACGGATTCATGAGAGGCAGGTCCTGCTTGACCAACCTGATCTCCTTCTGTGACCAGGTGACCCGCCCAGTGGATGAGGGAAAGGCTGTGGATGTGGTCTACCTGGACTTCAGCAAGGCCTTTGACACCGTCTCCCACAGCATTCTCCTAGAGAAGCTGGCGGCTCACGGCTTAGACAGGTGTACTCTGCGCTGGGTCAAAAACTGGCTGGACAGCCGGGCCCAGAGAGTTGTGGTGAATGGAGTTAAATCCAGTTGGCGGCTGGTCACGAGCGGTGTTCCCCAGGGCTCAGTTTTGGGGCCGGTCTTGTTCAAGATCTTTATCAATGACCTGGATGAGGGGATCGAGTGCACCCTCAGTCAGTTTGCAGACGACACCAAGTTGGGCGGGAGTGTTGATCTGCTCGAGGGTAGGAAGGCTCTGCAGAGGGACCTGGACAGGCTGGATGGATGGGCCCAGGCCAACTGTATGAGGTTCAACAAGGCCAAGTGCCGGGTCCTGCACTTCGGCCACAACAACCCCATGCAGCGCTACAGGCTTGGGGAAGAGCGGCTGGAAAGCTGCCCAGCAGAGAAGGACCTGGGGGTGCTGGTCGACAGCCGGCTGAACATGAGCCGGCAGTGTGCCCAGGCGGCCAAGAAGGCCAATGGCATCCTGGCCTGTATCAGAAATAGTGTGGCCAGCAGGAGTAGGGAAGTGATCGTGCCCCTGTACTCGGCCCTGGTGAGGCCGCACCTCGACTACTGTGTTCAGTTTTGGGCCCCTCACTACAAGAAGGACGTTGAGGTGCTGGAGCGTGTCCAGAGAAGGGCAACGAGGCTGGTGAAGGGTCTGGAGAACAAGTCTTATGAGGAGCAGCTGAGAGAACTGGGGTTGTTTAGCCTGGAGAAAAGGAGGCTGAGGGGAGACCTCATCGCTCTCTACAACTCCCTGAAAGGAGGTTGTAGCGAGGTGGGTGTTGGTCTTTTCTCCCAAGTAACAAGCGATAGGACAAGAGGAAATGGCCTCAAGTTGTGCCAGGGGAGGTTTAGATTGGACATGAGGAAAAATTTCTTTACTGAAAGAGTGGTTAAACATTGGAACCGGCTGCCCAGGGAAGTGGTTGAGTCACCATCCCTGGAGGTATTTAAAAGACGTGTAGATGCGGCACTTAGGGACATGGTTTAGTGGACATGGTGGTGTTGGGTTGATGGTTGGACTCGATGATCTTAGAGGTCTTTTCCAACCTCAATGATTCTATGATTCTATGATTCTATGATTCTATGATTGCTGTACTTTCTGTAATACCTAAATTAACATTAAATTTAAATTACACAGAAGCCAGTGAAATCTAGGATTAAACACCCTGCACTTGCTAAAAGAATGACAATGCAAGTTATTTCTTACTACTGTTGAGGCAATAAAAATAATAATGATGGATTATTTTGCAGTGCTTTGTAGATACACAGCATGTGTAAAGTATTATAACTATCTTTTTCGCTGTTGTTTTGAATACAGGTAACAAGTTGTCACTCTTCTTAGCATCCTCCTTACTTTAAAAAAGTATTTGTGGAAGACTATAAGCATTATGAAATGCACATGGGAAAAGCTCACCCTTCCCCCAGTTTTTGACTATTAATCTATAGATCAAGGAAAAATGCTGAGTTTTGAAAAGTAATAGGATAAAAAAAGTATGAAGTTGAAAAATTCACCTTTTACTGATGCACTGTTTTTTTCTTTGTCCTCGTATTTCAGAAATAGCTCTGGAAGTATGAAGACTTTCTTTTCAATCAGCAGTTCAACATCCTCCCAACAATAAGTATAGGTGACATAGTTTCCTAGAAGAGATTTTCGTTGTTCAGAAGAGGCTCTTCAGCAGCCACCAACCCTGAGCTGGCACCTCTCTGCCAAAGCTAAACTTTCAAGCCTGGTGCAGCTCCCAGTGGAAAGGAAAGGGACAGGATAAAGTTATCAGGCCGGTCATGGGATTTGCAAATAAAGACCTTTAAAGTGATTTAGCTTATTAAGCAGGCAGTGGAGAATATGAAGTGCATCTTTAATTTGTTACTTTGATATCATCTTTTGCTGAGCAGGAATGTATGTCTATGTCATATGTATTTCAGCAAGTTCTTCATCATGCATCCCCTGGGAGCCTTCCAGTATTTTAATCTGAAGGCAATTTGCTTGGTCCTTGCCTATTATTAATGCTCTGGCTTATCAGAAGCGTCAGAGTTTATCGTGTGATGTTCCTGGCAGGTCAGGAGCTTAGAAAAGAGCAGAATGATTACCCCATACCCCATAATGCTTCCTCTTTTTAGGAAAGCAGAAGCATCTTTGATGTTTGTCGTTCAGATGTGATGTCTGCATGAGTTGGGGTAGATCTGGGTGTCTGTGGTTTTATATATGTTCTTCCTTTGCTCAGCCAGTGAGCTATATGGTATCAGACACAGTATACTGAGTGCAAGAGATGGAGCTTCAGGTCTTCACCATTCGGGTCTTCATCATCAGGCCCTTGCCCAGCAGCTGCCCACATATGTTAGGTATGAACAATGATAGCCCTGAGCTCTATGGGGTGCCCCCAGATCCCTCCATGCTTAGGGGATATGAATCATTATCTGTTTGCTTCCCTTTGAGATCACTTGGGGAGGGAAGAGCAGGATCAGCTAAATGAAATCTGGTCTTCTCCGTCCAGGCAGTTCAGTTAGCTTAGTAGACAGTGATGTAGACTGCTGCCAGCTCTGATGGTGTTCACCATGGCAAGTTCAAGTTTAGCTGAAACCTGGAAAGTCGCTTGTTCAAAGCAGTTTCTTCTTACTAAAGAGAACACTGTCTGTCAGAATGTACAGCTACATATCAACTTTACATCTGTTTTTTCCAAAATCCCCTGGTCTGCATCTACCTTCCATCCTTTCCCCAAGAAAAAGTCACAGAGGAATCTTCCTGATAATTTTGGAACAAACACATCAACCCATCTGTCAGCAACTCTGACCAACACAACAGAATGGAAAGAACAGCATGAAGTGGAAGCAGCATAGCCAAAATAAGTGGTAATCTAAAGGGCATGAGTGGTACATCCCCATAGAAACATTTTTACATCACTTGCCATCTGAAGCAGAGAAGTGTGGTTTTTTTCTAAAAGCCAGCTGCTATTTTGCAAAACAGAGCGGTCATGATGTGAATTCCCATACCCATTTTAGGTCTATCCAGTGGCCAAAATAGGGTGATACACAAGGCATTCTGCACTGGCCCTTTTTTAACATATTTTGTAGGGAATAGGATGAAGAGGTTCCAAAGTCAGATACCTGGCTCAGCCAGGTCTGAAAAATATTCAGCAGAATATCAGTAGCCATGGAAATAGACTAAAGGGAAGCTTGCAAGTCTTGTGGAAAAGCATTCAGAGAACAGACTAGCAGGCAGGAGGTCTGCAGTCTTTCAAAGGACTAACAAAAGCCCATCCAAGCTTTTGTGTTTTGCACATTGCTATCGTGCAGTAAGAAAACACACTGGGAAAAGTCCAAATATGACATTCAAAGATGTTTTGCATGAACTGGCACGTATGCTGAAATTGCTAATGCCTAGAGACATGACAGAAGGTGATAACCCATAGGAAAATGCACAATAGTTGTACCCTATGGGTTATCAGCTTCTGTCTAAGGAGCTTATTAGAGAACACACAAAGGGAAGCTGTGGCTTGGGCCTTTTGGATTCAGGCAGCTGGATCCTGCTGGGACTTTTTTGTCACCAATATGTGGTGGCATGCTGTGACATGCTCTTTGGTCTTGACACCCTGTTGGAATAGAAGACCGTACGTGACAGAGCCTGTTTTGAAGGGACACTTTGACCAAAAATATTGGCGGGAGCTGGGGTGGTGGGAGAGGCAGAGTCTGGAACAGTCACTACAAATATGCATCCTCAGATGGAGGAGGACCTGGTGGTGACCCCTGTAGAGCAAGCAGTGGCCTCTCAAAGATGCATGCGCTGGAAAGAGAAAGCAGCCAGCAGCTAATTTAAATCATTGACTCCTGGAGCTTCCCTGGTGGAAGGATGCTGGACAGCAGGGTATCTTTCCTCAGTTTCACAATATTGATAAACTGTCAAAGCCAGTTCCCAGCAGAGTCCACAGCACGGTGCTGATAACGATTTGACATGAACAGATCTGCTACAATCTGGGAATCCCCAGGACCTCTAGGAACTCAAATGTAGGGACTCCACCCGTGAATTTCAAAACACAGATAATTATACACAAAATAAATGGCAACAGCTTTATGACTGTAAACAAACTGCTTCTCTGTTTGTCTTATCAGGTAGCTATGGCTGTGATCCAAAGCGACACCAGTAATCAACACTAAGGCAAGTCTGTAACTTCCAAGGCTTCCACTATTTTCTTTAAACTTTTGGTCCTAACCTGGGTCAGATTCTGCAAAGCACCATCCTGACAGAAGAGTTCTGCTGGAGCACTGCCATGCAGGGGACAAGGGAGGAAGCTGGGGTAGCTCCAAAGATGATGCAAAGCTCTGGGAAACCAGCTTTTATTCACTGCTAGGCATGAAACTGCTATGTTTCTTAAACTTGCTGTTGGCTACACTGGAGGAGGAAATCTCACGTTGTTTTCTGGCTCAAAAGCGACAATGGCTTCCTCTGGTTAGAAAAAAAAGATTGCAGAGTTTTCAGAGAAAAATGTGAGAGCTTCTGAGGACACACAGCAAGCCCTGGTTTCCTCCCAGATGCAAAAGCAAATGGCATTTGTCCCTTAACATTAATGTGGCTGTACACAGGGAGGAGTCAAATATGTTGGGGATCCCGCAATTCCCTTTTTCAGTGAAAAATACGGGTATCATGCCATCTGCCCATTAATGTGGAACCAAACTGTGCTCTCTTCTTCTGAAGGGACAGGGCAGGTCCCCATTGCCTTTTAGAGGCACGCACTCTCCTTGTGAAGCCTGAATGTGCTGCAGGGGTGGATGGTGAGTGCTCTGAGCCTCTCAGAGCCCTTTGTGAGGAAATGGCTGCAATTAACTCGGGTTTGGATTAATTGGAGGTTTCAGCACAGCCACTGCTCTCCCAGGATGGCTGCATTCAGTCCACGGGGGTTTCGGAGAAGCTGTGAAGGGGAAGAACTTTTCATGAAACTAATTGGCTAAAAGATTTCCAGGTCCTCTCTGGAAATATTTGAGGTCCTTTCACAATAGAAATATCATGTCCTTTTCATTCTCAGTGGCTCTGTTTGTACAGACAGCTCACCCAAGAAGTAGTTATTTACACTGCATTGCCACACAATTTACAACTTGCACCCAGGATTAGCTCTGACAGTGGTCGTGCTCAGCACTTGTTTGAAAATGGAGAGAGGTCACATTTGGTCTGCCACTTTTCCACCATGTGGTAGAAATGCCAAAGGGTGCCTTTCAGAGTGGGGTTAATGGGCTTAGAGCAACTTGTGACTGGAAAAGTAATGGCCAAGGGAAGTGCTGCAAAGGGAGGATGTAAATGGAGAGCCAGCGTGAGGCCAGATGCTGCCAGTAGAGATAGGAGGCTTTACACGTAGACCCTATGCATAGAGGCTACAGACACATAGCCTCCATTGGCTGAGGTGAGAGCCAGGTAGTCATTCTTTTCCTGGGCAGAAAGGGTGGGAAAATGGGAGGAAGAGACAGTGAATGTGGTCAGTGACACTGGATGGACATGGAGTCTGAGATGAGCTTTAATTGCATACAATTTATTATTTTTCTTAAAATTTGCCAACTTTCCTCCCAGCTACTTGTCTTTATTTCTTTGTTCTCCTTCACACTTTATGTGTGTGTGTGCGTTAGATGCGTGTGAGGCTACATGCATGAACTGTCGACAGCTCAAGTGGGATGAAAAGAATCCCACTCATGTATGTATGGCTTAAATAAAAAAACCCCAACATCTAAAGTCCTTAATTGATAACTTGCACTATCAAAGCCCCTATGTCAGGTCCACACAAAGCAGCAGGTCCATCAAGTGATGTCCCTTTCTTCTCCACTTAACTCCACAGCTTGGGGGTTACAAGACTCACTGGGGGGGTGCCAAAGGTCTCCCTCTCTGCTCCCTGCGCACCAGCCTCATGCCAAGCATCAAGCAGAGGGGTGGTGGAACACCTCAGAGCCATTGGGGTTTGCACAGCCCTGAGAAGACTGTGGGAAGGGGATGGGTTCCTTGGCTCTGCCTGGGGAGGATGGATCCTTGGTGTGCCCGTCCCTCTTCCACAGGCACCTCAGGACAAAAAATACTAAAAAAACGTACTGGCAAAGGGAGTAATGGAGTGCAACCCAGATTTCACCTTGCCGAGTGCAAGTCAAGCCAGTGAATCTTTTCTCCCCAGTTCAGTGGAAATTTGAATGATTCCAGTCAAAGTGCTTCATAATTTAATTACAATAAGTGAGTAAACCCACGAACTGCTGGGTTGAACGAGGCCACTTACCTCATCCTCTAGGTCTAATGTGGAAAGAGCAGGTGTAGACAAACAGGGGTGTGAATATGATGCAAATCCTGAATTGTGAAAATTGCTGCTGGTGAAAGCTGTCTCCCAAAAACTTGAACAGGTGATTGCCTGAATCATGCTTGAAATGGGAGGGGAAATCCACATCAGCACTGGGATAAGCACACAACATGAGTCTCTTTTCCACAGACTTCTGTGATTCTGCAGATTCTCAGAAGACTTCTATGACTTTTGTTGTTCAGATCACAAATTCAATGTGTTTTCCTCCTTTAAAGGTAACACTGGCATTCACAGAGAGAAGCAATATTTAGTTCAGCCAGTGTATTTTCCTTGCTGGCAAGAGCTGTGAAACATTATGAAAACAGATATGGATTTACATTTTGCAGGACAAAGTGTAAGACAATTCTGTCCTGGGCTTTCAATGCAATAAAAAAAACAGGAAAAAAGCACAGGTGGGAAAACCATGATCACCCTCTCTTTTGACGATGATTAGAAGTAGCTGTTGGTAGAATCATAGAATCATTTAGGTTGGAAAAGACCTCTAAGATCATCAAGTCCAACCGTTAACCTAGCACTGCCAAGTCCACCACTATACCATGTCCCTACGCACCACATCTACATGTCTTTTAAGTACATCCAGGGATGGTAATTCCACCACTTCCCTGGGCAGCCAGTTCCAATGCTTGATAACCCTTTCAGTGAAGAAATTTTTCCTCACGTCCAATCTAAACCTCCCCTGGCACAACTTGAGGCCATTTCCTCTCGTCCTATCACTAGTTACTCGGGAGAAGAGACCGACACCCACCTCGCTACAACCTCCTTTCAGGGAGTTGTAGAGGGCGATGAGGTCTCCCCTCAGCCTCCTTTTCTCCAGGCTAAACAACCCCAGTTCCCTCAGCCGTTCCTCATAACACTTGTGCTCTAGACCCTTCACCAGCTTCGTTGCCTTTCTCTGGACACGCTCCAGCACCTCAACGTCCTTCTTGTAGTGAGGGGCCCAAAACTGAACACAGTAGTCGAGGTGTGGCCTCACCAGTGCCGAGTACAGGGGCACGATCACTTCCCTACTCCTGCTGGCCACACTATTTCTGATACAGGCCAGGATGCCATTGGCCTTCTTGGCCGCCTGGGCACACTGCCGGCTCATGTTCAGCCGGCTGTTGACCAACACCCCCAGGTCCTTTTCCGTTGGGCAGCTTTCCAGCCACTCTTCCCCAAGCCTGTAGCGCTGCATGGGGTTGTTGTGGCCGAAGTGCAGGACCCGGCACTTGGCCTTGTTGAACCTCATACAGTTGGCCTGGGCCCATCGATCCAGCCTGTCCAGGTCCCTCTGCAGAGCCTTCCTACCCTCGAGCAGATCAACACTCCCGCCCAACTTGGTGTCGTCTGCAAACTTACTGAGGGTGCACTCGATCCCCTCATCCAGATCATTGATAAAGATATTGAACAGAACTGGCCCCAAAAGTGAGTGCTGGGGAACACCACCTGTGACCAGCCGCCAACTGGATTTAACTCCATTCACCACCACTCTTTGGGCCCAGCCATCCAGGCAGTTTTTTACCCAGCAAAGAGTACGCCTGCCCAGCTGTCCAGCCAGTTTCTCCAAGAGAATGCTGTGGGAGATGGTGTCAAAGGCTTTAACTAAAGTCTAGGTAGACCACATCCACAGCCTTTCCCTCATCCACTAGGTGGGTCACCTTGTCACAGAAGGAGATCAGGTTAGTCAAGCAGGACCTGCCTTTCATCAATTGATGCTGACTGGGCCTGATCACCTGGTTGCCCTGTACATGCTGCGTGATGGCACTCAGGATGACCTGCTCCATAACCTTCCCCAGCACCGAGGTCAGGCTGACAGGCCTGTAGTTCCCCGGATCTTCCTTCCGGCCCTTCTTGTAGATGGGCATCACATTTGCTAACCTCCAGTTCACTGGGACCTCCCCGGTTAGCCAGGACTGCTGATGAATGATGGAAAGTAGCTTGGTGAGCACTTCCGCAAGCTCCCTCCATACCCCTGGGTGGATCCTATCCGTCCCCATAGACTTGTGTGTGTCTAAGTGGTGTAGCAGGTCGCTAACCATTTCCCCTTGGATTATGGGGGCTTCATTCTGCTCCCCATCCCTGTCTTCCAGCTCAGCGGCTGGGTACCCGGAGAACAACTGGTCTTACTACTAAAGACTGAGGCAAAGAAGGCATTAAGTACCTCAGCCTTTGCCTCATCCTTTGTCACTATGTTTCCCCCCGCATCCAATAAAGGATGGAGATTCTCCTTAGCCCTCCTTCTGTTGCTAATGTATTTACAGAAACATTTTTTATTGTCTTTTACGGCAGGAGCCAGATTAAGTTCTAGTTGGGCTTTGGCCCTTCTGATTTTCTCCCTGCATAACCTCACGACATCCTTGTAGTCCTCCTGAGTTGCCTGCCCCTTCTTCCAAAGGTCATAAACTCTCCTTTTTTTCCTGAGTTCCAGCCAAAGCTCTATGTTCAGCCAGGCTGGTCTTCTTCCCCACCATCTTGTCTTTCGGCACATGGTGACGGCCTGCTCCTGGGCCTTTAAGATTTCCCTCTTGAAGAATGTCCAGCCTTCCTGGACTCCTTTGCCCTTCAGGACTGCCTCCCAAGGGACTCTCTCAACCAGTCTCCTAAACAGGCCAAAGTCCGCCCTCCGGAAGTCCAAGGGACCAGTTCTGCTGACCCCCCTCCTTACTTCTCCAAGAACCGAAAACTCTATCATTTTGTGATCGCTATGACCAAGACAGCCTCCAACCGTCACATCACCCACAAGTCCTTCTCTGTTCACAAACAACAGGTCTAGTGGGGCGCCTTCCCTCGTTGGCTCACTCACCAGCTGTGTCAGGAAGTTATCTTCCACACACTCCAGGAACTTCCTAGACTGTTTCCTCTCTGCTGTACTGTACTTCCAGCAGACATCTGGTAAGTTGAAGTCCCCCACGAGAACAAGGGCTAGCGATTGTGAGGCTTCTCCCAGCTGCTTATACAATATATCTTCTGCTTCTTCATCCTGGTTGGGTGGTCTATAACAGACTCCCAGCAGGATATCTGCCTTGTTGGCCTTCCCCCTCATCCTTACCCATAAACACTCAACCCTATCACCACCATCATTAAGCTCTAGACAATCAAAACACTCCCTAACGTACAGGGCTACCCCACCGCCTCTCCTTCCTTTCCTATCCCTTCTGAAGAGTTTATAGCCATCCATTGCAGCACTCCAGTTGTGTGAGTCATCCCACTATGTTTCCGTGATGGCAACTGTATCAGTTTTCCTGCTGCACAATGGCTTCCAGCTCCTCCTGTTTGTTGCCCATGCTGCGTGCATTGGTGTAGATGCACTTCAGTTGGGCTATTGATCCCACCACTTTCTTGGGGGGAGAAGCCTTAATTCCTGCATGACCATTCTCAGGTGCTTCCATGGTTTCTAACACATCCATAACCCTTGTGTCTTTGCTGCCGCATGGATCTCCATCCCCTACCTCCACTGAGATAGCAGACCAAAGGACCTCGCTAGCACACTGTCCCTCAAACTTTGGCATGCTGCCGCCAGGCTTACATCTAGTGAGCCTGGTTTTATCCCTTTACCCCTTCAAATCCAGTTTAAAGCTCTTTCAATGACACAACTCCTGTGCAAAGATCCTTTTCCCACTTTGAGACAGGTGTGTAGACCGATCTGTGATCAAAAAGCCCAAAATTCTGCCAGTGACACCAGGCTCGGAGCCAGGTATTGATCTGCTGGCTCTTCCTGTTTCTTCCCTCATCGTTCCCTACAACTGGAAGGATAAAGGAGAACACTACTTGTGCTCCTGATCCCTTGACCAGTCATCCCAAGGCCCTGAAGTCTCTCTTGATTGCCCTCGGACTTCTAGTTGCATCTTCATCGCTGCCTACCTGAAAAATCAATAATGAATAGTAATTGGAGGGCCGTACCAGGGTAGGAAGTTTTCACATCTTTAACCCAGGTCCCAGGGAGGCAGCAGACTTCCCTAAGAAGTGGGTCTGGTCTGCATATTGGGCCTTCTGTTCCCTTCAGAAGGGAGTCCCTGATGACAATGACCCATCCTTTTTTCTTTATGGAAGCAGTTTTGATGCAGGGCGTAGGCTGACTTAATCTTGGTGACACCTCCAAGCTAGATGAACCATCTAGTAATCTGGTAATCCTAGAGAAATAAGCATTTTTTTCTGGTCTACAGTCAGATTTTTTTGCTGAGTATTGGTGAAAATTTGACACTCTGAAGAATCACAACAACATTCAAGTACATCTGATGTTTATGGACTGTTTAGCAGTGCCTGTGGTGAGACTGGCATCTTGTAATCTTGTAAATCTGAAGATAAATAAAACTAATAGACTTTAAGCCATCCAGCATAACACAAGCATTCAGTTTCATGGAGCAATTCTGTAATTTCTGGGTGAACTGCAGCAAACTTTTTAGAGTAGTAAGTACGAAAATTGCTACATAATGTTTATGTCTAATTTTATGTATTCCTGGGACTGCATTTTTTAAAAAATTAAACAGCAAAAGAGATTTTTTCCTTTCGCGGAGAAATTTTCAGGACTGATGTTGCATTTTCCAGGTTAAATCCTTTTGGTAACTGTATTTTGTTTTAAGAATTTTTCTCCATGCATTGCCGATTTCCATGACCCTATTGCCTTCAGTAACAAAAAACACAAAATGAATTAAATGAGAGAGTTTCTACGTTCAGGTCAATGGTATTTTACATCCTTTTTAAAGACAGTTGTTAATACTGAAGTAATTTAAATTTAACAAAACATATTCAAATGGGCTGCTGCTCATGAACTTTTTATTCTTTGTGATGGTTTAAATGTCACCCTTATCACTTTACATCTAATAGTTACAAATGAGATAATGCTGTATATTAGTATTTGAACATCCTTTTCAATATTTACATTTGCTTTGTTTTACTGACCCTGAAATTTCAGAGGACGCTTGGTACCTCTTATCTCTGTTGTCTGCTGCTTATCTCTATGTTTGCACATTTTCTGCTTTGGTGTTACAGATGAGGGAGTCAGCCTCAAAAACCTGTGTACTGAAGACACACTCTTGCATTGAACTTGGAACCTCCACAAACCACCAGGAAAATCATTGCCAGCTATGAATAAATAAAATGCTAAAATCCGTAGTGGAATTTTTCTAAGACAGGTGATTGCAGTTAGGATCCTAACTGCATATTTAAATACCCAAAAAACTCATCCAGATTTCAGAAGCAGGTAAGGGAACCTATCAACATTACCGACCAAAGCTAGTGGAAGTAACTGGGGCACTTCTCTGGGCTATGTCAGTGCTGTCTACAGAAAGCAGGACATTATCCAGTTGTACCCTAGAAAACTGTGCAACCGCAGTGCAAGGACACATCTGCCTGCCTCCTCTTTGTTGGCTTTTTGGTGCTCCCTGTAGTTGTTCTTCGGCAGCAGGTACAGAGGCAGGGTCTTCCCCACACCTACCATCTTTGTGCAAGTGTTTCAGAAATGGTGACTCCAAAATAGCAACTGCAGTTGCTTAATTTTTTAGGGGTATCCTAAAACAATCATCTGACTCAGATGATGTTAAATGAGATTGGGTTGATCCACAAGAGAAAGGAATTTGGCATGGCAAATGGAACAAAAGAAAATAACTGATTTCAAGAGCATGAAAATTTCTCTTAAATAGAATCTACTTTGTAATTTCTCCCTATTTCCAACAGAAAGAGGTAGGCAATCCCCGGGGTGAGCTAATGTTTGTATGTGAGAGAAGCCGTTTGGCTGGGGATATACCCTACCCATGCATAACTTGGGATGAAGTGGCTCATTCTTGTGGAGATGTCTGTTCTTCTCCATCAGTTCCAGGAAGCCAAGGGTGACTAGCTAAGGTTTAGACACCTCATTTTTAGCTACCAAAAGCTAGATGATAAGTATTTTAATGTCTGTTTATTTCTTTCTCACTGATGAATAAGCCTTACAATAAAATTATCTTCTTTGCTGCATCTTCCTTTTTTGCACATTCAGATCAAATGTGTAGGCACTATATTCCATGCAGTCCTTTTATTAAATTTATTATGAGAACTGATCTTATATTTTTAGCATGAAAAAATATTCCCCTCATGAAAAGTCTTTGAGTGAAACACCGAACGCTGTAGAGCTCAGTGATAAGTTTTGTTTACCATTCTCCTTGAAATGATGTTGATGAAAACTTGGGTAAAAATACGTCAGAACAGGAAATGCCACAGCAAAATAGTAAATGCTGCAGAACTGGAAATGAATCTGCCTTGAATCTAGTGACAGAAACAGTTTTGAGCAAGGCATAGATGCAATTGTTTTGCATACCATTTCCCATCCCACCTCTTCTGTCACAGCCCTAGAAATACCTACACCTCTATGCATAGTGACAGTTCTTTCCTCCCTAGTTTCTGCTCTACCCTCCTCAGTCATTCATGTCATCAAGGTGTTTTGTATACACGCACACACTTGGGCCCCCAACTAGTTATTTAAGTATAGCCCTCATCATAATTACAGTAGGAAAAATATCTATAGGAACACTTCCTTTCACATAGGCATTGAGGATGTAAAATATCTTTGTTGTAAGAAATTTGGGTGGATACCTGCTCTACAGTGTCAAAGCTGACTGGCAGAGAGGTGACAGTTCAGTGAATCGTTTAATTGCACACTTGGCTGTATGCACCTGAAGGTCCCATCAGAAACAGTGGCACCATATAGGTCTAATAACCCAAGTCCATGCATCAGTGCACTGCGGGGCTGGGGTCCTCTGCTGCTGTAAATACAGAGCAACCCCACCGAGTTGAGTATCACCACTGGGACAGAGAACAGTCACAGGGAGTTTGGATATTGAGGTCAGTGGGAATGGCAAAAAGGCAGCAAACTGCTTTGGAAAGAAAGAGCTTGACGTGCACTTCCACATGCAGATGGAGCGAGCTATCGTTGGGAGCCTCCATACATCACTTTGCCCTTGCATCCTATTCACTATATTGTGCAACTTTAATCTTATCTTTATGGCCCAAAGCTGTTTATTCCTATTGATTGTCTCAGAAACCTGAAGGCTCTTTCCAAGTAAGCTTTCTGTGCTCGTTCTGCCTCTAGTCAGAGCCTCCTGATGCTGATCAGTGACAGTCTGCTAAAGCAAATGAAAATTGTGGTTGCAGTGAGCAGGGGGCAGACCGTACCCCACAGAGGTCCAAGGAGGGGACCTCCTTTTCTGCAACTCCCCATTTTTGCAAGCAAAGTTCACAAAGATCCCAACATCTCCTGTGGGCTCTTGAAAATTGCAGGCTGGTTTGGGGACAGAGGCGAAGGGGAGGTGTTTGACACATTGAACTTCTCTCCGTGGTATGTCAGGAGAGGCCATGTGGGCTGGAACGAAGGTCTCTGCTGTGGCTTGCTTTCTGTAACAAAGCTCCTGTTGGCAGTGGGTTTCCAGGGAAGCCCTGGGCAGTGGGAGGGGGTCCTCTGGCATGCAGAGAGCAGGAGTGTGGGATGACTTGGGGTCTGAAAGGAGTATGCAGACAAACCCATCCTGCTGCAGCACCGTAAGTTTTTGGAGGGGTGTGTTAATTGTAACATACTTCAAACATAGAGTTCAGGTGTCTGAAAAAACGGAACTTCCTATATGTAAGTCTGGGAGGTTTTTCTCCAAATGTCCAGGACAGAATTTCCTCACAAAACATTAGTTTTTTGTTTGTTTCTTTTTCAGTGTTCAGCCTTGTGTGCTCTTGAACAAGTTTGACCTATTTTCTCACTCTAAAATGAGCAGAAGGAGAAATAATTGGCAGAGAACAATTCTTTTGTTATAGTTTTGTCTTTCTTCTGCTTGAGATTTGTCTTTGCACAAATTATAATATTAATAGGTCTGTTCCTTGTAAGTCTGAATCAATGTGTGTGCAAATACATTTTACCCTTTAGCAGCTTCTGGACTAATTATAACTACTAAATCAAGACTTTGCCATTAGGTTTGGGGGAAACTTGTCCTCAGTGAAGTAACTATTTTCAGAAAGAATATATTTAGAATATATTTAAAATATTTTTATGACTGAGTTTAGAAATATCTCTTATATTTGAAAAAAAGAGCATTTCTGGAGGTGCACAGCACCTTCATACAAACTGTCTTGAAGATCAGTCACACAGGTATGTGAATAAGACCACAATTAACACATTTTTTTGTTTAACAAACACACTTCCTTTGATTTGGAGTGATTCCTTATCTCTTCTTCCTACAACAAATACATGATTTGCCTTACAATTAATATAGGTATTTTTGCAAGGAATTAAACATTAGCCTTACAACCGTAGGAATAGCAAAATAATAAAATACATATTTAAGAAACATGCAGGCTTACAGTAAAATAGACTTACCAAAAAAACCTACCCCCCCATCTTCTCAAAAAGACACGTCTTCTCTTATTCACCCACTAAAATGAACTTACTGAGTGAATTGCTATTTTCTCTCTGAAAGTTATGGTTCTTTTGATTCATTGAAGTGCCTGGTACTGAACTACAAGTGTAAAATTTTGGAGACTGGCCAGATTCTCAGCCACTGTAAGGTAGCATAGATCTTTCTAGAAGACAGCGGGGAAGAGGTGTTTCTGAGGTGACAAATTGTGCTTTTAAGAAAAGGAGAACAAGGAACTTTATGGATAATATTTATTTAAGATCGAAAGGGAAAATGTCTGTGGGCAAACACCTCTGACAAAATGCATATTAGTTGTGCCTCATTTTCACCCATTCATTTTATAGAGTGAATGGTCACTTCTGCAGGCTGATTGGTCAGCTGAAATTGCAAATGTGGTGAAAGTACTCAGAAACATACCTGGAGTGGAAAAAAAGAAACATGGTGGATAATTTTGTTTACCTGCTCTCTTTCTCCTAACGGAAGGGGAAAGTTCAGGATCTTGAAGGTGGTAGGTCCTTTAAAAACAAAATAAAACAGGCAATAAGCAGAGTGATTTGGATCATGAACTTTCAAAATCAGCAATGAAATGACAGCCCTAGGTTCAAGGCATTTTTTGCCAGACATGTCAAAAATTGAGAGCCTGAGGGTATCAGAGATTTTAATGCCATTTGCGTGGTGAAAGAGGCAGCAATGATGGTACCAGGAGTGGAGTGACCAGCCCGGGGTGACGTATCGTCCAGAGTTCACTGAGAACTCCTGCAACATGAGTGGTCAAGCTGAGTCAGACCCAAGGCCCACCTAACTCAGTACCCCATTTCTGGCAGAAGACAAAAGCAGATGCCTAGAGGAGACCATATGGACAGTGCAACATATATGGCCTCCCCTGAGTGCTCTCCCAACCTTCAACCATTTGTGACTCAAAAGTGTGATCCTAAATCAGCTCTGCTCTCCATGAAGTGGTCCCATGAGCAGGACTAAGAACATGACTGTGTTGTGTGGGTCTGAAGACTACAAGCATAAATATCAAAATATACCTGGGAAGATATTCTGCATTTCTTGCTGTTCATAGCAAGATTTCCCCTTACTCTTCTAGGCTCAGAAATTCTCTGTTGGCAGTCATTTACATGTGCATGTGAGACGATAAGTGGGGGGATATACAATAAATGGTTGAACCTGATGAGGCAGTGGTCTAACAAGTTTTTTTTTCGATGGAGAAGACCCAGCTCTAATCTGCTTCTACAACCTGGCCATCCTGTAGAGAGTGAATTGTATATCATTAGGTGCTACTGGCTTTGTCTCATCCATAAGGAATCTAGTTCACACGTCCTGAGGCTGCTGTGTGATGTAGATCAGCATGAGATTCACTTCAAAGCATGTTCCTGCTCCCAAATAAAATACTGAAGTAGAGACACACTGATTTTGCTTGTGTTCCAAACAAGTTCTATCATCCATAGTATTAGAAAAATTACCTGGCATCCAGTACGGTGTTTTGCATACACTAACCATATCCAAGCAGTATGTTATCATAAGTAATATTGCCTTGCTTTGAGTGTTCTGAAGGATTCATAAAATAATCAAATGCAGTTTTAGCTCCTCCCTTCTACTCTTCCCTTTTTGGGTCATTACATTTCTTGAAAGTTATAGATGCTAGATGTTCTGAGGCAGAATATGCGAAACTCATAAAGGACATATCCAAGCTGAAGCTCAGAAATTTCAGTTTTGGCAATGACAGTGATATACTTAGAAACATTGCCAATATTCAGTGAAAATCTTTTACTTAAGGACAAATTAATTCATCTGGGAAAAGAGGGGATCTGAGAAAATCTGCTGACCTCATCTGAAATGAAAGGACAATTCAGCTGTATTCTCTTGTAATTTTTAAAGACTTTTAGATAGAAACTCTTTAGCCTCAGTCTTGGCGGGACTTCCTACATTGGTTTAAATTTCTTCCCTCTGTCCTGAAAAGTTTCTCTGCTTCCACTGCCCTGGCTTCTGGCATCCATTCAGCTGGGACTGGGAGATTTCAGGATAGACAGGTTTGAATTTGCAAGATTTTAAAACCACAACCAGCAACAGGCTGAGAACCCACAAAATCAGGTCAGGGTTGGTTTAAGTCTCCTCTGACGTGTGGGCAACCCCAAATTTCATCATTCTCAGGATAAAATTACCCCTGGTTGGTAACTACTCCCTCTTTACAATTCTGTCTCCATAACCAGCAGCAAAAACCCAGCCTGTTTTTTCAGGACTTGGCAGCATCACTCCAAGGCTTTTGCCACTCCTGGCAGGCTGCTAGCCTCAGCAGTCCACATCTGTAGTATGAAACTTATCAAATCTCACATAGTTTCTTTCAGGATAGAAAGATAGAGTTTTGGAAAGAAAAATAATTTGATGAGATACAAGGCAGGAGGGAAAGTGCCAACTCAGTGTTTGGGGATGGTTCCTAGCTCTTGTGCATGGCTCTGAGGCTATATGGGGATTGATGAGAAAAGGTGATTTTATTGACTGTTCCAAGGGACAGGCTAGCAGGAGACAATTATGGCTGTGCTTTTGTGTACATCTGTTCTCACTTGACTCAGTCGTAAACATCTCCTTGTTGAAAAGTAAATTCTAATTAAAAAAACCCCCAAGAAAGTCAAATAGCACAGCAAGAACATTAACCTACTGCTTCTAAACTGCTGCTGTATACCTACCAGCATTAAATTTTATCCACAATGGCTGTTTGAAGGGCTGCCCATTAATGTTATAAAAGATTGCTTAAGAAAAATTTAGCTGTTCTAGATGATATTGGATTTGATTTTTCAGAAGGAGCAGTGTTTGGGACAGGTGAGTGAACAGTGTTCTTGGTCCTCATTCAGAGTCTAATCCTGTTCCTACTGAAGCTGTTACAGGTTTTTGCTGTTGACTTCAATGGAAAGAGGATCAGCCCTATAGGTTTTATGTGGGGGTTGGCAAGAAGATTAAACAAAATCAGCATCACTGGTTTGAAGGATTTATTTCATTACAAGCATTTATTTCATCTCAACAAAGTAAAATCATTAAGTGCATTTCTCTTTATAGTAATGGCAAGATATCTTCAAAAGACAAGTCAAGATAATAACATTCAAAATCTTGCTGGATACTAAAAAGATTTGGGATCTATGTCATATTATGGTTTTCCTCGTCCCTTGCCCTACAATGTCTCAGTGTTCCTCAGGTGATAACTACTTGGCTTTCACTCTCTTAACCTTACTATCTTTTGCTAACACTCCTCCTTGGCTCTGCAGATACCAGCCACCTTTACTCTGAAATCATCTGCTTGATTAATGTTAGCATGTTAAACTTAGGGCAGCTGGTTCCAACCTGTGCTTTGCTTGAAGCTTGTGGCTCCTGTCTGGGATAGGAAAGGCAGTCTGTGTGCCTGAAAGCTTTGCTGTGTTTTCCAGCTGCCTAATAAGAGGACTTACCTCTCTCTTCAAATCCTATTTTGCTTCTAATATATGGCAGACAGAAGTGTTCAACAGAGGCCGAAAGGAAGTCTGATTCTTCGGAGCCTCGTGGAACGCATTTCCCCCAAAGTCAGCGTGCTTCAGGCAGATGTGAGAAACCCAGCATTTGATCTTCTCCAGATAACAGACTCCTAACACCACCCACAGCTCCCGTGCCATGTGCATCCTCTTGTGCACATGGTGCATTCCTGGAACAGGGATGTTCCTGTGTGGTCCTCAACGCATGGGACCACCACCCCTGAGTCTGGGGGAGCAGGCAGTGCATGCGAAGGAAGCCTTGACCAACCTTTCTTGTTAGGCTGTGTCTTACATGTGAGATCTACTGTGAAGTCTATTCTATTGAGATTTTTATAGATATTATCACTTAGTATCTGAATGTCTTCCAACAGCACTTTATGCAATATGAATAACATCTGTCATGTGTTGTTTGTTCTCTCCTCCTTTCCGCACTTGGGGAATGGAAATGAATGCAGTGACATGTCTTGTTCCAGAAGGGATTTTAAAGAAAATTAAACATATATTTACATGTATTTATATGTATAGAGATGACAGAGTCAAAGCAACCTGCTTTGTCTGGAAGAACCACCTGCTAGGGTTGCAATGGTCCCTACCTACTGGTGTACTTCACTTCATTACCTGACTCAGCCCCCACAGACACTGTATTTCCTGCGTGGAGAAGCTGGACCCCTTTTCTAGATAGTTGCATGGCCCCCTTGAATATAATTGACAGCCACAGCCTTCATCCTGAGAATTTTGGAAAGCATTTTTTTCAGACCATTGAAGCCTCAGCAGAGAAATCAAAAGCGCTACTCTGAGTGAACAGAAATTAATTTGCTGATCAGTGTTGCTGAAGTGTAATGTGCGGTTGGTCTTGATGTATTATTACCCCAATTAAGTCTCCCTTTTGGGAAAAAAATAGGTTGTTTTTACTTTAGGCAACAGGATATAGGAACCTTGTAGCATGGGATGACACGGACTGCCAGCTTCTCAGCCCCTCGAAACAGGATCTAGGAACACAGACAATTTATGATAACACTGGACTGAATCTGTCAGGAAAGAAGGATGTCCTGGTTTCAGCAGCAATAGAGTTTATTTCCTTCTTAGTAGCTGGTACAGGGCTGTGTTTTGCATTTAGGGTGAGAACAATGTTGATAACACACCGATGTTTTAGTTGTTGCTAAGTAGTGCTCACACTAGTCAAGGACTTTCCAGCTTCCCATGCTCTACCGACTGAGAAGGCTGGAGGTGCACAAGAAGCTGGGAGGGGGCACAGCCAGGACAGCTGACCCAAACTGACCAAAGGGATATTCCATACCATGTGACGTCATGCTCAGTATATAAAGCTGGGGGAAGAAGAAGGAAGGGGGACACGTTTGGAGTGATGGCGTTTGTCTTCCCAAGTAACCGTTCCACGTGATGGAGCCCTGCTTTCCTGGAGATGGCTGGACACCTGCCTGCCGATGGGAAGGAGTGAATGAATTCCTTGTTTTGCTTTGCTTGCGCGCGCAGCTTTTGCTTTACCTATTAAACTGTCTTTATCTCAACCCACGAGTCTTCTCACTTTTACCCTTCCGATTCTCTCCCTGATCCCACTGGGGGGGAGCGAGTGAGCAGCTGTGTGGTGCTTAGTTACCGGCTGAGGTTAAACGACGACAAAGGATTTTTTTGCCTTTCTTTCTTTCCTGTCTCAACAGACAGGACTGAAAAAGGTTGGCCCACTTTTGCCTGAGCATAATAGAGGAAGAAGATGCCTGGGGAGACTGGATTTCACATGGAAATCCTGGGGTTGTTTCATTTGTTCATTTTAGTCTCATTCTGGTTTAACACACTTTCCAGCCAGCCTGGAGGAAGGTGGGTAAGGAAAACCTGGAGGCATCTGCTGGGACTCCTGTAGCTTTCCACACCAAGCTGGAAGGGCTTAGCATCAATGGGGACAAGCCAAGCTCTCCTAATCTGCAGGATGAACTGATCACAGGGTGGGCACCTATTACAGAAATAACACTGCTCTCTGGTGTTAGACTCATCACTGTCTTTCCTCTGCCCACCATTGGCATAGAGCCAATGCTCAGGTTTGACTCCTGCTTACTTTTCTTCATCTTAACTGACCTTGCCACAGCTTTTCATCAATTTGGTGACAGGAAATGTCTGTATCTCATGGTGGGTCAAGCTGTATCTCCCCTGCTTATTGCTGGTGTTGGGCTCACTTGGTCTAACCAGTTTACTCAGGGGCTGCATATGGCTGCTAAGAAGGATCACTTCTGCTAAGAAGAGTCAGCCAGCCCTTCACATTTCTGCAAGAGAGGTGCAGGTTCAGTCTTCTGTGAGCACCTATTAGATGCTCTCCATCAGAAGAAGTACTCAGTCTATTATACCTTATTACATTAGATTCCCATCACTTCTCCTGAGACCTTAGCCATGTAAAATGGCCCAGGAGGATGAGAATAGATACCAGCCTTCTTTTCTTCACAGAGGAAGTTCCTCTATCAGTGACTGTGAGCTGATTTCATCTCCCAGTGCTGGCTTGAATCCAGATTATGTTGGGACTAGAGGACTAGCTTTGGTTAGGTGCATGTGTCAGCTGTCTTTGGCTGGTTTCTCTTCTGCTGTGCTCAGGAATAGGAGGTATTTAGTGAGAACCTGATACCCATCTGGCTTTCTTCAGTGCTGATCTTTCTATGATGCACTGTTCCTTGAAAACAGATGATAAAATATGAGAAATCACTGTTGAATTGTAAGTGTAAATAGGTGTAAACCAGATGCTCCTAGAAAGTGTGTGACCATCTTTTGCTTCTGGTTTAGGCAGTCTCTCTAGTCCTTGCTTGTGCATCATGCCTTCTTATCAGAGTGAGCCTCAGTGAGGCATGAGGGTCAGGTGGGCAGTAGGTGAGGGGAGAACTTGGGCCTTAAGCATTCATTAGTTACAGACCGGTCATCAAAAAAGGCCTGTGTCTGGAGCAACCATATGGAAAATGAACTTAAGGTAAATGCAGCAATTCAACCTTGCCTCCCTTGTAGTAAAAGGAGAAAGTACTTACAACTTCTTAGCTTGATTTAAAATTACTGCACTTACATGGTTTCTCATAAGGATAAAAAAGAATGTTCAATGTGTTTTATTATTACAGTAAAGAAAGCTTATTGTCCTGAATACTAATTCAAGTATTTTTAAAAGGGCATACCATGTCATATATGTTTTGGCATTGAAAAGCATTAGCACAATTTTTTCCAAAGAGCACATACCTTGCAGTCATTTTACAAATTGGGTCTTCGAGGGTGGATACATTACAAAATGGAAAAAGCAAGTGTAAATTTTAAAGACTTGTCTACATGCAATCATCTACATTTGCATCAATTGCTATCACAAGAAGGATGCAAAGATCAGATGAGGAAAAATCATCAGCCCTTTGTTAAAGCACAACTTCGTGTCATAGAGATTTGTCCTCCCACAAATTTGACCCTATGTTTATGGCCCAATTATACCACTAAAATGTGCTTTTTCATAAAAGAATGGTAGCATTTACTTTCTTTTTTCCTACTGGGAAAATGGGCCTGCAGTTTGAAAAGTAGAGCACCAAATGACCAGCTGTGTTTAGCTCCCTTGTCAAAGAAAGAGACATGTTTGGAAGAAGACATGTAACTTTCCTGCCCAGCCATGAAGCTCAACCATGAAAGAAAGAGTGATTATTTTCCACCAGTTTTTGTCAATATTAGAAAACAAAAAAAGGACTTAATGTGATCTGCATTCTGAAAAACTGTTCAAGTTTTTAAAAAGTTACCATAAAAAAGTAAGTCTCTGGTCATAATGCTGATGTCTGGACATACTCTCATAAATGCAGTTAAATCATGGCACAGTGTGAGACTGCTGATCTTGAAGGATAACGATGACATGACACACTGTAATGCAGAGCTGTATTTTCTTTTAATGCAACCTGATTGCTAGGAATGAGAAGAAGCCTCATGGGAGCAATGATTTGGTTTTGAAATCTCAAGCTATGGTCTGTAAACACCAGGAACTCAATTCAGTTATCTAAATGCCATTTGAGGCATCCAGGAATAGTCTGGCAGGGAGGGGGTTGGTGAATAGGCTGCAGGAGCTATGGGAGATCTGTGACCTTCTGGGCTAGTTGCTGATGACAAGACAAAATATCCTTGGGCGCATCAAATAACTTATGTGTCTATGTACGGGCAATTGTATCTTTCTGTATCTAGGGGATGGGCTGGACCCCCACTGTATTCACCAAATGTCATCTTGGAGGGAATCATGTAATGGCTGTCTTTTGGGAGCTAATTCATTCTCCCAGCACTGTCTGGATCACAGACACCTCTAAGCTGTATCTGGCAGGCTGTAGCCCTCAAGGCTGTGTACCATATAGGAAATGTAAGACCAATACATAGGACATTTCTGCAATCTGCCCCTCGATAGTAGCTTAAGATAGATTACCTTGCATTTTTCCAAAGGTCAAGAGAACTGGTGATGTCCCAGGTGGTGCTACTGGCACAGATGGGCTGGGATTCAACTCCACTGTGTGGGCATGTTAGTTCAGGTGTCTAAATGTAGATGTGGCCTGTTATAGTCAGAGGAGGTTCAATTCCCTACATACGGTCACCTGGTACTCTTTGAAATACCCTTGGATATCTGAGACTTCTTCAAGGATCTAGCAGATACGACATGGGAACTGCTGGAAGTGGGTGCCTTTCCGGAATGGCAGCTCCAGAAAGTGGCAGCCAAGTGGGATCCCCAAGGACATCTCAAATGGTGCTACACCCTTAAGTGTGTGGAACTGGTCTGAGCTTGCAGGACAGCTTACAGGACAATTCAGCTCAATCTAAATTAGACACACATGTGTTCATTGGCTCACCAAACACCACTGACTGCATTGCTCTTACATGACAAGGTCAGTACAGATGCTAAACCGTACTTCACCCATGGCCCTTCCCACTTCTGCAGGAAATGCTTGTGGGTTTTGGACTAGAAAGAATAAGGGGTTCCTGAAAAAGATAGGATGGATTTGGCTCTGATAATGATGCTGAACTCCATGAACTGAAGAACGTTTAGTCCTCTTCCTCTTCCTCACCTGGGGCAGCAGATGCCTGTTCAGCTGCCTGCTGAGCCTGTGTTCCTGCAGCTTGGAGACACAGGCGCAGATTGACATCTGAGGCAGTTCTGCAGCACGCATGAGGGTTGTGTGTTATGTTTCACGTAAAGAAAAGAAAACCAGGGCACTCAAAGTATCTGAAAGGAAGCTGAGTGAGCTCTTTCCCTTCAAGCAGTTATTCCTTGAGTTACCTTCCTATTGAGAGATTAGCAGCACAGACATCTATACAACTGCCCAGAGATGAAAGAGATTTCTTCCCTTCACCATCTTTTTCCATGGGTTTCTTTTCTTGCCAACATGTAAAGTCAGAAAGGGCTTGAGTGCCTCACCAGCTGGCCCATTGAACAAAGATGGCTTTTGCTCTTGAGGCTGGGTCATCACCAAAATGATAGGATTTAAAATACTATTAAAGACCAAATCAGCTCAAAGGCTTCCGAGTTGAGAGTTTGAGTTTCCTAGAGAGAGATAAAAAGCCTCTTCTGTAAGGAAAATTGACTGTGGGCTTTCTTTTTTGGCTTGAAAGCTGGCCTATGATCCTTGAAGAGCTTTCTACAGTTTTTAGGAAAAATGAATGTGGCCTATATTTAGTTTCAAAGTTAATTCCATTTAGGAACAATATAGATATTGTCTCAGTCTGTGTTTCCACCATAAAACCCACCACCATAAAAACAATGTAACATCAAGTCCAGTTTTTGAGAAAGCTTTTTCCACTAGTAAATGTCAATGCTACTCACAGTGTTAAATATTTTGCTTTATTTACCTGCTCCTTTCCTTCGATTTGGAACATGTACCTCCTTTGGAACATGTACCTCCAAGGCGCATAATGCACAGTGACTCGGTGTCATGCAGGGGACAGACAATGGCAAATGGATCTCCAATTAAATTCAATTACTCTTCAAGGGCTGCTGGCCTAGTTAGAACAGAGTTGCATGGGTGAGAATTTGAAGTATTACAAGTGCATGTTTTTAGAACTGTGATTATCTCAGTTAAAAGTTTTGACGACTCTCCCCCTCCCTCCCTCCCCTACTATGTCTCCCTGGGGTTTGGAGAGCTTTCTATGCTCTGCACGCCGCAGAAGAATGTGTCTCTGGCTGGCTTGGAGCTGCCAATGGTAAATGAAAGAGAGAGTGCAGAGCCCACCAGTGACATCAGCAAAATTCAGAGTGGCAGTGGTTCAGTGGGAGGGCGCTGCCGTGTGTCAGGAGGGTTTCAGAGGGCCAGGAGGTGATACAGGGAGGATTAGTGGAGCCCTGGGAGGTGTGAGAGGAAAAAGATGGAAGGCGCTTTGGGCAGGGCAGCTGAATTTCTCAGTATATTGCCTCCCTGACATTCAAGCCATCTCCTTCCCACCTTGGCCCTTAGCCAGTTTGGTGTTGCTGGAGGGCTAGGACCTGTTCATGGTAACTTCACCCCAGAAGGGCTATATTCTGGTATATATTCTTGCTCCTTCAGTTCCCACGTCCCTCTGAGATGTGAGGTGCCCTAATGCCTCAGGCTCACCCCTACCCTTGTGCATGCATTCAACCTAGCCATGCTCTACCACTCTCTGCCTGCCTCCTCTGCTCCCCCTCTGCCCGTGCTGGAGGCCTAAGTTGGCTGGGGAGGACCTGCAAGGTCTCAGCACAGTCCCAGGACAAAATCAGGGACAACAGAGCCAGGGTGACTGGCAATGGCTTGTCACAGCGCGAGGCAGCCATATCCCCTGACCCAGCCTTGGGAGGGCCCTGCTTAAAGACTTGTCTATATGCTTTGCACGTTAGTCCCTGCACAGGGTATTATAAAGCAAATGGAGTGAGAGTGCCACACTTTCAGAAAACCATGTTTTCTTTCACAGCTGATTGAATGAGATGGGTGCTTACCTTCTATGCACATGTCATGATAGGTCTCAGGTCCGCAAATGCTATTTCTAGTCCCTGGCTATGAATGCTCATATGGTTCATTGCAAAACATTAACTGGAGGGCTAGCTGTCAGTCCATTACTACACTGCTGTAGCAGAAATAAAAATCTCTCCAAAATGTCAGCCCCTCTCAAAACGATGCAAAGAAATGACAAAGTTTTGCAGAATTTCCACTGCCTAATGCAAATACCATTAATTCTACAACATAAGCCAGGTCAAGCAAAATCTGGCTTCATGTAAAAAATGATTGTTCCAAACTAAAAGAGTGATTGTGTAAAATAAGATACAATCAAAATGCACTTTACAAGGTAGGAAGTCATTCTGGCCTAGTCCAGCAAATGTTTTCATTCTCAGCTTTCCATATAATTGTAACCTTAAAGTCAGTGAAGTGCATAGAATGACGAACACTTCTGGTGAGCTCGCTCTTAGCAACACTATTGAAATGTTCAACCCATGAAATATTTTAATGAAAGGCAAACGGCTTTTGTCAGATTACACTAATTCTCCGTGAGAAATAATGTTGTTTCAGGAGCCAGAAAAGACAAGTTGGAGATCAAAGGAAACACCTAATGAAGCAAGATGGCTGGAAAATGGCAAGAATCAATTAAACGTCTGAACGTTTTGTTAACTCCATGTTGTAGAAACTGCACGCTGGAAGATATACTTTCTAGTTCTCAAGAGGTGGCAACCTGCCACCAAACTGCAAAGATAAAGTGGGTAAACAACTCAGAGGAGCAAACAAGTGTCCAATTGCTCTAACTGCGGACACTACATTTGGCCCAATCTTTATTGCATGAAATCCTGAGAAAATGTCTTTCCTTCTCTGCAGAATCAAAACTTAGTACAACTCCAGAGTTCAGAAAGATGAGCAAAAGTTTTGTGGCTGTTTAAGAGAACTGGGAAGGCTATGGGAAGAATCCAGGCAGGTTTAGCTTAGGCTTTTCTCCACATCGAGTAAGGACGGGGAGGATGTTCTAGTAAGTGACAGGTATGACTCCTCTATTTCTCTTCACATAGCATGAATGGAATATGCTGGGATAATACTGTGTGGCTTATTTGCAAACTTCTGTGCATAACCTCACTAAATATTGCCTGCTGATGTCAGAAATTAGAGGGAGGTCATGGAAAAGCTCCTTCCCTGGATTTTAGCTCATATCTTGCCTTCCAGTATTCCCCTCCTCCTCCTTGTCAGATTTGGCTCACCTCATTGTCCATTATTACAAAGTCTCCAGAAAGGACGTCAAAATACCTGTAAAAAGCTAAAAAACCAGAAGAAATGAGATTTGATAGCTTGTGAAGTCATAGAGAGAGGATGAAGCAAAATTTTTTTACTGAATGTTACTCACACTTTTCCACCTTATTCTCAGTAATATTTTTCCTTGGTTATTTTAAGATAGTGATATTGTTCAGCTAGGAGAACTGTGATATAAATGTGAATTGGAATGAAGTTACCTGCCATACATGTTGTTCATAACTCACAGAGATGAACGAATGATATAGAGATTATCCATCTCCAGACTGATCCAGAGATTAGTCCTGGTTAGCCAGAGTTGAGGTTTTCTATCATCTTGGTGAATGTAGTGGGAGTATGGATCCAGCTCACCAGCTGTGTAATTCTGGCCAGCCTTCTTGGCTAAAGACAGGAGATGTGTTGCCAGTTCTGTAACTTCTGCAATTGCTTGAGTGCAACCTGTTATGTCCTGACAATTGTTTTTGTGTCCCTTCTTAATTTTGGGTACATCTCATCATTAGAGGTTCAGCAATGAGGCCAGAGGAATAGATTGGGATCAGTTATTGCTTTCATGAAAACAGAATAATGTGCAATTACTTTTAGTGCATTTCCAGCACCTCTCATCTGTGTTACTTGGCTCTTTGTTAAATCCTTTCACGTGTAGGAGATGAAGCATGTCACATATCCAGAAAGCACTCTGTATTCTGCATTGATGGTGGCACTGTTTACGAGTTGTACTTTTTCATAAATTACTTCCAAGATGCATTCTGACTTCTTCAAGCCTTTCACATCCAGTTTGTTACAGGGCAGCACGTCAGATTTTTCATCTCGCATTTTAGTAAAAAATCAATCCATCAGTCATCATTAGGCACACTGAACCAGGTTTTACAGTGTGGCAGAGGAGTGCTCAGCGCAAGGGGAAGGTTCGTGAACTGTCATGGTTTAACCTCAGTCGGCAACTAAGCACCACGCAGCTGCTCGCTCACTCCCCCCCCCACTCCCAGTGGGATGGGGGAGAGAATTGTAAGAGCACAAGTGAGAAAAACCTGTGGGTTGAGATAAAAACAGTTTAATAATTGAAATAAAATGATAATAATATAATAATAATAATAATAATAATAATACACAAAGCAAGTGATGTACAGTACAATTGCTCACCACCCGCTGACCGATGCCCAGCCAGTCCCCGAGCAGCGGCCCCCTGGCCAGCTTTCCCCAGTTTATGTACTGGGGGAAAGTCCCTTATGTACTGAGCATGATGTCCCATGGTATGGAATGTCCCTTGGGCCAGTTTGGGTCAGCTGTCCTGGCTGTGCCCCCTCCCAGCTTCTTGTGCACCTCCAGCCTTCTCAGTCGGTAGAGCATGGGAAACTAAAAAGTCCTTGGCTGGTGTAAGCACTACCTAGCAACAACTAAAACATCGGTGCGTTATCAACTTTGTTCTCATCCTAAATGCAAAACACAGCACTGTACCAGCTACTAGGAAGGAAATTAACTCTATCGCTGCCGAAACCAGGACAGTGAACCCATGCAGACTGCTGACAATAGTTGCTTGACTTCACTGGCACGACTCCTGTGAGACCTACAGTGGAGAGAGAGATGGATGAGCAAACTCTGCAGGTCTGCTGGAGGGGAGGGAGAGTCTTTTACAGAGGCTGCCTGAAGACAGATAGCAGTGAGCTCCTTGCTTAGGGGCTCTGAATCATGCTGTATGTAAGGGCCTAAAATCAGACAATATGAATACCCTGGCATGGGAGTATGGAGGAGACACCAGAGTGGCTCCACAGCACCAGCAAAGCCTCAGTGTAAGGGAGACCTTGCAAGAGGCTGGGTTGGGGGGTTGGCTTTAGGCCAAATGCACGTCTCTAAAGCCTTCAGGAGTAACCCATGATTGTATCCCCTGTCTGTAAAAATGTGGCCATCCCACCCTAAAATGTTTTAAGCAAAATAAAAAACATTAGCACCCTTTTTATGTGTTTCTTCATAGAATCATAGAATAGCCCAGGTTGGAATGGACCTGAAAGATCATCTGGTCCAACCTGTCGTGGGAAAGGGAGCCTAGATGAGATTATCGAGCACTCTGTCCAACTGCACCGTGAAAACCTCCAGTGATGGGGACTTTACCATGTCCCTGGGGAGGTTGTTTCAGTAATTGATTGTTCTCATGGTAAAAAAACTCTTTCTTACATTGACATGAAACCTCTCCCACTGCAACTTGTACCCATTGCTCCTTGTCTTCTCCATGCGGCTCCTTGTGAAGAGAGAGCCTCTGTTCTCTTTGTAGCTGCCCTTTAAGTGTTGGAACAGTGTGATGAGGTGCCCCTGAGCCTTCTCTTCTCCAGGGAGAAGAGACCCAACTCCTTCAGTCTTTCTTCGTCGGGCAGGTTCTCCAGCCTTTTGATCATCTTCATGGCCCTCCTTTGGACCCCCTCCAGACTATCTGTGTCTTTCTTGAATTGTGGGGACCAGAACTGGAGGCAGTATTTCAGGTGCGGCCTGCCAAATGCTGAGTAGAGTGGGATGATCACATCTCTATCTCTGCTAGTAA
Source organism: Aptenodytes patagonicus (assembly GCF_965638725.1). Classification (NCBI taxonomy): domain Eukaryota; kingdom Metazoa; phylum Chordata; class Aves; order Sphenisciformes; family Spheniscidae; genus Aptenodytes; species Aptenodytes patagonicus. The sequence goes on along the minus strand of NC_134949.1, from coordinate 195,731,582 downwards.
AGCCCCTGCATTCTTCCTTTCTTCCTGACTGGAACTTGTATTTTTTGGAGCGAACATGTCCCAGACAGATAGATACGAAGCATCAGGGGAAATTGCAAAAGTTGATGAAAGAATTTCCCAGCCTTGTGTTGTAACCTTTCACACAACACATTACTTTTAATTTCATGTCCCTGAAGGATCTCAGTAATTTATCTTAATAAATGCATAATTTGCCAATGAGATTTCTTTTTTCTTTTTAAGTTAACCTAAAGCAACTTGAAAAATTCATTTGCTGAATCTAAACCTCAGTGTTGAGCTGGATTTTTTGGAATTGATAATCAGACACTAGCTGAATAATGAGGATAATGGATAATTAGAAAAAGCATATGGCTTCCTGCAACTTCATTATTCATGCCAGAAAATCACTGGGCAAACAGTGTTAGTACAATACATTCCCTGACCGCTGAGTAAGTGAAACATAGCTAAATCCTGTGCAGTGCTCAGACCGGATAAAGTGTGGGAGTAGTAAAGAAACCCCCCACAAATGGCACTGATTCTACTTCTTAGGAAATAGCAGTGAACTTTTCTTATTATTATCTACCACACCCACTCTCCAGCAAAACCGCAAGACCTGGCTAGCAATGCAAAACTCTTCATCATGACACTGGTTCCTTGTGTACTGAACATGTGTTGGATTTTGGTGGAGACATTCTTTCTGTGAGAGCAGATGACTAGACACAAAATAGGTAACATTTGGGCTGCGAAGGACCGACACATAACTTGGTGTAAAAGTGACTAAAAATAGGAGGAATGGATGGAATAACTTGCAGTTTCTCAGTAGATCTGAAATCTTAATTGTTGCAACATGTCAAAATATCACGAGGTTCAGGAATATGAATTCTGCCATCCTGTAAGGCAGTGGAGATAACATCTCTGAGATCACCTTATTTATCCTATTTAGGTCCTTGGACTGCTTAAATGTTAAAAGAGTGCTGAAATCATGCTTAGTAACAAGATGCAAGGGACTGTATTTATCCTTACCTGCTCTCGGCCCTCTTAGCTCACCAGGTGACATGCACGTGTGCTTCACTGCTAAGCAGATGTATAACATTTGTTATAAATCTTCCTAGAATGATCTGATTTTAGAAATGTTTATCAGTGTGGTCCCCATTTCTCAACTGTTATTTGCCTGTGTATTTACCATTTTCCCTTAAGCATTTTATTAACTACAGCTGTTAGTCATTGTGATAGTAACTGAGATGGTTTCTGAGAAGTTACTGTCAATGTTTGCTATTTTGTAGTCCTCCTTTCTCTTTGTGATGTTTGGTGTCAGCCTTTGATCACCTACAACATGCAGCTGATTGCATTGGACTTTTCAAACATATATTGATTTCTGCAAATTTTGACCTCCAAGGTGTCTTTTGGAGAAGAGATTACAAATGAACCTATCATCAGTGCCATTCCCATACTATTTCTAATGGCAGTCAGCTGCTCATTTTAATAATGATGTACTGAGATACAGGCTACACTACAACTAATTTCAGTGTGATTGACTCTCCAGGGTGGACTAGAATTTAGCGCCTGAGACTTGTTAATGGAACATTTTCCAAGACTGTTTCTCCACCATGTAGTCTCCTCAACCTGTGAGAAACGTTTGGCAATATTTAACAGCTGTTTTTTATTCCCCATGAGAATAGTGGTATGTGGTATGCTTGTGGTCCAGTTCTGTGCAAAGCAACACAGAGGTGACCAAAGCAGTGTATCAAGAATAAGGCTTAACAACAACTGCATTTCTCCCTTTCCCTTTTAATTTTTTTGAATAGGAAGATCCAGCAGTGAAGGACACCCAGCAGTTTTTCAGTCACATAAGTGGACTTTAATGAAGCCTTTTATCCCTGATCTCGCAAAATTTGTAACAAAATAAATTTAAAACTGAGTGATTCTTTTCCATTTGGAATAAATACTCAACTTTAGGTGCAATGATAACAGGCCATTGGGCAGGACAAATAGCAATGACTGGGACCTAGGTACTTATAATTAGCATCCAGCTATATTTAGCAGACGCTGGAAAACAACTTACAAAAAAAAAAAAAAGCTTTGGGATGAGTGCAAATTGCCAGTGGTGGAAAGGGCACATGGAAAGTCTAGTATATCTACACACTGTATATCCATTTCTGTCAAAAACAGGTAATAAATTTTATGTAGAAATGACAGAGGAAGGCCTCTCCAGTTTGGTGGAAAACGTCACACTTTTCAGGATGCATGCCATTTAAATCTTCCTCCTCTTTTTTTTTTTTTTAATTCTAGTGGTTTTCAAGAGTATCTGCTATCTAAGGAAAATATAAAACTGCAAAGGAATCTAAAAATTCACATCTTGCAAAAATGAGAAAGAAATGCTTACGGACGCATGAACTAAGTGTGTTAAATAGCACAAGTTGCTGAGCAATTTGAAAAAAGTTAATCAACACCCTTTGAGTATAAGCCCAACACAATTCACAACCCACAGCTGTGACTCAGAAGGAAAGTTCTCTATTAAAATGTCAGCCTTGTCATTTATTCCTTTTACCATTTACTTAATTCTTTGAGGAAAACTTTGTTCATTAATGCTGTTCTTTACTCTTGGTAGCAGTCATGCTCTGGTGAACACTTGTATTTGCATTCAGTCCTGAAATTTGGACTCTCTTATGAGAAGTTTACATATGATCCTGTGCTGCATGTAGTGTTTGACGCCATGCAGTTTTTTGTGTGTAAATAGCTACAGCACCACACAGCAAATAATTAAGTTAGAAATAAATACCTGGTCAAGTTCTTACCACGATCAGGAAGAGGAGGAGAGCAGAAGACAATGAAATGAGCTTGGAACTTACTTTCCTTCTAAGAGAGTCTTTAGGAACACATGCATTCAGGACTTGAACACTAAATATATGACAAGGCTGGAGAGGATCATATATTAACATTGGAGTACACACTATTTTCAAATTGACCGGGGAATGATGAGAGATAAAGCCAGGGAGAGAGTGACCAAAAATTGCCCTTTCCGCTTTCCAAGAGAAGCCTCTGATTGCACTGTGTCCTCCTGAAGGGCTGTACAGGGACTATTGAATGCTCACTATGGCTATTCATAGCAGAGGGGGGCCCTCAGATCATTTTGCTGTCTTCTCAGAGAGCCAAAGCAGCAATTGGTGGTCCTGTGGTAGGCACAGATCCCTCAAGATCCATGGACATCAGAGGAACAAACTTGAACTGTTTCCTGCAGTAGTAAATTGCAATAGAAAAGATATGGGGATTCTCACAGTATTATTTATTCCCAAGCTTCCTTACAAAGAAATTGCCATGGGCCTGGCTGGTACGAGCTACTGTACTTGGACATCTTTTTCATCTAAAAAATTGTAAGAGTATGCTTCCTAGGAGGAATGAACACTGTGATTATGCTTCTGTTATCTGAATTTGACAAGAAATATCATGCTCAAAGCTACAGTGCATTGTTTCTATAAGCCTGCTTGTGAGTGACACCCAGTAGTCACCTTTTAGATGAGTAGATAATTGGAAATGTGCTCTTCTATCATCTCTGCCTGGGTCTCTCAGGAAATTTCTATTATCTCTGTATTATGTCCTTTAGGGAGAATGGAGCTGCTTCTTTAATATGCCCTCTCCAGCTTCCAGCCACTGTGATGAGCTACTTACTCTGTGTTGCTTTACTGTGTGGATTACCTCTGTTTCAGTCCTTGGAGCTACTGGCAGAGTAAGGGGCTTTGTGTAAGCAGTGTTTTCATTGTCCATCCCATAATATTTTCCTGGGACACACGAAAGCTCTTGTAAATTAACATTACTCCACTGACTCCACTGTCAAATGGACCTGCAGTGGTTGGCATCAGTCTGTCCTCTATGTACATCCTCCACCATGCCCTGGACCACTGCTCCCTTGGGGGTCCTTTATCTGCTTTCCTCCACTACACATTCTCTCCTCCTTTGCTGTTGTTTTTCCCAGAGGTTGCCATCCCCTCTTCTCCGTATTCTCCCACGCTGGACCGCTGTCACTGCCTTTTTACCTGCACCCTGTCCAGCTCTTAGCTCTGCTGGTACCTGTGAAAAGCCCATGGTAACCGGCATAGGCCGACCCAGCTGAGTGTGCTGGGACATTGCAGCCATTACCTCGCCCCTGTCTCATCTGTGTATGAAAAGTGTCAACAGTTGGGAGCTGGGAGCTCATGACACCTGGGAAGTTATTGAGAGCAAGCTTCTCAGAGGGCAGGCAAGAGAGCAGGGCTGACTCCACTTCCTATTCCTGTGAGGTTTCCACCGCTGCCACCTGACAGCTGGGCTGTATGCTGTTTTCCTGCGGAGAGAACCACTCCTGGGAGACCTCACTTGCCCCTGCTTTGGTCCTGATTTACACCAAGTTGAAGGCAGTAGTTGTATGCACGTGAAAATGAGACTCAGATGCCTTAAAGTGAGGGCTGGGTGGCTTACACAGAGCAGAAGTGAAGCTGTATTAATCTCCAGTTTCTTACGGCCACCCTGTGTGCTGAGATGGGTATCCTCATTTTGTAATTATAACTCACTGGTTTTGTGAGGTATGTGTAAGCTGTGCTGTGTCAGCACGTACTGACAGCATTTCGTTACCCTCCATATTGGACAAACTCTAGGGAAGCAAACGTACTCAATGTGTTTGTAGGATTTCAATCAGTAGAATGTTTAGGACATTATTTTGCACCTCAGTAGCAGTTTATAATCTGAACCAGGTACTCGCCTGCTTATACGTGAAAAACAATCTCTCACTTTGACTGCAAGAAATATCCCTGTGCTAATACCTTTTTAATGGATGTATCCTGCTCAGGTTTTTTTTTAACAAAAAGGGCTGGTGAGAAGAAACACAGACTGACTTTCATCTAACTGACTTCCAAAAATCTTCCCGCAGACTAATCTATATTTCATTAGATGAAGTACGTAAGAGGCTGTATCCCTCTTGATTTATGAGCAAAAGTTTTGTGAGAACTATGAGCTGTATATTGTAGCCGATCCATCATTCAGAGATAAGTATTAGTAACCCTAGCCAAAATCAAAATTGTCCTGGGTTGCTATCCAGTGATTATATGAGAGAATTTTCTGGAGGTCCCAGAACACTACAACATGGGTAAATTGGCCTTCAGACCAAGCGCTGCACTAGAATGTATAATTTCTTGAAAAAGGATCATTAATCTCAATTTTGACCTGAATTAATATACTCCAAGGATGACAACACACTTGAGCTTGAGATTTGTGTACAGCAACAGAGAAGAAGAGAGGGACTTAAAAAGACCTGAGGAAGGTCTTGTGTTCCTGCATGCAGTAATTGGTCTAATAGATGAAGTCACTTCTCCCTAACCCTTTGTCGTGGTTTAACTCCAGTTGGCAACCAAGCACCACACAGCCGCTCACTCACCCTCCCCACCCCCGGTGGGATGGGGGAGAGAATTGGAAGGGCAAAAGTAAGAAAATTCATGGGTTGAGATAAGAACAGTTTAATGATTGAAATAAAATAAAATAATAATAATAATAATAATAATAATAATAATAATAATAATAATAATAATAAATTGTAATGAAAAGGAAAACAACAAAAAGAAAGATAGAAACAAAACCCAGGAAAAACAAATGATGCAATTGCTCACCACCCACCGACTGATGCCCAGCCAGTCCCTGAGCAGCAATCGCTGCCCCCCAGCCAACTCCCCCCCCAGCTTATATACTGAGCATGACGTCATATGGTATGGAATATCCCTTTGGTGTCGCGAATGGAGTGAGACTGCACTTCACTCGTAAAAGAGAAGCAACAATACTTTATTGATAGAAAACAGTGAGTTAAAGTGTGAATTAACAAAGTTCAATAGTAAATGTGACAGTGAACAAGATTCAATGGCAAGGTACACTTGACTATCTACTGCATAGAGGAAAGGGTCAGACAAAACTGTCAGGAAGACCCTCCCATTGAGTCATGAGGTTCAGAAAGGACCCCCTTGCTTTCTAAACTTCTCAGAGAGGAGTCTAGGTGCGGCTGGATCCAATCCTAGTCCTAGTCTTGGTCAAAGGTTTATGTCTAAAGGTTTATATATGTGCAATCAATCCTTCATATCACTTAGCTAAGATTTCAAAGTTTAGCATGCTATTAGTCACCTACCGAGTATCTGTTGCGGCAAGGCATCTCTCAGCCTCGAGGAGTAACATTGAGAGGCGTCCCTACTCAAGGGGAGATCCCGCCGTGCAGCCTGCTGCCGTGCAGAAGAGTTCAATGGGCCCTGGGCTGTCCACTATTTATAGAGTAAGATGATTGACTTGTAGTCATATGTGGGTATCAGCAAGTCATTTGACTCACTGCTCCAGGCAGCCCTTGGCTACTATGTTGCCATCCTTCCCCAAAGTCCAGCATAACCTGGATGCAGCCACAATGACCCCCACTGGTGGTCATTGCTTACACAGGGCAGGGGGAGCACACCGCCACATTTGGCCAGTTTGGGTCAGCTGTCCTGGCTATGCTGCCTCCCAGCATCTTGTGCACCTCCTTGCTGGCAGAGCATGGGAAGCTGAAAAGTCCTTGACTTAGTGTAAGCACTGCTTAGCAACAACTAAAACATGTCTGTTATCACATTATTCTCATGCTAAATCCAAAACACAGCACTATACCAGCTACTAGGAGGAAAATTAACTCTATCCCAGCTGAAACCAGGACACCCTTTAAGATATTGACTGCTATGGTTTCAGCCACACGCTTGCTATTTCCAGATATGCACAGATTGTAAGGAAACTCGCCCCATTGCTGAGGGCTGGGTTAAGACCCTGGATACAGGTTCAGGCTGAGACCGTCTCTGTCTGCCGGACAGTGACTGTGTGAGGCTGCTTGTGCATCTCTTATGTGCGGCAAACAGAGCACACGTCACTGGTTTTGGGTAAGCCTGTGAGGAGGATCACATTTAGGATGGACAGATCTGTGCTGTGGGTCACAGCTGCAGTGATGATTTTGGGTGTGTGAGGGAATATTTTTTCTAACCTCCAGTTCCATGGGGACTTTGTGCAGACAAGGCAAAGCTACGACTTACCTCAGTAGCATTCCTGGTTTAAGTCCTTGCGTCTCACCAAATGTACAATTTTGTCCAGGGATACTTTCGCACAGTGTACACAGCTGGAGCTGGAGCCCCAGACATCCCCTCTGCACATGGACACTGAAATTGCTGGGCCACAGCGTGAGACTCCGATGTGCTCTCACCTTCCAGCACCAGAGATCCCATGTTTCTATCTCACAGGCAAAGATGAAGGATGCCATCTTCCTCCCCTGCTTACTTCCAGCTCTGTGCCTAAGGCACTGTCTTGGAAAGAGAGAAATACAGGAATCTGCACTATTTCATGGTTGTACCATGGCCCATTGCTTCCCAGGCAAGGGGGGAATTAATTGCCTTCCTTTATGGAAATGGCAAGGACTCTCCCTCCAGCCTCTTCTAAAAGACCGAGGTAGTTGTCAGCCCCTGCCCCAAAGGGTTCCTTTTGTGTGGGTGCCTGATGTGGATTCTGGCTTCATGTAGGTGCTTGTGTCTGAAAGAGGATGCTCCCTCCCCTTTGGAGTTTCCTGCTAGGTGATTTTGTACCCTGCCCCAAAACTTGGTATGCTGACTATCGTGAATCCTATTTTGAGGCACTGCATTCTAGCTCTCCCCAGGCATGGTTTTTAGGTGCCGAAATCCCTTTCATGGGTTTAGCCCAAGGTGACTGTTCAGAGTCTCACATGATGCATGCAAGGAGAAGATGCACTGGTCCCAACGTGGCCACTGCTCTAACTCATGGACTGCAGGCTTCCTCTTCCCATCCAGTGTCCTGTACTTGGCTGTTCTGCTCAGGCTTTCATCACCCTTCCTATCACCACAGCGTCCTTCACATCCCCCAGAAAGCCTAGAGGACTGCTCCTCCTCTCTAGTGGCTCCAGGACTGCAGCTATTCCCAATAAGCAGGACAACAGGGACTTCTTTCAGAGTCTGTTGGTGCTGTGCTGAAGCTGATGTTGCAGAGCAGGTCAGCCTCATGCAGATATCTCAGAAATCCCAGGGCATCCCAAATGGTGCTAGGCACTCAAGTTTGTTGAGCTGTTTTCTGCAATTGGTGTCTACAACCTACTGCTGAATCTTAGCTCTAAAACTAGATGAGATAAACCTCACCCAGCCCAAGGGCCATATGACAGCTCTTCCATTTTCTATGTGTAGCACCATCTTTATCTCCTCATACCTTTACAGTTCTCATATTGTCAGTGAATTAGTCCTCAATGCTGACTATGGTTTTAATTTCTTTTCCTCATGCTTGATTTTCAAACAGGAAAAGGAAAACCTGTCATCATCATCCTGGAAGAAGAGTGAGAGACACTCCTGAATTTCAGTCCTACCTATGATATTGGTTTCTCTTATAGCATTGAGCAGGTCACTTAATCTCTATATATGTCAGAGATTGGTGGCAACATCTGTAAAATGGCGATGACAATGCTTCCAAGGGTTTTGCCAGAAAAAAAGTGATTAAAGAAAGCTTGTAAGAGCACTTAAAAATTGTAAAGCAGGATCCGACCAGTAAATTGCTATTTAATGATGATGCTAATTGCACAGAGCTTCAAGAACGAGGAGAAAAAGCAGAATATGGGCAGATAGGATTGACTGGCAGAATGAGGCAAAGGTGAACTTGTGGCTTTTGCATGGATTCATTGTAAAAAACAGAGAGGACTGAGATGCTTTGACTCATGAGGGCTCTGTGAGGACCTGGATTTGCTCAGTTCAAAATCTCTCACCACAGCCAGATGGTCCAAACCTAATGAACTGAAAATACACCACTCTTCCAGCTTCTGATCTCTCTTGCATAGAGGACATGGACCTGTCATACCATCTGTTCTGAATACATTTTAAAAAATCCTGCTCACTCTTCATAACAGTGCTTCTTGACAGACTTCCACATTGCATTGTATCTGCTTTCTCATTGCACCCTACCTTACAGAATATGGTTCAGTATTATCATGTCTTTATGTGCTCACTACCCTCGACTTCAGGAGAGCAGACTTTGGCCTCTTTAGGGATCTGCTTGGCAGAGTGCCATGGGACAAAGCCCTGGAGGGAAGAGGGGCCCAAGAACGCTGGGTAATATTCAAGAATCACCTCCTTCAAGCTCAGAAGCGATGCATCCCAACAAAGAGGAAGTCCGGCAAAAACGCCAGGAGGCCTGCATGGATGAACAAGGAGCTCCTGGACAAACTCAAACACAAAAAGGAAACCTACAGAGGGTGGAAGCAAGGACAGGTAGCCTGGGAGGAATACAGAGAAATTGTCCGAGCAGCCAGGGATCAGGTTAGGAAAGCTAAAGCCCTGACAGAATTGTCTTAGAAATAAACTAGGTTTGAAGGGGGAAGGGGATAAAACCAGGCTCACTAGAAATGAGCCTAGGGGTGGCGTGCTGATGCTGGTGGTGAAATCAATAGCCCAGCTCAAGTGCATCTACACCAATGCACGCAGCAAGGGCGGCAAACAGGAGGAGCTGGAAGCCATTGTGCAGCGGGAGAGATATGACTTAGTCGCCATCACAGAAACATGGTGGGGTGACTCTCATGACTGGAGTGCTGCAATGGATGGCTATAGACTCTTCAGAAGGGACAGGTGAGGAAGTAGAGGCGGTGGGGTGGCCCTGTATGTTAGGGAGTGTTTCGATTGTCTAGAGCTCAATGATTGTGATGATGATACGGTCGAGTGTTTATGGGTAAGGATGAGGGGGAAGGCCAACGAGGCAGATATCCTGCTGGGAGTCTGTTATAGACCACCCAACCAGGATGAAGGGGCGGATGAAGCGTTCTACAAGCGGCTGGCAGAAGTCTCTCAATCGCTAGCCCTTGTTCTCGTGGGGGACTTCAACTTCCCGGATGTCTGCTGGAAATACAACACGGCAGAGAGGAAGCAGTCTAGGAGGTTCCTGGAGTGTGTGGAAGACAACTTCCTGACCCAGCTGGTAAGTGAGCCTACCAGGGGAGGTGCCTCGCTCGACCTGCTGTTTACAAACAGAAAAGGACTGGTGGGAGATGTGGTGGTCGGAAGCCGTCTTGGGCTTAGCGACCATGAAATGGTACAATTCTCGCTTCTTGGTGAAGTAAGGAGGGGGGGCAGCAAAACCGCAACCATGGACTTCCGGAGGGCGGACTTTGGCCTGTTCAGGACGTTGGTCGAGAGAGTCCCTTGGGAGACGGTCCTGAAGGGCAAAGGGGTCCAGGAAGGCTGGACGATCTTCAAGAAGGAAGTCTTAAAGGCACAGGAGCAGGCTGTCCCTGTACGCTGTAAGAAGAACGGGCGGGGAAGACGACCGTCCTGGCTGAACGGGGAGCTTTTGCTGGGACTCAGGAAAAAAAGGAGAGTTTACCGCTTGTGGAAGAAGGGGCAGGCGACTCAAGAAGAGTACAGGGATCTCGTTAGGTCATGCAGAGAGGAAATGAGAAAGGCAAAAGCCCAGCTAGAACGCAATCTGGCCGCTGTCATTAGAGACAATAAAAAATGTTTTTACAAATATATTAATGACAAGAAGAGAGCCAAGGAGAATCTCCATCCTTTATTGGATGCGGGGGGGAACATTGTCACTGAGGATGAGGAAAAGGCTGAGGTACTCAATGCCTTATTTGCCTCAGTCTTTAGTAGTAGTCCCGGATGACTGGAGGCTTGCCAATGTGGCGCCCAACTACAAGAAGGGCCGGAAGGAGGATCCGGGGAACTACAGGCCTGTCAGCCTGACCTCAGTGCCAGGGAAGATTATGGAGCGGTTCATCCTGAGGGCGCTCACAAGGCATGAGCGGGACAACCAGGGGATCAGGCCCAGCCAGCACAGGTTCATGAGAGGCAGGTCCTGCTTGACCAACCTGATCTCCTTCTATGACCAGGTGACCTGCCTAGTGGATGAGGGAAAGGCTGCGGATGTGGTCTACCTGGACTTCAGCAAGGCCTTTGACACCGTCTCCCACAGCATTCTCCTAGAGAAGCTGGCGGCTCACGGCTTAGACAGGTGTACTCTGCGCTGGGTCAAAAACTGGCTGGACGGCCGGGCCCAGAGAGTTGTGGTGAATGGAGTTCAATCCAGTTGGCGGCCGGTCACGAGCGGTGTTCCCCAGGGCTCAGTACTGGGGCCGGTCTTGTTCAAGATCTTTATCGATGATCTGGATGAGGGGATCGAGTGCACCCTCAGTAAGTTTGCAGACGACACCAAGTTGGGCGGGAGTGTTGATCTGCTTGAGGGTAGGAAGGTTCTACAGAGGGACCTGGACAGGCTGGATCCATGGGCCCAGGCCAACTGTATGAGGTTCAACAAGGCCAAGTGCCGGGTCCTGCATTTCGGCCACAACAACCCCATGCAGCGCTACAGGCTTGGGGAAGAGGGGCTGGAAAGCTGCCTGTCGGAAAAGGACCTGGGGGTGTTGGTCGACAGCCGGCTGAACATGAGCCGGCAGTGTGCCCAGGCGGCCAAGAAGGCCAATGGCATCCTGGCCTGTATCAGAAATAGTGTGGCCAGTAGGAGTAGGGAAGTGATCGTGCCCCTGTACTCGGCACTGGTGAGGCCGCACCTCGACTACTGTGTTCAGTTTTGGGCCCCTCACTACAAGAAGGACGTCGAGGTGCTGGAGCGTGTCCAGAGAAGGGCAACGAAGCTGGTGAAGGGTCTAGAGCACAAGTCTTATGAGGAGCGGCCGAGGGAGCTGGGGTTGTTTAGCCTGGAGAAAAGGAGGCTGAGGGGAGACCTCATCGCTCTCTACAACTACCTGAAAGGAGGTTGTAGCGAGGTGGGTGTCGGTCTCTTCTCCCGAGTAACTAGTGATAGGACGAGAGGAAATGGCCTCAAGTTGCGCCAGGGGAGGTTTAGATTGGATGTGAGGAAAAATTTCTTCACTGAAAGGGTTGTCAAGCATTGGGACAGGCTGCCCAGGGAAGTGGTTGAGTCACAATCCCTGGAGGTATTTAAAAGACGTGTAGATGCGTCACTTAGGGACATGGTTTAGTGGGCATGGTGGTGTTGGGTCGATGGTTGGACTTGATGATCTTAGAGGTCTTTTCCAACCTCAATGATTCTATGATTCTATGATTCTATGGTTCTATGAAATCTGGCCAGGGACATCAAGGGCAACAAGAATAGCTTCTATAGGTATGTCGGGGATAAAAGGAAGACGAGGGAAAATGTGGGCCCTCTCCGGAACGAAACAGGAGACCTGGTTACCCGGGATATGGAGAAGGCAGAGGTACTCTGACTTTTTTGCCTTGGTCTTCACTGGCAAGTGCTCGAGCCTCACTGCCCAAGCTGCAGAAGGCAAAGGCGGGGACTGGGAGAATGAAGAGCCGCCCACTGTGGGACAACATCAGGTTTGAGACCATCTAAGGCACCTGAAGGTGCACAAGTCCATGGGACCCGATGAGATCCATCCGCGGGTCCTGAAGGAACTGGCGGATGAAGTTGCTAAGCCACTATCCATCGTATTTGAGAAGTCATGGCAGTCCGGTGAAGGTGCCACTGGCTGGAAAAGGGGAAACATAACCCCCATTTTTAAAAAGGGAAAAAAGGAAGACCCGGGGAACTACAGGCCAGTCAGTCTCACCTCTGTGCCTGGGAAGATCATGGAACAGATCCTCCTGGAAGCTATGCTAAGGCACATGGAGGACAGGGAGGTGATTTGAGACAGCCAGCATGGCTTCACCAATGGCAAGTCCTGCCTGACCAACCTAGTGGCCTTCTATGATGGAGTGATGACATCAGTGGACACGAGAAGGGCTATGGATGTCATCTATCTGGACCTCTGTAAGGCCTTTGACATGGTCCCCCACAACATCCTTCTCTCTCAACTGGAGAGGTATGGATTTGATGGGTGGACTGTCTGGTGGGTGAGGAATTGGTTAGATGGTCACATCCAGAGGCTCAATGTTCAGATGGAGGTTGGTGATGAGTGGTGTCCCATAAGGGTCCGTATTGGGACCGGTACTGTTTAATATCTTCATCAATGACATAGACACTGGGATCGAGTGCACCCTCAGCAAGTTTGCAGATGACACCAAGCTGAGTGGTGCGGTTGACATGCCTGAGGGATGGGATGCCACCCAGACAGACCTGGACAAGCTCGAGAAGTGGGCCCGTGTGAACCTCATGAGGTTTAACAAGGCCAAGAGCAAGGTCCTGCATCTGGGTCAGGGCAACCCCCAGTATCAATACAGCCTGGGGGATGAAGGGATTGAGAGCAGCCCTGCCGAGAAGGACTTGGGGGTACTGGTGGATGGAAAGCTGGACATGAGCCAGCAATGTGTGCTCGCAGCCCAGAAGGCCAATTGTATCCTGGGCTGCATCAAAAGCAGCGTGGCCAGCAGGTCGAGGGAGGTGATTCTGCCCCTCTCCTCTGCTCTGGTGAGACCCCACCTGGAGTACTGCATCCAGCTCTGGAGCCCTCAGCATAAGAAAGACATGGACCTGTTGGAGCAGGTCCAGAAGAGGACCACAAAAATGATCAGGGGGATGGAACACCTCTCCTCTGAGGAAAGGCTGAGAGAGTTGGGGTTGTTCAGCCTGGAGAAGAGAAGGCTTCGGGGAGACCTTCTTGCAGCCTGTCAGTACTTAAAGGGGGCTTATAAAAAAGATGGGGGCAGACTTTTTAGCAGGGCCTGTTGCGACAGGACAAGGGGGAATGGCTTTAAACTAAAGGGGGGTAGATTTAGACTAGATATAAGGAGGACATTTTTTACACTGAGGGTGGTGAAACACTGCCACAGGTTGCCCAGAGAGGTGGTGGATGCCCCATTCCTGGAAACCTTCAAGGTCAGGTTGGCCGGGGCTCTGAGCGACCTGATCTAGTTGAAGATGTCCCTGCTCACGGCAGGGGGGTTGGACTAGCTGACCTTTAGAGGTCCCTTCCAACCCAAACTGTTCTATGTTTCTATGATTCTATGATTCTAGATATAAAGAATTTCATCCATTTACAGAAAGACTACTGAGAGGATAATTTAACTGCTGGACAATATATATAGCTATATATTTAGCAGCGATCTACTATGTCCTTCTACTATGAAAGTTTTTCTTGTAACTGTAAAAGAATATCAAGGTTTAAATTTCATTGTAGTTGTTGAAAAGAGCTTGCAGAAGATTCTTTCTGTAGTACTTCTGGTTGCATCTTCAGAATCAGCTACTTGGAGGCAACACTTAGGTACTCATTTTTGCTTCTTCTGAATGTTGAGCATAATTGTTCATTTATGTTCAATTACGAATCCCCTTTAATATTCTTGAAAAAGATAAAGCTCAGAGAAAATAGTAACTCTCAAAAATAGTAAAAAGTTTTAAGAAATGAGTAATTTTTCCATGTTGCCAAGTATCATGCTAGTCACTCTGGGGAGTTAGTATTGTCATTTTTATTAATTATCCAGGTCACCATATTCACAGAATATGTAGAAGTATTGCTTTTTACACATAATACTTCCTTTTTGGAAGAATAAAAACAAAGGCATCAAAGCAGGGCTGGGCTAGACGTAGTTTGTCCAATTCAGTAACATGGCCTGTTAAAATCACAGCTGATTCCTGTACTACCTTGAAGTTTGTTCTAGAAAGCTTATCTTTCTGCTGCAGCTATTTCTTCTTCCAGAAACTTTGCGTACCAGATTTCTCCTTATTTCCCTGAATGTCTGCTCAGATTTGCCTTGGCAGTCCTTGCTGTTGGCTCTGCACCCCCCAGGCTACCATTACTACCTTGATCTTAAACTCAAAGTAAAGGAAAAAAAAAAGGGGGGGGGGGGGGGGCGGGCAGGAAGGGGGTTGTGAGTTTTATAGTGTTTCTCCAAGTATCCTGAACTCTTCTTCCTCCCATGATATGGTGATTTGGCACTTAGAGAGCCACTCCCACCTGCAAAGCATGGATTTGTACAGAAAATGGAAGAGAGAATATTACATTGGCAAGAAATATGAAGGTGAGGAGCGCAGAAAAATATGAGCATCACCTTAACTGTAAATGGTGACCAGAAAAGCATACACCATGCTGTCTTGCAGATACTTTAATTTTGCTACATTTTTCTTCTCTTCATTAAAATAAAAAAATAAATCAACCTAGCAAAATCTGGTATCTTGCACACACCTTCTAGTGTCCTTATACATCAGGTAGCCTTCATCTGCCAGAAAGAAAGAAATTTACAATAAAGCTCTTTACATTCAAACTACTTGCCTAGGATCCCTTTATAGCCGGGATATGATTATAATTTTAGGATGTGATTCATCTTATTTAAAAATAAACGTCTGTCATTGATCGCGTGAATTGTGCCCTAAAAATACCTGTTTCCCTTTGCTGTCTGTAAGAGGAGCCAGGGAGAATAGTTCAGGCACAGACATCTCTGTGTTGCAGACTTCAGAGTTTGGTTCCTACCAACACAGCTTTTGAAGGGATATACTCAAACTGCCTTCCTAATCAGACCTGAACCCAGGCTAAGCGACTTGTCTACCAGATATTTCAGATGGTTTTGGTATTATTTTATACTTCCAGACCTAAGCTGTTTTGTACTATTGCTGTTGTGCTGTTAATAATTGTTTTTATCAACCAGATACTTACACAAGAGGCAGCTCCATTTCAATGCTGGGTAAAGTGACCTCTCTTAATTAGTTTCCCTATTATGCTGCAAAATGTTGTGGCTTCCTTTGGGCTGAAAGTCATTAGATACATACAAGCTATTATTGTTTCATTACCATTTTTTTCTCATCATTCTCAGTTTTTCTACAGGTTTCCTCATTTTGATATTTGTCCTAGTCACTTCTGAGCAGCTGTTATCAGTGCAGCTTCCAGCCTTGATTATCCCTGCCTATTACCATTCAGAATGGGTTAATTAGGGTATATCTCCCTGATCTTAGATGCTGATTTAATCAGAATTGTATTCTGTCCCACTGTGTTTCACAGTGATACAATAGATGGTCAGGACAGATATGTTCTTTCCCAGTGGAGTGGCCAGATCCATTTCTGCACTTCTGCTGCTCTTTGGTGTCTGCTCATTAGGATCTTTGGTTTGGGGTTTGTTTGTTTGTTTGTTTTTTTAAGTATTTTAACCCCTTTCTCTTAGAAGGCTTTTTGCATCCTTTGCTCTTTTTTTATGGCGGAATACCAAGAATCCCATGATACCATTGGAGCAATCAGATCTGATCTGACGTGACATTACAAACACATTACCTACAAACCATGAAGAGGGAAAGAGAAGTGGTGACTTTGCATTTAAAAGATTTGTTTAAGATAATCTTTCGCTTGTTTTCTCAGGAGTCTGGTGATTTCCCAGGACTTAAACTTGAACAATGCTTCATTTCACCCTATTTCTTTTCATTATCAATTATGTTCATTTAATACACCCAAGAGCACTGATAGAGATTAGGGCCCGGCTTTGCTAGCCCCTGCCAGGGACAAGGCAAGAGAAAGTCCCCCTTTCTGAAAGCTTCCTGCTTTTGTCCTCCAGCTGTGGATGAAATTTCAGTGACAGCTTCTGTTTTCTGCACCAGGCAGTGCTACCCATGGCTGTGGCCGTCAGTGCCTGCGTTGTGGGAGGTAGGTGCTGCCCACTTGGCAGGCTGGCTCCAGTTCACCCCTTCCAACTTGGGGTGCCCAACTGGAAGATGTCTCCTTCCCTCCACCGAGGCAGCTTGTGCTGACCACGCTCCCAATCTGGGCACCTCCATTAAGTGCCCATACTGGAGGTGGGGGTGAATTGGGACCAATGCGTCCATATAGAAAGTCTGAAGCCCCTGTGTCCCCCTGGTGAAAGATCCAGTTGTACAACAGCCCTTCTTATTTCTGTGCCTCGGCTGGATCCGAGAGCCCCAGCTCACCCCAAGGGACCAATATCCCACCTGGCAGACCAGGATTAGGGAGTTTTTCACTGCCTGCTGTCCTCAGCCCCTGCTTCCTTCCTCTCTCTTCCTTTGTCCCCACTCATTCTCTGAACATCTGGCGGCTCCTTTTCTCTTCAGTTGACTTTGCTATTACTGTCTTCTTTGTAATTTAGGTAGCACCGCTGATGGCCACAAAGATGTGTGGTAAATGGGGTGTGACAGATAATAGCTGTGTACCCTGAGGGCCTCAAAGTGTAAAGGTAATGCATCTATACCCAAGCAAACAAACAGAGGAGAAAACAACAAGATCAATCACAGACTATGGAGGGATATATTGCAGTCAATATGCTTTTTGGAATATGGACCTTTGAAAGACTGCTGAGGCAGTAAGAAACTTGAAGAACATTAAGTAAAGGATATTTCAGACACTTGGGGGAGATTAAATATGGTTTTCCTTCCTTTTCTTTATTCCTCCTTTCACCGCTACATTAGCTGAAGGTAGGTAGTCAAGGATGGAGCAGATGATGATATGAACATTTGTCCCTTCTAGAGAAGTCCACTCCGCAGGGACAGGCTGGTCCAGGGAGAGCCCAATCTCCTGTGTGCAGAAGCATCACTCTATTACCAGATTGCTTCTAGGTCTAGGTGAGGTTTAAGCATCCCAGGGCCTGGCCATGTGTCGCTGGTGGAGAAATGCATCTGTTCATTCACCATTAACAGATCAGTTAATTTCTAATCAGAGTGTGTCAACAATTGTAAAAACAGCTTTCTGTCAGCAAATGCTATTTGAAAGAAATGAAATGAATTCATGGTCACATACCATGGCTGTGTCAAAATATTTGTGGAAAATTATCAAAATACTTGTTAGATAAAAGGTTGTAACATTTTAGTTTGACTTTATTATTGCACTCATTTGTCTCGGAGTGAGACAGCTGAAACAAAATATGTAAGAACAGTGAAAGTGAAGTATTTTTCTGTTTTTCTTTTGTGATGTAGGATGAAACCAAATGCCAGTGCCTTGAAGTTCCCCCCAGGATAAGAAATCTGAATTTCATCAGCTTGAATTATAATGCTAATATCCCTTCCTACATAAGCAGCTTGGCTTCCTCATCTGTGCTGGAAAGCAAACGAGAGCCAGACTTCCTAACATTGGATCTACACATAAAGAAGAAAGAGGGACCATTTCTAAGTAGGTACCATATAGCCTCTCTCCAACTCCAGGGTACACTTGATTAGCCCAATATTGTGATTAAAACCCATCTTTCCTGCACCTTTAAATACAGCTCCAGTCTAGGAATAGCAGGAAGAAAGCTGTCTTTGTCTAGGACATGTTTTCCCCTGCCAAATATATAAACTATCAAAAAAAAAAAGTAGCAATTTGTCTTTCATTTAATGATGACCATTTGCTCTGATATTTGTTCACTTTTCCAGAACTGTCTTCATTAAACTGCTGTAATCTATGTTTTTATACCAAACACGGTGATTTCATTATTCAAAAGACACAGAGCTGGCACACATTCTGATGCTTCTGAAGTGAGGGTGTATTATGGAAATGAAAAATTATCTCATCATTTCTGGAGGCACATAAAAAGAATTAATTGTGTTTAATGTAGAATCAACTCCATCTGAAAATGCTGCTGTTTTGTCTCCAGTTGAAAAAAAATCACGATAGTATATGAACCACAGTAACATGCTTCTTTGTTGTTTGACAGTCACTGGCTAGAAAATTTCAGTCCAAATGCGAAGTGAAGACATGAAACAAAATCCATTGAATTGACAGGAAAGTTCCTATTTCTTTTTTAGCTTTTTGAGGGTTGTTTGGATCAAGCCTTGCGTATCAAGGCAGGAGTGATGGTAAAGAAAACATATTTATCATTTCTGCATCACTTAAAAGAAGACATTAATCTCTAGGAACAATAACGGCCTAAAATACACCTGAGCCTGCCCATGTCAGACTCTTCTTCTTCCTGCCCAGCAGTCCTGCCTGGTGCCTGGATCCAGGAAAACATTCTGCCACAAGCCTGATTTAAACCATAACCCTTTGAAATAGGATTCCTCATGTGTTTGTCATTTAGCACACCTTGCTATTAGGGCCCTTGTTTCTCCTCCAGCCATTATGAAGATCCCATGTTCCTCTGTGACAGATGCTGTGCTAATGATATCATTGCCATGGTGGATAGCACTTGGGCATGTGTCGTCTTGTGGAGTAAAAGGGGCCTGATTCAGCTTCTAGTGCTCACTCCTGCCTTCCCCATCTTTGACCTTTGCATTCCCATAGAGGCTGTACTCTCATAAACCACAGCTCTACGTAGATACACCTGTCTGCATGGTGTACCACAGCTCTACATCAGCCCCAGCACAAGAGACAGTGTCACCCTTAAGTATGACACAAATGCTGTGGTGCGGCTGTCAGCTCACAGTCACTGAGCTGACAAAATGCATTTTATTGGTGTGTGCTTTGAAGACTGATTGTGTCAAAGATTGTATAAGAAAAATGCTTCTCATTTAAACTCTTTCAAAATTACCATCAACTTTGAGAAGTAGGGCCTCTACACTATGAACATGCATTTACTTTTGAGCCCTAGATACCTAAATCATTAACTCATAGCCATGTCTGGGTGGGTTTGGAGCCCAAAGCTAAACCAACAACCCAGAGCTGTGTCTGAGCACAGTTTGGGCTCCAGAGTGCCCGGGAGCACAGTGCAGAAGTGCAGGAAGGCAGAGTCATTGGCTAGCACTGATGCAGAGCTCATTAGTCCTGCTGGATCCAGGCTGATGCCATGCAAAGCCATCCAGACGTCTCCGCTCTCCTCTGCCCTGGAGGCCAGCAGCCCAGGTTGCTCAGGCCCACAGCGATGGGAGCATCCTGCTCCCATGGCCCATGGCAGGGGCCCCGTGTTTGTCCTGTCATTTCTCTGCAAACGGGTTTTCATCAGGTTAACTCTGAACAGTTGATACTGATTGTACTTCTTTACAGTCTAGCAGAGACGAGCTCTTCCTGTCGAAATCTCAGAGCTGGACTAAGGCTTCTGTTCTGCAATAGTTTGTGTATTGCCCTGACAGAGCATCTCTTCATGTCTGTCTGCCTGCCTGCTACCAAACCAAGGGGAAATGCTTCAGTGAGTTTGCATGCACAAGCCACCCCCACTTCATAAGACCTAACAGTTGGATCACAGGACAAAAATCTGAACAGATCCTTTTCTTTTATGACTCCATACACATTCAGCTAAGGGACAGGGTATTTATCTTCAGATGGATAAGGATAAATGGATGGTTAAGTCTTACTCCTTGCCATAGAAAATGTGCTCCCTTTTGCTGTCCTAGCTTCCACTGTGATAACAGAGCGGTTGGGTACCTCAGCATTTGGGGCTGACCAGGCCTTTCAATAGCTGTGGACATAACCAGGCTGTATCTCATTCCTATCTCCCTCTTACTAGAAAGACATTTGCTGAAGAAATTTTTTGGTGGGCTTTGGACCACATTCCTAAGGAGTTGTCTGAACTGTACTTACTTCAGTTACCTTTTCTAATCATATAATTAATGATCTCAGTAGTTTAGCGCACATGCAAGTCTGTAGCCATCATTCAAAGAATTTATCTCAATGACTATAAAGTGGTTTTCCCCCAAATCAGAGCAAAACACAGATGGTTCTGCTGCCTAAGAGGCCACAGAGAAAGTGAAAACTGGACAGTTTTGAATTGGCTTGGGGGGAAGGGAGAGGAGTTCTTGTCTGATCCTGAGTCTTCAAGGCTGAAGAGAGGAGAGTCAAGTTTGGAGGAGAGAGAAAGTGGTGCCAAAATCAGGCACATGTCTTAGTTGGCTAGTCTAAATCCACTGCTGAATGTGGACACACCAGAACCATAGTCAACTTGCAGTTAGCTATTGGGTACCAAATGATCATGGAAAGATGGACTTTTCCACTGCTGGAAGTCTGGGAACCGGGTTGGTTTTGGCGCCCCAGGTCTTAAAGGACAGTCACCAATAGCTTCCACTTTTGCCTTGTTCAGTACTCTCAAAGTGTCTCCAAGATAAGTTATAACAAGGCTGTGGACTGATTATACACAGGTCCTTCTCTAGTATATTTTCTGATTTTTCCATACAGCAGACAAATCAAATGTTTTTGGATGCTTTAAGCATAACACTATCTTATTTTATGTGAAGAATCTTAGGATGAAAAATCAAATTGAGGAGAAAAAAAAGAAATTGTGCCTTTGGAGCACGTCTAGATGGAGTGCAAGATGTGTATCACAGTATGTCCCTTAACTACCTGCCTGGGACCTGCCTGGAGTGTACCCCAGCTTCCCTCCAACCTCAACTTTGCCTTGGAGAAATCAGCACATGCAGCAGGGTCCAGTGCATGTCCCATGTTTAGATCAATATGAAGGCAGGACATTAAGAGAAAACCGAAGGAACAGCATAGGGTGCTGGGTGAAACAAACTGACCTGGGAGGCTTCCCCCGAGCATCCACTCCCCAGCCCAATTCACATAACCTTGCATTTACCAGAAGTTGACAAGAGTTTCTAAGGATAAGCATCAGCATCCCTTGGCCCGAGGGCAGCAGCCCAGAGAGCTTGCAGTCTTTGTGCTCCCCATTTCTGGGTTTGGGGGTCAAATGTAAATGAATGGCTGAGAGACAAAAGCATTTTCCTAAATTGTCTCTCAGCAGTGATCCTGTCCCATTTGAACTATAGGAGAACCTGTGGAGCTTGTGGCATTGAGCACTGAGCGCAGGGCCCCCAGGATGTGCCCCACAGAATTGGGAGTGTTTGTCGAGAGTTTTACAGTTTGAAAAAGGAAGAAGCTAAGGGCTAAGCCCAGGGCCCAGCCCTGCTTTAATATGCAAAGGATATCTCAGTGAGTGTACCGGATCAGATTATCTCACCCCATGTGCTTCTGGGAGTTTTGCAAATGAAGTCGTGGTGTTGTGTTGACATGAGATGCTACCCACATATTGATAAGCCACTTGTGAAAAAGAATGACATTTCAACGTGGATGGCTTGAAATCTGTTTGACACTATCCCGGAGAGCTGGATGGCTTGTACTGATGCAACAAGGTGTCTTTGGCACTGCTGTCTCCTTGGGAAAGCAGTGTATGGAGGTGCCCTTCTGAGTGTAGCAGCAAATATGCTTACCCCACAGTGGATGTTGTCTGTGTGGACCACGTAGTTGGCAGTGGTTGTTTGAGGCTAGTGAATCAAAGCCCTTGGCCACTACTCATGGGAAACAACTGCTATACAACTGTTTGCCCAGTGCTATCCCATTTTCCATGTTTCTATTGACAAACTACCTTGTAGGCCTGTTTTTTCTGTGGTCTGCTCACTTTATCCTCATCAGCCAGTCATCCTCTCACACTTCCCTTGGGGTAACAGCTTCCAGCAGTAATCCTGTTTCGCTTGCAATGTTCCTGAGTCCCAACTCCAGCATCTGGGTGTCTTGTTTCAAGGCTGCCTTTTAGACAGCATGGTAGATGGCGATTTGCAAATCTATCCCCTTTGAAGTCTTTGCTGCCTGTGCCCAAATTTCAAACTTCTGCACAGCCATCAAAATCACAGATCTAAGTTGGCGAGCTTGAAAATCATAGGCAAATTGACGTAGCTAATTAGTGATTCCTGCCTCACCCAAAGATAGCTGTGATGATGTGGGTGCCTGAAATGTACAGCTATTATTTACTGGTATGTTGATATTGATGTACCTGCAAGAGCTTTTCTTATGCTATACAACTTTATCATCTTGTAAACATCATCCTCCATGTTTCTGTCCTTAAGGTGAACAGGTGAACTTTTTTTTTTTTGGCACAACCTAAAATAATTTCTCCATGAAAAAAAAAATCAAGCGTTATATATATATATATGACACAGTGTGTATATATATATATATTTACAAGAAAAGCTTTCATCACTATTTTTCCATTTTCTGTGGTGTGGTCTATATTTAATGGCTGGTTTGATGGTATAAGAAGAACAGCTAGCAGTGTATCTACCCTGAGAGAAAACTGAAGGAGTCTGCAGAGACTTATGTTGCCCTTTGCAAGGCAGATGACATTTTGAGTTCTCCCTGGCCACGTATATGAAGCTGTAAAAGCTTTCTCTTTACTTTTAAAGTGCTCTTTGAACGTAAAGGATTTCCCCAGAAAAACTGTGAAGGGGAGTATGAAGGTCTCCAACTATCCTACATGGTCACAGACTAGGGTGCAGCTCCCTCCTGACTGTCTCTGGGAAGTGCTGCTGTTTTCCCTTTACCCAAGGCCTGTGAAGAGCTGCGACATCTCACAAAAATGAGGGGTTGTCTGTTCCTTGTGTCCTCTCTGCTTAGGGGACCTGCCTTTTTTAAACTGATCTCAGCATCCTTTGCATGTCATTGCTTTGGGCTTGCTCCCTGCTTTCTTGGTAGCCCCTTGGGGTGGTTGATTACCCCTGCAGCCAGAGCAGAAGCCAGATAGGTGTGCAAAGTGCTGTACAGCCCCTCTCTGCTGAAGACCAGGCACACAAGCAGTCCATTTGTTTGAGGAGACGAAAAATACTCTTCCCTCTTCTCCTAAGGGACAGTATGGTCTAGACTTTTTCCTAGGCCAGTGAA
This sequence comes from Aptenodytes patagonicus, assembly GCF_965638725.1. NCBI lineage: Eukaryota > Metazoa > Chordata > Aves > Sphenisciformes > Spheniscidae > Aptenodytes > Aptenodytes patagonicus. Next base: position 195,708,178 of record NC_134949.1, on the reverse strand, counting down.
GCTTTGCACTAACCCTGCTTGGTCTACTGTTAAAGCTGCCACAACCAAGCCCATCCGTACCGCTACAGCCTGGAAAGGTAGGTAGGCCTAATCGCCCTATATCACCTATGTGTAAATACTGAAGTTAAAAGATTTGCTCCAGAAGAACCAGAAGGAACCAGAGCAGGAAAACAGCTCTATTGTGTATATGGCACACCCCAAGAAAGTTTTGAGTGCACATGTACAGCTACAGTACAGCATAGTGTTGCTCCTGTCCTAAAAAGCAGATAGCCATTTTAACTCAGTGCTGCCCTATTAATCTGATCCCTGACCCACAGCAGAGATAACCAGCTTGGATTTGGTGCCTCACATTGTCCCAAAGCCAGTTCTAGCTAATGAGTCTTTCTCCTGCGGTCCCCTGCGTGCTGCAGATGTACTCCAGCAGCACTTCCCACTACCACCCTCTACACCCAAAGTGACAGTCCAGCCTCACCATCACCTGCATTCCTGTTAAGCAAGCTTGTACCGCTTTGCACTTACAACTTGAAAGAGTGCATTTATGAGAACAACTGGCTTCCCAGAGTTAATGGATCAGTGAGTGTCCTCATTTACGCACTCTCAATCTATCCATTACATTTCTTATTAGAGTGTCTCTGCTGAGACAACCGGAGAAATATGAAGCCCCCTGTAACCTCTTTAATCAAGCTCTGGTGCAGTATAAGTAAGGTCCAGCAGATCCCTATGAAGCTTTTGATTTTCACTGCTCTTTTCATCTGCTTTCTGGGTATGGGCTTGAGAGAAGTATTTCTCATCTCTCCACAGAGGTAGGCTGGAATTAGGCTGTCAATGATGGGCTTGCGTGTGCTCTGGCAATGTAATTTAGCAGGTCATCAGTCTATAATGAAGGCTTAGGTCCCTTTTGGCATTTTCATTCGAGATGGCTGAGTGCTTTGCCTCCTTTCTTTGTTGCGTGATTTTTATATAATTGTTCCAACTTACACATAATTACATTAGATCTGCTATTTAAAGGCCATATAGTGCTCTTCTTTATTCAAAAGCCTGCTGCTGTTATCAAATTTAAAAGAACATGGAAATGTGAGACACTTTCACAGCAATAGTAGACTTGCAGTCTAAGTTACTCTTTTATACTTTACTCTCTTCATAACTTGAAGCACCAAGTCCACAATCATGTACCACTCACAGCTCTGAAATCCTGCTGCAGTGAGGCAAACCTTAGCAAGGGAGAGTGAAGCAGGAGGGTAAACACTTGACCTCTCTTTTCTTAGCTCTCATTATTTATATTCAGGTAACCACTAGCTTCAAGCTGAAGATATGAGTGTCAGTGTAGTAACTTTTCTAAAAGTAACCACTTCCAGGCTTGAAGGATGTTGCCTCCTCTTTTGAAAGCACTTCATCTTACAAATGGTTTTGGATTGTGCTCTGCTCATGGATCTTTATGGCACAAAGGCGATGCTTTTAAGCTACTGGAACAATGCTTATCTTCTCTTGAACTTGCAGGCACTCCTGAGTCTTCTATTGCTCCAGTCTCATTTCAAGCATCACACTATTAATTTGCAGAAATAGTTTTTCCCCTGAGTTGAGGCTATTGCTTGGTTTCTGTTAATTATTTATTGTTCTAGCTCATCCTATTTTTTTAAAAGATATTATGAATGATGTGTCTCTGAGTATATATAATTTCCTAAAACAGATAATTTCCTTGAAGTGCAGTTTCACTCTTTAGATTTCCTTGCATGCTGCTCGGCACCAAAGCAACCCAGGAAGCCAGCAAGCCAAGCAGGGGCCCGGTGAGAGTTTGTTAAGTTTTAATGTTCAGCACTCTGTAAATCGCTTATCAAGGACCGTGGCCCAGCCCATGTGGGATTAGATAAAATGGTATTAAAAAGCATTCAGAATGAACTATGGATGAAACACATAAGTACTTTATAGTTTGTCTGTTGGAGGGAGAAGGATTAGAAGTGATGCTTCTTCTGTATGTTTTGAATGGTTGCAGTCAAACTGGGCATGCACCAAATGCATAATTTTAGACAGGGCTGATTGCTGTGTAGGTTAATGAAAGTGTCTGATGTGCCTCATGCTTAGACCCCATTTTCAGTTGTTTCTTATATTGCCAGCAATTAACCATCTGAAGTGAAGCTTTGCCTGTCATGTCTACTCAGGTGGAATTACAAAGAAGTTTTGTTTCTCCTTTTGATTGGCTTACAATTTGTGTTGAGAATATGCTATTTATTCTTCTGGTGAAAATCTGTTCAAGACTTCCCACTTACAGCTTGTTGAAAAACAAGCTTGTATGTGCTCAAGAGGCACTTGCTACAGTTTGATTTTCCCTGTCTTGCTGTTTTCAAGAGTAGACACTTAGGGTCTCTAAGGCAGACTCTGTGCCATCAGTGTTTTTAAATGGACTTAAATGACGTGTAAAGGGATCAAGCACCTCTAGCACAGTGTAGATGGGACCAGAGCTTTTGTCTTGATTGCTCCTTCTGAACCACTGAAGCAACCTTAGCCAAATCCGCTGATCTTCCCACCCTACGCTTCATGCAAGACTAAAGGATGGGGCAGCAATGTAGTCTCACTTCCAAGGCTTCAATGAGCTCAGTTCCTATTGCAAATCTATGGGCTGTTCTAACGAATATGGTCCTTTACAATCTCTTTGGTATCTTTCTGGTGGTCAGAGTAGCTGGGTGGAAGAAACTCTTAGGCATGTGGCCAATTTGTTTTTTTCTAAGAAAAGGTGAGAAAAGGATCGGTGGGAGGAGTTGTACTGCCAAAATCCTTCAGAAGTCAATGCAAGAGGCTTTAGGATTGCTCTCTGCCACTACATCAGTGTTAAGCTATCTGAATAGCACTGCTATCTATGCTCATAAAGAGAAAAAAACCCCAACATATCTATTCATTTTCCTTCAAATATTACAAAACTTTATTTGAAAACCTCCACTTCCACAAAATGAACAAAATTATAAATGTCTCCTTTTCCCTCCTCTCTCCCTCTGACACGTTCATCTTGCCTATCTCTAACTGAAGCTCACACTGTGACCACCACTACATTTTCCTCAGTAGAATTAATGAGGTTTTATACATCTGCATTTGCAGCCACATGACTCTCCCTGGTACAAAGGAGCAGTTTGTTTCAAAATCTCTTAAGAAGCATGTTACAGAAATTGCGCATGAGAGGCAAAGAGAACTTTGCGTAAGATAGAGAAGGAAGATCTCAGGGTTCAAGCACTTGGAGGATAATGCAGTCTCTCAAAATTAGACTTTTTGTTTGATATTGAAATAGCCTTCATGTGTGACAGGAGAGAATTAGTCATCTTCCTTTAAAATGAATTGATCGCCGGCCACCTGCTGTTCTAGCTGTCACGAACTGTCCTCTATTTTGGTTTAAAAAAAAACCAAAATGAAACAAATCTGTTTTTAGACTGTCAGAGCTTAAAAAATAATAATCAAGATGAATAACCTCTTGGTTTTCCACTGCCATGGAAGTGACATCAGTCACTCACTGGTGCCAGATGTTATTGTTAGCCACAAGTTTTTGGCATGCTAGTCATTGTAGAGAGCTTCATGGCTCCTCTGGGGAACACTGGGGCTGTAGCACAAAGTGCAGATTCGCCTAAAACAATTTTCTGCCATACTTAGGCTCATATTTAGGTAAAATTTTGAGCTCAGAGAGGTGTGAAGCAGGTAGAAGTTTTGAGTGCCAGAATCCTAGGTCCCTCAGTGAACGGGATGGGGGCTCCACCCTCATTGCAGACCTGGTCTTCCTGTGACCAACCCAAGGCATCCTCCTTATAGGTTCTGCTAATATTTTCCACTGTCTGCGTTTGTCTGCTGAGTCTTTAAATACTAAGAATGGCAACATAACTCTTGAATGTTAAATAGTGCTGTGTTAGTCGGGCAAAACTAGCTATCTTCAGTGGTGCTGCCAGAGAGAAGCAAAAAACCACTGCTACGTATAAAGAAGGTGAAAATGAGAGGGACTTTATTAGAGGGCATATAAGAATCAACTGCTAGCCCATGAAGCACACAGTAAGTACCCTTTGTTCTCCTTCCCCACAAATAGCCCTGATACTGTCATACTGAGAAAAACGAGTTAATCTGATAACTATAGCAGATTTAAATAATTGAATGTAGTTTGGAAGTGGTAAAAAATAACAGCTATGCTGTGCTCCAGAGTTGGGGCTGTGCATGCCACAACTTACAAGGAAGGGTAAGAACTGAATGTACTTATTTGCAGTTAGTCAGGCACGGCAAATGCCCTTTCAACAACTCCAAGAGCTGGCAAGCTCCTCCAAGCATTAGGCTGCTTATGGTGCTGCTGTGAGTTGCCTCTTTGGTCAGAGGCTCGGAGTATGTGCTGACACTCTCCTGGTTCTTCAACCCAGATTATTCTTAAACAGACAGCAAAGCAAAAAGGCAAACCAAGAGGATGCAGAAAGAAAATCACACACAATGGAAAGAAGAAATAAAGTCTTGTATCCTGGTGCTCTTCAGTATGTAGGTGAAGCTGATGGCTGTGGCTGTATAATGGGTTTCCTCTCTGTGCTATAGGTAGGAAATATCCAAGGCGAAGGGCCTCAGGAGACTATGAGCTAGCAGCCATGAGGATAGTATAAATCATTGCTTCAGTCCCTCTATGTTTTGTCTTGATTTTCCCGTTTGAGCTATTTTTAAGGCTCTCAAAAGAGGAGGGGGATGATATTAGACTATTCCCCCATTGTTTTGCTCACTATCGAGGTCTAGTTTCTGCCACAGCTGTTTTGGTTCATTACTTTTCAGTTTATTGCTCCTCTTGTTTACCAGACGTGATTTCAGCATGTTTCCTTGTGCTGTGTTTGGGACAATTTGTCTTAAACCTGAGCTTCCCTCAGAACAGCAGGAGTAGCTGCAGCAGAGCTCAGCAGCGGCCGGCTGCTCGAATATTTACCCACCCTCCCAGCATGATTTTGAATCTGCTCCTGAGTTCTCAGCTGCTACAGAGGTGTTGTTATCAGTATCCCACCTAGCAAACAGAAGGTCAGTGGGGTTATGTCTGCAGGGTGGTTGTTGGAGGGTGGTTGCATGTAGATACACTCTAAGGGTAAATCCCTCAGTCAACAGGGGTCCTTGCAGCCAAATTCTTTGATGCTAGTGGCAGTCACTGGCACTGTGGGCAGTAACACAGGATGCCTTCAGCAGGGCTGAGCCCTTATTTCTTCATCACTGAAGACACTGCTAGCAATGGAAGGGGGTATTTTATCAAGTCCAAGCTCTTCCCCTTCATCCCATGCACTTTGGCAAGCTCTGTGCATCAGCAAAGAGGGAAATCGACTCTGGTACTATGAAAGACAGAAAAAAAAAATCAATGCTATGTAATTATCAGCCGTTCCAGCCCAATAGCCAGCATCCTGCACTGCATCGAAAGCAAAATCATGGAGTCCAATATTGGAACATTAGTGCCAGCTGAATATTGCACCTTTGAACTTATGTTGTCTTCAGTTTTCTGTGTTATTATTTTCTGTATTGTTTGTTTTAGTAATGAGACAACAAGGAAGATGTCCGGTTTGCCCTACTTTTCAGCAGTTTTTCATAAGTAGCACTGCACTTCTGACAGTGGCATTACAATAGCTGGAGCAGACAATAGGCAGGAAGAGCCCTCCTGAGCCTCAGAGCCACTCTCTTTTGCTGCAGCCATAACGTATCAACTGGTTTAGCTCTGTCTTAGCTCTCGTTAGGTTTTGTGCCCCTGCTTTGACCAAAACATTGTTCCATAACCTCCCTCCTCTAAAGGCAAGAGACCTTCCCATTTCCATACTAAATGTGAGCATAGTCAGTCATTTTGACGTATTGTTTAACCCACTTGCCCTTAAATCAATGCCTTTTTCTTTAAAAAAAAAAAAAAGTATGTATGTATATACACACACAGATCTTTTCTCCACTGTGTCTGGGTTTAACCTACTTCTCATTCTTCTCTCTGAAAGGACACACAAATAAACTTGTTTTCTTTTTTTCCCCCAAGATAAACTACCTATTGCTTTGGCCACCTGAACAGTGCTGCTCTGCATCTGTTTAAATCTCAACTCAAATTCTTGAATATTGATGACCAGAATTTCACCCAGTTCTCCAGTCTTTTGTACAATACTCCTAGCATCTTTTAATGTCCTTCTCCATTAAGAAGTAGTTAGCTCCAAGCGAACAGCAGAAATATTTGCAGTTAGTCACTATATAGATCTTTTCAGCATCAGGTGATTTAATTAGTTTCCTTCATTTCTAATAATGCTCTGTCTTCAGTGAAGAACTTGCAGACCTACTTTCACATGCTCTTCCATTTAATATAAATTCAGCTTCTTAGTCTTCGGGATTTTATTTTTAATGATCAAATCTTCTAAAATGGTTTCAGCAATTACAAGACCAATAAAAATAACATACAGTCTGTTGGTTTTTTTTGGTGGAGAAATCTGCCACCCATCCCATCCAGAAGTAACTTACCCTGCTATTACTCATCACACTTATTCTACATTCTTTATCTAGGACATTGAATTGTCCCTTAACAATGTGATTATTAATAAAGTTTTCTTTCTAATAATGTTACCTAAATATCTATAACAGCCAAACCTCATAATGAAATTATATAGTGGTTTCTCAGCCCAGTAAAACCTCTTTTTCCTTTTTATTTTCCAGTGAGATTGAGACAGATATTGTTTTGCCCATGCCATTGTTTCTACCTTTACACTTTCACGCTCAGTTCCTTTGTCAATGCACCCCACTGCCTTTATCTTCATCTCTGTCTTTCTGCAGACTGCTTTTCCTTGATACATCTGCTCTAAATGTGGCTGCTATTTTACCACATGCTGTTATCCCTTATAGTGTCTGATTTCATATCCTGTTCCAATAGTTTGACCTTGCCTGGTCTGTTTGCCAGGCCTCCTGCATTAGTGCGTGATGGGGAAGCAGTTTCTTACCAGCCACGCTCAGTAACCCAGCTGGGAGAGAAACAGTCCCTTAGAAGCGCTATCAGCTACTTGACTTTGGTTCCTATCCATATGAGCTTCCTTCCTCATGCTCCATCAGCTGTTGCCATATTTTGGTTACCTCATTTGTTATTCCTGAGAACTAAAACCGTGCCCAGTTTCCCCCTTTGTTTTTTCTAGTCTAAAGTCCTTTCTATGAACCATGCCAACCCTGTTTTGTAGGAATTCAGGATTTCATTCAGCAAGCTGCATCCTCTTTCCATGACTGCCTCCCTGCAGCTAGTTTCTCCTAAACGTTCTCAGATCTACTTTTCTCAGCCTTTGCTTTGCAAAAAAAGCATGAAACCTGGTAGACTGAACCTGAAGGTGTCCCACTTTGCAGGTAACACAACATCAGTTTGGAGTTCAGTATGGAAGGATTAACAAAAAATGATATGATTGTCTTAAACGCCATGTGATAAACTATAGCAAAATCCATTTTGTGTAACAGCCACATCAGTGGAAGTTAATTTTTCCAGAAATGTCTTTTATCCAGGTTATTTATTTTAGTCCCCAACCTACCAACATTCAACACAAATTTAGCTTCTCTTTGTACTGTTGAAAATTGTTGCTTATAAAATGACAGTCATTTATATTAAGGACATGTCTTCACTGAAGAGTGAGCACACATGAAATTCTACTTGTGCTGCTTTGTTCACTTCAGTACTGCATAAACCTGTGTCTTAGGCTGAACTCTTGGCTCTGCTCACAAGATGTGCCAATCCAAGATTATACTGGTATCGTGCGAAAACCTGTTTGGAAGTGCCGTTACTCTTCCCGTTTAATAAACTAAGCCAACAACTGGAAGGGATATGCTATTGTGACAGTGAATGAAAGTCATGTTCCAGGAAAAAAGGATGCTGATGGCATTTTGCATTGATGCAGAGGCATGTCATGTTGTGGAAATGCAGGCAGTGAAGACAATCAACAAAATCCCCCTGAGCGGGTCAGTTTGTTATTTTGCAAGGCAGCCTTGAGCCCAGACTGGCAGTACCACACCGTAAGTTGAGAATAATAATCAGTAATTCAACAGAAGCAGTATCAAACAGACACTAGTGATCTGTCAAGTGCCGAGCTGTTTTCTTTTGTCATCCTGAACAAAGTCTTCAGTATTTTATTTATTTCCCATGCTGAGGCTTCTCCTTTGGGAGTCGTTTTGTTGTTGTCTGCTTAGAAATTTCAGAGTTTCTGATTTCTGGGGTCTTCTTGAATGATAAGTCTTACTGAACTCTTACCAAAAGCTTAGTGCAGGCAAGGTCAGGTCCAGGCATGCAGTTCCAGTTCAAATGTGGCACAAGGATGGCAGAAACACAACACAGCAATGGGAAGGAATTGGTCTTTAAATGCTACGATTTAGGCAACTTCCAGTGCCGAAAGGAGGAGTTAAGGGGGCAAGAAAACAAGGCCCTTCTATGAATCTGCAGGACAGGGTGGCAGAAGTAACAGGTTTTGAGTTCATTTGCAAGGCAGACCTCTGCCAGTCCAGGCCAAATCCAAAGAAGATCTTGAGTTCTCAGTTGTTTTTGCTGCAGCCACCCAATATGGGATTTCTTGCCTATGTGCATGGCAGAGGAAACCAGTCTTTGAGCAAGAACCCAGACCAACTGTGCAGCAAAGAAAGACGCACCCTAAAGAAACAGTTACCAGAGCGGGGATGGTGAGAGGTCATGAGCAGAAGACATGGAGGTGAGTTTGCAGACCTGGAGCTGGAGTCATGAACAAAAAGCTCTGAAATAACTCCCTTAAGATAACACTCCCACAGAATATTAAAGTGATGTATTGATGTTTTGTTCCCCATTTTAGGCATTATTACCCACTGTAGCTGGGTGAGAGGTGTTATTTAGGTGCACCAGTAACAACTTGTGTTTGGGAAGCCAGTGGAGGTGCACTGGACTGATGCCAGAACAGGAGAGGGATATGCGAGTTTTTTGCACTTCTCTTGTTTGCTCAGCTCGCCAAACATGGCTGAACTTTAAGGAGCAGGTAACAACAGTAGAGGCAATGGAACAGGGTCCATGTAGACTGTTAAAGCTGTTTTGTTCTACAAGTCCTCTGTAAAAGAATGTAAGTCAACCAGCCCTGAGATTCAAGCCAGTGTCCCTGTGGAGGACTTGCACTCAACTTTCTTTTTGGAAGAGTAAGTGCCTTAAATGCTGCTCAGGGTACAGTGAACAAATCATCAAAGTTGCTGACATTGATGCAAGGCAGTATTGCAGATGGTTGGAAACTAAAAAGCTTCAGACAAGCTACTTCTGTTTCCAGTGCACTGTACTGGGCCAGGAGGATGTAGTCAGGCCATCTGAACCACTCAGGTCAGGTATGGGAAGAGCAATGGATTATTCTCTGCTGGTAATATAAACTCAGGGTACCGTGGTGCTACCTTGTTCCCCATACTTACCAGATTGCACTATACTTTTCTGCCATCACAAAGATCTTTCTTTCTTTAGCTAAGTAGGAAATAAAGTAGTTTATGCTTGATATAAAAATATCTATTATTCAGGTCTTTCTTCATGAGTGGAAATACTCTTAGTGTCATTCACCTACACTAACTTCAGATGTCTAAACTTTAGATATCAGAGTTTGAACTAGTCCCATATACCTCCTTTATCTCTGATGCAGAGAGAGGACATAGCTGGATGTGGTTTGTCTTACTGCTGGAGATGCTGGTCTTCTGATGAGACGGAGACAGACAGCTCTTTTCTGGGGAATGGTGGGATCCATACCCAGTAGAAACTTACTAACCTCCTTAAAATCTTTGTCATTCTTTCTTAATAACAGCATTTAGTGGTGGCAAAACGCAAGGGGAGTAACTACCAACCTTGCACAAGCTTGCTACCACACGTACAAACCTGTTACAGCAACATGTAACAATAGGTAACAAGTTTCCATAGTTTTTTTTTTCTAAGTATATATACTAATGTTTAAATCTGTTACAGAGTACTTGTGAATTTGTGCCTCTCTAGGGTAGCCTTTGGTGGGGGTTTCAGTGTTTACTCTCCAAGCTTGCAGAGACGGGCATGTGGCAACTCAGGCCAAACATGAAAATGGGAGTCTAGGAGCACATTACAAGGTGAAGGTGATTTTTTTTGTGTGTTCCAATGTATAACATCTAACTGTTCTTATCCTCTTAATTACCTTGATAATTAATAAAGCATACTATTTTTGTTTTGTACAATATTATTCTCTTAAAACTCCATGTGTTATATGTGTGTGTGTACATGTACACACATGTATACACAGAACTATTAAAAAAAATTTTGTAGAGATAGCCACCAGCTAAAAGGTGTTAGAGCCACCAGCATGGTGACTCTTCACCGGCTGTGAGGGGAGCCAAGGGCAATCAGCTCATAATTAAATATAACTTTTAAGTGACCAAGATGCAGCAAAAGAATTACACCTTAAATTTCCCTGATTTACAAGCAAGCAATTTAACTTTATTGATTTTGAATTAGTGCAGTACCTTTTCTACACCGATTCCGATATTGGAGTGTGTGGTGGTGGTGGTGTCTTTTATCCGTCCACCTCTACTCTGATGTCTCCTTGATCATGAGAGTTTTTGCAGTTAAACCTCATGCATGTCTGTGTAAGATGGCTATCCTTTCCTTGCCATGTGAGGAGTGCACTGAATTCCTCCTTTGTTTTTTTTAGTTCAACCTTTTGGCCATTTAAGGTTAAATCCTGATTCCCTTTACTTATGTCAGCCTGTCATTAAATTTCTTTTCCAACTGGTTTAAGGAGTGAAGAAAGCTTTATTTATAGCTCTTGCTTCACTGTTAAGTGGGGAGATTTCCAAGCATCTTAGAGTCTATCACTCTATATTTCAACAATAACAGTATGTTGGATGGTAACAAGGTGTTACCTGGAGCTGTGAAGGGGAAAAACCTAACACAGACACATGACTAAACTATGTGACAGTACATAAACTGCATCCTAAATTCATTGTTATGTGCACCTCTAAAATGTTATGATAATGTAAGTATCTTAAGTTTTCCTAAGCACTTAGACTTGAATCTCAGTTTATAGCAGGTATTAGTTGATGGGACCCAAGCTTTTCCCAGCAGGCCAGGTGCAGCCCGGTGCCCTGCTGCAAAGCAATCCCATGGGTCCCTTCCCCAGTCTTTGCACTGGCAGCATAGTTTCATCATTTTATGCTCTTTCAGTGGCCTAGATAGATACACTCACCAGGTTTGACGATCTCTACAGAGATTTCCTGTTGGCACCATGGTCCCTGCAAAGAGAGGGAGCACATAACAGATTTCAGTGTAGCAAGCCCTGGTTTCAGAGCAAGGAACTCCTGATTACTGCCATGGGTATATCCTGTGGCTGGTGTGTTGGATTATTTTCATGGACCTGGTGCTCAGAAATGCAACAGAACAAATACATGCATAACTAGTGCATGAAATTACCTGGAATTCATTCACAGTTGATTGTGAGTACCAATATCTAATCAGACATTGCTCTGGGGACATGTGTGCACTGGTACTTCCAATTAGGAAGTCATCACAAAATGTGCACGCACATTTCTGAAAAACTCAGTTCTGTGGTAAGCAGAGTTGGCGTTGCTTGCTGGCATTGCACACAAAGCTGTTCTGAAAAAAAGCTAATTGCATTGTGCTTTGAATATGTGAACTGATGAGGTTCATTAATGAAAGTGCCTAAGCTTATTGCTTTACTAATATTAGTATTTTCTATTAATGACACTGTTTACAGATGTTTGTGCAATACAGCTCTGTTTTTCACAATATGTACTTAACTGCAATTTGGTTTCAGTGAGGCTTAGGCAGATATTTAGATGTAAACTGTTCCAAAAGTGTGGGCCCTCACTGTGAACAAAATGAATATGCAAGGACATTTCAGGGCATTCAAACCATTCTGAAGCAAAGCACTGGGAAGGTGACTCTTTGCTGGAGCAATACAAGACTTTTTTGTAAGGAAGGTTTTTAATTACAATCCCACGCTCAGTGTTTTGAGAGTTTGCAGGAACCAATTTTGCGTGTGTTTATTTTCTGTGGAGTTCAGTGGCTTTTCTCTACATTCACACCCCTGGAAACCACTGTGACCCTGATCTTCTGTAGGCTGAGCCGGTCAGGCAGACCTCAAAGTGAGGAAAGCAGAGCCCTTATGAGTCAAAGCTCTGTAGGAAAAAATGTTTTTGACAATTTTCACCTCCACAAAAGGAGTTAGCATAACTAACCAAGAAACCAGTCTAGAGAGCTGAGGGATTAATGTTAGACTCCCTTGATGTTTGCAGAATAAATTGATGAGCAGGCAGATGAGGAAGATGAACTGCAGTGTTCAAGTCTAGTACTCCGTGAAAGCCCTGGGTAGTTTCCAATACAGTTTTCAAACCATCCCAGATAAAGAGACAGTTGATGCTATCATTTTGTCCTCATAGCTTCAGCCTGAAGCTCAGACATTTATGTGATATTATCTTTGTCTCTTTTTCTGTAGCCCGCAGATTTTGAACTCTTATTGCAAGTTCTCTATTTGGGATTGATCTCTACTAGCATTTGCCTTCCTGAATATTTTATTGTGTTACTAGATTAAAAAAATCCTAATTGATGCTTGCCTGTGCCTGGAATGCTGTTAGCTCAGTGCAGCGTGCAGGGGTTCATATGCCAGTAGATTTGATATATAAGAAGCATTTGTCCGTTTAGCTTTCTGTGTTTCATAAGGCTATGGATTTCTTTGTTAGGCATAGGAGCTGTCACACTGGATCAGAGCTGGGGTGATTCATTGGCTTAACGCTACCGGAACCAGAAGCAACATTCACATGAGAATTTAAATTAAAAATAAGAAGAGATGTAAGATATACACTTTTAACAGGGAGGGTGATTCATCATTGGGAAAGAACTAGCCTTGGAAGCAGCGAATTTTTCATTTGTGTTTGCTAATTAGCACTGGAGGTCTTTCTGGAAGATATGCTGTAGCCAAAAACAAGTTATTGGGTTCAGTACAAGGAAAACTGAGTGAAATTAGATGGCATATGGTAGAAGAATGGGCTACATGAATAGACAGTCTTTTTAGTTCATTTGTCCTACATGCAGAAGAATAAAGTCCCTAGGAACAGAATAATCTAGCTTTCTCAGGAGGACAAGGGCTACTTCTGACTTCTCCTCCTCCTCCTCCAGTCATCTGAAGCTGAGGTTTCATGCTGCTGGCTTGGTGCTTGCCTTTGACAGAGACCATTGGCACAGCACTGATTCAGCGCTGAAGCTGTGTGTTTTTACTGTGGGGCTGGCTTTAGAAAATAGGAGACATTCTACAAAATCAGCATATGTTTTGCATGGGAGAAAAACGATGTGGTAAAGTGTGTGTGTGAGGAGGAAGGCAGTTAGGAAGATCAAATTGATCATTTTCTGTTCCTAGCAACTGAGAAATGTAATCACCGGGGTTTTTTTCTGTGACTTTGAAGTGTTCAGTAAATTTGAAATAAATTGTGTCATACCCTGAATATACCTTAGAATATGATTGTGTGTGTGGGCTACAAGTAACACGTCTGGTTTCATTGGTGTGGATTGTTTATGTCTCTGAATTGGTTATTCATGCAGGCCAGATCCCAGTAGGTGTTTTTGTTTACAATCTCCTTTTTAAGACCATTGTGATGTCCTGTTTTTTTCTACCCTGGAAAGGGTCATATTTCATCTGTGGCAGTAAAATAAATTCATATGTTAATCAGGGCCTGGATCAGGCTTCACTGAACTGCACAGACACAACATCTACAAGGTGATGTTCCTTCATGTCCTTATTTTTTTGCTGGGATGGTATAGACACTTTCATTTTGGTATCATTTTTCTTTCACGTTTGGGCCAAAGTGGTAAAAGCTAGCTGCCAAAACTTCAGCTGCAAAATCAGCCTATAAAAGTACGCTACCGAAAGTGTCGTGTTTCTCAAAGTTACTGAGTATTCTCCCACTAGGATTCAGAGTGGCTGTAGGGCTGTAAAGAATGTGAATGATTGCTTTGGCTGAAAGCAGGGTGCTGTATCATCTAACTTTACCATGCCAGATCCTAGGAGTGAAATCCGCAATGTGTGTTCACTGGTTATGTGCTGCGCATGAGGAGGCTGAGGGCACGTTGATATTACATTACTTCATGTCTCTGTTTTGGACAATGCCAGTGAGTCCTCTTCAAGACAATGGTGGCACATTGCTGCTGGGGATTATTCACTCCAAGCATCCCTTTCCGCATGCAGCGGGTATGAGATATAGACCTTCCAAGTATCTCCAACAGCTGTACCCCCCCAGCACCAGCAGCTACCTTTGTGCCACACTCCATGACCTGCTACACACACTTTTAGCTTCACACTATAGCAACACCACTCAGCTGGGCTGCATTTTCAACATTTCAGACACTTTGCACTGCCAAAACACACACAAAGAAGAATAATTTTGTCTGAGTGCCACTGTGGTGGGACATGAAGACCAGCTGAGTGCTGTGTTGGGTGGTTGTTGTCATTCTGCTCTATAGAGGGCTACATGGAGCAAGGATCCTTCTCTGGTCCTTTTTAATGAGTTTTATAGACATAGACTAAGATGTGTTAGGAGAAGAGATAAAATAGCACCATGTTCAGCAGAAGCTCCCTCATTGCAGAATGTGTGGCATGGAGTTGGAGGACATCTCAGGAAATGCTCAGAGGGGACCTGGCCTGAAATTGTACACCTGTCTGGAGCTTGGACATCTGACCTAAAGCTTCAGAGGAAGCACTTCTGGCAAACTGGTGGCCACAGGTCTGATAATAGGTGACAGTATCGTTCTTTTTAAGATGACATGATGCTCATGCTCTTCCCTCAAGATGATGAGACAAGCTGGTGCTGCTTCTTTTGACTAACATGGTGAGATATCAAGCTACTAGGCTACAGCTAAAATCCCAGGTTCAGTTCCTGTCTTGGCCTTGCAGGGTTCAAAGACAGCCCTGGGAAGGGAAGGAGTGTCTTTTACCTCTCCTCCTGAAGCTATGCCACCGTGCAGCAAAGACATGCTTGAGGCTTAGAACTTTTCCTTAGACCAATCCTAAGCTGAGGTGGTCACTAACAGGGCAGGGGAAAGTCCTGTGTTGTATGTCAAACGAAGTCTGATAGACTGGAAAGCTGGGACCATGAACGTCAATCTGCAGGTGAGCCACCCCTGCACTGCACATGCATGGGCGCTTTCTGCCTTTAGCTTCATGGAGGGAGGATGTGAGAGTGCACACTGTCCCTACCCCATTAGCCTATAATCTTGTATTCAAGCGATAACCTTCTACAGATATGGCTTCGAACCACCTCAGGTTTTCAAGGCTGGCCTGGTGATCTAATGCTAAATGGTGGGTAGTTAATAAGTAGAAATTGCCCAAACCACTTCCACTACCTTTTGGCTTTTGATAGGGGGAAAGCAGCAGCTAATTCATTTCATAAGAAACCTGATGCTGGCTGTCCAGCAGGTTTTGAGAGTGGTGGCCTTGTGGGACACATGCCACATGAGATGGTCTTGATCTGGCTCAGTTCCTGGGCTGTGTAGGCCTGGGTTAACTCCAAACATGAATTAAAGCTGTGGCTGCTATGAACTTCATTAAGAATAAAACACAGTTGGAAGTTAGGTGGCAGATGACCTTCGATCTGGCAGCGGGATACTCCATCTCCATGTAAGTATTTTAAGTACAGAAGTCCTCTTGGGTCCTGGCCCTATGTAGCCACTTGTCTGTACTGATTTTCTGTAGAGAGAAAAGTGTTTGACCTATGGGCTTACCTTTCACTGGGTTGTTGTCCTGAGCACATCTCAGACTACTTGCCTGCACTGAAAAATTGGTGCTTAATCACTGGTCATTTTGAGTGAGGGTAAAATCTGTTCAGCACTAAGGGTGTTAAAACATGAGAGATCAGACCAAAATCTAGCTAGGGTGACAGAATGACACATTCAGGATGAACTCTGAATATTTCTGTGATCATGAAAAGGAAGACTATATCAAAAAGCCTTGCTGATAATCCCTCTGTCCCACTGTTTTCCAGGAGGAAAGAACAGGAGCATGCGGCAGTTCTCTCCACTGCATTTCCTTCACGCCAGCATTGGTCTATGTATGTATGATTTTTGAAGACAGTGGCTCTTATTGAATTACCAAGCTAGTCGATCAGACAATATCCTGACTTCATCGGAATTTCACATCCTGAGTTTGATGGTTGTGTTATCTTCTGTTATATTTTTCATAAGGCTCTCATGGCAACAAAGGGACAGCAAGATTTTCTTTCAAGTCCTGCCTGTTTGTTATCCAGATGAAGTGATGGTGTGCCTCTGGTTATTAGATGTAACTGCCCTTATTAAACACCTTCCACATGGGCATGTCTAACCAGGAATTTGCTCAGCTTCACCATGTCCTCCTTTTTCTCCTTTGTGGACAAGCGTGAAAAGGGAGTTTGTTTTAAATAATCACAACTCTGTAATAATAGCTGACTCCACTACCTGTTTTATCACAGGCTATTTCCACCCTCTTGGTGGAGGTTACCTCTGCCAAATTGTCCTTCTTCTATCCCACCTAGGGCAGGGTCAGCCAGGCGCTCCAGCATCCCCAGCATGGTGAAACCCCAAAATAGCAGCCCTTCCTCCATGTGCTCTGCAGCATGGACATTGACACCTCACCTCCTGCGTGAAACTCCTCTTTGTTCCACTTGCTGCCATTGCTGTCCCAAGCTACAGGAACTGCAAGCAGTAAAGGCAACATGGTTTAAGTATGAATGGATAAACTGCTGCAGACTCAGGTCTGGAATATGCCAAATTAAAAAAGAGAGATAAACCACCCTTGCTTCCAAGCAGTGAAGTATAGTTGCCTGTGAGATTTTGTCTTTGCTCGTATTTTGTTTGTGGCAATTTTGGCAGCTTATTCTTAGAGACTTCACAGTCAGCTGCTTTATACCCGATGTTTATATTTTATTTTCCATTGCTAAATTTCTTCTCCTAACTTCTAACTTTTACCTCCTGTGTGACTGAAGTTATGCCTTTCCCTCGTTGATAGCTAAACCCAAGATATTTGGGTTGACATTAGCTATGCAAAACCGAGCTTCAAAAGTTGTTCATTGTAGTAGTAAAGTCGATCAGAAGTTTCTCTGTGAGTTATTTAAAACTGACCACAACCTTCATTTCCTCTCTCAGACAGCCTTTTCCTAGGATATGAACTTTAAAACCTAATTCTTTATGATTTGCTGTAACCATGAGACAAGGATCTGGCTATTGTGGCATTCGATTTATTTTAAGATTTCACATTTCTAGTCAGGAAACATAGGTGCAGATCACAAACTAGAAATTCCATCTTGCATACTGATGCTCCCAAGAGATGGCTTTTCTTTGTTGTATGCTTTGTTGTATTTGAAAGGCATTTTGAAAATTCATGCATAGAAAAATTTTCCATTATCTTGGGGTAATTCATATCCAGCAGAGGATGTAAAATATGTCGATAACACATGAAAATTGCACTGAATTAATTAATGCTAAAACTAACTGTAATTCCCAAATTATTGCTAGACAAACATCATTACAGTAATGTGAACTGAATTTATTAAGAATGTCATCACCATGGATTTCTTTGTTAAGAAAGGATGCACTTGCAAAGACTGTGTTTCTTGTTGTTACTTCTGCACATGCAAAAGAAAATATGCAATGCTTGAAAAGTCACATTGCCCTTTTAAACTTCAGAAGTTTGTCTATAAGTAGTCATTTTTTATTTTGTGATAAATTGGTAATGCCCTAGGGCCCTTACAGAGTATTTATGCAAAACAGATAATCAGCCTAACAGGAATTTTATTCTCTTTAACAATTACTTGCAGTCATTTCAAGAACAAATCTGCATCCTTTGCCTACAGATGCTGTTTTTCAGTAACTTCCATTTTCCTTTGTTTTCTTGAGCTTCTGGTATTCGGGACTAAAACTCACTTCATATTTGGAATTATCTTTTACCTTAATTCCATTAAACAAATACTCAGCAGTGATGGTCCCTCACTGATTTGGATTTCCTTTCACTAGTCATTTAATTTATATTGGCTCTTCAACAACTGACAACTGCTTTCTGTGAAAATACCGTGGAATAATGTCTAGTATCAGCTCAATCCAGTATCAGGTTGTAATATTCCTCTTACCACCTTCCTCTGCCACCGTCTTGCAGAGTTTCTGTGCTGCCTCTGTCTCAGAGCCATGACTCGTCTCTCACTCCATGTCCCTAAGTACCAAACGTAGCAGGGTGGAGAAAAGGTGTGACTCAGAGAGCTGGGAATATGAATGCTGTACGGGACTATGGCTTTAATGTGTTTCAGCCTGTCTCCTACTCTCACCATGTCTTAGGGCCACAGGGGAACTCAATCTGCTCCTGTCGTTCACATCATGGCATCCACTCAGGCATGTGTCCGCTGGGGTGAAATTCAGAAATCCATGCCCTGCAGAGCAGGGGAACAAGAATAGCAGTCCACTTACACCACTTAAATTTGGGGGTTCTCATGCTCTGGGCCATGAATTGACACCATGAATTGATGCAAATTTGTCCACAAATCCCAAATTAAATGAAAGTCACCCAGCCACCTTGGAGTGTGCAAATTACAAGTTTGTTCACACTGACACCACTCCGCAATACATCTTCACTTTGCAGTAAGTGATGTCCCTTGCTATGTCATAAAGAATAATCAAGGCTTTAAAACAATAGTAGGGGGTTTGTGCTGTTGACCCATGATCAGCTCAGGCTGGGAACTCCAAAGTGGAAATGTTGAAAGTTCTTGAGCACTTCTGAACTTTTTGTCCCACATGACTCTGGACCTATGCTCTGCCTTCCCCGCTTCCACCGTAATCCAGTGTAGCCAATAGTACTCGGTGCTTCATGTGCCCTGCTTGCCAGGATCATGTCCAAGCGGAGCAGGGACAGATGGAAATGACATACAGCTAAAGGGGAGAGGAAGGGTAAATTACGGCACAGTCAGGAAAGTCAAGGCACAATACTGATTACAGGCATGGGACTTAAGTGCTGATGAAGAAGAAACAGAGGAAAGAAACACCTACCTCTGAAAACAACAGAGAGAAAATAATCCCTTGGGATTTTGTCTTTTCAGACAATAAGGTCAGCAGCAGCCCAGTTTGCTGTCTGCAGAGAATACATGTTGGCAGAGGGAAAGTATGACAAGTGTGTTGTCATATCCCCCTCTGAGCAGAGCCACAAATGTGTTTCTGAAATTTTATCGATGCAAAGCAGTGTGAGAGTATGAAAAGGTGGGAGAGTGGCATTCCCGATCTCCTGACAATATGTGCTGTGAATGAGCAACATATGGAGCCTCCAGCATCACCAGCCTTTTCAGGCAGACTTGCTCACATTGCAGGCTTGTTAGGTATTTGAAACTGTGGGAAAGGCTCTGATGATGAGGTTCCTAGTAGCCGTATGTAGCCTAAATCCTCTTAAATTGAAAACGATGCTTAAGTACCACTAACCATTTCCCCAGAGCATTGAATGTTTGTCCTTTCATGGCCTCTCCTAACACTGCATACATCCCTCATCTTGCTACATACAAGGGATTTTTGGGGGAAAGGATGGATGAAACACCTGAATACATGGTGCTACTCACTAAATTTTGATATGCCACATACACCAGGTTTCAACTGGAGCAGCGTGTCTGACGGTGACTGGAATCTGCACCCTGGTGCCAAATGGGAGCTGTGAGTTGATTGTCCAGCTAATGTTTAAAATCCAGTAGCTAGTACCCATCATCCTAGCTGCAATTGTTTCTGTGATGTAACAGATAGTAACCAGGTGAGAGTACGGAAGCTGAATCTGTGCAGAAAATTCCGCATGTTCCCAAATTACAGATGACAGGTAGGTGGAAGGCAGAGACACTAAGCTCCTCCGGGATCTCTAGCAGAGCTGTTTCCCCTACACGTGAATATTTGTCCCCTTTCCCAATAAAAATGAGTTGTAGGGCCTACGGTTTGCACTGCCTCATTTTGAGTGTGAGGAAGGGATAATTTTGGCTAACATGTCACTCATTTTTTTTTTTTCTTTCTTGTTTGTTTTACAGGTTTAAAGGTTTAGAACTTTGTTTGACTTATTGGCTGACTTAAAATTTATAATTCCTTTATTTCCCAGATGGAATGTCATGGCTGATGGCTAGGATGCTATTTTAATGAGCTATCAGTTCTGAAATACCCCAAATATATGCTGTAATTAAATGTAAACATGATGCAGGGTGGGGAAATTATTCTGTGAAGGAAGAGGACTGCCTCTAATGCAATTATCTTTTCCCCGATACAGTATAGCAGAAAGCTGTTTCACGGGAATATTAAGGAGACAGCTACTGCCCACAAGATATCTGCTGAAGTCAAAAGTAATAATAAAAATCAAGCACATTTGTGCTTTTACAGTTTAAATTAATTGTGAGACAAATAACCAGAATACCCTCTGACTTGCGGCACGCTACTCAGTGGCTGCTGAACGGGGCTTGTGGGACTTGGCTGTGCTGCCGCCAGCGGGACCTGCTCACCCAAATGCTCTGGCGCTCACCGTCAGCATATTGCTGTGCCATGGCTGTCACCAGGCAGTGTGTTTCTACAGCTATTCTCTTGCCTTTTTTCTCTCTGAAAATGAGCGCTGCTGTGCCAAACAAAACAGAAGGAACAATGACTTTGAAGCGTATGCTGAAACCCAAATATTCTTGCGGGGACCAAAGTGGCAGGAGTGGGACAGGCAGCAGCAGGTTGTCATTCAGAGTAGTGATTTTCATCACATTCTTGTGATTGCCCTGGAGACTCGTGCTAGCCTGTAGGACTTCACAGTCTTCAAAAATGTTTTGTAGATCAGTTCTGGTTCAGAGACATTCTTCATGTGCTGTGTTAGTCTTTACAGAGTGTAGAAGTTATTTGAGAAGAGCCCAGAGCCCTTCTTAGGGAGTAGAAAAAAAGGTTGCCTTGGGAGAGGAAGAAGCAGGATATAAGGACTGAAGGCTTCACCTCTTGTGTGCTGAAATCAAATGGCGATTGGAAGGAAGGGGATTTGCGCATGGGTTGCAGCTGCCTTGTCCACTCTGGAAGCCCATCCTATCCCTGGGGCAACTCTCCCCCATGTCAGCTGTGCTGTTCTCCAGGAGATCAGATCGTGGAGAAGGGAAGGGTGAGAGTGTGAAGGTGGCAGCATGAAAGTCTCTTGCCTTTCAAGTCTCCTGAAGTCTCCTTTTGGTCAATATGAAAAAAGATCATTCTTTGATAACAAAATTCCTGTCCCCTTGCCCCATCCTGTATGTGTACATGCTCTGTGTGTGTCAGCTCTTGCTCTGATACATCTATATCTGAACCAGTCATCCTGGCATCCCTCTATGGTCAGTAGAAAGGAGAAGATACCTCCAGAGGAATATTCTTCTTGTCCGAGGACAGATGCTGAAGACATGTCACAGGAGTAGCGTTCACTGAAAGTTAAACTAGAGGAATTGCATTCTTCATTCCTCAGTGATACAAAACCTGGGAACTTTTATTCCTCCTTTCTACACCATGTGGTCAAAGAGCTGAGAGGTTCCCCATCAAATACCCTAGCTGTTTGGAACATGTCTTTGAGTTCAGTCAATGGACATTATTTTGAGGCTGTTGTTCAAGTTCCCAGACTGTGTCTCCCTGGGCCATTTAGTGTGACAAAGTGTACCAGAGGAGAAGCTCACCCTTGTCACACTTGCAGCCTTTCCAGGTGAGGTTCTGTGTTGCCCAAGCTGCACCCATGGGGACTGCAGTTATTGCAACAGCTTTAGTTCAGCTTGTTTAACCTGTAGACTCATTGCTTCTGGCAGTTCTGGGCTTGAATGGATTGGAAAAGAAGTAATGATTTCAGATGAATTTAATTTAAGTAAGAAAAAAAGTGAGGAAAATCCATTTTTTCATTGTCTATAGTTCTGTACTGGCAAAACTAAATTCTGGAATGGGGACAATAAGTGTCTTGAAAGAAAGAAAAGGAAGGAAGGAAGGAAGGACGGACGGACGGACGGATGGAAAGGAGATTCCTCATACCTTCACAGAGGATTGTATTTTTATCATTTCTCTACAACAAAGGTCTTCAAAGGCAGTGTGAATATCTGTGCAGAACTGAAAAGTCAGTGCAAAACCAAAAGATGACACAGCTTCTCCCATTTCTGAACATGCTGCCATCTCTGTCACAGTGGGGTGTGCTGGGCACCGCAGTGGCAGGACTCCGGCTCCCACCGGGTTTTGCTTTGCATCCCTGGAGCAACTTGAACATCCCCATGTACCTCCCTTGGACGGTCCAGGCTCTCTGATCCCAGTTTGTAAGGCCACATGCAAAGTGGTTCAGCTCATAGTAATCAGGACAAAAAGCTGGCAGCCTGGAGGCTTGCCCAGGCCATCTTTCTGATATTCTGCATGTAATACTGTCATTCTTCAAATGGCATCTTGACTATGTGACCTGTGGCTCCGAGTCCAATAAAACAGTAGATGTGTTTAGGTGTGCTTCCCCACTCTAAAGATGGTGTCCTTCCATAGACTAAAGGCTACATGTAAACTACCATATACTGTTCATATTAATATCCAGGGCCTCTCTGTTATATAGTTTTCTTCCTTGATGGTCCTCAGCAGTGAGCGGTGCTGGGCACCACACTCCCTTTGCTCTCTGTTCTGATTATGGGGACTGCACGATGGAGTTGCCTGGGGAAAAGGCACAAAGGGAGACCTGTCTTCATCTCCTGGTTGACATTGCCTGCTACAGTGTGTCCCACCTGCATGTCACTTTAAAGCAGCCCCATCCAGCCGTGTGTGATACCAGTTCCTGCACTGTTATGCCAGAACTGCCTCAGCTATTTCTTGGTCTCACACAAAAGAAAAACGGGGTCCTTATGCCTAGATCCTGCCTTTTGCAGGCAGAGGCACGAAAATGAAGGGAGGAGGAAGCGTTCTCTGCAGCCCACCAGCTGCCTCCTGTGCAATATCTCTTTACTGAATAGGAATAAATAGAACAGGGCCCAGATGGGCTACTTATGATTGACAGGCGTCAGGATGTGTACACAGCTTCTTTGTCAGTCAAGTTACTCCATATCAATTGAACGACTAAGTGGTTCGGGGTTCCACTTGTTTTCCCAATCTGAAATGCTTACAAAAATCAAGCTAGAAGATATGAACTTCAGTATTTAGTGTTTTTAACCAGAGCTATTTTCTGTGTCATAGAAATTCAGCCTGATTCTCAGTAAATGCTCTGGTGTACAGTCTGGGTTCATCTGTGTGAACAAGGATATCAGAGCGAAGTGTATTCGCTAATTGAATGGGTATCATTCAGCATTTTTATTGCTGCTGCAGGTGATTCAGGAAAAAGAAAAGCATGTTCAGATTGCATACGTCTTTCCAAAATCTGCATAAACAAATATACCAACACAGCTCCAACTGCAGATTTGTTATGATTGCCACTTCGAAAGTAACAACCACTGTAACTTTTCACTTAGACAAAGATGCGAATTTTGGAAGTGCTACCCAAACCTTATTTGAAACTCTGTTTATCTCTAGCTGTACCAACAAACATGTTTGGTTAGCTATGTGGTTTTTAGGGATTTTTTTTAAATTATGATTCATTGTTTCTTTCTTTTAGAAAATGTATTTTTTCATGTGGGTAACAGAAACAATGTTGTTATATGTATGTGATAAAACACATTAGAAAGAGTGATCGGTGAATTCAGGTAAATATTTGTAAAGTCTACATAGACTCTATCTAACTTCAATAAACTCATCAGGAGATACTCAGAAGTAATTGCCCACAAATAGCCAGTGACTCTCCCTGTGTACTGCATTCTCAAGGACCAGTTTTTTTCCACCCTAGATGTCTGTGTTGTATTTTTGCACATTGCTTTTTTGTTAATTCCTTCCATGAAGCGACCGAAACACTAGTTGCAAACTTGAGTCAAAGCTGTTTTCTAGAAAGGAAGCACGGGGATTATCTCTACAGTCTTGGAAGGTCTCTTGCTGTCATATTCTCTGGTTTTGTGAGGCTATGTGTGTTTTTGGTAGATTTTGCTTGTGCTCAGCCAGGTAAATAAAATGCTGGCAAAGCATCACATCTGTTGTATTAAGAACTTGTTTTTTCATTCAAGCCTTAAGGCAAAACAACAAGCAAACATTATTTTCCTTGTATGCAGCCAGTGCACAGGAACTTCCCTGTGAAAACATGCACGTATACTTAAGGCTAAAAGTTCTGACTCAGAGTCCTAAGAAATAAGTCGTTCCCACAGCAGGCAGCTGCTGCCTTACAGCTGAGACAGGCTCTGTTGCCTCCATCAGTTCCGTGCCAGACACATGTACAAACCATCTTCTGTCTCATGTTCTAGGTTTTGTTTTTCTCTAATGATTTGTTTTCGCTAGTTATGTGTTTCTTCTATGACTAGGAGAAAGCCATGTTCCTTCACCAGGGTGACACAGCTTGCACAATTACTGGCATATCTCATTTTACTCTCAGTGTCTTCTTTAAATTCTGTGCAGAAAATTAGCAGTTTAATACACATGCTATTTTTTTTGCAAAGAGAGAGAAGGACTCGGTGAACATGGGTGTGACTAAATTCTTTCACTTGATAGTACAAATCAGGCTTTATAATGTCTTCAGCTAAATTTGGGTGGCATTTTCCTCTGGTATTTCTTGATAATTTCTTCTGGCTCCGGTGTTTCTCAGCATACCGTCATTCTCCAAAGCATTTTAGTTTGACAGAGACAAGCACAATAGCCATAAATCTCATACGCAAAACTGAGTCAGTTATTGAAAAGACATGTATAAAGCTTAAAAGCTGTTCCTAATTGCAGTGCAGTTCAAGAAAAGCATCATCCAAAAGCCTTCCTCCTCAAGAAAACCCAACCATAAAGTAACAACCAGCAGAGAGTTCTTTGTTCCTCGTAACTACCACCGTACTCAGCTCCAAGTTGATAGGGTCTAATAATAAAGACAGGTTAATGTAATCTTGCAGTTGGGAAGCCCTTTTGCTATAATAAAAGAGTAATTAGGTCAGGTCATCCTCAATATTAAATTTCAGCAACCTTACAAGTTTTCAGAAAGATCTGTTTGAACTATAAGAAAAATAATTTTAAACCAAGTTTTATCTCTCTTTTGGTGAGATAAGTGGTATGCTTACAGAAACCCACTTGTCTATGCAGCATTTGCCTCCGGCTGTTCTTTGAGTTATTTCCATAAGCACATGTAATTTCACCTTTTTTCTTACATAAAAGAATAGTGATATTCAGGAGTTTCCCAACTATTTTATTTCATGGAAAGTGATTTTTTTCAACATAGACATTTTTATACCAAAATTTAACTGTTGTTGATTAGGTTTACATTTTCTGTGGGAATTTAGAAAAAAAAAATCCCAGGATTTTTTTTTTCTGAAAGATAACCCAAATCCACGCATTTCAGCTTTCTGAGTCGATCATCTTGTTCCATTTTTCATCAATCGAGTGTTTATGTGTATTTGCATGATATCCTGCAGTGCCTCACAAAACTAATAGACCAGATAACTTCCATGTTCTCTGAGTCCCTTAGTGATTTTTCTTCTTGGCTGGGCTATTCCTCCAGGTCAAAGCATTTTGTACACATTATTTGACCATCCATAGTACAACCTCATTGGTTATCTAGTTTAAAGATGACTTGAAACCTTTAGGAAGAACAGGAGACTAAAATGTCTGAATTACAGTCTGCATGGAGTCTGCTGTAGCTTAAAATGGACATATAGCTGATACTGACCTGAAACAAACTGTTTTCACACAGAAAACTACATGGAAATAGTGCACCCTGAGAAAAATAAATGCTGTAGAATTCAGTGTAATGCTTCAAAATTAAAAGCGACTGCCTAAATATCTGAATTTCCCACAGGATGAAAATTTTGATGTTTCTATTGACCCTACAAAAACCCAGGAGTTTGAAGCTCACTTGGGAGAAAAAATTCCAGGAAAAGTATATTAAAAATACAAGCTATCTTTCCTGAAACTATATAACTTTCATCAGCCCCACAGGGTTTTATGCACATTTGAAAGTGAAACCACTTTTATAGGCACCAAATCTATGCTCAGAGGCCTAGGAGGAAATATCCAGTTTTGAAAGTCGTGCTTATTACACTTTATAATGTTCCAATCTCGTGCAAAGCCATGAAGCCTTTTGTAATAAAGAACCACTTTGTTACTCTTAAGATGGTTGCCCAGAGAGGTGGTGGATGCCCCATCCCTGGAAACATTCAAGGTCAGGTTGTACGGGGCGCTGAGCAACCTTATCTAGTTGAAGATGTCCCTGTCCACAGTAGGGGGGTTGGACTAGATGACCTTTAGAGGTCCCTTCCAACCCAAATTATTCTATGATTCTATGATTCTACGGTGAAGTTTGTTTCTGAGTTATGCACCACATGGAACTGCTCTAAGCTACCATAGATCAGCTAGCTGGGATAATTTGGCTGTGTGAGTCCTGCCCTAGGACATCCCAAAAATCTTCAGCTCTATCCTTATTCCTAAATGCATTTTAGGATGGGCTAGAGATCTCATATCTGAAATGAGGATGGCAGCAGCATAGCCTGGTAAGTCTTATCTGTGTGTCCAGTAGTATCACAAAAGACTTGTCAATAGATACTGTACAATGCTAAGTTTTGATTTTGCCCTAGTTCAGCAAAATATAGCGAAAATTTACAGACCAAAGAGCATGAATCATAGAATCATTAAGGTTGGAAAAGACCTCTAAGATCATCGAGTCCAACCGTCAACCCAACACCACCATGCCCGCTAAACCATGTCCCTGAGTGCCTCATCTACACGTCTTTTAAATATCTCCAGAGATGGGGACTCAACCACTTCCCTGGGCAGCCTGGTCCAATGTTTCACCACTCTTTCAGTAAAGAAATTTTTCCTCACGTCCAATCTAAACCTCCCCTGGCACAACTTGAGGCCATTTCCTCTCGTCCTATCGCTTGTTACTTGGGAGAAGAGACCGACACCCACCTCGCTACAACCTCCTTTCAGGGAGTTGTAGAGAGCGATGAGGTCTCCCCTCAGCCTCCTTTTCTCCAGGCTAAACAACCCCAGTTCCCTCAGCCGCTCCTCATAAGACTTGTTCTCCACACCCCTCACCAGCCTCGTTGCCCTTCTCTGGACACGCTCCAGCACCTCAACGTCCTTCTTGTAGTGAGGGGCCCAAAACTGAACACAGTAGTCGAGGTGCGGCCTCACCAGTGCCGAGTACAGGGGCACGATCACTTCCCTACTCCTACTGGCCACACTGTTTCTGATACAAGCCAGGATGCCATTGGCCTTCTTGGCCGCCTGGGCACACTGCCGGCTCATGTTCAGCCGGCTGTCGACCAACACCCCCAGGTCCTTCTCTGCTGGGCAGCTTTCCAGCCTCTCTTCCCCAAGCCTGTAGCGCTGCATGGGGTTGTTGTGGCCAAAGTGCAGGACCCGGCACTTGGCCTTGTTGAACCTCATACAGTTGGCCTGGGCCCATGGATCCAGCCTGTCCAGGTCCCTCTGCAGAGCCTTCCTACCCTCAAGCAGATCAACACTCCCGCCCAACTTGGTGTCGTCTGCAAACTTACTGAGGGTGCACTCGATCCCCTCATCCAGATCATCGATAAGGATATTAAACAAGACCGGCCCCAAAACTGAGCCCTGGGGAACACCGCTCGTGACCGGCCGCCAACTGGATTGAACTCCATTCACCACAACTCTCTGGGCCCGGCCGTCCAGCCAGTTTTTGACCCAGCGCAGAGTACACCTGTCTAAGCCGTGAGCCACCAGCTTCTCTAGGAGAATGCTGTGGGAGACGGTGTCAAAGGTCTTACTGAAGTCCAGGTAGACCACATGCACAGCCTTTCCCTCATCCACTAGGCGGGTCACCTGGTCATAGAAGGAGATCAGGTTGGTCAAGCAGGACCTGCCTCTCATGAACCCGTGCTGGCTGGGCCTGATCCCCTGGTTGTCCCGCTCATGCCTTGTGAGCGCCCTCAAGATGAAGCGCTCCATAATCTTCCCCGGCACCGAGGTCAGGCTGACAGGCCTGTAGTTCCCCGGATCCTCCTTCTGTCCCTTCTTGTAGATGGGCGTCACATTGGCAAGCCTCCAGTCGTCCGGGACCTCCCCCGTTAACTAGGACTGCTGATAAATGATGATGGAGAGTGGCTTGGCGAGCTCCTCCGCCAGCTCCCTCAGCACTCTTGGGTGGATCCCATCCGGCCCCATAGACTTGTGAGCATCCAGGTGCTGTAGCAGGTCGTTGACTGCTTCCTCTTGGATTACGGGGGGTTCATCCTGCTCGCCGTCCCCGTCTTCCAGCTCAGGGGGCTGAATACCCTGAGGATAACTGGTCTGTCTGTTAAAGACTGAGGCAAAGAAGGCATTAAGTACCTCAGCCTTTGCCTCATCCTCGGTGACGATGTTCCCCCCCGCAGCCAATAAAGGATGGAGATTCTCCTTGGCTCTCTTCTTATCATTAATATATTTGTAAAAACTTTTTTTGTTGTCTTTAACGACAGCGGCCAGATTGCGTTCTAGCTGGGCTTTTGCCTTTCTCATTTCTTCTCTGCATGACCTAACGAGATCCCTGTACTCTTCTTGAGTCGCCTGCCCCTTCTTCCACAAGCGGTAAACTCTCCTTTTTTTCCTGAGTCCCAGCAAGAGCTCCCCGTTCAGCCAGGCCGGTCGTCTTCCCCGCCCGTTCTTCTTACGGTGTACAGGGACAGCCTGCTCCTGTGCCTTTAAGATGCATGCTGAAGGTCAGGCAAGTATTGGAAAATTTTTGCAGAAATGGGGCTTCCAATGTTGTCTCCAGTCACAGCAATGTCTAACAATGAGCAGAGCTTTGCAGTAAACAAGTGAGAGTAGTTGTCATAGTGTATTTAAAAGGTAAATTTTCCCATTAAGCTGGCAGTGATGATTAACAAACCAAAATATTTTATGGTTCATTAATTGCAGGTAGACAAGTTCCTTACGCAAATAACAACCCTTTAATCCTTTGCCCAAAACAAACCTCCTCTGAGGTGATAAAATACTTTAAATAACTGAGTTGTTACTTTTCATCTCTGTGCGCTAGTGGGAGTCTAGAGCAAACTTAGCAAGCGTACGGTGTTTTCCAGAAGAACAACAGTCAATTTTATGTGCAAGTTCACTTTCCTGAGGTTTCCAACCAGTTCTGCAGGCTTGGGGTGTGAGTATATGCTGCAGAACTTCTGGCTGTGCAGCTCCATGAAAGCTGAATGCCACAGCTGTGTCATTCTCTCTAATACTGATGGTACTTGGGAAAATGTAGTCCAGGCAGGTGAATCATACATTTCCAAAGTGAGCTATAACATAGTAAAAACATTAGCCTTTTCTCTCAGATTCTTAAAAAAATAATCAGGTTTTATTTTCTAATATTTTATTCACAAAGTGTTAACATTTATCTGGTGCTGGTATGTCACTAATTAAATTCAGGAGAGAAAGATTATTAATCTTTCTCCCCTGTAGTCAGGAACTTTCTACAGACAGTTTGATACAGTTTTTGGACAGGCATGCGATATCTGTTCACTTGCCAAAACATACGAAAAGACTCACCTTCCAGTAACGTGGAGGTTTGTTTTCCTCTCTTGTGAGGTGACTGCGAAATAGTTTCTGTGCCTTGTTCAAGAAGTCTCTTTGGACAATACACTTGAATTGTTCTTTAAAGATGTCATCCCTCAGCGGGATATGAGACTGCCTAGCACGTAGTAGGGCAGGCAATAATTCCTCCCGTGTCAGCCACAGGGTAAACTGGAACAGGGTCCTGAAGGGAAAAAGAGACCCGGCCAGACTTTGTAACTTAACACTGACCTTTGAAACAGACCTTTCTTCCACTTCTGATGGCAGGCAGGAGTGGGATATCAGTCCCTGGTTAGCCTCAGTTTAACCAGCACATTAAAATACAGCATATTCCCACCCCTGTCCCATTCATAGATGCAAAGGAAATCAATATCTTGTAGTCTTCTTCAACCGAGAGCCTCTTTGTCCACCTTTGGAGTTATTTTGTGCCATCCTAAAAGTCCTAAATTAATGTGATGAGCTGGAAACATGTAGCACTAACTCTGATTCACCTCACACTAGCAGCAAACTTCCATCTAGCACAGCAAAAAAAAGACTTTCAGTGACTAGAAGAGCAAGTGCTCATTAGATTTGAACTAGAAGTCTATTTAAGGAAAACATGCCATTAGGAGACAATGGCAATACATCACGGAGGTCATTCCAAACCAGGAGCAGATATGAAGACTGCACTGGATACTGCTAAGCAGTTGCTTTCTTCAGGCAGCCCTTGCTCACCACTAGCTTGATCCAGAACCACAGGACTGCAGCATGTTGCCCTGACTCTTGCCTCCTAGCCCGTTCCTGGCAGGGTGACGGAAAGCCCAAAGAGGCAGTTGAACGGCATGAGTGGGGTGTAAATGGAACCTTTGTGAAGAGATATGTTAGACCAGTACTGGGTGTAGCACAGAAACAAGGCCCTTGCTACACTTTAAAGACACATATGCACCAGTTGAAGTTTAGGATTTCTGATTTTGCAGCAAGAGTCATCAACCAGAAGTCAGAAACCAGAGGTATACAAGGGAGCTAAATACCTCAGACTCATTGAAACTGGAATTTGGACTACGTGGAAATTCCAGAGCCATTACTGTCCAGAACTCCAAATGCCTTATTGGGAGCCTACAAATATAGCCAAGGATAAAACACACCTAAACAGCAAATGTGCAGAGGAGTCAAGGGTTGTTTTTTATTTGTTTGCAGCCAAGTGCTTTTGCAGAGGCAATGCAGGGGACATGCAGGATTGCTGCAGGACCTATGTCATGTGAAGTTGGGCAAATGTGCACCTGGCGCACGTTTACGTGTCGCCAAGGCAAGCGCTGAACTGATGCCTTGAGCCGTACAGGGGCAGCACAGCCGTGCAGTCATGAAGCAGCTCATGCTTCTCGTGTACCCTAACAGCAAACCAGCATTCTGGAAGCGGGAGAAGGTGCCTTATCACTACATGATCCATGGCAGATGTGTTTCAGCCCATGTGGAGACAAAAATGTTGTTTGAGAAGAAAGCTACATCTTTCAACACAGCAGGAGATAAAATAAGATGTTAACAGGCTCCTTACCTCAGCTACCTAGCAACTATAAAGGATTTAGATCTTTTCTGAAAATCTTCCTGATAACAGCACCTGCTGAGATTTGGAAATTCCTGGCTTTTAACTCATTCAAATGCAGACACAGCCTGTTTCTGCATCCTAATTTACAGTTACAGTACAAAGGGGCCAAACTCACAGCCTTTAATCATGCACGTAATCCTTTTGCTGAAACTGAGTTTGAATAACAACTTCATAACCAACGCACAGGGGCTAAAATTTAACCCCAAATGATTGCTTGGGACAGAGAGCTCTTAAAGCTTCTTTGCCTGCTAGACAGAAATGAAGGAGTCTCTGCAAATGAGTAGAAGATTATGCAAGTGGAGCATAGTTGCAGGATTTCACCTAAACCTGTCCTTTGAGATTGACAATATAAAGCTTGCTTCCACAAGTGATCTCAGAGTCTCACAGCAGTGAGCTGTTAGTTATATGGGTGCCTGAACACTACTTTCCTGCCTGTCTGAAGACAACTTTCCAGCTTATGTTACTCAGGAGTTTGGACTACATGATCACAGCTGTCCCTCTGGTCTTAAAAATCTAGGAAATCTGCTTCAACTAGAAAGTTAATATCCTTCTGACTGTTTCTTTGATTGTAAATGTGACTGTATGGTTTGTATCACATGAAGTGAGAATTGTTTCTATTGTAAGTATCACTGCATATTAACAATCTGATATAGGAGCCACATGAATGGTATTATAGCATCTCCATCCTTGGGGATACTGAAAAATTGACAGAAGGTTCTGAGCAACCTGATGTAATTTCAGAGTTGATCTTGCTATGACCAATGACCTCCAGAGCTCCCTCCCAACCGAAGTTATTTAGGATTTTATGATTCTCCGGTCTAGACTACTAGGACTTTTGGTCTTGGATTATTTTGGAGGATATATAGTCTGTTAAAAACAAAAATAATTATTTCCTGGAACCAGGTTGCCTAGTGTATGCCTCATGTATCTACATCACTGGACTTGCCCCACATTCTGGAAGGAGAGCACATCTGAAATAACAGCTGAACTGTTGCAGAATGAGAAAGGAAAAACTGAAACCACAGCATTCAAGAATTTGCCTAGTAATTCTTCTGTACACAGAAAAGCTAGACTTTCTACTCATTATTCTGATACAAGGGGTTTCAGTTTTGTTTGTATAAACTTCTGTGCCTGAATTAAGCTCTTTTTATTAAGCAGGTTGAACTCTCCCTCCTCCCTTCCCCCAAAGGACCAACATGCCTGAGCTTTATTTTGTGGATTGAAAATTTTAAGATCTTAATTCTTAGAGTCTTCAGTCCTCTCGTGGGGTTAGGACTCACTGCCATGAGTAGACCCATTGAACCAGTTGAACTATCAGTGCTTGCTTTCAGCTGTGTGTGAACTCCATCTCTACCCAGGGGATCAGCACAAAGTCCATGTTTTCCAAATGACCACCTGTTCTTCCAATGTGCACTGCAGAAATACTAAAACAAACCTGCAGATGTCTAAGGCAGACATTCTTACAGGGATGCTGAATGAGAGCTGAAAGATTTGGTTAGGGGAGATAGATGTGTGTGGTAAAACTCACATAGTTATCCAAGAATCACTACAAAGTAGTCACATTAGCGAACTTTATCTTACTATTCAGGGAAACTAAGATATTTCTGGACATGAATTTTGGTAGTGATCCTGTTAAAGTCAATTAAACCAGTGTCCATTTTTTTTGATTATATCTACCAGTTACCAAAATGTGCTCTAAAGCTAGACTTGCTAATCATTTCAACAGTTGCTTTGCAATTTAAATGTCAATTCAAAACAAATCACTGTCACGTTTTACTACCTACATACACTGATTTAGGCTGGATGCATTCCAGAGCCTAAACACGTACTCTGAATGTATTTAATCTGCTTTCTAATTTCACCTGGTATTTTACCAGTCATGGAAAGCTGCTGGCAAATTACGAGTCAGCATTCTCCTTCTGTATTATACTACAAAAAATTTAACCCGTCAGATATAAACACTTGTGCTTTAGGATCTGCATTGCTATGGGCTACATATCACTCACACATAAAATGAGCAGCCTGATGGCTGAATGGAGCAGCAGTGTGCTCCAGTAAACACATTAGAAACAAATTTTCTCTGGGATTTTGAGGGGATTATAGCACGCTCAAATCGCTTGCCTCTCTGTAAGGGACGATGTATTCCCTCTAACAGTAGTTCCTCCTGGTTGGTTTGGGCACTGCAGGGGACAGAGTGAATCTTACCCAGCCTTTCCCAACCTTTTGGTGCTAGAGAAAGAAAATGCTTTTTGGGCAAATTCTTAGACAGTGTGGCTCAAATTCACAAGGATTTTCATGCCCAATCCCCCATATTTCAGTGTGCCTCTTTTCCCATCGCATTCTCTCTCTGCACACCTGCAGAAGTGACCAAAATCTAGCAGCGAATGGGCCGGGATATTATTGCTTTGTTTTTGCTTAGTTTCTGATAGCATCGCCTGGTACCAAATCATTGTCCAACCTCATCACATCTCTGAGCTGCCTGTAACCTGCTTCTGTACCTTATCCTCCCAGGGAGGCTGCCACCTTCCCGTCTGAGCAGCCCTGAACTGTGCTCATCCATACACCGAGCTGTGATTGTTTAATGTTATTTCGTACTGTTAGGAAAACATAAGGTGAACTCTAACAATGTAGCCTATGAATTTCAGCTTGATCCCTCTTTTAAAAGGAATCCAAAATCTCAGGGGAAAATCACTGTCTGATCCCATACCCAAGTCCATCAGGCTTTTGTGTCAATCAGAAACTGCTTCCAGTCTACCTCTAAGTTGCCCATGAATTGCTCTCAATGCTTTGTGAATGTACTGTGAGCTTGTTTGGACCGTGAGGCATGCCAGGTTTCAAGCGTGGTCTGAAAGAAAGAAATGGGCATTATTGCTCCTCACTAAGCTAAGCAGTGTCGTGTGTTACACTCCAGTTTCCAGACTCGCATTTTCCTGGGGTGCAACCCGTAAATGCTGGTTTCCCTCCTTTGCTGCAGATCCTGGGTGTGGCAGGTTGGAAAAGCTGAGCCTAGACGGCCAGAAGATTCTCTTTTTCTATAGAAATTTCAGACAGGGTTAGGGCAGGAACCAAGTGTGTAGGAGATAGGAAGGACACAAAACTGCCTTTTTTTTTTTCAGTAAGAACAAAGGGGAAATTCATAAAGGCAGAAGGAACAACCCATGGAAATCTAGTCTTGGTTTAGAAGGGCTTAGTATTTTCTTTTTCTTTCTGTAGGTATTTCTTAGGGGAAACTAAATTACCTACATTACTACAGTTACTGAACAACAGTCCTGGACAGGTTAACTACTTTAAGCAGGTTGTTTCAGGAGACACAGTGCAGGTGTGAGGGACTGTCAACCCAGGGATATGTGAGTGCACGCACGCATATATACATACATGCATACATGTATAGTGTGGTTGCGATAATCTCCTTCATGAGGTTATCACACTTTTTCTTTCACTGTGTTGTAATTCACTTTTTGTTCAGGTCTTTATCCATTGTGCCCATTTCTAGAATTGAATGAATAGTACCACATTGAAGAAGGACTGTTAAAGAGCCTGCACCTCACATCAGGCAGGACTGGCTGAGCTCAAAAAAATCTTGTGAGTGGCAAGGATTTTACCATTATCACTTTGCGTTTCTCCATCACAACATGTGCCAGATGTTTCTTTTTTCAGAAGCAGCCATTAGAACCATTTAATAAAGGGGAAGAAGGAAACTGAGGCCACTCAAAGTGCACAGCTAAAAAACTTCACCATAATCATTACTTATTCCCTATAGGGGAAGGATGGGAGAAGCATGCTTCAGGGAAAGCAACTGATATAGCTGGGAAGACAATTCATTCCAAGTTAATCCAGGCATACCACAGAAATGTCTCTGCATAGATGCCATTCTTGATTTGTGAATACCCAGCACCAGGGACTGGGAAAGTGTCTCATATTGACTCATGCAGTCCTTCGTGGGTTATTCATAAATAAGTGGCGCTATCTAATTCTGGCTAACAAAAACGCCTTATGTAAAATTAACAGAAGCAAAACCCAGAAGGATCTTTCTGCATTAAGAATCTGTTCCTCAAAAGCAGTCGTCTGATAAAGCTTAAAAAGACATGTTCCTGACTACTCAGGGCGCCTGCTAAGGGAATGTGCTGGGCACCCACAAGTATGAACTACTAACCTTTCATTCTTTATTATTGAGGATGGCAGAAACAATACTCCAAGCAGTGAAATTCAGAACATTTTTTTCCACTGTCTGTATACAATATATCAGCTACTGAGACATTACAATGTGTGAATTCCCTGTGAAAGGCCATTACATCCTGGTGTCCATGCATGCAAATAAGGTAAATGAAGGTCAGAGCAACTCATCTTTCCCAGCAGCACAGTTGCACAACAATACATCTTAGAGAGCTCGTCTACAACAAGAAAACTACCTATCATTTGATGCTGTCAGCATGAAGAGCACTAGAGGTAACTATACTTAACAGTGCCAGATGAAAAGTCCTAGGGAAGGCCAAGCCATATTCATTACTGCTTCAGAAACTGCTTTTAGGCCCATTTCAAAACACAGGCCTAATAGCATCTTCCAAAATGATCTAAACCTCAGTCTGTTCTGATTTAAACTTCCATGATGGTGTTCTGCACCATCTGCACCAGCAACTCCCATAATTGCTGTCTCTAGAGGGTAATTTTCCAAGGTTCCAGGACAGGAGCTGTGCAAACAATTGATTTTTTTCAGCTCTTCAGCTAACCTGAAAAAATGAGATTGAAATGAGTTGCAGTCTCTGTCAAATGGCAACTTTTCTTTTTTTTGGTCATTTAAATGATAGACAAAATAATTGCAGAGTAAAATCCATTTTAGGATTCAAATCTTTGTCCAATCCAAAATGCAATGTTTTCCTTTGGTTTTGGGTTTTAATTTGTTGAAAAAGCTTTAAGATTAAATTTTTAATGTTTTCATCTGTCTCTTTCCCTCCTGAGAATGAAACTACTTGCTGAATTTTACTCCTATGTGCAAGTAGCTATGCCCCTCCTTATCCCTTTGCCCTAGTTGCATTTTCAGGGTAGATAAATACTTCTCTCCCCCTGCCAAGCTGCCTGTCCTCTTCAGGGTGGCCAGAAGCCCATCACACAAGGCTGTGGTTCTCTGAATAGTATGAATCTAATCCAAATCTCCTCGTTTTGTCCTCTACGCGTGTCTCTCCTAACCCCTGTTTTTTGGGAGAGAGAGGATGCCTTCCAGCCATAGCTGCTGAGAGCGCGTGGCTAGCACAGTTAGCAACACGTTATCTTCATAGCAGCCTTCCCCTAAGGAAGGGACAGTCTTGGGTATAGCTAGCTGAGGAAGATATTTTCTGGTTAGCTAGGTCTGATGGACCTTGTCTCTGAGTTAGCTTAGCAAACAGGCTGAAGCAGTGCCTGGATGAGTCCATTGCGAGTGACAGCTCCTGGAGAGTGGGTGAGGGACCAGAGGACTGGAAAAGGACATATGTAGGGCCTATCCTGAAGGAGAAGGGCAAAGGAACTGAAGAATTAAAAAAAACCCACATGGTTAGCTTAATTCAATTATTGGAAAAACTCTGGTACAAAACAAGCAAAAATGAAACTGGTTGTAAACCTCTAAGGAGACACTGAGTAACTATGAATGTAGATTAATCAGAAACAAACTATTTGAAACCAGTGGATTTAATGAACTAAGGAAACAGTGGTATAAAACTGGGTGGACAATCTTTCTAAAAAATGAAACTGTTGATGTGTCCTGGTTTCGGCTGGGATAGAGTTAATTTTCTTTCTAGTAGCTGGTACAGTGCTGTGTTTTGGATTCAGTATGAGAACAAAGTTGATAACGCACCGATGTTTTAGTTGTTGCTAGGTAGTGCTTACACTAGTCAAGGACTTTTCAGCTTCCCATGCTCTACCGACTGAGAAGGCTGGAGGTGCACAAGAAGCTGGGAGGGGGCACAGCCAGGACAGCTGACCCAAACTGGCCAAAGGGACATTCCATACCATGTGACATCATGCTCAGTACATAAACTGGGGGAAAGCTGGCCGGGGGGGGCTGCTGCTCGGGGACTGGCTGAGCGTCGGTCAGCGGGTGGTGAGCAATTGCATTGTGCATCACTTGCTTTGTTTATTCTTTTATTATTATTGTTATTACTATTACTATTTTATTTTATTTCAATTATTAAGCTGTCTTTATCTCAACCCATGAGTTTTCTCACTTTTACTCTTCCGATTCTCTCCCCCACCCCACCAGGGAGGGGGGGAGTGAGCGAGTGGCTGTGTGGTGCTCAGTTGCCGGCTGAGGTTAAACCACAACATGATGGTTCATTGTGAAAAAGGAAGAGGTTTCTTGAAGACTTTCATGAAGTCTGAGATAAACCTCAGTGGTGTTCTGTTACATGTTTTTGCCTGTTACTTGAATGGTAGAGGAGAGAATACAGCTATTAATCTGGCTATAAAACAAGTTGTGAGAGACTGTGAGACAGGCTCAGACTCCAAAATAAACTTGACGAATTGGAAAAGTGGTCTGTGGAAAAAAAAAGGTACCATACAGGCAGAAATGCTTAAGTAAATACAGAATGGGGGAAAACTGGGTGGGTCAATGAAGCTATGGTGTTTTACATCATCTCAGGATGTGACCTTTTAATGACCTGAACCCATGGAAAAACCACATACACAGATGTGAGTATGCAAGGGGTGAGCAGGAGGAGTTGATCTTAGTCATTATGTTTCTATTGGATTCAAAGCCTATAATTCCAACAACAGTAAGATGCTGACACTTCAGCTGGATTGCAGACAGACCCACTTTCAGCACGGATAGCACAGTATAGCAGGAAATGCTGCACCTATTGGACTGACAGAGGCAGCGGTTATTTTGATGCCTGCAGATTTCCACCAGATTAAATTTGTGGATTTTTGCTTTCCACCCTATTCAAGCCAAGTGAAAAGGAAGCTTGCCAATTGCCAGCATGCAGGTGAGCTTGCAGTCTGGACTGCTGCAAAGTTTATTCCCCTGCCCCACGACTGTGAAAGAGAGCAGCTCATGCAGCAGCAACTCCGTCCTCACCGGCAGCTGCGGGAGCGTGGAGGATCAGACGTGCACCACTCCCTCTGCCCCTGCAGCTGGCAGGAAATGCCTGTCAGCGGAGGAGCAGAGCGGACAACTGTATTTGTAACATCTTGAACCAGATGAGTTTAATTACAGCTGCCATAATATACTATTACACAGCCTCCATTAGAGGGAGACCCCTTCGCTGTGGTAGTAGACAGCACTACACCTTCCAAAATACGGCTCCACGTACTGGCTTTTCTCCCCACTTCACTCAGCAGTAACCTTCACCTTGCAAAGCCCAGCTGCCTACTTTGTGGATGCAAGTGGCAGAATGGATGCCACCCTTTGTCACCAGATGTTTGCTACCCTGAGCAACTGACTACATCACCTAGACATGAAGCTACTCTTGGCTACTCTGAGTTGCTCTCTGAATTTCTTGGTGTACAGTGCTAGAACAGGTTGTCCCTATGCAGAAATGCTGCCTGAATGCTTTGCTGAGAGATATATACCCAACATGGGGAATACTGCAATCAAAACTGATAACATGAAACAAGTAGAAACTCCTGAGAGTAATAGACTTCATTTACTGACAATAGACTAGATGATAAAATACAGCAGCAGTAATGAAAAGCGAGGAATGCAAAGAAGGAGGTAATAGTTAGTTAAAGGTACCGGTGAGAAAATTATAAAAGGGGTTGTGCTGCATAGTATCTGTGGCAAGAGATTCTAGTGGTATCTAGAGGTTTTAGGAAAAGGTGGTACATGTTAAATAATGTGCAATAGGTCGATAGCAAGTAGTGTCTGGAGAGGGACAGGTGTGTAGAAGCAAAATTTTTGGACAAATACCTTCCAGATGCTTCAGCTTTTGCATTTCTGTCACATGAAAGAGCACCGATCTACATTGGTGTTTGGTCTCATCCAGCAAAGACTGGGTGCTGTGCTGCCTAAAACGGGGTGAAGCAGAAGGAGCCATCGCTAGAAGTGTCTTCAGCTGTTGCATTCAGAGTATTGATAAAATCGGTGCAAGCCTGGCAGTTGGGAGCCTCACAGAGGCTGTCAGGTGAAAGCCTGGCAGTGCTTCCACTAATTAAAGCAGTCAGTCATTTTCAGCAGAACTCACTGCCATTAACATTTTGCACGCAACCTCCCTCTTCCCCTCGCTGCAGTATGGCACGGAGACAGAGACTGCCTTCGGTGAGGCACTGCTTTTCCTCTTCGCCTTCATTTTGCTTGGGAGAGCTGTTTGCAGAAGATGAGGACTTTTTCAGCCTGCCACTCCTCTCTACGTTTTCAGAGGAAGGAGCAAGTTGTTTGGTGGTGCTGCCTGACAGCTGCTTCCCTTGAGGGGAAAGCACCCACAGCACCCCTTGGAAAGGCAGCTCACACTGGAGGTAGCGTTTTAATGCAAATGCAAAATGTTAAACTCATGTAGTTACTCTTCTGAACCTGAAACTTGAGTGTTTGGGAGACTGATGGCATCCACGCACTAAAAGAGGCAAATCAGCATTTTGCAACTCAGACCCATGCCATTCTTGGCTGATAAGTAATTTTGTAACATCACTTGCAGCAACGAAAACCAGAGTGAAGTTCAGGCTTTACCCCACAGCAAGGCTCTCGCTGACTTCACCAGAGACAGGCTTATGTCCTCAGGGGAACATGATAAAGGGAATAAACAGAGACATGTAAGTTGATGCATGCTCTTATTTGTAAGACAGTTTTTCTACTTTTTTTTTTTTTAAGTGGATATTTAAAAGAAATTGGCAATTACCCAGCATGACAGTAAATGAGGTTGCATGCCCACTGACTGCAGACATATGTTACTGGCCCAGTGACAAAAGGCAGCCAAGCCATGAAATAACGGAGCACACAATGAGCTAAGTGAAAGGGACAAAATGGTAGTTGCAGAGATATTAGCTGCACTATGACAGGGTGAAGTATGTGAATTGGAGCAAATATAGCTGGAGGATACGTTTGTGGGACTATTATTTTAATGCAATACAAAATATTCAATGACAAGGAAGGAAGTTACACTTCAATGCAATAGAAGATTATTCAGACAGTAACAAAGGTCAGATGAGGAGAATCTGGGAAAATCTATTAAGACAGATGCCTATGTGATGTTTTTTATCAAGTTCTTGGTTGGCTCTGAACAGAAAAATGAAGAAAAAGGAGCACCTCCTTTTGGAGTATGTCATTTGAAAGGTTACCTGGACTACTCTAAATCTGGAGCTGATGGTTAGGAGGAAAAAAAAGATACTTGCTGTGACATTTAAGCTTTTAATGATTATAGGGCAAGTTCAGCTTAATGACTATATCTAATCAAGGTAGCAAGTCTAAATCTAGAGTTCATCCCAGCCAACTAAGGTGTCTAAAACACAATTTGTCCAGACAACAACAGGATTTTAAGATTGTTTAATAGTAGTCAGACTTGAATGAGTGTCCACATGCACTGATGGGTTAGGCCTCCAAAGACAAAAGCCCCTGGCACACCCCAGAGTTATCTTCTGTGTGGAAGTCAGAAATAGTGTCCAAAAATGAGCATGTGGAGCTTTAACAAATGTTTCTTGTCAGCATTGAGAGTGATGTTCCTGCATCTGCCACATAAGCATAAGAAAAATAGTCTATAGAAGCCTGAAGTATAAAGATAAAATGAAAGGGAGGAAATGCGGTGTACATTTAGACTCTACTGTAACTCTGCTCCAAGGCCTGATGTCAGTTCATTTCATATAAATCTTTCACCAGACCGTACCATCAAAACATATGGGGAAAAATACATGCCACTTCTAAAATGTTTTTTTCTGTTGCTGGCTTCCTTATCTTTTCAAGCCTGAGCTTTTGTATTTTATCTACTGTCTGATTTAGGAGTCAGGACCAAGCACTTCAAGATTCCTTTGTCCTTCCTCTTCAATTTTTTGTATACAATAGGAAATTTGGCTCCTTTGTCAAACTATGTCTACTTCATTTTATTCTAGCTGTCAGGTGAAGGTTGTCCAGCTCTATCAAGTGTTGCAGAAAATGGACAGCCCTGGCTCCTGGAAGGCATGAGGGGTATCCATAACATTAGAATTTGTGCTTGAATGACAATGCCAGAAGTTGATGTTCATCTATTGCATGGACATGCCTATAGAAAAATGGAGCAATTTTTCTCTAGAGAGGGAAATTGGAGACACAGGAATTGTCAAGGAGTAAATGTTTTAGAGGGCCTAAGATCTTAGGGCCCACTTTTTACAATAGTAAATTACACCCACAGTTTTGCATCTACTGATTGACATATTAGTTGTAAATCCAAGTGTTTTCTCTCATTGCTTGAATCACATTGTAATGATGTTACGTCTCTGTAGCTGGGGTGTATGGGCAAATTTGGGGTGCAAAGGAAAAGCAAATGGGGCCATCCTCTTTGTGATCTCTCTGTAGGTACTGCTATTTAAAGGAATAGGTAACAGACGCCAGGTCAGGATGCTTTGGTTCCAGCTCTCCCAATCTGAATATCAGTGACTACCACTATAGTAATTCAGTGCTGAATAAAGGCTGCTTGGCAAACTTCAGGAAGTCACTCCACCTTTCTGAGCTCCAGCTTTGCTATCTCTGAAGGAATCATGTTTTTACAGAATGTTTTTACATATCGTAAATTAGGCAGGAGATGGAAAATCCACATTAAAATAGATGAGATCTTTGATGTGAGGACCTGCTGGTACCATACTAAACTTGCCCAACATTTCTGTTTCTAAGGGTAGGATCCACATGGAGTAGCCACTCTAAAGTTCCATTGTAATTAGTGGGAAAGAAGTAGATTAATTTAGGCTGTCAATCACATCATCCTATTAAAGACATCTACAATGGATCAGAGAAATCCCACCTTTAAAATGCTGATGATGGCTGTGAAGGCAATTTAGCGTGACTAGCTCAGACACGGACATCACAGGTTGTGAGAGTAGAGTTACCCTCAAACTGACACTCACAGGAAAAGGCTCAACAGCTTTGTGGACTTCACACCGAAGAATCCTTCCAGTTTTTCCCAGCTTTCAAGACCAGAGGTATCTGACAAGCTGGAAATTAACCATCAAAAATAAAATAAGGTTTAGGCTCAGGATTAGAACAGTGTATAGATTCAGTGCCAAAGAATAAAAGAAGCACCTGGAGAGAGACATCTTTTGAGTCATAGACAGAGTGAGGAGAAAATGGTGGATGAGGATGGCAATGAGAGAGAAATGGGTTGAATGAAGTTAAATGTGTTCTTGACCACCTCCTTACTGTGAAAGTCAGCGGTGGGACTTCAAATTTAGTAATCAAGTGACCTTGAGAGACTGTTGGAATGGGACCCAGTGAAACACCAAGGAACAGACTCACAGGCTGAAATATGTGAAAGTAAATGGTGCCTAGTTTATAAAAAGGGGCCCAGTTTGAAAGGGGATTGATGCCTTGTTGGAGGCTGTGGAGCCTCAGCACTGGAGCAAACTGTGGGCAGGAGGATGGAGCAGGAGAGATCAGCAAACTCAGTGAACAGGCAAACTGCAAACGTTTGGCAGTAAGGGCAGAATTGATGAGTATCAAAAAAGGGTCTATGTTTTGGACTTTGCAAAGTCAGCTGCATGGCTCAGTGAGTTCAATAGGCAAGAGGAACAGGATTATTCCCAGATCTGAAGTTGTATCTCCAAACTCTCTTTAAAGCTCAGGATATAAAGCTGCACTCTTTCAAACTTCAGGGAGATCACCCTGAGTGAAGACTGAACATGATAAGGGATTCTCAGCTCCTCCAGCAGCACCAATCTCCTGACCCAGGGCTAAACAGAATAAATAAGCCTTTGCAACAACCACATCACATATAGTTTGAATTGTCATCCTTCAGTCCTTTTGCTACTCCAGCAAATTAAAAGTCTCACAGTTTCTCCAGAAAGATTGCATTCCCATTCAGCATGCTTGTCACGGAGGCAGGAAGGCAGCCCTGCATGCCAAGGAGCAATCTAGCTCTATTAAATAAATGCATTTATAATTTTGTATTATCCTGGCTGTGCCAGGAGCCCCTATTCGTGACTTCATACAGTGTCCGGAATCTCTCATCTCAGTATCTCCTGTTTATCAATTCTTTTTTTCACATCCTACGCATTATTAAACATTTTCATAATGCATAAATCTCACATCTGTCTCTACAAGCACCAAGGAATTGTTTGACTTATTAGATGAATGCGGCATACCACATAACACCCTAGAATATAGACTTGTATAGTTTGTTGAGGGCATTCAGGTCAATACTGAAGAACAGCTTGAAACTTGCTGAAGCACATTTTTAAGGCTTTCCTGAACAAGGGTCACATTTCTCAATCTCTAAGTCATTATTTTAAGTTATAAATAACTAAAGCCAGCAGAAATCAAATGTTCCTGGGGAGGAAGAGTCCCATAAAGCAGCGAATGTGCTAGAAGCTGACTTCTCTCTAAACTGTTGTCTTTCCAGATCTACCTGTTTTTTAATATATATAATCATGCTACTGGTTTCGGAAGTTACACACACTTTTGTTTTGAAAGCTTTCAATGCACCTTTGACCTGTAAAAAATTAGAATAACAATACAGTTGTGTTCAGGGAGGCATTTTCTAGTTCTGAGTTTCAGGCTTTGCTTGCATAACATATTGCTTTCTTGATTTGTTCCCCTTGTCTGTATGGATGGTTTCATTCATCTGGTTCTG
This sequence comes from Aptenodytes patagonicus, assembly GCF_965638725.1. Classification (NCBI taxonomy): domain Eukaryota; kingdom Metazoa; phylum Chordata; class Aves; order Sphenisciformes; family Spheniscidae; genus Aptenodytes; species Aptenodytes patagonicus. The sequence goes on along the minus strand of NC_134949.1, from coordinate 195,664,362 downwards.
TAAGATACGTGATGTGTGTCCCTGCTGAGCTGGCTCCCCTTTCCCTAACCAGTCACATCACTCTTGTTTACTGTCACTGCACTAGCAAACGAGAGCTCCCAGTGATCTCAGAAATTTTTCTTCTGTGCTTTGCAGACATAAAGAGACAATGGGAGTAGCAGAGACATGAATGTTATCGCCAAAGGACTGCTTTCTACTTTTCTGAGTTTCTGCTCCCAGCAATGACCCACCGAGAACCCCCATGCCTGTTGCCGTTATACCCAAATGGGTCACAAAGTCAGTAACAGGCAGCATAATATTCTGGTTTATACTGGGTAAGTAGGATGTGGAATATGGACAATGAAATTTAGGAGAGACAAACAAGAAACAGATTGGCAAAAACAAAAAACAGCCAAAGAACTGAAAGAACAGACAATATCTGCACAAGGAAAAATATAACTACAGCTATTCAATCAGAAAAGAAAAGTTGGTAGAAAAGCAAGATTATGCCCCATCAGAGTCCCAGAAGAAGCTCAAAGAAGTTCTTTCTGTTTCTTAAGAACTGTGAATACTCCCTGGGGTCACATAGAGAAGTGCTAAGCTGTGAGTCAGGCAGGATCAGTCGGATGTGAAGGACCTTTTTGGTGGCCTTCAACAAGAGTCTCTCATCAGCTCTGCAAACAGTACCAATAATAAAAGTGGGCCTGTCATGAGCAGCAAGCATGGTGACACTGCTCAGGCTGCTGTGTTCAAACCCCACAAAGTGAATCTGAATATTTTAAAGCTTTTTTTTTTGGAGGGTGTTACTTCAGCTCCAGTGCACACTCTTCAATTTCTCTGGCATGTTTGCAATCTGCCTTAGACAGCCTTTAGCTCCATTCTTGGGTCCCACTGGCTTACCAGGGGGTCAAAACACAAAGCACTAAAAGGTTTTCTGCTCCATCATTCTGTATTTTAGGTGGTAAAAGATATCTGCAGATGGGGATTTGGGGTTTGTTTGGCTGCTAGACTGTTTGCTGAGAGGACCCTGCAGGTTGGTTCACTAAATGTGAATTAATTGGAAGGATACGAACCACTACCATGCTTTGAAATCAAAGCAGTCAGATCCTGTTGTGGCTTACTGATAAAAGACAGCTGAAGGAAGAGAGGGAAAAGGTCAAGACAGAGAAAAGGGCAATCATTGTTTAGGCTTCCAGAAAGTGTGTGGGGGCAGCACTTGGGTTACTGTGGCTTGGAGAAACTGAAGCAGCAAGGGGGCTAATCAGCTGAGCTCATTAATGGAGGAAAACAGAGGGACAGAAAGTGTGCCTGCTGCTAGGAAAGACTTCAGACAGAAGAGTCGAGAGCGCCTGGAAAATGTCATGGTGCTACAGCTGCCGTTAGCTCCCTCCCTTCCTGCCTGCAGCTGTGAGGAACACATCCAGAGGACAATCCCTAGGCTGGGAGCATCTGCTAAAGCCCTGGTCTTGGTTGGATGAGACCATGGCCAGTGCAGTCCCTTTGGAGGAAGGTGTGCAGGATGTGCATCAAGGTGCAAAAAGCTGGGGCACTCCTCTGTGCAGTGGCAGGGGAAGCTGTTCCAGGTGCAGATTGACCAAGGACACTGGGACCGAGTTCACAGGGAGCTTACTGAGCTGCTGCATGGTGAGTTAGAGGTGAAAGGGCTGCCAGCAATGCTGGGCAGTAATGTCCTCTATCTCTTTAGATCAAGAGCAGCCAAGGAAGTAGAACCATATGACCTGAAGACTAGAAAAGAGGCGGTAAAGATTATTCTGCACAGGTTTCCTTCTGACCTGAGCAGTTGCTCTGGGAGGCAGTAAGAGGACTGCCAAAGTTCATTTGGGGTGCTGCTCAATAAATGCTGTTTCATCAGGGTACAGCTGGGGTGAATGAAAAACCTCAACATCCTCCTCCACCAACACAACATCTCTTAGTCATTCTCCTTGCTCTCTGCCTATGCTAGGGAGTGTGGTACCAAGGGTACAGGTGAACACAGGGCTGGGGCAAAAAATGGTGGCATGTCAGTGTGTGCAAATCACTATGGGTCAGAGAGAGAGGGGGAAAATGTTTGAGGAATAGAAAGTCCTGGGAAGAGGAAAAAAAATAGATTGAAGTGATAAGCATAAGAGAAAACAGCACATAGAAGAGTGCAAGGAGGGAAAGATAATGAGAGCCCGAGTAAGGGGAAATAGCTTGGAGGGGAATGAGTGGAAATGGAAAAGTACAGAAGGCAGGAAGCCGAGAAGAGAGGCAACAGAGGGAAGGAACAATACTGCTCTTTGGAAAGCAGGTTTGAAAGAAACAAGGAGCAGGGGGAACATGAAACTCGGATACAAAAGAAATGAAATGGTATGAAAGCTGAGGAATGAAATGAACACAGGCAGCTTTTCAGGTATTTGTTAGCTTCTCTTAAATACTCTGAAGTCCCCCAGAAGAGATGATATAAAACTCAGAGCACAGAAAAGTACATGTGTGATTAGGGTGGTGTTACCCTACTTCTACTTCTCATTCCCAGTTTTACCATCTGTGGTATCATACTCCTTATGTCATGCTTACATGGTAACAGGTAACAAAATTATATATCTAGTTAGAAGATTTTGTATTTCATATTTTGCTAGCATAACTTTCTCCTTATAAGTGCTTATTTCACTCTGTTGGTGAAAGAAGTCTGGATGACTAATGCTGTAGAAATCAATGGTGAGGTGAGGCACGATGAATCCCATCCACCTTACAAGGTTCAAGAAAAAAAACCTTACGGTGTAGGAAATCAAGAAGATAGAGCAGAGCAGTGGGGCCTTTCCTTTTGCACTGCGCAAAAGTGCAGAGAAGGCACTGTCAGTATCATGGTATGTGAAGTCTAAGGGAGTGTGTATCCACGGAAATTGCATGGGCTCACTTCAGAGTTGGCATCACAAGGCCCAAAGCATTTTCTAGCGAGCAGAGAAAATCTCTGTGGTGTACAGGAGGGTGGTGGGCAGAACATGTGGATCCCAAACGTCCTAAAGGAGTTTGTAACAGTTAAATTTCAACAATCCAAGCAAAATAATGGAATAACAAAGAAAAAATGCAAAACCAAGGGCTTCTCTACTGAACTTTGCCTGAGAGAGAAAATTGCCAAGAGTTGACCTGTGGAGGGAACCTTTTGTTAAAAGCAATGTGTGGGTTAAGTTTGGAAAAGAAGGGGAAGCCAGTAGGAGTCTGGGGGGAGGAAGGCATGTTTTCCACATGTAATTCCAATTGACGGCTCTGTAGAGAGGGCTTGATGAACAAGTCTGTTCAGACTTGGGAAAGGGCTTCAGTTACTAGCTCAGGAGCGGATTCTCAGCTGGTAGGGATCAGAGGCATTTATATTGGTGGAGGACTTAAGCCCCTACTTCTCTCAAGAACACAGCAAATGAATGATACTCCTTTTTCACTGATCTCTTGCCTTCATTTCGTACCTTTTATAAATGTCTCATCAAGTAGCTTATCCTCAGATGGCACAAGCGGCACTTTGTGAGGTGTTTGGCAGTGTCTGCTGGATTAGAAAACATATCATCATTGGAAAATCTTAGGCAAGATTAAATTTACAATGTTTTTAAAGACATAACACATTTTTTATTAAATTGGTAAGAAAAACAACAGAAGAGAATGATCAGCCTGACTTGAAGTTCTGTGCAATATTTTATAAATCAAAACACACCATTAATTCATGTTATAAATGACAGGAGCTGATGACAAGCCTCATGAGGGAATCAATACAGACTGTTTTTAATAAGGTCTTGGGAATAAAATAATGATTCTTCAGTGAAAAAGAAGGTGTGTGTGGGGTAGAAGAATGTGTCATGGAGAACAATAGAAAAGCAAAAGTAACAAACACTGTACTGGACTCAGAGAGTGAAGAGCCCTAAAAGTATTGTTCCTTAATTTATATTACTGGGTAATGGATGGTTGGGTCAAAAATGTCTTTCCTATTTCTTTACCTCCTTTCAGGCCCCTCCTCTGAGCTGAATGAATCAGAATATCAGTGGATATGCTACAAGGCCATTTGTTCCCTTATGGGTGCATGTAGAGAACCAGAGGGCCTCACTGAGTAGGGTCTTCCTTGCAGGAACTCCTCTGGTGGATGCCCTTGCCCTGTGGGGTCCCACGGCACATGGCAGTCAGCCAAAGGATTAAGATGAAAAATGGGCTCCTCTTATTCCTGTTACAGCCACTATTGACAGATTGCAGATATTCTTATCAAGACTGTAACTGACCATCTGGTGGGAGCTATCTGTATTAGGACTCAGGACAGACATTTTTAATTTTCTTGATTATTTCCTGAGAAGATAACTATAGTTGGAAGCATGTGGGGAGAGGGTCTGTTTCTCCAGGCTTCCTTCTCCTATGTTCCTCAAAAGAACATGAGAGTGAGAACCATGAGGAATGATGGAGGTGGTGTCTGGTTGTGACTTATGGTGATACTGCTGACACAGGGTACATATTTCTCTTCTCTGTGGCCCATGCAGTAACATCTGCACTAGAGGTTGAACCCTGCTGAAGTCTGGTCAAAGTTTATCATGACGCTTACAAGATCTAATTTAAGATTTTTATGAGATTTCAGGTGACCATGCAGGTCTTCAACTCACAGTGTAGCTTACTCCATCACCTCCTGAAGCCACAGGCCATGTACACTTCTTTTGTTCCCAATGTACTGTTGGAGATCACTCTTCTCCAGCACAGGCTCCCAGTGGCAGCCCTTTGAGCCCAAATCTGTCTTGGTTTCTAATAAAATCATGATACTGGAACAATGTTTCAGCTGCAGAAGACAGAAAAGATGCTGTAGTCCAGCTGATTAGTTTTATCTACAAAATAATAGTGTTAACACTTGGGACAGGCTTTTAATTAAAGATTTAATTAAAAATCCTAGATGTTCAGGAGCTCTTAGTGTACTTGGAATCCTAGATCTTTAAGAATTTGTCTTACATTAAGGGAAATTTTTAGTTTTAAATATGTGGAAAAATATTACAGTTTTAGTATGTGACAAATGTTGATATTCCCTTGCATTCTTTAGTCATGAGAAACAGACGCAACTATTTTGAGATCCTATGAAAATGAATAAAAAATTAACCAGGTTTGGAAATACTAATGACCACTTGCAGTTTCTGTGAAATTTATTTATTTGTTTGTTCACGTTCATTTTTCAGCTACTGCATGTCTGGAATATAAATGTTTATGCTTTTGTGGAAAATACAAATAAAAACATAAAGGAAAATCAATAGATTTTAATGTATAGAGTAGGAGAAGCTAAGCAGAAGGGTAGCCTTGGGAAAGAGAACAAGACAAATTCAGACCTTTTGCTGTTTATTAGCCAGACACAAAAAGGACCCAATGTCTATTGAAGATATTGATTTCAGTAGATATTCCTTCAGGCCTAGAAACACTTGGTTTGATACTAAAGATTTAGCATGAAAGCTCACTAGAAGTCTTTGGCTTTCTCAAGAGCAGTCAAACACCTGAAAGCTGATTTTCAGGTTGGCTGGCAATATTATATGTCATATTTTTTAAAGACCTGTCTTTGGGTCCGACAAAGATACAGCTCTTCTTGTCTCGGGTTAATGAATGTGCACAGCTGTCCTGAGCATAGCTGGATTTCCCATTCCACATGCACATTTGAGATGTTAAAGATGCTACCTTTCTGCCGTAGGAGAAAATTAACATCTTTCACAAGGTCTTCTGAAAAGGCAGAGAGAGAGATAACAGGTCATGCTAAACAAATAACAGCCTAGTGGTTACGGCATCTCCAAGACTGTAGATAAAGGTAGTTGAAGTTTGCTGTGCTTGCATGAGTAGCAAATAAAGCTGTACTGCACTTTTCAGGTGAGTGCCGACCCATTGGTTTATTGGTTCTTCTCAGGAGGAAGCAAATTTGTCCATTCTGCCCATCTTATTAGCTGTTCTGCTCTGCACAAAAGATAATAAAAAGAAGGCAACAATACTCCCCCTTTCCCATATTTCTAAGAGAGAAGGATTGCTTAGCTACCTCTGTAATCCAGCAGGCAGGGGACTTGCCCAGCCTGCGAGAAATACAGGTTCATTTTCCTCCCTCGTCTGCTACTGAATTGGTTATACAAACTGTTAAAGACATTCCACCTGGGACAGCAGTGGGTGTCCTTCTCAGGAACAGAGTTAAGATTTCTTCTCAGAAACAGAGTTAAGATTTTGTTGAAATGACATTTCTGAACCCTTACGCCCCTCAGTTCCCTTTTCTCCCATGCAATCCCCTTTCTTCTTCACCAGATGTAACCAAATAATCAATATTTTGTCAGAATAACCCGAGGCAAAGGCATAGACCAAACTCAGCAACACTACAGCACAGTAAAACTGAAATACTTTGTCTTCTTTGTACATGTGTTCTTGCTGTTTGTCTGTTTGCTTTTACATTAGTACAAAAAATATGTATAGTTTCAAGGCAAAAAAGATTTTAGTGGAAAGGGTAGGTCTTACACCATTGCCCAAATTCAAAGATACAGTTAAAAATCTTGTTTGTTGCCTTCAGAAACATAAATGTCTCAAAAGAAATCAGAATTTAAAATAATGTGGAGGGTTCAAATGTCATTTGTAAAAAACTTGTAAAATGGGCTTGTTCTGAGTTTTTCACCAAAAAAAAAAAAAAGAGTTTTTCACTCTTTATTCTTCACACCTGACTCACAGGGATCTTATTGCTGTCTTGAGAGGAACATCTTGAATTGCAGGAGTTGAAATATCCATGCCTTAAAATAGCACGGAGCATTTTTTCCTCCAGACTCCCCAGAATTGGTACTAGACAGCTATTTTTATGCCACCAGATTTGCCAGCTCATTTTCCACTTTCTCAATCAGTTTGTTGGTATTCTCAGAAACCCCAGACACCAACTGAATCATTATAGGGAGGTCTGAATTACCCAAACCCTCCGGTGTTCTTTTGGTAGACCGTCACTTTCCTAGCATGAGTGTCTAGGGTTTCTGTGCTGCAGGAGCAGGGACCTTCCTGCTGTTTCTGCCAGGCAGTGGAGAGCTCTGACCATCCCCCCTTTGCAGAACTTCATGCTTTATTTAGAAGGTGGTATTTTAACTATTACATTTATTTGAGAACTCAGTTTGATGAACTTGAGACAGCCAGTCTGAAATATTAACCGTGCAGAGCTAATGAATTCATGGGACGTCACCACACAACACACCGATTAGATTTTTATCTAGCAAGAAGTTCCTTATTTTTCTCATGGTCACTGTAGCCAAAATGATTACTCTGGGCAGTGGGACACTGACCACCCCTGACTGAGGAAAGACAATCTGTCCTCTAATAGATGGGCTTCATTAGATAAAAACACAACGGTGCCAAGCTCAGCAGTGAAAAGTGATCCCCCAACCCCACCAGCTGGCTGAGTGTCCTCAGGGACCTGGGACCCTGTCCTCCAGAGCTGCGTGCACCCTCAGCCACATGCCAAGCACTATCAGCCTCTTCATACACCATTTCCAGATTTCTTAGTTCTCTAAGGCTGGTAATGCCTCTGCTTACTTTGGTGGTTGCATTTCCTTCCCAAACTGTTTCGTTCCTGTCATTATTTTTCCAAATACACTTTTCTCAGCTGCTCATATCTCTTGTGCTTTGCCCAGAGAATCTAAAATCACATGGTGCGAGTGACTCTTCTTGTTATTTTGGGAGATCAGTCATAGGTTACCAGCATTTGCCAACTACCTGGCAACTATGGGCTGTGTGGTCTACCGCACAAACTGGATTGCCATTGGAAATGGGATTAACCATATAAAGATTCAGAGCAAACATCTAGCGGTGTGTGGCTTGAGAGCTTCAGAGTGAGACTTCCCTGTGAAGAATGACTGAGTCTGTGAAAAGCAGATGGAAAAGCTCATTATTTTTCAAGAAGGTGGGATCCCACACAGTTTATACTATACAAGGATGAGGAGCTTGATGGAGCAGCCAGCTGTGAATATGGAGCTGGAATATGTCATTCAGAAAAGTAAGGACTGGATCCAATTAAAAGAGCTGATAAAGGCATCATCCTTCTCATCTCCTTCCAGCTTCCAGAACCTCTTACAGGGAAGATGGCTCACAATCTCTATTTTCAAGAAAACCCAAGGGGGAATTATCTTGCTCAGGCTGCACTGAAAGACACCTTTTGGAAAATCTGCAAGTGCAGAGGGTATTTTCATGTAACTACCTCTTCAGTTTCCAGTTGTGCAAAAAATATGCAAATCCATATTGTGTGGCCTTCGGTGAGCAGCACACATGAAAAATGAGACACTTAAAAGTGCATAATCTATGAGTATGTTTCTGCCAAGAAGTTGAGTTGCCTTTAATATTAACAGTAGCTAAAAGCTCTCAGAGTTCATAAAGGTCAGCAGGCACTTGGCAGAAAGTGCTCCAGATACTGATTTGGAAAGGACCAGTCTGCAGACTTGGGCCTTTGTGTATTTTTGTAACAATATTTGATATTCTTCCACTGATTCAAGGACTAGGATAATAATTCTCCAAGGTGAAGTGTTCTCTGCTCTTTTAAGTGACCCCTATTCCTAGACACACTGCGTAGCGTATCCTGAAGGGATGTGCAATATGCAAAGCATTTTGTTTATTTGGTGTGAAGTTTCTTAGGCTGCTGTGAAATCTTTTCCAGAAGTCTTTTATTCAAATAATACTATTTTTCCCTCCCTTCCTAATGTGAAGGTGACCCATTTTTGCTTTTTCTTCTCTTTTCTTGTGCCTGTAATGATACCTTAACTGAAAGAAATTTCTCTCTACTACTTGGCTCTGTGAAAGCAGTTGATGTACCTACATACACCGCATTGAGTATTGTCAGCTGGGAAGCAAGACAGTTCAAGGAACCAGTTCCCCAAACCTTCCACATACTCAAAACCCCTAAATTTAAAAGAACTTTGGTGAACACTTTAATTGTTGAAAACAGTGGGCAAATAAAAAAAAAAAAAGCAAATATTGCATCAAAGAATACACAGGCAGTGTAATTTAACAGAAAGAAAACAGTTTTAGTAGTAAAATTCATATACATTTTAAGTTCTTAAAACACAGGCCAGCATATCGGGGATAAATCTTGCCCAAGCATTAGATTTTAAGCACAAAGTAGCAAGTTTTCATTTTATCTGCAAGAAAGAACTTCAGCCTGAGCTTGAGTGCAAAGCCAAAAGAGCACTGCTCAAGGGCAAAGACCTTCTTTTGTCTAATTACTAATATAACTGTGGTAGTACACTAAATGCTGTATAAAATTACCTTGCAAATACAGAAACTAGAAATGCTTAACCTTGTCTCCAGACAGACTAGATCTAACTTTTAACCTCTATTTTGTACTCAGTGGTGATGATATTCAGTAGTGAGTCCTTGCTGAGAAGGTGAAAAGCTCTTCTCCTCCACAGCCCCTTGTCTGTGGCCTATGGCTTACCTTACAAAACCATAACTCACACATTCTATGAGCCACTTAGAGTCTGCAGAAGTTTACTAGTGCTACCATATCACCTCTTTAAAATAGCCTTCTCTAAACACATTTGTTACTTGCTTTTTAGGTCAGGAGCTGTCTTCTTTTGTGTGCATACAGCCCCCAATGCCACAGTGCTCCTGGCTACCACTAATGATTTGCAATTGCTGACACAGCTAAAAGTAACCTGATCAGGGTGGAACTCTGCTTCATTGCACCTACCTGCGTGCAGCTCAGTGCCCAACCTAGGACCACAGGCTTATTCAGGTTGCCTCATAGTCAAAGGAGAGAGAAAGGAACATCACCAGAGAGGAACTCAAATCACCCTGAAGAGAGGAAGTCTTGCAGTTATAACACTGTAGGATTGAGAACACCTGGCTTCCTGGCTTAGGCACCTTGCTTAGCTGCTTTGCAGCAAGGAATGAGCCTGATCCTACACCTCCCATGGAGTAACCCATGTGTCAGGACTTCTGCTGCACTGGAAGTTCTTTCCCTGCAAGGTGGTCATTCATTCCAGGAAATAAGAAGGAAATTCAGTCATAGATTGGATCATATTTCAAAGGATTTTAACACAATGTTCACTATTTGTACAGGCTTTTGGTGTGAATATTGAGTGTATGAAGCATTTATCATAGCAACTAAGGAACTATCTTAAGAACAGACTGCAGGGTGAGTCCAAAGGCAGAGGCGGGTTGAGCAATATCTATTTGTCATGTCTGTGAACAGGCAACTAATACAACACAGTTTGCTAAGCTGCAGTAATATGTTTGTGTGACTGAGAACGAGTTTAAGATTGCTGCGAAAACTAACAAGCAATTTGTGTTGGTAATCCAAATGCAGCATTGCGTGCTGCTGAACCAAAAGCAACATCCTAAGTTAGCGTGAGGACAGGGCAAATGTATGGAGTATGAGTTATTTCCCATGCACAGCAGTATAATGAGCCTCTTTACCGGTGTTTAGGTTAAAATTAGTATTGTTAAAACTCTTCAGCCCAGCAAGAAACTCAATATGCATCACTGAACTTGTGGGCTCCAGGCATGCTGGTGTACCAGCATCTGTGATCTCTGTGTGCCCTGCGGTTATAAGGGCCTTGTAGCATTAGACTTCTTCAGAGGAGAAAATTCACCATTATAGACAGTCACTTGTCATTAAACTTTGCAGACCAAAAGTTTAAACAACAAAGAGAACAAATAATCCACCCAAATACAACACTTTTTTTTTTCTGGAATGGCTGTTACCCTCACAAATGCACTTAGCCATAATGGGAAAATTATCTTGCAAATGTCTAATAAGATTACATGTATTTAAATTTATGCTGTATTTAATTTAGCTCTGCTCAGAACTATTGTTGTGAGTCATTGGAAAGGTACTTATATGTGGGAAATATTTTGTATAATTAAAAGAGCCAACAATGCAAAACCCACAAGTCCCGAACTCCCTTGCAGCTTAAAGCCAAGTCCATGTCTTATGGTGAATATTTCCATGCTAGTAAACCATGACATCACCCTCAGAGAGCTGCAAATTAGCAAATTTCTCCCAAATGCTTACTCCATAGAAGCTTGAACAGTGAGCCAATCAGTTATACTGCAGCTGGCATCATTAGCAGTAGCTAATGCCATTACCAGTGGGTACAGTTTTACAACAAACTTTCCATTTTGATCCTGAAGGGTACTAGCTTAATTTGCAATGATACGTATTTCCCAGCAACAATCAAGTGCTAATTAGGCAGTGGTATCACTGATAAAGAGTTTAAAGGAGCTGGTCTTGCTCTGCTGGTCCGTTTACCCGTCCTTGTAGCCTGAAAGGTATTCTTGTTACAGACAAGGGAATTCTTGTTGTGCAGTGCAGAATGCCGATTCCAAGGCAACAGCACAGATTTGTTTCAACATTTGCTATTAAAAAGTGCTATTTATGTTTTATTTCTACCATCTTCCAAGAAAATTCACCAGGTAGATTTCTTTTCATGTTCAGCATAATTGTCCTTCCAGACTTTCATTATATAGTCCTACACACTCTTCTATGCAGCTAAACTCAAACCAAAGATCTGACTGGTTCTGGTAAGGAGTTTCACAGAATCCAGTACCAGATGCCTCAGAAGAACAGAGAAAAAATACTGAATAATACAGTCATAAGAAAACTGTCCTCTTCAAGTCTGTGTATGTCATACATATGCACAATGTATATAACTAAATCAGTGTTATTCTGTCACATAAATAATGGTTATACATAAAACCTCATCTATATAATTGCAGTCATTGTTATCTCGTAAACTGATAATTCTGCTTTCAATTTCATGCAAGTCTTGGCCTTCAGAATAATATGTGGGAATGTGTTCCCATTTTTAATTATGCTTTGTATTTGAAAGTATTTAATCTAGCTGATTTAAAAATGTGTCACCTTTTAGTTCCAAAACACAGTAACAGAGATGTGGATTTTAATGTTTGCAGGCTTTGAACTTGGATCTTTGTCTTGCTGGTGAGCATTTTCACCATGAGGATGCTATGTATAAGTATATAAACCACCGAATACCACCATCTCTGTAACCCATCGTAGTTTGCTGAAAGGGGTGTTCTTGTTGGAGCGTGTGAAAGAAGCTCAGAGCCTCACCATGCCTCTGGGTTATGAGAAGAAAGGTGGGGGAGCCCAGCGTTCTTTTCCTCTGTCACTAAATTGTGTTTGCACCACGGTGCTCAGGTTGTGGCTTCCTCTTGGGAAGGGAGCTGGGTGAAATGTGCCGAGATCTGGCCTTTGCACAGATGGTGATGCCCGAGCTCTCCTGAATTTGCAGCTGACGGGAGAGAGGGGTTAGCCAATGCCTACTGATCACCCAGAGCTCATGCCTGACAAGGAAATACTCACAGATGAATTCACGGTCCTCCTGAAGCCAAGAACAAACCCGGAGTAAGCCCTTGCTCAATTCTAGGCCATTAGACTTTTCTGTTTGTCAATAAAAAACATTAAAACAAGATAATGAAAGGCACTTGGGAGCAACTGTGGCTCACATGATTCACAAAGTGTTTGCTAATTAATGCTATCTTATTGGTGAGGCAGCATGTGCCACTTCAGACAGGAGTTATGATGCCTCTGAGGTACAACCCAACAGGTGCTGCAGCCCAGGCTGGCTATTCAACGACAGATTAAAAGGTACATCTTCAGAACAAAATATGTGTACATCTTAGAACAGTTGTAAACCCTACTTACTAATAAATGACCCTGTTTTTCATAGGAAAAAATGTGGATAGACTTTATTAGAATAAATTGCACTAGTTCATATATTTCTAGAGATACGTTTCTCTTTGCAGGTGAATCAGCTTTAGAGAGGGAAGTTTCCTTCTGGTCAGTTATCTATCTGCCAAAATCCAATGAGCTGTATTTTCTCTGGGTGTTTTATTAAATGGTTTGTGTGTATACAGAGAAGATTCTCTTAAGTGCTGCAGATGCTTTGAAAGATAATTCTGCTGGAAAATCCACCTGTACTGAATGTAAAACCTCATTGAGACTCAAAAAGCTTCCAGAAAATCCACAACCCAATTTCAGCCACACCTGTGCTACCCTACTGATTGCTACTATCCTTTATTTTAAAATGTTTTAAAGATATCTTCCAATTGTTTGTTTGAAGAAAGAAAAATATATTGTGGTGCTGTGACCTAATTTTCTGAAAATGTCTTTTTCACTTTTCTTCCAAGCTCTCCTTATCTGCAGAGCTGCCCAAAATCCAAAACGTTTGTGTCCAGATCACTGAAAAATGTAATGCAGATTAAACCGCTATTTGGGTTTTTTTGTACCACTGATAGCCTTTTAGGATGAGAGATGTCGCACAGTATTTTTCAACCCTTTTCCTCAGAAATGCAAGCAGAGTCATAATCCTTAAATTCTATTTAGCACCAATCAGTCCTTTGAGCCTATAAAAATAAATGCTCTTCATGCTCTACACTATATTTTAAGAGATCTATTCTCAGTTTCTGCCTTTTCTCCTGTTACCCCTTACTTTCTTCTGCTACTTACGTAAAAGAAAACAAGTCCTTCATTACCCTTTCCCACTCCTACATAGAGTCTGAAATTCCCTCAGTAAAAAAAACCCCAAAACAAAGCATTATTAATTCTGTAATAGAGATAAAACAAGGCTAAGTGCTAATCTGCCAAACTGGGTTAGCTTTTGCCTTCTCCCTCTGTGCTTTTTCTACTATAAGATCACTGAAAGCAGAACAATGTCTTCCAGTGTGTTCGTTCAGCACGTAATACGATGAGATATTGATCGTCAAGAGTAATTCTGGACACCAACATAACATCAGGCAGCTGCTAATGAAGGTCTTTCCTGAGCATTGTTGCTCATTATGGTTCTAGGGTCTGACCAGGATTTTTTAATCTTCCAGTGCCCTCACAGAGTTCACGAGTTGCACTGCAAGTCCTTCATGTCGGGGTAATCCAGCCTGTTTCTTCTCCATACTCTTTTCTCCTCATTCATTGTTTGAAATCTTTTAATAAACTGGTTTTGACCTGATGATCCAGTTATTTACCAATAACTGTTAATAATCCTGGGTGGTACATCTGTCCTAGAATAATCAAATCACATGGTGTAGATCTTCACACTCCATTAATATTTCAAGATATTGGACAAGAGCTAGGTCACTGAACACAAACTTAGATTTTTCATCCAGTGTCTTTCCCATAATTACAGGAACTTGGTCTTTTAGAAATTTTACCTACTGCAACCAAATCAGCAAACAACAATAGTAAAGAACAGGATTTTTTTCACATTATGGTTGGACATCTGCAGTTGCAGAAATGCCCCACTTCATGTTCAGTAAATCAGTGAAACCTAATGCTAATGCAATGAATTTAAAAGAAAAATTAATCAGTTTCTCATGTTTAAATAAGTTTGTCATTTGATGTTACATGGGGACAGATGACACTGACTACTATGGCATCTGCTGAAAACATCTGCTAATTAACATTACTGCAGTAAAGGTGGGTGATGGATTAAATTCTCTGCAATTAAGACTCAGTGTACCTCCAGCTATTGTATAGTAAAGTGAGAAAACTGTGTGAGGTTTAGCTCTGAATGGCAGTGGAGAGAGCATTTACCAACCTCTAACACTGTCTTTGTCATGAGATGCTGTGGTAACGATACGCAGTCTGTGAGTGAGACTTGTCCACAGCTCTAGCTTCCCAGGTCATCTGATGTTAAAACAAGCTTTCACAAGGACAGACAGGCAGAAGTGGAATTAAAGCTTTAAAGTTTAAAGAAGCTAAGCTTCACCATCCTTGTGCCATGATTTAACAGAAGGAAGGAAACTATCAGAGTCCCCATGGTGGGCACCTGTGTGAAAGGATGTATCACAGCTGTAACTCAGCCCCAGTTCTACCCTGCCACAGACTCCAGGGGGATGTGCCTCGACTCGTCAAAGAGCCATTTCTGAGGAATACAGACTGAATGACAGCCAATATCTTAAATTTGGAAAGACCCCTCCAAAGACAAGGCCTTTAGAGAACCTGTGCAAGGGTAAAAAACAATAAAGATCATTGGCTAAAGATCTGGAAAAGAGCAGATGACAGGCACCAGACTTTAAAGGATCTGAGCAAGAGAAGCTGCTTGGATTCCTTACAAAGGCAATGACAGATGGGGTGGTTAAAGAAAGGGGTGGGTTCTTCTGGAAAGGCAAAATTATGAAATATTTTTTAAAAAAGAAAATATAAAAAGTGAGGAAGGGGGGAAAGCAATTATTTCCAAAGTCGGCATGGGTCAGATAACCTCATGCTGAGCACAAACCTTTCGAAGCTCAGTATTTTCTTCAGTTTCTCCAGGTCTTCCAAGTAGTGACATGGCAATGGTGACCTGGGGGGGCTACACAGATCTTGTCTTTCCCCTCTCTTATGAGAGACATCCCCAGACTGCATTTAGATACAACGTTTTGGATCAGACACTCTTTCATGCACCCCTGAAACTAAAGGGCAAGGCCAGTATCTGTTCCTACACTGATTATCTGCCTTGGTGAGACTAACTCACACTGACTAGCATTTATTTGCTCATGTCCATAGCCTTGAAGGCCTCAAAGCTAACCCACTACTGAACAAGGCTCACATTGCAGAATTAGACTCTTATCCTTAAGGACCTATTTTTGTTTAGTATATCAGGGAAACACTAATCTCTTCCTTTCCTAAAGATTCAAGAACTTCCAATCTGTTTTTCCAGCAACACAAGTATGAAACAGCTCCTCCAGCTATGCAGACATGTCATTCTGCTGCTGTCAAACTGTGTATCTGAAATTTAACCAGACATAGAGTGATGTGATCATGATCCTGCTGACTTGTGTAATTTTATCATGAGCCTCCCTGGTATTTGATGTTTTTATTAGGACTCCAAACTATTTTTAGAGGTTTTTTTTTTAATACCAGTCCTGCAATTTTTGGGTGCAGTTCATGCCTTTCAAATAATCAATGTTGTGATAACCATGTTGATGAGAAAGCTTCCAGAAGGTATAAATTAGAAGCAAAATAGGATTTTGATGATGACACAGAGGCTATGTTAGTCCTCATGAGGCAGTTAATGCCTGTTGACTTGTACTGATCAAAAAGCCCAAGGTAAATGCCATGTTATCTAGCTTGAACTGTGGGCACAGTGTGATGTGAAATCGTTACAAACCCATGCATTTCAGCTGGTGCAGGTGAGCAAGTGGGTTCATTTCTTCAGACATGATCTTTCCATAACACCAAGAAAACTTCTAAGCAGATTTCCCTCCTTCAGTACACTGTCTGAAATTATTGTAGGAAGAAAAAGAGTATGAGGCTGGAATAGGAATTTTGTTCTCCAATGCTATAGCTGGAACACTGAAAAGGTTGCCTGATGAAAAGAGGTCCTCTATAAAATGCGTACTTATACAAACCCAGGAAAACAAAAAAAAAGATTAATCCAAACTGAAATTCTTTCTCTTGCATCCTGTTCCCTGGCTTGTTCCAATAAAACAGAATTGCCACCTTTGATGTTTTCGTTAGAATTTTGCAAGACCTCATCTTGACTTTGTAGGTCCGTTTTGATAAGTAGCCATCCATGGGATTTTGCTGGATAAAAATTGCAGTGGCTGTCAGTAAAACTGGTTGCCAGTTAGCAGGTTAATGTCCATGAAATTGGTGGTGTAACAGCAATACTGTGGGCTGATGTTCTAGTGTGGGGCATTGCCTCCCATTCTCAAATACCAGAACACAAAGTAGTCACCTTCCAGAATTCACAAGGAAAGGATAGAGGAATTTGGCTCCTCAGCAAAGCAGAGTTGTTTGCTATAAAGTGCATATGCGTTAGACACAGTACAGAATTTCCAGGACAGCAAAACAGAAAATGCAGAACGCTTGTGTTGTGGTTGATAGAAAACACTTTAGCAAAAGATCTTCTGAACCCAGGTGTCCTGACGACCACATTTCTGCAGCAAAGGGAACGGTAAATGCATTTACAGAGCAGCATAGGTGGGTGGAAACTACAGGACATTGCTTTCCCCCTGTTATTGCACACCCCTCTGTACCTACCCCACCACAGAGAAATTAAAATATTTGTAAAAGTGTGGTTAGAGGAAAGGAATTAAAAGCAGCCATTCTCTGCAATATATTGTTTGTAACAGTCACTCACAAATTAACTGGCAACTTCATGTTATTTTCATGCTGCTCTTTGCAATATTAAGTCCCACTCTGGCTTCTCCTTCACTTGGTGGTGTAGTAAATGTCCAGCCATAGGACAGTTGTCAATCAAAGCACACACCTTCAGGGTTGAGGGAGAAGATGCTGCTGAGGTCTTGACCTGTCACACAGCTGTCCTGAGATCTGGTCTAGGATTCTCAGTGTATTCTCAGGCTCTGCTGGACTGTAGAAGCCAGCCCCGTGCTTCTGCTCTGCTACTATTTAATCCTCCTCCCAACTTGGAATAGAAACCGCAGCCTGAGTCACTAGAGCTGCCCATCCTCCACTTGTCTGAGCTGAAACAGGGAGAGAATTTCCAGCTGTGAGGAAATGCAGAAGACAATGCTGAGAAGTTTTCACTTATAAAAAATGAACACCAACAGTTCAGATCCTGTGATTAAAATCTGAAAGTAGACAACGATACCCTTTGAGGCAAAATGGTAGATTTTTGAGTCAGCAAAGATGAGAAAGATACCTGCACTTAAGGAGACTGATGAAAACTGCCTCAGCCCCAGTTGATGGGGAGGAGCCCTTTCATAACAGGGCCTCAATGTACAATGACAGTCACTGGCTGCTGCCAGTGCTGTACCTTTGGTCACAAGCAGGAACGCACTTTCCCAGTGGTGCTGTCACAGGCCTTGGCTGGGCTCCCTTTTCCAGATCCTCTTCCAGCCTTCAAGGGAAAGTGCTTTCAAATGTCTGACCATGCTGCCCATGGTGTCTGGAGTGGGGCTCTCCGATCCTCCCTTTTTGACAAGATCTCAGGTTGCAACCCTGCTGCATACCAGGCCAAAGAAGCTGGGAGCCTCTCTGCACTGAGTTTTCCTCCAGGAATCTGTCAACTTAAATGGCATTGGGCTTACTCAAAACCGAGCACAATTTATTTGCCAAGAGGAACAGAGAGAGATGAACCTATAATAGGAAGTCAGTGCAAATTCTGTCTAATGTCACAACTTGCCTTTCCACAAGCTTCTTGGTGAACGTGTGCTGAGCCTGGGTGTTCTCTGACCCTCCAAGGGGCTAGTTTGTGCCTTCTTTACCTACAAATCTTGATGCCATCAGCCTTGAACAGGTGTCAGCTTCCAGCTTCTTTTGTGCAAGGAGCACTGTAGCTGAACTGTTTCTTTGATTCCTACAGTCTCTCTTCAATTATGGTTTCATAACTATTGTCCTGTCTATCGTATTTGTTAGTTTTGCTCTATAGATTGTCTTTGATATAACTCCATTGCACTTTGAGGAATGCGGTGGGTTTGGATGTGGAACCACATTACAACATCATTCTTGGTCTGGTAGAAAATGGTAGAAAAGGGCATTAAAACAACACCAAGCCACTACAAAGACTGCAGAGGCAGCATCTGATTCACATCAATGTTAAGCTGAACAAAGACCACATAGGTTATAAGGCTGTGACTTGTTCAGCAGAAAACTAAACCAAAATATGACTGGCCTGGAAGGGGCAGAACCATGGTGCCTTGTAAGCTGGCAGGTATCAGATAAAGCAAACCTAAAAAACTCCGTGTGGTCTGGTCTTATGAAAATGATGTTGTGCCTATGTCTGATGACAAATAATGGCTGCAAATAGCATGGCACAGGAGGTCTACCTGGGGTCACAAGACAAATTTCAAGGACACACACATTACAGAACACGTAGGTGGCTCCCATCATCAAACTTTAAAGGGGATGGAGGTAAGAATCAACAATTTATTGGTTTGTTTGAAAGTCTCAGACAAACAATATGCACAGAAGGGCTGAGGCAACTGAGCCTTAGTACACGGAACAGCCAGGGACATTTCCAGTGCTGCCTTTAACAGTGGTAGTGATACCCCCAGAGGGAAGCATGCTGGTTTACCCAACGGTGAAGGGAGGCTTACAGAGTAATTAACCATTGCTTTCTTTAGTATGGCATGTTTAACTCCCCTATTATGATTATTATTCAAATATGAGGCTTGGGAAAGCAAATGTGGGGAAGTTCTCTTGGAAAAGCTCATGCACAGTGCCCTCAGCACCGACTGTTTTGTTATGCAAATGGTCCTTGTCAGAAGTTCATGTGGATCTACAGCATCCATGCGTGGTCCCCACCCTCACACTGCATGCCAGACAGGTCTCCTGGCTATTTTCCTTGACTGTTTCATCAGTTCAGCTAGCTTTTTCTTTCAGGCTATGCTGGATGCCACATAATGGTGTGACTAATTGAAGTTGTTTCATTCCCTCCTCCTCCTCCAGATCTCTTGATTAATATTTTGTTGTATACTTTAATTAGCACATTTCTGACTTCTGGCTGCTCGTATCTCTGAGAGCTTTCTGAAGCGACACTAGTAAAACTTTACACATTGTATTATGACAAATATTGCAGACAAAAACTCCTTGCTAGATTTGTAATTATATCATGCCCACAGAATTCTATTAAAAACCCAGCATGACACCACAGATGGTGAAATGGGGAATGGGCTGCTTCCTGTATGCATGGAATTAATTCTGGTAAATCCCATCATAATCGTGTTACAAAGTTAGACCATTAAAAGGAAAATAGCAATTGTTAGCCTTTCTAATACAGTTTGTATTTTCCAGGGGTTTTATTCTAGTGGCTCAGTTTTCTGCCTGCTGAATCATGCTCTCAAATGGGGTTTATGTACAAGGAAACAGAGGAAACCAGCCCTGCCATTAGCTTTCCCATGAAAAACATTCATACTAGCTGTAAGAAACAGCCTTTATAATTTCTCTTAAAGAAGTTTAAGATGTCTTCAGCTTCTGCTTTTGGTCTTACATGTATGTAAGCCTATCCCCACTGAGACACAAAACATCTTCACAATGGATGGGAAAGTTGCAAGTTTTACACAGTTTTAAAGAGGGTTAGGAGGAAGATGGGGTCCCAGACTTGGCAATCTATAGTCTTATCTTTAGAGGCAATAAAGACTGCTGCAATTTTGTGCCTATTGATGTGAATCAGATGAAAAGGGGCTTCTTCAAGACTCTGTGAACATGGCTACATAAAAAAGTGCCTACTTTAAGCTCTTTGCATACATTTTGCTTTCTGTTGGGGGGAGACAGAACACCACTACTACAAATTTATTTGATACAACCACTTTTCTTGACTTGAAACTGTTGCTTTCACAATTTAGGTTGCTAGCAAAAATTCACATTTTCTGGGAAAAGGTAAATTTCCTGTGTTTTCTGTGGGGATCTGGCTATACAACTTCTATTAATATTGGGATGAACCCATGTAGCTAAATCCCTGTGAGCAAAAACGCCTCTTTCATATGCCAAGACTTGGCAAATCAATTTCATTTCCACAAAATGGAGAAGCCAATGATGCAGAAAGACAATAAGTTAAGTCCACTGCTCTGGGCATGTGATCCTTGAATGAATACTGATTTATTTTATTTATTTAGTTTTAATAGAGTTGCAAGCTTCAAGCATTGCATCACTTGCTTGGAACAGGGATTATGGGAACTGAGATTTTACCGAATTAACCACAATAATATAAACCAACCACATTTATAAAAGAAGACAGACATCAGTAAGTGAAACAAGTGTGCATGTGCTCTTCCTGCTAAATAAAGCCTGGTTTTGAGAAAAGATGCTTGGATAGTGCACAATAATCATCCATCTTTATAGAAAGACTGTCACTCTGTGTCTTATAAAAATTAAATAAAGCAGGCCTGTAGATCCAGATGGTTATTTCCTGTTATTAAAGCTTTAAGGGACAAATTAATCTCTGTTGTAACTCCATTGACTTCAACAGGTCTCTATTGACTTGAGTGAAATTACATTGCAGGTGATTTGGATGTGGGTTCTGGAGGATGGGGACCATTTAGAGCGTCATCTGTGTACAACTTCTGCATTACACTTAACTGTCATGAGTCGTCTGTATATTTGGGTAAGACTTCATCATGTAGTTCCTTGTACTACTAATGCAGCAGATTTGCACTATACCGTGGAGCACGGTGCTTGGGTTTTGGAAATAGCATAGCAGACATAACTGGAATAAACAGCTTTGGTGTTGAACCAGCATTAAAGTGTTGCTGGGTTTGGACCAAGTTCAAATATCTTTGTGGAATTGCGTAGTGCAGATGTACCCCAAGTCTCATAGTTGTCTTTTACTCTATTCTTACCTCCATTTTTCACTTGTGCATCCATTTAATAAAAAGCCATTGGTTAAGTGCTATGAACACCTGAGTCAATCCTGCAACAGCAGACCAAAGGAGGAAGCAGCTTCATCTTACCACTGAAGCAGGTCGCTGTGCTACTGCATCTTAGCCCCGCTCACCTGCACTGTCACGTGGACTGGGAAGACTGGCAGGACTGGAAGGAAGAACAGACAGAAGCCGTGGAGGAAGCAGGTACTCTCTGGTTAACAGGTACTTAAGGACAAAAGTACTTCCTTTTTGGGGAAGAAGAATCTGTCTCACTGCTAACACTAGGGGAGGGATTATGTTAAATTCAAGTGTCTAAAAATTGCACATCTAGTCTAAGACAACCATAATCTCTTCAGACAGTGGAGGCAGGCACGTCCCATGCCTAATATATTCCATCCTAAAGCTTGTGTCTGAGGAAAATGGGATGAATTGGTCTTTGGAGACAGCTCTTTATCTCCATGGACTGTAGAGGGAACCTGCCTTTCCAGCACTGGCTGTAAAGCCAGTAAGATGAATCCAGGTCGGTCTGGACAAGATCATTCCAGGCAGAATGTTACAATTCAGTACAAGACTCTTAAACAACCTCTTGAAATGATACTGTTTGTTCAAAAACAGTGAGAAAATGGATGCAGATGTTTCCTGTAGTTCATGCATCTTTATGTCTACTCTGCTGCCTGTTTTTTAATGACATTAAAAAGGACATTTACAAAGTTAGCCATCTGTGTGGCTCTTCTGATTATTTTAGGTAAACCTACCCACCACTTCAAAGCACTCAAATAAATCTAGCAGGTTTCCTCCAAGCATACTTAACTCACAAGGGTGATTTTGGGCTCCTAGGCTTGCTCAAGACATAGTAGGAAGGAGCAGTGCTGATCTGGATTGAAACTTAGCAACACCTTAGGCATTAAATACACAATAAATGTGAGACTTGGTCTCACATCTAGAGGTGTAGCCTCTAGGCTTAATTATTGAAACTGTGCCCTTGGGTGGAAAAAAATTTACAGTCATTGGGCAATGAAAAATCCATGGATGGGAGAATATCTTTGCAGTCCAGTGATTAGAGCACAAGTGAAAGGTGTGTATTTGTGTCCTTTCACAGTAGAAGAGGCGGTTTAACTTTTTTTTACTGTTCCCTTGATGGCTGCCTGACACATCCATTATCATATAAAATGGGAGCAGCTCCTTCTTCAAATACGCCTTAAAGAAAACAGTGAGTCCTGACCAAGTTGTTAGAAGAAAGACTACAGTCAACTATTTTCAGTCCTCTCAATCCCAGATGTGTAGAGGGTGTTCTCCAAGGCCTTGAAAGGTGCATCTGAAGCATTGTCCCTGCTCTCAGTGTTTTTATTTTTTTGTCTCTACCTTTGGGTTGTGCTGTGCTCTGTTTGCTTGTCTCTGTAGACATCCCCAGAACAACTGGGCTGGGTATTATGTAGCCCAGTTTAAGGACCCTCCCTCTCTTCATACCTTGTAGTAGGGAATTTGGACTTGTGAGCCCCAGCACCAGAGACAGGTGCCTGCAAGATACTCCATTTCTCCCCCCAAAACCATCACTCTCACTCAGCCTTTTGTTCCCAAATATGAGCATGGTTTCCACCAGCTGGTTTCAAGCAGTCAGTGCAAACACCCAAGCCAATGTTAATAAAATGACTCAGCAGTGCTGAACTGAACATGGCATAGGCTTTCCTGAGGAAAGATATACTGCCTGGGATATTCAGCTGCTATTTGGCATGGAAAAAGCACAGCCATTCTGCAGAGATAAAGAGTGTCTCTGAACCAGGTCCTTCAGGCTGGGTCCATGAGGGAACCATAGCATCACACTGAGCATTTTCTACCCAACAACAGGCTGCCCTGCTGCTTGCTGTTCATCATAGGCCAAGGTACCTATGCAAAGACTTGGACACCCTTGCCTAGGACTCCTAAAATCAGCACAGATGAGTAAGAAGACTTCAAGATAGCCTGGGAAACATGCCAACTACAAGGACCCTGCCTCTTCCCCAGCTCTCACAACTGGTCACTTTTATCTGTTGTAGAGACAGGAGCTTGTCACCTTTTGGGCTTCTCAACTGTGAACTACCTCTTTGAATCTGCAGGTAAATGCAGTCAACCTTGTCTTGCAGAAACCAGGGACAAGTGCATTATAGCTGGCAATCTGGTGGCAACAGCAGTCCCAGGGCATGTTCATAAATCCTGCTATGGGTGGTAGTTCAAAGGAAGGTCCCAAATCCAGCCAGCATCCCATCAGAGGGTAGTAATCACAAAGGTCTAGGGTCTTCCAGGCTTAGCCTTTCTCAAGCTCTTCTTCTGAAGCTGTGCCATCTTTTGTCATTAAATATTAAGAGAATAAAGAGCATGAAGTTTATTTTCCTGTGAGCTGGGGAACTGATCTAAAGATTTTGCTGGTTTTCCATATGCCAACCACCAGAATTTAAACTACTTCAGCACTGGTAGCTGCTGAGTGGGGGTTTTGAAGAACTGCAGGTTTCAAAGAGCTAACGTGCACCCAGTGCAGCATTATGCTCTACTAATTCCACTCTGCTGATGTTACAAGAAATGCTAATGAAGGATGAGCTGTACAGCTTTGACCAGCAGGCAACAAGCAAATCCCAGCACTGCAGACTAAGGAGTTAGCTGTAGTTGTCAAACTCTGGGGCTTTTTCCTCATGAAATGAAATATCAGGGATGTTAAAATAAATCAGATGGTCAAAAGATTCCAGAGAAAAAGGATCCCAGGGTAAGAAATTGGTCTCAGTATTTCAGAGTGTTCTTAAGTGTTTTGGTTTTAAATCAAGCTTATTGTGCTATTTATTAAACATTTTAGGATATTAGGGTGATTTATTTGGGAACATCAGATACCAGATGATTACTTCTGAATGAGACAGTGAGGAGATGAAGGATAAAAAGACAATGCCTTTTACCCCAGGGCTTTGAATGGCCATCTGCCATCAGAGATGAGATATTCACTTTAGCGAAGAGGTTGGACTTTGTGAAGTAAACTCCAGGAGAAGTTTTTGGCCTGCCCCTACCACTGCACTGGGGTGCTCTGGGCATGGTCCAGGGTGCAGCCAGTGGGGCTGGACAGGGTCTGACCAGTCTCCACATCTGCCTCTCAGCACGAGCAACCAAGCCATGATCCACCTAGGATGCCTCTAACTACTATGGTGTCTAGTGCTATAGCCCAACAGAGGGAATAAACGTCAGTGTAATGTGGGTATAAACCTACATTAGTTGAAGATCTGTCCAGATAGGAGACCAAAAAATCTCACAACTATTTTTTTGTGCAAGACAACACAGTACTGCCTTCCATCAATAATATAGGCCATCCTGTATAATCCAGGAATGCCAATGTCAAACCATGTGTGACAATTTGAAAGGAAGTTGTTGATAGAAAAGGGTATTTTTAATCTATTTTCCCTTCTCTATAACCAGAGGGTATTCCTCCGGTTATAATGAACAACTTCATGTCTGTGGTTTGCTCTACTCTGGCGATACTGAGAAGCGGGGAACATTATGATTCCTCTTTAATTTCAAAAATTGTTTGCAATATGCTTAATTAGTCCTGGTAGAAACAAAAGTGACAGGAACATAAACCACAGAAGGAGTTCAATCCATCTTGAATTTGCTTGGCTTGGAAATAGTGCAAATTGTGGCCAAATATAGTCATGTGCAAGCAAAAATATCTTTACCTTCCTTAGTTTGCCTGAACAAGTTATTTAGGTGGAGAAACAAAGTAAGAAACTTCCTTTCCCTTTACTACTTGGAAACAGCACTGGGAATCAGAATAGATTTTGCTTATCCACTTACTTACAGCAACTTAGTGCTTTGCTGAAGCCCTTATTACTGTTGAACAGAAATGTTGGAGGTAAAGGCACTAGCCACTGCCTGAATGTGCTGCACGTAATGCGCACTGGTTACAAATAGCTTAGGGAAAATTGAGAACTCATTAAGTAGTTGGTATTTAAAAAAAACCAACCCACAAAAAGTTCTTTATTGAGTCTGAACAGCTGCACTTATGTATGTTTTTCCAGAATCAGTAAGATAATGAATTTTGTTATTGTTTTTGTCTGGATGTTTTTTATTTCATTCTAAGATATGACCTGAATGTAATGCACTTTGCCAATGCGATCAGACTGCCAACAATCAAAGTGAATGCAAACAACAGAAATAAAAGATGTGGGAATCTGACACTTACTTGGACCAAGATTTTCAACTCAGGAGTTGAGGGTTTGGAAGAAAACAGGTCTTGAGCCAAATTTCAGGATTGTAGATGTACCCCTGGTTAAAATATAAAGTTACAAAGCTGAGGAGTTGACATTATGTTGGCCATTTAACTCAGCAAGGAATTCAGTGTGTTTGAGTGTAGCACAAGGAGGCCATTGCAATGTAGGTATTTACCATACAGAGCCGTGTGGGGAGGAAGGAGGGAATATTAGAACAGGTAGAAAACAAGTTGTTCTTGGCTTGCTCAGGCCATTAACGTGACTAATGCCATGAGGTGACTAACCTCAGGCCCCTTAAGAGATGCTTGTTTTTAAAAGTGTTGGAGAGCACAGAGTTTGAAACTCATACCATTAGAAGTATATTTCCATTGCTGGTGAAGCACAAGTCAAAACTTAACTGCAGACTCTCAGGATCATACCTAAAAGTCACCTAAGCCTGACTTCTGGTGTGGAACAGCCCAGGCTCTCATCCATGCCACCTGGATGCCACGTGAGGAGTCAGAGCCCAGGCCACAGTATGTGGTGAAGCATAAGGTAATTGTCCAAGGCTTTGTTACAAGGGGGAAATGGATCAGGAGGATTACTGTTGTGAGAACAGCCTTTCGCCTGTGCTGCCCCTTGCAGTGGAGGCATTCTTGCCAGTGCTTATGAAGTCACCATAAAATGCAGAAACTGAAAATCACCAGTCATTTTGGGACATCTTGACTTCATTCACATCTCCCAGAGAAAACATGAGTTGGAGAATGCAGACTACTGAGGGGACAGAAATTCATGTCATCCTTCTGTTGTTAGGTCCTGTGTGATTTTTACTCTTTTCCTCAGGATAGTTTTGCTACTGCAAACTATGGGATATGACAAACAGACTGAACTGCATTGTTTGCCTTTCTGAGATATAAAGGTTAACATAAATCATGATGGCTTCTCTACGGTCCTGCAAAGTCAAGCCTTGGCATCATAATCATGGGATAAACATCAGCTTCCACTGCAAAGATTTTCCCTGCGTACCTGTACAGTGCACCACCATAGCACTACAATAAAGGAGATACAGATTGGTTGCAAAGCTGTTTCTTACACTGACATGTATAGTTCATTGAAATATTGCGCTAATAATTCTATATGAATGCCTCCTTTCCAAGAACTACTCAGGAGTCAAGAAATGGAAGCTAAGACTACTCTTGTTTAAAATATCAGTTCTTGCATTTGGTCTGTTTTGATTATGTCATCTGACAGACCAAAATATCTTTTGAGAAAAGTTATCTGAAAGCTATTTCCAGAAAGATACATGACAATCTTTATTCACCTCTTTTCTATCACCTTGATATTGTTTGCAAAGCATTTTCCATTCAGATCTACATAACGATTGTTAAAATTGCCCAGAACATCTTTCTTTTCTGAGATGTTTTAATCTAATTTTAGTTTTTCTTAGAACATGCCCTGAAACAATGCGTGATGCTATGCAACATGCATTTTCCCTTCAAATCAACATTGCCTTACTTAGGTGCTGTTCAGAGACTGAATTAGTAATCTGCGGGTGACTTAACAGCTCTCTGGTAAAGCCTACACTGTTTTCCTTACTGTGAAATGTTTATTTCAGTTGGGCACAAGGACAAAATCCTTCACAGTGAGAATGATGAAGCACTGGAAGAGGGACCCAAGGAGGCTGTGGAAATCTACATCCTTGGTAGTTTTCAAAACTTTACTGGACAAGATCCTGAGCAGCCTGATTTAACTTTGCAGTTTGCCCTGCTTTGAGCCAGGGAGCAGACTAGGTGACTTTAGAGGCTCCTTCCAAACTGCCTTACTCTCTGAGTCTATATTACATACACAAGGTTTTTTCTGTGATCTCTCTCTGACTTCCCTGGAAAGAAAAAAGGGAAATACATTATGCATAAACATCAGTAATTATACCAAGGTTAACATATATATTTGAAGTAAGATCATTACCAGAGTGTACAGATTCCTGGAGGGCGTTAAGAAAAGTTGTTTAAAATTCAGCTTGGACATCCAGCCCCAACATATGAACCTTCTGCATGCACTCTACTGGCTGGACAAATGGAGTAGCTGCTTTTGCAATGTGGCCTCTCATAACAAGTTTCTTTGAGGGTCTATAATATGATCTTTGGATAAAACCCAACTTGAACTCTATCCTGTAATGAGTTTTTCAGGTATTCACAAAGTAAGAACTTCTGACTTAAAAGTCAACTAATATTCTCAAGCATCTTCTTAGAATTACATAACTAGTGATGGAATACCATTTTAGATTTTTTTTCTAGAATATCTTCAAAAACTTAATACCCTCTGCAGATATCTTTGAGCCGGTCTCTGCAGATGTCATGACAGGTCTGTTGCACAGTAACAGAAGCCCATTTTTCTCTTAACAAGACAAAGTCCTGTAAAAACCTGGGCAAGATATCCCTTTTGCCACTGGTGCAACTTTATACATAGCCAAGACTTCACCTCAAAAAGGAGCGGGCTCCACTTTGATTCTGCTTTCTCTCTTCCACTATGCAGGCTTTCTGGGAAGGATTGGGTAGGAGCTGGGGGTGGAGATGAGGCTCTGTCCTTGGCCCTGATGGGTTACCAGCTTCAGGAGGCATTTGAACTCTCTTCGCATCTCCAGCACCTTTCCAAGGTGCCTACGTAGGGACCCCAGTTGGGCAGCTGAAGTTAGAGGGAATTAATCTTTCTTCTAATTTCTGAGGCTGAAGGCCAAGCTGAGAAAGTTTCTTTGCTTTTCTGTCTATGCCAGCTAACTTTATTTGTTGGTAGAAAAGAGCTATCAATTTCAGGGGCTCGTTTGCTCTTCTGCTGAGTCATTACACTACAAAGAACTGCCCATGGATGTTCACTTACAATGAACTCCCACCAGACTAGAGTATATCCACATTTAGACAATGACCCAAAAACATAGGTATGCACCCTTTTTCTTACATGAGCAGTCACACCCCAGAGCCTTTCTGTAGATGGTTCCCCCCAGCACCAGTTGTCATCCTGTGCTGGGTTCAGGGTGACACTGCTTAGCATTACATAGGAGCATCCTGGACTCACTGATGGGTTTTACTTTCCTTGCCTGTTATATAGGATACTAAACCAAAATCTTTCAAAGTTAAAGTGCCCAGTGATGCTGGGGATGAACAAGCAATCCTGCCCCAGCTTCTCAGGATGTCAGGGCCCTGCAGCATGGTTGCATTCCCCTGATGGCTGAAGTGTTACAGCAGATAACAGTCATGTTGGCTTGTGCTGTGTGGCAGGCAGTGATTTTCAGCTGGGAGTAAGGCAACAGTCAGAGCAAAGTTGAAAACAATCTTAACTGGACAAAAGTTAATTTGGTTGCCAGGCTTAGGAGTGGGATTTCCAGGCTGTCAGGCCACAAGAAGAGACGTTTTCAAGGGGTCCCTTGCCAGAACTGTAAATATTGGCACACCAGGTTGCCAGTGTTCAGGGCATCCCTTGTGTATGTGTAAACATCAAGAAAAACATCCCATGTATTAATACAAGCACTTTAACAAAGGTTAGAAGTCACTAGGATGTCAAACAGTACCCACTCTGTTGCTTTCAATGGCCTGTAGCTGATGGCTAAGCCAGGCACTGTCCCCAGGAATCTTCACACTTCAGGAGATAAAATGATGTTATTTAGCTCTCAGCAAAGCCTCAAATTGCTTCTCCTTCAAGTCTTTCATGAGAACACAGAGCAATGTGTGAAAACATCAATTCTCTTTAAGTTGGGGAATAGCTTCTCAATAGTGAAGGAAAATGTGTCCTTTGGTGAAAGTAGCATCATATTGCTCACCTGAAACCCTCCAGTGCCAAGGCAGTAGGAGAGAGGCAGCACCAGCCAAATCATAATTCTCCCCCTACTCAATGTTTTGAGCCCAAACTGAACCTCTCCTGTAAATGTAACAATTACCATATAAAATGCTCCATGACATCTAATTCCACATTTGTTCATTATAGCAAATAAAATGTGCAGAAATGTTTTATTCTTTGATTTTTTTTCTTTAATGCTAAATTTCACCATGTATGTGTCCCAGAAATCCATTGACAACTCACTGAGAGAATTCACCCAGAAAGACTTTGAGCTCTAGAGATGACAAGAAGAATCATGGTTACTTCAGGTTTCCCAGTTTCACACTCTGGACATGTTCATTACTGTAGACTTTTTTTTGTAAGAAAGGGTAATAGGAGCTTGAATGAGAAAAGGGCAGTTTGGTCCCAGTTACACAAAGCACTTAGTTATATCCATGGTTGTAGGCCTGCTGACTGTGATGGGGTCAGAGTCCTCAGCTTAAATTAAGCCTGTGCTTTGGAGCAAGGCTCTGTGAGAGCTTCTCCTATGTGTCCCATGCATCCAAAGCCTTAAGATTTAAACGCATGGCTCTATGAAATGTCTGGATCATAATTTTCCAAGGTGAGTGTTAAGCAGAATTAGTTGGCAATATACCAAATTAATTTACAAGACTACATAAACACTAGTCTAGATGTAGCTACAGAAATTATTTCTCCTTTTACACATATACATGTTGTGTTCTCTGTAGGAACTTTTTATCCCTCCTACTCAATCCTTGTTATGAAAACCATACTTGAAATAACATTAAGGTTTGCATTTCCTAATGCCTCCTACTCCTCTTCACAGCCTAGTGATAATGAAGAGGAAGTTTTGTTCTGGGCTTTTTCTCAGCTTCTAGAGCACCCACATAACAGACACATGTGAAAATGACTCAAAAAGTGATGAAAAAATCTCACTACATCTGCATCTTGCTCCTAATCTCACATTTTTATTCATTGTTCAAATTGCAATAACCATCTCAGTCCCGAGATCATTACAGCCTTTTAAATATCCTAAACGAGTTATTTTGCAATATTCATGTTGTTCATTCAACCACAAGTCATTTTAAAATGGTTTTAAATTATGACAAGATGTTGGCAGAGAAAGAACTATCAAATTAGAATATTTTAAGAAAAACGAATTAGCAAGCATCAACCACAGGCCAAATTATCAAGACAAGGGAAACAGCCCAGTTTTCCCAGTATAATGAACAAGTGCTAACGGTTTTGGAGGATGAACTGTATATCCATCTGATGTGTGTACACCTGTGCAGGGTTGGTATGGGACAGCACACTACTAGCCCTCAGGGATTCATTGCAAAGCTTGTGCAAGAGCTGAGTTTGGCTTCTGTTGTAAATCTCTCTTGATGGTTTGGGCATGTTTAAGTCACCTGGCATGCAAAATTATCTGTGTTTTGATGATCAGCTGCTCAGCTTGACTGCAAGGACAGCAACAATGAGTATTGTCCTTTGACTGTAGCACTTCTGTTTTCTCAGCCCAAAATCATGGATTTTTCCCAGGTTCTGCCATTGCAGGAGGTACTTAAATGACTGTCAAGGTACAATCCCCATGTTCTCCCATTCTTCTAGCCTCTCCATTTGTTCTCTTACCATTTCTCTGCTTCTTACTTCTTTCTTCAGCTCAGTTTTATGAAATGTTTTACTGCTTCCCCCCTATCTCATTCCTCCATTTGCTTTGCCTCTGCATGTCCTTCTTCTTTTCCTCTCCGTGCTGTTCTTTTGCCCTCTGCCTCTCACTTACCCATCCGGCACAGCACTTGTCCTTTTACCTCTCCTTAGGTTGTTCTTCCTGTTTTTCCTATCTTCAACTCATTCTTCCCAGAAGATCTGGCAGAATTATTCAAGTAAAAGATCTGCACAAAGCAGAGGCAAGTAGTTTTTCTGCTGCTCCGTTTGAGAAGACAACAACAAAGTATGTCCTACTGTGAAGAAAACTGGGAATCCCAAAAGTTCCCATATTAGACACTAACTCCACATACTGTTCTCATCTCATCAGTGAATCCTCCATTTGCCAAACAGGTAGGAAGAGTGGGGGCTTTGGGGTTATTTTTTGGAACATTTCCTTACTGGTGGGTTACACTAAGCTCTGTTAACTCACAAGGTCTATGGACTACGAGCATGCACCATCAGCAATGACATCTCAGGCTGGGGAAGGGGTCTTCTTCAAAGAGGAAGGCGTGTGGGGGTCTTCTTCGAAAGGATTAACTCAGTTGTTTGCAGTCCTCTGTCCACACATCTAACACCTGGTTGGGGATTA
Organism: Aptenodytes patagonicus; assembly: GCF_965638725.1. Lineage (NCBI taxonomy): Eukaryota > Metazoa > Chordata > Aves > Sphenisciformes > Spheniscidae > Aptenodytes > Aptenodytes patagonicus. Next base: position 195,632,817 of record NC_134949.1, on the reverse strand, counting down.
CTTTTGGAAGATTATTGTCATCCAGATGAACTGGAAAATTGTTAAGTCATGATGACCAAGCCCTGGAGATTTTGCATGAAATACTCCCATGTTAGAGTGTATGTGTGTTTGCCGAGTCCTTTAGGCATTGCTGAAACTTCTGTGAATTTAGCTGCTGTCCTGGTTTCAGCAGGGATAGAGTTAATTTCCTTCTTAGTAGCTGGTACAGTGCTGTGTTTTGCTTTCAGTATGAGAACAATGTTGATAACACACCGATGTTTTAGTTGTTGCTAGGTAGTGTTTACACTAGTGAAGGACTTTTCAGCTTCCCATGCTCTACCGACTGAGAAGGCTGGAGGTGTACAAGAAGCTGGGAGGGGGCCCAGCCAGGACAGCTGACCCAAACTGGCCAAAGGGACATTCCATACCATGTGACGTCATGCTCAGTATATAAAGCTGGGGGAAGAAGAAGGAAGTGGGACACGTTTGGAGTGATGGCGTTTGTCTTCCCAAGTAACTGTTCTGTGTGATGGAGCGCTGCTTTCCTGGACATGGCTGAACGCCTGCCTGCCGATGGGAAGCAGTGAATGAATTCCTTGTTTTGCTTTGCTTGTGCGCACGGCTTTTGCTTTACCTATTAAACTGTCTTTATCTCAACCCACGAGTTTTCTCACTTTTACTCTTCCGATTCTCTCCCCCATCCCACTGGGGGGGAGTGAGCGAGCGGCTGGGTGGTGCTTAGTTGCCAGCTGAGGTTAAACCCCAACAACTGCTTTTATCCTTGTGGTGGTGAAAATGTGAAATCTATAGTGCAAGAAACTCCAGTGTCAGGAAGTCCCCCCCCCCCCCCTTTCTTTTTAATCAATAATCTCACCACAGTCACTCAGGGGTTTCAGATCTGTTGAGCTGTAAGTGTGTCATCCTTTCTAGATGAAGAGTCCAGAGGCCCGTTAGAAAATGACAACTTGATTATTAAGTTAGATTATTGAATTCAAATTGTACATACAAAAGAACATCCTTGCTAAGAACTAGCTCACTTTCTAAAACTCTTTGGACCAATAGCTCCCAATGGCTTGGCTAAACAAGCAAGGCAGAATTTTTCCCATTGTTTTCCCAGTGTCAATAGGCTAGGAAGTAAAAGTGCCTTTTTTATTTAGTATTGGTACTTACACTGGTACTGAGTGCTGAACCAGATCTGATCTTGTCCAATACACCTCTACTGTGATGTGTTCCACCCAGAACTGATTGAAGATTGAGATCTTCCTTCCTTCCTTCCTTGATCTGAATAATACTAAGACCATTAAAATTTTTGTTTTGCAACCTGGAAATTCAGACAAAAAAACCCAACTCATAGGGGCTTCTAAGGGAAAAATTCCTTCCTGACCATGTGACTGCTGAGAATTCTTGATAAAAAAGAAACTTCATGGTGAACACATTGAAGCTATGAGGTTGGTGGTGGTTGAGGTTGTTGGAGAGGAGAGCTTGGGTGGGTTGCTTTCTTCACAATAGGCAGCTTTAAAGCTCCTGGACGCTTGGGTGGTGCAGAATCACAGATGCTGTGATGCGTGTCTCTTCCAAAGCCCATCTAACCTGACATTTTTTGAATAAATTTTAGGCTCTACCAAATGGTATTTTCTGATGGAAATCTGGGAAGGTATTGACAGAATCTAATTGAAACATGTAAGTTAGGTAATTCAGGAGGTTTCAATAAACTCCTTGAAAAGGTAATGCAAAGTGCGTGGCACTTCTAGAGAGTGCTTCAGAGCAGAACTATAATATACAGACTCTGTGTTGTCCTCCTCAGATCTCTATATCTCTCTAAAGACCCCTCAGGGAAACCAGGAATGCTGCGTTCTTAAGTCAGGTGCCTGAACTTGGTGCCCGACTGCCAGGGAGAGCTGCTGCTTCATTTTCTGTGTGAAGTCAACAGCCTGGGAGCAGCACAAGGAAGCAAACTGCTTAAAAAGCAAGAGGGCAGAATATCACTATACTTAAATAGCATAGAGAAAAGGCAGGGATGCTTTCTGTAGCTTAAATGCTGGAGAAATGTCAGATGTAGTGAAGGGATGAAGCTAGATGAGGCATTTTCAGCTTTCTAGTAGTTTCAGAGTAAAATGATTGACGTTAAGACGTTGAGTTGCTAATATCTAGGTCCATTAGTTGGATTAACTTGGATCCTGAGTGTGAACATAACCTAAGGGTGATGGTGAAAACATGCAAATAGCTGCCGGCTCCCTACAAGGCACTGGATTTAGGATCTGGGGAAATCTGAACTTCCAACAAAGGGCTCAGATTAAAGGTCTGGGCCTATGTGTGACCACAGCTAGGTATAGAGACTATATCCATCTGTCTTGGAAACATGCATAATATTATAGTCAGATTTATCTGCAAAACCCTGGGTAGCGTTAGCATAGGCTTATCCAAGAGAACACAATGTAGGGAGCACCTTATACCCACAAAGTTATCAGCTAATAAATATTAGACAGTCTGAAAGAATAAGGTCATACAGAGCTCCTGGGAGCTGACCAACCTTTGACTTGTCATGAAGGATAACTCTTCTTTCTTTAGTTGTTTCTTCTTAGACTATCCTACTATCCTACCTTTAAAACCCATTGCCTTCTCAGTTTTGTCCTCCCTGTGCAAAAATAACAGCGATTATTGATTTGCAGCAAGTGTGGATTTTTTTTGTTTGGATTTTTTTTGGCTTTCATAATGCTTTATGTGAAGAGGTTTATGTTCCAAAATTAGTAGTGGCACAAGGGAGGGGAAATTTCACCTGGGCAGCAATATCAGAAAAGAACATTACAAAAAATACTGGGAATAAAAGGTTGTTCAGACAACTGGAAGAAGCCTGAACCAAATTTGTAGCTGATATAGATGAGTCTGAGTTTGCTGGAGATAACAGAGGTGCATGTTTCCACTAGAGGAGGATCTATTACTTTTTGTAGACGAGTTTGGCTAGACAGCTTTTTAATTTTGTTAGCTAGACACCAGTGACTGTGTAGTCTCTAGTGCTGCAAATCTAGAACCTCGTGCCAGAATTCTTTTGCTGACTTGCCAAAAATGACCTATTCCCTTAAAAAAAACAAATGGAGAGTTTTTCCTTGCTTTTGGAGGCAAATCTATATTAAACAGTAGGCACTACCAACAATTCAGTGTTTGTTTCCCACAATAAAAGACATCAGAAGCACAGCAGAAAGAGGAGTGGATCCATGGAGGCCATCCTTTCCAGAAAGAGGGATAGATGTGGAGCATGGATTCTGCCAAGAACAGAGCAAATACTGCATGCAGCGTTCTACTGGATTCTTCTAAATGAGATTGAAAGCAGCGTACTGTTTGACAAAATGTCAGAGGAAATGTACCAGAACTGGAATATGTGGTATTTAGATATTTCTTCCAGAGCTGCAATTTCCAAGTTAATTTCTTACAGAATTCATTGGAAATACAGGACAGAAAAACAACTTTCATCATGCAAGGTAGAACTTGAAACTCTAAGAAACCCTTTAAAGTTAGAAATGCTGAAGATGTTTGAATCCTTTATTGAATATAGAGGGTTCAATAACAGCCAAGAAATACATGGCTTTCCTTGCAAAAAGGAGCATGGAAATAAAAATGGGGCTCTCTGCTTTGAAAACCTTTAAAACAGACTTCAATTTTAATGTGCATCTTAATGTGTCACATATCTGCAAAACCAAGACCAAAATTTTCTTTAAGAAAAGGAAAAAGATGTTAAAATCTACAATATCCCAAGGGTCCAAGTGGATCCTGAGTGTATACAATGTCCTTGAAAAAGTATATTGTACAGCTAAACACCATGCAAAAAGTAAAATAGAGAGGATTTAAAAAAAAGAGTTTTGACCAAGTGAAAGCTTTTTTGAGGGGCTTCTAAAGTGTTCTGCTATTCTTTACACTATCCTCTATTATTTTCAGCAGGGGAGAGCATAGTTCTCAGGCAACACAAAGCAATCAGGTTAATAACAGCAATTATACAGCATGTTGGAAATAGCAGAGTAGAGAATGCTCATCTTGTTATTTCCAAAGTGTTCTGTATGTGTCTTACTTGTGGTAAAGCTCAGATCCCTATGAAATAGACAGGAGGTAAGGCAAAGAGCTTTGTGAGGAGTCAGCCAGAGTGTGCGAAGGAAGTAGCACTCAGCTACAACTTTCTTCAAAACAATAAATTCCAATCAGTCGTCTTTGTTTGCTTACACAGGAAGGATGCCGTGAAGACAGGACTCTTATTCAGCCAGGTCCTGGGAAATGGAGCAGTGGGAAGCATTACTCTATGTTCTTAAAAATGTTGCTGAAGTCAATGAGTACAGTCTGATTCAGAATTGACATTTCATATTATTTGTTAACTGGACAAACTGCCTTTACTAAATTACAAGCTCTTTTCATTAGATGCCTCTTTCCTGCCATACAGACAAGTGCTGTTTCTGATTTCTTAATCTTTTCTTTTTCCTTCTGATTTTTTTTTTTTAATTTGTGGTCCAACACAGACATCCTAAATCTCATGGAGCTGAAATGAACTTTGCTCTGACATGTAGAGCAGCAAAAAATTTCCCAGTGGGACAGTTTTCTGCTGGAATTTCCCCAATATTTCTGCTGAGCAGTAGGGAGGCTGGCAGGCTGCCCTCTGGGCTGCCTCCTACCTGCTGTCCTGCCTCCCTGCTCCAGGCCATACTAGTGTGTGAGCTGCCAGGGCATGGGAGCAACGAGATCACCTGTAAGCAGTCTCTTCAGTCTCCTCTTGAGCTCTCCATTTGGCAAGGTGGGCTCCCAGGGCTCCCCAGATGATCTGAGGTCTCCATATTCTGAGTCCTCTGTGCCACACGGGGGCCAGATCTCTGTTGTGGGGTCCCCATCAATGCACTGGAAGTCCAGGTCCAGAATGAAGAAAACGTGTTTTTCGATAGCTTATTAGTCCAAAACCCCTCATGGCGTAGGTCTTAGCGGCTGCTTTTACCTTCCAGTTCACCACATGTTGGGTGCTGGTTAAAACCCCAAAGCTGAATACAAGCGATCTTAAACTTTTAAACTAAGAAAGGGACCAGATCAACATTATCTACTGTTCAGTTGCCCTAATGATAAAAATATACATCAAAAAATGAAAAAAAACCCCTTTGCTGCCGTCTTCCAAACTTCAGAATATCTAGAAATGAAAGACTCTTGTCTGGAAGTAAGGATCTCCATAGGTGAGTGGATCTAACAGAGGATTTTGCTAGTTGCACTAATGTAAGGAGTTTGATCAATTTGGGGCTGTAGATCTTTCATTAACAATACACCCATATTTATACTTGTGTCAATCATCTCCTACATAAGCCCTAAGCTTGCAAAAAGTAGCAGAACCTGGATAAGGCAAATTGTAGTGCACAGGAGCCATGCAGAGAGGTCATCTAAGCTGACAAGAACTGCTATGGGAGGAATGTCACTATTGCCTCTCAGGATCAGAGGTGCTAACGTTCCTGCTGGAAAGAGGTGCTTGTCTCTTTTGGGTTTTTTAACACAAATCATAGCTTCACAAAGCACAAGAGTGAGTTTCTTAATACCATTATTTAATATATTGAAATTCCCAACTGAACCCCCCACCAAATCAGCCAACTCACACGGTGGCCCTAGAAACAAGGCTAAAGGGGACTTTCTTCCCTTTCCTCCTCCTCCTCAGCCCAGAAACAAGGGATAATCATTCTGAGCACACACAGGAGAGCCAAGCAACATCCACCAAACACAGTCTCATCTTTGAAGCATGTTCAGGTATTTTCAGCTGGAGGGGAGAAATGAACCCAAGACCAGCACAGCCTCAGAAGGTGTGCTGACCAGGAGATCATCAGATACAACAGCAGCAAGTGAGAAGGAGAAAGCCTCACTTCCTCTAGAGCGAAGGTCCTCATAGCTGCACTCTGAAGACACCAACTAATTTAAGTGCTGAAGGTGGAATATGTATAGGAATATGTGTATGTCCTCATCGGGGACATAATCATGTAGCTGCTTAGCACTAGTACGGTGGGGAGTATTCTGGTCATGCCCAAGAAGAGATGTCTAAATGTCATAGGACCTTTACAAATGACTGAGAAACTCTACGCAATAACTAAGGAAATGGGAATGTTAGGGGTCTAGTTAGCATCCAGATTAGGCATATTCCATTGTCCTAAGTCCTTTTGTGACTCTGATATCCTAAATATAATGACAGTTGGCATTTCTCCATTTTAAATTTTTTTTAAATATGTCTATATATATATAGCATGCAAAATATATATATATATTTCTTGGCACCTTAAAAGTTTCGTCCTCCCATTTCAAATCCTTCTTCAAGCCTCCCCACTTCTGCGTACCACAAATCTAGTAACTGTGACCCATGAAATTCTTATCCCTTTCTCTACATCTTTGGTTGCTCTGTTTAAGATCTGTACATGCAGGAGATGCAAAGACAGCTGTTATTTTGTTCCCAAAACATTGGAGACTGTTGTGGAGAGATACTGCACAGATTTCTCTCATTGCTACTTTCATGCTGTTCTTTCTGCTTGATTTTTTTTCTTGCTTTAATCTTCCCTGTACAACAGCTTAAAATTAGAAATACTGTTTTTTCTCTTTATATATAAGAAATCTTATAAATTCCACGACTGCATGATGGATCCTTCTTTATAGATACATATATTTTTAGCACAGTGTAACATAATGATACCACAAGTTATTTAGTTAAAAGAGTGAATGTAGGGAAAACAATGTAGGCTCAGTTCTATTGCAGCAAACTCTAGGATCTTCTTACCTGAAGCATATTTCTCCTCAACTCTCTCTGTAGACATTGGAACGTGGTAGGTACCTTCCCAGAGTGATTGATCTCCTCCTAAAATCTGAGTTGCTCTTGGAGATGCCTACAATTCATCATGGGCAGCATCAAAGTGTGGGACCTAGTACCCTCGGTTAGGTGTCTTACATTAGAAGAGGGAATTTAGATTTTAGGTGCCCATGATGCTAGCTGCTCCAAACAGCATCCTGTGTCAGTGTGGTATCTCACTAAAACAGATGACCAGAGGTCTCCATGCAGACCTAGAGCCTTTGCACATTTTGCTGGTAAAGTTATGCTATTGTAGACATAACAATAAATGAGAATAAATGAGAATAAACAAATAACTGCAAAAACGCAGTAGGTTTTCTCCCTGTTGGACAGCTAGCCAAATTTTGTTTTCACTGGTGTTAATACCAATAACTCCTTTCTATTCACAGAAATTGCTCTTGATTCAGCTTGATATAATTATGAAAGAATCTGTCCTGCTCTCCAGGGCCTCATCAGATTCAGATATTTCAAAGAAATCAGGAGTTACAATTATCATTTTCATACAATTTTCAACATGATATGCTATGTTCAATCTGATGAAACACTGCATCATTACAGTAGTGAGGAACAACATGACAAAATTATTTCTTACATAGCTTGCAAATGACTGATTACTCTTATTATTGGGATTTGAAATGATAAAAAAGAAAACTATCCAAAAATTTGCAAGTAAATCAAATAGAAACTGACAGGTATAATTATTTTATATACTTGAAAGGAATTCAAAATCTCCAAAGTGAAGTGTTCTATAAACAGAACAGATGTTTTAAAAAGAAAAAAATGAAGAAATCTGTTTCTTAACATAGTAGCAGCTGGTGTCCTGCAATTATCTTCTACACATTGGAGTCTGTGAATGTTACAGCCTGCTTACAGATAGTTTTATTGTTATGCAATTTGCATTTAATATTCCTCCATATTTTTATTTTTATATAGCAAAAGGAAGGTGTGAGCTCAGACTCCAAAGCTGAGTGTTTGTGCTGGTGTGTGCAGGCACATGAGCATCAGAAAAAAGCGCTCCTGGTTCTTCTAACAGATATCCAGACTGTTTGAAGATACAGGGCTAAGATCCAGAAAAGCTGGATGCAGTTCCTTCAGACTCCTGCATACTGTTGGGACACTTTGCCCAAAACAGAGATAGATCCTGAGGGTGGTTCGACCTACCTCTGCTTTCGGTTAAAGCTAGTTGATGGTAGCTGTTTGCCGATTTCTGTTTTCACAAATGAGAACCAACTTGCCTTGACTAAGCTGCTGACTACTCAAATGTGTGTTTCAACCCAGGGTCCTCATTTCCCCTCTGTAAAACCAAAACATTACTTCTTCAATGAAACGTGCATTGCACTTTTTTAGGTTCCGGTGTTACCGAGGACTGTTTGCAGGCATATTTTTAAGCATCACAGCAAAATTTAGGCACTTAACCTAAATTAAGTTCAGCTGTCAACTTAAATTTGACAGCTACGCAGTGGAGCACATTTAAAGCAACAGCCAGTGTTTGCATAGACAAAGGACAGACGTAGCACTTCTGAGGCCCTCCAAATGTATGTCTAAAATGGGTACATAAGCCCTCCCTCTCAAGGCCTTCAGGGTCACCTGCCATGGAGGCAATTGATAAAGTAGGCATTTACTTCAAGAAAAAAAAGCTTCCCTGTATTTTGGGTACACACTAAGGCCCTAAGTCAGGAGCGAATGGCACCCCCTAACACAGGTGTGCTCAGTGGCCGGGGGAGCAGTCACGGGCAGCTTGTACAAGAATCTCTTCTTACAGAAGTTTGTCCCAGTTCAGTTTTTGAGGCTGCCAAATTCAGCAGGGGTCTGAGCTTGGTTTGGGGCTCCTGAGGTACAGCGATACCAACACAAAATAATTGTTCGTTTCAGTTTTGCTCTTCAACAGGGAGTTAAAAATGAGTATAGGAAGGCTTTTGATAACTTTGAAATATTAATTATATTCATTGCAACACAGAGGCCAATGAAGAGTGTGGTGACAGCCTGGAAGGCTGAAAATTTGACCTACAATGTACAACTACCAGTATTGCATGTGGTGTTCCTTCTTTTTCTTTCTAGAGCGAGTGGGAAAAAAAGATTAGGCTGGCCTGTGATACTCTCTCATGAATGCTGTGAGCTATGTGCTCCATCAATATTTGTTTATCTTAGGACTTAAAAGAAGAGCAGAACAGACTTCAGGAATATTTCTTCTTGGACAAGGAAGAGAAGGCGTAGCAATACTGCAGCCTTCTGCGAATTTATGCTTATATTGTCATCTATTGTATTTCATAGACAAGAAGGGGGGGAAAAACCTCTTTTAAGGCAAACTTCTGTTTAATCATTTCAACACAAAAGAAGCACTGAGGTTCCCTAAACCCAGAGGAGCTGTCATTTGAGATACTCCAGGGTGTGCAAGACATTCAAATGGGTCTGGCACAAATGAAAAATGCCATTCCAGACCTGTGCCATTCTGCAGGAGCAGCTGGAGACAATACCAAAGAGTGTACCAAAGAGTGTGCCAAAAGGCACCAAAAAGGTACCCTGTCCTTTCCTGGTCACCATCATCCAGCGATTTCTTCCCATCAGTGAGAATCAAACCTGGAATGTCCTGCCTGGGCTCTATGAACTGCAGAGGGCTCCTCAGAGAAAAGGATCCAAAATGTGGCAGTGCTGGGGGCCGGTGAGGAGCCAGGAGCTGGGGAACCACAGCCATTCAAGGGTATCCTTAGGAAGATTTGCTGTAATTCCTGAAAAGGAGGAATTCTACTTTTCAGAAATAGTATAAATGCTATGTCAGTGATGTTTATGTGTTATTTAGACCTTTCCATGTCTTGCTTATTACGTTGCAGAGATGGAGGATGCTTTGATTATATAGTGCCATGTCAGATGTTTGCTCGAATAGTAATATTGAATTCATATTGAGTTCCTGAAGTCTTTGCATTTCCCACTGCTTTAACACTACCCACCCATCAAGAGTACTAATTAGAGGGAAAATATAGCTCACACCAGTTATTTATTTTTATATAACAACCCTTGGCACAAACTTCCTAATGCCCTTTTCTCTCATTAAAATCCAATCAACTAAAAGTAGTCTTTATTATGTGGCCCATGAAATAACTTAATTTTAGAACAAAAGGATATGAAGGCTATTGGTTGTTTGAAATACATCCTAGCAATGTACTCTGGAGAAAGAAGAGGTATGTGTATCTTCAACTCACTGGGGAGATCTTGAGAAAACAGCTCCCAGAAAGGATAGCTGGTGTTTCATTGCCTCAGTACCTGCTGTTTGTTTCCACCATGCCTTCTCCACATGTATGATTGCAACTTTGAAAGAAGAAAGTGAAAATAAAAGACCAAAGCAAAGACAATGAGGAGAAGTATATTAAAAAAGAGAGAACAAGGAAACAAGACAAAATAAATGAGTCTTTGCTGATACCAGGTGCAGTGACAAAGTAATTGTTTCAGAAAATGCTCCTGTCAGAAAACCTCTTTGCCACAAAGGAAAGGAGAGGGGAAGACAAACACAGTACCAGCTGGAATATTTGCAATCTTACTTGTCAAATGGTCTTACTTGTTTTCACCTATATAATGCATTCATTTAGACTTAAATCCTGCTGTGGAAATGTGCAACACATCAGCAGCTGGAAGCAGTGGTAGGACTTGGCTTGCCATTGCCGACACATCATGCCAGCACTTCAAAGAGGTGCACTGTCACTTGTGTGGTCACGCAGTGAATAGACAGTGGCACGGAGACATGTTTCCTCTGCCTCCCCCCAAACCAATCCCTGTAAATGCCAGCCTGTTTCCTTAAATCGCCTTTGAAACACTGATTGCAATCTAAAGAGGGGTCCTGTTCTGTGAAAATGAGGGTTTTCATGTGCATGCTTGTGGTATCAAAGCCACCCTTGCTCTGGACTGGTTGAATTTACCTTGCTTTCCCTTCATGTACATGCTCCTCTTTGGAGCATTAAAGGCTTCTCCCTGGCCTAGCTATCACCTGGTGGTGGTGTTGATGGAGAGGAGATGTCACTTGGATTTCCAGTTTTCCAGCTGTGTTTTAATAAACAGCACATAAGCCTGATGCTGGCCCAGTTGCAGGAAGGAAAATACAGCTGGACTGAAATGTCTGTCTGTGCGGCTGCACGTGCCAGGCAGCCTGACAAACAAGGTCAACTATTAAAACCAGAAAAGCCCATGTAGATAAGGCCTGCTGTCACAGGGTGCAGCAATGGCGTTATAAATGCTGAGCAGTAAATGCTGATTTCTACCCTGCTTAAGAAGTTTAAGGCAGATTAAGGAGAAAAATATTCTGGGGGACGTTTCTTGTTGGGATCTCTGACAACAGGATCCGTATAGCTGTTACCACTGCAATAGTCCTGCATCTTTCTTGTTTACCAAAGCAGCATCCTGGCTAAACTCTATGGGACAATACTTGTGTCACTGCAAGGAGCATGTTGAGATATGGACCTCCTGGGATCCTCCCTGTTTAGATATTTTATTATTTTAGTGTCTTTTATCCTTTATTTCAGATAAATATATATTCTTCATTGTTTAACTAGCTTTTGTTAACCCAGTTCCATGTAACTTTCAGCTACTTGAGGAAAATCTCACATAGTGGAAAAGGTAGAGAAAAATAATAATAATTAGAAAGTGACCAAGTGAGGCTCTAAAACAGCGCAGTGAAATACTGCTTTTATTTACCTACATTATGTCATGAGGGTTAATGGTGCTACATGAGGCCAGGTGAAGGCAGAGTTTTACCCTGGGTTTGATTCTAAGCTGAGAACGTGGTTTCTGATGCCCTTGTCTTAGACTGGTGAAAGAACATTCACACAGGGAAGTGAAAGATATTTGTAGTAGGGATACAGGACTCCGACAAATATTCTACTTCATCTGCACATTCTGCATCATACTCAACAAAAAGTTTTGTCCCAGTGGAACAAATACCATGTGAGGTCTACCAGTTAGCTATCACCTGGGGCAGCGAGGAAATCTAAGGGGAAAGCGAGTGAAAAAAAGCCACTAATGGCATTACAGCTGACAGTGGTTATAATCCAAGCTGTATGCTGGTATCTGAACTGACATACAGCTTGGATGCTGAGTGGTATAAAATATGCAAGGATCTGCTGTGGCTGCTGCAAACAGGCCTCGAGAGAAGGGACTGCTTTTTGTCAACTCAGTCTTTTTTGATCTTATGACACGTATCAAGTGAAACTATCCAAACTGTTTTTCCCTGTCAAATATTTCACACGTTTTGGAGCCTTTAGTCCCAGTTTAGAAGCTAGGCAGCCTTGGCTTTCCTTACCAGTTCAATTCGCACTCTCTCAGCAGACAAATCTTCACCAATTCAAACCATCAATTAAACACATCCATTCCTACTTAACAGCCACTTGCCCAAACTGGCAACAGCAGTTGCTTCTGCTGGAAGGATAAAATGTTTCTGACAGAAGAAATGAAGGAAAGCTCCAGCTCTGCCATATCTTGTGTCTGTCTGAGTAGCTCCCTCCTCCAGACGAGTCCTACCTCTGAGACATCTGAGCCCCTGGAGCTGATCTGCTCTGAGTTCTGCCCAGTGGCAGCAGCACATGAGCTGTGAGTTTTTCCTCTGCAAAAATTTCAAAGGGGCAAGTGGGCTAGAATGAAAAGGACTAATATCACAGTCTTGGCCTTAGCACCGGCCTCTGTGCACACCACTCAGCGGCTCCGCACCTCCAGGAAGGCTGCAGACTGCCTGCTGTCTGACCTCCTGAGGTGGACAATAGGCTCCTTCACCGTGCAGTGGGTGTGGGCTAGTCACCCCTGCCAGGGAAAAGGGAGAGCAAAGCATGGCTCCCCGGCTTTCCCACACCATTCCTGCTCGCAGGGCACTCGTGTCTAACTAACTATCCTCCCAGAGAAATCCCCCAAGGATGAACAATTTCTCATAGATACCTGGGCACCCCTCTCCCAGAAAAGTTTCTGGGCATCAGGCATTTCAGTAGGAGCGGAGGGTTAAATGACTCTAAGAACCCACTCTCATCCCATGATTATGAGCATGGAGAAAAAGAAAGAAGGAGAGACACAGTTCAATTTTGCTTTTATTAGATCCTCACCTTTTTTTTGCCAGGTTTTTAAAGGCAAGAGCCTTAAAGCGAAAGAGGGAATGAGTCACTGCAATAGCTTCTCATTAAACTAATGACAAGACATATAAACAGAGGGAGCTCACTTGGCTAATGTTCCTACCGTACGCAACGCTAAGCCATAGGAAATTAAACCATAAAAAAGTCATGTAGCATGCCTTGGACTGGGTGTTCAATTAACCTTAAATTGGAAATGTTAACATTTGATTTGAAAACAACAGTTAGGCATTTGCACCAGGTGCCCTGTAGCTGGATAGGGTAAAAAAGAAGTAAGATCAAATATCAAGCTCTGTTGTTTGCACTTTTGAGTGAATATGCACTGGGTAGTAGTACCTCTGTTGAACCACATTTCCAAAGGCAGGGAGCTCCTTGCTGTTCTCATTGCTCTCTTTTTAATACCAAGTCAATTACCCAGACACCTTCTTGGGAAAGACACACTTCTGAAAAATACCCTCTCAGTAAAAACCATTATTTTCCAGTCTGACTCCATAAAAATCAGCCTGCCAGAAAAAATAAATTCTGAAGGAGCCCACACTAAAAACTCTCTTTAGAGAATATTCCATTTTCAGTAGAGAAGTAGATATGAATGGTCCTCATCCAATTCAAAAAGATTAAAAAGCCAATAAGATGTTAATCTGCAGAAAACATCTTGTAACAAAACTGTTCTAGGTCTACAGTGTCAGCCACAGATTGCAGGAAGAATAAGATCTTTTGGTACTGAGAAAATAATACTGAAATTGTTTTTAAAATTGCAAACACTCGGAAGTGTTCAAAACAGACCCATTTTCAGCAGTGTTTCCCAACTAATATTTACTAACTTTTAAATTGAAATTTTTAATTGAAATGAATGAAAAAAGCAATCATTATTTTGAAACATTTTTATAACATTTTATTTTAAATGGGGATTGACAGTTCCTGATATGCTTGACAAAAATGTGGACATAGCAGTATTAATGCCAACTAGTTTTTAAGCAAAGAATTGAAGATCACGTTTTTCTAGCAACAACTCTATGTAATTGCATAAGATCTCAGTCCTCTCTGCCTGATAATTTTAAGTTTTGGAGCAATTCATGTTGAAGCATCTGTTATAGCTTTGGCAAAAAACCCCAGCAACAACATACCTTTTTGTCTCATAAATACCTTAAAAATAGCTGAAGCTTCTTCAGCTCCATGGCTAATGTAAAGGAAATAAGGAAATATGTTCATTTCCTCTCCTTTGTGTAAAGGCCAAGGTTTAACAGAGAAAGAAGAATAATTTAGAATTTTAACTATGTTTGTAACAAGCAATCAGGAGAACTCTATACAAAGATCCTTAACAACAGAAAACAAAAAGAGCAGAATGTCAAAAACACTAAAAACTGTAAGAAATGTAAGGCCAACACAAAAACAGCCCAACAAATTAAATTACAGAAATATTGTATGTGATCACTCCATTAAATTTATCCATTACAAATTGCACAACATTCCTATATGATAAAACATGAGAGCTGAGCAATCATTTATTCCTGGCATTGCTCAGCATGCAGTAGAAGTACAAGTAGAAGAATGACTTTTACACTGAGTAACCCTCACTAATAAACAAGGCCATTATCCTGGCAATGCAAAAAATAATTACAAATACTTGAAGGTGGGTGGGTGGCTTGGTGGGGGGTTGCCGATAGACTGTAATGGAGAAATTTTTGAGCCTGGAGGTGCAAGTAATTTTCTCTACTGGTTTCGAGAGAGAGCTGTTTCAAAAGTGGTAGCTAAAAATAAAAGGACATTATTATTAAACACCATCAAGCTGACAGACACTTCTTTAGTACGATGCAAATAAAGTCTTCATGTCACAGATTATGACTCCTGCTATTTTCAGTTCTTTGCCAAACTTGAACGTTTTGGGCCAACAGTTTTCACAAGAAACAAGTGCCTTAGTTTGAACGTGTTTGTTTAAGCTCTGTCTAATGCCGTTCAGTCTTTTCTGAGAGAGGAATTAAGGAAAAATATGTTTTCTTTTGCTCAACACAAGTCTTACAATGCTCTTTAATTAAGAAGTTCTAGCACCTCTACGTGACACAGCCAAGATGACGTTCATCTGTGTAGACTTGGTGTCAAAGCTGTTCTTTGTGCAATCCCTGTGCAACTTTATTGCCATCTATACTTCAGTTTCAGCTAAGGCTGGTGTGTTAAATGCCTTCTTTGCCTCAGCCTTCACTATATATGTCTCCCTGACCTCTGTGCTTAGTGGAAGGGTTAAAAGAGGAGAAGGAACAGCAGCGCAGATGAGTCAGGGACTACTTGAGAGAACATGAGCAATATAAGTCCCTGTGGCTGATAAGCTGCATCCAAGGATGATGAAAGCTGTCTAATGTCTTTGCAAGGCTTTTCTCTACCATATTTGAAAGATTGTGCAAACTGGGGGAGGTCTCTGACACCTGAAGAATGGCACCCATCTTCAAAAACAGCCAGAAGGAAAATAAAGCTGATCAGCCTTACTGCAGTCCATGGGAAAATCATGGAGCAAATCCTCTTGGAGCATGTTTCTGGTCACAAGAGTGAGAAAAATGTGATAGGGAATATAGTCAGCATGGATTTGTCATCTATCTGGACCTCTGTAAGGCCTTTGACACGGTCCCCCAAGACATCCTTCTCTCTAAATTGGAGGGGTATGGATTTGATGGGTGGACTGTCCGGTGGGTGAGGAATTGGTTGGATGGTCACATCCAGAGGGTAGTGGTCAACAGCTCAATGTCCAGATGGAGGCTGGTGACGAGTGGCACCCCGCAGGGGTCTGTATTGGGACCGGTACTGTTGAATATCTTCATCAATGACATAGACAGTGGGATCGAGTGCACCCTCAGCAAGTTTGCAGATGACACCAAGCTGAGTGGTGCAGTCAACACGCCAGAGGGATGGTATGCCACCCAGAGGGACCTGGACAAACTCGAGAAGTGGGCCTGTGTGAACCTCATGAGGTTTAACAAGGCCCAGTGCAAGGTCCTGCACCTGGGTCGGGGCAACCCCCGGTATCAATACAGGCTGGGGGATGAAGGGACTGAGAGCAGCCCTGCCGAGAAGGACTTGGGGGTACTGGTGGATGGAAAGCTGGACATGAGCCAGCAATGTGTGCTTGCAGCCCAGAAGGCCAATCATATCCTGGGCTGCATCAAAAGCAGCGTGGCCAGCAGGTCGAGGGAGGTGATTCTGCCCCTCTCCTCTGCTCTGGTGAGACCCCACCTGGAGTACTGCATCCAGCTCTGGAGCCCTCAGCATAAGAAAGACATGGACCTGTTGGAGCAGGTCCAGAAGAGGGCCACAAAAATGATCAGGGGGATGGAACACCTCTCCTGTGAAGAAAGGCTGAGAGAGTTGGGGTTGTTCAGCCTGGAGAAGAGAAGGCTTTGGGGAGACCTTATTGCAGCCTATCAGTACTTAAAGGGGGCTTATAAAAAAGATGGGGGCAAACTTTTTAGTAGGGCCTGTTGTGACAGGACAAGGGGGAATGGCTTTAAACTAAAGGGGGATAGATTTAGACTAGATATAAGGAAGAAATTTTTTGACGCTGAGGGTGGTGAAACACGGAAACAGGTTGCCCGGAGAGGTGGTGGATGCCCCATCCCTGGAAACCTTCAAGGTCAGGTTGGACGGGGCTCTGAGCAACCTGATCTAGTTGAAGATGTCCCTGCCCACGGCAGGGGGGTTGGACTAGATGACCTTTAGAGGTCTCTTCCAACCCAAACTATTCTATGATTCTATGATTCTATGATTTACTATGCATAAATCATGCATAATCACTCCTGACCCACCTGACAGTTTTCTGTGATAAAATTACTGGATTTGTGGATTAGAGGAGAGGAGAGGAATGGATATCATTTACCTTGATTTTAGGGAGGCTTTTGACAGTCTCCCATGATATTTTTGTATCCAGTTGAGACACGTTTTGGATGAGCGAGCAGTTACATGGGTATAAAAATGGTTGGATGATCAGGATCAGAGGGCCCCAATTAATGGGTTGTACTCCACCTGGATGCCTGTAACAAGTGAGATACTGCAGGGGTCCTCTCCTCTTGGGATCTGTCCTATCTAACATCTTTATCAGTGACCTGGAGGAGGCAACCGAGTGCACTCTCATCAAGTTTGCAGCAAGATGACAGCAAGCTGGGGAGACCAACTGATATGCTCAAAAGAAGGGCTGCCATCCAGAGGGGCCTAGACAGACTGGGGAATGGGTGAACAGGAAACTTATGAAATGCAGTGAAGACAAATGCAAAGTCCTGCACCTGTGAAGGAAGAAGCCCCTGCAGTGATGCAGGCTGGGGGCTGCCTGGGGAGCAGGTCTGTGGAAGGAACCGGGGGGCCAGGCTGGGCAGTGAGTTGCACAGGAACCAACAGTGTGCCCTGTCAGCAAAGATGGGCAACAGCCTCCTGGGCTGTATTAACAGGAGCAGAGAAGGTAGGTTGAAGGAATGGTTCATCCCCCTTTAATTACCTCTTGGACCACATCAGGATACTGCATTCAGTTTAGTCCACTCAGGACAAGAAAAGCAACAACAAACTGGAGTGAGCTCAGAGGAGGCCACCAAGCTGGTCAGGGGATGGAACACTTGCCCTATAAGGAGATGTTGAGGGAGCAGGACTTTTAAACCTGGAGAAGAGATGGCTTCAGGTGGGCCCCACAGCAGCTTCCCAGTTCCTATGGGGAGGTTACTGAGAAGACAGCCAGGCTCTTCGCTGAGGTGCATGGCAGGAGGATAAGAGATGATGTGCGTAAGTTGAAACAAAAGAGGTTCAGACTGGATATAAGGAAAATTTTTTTCCCAACAAGGACAACCCAGGTGGGGCACAGATATGCCAGATGGTATCATCTCCAGCCTTGGAGATTTTAAAGACCTGACTGGATAAAGCCCTAAGCAACCTGCTCTGACCCCACAGCTGGCCCTGCTGTGAACAGGAGGTTGAACTTGAGATGTCCTAAGGTCCTTCCCAACCTGAGTTATCCTGTGATCCTGTTCTGTGATCACCCTAAAGTAGGCACTTAGTCACCCTAAGACTCCACCAGCTGTATTGGCAAGATCTCTATTGACTATAATGGGAACTTAGAAGGCTCCTAGCAGCCATCTGGATGTCTACCTGTGACACCTAAATATTGATGTGTTAATCTTGAGCTGAATCCCACCTTTACTGACACAAATTGAGCCTGACCACATGAGCATTCCCTTATAGACCAAATGTGCATGTTGCACCTTAGGACTTTCACTGCAACAGTCCAAAAGGACTGTTTGTGTTTGTGCATCAAACACAGTATAATCAGCTAGATTATCCTGCTGTATGCAGTGTTGGTGAGGCCTCACCTTGAGTACTCTGTGCAGTTCTGGGCCCCACAACTTAAGAATGATGTGAAGGTCCTTGAATGTGTCCAGAGGACAGCAACAAAGCTGGTGAAAGGGCTGGAAGGAATGTCCTATGTGGAGCAGCTCAGGACTTTGGCCTTGTCTAGTTTGGAGAAAAGGAGGCTGAGGGGTGACCTCACTGCTCTCTGCAGCTTCGGGAGGAGGGGAAGCGGAGAGGGAGGTGCTGAGCTCTTCTCCCTGGTATCCAGTGATAGGCCACGTGGGAATGATTCAAAGCTGCGCCAGGGGAGGTTTAGACTGGACATTAGGAAGCATTTCTTTACCGAGAGGGTGGTCAAACACCAGCACAGGCTTCCTAGGGAGGTGGTCGATGCCCCAAGCCTGTCAGTGTTTAAGAGGCATTTGGACAGTGCCCTTAACAACATGCTTTAACTTTTGGTCTGCCCTGAATTGCTCAGGCAGTTGGACTAGGTGATCGTTGTAGGTCCCTTCCAACTGAAATAGTCTAGTCTATTCTATTCTATCTTACTGGTGCTGATCTGGTCAGCCACGGTCAGAGGAGCAAGGTCATCAGCTTTGGCTTTTTTTGGAACCTGGCAGACAAAGGTGAAGATATTTTACAGAAGGATAAGAAAAGGAGGGTGGCAAGATGCAGGACGAAAAGGAAGCGAAGGAAGGGGCTGGACTAAATATGGAGGGTAAGGCAGGGAGAAAGGAAGGAGATAGCAGAAGCAGAGACGGTATCTGGGGATCTATGGTTGTGGTTGGAGTCAGGACAGGTTGAACAGGGTCTGTAACTACCAGATAACCCTAAAATAGATAATGCTGTCAATTTCTGGCACTGTTGTGTTGCCATAAAATAGCCATGGAGTGCAAAAATAACCTTAATTCAATAGTTGGTGCATTTGCATTACAGTACAGTAGGGGAGTAGTCACCAGAGAGTTAAAGTCTGAATCACCATACATACATGCAAGGTTGCATAGACAGTCTTAAGTCTGGTATTTTCTAAGTGCAGTGTGCTTGCCATTACATTATTCCCCATTTTATGATATTGTTTTTGTAGTTTGGATTGATAAAGTCTTGGAGCAAGAGTTGTGCCTTATCTAACTCTCAGAAAGGCATCCAAGTGAATAGTGAATCTGCATGGAAAACAGTTTAATATATTAATCAGCAGAAGTTTTAATAGTAATGAAGTTCAAATATTGGTATTAAGAAGATAAAACCCCTTCTAAAAGAATTTTAGTTCTACCCGGTTTACTACGAAAGAAATTATGCTGCTATTGCTAAAAGCCCACAACTTTGCTCTCTTAAATACTAGGAAAAAAAAGAATGTTTACCTCCACTCACCAGGCTCAGACTCTCCACAGCAGTACAGACCCTCTTCCCCAAAGGGAAAGGAGGTTGACTATTTGGTCTCATTCCAAAGGATACAAGACAGGTTAATGCTGAAGATAACGCACTCGTCAAAAAACACCACACTCCATTATGCAGTGAGGAAGAACAGAAAGATGGAGTTGGAGAAAAAAATATGGAAAATTGACCTGAAGGCCCAAATGTGATAAATCCCAAATCCACCATCTGCTGAATTCTGAGTCCAAGCATACATTTGCACACTTCCTAAATCTGGACTTCGTCAACCAAAAGATCTGATCTATGCAAGTAGTTTATTAACAAGAGGCAAAAAGAATTGATGCTATACACTGAATAATGGAGTTGCTCAATTACAGTTCTTATTATCCCGTGACCCAAACAGGAGAAAGTGTGAAATTAATTGATAAAAATCAAAGTCTCTTGTATGCAAATATCAAGGCAATTGTTGAACAAGAAATTTATGATTAATAACCTGAAATACAGCAGGTAGTTCAAGAAGAATCACTTCTTACAATTCTGAATCGTAGCAACAATGAAAATGTTAAAGAAGCTGAGAAAAGCTTTCTTCTACCAGAAAACTGACTTAAAAATAAATGACTGATAGAGGTTGAATTGAATAATAATTGCAGTTAAGTAGTCTAATATAACTAAAGACAATATGTTCTTCAACTTTAGAATTACCTACTTATGCACTATTGTGAAAAGACAAATTGGATCCAAAAGCTGTTTTTCAACATTAGTAATATTTATCTAAAAAGAAAAATTCCCTAAGGTCAAAGTGGCATTAATAATTATACGTGGATTAAGCTTCTGTAGGGGAATTCCACACAGGATTAACATTTAAAGTACACCAGTCTTTTAAATTCTGGACCTGTTATTTAAGGTGAATTGGTAGATGAACTGAAAAAACACATATTAAACACATTCTTGATTATTCATTAAATTCTCTTAGTTCTCTTAATAAATGTCATCACCTGGTTTGAGACAATTTGTTCATGCACCTTATTTCTAATCTCCTGTTATTTATGAACAATATTTCCCCTGAAGTGTTTCAGGAAATGAAATGCTGGGATTGGAAATCTTCAGAAATGGATTGACAAAAAAATAATATTCTGAGCTACAAAACATACCAGTTTTGTGTGTATCTATACTGAATCCTTACATTGACTCTTCAGTCAAAATATATCTAGTGGACTTGCAGGCCTAAGACAGTTCTTGGTTGAAATTTAATACCATTTCACAGGTGGATTTTAAGAAGAAAAAGTACAATCATCAAGTTAATTAATCAAGCATTTGTGATGTAGTGGGTAAAGAAAAAAGACCAGTAACGTAACTGGATTTCACATGAAGATGTTCAGATGTAAATCCCAACAGTATAATTACAGAGAGGCCAGGAGATCACCAAGTGAGGCAGATCATCACACAACACTCGTCACCATATTTGAATGCAGATGTGGACTTCATGTTAGAATAGAGCAAGAAGCTATTTTCTCATTTTCTTAGTTTTGGAATATTTTTAATTCCTCTACCAAACTGAGACAAAACCCAAGAACCTCAAAGAGACCGAAATGAAACAAACAAACAAACAACCCCCCTCCCCAAGAAATATAGCTTTAGAGCAGTGGAAATGCTTACTTTTAGATGTTGATCTTTTTCATTAAGAATCTTACTTTTCACTGTAGTTACATTTCAGAAGGAAAGTATTTCTGAAATGAAAAAGCAGAGCATTTCATTTTGAAGATACTAGAACAAGATATTAAACAAATGTCAAATCTTTTTGACTTGGAAAAAAAACCTGAAAGCAATTCTTTGTTATAAAAAAAGTCTAGTTTTGACAAATTGCCATTTTCAAACTTGTATATTACATTCAGCTCTACACATCTCCAGGATGCATTGCAATGAACTGATTCTTGTGTGATTATGTATGTGCATTAGGAAAGAAACCAGACACAGGCTGACAGCCAGATGGCCTCCTATGATCTTTGGACTTCTAAATGTGAAAAATAAACAAAATGAAGACCAGCAAAAGGAGGTCTCACATTGTAATATCCCTTTCAGGGAGTTTTGAAAATGTTTTTCTTCTTGATTCTGGCTGGAATACAACAGAGATGACTACCAAAAAATGTTCTCTATTAAATAAATTAATTGCCTGAGTTATCCCCATTACTTTTTCAATATATATTCAATTACACATCTATTAGTAAGTGTATTTCATTTGTGGAAGATGATACCACAACTCGAAGAATTATGAACTGAGAGCTTAATCAGACATCCAAGTACTTGTGAATATAATTTGTAAGTATAATAAGTTAATTTTTTCTCCTTACTTAAACTTTTATGCCCCAAATAATTGCAGTGCTCAAGTGGAAATGGGAGCCGCATGTGGCCCTGTAACCCAAGAGCAGTCAGCGAGTCATATCACATATTGCACAATTGCCTGGGTTAGCTATCTCAGAGCGAGCTGGTCTCTGCCTCGTGCTGTTTGGTAAAACATCGAACATCTTAGCAAAATAGCGGCTGGATTGTTCTTGAAAAGGATATCTGGGGCCAAAAACTCTGCCAATTTTCCAGCCTCCTGACCTTGGATCTCCAAGAAAGAGGTCAAAATATCCCAAACACAAATTTTAGAGCAACCTAAATATAATGTTGATGAGATGGTTTCACAATCACTTCTTTGTCGAAGCTCAGCGAGACTCTCTGTGCTCCAGTTCCACTGAACTCTGGTTCATCCCAAGGTAGACCCTCTTCCTCGGCAGGGATGGGAAGGGGCTGGCATAAGTCAAGCCATGCCCAGGGCACCCCTTCCTCCCTTGAGCCACAGAGTACTTGGCTCTTTGTCATTCTCTTTCTATACATGCAGTTTATAAAATTTGACTGCCCAGGAAGATTGGATGTCAGTGGCTATTGCACTCCCTGTTTTCCCCTTTCTGTAGATGGAAATTTTTTATCAGTCTGACGCACAAAATGGCAGGCAGGGCAGCATGCTATCAGAGCTGGCAGGCTGAAGGAGCTGAGGACGTCTCGTCATATGCCACTTTGGACAAGAGAGAAATGGCACACAATAGAGTGGTTAAAAGGTAATTTTCACATAAAGAACTCAGAACAGGAAATCTGGCTGACAACAAATGGATTGGAGGTAGGAGAGAACACCAGTCAGTCACCACTGACACATACTATCTTCCAGGAAAATACAGCTGAATAGGAGGAGGGGACAGAGGACTAGAGCTTGCTGAAAGCAGAGCAGATGGCTCAGGCAGTGCAAGGGCAATGTCATCTGGTCATCAGGTGAGCCACAGGAGGAGAATTTACAAGGTATTTTTAAAGTATGCGTTCACATTTATTTGTCCCAGTCATGTGATAAAATAAGAATAAATCTTCTTTACTAGTGATGCTTTGTTGTCATTTATCTGTGTGCTTATACAGCACAGCTGACACAGCTCCATAAACAATGTTCTGTGGCCAATTACGGCAGTGATGAAGCTATAAAATGTGTGCCAAAGCAACAGGTGAATGATGTTTTTAAAGCCACTAAATCTTTTCCTTTGAGTTTGAATTCAGAACAGATTTGTTCTCGTTATCATTGTTATTATTACCATTATCTTTATGACTGTGACATATAGAGGTTGTCACAGAATAAAAGATGTCCCTTGCCCCAGGGAAGGTCATGATTTAAATTTAAGACAAGGGACTATTAATAACATCAGAGAGGTGAAGAGGGATTTTCAAGGAAACAAATGCTAATTGGCAAGATGGGAGGGGATATCAGGTTGCCAAAAAGGACAAGCTTTTCCAAATTTTTTTGTAGATATTATGTAAAAGAAAGTTAGAAGGAGTATTCTGAATGACAGCAAGATAGAGTTGAAGATGTTTATGGCATTATCTCCCCAGCATGGGTGAGAGTGGAAGAAGTCATCACAATGTGCTTGGAATTTAGCAAGCAGGAGATTGGAAATCATAGAGCAATCAAAGATAGCAGTGGTCTTTGAAGAACGGAATGACAGGTGACAGGCAGAGTAGGGACTGGCCATGAAAGGCTTTGAAAATAGAAATGTCACTTAAATTTAGCAAGATAGAGAAGCAGAATGCAAAGACATAGAAAATAATAGGTAAGTGGTAGCACTCTGAACAGATAAGGGGAAAAATGTGTTTATCAAAGCCAGAGGAAAATATGTTTCAACAACTAAGACGAGCTGATGATGAGAGCTGTGAAAGAGATTTAGCTGTGTGGATGGACTGCAAGCATGACATTTATGCAATGCTGTTCAGGGTGAACTTCAGGATGCCAGGAGGCACAGAGAAGATACAGATGAAGTTGATGACCAGGCTAAGGATGCAGGAATGGGTACTACCCAAAGGAACTAATACCAAAAGGAGAAGGGAGTGATAAAGCACTCTGGTAAGTATAGGTGATAGCTGGACATCCATGAGTAGGTGTCAGAGAAACAGGCTGAGATCTTAGTGTGTATCAATAGAGGAAGGCTGGTTAGAGACATAGACTGTCTTGTTGGCGACTGGAAGGAGATCCAAGGGAAGACAGTCACTGCAACCAGAGGAAGACAAGGTTTTCCAAAGAATAACATGATCAGTGATGTCAAAGCAGACAACAGGTCAGGAAGGATAGTCCTGTAGCAGAGATGCTGAGCCTCTCTGAGGATTTGCTGAAGGATTAGATGTGAGTGAGAGCTTAAGGAAACAGTGTAAAAGATGGAAACCACCTTCACAACAAGATGCAATCAAAATGGAGGAGTGAAGCTCTTGCCAACAGATAGGGCAAGGGGCAGTAGTCAGAAGAGGCAAGTGAAGTTGAAAGGAATGTCTTAAGATGGACAAGGTGGAAAGTTTTCTGTATCATGAGGAAAGAGGTCTAGGGAAGACTGAGAAGAAAGGGGAAGTGCAAACGAAAGGATAAGAAGAGTTCTGGAGAGACCAGCAAAGGCTTGCCAGGAGACGTGAATGTTAGCATTGTCTTAGGTACTCTATTCTGTCTCAGTAATTTATTACTCATGCGTTTGTGAGCTGATTAACTTGACTGTTATCCAGTTTTCCCCCAGCAGAGCAGAAAGAATCATAAAAGTTTAAAAGAAAAGCAAATAGAGAGTTTTGCTAACTCTTCATTCTGATTCAAAGAGAATGAGCAGTGATGGAAGAAGATTGTAGAGGGTGGTAGAATCAGTAGATTTGCTTGCTTGTCACAATTTAAAGGTCATCCATGGTGCTGGATTGCCAGAAGATTAGATCCTATACTGGAGGGATTGAAATGTTAAAGTGACATTTTTAACAGCACACGATGGAAATGACAATGTCTTCTGTAAGCAGAATACCATCATTCTGCTGTTGGCTTTATAAAAATAAAATATTTGGAGAAAGAACTTATGCAGGCTTGGATCAATGACTATGGCTCCCAAATTACATAAAGGCATAGGTCTCTTGCTCTTGAAGACCCAATGGTGCTATAATAAAGTCAGTGGGTGATTTACCACTGATTTCCAAAGAGATTTCTCCCCCATGATCTAAGGTTTTTTTAGCATTTTACCAGATGAACTGGTAGATAGAGAGATCCAAACAACAATACTGATCAATCTCTCTCAAGCTGGGGTGAGCTTCTACTCCGTGCTGACCTCTGTATCACCAGCTCTGGGTCCTTGACTAAATGGGAAGCTGCCAAAGTAGTCCCTCACATCTTTTTAACTGGTCTGTAGCCAGGAAAACTCTCTAGTGTGCTACAACAACCATCAGATATAAGAAAACTGGAAATACCAGATCTAATTTCAAAAAGGTTCTGGAGGTGTTAGCTTGCATTACTGTTAGTAATTGTGGAGCACTGTCCATAGACTCAGCTCTGGAAAAGACACATGGTAAGTCACAGAATCATAGGATCATGCCATAATTCAGGTTTGAAGGGACCTCTGGAGGTCTTCCAGTCATCATCTAGAATAAGTCAGGGTGCTGAAACCAACATGACTTCTCTCATCAATGTCAACAAGAAACAGGACCAATGGCATCTTCTCTGAATTGCTATAATCTACCATGGTTTTTTGACCTTAGATAACTTCCAAATTTTTGAAAGTAATGTTTTTGAAAGCTACCTTAGGAAGTAACATGCTGCCTCAGATAACACACAGAGCATCAGAGGTAGAAGCAAAGGCTATTAGAGACAGGAGACAGATGTGTTTGTGGAGGCACATGGAGAACAGGCCACGGGGAGTAGCTGTAAAGAAACAGTTCAGGAAGAGAAGTCCAGCGATAAATTTCCCATTGTTATCCACTTATATGTTTAATCTTCATTGTTATTGAACCACATTTTTTTACAGATAATATATACTGCAACCATATGATATGTGTGATAATATGTGTGACAACTCTGCCTCCTCTTGAGAGACTGAGATTAAAGAGACGGAGACTGCAAATGCTCTGGGTTCCCAGAGGAAAGTTCTTTTCTATGGCGATGAAGTTTTTCCATTTAGCTTTCTCTGATTATTCCTTCATAGGAAAGAAATCACAGTGTCTTCCTAATGTTTGTAAGAAACTATAGGGAACTAGGAAAAGTGAGGGGGAAATGACCAAAGCAATGTAAGTGTTGATGCAGGATTTGAAAGAAAAGGTGGTTTCTTGGCTGAATTGGAGGGAAAGAAATCCAAGCACAGAAGGAGGGATGAGTAGAATAATGAGACAAACACAAATTGGAGGTATGTTTTGTTTGCTACGTGGTAGGCAGAGAAAGCAGAGATATATATAAGCATTCATTGGAGGTCCTTTGTAAATGCGGCTGTGAGGACTTTGAGAGAGAAGCAACTAGTATCTGAAAGAAAGTGAGACTGTGGGAACGGGGTGGGTGCAGTCAAATTGCAGATGCAAGAGCAAAGCCAGACAAGGCAGGACATATGGGGAGCTGGAACCAGGCAGATAACAGAACACATTAATTTTGGGGGGTGGGATTTTTCTTGCCAAGCTCTAGAGCATCTAAAATACACATTTATATCTAAATTTAAACCTGCCACCCTGACTTTTCCTTTATAGTCAACGGAGAGAAACAGGCACTTCCAAAGGGGAATTGCAAGAGGAAATACTAGACAAGGTCAAACTTTTAGATGTCTGAATTAAAGCAGATATATCCTACATTGTCGGTGTGAGACCCTTACCTAAACATGGATATGTGTTATCATTATTACGATAAACATGGGTATGTGTTATCGCTTGTGTTATTGTTATGTCGCTTAGGGACATGGTTTAGTGGGCATGGTGGTGTTGGGTTGATGGTTGGACTCGATGATCTTAGAGGTCTTTTCCAACCTTAATGATTCTATGATTCTATGATTCTATGTGTTGCCATTTGAGATTGTCCTGGTTTCGGCAGGGATAGAGTTAATTTCCTTTCTAGTAGCTGGTACAGTGTTTTGGATTTAGGATGAGAACAAAGTTGATAACACACCGGTGTTTTAGTTGTTGCTAGGTAATGCTTACACTAGCCAAGGACTTTTCAGCTTCCCATGCTCTACTGACTGAGGAGGCTGGAGGTGCACAAGAAGCTGGGAGGGGGCACAGCCAAACTGGCCAAAGGGACATTCCATACCATGTGACGTCATGCTCAGTACATAAACTGGGAAAAGCTGGCCGGGGGGCCGCTGCTCGGGGACTGGCTGGGCATCGGTCAGCGGGTGGTGAGCAATTGTGCTGTGCATCACTTGTTTTGTGTATTATTATTATTATTATCATATTATTATTATCATTTTATTTCAATTATTAAACTGTTTTTATCTCAACCCACGAGTCTTTCTAACTTGTGCTCTTCCAATTCTCTCCCCCATCCCACCGGGTGGGGGGGGAGTGAGCGAGCGGCTGCGTGGTGCTTAATTGCTGACTGAGATTAAACCACGACAGTCCTTTTTGGCGCCCAACTTGGGGCACGAAGGGTTTGAGATAATAACAGATTAACCGGAGTGTATTAAGGAACTTATATCTGTTAATAGTTGAGGGTCACAATGTTGGTTTCTCTGTTCTCGATATTGATTTGTATAATCTGCATCGCGCTCTTTTTCCTGCTGTACATGTTAAAGATTGGTGTTGGGTTTTGCAGTTTGCTGTGGTCTGCAGTGAATAGTAATGTCTCGCTTGTGAGGTTTGTTTTTAGAACATTGACCTTGACGTTTCTGTGGTATGTAAACTTCGCAATGAAGCCGTTACTGTACCATGGATACCATATTGTGGAGACAACTAGCAATTGCAGTAACTTTTCTGAGAGTTTTTTTACGGAGGAAATACAGAATGGCAGTGTCACTACCTTCTTCTATGATGTTTCCTCCTTCATTACAATAATTTTTCAGTATTTTGAGCATCCTTGGGCAGTTAAGATACTTCTATTAATACTTCTTGGGAATATTGTTTCGGTTTTGTCTAAAGTTGGTAAGCAATTTAAGAATATCATCCAGAGATCTGCCCCAAGGCTGAATAATTATGAGTGGCAGGGTGTGTGGGACAAGATGGGCAAGTACCTAGGCCAATGGGCACCCCCAGTGTTTTGGAACTTCACCCCTGAGCAAGTGCAGAATCCTGAAAAGTTAGTAGAATATTTGGAAAAAGTATGCTGTCACCCTGGCAACTCTAGAGAGATGCAACTCATTGCAACGTGCTGGGGCCTGGCCCATGCCTACCGAGCCCTGTTCAACACCATTCAGTACCCTCAAAGGGAAGAGAAGGTCTCTGGCTCTGACAGTAAAACGACACGCACTGCGGCCACTCAGACCCGGGCAACAGGCCGTGCAGCCACTCAAACCCGGGCAACACGCACTACGGCCACTCCAACCCCGGCGACAGGCCCTGCGGCCACTCCAACCCCGGCGACATGCACTGCGGCCACTCCAACCCCGGCAACAGGCCCTGCGGCCACTCCAACCCCGGCGACATGCACTGCGGCCACTCCAACCCCGGCGACATGCACTGCGGCCACTCCAACCCCGGCGACAGGCCCTGCGGCCACTCCAACCCCGGCGACATGCACTGCGGCCACTCCAACCCCGGCGACAGGCTCTGCGGCCACTCAGACCCCGGCGACAGGCCCTGCGGCCACTCAGACCCCGGCGACAGGCCCTGCGGCCACTCCAACCCCGGCAACATGCACTGCGGCCACTCCAACCCCGGCAACAGGCCCTGCGGCCACTCAGACTCCGGTGACATGCACTTGCACTGCAGCCACTCCAACCCCGGCGACATGCACTGCGGCCACTCCAACCCCGGCAACAGGCCCTGCGGCCACTCAGACTCCGGTGACATGCACTTGCACTGCGGCCACTCCAACCCCAGCGACATGCACTGCGGCCACTCCAACCCCGGCAACAGGCCCTGCGGCCACTCAGACTCCGGTGACATGCACTTGCACTGCGGCCACTCCAACCCCAGCGACATGCACTGCGGCCACTCCAACCCCGGCAACAGGCCCTGCGGCCACTCAGACTCCGGTGACATGCACTTGCACTGCGGCCACTCCAACCCCAGCAACACGCCCTGTGGCTGAACCAAAGAACGAGCCTGTGCCAGTATCAGTCGCCCCTGTACACAAGAAGAAATCTTGGAAGCGGAAGTCAGCTCGTTTAGTAAGGGAGGAAGAAGCTTCTTCTAAAAGGGAACCGGAGGAAGAAGTATACGAGACAGATGACCCTAGAGAAGGACCATCACGAGAACGGGAGGAGGAAAGCCGGCCGCTGATCGGGGAGGAGGAAGAGGAAGAACTCATAAACGAGACAGTGACCACCCGATCTCTATCCCTGAGTGAGCTGCGAGATATACGAAAAGATTTCAGCCGCCGTCCAGGTGAGCATATTGTCACCTGGCTGCTCCGATGCTGGGATAATGGGGCCAGTAGCCTGGAATTAGAGGGTAGGGAAGCCAAGCAGCTGGGATCCCTTTCTAGGGAAGGGGGCATTGACAAAGCAATTGGAAAAGGGACACGTATCCTCAGCCTTTGGAGGCGACTCTTGTCAAGCGTGAAGGAAAGGTATCCCTTTAAGGAAGATGTCATATGTCGCCCAAGCAAGTGGGCCACCATGGAGAAGGGTATCCAGTTTCTGAGAGAATTAGCTGTGCTGGAGGTGATTTATGATGACCTGAACAATGAACAACTATCCAAAGATCCAGACGAAGTCAAGTGCACACGACCCATGTGGCGGAAGTTTATAAGGAGCGCACCATCGTCATACGCCAATTCATTGGCAGTGATAACCTGGAAAGATGGAGAGGAACAAACAGTGGATGAATTGGCTAGTCAACTCCGGCAATACGAGGAAAGTCTTTCTTCCTCCATCGTCTCGGCTGTGGAGAAACTGTCCGAAAAACTGTCCCGGGAGATCCAGCAACTCAGAGAGGATAGGTCCTACTCCTCACCTATACGGACCAGTATCTCGGCTATTAGAAGTAAGCGTTCTTTTGCTCAAGAGAGAGAATATAAAGGATACACACCACGGGGCACCCTATGGTTTTACCTGCGTGACCACGGAGAGGACATGAGGAAGTGGGATGGGAAACCTACTGCAGCCCTAGGGGCACGGGTACGTGAATTACAAGGGAAAACAATCACAGAAAGAGGTTCTTCCAGGAAAATTGCTGCTCCAGTTTCCAGCGGGCAGTTCCCCAGAGAGAGTAGAAGGGCTGATCTTACTCTTGATCTTAATAAAGAAACTTCTGACTCATACGTACAAGAAATGAGAAACGAGTACTGTGATGAGGATTAGAGGGGCCCTGCCTCCAGCCAGGGGGAGGAAAGGGACAACCGGGTTTACTGGACTGTGTGGATTCGGTGGCCTGGCACATCAGACCCACAGAAGTATAAGGCTCTGGTAGACACCGGTGCACAGTGTACCCTAATGCCATCAAGATATATAGGAACAGAACCCATCTATATTTCTGGGGTGACGGGGGGATCCCAACAGCTATCTGTATTGGAAGCCGAAGTGAGTCTAACTGGGAATGGGTGGCAGAAGCACCCCATTGTGACTGGCCCAGATGCTCCGTGCATCCTTGGCATAGACTACCTCAGGAGAGGGTATTTCAAGGACCCAAAAGGGTACTGGTGGGCTTTTGGTATAGCTGCCTTGGAGATGGAGGAAATTAAACAGCTGTCCACCTTGCCTGGTCTCTCGGAGGACCCTTCTGTTGTGGGGTTGCTGAAGGTCGAAGACCAACAAGTGCCAATCGCTACCACCACAGTGCACCGGCGGCAATATCGCACCAACCGAGACTCCCTGATTCCCATTCATGAGCTGATTCGTCGACTGGAGAGCCAAGGAGTGATCAGCAAGACCCACTCACCCTTTAACAGTCCCATATGGCCAGTGCGGAAGTCTAATGGAGAGTGGAGACTAACAGTAGACTATCGTGGCCTAAATGAAGTCACGCCACCGCTGAGTGCTGCTGTGCCAGACATGCTAGAACTTCAATATGAATTGGAATCAAAGGCAGCCAAGTGGTATGCCACAATTGATATTGCTAATGCATTTTTCTCAATCCCTTTGGCAGCAGAGTGCAGGCCACAGTTTGCTTTCACTTGGAGGGGCGTTCAGTACACCTGGAACCGACTGCCCCAGGGGTGGAAACACAGCCCTACCATTTGCCATGGACTGATCCAGACTGCATTAGAACAGGGTGGAGCTCCAGAACACCTGCAATACATTGATGATATCATCGTGTGGGGCAACACAGCAGAAGAAGTTTTTGAAAAAGGGAAGGAAATAGTCCAAATCCTGCTGAAGGCCGGTTTTGCCATAAAACAAAGTAAGGTCAAGGGACCTGCACAGGAGATCCAGTTTTTAGGAATAAAATGGCAAGATGGACGTCGTCAGATCCCAATAGATGTGATCAACAAAATAACAGCCATGTCTCCACCAACTAGCAAAAAAGAAACACAAGCTTTCTTAGGCGTGGTGGGTTTTTGGAGAATGCACATTCCAAATTACAGTCTGATTGTAAACCCTCTCTATCAAGTGACCCGAAAGAAGAACGATTTCAAATGGGGCCCTGAGCAACGACAAGCTTTTGAACAAATTAAACGGGAGATAGTTCATGCAGTAGCCCTGGGGCCAGTCCGGGCAGGGCAAGATGTAAAAAATGTGCTCTATACCGCAGCCGGGGAGAATGGCCCTACCTGGAGCCTCTGGCAGAAAGCACCAGGGGAGACTCGAGGTCGACCCCTAGGGTTTTGGAGTCGGGGATACAGAGGATCCGAGGCCCGCTATACTCCAACTGAAAAAGAGATATTAGCAGCATATGAAGGGGTTCGAGCTGCTTCAGAAGTGATCGGCACTGAAGCACAGCTCCTCCTGGCACCCCGACTGCCGGTGCTGGGCTGGATGTTCAGAGGGAGGGTCCCCTGTACACATCATGCAACTGATGCTACATGGAGTAAGTGGGTCGCACTAATCACACAACGGGCTCGAATAGGAAACCCCAGTCGCCCAGGAATTCTGGAAGTGATCATGGATTGGCCAGAGGGTAAAGATTTTGGAATATTGCCAGAGGAGGAGGTAACGCGTGCTGAAGAGGCCCCAATGTATAATGAATTACCAGAAAATGAGAAGCAATATGCCCTGTTCACTGATGGGTCCTGTCGTCTTGTGGGAAAACATCGGAGGTGGAAAGCTGCTGTATGGAGTCCTATGCGACAAGTTGTAGAAACGGCTGAAGGAGAAGGTGAATCAAGCCAATTTGCAGAAGTAAAGGCCATCCAGCTGGCTTTAGACATTGCTGATCGAGAAAAGTGGCCAGTGCTCTATCTCTATACTGACTCATGGATGGTGGCAAATGCCCTGTGGGGGTGGTTGCAGCAATGGAAGCAGAGCAACTGGCAGCGCAGAGGCAAACCCATCTGGGCTGCCGCATTGTGGCAAGATATTGCTGCCCAGGTGGAGAACCTGGTTGTAAAAGTCCGTCACGTAGATGCTCACGTACCCAAGAGTCGGGCCACTGAAGAACATCAAAACAACCAGCAGGTGGATCAGGCTGCTAAGATTGAAGTGGCTCAGGTGGATCTGGACTGGCAGCATAAGGGTGAATTATTTCTAGCTCGGTGGGCCCATGACACCTCAGGTCACCAAGGAAGAGATGCAACATACAGATGGGCTCGTGATCGAGGGGTGGACTTGACCATGGACACTATAGCCCAGGTTATCCATGAATGCGAAACATGTGCTGCAATCAAGCAAGCCAAACGGTTAAAGCCTTTTTGGTATGGAGGACGATGGTTGAAATATAAATATGGGGAGGCCTGGCAGATCGATTATATCACACTCCCACAAACCCGCCAAGGCAAGCGCCACGTGCTTACAATGGTGGAGGCAACCACCGGATGGCTGGAAACATATCCCGTACCCCATGCCACTGCCCGGAACACTATCCTGGGCCTTGAAAAGCAAGTCCTATGGCGACATGGCACCCCAGAAAGAATTGAGTCAGACAATGGGACTCATTTCCGAAACAACCTCATAGACACCTGGGCCAAAGAGCACGGCATTGAGTGGGTGTATCACATCCCCTATCATGCACCAGCTTCTGGGAAAATTGAACGATACAATGGACTGTTAAAGACTACGCTGAGAGCAATGGGTGGCGGGACGTTCAAACATTGGGATACGCATTTAGCAAAGGCCACCTGGTTAGTCAACACTCGGGGATCTGCCAATCGAGCAGGCCCTGCCCAGTCAGAACTTTTACGTACTGTAGATGGGAATAAAGTTCCTGTAGTGCACATAAAAAATATGCTGGGGAAGACAGTCTGGGTTATTCCTGCCTCGGGCAGAGGCAGACCCATCCGTGGGATTGCTTTTGCTCAAGGACCTGGGTGCACTTGGTGGATAATGCGGAAGGATGGGGAAGTCCGATGTGTGCCTCAAGGGGATTTGATTTTGGGTGAGAATAGCCAATGATCTGAATTATGTGATGTTAAGTACTAATTATAGTTATAATAGTTATACTAATAATACACAGATATACTAATAATACTAATAATATTATATGCCATACTAATGTTATTATAATAAGAATCACCCAGATTAATGAAGAATAACTTCAGTGAAACCAAGCAAAGCACAGTGATGATGGTACCAGAACTGACTTCAACCTGAAACAATCCAACACCACATACCATCTCCATTTTTCCTGCCCTGAAAGATTATTATGACAGATGGAGCCTGAAGTCATGGACTAAATGAACTCACCGAACATTTTAGAGGGATGGCCCACAGATGAAGGGAATGATATCTGTGTATGTGTGTATATATATATATAAAAGGGGGTGGTGATTAATGAAAATGTACTGGAAAATGTGAGACTTGAGCATGATGCAAATGGTATAGAATAAGGGGTGGATATTGTCCTGGTTTTGGCAGGGATAGAGTTAATTTCCTTTCTAGTAGCTGGTACAGTGTTTTGGATTTAGGATGAGAACAAAGTTGATAACACACCGGTGTTTTAGTTGTTGCTAGGTAATGCTTACACTAGCCAAGGACTTTTCAGCTTCCCATGCTCTACTGACTGAGGAGGCTGGAGGTGCACAAGAAGCTGGGAGGGGGCACAGCCAAACTGGCCAAAGGGACATTCCATACCATGTGACGTCATGCTCAGTACATAAACTGGGAAAAGCTGGCCGGGGGGCCGCTGCTCGGGGACTGGCTGGGCATCGGTCAGCGGGTGGTGAGCAATTGTGCTGTGCATCACTTGTTTTGTGTATTATTATTATTATTATCATATTATTATTATCATTTTATTTCAATTATTAAACTGTTTTTATCTCAACCCACGAGTCTTTCTAACTTGTGCTCTTCCAATTCTCTCCCCCATCCCACCGGGTGGGGGGGGAGTGAGCGAGCGGCTGCGTGGTGCTTAATTGCTGACTGAGATTAAACCACGACAGAGATGCCCTAAAATATCACTCTGTCACTTAGCTATTGGTAGTGAGGACATGGGGCTCCCTTAGGTTTGGTGTCACATCTGCCAGCCCTGATGGAGGTCTCCGATACTCTGTGATGCCTCAAAAGTCTCTAGGGCCTATGTGTGGGCAACTGAGCAGAGCCCCTTCTATCTGCAAAACAAGGGGAATCTGGATCTTTCATTTTAGAAAAAAATCCACATTTTGAAATTATAATTTTTTTCTCTTCATTTTCTCTGTCCTTTATTAGAAAGAAATTGGAGATTTCTCCTTTCACAGACTGTGTTGGCTTACCCTGAAATAAAATGGTCATCAGGCTACAGAGCTAAGGGCTAAACCAGAACATGATGCTTGTCATTTCAGCACGGAACTCTTCTTCTCAAAGTTTAGACACCTAATTGGCACTTCTGGAGCATGAGTTATCTCATCCTCAGACAGGCCCATTCACTAGGTAGCTCTCTGGTAGTGCCTATTCCTGTCATTTGATCATAAGAGGAATATACGTAGACACCCATCTTATAGATGCTTATGTTGGAACAGAAGAATTAAACCCATGGGCGGGATTCCTTTTTTCCAACCATAGATACCTATGGCAGAGATCTTTATTTCTGAATTAATTACATTAGATTCCCTTTGTGCTCACTGGGGAGAAATAAGGACACAATTCATTTGACCTATTTTGGTCTAATCTCATTTGAATAAGATAAGTTATGTCCTAGAAGTGCTTATTAAGGGAGCTTATGGTGACAAGCTCAGATGCAAATGTCCCTATTCTGGATATCTTAAAGTGCCACTCTTTAAATGTGTAAATAAATCTACCCTGTAGCCAGATTTCAGAGATTCATTAGGTCATTGGCAAGATCTGCTTTACTCCCACAGCCTGGCTGGTATAAAGGGCATAGTGATTGCATATATGTCCCTCACTGTGGGCTGGCGTTGGGCGTAGCTAACTTCTCAGGCTTCCCCCCGTGCCTCCCTACAGCAGGTCTGGCTTGGAAGAGGGGAGATGGGTGGGCAGAAGGCACAGTGTCCACAGCCAGGGACAGCTACTGCAGGAAGGTAAATGGTGACCACGTCCCTGATCACAAAGGGTTTGATTAACATTTCCAGGACACTCACCGTTCACTCCCACAGCCCTGCCAGTAGTTCCTACTAGCCGAATGGGAAGTGCTGTCCCCCCATGGGTGGCATTTAGTGTGCCTGGGGCAGTGGGGTAATGGAAGGTCCCTGGCTTGGGACAGAGGAGAAAGGAAACAGGCGTTTCCTAATGCAGATCTGCTGGCCATGACAGACCTGCTCCAGGAGACTCTTGGTCTGTCCCCAGTTCCTTCTCATCCCATCAGCTGCGCTGGAGATGCCGCCTTTTCAGCCACCCTGGCTCCGTTGTTTGTGTAGCTGCCGAGGGGTAGAAACCTCCAGCGTGGCAGCAGCAGTGATCATCCTTCATTGTTTTTTCTTAAATCAATTACCATTTGTGCCTACAAGGCAAAATTTACAACTTCAGCTGCCAGTGGATGCAAGCTGGAGAAAGTGATGAACATATTAAACTTTTAAGACCTAAGCCCAAAACAGAGAATTGAAGCCAGACTTAGGAGATCTTTGCCTCACAGGGGACATGGGTATTGATCTGGGTCTCCTTTCTGTGTCTTTGTTCCTTGTTTAATTGTAGGCCTTGTCACAGTCAGAAAACAAGAGTGGCCTTGTATGAAAGGACTTGTCTGGAGCATAGGGAAGCTCTTTGGGAAAAGCAGAGGTTTTAGAGAGTTGAACGGTAGCATTTGTCATGGAACTGTCCAGGGAACAGCTCATTAACTGAAGTAAATTGAAGTAAAGTGCACACTCTTAATGGTATATCTGTAGAGTTAAATTATAGTAAGTGACTCCTGCTTAATTACTTTATAATTGTTGCTGCTGGATTTAGTGGACATGTGTTTGAAAGAGGGTTGTTAACTATGAGAGAAAAGGAAAAAACCCCACCATCGAGCTCTTTCCACTTTGAGATAAGCCAATCCCATAGGGAAAAGCTTTTGGTGCTTCTTACCATTTCTATGTAATATTTTTACACGCCATTACCTATATCTAGCAATCAGAGAATTCAGATTAATTTCCTCAGATTCACACTTAGCAGAAAGCCTACTTTGTTTCCAGCTGGATCAGTCCCCTACACCAGGTCACTGCCCATGCTTGGGAGCATGGCAAGAACAAGTGCTAGGTTTCAGCTGCGAAGGGGAGACGGTTTCTTTTTTGCAACTGCTAATTGACAGTGTTAATTAAACTGCATCCTCATGGGGTGATTTCATGGCAGATTAGGCCAACCTAAACGTGGGCTGCCCTCCACAGCCCCTGCCACCCTTCTGTAAGCATGCCTCCCTGAAACTGCTTGCTACACTATGAACTGCAGGAGTACCAGTCCTGGTGCGTGGGAGAGGATGGGGACAGGGAGCAAAGGGAGAGGCTGGCAAATGGGTGGACAGTAGTCCAGAGTCATAGAATCATTTAGGTTGGAAAAGACCCTTAAGATCATTGAGTCCAACTACTAAACATGGTGTTTCCACCCAGTTTCAAACCGTTGACCTTTCGCTTTAGGCAAATGTGATAACCACTACGCTATGGAAACTCCAGCTAAAAGGGTTAAATTGCAGTAGAAGTGTGCTTCTGGGTAATCTGAGGGTTGTGCTCTGATTTGGAGACATGCATGCTGGGAAATTATTACCAAGGTGCGGAAGAGCTTTATTCTGAGATTTTTGCTTTATTTTGTTTTGTTTGTCTCCAGCTCTGAGGTCTTGGGTGAGAAGCTTTCTCTCTGAGGACATTTCTATGTGGAAAAATGTAAAAATGATCAAGTTTGCTTTCATCATAATTAGAAATATTATTAGAACTTAAACAAAATCTGAAATTCCAAATGCAGTTAGTGTTGCTATTCCCATTTTTCATTTCCCATTTTTCTCATTATTTTAAAAATAAGGGTCCAAGTGTTAACAAAGTAAGCTGCAGTTTGTTTAGCCTCCCCTTCCCAAACCTGTCGTTGACTTCTAGCCCTATTCCTCTAACCTTCTCTCTTTCTCTCCTAAATTATTTAACGTCTAAGCAGCAAAACGTGCAGACTTCACTGTGAATCTTTCCCAGGCCACCCTGGGGGTTTATGTGCACAGGGGGTTTATGTGCACTGCAGATTTTCATGCTGTACCAGGGAACGCTCGCTGACGTGGATTAGTTAGCTCAGGTGCCAGAGATGGTGTGACTGCACTACAGAGGCCAAACTGTTCTCACTGGTCACATAACATCCACATTGTTGCAGTCTGCTATTAATAACTGTAATTAATGATACTAACTTTTATTTATCCTTCAAAGAGTTTTGGGAGCAAGAGAGAGGAAGGTGTCAGGAAGGGTCCGTAGGTACAGCTACAAAAACTTTCAGAAACTGCCTGGGAGGAGAGGCTCGGCAGATTTTGCAGCTGGCTTTCCTGAGCCCTTGGTTTCATTACATTAGAAGGAAACTCAGAGAGAAAGGGGCTTTTCCAGTTCAATGGCTGCTTTTGAGAAGATAAACAGGACTTTCGCCTCTCATTTTAGTTCCCAGAGAACATAGAAGAGAGAAAGAAGAGCCCAAGGGTTACCATGGGAAAAGGAGAGATGACAGATGACTCCCCTGTCACAAGGGCAAGTATGAGACTAAAGGAAAAAAACTCAAAACTGCGTGCATAAGTTATTCCTATCCACTTGTCCTTCAGCAACATCATTCCATTTTAGCAGAATTTTTTTTTAAGCTTTCAATATCCATGAAATTAAGGATCCAAGTAGACTTTTTTTAAATAAGCTCATCTGAAAGTGGTTATTGGTGGACAAGCAGTTGGCGGGGCTTCTGGGGACACATAAGTGACCTAACAGGAAAAGCTCTCTGCTAGAAAAATGGATGCACAACGAATGAGATTAAGAGTACTGCCCAGGCGGGGGTATACGTAAGCCTTCCTGCTCTCCTTTATTTAAAAGGACCATCTCCACTCTCCCCTGTGGAAGAATATTTGCAGACATTTCACTAAAATGTTCTTGTAGGCTGCTTTCACTTCTTTCATCAGCAAACTTGTAAGTAAACGAGGCAGTGGGTATCTTTAGCACAATGGTGGTACATTCCCCCAGAGCACAGAGCGCCTGGCTAAAGTTACAGTGTACACCAAGACCTTTCAACATACCCTTTTCTTTGTAATGACTATATCCTAATGTGCATTCATTGCAAATCTAACCTCTCTTTCCTACACTGATATTGAATCAGTGGACTATATAAGCCAAAAAGCTCCTGAGTTTGTATACTTGAATTAAAGAAAGAGTTTGATTACTTAGCTTATCTTTCCTATCTCTGTTCCTGAGGGAAAATTGCCAGGTAAACAGCTTCTCATCACAGGTTTTTTAAGGGTATATAATATCTGCTTCACTTAACTATTTGTGATTTAGTAAAGCGAAGTCAGCTAAAGAAGAGAGGCTCTGCTTTGTAGCACTGCACCAGATGGTACACAACATATAGGTAAGTGACACCATAAGAACAAGGTAATTGCCCATTTATTAAACTCTACCCATATTTTGGGGGGTCTTCAAGAAATGCAGAGCCTAATTCATTCAGATTACCAGTATTTGCCAGTGATTTAGGTTATTTATACACATTTACATTTAAAAATTACAGAGATTGCAACACTGTAGCCATCATGGCTTCCAAATACAAGTGGAAAAAATTTTAAGGAGAGGCAATGCCTTATATTACACCAGCTAAGCAGGCTGGAAAGGACAGTCTTTCAGGTGTACAGGCTTTTATTCAAGCAAGCTGTGCAAAACTCACATGCCCAAAAGCCTTTCTGGTTTTCGCAGCTGGTATTGATTAGTCTGAGATATTATCACACCTTACCACCCAAGGAATAAAAGAAGAACTGGCAGCATTTCTGGAAGGCATGCAGGCGTACAAGTACTTAGGGTCATTTCCTTCAGGAGCAAAGCTGATACCTTGGCCAGGGAACCGGTAAAACACAACCTTCAAATAGTCCCATTTTAAAACTCTCTTATCAAGGTGGGAAGGCTAATAGGAACACCAGGGAGAGGTCCTGAGCGTACCAGAAATACTCTTGAGGAGGTAGAGCTCCTCTTTGCCTCCACCTTGCCCTTGCAAGCTTTCGTGTTTGATGGAAAACCAACATCCCACAAGGCACGCGGTGCCTTGCGGCATCTGCAGGACAAGTCAAGTTCGTTTTTTCTCATCCAAGCTGGAAGAGCAGGAGTTCCTCCTGTAAGAATGAGAAGCCTGCAGAGGGGATGGCAGCAAAAGTTAATGGGAAACGGATAAGTTCAGGAGAGCCTGAAGTTTGGGCTGAAGTTCAGGAGAGCCACAGGAGGTTCACTGTAGAGCACTTCTAATGAAAAAAAGAGTACAAATAACTGGATGCTTGGAAAGCTGCAGACAAAACAATCTGTAAGACTTGCTTTTTTTTTCAACTTGATAATTTTTGTGAGCTGGTTGTCAAGCGTGCTAAAAGCAATAGGGGCCTGTGGCCAGGTGTTATCTGTCTTCAAAACTCAGCATGTAAAACTCTGGTACAACACATTTGGTACAACTGTGTTTTCTGTGGCTGATGAACATGTAAATAAAACAATTATAAGGCCATAAAAGACAATGAAGTACAAACTTCGAAATTGTTCCTTCATACTTTTCTAACCTTTGGAGAAAGCAGCAACTTTTAAAGAATATTGGAAGAAAAAGAACTAGAAAATGAACTCCTATAGTATGTTAATCTCTCCTGACTCTCCAGCAGTTACAGCAATTTAAATACAGGTCTAGTCATTGTGATCATTGAAACTGTGGGTGGGAAAAGGGACTGCTACGAACTGATAGAAATGTCGTTCTTATCCTTGCAGTTATGGCTTCATTAGATTTGTTCAACAAATAAGTCATTGCACATTGGTCTTTTGCAATGTTGGTGTTTATTCAAAGCCATACGAGTACTGCTGCAGCTGCAGAGCTCCAGCCCCTTGGCCTTGCAGAGCTGCTTTCCTAAATGCTCACCTCTGCTCTCTGGGCTTAGACAGGCTCTGCTACTTTGTGTTAATACTGAGGAAGTACCATTTGCTTTATGCTATACCTGGACCACTTTGCTACTTCGGGATTGTCTCCAAGCACATGCCACGGCACGTCAATACCACCTGCCTTTGCTCCCTGCTGCTGCTTGTCCATATCCGGAGATATCCACATCCCATCTCCCTGAGGTCTGTCACTATGAAGTTCCCAAACTTAAAGCTTTCTAGCAGCTCCTGACACTCTCCCTCATCACTGGTGCTGTCACTGTCTTGCCCCAGAGTGTGTGTGGTTCCTATTCACATGCCATATTTCCAATTTGGAGCCTGCGCAAAATAAAGAGCCGGCCCCGACTCCCTTGCAGAGGAAGGGCAGATAGGTAAAGAAAGGAAGAAACTGAGGGAAGTGAGATAAGGCTTGCACAACTAGAGCAAGACACGTAGTCCTGTGAACAGCAGAACAAATTAAAACTGAGCTTATTGAGGATTTACATTTTGAGGAAAGTATTCCTGTGTAGATGCTCTGGTTTCTAATCAGAGCTGAACTCACCCAGCAGTCCTTCTCTTTCTGAAATCCTTAAAAGTACCCCTTCACTTAGCTGCCTATTTTCATGAGATATGGGGAAATTTAATATCCTTAGGAACTCCACTCCTCTTTCCCATGTGGCTGAAATTAACCAATTCCTTCAAAACATACTACCCAGGAAAAGGCAGACATATGTTGAGAACTCTATTATGTACGCCACACTTTCCAAGGAAATTGGGCTAAAAATAAATTGCTCTTTGCTGCATTTGGATATTTTCCTTTAGGAAATCTGGCCCATGATGTTTCAAAGTTCTCTTCTCGCCCAAAGACAAGGGTGTGCAAAGGGGTGTGAAAGTTTTTCGAAAGCTTGATACAACAGCTATGGAGTGTGTGTGTGTGTGTGTCCTCCACAAGAGGCAGTGCTCGTGGAGGGACTACACCACCTCTCTAAGCCCCTTATCCACCTCACAGGTCTGTGCCACCACTCACACCTACTCTCTTTGAATTGCCCATGGAGAACACACTCTTGCTCTTATTCTACACAGCAAGTGTGAAATCTAAACACTGACCTTCCCCACACTTGATATGCGGTTAGTATGACTCATCTGGTCTTCACAGTGCCCTGCATGGTTTTATGCTCCCATGTATCCTACTGGAGTGTCAACTGGATACTCAGAGGTACTCTAGGAAATCTCACATTGCACCAGACCCCTGTGTCTAAAGAACCAAATTGTGCCCAGAGAGGGATGGGACGAGTTGCTGCCAGCAAGTGCCTATCCTCTCACCTACTGGAGAATGGAGACTAAATGACTGGTTTAGATGGGGTTTGAATGTCTGAAGTTGGGTGGGATGAATCCCTGTGCATATGGTAATGCAGAGTTTGAGGGCA
Organism: Aptenodytes patagonicus; assembly: GCF_965638725.1. Classification (NCBI taxonomy): domain Eukaryota; kingdom Metazoa; phylum Chordata; class Aves; order Sphenisciformes; family Spheniscidae; genus Aptenodytes; species Aptenodytes patagonicus. The sequence continues at coordinate 195,590,829 of NC_134949.1, read as the reverse complement.
GTAGTGTGAATGCCAGCATGCATGCAACCATGGCAAACCATATCCTCTGCTCCACAACTGCCTTTAGCCTTTGAATTCCTTCATTTAGCACAAGATACCGGCCAAAGAAGGAACCTCACCCAATGAGTTCAATATAAGGGACAACACTCTTGCCTTCAGTTGCACATGCATACACGGGGACAACACACAAAGATCAAAGTGTGAAGAAAGGGAGAATTGGGTTGGAAAAGATTGAGTCATTTCACTAATGAGGCCATTCCTCCATTAATTACATTAAGTGCTCTGAGGATTCAGTTGTCAGAAGCAGAATTGGAGCTGAGGGACTATGTGTGACAGAGATGCCAACAGCAAGTCAGTGAAATTGCAGTTGGACTCATTTGGGCTTTGAAACCTTTTCTTTCCCCATCAAAGCATGCCATCAGCCAGCCTATGGGGGACAACTTCACACCCAAATAGCAGATAATAATGAGTCGTATAGTTCCTCTGCTACAATTCTCAGGAGTGTATGCACTATAATTACTCATTTTTTGTAATCATTCTGTTTGTATTACTACTGCCGTACTACTCTGGGCTGTTATCTCACCATCACCCTGAACTAAGCAAAAGCAGCCCTGCTGGTCTGCATTTGGAAGGGAGCCACTGAGAGCTGACTGATCCAGTAGAAACACTGTCTCTAATCCAGTAACTGAACTGATGCCCTAACGTGACACAGTCCAGCCAAAACTCCTCTCTGTGGTGTCTATGGACCATCTTTGGTAATTTGCTGTCTTTAACATGCACCTACCTGACAGTTTACTTCATGTCTACAATATACTCCTTCCTCCAGAAATGCGGGCATTAGTGCAGACCTGAGTGCAGTTCAAGGGTGAGATCCCAGCATTGTACAACACAAACCTGCTTTTTTGTTGCTCTGACCATGCATTTTGGAGAGAGTTGAGGGTGGAGGCATCAGTATCTGGCCTGATGGAAGAAAATGCCAGCAACTCAGATTTCCCACGTCACCAGCAGAGTAAAAATTAGTAAAGGAAATAAAGGAGAGGCAAGGAGGCTTGGCAAAAACAAAATGCATGTTTCCCTCTGAACATGGATTGGACTGGTTGGCATGTTGGACATCAGGAAAACACTGAGTGCTAAAGGTAGATTTGTTCAAGTGAAGCAGGAAGCTCCCATCCTGAGTGTTTGGTGTCATCTCCATTCCTTGGAGGCTGTCTGCCAAAGTCAACTCCAGTGCTCTAGGTAAATTTTTATCACAGCAATGACACTCTGCCCAGTGTCAAGTCATTCTGCAGTTTCAAGTAGATGTAGTAATTGCATTAATTCCTAGCCTAAGTAGCTTTTTTGTATTTCAGTGTGCCACTCACCACTTTAGTACTCCTCATTCAGAAATAGGGATGAGACTCCTGCATTTGTCTCTACATGCCCACAGCACATCAAGGCTCCTTTGGGATAAAGATCCTGCTGAAAGCCACTATGTTTTCATTATTTCATTATATATTGATCATGCCCAGTTATCCACAGTGCTCTGATGTATGTCATGAGGCTGCACGATATGTCTCTGTGATGGTACCTGTCAGAAACATCCATTTCACAGCTGTCATATGGTATATGCCATCTGCTTAGAGAGCTGGGCACTGAGCTGTACAAGAGCAAAGAAAAGGACAAGAAAAAGTCAGCAAGCTCTGGGGGAGAGACTGAGCTTGAAAGAATTTTCCCTCCTGTACATATGTATGATACAGGAATACAAAAAATCCTTTTAGTCTGTCCACCAAAACTGCAGGTTATTCTTTCATGCCTTAAAGTATTTCATGTGTGCCTGTATCCACCTCTCTTCAGCATCTTAAAGTTTACTGTGAGCAGTTTATTTACTCTTCCTATTTGTTTACCTTTTCTAAGCAGATCCAATCAAAGGACTACTTCAATTTGCCCTTCAGTAATAGGACTAAAGCAGTGGCACCAGAAACCATCTCGGAGAGAAGCTACTTGCTATTTCTGGTTGAAACTGAGTGAATTCTGGGAACAGTTAACCATAAAATGCAGATTTCTTATGGCTTTGGTTACAAAATGGCCCTTGGGAGGGGCTCAGCAGGTGTCAGGTGTACACAGAAATGACAGGTCACAGCATCCAGGCCACTTTCCATGACAGCCTACAATAGCAGACTGCATTAGTAGCAGCAGCAAGGCAGCACTGATGCACTACAGGATCCACACAGAGGATTGCCTGTTGCTTGTCCAAAGTGCTTCTGACTCCTTGTACGAGCTTGAGCAGAGGGAACTTGAGGAGGTTTTTGCATGAATATGAAGACTTTTTTTTAGGAAACAGGATTGGGTTGGAAAGGTTTTCTCCCTTCTGTCAGAAATTGACATTAAAAATAAAGAAGAAAAGCCCTGACAAAAAATTGAGAATTAATGACATTAATTTTCAGATAAAATTGACTTTATAATTATTACTTATATCATTATTGCAATTAGTTGAACTTCTGACAAAAATAAGTCTTCTGGGTCTTTTTTTCCTTTTTATGTCAGAAATACCTGACATTGGGACTATGTAAAATCTTCTTTCAAAAGGGAAATTAATAAATATTGACCTTCTTTCCTGAACAACGTTGCTTTTGAAAATCAGAAAATTGGTCATTGAAAATTTTTCCAACTGGCTTTTCAAGGAACTTTTAAAGGAATAGCAACTCTATACAGAAAAGAGGCCTCCAGTTTAACCAGATCAGACACAACATCTGGCACTGAAAACTGTCAAAGTGTAGTTCACCTTAGGGGGAAAGTGGCCAGATGCAGAGATACATTTGACTGTATAATGACATCTGTTATGCAAATGAATATTAGAAACTTAGATCTGTATCTATTAATGGGTAAGACAAAAATTAAGCTGAACTGAAGGATAAGGAACAATTTAAGATTACAGACTTAATTAAATGGAAGATAATGGGTTTTCCTCCTGAACAGTTGATTAAAAACTGGGATCTGATCAGAACAAAAATGCAAACACATCAACATACAGGATCTAGGAGAAATATTGGGTGAATCAAAAAATAGGCATTACTGGTCCATTGCAGGGTGGATCAGTATGGATGCATCCTGATAGATCTTGACAACACTATGATATTTGCCTAAAGCTTTGTGGACTAGTGTGGTGGATTGACCTTGGCTGGATGCCAGGTACCCACCAAGCTGCTCTGTCACTCCCCTCCTCAACTGGACAGGGGAGAGAAAATGTAACAAAAGGCTTGTGGGTCAAGATAAGGACAGGGAGATCACTCGCCAATTACTGTCACAGGTAAAACAGACTTTACTCAGGGAAATGAATTTAATTTATTGCCAATCAAATCAGAGTAGGATAATGAGAAATAAAACCAAATCTTAAAAACACCTTCCCCCACCCCTCCCTTCTTCCTGGACTTAACTTTACTCCTGATTTTCTCTATCTCCTCCCCCCGAGTGGCGCAGGGGGATGGGAAATAGGGGCTGTGGTCAGTTCATCACACGTTGTCTCTGCTGCTCCTTCCTCCTCATGGGGAGGACTCCTCACATTCTTCCCCTGCTCCAGCATAGGGTCCCACCCACGGGAGACAGTTCTTCATGAACGTCTCCAACATGAGTCCTTCCCACAGGCTGCAGTTCTTCACAAACTGCTCCAGCGTGGGTCCTTTCCATGGGTCCTTTCCATGGGTCCTTTCCACAGGTTGCAGTCCTTCAGGAATAGACTGCCCCAGCATGGGTCCCCCCACAGGGTCACAAGTCCTGCCAGCAAATCTGCTCCAGCTCGGACTCTCCACAGGGCTACAGCCTCCTTCAGACACATCCATCTGCTCCAGCGTGGGGTCCTCCATGGGCTGCAGGTGGATATCTGCTCCACTGTTAACCTCCATGGGCTGCAGAGGAACAGCCTGCCTCACCATGGTCTTCACCACGGGCTGCAGGGGAATCTCTGCTCCGGCACCTGGCGTACCTCCTCCCCCTCCTTCTTCACTGACCTTGGTGTCTGCAGAGTTGTTTCTCTCACATATTCTCGCTCCTCTCTCCAGCTGCTGTTGTGCAGCAGGTTTTTTTTCCCCTTCTTAAATATGTTATCACAGAGGTGCTACCACCATCATTGATGGGCTCAGCCTTGGCCAGCAGCGGGTCCATCTTGGAGCCGGCTGGCATTGGCTCTATCAGACACAGGGGAAGCTTCTAGCAGCTTCTCACAGAAGCCACCCCTGTAGCCCCCCTGTTACCAAAACCTAGCCACACAAACCCAATACAACTAGGTCATACAAATGGAGGACATAAGTTCTACATGAAAATTTTGCTAGACTCTAAGATAAATATCTAGATTTTTATGGCTATAAATCTAAAATTGTAGCAATAAAAATCTACTACTAGATCAACCTATGGAAAAAGGAAAAGACTAAAGCTGGGAGGATCCATATAGAAAGCGCATGCTTGAAGTGATAGAAGATAACTAGGCTTATTTATATGGCTTATTTACCCTTGTCTTTAATAATGGGAAAGATGAGAGGAGGCTTAATAGGAATAAATATTTGAAAAGGAAAATTCCAACAGACAAAGATGAAAAAAAATCTAAGTTCAGTGTGCTGAAATTTCTGGAGCAAGTTAATCTTCAGCCAGGAAGTACTAGCATGTGAAATCACAAGTCCTGCAGCAAAGCTTTTCTAAATGAACCTATTCATCTGTGGCTAATGCATTAGCATCTGAAATTAGCAAACACAGCACCCATATTAAGAAAAGAGAAAAATGACTTGGGCAGTTACAGGACCATTAGCCTGGTTTCCAGTGTATGCAAGGTGTTGGAACAAATTTCAAAAGAAAGACTAACTAACAAAGTGGACATAAGCAGAAAATGGGATACAATACGACCTGAATTTACAGCAATAGATTTTGACAGATAAACTTGGTATCTTTCTGTGATATATTGGTCTATCTTTAGATGAAAGAATGTGATAAACACAACTCACCTGACCTTCTGCTAAGCCTCACATACATTCCAAGGATAAATTATTAATGCTTAAGGCAAAAACAAGGGGTTTTTTTTTTTTTACAATTAGTTTTAGGGAAGGATCTGGCTCCAGGGTAGGTAACAACAGGTAACACTGAAGGAAGACGAAGCCAGCAAAAGGCAGGTCTTAAGTGGAATATGTCCAGGATCAGCCTTTATGTCAGTTGTTCATAACACCAGGACACAAAAATGACTAATAAAATTAATTAATGACATCAATTTGGGAGACAACATTAATAGAGAGGAAGGTCAGAATACCATATAGGAGGAACCTGATAATCTTGAGCAATGAAGCAATAAAAATCAGATCAAATTTAACAGCCTGAAGTGCCAGGTTAGGCACATAGAGACTAATAAAGAGATTTGCTGTAAGCTGGGGGCTGAACTGTGATAATGCAAGGAGAGGAGAAAGCCCAGACTGAAAATAATCATTCACAATATGGCCATGAGTCATCAACATGATTCAGCCACACAAAGGTTATTGCAATTGTAGCATGTACCAGGAATGATATTTCCAGTAGACAGGGACAGATGAGGATGGTAAATCAAAGAGGATTATACCTGGAGTATGACACAAACCCAGCCACTTATCTCTATACGGTCACTCACTATAAATATTGATGGGATAAGAGGATCTAAACAGGAAGACCTTGTTGGCCAAAGAAGAAAAAGGTTAAAAGGGGACATGGAAATTCAGGCTGGAGATGAGCAAGGTTCAAAGATGATAAGATGCTGAAGAGACTTGCAAAAGATCTCTGTCTGCTGCCCTTGGCAAAGAAGTCTGTAAGGCACTCCCTGGCAGGGAAGCTCCTAGGGGCAGAGAACCAGGTAACACAGGCCAGGCAATGCAGCCCCTTCATGAAGAAGCATGATGTGCATGCCCAGGGGATCTTGTAATGTGGCTGCTTGGGGTAGCAAGAGACCTCAAGGACCTTTCAGTCTCTTCTAGTAAATTATCGGCCTTTAGTCAGCTAAATCCACAGGTATCTGGAAGGAAATGTTGCCAGAGTAAGATTTGCAGGGTTTTGCTTAAAGGTGGATAGAATCTGGAATTTGAAGCTCTAATTCTCCTCTCAGATACTCTTCTGTGAGCTTCCTCAGGGAGGGAGCATTAGCCATTCATTCAATCTTTTTATCTCCACTAGAAGTGAGGGGATCAAGAATCATAGCTCAAATTGGCTTTATCACATATGAGGGAGTTTTAAAGTTTTTAGTTCTTACTCCAAGAAGGCCAGGTATCTCCCTTCTTACTTATGCTTTGGGAGGAGGAGGTGTCAGGAAGGAAATGGGATATACCACAGAGGGCTCAGAAGAAGCAAACAGACCCTCCTCCCTCTACCACACAGAGCAGCCGATGGGTGGGATGAACTGTAAAGACCTATATCCCGGTCGGAGATGAAGATGCGGTGAGACCTGCACACAGGTCCATGCCAGGGTAGCACTGTGTCTGGCTGGCAGCAGCAGCCCTGCATGCTCAAGAGTCCCCTGCCCATGTAAAACACGCACAGCGTCACAGTGCACACCAGGCAAGGAATAAACACTTCTCTTATATGACCTGGTTCAACCTAAACAAATACTCGTCCATCAGCCGGAGGCAGGGACAAACTGGGTTTTGGAGCTATCAGAGCAGCTTTTCCTAGCTCAAGGAAGGTTTGTGCTCCCAAACTTTTCCCATGGATGCCATGCCCCCCTTCCCAGCTTCTCAGCAGAAAGTTTGACACGAAGTTGCCATCAAATTGCCAATAATTAATTTTATGTTGTGTTTCCTGGACTCATTTTTACTAATTTTACTGTTCCAAGGAGTACATTTTGAGGCTCACGAGTGACAATTCTTGTCACAAGGAGAAGATCTCTGATTAATTCTTTCTGCTCTAGATTAATTCGTGTGACAATCATTTGTGACAAAGATTAATCTTTCAAACAATTACTGTGACAAACTTCACAGAGACAAGCCCAGAGACACTTCTGCTGCTTTACTCTGACCTTGTTTTGTGACTTTGGGAAAGTTATTGTTTCCTTAAGACTCATTTTACCCATCTATGAAATCTATATAGGTCATCTGCACGGAGTATTTACTACATATCTCAGGACATGGGAACTTAATAAACTCTGAAACGATCAAAGGGAAAAAGGTGATCTGAAAACAAACTGGGATCTTCAATAAAAAAAGATAATAGTCATAACTTCACAAATATTACAGTGAAGAGCTAAGCAAAACATTTTAAAAAATTTGTATGTATTTTTCTGGAAGTTTTTTGTTTGTTTGCTTCTAAGAACTGAGGGTGTTTTCATAAGTAATTTCATGATTTTTTATTAAATCAGTATCCAAAATTTCATAAAAAGAGTTAGTGAAGTGATCAAAGCTCTATCTCTAGCAAGTAAACAATATTGATAGCAAGTAAACAATATTGATAACACAGAACAAAGTTAATCTGCTTTTTTGGCAGGACTGCAATGCTGACTATGCAAACAATATTTTGCAAAAATATTAAGCTTAAAAATATTTTTTTATTGAAATTTTTTGGCAACCTCTCATGAACCTCTGTCCACATAGTAACTTTTGAAGTACACAGAATCTCTTCTCTGCATGAAAAATTCATAATGTAGAGACAGGGTTATTCTTAGAAAGACACAGAGAGAGTGTGAGCAGCGTGATGGAGAAGGCAACTTTTTCTGTTAACAGACTCCTTGCTCTCTCCCTTATTTTTCATATTTGAATAAAAATATACTGTGCAGCTACCATTCCTGTTCACACCTTTGGTGTCTAGAGGGGTACCCAACTGCCTACAACAGCTGTCAGCTCTGCAATACGCTACGCAGCACAGCAAAGTGTATGGGATTCTTCTTTAAAAATGACGTCCACAGTGTTAAGGACTCTCCACTGAGGGCTGTCACTTGCCAGCAAAGGACACCCTGCAGCTTGCAAGTCTGGACCTAAAACAATTTTCTACATCTGAGTTTCCAAATTATTTTCTGTTTTATAAAAGGCAGATTTCATTAGGCTGCAGGGTAGAGGCAGTGAGACCAAAGCTCAGATTAAAAACAAATTGAGAAGAACCTGAAGGAATTTAGGTGCCCAATCCCAAGAACGTGATCTTTGCCTTTCCCCTTGAAAAGTCATGCCCAGGGTGGGGGCTCGTGGGGGCCTCCCCATGGTCTGGCCTTCAGGAGGCCCCCACTGATGTTGCACACCCTGAGGGTGCAAGGTCCGGCCAAGCTTTTTTGGGGGAACAAGCTGAGCGGGAAGGAGCATGCTGCCTCCCGCTCCCATGCAGATGCCTCATGATTAGGGCTGTCTTTAACCCTGGGGAGGACCCAGGTCCAGCCCTCCTGCGTGACACACCAACCAGGGCAGGGCTGACGACACCTCCACTGCAGACCCTGCTGCTGGAAGTTTTGAGCTGCTCCACTTGTAGGTGGCTGCAGGTCCAGTCCCAAGGAGCTCAGCTCTCCCAGCCCTGGATAGGGAGTGGAAGGTCCTCAATCAAACCAGCAGCCATCCCACTGGCAGAGAGGCACCTGAACGCAGATGTTGCACGTGTCTCTGTGAACCCAGATCTCAGTAACTTCACAGGGTCTCACCTGAAACCTTTCATGGAGATGAGAGTCTTCTCTGGGATCCTGGAGTTAATGGGTGCTCCTTCCCTACAGGCACTTGTTAGCACTGCGTTCCTGCAGTTTTTTACTGGTATAAGGCACTATGTACTACTCCCCTGTAGTACAGTGTCATAAAGCTGGGCAGGTACAGCAGTGGATCACAGTCTGAATAGCTACAAAATACACTGGCGGTTTTGTGTTAGTTGGTTGCACAGTCTCTTCCTGGGTTACATATGCTCATGCAGCTAATGGGACTGTGATGAAGTCAGAAAATCGCGCCTGATTATAAGCCATGCAAATGGTATACTAATAAGAGAAAATCATGTGATTTGTATGATAGAGCTGACACGAAAAAAAAAATGTTTTCAACAAACTAGAGGCTATGCTCAGAGGGAAGCAATTTCTGTATTCAGGCTGAAAGTTAATGAGCCTGATGCAAAGTGTGAGCAAAGAAACATGGTGGAAGTTAAAATCTTCCAAGAATCATTAAGTGTAGATATCTGGGTTTTCTAAAACTCATTTACACTAAAACTAACTTTCCAGTGTAAAGCTTTGACAACCACTGTTTAGCTGTAAATTTAAGCAGTAAAACATTTGGTGCTGCTGATGTAACAAAGGCACTCTAAATGAAAACTTTTCCTGTGAAATATGGTCTTAATCCCTAATTCAGTTTAAAAAGGACAAGCAATACATCTCATGCATCCAAACTTCCGCAAAGCATTGGATACTGTAGTTAAACTGGAGACCGCAGCTTAATTCATGGATTGACAGGAAAGAGCTACGTCGGACATAGTGGGAGGGATACTGTAAGAGTAAATTTTGGCTTGATGGGGTTACTGATGGAGCTCCTCAAGAACTAACCAGAAATAACAGAGTGATCAGAGCACAGTGCCCAGCCCCAGGGTGACTCTCAGGCCCTTTGTGAGGCAGCCATTGAAAGGCAACTTCAAAACTAAGCTGGATTCGAGTGATATGTCTCCAGAAAAGGATAGGGAATTATCACTTCCACAGTTTTAGGCAACAGTGACACCCTTCTTGAATCTTGTATATAATCAGAATATCCACGCTTAAGACAACAAAAGCAGGGCAGATGCTGGTAATTGTCCACTAACAGACTTTTCAGGGGTGTGCTGGTTTTGGCTGGGGTAGAGTTAACTTTCTTCATAGTAGCTAGTATGGGGCTATCTATGTTCTGCATTTGTGCTGGAAACAGTGTTGATTATTCAGGGATGTTTTCGTTACTGCTGAGCAGTGCTCACACAGAGTCAAGGCCTTTTCTGCTTCTCACACCACCCCACCAGCGAGTAGGCTGGGGGTGTACAAGAAGTTGGGAGGGGACACGGCTGGGACAGCTGACCCCAACTGACCAAAGGGATATTCCACACCATATGACGTCACGCTCAGCATATAAAGCTGGGGGAAGAAGGAGGAAGGGAGGGACGTTCGGAGTGATGGCATTTGTCTTCCCAAGTAACCGTTACATGTGATGGAGCCCTGCTTTCCTGGAGATGGCTGGACACCTGCCTGCCGATGGGAAGCAGTGAATGAATTCCTGGTTTTGCTTTGCTTGTGTGCATGGCTTTTGCTTTACCTATTAAACTGTCTTTATCTCAACCCACGAGTTTTCTCACTTTTACCCTTCCGATTTTCTCCCCCATCCCACTGCGGGGGGAGCGAGGGAGCTGCTGTGTGGTGCTTAGTTGCCAGCTGGGGTTAAACCACGACAAGGGGAAGTGGCAGGCTGGGACCGTGCTAAAAGTACTTTACAATTAAAGCATCTGTATGATCACATGCATACAAATGCAGGGTTTATACGAGCTGTAGTTCATGTGGAATGATTGCTGGACTTAGACTTTGGTCCTACCGTACTGCTTGACATAGACCTCAGTGTGTCCTAACCTGCCAAAGAGACTGGTCAATCATGTCATAGTTGACATCAGGTACTTAAGTCAATGGGCTCTTTCCCAGAAGGCGGTGATCTTATTTGCCACAAAGTGCTATAGGTTTCCTATGAAGCTGAGCTACATACATCCTACATTGTCACAGTGAGTGTGCAAAGCTTAGGGCAAGGAACACACCTTGTGTTAGCTGTACTTCAAGCAGTGTTTCTAAGTCTGAAAAAGTTTGGCATACTTAGTTTGGGAAAACAAAGGCTATTTTCCTTTATAAAGGAGAATACTTAAATGTAAAGAGGGAGCTGAGATTGGTCAGACCTTTTAGCCTACCAATAAATCTTAGAGGATCTTCAGTGACCAGAAGAGAGAAATTTGACTTAACTGTCATCTAGAAAACAGTCAGAGCAAAAGTCATGTCTTTGTCATGCCATGCAGTCCTTCTCACAGCCTGTCTGCTTTCAAACTGCAGCTGTTAAAATGTTCTTGTGTAGTTTTCAGTGATTGTACAGAGAAATAATTCCAGTCCTGTTAAAGTCCATCGACACTAGACTACCATTTAAAAAATCAGTTACTCCAAGGAAAAAGCTGTGTCTAGCCTAAAAAACACAAAATGAAGAGCACGCCATGTCAGCCAGGCAGAATTTGCACAGCCCTGGTTTCCCTTGCGCTCGCCCAGTGGCTGGGTATGCATTTTCTTAGGCTGCTCTTTGATTCTTTGCCATTCTAAGGATTTTCAGAGATATGTGCCAAATTCAGAAGGAATATGATACTTGCTACCTTTTCATGAAAGTCTATGAGAATAAGACAAGATCACTGATTATTAGGCCTGCTAATATCCCTGTGAAGAAGGTCCACTGTGGGAGACCATACCTCTGGTAGGTTTGTAATATGCCACGTGGCAAACACAGCTCCATCATGGCAGTACTTATGACAGCTTTAAGGTCGCCCTTGAGCCAGTGTCTAACCATTTGGTCTCCAAAGCAGTTCAGCTGTGCTTGATTCCTGCCTGCAGTGTTTGGAGCTTATCTGTGCCTGGTAGACCATGGGCAGCAAATCCACCAGCATCATGCCCCAAATTAGCTGTTCCTGGCCCTCTGACCTCTCCTTTCTTTTCGCTAGTACCCCTAAATAAAGACAAGCCCACAGGAAAAGAGAAGGAAGGCGCAGATTGCTGTGCAGGATGGCTCTGCTTCAAAGGCAGCAAGGGAAAGCGGGGTAGTTCTCAGTGCCCTTCGAAGACCCCATCATTCCTCCTCGTGCTCCACTTTTCCGTCTCCTCCATTACCCACACTGATTCTCTGAGGGCCTGGGTGCTCTAAATCAAACCAAGGAAATGTTCTAGCAAATAAAAAGATGAAAAAAGAAGCTTTTTTTTTTGCTAGTTGCTATTTTAACCCCAGCTCATTTTGCTGATCTGGTTTACAGCACAGCCCTCACACAAAACTGCTGTGAAGGGGTTGGGGCCGGACCTACATCAAATAAATTTGTCAGCAGACAAATATTCATGTAACTGTACCTTGAAGTTGTGTAAGCAATTAACATGATTAAGATAAATTTGGAGCAGTAGTTCCCTACCTGCAAAGAGGTTAACTTCTTTCTTTTTTCCTTTTCTGATCCTAAGAAAAGAGGTACTCTGCAGAAAACCTTGTATATTTTTTCCCAATTACGCTGCTTAGTCTAATAAAAGATTCTCCTGCTCAGTAGAAAAGTGACAGAATTGCAAAAACATCCCAGGAATCCTAATCTTCAGAAAATCTTTAAGCTTGTTTCAGACCTTTGTACTTGTATTACTCTATGGGCTTTGTAAGAAATTACTGTAACAGAACTCTGCAAGAGATCTTATGGGAAGAGAGGTGATTTTGCAATACAAAAATATCTTAGCAAGTCACTTTTACCCACTCTTTCTCAGTCTCTCATAGGTTTCATTCATGCACTTTCCTCTGACCTCTATACTCATGAGTACCAAGACACATGTGCCCAAGCAGTCTTAGACCGCTTGTATGCAACGTGGAGGACAAAGGACATCAGCAGCTGAGGCATCACCATGTATCTTGGGTTTTGGACTTGTCTTTTGTACCTTTTAGGAGTGGATGCTATTTTGGATCGTTTGCCTCGTGATTTTGACTCACCCCTTATAACTGTTAGGCAAAATTCCTGAATTTCACAACTTTTATTTTCCTTGCCTGATAACCTCTAATCCTGTTCCTTATCCACTTGACAACTTTAGCTCAGTTTGTTCCTCCTTTTCATTAGGATGAAATCACAGATACTGAGCTCTGTGGCGATTAACAAATGGCTCTCCTTTTAACCTTTGTTCTGCTGCTTCCTTCAGTGCTTTTGCACACGTTTCCATTCTTACTCCATTCATACCAATCTTCATATTTCTATTACAAACTTCTTCAGCGCTAGTGGAGCCCCTCCTAACTTGGGATATTAGAACGGACAACTCATTACAGTCCCCCCAGGAATACCAAATTCATTTGGTGAGAATGGGGTAGAAAGCCACTGCTTTTTTGTTGTTGTTGTTCAAGATTTATAAAAATATTGAACATGAGCAAAATACAAAAAAGAATCCCATGCCTTTGATCTCACATAACACATTATTTGATTTTAACATGGGTACAGCTATTCAGATAATTTGCCCTTGGTTAACACTGTGACTGTTATTGTATTCACTTGTAAATGCACCCACACCTTCTGTATGGGATCTTCCAGGTCAGCCACATCGCAGCCCTGCTTAGCTCCAGCGGAGAAAGATCACTGCTGATGCACTTCTCCTACACTCACTGATTCAACCCTCTTCTGCATGACGTGCAAGCAGGAGTCTCAAACAGCTCTTCTTAATCTCTGACAAAAATGCCTTCTTCTAACAGCAGGCTCATCAGCAAACAACAAAATGATTATAGTGGAATGACAGAATGGATCTCCATAGTAACAAGTAAGTGGGGCTAATGCCACCCCTTGCAGCATCACAGGCAGCCACCCAAAGTTTCTTTTACGTTCTTGGAGCAGAATGCATGGAGGATCTCAGCTGCCGCTCAGCCCTAGGAGGTGGAAAGCCAGAAAATGCCTCTCATGGCTTCTTATTGCCTGCCTGGAAAGGGTAGTCTGATATTGTCACAGCTATGAGCAGCACCTGCTGTTCCTTAAGATTGTTTTAAAGGAAGTAGCAGGACGTAATAGTTCCCTCCAAAAAGCCCTCTCCTATTCATCCTCAATAGAGCAAGCAGAGTCAGGTCCTCTGCAAAGTACACTTTGTATTTGCATTCAGTTAATTTTAAATAATTCTGTGTTTCATTTTGGAAGTGAAACATATTGAGTGGTGAAGAGGTGGCCAGGGAGCTTTTCCTATATTCCTAGCCACATGTTTTATTACTATCAACATTTTGACAATTGCAGATATACTATGCTTCAGTAGCATTGAATACTACTATTTATTAATTCCTTGAAATTAATTCCAGGTCCTCAGTCACTGAGGTGAGCAGCTCCGGTGCCAGCAGGATCCACACCGGAGCACTCTAGCGTGGGGCACAGGGGGGTTTCCCGAACTAGGGGAACCTCAGGGGGAGCCGAGAGACCCGCCAGGAGTGGGTAAAAAACCTGGTAGGTAAACCTGGGTAAAAAACTGGCTGAATGGCCAGGCCCAAAGAGTTATGATGAATAGAGTTAAATCCAGTTGGCAGCTGGTCACAGGTGGTGTTCCCCAGGGCTCAGTATTGGGGCCAGTTCTGTTTAATATCTTTATCAACAATCTGGACGAGGGGATCGAGTGCACCCTCAGTAAGTTTGCAGACAACACCAAGTTGGGCGGGAGTGTTGATCTGCTCGAGGGTAGGAAGGTTCTACAGAGGGATCTGGACAGGCTGGATCGATGGGCCCAGGCCAACTGTATGAGGTTCTACAAGGCCAAGCCCTGGGTCCTGCACTTCGGCCACAACAACCCCATGCAGCGCTACAGGCTTGGGGAAGAATGGCTGGAAAGCTGCCTGTCGGAAAAGGACCTGGGGGTGTTGGTTGACAGCCGGCTGAATATGTGCCAGCAGTGTGCCCAGGCGGCCAAGAAGGCCAATGGCATCCTGGCCTGTATCAGAAATAGTGTGGCCAGCAGGAGTAGGGAAGTGATCGTGCCCCTGTACTCGGCACTGGTGAGGCCGCACCTCGAATACTGTGTTCAGTTTTGGGCCCCTCACTACAAGAAGGACGTTGAGGTGCTGGAGCGTGTCCAGAGAAGGGCAACGAGGCTGGTGAGGGGTCTGGAGAACAAGTCTTATGCGGAGCGGCTGAGGGAACTGGGGTTGTTTAGCCTGCAGAAAAGGAGGCTGAGGGGAGACCTCATTGCTCTCCACAACTCCCTGAAAGGAGGTTGTAGCGAGGTGGGTGTCGGTCTCTTCTCCCAAGTAACTAGTGATAGGACGAGAGGAAATGGCCTCAAGTTGCGCCAGGGGAGGTTTAGATTGGACATGAGGAAAAATTTCTTCACTGAAAGGGTTGTCAAACATTGGAACGGGCTGCCCAGGGAAGTGGTTGAGTCACCATCCCTGGAAGTATTTAAAAGACACGTAGACGTGGTGCTTAGGGTCATGGTATAGTGGTGGACTTGGCAGTGCTAGGTTAACGGTTGGACTTGATGATCTTAAAGGTCTTTTCCAACCTAAACAAATCTATGATTCTATGAAATTTGTGCAATATGAACTGACCAAAGTTTCAGTCCTTAGTTTAGCTGAGGTTAGATTTTTGCTCTTGTGGTGCTGTTTAAATGTGTTGTTCATCCCCAAGTAAGGCCTTCAGCTAGTATAAACCAAATAAACCAGTATAGACCAGCTTTAATGATTTCAGTGCATCTGTGCCATTTCTCCCCCTCAGTATCTTGTCCTACTGTCTGTCTTGTTAGCTTTCTCTCAAGGCTCCTTGACAAATGGAGGTAAAGGAAATGTTTCCTGCAATTCCCATGATAAAGGTGAGAAATACATGCATGCATTTAGGAGGAAACATATCCCTGGCATGCACAATTCTCCACTTTGAACAGCACAACCAACCTCCAGGTGGATATTCTGATCTTAACACATACAAACAATTTCCATAAATGTCACTGCTAGGTGCCTGACTCATCCCTTAGGCACAAAGCAGCCCTTCCAAAGTAAAGCCAGGATGACACTGAAGACTAGCACAAATTTTCTACTAAGTACTTTTCTTTGTGCTTTTCTGTCATTATGCATGAAATAAAGTTGCTGCCTTGAGACTTGATTCTCTGTCACTTTGGCAGATACCTGCTGGGGCTAATTCGTGTGAAGTCATGGCATTATATATCTTGAAAGGAGGATATGCTCAGGTCTCCTTATGCCTCTGGCTTTAATGGAGAATGTGTGATGTAAAATGATTAACAGTAGTCTGTGAACTTTTAATATAACTCACACCCACAGTTTATGGCTTCTCCCCTGCAATACATTACTTCCTCCATTTCCATGCAGTTTTTCAGGCAGAGAAGCCATGTGAAGAAGCGACTTACTTCCCTTTCAACATGAACTTTGCATAAGTAAAAGCAAATCTGCTGCTCTGCATTTGCAGAAGTGTTTTCTGATACACAGCAGATAGCCATAAAAAATAACAAAATAGATCTGAACAATAAAAGTTGCAAGCGACCACACATAGCCACTGAACTCAGTGATGATACTCCTAATCTGATTGTCTGATATTCCTAATCTGTATTTAAAACAATGATGTTCTAAAGGACCAAGAAGATAGTAAACAAATCTATATATATTTTGATGTGGTGTTTCTACATTAATAACAGTAAGATTTGTTTTGTAGGCAGTGATTTTCACTTTAATAGTCATCTGATTATGTCCATTATGTCCATTTTATGACTGTCGATTTTGTGACTGGTATTAGGGTACTGCTTCTGGAAGTTAGACTACCTGATGTCCACTCCTTCACACTACTGTGGGCACAGCTGGTCATTTTCATAAGGAAAGCAGTGCTGTTAGAGATGGACTCTTTTACATCTCTTTTACCCTGATTTCCTGATGATAAAAGTGTATATGCTTACCTTGTTTCTCTGCTTTTCTTTCTACCAGTATACACTTAGTTAACCCACTGACCAATTTCTACCTAATTTGACAGCAAGTTTGACATGTCAAAGGCATAAAGTTTTTCAGACCTTCATGGACTTTGGTGGCTGGATAAATGAGGATCACCATTTAGTAATGTCCACTCTCAGGGTACTAGGTAAAGAATTCACATGTGACCCCTTCTGCCTGGAATCAACCAACCCACCAGTGCATGGTACCTCCAGCACCATCACAGCAGTTGTTGACTATTTACTCACCTCTACATAAATCCAGGAACGGGTAAAATTGAAGAAGTGTATGGGGCAAATGAAGTGGGGACTGGAAGAAACAGAGGCAGGTTTGGGAGTGCTGAAGCTTGCAGAGAAAGTAAAAATAGAAAGGAGATGAAAGTGCAGTAAGAGGGGTGAGAATATGGAAGTTTTGTAGGGGCTTGCAGGAAGCTGGAAAGATGAGAACAATGAGATGTATTGTGCTGGGTCTGATAAAGGATTTGGGGGAGATTGAGGTTATTGTTGGGGAAGGGCGCTTATAAAATGAAGCTGGAAGCCTTATTCCAGCCTTATTCATGCTGCTAATCTGATTCTTCCCTCAAGTCTGCCTTTCCAGAAGGCAAAGTTTGAGGATGTGTGGAACAGATCCTGAAATCTTCCTTTCTCAAAGAACCAATCTCTCTGAAGCATTGTCTTTCTTTTTTAAAGATGTGATTCAACTGCTATGGATGTCTAGCATACTCAGGTTAGCTCCAGTGGCTGGTCCAAGAATGCTGACTTTCACATAATCTTGGTATTGTAGTGCTTCGTTGGACTATGTGCTTGCCAGTCAATAAAGCAGTAATTTATAATCTGTTATTGTTAACACATATCACTATACCAAGAAGCAAGAGTGGAAATATTTTCAAGAGAAAGGAGAGAGCATATTGTGGAAGTATAATGCAAAATTACAGCTAGGCTAATCCTTGCTTGTGAGTTCTCCAAGGAAGCTCTCTGCATAAAACTAGCTATTTATGCAAGCATGAAGTGTTCCCAGTGTAACACATCAGAAGCTTTTTAGGTATTCTGAGTGATGGGGCTACAGTGCCATTTCAAAAAACAGATGCATGTCAGATTTTATAGATACTGTTGACTGAGGAAATAAAAAACTTCCCAGAAAAGGTTCTGAACCAGCAAGGCTCAGAAGATTATTAGAAAGATTTAGTAGAAATAGACAGTGTGTGGAAAACCATAATGAGTAAACATAGAATACAGAAATAAGAATTTAGACTAACTATAATCTGTCACACCAATTGTTAGCTGTCTATACTGCCCTTTTAGTAATATGATCACTATTCCTGAATAAGTTTGTTTCTCCCAGACAAATTCTTTACATGGATCCACATAATTCTGTCATGTAGTTATAAGTTTAGTTTCTCCAGGATCTTTTATTTGGAAATCTGTTTATTGGTAGTAGCGGGAATAAAAATACAGCTTATAGAAACCCGCTGAAAGAGGAGGAGTAAAGGATAGGCACAGAAAGTGATTCCTCGCCACAGTGATATAAAAAGTGGACTGGCTGAACCTGCTAACAGACAACCTAGAGGTGGTTTCTCATAGCTAGACCTTTAAGTTACTCTCATCCAGAGTTGCTTCAAATAAATAAAATTTGAAGGAAACACGCTTACAAGAAATACACCCTTTACTTCTCAGGGGTCTCTGTGGGATGTTTATTTGCTGGTGCCCTTGGGGAGTTTTGAGGCAAGGCTGAAATGATCCCAGCTCATTCCCTTCAGCCTGGGAAAAAACTACTCCAGAGCTGCCTTCCTAGAACTGTCTCCCCCAATTCTGAAAGAATGATTTGGCTACCTGTGAGCTTACCCCAATTTTCCTGACAGGCTGAGAAAACAGAGAGGGCTCTCAGCCCTACACTGCTGCACTTGGGACCAGGCTAAAGAAAACCACACTTTTGGGTTTTGTGCAGGCTTCAGCTGTTTTCTGTGTGCTTCTCCACTCTCCCATGGTCTCCCTTTGCCATTCCCCAGAGCTCTGTCCTCAGAGCTCAGAGCCCCTGGATCTGGCCCCATCAGACCTTAGGGGGCCTGTGAGCCTGACTGACATTAGCTAAAATTGTGTATCTCACTGAGACTGCTAGCTCTTGCTTCTGGGGGAGCCATGGTGTTCATTTTCTACCTTTTTTGTTAAAGCTATTGTCTTTATTCTCAATAAAAAAGAGCTGGATACACCAGTTGGTACTGAAACAGAGAAGAGTAAAAAAAGTGTTAATTGCAGACAGCTCTTGAGCACTGTGTAAATTCTACTTTGCATGTTAAAGTGGGACTTTGGTGGAATAAAAGCTTTGTGCTGCTCCTCAGCACCAGGGAAGTTCTCCCAGAGTGCTCCACTTCTCTGTCTCCTGCACTCACAGCTCAAAGTGTCTTGGGAGTGGTCAGAAACATCTTCTGGATGAAAGGAAAAATATTTGTTGCATGGATCAGGAAAATAATCTCTCCATCTGTACAGTCTGTGTTTTGTACATAAGTCAAAATGACGTGTGCTGTGCCAAAGCTGGAACAGAAAATTAAAGCTGTCTGATGCTGCTGCTGGGTGGACCTTATTTCCCTCCAGATTTTGCACAGGTGGAAAGCTGGCCTCAGCTCTGTTCAGCTTGAGGTTCATGGACTGCTGAACTTCCTTGCCCACTTCTCTTTTCTCAGCCCCATCCAACTTATTTTTGCTCCATCAAGAAAAAGCTTTCCTTGTTACACTAGGGATATTCTGAGCAACAATCTCCAAATATTCACCTTATATATGTCCTGCAGTAAGTGCTTAGGAAGCTGTGCTTAAACCCCTTCAATGGTATGTAATATTAAGCCTGCATTTTTTAAGAGTTTCTACATGCAGGTTTTCCCTCTTCAATTCTTCCTGATTTGCCTCTGAGCACAATCCAGAAAGGCTCAGAAACAGCTGAGCCACTTGGCTTCAGCATTTACTATTTATCATGGGACCCCTTAGAGCAGGCAAAGAGAGGATTTATCACCAATCTACCTTATAAGTTTTTCAGCGCTCTGAAAATCAAACATTTTTGAGGCTTGGTTTCCTCACTTAGACAGGAGAAGAAAATTTGGATGTTCTTCTAAACCAGAATTCACATTCAATGTGACAAATACTTTTCATGCTGGCATTATGCCATTTTAACAGGTGGGATGCAAGTACTTCGCTGCTCAGGCAGACCATTGTGAAAAGTCTGATTCCCAGCCAGGAACACAGGAAAGCTGGTCTTAAAGGCTGCATGCCTATACTTAGTGATGAATAGGAAATGAGAGTCTCTAATAATCCATCTCTGATTTGGGTTACTTTTCATATTTCTAGTCACCTCAGGCATGTTTGAAGAGCGTTCATTACAATGAAATGTCCCACTTACATTGACCTGCATTACTTTGCAATAAAATTACAACCGTTAAGGGCACCTGGTTGTGTGCCTTAGAAAGCCTTCTCAGCCCACCCAAATTTCTGCAAGCTGGCCAACTGGTCTGCAGGTCATGTACGGCAGTCTGTGACACAGCTCGTAAAAGAACAGCAATGGGAACTGGGCAGATACTGAATACTGAAGAAGTTTGTGGAGCATTAGTAGAATTTTGCTTCTCAAACAGGAAGAGAAAAAAGTCTATAAAGCTCCTGTTTCTCTGTAGGCTGGCTTTGGTATTCAGTATTGAAATGAGTTAGAGACCTTCAGCAAATGCATCATGTCAGTAAGTGAAATAAGGCTTCCTCCTGGCCCCATCACCTGCCCAAAGACACACTTGCAAGAAGTGAGCTACAGAGCTGCTGGAAGAAAAGAAAAGGACCAGGTATCTCTAACATCAAAGTCTTTCAAGTTAGTAAACACTCTTTGTTAGGATAAATCTGTGAGCCCTGTGTTATTTTTCTCCTGAAGATTCATGAGGAGAGCTTTCATTTATAATAAATACGAATCTTTTTACTAAAAGATATTGTAAATATTAAATACATTTGCACAGTGAAAGAAATAATGGCAAGCCACCAATACACATAATCTATCAATCTTGATTGCTTACATATCTGTAGCTCTTGCTTTTACTTCTCCTGCCTTTGGTGCTAACATGTCTTTCTGGGTGAGCATTATTTCGAGTGACAGGGAATTACTATAATTCTAAAAATAATTTATTATCTTCCAGGAGCAAAGGTAATTTTGATTTTGAACAAATAAATGTCAAATAGTGGATGATATACAGGATAACAATGCATGGGCAGCCAGCCAGAGGAGATAGCTGTAATTAAATTCAAGTTCAGGATGACACAGAGAGCCAAGAGACGAAAATCTGAATGTTTTTAGGCAAGTTATCAGAGTTCGTTTTACTGCAGGATGTTCTGTTATCTGATCCCCTAATCCTGCCTGCGCCCAGAGCTGATCTCATAAAACACAGAAAACCTACAGGAAGAGGGGTCCTATAGAAGTCCCTCTTATCTGAGAGCCCAGGCAACCAACAGGCTAGCTTTATGTAAGGCACATGCTGGTGCTGGTGATTCATGCTCAATGGAGCTGCAACAGTTTCCACCCGCAGAGAAGCTGCTCAGTGTCTGTGGAAGTAAATACGATAGGGAGAGAAGCATGAAATGCTCAAGAAGACAAAAGCTTTTCACAGGATAAAACTTGCTGCGTGCTGTAGGACACGTAGGCAGCTCTTTGTCTCTCCTGTTCTGCTCAGTTTTTAATTTGCAATTACTTCACTTGGGACTCATTTGAAGAATAAGACATCCAACTGTAGTTTTGATAGGTAGATATCCAAGAGCCAGTGGAGATCAAGGCTTCCATGCAGTTGGCCTGCTTTGACTGAGCCAAATCATTCTCTCAAATTCATTGACTATGGGCTCAATTCAGTAGCCTAAACCTAGGCATTTTCAGTGCCACCTGGGATGCCCTCAGGTATCTCAGGACCTGCCTCCCTGTGGCAGATGTGGCAGAAGACCTTCAGACGACCCACAGCCCTCAAAACAGGCAGCTGGAGGCCAGGAGGCCAGGCAGGGTACCCTAGAGCATGTCAAAGCACTACAGACTCCTGGGTTTTAGGCAACTGAATTGTTACCTAGATCTCCATTGACTCTAATGGGAGCGTAAACACCTAGCTCACAGAGTTACAGAACCACAGCGCTGCTGAGGCTGGCAGGCACCTCTGGAGATCATCCAGTCCAACCCCCTGCTCAGAGCAGGGTCAGCTACAGCAGATTGCTCAGGGCTGTGGACAGTCAGATTCTGAGTATCTCCAAAGATGAAGATGGGACAACCTCTCTGGGCAACCTGTGCCGGTATTCAACCACCCTCTGTTCGGGCAACTGCACACCACCTCCATTCAGTACCATCAGCAGAGCCAAGGGAAAGACCCAGCTCATACAGCTGGAGATACCTCCTTGGAGGGACTGTTTTTCTAACAGAGGGGTCTAGTGCCATTCAAAATGTGTGTCGTGCCAGACATCCATCTGCCAGTCCCAGAGGTTTCCCATAGGTCCTGTGTGATATCTGTCAGCCCCCTGGGAATACCTCAGATATCTGAAATACCCCTAGGGCATCTCAAATGGTTGTGGATACATCAGCTATCTGAGATACCACTCAGGTGCCTAAATTTAAACAGCAGAATTGCACTCACATCTTCACAGGCTGTAAGGGAGCTTAGACACAGAGCTGTCCACATGCGCAGGCACCTCCACATAGGTGTCATTCTTACACTCAGTCCCTGTCGCTGCACGTGGGAGCTCAGGTACCAGTGCGCTGTCCTGTGCAGGCATATTCTGGGAGTTCAATTTGAATTTACTTTTGTAAAGCACAACTGAAGTTGGGAAATAAACTCTTGGTATCCAGGGCATAAAAAGCATTTAACAAAGAATGAATTTTCTCTGATATACTGTTCTTTTTTTCCCCTACTTTTTGCTCAAGCATCTAATGTTTGTCAGTGCCACAGACAGTATCCAGAATGAGACAGCTGATTTGCCTAATTCAAAATGGTGAAGGTTATGTTGTATAGCCCTATTACTATAGCTGTAATAGATGTCTACATCCTATTATTAGAGCTGCAAAGGGCCATGAACTGGAAAATGCAGTTCATGGTATCTTCAGTCAAGGCTTGCTCAGGCATTTGGAGGCTTTTGGAGCTGGGAGAAAATGAGCAATTGTTTACTGTATTACCTTACTATACAGAGAAAGACTGTGAGGCTCACGTGTGCATCCAAGATTTCCTGCCATTTAAGGATGCTCTGAACTAGGTTTTGATTCAGGCCCATTCGTAGCCACAACTTGAGTAACAGCTGTCAACCAATTAATTTCAAAGAGTAATTAACAGAAAATAAACAGAACCCCCCCCTGTACTTATGCGATAACACGAGATAATTCTTTAGGCACACACGAATCTTTTCAGCATATCTGACATGACAAACTGACTTCCATATTGTGGAGGAAAATTAAGAATTCTCAGCTTAAGTGAAGCAAAAAAAAACTTTCTGAGAACTCGATGCATATTATATGATTGAACTATTCCTGGGACAACAGAACTCTGCACATGTATAAGTAGACAACTGCAAATTGCAAAGCAGATGTTCTACTGACCTCCCCCCACTGGAATCTGCTAGCTGAACTGGTTGGGTTATTCTCTCTTTCACCCATCAATAAATCAGCACATCAACTAGATGGCAATGGAGGAAACTTTTAACTAAGTGGGCAGAAATATAATTACACAATTCCCAACAGTGTTGCTAACAACTGGTAGTTAAAATGGAACCACATGCATTGCAGAAGTATTGCAACTTAATCCTCATTAATTTTTATATGGTGTTCATTATTATTTTCTTGGCATTCAGCACTTGGTACTATGAAACAAGAAAAAAAGAATTTGGGACAAGTGGAGAAAGAATGTTTTAATGATGAAGTTCATGAGGCTGAGAAAAAATGTCCTAGAGAAAGTAGTGTCAGTTTTATTGCTTAGTAATATAGAAATTGCCTTCAGAACATCGGAAAAATGCAGACAATAATTGTGGGTTCCTTACCCTGGCACTCCAAAAGAAAAGGGAACTGTGTGAACATGACAATCTAGTAAATCCTTTTAATCCCTAAATCCTATGATACTCTTGTCCAGTAAAATACTTTTAAATTAAACATGTGGCTAAAAGTTGTGTTGGATATGTGCCTGTCTGATTCCATGAATATTCAATATTGAGCCCAAGAAAGTACCACAATCTATCCTGCTTCTCTTCACTAATACTAAATAACCCTTGCAATTTTGTAAGTGTAGGAGTTTTTTACTACTTTGAGATTCATGCTGATTTGTGCTATGGTACTGATCCAGACCATATTAGCAAGAAATCTTTTAAATGTGCCCTGAGGTAAGTAATCTGCTTTTGCATTGTATGTTAGTCATAAAGATCCAAAGGTGTTAAAACCACAAAGCCACCACATTAAGATTCAGTGCTGCATAAGAAAGAGATTTTGTAGTCTGAAGCAACACTGGCGAGGGCTTCTAATCATGGAGGCAGTCCTGAGGATGTATCACCTTGCATACAAGCAATTCTAAGAGGGTATATTTAACAGATATCATATTTGCATACTTGCCAATTGTTGCCCTTTCCTTTTGCGCATTGAGCTTTAGCTGACTTGGCACATCTGCTTTCCTCTTGCTGCAGGCATTTTATCCAACAAGGTGTCAAAGCTTATGTTGCTGTGGGGAAGACTCAGTGGGAATATTTTCGAGATGCTGGGACTTAATAAAACATTTTTGAGAGTAACATCTGTCAGATGTTAATTTAGGAAGTTTTTATTCTGAATAAACAGGTCACAAATCTGTTGCCCCAGGAAATCAAAGCAGTTTGCTCTTTCAGTGATACACATTCCAGATTGAGATTATGTGTTGGAAGGGTATCACACAGCCATATTCACAAGGGTTTTCTTTCTCGGAGGAAGGATATCTTTATTTGTTTCAAGAGGGCAAACTATGCCTATGACTCATCTATGCTTCCTCTCCTTCTGCCCAAGGAATTCAGGCACCCCATTAAGTGGAGAGGAAGAACTTTTATGCTGAGCAGAAGGGTATTTCAGGGCTATGAAAGTTACTCTAAAAGTTGCTTTCTTGTCAAACTTTTATCTTCTTCAACACTTACAGGGTACAGAAATAGCCCAAGACAGCACAAGGAATGGATTTTAAAGCCTGGTGTTGCTATAACTGCATGGAAGCTATCACATTATGCAAATATTCCCTTTCATTTGGTTGAACTATGTACAGTGGAAAGTACACTGAACGTTGGTAAAAATGTCAGAACCTGACCTAGAATTAATTCCTCTACTATTGGTCATGAGATAATAAAAAGAGCTCTGGAATTCTCTTGCAGTGACATGCTACATAACTGTCACAACACGATTAACATGTTCATTTTATTAATGCCAATTTTTCAAATCTACGTTTATATTCCTCGCTTTGGGCTTGTAAAACCTGTGTCCTGGGGTATAGGGAAATTAACAGACTGCTAATAAACAGACAATAAATCCTCCTTCCCCTGAGTGAAGAGTGCCTTTCTGTATATCCTTGAGTTGCAGCAGCTCTCCGGCAGTCTTCCCCTCCCCTCTCCCCTTTTGTACTGAGCTCAGTATTTAACTAGTAACCTGCTACAGGCCTTTCTGTGGTGTGACTGTTGTACTGGTGAGCACTGAAAAGTGGTCAGACCCCTGTCACATCCTGTCTACTTGCTCTCCTATTTCCCCAGGAGGAATGCCTAGGTTAATTTTTCCTCCATCTTCTGCATCACCTCTCTGCTGTTTTCCTAGGGGGATGTGTTAACCCCAGATATCTGCTAACAGCACTAGAATGAACCTCACCGTGGTTTCTAGAGGAAATCATAGAAAAATTAAGAGTAGGGTTGGACTCAGTACTCCAAGATGTACTCCCAAGATTCACAGTGATCAAGGTTGGAAGAGACCATCTGATCAACTACCATGATCTGTTTCCTGAGCCAGTAGCTTTAACACCGTTACCTCCATACTAAGCTGGATCACTTGGGTCTGATTAAACATAAGCTTTGAGAAGGGCTTCTATCCTTGAGTGGGAAAAAATGAGGTGACAGAGAATTTATCAGGTCCTTTGTACCCAGTGGCTAATCACCCTCCCTGTTAGAAGTTTGTGTCTAAAATTTCATTGGAATTTGGCTTCACTTCTAGCCACTAGTTCTTGATGTGCCTTTCTCTGCTAGATTAAAGAGCCATTCAGTAAGTGGTATTTACTCCCTATGAAGGTTCTTCCATGCTATAATCAAGCTGTCTTTTGATCTCTCTGATAAGATAAACAGATTGAACTCTCACTGTTCTCTTCCCTCCCCCCCCCACTTCCAGCCATCAAAACATATCTGTGGCTTATTACTATATATCCTCTGTAGTATTTCAACATCCCTTTTAAAATGTTGACATCAGGACTGTATACATTATTCTACATCAGTCCCAATAATGTCACACAGAAAGAAAAGTCAATTTCCTCCTCCTACTCACTATTCTGTTGTTTATACTCACAAGAATTGAATTAGCACTTTTGCCTCTGTATCATACAGGAGCTCATGTTCATTTTCCCTTAGAAGCCAATGCTATTCTCAGTCAGTGCTTTCCAGGGTACAGAACTCCTTTCTGTAAGAACGGTCTGCGCTGCTTGCTTTTAAATGGATAATTTGGTTTGGCTATGTTTTAGCCTCTCTCTGGTTTTGGCAGTCCTGTTGTTCTCGACCGTATTTAGTATTGTATCACCAGTGATTTTGTACTAGCTTCCTAAACAGATGAGACTATTGAACATCATGAAATTTCTCACCAAACTCTACAGAAGCTCCTAGAAGTGACAGTGTCTGATAAAGACCCCTGATGACAATAATTTTTTTGAGATCTTTGAGACAGCCAGGTATTAAGCTACTCAATATGTACTTTATTGATACCCTAGGGAGCTCCTTTGTTAATCACCATATTGTGCGATATTAAACCAAACACTTTGTAGAGGTCTGAATAATACCACATCTTTGCAATTACCATTGTCAACAGAACTTGTAATCTCATAAAAAAATGAAATCAGAGCTGTCTGATAATGGCTAGATCCTTAACACATATTGACTGTCATTAATTACATTCCTATATCTTAATTCTGTATGTACGCATTCCTAGGTCAGCCGATCCGTTACTTTGCCCGAGGCAGCTGTACTTAAATGGCTGTACAACTTTCAGGTCAGCCCACCACACTTCTGGATATTGGCACAGAAGAAGCACTTTCAGCATCTTGCACATTCCAACTGATATTGCAGGCTTTATTGGGAAATTACACTGCTGACGAACATGGAATACGGTTACCATCCCTTGATTGCTAGTGCAGGACTGACAGTTACAGAAATGTTTGTCATCTGTCATCCATTAAATAAGGGAATGCGACATACTTTAGCAACATACTTCATAATTCAAAGACCTCACTCTGTTCCTTCTGAACAGTCTGTAAAATATTTTTTAGCATCTTTGCATTTTCAGCACCACTATTAAAATTCTCATCTAGTACATAATCTATACCAGTGCCAGGGCTTCTTTTGTTCCAAAAATTTTAGTTCCTTGATATTGTCCTCTAATTCAGACAGATACAGATCTTCTCCAATGCCTACTGTTTTCTACTGGTTGCCTATTCTTGCCACATATTGTATAGTTTATCAGTGGCACACATGAAAGCAAATTTCAGGAGGCCATAGAACCTCATGATTGGACCTGTTCTTTCAACAAGATGATTTATGATGGGACACCAGCTTCAAATGCATACAAAAGTTATCAGACAAGCACTAAAATGTGCTACCTGTGTATGTTTTGTACAAGGAACGACAGCAAATGCTGAGTATTTAACTTAGTTTACCACCTTGTGACAAAGACTTTAGCTAACCTGCAACACGTTGCCATACAGAATGTTCAGCTTACTCATTACACCATGATGATTTGATCAAGGGCCTGAACTGAACTCACAGCTAGGGAGGGATTCAGTTGGCAAGCATGATACTCCAATGCACGTGTCCACACAGAAGTGCCTGAATGTAAACGAGGCATCAAAGCTCCCAGCACAACGGGGGCTGCCCACGCGTTAACATCCAGTGCCGTTTCACATGCAGTAGCTGAGACATCTCCACAGACATGACACAGGGACCCTGGGGAGACTCAGCCCTCCCACACCAGCGGCCAAAGGCTGCCAGTTCACTCCAGCCATCCCAAATGGCACCAGGTGCCTCTGTTCAGCTAACTGCATGTGGGCCACCTCTGTTTAGTACTGCCAGCGGAGATGAGGACAAGACTCAGCTCACAAGGCAGGACATCTCTCCTGGACAGACTTAGGTATCTCAACAGGGGTGTCTAGTGCCATTCGAAATGCTCTTGTGTGTCCTGCCTGGTATCCATCTACCAGTCCCAAAGGTCTCTCATAGGTCCTGTGTGATATCTGACAGCCCCACAGGGTTATCTTGGATACCCTGGGGCATCTCAAATGGCAGTAGTTCAGGCAATTGAATCCTCCCAGGTAGTTGGCCAGAGGAGTCACTCTCTAGGCTTCACCAACTGTAAAGCTTTTCACTGACTGTAACAGGAGCTTAGACAGCTGACTTATGTGCAGACATCTGAATTAAGGTGTTTTGGACATGGACAGCTAAGTTAAAGTGTCTTGATTTTGAACTGAATCCCACCCCTCTGGTTCCTTCATCTGGAACTGAGGCTTTTTATTTTCTTATATTTATTTTAGAATCTTACCCTCTCATACTGAGTTAATTGCCAAGATGGGCTAGTCCTCTGAGGCAGAAGTTATGCTTTTTAACTGTGTAGGCAGGATTTAGAAAGTTTGGTTGACAGATCTCTCTAGTCCCTTGAAACTCTTCCTTCTCACGGTGATGGTATGTTTTTTGCTTTCACTAAAACTTCTCATTCCCAATATGCTTTGGAGCATTTTAGCTACTTACTTTCACTCCCAAGATTAGAACAGTGTTAATTTTACCCTTCTCCAGCTCTACTCAGTCTTGCAGTGGCACTTAAGAGATTGAGGTAAAGTCCCATGACTTTAAAAATTCAATTCCATCTTTGTACCATGGCAGCAGATGTAGCTCAAAAAGACAACTGTCATTAAAAGAGAAGTTTGGTCATCTGTGCATAAGACCACTGATTTAATGAAACTTTTTCCAACACAGTCTTTGTCAATTCTTCAACTGTCAAACCATAATTTTCAAATTATCTCCTATAACAACATAATGCACTGGAGGAGGGTTAAATCTAAGTCCATTTGATCTTCTTGATGCTGAAAATATCTTTTCAGTTTCTTATGTCAGGCATCAATCTCATGTGTGATGGTCTACTAATAACCCATTAAACAGTGCACTTTCTCTTTTGCTCTTGCTAGTCCTCCTTTTTGTGTGCTGTTTGTTCCCATTAGTAAGACAAGAACAAAGAATTGAGCTTTGCACTTGAAATGGAGTGAGGTGTCCTGTGCAGTCGCTCCTTATTTCCTGCAGACTTTGATCTCAGTGCCTTGAGACTGCCTTTACCCACTCTCTCACAAGTTATCTCTTCAGTATGACAGAATATCTTGCTCTAGACACCTCCACTGAGCCATGAGAATGGAGATACCAATCACATAGTATCTGTTTTGGAGCATTTTGTGTTCAGGTTTCCCCCAGCTCAGGGGACTGAGCTTGTGGAAGGTCAGGATGTGAGACTTCGAATATAGTGGGACAGAGAATAAGTGGGACAGGGAATGTGATAGCCCGTGTTGCAGGCAAGATGCATAACTGTTGCTATTGAGGGCTGAAGGTTTTGTGATCAACCAAAATATGCTGCTATACTGGGATCACATGTAATACAGCCATGTATAAAAGGCAAGCTGTCACCACTCAGATGAAATGTGGAACCTGTTATCTTACTGCATTTTCATAAAACAAGGTGTAACACTAACTTTTCATTTACAGGCAGATTGCTTGGTCATTTACATTGAATTTGTCACGTGCACATGAAAGAAATTTCAGCATAAGACCCTGTGACTGCAAGATGGCACCAGTTTCTAGTTCTTTCTCCCAAACTCTCTACCTCTGGAAAATATGCTTTGGCAATATAACTTTTGGTTTTGGTCTTGAACAAAAAATGAAGCTATTGGAATTGTCTAACCCTGCACCCCTCAGAATCAATAGGACTAGTGATTGGCAGAGTTTAGTCCATAACTGCGTGTTCAGTTTTCAGTTGTGCAGCTCTGAAATTTTATTTTAATTCCATGCCAGATCCATCGAGTAACTCTGTAGATAAACCACAGTACTGGTATATGTTACTCTGCAACAAAGTGCTCTTCTCTATGATGTATGACTCTAGAGAAGAAGTCCACATAATATATAAAAGGGAAAACAATTATGTCTCTCGTTGATTTACAAGTATAACACCTTCACCTACATCTGTGAAATATGTGAAAAGGAAAAAGCCCAGTATGATCAATTTTCATGTGCAGAAGATAGAGCTCTCTAGTGATGCATTGAACATATGAAAGAAAAGCTGGTAAATCTCTGTTGAGGACTATTCCTAGTGAACTTCACTAACCCTAATATTTATTCAGCAGGTTGGTCTTCTGGAGTCCCATGGAGAATTACCTGTTTCTCTGTCCCTAGGAGCCAGAGTCAGAGTACAACTCAGAAAATGTATTTCAGGCAATCATCTTTAATCACACATTTTATCAGTGTTCTAGCTGGCTCTTCCAGAAGTGACTGCAATTTCACCTTTAATCCCCTACATTTTAAGGCAAGTTATTTGATTTTAAGGGTTTTTCTAATGGCTTTGTATGGCAAGTAAAGCAACTAATACCGCACCAGGAAAAACTTTGATCACAATCATTAAATGATTTGTTAAATAGACACATTTGACCACTCGTTCTTCATTTCCATTTTACTATCTCCGTAGTCATAAAAGAAAAGGTTATAAAATGTAGCCACCTAACCTTCCCTTTTACATTGACAAAAAATGGTGATTCTGAGGCTTCATTTGGCTCCACACTTGAATTTTGCTTCAAATGGCAAATTTACTTCATAATTAGCAGCACTTCAAAAAACCCTCACCTTTATGATTGCAAACTAGGTGTTACATTCCCCATAGAAGTGGATGCTAATTAGGAGAACTTTTAACCTCCCAATTACGCAAAATCAAAGTTTACAGGCTTGCTGGAGGAAACATGCCCACATGAGAAGACACTGATTAACACAAACTCTCTGCCAAGCACTTTTTAATCTTTTATTCATTATTTGCAGGACTCTGGTAAATCTGACCTTAGAGTTTTCCCTTTACTTTCCAGGGGAAAAAGCAGACTTTTTCTCTGTATTTCTCACAGAGCTTGAGAATAATACTAAATTTTTCTCACTTGAGTCATAGCGTTCTTTGAGGCTGTTAAAAAATGAAGGAAATTCTGCTTGCTAGTGTTGATACATGCCTACAAATGATCCTCATCACAAGTATTTTTCACAGATTTAAGGTTAATAATGAATGGTTCAAATGTAACAATCATGATTTCTTATACCCCGACCATGGCGCCTGAGAGAAGGAAGGGACACATCCTTGTGTCCCGCCTGTTCTTCACCTTTCCTCCTTTTCTTCTGTGCTGCAAAACTGTTGGCAGTTGTTTCTCTTTAGGTCACCCCCTGCTCATTTTCTGCTGTTTGCACTTACTCCTCTCATTCCACCCTTCATCCAGACCTGCTGCTGCAATGCTTCTCAGGTAACATGAAATTGTGAAAAACGGATTCATGCTGTTTCACACCTTTCAGCACAGTTTTTAAACAACAGAAAATCAAGTAAACTAATTACATTTCTTCTTCTCTTATCTTTTTATTGCTCATGCAGATTCTTTCTGCTCTCTTTAGCTCCCTCTCTTGAATTTCTCCTTTCTATCTATACTACCTTATATTTAAAACTTAGGAAGACAAATTACCCAAACTGCTGGGCTTGTTCATGGGGATGACTTTGCCAAAATAAACTTTTTTCAGTCCTTCCAGAATATAAATGATTCAAGCCATATTTCAAGGCCTGGCCAAGAGCCAGCAGGATGTATATAAGAAAGTAGTCAGAGAGATCCTCTCTTTTAAGTAAACTCCAGTGAAAGAGAAATTTGGAAAAAGGTACCTCCAGCAGCATCTCTATCATCCGGCCTGAGATGATTTCCTTATGGCACTCCCACCCCAGAGACCCACGGACAGAAGACCTTCCCTCTCCAAACCCTTGCAGGCAGAAATACTGAAAAAGCATCTCTTACCCCATGATGATATTGTGTTAATCATTGTACAGTGATAAACTATGACAGACATAAGCAGTTTGTCATAGTCCATTGCTATGTTGCAATATACCGACCGGACCCGTCCCACAGGGAAGTCTGCTGCCTCCCTGGGGCCCGGGTCAGAGACATCACTAGGAAGCTCCCTGGTTTGGTACGGCCTTCTGATTACTACCCGCTGCTGGTTATACAGGCTGGCAGTGATGAGGTTGCAGAGAGAAGTCCTGCAGCGATCAAAAGGGACTTCAGGGCACTGGGGCGACTGGTTCAAGGATCAGGAGCACAGGTAGTGTTTTCCTCTATCCCTACAGTGGCAGGGAAGGATACTGAAAGGAGCAGGAAAACACACCTGATCAACACCTGGCTCAGGGGCTGGTGCCATCGGAGGAATTTTGGTTTTTTTGATCATGGGGAGGTTTACACGGCACCGGGCCTGCTGGTGGCAGATGGAGTTCAGCTGTCTCACAGGGGGAAAAGGATCATGGCTCATGAATTGGCAGGTCTCATTGAGAGGGCTTTAAACTAGGTTCGAAGGGGGAAGGGGATAAAACCAGGCTCACTAGAGATGAGCCTAGGGGTGGCGTGCCGATGCCGGGGGCGAAATCGATAGCCCAGCTCAAGTGCATCTACACCAATGCACGCAGCATGGGCGGCAAACAGGAGGAGCTGGAAGCCATTGTGCAGCAGGAGAGATATGACTTAGTCGCCATCACAGAAACATGGTGGGGTGACTCTCATGACTGGAGTGCTGCAATGGATGGCTATAGACTCTTCAGAAGGGACAGGCGAGGAAGGAGAGGCGGTGGGGTGGCCCTGTATGTTAGGGAGTGTTTTGATTGTATAGAGCTCAATGATTGTGATGATGGTACGGTTGAGTGTCTATGGGTAAGGATGAGGGGGAAGGCCAACGAGGCAGATATCCTGCTGGGAGTCTGTTATAGACCACCCAACCAGGATGAAGGGGTGGATGAAGCGTTCTACAAGCGGCTGGTAGAAGTCTCTCAATCGCTAGCCCTTGTTCTCGTGGGGGACTTCAACTTCCCGGACGTCTGCTGGAAATACAACACGGCAGAGAGGAAGCAGTCTAGGAGGTTCCTGGAGTGTGTGGAAGACAACTTCCTGACCCAGCTGGTAAGTGAGCCTACCAGGGGAAGTGCCTCGCTTGACCTGCTGTTTACTAACAGAGAAGGACTGGTGGGAGATGTGATGGTCGGAGGCCGTCTTGGGCTTAGCGACCATGAAATGGTAGAATTCTCGCTTCTTGGTGAAGTAAGGAGGGGGGGCAGCAAAACCACAACCATGGACTTCCGGAGGGCGGACTTTGGCCTGTTCAGGAGGTTGGTTGAGAGAGTCCCTTGGGAGATGGTCCTGAAGGGCAAAGGGGTCCAGGAAGGCTGGACGATCTTCAAGAAGGAAGTCTTAAAGGCGCAGGAGCAGGCTGTCCCTGTACACCGTAAGAAGAACGGGCGGGGAAGACGACCGGCCTGGCTGAACGGGGAGCTCTTGCTGGGACTCAGGAAAAAAAGGAGAGTCTACCACTTGTGGAAGAAGGGGCAGGCGACTCAAGAAGAGTACAGGGATCTCGTTAGGTCGTGCAGAGAAGAAATGAGAAAGGCAAAAGCCCAGCTAGAATGCAATCTGGCTGCTGTCATTAAAGACAACAAAAAAAGTTTTTACAAATATATTAATGACAAGAAGAGAGCCAAGGAAAATCTCCATCCTTTATGGATGCGGTGGGGAACATTGTC
This sequence comes from Aptenodytes patagonicus, assembly GCF_965638725.1. Taxonomy (NCBI): domain Eukaryota; kingdom Metazoa; phylum Chordata; class Aves; order Sphenisciformes; family Spheniscidae; genus Aptenodytes; species Aptenodytes patagonicus. The sequence goes on along the minus strand of NC_134949.1, from coordinate 195,557,215 downwards.
ACTGAGGATGAGGAAAAGGCTGAGGTACTCAATGCCTTCTTTGCCTCAGTCTTTAACAGGCAGACCAGTTATCCTCAGGGTACTCGGCCCCCCGAGCTGGAAGACAGGGACGGCGAGCAGGATGAACCCCCCGTAATCCAAGAGGAAGCAGTCAATGACCTGCTACGCCACCTGGACGCTCACAAGTCTATGGGGCTGGATGGGATCCACCCGAGAGTGCTGAGGGAGCTGGCGGAGGAGCTCGCCAAGCCGCTCTCCATCATTTATCAGCAGTCCCGGTTAACGGGGGAGGTCCCGGATGACTGGAGGCTTGCCAATGTGACGCCCATCTACAAGAAGGGCCGGAAGGAGGATCCGGGGAACTACAGGCCTGTCAGCCTGACCTTGGTGCCGGGGAAGATTATGGAGCGGTTCATCTTGAGGGCGCTCACAAGGCATGAGCGGGACAACCAGGGGATCCGGCCTAGCCAGCACGGATTCATGAGAGGCAGGTCCTGCTTGACCAACCTGATCTCCTTCTATGACCAGGTGACCCGCCTAGTGGATGAGGGAAAGGCTGCGGATGTGGTCTACCTGGACTTCAGCAAGGCCTTTGACACCGTCTCCCACAGCATTCTCCTAGAGAAGCTGGCGGCTCACGGCTTAGACAGGTGTACTCTGCGCTGGGTCAAAAACTGGCTGGACGGCCGGGCCCAGAGTGTTGTGGTGAATGGAGTTCAATCCAGTTGGCGGCCGGTCACGAGCGGTGTTCCCCAGGGCTCAGTACTTGTTCAAGATCTTTATCGATGATCTGGATGAGGGGATCGAGTGCACCCTCAGTAAGTTTGCAGACGACACCAAGTTGGGCGGGAGTGTTGATCTGCTTGAGGGTAGGAAGGCTCTGCAGAGGGACCTGGACAGGCTGGATCGATGGGCCCAGGCCAACTGTATGAGGTTCAACAAGGACAAGTGCCGGGTCCTGCACTTCGGCCACAACAACCCCATGCAGCGCTACAGGCTTGGGGAAGAGGGGCTGGAAAGCTGCCCAGCAGAGAAGGACCTGGGGGTGTTGGTCGACAGCCAGCTGAACATGAGCCGGCAGTGTGCCCAGGCAGCCAGGAAGGCCAATGGCATCCTGGCCTGTATCAGAAATAGTGTGGCCAGCAGGAGTAGGGAAGTGATCGTGCCCCTGTACTCGGCACTGGTGAGGCCGCACCTCGACTACTGTGTTCAGTTTTGGGCCCCTCACTACAAGAAGGACGTTGAGGTGCTGGAGCGTGTCCAGAGAAGGGCAACGAGGCTGGTGAGGGGTCTGGAGAACAAGTCTTATGAGGAGCGGCTGAGGGAACTGGGGTTGTTTAGCCTGCAGAAAAGGAGGCTGAGGGGAGACCTCATCGCTCTCTGCAACTCCCTGAAAGGAGGTTGTAGCGAGGTGGGTGTCGGTCTCTTCTGCCAAGTAACAAGCGATAGGACGAGAGGAAATGGCCTCAAGTTGCGGCAGGGGAGGTTTAGATTGGATGTAAGGAACAATTTCTTTACTGAAAGAGTGGTTAATCATTGGAACAGGCTGCCCAGGGAAGTGGTGGAGTCCCCATCCCTCGAAGTATTTAAAAGACGAGTAGATGAGGCACTTAGGGACATGGTTTAGGACATGGTGGTGTTGGGTTGACGGTTGGACTCAATGATCTTAGAGGTCTTTTCCAACCTCAATGATTCTATGATTCTGTGATTCTATGATAATATGTTCGACCTATTCTTAGGCTTCCTTGTGCTACTGACACATTTTATTACAAACTCTTTCTTTTTTAAAATTTATACTGCAGTTCTGGCCTGTATCATGATCAGGGACACATGGTGCCAGGCTCTAACCTGAAACAGTTTATAGTCTATTTATGAAAGAATTTATAGTGTAAGTAAGTTAAATATTTCACTTGTAAATACTGTCCCAGCACCTTCAGACACTACACCAACATACGACTGTGTTCTCACCAGCGCTGCTCTCTGACTTCCTTGTAATATAACCCTTTGAACAGAGCAGAGAGATTTGACAAGTCACAGCTTCTTATAAACAAATAGCTGATCCTGTTGGATGGGACAAAACCTGTACACTGTGCTCTCATTATTTTGGCTTTTCTCATGCAAAATTAAAATATATTATAAATTGTACACATTTGGCATCAAGAAAAAAATCTAGAAATTTGGCTTTCCTACTGCTTCCCTGAACTGCTGAGTGATTAGCTTTTCCTGTGGTGGTGAAAATAATGTGTGAAAACCTGCTAAACTTTCTCAGGGAAATCCCTGAGCTGTCAAAAGAATCAGAGGGACCCTCCACAATCAAAAGAGCAACCCATGAGCTCTCCAAGCAAGGAAAGCTCTTTCCAAAGGTAAAAGGAAAGCACCACAGTGCTTACCAGAGAGAAGAAAGTGCTGTGAGGGTGCTTGCAGTAATTTTGATCAATCTAAATTGCAGTCAGTGAATAAATCACACTGAAACCTTCTGCTGTGGCTGACAGCAATAAAAGGACTGAGGAACGAGTATGCAGGATCTTTCCTGAAAACAGCACAGCCATCCCAGAGGGTCCCTGTCCCATCTCTCAGCATCTGAGAAAATGAAATGCATTATCTCTGGGCACCCTTAGCAGGCAGAGTCCCTCCACTCACAAGCATTTGAAGCTTTCTGCAAAACAAGTGAATGATAGCACACCCAGAAACTAAGGAAAATGCAACAGAACATGCTGTGTAAACAGCAATTATATCCTGATCCTTTGAGAAGCTTTAGCAGAAGTCCATCTCACACCTTTCGCCTCTATCCTAAGGATGCCTGTGAGGTAACGGCCCATGAGCCATTTTGTGTTATCCCTTCACTCGTGGCTTGGATCAATAGTAGCAGCTGCCCACATCCCTCTGAAGAGCTGAGCTAGGCCCTAAGGATCCTTTTCCCTTGTCCAGCATAGAAAGACAACCTTTAAAACACTTCAGTGATTCACATTTTTTAATTCCGAGTTTATCTATCTCTTCTCCAGTGAGCTGCATCCTCCTCAACACCTCCCAGGGCACAGAGAAGGTCTGAAACCACTAATCTTTGCCACTGAATAAAAAATCTCTTCTGGGCATTTGTTATGCCTCTGAAATATAACGGTGACTAGACAGATTGTGAGCATAGAGCCTAAGCTGAAAAAACTCCGTATAGTAGTTCTTTTCCCTTTTGATCATGTGGGGAAGTACCACAGTGCTTGTAAAGCAAACATTCAATTTGCATTGCCATCCACAATGCCAGTAATTAACTCACTGGCTAATTTGTTATAAGCTTAGCTGCAACTAATGAATGCAGGATGAAACTTGTCCTTGTTAAATAATCAGCTGGTCTTTGATATACTTCCTTCTCGCACAGAATCTCAATCATTTTACACAAATGCTTATTTATATAAATTCCTTAAAGGGCAAAAATGAAATGTTGCGCACACAGATATTCCCACTTTTCATAAGCTCAGACGTGTTTCTACTGCATCTCAATTTTCAAGTTATATCTATTATTGAATGTTGTGGATCCTCTTTTCCTATTCCAGTGGAAAATTCTGAATGGCTTTGAAACACAGAAAACACAGAAAGGCAATTCAGTCGCCATGAACAACCCAGAATTTGTCTTCTCTTATTAAACAGCACAAATGGGTAGCAATATGATTTTTAGAGGTGCAACTAGGTCAGTAATATTCAGGGACAGGAAGAGGCAAGACTTGCTAAACTTACTGGAAGAGGGTCTTGATCACACTTTTCACAGTATGACATTTCTTGGAATATTTATTTCCTCCTTTTTCCTGTTCCTCCCACCAGAAAAATTTTACAATCAGCTAAATAATTTGAGCCATAAGAGCAATCTCCCTTCTGCCTGAGGCCGGTGGGGATCCAAGGGAGGGCTGAGCGGGTTCTTCCAGCACTACTCCCAACAGCACATGGAGCCAGTGGTTGTTTCATATGAGCTCAGGAAACTCAAAGAACAATTACGCTAGTTGTCAAGAGTCTTGCATCTCATTGCAACAGCCAGCCATAAGAAGTTTTCTCTTTTAAATGCCACTTGCGTGCCTTACAAATTAATTAACCTTGCACTTCATTTGTTCACTTCTTTATGTAAGTGACCTTAGAGGTTTGCATAACCCAATACAACCCTGTGATTCACTGCAATGCTCTACCATATTTAGTCTTATTAGCAGCTATTTGAGAAACGCTGCTGCTCTCTCTGGAGAGACATCATTTATAGTGCTATATAAAGGTCTCTATATTTTTCCCTCATGAAAAGGATTACTGCAGCATTCTTATCTGTAATGCAATCCAGAATAGGAAACTCATTGATTTTTGAGGAGGTGTTTTCAATATGGTGACCTGTTCCATGCTTTCACTTGAAGTGTAATTATAGCACAAAATACTAGGATGGGAGGTGCGTGTTGTAGGGGAAAATCAAACACATGTTTTTTCTTGGCATTTACTGAGAAAAAACCTTGCCCATTTTCTAAATGTTAATGAACAGCATACACAAGAAGAACCAGTGCATTTCTTCACAGAATTTGAATACCCACCACGCTTACACCAATTGCAATGACAGTATTCTGAAAAACAGAGTGAGGGCTGAATTTTCACTCCTAACGTTAGCTCTTTTAGTGAAGAGGAACAACCAGAAGACAGATCTGCACTGCATGAGCATTTTAAAATTAAAATCAAGGAATAGATCCCTTGTCTCCTTGTCCTCCAGCACTATGGTATGACTGTCATTTTCTGGATTTTGATAGTCTTGTCAGTGCAAGTGGCAGAGGAAAAGCAAGCTTGATGCTAGTGTTAGCCTATTTTCCAGAAAAGCCATAATTTTTGCTGCTTTAACCTGTGCATTTTAGAATTCCTTCTGCCTCCCAAAACATGAGAGAATTAAATTCACCAGTCTTGACATGTTACCAATTTTAATAGGAACTTATTTTTGTTGGAAAAAGTAAACCTTTCATTCTGGTCAATCTGGATTTTTTACCCCTACCTTCTCCCTGGGGCTGGGGAATGCCCGTTTCCTACCCCCTCAAAGCAAGCCTCAACCAGGCTCTACAGACTTCATCAGAAACAATGTCACTTTCAATCTGGGAAATATTAGGAAAATCCTGAGGAGTGAACAGCAAATTTCATATAAGGCACAAAGCTCCCATGAATACCTACCATCAAAAGTCATATTTGAGGGCATTACTTACTTCCCAAGAAGAAGCCAGCACCTTTGAATGTTTGGGCCTATTTTCTTTATAACTTTTTCCTTCTCTTCGAGAAAATGAAAACAGGAGGTACCTATATTGCATACGTATCTATATTGGATGCTTTGAAAGTGATTTTTTTTTTTTTTTTTATTCTCTATGATCAAGTTATACCTTCTCTTCTGCTATATATGATGTACATAAAGCCTAAAAGCCACAGGAATTGCTTGATAGTTTTATGAAACTTTTAAAAAGCAATATTTATATTTTACAATTATTATCATAGCTTTGGAGTGAATTATTCATGTTATTTCCAGTATCACTGTTGTTTTTCTCAGCCTTGTGGAAGAAAGCCAAAGAAGTTAAATGCAAGGGGATGATTTTTTTTTTTCTTTTTTTTTTTTGTGATAAAAGAGGCTAATCAATTGCTAACCATTTAATCTCAGGATGAAATTGCAGTAAAAGATTATGGGAATTCTAGAGTAAAGTCCTCAACAGTACTGTCAATACCGTGAAGATCAATGATGCCACTGTATGATATGACAGAGGAATGTCAAATACTGCTGGAGGGCACACATACAAATATATATTGGTTTTTAAGCCCCTCTGTCTTTAAGGAGAATTTTGCTTCTGGAAAACAGATATGCTTAAATCAGCAGGGCAACAAGGTTGTCACTGTCCCGAGCACAACATTACAGCCACCTTCACTGCAGCTATCACTTATAAGAGGTTGCCATGTGTTTCCACCCATCAGACAACTACCAGATCTCATCTTCATAGCGTCATAAGCTTCCTGCAGTCAAAGATAACAGTGTGATAGCAGGTCTAGATGAGTCGGCTCAGGGGCTATAGACATGATAGATAGGATGGAGCAGTGCTCAATTGCCACCTTTCATCACGGAGTCCTATGAAGCAACTTGCCTTTGACCCTACAAGCTTTTACCATCTGTGAATATGCTGGTTTTGTTCAGAGACACCAACACCCACCTCCATCATGGTTTCCTTGTGCTGTCTACCTGAAGTGGCGAGATCAACATCATGGGACCAAGCAAATGGGACTGGACGTTAGGAAGTACTCTATTACTAGGAAGATGTCACAGTGCTGGAGCAGATCCCCGAAACAATTGTGCAATCTCCACCCTTGGAGGTTTTTGGGTTTGGCTGGATGAAGCCAGAAGTGCTAATTCTGCATTGGTGTAGGTTCTGTTTTGAGTGGGAGACAGGGCTATATGACCTCCTGAGGTCCCTTCCAATATTTCTACGGTTCTGTGAAATGTACCTTAAGCGTCCTGTAAGTAGCCAACACCTCCTTATTCCACCCTCTTATTTGTCATGGAATTGGAGCTACTCAAGTACTGATCACATGTTGCCCATCCAAACCTCACAACGCTGGGCTAATGCTTTCAAGCAAAGAACAGTGACCTCGTCAGACTGCTGTGTCCTTTTAGATTTCAGTGATAACCTTTTTTTTGCCCGGTGCTGTGGTGACTTTACTTCAGTGAGGATGTACAACTGCTTTCTTCTTGCTGCAGATCTCCTTGTTTAGCAAAAACATCTGTTGAACTTCACTGTTAATTCAGTCCCCTTCCCACCGTCCCTTAGACCTGTGTGTGAGACAGAGCAACCTATAAAGAGAACGGAAAATAAAATGACTGTGAGGGTTGTGAAAAGAAGGTAGCTGCAACAGCAAGCTGGAAGAATACACATATAAACCGAGTTGTAAGAGTAGTTATCAGTGTCTCTGTCACACTGAAAAGGATGGAGTCCTGCAGAAACCTGCCCTGACCTCACTGGTTATGTATTTTTTATGGACTCTTAATGAACTGAAAGTACATATAAATTTGCAGATGACGTGAAGCAGAAAAGTGTGTAAGCACTCTGGAGGACAGGTACAAAATTAAAATTAATCTTGATAAACTGAAAAAAGTAGTATGAAATCTGAAAGGTAGAATTTTGTGAAGATGAGAGCAAAGTGGTCCATTAAGGGAGACATTAAATGAATGAGTCCAAAATGGGAAATGATGTAGGAGGTAGCAGTACTAAAGGGTATAATGGATCAGTAAGAAAAAAAGAGTCAACTATGTGAACCTGCAGGGTAAAAAAGACAACTCTAGATCCTTATTAACAGGGGAGTTACACATAAGACACGGGAAGTATTCTGCTCTATTTGGTATGGAGGAAGCCACAGCCAGAATAGTGGGTCCAGTTGTGATCCTTATACACTGAAGAAATGTAAAATTATTGGAGCTAACAAGAGGGATAAGAGACTTAGAAAACATGATTTAGGAGGAAAGAATTGGGTTTGTTGTAGGAATCTTTGATTATGCAAAAGATTGCTGTAGGGGTGGTGATGATTCACTGTACTGTTCGGTATGTCTCCACCAAACAGTTACTGAAGAAGATGTAAGAAGATCTGATTCCTCCCCAACGCAGATGGGGAGGAACGAGACCGCACAATATCTTTAGAGATCCATCCTCTACCCTTCCAGAGTATGATGAGTCGGACACAACCACAGTATGTTCTAAGGAGTTATCTTGCTAATCCTCTCTGAAATCCCTTAGCCATTTTTCCAGATAATTGTGTGAGAGCAGTGTGAATGAAGCAATTAAAACTGAGGGCCAGAGGGCAAAGAAATATTGCCAGAAAGCCCTGCTCAGATCGATTCTACTGGCTCTATTTAAATCCTTCTTCATCTGACACCTCGCACCAACATCCTGCATCAGCCCCAGGACACATTATGTATTTCTGGGAACTGCTTAATTCAGACTAACTCCCTTCCCCTCACACAAGCAGCACATACTTGCCACGCGCTCTCTGATACCCCTCCTGCAGAATTCTTTTGCAGATCCTAAAGTGGCCTCAGAAAAAGGGCATGTTCTTGTCAAAAGGTTTCCACTCTGTTGCATAAGACTTCATTCCTGGGTAGCCTTGGGAAAGTGGTTTCCATCAACTCCGAGACTATAAATGTACATCTCATTGTTCTAGTTCATCAGCAATGCGTTATGATTTTGGAGGTAGCACAGAGACTGAGAAACCTCTGGAAAAAAAGCTCTTTACAGTAAGATGTAATCGAAATACTTGCTCAGACCTCATTGCTGTGGTATTTCAGAAACTCAGAGCTTTTACTATATTTTATACTTTCGGTACCTGTCTTTAAATCACCCCAACCCATGAGGGAGAAAAGCATTATATCATTTCGCAGATTGAAATTTGGGTTGGAAAACTGAGCAATGTACATGACTCAGAAAGTTATTGCGAGTCTCCCCAGCTGCAATGCTCTGCTAGGCTGCACTACCCTGCCAGTGCCTACTGGTGACAAATATTCCTTCCACTGTGTTGTGTAATTCTGACCCCACGTAAAATGTCTTTCTTGACCTACTCTGTACTTACATGGGGCATTCTCTGGGCGTGTTGATGGCTGCACGTAGTATCTGAATGATGTTATTATGCACCAGATAATGAAGCCAAAAAAGTTCTCAAGCTTTTTCATTTTTTTGATTGATATGACTATGTTTTAAGTACCAAGAGGCAACAGTCCAATTCCAGAACCTTTCTGCTCACTGTTTATATGTTCATTTTCTCACTGCAAAGCCAGTATTCCTCAATGTAAGCTGAAGATTCCCAGTGACACACTTGCAGCGGAAAAAGACAAACCCAAATGCATTTCCTCCTTCTTCAGGTGAGTTTTAGGGATCACTGATAGTTTTAGGGATTTACTGATTCCCTGGCAGGTTTGCACCCTGGTGATTAGTGCTGTTCTTTATTTTGGCCACTTCTCCTGGATTGTCCATTAGTTCACAGGTATTCCAAAAGCACCAGTGACTAGGGTCCTCAGCACGTACTTTTGCTTGTGGTAATGGCTGATCTTGTCCAGCACATGAAGGAAGGGAAAACTTTAGGACATCTTTTCTACCTCTTCTTCTTCAGGGTGAGCATTAAGGCACCCCAGAAAATTACTGAGTGCTCTTGCCTTTCTAGATCAGAGAGCTTGGGTTGCTGATGGGAGTAGCCATAAAGGTGACCTGGTTATAAGGGGGAAAATACTGACAGAGAAAATGCTTGCCAGCCTGGGAACTGCTAGCCTGGGAACTAGGCCTGTGCAAGCATACTTGAGAAGCACAGCTGGCACCTTTGAAGTGCAGTCGGGTACCTAAAAAACAGAAATATCCTGAGATACTATTGATAAGGGCAAAACCAAGAAACTGTAACAGCAACTTATCATCTGGAAAGGTGAAAAATAGTCTGGAAAAGAGGGAAAGATCCTGAGGAAGTAGGAATCGGCAACTGCTATTGGCTGTTCTAGCTGAAATAACAGGAAAACAGTCTGCAAAAACAAAAATTGGTCTGCGAGAATAGAAAACATCGTTGTCTATTGGCTGTCCCAGGTGAAAAATAGAAATTAGCAGCATCAGTTGGCTGCTCCAGGTGGTGGTGTCCTACACCCCCTTATATCCCTGTAATATAAATTTGACTTGCTTTCTACCCAAAATGGAGCCTTTTTCTCTGAGTACTCCCCTGCACGAACTTTTCTACAAGATCTCCTGGACAAGTTGGACCATCGCTGGGGACACCTGACTGACTCCAGACTCCGTGACATGGATCATTTTTGAAGTGAGACTTTGTCCGTCATTGATTTCAAGGTCCTAATCCTGGGAGCAGTTTGGTGAGTGCCACGCTGGTACTATTTTGAACAATATATATAGGTGTGCATATAAATAATTAATCATAACTGTATTTGCTGCTTTACTAGCTATAATTCCCTAGTAACTTGTAATATTTAAATATATACTAGCTGCTACTATTGATTACTGTTGTTATTGAAAAAAAAAAAAATATATTTATACATTTGCTTTTCTGGTACTAATTTTGTAATAACTTTATATATATATTTGCCTTATTAATCATAAGTATTCACTAATAATAATTTACAGTAATCTGTAATAAAGATACTTAGAAAATAAAGCTTCCGTGTCCTTGAATATTATGAAATCATGCAAACCCAGTGTCATGGTAACCCTTTAAGTTGTGACAGTTGCCTAAATGCAGGTCTACAGCATTTACTACCAATACCAGCAGGCTTATAATTTTGATCTTTCTTACTTTATTGTCTAATGTGCATCAGAAAACTATGACTGCCAGCAGTGGAAGAAGAAAAACATCATGAGATTACAGAGTATGGCTTGGCTACTGTACCTCCCAGTGGCTGCAACTCTCCTGATGAATGTGATCATTTGATGCAGTGTAGCCATTACAGAAGAACTGGCTCCCAAGGTGGGATTTGAGGGGAAAAAAGTAGAAGAAATGTAAGTTGAGGGAAGGAGGGCATTTGTGTGAAAAGGCAAGCAGCTCTGGGAAAAAGCAGCCAAATACCGTAGCTTCAAAACGGGCATCGGCAGCAGAGGAGAGGAAACTGAGGCAAACATGAGAGGCAGGAGAAGGTAGATATGAAGTAGCAGCCGTTCAAAGACACATGAGTGGGAAGAACAGGTTGCTTCAGGCTGAAGTACCAGAACGTAGGGTGGGCTGTTGCAGCCAAAGGCAGGAGGAGCATCTCTGGGAGGGGGACTGGGAAAATGGTCTCCTTCAGTCCTCCCTTTGTTCCATCCTCATTCTAGCCTGGGAACACAGTGGAAAAGCCTGATCCACTAGACTAGTGACTCATTTCATTGCACACAGCAATGCTGTTCAATTATTGGAAAGACCTGTCCTCCTGGATCTCCACATCTAGCTGAAGTGGAGATTTGCATCAGCATTACAGGTCATGACACACTGAGAATTTGTGCATCTCTAGAGCTGATGTCAAATAGCTGATTTCATTACTGTTAAGTATGCACTCAAACTAGCTGGTCCATCAACAGGGAGCAGGTTTTCTTCCTGCCCACTTTGGCTTCTTTCCCTGGCTGTAGTGACATATCTGCACACGCTGTAGTTCATTATACCGCATGGGGGGGTTGATATAGTTGGGCAAATAGACTATTACAGTTGAGTACTTGTGCCTGTTTATTCAGAATTGCTGTCTCACCAATAATGCAAAGTAAGGGCTTGTAAAAGTAGAGGAAATTGTTAAAACAGACTTTGATTCCCAAGTTCCTCTGTCTGGATGAGAGGAACCTAGGTATACAGGACTCTTTAGTATGGGCACAGCTTTTCATTTACTCATGCACGCATTCTGGTCCCAACAGCACTATAACCCTGCCCGTCAGGACATGTCCTGGGCTTTCCTCTTTTTCAATGCAGTGTGGCTAGTCCCAGTGCGCCACCAAGGTGAACCAGAAACCTCATGATCTCAGCATGCAGAAGCCCACTCTTCTTGCCATCAGACAGTGATACACTTTTCAATTAGACAAATCTCCTTTCACTGATAAATGCTCATCTTCCTTCCCACTGGTCTCATGCATAACCTAAGCACTTCCTACAGTCCAGGCTAGTCCAGACAGAATGATATTTCCCCGTGCCTTAAATGAGTTCACCTGGTAGGGCTCATAATAAGGAAGAATACACTGAGTTGCATTCACTGAGAGCCTTCAGCTGCTCTTTCTACAAATTATGTCACCAAAACTAATGAAAAGTTGATCTGATTTCCCCTGGCTTCAGCTGACTTCACTTCATCCCCGAATAGTGCTAAATCATCGGCAGAAATTGGTTTAAGTATTAGTATTTCCAGAGGGAAAAACTGTTTTGCAGTGTTGTCACACCGTACTTGTAGGGGGAGGCGTGAATGTGTATGTCTGTCACAGGAGAGCACTCATGGCTCCTCCTCTAGGTTTACAAGGTCCTGTCCCCTCATCCTCTTTCACCTGGCACAGGACTTTATAGACACCACATACTCTGGCATGTTAATCCAGGAAAAAAGCCTCAGAGTTCTTTCTCTCCAGAATCTGGTCTCCCTACACAGTCAGTGAGAGGTCATTGTCGGGGCACCAAAGTGAGGCACACAAAACAAAGATCTGAACATAACAACAGAACACCACCAACTTCTCTCCAGTACTGCACTGTCAGAGGCCACAGTTCTGCAGCCCTGGGAAAAAATGGCTTAATAGGTCTCTTGGGCTTAAATTTGGGAGTAGGCAGCTATGTCTGGTATCGTCACTACAGCCATGGTTCTCAATGTGATCACAAAATGGTTGTTTCTAAAAGGCAAGCACAAACATTCTCAGGTAAACCCTTTAATACGAAATTGGTCAAGTTTTTCTCTATGCACAGGGGAAGCTGGTGGGGGAGACTAGCAGAAAATTGTTTTAAGGAGCCCATGTTAAAATGCTAGCAGCACATATATTTGGAAAAACCTCAGGTGCATAACTTGATTTTGTGAACGTTATGTAACTGTCTGCATTCTTGCTCAGGCAGAGATTTCAATCATATACCTAAACCCTGCTTTAAAGTATTTGCATATGTATTTGTATTTAGAGGTAGCCATACCACTGTGATAGGGAATATAAATGATGTTTTCAATTCTTATGGATTCCAGTTTCATTCAAATTGGACTTAGCTGCCTGCTCGCATCTCAACAGATATAAATTTTACTGGCAGGAATACACACAGCTTAAAATTGTGCGATCTGAATTTGGCTTCTGCTTCTTTTTACTCCTTGATTTTTAAAAAATGACAACAACTCAAAGATTGATCATTAGACATATATCTACGCTGATTATTAGGGTCAGCTTTGAAGTTACCTGTAAGGACTCTCAGGTACATATCAAACCTTTTACCCACATTACAGCTATCTACACAATACTCCTTATCAAAGTGGAGCTGTTATACGGCTTTATCGCAGATGCCTTTTCTCTCCGTCTGGACAGAAGAGGAACCAAGAGGGGGTTGGAAGGGTGATGCTGGCAGTCTCCTTGTGCTAAATCCTACCACAGGGAGGTAAGTTCAACACACCTGCCAGAGGATGGCATGGGAGTCAAGGATGGCCTACAGTCTGGCCCTCAGCAAATGGACTATCTGAGACCAGTCTGGGTGGCTGATGATTACCATGAGCCCACCTGCAGGTCTCTGAGCCCAATCCTATTTTAACCCCAGGAAGGAAGAGGGCCTCTCCTTCCCTGGTCAGAATAGGATTGCTGGTCAGGGGAGGACATCTAAACCGACTTTGTGGGCACACAAGAGACAGTAGCTTCTGTTCAAGCAAGGAGTTCCCCTTTCAGCCCTTGCGAAGGATGAATGCCCAACAATAGGGGAAAATAAATGATGGGAGGAGAGCAGGGGGAAGATCCAGTCCTTAATGTGACTCTTGTTTTTCCTTCCCTGGATGGCTCAGGCAGCTCCTACCGCTGGGACATTAGGCATATACTGCACTACCATTTACACTGTAGTGGCTTTTCTAAGGATGCTTTGCATCGCTACTCTTTAGTAGTGGAACCTTAATCTCTATGTTAAACCCAAGCCCGTGGGTTTATGGCTTATAAGCAAGACTTCTACAAGCTGAAGAACTGACACTTATTAAGATGACTAGTCCCTAAAATAAGGTTGTGAAAATAGGTTTACCCCTCAGCTCTGGCTATATTAGCTCAAGGAGCTATTAAGATTTATTTACTACTGCTGACTCTTTCTGAGAAAATTAGGTTATCACTTCATACGGATTAATTGATTACTTTGCTTCAACCTACATGTGTCAGATTGTATTACATTCTCACACATTTCACATCAGTGAATATCTGAAGGAGGAAAGTACCAAAGATAACACAGAAAGACGAAGTGTATGTTCAACCCAACATACCTCAGTACTGCAGTGCCCCATAAATAGGCTGTTGATTAAAACTGAGCACTCAGCCAAGATGAGCAGGACTTGGGCTGCAGTCTAGTGCACAAACACAAAAACAAATAGGAAACGTATTCGCTGCCAGTGTGATAGTTACTTACCTTAATATTAGACCCAAATTCCTTGTACTTGTCTCGTTAGGTAAAATAAATTTGAAACCATTTGTAATATGACAGCAAGAATAACGAATCAAATTATATATATTTTTTAATTCAAACAACTGTTCTTGCATTTTGAAAAAATAGGAAGTAAGGATTTAAAGAACGTACCACAATGCTGAATCACACCAGTTTGGGACATGATCACAGAAATTAAACTGCAATTTGGTAAAAGATCTTCCCATATTTGTCTTGGTAACATTTTAATTACAAACAAGTGTTTTTCATGGCCAGTAGCATCGCTTTCAAGGCAGAGAAGCCAAGTCACAGACAAGTGACATTTGGGTTTTCCATGGGTAATTACTGGAGATGCCAAGGGAACCAGGGCCTAACTTTCTAAAGGTACAGATAGGACACCAGCTTGTGGAGCCAGTACAGACAAACAGCTGGACCAGTGGTACTGCTTGGAGCTCAGACCCACTTGCTGTCTTTGGGACAGCTAGCAAATATGTTCGACCCTTGAACAGGATGTGCAAGTTTGTGTGTGGGAAATCTTCTGAGATTCCCTAGAGCTTCCTAGAGAAATTTTGCACAGGCATCAGATAGGATCAGCTGTAAACCCTCAGTTATCAAGTTGTGTGTGCCTTTTTGGTATCTCTGCAACTACACATCAACATATGGACTGACAAGCTTCAATCATGCACACAAACTACAGAGCATGGCTGAGTTTACCAAAGACTATCACAGCTCCAAGATGGAAATTACTTGGAAAATGCTCTCCCAGATTCTCTCCAAATAATTAGACAAAGAAATTGACATTTTTCAGAGAGCTTGTTCTGTTAATTTCTTTCCAAGGGTGATAAACAGTATTAGTATGATTGGATAAAACCTAAGAAATAGAGAAATTTAAGAATCACAGAATCTCAGAACAGCTGAGGTTGGAAGGCACCTCTGGAGATTTTTGAGTGCAACCCTCTAGTCAAAGCAGGGTGAGCTAGAGCAGGTTGTTCATGACTGTGTCCAGTTGCATTTTGAGTATCTCCAAGGATGGAGACTTCACAGCCTCTCTGGGCAGCCTGTGCCAGTGTTCAACCACTCTCATGATTGAATTTTTTTTTTCCTATGTTTAAATTGAATTTTCCATATTTCAGTTTGTGCCCATTGCCTCATGTTCAATGGTTACCACTGAGAAGAACCTGGCTCTGTCTTCTTCATTCCCTCCCATCAGGTATTTATCCACATGGATAAGATTCCCTTAATCAAATTTGTGGCCCTGCACTGGACTCACTCCAGTATGTTCAAGCCTGTCTTGCACTGGACCAGGACCAGACCCAGCACTCCAGACGTGTCTCACCAGTGCTGAGTAGAGGGGATCACATATGTAGTAAGTAGCAGAACCATCTTAAAAATCAGGTTCATCAAAACATCTCTGCTGTTCACAAAAACAGGAGACATTTTAATAAACATCTAAACCCCATATTTATAATTATAGATGATTAAATTCATTTTTGCAACACTGTATGTTTGGAATAAATACTTTGAGGTTATTTATGTCAGAAGGAAATCTTATACTGCATACCATGATATTATTATCATGAAACTGAAAGGTCAATATTGCATTGCCTTCCTTTTTGCATAAACAGGAATTTAAATATAAATCCACTTAAAATTTAGTACAAAAGGTGACAACTGGGAAAGGAAAGCAGAGAAAAAAGAAAGCAAAACTTCTACATGATTTCCTAAATGTTGCTAAATCTCTGAATGGTATTTGCCTGAATGTTGGTCAATCAATTTCACAGCAGATGGTCCCTGACAATTTACAACCTGTTACCAACAGTATCTCCAAAATCATTCAATCTTCTGTATTCTACAAAATCTAGCACACAGAGATAGTTGCTCCCAAATTCTTAGGTATCATCTCTCTTTTGGCATGTATAATATTTTTGAGACCACAGGGCAAGAATATACAATTGAAGTTCATGATCTTTCTGTAATATGGAACAAACTAATTCCAGTCAGTGTTTGTCTACAGTAAAGGACCATGACGTACTGAAAGCAACACCATAAATAACAGAAAGCTGGGAAACTAATGTCAAGAGGGTTTCATTTTAGCCAGGAGTAGATCAATGTACTTAGCACTTTAATCTTGATCAAAAGACAAGAAGAGACATCAGATTTCAGTGGTTTTCACCAGGTCAGAAGAGTAGAGGGTTCAGATTATTGGCCAGATAAAGGAGGTACACTTTGTAGCACTGTAAACCACAGGAAGATAGATACTAATCTCCACATTAGCACTGAACGCAGTTTTCCTGAGCCACTATATAGTAGTAGGCAGCTCACATCTTCAAGCAATGCAGTCTACTGATGTAGCTGAGGAAGACTCAGGCATATTCCTAGTTAGCTTCCTGCTAACGAGAGGTTAAAGAGACCCCTCCAACATTATATGCCATTGTGGAGCTTAAAACAGAAGGTAGCTAGGAAGTGACTGGTAAAATTGAGAGATTCCTGAGCAGTGCCTGGAATTTCTCTAGGAGGGAGCCTTGGCTTACAAGTATAAAATCCTGTCACTCATTTTTATTCTAAGAGCAACCAGATGAAATGACCATGTGGAATGGGCATAATGGTGCAATGTCCCAGAAAGAAGTTACTAACTATCTTTGAAATATTATGAGACATGAGACATTATAGCACACTTGTAATACTGAAAATCCTTTCACACACACTTGTTCAGAAAAGGACATTCAGAGGTAAATGAAGGCTATCTTAGACAAGCCTATTCATTGTTGGAGATCTAGTGTCATTAATATCCTCTAGGTAAACAAAATGAGAAATTATTAAACCTTCAATTAAGAACTGTCAGATATATTATAATTATGTGGAAGAAATGCCATGCAAGATGAATTGTTAAACTGCTAATAGAAACAGTGGATAAAGAAAAATTATTTAATAGATAGTATTATGAAATTACAGATGGTTCAGTCAATAATAATTTGTAATGTATGTGAAAGCAGAGATGGTCAGATGCTTCCTAAAAGGACAAGCTACTCGTCTTCCCCAGTAAAGGAAAGAGATCGGGCATAGGGCACAAATGTCCACATGTGTTTTGAATTGTTATTTTCCAACACCTGTCTATGTGTGGCATATTTAATTCATTGTACAAGAACTTTAGAAGTTCTATAAAAATAAGACACTAATATAAATCCCCAACTATATACTCTGAAATCAAACTGCTCTGGCTTGGAGCGATAGTGATATGATTTTGCCAATATTTCTTTGTCACTGAGGCAGAGAGAGATGTGCATTCAGCAAACAGCTGTGCCAGTGGCATGTAAGACTGCTCAGGATCTTTCCTCCAGCTGTTCAGAACCCTCCTCCTGCTGCATCACATCTGCCAGCAGAGCTGCTCCCAGCTCATTCCACCGGATTTAACAAAGGTTTATAAATTTGTTATTTGTACATCAGACTCTTTTGGCGTATCCATGCCAGCAATTCTGCTGCCACATATAAGGTAGCAATGGGACAGGGAAGAGGTGAGAGGCAGATGAGGCAGATACTTCAGACTTCAGTCGACACAACTGCAACATAAGGAGATATCTGTCCAGCATGCCTTACCTGCCCTTTGTTGACAATCCCTGAGCTTCATCCTTGTACAAGTGTGACAGTCCTTTGCCTGAGAGCAAGGAAAGACAATGAAATGGGTCACTTTATTGAGAACTGAGCCAAATAATCAGGGTAGTTATCAAGCCTTCTCTTCTCCATGAAAATAATACACTTAACAGACATGGCCAACAGCTAGGATTTCTATTCTGCAGAATACCCTGGGACTTTAGACGAGTCTTGAAGAAAAGTCACATAACTGAAATTTTTAAATATCCCCAAGAAACACACACACTATGAAATGTTTAAGTTTTGTCAGGGTTTGTATCTCTTCAAAATATGTCCTAGACCCCAGGCGGCCTTGCAGGTAGCAGGCGGGCAGTCCAAAGAAGGCCTGAAGAAGTTTCAGCAGGGAGGGGGGAAGATGGGGCCCAGGCCTTCATGTTGCCAAGGAGCTGGGGCAACTGGAAGCCCTCAGGTTCCCCGTTTCCATGGGAGTCAGACAGATTTGCTGCCTCCAGGCTAAGGGCATCATAAGCTATCTTGACTAAAGCGGAGGGACATCCCCAGCAACCACCTCACCTTAATTCACAGTGGTTCACACCCTGGGGGAAGTTCTCTGACCTAGTGTTGATGTTTAATTTGTAGATGACCACCTCAGAACAACTTCCTTCTTCATAATTAAAGAGAGAAATGGCATTCCTGTGGTGTGATTCATCTCATCGTAGTGTATGCAGATGCATTGTAAGATGTACTGTGCCCTAAAAGTGCCTATTTCTCTCCATTGACTGGAAGGAGAACCTAGAGTGTTCAGACATACTAATCATGTGAGATGACTCACCCTACACATCTAGCAGAAGCTAAAATGTAGACGGGACAAATCTATTGTGGTATTAACACTTGATGAAGTAAACATGATTTTTTTTTTTCTAAAATGAGGCAAAAAGCTCACCTCACCTCTCCCCCCAACCACCAGGCTCCAGAACATCTCCTTGCTTTCTTTATGGCTCGTACAGCTGACACCCTTTTCTGGTGTGTGACACAACTTCTGGGAGGTGAATACAGAGGCTGGGAACACAGGTTTTCCCGTCACTGGTAAGTGCTTTTTTTACTTTGGTGTTCCACGTATGAGGTTGCATAGCAATGCCTGTAGACCGCAGGAGGCCCTTAAAATGACCACAGATTCCTTTGCAAGGGAGCTGGCAGTAACCCCCATAAGAGAGGCCAACGCATCCCATTCTAGCTAGACTCTTGTTGCTTTTTAAAGCTGCTCTAATTCATCCCTGCAGTTTGCAGAAAAACCTTCAAAATTCAGCAGGGAGAAAGCCCTCAGGCTAAAGAAATACTTTGTCCCATCAAATTCCATTTAACGTCGGCTGAGTTATAAATTGTTAAAAACCACAAACTCCCCACTAACGCTTGAAATCCTCAAGAAAAAATATTGCTGGCAAAGTGCCAAAACAAGTTAAAAAAGAGGGAAGAGGATTTACGCGTTGGTTTATTGCACTGCCAAGCAGCACCAGCGAGTTCTGGAAGATCCTAGAGAATGGGAGACTGAGCCAGGCGTGGTTGATCTGGCCATACTTCTCCTTACACCTACATATAGTCCCATCAGATCCTGGCACATAAAGCAAAATCTGCCCAGTCCAACAGGGTCAGGCACCTTTAACCAGCCTCTGAAAATATGGCATTGGACACCAGCCGTCCATCTCCTGTCTGGGATGACAATCTTCTCTGGCCAACAGTTAATACAGCAACTGGAGCGCTGGACCACTGGGCCAGCAAGCCTGTAAGTCCCCCATGATAACCTGCTCTGGAGGAGGAGATTATTAAGGTTATAGAGACAAAGATTTCTTTCAAACCTTTTCTTTAAAAGAAAAAAGTTAAATTTATAACCGCCTGAATAATCTTGGTTCTCTGATTAATTCTCCATATCCATCATGATACAGTCTACTTCTATTCCTCTGTGCTATTTTTTCCCCCGTTGTGATCCAATTCATCCCACACAGTGTAATGATATTCCTTGCAGAGGGGAGAGAATAGTGATTGCACATGCAACCATGATATGATTTTTCCTCCATTTTTGTGGTCTTGTAATGCTGATCAGTTTTTTTCCCACTTACAACATACATGAAATATTGGTAAACTTATGTGGATTTGATAAACATTCTTTTTTTACTTTCTGACCCTTTTTTAGAACTTCCTGTTTGTGATGGTGCCACAGAGTTATTTTGTTTAATTTAATTTTGTCTACAAACTTCATTACAATCAGAAAACCTATTGTGTCATTTAATCAATGCCCCTATCACCATAAAAATGTTACTATTACTGCATTTTTCTCTCTACTAGCAGATATAGAATTGTTGCAGCTATCTTAAGTGATGAGCTAACAGAATTTATATTCTGAGATTACTCTCCTCTCTCAGATTTTACTGATGGAAATTTTTGCCTGACAAAAATAGTTTATTTAAAAAAAAAAAAAATTCACCCATCACATTTCTAGCTTATGATCCCATGCCTTTGTTACTAGGTATGTCTTTTTTAAACACCTTCACCAGCTTTGCTGCTTATAATATTCAAACATTTGCAGGCAGTAAAGTTTTCAGTTAGTCAACACATACACAAGTTAAAAACATTTAGCTCCCCTAATATTTTCTCCCAAGTATCAGGCATTCTGACAGTGATGTTGCAGGGTCTCAGACACTGCTGAGTTCTACCAATTAATCTGAGCTGTATAATTTAGCTTCAGAGCATATAAAAATCTGAATTTATCTACAGCCGAATTTATCTACACTGCAACCTGCTACAACTGTTAAAAATGTAAAGGCAGATAGAAGACTATTCCAGGCAATTGTAAGATGGCTAGTGAGCCCTTATTTTAAGAGATTTTTTTTCTCCCTTTCCTTTCTTGTATGAGTGAAAGGAAGATTGAATCAATCATCAATGAAACCTGGCCAGACCAACACACTCATGTAACTATTGATTAAATACTGGTTTCAGAATGGAATTCAGCATCATAAAATGTAGCTTTTTAATGAAAATAACCACAGAGCCTCCAAAATGGAAATCTGTGTTGTTCTAACACTGCTCTGAAATGCACAATTGAAATTAAAAAAATCATACACAAGTCTTCATGTTTGAAAACCTTTAGAACGTTGTATGGCATTTATGTATAACATCCCTTCACTTACAGCTCAGGTAGATTGCACGCGAGTGAGAAACTTCTAGAAAGGTCAATGAATGCTTATATAAAGAGCAACAGTTGCCCTACATAGATTCTACCGTATTTTATTGCAAAGATTTAGTATGCAGTGTGTGCAAGGTAGAGCTCTGAACCTGGGAATAAGCCCTCTTACTTGTAAAAGCTAGAGGTCCTTGGCAGATATCTTACCAGAAATCTCTGGATATTTCCATCCAACTTCTTCAGTTTATGAGAAGAGAAGGACTCCAGCCCTGCCGGGCTCTGTACGCTGAGCGTCAGCCTGTCCTTGGCTGATGAGGAGTCTGGAGCTAGGAAAAGAGATGGGCTCTCTTCACGTTCAGCCTCAAGGCAAAGCATTTCAGAGAGAACTGGGGTAGAAGATGCCATGAAGAAGAAAAAAGTTGGAAACTGCCTCAGAATCTTGCTGGCAAATCAAGAAATCCATCAAACTGTTGGGAAGAGCTGCGGGAAGTATTGCACCACAGGGACTTTGTACAACTGGAGTGGAACTATTTTTTCCTGAAGATGGCTCTCAGTTCCTCAAGCCACACTAGTGTCTAAGGGGAGGGCCTGTGGACAGGATCTCAGGCATCAGTTTACATCTACAGAGCACACTTAAAACCAAAGGATGTAAAATTTCCTTAGAAATTGTTTACAAAAATTATTCCACCTGCCATAGCAATGCAAAAAGCAAAGAACTGCAGCTGGGATTATACTACAGATGGACCATTTTCATATCTGAAGAGGACTTTATCCAAAATGTTTACCAAAAGCAGAGCTAACTACTGGCTGTATCACAAAAAGTATTTATTAGCCCAACACTTTGTGGGCTGGAGTGACTGATTATATCTAAGTGGGAATCTGCGCATTATTGATTTAGAAGTAGTTGATGACGATACTTCTTCATATGATCGTGATAATAGCATTTTATCAACAAATCAAGACACAGTCCTTACGATGAAACAGAGGAATGAGCATTCCTGGAACGAGTACAGAAATGACTTTTCATGGTTCAGTAGAGAAAGCAATAGTTCCCGTAAGAGTTACTGTACTTTACATAGACACATTTTCTCAATTGCTTGTAAGCATGTAAATGATCATCATAATTCCTAACATGAGGCAAAAGAAAACGTTTGAAACATTTCTTCCTAAGAAAAGAAAACGGCCACTACAGCACTCTACCATATATTACACACAATTTTTTAATGCAGATCGCTCTAATTTGACAGCAAAATGAATAGTTTTATTCCAAGATTTCCAATAGCTAAAACGTTTTCTCTTCTTAAAACAACAGCTTCAGGCATCATTCACAAAATACTAACGTGCCTTTCAATTAAGAAAGACTTTAAAGCCAATGTAGAAAATGACACTTTTTTCTGTGGCCACTGATGATGCAAACCATTGAGATACAAAAATGTTTTTGATAAACTGTTTGTTACTGTATGGTCAAAAGGGGAATAATCCATTATTTTCAAGACACCAATAAAACTGAAAGAAATGCTTGCAAATGTAAAGTGTGTACTGCAGTCAACTAGCCTGAGTTTGGCAATGCATCATTTCTGACCACATATCACGGTAATGCTAATGATGACTTTGGGATACACCTTTCTGCCCACAGATAAATGGAGAAGGATAATGAATAGCTACTTCTTGCTAATTGTCTTTGTCTATACAATACAGCAAAGCAGTCAAAAGATAAATCAACAGGTAACCTTGGAGGCCGTATAGCAATAATTTTGACAATTTTTCTGTATCTTCCAGGTTTCAAAACTACTGAAGATCTTAAATTCTGTCAATCTGAAGCACTGGGGTAGAGTAGCCTGCACCATGGCTCTTTCCATGTCCTGTGATTGAAAGAATCTTAAAATGGTTTTCTGTTATGGGAAGTTCCTACAGAATGGTTGAGAATTCCCCACTGAAACTTTAAAGTTCTTTAAAAATCATAAATTTCGGGAAGATGGAGACATACTTTTGGTGACTTTTATTTATCTCAAAAGCTGAAAACTTTTTACAACCCTCTCAAAATTAGAATACTCAGTATGTGCTGAAGTTTATGACCTCACTGAAAAGTAAAATACAACAGAAACAACAGCAGGTTTGTTGGTCAAGAATGCCATTCTTATTTAAAAGCATGACATGACAAAGCAGGTAGAAGTAGAAGTGGGACATTATTCAGAGACATAAAGTTCATATGAATTTCTCTTTGAATTGAGGAACAACAATATCTTAACTTGATCTAGCTCCCTTTTTTAAAAAAAATACCTTGACTTTTTTATGAAATCATAAGCATTACTGAAAGGTTGAAACCTGACAAAAGGCTGGATCATAAAAATATATATGTATAAAAATTTTGTGTACTGAGCAATTCAATAAGCTATTTATACATATTTCAGGAGTTTTATATTAGGAAATAGGTAATATTCTACCTTAAAATCTTAGTTATTTCAGTTTATTAAACCACATGGATTAAGAACCACTTTATTATGTCCAGTCTTAACTCACATGCAACCCCGGAAATAGTATTTTCTTTATGAAAAAAGACTGGGCAGATTGCAGAATCCTGCTAAATATTTATAATCTTCTGACAGAGCTTCAAATTAAAGTTAATTTCTATTGTTCATATGAAGACCTTAATAAGCTTATTTCAGAAAGCAAAGAAATATTGAAACATATTAAACCTGCTAATAAGCACCATTTTAATAATAAATTTAGTCTTTAACAATTTATTTGGATATTTAAAAATAGTAGAAATATGCACTTGAGTGAAAAATACATGACTTGCTGAAGGAAAATGGTATTTCCATAAAGTTTCTTTAAATAATAAATTACCCTTTTTTTCATGCCATTTCTCCTTATTTCCCTCAAAGATGGTAGTTGGCATATACTGGTGCCCTGCATAACTGTTATTGAAAGGACAGAGAGTAGAGGAATGGTGTTTACCTATCACACCTGCCCTCAAATCCCCAGGGCTAGGTAGATAATACTCAAGAGCAGTCTGGCTGAGTTGAACCTTCCTACAAGCGCAATGAGGCCAAAGATGGTGACCAAATAAAAGTGTTCTACTCTGTGTCCATCTGTACCATCCTGTGTAATTCCCTAACCTCCAAAAAACATTACTCAGGTTTGTTTGTATCTGAACTTGTTTACTGAGACCCTCAAATTCTATTTCATTTGTTTAGCCCTCTGATAACATTTCTGCGTTCATAATATCAAATGGAACTTGACACTATTGCTTCTTTTTTTCTTTAAAGGTTCATGAACTACCCACTCTCCTATCATCCAGGCTTCCCTGTATCCCTGCCAGTTACACTTATTTTTTTCTCTCTTTTCCAAAGCTGAAGTGTAAATCTAGGTTTTGCAAGAAAGAGCAATTTCCTTGCTTGATTTAAGGATTTAAGTGTATGCAGTCAAATTGAGTAGAGGTATCTACCAAAGACACATTCCTGGTAAGTACAACAGATAGTGACATGTGTGCAGGGTCCTAAATATGTACAATTTAAGTAGACAGGGACTGTGTATATGATATAGAGGATGGAAATGAAGGAGCAGGATCGTCAAGGTCATCAAGTAATGGAGATGCTGGCTTTTTGGAACAGATCACTGTACTGAACCATCTCAGCCACTGCCTCCATGAGACCAAACTATCAGTGTGGACCTCCCAGTGTGCCTCTCCCTGTATGGCTTTCGCAGGCCTGATCAGATGAATCGGATTCAAACAAATGAATCAAGGGTGAAGGACAGAAAAACAGAGCAAAGACAATGGTTTAGAGAGCAGGGTAACAAACTGGTGACAGGATTCCAAAGTCGTGGATAGCAATGTGACAGATCTGTGTATACAATACACAGATAACGTATATACAATCAAGTGCTCTGACCACTAGGTATGTACATCTCCTCTCTTCTAGAAAGAATGCCAGTCTGTGGGTGCGTGCCCAAAGAAACACCTGTCGGGCCAAGCACTTTCCAAATCAGGCAGGGTTTGAGGGAATCTAAAGTTTAAACATAACTATCTTCAGACCCATTCCTCTTTTTGGTGACGTTTGCTGATTCCTTGCTCCCATTCCCCAGTTCCTGACTCAATGCAAAGGAAACAAGACAAGTGATCTAGATGCAATTCAGCTAGGTGAGCGTCATCATGCAGTGCCAGTATACTCCAACAGGGTAGTTCTAGATGCAGTTTCCACATCTCAAGAGCTGGTGAACTGAGCACAGAAGACTTGCCCTGCCTCAGAAGGATCTGAAAATATTTATGCTAAACTTCATGAGGCGCTAAAAAAATGAGGACAACATGAAAATCTTATAGGGGCAGAAGTAAATGACACAGAACTGCTGTAGTTGTCACTAGGACTTCAATTAATTGTCTCAACACAACCATTTATTGTCACTTAAAATAATCTGGTATATCCAACTGTCCTGGTTTTGGCTGGGATAGAGTTAATTTTCTTCCTAGTAGCTGGTACAGTGCTGCTTTTTGGATTTAGTATGAGAATAATGCTGATAACACACTGATGTTTTAGTTGTTGCTAAGCAGTGCTTACACTAGTCAAGGACTTTTCAGCTTCTCATGCGCTGCCAGCGAGAAGCTGGGAGGGGGCACAGCCAGGACAGCTGACCCAAACTGGCCAAAGGGGTATTCCTTACCATATGACATCATGCTCAGTACATAAACTGGGGGGAGTTGGCCAGGGGGGCAGGGACCGCTGCTCGGGAACTGGCTGGGTATTGGTCATTGGGTGGTGAGCAATTGCATTATGCATCACTTATTTTGTATATTCTTTTATCATTATTATTATTATTATTATTATTACTATATTCCCTTCTTTTTCTGTCCTATTAAACTGTCTTTACCTCAAGCCATGAATTTTACTCTTTTTCCCCCCCACCCCCAATTCTCTCCCCCATCCCACTGGGCGGGGGGAAGTGAGCGAACAGCTGTGTGCTGTTTAGCTGCCTGCCAGGTTAAACCACACCACCAAGGTATCCACATAGGACTGGCAGATATGACATCAGATCTGTAGCTGGAGATAAGCCAAGATATCCTAGGGCATCCTTACTGGCAGTTGATCTGTGTGTGGGCTATTTCTTCAAGTCCCTGCTCACTATAGCCAATGGAGTCTACAGGGAAGTTCAGCCAACCAAACATAGGTGTCTGTTAGGGAGAGATGACTAGCTTTTCAGAGCATATCGACTACAAGGATGGAACACAAAGGTAGCTTAGGACCGGGCTCATGTTAGACACCCAAATGTAGGTACCTATGTTCTCAAGCTGCATGCCACACCAGGAGGTCCAGCCAAGCATCTGTACCTAGACTAGCTCTTCCAATTTTGAGGTGGTTGTTTCAGTGAGTTAGTTTCTTTCTGGTTCTTAGATATCCATTTCATAAAGCTGTCTATCCTACTCTGTTTTTCATTATTACCATCAGTAACTTTTTCACTAAGATGCCAGTTTCTTAATTAGAAATATTGTTTCTAGAGTCAACAATGTTTTTAAGAAAACCTATTTATTTCTTTCTCTCTATAATGCATCCTCGTTAGCTTTATCATTGCATACGGGGAAAAAGAGGAGCTTTTATGTTGACAGATTCCATACAAGGTACTGACAGTTAATGGAGTGTGAAATGAGCAGGCATAAAAGCAAACTAATGTTAATTGAAAATGGCTCCTAAGCATGTGTGCTTGTTTTGCTAGCACATGGTTGGGAAAAATGTACATTCATTTCAAGTAGCTGTGCACAAAATCACCTGTTCCTGTGCAACAATCTTTTAATCATTGTTTACAGCAACTGAGCTTTACATTTGCCAGTAACACTATCATATTATTCCTGTAGACACTGTAATGGCCTCACAGCTGCAGCAAAGAGAGGAGAAAGGACCAGCTTCTGTCGTAGGAAATAGAATAAAAACAACTAATAAGATAATTTTCATTCTCTCCCCTCTCCATCCTTCCTCTCATACACGTAAGCACACTCCTCATATATATACATAAAGACACATGTATGTATTTCTCATGAATAAAAATAAATAAAAGAAAGGACCTGACCTTGGTCTTCAAATTTTAGTTCCTCTGAAGGTGTTAGCAAACTCCTTTCATCTAACAGCAATACTCCAGCTCCGACTGCTCAGGACAGAGCCCTGTGCTATGTGTTGGGCCTGGGGAGCATGCTTAGAATGGCGTGGGGAGGCTTTTCTACCTGCGTCTCTGCAGATGCCACAGGATTCTAGCAAAAGTGGCAAGAAAAGCAAGTAGCACCCTGTAATCATCCTTTATGAGAGGCTTAACTTGATGACAGCCTCACAGCAATAGGTTTTCCATCATGCCTTTTCCCTAGCAGAACAGCTCCGGTTCTACCCCTTTTCCTTTAGCTGGGCTAAAAGCCCCTGAGATACAGCAACATTGCCCTCTGAGTCCTTGACAGAGCAAGTTTTCCAAGGAGAACTTGGGTACATGTATGGAGGAAAGTCATTAAGAACTGAGATTTCAAAGCTCTCTCGCTTCATATAAGGAGTGAGGAATTTTCTATTTGCAGTTGTGTGTTTTTTCCCACAGAAAAAGAAGAAAGAAAATGAGAAATACATTCCCAAAATCTGACACTAACCATAGCTTGGAATTACTCAGGTACCCAGAAAGGCAGATAGCAGGTCTGTGACTTCACTTCAAGCTAAGGTCAGGTTCTGTTTAACACATGTTTTCTTGTGCAGCCATGGTTTGAAAAAACAATACCTCCCAGATCTTGGGATGTATGTCATTGTTCTCTGAGTATGCTTACTGAGATTAATTTGAACTGAAACAGTTGTTTCCTTTAAAAGGTTCTAGCTAGTTGTACCCCAAACTTATTTCATGATAACCTTGGAAATGCTGCTCAGCTGAAGAGCAATTAAGAGGTAAGATGAAGGATGACAAACAGTCAAGAGAGTGATGGTGTAGGCTAACAACTTGTAGCTGGTGTGAGAAACTCATTAATTATCCAACAACAACAGATATATAACTACTCTTAACCTCACAAGGAAAACAAAGAATACCTGCTACAGCATCATTTACCATTCCCTAAACAAGGCAGAAGAAGAGAAAAAAAGTAATATAAAAGTTGGCGGAAGAAAAGCAGCTGCTGAGGTAAGCACTACCAGCCTCAAAGGGAGAACTGGAAAAATTATAAAAGTGATCAGAACGAAGAACCTGACGCCTGGAACAGAGAGCTGAATGCATGCACGGCCTGCGGCTCGGTACCCATGTACCCTTGGGCACCCCATGTACCCCAAGTATGCACTGCTCCCTGGACAACAGAGTGGTCAGGTGATATTAAAAACGACTACATATCACTGCTTAGTTTTGTATAATTTTGTTTGTTCCCAGTAAGTTTCTCCATTAGATTTGTACCATCTTTACCTTCACTGCCAACTGTTTGATTGCTTGCTGTCTGGGTTTATCCCTTCAGCTACAGTGGTGGCAGTGAAGCAGAGAAAAAATGGTGAGGGACCAGGAGAGGAACAGCTTAGGTGAGGGCAGAGTTCCTTCTAATAGGAAAAGTTGTAGGTGAGAAAATAGTAAGACGGTGTTCAGTCAGTGGAGTGTAGTTTTAAGTGCAAATTAAAGCTCAGAAGAAAGTGTAAATCTGAAAGTGGGCTTGATGCCAATTAAATAGAAATGCAGCCTGAAACTCTCTGCAGAAGAAACAACAGTTCCACAGCTCTGTCACAAAAGTCTGTTTCCTTCACTGGAAGATGCCTTTCTCATTAAAAAAGCCACACTGTCTTGTTCTCATCTCAAAATAACTCAAAATTTTCTTCCTTTGGTTATGACTGTTCAGTTCCTTGTCATGGCAGGAAACCGGGTTAAACTGATGAGTTGCAGTTGTAATTTTCTGGAGTCAATTTGAGGTTCATGCAAGATCATCAGGGGTAAATATATAGAGCTCCATATGGAGATGGAGTATTAGCGTTGACTCTGCGTGTGATATCCCCTCTTCTCCATACCTATCCCAAAATAGTGCAGAAACAAGCCAAGAACACTGCCAGTACCTACTACTATTGAACTGATGACTTTGATTTCTCAAGTAATTTACAGATGACTGAAATGTTGTTAACAGCTGCAAAATCCAGTCTCCAAAATCATCGCTGCCACTTTTGACCATGTGTGTCCTAAATATAACTTGTTTTCTTCTATGAGAAGTATGATTAGGAGACTTGGCGAGCCTTATATTTTTAAAATTGACTCCAGAATTATTTCCCTCTGTTTGCTACTTTGCAGCTTCTAGAGTTTCCTGTGGCATGAATCCTCATTCCCAGTCTAGGGACTTTGTTATAGCTTTGCCTTTTAAGATCCTGACTGGAGATGACACCAGGATATACAGCCATGTAGACTGGGGAGCAGCTTGTAAACAGACCACTTGTTGGTACCTCTAGGCTGTATCTCTGCCAGCTGTCACTGTCTCTGATAACAAAGGAAGGACATTACAGAAAAAGCAAAAAAATATCTGGAGGTTATAGTAGATTAGAAGCTGAATATGAGTCAAAAACATGCTGCTGCAAGAAACTTTGATGCAATTGTGGGATGTACAAACAGAGGTTTCATAAGTGGCAAAGAATGTAATTTTTCTGCCCCGCACAGCACTGTTGAGAACCTGTCTGGAGTACAAAAATGTAAAAATAATGGGAAAATCCCAGAAGAGAGTAACACTATTTCTGAGAGCTTTAGAAAACAGACTGATGAGAAATGGTTGTCAAGAATTTTGTTTCTTCCATCTAGAATAGAGAGACTTGAAGAAGGACATGACAACATACCTCTCATTAATGAAAATACTATTAGAAGAGAAACAGAGGTCAAATGTTTTCCATGTCCACCAGGTGTTTTCCAATATAAACAGAGTTTTCATAAAGAGGACTGCAATCAATGGTTTCCTTTTGCACCAGGTGTGGAACAGAAAGTTCTTTGCCACAAGAGATAAATAATCCAAATATAAGAAAAAAAACCCCAACCTTTTAAAGGTAGTGATATGTGGAAACATGGATCTTAGGAATATTTGGCACTTTTAACAAGGCTACAAGCAGTGCCAAGGACATACACTTATCCTTCCCCAGAGAAAGGAGATGGCTCAAAGGACTTCTTCGGGTCCCTTCCAGGATTAATAATTTCATAAACTCATACATGCGCACAACAGAAATCCTACACAGTCAACTTTCAGAGTCTCCCACGAAGCTGCCCCAACATGGAAACAGCATGCCAAATGCAAAATAATGTTACTGTCATCACCAGAGGCTCCTAGAGAGATTTCATTCATCAAATATCTGTTGGTATTAGCTGCCAAGTAGACACCTGTCCTAGTAGTGAAGTCCTCCCTTTCATGGTTCCTCTCCTTTTACTGGTAATGTTTCATAGAATCATTGAGGTTGGAAAAGACCTCTAAGATCATCGAGTCCAACCGTCAACCCAACACCACCATGTCCACTAAACCATGTCCCTAAGTGCCGCATCTACTCGTCTTTTAAATACTTCCAGGGATGGGGACTCCACCACTTCCCTGGGCAGCCTGTTCCAATGATTAACCACTCTTTCAGTAAAGAAATTTTTCCTTACATCCAATCTAAACCTCCCCTGCCGCAACTTGAGGCCATTTCCTCTCGTCCTATTGCTAGTTACTTGGGAGAAGAGACCGACACCCACCTCGCTACAACCTCCTTTCAGGGAGTTGTAGAGAGCCATAGGGTCTCCCCTCAGCCTCCTTTTCTCCAGGCTAAACAACCCCAGTTCCCTCAGCCGCTCCTCATAAGACTTGTTCTCCAGACCCCTCACCAGCCTCGTTGCCCTTCTCTGGACACGCTCCAGCACCTCGACATCCTTCTTGTAGTGAGGGGCTCAAAACTGAACACAGTATTCAAGGTGCGGCCTCACCAGGGCCGAGTACAGGGGCACGATCACTTCCCTACTCCTGCTGGCCACACTATTTCTGATACAGGCCAGGATGCCATTGGCCTTCTTGGCCACCTGGGCACACTGCCGGCTCATGTTCAGCCGGCTGTCGACCAACACCCCCAGGTCCTTCTCTGCTGGGCAGCTTTCCAGCCTCTCTTCCCCAAGCCTGTAGCGCTGCATGGGGTTGTTGTGGCCAAAGTGCAGGACCCGGCACTTGGCCTTGTTGAAACTCATACAACTGGTCTGGGCCCATCGATCCAGCCTGTCCAGGTCCCTCTGCAGAGCCTTCCTACCCTCGAGCAGATCAACACTCCCGCCCAACTTGGTGTCGTCTGCAAACTTACTGAGGGTGCACTCGATCCCCTCATCCAGATCATCGATAAGGATCTTGAACAAGACCGGCCCCAAAACTGAGCCCTGGGGAACACCGCTCGTGACCGGCCGCCAACTGGATTTAACTCCATTCACCACAACTCTTTGGGCCCGGCTGTCCAGCCAGTTTTTGACCCAGCACAGAGTACACCTGTCTAAGCCGTGAGCCGCCAGCTTCTCCAGGAGAATGCTGTGGGAGACGGTGTCAAAGGCCTTACTGAAGTCCAGATAGACCACATCCACAGCCTTTCCCTCATCCACTAGGCGGGTCACCTGGTCATAGAAGGAGATCAGGTTGGTCAAGCAGGACCTGCCTCTCATGAATCCGTGCTGGCTAGGCCGGATCCCCTGGTTGTCCCGCTCATGCCTTGTGAGCGCCCTCAAGATGAACCGCTCCATAATCTTCCCCGGCACCGAGGTCAGGCTGACAGGCCTGTAGTTCCCCGGATCCTCCTTCCGGCCCTTCTTGTAGATGGGCGTCACATTGGCAAGCCTCCAGTCGTCCGGGACCTCCCCCGTTAACCAGGACTGCTGATAAATGATGGAGAGCGGCTTGGCGAGCACCTCCGCCAGCTCCCTCAGCACTCTTGGGTGGATCCCATCCGGCCCCATAGACTTGTGAGCATCCAGGTGGCGTAGCAGGTCACTGACTGCTTCCTCTTGGATTATGGGGGGTT
Organism: Aptenodytes patagonicus; assembly: GCF_965638725.1. Classification (NCBI taxonomy): domain Eukaryota; kingdom Metazoa; phylum Chordata; class Aves; order Sphenisciformes; family Spheniscidae; genus Aptenodytes; species Aptenodytes patagonicus. Next base: position 195,525,400 of record NC_134949.1, on the reverse strand, counting down.
CATCCTGCTCGCCGTCCCTGTCTTCCAGCTCGGGGGGCCGAGTACCCTGAGGATAACTGGTCTGCCTGTTAAAGACTGAGGCAAAGAAGGCATTGAGTACCTCAGCCTTTTCCTTATCCTCAGTGACAATGTTCCCCACCGCATCCATAAAGGATGGAGATTTTCCTTGGCTCTCTTCTTGTCATTAATATATTTGTAAAAGCTTTTTTTGTTGTCTTTAATGACAGCGGCCAGATTGCGTTCTAGCTGGGCTTTTGCCTTTCTCATTTCTTCTCTGCACGACCTAACGAGATCCCTGTACTCTTCTTGAGTCGCCTGCCCCTTCTTCCACAAGTGGTAGACTCTCCTTTTTTTCCTGAGTCCCAGCAAAAGCTCCCCGTTCAGCCAGGCCAGTCGTCTTCCCCGCCCGTTCTTCTTACGGTGTACAGGGACAGCCTGCTCCTGCGCCTTTAAGACTTCCTTCTTGAAGAACGTCCAGCCTTCCTGGACCCCTTTGCCCTTCAGGACTGTCCCCCAAGGGACTCTCTCAACCAACGTCCTGAACAGGCCAAAGTCCACCCTCTGGAAGTCCATGGTTGCGGTTTTGCTGCCCCCCCTCCTTACTTCACCAAGAAGCGAGAATTCTACCATTTCATGGTCGCTAAGCCCAAGACGGCCTCCGACCACCACATCTCCCACCAGTCCTTCTCTGTTTGTAAACAGCAGGTCGAGCGAGGCACCTCCCCTGGTAGGCTCACTTACCAGCTGTGTCAGGAAGTTGTCTTCCACACACTCCAGGAACCTCCTAGACTGCTTCCTCTCTGCCGTGTTGTACTTCCAGCAGACATCCGGGAAGTTGAAGTCCCCCACGAGAACAAGGGCTAGTGATTGAGAGACTTCTGCCAGCCGCTTGTAGAACGCTTCATCCGCCCCTTCATCCTGGTTGGGTGGTCTATAACAGACTCCCAGCAGGATATCTGCCTCGTTGGCCTTCCCCCTCATCCTTACCCATAAACACTCAACCGTACCATCATCACAATCATTGAGCTCTATACAATCAAAACACTCCCTAACATACAGGGCCACCCCACCGCCTCTCCTTCCTCACCTGTCCCTTCTGAAGAGTCTATAGCCATCCATTGCAGCACTCCAGTCATGAGAGTCACCCCACCATGTTTCTGTGATGGCGACTAAGTCATATCTCTCCTGCTGCACAATGGCTTCCAGCTGCTCCTGCTTGCCGCCCATGCTGCGTGCATTGGTGTAGATGCACTTGAGCTGGGCTATCGATTTCGCCCCCGGCATCGGCACGCCACCCCTAGGCTCATTTCTAGTGAGCCTGGTTTTATCCCCTTCCCCCTTCGAACCTAGTTTAAAGCCCTCTCAATGAGACCTGCCAATTCATGAGCCATGATCCTTTTTCCCCTGTGAGACAGCTGAACTCCGTCTGTCACCAGCAGGCCCGGTGCCGTGTAAACCTCCCCATGATCAAAAAAGCCAAAATTCCTCTGATGGCACCAGCCCCTGAGCCACGTGTTGATCAGGTGTGTTTTCCTGTTCCTTTCAGTATTCTTCCCTGCCACTGTAGGGATAGAGGAAAACACTACCTGTGCTCCCGATCCTTGAACCAGTCACCCCAGTGCCCTGAAGTCCCTTTTGATCACTGCAGGACTTCTCTCTGCAACCTCATCACTACCAGCCTGTATAACCAGCAGCGGGTAGTAATCGGAAGACCGTACCAAACCAGGGAGCTTCCTAGTAATGTCTCTGACCCGGGCCCCAGGGAGGCAGCAGACTTCCCTGTGGGACAGGTCCGGTCGGCATATCGGGCCCTCTGTTCCCCTCAGAAGGGAATCGCCTATGACAATTACCCTCCTTTTTTTCTTAGCAGCGGCAGTCATAATGTGTGGGGCTGACTGCCTCACCCTAGGCGACCCCCTGGACGGACCTTCGTCTACATCCTCGTTTGCCTGGCCCTCAAGTTCCAGGGCCCCATATCTGTTGTGTAAAGGCAACCGGGAAGGTGAGGGAGGCCGGGCGGGGGTTCGCCTGGCACGCCGAGCAGGGACCCGTTTCCATCCCCCCCCGTTGCTTAGGTCCCCTCTTTCTACCTGGTGGCAAGAGGGCAGGGGATCCTCTGCTTCTCGCGGAGCCTCCATCTGCTGCCTCTGCCTCAGGGACGGTAGGGTGCAGCTCCACCAATCTATCTCCCTCTCACACTCCCGGATACTCCTCAACCTTTCCACCTCCTCCTTCAGCTCTGCCACCAGGCCGAGCAGATCATCCACCTGGTCACACCGCACACAGGTGGTGTCTCTGCTGCCCTCCGGCACAGCTGACAGGCTCAGGCACTCCCTGCAGCCAGAGACCTGGACAGCTGTATGCTTGCGTGTGAGCTCCGTCTGGGATTTTCCTGCTAGTTTCCTGCTAGTTTCCTGCTAGTCTAGTACAGATTGTATATAATCACTGTTCTCTCTCCATTTCTGCTTACAGCAATTTGCTGTCTTCATAGAATTCAAGCACCTTTTGTTTTACCTCATACTGTATATAATATAAATATATGATCACTATAAACCATATGTTAAGCTGACTTTTACAATGGAACAGCTGTCTTGGATTTAGTGGGATGGTTCAAAGAGCTCTCAAGAGCACTTTAAAAATCACTGGAGCAGGTTTGTATTCCTCTGACAGAGTCCCCAGACAATGCTCAGCAAGCACAGGCCTATTCATGATGTGATATGATCCAGGTGTTAAGAGGAAAGCAGGATGGACATCTGAATGGGGAGGTGCTGTTTCAGCGGCTGAGACTTTACTGAAAAGAAATGCTTTTTAAGCAGGAGGTGGTGATTGCTGCTTCAGTCCCAGCCTAGATTTTAACAAAAGGTGGGCCACAAAATTGTCACATGCACAGTATTTTTCCTGCCTTAGCCTTCTGACTGAAAATAAGATGAAATGGAAGAATAATGTGTAATGTACTCCTAATGATTTATCCTGTCAAACTGTGGTACCCGAGCTCAGCTGAGATCTATAGTCATCATCTGAAACCCCTTATCACCTATAGTGTTCGCATACAAATTATATTCCCTCCAAAGTCTCATAATTCCTAATTAGCTTTAACTCTGATGCCTTAGAGTCTCTGATTAAGGAGATTATAGTATCTCACTTTGCTGTAGGATCCCTCAAGAAGCAAAGTACAGCATTTGAGGAACAGTCTGATGTAAAGTTAATAACCTACAAGCATCATGTTCAGACCTGATACCTTTAATTAAGAAAATGCCAGTTGTCCCATTTGGAAGTTCATAAGAAAGAATAGGACAGATAAAAGCAAAACATTTACAAGAGGAGATTGGCCATTTAGCAATGCAGTTCTTTTGTGACTGCCTTTAAGAAATATTCATATCACAAATGTATTTTATACTGGTGTCATTTACCATAGAGCAATTTGGGAGCTTGCATCTGAACTATACCCTTACTGGTTTGCAGCTGGAAGAGTGCTGAACGGCTTACTGCATTGCTGGTATAAAATGTTGCCTGCAACCTGGGGAGCCCACTTTCCCCTGGGTTATTGATTTGTCTTCCTATATCTAATGCTTCCTTAAAAGACACAAAAGCCAGTTCTTCTCACACTTTAAAGATAATGGTCTGTCATACTCTGTGCTTTCTTCCCTTCTGTTCTAGGCTTGTCCTTTATAGCCCCAGCCTTTATGGCATGGCTATCAATTTGCTTTTTATTTCCTGCCTGCAAACCCACACTCCTTGTTCCTTTTTTCACATATGCAGACTTACTCTGTTCCTCAGATATGCTTTTTGAGTGCTACCTTGGAAATTCAATTTGCGCTTCCCTGAGTTAACCTCCGTTTCACTTCACTCGTTGACTGTATATTCCCAAACAGTTTTTGCAGCATTACAGTGCTCTGCCTATCTTCTTACCTCAAAGAGAGACCTATCAGGTGTCAACAAGAATAGCATCCATGTCCACTAACGTATCTTAAAGCTAGACTTCTTGCCACATCTGCCTGCACTGAGGCAAACACTTCAGAATGATTTTGTCTTGCAGACATGTAGAGTGCCATACACACAAATAAGGTCTAAAGTTATACCTAAAGTTTTCCTTTGACTTTGCTGCTGGTTAAAGCATCTTCCACTTCCAAAGGTGACAGAGAAACAGCAGCTGTGGGCAGTTTAATTACAGCTGAGTCTGCAGTAATGTCTTCTGCAGAAATCCCCCTGCCTTACATATTCATGCAGCTTTTACCCTCTGCATGTCTCTCTTCTCAAATTCAATTTGCCCTCAGCTCTTTACAGCATGACACATCTCCCCAAGGAGTCCGCCTCTGTATTTCAGAGGGATATTTGGCTTCCCTACATGCACAGAAATTGCATCTGCTGTGCTGAATCAGAAGATACTCACATCTGTGTGTGAGACTGGATTTGCTGTGCGTTCGGTGGTTGTACTATGAAAGCTTCCGAAGCCATGGAAAAGCGAGGGTCAACAAAGAGTCCATCTTCAGGAAAGCAGGGCAGAAATTTAGCCCCACTGATCTCTGGATGGGTGGCTAACACAGCCGCCTGCTTGTGGCCACATCACAAAGCAGGGAACGGTCTGTCAACAGGGCCACACACAGTCCCTGCCGCCCTTTTCCCTATGAAACCTGCATTTCCGCCAGCCACTCACAATACCAGACAAGCATACGATGAAGACCGGGAGCACAAAACCACTGATCAATGAACTCTGGCTATTAGCGTTCCCCATTGACTGCAGCAGCTTTAGCGCTGTGCAGTGCAGGTGTTAGGCACAACACGTAGCGGGGTAGATGGCAGAGGGAGGTTTGCGCTGCCAGGCTGAAGGCAGAAGTACAGTTTGAGGTCACATCTTCACTTTTCCTCAGGGCTTCCCACAGGATGACATCTGCCATCTCCCAGCCAAAACACACGTATATGTTCTGTTAGCCAGTGTCAGCAAACTGTGTGGTGATGGCTACATTTCTCCTTACACAAGCAGAGGTCTGCCACAGTAAATGACTACAGTGCTAAACCTAAAAAGTGTCATGAATTGGTTCAACCCCTCTGAAGAATTAGACCTTAGTTTCTATTTGTCTTCTTACTTGGGGAAAAAAAATAGAAAACTAATGTTATTTCTTTAGCTGTGACAGAAAACAGAACTGAGAAAGATATTTTGGAAACTGAGAGGTTTTCCTTTTTTATAATATTGCACCAAACCTTCTCAAACTAAAAAATTTACAGTGAAAATGTAAGGTACGTGCTTCTGCTTACCATGTAATAAAGAACAGTAATTCCTCCCAGGAGAAGACAACAGCACTCCAAGAACTTTCGCTGTCCTAGATACAATAGGATTTCAGCTATCTATCTCCTGGCACCAGAGACATATCCAGAAATATATTCCTTCCTATATTCAGAAATCTTTGCTGGCAGGGAAAGAAAAGAGCAAACACCTACACCTCCCATGAGCTGTTGTTAGCACTTGCTAGGATGAGTTAATAAGAAGAGATTTGGTCCCACAGCTTCTAAGCTCCAGTCAGGTTGCTCTTGTAGTTTCCAAGAGCTGGTGGGACTGCATGTCTGGACAGTCAGCTTTTGATTTATGTTTATTTTCAACTCTGTTAGTCTCTTAAGCATTTTTCCAACAACCTACCTTAGACTAATGCCAACAGGAGTATCTCCTGCCCAACAAATACTGTCTGGTTCCAGATGCTAGGATACAAGATTACAGCCAGGATTAGGGATTTGGGGTCTAAGGCTGAGCTGGTCAGAGAGGAACAGCCACCCACTGAACCAGACACTAGTGTTGCATTTCTTGGGAGTGGAGCAGCAGCAGCAGCAGGGAGGCCTGAGGTCCTCTTGGACCTGGTGACAGTCAGTCTGAGAACTGGCTGCAATTAACAGCCAGCTCTTCCAAACTGCCTCCAGCGCAGCTTTGATTCTCACCTGGACCTGTGACCTGGTGAGCCAGTGGGTGGCTTTTCTTTGTGAGTCAGAACTGATCAACTGCCTTACAGAGGCAGGTACAGAAGCTTGTATAGTCATCTTTCAGCTGAGCTCTAAAATAAAGACTTCAATCACAGAAATAAAGATTTCATAGCATCTTCCTAAGTGTCCTGGTATTGACCAGTGGCTGCATACTGCATCTCTGGTAGTTTTGTTTTGTCTGCATGAATTCCTAAATTAAGTTTCTCACAGAATGTACGTTGGGGTCTTGTATTTTTAGGGTAATATCTCTTAAGACAGAAGACTACCTCAATTCCACAGAAAAAGGAAGAAATCCTTTACAAAGATAGGGTAAAAACTCCCCAGAGCCACTAATTCCAAAGTTAACCACTGAGAAATATTTTGCATATATATATATGAAGTATGCACAAATATGCTATATATAATAGATATATAGTGCTATACATAGGATGTAGTAATAAGTAGGCTACTAATTTGATATGCAACTAGGAAATGTCAAATTAATTTGCAATGCTTCATAAAATTCAGTGATTGAAGATATTTGACTTACTTACGAATTAAATTCTAGTCCAGCCTTTTTGTTAGACTTGAGTTATCTTTTTTTTTTCTTTAAACAAAATGTACATAGTGATAAGATAAGGAAGTGATTCTTTTGTTGTCAATGCAGTTTCACAGCTTTACCAAAACCCTTTGCTCTCAGATGCTATTCTCAGTCATATTCTATATACCTATGCAGGTTATTTTATAAAACTTATTCAACAAGGAGGGGTTTGGGGGGAAAAAAAAGAAAAAAAAAATCAAAAAACCAAAACCAAGTCAACCCACCCCCCCCTATATTCTTTGATTTCACTAATAAAACATCAGTACCTTGGTTATGACCTTTGCTCTGACTCTGTGTATGATTCAGAGAGTATCCATAACAGCCCAATTGGGGTGTAAACAACTGTTAAGAGTTAATGTTGCAAAAAGTATGGAAGGATTAGATGCACTGTAAGTGTGCTCTTAACTTTAAGGGGCATTGCAGTTGCCCAGTATTATGCAAAGTGTGAATCAGCATAAAGTAGGTAAGAATTATTTTTGTTTTCATCAACACTTGAAGCTCTAAATTGTGTTGGGTGCAGCTAATTATAGTTCTTTGAACAGGGAACAACATATCGGTGCACAGAAGTGCCTCTATTAATTATCAACTCTTGTCAGAGGTTTCAAAAGTCTGCTTATAAAATGTTCACTAGTTTCTAGTGGAATATTAAAACTGTAAGAGAGTATCATCTCTTTTATCCCAGTGTGAAATTCTTATAGTACCTTCCTGTTGGTAGCCTTCACAGGACACCTTATGCCTGGGAGGAGGGACCGCCATCAGCAAACCCAGAACTCTTCATCATCTCTGAAGAGAAACAATATACCTTAGTGAAGAGAGATCCAAAAATGGAGTGTCCCCAGTTTCATGAGACTGTGCGTGGTTAAGGGGATACGTTCTGTGAGTGAGGAAAATGTGATACCAACCTAACTTTGGCCATCAAGCTGGGAAGGCATCTAATGAAATTTGCCCAATGTGAACTCAGGAATATTGCTAGAATAATTGCTGGAATTGCAGGTTTTCACTGAGCTTTTGTACAGAGTGTCCGTGCCCTGGCTTTGGCAGGGGGGGCTGCAGGGTGGCCTCTGTGAGGAGAGGCTGGGGCTGCCCTGAGCTGGACACAGACACTTCCCACCGGCTCCAATGGGCCCACCGCAGGGCACGGCTGAGCCCAGCAGCCAAGATGACGGGAAAAAAGTATTTAAGTATTTAAGAAAGGGCAAAATATGCCAGACAGAGAGAGAAGGAGAGAAAAAAAAAAAAGAGAAACAGCAGTGTGAACATCAAGGTCAGAAGAAAGAGGGAATGAGGTACTCCAGGTGCTGGAGAGTACACCAGAGCAGATATCTATACTGCAGCCCATGGAGGACCCCATGCCAGAGGAGATATCCAACCTGCAGCCACACCAGAGCAGGTAGATGTGCCCTAAAGGAAGCTGCAGCCCATGGAAAAGCCCATGCTGGAGCAAGTTTATCCTGAAGGACTGCAGACTGTGGGAAGGACCCACACTGGAGCAGGGGAAAAGTTTGATGAGGAAGGAGCAGCAAAGAGAACTGTTATGGACTGACTGTAAACCCTCCCCCCCACCCATTTCCCGTGTGCCACTTGGGGGAGCAGGAGGTAGAGGAGTTGGGAATGAAGGAGTAAAGTTGAGCCTGGGAAGGAGAGGGTGCAGGGAAGGTGTTTTAGGTTTTGCCTTTGTTTCTCACCATCCTATTCCATTTTTAATTGGCAATAAATTAAATTGATTTTCCCCAAGTCATGTCTGTTTTGCCCGTGATGGTAATTGGTAAGCAATTTCCCTGCCTTTATCCTGACCCATGAGCTTTTTCACACAATTTTCTCTCCCTGTCCTGCTCAGGAGGGGGAGTGAGCAAGTGGCTGGGTAGGTGTTTAGCCCTTAACCAAGGTCAACCCACCACAGCATTGCACAGCTGGACTTGGGAAACTTGACATGTGGCCAACAGAAAGTCTGCTGGAAAGAGACTGTCTCCCCTCAAAAGTGTGCAAGGTGATTATCAATGTACATCTGCTCAGAAGCAGTTCATCCCTGTAGGTGATGACTAAGGTAATCATGCAAGTACTTGCAAGTACAGATGAACTCATCAAGGAACTACATGGAAACAGTCAAGTTTACAATTTAATCTGAGCTGAGCACTCAATTCCCAGATTACCTCAAAGGCAAAAACTCTGTTTCATTTCACCTTTATTCAATAAAAGTTACTTTGCTTTTCTGTCAAATGCAGCAAACTATCTAAGCCTCAACTTTAGTGGAAGGGCAATTTAATTAATTCACAGTTATTCTTTTAATTGTATTTGAGTGAATCAACTTTTCTGAAACTCAGGAAAGAGGGGTTATTGGCTTGGCTTCACAGATGCTATTCCTGCTTGCATTTCGGCTAGCACTAGAAGCAAGGTTATTTCTCTCTGAGGATGCCAGTCTGAGACAGTGGCATCCACTGCAGTTTTACTATTTTAGTAACATAAAAATGCAAGAAAAGGGAATGTTAAAACCAAACTCTCCCCTTCTTAACATATTTTTAAATGATGGAAATGTTAATTAGGCTGACACCAACTTGACCATCAACTGTCAAGAAAAAAAAAATTGATGAAAGGGGAAAAGATTCACATTTTAGTGAGGAAATATTCTTCTCAGCTTCATCATGCAACTGTGGCACTTGATCCACCTGAGCACAGGCTGGTAGATGAGACAGAAGTGTTGTCCACAGAAGTGTTGTCAGTTCCCTGTGCTGTGCTAAGTAAAGCAAATTCAGTAAAACAGTGAAGAACAACCAAACTAGTCTACACTAAAATAACAGGAGGCTCTTCCTGTATTCTGGCAGGACTAGTTGATTGAGGAGACATTGTAAAACCAGGACTGAAACAAATGAAAAACTCTCAATAATAACTTTTTAACTTAAAACCACCATGTCTTGAGATGGAATCAGCACTCTATGAACAAGATATGTCAAGGGAAGGATTTTTCTTTATCTTTTTTAGTTGCAGTGAATTCTTGGGTCATTAGGAAGCGCATAGCTATCACGATCTCAGCTCCAAACAGTAGGAGCTTCTAGATGGTGCCTTAATGCAAACAACGCTCCTGCTTCCTCTCCTCTTTCCTTCCCAATGCATGGGCAGACAGGAGTGGGCAGTGTGTGTTATCAGTGTTCGTGTTTATGTACCATGTATAAGCTGAGTCTGGGGCTGAGCACATGGTCCCCTGATGGTACCAGGCACAGTATAAAAGCAGAACAGGACACAGCTCTTGCCTCCAGCAGTTTCTAAGTCCAATGAGATAAGAAATACTGTAAAAGGAAACAGAACAGAAAGAGGTGAAATGACTTGGCCCAGGCTACCCAGTGCCGGAGCTGGGAACTGCTATCAACTCTCACATGCCTGAAGCCCTGTCTTTGACACTGTGCTTCTCTTGAAACCATGCAAGTTGTTTTTGCACCTGCTTCTACAGGATCAGCAGTAAACAGTGTCAGAGAAAGTCCCTCGCAAGTGGGACATTCAGTGCTACCAAACAGATTATGTATCTGAACTCATTAAAAAAAAAAAAAAAAGTCCCTCTAACAGCAATATTTACAAAATTGGAATTCAGGTAAGGCAATGAATTCACATTCTATGGCTGCACTTTTAAACACCAAGGTAGATGTTGACATTTAATTTTCTCACATTTATATTCCTAAGAGGAATTATACATTCAGTTTACACAGATTTATTGCACTTAATTGCTTAGCAGCATTTGATATAGTATTAAAAATGTCAAAAAAATGTTTTTAATACCTACTGTGAGGTCCTGAGCCCCTGTGGATTACAATGACAAAGCCTTCTCTCTCAAACAAAAAGCAGTCTAGATGTGAATGTGCACAAATGAAATGGCTTCAGAGGTGGGAAAAAGGAAAAAGAAAAAAGAGGTAAATGCTGTTTTAAGCCACATGCACAAAAGCACATTTATGGAGGTAAATACTCTCTTCTCTGGTGGGTGGAAATATGTGTGCGCTGTTGCATCTGAAGTCCTCAGCTGTGACCTTCTCATTGCCTATTCCTGAGCAAAGACCCTGGGGGGAAGGGAGCTCATGGTTCTGCTCATACAGAAGTCTGATAAGATCATCCACTCCCAAGCACTGGGACTCATCTAGTGTTTTCCATTCACACTTTGCAGTAATGGGAAAATTAGGGGGTTTATTAAACAAAACCATTCTGCAGAAAGCTTTGCTCTCTTTTAAACACTTTCAGATTCTGAGGAAAAAACCTTTCTTTGTCTTAATCAAATATATATATTCCTTTTTTCCAACAAAATTTCAATATTTTTCTAAAGAATGTTTTCTTTTCCAAACAGCTCTAGTAGACAACTTATGTCAATCACTAATTATGTAATTGATTATCATTTAAGGTCAAGATGTGATCTTGTGTATTCAGGTTAGTTCTGCTGAAGTCTGAAGAGTTATGGCCAGGCAGTGAATTTTCCAAGATACTGTGCAGTCTGTACCACTGCACCACACCGTCCTCTCCCTGTCCGTGCCAGCAAGTGAACCTGCAATGATTAATGCATTGAGTCTTATACAACTCCTTCCCCATTCAGATCAGGGCTGAATTCTCCAGTGGCAATGCCATTATATGCTCGATGAGGGTATGGTCATCAGTGTATTCCTTTTTCAGTCCTAAATTCCCTTGCATGTTTCCCACGTGCAAAGCCCTGAACAGCTTGTGAGCTGCCCACTGTGGCTAAATAGGAAATTGTTTCAATTTCCCACTCTGTGATGATGGTATGTACTGTAACTTCAGTGCATGACTCCTACTGCTAATTTAGCTTAATATGAATGTGTAACATCACAAAATCATTTGGCAACAGCAGTGTTAGGATGCCAACCAGAGCTGCTGCCATGAGATGAAGATTAGTTTAATCTTCTAAACCAGGGGATGATATTTTAGCTGGAAATGCTACAAACTGTGAAGAACTTAATCTGAAATGAGGATATGGAGTTGTACAAAATACAGCTGATTTAGGCATGTACATTACCAAACCAGTATGACATTACACTGACCGTACTGTAGTTTTTATAAATCATACCTTAATACTGTAATTGGTACCTTTATTTTGAATTCAGCATTTCATCCGATTTTGACGGAAGAAGAAATGTCAGAAATTGGTATTCGCTGTGCTTCCTCAGACTAATATTGTTCTGAACAAGTTTCACTGTGACTGTATAAGTAAAAATTACAGCAGGATTTAGGGTTTTGTTGCCATCTTCTAGACTGTCACATTTAGAGCTGGTTGCTAGAGATGACAAAAAAACCTCTCTGGACACTGAGTGTAATTCAATGCAAAACATTTGCTGTCATCTATGTATTTTCTAAAATCCTCATTCACAAGGTTCCCTGTGGTGGATTTCTCCAGAAAGGGAAAGAGGTAAGACTGGGAAGAAAAATTGCCTCTTAGCTTCAACCTGTTTCCGTTCCATCCTTATCCTTGCTTAGACTTTGCTACTTCCATTTCTTCTGTGTAGAATTCTACAAATACTTCCTATCTTTATCATCCCTTCTTGGATACCTACACTAATAATTAACTAAATGGAATCTCTCCTGTTGAGTTAAGCCCGTACACTCACTTGTTGCTTTTTTGGACTCCTGCTATGTTCTGTTTTCATTGTACAGTAACACCAAAGTAGTATATGTCTGCAGAGGGATACCCCATCTTCACTCTACGCCGCTTCACTGGGTAGGAATGGAAACCAAACACAGAACCCCCAACTATTTCAACCAAACAAGGGTGAAAAAATTCTACCAGCCCTCAAATCTATATAAGATTCCCACCCTGATTTCACTTTCAGTAAGAAGAGGCTTCGGTGGACCTGCCTCTACACAGCTGAAAATTAAAGCAGTCCTGTCTAGGCACTTCATTCCCAACCTGATGCTGGATCTGCTTAGCAAAAAATGCCTCACTGTGCCTTTGCATCAAATATCCAGCCAGTCAGCACCTCTCGTCTGACGGTAAGTCCTCCTCAGATTGCATCCACTCAACGTGTCCTCCCTCAGGGCATGTTTGGTGCTTTATCACTGCTGTCTCTCAATGCCTTGTGTCTTTCTCAGTGCTTCTTCAACAGCAGCGCTGTCATCCGTGCGTGGCTCCCAGAGTGGGCCACTGCTTGGCTAATACCACTGTAGGAAGAGGAGGAGGTGGAACCTCTCTTTCCAACAGTGCTGCAGCCAAAACAGGTCACAGCTGAAGGTTGTGCCTCCTAGCCTGACTTCTGTCTCTGCTGATCACAGCAACCCTTTATCTGCCATCCTTCAGACCAGGTTATTCTAGAATGAAGAAACTGGGAATTTTAAATCCTTAAGCAGACACCAGTTAAAGTGATTACCTCCCAAATAAAACTTTATCACAGAATCATAGAATATCTCAAGTTGAAAGGGACCCATAAGGATCATCGAGTCCAACTCCCTGCTCTTCGCAGGACTAGAAAGGACTCTAGGCAGAAAAACATTCTCTGTTACTATCAGAACTCTGTAACTTAACTAGTTGCCACTGCAGACAGAAGAATTACTCCTCACCTTAAGTGAGAAATGAGATTTTTTTTTCAAACCAAAAGGGAATTTTTTTGTTTTATTTAAGACAAAGCTTAAACTATTGAGCTGTTCCAGTGTGGCTTGTAAAATATAGCACCAGATCCTGCGGAAGGTTTATTAAAAAAAAAAATCCTACCAGGCTGAAAGCAGTAGCTTAAAGGAAAGGAGTGAATGGAGGCAAGTCCATGCTCGGGGTGGCAGGCGAACCCCCTTCTTGCCCACCTTGCCTTCCCAGGTGCCTCTGTACAATAGGTATGAGGCTCTGGATGTGGAAGGCCAGTCAATGGATGATGTGGATGACGGTCCATCTACACTAGAGGTGTTGCCAAGGTCAGAAAGGCCTACCCCTGTATCATGACCACCTCCACCAGGAAGAAAAGATGGGTTATAGATGTAGATGACTCCCTTCTGAGGGGAACACTCCAATATGCCAGACAGACCGTCGTCTTAGGGAAGTCTGCTGCCTCCCTGGGGCCTGGGTTAAGGACATCACTAGGAAACTTCCTAGCCTGGTACGGCCCTTGGACTATTACCCATTACTGCTCCTCCATGGGGGTGGCGACGAAGCTGCAACATGTAGTCCAAGGGCAATCAAAAGATACTTTAGGGCCTTGGGATGGTTGGTAAGGGAACCTGGAGCACAGGTTATTTTTCCCTCTCTCCTTCCAGTTCCAGGCAGTGACATCGGAAGAAACAGACGCACCCAGTCTATTAATGTACCCCCACTTGATGAGCAAGACTGACAAACTGCTAACAATGGATGAGGAGAAGGCTGAGGTACTCAACAACTTTTTTGCCTCAGTCTTCACTGGCAATCTCTCTTCCCACACCTCGCAAATGGATGGACCACAAGATGGGGACTGGAGGAGCAAAGTCCCTCCCACTGTAAGAGAAGATCAGGTTCGTGACCACCTGAGGGACCTGAACATATATAAGTCTATGGCACCTGACGAGATGCATCCCAGAGTCCTGAGGGAATTGGCTGATGTATGATGAATTGCCAAGGCACTGTCCATGACACTGAAAAGTCATGGCATCAGGTGAAGTCCCTGGTGACTGGAAAAAGGGAAACACTGCACCCATTTTTAAAAAGCGTAGAAAGGAGGACCCTGGGAACTACCAACCTGTCAGCCTCACCTCTGTGCCTGGGAAGATCATGGAACAGATCTTCCTGGAAGCTATGCTAAGGCACATGGAGGACAGGGACATGATTTGAGACAGCCAGCATGGCTTCACCAAGGGCAAGTCCTGCCTGACTGTCCTGGTTTCGGCAGGGATAGAGTTAATTTCCTTTCTAGTAGCTGGTACAGTGTTTTGGATTTAGGATGAGAACAAAGTTGATAACACACCCATGTTTTAGTTGTTGCTAGGTAATGCTTACACTAGCCAAGGACTTTTTAGTTTTCCATGCTCTACCGACTGAGAAGGCTGGAGGTGCACAAGAAGCTGGGAGGGGGCACAGCCAAACTGACCAAAGGCACATTCCATACCATGTGATGTCATGCTCAGTACATAAACTGGGGAAAGCTGGCTGGGGGGGGCCACTGCTCGGGGACTGGCTGGGCATCGGTCGGCGGGTGGTGAGCAATTGTACTGTGCATCACTTGCTTTGTGTATTATTATTATTATTATTATATTATTATTATCATTTTATTTCAATTATTAAACTGTTTTTATCTCAACCCACAGGTTTTTCTCACTTGTGCTCTTACAATTCTCTCTCCCATCCCACCGGGTGGAGGGAAGTGAGCGAGCGGCTGTGTGGTGCTTAGTTGCCGACTGAGATTAAACCACGACACTGACCAACCCAGTGGCCTTCTATGATGGAGTGACTACCTCAGTGGACACGGGAAGAGCTACAGATGTCGTCTATCTGGACCTCTGTAAGGCCTTTGACATGGTCCCCCAAGACATCCTTCTCTCTAAATTGCAGAGATGTGGCTTTGATGGGTAGACTGTTCAGTGGATGAGGAATTGGTTAGATGGTTGCATCCAGAGGGTAGTGGTCAATGGCTCAATGTCCAGATGGAGATCAGTGACAAGTGGTGTCCCTCAGGGGTCTGTATTGGGACCGGTACTGTTTAATATCTTCATCAATGACATAGACAGTGGGATCGAGTGCACCCTCAGCAAGTTTGCAGATGACACCAAGCTGAGTGGTGCGGTTGACATGCCTGAGGGATGGGATGCCACCCAGACAGACCTGGACAAGCTCAAGAAGTGGGCCCATGTGAAGCTCATGAGGTTCAACAAGGCCAAGAGCAAGGTCCTGCACCTGGGTTGGGGCAACCCCCAGTATCAATACAGGCTGGGGGATGAAGGGATTGAGAGCAGCCCTGCCAAGAAGGACTTGGGGTACTGGTGGATGGAAAGCTGGACATGAGCCAGCAATGTGTGCTCGCAGCCCAGAAGGCCAATTGTATCCTGGGCTGCATCAAAAGCAGTGTGGCCAGCAGGTCGAGGGAGGTGATTCCGCCCCTCTCCTCTGCTCTGGTGAGACCCCACCTGGAGTACTGCGTCCAGCTCTGGAGCCCTCAGCATAAGAAGGACATGGACCTGTTGGAGCAGGTCCAGAAGAGGGCCACGAAAATGATCAGGGGGATGGAACACCTCTCCTGTGAGGAAAGGCTGAGAGAGTTGGGGTTGTTCAGCCTGGAGAAGAGAAGGCTTCGGGGAGACCTTCTTCCAGCCTGTCAGTACTTAAAGGGGGCTTATAAAAAAGATGGGGGCAAACTTTTTAGCAGGGCCTGTTGCAACAGGACAAGGGGGAATGGCTTTAAACTAAAGGGGGGGTAGATTTAGACTAGATATAAGGAAGCAATTTTTTATGCTGAGGGTGGTGAAACACTGGCACAGGTTGCCCAGAGCAGTGGTGGATGCCCCATCCCTAGAAATGTTCACGGTCAGGTTGGACGGGGCTCTGAGCAACCTGATCTAGTTGAAGATGTCCCTGCTTATTGCAGGGCTGGTTGGACTAGATGACCTTTAAAAGTCCCTTCCAACCCATACTATTCTATGATTCTATGATCCAATATAATATTTCGTAATGAAATCTGGGAAGTAAAGATGTGGGACTCCTTGCAATTTCAGATCAGTTTTCAGAAGCAATTTCTCTCTCAAGACCCTTCTGTTACAAGGGGTACATGCTGTCAGAAAATCAGCATGGAGAGTGAATGAATGAAGGAGTCAAAGTTGGGGTGGCCAAATGCACAGATTTCTGCAAGAAAAACACATTCAGTAACTTATAAAACATACTGATAGGGCTGAGATCAGCAGGTGCATCAAATATAGGCAAGAACAGGCCACTGGCCAGGCACCCCTTGGGCAAAATCTGCCCTGTAAGTCTGCCCAAACATAGGTTCATTTTTCTTCCCACAGGGCAAGAAAAATTTCAACATTTCTCGAGGTGCTGGGGTATAAGCAAGCTGTCAGAATTACACTCAGGGACAGTCCTGCTTTGTTTTGCTCATTTACTTGTGTGTATAGGACAGGGTAAGCACCTACAAATATTTTCCTGCCCGGAACATTGCTGGTTCACAGCAATCACCCAGAGACCCTCAACTTTGACTGCTGAATTTTTTCACATGGAGGAACTGCCCAACTCCTTGCTCCTGTGCTCAAGCAGGCATGCAGTTAACCCATATGAAAATGCCCAGCCATCTACTGTGGGACCTCCAGCTGCACTGTGAACACAAAGCATCTTGCAAAATGAGATTTCTTGCACTGTCCGAAACCCTGCTGAAGCACATGCAGCTGGAACAAGGGATGGTGACACCAATATGACTAATGAATGCAGGCCATTAAGTAATCAAAACCGGAGCTTCCTACCTCGAACTCACTTAACGTTTGGGAAATTCTATCATGCTTTGGGAAATTATATTCACTTTTTGCCCTGGATGCTTATGGGTGTGGCAGTGCCAAAGACTTAAAATAGGAAGGGTCAAGCTTGCTTAACATTTAAATACTTGTTTGATGGAGATGATTTCAAGCAGGAAAATCTGTATTGCACATTTAAAGAAGAAAAAAGCAGAAATGTGACTAAAATCCTATGAATAAGAGGGCAGCTGAAGATATGTGTAAAAATTGCTCAGAAACAAAACAAAACAACCATTATTTTTACATGCTAATCTGTTCCAATGGGTTGCTTGCAAACCCCAGTAGGTTGCTTGATGCTTCTCTGGCTGTCACCTCCTGGGAAATTCCTGTGACCATTGAGCATCATGGAGCTAAAACCAAAACCAACTGATATACAGGGCTTCCTTACGCTAGTTGCAACAGTGAATATTTTTCAGAACACCTGTCATCCCGGAGGAACAGGCAGGATCCATGAAGATGAGGCTGTTTTCACAACTTTATCCAAATACTGTAGCTCCTACCGCATTAGATGCACACCCCTGGGCTTCTCCTCTGGAGGGATGTTTCTGTAATAGCAGAATATTCCCCTTCTAGTGCTATAAAATAAAAGAGGAATTCTTGAATAGAGATTCCCCTTAGAGTTTGGAGTCCTCTTGCTCCCCTGATGGGACTTGTATCATTAAAGCTCTTACCTCTGCCAATCTTCTTTGTTACAGTGCCCTGCTATGTCAAGCACATAGTGGTGGAAGACTTCTCTGTCTTAATGTCTGTTCACTGTGCTCCATCTTGCCATGCCACATGATCCTATATCAAGACCTACTCTCAGTTCAGAAGGTTTTCCCAGAGCATTAGCTCTTTTTCGAGGTTACAAATCCAGCTTTCCCATGTTCTCTGCTACACCATGAAGTCTGTTTTTCTCACCCTACACATCCAGCAGGCGATAAATTTAGTTGACAGCGGTACTACACCACTTCCCTCTCCCCCACTATCCCTCTATCCCATCAGCCACCACTGCCATATCTCTTCTTCCTGCCACCTCCTGCCTACTTGGCCTCCTCAGTTCAACCTCCCAATGTAATCCTCGCTATACCCTCTGCAGCTATCCTGCTCAAAAGTGCTTTTTTCCCACTGATGCTCACCAGTCCTCCAAAGCATTTGCCTTGCTTTATCATAGAATCATAGAACCATAGAATGGTTTGGGTTGGAAGGGACCTTTAAAGGTCTTCTAGTCCAACCCCCCTACCGTGGGCAGGGACATCTTCAACTAGATCAGGTTGCTCAGAGCCCCGGCCAACTTCACCTTGAAGGTTTCCAGGGATGGGGCATCCACCACCTCTCTGGGCAACCTGTGCCAGTGTTTCACCACCCTCAGCGTAAAAAATGTCTTCCTTATATCTAGTCTAAATCTACCCCCCTTTAGTTTAAAGCCATTCCCCCTTGTCCTGTTGCAACAGGCCCTGTAAAAAATAGGCCCCCTTTAAGTACTGATAGGCTGCAATGAGGTCTCCCCGAAGCCTTCTCTTCTCCAGGCTCAACAACCCCAACTCTCTCAGCCTTTCCTCATAGGAGAGGTGTTCCATCCCCCTGATCATTTTCGTGGCCCTCTTCTGGACCCGCTCCAACATCCCCTTTGCCTGTCACCAGCCTCCCCCCATGCTTGACTTTTCCCAAACCTTTTTAGCACTGACAGGGTTAATGATGGAATGAAACAGCTCTGAAACGGGAAGGGCAAAAGCTCCTAACTCACTTCCGCTTTTTTCCTCGCCCCCCCCCCCCCCCCCTTAAGGGAAAAAGCTGCAAACACAATTTCAAGGACTGAATGTGGCTGAAATTGCACTGGAGGGGACAATGTGTTCCAGCCTAGAAGGCGGTGGGAAGAGAGTCCAAGCAAAAGCAAATTGTCTCTCTCCAATCGTAAAATGGAAGAACAATAGGATTAATTATCTTCCACTTTGGATGCAAGGGTTTGGCAAACCTGTCCTCACTGCTGTATTACCATCAAAGCTGAAATGTTAAGACGTGCACAGTGAGAAATCGTAAAAGCAGAGCAGCAAAAAGGATGCGGGGGCTGCAGGAAGAAAGATTTTAAAGGCTAAATATGCATAGAACTGGGCTTAAACACATCTGCAGAAGAAAAGGGACACAGCGATTTTCTTATCAATATTTGAAGGGTCTGAACACCAAGGGGAGTTACCTCCTTCAGCAGAAAAGATGCAATTAGGAATGGTGGATGAAATCACAAGGTGAATTTAAACTACCCGTTGTGGAGGGGAAAAACCGAGAAGTCTTTACATAGGAAGATATTCTAGGAAGTGAGTGCCCCATTGCCTGGGGTGTGGAGAACTAGACTTATCCAACAGAAGCACACTGCTTGCAGCAGTCCTGCACTGCCAGGGACACGCAATAGATGACCTAATGGGTTTTTCCATCTGTTGACTCCATGTTCCAGATTAAATGACCACAAACTCAAGATTTGTAAGTGTTTATTAAAACATTTTAAGACTGCTTCTTTGCGCTGTGTCCCACAAGCTGGCATCACTTTGCTTTCCTCTGTTGCCAGCACAAGCACCACTTCAATTATTAATGAAGGAGTGCTTTTTTTAAAGGTTTTCCTATCCCAATATGTTAAATCTGTCTTGGAATTGTACTACTGTGTAATTAAGTTTAATGCATTTGAGTTGGAGGCACAAATAAGGTGGATGCTGTAGTAGCAGTGTAATGATGGGATTTTTCTCCAGCTGATGATACACCCCGGAGCGTTTCAAATTTTCAAATTTTGAATCTAATGGCTCATTCCTGTTCTTTACTAGGGAGCATGCGCGAGACAGAGACACAGGGTGCAAGTACTGAGCTGCTTATCTCGTAAAAGTCAGTGGCTACACAATGTATGTGAACTCAGACCAGAAGATGGGGGGGGGGGCAGGCAGACACAGAAAGCAGACTTCAGGTGGTAATTTGCTAGTTGGTTTGGACATTACAGAACTAACTGCTCTCACTTGTCAGCACACATGGATGCCAGGGACGTAATGAGAACTTGGAACAACATATCTAAACATCTAAACAGCAGCAGGATGAGGAAATGGGGAGCCCCATCCCAGACAGCTGTAGGCAGAAGGGATGCACTGTTCCCCAGCTTCACGTTTGCATTTTCCTGGAGCTCAGGGCCTCCTGGGATGGCCTTCCTATAGCACCAGGCTGATTTCTCGTTTCTGTGACTCTCTATAATAATTAATTTTCCACAGTCTGGACAGTGAGGTGGGTAACACTGATTTGTTTATTTTGGAGAACAACCTACAAGTCCCAGTAAGTTTTGTGTCCCCGTGCCATTTGTAGACTGCAGCCCATAAAATAGGCCTGGATCACTTCTTTTCAGTACTTAGAGTCACTGAGATAGTTCATGAATTTTGATTCAGGAACTTCTGCCCCACGTTCTCCAGCTTACATTTTGTGGGAGCCTGATTCTCCATTCAGTTTACACTAGTGGGAACACTATTGGTTTCAGAGAATTCACTGTTACGAAAAATAAGTTTTTGCTTTTACGAAGTCTTCCTTTATTTGTCTTGGATTGTGCTATATTTTCTTTGTTCACCTATCAACAGCACAGGATAATTCAAGCCAGACGCACCTGTTCAGCAGCCTGATATTTAAGCACATATTTACAGGAAAAAAAGCATTCACTGAGAAGCCCTTGACTCGGGACTCGGACTCTGCCAGGCTGGCAGGGCCCAGGGGTTTCGGCCATTAGGAAACAATACAAAGCTCATCTCTTGTCAGGCGTTTTGGGGGATGCCCAATTTACTTTCAGAGGCAAACTTCTGGCTGGAATCTTGCATTTTAATGCCATGTGATACATTAAACACTACACACAGAGCATCAAAAAAGCAATTCAGTGCAATGCTTGCAGCTCTCCTGTGTGATATATTGATTCCATCTAGCATGTGCCAGGTACGTCTCGTAGCCTTGACATTTTCCAGCACCACAGAACAGTTTGATTTCTGTTCCCCTCTCAGTGTGTTTCTTGGGGACAAGGTATAAGGCACAAATGGCAGAAACGACCTCCTTATAGCAGAAGCGTCTCTCCAAAGTCAACATGCTGTAGGCACTTCTGTCCTTTTCACTTCCAAACTGCCCTATGCACAAATCCTGACTGTAATAAATGATACGTTGATGATAAATGAGTTGTGTTCATAACAGCTTTTCCTACAAGGCAGTCAGGAAAGGAGATGCACTTTTCCTGCTGCCTTTTCTGCTGTGGATTGCGCAATCCAAAAGCTCCCTATAAATAAAATGAGACACATATAAACACGCAGCCTCTAACCTCTGCTAAGCAGTCCATGGTGGGACTTCCAGTAGCACCAGGAGCCTGCCTCTGCAAACAAAAGATCATGAATCCCTATTCTGAATTTGCTCCCCATTGTAACCTGTGCAACTAATTATGACTTATTGCCTACGCATAGTTTCCACTGAAAGCTCACATGTCCGTTCCAAGCCTTCCTTTACAAAGGCAGGTTCTCTGCTGTTTTCTCTCAGGCTGTCACTGGATTTCCAGTGTCAGAGGTATTAAAAGTCAGACTGGAAAGGAAAGCATACTGGCACAGCACCTTGGGAAATGGCAGTAAGAAGATACCTACAGAACAGATTCTGCCCCACTGCAGAACCTTGCTCAGATAAACTGTTTCCCTCCCACACCTGGCAACACGCTGGAGTGAAAACAGGAGATTTTCCATTTACATTGATTTACCAATGGTTTGAAAGATACTGTACTCCCCTGCCAAGCTCTCCTTTTCTTAGTCCAAACAGGGACACAGGTCTAAGTTACTTGGAGAAGTTTTTCTTTCTACAGCATGCCTGACAAACACATGGAGATAAAGTAGTCTGAGAAATACTGAAGGATAAAGAGGGCATTAAAATAAGAATTTGACAGCGTATGAAAGCCAAGGAAGGATTAAAACTTTAAAGAGAGCCCTCCAGGACCCTAAAGATTCTTTTGGACAGAGATATAATCTTGTGGGTTTTTTTTTACTTGGTGAGTTCTTACATTTGAAGTAACAAACTTCAAATCATGAATGTGGGAAAGGATCATTCCTGGGCTTACAAAGAAATCTAGCTGGCCACAGGAAATCGAAGGGAGTTTTTGTCAAAGACTCATCTGACTCTGCATACCTGATACCTGACTCTTATGAATCTGCATACCATAACTAATAGATAAATCTTCCTTCCCTCCCCTTTCTTCCCTTCACCCATCAAACATCAAATCCTTCATCCTCCTATACACCCCTCACTTTCTCTTTTGCAGATCCTGCCACTTCGCAGCAGCCCCTGCTCCTGGTATCTCTCCTCCTTATCACCCTGAACATCTGCTTTCACACCTGCATTAAAAGTGCCTCTGCTCACCATGTGAGGGCTGTGGTACAGGGCCCAGTTAGTCACTGGAGCGCTGGGGCTATTGACACCCTGTACCTGCCAGCACGTCCCAGGGAATGCTGTCAGCCCGGAGGGCTCTCCTGGATGCCTCCCATCCATCCTGTGGGCAGCCCAAGGGTGCTCATGCATTCTCCCTGCCCTTGCTGCAGTAGCACTGTAAATCTTCGTGAAGTCTTTCCTTGATGGTATCTCACAAGGACATGTACAGGATAGCTGCCAAGGCTAGATAATATGCTAGCAGCCATCCTCACGAGGGAATGTATGCTGTGGGAAGTACTCTGATCTGCCCTAGTCCCGGGACTCCTTTACACAGATACATCTTCCTTGCAGTGGGTCATGCCAGCATGTCTCTCCGGATTTTCTCACAGATGACCAGAGCAAACCAGCAGCTAACTGGGATTTAATTGTGTGCAAGGGGATGATCTATGCATTAGTTCAGTGGCTCTGCGTGTACCACAGAAAGCTGCAGTGCCCTATATTGTATTAATAGACATCATGAAAACTTGTGGTTGGAAGAAAGGCAATAACTTTTACCATTTGACACTTTAATACTCTTAATGGTAATGACCGTTCCCTCATTCCTGCCTCTCATCAACAGCTTTCAAGGAAGCATCATTAAGAAGGCATATTCCAGTACAAGACAGACATCAGGCTCAGTTCATTTAAAAGAGATATTTCAATAAAGCTAATTTAACATTCAGATCAGAGGTGCCCTCAGGGATTCCCATGCCTGCCCCGCATGGCTCTGATGCTCAGCTGTAGCCCATGTTTGTACAATACCAGTGTGTAAGATATGGAGATGCCCAGTCAGTGTGGATTTTCCTAAAAGACTATAACATAAAAAGTCAGTCTTTTATTGGACTCCACAATACAGTGGTGTTCAGCCATATGTTAGAGTGTGGGAGGGTATAAATTACACTACATAAAGTGATCAGGTTCTCCACTTGTACTCCAACTTACAGTACTTGCATCCCTGGTGGAAACTGATAGAAAACTTGATATTTGGATCCTTGGTGGACTCAAAAATGAGTAGGAAGAAAATTAAAGCCAAAATGTTTACAGAGATGTCAAACCCCGCTGGAAAAATATTTTAGCTTTCAGTAGTATTCCAGTTGTTTCCTTAAGTGATTCAGTGCTTTAAATAAATAGTTTTGATTGCCTTAAGTGTTCTAAAGAAAAACATTTGGATTCCAGTGATATTCAGGAACTAGAGCACAGATAAAGCCGTGTCTATTAAGCTAGGTAAATAGCAGCTTTTTCTACAAATCAAGTTGTTTTTGTGATCTCCGCAGGACCTTCACAGCAGAATTTTACAGATTCTGTAGAGTACCTGTTCACAAACTGAGTCTAAAAAAGACGGTGGGAACTAGTTGCGCCACTAAGCCAAAAGGATGCTACATTTCCTCTGGAACAGCTTAAATTATAGTAAAATTATTCTGCAAGAAATACAGCATTTAAAACATTGGAAGTAAGCAGCAAAGTCTCAGCACAGTCAGCTGAGCTGAGTCAACTAGTTCAGACAGTGCTGCATCTAGATGTAAAAAACTATTTACATACCTGGCATTAATACAGTTCTTTTAATATATTTTGCAGAACTGTCTCGGTTTTCACTGTTTTAAGAACCAGGTGCTATGAAGATACAATTTGCAGCTTGCTATGTGAATCACCATCTCACATGAACTAATTAAAGGGTGGGATCCAGCACAGCAGTCCAGTGAATGAGTGCCTCTAATTTTACTGACGCAGAATCAATGGAAGCTTTTCCATTCCAGTCTCAATGGAGAGACTCAGTTGCCTTTCCATTAAGGCAATTGTTTTTCTATTCACCCACAATTTAGGTAGGTATCTATCTTAAAGAGGCAGACTGGATCCTAGCCTATAATGCTAACTAACAGTTTTGACAAGCCACAGTCACAATATCATGACTAATATTTAAGGAGCCAATCAGCCAGTGTATGTCTGTTACAAGTTTGCACCTTCTTGCCAGTCCACATTGCCCAAACAACCTTGATTTAATGCTGGATTATGTTTGCAAAAAGACAACAACTTTGCCGAATTTCACACAAAATTAGACCCATTGGGGACTGTCCTTTGCAGGACTCTTGCATGCATCCATTAAAGCTGTTCTAATCAGTCAAGTATAATTAAACAAAATGTGATAGCAAAAATCTTAGGTTTGCCAAGGAGGAATAACTGCTTATTTCTAGAAATATAGCACACATTCAATAACAGACATTCATACTGATGCTAATTCATGCGCTGCATAATGTTTTCCACTTTGACGGTTATAAATTACATACTGTAACTTAACAAGTTGGAAAATGTGCTATCCCAGGAATAAGAGAGGGAAAACATAACAGCAGTCACCTGCCAGTTTTAATAGAGAGCTGTAACAAATAGCAGCTATATTTATTTTTTTAAGATCATCACTTCAGGGCTGCAGCTGTTTGGTTCTGCCACATTTAAGGAGCAAGAATGGTATGCAGAGAAAAAATATTCGTAATCTTAACTCCTGCTGGTCTGGCAGGTCCCCACCTATTCCACAGGTCTCTGGTACTGTCTGCCATATGCTGGTGAACCCATGAGCTTCTGGGGAGACGGGCAGTACAAACATATTTGGATTACTCCCTGCCACCACGTAATGCTGCTAAACCAGCAGAGGTGACCCACCTCTTCGGATTCAATATTGATTTTTTTTCTTTTAAATGCTTCTCCATCCATCAATGTCCAAGTAGAAATGTAGCAAGGTCCTTATGGATTCAGCTTACTCTTGTTTTTCTGCTTATGTGCTACTAGAGAAACAAGGAAAAAAAAGCCCAGAGAAATACTGACAAATCAGTGCCTGGAACATAAAAAATTGAAAAAACTTTTGTTTTCCTTTTGAATCCTTGAATACTGCAGGATCTAAAATTACAAGTTAGCATCAGCAGTGAATACAGGAAAAAAATAAAAACTTTGTCATCTTTTACAAAGCGATGGAAGTTATTGGCGGAGGGGAAAGGAAGGAAGGATGAAGTGCACCCACCTTCTTCTGCAGTGTCTATCGCCCGATGAAAGGATAAAACAGCTTTTAACAGACGTGTAAGACTCCCCACAGATGATGCTGGCTTGGCAGAAAGTTCCCACAATGCCACCTTTGCAAAATGGGGTTTTGATCACCCCATTAAAAAGACGTTATTTCACTGGATAACAGCTGAGGTGATAAAGGCTTTGGATGATGACCAGTGTTAATTGTGGGCAGCAAGAGGAGACAGTGCATCTTTAAGCAGTAGACTGAAGCAAATCAAGTGGAAAATGCTCACTACTGCTTGGCAGTTTAAATTGGGGAAAAAATTAGTGGAAGAGATTCCGGTACTAATGCTGGAATACAAAGCTTTATGTCATGGGATTTGCACTGATGTGTGTCTGGATGAAATAAAATTTTACCTACATTGGAACTGGCCAATTTGTAACTCAGATGTTCAGAACACAGCATAATATTGTCTCAGAACAAGCCAACCTGCCAGCTTCTTCCTAGCAGAGCTGAAATGAAAGTATCTAAAGCCAAACGTGTTTTAGTAGATCAAATGTCTGCAGAGGCCTCTGGTGATATAAAAGCTATTGTCATATATATAAATAGTTAATGTTTACAGCTGAGAGAAAGACATGAAGAAGAACCTGTCCCTTCAGGTTTCACTAAAATAAAGCATAGATTTTTAGAGAGGTTTCTTTAAATAAGGCTGCAGAGTTCCTCCTTAAAGCATCAAAAGCTATTCATTGCTTCAGCACAAAAACTTAATGGACACTTCAAGCAATGTGGCCTCTAGTGGGAAATTAAGTTTCCACCAAATCAACTTTTTATGCAAGAAAAAATTAATTTTGCCCAAAGCATTCAGGTTTCCTTTGGGAAAATCAAAACAAAATATTTCCTTCACTATGTAGGCTTAACCCAAATCAAAGATTTCAGTTTATTTTTTAACTGAACAAGAATATTTTATTTCAACTTGAAACCGCTTCTGGGCTTGCTGTTATGGTGGATATAAATTGTCCAGGAGAATAAGGGAATAAGACAATTTGCATCTCAGCCAGTTAGCTGGCTCATAAGAAAACATTTTTAATTCAACAATATTAAAATGTTACATTTAGATCAACAAGACTGAAGCAAAATGTTTGGATACTTCCAAACTGAAGTTCTTCAGAACCTTTCCTCCCATGAAAAAAATTTGACATGGGAAAAGAAATGTTTAAATAGTCAAAATTGCACATGAGAAAAAAAAATTCTGACTCTAATTTCCAGCCAACTAGTCATTACATCAGTTTTATGCCACAGCAATTCCATTGAGCTCCACTGGAATCACATCAACCTAAAAGGGGTCGCAGGTGCAATGTTACTCATCTCAGGGCACAGGTTTAGGCAGCTAAAAGATGTGCCTTAAGGTGCTCCAGGTTCTCTCTCACATTTACCTCCTTGTTGGGACTTTAAGTATGCAGAGGAACTTGCAGATCCTGAAAGAATAACATGTGGTTAGAAAGGAGGACACCCTACAAATCACCAGGAATACTGCACATCTTTGCAAAACTCATGGATGAATGAGACAATCAGGCTTTTAAAAGTAAGAGATAAATCACAGTTTCACCTGGGACTGAACAGAGACTGAAACTAGCATTTGCTGTGGGATAGACATGAAAGTTTAGAGAGTTTAAGTTATTTTTTAATATATATAAAGAATATATATTTGCTTATTACAGATTGCTTAGTATATATTACACTTAGAAATTATAGTTAAACTGAGTTATTCCAGCTTCCCCTTCAGCCTCAACTTCTAAGATTCAGTTCTTATTCAAAAGCAGTCCAGACCAAATCAATACAGACAGTCACTTTCACAGCAGAGACCCCCACAACAACACACCAGTTACTCACCACAGGTTTTCAGTGGTGGTCCATGGGAGGACATAGGGTGCTGGTGCCGCAACACCCAGCTCGCTCGGGATCATCACCTGTGGACAGCAAGGGTGAGGGACGCTGCTCCTGCGTGGATTTCGGAAAGTTCATGTCAACCTGTTCTCACCTCACTGCAATGGCATGGGTCGAGAAGGTCGAGGGCTCCAGAATGAGCTCAGCTGCGGAGCGTGTGTCAAAACGAGAGCAGCGCTGTTTAGTTATTTGTTCTGGTTTGTAATAACTAGGCTCTGATTCACGTCTCGAGGCGCCACAGTATTAACTGCTCCAACAGCCCCTGACAAATGTAAACAGAGATACCAAATAGTAGTAGTCTCGACCACAACATGAATTATTCACATTCCACCTGCCTCACTTTTAGATGTCAGAGTGAACGATTAACCTCTGCAGTTTATACATTTACTGATTACACAATCCACTCAAAACACCAGAGGGCAATGGCAAACTCAGAAACCAGGGATTTTTATACCCAAAATAATCCTGAGAACACGTTTGAGTTATGTAAACTAGGGTTTTTACTTCTCCTCTTTCAGATGAAATTGTTGAAAAGCAGCATTTCAAGGAAGCAGTTATGTGCAACATGCCAAGCATAAAAACCCTGCCCAAGAGGACAGATTAATATCCTACAACATTTCCAAGCAGAGCTAGGGAACAGAGGAGGGGCTTTCATGAATCTGATACGTTGGTGCCTTCCAGAAAGTAAAAAGCAGTATGTAGACTGTTCCAGTGCCAGCTGCGTTTCTAAAGAATGCTTTATGTCTAATGCAGACCACATTATCACCATTTTAAGCTAAGATTTCACTTAATTTACATAGAGTGGGACAGACTGCAGCTGTCTTTGTTTTTAGTGCAGACACGCTGCCTGGGATTGCAGGTCGCAGCATGTGAGGCTCTGCCGCTATGGGAGTGCAAGCTTGTTTGTTTACAAATGGAAGACCATGGGACCTACAGTTTTCCAGAGCTATTCACCTTCAGGAAAAGCAATGGTCAAGGCTGGCTTTAGACATGACAAATCATCCAGGAGTTGTATCTCACTCTTCTTTCAAGGCAGAGCACATGCTCAGTTCTGCAAGGAGACAAGAGCACCTGTGGAAGACCTGGTACCCTCCTTTCACTGGGTTCAGCCCAGGAAAGTTGGATACTTTTTTGTTGCTTGATGCCTGTAATGACACTATATGGAAGGGAAGCCATTTTCACGTTCTTGGGGGGAGTGGGGGTGGTGGTTGTTGCAGTCAAAAAACACCCTGAGATAAATAATACAATATACTTGTGCTCAGTAGCACATCCAACATACTTTGCTAGAAGACATTGTAAGATCATGGATTTGTTTCTGACATACTGGGCTACACGAAGGTGGTTTCTGACTCATCCACGTTTCATGTGCAAACCTAAGAAAGACATTTCATCTACCTGTGCCTCAACTTCACATATGTCAAATAGTTTTCTGGGGAGACAAGAGTAGTGCTCAGAAGGCACTCAGACCTTACAGTGATGTGTCTACACCTAGGTCAAAGGAAATGGTGCAGTACCTATCTGAAGAGCTTATGACTGTACCTGCAAAGGTCTTAGACAAGGCAACATTCAGCCTGTTTGCACTTACCTTTTATGTTCCTGATGTCCAGAGTAGAGCCACAGTCTTAAATGAGTCATTGGAGCAGAGGAAGGATGAAGTATCTGAGTGAAAGTCACGCCACTGCAGTGAAGGCGAGATGAAGCTACTCTGTAAGGAACAGGAAGGTCCTTTAGGCATCTGCTTCAGGTCTACAGGGAGCTGCAGATGTGAAATCAGGATTCACAAGCCTGATTTCTTAGCGTATTCATTCAGGAAAGTAGAAAACCAGGTTCTAAACCTCCATCTCATCCTTGGAGTGGGTGAAAGGTGCACAGCTCTGCTTGGCGAAACTGGGCTTTGCTGGCAGCTACAGCCTCTGACCCACGGTTTCCTCCCACCCATGATTGTTACATTAAAGAGCCGTTAGAGCCTGGAAGGAGGCATCTAAGAAAATAACAGGACACCTGGGTTCCTCACAAAGGATTATATGGAGCCCTAGCCAAAGGGTCTTGTGCCCTGTTTTTCACAGTAGCTGCGTTCAACAGAAGTGGAGCACAACCTCTGCAGCAGATCTGCACTCTCATGTCGACGGCATCTTCACAGGGACAGCGGCCGAACCCTCTGGAGCACAGATGCCGAATTCACTTGGTGAACACAGTAACCCATTTGGTTATCATGTTAAAGGAGAGAGAGAAAGGGTCTCTTCTGGCTCTTGGACAGGACTGCCAGAGCTGAAACATTTCTTGCTAAACTCAGCATTCTCAGCCTTTTTTACCAGCTTGTGTTGCCTGACGAACTGTCTTCTGGCCTCATCTATGGGACTGGGAAACTTAAGCGCTGGGATGACTCATTTCCAACTGCCAAGTGGGCATCAGTAGGAGCTACTGCCTGGCTGCTCTGTCCTGCTGTGACGGCTGTTGGTGTGGGTTCAGCTGGGAGCAAAACCAGCCCCAGAGGAACTTTACTGTAAAAGGCTTTCTGTAACAGTGCCTCATAGATTCAGATGGGCTTTGGCGAGTGCTCTGAGACTCACTTTAATAAGGTTTTGACCCCTGAAGAGATTAGCAGTTGCCAGCTGAGCTGTGGTAACTCTCCATGTGTTTGCAGCCCCCTGGGATCTGCAGCGGGGTTAGCAGTGCTGCATGTAGAGCTGAGCTATGCGAGCACACTGCAGCTCCCGTGGGCCCGCAGGCATGCCGGGACCCACCGGTGCCGGGTCACACTCGCACCTCTCTGAACTCTCACTCCAAACTGCCTGCCGTTGCCCTCTACGTGAGGGAAATCTGCAATGTATTTCAGGATGGGCAGGGGAGCAGCGGACCCCCTCAGCTGTAAGTCTCAGTGAATTTGGGAGTAGGCTTTTTGTTATGTTGAAAATTGAAGAGTTGGCTACTTGTTAATTCATGTTCTGGCAGCAGAGGTATGAGGCAGAAATGGTGGAAGGCTGTTTTGTTTCCCCCTCTGCTGTATACCATTTTGCCTTACTGAACTGCTTTATTTGGGACGCTTCCTTGGGACAGGTTGCTGGGGTTAATTGTTACACCCACCTCCTGACAAATGAGCGTGACATCAGAGTGACTTCAATTTTTTATAAATATCTCTTGCCAATTTGATTAACATGTCAGCACGGACCTGGAGTTAAAACTGAAAGGGACTGAATATTACTCCTTCCTTTTAAGGGTGTCATAATTTCCCCTCTACATGGAAAAAGCTTCACACTTACATTTTTCACTAGTGTCTACCATCGTGAGCCTTAGATTTTGTGTCTTGTAAGCCTGCATCCTGTAAAACACTGTAATTGCATGCAGCTGTGTTTGCAAGCCATCCTCTGCAAATGGAAAGCGTGCATTGAAAAAGCACCCAAGCAGAGGACCTCCAAAATACACACTGCAAAAGCTGCTAGTTTACCAAAAAGACCCTCTTTGGTCTGCCCTCCCCTGCCCTCCTCTGCTGTTGCTACCTTGCAGTTTATGACATCCAGATAGTGGGAGGTCTGACAAACCGAACAAGGCAGCGAGCAAGAAATTCCATTCCTGTTGAAATCAGTAATTCCTCCATGCCGGCTGCTTTTTCGTGTGTGTGTGCGTGCTCTTTCTTTTGTGTCACTTCGAGAAGGGCTCTGATATTATTATTATTTTAAATATAGCTTGCCCTGGGGCGGGGAAATGCTCAAGGAAAGAGTCGGCAAGCAGCCTATCTCTCAGAAGAAAAGAGCAAGCCTCACAGCACAGGAACTGGCTTCACTCAAGTGTGCAGTTTAGAAGTCAAAAAACTATTCCAAATACCACCATTTTGGAGGAGGCTGAAGAAAAAGGACACAAAACTGGCTAAACACAGTGAAGAATATGGTAAATCAGGGTACAAAGTGCACTTAATTGCTGTTTGAAAGGGGGCTCTGAAGTACAATGTAAGTCTTCCTTAAATTGTATTTTTTTATCACAGTATCTTGTTGTTTAATTTCCATTCTGAAGCCAGGCTGGGCCAAAAGGTACAATTAGCTATAAAAAATCAGCATGGAGCAGAATGTGTAATTTCTGATATGAGGCTGAAAATGATACTGAAATACAACAGAAGTCAGAGACTATCAGCCATATTATGGAAGATGAACTATAAATAAGAGCATATCTAATTATTTCAAGAGAAAGATGCTGAATGGAATCTTTAATCAACTTTCTTAATAGGGAAGCGAGAGCTCTGCTGTTTTGTATGGCAAGCTATTTTAATACTGCTGTGTTTAAAATTGTGTGATTACAGTTACCAATAGCAATAAGATGTAGCTCCAGAGGGGAGTCCTAGTGGTTGCAAAAGTTTTTTCTTTTTTATTTCTCCAATGTTTTCCTCTCTGAAGCCTCAAGTCCACATTTGCTATCCTACAGTTTGGTTTTGCTTTTCAGCTGGATTTTCAATGTATGCCTACACTGGACTTCCTATGGAACTGAAAACAAAACATTTCAGCATTCAGAGTAATTCTGGTATGTTTTTCTACATCACGCTAGTGGCAAAAATACAGTCGACAAAAGATTGTGCTCCCTCAACTTCTGGCATGGACAGCTGAGGAATATAAAGCCTGATGGTGACAAAGGGTGATAATTCCCTATTTTTCACTATTTATCTCACCAGTTTCAGACTTAGCAATGGATATACTTTGTGATGAGGAGAGCTCGATGAACCCAACTGCAAACTCCTTGATACAAATAAATCATGAGAGAAGACTCTACAGAAATGTTTACGGAGCTGGAGAGATTAATATATCACATCTCTTTAACTTGACTGTGGATTCTGAAAACCTAACCAATCTTTCATGTGAAAGTAACATGAGTCTACCGTGCTACTCTTCCCTGTTTCAGCTTTCACAGAAAAACTGGCCAGCTTTGCTGACAGTGATAGTGATTGTTTTAACCATTGCTGGAAATATTCTTGTCATCATGGCTGTATCACTGGAGAAAAAACTACAGAATGCCACTAACTATTTTCTAATGTCACTTGCAATAGCTGATATGCTGCTGGGTTTCCTTGTCATGCCTGTGTCAATGTTAACCATACTGTACGGTGAGTATTAGCTATCTAACCTACTGCATGTATTGAGGAGCCTTAAACATTGCATGCACATGTTGTTGTTGTTATTATTATTTCATTCTCTTACCACAAAAAATTGTAATCACTCCATACAAGTTGAAATATATGTAATTGATTAATGGATGTAAGAATAGGTGAAGTATTTGAATCTTTTCCTGCCTTATATTTCTAATTACAGGCATTTTAAACACAGTCCAGAACACTAGTTTATTACTCAGTTGCTGGAGGAAATTGTCTCAAAGTGTATATATATGAAGATGCTTTGTTCTCTCTATTCTTTCAGGTTTTTTTCCCTGGCTCATAAATTTCAATATTCCTAATGAGAATGTAGGCTCTTGCCAGTTACTTTGCTCTGCAAATATGCACAGAAGCACTAATGACTACCTTTAGATTCAAAGTAGGCAACCACTTCACTTTTTTTAATGAAATAATACAAACGTAAATAATTCTCTTAACACCAATACCCTGCTTAGACATCTACTTAGCAGCAAATGCTGGAATAAATATTGTGGGAGTTAAAAAATGGATGGGAATTAATTCTGCCTAATTTTTAGTAACATTTACAAATGCAAAGCTATGATTTCTTAAGATAAGTTATTTAAGAATTAAGTGAATAATGACTCACAGTTCATACCCTTGTAGGTGATTAATAGCAGATCTTTCTTCTCATTTTCACCAAAATCACTTGCAGCACAGCTCACGTAGGAAAAAGCAGCAGCCTATGTGTTCAGTACCAATATTGTCAGGCTGTTACAATCTCTAAACTTCGAGAAATGCGTTTTCCAGTGCCACAACTGAATTGCTACAGTTCAAGGAGAAGCCAGACAACGTCACGAGGAAAGTGAGGTTGTTCGCAAAGATTTCTATTGCTTCACTATTTTGGGACTAAAGGTCCAAGCATAAGCCTGTGACTTAAGAGAGATTTCATCCAGAAAACTGGAAGTTTATTTCCCAGTTTCAGTATTTCTACACAGATTGCCCTCAGTAGCATTTGCAAACTGTATTTGGCATCAGTGATGGTGTAACACTGTGATTTATTGTATTAGTGGTGCAATTACCTTTGGTGGGAGAAACAACATGAAAGATAACCGCAGGAGCAGAAATTGTCCGATGCGTGAGATTAGTAAAACCCTTTTAAATCCTGTGTGATTCCCTGAGACATGCAACAGGGACTCCTGCTGGCCGGGCTCCACTGCCGAGGAAAGAGCTGCCTGAAATCCGCAGCTCGGAAGTGATTTGGAGGTGGGGACATGGGATTTCCTGCACGCAGCGAAGCCGAAACCCTCGTCATGGGGGGAAGGCAGCATCGCCCTCCTTTGCAATCACCGGCGCGGAGGAGCAGCAGGGCACCTAAAGCCATAGGGGAGGGAGTGTGCTGGCTTTGCCTCCTCTCTCCCTGCTTTTTCCCTTGCAAGGTCAAGAAGGGGAGGCCTTTGCAGGGTAACGTGGGGTGAAAAATCATCTGGTGGTGCACGCAGGTACCAGAAGAGCCGTCTCAGCATGGTGCACCATCAGCCTCCAGGACAGCGAGTGATGCTGCAGAGGGAAACCTCCCCTTAGGCAGTAGCATTTGCTTGGCCTCGGCTGCCCAGAGAAAGGCAGGATGCAGCCTGCATCAGCCACATCACCTATGTTGACAGTCCTGAGCCGAAACTGGAGGCCTTTGCACCCGCCTCACTCTGCCGGGATACCTCCAAGGCTGTGGAACAAGAGTGCTCCATCACCTGCCTTGCAGCCCCTTGAAGTGGGATTGTGACTGTTTTGCTCAAAAAAGAGATGATTTCCTTCTTGAGAGCTTTACGGATACTATGGGCAATTCCCATTCAGATGCCCGGCCACACCAGCCACGTGCCTGCCCCAGCCTGCACCCTTTGGGCCAGGCAGGCTTCTCCATCCACCCAGCAGCACCAGCCTCTGCTGGAAAAAAAAGACACCCAGCAGGTCCTGCCAAGGTGGACGTGCCCACAGAGCAGAAAACTCACAGAGTTGAACAACAGCACTGGTTCCTACCCAAAAACACATAGGGTGCTGGATGCCTGTTGCTCCTGCCTCGGAGATTCGTCTCATGCCATGGGGCGACAGTAACAGCATGGAGCAGCTGTCGGGATTATTGGCAGATGCTGCATAACTCCCTGCTGCAGTGGAAGGACCAGGCATTTCAGAGGGCTCCTGTCCAGCCCAGTGCTGACCCCAGACATGGCATCAGCTGATGTGCTTCTGACAAGGCAGGATGGTGCACAGGGCCTCCTTAGCAACTGCCTATGCCTATGGACTCTCCTCTCCTCTTTCCTTAGCCTTTCACTCAAACCAGTTTTCCCGTGCCTCCTGTTACCAACAAGCAGCAGCCCAGCCATCCTGGCCACCTTGGCTTGTTTGCCTCCTCACCTGAAAGGCCTTGTGAGAAAACATTTCTCCTCTCCTGGATGCTACTATCTGGCTACATCAGGAAGAAAATCTTATCTCATCCTAGGGTCTACCTGCCCTCCTCAGCCTCTCAACCTGAAAATCTATAGATGCACAAGCATCACTTGCCTGTCCCTTGGATGGGACTCCCTCATACGAGCTCCTGGACCTCATGAGCTCTCATGGGCCACATGAAATCCTGGACCTTGTAAAACTTTCCCTGCCTACCCAATCTTTAAATTGCAACCATGTTTTGGTTTGGTTTGGTTTGGTTTCCCCTTGGATATGTCAAGGGGTGAACTGGACAATGGCCAGAACACGGCACAAGGCAAAGGTGCCCTGTGCCATGTCCCACATAAACTGTCCCAAGGCCTGCCTGGAGGATGTTATCTACACCCTTCCTAACTCTTACTGCATCCACAGTTGGCTCCTGTCATGTACTTTCCCCTTTCTTGGCCCTGTAGTCTCCAAGGTAGTTTATCTGATGGATGCTGTTTTATCCCTGCCCCATCCAGGTTTAGAGCAAGGACAAGAGGTCTAGAAGGATATGACAAATGCGTTCCCAAAGGCCACTGAAGCAAGAGAACAGATGCATGTTGTCAAGTGTAAAAATACTTTATCGCTTTTCCCTGTGTAAACTGTCCTGGCCTGACAGAGAGATGCTGCTGGGAAGACATGCCCCTGAAAGCCAGCCCTCACGTAACACACTCTGGAGACCAGATTCCCCATTGGAAGACCAGAAAACAAGATAAAACATATCCATAAATGCTGTACGGCTTGTCAGGGTCAGCTCATATTACAGCAGTCCAAGAGCATGAAGACATAGGTCTCCTCAGTGCTCACCGAGACTAAATTTAATTAGGCACAGAGCTAGCTCCCTTGCCCCTCCCTCTGTTCCTGCTGTTGCAAATCTTGTACTGTATCTCCAAAGGAGAGAGACACTAGTGTGTTCTCACAATACCAGCTTTGGCATTGCCCCATGCTGCACTGTCATGGGCAGCTCGGGTAATATGCTCTAAATTAAGTCACCACAAGATAAGGACATGGCTAACTGCAGAACTTGCTCCAAGGAGAGTTATTAGTGGTTCCCTGCAGGACTAGAAGGGCCTTTGAATAGGGGTCCTGCAGGGCTCTGCTTAGCCTGGGTCTGCTCCTAACAACTTGGACAGTGTATAGATTGTGAGCTTACACAGCTTTCCAAAAGCACCAAACTGGGAGAGGTTACAAGCACTCAGAGGGACAGGATCAGAATCATCAACAATCATCTGGACCCCTGAAGAGAAAGTCTGAAAAGAACAAATAACATTCAGTGAGGATAAATGCAAAGATATCCACTTAGGAAAAAGATAGCAAACCAGCTACTGCTGGGGAAATTTGTCCAGGCTTCAGGAATGCTGAACAAGATCTGGCTGTCAAAATGGATCATAAGCTAAGCATGTGTCACTAGTATGATATTTTTATACAGAAGGCACTCATCATTCCGGGTTGTGTAAGTAAGGACGTTCCCTGCAAGACCCGTGAAGCAATTTTGTATTTCACTTAGTAGTCAGAAGGCCTTTGCAAGAGTACCGGGTCCTGTTTTGGTCACTGAGCGATAAGCAAGATGTGGATAAATTAAATAAATAGATTCCAAGGCAGAAAAACAAGAAGCACAAAAATTTTAAAAGCATCATCTGTAAGCAAAAGATAAAGGAATTGGCTTTGCTTAGTCTGGAAGAGAAAAAGAAAAAACTAGGCAAGACATGATAGCCATCTTCCAATAGCTTCCAGAAAGGACAGCAATCAATTATTCTTCACGGCTAGTGGAAAGAACAAGGAAAAAGGGAAGGCTTAATTTGCAGCAAAGAAGATGTAGGTTGGATATTGGTAAACACTAATGCATTTGCTTTGGATTGCTCTCTCTGGAGGAGCCTATCAATATTCATTGATACAGGGAATATCCTTATTTAAGTATGTGGTAGGTACCTAAAGAAAGGTGAGATAAATATCACTGGTATGCAACAAAATACATTTCTTTCTTCAGCTGCCACTAAATCTAAAGTTTCAGTTTCAGAATTTAGGCGGCTTTGCATATCAGCAGGTGTTAATAATGCAGTAATTACGTGGATAAAAAGTCCTAAACCAAGACTGAGAACTTGCAGGTTTACAATGACAAAATTGCTTCTCTTTCCATAGATTTGCTGCCAGAAATGGTTAATTATAACATCAAACATTAGCATTATGCAAATAGAATTAAACAGAAAAAAACATACGCTGCTTGTAGCCTGGGAAAGAAGCAGAGTTAATCCCAAAAGCTACAGAGTTAGAAGGTTGCAAGCAAATAAAAAAGGTTTCTTAAAACAGTGTCAGGAAGCTTCTGTTGAAGCCATCACTTGCTACCAGCTTCTACTAGAAGGATACATGCACTAAGACATATGTGTCACAACAAAAGATGTGGGTATGTCACAGTCTTAGCTGGTGTCAACTTTCTCCTGTGCAGGATACACATGGCCTCTACCTACAAAGCTCTGTGCCATTTGGATCTACTTGGACGTGCTTTTCTCCACTGCCTCCATCATGCACCTCTGTGCCATCTCACTGGATCGCTATATTGCCATTCGAAACCCCATCCATCACAGCCGGTTTAACTCAAGAACTAAGGCTTTTGCAAAAATAATTGCTGTTTGGACCATATCAGTTGGTAAGTGAGGCAATATTTCAGCATGTAATTGCAGATTTCTAGCCTTTGAGAGGATTTGACATGTATATTGCAGTCTAAAACTGTATTCTCTGCCTGCAATATTTTGCTTGCCATAGTCTAAGAAGTGCTGTAATGTAGTAATTATGCAATAGAAATCAACAATGACAACAGGAAATGCAGGAGAACTGAGCAGCACTGTCGCTGAAAGAATATGTATCAGTGATAGGACTACTGGGGTCAAGTTTGTTTTAAAGATGTGTTTATTTCCCATATCGATTATCCATCATTATCTTAGGATCTGAAAAGAAAATATGATCTCAAATGAAAAAAAGTTTTCCCAGTTTTATGTAAGTCAGTTGTTCCCAACTTCTTATTAGGGTAATTCGCTTAGAGATGTTTCTTATGGGCAGATCTTTCTGCCTTTCTCGGTGCGTAGGGTAGGGTATTTATGCATTCTATTTAGGAGGCATTAGATACTCTGTGTACACCGTAAATGAGAGAAGTTTCCTCACGGAACAGTTCAGAGTTGCAGCCTAAAATAGGTGCCCTGAATGACTCCCTAGACTCCTGCACTGGCAAAACCCAGAGGCTCAAAACTAGGCATGGGAGTGCCACTCTTCCATTCCTGTGGTGACAGCACCCTCAGACCAGAGCAGTTTCATGGCAAAGGAGGTGGAAAGAGCTTGGGGTCTGATGCCATCAGGGATTTCCTCACGCATTTTCTCTTAAAATTTTGCCATTGCTTTCGAGGCTTCAAAAATAGAGAACATTCTCCAAAGTGCAGGGTGCAAGAAGTTACCTCCAAGTGTACGAAACAAGCCCAGTGCAACTGAGCCCTCTGATAATTTGGCAGCATGAAGCTTTATGCTGACATAGAGGCTTCCACCTCCTTCCCAGGCAGCCTGCAATTTCTCTGCGTGACTTCTTGCTGTCCTACAGAGCACGAAGGGCCAGGGAAGCAGCTGGGATTGGGAGAGTTCAACTACCAGTGTCTCTGGATTGCGGCTTGTTGACAGCTTTGGCTTCCTTCAGCTCACCCCTCCTTCTGCCAAAGACAGCTTTCATTTGAAAGTTCCTTTACTGTTTTCAAAAGGCTCCAATAGCCAAGGGGCTGCAGGTTGGGAATCCCTGTTCCGGATCCACCACATCCTCCATTTCTTCCAGATGACATACTTCTAATTTGCCAGTTCATTCAAGTCTAATTTAGGGATGGCTTGGCATAGGAAAAGACCACTTGTTATAACATGGAATACACTGCCAAAATACATAAAATTGCAAATAATTACACTCAACACTGTACTCCGACAATATAAAGTTGAGCACCTAAATTTGGAAGTGCTGGAGCTAAACTTGAAATATCTGCTACACTATTCTCTTCACCATGTAGTCATTCACTTCGCTTCCATTCCTTCTTTTGAAAACTTGGCTTTGCATTCTTAGCAGTATTTATAATCATTTCCTTAATTAACATTTCTTTTTTTTTTTTATCATACTCATGAAATCATCTCCCAGGGAGTGAACATACTGTTTGCTCTTTCCAGCTGGAGGACCTCAAGGGCAAACATTGTAGGTTTTGTGTTTGGGCAATCCCCTGGGACCTTTTCTGTTTGTGAATGTAGATGCCACCATAAAAATAAAATGCCATAAAGATGTTTGTCAAAAATTGTGACACACCACATAGAGAAATTTGTATTAACTCTAATGAAGGCCCATGGCCCAAAATTTCATAAACAAAGTATTAAAGCTTCATCACCATCTCACAGAAATAGGATCTTCATTGTATTATTTTATAGAAACACAATGTATGAGGCCGAGTAGTCAGCAACAATTATGCCAGTAGAAAGTTCATTGCCATTCTAATGACTCCACCAGCAGTGACAACTAATGAGTAAACGAGCACTTCATGCATAGGTTGTCCGAGGGAAGTTAACATTCAATGCTGTGATGCACATTTCCGAGTTGGCTAGCACATGTATTCTGGTTATGAGGCATTTCTTAAGATGGTTCTGAGAAAGAGACAGAAATATCATATTTACTTTCCTCATTGATGAAAATTAGTCCCATATTTCTGATGTAACAGAATCCTTTGCTTGTTTTGTTCTTCCCAGAAGAGTGAACACATCTCATCCACCAGACCAACAGCTTACCACACATATCTCCCTCTCCTAACTGAGAAGGTTAAAAAAGCTTGCATTTTGAACTTGTATATGTTTTTTTCATTATCTGACAAGGAGGTGTTACTAACCTTATACTTTTCTTTATGAAAAAATGCTCAAAGGAAAGGTAATGATTGAACTGCTTTCTAAATTCTCCAGATTTGGAAACACAGAGATAAAGAAACAACATAAAAATCCGTAGGGCCACATTTCCAAACCAGAGACACTGAGCAACCTGGCATACATCTGGATGGGGAAGAATACATTGTACCAGTACATATGTATTGTCAAATGAAGAATAATTATTATGTATACATTTGCCATTTTCTTTGTGTAATTACCTGATTATCAGGAGGAGATTCAGGGTTTTGCCTATGAAAAAGGCACACACCCATTCTGTGAGCACCTCTTTTGCAAGGAACATTCTGCTTTATGGGTGAAGAAAGGAATGAGGAGTGGTCGCCACATTAATGTGTGGCTTTTCTTTCTGCTTTGGTTTTATTTTTAAGGGCAAGTTTTAAATGATAGATCTGTATTTTTAATAGCGGAGCGATGTGGAAAGAACCTGGGTAGTCAAGGTACTGATGACAGAATTTCTTCATTGTCTTTTTTTTTTTTTTTTAAACTTGTCTTTGCTTTGAAGACCGTAAGGACCATGTTCTTCTTCCCCTTGAAGCTACCGGCAAAAAAGCATTAAGTTCGATTGGACCAGGCTGCTCCTATTATCAGGTTTCTTTGAATGAATAAGTAACTGTTCGTGGTTGGCAATATGAACTATAATCAGCCAGTCTCTTTTTGTAGGATACGTCAGAGTAAATGGAATGTTTTAAGAAAAAAGGCAGTAACAGTACAGTGCCTATTATAAGTTATTCCTCCTTCTCTGAAAGGCTGTATTTTTTAGCCAGTTGTGTACCCAGCACAGCGTGCAATACACACAAGACTCCAGAATGGATTCCCCATCCAGAGGGGGAAGGATGAGCCTAGGTCCTACCGCAGGATACCCTTTTCTGCAGAAAGTGCTATGTGAGGTGTTGCAAAATGCAGAAAGGACACGTTCGCAGGCCTGCTCTGGTCTTTTTCCAGTAGGTCTCTACAACAGTATATGCTCAAAAGGGGACCCTATATTGACCGATAAATGACTTGAGCATCTCTAATCAGAGGAACTGGGATTTCTGCATAGCAGAAGCCACATGCAATATAAATTAGCAGAAAAGAAGCACACAAGGAATCATGTTGGGATTTATAAACTCTGTCATCTGTACACCATAATTGCATTTAATCGCCTTCTAAATTAAAAATAGTGCTGTTAAAGTAGCACTGTATTGCATAAAAGAAAATGTCAAAAGCAAAGAAATTTTCATTTATTTTAAAATTATACGGAGCAATTTCACAGCTTCTTTTATGTATTTTAAAGGGTTAAATTTTATTTAAGCCAGATTTTTGCATTTTATAATGTTAAGAAAGATAAATGTATCACAGAATTCTGCTTTAAAATTAAATCCTTGCATTTACCCCAATTAGCAGAAACATTGCAAACTATCACACACTCAGGCTGCAATTAACTTTCCCCATGCATTTCCTGGCCTGTGCCATTGGCACCATTCCTAAGCAGAAGCCCAGCTAATGAAAGTCAGGGGGTTTGTCAGAGCTGAGACAACATATTCCTAATTACCTATACGAAATTTAGAAATACCTGTCAGCTGATTTTTTCTATGATGTCCTCCAGAGTCATTGATGGAAAACAGCCTGTCAAACTCCTATGACGTCCTGAAAGCAGGCTGAGGCATCGTGATAAAGGCTGTCTTTTCTGGCTGATCGAAATTGGAGCTGTGTATTTCACGGTATTCAGCCCTGCATTTATGTTGCAAGTAAATCACACCCACTGGGAAGACTTGTTTGCTTTTGGCAGAACATAACCCTCGTTATGATTTTGTATTTGATCTGAGTTTTGAAATGTCAAATTGATCGCTATTGCTAGGATCATAGACTGAGCAGAACCATGGGTATCCCGAGATAAATACTGTGTGGTTATAGGTCTCAGGTGCACTGAGTGAGCAGCGTAACTTTCTCCTTACAAGTGTAAAAGCGCCCAAAAGTTTTAGGTTGAATGTTCCCAGGGTAAAACCAGCCCTACCTTGCATACCACTGCAGGACATGAGGAGGTCCCTCCAGCATTCAGAGCAGCCATTTCTTGTTGCAAGGACAGTTCAATGTATTTATTTTTCATTTTCAAGGTGGTTTGTGACATTTAGCAGAAAGATAAGCCTAGGGATTATGCTATAGCACCTACAAAGACACCTGTAGATGGGAAATATGGGCAGATATGATCACTTTTTCATGTCTTCCTCAACCCTGCCATCTTCTAAATGTGACCAGGGCACTGACTGATTTAACAAAAGAGCAGTTCAGTCAGGGTGAAGGGCATTATCCACTGCGTGGGCAGTGAAGCATAAAGCACAGGATCCTGAATCATGATGTTCAGACCAGTGCACGTCTCTAAGCTGCTTCTCATCCCGTTTTTCCTTCCAAATTATCCATCGCATCCGGACATCTACCCTAATAACTGTCCAGCCATTGGTGCAGTCTCCCTGTATAACTAGTAAGAAGCTGACCATTTGCTTAATCAGCAGCCTCTGCAAGCAACCACAAAAGGAGGCATGGAGAGACAAGACAAAGATCTGGATTAAAGTGGGACCTGGTCTGAGGTCTAGAAAATCGAGAATTACAGTTTTGGTTGTCTGTGCCCTTCAGACTCAGTGCAAAATTGTTGCTAAAATAATAATAATAAATAAACACCTTATCTGATAGTTACACTCAGTCTCCTTTTAAACTACACGACAAGGTCAAGCAGCACTGCTGGAGAAATCTCAGAGACATACCAACAGAAACCTCTATTCAGTACAGTGGAGGATTAAGGCAGATTTAAGTAAATTATCAGCATTCAACAAATCATACCAAGTAATAATTAAAAGCCCAGAAGTACAAGAACTGGGATAGCAGAGGATCTTGTCACTTAGACTGCTCCAGGAGCCATCACATTAGTTGCTTATGATAGTAGAATATCTAAGATCTTTCCATAATTCCTAGCTTATTCCTACTATATATATATTTTTTTAAGCATTACTGTGTACGCAGCATGTATAGCATATAATAAATTAGCCCTGAGGAGCCTTCAGGAGCTTCATAGCTAAAAAGGCAGACTGATAACGTGTGATCTGGGAAGATCCCGTTACAAACATATGGTATTTCTTTCTTTCTCAAAGCAGTTATTCCCAAATCTGTTCTCCTAGGGGCCTGAACAGTGAACACTGTGAAGCCATCTGACATGGAATACAAAAAGGTCCTGTGCTAAACAGGAGGGATATCACAAGTGGCTGGAGTTGATCCCACTTAGAGGCTCTTTTCCTTTTCAAATTAACATACTTACCTAGGCCAGTGACAACTGTAAATTTGTAACTTCTTTTTAGTAGAAATTAAACCA
The DNA here is from genome assembly GCF_965638725.1 of Aptenodytes patagonicus. Lineage (NCBI taxonomy): Eukaryota > Metazoa > Chordata > Aves > Sphenisciformes > Spheniscidae > Aptenodytes > Aptenodytes patagonicus. Next base: position 195,482,235 of record NC_134949.1, on the reverse strand, counting down.
TTGCTACAGGGAACTTAAAAACACCAATGCAATTTAAACAACATTAACTGAGTACACAGAAAGGAAAAAGGGTGTTTGACCTGCTCTGCTGCATTTTGCTGAGCCACAGAAGTAGCAGGTTTGTCCATACAGGAGCTTTAAATAAGAATGAGTAGCACCTCATCCCTCTGCGCAGAGCTAGGCTGGAGACCTGTGGCACCTCTTGCAATTTTTCAAACTAAATATTCAGCTCTTTATCATAAGGTCAGTCACTGCCAATCACCACGGATGAAGTGGTTACACAGCTGTCATCAGCCTACGTCCCCAGCCCAGCTCCCTCCCGACTCCCAGCTGACAGCAGGATTGTAGCTGCGGCCTGGCTACCTTGGACTTCAGCTCTGCTCAGCCAGCATCCTCCAGGCAAGCCGCTCCCTCAGCCTCCTGTCCACGCTTAGCCAGACACCGCTGTACTCTCTACTCTTTCCAGCCTCGGGGAAAGTGATAAGTCTCAATCTCATCAAAGATCGGACTGCAAATAAATTGGTATTGTAAATAATAATGCAATTAAATTACAGGGCGGGAGGTCTTAAAAGCCTTTTATTGTTACATTAGAAACCTCCCCCTACCCCTAGATTTTTGCAGGGGTCTTTTGACATCTTTCTCCAGGCTTCACGTCACTAAAATATTCAGAATCAGACTCTGAGATCTAGCCAAGCACAGTAAAAGGGAGGTTCATCGAATCCATGAGAGACCTGTGGAAGTATCTGTCACCGGTCACCAGTGCGCTAGCTCCAAGCAGAAATACTTTTACTCTACAAAGACAGAAGCACTGCAGAGCTTCAGTTAAAATGAGGCAACCTGCAGTCAAGGGCCAAGGAGGTATTCAGCACCTGGGAATAACTACAAGCACATCAGGAAATAACTAAAAAAAAGTCATAGTCAAATAGATACCAAGATTAGCTTTGGGAAATATGACTGCCTCCCTGCTTATGAAAGACCAGACCAGGCAGCACAGCTTTCTTCAGCAATTTCTTACCCCTTGGAGGCCTCCCTTCTGCACACTGCGGTTGGCAGAAGGTGAAGGCAGCCCGTGCAGACAGACCTGTGCTGGCGCTAAACTAACGAGGGTTTGGTTGCAATAGCAAGATTCTCTATTTCAGCTTGTTCAGTTGAAACCACTGGGGTCTGTTCACCATTGCTCCTTGTTGCATACATGAATGGCATAATCTGAAATCCCCAGTCCCTAAAACCTTTTTCAAAGTAAATTTCTTCAGGACATTTATAAATCTTTCTTTCTTTCTTTCTAGCTATTTGATAAGTGTAGACTTCTATATGCCTCTGTTAGTCCCTTTACTGACTGGGTTATCATATTACACAGAGGGTAACAACTTCTCGTGATTTGAGATAGCTGTGAGAAGCCAATAAGCACCTTGGCACAAGCTTCTGCTCAAACTAAAGATAATGTCACTAGTTGAAAAGCAAAGCCTGTATTGGTGGAGAGGCTCCACTGAAAATTGCTACGCAAAAGGTTGTGCCTTCCTCAGATACCCAGAAGGATTGGAAAATCCAACAAGGAAACAAGAACGACCAGACACGAAGGACACAGAACTGCTGTAAACAAGTCCTGCAATACAGCTAAGAAAGGGGATTTGAGGTGTGTATAGGCAGGAAGAGCACTTAAGGCCAAGAGCAAAGAAACTGCTTCCTGCTGTTGGATTCTTGCTGCCTCTAGGAAACAGGGCTGCATGCAAATTTTGTAAGGGTACAGAATTATACCAAAGCAACAAGCGACTCCATCAGCGGTTTCCTCTCATAACTCAGCCCACCCTGGAGCCCTGGGTTTCTAATCAGTTGGGTCAACAAGGGGCAGCTGTCCTTCATTACATGCTCTGTCTTCCCTGTAATGCTCCTCTAATTCTGTTTCTATTTAATTTATTATCACAGTCCTACAAATTAATTTGGAGACACACATCTCTGTTCTTGTAAGAAATACACCTCAGGACTGAGGACATAAATGAGAAACATATCAGGAAGACACTGAGACTTTTCTGATTTTGTTTTTCTAAAGCGAAATAGATTATTTACAGCGTTATATTATTATAAATGATCATTTACAATCATTTTCTCACATAAAAAGAATTGAATATATCTCCTACTAAGCTAAATAATATGTTTCCTTAGAGATTTTCTGAGCTGCCAAGAACAAAGCCATTTCAAAATCTATAGAATAATCCAAGTATTACCTGGCACCCCCTATGTGAAGTTAAATATAAAGTAGTTTTCCTTTCAGTTGTATTAAATAGAACATGTGTGACCAAATAAGGTCTTCCAAGGGAAAGATGCAGAAAACCAGCTCTGTGTGTGCCCTCGAATAAAAAAATAAATTTGGCCTGTAGACAGCGATAACAAAAATGCCTGGACCTGCTCTGGCTTCAGTCCTGTGAGGATGGCGCCTCTGATATGCAGAAAGGAGACGATGCTTCACCAGCACTGTGACTCACTTAGCTCTCGAGGAAATCCATCTGAAAGCAAATATTAGGTGGGGATTTGTGAGAGAAAGCTCCTCACCCACTCCTGCCCCCACCAACACATGCACCTGCTGCTAGGGAAGATGTCCATGCTTGTCTCACATGTGAGGAGAAATTCTAGCCTAGGACTTTGGGGACACTGCCACGCTGACTAGGAAAGGCAGAAGTTTTTTAACATTCATGCTAACTAGATGCAGCCTCAGATGGGGATTCCCAAACCACCCAGAGCTTTTCAACATCCCCTCTCCCCAGGTGGAAATTTCTGCTTCTGCACTGCCACCCATCAGCAAACTGCACAGCCTTGCTATTGGCAATGTGGCTGGCACTATTCCGGTAGCCACAAAATTATAACGTGAAAGATTTGTCATGACTGGAAATGCATCAGTTGGGAAATAACATTTTCAGGTGCATGCAGAAATCAGCTAAGTGTTTGCAGGTCTGGGGAAAAGATGACTCCCGTAACGGTGAGTGCCACATGCCAAGCAGAGACACGGAGCGAGACTGAGCGGCTCTTCAGCGGATGTTTAAGTGAAAGTGCATAAGTAGCTGTTGCTAAACTCCGTCTCCTGATGTAAGCCCCAGACATGTTTGCATCCTTGATACTCAGAGGAGGACATGGTCCACAGTCCCCCCCCCACAAGTGGCTCACTGTGGTTTGTGTTCCTAGAGGAAGCAAACATCTACACAGGGCACCACGGTAGCCCAAAGGAATAAGTATTATTTTGTGTGGTTATTTCAGTCCAAAATATTGAAAAGAATGGCTGTGTTGCACCAAGGCAATTTTTATACAACATGAAACTGAGGGTATGCGTTGTATGCCTTGGGAGGTAGCATGTGAGTACACACGGATGGCTGTTTGTTGTTTGACTGTGTACATGTGCCAAAGGAGGACATTTTCCAAGTACAGAAAGGCATCAGATACCAGGCATGGGCTTTTCTAAAGAAATCAGACAATATTGCCAAACTGAGCTGCTTTAAGGAGAGACTGGCCTTCTCCAAGCAGCAATCCCTTCAGAGGTCCCCAGTGTCACAGCCCATCTCTGTGCAGTGGCCCGTGATCTGGCCCATAACCTGAGTGTATCTGAATCAATGCGACTCTTAAAACTTGAGCTGGGGAGGCTTTTTATTTTTTCATGTGAAGGTGAATAAAGGTGCTGAATTTTGTTGAGAAACTGTAATGACATTTCTAAAAGGTATTTCCTATCCCTTGGACATTTATTAAGGCACATAGTAATGCTCATTTGTATTCAAATTGATTGAAATTAATATATGTGAGGTGAAAGCATGTGACTGACAGTTTCTGCTTGAAGGAGACTTCACAGAAGGAACCTTGACTTTATCAGTTCACTACCCCCTCCTTCACTTCATCCTAAGTAGCCCAAGTGTGCCACCCTGCAGGGCATATTGTAAATTCTGGCTTTGATTCACTGATAGTCTCAGCAGCTCAAGGCAGCTGCAAACCCAGTTTACCCATCCAGTTAAAGTGGTTTTATGGCTGCTGTATACCTCTGAAGATTTGCAAGCCAGCAATTTGTCAGTTTTACCAGGCTTTTTGAGAGAACAACAAGAAGGATGCTATTGCTTTACTTCTTAACCTTTGGCGTTTTCAGGAGCCTTTTGTCATTCTGAAGTTCTGCCCAAATGCTTGAGGTTTAACGCAGGATTTATTACTCATCTTTATTGTTTGGATTCTGTTTTGCAGTTTATTAAAGTCCATAGAGTTTGAAACAGCCACCTGTGTATAAATCAAGCTATATAAATACATGACTTTCTACCAGAGGAACGTAATACTTAGGGTTTGTCCGCAAGGGAAAATGTTCTGATATAAGTGGGAATGTCAACTGGAAACGCAGTGGCTAATGTACCTCCAGTGCTTGCATGGATGCTCCCATTCTGTGCTGAGTGCTCCCTCGTGCCTCACCTTAGTTTGATTTGGAAGCACAGTAAGATAAACCATAAAAAAGCACTTGGGATATCAAGACTTTTTCCAGACTGACCTTGAGCTAGTGGGAGCCAGGGACATAGAATGGGCAGGGTGTGGAATAACTGTTCCGTTACAGCCCTGCCAGGTTGCTTCCTCCAGATCTACTGTTTGCACATGGTCCACTTCCCAAATACCTGCTCGTCCCTAACTGGTAGCTCTGTATGATTCTTTCTTGTGAAGCTGATTTTCTTCTCTTGACGTTTGAATACACAGGCACAGCCTGTGTCTTCTTAAACATCCACAGTCACCAAGAGCAGGGACCTGGAAGGCAAGGATAATAAAACCAGCAAGAAATTATACATCTGAATCATCAAGGAGAAATAGATCGGTCAGCTTCAATCTTTAAAGAATGAATTCAGTCAGCTGCAATAATGCTAATACAGCTTAGACCAGGACTTTTTGTTATGTGTCTACAGGACAAGCTTGATCTTGACCAAACCCGAGTGACATGTGGGTGACATTCTTGGCCATGTGTGATGTTCTTAAAAATCCCATCAAAACAGTGAACGTGGGTTGCACATGGAAGCTCCTTTATTTACGGTTTAAACATTGCCTTTGAATTTGGTCCCTGTGTCCTCACTGGGATTTGCTATCCTCATGCTACAGAAGCCAGAAGCTACCTGTTGAAGAGGGACAAACTCTGTTCCTTTGGGGAGGGAAGCAATAAGTTTAGTCCCTGTAGAGAGATGAAAAGAGAGAATTGGGCTGGAAGTTAGTTTTATTATTTATTAATAATAATAAAATATAAATAATTAAATAAATAAATAAATAAATAAATATTATATATTTATTATTAATTTAATTTAATATTATTTTATATTAAATTAATATTTATTATATTGATAATTAATTTAATATTATATATAAAATAATAATTAATTAAATAAATAAATAAGATAATAAAAATAATTTATTATTCCATTCCTGCATGGAATAATCCATGCAGGAATGCCACAATATCATTTGTGGGATCCCCTGCATCAGCTGAACTGGGGTGTACACAAAAAGCTGGTTACAGCTGTCAATGTTCTCTGCTACCAAACCGTGGTACCTCTGGTATTTTCAAACGATATACAGGCCAGTTACCTGTGGCTGTAGGGGAAAGATGCCTTGAATGGTCATTCAGAAAAACTTACATGACTAGCAGTGCCTGCTACAGCTCTGCTGTGAACAGCACTTTTGCACTTGTTAAAGGAATGACAAGGAAATGTGGAAACTCCAGCTACAAGCTGAAGCTCATTTCCATTTTTTAAAGCCAGGAATCTGGATTTAGACGCCAGTCTCCAGAAGCTACTAACAACAAAACAAAGCAGGTGGGGAACTGCTGCCCTTGTATTTCGGATGAGGAGTTGTAACTGACTTTGGCCTTTTACTTGAAAAAGCTTGCAATTACACTAACATTTTCCCCTTTCTACTGCTGCTGCCTCTCCTCACATGCCTCCTGATGCAGCTGAACCATGAGGTCTGTAGTAATGAAAGGCATCTTTTTACTCTGTCAATACCATTGTTTATTTTATCTCTGCAGCTCACACTAGGTCTTTGAATGAAATGAAAAAACAGCCCTGCTGTTATCAGTACAGGGCAGAACCGGACGGGAAACTTGTGGTTTTGCTCTGACTAGTGCTGTGTCTTCATGCAGCTGAAGTTTAATGCTGCAGCGCTGGGTGCCTTCAGTATCCCTTCAACTCATCCAAAAAAGAAAAGGAATTTCAAAGCATTCCCCATTTCCCTGGAGGTGTTCGGCACCCCAGATTACTCAGCCGTGGCTGGGCAATGTGGCTCCTGCAGGTGACCTCTCCCTCCATGCCGTCAGTCAGACTGACTTGGATCTTTTTAGGCAGCAGCTTTTCTGGAGTCACTGGAGATTTCCATCAGCTCGACCCGGGAGCTGCCACACACTGCATGAGTTTGCACCTCACCCACTGGCTTCTCATAGCCCAAGTTCAAGCATTTAGGGCTTGTGCAGCAGAAACAGAAAGGGCAATACCGCAGGCTCTCCACCAGCTTCTGCCCTGGGCAGATAAGAACAGCACTTTTGTAAATTGGCCCAAGGCGTTGCCATGACTCAGTTCAAAGCTGTGCAGATAAAATAAGCTACAGTGCTGTTAGAAAAATAAAGAACAGTGGTGTTTTACAAAAATAAAAGAGCTTTGCAGAAGCTCCAGAAGCACCAAAAGAATGGAACGTTTGAAGAAAATAATACTCTAATATTATTATCACTGTTGTTATTATTGTTTTGTACTGTGCCTGGACTCCACAGCCTCCCTCTAGGACTGGAGCTGTTATGCTGGGCACTGGAAATGTGTGAAATGAAGAGACAGCCTGTGCTTTTAAAGGGCTCCCAGTCTAAGCACCAGAGGGGGAAGAAGGGAAAAGAAGGGAGGTAGAGGGAGGTACCATTGAACTGCTGATGTTGAGAGAATGAGTTTCAGGACTCATCTGTGAACGAGTAAGGACATTCTTGGGCACACGGCGGCCAAGGTAGGGCACAGCATCATCCTCACATCATAAGAAATTCTCCTCTAATTAATTTTATTTTTCCTCAGAAGCCAAATACAGTGTCTGGGATTTCTGTTCAAAGATGCAAAGGGGACTGAAGCTCCCAGAGTATGCTAACTTTCCACAGGAGTCAAACTCCTAGCTGCTTTTATGCAAACAGGGCTGCATTATCACTCCCTGCTTCACAACTCCACTTTTGCTGTCTTCACAGCACATCATCCCTTTTGCTGTCTGAACATTGCCTCTCTTGGAGAGACAGCATCCATTTGCAGGGAGGGGAGGAGACAAATACTGAAAAAAAACCAAAATCAACGACCAAAGAAACAGCAGCTGTTTGATTTTGCTCAGACACTAGCAGCATTTGCAGAAGTCCCTGAGGAAATGGCTGAGTGGGCTTGAATCAGATGGAGCAGTCCTAGGAGAATGGACTTCATCACCTGGCCTTGCCGTTCATGACAGGGCAAGGACGTAGCACATGCTCCAAGGGAAGACAAGGTTTGCACGGCTGCCATTGCCTTCAGGGTTGTTCTTTGAGAGGGCAGCCTGTAGTTGTTGGCAGTACTGTAAAGGGACCTTCGCAGTCCTGTCAGGCTGTCTCATATTGGTGTCTCTTGGTGCTTAATTTGTCCCTATTGTTCCTCCAGCTGTTGCTATGGAAAGTTTTTTTAGCATTTAGACTGTGTTGACTGTATGGAGATTACAGGGAGAAAGGAAAAAGACCCAATGAAAGACTACTCTCAGACCTACAACAAAAATTTATCTTTCCTCCTAAAATCAGTATTTCACAACCTAGTCAGAAACCAGAACCCAGAACACTTTTAATCCTCTTACAAAAAACAGCCCAAGACCACTCTTGATCCACCCCAGAAAAGAAAGACACGATATCATCTTGATCATAGTTGATAAAAGCCTCTGCCAAGGTGGCAGGAACCAAGGAGCAAGTCTGGAGATCACTACAGGGGACCCAAGATCCAAGAACATAAGGAGTTATGCTTTTGGTGCTACCAGGTGTCATGGGACAGTTGGATGGAAGCAAATGTGCTCTACCTGTAGCTGAGGTTTTTTGAAGGAGAGGGGAAATTCAGATTAGAGCAACTGCAAAATCCTATGTAACGCCAGTGCTGCTCTTCCCCTGCCCTTCTTTGCTGGGAGCCTGTAAAGGTGGTGGCAGCACAAATGCCAGAGCCTGGCAGACCACAGCTTAGTTCACGAAACTCAACTTCTTGCAAGACCAATGTTTCACACAGCATCCTTTCTTAGTGTGGCCCCAGTAAAATGTCACAACAGGGTTAGCATCGTGCTGCTGCTGAAACATGAGACGCAATATTTTTCTTTCCCCTGTATAAATTCAGTTTGCTTTAGGATGTCTATCAATTGTGGCTCTATCTGTTAGTGTTCATTTGTGTCCTATAACCATTAATTCTTTGAGAAATATCTGTATATAGCTGAGACTGTTTTGTTTATTTTTTCTTGGAGATTGGAAATGGTGTTGTTTATTATTGTGTTTAACCTCTTCTATCTCTAATCCACCTTCAGGTATCTCCATGCCTATACCTGTCTTTGGACTACAAGATGACTCCAAAGTGTTTAAGAAAGGCAGCTGCTTACTTGTGGATGACAATTTTGTCCTAGTAGGCTCTTTTGTGGCATTCTTCATCCCTCTAACCATCATGGTGGTCACCTACTTTTTAACTATCAAGTCACTGCAGAAGGAAGCTATGCTATGCGTGAATGACATTGGCCCAAAGACCAAGTTTGCTTCATTTAGCTTCCTCCCTCAGAGTTCCCTGTCCTCAGAGAAACTCTTTCAGCGCTCTTTGAACAGAGACGTGGGGACTTCTGGGAGGAGAACCATGCAATCCATCAGCAACGAGCAGAAGGCTTCCAAGGTTCTTGGCATTGTCTTCTTTCTGTTTGTTGTGATGTGGTGCCCATTTTTCATCACCAATGTGATGGTCGTAATTTGCAAGGAGTCATGCAATCAAGAAGTCATTGAAGGACTACTTAACGTATTTGTTTGGATTGGCTACCTTTCTTCGGCTGTCAACCCACTCGTATATACGTTGTTCAATAAAACCTACCGCTCAGCTTTCTCTCGTTACATTCAGTGTCGCTACAAGGAGGAGAAGAAACCTTTCCAGCTGATTTTAGTGAACACTATCCCAGCACTTGCGTATAATTCCAGCCAGCTCCAGCTAGCACAAATGAAGAGTTTGAAAAAAGAGGCAAAAATGATGGCTAAGGATTATTCGATGGTCACGATAGGAATACATCATTTGGATGGCACCTCCAAGGGAAGTATCAGCCCAGTGAATGAAAAGGTTAGCAGTGTGTGACGGTCGGCAGCTGCCATGACAACCACCGCGTATACGCTGAAAATTTCACCTGGCTGTGAGAAGCTCTGATAGCTTAGGAAAATCAGCCCTGTTCAAGAGACCCTCCAATAACATCACACATGCCTCATATTATCCTGTGGGTGAAAAGCAGGGTTGAAATGGTATCAAATGTGCAATTTTTTTTCATACAGTACTTTGGCTGTTTTAAGCACAGGCTTTATTAAACTTATTTTTTTAATATTCTAAAGGATATATTTCTTAAAGGGAAAAAAAAAGCAATTTCTGGTATTATAACATGGGCTGTGAAGAAACCTACGCATTTCTTTTCTCTTTGCAAATGAAAGCTAAGCTGTCCTGTGATGTCCTCGCAGAGTAGGCTCCAGCTAGTTTGTCTTGCTACAATGGAATTTTGTTATCATTAACTGAATGAGCACTTTACAGAATTTTAAATAAAACAATGGTTAATTTGCTAGTCTTAAAGTAAAATCTATTAAAACCTGTATAGATTAATTATATGGACATTTTGGTAACAGTGTTTTTATGGCTATTTTTTTCTTCTGAGTGACCATTCTGAAATGTTACTGGGCTTTTCTGCCATTCGTTCTATAGTTCAAATTAGCAACCTTCAAAGGTAAATTATACTTGAATGATCCTTTGTTTCTACTACCACTCATAATCTTTATTTCATGTCTTGCACTTTATTTCCATTCAAAAGGTTTCATCTGTTCAGCTTAAAACTTGAAAGTAATTTTTCCAAAAGTAATTATTGGGCTTGATTCCCTGCTCTTTCCCACTGGTGTTGACAGGGAACTGAAGTGAGAGAAGAGTGGAAAATCAGGCACAACATTGCTAAATAATTTCAGGAATGATTCCATGCCATGCCTCTGTTTGATTCCAACAGAGTTTGATATAAGTAATGTCAGTGGAAGTTTTGCATGAGTAAAGCCTTCAGTTAAAGGTTGCAGCAGATTCTCTCTCATCATTACTCTTTGGTTAAAAAGGCCATTGTGCAGATGTCCTTCTGGTTTTGTTTTAGGGCTTGTAGAGCCAGAATTATTAGAAAACTGTTAGTTGCTCAAAATTGTTTTCCCTGGTTTCGCTGTTTTGCTGTTATGGTAGATTGCTCAGGAATGGTAGGTAGCTTGCACTATTAGGACTCAGCCTTAATGAAATATGTATGGGCAAATGGGGCCCTCCTGAAAAATAACAGGACTTATAAGCGGTACTGTATTTCACCTGCATAGCTCCAAGGGCAGAATACATTACATAAAGAACATCAACTACATTGCTTGACAGAAATGCCTGAAACTTGACATGAAACTGTTTCCTTTTGGGCATCATAGACAATTTCACTGAAGCCAGTGGGACCCTGCTGGAGAGCAGAAATATAAATGTTGCATCCACCTGCAAACCTAAATCCAAGCATTTGATTCGTTCCATGAATTTTGCAGCCATAATCATCAGAAGCAGGATGTATTCCAGTTTCAGATCCTGTCCACTCTGACAAAAACACTGCCTACCCAGAAGCCAAACTCCAATGCCTTCATCACTTCTTCTCTTGAAGTTGTTCAGTTTTCACACACCAAGTAAATTTCCACTAAGGCAAAGAAAGAGAGAGACAGAGAGAAACTGAATCTGATTCTAGCCTACCAGCTGGGGGACTTTGGAAGAGGAAGACTTTTAGCTTAAAATACTGATCTGTGGTAGAAGAGGACTTAAAACGTGGCTGGGTATTCAGCTGATTTCCAAGAAACTGTTTTTATTCTTCTCTTGCCAGTATGATAACTAAATCTGCCAGTTTTATGAGCCGTTTCCTCCAACGTGGGATAGGTCAGAGCCACCGTGCACAGGTCACACAGGAGCTCTGTGTGTACATGGTGACACTGACTCACTCCACAGCCCTCAGCCTCCATGCCTGGGTCAAAGTGTAATGCTGTAGTCCCATTGCAGCGATGCCATGCATGTCATCTATCGGCTCATGGCCTTTAATGGTTTTCCCCCCAAAACTGGGAATTTAGGATCACCTGATAAATCAAGTGGTATAAATGCTGTGCTCAGTGAGGTTGTTTATATGGTCTCTCTGGCTCTGGGTACACTGGATCACCACAACCAAACTGAACAGCTTCAGCAGAAGGAAAAATGAACTCACTGCTCCTGCCTCCCTATGCACACCCTGTTCCCACACAGTGCTCTGTGAGGGGTGCCACACAGGCACAGAAAGGATTTCAGGGGTAATCTGCTAAACGCAGCTGAGCACGAGGACCACCATAGTAGTAGGTGGGAGCAGTGACTTTCCACTGTTTCCTGTCGAGTTTGATATAGACCCTAAATCGGGGTTTGAGCTAAGGACAACGGCCAGGTCGTATCACATAGGCCAGCCAGGCAAGGGATGGAGCACTGATGGAGCACAAGTGGTCCAGGGCATTCCACAAAACAGGCTATTCAGGTGCCTCCTGGTGCCCAGATGTCTCCACTCCACAACTGGAGTGATGGTTTTGAGGATTCACACTTGGGAATGGGCACCCCAGGGAAGAAGCAGGCAGCAATAAAACCAAAGGTCTTTTGTGAGTAGAGGTCTGAGGATCAGGATCTGCCACCAAACCAGATTGCCTTCATATGATGAATACTGACACAGGATCGAAGGTCTCTAACCCTGTGTGTGAGGGGAAAGGAAACACAGATGCTTCCACCAGTGGAGGGAATTGCCACATTTTGTGCAATTTGTGCCAATCTTGATGCAAGTGTCTCTGGCCTTGCAAGAGAAAGAAGCAGACAGGATGGACAGCTCAGGTCCTATTGCCCATTTGTGCCAGGGAGCAGAGCCTGCCTGCATACTGTATGATGTACATGGCACCCTGCACTTCTCCAAAGATTAATTCCTCCCAAAACTCCCGAGGGTCCGGTTGCTGGTCTGCGCAGTCTCCTTCACCAGCTTGTGCTTGATAAACCGTTACTGAGCATTTAACGTTCACTGCTTATGCTCTCCACTTAGAGTCTGCATTTCACCCACGTGGCAAAGCAAATCAGCACCCCCCCCGTTTCTCTTTCATTTCACCTTCTGTTCCTCTTTCACAGTGTCAAATTGCTCAGGTTGCAAATACTGATGGGGAATGTTTCACTACAAACAGAGAGGGTTTCAATTACTTGCTTGTTGTTTCGTTAGATGATGACTCTGAACAATAATTTTTTTCCAGCTTATTAAAATAAAACCTATGATTTGGACCTAAGAGACTTGACAGCATTTCTTTAATTGACAGCTGGAGGTAACATAACACTTATTTTTTGCTTAGAAGCAGGGATATCTGATGCCTGACATTTTAACTCTGCAGGCACTCTGGTGGTTTTATTGAGTGATCAGCAGCTCTTGCCTAAGAAGCCTCTCAAAGCCAAGAACGCACAGCAGATAAAGACCAGTATCTCCAGCTCTTTCTGGACATTTCTGACAGTTTAGCGAGGCCTGATTCTGCCACCTTGCACCAAAATGTTAATAGATATTTGTGTGGTTTGCCTTAGTGAGGATGACAGAGTCAGTGTCTGAATTTGTTCTACTCACCATGCCAGATCTGCGGGAGGTCGTTCATCAGTAGATAGCAATTAATAGAGTCATTATACTGCAGACAGATGACAAAGTTCAGCCGTTTAAAACCAGAATTTATAGCACTGGGCCCACGCTTGGGATGAACACTACAGTTTAGTATGACCAGCTTCAGAGCAACACTTCCATCCTGCAAAAAAATGTGAGTGTTTTCATTATGCATCAGACTGGAATGGAAACTTTTGTAATTTTCCAGGCAAAAAAAAAGAAGACATTCACACAGACTAGCTCAGAGGTTAGGGCCTTCCGCTACCTTACAAGAAAAGCATACTGAGTCAGTCTGTCATATCTGCATCCAAAAAAACCGCTTTGTCTGAAAAAATGTTTTAATCAACAGTTTTTCAAGTAGATTGACATTTTATTACTGTTAAGGCTGTGTCTGAAAAATGTCCAAAGACATGAAGCTCACCATGTGTCTCCTAAGCTGGTGTGCATCCTTTATACACTTCAGGGTAAAAAATCCTATGTATCTATCCCATCCAGCCAACCATGCATTGTACATACGTAATTATTGCCAGACGGTGAGATGCATTCTATTTTGAATACCTATATGTTTGCTTATGTAAATACATAAAAAAAAACATTTGCTGTATTTTGTAATGTTAATGTAAAATGGTGTTCCAATGCTTTATTGTTTTGTCAGATCCCACTGCTAGCAAAGCAGATTAAAATATTTAAATGCCATCAGTTGTTTTATAAACTGGAGGTTTGTCTTAAGTAGTTATTTTGGTTTGGTTTAATTTCTCCCATACATATTCACAGTACAATGTCTGCTGAAGGCTAAAGTAGCTTGCTGGACAACGAGAAAGAGCATGTTGCAGAATTTAACTATCATCTCAGTAAACTGGTCCAAAATGAGCCATTGCAATCATTCTCTTTTTCTAAGGACAGCTGTTCTTCTACTGAAAAAGTATACTCTTTGGATAAGTACATATAGCTTAAAACATTTCAGTCTCAGAAACAATGTACTTGGAACAGTAATAAGCCAATTAAATTAATTTCACTAAGAAGTAGCACTGTAAGATTAAAATTAACAAGCAGCATAAATAAATAGCATTGCACAGTTGCGCAGGCATAAAGAACACCTGCGTCACAGAACCACAGTGCCATCTATCGGTAGTATTTCCCTTCACAAAGAGTATTAAAAGAAGAAACCAAAATGGATTTTGTTACATTTTTGTTTTCTCCATCTTAAAACCAAAATAAATTTATTCCTCCAACTGATCTTACAGCATACCCACTCTTGTTGACAATTGCAATGCATATCAAAGTAGTATGGCTGTTAATAAGAAGTCCCCTCAAAACCTTGCTGTAATTTTAAGGTTTCATCAAGCTTTATAATGTGTAGAGAAAAGCATATAAAGGCATTTTTCAGAAGTTATGAAACGAAGGGAAACAGATTGTTTCAGCTACAAACCTGTGAGGCACCACAGGTTGAAATGTGCCAGATAAGATCCCTGAATTGAAAATCCACTCAGTTTTACCTCTGTAGTACTAGACTACTGTACATAGGCTCCACGGTATCATAATTTCTTACGTTCTTCAGAAAACTCCTTGACAGATTTAGCTGTTTTGACATACTTTGCACTGACCATTGACAGAGAATACATTTAGCTTATCCATCTGGCACTTCAAGCCATAAAAGCAAAGATATTTGGAACAGAAGATATTTGGTCTTCAGATTTATAGTATAATCTTCTGAGGACGCTCCTTGAAATATGGCAAAAGGGGCATTGGAAATTTTATGTAACGCAGTGAAGTTCTTTGATATACCTGCAGCTTTGACATGTGAGACCTGGCAAATAGGCACAGCAATTCAAAAGCCTCCTTGATTGAATCTTAATTATGTTTGATGTAATTTAATCACAGACATACCATGTTATCTGACCCTGAAAATAGTTCTAACAGTGGTTCTGCAAACCCTAATTAATTATGTCCAAAGTTATTTGACTACACAAAAGCTTACCATTTTTCAGTCAGATTGAAATCTTCATTTTAGGATAAAGAAAAGCTGACAAACTCAATAGTTTTATTCAAATTCAGTGTGTCAGTTTACATGTGTGAAGTTACTTATATTCTTAGTGTTTGCAGGACATCAGTTGGGAGTAATTGCATCTAAATTGCTTGGGTTGTATCACTGTGTAACCAGTACAAAGCCATGCAAAATAGGTGATGGTTATAGTTGTGTTAATATTTTAACTACCAAATTCCTATCAGAATGGAAAATTAAAAACTAATGCAAAGAATTTTAGGTGGTTGTGGAGAAAAATTAGAGTTCATCACGGCCAGGCACTGTAATTTTTCAAGTGCTGGACTTGTTTGGGTTTTATCTAAAATGTGCAAGGTAATATATTTTAAATATGACTACTTTTCCACCCTGGGTGTGAACAGAGTGTGCAGAGAAACAGACCTGGGATCTTTCCTTAGGAGATCTTAATACATAAGCAGAAAAACTTTTTTTTTTTTTTTTTTTTTTTTTAAATATCTGTGTTCACACTGGGGACGCTTGATCCTATGTCAGCAGACTTCCTTATGGCCATGTGTCAGAAGATTTGCCTCAAATCAAAATGTCAGTAAAAAGATAATGAAACAAAAGAGAAAACCATACAGAGATTATGTAAAAGACATAAACCAATCTATGGATGTATTCTCTGAAGGGACTCAGCATGTATGTGCATCAACATGGTCCCTCATCAAAGGCTCAAGAGAAACTAACCACAAGTTAAGACAGAAGGTTCTTGCATGGTGAAAGAACCCCTGGGAGATAGGAAACAGGCAAGACAGAATATCAGTCTTCACCATGGAGGCAGGACACCAGTAAGTCCTACAGGGGCCTCTAGAAAAAAAAAAATATCAAAAGTGACAGCGTGCATAGTGGAGAACTGATTACAAAGACCACATGATACTCTGTGATGGCTCTGGAAATGGCAGGTGAAATTCAAGGTAGAAAAAGTAAGGTGATGCATTTTTTTTTTGAAAAAAATCAACTCTAGCTTTACATACAGAATAATATGCTCTAAACTGACCGTTACTGCATGGGAATGAGATCTTTGTGTTATGGTACTGTGAAAAAAATGATCAGCAGTAGTTAAAAAAGTATTATTTGAGGATAACTGTAAAGGGTACAGAGAAGGGCAACAAGGACAATCAAAATTATAGGATGGCTTCCATACAGGTAAATATCTAAATAGATTAGGACTCTTAAAAGATTGGGTAGATTCATGAAGGCAAAGAGAGCTCTTTAGTGTAGAGATGATAGACATTTCTAGCCAGAGAACTGAAGGGATCTCAGGCTGCTAGATGTTAGTGGGTGCTCTCTGGAGCTGCTTGCCAAATGCATGAGCTCCTCCTTCTACCAGTTTGTGCTACAGCTCATCTTCAGAACGGGGTGTTGGGCTGAATGGACCTTTGGTCTGCACAACTACAGCTGCTCTTCTGTTAGATTTCAAATGAAAAACTCATCTGTGTATGAATTTAATTAAGCAATTCCCCATTTTTCTGTTCCTGCTCTTCCATAAGTATTTCTGCAAGCAATTTGCAATTGACCTAAAAAATCTCAAGGAGTTAATTTGTAAATTCTTAGGTCACAATTCACTGACAATACGAATATTAGTATTTTGTGAGTTCACTGTTATTCCTCCTGTTATATGATAAGTGTTCTGTAGCAATAGAAAAGATTGCTAGTCTGAAAATCGTTAAACACTTCTCCACTGCTCTCAGGAAACCAGTAATAAAAATTATGTTCATGCAACCACACAACTGCTGCAGAAAATGGAAGCAAAGAAAACAGTAGTTAATGTGATGGTTGCTAAGTTTCCAAGCAAATTTACAACGCGCTTGTTTTGTAAAGTCTCTGCTGCTGAATGATTTGAAATGACAAAGATGTTTGGGTGATCTCTGTCTCTTTGCACAAAAAGCAAAAGGGGTGCCAGTTGAAAAACTCATTTTTCAGAGTCATTTAGGGTGGGAACTGCTAGGGGTCTGCTAGTTAAGTGTCCAGGTCTGAGCCAGTTGACCCAGCTCCTAAAGGCAATGGAGAAAGAGAGGCAGCATAAAATGAGTATTTAAGACAAGTGGAAAAAATCACCCTTTGGAATTGCCTACTGGAGAAAACGCCAGCCTTCAAATCCCATGAGTATAAAATAGCTTCGTTCACAACTAACAGCAGCTATAATGTAGCCACGTAACATTGCTTTTCAAAACTAAATACTCGGGGTTGACGGGGCTAAGGCTAAGCCTGGAGATGTGGTATAGGGGATAAATTTCCTACTGTAAGAGACCTATTAACAGTCACGTTTGGGGTCCTTGAGGGAGAACACAGACTATTTGCTGAATGGGTCTTCTGAGTAACAATCACCTGGGAGAAGGTGAAAAGATTGAACTGTGCCATCTTCTGATCTGCCCAAGAAACAGGTGGCCGATTATCACGGATGGAGTGAGACTGCACTTCACTCATAAGAGAGATAAGCAACAATACACTTTGTTGATAGAAAACAGTGAGTTAAAGTGTGAGTTAACAAAGTTCAATGGTAAATTCGACAGTGATTTAACAAGATTCAATGGCAAGGTACGCTTGATTATTTACTGCATAGAGGACAGGGTCAGACAGAACTGTCAGGGAGACCCTCCCGTTGAGGTTCAGAAAGGACCCCCTTGCTTTCTAAACTCTTTCTCAGAGAGGAGTCTAGGTGCGGCTGGATCCAAACCTAGACCCAGACTTGGTCAAAGGTTTATGTCTAAAGGATTATATATCCACAATTAATCCTTTATATCACTTCGCTAAGATTTCAAAGTTTAGCATGCTATTAGTCACCTACCGAGTATCTGTTGCGGCAAGGAATCTCTCAACCTCGAGGAGTAACATTAAGAGGCGTCCCTACTCAAGGGGAGATCCCGCCGTGCAGCCTGCTGCCGTGCAGGAGAGCTCAAAGGGCTCTTGGGCTGCTCATTATTTATAGAGGTAAGATGATTGACTCATAGTCATTTTGCATACCGATAACTGTGGTTAGGTGGGTGTATTTCTCACAACAGCCTAGGGCTATTGTGAGAAATATGTATCTGGCTCCCGAATCCACTTCGAATGGACGCAGCTATCACTACCAGCATCCGTTAGTGACTGCCCCTGGTACTTACCACTTGAGCAGGGTTACAGGAGATAAAGGTCAGGTTGGGCAAGGGAGCACACCATCACACTGATGAAAGAGGAGCACACTGTGCCATTTTAAGTGAGGTTTCACCTTACAGACTTACATCTAAGGAAAAAAAGGGGGAAAGAGAAACATGTTAAACAGATTACTGCAGTCACTGTCAGACTACATTCATCTCAGCTCAGAAAGTGCCTTTATAAACTGCTTTTGCTTCCTAATTTTGCTGGTTCTAAATCTCAGGATTTAGAAGCAGACTAGTCCAACAGATACTCCACCAAAGTATTTTGACTTGCTGCATACAACTATGCATAAGTCATGGATGAAGTTTCCATCATGGCTGGACTCAGGAAATCTGTATCTCTGTTCTCCACATGTGAAGTGTAGAAAATAAACTTTTTTTCTCCTTTTTGTCTTGTAGACAGTGAACTCTTCAAGTCAGAAGGTTTGCTTGAATAGGTTTTTGTACAGTGCTTTGCATTGTGGACCTGGTCACTGTCAATGGTAATAAGCTCTTTCCTTTTTTTTCAGTGACCTATATTATCAATAGCGCAGAATAGCATCTCCCTTCCTTACTGCAACTTAGATTTTTTTCTAAACTCCAAAATATGTTTCTGAACTGAAGCCTCTTCTTTTCACAAAGATCTATTATCCTACTCTCTTTATCTCTGTTGCTGCAGGGAATACAATAATCTGTTTTTTTCTTAGCTATATATCTGAGATTGCACTCCATCTCATCATCCAGGTCATTAATAAAGACGCTAAACAGTCTTATCCCTCGTATCAATCCCTGAGGGGTGTCACTCTGCCAGCTGGACTCTGTACTGCTGATCAATACCCTCTGAGCCCAGCAATCCAGCCAATTTTCCACCCACCTTATTATCCATTAATCGAGCCCATATTTTGCCAATCTCACTAAAAGGAGACAAGGAGACTAAGAGAAGTTGTTGCAAAGCCCTTGCTAAAGCCAAGTTATACAACTTCCACTGCTCTTGCTTCGTCCATTGAGGCAGACTTCTCATGAGAAGGCAATTAGACTGGTCAGATGTGCTGTGCTCTTGGTAAATCCATGTTGGCTATTCCCAATCACCTTCTTGTTCTTTGTGTACCTGGAAATGGCTTCCAGGAGGATTTGTTCCATTACTTTCCCAGGGATGGTGGTAAGGCTGACCTGCCTTTAGTTTGCTTGATCTCCTAGAAGACAGCTAGCATTGATACCACTGTAACTTGCATTACAGTGCAAGCAAGACCAAAGGACAACGCTGTTTCCCAAAAGGACCTATGGACTCAGATGACACGCTAAGTCTCTAATGAACGAAAAGGAAATAATGAAAGTAAGAAATGGAGCAAAGAAGAAAAAAACTCAATGTAGGCAGATAAAATAAGTGAGAGTGTGTAGTCTCTAGCCTCTGCCATGGGTTTTGTTGGCTAAGAAGTACCTTGGGCAAGTTGAGGAAAAACTAAAGAACTGCCTTGAAGGGACAGCAGTTCATGACATGACAAGTTGCACCCAGGTGAAATCTTGACAGTATGGAAGGAAAGAAAAGAAAAAAACTGTGGAAGATCTAAGTGCCATCTAAGACAAAAGGTAAGATAGGTGGATGTGGTAAAGAAGGGGAAATAGAAAAATAAATTAATAACAATGAAGCGGCAGAAAATTCTCCTCCCTGTGTAAAGTTTCTCCCTTGAAAAGCTAAAGACTTGAAGCAGATTGTGTCAATACAGTCAGCATGAATTATACTGAGGGATAATACTGTTGCCAGCCATATATGTTGCTTGGAAATGACCGACAGCACGGTGTAAGACAGTTTAAGACAATTTACACAAATATGACATTAGACTCATAAATGACATTATGAACAATTACTATACAGAACACTGGAAAAGTTCTTTACAGAAAAAAATTACATACAAATAATGTCCTGGCAAAGTAGACAGTGAAGTGTGGATTAAGTGCTCTGAATAACCAAAGTGAAGATGAGATCACATACAGAAAGTTGAGAAAATAATGACTGAAAAGCACTAGCAGGAGGTGGAATCCACAGCTATTAGGTAGAAGAGGTTAGCAACTACCATCCTTAATTCAGACTACTGCAACAAAAACATTGGAAAAACGTGTACCCAGATGCATGGCTGAGGGAAGGACTGTACTTACTGAAAAGAAAATGGGAAGGGAAGAATTTGGTAACTGTAAGCTCAAGACATACAGGTTGCTTGCCTACAATGTGGAAGTTTCTTGCTGGAAGCTTTATGGCAAATGTGTTTGAGCGGGTTGAAGCTAATGGTATGTTTCCCAGGGACAGAAAGGATGGTGAAAATGTGGTGAAGAGACAAAAACTTTTCTGACAGAATACAAAGCCATTCTTACAGATGCCAAAAGAAATGCTAGGTAGATGATGTGAAATCATATCTCACCACTGGATTAGATCAGTGATAAAATGGTTGAAAGTACTGTCTGTGTAGGGGGAACATACAGAAAGTATGTTGAAGAAGTATATGTTGTACTTGGAATACAACAATAAAGTAATACATAAGACAAGAGTACATAAGCCAAGAGATTTTCCAAAGTGAGTACCTGTCATTCTTTTCTTTTAATATCCTCGTTTCTACTGGTTGCCCTGCTGCACCATATAAGGAGAAGCCATTTAATGATGAAGGACAGGAAGCCCATTTCACATCTGTTTTTTTATAGATAATCTGAAATGATATGCAGAATGATACCAAAATGAATTCACTGTGACAGCTGCAGACACTGTCTCAAAGGATACAGAAATGGCATTAAGGTTAAACAAATGTGCATAACCAAAGATACTAGAAAGATCTATACCACAGCACAGAACAGACTGCACCAGTTTGGCTCCCTCTACCTTACCCTGTCCTCAACACTATGCTGGTGTGTTTTCCACTTCACACATTCTTACACACAACACACACTCAGCCGTGTGCCATGAAAATGGCTCTCTGGAGGGCTGTGACACAGCTCTCACGTTATTTACCTATGCATTTACTTCAGTCATTTTTGACTGAAAAGACATACAAAATAATGCTCGTATCTTGATGTCACGGAGACGTGGGGAGGCCAGATAAACTCGTCAGCGGGCTGCCAGTTGGATCCTTCTGAATATGTCACTCTGAAATGGGAGCAAATTGGACAGAGGTTATCTAAGGGACTTGGACAGGAAGACCAGGAATACATCAAAATCTTATCAGCATCAGTGCTGAGGTAGGCAGGTTTTATACTGACAAGAGAGAAATAGCTATAAACAATTGCAGATACCATGGAAAATGAGATGTGCGTAATGACAGCTGACTATATATACAAGAGAGAAAACAGACTGGCTAAAGTTTAGATCAAATAACAAACTAACTGGGCAATATCTTGCTAGTGAGAGTAGGACATTAAGAGAGCTACAAAACACATACAGATAGAGATGGAAGGAACAACCTGAAGAGTGTTTGAGAAATACTAGTGAAGAAACACATTTTAATTTGATTAATGCCAAATTAAACCTGGCTTGCAAAAGAAAACCTGCGAGAAGGAAGTTTAAACAGCTCAGAGGCAGACTATTTGTACCAGCTACATCCAAGTAGAGAGACAGGATAGGAAAGCTGCTCTGGAAGGCAGGATGGGTGGCCCAGGTCCAGGGCCCAGCAGCTATAGTCCAAACGGATCTGCTGGGGAAGAGTAGAAAGTAACGGGGGGACAAAGTTGTTGGTACTGCACCTTGCTAGAACTAGGGATTAAAAATAGAAACGAATTATTGTCACATCAGCAAAGTAACAGATAATCAGACTGCAAAATGTTATGGCCAAAAATAGTTACTGCTAATGCAGTACTGTTGCCGTAAGTCGGCAGATGAAAAACTCTCTAAGACTCAATTTGGAGTTTTAGAAAGCAGGCATTCTTTATTGCGGCGCCGGACGCACAGGGGATCACTCCACCTAATGTGCGCGCCGAGCTGCTTAACTATAGGAGTTAAGTACAGTCAAAATATACATATTCATTAGTTTTCCGAGGCATGATTAACATATTAATGTTAGTTCATTAACATATGTAAAAGTCTTTACACATGCGCTCTTATGTCCATTGGTGGTCTTTCAGGGTCCTCTGGTGGTCGTCGATAGTCTTCCTCACCATGACCGCTAGTTGAACTCAGTTCTTGCGCATGCACAGTTCGTTCTTTGGCTCGGTTTGCACACTTTTACCTTCACAAACTAGCTGTCTTCAGCATCACTTTCTTATCTACAAAGTTTCAAGGTCTTCTGTCCTACTGAATGTTTAGCTTATCTATCCAGAGAGTATACCCCTACTGCACAGAGTAAACCCCTACTGAATGTTTGGCTTATCTATTCAGAGAATATGTCAAGCTTGGCTACATTATGTCCAGTGAAGAGAACCAGATGTCTCTTCAATATTCCTTTGTACTCGGTATCAGTACATGGTACAAGACCAAAAAGAGGGAGAGAACTTTGCTGAGGACACTTTTTTGGCAACCAATGGGCATGTTTAATTGTGAATTTAAAAAAAAGAAAGACCCTTTAACAGCAAGAAGTGGGAATAATTTGGGTTATGAGTAAGAAAAAAGTATTGACAAGTGTCTTCTTTCCTTTGTGATCTCTCCAGTGAGGTATCATGACAAAAACTACCTAAACTAGAATTTGGTTTTACTAAAAAATCGGGAGTCCATCAGGCGGCAGCTGCCATGAAGAACACTGAAATACCGAGGCGAGGTAGAACAGTCAAAACTTAATGATGCCGTGGCCCAAGTTCAGGCCGGTTCAGGAACTTTTTTCCCCCTTGAGGTCCTGGTGGTCGAGGGAAAATAACGCTCATAGAAATACTTGATGCTTTTCATAGTTCACTATTATCAGATTCTCTGGATTAACTTTTTATTTCTTTCTTCATTTTACAGTTCAAGATTTTCTTCTTCAGTGCTGGGAAGGCTATCTCTGCAGCACTGGGACCACGGCCGCGCAGCTGCTCCCCTCCGGCCCTGGGCAGGAGAGCTGGAGAAGAGCCTGAGGAGGAGGAGAGCTGCACCCGCGGCCCCCCCCCCAGACACGGCAGACACCCCAGCACTCCCCAGGGGACGCGTATTCGAGCTCGGCGGAGGCCGCGGCCCAGTACGCAGCATGGCGGACTGAACGCAGCCGCCTGAGGGCCCCGCCGCGAGCCGGGGGCGGGCCGGGGGCGCGGGCGGGGCGGTGGGAGGCCGCGCCCGCCCAGGGGCCATCTCCTCGCCCGCGCCGTCCGCCGCTCGGCCCCGCCGCTCCTCCGCGGTAAGGGAGCAGGGGGAAGGGGCGCCGATCCGGCGCCGGGGCGGGCAGCTCGGGGTGGGAAGCGCGGCGGTCCGCGACCTCGCTGCGGGGAGAGCGGGGCTGCGGCGGCGGCAGGCCCGTGCGGGCCCTCGGGCCCAGGCAGCGGGCGGCCGAGGGGGAGGGATCGCTGCCTGTGGGGATCCCACCCGAGGGCGGGAGGGTGAAAATGGAGGTACAGGAGAGCGCTTTGGTGCAGCGGGCAGGACAGGTTGTGTGGAAACAGAAATGGGCGTCCCGAGCCGAGCCGGGGCCGGGGCCGGGGCCGGGGCCGGGGCCGGGAGCCTGCGTACTGCTCCAGCGGCCCCTGGCTTGGTGCTGCTGTCGAGCTGGGTGTAACGTGCTTCTGCGTGGACGCCTCTCGACTCCAGCCCCACGGGGGTGGTAGAAGACAATGAAACAGGCCCTGAGGGCTGTCCGTGGTGCGTGGTTTTTCTTGCCCGATGCACCACAGGAGTGCACAGGTATGAGGGAGGGAACGTTTCATTTTGACATTTGTTAGCCGGTCTGAGGTTACCTGGTTTCTCCTCAGGATTTTCTTGTGTGCCAACCCTTCAGGCCTCTTCCCCTTTCAGCTGCCTAGTTGGCCTTACTGTCCATGCAAACTGACAGCATCTCCGTTTGTGTCAACCTTCCTGAGTTTCCTTAGCAAGTTTGCTACGAGTGCTCTCCCAGCTGTTTTAAAACTCCCATGACTCTTTGCTTGTATTTTTCATACTGTTGCCTGTGGAAATAAGCCTTTTGCTTCTCTGTGAGGCCTGTGTTTCTGCCGTCCCCAGACTTTTAGAACAAGGTAATTAATTTCCATCAAAGATGATTACCGTCCTCAGTATTGTGGTAATTAGTGGCTGGATACTGGCACACACAGCAAAGGAAAGGTGGGACAGGTTTATCTCCTGCACGGTCATTGTGGAAGTAGCAGCCTGGCCACTCGTCACAGGCAGCTCCAGGCCAGCCACAACACGTGAGAGTTCTTGTCCGGTAGCAGCATTGGTAGACAAAGAGCGAGCTACGGTTGCTGCAGAGGTAAAGGTGATTGGAGGTGTGGGTCTATAGGAAAGCAGGAAGGCTTTGTCAGTTCTGCTCGCAAGAGTTCAGCTCCCCCTCCCCTCCATTTCTATGGGGAAATAGAAAGTTAATGAAAGATCAGAAAGTGTTTGCAGGAGATTCTTTCTTCTGAAAAACTGTGACATTAAACAAAGATGCTTTAAGTCGTATTCAACTTTTCTGTTCTTATAACTCACTATAAGTCCAGGAATGTTTGCTTTTCAAATTTAACTTCCTCCTTTTTTTTGCAGTTAAAGCCATGGCACTGAAACAGGTTTCCAGCAACAAATGCTTTGAGGGTTTCCAGAAAGTGTTTGAACATGACAGGTAAACACTACAAAATCAACCTAGATGTTTAGCATGGAGAGTGAATCCATGCTATCATTGCTGTCAGTGTTTTCAGTCTGTAGGAAAATAGTGTGTTCTCAGTAATACCCGTATTCCAGTAAGGAGTGCTGTCTGCTGCTGCTTTGCCTGTGTTCTTGTATTTCTGTGTTAATGTTTAACATGTCTAGTATACTTAGTGCTGCAGATCTGAGATGGGAAGCCAGTATTTTTACCTTTGAAAATGAAGCTCCATTACTTTGAGTTGTCCTTTTTGCGGCACAGAGAACCGCTGTGTGTGCAAAGTCCCATTCACTCTCCTGGATATTTCACTTCTATGCACTCTTAAAAAATGCTGTGAGCAGACAGACACAGTAGATAGATTCTTGTTTGATGAAGGTGAACAGAAAAACGTTCATTTTTTTCCATCTCATCCAAAGAAAAAAAATCATTAGTTATGCTTAGATAAGCTTTTCTTGGCAATTTTAGGCTTTGGCAATTGGGCAATCGATTAGTCTGTAGACTTAGCAGATTGAAAACCTCTCTTGCTGGGGCATGCTGTCCAGTGTATGTTCTGCAAGTCATGTGGATGTGTTCTTCAGTAAAAATTACTTTCCAATGTAATAGACAAAGCTCAAGTTAAATATTGCTGGGGTTCAAAATTCAATTTTCAAACTGTTCCCGATTAGCAGCGCTGCAAAAATATGGCTTATTTGTAAGTCTCTGCTTTAAGTATATTCTTAATATAAGTATATTAAGAACAAGGTAGGAAGGTTAGCTGTTGTCAATTCAAGAGGCTAAGGCTGAGTTTTAAAATTGCTTTTCACTTTATTTAACTTAGTTGTTATAATTCACTGACCAAATCTCTCTTTGAATGAAATGCATTGATTCAACTTTCTTTTTTTAATGTTAGTGACCTTGTTAATTAAGTAGTTGTGATAACAAGGAGCATTTTATTAATACAGTGCAGAGCTAAAATGCAAAATGAAATTTGGAATCTACTTGCCTCCGAAAGCAGAAACTGGAAAGTGTCCTGTGCTGTATTGGCTCTCGGGTAAGTAATATGAATTTTAGTAACTTAAAAAAAGATAATCTTAAGCATGTTTAAGCTACTGCGCTACAGTTACTGAACACCTGATGTAAAGGTACTACAGTGGCAGCTCTTGCATTCTACAAAAGATTGTCTTCTGGAACATGCATTTACTTTGAGTGTATTGTGATAAAGTTGGATGCAGCCGGCCTCAGGGAGTAGCCTGCCAGATTGTGTTCTAAAATGCTCAGTGTTGAAAGTGTTCTACCCTTTTGTTCTAAAATGTACATACTTTTTGTTCTAAAACATACATATTTAAAAGTTCTCCTGAAAGGCCTTCCCATTGAGACACCTCCTGCTTCCCTTTGTCTGTGACAGACTGCTTCAGCTAACGGGGGCAAAATCTAGCCCATGGGAGCCAGCAAAGTTGTCCTCTGGACGCCACCTTATTCTGAGTGCTATTTAGCAGGGAGCAACTGGTGAACTTGGGAAGGGAGGTGCTGTTAGCTGCTTTGGCGCAACCACATCTAGAGTGAGGTAACCCCGTGAGATCAGAAAGGGCCAGGGGCTGAAGAGGGTTGTGTGGCAGGAGTGAAGTTGTCTCATCCACAGCATCGTTTCTTCATCTCTCCAGTTCCTGCGGTGTCCTATCCAGCTGCTGTCTTGCTGGATGTAAGGCAAGCTGGGATGAGAACGTATGGACAAACATGTGCTCCCAGTTATCCTGGCTTTGTTCCTCCGCCCTATTCCTGTCATCTCCCACAGAGCTGGGTCTTGCACCAAAAGTGCATAAATAATGTTAAGGCATTGCTTTCAAAATGGTCAGATTTATGTTGGTGATGGCTCCAGGATTAATTAATTACATCTTTTTTTTTCTTTTCTATTATTCAAAATGAAAAGCAGAAGCTCTGTCTGTTCTGTAATTTTAGGAGTTGCTTTATTGAGGCTTGTGTTTAGAAAGTTGGAGAATTGACTGGTAGCGTGGAGACTATATTCCTTGTATGTACTCATTTCACAAAATAGTTAGTAGGTCTGATTTGTAGAATGACAGTGGACTGGGTAAAAATGTTTACCCTTGAAGTTGGAAGCATCAAAATTGTCTGAAGAGCTCCGAGTCATGCAGCGCATTTATTTTTTGAACCTAAACCATGCTGTCTTGGCTAGTATATCAGTCAAATTAGGTTATTTGCAACTTGTCCTCAGAGAAAACTAGAATCATTAACCCCTCTCAAATGGCACAGTGAAGAAAAATTGAAATATTGGTGCGCAGTATTATTTATTTGTAATTGGACTTCAGTTGGGCCTGCTGCAGTACAAAGGACATGGATTGCTGTGGGTTTTGGAGCCAGAGTGCTTACAGGCCTTTATCCTGTCTAAAGGATGTAGGATTTGTCAGATCACATGTATAATTCTGTGATGCAAACAGCTGAAATGGCGGTAGAGAGAAAAATACAGTTGCAGGGTTAGATGTCAGAAGTTAACAATGTTAACCTTAGCAACAGTGTCTGTAGTCAATGGATTTAAATACATAGTACTTGAGGAAACTGTGTATGCCACATGAGTAGGCACTCAAGGGGGTACAGAGTAGGCATTGACCTGTTTTTGATCAAATGTTAGTGTGACTAGATGTGAAAGTGCAACTGTGTCTGTTTCTGTGGATTATTAAGTGTTGTTGAACCTAGTGAAAAGACTTTTCCATGTTTATGGAGATAGGAATCCCTCTTGTTTTTCAAAACGTTTTCAGTCAAAAAGGTTTTTGAAACTGGTATGCTGTGAGCAATGTGTAACCAATGATATTTTTATTTCTCTAGGGTTAACTTGCACAGAACAGAATTTTATAACGAAAGCTGGTTTTCATCAAGCTGCAGCCGAGCTTGGCCTTATTGTAGTCGCGCCAGACACAAGCCCACGTAAGTTTTAAGAAGAGACATGATAACGGTTGTTACACTGAAGTACAGACTTTATCCTCAAAGAATGGAGCGCTGCAATTTGCTACAAAGGATGGTGCCCACCTGAGTCAGAATATGACCTCACCTCTGTATCTTGCATTGTTTGCAAGATTATATTGTCTCTATTATTAATAACATGGTAGTGACAGTTTGACTTTTGAAACTCTTTTATTGTCATGGCACTAAAACTAGAACAAAGGGGCCATTGAGTTCAGCACAAAGGAGGAGAGGGAAGGAAAGGAAAACAAGAGGCATGTGTTATCAGAGACTTGCCTGCACTTTGTGGCTTGCTGAGACTTTAAAAAATCTGCAGAACTGTGTTGTCACACAAAGATGTAATGTTTACTCTTTATTGTATTCTGTTTTCTAAAGCCGATTAAATACATGTCTCCAGAGGATTCCAATACTTAGAAAAGCAAACCAGAAACCCTTCCCCCCTGCAGCTGCAATAGACTACTGATGAATGGCTTTTTTAAATGATATGCTGTTATTTGTGTAAGGCTGAGCTTATGTGTGGTATGGGAAACCTGAAAATGGTGGATCTGCAGTTACTGGAAATTCAGTCTTTTGGGGATTCAGCGTAATATGTTTAGTATTTGTTGGATTCTGCTAAAGTCTCGTGAGTGCCATATACAAAGGTGGCAGTCTTCTAGTATTTCCCAAGCTTTACTCGGTAAGATGTGAACACAGGTAATATGGGAATGAAGTGATGTTCTTTCCAGAAAATATTTTTCACATCTAGGTTTTGAAGTTGTGTCAGGTCAAAGAACAGAAATGCATGTTTCTAATGAAGAAGAGGGACAGAAGAGCAAAACTTGTGTATTAGCAACATTTCATTGTTGCTATTTGCTGCAGACTAGAGATGGGCAACTAGCCTTTGCGTTATTCACACTGGGACTTTACTTTGCGTAATTATACTGGGACTTGTTTTTAGTGTTGTCTGTGTAAGTTGTCTCTGTCAATGTATAACTGCATTTGCATAGTTCATTGCTTTGTCCATCTCCTTTTAAAACCCTCTTTGCAGCTTCTCTCTTGCCTTTTAGTCTAATAACTGATCAGGATTGCTCTGCTATTTATATGAATTTCAGTATGTGTTTCATATTATACTCTTACTTTAGCTCAGAGACCCCAAATGTTCTTAAATCTCTTTGAGCTGTCTGGAGAAACAGGTGAAGAGCAGTTCAAATGTAATCACAAATTAAGAGAGCTGAGCATATGTAGTGAAAACACTTATATGTGCTTTTTAACTGTGTAGTTATGACTACATGAGAATTACCTTCCAGGAGCTAGGAGATCTATCTGGATGGGGAAAAAGACTGCATGAAAACGTGAAATACCTGTCATTACAGACCTTCTGTCAGGCCCTGATAGACTTCACTTTTCCTCCTTTAGGGGTTTACTTTTCCAGACAGGTGTGCTGAGCAGTATTTTGCAGGTTCCTTTTCAAGTTTCTTCTTTCAAGGCTTCCCTTAAGTTTCTTTTAGCAGAATCAGCGTTGCCTTCATTGCCTGGCAGGACTTTCTGAGTTCTTACCTATCTCCGAGGGACCGAAGATAGACGTTTTATATCCAACATGTTGTGTAAGCACCCCCAGTCCCTGTGACTGCTGGACTGCTAAGTTACAAAATCACTCAGTGTTCAAGGGCACGTCACTGGAGCAAACTCAACTTTGATCCTTGTAAAAATCTGATTTCACATTGTGACAGGGTGGCAGGTATCTCTGCAAAAACTGTCAGGGACTGTCAAATTACACATGGGTTTGCAGTCTAATCTGACGGTGGTGAAAGCCCATGTAATTTTGGATTGCAGAAACATTTTGGAGAAAGGGAGGTCATTATTTCCTATCAGATATACCTTGAAATATTGCATTCTGTTCTGCAAACCAGGCTGGTAAATCACAGGCTAATCAAAGGGAGAGTAAGAGAGGACAGGATGGGATGTATTGACTTTCAAGGAGATATCTGCAAATTTAGTTTGAAAGTGTAGCCTTGGAAAAGAGGATACAACCCTGCAGTTACTCAAAGGAGAAATTACTTAAGTTTTATGAGGAGTTATAGGTGGAGCAATGAAATGAATTGCAGAAAAGGTAGAGTTAAATGTTTAAAAAATGATAGGAACAGTAAGTGGTATTATGCTGTTGAACCTTAAAAAGAGGGGTGTAGCAGGCATTATTTGAAGCACATAAATTGGACTGGACACACCACTTGGTAATACACGGTTCTGTCCTTCTGCGGGGAAAGAAAATTTTCTACAGTTTCTGTTTCTCACATAGTTTCTTGTACTTGATAGGATGAGGTCTAATAACTGAACTAAGCGGATAGCACCAATTAACAAGTGCCAACTTTTTAATAAGTCCCTGGGTAAACTGGAAAAGCTTTACAGAATTAGTTTAGCAGAGATCTGTATGTTATGTTTATTTATGGGACACTGAAACAAGTTATAAGTTGGATACATCTGTAGGTAATACGTAAGTGGCATTTTGAAAACGTGGTTGAAATAACACTTGAAAACACTGTACTAATGAATGAAAATCTGAATTGTCTTATAGTTGGAGGGGTAGAGACATGGTGGTTGAGAATTCAGTCTCTGATTTGTATGGCAGGTTCTCCAATTCTGAACATCTAGTAAAGGAAAGACAGTAACTATAGAAAGAATTTTCATGGTAGGTGGCTGCAATATTGAAGGAGAAGATGAAAGCTGGGATTTTGGCACCGGTGCTGGTTTTTATGTGGATGCCACTGAAGATCCTTGGAAAACAAACTACAGGATGTATTCCTACATCAAGGATGAGGTAACTTTGCTGCTGGGTTCTCCTGGTGGTGTTGGGTAAGAGAAAGAAGGGGTGTGGTTCAGTCATGCTCTTTGTTCCTAGCACCAAAGCTTGCTTAAGGTGATCTTGATAGCCTGTGGGTGGTTTGTTGTTTTCTTGCTTTCCTCCTTTATAAAAAGAATTTATTATTTCTTTTTTAATCCTTGATTATTTCAGTGATTGGATTTACCCAGTTGTTAGGCCTTTCCTCACCAAACAGATACCGTTGTAGAACTGAGGAGGGAGAGAGCCGCAGCACAGAGATGATAACACCTGGCAGGGCTTGAGCAGGAACTCCTTGAGTCTGCTTTCCTGCCGGAGATGCCACAGGGTTGGCCTGCACTTCTAATCTTTATTCACTAGTTGTGCAATCTCTGCTCTTGTAAAATATCTGCTCTGCTGCTTCTGAAACAACCCACTGCATTTCACTGCCCCAGTACTTCAGTTGTATCGCTCGTTTAGACTGTTTTCACTGTCTGTCTTGGGAGGGTAGGGTTGTGGTTTTGTTTTTGTTTTTTTTTTAACTGGGTGTAAAAGGAGATCCTTGAGATATATATTAGAAAGGTGAGTGATCAGTTTACTCTGCATGTGGTTTGTGTGGTCTGGATTAAAACTAAAGTTGATGGGAATATGAGGAGCAAATAATCTCCCAAGAACAATTTGCCATTCTGGTCACTTACAGGAGCACATACGTATTTATGTATCTATTAAAATAAGACTATGTTTATTAGGAAATTCCCACATCTTGTGTTACAGGGTTATGATAGATTTCTGTAGAGATACTTTGAGTTATTTATTATCAGATGAATTGTTTCCTTTTGATTTTACAGTCCCGTTCAAATTGCTTTCAGGCCATGATCACAAATGTCAGGCTAGAACCAAAGATGTGCCTTTGGTTTCAGTGGCTTCCTGGCATTAAAACGCATTAATTATTTGTGTGCTTTTTTTCCTAAACATACTCAAGTTGTTTTAACGTTTTTATTACACTGTTGTTCCTTTACAGCTGCCTAAACTAATAAATGCCAATTTTCCAACTGACCCTGAACGGATGTCTGTTTTTGGGCATTCCATGGGAGGTCATGGAGCTCTTATTCTTGCTCTGAAGAATCCTGGAAAGTACAAAGTAAGATATAATACAGCTCATATGAGGTATACTAAGGCTTATACAGATTTCTATAAAAGTGAAGAAAGTAAACACAATACCAAGTTCTGTTATAGCATTAAATGTATAAATATTTTTAGTTGTAGCAGTTCATTGATACCTATTATTAGAATATGGGAAATTGCCAGAAATACCACTCTGGAATGTGAGTATCAGTGAAATTAAAAAAAATCTGCAAATTTTAAAAGTTAAGAAAAGTTCAGTTTCTTTTGGACGACACTACAGCTCTTCCAAACCAATTGTGATATTTAAATGTAAACAGGCTCCTTCTAGCTCTGGAGTTAATTCATGCTGCCAGTATTGTCTAGAAATCTGGTTGTGTGATTTGCTGTATCTTTTCAAATCTTGTCTTGCTCATTTTGGAGCTTTTATTACCTGCAAACCTTTTTGCCACCATTAAATGTGTGTTTGCTTAGAATTTACTACAGAGTCTATTAACTCCAACTGATAGCAAGTGTAACTGTAAGCACCTGAACTGCACATGGAATAGTATCTGGAGGACATTCCCCCCCCCTTTTTCCCCCCCCTGAGATTTGCGTGTCAGCTTTCCTAAAGATTGAGTTTTGGAGTATTCGAGGTATCTGAAGTTGAGTCCATTTGTATTCTACGTGAACCTAAATCAAACATGCTGGAACTGATTTGCCTTTCCTTTATACTCATGAGAGTTGAGAGAAATTTTGTTGTTCTCTTTGGAGATACGCTTATTTAAAATGCATTTCTGAGGCAGAATCAGACATTCGAGAGATGAGGGGCTCTGCCATTGTGGATCAGTCCTTTCATGGGCTGTCCTGGCCCTGCATTTTGCGGTCAGCTGCTGCAAAAACGGAACTGCATTTTTGAAAATAGCATAACAGTTGCTCAGTGTCATTAGCTTGGCATTATAAGAGAGCTGAATGTAAAATAAAGCTTTATTTTTATCTCTCCTTTTTATCTTTTGGAGCCAGTAGTTCAGAACTGTCCATTTTCACTGTTGGTACTTAGCTGTTAATTGTATTATCTAAAAGAATTAAACATTAAATAGAAAAAAACAAAATCCAGGAGAACTGGCAGTGGCTCAGATCGTTTGTTGCTATTTCTTGCAAGACATAAGAGTGGAAACACTGATGTCCCAGGGCCAAATCCAAAAGAAGAATGTAAGAATAGGGCTTGGACTTCTGACACCAGTACCTGGAGTTGTGATCTGAAATGTGCTTTTCTTGACCCCTGGTGCTGGAGAGGTACCTAAATTCATAAGACACTGTTGCATGCTTAGACGGGCTGAGCAGCCCCATGCCTCAGGCTTTTGTTACACTCTGCCAAAATCCAGCTGGAGGTGAAATGGTCCCACACTCTGTCCATGCTGACCCAACAGGAGACTTGAGATCCTTCTCTGCTGCTTAAGGGAATTCAAGCCAACATCTCCCAACAAGGAAGGGAACAGGGCATCTAGGCCTGCCTTTTGTAGCTTGGCTGATGTGCAAAAAGGAAAGCAAAACTGTGGGGCTAGAAAGAACAAATAAGAGGGAAGTAGGATAATGGTTAGGCCGCCTAGCTCGGAGGGTTGAGGGAGTCCTGGGTTCTGGCAGTAACTTCAAAACAATTTTTGAAAAGGCTTTTCATTTGCTTGTTAGTTAGCCAAAATCACTTTTCTTAATTCATTCTTTTTTTTTCATGTTTTCTTTCTGAACAGTCTGTATCAGCATTTGCTCCTATCTGCAACCCAATTCAGTGTCAGTGGGGGAAGAAGGCCCTTGGTGGCTATCTGGGATCAGATGTAAGCAAATGGGAGGTATGTGTTGCAACCACAGTCCTTTAATAACACATGAATGAGTGATCTGTAAATATATCGCAGCAGGAGTCTGGAACAAAACTCTGGGGTGCCCCTGAGCTGGTACTGCTGGTTTACTACACCCCTAAGCATGGATAAGCTTGTATGTTTCTGGTGGGTATGACTTGCTGTTGCCTGACGGCGCTTATAACAAATGTAATGAGATAGAAGGCTCTCACCAAATTGACTAAATTCCTCTCTGTTTTATGAAGATCTTAAAATCTGGGCTAAGAAGAATTATGAGCAGTCTGAGACTTTCTCTAACGCATGAAAGCAGTGAGCCGTTTAAAAGAGAGTTAGGCTATGGCCTGCCTCTCAAAAACTCAGTTCTCAATATATGAAACAGCTGTTTTTTGTAGTAGCCTGAAAAGAGAGACTGCTACAAACTGTTCAGAGACTGATGAGCCTCGTGGCATCTGCAGGGGCGGCCTGTTGGAGGCAGCTAGAAGAGGAGCCCATTGGATACTTGGAAATTGGTATCCCGTAGAACAGGATTAAACCAGGCAAAGTTAGGTTTTAGCTCCAGGGCCCTAATTTTGAAATATAAGTAGTCGTATATGAATGGCTAAGATACAAAAATGTTTGTGTGCATGTTGCTGCATTATTTGGGCAACCCTTCAGTATTTTTAATCTCAGCATAAACATTGCACTGTATTTCTAGAATTAAGTTAGAAGGGATCATCATGACCAGGTACTCTGATTTCCTTGTAAATAAACACAAGCTGCAGTTAAATCCTTTGTAAATTGGATTAAAGTATCCCTTAGGAAGACATCCAGGTCTGATTAAAACATTACAGGAATGGAGAGCACTAGCTGCTTTCACAATTGTTAATAGAGTAGTTTGTATATTTAGAAATCACCAGTTAAACTTGCTTACAATTAACATAATGAATCTCTTTTGCAAAAAAAAAAAAACGTTTTCTGGCCCCTTAACTTGCTTTGGAGCTCTTCTACAGTCCAGTAGATCAACAGCAGGCATCAGGAGTAGACTTAGAGCTGCCTTTGGCACAGATATACAACTTCTGATCTCTCTATTTCTGCTTAAAATTGCCATGTAAATATGTGCAAGGATCGTTTTATACCGTGGCCACAGTGCTTGGCTGAGTCCAAGCTCCCATTTCCATTGCAGTGTCATTTCTGGATCTGGTGGCATCCTGGAAGCATGGCTCTGATGCCTCAGTGTAGGACTTTGCATTTTGCTGTCTGTTGGTGATCTGTCTTCTCCACTGCCTTAAACACTTCTCTATCTTTTTAAGGGATTTTTTTGTTTGACCATGTACCAAGCACAGGACCCCACAGGAGACATGTTCCCCATTCACAATTACATTTTGATACATGTATGTTAATAGTCTTTAATTTACGCAGTGTGTGCCATTTTTGTTTCTCAGTTGTACAAAGTTTTGGCCAAATTATCATGGTAACCTTCAGGTTAAATGCCTTCCATGAGCATAGTTGTGTTACACCGGTGTTCTGACCTTTAGCTGCCAAAATAGTTACATCAGGATACCAAGTTATTTTGGCAGGATCTAGTTTCTGTACAAGCCTGTGAATCGGTACTAGATTATATTGCTGTTCTTCAATTCTGTATGAATTTAGCCCTGGGCTGGATGTTCTGTTCGGTCAAACTGCCAACTTGGTAATTACTTAGATCATACTATTTGCCCTTTTTAAAACATGGGTATTACTTTTCAGTTGTCTGGAGTTTCCCCATTTTTTTGCTCTTCCAAAGTGTAATTTGGTGTCCTGATCAGTATCACCCAGTACTCTATATATGCCATGCTTTTCTTGCGGTCAGCAAATTTGACCCAGTGTAACGTATGTAACTGAATGTTGTTTCTCTTTTATTTCTGCAGGCGTATGATGCTACACAACTTGTGAAGTCCTATCCAGACTCTCACCTGGACATCTTGATTGATCAAGGCAAAGATGACCAGTTCCTATCAGCGGGCCAGTTATTGCCTGATAACTTCATTGCTGCCTGCACAGAGCGGAAAATCCCAGTAGTCTTTAGACTGCAGCAGGCAAGTTGCTTCTGCAATCCTTGATTGTTGGGTTGTTGCTTTGTGATTTTTGGGTCTGTGCGGCAGGTGGTGAAGAGAGTGTCTCTTAATGGGGCATGGTCCCACCTACCTGTGAGTCTGTCCCTGGCCAAGTGAGGAAGAGGGTGAGAAGTGATATTTTCCTTCACACCAGCCATCGAGGAGTGCAATATCCATCAGATTCAGCTGCATTTCACCACTAGGTGGGGTCATGATTTTAGTTTCAACAGGCCGCTCTGTTGATGGTAACTCAAGCTGCCAGTGGTCGGCTGAAGAAGCAGCATTAACGATTTTTAAGCAGTATCAGGGTCACTGTACAAGCAGTGACAGATGTACTTTTGCCGGATTCCTTATCTGTACTGTGGGTATTGTGTTCAGCATAAAACTTTGTGATTTAGTTTGCATGTGTTTGTGTAAATCAGGAAAGGTGTGGAATTGCTTGAAATCTTAGATTCATTTAAACACCCAGGTGGAAGGATTGCTCTTTCCTGTAAGTGCAGTGACCCGGAACAGCACTGTCCTGAGAGCATTGGTGTCTTTGTAAGCAACTGGCAACTTCAAGCCAGACCCAGCGAGGGGCCCAGCTGTGGAGAATGAGGGATTGTCCTCTCTGATTTAGCATAAGCCCTGCACCAAAAGATATAGTTAGTGCTGTCAAAGTGGAGTAGTTCAGAGGTTTACGGGTCATTTTAGCATAGCGCTGGAGCAATAGTTCAGACAGGGGCTGTGTTCTCCTTATATCCTATGTTTTACCAGTAGGACAATGCCAGTGAGGGGAACTGTTGTCTCAGATTGCATCCTGCTCTGCAGCTGACACTTGCTGTTATCCATCTCTAATTTACGTGCCCAGATTAGGGCAGGTTAAGGTACCTTCTGTCTGTTTAGCTTCCTAGTGTTCATATATACTTAACCGGTTAGTTAGGTATCCTTTACAGTTTATATATATACTACAGGTACTTTTGATTTCGTAAAACAGATCAAACCAGAAGAGTCATTAACTTTCCTAGAAGAGAGCTTAGCGTGATTGCTTTATCATGAACTATATGTACTGGCTGATTTCTTTGTTGTTCTTTTCTAGGGTTACGATCACAGCTATTTTTTCATTGCTACATTTATTAACGACCACATCAGGCACCATGCAAAATACCTCAATGCTTGAACCATTTGGATGTGAGCGTCGTCTGTCCAATATGAATCGAGGGATGGAGGTGAACTAAACAAAAATCATTTGCTCAAGTAGTGTCTGTAAAATGGAGCTCTTCTGATTGTACTGCTAAGAAAAATAAAAGTCCCACTTAATTTGATGTGTGTGCTTTAGAGTAAGTATTTTGAATGTTCTTGCATGCTTTGAAAACTCTCTCGACACCGTGAAGGTGCATGCTGCATTGTAGGTCAAAATGGAAATTAGCAGATGAGTTAGTTTCAGACTGCAAATGTGGGTATGTAGTTGGGACCTCAAGACAGTTTCTAGTGCAACTACGCAGAGACTTATGAGTAACAACAGCATGCCTCTTCAGCTGATTAAATACCAGGGTTCACTTCATCACTTAATGCTGAAGGAAGTCGTTAGTGGCACAACCAATCAAGCTACTTAATTAATCTGAAGTGTTTGGTGTCTTTTTCCTTGTCCTCTCTAAATACATTCCAAGGACAAAGTCTGGCGGAGAATACAGACAGAAGGTTGCTATGCAGACTGGTTTACTGTCCAGTGCGTTATTAACAGCAAACGAATAATCTGAAGAGTGTTTCACAGATGATACTTAAAGAAAAGACCTCTTACGAACCATGTGAAGGAAAACGTCTGTAGTAAAGGAGGGGTTTTTTTTTCCCTCCACTTGCCTTTGATTGTTGCTGGGTGTGAAAGGCTTATGGTGTGCTTCTGGGTTCCTTAGACTTAACAGGACTGAGAGGAAACCGATAAATAGATCTGAAAAAAGCAGTCCCTATCGATAGATGATCTGATATCTCCTTGTTGAAAACGAGTGTGCTTATTTTACAGAAGATGGCAGAATTTAGGCCTGACAGTTGTAGATCTAAAATAGTTTCCAGTGGTATAGTTCTGCCAGCTACCTTGTGTGGGGCAAGAACACAGACTGTTCCAGTGAGCTGTTTATCTTACGTTCAAGCAATCACTTGTAAAGTCTGCTTTCCCATGGTTCGGCTGAACCCACATTGTTGCTCAAACCTTGACTCACTCTTGCCAGAGGAAATACTAGGGTAGATGTCGGATCAGTTTGCTTTTGTAAGCAATGCTGAATGCTCTCCTGTTTCTCTGGCCCCTGCTAGATTCTAGGTTGCAGGGAGGCTGATGCCGGGAACTTACGTTTCTGTTGGTGGTGACAGGCTTAAATTATTTATTGACTTGTATCAATCTTGCATCTACCTGTTTCTGAAGTAAGCTTAGAAGGCTGGGGAGATACAACTGTGTGCATTGCAAGAGTTCTCTGAAATCATAGAATCACAGAATAGTTTGGGTTGGAAGGGACCTCTAAAGGTCTTCTAGTCCAACCCCCCTGCCGTGGGCAGGGACATCTTCAACTAGATCAGGTTGCTCAGAGCCCCGGCCAACCTCACCTTGAAGGTTTCCACGGATGGGGCATCCACCACCTCTCTGGGCAACCTGTGCCAGTGTTTCACCACCCTCAGCGTAAAAAATGTCTTCCTTATATCTAGTCTAAATCTACCCCCCTTTATTTTAAAGCCATTCCCCCTTGTCCTGTCGCAACAGGCCCTGCTAAAAAGTTTTCTGCCATCTTTTTTATAAGCCCCCTTTAAGTACTGATAGGCTGCAATAAGGTCTCCCCGAAGCCTTCTCTTCTCCAGGCTGAACAACCCCAACTCTCTCAGCCTTTCTTATAGGAGAGGTGTTCCATCCCCCTGATCGTTTTTGCAAGTTTTCCACACTCTGTAGATTTACAACAGACACTAACTCCTCCTTTCTTACAAAGCAGGGCACTGACATAAAAATTTTAAGCCACAAGTGCTAAACATTTAGATTTTTCCACTCCCACAACAGCAAAGTTGGCTCAAAGGCTTGTTTAATGTGTGGCAGCTTCTTCTAGTTATTCCTCCCCTCCCAGCAACCAGGCAACTGCTCTGCCGTAGCCAGCAAATGAATTGCTGGGCTGTATCTAATGCTGGACTGGAGCAGAAGTGTGCTGTGCTTGTACGGCAGCCTTGTGCCCAGTACTACGAACAGAGTAGCAGTGGAGTCAGGGTGTTTGGCTTGGTGCAGGTACTTCTGATGATAAACATTTCCATTTGTTACCTGTCAAAGCTAGTCCTTTTTTGCCTAATGCATTCTGATAATTGTATTTAAGGGAAAGGGGCACGCCATTTTTTTTTCATTCCTGAACAGGAGTGTGTGCACCTGCATGTTATATTAGAGGAGATTAAAAAGCGGGTTTAACCATGTAATTTACTTTAAGTCCTTTTAAACCACAATTTTAAAGCTGCTGGGTTAATGACAAGAAACAGCTTGCCCTGCGTGGGAGGAAAAAAGCCCTCTTTCATACTTGATGAATTTATATGGCATAATTCTAATTTTCCCATTATACTGTGGATAGTTGTGGGGAGCTTTATTTCCTGTATCCTTAATTTACAGTCCAGCAAGAGACCAATTACCATATCAGCTTCCTCAAACAACTGCCCAGCTACGATTCTGGAGCTGAAAATACCCATCATATTTTCCACTCAGCGCTCCTAATAATTGACTGCCATCCCGCACTGTTTGCTTTCTCCATAAAACGGAGCATTTACATGCACTGCTGCCTTCCTCCTTGAGAGGGACTTCCAGTTGCCTCGCTTGTGAACAGGAGGAGATTCAGGGAAGCATCTGACGGGCTCTCTGAGTCCACAAGAACTTGCTTCAGAAGTCAGTAATCTCAAGGCTTTATGGAAACTGCCCTGAGGTCTTACAAAACCGGTGCTAGAGGGTTGACAAGGAAGGGGCCCCTCAAACTGCCCTTGGCCACAGGCTGCGAGTCCAGGACAGCGCAAACCCGGGAGAAGACTTGGGGCGCCTGAATCAGTTCTGCAGATGGCTACAGACACCAAGTGTCTCTGCACCATCTTGATAAGAAATTGTGTGAGGCTGTCAGATCTCTGTGGTTGGCAATGCTCAAACCTCAGCTGGACATGGCCCTCGGCTGCCTGCTGTTAAACAGGCTCTGCTCTCAGTACGGAG
The DNA here is from genome assembly GCF_965638725.1 of Aptenodytes patagonicus. Lineage (NCBI taxonomy): Eukaryota > Metazoa > Chordata > Aves > Sphenisciformes > Spheniscidae > Aptenodytes > Aptenodytes patagonicus. Next base: position 195,442,501 of record NC_134949.1, on the reverse strand, counting down.
CAGCACCAGAGGACCGCTGCAGGACTCTTCCTGCCGAAATTACGCCGATTCTAACGCAGCAATGGGTCTGTCCTGGCTTTGTATCCCAACAGCCACAAAGGCACTCAAGCTTCCTTGGCAATCAAAAAGAAGGATCTCCCCAGGAGATTATTGCAGAAAGATCCTTTCCTTTCAAAATCCACTACCAAAAGTGAACAAAGACAGCCATAAAATCACCTGGTTAAGGTCAAGATGCTTCCTTAGAGAAATGAGAACTTAGCAGAATCTGTACTTATGTGACTTCGGAAACCTGCACGGGAAAGAGGCGGCTGTATACCATGACCTACAAGCAGTAGTCCCTACTACCTGTTTCTGCAGACAGAAGGGCAAAGCAGCCAGTATACAGCCGCCCTTTGCTTGGATTCACTAGAATAAAGAAATCATCAGATTTTGTTTGCTAAAGCAAAAGCCTGCAGGATGACCTCTGCAGGAGGGCAGGGAGGGGGAAAAAGAAGCTGCACTGTACAGTGGAGTGGGAAGCGGTAAAAAGAACGACTCCTACAGCGATGCGAGCAGGAGCAAACTGAAGGTGGGGTCTCCCTTCTCCCTGAGCTGAGCCCCCCAGGTCACCCAGCCCTGGAAGCAGAGGGCAGTTAATTCAAACTGCTGCTGTTCGCTACATGAACTGGCCGGAGATCTTAAGCAAGAGGAGCAGCAAAGCTGCAGGAAGCTCATTTGCAGGAACCGACAACCCAGCAGTTACTAGCTGGATCCTATTCCTAGTTCAGCTGCAAAAGTCCTTTATTTGGGTCGCACCCCCAAAGCCTCACCCATCATTCCCAGCATGAAGCTCTCCAACCACCACCTCTTTTACAAGAAACTGTCAGTCACAGGGGTAGTCATTAAAGGGTTTCTACAAATAATAGAGTTTAATTGTAACTACAGTAAAGATTTTCTATATACATTATGTTCACTGCTTCGGGTAGTATAGATTTGCCATGCATGTTTTATTGCACATATAAATAGTATACAAAGATTCGTGAAGATTCTCTTTTTAGCCATACAGGTTAAGACTGCATAAAAAGAGCTGTATTACAAAATATTTAGAGCTATTTATTTACAGCCAACTTCAAGCACATACTGAAAGACACTATCAGGAGAAAAACAAAATTTTAATTATGAAAAAACAAGATTTGTCAAAATAATAATTACAAAGCTTCATGTTACCATATATACATTGTAAAAAAATACTCAGGAAACCTGCATTTTATCCCTCAAGATGCAGAAATCAATATTCCTATTTTCATACTCGATCTTTGAATGCTTTTAAAATTTGATAAACTCTGACTTGAAAACTTCTTTACATTGCTCGTGCTTTTTGACAAAACAGATATTTGTGCAGCTCTAAAATATTAAAATACATTTTAATTTAGTGTTAAAGTGCACAGTACATTTTCTAGGAAACAATATGCTAGCTGCCAATCAAAATTACAATTTAAGTCAATGTTCCCTCTATAAAATAAACGCTTTCGCTTTGGTTGAAGTAACTGGATATTCCACGCATACTGTATGTCTCACTGTCTGCGAGTCCGCTCTCCTCCTCCTAACACGTTGCTGGCAATACAGACTAGCACATTGGCAACTTGTGGTATTAAAACGCATGGTCTGCATTCAAATACTGTATTAACGATTAAAAGTCTGCTATTGGAATAGTGGTAGTTCTAAATGCAGTGTCTGTGAACGCGCGTGTAACTCTGCCTAGCTACGTAGTAGTGACCAGTATGCATCGTTCTTCCAAAAAGTCTTTATACAATAGTTCTCTCCCCGTTCTCTTGCTTACCTATTTACTCCTCCCACCGCATTGCCTCTTTTTTGTCGTCACGCATTTCGAGCTACCTGCTTGTGTGCACCACTGACCCCTGACAGCCAGCCTTTCCGCCACATGCAGCGTTCCTGTCCCGCTTGCCGAAGTTACATCGCTAGCTTCTCGTAGGAAAGAAAAACGGATGTTCCAGATACGGTGAGAATGGCCGTGCTGGAACTTTTTGATCTAAAACGTGTGATGTTTTAATAATAAATTATGCTTTTTAAAATCTCTTCCAACAATTTTAAGTAGTGGTAAGAAAAAGAACCTTATTTCCTATTGCTGACATGGGATTAGAGGTCTGATCCTGCAAACATTCGCTACGGAACTTTGTGCTTAATTCTGTGGGAAAATGATGGAGACTATAAGGAGAAGCACTGTACCCAGCAGGTTGTATCTGGAAGATCAGGTCTTCTGAGACCGCCTTTAGCGATTTTAATAATTTTATCTCCTCTCAAAGGAATCCTCGAAGAAAACAATTAAAATTTTTTGGCTACCTGGTAAATCTTCTCGCTGATGTTCTTGTGCTGTTTTGTATTATTTGTTCTGTAGTGCTGTAGTCTTTAAAAGAACTCAAGTTACAGTGCAAAATTATATTTCAAGACACATGATCCTAATGCACATCACTCATTTTGTTGTGGCAAAAGTTAAATGTCTTGGTGCATAGTAAAATAAGCAATCAAAAAATATTTGTTCACATTTATTTTTCAAGTTTACATCTTTCCTTTTTTTTTTTTTTCTTTAAAACATCTATATACAAATAAAATGGGTGTGCTCTCAGCTTCAGCCAATTTAGTCTAGTGGGGGGAAAAGAGCTACTGGAATGTAGGAAACTCAAACGGAATGCAGGCAAATTTTTACCAATGTTCCACAAATTCAAGAAATAAAGAATGCCATTCCAGCTAGCTGTTCTTTTAATAAAAGCACCTATTTTGTTTGCTTTTTATCTTACTTATTAGAAAATACAATTTATGGAGATCTAGAGCTACTGCACACCAAGTAGAATAAAAAATAACTAAATATTTATATTAAAATAAAGTGTTTAACCACAAAAAAGCAGTAATAAAATACAGTTTCCTAATTTACATTTTGCATCCAAAGGATGAATAACAACTCACTAATAAATAATATTTATATAAATATTTTATGTCAGGGTATTTTTAAAAGGCAATAGCCTGAAGCAACTGCAGAAAAACCTAACGTGGTCGAAGTCGGATTTACTCTCCCTCGTCCCGTCCCCCCCCAAAATGATTACAATGATTCTTAGTTTAATAATACGAAGGTATCTTGCTGCAAGACAGCTGTGTACTCCACACATTTTCAAGTGGCAGAGAGGTGGCTGTTTTAGTAAGTACTGTACAAAGCGAGCTATAAAAGCAGTGAAGCGCCCATTTGCACTATAAAATGTTTCTGTTTAGTTTCTGGTTTGTAGTTCGACGCACATGTACAGTCTGAAAGATGATTTTAAAATCAGAAGTATAAGGATACTCTTGGAGCACTGGTTTTTTTCAATGCAGTTTGAAAAGATGGGCAGTATTTTGATTCTTTGATGGCACAGCGGAGCTGGTAACAGCAGAGATAGTAGTTTCATGTGAATAAAGCTTGTTTCACTGTGGTTACATCTAGCAATGCTTGAACTGTTACGCTCACTTTTACCAAGCCCTTTTCTTCTAGGATGTGATGTGGTAGGCAGAGCTTCTCCTAGAAAAAGACAAACAAAGGAGTAAAGATTAGGATATTCAATACTCGCTGCAAAACGTTGCTTTACATGAACACAGTTGGAACACAAAGCCCAACACGCAGAAACCGTTTCCTATTTTCAGTTAAAAAGAACTTCCTCTGATTTTGACAGAAAGGCTCTGATTTTGCTCTCATTACACCTATGAATTAGTGACAGATCTGGTAATATTCTGGGCCTCAGAAACCAACCTCTTCTGTGGTCATTACAGTACGTAAACCTCTTAGTTACTAAGAGTGAGGGCCAGCAAGTACACACTGAACTTTCACCTGCAAAGTGAGATAACACGGCATTTGCCCGTTACTAGGTATGAGTGAGACTGGGGACAGAAGGCTGGTTTTATCAGTCAAAAAAAAGTTCTACCGCTGAGCTCTGGACAGGTAGGTCTTGGTCCCAGGATACGCACCTTGAAAGCCACCCATTAGCGTTTACAGACAAGTGTGTGTAATGTTGTGCATTCAATGGGCGAAGCGTTTCGTTCTGAGTAATTAGCAGCTTACTTTGACATATCCAGGACTCAACTTTATTCACCATTAGGACACAGCAGTCATGGCCAGGATGAAACCTACTGGCTGTCCACAGAGGCTGTTACACCAGAAGACAGTCAAACAGTAAATACTGTATCTCCTACAGGTAACAAGACGCTCCCAGTGAATAATTACAGAAAGCCTTGCTTAGAGAGGTAGCCTTGTGTCATGGTTGGCTCTCTTTAAAAAGAAGTTTTTCTTAATGTAACTGGGTATTCCCGTTAATGAAATCCATGACATTATGAAATCAGGCAGCAGGTTTATAAAAAAATAAACGGAAAGGCTAGACTACATCACATAAACCATAATTACACCTGTGAGACTTAGTGCCACAACATGGAAGCCAGAAGTGGGATGACAAAAATATACAGATAGAAACCCAAACAACGCTATTAAACACAAACACGTGGATACGGTGTCTGGCTCGTGAAGTCCTTACACTGTGCATGTCAGATTGCTTTAAGTTTGAAAAGGCATCATCTACGTGATCTAACCTTCTGTTCTTTCCCTAAGCATCCGTACGTGACCATCAGCAGACATGGGACACTGATTTTTCAGAAAGAGAGGGTTGTTTTGATATTCTCAGTATTGAATCTCTTAGCTGTTCAATAAACTTTTAGCTTCTAAAAGTACTGATGCATTTGAGATTCTATTTTAATTAATTGCCTGTCTTCTACTGAATATTCTTCTTGCTTCTGTAATGTCAACTAAGGGTCTCTTATTTTATCTTTATGCAACTCATGGTCCTTTGTCACCCTTCCTCATATTCACATTGATTATATCTCCAATTTAAGCGTCACTAATCTTTTCAACCTCTCTTCTCATGACACATTTTGTTCAGCTCTAGTCCCTTCTCTGACCCCTGTGAACCGTTAAAACTAAATATAATATTCAGGATGATGGAACTGATACATACAAGAACAATTAATACAGTTTTTATCATGTTATGCACCTATGTTTAATTGCTTTTATCGGCTTCCACTGTTGTCCAGTCTTTGCTCAGGAAATCCCCTCCAGTGGGCCACAGCTCCATCAGAGTAGTACCAGTATTAAACAGCTGCTCCGCTTCTTCTGATGTTTATGACTTTCTTTTGTTAATGAGTATTTCCTTTATGCACAACCAACACTTAGCTTGCTTAAATTTTTTGTCAAGTTCCTCACACCCCACTCCAGCCTCAATGAGACAAGAACTGTGAAACTTACCTATTAACTACTGAGCCTAAAAAGTGAGAGCCAAAATTCATTCACAAGCATGGCATCTAATACCGATAACTGTAATTTATCTATATTTTATGTTTACATTTTATATTCACTAGTTAAGATGTTTTAATATTTTACTATCTTATGTTTAAAAGATTTATTTTAAACTTAATTTGTAATTATTTTTTTTAAGGTTCATGGTTATAGCCCAGAACACCAAACACACACTGTGGATTCCTTCTGCACTCACAGACCCAAGAAACAATTTCAAACAGGTAATTTTCAAGGAGCTTGGCTGAGTAGGTCTGCAAGAGACGGACAACATACATTTCTCCACATGGAAGATGCTGCAACATTCTGGTGATCTGCTAACGCTGGGTTTCCACTTCCATTGAGTTTGTGGATTCTGATTCACATTGACCAGACAGCTGCGGCAACTGCCCCCCATTCCTGCCTGCTACCGTGCCCCTCTCTGCTGGAGCTATTTGCCCAGTCAGCACAAAGGAATATCCCCACCTTGCAGCTATCCCAGCTCATCACCCAGATTTCCATTCCAAACCTACCCTAAATTGGTCATTTAAGTTAAGACACTGGGTTCTGCAGTTCATTCTTGTTTGTTCTTCTGACTGAGATAAGGACCTGCAAGCTGTCAGAAACAGTTCTCCCAGCTTTTATTCCTCTGGAAAAAAGTGTCTTTTCCAGAGAAATATATCAATATATTTTAGGATGCAAACTCCTAAACTGATACCTGATTAGCACTGGAGTAGCTAGAAAAGAAGGTAGAGATAGTGATATCAAATAAAAGGAAAAAAAAAAAAAAAAAAACCAAAATATTTCTACTTCAAATTTATGTTTTTTACTAAAAAATATTTTGCCAATCTGAAGTCTTGGGACACAGTTCATATAAAAGTCTACAACACTCTGATGCAGATAATTTTAAACCAAAATATATTCATCTTATTTATCGAGAATAACATTTCACTTCAGATGTCTGATTTGCATTCTCTCCACGCTCTTCTACTTCTTTCCTTGCACAATAGGCTCTTGTTTCACAGATTTGGTGGCCCACAACATGCCAGTATTTCATTAGTCTTCCATGCTAGACAAAAGGCATTAAATAATAGTGCCTGCTGAATCCAATATCTGAAAACTAAGCTATTAGCATTACAAGGCTGAAGGGTAAGGATCGAATCCAAAAACCCAGCCCCAAAACAACCTACCTTGCTAGATATATATGTTTGAGAATATTCTAAATTTTTCTATTGAAGCCAAATTTGCTGGAAAAGCCACAGTTAAGGATGTTGCCCTTAGAAAAACTTAAATTCTAAACTTACCATTTTTGTGGCACCTTACAGCACTCAGAACTAGTCTGGCATGCTTTCTCGCTAGGAATTTTGCAGTTGTTTATAAGCACATTTTCACTAAAAGCATAAAGGAGTGCATGCCTCATTTCATATAAAAACCCGATCCAATATAATTTTTCTCCTTTTAAAGACAATGCATGTTCTAATTCTTTTAAATACAGTATAGTAATCCAGTTTGCATAAAGCAACCTCTCTCCCCCCTGCTGTATTTACAAGATGCCTACTCAAATAAGGAAGGCTATTTAAGGAGGTCTATAAAAAAAACCAGGACTGTAAACTGTGTTCTAGGAGTGAGAAGTTTCACAGCATGTTACTTTTTCATATTATACATCATTCTTCATTAGTGCTTGAAACATATACAATTGACAGCCTTCTCTTATTAAGCAGAAGGTGGAACTCGGTTAGTATTTTATAGTTCTGCAGTTAAGCATGCAGCTATGATGAACTTTCCAAAACTGAGTGAGACCTACGCCATCTCCTAAAAATTACAAACTTCATCTTAACGTGTCACGAATCCATTCTCTACTCTAAGCCCTAATCACTATCTTCAAAGCTTTGTAAATGGCTTTCATCAACCCTGCTCACATACTTTTCAAATCACGGCTTTATAGTAATATATTTAACTCTTCTCAGAATAAGAAAAATCAAATCCTGCCAAGGATGGAATCCAGAGCACACTGATAACCAACTCAGCTTTCTGCATAACAGCAGTTACCTTGGGTCAAGATCCCAGGTGTCTCAAGTCCATTTTCCATGCTCTGCCTCACTCTCTAACCCACTACAACTGCTATCTAGAAACCACTGACAGCAGAGCTGTGAAGCTGCAGGCCATGAAGATTTCAAACCTTTTCTTAAATCTTGGCATTTTGAGACAATATGCCTGACCAACCAAGAGAAGAACTCACCCATGACTCTGAGGAGACTCAACCTCACCTACTTCTCCCTCCCCATCTTTGATAAGATTTCCATCCCTTTTACATCAACATCAAACCCATAACACTTCAATATAGTAGTATGAATCGCCTCTCTAAAAATACCCCTGTTGAAACCATCGCTGAACAAACCCCAGAAAGACAGACAAAAGAACTGGCTACTAATTCTCAAGACCAGTCTAAAAATCTTTAAAAACAGTTGTGGAGGGAAGGGCTGCCACTCCACTCACAGCAGCATGAATATCTCTCTTCTCTATCTACCACAAAAATGAAGATCAAAACTTTTAATGTATTTTTTCTCCCTAAGAACACAGAGGAACTTAATTATGTGTTGCAAGCAAACCACTTTCTACAGACACATAGCCATTTTGAATGGATAAAGATGTTTTCAAACTCATCATGAAGCAAAAGAACAAACTCCTTTTGACGGGGGGGGGGGGGGGGGGGGGGGGGAAGGCACAAAAAGGAGGCAGCAGCCAGAAGGCTGAGTCACAAAGCAACACAAGACGACAGTAAAACAGGTGTACCCACAAACATACATGTGTGCATGTACTTGCCAGGGCAAGTTTCTAATCCTGGAGCAAAACGTCTGATTTAGACGATGTAGAAGAAAACCAGGAATACACAAGGACACCGATCCCACAACGATACGTGACACGCTACACATACATATCTGTTTTCTTTGACATCAGATGACTTCAAAGTCAAGACAACTGTTTGAATTGGTTTATGCTAGGGCAAGCAGCTTGGCAAGTCAGATACAGTAAATATTCATCAAAAAAAGTAATTGTTGCCATTATATCATATGGGCAAGCAGTGAAATGACTGAATCATGATAACAGCAGGGCCCAACTGTATTTGTTAGCAAAAATACAGAGAAATGGAATTCTACAATTTGGCAAGAGCCTTTATCTTTCTTTCTTGTATTTGCAGAATATGAGATTTCAGATCTACAGGGAAAAAATAAAATATTCATAAAACAAATACTGGAATGTGTAGTTTCTCCAAGGACAAATTAAAAAAATAAGTCCATGTAATGCCCATCATTTAATGTTTGGAGCCAACTACTCTGAAATGGAAAGTCACTAAAAGAAACATCAGGGCCTTATATTTAAGCAAACATGTCAAATACACAAAACCTTGAAATTTTGCTAGGTCAAGGTCAAGTTTTCTTTTTAAAGAGTTGAAAAAACTATAGCAAATATTTACTTTTTCACATATCTAAGGCAATTTGAAATTATGTCTTTTTATATGTATTTTCCTTCTCTACTATTACTGTTGATGTCTGCATGTGTCCAAATGTCCTGAAGTTACCATTTGAAGTACAAAAGAAAAGAGCAGAAGATAAAAAAAAGCACAGTAATTAAGGCTACAGGTATATTTCATCATTGTTTCCTTTTAATTTCCAATGGAAAGATTAGTATGTTTTGTAAAGAATACACTTATGACCAGATGTGACAAAGCAAAAAAATCCCCAGACCTTCAATACTGCAGCTGCAGTTCTGTATTTGGAGTCATAGCCAGTTATATGTCTAAATATGTGCATCTTCTGAATATGTAATAAATTGCAAATATTTACAAAACTGTATTTGCAGATGGTGGGCTTTGGACCCTTTTAAGAATTCTGGCCTTGAGCCATAAAATTTTAAAAGTAGACAATATATTTTGCCAAAATGCCTCACAGTTTCATTCTAACATGCTAAGAAAACAGTGACCTGAAACTGCAAGGAACAAAAAACTTAATAAAGACAGACACACATGAAACAGTAAGAGAAAATGTATACCTACAGGGGAAATATCAATTATACCATAACCTTATATATTAAATTCCGAGAGATAAAGTGAAGGAATGAGAGCGTTTTGTATCATCAAAGTAGAATGGGTCACTACCTTAAAGCATTTTTATACTGCTCTTTCTGCATAATGCAGCTTTATGTGCTAGAAATGAAGGAAATGGCAAAGGTTCACAAAACCTGCTCTACCATTTTTTCTAAACCCGCATATATGACTGCTTTCATTTTTTTGTAACAGGAGTAAAATGCTAAGAATACTTCTTTTTTGTGAAAAACAATTACATGGCAATAATTTGGAAGTTTATTAATGTATATGGAGGAGAAAACCAGGCTGAGTACTTGCTCAGGTCTAATTCAATCCCCGTTCACATTAAGTGTAACTTTCAGAAAACATATTAGGAACACAATGGGATCCATATACAGCTTTTAGCTGTAAAAGTTTGTTAATATACAAGAAAAAGGATTTGAAGGACTACTACACTGCATTACACTGCACTTGAACGTATTTATCTGTTTTCTGGCTCAAGGAAAAAGAAAGCCAAATCCTCACATCAAAATGGCACTTGTAATCCAGTGCAAACCCTTTTTACCTGCATGTATATCCACTGCAATTTGTATTTGTTACTTTATTGCAGTATGGATGAGATAACCTCCACAGGATAAAAGAAAAATCAATATGATGGGCACAATACAGATTGTAGTAGACCAATTTATGAAGAAATCACAATTTGAAAATATCTGATGACCATTGCAATGGAAAAAACTGAATGGGGAAAGAAATGGGGGAGCAAATATAATTCATGTTATCAATGAATATGTGGGTGAACTACAATGTACAGTTTTTAAACCCAAGGTCATCAACTTAATCACGTGACTGGCTGTGAGCAGTAAGTACCAATCGTATATAACCAAATGTCTCAATATTGGGATCTCCTCAAAGGTGGAGAACCACCAGTCAGTTGAACTGTTGGTTTCCCAAGTACTAAAGCCACAGGAACACCAACACAGAAACAGGACTCCGAATTTTGCAAAGAACCCATTAGAGTAGATTAATGAGCTACATACATGTTTTAGTTTCCACCTCCCCATTTAGTGGGAGAATTATTGGCTTCAGGGATGGGCAGACAGGTATTTTTCACATTTGCATAATGTTTGAAATATATTTTGAGAACCATTACTATATTCACATTTCGAGAAACATAAGGGTATATTTTACTACTCCTTTCCGTGTAAGATTTATGTATATTCGGAAGTGTTATCAATAACAACCCAAAAAAATACAAAACTGGATAAACTTCATGTATGGTAGTAAGGCTGTGCTTGTCATGAAGCAAGAATGTTCATTTTTCACAGTTTGATTTCACAGATGGCTTCAACTCCGTAACTACAAGAAAGTGCTTGTAATGTTACACTTTAATTACTGTATATTGTCATAGTTGAGAATAGTGAGAAAATGTACTCAAAGTAACTAAAAGACAACTCCGTTTGCATGGTAGGCATATGTAAAGTTAAAACTTTGGACAAGTTTGAGAGATTATTATTGTTATGACTGTTATGACTTGTGCGTTGTTATGACTGGGGTATGTTCAGTTGGTCTACATTGGCACAACAGTAGTTCAGTTTCTAACCCAGTGTCTAGTCTGACAAAACACTCAAAAACACTGAAGACATGAACTTCCATTTCTGCGCACTGGAAATGCAAAACACACTGATATACTACTTCTCTTACCTCCCTCCCAAAGCTACTGAATACAGTGGATAATCAGACATAATATTAGACAATGAGACAGATGTGTACTATAGGACGGTATCAACAACTTTCACCACCTGATTTTCTAATTTCAAAAAATGTTAAAATATACTCATACATGTAGATCGGTACTATATAAGGGGTGCACAACACAAAGCATTGACAGGAGACCTGTTTACCACTTACGGGAGCAGGAGTAAAATCCCAGCCCAAGAGAAGACATCACTTTTGTCTCAAATACCAACACTGGATTATAAAGAATCATACAATTAATAGATTCTGAACTGATTCAAGCTTTATGTCACTTTCTCAGTTTCACTAGGAAATCAACAGCGTTAAAACAAGACAACGAAAATCAAGACAAAGATCTGCTGAAAGTGGAAGCTTAAATGTTGAGCTCCGATCCGGAGTAAGCAAGTGTCCGGTGTCGGAATCACTGAAACGAGCCACACAGTTAGAAGACAGGCCTGTGCAGGATGAGGGCACAAGTCTATAGCTACACACCCACCTAACTAATACCTTTGCCTCAAGTATAAAGAACCTAGGAGCACTCACTGAACTCATGCCTGGTCACAGAAGACACTCTTTACAACAGAGTTGTTATATATGTATGCACTGGAAGCTGCTAGACACTAAATGCTTTAAAAAAATTGGATTTATCCATTGTCTGAAATTAATTTTTCCATCTTAAAATACATATCTAATTATACATTTCATCCTTTTTATATATGTATGTATATATTTCAGCCATGGAAACCAGGAACAGAACTGCATTTAGAAGTTTTTTAATAAAATTTTACAAGTATCTGTGGAATGGGAATATTTATAGTGTAGCACTAAATCATAACCATATGGCCAGAATAATCAGTAACATACAAGTTCTTATGCTAGTTATTCTCTGAAAGTCTATAGGTAATTTTTTTATATACTAGGCAGTGAGAAATGAACGTTTTTATTTCACGGACACGAAACTGAGGTCCTTTGGTTAGCTAGCTTGAGACTGAATTACAAATGTAGCCAACAGCATCTAGGCCAATATTGCAATGTCAATATAGGTTTATATTCAAGGTTTTTGTATTTTTCAATCAATTTTCATTTGTATATTTCATGTTCATGCAGAGTAAAACAAGAAAAAAATTGCCTTATTCAAGTTTTACAATAGATGAACAGAACACAGAACTGGAAGGGAAATGGAGGTCATCAGTCCAGCACTCTAACCATAGGCAGAGTTCAAACATACCAAAACGCCTCCTGGCTAATGTTTATCTAACCAATTCTTTAAAACCTCGTAGGATGGAAAATCTAGAGTCTTCCAGGATGATCTATTTTCCTAGCTACATTGTCTTTGTTACATTCGTTACACAAACAAACAAACAAACAAACATTACCTGCAGTTGCACAGGTGATGAAACAGCGACAAGATAGTGATGTGACTTGCTTGATGTCACACATAAGAATGGCAGATACAGGAATCTAACAGCTTATTCTCAAACTATCTTATGGCATCACACTGTACTCCACCATCTTCATCCTGAAACATTCTAAAGTCCCTTGCCTATTATGGGTTGCTCATAGCCACCACTAATTTACAGTCATCTTTGGGGTGTAACATAGCAAGTGTTTAAAAGCAGTTCAACACTGCTTTGTGCAACAGAAGAAAAAGATTATTCTGTGGAATCTGGAGGAAAACAAAATGTAAGTAGGAAAACGTAACTACTCCAGTATGGAATTTAATCAGAACAGTAGAGATGACCAACAATCTTTAAAGTTACAGTACTCTTGTTAATCTCAAGGATTAAAAAATAACAATAATTTGAAAGAGAGTTCTCTAAGTGCTCTTAACACAATGTACGTTGAGATAATTGGCACCAACTCAGAAAATACTATCACCTGTTGAAGTGCCACCTCAGTTGCTTAAATATCTGCAGCATTCTTCGATTTTCACAAAAAGTAAGAGGCTCAGTTCTGTTTAGCTTGTGATACACATCTAGCCTCCACCTAAAAGTGGGATAAGAGTAGCTTCTCTGCTTTAACACATTTAGTGTGTAGTCTAGGCAACATAAAAGAAAACAAACTATAAATAAAGAGGTACATAAGTTCTTAAACTAGAGCTGGAGGGGGGAGAAGAGATGGGACTTGCCTTCAAGATGCTACTCCCTCTCTCCCCTATTTCAAGAGATTAATAAAGATATTACAAGGAAGGGAAGTGAGGGAAAGGGAGAAGTTTGTAAGACAAAGGAAGGAAATTAAGTACCTGTAATTTGTCAGAGACAAAGCAGAAAGTTTGTGTGCACATGCGAACAGGTTATGCTGTTAGCACATTCCAGTGATAAGTTATATACATCAAGACTATAAAAAGTATGTGGAAAAGACAAAAGCCTATTAGATCCCAGGAGCGAAAGGTAGAAGTTGATTGTGGGGTTTTCTCCCCGAGGGCGAGCAGAGTGTCAACAGTCTTTCGAATGTGACGAATATCCGACTGCAGGATGTCATACGGAGAGCAGAGGTCAGCCTATCCCGAAGGGCAGCCATTAGAACAGAAAAAAACAGTGCATAAAATTAAAAATACAAAAATAGAAAGATATTGATAAATAAATTATCACAATATTCTAGCATAAACATGTAGGAATAGTTTCTTCCTAGTATTGCCTTAGTCACTAGACACGCCAGCTTTCTTTTAATTCCTCTAAATACTGAAGCTATCGTATAATAACAATGTTAAGATAGAAGAGCTCAGGCCTTCAAATCCTTCCAAAATTATGCCCAGATTCACAAGGGTAAGGAGGTGCATATGATCCACTTATTCCAATGAGATCTGCACACCTTTGTCCATCTGGGCCTTATTCAAATACTTAAATGGAACCAGTTGTAAAATCTAACTTATACAATAGCAAACAGTGGGTTAGAAAGGTGTTAAAAGCACAAGCAGCAGCAATATGAAGTCTCAAGAAAAAGTACTTAAATTTAGAAGTATGCAAAATTCTCTAACATAATAAATAATCTAAAACTTGGTATTCAAATATCATCTTAAATGATACCCTGGGATGGAAACTGAAAAAGTCAATGTAGCACTAACTATACTTAATTTGAATAGTTTCTAAACTGAAGAATTTGACACTAAATTCCTTAGGTAGCATTTTAAAAGTTATTAGCAGGTTAGATTCCCATACTTTTTTTGGAAAGTATCAATGACTTCATGTAGCAATTTACTCTAGACTAGCTATACAAAATGCAATGTAATATGTAATAATAATATCAATATGCACACACAATATTTAACATTAAAATCAAACCAAGCAACAACTAGTACTTTCAAAACACAGTCTAAGATACACCATTTTACATTGCAAGTGAGGCCTTACTATCAACAAAGATGGTGAATATTTACCAAATAAAAATATACAAAGCAGGAAAGAGATCCCCTGTTTCAGAGGAACACTGTGTTTCTTTAGTAGCTTTTCAGTTTCACTTACTTAATGAATTGACAGTGCACCCAATAAATGAAGACACGGAAGTTCGGATGTCTGTTTTCTGTTAGTGCAAAGTTTCAAGGTCTAGTTGGCAATAAATTAAACTTTAAAATATTTAAAAGGCCTTTCTGTCCTGAAAAGTGACTAGTGAAACTGGAAGTCAGAACTGTCATTCATATCAAAGAAAAAAGGGACACTTTTTTTTTTCTTTTTCTTTTTTGCTTACCATGCCTGGTTCTAGCTTTAACAGGAGTTAAAAGCTGCAAAATTTTAATTTTGTTACCTAGGCCAGCAGATACACGGAGGGGGAAAAACACCCTGCCTAGCAACAACACTGCCATTTTTACAGTAATTTTTCAGAATTTTTTCAACTCAAAATTCTAGTGCGATATAAACTTCAATGCAACTGTATTTGGCTTTTTCTAAAGGATGAAAGCTCACAGACAGGTGATATAAACTTCAATGCAATGGTATTTGGCTTTTTCTAAAGGATGAAAACTCACAGACAGAACAAAACATGCTGATCTTGTTTAAAAATGGGGTAGGACTAGTACTGCATTCAAGAACATCTACATCCACAAGCTGCTTACCAGAGAAACAAATTTTAGGGCAAACAAACTACTCACTCATGACTATCAGCTATGTAATATATTGCACTTTTACCAAAGACACCAATAAACCCAGCAAATGCTGGATTAATTTTAAAATAGCATACAAGACTTAATTCCTACTTGTTGCAAATATATCCCAAAAATAATCTAAGATACATTGAACTTAAATTTCTATAAAAAATTTGACAGAACTTTTAAAAAAAAAAGTTCTTGTTTTATTTTGGGCCACCACCACACCCCCCCCCCCCAAACAGTCCTTACTGCAGTCAAATAGAGAAGGAAGTAATTTCAGAGTTAAGGAATGAGAGCTGGTAATAGGTTGAATTTTTACAGGCACTGAAGAACTTGCTAACCAGAGATTAACATACTAAGCAGTATACAGGAGAAGCGAAAGCGTACAGAAACAGCCAACACATGCAGAAGAAACTTCCTATGGGAACCGCCATGCTGTGCTTAGAGAAATTCAGTGAAACCTGGGGAAGCCTGAGAAATGTCTGATCATTTTTGCTTATTTTTGTGTGTTCTGGGACAATGGGTAATTTAGTGTTACATTCACACCTTATTAAGTAAAATATTTATATTGTATGTATTTTAAACTTCTGTAATGTAACTCTAGATAAAAAAAAAATAAAGCTTTTCAGTAATGGTGAATGTATTTCCACTTAAGTTACCAGAATTTTACAGATGCTGTGAAATGAAAATACCAAACTAAACATGACATCATGAAATAGTGAAAAAGTACATGACCCCCACCCAAAGTCTCAAAGACAACCAACCACCCACCCATCCATCGCAAGCACTGCCCTTCTCATTTAGGAGACTGAAATGATTACTAGTAAGAACTAAAAAGATCTATATACTTAATCATTACATTTATGGACTGACTTGTTATGTCTATGAAGCTACATGATTAAATCATACAGCTGCCAAAATCATGCACGCAAAATAAACACAGTAAGACAGAATGGGAACAGCAAAAGCATAACCAGCTGTTTGTGTGCACAAACCACCCTCACTCTACATGCTCCTGCAGTGACTGTGAAAACAGACAGCATTTCAAAACCAACCTCCTCAAATTTTGACTGGTAAAAGAAGTCGAGTAAGTCTGCAGAAGTGCATTAAAGAATGAAGTCCATAGTGCATTAAAGAATGAAGTCTGTAGTGCATATGTGCTATACTCAAAACACAAATGAAAGGAACCTCAGAATTATGCTTTCAGTACTCTAATTGACAGCATACTGAGCCACTTAACTCCATACTGTAGGCCAAATAGTGTACATTACCGAGCCCAGAACGAAAGGGTGGAGAAAGGAGTCATACCTCATAAAACTTACTGCAACTTCATGGATGCCTCCTGATGAAACTATGGAGAAGTAACTGATTACGTGAATTGATCAGAAAACAAGCATAAGTGGTAATGAAAATATACCTTGCATTAAACTGAGAAACATGATTACCAGTTGAACAACTAATAGGTGGATAGAAGATAAAACACTTGACACTCTCTGCTTGGTTACTTCTTTTACTTTGTTCTGCCAGTTTTAGCATACAAAAGCCTCCTGTTTTTTTCTGTTTGTTTTACTTAATTAGCAATTCCTACACTAACACAAATCATATTGATTTTTAGAATAATTCTGGCTGACATTGCAACATAACCTAGTTTTCGGGGAGGAGGTGAGATGCAGTAATAGCTCCTGTCTGCAGGACTCGAAAGTCACAGGAAGGGGCACAGCTAAGCCTTTTGTAATCTGAACTTTCATATGATGACCTGAGATCCAAAAAGCCATTTCTTACCATCACACTCCTTTCTGTTCAGTATGTGCACACCAAGTAGCTGACTGAAAATTTGAGAGACATGGCAGAAGTCTTTCATTCCCACCAGAGAAATAACTTGTCCCACTAAATCGTGCTGCACCACTACTGACATGCTGGAACACAGAAGCTCGATAAACCTGCTGTAACAACTGGCTGTGAAAGATTTCATTTTATCACTACCTTTTATCAACAGAAATTACCATTCTAGTATTAATCATCATAACTTAAGTCTATCTTTTCTTCAAGCTATATGAAGATTGACAAGGTGTGTCTGGTATGTGGGGAAAGACTGTCTTTCCTTTTTTTAAAAATAACTCTACCTAATTTCTCTGACCTGAAGAGGCCTCATAAAGGGCCAAAAGATGCTCAAGTGCCTAAACTGTTTATATATTACATTAGTGTAAGTTGCAGATCATAAAAATTAATTTTTATGTCTTTGTAAAAAGATAACTTCTGCATTTTGGCTCACAAACATTGAAAATACTTTGTTCAATTCCTTTTTTGACAAAATGCTTAGAAGGTCCTACCTCTGATATGCCATATTTGTTCATAATTGAAAACTAGAAGAAATGCAGACCAAAACTTGTAACTTTTGCCTTTTGAATAACATATTGCATTTACAGCTTTGTTTGGGTCTAAATCTCACTTGTAATAAAGTATCATTCAGCCCACCACAAATCAGTTATTTTTTCCTTTTGACAGGAATATTTGTTAACACTAACATTACTGAAAGTGCATAAGAAAAAATGCTCTGTAATATGGATTACCAAGAATAACAGCTACCAAGAATGAAAGCTTAATTAAATTATTGATTTGCAGGTTAAAATGGGAAAGTCTACTTCTTTGCTACTAGCATGAACACTGATTCTAATGTGGCAACTGACAAGTTGAAGAAATGTATATGACTATTTTTGTCTTTATTTATGTATGTTGTTACTGGTTTTCTGAAAGAGCAGTTGAAACCAAAATACTTCCATAACTTTACAAACATACTCATGTGATAATAATTCAGACTCTCCTGATCTTTTTTAATACCTCTGGGATGAGATGTCACTAAGAAGACTAAAACTGCATTAGAACTGGTACATTTGACACTTCGGAGGCCACGCTTACACACAAAGCGAAATAAATCAAAAAAATAGCTTTATTTTTTAAACCCAGAAAGTGTAAGAGGGTGGGTGCGATATAGGTGGACTGGGTAAGCATTATAGGTGGTGTCAGTAGCGGGTTCATATGACATTAACAATCTACTCCAGTGAATGGCACCATCCAAGTACTGCGTGTCATTCTGAAAAATGCAGTAGGACAGGCACCCCCTACTTACCGCGCATCTACTGCCACTTGCTTATTCAATCTGTGTCAGCCAAAAAGTAGGAGCGTTTGTCATTCTATCGCTATTACAGAGGAGGTTAGGCAATTTGGCAGTTTTTAGTTAACAGTGTAAAATAAAGTCTTCTTTTGTACTTTTCTAAGTGACAAAGATTGTACCTTTTCTGTCATATGCCTCCTGAGGGGCATGGCAGACATTTTCTGAATCTTCAGGCTTTCAGGTGCTTACCTGCCAGCATCCCTTTCTCACACCAAACAAAAATTTTGTTTTGTCTCAAAAAATGATCATTTACAAAGATCTCTGATAAGGCTCTACAGGAAAAGTTAGTGGCAAAACTGGACACAAGTTTATTGTCCTACAATTCTCACACTTTTGATAGTCTACCAGTGCAGTAAGAGCCTTGCTATTTAGTTTCTTATTAAAGGGTGAGAACCATATGCTTAAAACATCCCTTTTGCATATGATCCAGCACGTCCCTTCTACATATGATCAGGAGCATCATATGGCCATTAACAGAAAGTGATTTCAACATGTCACCCATTGTACTGAAATTCTCGTCTGGCAGGTAATGGCTTTCAGAATCATCTACATACCAGGTCTTTATAAAGAGATGCTCATGTTCCTGAATTTTGTATTTGTGATTCTTTGGTCAAGATGCCAACTTCTGATACTTATTATGACACAAAGCCACAGAAGTAAGAGACCATGCACATCAGCACAACACAGTAATTACTTAGCTATTTTCTTGGTTTCATTTTACATGATTTGACAGGATATTTTTCTAAACCTGTGGAGTTCAGGAAATAGCATGTACTCTATTCCATTCCATAAATAACTGAAAACAAACCAACAGGAACTATGACAATTTTAAATCCTTAAAAAAACCCCATGCAGCAGAATTTCAAGTTAATTCTCAGGAACTAAACATAGACACAAGTATCACAGAAAAGCCTAATAGCTATGGGTATTAGGATCCATAAGTGGAACCTATCACTTTCCCATAAGATGCTTGTTTTAAAAAAAGGAAATAATTCACTGCATCCCTTTTACTGGTTTGTCCTGAAGTAGTTAGGCAATGTACTACTCATCAACCTGAAGCAGCATTAAACACACCATCTGTAGTTCTTTAAAAACTTTGACAGTTGACTGTCATACTTGCTGCGATACATCTTTGTATTCCTAATACACATCCCTTCAACATGCAGTGAAGTTTATCATCTACCACCTAGTTCCGCAACACGATGGATTTTCACAATATATAGCAAACATATACATTTGCAAATTACCAACAGGTAATCAAAATCCTCAGAGTACTTAAAATCTATCATAAATTTACAACTGCAAGCCGTTCATTTAATGTTTAAGTGAATGAGTTTTGCCCCTCAAGAGAAGTTAACGCTTATTTAGATTCATAAGGATGGTTAGTTTATAAATCAGATTGGTAAGATCTGGCCTTGTGGTTAACGGGCTGTGCAACTCTGCAACAAATAATACTTTAATAAAATAAAAAAAAAATCCTAAAAAATTCTACACTAATTTCAATGGAAGCATTAAAGAGGAGGGGTAATAAATTTATAAAAATGTCTGTTCATCAAAAACAAAATGGTATTTTTCCAGAAAGCTTACTTAAGAAATCCAAAATAAAAAAACCTCAAGAGTAAAGGCTTAGCTTACCCATCTGTATGGCACTGCAAGGACCTTTGTAAATTTTTCTGTTTTATTTCCATTTCTGAAAGATCTCTTGACAACAATGAAAACAGCTCTTGGCCTTTTCTTTCCTAACAGACTATATCCAGAAAAACCTGACTAGTATTCTAATTTACTGAATAATTTATGATGCATCAGAAGACAATGAATTTTGGGGCAGCTTAAGAAACACTCCATGTCTACAAGCCCACAGCACTGAGATTTTGATCTTCTCTGAAATGAAATTTTACCTTTAATATGAAATCATTCTAATATAATAAATTACATAATTACAAGAACTAAATCAACCATTACAGCTTAGAGGCCCAGCCCATAACACTGAATTCTCAAATTACATTTATAATGAACCATTCATTGCAGTTGTAAGATAAAAGTCTCCTTCTCAAAATTCCTACAAATAGTGAAAATGAACTGTTACTTTTGCTGTCCTCCAAACCAAGTGCTAAAATACAGATAAAATATAAAGAATTCAAACTGGAATTCTTTCCCAGAGTGAAATCTTTGCATTATCATCTGCTCCCCAAGGGGGTGGTGGGGGAGATGCACACAAAATAGCCTTTTGTTTCAGCATTCTTGAAACACATACTAAAAAGAACTCAGTCTTAATTATATTGTCATATGTAGGCAACAACACAGGGAAAATACATTATGCAATTTTCATGTTTTCAGATTAAAAAGATCTTGTATAACCCTTTTACCTTCTTTTTAGGGTCGTGTATTTGAAATTAACTTTCTCTTAATAGGTACTTCTAGACCATAAGGAAGTCTTTGAAATATTCCCAATGAAACTCCAGAATTCATTACATTAGTTATAAAGATATTATTCCTTATTAATATGAGAATAAATTACATGATGAATGCTGCCATTCTTAAATGAAAAACTGAAAACACCAAGCACTGCAATTTCCCTATTTCCAACTTCTGAAACACATCTACACTGTAGAGCAACCTTACTCATACGTACATTCCATACTTAACACACAATGGTTTTCTTCACATCACTGCAGAAGTGTTTCAGTACAAGAGATGAGTGTGTTATCAGTCACTTTTACAATGCATACTATAGAGTACTTAATATTGTAAAAAAAGGAAAAACAATACTTAAAAAGAATGAAGTCCATATTCAAAAAGCACTAGGTAAAAATGCAGTTATGTTGTAAAATGAAAAAAAAGTGCAAACTTTTGCCTAATTACATATTACCTAATTGCCATATTCCTTATTTATTTTCCATGGCAAAGATAAGGAGGTATTTGGGATAACACTGAATTACTAATTTAAGACAGAAGTTGCAATTCTTAAGTGCTATGACATAAGCCACTTAAATGCAATAAAGTAGTATTAAATCACATTGTTCAAATCAATTTTTTAAGTTATATGTCTTTATGGCTGAGAAACTAGTTCATAAAGTTATCCTTCAGCTTTAAAGTAATTAATGTGTTTTGCATTTTTGATCATCTAGAAATGACAGACTTAATTAAATTACCTCTGGTATCCCCAGCTTCCTACATGCATCCAGAAAGTTTTCCACGTTTCTCCTGCATTTGGCCATGCTAAGTTTAGGCTGTAAAAACAAGAAAAACAGTTTATGACAAAAGAAGTCAATAACATTCATTCAGTCAATAAATTCATCTACTGGATTGTTCTTGTACTGATGCACCATTTCCATATTTCTCCTGAAAAGAATGCATAAAATTCTGCTCAACTTTTTTTTCTACCACTCTAAAAACATCATGTCTACAAATACGATCCAAGTACGTAAGTTGTGGATGCCGTGTGCTTTTATTAAAGTCACCAGCACATTTAGATCTCTATTTGTTCACACCCAGCTTGTGAGGTTCTAAAACCTGCCTCTTAACGATGATTTGTGATAGATGACATTGATTTGCTGGACAGCAAGTAAACTGATGAAGGATTTCAACATACATCATGGGGAACAGACTTAACTGTAATTAACAGGCTCTTACTTTTTAAATATTTTATGTACTCACAAATGTATAGTAACTATACACCATTTTAATGTCTCTGAAGAAGAAATTCCCTATTACTGTAGAATTTCAAATACTTCCATAATTTGTCTCACTCAACTATTCACCGAATAGTTACAGAAAGATGATGTTACAAAAAAAACCAAACCAACCCACAAAACCCCAACAACTCACTATTTTGCTTTTTCAATGCAAGATGTGAAACCATGGTAATTCCTGAATATCCACTTAAACTAAGAATTCAATATAGTAGCAGGGACTTTAAAGAACTAATTTTCTAGGCTAAAGTAATTTGAAGAATGTTTCAAGCAAGAGAACATCATCAATATAAACTTGAAACAAAATTAAAACAGATTTAAATATTTGCTTTTTGTTATAGAAAACACCACAAGATTTTTATCTTTAGGGGAAAAAAAAAAAAAGAAATCAGCAACAAAACTTAATTTTTTTACCCCAGAAATTCAAGTTTGCATATTTTGGCCATATCGTATTTTTACCAAAGACAGAAGTAATTTAAAACCAAGCAACAGTAAAAGAAACTCCACTAGACCATCTGAGAAAATGTCTTTTTCTTAAAATCTGTCTTCTGGGAAGTTCTTATAGATTGGCTCTGAAATCCACATGCTATTCTCAGAATCGAGTATCAGGCTGTACATGGTCAATATTTACCAATATGTACATTAAAAAAAAAAAAGGGGGGGGGGGGGGCGGGGGGCAGATAGTCTAAAAACATACAAAACCTCTTCAGAACCAAACTGGTATCAGAAATCTGGAACAAAGATCTGACCAAGAAAAAGACATCAATAAACAGAGAAAATACGAAGAAAATTAGGTTTCAAGAAATGCACACACACAGATTACATAGATTTTACGTCCTGAAATCTTCAGGTCCTTAGGTTTGGCAAGCCAATATTAAACTACTACAGCACATGTTTCTATTCCATTCCTTCTGCAGGTAAAAGGAGTAATTTCTACATTTAACCCAATAGGAAGAATATGCTAATAAGTGCTGTAAGTGCTTTAGTTACATGACATCTGCTAAGCCAGACATTGCTAAAGTTAATCTCATATTTCTTCAATCAACAAACAAGGGGCTAATTTTCTTTTGAAAAGGGTCTCCTATAATAAAATCTTGTAATCATAGAATTCCATAGTGTACTGAACAAAAAGGCCATTATGAAAAAAAATCTGATCTGTTGCTAGATCAGAGAGACGCAGGATAATTTTATTCACTTATAGATGTGTGTATATATACACACACACTCTATATTTATATATATAATATATAAAAATTAATGAACATTTGAATTTGTAGTAATGTAAATGTTGCCCCACAGCAAAGAACATTCATTGAACAGCAACCTGTTTTATGTAACCAAGTATCATTTGGCAATTAAACAGTAATTTTTTTTAAACGTTCCTCCCCCTCACCCCAATGTAACAAGAAACATTCAACTTACTACTGCTGGTGAAGGTACATGAATACTTCCTACAGACCGAGGACGAACATGATTTACTAAATGGCAGAGAACTACACCATCCATCAGAGCAGACCCCAAGTCTTCAGGCAAACAAATCTTTAGTCTTGTTTCAATGTTCTGCAAATGAAGAACACATACATGCTGTAATATAGAAATGGATGAAGGGGACAAAAAGGGAATATATATCCTCATCTTCTCCCATGACATATAGCCGGTTTTGGAGTTTTGCTTTACCAAGGAACACACTACCTTTATATAACTAATTCTTTAAAAACTAAAAACCAACCCCCTGTACCCTATGTTGGCCACTGAATTTGTAAACCTCTTTAAAAGAACTCAACACGTCAAATGCTGCTGTCATAATATGCATTTATTTTTATATATACATATAAAAACACATATGCATGCAATTAGCCATGTGATTGCACTACATGTGGCTCCTTCCTTTCACCATTCCCTCGAGTCTTCTACTTACGCATCTCAAATTTTCTTTATCATCAGCACTTTAAATCAGAACTACATTGTGTTAATCACTGTACAAGCAGAGAGTAAAAGGCAATCTTTCCCTAGTAGCCTAAAAATTACTTAGGAAGCATTAGAGCGATCAGAAAGACAGGTAAGGCAAGGCAAAACATTCAGATTTAAAAGAGAGTTTTTGGATACTTATTAAGTAAAACTGAAGTCTCATTGAAAAGAATTTGATATTGAGAAATAAAATACTTTGAAAATATTTGAGAGTTTTCCAGGAAAAAACCCTACAATAAGATTGTTACATATGATGAGCTTCCTAAATTGTGCTCTGTCCTGGTTTTGGCTGGGATAGAGTTAATTTTCTTCCTAGTAGCTGGTACAGTGCTGTGTTTTGGATTTAGCATGAGAATAATGTTGATAACACACTGATGTTTTAGTTGTTGCTAAGCAGTGCTTATACTAAGTCAAGGACTTTTCAGGTTCCCATACTCTGCCAGCAAGGAGGTGCACAAGAAGCTGGGAGGGAGCATAGCCAGGACAGCTGACCCAAACTGGCCAAAGGAATATTCCATGCTGTATGATGCCATGCTCAGTATATAAGCTGGGGGGAGTTGGCTGGGGGGCAGCGATTGCTGCTCGGGGACTGGCTGAGCATCGGTTGGCAGGTGGTGAGCGGTTGCATCACTTGTTTTTCCTGGGTTTTGTTCCCCTCTCTCTCTCTTGTTGTTTTCCTTTTCGTTACATTTTAATTATTATTATTATTATATTTCAATTATTAAACTGTTCTTATGTCTACCCATGAGTTTTCTTACTTTTGCTCTTCTGATTCTCTCCCCCATCCCACCGGGGTGGGGAGGGTGCGCGAGCAGCTGTGTGGTGCTTGGTTGTCGACTGGGGTTAAACCATGACATGCTCCAATCTTGAAAACATTCCAACGCTATACTTTGAGATCACTCTTAGATTAACTCTCAGAGATAATTACTTCCATTATCTTAAAATAGATATTTCTTATTCCTAGTTGAACCTCCTTAATGTCATTATTCTCTGTTAATACATTACCTCAATCTATGCTGGGTGTTTTAGGTGAAAACAGATTATTCTCTTTAGAATCAAAGGAGAGCGTAGGTTGGAAGGGATTTCCGCAGGTCACCTGGTCTAACAAATTTGAAATGAGATCAGAGCCTTGGTTTGTTAAGTTCTGGATATCTGCAAGGAAGGAGATTCCACAACATCTCCAGGCAACCTTGTTCAGTGTTTCACCACCCTTATTGCAAAGAATTTTCTCCTTATAGCTACTTGAAATTTCTTTCTCTGCAATTTGTGCCACTGCCCCTCATTCTTGCACTGCGCATCTTTGAAAAGCCTGGCTTTATCTTCTCTATTACTAGCCTTCAGGCAGCTGAGGACAGTCATATGATATTCTCAGCACTCTCTTCTCCAAGTAAAAGAAATCCAGCTCTTAGCTTCTTCTTCATACATCCTTTGTTTGGGTGCCCTCACCATGAAGTAGCCTCCACTGAACTCACTCTGGGGTTTCATTATATTTTCCCAGGTTTTCTTTTACTAGACACACTACTCAAGTACTCACATGTATGGTCTCAAGTCCCAAACAAGGGAGTGCATCACATGTACTAATATGTTTTGCTTTCCCCTTGGATTAATTCATACATTAGAAAACATTTTTGGTGTATGAGATATGTACAGAAAGTTATACATTAAGAATACATTTTGAGACTTTTTTCCAAATCTGTTACAAACAGGTTTATAAAGTTAATGAATTAAAAATTCCTTCTCTTAAAAACCTGATTTGCCTGCTGGGAGACTACTTAGTATAGATCAGGGTGCTTTTTTTTTTTTTTTTATGAGCACAGCACATCTACAACACTATTTCAATGCCAGTTCATGGTTTGAGACTAGATTTAATTAAAATTGAAGACTTCAAGAAGTGGATCAATTATCTTTAAATTTTGTCACCATTGAAGAACTGCTCTCTTTTTCAAAATCATCCATGCTACAGCAGCAATTTGTTCCACTTAGCATGTCAAAACTATTGAAAGTTTACCCTTTGAGTGACAAAAATCAACCAGTATTTCTTGCTAGACTCTATTGCTCAAGAGTAAGTGGTGAATCACCCTCAAAATGACAACTGTCTGAAGTGCCCATGGATGTATACAAAATCAAATGGCTCAAATGGAGGAGAAATAAGTCTGTCTCTGAAGAAAAAGTTTTATGAAATGGAACAATTTCTGTAAAAACACACCATTCTAAAGAAAAGGGGGGAATGTATGGAAGAAACACCAAAGATCTCACAATATATGGCTCAGGTGAAACAGTTAAGCTAAAGGTAACAGTGCATTTAGATTTCTAAATAAGGAACCTGAGTACTGTAATAGTTGTTCCTTCTTGTTTAGTGCCCAACTTGGTTAAGGATGCAGGTTCTGTGGAGTCTCACTAAATTCTAACATTCCATGAAACAATTCAAAAGCAAAATATACTAAGGGATTGTTTATTCAATAAGTGTGAACTTAATGACTTACATGGTCTGGCTATTTTCCTGTACAGTACATAATGAGATGGTCTGGAGGTTGCTTCTCTCATTAAAGGACCCAGTATACCAGAGTAAACTTTATTAATTTGAAAAATCTCACTATGTACTTCCAAACAGGGCCAATCTTCTAGCTTCTGTCACCACTCCTTGACTTGTAATCAAACTTGTCATAAGAGACAACAGAACTTTCATTTCAGGACACAATGCTTCAGGGTGAGGGCAAAGAAGGATAGTGCATGGAGCTGAAGGTCAGTAACACATTAAACCATTATTACTGGTAATACCTAATACTAATACAGTGTAGAGAGATCCTTATTAAGTCTCCATGATCATGTCTGATATGGTGAATAACTTTTTTCTACTTTTCACTGTGAAGGATTAGCTGAACTAATGCACAAGGCAGGAACCTCGAGGACATTATTTTTAGGAACAATTACTTGGGGACTTGCTACATACTTGTGGTAACTCTTCAAAGAAAGTTACATTAAAAAGTTACGTAAAAAGCTGCATTGACACTGCTGGCTAGACTACGCTCAGAAGAACTACATCCCACTGCAGTTTATTACTGCTATTTCAATTTTCTTCTCCGTTACCAATAACCGTCTCATCTAATTCCTGCATCTTGTCCTTTTGGCACCATCCAAGTTTAGAATTGGTAATATACTACATTCAATCAATTATGCAGAATCTTCAACAAGATCTGTTCTGTTCAAAAATTCAGCAAGACAAAGTAAGATTAATCCAGGCTTAAAGCAGGTGAGGGCCTGAGATAAGGGAATGAAGATCTAAAAGTCCTCATAGTCCTACATTAAACAACCCACCTTTTGAACACTATTTGGTAAGGAGAAAAAAGTGAATTCTCTTGCTTTAAAATTAAATAATACAAGATGTTATTTAAAATAAATGAATAATTTTGGAATTAGTCATTCCATGAAGCTAATGACATAAGAACAAATAATCTTGTAATTCAGTTGCAGTATCAAAGTCACCTACCACACTTTCAGGATTTGCACTGCGTTTAGGAGTGCAATGATACCATCTCCATGATGGTATCATAGGATACCAATGATACCAGTAACATGACATAACTGGAAACCTTGACAGGTTCAGGCTCACAACATTCCTTGCGGCAAAGGCTGTCTTTTTTTTTTTTTTTTTTTGACACAAATAGGTGTCACTCAAACAGCACTACCTAGGTATTAGCTGAGTAACACAGACCCTATGCAACCACATGCAGCAATTTTTGCATCAGGCTCTAGCTTCTATATTCAAGACAGTATATCAGGAAACCATCTTGTATATTCAGATCTTCAAGTGATGAAATATTAATTTCATTTCTAAGAAAGTTGTTTCAAGCATTAGTTATCTGCTTTAAAAAAAAAGTTTCTAACTTCAGCTTTAACTAATAGATTTCATTATGCCTTTTACTTGCTAGACTAAAGACTTCTCCAGCTGTTAGGAAATAGTTTCTAGACCTCTCTACCTCTAAAGGGATCACTTCATCCTTTCTGATGGAATTAAATAAATTCTTAATTCCACCAGTGCAAGGCATGCTGTTTAACTGTACGTCATTCAGGTAACTCCCATTATTATTTCCCATTTTTACAAAACCTTTCCTGAAGTACAGATATCTCACCGTGATAAAGCACTTCAGGAATAGTCTCATCAATGTGATTTGCAGAAGTAATATTGCCTCATTTAACCTTTTTAATATTCTCCTACTTAGACAACTTTCCCAAAGAAAAATTAAAAAATACATTCCATTAGCACAAATTAATTCTACCAACACATACCTCACGTAGCTGTTCCACAAGCTCTCTCTCTTCTCTCATCTGCTCCATTTTCCTTCGAATTGTAAATTGTGGGTCTATCGATTCCAAATTTCTTTGTGGTCTTAAGAACACTATGATTTTAAAAAAGACAGATTTTAGTTTAAAAACTAACGTCTTGATTTATTAATTTCTAAATGAAGTAAAATCCTTAAGAACGTCTCCAGCAAAAACCGTTAGAAAATTTCTCTGTCCTAAGGAGGACAGAAAAATCTGATCTTGGATTACAATCATAAATGGATATTTTCTGGATATTGCTCTGAACGGCATCATGCGCCATCAACGGAGTGGATAATTTTTCAAACAAATCCTAATCTCAACAGGCAAGTTTTGTCAAATGATTAAGCACCTGCACTGTCCCTTAGAGATTCTGATCTGTACAAAACTTTGTATCTAACATGGCAAGAAACACTTCTTATTCTTTTAAGTAGAACCCTCTCCTTCAAGATGCTGAATTGTGTAACACGCTGTGACAAGCATCTTCCTACACAGGACAAACTGCTTCCTAGATAAGGTTATACTAAAAAAAAAGCCCACCCACCAAACAAAGACTAATGTAGGCAGACTTAGCCGTTCAGTAAGTCTGCCTCCATTGAAAAGTCGTACTGCAAATGTAGCATGGCAAAAACTCACCGCAGTACTCCCTCCCACCAATTCTCTCAGCTGTATCACTTTACCCACATATAGCTCCTTGAAATAATTACATTAAATCTCTGCATATATGCACCTCTACACTTCCTTTTTTGTGATCAATGACTGTTTTGAATGGTTCGGAAGAACAAGAAGAGGTACGCTCAAAAAGCGACTGTCACCTGTTTGCCACTCAAATTATAGGCCAACTTGATTATTATGGAAAATGATACTGCTTCAAATAGTGTTTTCTATTATTACTTTCCCGCCTCTCTCCTGAACGCAACAGGAAACCCTAAGTACCAATTAATAGGGTGGAAAGTGCACAGCCTAGAAGCCTCCGTTTTTACATACAGCTACTGCTCAGTCCCAATTTTGTTAATTTAAGGCCATTAAAGAAAGAGAGGATAATTTCTGGGTCAATAAGTAACAGGATAGAAGAGAGGAGCCTTTTGTTTCCTAAAAGGCACATTAGAAAATTGGAAGTGTATGAATTGCCAATAGCACCTACTAGAGGAATAAAAAAAGATTAATTACTCTTGACTGTACAAAAGGTACGTGTGGGTGTAATCACAGTAATTCTGATGTTCCATTAAAAATTGTGGCACGTCAGTCATTTTATTTAGGTTGTGATTTGGGTAATAGGTTGAATTTTAAAAATCAGTCCTCAAAATATCTAACAAAATAAAACATTGAACACTTGGTAGAAGAAAATTTCATCTACGTTCTGACCAAAAATAAACTGTTAATGAAGCCCCCAAATTAGTTCAGGGTCAACATACATAATTGTACCCTCTGACATCTAGGGCTCAGATAAACAAGACAGTTTCTGCACAAGAAATACTTTGAAATCTCAGACAAGTCTAGTCAACAGGAATCTCACCTAACTGTACGCAGGTTGGTTAAGTAACAAAACTAATAATCTGAGCTACTTCTCTAGCCAAAGGGACAGACAGACACCACCTATTATAGGTAATTTTAAACTAATTAATACATTGGTAAATTTCTGATGAAAGCACTTCTATATGGTGAAAATTAAACAATTAGAAATATCTAAAATGTCACTTAATAAATCATATAGTTTAGGATGGCTACAACAACAACAAAAATCAACTCCCAAGTTTTCAAAGTGCAAAACCTCTTACCCAGGACTTCCATTAAACTCCAGAATTGTACTGAATTAAAACTTCTGCATTAGCAACTCTGTAAGAATTTTTTGGAGACTGCTCCTAAATTTT
This sequence comes from Aptenodytes patagonicus, assembly GCF_965638725.1. NCBI lineage: Eukaryota > Metazoa > Chordata > Aves > Sphenisciformes > Spheniscidae > Aptenodytes > Aptenodytes patagonicus. The sequence goes on along the minus strand of NC_134949.1, from coordinate 195,412,238 downwards.
TAAGAGCTGAAATAAAAATCTCCTACCACATTCAGTAAAAACTGTAGTTGCAATTTCTAAGATTTTCATTTTAGAAATAGTTCATTGTACAACTCTAATAATTGTGCTTTGCTGCCTCTCACAGATGAAATACCTAGATAAAACCTTGCTTGAAGAGTAATACCATATTTAAATGGTATTTAAATGCCACTGTAGCTTTATTAGCAGCAGCAACATTTCAAATGATTCTCTATGAAAGCATTAGTTCATATTTATGTTCAGTTTTGCAAGTGTCAGAGTATTATTATGGACTTCATTCAGTTTGGCCACAGCTATCTTTGTTTAGGCCTTTGCTAAGCCAATATGAATGTCCCAAGACCTACTTCCTTCCGATTTCAGACTACAAACACCTGTTAATGAAAAGTAAATATCAACATTACTTATTCAACTCCATTCATGAATGAGACATACATTCCACCACGAGAAAAAAGGCAGGCTAATCTCAAGGCAGTGGGAAACTACAATTAAAAGTTTCTAAATAAAATAAAGTAAGTTTAATTGATTAAAAACCAAAACACTCCCCACACACTCAAAAGCATCAGTTATAAAAGTTTCAGTTATTTACTGAATTTAAAGAAAAATGTTCTAATGCAGGAAGTTTTGGCAGTCCTGAGTATTGCTTGCCTTTCTGCATTACACACGTTTTCCAGCAAGGGGAGCCCATATCTTACACACACCTGAAGATCTATTTTTTACTCTTTCCAAAAGCAAGTTTCTGCTTTTTGAATCCATGGTCAACCAAGGTTGTAATGCTTGTTCCAATAATTGTTGTAATGCTTGTTCCAATAATTTTTTTAAAAAGTCTCAACAAGTTAAATGGGCAATAGTTAATAACATGATATGTATTTGACATACCACAGTCAAGGACAAACTTCCTTGTGAAAATTTTCCTTTTTGTACTGAGTTATAATGCACATAGGTGCACTATTTATAGCACATCAAGGAATTTAGCGTCCCAAGTACTTACTTTGACAACATTATCCTTCAGGTAAACAACAAAATGATTTAACCTGACTCTAAAAATAATAGACAAAAAGAACATTGGACTAATGACAGGCAGAGGTGAAGTCAGGCTAGAAGTTTATAGTTAGATTTCCCTTTGATTGATTTATTCAGTCCAAATTTAAGTAACAGTGAAGTTATTACACAGAGTCATTTGCTAAACCAAAGCCTCCACAACGGTATGGACATTGGTCTTGGGAGACCTGTCTGTTCCAAGCCTTATAACCTCCCAGAAATTCTGGACTTGGCCTCCTCTATTACAGAGCTCTTGCCAGATAGTTACATTAAAGATGATATGAAGTATTAAGATGCTACATCGATGCATGGCATTTCTATATCAAAGGCTACAACCTATACTAGCAAGCTACACAGGGCTAGCGCATGGATCCTCAGCACTGGCCTGCACACATCAATACTGTTAACGATGTTGCTTCCTGGTACAGTTTTGCTCGGTGCAAACCCACTTCTCTTCTACACAGTGTCTAGGTATAGCTTGAGGAATAGAACAGGCAAAGGACATTCCCCAAAGGCAGCTTTAATGCAGCCATCCTGTTTCGGAAAGTAAGAGTGCTTAGGTATGGATTTGAATCATGCTGTGCCAACTAACCTCAATGCCAGAGAATGGTCTCTGGTCCGTTTTACTTCCTACCATAGGAAGATACACCTTGGATAACAAACTTAGCCCCAGATAACAAACTAAACAGAAAGGCAACAGTCCTGATTTAAAAAAAAAAAAAAAAAAAAAAGTTGTAAAAGCAGTTTTCTGTCATCACAGGCCAAGGTAATAAACACTAACATTTGCATTTGGCTTAAGATTTGAATGACATGAGACATCTATCTGTTCCAAATGCACAAGCACATGCTAGTCCGTACTGCTCGTTTCATTTAGAAGAATAAAACAGTAACAAATCTAGATTAACACAGATCAAATTCTGCACTGATAGAAGTACCTCTAGCTTTCTCTGTTAGAATATTCATCAGCAAAACGTCAAGTTAGCTTCATACCATCATGAACTAAATTCAGTTTTTCAACTTACCATTATCACAATTCTTATATTCCATACTCATTTCCTTTAGGAGCTGATTCCTCACATATGCTGTCTTTTATGGTTTAATAATCAAAAGCACTGTGGCAATAGCGAGTATTGTCAAGTAATGAACTGAACTAAGAACGTAGGCATTCTAAACTAAATGTTGGCATTTATCATTCAAGATTTGTGGTCTTGGTTTCAATCGGATGCTTTTGACAGTTTCACTGCCTTCTAATTCCTAAACACCCTTCTAATTTAGGGCAACTAGAAGAACAACAGTCCTACTTTAAAAAAATACATCTGCCTATCAAATATTTATAACAGTTTAATTGTCTAGGTTCTGTTTCTTCCATCTGACATTGAACTATTAATGCAGTATAAGACCCTGATAGCCCAAACTTGGCCAGCTTTGCATATTAGTGCCATGACTCAATGTACTATGACAGTGACACCCAGGAGAGAAAAAAAACAAAAGCAGCAGTAACAAAGTCCACTAATGTACCTGGTCTTCACTACGCACAGAGAAGTTTGACAGCTTACTAACAGTTTCTGTTGGACAGAAATCACTATTTTTGCTTAGCTGATTGTTTCAGCTTTGTTTCTTCATGGATTCCTCTTTTAATTAAGTTAGTTATGCACCTGCATCAATAACTGCAGATGGGAGCAGGATATTTTTATTAACAGTCAGTATCTATCAAAAAAATAAATAAAAAAATGCAGTAAAGACAGTAGTGAAATTAATTGCTGTTTGAGTACAACTTTTATACACCCTTAAAAGTAAAGCAAGTAAACCTATATTGGAAATAGTTCTTGGAGTGGATATCGTGGCAAAAGTTGTTTTGCCACACTTAAAAACAGTGACACTCTTCACTCATTTAATTTTGATACTACATATTCTACAGTAAATTAATGTGCATCCTCTGAGGTATTTAGTCTTATAAACATCCCCTCAAGAGTACTGTCTTTCATCCTCAGCCACATGGGGCATTTGCCATACATTCAGGTTTCTGAAAACACAAAATTAAGTAAATTATATATGGAACACCTACCATTGTCACTGTCTCCTTCAGATGGGATACTGTAGCTAAAGTCGTCCCATGTTTGTGCCTGTGTAAGTGTGTTGAAGGAGATAGGAGGAAGACTGAGGGATGGGTCTGCTGGAGGGGAGTGATAGCCAGTCCAACCACGGTGGTATAAGGACCGCAGGGGGGATAAAAGGGGGCAGCAGCATTTCATATATGGCATTAGGATTGTATGGTAATGACGAAGATGTAATTCAAAGGTGATTAATACACAATGCATAATTTTTGAGAAAAGAATGAAAGATGGTGCAGAATAAAAAGAACGAAAAGTTTCATGTTAGTACTTGTGAATCATACATCATATGCGCAGTTAAGGCTGTTAAGCTTAGCAAGATCATTGTAACCATAGCACTTCACACAACTTGTTTACAACCAAGTTTTAAGAAAAAGTACCCATAGATTTTACATTATAGCCTGACAAAAACCTTAACTCTGTGAATCAGAAGGTAATACCATCAGCTGTGAAGTTTCAGCAATGCAAAGTTCAGAGAATAAGAATTTTGGTATTTTTTGTAACTATGTAATGAGAACACTTCCTCCCCCAAAGACAAAGAAAATCTACACATCCATATGAAAATATTATTACATTACAACTTCCTAGCTGGTTTTGATAAGTAGCAACTACATTATCCCTTGGATTCTCATTCTGTTGAAATATGTTCTGCAAGTACATGTACTACAGATGTTCTCCTTTTGTTTTAATTCACTTAATGGTACATGCAGCACTACTTTTATTTCTTGCTGACTCCCCCAGCAATAAGTCCAAACCTACAATGGGCCCACCACCCAAGGAAAGTTCTGGTCCTCCGCAACTTTTACAGACTTTCCAGGGACAAGAACAGACATACAATTCCTCCAAAGGGTGATCCTAAGTTTGCGCCACAAGCCTTGGCAAACCTGCACTGTAGACAGTCTTCTAACAAACACAAATTCAGTAATGATCCAGCTGGGCTCTCTAAAGCATGCAGAATTGCACATTTCCACAGAAGGTGCAACAGAGTCTGTAGACTATTCACCAGATGACTGTAAAAGCATGTCACACCTACAGGTCATGACCACCCATCAACTCATTATGGAGCTAAACTTGTACAGCAATACAGTCCCTATTCTCCATCCATTCTGCCTTCTCTCCTTCAACTAGTCATGACAACACCCCTTATTTGTTCCTCAAATCCTTCAGTGGACATTTTTATTCCTTCCCCACCACATCTACTCTGCACTTCTATCTCCTAATTGTGGCAAGGATTTTCGCCCAGGCTTTCCTCAAATCTCCATTCTACAGTGTTTCAGAACTGGACACTGACATCCTTAAAATATCTCCTCCCTGCTTATCTTCAGCACGTCAGCCATCCTTTCAAAGCTTCCCACTGGTTTCCTATTTTTCTGACACAGAATTTAAATCTCTCTTTCTCTGCCCTTCACAAGGATGTCACTCCTTAATGAGCTTTTCCTGTATCTGATCACAATGTTCCTTACCACTTCTGCCACAAAAATTATGAACTCACTAATTTCTTGGTTTCCTACATATGTTTCCATGTTTTAGCTACTGAATCCCAAACACAAGCAACATTCATGCTCCTCAAACTAAACTGGAGATTATAAACTACCTCTACTCTAAATGCTAAACCATAACCCTAAATCAATTTAAAATTACTGTGTAGATCAAAAAGCAGCTAAAACCATTTAATATTAGAAGAAAGTCCAAGGTAAAGTTTCAGTAAGCACAGAAAGTCCCTATTTTATACCATTCCAAATTAATAATCATAAGGAACTTAATCACATAGACTTTCTCCTTCCCACAATTCTGGAATCTGTATTAACATGATAATTCAGTGTCGTATAAAACTTCACCTTAAACTTCTCTTCACACTCAGCTGTTCAAGAGCTCTCTCTCTTTACCCACACCCTTTTCCAAAGCCAGTTTACTGCTTCTGACTATTGGGACACCAGATCAGCTGAACCTGAGTCTCAGCACAACTTAAACTCTGAGCAGAGTCAACACTGGGTAACAGAATAAAGATTTATGGCAAATGATAAGAGTCTTTAATTATGCTGGCAATTAGGATCCTCATTATTTTCCAAAGTACACAGATAACGCAGGTAGGGAAGAAAACAAATGGAAGGAAAAAATATCCAGAGATTAGAAAAAACAGTAACTAGCACTGAAAAAAGGGAAAAATACTGTCAAGTTCTAATGATCATTATGTGTTCCAACAAACTTGAAAGACAGTGACGCAAGCGTGTCCACAGAACTAACATTGTGCTTCAAATCCTCTACAAGTTACCAAAAATGAAGACACTGGATTCACAAGTAAGATTATGCTAAGTAAACAGTTGCAAGGGAGCAACTTTTAACTTTACAATACAAACTGCTTTGTGATTTTGAGTTTTGTCAGTGCTTCTTTTAGCCTCTGAAGGTACAATTTTTTGTTTGTCTGTTTGTGTTGCTGTCACCTTGTTCAGCAGAAACTATGAAACACAGTGACCTCAAAATGGCACAGAACAAAAGCAAAAAATATTCGAGTACTGCAAGCTGTGTTAGTAGGCGTTCAGGCTTCAAGGTTTGGCTTATTAAAGATATCATGGCAAGAACTTTGCAACACTCAGTTTCAACAATTAGCACCACTCCGAAGATTTTAATCAATTCATGAATCAAGCATAAAGAGCTTAAATTTATTAACTATTTTGAGTTATACCTTTTCAGAGAGCAAAAGCACTTCCCAAGAGCAAAACTATGGTTCTAAGAAAGCTTGTAATTATTGGTTCTTTTCAATAGTAATTTTTTAAGGTTTTCAAAACTAATGTGAATTTGAGAAGCCTGTACTCTATGCAAGTAGTTAAAATACAGGAGGAAATATTCTGAAAAATTAAAAAAAAATCCTCTGTCTCTTTACCTTTTATGTAAACATCTGACCCTTGAAAAGAATCTGTCAAGAAGTCAAAACACATTCACTACCTTTCAAAACATTTTCTTTGGGTAACATGTCAGCCATCAGATATGAATTTTCCCAATGTTTTGCCTAGCTTTAAAATGAAAGAATAAAAGCACCTTCAGTCCTGAACACATATCAGTATGTACTAACACAGTATGTATTAACACAGAAGTTTAAGCCACTGTGGTTTACCCTCTGGAAGCACTTTCATTTGTGTGTGTACTTCAAAAAACTGGAATCCTTACCAGAAGTCTAGAACAGTTTACCTTCACCTTTCCAAGAGACATAAATCATTATGTAATGATGGGGGGGTGTGGGATAAAACAGAAAGCAACATTTATTTAAAATAGATGAAAATAAACTCTCAAATTTCAGCAAGGTATGGTTGCATATATTTTCATTGAAAATTTGCCACTATTTTTTCCACCGTGATGTACACATTTTAGTTAGAACACTTAAATGTTCTTTTAATTTTGCACTCAGATTTTAAAGATTTATAGAAACAAGTAATTCAAATGTAAGCTCTAATGAAGTTAAATAGCTAAAACTCATTTCCAATGAGTTTTAAGGTTTCCCCTAAAGTCATGAAGAACTTAAATGAAAAAAGCTATTAAAATAAACTACAAACTGAACTGAAAAACTTTCCCGGATCACAGAACTGCTGGACCCCTAGGCTAGCTCAGCTCTAGGGCAATAAAGCAGTATATAATTAACAAGTACAAATTCAGACAGTGATAGGATGGTTCAAACTCACACAAAACTTGCAAAGTTTTAAAGGAAATACAGCGAAGAAACTAGAGACATGGCAAGCTAACCAGCTTTAACAGGAAAAACATTCAGGATTCACAAACATGCCAGTATTTTCAGTCATGTACTACTTCTGTCTGTAAATTATTCTTATGTGTTAGCAAAACAAATTTTAACACTACTTTTAGAGTAATTCTAGGGTGGGAGCAGGGGAGAAAACAATATGCAGCTTCACTACTCCTTTGCAAGGTTTCATTTTGTTACATTGTGCTACATAGCTAATATACTGTCTTTTTATCTGAACTTGGACCTAAAGTTTTAATATTGCCAAATTCCCCTGTCTTACCATGGTATAAATTTAAGGTAACATGACTGAAACTGGATGCGATGAGGTGAAAGATTGTGCAGTAATGGCTCTAGCTTGGTGACTTTGTAATTTATGATATGGAAAGGAGAACAAATTCAGATTATCAAATTTTCTGCAACCCACAGCTGTGACCAAAAGACACCATAGTATTGGCATACTCAAAGCAATTCAAATATATGAATTTGAATTGATATAGTGCAGAAAATCAACAGATTATAACCAACTGACTTTGGTATTCAATGAGGCTATACACAGCTGCAATATAGTCAGGGGAAGAACTGTAGGAGTTGTGCACATCTGGTCTTCCATCACGCAACTTGGAGGATTTGTTGCAAAGGACTGCAACCATTACAATCCAGTCTTCCTAGAAATCCTCTAAAAAAATTCACTAGCCTATTTTGCCCTGACCTATTACAGTCATTAAGTGTAGGACATCTTGGCGCACTGATACATCAAGATTTGGAAGCACATGTTAAACTAACACATGAACAAGTAGTCACAGTCTTGCATTCTCTCCCACAACGCTGCTTCCAGTCCCTGGCAGCAGATTTCACTGGCAGCTCAGCAGGACACAGGCTACATCCCGTGAAAGCGGCAACATGGCATGGGCCCATTTGCCTTCACACATCTTTCTCCTAAGAGTGTTATCGCAATGTTGCGACTGGACTGTGAAATATTACTCAATGTTTTATTTTTTCCAAACCCTGAAAGGACCCATTTGCTCATCATTTAACCCATACTTTAAATATACAGAGAAATAACAATATCTCTAAAGCATCAGGAACATACAAGAATAGAGCCAGAGTTTAACAGTCCAACAAACTAAGAAATGCAACTGAAGAGATCTGTCAAACTGTATAGCATAACTACATGAGAAATTTAAAATACCCTCTTCATGAAACAAGGTTGGTTCAATACCATTTCCTTTGCTTTTTAAAACTTTTTTTTTTCCCAAAAAATCTATGGGTACAATTTCTTAAACATTCAAATGTGAAACTGCTGCCATTATTGCCAAGATATTTTGTTATGGAAACTACAAGCTTGTAGTGTTTACCAGCATTTGATTAAAAGCATTTGTGGTGAATGTGAGAAACCAGAATTAGTCTTAGGACGCTGAAACATACTGAAAAACCTACGGTTATTCTTTAGAGGTGATGTGAAATAACTTAACAATATTGACGACCTCAGCACAGAGAAGATAAAAACTGAGTTTAATCCTGTAGCTAATCCTGTTTTTAAAGGAAGCTGTTTTCCAAGCCCTCAAATATATCAATAGGTTTGGGTTTGGTTTTTTTTGGGGGGAGAGGGGGGTGTTAATAAACAAACTGCTGCTTGTTAAAAGATTGATGGTTATGCAGATTTAGTGCATTGCAAATTCATTAAACTCAGCTGCTGGCTGAAGTAAACATCTAATCTTCCTATAATGCTTGATCCTTACACAAGCATAACTACTGAAAGAATCATTGCAATGAGCAATTTTCAGAGCAATGCATAAGCGTTTTCCAAACAAGCCTAATTATTCACATATATTATTCAACAAAATCTAAACTGTATCACTACATACTAATTAAGCAAAAATCATATTTCAATTAGTATGTCAGCACAGATGATATATATGTATAAATGTATAAAATATGTGTATTTATATACACACACATATTTTTTAAACATACATACAAGTAATTTTATAAAACACCTAATTTATTAGTAAGGGATGAAAATTGATCCATATATAATGTGCCAAATACATACTTGTTACAAATTCAATCTTGATTCAAACCTATAACCTTAAAATGTTCTAATCTTCTAACTGTTGTACAGAAAATGTTTCATCACTGCCTTCTTAAGGGAACAAAATACAGACATCTATTAATAAAACAGATGTTAAAAAAAAAGTACACACAAATTGGTTCATTTTCTTTCCCACATTACCTGATCGTGGCTTCAGGCCAAAAGGGATTGTGGTGTTTGTAGTAGGAGACATTGTTGGACTTTTATCCTTGTTCTGTGTAATTCAAGAACATAAATCTAAGTAAGAGTAACATCCAAAATATCTCAGCACAACTGACTGTATAAAATGCAAAAGTTAACAATACTGCACACTACAACTATTCCACCATAATCTGATCACAATATAGCCTCAAACCTATGATAATCTCCCTGTTTTATTCTGCCCTATTCCTTTGCTGGAAAAGATGAGTTTCTGACCAAAGACTGCAAGATATTCCCCCTAGCTATAAATAAGCTCAATTATTTCTCAGTTTTCTCCCACGTAATCACTTGGTTCCATCAAACATACATTTTTGTGGCATAGTACATTTAAAAAAAAACAAAGCAAAGACACGTTTTTTCTTTAGATACGTTTGTTTCTTTCACAGAATTAATTACCACTCTGCATAGTATTTTCCATGCAACACTGAGTTTCTGCTTAAAAAGCAGAAAAGAGCAAGCTAAGCATACACCTCAGAGCAGGCCTGCCCTTGACCCTGAACTAGGCTAACAGTTGCAGCAGGAAGAATGGAGTAGCAGCATACAGGAGAAGGTGAGGTATAATCATCATACCATCAATGGTAACATAGAGAGTCCTATAACTGAACTCCGTAATGGGAATCCTATTTAAAAAGTGATTCCTCAGGGAGCCAGGAGCTACAGAAGTCCCATCACCAAGACTGGTGGAAGGTGGCTTGGTGCTCATGAATTTGCAAGATGCTCATACACAGTGCAATGCAGAGGGAGAAGCCCTGTTTCTGCACGGAAAATATGAAGGGAAAGAATCTCCATAAGGAGCTCCCTACAGTTTCCTTTTTTGACCTTCTGCTGAGATTCGCATTGTGCAAGTGACAGGATCAGTAAAACCAGACTCCTCTCTGAAAACTTATCAAGGACATGACACAACTGTGCAAAAAGAAATTGCACTGAAATCAACAGAAACTCTTGTGGAACAAGGAAAAGTCAAAAAAAGAAAATGTGGCAGAACGAAAAAATGTAAAAAAATTAAATGTTTTATACTAAACTATGTAACTCAAACAAGCTTATCAGAAAATATATTTTTCTACCCTATTAAATCCTTAAAACGGCAAGAATAAACCACAGGCCAAATAAACCACATAGCCATTACTGATGACCTCAGTCATATTTTCTGTGATACTCAATTACATGTTTCATTTAGTATATGAACAATTCATATAAAACATATAAGAGAGAAACAAATGGCACTAGCACCTTACCTCATTGTGAGAGGTTTGCCCACTTGCATTCCAAACAATTAGATCATTCTGTGTGTTTGCAAAGGGAAAAAAAAAAGGAAAAAAAAAAAAGACCATTTCAGCAACTATATTAGTGATACACCACAACAGGATATTTTACTCATGATACTCAGATACACATTAATACTTAATTCTTTTTTTCACTGAAACAATTAATTTTCATGAATAATACATACTTTTATTGCTAGTTGAACAACATTTAAAAAAAACCTTGTGGAAATTATTCGCACAGATTTGTCTTTTTTTTTTTTAGTTTCAATCCTAAGTGATTATAACTGCATTTATAAGATTCTAATGTTTGTTGGTTCAAATGCAGTATCCACTTTTGTTTCACAGATTTTGTAATCAAACTATCACCAAGAGTTTAATATGCAAATATAGATTTTTAATATAGATTTGAAGAAAGAAGTATTCCGTAAGCAATTCATTTTATAATTGCAGTATAACATACCTTTTGTTACCACTTCTGCTATAGTTAAATTGGAAACATGTAAATCACATTAATAAATATGAAATACAATCATTAATTCTGCATCAATCATAACTCAGTCACAGCAGAAACACAGCTGGCATAAGTAAAAACAAATTGTAATTCAATTCAAAATCATTTCCTGAGGGCCAATTTTTTTTTTAATAGATAAAAAATGGAAACAAAAATAAAAGATGGCACTTAGAACACTTGATCCCAACAGTCACAGAGCTTTCCAAAAGTTAGCAAGATGGGAAGGAAGATTACACACCCATTTTGCTTCATGACCTTTCTTGACTACTTTTCAAGCTTAAAAAAAATTCTTCAGCTTTAGACTTCTTTCATAATAATACCTCAACCACTGTATTACCTAGGATAAACAGAAAGAAATCTTACTCATCTGATCCCAGCCAGTTCTACCTGGGGACTCACACGCTTGAGCACTCCTGTGCTCAGGGACTATGTTCTTGTGACAGACCTGCTAGTTTTGCCTATGTTGCAGGTCTAATCTCTCTCACAGCATGCAGGTTACTAGTCAGAATTTTGAATTTATGCAAAATTGAATTAATTTAGTAACACAAGTGGTAACACAAGTGCTTACTGTACTACACAGAATGTAGAATGATTAAAAACTTGCTCTTGCAAGGTGTGTTTCCATTTCATGGAACGCGCCTAGTGCTTTCACCTGCATAACAGTCTAGGTCAGGCCCTTTACAACTGTTTAGGAAGATTTATTTCTTCTTTTTAAAAGGTTCTTAAACATGGATCAGCAGCATCCTTGTAAAACAGTTCATCAAAATACAGAGACCACACACATTTTGACACTGAATTAGCCTTATCTGTTAATCTCAGCAATGTAGTAAGAACTGTTCCAAATAAAGTGTGGTAACCCCAACGTAGAATAATATAACGGAAGAGATGAACCAGCTCAATTTTTTTGAATTTGATATTTTAAAGAAAAAACAAAGACAAAATTAAGACTAACAAAGTCACAAGGATATCATAGGAATATTTGACAGTAATGATGATTATACATAAGAATATTTGAAAAGCATCAAGCTAAACCAGATTCAATCTATGTCTGAATAAGATAGACCACATTAAGGTACTACCAATATAGACAGAACATTACATAATTTTTTTCTCTGAATCTTCTTGCAAGAGCAGTCACAAAAATCCCTATACAAACAAGTTCTAAGTAATAACATATGCACCGAATATTTAAACTAGATTTTTTCATAGTTCTTCATTTCTGGATTGTTGCAATGTACACAAAACTTAAAATATTTTTGAAACTTTAAAACTATCATCTCAACCTATGTACAGTCTGTTTGTAATATTAAACACATTAAAAATACTGCTGTTAACAAAAACTTAGCAGCTTGTATAACTACAAGAGTATTTGGGGTGAGGGGGAAGAGGAATCAGGTGTTTCATTTTATTGAAGATCTATCTTTGAGGTGACTTATTTTTTCCAGGGGAATGCAACCACTGCAACTACTATAGTGTTTATTGGAAGAAAAGACTTTTATGAATTTCGTTATATCAGTTTTTTCCTGAGAGATAGGTCTTAATCAACTTCCCATTTACAGCCAAACCTTGAGATTCATGCTAAGGTGCAAAAAAAAAAAAAAAACCCAAACCCCCAAAAAAACCCTCCACAAAAACCCCACCCAATGGGCCTAAACCCACTATTATCTCCACACACAAATTGACAGAATGCAATGATCCATTCCAAATGTTTCCACACTTACTGCATCCAGACACCTCCATACCTGACTCAATGACCATTTTTCACCCTGTTCACAAGTTCTCACTTCAGGCTTTGCTTTCTCCATCATCAACTCCCTCCTTCTCTGAAATTCTAGTTCCTCTTCAGCATTTTCTCTCTGCAAGATAAATAACTCTTTAGACTGTGTATCACTGAAAATAGAACTCTATCTTTTTTTGCATAACATTACCTCAGAAGTATTTCTTACAAATACTGTGATGAAAAGCAAACAAAGAAGTAAGCAGATACTATATACTTGCAGTTTCAGTGCTAACAGGTAGATAATGTAAATCTAAACAAAGTATGTCATAAAGAATACCAGTTCACCAGTCAGGATACAGATCAAATAATAAGCAGCACGTATCACACTGTAAAACTCCAAATCATACTTTATATACTCTCTGTAACTATAGTGACAGTGCTCTGGGAAAACATTAATTTTCAGTTTACAGAATATTTTTGTGTTATCCTTAATGAATGTACTGTTTTTCTACACCAGAACGGGGAGATGGGGGGTGGGATGGCAGATGAGTATGCATAGCTGAGCTATGAACCGGCATACATGAAAGCCGCACATGGGGAAAAAAAAAACCTAAGATGTAAAAGTAACTGATAAACCCAGAAAAATTTTATATATACACATATGAAAAAATAAAAACAATTCCATAAAAATGTTAAAGAAGAATTAGTTTTGTCCTCCAACCTACTATTTTTTCCCCTTCCTTACTTCCCTTCCCTAGATTAATAACTGATGAAATTGTTGGCTCATTCCCTGTTTCCTCCCCAAAATATTTTGTAATAATACACTCATTAACATACCTGACCAAGGGAAGACATCTCCATCTGCATTTGACCACTATGTATAAAGATAAACAAATGCAAATATGTAATTCATTGTGTAGAAACTTGAATATGATGAATCTAACAAATGCATTATTTTTTTCTAAAAAAGGTAGATAAACACACTTTACTGTAGACTCCTGAAATTCTAAAGCTGTTGCTGGTTCCATGGGATACAGATTCACACCACTGCTCTCTGAAATATCCATGCTTAATCTGCAAGGTTTGAAATAAAAACATTGCACTGGGGTATAGCTTTGGTAACCATTCAGTTCAGTATTTAATTTCAAACAAATGGAAATATGAAATACTTCTATAGTCATGGTTCTAACCTGCTCAGTGTTATCTCTCAACAACTTTTTGAAATGCCTCCTGATGCTTCACTATCACCAGTTCAGTCAAAGCAACGTTAATGCTTTCCTCTGCAAAATGTCACCCTGAGCAATGGCTTGTATCAAAACAAAAGGACCTGCTTACTACCAACAACCATGCCGTTATCTAGAAGACGGTAGATTTCTATATCCAACTTCCAGCACCCTGTGTTCAAGAAGCCACAGCCCTGGTTAGACATTCAAGTTCAATTTACAGTGAATGAAAATAAAGCAGCGCAACAGTAAATTCACAACAGACAAAGATCTGAAAGAAAGCAGTGAATATAGGAAAGGGGATATAGGAATCTGAAACAAACATCTGAAAATACTGAAAAAGATTGAGTCTGAAATCTTTTTCCTTTCCAGAACTGAAATGCTGCTTATGTGCACGCAGGGTATGCAGATTTGAAACTGCAAAACGCTAGGACAACAGTAACTGGACAAGCGTTTTACAAGTTTAGTAGTCATATCCATTAGCGGAAATAGCTCCAATTTATATGCTCTACACTGAACTCTAGTCAGTGCATGTTAGGCATGTCAGCATCTCCTACTGTTTCAGCCCCTACAGTGGTTTCTCTTTCTAACTCCTAAATGGTCTTCAGTGTGAGATAAGGATAATTCTGGCTGGAGCTAGTTATTTCAACTAGGTTATCCTGACTAGGTGGTCAGAGTTTTACTGAGGCACGAAGGAAACCTCTTTGGGGAAAGTTATAATTTTTGACATGCTCTAGGTTTAAGTTAAAAGCACATGAAGGCTTTTGTGCATCTTAAACTAAGGAGCAATGGAAGCATTTAAAAATTCCTTTGTGGATCTGGATAAAGACAAAAACTATTCAGTATGAAAAACAAGATTTTCCTCACACTGCTTTATATAATGCAAATATATAACAAACTGCCATGTAATCCAGTAATTATAAAAGCAATGATGAGGAACCCATGGCCCAGAGGACTGAAAGTCTACAGTGTGATTTGGCAAGTATTAAGCAGCTGGGTGTATCTTGCTGGGTAAGTCTGTATGTTAACATACAGAGGACATACATTGAAAAGCTTATATAGTGGTCAGTAAATTAAAAATAAATACTCATATTTTAAGGTTAGAAAGTGCAGCCGCAAAAAGAAAAAAACAAACAACACTATGTAAAAAAACAGTAGAAAAATACAGACATGCATGACATGATTAGCCATTTTTAAAAGCCGCATTTCAAATTTACCGTAGTGTGACTAATGAAAGCACATCTGAATATGCATGGAGAAACAGTCTAATTTTCTGTATTTTATTGCCCTTTTTAATTTAATACGAAAAACTAAATATGTAGGAGATATTGGGGCAATATTTGACAAAAACCAAAATGACAAAATTTAAGTCTAACAACTGAAATTTTTTTAATGTTGCTTTTTTCCAAACCAGACTTTTTCCTTTAATTGCAACACTTCTCCCACAAAGTAATAAGCCTCATATGAGGTGCAGAAGCAATGGCATACTATCTCACAGAAACCACAGGAACTAAAAAGCTTTCCTAAGTTGTATGACTTTTTATTAAGTAAAAATACTTGTGATTCAAGTATTTAGTATATAATTCAAGAATTCAAGTATTCTTTATATGATTCAAAATAAAGCCAGATAATTGTCTCTCTAGAAATACTAACAGGAGTGAATTTCTGTCCTAAAAAGTACAAAGGTCTGCTAGGTGAAAACGCGGTACCAAAATAGGCATTTAAACTAAAGAACAGTGTAGTCGCAAGAACAAACAGCTACGGTGAACTGGCCAAGGGAGGAAGGAGAAACAAGGATACTTTAGGCTGGAAGTGACAAGGAGGTTTCTAGTCTTCAGAGAAATTAAGCTCTAAACCAGCTACCTCATAGAAGTAATGAAGAAAAATGAGTTACCTAGTTTTGAAATGAACTTAATTTCTGAAGGTGGTTACCCAAAGAAAAGCAATAGCAAGCATCTGGACAGAACTACCTACACCACTCTTGTCAGTCCTTTTCAGCAGGACAAGCATTTATTTTCTTTTAAATAACTTACTCCTTCGTTTATTCACAGATCCAGAGTCATTCCACCTGACTTTAGCCACTTAAAACAGGCACCTAAATTATAAAACATTGCCTTCTGTAGTCAGGGGATATCTAAATAACTTTCTCTAGCTGCCTCTTCCTCTTTTTGATTTCAGAGGGAGACTACAGAAACTCCACCACTAATTCAGGTCTCCTTTATGTGCTCCATTGAGGTGGGATGAAGCTGGGCCAGAAGACCTTCTCCAATCCTCACAAAATACACCAAGCATTAGTAAGTAGAGGAGAGTTTATAGTCCCTAGAAGAAATGTGACTATCCTAGACAAAACTTCAAAAAATCACAGTAGTGTACACGAGATGAATGGTTAAGAGGTGTCTCCACCTCTAAATTTAGGTTTCTTTTAAACCTGAAATCCTTCTTAATTTACTGGGAATCTTGACTAGATACTCCGAGAGAGAATGCAAGTTTCCTTCTTAACTATCTAAGCACCTCCTGAGAAACATCAGTATGCTAACAAAGCACCTTGTAACTCCAGAAAACTTTCAATTATCAGTTAAAGAACTCCTCCAAAGCCATTCACAAAAATTTTAAATACATTACATTAAGACACCAGCTATTGTAAGCATACCTGTTGGGATCTTGTAATAAATCTACTGCTTCTCTTAGTTGTTCTATCATCGCTATATCAATAGTTTGTTCTTCTGATAAATTTATTCTACAACAGAAAAAAAAAACATTCAAAAAGAGGTACCACAGCAATTACCAAGAGTAGTCTGAATTTCAGTTTGTGAGCTGTATCTTCCAACTGGCATGCAAATAACTACAGAGGGGAAAAAAACCCAGCCTCTGTGCACACTAGTATGTCCTGAATTTAGGGAAAGAGTTTCTTCTGAAAAAATACTCCAGCACTTTGTCCTTAACAAAGCCCCCCAACCCAATACATACATACATGAACAAATGTGATGAACTAAAACTTTTAGCATTTCAATAAAACAGACTGACTTCTAAAATTCAAAATTTATTTACCAATAGTTGACTCTTATTAACTGCGCTCATCACATATATTGTTTTAACATAAGTACTAAATACAAGGATTTTTTTAATGGTCCAGCATGCTTTCTTTTGCTTTTCAACATTTGTAATTCTTTTTGGGGTTTAGAAACACAATCACCTGTTAGTTCTGCCATTAAGGCTCTTTCAGAAAGTACTTATTCTTCCCTTCCTTCAATTTTTATTTTTAAATCATATAGGACTCCACTGTTCTGCTTAGTTACAACTTCACAGTACACTGTCATGCTAAATTCCCTTTTCTTACGCACTCTTCTCAGCAACTGATGTTCACTTGCTCTGCTCTTGAATTAATGTCTATGAATTAATGATTGTTTCAGGGTTAAAATTATGACAAAAGAAGAAAAAAGACTGAGGGAATTTTTCCAATTAAATTACATTTTTAAAAACGTACATTAAATTTAGATCTTACACGATTTGATAAAATCCCTTTTTACCAATGCCATTAACAGACTAAATATCAAAATACCTAGTTAAAAAACTTGCATTCTACATAGGTAAAAAATATTACAGCATTATTGGTGCATACCAATTAATTAGTTGTAATATAACATCCACTCTATTAGGCAATAACGTGTAAAACATTGAGCATACACGAAGTGCAAGGCTATGCTTCTGTTATGCCTCCAAGTCTACAAAATTATTAACTGATAAGGAAATGCCAGTTCTGGTCAATCTAATTAAATGACACAGCTAATTACTTATAGATACATAAAAAATACTTACATTCCGTCTGTTTGCCACTGTGTGTCCTCTTCTATTCTCAATAATTCATCACACTCTGCTGCTCTGCTCTGTAAGCAGACAAAGTGATACTGAGAACTGAACTTTGCGAT
The DNA here is from genome assembly GCF_965638725.1 of Aptenodytes patagonicus. Lineage (NCBI taxonomy): Eukaryota > Metazoa > Chordata > Aves > Sphenisciformes > Spheniscidae > Aptenodytes > Aptenodytes patagonicus. The sequence goes on along the minus strand of NC_134949.1, from coordinate 195,394,400 downwards.
TAAGTAGGCAGATAAATTTTGCTTTCAGACTCGGCACTGACCTAATTTATGTAACAGTTTAGGGTGGCTAGTTGAAGCAATCCAACACTTCTGCTCCACTCCTCACTCTACCCCCTTTTAAGATACTGATTACAAGATCTTCTATTCACTGTTCAGATTTTATTGAGGTCAACAGCACTTACCCTCCTTTAACTGTAAAAAGAAAGTCAAGCAGCATGAGAATTCTTTATTCTATGTCCCAGATTTCATTTGTGCCTTTCTGGTGTATGAAAACAATGCTTCAGTTAAAGCACGACCCTAACTCTCCTCTTACTTGCTCTCCTCCCACAGCCAGATTTGTTTACAGAGCAAGGAAATTCCAAATATGCAAACAGTAGCAATTATGTACTTCATCCATAATTGTTAACAGGACTCCTACTTGACAATTTTAACAACCATGAATAATTTAAAAAAAAAAAAACAAAAACTGCATGCAACAATTCGTATCAGTCAGCCAGTTATTTTGGGTTCAACGTAGGCATAAATTAGAGCCCCCACTGTCCTACTTATAACTATGAAGTGCTACTTATTAGAAACGTGACTCTCTCTTTTATGCTTTCATTTGGTGCTTTGCAATTTTATTTTCTCTTTCATCTCAGATAGGCAGGAACACTGAAGTAGTTCAGCTGCCAGTAAAGACAGAAGCTCTCTGAATGGATATGCATTTGTACTAGTAGAGAATTAAGAGCAGAAAACAGAGAGGCTTATCCTCTTTTGTGTCATGTGTTTGGCACATCAGTCACATCACTCTGTACCAATAAATGCTATCCAACTCTGCCAGATGTGTCACTGAAGAGCGTACCAGCTTCTCTAACATTCCCCAAAGATGGCCCATTCCCCAGAAGAATGAATAAAGCCATTCTTTTTTCTTTTTCTTCTCCTTACAGGAATGAAGTACATGATTTTTCCCATATGAAGGGCATATATCATAAGATGACAAAAATGCAGCACTTATTCTAGAAGGTGATCCTCAGTCTCTGGGCGTAATTATATAGAAAGATAAACAAAGGCATATAAATTAGGACTAACATTTGAAAAATTGCAAAATCCTCAAAGCCTAAGCTCCTTTTTTGCACTGCAAGTTGTACTGATTTTATGTATGGTTTGGTTAACCAGAATTTCAATTTTAGAAGACCACCCCCACTGTCCCAAAAGGCATTCTAGCGCATGACTAAATATAAACCAAAGAACATAACAGATTCAGAAATCTGCACAAGAAGGAAAATGCCCCGAGTTCAAAATCCTCAGAATAAAATGGATGTACTACCTGTTCAAGTCACCAACTGCTGATCTCAACTGCCATAACGTTAAGGACATATAAAAATTAAAAGAAATTAAACTGCTCACTCTGGCAATATTCTTATACTGAAATTCAATACAGTAACTTATATTTTACTGAACCAGTGTCTGCAACACATTATTTCAGATAATATTATCTTATTATGAGAGATAACATTCCCAAGGGAATAGTCTTCAAATGGTACACTACTGAAAATCAAGATAATGAAGTGAGAAGAACAAGGAAAGGAAATACAAAGTGTGTGTATATATATATAATATAATGTACAGTCAGCTTCAGATGCGTGTATCCCTTTGTCAGAGGAGAATGAAAGTATTCTATCCCCTTTTACCTAGTTCATTCACCTCAAATGTGCGCACTTCCTGAAAATTTCTATGCAGGAAACCTACGATAATTTGTTAACATTTTAACTATCTAAAAATAAGAAGTTTTTAGTGTAAAAGTCACAAAAGAACAAGCCAATATAAGATAACCCAGTGTCCTAAACATCCAGCAACTATAAATAACTCTTCCCAATAATCAATGAAGTTATAGACAATACACTATTGCCATTTTAAACACTACTGAATTCACATTTGTATTTGTAAATAACAAAAAATAATAAGCAACATGTATTTACTATGTAAATAAAGTCTTCCGATAACTACATGTCTTCAGTAACTATGAAAGGGAAAAGGTTTGGTTTTTTTTTTTTCCTTTGTTTTTAAATGCTAGTCCTCTGTGGCTGCCACCTCAGAGACTCTGCAACTAGCCAAAGAAGATCTGCAAGAGTTTTGTTGCTAGGAGGGGAAAAAAAAAAAAAGGTTGCTCGAATAAAGAGATCTTTTGCAGAACCAGAAGTCTGCTTCCAAGAAGCTGGAAGGCCACATCCTTTCTCTTTCCACTATTACTTCCCAGCACATTTTTTCCTATAAGCAATGAAAGATGGAAGTGATACAATGCCTCTTTGCACCCCTTAAGAATCTCCACAGAAGGAGAAAATTAGTCTAAAAATACCCATACTAGATAACCCCTTCTGGCCTACAAATCAAGAGGAGCCATCACATCCACAGGAATGCTACAAAATACTACTATTTCTCAAATATCTTTGCATTACAAAGGATCTAGCAAAAGTATCCAGCAAATAAATTTTCACAGAAAAAAAAACCAAAACACTTGCTCAAAATTTCTCTAGAACCTTTCAAAAACTCCTCAGTCTACCTAACTACATTTAATTAAAATTCATCAGGCAGTTCTTGCTATATAATAAAGCAAGTGAATTTCATGAGTTACCACACAACAGCAATCACTAATGATTCATAACGCATTTCTATGGATTCTGTTGCAGCTTTCTCAGACACATATGTCTAGACATGTTCCACTAAACCTAATGCCACAAATAGAAAAAAATGAGTAAATGACAATACGAATGGGGAAAATACAACTTAAAACAGACAAAAAGGCACAACAGAACAATTTCTAAGAGGTCATTCATTATGAAAATGCACTGGTGAGGCCGCACCTCGAATACTGTGTTCAGTTTTGGGCCCCTCACTACAAGAAGGACGTCGAGGTGTTAGAGCGTGTCCAGAGAAGGGCAACGAGGCTGGTGAAGGGTCTAGAGCACAAGTCTTATGAGGAGCGGCTGAGGGAACTGGGGTTGTTTAGCCTGGAGAAAAGGAGGCTGAGGGGAGACCTTATTGTGCTCTACAACTCCCTGAAAGGAGGTTGTAGCAAGGTGGGTGTCGGTCTCTTCCCCCAAGTAATAAGTGATAGGACGAGAGGAAATGGCCTCAAGTTGCGCCAGGGGAGGTTTAGATTGGACGTGAGGAAAAATTTCTTTACTGAAAGAGTGGTTAAACATTGGAACAGGCTGCCCAGGGAAGTGGTTGAGTCCCCATCCCTGGAAGTATTTAAAAGACAAGTAGATGAGGCACTTAGGGACATGGTTTAGTGGACATGGTGGTGTTGGGTCGACAGTTGGACTCGATGGTCTTAGAGGTCTTTTCCAACCTTAATGTTTCTATGATTCTATGAAAAACAGTTCAAAAAGAAAGCACATTTGGTAGTTCCCTGACAAGAAGCCATGTGCCAGGAAGATGCCACATGACTGATAAGCAAGTACTCGTTAACCATGACAGAAAGACAAGAGTAATACTTTCAAACGGATTAAACAACTACCTATGACGTGTAACCAGCAATCCAGAGCACCAGTGTTCAGTAATGAACATACATACAAAAAAGACTGATGGGTACTATCTCCAAGTTTCTTATTGTGGATAACCTATGTTTTCTTACATACTTCATTATATACACACACGTTTTGTTATACTCACAATTACACACACAATTATTCAAATTATTCAATGCACTTTCCTATCACCTATAGCATCTACAAAGTTCATAATAGAGTCAGTGTATACTCCCAAAATCCATCAAGAAAGGAAGTTGCCAAATCTTGTAAGAGGTAGGTTCCTAGAATAATACATTTTATTTTAGATTTAATATAATTTGTCTTTAAAGATCTCTCAATTTCTACTATAATTTTAAAACATTTAAGAAAATATATTTTAATACCGTAACATTATTTCGTAACTTTAACCACCACAGCTAACTCTGAAAGTCTTCTTGCATTTTACTAATGTAGCAAATGCAAAAATTGCTCAATTAAAAATATAAAGCAAATAGTAGCAAACATATCTGCCACTTTTTCTTAAAGCCTTAAACATAGTTACAGGATAACTCGCACATATACTAGAAAAAGAGATATGGGTAAATTGACCTCCTAGATTAATTATAATAACTTTAAACCTACCTGTTTATTTTTGCCTTTTGTATTTTTTATGACAATGAATATTAATTGCGGTCTTTTATTCATTAAAATGTCTGCAGTTTGTCATTCCTACTTGCTCCATACTTATGAAAGTAGTGAAGATATTTCCCCCCATTTAAAATTGTCACAAACTTGCCTTAATGTAACTCATAAATTCAGTAGTAAGGGTATCCGATTCATCACACTGGTTTCCTGTTTCTCTTGACTTATCACTGACAATCAAGTGAGAAGATCCCTGATGGAATCCCACTAATAACAATAAAAAAAAGACAGAAGAATGATTTCTGGTTCAGCTCAACATTTGTTACGCAACACAATTTAAGTGTATTAAATTATGGAGCTCAAAAAGAAGCAAAGTTTAAATTCAAAGCATATTAAAAACCTCAAGCAAGTTAAAATTTTTGCATTCTAAGGAGTGATGCCAATTAATTTCAAAGTTGTAATAAATCAATACCTTGGGCTCATACAGTTGTAGATCAGAAGCACCACAACAGGCATTGATGGAGTCAGTTTTGAACTACACCAAATATGTCTTGCCAGTACCACTACAAGAACACAGCTGGACAACTAGAGAGTATTTTAGGACATTCAGATGTCTCAGCCAGTGACTTGCAGTTTAATGCAACTTCAGAGTTATACTATAACAAACACTCAAACTCTCAGCAGAACTCAAACCAAATGATTCAGAGCCTATGCCAATCTCTTGCTTACATATACTACTTCCAGGGATATGAGGCAGTAATAATTTTCGCCTCTGCTTGAAGTGGTCTGATCCTATAACTTACCCTCTCCAGTGTGCCAATAAACACTGTAGGTAGGATGTAATGTATTTACTATCTCACTTAGTATTCTACCGAATTCTGATGAGTATCTCAAGTGAAGTTCATTTAATCTAGTATGTAACACTGGGGAAAGGCTGATCTTCTATTTACGTGGTTTCCATATGCAACTCACTGAGTTCATCCTGCCATTTATCATTAGTATGTGCAGACCTTGGAGAAACATTGTTTATCAGTATGTAGATATAATTTAGAAAAATGTAAGTTACTTTAATAAAATTTAGATAAAATTAAACCTTCTCTCAAAATCTGAAGAGATTTATTTCTTTCCAGGAGAAATGCTGACTTTGAATAATAAAGCTTTATATATGCATTAAGTCCAACTACAGAAATGGACTCTGCTTTTGTACAAGATTGATGCTTGTTGGGCTGTGATTTTTGCAAACTGAATTTAGTCTTACACATATAATTATTGACAGAACTTCCCCGTATTTAACTTCCACTTTTTTTACATTCTAACCTTTTCTTGAGTTAGCATGGTGACCTGAATCTTCCTTTACAACCTGATCTTCTTCCACGATGTCCGACATTGGAACATTAAAGCTGAGAGTATCTTCATCAGATGGCTAAGAAGAAATAAGAGAAACACTTGTTTCAACTCAAACCAAAACTGATAAAAACGTATATATTAAGAAGAGTGCTCACTAAAGAGCGGCAGACTAATATGGGAGAGGATACCAGAGCATCCAACATGACCAAATCCTGCTGTAGGAAGCTGTAGTCATGCTGAATACATCCTCACAGTAGGCTTGCCAAGCAGCACAATTCATCTGTTGTCTTTTCCTATCTTCCTCACTGTGCTAGTCCTCTCCTTGCAGTGACACCATTGCACTGTGCTGCTCTCTGCATGCCTTCCTGGGACAGTTGAAAATAGGGGCTCCTTGTAGCCATCAAAGTCTGTAGAAAAACTAGAGCCTCATATCACAGTCCTTTTTTCTTTCCCTCCAAGACTCTTCTCCCCTGCATTACCATGCAGCTTGTTAATTTAATGCCTAAAGAAAGCAAGATGAGCTTTGTAGGCTGAGGCAATATCTTTTATTAGATTAACTGGTAGAGCTGAAAAAAGCATAAACTCTCAAGTACACTAGCTTTTCTTCATTGGCTTAAAAGCTTATCCATTTTTTTCACCTGTATTAGCTGGTACACAAAAACACATTACTTTTATCTACAAGCTTATCCTGTCTATGACTTTACAGATAGTCGCTACACAAAGAAGCTCTGACACACTAGCCTTCACTTCTCTCCCATGCTGTTCTGTAGGACTGGCAGCAACCTGCTCACAGTGGGACCTGCTCACATTCTCCCCTGAGGTGAACTACAGCAAAAACTAGTATGCCTTTCATACAGTTTCCCACAGCATTCTCCTGGAGAAACTGGCTGCTCATGGCTTGGACGGGCATACTCTTCACTGGGTAAAAAACTGGCTGGACGGCCAGGCCCAAAGAGTGGTGGTGAATGGAGTTAACTCCAGTTGGCGGCCAGTCACAGGTGGTGTTCCCCAGGGCTCAGTTTTGGGGCCAGTTCTGTTTAATATCTTTATCAATGATCTGGACGAGGGGATCGAGTGCACCCTCAGTAAGTTTGCAGACGACCCCAAGTTGAGCGGGAGTGTTGATCTGCTCGAGGGTAGGAAGGCTCTGCAGAGGGACCTGGACAGGCTGCATCGATGGGCCGAGGCCAACTCTATGAGATTCAACAAGGCCAAGTGCCGGGTCCAGCCACAACAACCCCATGCAGTGCTACAGGCTTGGGAAAGAGTGGCTGGAAAGCTGCCTGTCGGAAAAGGACCTGGGGGTGCTGGTTGACAGCTGGCTGAACATGAGCCGGCAGTGTGCCCAGGTGGCCAAGAAGGCCAATGGCATCCTGGCCTGTATCAGAAATAGTGTGGCCAGCAGGAGTAGGGAAGTGGTCATGCCCCTGTACTCGGCACTGGTGAGGCCACACCTCGAATACTGTGTTCAGTTTTGGGCCCCTCACTACAAGAAGGACATCGAGGTGCTGGAGCGTGTCCAGAGAAGGGCAATGAAGCTGGTGAGGGGGTCTGGAGAACAAATCTTATGAGGAGCGGCTGAGGGAACTAGGGTTGTTTAGCCTGGAGAAAAGGAGGCTCAGGGGAGACCTTATGGCTCTCTACAACTCCCTGAAAGGAGGTTGTAGCGAGGTGGGTGTCGGTCTCTTCTCCCAAGTAACTAGTGATAGGATGAGAGGAAATGGCCTCAAGTTGCGCCAGGGGAGGTTTGGATTGGACATGAGGAAAAATTTCTTCACTGAAAGGGTTGTCAAGCATTGGAACAGGCTGCCCAGGGAAGTGGTGGAGTCCCCATCCCTGGAGGTATTTAAAAGACATGTAGCTTAGGGACATGGCTTAATGGTGGACTTGGCAGTGCTAGGTTACGGTTGGACTTGCTGATCTTAAAGGTCCTTTCCAACCTAAATGATTCCATGATTGTATGAAAAACACAGTTTCCAGAAGAGGCCAAGTTTTTATTCTTGCTCTACCTCAGGATAGAGAGCTTACCACTAGAACACTCTGTCAGAGCTTTGCAAATCTATTTCCCAACAACGCACTGCTGATGCTCATTCTTTAGATGCTCTGTGTTTCTGCAACTCGCTACTCTGTGCGTACATATTCCATACATGTATTCTGTAATTATAACTGCTATAATACATATATAGTAGTTTGTGCCATATCCTTTAAGAATATATTTTTTAAGGAAATGGTATTTCTCTGTTTATCAGTTCAGCCCATTATAACAAAAGATCTGCAATGGAATGGGAGATTATTACATACAACAAGTTATTCAATTCCATAGTCACTAGCTTCCAGTAGAATTATGCTATTCTTGCTATTATGCCATTTGTTCATATTCCATGCAGAAAGTATTTTTTTTTAATCCTGAATCTAAGGTTTGTGATAAGGAATGGAGCAAATCTGCTTTGCTCTTAAAAAACTGTATCAAAGATACACGTGATTATCATGTGATTATTCCTATTTGCCAAGAATACCCTGGACTGAACACATTCTGTAAATGTGGACCACTGTAAATGTGCTTCTTTATGAATAAAACATATGTTATTAACTCTATGAATTCACTGGCTGTATTCTTCTGCTGAGAAAAAATTCAAAAGGATATTCAGGGACTTGGTAAAGCCTTATCAAAATGATGAAGCTTTATAATGAAGTGAACTAACACTGCAGTACTGTTCCTATTTGTCAATTTTAAAAATAGATTTTAAATTTTAAAATCTATTTTAGTTTAAACAGAAACAAATTAGTATCTCAAACAGAAAATAAACAAACCACACTCCAAGTATGCTAAGCCCAAAATTCATTAGTTCTTTTAGACCTGAAACAATGACAATCCAACAGCTTAAAAAAAAAAAGACATGCACAATATAAACTCATTCAGACAACCAAGGTTACAGTGAAGTTCTTTCTCTTTCTTTCAGGTTGTATCTCATGTGACATTTAAGCACTAAATTTAGTTATTCTAGTTCAAAGATTCATGATTTGTTAATTTCACAACTATCATTTGTCTGAATACTAAAACAGGCAAGATTTTTTTCTCAGCAGAGTAACACACACAGCTTTTAGGAAAATATTTTGGAGTGTTGGTTTAAAAAAAGCCATGGGCCATTCAATTTGGAAACAGAAAATCATTCCTTTAACAGGCTATGTCTCACTTTCAGGGCCTACAGAATTCTGCAATTGATTTTCCAGGTGCTTCCTGCCAGTACACTGTGAAATAAAAACTATCCAAAGCAGCTTGCAATAATACAAAAGTATTGCTCCTTCACAGGTGAAACACTGTATCTCACTTCCTTTGTTCAGTTTTATTTTTATTCAGCTGGCAACAGAAGATGACAATAGACATAAAAATAAAAAATACCTAACATTATTCCAACATTGAATTCAGATGATGCATTTTGAAAGAATCTTCATATACATTCTTGCTGGTACTAATGCATCACTCTTATGGGTAAAATAAAGCAGGGACACCATCTGGATCTTAACAAGTACCCTGTTGTTCTAATGAATTTTAACTAAGGAAAAAATAAGGCCAAAGGGAGGTGGAAAATGAATGAAAATGCTATACTGTTCCTAAAAGATGAGGTACATGAGTGCACTACCTTAAAGCAGAATTTGCCTTCAAGTTGCTGCAACCAATTTTACAGCAACACTACACTGTATCTTTCACTTGAAATGCCCAAGATGACTATAGCTCTGAAGAATTGACCGTGTAATGACCCTACCAACAAGCCAGACAGAAATACGTGAATTGTTCATTTCATCGAGTACTTCCTCTTATGTGTATGGACCCAAAGCTAAGTAGCAAGCTTCCTAAAAAATGCATTAGTATTCAAACAAATGATTCATTTAAGTTACCGTTTTTAAGTCGCACAAATGCAAAATGACATTGTAGTATTTTCTGTAAGAGCTGAAATTCAGCAGCCACTAGCCTTCAGACTAAACTGTAGTTTGTTTTTATATGTCTGATATATTTTAAAAACCCTCCAAAAATGTGTTTTAATGATCACTTTATGATTGATCATTTAATGTTTATCTAATGTTTGGTATGTAGATTTCTGATTGCAATTAACAATGTACATGAATCTGTATTCCCAACATGCTAATATTTCTTGCACAATTCTCATGTGTAACACAGGTATTAAAGGTCACCTCAGAAGGAAAAGTGAGTCGTGAATTTACTACCAAATACATTTGGGATTACTGATCTCAGCATCTATTTTCTCCTTAATAGTAGAGCAGTAGTCAGGCGGGGATGGAATGAGTAAATAGTTCTCATATAAAAAGCCTTTGTGCTAATAAAAATGTATTGGTTCACTGTTGGTTGTCTTTAAAACAATTTTTTGCAATTTTTTTTTTTCCCAATAGCTACATTTTGATTACAGTTTGATCGCACCTCGAATACTGTGTTCAGTTTTGGGCCCCTCACTACAAGAAGGACGTCGAGGTGCTGAAGCGTGTCCAGAGAAGGGCAACGAAGCTGGTGAAGGGTCTGGAGAACAAGTCTTATGAGGAGCGGCTGAGGGAACTGGGGTTGTTTAGCCTGCAGAAAAGGAGGCTCAGGGGAGACCTTATTGCTCTCACAGCGAGGTGGGTGTCGGTCTCTTCCCCCAAGTAACAAGCGATAGGACGAGAGGAAATGGCCTCAAGTTGCGCCAGGGGAGGTTTAGATTGGACGTGAGGAAAAATTTCTTTACTGAAAGAGTGGTTAAACATTGGGACAGGCTGCCCAGGGAAGTGGTTGAGTCCCCATCCCTGGAAGCATTTAAAAGACGTGTAGATGCGGCACTTAGGGACATGGTTTAGTGGGCATGGTGGTGTTGGGTCGACAGTTGGACTCGATGATCTTAGAGGTCTCTTCCAACCTTAATGATTCTATGATTCTATACAGTAAAGATGATCTATTTTCTAAAGGTGTTATTTATTGCTAAAGACGAAATTCTGGAACAACAGTTTCATTAACAAGCTAACTCAGCTTCAGGAGGTGTAAGAATGGCAAAACAGTTTGTAAGTGTCTCTGAATAAACTGCATACTCTTACAACCAGAGGGAAACCATTAGAAGTCTGGCTAGAAATCATGATAATTCTGCTTCATTTCCATCTATCAAGAAACTTGCCCAAATACTTGGAAATCCCTGTGGGTTTTATTTAAGTGCTTTTGTATTTAAAAGACCAATCAGCATGTAAGTGGATTCATTTTCAATTTGCTTTTTAGTAACTACAAATTCAGTACCTAAGCTTGATTCTTTATATCTTTGTTTCAAAAGCAATAGAATCTCTTTTCCTCAAAGGAGGAGAGAAACAGTAAAGAATCAGTGTAAAATTATTTTAAGTAGCAAGAAGCCCATTCTTTTATTATGACCTGAATTTCCCATTAGGTCAGACCACAAGTCCCATTATTTGTACATTTCAGAAAGATCATCCCTGACTTATATTGTAATTATTTACTTATTTATCATTATTTATTCAGTTAAACTCCAGCTAGATTTAGTGTCCTGTTCAGCTGAGCAGGGCCTCAGAAAAAAGGCCTAGGAAAGTCAGCTGTAACCGCTTAGGACAACACTAGTCTCAGAAAGCCATCCATTTTCTTCGTTCAGTCAGACAACTTAGTTCAGAAAGAATTCTGACGGCTTATTTCCAGCACTGCCTAACTGCCCAAGCATGTAAATGCATTAAGATCTGAAAAGTTTCAGAAGTTCCTACACTACAGCAAACTGCCATAACTATGACACCACAGAATACAGCGGGACTGGGCACACTGAACTCCTGTTAATTCCCAACAGGAAAGAGTCATCAGTCAGAAGAGAAATGAGAAGCCGCCAGGAATGTAACCTGTCAGGACATTTCCTTCATTGGAAAGAGCAGATGTGGATTCTGGTTTGGTCCTCATTCTCTAGATTATGTAAACTGTCTGAAAACTGTAGTGAATTGTCACTATTGGTAGGTTGTTGACCATTTGTAAGCAAGTATCTCACAGCCCTCTCCAGAAAGTGTACAGACAAAAAAACCCAAAAACAACCCCAAAAAAACAGTCCCCTTTTATCTTTGTTTTAGCCATTGCTTAGCGAGAAATTCATGCCAAGGATGTGGTTGCACAGCTTTGATGGCTAAAAACATATTCATATTGTTACCCAACCTAAAATATAGTCAAAATATATGCACGGAGGGAAGGGGAGCTGGACACAAAATTCAGGCAACTTACCTCTGTTGCTGACAAACGTTTATCGCCATTATCACTACCAACACCTGAATCTGAGTCCTTTTTACTTGGGTAGATGTCATCGATGCTACATGTGAATTAAAAAAAAAACCAAACCACAATAAAAAGCTATCATAGCATTTACCATTAGAATTCTGTCCTGGTTTCACTTAAAACAAAGCAAAATTCCAACCAGTCTTAATGGTAGAGGGTGCAATAACCTAGTATGATTAAAAACTACACATGTGCAGTCTGGCAATAGTAAAATAGATCAGATGGAATGGCTGGTTAGCCTAATGATTAACGAAAACAACAGAAATAATCTGCTATAAAGCTTGCTTTTGTCTATACACTAGGGAAAAACGCTCAGTTACTAGCTAAGTAGCACAGGAGTCCAACTGAAGTCATTTAGCCATGGGAAAAGCAACTAAACTAGTTGAACTCAAACTGGAGTCAACCGATTTAATTGTAACCATTGATGCATTAAAAATGAACTGATATTTCCCTGCGGCTTGAAGTAGTTATTAACACAGAAACCTTCTTTTGGTGCTTTAAAATAGATTTTGAAATTTAGGTTTTTAAGAAAACGACTATAATAAGGGCAACTGCTCTCTCTTCTGGTTTCATTACCTAGTCTGACCTCTACTCATTTTAAAGTACGCTATTAGATGCAATACACTCATCACCTAACTTTTTTTTTTAATATGCTTTATTATCCTCTCATTTGCAATCCTGAAAGCTGTAATCCTGAATTCAGATTGACACAGCAATTTAAAAAATAATTTTATCAATGTTCACATGAATAAGGTATATGATTAATCCTAATCTTAAATTATCTCTTATCAGTAAACACTAAGGATTTTGTGTAGAAAGAAACTGCATATGGAAATCCTAACCAGGTTATGCTTTTTCTTTAGAAGTATGAAGTTATTCTCTAAAATAAAAATCTGGTAATTATTATGTGATAGAGCATTAGGCTGTTAGTTACCAACTGGTACCTACTCTGTACTATCCCCTTACCCTAACCTGTATGATCCTATATGACCAAAATGTCATACAGGACATGACATTCCTGTCAATTTTCTTATATACTAAAAGAACAAAACAGAAAACCAGTAGGTGTTTCCCAAATGGAAAACTTACTCTTCATCCTGGATTATTCCCACCTTTGGCATTTATGATAGAAATCCACAAAGGTGTTTCCAAACATACATGGAGGAAAACGATTTGCTTGAAACCTTATCTAGATGACTGACAGGGAGATTCCGTAACAGGTTTTTTTTTTCCCCAGGGTGTTTGCAGCAACATCTCCATTTTTATTTACATCAACACTTTTTTTTTATTGAGTACTTCTCTCCAAAAATAAGGCATTATGGCACTTCCTCTGATTGGTTATATTATACTTCCCATGTTAGCAAAAAAACAGCTGGCTAAAAACTGGTTTCCAATTAGCTATGGAGATTCTCATAAAAAGGAGCTGCTTCGTATCTAGTTCCTGTCCTTAAAATACCATACAAGATGACATTTCCTAGATGTTTGATGCAAGACATGAAAGTCAAAATCTTTAATTTTGCTAACAAATTAGCACATTTCACTTTAAAAGGGTCTCAAGATTCATGCAGTTCTCTTTGCTGGATGGATAAGCCTCTGGATGAACAAAAAAGCTTAAAACAACTATGCGACCATGTATAACAACATATAAATCACAAAACAACATACGAAATTAAAACTTATTTAACGTGTTAATAGATTTACAAGAAAGTTCCAACACTTAATGATACTACCATCTCAATTATTTTCAATATATTCCAGCAGTCTACTAGTAAGAGGTTAGATGTAAACTAAGGTTCACTTCTAAGCATTTTCCTAATGTGCTGCTACCTTTAATCAGAACTGATTGTTAAAAATATTTTGTTCTAAACTCTTATATTTTATTCTAGTGAAATCCCTATATTAAAGCAAAACAAATCTCTGTTCAAAAAAGCACACTCTAAATAGCATCTAAACAAATGAAACTCTGGAAGCTAAAGATATAAATATATTATTTCACTTTGTTCATGTGTGTTACATGAAAAAACTAAGTGAGATTTTCATACATACCTTTCTTCCACGGGTTGTGGCAAATGCTGTTGTTCTATGGCATTAAGATACAGTGAATCTGCCGTTTTAATCTGACAGGCCTGTACAGTCAGATATTTGAATATATGCACCTTACCCTTTGTACAAATCTGTTAGACAAGAAAAAAAGTTAGGTTTATAACTAGAATTAAAGAAATAATTTATTCCAGATGTCACTTAGTGTAAAACTCCCTGAAAATCAACTCGTATCGTCACAATAGATATCATGTAAAGGAAAATGGATTTTATTCATTTTTTTAAAATTACTAAGAACTACTTCAACTACCCAATCAATTATCTGTGTGTACTAGTCTAAATACCCTCAGAGAGTAAGACAAAAAACAAGAAAAGTATGTATTCTACTTTAAAAAAATCCAAATAAGCTTTTCATTCACAAGAAGAATTACAATAAAATATATCGTATGGCCTATTACTAACCGTAAATTGAATAATTAGTTTCCAAAATTAGTCAATAATGACATTTAAGTAATCAGCATTTCCTTTATATTCTTAGTCACATTGTTTTTACTAGTGTCTAAGCATCTTTATGATGCATTTCACCTGCATTTTAGAATTCTTTTTTCTTTAACTGCACACTTCTAGCTCAAGTGCTTGCTGAAACGTGCTCTGTATTTTTTGAGCTTAGTAGCAGCATCACCATTGGTTATGAAAAGCATTTTTCCAATATAATAAAAACTCTCAAGTATTTCAACAGCTGTTGATCTAGAACAATTGTAGCTTTCAGAGATGTAGTTTGAATCTACTGTCCAGTAAGTCAACAGCAAAGTTGTCCTTAAGCAGCAAGCACAGGTTCCGGTCATTTATTATCATCATTTCTCAGCAGAGCCTACAGTTCAGAACAGGAGTTTGATTTTTTTGTGTATCACAATCTATAAACTTACACTATGAAGTAAAATAAATTTCATATGGATTACGTTCTAGACCATCTGCATATTTTCTAAGTTAATAGTAAATCACTGTAGAACCTTCTAGAACTGGGTTCTTATTAACAGAGAGAAAATTTATCCAGGAAGTTTCTCAATTCTCTTTTTCAAAATTATATACATATTCCAACATTAAGTTTCATATGCAGATAGGAATGACAAAAATAAACAGGTAGCTAACTGAATGGAAATCTTCTAGACTCATGTTGGTTCAAGTGGTGCACAGACTCATATACAGAACATCGCATACTTTCTGTGTCTTATTTATACATCAGCAACTAATGTCTGTGATGACTGACATTCAGAAGCCTGCAATTGCAGTAGGTGACATTTTATAAGCTATAATCTGTTATCCAAATATTGCCCAATATTAAGGCATAATTTAAATGATAGATGTTACTTACTTGTGCTGGTGGAGACTGCAAAGGATTGTTCTCAAGCAGTAATACTTGTAACTGCACCATCTTTCTAAAACAAATTGGAATCACAAGCACTTTATTGCAGGAAAAGTCGAACTTTACCAAGGGAAGCTGTACTAGTTCTAAAAGTAACAAAAAAGAGAGACGGTGTTATATCTGTATTTATTTTTGCCATAAAATAATAAAATATTTTTTAATAAACCTTCTTTTCCATTCAGGAAAAATACAAACTCAGGCAGGAATATGATCAACATTTATTCCATTCTGTACCGGGAAATGAAAAGAGTGGTTTTGTTATTCAAGGGACAATAAATTTTAAAAGAAATACTTTGAAATATCTTTTTTCCCCTGAAACTCAGCTGACAGTTCCCATATTGCATTCGCAGGCAAGTACTTGTGCAACTTAAGACATTCCTAGAATCATAAAGATAATTCATTAAAAAACCCTCACATGCTGTCATTTAGTAAGTACCACTGAATGTTATATTCTGCAAACTGAAATGGAATAAATTTGAACACAAAGTAATTACTAGTTTTTAATCATATTTACTTACATGATTAAAAAATACTTTCAACATGCTAATAAAAAGAGCTACCAAAAAGGTATTAGGGTTTTTTGTTTGTTTTTACCTTGGGGTAAAACTTCGAGGTAATTTCTTCTGACATTCAGTTCTTTTAAAGATTTCAGCTGGCCTATCTGCTGTGGCAAAGCTGTGATTTCATTACAGCTGACATCCTACAGCAAAATAGTAATAACAGAAATAATGAACTTTTGGCTCCTAAATGTTAAATAATACAGATGTGAAATTGTAGCTAATTTGCTATTACCATTGTAACATTTTATTAACCTGAAAACATGCAACCTTCTGTGTCCTGTCTTCACACTGCAAAACTAGATACATGAGAAAATGTTTACATGACTTAAAACCCAGAGCGAATTCTTATTTGGAGAACAAGTTAATGTTGAAAGTTAATTTAATTTCTATAGAAACATTCAAAACCATTTGCTTAAGATGTTCTACCTTTTTGTTCTTAACTTTTATTCGTATGAAGAACTCAGTACCATGATTATATAACCAAAAATGTTTGGATGAAATGTAAAACTGCTAGTGAGTGGAACTGATTTTTTAAAAAAGGTTCTTGTTCTTCTGGAGGGAATATTTAAGCAAAATAAAAAAAAAAAAAAGGAGAGAGAAAACGGCAATAGCATTCTGTAATGATGCTCAGGAAAGGCATATATTTGATTATCACATCACATAGTAGGCCATAATAAAATAGGACAGGTCTAGTTTAGTATTATACAGATATTCAACATATTATTGTAATAGGTACTTCTTAACTGCCTAGACATGTTCTAAGTAGGTCTGCTTTTGATGACTAAATACAACTGGTTTAATACTCTGGATGAAATTGAAACCCATTCTCATTTCAGCATTCCTAAAGGAGTAACTGCTATAAAATTGAGTTGAAAGTCTAGGGTCTGGCTATACTGAGCATAACTTCAAGCAACAAGTTTATATACAGTAGTATTACTGTAATAAATATTATACTTTAACCAATGTGTACTAAAGATCAACTTCTAGCATTAAGTCAGTCTAAAATGAGATAGTTTTCAGATACTAGCTATCGTTTTTACTGCCAAACTGTCTATACTCAATGGGAAGTCAAAGGGACATTGAAACCTCCACTTACTCAAATTTACAGGTTGTCTGGGATGTAATGTCCCGATTATGCTTCCATTTCTACGTAAAAAAAAGGAAACAGTATGTCACAGTATGAGAGCTAAGTGGGGTAATGCCAACTTTTCCTGAATAGCCAACGGAATACTTTTAGGATGTTCACTCCTACTCTCTTGATTGTTTCAAATGGATTTATACAGTACCTGGGAGCTTCCAGACTACAAAATTTCTAAAAGTCAGTCAGATTTCCAAGTCATCTTTTTGAAGATAGTTGCTTTAATACTAGTCAAAAGTGTTACATTAACTCTCTATCTTCAAGCCTAAAAACTAGTTAACAAAAAATGATAGTAAAAGCAAAATGTGATCTGGCAATGCTGCTCGCTGTATCAGACAAGTTTCTTCTTCTAACGGAATCTCACTGCTGCCAAAGCATCCTTCCCTTGTCAAAACACAGTCAGGAAATTATTTTAGCTTTTAGACAAGGAAATTAAAAATCCCGGTTAATGAGTGCATCTTTTGCCCAAGTTGCCACAAAGTATGGTTAATTGCACTGTTCCTAGATAATTTATTTTTAAAGCTTTACTGTCCTATTTTTAATTTACAGACTTTAAACAACTTCATAATTAGATACTCAATTTTTAGAGCACGGAATTTAAATTTAAAGTCACCTTGTGGCAGAGAAACTCTAGACCAAGTGTACTTACGCACACACATCAGAACAAGTCAGGGAAAGAGACAAGAGAATTTTAAAGGAAGTGGGGGGGTGGGGAGGAAAGGTTGGCAGTGTGTAGCCTCAAAAACAAAGTCCACTTATAACCTTTCAAAACATCCTCAATAAGACTGATCTGTTGTGACAGCATGTCAGCATTCACAAGATCTCTAGAGACAGTAGTATCCTTTATCCTACCAAACACTGCAATCCAACATTTTTTCATTACTTTGTTTGAATAGCTGTGGAAAACAAAGACCTATAACATTATTTCTAGTTATACTTATGGTCTTGACTATTATTAGAATTCATGAGTGTGTATGTGACAGAGACAGTGTTTATCTTTCCCATTACTTTGGCAGTAATGGAAGCAATACTATCAAAGTCAAATGACTATGATTTTCAGGCTAATAATTTTTTAAAAGAACTAGATAACCAGCAGTTTGGAACTTCACTTCATGGACATCTGAAGTGAAGTCCAAATACCTACTCAAGTTCCAGGGGTTAGTGTTTGCTGAAGGTCAGACTTCTTGCATTAATTCTATTTCAACCTGCCATGACAACACAGACACAGTTTCTCAAGATTAATGTAAGGCGTATTTAAATTTAACATCCATTTCTGTGGCATGAAGCTCAATGGCGTGAAAACAAACAAAAACTATCAATATTTTTCGTTTGCTTATGGTGAAGTTTAAATGGTCTTAAACCAATAAAATTCAGCATAATATAAACATAAAAACAAATATAGTACTGTGGCTCTATATTAACATATTTATTGACACACAGGAGTTTATCCAAACCATCCAAACTGAGGTAAACTTCCTCCTTACATCCATTTTAAAACTTGAGACTCCTGACTGAGCTGTTATTCCTAAAAAGCACGTGGATTCTGTCAGAGCTTGCGACATACAAAGCCATACTGAATGGTAAAGAGAAGTTACACGGTGCATGAGCACATGGATCCTTTTAGAAAACAGAAGGCAGCAGGTCCCACTTAGTCAGGCTGCTGGCCCAGATTAGATGAATGAGGTGAAGGACCTAAATCCCAGCTGAGATTTAAAGGCTTCCAACATGAGACAGGAGCGTCCCAGAGATGGAGAAGGCTGTTCCCTGAAGAAGGCAGAAGTGCAATACTACCTGATAGGATGGAGAACAGAATTTTACTGTACATCTGATAGTTTTGGGTGCAATTAATGAGTCAGCTCTGCCCAATTACTTTTCTTTGATGGAAAGTAAAGTTCAGATTGTCTTCACAGCAGTTTTGCACTCATCCTCCTGGTTGACAGTAGAGGTATGATCGAGTTATGCAGCTGCAAATAAAAGTAAGTTTCCCAACCAAATTTTGCAAATACTTTTAATATATTCTGCAGGTAGAATAATTTATGTTGTTTTGATGCTTGTAAGATAGCTGTCAGATCAATATAACCCAGAACCCTAAAATTTAAAAGAATACCTGAAAATTTACTGCATGTAATATCTAAGCCATTCTATGCCACAAGTATGAAATTTATGTAAATATATACATGTAATAGAAAAAGAATCGCCTACCCAACTTTGGAGCAGAGAGGGAAGAAAGTAGTTAGTTGGAACGATGTGACCTAATTTGCAGCAAACTATGCTTGTATCATTCAAGAGCGACTACAGAGGTAAAATTTGTTTCAAAAAGTTAGGTAACAAACAAACAAAAAAAAAAAGAAAACATCGATTTGCTATGTACACACAGATTTTACTGCATGCAGCCTGTGAAAAGCCATAAAGCACTCTGAAAACCTGAGGTGCTTGGCAAAGTCCTAGTAATACAAGAACTGAATGCAGTCAGGTGGCATCTGTCACTTCTCAGGACCGATTCCCTGGCCCAGCTGAGCACCAGCACTGCGTATGTCCCAAAACAACAGCATGCGCTGCCAGAGGGCTGGGTGGTGGTGTCGCTTGAAGGCCGCACACTGTTCAGGCTGGCATTGCTCTCACACAGCTGAATGTTTTGTGCAACAACTGCAGCATGACTTAATCTTTTTTTTTTTTTTTTTTTACTTGTTTTAGAACAATGATCACCTTATTATCTAAACTGTTTTATATTATATATGCCAATACAGATACTGGCTCTCAATCCTACCACTATTTGCTTCTCCCAATACATCACGGTTTAGTCATTTACAGCTAAATAATGCAACTCATTTCACTGGAAATGTATCAAACACTTATGGTGGCATCAAACTAAGTAATCAGGTCGTCTGAACAGAAGCATGCCCAGTTTAACAAAAAACTTGTTATTTATTCCCCCCTTGCACCTTCTAATCACAATGAACTAGCATCAGACCTTCTTCAGCTTCCGTAATTCTTCTAGGCTACCGAAGTGACATGTTGCTATAGCCTCTAATTTAAAATATTTTTAGAGCAGGAATTGTTGTGTTCTTCATGACAAAGAGTAACACTGAAATTATACTGTAACTGGAAAGCAATATGAAAATCCAGTATTCCAGAAGTTAATTTAAACATATGATTTGTTTAAAAAAACCCAGACAAACCCTATCTCCTTTGAGCATAATCTACACTGATTTTCAAGCTTTTAGTTTTTAACTTTTCAAAAGTCTAAAATAAGGATAAGGGCTACTATTAAGCTAAATACAAACTCCTACTCACAAATGAAACACTTCCAGCATCAGCAATGCTAGTTCACCTTACTGCGAAGGTTCAAACTTGAAATTGGAGGGGAAATTAGATATGAAAGCATTTCAGCAGCTCTTTACTGAAAATATTACCACAGACCTCAGTTAATACAAATAAAATGGGTAATTTTGAGCAGACAGAATCAGGCCAAGTCTTTCAATTATTTCACATGAGCCCCCCACCACTAAGCTAGGCTACATTTAAACTAGAAGCAATCAAGAGCTAACAGGTTCTAATCTTTGTTTATTATCTATTCAGTCATCCTATCCCCTAAATTAAAATGTGCTTAATACTGTTCAACTTGAATTATATCTAAAACTGGAATCATAATCTTTTATTAGATCTACTGTAAGCACAACAGAAACAATGCTATAGCCTAACACACTTTTTGGAAGGTTAATTAAATCAAAACCATTTCAGTAATCTAATTAAACCCATCACACACACAAAAAAAATAAACTATTATAATAAGATGAATTAATAATGCTCACCAAACAAAAAACAAACTTGATAGTCTTTAGCTCAGGTATAACCCAGAAAGGAAGAGGTAACTACCCCCCAATCCTCACCAACAGCCAGATCAGTTGTAATAAATAAAAGCCTGATACCACAGGATGCTGTACAAAAAGAATACTAGAAGAAAAAAAGCCCTACAGTTGCCACTTCACTCCACAAATGAAAAACCAGTAGCAGGACTGGGGCCTAAAGCAAGGTCAGCTCAATTTCTGTAACATAATTTAGTAGAGAAACTACTGTTATAAAAATAATAATATAAGCAGGCATTTTCAGATACCGAAAAGATGTGCAAGATAAATGCAGTCAATGGAGATATCAGCAATTGGAAAAAAGTTCAAATATCATTGTTTTACTATGCATAAATTAGCAGTGTCAAAATGTAGTTTATTTGTCAATTTGTATCTTAAGAGGTCAAGGTGAACAGAAATAACCAGAAGACATAACGCATATGCCACAGAGAATTCAGAGTCTCTACAATACACAAAAGAGGAAGATAAAGGGAGAGAAAGGGAAGCATTCTCTTACATACATTTTCCACATACAAACTTCAAAAAAAAATGTGCAATTAAATTAATTTTAAGTTAAGGTACCAAATAATTTTTTGCATTTTCAGATTCTCATTTATTAGACAATATATTATAGATGATGTACTGCTTGCAGAAACAGTAGTCGTGTGGACAGCTTTGGAAAAAAGAGAAATATAATCATTTTGTAAATCTGTTTAGATGGGTGTTGCAGGAAAGGAAGGTTGCATGACAAAAATAGTGAAATAAAATTAAAATAGACTGAGAAGACCAATATCACTGGTGGAATGCAATGTGGTAAGCAGATAGTAATAACAGAGAGAAAGGAAGCAGAAGGGGAGGGTGCTACAGCAGGGGATACAGCTTTGCAGAGCCTGATGCCAGAACTAGGGACTTGAGACAGCAAAACAGAGAACCAGTGCAGGCAATGAGTAAAACTGGTAAAGATGATGAACTTAAAAGCTGAGTTTTGAATGAACCAAGGGCAGTGATATTGTTTAGAAGGGTCCTGAAGAACATAAAGAAAACTACTATTGTGTTACTCCCCAACACACTTGAGAAGTTCAAAAGTTAATTTTTTAACCTGCATTATAGTATTAGGCATTTGTTCAAATATACTTGCAAAGTGACTTTTACTGTTTCTAGTTAAATACAAACGAAGTCAAAATAAAAAATAAAAAAAATATCAGTAACATACCAGTTCCATTAACTGTTTTAGCTGACCTATCTCTTCTGGAAGGGAACCTAGCTTATTGTTACTTGCAATTAAGACTTTTAGAGGAAGACCACACAGGCAAGCTGGCAAAGAAGAAAGCTGATTTCGACTGCAACAAAACAAAAAAAAACAACCATTAAAAACACCAGTGACGTTCTACTGTATACTCACATAAAGTCTGAGAGTTGTAAAATTCCTTCATTTTGATGGGTCAGATTTTATGCAGATAAAATTTAAATTTTTGAATGGCAATCATTAAGAAAACACTTGCACATCAAAAATATCTGCATTATTGACTAAACAGTATTGTGGAATATTACCACTCTGGAAAAAATGCATTATATCAGTTTAATAATATTGTAACAAGTCTGGTTGTCACCTAGAACAGCTGTTTCCCTTCCTAATGAATACAAGAAAGTCAACCGAGACAGTATTTTGCAAGTATTTAAACATTCCTATGGTTTTATGTGGCAGTATAGTAGATGTCTTTTGTTCCAACTGAAAGACAAATAAATAAATTACAGATAAAACAGTTGTTTTCTCAATTACTGTAAAGCACACTTATAGTTGGAGATTACTTGGTACTTGTTGTTCTATGATTCTATGATACTAATCCAGGTAAATATAGCAAAAAATTCTGTGACCATCAATGGTTCATTTCTTTCCAAGACTCATATTGAGCCATTTAATCTCTGTCTTACTTTTTCCTAAAATTGATAAAACTTTTTTAAGTCACTGACATGTGCCATTTTATTCTTCATACCATATTGGGGGGGGGGGGGGGGGGCGGGCGGCGGCGGGGTGGAGGTGGGAGTGAGCAGAAGACTTTCATGAAGAAGAGTTGCAAGGAAAGGCAAAATTTGGTGGAAAACTTTCAAAAGATTTAGGTTCTCATTCTAGTAACAATTACTCAAGAAGCTAGAACTTAAAAGATGACAAATGCCATGACCCTTTGTGATCTCCAGATGATTACAAATATTTATTTCTTGTGATTTGTGGACCAATTCCCAGAAGAAACTTTAAGCTAAGCAGAATAACATATTAACTACTGTCTTTCCTAGAATATTTGAAGGTTTTCTTGAAATATAACTTTTTCTTTTTTATGGGTGTTAACCTGTAGGAAAACAATGAACATTAACTTAAAGTGGTACCCCAGTAAGAACCATTTTAGTTAGCGTCAGCATGACTGTTAAGGCTCCAGAGAACAAATTTGCATGACTGAACTCTGAAAACAGATGGCAAAAATTGTCCTGTGTAATTTCAGTAAAAGTTGCAACATTGAATTGAAACAAAAGGAAACAAAAATCAAAATTCCACAAGTCTCAAAACATTTCTTCTTCAACTGCCAATCCAGTGGTCTGCTACAAAACTGTATATAAAAACATATATTCATGCTCCACACAACAGTCTCAAAATGTTTTACAAAGCGAACTATCATATCTCTGTTACACAGGCTGGGAGACAGACAGGTATCAAATAACAAACCCAAGGATATTAAAAATGAGAAATCCAACTACTAACCAGCAGTAGTTGAAAAAAAGAATCAATGCTTATTGTGGAGTCAGGATTCTCAATTCTAGTGTCTTTACAGAAGACCAAGGCATAACTTATTCTAAAAAATAAGTAGAAATAATCTTTTAAGTTCTAAAGAACTCAAATGGAGAAAGCCTAGAATCTAAAAAAGTTACACTATGCAGCAGATCAGACACCAAAAAAAAAAATTTAAGTAAAAATAATTTTTAAGTTCTATAGAACTCAGAAGCAACCCACTAAGAGATAAGGAACAGCACATAACCAGGGCAAGTGAGTAATAAATCATCATTAGTTTAAAAGGAATTTCTTTAAATAAAACATGAACCGTATCCACCAAGGCCCAAAGACTATGTATATCTCTTGGCATCACTTTCTAATTCTATTTAACATATGGGCTCTGCTGGTAACAGGCAGAAAAATATTCATTTTAAATCTATAATATTTTTCTTGCCAAGAAGCAACACGGTTAGCAAGTCAAGGATATCTTTCCTTCTTCTACAGACTGCTTACTGTGTTCAACTAACACGGGGGAAGAGCACATCCAAGTGAAGAGGAGATTTTAAACTGAGGGAAATGACATCACTTAGTAAAGCTTGAAAAATTTCTGTTTGTTTTGATTGTTTAATTTACTGTGATGTGATATTAACTCTGTAACTATTCTGGGTTTGTCATGATTCGCACAAATTCCATCACTGCATTGTGTTCTAATTCACTAGTTCACTACATCGCATTCTAATTGAGTTCATTCCAATTCCTAAATTTACTAAGATGTTTTATTTAAACTTAATAATTTCATCCAGTCTTAATTTCTTTATGTATATCTAACAAACACTATTTCAAAATTTCAAGTCCTATTCTTTCCATGTGTGCAGATATCAGGACACATTATTCTGTTTCAATTTTTAGAGCCAAAATTAGTGTTCCACAGTGGCCAAAACTGCAGTACAGTAACAATACAGCAAGGCCTGAGAAACATCCTCAGTGTTTACAAAACTGATAACCAAGCCTTTATACCTTGAATTTAAAGGCCCAAGAGCCACTTTGCCCCCTGCCCAAACCTCATTCTCACAAAGAACAGATTATTACATCTTCACTGTTACAGTTTTTACATACTCAACCACAAATAAACCTCCACATCTTGCCCCAACTGAAAAAGTGCTGACATTCCCTCTCTCAAAAGTAAATGTGCATTCACCTGCACTTTAACCAGTAGCAATTCTCTATACCGATTAGTATTCACGCACACTTTTCATGAAAAAGACACAAAGGTGACTAATTCTTTGCCCCTTCCTCCTAAAAAGGCAGTAACTATACTTCTTGCATAATAAGAGGATACTAGTGATAAAGTATCACCACTTTTCCCTCTCCATTCCCCATGAAAAGACATTAATCCTCTGTCTCTGTCCCTCCATCTTTTTAACTACAAAAAGCATGTCAAGCTTCACAAAATTTATCATCAGAAGGGAATTAAAAGAAACCAACTGTGCTGATGTGATTAGCATTCTGAATTTGCTAGAAGAATAAACGAAAGAAAGGTCTTTCCTTAATTAGTTTTACATTTTGGCCTTTACAATGCCTTCATACAGAGCTGTACCTACAGGCAATGAGTTTTTGCACTACCGTTTCCAATAAAATGAAAAATGTAGTCTGTTGTTCCAGAAACACATAAAGTGCAGACAAGAAAAAGCTTTACACATTTGCAAATAAACAGAAAATGTGGCAAAGTTAAACTTACCTCAAATTTAAGTAAGTTAGCATTTGCAAGTTCACTATGGCTTCTGGTATAATTTTTATACAATTGTGGTATAGATTTAGTGTTTCCAGTGACACAAAATGGCACAGCTCCGTAGGAACCTCAGTTAATCTATTCTTGGATAAATCTGAGAAGAAAAAAAGAGAAGGTACATTTTTTGAACCATCAGAAAGATACACTTTGAAAAGCTATGCTTCTTTATTAAAATAAATTATTAAATGTAATCCTACAGTGAGACAACGAATTAAGCCAATGTTTTTATTATGCAAAATACAACTAGTGCTGACCTTTACAATCTTGAAATGGAACAGACTGCGTATAAAAGAGCAAACATTCAATTAAAATTTATTCAGTCTAATAAAAAGTAATTATTTGCAGGACTCAATATGCTGAGGAAATACTTGCAAACAGAACCAAGTATAGATTCCAAAGCTCATATAATATACCCAGAGATCTAGCTGATACACAGCTAGACATCTGCAAATAATGATAGTGTTCAGAGAAAACAAACAACAAGGATTATAGCTTTAATTTCTTTTAAAAAAAAATCTTAAAAAAGTTATTCGGGTAACACTTCAAACTGACCTGTATTTTCTAGATCTCAATCAATTATAATAAGAATGTTACCTATAATAAGTGCTGAAGACCTTCAGGAATGGATTTGATATACGGTGTAAGTACATACAAGATAACAATGACGGATTCCAAATCCCTCAAGTGAGTGCTTGTACCCGCAGAACAAAAGCTTTTGATTTTTAACCAGTTGGTCATCCTTTATTTCTCATTTTAAGCACACAAACACAAAGGAAAATCAGTAGGAAGAAATGTTACTGAGCTTTGTTCCTTAACTACCACTGTATGAAAAATGAGGTATCATAATACTAATGTGAGCTCAAATCATAAAGTAATAAAGCATGCCAGCATTCAACAGCATTAATTGGGTTCAAAGAAATGTTTAAACAGTGTTGCAGAACAAACATCTCATCATCAGAAACCGCACAAATGCCACCTACCCATACCACCAGATGGATAACCTGATCTGAAGAACAGTCACCTGTTTTAAGTGGAAGGAACAGGAATGTACCTGGGCAAAGAGTGAGAGGTATGAAAAGAAAAAAATGGAACTTGATTATCTCCTCGCTTCTTCACTGCTGCTATTTTAAGCCTCCTCCCTGATCCTTCAAAGCTTATTTCAAAGCTTACTTTCTTAAACTACATAAAAGGAAAAGCAGCCAAAGTATAGTAGATACATTTCCAGAGCGCCGATGAGCTGAATCCTCTCTTTAGGGCCATAAAGCAATTTTTTTGCTTTTGTGAACAAACAGGCAGAAGCCTGAAGATCTTTTTAACTTCCCTTGCAGTTCCAGACTCATCAGTTTGCTGCGCAGAGGCACAGCTTGAGTTCAAAACTATTGTCAGTAGGAAGGTTTTATCATTTTTATTTTTGTACCTGTCCCCTGCAATGTGAGCTGAAATTCAGTACACTCTATTCCCCTTGTCAGATTCAACTTTGCTTCACTTCATTGCTTCCGACAAAAAGTTGGTTTCATTATTCCATCCTCTACCAAGACAACAGCAATGGCCTGAGTGCAGTAACTGAGAGCCAGTCTGCTGACCCAAATGCCAGTATAGTTGAATTGAGCACCTCAACCAAAATTATTCACTTCTATGTTACTACACAACAGCAGTACTTGAACTGCTCTGCTTTCTCTCACCAGGCTTTGACGGTAGTTAGATGCAGCATTACCTCAGCTTCTCCTTTCCTTCACTTCTGCCATCAAACTAAAGCATTCCCTATTTGAGTGAATGTTATTACTGTTTCAAAGGGGGAGAAAGCTCTTCAATGTTCCTGTTTCAGTGCTTTAATCCTCTACTGTTTTCTATTTATCATGAGAGTATTTGCTTACTAACATGGCATTCCAAAAAAATTACTACTGGTTCCCTCTCTTGCTGCCTTCCTAGTTATGTTTATTATCAGATATTAACAGAGGACTGCCATGCTATAACTTTTTGAATCATGCAGGGGATCTTCATATTTTACAATTCAATTGCAAAGAAAGCCTTCCCTTTTTTTAAACCACACTTTTCTGCAGTGACATCGCCACGTACATACTGCTCATTTCCTCCTTTAAAGGGGAAGGAGCAGCAGGATGCAGAAGACTGAACTGAACTTTAGGCCTAGGCTGAAGACAACCTGCATGGCACTGGATGGTACATGGAGAGTGACATCTCATCCTTCATCTGATCCTTCTCAAGTGATACACAGATCAGAAACTGGGAACACAAAAATGTTACTTCTTCTCAAGCTACTAAAACTGCAGCCTACCACCTAAACTCCATCTTCATGCCTATTCTCATTTACCTTCACATCGAATAAAAGGGACTGTTGCCACAACATTTGACTTACCCTTGAAAAATTCCAGTACCTCAAAAAAGTGGAACAGCAACTAGATTGACCCTGCTCCTATAACAGACGTTACTATGACAGTAAAATGCTTTTTTAGTTTTTTTTATTTTTTATTTTATTACTATCCTTTGTTCTCAAGGGCTTTAACTCTGTTAATCTGAAGAAAGACAAAACAAAAAACCCACAGATCGTAACAGGCAAATTCCTTCCTGTCATCCTCAGGACCATGGGTTATAGGACACACTATGTACACAACAAAGGAATTCAAGAATTAACTTACAACAAAGGAAGTCAATTATTTGTTATTGTCTAGTTATCACAGTTTAAGATCATTTCAACACTTGTATCTGTTGTTGCTTTCTAAATAAGAAAAAAACTATTCACAGCATAAGGCAGAGGAATAAAAACTGTACATTTTATTTAATACCATCATAACATAACTTAATAGGAAAAGTAGAAGTTTGCTACTATAATTTACTGATAAGAGGTATCATTACCACCAAATCTGAATGTCTTTGAGTGACATAGAATCTGACATACAGAATGCTCGTCACATTTTTTTAACTAGTGGCAATAATTTTTGCCAAAAGACAGACTTCCCTGATCAAATGGAAGCAAAATAAAATTTTAAAAAGACCTGTTTTTTATTCAATCCTAGAATGAATGTTAGCCTCTGAACATGATGCAGCTGTGAAGAAAGCCTAGCAGCTTTCAGATGTCTCTGAAAATTCCATACAGAAAAGCACGTCTTCAGAAATAAAAAGGAAAACAGCCTGCATAACAATTTTATGCTGTACCTTAAAAGCATATGTAAACAAGTACAGAAACCCCTGAAATTTACATAATTATTTTGATATTACTTTATACGAAGGTACTTTTGCTGCAAATTACTGCATCTTACAATTAGTCTATGTATTTCAGGTTTACTCTGATATTTAAGTTCTAGAACAAAATACAAAGGTTTAAAGCTTTAAAGAAACTGCAGAACCTTTTGAACATACTGAGGAAAACGTTACACATGTATCTTGTTTCTGTTACAATTCATAAACTTCCTGAAAAATATTTTGCAGAGACTTTCTTGGGTTCATTATTTAGGAAAAAAGAAGAATGCAGAAACCAAAATTTTAAACAACTTATGAAAATATTTTTAAAATACAGAAATAATTAGTTGGCAAACCTTTACTTTCTTACTGTAATTTTTTAACTCTACACTTCCCAAACCACTAAGATACATATCCCCCTCGCTTAATGCATTTCAAGAATAACGCTTCATTAATAATAATGAAGTTCTGGTACAGACTAGCTTTTGCTACAGAAATGGAAATGAACAGAGGGATGGAATTTGCTGGTGTTAATGTAATTTTGATTAATTTGCTTATACTATCTAACACAAAGGAGATCTAAGAAATTAATGAATCTATGATGGCAGAAGTACATTTCATGGTTGCCAAGACAGTATAGGTAAGTTTCACCTGAGACGACTATTTCCTGTAACTTCCATTATGAAACAGGCAACACAAATATAAACAAATATGGGGGGGAAGCCATGCGTTGGAGTGAGCTTTTTGTTTTAAATAAAATACACTATTCATTCATTATTTGTGACATCAAGACATTTTCAAACTACATCTGGCTTCACTTCATCTTTTCCTGCCAAGAACAAGTTTGTTAAAACTCCAAAATAAAGTAATGGAACACAAAAAAATAAGCAAGCCAGTTTAGAAAAATATTAGATGGAATCTTGATCTATAAAAGAGTCAGCACAATTCTGGCGCAATGACATGGCTTTTGTATGGAGAAATGTTACTATGTTGGAAGCTAGAGAGGAACTACACAAAATAAGCACTTCCTTAGCTGGGAGTGAACAATAAAAAGCAAAAAGTTCAGACTGGTAAATAAGCATTTAACAGAAGACTCCAAGCCTTGTTTGGTCACTGGCACACTGCACAGTCAGGGTCCACGCTGCCATCACACCAGTGATAAGACCCCATCCTCCGGGCAAAACCTTTCAATCCCTGTGGCTCTGAATATGTCTACCACAATGAAGTACCACCACTGAACTAGGATCTTTCTGACTTCATGCTTTACAGGCAGATTACCAACTGCCACTATACATATATGCACTGCCACTGCAGAAACCAAAATGGCACTGTCAAAATAACCAGAATAATACTAGAAGTCATATAGTTACATTTCTTTCAGTAAAGTTACCAAAGTGCTCCAATTTTCCTACCTTCCAGTTAGTAATACATTATTAAATAAAAATTGCAGACTATTCACGGGAGAGCTAAACAATTCAAGCCTTTAAGTCAGAATAGTAATTCATTAAATAAATATGCATATGCACTACTACATCACAAATCTTAGCCAAGAATTTTAATGAAAGCAGTTTATTAAGAAGCAGTGATTTACAATTTTCAGATTACAGAAAAAAAATCACTATAAATTTATACTTCTAACAGACAAATCTACAATAGGCAAAAGTTGGAATTACAAGTAAGCATCTATCCACCACTGAGCAGGATTTTTTTTTTATGTTTATATATCTCTCTCTCTCTGAAACAGAACAAATATCTGTATTTGATATGGAATTCTGAAATCAAGAAATTGCAAGGTAAAAAAGTCACCCAAACAGCCTTAACTCCAGCCCACCAAGTTCCTATTTTTGTACTCTTCAGCACTTACTGAATAAAAGACAGGAATTATTTTGAAGAAGCTATTTGCATTTGTACTAAGATACCATTCAAGGTATTCAAATGAGATGTCTGAATTGGATTTGACAAAGAATTCAAGCAATTCACTGTAAAAGCCTAAAAAAGTAGTAAATTCAACCCTAATTTCATGGGAAAATTATGCAAATAAGAATGCTAGGAAATACATAAAGAAGTCTATATATGACATGACACAACTGTATGGAGCTTTACCTTTTATACTGTAAGTTACCCATATTTTTATTAGGCTTTTAGGAAGCCTGTATTTCCATATTAGCTAGCTATATCTTCATTGATAACTGAAGCCACAAACTGATGGCACTATCTCAGACAACTTTTGAAATATCTACTTAAGTGCACTTCAGACCTTCAGCAACACTGTATCCCACCCATACTTGCCTTGGCAAAGAAGGCAAGTGATCTATTATCACTTTAATTACACCTATCAAATAGTTAATGCTCTCTAATGAAGCAATTACTTCATTCTAGCCTTTACCCATTTTTTCCCCCTAAATGGTAGGAAAAGGCATCATCCCATAGACAAATGCTATATATTAGCCATGAAAACACTGTAATGCAACTATAAAATGCTATATGCTGCCCTACTACTTGTCATTATCTAGTGTAGCAGCATACCTCGTCTCAACTACTTGCCCTCTCTGCCAGTATCACTGAATAATGTCCTGGATGTACAGCCAGCTTTTACTGTAGTCAGCAACTTCTACCAACAGTGATGCTACACAAACGAAAAAGAGGCAGCAAAAACCTCCACTGACTCTGGCGTTAAATGCATTCTGGTTTGTTCATGACAATTATGCCACAAAGAATACATGCCATTTCTTCACTAACAGACATTTCTATTTAAGCTATTAAGCTGGCAGAAGAACAAGCAACAGAAGACAAAGAATGCCCAATAAAATAAAAACAATTCTGCTTCCATATAAGAAAAAAATATAACATAGTAGTGCATGGACTCAAGGTTTTTCATTCTGAAACTACAACTTGTAACAGATTGAGAAAAAAGTAGCTCCAATGCTGATTCCCAAGAAAGTCATCATTACTGATGCAGTAACATATAACAGTAACATTTAGACATTGATAAACACCCCTGAGTCTAGATGTATGATTGATGACTCAAAACTTGTAGAAAGTGAATCTATCCCAGGCAGTTTGACATAAAAATGTACAGACGTTGCAAGAAAAATATTTTGAACAGATTATGAAGTGACTCTGCTGTTTCACACACTTGCTAAGCACTACTTTTTGGAGCACTGTCAGCATATTTTCCATCTGTCTCCCATTGTTAATTTAAGAATTAACATTAAAAATCTCCACCTCAAAGCCACAGACAAATTAAGATTACACTACAGGTGTAGCAAATTTCAAAGTGATCATACATGTACTTTTGTATCCACTTTTCTTATCATTACTATGATTTAACAGTTTCAAAGTTTCTCCTTTACCACTGTGATTGTGAGTTCTCCGATTCTTCCCTATTCCACATCTTGACATAGCATTATAATACTTAGGCAAGCTAAAGAGCTAACGCTAGCGATATATAACACAACACTGTCTCTTCTGTGTCACTGATGGTCAGAATGAACCCAATTTATTACTTGTCAAAGTAACAACTGTAATAGTAATCATACATATTCCCCACGGTTATCAGAGGGGACCTAAATGGGGGGTTTAGAGGGAGAAAAAAAATCCACGACTGAAAGAAACCAACACTTGGAGAGTGCATCTCGTAAAGTCTGGCAGAGGTGTCACCACTAGAGGGGGTCCTGATCTCACAGGCTTGGCCAACACCCTGTAACGGCGTTTCTTAACTGTTTCCTTCTTTTAGAGACCACCCGCAGCATATGAAAAGGACAGAACTAGGAAGGCACACCTCACAACCCCCCCGGGCACTCCTATGAACCTATTGCCCACCACAGTTTTCAAAATATGACAGATGAGGCTACTCACTTGCAACCATTACTGCAGGAAACAAATATATAAACTGATATCTACTGAGGTCAAGCCCTTACAAAAAAAAAAGCCTATTCTGAAACAGTCACATTGAAGTGTTTTTCCCTAACCTTCCTTTGGGCGATGTAAGAATCTGAGGTATCTTTGAGCTCTCTGTAGTTACAGCAATACAACATTTGGCCTATTTCAGACAAAAGTAGCAATAAAAGTAAGATGACACATTTGACAAAGACCCTGCTGACAAACTCATTCCACCCCAACGACCCTCACCTACCATTCTACTTCATCCGCCATGCCATTATGGAATGCATAGCTTGTTTTTCCACAGTGCCCTGTAACCTCACAATAAAGCACAGCCATGGCAAGCGTTAAGAAACGTTCATCCCACGTTTCTTTAGGCCTGAAGCAATCAAACAGTATAAGCTACCTCTCCCAGCCACCGAAACTTTGAGCAAATGTCACTGCAGGGTCTTCTGCCTCCTCTGTGTGAAACAAGGGTGAGGGAAAGAGGGAGCAAAAGCGTGGCATATTCTCATGATTAGCTCTGTGGCATGCTCCAATTCCAAGGAGACAAAGGAAATTTCTCTGCAAGAAACATGCTCAAAACAGTATCACAAGCCTGGAAGAATAGAGAAGGTTAATACAGCAAATCTGCCTCGTTACTGCATCTGCCTTTAGGTGGCAAAATAAAACATTTAAATTTCTCCTTTATCTTCTATTTCTCCCTCTTTAGGACATCTATTAGGGGTTAAGATTGCCAGGAAAAAAAATGGTTCCTGAGAAGGCTCTGTTTACACACTGAAGATGAACCTGGTGTGGAAATACAGGGGACTCCCTAAAAACATACCGCAAAATGACTCGATTCTTCCTGCAGTTCTCTATGTAGGAATGAACAGATTTGGGACTGTGGTGGGTTGACCTTGGCTGCCCACCAAATGCCCACCCAGCCACTCTATCACTCCCCCTCCTCAGCAGGACAGGGGGAGAAAATACAATGAAAAAGCTCATGGGTCGAGGTAAGGACCACCACTTACTGCCACAGGCAACACAGACTTAACTTGGGGAAATTAATTTATTGCCAATTAATAACAGAGTAGGATAGTGAGAAATAAAAAGAAAACTAAACCCACCTTCCCCCCATCCTCCTTCTTCCCAGGCTCAACTTCACTCATGACTCTCCTACATCCTCCTCCCGCCCGCCTCCCCCAGCGGCACAGGGGAACGGGGAATGGGAGTTGTGGTCAGTCCATAAACACTTCATCTCTGCCACTCCTTCCTTACACTCTTCCCCTGCTCCAGCATGGATCCCTCCCATGGGATACAGTCCTCCACGAACTTCTCCAAGATGGGTCCTTCCCACAGGCTGCAGTCCTCCAAGAACTGCTCCAGCGTGGGTCCTTTCCACAGGGTACAGTCCGCCAGGAATGGAATGCTCCAGCGTGGGTCCCCAAAGGCTACAGGTTCTGCCAGAAAACCTGCTCCTGCATGGGCTCCTCTCCAGGGGCTGCAGTTCCTGCAAGGAGCCTACTCCGACACAGGCCCTCCATGGGCTGCAGCTTCCTTCAGAGCACATCCTCCTGCTCCAGCATGGGGTCCTCCACAAGTTGCAGGGTGGATATCTGCTCCACCGTGGACCTCCATGAGCTGCAGGCGGACAACCTGTGTCACCATGGTCTTCACCACAGGCTGCAAGGGAATCTCTGCTATGGCACCTGGAGCACCTCCCTCCCCTCCTTCTTCACTGACTCTGGTATCCGCAGGGCTTTCTCTCTCACATTTTTCTCACTCCTTTCTCACACAGTTGCCATGCAGCATTTTTTACCTTTTCTTAAATACATGATCACGGAGGTGTGACCAGCATCGCTGATGGGCTCAGCTTTGGCCAGCAGCAGGTCCGTCTTGGAGCCGGCTGGAACTAGCTCTGTCTGACATGGGGGCAGCTTCTGGTGTCTTCTCACAGAAAGCTGCCCCTTCAGCCCCCTCCCAGTACCAAAATCTTGCCACGTAAATCAAATACAGGTATCTAAACACCTGTATCACAAGATGGAAACAATAATCAGACAGTAAATACCTTTCATCAACAGAATGACCTTTAATAACATGTGGTATGAAACCCAGTTCATGGGCCATGAAGCATTCCTCCTTCTCCCACGCCTTCCGCACAAGAAGGAGGATACAAGTCATTAATTTTCACACTCCTTAATAAACAACCAACCCTAAGAAGGATCAATGGATTATATCATTCCAGTATTGTACAAGTCAGCCTCAGCAGGACTTAAATATCTCAGGTGTTTTTTCAGACACAGTAGCAGTAAGAAGAAATGTTTGCCCAACTCTAAAAACTTTTAAAAACTGTTCTTCATCATTTTCAGCCTTCGTAGTAGATTGATGGAGAGCATCGGAGGAAAAGAAACTGAAGTGTTCATATCATACACTATCCAGCTGAACATCTTTACTGTATCAAACCATATTTCGGTCATCTGCCTGAACTGTTCATACTGGCACATGAAAGAAAATTTGATAGTCAACACCCACCCATATGAAAGCAAGACCTTTGCTGGCTCCTCTTTGGAAACAAAAACTAAAAGTATACCTTGATACTAAAAGTCCTCATGATTAGCTTCAGCCATCACAGATACACTTTAATTATTAGCATGGAATGCTGTGAGATCAGGTAAACTGTGGGCTATTTAAGGGGACTTCCAGGTATATTAGAGGCTTCTCACAGGACTAGGAGTTGGAGTATGAAATAGTTTTCTGGAAGAAGAATAGGGACCACAGCTTTCACCAAATTCAAAACAAAAGTTCAAAAAGGTGTAAATTGTGTATATGTGTATATAAACACACACACGCACAACCTCATTTCAGTCAAGCAACTTACTCCCACCTATTGGAGAAGAGGGAAAGATGTGAAACGAAAACGTGAATTACATTCTATCCCAAAGATGGTGGTGGATCGCTGTAAGGACGTACTCTAGTGTCTTCTATTACGAATCTTGTTTCAGCCACAGATATCTCCTTTCTTAAAGCTGTCGTCTTTGGAAACCAACACCTTCCACTTCCACGGGGAAATTCCATATGATGCACTCAAAAACAGCAGGATGTAATCTAGTGGTCTACAACCTTTTCCAGCCCACAGACAACATTACTAGAAAGAACAAGCTGAATGCAATGACAAGGTTCGTTTTTCACTTCATTCTCTATTTTAATGGTTATTATTATTATTTTTTTTCCTCAGGCTGTGAAGAGAAGACATTGTTTATGCTATGCATTATGTGCCTCAGTGACCTGCTCAAAGAGGAGTTACCTCACATTTACCATCTGATAGATGGTAAATCTTTAGTCTGACAGACTAAAGTACTAGATTTGTTTATTTTTAATTCATTTTTATACGTGAAGTGTGTCACATTCTGTAAGAAAATTTGCCATGAACAGGGAAATGAACAAAAGTTATTTGATCTTTGGGTATACCAAAGACATATGGGCAAAGACATGAAAAAGCTACCTGATGCTAACTTACAGTGACATGGAAAGCAGAGTATTACTCATCTGATCACCTCCCTTTCTGTCTGCCCACCTTCCACAGATGCCAGGGTTAATCTACCTTATCTACATTATTCATGTACTTCTCCCACAATGGTTCTTGAAGTCAGCATAACATAATTGTAAGAGTTTATCAACACAAATCTGTTTTGTACCATAAAAGCTGACTTACACTATTGAGCACATCCTTAAACAGTGAACTGATTATATGGCTATTACACAGGAGGTACAACATTTGAAAGAAATGGCTAAGAAATACTCAGACTTCTAAACAAAACAGGAACCTGTGAAAACATTACCAGAGACTGAGGTACCAAGAAAGAAAACCCTGGAATAAACAAATAAATTAAACTGTAATAAATAACCAAAAATCGGATGGCTACTCCTAGATACGGGGGGGGGGGGGGGGGGGGGGGGGGGGGGGGATAAATAAAAAAAAGAAATCATAGAAAGACTTCCTTGAACTAAAAGCAAAATAAGCACAGTACATGCTGTCTGCATCCTTAAAAAAACAAAACAAACTAAAAACCACCTAGCTGGAACCACTAGAACTATAGACCTGTAAATTTGTACCAAGATCTCTATCCTATATAACTGTTCCCATGGCCCTTTTTTAAGTTTAGGACAATGTTTCTCAACCTTCTCATTTTTCTTTCCTTCAGAATCAAAGAAACTTGCCTTCTTTGGGGAAAACAAAACCCAAACAGGTATCTCAACCAGTATGCTTCTTGTCGGTCAGGGGAGGGGCTGGGTTTGATGGATAACACATGCAATTTTTTTTTTTTTTTAACTTGTTTTAACAACTCATAGTTTACATCAGGATTTTAATCTAACATCTTTATAAGATGAGAGACATCAGATACATAGACTGCAAAAAAGACTGGGGAGGGGGGATTGAAACACACACCCCTTCTACTTATAAACAATCCAGTGCCTGTGACTGGGCAGGCAGAAACCACCTTACGCGTGCCATAATACTTGCTGGGGGACACAGGTGGGAATAAGCCAGCAGGCGTCCATGGCACTTGTGGGTCAGTCTGCAACCACAGGTAAACATCAGTGCTGTTGGTATATAACAACTGTATGGCAATGTGCATTTTGAAGGGACAAAAGAATGTTTCCTTCTGGTTTATTTCCTTCATACTGGTTTGGGTTGTTGGGTTTTTTTTTTTTGGGGGGGGGGTGGGGGGGGGTGGGAGTGAAAATCACTTCACAATCTTCTGAAATGCACAAAATTACTAATGCTCATCTATATAGCCTACTGAGCCTGGCCAACAATTCCTGCTTCTGGTGCAGATTCATTTCTACTTCCTCATTTATTTTCTTTTCAAACTACCTTTCAGGAGGTCTAATTTCCATCTTATATACTAAGGTATTACAGTGATATTTTTCTATAAGAATCAGTTTTGGACTGAATTCTCTTTCTGAAGGAATTCTGTTCTGCTTTTATGTGTATCTCACCTTGCATCTTCCTCTTTCCTTGATCACTAATGTGTTCTCAATGTGGTAACAAGGGGTTAGCACAGAACACAGAACAGGTTGCATATAAAGCAGGAAAGGGACAGGAAAGTTTTAATTCACTATGCCCTCCACACCAATAATTAAAACAAAATGTAAAGAACTACCTAATCTGAGGTCTAATCCTGAAGAGGCTACAACAGCTAGCTTATTCAGGCCCAAATAAGAGACCTACAGGTAGATAATAAGGAGTCCTGTGAAAAGCAGACAGACAGCATTATTTCCCTTCAGTTGTCATAGCCTGATAGGTAGAAGGAAAGTGTAAGCCAGATCTATTACATCTTAGATTTAAGAAGTCCAGTAACTGCAGTGTGCACTATTGTTATATTTTAAAAAACTTCTTTACTCTATCTGCTTTCTTCCTGCTGATAAAATTCAATAATGCTGTAATGAAGCAGTTGGGGTTAAATTACCCTTGTCGGAAGAAAAAAAGTCTTTGCTGCACAAACTGTGAACCTGCTCAAATCAGTGACAAATAACAGTTTGATACACATACTGCTGCAATCCAGGTCAGGTTTTGTGTAAAGAAGAATCAAGCTAAAAGCTTCAGGACTAGAACTTGGAGATTTAGGGAGTACACCTTCAACTGTGGCAGTCGAAAGTGCAAAAGATTTTATAAAGTACTTAACTTCTTGGCTTGGTTTGTTTATCCAGCATATACATTTTTAAAATCTTTGAGAAGAACTGTTCATTTTCAACAGTTTTCCACCAGTGGGGGTGCTGAACCTGGTTGTTCAGGATGCTAAACCTGCTAACCTTATACTACCACTGCCATTACTCAGTGACTAAACTTCCACTGATGCCGTGAACTCCAAGTCAGCAATTTCAAGTTAATTCAATTTTGAAGTCTTTAATGCACTGCAAAACTCACTGATACTTTTAACTGTACCCCCCAAACATTCTGACTCAATAACTGATATTTTTTAACTGTACCCTCAACAAGTTCATTAACACAGAGTTAGAGTGATCCACTTGTGATTTAACCAATTTTGTTACCTTTCAGACAATATTAAAACTAATCCTATCAGGACTTTGACTCTTACCAAATGCATTCTCATGACTCAGTATTTGAGTGTCAAGTACTTTAGTCATGCCCAGTAAGAAGAGGTTATACCTCATGAGAGAACTGTGGTTTTAATCGAAAAATTGCATGGCATCCTGCTCAGATTACAATTTCTTTTTTGCATAAGAAAAGTAACAGTCTCGCATTCTTATCTAACTCACTCACAATTCAGCCTCTTTTTTTTTTTTTTTTTTTTTTTTTTAAGTAAAAAGCCCAAGAGTTCACAAGAACCTCTAAAATTTTCATTTGGACTTCCAAAACTGGGTACTCTTTGAGACTGATGCATATACTTCTCAGCTCTCATCCCTTCTCTCTCTCCCCCTGCCTCTTCAAAAATTTGGATAGGAAATTCATCCTTTTGGGAAGAACTCTAAAGAGATACACTAGCAAATACACAATTATAAATGCATTTTACTGCTGATAAAAAAAAAGGCTCTGATTATCCAGAAATTATGAATCATTTCAACCAGCAAGTCTTTTTCTGAAGAGATGGCGTTACCACATACCCCATGTGTTTCCTATGCTTACTTAATGAAAGTCATATCTCTGAAGTTTGTTTATTCAAGATTGACACAGATAGCAGAAAATCAACTCTAATACAAAAAGCTTCTAATGTGGCTCATGCTGAGCCCTCTGCCAGCACACCTGCAGATATACTGAAGGTGTTACTCAAAAGACTACATTATGACAAAGTTATATACACTGTGCAAGATACTACACAACTGTTGTCCTATAAATTATCAGTTGATCTGTTTTCTATATACAACAGTATTTGATTTCACAGAAAGCTAATTTTAACCATTGACTGAGAACAGAAATACCTATTATACACCATGCTCTTCTAACAAATGGAAAAGGTTAAAAGGTTGGTAGAACTTTGTTAAAAGGTTAGTTTATGCTTTTAAATCAAGCATCTCAAGGTTTTAAAATGCCAGAATGCCAGCAAGCTTAAGATATATTCTATCAAGGTCTGCTGTATCATATGAAGTCTTTTGCCAGAAACATTTGTAGATAATTAATTCTCCTATAGCTCTCTCCAATGCCTTACATGCAAGAGGCTTTTTTCTTATTCTGCAGCCCACTTTACATATTCATAAGGACGGTTATATAGAAGTATAAGGACCAAGATTGTCCTTTTAATAGTTCCTTCCCCCATCTTTTTTCCTGCAATATATTCGTGAGAACAGTATCTTCTCCCAGTCATTCCTCTGCAAGGCTAATAAACAAGCTAGATACTTCCAGTTTCCTCTTGTTACAGTTTTCTTGACCATCCAAGTAGATCTTTTCTGCACCTGTTTCAGTCTCAAGTCACCTTCCTTGAACACAAATGGGACATAATCCTCCATAGGAGGATTACGTTACACCATTGCCACGTGTAATATCATTAAGAATTTCTAGTCCGTATTGAAATACAACCTCTGATACAGCCTCAGGACAAAATCAGATGTTTAAGATTTGTCATATTGGCAACTTGTGACCATCTTTACAGGTGCTATACCCAGGTTTTCTTCCTTTACTAATTACAAGTGATGAACTCATGACTTACAGCAGACACTTCGCTTATTAACACTTTAAATTTTCAGCTGCCTTTCTTCTGGACCATACTTCATACAGCAATGAATGTTTCCAACCCTAAATATACCCTGACTGTTGTCATAAGTCGGTGTTCTCTCCACAAAGAAATAAGTGTTTAAGAAACACAACACTGGGTGAAAAAAACCTGACACTAGAAAATACTGTTTCTATAACAAAGTTTCCTGTCTCAGAAATAAGTTACTTACTTCAGTGAAATAAAAGAAGAAATTAGAAAAAACAACAGTAACCATAAAAAAAAAAAATCCAAGTTTTTGCTCACAAACAAACCCGTAAGCAACAACAATTTCTATTACAAGTTCATAACAGTAAAATGTTACGCAAGCTTAAGCGTATCTGGCATTACAACTCTCAATTTTAATTCCAAAGATAAAAGCTATGACGCTTTAGTAAATAAAGCTAATAACAAGACCACCTTTACCAATGCATTATTGGGAAACATATGCTTATTGCCATTTGTTACCAAGTTTTCCCGAGTCTGCTTTTGTCAAGCATCTGAAGAGAATCTTGCCCACACCCTTCCTTCCCACTAATACATCAGTCATATCTTAAGCATGAACAAAAAAACCAGTTCTTTACATTTTCCACTAGCAAAGCTCTTTTTAGAGGTTAAATAAACTTTAAAAAAAAAAAAGAGGTTATTTAGGCTTATTTTAAGGTTTATTTTAGAGGTTAAAAAAAAACTCTAAAAAGAGGTTTATTTACACAAATTTCTTTTACACCATAAAAAACTCTCGAACCAAGTATGGACAGATTAAACTTACTTTAATAAAGTATGTGGGCACTACACTTATGGGACAATCTTCTGATGCGAAGTGACATCATTCATTTGTCAACAACTCCCAGTCAATGTCAACAACTCAGAGGTACACACTAGCATTTCCATTGCATGTTGCGTCTTTCCCAATGCAACAGAATCCACGCAAACAACCTCAACAACTTCTGTCAGAGAAGACTCATTTGTTATCCCACTACTCATTTTTTACTGAGAAACAAGAAAAAACACTGCAAGGAGGCAAGGTAAGTTACGAGTCCAGAACATTGTAGCCAAGTTCCAAGAACATTATTTATTAACAATATATATAGACTTGATTTATATGCAAATATATTTCAAAGATAGGAACAAATACTAGCATGCACAGAGGAAGAAGGGAACTTAGCCTTTCCTTCAGACATGATGAGTGTAGCCTCTCTAGAGACTGCTGCACAGAAACTAGGCAATGTGGGCACACTAATGATTCACTGAACATACCGGCTGTCAAAGAGGACATTGGTAGGAGCAGAAAAAGGTTGACACAGCATCCCCTTCATCATGCAACTGCAGGACTTGTTGCCGGACACTGCACATTATAACAAAAAATACAGTGAAGTCCTGCTGCAATTCATGTTTGCCTATGTTAAAGACACAGAGTAGAAAGAGAGAATAACAGCACTCAATGAGAGGTGGAAAACTTCTATTTGCTTAGCTTCAGTGAATAACTGATCTTCAGCAGCATGTAGCACACAACACTTAAGATTTCAGGGCCATGGATCAAGGAATGACGGAATTGGAGATATTACAGATCTGTGAGATCACTGCCTTTGACAGAAAGGAAGGGAAGGCAGGGTCAGGGTTCTGCTGCTTTTCCTTCAGCAGGAGAATGTTCAATGCAGCCAGTACTCATCAACTCACTTGTCTTTGTTTTTCCAAGGACGTAAAAACACAGTTTCATTTTTCCATTTGAAAAAATTGGGAAAAAGCCTCAGAGACAACAACAGAGCAGGGGCATTTTCTCCACTGAATTCAGTTCTACTTCAGATGTGCAATGCATACAGA
Source organism: Aptenodytes patagonicus (assembly GCF_965638725.1). NCBI lineage: Eukaryota > Metazoa > Chordata > Aves > Sphenisciformes > Spheniscidae > Aptenodytes > Aptenodytes patagonicus. The sequence continues at coordinate 195,352,483 of NC_134949.1, read as the reverse complement.
CTACTTTCTTCCATTTCAGTAGGTTTTTTTACGAGTTTATCCTCCTATATTATTTCATGCTACTGATAGCGAAGGGAAAAAATGCAAAGTCACCACCATCCATTCTTCAGGTTTTGAATGCTGAAAGACAATGTCTTAAAGCTGAAAGTAGTATTTTCTTCTCATGGATTAGTAATATGGTGGCCTAGGATCACAGTGTAAACTGTGTCTGTTTTAGGGGAAACCTGAACAAGTTAAGATTACAACATACAGATATGTTTTAGAAAAAACAGAACTCCTTCTACAAATAAGACTGCATTATTTTAAACAGCTATAAAAAGGTTGGTCCAAGGTTTTGGGGGTTTTTTTAATCATTTTAATTATTATACTTTTTCTACAGTAGTCTAAATGCACCCAAACTGCTTTAGTTTTCTTTAAAAGAAAGTAAATTTCAATTCAGATATTACACGACTGCTACAAGAACAGTTCTTCACTGACTGAAACAAGAAAATAGGAGGGAGGAAATCTCAATCCTTGCATATGCTACACTTATAAACAAACATGGGTAAAAAAACCCTCTTAAAAGCACCAGTGTCACTAACATACGAACTCTTTAGACTATAATATTCTAAGTATCATTATTACACATGTAATATTATATGTATGTAAGTGATCACATGGAAAAAAATCTCCTTAAGCACAGAAATAATTACTTGAAGTATCTGTTAATATAGATTTCATTTCTTTTGGCATATGAACATAAAGCAACTGATAAAAAGCGTATCACTGAGCTGCCTCAAGCTGCTTCTAGTTGTAGACAAGGGAATTTATTGCCAGCAGGAGCAGTCTACATTTTTTAAATTGTTTCTGCATTCTCTGTATACAGATTGTCAAATTATTTGCATGTGGTAGACTCATGTAATTTACAGCTGCTCCTTGGTCCTTACTGTTTTGCACCAACATATAACAACTTTCAGTACGGCTTATTGAAACTTGGCCATTGAGCAACAGTATCTTCCAAAACCACAACTAAACACGCAAAACCTCTCTCCCAGTCATTAAAAGGTATAACAAGTAAGAAATAATCATCTTTCTGTGACAGCCAACAAAGCAAACAACTCAGTAGCTTTCATTCACTGGTCTTCAGCGCTTTCACAGCCCAATTCTGACAGGCTAAAAGTCTCCTTTAAACCTTTAAGTTCACTTAAAATTAAGCAGTACTGTAAAGTGACTTTTAAGATTTCTAGGAGTCCTTCATATATTTTAAGCAAGTCATATACTGATTTTAAAAACTTGTAACTGATAAACAAACTCAAATGCCTACAGTTTCTATGCATGATGCAGCACTACAAAGGCAGCTGGTTAAAGTCTGTCAGATCCCTTCAAAATTTATCTCCAGACTTTAATATAAACTTTTCAGGTGTTTCTAGAAGCTTTCTGGTCTTAAGCACTTCCAAGAAAATCCAGCTGAACAAGGAACTATACACTTTGCTTTCACATGGGTTTCCAACATTGACTTTGCAACATGACTAATCTTGCACTGAGTTGTGAAAATGGTGTTCAAGTAACTTATATACTGATTATAAATCATAAACATAATTTTTCAGTGTCCTAAGTTAGGTGAACTATAAAGTTCCCTAACTCCACTGTAATGCTCAGTGAACTGTAAAGTTAACCAAATCACTATCTGGGTAATATGAACATGAAAAGCATCACACAGATTGACAGGTAATCCATACAGTACTCAGATTAAGAGTTCAATCAAAAACTTGTGAAACAAGGGGAAAAGTACTCCTGATTTTAGACTGGGCTCTAAATTATTATCCTTTCTGCATGATATGGATAAGGCAGTGTTTATTCTTTTTGCAGGACATGGATGAGGTAAAAAACATTCTAATTAGGAATCTAGAACACTTTTCACAAGTCAGAAAGTGCTGTGACTTCACACTGTCTTTCAGAATTAAAAAAGGTTTCTTCTCAAATTCAGTTATACTGTCCACAGCATCTGCTCATCCAAATTTCTACGCAAATGCTCTTCAGTTTGCTTTGGCTAGATTCCTTGGCTGTACCACCTATCCCTGCCATAGCAACTTCCCAAATATGCCAAGCCAGAGACTTTTGTTCCCTAGGTTTTCCTACCAGCCACCCAAACTGTTATTAATACAATGAATTAATTCCATTTGAAATTTTTCACTATGAGAACAACCAGCCATTGGAATAATCTCCCCAGGGAAGTGGTGGATTCCCCAACATTGGACACTTTTAAGATTCAGCTGGACAGGGTGCTGGGCCATCTTGTCCAGACGATGCTTTTGCCAAGAAAGGTTGGATGAAATGACCCTTGAGGTCCCTTCCAACCTGGTATTCTAAGATTCTATGAATTCCCATACAACTTTTGGCCTATTTTCTACTGAGAGAGAGTTATCCATCTAATCAGTAACGAAAATAGTATTTTAATATTTTGCTTTATTGAATTCAAGAGTTAGAAGAATTATGTATTTTTTAATTTCCTAACGGGAGTTTTAGACATGTGCATTAACTAAAAAAAACCCCAAATGACTGAAGTAGTTTGGAAACGTCAAGGAATTGTAGAGATTAACGTATCGTCTTCAAGCCCAATGTGTAGGGCTCACAGGATTTATTTTTCATACCTACTTTGTAATTTGGTCTGGAACTCTGATATCCCCGTCCCATGCAGGGACACACATGCCAGGGCAAGAGGTCAAGGAACTTTCATTCCACTCTTGGTCTAAGCAAAATCTGCATTTTGATATATATGCGACTGCAGATTACAGCACTCCATTTTCTATTTCATACCAGCACTGCACTGACTAATTCCTCTCCAGGACAGTTTTCTAACTCACCAGTAATTACCCAAACATTTTCAGTAGAGCAACATGGTCATTAACATTTTCCTAGAACACTGCAAACTAATAAAAGTCTGAAGACCCGGAAAGTTGCCTAAAATAAATAAAAAAAAAAAAAATTCAGCCTCTTTTCTTCCACCTTTAATCAGTAAAAATAAAACTTCACAAACGTGCTATTTTATGGCTCCTGGAATAGGTAAATCATATGTGGATGAAAGTGACTGCCAATATGAACACAAAGTTCGGAAGGAGTTTAAATGCCTTCACTTTAGATCACAATCAGTAGCTGATATACAAGAATGAAAACAAGACTGTTGTGATAGATAGTTTTCAACTATAAAACTTCTGAACTTCTTGTGCAAGTCTATTTAAAGTGGTGAGTTTATGAGGGAAAAATGTTAAGTGTGCTATTATTAGTAATACTGTAAATACATTTATTCACAGACAATTGAACTGTCTCAGCTGTTGCTTTGAATGCTTAAATATATAATCTATGGCAAACACTTATGGCAAATCAACAACTTGGGAGAAGTAAAGAAGATGGAAGTTCCTGATACTGCTTAAATTCAGTACAGACAAAGTAATAACAAAACAAAAGAGACATCTGGAACTTAATAATATGCAACGGAAGTTTAGTTTTACTTTTATACTATTGTTTCCACAGTACTGCAAGATCATTTAATAAAGTGAACTGTGTATATCAAAAATATACTCCTTTTTACTCTACACTGAACAAGCAACTTCACAACTAAAAACTGTAATGTACTATTTATTCTCTATAGAAAACAAAGTTCAGTGTCCCTACCCTTGCTGGCAGGAGGTGTGAAGTTGTTTAGTCATAGTACCTATTACAACTGAACCCAGCAGAATGAATTCAAACTATATTAGCATCAAACGTGCCCAACCATCTAAACTGTTTTAACTGGGAGTCCCAGAAAGAATGTCTGAGTTACCGTATTGCCTATGTAAAACTGAAACTTTACTTATACAGTACGGAAATTAAAAATAAGATCACAGAAATCTAATACAAATTGTTCTGCAGAGGTTTAAGAATTTAAATTAAGAAATAAAACAAACTAAAAAACAATATGAGAAGAAACTGCACATAATATTGCTTTTTCTTATCATTCCAGCTCAGTCTAATCTTAGAATTTAAAAGTTCCCACCTACATCATTTCCAGCAATGTCTTTTACCACTATATTAAAAAGAGTTTATCCACCATGAATTTAGTTCCAAAACAGTGAAAAGTTAGGACTGCCTCAACATTCACCTTATTTGAAATCGTTCAAATTGGTAAAAGGATTTTGTGTGTGCATGCATGCAAGTCAATAAAAGAGCAGACCACTAGGCCTTCGGCTTTATTCCTCTGGAACTACAAGATGAAAAAAGGGCATTAGTTGAATGAGAAGATGGTATGATAAAGTTATCAGGGTCAGATTGAAGCACTTTTAGAAGCTTTTATCTTTCTAAATGAACTCAGCTTTTAAAGTTTATTTTGCAAGCTGTAAAGCAATTCCACCCTGATCAAAGGGAGGACTTAAGAGCAGCTGTTCAACTGTACATATATATATATCTATCTATATTCTTGGTAAGTCAATAATGCTGTTTGCATTCTTCAAGTCAAATAGTGGCCTGCTAGATTGTGACCTAGTTAAGCATTACAACTACACACTTGATAATACTACACTTCTTATGGCTGTAAAGACAAAGGCCAGTTTAAGTGTTGTCAAACAACATTGTGACACTGAGCAACCAGGGCTACACAGGAAGATGAATGAAGCACAAAAATAATGCATATGGTGGGTGGGAATCTAATTTAACATATCAAATAATGGGTTTTAAGGCATGGGAGTATAAAACCTTCATCCAACAATGCAGGATGTAAGAGTGGAATATAAAGTTCCCAGAAAAATGTGAAGTATTGTTAGAACATTTGCACTGTTTGCAGTATGCGTAATGCTTTTCTGTACCATAAAAAGAGGCATTGAGTAAGCAAAGTTGGATGATACTTCCCCCCCTTTTTCTGAACTGTATGTTACTTCAGAGGATGGAGTAGCAGAGTGCTCAATATAAATTGTAAAAGTAATTGAAACATTCAGAAAAGCAAGCAAGGAAGGAAGCATGAACAAACTAAATCGCAAACAACATTCCACCATATTTATCCACGGAACATTCTATTTTTGAAGACTGCACATGGTTCTAGTGGCCCCTTTACCGAAAGGATATGGCTAGAACTAAAAAGGCCAAAGAAGAGTAAAAAATAATAATAAATAATAATAAAAATAATAATAAATAATAAAATAATAATAATAAAATATATAAAATAAAAATAATAATAAAAAATAATAATAAAAGCTTTGGAACAATTGCTATAAAAAGCAAGATTGAGTTGTTTAAGATTCTTCAGGGTGAAGATAACCTGGTGGAAAGGATATGAGAGTCAAACTCAGGACTGGAACCAATACAGTCAGTAGGGAATGATAATTCAACTGTCTCTGTAATAGAAGGGGAAAAAAACAAAACACAGAACTCCTTACAAGAGTTTACTGGGATTTAAAAAGGAACTACACAAACTTTCTGAAAGAAATACCCACTGAGGACTTAAAAACAAAGGCAACGCTTCTGCCTCATGAAGTTCCTCAGCTGCAAAATTCTGAAAATTGGCCACGTGTTCTGGGGGAGGTAAGAACACACATTAGACTAGTCAGTACTCTTCACTGGGCACACACTATGGGCTAATGAGACAGGCTACTGGGCTAAGCAACTGTTACTGCTACAAGCCCTTCTCTTTCATCGGGATATAAAATGCTCACATGAAGTTAAAGCCTGCAAAAACTCAGGGCAATGGCTTTGTTAAAAAATGTTTTGTTAAAACTGCCAATGGACAGTAGTACATTATGATTACTCACTAAAGTTCATTGATTTACCATAGTCCCTTAGCTGCACAACAAGGGAAAGCAAAGCTACTACTTGCCATTTCATTGCACAAATCATATTTTTGCCATTTCACTGTGCCATCTGCACAGCAAACCTGGTATACAGCACTTTCTAATTCAATGTCAAAATTATTTTAAGGTTAAAGTAGACATTTAATATGTCTCGATATACTTCAGGGCTTTTAACACAGTAAGTTTTGTATGCATGACAGCTTGATATTTTAAGATGACAGATAAATGAAAAGAAATAGGACTTCTAATGGAAAATGGTTGCAGCCACTCTATCAACTTAATAACAGCTTTTGGTTTGAATGGAATATGTATGCAGTCTCCTAAAAATAGATTGGAAAAAGAGCTTCTTCATATCCCAGCAATATGCTCATTTAATAAGATAATAAACAGTATTGTTTTAGAGGCACATCAGTATAAAAAAAGCTACATCCACATATAGAAGAATTGTTAACTTTATATGAATAACTAACATATGTGTTACACAAAGAACAAAATAATCTCTTCTCTGAAAAGTTCTTAAACCTGGAGGTAAACAACTACACATAGCAGATGTGTAACATGAAGAAGTTCACAGGCTCAGTTCTCTAGCGGACCTTACTAAATTCTACATGAATGGTGCTTTCCAATAATAAATAATCATCATCATCATCCAGTGTTCCATTAGAATGTCACTAAGTTACACAATACTGGATTTACAAGCAGACAACTAGAACTGTACCAAAAGAAGGAAACGTGACCCACCTTCCTTTCTTCACAAAGGTGGCAGATCCTAACTAGAATTATTTTTTCCACCAGATAACAAAGGGCAGGCAACAAAAAGTGCTAAATAAGACACCTTTCTGACAGGACTTCTGTTCAAAACATCTGGCGATACATGAAGTCACATGCTAAAATTCCCAGTTTTGTGGGATTCCAGCATAGGACTGCAGCTGAGACAAAAAAACCACTTACATTGCTTGAACCTCTGAGCAGTTGAGGTGCTTTCTCCAAAATTCTCCTTAAATTATGTGTGCTAAAGCAAAACACTTTTTATTCAATTAATCCAGCAATTGCACCTATGAAGAGGATGAATCTGCATCTAACACTGCAGAGGGCACTGGTTTTCAAGCACAATGCTGACAGTGAATTTAACAGATGAAATCTGAGCTCCTATGAAGAAGGAAAGGTGCATTGATTTCATTATGCTGCGATGTCATTATTTCACTGCGACCACTTTAGTAGATATATTCACCATTCTGCAAACATGAGAGAGCTCAAGTGTAACTATTGCCATTTGCTTCCTCCTTTGGCTCGAATGTTATAATTTAGTCACACTATACTCTTCTGTCTGACAGAATCACGACCTAGATGGAAGACATTGGTTTGACAGAAGACTACTTGCTTGGTAATTTTGGGCAAAGTTGATCAATCCCATGGAGCAATTTTTTCAGCCACAAGTGACAAAAACAAACTTCACACATAGCCCTATGAAGGCTGATGAATTTTTGTAAAGCTTTTCAAGAGAAAAGGGTTGGTAAAAATTAAGATCAGAAACAGTTTTCAGCACGGTCATCTACTGACAAGGTCTGAAATAGTTTAAATGCAATTGTTGCCAAATCTATTTTTAGGTAAAATGTTGCCTACCGTGTATCTATAGTATAATTTTTATATGCAATGACTTTATTGCAGATTGACAGAAGAAAACACTTTAACAGAGTAAAACTAAGTCTACCTGGCACGCAACTTGATCAATCTGGAAAAAATAACTCCAAACCAGATGTCAATTGTCTTTTTACTCACAAAACACATGGTGTTGCCTATGAGATGTCAAAGAAAGTATATCACATATAAAGACAATATGAATAAAATGTTTTATAGAAATAAGTAAATTATGGATTTAGGTGAAATACGACATTTTCAAACCCATTTACAAATGCGGCGTAATATTAAACAAAGACAGGATTTCGTATCTATCACATCCATATGTTGCATAAAATCAGTGACTAATTTAGATTGGAAAGGACCTCTAGAGTCACCTGGTCCAACCTCCAGCTTAAAACAAGGCCAACTGTATCATATTGTACAGGGGAATTACAAAGACACTTCTGAAACAGAGGAAGAGTCAGCTTGAAAAGAAGAACAAACATTCATGCTTCATTTATAATGGAGAGGAACCTCATAACGGCAACAGAGCATTCGCCAAAGCCTGAGCAGACAATGGAGAAATCACCCCACCGGCATCGCGACCTCCTCCATGCCTTGGGGAGCAGCCTGCCCACCAGGTGACAGGGGCAGCCGCACTCTGACCAGCACAGTGGCAGTTCAGGGTGCGGCAGGCAGGGGGGATCCACAGCTCGGGTGGGCTGTGTGACTTGGGGGGGGGGGGGGGCCTTTACCTCTGGGCTGCAGATTAGCAGATTGTAGGGAGTGGTCCCGGTATAAAGCTGGAACATCCACATCTCCAGGAAGAGGTGTGTGCAATTAGGTGAACTCACAGTCCTGAAAGAGCAGGCATTGCTTGTAACTCACACTGCCCATGGAGCTTGTGTGTAAATAACTGTTGGGGGGGAAGAGAGGGATTAGAACTTTTCATGATTGGTTATGAAAAGTGTTTAGATTTTTGTAGGCTTTTATTCATGTTTTTAATTGTCTGACACTCTGGTTTATCTGTTGTATTGCTGGTATCGATCCTAAGCATACAGTTCCCTGATTGCCGCTTAATTACATCATGTTAATAAATCAATAAATGGCTTTTTGTAGTTTAAACTACATGATCTGAGCAGTTTTTCCCTGCAGTAGTCAACAATATGAGTCTTTGAATATATCAATCTTTACATTAATTTCTAATGTTCCTTACCAGTTGTGCATAGATAATACAGAACAAATATGCTTTTTTTTTTTTTTTTTGGGGGGGGGGGGGGCGGGGGGAAGCATTTCCTTGGAGAAGATTCAGCATTCAGCTGCATCCAGTTAACTCAAAACATACATCTTTTAGATAAGGAGTAGAACCCTAAAGAGGCATCTAGTACCTTTATGAACTTTCCTTCACCTCTGATCAAATTCAAAGTGGGCCTCTCCATCATTTAAGTCTTTTAAAATCTTGTGCTAGCCTGCTTTCACAGGATCTGACGTTACATCCAGCATAATTAGTAATACCACACATATGCACATTAATTAAAAACAGATCTAAAAGAAAGGAAAAAAAATATATTGAAAATTACTAGATAACAGCCATGTAACTTTGCTTCACACTGCAGAATTACAGCTCATAGATGCAAGCGAAGAAACAGGCAAGGTTAAAAATACTTGCATTTTAACAAGTTAGTTCCAAGCTGGTTTTACAGCCACAAGTTTTCAGGTTTGTTCAGCACTGCTGAGTAAGGTAAAAAATTTTTGCCTCTAGGGAAACTAAACACAAGGTCAGTCTCAGACAGAGATACAGGTCTTGCCTCAGCAAGTTTACCTCAGCAAAACAGAAATACCTTGTCCTCACTGTTTTGCCAGCACTGCCCACGCACAGTTACCATGGTTAAAAAAATCCAAACCCATGCCACTCCCACTACTGTTTTTCTCTTTTAATTGTGAAAATAAAGCCTCAGTCTGGCCAGATGGCTTCAGGTCTCCTGAATCAAAATGTCTCTCCCCTGAAGAACTACTTCATTATACACATAATATCAGACGAGGATTAAGCATGAAAAAAATTCAATTATGTAGAAAAATGATATATGATCCCTAACATCACCTTTACCCAATTAGCACCTTCATAAATGGAAACTCGGCTATGCCAGCAAGGAGGACTGTTGCACAATCCACACCTCCCAGATCACACAAGGCTTTGTTTCTCACAGTCACCTACCTCAGAAGTGTCTGGCAGGAACAAAGAGAGTTCAAAATTATACCAAAATTACATGCAAAGAAAATCATGACTCGCATACAGGAACAAATCCTCATCTAAAGAGATAGTAGGTGACACGTTATTACGGAAGTCATCAATATTCTCTGCACTTAGTACTGTGTGATCCATCTTACAAACAAAACTAAAGCAGCAGAAGAATAAATAAGCCCAGGTTTAGTATTGGCTTTGTACCTTCTGGTTCAAGTACAGTGCTCAACCACGCCTCATATCCCAGCACAGCAGTTTCTTTGATACAAACAATTTTTTCTAATCTCACGGTCAAAAGCCATACTCTATTAACAAGAAGCTCTCTAATCATTTCCCCCCATGCAAAAATTTTAAATGCATGAGATTTGAATAACAGCCCAACTCTCTTCCGAATTCCCTGTTAGTACTTCTAACGTTACAATCCTACAAGGTCAGCTGTTTCAAAATCCTTTCAGCAAAGGCAATACCTGAATTTCTAACATGAAGACTGAAGGGCAGGGGGATGAAATCATTCAAGGCAGAAGTAAGGAGGTATTTCCAAGTTTTACATTAGATTGGTTAAACTAAAGAAACAAAAGAAAGTGAGCAGCCACTGTAAGCTATTAACAGTTTACAAATTTGGATTTTGAAGTAATTACTGGAGTAAGCAATTAGTTGAGAGAAAACACAGACAGTAGTTTATACTGTACAAAAAGCGCAGTATTTAATTTGACAACATATAACCACTTTGCAAATCTGTAAGAAGCACATAAAACCTAGGTGTATAATCCATTAAAATATATATGCGGTATTTATGTTTTACAGTCGGGGTATGACTTGCATACCTAAAAATCTTTACTTTTTCCTTCAATTCCTTCCAACCAGTGCAACTGGCTCCCTGCAAACTTGGTCTGAACTTAAACCAAACAGGCTCAGTGCCAGTGCTAGTTAAAAAAACAACCACCAAACAAAGCCCATTCCTTTATGCTCAAATATAGTTGTACAACAAACATACTTAAGGCATTGGAATTCTAGGATTTGTGTGAGGTAAAAGAAGGAGAAGTTGATGAAAGTCATGATTTAGTCCTTTTGTATTTGACCTCATTACAAGTATAAGATTCTCATTTCCCGAGGAATGTAATTAAGTTGTGGAATTCTCGTACCACAGCAGAATGACTTGAGTTAACAGAACTAGAAACAAAACTGAATAAATTATTAAAAAAAAAAAATTCTAGTACTGCAAAGATTCACAAGCATTTTTGAAACTATGTTAAAAATAGCTGCATGCCAAATATTAAACAGGAATCAAATTCAGTAGTGATTTCCATTTTCAGCTCTGGAAGTTAGAGACAAATTGGTCTTGCCAGTTGCAGAAGATACAGTACCCTGGAGTTTCCATAGGGAAAAAATAAACACCAAAAAGCAGAAACAGAACCCCCAAGATTTACTGTAAAAGGAGCTCTTAACAATCATTATACATTGCAAAACAGTCCTGCAGACAAAGACTTCTCTTACTGTTATGAACAAACGTCTTTAAAATGAATTTCTTAAAAATCTGAAATGATCTGTAGTTATTCTGAAAACTATTTTTTGCAGTTCCTTAGAAATTCCCTGTTTAATCTCCCCATTAGAGAGAAAAGTCACAAAGAATCTGTAGTATGCCATAGAAATGTACTATTTACATAGCACAAAAAGATCAAGCCAGTTGTTTCTAGGGTGCCCTACGGGCTGTGGATGATTTTTTTTTTTTTTAATTTCTAATGCAAAAATGGTTATGGCTTTGTTTTGATCAAATTAAAATATACTTTTAAAATTCTAGGGCATACGAAAGTAAAACAAACTATATTCTAGCAAAATAAAATTTAGATTTTTGTACCAGTAAATTCTGACTCTGAAATTCCAACTAAGTTAACAGACTTCTATGTTGCTAAGTAAAAAAGATAACATGATAATAATATGACTATTCCAAAAACATGGTGAGTATTACACAAAGAATCACTATGGCAGGAAAACCGGAGTCACTCATTCATCAGAATTTTAAGTATTTTCAGAGTACAACTGAACAAGCCACAATACACCCACAAAATTTATTATTAAGAGGTCAATAGGGTTGCTTGTTCTATTACTAATTGTCTTCGCTAACTATTCAATAAAGAAAATATGTTGAAGCCACTGAACATATAACGTAGATAATAAAATGCAATATATGCAATATATCCACAGGAAACGCCAATGGGAAACAAATTGCCTAATTCTTGGTATTTTGCAACAATCTCTGCAAACATAATATTAAGTCACTAAGATAGACAGATAAGTAAAAACTGTCAATCACACTCCCCTAGTTACACTAACAGGCTTGCCTCTATACTAGTTCATACTCACTACATCCATAATTCAGTTGCATTAAGCTATTCAGTAATCTCCTAATAGAAGCAGCATACTTAACTCAGAGGATACACAAATTTTACATGCTATGTTCACTTTCTATGGACTCCTAAATTTTCTTCCATCACACTTTACACTTTAGAAATAGGCTTTTTTTTTTCCCTGTTTTACAATTATGAAAAACTTTGGAAGATCTGACAGGGCCTTAAGGCAATTCTGATACTGCAATGCTGTGGACTTCCAAATAAAAACCAATAGCACATTTAAAAATAACCTATTATTTTCAAACACGTTTGCTCATAAACACACAAGCATAATTTGAGTTTCCCCATTTATCTGTAGTATTCTATGACTGTAGCATTCCTTTCTCCATCTTAAAATGGGGCATTAAAGGGAGAAAACTCAGTTTTGGAAAACTTCCAGCCTTTACCTCACAAGTGGCACAACATAATGAATAAAAACAGTGTCTTCCTTTGAAGCAACAGCACATGTCATGCTTCTGATGTGCCTACATTATTTTATTTTTGTTGGCTACAATTCCAGCAAACCACCGAAAATCAAGATTACCTAACATCTGGAAAAGGATGACCAAATATAACACCTTAGTCTTAAACATCTACTGTTCTGAAACCCCCAGAGAACATACAGAACATGTAAAAGTATTATGAAAGTCATTTCATTATGAACTACTATAATTAATTTCCTTTAAGTAAATTCATTTAGTTGGATTCTCAACTCATTTTCAAGCTAAGGGGGAGGAACACTTTGTATATTTCCTTGTTTACCCTAAATCCACAAATGCCCCACAACTGCAGCTCAGAAGAACCGGGATGCCATAGGAAGAAGCTAAGAACAAACACACATGCAGCACAATATGCGCAACGGAACTAATGGTGGTCTTTGAACTGGATCCAGAAAAGACCCTTCCAGAGCTCTTGCAAGAGATTATAGTATTAAGTTAGGAGAGACAATCTGTGGATCAGACTGGGAAGTAAAACCCTTCCCTCTAAAAAGTCCAGGATCAAAAAAAAGTAATATGGAATTAAGACAGCTAGTCACCACAGATTTTCTCATAGACTGCAGATTTAGTGATCTCTGGTCTGTTTTCTCCTTCAAAAACTATCTACTCAAAACATCCATCCGAAAGCTAGATTTAGGTTTCTTTGATAAGAAATGTTATTATTAGACATATAACAGCCCTATAGTAAATAATGGTTTAAAGCAAATGATCAAGTACCAGTTTGTGTAGCATGCTTAACATTGCTTTTTTATAGTTGCTTATTAATAATAGTTCTGTTATTAACAATAAATTTGATTATTAAGAAAATACCTTTTTAATACTTTAATAACAGCCTCTTCATTCAAAGCATACCATATTCAAGACAGTTTAGGCAGATGCAATTATCACAAACCAAGGGTTGGATTTATGTTCCTATATGATTTCACTTCTATGAATTTCCCATTCTTTTTAGCAAAAATAGTTTAGATAAAACTGCACAGTCACTATTTCAACCCTTCTTTAATAATGTCAAAGGACAAGCTTTTAGAAGTCGGTAACTACTAGACTTGAACACTACATGACCTGTACTGCTCTTTGCTAAACAGAAGACCCAGCAATCCATAAAACATTTATGCATTTGTCAAAACAGCACACATACGTGCAGTAAAAACTAAAATAGGATCTCCTAATCTTTTTCTAATTTTCCTAAAAACATTTTCTATTTTAAACTTATCAAAAAGAGGAAAAGAGTGCCAGAGATGTGTTCCTTCATCTGACATGGATTCACCTCACCTGGCTGAACTGAAAACTTAACACTGTCTTTGGAATAAACCAGCAGCACCTTACTCTTACAGAATGAAGTCTAAGAACTGCTTTATACCTCGCGAATGCTACAAAAAGGGTGCCTAGTGCTAGTCAGAAATGAGATCAAACTTTGGGCTTACGTACCTGCTAGAAGATGAGAAATTCCAGAGGGAAAAACCTAAGGCGAAGCTGAAACTCATGAACTACATACTCATGAAGTGGAGTTCATGAAGTGCAGTGTAACTGCATGAACTATAGGAAGGCTAAATTGCAGTCTTGGGTAAAAGCATACTCTGACGAGCGCATCCTTTAGGAAGAGAAAAGGAACAGCTAGAATTGTCCATTGCTGTCAGTGCCAACAACTAACACAGCTGTATGAGAACCCAGTCAAAAGTCAAGTTCATTTTTGTTAATGTTTTTTCTAAATTTGGCAACAAGTGTCAGCTTGACTTAAATTTTCTTTTTTCCTCATTGTCTTTTTGGGCCCTCTTTTTTTCAGCCAACTGGCCAGAGAGCAGTCACTTCCAGGGTAACTGAACCACCACAGTTTGTCTTCCATCATTCGGTTCCTAACATAAGCATTATGTTTTGGGTGCCTGTAAAAACCGCTGCATCTACTGCTTTATTACTGATCCTATGGCTCATATGTTGGTCTTTTTAAGACCCAAGAATTTTGTATCTCTTACTACTAGTCAATTTTCACACTCTTTATAAAGCAAGTTAAGAGAAAATGATTGAATTTCTCAACCTAACAACTTCAAATGGTCCAGCTGTCACACAACAGAAATATTTTAACAACTGTAGAAGTGGTAGACTACACAATCCCCCCAGCTTTGTTTGGTTTTTTTTTGTTTGGTTTTTTTTTTTTTTTTACCTGCAGTCACACACAGAGTCTTTCAAACTCATTACTAGCACTGGGTTATACATCCTTTTCTTCACCATGCAGGAATCAGGACAGTATGCAATACAAGCTAGGTAAATGATCATGCTTATTGCTGGTAAAATGTACCCAAACAACAAAGTTAGGTCTCATACAGAACTGTAGGAACACTGATAATTTCAACCTACTTGATACTACACCAAGATTTTTATTGCCTTTTTTTTCTTTTTTTCTTTTCACAAGCCCCTTAAAATTGTTTCAAGACTACGGAAGGATCCTCCCATAGATACAAAATGGAACACAACCATCCATCCAGAGTGGTTCCAAAAATGTTCTTTGAAAATCTTTGCTTTGAGCTGTAAGCGGCAAATTATTGTAAAATATGTCACCGCTGTTACAAGGAGTTGCCTTAAATCAGTCAGGTGCAAGGAAGAGGCTATGTATCTTGGCAGTCAGATACTTCTACAATGTTTATAGATCATGTTTACTCTCTCTGTCAAATCCATAACAAACAATGTTTTATGTTATAAGTCTTACCAGCTCTAGTTACATGTCTTGCAATAGAACCTGGCAAAGTTATATCACTTTGTTTATTAAGGAGCATCTAAAACCACAGGAAGCAACCTGGTGCCATACATACTATCCAGTCACGGTATACAACAAAAATGTTAGTGAATCCGGAGATGACAAATGAGTTAATCTCTCTTCATTACTGCATGATAACCCAACACTCAGTCAACAAAGAGAAAGTAAACAGTAAAATGGAGCAGGAGAGCATTACATTTTAAGCTAGAGAAGGAGCAGATGACTAAGAACTAAGTATTCTAAGAATTCAGAACCAGCTTTCTAAGAATACTGGTTTGAATAAAGCTGTTTGGGCTTCTGAGCCCAAAAGAAACTGTTTTGGCTTCTGAGATAAAAATCATGTTATAGAAGCTCTCTACTTCAGCCATTGTGTTTCTTAACAAAACTAATCATGACCTTAAATCTACCAGGTAAGTTTAGTTAAACTAAAACCAGAACATAATAAGCAGCAATGCCTTCTGACATTCATATGACACTACTTCCAATCACATCCTGTAGCGTGGAGGCAAGCTTTTCTCACACGAAGAATTTCTCCTATTTTCAGAAACGTTTACGACAAAATAAATGTAAGAATATGAAATGATCACTGCTATTTCCTCTTCAGAGAAAACTGATTTTCAGAGTTACCCCTGAAGAATCCAACTATAAAACCATGAAAACCATAAAAAAACCCTCATATCCAATTACATCTTGCAGATTTTCTTTCCCCTGACATACGTGGTGCTTCATCAATCAGCTGTATAGCAGGTTAGTCCCCTTGGATGGCTGAGTTCATCAGCTGGCCTCCTTATGGTGAAGGGACAACTGAACTGGGATTGCAAGGAAGTCACGCATACCCGACAGAAAACTTACTTCCTGCAGTTTTCACCAGAAAACAAGTTTTATATTAACAACACTTCTGGAAACAGTTGGGAAATAAGGGCTAGGAATGGGAGTAATCCTAAGACACACTTCTTGCCTACTCATGTTTACACATTTACCAGTGTTTGTATTAAAGCAGTTTTGCAATAATTTCTCATATGCTCTTGACTAAAAATCACTCAACCTCTCTCCCCCTCATTATCACTTTCTATTTGTTTCTACTAGGTAATTTTACAGCAATAACAGAAGACTACTAAAAAAACCCTCAGAATACTTAGCTGTTGTGCTAAAAGGTATAGTGTACACTTAAAATCAGTAACAGTGTTTATTCACTGTTATGGAGAGAAAGTTGTTAGGACTCTGCACACATTAAAATCCAAAAGTGAAAGTACCCTAACTTTCAGAGGTGGTAATCACCCAAAGGGCATATCAAATTCCAACAGAGTTCAGGGTGTTAACCATTTTTTGAATACCAGGCCTCCAACACGGAAAATTTTGTTCTGCACTGTTGGGTACAATCCTGATAGAGAAAACTTGCCTTGAGGGCAGCATCAAACACTGCAAAGGATCCCTCACAGATAACTAAAAACTGAAGAAGCAAAGAAAGCTTATTTCTTAAGGGTAGCCAAATACAGTATACTGAGGGAGTCATGGATTCCCTCCTCTCCTGGCCTGGTCAGTAAGAGCTGCTGCTCCCTAACACCTTTCCAAGTCCCACAAGAAGCAAGGTGGAGCAGTAATTCCAAAGGGACAGAGACAGACGTTGCAGATAATATGGCTCACCACAAACACATAGATGAATAGAAGGGGACAGTACTGCATTGAACACCCACACAAACATAGACAGCACACATAGGTCCAATCCTGTTCCTAAGGATCAATGCACAGAGATAAAAAAGTCTTCACTAGTGTCTCTAACAGCTACCTCCCAGAACTTCAGTCCCTCTACCATCTCTCTCTCAGACACTCATCCTGCTTGCTGGTTAGTCCAGCTTGAAGTCTGCTAGCAGATCACGCACACATCCTAGAAAGACATTCACAGGAGAAAAAAAGAAAAAGAAAAAAGAGTTCAATAGGATAGGATAAGCCGTGGTGATCAGGCAACAGGGCTTTGCCAGGCAAATGTGCTAACCAGCTGCCTGCTTAAATGCAAACTGGCCCCTTTTATCACTTCCTTCTCTCCTTTTTCCCCACACTCGTTCCTCCCAGCTTCACTTTGATCCTTCTCTTCTCCACCTCTGGTCCTTGCCTTAAACATCCCATAACAGATCTGTACAATCCCAAAATTCTTTTGTTCAGTCCCCAATTCCACCCCTTCTGCACTCCTTAATACATCCTACGCGCCTTTATTCAACAGCTCCCCCTCCCCAGTTTGCCTGGCATTCCAGAGAGTTTATTCCAGTGAATCACCTCAGCAGGTTTTGCAACAGGGATAATAGCTTCATCGGTCACCTTTGCCGGTTTTAGGAGATCAAGTTGGCTCAGTTCCCCACCTTGTCACTGTGCCACTGGTCATTATCTGCCTATCTGAAGAGCCATTAGCCAGATATCCTTACACTTATGATCTCAAAAAGCAACAAGCTTTTGAGATAGCTTAGTTATTATTTCACTGACATTTTAGCATTTTTATTGTATTATTTAATTCTATTTTTTATTTAAAAGCATTTAAACATGATTAAATACATATATTTTCAGTATATGTAGTCATTAAAAAATCAAAAATAAGAGGTGAGAAGAAAAACTTAATGACAGCTTAATGTAGCTGCAAATTATATCACTGTTAAAACACCTGGTGGTGAGGGGCAGTGCTGCTCTTTCCTAGTATAATACAACCCATCTTTCCCCCCGCTCCTAGTTCCAACTTTTCTTCCATCTTTCCTTATTCATTCCAGCACTTGTTCTTGTATCTTGCTGACACATTTTCATGAGTCCCGAGATATAGGTGTATCCCCCATTATCACACTTGCTCTTACCATACTTCTACCAGTTAAAAATTACTGTTATGTCTATTTTACAAGACAGGGATTGGAGACACAGTGACTATCTGACTGACTTGAAATTAATTTTCCAAAGATACCACACATAATTTGCTTCAAGTGCAGGGATTAACGCAAGCCAGCAAAACCAGACTAATAGCGGAAAGCCAGATTTGTCTGTCTTATCTCAGATGTATGTTAGAATTGTAGAATCATAGAACAGTTTGGGTTGGGAGGGACCTCTAAAGGTCATCTAGTCCAACCCCCCTACTGTGGACAGGGACATCTTCAACTAGATCAGGTTGCTCAGAGCCCCGTCCAACCTGACCTTGAAGGTTTCCAGGGATGGGGCATCCACCACCTCTCCGGGCAACCTATGCCAGTGTTTCACCACTCTCAGCGTAACAAATTGCTTCCTTATATCTAGCCTAAATCTAGCCCCCCTTTAGTTTAAAGCCATTCCCCCTTGTCCTGTCACAACAGGCCCTGCTAAAAAGTTTGCCCCCATCTTTCTTACAGGCCCCCTTTAAGTATTGAAAGGCTGCAATAAGGTCTCCCCGAAGCCTTCTCTTCTCCAGGCTGAATGACCCCCAACTCTCTCAGCCTTTCTTCATAGGAGAGGTGTTCCATCCCCCTGATCATTTTTGTGGCCCTCTTCTGGACCTGCTCCAACAGGTCCATGTCCTTCTTATGCTGAGGGCTCCAGAGCTGGACGCAGTACTCCAGGTGGGGTCTCACCAGAGCAGAGGAGAGGGGCAGAATCACCTCCCTCCACCTGCTGGCCACGCTTCTGTTGATGCAGCCCAGGATACGATTGGCCTTCTGGGCTGCAAGCACACATTGCTGGCTCACATCCAGCTTTTCATCCACCAGTACCCCCAAGTCCTTCTCCGCAGGGCTGCTCTCAATCCCTTCATCCCCCAGCCTGTATTGATACCGGGGGTTGCTCCGACCCAGGTGCAGGACCTTGCACTTGGCCTTGTTGAGGTTCACATGGGCCCACTTCTCAAGTTTGTCCAGGTCCCTCTGGATGGCATCCCGTCCCTCAGATGTGTCGACCGCACCACTCAGCTTGGTGTCATCTGCAAACTTTCTGAGGGTGCACTCGATCCCACTGTCTATGTCATTGATGAAGATATTAAACAGTACTGGTCCCAATACGGACCCGAGGGGTCCACCACTTGTCACTGATCTCCATCTGGACATTGAGCCGTTGACCACTACCCTCTGGATGCGACCATCTAACCAATTCCTCACCCACCGGACAGTCTGCCCATCAAATCCATACCTCTCCAGTTGAGAGAGAAGGATGTCTTGGGGGACCATGTCAAAGGCCTTACAGAGGTCCAGATAGATGACATCTGTAGCTCTTCCCGTGTCCACTGATGTCGTCACTCCATCATAGAAGGCCACTAGGTTGGTCAGGCAGGACTTGCCCTTGGTGAAGCCATGCTGGCTGTCTCGAATTTCCTTCCTGTCCTCCATGTGCTTTAGCATAGCTTCCAGGAAGATCTGTTCCATGATCTTCCCAGGCACAGAGGTGAGGCTGACAGGTCGGTAGTTCCCGGGGTCCTCCTTTCTACCCTTTTTAAAAATGGGTGCAATGTTTCCCTTTTTCCAGTCACCGGAGACTTCACCTGATGCCATGACTTTTCAGTGTCATGGACAGTGCCTTGGCAATTCATCATACATCAGCCAATTCCCTCAGGACTCTGGGATGCATCTCATCAGGTGCCATAGACTTATATATGTTCAGGTCCCTCAGGTGGTCACGAACCTGATCTTCTCTTACAGTGGGAGGGACTTTGCTCCTCCAGTCCCCATCTTGCGGTCCATCCATTTGCGAGGTGTGGGAAGAGAGATTGCCAGTGAAGACTGAGGCAAAAAAGTTGTTGAGTACCTCAGCCTTCTCCTCATCCATTGTTACCAGTTTGCCAGTCTTGCTCATCAGGGGGTGGTACGCTTTCTTTGACCTTCCTCTTCTGGCTGCCATACCCTCTAGAAGCCCTTTTTATTCTTTGTGTCCCTTGCCAAGTTCAGCTCCAGCTGCGCCTTGGCCTTCCTGACCCCATCCCTACACAACTGGGCAGCGTCCCTATACTCCTCCCAGGATACCTGTCCCTGCATTTCCTTCTTGCCCTTTAGTTTGACCAGCAGGTCTTGACTCATCCATGCCGGTCTCTTGCCTTCCTTTCCTGATTTCTTATACCTGGGGATCGAGAGCTCTTGCGCTCTATGGAAAGCGTCCTTAAAGATCTGCCAGCTCTGTTCCGCTCCCTTGTCTCTGAGGGCAGTTTCCCAGGGGGTCCTATTGACTAACTCCTTGAACAGCTGGAAGTTTGCTTTCCTAAAATTCAGGGCCCTGACTTTACTCTTCGTCTGACCCATATCCCTCAGGACTATGAACTCCACCAGTGCAGCCCAGGCTGCCTCCAATCTTGACATCAACAATTAGCTCACTTGTGTTGGTGACCAACAGGTCCAGTATCACATCCGCTCTGGTAGGGCTGCCTATTACCTGGCTTAAAAAGTTATTCTCAGTGCATTCCAGGAGTCTCCTGGATTGCCTACAGCTCGCCATGCTACTTTTCCAGCAGATGTTGGGGTGGTTGAAGTTCCCCAGCAGGACAAGAGCCTGCGAGTGCAATGCCTCCTGTAGAGCCTGTAGTAGACACCAACCACAAGGTTCCTTTTGTTGCCTCTGTCTTCAATTCTTACCCATAAGCTTTTAACCTGCTCATGGCTATTCTTCAGAGAAAGCTCTTCACACTCTATCCATTTCTTGATGTAGACGGCAACCCCTCTGCCCCTCCTTCCTTGCCTGTCCCTTCTGAACAGCCTGTAGCCATCAATAGACACACTCCAGTCATGGGATTCATCCTACCAAGTTTCAGTAATGGCAACTATGTTCTAAGATGACATCTTATTTTCCTAAGGGAAAATTATCAGGCAGAGAGGCTGTAAAAGGATTCAGAGGAGGAAAAAAGTGCACAGTAATACTGCTGAAAGTGGCAGGGAAGGGGTGCAAAAGAGAGACACAGAATCTCCCTGTCTTTACCATACATAAACACTGTTCTAAACACCAAGATAGGAAGCCAGCTTTTGCCTGAAGAATCCAAGACACTTTCAGTTTATTTTTGTTTTTGCTGCAGACTGAAGAGTTACATTGCCCAGTATTTACTAAATGTAAACATTAAGATTCAGAAAATATGCCTACATCAGCAAAGTTCAGATTCCTAGTTTGTACTGGTGCAGGTCCATTAACAATAGTAACAGTGTAGACCATAAACTAGTGCCAATATAGATACTTTTGCTACACAAAGTTAGGGAATAAACAACAACATCCTTGCTTAGCTTTCACTATTAGTAGTTCCAACAGAGAATTTTCACCCCATTTTTAAATAAGGCCAAGAAGTTTTAAGGTAATTATTTTATTCACTATTTCTTTCAGAATTAAAGTGTGATTTGCATTGCTTTATATATAAGCAAAGGCTAGGCATTCATTTAATTAGTCAAAATGCTTTTTTCTCTGCTTTTCTGGTGTGCTCTTAAATAGCAACTGTATTCAATAATGAAAAAGGCTCAGTTCTACTGAGAATTTAAATATCACACAGAATAATTGCATGTCCAAAAACTGGGCTTATTTTAGCCTTGGCTATCAACATCATCCAGAAACTTTCTATACTGTGGTTAGTCTATTCATTATGGCTAGCCACAGGATACTAATTTGCTATGTTATTTGAAGGTTTTGTTGTCTTTTTTAAATGTACACCCTTATTTGCTTTTTCCTCTTTCCCCAGTGGTCCCATCTTCATTCATATTAATTTCAGACAATTCCTTAAGGAGACCACAAGCACTGCCAGTCAGGGACCTTAGCATAACCCCTAAGAACCTACCTTCCTTTTGTTCAAAACCTTGCAAACTAAGCATTTCAACTATCAAGGCACAGAAGTCCTGAGAAGCCACGATCAAAAAAAAAGCAAGAAAAGGATTTTAAACTTGTTTCCAGTTCTTAAATAAAAAGTCCATCTGAAATATTTCCAAACATATTGTAAAAATATACTCTACTTCTAAATGAACACAGAGTAATTCTGAACTTGAATATAAACCAGGTATTTAAATAGAGTCTAGAATATTCATATAAAGAATAAAAAAATTACCCAGACCGATGAAGCTGTTAACACTAACAATACTGTTGTATCAAGACACTCCTCTCTTTGTACAGTCAAATGAAATCACTTTCACTATAAATAAAATGCCTCTAGTAAAACAAACTAACTAAATCTTTTAGGTGAATATCTACTCTGCTCAATATGCTTCAATTATCACCAGCCATAAAATGTCTTACACAGTTTTGAAATCAAGCACATTCATCTAAGCTTTGCCACCTCAAAAGCAAAGATATTTTAAAAAATACCACAGTTCACTACTAAATTTATGGAACATTAATGATAAATTCCCTGGTGACAACAAGATGAATGGATTCTTAAAACCACTTCAAAACTTATATTAACTGAGGATGTGCCAGGGAGATTTTAATATTTTTAGATTACACAAAGTCAAGCCTATAGTAAAATCGCTTACCATCTTGTTTAACCATGAGAAGATCCTGTAGGATATTATTCTAGACAAACATCCTAACAAATATTCTGAGTTTTATTCAAAGTGATAAAATAAACTGAAATTAATGATCTGAAAACACATTTAAAAAATGTAAGATTTGTAACGATTCGTTGCTTTTACACATGTGCAGAGAACTTGAGTGGACAAGACTCCATGACAGGAAAAAAAACAGATGTATAACATTTAATCACACTAATAAAAATGCTTATGAGCTGTGAAAAGAAAATATTCAGAATTACAAAATAAAATACATTGCTCTTTTCTTAAAAAACAACAGCGCCTCATGGTGTGAGATAAAACTGCTTCCAATGTGCGTAAATACACATATGTAAAACATCACTTATACAATTCAAAAGCTAGTTACAACTCCGTAATTCATCTCACAGTCCTAGACAGCAAGTTTCTTAAGTTTCTTCCAACACAGAAGAGTTGGACCAATCTGTTTCATTTGCTTATCTCCACTTCGAAAACATCATGTATTTACCCCCATTTAAAAGCCATCCTTGGTTAAATTAATCTGGTTACATTATGCCTCCCAAGTTCCTCCTGCTTCTCTCACAAAAGCCATGTGCCTTCCTCAATTTTCTTTGTTCCCTCAAGCTTGCTTACTGCTATATAAACAATTCTGAGAAAATTACTGCTGAAATTATCCTCTTCTGTTACTAGGAATAATAATAATAAACAGGTCACATGAGTTCTGAGGTTAATGAAAAGTTTTCTCAACTCTTAGGTCCAGCTAAGATAGCACTGTAATCTTCAAACTCTCAACATACATGAGGCAGCTATATTTACTGATTCTTCGCTATTAGTTAGGAACTTAAAGGAAGCAATAACATTCTAGCAGGGACAAACACTATCACTAGTATTCCAGACAAGATTCACGTAACTTCATCACTTACACACAAATTACATTCAGTTATTAGTAGGATAACAGACTGCAAAGACAGTCACTGCAGCAAAAGATGTTCCAGATTTTTTAAAGCTGACACTACCAGGGGCTTGAGGCACTTTTAGGAAGGTTCAACCACCACTGCAGAGACAATCATTCCCAGAACCAGTCCTTCACCGGAATTCTCTTTTTGTGAGACAGATTTCTTTCATCAGTTCTGAAAAATAGGCAGTTTTGTGTCATGTTCCTCATCCGTGGACCATAGTGAGCCCATATTACCACCTCTCACCATTAAATTAATAGATGTCTTTCACTTCCAGAAATTATTCGCTTGCTTACTACCATTCTCTTGTACATGCTTTCCACAAGCTTATCTTGTTGGAAGTTCAGCTGCAATTCTGCAAGAAGCAAGCCTTGCAAAACCCTGCAACAATAAATCAGCCTTGTACAGTAAGAAGGGAAAACTGCAATTCTAGATGAGTACAGAGAAGTACTCCTACTCAACTGGTTTAAACCAAATGTAAGAAGGAATAAAGGTGTATACAGTCAAGGTGCTCAAAGTTTTTCAGCCCCTCCAAAAAGAGCACAAATTTTCTGAACAAAGTTTACACTTTAAGTAGCAGTCTGCAAAGCTCCTATCAAGTCTAACTTTAAAAACTGCAGAGTTAACTCCTTTACTACTTGCTCATGTAACTTTCATAAAAACTTAATTCTTCTACACCTCTTCAATTCTACCTGGATAAACTTAATTCTCCTGTACCCAGGATTCATCTACTGCTTTTACATTCATCTGTGAAGATCATCTGAAATGGGCAAGACTGAGAAAAGAAAAAGTCCTGTTCTTAAACAAAAATTTTCGTTCTAGAATCTCTGTATCGGACAGTCTAGCTCTCCTTTGGAAAACTGCTTAACACTCAGAGTTTGGTTTGTGTTTCTGGCTATTGCTTGTATTTTTAGTAGTCATAAAGGAAAGAGGATGTTCTTTCAGGAAATCCTCAGGTTTCATGTCAAGGATCTGTAAACAGTCTGAGTGGAACAGCACTTTCAAGCTTTTATGTAATTAGTATTTTTCACTTTGGAAACTGCTGTTGCAGAGAAACTGTCCCAAGTGAAATTCAGTGCAAGATCTCTTCCATCTCCAATCCCAACAGATCCAAAACACTTAAGAAGAGTCCCTCTGACATGGAAGATTCAGGAACACTAGTTCAGAGGGAAGGGTTTTCCATACCTTTGTTTCAATAAGAATTTATACGGAATACCTGAGTAAACTTTTACACACACTTGAATGTTACATATCCAATAAGGTTGTTTAATGTTTTGCATACCTTACACTACACCGAAGGTTTTTCTTTGAAGCTGCGTAGTCTACATACACCTTGATTTTACAAAGCCATGGGGATACCCTGACTATTGCAGTGGTCCCTATTCCTGCACCTTCAAAACATCAGGACTGTCTAAAGAGACTTTACGCATATACAGCTACCATAGTTAGGAACACATCTGTATCGACATTCTATTACCCTGATTTTCAGTAACCCTTGTTACACTTCGTTAAATGACACTTAAAAAACAGAGACTGAAAGGTACATAACCAAAGGACAGGCCTGGAAAGGCAGAATTTTTCTCTGATATATTCTGTCACAAACATACAATACAGTTTTAAAGCACTGTAGTGATGGTGGAAAGGATGTCACATACTCAAGTGACATTGTTTTCTCCTGCTTTAAAACACAACAGTGAATTCACGCTCACACTTCCTGCTTACTGAAATGAAAACAGTGCTGTACCACTGAAGACTCAACGTCACTTTTTTTAAATAAAATAAATCAAAGTGAATGGGTAACAGAAGTTCACAAAATCAAAGTCTTTTCACACTGAGTAATTTCCCATGTCAAGACATTCACCTATTGCTAACTTTCATATTACAAGTGTGTTTGGTGTCTATGCAAGACACTGTTTTCACTCAAGAATTGCTGCAAAAGACTTGCTTTCTTAAGTAAACACTAACATAGAAGAGGATCCATCAAATACTTGGTATCTGTAATAACAAATATTCTCCAATGTCTGTATTAAGATACCTTAAAAAGCACCAATATTGAAACATCAAAATCAGTATACTATAACGGAAAGGTATTAGGGGAAAATATCAGGTCAGATCGGACGACCTGAGAGAAGAGAAGCTACTGCAGCTCCATGCCCCCAGGCCCAACTAGTAGCCAGGTGGAAAATGTATTTCCAGTAGGCAGATGCACACAAAGCACACATACGCATCACATATGCATATATACAAAACTGGCCACACAGATAACAATGACATACACACAGAGCACTCACACAAACACAAGCAGCACCAACAGAATATATACACACACATACATACACACACATGCATAAGGTGGATCCATCCAGCAGCAGGGTTCAGACACTCAAGTCTCCCCAGTTGCTGGCATCCGGACGCAAGATCCCCTGAGGCTGCACACGTGCACACATACACACACGGCTGGCCAGGACTCCCCTGGTCCTCCAACAGCCAACCCCGGTGTGGTCTTGCCCTTAGAGAGCCACACACATACACAGGTCTCATCCCTAGAGACCCCCAGACCCTACAGTCTCTTCAGCAGCTGGCCAGGACTTCCTTGATCCTTCTAACAGCCAGCTGGTCCCATGGTCTGGCCCTTAAGAGACACACACACACAGCTCCCTCGCCACTTCACCTACTCACTGGCTAGCCGGGGTTGATCTTTGCCAGCACTCGTATGCTCGCACACCCCACACTTGCTCCAGGCGCTGGCACCACAGACACACGGGCCTCTGAACCCTGGTCCCACTCACCCCAGTCTCTCCAGTCACTGGCACCTCAGACCCTGTAACCTGCAATCCCACTCTGGTTGCTGGCACTTAAGTCCATTCAGTCCAGTCTCTCCATTTGCTGGCACCACAGACAAACGGGCCCTCCGACTTACGGTCCAACTCCAGTTGCTGACACTCAGGCCCCCACACACACCCACCTACACGGAATAGGGAGTCACTCACCCGGCAAATGAGTTAAAAAGGAATTTAATAAGATAATACAGACTGGACTGATCAGATGCAAGACATGGTCAGACAAGCGTACTGACCAGCAAATTACTTACAAGTAACTGGCCTTTTTTATCCCTTAAATACCCTATTTTCCTATACATGTTCCTCCTCAAATCACTTAAATCACTCCCTTTCTCCATCTTTGGTTCATCTCCAAAGCATGCCATAATAAATCCTGTGCAATCTCAAAATGCTCTTCCCCTGCAGTCCATAGTGTGCCCCATACCCCAAGGCAGGATCCCTCTCAGTCTAAAAGGTGCTCCAGCCTTGACTCATCCTGGTGGGTCTCACACCTGGATAATGGGGTTGAGGCTTCCTGGGAGAGCATCTTTTCCTCCAAGTCCTTAATGTGTGTTCCTCCCCTGCCTTTGTGCTCCTCTGGGCTTGTGGAGATGGGCTGATGCCTCCTGTGATGAACCTGTAGTAGCCAGGACAGGGTATTATTTGGGCTCCCCCTCTTGCAATGTCTCTCTGTGCTCCTCTGTGCGGCTGCAGCTGAGCTTCTATCACATCACCTAAAAAAAAAGGAGGTGCAGCTACACTAAAAGGAGATGTTAATTAAAACGTTCTTTCAACATATCAACTACTCGTAACATCAATTGCCACATAGCATCAGACCAAAAATTCATCCCTCCAAAATTACAAGAATTAGAAGTATGTCTATCTTTTTAAAGCAACAGCTATGCTCCAAATATTACCTTTAAAAAAGGTGATTATGATACAGTTTAATTTTGCATGATGGTTTCATTAACCGATATAAAGCTAATGTAAATTAGCTTTTTGCCTATGTCCAATTTATAAAAAAAAAATTAAAAAATCTAAGCCTCTGTTCTAGCTAATACAGTATTTTTGGGAATCATGTTAAATAATCAAATGTTAATTTATCTTAGCCTGTCAACTTAACTTTCAAGACAAGGTCAGCCTTAAAGTCTTCTGAACTGGAAAAAAATGATTTTATTACCTCTTTATGAATTCATGTACAAGGAGAGGAAGTCACCCCAAACAGTACTAGTTATTAAAACAAAATTTGGACAATGGCCAAATGTAAGCCACTTAAGTGCAGCTCTAAAAGCATTAGATCCAGTTGTCTTTCAAAGTGCAATATACGATCAGAATTACTCTAGGCATTCTGTCCCTCAAAGCAACGACAGAGATACTAATTTCCTGTTTCAGCAGAATAGGCAGTAATTTTTTCTTTTATGCTTGACACGATACTTTGAACATAGCATCTTTTATAGGCATCCTCCTGTTATTCTAAATAGAGTGCCAGAAAAAAATTCAGATTGTTGAAAATACACTGAGTGTGTCTACAGCAGCATTTTAGTTCAGATCAGGAATCCAAAAGATCAGGTCTCCTTACCATCGCCGCTTACTATGCTATAATACACAGCAGAGAGCACATCAACTTTTAGAGGCAACTAAACTTGAAAATAAACTCCTAAAAGGGCAGTCAGTCTACAAGATCAGAACAGGTCAAAAATAAAATCCTTTTAAATTTGTAATAATAAGGTGACTGGGGCCCCAGCACCAACTATTTTGCTTTCAAGATCCACTCTTACAAATTGTGCTAATTGCTAATGTATACATGGACAAATCTCTAACTGATACAGTTCTATCTGAATGAAAAATCAGTAACTGTATAACTAACTCAACTTTCACTGGTAATTTCATCCATTACACCTGCCTCAGGTTTTAATGCTTAAAAAAAAAAAAACCAAAGAACCACAAAAAAACCAGTAAAAACTGCCTCTGTTAGACCTGAAATTCAACAGATGACAAAATTGCTTCAGCTTTGAAGCAGTTTTTCTATAGGATTCATAGATTTAAACCTTGAATAAGGGATTAACACATCTTGCTTCAAGTAACATAGTGACACTAATCCACTGCCATCTAAGAGAAAGAGTTAGTGGCTGGAGACTGATAATGTAATGCAATTATGATACAAAAACAGCCCAGAGAAGGCACAAAATTTTTCATTAGTGTTTATATGCATTAAAAACATTCAACTGTATTAAATCCACAATACTGTCTTTTAGTATTCCCCATCACACAAAGGAACAGAAACAATCAAGTATCTGAAATACAAAGACATTTCCTTTGCCTAAGAAAGGCAAAACATTATGATAATATCAAAAAGGAATCAGAAAACACATAACAAGACAATCATAAATATCTTGGCACATATGTTTAAGACGGGTAACTCCTCTCAAACTCTAGGCAATCTCGGAAACGATACACACAACATTAGAACTTACATGCTAGTATCTACGGAAATCAAAATCATAAGTGAAGAGAAAAGCAAAATATTTTTTTTTCTTGCTAAACTGTAGCCAGACACACTTAGAAAAACAATTGCACAAGGACACAAACAAAATAAAAAAGATTAGGTTAGAATTTTGAGGTCCTCATACTCTGCTGGTATTTACTTTTTCTGTAAAAACAGAGAATAGGGATTTTAAATCAGTAGTCAGCTGCATACTTTACATAAGATCACTATATAACATACATAGCTATATAACAAAATAGCTAATGCTACGTTATTACCTAAACACATAAAAGTGTGACCATGCAGAAATTACTGTAAAAATAACATACTTCCATAAGTATGTACTCTGAGTAGCAACCAAGTTCAGAATGAAATATATACACAGCTTCTTTGAATAAATTCTACATCACGAACTTTGTTCTTAAAACTGATCCTGAAAAGCTCCCATGACTACACTAGAAAGACCTCTAATTTTCAAATTATGAACATGAAAACGTGCCTTTTTTCTCCTACCTACAAGAAAATGAAAATCCAAATTTTAAGTCCATATGTCTGAAGTGTGTATATATGCGTACATAATTCTCTCACATGTCTATGGACATGTGCTTGCACACCTCTGCAAATGACAGAATACAATGCACAATGACTGAGGCAGTTCTTTATCCAAGTACATGCTTGTTTGAGAAACTGCTTTATGCAAAACTCTGGTAAGCAGTAATTTCAAAAGCCAGTATAATTTGAAATATTTTGCCTGCACATAATTATGAAACTAAAAACAAATGTGTTTTTATGTGAATAGTTACCCCAAGGAATAGTCTGTTAAGGAAATACATTCTCATGGCTTAACTGTGGTTTTATCTGGCAAATAAGTACCCTACCTCCCCTACAGAGGCTTAGCGAGGCCTGTACTTGAGTAAGAGATATATATACACACACACACAAATCAAACAAGGATAAAAAGTAACTGTGATCTATAAATTAAATTTTCCTCAAAGTCTTACAAATAAATATGAAGCACATATATTGGTCAGATAGTCTCACCAAAACAGGGAAGACTGATCCAGTAACCTTCAGAAATTTTGACTCAACTAGCCCTTGCAAAGTAACCTTTCACTATAATAAAAAAACCAAGCACAAACAGGCCAATTAATTTATTCTGAAATGAAAATTAGCATTCTGGGAAATATGATTACACAACGACTCTTGCCATTTGCTAAAAGTACGTGATACTGTAAATCATTGGTCAGAGAAATATTGGGGCTATGGTATCCCACATAAGCCTATTTGTATTTATTTTGTTAACTGGAAATATGAATATCAAAGATGAACTAATTATCTCATTCACTTGACGCAATCGTTTGGAAAGTTACTGTTTGGTATTAAAAACTGTTTTTTCAAGTTTCACTGCCAAGTAACATAGGCCATTTAGAACA
Source organism: Aptenodytes patagonicus (assembly GCF_965638725.1). NCBI lineage: Eukaryota > Metazoa > Chordata > Aves > Sphenisciformes > Spheniscidae > Aptenodytes > Aptenodytes patagonicus. The sequence goes on along the minus strand of NC_134949.1, from coordinate 195,322,064 downwards.
AAATTGACAAAAGCAAGGTAATCATTCATTCATTTTCATAAACTTTCCTTTATTCGATAATCATTCTGAATTACAGATCCACTTTCTTGTGCAACTAAAAAAGAAAGCAGAGTACTTAAAGACCCCCCTTTTCAAGGACTTACACCTCAGAATTTGTTTTTCTGCAAAAAGAGGTGGGCTCAATCTTCTTTTCCTTTCATTTTTTGTCAATGTCAGAGAGAGGCCATTAGGTATTTGCATCAAGACTCAACTTTTCTGTGAATTAACTAGTTTCATTACTGTAAAATGGAGGTTAAAGCAAAAGAGGGGAGGAGCAAATTTCCAACAGGTGTCTTGAGATTTAGCCTTGCCATCTTACTCTCCTTTCACATACAGTACAGATGTATTAATTGTGCCATTCCAAGTTAACTACTGAAACACTATGCAAAACAACAGATTCAGGCTATGTAACTTACAAATATTGTTCCAAATTAGTAAACTGCAGTAAACATGGCTAACTATGGGTGTATTTGTAGTTCAGTGTCTACATAGCAGTTTTATGAAAGACCAAGAGCCAAAGCTTGGGGTTTGTTTTTTTTTTTTTTTTTTAAAAGCTGTCTAAAAAACTACCTATTACCACAGTGGAAATCCAGTGGAAAGTCCCTAAAAACATTTCATATTGTGCTGGTTTTGGCTGGGGTGGAGTTAATTTTCTTCATAGTAGCTAGTATGGGGCTATGGTTTGGACTTGTGCTGGAAACAGTGTTGATAACACAGGGATGTTTTAGTCACTGCTGAGCAGTGCTTACACAGAGCCAAGGCCTTTTCTGCTCCTCACACCACCCCACCAGCAAGTAGGCTGGGGGTGCACAAGAAGTTGTGAGCGGACACAGCCGGGACAGCTGACCCCAACTGACCAAAGGGATATTCCACACCATATGACGTCACGCTCAGCATATAAATCTGGGGGAAGAAGAAGGAAGGGGGACACGTTTGGAGTGATGGCGTTTGTCTTCCCAAGTAACCGTTCCGCGTGATGGAGCCCTGCTTTCCTCGAGATGGCTGGACACCTGCCTGCCGATGGGAAGGAGGGAATGAATTCCTTGTTTTGCTTTGCTTGCGCGCATGGCTTTTGCTTTACCTATTAACCTGTCTTTATCTCAACCCACGAGTTTTCTCACTTTTACTCTTCCGATTCTCTCCCCCATCCCTTCAGTGGGGAGTGAGCGAGGGGCTGTGTGGTGCTTAGTTGCCGGCTGGGGTTAAACCACGACACAGATGATGCAGTGAAATGATATTATTCAAACATTGACTTCCTGCAGTTAATTTACTGCCAGGTATACTGATTGACAAATATTTTGAATGAAAATTAAGGAACATTGAGCAATCCCCCAAGGAAAATACTTACATGCTACTGAACTGTATAAATGCAGTATAGTAGGATATAAACTAAATTACTGTCCTCACTGTAGTTCCTTTTTCTTTAAAACTTACGGCTTACTATATTTATGAGGACAATACAAGAGACAGTTAAAGGATATTTGATCATAGCCATGTTCAAAACCATTCATTGCAGCTCAGACAGTAAAACCATAACTCTGCTACTCTTTTGCCAGTGGCCTAATATACCACAGTTATTCCTTGTTTCTAATCCTCTAGCCATAAAGGCTAACAGAAAGCATAAAAAAAATTTGCATTCTGAAGGCTAATATTATTGAAACATTATTTAGAAATCTGTCACTTCCCAACATACCTGCTGCCTGTTCCATTCCTCATCAACTTCTCTGGTTATAACATGAAGGTTCTCACTAGTTCAAATCTACCATCCAGAAAGTTTATAGCCTTTGATGGGTAAGTATTATGGGACTCAATAAAAAATTAGCAATACTGTTAAATGTTGCATTAATATTTTATGAGGTAGAAAACATATTGGTAACCACATTTCAGAATGGAAAATTCAATTAATGGAAGAGAGTTTTGTGAGCATTACATTCTAAGACATTACTTGATTAAATATGTTACTGCTCTTCAAGTTATATTATGTATATTATGTATACATGTATATGTATATTATGTATAATATGTATACATATTATGTATATTATGTACAATATAATAATAATGTACAAAAAAAGAAACAAAATCCCACATAACAATAGTGATACTGAATAGAACAGCCCTCTGTATTTCATTACCTAAACCATTTTACGCTAATATATGACCAAATCATAAAAGTAGTCTGGTATCATCTTGCCACAGATGAGTTCTCCTGCAGATTTTAGTCTGATTAAATTCAGAAAATGAGTTTTAACTGTCTTGCTTTTAACAGCTACAGTTTCTGGCGATTTGCTAAAGAAACTAAAGAGAAGAAACCTAAGGAAATGAGCATTTGACCTCTATCATATACTCTGTTCCCCTAACTGGCAGGAGGGGAGGAGAACTTTCACATATTAAAACCATATATAATGAAGTTACATAGTAGTGACACCGCATACAATGAAAATATATTGCGGTTGATATAAATATCAGAAGACAATTTTCTAACATTCAGATACTGGAATATAAGAACAAATTCTTCTAATATTTTATTATTTACATTACTGCTGATATGGCGCTACAGTTTCCCCAAGATAATTCTTACTTTCAGACTAAAACCAAGGCATAACATGCAAGACCATACACACTAGCTAGTAAGCAAGAATAACTCTTTCAACAGCTATAATTGCAAAGTCACATTGTATACTGACATCTATACTACTATACTCACAGTGATACAGATGTACTGAAACTCATTTTGAACTAACCAAACTCAGATGGTGACAGCAGGCTAAATACAGCAGCAGTGACAGGAGAGTTTGCCAAGAAAATAGGTTGAATAAACCTATGCTGAGGTTTATGCAGATAAAAGAAGACAGTAAGCTATCTTCCACTGCTATAACTACAGTACATCCCTCGTTAAAAGGAAGTTTGAGGCAGTGTATCCGAATTACATTTTTGTATCAAACTTCTGCATGCATTACGAGGTATTTTTGCTCTACAAGTCACCAAGAGTTAAGTCCCATAAAGTATCATTTGTTTTAGAAATGCAGAAAATCCTACATGCATCAGTCAGAAGAGGTTTTGCCAATAACTTCAGTATGCCTACCATTCACCCCACCTGCATTTGCACACCAAATTGGAAAAAAAAAAAAAAGACAACTTATTTTGCTTTGCTTGTGCACACAGCTTTTGCTTTACCTATTAAACTGTCTTTAACTCAACTCACAAGTTTTCACACTTTTACCCTTCCGATTCTCTCCCCCATCCCACTGGGGAGGAGTGAGTGAGCAGCTGCGTGGCGCTTAGCTGCCTACTGGGGTTAACCCAGAACAAGTAAGTAAAATTTACAGCCATACCACTTAAACAGTTTAGGAATTTTAAACACAGGCATTCCACAGCTGCCATGAGAACTTAAAGAAAAAAAATACACTAATCTCAACGCAAACAAATCTGCCTCCTAATATTCTTACTAAGCATTTCAGTTTTGAGGGCTACAAGTTCCTCATGAATGTCTTTCAAATGAAGAACCACCAATGTACCCAGAATAGGGTTTAAAACGATAACCAAGACCACCACATTCTCTTCTGAAGTGTGGTAAAAGCACTTCCAAAATGCTTTAACCTAAGTCCTTCCTCCAGTATTCCCTACACAGACTAACAATGAGAGTCTGCATTTGGCAATAGATGCAAAGTATGTCAGAATTTATGTCAATACACAACTGGAGCAAAACTCTGCAAGTAGGTTTATGGGTAAATATGTCAGCAGACAAAAAGTATCCGAGTAGTAAATTTTGCATAGATGCAAAGCAAGGTTGTAAACAGAATTTAATCACCTCAGGTATTCTTTCACCAAGAAAATGTTGGGAATCCACAACAGGAGGAATACCTCACACCTGTTCCACACAAACAGTGGTCTGGTGAAGTTCAGCTACCCTGTTCAAAATCTCGTCTTGAAGCTACAGAAAAAGGGCTATGAAAGACATAAAATAGAAAAGCTTTGATTTAAAGAGGAAAAGATGCTGAAAAGGAGGCCTCCAGATGACCTACTACACTATGCTTGCAAAACAAAATCTTGGGAGTTCAAGATACTTGGGAATGCCTCAGCTAAATGAAACATGCTTCAGCTGGCAAAAACAGGTTAAACAGGTTCATACTTGACCTTGCTTTGCACAGGTGGTTGGGCCAGATGACCTCCAGGGGTCCCTTCCAACCCAAGTTATGCTACCATCCCCTAAAATTTAGATACAAAGTTAGAATAAGCCTGCAAGCTTTTATTAAATTAACTGCATATTTTAACTAACACTTGCATTTTGATTTACAAACAAATATCCTGTTTGAAGAAGCTGTTTTTGTGAAGTTGTAATTAGATCTTAACCAAAAGTTTCCAAAGGGAAAAGTTACTTCTAAAATCAAATGCCAGTTGAACCAAAATTATCACAAGTGAGAGAAAAACACAGATAAGAGATCCAAAAGAACTGAACAACACAGCTTTGCCATCCAAGAAAAGCAATTGAAAGGGTATACTTTGGAAAGATCACAAAGTGATCTGAAGTGGAACCTATACTGCAATCATTTAGAATACTGAAAATGGTATAGGTAAAAACCCAAACCACCTACTGTACTGAGCAATGTTTCTTTGTTACTTCCAAAACAGGTTAAAGTAGCTTTTAGTCAAGAGATTTGAAAAGTCAAGAATAAGTCAATTAAGCATATTCTAGTATAAAAATTTAATATAGAATGACCATCAGCATCTTTCATTTTTAAATTTCAGTATGTTCTGAAATTTGCTATTAAAAACTTGCCTAATTTATGGACAGTTATCAACACCTCTTTCACAAGTTCTTTAAAACTGTTTACTAAAAGCTGTCATTAGCTCATCATCTATCTATGTCCCTTTTCCAAGTCATCACTGCCTGAAACAGAAGCTTAGACAAGACTACCAACAAGACACCCCTTATGAGGGGAAAAGGCCAACATAAGACTGTTGGAAAAACAAAGGAGTACACATGTTGCAGCACAAACATACACTACTTAGAAGTTCTTGCAAAATAAAATCTAAGCAGAGTCCAGCATAAAGCTGGAGAAGGAAGGGAAGACAAAATATGGAAGAAGAGAAGAGGGGGAAAAAGCAGGAAAGGGAATTCTCTTGAGTTCTAGGCAGGGGCCACATGTTAGCATGGTTTCTCTGTGAAACACCCAATACATTATAGTCTTGTATGAACCTTTGGAGTACAGTTGCTGAGGTACTGCCAGAGCTAAAATTTAGAACAAAGACTTGAAAGTGTGGAAGGAGTAAATGAGTCTTTTCTCCCTTTTCATCTACATTTTCCTTTTCTCCAGTTCACTCAACCTTTCTTTTCATTCATTAAAAAAATACTTATTTAGTTAAAATGTCTGAAAAATGTTTAGGTGCAGCTGTCATATTCTACTAAATACTGGCATCGGCATTTAACCCAAAGTTTGTGCTGTAATAAGCCAAGCCAGCTTTCATCACCAATACGCTTTTCTGCCATAGATGCTTGGATCCTTTTCTGTTTGTTCCCAAGCCTTACTGAACTAATCCCCCAACTCTATTTTTATTGCCTTAGGTATGGTCACCTGGACATCAATACCACCAATTCACCTTAAATAGTAAGACTGCTTAGCATGCAATTCCTTTTATGTCACTGACACTTCTAAAGATGGTCTTTATGTACTGGCTGTAGCACCAGTACATAAAAAAATCTGACGTCATCTGCATTCCACCAAGGGTGGAGGCAGACAAACACTTTCTCAAAATGAGTTCCCAAGAAATCCACATTTCATAAAACCAAAACATCCTGTTTCTATAAACAGAATTGTCAAGCAATCCATTCTAGAATGGATACTCAAGGAGGAATTCTTAATTAAAAAGCAACTTTTCCAGTATTTGATTTAAAACCTTCTTCAACATTAGAAATAACCTTCACTTTTATGTCCCTAATTCATATAGCAAAACACCAAAGGAGACATAAGTGTAAAATTATTGCAAGGGAAAAAAAATACTTCGATATCTTTAAAAAAACAGCGTCAGAAGCTAAAACTTGTACACTACTGAAACAACTCATATTCTACAATCTCATATGACTATAATGTCTACTAGAAGAGCCCTTTTGATTTGTTCATACCAGAACAGTCATTTTGATTTGGTTGTAGAGTGTTAATCCGACATCTACTCAGAGAAACTGAAAAATATCCTCAAGAAAGTTATTAAGCATATTGCATCAGAAAATTTTTACATGTATTTCTTCACAACCCAACATCAGTCAAGATTTTCTAGACTTTCCCCCCTAGAATACAAAGCCATTGCTGATAAAATCTGCAAGTGAATGATGTTAATGGTGCTATAAGTAACAGCAAGACCAAGTTATAGATACCTGAGGGCCAGGAGCACATGGTAAGTTAGACACAATTGAGCTCATATTTAACCCTGTCATATGAAAACTTAAAAATACAACATGGAAGAATACAATCATAGTCTTGGGAAGTGATAGCATAAGCTTGGAGTGATGACAATCACAAGCTCCCACCAACTCTAATGACTATCATGGAAGTTGGGTGCATTAACAGTAATTATTGATAAATAAGCTGAACACACATTACCCCACTGACAGTATTTGCAAAACACCTCACAAATTGTTATGTCCAGTTGTTGAGTTAATAATTAAGTGAAAGACAATAAAAAGGTTAAAGCACCCAAAAACCTACAAGGTTTCACAAAATTACAAGATTTGGGATCTGAAATCCTGTTTCACAGCAGAACACCAAAGGTTTGTCTGTTTAGGACTGACTCACAAGCCCTTACAATATTCACTACAGCAATGTAAGATATTAGCAGCCTCAACTCTGTCCCCCCACTCCTCTGTTGGCAGTTACCTTCCCTAGAACAGGGGCAGCAGGTGGAATCATGTGCCAGCTCCTCAACACCACAATTCAGAGCCTGTCCTGTTAGTTTAAATCTACCTTCATCGCCATTTAGTCTTGTCATCCTAGTTAGATGGGCAGTACCTTTCAGTAGGAAGCTAGATGGACAACTGCAGTAGCATCTTAAATTAGAGTAACAGGAATTACCCCTCATTAATCAAAGCTCTTCATTTATTAAAGACAAAGGTAAAAATTAATTTAGAAACAACTGCAGAAGAGTGAATGTCTGATATAGTGGATTAGCTGATCTAGTAGTTAAAGAAGAAAGAACAAATGAGCAGAAGTTGAAGCTAAAACACAAAATAGTGTGTGTAATTTCTTTTATTTATTTCCAAAGGAAATATTAATCATACTATTATCACTGGCGTACTTTAAAATCAAGACAGTACATATAAGCCACAAAAATAGATACAAAGACTCAATCAGGGAAATTTATGGCTAGTATTAGGCAGAGGGTCAAACCGTATCAATACAAAAGTCTATTTTAGTATTAAGATGTAAAAATTATTCCATGTTTCAATAAGTATAGTCCACTGGCCCCAGAATGAAAACAGCAGCATGAAATAAGGTGAGATAAAGAATGACAGAAGTAACTAAATATTCTTGAAGTATTAGAGAAATTCCTCTAAAAGACAGCAGCTTCTGTTAATAAAGCAAAAAACCTTAACAGCTTATTGCTCTCCACCATTTTCTTTTTTGTAACACTGCTTCCCATGGATTTAATTACACTATTCCACAGGAAAGACATATAGTAGTTATGCTCACATAACCTTAATTTAATAACTTAATCATAATAATTACCAATAAAGTAATATATTTCTCCCTATGTCCTGACTTTTTTCACACATCTTGATTGGCCTATCCTCAGGCTATACATATTTCATGCATCAAGGAAGGATTTAGAAACATGTGAAAAAGAACTGTAACATGCATAAAGTAGAGCAGATGAAACATTTTTCTTTTATATAATGCATTTAATATATTTAATACACAATGACATAATGTAAATGCACTAAGACTGAGCACAAAAGATACCTGTTTTTTTTCCCAAGCTGAATCAATTATAAGCAGAATACCTTCTAACCGCAAATATTTTTATTTTTTTTTTATGATGAGAACATTGAAAAATAAGATTGTTTTTTTAGAGACAAGGAAGGAAAATTTTTAGAGACAGTCTAATTCCCTCAAATACTGTTAACCAAGAAGGTGATTTATCTCCAATAAGTACCATATCCAAAAGAATTTTTAAAAATAGCAAATATTCTATAAAACTATTTGGCTAGAGGTTGTAAGCAAGAAATGTAAACAGCTTAAACTACTTAGCCATCAAAACATGAAACAAAAGATTCTGTTTTAGAGGGACAGCTGTATTTAGGAAAACTGGCAAGGTTTCTGATTAGTCCAGGTAAGCAAAATTCAACCTTTCTTCAGACTGAGCATAGGTATCCTACAGAAGCTGATCTGGAATGATTCTTTTTCATAAATGGTTTAGAAGAAAAGCATTTGTATTTTAGAAACAGCAATTTTGGAGATAGACAGGTCTCAAGCATTAGCACTGAAAAAAAATTAATAGTCTTTGCAGAGTTGTTCACTAGTCTGACCATCTCAAATTTGTGTGATCACAAAGTTGATCAGAACTCATTTTATTTTGACTGTATTTCCAGACTACTGTGTTAACAAAGCCATACACTGCAAATTTAGAACACAAAAAACCAAAACTGGTTTCTCGGGAGATTTTAGAATCAGTGTTTTATGGATGTTTATGAGCTATGTCTAGAGCAACACTGATTCTTATGCAAAATTTGTCCATGCTGATTTCACTCACAAAAAAAAAGAATATAATTGTATTTTTATACAAGTTCTAGTCAAAAAAGCTTTGCTTTCCTGCAGCACCATGCATTATTCCCTCTTGTTCCAATAAAAAATTTAGAGAAAAAGCTAACAGATTTGGGAGGGATGTAAAGGGAAGCAATATGCAGCCTTTTCACGTCTTCTCCTTTTCAGACCTTTTACCGGTGTAAGATTTTTCAGATTTAAATAGTTAGCCTCTCATTATTCTCCTGACTATTCCAAACTCCTAGTTATGTAATCATCCAAACTATTAAGAAATCATTCAGAAGCCTACATTTATTATAAGCACACATTCACATATAGTAACTGGTGTACTTGTTTCTTGGGGAGGGGAGCAGTGTTTGGTCTGTTTGGGGTTTTTTTCACTTTTAAAGGTAAATCCTGCTATACTGGATAGAAGCATAAGGAAACTTCACAGACTCGTTGTATTCCCCACATGTATAGTCTCAACTGCAACACTCATGCTTCACTATTCCCATAGCAATACCACGATTTCTTTCCTCATTTTTGAGCCTTTCCCTGTAGAGGCTAAACCTTGCACTCATTCTTAGTCCCCTTTAACGAGTACTTGTAGAAAAGCCTCTTTTTTTTTCAGGCTACCATTGTTTCATAGATAAACATGGCTTAAATTTTTCTGATAAACTGGATGTTGGAAGGATCACATGGCCACACCTCCCACAGCTTAACATTTAAGTGCATAACTAAAATGCTTCAGTGAGACTACCAATTACTGCAGTTATGTTACTACCGCATAGAACTGTTCAACACCAAACAGAGCTATAAGATTCCAGAAGCCATTTTTAGCCTTGGGCACTAGGCCAAAAATAACCTTTTCAGTTCTCTAGGAAGCCAAACGTACAAAGATATAAAAACTGACAGAGGGAGTTCAGTGCTTCTTGCCAAAATACTGATTTTTTTGTAAAGTTAATACTCTTCCATATTACCTGATTCTTAACTGATTGCAAATCTATAGTGATATTCTTTTAGAGACTATTTCTGAATCGTACTACCATGCTTCTGTGCCAGATGCTACTATAAAGTGAGCTCTTCATTTCTGCATTGTGTTAATACATTTAAAATCACTTCCAGGACTTAAAACCATAATGAAAAGCTTCGAGGTTTGTGTCTTTACTACTACCCCAACATCTTCTAGAACAAAGCTTCAATTCAAATGCCTCAACATCCATTCTTCCCGGTATCTTACGCTGTCTTGATTGAGATATAAAAATAAAAGCCAGAGAACCAGAGCTGGATTCCTTTCACAGTTTTGTCCTTGATCTGTTCTGAGATCTGGATTAAGCCATTCAAAATTCCTGTTCCTCAGTTTTTCCAATCTGTAAAACCAGGGATAACCTGCATCATTATCGAACAATGAAATAACTCACTGAGAAGAGCAAGGTTTGCAAGGTAATTTTTAACAGAAACATAGAACGAGGTCTATGCCAAGACCAACTAAAACTAGAAATCAGCTCTTAAAGTCATTATATTAACACTCAATATAATTACATAAAAGGCTTCTAAATTAATCAAAATACAAGAAATCCAAAAGACTTTCTCTACCCTTAGAAGTTCCTGATCGGTTGGCTGAATGTCGAAGTTACATACAGCACACTTTAACATAGCAGTAATAGCTGCAAAACCATGATACAAAAGAATATACCAAGAGAGTGGCTGTCTTACCTCTAAATTTCCTTACAAAAATTTTAGCAAATTGAAGTTATTGGATATTTTATATTAGCTCATCTTTTCATTCAAATCATAAGATCCATACCACTTGCACCAAAGATTTTCTTTGAAGAGCTTGCCATAGATCACCTTCACTTTTCATGTTGAATTTGAATAAGCACATGGGGAAAAAAAGAGGGCAGTTCCAAAGAAGAAATGTGCCAATTTTTTAAAGAAAAACAAGCGATTTCAGACTCAGCAGCCTCTTTCACCCCCCCAAAAGACCTCAGAAAAACACTGGATGAAACTACACATTGTCAAACTAACATGATAGTTTTCGATCAAATCTGAAAGTTCAGATGATGAATGGAAACATCCATTATAATACAGCTGTAATTCAGTAAAGCACTCTATTAGTTTCTGCACATTTTGACTAAGAAACTACATCATCTGCTCATGAGAGATTAAAAAAAAATTATCAAGAACTACACACAATGACAAAGTATGTTGATGTTGTATACAAACTAGGTACCCGTATGATAGATCTCAAAATAAGGCAAAGTATGGAAACATAAAACATTCTAGATGGGCACCACAAACAAATTCTTGGTCATACATCTTTCTTCAAAAACATTACTAAGTAGGGGAAAATATTACCTCTGGTAAAACTTGCAAGTGGCAGGACACGTGTGAGTGAAAAAAAAACCAAGTCACTAACACAAAGCAACCTGAACTGGCTGGTAAACGAAACAGAGGCAAAAAGTAGGCATTCAGCCAGACTGAAATTCAAATCTTAGAACAGGGATCACAGGCAAAACTTACCGAGCAGGGAAACAACATTGTACATAGTGGAAGGCAAAAAGACAGCTTTCTTGAACTGGGATGAACTCAAAATAAAAAAAATTAAAAATAAACCCTAGCAACGCAACACACAACAAGCACAGGAAACCTGGGTTTAAGTTTCTCCCCTTAACCAGTCACAGCTGCTGTTTAATAACCAGGGCATCTTCCTCCCACCCCCCCAACTGCTGAGAAGGCTCCTTTCATCTTTGACCAGAAATCTTCATCACTGTCTCTATTTTTTAATTATGTAACATATGACACTATGTTCTTCCTCCTTCCCCAACAAATAAACGGACAGCTTTGTTGTTACTACACTTGCCTTAAAAAGACTGAATTGAATAAATTCAGCTAGGCCTCACTATTCTCAAAATACAGTAATATAACAATGGCAATGGTACGATCTATCAAGTATTCAATAGTTTTACCCCCCTATTTCTCCTGTCACTAAATGTATAAACAGTTAAAAGTTCAAACAGTTAAAAAAAAAAAGTCTTAAGAATAATTTCACTTACCATGATAGCAATTTCACTATCTTTAAATTCTGACACAAGGGTCTTACTATACACGAACTGTTGTATTTGTATTTTGGTTATCTTGCCTTACTTCCTGTAAGCCTCATCCAAGGGTGTGTTCTGCTCCACTTCTTTCCTTGGATTAATCTCTGATTCAATTTTCTTTTCCTACCCCATTTCTTGCCCATTTTCCAAAACTTCTTCATCAGTTTCAGCGAGCACCAATTTATCTTTGCACACACAGTTTTTGAACCTGTTTCTTTCTGTTCACCAAATAACAGATCCAACTTGTCATTCATGTTTTTCTCTTCATATTTAAATGTGGAGGGTTTTTATTTCCTATCTGATTTTTTCACTTTTATTTTTTTGCCTGTCTAATGTAGTGCTACAAAGGAGTGATGCCACTGCAAATAATGCAACCAAAGATGCAGACTTCAGATGTTAAAAAAACCTGACATGTCTGTATACACATGATAAATCAAAGTGAAATTGTCATTTGTAGTTACTTTGCTACTTTTGAACCATACTACTTTATATTATAATCGACAGTATAAAGAAATCAAGGCGCATGCCATGTTTAAATATACTTTCAGGATTTTTTTTTCTGAATTTAGTTTAATTCAAAAAATTATTTACCTTAAATCCTCCACCCACTTATTAATGCCAGCTGTCCCAGCAGTGTCTCCTTCTACCAGAAAGAAGTATTTATAGGGCCGTATCAGTAGAAAACACTAACTAGTTTATATAGTTAAATCCAAAACCTAGAAATTAAATCTGTTGCCAATCTTGCATTTTACAGCACTGCAGTTTTGGAAGGAAATAAAAGTTCTGTTTTTAAAGCAGGTGTTTCAAGTCTACCTTGATACTGGCAACACCCACTTCAAAAAGGAAGGATTATCAAGAAAAGTGCAGGAACAATTGTAGGGAGACAAAACATTTATAATCTTTACATTTGCAATTTATATATGCAAGCAGTCGGTGTATTTCAGTAAATTAATCTATTGAAAAACAGAAAAAGTAACAGACAAAAAGTACCTTCCAACATATTTCCTATTTGTTCAGTACAAATAATTCCCTCCATTCTACAAAGAGTTATTTCCAAACCAAGAAAAAGAAAACCATCTGTACAAGTTCACATCCTCCAGACTCAATATTACAATTACTGCAACTCGCACGAAGGAATAAAATCACCCAGCTACAGAAAACCAACATAAAAACCTTATCCATTCAGCAGCACAGGTCACTTAACATAGTGCTCAGCTGTTTTGCTCTTGTTCTGCTTCACATAAAGATCAATTCAAGAACTCTATCTTCATATTCAAAACCTCCAGCTACTTCCAGTGACTTCTCTAACCATACCTAGAAGAGCTACCTCACATTGGCATCATGAAATTATCACCTAGCTTTTAACTAAGGGAGTCAGAATTCCCACAAGCTCAGCTGAACATGAAACATCTCATGCAGCTTCAAAAGTGAGTGCAAACCTCAGGCTCCAAATTAAATGCAAAACTAACCCTCATATGGTTCTGCCAAGATCATTGTCTCACTCACAAGTTTTGACCTTTTTTTTTTTCTTTAAAAATATTTCTCCTACTGACTGGGATAGAAGGACGAAAGACTGTTATTGTTATTTCTATTTTTAAATAGTTAGGAGGTTTACAGATATTATGGTGTTCTGCACCATACAAGGAAAGAAAGGGATAAAAAGGCAAGCTGGCCTGCAAGACCAGGAAAGGGGAAAGAGACTGGGGAGAAGCTTAGAATTTTTGAACTGAACTCCTCCCACAAGGACGCATCTACCTACAAATTTAGCAGAAAGTAATTATTCCTCCAGAAGCTTAACTCCTCAGTACCTTTCCAAAGAACTACTCTGATGTGTGTATTATACCTTGCAAAATATGGTCAGTAGAGAGCAGTCAGAAGTCAGGAGACATAACACCCATTTCTACTTTTGACAGTGTGAATACAGTGATAACATTTCTGGCTCTTTCAGTTTTACACATGGGAGAACAATAAATGGGTATGCTATTTTCATAATTCTGGTCTCAACAGAACACGTTAAGGTGTTCTGAAACCCTCTGTGGTTTCAGAAGTGCTATTTAAATTATTTAAATCATATTGACTTTAATTGTGAATTAGGGATCTAACCAGCTTCAGAATGTTCTAACAGAATGTTCACAAATCTAGTAGATGCTTACTACCAGAGCTAGCAAGAACACGGCAAGCAGAATGAACAGTCTGTGGCCTGGGGAAGTTATTCATCCTTCCTAGAATGGTCATTCTGATATGCAAAACATCAGTCCCTCCGTCTTGGTTGCTCTTGCAACTCTGTAAGCAGCAAAAATGTCACTGGCTTTTCCTTCTGCAGGCAAATGGATTCAACAGTTAATCTTTTAAAGTATGAATTTTAAACTATTATTTGTAGCATAAAGCCTGTGTCATGTATATTAGAGTCAAATAATTTTCTCCATGTTTATCTAATTCTCTGTTCACAAAATTCTAATCATCATTATTAATGTAACTGCTCAAGAAATCCAGGTTTCCTCAGTTTTATAGGTATCAGAAAAGTATCCCAAGCCATTACACTCAACCAAGAATATACAGCTCACCCCCCTGCTTATAATCCTTTCCCTTCTTTCACTTCCACCACTTCATATATTTTCACTCAGTACTTCATAAATTTTCACTCATTTTGTATGACACTTCTGCCTGTAAATAGTATCTTCTTCCTATCTATTTTCTTATTCAAACCTATATTACATTGGCATTTGCCCCCTTCCTCTTCCAAGTCACAGTTCTACTGGGCAAATAGTCATTCTACTTTGTCATAGCCAATTCTACCCTGGTCTCTTCCCCTCACAAAAGTATTTAGTGTTTTCAAAACCCTATGAATAGTGTCTGTATTAAGATTCACACTGTCTCTCCTGTTTTACAGATGTCTAAACCAAGATGTCTTTTGTGCTGAGGACACAAAAGAAACAGACCGGGGGAAGGAAGAAAAGGAGGCTCACAAACCATGTAGGGATATTTGGCTTCTACCTCCCACAAGGCCTGTGACCACATGCGAGTGGATCTTCAAAAACCAAGTTGTTCAGCTAGAAGCATTTGAAAAGGAATCTGTAGCACCTTTACTACCATAACAGCACTTTTGAAGTTCCAAGTCAGTCTTTTCCAAGGCAGATGGGCCAAGGGCACACAAAATGACAACATTTCTACAAAGGCAATCAGTTTTCATCCATTTACATGCACAGCATGGCCAAACACAGCTTTGGCAATTCTAGGTAGAGCTGTTTAAAAAACAGCCACCGTAAATTGGAAGTTAACTTTAAGGGTAAAGGTTCAATAAACAGCTGAGCCTACTCCTGCTGAAATTGAGAGGTTTCACCCTCTCTCCTATCATGTGATTTCTAGGCTGTCATCCCTTCTACCTCTTAGCCCTTGCACTAGTTTTGAAGCTTCTCTACAAACAAAGCAAGCTAACCAAAGAAGAAACAAAAAACCCACTACACTGGGGAAAAAGATGGACACACACACACACACACACAGAGTCAGTGATAGAAAGCCATTAATCTGCTCAAGCCACATTCTGAAACAGTAACCAGGCAATTGAGTACTCCTAATTTGTTTCATGCAACAAAAGGCACTCTTAGCTAATTCACTTTATTTTGTGCTGAGAAGAGCCTAACAGCACCTGCAAAGTCACTGACCGCATTTCAGCTATGGGGGCAAAAATCTCCAGACAAAAGAGGTAACTTTCAAAAGCACAACTGACTAGACTCTATATAGCAGAACTAACAGACTCTTTTCAATAGGAGTCAATAGCCTTGATGTTTATAAGATCCACAAGCAAGGACATACTCAGACTTGGGGAAGAAAAAGAAAAAAAAAGGACCAAAGGGCTTCAAAGGCTATTCTACAGTTATAAGTTGCTAAGCACGTCTATGCTTCTAAAAAATTAATTTAGTTTGATAAAGCTCTTTCACAAAGCATTGCTTATCAGAAAAAAAGAAACTTGAATATGTTAATACAGAGATGTCCAGACAGACCACATTATGAAGTTACACTCTGAAATTGCATTTATACTGTTGGATACATAATAATGAATACAAAATGGATTTATCTTTATTTTTTAGCCTTGATATGAAAACACATTATATAGTAATCTCAAAAAGAGTTACAACCCATAAGTTTTGGCTGCAGGGTAATCATCAATTCATTTGTGAGAATAAACAAACATACTTCCTCTTCTCTCCCTGTCCTAATACACTTAGGGTATTATTTGTGTAAAAGACAGAATAAGTAAGGTTAGAAATCTTCAGATAAACACAGGAAGATTGTAGGAAGGGACTACTGAACATAAAGAAGAAACAGAGTTTTATTCTTTTTTTCAGCTTTATAATTAAAGATGTTATTTTTATTGATATGAGTTTGGATAAAATGAGCCAAACGAAAGGTTCTCAAGAAGCCTCATCCAAAAAACCCACAATGTAATCAAAATATGAATTCAAGATGATTAATTACAACCTATTCAAAGCAGTAATTATCAGAGAGAATTCTTAGAGGGAGAGGGGCATATCAAATCTTTTTTCCCCTAGTGACCAAATAATAACCAAATTTTAAAGAAGAATCTGTCTGGCAGTCATTTTTGGTTCATGAAAATGTGCAGTAGCACAAGCAAACTAGTCTGTATCTGTGATGTCCTTCCCAGTGCAACCTGCATTTATAATAAGTGGAACCAACTGCACATCTACTGCTATAATTAGGAGAATTCTCAGAAGTAAAGGAAGATTTACATTAATAAAGGAGCTGGAGAAAATCAGTGAGAATTAAGTTATGGCAATCTAATACACAGTTGTTTATTTTTTAAAAAATGGTAAATAAGAATTATTTTTTTATTATCATTAGCAAAGAGGACTGAAAGGAATATATTTCACCTGAACCAGTATCAATCCCCAAAACAAGAAATAAATTTTTCAGAAAGACAAGCAGAAAGAACTTCAAACGGTTGGGTACAAACAAATGCATTCCTGGACTTAACTGCGATGGAAGACAACTTGTAACTTTGTTGTTGTTTTTTTTTTTTTCCTTTACATGATCCCACAGGAAGCACTTAAATGTCAAAATTCAAGCTAAAGTGCCCCAAAAATGAAAATTAAAACTCTACAGGTTTTCAGATAGTTGTTCAGGTGATACTGTGATTTTTGGACCATCTTGAAAACAAATCCGTAGTTATACAGTCCAAACAACTATTTCAAAGATGCTGCCAGGCTAAAGTGTCTTCAACACAGCATTGTCTGGAGAGCACAGTCCATTTATAAACTTTTTAAAAAACAGCAGGTAGAAGTTCTTCTGTCTAGTGAGCATTCTAAAGTACAAAAAATAAATACATATTCCTTCCAGAATTTCATACTGTCCAAACTAGCAATCAAATACTTCAATTTGTATTTCTTTTCAAACAGTCCAACACCTGACTAAAAAAAAAAAAAAATTTGCTTCTCTCCCACATCATCACAAGCAGCAGCAAGTAATCCTTCCTCATGTACCTAACCCACACAATAGAAATGGATGAAACAGGTATTAACCAGAAAAGGTTCAAAGGATCTGTCTTCAGAAATACAGCCAAAGCCTACAGAAAGAGGTTGAAGTGATACAGGCAGCCATGGGTACACATTTAAGTAACAGCTTTGGGGCTTTTTCTTCTTCTTTTATAAACTAACATGCTTCCAGCATTCCCAGTGGTTTTGAGGAATATAATTGCATACTATTACTTAAGAACTATGTGATTACTGTGCCACTGTCTTCTGCATAACCCAGCCTGTAATAAAAGTGATAAGAATAGCATTTATTATTTTTGAAAGGGTTTTTGCAATGCATCCACACTGATGTGGTTTAAAATATCTGACTAAACTCAAGATACTTTACATAGAGGTTTTATTTTCTTCTAACAGTGCTGCACACCATGCAAACTCCCTTCTGTGTGCAAAGATACTGCCTGAAAGTTCATCTAACCAGGTCACTCAGCTCTTGAGCAAAACTTTCAAAGACTGAGGAAGAAATGCCCTATCATGTCTCTATAAGCAAGATGTATTCAATTCAAAGAAAAGTCACAGAAGAAAGAGCATACCAAGAAGCTGCACAAATAGAAAGTGACAAGTATAGTTAAGCCTCTACAGTTACCATGGAATGTAACTGCAGTAAGAACTAGAAAAGTCAAGCAATTCAGTCCCAGCTAAAGGCAACCAAGCCTCGTCCCTTTTGTAAGTGTATCAATTGCTATATAAAATCTGATTTCTAACTTCAGGAAAAAAATAAATGAATGAACAGAGAATTTAAAGTTTATCACTTCTGTCTTCCTCAGACCTACTTAAAGCACTCAGAACTTTTCTAGGAAACAAGGTTGATAATATTTTATTTGAGAGTATCTGTAGACCATCATTTTCTCAATCCAAAAATACTGCCAGTATTTAATGCTAAAACAGTCAAGATTCAGACATGGTTTCAGTTTTCTGGAAATCCCCTGCTCCTCAGATATCTAAACTCAATCCCCCAGACTAGTCTTCTCTAAATCAATGACTGTCCTTATTTTTCAGTGAGATTGGCCCTCTTTAGCAAAAAAGCTTGAACAGTGAAAGGCTACCCCTACCCCAAACACCAAATTTTCAGGGCTTCAGAGACATGTCAGCACATCAAATCCAAAAGTAAAAATCATTCGTTGCAAGGACATATTCCAAGTAGTACAAGAAAGTACTGTTTTTATACTATGCACATTTATGGAGAGGAAGCGAGAGAGAAAATTCCCATCAAGAGTTTGCCCTGAGAGCTTCAGAAATCTGGGCTTAAGCCAAGCGTCTCTTCTGTTTATATATTCTACTTATGTAATGTAACAAGTGAAAAGGAACACAGATTTTTCGGAAATATATCAACATATGACTTAACTCACAAGGCAAACAATTCCCATTAAACAGTTACAACATGCTGTTACAAACAAAAATATAAAGTAACTACAGATTAACACATGGTTCTCCTAAAAGGGGACAATGAAAAAAGGGCTGCTGCTGTTACAAGATTGAAACATGGGCTGCTCTACACTGCTGTTTATACCAAATAAAAAGAGAATGAAAATCCCATTCTACATTTAATTTCATATTGAATGTCTTCTATGTAAACTCCAACAAAAACACATTAATGCTTGAAGGCAAAGACTACTTTTTTCCAGAGCTCTCCTCCAAACAGAAAACTTACTAGAATAAGTAAGCATGTAACAAGCATGTACTACCTATACATACAACACACAGCTCATGCTTGTGCAGAACATACTTACACAATATACAAATACTAACATGTAATCACTGCCAATCAAAGAAATTTTTTCCAGTACATAATTTTGTTTTCTAACAGTTTGGATCAGTATTAGGTCATACCAAACAAGCTAACTTTCCGGATTTCCAAACTACTTATCTCCTATCACGGCATGTCTTCATTAGACTACAACTTTAAAAAAGAAAAAAGATAAAACATCTTGCTTGGGGAGACAAGCTGACAGTCATACACTTCCACTATCACGCCTGATCCCTTTCACTATCACATCTATTGCTGAGTCAGTTAATTGTTAGCACGGCAATTCATGCTACCAATTCATGGTAGTTTCATTCATCAAGTTTCCTTCGTATTTCTCTTTTATTGATATGATGATATAGGTGTTCATACAGACCACTGTGAAATCCATTCAGCAACAGCAAACAAGTGACAGAGCTAAATAACAATTACATATAATGTCTACTACACGTCTGAGACATTACTCTGTTCCCTATAGCTGGGATAAATACATATATGCAGTAAGCACATAAGTCTCCACATACGGGAAGGCATAAATACCCTCATGTGCAGGAGTAGTTGAGAATTTAGGTTCATGTTATCACATGTTTGCATGTAGGTATAGCACCTGCTGTTTTGTGGGACAAGAACAAGTGACTACTTGTCTGCTTCTTTGCTGTTACAACACAACTATCTTCAGCAGGCAAATGGGGACACAAAAGGGCATGCGGAGGCGGTACACTAAAGATCTTAGGAATACACTAATATATTCTTCTAGTGCGGGTTTGTACTGTTCTACCTAGTGACACTGTGTAATGGATTAGGTTCCAACCCCCAGCACAAATAGGGGCAGGAAAACAGATAGGACCCTTTGTGGGGGTCTGCCCCCTTAGGTGAGAAACAAGTGTGCCTTTTTTCATGTTGGAAGGAGTGCGTGAGGGCAAGATAAATGCAGGCTGGATACACCTCCCTTCACCACTCCTGCCTGAAAGGTTGTCAGGCCTATCCCCTCTGCAGATTTATGTAATGATGGTGTCCCCCGCTGCAGAATACATACAGTGCCTGTGAAGATAAGAGATTCCTCTCCACATTTGCCTTGGAAGACTGCGTTGCATACAGAGCTGGAACTATGGCTACGTGACCATAAGGATACAAGGGTGGATGTCAACCCCAGTGCCAGACAAGTAGCATTTGTAAAAGGCAGCATGCTCCCTGGGGTAGCTACAGAGCAAAAGTGTTCCTATGGACATGTCTCTGCCTGTGGCGTGCAAATAGGTGAGATGTTCACCTAGGCACATGAGTGTCCTAATG
Source organism: Aptenodytes patagonicus (assembly GCF_965638725.1). NCBI lineage: Eukaryota > Metazoa > Chordata > Aves > Sphenisciformes > Spheniscidae > Aptenodytes > Aptenodytes patagonicus. The sequence continues at coordinate 195,301,609 of NC_134949.1, read as the reverse complement.
TGGTTACATACAGACATGCATCCCCTCCATGCCAGGTGGGTCCATCTACAAGCAGAGGGATGGAAGGAGCAGGTATCCAACCTGGCACACATATGCATTCGTCACGCAACCGATTCAAAGGTAGGCTGGCTGCCACCTCAAACCTCAGTGGTCAGGGAAGGGTGGCACAGAAACGCACATTCCCCAGAGGGGGAAAAAGACAGGTGCAAGCAAGAATTCACTCACACACACACACTCCCCCAGTGTGCCACGGGAAAACCAGCTCTGCCTCATCAAATGGGGGGGGGAGGGCGTGTGTGGAGGGGTGTGTGCAGCTATCCAGCCATATGGGAGCGAACACCTACCTCATACAACAAGGCGGGGGGGGGGGGCCTGAAAATATAGAGGAGGGACAGGGCCCAAGCAGAGCTGGGATCAGGCTCGGTTTCCGTGTGGGGGACGGGTCCAGGAGAACGCGAAGCCTCATGTCACGGAGGTTGAGTGAAAGGGTAGGGAGTGGGTGTTCTCCTCACAGGGAGGTCGAGGGGCACTAGGATGCCTGAGGGGGCGGGCGGGGGGGGGGGGGAAGGTGGGTCCCCCGGCGATTAAACCTTCCCCCCACCCCCCCGCCCCCTCAGGCAGATACCGGCGCCGGCCGCCCTCTCCTCTCCGCGCCCCCGGTTCCTCGCCTGGCCTCACCTGCCCGCACCGTATCGGAGAGGTCGTGGCTGAGGGTGGCGGCGCTGCGCGGGAACTCCTTCAGCTTCCTGCCGCTCAGGTTGAGCCCCCCGGAGTGCGCTGCCTCCTCCAACGCCCGCTCCAGACCGCGGTTCAGCGGCGCCTGCAAACCCAGCGACCCGCCGCCGCCGCCCACCCCGGCCGTTGCCGCCGCCAGGGCAGCGGCGGGGAAGGGCTGCGACTCGCCTCCCAGCGTCGCCATCTTTCCCCTCGCCCGCCTCGCCGCTGGGGGTACACGAGAGGGCCGCCGAACCTGCCTCCCTCTCTCCCTTCCTCCTCCTCCTCCCGCTCGCTGTGGTGGCGGTGCCGCCGCCGTGAAGGGGAGGGGGAGAGGCAACGGAGGCGAACCGCCCGGGCGAGGCGCGCCCACTGCGCATGCTCCGCTTCACTACCGCTCCCTCCCCCCTCTCACCTCCCCGACACAGCTCCCGCGGGCGTTGCGCGGGGCGGGGCACTGCGGCGCCACCTAGCGGCGGCGCGCGGCGCGCCCCCGGCCTTGCGCTGCTGCTGCTGCTGCTGCTGCTGCTGCTGCTGCTGCTGCTGCTGCTGCTGCTGCTGCTGCTGCTGCTGCTGCTGCTGCAAGTGCGACTGCAACTGCAACTGCAACTGCAACTGCAAATGCAACTGCAAATGCAACCGCATGCAAGTGCAAAAGGAGGGGTGAGCTCTCCCTTGTTTTTTGTCACGGCATCCCCACCGCCTTCCCTTTTAAAGGCTAGCCCGGGAGGTCTGCCCGCCACCTGCTTTGGCCCCTTCTCCCAGCATCCACTGAAGTCGTTCACCACGCTAACTATGCTGGCAGGCTCAGGGGCTGGATATGAAGCAATTTGTGGTTGGGTGGCATGAAACCACCACGCACGCATGCAGGCAAGCATGCATGTGCTCAGGCGGCGGGCCTAATTTGAAAATTAAAAGCTGCAGTGGCTCTTGCCACTGAGCTAGGCCCTGGGGAGCATCTGCCCTGCAGAAGGCTTTTCTGTGACTTGCTTCTCCCGCAGGGGCTGGTTTGCACATATGCATAGCCCCCAGGGCCCAGCCTGCCAAAGAGAGACCCTCGAAGGTGTGATTTGTAGTGACAAACCGAGCACAGGAATCATGATCAGTTCGGTTTTCAATGGAATAACCTTTCTGAGGGGGTGAGGGTGTTGGTTTTGGTTTATTTCCCCCTCCCTTTCTGCAGCTTTGCAAAGCTGAGCCCAGGAGTGGGAGAGGAGCAAGGCCTCATTTCCACTGGGTTTACAGAGTTCAAAGCTAAAAAAGGACTTGGACGTCATTACCCATGACCTGTATTTTACAGTCTGTTACATTTCACTCAGTTACCCTGTGTTGTGATCAATGGCTGACATTAAACCAAAGCCTTCCCGGCTCCAGGAAGTTCACCACTGAGCGCTACAGGGACAAGGAAGACAGAATTGCCACAAGGAAATAACTCAGTTTCTGAAAAACAGGAGAGATCATAGTGAGTTTAGCAGTCACAACAAGAAACAGCACTGGTTAAAAGGGAGAAAGGGTGTTAAAGGTAGGTCTTTTCACATAACACCATCATAATATCCATTAAAAACTTGTTCTTTATAATTAAGATACACTCTCAGTATCAGCATTTTTCATAGTAGTTTTATGTACATTGCATCACTGCAGAAGTGTTGCAGGCAGCACAGCAGCATTTTTAAAGAGGCTGCCTTACATTAAGGAAAGAGCTGTAAGGTTATATGGGTAGGAGGGGAATTTACTGTAAGTACATTTATACTGCACCTAAATTATAGGCCCTGAGCTTAAACTCCAGTCCAAACTCCCCTTACATCTACAATTGCCAGTTCTTCATGTTTGATTCAGAGATCTTGGGTTTCGGCATGACAAATTCAGTGTCCTACCAGTTTGAGAAAATTTTGGGTGTACCAGAGAGCGATTCTTGACACCGTTCCTTGGAACAGCCCCTAGCTGAAGAGGAAATCAACAGTTACCACATCAACAGTTGTGTCCAGATATCACATTACTTTTGACAAAGCTTGTTGGTGGGGTTTTAAGATAGTTTTTCCCACAGATTTCCACTAGTCACAGCATGCTTTGGATTTGTTAATGTCCTGGTTTTGGCTTAATTCCAGCTTGCGTACAATCTTTGCATTGCTGCTGGAAAACATAAAGAAACAGATGAATAGCTACATCTTCTCAGCAATTTAAAGAAAAGTGTTGATGAACAGTAGTTCAAGTTGAGTAAACTGTGAATAAGAGCAACTGCTAGGCTTCCCCTATAATGGACATTTTTTTAAATGCAAGTTTAATGAACTAGGTATTACATTCTTTTATACTTAGAGAAGTCTGAAATATCATAGGTTTTATAACAGTAAATGACTTTGCACAGGAGATTTCCTGTGTATTAAATTATCCAACATCATGGAACTTTATTTTGAAACTAGTAATATAGAACTAAACATTCAGACAGCATATCTGCAGAAATCATCTTCTAGCATCAGCTCTTTACAGTCAGGTAGCAGGCCTGTCTTTTGGTGAGGTTTGGTAAGTTTTCTCACCAGTGGGACACCATGTTCCTTCCTCTCCCACTTCTGGTAAGACAAAATGATTTCTAGTGCTGATTTTGATAAAAACAAAAAGGTTTTTTTGCTCTTTGTTGTCTTCACACCAAACCGCTAATCCTGGGATTTGATTCACAGCACCTTGCATAAGGGAGGCTAGCAGCAATACCTTTCTCAGCCCCATTTGAAGGACAACTCAGCCTCCTTTGCAGGAGGCACCCAAGGTCCCAAGGAGCCATCAGGCTCCCCTGCACGCAGGCAGGCACCTCAGCTGCCCCGTTGGGCTCACAAGAAGGTCCTGTGGCTGACAGAGGCAGAGAAGTCAGCACAGCATTCCCCCTGAAGACACCCAACATCAGGACAGCTAGGATATAGAGAGGCTGGGGCTACGCTGGTACACGGTCTAGCAGGGGTTAAAGGTGTAGGTTCCCCCTTATAGCAATGCAAGGGCACACACCAATAATCAGGGAGAAAGTCTGTTTTAAACTGCTTTTTGATCTGAGCGGCTGAGGTGCAATGCAGGCATGACCTGTACTTATCAGATACTGTGTAGAAACTCCTGGAAGTAGCACTTTGAAGGCTGCTAATGTTAGCAAGATTGTGGAGGGGAAAAAAATATAGCACTGAAGCTGTATCGCCTTGACTCTCTCTCTTCTCTGCCTGAGTGCTGTGCCAGATCTAACTCCGTTCCTATAGATACAAAGGATCAGAAATTGAAAACACTACAGGAAAAGAAAAGATCAGTCACAGCAACATTGGTTTGCTATCCATGCAGATGTATATAAAAGGTCACACTCCATATATTGACTTTGGTTGGATCACAAAGTGGGTACAGCCTGGCACAGCAGCTAAGATGAGCTAGTGGCAAGCTGTCATTGAAAGCAGCCCTTCCATTCCTTGCCCCCAGCTATGTGATCTCGCCAGTTCCTATGTGACGGTGTTTGCACTTGTCTGACTCTTCAATGAGTCCTAGAGCAGCTTAAAAATTAACTCTAGAAGGAAAAGAAAACAGTGGATGCTTTTCAGCAAGCAGATACAAGTGTAGCAGAGGAGAGAAGGAATGCAGAAGGAAGACTCATGGGTGTAGCAGAAGGAAAAGATTGCAGAGGTGACCATTCTGCAAATTGGGTCACACATAATGGCTGTTGCAAGAAAAATCCTATCAGAGATGTACCATAGCTGAGGGAGACCGTGAGCCTTAGAGTGAATTTCTATGACTTTAAATTGGCAGAAAAGAGGCAAACAACAAGGCCCACGTGGTTTGTGAAGATCAGAGTTGGGTGAGGGCCTAGGTGCAGGGAGCTGGTGCCTCACGAGGTAGCGCGTGACCTCGGTGTGGAGTACCTGCCCTGTACTAGACACGGGACTTCTGCAGTGTGGAGCAGGAGAGCCTCTTTACTTCAGTGTACAGACATTCACTTCATGCTCCATGTGCTCTAAGACAATCCTGAAGAGGCATTATCATGGAGCAGCTCATACACAGGGTACGCCAAGGCTTTCTTCACATGAATATCCCACGTGGATAAGCTGTCTAGTGTGGAGACAGAAACAACACACAAACACTAAGTCAAATGCCAAACAGAAAGTGGGCGTCACTCAACCTGCAAGGCTACCTCCGTTTGGTGCAACACAAAACAGCAATCACAACTCAGAAAAGCCACATTATACATCCTTGGTAGCATGACTCCAATGGCACCAGGACAAGGAAAATTATTAGATGAATCCCAAGAGAAAAAGCATGCAGACTGAAGCTTCAGGTGGCACAGATTAAAAGATGTTCCTTTCAATTAAAGCATGGACTCCTGAACCTGCTTACACTATGCCTAAGACAAGTGGTACGTAGCACACAACAGCAGAATGAGTAGCCTACGCAGAGCAGACAATGCACTGCAGCTTCCTTGCAGCAAAGCTGGTGAAGAGAGTTTGAAGGGCGGGGAAGCTATATCAGGAAATAGCTCAGAAAAATCCATCTATATAGCACCTGCCTCACAGAATACTCAGGAAAAAAAGGGAAAAAAGAAGAGAGCAATTAATTGATAGGAGGCAGGAGATGAGGGGAAGCTTATACATGAAGCAGGAGCTCAGAAGGTAGGTTAGCAGCATGGTCACTGCTCAGAAGACACACAAGGTTCATCCTTGCATAGATCCAAACAAGTTCACCACAGAAGCAGTGCAGAATTATTTGCTACAAAGAAGCACTTCTTGGTCCCAGTGACTGACCATGGCAAGCATCGGGAAAGCAGCTCCCTCGCTGTGTCCTGAGACCCAACGGGTGGGCAGGCTCAAAACACACACTGGGTGATTGTTGGTGGGAGTGAACTGTGGCAAGATTGATCCCAAACGGCACCACATATGCTAGACATGTTGGCAAGGTTCACTGTCACGGTAATGATGCTGCTGTACAGACATGGATGCAGCAGGACAGAAGCTGCAAGAGATCACGACCAAAAGCTCAGCTTTCAACTCAGAGGTCATGAAAATAGTCCTAAGGGTAAACTAAAACCAAAATGAAACTGTCTTAGTATCCCTGAGACACTTGACCTGACTAAACATTTAAAGGCAACATAGTAACATGCCCATACCTGAAATATTAATTTAGTTCAAAGACTATTAGCAGTTGTAAACTGGCAGAGTTTCTTCCAAGTCTCTCGGATGACCTTGAAACATGCAATGTGATAAAGAGGTAACTATGTCCGTGCTTACCTTGAATCCACTGCTGAAATACAACTTCAGCAGAGATTCAGTGGAAATTCAGGGGACTGTAACCGGGGTGAGAGCCTTGCTCTTGAAACAGGAAGAGCTGGTAGGTTTTTGCACCACTGGTCAGTAGAACAGAGATACCTAAGTTGGGAAAGGAATGTCTTGCAGGAGTTTGCCTTTGTGAAAATTTGAAACAGTATCTGGTAGGGGAAGAAGCCATCAGAGTAAGAAACAACCTGTCTTCTAATAAAAATAGAGAAGACAATTGGTTATTGTCACTAGCAATGAGACAGCATTTACAGAGAGAGTCACTAGCAATGAGACAGCATTTACAGAGAGACACTGTTGGCAGTCCCACAATGCTTCCAGTGTATGCTGTTGAAATACTACAGTTTATATGTCTGTTGCAAAAAAACCTATGCAAACCTCATTTCCTACCTGCAGCAGACTGTTAGCACAGACACATGGAATTGAAACAGAAATACAAAGTCCTCAGACTATTGCAAAATCCAGAAAATGCATGAAGATAGAAGACATCAGCCAAGCAGTTGAACTCTGGTTTCTAGGTGGAGCACACAAGGCAAAGATTTTGTAAGACCCATGTTCATGATTATGGGAAAGACTGCAGGTAAAATGCTTCATATCACTGTTATGAACAGCAAAAACACTGGGACCAAAGAGAACTAGTGCCTGGTAAGCAATTGTGATATATACAGAGAAAGTGAAGGCCTAAAAGCCAAAAGCAGCAGTGAAAATGGAACAACAGCTCTACCTGAATGCAAGCCCAAATATTTTCCCTGCAAACCACACAAACCACCTCTCTGGTATAAACAAGTTCTTGAGACACCTGGGAACTCAGTGAGAGCCCTGAACCAGTACCAGCCTGGTGGTTGCAAACCACTCACCTGACTTGAGTCAGGTAACTAATTTTAGTTGACCGGCACTGTGTTTATGCCTTTTCCCCACGCAGTCTAACCATGTCGCTGATACCAGTTGACTGGCAGCAGTAAGTGTGAAGGTAAAATTGCAAAGAGGGTGTTTGGATACCTGCCACTGGGAAAAAAAAATGCATGTGATTCCTGAATGTGGAATTGTATCCAAGAACATGTTAATAGCCAGATATAATGCTTTGATAATGCACACAAATATGAATCCCTGCAACCACCAGCACTTCTTTACCCAGAAGGTATTTCACCCCTAAGGGGTATCTTTGCTTTCCAACGTGCATCCAGGCCCACTGAAGCAAAAGTTATTTGCAATAACAGCACCAGCAGAATAAGGCTTTTACTAGCAAAGAGTAACCTCCTCCTTGGATGTTCTGACAACCCCCAAATATCAGCAAGGATGCCAATATACAACATTTTGTTGAAGAGCAAGTCACATTGACCCTCAGTTTTAATCACTTAGTTTCAATCATCTTTCATGGAAGTGAAGCTGTATGTGTTACAGATAGACAGGTTTTGGCCCATGGGGGAATGCTGCCTTGGTACACAGCCAAGGGAAGTGCTGGACTAGGAAGGGGATACCCAGTATACTCCATATTTCAAGAACTGTGGGCTGTATGACATACAAAGAAAATGCATGTCTTAGAGCAGCCTTCAATTCTTTTCTAATTCATACATGATGCTAGAGCAGCTGATAGTGTCTTGCAGATCCTGGGGTGCTCAAAAGTAACTTAAATCCACATTTGGCCTTTGTCTGCTATGCTGCAAGTACTATGGGACAGGTCTTGAAAAAGAGCAGCAAAGAATCAAGATCAAAGTTTGCGATTTAACTGCAGTTTATGTCCTCACCTCTTCCATAAAGATCAAGGCATTCAGCAATTCATACTAAACATCCCAACAACAATTTTGACATAACTACCAAGAAATATAATTCTTGCTGGTTTATTTGAGAGAAAAACAAAGACTCAGCTTGTTTCATCATAAGTCACTAACACATCTAAAATAACTATAATAACTCTATACCAATTAAGTTTATAAGCAATATTTTAGAGGCATTTTACTCCCAGTTAGCTACAGAATACAACACTTTGTTTAGAGCAGTCTTATCTTCTTTCAGCACATAACAAAGCCTCCACCCTGTAAACAGTCACTTAACATTAGTTCCCAGCTTGTGAACTGGATCACTGGAGACCAGCATGAGGTGGGCTGGGGTGCAGAGGGTATGCTGAGGGGGGGACCTGGGAAGAGGAGGTGAGAACTGCTCTTCCAGGTGTGGCTTTGCTACTCAACCTGCAGCAGAAAGCACTTCCCAGCAGCGCATCACAGGCTTGCAGCATCTGGGAGGTGAGCAGGACCCTCACACAGCAGACTCCTGCTATCTTCGTGAGATCTAGGTCCCGCAATCGCAATATGGGGCTGTGAACTTTCCACCACTCCAAAACCTCATGTGCTAGGTACCAGCGACCAGGCACAACTGGAGATGGGTGGGAGCCACAGGTAGGAGCAGTGCTCAGATAAGCCCTGCTAGAAAGGTGGCACTTTTCTCTGCAGCCTCCCTCCAAACCCCATCATGTGACTTGTCACTGTCACTTTCCAAACCACACCATAACATGAGAGCATCTCAATCTTTGCCAAAGAAGATACTTGTAAGAAACAAAATAATTAATTGTTTAGGCAAGTTCCTCTCATTTTTGTTAAAGCAATAAAAATGCTGGAGATCCCCATCGAATGAAGACCTCATTGCACTACACTGTGCAAAAATACAGCTATTGGCCAGAATCTCTTGCATTATAAGTATCAAATAATTTTTCATACGCACAGGCTTGAATGTTTGGCAACAGTGCATACAGTGAAGTAAGAGGCATAATATCAAGGAGCAAAATAGAAATAATAGATTCCTCTTGGGAAGAAATAGTATGCAGCGTTTCTAGTAAGACTGACTGCAAAAGACAGCTCAAAAATTGTTGTCATGGGGTAAATCCAGGTTCTTGCAGTGCTGGGCAGGCAGCTTTCCTCCGTTTATCTCCTCCTCTTCCTCCAGATAAACACTGTCGGACTGGGCAACACACACCCAGCAGGATCTCTTTCCTTCTTGCTGGCAGGTGGAGTTATGGCCTGCTCTTGGGCATGGCAAAATAAAGGCGATCCGGTTAGCTGCAGAGTTTCATATCCTGCATGTAGTGGAGGCCAGGAAGGTGCCCAGGGACGAGTAGTGCTCTGATCTATTTCTCATGACAGTTTGGCTCCTAGGAGGTGCCAAAAGCAGAAGCTGATGGGAATGGAGGGTGCTCATCTTTACACAGAATCCATCTGTGAGGGCACACGTCCTTATATTCTCAGCGTGCATCCATTTAAGGACACCTACCTGAATGTCCTTTTCTGTTCTCCCCCACTTTTGTTTGAGCCATCTCCCTCACCTTGTGCCTTCAAGTGCTTTCTTAGAATTCATGCCTCACATTCTATTTTTAACAATAGGAGCTGAACACTGAAATGGCAGAGCTAAGTGAAGCGTATGTGGAGAGAAGTGGAAGGAAAAGCAATTTTCCACCCATCCCCCCATCTGTGATCTGTACATCTCTGTTAATATGTGAAACACAGAGCAGCCTGGACAGCCTACATTACATGTAGCAGTTAGAATAGGGATGTTTTTCCCATGTGTTGCCTATAGCACTGAAAACACTGCTATTACTAAAACACCTAAGCAGTAATGCAGTTTACTAGATGTGCTGGTTTTGGCTGGGGTGGAATTAATTTTCTTCACAGTAGCTAGTATGGGGCTATGTTCTGCATTTGTGCTGGAAACAGTGTTGATTATTCAGGGATGTTTTCATTCCTGCTGAGCAGTGCTTGCACAGAGTCAAGGCCTTTTCTGCTCCTCACACCACCCCACCAGCGAGTAGGCTGGGGGTGCACAAGAAGTTGGGAGGGGACACGGCCGGGACAGCTGACCCCAACTGACCAAAGGGATATTCCACACCATATGACGTCACGCTCAGCATATAAATCCGGGGGAAGAAGAAGGAAGGGGGACACGTTTGGAGTGATGGCGTTTGTCTTCCCAAGTAACCGTTCCGCGTGATGGAGCGCTGCTTTCCTGGAGATGGCTGGACACCTGCCTGCCGATGGGAAGTGGTGAATGAATTCCTGGTTTTGCTTTGCTTGCATGTGCGGCTTTTGCTTTACCTGTTAAACTGCCTTTATCTCAACCCATGAGTTTTCTCACTTTTACCCTTCCGATTCTCTCCCCCATCCCTTCAGTGGGGAGTGAGCGAGGGGCTGTGTGGTGCTTAGTTGTTGGCTGGGGTTAAACCATGACACTAGTACTCAGTGGTTCTAATAAATGAAAGAGAAACAACAGAATTCCTGAGAAAAAACTTTCAGGGATCTTGCTACCTTTCCCTGAATTCATTTGGGCATATAGATGGCAAGGGTATATCCTTTATCTGTTTCATGGGAACCTAGAGTGCTGTTTAGAAAGGATGAAAACAGCTAGCAAATGAAGTGAAACAAATGTTCTTAGTACTCTGAAGAAAATTAAAAGTAAGAAGAAAAGTGCTGGTCAGGGAAAGCATTCAAGCCCTTGCATGACAGATAGGCAGGAGATAGAGATTATTTTTACAGAAAAAAATGGAAATAGAAATTAGAGATTGCAACCAGTGCTTTACTGTTTTTTTTTCCCAAAAACATTCTGCATTCTCCATGCTTGCAAAGAAGCAATTGATTTTTCCAACATATTAAGCTGAGAAATTGTTAGGGTGATTGCGACCATAATGCAAATACCTTCTGCTCTGATGGGATTCCCCTCTCTGTAATTACAGTCCACATCAGTGAGGCATGTTTCATAAACCGTTCCAGAAGTTTTGTTCTGAAGTCATAAATCACCTTTCTTTGTGTATATACAACACAGCTGAAGCTCACACAAACCAGCAGCAAGCTCCTCACACCTTTCATCTATGGCCACTTGTCCTTCAGGCCAGCAAGTCCTACTGCAGCAGCGTCTCTTATGTGACAAATCACATGGCTCCACATCTCTCTCAGCAAGCACTGCCCATCAGCGCTGGGGCATGGGGAGATTTTGGTCCAGTCCGCAGGTGGGTTTGGCTTGTATGGAGCAAACCTCTACAGATCTGTAGGACCTCCTCGGACTGCCTTTGTGTGGATGATTATGCCAAGCGTGCCTGATTTCGGTCACTGCAGTTTGTTAAAATTGTGATTCAGGGAGGAGAAAAAATACACAGAAAACTTATAAAATGCCTTTCCCGAGCTGTGTTGGAGGTACTTATTTACATATACTAGGCACTTATTCACAGCAACACTGCATCTTTCATTCACAGCATCTCCAAATTGCCCAGTGCCTCACATACATACTGACTTTGGTCAGACCATGGATATTTAACCAGGTAAGTGAAGAAGATTAACTTTAAGACAAGCATATATTTAAAGGCTAATTACCAGATGCGCCTCACATTTGCAACATCTCTGCAATAAAAACTCCGAAAATTGGCTAGCACTCATGTTTTTAACAGAACGCCATCCAGTATTAAGTCAAAAGTCTTAATAAAACTAAATATATTACAGTACTTTTATCAGCCAACTATATAAATTCCTCAAGCGTGGAATCAGGCTTGCTTTACAATAACCCGTTTTCATTAATCTATATTGATGGATAATAATTATATTTGTAGATGTCAGTTCCTTTGAAGCCCCATGTCATTTTTCTGTCGTTTTGCCTACAACTGATGTCAGGCTAACAAGCCTATAATTAGTGGTTTGTCACACCCTCTGAATTCTGGCACGGACTCGGTATTTTCCCAGTTTTCTGGAATTTATTTCCAATTCCAAGGTGTTTTCTGAACATCTTTAATTGCTCATGTGTTGAAAATTGCGTATGACTCTGCTAGGATGCAAGCACAAATCCTGCTCTGTTCTTAAGAAAAAAAGTATTTTTTTAAATATTTCTGCCTGTTCTGCATCACTGATATCAGTTTTGCCTGCTGTTTCCAGTGATGGGCCTAAAATGTCATCATTGTTCCTAATAATTGAACGCTTTCATATTATCGTTGGCTGTCATTTGCGGATTTTTTTCTGAAATCTTTACTTCCTATTTTCAACACTTAATAATTTCTTACTTATATGGATTGTTCTTTTTTGCTCAGTATAGAAATTATGTCTCTTCATTTTCATTTCCTTCTGCCACTGAATCATGACTGATGCTTAGTCCCTCCTTGACAAAGGTGGAAATTTGACATTTTTCCATCTAAATAAACTTCTTTGGAATAAATTCCCATATTTATTTTCATTTTTCTACCTATATTTTACCTCCCATACACTTTTCTCGTAATCTACCACTGCTTCAGGAATTCAATTTTCAGGATAACCAATACATATACACTATTGGTGGCCAGTGTGCAGTGCTTGTCCTTATTGAACGTAATCAGATCATGATCATTGGCCCTGAGGCAACCGAAGCTTTCCAGTGTAGCCATTAATTCTTTTTTATGAACAGAGACTGTAACATAAAGCCTGAGCCAACAGCTAAATTAAAGTCACAGAGATTATATTAACTCCAGAACTTCCTACCTTTTGAATATCTGATTTTGCAATAAAACCCCATGTTCTTCTAAAATAATGCTATGGGGAGGAGGTTGGAGGGCAGAGAAATTGTTTCTTTATTTTTCCTTTTTTTAAAAACCCTGAAAATACTGATTCCCTGCCCCCTGATTTTGCCTTCACCAGGAAGGGTCAGCACCAGGGCTGGAGGTGACTGGCTCTCCGAGAGGCAGAGGTCTGTAGGACATCGCAGAGTGTTTGGCAGGTGGTTGTCTTCTCAGTGGCCATGTCCTATAGAGGACAGGCGAGAGTCAAAACTATCTGCAGACTATACAAGGTCTATGGCCCCTCTCATGGATTTCCCCTGCGCTTTGCGGGGGATCGCATGTGAGCGGCCACACGTTTTCCTCCCCAGCCCTTCTCAAATTTGACCTCTTCTGCTGCCAGCCCTCCTAGCCTCATCTCTTCCCATTCCTGGCTCCTTGTCCAGTCCCAGCTTCTTACATTTTCTCACCCAGCCCAAATCTCCCCTCATTTCCCCATTCTCCCCTTCCTCTAGCCTTGTCCAAAATTGCTCACGTCTCCAAGCTCTAGCTCCTATCTTTCCTATATTTCAACAAAACAACTTCTCCCTCCTCACTACCACCAGCCAGAAAAAGAGGGATATTGAGAGGCCAGGAAAAACAGGACCCAGGGCCATGGTAGCCTGGAGCTGCAATTACACAGTCCAGAAGGAATGGTGTCCAGCTCAGACAGACTCTCCAAGGTATTTAGCTCATAGCTGTGGCAGAGATCTACAAAGCATGTGCTAATAGCATTTTTGTCTCCTAAAAGGTCTATAACTTGACCATATTTGGGTTCATTTTCCTGGAGATACAAAATATACAAAAGTCATCTGCAGTTAAGTTTCATGTCCCTCCGATAAAGCACAGGGGCCAACCAGAGTTCCCAAATGAAAGACAGAAAATAACATCATCAAAACAATACATATTTCCTAGCCCCATTCTTGGAAGTGACTGAACTGTTTTGTTTATGCACTTAAATTTCAACTAAATGTGCAGATGCCCAGCAGGGAAATTTTCATTCCCAATTGTCACCATTTGGCAAAGTTATAAGCAAAAGAGAACGGGAGCTCATCATGGAAAGCATTGGACAAACAACAATAGACAGTGCCGCTATTAATACAAATCTTTTTATTTTTAGATTTCCTATAAAATCTTTATTAAATATGCAAAGGATTTATTTTACTTCTGTTTTCCATTGCATTTACGTGGGACTTTTGACTGAGTGCTCTGGGGAATCAATGAGAGCTAATAGCACCAATAAAGTGCAAACAAACTGCTGAGATGAATACAAGCTGAGGAGCTTTTGGAGGCAGCTTTATAATAACAGAGAGAATGTTATGAAATGGGACTTACTGATTAAAAAATATTTAAAGAAAAGACAAAATGCACCAGAAAGCTAAGGGAAGTAAAACTTCAATACCTTTTATTTGAGTTTATATATCACTCCCCACTATGGTAACCAAGAATCTATTTTAATGAATACAAGAAAATGAATAACAATGAAAATACTATAAGGATATGAACAAAAAGAGTAAATGGGGAATAGGAAATAAGAGAAACTTGCAGAAATTATCAACTTGGGACAAAGCATTGTACCCTAAGATTTATATTAAAGTAATTAACACAGATGGACAGACATCCAGCAGTGAGAAGAAAAGAAAGGATGGGAAGTTCTCATTCTATGTTCCAGTAATCACTAAATAATAAGAGCATTAAGTTGCAGCAGATGTGCACCAATACAGCTCTCTTACGTGCTCAAGTGCATTGGAGCTGGGCTCCTTCAGCCAACTGAGAATTGCACCAGTCATGTCCAAGTGCAGCCCTGGCCCCATTTTGTGCAGGCTGAGCACAAGTGGCTTTTTTTTTTCCAGTTGCAGATCCCCTCTTTCCCAAATTCTAAACAACAGCAGTAACAAAAAACTTACACAATGTCACTGGTTCTTCCGTCCATCTCTTTGGAAACACTTTTTACTTCTTTTAAACCTTTTTTCCTCTTAGAAGCTCAGTTACTCTTCCAGAAGAGCAAAGGTACTTTCAGCAGATTCTTTCAGTATGAAAATCTGACAGTGAGCTATTGAACAAGCTCTCTGTTGTATTTTTATCTGAAAATGGCTGGATAAACTCCTGGAAGAGAAATGCACCAATGGTTAAGAAATATATATTTATAATATTTATTAAAAAAGGTTATTATGCATGTAATATATAAAACCTTCCCTCTCAGGAAGTCTCTGAGTTGGAAATAGCCAGATTCTTGACAAGAAATATCATTTATGCTTGCCCAGCAGCAAACAGTGAGTATCCTGATTCAGCCTTGTTGTGTTTCCAAAGCACCTTGGTCTCCTGAGCAAGGAATCATAAAGGTTACAGGGATATTTGCCAGTGTGCACAGTGGTATTTCCACTATGTTTCACTGGGGATTGAAGTCAACGTTGCTTCTGCTGCTTGGGTTTGTTGTTGTTGTTGTTTTCTAACACCATATCAAACAGGGCTCTCTGTTTCCTCTTATCGCCTGAACCATCAACGAATATAGATCTAGACTGGCTATTCAAATTATCAGACTCTGTGCATGTTATTGTGCTTCCCTTGTAAAATTACTTCCTACATGAAATACAAATCCAGGGCTAGAGCTGAAGCATCTTTTCAGGCAGCCACAATCTCAAGAATACTTACCAGGTTATTCTTGTCCTGATTTTACGTACTATATTTATCTACCTTAGGAATTTAGCTATTATTTTCCTTCACCCTGCACCATAATATTTGAGTTCTTGACAGCAACCCAGTGGGGGTGGGAAGTCTCATTTTATAGACAGGAATCTGGAAGAGCAAGATGAAGATACTGTAATAGGAGGCCTTAAGCAGGAATTAGGCAATCATTTCTGTATTATGTTTCATCTGTCCTGAAATGACTTGTCCAAAGACACAGAATAAGTGGCAGAACCCAGCTCTGGGATGTCCCACCCTAATGTTGTAGTGACCAGCTTTCCTTAAAGCATATGCAGTTGGCGGCGTCCTGACACTGCATTTCCATGTAGACTGACAGTGTTTGAGAGTGCTCGGCTTCAGGAATGTTTGGGAAGAAACCTCTTGTGAAAGAGTGTCCATTTGTCAAAACCAAAAACTTTTCCTCAGGAAAGAAGAAAAGGAGTGTAGCAGGAAGAAAATTTGCAATTCGGACTGCCTCAGAATAGCTGGAGCAAGGTGGTTGAATAACTCAGCTTGGAACAACAGTCGGGACTCTACTGTGCTTGAGTCAGAAGCAAGAGACTGAACCCTATCTCCCACATCACCAGTGAGAAGATTCCCAGGTTGATGAGCATCTTTCTTACATCGATGTAGGTATGTTCAAAAGTAAATTCTCTCCTTCATGGAAGGAGAAGGCTCTTCCCTGCCCAACTCTACTGCGGCCACTCAGTAGGATCCGCAAATCCCACTCAAGGATCAAAGTCATTTGGCTTGGGTTGGCTGCTGCCGTAGCCGGGTGATTGCAGGCACCTAAGCTATTCTTAGCACTTCAGCACTTCTATTCAAGGTCAATTCAGTGCATCTGCATTGCACTTATGGCTCTGCATGCAGTGCAGGCATATGCTCCGAAAGTGGGTCATAGCAAGATGATGAAAGCTAAGTCATGCACCAATTATGCTCAGGATCTAATCTGTTGCACTAAGACTCTCAGTGCCCTTTAACACTTAAAATGAGAATCTTTAAGCACGATTAGGAGGTATTCAAGTACAATAGCAAAGACTGTGCAATTCTCTAGTTCAAAGAGATTTGTGCTTTATATAGTCCCAGAGCAATTATTTTTAGGTAAAACTTTAGGAGACTGTTCAATCTGCAGCTATTAGCAAAGGGCAAGTGTCTAGTTTGAAAAAAAAAAATAATTGGGGACAAGTCTGTAGCGATGCCCTGTTTTGCTGAGCATGTCTGTACAGATCGGCCCCCTCACAGAGCCACTGCTTACCGGGACCGCAAGACTTGTATCAGCCTGGTATCAGGTGGTGCTTTGCCACTACTTGGCTACCCGAGAGACACAAGGACGTGATAGTCCACAACATCCCTCCCTGCAATAACCACTCCTTTCTCATTACATTTTGACCTCCAGAGCTCCCGAGGCGGGTGGCGTCCCACCCTTTCCCAGCAGCGTGGACATCCATGAGCTGAACGCCCTCTGCAGAAGAGAGGGGTCGGAGAGCAGGACTTTTAACACAGCAGAACTGCAGGGCACAGTTTATAGCATACAAGCAGGGAGACATCTAGAGATAGCAGTTTAGCTCTGAGTCATTACTGCCAAAACACATGGAAATAATGTTTAACATTTGTATTTTCATAATATTTAATTCCACTGTCTGGGCCTTTTATCAGTAACATAGATTATGAATACAGATAGAGTCAGAACAATAGAAATGTGAGCCTGGGTACTGATAATCTCTTGTTAATTTTTAACAGAGACAGCAACATAGTATTTAATTCCTCAATGAAAATGACTCAGAACCCATTTGTTTCCAATGAGGCAGTTTAAAAGATCTAATAGAAATAGATGTTCCAATGTTCAGCATCTTGCAAAAGCTGGATTATTTGCATGCTTAGTTATAACTGAATACATTAGAATTTGAAAATGCTGGCAGAAATTTGGCAATTTAAAAGCAGTCATCTTCTATCATCCTTTGGATGCTTGGATCTATATACTTTTAATAAGTGCTCTTATTGCAAAGTTATGAGGTGGGACTGATTACGCTCTTCTTTACATGATACTATTGATAAAAATTTCCTTCTTCTACTAGCTGTCAGGTGCTTTGAGAAAAATACCCGATTTTTGTTTGCCTCCAGTGGAAATATCAGGTAGACACAAGCAAGAAATAGACGGAGAAAATAATGTCAATGCCGTTGCTGGCCAGAATCAACAATATTGCTTCCAGCTCAGAGACCTAGAATGTCATTTCCATATTCCTGTCTATACAAAAGATAACAGTGGTTCAAGAACCCTCACTAATAAAGAATGTAATTCCTTTATTTTTTTGTACACCAGCCTGTAGGATGGGGAAAGGCCATAAAAGGGTTATTTTTATTATTGCCTAGCACATTTTTTCAAGGTCCAAGACAGCCATAAACTTGCTTTTTGTGATGATCTCCATATTGCACAAAAAGATTAGCCTGAAACTTAAGCTAAAGGCATCCCAGAAGAAATAGTTTCAGTAGTTCATGGATCTTCGAAACCTTAAGTTAAGCAAACATGCAAGGCACATAAAATACCTCCGTACTAGGATCAGATACAAGTCGTAAAGAGCTTTAAGGAAGGAAATTATAAATTTAAAGAGAACTAAAGGGCTTAGTCATGAAGTAGAAATTTTGGTGAGATTCCACTGCAATACAATGCGTCTGTGGAAAACTTGCCACACACCACATGAATCAAGTGCTGCCAGAAAGGAAAAGAGCAACTTCAAGTCCTTCTGCCTCCCTACGTCTCGCAGTTGCATGCAGCTTTCTAACTCTTTGTCTTTCTTACACCAGTACTGTATGCCAACCTTGCATGTCTCCAATGTGCGGCAACAGATTGGTGTTGAGTGGCATAATGCAAGTCAGCTGCAAGGAAAGCAGGACGCTTTGCCCTCCGCAGAGCTGAGCCTGAGCCACAGTGCACCTCCTCTCCTCCGGGGATTAGGGTGCTCAGGGCAGCTCTCAAGGCAGGAGCTAAAGGATTGAGAAGCAAAGAAAACGTTCTTGTGAGGAAGGGTCCCGTCCACCTTCAGCTTTACAGCAACTATTGTAGGGCTCTAGCAATACTAGGGATGGCTGGAGTTTAAGTGATGTTTTCCCAAATCATTCCCCTGGGTATTCCTCATCTACAGCCTCTCAAGGCTCATTTGATAGTTCATGAGGAGGAAGACCAGCAAAGTTCAACCCTCAGATGGACATACAGCAAAGCTGCAGCCACATGATGCAATCTGCTCCTGTGTTTAATGCAAGGCACAGCAAGCATCACCAAGGGACAGGGGAATTCCAGTTACTTTCCATCCTTAAAAGCCTGTAATGGTTGCTTTTAGCTGCAACGCTGAAAAGAGCCATTACAGTGACAGAGTGACTTGAAAAGCAGCTCCTTTCAGTGTCAGTGACAGCTAGCTTAATCCTATTTATTCTGCCTTCCTCCCAGAGTTATCTCTGCAGCCATGCAGTGAGCCGTGAAACAAAAATGGACTGAAGTTTATAGTAATATTTTTTCCTTTCATTTTTGAGGCAAGGAAGTCAGACTGGGTGTTTGGACTGGAGGAGAAGATAGAAAAAAACGGTTTAGGGAAGAACAAAGAGCTAGCAGGCTGGGTGAGAAAGCTGCCACCTGCTTAGCACCTCCACATCCACCGATGCCATGAGAGAGACCAACATTTCTGGCTAGAATACCTTGTAGCTCCCTGTGCTGCTTTTGGCTTGGATAGAGTTAATTTTCTTCACAGTTGCTAGTATGGGGCTAAGGTTTGGATTTGTGCTGGAAACAGTGTTGATTATTCAGGGATGTTTTCATCACTGCTGAGCAGTGCTTACACAGAGCCAAGGCCTTTTCTGCTCCTCACACCACCCCACCAGCAAGTAGGCTGGGGGTGCCCAAGAAGTTGGGAGGGGACACAGCTGGGACAGCTGACCCCAACTGACCAAAGGGATATTCCACACCATATGACATCACGCTCAGCATATAAATCTGGGGGAAGAAGAAGGAAGGGGGACACGTTTGGAGTGATGGCGTTTGTCTTCCCAAGTAACAGTTCCGCGTGATGGAGCCCTGCTTTCCTGGAGATGGCTGGACACCTGCCTGCCGATGGGAAGCAGTGAATGAATTCCTGGTTTTGCTTTGCTTGTGTGCGTGGCTTTTGCTTTACCTGTTAAACTGCCTTTATCTCAACCCACGAGTTTTCTCACTTTCACTTTTCTGATTCTCTCCCCCATCCCTTCAGTGGGGAGTGAGCGAGGGGCTGTGTGGTGCTTAGTTCCTGGCTGGGGTTAAACCACAACACTCCCCTAACTGATTCATTTCATCAGTAGAGTTTGGGATTTTTTCTAATCTGGATTTCTATAACACATTAAAATTTCCAAATGTGTAGTTAAAACTGCCCTAGCTTAGCATTATATATACAGGATAGAAAGAAAGAGAGGAACAGTCTGTTTTGATTAACAACTAGTTTAATGTTTCTTGGACGAAAGGCATTGATCTGTAGTAAATATTGCTGCATTTATAATTCATAAGCACAGTGAGTGCCAAGTCCCAGTACGAGGACAAAGGTAAGATTGATTAGGTGCCTTAGCTGTAAGTTTCCATATGGTACCATGTTTTGTTTAGGTTGTTTTCTGGTAAGTTGATTCTTTACTCTGAATTTTCTTGGTTTGCTGTGTACACTTGTGCCATAAGGAAATTATTTCTGTGTTTCATTTTAACCCCTGGTAACCGATCTGTATTCCCGACCATCGCCTCAAATGTATCTAATCCTTAGTTTTCTGTTTGGCTTCAGTTTTCCAAGCAATTTTCAGCTTTTATGTTCAAATAAAAATTACTCTGCTTAGAATAGCTTCAGCGGGCTGAATTTTGGCTAAGGACTGCCTCTGGCTGAACGCTGCCCTGTAAACATTTGCTAGCAGACAGGAGGAAGCGTCACCTCCCCTGCAGTACGGATGCCCCGACAGGCCATGAAAGGCTTTCTGAGCCTTGTTCAGCCTTCTTTTAAAAAAAAAAAAACAAACAAGCAGAAAATAACAAAAGAGAACCCGTTGCTTCGATTTATTGAAACATTTCTGAACTCTAGGAGGTTTACAATTACACATGGGAGCTACTGCCAGCCGGTGGCTCTAGCTTTTCCCCAGGAGAGACCCTGCGAGAGCTCCCGCAGTGCTCAGTGGGGCTGGAGGGCGTGAGCAGCGATGCATGGAAGCAGGGCTATACCTCAACCTCGGGGATCTCCCACCGGAAGATTTCTTGCCAGGCTCCAGGATGTTTCCAGCTCCAAGCACTGAGACCACTTCCAGCAGCAAGTTGTCCCTCATAGGCAATGCATTAGCTGGGAAATCAAAGATGGTTCCCTGTAATGTGTTTGTACTGCCAAAAAGAGGATACTTTATGCGCTGTGTGTTTGGCATACATAAATATAAATTTCTATATTATAATATTAATATATATATAATTTATATATTGCATAGCAATAAAATCTCAGAACTGAGAAACTTGAGATGTAGTTTGATCAAAAAAAAGCTTGAACTTTTCTCAAGCTGCATTTGAACGTGATTTATTCTTTTTTTTATTGTCTTTTTTGAACCAGAACTGAAATCAGGACTAAAAACTCATATCTAGATATTGGTTCAAAGCAGTGGTTCAGTGAAGAATGATGTGGTATGACAGATAATTTTGCCTTTTCCTTGCCCTTTGCCCAGCCTCTCTAAAGCCAACCACAAGTTAATTCAACAAGCTGAGGTGTACTGATCTGCTTATTAATTCATTATATGCCCATGTCGAAACAACTTCAGTCGCAGCTGAAGCTGAATCAAGGGTTCATACCTAAATTTTGCAGGCTGCTATGGGAACGTATTATCATCTGCTCAACAAACACATAAAAAGTGAGAATGTGCCATGATATTATTATGCCTCTGTCAGATAAAAGGACTATCTAGATGTAGGATACTTAAAGGGTTCATTTCTCCCTTCACTTCCACTAACTGAACTCCACTGATCTCCATGAATTTACATTACAGTAGATGTAAACTAAACTGGATCTATAATCATGTTGATGAGCTGGGGCTCATCTGCTGAAAGCCACCTCTCTGATAGCCTGCATTGTTCATCATTATTTCTTCACCCTCAAAAGCTCCACCATTGAAGCGTGCAAGTTTAGAGGCCACTGAAAACGTACTCCAGTCTATGAGATACAGTGAAAAATTATATAAAGAAATGCCAGATCATAAATGATAAAGCTAATTACTGTCCAACCCCTTCTTTTAAATCCTGGTGCTTTTGGCTGTTTTACTTAGAGACTGGCTTATTTTGTACTAAAATGTTTCTGAAGTTCACTCATCAAGAGCTCCCTTTTTTTTCCTACTGTTAGCTGCATATGGGCTAAAGCTCAAGAATGTGGGTCTTTATTTATATTCGTTGAGTGGCAAAACAGCACAGATCTAATCTTATCTAATCTTAGCTCAGTACAGATTAAGATTTGCTTGTTGAAAACCCCTGAATTTTGCAAGCTACTGCAGAAACATATTCTCAACTGCTTGGCAAACACACAGAAAGTGAAAATTGGGCCATTGCTGGAGAATAGGAGCAGAACGCAAAGGTTGGGCTCCCTCACATGGCATCATTATGTATCCATCAAGTGACAGATGCAGAGGAGACACAGATGTCTAAAACTGGCCTTTGGCAGAATTTGTCACCCAAACCCGGAGCAGCAATGCTGGAAACAACCGGTCGGTCCCCACTCATCCTGGGAGGATCCCAGCCTACAGAGGCTGTCCACAATTTCAAAACTGCCTTGGCTGACTGAAGTGTTGCATCTGTACGTGAGCAGCAGCAGTGCATTTTGGCCGTGCTGAAGACGTGCCAGAGAACACCCACCATCCTGGAGCAGGGACTTCCCCCTAGCCTCGTGAGCAGCTGGGGCTGGAAATCCTCCTTGCACTGTTGCTGGCATGAGCTTGTGGGGTGGCCTTCCACACTAAACATAACAGAGATGCCGCTGTCTTTAAAACCTGTCCAAGTATTTCAGGTCCCTTATTGAACTGGACCTCGAGTGACCACGCTCCTCATTACACTTGCTCCCCACTTTCTCTGCCTGGTGCATACGCCAGATGGATGAACTGCCCATGAGATTGTTCCCTAACATAATTCAGCCAAAATTAGCTGCATTAGCTTAAAAATATCATAAATAGGCCTTTCCTATTAAAGCCTGACACACTTCACCTGAAAGGGGATTGGGAGTGAATGCACAAGCAACCAAACCATCTGTCCAGCGATGGCAGGGATGTGGCAGGGACACAGCAGCAGCCAGGAGTCTCTATCTATGCCAAAAGCAAGGCAGAAGCTTTTGATGGGTCTTTGTTGCAAGACCAGGGCCACATCTACCTCTGTGCCTGGGAGTGTGCGAGAGACTGGGGACAAATCAATGTCACCTATTTGACATCTTCATGGAGAGATGTCTATAACTGAAGTGGCACCTTTATAAGCAAAGGAGAAAATAAGGCACTTCTAAGACACAGATGATCTCATTTTATATGCTACCATCTGCCTTGTCCCAATTCTCTCTCTCTCTAGCTTTCACCATCCCTTTAGCTCTGCCTAGCAGGGTAGCCAGAGCTTCAAGGTTTCCCTGCTTGCATGTTGGGCCCAATATTGATCATGGTAAGAAGATGAAATACATCCTGAAACAACCTCTTTATACCTGCTGCCCATCAGAAAGGTCCAAGTATTTACTGATAGCTTCCAGTGCCACCTATCCCACCCCACCATTCCTGTCATCCTACATCCCTTCACCCTTCGCAGTTTTTTACCTTGCTGGATTTTGTCCCTTCTGCAGCTGCCGATGTCTAGTGAGAGCCAGTTGTGTTTTGAGTAGTTGATGACAACCTGTTTTTCATCTTGTGAGGGTGTCTTTTGTCACTTCCTTCCCAGATTATCCCTCTCCACCTTACATTTATATTTGCCTATCATCTTGAGCAGTGTATTGGATGAAATTGCAACAAAAGCTCTTGCCTTTGCCTGTTAAGCCCACCACATCTATTGAGGGTCACCTGTAAATGAAAAATAAGAGATGAGAGGGGTTTGGTGCTCTCTCAAGACCAAGGTACTGCCAGGCTCTTCCTAAAGTGGCCTGGAAAAATGCATGTGTGCACATGTGTGAAGGGCTTGGCACGTTGCTGTCCCTATGTTGGCTCACTCTTCCACCTGGTAATTAATTTTAAGAGCCCGGTAAGGAATTGACACAAAGCCCAAACAGAGCCTGTTTTCCCAGTCACCTAATACACTTGTCCCAAAATCTGCTCTGCTCTACAAACCCTCCCCAATCCACCCTCCCATCGACCTGTGCACCCCCCTCCTCTTCCCCAGCCCCAGTGGTGGCTCCCACACAGCCAGCAACTCTGTGCAATGTTTTTGCCCCCACGTCCCTTCAACCCCATGTCACCTGGCTCATCCCCATGGTTCCTGGGGCTCTGCACCCTCCGCCCCAGGGCTGGCGAAGGGAGGAGAGGGCAACCACAGTGTCACAGCCAGCTGCTCCCCCTTCCAAGCTGAAGAAAGCATCTAAGAGGGGTTTTCAGCTCCTCTCCTTCTTCCCAAACAAGGTGATGAAGGGGGAGGGGAGCAGTGAGGACCACCTATGAGAGGACAAGGAGGAAGGTTGCTTTGGGTTTCTGGGGGGGGTCTCTGCTCTCCCCCCTCATGGAAGCCTGTGCTTTCTGGCAGGAGAGGGTAGGGAGATGGGAGGCTCAGGAGGAGAGCAGGGTGGTGGAAAGCTGAGGGTCTTTCCTCCAACACGGCCAAAAACGTATTGACGCTAAGTGATCCTTCTAAGAGCTATTTAAACATTTTATTTTCCCCTCCGTTGAGCACTGGCACAGTGTGGTCTTGGATCAGGTAGAAAAGGTGCCTTTTACAGACATGGCTGTGAATCAATGGGAAGAGCTGTGGTCTTCACCAAGGCAATGGTGTGGGGCTTGTATGTACTCCACAGATGTCCTATGGCAAGGGGTGGGGGATGTGGCCCTTCACAGGGACCTTTCAGAGCCAGCCCTACGGCCATGCCCCATCCCGTACTGGCAGGGTACTGACTTCAGTGGCGTGATGCCAAAGGCTAGAACACCCCGTTCGTCCTTCACCACAACAAACACCTCTACACAGCCATCCTGAGCTGATGCAGCTTGGAGCTGACATACCGAGCATCACAGAGGCCAGGTTTGCCCTCAGGGTAGGCACTGAAATCACGGCACCTCCCCGCTTCCCCTGCCCTTATCCTCCGTCGGCTGTACACTCCCTCCCGAGTTTCTTCTCCTGTGCTGCATGCTCCGAGAGGCTCACAGCTCCCTGGTGCTGGCGGATTCTGATCTGGCTCTTCCAGTTTTGTTACATTCCCACCAGAAGCACAATAATTGCAGCAGGCGTTTTAGCATGATCTGTTGCATAGGTCAGCAACAGTGGGTCTTCGTGTAGGAGAACGCCACTCTGGGTCTCACAGCTGCTATGCAATTTGTTTGCATGCAGCTTTCATCTTCTTTGGACCATATCCTGGTGGATACATTTAAGCAAAACTCCATCTGAAGCCGATGGGAGTTTTCCCTGTAGAAAGTGGGATTTTTCCATAACTTTCCAAGCCATTTCAAAGTAAACCTTTATCTAGCCCAGGCTGAACCAGACTGGTCTGGTTAGGGAAATACTGACTCTGTGTGTCCCACTAAAGAACATTCCTGCCTGCCTTCTCATCCCAGAAAAAAGGTGCTTCCTTCACCCCTGGGGGCATGGGACCAAGCTTATGAAACTAATAGCAAAAAAACCCCAAGTTGGCTTTCTCTGCCTCTTTTTTTTCCTAAATAAAGAAGGATGGACTCATTAGCAACCATGGGATTTACTGGACAAACACACAAGCACTCCAAGCATGTCCTCACTGCCCCATAGTTGCAGAACCTGCTTCCCTAATCAGATTAGGGCTGTGCTGGCTGCTGGGATGGAGGGCAGGATTAAGAGATACTGGAAGACTTCCAGGCAATTTTCTCTTCTCAGAGACAGGCCACCATGACTGCAGCACTGCTCGTTTGTCAGAAAGGATCAGCTCTGCAAGTGTCATCCCACAGCAGCCACGGTGTAGGTACTCCACCAAAAGGGATGAAGGTAAAATGGCCTACTTAATCAACCAGAGAGAAACGTGTTGCAAATGGTCGTAGCTACATTACCATGAATCCTCCATCTCAGGGAAGGACATGACATCTCAGAAATAGCTCCAGTATACCCAGGCTGCATCTGAACCTTGGGGGGGTTGTTCTCTGTGGTGTAGCCTTCAGACCTGCCATGGTTCAGCCTGGGAGCCCAGCTGGAGCCCACCTTCCGCTGCACGCATGCCCAGCAGAAACCACCGCATGGGAGAGATGGGGTGATAGGGACAGCAGATGCCCACCCTCACTGTAGCTCACCACACAGTTGGCAGGCAGGGGCCCACTGGGAAGGGCTGCTCAATTTCAAGGGTGAAGTCTGAAAGATGGTGATGTGCAGAGAGAGAAAATGACCCTGTGGCAACCTGCTACAAGAATAAACATCATTCCTCCTCCCCCTACCCAGCACACACGCTGCCGAGGGCTCAGGAATAACAGCCTTGCTCCTTCCAGCTCAGGGTGAGAGAGGAGGGCAGGATTGCCATTTAAGGGAGGGTTTTTGGTGCTCCCCACTAATGCACCTACCAGAACACCTCTTATCATCTTTTGCTAAGACTGACACAGAGCCCGTCTGCATTTCGCGCAGAAGAGTTTGCTTCGACATGTCAGAGGTGTTCGACAGCTGGCGATTGCAGAGCTGCCTCCAGGAATCCATCGGTGCCTCAAAGGCCCTCCTCCTGTGCAGCTCAGGGGTCCCCAAAGCAGTCCCTACACGGCATGCCGGCACGGCCGCTTCCCCGCCCCCCTCGCACACAGCTCCCGATTCATTTGCTCACAAGCGGATTCATGTTTTCCTGCTATTTTTACACACAACAGTCATCCTGGTTGTGCGCTGGGGTGCATGATGCACACTATCATGACCTGACATCTTTCCCCATATATGTGCATACTTGACTAGACCATGAGCAAGCAAAATCACATGGGATGCTCTTTTGAGTGTCAGACGTGCATTCAAAACTCATCTGTTGGGACCTTCTATTAGGGTAAGCTTATGTGTGTATTCACAAGCCTTTATATGATGCTCTATTATATCTGGATGAACCAGACGTTCAAATTATTTTAAATTACTGCAAACCCTAGTCACAGGAAGAAAACAATGCATAGAAAGATCACATCCAAAATTTTCGGTGTTGACCCCTGATCTTGGGTGCCTACCATGCAAGTTTTTCCTCTCGTGTTTGATATTTCTTTGTTTCCCTCTTCTGCTTGCATTGAGGACTCTGCTATTTACTGTATTTTGCATATAAAGCTCCAATTCACGTCAGTAGAAGTTCTGCTTGCAGCTAAGGGAGGAATATTAAATAGATCTGCAGTGCAGAGAGATATGATATTTTAGTTCCTTTCATGCATTTTAGTTAGAAAATAACACTGTAGTTGGTTGGTGCCTTTAACTTCCAGTGATTTCAAAGTATTCTGCTCAATACCCAGGCAGAAAACTTCCCACCACTGAAGTGAGGCTCCTCCTGGTGTGGCGATCAGCTAAACGACAACCTGCCTTTCAGAAAAATACATTGGAAAGAAAAATTAGCACAATACAGATGAGCTAGACTCTTACCCAAATATACAAGATCTTCCATGTCTGGATGAAACAGGTAGGGCTGCTTGGAGCCGGCACCCCCGAGCGGAGCGAGAGCTCTGCAGCAGGGTCTCAGTGTAGGGGGCTGAGCTGAGGGCACAGGAGCAGAGGACAACAGTTCATCTCAGGTAGAGGTTTGTAGAGATGATTGAATGTTTTTTATCATTATGGGCAATGAGCATGGAAGCATTTATCAAATGTCTTTTTTTAGATCTCCAGTGTCCTGTACCTCTGTGCCTGGGAAGATCATGGAACAGATCCTCCTAGAAGCTATGCTAAGGCACATGGAGGACAGGGACATGATTCAAGACAACCAAGGGCAAGTCCTGCCTGACCAAACTCGTGACCTTCTATGATGGAGTGACTACAGCAGTGGACACGGGAAGGGCTACAGATGTCGTCTATCTGGACCTCTGTAAGGCCTTTGACACGGTCCCCCACAACATCCTTCTCTCTCAACTGGAGAGGTATGGATTTGATGGGCAGACTGTCCGGTGGGTGAGGAATTGGTTAGATGGTCGCATCCAGAGGGTAGTGGTCAATGGCTCAATGTCCAGACAGAGATTGGTGACGAGTGGCGTCCCGCAGGGGTCCATACTGGGACCAGTACTGTTCAGTATCTTCATCAATAACATAGACAGTAGGATCAAGTGCACCCTCAGAAAGTTTGCAGATGACACCAAGCTGTGTGGTGCGGTTGACATGCCAGAGGGACAGGATGCCATCCAGAGGGACCTGGACAAGCTCAAGAAGTGGGCCCATGTGAACCTCATGAGGTTTAACAAGGCCAAGTGCAAGGTCCTGCACCTGGGTTGGGGCAACCCCCAGTATCAATACAGGCTGGGGGATGAAGGGATTGAGAGCAGCCCTGCCGAGAAGGACTCGGGGGTACTGGTGGATGAAAAGCTGGACATGAGCTGGCAATGCGCGCTCGCAGCCCAGAAGGCCAATCGTATCCTGGGCTGCATCAAAAGCAGCGTGGCCAGCAGGTCGAGGGAGGTGATTCTGCCCCTCTCCTCTGCTCTGGTAAGACCCCACCTGGAGTATTGCGTCCAGCTCTGGAGCCCTCAGCATAAGAAAGACACGGACCTGTTGGAGTGGATCCAGAAGAGGGCCACGAAAATGATCAGGGGGATGGAACACCTCTCCTCTGAGGAAAGGCTGAGAGAGTTGGGGTTGTTCAGCCTGGAGAAGAGAAGGCTTCGGGGAGACCTTATTGCAGCCTTTCAATACTTAAAGGGGGACTGTAAGAAAGATGGGGGCAGACTTTTTAGCAGGGCCTGTTGCGACAGGACAAGGGGGAATGGCTTTAAACTAAAAGAAGGTAGATTGAGACTAGCTATAAGGAAGAAATTTACGATAAGGGCGGTGAGACACTGGCATAGGTTGCCCAGAGAGGTGGTGGATGCCTCATCCCTGGAAACCTTCAAGGTGAGGTTGGACGGGGCTCTGAGCAACCTGATCTAGTTGAAGATGTCCCTGTCCACAGTAGGGGGGTTGGACTAGATGACCTTTAAAAGTCCCTTCCAACCCAAACTATTCTATGATTCTATGATTCTATGAATATACCAGGGAGTAATTCAGATGTTTGTCAAGCGCTGAAATGGAAATAGCAGTGGACTTCCATTTGAACAGAAGATGAATGTGCATTTCCAACCTCCCTTACTGCTGACTGCTGCGTTAGTGCAATTTACTTGAACTAGACTTTGTCTGAAGCAGTGGGGATGTGCTTTTAAACAGTATCACCTTAATACTACCTTCACCTTGGTCTTACAAAGCTTAGTTTTGGAAATCTTATGCTAAGAATCCAGCTCCACCGTAACAAGTAGTCAGATCTGGTTTTGTCCTCCAACCTCATTTCAGGAAGTAATTTGGGGCTTTTCGTGCCTGCTCCCACTCACAGCAGGACATTCTTGCCCTCCTTTGAAAAGCAGAAAATCAGAGGAAAGCAGCATTTTGGTGATAAGCATATACTTGCAGGAACACTGCTGTAAAAGTTGCAACAAAGGCTTTAAGAAGCCAGTGCAGTGCCATAGCAATTAGTTTCACAGCGCCTACCGAATTATAATTCTGGCAGCACTGAGGGCAAGAGAGCTTGTCACACAGGGCCAGCACCTCTGCCCACCTCTCTGAACACTTTTTTGCCGGTGCAGTTTGACTGGTTACAGAAAGGGACCTTGATATCGCCAAAGCCACTCCCTTAGAAAGCTAAGACAAATATTTACAGGTGTGTTGCATTAGTCGCCTACATCCGTCCTTCTGTCCGTCTAAGCATTTGCTTTTAGTACTGTCATCGATCAAGAACAGGACACTAAAGCTTGGGAGCCAGGGAGAGGAGAGATGGCACTGCCTGCCAGAGGGGCGAGGGGATGGGCAGCGGGAAGGCAACCGTGGCTGTGCAGGAGGAGATGTGGTGTACGCTGTAACCAGTGTGGATGCGGAAATGGCAACACAAGAAGGACAGCTGCCGCAGCACTGCTTCCTGGGAGATCTTCAATGCCCTAGCCCTTCTCCCCAACACCCAGTCCCCTCCAGCAGCCTGATGGGGCCGGGGAGGGCTGCCCACCTTGTTCCTGATGCCCAGCGGGGCAGGTAATAGTGCAAAGAGCTGAAGAAGAGGAGGAAGCAGCAGCTGCGGCAGGGAAGGAGAAGTTTGTAAGGGCACTGGGGATTGCCCGCAATGCCACAGCATCTCCCTATAAACTCTGGGCTGCTGGCATCCCTTCCCTTTTTGGGCTGCCTTAGCATAATTCTGCAACTGGCTGCTTCTTTGCAGTTGCATCCTAGGGAGAAGTCTGAGCAAACAACAGTGGAAACAAAAAAGCAAATGCAAAGCAAACGGGAAGAAGCAGTGCGAGTGCTCAGCATCTCACGCCGCCGGGAAAGAGAAGGGAGCAAGAGGAGAGGAATTGAGAAGAGCATGATACTGTCACAGGGAGTTGAGACACTTCTGGAAAAAATATGTTGCCCGGCACGGAGCAGGCAGGGGCTCAATGAAGGAGTACGTTAGAAGGTTTCTACTTCTGAGGAGTTTTTTGAGTTTAGCAACATTGTCAGGCTCAGGATTTTAAACCACATGTATCAGATCCTTGAGTAGTAGGAAACCAGCTTGAAAACCATGAAACCATTCTTTGTTTGGTTTTTGGTTTGGGTTTTTTTTTTTTTTAATAAATGGTAGGTTCTTTCAATTTGTCTTCTGGTTTCTGAGCCTTTAGGGCCTATTTAATTTTCATTTTCATGTCTTCTTGCATAATGATTCAAGCCTTTTAAAATGATCTTTTTAAATAAAAGCTCTGATTTTCTCAGAATCAAATAATTCCAAGTAGTGGCAAAATGCCAAATATTGTAACAGTAGTGACAAATTAGCAAGCTAAATTTAATAAGAATTTTCTGATGAAGACCAAGTAATTAACAGAGTGATTACATCAATCATTTTTATATGCTGTTGACCAGGATGCTATTGTATGTGCTGTATATGTGCTCTAAGTGTGGTCTGGTAATGTTGCAGATACAGCAGTATGCTATCAAGAAAATTGACTGTATTAATGTATGCATAGATCCCTGGTATTCTGAAATTTGGGAGTTAATCATATGCTGAAGAACAGATACACTGATCTAGTGAACTTCTCGTACGTCCTTTTTTTTAATTCATTTATTACAGCTTGAGACTCCCCATAAGAAGGTATCAGGCAGGAGTTGGAGTGTTTACATAGGGAATGGTTGTGTGAACTCAGTCTGCATGTCTTACAGACCTCTGGGAAATATCATCTAATAAGCAAGCAACCATTCTTGAATGGTTTGGGTTTTTTTTTTCATTTTTCAGATGAAACATTTGGGTTTTTTTTCAAAGCAAAGCAAACCCCTTTGTTCAACTACAGGAGAAGTCTCTGCCCTGGTGCAATTATCTGAGGATGCTGAAGAAGTCAATCAATTCCAGAATTATGTGGTGTCTTACAGGCAACCATGGGCACAGCCCATTGATTTAGGGGGGAATCAGGGCGCTAGAAAAGAAGTGGGGGACAAATGCAGTGTGACATGATATCCGCTGACCCTAACTATCAGCTTTGAGCAGCTCATCAGTGGTGGAGTTACTGCCTCCCAGCAGACACATACTTCTGCCTTAACACAGCTCTGGCCACAGCCCCAGATGATGTTGGCATCATTTTTACCGACTGCAAGTGTATAAAAAAATATGCCAGGGAGCAGGGAAGGAAAGAGAGAGAGGGAGAAAAGCCAGTGGAGCCACCAGCATTAGTGGGAGAATGGCAGAGCAGGAGGGCAAACCAGGGCCCACCAAAATCCTTTGGGTAAGGGAGGACGAGCTCCCTCCCACATCACCCTGGGGATGAGGGAGGGCTGGTAACATCCAAAGGAAAGGAGGCACCAGGAGACCGGGACCGTGACACACATTTTTGGAAGGATGCCTGGGGGTTAGCAGTGAACAGGACTGAATATCACACCTGGAGGTCTGACAGCCTGCCTGCTCTTCTTTAAACTGGGCTGGCAGTAAAGGAGGTAGCTGAGCTATGTGGCCTGTTTGCAAAACAAGTGAGATGAATGAGGCTGGGCTGGAGTGGAAAAGGAGATTTAAATCATTTGTGGTAGGATGGAAGTTTTTCCTCCCAGAAGTTCGGGACATAAAGGTAAAACAGGGCCTAGTGCTAAGAGTCACTGGGAAAGCTGGCTGTCCATCCGAGCTGCAGCCCAACAGGGAGTCTTCAACATCAGTGAGAAGAACATTTTTCTGCTGCTGCTGTTGTTGTTTGTTTGTTTGTTTGTTTGTTTAAAAATAGGGACAATTTATGGACTTCACTGATGTCTTTCAGTATCACACAGGAACATATGCAGAATCTAATCCAGGGATATTGTAGAACAAAGAGCTGCCCCAGCTGCTGCATCGTATCAGATACGGCTTTTGTAGTGGGACTCGGTTCAGTTTTTCCTTTTTACATAGTTCTGCTTCAATAAAAACCAGATGAATCATAGAATCATTAAGGTTGGAAAAGACCTCTAAGATCATCGAGTCCAACCATTAACCCAACACCACCATGTCCACTAAACCATGTTCCTAAGCACCTCATCTACACGTCTTTTAAATACTTCCAGGGATGGGGACTCAACCACTTCCCTGGGCAGCCTGTCCCAATGTTTAACCACTCTTTCAGTAAAGAAATTTTTCCTCACGTCCAATCTAAACCTCCCCTGGCACAACTTGAGGCCATTTCCTCTCGTCCTATCGCTTGTTACTTGGGAGAAGAGACCGACACCCACCTCGCTACAACCTCCTTTCAGGGAGTTGTAGAGAGCGATGAGGTCTCCCCTCAGCCTCCTTTTCTCCAGGCTAAACAACCCCAGTTCCCTCAGCCGCTCCTCATAAGACTTGTTCTCCACACCCCTCACCAGCCTCGTTGCCCTTCTCTGGACACCCTCCAGCACCTCAACATCCTTCTTGTAGTGAGGGGCCCAAAACTGAACACAGTATTCGAGGTGCGGCCTCACCAGTGCCGAGTACAGGGGCACGATCACTTCCCTACTCCTGCTGGCCACACTATTTCTGATACAGGCCAGGATGCCATTGGCCTTCTTGGCCACCTGGGCACACTGCCGGCTCATGTTCAGCCGGCTGTCAACCAGCACCCCCAAGTCCTTTTCTGCTGGGCAGCTTTCCAGCCACTCTTCCCCAAGCCTGTAGCGCTGCATGGGGTTGTTGTGGCCGAAGTGCAGGACCCGGCACTTGGCCTTGTTGAACCTCATACAGTTGGCCTGGGCCCATCGATCCAGCCTGTCCAGGTCCCTCTGCAGAGCCTTCCTACCCTCGAGCAGATCAACACTCCCGCCCATCTTGGTGTCATCTGCAAACTTACTGAGGGTGCACTCGATCCCCTCATCCAGATCATCGATAAAGATCTTGAACAAGACCGGCCCCAAAACTGAGCCCTGGGGAACACCGCTCGTGACCGGCTGCCAACTGGATTGAACTCCATTCACCACAACTCTCTGGGCCTGGCCGTCCAGCCAGTTTTTGACCCAGCGCAGAGTACACCTGTCTAAGCCGTGAGCCACCAGCTTCTCCAGGAGAATGCTGTGGGAGACGGTGTCAAAGGCCTTGCTGAAGTCCAGGTAGACCACATCCACAGCCTTTCCCTCATCCACTGGGCAGGTCACCTTGTCATAGAAGGAGATCAGGTTGGTCAAGCAGGACCTGCCTTTCATGAACCCATGCTGGCTGGGCCTGATCCCCTGGTTGTCCTGCATGTGCCTTGTGAGCACCCTCAAGATGAACCACTCCATAATCTTCCCCGGCACCGAGGTCAGGCTGACAGGCCTGTAGTTCCCCGGATCCTCCTTCCGGCCCTTCTTGTAGATGGGCGTCACATTGGCAAGCCTCCAGTCATCCGGGACCTCCCCCGTTAACCAGGACTGCTGATAAATGATGGAGAGTGGCTTGGTGAGCTCCTCCGCCAGCTCCCTCAGCACTCTCGGGTGGATCCCATCTGGCCCCATAGACTTGTGAGTATCCAGGTGGCGTAGCAGGTCGTTGACTGCTTCCTCTTGGATTATGGGGGGTTCATCCTGCTCGCCATCCCTGTCTTCCAGCTCAGGGGGCTGAGTACCCTGAGGATAACTGGTCTGCCTGTTAAAGACTGAGGCAAAGAAGGCATTGAGTACCTCAGCCTTTTCCTCATCCTCAGTGACAATGTTCCCCTCCGCATCCAATAAAGGATGGAGATTCTCCTTGGCTCTCTTCTTGTCATTAATATATTTGTAAAAACATTTTTTGTTGTCTCTAACGACAGCAGCCAGATTGCGTTCTAGCTGGGCTTTTGCCTTTCTCATTTCCTCTCTGCATGACCTAATGACATCCCTGTACTCTTCTTGAGTCGCCTGCCCCTTCTTCCACAAGTGGTAGACTCTCCTTTTTTTCCTGAGTCCCAGCAAGAGCTCCCCGTTCAGCCAGGCCGGTCGTCTCCCCCGCCCGTTCTTCTTACGGCGTACAGGGACAGCCTGCTCCTGCGCCTTTAAGACTTCCTTCTTGAAGATCGTCCAGCCTTCCTGGACACCTTTGCCCTTCAGGACTGTCTCCCACGGGACTCTCTCAACCAATGTCCTGAACAGGCCAAAGTCCACCCTCTGGAAGTCCATGGTTGCGGTTTTGCTGCCCCCCCTCCTTACTTCACCAAGAAGCAAGAATTCTACCATTTCATGGTCGCTAAGCCCAAGATGGCTTCCGACCACCACATCTCCCACCAGTCCTTCTCTGTTTGTAAACAGGAGGTCGAGCGAGGCACCTCCCCTGGTAGGCTCACTTACCAGCTGGGTCAGGAAGTTGTCTTCCACACACTCCAGGAACCTCCTAGACTGCTTCCTCTCTGCCGTGTTGTATTTCCAGCAGACATCCGGGAAGTTGAAGTCCCCCACGAGAACAAGGGCTAGTGATTGAGAGACTTCTGCCAGCCACTCGTAGAACACTTCATCCGCCCCTTCATCCTGGTTGGGTGGTCTATAACAGACTCCCAGCAGGATATCTGCCTCGTTGGCCTTCCCCCTCATCCTTACCCATAAACACTCAACTGTATCATCATCACAATCATTGAGCTCTATACAATCGAAAGACTCCCTAACATACAGGGCCACCCCACCGCCTCTCCTTCCTCACCTGTCCCTTCTGAAGATTCTATAGCCATCCATTGCAGCACTCCAGTCATGAGAGTCACCCCACCATGTTTCTGTGATGGCGACTAAGTCATATCTCTCCTGCTGCACAATGGCTTCCAGCTCCTCCTGTTTGCCGCCCATGCTGCGTGCATTGGTGTAGATGCACTTGAGCTGGGCTATCGATTTCGCCCCCGGCATCGGCACGCCACCCCTAGGCTCATTTCTAGTGAGCCTGGTTTTATCCCCTTCCCCCTTCGAACCTAGTTTAAAGCCCTCTCAATGAGCCCTGCGAATTCATGAGCGAGAATCCTTTTCCCCCTGTGAGACAGCTGAACTCCATCTGCCACCAGCAGGCCCGGTGCCGTGTAAACCTCCCCATGATCAAAAAAGCCAAAATTCCTCCGATGGCACCAGCCCCTGAGCCACGTGTTGATCAGGTGTGTTTTCCTGCTCCTTTCAGTATCCTTCCCTGCCACTGTAGGGATAGAGGAAAACACTACCTGTGCTCCTGATCCTTGAACCAGCCGCGCCAGTGCCCTGAAGTCCCTTTTGATCGCTGCAGGACTTCTCTCTGGAACCTCATCACTGCCAGCCTGTATAACCAACAGCGGGTAGTAGTCGGAAGGCCGCACCAGACCAGGGAGCTTCCTAGTAATGTCTCTGGCCTGGGCCCCAGGGAGGCAGCAGACTTCCCTGTGGGACGGGTCCGGTCGGCATATCGGGCCCTCTGTTCCCCTCAGAAGGGAATCGCCTATGACAATTACCCTCCTTTTTGTCTTAGCAGAGGCAGTCATAATGTGTGGGGCTGACTGCCTCACCCTAGGCGACCCCCTGGACGGACCTTCGTCTACATCCTCGTTTGCCTGGCCCTCAAGTTCCAGGGCCCCATATCTGTTGTGTAAGGGCAACCGGGAAAAACAAAAAATGGAGAAAAGTGCTGTTATTAAAATGGAAACTTCCTCTGTGAGCTCACATGCCAAGAGATACCCAGCAATCAGCATGGGAGAGTGGAGCATCTCTTTACCTTCAGAGAAATAGAAGCGGTGCCGTCTCTCCCCGTTAGCTACTCACATGCCCTCCCTCCGACTTTGAGAGCTACCTGTGTAACCATGTTACAGTGTCTCTACCAATTAGCATAACATCAAAGGGGATTTTAGGTATCTGAAAATGTGACTGTAAGAAATGGTCTATACCTCATTTGATCATGCCGCTGTTAGGATGCATCTTTGGGCCACTGAGCTGTTTGAAACTTTGCTGAGAGCAGCTGTATCAATCAGATGACGGAGAATGTCCTATATCTTGGACATTCCTGCAGCTTCCCTGCTTCGCTGCAGCTAGTTTAATTCTGGTGTTGCTAGGATATATCATCTTAAAGAACATAAACCCCACAAAGCTCTCGCTGACAAGAGGATTAGAAAAGCCTGTCTACCAGTGGATTATGTATATGAATGAGAATAAAATTAAACATGAAGTGCTTCATTTCTGGTTAAAATTATGTAATTCCATGGATGCAGAGATGAAATGATCAGACTAGCTTTATCTGTTTTGCACCCCAAACGATAAAGCTCTGCTCCAGCTGTTCTCTCAAGACACATCTCTGCAAAAAGCCAGCGGTTGTTTATGGAACACCACAGATTTCTCCGTCATCTGGTTAAATGTAGACAAATCCAAAGTAAATGTAAACAGTCACCGCTTGAGCTAGTCATCCTTACTTCCCATTTATTCAGTGGTGAGAACCATATGCTTTTAGAGAGTGAGTCACCTCACCCTAAGGTAGGTCAGAAATTGTGCCATCGGAGCGCCCATTGCTCTCCACCAGCTGGAAAGGACGCCTGGGAAGCCTAACTCCAGTGGAGACATCTGGGTTTTGCCCCATGAGCTCTTTAGAAACAGAGATCACTAGGCCCTTCAGATGCTGCAGCTCAGGCCATGCCTCAGAGGCCAAATCAAACAGACAGGGCTTGACCTGCTTGCGCTTGCAGCTGCCCAGCTGCAGGCTGGAGCCACGCCAGAGTGGTCCAGCTTCCTTAAGTGGGGCACTCCACCAACCCCTCCCAATCCTGCAGGGTGGGATGCTGCAGAAACTGCACTTGCTCACCAGCCCCTACCTAACAGCATCAGCAGAACAAATACATCGACACTATCGACGCTCCCCCATATATACATATACACACGTACAGACATATACACATGTACATATATATCTATATAAAAACCCCCAACAATATAGGACCTGTATGTATTTGAGTGTAGATATATGCATGTATGTGTATAAACTGGTCCTATTCATTCATCAGATTCAGGTATCTGCAATTTGATGATAATTTCCTCTCTAAGCATTAAATATGCCACCAGAGGAAACCTACCTATATCCACTGGGCCTTTTATCTGTTTCCCAATAACTGCTCAAACATTAAAATGTTGGATTCCAGCAACCAGTCTTGGACTTGGAATCTGTATATGGATTGATGTAACTCAAGCAGCCAGGGTCCAGCAGGAGTCAAAGCCACTGCTCAGTGGAGTGTAAATGCACACAAACAGATATGCTCTTACCAAAATGAATAGGATTAAATTAATGGACTGCCACACTGTTTTTGATTGGTCAAAAAACATCATATTTAATCCATGAAAGAGTCAAGTAAATTGCTTGTAAACCTAGCAGGAATACTGTGTATATCCAAGTCATGTGTTTAGCCTGGGCTTAACTCCAAGTTTTCCTTCCCAGCAAAACTCTCCCATCTGTGGCACCCCTAACATTTGGGGGCAAAGTCAGAAAGTGATGTAAACCTTAGTGACAGAGGCCTGATAATATGCTACAGACATTTGTGCCTAAATGCTACACATCCTTGTGTCTAAAACACCACTCACTGGTACTGAGCAAACCTTAGACACAGGGAGCGAAGAACTGGAAACCCGTTAGATTTAGTGACTGAGTACTAACTGAATCTCCAGTTGTTTCTCTTCTGTGCACTGCAATATCTGTCTCTGCATCAAAATGATGTGGTATTTGATTTTGACATTGACTTTGGCCTTTGACCTCGACTTTGACCTCAATCGTTTCTTTTCCATTTACTGTCTTGACTGTGATCTGTTTGGGAACTCCAGGAATCATGGAATCTGCCCGATATTCACCTCTTTATGTGACATATGTGCCCTACTAATTTGCTGCCACGCTGATGGCCACATGCCTGTGCATGGGCACTCTTCCATAAGACCATGCATTTGTTCCCTGTGAATGTTCAGGGTATTTCAGAGTCTCTAAGATCCCAGATGGCAATTTCTTTTAGCCTGTGCACGAAAAAAAACAAATTATAGACACAGAATTCTACTTCTTGATTTCTTCTGAGCTTCAGTTTTATTTCCTAATTCAGGTTCTCATTAATATTGCAAGTTTGGGAACTTACCAGTCATGCAACTCTCCACCCCTCTGCTCTTGCCCTACACAGCTATACCAGAAGTCTGCTTATTATTTACAGTATTAAATAGCATGAGAATCTCACATCGTTTGGGTTCCTTCCTTCACCCAGTCATTTCTATAGAGCAACCCTCTTCTCTTTGACAAGTCCCCAGTTCAGTTCTTCCTGAGGACCATGTACTCTTCAGGCCATCACCGGGAGACACTGGGGTGGTGACAGGTTGCAGCAAAGCCCAGTAGTTTTTGGCAAACCTAAACCCAAGTTGAGCTGGCCAAGCCAGAAAAACCTGGTGTGCTTCCTCGCACCTAGTCCATGCACACTCATAGCGTGCATCAGGCTTAGCAGCAAGGACCCACATGCAAAAGAGAGCTCAGATTAAGGTATCTACAAATCCTAGTTATCCCTGGCGGGCAATGTCAGGATGCTTCCTAAAAAGACTGGGTCTTTCCTATCACCATATGACAGGCTACCAGGACAGCAATAGGAGTAGCTAAGACAGAGCATTCCCAGAGCACCTGTACATGCAGGGGTATACCGTGGTCTATGCTAAAGGTTTGCCAAAGTGCAAGCTTGCTCCATCAGACCAAACTGAAGGTCAGCAGAAATCTGTGCCTGAGTACTACCAAGGTCTCTCTTGGGAAAGAGAACAGTCTGAGGTGAGTCTGGCCCTAATAAAGATGGTTTTCCAAGATTTGCTGGACAGAGAGCCGTTTCCTATCACAGTAACTGGAGTTTTCAGTCAGGACTGAACTGAAGACAGCTGATGAAATCCTGGAACAAACGGTTCTCTTTCAGATAGGCCAGGTTGGAGACAAGATGTCTTGCGACACTTGAGAGTCCTCACTGTGGTTAAGGCAAATGAAAAACTGTCCAGCGTGCTACTGCACAAACTGGCTTGAGGGTTGCTTGTTCTCTTCAAGGGAACAAAGGGCAGACTCATTTCAGGCTCATTAGCAGATGTCCTTGAGATGTTTGAGGCTGGTGCCTCAAGACAAAAGAAGAGGTTTGCAGATCAAAGTAGAGCTTTGATCATCCAGGACGTTATTTTTATGAGCTGGGCTAAAAAACCACGAATTCCACAGATTCAAGCATAATGAATAGGGCATGAAGCAATAGGTGGTATAGCTTGAGACTGAATTTCTAAATTCAGAGGTGGCTTTCTCAGCTTGGTGGCTGCTGGGCGGCACGATTTATGGCTTTGCCTGTAGGAGGTAACCCTACTGTTAATAGAAAGAAGAGCAGGGTGCCTGTGTCCCATGGTCCTGCTTCCCACATCCTGGCTTTTGCTGCCAGCATTATGTTTCAGATCATGACTTCAAAGGTTAATAGGAAGCTCTGTGTCTGTCTGAAGAGCTACGAACCCAATACTGGCACAAGAGCGATGTGTTGTATTGGGGAGCAATCGGAATCCGGCTTTCCCCTGTAGATGAAGCCAATGGCACACACACAGGATAAGGGTCTGGTCCTCTGCAGGGGAGCCCACGTGGGCTGCCAGAGTTGGGAAAAGGCCATGGGGGAGGTTGTAAAAAGGCAAATATTTTTGTCTTTCCAGGGCTGTTTCATGTTACAGAAGATATAATACGGGCGCATGGTCTTATTTGGGTGACCTCGTTGAATGAGCCAGAACAGAAGGCACATGGGGGAATGGCGTATC
Source organism: Aptenodytes patagonicus (assembly GCF_965638725.1). NCBI lineage: Eukaryota > Metazoa > Chordata > Aves > Sphenisciformes > Spheniscidae > Aptenodytes > Aptenodytes patagonicus. Next base: position 195,261,921 of record NC_134949.1, on the reverse strand, counting down.
ACTGATGGAAGAACTGATCCGAGTGCTGGCATGGAACTACATTTTCCCAAACTGCTTTCTTTTTGCCCTAAAATGATACTGTTTTTTGTTAGAGGAAATGCTGACAAAGTTCAGATATATACCTGCTGTTATTCTCCAATGCTGTTACCAGTTATAGATATCTCTTCATTAGACAGATACATACATACACAAAGACACACACCCTTATGACTTGTTTTTGCACTAATGTTGTTGCTGGGCTGACATTGTCCTTTGGCAAGTGCTTTTCCTTGTGAATGTTGCCCATCTTTCCTGGGGTGTAATGAGCCCAAAGAGTTTTAACAGGAATGATCACAACCTGAGCTGGCAACAAGTATGACCAGTGTTGGGTAGAAAAACAATTCTTTGTGTTTAGAGAAATATTAGCAAAATGTCCCTGAACCGCAGTGGAGTGTATTGCTGTAGAAGCCTCAAAATATTTCATCAATGCACTTCAAGGTCATTGAGTGACAAGATCTGTCAGCATAAAGAGACATCAACGTTTTGTTCTGACCATTCGCTGGGTTCTGTAAGTACCCATCATTCAGCATTCATAGCTTTGACTGTATGTATTTTTAAATCACCCTGACAGATGCAAAGACCAGAAGCCAAGCTTTCAGCCATGTCTCAGCAACTGTAGATCAGTAAAAACTATCTGAGTAGTCGCCGAGACAGTTGTGTTTGTAGCGTGACTGCTGCTGGGAGTGACAGGCTATACAGGTCTGATTTGCCGCGGTTCTTCTACTTGAAGGCAATGAGGGATGTTGAAAAGTTTGGCAGAAATCCAGTAACTGCAAACATGGCTTGGAAAGGGTGGGAACCACTGACCCAGTTTTATGTATGTCCAGATAATTACCCACAGGAAAAATTCACACTGAGAACAGGCTCTTTTTTTTTTTTTAAAGCTTGAGTTACTCTGGAAAACAATTAAAAAAAAAAAAAAAAGTTGAGCAGAGCCCGATTTCTTTTCCTGACACTCTCAAAAACAATCATTGTTTTCCCTCTTCCTGCACTGCTAAATCACATTGCGAGTCTTATCACGCTTTGGCTTGGTCGGACAAGTCACACGTCAACATCAAGACAAAGTCATACAGAAAACAGCACAGCCCTTGCCTGTAGACGGACCTGTGCTTGTGGCAATGCCAACAACCCCACAGCCTCTGCTAAAAAATTCACAGTAGTTGCTTTCTGTCCCTGAAGCCCAAAGTATACTTCCTAAGTCAGGAAAATCATGTAAATATTCTCCTATGAATCAGTGTATTATCTTTCAAGTTGTAAAATAGAAGTAATCTGTGCTGCAAACCTCCCTTCTTGTCCTCAAGTAAAGAAAAAGGAAGGATGTTTTGGTTGTTCCTACAGAGCCAATAAATGTGCTTCAGGAGTCATTAACTTGAAATCCATTCTTTTGGAAAAAAGATTAAGAGGGGCACTGTACCTCACCCTGAATCCCCTGCCAAGCGTTGTTTAGAAACAGCATTTTACTGATATCTTTCCCCTCCCACCCCCCATGAGAAAAATCTGCTCGCACAGGGCGGAAGCTGACTACACGCAGCGGAGAACCCGGCTGCATACCAAGTGCCACCCTACACTTGCATAAGCACACTAAAAAAGCCTCGCTTCTCTTTTTATTTTAGGATCTGCTCCAGCAGTGGCAAGCAGTTGAATCGCTGCAGCTCAGCGAGCAGCATGGCATAGGAAGCGAGCCGGTGCTCCTGCCAGCCACTTCAAGGTCCCACATCAGCGTCCGGTGGCTTTGGGCCACCCGCATCCGGCCAGAGAGGTTCACTCAACCCCTGCTGCAACCGTTCTCCTCCTTTAACCCTTTCTGATGAGAAACTGCCGTGAAAGTGAGCAGAGAGCAGGGATTAGGGCTTTGCAGGAGGTTTCGGGGTCAGACGGGTTTGGCGGGAGGCAAGCAAGGGGAATGGGGCCATGGTGGGGCAGGACATCTGTGGCCCCATTTGGGACAGGGTTCACCGGGAGGGTGGATGAGTGCACGTCTTTCACGGCATGGGTGGTCACCTCTTGTCAGCGAACTGTGCCCAATATGGGATACTTCAGGGAGATGATATTTTGCCTTTTATCATAGATGTGTCTCTCAAGCATTCATTTCAAATACCCTCCAATATCCAATTAAATTACCATGAGCTTCAGGGCATCATTTATTTTGTCATAACTGACAACAATATCTTTTGAGACATCTCAAGTTATCCTCTGTGTCTTGAAATCAGTTAATGCAATTCTTCCCAGAAAAACTGAAATTACTTTAGTTTGAAGCATTATGCTAATACAGTTTTTAACAGGTTCACATGTGAAAAATATTCAGCATGGCTCTGCGTCTGAAGTAGGAATGGCATCATGAGTTCTGAGAGGTTTAAGATCATGAAAGGAGCAGGTTCAGCCTATTTCCTAATACAAGACTCCTGAAACACATTCAAGCAGCTGTGCTGAGCCTCTCGGTATACAATAAGCCTTATGCAAATATGCCATATCCAGCTTTCCGTTGGATTGAAGCCACTCAGGAGAACTTACAGTGTCCTGAAAGTCAGTGTTTTTGTCAGAGAAAGCATCTTAGTCAGACCAAGGACTGAATTAAAATGTGAAGTCAAGTATTTGGGTATGTGACAAAATTATTTTTTTTTCTTCACTAAGAAGTGTTTTAGATAAGAGCTATACTTATGACTGAGGAACTACCAATTCTACCTTGTGACTTACCTCTCAATGAATGCATGATATAATCAACTTCAGCACATGCATCACAAGGTCCCTTAATTTTAAGGTTATCATAAAAAAAATCTTGTGGCACATTGTGAAAGAAATGTTAATTTTTTTCATAATACCCCTCTGTCAACCGCATCTAAGTCATCCTTCAAGAATTTAAAAGTGCAACTGGGAAACCTTTATCTAACATTCAAAGAGATAAAAAAAGAATTTCTTTATTTGTTTAAAGAGCTAGAAAATATTTTAAAAATTCTTTTAATGCAACTGTATGGAGATAACTGTCATCTGGAGATATACCTTGATATTTCCACGTGTCTAAAGATAGCAAAAATTAAATCTCTCCTGCGGTTCTAAAACTCTTTGGAACTAAGAAAAGGTCTTTGTGAATGTTCTTGAACTGCTTTTAAAATCAAATTACTTTGCTATATAATATTATATGAGAGGTTGGATCAGTTAGAAGAAAATACTATTTTCTTTTCTGCTAATCTGTAACTAGAGACGCATCTTCCAAAGTTAACATCTGCATTATCAGAAGCTATTGATGGCACATTGTCAAAGTTCAAATAATTTGAATTTAGTTCACTTTTTGCATTTTCAGATATTCTTTGTGCAGTTTTATCACTACCTTGAAAATAATAAAAACCACGATGGGTTACTCCCTTTTCATATCTGTGCAACGATGAATAACTATGGGAAACTATTTGACCTTTTTTAGTCGAAAGCACAGAGAAAAATAAGCTGCATTCAACCACATCTCCACTGCTTTCTCAGTTGAAAAGGAAGCTCAGATTTGTAGACAGCAGAGGAAACTTTTATCCTACCAAAATGTATCGTATTAGCTCCTGGCCAACCTTGGAACCAATATTATTTAAGTTGCAGTCGTGACAGACTGATCTGCCTGGTTAACTACGGCTAATGCTGCTGTAGTAGCAGCAGCAGCTACTGCACTGTTAGCAACAAAAAGATTTCAAGAATTTCGCCCATTAATAATTCCTCTTGTGATCAGCTCTCCTTGTTCTTGGTCTTCTTTCTGTCTGTGGCTGGTTATAACCACTATCTGCTCTATACCCTATGCATATCGGGTCAATACCACATACTGTGCCTTATGCAGCCCAGTATTTATCCCCTAATAATTGCACAGGATAAATTAACTTTAGATACTAAAAGGCAGGGTATGGAGGGCAATCGTAGCTGTTCTTTCAAGTTAGCTAAAGCTTTCCTCGAAATGCATTTCAAACTGATCTTTTCACATTTGTACCATGCTTGAAATTGTTTCTGTCTGAAGAAAATAGGGATACCTTCCTGATCTAGTGGAAGGTATCCCTGCCCATGGCAGGGGGGTTGGAACTAGATGATCTTTAAGGTCCCTTCCAACCCAAACCATTCTATGATTCCATGATTCTATGAAGACTGGAAAGAAACATAGGACCCTTTGGTTTTATAGGTACTGCTTAAACGTGAACATATGTTTGAGTTAAAATGCACAGAGCTACAACAGGAGAGTTCGGGGGAAATGAGGTGGCCTCCAGCAAAGATAAGTCAGGGTCATTCATTCAGAAGTCCTGCTGAAGGAGCGAGTACGCTCAGTTCTTCAGTTCGTTTTTCCCAGGAGGTTACCTATCCAGGCCAGGTTTTTCCATCTGCAAACCGTAGGAACTGCGGGCAACCCCACTTCAGTTTTTCAGAAGGGTTTTTCCATCTCAGTTCTCCTGTAAAATCCTTATCCAAGCTTTGCCTTAAACTCAGAGGGAGACACTTGCTTTCCCATGCTGGGATCAGCTGGGAGCTTTATTCTTCCACCAACCACCACCTTAGCACCACAGAGCCCTTGGTGCAGTGCACTCAAACCCTTGCTTGCTGCAGCTGGATGAGCATTTCCAGGACCTCTGCTGAGACCTCAGCTTTGATATCTCCAGGCCATGCTAGAAAAAAGTATCTTGACACTATGGTTTAAAGCCCAACCCTGCGCACTGTGCTCACAGGAGAAGCCTGTGCTGCTAATATAGCTCATAGTGACCCACCCAAAGCCCTCCCCCTCACAGGCCATTTCTTTCCTGGGTTACAGATGAAAAAAAAGGAACACTGCATCTTACCAGGCAATGTCTCTAGCAGGCAGCCTCATCCATGGTTTCCGTTTCACGTTTCATCCTGTACTGCCTCAGGATAACCTGTCAGAAGGAACTTTTGCGGTTATTTTGGTATGACTAGTTTTCATCAAGCGGGATCCCACCCTGTAATATAGCTCCAACAGCAAAGCCACTGAGATATAAATATGTATTTATATATTTACAAAAGATGTAACTGAGTGTTAAGCTCTGTCAAGGCCCGGGGCATGCAGGCAGCAGAGGAATGAAATCTGGTGTGGTCTGTTGGTGGATGGATGCTCACTTGGGATGTCCACAGACCTCCAGGATGGAGATGTGATACCCTTTGCAGCCATGGGTGATACAACTGAAAGGGGCAGGAGGACTGTGTCCATTCTGCGAGCAAACTAGGCACCTGCCTGGGACAGACAAATTAGAGGAAAGCGTTCCCAGAGCTGCAACGTGGCTTGGCTATCTGCCAACCACACAGATTCCACACACCCCCCCCAAAATCAGCAGGGACATTTTTGCCTCATCAGCAACACAGACGTGCATGCAAGGCTTGCTGACCAAGCAGGGTGCTGCCTTCCTGGGACTGCAGCAGAGGGATTAGCCCCATGGAGGCTGCCTGGGACCGGGAAGGACCTAGGGCCAGCCCTGGCTCTGGGGTAGATCTGTTGTGCTCAGAGCCAAAGCAGCAGCAGCAAGAAAATGTTGGATTACACATAACCAGACCATAGGAGAGAAGACACAAACCTGCGGTGCTGGAAGGAGAAAGAAAGTGGCAATAAGAATGGAAGGCAATTTCTTATTGCAGGGAATCTCTCATTAGAGTGATGGTCCTCTCTTAAAGGCTATGAGAAAGAGGAATCTGTGTCTGCTTTCAGCTGCCCTGAATGCCTCTGCAGACCAGGTGATCTCACCAGGTCATTTTTATGATGAGATGATGATCTGTGGTCTGTCCTCAAGGTACACTACGCAATTGCATTTCCCTCAGCAGAGCTGTGACTATACAAGCCCATCTGAAGTGAGTCAAAGCAGAAGAAACTAGTTCCCCCTTTAGGCATGATGTTAAATAGATCTGTCATCCTGACGTTTATGCTGGTGCTGCACGAGAAAAATATTCCTCCAGCTCGTGGCTAATGCCTGCCTATATATTTATAAATGCCCTTTGCCTTGGGCAGGTTAAATGCTGAGAGTCCAAACCTGATAAAAGCCCACATCTCACTGATACAATAAAACAAGCCCCGACGTCTTATCCATTTATAATCATGGTATTTCTCGCTGTAACTCTGTTATATCAGGATGTCGTTTTCCTCGTATTTTTTCTCAGTTTTGCTTATATGTCATGAACTATACATAACCAGGGTGCTATGAAAATCAAAGGAGATAATAAATCATTCTAATGCCGGCATGCCTGCTTTAGTATCACAAGCTACAAGTAAAATACCTGAGAAACAATAAGAAATTAAAGTGCACAGGAAATTCAGTTTCTGTGAGAATCTTAAATCAATCAGGATGCTGCTGACACCTTTCACAGCCTTTTCCGTGGTTATGGATGCTGATGTGGACCTAGAACATCTACCGTCTTACTTGCTTATGACTGTGCCTTAATGCTGGTATAATTAGCAATATATATAGTCCTGGCACAAAACATACACAAGTTGAAAGATATGCACCTCTTATAAATTATAAACACCCATAGGTAAAATGATTTCACAGTCATGTTACTCAGTTTTATATTTCAGTCCAGTGAAAGGGCTGGAGAAGCTTCAATGAAAGCTATTTGAATAGATAGCAATTACGCTACTATAAATACAGAAATACTGGATTTTGTGCACTGAAGTGATTGGAGCTCCAGAAGCTGCTGCAATTGTAAAATACAGTGGGAAAATGTGCAGAGCACTTAAGAGGTGTCCTTGATTAGTTAAGCTAGCCTGGTCTTTGGTTATACACAAGGCTAAGATATAAAACACGGATACTGATTTGGTTTCAGGGTTCTCCTGCCTTCAGTGCAGTCCCTTGCAGCAGTCCGCAGTGGGTGCATTACTCAGAGTGGTGGGAAATGCTCTGCTCCTGTTACGTCAAGTCGGCAGATGAAGAACTCTCCAAGACTCAATTTGGAGCTTTAGAAAGCAGGCATTCTTTATTGTGGCACCAGGTGCCAGGTGGATTTTCCACAAATCAAGCACGCCTATGGCCAGATCACCGTTACATTTATACACAGAAATTATAAGGTAGTACACGCCCAGTTACAATGATTGGTTAGTGATTTACATATAATTATAATATCGGTTGTGTCATTCTCTTCTGCTACTACGCTTGCGCGGGGGAAGGGTCTTCACCTGGGCAAGGGTCGTCTTGACCTCTGGGTGTGTTTTTTAGTATTATAATGAAGGCAGTTCACTTCAGGACACCTTAAAAGTAGGTTTTGTTGCCAAGTTGGCCAGCTAGGTATCTACCTTGCCAGGCTGTCAAATAACTCATCCTATATACAATAGAACCTGGGGGCTCTGGTTATGGTCTAGAGGGTCCAGAGAATAGGGGCTTCAAGCAACAGCCTCGGATAACAAGTAACACAGCAACCCATACATAATGCTAACGTAGAGGCTAACTTATTGTAATCAAGATGTTCTTATAGTTGATTATTTCACAACCAAACATAAAAGATTCAATAAAACTTAAGATAATCTTCAACATTCCTTCCGGCGAAGGTGCCTTCCCAGGGGAGAGTCTCCACCAGCCGGCTGGGCTCACCAGCGCCAAAAGGGCTGGTCCTGCCCTTCCTCCCCATTCACCTCGCGCACCCACGCGCCTACACGCACCAACACGTGCCTACACACACCGCACACACGATGCCTACACAGACCACGTGCAACGCATGCTCCTGTCCCATCCCTGCATTAGAGTTCTGCCTCTCACCTCATCCCAAGTCCAGACAGTTCAGCTCCCCAGCGCAGCAGAAAACTCACCCAGAAGAAATCAGGAAAACCCAGCAGAAAACAGGAATTGCTTTGGAAGCAGCTTTTCTGGACTTCTACCGTCTCAGGTACCTAGGACACTTAAGTACGTTTATACAGGTGTGAGGCAGCTGTGCAGCCATCTCGTGCAGCACCCCGTCAGGCTCTGGCTCAGGGAAGGCGTTTTCAAGAGCATTGTCAGGAACCAGAATAAAATGTTGATGGAGAAGCCAAGTGCTTCGTATTCTTCACCTGGCTCCAACCTGCATCATCATCCTCCCGTCTGAGAGAAAACCAAAAGAGGTTTTTAAGTTCATTAAAGTGCAAAGATGTGCGGAATATTCTCAGAAAAAGATTTAACCCAGACTCTCTTCCTTCGGTTAGCAAAACGAGAGGACTGTTTTCTTTTAATTGTTTTCAGAATGAAGAAGAGACCTGTGGAGGGGTTGCCTGGGGAGATCTTCCTGATTATAGGTAAACTATCAAACGTGTCTGTCAGAAAGACTGCTCTGCACTAAGCAGCCCACCAAACATGATTTATATCTAAGATTTATATCTGTCAAGCCACATGTTACACATATTATGTGTGTGTTGCCTCCCCTCAGCCAGGGAGGGCAAATATAATACACTTCTGATATCATCCTCATCATGTTTCTCCACTTGCTGAAATTATTTTAAGTGATTTAAGCAGAACTAGTATGATTTACAATTTCCTTTTGCCTTTTTTTTTTTTTAATAGCCCTCATAATTTGTAACCTGTTGTTATGCTTCTTAGTACTGTGTGCACAGAAACATGCTTTGGCCTTTTCTTAGCCTTGCAGCCTTAGATGGCTCCACCATAGTGGTGAGGGCGGGATCCTGGTTTTGGAAGATGCCTGCACAGGGTAGGGTCGTGCTGCAGCACCACCTTTTCCCAAAGAAACACCACAGATGTGCAGGAGGAGGCATTACGGTAACACCCACAGGAAAGACAGGTTATCAACACCCAGCAGTAATGACATTTAAGACCACTGTGAGCATTTCTTCTAAATGACATGGTGTCCCCTGGACCAGTTCTTGTTTCATATCCCCAGACCTGTGACTGTGCATCTGGAGCTGCCCTGCTCCAAACACTCTTGGATCAAAATGCACCGCACAAGCACTTAAAATACAAACCCTCCTTGTCACCACAATAAGTCAGGATAGCCCAAAAGCTGTCTTCAGTTAGACTGACATTTACTAGCTATTAAAATCAGCTAGGGACCTGTTGTTTCTCAAAATGGGAACTTTTTTTACAGTTTAGTGCCTACTTACCTTCCATCTGCTGGGCCAAGCCAAGCACGGTAATGATCATAGCAGGATCAGTTCAAGGGAAAACAACCTCCCTGCTCCTACATAATGTTGCCCTAAGTGTATGTATTACATACGTATATCAGGTTTTTTATTCACAGCATCACACTTCAGTTCAGCTGCTTATTCCCCGTGGTTCCCAATGTATTTTAATTGGACATTTTCCTATGGAGGCCTTGCTCTGTGATCGCTGGAGCTTGGCCCCTGCGTGACTGCAGAGGTCAGGGGCTGGTGGGAATCCTTTTCTATCTCTGCAGACAAGCTATAGAGCAGGGCTGATCAGTTGGGTCCTGTGGGAGATGGCCTGTCTGTGAAACCACAACAAGCTGATGGATTACTGCAATTTGAGTTGTCTCCCAGCTGTACAGTTTGTGTAGCCTTGCCATTGCAGCTGCCGAAAAGCAACGCTCCTCTTGTAGGTGTTGCTCGATACCTCTTCCAACAAAATTCATCACCTTTCTGTCCCTTAACATGCTGTCTTTCTGAAGAGGAGGAATTTTTTTGTATGTCAGAAAGGTAATCAAAATACTGCATGTTCTTCCTGATTCAAATTCTGCACAAAGGAAAGCAGAGAACTTCAGCTGACATTCCACCCTCATGCGCTGGAGAATTTAGCAGGAACTTCAAACTTAAATCAAGGAAGTTAGAAAAGTCAAGCTGTTGAATATAGCTGAGAGACCCAATGTGGTATATCAAGATGTCATTTAGTACACAAATAATAGTTTATGGTAGTGGAAAAATACACAAAACATAAATTATGATAAAATCTGCTTCATTGTGCTTCCTGACTGAAAATCCAAGATGCTGAGATAGGATTATTTCATAGAGCTGGTTGGGAACATTTCAATGAAGGTTTTGGTTTTGTTTTGGTTTTAAATTAAAAAAAGTCAATTTGTCTAACATTTTCATGAAAACTTTCTGCATCGGTGAAAATTCAGTCAGGAAGACCCTTATTACTGGTAAGGTCTTTGTGGGCAAAACAAGAGCGAGCTTCCACTGTAAAATAACTCACAGATCTGTGGGTTAGTGCACGTAACACACTAAAACACAAAACATAAAAGACCACTTGTTTGAATCCATTTTAAACTTTCTGTTTGAAATCCTGGAAAGTATTTTAGGTGTCATAAAAGACAAACAATTCATGCTTTAGACTTCGCTTCAAGACCCCAGCGAAGAGGCATCCATCTCTTTCCTTCGTGTCTTGTTGCAATAGTGAGAGACCCTCATGTAAAAATCCCTGCCTCATTTTTAAACTTTACTTGTTGGTTTAAATGAGTTAATTTACAGCCATTTGTTTCTGTTAAGCCTTGCCCTCCTAAAAGGTCCTGCGTATTCTCTCAATCGAGGTACTTATGCAGTGCAATGCTCTCATCTCTTAATTTTATTTTTGAGATGCTAAAAAAAGAAGTCTTCTGTTTGCCTTATTTCAGGGTTTTTTTTCAGTTCTTTAAAATTTCTCCAGCTCTTCTCTCTGCAGTTTTTAACAGTTTTTCTCAAATGAGCCATGCAGATCAGATGCCAGACTGGCTTACTGTGGCCCTCAGCTCTTGGCCCCAGATGCTCCTAACTAGCTGACTCTGTCCCTGGCCGTGGTCTGTACTCTTTGTTCTTACTTGGATGTTCTTTCATGTGGCTGGGCCAAAACAAACCAAAGACTACAATACGACCTTTCAACAAAATTGTTATTAATATGCATTGCAGCAGTGCCCAGAGTTGCCAGTTGAGATGAAGACCGTATGTGCTGTCTAGCTAGACATCACCTCTGTCCTGAAGTGGAGACAATCCCTGGGTAAAGTCTGCCACACTCCCCTGGAGTATCTTGTTGGTCAAAATCACTAGCTCCATTGAATTCAATGGCACTGTCCATGCATCAAAGTACTATTTTTCATGAATGACAGCAGCAGCAAACAGCCAAAGCAATCTGGTTAAGTTTAGAATTACCCTGTTCCCTGGATGTGTGATATTTCTTGAATTCACTGTGAAAGACAAGGTGAAGGAGAAATAACCCCAAAATCTGTTGAGCTGCTTGCAAATCCTTTGTGAGAATCCTATTTCTTTTACGAGGGAAGTAAGAGACATTTTAAAACTGGGATTTCAGAATGACAATTCTTTAAATTGGTAGACGAGGACATATTGTATCTCCGTATGCATTTGTGTCTAGTGAGACTTCAAAGGATTCAACTGATAATGTATAAATTAACTGATTAAAAACTTTACTGGAAGACTAGTAAATCAGAATGAGGCTTGGCTATTCCATTTCTGCATTACTAAACTCCGTTATTAATATGTTCTGGCTATTACTGGGGTCGTATCACTGCGGAGGGACTTGCTGACCTATCAGAGCCTTTAGAGTTTAATTAATGACAATAAACTGCTGCATAGAAGTCTTTCAGATCAGGTAACAAATTGCATTTGAAACTATAGCCTGTGCTTGAGCATGAATAAATTATGGATTTCTTCTCGTCAGTGATACATCCTCCTCAACAGGGCAAGCCCTTGGTCCATGGTCCTAGGCTGGGCCTTCCAAGCACTTCTGTTCTGCTTCAGAAACGTGGGACATGGGCCTGGGAGCTAACTTGGAAAATCAAAGAAAGATCATGGAGCATCCTGTGTAACCATCTAGTTTATAGTTCCATTGTCTCCGCATTAAGTCTCATTCAAAACAGGTAGATAATTCTGAGGATAAATGAGCTGTTAAGTTTAATTTACTCTCATTTTCAGAAGGGGTTGAGGGCTTCTGTGAACATTGCAGAATTCCAAACTTCTTATTAACTCAGAGCTTTATAAAATTAATTTATACATGAATGGTAACTATAGACAGAATAATAAATATAGAACAACATTTTTTGTCTGTTTTAAGACAGTGGCACATTAAATCTTCCTCTTACAGACTTGCCTAGCTGCAGATAACATTGGAACATCCAAATTTCTTAGCCTAAAAAAAATCAGTTGCTTTGTGCTTTGTCTTTTTCTTATTTGTAGAAAGGCTCGATTATGACGCAGATTTTTTGGAACTACAGCTTCAAGTAGAAATCAGCTCAATTCTTTATCAGATGAAATGGACTCCTGCATCACTGTGTGCTTTGGGGATTAATTCAGAGAAGACAGAAGATGAGGATACCAAAGCCCCTACTAACCTGGAGCGAAAACCACAATGGCCCTCGGGTGCTCTGATCTTCAGTGCTTCAATGCCTTGTCTATAAGAGCCTGAGCCTTGGAGAAGAAAGCACAGTCCTGAATTTGGAGCCCAATCACGTTCTAACATGACCAGAGCCAGAGGGTTCAGACCCACTTCCCACCACACCTGGTGGGAAGACTCTGCTTTGCCCTGTGAAGCTGTCCTACTTTGCAGCAAAGACTAAAAGCTTGAGGGGGACAGCAACAGAGGGCATACAAGAATGAGCGTAGCTGTAGTCCAAGGATTAAGGGACTCACCCAGGGGGGAAGAAAACTGGTTTAATCCCTTCTTCAAGGGCTTTCTATGCAAATGAATGCAAAACAGGTAAACTGCCTGTGGAACAAAGATTGGCATGCAAGTACCACTCTTCATTCAGGCATGAACTCTGATGGGGCTGGGGGAGGAGAGCAAGGATCCCTGAAGGGAGGTCCACTCAGCGATGCTGGGCAGCATGAGATCTCTCTGCAAGGCTGATGGACAGTCAGTCATGATTTCAGCACTGACTGCAATAGCAACAAGCCTGAGCCCAGGGATTTTGAAGTGTTTTAGGTTGAAAGCTGCCATGCACAGTCAAACCACTGTGCAATAAGGCATCACTTTAATCCATTAACTCTCCATTATAAGTATGGCTAAGTATGTTTCTTAATTACTGAGGGTGACTTTTGAGAGTGGCTTAACCACATGACTCTCACTAACATGAAAGAAAAGTTTATTGTTGCATCCTAGACTTTGCCTAATATCTTAATTTCACCCTCAGAGCTGTGCTTGCAGGCAGCAAAGTCAGATGAGATCCATTTAAGGAAAAATGTGTTTAGCATCAGCATTCAGGATTTAGTGCACATAGCCTGATCCTCTCTTTACTTGTAATTCCCTGCTCAGTCATTTCCCTTCTACGCTGTGAGACCATCTTGTACTGCTCTGAAAAGGCCAGGCTAAGAGACAACATTTGCTGCAATTACAGCAGAGTTGCTTTTCCTGAAGTTAAGGAATGTGAACATAAGGCTTCCTGGGCCTGTCCCATTTTTAAAATCAGATTGTGGTCAAGCATGGAACAGGAGGCAGGGAACAGACAGGGCTTTACGGACTTTTTCTCCTCCCTTGGGCTGCCTCCAGTGTCACCAATGCACAAGCTAAAATTTCAGCTCTCTGATGACTCGTGTTCAGCTGCAGGGAGCTGCCGCATCCCTGTCCCCCTGCAGCCCTCGTCAAGGGCATTGCAACAGCTGAGAATAACAGGAATGCAGCAGCTCAGGTCACCTTTCTCTCGCCCCCCCTTCAAAACAGTCCTCTTCCAGAAAGGAAAGCAACGGCTTGTTCTGGTAGTGCTGCACCATTCAGCAAGTCTCCTCAAATTCACAATAATCAAGGTTGTGGGGAGAGATTCGTCAGTTTGAGGCATCAGTGCAGAGGAGACAGTTGACCCCTTAGAAGCCCTGAGGGGCTTGGTCTGGAAAACCATCTCTGCCAGTAGGAAACTGGTTAAAAAAGTTTCTGCCCCTTCCTCCCCACCCACATGCTACAGTTCACGCTCCCCTCAGTTGTGCCAAGGCAGCTGCTTTGGGGACTGTGCTGCAAACAGGATCAGTTCAATGATCTCGGTTTAAAAATAAACCTTTTTTGATTTTTATTCTTTAGCTTAAATCATTTCAATAATCCACTCTGCAGTCCAGCTGCACAAGCTGTTGCATTGCTTGATGGAGGGGGCAGAGAGGCATGGTGTTGGGAATGGAAACTGTGGCTGAAGAACTGTTTCATTGAAGTACAGCCCTGTTCCCCCATCAGGTTCCTATAGTACAGCCTGGATATTCCAGTGTGTACGGGGTCTTTGGTCATTAATACTGAGCTGTACACCGCCTGGTCAGGCAGCAGAGTGAATTTATGCCCAGTGAAACATGGACACACCATTGCACGTTTGCTGAATTTGCAAGATAATGCACCATGGACTGTGTCATCTTTAAATATTTATGCTGGCCTTATCCTACAGGAAGCAAAGCAATACCTTTCCCCATGTGAAGACTGCAAGGACAAAGTTACCTCATCAACATTCCTACATGTCTGGAATTAAGTTCAATAAGCAGAATTAAGCACCTGAATCAAGCCCATATTTTGAAAAAGACTCCTAGCATTTTGAAGGAGACCCTACTGGAAGACCCATGGCTATTTGGCAGTTGTGGCTTCTATTTTGGTGCTCTATAAGGGGGCGGGACCACATGCTTGATTATGCCAGTCTTAGTTAGGCTCCAGTGCCTGAGTGTCAGTCCCAGAGGTGCTAGTAAGACTTTTTGCTGTATCTGAAGCAGCCTACGGAAATGGCAAGAAGGAGAAAGAGAAAGGAGAAGGAGAAGGAGAAGGAGAAGGAGAAAGAAGGAGGAGAAGCAGCAGCTCTCACCTAGACCTCCTCTATGTAATACTATGCTCAGAAGTACTAAAACAGGATTGATCTCAGATGTTGGGACAGACGGGAAGAGCAGAGGGAGGCAGGAGCTGCTTGACAGACTACTGAAAGAGAAGAACAGTTCATTTAGGTCACAGCTGGAAGGAAATGGTCTGGGGCCCACTGAATGTGTTGGCTGAATAGTGTGTGGTGCAGAAGGCTCTGGTGGAGATGAAAGCTTGCATATAAAACCAAGCTTGAACTAAAGAAGTGCATATCTAGCTGATAGTCTTAATACTAGAAGTCCTCAGCTGTTGTGCACATCTGGGTGATTTATCTGGTTCACGGATTAACTGTGCTTGATTGCATGCAGCAACAGCTCAGGTACGGTCAGTTTTACTGATTTGGATGCACAACATCTGCAAATGTAGCTGTTCTTGGACCTGGAAGACATACTGCTGCTCTAGTGTAAAGCAGAGCTGGTAAACCATATTGCAGCCAGGCTAGCTCTGTGAGAAATGAGCTTGGGCATCTTGGTACAACACTGTGGAAATCATGCTCGGTCAAGCTCATAAACCCCGCTGCACTGCATGGGCCTGCCGCTCCTGCTCCCATACGCTCAGAGACCTCTCACTGCTCAGCTTCAGCTGGAATGAATGCGATGTATGATAATGCAAAGCCTGTGAAAACTAGGCCAAATGTATCTCAATTTAGGTATCACACACAACCTGGCATTTCTGCAGATGTCAGCTGAACCATCCAAAGGTTAGTCACTAGAAGGGCACGTGAACATGTAAATAAATGTACTATATGCACACACACACCATCCTATGGAAGCACAGGATGGTTTTGGATTTCTCAGTGGTGGAAACAAGTATAACTCGAGGCAATGAAGTGAAACTAAAGAATGAAAAGTTTACATTAAATAAGAACAGTAAGATGTGCTGGATTATGCACTATCTTGCATGAGAAATACCCTGCATTTCTTATATTCAACAAAGATTGGATTAAATAATCAAAATGCAGCACAGGAAATAATTTGTCATAGAAGGTGAGACAAACACAGAGATAAACACACTGGTCTTTTTCCCTGTCTACTTTCCATGAATCTGAGAATGAATAATGGATTTATTTCCCACAGAACCTGTAAAAAAGTGCCTTTTTTACCAGTCAAAACATAACTGAGTTTCTTAAAGACTTTATTGAACTCAGCTAACTCTGATCATATGAACGAGGCAACGAAGATTAACCAAAGGATGGCCATTTTCTGATTTGCCTGAAAATTACATTGTAGCCACCGCCTTTCCATCTGAGTCTGAGCCAAGGCAAATTTATAAGCTGGATTTACAGCACAGCCTGCTCCACACATAGTTTTTATACTGATTTTAACTATTTTGACTCAAGGTGTGCCTTAAGTTTTTATACTGATTTTAACTATTTTGACTCAAGGTGTGCCTTACCCCAAGGAAGTTAAGGGACACTGCCCTGGGGCAGATGATTAAACTGTGTTTCTACTGGAACTCGCAGCTACCTTAAGGAGGGTGGGCTATTTTAACCACAGTCCCATCCAACCCAAGCAAGGGGCTGAGACATTGTGTGTAAGCAGTCCTTAAATTATTACTGGCCTGAAGTCAAACTTTTTCTGCCTTTATTCAGCTGAAGGACCTGAGCTTGGCTGCTTTGCCCTGTTGAGCGGGACAACAGCATTAACATGAACATTAGCAGATAACCCTGGGTGCTGCATTTAAGCAGGAAGGGAACTTGTTAAAATGAATGTTTACTCTTCAACCAGTCAGACAACTTCCTCAGCCACCACCTGCATCTCTCTATTTATCTTGCTCTTTTTTTTTTTTTTTTTTGTGGGGAAATCTTTGTCAAAGGGACACCGAGACTTAGATTCTTACATTGCAGAAGGGGGATGTGATGAGCCTTTCCTGCCAGCTATTCTTTTCCTTTGGGTTCCCTCACACGTGGGACTTCTAGATATTGCTTCAGAGGTACCTGCTATCCTCCATTAACAGTAAAAGGGAGTCTGAAGTCTATTAAGTCTAAATAAGGAGTTCTGGATGTCCCTGCTGAGGCCAGGTGCATTATTTTTAAGCCTTGAGCTTAATGCAGGCACCAGATTTGGAAGATCTGAATGCTGCTTGTTGAGTTCGTCCTTATAACTCCCCATGAGACAGGGAAATACTCTCCTTATTTGACAAGATTTTTTTTGTTACATCATTGTCAGCTCAGAAAAGTATTTATCTGCTATTTACCTACGGATGTTCTCCTTTACTCCGTCTGAATTCTGCCTGATCTTTTTTTCCCCCTGAAATTCAGTACTGATAAAGCTGACATCATGAGGCAGTTTAACATTTCTGTGACTGAAACAAGATTTCCTACACATTTCAGTAAGTTACACAGTCTAAATTTGGAGGGATAACATTTTCTGCAAACATCCCCATTTTAAATGTGAGCAGCAGCTTTAACTGAGAACAGGCAATGATGCCAGCAAGCTGTGCCAGGGCAGGTGAGGTACAAGAAAAAGCTGACTTCATTTCTTTCCTACCTGCCAGTAATATCATCACGATGGCTCCTCTGCTTACTTATGGGCTTTTGTATATTCACACTTGCAGTATCAGATCATATTAGTACTGAATCTCGATCTTCGTACCTCCTCTCTTCTCTAAAGTGGAAAATGGCTATTAGCTGGCCTTTAAAAAGCACAGCTATTATGCATCTCCCTTTTCTTATCTTGCAGATGGCAGTACTTGGACTCAAAACTTCTGAAGACAAGTGGCTTCGTGCAGATCTTTGTGTGTAATGAAATAAGCTAAACCGGCACGAGACAACGTAGTCTGATGCTGGCTGGCAAAACTGAGGTTAGGCAAACATATTCCTCTTTCTCACCAATCGGAAAAGGTCTCCACGATGGTGTAAACAGGCCTGAGGGTCTTGGCCCACCGCAGGAGGAAGCCGAGTTCAAGCCCTACATTTTGAGGACAGGCTGGTTTGCAGGACTTGACAAAGCATCACCAACCCCGGCACTTCCGCGCGCTTCCCTTTTACCCGGGTTTGAGAGGGAAGGACCTGCCTCAGAACGCTGGAGCTGATGGAGGCAGACATTTATTAGGAGAGCTTTGAGGGACCGAAGTTCTTCGCTGGAGCGCATTCCGGTGAACTCACCCCCGGCTGGCCCGGGCAGAGGCACCCGACGCGGGCGCGGTACGGGCGGGCTTTGCCTCCCTCTGCTGGGCGCTCTCCCGCGGCGAGCGCGCCCCCGCCGCCAGCCAAACCCGGCTTACACCCTCCCTGGGTACCGTTTTGTGGCGTGATAACCACGTCACGGTCTTTGGCGCGAGTGACCCGCCGGCAGCGTGTGTCTTCAGGGACCTGCTAAAGCTTTTAGGTTTCCTCCTCCAGCCCTCCAATGTGGGGAAGGTGGTGGGTACGCTCCGGTTGTGCGCATTTCTGGGCGTTTTAACAGGACGTCTGGAAAACACAATGCAAATCTACTCATTTCTAACACATGCAGTGACGCCGCGAGCACCTGAGAGCAATACGAGCTGTTTTTTTTCCCATGGCACAGGTCACTGCACTGCCTCTGATTCTTCGGTAACTAACTGTGGCGTAAACCTAACGCAGAACTGCAGTCTCCAGCATCCCACCCAACACGGGTTCATCCGTGTACTCGCCAGCCACGGGTGGCTATGTAATACCGACACAAGCACAATCAACATCTTAATTCCAGTAGCCGCTCCGGGGAAAATGAATATCCATTTTTGAAAAATCAGAGACCAATATTTTTGATCAAAAGTTGTTCTCCTAAAATGTTAAGGTACGAAATGTAGTACAACAAATAAAATACTGTGAAGTATCAGAGATCAATATTTGCAGACTCTGCGTGTGCTGCTGGAATTGAAAGCACTTGCCGTTATTTAACAACCTATAAACAAAGATGTCTGTATGAGGATTCCTCTATAGATGTTTCCCCTTTCTCAACCTCGAAACTCCAATTTTGTGAAGTCTGTGCACAGACATGACACGGGGCCAGATCCCGCAGCCGTGCACTCCCAGCCACGCACCCACCAAAGCAAGCGGACACAGCGTGAAATAAAAAGCGACCATTCTGTGATGATCTGTCCCATCTGAGGCTACCACGGTCATCTCCCTCTTTTCCTTCCCTCCCCTCCCAGAAGCTGACATCTGTCCCCCAGCTGAGTCTGAGGAGGATATCGGTTTAGTTTAGAGATGGCCCTGGAACAGCTTTTGGGCATACTGAATATTATACTACTACCGCGTCCCCTACCTTCCAGCAACAGACTGAAGTTATTTCAGCCGGCCTGTTGAACTGGGGGACTGTAGCAACAGCAGAGGCATTCTGTGACATACAGCAGTTGTAATTTTAGCATTAATTACCTGTTTTTTCAGGAGCTGGAAAATGTTTTTCTTCCTAACACTGAAAGAAATTAGATTGCACCCAGAGCTACCCACTAGCTCTACAAAAACAAACACAATCCCCTCCTCAAGACTACACAAAACCCCTAAGGAAAATCTCTGTGATGTTTTGACAGTGCTTCTGTACAATTTGTTTTTATACTTTTTTACGTGGACGGTCTAATGATCTCACACTAATCCCATGGACATCAGGCATTCTGCAGCTACAACCAACTTATCTGCAACTATGGGTAAAGCGTTGCACAACATTCCCTTTATGTGCTTTCTGATTAAGTTAGTACTTTTCCTAAATAAAATCAGAAACACTGGCATACTTTCTATTCTCAGGATCCCAGCGCATTTTATTGCACAGATTGATTAGATCACTTAAGTCAGTTGACCTGTACAAAGTGGGTCTTGTCAAAAATAGAACAAAAGCCTTTTGGAGAACTCATTACCCTTTTTCTGGGAAAGCAGTAATTGGAAATCCTATTTTAAATAGCTATCATCTAGTTCATTTTAATATTCAAAGATTAATTCCTCCTTTCACTGCTATAAATGCCTAAAACACCTTAATTATCAACTCCTTAAATCTAGCACATTCTTTCTCAGCTATTAACACATATCTCACTGCTGCTAAGCAATGCTGAGAATTGATGGGGGGACTTTGCACTCATTTACCTCCACAACAAGAAGAAGCTCACATTGCTGCCAGTGCCTCCGTTATTAATTATTCCCAGTGATTTGCGTCATTCAGGATCTCAGCTGACAATGCGAACAATTCAGTATTGCACGATGGCTTTTCTTCCCATGGAGCCTATGAGCCTTTCTGTCTTTGGCCATCAGTGACAACTGGTGGGGTGCAGAGGGGATCAGAGAAACCAGCAGATCTCGAGGTGGCCTGAGGTACCTGCCATGGAGCCACAAGAGCGGGGTTTTTCCACAGGATATGAGGTAGGGGCGAGGGATGACAGTTGCACAGGCAGGGCAGCCATGAGGTTGGTCTCTTTTACCTCAATATACGTCAACTTAATCCCCTGAAATACTGATCTGCTGCGGCTGGTTCACCACTGCAGAAGTACCAAAATAGCAGGAAGCCGTGGCCAAGAGCGGGGTTACCAAACCGCCCCACACCGCCGGCCTCGGCAGCGCTCTGCAGAATAGTCACTTCATTTAGTACGGCAAGATTCGTAACCCAAGGCTCAGATCCCAAAAAGTCAGAGCGACTCTTTTGTATGCTCCATATGTCATTAGCTTTTATAAAAAGGAATCAAAATGTCAAGCAAAGGGAAGAAAGAAAACAAATATAAATCATTTAAATAGAGACTAGAAAGTGAATAGAAAAAAATAGGCAAAAGAGGATGTAACAAACACTGTATGCCTAAAGCAAAAGAACAAACCCTGCATTTACTTGTGGTATTCAAATAGAGAAAAAAATTCCACTGATTTCATTCAGAGCAGAATCATACCTTGGCTTGATGCCTGTGAGATTGCAAGAAAGGATATCTATGTTTTCCATCTGGAATAATCCCTGCATACTGAAAATTCAGTACTTCTCACTTTCGTAGCTCCTGCCTGTTGACTATTTCTCTATCACACGGCGGGTCTGTGGTTTCTGAATTGTACTTCAGGTATGTTTGGTGACCCATGCAATCCTCCCGTGTTTCTGACACCACCACGACGCCTGTCTCTTCAAGCAACACAGCCATCTGCCAGGAATTCATCCAGCTTCAAGGACTTCAATGGTCACTGAAGTCATAACAAAACCCAGTAGCTTTCCTTTTCACAGCTAAGTAAAGGCTCATTTATGACTATCAAGATCTCTGCATTCAAATTAGATCACTAATTTTCTTTGAGAGGTCTGTGGACTATTTTAGTCTTGAAAGGTAACTAAGAAAAGCAAGGGTATGGACAGCAGGCTTCCATCCACCACATAAATTTACTCCTTTGAAAAACGTGTAGGATGCCTGCACATCAGAACAGTTCAAAAGCACTGAAGACATAATCAGGAAGAAAAACAAAACAAAACAAAACAAAACTGGAATGAGACAGAGAGGGAAAGATGTACAAGGAGAGGCAGCTGTCCTAACAGGTCAGCATTATAAAGAAGACAGAAGAGTAAGACATGCGCAAACGGGTCCTATCACTGGATTTCACCAAATTCGTTGTTGAGTGTTGGATCCTTCATGGTCAAAATAATACCCCCCTCAGGTAACCAAGGATGTCTGATGTCTCTCCTCTGTTCAGTCATTAAGCTCACAATACGGTAGAGGCCAACGCATCCCTGACAGGATTTCTTGGCAAAAGTAGTTTACACTGAGTATGGTTCAAAACAAAGGCTGGCTCCCAGTATCCCCTCCCTTGTGTGAATGCCCCCACAGCTAAGCTGAAGACTCAGCTTGTTCTGTTTTGGGGTTTTCAATAAATATTTGTTTCACATTACATCTTCACCTAGAAGGAGGCTGAGCACACGCAGGTCAGAGCAACCCAGACCCTGGTGCCAGAGGCCCTCCACTCAAAGCTAAGCGCAGTGTGCGAGACCTCTCCCAAGGAGGAAGGAACTGCACTCACCAAAACCGCAGCCTTCTCAGTAAGAACCGTACCAGAGAACACAGCCTCTTTCAGAGAGCCTAGCTCTTTGCTTCCCTGCAACTGAAAGGTAGCATTTTCTCCAATTCCCAGGGGGCAAAAAAGCAAAGCAGAACTGAATTATTAACGTTTACGATTTCGACAAAAAAGGCATGACTGTTGCTCTTGTTTTTTCAGCTGTTCAGATGGGCAGCCAAATGAAAATATGACTTTTTCAAATAGTCCTACCCAGATGTCAGTTAGCTGTGAATTGGTAGATTCAAAGGTTTCAGTTATTGACACAAAACCGCTTGTGGTTGAAGTATTCAATAAGTGTTGCAGTATATTTCTAATAACTGATAAAAGGCTGCAAATGCAAAAGGTTGCCTGTTTTCTCTCCAGCTAAAGCCACTTGTCCTAATGGTCCAGGAAACTGGTCCCTCCCTTCGACCTTGCCTCTTCCAAAATTTGGAGCTTCTTAGTAGCTGCTAACAGCTCATTTTAGACAATACACTGCTAAGTTTCAAATATAACCACACCCTGCATAGAGAGGTGGTGTCCCCTCCCTCCCCAGTAAATAGCTTCCATTATCTAGTGCAGTAATTTACCTTCATTATGAACCGATTTTTAAGAATTATGTGAAAACTTCACTAAACTTCATGGAAGACAAGGGTTGGGGCAAGGAGTGGGCCCGTGCAAACCTCATGAACTTCAGCAAGGCCAAGTGCAAGGTCCTGCACCTGGGTTGGAACAATCCCCAGTATCAGTACAGGCTGGGGGATGAAGGCATTGAGAGCAGCCCTGCTGAGAAGGACTTGGGGTTGCTGAAGAATGAAAAATTGGATA
Source organism: Aptenodytes patagonicus (assembly GCF_965638725.1). Lineage (NCBI taxonomy): Eukaryota > Metazoa > Chordata > Aves > Sphenisciformes > Spheniscidae > Aptenodytes > Aptenodytes patagonicus. The sequence goes on along the minus strand of NC_134949.1, from coordinate 195,239,421 downwards.
TGAGCCAGCAATGTGCACTTGCAGACCAGAAAATGAACCATATCCTGGGCTGCATAACAAGAAGCGTGGCCACCAGGTTGAGGGAAGTGATTCTCCCCCTCTACTCCACTCAGGTAAGACCCCATCTGGAGTACTGTGTCTAGCAGTCCAGCACTGGGGTCCTCAGGACAAGAAAGACACGGACCTGTTGGAGCGGGTCCAGAGGAGGGCCGCAAAAACAGTCAGAGGGCTGGAACAGCTCTCCTAAGAAGAAAGGCTGAGAGAGTTGGGGTTATGCAGCCTGGAGAAGAGAAGGCTCCGGGGAGACCTTATTGCAGCCTTTAAAAAGGCTGTCTAAAAAAGACAAGAGACTTTTCACCAGGGCCTGTAGTGACAGGACAAGGGGCAATGGTTTACACTGAAAGAGGGTAAGTTTAGATTGGACGTAGGAAAGAAATTTTTTACTGTGAGGGTGGTGAGACACTGGCACAGGTTGCCCAGAGAAGTTGTGGATGCCCCATCATTGGAAGTGTCCAAGGTCAGGTCTGACGGGGCTTTGAGCAATCTGATCTAGTGAAAGATGTCCCTGCCCATGGCAGGGAGGTTGGACTGGATGATCTTTAAAGGTCCCTTCCAACCCAAACCATTCTGTGATTCTGTGATTCTACAAAATCCAACCAGTAGCCCAAGCTCCAACATAATTCACACACTCTAAATGTTAAATGCTCTAAAAATAACACAATCTCAAGCCCTCCTTCACAAAGCTTTATTCCCTGTTTAGTGGTGTTGCTTTGCAGTACTACAACCTCTACAGGTCTAGCTTTCTCAGTGAACCTATACATGTGTTAAGCTAGTGTAACTAAGGAGAGAACGAGGCTGCAAGACATATTCTGAATGAAGTTTCCCCCTGAAGAGCTCTCAGCTGCTCCTTATCCATTTTTATTCGCACATGTTCCCCAGCCCCCATAAGATTAAACTCATCGCAAGCCTGACTGCTGGTTGACACTGTGAAATGAAGAGGTGATTTGGTTTGGCTTTTGGCCATGTGCGTAGATCTTATTAATGAGAGTTTGGAGCTATTTAAACTCTGTTTCCAGCAGACTCCAGAGCCAGGATAAACTCTGTACTTGTGTGCATGCAGTGAAGCTCAGTGGCAAGTCTGTGCTTGAAAAAAACTTCAAGCCCAAACTCATCTGGCAACCTGGGCACACCCGGTATTGTACTCGTCCAACTTCTGCCACCCACCGCCCACTGTGGATTTACAAATTGGTGTCTAATTGACAAATAACTAAGTAGACACCTGGATTCTCTCTTCTGTGTTGTGAAAGAAACTGCCTTTCTCATAACCGGTTGCCCTACATCTTTCAGGCACTTTAGATTTTATCTGGACTAAAGGATTTTGCCAGCTGAAGTCCTGCTAGCACAGGCTTCTGCTGGTGGTTTTGAAAAGCTGCCCAGAAAGGTACCTTGAAGCAGCCATGGAGAGTGGTAGGAGATATTGCAGTGATACGCAGCAAGACTCATAGCGTTTAACACACAGAGTGAAAATACCAGGGTGGGCTAGTCCGAAACCTTATTTCTTAAATTCTTAAATTTAGTTTGTTCCAGGTCAGTATGTAAATGGTTCTGTAATTTCTAGGGTCTGAAATAGGTGGTGTGTGCTAGGATTTGGTTTCACTAGTATAAGCTGCACACACAGTAGGAATTTTTTTTCAGTTTAACTGTACCCATCTAATATTTCAGCAAAAATTTTCAGCTACAGACCTGGCCTGAAAACCAGCTGGTTTTAATATCTTGGAAAAGTAATGCAGTCTCATGCAATGATATTAGAAACAGCTGATATTCTCATTTATGCAGTAAAAGAAAAATAAAATTATTTGATGTGGTACTATATATAGTAGTACCTAATATGCTATCTCAGTACTATTAAATTGAAAATTTGACATTCCTTGTCATTCTTTTTCCCTCCACAAAAAAAAAAGGCAACTAATTTGTTAGCAAAATTACCATGATTTCATGGAAATGTTTTTATTTTGACAGAGGTCATTTTTTAAAGAAAATAATATAAATGGAAAATCATTCTGACGTGGTCAAATTAGCAACAAAATTATACAGATATTTAAGGGAGGATGATATATGTATTTAATGGAGGAAAGCAGAAGGCTGCTGCTGCAAAATATTTATCCACTGACATTTAGCTCTGAATTTAAGAGAGTGTCAGTGATACATAAAAAGAAGTGATCTACCTTTTACAGGGCATGTGACAATTTTGAGTTACAGCTCAGCTCTCCGATAGATTTAATGGGGTTAAACAAGAGTAAATACCAAGACAACAGTTATAAACTGTGTCTTGGAAGAAGCAGTTGAAACAATAAAGGCTCAAGCACCGGGCTGCTTATGCAAGCGTGTGGCTGCTGCAAAGGTTGGTTGCTTTTTCCAGAGAACATGAACCGGGTTTGCAGCATGCTACCCGGTGGCTGTGCGCTCCCAGGATTTAGTTTAGCATCTGATCCCTGAGAAGATAGTCACGATCTGCGAAGTACTGCAAAATCTCAGGTCCTCCTGAAAGCAGCATGACTGAGAAGCTCAGGAGCCGTGCAGGGCCAGACCTCTCCAGTGGCCCTTCCAAATGTTCGGGAGTTGAAAAATACTGTGCAGTTCATCCTGCAGGCATGGCTGGAGCTTCAAAAACAGGTATGCAGCACCTGAGAGATCTCCCTAGCAAGATTTTCTCATTCATTTAAGTTAATTTATGGCCTCGGAGGACACGGTTATGCAGACATTGTTTTGAATGGCAATAGTGCCTTATGGAGCTCCCATTCCCCTTGCAAATTCTCATGCCTGTGTTATCCCTTTACCGAGGCAAATCAGATGTGCGTCTGTGCAGCCGCGTGGTAAACTGATCTGGCTGGAAAGCAACCTCTTTTTTTCTGAATCATTCCAGGCTGTCTCTGTCCCACTGCTTGGTTCACCACCTAGCTGTGCAAGCTGCTGCAAGGGTGGTTCAGGGAGGCGGTGGGAACAAGTAGTCATGAACGGGGAGGCGAGAATCGTAAAGCAGCTTAGGCAGCACTACCACCAAATGTGAAATTAGGGTCTGACGCTGCATGTGTTGCAAGAAAATGAAGGGAGCCACAATAGCGTGCAAACAAGTGCTGGCTTACAAACCTCTGCCACAGACTCATGTGCAGGACACTTTAGGGCCAAACCCCAAATCCTTCACATAGCTGTTACAGAAGTCCTTGGGCCACACAAAGAAAAGTGGGAGGAAATCAGAGCTGTAACTAAATTCGGTGAAGTTAGGTCACCATATAAGTGACTTCAGGAAGGGAAGTTCTCATGATGTATCTTGGTAAGGGAGAGATAGCATTAAAGCCTGCAGCTCACATGCTGCTTGCAATTAGCTTTATCCATGCATGACAGGCCAGGCCAGCCTCATTTCTACTTTCCCATTTAGTAAAATGTTTTAAACAAAGCATTAATTGTTTAAAGGCTGGAGCTGGGACCCTAATTTAGATGTCTGCTGTGTAGGTTTGTGATCTCTTTTAGCTGTTTCCTCTTAGGAGGAACTGAATCGCATCCTAGATGTGCGCGAGCGTCAGCCTGGCTGAGGATGACCGGCTGAGAAGCAGGGATGGAGGTGTTGGGTGAAATGTGTGGCTCCTCATCTGGGAGACGGGGTCAATGTGCATGGCCCCCATCTCGGTGCTGTGGGGTGGTTAACAGCCGCTGGCGTGACAGGATGCAAGCGGGAAAAGTGTGAGTGAACAGACTTCCCAAAACCACCTGCAAGGGTGTTTGCCCCGAAGCGGGTCACGCTAAAGAGGAAAATAACAATAATGAAGTTTGCTTAAGAGACGGCCATCAGCTGGATTAAATAGTAACCAGGAAATTACCAAGAGACTTCTGGGGAAAAAAAAAGGGAGTCGGCTTCAAAAGAAGTCTAAACAAAGCATACAAGTTCATGGTGAGGGAAGAGAAAGCCAGCCTGACCACATGAGACATCACCCCTTCGGCATGGGGTATGTGAGTTATGGGTGCCTGTAGCTCTGCACGTGTGGGAGGGGGTTAAAATTTGGGGGATTATTCATAGAAGGGTGTTCAGGCATTTGTAGGTGTTTGTTAACATTCTGGGTTATCTGTTGTATTGCTGATACTGTTCCTGCATGTGTAGCACACTGATCATCAGGTGATTATGTGACATTAATAAATCAATGACCAATTATTAATGAATCCCTGTGATTGAAACCACATGGGTGGAGCAGTTTTTCCCTGTGACAGGAACTAGCAAATTCTACCCTTCTCCCACTGGCAAAAATACAGACTGGAGTGGAAGTAAGGCTGAAAAACCTTAAATGCAGGTGTATTCATACAGTTCCTCCCTGAGACAACCCTTCTGGAATTCTGAATTCCTTGATAATTCTGGATTTTTCTTCTTTTTCTCCTCCAACAGCATTTCATTGTCATTCAAGGCAGACAGGAGCACATTCATTAGCCTAGATCACATGAATGTGTCTATGTGGGAGGAATTTAGCTCCATAACAAGGCTGATAATACTATTATACTGCATTTTCCCCTCTATATTTGTAGTAATAGGCCAGCTTGGATGTTCTGATAATTTTTCCCTGTAGGAAAGCATCAATATCAGACGTGAACTTCACTAAATGTGTTTCTTTTCTTTCATGCCAAAAACTGGCTTTCTCCATCATTCTAAATTCAATGATGGTCACAAGGCTGTTTTTCCATTTCGAGTTAGAACTACAAAGTTTCAGCATATTACTGACAGTTTTGGTTTTTAAAAAACAGCACTCCACTGAGAAGTATCACACGACTTCAGTGTGTGTGAGCGCACATTTCATCTATGTTTAGAAAACTATGTTTTAGAAACTTTCATAAATACCAGGTAGTTTAAACAAGCACTTTTGGTTTAGACTGTGTTTTCTCATTCATTGGTACCAGATTTGTGCTACAGCATCACGTAAGAGTATAAATTTCATCCATATGAAGTGCAAGCACACAAGACCACCTCTGTCACGTTAGAGCATAGGAGATGGTGTTTACACTAGTGTTGTGGTCCTTGGGGCTGGCAGATGGTATCTGATCCACTGTAAAATCTGCTTGGACAAAATTGTCTCTACAAAATATGTATTACACTTCAGCTGGCATTACGAGTTTGTACCACTTTGTGTCAAGTAACTGCAGTGTTTTTGATCCAGTGCTTTGTGCTCTAGGACCCAGTTTCTCATCTCATGGAACCGCAGCCTTGGATGGAATTCAGGCTCCATGAACTGGGCCACCACCCTCAATAAGATGAAGGGCTTCTTGTCTTCATGAAAGCCAGCCTGTTCTTCACCACTGCATCATCTGGTCTAATAAAAGATATTACCTCTCACTGTAGGCATTGCCTCTCTTTTAAGCACTTGACAGTTCAAAAGTTTCCCTCTCTGAAAGAGCATCTTGACATTTCTATATTCTCTATCACCAGAATAGTGTGTGAGCAGAATATGTCCATTATATGAATAAGACTGTTCTATCACAACAAGAAAACTTCTCCGGGAAGGAGTCTTCGATGTGGATTGCTCCCACTGGGTTTGCCTGGGTGGACAGCTGTGCCTCCGTACACTCCTCACGATTTCCCAGGGACTCTGTGTGCGTGAACGCTATTCCAAAAATGAGACTTCTGGCTCTGCCTGCAATACAAACACCACACCAGTTCATAAGTCAGTCTAATTAAACAAATGCAAGACCGTCCTGGAGATAAAATTCAACTGCTTTTGCAAGATTTGTTTAGTTAAACAATTCAGTGTTGCAAATACTGAAAAGCAGAAGTTAATAAAATAACCTCAGAACACGGATTGGTTCATGTTACAGCTGAAAGGACAGTGGATGTCTAAATAGCAGAACTCCTGTTTAAAAAGGGAAGGCAGAAGTAAGTGAATGACTAGTCATCTGTTTCAAAGATGCTGAACTGCGAACATCTGCATTTCCATCAACATTGTTAACCGCGATGAAATGTACCAACTGTAATTACTTTACCATCTACTGTGAAGACAAAATGCTTGGAGGAAAGAAGAACTTTTTTGCTGAACTGGTGCACGTTCTGTGTACTTTTTCACATAGATAATGACCTAGAAGCTTGATGACAGAGGCAACAAGCATCTTGAAGCAACTGAAAATATTTTGTAATCTGATGTCACTTTTCTTGCTTCTGCTGCTCAATCATTCAGCAGTAATTTTTTTTCATGATGCTTTCATACTTTTTTTTTTTTTCGTAACAAACAGCAGATGTCACCAGGACTTACCTTAGAAATTTATCTTTTAAGCAGCGGCCCTGCAGGCTTAGGAAATGGCATGAGAAGACACTACAGAATGCTCTCCAGCATTAGGATATGGAAGCTTTCAAGGGTCTGCCTCTGACAAGTGGACCTCTCTCAGCAGCCACTCTAACATTTCGCAGGGTAAGACATCCTGTGAAAACACTCAGTTCTTCCAGCACGTTGCCTGAGAACTGCTGCTTGCCAGAACAGATGAAGCGCATCAATGCAGCAGTTACACAGTTCAGATGTCAGAAGTCAAACTTCGGATTCTGGGAATAAAACATTTATCACTTATCAGCTGGGTGCTGAACATCTGAATAGAAAAGAGCCCTTTTGTTCTGTTTAAATGAAGGAGAGACCTTGATGTAAATTTGGTGCACCGACTTCACATTTTCATTGGACTCACATAGTTTTCCCGAATGTCCCAGCAAAGACCGGAGGAAAAGAAGCTGTGTCTATCAATCAGGCTCACCTACTTTAATAACTTGCAGTGACTAATCCTGCTTGATCCTTTACTTTCGCTATTTGCAACTACGGTTCTCAGCATTTTTAGTTTGGGTGCCTTCCCGCATTATTTAATGCGGGTGAAATAATTTTATTTGCTACAGAAGTTTTGTCAGAAGAACAAATTTTTTACTGGTAGTAAGTTACTCATCATCTGTGATGGGCGAAACAAAAAAGAAAAAAACATCTTTCTAGAAGTGACTAGTCTAGTGATACAGCCGTGGCTCCTTGATCCATTTTCTTTTGTGACATAGCTGGTTTAACAAGCAACCAGCTCCATTCTTTGTCTCCATCTGCTTTTTCTTCTCACACACACACACATCCTCATCTGTATCAGTCTTGCGGAGCTATGCTGAGCATTGGATTGCCAAATAATGAATTAATAATAAGCTATAATACCTCTTTAATTTTTTTCCTTTTAATGTATAGTGTGAATGACAGTGGCACTGGCAACTGAAGGAGCAATAAACTGCAGAGTAGATGTGGGAACACATAGCTATGAGACAAGATAGGTGGCAGCAAGGACAAGAACTTCTTAAGCCAGTTTTGCCATCCGAGAAAATATATGATATATCTACCCAGATGGGATATGGAGAAGTATGGTCCACATTAACAGTATCTGTTCTCTCTCTGTCACACATTCGTGCTAAGAAACTCCACCATCATCGGCAAGCAGTGTGTGAGCTCAACTCTTTACCTCTTTACGTAAAGAGGACTTAACGCAGTCGAGCGTGAGTTCTTAAATGTCTCCATTTCCTGTGTTTTTAACCTCCGCTGTGATTCACCCTTCTCCCTTTTTCTGCTTAATCCACCCTTCCCCACATGCTTCACTTCAGAAACTGCTATGCAAATCATGTTTCTAAATTACTGGGTTTTTTTTAGTTGTACTCATAAGGAATAGTTGCATCCCAAGCTACGCAACAGGTTAAAACCAGAAGTTACTTAAATATGCCTGTACATATGGTATTTTACTGACTTTAAAGACACTGTATAATCCTTGCCTCAGCAGTTGTATTGGTACAGAGTTTACTATTAAAAACATCCAAAAGTGATGTTTTTTCAACTGTTTCTGGTGTTCAGTTCATAGCTACAAGGATTAGCCTTTTCCCAAGATGCCAAGTTTTTCCATCTGCCTTGAAATGGACAATACTGGAAAGCTTTTACAGCCTGAATTTAGTGGAAAACGGCAAGGTCTTTTCATTTTTCTTTCCTTGACCTCCTGAGTCCAGCTCTACTCCTCCTGAGATCAGTTCTGCTCTATCCTTTCCTGCGCTCCATGATTTCCACTGATTAAAAGGATGTGCAGACACGCACTTGATTCTATCTTCTAATGACAATCATTTCACTTACTACAGGGTCTTTAAAAAGGGCTTAATCTCATCTAAAACATGAATGTGTGTGTTAATTATGGCCGTTGCATCGTACCAGAAATGCACAGAGTCAGCGTTCCTGAGCAGGAATGGCTAAGGTGCCTTCAGTCTCCTTGCCCTTCCAACTTGGGTGGCTGAGCCACTCATAAAACAGCTGTCAAACTGCTAGGATTAAATGATGCTGTCACAGAAATTATCGTCTTCGGCTGTGTTAGCACTGACTACATATTTGTAAAGAAATATCCACCAGAACAAAGCAGGATGTGCATTGATCTGATGGAGATGTGCCACAGCACCGTAAGGTCTACCAGCAAACCGAGGCTACGGTAGCTCGCTCAGGAGCAGCGTGGCCAGCCACCCAGCAGCCGGGTGGAAAGCTGAGGACACTGTCGCAAGCTGTCGTCCTCTGCCAGGGTACCAGCATCCTCAGGCATGTTTTGTATTTTGACTGGATGCCTGTAAATCAGCATGTCTGGAATTCTTTAGAGGGTCAGCTGACCACCAATTTCCTGGATGTATGTTTGGCTTGGGATAGTTATCCTATCCTTGTAATTATTTTGGTTTTACATGCAATTATTTTTATGCTTCCTTCTTTTAGCATACTGCTGATATTTTTAACTTTAAGCCTATTCCAGGTAGCTCTTTCCTGGAGAATTATGAATAATGATTATTTACAAAAGGTAGAATTCAGTCATTCTGCAACATTAGCCTTAAAACTTAAAAAAAAAGCCTTTGGGACTTCTCTGTAGAAGTCTTCCAAATAATTGCCAAGGCTGAGCTATTTCAGTTGTGTGACTAAAAATACTTTTTTCCCTGATTTAAAAACGGAGCCTGTTTCTTTCCCACAATTTGATGCAAACATTATGGAGTCAGCACTGTCTTGGGCCCCTGTCAGAAACAATGCCTTGAACGTGTTTAAATAAACTGTATTAGAGACACCAGGGACATCTGCTTTCAGTTCTCCCCAGTGTACCCTTTTGTAGCTCAAAGATCTCACTGTGGTGTTTATTTCAGCTACTGCTGAAGTTTACAATCCATTTACTTCCACGCCCAAGATGTGGAAAGTAGGAAGATTCCTCCACAGAAGCCCATTGATGCGAGCTCTTAATCCACTGTCTCTGCTCCCAACCTCATTCTTCTGGTTTTTGACATTCTGCTGGAAGGTTTGGGGCAGGTTCTTCCTGATGCTTTTCATTTTGGCATATACACTAGACAAAATAGCTTGTTTTTTTCCTCTTCCTAAACCAATGCGGGTCATTCTGGTATTAGGGCAGGATGCCAGTTTGGTGCACTCTGGTCTTGTTGAGTTTCCACCTTGTCAACTTTAAAAACAGGTGGGCATTTCCTTCCTTTTTTTCCTTGTGATTCTGCATCTGTCCGGTTTTCTAATATTTCTGTTGGTGATGTACAAAAAGTAGAGAGGCTTTTAATCACATCCCAAGCAAAGGGTCTGACACAATACAAGGGTTCCTGACAACACACACATACATAAAGAGAGCAGCATGGAGAGAACAAAAAAAGCACCAAATGGATATGAAAATCTTTGAAATGCTACCACACTCTTCTTGCGCAGTATTGCTTTCAGACATATTTAGAATTTTGCATTTGTATAACACTTTTCGTGTAAGAATTTTGGAAAACTATGGGAATGAAGCACAAATTCCCTAGCTGATTTTTGCCAGACTTTAGTAAGAAATCCAGCAGAACTCTAAATAAATCTATAGCCTTTCCCACCTTACTACCAGTTCTTCCCCACCTGAACATGTAAGTTTCTCAAAAGTCGAATTTATTTTAACACATAGCCATGTGAAATTACCATTTTATAGCTGGGAATTTGATAGGATAACATCCAGACCAAGTTCAGACAACTGTGCAGCTTGGCCAGCGGCTACCCCTAAGTTTCCACAGCCCAAATCCACTGCCCTATTTACTGGCAAAGTCATCATCTGTGCTCAAAAAGGGAGGCAATTACTCCAGAGCATCTGAAAGCCACATTTTCAACTGTAGCTCTGTGTTGCATTCTGTTTACTGCTTCTACTTATTTCTGCATGGTACCATCTGGATTCTGCTTCCTTTCTACTTCCTCATGGTTTGCAATTTCCTAAGTTCCTGCAGATATTTTTTGCATTTTGTGGACAATCAGCAATTTTTTAGCTCCACGAATACGGCTCAGCATTCCTTCACTTTATTTTTAGCCCAAACTGGCTACGAGAGAACTGCAGTTTGCTAGCTTTGAGCCTAAGACAGCTGACTCACTCAGAGACCGGCCTGGCAGATGGCTCAATCCCTCTCTAAAGCTAAGCAAGAACGGATCTTTGTCATTTCCAATATGCCAGCTGGTTGCAAATCCTCGAATACAGCTGATCCTTGAGGTGTGTCTGCACATGTTGCCTGCGGGCCTCAGCATACCCCACCCCACCCCGACTGAGAAAACACCCTCCATTCACTCCTAATTGACTTATCTTGGTTCTGTTTGGTTTTAGAATAGGATAGAATAGACTAGACTATTTCAATCGGAAGGGACCTACAACGATCACCTAGTCCAACCGCCTGAGCAATTCAGGGCAGACCAAAAGTTAAAGCATGCTGTTAAGGGCATTGTCCAAATGCCTCTTAAACACTGACAGGCTTGGGGCATCGACCACCTCCCTAGGAAGCCTGTGCTGGTGTTTGACCACCCTCTCGGTAAAGAAATGCTTCCTAACGTCCAGTCTAAACCTCCCCTGGCGCAGCTTCGAGCCATTCCCACGCGTCCTGGCACTGGATACCAGGGAGAAGAGCTCAGCACCTCCCTCTCCGCCTCCCCTCCTCCCGAAGCTGCAGAGAGCAGTGAGGTCGCCCCCCAGCCTCCTTTTCTCCAAACCAGACAAACCCAGAGTCCTGAGCCGCTCCTCACAGGTGGGTTTTGTTGTTGTCTGGATTTGTTTGTTTTGGTTCCGTTTGGTTTTGTTGGGTTTTGCTTTCGCCGAGCCGTGCCGCGGCACCGAGGGCTGGCCTTCAGTTACCAGAGAGCCGGGTGGCTGCACGCTGGCTGAGGGACCCGCCCCCGGGGCCGGCCGCGCCGCCCCTCGCCGGGAGGTGGCGGGACCCGCGCTGTGTCCCGGCGGGCGGGAGCGCTGCTCGCCGAGCGGGAGGAGCCGGGCGCCGCGCCTGCAGGTGGGGACGGGGAGCCGGGGCCGGGCGGGAGGGAGGCCGGTGTTGTGCAGGGCGCGTGGTGCGCGTCGCTGGGGCGGCGGGATGTTTCGGTGCCTCTCTCCGGATTAAACGCTTTCCGAAGCTGTCCGGCAGGCTGAGCCCCTCCGTGTGAAGGGCTACGCGGCTTCCCAGCGCCGTGCCGGGAGGAAAACGCCGGGTTTTATTCGCCGCCGGTGCCTTCCCCTGCCCGGCGCCGGGGGGAGAGCAGCCTCTCTGCTAGGGAGCCGGAGCGCGGGGACCTCGTTGCTGCCGAGTCCGCTCCGTTTCTTCCTCCTTTTACAACAAACTGCGGGGCACGACAGATCAATGCATTCCTCTTATGCCTGTGGTAGGCATTCCCGTTGTGTTGTGTTTTGTTTTGTTTTTTAATTCTAAATTAGGCTCTTTCTAACGCAGATTTCCATTGTTGCTGAGCTCTGCTTTTGGGTAAGCTTACAGGCATGCAAAATCAAGACCGAAAAGAGTTCAGAATGTTAAATGTAGAGTCTGCAAGACACATGGAGAATCGCGGTTAACGTGGTGGTGATTGTAATTCTTTCGCTGTTGCTTCCAGGTACTTAACAACAGCAAAAAAATGAATGTTTTCCCATCATGTCTCTCCGTGCAGTAGCTCTAGCCAGCTACAGCAGAACAGAAGTCTTCAAGCACCCCCACTCTAGAAAGGTAAGGCGAGGAAGGCATCTGAATGTTGGCTCAGTGTTTTCGTTAGCTGGGGGGACTTTTTTCAAAAAATAGCTTTTAGTTGTCAGTGGTTGTGGTAAATATTTTTAAATGCTGGCGGTTTCATTACGGAGTTAATTTTGGAAATACAGTCCCAATATTGGGGGGGGGGAAAGGCTGACTCATGCTGTGAAAAATGTCCAACTGTCAGTGGTTTTTAGTAGTTACGGCAGCGTGTTGTACTTTTAATGCATGTCTGTTGTCATATTTCCTTATAAGTGCTCTTTAATCGCTTTTTTCTTTTTTTTTTCTTTTTTAGTTTGATAGTTAAATACTAAAGGAGCTCTTTTTCCCAATCTGTGATATAGTTGAAATTGTAACATCTTGAAAGTAAATGGAAATCTTTTATCCTAATTCTCAGAACACCGGTTGCTTCTGATAAGATCTAAGAGATGGGAGGGTTGTTTAAAAAAAGATAAAATCTTAAAGCTTAGCACTCTTAATATTTACGCTTACTGATAAAGTACTTGCATTCACCCTCGTGTCAGGCAGTTGTGATACTTGCATCCTAAGAGATAGTCTGTTAATTGCTGATATTGAAGACTATTTTTCTTTTAAATAAAAGTAATTAATAAAAAATGAGTTCCTGTGAGAACTACTTTATCCAGTAATATCGACAATATGATATTTATATGTATAAAGCCTGCCTACGCGATGATTTCTCCAAATTAGTGCAGAGGGAAAAAGAAAGCACTATCAGATACAGAAAAGAGTATTTTTCTAAGCACTGGCATAATCAAACACTAAATATTTGAAATTCAGCATCCTATTTTTGGCCCGAAATATTCTTCTTCAGTTAAAAGGGAAATTCTATGTGGGTTTTAATTTCTTCTGCTTTCCGTGAGTCTGAAGGGTATCTGGACTAGATCTGCTCTCTGAGTCACCTCGCTGTCCCACGGGACCACATGGGGAACGTAGAGGTCAACACAGGGTGGCAGAGGACAACACACCTTTTAACTCCCTTCTGTTTGTATGGGATCACAGGGTGCAGGGGAGGGCGAGAGGCACCCTGGGGATATTTCTGTGTGGAGACGTCTCTCTGATGTCTGTGAGTGGGGAGAAGGCACGAGGTACGCCTTGGTTAAGTGCCTTTTAATGATGCGCCCATCGGAGCAGCGCACCCCTTTGATTTCCGTGGTTTCTGTGATGTGCTCTGCAGGTCCGTGACATACTTGAGGCAGTGGAGAGGGAGCAGGAGACGAATGTGTGACCCTCACAGGAATTTGTGAGCTTGGGGAGGAGACCTCTTGCTTTGCTGTCCTGAGTGTATCTTACTCCCTGGCTGGAATTAGCCCCTCAGTATCTGCGCTAAACTGCTTGCTCTGGTTCAGCTTACGCTGGTTTGACAATATGGTAAATCCGGCTTTGGGGTTTGAATTACCAAATTGGAAGCGTCATGACTGCACAAAGTGAAATGCTGATCTGGTATAAACCTGCTCAGTCAGTTCAGATGCAGTCAAAATTTTTGTCAGCTTATACTAGCAGGCTGTATGCCAGGTCAAGTCTTATCTATTTGTGTTGCTTCTTGCTTTATGCTGGGCCAACCACATTACTGATGTGAACCACATGTACTATGTTCTATCAAATTAGGCAGACGTAATTATGTGACTATGCTTGCTCCCAGTTGATGATACAGCTGGGAGACCAAGCAGCACATGCATCAGGTGCTTGTGGAGTTGGGGCCTCATAGATTTAGCTCACAGCTTGTATACATCTAAACAGGCTCATGCTTCCAGCTACAGATGGGTGGTTCCTTGAATTGTTTTCCACTTCATTGCTGTTGTTTGACAGATACATAGATATCTGATTCAGCATTTTGTCTCGTATATGCTTTATGCACATGTTTAATTCTCCTACCATGGAGAGTTTCTTTTGGTCACCTGCCTTCTGGAGTGAAATGCAAGATGCAGAGTTGGGATGCCAGTGCGCTTCAGACGGTGCATGCTTCTGGGGAGATTGTCAGACAACCAGAAATATAGGCACTGGTTAGGTGACTGTTGGCAGGCGTTAGCACGGTGTTCCTCCTACTGGGATGACTGTGAGACAGGGGGTATCATTACCAGAGTACGGTTGTCTTATAATCAAATTGTCTGCCCGTGTGTTCTTGTTCTAGTTAAACCACGAAGGCCTAAAGGTGGCTTTCACCGAGTCAGTGTATTCTTCAAATCCCTCAGCGAGGATTAGCTGCCTTGCTCCGACACCTCAAATCTCCGTTCTCTCAGGTATGCCAATTTGTTCTAAAATGCCTCCCTCTGGGGAGCTTTGCTGGTGCATGTACTGCTAGCAAAAGCTGTCGATGTTTGTGTGTACTAAACAAGTATAGTCTGGTTGGAGAGGGAACCTTGCTTATTGGCTTTGAAGATGGGACAACATCAAAGTATATTATACAGTTTGAAAGTACAGGGTTTTTTTGCCTTTTAAATGGTAGTTTGGCCATTTTAGTTATGCTGGCATTTTGAGTGCTCGAGTGAAATACTTGAACTGCTCAGATGATTCTTGGCAGGTTAACTCCTTGTTCATTCAAGAAATAGTTTCTCAGATTTTAACAGATTACCATAATTACTCACATGAGTATCAGTTGCAAAACTGAACTTGAGGGGTTTTTTTGTTTGGTTTTCTTATTGGAACTAACCTATTTCTGGTAGTAGCTTAAAATGTGGGGTTTGGTTTGTTTGGGTTTTTTTGTTGGTGGTGTGTGTTTTGTTTTGTTTTTTTTTTTAAGCTTGGCAGAGCAGAAGCATGAGTTAAATTTTTAAAACTTGTTCTTTTTTCTCTTACAATCTACTAAGAACAAGTATTTAGCAGAGTAAGTCAGCATGGTTATATGATTAGTACTAGAGATGCTCTATGATGCTGGAGTAGTGGAGATGACGAAGGATGAGAGGGCATGGAAAGGCTGTTGGGATGAGCTTTGCAGTAGGAGAGCAGAACAGTTGAAAACAGTAAGACTAAATGTTTTGTCTTGCACAGAAAAGATGCTGTTTTCAGCCCTGGTTAAGGTATTCCCGTGCAATTGACCTATCAATAGTTACCAAAACTGCTTTCTTTTCCTGAAAAGATTAAAATATGTTTGTTTGAAAGTCAGCTAGCTTTTATTTTCCCATTCCTGGCCTTACGCTGCCATGGCTGGCTACATTAGCAAGGTGTTTCTTTGCAAGTGCAGCCAGTAAAATGTGCAGTTTTGCTGCTATTTCTGCAAGAGCTTTGTCGTGGTAAGTGGGAGGTGGCTGGTCCCAATCACTGAGCTCTTCAGCTAATTTTGACCTGGCTTTACTAGGACAGCATTGCTAGCAGCTCTTGCAGTATAGCTTATACGTGATGTTCTTTAATATTTTTTTTGGCTTTTTCTTGATGAGGACTGCTTTTTATATAGACTTGCTTTTCCAAAGTACGTGGGGGGTTTTGTTTTGGTTTTGATCCCTTCATTAGTAAACTTTCTTATCATGCAGTTTGAGCGCCTGCTGGCTTCCAGGTGAGTGACTTGTGGAGAGGTTTACTGTTTTCCACTGAGATATGTCCAAGGAGAGTAACCTCCGGGCAAAGTCTGCAGTCTGCAAGACTTGCTGCTTTTTTCACCAGTGTTGTTTAACATTCCTCGTGGTCCTAACTAAGAGTTCTTTGCCCTGGAAATGAATCTTCTTGATTGTGTCTATTCTTAGAATTTTACAACCGACTTATCTTCCCCAAAGGAGACAGTCGTTAACTTCATTGTCACGATGTGGTTGATAGTTTCTTCTTGAACATAGACTTTGTGTCTAATCTGTCCATTGCCTGGGTGATGGCAGTTCCTGTGAGGCTTTTTGTTCAAGGTATAGGACTTCAATTTATTCTTGAATAGCTACTGGTTGCAGCGCACACTTCTGCATCACGCTACTGTTGCCATGTTCGCCACTAAAAGCAGTATTCCCATTTTCTATTGAACTGTAGTTTTGCAGTAGATTATGTAGGACCTTGGCAGGCAGTATTTTTGATTCCTTCAGAGGCATTATAATGAACTCGCTGTGACAGAACTAATTTTCTTTATGGGTTCACGTAAATGTTGCCACCCTTATGAATAATGGACTGAAGGTTACTTTAGCCTTTTCCTCATGAGGAGGAGTGTCTGACCGAACTGAAACACACAAGCATGTGACCTTTTATTAGTAAGTGTATATTTTTTTTTCTTCCTGCTGTATTGGTACTCCCTATGTCTTGCTATAATGTGACCTTCTCTTTTACTGGCAATAGAACCAGTACCTGTACCGGCAACTGTACCTCATCCAGTTTTGTAGAACAATGATGTTTTTGAGCACGCTGACAATCAGTCACCATTAAAGTCCTAACTAATTGCGTTTGGCTAGCAGCAGCATACTTTACTGTTGGTTTATTACCTAGCCTTATCAACGACAGAATTGCTTCCTGACTGCAGAAAGCAAGAGCTTTCTTGCAGGAAGAGGCAGCAGAGTGTGGTGCGTGAAGTCAGTTCTTCCCTTTCTTCTCGCCCATGTTAAACATAATTGCATTTTATTCATGTTGTAAATTAAATTTTTTTTTTTTTTTTTGTTTGGGATTGTTTCCTAACCTCTTGGTTTCTTCCCTTTTCTGAACAGACGAATACTCAAGGCCAGCAGTGATTGGACATGCCAGAAGTTTTGGATCGTACCCAGACAGTGCTGAAGCTATCAAAGACATTCTCGTGTCTGTTTTAAATGCATCTGGTTTGAAGCCCTCTTTGGTGCTGGAGCAGACCAGAATGCAGGGAGCTGAGCATCTGGACAGTGATGTGGAACGGTGGGAAGAAAGCAGTGATGGGGATAGCCATGACGACAGTGACAGTGATTCTGCACATCACAACACTGCCTGTACGCAAACAGACATTCGGTTTACAAGGCACCGGGCATGTTGGGACAACACGTGCTGCGATTCCTCTAAACCTTCGCTGGATACTTTCTTTTGTCCCCGTTACTCTGGCGGCGATCCTGCTGCTTCCTCCTTGAATGGTTTCGCTCTTTTGGACGTGTCCCCTCTGAAGCGTGACTGCTTTACGCAGGTGACGTTAACAGGAGGCACTGTCACATCAGCTGTTGTGTGTTCTGGAAAAGAACGTTATACCTCCCCTGAACGAGACTTGACTTTCACAAGGTTTCTTCCTGATTCAACTGTTGGTAAGACAGCAGATCTGTTGAAATACCCTGATGCTTTAGAGCCTGCACCCGTCAGCAGCAGTGACAGCAATTCTCCCAGTGGACTTTCCCAGTCGGAGCCAGTCAATCGAACAGGTAACTTTACAGGTCCTTTTTTTTTTTTTTAAGATTTCTGTGCTAGAAAAGACAACTGTAGTTGAAATGGGCCTTGTTTATGGTGATTGCAAATTAGACAAATGCTGTAATTCAAAATAGGAGAGGGGAGAGAAAGAGCTTAAAAATGAAGGAGAAACAGAGGGTTGGACTCGGTGAAACGGGAGACACTTATGCTTGCGGTAGTCGTCTGTCTTATGACACAGAAGTGCTTCTGTAATATGCAACCTTCGGTAAAATGTAAAAATTGCTGAGCTGTGAGCAATGTAGAACATCCACTGGATGAGGCTTCCACGATCTTTGTCTTGTCCTCACTGTTACCCTTCTCCCAAAAGCAGATAGCGTGGATCTGGGCATTTGGTAGTGATTCATGAGTGTGTGTGGGCTCCCTAGGACATCTCCTTGTGTTTGAGGTGAGCTGGAGGAGAGGGAGACCTTTGATTCTGGGGTTTTGGAGGCAGGGCATTGACATCCATCCATTCTTGTTATGACTCAATTGGCTTGTGCCAGAGCGGGACTATTCTTCCTCTTCCCCTTTCCAAGCGCACCTGCCATCTCAGAGACACATAGCCCCATCCGATGCAGATCAGGATCTTTTTACCCCTCACCAGTTTCTGCCCGTATGGATATCCCGCATGTTGTCTGTGAAGAAATGCAGACTGAGGGCTGCTGGCAAAGGGTGCCTCTCCTGTTCCTGCACTGGCAAGGGGCTCAGGGCAGCACAGGTCCGTAGGCGAGGACCTGTTCAGGTGGGATGTTCAGCACAGTGCCTCCAAGATGGCTGGCGGAGCGGCTGGCCTGGCCTCAGGGCTGCGTGTGCCTCTGGGAGGTGCGCCAGCCTTCCTGGGCTGCAGGCCAGGGTCCCTGCTCCTCGTCTGGGACAGCAGAACAATCCCCTCATGTTTAATACCTAATGTTGATACGAACAGCCTTTGTTACAGTGAGATGAAGCATTTTTATTTTATTCATAAAGGGTGTTACAGGTATCTAAGGGCTTATTCTTACTAGATACTGAGCCCTGGAAAGATGGTGCAACCGAGTCCTGATTTTCTATTGGAAAGAAGGTGAGCAGCAGGGAGCACTCAGCCTGCCTTTGTATTATAAATAAAAATGGCAAAGGCTGTTTTGTTTTGTTTTTTGTTTTTTTTGTGTTTTGTTTGTTTTTTTTTTTTTTTTTTTTTCTTTTCTTCCTTTGGTCAATAGTAGTCCTAGTGGTGACACTCCATTGAGCTCTACTTCCAAGCTCTGGTCCTTCCTAGCTATTCACCAAGAGCTCCTCCAAGGCCTCAAAACAGCAGAGAGATCTCAAATAGGCACGTGCTGTTGCAGGACTGGGAGCTTTTAACAGTAATAACTCTGTCATCTGGGATAGGATGTTGTCAACAGTTAGTATGGTGATGATTATGGTTGTTTCCTTCTGCTGAGTGTTTTGGCCCCATGTGTTTGAGAGGTGCCCGTCAGGGAGAAGGAAACCACACCTGGTGGTTGGAGCTGGCTGGGGCCAGTCGTGCAGGTTTGGGTAGCCGGGTCTGGAAAAAACAGCCCAGGCTCTCGGTGTCAGCAGCGACCACGAAGCATGTGTGTAAAGAACAAATAAATCATGTGTGACTCGATCTTCTGGCACGAGGAGGACGTGTCACAAGCTTGTGTTGGGTCAGTAACGCTGCTGGCTCTCCAGAAAGCAAATGGAGGAATACGGCAGTCAGGTGACTGAAGAAATAGCGTCCTTGATTTTACTAACAAATACTTCTCACGGAACCTGGGATCCTGTTAGACACTGCGTAACGTGGTGGGCTCTGTCTGCATTAGACTGTGGTCTGTTCTGTACAAAGTGAAAACTTCTGCATTTCATCATTCCTTGTTGCTTCCAGCCATTTAACTTGCCACTGGGTAGCCTGGGGTGGGGGGTGTGAGGTCTCATTCTCCCCTGCATTGTGCAGGACTATGAGGATGGGAAAAGCAAATGGCAAACTGAAAAAGAAGAAATAAAATGCCTAATTTGAAGGCAGGAATTACACAAGAGCATCTCCTGACTTGCCATCCTTTCCATTGCTGTCTCAGAGGTGGTGGTTTCTCAGTTTCGTTTCTTGCAAGAGAATTGGTGAGGAATGCACAAGACATAAGAAAATGACGTAAGATGACTTAAATCAGAATAATTTTTTTCAGTGGGATTTTCTGCTGGTCCTGCGAGACTCCTGTAAGGACTTGTTCATACTTTTAAGGGCTATTCTCCGGTGGCCTCATGCAACCTTCTGAAAAGGCTCCGTCATTGTTAATGAAGAGCCTGTGACTGAATTTGGTGTTTTCTGGGGGCTTTGTTGTGGCTGGTGTGTCACTGGCAGTTCACAGGGCTTGTTCTTGCTTTTAACCTTGGTGTGCACCAAGGTTGCTTCCTTTTGCCACTCTTGAGGGCTCTTCCCCAGCCGCAGCAGCCTTCAGGCAACAGTGCTCAGGAGCAGAAGGGCAACCAGATTATTTTTTGCATCAGATCCAGAGTTGCGTCCCATTGCTGGATGCGCTGGGCTCCTTCCCCTTGCTCCTTTGCACTTTACTTTTTTTTTCACTTAAAGATGCAAGAGAGGAAGCCCCCATTAGATTTCAAAATGATATATAAGATGAATTGCATCTTACATTTTAAAGAGAAGGGAATAATTTTCCCATTTCCTTATTTCTGCTTATTTTTAGTTCAGAGAGTAATGTTTGTTATCTTAACTGATGGGAATGTAGGCTTTTACCAAGCTGTAGAGCTTTTAGCGCTTACCTGTACTCCCTGCACACTGCTTATCCAGTAAGATGAATTATCAAATAGGGATGAAAATAACCTAATTAGGTGATTAAATCTGTTTTGAAAAGTCAGATCGTCAGCCTTTCCATTTTTCCTCCATGGTATACACAACGGAGGTATTAATAATTCTGTACAAAAACACTACATCTGTCTCACTGTGCTTGAGCACAGTATTGACTTTCCAGCCTGATGTCACTGATTCTCAGGGAAGCATAACATGGTTTCTATAAATAAGGCAATGCAAAGAATCTAAACTAGGCCTGAGAGTCAGTGCCCTTTAGCTGGATAAAAAGTTTTCATAAATTATTCTCATGTTTTGTGGGACCTCTTTATGCTTTCTGTGACTTTTAAACAAATTTAGGAGTGGCATTTTTTTTTTTTAACAAAGAGCCATTGATTAAGCCCTGTTATCTGTAATGGCTTTAAATGCAATGTGTGGTGGTAGCATTTAGATATGGTCTGTTTTGTCCTGTAAACATCACCACAGTGAAACAGAGAAATCGCTTGGTTATAAGGCCAAAGAAGAAGTAGTAAACAAGCGCCAGTCAGTGTTTGAAAAAAACAACAAAGCAAACAAAAAAACCACAAACAAAACCTAAAAAACAACCAGGAGCCATTTCCTTTCATATCTCATTAGTGTGTACATCCACAGACATGAAATATAATCTTCGTCATCCTTCCAGCAAATTTCTTGTAGCAGTAGTTGTGAGTGCTTTGAAAACAAAACATGAGGGCATGATCTCACACCTTCAATTCTCTGGGGAAGAAGATTGTGACTATATATATATTTATATATAAAAAGCAATCCATGGTACATCTATAGAAAACCAGATGCGTGCCCTGCTGCATAGTGAAAAGTTCTTAACGGGGAAAAAGAGATGAATTTTGTTTCACATGCTCATCATACTCAGCAGCAAATGCCAGGAAAACAAAACAGCTGTTCTAGGAAGCAGGGAGTACTGTGGCTAATGCGTCTGCCCCAGTTGTACGTATTACCATGCAGTATGGGTTGCATTTGGAAACAGGAAGGAGATTTTCTTGAGATACAGAAAAAAAATGGCAAAGCTTTTTCCAAACTGTCTGTAGTCACACAATACCAGCAGCGATTCAGGGAATCTTTTAAGGCTGATGCATCTCTCTGGATGCCCAGACAGCAGTGAGATTTCTTTTTCTTCCAGCTATTGTGAATGAGCAGAGAGCAGTGTTAGCTGGCTGTGTTGCAAACTGCAGAGCATCACTGTAATCCCAGCCCAAGGTTCTGGCTCTGACAGTCCCCAACAGCTCAGGCTGTAGCTCATAGCTGGGAGAGGGCTGGTGTTGGGAGCGCGGTGGTGCTGTCACCACACGGCATTTGAACTGTGTTTCCCTGGTAGTTCATACTCATGCTTCAGGCTGCCAGGGGTAGTTCAAATGCCAACGTGTTCCTCACATCTCTCTCTCCTTCTCCTTAACTTCCACCACAACCTCCAGCCCTAACGGCGTTCAGTTTTGGGAAAGAAAGTTTGCTTTGCTTTCTGGAAATCACCCTGCACACATCCTGGGAGCTGCAGAGGAAGAAATAACTAATAAAAGTTCTTGTTACACCCACAGGTTCTACTTCTCCTTTGAACATAAGTGCTATACCCTTGAATCGTTCGTTGCAGGACATCTGCATGCTTCCAGAAGATGTGGAGAAGGTGAGGACAACAAAGACTATTGTCATAATGTTTTTTCCATTTTATAGTGGCAAAACCAAATGACAGGAGGCGTTTCTCAATAACACAACTTTCTGATAGATGGACTAATCTTTACAAATACTGTATTTTCCCTCTTCTTCCCCTCTGTGGGTGAACCTACAAACCTAAAATGCCTATTTCTTCATTTATTTTTACTCTTAATACATTAATTAAATATTTTAATTATTTTAAAATAATGGAAATATTTTAGAACACTATACATTTCCACTTTTCATTCCATCATTTTCCCACACGTTCCTTGAGACCAAACTTTAAGATTATTATAGTCATTTTAAAGCTACGTTAGAATATGTTATGTAGAATTTGTTGCAGCTACATGCATATAGATGGGATTTACCTCATGCTTTTACTATCGGGAGATAGGGAGAGGTTGGGGTTTTTGTGTGTGCTTATGATAAGCATGTGAGCTTGCTGTAAAGGAATTACAATATGAATAACAAGCACAGTAACTGTAACATCTGCAGTAATTTAAGTGGTTTCTCATGGTTTCTAATTTGCCTAAGGGGTCCAAATGGTCTTAGGTGTGTTGCCAGGTGGGCAGCCCATTTGAGCTTATAAACAGAGATAAATACGAGAAGATAATGCTGTCACACATAACGCTGTGTGCTAAATGTTCATCTTTTCTAACAATTGGAAAAGAGGGGTTAATGTTATAATTAGTTATTGCAATGAGTAGGATTTAATACAAAAGAGCTTTAAAAATGTGCCTAGAAAAGGGGATTTTTTTTTTTTTGCTGGACTGTGGATGTGCACGTGGTCCCATGTCCTGGGCTCAAGGGGTAATCATCTTTGTGCATAGCACTGGTTTTACTGGAGTGGCAAGTTCTGCGTTTGATTTGAAGCTCTCAGCGTCCCTGAGGTGCATTTAAAAAAAAAAAACAAACCAAAAACCGCCAATAAATCACACATCAAAACCCAACAAACTTGTGAACTAGCTTTTCATGTTGCTTTTTGTGAAAGATGTTTCAGAAAGGAGGTGATGTTTCTCCGTCTGTAACGTGGGAACCAAAACCGAAGTAATTTGCTTTCAGTCACCAGGAGACCAGTGAGTAGATATCTGGATTAGAAACCACAGTCTGAGAACTATTGAGTGAGGCAAGATCGCAACAGCTACTTCTCCTGTGCAGATGATTGGGGTCTGATGTGATTACAGGTTAAAAGATATCAAGAACTCGGTCCATTATGACTGAGACTGAGGCTGCCTTTAAAAAAACTAAACTAAACCCAAACCAAAAACATTTTCAGGTTGTGAAATAATCTCTTTGAAACTTAGGAGACTGAAAACTAAGGTACTTGTAGTGTCAGCAAGTCTTGAGAGTTGTAGTTGTGTGCCAGGAAGGAGATGGGTCAGATATTCTAGGGGAACTTTCCACTGATGCGAGTGGGAGGGAAGAGAAATAAGAAGGTTGGTGTGTCACAGCTGAGTTGGGACCGCTTCCTAGCGTGACGGACCTCGCAGGAGGCAGAGCTGAAAGCTGATAGAGTCATGCTGAGTACCGGAGTGCCTGTATCCTGTTCCATCTATTTGCAACTCTCAGATAAGCTCATAATTGTTTTTATCAGCAGGATATGCTGATGTGCTGTGCTCTGCCACTAACTTGGGGTTAACCACTGCCACACAGGCTTTTTGAATCTTCAGAGTAGATGTCCTCTTTATCTCCCAAAAGCAAAAAGGCTGTTTAATTTTTTCCTTTGCTAATGGTGTATCCTGAAGTTCACTGAAAGTTGTCTTTGGAGAAACTGTGCACCAAGCAAGTGATGTTAGTTATTGTTAGGGAAAAGATAAGTCTGTTCAAACACCTACAAGGACTTGTGGGCTCTTTCTAACGTTGAGATTAATCTCTTTTAAATGTGTTTGGCTGTGGACAATAAGAAAGCAGTGATGTCTGTTGTAGTCCTTAAGATTTAGCTATTTCTAAACACTGATGTCTTTCTCCATGCTTTCCGTACAGGTTGTAGGGGATGTCACAAATACAGATGTGAGTGGTACAATTTTCTGAGCATAAGCAACTTTTTAGAAAGCTTTAATTATTCTGCACTCAGAATCTCTAGCCTTAGGTACTGCCATGGTAATTTAGGCAGAGGTTTAGCCTTGCACAGTGCAAACAGATGCAGTTGAGGGGAGAGGGGGAGAGTATCCTGGGCATCTCATGAGTGTTCACCCACGCACCTGAGAGCACCTAACCCTTCACGATGCATCCACTTTTGAACTGAGCCTGGGCTAGGAGGCTGTGCCCAGGCCAGCAGCAGTAGCACAGGTGGGGCTGGTGGGATGTTCTGTTAGACCACAGGAAGCAGGGGATACAGCAGTGGTATTGGGGCAGAGAGCTCCAGGTTTGTCTGGATGTCTCAGTGGTGCCAGAGGTGGCTTTACAAATTCCCTTTTCCCAGAAGATGGGTGATCCAGGCAGGCAAGATGGTAAGGGACACCATGGGGAGGGGTTGTCTGGTGGGGAAATGCCACAGTGAAGCTTTAAAATGACTACCTTTTATTTAAGGCAGCGTGAACACCAGGGGAGCTAGGTTCCCACTTACCCATATCACACTTTCTGTGCAGCTTTGAGTTGACCATGTAAGCTATCTCACTGCATATTCCCTACTTCACTGCCCTAACACATGAAAGGATTTTACTAGCTTCTGTGCTACCCACCACCTGAAAATCCCTTCAAAACCTGCCTCTTCTGGCCCCATCCAAGTTAGCGTGCATGCAAAACTGCTTATACACACTGACTTGAAATTAAATCCTATTAAATAGTTTACATGGATTCACATTTGCATACTAAATAATGCGGTGTAACTAGAAGACTATGTCCCTAAAATGCATACATATTCATCAGTCAGGCATGTAATCAAGTTTGGTTTTATCTAATAGATGGGTAAGATAAAAGTAAATTGTATGTTTTAATCAAGGGTGAGGCAATTATCTGGGCAGTTGCCTTTTGCATGTTGTCTCTGAATTGCCCTTGGGGTGGTTTTTTTGTGTTTAAATGAAAGGTGAGATAGCCTTACATTTTCATTTCTTGAGTTGAAAAAGTATGGGGAAAAATTATATATTTCACTTCATCTTAAGTAAAGATTAAATATGCTGTGTACTAATGAGTGTTCCAATCTTGCGTCCAGGAAAACGCGCACTTTTTTGTTGCAGATATGATTATAGCATCACTAGAAAAAATGAAGTGTAATATCCTAAGCCAACAAGCAGAGTCCTGGAGTGTGGAGGAAACAAGTGGATCAGATGGCAGCTGTCACACTGATTCGGAGTTATCTTCTTACCCTGGAGTGAAGAAGTCTGATTCTTCCGTTGCCTCTTCAGACAGTGGTTATGAAGGCAAGCTACTTAGTCTATAACGCAACCTTGTCTGACAGCCTTTGCCATTTATTTTTGTGCAAAAAAATACTAAAATAATTTGAGCATTGCTTGGAACCAAATCCTCTGTCACCTTCTTTGAGTCTCTCAACAGAGCTGCCTTCCCTCAGGATCATTATGCCACAAGTGTTTTCCCTGTGGGTCAAATTCTTCCTTTTGAATGCTCACATCTGTGTTTTGTTGGTTTTTTTTTTTCCCCCTCTTTTACATGAAAAAGAAAATGTAAGGTTGAAGCGCCACATGCCAAGCACAACTCTCCATAGAGCGTGCCTGTAGTTGGCTGGTTTTCTCTCTGCTTAAATCTTTTTTTGCAGGACTTGAAGCCTGGCTCTTTCCTTCTGTGCTTCTGCAGCATGCAGATCGGGCCACGCAACTGATTTGAGTGAAACTGCCCAGAGTATTAATTCACATATAGTTTTGAGGCAAGATAATAAATGCTGCTGGCACTATAATGCTTGAGTCAGCACATGCATTTTCAAGTAGATTTTAGTCTTGAGTAATACGGATCTTGGGGATGGAACTTAAGTCTAAAGTCTAAATGACATAACTTGTGGGGAAAAATGGATGGTGTGCTTGCACGTGAGAAGGGGAGAGACCACTGATAATATAAAACCTTTTGGTTTAGTCTGTAGAAGCTTCTTCCTAAGAAACTGAGGGACATGCTGTATGACAGACTCCCAAGAATTGGCTTTCTGTGTGTGTGTATAAAAATAAATAAATAAAATTGCTCTGTAAATACAGGCTGCGTGCTGAAGTTTTGGTAAGTGAAGAAAAATGTAAATATAATTGTAGCTACTCTATAAATGCTGGAAAGGTTTAACTGGTGGTGTCTTTGTTCCGGACAGGCTGTGCTCCGCTGCCTGTCAGCTCCCCAGTGCATCTACCATCACATCATGAGGTTACCAGATTTCGTTACCACAGTGACTCAGAGGATGAATATGTAATTATTGGTAAGACTTTAAAATTATAACTGCACAAATAGCTCTATTGTTCATCTGAATCTATTGCATCGTTTGGCTTAGTAGATGTTATCGCAGGAGAAATAACATGAGAAAATGGAAAGAGCGATGTATGCATGACTCTTTATTAAAAGAATATTATTAGAATTTTTTCTAATATTATTAGAAGAATACCAGTGTGGTGCAGGATTTCCTTTCTACAAAATAATACATTTGCTGGTTTGAGGGACTGAAATTATGCCTAAGGATTAAACCCAATGAATGTGGGTGAGCAAAGTGTGAAACTGGCACAGCCTCAGCCAACTATAGCAGCATTGTTTGAGAGAATTTAGGACATGGTCATTTCCTAATTAAAGAGGTTGATTAGGTTTTAGGCAGCCCTCCCTCTGCTTCAGGACTAGAGCAGACTGTCCCCTTATAGTCACCAGTGCCCTGCTTCTTTTCAGGACATCCTGAGTTTCTTTGGTTACCTTCCGATTTTTACATATACAGAAACCCTTAAAAGTAGCCTGAGCAACATTTAACCTCTCTCTTATTTTTTCCTGTTAACAAATGCTTTTTTTTATCGCTCCCTTTGGTTTTAGAGATTCGCTTATTTTTTCACCTCCTCTTTTCCTAATCTAAGAATGAAGAACTAGCTCCCAAAACTGCATTTCTAGTAGCAAGAGTTATTTTGACGTGTATGAATGGGGAAGCATTTGTTTTCACAACAATATGTGTGGCCAAAACTAATGCTACCAATGTGAACACCTTGTCTGCACAAGCATATTTTGTCTATATAAACATAATGAAGAAGTGTGTGCTTTAATTCCATTCATCTCACCTGTTACTAACTTGCTTATAGTGTTAGCTGGCACGTTTGTGATCGGTGTCTCCAAATATCTGTCACTGTCTGAAAAAATTAATGTGCACTCTATTGGTTCTGTATATTATCATTTGCGTCTAGTGCTTTCTGGCTGGACCTGGACTAGCAGGCACTTAGTCTCTTCTTACCAATTCTCCTGCTCTTGAACGGAGGCTGATGGTGATGATATGATGCATAGCTGTTAGGGAGTACTCTTCATCAGTGGATGTCAGAGATCTGCAGAGGAGATAAGATTCCTTATGCCTGTGTTACAACCAGGGCTGAGGTTATTTCCCACATCCAGCAAGGGTGTTGTAAAGATGAATATATTTGAAACTGACACTGTGGTAACACAGAAAGTAGATTTAAAACAGTGCTGAGTAACAGAAGCTTTGTTTCTTAGACGGCTTGATAAAATTTTCTCCTTTACCGCAGAACTTGAAGACCTTGAAAATCTGTCTGTCGCCCCAGATGAAAGGTAATGCTGTGTACCTTTACTATAATAGCCCGGTGGCACTACCTTTTCTGTTGACCAGCTTTCTGGTGACTCTTCTTGCCAGGGCAGGGAAAGATGTGGGAGTGGTAAATTTGGTCCTCCCAAGGAAGGGAAAGGAATGCTGCTTGACAGCAAATGTCTGTGGCGCTTGGCCTAGTAGAGCGTTTCTCTGGTCCTGGAGTCTCGCTGGAGGGTGGTGGCTGTGGCTCTGCAAAGGCCTGGGTGTATCAAAGCAAAGGGATAGGAATGAAGGGATGGGAGAAAACTTTTCAGGGATGCAGAAGAGGCAGCGGAGCTGCTGATGACATGCTGCTATTTTTCACTGTCTGTATTGCTTAACTTTCAGATCATCTTTTGAACCAGGCAGCAATTCTGCTGAAGCAACAGCCCAGGAGTTGTGCAGAGCTTTCAGAAAACACTGGTTGCAGACAGACTGTGCAGTTCAACTGTCTGGTTGCCTGAGCTCATCTAAGCAGAGAGTGAGTCTGAGCCGAAAACAGCGGGCTCTTTATTTGGTTCCCCAAATAATCATTGTCTCACTGCAGCTGCTTCACTGTTAGGGAAAGGAGGAAGCTGCATTTAAAAAAAAAAAAAGAAAATAAATACAGACGAGTACTTACAGCTTATTAGTTCACTTTAGATAAATTTTTAGAAAATTTCTTCTCTCTTTAGCAATTTTCAGCACATCTAAGATGTGCAGTTGTGAACGATCGGGATGTACTTTCTTATTGGACTGATAGAAGGGAGTTTAACTGAGAGGGGGACTACATGCAGGTGAAAACTGAACTTTAAAATCCTGGACTATGAAGGGAGACGTTTCATAGCATTTAACATACATCCAGCTGATGGGCTGTTCATCTTCACGAGTTTGTCTTTCCCAATAGTCTGAGCTGAAAGAAGAGATTCCAAGAGAGCTTGAGTCCAGTTTGAATCTGGCTGAAGAAATAAAGATCATATCCAAATTAAGAGGATCTTCTGGCTGGTCCCCACCAAGATCGCAGATTATATTTAATATTCACCCTTCAATCAAGTAAGTCTAAGGGATCTGAGCGTTGTCGTTTAGTACAGCATGGGGATTTGTCTAAAACCTGCTGAAGTTGATGGAAAGAGCCTGGGTGATTTAACAGAACCTAAGGTTAGAGCTAGTGCGTGGTGCAGCCTTCTGCAGTGGCTGTCACCAGCTTCGCTAGAAAGCAGATTGTATCTTTTTCCCTCTGATGGCACGTCCTGATTGACGTGGCATGTGCACTTTTACATGTGATAATACACATACCGTTTGGTGTTACGGTGGCAGCGTGCTTAGCTGGACTCTTAAAAATTTCATTTTGTGAGACTACCTGGAGAATATTTTTAAGAGTTTCCCCGCTAATATTTTATGGGGAGTAGGTTTTCAGAAAGGGGGGAGAAAACAGTGTGTGTTTGGGGAAACTGCTGTCTCACTCTGCATAAAGTGCTGTTAAATGCACACAGCAGGCAAACTGGCTAATTCCCTGTGTTGTTGCAGGTCCAGTTGCTTTTTCAGTTGCAGATGTGGATTTCCCCCTCCCCCTTGATATTGATGCCACCTTAAGAAATGGAAAATAAATTAATTCTTGCAACAAGCTATATTTAGAAGCAGTAATTGATGGTATATTCTCCACAGAATAGCTTAGAGACTCACTAAAATAATAATGTGCATCTTCTTCCAGAACCCCCTTCTTCATGTGGAGGAGTAGAAGTCAGCTCCTAATTTGGGCATTTTCAGTGGTGCCAGTGTAGCTCTCTTGCACTTTGGGAGAACGTTAACTAAACTGTGTTTTGGATGCTGAAAGGTGTAACTGTTTACCTCTGTATGCAGGAGAGATGCAGTGGTGGCTGCCCAGAACTTCACGTGTGTTGGTTGTGGAACCCCAATAGAAAGCAGTAAGTATTACCAAAAGGGAAAAAACCTAATAAATCCATTAGTAGTAATCAGGCTATAATCTTCAGCAACATAGGTGTACCACAATTGTAAAATTATCTGAGCTAGAAGGAAAATATCATTGTTGGATGTGCCTGCAATAATAAAATGGGCAGCGGGATCCTACCACTGCCTGGAATTTCTCATTGCAGACAGAATACAATACTTGATAGATGTCCTTCTCATACACAGTAAAAATTCATGACAGTCAACAACAAAACAGGAAAAGCTATTAAAAAATCAAGCTTCCAGGCTGGAAAGTGCTGGTTTTACATCTTCTAATGGTTTCTTTCAATAATTCTTTCTCTGTGCCAATTTACACATTTCCAAAAGTCTCTAAAAAGAGACTTTATGGAAGCTTTATGCAAGCTTATGGAATGTGTGGGTTTGCTCTTTTGGGGTGTCTTTTTAAAACTTTCTTTTCTTTAAATCTTGATCACAAAATCCTGCTTGTGTTTTATTTGTGATACTTTGTGAGAACTGCTTGAAATCATGACGATTTACAGGTCTGACAACCAGACCTTACCTAAGAAATCTTTGAAGTGGCTTTCAAGACTTGTTCTGGGTCTGCTCACACAAGAGCAGCATTTGTGATGGCCTGTAAAGTATCAACAATCTGTGATGGGACATTAATTTGAGCAAACCTGAGATGCTGAGGTAGCTGGGAAAAACCCACAAACCTCTCTATATGAAAAAGTAGTATGCAAATGTGACTCCAAGATCAGCTTGTCTTTCCATTTGGTGGAAGAATTTTGTTGCGTGTTTTATCTTGTGTCTTTTTTGCAGGTAGAGCAACAATGGTTTCTCTAAGATCTCACGGTGATAAACATAATCAGTTCAGTCTGACAAATGTGGAAGTGAGGAAAGCTTTCTCTTCTAATGCAAAGTACAGACCTTGTACTTGTGTTTACCACAATAATAAAACCCTGTACTTAAAATAAAAAAAATTCTTTGCCCCTCACTCCAGTAGATCTGAGTTATTTAGACAGAATAGGCATACAGACAAGAGATACATCCCATAAATATTCACAACTTCATTGCTATCTGCCTGCAGAATATATCAGGAGACTCCGCTATTGTGACTACCTGGGGAAATACTTTTGTGACTGCTGCCACAGCTATGCCCAGTCTTCCATTCCTGCCCGAATACTGATGAAGTGGGACTTCAAAAAATACTACGTATGCAACTTCTCCAAACACCTTCTGGACAGCATATGGCAGCACCCAGTTTTTAATGTGTTGTGTATTAACAAAGCCCTCTACGTGAAAAGTAAAGAAATGGACAGGGTGAAGGTAAGTGTGGCCTTTTTTTATTGGGAATTTGTGGGTCTGAGACTTTTGGGAAGAACTCCTTAGGGCAGGTTGTCCTTTGCCATGTGTGTATGTGGGAAGGAGGCAGAGTTGGTTTCTCCGCACTTAGACTTCTCCCATCACCGCTTCTGGGACTTGCCCTCTCTCCTCACAGATGAAGGGGCAGGAGGGAGAAGTTCCCAACCTATGCCAGAGGTCTCATTTCCCTCTTTGTCTTTGGGAGGCGTTTCCTTATTGGTTTCCAGTTTTAGTTCATGGGGGGCAGCTGGGCTCCTGCAGTAAATATTTACCTCCGCTTGGCAATTGGCTGCTGGAAAGCTCTGGAAGTTTTGAATGACTCCTTAATTTTGTGGGCCATTAGAGAACTTGGCTCATCTAAGGGCTGTACCTCCTACAGCTTGAGGAAGGGTGCTCTGCCGAAGATTACAAGTTGCCGTGCACTCCCTTCTTGGCTGAGGAGACACTTACCTGTTCTTACATAGGTTTGGGTCTAGCATCTTGGTGTGCTGACATGGAGCTGTCTGTAGCATTAGGAATTGCTTCCCTTGACAGTGAATAAAAGTAGCCTTTGCCTTCCTTGGCCTTTCGTGCGTTAGAAAATCCATTTGTTCAATTCTGTGCTGAGTGTGAAGTTCCTATTTTTAGGTGTGGCTTGATGTACTGGCAAGGGTTGCTGACTCAAATAGTGGTGTTCCTCACTTATGATTATATAAATGCAATTGCTTTTCATTTAAAATTGTTTTGGTTTTCCCCTTCATCTTTTAGGAGGCGCAAGAACAGCTTTTTCATTTAAAAAAGCTTTTGAAAACCTGCAGGTTTGGTGAAAGGTATGGGCCATGATCATGCATGAAAAATAGCTTAATAAAATGTACCTAAGGTGTTTATGGAGCCTTCTTTTCTAGAGACATTTGAGTGCAGTTTTATGAGTTAATATGATCATTAGAGAAAATTCTGATAACAACGCTTCCTTCTATTGCACTGCAAATGTTGAGTGAAGAACAGGTTTTATGTGGTAGCTTTCTGTTTCTTGTAACATACTTAGACATTCGGTTTTAAAAGTTGAATGATTTTTGTTAGGTGTGCATTTTTTCCTACTCTGTCTCTTAGGTTCTCACTCATTCTTAAAAGGTCAAAGATACTTATGTATATCTCTGAGATGATTTGTCTTTAAAAAAAAAAAAAAAACCTAAAAAAATTAACAAATGTGTTCCTTGAGAGTTTAAAGATTTCTTCCAGAAATCTGTCATAATGCTCGATTCAGTTTATTTTATAAACATACTCAGATGAAAGTAGTAACCAAAAGTGATAAATACCAAAACATGACCTTGCTTGTTGCTGCAAATTAAAGATTTTTAGTATTCACCTTCCCAAACTATGGGCATAACTAATAGGTAGACATGTGAATGATAAAACCTTCACTGCAGAACTGCTGAACTCTTTAAAAACAGACATAAACAAAACAAGCTTTAAAAGTAGGTTTTGTTCTCTCTTTGACATGGACCTCTTTTATGCATCAATTACACGTTGTTCACTAAAATTAAATAGAAATGTATTTTAATGTCTCTCTTCTGGATGACCACCTGTGATTCCATTATAGAAATAAGCATTAGGATCCTCACTGTACCTTCTACATCAGTGATATTTTAAAAGTAATAGCTATATTTTCAGTGTTCACCCGCTCAGTACAAGCATAGTTTCACCCAATAGTGACCTGTGCAGGATAAAAACCCTCAAAGTTCTCTTTGCAAAAAAAAGTAAATAACCCTAGCTTATTGCATTAGATACTATATGGGATTTTACCTACTGTTCCTGAGGTAGGAGAGAGCCCTTTGCACATTATTTAAGAATTGCTGGGATAACTGTGCATGGCAGCTCAAATGCCTGAGGAATGCACATTTAAAGCAGGCATTTTGCTCTAAATCCCAAACCCTCCAGTTTTATTAATGTGATCTCAAATTGGGAGGGGAGGTAGGATTTAGCATGAACTTGCCTTGTATGATACCTGAGTGACTAGAGAAGTGAAAGAGGCTTACTCTTCAAATATTCTTGAAAAACAACTTTTTGTAACTTGATTTGGTTTTTCTTTCTCTTTGCAGTGTACTGAAAGAATTTGAACAGGTCCCCAGCCACCTGACAGAGGAGCTGCATCTCTTCTCACTGGATGATCTGGTGAAGATCAAACGAGGGCAGTTACTGCCCCTTCTTAAAGATATTCTGAAGAGCTCCACCTCCCATGTGGATGGTTGCGAGGTAAGGAGAAGCCAGGGCTCTTAGTGTCCTTGCAGCTGCTAGCGTGAGGAATATCCCTGCTGACATTCCCAAATAATTTTTTCTTAGATTAAAAGTAAATCGACTCTTTTGCTGTCTTTGTAGCTCTGTCAAGCGAAGGGGTTTATCTGTGAATTCTGTCAGAGCGCAGATCTGCTCTTTCCATATCAGATTGCCAAATGCAAAAGGTGCACAGGTATGTTCCAGACCAAACATTTTTCTTTATTCCTTCGGGGGATGTTGGTGCGTAAAACTGTTGGGACTTATTTTAGGAAAACATTGAGAACTTGCTTTACTGAATGCATGTGTATTTGAAAACCGTGGATAGCATGTATCTTTGAAAACCAGCCTGTGGCAGCTGTCTTGCATCAGTGAATTCAGAGAGCAAAACCAGGGACTTGTCTGAACATAATTATGGCTGCAGGGGGAGGCTATTTTTTGGGTCTACGCATGAGAGAGCACCTGGGACAGTGTTACACTGCTGCTATATCAGATCTTCCCGATGTTCACTGTAAATCTTGCGAATCCTATGAAAATCTTTAGTCATAGTTATTACAGTGGTGGTTGTTTTCCCGGCCTTGCACTGCTTCTGTTTACTTTTATACTTGGGTGAATTAGATAGAACATCCTTGAAGGAACACAGCTATTGATTAGTTTTTTAATTTGTTTTTTCCTGAATGTTAAACTGCTTGTATGTATAAACAGAGTGCAAAACATGCTTTCACAAAGCATGCTTCGAGTCTGGAGGCTGCCCCAAATGTCTGCGGATTGCAGCTCGGAGGACGCTTTCAGAAACTCCGTCACTGGTGCCTCCGTGAAACTGGATTCCTCTGATGACTGCTGATTTCAGAAGATGCTCAAAGCCAAATCTTCAGGTGCCTGACTAAGAATTAAATAATGTTGTTTTAGACATTACTATTTTTAATGTGTCTCTCCTTTATGGGGGGTTAAAAGAAACAAAGGGAAAAAAAAAAAAGAAAAAGAAGACTAATATTATTGAAAACTCACCCTAAAGGTGAGTTTCATTGTAAGGATTTTAAGGAGTTTCATCTTAACTGGTGACAGAAAGACTGGATGTTAATTCTGTGAGCAGCCTTTTGTTACTATGTTTTGTCCTTGTATGTAAGATTTTTAATATTGTATTTTTCCATATAAAAATTACTCTTCTCTGTAATTCTGCAAATAATGTATAGACGGTAAATGAGTGTTGGAAATCCTTACCTGTGTCGGATTTTGGAAATAGGAAAAAGTGGTAAAGTACAAAATCATTCTCTCAAAAGCTCTACAATAGAACAAGCTTGTCTGCAAGCTTTAGGCAGATGCTGATCTGAAATTCTCTTCTGGTAAATGCTTAATGTGAACCAGTGGATTTTAAGTTTCTTTTACACAGATGTATGCAACAGCTTGTGGTGGGTTGACCTTGGCCTGCTGCTAGATGCCCACCCAGCTGTTTTCATTCCCCCTCCTCAACAGGACAGGGGGAGAAGGTAAGATGGAAGAGCTCGTAGGTCAAGATCAAGACAAGGAGATCACTTACCAACTACTGTCACAAGCAAAACAGACTCGAATTGGGGAAAATTAAATTTATTGCCAATTAGAAATTGAGTAGGGTGGTGAGAAACAAAGACAAAAACTAAAACAACAACTTGCCCGTACCTCACCCACCCTTTTTCCCAGGCTCAACTTCACTTCTTCATTCCCAACTCTTCTCCCCTGCCTCAAGTAGTGCAGGGGGATGGGGAATGGGGGTTGCAGTCAGTCTGTAACAGTTCCTCTCTGCTGCTCCTTCCTCCTCACGCTGGTCCCCTGCTCCAGTGTGGGTCCTTCCTGTGGGCTGCAGTCCTTTAGGATAAACCTGCTCCTGCATGGGCTTTCCAGGAGACCTAATTCCTTCAGAGAATCCATGAGTTATATATATCCACGTGGTCCAGTGGGGTCATTTCCACGGGCTGCAGGGGAATCTCTGCTCTGGTACCTGGAGCACCTCTTCCCCCTCCTTCTTCACTGACCTTGGTGTTTGTACTGCTGTTTCTCACTTCTCCCCCCTCCCCCCCATGGTGTCTTGCCCTTTCTTAAATACATTTGCTCAGGAGTGCCACCGTCTTGGCTGAGGTGCTCAGCTGCGTCCTGCGGTGGGTCCATCGGAGCTGGCTGAAAGCAGTTGTGTCTGGCATGGGGCAGTCCTGGCCTCTTCACACAGAGGCCACCCTGCAGCCCCCCACCGCCAACACCTTGCCACCTACACCCAGTACACCACTCTAGAAGTTTCTTTCCAGAGCACTTAGAAATGTGAGGAGAGGCAGTGAGCGAGCAGGAGAGATGCTCCTGTTTAAATCCACCCTCACGCTTGCAGACTGAGTCCTTGCCTAAAGGTGAAGTGCTGGAAGTTGAAAGCAGCTTTCTTTCCCAGCCTGGTCGGTTACTTCTGATGAAACTGGCTGAGGAAGCAGCCCCTGTCTTCAGAAACCCAGAACAGCTGCTTGAACCTGTAAAAACATTTTTCTGTTTGTGCCACATATGAAGTACGAATGAACAGAGAAACCCCAAAACTTGAAAGCACGTACCCAAGTTCTGATCTCTACAATGGGGTGCTCTTAATATTTTGAATTTGTTGTTCTCGTTTTGTGCTTTGTTCTTCCTCTCCTCACCTGTTAGCTTCAGCTTTTAGCAAGGAAAAGATCAGCTGTCTGTTACCAGGGTCTGTGTAAGTTCACCTCCACACTAATGCTCACAGTACTAGTAAGCTCACTAACTCTTCCACTTAGCTATTTTTTCTGTGGCCAAAAACAGCTTACCTACTTACTGCTCAGAAGCAAGATTATCATCTCTTACTCAAGATCACCAAACGGATACTGACGTAGGTTAAGACGTGGTGAGAAAGAGCCTTATGCAGCTGACTGTATTTAATATTACGCAAGAGTAAATTCTCATTTAAGTTGGGTGCACGACTAACTGAATCACATGAAAGGCCTTGCTGTAGGGATTTTCTGCTTACGAAGGAGCTCACCTGTATAATCCTTCTGTGGGATAACCTGCAGGGCAACTGAATACATCTTTTTCACTATTCATTAATTTAGAAGAGCTGATCTGGTTTCTGGCTGTGCTTTTCACAAATATTCAAGTCTCACTAAACAGTAGTGGTACGCAGGAGGGGGAGCATCAGAGAGTGAGTTTCCTGCATCAAGTGTTGATACTTTACATGCACTCAGTTCTGTCCAGGTCTCCATAGAGCCTGTACAGCTTATCCTGACTGATTATTGCTATGTACCACAATGTATATCGCAGCAAGCGAAGATCCTCCATGAGTTTGAGTAGCTGGCGGAACGCGGAAGACCCAAGAAGATCAGCACGCCTATAATCCAAGTAAAACTAGTTAAAATGTTCTGCTGCTGAAGCTAAAGTAAGAAGGACGAAGTTGTGAGGTGCCAACAGGTTGGTCACAAGTTGGAAGGAATAACGGAGGCTGCTATTTGCTGCTTTTGAGGCGGTGGTGCTCTTGACTATTAGGTCTGGAGGAGGGTCATACCAAAACCGCGTTCTTGTGTGCTGGTGTCAGCACAAGATACCACAGGAACATGCTGCGACCATTCACCCTGAACCTCTTCTCTGGTGGGAAGCAGGGCATGGGTGACTAGACCTGCAGCCACAAGGTGTTCTCAGTGTTGCTGAGGTGAGAGTTTCTTCTTATCAGCTGCTATCCTGGGATAGCATAAAGCAACCACAATAAAACTGAAAGCATGCACTGTATCTTCCTGTATTTGGTGATAAAGTGGCTTGGACAGGAAGGGGTCATTTCTGTGCTACAAACCCTCTAGGTGTCTTTAGGGTGTAGTCGTGTTCTTTGAATCAAGTTTTGAGACTCATTAAGCTGCTTAGATCAATACTGTGCTCTTCCTGAGCATCTCTCTATGGATAAGTACCGAGTTCGACCATGTCTGAGGTTAAACCAAGTAAGGCAAATCCAAGATAAGAACTTTAAGAAACAAAAGCTATATGGCTACAGTGAACTTCCTTGCAGGAAGTAAAACCCTACATGTGGAAGCTCTGAATGCTTTGAGAGGAGAAGACATAGAAGGGTTAGGCTGTCTTACCAAGGAGCTGGGCCTGTTCAAAATAAACTGCCTGCTAGCTAGAAAGCTGACTGTGTTTCACAGAGGACAGTGACAGGAGACAGGACTCTTCAGCTAGGGAAAGAAAGGGAATTGTCGCCCCTTTCTGTTTGCCTGAGCAATGAGGACCAATGCTCATTCTTAACAGTGGGTTTCCATGATGCCATGTGGATGCAACAGGAGCACCTCTGAGGACCCTACTGGAGGAGCACTCTCAGGGGCACGAGAGGCAGAGAAACCTATTCCTAGTTAACTGCCTGCCTCACTCCACAGGCAGAATTCAGGTCAAAACAGTTTTATTAGTAATTTCCATAGGAGCAGGTTTTCAAAGGAACACAATACCAATTTCTCACTCTTGCTGCTAACAATTCTACCTGCTTGCCCACTAGTTATTTCTTTATACTGATTTGTTGTATTTTTCCTCTTAGTTTCAGTTGTGAGTTGTCTGGAGGTGGAAGTGCTTTGCTAAGACTTCGTACAGTGCGTTGCAGCCAGGATCTTTCATGATACATTATACAGCTGTTGCTGTAAATAATAGAATAATACTAATTGCCAGGCGTAGTATGGACTCACAAATACAGGTCTTGTTGCAACTGTAAGCAAGTATGTCAAGTAATTAAGTAGTTTTATGGGCGCATATAATTCCAGGGATGTCTGTCACACCCATTCACTTTAGGAGAAGCAAATATCTGTGTTTTATGAGAAATGATATTTTGTCTGGTTTTGCACACAGAGTACACAACCTCCTTCAGCAGAAGTCTTTCACCTCTTGATGTGCCTATTTTCATATTTTTCATTTTTCTAAAGGAAATTTACCACTATTTCCCCACGCTTGCTCTGTGACTGCTGCTTGATACAGTTTTCTTTTAGGCCATCAGTCCAAATACTCTGAAAAACACCTGAAGTCTTCTCTTTAAGATACCACTTGTACTTATGTGGTTCAGTATTGACATAATCAGTGGTATCCTTTGGTCTAGAGTATTTGCCCTCCCTCGCGATTCTGAACAAAGCTACAAGACCCTTTCATTTTGTACATATAAGCGCCATGTTTGATCACATGTTGCATATCTGTCTGACCACAGACTGAAAAGTCTTCCGAAGATTGCAAAACCAGGACGTCATTAAGGGAAATCTAATCAGTAAAAGAGGGAAAGGAGAGGTAAGGAATAGATTTACAAGAAAGGTTTGGGTAGCATACACTTTAGTGGACTGTGGAGAGAGCTGAGCAAGACTGGCAGCAGTAAAAGCAGCTCTGCACTGAATAAATCATCCATCCTGTCTACAAAGGATGATGATATTTTACATTTGACTAGATTAAAAATAAAAATGCAGGTTAAATCTGTTATCAGTAAATTAAACTTCCCCAGAACTGGTCTCTGGTACTGAAGGCAGATGGTGCAAGATGGGCCAAGTTCAAAACACTCCATGCTTTTGTTCGCCATGGGGTCGCCAAATCCAACATGCCTGTTGTGAATGGCCCCACATCCATGCTAACTCCTGATCTGTATTTGCTGTCATGAACTGGTGAAAAGGAAGCCAGGCACCAATGGCCTGGATCCCATAAAAAGTGCTGAAGTTGGGATTAAGGAGGAACTGAGTAAAAAAAATGCAGTCTTATGGAGGCCTTAGTTAGATGGTCCTTTCCAGTAAAAATTTTTCCATTGCCTGGAGGTCTCTTCTTCCTCAGGCCCAGAATTGCCCTAGTCTGAGCGGCTTGATTCTAGTTTCCTGCCTGTTGCTGCCTGGGATTTGGAGATGGGGAATTCTGCCTGAATGATGCACAGATGCTTGCTATAAGAGAGAGCTCAGGGAACAGGACGAAATGCTTGCGGAGCATCTTTCAGTATCAGCTCTTAGCTGGAAACATGCTTTTATTCAAGTGCCTGTCTTGTGCCCCAGCACTGTGTTGCTGATGTTGCGAACAGTGCAGGATCTGAATGTACCCAGAGCTTTTTGGACAATGGACATTTGTAGGAGCTGAGCTGGACTGATTTTTGACAGCTGCTCCCGCTGCCCCTGTGTCACTTATCTGAAATGATCTGACTGACCTTACTTCCCCAAGCAGCAGCAGCAGCAGTTCCTCTTGGATTCCTTTCTCTGCTATTTTAGTCAAGGCCCTTCCAGTTGTCCATAGAGGCAAAATGAAACTGAGAGGTAAACCTCCAATGTTACCAGTCCCTCTTCTCCTAGGCCTGTTTTATTCAATTTCTAAACCATTTTTACCTCTTTACAGCCTAGATGAATTTCTTTATGAGATGCGCTCCTTATGATAAATAACATAATAAAATATTTTTGCTATTCCATAACCTAAGGAT
This sequence comes from Aptenodytes patagonicus, assembly GCF_965638725.1. Taxonomy (NCBI): domain Eukaryota; kingdom Metazoa; phylum Chordata; class Aves; order Sphenisciformes; family Spheniscidae; genus Aptenodytes; species Aptenodytes patagonicus. Next base: position 195,199,931 of record NC_134949.1, on the reverse strand, counting down.
GACACTGAGGAAGATTTAGCCAAAAAAAGGGAAGAAAATTCATTGAGGTGGTGTCAGTCTGAAGAAAATAAAAAGTGCTGTGGAGTAGCACAGACAGGTCCTTGGAAAGACCTGCCTCCTGCCTTAGGAGACACCACCGAGAAGCATTCCCTGGAAGAAATCACAGTGCCTTGCATAAAACAGAAGGAATGTGGTGTTGTGGTCACTTCAAAGCAAGTCAGTGACTCTGCTGAAATGCTGCTATTGTGCATCAAGGAGCGTGGTGTGGGAAAGGAGAATTTATTTGCCTCACCTGGAACTGTGAGCCATTTTACTGTGCTCTCATCTCAGTCCAACAGTTATTGTAAATCAAGTTCCCCCTCCCTGGGTTCTCAGAAGGTGAAACTAAAAGCAGGAATGGTTTTACTGGAATAGGGTATGTTTTCAGGCCTCCTACACATTTCATGGATGAGACAAAAGAAAGTGAGTAGTAGTTTATGTGCTAACACAGCACAGAGGATATATCCATGCTTCTCCTGTAACAGAGGCTTTCCGAAGCTAACTCAGACCCTAGTAACATCTGGCTGCAACAGCAATGTTCCTCTCACAGGAAAACGCCTTGGCACAGCATTTTCCTGTGCCAGCACAGCGCTAACATGGCCAGCATGTCGTGCTGTGTCATGCTAGAAAAAAGTTTGTGGGCCTATGGCTGAAGGAGAGCCCCAGGGCTACTTAGAAGTGTAACAAAAGATTGAGAAGTCACTGAAGTAGGAAAATCTGATGAGATGATATGATGAGCAATTGGAGAAAAGTGTTTGCATTGTTTTGTGGATAGCAAAATGCAGTCGAGCTGAGGCTGAAACAGCCCTGAGGAAGTTGATGGTACAGATGAAAGCACACCCCAGATCTAGACCAGCATCCTGAGCAGAGGAGCATCTTTCTTCTCTAACCTTGAGAGACACAACAGTGATGGAGACAGACTTTCTTGGGAAGGATGAAATGCACAGAGAAGGGTGAAGAAGCCCTGTCCCCCATAGTAAAGTTTCATCAATTTATTAGTCAACATGTTAACAGCACCACTCATCAACTTTCCCTCTCAGAGTCTGCTTAACATGGAGGATCTGGTTGCCCCAGACTCCTCTCTAAATGCCTTTGAAGACACCTAGCTCTCTCTCCTTGTTGAATAGCACTGCGTTCGCTGTAGTAGGGCTCTTTCAGTAGGTCCCAGCAGTCAGGCACAAGGCCTGTACCAGTTAGACAGGCTGGACCCCCCCCCCGACCCCGATCCCCAGGATTTCTGTATTTGAAAGACTGATGGGAAAGCAGAAATAACTACAGCATATCCTACACACTTCCTATTTCAAAACTGCTTTCTGGCTAGTTAACACACGCGCTTCCCCTTTTACAGACCAAATGTGCACAACTGCTGCTCTAGCAGGTGCTGGCTGGAGATGGCCATGACACTTCCCCAAGTCAACCTTCCAGTTGCTCCTGCCAGGAGATGGAGAAATCCACAAACAGCCCACCTACTGGTTCTGGATCTGGCCTCTGATGCTGGGTCCAGGGCCTCTCTCCATGAGTCTTGTCCCGGCGCTGTGCTGAGTGCTCACCAAAGGAATATGATGACCTTACTCTCATATCTTCCCTGCAATTTACCTCACATTTTTGTCTTCCCAGATCTCCTTTCCATGGGGAAACTCTTCAGGCCATCCTACCCCATCCTTTCCTCTCTGATTTCCTGTGAACCCTTTCCAAGGGTTCCTAGCTTCCACAGCCACACCTTTTCCCTCTAGCATTTCCTCTGCGCTTCCTCTAGCATCTGCCACCAGTGGTTGTCCGGAGCCTTCAGCATTCCTTCCTTCACACCTTACCTGCTAAGAAGATGCATCTTGGTGCCTGCAGCTTATTGCCTTCAGCCACTGTCTCTCCTGGGCACTCATCTCGGGCCCAAATACTCCCCTGCTCTCTATCCCTGTTCCTCCTCCAGAGGAGCAACCCGAAGAACTCTAATTTTCCAGCGCGTATCACATGAATTGGCATTTGACTATTACTAAGAGACTTCACTTTCTCCATGACTGGAATCCCCACCGCTCTCTGTCAGGTACCTTTTCACCACTCATCTTTCTTCCAACTTGACCTGACTGCCAGTGAAGCCTGGAACACCTTTCAACAACTTAACTACGACTCTGTTTCCCATTGACCCTTGTTCACCTACATAACTTCCCAGTCCAAGGAATTCAGAATTCCAGTCAAGCTTACAGGAAAAAAACTTTCTGGTGGTGTAAGACTGAGCTAGCTCACACTTCTGCTTCCCACATCCTATTGAGGACAGAACACAAACACATGCTTTTTTCTCAGAAAAAGGAACCAATTGTAAATCCTCAGATTTTATAATCCAGGGAGTCACACCTGGTCTAGACCTAGAAATGCCATTTACAATGCATCATGAAAAAAATGACACTTCTTTGTCTTCAGAGGTGGGCTGTGACCACATTTGCTGTAGTATCTGACTGTCCTTAGGGCGCTATTTGCCAAGTCAACAAGTCCATAGGTGCTTCCAGTCTTTCATGTGCGCTGGATCTTACCAGGAAAACAAATGCTGAAACTATGCCAGTGCCTAAGGGCAGATTTCTCAAACAAAACCTATCGTCCAAATTTGACAGCAGATGGCATAAAACTTACCCGCTGGTCCTGCCACTCTGCTGTGTCATGGATCATTTCAAGCACTGCTCATGCAGGGACGGTGGGCAGCTGGTATTTACTGTTTGCCACTAACTCATCCTGACCGACCAAGGATGTTGTTACAAAAGCCCGTGTAATGAATAGATGACCTGTGGCTACACAGGACTTCTCTCCAGAGTTCTGCCTGAGTCCGGGGAAGGAGGAACAAGAGGAAAGTTGCTGACACGGAACCGTTTCTCTTTCTACCCCAGTGAAATAAAAGCTGACCCAGGGATTTCCTGCTTTTTGCAAAAAAAAAAATCTTTGTCCCCTCCCTCCTCTCTGCTAAGCAGGCATCAGAATTGGGGGGGTGGGGGGTGGAGGGGGGTGATCCCTGCGTTTGCACTATGACATGCAGTGCTACAGCATTTGGCACCTGGGAGTTACAGAGTGAGAAAGAGGTCCCAGGGTTGCACTGAGGCTGAGCAGCGAGGGTGCCAGGGTGCCACTTGAGCAAGAAGCTCTGGCATGGCATATGACCCACCATGTGGCAGTTCATGCACTGGGGAAGCAGGAAATTGTGAAATTTATACATAAGCTTGAGCTTCTAGTTATGTGTGGTGGTTGTAAGCTGCTTGTAGAAACCCCAGGTGGCCAGTCTGGTATTTAATGGTCAGCTATGTGCCTGCACAAGTAGGTACGTAGTCGTGCCTGCACAAGTAGGTATGTAGTCGTGCCTGCACAAGTAGGTATGTAGTCGCGCCTGCTCCCGGGCTTCTCAGCCACAGGCAACTGGACACTGAAAAATAAGACATCACTTAAATTTTGCCCTGTGCACTGCCCGACTTTGCCCTAAGCCAAGATGAGGGGCAAGAAAGGAATGAAGACGGGTGTGTTTCACATGTTGATCAGAAAGATGTGCCTTGACCTCCAAAGGGATTTGGCACAGTTCACAGGCAGGAAGACCGAGGACAGCAGTGACTTGTATCTGTTCACCACCTCCCTTCCCCCCAGCCTCAATCAATAAAGCAGAAACCTGTTTTCCTCTTATCGTGAGAGGTGCGAGATGCTTGCTCAGCTGGACTCCAAGAGACGGCTCAGTGTAGATGGCATAAGAGATGGGGCTGTTGCAGGCGACAGGAATAGCCAAGAAACTAAGTGTGCTGAGCTCAGTGAGAGGACAAAACGAGGAGCAGCTAAGAGTGAAAAGCAAAAGCTCGGAACAGCAGGAGCAAGCCTGTTGGGAGTTTTGTAAATGTGATGGGGCAATGGATCGTTGCTGTTCTTCCTGTTGTAAACTTCACTTCACTCCCCCTGCACACACATCTTTCCTGTGCTTGCCTAACGCACAACTGGGCGGCTGCAAGTGGTTGCTTCCTGGGAGGAGGACATGCTCCAGAAAGGACCAGGCGACCACACTGCGTGCTCCAGCTGGTCCAACACCCAGCTCTGTGTGTTGGCCTAGAAACCTATCTGTATTTTACAAGTACAAAATGCCACGGGTGTAGCCACACAACCAAGGAATGCAGTACACAATCCTCAATCATTGGCTTTTCCTCCATAAGCAATGGGAGAGGACATGCCTGTCAGTTATTATCTGTGGCCCAAATCCTCCCTGCTGGCTGTGCAAAATCAGTGAATGGGTGTCTGTCGCTCACAGCTACCTTATCCTCTGCATGCAAAGGGAAGAGCCCTCGGAGTGTCTTGCTACACCATCCGTGTTACCTGCACCCTTAAGCCACCTTCCAGCTGACTGGAGCAGTGAATTGAGAAAGGACTTGCAATAAAAAGGTTCCTTCCCCTCTAACCCTGCCTGCCTGTACAGGTATGTCCACACACCCCTCCTTCTACACACATGCACACACACATGCACACACATACACGTGTGTTTAAAGGAGCAGGGCCCAATGCAAAACCATCAAGAAATGCCAAGTTTAACTTTGGCTGAATTACAACCTCTCGTCTCCAAATCGGGCCACATCCGAGAAGCAGGAATGCTGTGTATTGACCACCCAGTAATAAGCCATTGCTGCGCTATCTAAACATGACATGAAAGTCAAAGTCATATTTTTAACGATCTTTTGATAAATCAAGGTAATGATTTTTCTTCTAACCTCATCAAAGCTTTGTCCTCTGCCTCCAAGGTACACAATTTCAAAATCCCGAGTTAGTGGGAAGATCAAACTGAGGACCCCAGCACAAGCTGGCTGGAATTTTAAGCTTTTCCAGTCCTCTCTTTGAGGAGCTGTGTAAGCATGAGCTCCGTATGTAGGCCATCACATGTAAAATATGATGCCTATGTCCCAGCATGTGGGTCAGATGCCTTAAGTTACACTGCAATAAATACTGCTACTAAAATGCTCAAGTATAGTTTTAGGGGGTAGATCTCTAATGCTAGCTTTACATTTAAAGGTGTGTTTGGAAGTGCCCTGGGTGAAGAGGAAGGCAACTGAGGCTTGAAGACTTTCACAGAAGAGATGAGAGAAGCATTAGTGTTGAACTGAAAAGCTGTGTATTCCCAAGCAGCAGCTTTGTTCACGTTTGACCATAATTTTCATTTCACTCCGTCACAGAAATTTCAGAAGGTGACTTGCTCCGTGTGCCTTGCTCTGCAGGATAAGCAAGACTGTAAGTGATTCAGACGGTTTAAACCTCGATCATGTCACTATCTCATCACACCATGCTACATGTATAAAATAAATAAAAAAACCAACCCAGTTTCACAAAGCATTAAAACTTCACGGGGAAAGTACCACTAGAGGGGGCTGGTTGCACATAACTCCGTTTAGGTTCCTGCACTGCAGGATAAGTTACCGCGATCGCCGCCTTGGTGCCTCAATACCACTGCAGGTATGTGGCCGATGCAGCCCTAATGGACACCACCAGCCCGTGCAAACGCACCTCAGTGTAGCTCTAGCCACATAAACTGCAAAATCTGCCCAGAACCAGGGGCAGAACCCAGAGTGCTAACCTGGGCGATGTTGCATTGCTGTGTTCGTGCTGCTCTCTATTCCAAAGGTGCGTCTGCAGAGCCACCCCAAGCTGGGGATGAGCAAATGTTCATCCTGGGGAAGCAATGCCCGCACGCACCAGCAGTTCTAGTGTCTGCAGAACACAGCTGTACCACGGGTTCGCTTCAAGCTCTGGCTCCTCATTCTCACAGCTCCAAGCCTGCCCACCTCTATTCCTATATTCCCTTAACTCTTTTTACTATTCACGTTTTGTGAAAGACACACCAAGTGCCAACTTTCTCTGCTGCTGCCAAGTTAGCAATGCAGAGAGTACAGCCTTCTGCCCCTGGAGCCTGGCGGAGAGGCTGTGAGTCTGGTCCAGAAATCCTGAATGCATTTGGAGCTCTTTCAGTCTGGAGACACTTTCTATTAATTAGTCCTGGGAAGCTTTACAGCCATTCCTAAAATAATGGAAGAAATTGCATAAAGATATCCCTAGAGCAGCTCAATGTTAGCAAACGATTTTTCTTTGGAAGACACAGGACTACTGTTCTTTAAAAGCTTATCTATTCAGGCAGGAACTGACACATACCACCTCCTCCATGCTAGCCTGGCACAGCCCAGCTCTCATTTTGAAGCCAGACAGGGAAGCAGTGCTGCACTTGAGATAATAATAATAACAACAACAACAACAATAATAATAATTTCAATTTGCATGGAGGACAATGTAACTGCAGCTCACAGCTCCTCCTCTGCCAGCCAACTCCAAGCCCAGAGCACAGGAGGTCGTATGTGTTCATGTTTATCTGTGCCTGCATCACCCCTTGCAGAAGCACCTACTGTATTCTGCAGTGCCAGAGTTCATTTTCCTTGCTGTAAGCAGCCAGGAACAGGTGAGAGAAAGCCCAAGGCTGCTGGTAAGTTTACTGGGGATCTTGCTAGTTCCTGGATTTGGTGATGCTTTGAAATTATTTTGAATTTCAGCCATGGGCTCTTCAGCATGTACAAATCCTCTGGACTACATCAGTCCCAAACAGCTTTAAAGAAAAATAAAAATCTCCCTTCCTTCTGTACCATGGAGCTTTTCCCTTCCTGCTCCTCTCAAAATCGTGGGGTGGTTGTTCAGACCACCTGCTCTGTGGTAGGCATTGAAACTGCTGTGGTGTCTAAATCAATTTTCTACTCCGTATGTGAAGGTTTAACACTTAGCAAATGGCAATCTTCATGCAAGTGACACATTCCCCTGTTTTCTGTGTTTGAATAATGCTTATTATCATTTGCATAAACTCCTTCAGATCTTCTCTCTTCACTGTAATGCCGATGAGTTCTACTAAACCTCTGAATTCCCTCTTTCAGTTCTCTTTCTGCTACATCCATTTCTGCTTCTGCATTTAAATGTCTCTAACTTCGCTCCCAGTCCACACTGCTGCCTATCCCCATTTCTGGCAGCCTGTAGCTGGGTACTTGCACTGAGAGAACATTCAGCTGAATTCACTGACTCCAGTGAAAATCCCAGCAGAGACAAAGCCGTTTGAGTTTTTTACTATAATTAGCATAGCAAGTGGAGAAAAAGTCACAAAGTTTCATCCTTCAGCTCCACAGAAACCAGATTTCAGGTGCGTTTAACGGAGCAAAGCCTAGCTGCATCCTTGCTTTGGCCTTTGTCCACAGGCACCTAAATTCTCCTTGCAGCTCCCCGAGGCACTTGAAGACTCATTGCTGCACACACTCGGATGGGTTACCATTCTGTGGGAGCCACACAAAGACAACACCGAGTGCGCTTGAAATTGCTGAGGAGGAGGGGAAGAAGGGAAACTGTGTCTGCGCAACCGTGCAGAGGTTGGACCACTTACCAGGAGGTGAAAAGCATTCCTTCTTCGGCTGAGGTGGTTTCAACTCCTTGTGACCATATCGCAGCAGAGCTCACCAGCCACAAGTCAACAGGAATAAAGTGATGTGCGGTAGAAAGCAGAAGCGGTGATGGGGAGGGAAAGGGGGACTTCTACAGCTACACAGCTGTCATCAGGCATGCAAGATTCATGGGGCCAGAGCGAGAAGCCAGCAGAAGGCACCTGCTGTTGTGGCCCAATGCTCAAAGGAGCAAGGATGCCCGTGTGTTGGGCCCTGCCCTTGGTGTTACTGATGCAATTTCTCCAACAATTATTTTGGGACAAGTTCTGTGTTCTCATCACTGGAGTAGAGGGGTCCATCTGTCCATAGGAGTGCCTGGGTACAAAGAAGGCCCGTGTCATCAGTTTTTCATCTCTCCCTTAGCATTTCCCTCTTCTGTCTCTGCATCCCAACTGCCTTTACAGTGTTGTGTATACAACTTCTATGAAAAGCCATTACCAGTCTTTCCAACCTCAAGCCACACAATACTGAACGGCTCTTAAGACACACAACAAATCCAAGGCACTTCCAGCTGAAGGTTGTGAAAGCACCAGGTTTTGGGCAAGTCCCATGGGGCCATACCAGGAAGATAAAGCAACAGTCCCTTTCCCCTGTTCGGTCCAGGTGGCAGCTGCGGGCGTTCCACACTCGGGGAAGACTCAGGCACTGACTTCAGTCCATCAGGGCCCAAAATCTGTTACAGACCCGTGATAAAAATCCTTGAATATAAAAAATGCTTGCCTTGGAATAGGCACAAATACAATGGTTGTTACAGAGATTAGAACAAAACCCTTGAAGTATAGCCATGAAAAAATGCTGGATTTTTGTCATGTAAACGAAAGATATGAAAATCTGTTGCACTTAATAATTCTGCATCTGTCTTGTTAAGCAAATGATAATAAAATCAGGGGGTTGGGGTTTTGAATTTTGTTTATTAAAATGGCAGTTGAGTTTCACTATTTTTGTATATTTTATCACTTGCACTGATAACAATGTGGGAAACAACACAAAGCATCAACTAAGCCCTTACTGAACAGTACTGTGGTTAAAGGGTACTAAATCAGAAGTTGGAGATCTGCTCCCAGTTCTGTTGCAGGCTGTCTTCATCATCAAGTCACTCAGGCAAGGGGTTTTTTTGTTTGGTTGGTTTTTATGTTTAGAAAATCATCAGGCATTTCAGATTTGGGGACTGGAACTCATTAAAAATATGATTTTTTTCCTACAGTAAACAAAACATATTTACAAGAAATACCAAAACGTATTTACAAGACCTTCTATCGCTTGCAAAAATGTTGCAGTTTTGACAAATCGGTCCTAGATGTAATTTGTAGTCTGGGAATAAAGTTATCCTTTTTTTTTAAAGCAGTGACAAGTATTATGATGTGAAATGACATATTGCTAGCCATGGGGAAGAATCTGATCCCTTGCCAGGTATCACTGGAGGAAACACAGGGCCAGCATATAACTTCATTGATTTTACATAGGGCTGAGTCTGCTTTTTATTTTGATCCAACTGTATATTCATTGACATGAAACAGACCATCCAGAGCTGAAAGCACTTTAAGAAAGATATAGCAACAGTACACAGCAAGTGATCCCATCACTCCAGCTGAGTCCCAGGTTGTCCAACAGAATAACATAATGTGAGATCCTGTATTTCTTAACTATTTTATCCCATTCGCAGTTCCTCTGCTGTAATCCAGATCACTTTCCACAAAGTACTAGTGTCTGAGACATGAAGTTTCTATGGCACGATGATGAGCAGGCATGGAAGTTAAAAGGGAAGCCTTCCGATCTAAATATGTTCCTATAACATTGGACGAGCCAAAGTCCTTTGCCATACCAAGGTCCACTGCAGCAATCACAGACAGTAAAACTACAATGGGGAAGAAACTGGGTCAAAAACTTTGCATCATTCTTCTAAGACTATATACACACCCACAGCAGTTCAACTTCCTTACGCACAAATGCGAATTAAAGAAATTCTCTGGCCTCAAAATGACTACGGTTCATTGCTGCAGAAGGTGCTTAAACTTCCTCAGCTCCATTTTAGCAGAGGCCCACGCTATTACAAAGAAGTAATTACTCTAGCCTTAATGCACAGTCTGCATGGCTCCTGTGGGGAAGAAGGAGACAGACAGGTCAAAAATAGAAAGATGTACTGTACAGTGGAGTGGGGTGGAGAGAGAGGGAAGAAAATGATTCTGCAATTCCCAGAAATGGAGCTGATATAATTTTTGTCTCAGCTGTAAGCTTTAGGTCCATCTCCCTTCTGAACGGACTGGCTTGACACACAGCTACAACATGAAGCTGTAAAACACATTTTGTCTGGAGGACAGGTGGCAGTGGAAAATCCTAGGAACCTTAAATACAAGAAAGTATTTGCATGCTTGATAAATCTCCCTTAAAAGTAGTTTCACATTCACTCAAATACACTCAAAATCTGAACTGGGCATACCTGCATGGAAACCATTATATACCCCATATTATGTAATAGCAACCTTTGATCAACATTAATTTCATGAGAAAGAGTGGACCAAGTATGAACTCCCACTCTCCTAATACTTGTACAATTACTGATTAGGGGCGATCTATGCCTATTTCTTGCTCACAATACTCCTCGGGGGGGCAAGGGAACGGGATGTATTTCTGTATTACTTACTCATCCAATATTTTTTTAATATCTTCTGTGATGTCTATGTATCTTTCTGTCAGGTTACTTCTGGAGAAGCAAAGGGCGGCCAGATGAGTGAGCTTCTGAGGTTGGTTCTGAATCTTTTCATTCCACAACAAGGGGTGTATGAAGTTATTTTCTATTCTGAGGCATTTTAGTGGAAGTTTCAAAATCCCAGACGGCAAAGCAGAGAACTGGTTCTCTTCAATGTTCAAACATTTGAGCTTTCTGTAATTTTAAGGACCACCGGGCATTTATAGGCTGTTCACACCTTATCCTACCTTGACCACAGTTACATAATGTCCCAATTACCATTTGATGAATTAATAAACCAAGATGGCATGTATATATAAAATGCTATGTGTTTCTTACAGTGCAGTTTACATTCTAGACAAAATTGTACATACAGTACTTTTCTAATTATAATTTAAATACCTGGGTTATCTAGAAAGACAGGGACAGGTGTATCTGAATGCATTAGACGTACACAAAGAACATCAACATTAAGGGCAACAAAGAGCAACACAGTCTCACGTATGAATACTTCCTTTTCTACAGTTGCTATTGGGTGGGTTCCACAGAGCTATGTTTTAATTCTTATCTCACCAACACTTCACACTGCTTGAAAACAACCACCCATGGTTTAGAAGTACATTTTCTCTTTCTTTATAATACAAATGAAGTGTATGTGCACATATATGGTCCAAACGAGAGAATGATCGTATTTTGCATGGGGATATTTACTTACAGCTCTCATCAAGATGCTTGGAAATAGTAGCTGGCTCTACTCTATCCACAGCTATATTTAAGGTGTGCAATTATTTACTGGTTTTGTTTAAATGAGCCTCTTGCATAGGACAGGATTAAGAATGGGAGAGAGGGTGCAGTGAATCTTCCTGATGTATTCAGTGATACAATTAATATCCAAGTATGGTCCACAGCATTATGATGTACAGATCTGGTTTCATTTTATGTTGCTTATATACCTGAGGTTCTTGATGTCATTAGGAATAAAGCTAATACCATTATAAGCAACGTCCAGATACTAGAGATCTTCTAATAAAAACAACCTACAATGAAAGAAAACAGAATGATGAATCAGGACACAAATGACAGAGAATCATGGAGTCAGAATAATTTAGGCTGCAGGAGATCTCTGGAGGTCATCTAGTCCAACCCTGCAGCTCAAACCATTTCTAATTGCTACACAGTGTGTAGGCCTCTATGGCTTTTACCTAGTATGGGAAAGTATGATGGCTTAGTCTATTTCCAACATCCAAAACTGTGGTTCAGCTCTTTTACATGAGCTGAGATGACCCCTAGAGGTATTCTCTCCCCTCAGTGTGGATGTTGAGATGGGTGCCTCAATTAAATAGCTAAAGCCAGGAGGATGAAGCTAGGTCTTAGCATTCCAAAACACTCTAAAAAGGGACTTTTGCTTCTGTACTCCAGAATCTCCACAGGACAGTCAAATTTTAATGTATTGATTAAGTTTTAAAATGCTACCTATTTTTACTGCTACACAAAGGCAGACAGCAGAGCTAAGAATGGAAGCCACAAGACCATTCTTTCTCAAAATGTTTTCAGCTAGAATGTCTATTTACCAAAAATGAGCCACAGCTGACTTATACATTTATGTAGTGAAGATTAAATATGGCAAGGTATTTTAGCAAGCATTACAATTAACTTTCAGTACTTCTGTCTTCTACTAATATGAGAAAGTCTTTTTTGTTTGGGTTAATTGCATGGCTAGAATGGAAACTAGTGAATGATTATAACGTAGGTCAAGATAGAAATCCTTGTTTGTGCTTATAAATGCTGCAATCCTCTCAGTTACTAAAAAATATGTTACCCAGATGGACGATATGATAGCAAATTGAAGGAAACTGTAAATTTCGTCAGTGACTTCAGTGTGTGAATGTCATTAGGGATTTCTCTGATGGGGCTGTTCCAGAGCACCAGGACTTGTAAGGTTTTAATATTAAACACCTGAGGAGGGAAGGGGACAGCAGGTGGAATAGACAATGGCTATCCATCACAAAGCATGTCACAGTTCTGTTACAAGTATTCTGTATTTCTCGTATCAGTAAACTGTGCTGGAAGAACTGGGTAACAAATATTGTAAGATTAGCCAGTACAAGTACTGTATACGTAGCACAGATATAGCTAACTACTATAACCATTACTGCAAATACAGTGTGAGATACAATTGCCAATCACTTACTGTATCACTTACAACAGTGTGATTGGGAATTGCAAAGCAGAGCTGCTAGTGCTGCTGGGTGTAAAGACTGTCCAGCATTTCCCTTTATAAGCCGTGGTTTTGTTCCTCGTGTTGCATCCTAACTTTTTGAGATTAAATTCTCCATTTCTATAATGTCTGCTTGAAGAATGTTTTTGCTAAAAGCATATGAAAGGAAATCAGAAAAATATTTTGTTTGGTCAGCATTTAAAAAAGACATGAAAAAACAACCTGATAATATTTCCTGCTTTTGAAAGGGCAGTGTTTTTCAAATCATGGATCAAACCCACAAAAGGAGTAGTGAAAGTTTTCAAAAGAGAGGTCTGACTATTAGAAGCACCTTCATTTAAGTTACTCATCTGACTTTTTAAGGTCTGATATAGTTGGCTGCATACAGACGGTGAGTCAGAAAGGCGGGGAGGGAGAGGATCACATTTTAGAAAAGTCTGAAAAATACTGGTTAAGCTCCTTAGCTAAGACCCCTGTGCTCCTGAGGGAGACATCTGAAGGTCTAAACTGGTGCTGCTCTGAGTGAGGGTTTGGACCAGCTGACCTCCAGAGCTCCCTTCCAGCCCGCACCTACAACTGTAAGTTGTCCAAGGACAGCCTTTGCCAAGGCAGACACAACCCTGGGCCTGAACAGGGGAGACCATGTAACCATGTAGCTACCGCTGTATCAGGCGGCATGGCAGCGGGTGGGCTATCCCAGGCTTGTAAAAAGAAGGAGCAGGAAAATGTCCACAGTCCCCTAAAACGGACATATCTGCCGGCATTTGCTTAAACTGCAAGTGTTTGCAAAATATATAGTCAGCCCATGGTCACTAAAGCTTTTCTAGATTTTAGTAGCTACTCATTCCTAGTGATTCTGTTTACACTAAGCCTGCTCCAATTTAGATTTTCCCAGTAACTGCAGGTGTTTAGCTGCTGCAGATCATGTCTGGATACCTTAAGTGAGCTGGCCAGACTGAGACCACTGGGAATTGTAGCTACAGGTTGCTCAGTTCTGGGGGATGATTGTGGATAAGGGACAGGGAGACCTGTGCGAGCAGACAGGAGCCTGGGAAGGCAGCCATGAAGATTTCTGTGATTCCTCCCGTAATTATTACTAAATTCCAAATAACCAAAAAGGTAAAGAAGTTGAATATTGTAAATTACCATTTTTCATTTCTTTTAAGTATCTGTGCTATGCCATTTGCCTCGCTGATTAATTCGTGACTCTTTGAAAGTTATTTTTTATATCTAAACTGTAAAATTTCAGCCTTACGTCATTTTAGTGAAGTCATGGAAAATAAGCAGCACATACCTCTACAGGAAAGAGTTAATTATTGAATGACAAGTTAAGGTAGACCAAGGTATCCATTAAGGGGGTCAGGTCTGGAAGGTGAAAAAAAAAGTAGGCTTAAAAGATATATAAAAACTGGATCAGCTGCATAAAGAAACCCCTCAGCCTTTTCATTTAAATGCAAAAAAGTAACATCCTTAAGAACAGTTCCTCAGGGCTCACAGATTTACCATGAAACAAAGCCAGAAATACACAGTTTGAGTCCCCTGCGGATGGTCAGCTTAAACAGTGTCAAAGATATGCCTGAAGGCCATATTAGCATCTCAAAGCCCAGCCCACCTTGCCCCTTGCCACAAAATCCTTCACTGTCATTCCTACTCCCTTCCATCAAATCCAAATAACCTGTTCTCTTTTTCAAGGTGGGCACAGTCCAGAATTGGACTTTCTGCTAAATTTATCCACTCAAGGAGCAGTCCCTGGCCACAGGTCATGAGGTACAGAGTGGCGTATGTGCACACTGACTTCTTACCTGCTTGAGAGCAGATTGCACCTATACCGCACAGCACTGGGGCCTCTGCTTTCATGCATAATTATTATTTTGAAAGGTAGGGTTTTTTTCAGATTGCAGAGTCTGAAATAAAGTGAGGACACTCCCTGAAGCCTACCATACTGATGCCTTTATAGTGTGTACAATAGCATACAGGAGGGTAGAGGGTGACAAGCCCTAAAGCATTCAATTAATATGGAAAAGGAGGACAAATCATGTGCAGTCTTATCCATACTGCTTACTAGGTTGGGCCCCTGCAATGAACCACCTGCAGCACTACAGTACAGTTTTGTTGTAGAGGAAGCTGTTTGCTCACAGCAAGAAAAACTGGGGATGAATGAATATTTTTGCAATGTAGATGACCAGGGAACCAACATGTAATGAGGCACAGACACTGACACGCAAGCTCTACACCTGAGAGCAGCGTTCATGGAGAGCAGCAAGGTCTTCTCTCTTATCAGTGCCCTAGTGCAGGCTTTCCTCATTATGCGATGAAATAAGTGGCCCAGTTCCGTGGCTGCCTCTAAGCTCTGTCATTTTTGGCTTGCATTTTCTTTTTATCCCACTCTCCCATGTTGTTCAAACTGTGTTAGACTTCCCTTTGTAGCCTTCCTATGGCATACTGGATATATTAGCTCAGGCAGCCTAGTCAAGTTCTGGACTATACTCATCCTCCAGAGAGGATCCAAACCATCCAAACATGCAATCCAGAACAGCTCCAGAGCCCAGGCGGTGAAACTCTTTTTCATTTTGTTGCTCCTTTATTAAACTCTTTCTTTCATTTCTGACCTAGGAAATTTTATACAAACTCTGCTAGGAGAACACTGCTCCTGTATTATTATGACTCCTCTGGAAAGTATACAGTTATTGTTACACACACCGTCTCAAACTACATAGATGCTGAGATAATATTTAACTATTGCCACATATAATCTCAAACACACGTTAGTATATATAATCTAGCATCTAGTTCCTTGTAAACCAGACTTAATTAATCATTTTCACGACAGATACACAATAAAGTATATCTATACAACATACACTACCTATTAAATTGCCTGTAGGCATATCAAGTCTAAATCTAAGGGTTCCAATACAATATGATAAAATCTAAGAGTGATAATAAATAGGTACATGAATGTAAATAATGAAGATTATTATAATGAAAGAGAATTTATATACTGCATTGGAGTTCAGAATTTTCTTAGATTCCTGGAATCTGTTTTGCAAGAAAAACAATGCTTCAGTGCTGAAGATTTCCCAGGGTAGTAGCAGATGACCATAGTCAGAGTAAAAGAGCATTGTCTACATTTCATTAAAATTAAAAACCAGAATGAAAATTCTTCTGGATGTAAACAAAATCTACAAAATGGAATTCTAAAGATGAAAAATATTTCCAGCAAAAATGAAAATCCCATGCAGGTGTTCTCATTGGTAGCTGTGAAACATTCAAGAGATGTAGTATGAACAAGACAGTCTGAGATACTTGAAGGATTTTGTCATGGAGTTCAAATTTGTTGTGCTGATGAATTGTTTCAAACTGTGTAATTCATGAACAACAGATAAGAGCTCTCAAGTATCTGTTCCTCATATGGAACAAAGTTCACTAATTTAGCAAACAGCTGCAACAATTCCTTCTGATTTTAAATAACTACCTTTGAGGATGTAGAGGCAAAACCAGAAGCACTTTGTCTTCTAAGCAATACGATAACTCTGGGAACAAATATCTTGACATTTACTGAGCTGTGTGAATTGTGGTGGCTCTGCTTCATGTGAAAGCCCTTCCCTTTTTCAATTCACAGCATTTCTGTTTCTAAGTGTGTGAATGGTCAAAGTATCTGAAACAGCAGCTGAACCCTGGAAATCTGTCCTGTTTTGGCTTAAAGCAGATGACGGCATTGGGATTCCTTGGTGGGTCTAGGCAGGAGGGCTGGCAGTCAGTGCGTCTGGAGAAGAGGTGCATCTCTGGCCTTCCTCCCCTCTCCAGAGAGTGCTCTGGAGGCAGCAGCTTCTGGGCCCTGCGTACAAGGGGGAGTTTGGCTCTTCGGTCACATTCCCCATTCGGACAGATATCTTTCTTTGATTCCTCCAAGGGCAAGATAGTGGGCTGGATGATTTGGTCCTAGTCTGCTGACGGCATCATAAAAGCTTAAAAGCAGGGCAAATTTAGGGTGGTGTTTCTTTAGCAACAACAAACTATGGTCATATATCACTTACTTAAAGTACTGCTTTTGCTGGAGTTTGTAATTACATCTTCAAGCGCAAAAGGAAGACTTACTGTACAGTTGCATGAAAACATGTCTTCATATCTACCTAACACATTTCTAAGATGCTGAAAAATATTTCCTGTTCCCAAAAGAAAGCAATGTCAATAACATTTAGGATTGTTTCATATTGAGCAAATCGAAATGTCTTGATGACTTAGGAAGATATTATTATTATTTAATCTTTTTATGAATCTAACTTCTGCGTTAATAAATAAGCTGACATTTCAAAGGCAATGTGCCTTAGACAAATAAAAAATGTGTTTTGCAAAATAGAAATGAAGACATTTAAAAGAAAATCAAAAGTGTTGACCACTTTCATAATTCAATTTAATCGGAAAATTTTGGCCCAATTTTTAACAGTGGCCAAGAATTATCTGGAACACTAGAATACTGACTCTGAAATGAGGTCCCTCCCCAGTTTTCATTTTTCTATTAATGTCTGGCATGACTCTGCCAATTTCTTTACACGTGACTCTGTAATTTCTTTACACACAGATCTTCACTGCTGTACAGCAGAGCAGCACACCGTGACACAGACTTCTGGAGTTTCTGGACATGGTGGATTTTCAGGAACAGAACCCCAACCTCAGCAAAGCATCAGGTCTTTCAGTTCTCCCATAGAGAAAAAAAAATGCAATATGACAAATCTTTATTTCCCTTATCGGAAGCCTTAGCAAAACTGCAGAGATCATTGCGTTTAGATGCTGCATAAAGTTACAAGACGTGTATACTGTGTAATAAGGTGTCTCAGACCTCAGGCAGCAGTGGGGAGACTCTAGGGATAACTGAAGTCAGCCTGCTCCAGAAAAGGATGCAGCAGTGCAGGGTTGTGCATGAGCTGAGAGGCAGGGCTGCACTGACTTGGCTATCCTGCAGACCCGGCCTGTGTCCCTGCACGTAGCTGCATCTCACTGTGTGGATGTGTCAGCCCATTCAAGGCTAGCCTGGAGCTCTCTGCAACATGCAAAAGGTGAATAGGCCCTCATAAGGTTGGGACAATGCTGTGGTACTTCAGTACTTTTAAGTAATTTAAAATAATTTAAGTAGCTTCCTCCAAAGAAGAAGGGATGCAGCACAGCAAAGATTTCACCAGTGATGACCATGAACCAAGAATCTTTTCAGTATGTGGCAAGGTCTGATTGTCTACTAAAAATAACTTGACAAGACTAGTCTTTCCCCTCTCAAAAAGTCAGCAAAATGATAGTAGCGTTAGCAAATAATTCTCTTAATAAACAATAGGCAAAGTGTAGAAAAGTTGAATAAAATAAGGAGGAGGGGTCATTTGAGGATCTCAGCTAGTAAAATGGGGAGTAGCTCCATTGATTTGGATGCTTTGGAGATGATTTATACAGCTGAGGAATTTATATACTGTACACTTTTCAGCAAAGAGAAAAAAGATCTATAAATACTTTTCTCTACACCCACATAAGGGTATTGCTGGCAAGAACACGAAAAATCAGTAATTGTTTTTTTCTAGTACCAAGAAAGAGAACTCCCAGCACTGTTTGCTTGTGATGATGGTTCTGGTATTTCCATCTCTGTCATTGCCAGTTTCCATTTTGGTCACACTTGCAGAAACAGATAATAAAGTGACATAATCTGTTTGATTTGATAATTAAACTTCTTATGCATATGGTACCAAAGAACCTCAGAATAAATAGGTATCAGACAAAATTTGCACCGTATTGCTACAACAACATGGGATCCTTCTTATCACAGCTTCCAAACACAGCCATATCACAGCATAACATTTTCAGGTACCAAGCAAGTTCACAGTGAATACTGACATTTCAACAGGTTTTCTAGATCGTGGAACAGGAAAGGGAACAATAATACCAATTCTTTCAAGGTCATGGAAAAAGGAATGGAATATTTACGGTTAATTTACACAGCTCATTTGCTTAAGATTGAGGTTCCTTTAAAGCAGAATGCATCCAGCTAGAATTATTCCCAAAATCCCTAATCAATTATTCCTGATCCACCCTCTCACTAGATATATTTATTCTGAGATAATAAAGTCCGGACCTGAAATCCACTATCTACCTCTAAGGAGGAGCTTGCTTATCCAGATAGCAACTCCTATTCCAATGGAAGCCTGCAGCAGAGAGCTGAGTGAAGCCTACAAACCATTTATATAAAGGTGGCTTAGAAAACCATTTCCTCATGCCAGCTGCCAGGGATTTGTGTCCTCCATGAAGGCAGAAACATAAATTCTGGCAGAGGATCCCACGTGGGAGTTTGGGTGAAGCTTCCTCTGGCTTGTTCAGCTAGGAGACTAAACTGCTGGTTCAGACCCACCAACGGACAAAGTTTAGATCAGCAGGCAAATTCCCAGAAACCATGAAATATAAAATCTCTGGTTCCTTACCAAAGGCAAGAGGCACCTTCTCTCATTTTCCACATCTGACAACTACTTTGTATGGTGCTGACATAGCTTGGGTTGAATTACACTTTGGCAATAGGTACAGTGCTGAGCAAGTGCCATGAAAATTATGCAGGATGCATCAGAAAGAAAATGAGACACAGTAAAAGTACAGGGGAAATGGTGAAAGAAGGTGAGACAAAAGAAGAGAAGAAATAAACAATGGGGAATTTAAGACAAGGGAACTATAGAAGAAAAGCATGTAAATCAGTTATCCCTACAGCTACTCTAATGTTAACAAAAAAGTTTTAAATCATTCTAAGCACTTCTTTTTCATGCCATGGTACAGTAAGAAATTTAAGATCATTTTTCTGTGGATGAGGTTACAAAGCCAGAAGATACTTTGAATGAAAGCTGCTATTGACTATTAAACACAGCAACATGAGTAATGCATCTTTAAAAGATATACCTGAAGGCTAAGAGGAATCTTCTGGTATAAGAAGCAACATAGTACTTCCGCTTGGGACCTAGACATCAGTTTTTCCTCTTCATCTTGCTTGCTTGCTATAAAATGGAAATTAGTTTGCCAAACGTCCTCCACACTATTGCCATCAGGGGCATCATGAGAGTCTATGATATAAAAAAAGGATGTCAGGCATTACAGAACTTCTTAGGGGAAAGCAAACATTAGAAAATAAAGACTGAATGAGAAGTGTTCTGCAAACCTCCTACATCTAATCCTTGAGATCCTCTGTTGCCATACTCAAGACAAAACTCTCACACAGTAATCAATTAACTCATGAGTATCTGCACAAAGATATAAAGATTGCAGGTCCTTTACAAACACTTCCTTTCTTTTTCCTTTGATGGGAGAAGAAGTCTTCATGTACTGAAAAAAGGGGCCTGCGAGTAGAATTGGATTATGGCCTACAGCAATGGCAGTAGTTTGCCTTCCTCCATAGCCACCATTTGCAGTAGAGAGACTACAGGCTTCTCATTCTGCTGGAGTGTACTCAACCCGAAACAGTTCAGAAGGGGCATCCTTCTCCTGAGTGCTTTAGGTCTTGAACCTTCAACTCACTGTCACTTCAATGCCTTTTCACTCTTCACAGCTCTCTGCTACAGCTCAGCTCTCAAACAAGGCTGGGACCGTCGGCTTATCTCACTGGCTTTCTTGCCCGCCCACCACGGTGGTTGACAGCTTCCAGCCCTCTGCTGGGCACAGTCCACCCCCTGACATCTCTGCTGCCTTTTCAGTCAACTGCCTCACCGTGTTACATCCTCACTTTCTATACTCCCCTGCAGGGGAAAAGACACGTGCCACACCACATTATCTTTTTTTTCCTAGCTCAGGGCTCCCGCTCTCGGGTCTCAGTCTCACACTTCATGAAGCACAAAACAATTCCATCCACCAAGATGATTGAATTACCATTGCTGAAGAGTTGCTTGCTGATCAATGGGCATGCTGCTGTATAAATATCTTTCAGGTGTAATGGTTACTTTGGAGAAATGATCCTTGAACAAACTTCACTGCGCAGCTCTTAGATTCTTGTCAGGTTTACTATATAAATACATAATCTATAAATAGCATCCATCACTAATATGTACTACTACAAGGAGAGCCATCACAACAGAACTTTGTTTCAGGATAAAAGGTTTATCTATCACTTTTAAAATGGTTTAAATCATCGAAGCACAGCTCTGGTAGTGAGCCAGAAATATTTACATCTGTTTGGACAGCACCAGACTGGAAATGTATCGTACAGAAATAGATTTTACCAGCCTTTCAAAATAATATTCGGGAGGGCTTAATAATATCAAGGGGCCAATAATTATATCTTCTGACTTTTCAACCTTCATTCTCTAATTGAATTTTCCTTACTATTTTTAATACTGTCGTAAAGGTATTACTTTTAATATATTATTGTTATTCCTTTAAAATTAATATTACATAATGATAGTAACAAATACAGTATACAGTATTCTAACAAAACAAAAAGTCAAATTGCTTACCATTTAATTCAAACATCATAAAAATGATTTTCATTTTTTTTTTCTTTCTGTTAGCCTGCTTTATTGACTACGTGAAGCCTGAGGAGTTTTAGCTATTTAGATACTCCTACAGAATTACAGAAGCTAGATGGAAAAAAGAAAAGCGTGCTTTGGTCTCTTTAACCCTGTTTGTAGGGACAGCATTGTTTTTTCACGCTATGACTTTATTCTAATGTGCTGATCTGTGAAAAAAACCACTGTAAAATTTCTGTATGCTAAACTTTTACAGCAGATCCTGGGGCCTGGCGGTTTTGACTGAAGTCAGTGAACCTGTTCAGATGCCAGGGTCCGTCTCTACAGATCTGGTTTCAGGATTGGTGCCTGGTTTCCAGCTTTTTTTTTTTTTGTTACTTAGGTTAAAAATGTTTTGATTATAGATCATGTTATTGTTTTTCACTTTTCTTTTTAAAGGTTAGTCCTTAAATATTTAATCAATAGCTACTTTATCTAAACTGGAAAGAGCTTTTCATTCACATATACAGGCCCACAAAATGCTCAGTTATTTCTGAACCATGCGGCACTGCAAGTCCTTTGTTTTAATTAGAAAACCCTGATGCCTTTAAAATGATATAAGCCACGATATGTCTTTTTACATGGATATATATTCTGAGAAGAGCAGGACCATCCCCCAAAACCTCATTTTTTTCATTTTGCCTGAATCTCACTTCCCCTGTGGTCTGACTCCACGTGATCTAATTTAATTTTTCTTGACGCCAGCAGTTTTTCAGTTCTCCCTCGTATTTTTGGATGAGCTAGGGGGAATGCCTCTGTTATCCAGTGGGCAGTGTTCAAGCCCGATAGGTGGAAGACCCAGGTTCCAGCACCTCTCCCGATGACTCTTCCACTATTTACGTGAAGAGCCTCTCAAAGAGAGGCAGGTCATATGGGTCATATTGCAGCCCTATTCACACTGCTTTGCACTAGTAGCTTAACTTCCAATCTATCTTCTTCTTTGTTAATTTTAGGGAACACATGGAATTTGAAACTATGCACTACAGGAACTGTCTTTGTACAATTTACCTTTGCCAACCTTCTCTCTTGGTGCAGACAGTTTAGACGGCAGCTTAGGAGGCAGAGGTCTACGAAGCAGTTTTAGCTGCTCAACCATTTTCTGCTTTGCCTTTGTTCCGGCCGGATGACTGAAGATATTTCAAAAAATCAGAAAAATCTGACAACAAGGCAAAACAAAAGAAACAGTCATCTCTAGTTTAAGGTGCTGAACTATAAATGTCTGCTCAGATAAACCAGGTGATAAAAGAATCATAAAACAGCAGAAGTGGCCAAAAAGGGCATTTGTTCTCTTAGTGACTGACAACAGTTTTTCTAGTTATCGTTAGTGTTTCAGGAAATAAATCGGTGATATTATTTAAAAAAAAAAGTAAAAGAGCTATTAACTTTGCAATGCTTGCATTAAAGAATGTTTTTCAGCACCTCTGTCACAAAAGGTGAGGCAAATGGAGTTTTTAATCTCTGAGCCAAAGGAGGAACAGTAAAATAGAGAAATACCCCACGTCAAGCATTCTGAAAGCTCCCGGAAACAGTGTTCTGCTGGATAAACAGGTTTAATAAGAGCAACAGTTAACCCCAGTAAAAGGCCGAGTCTGCAAGTAGCAATTTTATGCTTCTTTCTGGCTTCCTATTAGTTTATGAATGCATACAGTGATTTCAATCAAAGAACCCCTGATTTGGTTTCAGAAATCCTCTTATTAGTAGCCAAGTTTAGCAGATCTCTGATTCGCAGTCATTTTCAAGATTATCTACATCCTGAATTGCAGAGTTTGGGGTTGGTTTTTTTGGTGTAGGGCTAAAAACATGTAAGACATCACACAGTATAAAGACTCGGTCCTAAAGAACTGCAAATCAGAAGGAAAACACAGAAGAGAAAACATTGATGAAGGTGACTTTGAAGAGAAACTGAAAGTGCCATCAAGCAACTAATGGCTCACAGGAAGATTTACGAAGATTAAGAAAATTGTCACATACAGCTAGAAGCAAGGACATCTCTAGGCAAAAAATATTTCAATAATTTAATTTGAAAGTAGATAAACTTGAGACTTCAGTGCAGTTTTGCATGTGGACAAGATTAATCTAAATGAAGTTTAGCATGATATAAAATGGTGATGAAAAGAAAAAAAATACTGTGATGAAAAGAATGAACACAGTCCTGCAGTGTTTATAAGCAGGACTGAGTTCAGATTTGACACTTGGCTAATGGATTTGAATGACAGTTAAACAAGGGGATGGAGAAAGGAAGAAGCAGGGGAAGCTTGAAAAGGAAGCCCGGAGTTCAATTATAGCCATGCTGAGTTTGAATAAATGGTCAAACATTGCAACAAGATGAGCTACCACTACACAAAAATAACGAAGCTGGCATGGTTCATGACGTTAACTGCTGGGGACAGCATCCTTGGAATAAACTGCAGGCACAGGAGGAAGAACATAATATTAAAAAAAAACCAAACAACCCAACAGCAACAAAAAAACCCCACAATGCAGGACTTCTTAAAAAGCCAAAGAAGATGTTTCAAGAACAGGAGCAAAACACTCTATAGCTATGTCTGGACTCCCCTGGTGATACACTGCATCTTATCATTCCAGTCTTTCACTCCTCAGGATAAGGGTTCTGGCACCTGCCACATGGATCGTAGCATAGGATAATAATTCAGGTCGGAAGATACCTCAGGAGGTCTCTAGTCCAACCTCCTGCTCACAGCAGGGTTGACTATGAGGTCTGAGCAGATTACTCGGGGCTTTACCCAAGGATGGAGACCCCACAAGCCCTCTGGGCCACCTCTGGGCCTCCTTCCAACACTGATAAAAATCAAGACATAGAGTGCACACCCAGTTAGGGCACACATCTAAAGACAGATAAATGTTCTTGTTTTCTCTTTTATAGGTAGCTTCCATTGAAACTGGCTGACAGACCAAGGAGGGTGAGAAATGTTCTCAGACTTGGTTAAGAAGAAATCAGTGCCTTGAGGAGCACTGCCTGCAAATTACCCGGGGGCCAAACAGACTGGAAAGAAATGAAGGCCTAGGATGAAAGTCGAGTGAAAGAACTGATAGCGAGTGTACACAGCACATTCAGTTGGCTCAGAGTCAGGGAAGGAGCTGAAAGCACCAGAGGAAACCTGAAGTTATTGTCGTGGTTTAACCCCAGCCGGCAACTAAGCACCACACAGCCCCTCGCTCACTCCCCACTGAAGGGATGGAGGAGAGAATCAAAAGGGTAAAAGTGAGAAAACTCGTGGGTTGAGATAAAGGGAAAGCAAAAGCCACGCACACAAGCAAAGCAAAACAAGGAATTCATTCACTGCTTCCCATCGGCAGGCAGGTGTCCAGCCATCTCCAGGAAAGCAGGGCTCCAAGTAACTGTCTTCCCAAGTAACGCGCAACGGTTACTTGGGAAGACAAACGCCATCACTCCAAACGTACCCCCTTCCTCCTTCTTCCCCCAGCTTTATGTGCTGAGCATGACGTCATATGGTATGGAGTATCCCTTTGGTCAGTTGGGGTCAGCTGTCCCGGCTGTGTCCCCTCCCAACTTCTTGTACACCCCCAGCCTACTCGCTGGTGGGGTGGTGTGAGGAGCAGAAAAGGCCTTGGCTCTGTGTGAGCACTGCTCAGCAGTGACGAAAACATCCCTCGTTATCAACACTGTTTCCAGCACAAATGCAGAACATAGCCCCATACCAGCTACTGTGAAGAAAATTAACTCTGCCCCAGCCAAAACCAGCCCAGTCATGGAGATGAGCAGGGTGGATAAGAAAGCAAGCAGGAGACTGGGTGGGGGCAGCGGAGCAAACGCAGTGCAGACCAGAAACCCTACTGTTTCTGGCAGGGAAGGAATAGAGTGGTTTAAGCTGCTAGAGACAGGAAGGATAAAAGCAAGCCACAGGGAGAGGGAACATTATTTTCTCATGAGATAAAATTGATCATTATAGTTGGTGAGACTCGAGGTAAAAATAAAAATGAAAGCAGAACCAGTGAGTATGAAGACCGTGGCCACAAAACCATGGCTGCGGTCACTACTGTAGGTCTAATACAATTCGAAACACCGTAGACACGCTTGGGACTTCTCGCTCTGGTCCATCCATTCCTACCCATCCCCGACAGGCTGCCCGGGCGCTTGGCTGCCGGCCCTCAGGCTGGGAGCTGGGGCGCTCTCTGGGCCATGTCTCCCAGAAAATTCACCCTCCTCCCTCCACAGGGGCCGTGCGGGCCCCCCAGGCCTCTGGGAGCCGGGGCTTGCCAGGGGCGGCCAGGCGTCCCCCACCCCGGTACAGGGCCACCACGGCTCCAGGAGGGTTTGGGGCGGCCAGGGGTGCCGGCTCCCTCTCACCCCCCAGCCCGCCAAACCGGGTCTCCCCGCCGCAGCGGCGACGCCTCGCAGCCTGCCGCTGCTGCGGCGCGCGGGGCCAGGCGGCAGGGGCGTGGCCATGCGGGGGAGCGGGCGGGGCGCCCGCCCTGCCGCCCGCCTCGGCGGGGCCCGGCGCGGCGCCGCGGGGAGCAGGCGGAGGGGGGCTGCGGCAGCCCGCCCGCCCGGCCCGGCCGCCCCGCATCGCCTGTTGCAGCGCGGCTCCTCGCTGGTAACTATTCTCGCATCGCTGGTTTATTTGCAATAATAATAATAATAATAATAATAATAATAATAATAATAATAATAATAAAAAAAACCCTGGAATTAATAGATGGTTTTATTTTAGAGAAGTGATAATTATAGAATTACAATTATTATATTGCTAATAAATATGTAAATGGATAATTATAATTAATGGGCAACTTTATTGTTGTTGTTGGTACTGTTATTACGTCCCCCCCGGTACTCACGGGAAAAAATTAAGATAAAAATTAAATTGAGCCCTCGCCGGTCGCCAGGTAGGCGCCGGGGAGAGCGGCCGCCGAGCGGGCGGCGACCCTCTCCGCCGCCGGCCCCGAGCGCCGGGGCGGGCCGGGGCCGGGCCGGGCCGGGCCGGGCGGCGGGGAGAGGTGCGGGAGCCCCGGCGGCGGTTCGGCAGAGGGTCGCACCGGGCTCTGGGTCCGGTGGGCGGCTGAGAGCGTGGAGCCGCGCACGGATAACACAGAGCGTCGGAGGGGCCGGAGAGGGGACCCGGCTGCTTTTGGTTTCACGCTCCGCCCTACCGCGGCAGCACCCGCCGAGTGCGGGTACGCTGCCTGGATGGGAGGTGTGTGAGTACCACCTGTGTAACACGGCAGGTGTGAGTCTGGTGTTTCTTAATGCAAACCGGGTCGAGCTGCGCCAAACCTCTGCGAATTAATCTCGGAAATATAATTAATTTCAGAAACGGACCCGGCGCTGCAGTCCTGATTCAAGCAAACCCCGTTTGGTCAAGCGTGAGAGAAATCTTGCCTGGGTGTAAAGTCTGTTGTGAGTGACTCAAAAATGTGGAATAGGGCAGAGGGGGGGACTGGACAGGACGGGGGGGGTGGGTGGGACACCGAACTGGAGGCAGTTTTAGCATCTCTGTTGGCTGAAAGTGATCTCATTAGGTTTCATCCAGGGACTGATGAGTAGCCTGCATCTGTGTTACGTGTGAACACTGACCACCAAGCATTGTTTTCTGTGTCAAAAACTGTTTAGCTGATACATTTAATCTCAGTATTTATATTTTAAATTCCTTTTTGTCCACAGGGTCCCGCTAAAGACAACTTCTCTATAGCGGTAATAGTTTTGAGAATTTCTGAAGGGCATTTCCCTTGACTCACTATGGAAGTGAAGAAGCTGGTTTGCATGTTGCAAACAGCAGATGACTCTGCTCTTTGTCCCCTGCCTGCAAGGTTAACGTTTCCCTACCAGGCTGGCAGCAATCAATATCCCTCTCTTGCCTCTGCTTCTGCTCTTCCTTTGCACATATTCCACTGCGGAACGTGAGTGGAATAGGCTGAGGGAAAAATTGGGATGTCTTTCCACAAAAGAAACTGCGTAAATGAAATTAAAGGTATGGCTGCAATGTGCATAATAGATGCCAGAGGGGAATTATTTATGTAACACACCAAGGCATTTGCATTTTTTTATGTAATCGTCATTCAAGAATCAATACTGTGCCCGAGTGATTTATTTTATCATTGGCTTTTGTGCTTAGCAGTACGAGATTCAAAGCAAAATGTCATAACGAAGAAATACACTTTACGTGTACGCCGTGCCAAATCGTGAGCTCTCCCCCATTAGGCTGTAAGCTCGTTTGGGCAGCTCTGGTGTCACCCTCTTTGCGCAGTAGCGATGGTTGCGTCTCCACCGAGGTGCAGCCACCCGCTGTGTGGTGCTTGGGGTCCAAGGGCTGGCTGGTGCGACACCCCACCTCCCGCTCCGGCACCCCTTTCTGTGGGAGGCAGAATGGGGGTGTTCATGCCTGCCTTTGGGTTTGGAGTTAGGGTGTGACCAGGGTGAGGATCCAGACCTGGGAGCCCAGACAATCTCAAGTCTTCTGGTCAGATGTAGGTGCATGCGCTGAAGATGGCGCCCTGAGGAAGGCTAGAAGGATACCCAAGGGATACCAGAATCCTCCTACTCAAACATTTTGTATGCGTTCATGCCGTTGACAATGAAATGCTGGGTTGCAGTCTTCCCTTCCCCACAAAATGTGGAATTTTTTGACTGGCAATGGGGCTAATCCAACAAACCCTTGCCAAAACTTGTAATTTTTCTTCACTGGAGCACTGACTTCAGCAGGGTTAAGTAGTTTCACTGACATGCACGAAGCCAAGCATTTGGCAGGTGGGACGTCGGGTTGGCCCAGGTACAGCAGATGATGGTACTGCGCTTGGGCTTGGCCAGGTCCCTTCTGCCAGGTACCCGCTGGCGGGGGTGGTAGGGGAAGCCTTCCCTGCAGTGCCATCTCCAGGCTCTGCAGCGGTGTCCGTATGGGCCAGTGCTAGGTAGTATGTGGACCCCAGACTGAAAACCCTACTTGTCACACAAAATGTGTGATTTAGGCTTCCTCTCCCGAGGAAGTTTTGCATCCTGTAGTCTGCGAGCGGGATGGAATTTTGCTCTTACAGGGGCTCCTGGCAAAACTTCTCCAAGCTTCAGTGGGATTGGGTTTTTTCTTCTTTCAGATGAGAGGAATAAGGTGGCCTTTGTGTTTGCAAGATCAAGGCCTATCTTTTTTTGTTTCAGCATAAAAGGCAGGGACAAGAGCTGTGCTTAAAACACCATCTCACTCAACGGCTTGTGTGAGTTTTCCCTGGTGGGAAAGAGCCTCTTTCCATTTTCTGTTCCAGGCCCTTCCCACGGCGATGGCAGGGGCCATGACAGCAACTGGGTGGTGGCACAGCCGTCTGAGCGGATGTCTGGTGTGGCAAGACATGTGGGAGGGACTGTGGCCCAGATCCCCAGCGGTGTCTGGCACTGGTCTCCATTGGTGATCTGTCTTGGGTGACTGGTTAGATGGTGCTTCCATCAGCTGCTTCCAAAATTGTCCCTCTGTTCCTTTAATGATTGTTAAGATGCACTAATTGTGAGGGAGAAGGTCAGCAACAGCGGCAGTCCAGTAACGGGGTATGCTATACCTGTTATTTCTGAGTTAGAAAACAAGATGAAACTCAGATGAAACTCCCTTTCCCACACCACCACATCACGTGGTGCTTCCTCACCGTTAAAGCTTTCTCTCTCGCATCCCATCACCGTCTCTATGACAGACCTGCAACTCCTGAATTTTCCCATGTGCAACACACACTTCAGATAGCCCTTGCTCCATTAAAGGTACGATGCTAAAAAATAAGTCCTCAGATAACTCATGCCCTCCCATCATCCATGCAAAATCAGAGAAAGGAGCAGCAAGGAACCATAGGCAGGGCTGTGTTGGGAGCACACGCCGGGAGATCAAGAGGAGAAACTCGGAGATAAACTGCTTCTGCTCCTCTGCATGCACATGTGTAACCCGTACAATTGCTAAATAACCAGACTTATTTATTTACGTATTTATTTATTTTACAGATAACCCACAGGTTTTTCTCATGTAAATACAATCATTCATCAGAAATTATATTCTTTTCCTTGTTATCAGAGAATCCACATTTTGGTTTTGAGGGCTGGATGGCATAAATACCAATTGCAACAGTGTGGGTTACCAAAATGGAATGATTTTCATCAAGAAGAAGCTAGGACCATGCTGCTAGTCCTCTTACTGACCTTTAGTATTGGCGACATAGGGATCACACAACTGGAAAACTCACAAATTGGTAATAGCATTACAAGGTGGACTTGAGGGATGGATTTCTAAATTGGTGATGTACTCTGCAAAGGAAACATCTGCTTCTTTTCTTCCAGTATTTTGCTTTTCTCAGGCTCTCCCTGTGCTGCCTGTGGGAAGACACCCTCTGGAGAGTGTCTGAGCAGAGCCCCCGACCCAGCCAGCTCTTGGGAGCCCTGAAGTTGGTCCCACTGAATGCAGGCTTAGGGGTCTGAGTCGGATGCTTGGTGTTAGGGAGGGGAATACTCCCCATGTAAGGCTTCCTCTTTTCCTTCCTATGCTACCTAGTGACCTGGTGACCCTTAGTATATACAGTGCATTCATTTCCTTCTCTCACGGGAAGGCAGCTAGTCCAATTTCCTTCTCTCTTACAGGGAGATAGCTAGCCCACTTAATCAACATTTTGAATAAACCTAATTTATTTTTTAATCTGCTTTAGTCATATTTAATGTTTCTATTGTGATCATCCTTATACTTCTTTTTTTTTAGGGTTTTATTCCGAATCAATATTTAACATATTTCCCTAGTTACCATTTCCCTAGTTTAAAATTTATTTATCTTTGTTGGTTTTCATTATTGAACCTTCAATATTTACTCTTCCTTTCCTGTTGTCATATTTTAGCACTAGTAGGCCTTTATTAGATTGCGAATGTACACCCTTGGCTACTACTGTTTCAGGAAGCCACTGAAGTTATTTTGTAGGGTTTTTTCTTTAAAGAAAATCTTAGAAGAAGGTCAACACATTTCATTTTGTTCTTGCAAGCCCTTATCCTGCAGAAAGTGGACTGTTTTAGCTGGGAACACTCATACATATGAACTAAGTAATCATGTATGCTTTTACATCAGAAAAGTTTCCTTCCTCATAGCATTGCATTTTAATATAACCCACTGAGCATAAGATTTGGGTAGATGAACTCCAGAGGTCCCTTCCAGCCACACATCCACGGTCCTTTCTTCTCAGCCTGTTTAAACTGAGTACCACAGGACGGAAAAGCGTGGTTAAAACTCCAGTGTCGAAGTACTTGGGACAGCAGAGTGGCAGCACGTGCCTTTCACTTCACACTTAAATCAGCGAGTCCAAAAGTTTTTGGAAAAGGACGTCAGCATCATTTCTGGAATTGATTTCCCCAAAGATAAAGCACTATAAAACTACAGTAAAAAAATTAGTTTCAGAGACCTGAATATTTTACGAAATGTTTTTGTTCCTGTAAGCAGAAATAGCTGTATTTCTTATAAAAGTGGAATTTCTTTCCCCTTTACAGTTCCTGTCACCGTGCTGTTATGTTGCCTAACCCTGAAATGAAAGCAGTTTTGTTAACTTTTTACAAATGCTTGTTGCCATGTTGGGATTGAATTGCCTATCCCTCTCAGGGCAGAAAAAAAATACAAAAAAAGTTTCATTTTCTTGTGTGTACTGGTAAAAGGGAGCCAGTATGCTGGGTAAGAGTGGAATTGAGTGAAAAAAATTCTGAAATAAAGCCAGTTACTGGTTCTTTTTTTTTAATAATATTTTTATATTGTCATCATGTTAAATAACAAAGAAAGATGGAAACCCCAGTGTCTGCTGTTAAGCAGAAGTCTCAAGTTGAATCACTGAAGACGTACCTAAAAATAGTATCTTTAGAAACAACTTCTTTGTTTCATGATTATGTAAAGATACATGAGAATATTCTCTAATTTTTATATAAACAAGTTTCTGAATGATTGACTCTAAGAAGTTGTCAATATAATTTTTTTTCTGTTGCTTATGGGAAGAACTCAAAAGATGAGATTTCAGTGTATCTTACAGACAAATGCTTCTTTGCATTTACAAGAAAATAAATAATTTATGCCATATATCAAAATCTCTCTACAAGCTATACAACTTTTACCCTACTTTTAAATTCGAAAGCATCTGTACTCCTAATTGTCAGCAAACTTCTAGCATTTATGCCCTGTTGTTTTGTATACAGTCCTTGCTTGCCTGACATTCTGTAAAGAGAAATATGAAATTCAGTTTGTGAGATTTTTATCATGAAATATTGGTAATAAACTCTTGAAAATGTAACTGGCTCCTATTAGTTAGCTTTGGCAGACTATTTTTCTCTTCTTTCCCTCCCCATATGTTTGCTGTCTTTATGTACAGGCAGGTGTCATGACTTTGCTCCTCAGTTTTTTCACCTGTGTATCCAGGCCAGAGTTTTCAAAATAAAACTTAAGATTTCAGATTACCCAGCTTAAGACATGAAAAAAATAGAGCAGTCTCTGGAAAGTGCTGAGCAGCTACCGTCAAGTAAGCTGTACTGTACCCCCTAAGGTCTCAGGGAAGAGGATGCACCCAGGCTTTCTGGAAGAGCTGCAGACTGGAAGTTCGTGGAAGTCCTTGGGTTCTGGATCTCAGAGTTCACCCGGTTCCACTCGGGGTTAGAGAAAACAGCAAAGACCACACAACATAAGTGGAAATAGCTTGAATTACGTTTTGCATGCACAGTGAGGTCATTTGCATGTTAGTGACTTGATCAGCTTGGCTTTAATGAGCAAAGTCAGAACTGTGATTAACACAGGAAGCGTGAGCAGGGACACACAATGAGCAATAATGTCAACATTTATTTTTGGCTATGAATTAAAATGAAGTAGTCTATGTGTTCTTTAAAAAAACCTTAGTTTCTCCTAACAGCTCTTTTTTAAAATACCCACCTTGCCATTTCTCCGTGAGCATGCTTTCCCAGCAGCTTGGACCCTGCTCATCAGGGGGGTCCTCAGCGACTGCTCCGTTGTAAGGCTAGGCAGAGTAACTCCTAGCTTGGATGAGCTCCCCTTGCTAAAAAGACCAAGAATCATAGGAGAGCATCCTCCTCACCAGGTACCCAAAGCCAAATGCCTTGCCAAGCTGGCTGGTGAGGTTGCTCCCGTAAAGAAGCCAGCTCTGAGTGTGGGAAAAGGCTCCCCTGTACCCGGTGGGAAAGACCTGTGATGCCATCAAATGATAAGCCTGGGGGCATCTGCTGTCTGTGAAGTGGTGCAGTAATAACATAGACATCACGTGGATAGATGGTGCGAGGGGACACTGGGGTGGAAGAAGTAATACTGTGCTACTCCCTTCCTGATGAGGTGGGGTTGTCAGCCGCTGAAGGTCTCCCATGGTCATGAGAGCGCGTTTCTCAGAACTAACAACAACTATAAACTCTTTAAAAAGAAACTGTCTTCGAATATGCATGTCAGTAGGAAGCCTGATACTTGCAGAAGTTGTTGGGTTTTAGGTAGTGCTGGAGGTGTCAGTATGCACAGGGCATTTGGGACAAATAATTAAAAAGTCCTGCGAAGAGAAAATAATGTTTTGCACATTTTGCTTCTCGACAATGTATCAAGAGATACTTCCCAGAAAATGAGAAAGGGATTTATAGTCAATCAGAGAAGGAAACGTCCTTACTAAAGATCCTTTAGACCCACCTTCAATCTCCTGTAAGTAACAGGATAACTGACACATTTTACATCTGATTTCTAGTATTAGAAGGAATCAAAATATTTGTTAATATTAATCACTTTTTTTTTAAGAAATACCAGCCTTCCCCTGCCTACTTTTCATTTTAGGTATTCATTCAGTTAAAAAAGCGGTGCAGTCTTAATGCTGTGATATACCAGTGAGCCCCAGTATTTTTGTGTGGATGCTACACATAGATGAGAAAACAATTTTTCAAGCCAATTCAAAAGCAGCCCTCAGGTGAAGATTGGCATTTTACACTGATTTTCAGATAAACCCTACTGGCTGCCCTTGCTGCAAAGCTGCCAAAAGTGCCCAAGCATTCACCTTTGTCCACAGTTCTCATTTGCATCCCAATGTCCAAACTTCATCAACATCTACTTTCACAATTGCATGCCCCACATAGACAAGCAGACAGTTGGAAGAGGAAGGACTGTCCAATGGTTAGACCACTATTTCAAACCATGGGAGATCTCTCTCAGATATATATATTAAAAATACGTCTTTTTCTAAATAAGAGAAGTAGAATACATTGGTCAGTGGCAGCTCAGTTGCTACCAGCATTTGAGCTAGCTTCTTTAAGCAAACTCAGGTATTTCTGCACTACTCTGCCTTCAGTGTCTATATGCCCTTAGTTAAATGGGTTTGTGCAACCAATGGTAACCAGAAATCCTAGTAGCTGCAAGAAAGGTATCCCCTTAGGCTGTGACCACCATGTATCTGCCATGTATTTATCCTCTCATCCTTCCTCTCAGAGCCTTTCTTGTGGTGGGATTTGAGGACTCTCCTGAGTTGGCCCAGGTGCACAGAACCCATGCAGTGGCGTGTCCCAGAAATTTTGGGCAGAAGCACACAGCCTTTGCTTAAATGCTGACTTATTTTGCAAGGGCAGGTAAGAAGACCTGCTGAAAAGATGGCCTTTAGCAAAAGCTGGGGTTTGCGGCTGCAGATTCCTGTGTGCTGGGAAGGAAGGGAGACCACAAAACTTTGCAGGGAGGCTGCAGAGCAGCTGGTGCATGGGATCTTAGTAAATGCACAGTGATTTCTCTCTCACTCATGAGTCAACATCTCTTGCATTCATTGCTGGAACATACCCTTGGGCACAGATTAGCTGGAGCATCATAGTTCACATGCCAGCTGTCCTCACGGTGCCTCAGTCACGTGGCTGTGGCCAGAAATGCACCTGCCAAAGGTGTCCCTGAGCTTTAAGTAGATAAAGCCCACGGTACTGAAATCTCACTGGGATGTGGAAATACACTTATTTTTAAAATGAAAGGTAACAGCTCTTCAGCCATGGAGGAAACAAAGATTACAACATACAGCTGAAACTACTGAGGAAATGTAAACAGGCTGAACTAAATCTAGTCTTTGCAAAGGCACCTGTGAACCCTCTTGTTTAAACGTGATTTGCAAGTCAGAGCCTGCAGCATGTAGTTGAGGGTGCACTTATGGTATCAGCGTGCTGCACGGGAGTACGGTGGGTCTTACTTCTCTGTGAAATGAGTCAGGAGAAGATTGATTTGTAGGGGATTGTTGGAGGCCATCAGAGCCACCCCCCAGTTTTTCTTCCTCTTCCTGTTGCAGTTGCAGGAACAGCTCGTGCAGAGGAGGGAGGAGGGACCAGGCAAACTGTGGGGATTTTCTTCGGTGTGAGATCTTTGCCTGGCTCTGCTATGGTTTGTCTGTCCAGTGTTTCTGACAGCTGAAACAGATATTTCATGACACACTACTCAGTCATGTAATATGTAATGCTGTGAAGAGCTGAAGAACATATTTTGTTATACCTAAAACTTAGATACTTTCCACACTAATGCTTAGAAAAGGATTTAGAGTTACTGTCATGTAGGAAACACATTGCTGCTCATGTGCAGCTCATAACTCACCAGGTGGGAAAAGGCAAAGAAGTGCCTGAAGGAGCATTAAACCAGCCAAAGCATGTTTAACCAGCAGGCAGACTGCTCCTGCCACTCTTGACACTCAACCCTCTTTCCCTTGAGCTATATGGTGGTTTGTGCCAATCTTTTATCTCAGTCTCATTCCACCTCTCCTGTGTGCCTGTCCTTCAGCCCTGACTAGCAAAGGGGATTGAAATAAAAACTGGAGATGCTCCTGCTTTCTTCTCCTCCCAACCTTTGCAGCTCTCTGAATGATGGTGGTAGAGCAAACCATCCTTCTGTCTGTCTATATCTCGTTTTTCTTACCTCCCTCTCTCTCTCATCTGGGAGAGCGCAAGCCCTTTGGGGAAGCTTGCTTTCTTATCCTGTCTTCCTTCATTTCTGGAATCACAGTGCCCAGAGGCTCCAGAAGCTCTTGTAGAAACCAGCCCTAGGAACAAAGAAGACATAAAGGTGCAAAGGGAAAAAAACCTGAGCAGCCAGGATCATTCTGGAAGAAAAATTTCCCACCGCATTACCCGTTCCTCTGTGCAAACTTGAGGTGCCAGGGAGGATGGTTTCCGGCCAGCACTTCACAGTGACTGAGGCCATTTTCGTCCATGAGCAGTAACATGGCTCATTGTACCTGGTCCTGAGTTTTGGAGTGGACTCCATGGCTAATCTGTACATATTGCCCGTGGCAGAGCTTGCCAGGCGTGTCTTTGCCACCGGCTTCGGTGGGAACATGCCTGGTGGAATGGGACTGGCAACCCCAGGGTGGATGTGTAGATACTCCTGCCTGTGGAGATCTGCAGAGGATTTACACTGCAGTCTCTTTGGCTCGGTCCTCCCACCCATGGAGCCTGCAAAACACCACCAGGACCGCTGGGCGTTGGAGCTGCAGGAGGAAATCATCTGATACTGACGGTGCACCAAGAAATCCTACTGCTCAGGTGGTATTTCGGTGCCTACCCTCCTCTCCATGCACTCTCAGTTAACCCGTGTGGGGTGTGCAGAGGAGACTGAGGCAGAGAATCAGTTTCCACAAATGGCTCTCGGCTATTTGGGAAGCTGGTCTGGCTTCATCCTTCCCCTGTCCATGGACCACCTTGCTTTCCCCTTGCCCTCCTGCTGCCGTAGGACAGGCACCAGCTCACCGGGGCGATCCCAGCCTGAGGGTCCCTGTGTGCCCATGTCTTGTCCTCGGTACAGCTTCATCTGCCTGGCCAGGGGGAGTGATGGCGGGGCTGCTGGCCATGCCTCGGTTGTACATACTGTCCAATTGCCCGCTTCCAGGTCATGACATAAGCTGGCCAGTGGTATCATCTGCAGAGGTTCCCTTCATCTTGAATGTGTTCAGGGGTCTATGTCCCCGCTGTTTGGGAACAGCTGAGCTCAGAGGTGATGGAGTTGGCCATTCATTGCATGCAACACTGATAAATATCTGAGAAGAGGCTAAACTGATCTTCCTGAAACCGTCTCCAAAGCCATCCCGCTCATCGTCTCGGCTGTACAATGAGGGATGGAAACTGGGCAGCAAAGCCGGCTGGGAGCAGGACTAGTGACACTGTCCCTTTTGGGGTTTTGGTTTAGGGGATGAGTTGTGTGCTTTTGCACCCTACAGGTCAGTGAGTGCCTGGGAAAACGGACCTCACTGTTGACTTGTGGGTGACCTCCAAGGGATGCCATGGTCTGTGCATTTATTTAGTAGGCTGCAGAGCTGAATATGGCTGAACGCTATCGCTCCTTGGGCTGTTAATGCAGGGGATTTCTGGGTAGCTGTCTGGAAGAGTTCGTTCTTTTACTGTGATCTGTGAGAGCAAAGAGGGCGCTTGCTGGGATTACGGGTGTGTGTTACCTGGATAGCACAGGGCTTGTCTCCTGGCTCTGCCCTGTGGAAGGCCTTGGTTTCTAAATTCCTGACACCACCAACAAACGCACACACAAAAGATCAGGATGGTTGTGGAGTTTTCATATGTTAGCGATTTGTTTAACATTTCAGTTTCCTCTGTGCCTCTTGAATACTGTGTCAAAAGAGCAATTAATGTTTGTTTCAAGTTTATCTGTCTTCTAGGCAACACTCAACAGGTAATGTTTCATGCTGTTTTTCAAGAACAGTTGTTTAGGGGCTCTTTTGAGTCTTCTGACATTTGAAAACACACCTGATGACTTTGCCTTGTTAGTTTTTGTTGTGTGGTGGCCACAGCAGCACAGAAAATGGAGCAGATAGGTGAGGATGAGGAGATGAGAAACTCCCCTGCTTGTCTGAGGATGTGCTCTGCCCATTTTCTAGCAGAGCAGGCAGCTCCTGTATGCTATCCATTGGTGCCAACACAAGCAGCATCGGTGCAAGCAAACTCATACCATCTGATACACATCTGACACTTCACTTAGCATTTGCTTTCGAGTGGCGGATCTTCCATCTCTCTGTGTTCCCTCAAAGGTCTTTCACTTTAAGCAGTCAGCAAAATTAAAGTCCAGTTTTCTCTTTTACAACATGTTCCTACTGTATGATTGCTAACTGAACTACTATCCCAATATAGAGGGTCGGCTGTACAATGAGGGATATTTTAGTCAGGTGCTAAATACGTTGTTTGCTAAAATTTGTCCAGCCTGCCTCAAACTTTTGCTCAGGTGTGCAAAGCCTCGCAATCTTGGCCACCGTTACTGTCAAAGCCCGGCTGCTGCTCTATATAGACTTCTAGAATAGGAACATGTCGTTGGATGAATACCCTTCAATTGCCTTGCAGAGCGCATCCACCTCTCTTCAACCTTATCTCAGCTGAGCTTCCAACCTTATCTCAGCTGAGCTTGCAAGAGATATCAATGCCAGCCACTAGGACAGGAAGGTGTTTGACCAGCAAGATGAAAAAAATGCAAGGAAAAGCTTGGTTTTGCTTATTTGAGGTAAGCAAAGCTGATAGTGGAAACATGAAGGAATCATAGCTGGGTTTTTGTGGGGCTTGGGCTGAAGCAGAATTACAGCTAAAACCAGCTGTAACTGGTATTTGTTAGTTTACCTATGTCATGGAAGGGGTTCATCCCAAATACAAGCTCTGACGCGGAGGTTTTTGTCATCACCATGTAAAAACATTACTGAGACTAGATTTGTCAGGAAAGAAGGTGGCCTTTCATGCGTCCCTTTTCCAAAAATAGAGATGCACCAGGTAAGAGTTTGTTAAGGATTCAGGACCTTCGTGTTACAGCCTTTGCAGAAAGCCTGGCCTCAGATACCTCCTGTGTTTAATTTCCATACTAATGCCTCCACCAAAAAAAAAGACTCCAATCTTTTTTTGTCTTCCTGCAGCTTCAGTCGATGCAGGACGTGTTCCTTCTGAGTGAAGGGCTGTCACCCAGCACAGCACACGGTCAGCCTAGGGCTGGCTTTCATCCCTCACCCGCGGAGGGTGGCGAGTCCCCCTGAGGCAGAGCCAGAAGCAGAGCCGGCTCTGCAAACACAACCGTGGCAAAGCTGGACACGAAACCTCCTCGGTTCGGGCATTTGCTTTCCAGATTCTGTACTGAGATTTTTTTTTTGTTTGGATGTGCTGTAGAAACACAGCAAGTTCCTCCTGGGGGAGGCAAACTTCCCCTCCCGACAGGGAGCTAATAGCTGCTTGTAGGGGTTTATGAGTGGCAGTTTCTCTGCAGAATTTCGGGCCGTTGACCCCCAGGCTTGGAAAATGCAGGCGAGAGGCTGCAAAAAGAAGTGGGGCTTCTGAGCTGAATAGCCTTAGAAAAATGATGAAGAATGCTGACAGAAGAGCACCACGTGAGAGCAAGTGAGCAGAAACTGCTAGGGTAGGAGTCAGGGAGTGAGGAAATGGCAAGAGGTAGAGGGAGAAGGGAAAAAAATGTAGAAAATGTGCAAAGGGAAAATGAGAGAATAAAGGGAAACATGCCAAAAAAAAGAGGAAGAGATACAGGAATATAGCTTTTAAAGAATCTGAGTGAAAAAAAAAAAAGAAAATTAAGCTAAAAGCAAAGCAAACAGCCTAGGAGGTTAAAATTTCCAACATTTAAAAACATATAAAATCAAAACATAACGATAGAGTATACAAGAAGGTGCGTATGCGAGTGTGCCTGTGTGCACGCGACATTTTGTTCAGTCATACAGGTGTTTATGTGCAGATTTCCTTCTGGATCCAAAGCAAATTGAATTATCCTCTTCTTGGCAAAAAGCCACCTGTGGAGAATTTGTTTGGGAGAGCAGCTTCATTTATAATGGATTTTTTTTTTTCCTGCCGTCACACCAGTTTGCAGCAGAAGACAGGTACTTGAAATTCTGGCGATGGGGTGGCGGCACCTGGGTTCCCAGCAGAAGTGCTGTATCTTTGCTGTGACAGCCGCCCCGGGCACGCGGCGGAGCCGGCGCCCACGTAGCGGGCAGGGGAGGGCGCCTGGGGAAGCCCATTTTCCTACCGTGCCAAAGCCACCTACGGTTCACTCACCAAAAATTGAGTGAGGTTGAGGCTGTTAAGTGTAACAGATAAATGAGAAGGTGGGTTAACTATGAGACAGCTTTTGCCAGATCCAGATTTTCAAAAATCATGACTTTGTTTCCTCCCAGCTTTGCAAAAAAACCTGTCATAATTATTATAATTAAAAATAAAACATTTTTTCCATCTGTTTCTCCACGCTTTTTACTCCTGTAAGCCTCTGGCCAGCTGAGCCACCAAAGTCATGTTTTCATACTTTCCCCCCCATCACAAAGGTGAAATATTTCCTGAAAGAAAACCAGAACAGCTAGGAAACAGATTTTGGGCCAAGTCAGGGTCTAACCAAAACTCCAGTTTTCGTAGGAGTGCAAAAAACCCCCAAAACATGAGAGCCAGTATTGTTGCAACAGCCTCCGCCAGTGACACTTCTAGACCCGTATCCTTCTGGAAACGGGTTTATCAGATGGTGGAGTCACTGCCGGTCTCTGTTCGAGACGTGGGATTTGGGCACTTTCCCGGGAAAGCCAGGGGCGCGTGCCCTCCTCTCACTGCAGTCGACCCCGGGGGTAGGCTGTGGGCCGTGGCTGCTCGGTCGGCTAATAGTGGCGAGGCTTTCCCAACCTCTTCTCTCCTCACCACCAAGTAAAACCTAAGATTAGCTCATGCACCGTTATTAATATTTCACTAGTACTCCCTGTTGCAGCAAATGGATGGTTCTGCTCAATAATTCATGGCTGGGCGTAGCCTATTAAATTTGTAGTGGGGTGTACACTTTCATGTTATTTATTTATCATTGCTTTCATTTTACAGGGTTTTTCCCCTGCTGTTTCTTTTTTCACTTGCTTAAATGCCTCTCCTTCAAAGTTCAGACTGCTTACAGGAAATTAATGTTGTTCCTTACGCCTTTGAAGTAAGGCTAAGCTCTTACTCTAAGGGCCTGGGACTGGGCCATAAGAAAAACTTTCAGACACACTCAGCCACTTCAGTGCAGGAGATCTCTTTGAAGCAAAGGACTTTGGGACTTCAGTACCAAGTCTGACAGCCCAAAATTCATCCCTGGCCTCAGAGCTGTCTGCTTTTGGTTTCACAGGGATGTTTGGCTCCTTCTGCTGAGGGAACAACCTGCTCCAAGACCAGCGATTGACCGTTGCCCTGTCTCCTCCTCTGCCAGCAGGCACTGTTCTCTCCTAGGCCCCTGCACGTATGTTTTGGGGAGCGTAAATCTTTCTAGGCTGGTTGTAGGTTGTACTTCCTGCTTAGGAGTGATCTGTTGCTTTGCTTTGTGGAAACAGTCTATTCATAGATTATTTGATCTTTGTGGCTCATCTTGATTACTAAATAAGACAGCCTGTCTGTGAAACCAAAAAAAAAGATTTCCTTAGAAGACTCAAAGACAGGTTTTCAGAGTTAAAGGTTTGGAAACCGAAAGCTGCGCAAGCATGTAAAATCATAAACCAGTCTCCCAGCCTAGGTTTAACTGGACATTATCCTCCTCGCCATTCCTGTGCCCAGCTCCAGGAGAAAGGGTGACGTTTGGAGAGCCACTGCTTCTCAGAATAACCCCACCAAAAACACGCTTTTCAGTATGAGACAACTTCTTTTTACATGCCTCTATCTTCAGACATGCCAGTATACAAGCCTAGATGTCCGTCCCAGCCCAAGTGTAAATGCCTTTTTGCTGATTTGCACCAGAGCTTGCCAGCTCTGCTATGTGGTAGAGGTTTCCCTTCATTTTCTTCACACCCGTGTAGGCATGGGCCATCACCCTCCATGCTACCTTCTCCCTCCTCCTCTGGTTCCACGCAGCAGCTGTGCAAGGCGCCGCTGGGAATGCTGATACAGGAGGTCCATGGGGATCGGTGGGTCCTGGCATGGAGGGTGGTGGTTGCATGGGGGTTGGAGATCCCATATGTCTCAGGGAGGGAGAGCATGGTGGCAGACTCCAGCTGGAGGTGAAGTCCTGAAGGGGTAGGTCTGCCCCACTCCTTCCTGCATGAACAGATTGAGGCAAAGAGTGAGATGCTCTTGTTGCACCAACAGATATTTCATGATATCATGATTCTACCCCCAAATGACCCCAGTATCTGTGTTGTGACAGGTTCAACGGGATCACCCACCATTGCTTTGCATTCTCAAGGCTTTTTCTGGCAGATGTAATGCAGGAAGAATACAGCGTAAAAGGTACTATTTTCACATGCATTCTGCCAAGCCCCCAGTCTTTAGTGTTCTCTCTCCTGCAGAGATCACACGTGGCATTTCAGGATACATTGCTAACATAGACAGTCCCAGCAGTGGGTCAAATTACCTCCCCCCACCTGAGCACATGCCATCAGAGTGATGACTCTTGCTTCACAAGGACTCATTTACCTTTCAACAGCATTTAAGTTCTCGGGGTCCATTTTCAGAAACAAGGAAGGCATTTCAGTACCTAAATCACTAATGGCTACAGGAAGTGTCACTGACTTTAATAGGAACAAGAACAGGGTCACATGGAATAAAGGTGTGATTCAGATTGCATCAAACTGTAGTGGGAATTAGATCGGGTCCTCTGAACTTATATAAGAGCAAGATATTTCTTTAAATGAGATAACTTTTAAATAATTTCCATTAATTTTGATTTGCCCTAGTTTTTCATGGACCA
The DNA here is from genome assembly GCF_965638725.1 of Aptenodytes patagonicus. Classification (NCBI taxonomy): domain Eukaryota; kingdom Metazoa; phylum Chordata; class Aves; order Sphenisciformes; family Spheniscidae; genus Aptenodytes; species Aptenodytes patagonicus. Next base: position 195,158,397 of record NC_134949.1, on the reverse strand, counting down.
GGAGGTTCCCCTCAAAGGGTTCATTTAAAATTGTGCTGTCATTAAAACAAAGATACTTTGCAAGGTCCACAGGAAGCTTCCACTGTGAGCTTGGAAGATCTGTGCTGCTGTCCCCGCTCTGCTCCCCACCACGCTCTTCCCATCCTGTGTATGTTCTTGGATGGAAGATGTACACAACCCATGACTGTATCAGCAGTGGCAAGGAAGGCGTTGCATTATACAAATGTGATTTTGCAAAATAATAGCTTTTGGAGAAACTCATTCCCTGAAGCAGAAGCAGCCAGCAGGAAGGCAAAGGTCTTGGGAGACTGCAGTGGGCAGTTAGTTACAAACGCAAGAGCCAAGAGGTGGTCATGCCAGAAAAGGCCACCGCAGGAATACCCTTCCCTAGTTACCACAAGGAAACTGTTCCCCTACAGCAGACCCCAACTCCCTCCTCGCTTGGGGATCCCTGCAAACCCCCTCCGGGCTGCCAGACCACAATGCTGCCAAGTAAGATGAAGCTGCTGTACGCTCTTCTTAGGCAGATGCCCCAGTTCCTCCGAATGTAATTCCCATTCATTGGCGGAAATGGGATCAATGGTTCCTGCAGGCTTTATGGGTTGCCGCTTGTCTTGCTAAGAAATAGCCGAGCTTGATGACGGGAGAAAGTGGCACTTCCTGAGGCTCCCCAAGGCACCTGGGGCTGAAGGGGAAGAAGGTGAGAGCTCGTTGGCAGGCGAGGAGGCGGGAGTGAATGCATGCTGCTGCTCAGAGCTGGGGGGCTGACGCAGAGGCAGAGGATAGCCAAGGCTGCGGGAGAGGAGGAGAAAAGCCGTGGAAGGGTTTGAAGCCTGCGTGACACGGTCTGGCTGACCAGCAGTGAAGCCTGGCTGCGTTGCACGGGCAGCAGGATGAGAGTGTCAGCGTTGCAAAAGGTGCGTGGAAAGAAAGGTCCTTCAGGCACAGGGACGATAAGGGGCAAGGCTTTTGAAGTATTTTAGTGGTGACAACAGAAAGGAAAGGGTTGTTTTTGACCTGTTCAGCTGTGGCTCAGGGGCATGATCTGTTTATAATTATAGTCCTCCCTCTTTGAGTGATTGGACACAGTGCATGTTAATTTATGGTACTTAATTTGTAGATAATCATCTTAGCTGTTTCCTAATGTCTTTGCCTGTAACTGGAGGAACACCCCTCTCTAAGTCTTCTACCTTTCATGCAAGTAAATCTCAAAGTAGCTGCGTTGGGATTTTGGCCCTAAGACTGGAGCTGTAGGTCAAGTCTATTATTTTTCTAATGCGGGACAGTAATGGACATTTAACTCAGTATCACGGTGCATCCTATCATAACACCAGCTAGCCTGTTGCTAACCATAAGCATACATTATTGCAAAATACAAGCTATTTATATTGAAGAGTTTATATTGAAGAGTTTATATTGAAGAGTCACTTCTAGGAAATCGATACTATAATGATTGCCTGCAGTATCCTGCCCCGTGTAAAAAATTACGTTAGAGAGATCATTGTCATATAATCATACATTGTCAGCAGTGCCACAAGCGAACATCACACAGGTACAAATTAACCAGGTACAGGTAGGAGTTAACTATTGCACCGTACCAGTTAAATGTATTTCAGTGCTGCCCAATAAAATTGTTATTTGTGTGATGCTTCAAGGATGCACAGTGCAGAATTTAAATAGTGCGTTGTCATGACAGGACTTCAGCTGGGGTTGTGTGTAAAGACTACTTAAGTTTAATAATGTTTGGTGAGATGGCATTATTAGGTATACACAGCGACATTCCAGTAGGTCTTGAAATAAGGCAGGAAAAGGGAAAGGGATTCATGGTCCACATGGCAAATAGATCAAAATCTTTTGTTTACACTTGCCTTATAAATCCATCGTACTTTAAATCTCATCCCCGCTGTCTTTGTATTTCTAAGCTTGTTTGAGCACTGTTTTAGCACAGCTGGTGCCTATTGGTATGTACTGGTATGAATCAGTGCTGTGTACCGATGACACAGTATTGAGCTCAGTCTAAGTGAGATGAATATAAAATATCATATGCTAGGGTGGAAAATCTAAGTAAGTCCCTCACCTACCTTCTGCATAAGCTATAATAACTCAAGAGAGGGTGTTAAGAGTGCTTAGCAAACATCTCTGATAAGGAAACACCCACCCTTAGTTTTCCTGTGCAAGTAAGATGTTAGATTTAAGGCATGCATCCATTTGGTGCCCTCTTCCCTATCTCAGAAAAGGTATTGCAGCATTCAAGGAGATGTCATGGAGAGCAACGGAAATAATTAAGGATTTGAAAAAGGTCTGTAAGAAAAAAAGTTGGGGCAAACCATCAGGCTGGTGTTAAATACCCTAGAAAACAAAGAAGAGGAGCCATGGCACAGTCTATCAAATAATGAAATACCATAGGGGAGGTATTTTTCTAATAGAAGGAAGTAATAAAAAATGCCTGGAACATGTTTCAATGTAATTCTGAATACAGTGAATGTACGTGTGCTTCAAGGATGGATCTTAACTACAGGGATTTGTTCATGAGAAGGTTTTCCTGAAGCTCTCTACATCAGGATGTGGCTGATGGTCCAGCTGGTCTGATGAGCCGTGAATAACAGCTTTTTCATTAAAGCCATTCAGTTTGGTTATTTTTTCAGCTGCCTGTTTTCAGAGGTAAAAGTCAGAACAGAAGTTGTTAAAAAAGCTGAAGGATGATTCTTCAGCCTGTGGAAAGTGGTGGGAATTTTGCTGTTAAGGCAGGACATTTCTTAAAATCCCCGTGGGGTTGATGAATCACTTTTATCTATTGAAGCTGTGTTTTCAGTTCTGTTAAGGCTTCTTCAGCACTGTGTCATCAGGGTTGAAAGACAGCTAATATTTGCATCCATCAAGCACTTTTACGCTTGACCCTCAGTGTAGCTGGGAACCGTGTCCTTGAAATCGGTGTCAGTTGTGAGGCGACATGAGGAGCACTGTGTCCTGTTTGAGGCTCTTCTGTACAAGAAAGGCTTTGACAAACTGTAGAGAGCCACCAGGATGGTCATGGGCTGGAGCACACAAGGTCCAAGAAGAGGCGGAGAAGTCTGGACTTGTTCAGCCTGGAGAGGAGAGGGCTGAGAGGGATCTTCTTGGTGTCTACACCTACCTAATTGGAGCTTATAGAGAAGATGGAGCCAGCCTTTTGTCAGAGGTGCACACTGAGAATAAAAAGGTCACAAGTTGCATCAAGGGAAATTCCAACCACACGCAAGGAAAAAAAGTTTTCACAGCAAGGACAGTCAAACGTTGGCACAGGTTGCCCAGAGATGCTGAGGAGTCTCCATCCCTGGAGACACCGCCCCGAGCACCCCAGCCTGACTTTGCAGCCAGCCCTGCGTTGAGTGCAGGGTAGGACTGCAGACCTTGTCGTTCTGCGGGTCTAAAATGTGGCTGCGTTTAATCACCGAAGAGAGAAGGTGTTTTGTGCGTGCATGCATGTGCTTAGTGAGAGAGAACGGAACCAAAGAGGGGTAAAACTCAGAGGAAGTGGTACACACCAGTGGACCTATTGTAGGAGTAATGATGAGGTGAAGAGGGAGACCGGAGAAGGGTAAATTTCCTTATAAAGACAAAATGCATTTCACTATGACGTTTTGTCACCAGTCACTTCCCTCTCTGCGCTCAGTCTTGGGCTTGCAGTCTTGGGCTTGACTAGTTGCTCTGCAGAAAAGGAAGGTTTTCCTAGTCACACAGCAACCTGTTTTGACATACTACTTCGCAGTTCCCCAACCTACAAAAAGGTTGGGGTTTTTTTTTTAAAGAAGTTCTCCCCTTTCCATTGGATTTGCAGCTGTCGAGCAGTTGCTCCGGCAGTTTGGACCCACCGCTTGAGCCCAGGAGGTAAGATCACAGCACCTGCTGTTTTTTTAGCAAGCCACCCTCATTGCACGTACGAGCAGTTTAACTGCACAGGAAATTGTGGTCACCATGAAAAAGCAGTGCAGGTTCTGTATTAGCATGAAGCATTTTCCAATTGTCTTGTGCATGGCGTTTCTACTGACCTTCAGGAAAGTGTTTGATGGATTTAATTGGGCAGAGTGGTCTTTGACTGAGTAGAGTAGTGGTCTTGGAATTTGTATTTGCTGGCATTTCGTTAGTTTGGCAGGGTATGATAAAGTAAGAAGCCGTTATTTAGATGGCACAGTGAATCCTTGTAAGAGGGTAATTCTAATTCCAGTGATGAAAAACACTGATTCATAAAGCTAATGTATTTTGGCCCGTATTGTTTACAATACACTCTGCTGCCTGTTAGGACATTTGTACTAGGCTTTTATAAATGTAATTTTGCTCTCCAGAGAATAAATCAAACTGATTCATGATGGAGCCTGATTGTAGTAGGGACTTCTGCTTTAAAAATGGTGATATGTGGTGGTCCTAACATTATATTTGCCTTTTAAGATCTCGACTGTTGAAGCTGGTCAGTCTTGTCCCTTGTCTTCTTTGGGATTTCAGCTCAGGCTGTAGATGAACTGTGACTTGCAAAGGTCTACAGACATTTTAGGCGGTAGTATTGTGAACAGGAACCTTCGGGCTTCACTTTTTGCTCTGTAAGAGCAGTAGACTTGCTGTTTTTGTCAGACAGTGGTTTCCTCAGCATGAACATTTGGTTTGAACACTGTCTGTACAACTGATTCTTAAGCCTGTGAGTAACTTGACTTTTCAAGCAAATGGGACCTCAGGTCTTTTTTAGTGTAGCCAAAGTCACAGACAATGTTGGCCGGCTGACCCCTCACTGCTGCAGATATCAAGTGAAGATGATTTCTAGCAAATGGCAGGCAAGATTGTGCAATCAGAAGTGCAGATGGGTGCTCAGCAGATGGCTGTTTGATAATCTTGATAAAAGTAGATCACGCCCTGAAACCTCTCATGTAGAGAAACTCCAGCATATATTACCTTCATCCCCTCTTGCTTGTCACGCAGGAGCGGTTTGCCCTCCCAAGATGGGGCCAGAGGGTCTGCGGGGGGTCAGGGATGGGGCTGGGCAAACTCTCCTGAGCAGACAGGAGATGTGGAAACCCCCTCTGTGGTGGGAAACTCCATCGAGGAGGGATGCTAGAACCAGGAGGGACAGCGAAGTAGGTGACTGCCTGCTGGTAAGAAGAGTGGGGATTTCTGCTTCAATCCTGGCCATGAGGTCCAGATTTACTCAGCTCAGAAGCTGAAGACAGTGCTTACACAGTAGGTCAAAAAAAGGCGTTATGTTACTGGTTTTGAATCTGCTTCCTCAACTGAAATCAAGTGAGGGTTTGGACTGAATACTGTTATGGTTATAAAATGTTTGAGATCCTATATGAAACTCATTGCACTTAAACAGGTCTAGTGCTGTTGCTTCTCTCTCCCTGCTCGCAGAACATACCATGCACTCCATCGTGCCGTATTATGCTACCAATTTTTTTTTAATCCTGTTTCCTTCTGATTTCAGTCATGAGCAGCTTAAAATGCAGCTGTGTAGCATGGAGCAGAGCTATCTTGATAGAAATCCTACAGTAACAGTCATCAACCTTTTATTTTTTCTAAAGTATGAAAGAACTTTAGAAGGAGGTTGAGTAAAGGAAAGAAGGAGATGGGGGAGATCAGGGGAGTGCAGTGCATTCAGAAATGTAGCTGATTTTCATACTCTCAGCCCTTTCATGCAAAACAGCAGACTCCAGTGAAATGCTGATACAAAATGTAAAATATTTATCAAAATGAAAAATATTTATGAAAAAAAATGAAACAGCATTTAGGATACTGAAACCAGCTGTGCTGCAAGATGGAGTAGGGGGCTCTGCATTGGTCGCTCTGTGCATCTTTGCAGTTATCAGAGGGGAAAGCTGCAGGACAGGAATAAATCACCGCCCCTGGGTGAGACAAGCGGGGTGTCCCAGACATGGAGGCAGTGCCTGCAAGGAGGAAGGTGGTGCGCTGCCACGAGGGGTGCCTGGCAGTGGGGGCTCAGGGACCACACCATAAGGCCAAATTATTCTTCAGAGGAAAGGGGCACAAGAGGACTGTGCCTCCTGCTGCTGCAGTTCGTGCTTTGGTTCCCCATTGCACACTCGGAGACTCTACAGCTCCCAGCGTGGCACCACTGCAGGAGGGTGTCCCAAGCAGCAGGACAGCCTGTAAGGAGGGCTATGTTCAGATGTGCTCTCTGTTTTCTGGTCTGGTTTGGTGGGTGGAAGGGCCTGATCACTCAGGGGCTTGCTAAGCCCCTGTGAATCCCTGCTGAAATCAGTGAGGAGTCCTGCAAAACTGAGAACGGAATACAGCTCCCAGCATGGGAGCAATAGCAACAGATTCATAAATCCAGGTGGAATCAGTCAAATGCAAATATACATTTGCATCTAAAAATAATATAGCCACCTCCTTTCTACAGCTGGAACATGTTTTTAATATTTTCCATGCACAGAGGAACTGTTTTCCTGCTAACAAGCTGGAAACACAGGCCACGTTCTCCTTTTCTTGTATCAGATACTGGGCTTTCACAGGACATTTGGGACTGAGTCAGTACTTCGTGACCTGACCTTCTGCCATTGGGCTGCAGTATGATGACTAGAATCATAGAATCATAGAATCATTAAGGTTGGAAAAGACCTCTAAGACCATCGAGTCCAACCGTCAACCCAACACCACCATGCCCACTAAACCATGTCCCTAAGCGCCGCATCTACTCATCTTTAAATACCTCCAGGGATGGGGACTCCACCACTTCCCTGGGCAGCCTGGTCCAATGTTTAACCACTCTTTCAGTAAAGAAATTTTTCCTTATATCCAATCTAAACCTCCCCTGGAGCAACTTGAGGCCATTTCCTCTCGTCCTATCGCTTGTTACTTGGGAGAAGAGACCGACACCCACCTCGGTACAACCTCCTTTCAGGGAGTTGTAGAGAGCGATGAGGTCTCCCCTCAGCCTCCTTTTCTCCAGGCTAAACAACCCCAGTTCCCTCAGCCGTTCCTCATAAGACTTGTTCTCCAGACCCCTCACCAGCCTCGTTGCCCTTCTCTGGACACGCTCCAGCACCTCAATGTCCTTCTTGTAGTGAGGGGCCCAAAACTGAACACAGTATTTGAGGTGCGGCCTCACCAGTGCCGAGTACAGGGGCACGATCACTTCCCTACTCCTGCTGGCCACACTATTTCTGATACAGGCCAGGATGCCATTGGCCTTCTTGGCCGCCTGGGCACACTGCCAGCTCATGTTCAGCCGGCTGTCGACCAGCACCCCCAGGTCCTTTTCCGACAGGCAGCTTTCCAGCCACTCTTCCCCAGGCCTGTAGCGCTGCATGGGGTTGTTGTGGCTGAAGTGCAGGACCCGGCACTTGGCCTTGTTGAACCTCATACAATTGGTCTGGGCCCATTGATCCAGCCTGTCCAGATCCCTCTGCAGAGCCTTCCTGCCCTCGAGCAGATCAACACTCCCGCCCAACACTCCCCCACTACCTCACAGGAACAGGAAGAGAGGCTTTTATCTATCTGCCCCAGGGTTTTGTGTCCCATCTGCCACCCCGGCCGTGATGGGGCAGAGGTGGGGTAACTCCTCGTACCTGTATCCAAAGCAGCCCCTGTAGATGCTCTCCTCTTCCCCCACCTTAGTTAGCAAAGGTGGAACTGGGTGGGGCAGGGCTTTCCTTGCCAAATAGGACATCTGCTGAATGACTGAAGATGTTTGTCAATTTAGCTTGGTTTGAAAACCAGCTTTGGCCAAAAAAAAAAAAAAGAAGAAAAAAAATCACTGGAAAGCATTTGAGAATCAAAATGTTCCTTTTTCTATGGAAAAATGTTTTCATTGAAAAGCTAGCTAGCTTGTGTTGGTAAAGGGATAGAAAACATAAGTGACCTAACAAAAAACGTAGTGTACTGGATCAATTTTTTCTTCTTAAAAAATATTCTACAGACTTTGATTGAAAAATAATATGCACATATATGCTGTCTCCCTGGTATGATGTATCTGACAGATAAAAGACACATAAGGAGAGTATTTATGGGTTCACAGCTCTGCTTCTTCAATATCTTAATTTCCTTGAAGGATTAGCACTCCCTGCCACTGAGGGAGTGGGAAAGAGATCTCCATTTCTCTACAAGCTCTGTGGATTTTCCCTTCCTAAGCCCTGTTGACTCGTATTTGATTTAGGACTCAGGCATCGCATTGACAAATGAGGTCCTTTATAAAACGGAACATTAAGAAAATGACTCATGGACATCACCATGTTGCTTTCTGTCTTTTCTCTGTGTTTCTTCAAATTGTATACAAAATAAAATACGTGAAGTGCAACAGCTTAACAATTCCAGTGCCTGCATACACAGTGAGATTTTGCTGTTGCAGGCACCAGTCTTTTAAAATGCCTTTGAGGCAAAGAGTGTCATTTATTGTGGGCTAAACTGTGAATCTTTATCACATACCTGGGAGGAACTATTTGCCATAACTTCAGAAAGACTCCTCTCTGTATTTTGTATGCTGATTTAAACAGCAAGATCCCACCCAGGTTGACGGTACTGTAATATCTGAGTTACACATTGCTAATAGAGCCAAGTATGTTTCTGTCTACTTTAGGATTTAAAATTTAACTCAGCATCTTTGAGGAAATTAGAAAAAGCTCTTATCCATGTGTGTATCTATAGCTATTTAAATAGGGAAATAGTCATATCACTAAGTGCATGGCTTGAAAAATGAACTTTTGTCCTGGTTTCTGCTGGGAATGAGTTAATTTCCTTCCTAGTAGCTGGTACAGGGCTGTGTTTTGGATTCAGTATGAGAATAATGTTGATAACGCACCGATGTTTTAGTTGTTGCTAAGTAGTGCTTGCACTAGTCAAGGACTTTTCAGCTTCCCATGCTCTACCGACTGAGAAGGCTGGAGGTGCACAAGAAGCTGGGAGGGGGCACAGCCAGGACAGCTGACCCAAACTGGCCAAAGGGACATTCCATACCATGTGCCGTCATGCTCAGTACATAAACTGGGGGAAAGCTGGCCAGGGGGGCCGCTGCTCGGGGACTGGCTGGGCATTGGTTGGTGGGTGGTGAGCAATTGCATTGTGCATCACTGGCTTTGTATATTCTATTATTCTTATTATTTTATTTAATTTCAATTATTAAACTGTTTTTATCTCAACCCATGAGTTTTCTCACTTTTACTCTTCCGATTCTCTCCCCCATCCCACCAGAGGGGGGGGGGAGTGAGCGAGCGGCTGTGTGGTGCTCAGTCACCGGCTGGGGTTAAACCACAACTCTTTTTTCATGAACCTCCTCGCCTGTTCAAAGATGCTGCAATTCTTCATGCTTCTTCAATGATTTTCAAAGTTGTTGTGCAAGACATGCATCTAATTGACACGTGGTTCAAAACCTGATGGTATTTGCTGATGCTGTTGGTCATGGTGAGTAGCTGGCTACCTGAATAACTCACCAGCAAGGAAGAGACATATGGATTCTAGTTTTTATCTTACATCATTAGCAGACAAAAACCTATCACAAAAAAATGTCCACGCATCTGTCTGGAAGCTGTGATGCCAAACAAGAATAAAGGACATGGATGGGATTGTTTGTTTGTCTAAGATGGCTGGATACCCTAGAGCCATTGCTGCAAATTATCACTGCTCCAAACTGGCAATAAGGCTGGGGAAATTTAGTGTTAACGCCACTATCCTACTTTGCTGGGGGTGCACTATGGATCGCCCTGCTAGTGCAGGGATACAAGCACATTATTTTGATCAGAACTGCAAGAATAACAGCAGATAATAATAAATATATGAGAGAGAAGCACGATAATAGCAAGTATGCTGAGAATATGAAGTTTAATTGGGAGATAAACTATTCTGGATTATGCAAAAGAATATGTTTGGCTGATTGCCAACAAGATGGCTTTGCCTGTTGCATTTTAGCTGAAGGTCTTTTTTGCCAATGAGCACAAGATGAAACTTTAAAATTGAGGAACTTCTAGGTCACGCTGTTGTGGTTATAGCATTAATTCTCCTTTCAACATAAGATCCACTAAATAATTTCTCTTTTTCTCACCCTTTAGTGAGAATGAAAATGACAAAAACATGTCTCCAGAAGGAAAATATTTACCAGAGCCTAACTCATAAATCTTCTCCTTTCTTGTCTCCTCCTTAGCCCTTCTGTACTGTACAAAATAAGCTAACTGAGACATATAATTTGAACAGAAATGCATATGGATATATGGACTTATGTGTGGGACCTTATGAGAGAAATGTAGAGGGAAATATGTCTGGGGAGGAATATCCTATTAGGGATATTCTGATGAGTGACCAGGAACAAGGAGGGCCCCAAAGGTGCAAGAAGTATGGGACAAAGATCAAATATGCTCAAGATCCTCCCTTTTCCCTTATATTTTTCTGGCCTGCAAGATGCTTCAGATCTATCACAAGAGTTTCTGCACAATTCTGGGGCCACTTCTCTTATTCTTGCCTGCTGGCAGCACTGTCGAGGGTGGGCTGTGCATTGAGGGAGGATTGCTGGTGGTGCCTGTTGGAAATCAGCTGGGAAAGAAAGGCTAATGCAGAAAAGAGGAGGTATTCCCCAACCCTTATGGAAAGCCTGACATTTGGAAATTGAATTTGTGGATGAGACAAGAAAGAGAAAAGAAAAGGAACTGGAGCTGTGAGCTCTGATAAAGTTAAAGGTAGAGTTTTGTGTGGTGGGGGACACAGTCTTACATTGCCCCATGCAATTCTAATAGCTGTATTTTGCAACAGCTGTTGTTTCATCATTTTCAGAAAAAATAAACAAATTTGATGAGAAGATGGCAGAAGAAATAGGGAAATTTATATGACAGGGAACACACGTGCATTCCTTTATCTGATCACTCTCCAACACCTTAGAGGGGTTATCGTATTATTAACAAAGTACTAGCGCGTTAACAAAATAAAGCCCTGGTGGCAGAAAGTGAGTAAATATTAGTAATTTATTCAACTTTCTTGGCACCAAATTCACAGTTAAGTAATTCCTGATGACTTAAATATGTGTTTGTGAAATACAATGTTGCCCCATGAAATTTGCTTTTTTGCTTTGGGGGAAGGTGCAACTTTATGTCTAGCTGTAAAGTGTGGTTTCACATCTTCAAGGTTTTCATTGCCTTGCCTGCAGTAAAGCTTAAACACCAGAGAAGTGGAGGAAAATATGAAACAAGGTAACCATTTAATATAAGTCATGGAAACCTTTAGGTTTTAATGGCTTTGCCATTTATTATTTATATTGCATGATGGGTGCACACTTTGCCAAGTAATACATAACCAGGCAGCTTCTCAGACTACAGCTTCAAAATCGAAAGAGATGAAAGAACATCAATGTTGTCGTGTTTCAGTTTAGCAGTAATGTTCAGGTTTGAGATTATTTTAGTTCTTCCTTTATATTCCAGACTGAAAATAGTTTGTTATTAGATCTCTTAAAACACCAGTGTGATCGTAGGTTCTTCTGAGGTTAAGGTCAAATAAAAGGAGGCTTTACAGCATGGCTGTAATGTATTGGTTTGGAAATGACAGCAGAAAAGGGAACGCTTCATAGAGGCTCTTTGAATATCAGTTTGTTACGATTCTCAGCTGCTTAGGTGAGACAATTTTCTCTTTTTTTACATTAACCTGTAACTCAACAGTCTTCTGGGGAGGAAGGAGTGTATTTGCACAACTTTATTTTTGCTTTTGCAATAGCGGGTTTATGCTGTTTGGCAAACGAGAATGAAGTGTCACTTCCAGGCAATGTGTAATCCGGATGTCCTGACGCCATCCGAAGCTCAGTCTGTCTCAAGGAGTGTTTTATTTTCCTTCTGAATTTTTATTACCTTCCATTTCTTTCTTGTTGGCAGTTCCACTGTCTTTCTTGCTCTGACCCGTGGAGCTGTCTTCCCCTTCTCAGCGTCCTGCCTCCACATCCAAGCATGTGCTGACTTTCGTCTTGTTCTCTCTAAGGAACTTCAGTTCTTTCACTGATCTTTGATCACACCAGGTTCATGGTCCTTCCTCCCAGCTGCTGCTGACCTTCAAAATCTCATTTCTGCTGATAGCTAAGCTTTTGTTTGCATTCGTTCTTTCTCTAACTCCCCTCCCTCTTGCCATGCCCCGCTCCTGCCCAGTGTTCCTCTTTGCTTCTTGCCATACATCTCTGTGCTCAAAGCCATCGCCTGGTTCTCATCAGCTGATTTTCCCTTTGCTCCTCCCTCAGCTCCTCAACAGCTATTCAAAGAAGCTCTTCCAACTAGTTCATATTGCCACATGTTCTCCTTCGCTGTTATACATATATATTGTGGCATTTTTTTCTCTGCATCTGTCTTGTCGTACTGATTTTACAAATGGTTTGGGGCAGAGCAGTGCACCATATGCTTACAATGCCTTGTGGATTATCAGTAACTGAATTATTCACCTAGGGTGTTGGATGCCCTCTTGATGGGATGCCTGAGGTATTTTCACTTTGCGTTGAGGATGGTGAAGCACTGGAAGTGTTTCACCCCTAGAAGCAAATGACTCTGCTCTTGGTTGATAAAAATCAGAAGAAAAATATTGGGTCTGACCTCCCATACCATTATCCAGAAGCATTTTACATTTCTGTGTGCCTGAAGATAATAATTTACTTTTAATTATCTAAGCAAAATAGGCAGTTTATATACTGAAAAGTAGCTTTTAAAAAGTGGATTAGCTCCTTTTTGCTGTGTGTTGCTAAAGCGTTGGACTTTCACTCTCTTGATTTCCCTATGTTTTGTTTTACTACTTGAACAATTTCAGAAATGACAGCAATTTTTAATTGTGAATAACTCTGAAACATTTAGTCTGAAAATTCTGGGTTTGGTTATTTGCATGTAAACTTGAGGGCTTTCACACACTATGCAGAGGGCTTCTGGCTACAGCTGACAGGCTGAAAGCAAGAGATACCAAGGGACTGAAAATGCAGAAGAAACTCAGTTGTGTGTTGCAGCAGGCAGTGATGATAACTCCATCGCCCGAGTACAACTACTCCTCGGGTGATCAAGGACTAGTTCTCACACTCAGTGCAGAGATTCATCTGATTTCTCGGCTAAGCGTAGCCACCTTTACAAAAGAGTAGGTAAATTTGACCTAAAAGAGACGTCAGAAGGGTTCATAGCAGCAAAACCCTTCATCCTATTATGTATTATTAGCATACATGTAAATGTATGCACTATTAATAGGATTCTCTGTATTTAACAGATCAGCTGGTTACTGATCAGAGGCCACAAATTCTTATGCAATCAAGAAAGGTCCAGTTTATGTTGGTGATAGTTTTTTCTCAAGGTTATAAAACTCTGCAAAAGTAATGTTACGGGCAACAACCTGTGGTGTTTCTTACCTGTTAAGCTCTAGAACAGTCTTAATGCTATTAAAAGTTGTCTTGCAAATTATATTGCTTGTTGAAATGACTGGACTGGAAGGGATGATCTTGCAGTGGAATATGGATTTTCTTGCTGATGATAGTGTGAGATTTTCACGTGTCCAGGTGCATTTTAGGTAATCCACATGTTGCAAAAACACACAGCATGCTACAGAAAAAGATTGGTAGTGAGGAATCAGAGGCAGGAAAGATACCAGGATGAAGGAGGAAGACTATGGATCTAATTTTACCCTAGCATACATAACCCATATTGCTAGCGGATCACAGGGATTTTTACAGGTAATCCTTGAAATTATGGTGGTTAGAATCACTTTTAATATTATATTAGTATTTCAGTAGCAATCACAAGCTCTGTTATGCAGAAAACTGCACATGGGTTCTTGTGCCCCAAGAGTGACTGTGTTATGGATTATGCTGCATTTCTCTACTTATGAAGGTTGGAGTGAGTGAACAGATTTTTCTCTGGAAACTGTCCTCACCCTAATATCACAGTGATGAGGCAGATAAAGGGTGCATGATACTACAGGGAGACAGCAGGCAAAAAGCCAACCACATGAGATTGCCTTTGGGCTATTTCAAAGCCATGTCCATAGTGGTTCTCACAGATACAAGCAATCAATGCATAAGTTCAGGAGAGTATTAAATCTGAAGCCCAGATAGGCTGTACACAACTCTGTGTCTTTGTAGAGGGCTATAGGAAATCCGTAATTTTTTAAATTATCCCTGTATATCAAAAAAAAAGTCGTGGCAGTCCGGTGAAGTTCCCACTGACTGGAAAAGGGGAAACATAACCCCCATTTTTAGAAAGGGAAAAAAGGAAGACCCGGGGAACTACAGGCCAATCAGCCTCATCTCTGTGCCTGGGAAGATCATGGAACAGATCCTCCTGGAAGCTATGCTAAGGCACATGGAGGACAGGAAGGAAATTCGAGACAGCCAGCATGGCTTCACGAAGGGCAAGTCCTGCCTGACCAACCTAGTGGCCTTCTATGATGGAGTGACTACAGCAGTGGACACGGGAAGGGCTACAGATGTCGTCTATCTGGACCTCTGTAAGGCCTTTGACACGGTCCCCCACAACATCCTTCTCTCTCAACTGGAGAGGTATGGATTTGATGGGTGGACTGTCCGGTGGGTGAGGAATTGGTTAGATGGTCGCATCCAGAGGGTAGTGGTCAACAGCTCAATGTCCAGATGGAGGTTGGTGACGAGTGGCGTCCCGCAAGGTTCCATACTGGGACCAGTACTGTTCAGTATCTTCATCAATGTCATAGACAGTGGGATCGAGTGCACCCTCAGAAAGTTTGCAGATGACACCAAGCTGAGTGGTGCAGTCAACACGCCAGAGGGATGGTATGCCATCCAGAGGGACCTGGACAAGCTCAAGAAGTGGGCCTGTGTGAACCTCATGAGGTTTAACAAGGCCAAGTGCAAGGTCCTGCACCTGGGTTGGGGCAACCCCTGGTATCAATACAGGCTGGGGGATGAAGGGATTGAGAGCAGCCCTGCCGAGAAGGACTTGGGGGTACTGGTGGATGAAAAGCTGGACGTGAGCTGGCAATGCGCGCTCGCAGCCCAGAAGGCCAATCGTATCCTGGGCTGCTTCAAAAGCAGCGTGGCCAGCAGGTCGAGGGAGGTGATTCCGCCCCTCTCCTCTGCTCTGGTGAGACCCCACCTGGAGTACTGCGTCCAGCTCTGGAGCCCTCAGCATAAGAAAGACATGGACCTGTTGGAGCAGGTCCAGAAGAGGGCCACAAAAATGGTCAGGGGGATGGAACACCTCTCCTGTGAAGAAAGGCTGAGAGAGTTGGGGTTGTTCAGCCTGGAGAAGAGAAGGCTTCAGGGAGACCTTCTTGCAGCCTATCAGTACTTAAAGGGGGCTTATAAAAAAGACGGGGGCAAACTTTTTAGCAGGGCCTGTTGCGACAGGACAAGGGGGAATGGCTTTAAACTAAAGGGGGATAGATTGAGACTAGATGTAAGGAAGAAATTTTTTACACTGAGGGTGGTGAAACACTGGCACAGGTTGCCCAGAGAGGTGGTGGATGCGCCATCCCTGGAAACCTTCAAGGTGAGGTTGGCCGGGGCTCTGAGCAACCTGATCTAGTTGAAGATGTCCCTGCCCACGGCAGGGGGGTTGGACTAGATGACCTTTAGAGGTCCCTTCCAACCCAAACTATTCTATGATTCTATAAAGTTTGGAATCCAAGCCTCCAGGATGCAATGTTAGTTTTAGTCTGGGAGTGAGGTATTTCTGATTTTTTTTTCCTCATTTGAACACTGTAGCTACAGCAACCACTTTCCAGGATCAACTCAGGTTTCCATTCTATTCTATTTAAATAGTTGCTTGGTTAATTAATACTTAAAGAGACATAGGACACTAGAGTCATTCTCACAAATATAGAATAATAGATAATCTTTCTCCTGAACAGTTTCCTCATGAATAGACGCAGGGGACAGTAGGTGCATGAAAAAGCAGAGGGGTATAATGTGCATCTTCTGGCAGTGTATTAAATGATGTGACAAACGGAAGTAAACTTTCCCTTTCTGATTATTAAGAAAGGTGCCTAGAAAAGGAAAGTCTAATCCTTCCTCCTGCTTTATACCTTTGATGAGAGGAAAGGCAGGAAAACTCCTTCCAGCCACCCATTCCTAGAGTGCCACCCAACCTCAGGCACTAACTTAGGTACCTTGAGGGGCAAGTCCCTGAACTCTCCTCATAGCCAGGAAGAGAAGTAGCCCTCTGGGGAGCCCGACCTGGTGCTCTGAACACCTTGTGAAGGAGCTTCTCTCCATCCATCCACCCCGTAAGGGTGACCAGCCTCCTCATTGGGTACCCAAAGGTAGGCGGTGCAAATATCCCCTGGGGCTCCGGCTCCAACCCAGAGCCCTGGGAGCAGACAGGGCTGCTGCTTCTCTGCCAGTGCTGTGGAAGAAGCACGTGGTGAATTGTGTTTCCAAAGGGGGAATAACAAGAACCAGCACAATTTTGTCCGCTTTCTCCATGAGAAGCAAAAGCTAGCAGAGGTAGGATTTAATTCAAATTAAATTAGTGTGAATAAAACTGTTGGGATTTTGAGCAGGGCCTGGCAAAACAACAGGAGGGACGTGGATTTACATCTCATGTACGCAGGATTTTACCCCTTCACTTGATTTCAGGATGCAGAGAGGAACTGGGTTTTCAGCTATGGGGAACTGCTCCAAGACTTTGAAAATCCAAGTGAAAACCCCTCTTTTTCATCACGATTACAAACCCAAAAAGGCACCAAATAAAAACAAGTGCTTTCTTCTTGCAGACCTGCTGCTCGCAGAAATAAGAAATGGCGTCCACAGCACACTTCTCGGAGGAGGAGGTGGCAGAGCTACGAGAGGCTTTCTGCAAAGTCGGTGGGTACAGCAAACAGGAAAGACGCTGCAGAAGTGTGAAGCCGTAGCAGGCTCTTTTTTCAGGTCCTGACCAGACGTGAGGAAACCAAGCTTACTCCAGCACTGATCTGCTGTGTCACAGAAACCACAGAAAGTCCTTTTTCTGCCACTGCAGACCTCCTAGATGAAACCCCATCAGCACACTGCAGAGCAATGGCCTCTTACTGGAGAGAGATGGCGGGGCAATAAGCAGCAGGGTTTATGAAATAACCTCAAAAGCTGTACAGAAAACCATGTTGGAAATACTCTCAAGTGTTTTCCTAAGAATATTGTTTATTTCTGGCAAATTGTTTGGAAGGCAAAAAATTTTTATTTTAATGTAAACTGAGTACTCCCTCTGGGGAGGAATAGTCTGGAGAGGACAAATGTGAAAATGGCTATAAAATTTGTAATCCCTTTACTATGATCTTTCAAGCCCTATATATTTTTAAAGTGTGTGTTTCCTTTCCAAGCCTTTAAATGTCTCATCTGATTTGTCTCCTTTAAAGTCATGCAGATCCATCACTGCCTACCCAAATCCTAAGGAAAATCCTTGTGTTTCTCAAAGCTCACTTAACTTTTATTAGCAGATCTGTCAGCCTCGCTGGATTATGTGTTAATCAGTTGTCCTTACTGCTTCAGGTGATGATTGTTTGATTTCTGAGCACACAGTAGTCCAGGCTGGCAATCTTAAACGTCTGGTCACTGTGTGTGCCCAGTGCACCTGATGCACTGGCAAGGCAAATGCTGGAAGGAAGCTCTCGTTGCTCTCCCAGACATTTCCCTCTCCAAGTCCAGATCCTTTTGTTGTATGACTTCAGAAATGGATAGGATGCTCTTTGCAATCTTCATTACCCTGTGCTACTGATGCTGAGAGCCGAGTGCCTTTTTGCTGCATGCAACAAGTGACTCACATCATTGCAACTTACTGCGCAGGAAATCGGCACATGCTTCTTTGAAATCAGCTCGGCCTCTCGGCTGGGGAAGAAAAGCCTGCAGATCAAGAAACACACAGATATATAAAAACCAAATATAAATACCTAACTCTGTCTCTATATATAACTATGTACATAACCATAGTCTTTTAACAGAAACTCTCCATGCAATAGATTAATTTTCCTTTTTTATTTGTGGAGATTTTCACAAACTGGTAGAAAAGAAAGGACTATTTAACCCGTATTGGTGATCTTCTCATAAAATCTGGCCCTGGATGTTTTAACAGGCTCAGCAGGACTATCTGTGTTAGCACCATCGCAGAGAAACACCCAAGTTTTTATTTTATGCATGACCATATGCAGTTCCAAGCCTCTAAACTCATGACTTCTGGTGATATTAGAAGCAGAAAACAGGCCAAAATCACATTCTATCTATGAATATATGCACATGTAAGGTGTAACTCTGTATTGCATTATCTCCATTTTCTTTAGCTGTTCTGTAGACAGGATACTCCCTCTATAAATCACTTACATGGTTGTCTATATGTAAACCTCGGAAAGTCAATTATATCCATCTAAACCTAGCTTTGTTAAGATATTACTGTATGTCTAAAACATGAAATCATCACTGTGAGTTTTTGCTTGTTAAATGGTGATTGTAATTTTTTCTTGGGTGTGAATGACACTGCAGTGGTTGAAAATACTGGATTTCAGGATAATCTTTATATATAATGTACACTTCCCCAGGTAAAATAAAAACAACAGCCTTTGTGTGCATAAAATTTCATTAGGCTGATGTAGAATCTAAATGTTTGCTTTAATCTTTACAGATATCAGTGGGAACGGCTTCATCCATGCCAACGATTTAACAGATGTGTTGAAGGCAGCCAATCTCCCTCTCCCAGGATATAAAGCCAGAGAACTCATTCAGAATTTGACAACTGCCGGGGATGGCAGGATCAGCTTTGATGAATTTATTTCAGTACGTAAGATGTTATTTATTTAGTAAGTAGGATGCAAGGCGGGATACTCACGGTGGTCCCCAGGGCACAGCAGAGGCACAAGCATAAGGACTCATGGGCACCTAGTTAATCCAAGGAGCCCCCTTGCTGGAAAAGATGAGAGCAGGAGGTAACTGAACTAGAAATCCTGCAATTAACTGGGACAAGTTACATGAATGCAGCTGCATATTGACAGACTTAATACCTTTCAGTTTGGTTGATGCAGCAGGATGAAGTTTTTCAGTTGTAAGTTGCAAAAATATTATGTTCTATGGTTACAAAAAATTTCAGCAGATTGAAACTGAAAACTTTATGGGGCATTTTTTCTGTTAAAAAGCTGCTTCTTTTTCTGATCTGAACTGGGAAAAAAGAAAATGCTAAAATAGTGGAATTTACCTTGGGATGGAGAAACAGAATTTTACTTATCTGAAACTGTTAAAGGCCCTCCTCCTGCACATCTTAGCTCTGTGGCTTCATACCATGTACATTTCTGTTACTTAGGTGATCTTTGTTCACTGCTTTGAAAATGTAAAAGCTGTGTATGATCCTGTTCTACCACAGCAGATACACAGATTTTACACAGAAACCCACTGAATAATACGCAAGCTGTACTTCCCTACGTATGAAGCAGAGAGGACATGTCTCCTGACCCAAGAGCTCACTGTTTTAGCTTGGTGTAATTCTCCAAAATTTTAAAATTGCCTCTTGTGCTTGAAAGATTTTCCAAAACCTGAAGAGTGATGACGTTGCTAAGTCGTTCCGAAAACAAATCAACAAAAAGGAGGGGATCTGTGCTATCGGTGGGACATCCGAGCAGTCCAGTGCTGGCACACAACACTCTTACTCAGGTAGGTACAGCTGTCCTATACTGATAGCAGCTAGGAACAAGTGTGCCCTTGGAGATCATCTGCACCTTGTCTTGGTGCAAACCGAGGTGCTCTGGCCTCGGTGAGCTTCGGCGGCTGCTCAGGCGAGGCTGGTGCAAGGCAAAGAGTTGTGAAGGTGACAAAGCACCGGAGCAGGGTCTTTGTGAAAAATAGCGTGAGCCGGTTTACTGGGGCGGACAGAACTGTGGCTATGGAAGGAAGCTCCAGCCAGCTTAGCTTTCCGTACTATAAAGGCATTGCATCTCTGCTGGAGAACAGCCTCCCGGCACAGCTGCAGCAGCACAAAGACTGGCCCGTTGCTGTCCCTGCTTATGGGTGAGGCAAGGCACAGGTTCCCCGCTGTTGCTAACCCATTTCCTTGTACATTTTACCAGTTCTCTGGTAGTCTTTCTGTAAACTCACCTGTAACCAAATGGTTCCTAACCTTTTTCCAAAGGGGGCATGACCCCATCAGGGCTCTTCTCCCAGCCTGTTTCTGCAAGTTGAAGGTTTGGGGCAGCCATGGTTGCTTCTGCTGCCTCCTGGGCACAGCCCACTGAAGCAGTTCCACAGGGAGGAGGTCCCACCCTTGGCTGTCTTATCCAGGGGCAGGGGTGGGGAACTTCTCTGGGGAAGAGAGAGTGGAGGATGCTTCCAAGGGCATCCTGAGCACAGATGACACCTCCTCTGAGCTACTGGGGGTGGTGTGAGCTGCTGCTGGTACAGGATAGCTACGTTACAGCCCTGTTGGACTACAGGGAACATTTGCCCATTACCCTCTGAATGCTCCTTGTCAGAGTCCAATACACCCTGGCCAGGCTCTTCTAGATATTCCACACGTGGAGAGTATAATGTACAATACAGAATTCACTTATTTGAACTTATTTGAAGTTACGTGGGATTTCGATTTAGCAGAGTGATACAACAGTGCATTCAAATTATGGTGCAAGTACAAATTACACTTAGCAGAGCATAGCAACTGCAACATACAGTTGAATCACGTGAACTTCATTACCAGTCTCTATAATATGCCCGCCCTCATGACACCGGGCAACCCCAGTCAGTGGGAAGGAGTATGGAAGGAGTATTAACCAGCTCAAGCCCATCGCTGTCTTCAGCTCATTTGCCTGCCTCCTCAAAGCCTTCTTCCCCTGTAGGCGTTAGTTGATCAGTCACACTGATGGGAGAGTCTTCTCCCCCAGGAGTTCTGCCTTTGTAAGTAAAATGATGGTAGAGGTATTGCACAGCAAACTGATGGGTTTGATGTTGTGTCCACAGAGGAAGAGAAGTATGCCTTTGTCAACTGGATTAATAAAGCCCTTGAGAAGGACCCTGACTGTAAACACGTGGTCCCGATGAATCCAGAAACAGATGACCTCTTCCAGGCAGTCGGTGATGGCATAGTGCTTTGGTAAATAATACCCATCTTTCTCACAAATGGGAACCATGAGTCTGCAGAAGCTCACATCTGTGCTTAAATGGAAGCTGCTGACTTTACATTAAGCTTATGAATCTTTGCAGATTCAGGGACTTAATAATGTTAGGTTTTTTGCTTCTTTTCTCTTTGAAAATATAAAGCTTCTTTCATGTTAAGTGAGAGTTTTTCTTTGCCTCCGGACCCTTGCAATAAGATGAAAATCAAGGAGTTTCTTGATTTTATTTTTGTCCGAGGGCTTTTGGGGGTTCACACGAAGCAGCACGAGATAGTGAGTGCTTTCACAGAAATTTTCTGCACAATAAAATTCTCGCACAACTTCACCTTGTGGCATTCTTGGCCTCACACCTATAGTACAATCTGCATGTGACCGAAAAGAACTGCTCAAGTATTGCGTGTGTGCCTGTGTGTGTACAAGTAAAAACAGAGGCTGACTATCTATATTCGTTCAGTAACTCTCCAGCTCTGTGACTTGTCCTACAGCATAGTGACAAAAGCTATATCGTATTTTGTGCGCACGTAGCTAGTAGTGTATTTCTTGTTGTTTTTTCTTTTATTTCCAGTAAGATGATCAACTTTTCAGTGCCAGATACCATTGATGAGAGAACAATCAACAAGAAGAAACTGACGCCCTTCACAATACAGGTACTAAAATGTAACAAGATTCTTTGCTTTTCCCCTTAGGATACTTTGATACTTAGAGCAAAGGCTGGAGATACCATGGTCCTGCCCAACACAATCAGGCAAAGCTGTTTGTGGCCCAGTGAGATGCTCAGGTCCACAGCATAAAAACATAAAGACTTATATTTCTGTTTCTTTCCAAACATATGAGCAATCTGACTAAGCAAACTGTGTTTGTATTTGCATTTAGCCCAATGTATAATGTTTACCAGTTCAAAGCTTTAGATACCTTTGTGGTAGGTGCCGTATGAATGCAAGTGCAACTAGATAATACGGTGACCAATTCCAGTTGGAGTAGCTCTCAGAGGGCTGAACCCCACATCCAAGGTGACACAGGCATGGCCATGGACTTGAATTCACAACTGCTGTGTTGCAGTCTAATGTCCTCACCAAAATATTAACTGTGATCCAGGAAGTACCATGGTGTGCAACATGCCTGAGATGGGGCCATAGCCTTTGACTGCCTTTTACAAGCCATGCTATTTCACCTTGAATACTGAATCCCTTCTTTATTTCTATTACGTGCATATGTATATGATTTAAAAATTGGACAAAAAAGCTAATTTTAACCTATTTAAAGTTTATTGTGTTTCTCACACAGCAGTATGTAGGGAGATATTTTTATATGAACAGCATCTATGTATCTGGGTACAGAACATAAATAGGTATATGGAATAGATATGAACCTAACCCAGTTTAGCCCTCAGCTACTCTGATTTGATGGAACATTAGCCAGGGTCAAGTAAGCTCAGAAGCCATTAAATTGGATTTTTATGCTGTATACCACATTTTTCAGTTCTAATCATTTTGGTCAGCAGCATAGCTTAGTGATGCAACTCAGATCAATCCTTGTCACACGTAGACATGATTTGATCAATATAGCTTCCACTTTAAGTTAACCCTTTTACAGCTGTCTGGTGGAGAAAAGCTACTTAATTTGAAATGCTCCAATTTTTCTAGCTTATGAGAATTTACACTATGTCTCTCTCTGCATTTTGTATCTAATCAAATCTCTCTGTCATGCCAGCAGTGATGAAATTCATGTGAAAAATTGTGAAGCTGTGTGATAAATTACATTTTCCAGGCTTCTTTGCCTGCTTTCCTTGCCCTCTGTTTACCAAGCCACCTTTTTGAATAGTGCAGACCTGTGGGTCAGATTTTCTTATACCCTTTGTTTTAAATGGGAATTAAGTGGTGAAGGAACATAACGTTCCTGAAACATCACTTTCTTTCTGCCCCTCACTGTGACTCACAGAATCCCTCTGCTTCCACTGAACACTCCCAAACCAGGACTCCATACTCCAATGTTAAAAAAAAAATATCCAGGCTTGACCAGTTCTGACCTTGGCTGAACTGCAAGGTTAAAAACTCAACAGGTTTATTCATACCAATTCCTGTGACTATGTGCTTTTTGTATACATTGCCAGCTAGCAACTTATTTGTATCTTAGGTGTTAGGGCTTTTGCATAGTGCTTAGGGAGAGCCGAGCCTGGAATATCTGCTGGTTGATTGGGTTGCAGCTCCCTTGTTCCTCCATGTGTGCAAGACTGAGTGGAGGAGAGCTTGCCCCATGCTGAAGCTAAGTCTGCACTTGAACATGTGCTTGTGCATTAGCTATAGGGAGAGCCTGGCTTTGATAACCAGGATTGAGCCAGGACATCACTGTGAATGCAGATGTATGCTCTGAGCTCCAATGCCTTGTGACATGGTGTCTTTCACCTTTGCCAAAGAGGTCCTTTCTGTCTTTGTGTTGGGACCCAGAACTTACCTGTAATCCCAGGAGATTCTGCGTTCCCCTGCTCCCTGTGGTCAGACGTACATAAATGCATTCACAGTGAAGCTGCTCACAGATTTCAGTCGTTTTGGCTGTGCTCCCTTCCTGTACCCTCAGCTCTCCAGCTACTGCATCATTCAGAAGTTCTCTTCTTTCCCTAGGAAAATCTGAACCTGGCCCTGAACTCTGCTTCAGCCATTGGGTGCCATGTTGTTAACATTGGAGCTGAAGACTTAAAAGAAGGGAAACCTTACCTGGTTTTGGGTCTTTTATGGCAAGTCATCAAAATTGGACTCTTTGCCGACATAGAGATCAGCAGGAACGAAGGTATGTGTGGCTTTTCATTTCAGTGCTCTACTGTTATCACTGAACAGTCTTTAGGATAAAGCTCTTTTAAAAAAATCCTTAATTCCATTTTTTCTTCAAGTATTTGTTGCCTGTCTTCTTGACTGCTTTAATTTCCCTTGCTCTTCACGAGTTCCAGCACTCCGAAGTCCAAGGCTGTGTGTGGGCTTGTATGTGCAGAGCCAATTTCATGCCCATTGGGTCAGGAATGATGGTCTACACTCAGGTATATTGGTGTTTTGGCACTAAATCTGGGATAAGGAAATGCTACACTGCATTCAGGAAGCTTTGCTCTTTTCTTGCACTTGATTGCCAAACATCTCTTTCTTTGTGAAATCAGAATTATAGAATCATAGAATAATTTAGGCTGGAAGGAACCTCTGGAGGTCCACCCTGGAGGTCCTCTGGTTCAGCCATCCAACGTACAGCAGTACCAGTCTCAAGGTTAGATGAAGTTGCTCAGGACCTTTTCCAGTGCTCTCTGGGCAGCCTGTTCCAGAGCCAACCACTCTTGCTGTGAAATTTTTTTTCTTATATCTAGTTGGAATTTCCCTTCCTGCACCTTGTGACTGTAACTTCTCATCCTTTAGCTGTGCATACTGGGAAAATACAGCTCTGGCCCCTCTATAATTGTTGAAGACAATACTTGTTCCCCTCTCAGACCTCTTTCCAGGCTAAACAAACCCAGTTTTCTCATCCTCTTCTCATGTATCACATACTCCAGCCCAACCATCTTGGTCTCCCTCCACTAAACTTGCTGCAGTTTGCCAATGTCTCTCTTGTACTGGGAAGCCCCAAACTGGACACAGCACTCCAGATGTGTCCCACCAATGCCAAAATTCTCCGTGAAAGCTTCAGCGTGAGGCTCTGGGTGTGTATGTGCAGTCCACACAGCACCTCATCTTGCTGCTTTGTTCCCTGCGCCTCTGGATAGTCTGCTCAACCAACAGTGACACTTCTCTCCTCCATTTACCATGCAGGTGTTACCTTTATTGCTTCATCCCTTGCACATTTCTATCCCTTTCATAGCCAGAGCCACCAGTTTCCAGAGTTCCCAGTTCCCATTCCTTTGTAGGTAGCCTTATCCTGATTAATAGCTATTTTTCCCTTTCTGGTATTTTCTCCTTCACTTCTCATCTCAGACTTCAGTTTGTCAGGGAGACAAGCCAAGATAATTTTGATTTCTTTTCAGGTTCTCTCTTTCCCTGATAGCCCTTCTCTGCAGCTGTTCCTGGTGAAATTCCCCATTTTTGAATATGGGACACTGTATTTCCAGTGAGCTCTCATGAGCACATGGTATTAAGGCAGTAATACATCCCAACCTCTATGGGAAATACATGGGATGCACTAATATCATGTTTGGTTTTCCCCTGGTCATATCACATGGTGGCTCAGAGTACCTCAGAAGACATCTAATACACTCAAGTTGTTCTCATCCTCTGTTCGTATAAGCTTTTAGCTGATAGCAGTTATTTATATTAATTCCCTAGTGAATGTCTTTGAACATGGCACTATTAAATTACATTCAATTTTTATTACCGTCATCTAGTTCTTTCTGTCTGATTTCCTGATCGTCCTCTGTATTGACTATGCCACCTAGTGAATATCATCATCAGATTTTTAGCACATTGCTAGTACTTGTGCCAAGATAATTGATGCAAAAAAAATGAAAACTTTAATCCAAAAATCAATCCATGATCAACTCCACAAGAATCCTTCTTCCAGCCTACTTCTCTCACTGTTGACATTGTTCTCTTCATAAAATCCACTGTGTACTTTCAAATGCTTCTATTATCTCCTTCTGGTTCAGTTTAACCCCATAGCACTCTATATCAAATTATCTATGGAACTCCAGATATAGTAGGTCTCCACTGTTTCCTTTATGTAGCAAACCCATATTTCTTTCAAGGAATGACAAAAGATATTGGAAGGTGATCAGAGTAGTGTGACACACTCTCCCTTTTTATCACATTAACAATTAGTTTCTGTGTTGTTAGTTTTTCTTTTCAAAACTTGTTCTAAAGCCTTTCATGCTCCAGAGATCAGCTGAACATCCTACAGTTGCAAGGGTCGATCCTTCCCTCCTGCCTCTTCCTCCTTTTATGAACATAACTACTATGTTAATTTTTCTGTGTAAATAGGGTATCTTCTCCAGTTGGCAGATGAGTTAACCCTACTGGCCCATGAGCCCATGAAGTCATATGCAAATTCTTCAGAATACCTGTGTGGCTCCAGTTTCAGTGTGAAGGTCACTGAGATTTCTTTAATCTAAGCTGCAGAAAGTCTATGTTCATTTTTTCATTCCCATCTTGCTCCTGTGCTCAGTATCATCATCTTTTCATTAAGATCTGAGGCAAGGAAATTGGTTAGTTCTTAGACAACACTGAAATTGTCTTGCATTTCTATATAATCCACTACTAGATCCACAACTAATAGCTTTGTCCTCATTTTATAGATGAGACCCTTTTTCTGTTTATGTCCTCTGTCATGCTAACCCAGCTTGAATTTTG
This sequence comes from Aptenodytes patagonicus, assembly GCF_965638725.1. Taxonomy (NCBI): domain Eukaryota; kingdom Metazoa; phylum Chordata; class Aves; order Sphenisciformes; family Spheniscidae; genus Aptenodytes; species Aptenodytes patagonicus. The sequence continues at coordinate 195,132,085 of NC_134949.1, read as the reverse complement.
GCAACACTTTGGTTGCTCACTTTTAGAAACTAGGGTAGCAAAATGTGTAAGAGAGAAAATAGTTGTACGTTCTCCTCTACAAGTATTCACAACGTCATTGTTTTCCTTTTTTCCCTGCTTAGCCTTGATCGCTCTTCTGAGAGAAGGAGAGAGCCTGGAGGATCTGATGAAGTTGTCTCCAGAGGAGCTGCTGCTGAGGTGGGCAAACTATCACCTGGAGAATGCAGGATGCAACAAAGTCAACAACTTCAGCTCAGACATCAAGGTATGAGAAACACTGACCAACAGCAGCTCCACACCCAAATCCCTGTCCTCCAAACAGGGATTGTGCACTGAAACAATCCAAGCAGCTGAGACTGCTCTGCCGAACACAGGGAGCTGGGTACATAAAATCATTTTAGTGGGGTTTACCTTTCTGCTCAGTAGTAGTCCTCCTCCTCCTGACCTCCCAGTCATCACTGCCAGCCCCAGCACACCAAATGCTTGGGAAAGGAATGGCTGCTGGCTCTGGACAAGGCATATGGACTCTACCGCTGTATTTTCAGTTCCCTGCCTCTATTGCTCTCCTCCTTCCTAAACGTCCTTAAATGCCTCTTGACCTAGCTTTGGTTTGGAAAAGGCTGGACCTTACCCAGACATGTAACTAGGTGTAGGGGAAGAGGATGGGGCTCTTCCAATTCCCCCACCTGATCTTTCCTTCAGTACAGCACCTGGGTTATGTGCTCCTCTGTCCCAACCTTTGCTATAAGCCTGCATGCACTTACCTGCAAGTTTTAATGCAGTGGGACTATTCAAAATAATATAGCTAGATGGGGAGGCACTTGTGAGGATGGGTCTCTAGTCTGTGCAGCATATTTCACATACTTGGGACTTCATGGGCTTGTGGGTGCAGATTTCAGCAGAGCTTTCTCTGTAGGACCTTCATTCTTCCTAGACAGATGTATTTGAACCTCAGTGGTGCACACTGATGAGTGTCAGCCACTAAAGCTACAGTGTGAGGCCCAGCCAGCATCCCAGGGCTGTAGCGGGTATATCAGGGAGGGTGTCTGAGCTGGCTTCCAGGCAAGCCAGGGGCTAGCCAGCACACCAACCTCACCAGCTGCGATCCGACCTGCCCGCTCCCAGCATAGCATGGGAAAAGCCCCACTCCAGAGATGTCTGGCTGTAGGCTTCACCGGGAACTGAGGCATGAAAAGTCATTTACCATGACTTACTTGACATACAGAAAAAAACACCAGGGAAGGCAACAGGAGAGTCTGAGAGTCACATTCGACAATACAATTTTTATTGTAACAGATTTTTGGTTCACTGGGTGGAGGTTACTGGAGAATATCCATGGAAAGGGAAGGGAATGGAGTCTTTCCCATCCTTCTGTAGGCTGGCTGAGAGGACTATAATGCAACTGATTAAATCCTATCTGCAATTGAAAGATAAATCACACTTACCATATTTACAGTTGGAAAATAAGGTGCACGTTTACCTCTCAGAGGCCAAGACTTCAGCCTTTACAGCCATTCTCTAAATAAGTGTGTCTCCCCACCTCACTTCCGTTATAAATAACCGCTTTCTAGATATCGTAGTAATGCAGATGTATAAGATTTAAAATAATTCAGGTAATCTGCTTTATATTTTGAAGGGTGTTAGTTGGGTTAGTTAGTCAAGTCCCTAGATGCTAACATGTAGCTTCATTTTCAGTTCTTTGAGTTATTTCTGAAGTGAGATTAATATTTTCCACACATGGAAGCAACATTACATTTCACAAAAGATTAAAGACACAAGATGTTAAATCCTGGTCTTGTTCCTGCCCTTTTGCCTGAAAAATGCTGATACTGTTGTCGGTTTTAACTTTTGTCCTTGAAAACTATGCTTTCTCTTCCATAACTGTTCCAGCGTTGCTTTGAAATCCGCTTTAAACATCTGCTTTCTCCTTCTGCATTTTCTTTTATTCAATGCTCAGCAGCCTGACTTCTACAGCATTATAAAGGTATGCATTTTCTTATCTCTAATTTAATGTTCAGATTAAGTCAATTCTAGTATCTCTTTGTTGTTGCTGTCCTTTTTGTAAGTGCAACACACAGCATTTTGTCTCGTGCGTTGAGCGTTCTGCAGCATATATATATTGGCTTAGGAAAGAAATAGATCTGGCAAATACAGCATAAAGTAGGAATTGCTAAGTGCTTCCAGCTTAGTTAATTTAATTATGTAGCCCGATGATTGATGTAATAAAAATGAAGCATGCAGGCACATTGTTCAGGGGAGCACTGGCATGCAAAACCTGAGCTTTAGATGTAATTTTTACTCCCTTTAATTTCTCTGTCTGTCACAGGACTCAAGAGCTTATTACCATTTGCTGAACCAAGTTGCCCCCAAGGGAGATGAAGAAGGCATTCCGGCTATTACTATTGACATGTCAGGATTAAGGGTAAGATGAGATAAGTTTAGAGTAAATGCCGATATTTGCTGTCTGTTACTTGCATTTCTGGCCAGCACAGAGTTGCACCGGGATGCCAGAACAAGCAAACTCTTTTTAGCATTACAACATGATCTTGTATTTCAGAAATCAAAGCTTTCAAAGAATTAAATGATGTGTTTTGCCTTTCGTTAGATATTATCGCTGAAACTTTAACAACCATTGAACCAAACTGATAAATGACTAACATGTAGCAAGTATATTTAAATACATTTATTTGGGAATTTCATCAGTCCACCCCCTTTTATATGGAAAAAGCAATATAGTGAGATGGCTGGATTGTAGGTAAAGCCCGTTTTAAAACACAGACCTGCGGTTAGTAAAAGTGGGAAAGGAAGCAAATATAAATCCGACAAAGACCTGCTTTAACAGCCCTACACTGAGCTCCACATGCGGAGACCCCCAGTGGGTCTTGTGTGCAGTGCCAGGCGGTGGGCTGAGGCTGATGGCCCCGTTTTCTGCCGGCGCAGGAGAAGGACGACGTCCAGCGAGCAGAGTGCATGCTGCAGCAGGCGGAGCGGCTGGGCTGCCGGCAGTTCGTCACGGCCACCGACGTCGTCCGCGGGAACCCAAAGCTAAACTTGGCCTTCATCGCCAACTTGTTCAACAAATACCCTGCCCTGCATAAGCCAGAGAACCAGGACATCGACTGGAGCTCTATTGAAGGTAAGGAAAATGCAAATAAAGGATGTTTCTGGCCACCCGTGCCCCAGTATTCCCAGCTCTGAGTTGATGATACATTAACCTAACGCTATGTCCTTCAGACATATATTCACTGCACCGTTAGCACAGGCAGCCTTGAGAAAGGGAGGCTGCTCTTTACCTGCATGTAGCTTCTGGTATTCTGGGGGTCTGTTCTGTGGATAGCACATGTTAAAAGACAAAAATGTTTCTGGGATGTCTGAACCAGTACAGACTATTAGTTGAAATTAGAGTTGATCTGGCATTCCCTTAATTGAGAATATAATTTAAAAATCAGATCTTGCATAAACCTGCTGCCTGCTTGCTCTGGGCTGGAGTCAGGTCCACCGCTGTATGGATCATTTGCTGAGCTTCAGGTCCTTCTTTCTCAGCCTCATAGTGAAACTGTTCATGCTAGGGCACAGGCTGTTCTTGAATTCTTGAAGGCATTTCAAGGCCTATCTGCCTAAATACTATAATATATAGGGCATGAAGAAATATTACATGCTGCACCGTGCTCTTTTCTTTTACATGTCAACCAGTGTCTCCTTCTGTTTATGGTTCAGTGCGCTGTAAGTTCTGAGTTATGGTTTCATCACGAGACACTTATTTTACTGGAGTAAAATGTGTTTTACAGGCCTGTTGATTGATGTATCTGTTATTTTAGGTGAGACAAGGGAAGAGAGGACGTTCAGGAACTGGATGAACTCCCTGGGTGTTAATCCACGTGTAAATCACTTATATAGGTAAGAGGAGGTATTACACTTCCTTCAGATGATAAATACAGCCAGCAAATTGTTTACAAAAACATAAAAACTTTTGGACCCTATAAGAATATATGCTGCTTATTTTTTTTTTTTTCCAGAAAACTAAGTTTACCTCTACTACTAGTTTAATTGGGTTCCTTTCCTCTGCTCTTTGGACAATGATATATCTTTTTTATTGTTTTCAGCGACCTGTCAGATGCCTTGGTTATCTTCCAGCTCTATGAAAAGATCAAAGTGCCAGTAGACTGGAACAGAGTGAACAAACCGCCATATCCTAAACTGGGTGGCAACATGAAGAAGGTACAAAAAACTGGAATAGATCCAGTAGTGATGCCTTATCCTCAAAGGATGTCTATATCATTTCAAACAGCAATGTGGGCACTTGTGTTGCTCTCAAGTCCCAAGTACAGCACATCAAATGATTTTTTTATCTAGTCAGTGAATAATTTTTCATCCTGAAAAAGAAACATGCATTTGACTCACTGGCTCTGTTGACAGGTGAACAATATTTGTAAAGTAAAAGACTTGTCACCTTTTGTGTCAATATTTAAAAACTGTATTTGCAGACCACTTTTGCTACTGTCTTAGTCACCAATTATAATGCATCTTCACCGTGAGTCATATGGCACCAGCTTAATTGCAGCTGACTGGATCACTGCCCTCCACATCAAATGAAGACAGTGATGATAAGCATTCTTGACCAGATACCTCAAGAACCGATCACAGAGTTGCTGCTAAATACAAAGCTTTCTCCCAGCTATCTGGATGAGCAATTCCATCCAGTTAGGCCAGAGTGATTAACTGACCTAAAATATTGACTGGGACACTAATCCTTCGTCTCAGTGCAATGCTGTGATACTGGAGGTACCCATGAGCCATAGATTCCTATTTTCCAGGGTAATCTGTTTTTTAGGTCCTGATGATGAAGTATAACATTTCCTTCCATGTTAACTGTTTGCCATGGTATTTTTGGGATGGAACTGGCTGCTGGTAGTCAAACAGCTGTATTGTCACAGAGCCCCAAAGCTGCTGTTTGCCCAGGAGGATGTGGGCTAAGCGATCCAAAGAATTTAAAGTAACAGTGTCTTGTCTTCTTTTTTTCTGTGTGTTTCAACCACGCTAATTGACCCTGTCATTAACAGCTTGAAAACTGCAACTATGCAGTGGAACTGGGAAAGAATCAAGCCAAATTTTCCCTCGTTGGCATCGCTGGGCAAGATCTGAACGAAGGAAACCGTACGCTCACGCTGGCCTTAATCTGGCAGTTGATGAGAAGGTATGGCAGTCAGATACAAACTTCAGAGTGTTTTGGTATACTCAGTTTGCATTGTAATAGTTTCCTGATGCTATCACTGAGAAGGCTCTCCAGGCTACAGCTTTCTCACTCCTCCGCACTTATATGCAAAGACAGAGTAACCTTTTGCTCACTCCTAGTTAGGGATGTGATCAGGAAGCACGTTATCTTGTGGGCAAGGCCATTACAGTCAGCGCATGCAGAAGATTATTATCGTCACTATCTGTATAGCATGAATAAATGTTCATCACATGGAAGAGGGAAAAAGGTGAAAGGTCTGTGTATCAGGGAATGGGGAGAATGTACTGGAAACAAGGAATTGATGCAGAAGTTTTGTAATCTGCTACCTGAAGCGGATGCAACTCAGTAGCTCTCCCCACTTTAATGTAACTCTGTGTGTGTGTGTGTGTGTGTGTTTGTGTGTGTGTTTAAGAGCTCCATAATGGGGTGTAAAGAGACCCAGTGGTTAGGAACTGAACACAGACTAGATTCAGTCTATAAAGCAAGGTATAGGTTTAACGGGCAGGTAATTAACCTAGGGATGTGGTGATTACTTGCCATCAATTTGGGATGTCTTTCCAAGGTGTATGCTGACATATAAGCAAAATATTCTAGGCTTGTGTTTACGCAGAAGGTCAGTCTTAGACGAGCATAACAATTCCGTTCTGGCCTTAAAGTCAGTGATTATTTTTTAAGCACTGTGAGTCATTTACACTGAGATCCACTAAGAGGGACCTTGTAGGAATTTTGAGTATCAAAACCTTTTGACACTCCAAAACAGCGATTAGGGAACTGGAGGTGAATTAGACCCAACAGATGAATTAGCATGTTGTAATATAATTCATATATACTGTGAGTGTGTGGGAAGCAGGGGAATATCAAGTCTAAGAGGACTTTTGGGGTGATCCCCGTCAAGCTGCACACGTACAGGTTGGTTCTGAGGTTACGGTAGACTTTGAGCAAATGCAAGTATCCTGGCTTCCCTCTTCAGGTACACCCTGAATATCCTTGAAGACATTGGTGGTGGAGAGAAGGTCAATGATGAAATCATTGTCAGCTGGGTCAATGAAACACTGACTGCAGCCGGGAAGGATTCAACCATCTCCAGTTTCAAGGTACAGTTTTTTTGTTGGAAGTCTCTGCTTAGGAATCTCCTATTCAGTGTGTTTGTGTGTATGTTATATACGTTGCCTGTATATAGATATATATACTCATATACATGCACACAATATATTATGATATAATTAAATACATAGTTCAATTATTTTTCATTCCCTTTTAAAGGCATGTTCAGATATAGAGATTCTATTTAAGGGGCTTTATTATGAAAAGGTAACAGAAACATGATATGAACATAACAGGAAACACCTTGAATGCCAGTTTGACACAGGAAATCAAAGTATGGAGCCAGGAATGATGACTGGAATTAAGCAAGAACTGCTATGCTATTGATTATTAAATGACAGCAATTACAAATGACAGTATTAAAAAGAACAATAGCCATACTTTTATAATATGGTAGTACCATTCAGGGGTGGTGCCCTGTTTTGTAAGGCACCTTATAAACACAGAGATGGTCCAGTTCCAGAGAGCTTCCAATTTTGCTAACACATCTGAGACACTTCCCAAGCTGGGGAACATTCAGTGGATGTAAATTAGCAGTTTGCACCAGGTGAGGACAGATCCATCAGACTTCATGTAATGAGCTCAGAAGTCACACAACTGGTCCCCCTCACACCTCCCATCAGTAGATATGTATCCATGTCATCTCCCCACAGGAAGCAAATTCACCAACCCAGCACCCCATCTTTTGATTTAATGATGTCTCATCCATTGGGGAAAAAAAAAATCCTTGAAAGGGTTCTTAGTCTGCCTTAGATGAAAAATGATGCTAAGCAGCCCTTTGTGAAGATCTAAACGGTATTTGACTGAGCTGTCCATTGCTCTTGAGCCTAGACTCTGGCTTTGTGGGAGATCTGTCATCCTGTTCTTGCATCTAATTGTATTTTTCATCTATGCAGGATAGCAAAATCAGCACCAGCATGCCAGTCCTGGATCTCATTGATGCCATTCAACCAGGATCAATCAAATATGACCTCTTGAAAACAGAGGACCTGAATGATGAGGAGAAACTAAATAATGCTAAGTACGTTCGTGCCAAGTGACACTTAACACGAGTTACTTGCTCAGGCTTGCCTGACTCTGTCTTTGGAAACTGCTCTGCTATCATTCTCATCTGGCACAACCTTAACTGAGAAATACCTCCAGAGTTAGAAGCATGAAGGCTAGGAATTAGGCAGTAAAAAAGACTATCAATGGAAATGAAGTGTGTAATGTTATAATTCCTGCTTTATAATTCCCTTGAAGGGATCAAAATCACTTGGCTTCACAAGCTCCTATTTTCTCTTATTAAATTTAAAATTGTTTCAGAGATCAGGGAACAACGCCAACAATAGTGAGCCATGGAAACCAGCGATTAGAGGTCATGATACTTCTTTAGCCACATGCAGGTGGAACAAGGGCATATTTAAGAGAGAAGGGGGAGGACAGGATTCATGCCTGAAAAACTGGTTTTATTGATGTGGATATTGGTTTTTTTTTTCCCTGAGTGCAAACCATTCTCTAGCAGAGAGCCAATCCTGGGGGCATCTCCCTTTCCTTTCAGAGTCAGACAGATCACCTCCCGGTCTGATCATAAGTTTAGCTTCTCCTTTGCTATGTGGCAGCTACAAAAGAGAAAAGGTTGACTGTAAGGCAATCAGAGCTGCCATCATTTTTATAAAGACTTTTTCCACTGTTCTTTTTCCCTTCCATTTCCTACCATCTGTTCTCTTTCTTTCCTTGCAATCCTACGTGTGCTTCTCTCCATACTTTATTTCTTCATCCCTCTGCTGATGTTTTTCTCTTTTCCCTCTCTTTCTCGCCCCCCCCCCCCCCCCCCCAAAACATGTTTCTCTGCATTTTGGGGAGAATTTCACAAATGTATGTGCTCTGCAGTGGGAAGAACCTGGGATCTTCTAGCTTTTTTCATTAAAAAATAGAAGAGACATACCCACTGGAGAACAGCCAGTAGCTGTGCAACAGTGCACTCTGAGGAGAGAGATGGGAAGGTTAGCTTGCAGATTCTGGGTACGACTCAAGCAGAAGAGAAGCCTTCTGCTTTCCGTCCTCATGAATTTGTTTATGTGCGAAGACTGAGCAGCAGGGATTGAGAGGGAGCAAGACCAGAATGGCTGCTTGTTAGGATAATCTTTCAGGGGATGTGAGACTAAATGTTTCATACCGGACTTTGACCTGCAGTCTCCCATGCTGCAGGTAATCAGTGCTCTAACCATCAGGGAATACGCTTTACCTTTTACTAGAAATTACTTCTTTATGAACCTGTCTCATACATTCCTATAGAAAAGTTTAATTTTGACGAATCAGTAAGAAAGTTCCCAACCCTCTCTGGTACTGATCATGTAAAAAACTTCTTAACAGAGGGAAAATTAATGCTACTGCACTAATTTATTTCTTTGTTTTGTTTTTTTTCACCCCTGCAATGCAGATATGCCATCTCTATGGCAAGAAAAATTGGAGCAAGAGTCTATGCCCTTCCAGAAGACCTGGTTGAAGTAAAACCCAAAATGGTCATGACAGTGTTTGCTTGCCTTATGGGAAAAGGCATGAAGAAAGTTTAAAGCACAAAAGACTTGTACTGATGCCTGGTATTCACCCTTTTGATTCCCTCAAACTGGATGCTCCTCTCCGTATCAAGGAAATATGCAGGGTGCTCATGCTTTTAAGGCATGAATGTTATACACGGTTCCAGGTCATCCAAAAGTTGTGTATCCACGTGTATTCAGGAAATGTTTTGTTTTGAACAGTAATATGTGCTTGATTTCTTTGCCTTATTTTCCACTTTGCTAGATATAACCATTTCATATTCCCGAGTAAGTTTTCAGTAACGAGGCCTATACATATCCTTTTATTAATGGATACCAGGGTTTTCTGTCAGAGGTCACCTGGAGATCTTTGTCTTGGGAGGTACAGACAGCTTTTAGGATTATGAAATGTTATATACTGCTTCTGCCTGAAAATGTCTTCATGCTTCTGGTAGCATTTCTGCCATACTTTCCTTCAGTTTGCACCTGGCATAACAAAAGGGGTTTCCCCAAGCCAATGCAAGTATTAGTGACTATATTTTTGGAACAGTAGGATCCTCTTAGGAAATTCTTGTGGAAAGAGAGAAGTGTTTGGAGTCTGCTATGTGTTGCTGGTATATGAACTGAACAGTGCTTTTCCCTACAAGTTATGCCTCTGCCATCAGTGGCATTACTCACAGAGTACATTACTACTCATTGAAAAAAACATACCATAACCTGGTCCTCCAAGAACACCCAAACTCTGGAACCTTTGCAAGAAGTGGTCTCCAAAGGATAATTCATTTTTATGTCGTAATACTCTTAAAACATAAGCAGATTGCAAAGCATGATAGAAATGAAAACCATGTTAAAGAAACTAAGGGGATATACTCAGTTAGTAGCAATAAGAAAGGAAGTGAACCAAAGGGACGCAGAGTGACATATTTATGTAGTGAATAAAAATTAAACTCTGTTAACTTTACAGACTTGCACTCAAAGGGCTGTGGCCCTGATTCAGGAGAGCATTTGTATGTGTGCTTGCATATGAAACACATACTAAAATGATTCCCTGAACCCAAGCTGGGATCCTCAATGGAGCTAAATCAGCATAGCTTTGCGGCTAACAAGGTGCTGTCAATTTGCCTCAGTTGAGGACCTAGCCCCGTGTGCGGATAGTCAGTGGGATATATTTGCACTGAATCTCTTCCTTGGCTTGAGTCATTTACTGTTCTGGCCTTTACGTGGATTTTACTGTGGTGAAATGCAGAAGGAAGGAATTTTGCCTTAATGCAATCCCGTTGACACAGCCTCAGTTCCCTCCCTGTCCCCCTCCCTCCCCTCCAGCCCCTTCAGGATTGCCTTAATAAAGAACCAATATTCAATGATGTGAGAAGTCTCTCCAAATAAAATGTTCTATAAAGCCAAATGTGTAATCTTTGTTTTTAGTAATGCATGTGCTAATGGGGAAGTGTGTATCATATAGCTGAAATAGGAACAGATTAAAAAAAAAAAATCACTGTGGGCTCGCTAAGGATGTGTCTTCCATATTGTTATTGAAACCACAGATTGCAGAAAGCGGGAAGAATTATTTCCTAGGTCATTTCTGTACATGGCACTCTGAGATGTACATGCCAAAGATGGGACACTCTGCTGCAGCCTGACGCGGTACGATTTTCCCCATTCAGCGCAATACCTGTCATCCTCTTCTTTTGCTCATATACCCATAAACTTTGCTTTTTTATGTGTTCTGCAATGCAAATGTGCCACTGGGTTTCTGTACTAAAGGTCAGATCCTGTTCCCGATCAGATCTGGCTGTCCTGTTCCTCTCATGAACCTATGTATTTAATACAGGGTGGGAAAGGAACAGTGTCCCAAGGGCCATCCCATCTGGTCACAGTATTTCCCAGTGCTGGCAGAGGAGGAGAACATCTCGAGTGTTATACGAAGGAGACGTCACCCCAACTTATTGCCCATCAAGAGGGAGTTACCAGAGCATGGCCCCTACGCTGCTCCTCCTCTTTCTTAGGACCCACTGTGGCCATGGAAGAGGGGTGGCACTGAAAAGGTGGCTGCTCTTCCCTTATGTTATTTGACTTGGGAGTCCAGCAGAGGTAAACCAGAGAGAGGAAACTGCAGGCAGAAACTGTGACCACAGCATTTCCCTCGTGTGGGATGATTTTGTGTGTCGCATACGTGCGTGTCTGTTCGCAAACTGCAAGGGCCATTTTTGGCTGGATAGACAGTGTAGATCTGAAAGGGCCAGGTAATCCTGCCTGAAGACAGCCCTGCTCCAGGTTCCCCGTCTCAGGGAGATGCCCTCGCCCCAGACTCAGAGGTGGATGTGAGGGATGAAGTAGACCATGGATGGGAGATGGCAGCAGCACCAGGGTGCAAGGAGGGGCTTTTCCCTTGGTCCCAAATGAATGCTGGCACTTGCTATCCCCGCAGAGAAGAAGTGATTTTCAGACACAGCATTTCCCATTCACCAGCCCTTAGCAACTCAGTTTTTTGCATAGGGTAGGATTTTAGAAGAGCCTGCTGAGAGAGGCAGGGAGAGGAGGCTTTCAGACATCATGCATTTCCCATAGGCAAGATGTAGGACTTCAGTGTCCCTGGAGATCGAAACCTGCCTCTAGCTCAGGCTCTGGAGAGGGGCCAGGTGATGTACGCTGTTACTCAAAACGTTTTGTGAAGGGGGCTGCTTTTCCTCCTCCTCAGCATCCCAGCACTGGAGCCAGGCACCCTGCCATACAGCTCTCCCTGTAGTCCCCTGCCCCCAGGCTGCATTTTGGGGCACTATCTCTGAACCCCGACCTGCAGCACTGCACCAGCGGTGAGCCCTGGCACCAGCCCTGGCACCAGTGCAGAAGGGAGAGCTAACCACGAGATGGCAGTCATTCTATCTGGAGTTTTAGAGACTGGCATGCATGAGCTCCGAAAATGCTCTCCTCTGGGAAATGGAGAAAAACTGGGATATTTTAACCCGAGGCAAAACGCTAGCACCTGCCAGTGTGCAAAAGGGAATAGGCAGGGATACTACAGTAAATGCCTTACCAGATCTTCATCCCTATCTCTGTAATCTTCCATGAAAAATAAAGCTGTCATGGACCCGAAGGTGTGGGAATAGTCACATTCTGGTACAGGACTATAAATATTTTCACTTTTCAATGCACCTCTGTTTAATTGGATATTCTTGGTTTTTTGAGGGACTTGAGGTTTTGCTTTCATGAACTGGTAATAGTAACCTGTAATAAAGCTCCCAGCAATTGCTGAAGGGGTTAAACCCATGACAAACATCACAAAAACCCAGGATCTGGAATTTTTTGCTGTTGTTTTTCTCCAACTTTTTCCATCACTCTTAGAGAAAGCAGCTGTCTTTGGGATTCACTCCCAAATCAAGCTGGCTTTGTAAGCATTTCCATTATTGATTTTCATTGCACAATTAATCATAATTTTCAAGGCTTCAAAAAGGCTTAGACATTAATATGAATAAAAATAAAGTATCAGCAGTTTAACTAGGAGAAAAAAACATGAGGGCAATCAATCCACATGCTTCAGGGTACAGTCTGATCACCAGATGGACTCAGAAGGAAATATCCCCCCATAGTGTAGTAGAGCATAATTAGGTGCATGATGAGGATTTTACACCTTCTTGTAAATCATCTATCCTGGCTAGAAATCATCTATCCTGATTTTAGAAAGGGGATAGCAAGCAGTATGTCTGTCTGCTGTGCTTTTGTACAGATGAAGTCATGTTTCTACTTCCTCCAGAGATGGAATTGAACCAAAACCACAACCTGACATCACTCTTCCTTCCAAGGGCAGCTAACTTCTGCCATGAGCCTGATCATAAACTTCAGGTCTTGGTGTCCGTTGCTGCCTAACCATGCAGCAGCTTTGGTTTGGCTCCTACTTGGAAATCAGGACCCTGACTCTGGTAGATGGCTGCAAAAAACACACGAGCAGCACTGGTCCTACAGCAAGTAGTCAGCTACTGCTGCTTTCAGCTTGATGGAGAAATGGATCCTGGTGCCTCTGATCTTGCAAACCCATGTGGTGAGTTGCTACTGAGACTCTCCAGCTCCCCATCTTCTGCTGCTTCTGGCAGCCTGTTGTGGTTTAACCTCAGCCAGCAACTGAGCACCACACAGCTGCTCGCTCACTGCCCCCCCTCCCCCAAGTAGGATGGGGACAGAATCGGAAGAGTAAAAGTGAGAAAACTCATGGGTTGAGATAAAAACAGTTTAATAATTGAAATAAAATAAAATAATAATAATAAATAATAATAAAAATAGACTATACAAAGCAAGTGATGCACAATGCAATTGCTCACCACCCACTGACCGATGCCCAGCCAGTCCCCGAGCAGCGGCCCCCCCCGGCCAGCTTTCCCCAGTTTATGTACTGAGCATGATGTCACATGGTATGGAATGTCCCTTTGGCCAGTTTGGGTCAGGTGTCCTGGCTGTGCCCCCTCCCAGCTTCTTGTGCACCTCCAGCCTTCTCAGTCGGTAGAGCATGGGAAGCTGAAAAGTCCTTGACTAGTGTAAGCACTGCTTAGCAACAACTAAAACATCGGTGCGTTATCAACATTATTCTCATACTGAATCCAAAACACAGCCCTGTACCAGCTACTAGGAAGAAAATTAACTCTATCCCAGCCAAAACCAGGACACAGCCTCCTCCACCATCTGGAGAATGCACTTGTCAAGAATTTGGGAGCGTTTTACTCCAAGCTGCTCAGCCACTTGAAGTCCAGTACTTTTCAGGCAAGCGGACAAAGCGAGCAGCAGAGAGTAGCGTCACCGAATGCCTGAGCCTCATTGCCTGCTGTGTGGTGAGCAACATAAGAATTAAAATTTATACACAAACCTAAGAAGCTGTTCATTAAGCAAGTCAGTAAATAGGGGAGCTCTGTGTACTGGTAAGTTGATAAACTTTATATAGCTTAATGCGGGCAAACTCTGAATTAGGACCAAAATAACCTAATAACGTTCTCATTTTGTTCATATTTTTTACGTATGTCAGTGCTCAGTGGCAGTCCTCTCTGCCACCACGAAAACCGTGTTGTTCTCCTGATGGTTCATTTGCTGCTCAGGAAGTAACACACAGCTCTGAAGTGAAGTTACTATTTTTAAAGTGTTGGTTTTCATCGCACCTTATTTACTTTTTGTGCCTTGATCAGTTTTTAAAGGCAACAGTATCTTACACAAAACCTAACTTGCTCCCAGGGTGCAAGCTACTATTGCTATTACAGATCCATGATAAACTGTCCAAAGCCGAGAAGGGCCAGAATTCCCACAGGCCCTGTGCTCACAGGTAATGATATGTCTGAAATTTGTGAAAAGGGCAGAAAGCTTCATAACCGATCATGCATATAAGCACTGAACTCGCTCAGGGCAGGCACTCATTTAGTGCACGTGTTAAGTATCTAAAGGAATACAGCAATGAATATCTGTGAACACACAAAGCATGGAGAGAAACCCCACACATCCACCTGGGAAATCTCCTAGCAGGTGATTGACATGCATGGTGCTGCTTTGATTCATGCAGGCAGAAAAGCAATGTCCCATTGCCAGGCACCTCCGGCAGCCTATGAAGTTGTCCTGGCTCTTCACTGCAGTTAAGCAAACCGGATACCTCACAGCACGTGTTGGTTTGTCACTGAGGTGGGAAGATGTCTTCTGACCAGCCCCTCAGTAAGATGTCCTCCCTTGATTTTGCACCCCTGGAGCAGAACACCCTGCACGTCTGAGAGGTGGTGGATAAGCCTTAGGTGCATCAACCTCTCCCTGCCGTCTCCTCAAGACGTGTGTCTGCTTGGGTGCTAGTGAAACAGTCCTGTGGTTAAGTAACATGCCAGTGAAAGGCTCAATCGGCCACATCAGTGAAAAGTAATAGAGATATCTGAGGAGGGATGCAGGCCCTCACCACCAGCCCTACCTTCCTCACCACCAGCCCTACCTTCACTGCTTGCTGCACTGTCAAATTACATTTCACATTAGGGAAATGTGGCCGCAGTGCCCCATAATGCTTCAGTCACAATCCTTCTCAGACCAACATGGGGCGATGCTGCCCACGTGGTGATCAGACCTTGCAGAACAGTCAAATGCCTCTAGAAACTCCCCAAATTTGCTGCTGGAGCCAAATTCTAGGAACGTAAGTTCTGCTAATTGTAGAGGTTGTGAACTGTGCTAATGGGACCAATGTGTCAGAAACCTCCTTGGCTTGCCAAGCTTTACAACACGTGGGAACAACCTACTAATACAGGTTCAGCCTCTGCTGACCTTGTGGCATCCATTCGGGAGCACCCGGAGTCTTTGAGCTTAGTAGAGGAACAAATTCTCATAAGGTCATTTCACTCTGCACTTCTCATACAAGCTCTGGGCAGGGGGATACCCAGCACTGTGACAGAAATCCCTCTCTAGCCTACAGTGATCTCCTAAAGGTTTGGAAATGACACCCCAAACAGGGATCATGGGGCTCTCAGAGCATGGTCCTTGGATGCAGATTGCAGAAGCTTTCAGCACAGATGCCCCCAGCTGCCCGAGCAGTCACACCATGCCGGGCTGGAGCAGCCATACAACGGTGTCACTGCTTTGCTGGGGGTCTGCAACTGCAACACTGAAAGTGCACTGTAGGAAAGCTCACCTCTCCCCTTCCCCATCCCTGGACGGATAGAAGAAAAGTCAAGTGCCTATTCAGATGCATTTGTACAAGAGCTGTTCTGCTGGGACAGCGATGAGTCTCTCTGCAGTGTAGATCTGCTTGTGCAGACTGATGGTCAGCATGGGCTGAGAATGAGACGTGCCTCTCTGAGGTGGGGACCACACCAGCTGAGAGGGGTGAACAGAAGAGGGCAGGAGCTTTGCTCCATGGAACGTCTCTTCACCAGCATCCTCAAACAGGTCCCAGCATCCTCCAAAAGCCCAAAGGAAGGGCCCACTCTTCTAACCTCTGCCAGATGCCATGCAAGCAATGTGAGCAAGTGCAAGCAATGCAGAGAAGAGCAGCAAATAGTGTTGATGCACTCAGACACAGGCAGAATGCATCGTTGCTCCAGGGCTAATTGCATTCCTGATCTGTACATACATACCTGTGTACATAGAGAGGGGGACAGGTGTGCATCCATTCGCTTGCACCTTAGCCAAAGCGTGCTCTCTGTACGTCGTACTTGGAGCACCTTTCTCAAGTGCTCAGAAGCTCTGCCTGGAGTGCTCCTGTGGTATCCTTTGTTCAACAAAGTTAAACTTGCTTTGTAAGTACTCCTTGTTGAGATACTGGCAAATAAATCAATATCTACTGGCAATAAGATGACATGAGTCACTTGGAAAACATGTTGTTTGAGTGGAGTTGATAATAGACCTTCAGGAAACAGAGCTCATGAGGAAAGTTTTTAACCAGTACAGACACCTCCTCACCTCCCCAAAACAGCACATAGATTACAGCATCTTTCTCTCTGCTGACCCTGGAAAGCTAAACAGCAAGGAGAGTAGAATAAAAAATGAATAAAGTAGGGTGGCATAACTGAGTACTCAAAAACGCAACGCGAACATGCATTTTCAGCCTCTGCTCATACCTATCATCAGCCACGATTGAAACATACTGCCTGTACAGCACTCACCCAGGGATGAGAGGTCTGTTTCCTCCCAGGTTAACCATCACTTTCTAGCACAGGTAGCAGCTGATTTTTATATTTGGGAATGACGTGAGGGACAAATGCCAGAACAACAGAAATTCAGACATAGTCCAGATTTTCCCCTCCTGGTGGTTTCACGGGCTGCAAAATTGTTTCCAGAATGAAATGACAGGGGTTGGTGACATTGGCCATGTATGTAAATGATCACAGTGTCCTATGGAGATTAATTGGTTCATGAATAAAGATGAAGAGCTGAGGTGTGCAGGGAGAAATCATTTATCAATTATATGCCTCGGAAAACTGAAAGATGATGCGGCCTTAACGGCTGAATGGGTTTGAAAGGGAGACTTGTAAATTGAGTTCTAATTCTGTTCTGCCGCGTTCATAATAAAGAGCTGTTAAACTAATTGCATCCTTGTGTGGTTCATGAGCAACGGCACTCAGCAAGCAACAGAGATCAGAGTTTAGTTAGATTTTAGTCATCCTTTGCCTCATGTAGGAAGGATGCTAATCAGTTACCTTTGGCCTCATCAGTAGTGATAATGCATTAAAAGAAAGGGGGAAGAGACTGTAAATATTTTTCAGGAGATTAATTTTGCATTTGAATCCGAATTTAAGAACCAAGAAGGACAGCACAGGCTCACTTGGCTTTCGCGTTCTGCTTCAGTCACATAGATCCATCAGAGCGATTACCCATCCCTGGAGGGACTCGTTGCTGATTAACTGGAAACAAGAGGATTCTGGAGGATTAAAATAGCAGAATATGCTAATCCCAAACAGGGAAAAGGATCTGAGGGATGTGGCTGCTGATAACAGCTGACTTTCCCTCCTCTTGCCCCTTCTGTGTGCTTGTTAACAGGTTTACTGTTACTGACAGACAGTACCAACCTAGCATGGGCTCTGGCACACGCTGAAATACAGACTCGGATCTGAGAATCTTGATGCAGAATGAGGCTTGTTATTTAAAATCTTGCTGCTGGATACTGTGCAAGCCCCGGGATCAAAGAGGACAGCCACACTTAGGTCCTGGCTGAGCTTAGAGGAAATCTCATGACACTTGGATGCTGAAAGCCAAAGGTGCCAGTAATGGGAGTCAAGATTACTCAGCGGCACTGCTGCAACTGCTCGAGACCACCTGGCTGCAGCAGTTCAAGTAGTTCCTCCTTTGATATGTCTTATCTGACCACTTTCTGGGGTCTGGCTCTCCTTCACCAGCAAGAGCAGCTGCAGGAGCCCAGCACGATGGCCAGGCACAGTTGCGCGTCTCAGAGTATGCTGGTGCAGATGGTGCTTGAGCAATGCTACCCTGACTTAGCTGGGACACTGGTGCCTGGCCTCTTCTGCTGCCACCTTTTTGGGCGCTGACATCTTAAACCACCACACAAAGATGTGCCGGAGCCTGGTCTGGGTGAGGTACAACACCTATGCAACATCAGGAGAACATGGGTGTTACTACATGTCAATGTGGAGAGGGAGGGGAGAGACAGCAGGTTCGGCCAAAAGAGTGGAAATATCTCTTTAGAATTGCCTTTAAAGTGTGATTATACTTTTAAAAGCAATATAGTAATGGCACCAGAAGCCTTTATATACTGCCAGTCCTAATTCCCACATGCGCAGTTTTCAACAAAGAAATCAAGAGACTACTTTGTTAATTATCTGCTCTAGAAACTAGGACCTGATCACCCCTTTTTAAATAAAAATCCCTGCATGTCCCAAAGCTACTCTAAAAGTTAACAGAAATCAACACAGATCAAACTGTCCCCCATTACTGCAAGGCTTCCAGTCACATCTGCTACAGTAACACTTGCAGGCACCAGTTCAGCATAGCCCATGGTCTACCCGGGGTTGAAGTAATAATTAATCCAGGTGCAGCAAAACCTTTGAACTCAGCCAGAATTTTTGACCAAGCGGGTCTTCATCAGGCAATGATGATTCATCAAAAGCGAAAAGGGTTGCTGGAAAGGCTCAGTTTTGATGAATTTCCCAATTAGAGAAAAATAGATGTGTTGTTTCTATTATGTCAGTAGGTTTTTTTACTGATGTTCTGCCTGGGCAGGGCTAGAGCGCTCCTCAGCAGCTCACAAGGCTTTGGGGGTAGTCAATGTATAGCTGGTTGTTCATCAGAGCAAACCACAGCAGTGCCGTATAGATAGGTGATATCAGGGGAAAGGAAATCTGACCTGCTCGGAGACTGAACCGTCACAGAAATTGTCTTTGTGCGTGAAATGTGTGTTACACAGTACAAATATCTTTGCAATGGGAGGCTCCATGCTTTCAAAAATCAGCCCACTTAATGGAGGTGCTTACTGACCAGGAACCTCATCTTAGGCACCCAAATGGCTGCTGCTGGTGAGGTGGCAGTGCTGGGATGGAGCTAGGGGCTGTAGTGGGTGTGGAGCTGCCATTTAGTCACCCAAGGACAGTGACCAGTGGCACTGGTTTTGAACACTGTGCAGGACCTGGTTGCTGAGACAGGCTGTGTAAGTGGGGGGGGATGTAGCCTGTGTTGTTTAGATACCAATGGAAGGAAAAAAAGCAGAAAGACGATTGTTCCAAATAAGCAATGTTCAGCACATGTTTGAAAGGCAATGGGTTTGTGTCCTACCTTGAGCCGTGAGATCTCTGAGGCTTTCAGGCAAGCAAGAGGTATGGGGATATACATCTCTGCCTCCTGGTCAGTCACATCTTCCATTTTATTTTTTGTTTATTTTTATAAATTTATTTTATTTATTATATAATACAATATAAATTATATTTTATTCTTTCATCCTACACTTACTTTTCTGTTTATTGTGTTTTAACCTGTATGATGCCTTAACCACCACAAGACTCTGGTTTGTCCTTCCATCAGAATTTCCTCTAGTACCTTTAGTTCCCTCAAACACCCCTTTTTTCCTTTTTTTTTGTGAAATATTTCCAGTGCATACCAGAAACCAAAAAGCAAGTAGGAAAACGGCAACTTTCAAACAGTGTGTGAACCATCTCTTTGCAGACAAGCTGGAGAACCCATAGGAAAAACAACCAAAATCCAAAAATGTCTGACAGCTACCATTTGTCCAAAACTTTCTTCTCAGGTAGACAGCAGAAAGTGTTCCCTTTTCCCACTTAATTAACATATTAAGACATAGAGAAATATGATCCTTTTCTTTCCTTTGTTACCAGCAACCCCACTCCGTCAGCTTTTCAATCTCCTCTGTTACACCTATCTCAGTAAATCCAATTTTTCTTTAAATTCATACCTATGCATGAGACATTTCCAGATGAAAGTGTGACTGGATGGACCAAGTTTCATCTCCTGTATTTTAACCTCTGTTGGCAGCTTCCTTTTGCCTACATGAGGGAAGGGCATCTGAACCATCAGTTTAAAAATCAACCCCTGTGGCAGCCTGCTGCCCACTGCCCTTGCTGGGAACAGCCTCTGTACCTTACCAGAACTTCCTATTTGTTTGAACAACATCTAGAAAAGATAAAATAGGAACTACAAAATCTAGGTAAGGTGTCAGTGGTTTAGCTTCCCGTGAGCCTTTTTTTTTTCTTTCCCTTTGGTGTCCAGTTTGTGCTCAACTCCAGTTTAGGGATTTTCTTTCAGTGTTTGTGTATTTTCATAGAGACATGAAGAGCAGGGTACTCACTGGGGAACATGGTTCACCTCTGCTGACTTCAGCCATTTAAAACTTAGATGTCTGGCCTCTTAGGGCAGGTCTGCCCTCCTAAATAAAAAACAGACAAGACTCAATTTGAGCTCTGAAGTCCCAACTGCCTGCCTAACTGGAGCACTGGCTCTGATCTGGACCACTCCAGAGCTGTTTTAGAGGAGGTTGGTGGATGCAGCCGAGTCCATGTTACCTAACCTTAGCTCCAGGGCTTGCTCCCAGGCATTTTGCACCCAGTTGTATAGCTATAACCCTAAGCTATACCTACAGCATCAAATAATTTAGTTCCTCCATTCACTCCCAGGTCTTGGCTCCCTGGTGTCCCCATTGCACATGTGTTGATTCACTCCTTGGTCCTCTTCTGGAATGAATTCTCCCTGGAACAAAACCATGTTGTGTTTCTGGGGACCACTCATCTGAAAAGCCTTTTATATCAGACAGCGTAGATGAAACTGCCCCAGGTTTGGTTCCCTCATTCTGTACCTATATGACATGCTCAGCCAAGGGCTAACATTAGGGTGGGTCTGATGCTGGAGATGTAAACGAGCAGTTCTCCTCTGCATAAGGCTGCCATTAGGGTGTTCTCTAACCAGTGCCATGCCTTGAACTGCTATGTTGGTGTGTGGAAGAAGAGGACTTGGACCATGTACTAAGCCTGCTATGTTCTAGCCAAGTTGGATTTACTGTTCAAGCACAGAACATATATGGAGATCATCTATTCTGGACATGTCAAATTCATTCAGCTTTTCAGCATGTCCTGTCTGGACAAGTGGATAGAAATACAGAAGACAAATCTTGGGACATGCAAAAAATAATGAGATGAAGAGTCACTGGTACTTTTTCTTGAAAAGCTAACCCAGTGTGACATGTGGAAAATACATAGCTGTCAGAACATCACAGAAAAGAGGGCATGGAGCAACACAAGCAATCTGAAATCCTTGGATGGGTCGGGTGTTAACCAAAGAGGTAGAGGCCAGCTGTGGAAGATGGAGATCCACTCAATGTGCTCCATTCTGAACTAGAGGAACGGCCCTCAATAGCAAGAGTATCATGTCCCACTTGCTCCTTGTTTTCTTTGCTAGCAAATGCCAGCAAAATAAGCTTTCCTGCACAGGATTTTTCCATTCGGACTTAATAAGTCCCACTCCTCTCACCCAGCTTCATGCTTGGCTGTGATGTGCTATAGGAGTGCTGAATGCAGAATCATAGAATCATAGAATCATAGAATCATTAAGGTTGGAAAAGACCTCTAAGACCATCGAGTCCAACCATCAACCCAACACCACCATGCCCACTAAACCATGTTCCTAAGTGCCGCATCTACACGTCTTTTAAATACTTCCAGGGATGGTGACTCAACCACTTCCCTGGGCAGCCTCTTCCAATGTTTCACCACTCTTCCAGTAAAGAAATTTTTCCTCACGTCCAATCTAAACCTCCCCTGGAGCAACTTGAGGCCATTTCCTCTCGTCCTATCGCTTGTTACTTGGGAGAAGAGACCGACACCCACCTCGCTACAACCTCCTTTCGGGGAGTTGTAGAGAGCAATGAGCTCTCCCCTCAGCCTCCTTTTCTCCAGGCTAAACAACCCCAGTTCCCTCAGCCGCTCCTCATAAGACTTGTTCTCCACACCCCTCACCAGCCTCGTTGCCCTTCTCTGGACACCCTCCAGCACCTCGACATCCTTCTTGTAGTGAGGGGCCCAAAACTGAACACAGTATTCGAGGTGCGGCCTCACCAGGGCCGAGTACAGGGGCACGATCACTTCCCTACTCCTGCTGGCCACACTATTTCTGATACAGGCCAGGATGCCATTGGCCTTCTTGGCCACCTGGGCACACTGCTGGCTCATGTTCAGCCGGCTGTCAACCAGCACCCCCAGGTCCTTTTCCGCCAGGCAGCTTTCCAGCCACTCTTCCCCAAGCCTGTAGCGCTGCATGGGGTTGTTGTGGCTGAAGTGCAGGACCCGGCACTTGGCCTTGTTGAATCTCATACAGTTGGCCTGGGCCCATGGATCCAGCCTGTCCAGGTCCCTCTGCAGAGCCTTCCTACCCTCGAGCAGATCAACACTCCCGCCCAACTTGGGGTCGTCTGCAAACTGACTGAGGGTGCACTCGATCCCCTCATCCAGATCATTGATAAAGATATTGAACAAGACTGGCCCCAGTACTGAGCCCTGGGGAACACCGCTCGTGACCGGCCACCAACTGGATTGAACTCCATTCACCACAACTCTCTGGGCCCGGCCGTCCAGCCAGTTTTTTACCCAGTGAAGAGTACACCTGTCTAAGCCGTGAGCCGCCAGCTTCTCCAGGAGAATGCTGTGGGAGACGGTGTCAAAGGCCTTGCTGAAGTCCAGGTAGACCACACCCACAGCCTTTCCCTCATCCACTAGGCAGGTCACCTGGTCATAGCAGATCAGGTTGGTCAAGCAGGACCTGCCTTTCATGAACCCGTGCTGGCTGAACAGAACACGCTGCTGGACCTCCGTAAATATTAGGGGACCACAAAAACTTTGCGCTTGGTGTTCTTTCTTATGTCTGTGGTTTGTAGCTGCAATGAAATGACACAAAGGCTGAGATGACAAAGTGACTTGTCAATATGAAAATGTCCAAAATGTACCTTATCCTTTTGTGGATGGGTGACATCAATACCAGCAGGAGGGAGCTCTGTCATATTGACTTAGCCACCAGGAGCTTGGGGTTGAGGTGAGAGAGAGTATTACATTTTAACCACTCTTTAAATAACATTTTTTAAATCAATAATGTGGGTCCTGAACCTTTGGCTTTCCAATTGCATTTGGTTTCATTGTGGATGCTGTGAAGATGAAGTTTTACCTGCTCTTTTTTACCCTATTTATTTGGATTCAAGAGAAGCATGTCTTCACTCTTCCAAGGTAAGTATCTGATGGTGCTACTTGGCTTTTAGTGTGTGGTGAGTGAGACAGGGAAAGTATTGAAGGAAAAGAACTCCAAGTTGCATAAGAAAACATTTGGCAAATGTTGACATTTATTTATTGCTCTTGTAATTGGATATGTGGTTCAATTTAATATATAGATGGTGGGGGAAATGAAATTAATCTAAGTCTTCTTTGCATCCATAAATCCTTTGTTTTTAATCATATTAAAACTATTCTTTCTGGTCTAAGTGCAAATCAGTTCTGTTCATTCAGTGCTTTTGAATGCCAATAAAGGGCATTCTGAAACTTAATGGGAAAAAATAATTTGCTTCATTTGCCTTAAAACAAGACCTTAAATGAATTACTTCTTGAAGTAGAGAGAGAAACAATTTCAGAAAGTGCTAACAATCTGTTTTCTTTCTAAAGCAGCTTTTATGATTGTTTTTCCAATCATAAATAATTTTTGAATAACCGTTTGGTATTTGTACAATGCTTCAGAAGCAGCTTTATTGTTACCTATCGATAAACTTCAGGAATGCCCTGAAACCAAATGCTTTGTTAAAACATGAGAACATATGTCAGAGATGAAGACAGCCAAAGTGCATTTATTTTCTACATGTACAGCTGGTTTAAAAACCTGAAATGTTTTAATAGGTAGACCTAAAAGGATAAGCCCCTCATGTGGTGACATTAAGCAAGATGAACAAGCTATAGGAATCACGATTAAACACAGCCTGCTCCCAGGACTGAAATACCTGCACAAATAATAGTGAATTATGTCTCACAGCCTTCTGTGACTCCGCACCACAAGCCAGTGGGCAGACCTGTGAGAGGTGAACACTTCTTGAGTTCATGCCTTAAAAAGAGAATCTTTCGTCTCCATTTGTGTTGCAACCATATCTTGTTGTGGATTGCTATGGAGGTGTGAGGGTTAAAGTATGGGGACAGTTAAACATGTTTTTAGGTGAATTCAGTGGAGCAATATTGCTCTGTGCTACTCGAAGGTTCATTTATTTCATGTTTAAATAAAACACTGAATATCTGACCCTTACAGAAGCATATGGCATTTCCCACTGGAAAGCATGAGTCTAACCCTCCCAGCCCCGGTTATGAAAATGGCTAAAATAATGAGATTTTAAAGGTGATATATTATATCTGACTTTTTACTTTTATTTGAGTGCTAGCGTTGGAGGATTTAGTCATGTATTAAAGCTTCCCTTTGCAAGGTTATAGTGTGATTACTGCATCTGGACTTCTAAGAAAAATACCGAACATTGTGAGACTTGTGAAAGAGCTGATAACCCCGGAAAGACACCTAGCTCACTTGTAGGGAAGTGCAGCCTCCAAGGCTGGAGGCTGTTTGAGAGGCAGAAAGGTGGGAGAAAAGAGAGCCCACAGGCAGACATCTGTGCTCCAGGCAGACGAACAGGTTACGTGGTCCAGGAGAACAGGAGAAGATGCTGGCAGCACTCCTCTAGTGACACTACCTGCTAGAGCCAGGGTAAGACATTCAGCTGAAGACAAGTCGGGAGGCCTCTCTTCTGGAGATGTTAGTCAGAAAGAACATGCAAGGTTTAAATGAAGCCAGGCTATGATGACAGAGAGACACAGCCATGCTGATGCCTTGTTTTTGTGGGCCTGTGTGATATGTGATGCTGACGGCCTTCCTAGTGACTGAGAAATGCAATGGAGAGGAGGGATGAAGAGACTGAGATGCCTGCAGAGAGCCGGCACTGATTTATGTCTATCTGTGAGATGGTGGCCAGGGCCCCTGGATGGGTTTCATCTGACTATATGGGATTTCCACACAGTTCTGCATGGGAACAAGTCCCCTTCACCTCCCTGTACAGCTAGTGGAGAAAAATATGTGTATTTAAGTTATAATTCATTCCAGTTTAGCACACACATCTAAATTAGCTCAGGTTAACCGGACCCTGACAGTGCCTGTTTCTTTATTAAGAGAGTGACTAGCTCAGATGAAGATATCAAAACCATCTGAAATGAACTGTAATGCATCCCACTCACTGTGTCATAGCTACATAAGACCTGAGCATTGTAGTGTGGGGATGGCAGCTGGACTGCCACTGGGAGTGGAAAAACAGATGGGGAACAGTGACAGAGTCCAGTGGGACCCTGGCAGAAAGTTGGAGGAAGGGAACGAGAGGGATCCTCTTAAGGACAAACTCAAAGAGCAACCAGAGAAGCAGGGCATGAGGACAGAAAGTGAAAGAAAAGAGGCGTCTTCAAGACGAACATGTCCAGCCATACCAGGGCAGCAGGCAGGGCAAGGAAGCTGGAGGTGAAAAGTTGTTTCTAAGATTAGCATAAAGGCAATAATTAGAGCTTTTGTCTGGGTGTTTTCTAACAGGAGTGGGGCAGAAGACAGATGAAAGAGGGTATAATGCCCAATCGAAGCAGAGGAACTGAGAAGCCCAACGACTACAATTTCAGCTGTTAATACTCCCCATGTTAAACATGACTACAAGAGCAAGGGCAGAACTTGGATCAGCTTGTTCAGTGTATTCAGGTCCTACCAACGACAGCTATAGAGGAATTGCTGCTAGCTACCACCTGTCCAGTGCTTACCACACTCAGCTGAAATATTTGTGCAACAAATGGCGGGGTACAGGTACATACCAGCTTCCTCGTTATGGCACTCTCAGGCTGTGGGAATCATAGGACAAAACCAGGTGCAGCAGCCCTTTTCTGGTCTCCCCTGTGAAAAGACTTCCCCAGATACGAGAAGACAAATTCACTTTTAAAGTAGCCCCAAACACACGCTTTGGAGTGCACTTGCCTAAAGAAATAGGCAAACTGCCAACCCTGCCTATCCCTGATTGCTTTTTGATGCTCTGTCAAATGATGGTGGAGGCAAAAATAGGGCTGGCGTGTTGTTGGTTCTGCATGAGAAACAACAGTGATTGCTTGGACCCTGGCTAAAAGTAGAAAAGATGAATCACCTGGTTGCCAGATGCTGTCAGGTCTCTGCTCAAAATCAGTCACAACAAGAAGTTGTGACAATCATGTTATGCAGCTTGAAAACACTAGTTTTGAGAGCCTTGCCTGTTTTCTTTTCAGAACAGCTTTTGCAATAGGGCTGGCAGGGACTTCCACAGTGCCTGGTTTATGCACTGCCACCAACTCCACACAATTAGAGGGCTGAGAGCCACCCCAGCCCAGAAAATGGAAATAGGGGTCTGACATTCCCCTGAGTCTCCTCCTTCTACACACACAGGTTATTTTAATTATCTATCCAATGCAATTTTGAACTACATGGCTTGCAGGGCACTGAAGATCAGGGCTGGATTTACAATGCAAACTGGTATTTTTTCTTTCCAGAAAGTGAATTTCACTTCTGTCACCAATGGTGGGGTCAGGCATGGAGTAGCTGGGAAGCGCCATCTCATGTACAGCGTGTCCGGACCATGGGTTTCAAGTAGAAGGGGAATATAAGTTACCGGGCAAAGAGGGGGAGGACAGTGGAATAGACCAACTGAAACCATACCTGGCAGAGGGACAGAAATGAGGAGATCAGAAAAACTGGACTGGAGTAGGAATGACAATGGTAGTAGCCTCTGCACATCTACAAAACATCACGTTTGGCTTTTGCCAAACTGGGAGGGCTTTTGCTAGACTGGGAGGGCTCAAGTCTCTGCTGAACAGTGACTGAGACCAAGAAACTCAGGGGAGAACAGGAGAGCTGCCTTCCTGGTCTAGGCTAGTTTTCCATTGGTGCTGCTGCACTCCGGATTAGCTGGGGCTGGTTATTGTTGTGCTGGTGCCAGCTCCCAGGAGCGATCTCAGAGTCCAGCGGTAGACATTGGCTAAAAAAGCCCTGCAACACCTCTTTCATGGATTTTACTGATTGGCAGAAGCAGAGGCTGGAACGGGGCTCAGCATCTTCATTACTGAATCTTCTTCGAGTTCATGGCAGCCAAGCCAGGGAAGACGAGAAAGGCCAAGCCTGCTTCTCTACTTTTGCGTGACCTAGAATAGTTCCGAGTACCTGTGCTTTACCTAAATACCCTTGTTTTTCAGGGACAAAGTTTTGTGGGCTCTCCCACAAACAGACGAACAGGTTGAAGCCCTTCAGGACTTACTGAACACCACCGAGGTAAACAGATCCCTCTGTCTCTCTGGTCTCTAGGCCAAATTCTTCCCCGAAGTGCACTAATACTGTCCCCCACCACCACCCAAAAAAGATTTAGCCCACTTTCATTCATTTGTCCTAATACAGCAACTCAGAAAATGCTTGGTTTTCATCGCTCCGCTACCTTCTGGTTTACATGAGGGGACCCCTCCTTCATAAAGTTATAGTAGTGCATTATATCAGAGCTCAGATTTCTGCAATTGATTTTGTGTATTAAGACACTGCAAAATTGGCAAAGCACCAACACACAATAAGTAGAAATACATTTGCTAGGGAACATCAGCACTTTAGATCAATGCAATCTTGACCTATATGACTTGCACAGCTTTGAAGATCAGGACTGGATTTTTGTGGTATTTTTCTTAAAGTGGCATTTAGAAGATAAAAATCTCTTAAGCAATACTTTTTTTAATTACTTCTATCTTTCATTAAAGAACAGAGTATTTAATTAAAATGAGGCATCTCTTCCTCTTCAAAAGCATTTGCCCAATCACACCCTCCCAGTTCGAAGCCAACACTCTGCAACAGGGGTGTAACCATTCCCTCGACCAACATAATTTACAGGATGATTGTGGATGTGTCTCAGATGACTGAGAGCTTTTAATGGTGCCTATGCCCAGTCTTTCTCCGTCTTTCTTGGCTCCTATTCATTTTATGTCCACACCAAAATCCTATTAGTCTTCTGCTGTCCCTGCTAGCATCTTCTGATCCTTCCCTTCAGTTCTCACAAACCTTGATAACCTTCCTTCCTCTTTTCTACCTCCACAAGTCAACTCACATATCCATCTCCTTTGCTGTACCAAAATAAATCTCCCCTCCTCCATCTTTTCCTCACCACTGTCACTCTTCACTTTCTTGTACACAGGAGCCCCAAGAAGTCATGAAGAACAACTGCAGTACATTCAGTGCAGAGAGAGCATGCGGTGGTTTCTACTAAGTCATTTATGTGAATATGCAAACTGAACATTTTTCAAGGGTTATAAATTGGCCATTTTTTTTCCATGGCTATAAATTGCTCAAGTTATAAGAAGAAAAGGGAAAGGGAATGGGAGAAGGAACGGTAATAGGAAAGGGAAAGGGAAAGGAAAAGAGAAAGGGAAAGGGAAGACACAAACCTCGCAATAAATTTTAATGGCTAAAATCTAGCAAAAAAGCAGCAATTGAAAATTAGCATCTTACAAGAAGAATTATTAGGCTAATTATAGGTGCTACTGCTGCACAAGTTGGAAAGCAAAAACCTAAAACAAAGGAAATGCTTTGTTCTTACAGCACACGCATTGCATGTAGCATCCAACAGAAGACCCAGACGCAGGAACACCTACAACAGTCTTTTGTAGCTGCCCCTAGGGGAGTATTGACCATTGCTGATGATGTGTAAAGAGATCAATAATGATATGCACTATCAAAGTTTCCCATTTACCCCCATTCATTGCTCCTCTGCCACCTCAGCTGTGTCAATCCAGAGTTCTTTAGTTCTCCTTACTCTCAATTCAAAGAATGCCTACACCAAAGAGAAACTGAATCTGAACTGGTGCATGTCAGTGCAGACAGCAGGCTAGCCAGGGCAACAGGGAAATCGGTGCTGGGGAGCTAAGCATCCAGCTTGCTTCTTGGATGGGTTTTCCAAACAATGCTGAGCCGTGCGATGCTGTCACTACCCTGCCAATAATGTCTGAGATGGCTACACTGAGACTAGCTCAGCCATTTGTATAGCACATTGCAGTAATATACCCAGTGGCCAAACGTTTTACCATTTATTGTTCCAAAGTCTTGATTAAAAGCACGGATGAGTTTTCTGTATGATTTTGCAGACATATTCTCTCTGAGAAATGAGTGAGTAAACAGTTGACAGCTGATACATGCCTGGAAACATGGCACCCTAAGTTGAATGTAATATTCCTGGTGCAACTGCACCAGAAAGGAAAAAAATAAACCCTATTGTCTGGCAACTCCATGCTGTATGTCTTCAAGAATGCATCCAAGAATTATGTTGACCTTTTTCACATTGTAAATTCATGCCTAATCTTCTGCTTACTGTCACCCCTAGATCTCTTGGTATTATTGGTTCTAAAGTTTCAGTCTTTTATTGAATATGTTGCTTTCTGTTTTTATTATTGTAAAAGATTTAATTTTACCAAGAAGAATCTCATTTTCTTATTTTCCTCCCATTTCTAATCTCTGTATTGCTGCTTCAACTTGACTTATATTTAAACCCCTTCTGGCATTTATCTCCTCCCTGATCAAAGTCATCAGCGAATACAATAACTACAAAGACTGGTCTGATCTTCATTAATTCTCCAAATACCCTCAGGGAAAATAACTCTCAGCAGACTTGAAAACATATAACATAATAACCAGCTAAACATATCTATTATACTAGAAATTCTATCTCAGAAAATGTTATGTTCCTGTCTTTGTTCTTGATTTATGAATATATGTGCAGAAGTCATTATAAACACTTCTTAAATACACACGTTTCATTTCCAGCAGTAGCAGAATGCTATAACACAACACAGGGAACATTAAACTGCTTGTTACAAGTGGTCTCTTAAATTGAAAACATATGCTTTGATTATTTTCAAAATACTTATTAAATGTTAGTATTTTTTCTTTCCTCAGTAAAAAAAAAATAAAATGTTTTCGGAAACTTTGCAGGTCATTCTCTGGCAACCTGTTGTGGTTGAAAACATCAAGAAGGACAGAGAAGTCCATTTCTATGTCAGAGCATCCAGCATAAATAGCATAAAAGCTCAGTTAAGGCAACTGACCATCCAACACAAGTATGTATTTTTTATTTGTTGTCATGAATGTTTCTGTAAAGTTGTTTTGTCATTTATTTAACAGGAGGTTGTGCTCTTTCTTTGTTATTCAGAGTCTTGATGGGAGATGCTCAAGGACTTATTGAAAAACAGACTGTCAATGACACAGTCAACCCACGCAGTTCTTCATCGTATTATGAAAACTACCATTCAATGAAAGAAGTAAGATATTTTTGTTGCAATCCTCTGTAGATTCAAGGGGTGAAATTTGTCTCATGGTTGAGAATGGAGATAGGGAAAGAAATCATCAACAGGTAAATAATTACCATTGCATTGCTCAACCACTGAGAGTTGTATTTACTATAATGCCTTCATAGAGAAAGAAAGAAGCACCAGACAAAATCTCTCATATGTGTATTGCCTCAAACTGCCATTCAAATGCAGTCAATACAGAAGAAAAATGAAGTCACAAAACAACATATAAATATTTAAAACATGAAATTAATAATAATTTAACCAAATAGAACTAAAGAGGAATTTCAGGGCTATACTTGGACTGTGTTGTGACTGTACCTTACTATTTAAGAGAAATTAGAGTCAGGCAAGTGGTAAGTGGGCTGAATTGCTAGTTTTTCTTTCCCATCAGCTAAAGAGGCAAGATTTTGGGGGGAAGAATGAATTCAAGTCTAGACCACTTTCAGGGACGAAGGAAAACAATAGGGAGAAGATCTATTTACTAACTTGATCCTTGCAGATATACCGTTGGATGGAAGAAGTAGTGAAAGTCCATTCTGACCTCCTCCAGAAAATTTATATTGGATCATCATATGAAAAACGACCACTTTATGTTCTGAAGGTACAGCTGTGACTTACTGCAAAAACTTTCCAAGTACTAATGTAAGCAAGTGATGGGGTTTGGCCAGAACACTTTCTTAAATCTATACTTATATGCATATTTTTGTGGGGTTTAGAAGTTTCCTAACTTCTTCTAGTAAGGTGCATTACCTTTGCAAAGTCATTTGACCACATTAGGTTCCTTGTTGGATTTCAAAGAAGTTACAACATCTAGGCCATCATCCAAAGGCATGAAATACTGGCATGGTGGATACCCTCCTCTGTTGACTCTGAAGCCAATCTAGTGTGTTGCCCTGCATAGCTGGTGATCTACTCACTTGACCTCAGGTCTTGCTGTAGTCTTGGTGTCTATGTTTGGAGCTTGCTGCAAGCAGTCTGTATATGGCTCTCTGACTGTATGCGAATGTAACTGACAGCAGTATCCTGGCCCAGGATCAGTCTAAGCTCTCCCTACAGATGCTTCTTCTTCCGTCTTGGTTACCCTTTTCACTTCCACTTTTATGTGGTACACTTTACAATGGTGACATTTTAATACAATTTCTCTTTTGTCAGCTTTCTAAAAGCCAGGGAAAATCCAAAAGTGCCATATGGATTGACTGTGGTATCCACGCTAGAGAATGGATTTCTCCTGCTTTTTGCCTGTGGTTCATAGGCCATGTGAGTAGCTAATCACATCTGATTACTGTTTTCAAAGCAAAGCAAAAAATCTTGATGCCATTTACCTTCTCTGTCCAATTGTGCTCTAAGCTCCATAAAGTCTTAATCTATTTACTTCCACAACACCAACACACAAGATTCGTGCCTAAGCTGCATACGTAGCAGTGAGTGTGTCTGCATGTATGTGTGTGTCAGTAGATGGAGGTGTACGTGTGTGAGAGAGAGAAAGTCACACGGATCGAATGCAAAAGAGCTCAGATGTATTCTCATGTATGAAAGAAACTTCAAAGTACGTGCGGCAAATTCAACAGAGATGTTTACAATTATGAACAGCCAGGGATGGAGAGGGCATGCCAGGAAAAGCATGTATTTGGTAATCTACTAGGGCTATGTCTATACTGCCACATGGATTCAAGGAATGATCTTGGCTCTGGGTCATGCAGCACATGGTGTCTCGTGCCCGTATTACTGCAGCTGGCACTGCCTGGAGCAGATCAGAGGACACCCAGAGTGAGCTCAAGCTGTCCGACAACCCTTGGCTCTTCCCTACGTGCCTTCCTAGAGCAATAGGTATCCCACACTCGTCTGCTTCAGGCATGGCATAGCTCCACACCAGCACGCACACCAGCAGTCTCTACTTAGCACTTGCTGGGATGTGTCACCTCCTGCTGTGTCTGCTGCTACCGCTACTCTGCCTCCTGCCTCTGCATTTTCTATTTGTGCTCCTGCTTTTTTCTGGATCTGCCTCATTCAGAGAATGAGGCCACACAAGCCACCTTCTTCTGAAGGTACCATCCCTGCTAGAGACACCCTCATTTCAGACCTCCAGAACATGACCAACAACTGCCAGCCACACGCATAGTACCAGTTCATGGAAACTAGTAAATGACTGATGGGATGAGACTGTAGTATGGGCTTAGCCCGACCAGCCTTGATGTGCAGCTGCAGACCAATGGTCACATCTGATCTTTAATATCTTTAATATCTACACTGCTCAGGATAGTGAACAAAGGTACACCAAAAGATACAACATCCATGGTTTGCACTTGATTCTTAACATATGTTGCCTTGGTGTTTTGGAATTTAAGGCATTTCTGCTCAACTCATTATGCTGAGCTGCTGGCCCAATTCCTAGTATGGACCAGGAAAAGGCTCCTAAGGCCTTTCTGGCCCAGATGAGGTTGCCCAGCTTGCTCAGTTAATGTCCTGAGATACTGTTTACTGTTACTTTTTCACAAAAGGAAAGTTGACAGTAAAAATAAGATAGACGAGATTGAGACTTCACAATCACCAGTACTGTAGCCAGAGAAACAACATAGATGAGTCCTGGAAACATGAATTATGGTTTGGACGTGATGGAACTAAATAATGATGATGATAAGAAGAAGAAGAAATGTGTTTATTTCTGTCCTCGGTCACAACTATAAAACCTCAATGACTATAACACTTGAAAGGAGATTGCAGGAGTTAGGGACAGATACAGCTGAATGTACCTTGTGACCCACTGATAATCCCAGTTTTCAAGGTTCCCTCGGAGAGAAATGCATTTGCCCTTTTCGTGCTGCTCCAAATAATTACCAGCTGTGCTGTCACTTTGCCAGTGACATGTCCCTGCAGCATTTTTCAGAAGTAACAAGCTGAACATTTAGGTTCTCCATTCCCTTGATCTAATTTACGTGTTTTAAATACAAATTTTATTTCTGTATCTCTTCATGAAGTAACATTTTAAAATCTGACATTAATACACATCTGCGCACACACACACTAAAATCACTAGCTCTCTCTAGCGAATCCTAGGCATTCTTTATAATGGGTCCACTCCTTATCATTTAATTTTGTCGTTAAGATTGTAGAAAGATTGACATTTCTCATTTAGTCACAGAAAGTCCATTGCCTGAGGAAAAATAGGAAGGATTTAAAATGAAAGAAGGTGGTTTAAGTAAGGCATAAAGAAAAAAAAAAAAGATATGATTAAGGACTTATTCTATTCTAATAGTAACAAAACCACTTATCTAGGTTAAAATTTATCCCTGTGTCGTGGACCAACAACCAGGTTAGGTATCACTAAAGCCTTCACAATAGGCTGTAAGGCAAAATTAGCAATGCAGATCTTACTGACTCTTGGCATACAAGTGCATTGAACTCACAATGCAACCAGAAGAAATAATGTTATGTAAAGGAGCCATTTGAAATGTTACTTGTTATTTTTGGGCTTGCTTTATTTTATGCTACTTTTGTGGTATTTTGGTGGGAGGGAGGGTTTCTATCATTTATACAAGCAGCAAAAGCTCAACCCTTCCTATTAATAGGCTTCAACTCTCTCTCATGACCACCCATTAACAGTAAAGGACTGCAGTGTGTCTGATTGACTGTATCAGTTCAATTCCTACACTCTCCCTGGCACTTCCAACCGAAGAGCTACTTTGCTATTTAGCAACTTCTGTAATGCAATGTGCCTCTATCAGGAGGTAGACTGGTCTGATAATTGCAGTTATTTTACATAAGCCATCAGGTGCCTTTCTAGGAAGGTAAGAAAACCACTATTACGAATGTTTTTAATAAGTTTCCCCTGTGCTTTATAGGCAATCCATATGCGTGAGAGAGATCAGACCATGACAACACTTCTGGAGCACTTTGATTTCTACGTCATGCCTGTGATGAATGTGGACGGCTATGAGTACACGTGGAGCCATCCCTCTGTACGTAGAGCTTTTTTGACAGGCTGTGCAACGTACTGATGTGCTACTTATGGGAACTATCAGTGTGCATGCTTAGGGCATCATTTCCATCCTGGAACTGCATGCCCCAAACTCTTAATCTGTGCTTGGAATTTCTGCATCTCTGCCCTATTTAAACCACAGCAAATACTGCAAATAATTGGCATTTGACCCACAGTACCTTTGTGTCTTCCAAGCTGCTGGAAATGCATTTGGAAATGACTGAATCTCATCCTGGGATTTTAATACTTCCAGATGCCAGGGAATGCCTGTGTCAGCCTTCAGCAGCAAGGTTACAAATACTGGCACAAACCAGCACAAGCTGAATAGCATGCTGCATCACATAGAGCACAGCCATTAACTCACTCCTTCCTCCTGCAAGGTAGCCTCGTTCTCCGAGTACTTTTTGTTTCAGATAAGTGAAGGTACAACAGGTATCTTTTGTCCAGGATTTTATTTATTGGTTGGAAATTCCAAGCCGTTGAGATGATTCTTTGATCTTTAGATCCTTCACTCAAGTTAAAAAAGAAAAATCTCCTCCACTCTTTTACTCATTCAATCTTCAACCCAGCTTGGCTCGCATTTGGGTAACTATGCATATACACCTCAACAGCTGCACACCAAATTTCCAACTTCCTACATGCTGTCAGCAATGCCTACAGAAAGGTTGGACTCGGACTCCTAAGCTCACATACCTAGCCAAACTGTATGTCTTCTCCTCTCCTTCCACAGTCCAAATCCATTGAAATCAGACCAGATGCGACCACTTCCTATCCTACCCAACATTTCCTTTTATCACCCAGCCTCACTGGCAATCAGGTTGTGGTTTTATAATCTTCCTTGGTCTTTTGCCCCTTCATTGGCACATGACCTGTAGAGGCACAAGTGGGAAGTCACATTTAACTAACCAGTGAGATGGTGCATCACTTTTCTCAGCTTTTTCCCTGAACATGGCTTACGTGTCTCTTCATAGAATCGGCTGTGGAGAAAGAGCCGCTCATCGCACGGTAACAGCAAGTGCATCGGTACTGACATGAACAGGAATTTTGATGCGCACTGGTGTGGTATGACATCATTTCCTTCCTATTGCACCCCTGCCTCACTTTTAGCCTTTAAAATTATTTATTTTGAAAATGTTTTCATTCACCATTTCACAAAGTTGATATAAAGACAAATGCAGCTGAATATCTGTTATGAACTGGTGAACACTTCCCCAACTTGAGACACTTTTTGTTGGGACTCAGGATTTTTCCTCCCCAGATGCCACATGGGGGACTAACCTCTTCCCAGCACAATGACAAGAGAGAAGGGGACCAGGACACTGGATCCTGCCCCTTGCATCACACCACGACACACCTGGTACAGGCTATTGGTGGGAAGGAGGAAAGAGGGAAGAGGTGGCCCTTGCCATGTCACCCAAGGCCTGTTGCACCATCCAGTTGAGTAGATGATCCACCATGTCCTATGAACTGATCACCTCAGCCATCCTTCAGTAATGCCTAGCTGACCAAAATTTTTTGGCTCTCAGTGTTTGTTGTAAAGGCTGTATCACATTTACTTATCCGCAGGCACTTGACAGGTTTTTAATAGTCTGCAGAATAGCTACCTTAAAATGTTACCCTATGGATCTGATCTGCCTTCACTCAGTACTGACACTAATGTCCTGTATGACTTTCAGTCATTTTAGTCCATTGCTAAACTGGGAATAAAGATGTTTATTTACCATCCATGACCATTATATGGAGAGAAACATACATTTTTTCAGGCACAAAATTATGAGGATGGGGACCAAATACATAGATTTAAAAGCGACATTCAGTATAGATATGCCATAAAACCAGAACTTGGAGTAGTCTGAAGGAATAACAGCAAAAAACTATGTGATACAGATACTAGTTTCAGGGAAAGGTTACGTAATGCAGTGCATTCAACTTGCGAAGCACTTTTGGTGGTGAACAACTTCTGAAGCAGAGAAATGATTCTACTTTACAAAAAGCAGAATAATACAGGTAGATTAGAAAGTGCTTCCTCTCTAAGTAAGTCTGGACAAAATGTACACCTTCTTACAGGGCAAAACCAAAACATCTTACGTGAGTAACTAGGGAAGTATTCATACTGTTTTCAGCCATGCTACACTTCTCTCTTACACATGGCTGAAAACACAGAGAAGCCTCAGCACCTTGCAGGGTCATTGGAGAGAAAAAACTGTGCAGATGAATCTAAGCACCAAAATCAGGTGCTTACAATAACTTAAACAGATGGTTTATAAAGACATCTCCCTAGGTTTCTACTTCTTTTAGTTATACAGTCAGTAAAATGCTGAAAAACAAAATCCTATTTTTCTTAGTTAGCATAAAAATATTGTTTATACTGATTCAGATACATTAGCAACTGACAGCAATGGTTGAACAGATTTGATCCAGAACATATTAACTGTAGAACCTCCATTATTGCTGTAGCTGTGTGAAACACCAGGAGTTCAACAGCATCCTCAAAAGAACCAAGCTGCAGTCTTATCACTTTATAACACTTTTGTAATTATTATTAACTGTGTCAATTGAATAAAATAACACAATTGTGTTCATGGGAAACGACCACAGATTCATGGGAACCTGCAATTTAATCTTTACTTACATACTTTTAAACAGAGAAGAGTTCTTGTCGAGGGTGCCAAATGTTCAGACTTCCACTGGCTTCAGATTTGCTTGTGAATACACTTTGTGCCACCGCAAAGTTCCAGGTTTTAGATCTATGCATTTAATTAGCAATGTACCACCATGTTTATCTGTTCTTCCTCTTCAGCTGCTCAGATAACAACTTTATGGACTTTATGAACAAAGCCCTCATGGATTTTATGAAGAGCAAAATATACTAAATGCACTGATACCTTACGCTTTTCTTTTAGACCAATAAAAAGCAAAATTACTCCACTAAAAGCAATGCACTAACTTGGAATTTGCTCTGTGGAACTAAATTTGACTGGAACCCAGACTTAAGTTTTTCTCCACATTTTCTGTATCGTTTCCTTAGCTGGCTGTTCTCAGTGTGACCCAGAATTTAGGAAAGCAGACAGAACATTCATCCAAGATTGCCAGCCAACAGATTCTTCATTGCCTTTTTCCTTGGACAGTACTCACTTCTGTGTAAAACAGAACAGTGTAGAATTTAACATCCTCATTTTGCCACTTTTGCATGATTTCGCATAGATGCCAGGAATTGTTTGCATTTTCATGTGCATGAATTTTCATGGACTGTCTGTGAAATCCCCCTCAATTCAGAAACATTACGGCTTATACATATATCGCAGAACATAAACATACCACAGCCTTCTCTGCCCCAGTACCCTTGTTTCTGGCCTCCCAGCCTGCATCTTGCAGACTCGGTGCCTCTGTCGCCACTTCTCCCCCACAGCCTGCTCTCTTCACTATATTATTTCTGCTGCTTCTGCTGTGTCATACAAGGGTGTAGGTCATCTGAGGAGTTATTTTCAGCCACAGATATTATAAAGGGGCTTGCAGTATCTGTGGAACAGTTGAATGCATGAAAATACAGGCTTATTCTTAACATCGACAGCCAGGTACCACCACATCACCTAGTCTTTCTGTCTGTCACAACTACATTTCACCCAAATACACCTGTACGGAGCCTTGCAAATTTTAATTAATTAAAACATATATATCTCTCTCTCAAAATTTTTAAGTGTTTTTGGGGTCCAGATATGCTCCCCACTACTTTGTGGCATGCTCTAGATCTTCCGTAGATATCACTGGCACCAGAAGATGTTTCCTCCTCCTGTATCATATGATAATAGCTTGTGTTGCTTCTACAGGGCTGCTACTCTGCAGATATAACTGGCATTATTGATTTCTGGAAGATGGACATCTGTTAAAGTGTCCCAAGAAGAAAGTCTTGTGGGTGTTAAAGTACTCAGTGAGCTTTATTCCTGCATAAGATTTAAGGATAAAATGTCCATTTAAACTACAGATAGTAGCAAAGGGGAAAATTTAGAAAATTTATTAAAACATGAAGAGCTGACATTTAACACTAAAGATCCTGGCTGCTTCCAGAAAGTTATTTGGTCTTATTCTGAAGATAGCAAAAATGGTGAATCCTAGTTGTCTTCTTGGTAACTTGTTCCAGTGCCTAGTTCTCCTCATTCTTAAAAACCTTCATTTTGACTTGTGTTTCTTCAACTTCCAATTGGCAGTTTGCTTTCCCCGAGATTAATCACTTAGAACTCCCTTCTTCCTGTAGTACTTCTAGATTTTAAGAAGGGATCTCACAATCTTGTTCTTGATGAATATAAATGAAGCATATTCATCCTCTCCTTTAAGACTTTTTATCCAGCCTTTGAATAATTTTCTTTTCTTCACCTTCTCCAATTTTTTTCAAGAGTACAGTAGGTGAGAAAACCAAGTAGGCTCGCACCGATTTCTACAAGCATGAGAGTTCTTTC
This sequence comes from Aptenodytes patagonicus, assembly GCF_965638725.1. Classification (NCBI taxonomy): domain Eukaryota; kingdom Metazoa; phylum Chordata; class Aves; order Sphenisciformes; family Spheniscidae; genus Aptenodytes; species Aptenodytes patagonicus. The sequence goes on along the minus strand of NC_134949.1, from coordinate 195,093,464 downwards.
CATAGCATGGCGGAGCCCATGATTTCTTGTGTATTAGCATCATGCTCTACTCTTTCATTAGACAAACAGAAATGCAGAAGGAAAGAAGTTAAGGAGTAACACTGTGCGCTTTTTTGTTACAGAGGAAGGAGCATCTCCCTATGAATGTCAGGAGATATACTGTGGACCCTACCCAGAGTCTGAGCCTGAAGTGAAAGCAGTGGCTCGCTTCGTCAGAGATCACAAAGACATCATTAAAGCCTACATAACCATGCACTCTTACTCCCAGTTGGTATTGTTTCCATATTCTTACACTATGGACAAAAGCAAAGACCATGATGAGCTGGTAAGTCTTCCCATCTCCTGAAGTTGTTTCAGAACTTCTTACCCTGCTTGGTTAGGCTTGTAATGAGGGAGTCACAGTGCTCTGAGGATCAAGAATTAGGAAATAAGATTTCTCTTGATGTTCTTAAGAACTCAAAGAAGTCTGGGCTGGTCTAGCAGTGTGTAAGTCAGCAAGCTTCTTCTGAAGACTATGGAAAAATAAACATTTATTCCAGATTGATAACACATCAACAACCCCCAATATGTTGAAGCTGCTGCTAAAAGAGCACAGTCTTGGTTTTTTGGACACCTTGAAAAGATACTTGTGCAAATTCCTGATTATGTTTTACAGTTTACACAAACTCTGAAATTAGTTGGGTGTGTAACTCTGAAAAACACCCTCCACATAACTAAGCAATGAGGTATTCTAGTGGGCACTTGCTACTTTTATTAAGGTTTTTGCTAGGGATACTTATTTAAAATGGTCCTAATGGTAGGACGGAAAACATATCCTGCTTATGTAGAATTTTACATTCTAGAGCCACCAAATCACACAGTAAAAACTCTCGTAGAAGACAGACAGAGTTCAAAACAGAAAAAGTAGCCGCTGCTTTTTCCCACTGACCATAAAACTCTGGCTTTGTCTGGATCTGGAAAGGATATCCAGGCTAAAATGGGACTTGCTAACACAGAGTAATCAAGCCACAAGAGTAGGTGGACAGCTTAGTCATATTACTCTTATTTAAAGACATTAAATTCCCTAGAGCAAGAAATTCCCTTTCCTGCACTTCCTAGCCCACTTTTTGGTGTTTCCTAAGGTCCAAGTGCTGAGGCAACAAATTCTTTTATTTGCAGCAAGGGCTCCCACCTAGCAGTAAGAAAGGAGAAGAAATCACATAAAGGCGACCAGAAAGCAGGTTTGCAGGCTTTGGGATTTGCCATGCGAGAAGACAGCGCATGTCTGAGGTGGACAGGTCATTTCATATGCTATATGACATAAGGACAGGCAGTAAGAGAGTTTATAAAGATACACGACTGACATTTGCACACACTGCTGTCATTTTTACTGCTTTTCAACCTCATGCATCTCCCATGTCACTTCACATATTTTATTTTTAAAAACACTTTATTTTAAAAAATAAATGTTTTATAGATAAGAGGACTGTAAAAAGTACACAATTAATGCACTGGAAGCACCCTACTTCATTAGACAAAACCCCAGACAGTCCAATATACCATTTCCATTGGTAACTAGTGCCAGTGTGTTCAGAAGAAGAAATTAAAAAAATCCAGTAATGTAAATATGGAGCAAACTAACTCCAAACAACATATAGAGTTATGCTGTCTTGGTTACTGTTTAATTTCCTGAAAAAAACTGTTTTATACACTGCAATAAAAAAATGCAGTTGTGTGTGAACAGTAATAATGCATTTGTGACTCCTTCCCTGTAAAGCAGAAAGAGATGCACTAATTCTGGGCATTTAAGTCGTCTTCATGGCTTAAGAGTAGAATTCCCTCAATGAAAATCTTTTTCTGCTGTTTTTGTCAATACTACATAAATCAACAGTGACTTAAATACTGTGGCGGAAAAGGAAAAATATGAGACAAGTGGGAACAAATGGTTTGACAACAGTTTGCTGCCTGAAGTGGTGGTAAGGTCCCATCTGTATTTTTTATCTAGCTACAGCAGAAATGCGATCTGTAGCATGGGCATATGCTGAAAATTTTAACCATGTTCTCTGGGTTTTCTAGAGCCTTTTATAAGAGTAGTTAACCAATGTGAGATCCAGAGCAGTGTTAAGTAAATCCTAACTGCATACATATTAACTATTATCACAAGGCTATAAAGCTAATAATGTTTTGTTTAATTTCAGGAAAGTCTGGCAAAGAAAGCAGCTAAAGCTATAAAGAGGACAACAAAGAAAACTTATGAACTTGGTCCTGGTGCACAAACAATTTGTAAGTATGACTTTACTACAACAATAGGCATGACAGCATATCCTTGCTAGCATCAGAAGACAGCTTTTGAACAGAAAACTGAAGCTCTGGTTTCAGGTAACTTACCTGTTTTCCCTTCCTCCCATAGATTTAGCTCCTGGAGGTTCAGACGACTGGGCTTACGATCTTGGTATTAAATATTCTTTTACCATTGAGCTTCGGGACACAGGAACTTACGGATTTTTGCTTCCTCCTCAGGAAATTAAACCAACTTGCTTAGAAGCACTTTCTGCTGTCAAAGAGATAGCTCAACACATTCTTCAAAATTTGTGATGTTGAATATAATTTATTCCAGCATGACTGTACTTAGTTAGCTCAAATAATAATAAAAAAGCTTGCTGCTTTATTAAATTTTTTTTTATATAGGCAAAAAAAAAGAATGACTGCACCCCCCGTACTTCATTTTAGAATACATCAGTTTTTTTCAACCTACTTATATACCTATACCTACAATGGTAGTTCAGTGCACTACATATATATCTATACCTAGTGGGAAGGGGAAAATAGCATAGATAATCTTATGTCCCTTTAGGTGGTGGGAACTCCAGGTGATGTAGCATTGAATGTGCCTCTGATTGACATGCGGCATGCTGGGCAGACCCCATCCATAGAAGAGATTCCCCCGTTTCGGTCATTCAAGCTATTATAGGATTTCCTTACAAGAAAACAACCCTATTCATCGCTTCCACTGTCAAACAGAAAGGATGTTCACAAGAGAACTTCTCGCTGCACGTTTAGATAAAGGCAAGGACACACAGGTGGCCAAATCACTGATAGAAAGTGGGAGCTGCCCACAGGCTCCTCCACTACAATTAGCTGGCCAAGTTTATTTGTCCTGAGGCTGAAGGTTTGTGCAGCACAACACAGGCCTGAAGGCTTTTTCCCAGGGCCTGTAGTGACAGGACAAGGGGCAACGGTTTTAAACCGAACGAGGGTAGGTTTAGATTGGATGTAAGGAAATTTTTTACGCTGAGGGTGGTGCAACACTGGCACAGGTTGCCCAGAGAGGTGATGGATGCCCCATCCCTAGAAACCTTCAAGGTCAGGTTGGCTGGGGCTCTGAGCAACCTGACCTAGTTGAAGATGTCCCTGCCTGTTACCGTAAGTCGGCAGATGAAGAACTCTCTAAGACTCAATTTGGAGCTTTAGAAAGCAGGCATTATTATAGCCAGGTGCAAGGTGGAATTTCCACAAATCAAGCACGCCTATGGCCAGATCACCGTTACATTTATACACAGAAATTATAAGGTAGTACATGCCCAGTTACAATGATTGGTTAGTGATTTACATATAATTATAGTATCGGTTGTGTCATTCTCTTCTGCTACTACGCTTGCGCGGGGGAAGGGTCTTCACCTGGGCAAGGGTCTTCTTGACCTGTGGGTGTGTTTTTTAGTATTATAATGAAGGCAGTTCACTTCAGGACACCTTAAAAGTAAGTTTTGTTGCCAAGTTGGCCAGCTAGGTATCTACCTTGCCAGGCTGTCAAATAACTCATCCCATATACAGTAGAACGTGGGGGCTCTGGTTATGGTCTAGGGGGTCCAGAGAATAGGGAATAGGGACTTCAAGCAACACAGCCTCAAATAATAAGTAACACAGCAACCTATACGTAACGCTACCATAGGGGCTAACTTATGGGAATCAAAATGTTCTTATAGTTGATTATTTCACAACCTAAAGATTCAGTAAAACTTAAGATGAAGTTCAAGATGCCCACGGCAGGAGGGTTGGACTAGATGACCTTTAGAGGTCCCTTCCGACCCAACCCATTCTGTGATTCTTTCTTGCACCTCAGGCACACCGTTTATCACCCCCACAATCCTCATCGGCCCAGGCCAAGAAACTGGACTAGCAGACCCACGGCGTCCGGGCAAATGCCTGGGGCACGCCCAAAGCTGCCGGCGAACGCCAACCCAGCCAGCGGCCGGCCTTCCCGGAGCCCCGCGAAGAGCCGGGGGGCGGGCGGGCGGGCAGCTTCCGCCCGCAGGCAGGCCCCGCGCGGGGCGGCCGCCTAGCCCGCCTTCCCCGCCCTCCACCAACATGGCGGCGCGGCCGCTTCCTCCGGGCCCGCCGCCGCTGCCCTCCCCCCTGCGACGTCATCACCAGCGACGGCGTGGCGGGCGGCGCGAGGGCCGCCGGGAAGGGCGCGCGCGGCGGCGGTTACCCAGCGGCCCTGGCGCGCGGGGGCAGGGCGGGAGCGGCGGGCGCCGTTGGGCTGCGGGAGCGGGTGGCGCTCCTCGTCTTCCTCTCCGTGTCGCTCCGCGCTCAGGCCCGGGAGGACGGACTCCCCCCTCGCCCCCTCCCACCCTCTCCGCCCCGGGCGGCGGCGGAGGAGGCGGCGGGGAGCGGCGCGGCAGCGGAAGGAGCAGGTGAGTGCGGCCGGGGGCGCGGAGGGTGGGGGAGGGGAGGGCCGTGAGGGGAGGAGAGGCGGGCGGGGCGGCCCTCCGCGCCCCTTTTCCCCCCGCCCCGCCCTGGCCCGGGGGACCGGGGTCGACGGGGCTCGGGGGCGCTCGGCCTTCGGAGCTGCGCCGCGGGGAAGGGCCGCCCTCCCGCCCGCGCCGGCAGCCCAGCACGGTGCGAGGCTGGGAGGCGCCCTGGGGGCTCCCCGAGGAGGGGGGCGCGGCCGGGAGGGCTGGGGGCGGCCCGCTGGGGGGCCGCGGGTGAGCGAGTGCCTGGCGGTGCCGGCCATCCAGCCGTTTGCTCGGGGTGCAGTTCCATCAGTCAGTGGCCGTGCTGGAGCCTTCCTCCCAGATGCTTGGATCTTCCCTGTTCGTGGGGTTTTTCCGCTTCAATGGGGTTCTTCTCCCACTTTCTGGCAGTAAAATAGTTTCTGCTTTATGCGCTTAGGGAAACTACTAATTTTGCTCATACAAATTCACTCATCACCATTTCTTTAGATAGCGGCTACAGCTAACTCCCATCCCTTCCAGAACTTGTAGACTGGGCATGTTGAGTTAGTGTTACGGATGGTCTGCTTAGGTCCTCACCTTTGACTTCTCTGCTGGATTCTCACTCCACCATTGATTTCTTGTCGACCTTCTGCAATACTGTTTGAAGAACAGGTTGTGACAGAGAGTGGGTTAGCAACCAGGACCTTAAGGGATCTTGCTCTGGTGGTGAAACACTTGTGGTGCCTCTGTGCAGACAGGAGTGGACAGACTCAGCCCATGACCTGAGTGTATCTGAAAACTATACAAGTGTGACTATATGTGGCTGTGCCCAAGATAATACACCCTGCTTCTCAGCATGTTTGCTTGAGTGTGACAACACGCTAATGTGGCGATCCAGTTTGCAGATTGGAGATAACGTGTATCCAACAAACTTGATATGAAGGCTGAGTGAGCTTGTTATCTGTCCGCACCAGTCTGCATAGACTGTCCCTTAGTCTGGTGAAACATCTTCTTTGAGTATGAGGACTTTGTTGGACAAGAAATGGAATACTGTATACTTTCTTTTGTGATACTAGGGCCTGATGTTTTAATTTATTTATTTACCTGTAGAATGCCAACCATGATTTTATACTTATGAAAACATAATTAGCAGTTGCTTATCACTACTAATGGAGAAATACCATACGTTAAATTAGAGGGATAGGTTCAAGTTAATATGGTGATGGGTTAACAGCATGGAGTTGTTAAAGTAAACTTGGAATAATTTCTAGTTTTCTGTCAAACAGGCTTCTTTGTGTGAGTTGAAGAGTGCTAGACTGACGTCGCATAAATGTGCAACCAGTATTTGACTATTTTTGTGAAAGTTGGTTAACAACGCATTTTACTATTTTTAGCATTATTTTTAGGTAGTAAACCTGTGGAGCTCCTTCAAATATTGCTATTTTATTAGTATTGTGACGTGGAAACATTAACACTGTAATCAGAAACAAAACCTTTTCAGGTAAAAGCTCTTCATTTGGAAAAGTGAAGGGAAGCACTGACATTTTCCTCTTTCTAAGCTGTTATTTAGTTGTCCACAGGTATTTAGTTTATCCTAGAGTGTTATAATCAGTTTGTATCTGAATTTCTGTAGGATTTTAAAATTAAAATTTTGCTTGTTATTTTAAATGGCATATTATTTATCACTTCACAGGTAGGATTTTCTTAAGTGACATAATGTCTAGCCTGTGTGTGGTGTGCACGTATGTGTGCACAGACATTGACATGCTTACTAGTGATGTCTTGGACTTCTTAAAGAGATTTTGTCTCCTTATAGTTTTTTGCGAACTTTGCTTTTGTTCTGTTACATCTCAGTTTCTAGTTTTCCTGTAGAAGCAGGATTAATTTTTGCAGAGGACTGGATTAGGTTTTTCTAACAGAAAAGCGGGTGTTTTCAGGTGTGTTTCTCTTCATCGTGGCTTATGTAATATCATACTTCTATTGAAGAAAAATGTTAAGCATGCTTGACACCAAAATGTTATGAGTACTGATAATAAAAATACAGAATTTCACTGGATATTATGTCAATCATATCATGCTTCATTGATTTCCGTTACTTGGTTAGTGCCCACTAGGTATACTTGCTTCTCTCAAGTCTGTCTACATTTTAGATTTATTCATACAGTAACACTGAGATATATTTTACTTCAAATGGTAGTATAATTAATGTCATTAACAGATTGTCTCTCACCCTGGAAAAGTTACTCCATTTAAAGAATAGCATAGATGCATCTGTGAGTGAGTTATCATAGTGTTAAAACATTTCTAACTTATTATTAAAGATTCCCGTGGATCTTATTTATGTATGGAAAAGTGATACTTTACAGTTAAAACCTTAGCTATAAAATTTATTTTAGGAGTATAAAGTTAATTTCATTTAGTGGTAGTAAGCTGTTTCAGAAGTTGCAGACACTTCAGTGCCCCTAAGTAGATTTAGCAATGCAATGTCATGTACCTGAAATAGAGAAGTACGTAATTTTCTACTTAGAAACTTTTTTTAAAAAAAATCATGGTAGTAATTATTTGAAATGTTGAAATATGAATGCTCAAGGCTCAGTCCACACTGATACTCGGTGCTGTCTGATCCACGTGAGTGTTTGATAAGGAGGTGGTAGTTCAGAGACACAGGTGTTTGACGGAAAGGAAAATCATTGCACTGGCCATCAGTGTGGGATTGATAGCAGGACTGTGATCATCAAGGGTAAAGCAACATAAGATGAAAATGTGGGAGAATTGAGCAAGTTATGGGAGTTTTTATGGGATGTTCCATTTAAATTGTTCTTGATTATCCATTAATGTGCAGTCTGAAAAATTTGGAAATTAAACAATTTTTTCCCCCTCACAGTACGTGTTTATAAGCAAGGAAGCTTGTCAGTAATATAAAACTGCCGTTATGCATCGGAGATTTCAACTGCAATGTTGTTTTAATAGTCTCTTTATTTTTCCAACTTGCTTGGTCTTTGAAGAATGAAAATGGGACTGACTGCATTTTCAGATACAGTCTCTCAAATGTAATGTTTGACATAGTGAAAATTCCTCAGTTTGCCTCTGAATAATGTGACTGGACTCTGATCCTGCAGCCTGTATAGCAGCTACATTCACTTAACAGTGAAATCTCATGCAGTTCTGGTTGCAGGAGTAAGGCCCTCATGTGATAATATGTGCATACAGAAAGTAATATGCTGTGCAGTCACAGCATGCTGGTTTTGTTTGCTTAGAATGATTTCTCATGAAATCTCTCTTCTGTTAACAAAGTATCTGTTCTTAATTGCAAACCGGTGGATATGGGCTGGAATGTAAGGATAGAAATGACAGAATGCTACCTGAAATAGTATGGTTTTTCGTTTCACATTCCAAGTTTTTATTTTATTTAAAATAGGGGGTTTTACAAACCTTAGAAGATTCAGGGTTGGATGGTGTTCTCTTAGTTTCCTTATAGGAAATCAACGGCCAAAATATAGGGAAATAGGTATAGTTGGAATGAAATTATCTGTTCAGTTATGATGATGTTACCCCCTTCATCCTCTCCATGTTTATAACTATCCTTTTTAAGCCTAGTCATCATCATAACTTCCTATAGAAGCTAATTCTAAGAAGGTACTATTCTGGGTAAAAAGTAACATTTAATAAAAGATGTTTTGCCTCTGTTTCTTCGAAAATAAAAGGATATTCAAATTAGGAGGCAAAATGAATGTAATTTTTTTTGTATTTGTATACTGCTATCATGTCAGTGTGTACTGTACTTATGTATTAGATGCACTCATTTTATCTGTTCTTCATGTGTTGAACCTTCTCCCTATGCCACTGCCAGTGCCGTTCTTCTAAACCTTTTTATTTCAGATATGGCTCTTCTTACTGTAAATATTTAAACCAAACTCAGTGTTTGGTACATGGTCGTCTTACTAAAAATGCTTTTGGATATGTCAGTTGATTTTTGTATCCTCTATTAAAGGGTGTAGGTGCATGAAACCTTACAAATTCAGTGGGTTTTTTTGCTGAAATACAGTGGGAAACAATCCTGAAATGGAAGGGTGCTCAGCTAGGTGAGATGTGGTATTGTTTTGCTTTCTAACTTCAATGGTTTATCCTGTCAGACTTTATAACTACTGCTGCACATTGAGCTGTCCACAATGACTCCTAATTATTTTTCTCAGAAGACTGGACTAATTTGAACTCATCAAGTATTTAGATAAAATCATTTCTCCTTGTGTGCATTACATTATGTTTATTTGCATTTCATCTGCTGTTGTATTACTCAATTTTCTAACTCAATTAGATCTTTCTGGAAATCTCTATTCTCCACAGTTTTTACTAACCCAAATAGTTTCCTACTACTGGCAAATTCTACTGTTTCACTGTCTGCTTCCACTAATTGATGTTAACCATTGTTTTTAATGTCTGGTATATACCACATGGTTAACTTCTGCCCTCTCTGAGCATCTTGGTTAACGTCTTGGTTATCTGAACCTTACTTATGAGATCAAATTCTTCAGATAATCAAAGGCTTGGAGAAGTAGTCACTAGAGCTGAGCTGAGAAATCTCTCAAGTACATAGTATACTTGCTTTCTTCTGTTGTTTATAAAGGAGCTAAAGTGCTTAGCAAGAGCTTCAGCACGGAGTTTTGTTTGTAGAAAGTGCACAGGTGTCAGACTTCTAGGGAGGTCTTGTCGCTGAAGTAACCATAGGATTCAGATAATGAAGTTTCACCAAGGTACAAGGGAGAAAACCAGGTATTACTGAAGTATCAAGTTGTAAAATATAAGTTACAGCAGTATTATGTTTTATGTACATTTGTCCACATTTATACATTATAAAATTTTTTGCTGTATAATGGAACCTTACAATCTGAATGCTATGGGAACATATTGCTGATCAGATCAGTGAAAATTTGTATTAATCCAATCTGCTGGGTGTTTAAATTTGTATTATTCTGACTGAATAGATGAGCTTTTTGTCATTTTTAACCTGTTTGTGTATGAGAAATTAGCTTAAGCGTGTGTGTTCTAAATGCAGTGACATGTGGATAGGAGCAGAAGAGACAGCAGAAGGGTAGGAGATTAGTGTTTCGCTAATCATGTTATACTGACTACTGAGCTGTAGAATGATGGCACTTTGCAGTACAATGAAGAGGTGGTTTTTTGAGCTGTATATAAATTGTCCAGCAGCTGGCAGATTTTCCCGAATTGATTTTATTTCTGTGTAGATCAAGTAGCATTTAAAGAATGGACAATAGTTTTTGGACCCCATTTTGCCCTTTTTCTACAACCTGTCTCTAGTGCTAAATATGTATCTTCCTTTTTTTTTAAATATGGTTTTCTTTCTGTATTCAATAACTCCTTCCTTTCTCAGGTAAGATAAATTGTGACTTCTTATTTATCAAATTTATGCTGTATTTGCTTTAAAACCTGTTTTTCTTAATGAAAAGGAGTTACTTCTTGAGACGCTTAAGAAGTGTGTTACTGTTGTGGGGGTTTTGGTTTTTTCTAAACTCAGGTGGTTCCAAATAATTGTAGGATATAAACCAGTAACAAACACAAACTGTGGATGATATCAAGGTGGTTTTCAATAGGTTGTCACACACAACAAAGGGGGGAAAAAAATGGAGCTCTTATTTTTGGAGATTTGTTTCTGAAAATGGGAGCCGTTTTTAGCGGTCAGAACCTGTTTCTGAGAGGTTGGTGAAGTAACATTAAAGGTTCTTTTCACTTGAAGTCACTTGAGTTCATGCACAAAAAATACATGACGAAGGAAAGCATCTGTTCTGTGTGGTGTTTGCTGCCTAAATGAATAACGTGTCATATGATCTTTCCCAAAGGGAAGCTGAAGAATCCAAAGCAGGTCATAAAATAAAAAGAAAAATTATCATTACTGGTGTTCAGCTGACTAGTTCAAATCAGAGGCATTCCTTGTTATTAGATACATTTCACTCATTTATGACTTCTTTTTCTTTCTTCATCACCTCTGCAGCAGCTCTTACAACGTATATCATACTATTTTATTCATGTGAGTTCAGTGTCAGTAGCCCCAAACTGAAGGATTTTACAGTTTTGCTTTTTTTTTTTGGTTGAAGTAGTACAAAATGTCAAAAATTAGAAGGAAGGTCACAGTGGAAAATACCAAGACCATATCCGATAGCACATCCCGAAGACCCAGTGTGTTTGAAAGGCTTGGACCCAGCACTGGAAGTACTGCAGAGGTGAGTTGTAAAAGTGTTCTTCTTTTCCTCCCCACCCCAGCATCTTCTTTTCCAGGATTTAGGTGGTGGGAAAGAGTAGCTCACAAGTACCAAATACTCAGATGTCACTGATGTTAGTAAAGGTGAAAAGAACTCCTTAACGCATGGATGTTCAACATACTAATACTAGAATTTTCAGATAACGTGTGTTGTCCCAGCTTCTGGAGAGGAGCAGTAGTACTGTACATATTAATAGTATTTCCACCAACCTAAATTTTTCTCTGCCAGACCTGATGCTCATTGTTGATTATTTTTTTTTTAATTAGTTATATTACTGGTGGACAGAAATTACGGATAAATGGGAGTTAATGTGGAGTCATTTGTTTGTTCTGCCACACTCACACCAATGGTATTTCCAAAAATGAGTGTGAAATTCACCTAGTAATGTCTGTCTCTTAGACACAGTGCCGTAACTGGCTGAAGACTGGCAACTGCCTCTATGGGAACACATGTAGATTCGTACATGGCCCTTCACCACGAGGTAAAGGCTATAGCAGCAGTTATAGAAGGTAAATCAAGAACTCACTTTGAATTCTTCACATGCTGTAGGAAAATAGCTTTTGCAACTGTCTTCTGTTTTTTTTTTTTAAAGTGAAATGCTGTGGTGTGCCTAATGGTATGTTTTATCAATAACCAATTGCATTGTGAAGCTGCTCAAAATAATTACTTTGGCAACTTGCAGTGGGTTTTCCCAGGATTTTTGTGTGTATGTAGCTTTAAAAAATGAATGGAGTCTGCTGGATGCAGATTAATTTCTTACATTACTTGAAATGGGAAGTTCAAGTACCTTAATATTTTTTTTTTTGCGTAGTGTCACTGCAGCTTCTGATATCCCTTTCTGTCCTTTACTAAAATGCCCTTTTGCAACTACTTACAGCAGTACTCACATACTTGCAGCCCTTCTGCCTTCGCTATATTGTCTGATGAATAAGGTGTCTCTCCTTTCTCTCCTGTTGTGAGAAAACACTTCTCTTCAAAACATAGTTTTGTGACTTTATCTGTCAGATATAGAACAAATATCCTGTATCATAGGAGATCAAAAAGTTACTTCATTTTTCAGAAGAGAATGTTTTTTATTATCTGCCTCTTCATATGTTACTATAATTTTAAAATTTTTTTTTTGGCTGTCCTTTGTGTGGCATAACACCTTACTTAACTGAAACTAAATGTAGCAGTAAGTTTGTAATATTCTTGCTATAAAGGACAAAAAGATAGTGTAGTTTTAACAGGGTACCTCTTTGTATGAGGGCTTCACATTTTACAAACAACTGTGCTTCATAATGCTACAGTAATGTCAATGTTACTTCTAGATTATGGATGGGCACACTGAAGCATCAGTGTAAAGCAACAACAGGAAGGTTGGCATGAGGTTAGGGTTCTGTTTCTGGTTCTTTTTCCTATTCCTGTGGCATACTCTCAGGATGATCTTGACTTTGCTTGTTTGATCCTCCATTGCTTCTAAGGTGGTAGCAGGTGGGATACAAAATATATCACTGAGTTTAATGTTTCTTTCAGTGTGTAAAAGATTTTACTCTGTTCTGTACTGAATGTTCCAAATGGGAAAAAGGAGTGATTTACTGGTAGAGATTAAATTTTAAAACTGTTAGAATGTCACTTTCTCCTTGCTTTCAGTGTTTGGAACACTCAGTGCATAGTTCTTGGTCATTTGAAGAAAAGTGGTGTTTCTTCTAATGATTAAAGCTGTGTTTCTGCTTCACTGTCACCACTGACATTTAAGAATAATGTTGATTTACTTCTTTTTATTGCTAACTTTTTTTTACTAGGACTATATGAAAAAGTCAAAGGACAAATCTTGCTGCTTATTTGCCTGATACAGTCAACATTTAATAAAGGTGTTCTTAAAAATAAAAAGGGGGAGGAAGCCCCTACCTGCCCACCCACCCACACACCAAAACAGACAAATGAAAAAAGCATGATTGTCTTCAGAAGTTTATAATGATAGCTCTTGGCCATGCACAGAAAAAGCTGTTTTACGTACATAATAAAACACTGGCATTTTCATGCCATTTAACGTTACAGAGATTTTTACAAACGTTATCCGTCTATTTTGAATGCAATTTATTGGCTTCTTGCAAGCCAAGCTAATGCTGCTTCCACATCAGTTCAGTTCAAGCAGTACTCTTGTTAAAGTATCTGGGGCAACATAATGGCGGCGTGTCTACATGTGTTCTGCCAGGCTTGCTGGTGAAGTCTTTTGTCTGCTTTGTAAGCAGTTTGGTAGGACAAAGCACATCTTGCTGCCTTTCTGTCTTGCCCCTTCAATTTCATACCTGTCTGAAATAAATCTCATTATTAATGGTTTTATCTGACCATAATGCCTCCCATAGTTCAGAACATCACCAGACAGTAGGAAAACTTGGCTCTAAAGTGTGAAAAAGACTCTTAAATCTGGTTTGATTATAACTCCATCTCAGCGTTAATCCTGCCTCTCACAGCATGAATTTTAATCTTGCTGTTACAAAAATAAAACCTAGCATGTTTTTATATATAAAGCTTTCCTGATGAGGATATTAAGAATTCAGTAATAGACTTGCCAGTCTTCCAGGCATCTGAAGTAAGGAGAAGCTATCAAGGAAAGAGCTGTGTGTAAACATGCTATCACACAAGGAATTTTGCTCTCTTGCTCCACAACTAGATTGTTGGTTAGTTGCTTGGCAGCTTGCTGCTGGTTGTCTTACAGCGTTGTCAGGATCTATGCCATCGTAGCATCCCTCTCTTAACCTGTCTGATCCTCTTCATTCTGGATCATTACACTGGATTTAAAAACCATACCAAACCAGCAGTAATATTAGGTAAGAACGTATGGATTTTGCAAGGTTCAAATGTATGGGAGACTGAAAAACGGGACAATGTTTTATGAGCATTCAATTGGAATATGTACATTATACACTAATAATTGTCATCTGCCTATACACGCATGTGTGTGCGCACACACACACAGAGATATTCTCAGATAGGTGTGTTGTAACGTGTGCCTGTTGCTAGGTAGTTGTTCCTGACACTGTAAGAGGTACAGAAGCAAATGGAGGCGCTGTTATGAATGTGCATTTCCTAACTGAGCCGCTGAATATGGAGAACTGAACTGTTGCAGGAAGTAATGCTGTTTAAAGTCACTTAACTGCACTGCTTAAAATTTGAAATGATGAAATTCTGCATTTTAGGCCTTATTGAAAAGATGGGCCCAGCGCAAAATATTAAGTCATTAAAGAGAAAGTTTTCATTGAGTAGTTTTCTTCTTTCAGTGTACAGGGATAATGCTGTGGAGCCTTTTGTGTGAAAGGTTCTACCGGTTGCAGTCTAGCCACAACATCTTAACTACCATTTTAAGTCTACAGTTCATCTGCTGAAATTCAGCAGTGTGCATTACCTGGTATAACCAAAGATCCCTTTTGGAGGAGGAGCAGGGGAAAGTTATGTAGAAAAGAAGCCATTGTGTAAAATTAAAATTGTGGTACACCTGAAAGAAAAATCAGCTAGTAGACCAGCTTGTTTTTCTGTGCATTAAGTATCTGAAAACAGTCACAGCTTCCTGAGTAATTATTTCTTAAAATTTGATAAATTTTCAGTCTTATTTTATTAGACTTTGGGGGGGGTTATGATGTTTTTTTGGGAAGGAGGGGTAGGGTGATTACCATGACTTTGCTCCAGTGTTCTCCTAAAGCTGAAAAAAGAAACCCAAACCAACAAAACCAAACAAAAACCACCAACAAACTCAACCCTGAAGCTATAGCTTTTTTCATTTCTGTGATTTCTTGATTACTTTTGTAATCTTTAAGTAGGTTTGAATAATGTTTTAACAAAATAAGTTTTTTCTTCCTTCCCATACTGAAAAAGGTATTAATTGAAGGTGAAATGGTTTGGATGTTTTTTCACTCCAGTGTATAACTTCAAAAAAAAAAAAAAAAAAAAGTAGAAAATATCAGATGTCTCTCTAGAAAGTACATGAGCTGCATTCAGTGTAAGTTCTCTTGCTTTCTCCTTCAGCTACTGGAGTTTTTCCTGAAATTGCTCCTCTTGAACAATGTTACTAGTACATTATCTATAATCCTTTTGCCTTTTATATTAATTCTCAGTTTCACAAATCCAAATCCTTTGTGGCATAGCTGAAATATTATTAAAAATTAAGGCATTGAATTGCCACTTTAATGTTGAAAGACAGTTATTTGTTGAGGTAGCTGCTGGTTGGAATGCTTCAGAGAGTTTTGGTAATGCAAAGGAATTATCTTTCTAAGATGGGGGGAGGGGGAAAAAAGATAACTTGAATCATAACTTTGCTAAAGCCAGACGCTTTAAAAATTATATAATCATGCATGCAAAGAAGATAACTTGTTTTTATTTGTATGCTGGATATTATTTGACTCTTCTTAGTGCTGAAAGAAGCCGCACACTACTGTTTTGTACCTTTACTCTGATCTAGATTGACCTGTATTTACAACTTCATGAAGAATTAAATGCATTTAAAAATGAGAGCAATCACTGGTCTTTTTCTTCTTAGACCCTAAAACACTTAACTTTATGATGCAGTTTGAAGAACTAAATATAGATAACATTGCAAAAGAGGAAGTGGAAACCAATTACTGTTTTTCAAATACGCACAGGTTGAAAGTGAGATATTAATTTAGATTTTTGTATGCATAAACTGTGAAAGACAGTTTACCCTTTGTGTATTATGTGACAGAGGAAGGGTGGGAGAAACAACACTTTCTAAATGGAAACCCTAATTCAGTCTGAAAAACAAAACAAATGCAAATTTCATTATTCAATTATTATATATAACTCTTCTAATCAACTAAGGCAGCATCAGTATTTTTTTGATTCTTTAGTGTAAACTGATAGGTACAGATCCAGTACTTTCATGCAACCATTTCACAGAAGACTCTGTAATTACGGCTAACAGCCATCACAGAAGTATCAAACTCAGTATCAAGCCAGATTTATATGAAGAGAAAATTTATTTTCTTGAACTGAAAGATCATTTGAAGCAGCTCCTACATCCCCTTTGCTTAGGAACTTGTTTGAATGCAAGAGTTGTTCTCTTTTAACCCGTAAGGAATAAATGAACTTGTGAATCCATACTAGGAGGTGACAAAATTATATAGATGTCTTGTGGTAGTGTAGGATGTTCCCCCTCCCTTTCCACATCACAGTAATACCTTTTACAGAAAATATACCTTAAAGTTGCATGACTAGTAGAGTTCATCCAATATTTTGTAATTAAATAATGAAATAATTATGTTACTGCAAAATGGAAAATGGAGGAGGCCTCCAAGAGTGAATTTCTGGTGCATGGTCTTGCAACAGTGTTATTTTGTGTGGCAGTCTCACCGAGGTCATGGGAGGGATGGCACCTAGGTCACGTTATCTCCACTTGCAGACTTCATCCGTATTCATAGTTGTGCTTCTGTGTGACTATCATTGCTAGTCTACGGTAGTTTGACTCTGCATTAATTGTATTTTTATATATATATATATATAAAAAATATATATATTAAAATTCGTGCAGCTTAGAATATGGAGAAGGCTAAAGATACCTTTAAAGACTTGGTAGGAGTGATTGTGAAACACATTTGCATGATGGTTGGAAAAAGATGATTTGTTCTGGATAGGTTCACCTGAGGCTGATCTAGAGTAGTAACTGAGACACGCCATATATACACACAAGTAATTTTTCTTCTTAGAGTCAAGTCTTCCTTGATGTTCTGAAAGAGTTGGTTTTTTAGAATGCTTAAGCCCATTAGAATGGAATTTTTTTTTATTCATCCACTTCGCTTTTGGGTGGGAGGTTTAGATCTTTCTGTATATACTAATAAAAAAAGTAATTAAAAGACAGATTGTATTCCTTTAAAAATAGTCCCATAGAACTGGTTATATGATGTTTCTGTATTATACAGGTCACCAGAAAGACCCACTGGAGATCTTCGGGAAAGAATGAAGAACAAACGTCAAGACGTTGAGGCAGAGCCACAGAAACGAAGTACAGAGGAATCATCCTCTCCTGTTAGGGTAAGAATGGAGTTTGCAGAACTCCAGAATCCCTCAGTAGCAATTGGGCAGTGTGTCCTAGAAACCTGATCGTGGTGACTTGTAATACTTAAAACGTTTTAATGAACTTATCATTTTGTATGTAGCATGTGACATTTTATTATGAAGTGTCTTAACAATTGTATGATTTTGCAATTTTATAGCACTTTCTGGTCTTCTGGTTCCCAAAGATTTTATAAATCCCGCAGAGTAAAGTACATTATAAATACTGATAAACAGGTATTTAATAACAGTGCAGACTCTTTGATTATTACCAAGAAAGTGTATTAACCATTGTTCCAATCATCCACTATTTTTCCCCCAACACTTTTTTATATCCGTTGTTTACACGTATCCTGACTCCAGCTGTTCATCCCAAATCTGCTTTTGATGAGACCATGCAGTTACTGTTGTGCTGGTTCATTTCGTCTTCCTCCTGACATACTCATCAGCCATCCCAACTGCTCACTTTTGGATTTTGAAAAAAATTCATTCATTATCGTTCCCATTTTCTAATCATCTTTCTGCAACCCTCTACCCCTTAAATATCAGAAGTTACTTATTTTTAAATTATCTGTTATTATGTTATCTGTTCCTAATGTTACAAACAAATAGGGGTAGAGTTGGTGGTGTGACCCTGCACCTGTGTAACAGTAGCACCAGTGTATTCCTGCGTCATGTTTTTTAAGACCATCTTCATATGAATAATGATTAAAAGTTTTTATTTGTAAAAAATCAGTTTTGCTTCTGCAGGTATTAACAGAATTCTTTTTTTTTTTTTTTCCCCCTCTCGGTCTGTTCCTACTTGCTGTGAAAAATGAATTTTTATGTCAGGTGTAAAGAAATCAACAGCAGCTGCTATCATTAAATTAACAGAATGGCTTACCTTCCAATCATGTTTTCAGTTGCTGTTAATTTGTGTAAACTTTCAATCTTTTTACTCTTTTACTTAAATGTGTTTCTTTTATTTTCTAATAGTTTGAATAAACTGTTCAGTTATTGAGTACATGGTTGGTGGGAAAAGTGTTTTTTCCAACCATTATTAAAAATTTACTGTAACTTCTTCTCTCCTGGTACAACTCTAATTTTGATGTAATTCTTACTTTTGGTTAGTTAACCCTGCTTTTTATAGTGTTCTATTAATGTAATAATAAAATACTCTTAAACAACTAAACCCCAAGTAAAGGTGAACTGGAAGCAGGAATCAAAAGGAATTGGAGAATTAGTGGGTCTGTTAAAGTACCAAAGAATTATTTACAGGATAAGCACACTGCAGAGAAAAAAATACTCTGCTTCAATCTCATAAAACAGAAGGCTGAGGAAACCACTGAGCTTTTGTATTAGTTGCATGGAGGCAACTCTCAAAATATGGAATATCCAAAGAAAATATTCTGGAACAAATAGATGAAGAGGGACAGGCGTCAAGAGTTGCATTGCAAAGAACCAGGATATCTAAAAGAACAGAAGACTGAAGTGACTGAACTGCTAACAAAAATCTTGCTCCATCGTTAGAGCTGCTACTGTGGTGGAGCTCTAACATCTGATGTTTCCATCTCTTACTAAAGCTTTTGGGATAAGAGAGGAGCTGGATAAGAAGTCTTAACTTTGTTTTGAAATAGCAAAAAGTAGCTTGTTCCATAAAAAGTTTCATAATTGTGTTTTCTTAAAAAAAAAAACAAACCAAAGAACAGCACTGTTCCTGCAGACAAAATTTGTGCTTCACCAGTCTACTAGCCTGAAACTTTTAACGGAGAGCAGTAGCTAAGAGAAAACTGTCTGATACAGGTGAAACCTTAAATAGCTTCTTTTGAAACAAGGCTTTTGAGGCATATAGTCAAAGAACAGCGGGTATAATATTGTCAGGTTTAGAAGCCAACTAAGGGAAAAATTTTAGATTAATTTCAAATGATGAAGTTACAGAGGATGCTATGGTGCTTCATCTAAAGAGCTATAACTTTTTAAGAATGTGGAAAAGATGTTGGACATGGCAAATGTCAAACTTTGCGGAAGATACAAAAACAGTAGTTGAGATTATGAAAGTCTGAGGAATGCCATAGGGGCTGGGGAAAGATAGTTTTTGGCAGTACAATGGCAGATGAAACTTGGTGTTGGCAAGTGCAAGGTAATGCACAATGAAGAAAGTATTTAAAACAAAAAATCGTGAATGAATATTTTAAAAATAACTTGAAAAAAAAATAGTAGAAAAAGAAGTTATTGTGGACAGCTCAATGAAACCATCTGTTCAAAATGCAGTCACAGGTGCAGAAGCAAACGCTCAGGTATATAAAAATGAAATAGAAAATGATCAATATTATGATGTAGAAATTCATGGTCCAGTTTTATTTGAAATGCTGTTTGGTTGTGATCACCCATATGCAAGAAAATAAAGTCAAAGGTCTTTTTGAAGTGGGCAAGGAGGTGAGAAAGAGACCGGAGAGGAGAAAGGACATGTGGTGAATGCATATAATGTATGATTGAGAGAATGTAAATTAGATGCGTCATATTCATACTTTATCCCAGTAGAAAGAGTGGCAAATTTGAAAATGACAAGGGGGAACGCTATTTATGTTATATATGAAAATTCTACCTGATTGCCAGAAGATACAGTCAAAAACCTGAATAGGTTCCACAAAAAGTTGAGACAGTATAAGTAGTATAAAATCTTTTTAGAAGAGATTTCTTGTTCTTTGGAGACATAAGATAACTAGTACAATCTGTATGTATTTAGGAAGAAACTTCCTATGTGGACAGCTTATAGAATATATCACTTACTATTTCTTCATGTCTTGTACTATTATTTTCAGAGACAATATACTGCGTTACGTGGAAACTACATTGAACTCAGTTTTTTCTGTGTTTCTCAGATTTGTGTTTGGAATTATTTCAGCACTGTATGTTAGTGTATCAATTATTATACAAATAATTAGATAAGGTTCCTGCCATTATTGTATTTAGTTGGAAATGTTTATGTTGAATTTTTTTCTGTATTATGAGAAGACAGTTACATTGGAGTATGTGAAGTATTACCTAAAGTATTACCTGGGAGGTGTGTGTGATTTGGGAGAAACAGTGGGAAGAACTTAATGTACATTTAGGAAAGGTTTTTGTAAGGAATGTGTATCACTTGTTTCATATCTGTGCTTTTTGTCACTGTGGCTTTTCAATATCTCCACTGGAAATGGAAGTCAGCGTTGCCTTCCATCTCTGAAATGGAAACAATACCTGTTCATTTCAGGGAAACTTCAGATTCATTTTCTTGTATGTTTGTGTAGTGTGGTAGTAGTTTACACTATAAAGGTATTATACCTAGAGCAAAATAGTACTGTGCTTGCCCAAAAGATTCTAGCTGAAATACATGATAGCTTATTCTAGATTTAAAGGAATACGTGCTTTTGAATTAGTTTGTATTGCTGCTGCATGCACATGTGCTGATAAGGCTGAAACTGAAGCTTCTGCCTTGTAACAGTTGTAGGTTGTAAGAGTCTTATAAATACTCTCTCCTTCGGTGTTGGCAAAATAACATTTCGTGGCTAGAACCATGGTTTGCAGGCTGGATGAGTCCTTTTGTGCTTGGCCAAACTCTTCTGGCTGTAGTGGGAAATTCATTCAAGTAGACATCAAGTCTTGTGCTGTAGAGTGCTGATCATCTTACGGGGTGTGGAACTTCAACTTAAGTAGACATTAAATTAAGTAAAATCTCACAGAATTCAGCCATAATGTCATATTTTTTTTCCTTTCTTAAGTAGCATTTCTCCTGAAGGTCAACATTAAACTGTAATCATCTATCTAACACATGTAAATAGTTTAATTGTGAGCACATACATGAAAACAGGACAAAGTCTACTAAGTTGTTGTTTACTCTTAGGACATTACACGATTTTTTTTTTTTTTTTTAGTAAATAATTATATTATTATGAAAGTTTATTGTTTCTCATCTAGTAAATGGCATTTTTTCAGAGTCTGCAGAGAAGTAGTTTACAAGTGTGGCTGAAGTGGATGCAGCATCTTCAAGTACAAGTGAAAGACATGCTATTGGCCTTTAGGAGCTTGACTTATTTTATTCTTGGCTTATTAAGGGAGAGATGAAAAAAACCTGTGTAAAGTACAAGATGGTCTATAAGGATATGAAGGAAATATTTACTCCCATAATATGAGGGAATTAAATGTGTTGTAAGTGGAACAAGTACAATAAAGGGAGTATGTTGAAGACTTTTCGATGAGAAAATTCAAATATGTGTTCTAAACCATCATAACTTAAATTCTTGATTTGTGTGCCCCAGGAAAAGATACTCAATTTCTTAATTGAGATTTGTTTTTCAAGATGCGATGTTACCAGAATCTTTTTTCCTGACAACTAAACTGAAGTCACTTAGTGTATGAACGGGCTTGGATCAAGTTGTCCTGACTTGTAAAATAGCATGCTTGCATAAAAATTGTCTATTCCCTTCCCTTATATTCAGTAATTCAATACAATTCCTTTCATAGATGTTTTTGTTCTCAGTTCTACTGTAGAAGTATGATTGTGCCACTACTGAATCTCTCCACTGAAAGGAGAAAATACAGGCTGTTTCAAGATACTTGTGTTTGGTTGTAAGTTTGGAGATGTAGGCGAGATACATACAGGCTGTGTAGTATTTTTAACATGGGTTATTAAACTGGTCTTGAAGCATTTGACTTACCTGCATGTTCTCTGCTGACAAGTTGGGGAATTGGCTTTAGAATTTTTTAAAATTAGGATATAGAGGATGTCCTAACATGCGTATTTCAGTTTGCTAGTAACAAATAGTCTTGAATTAATAGAAACTATTATTTGTATTTAAGAAATTACGTTTATTGTTTGTTTATATTGTAGGAATTAGTTGGAGTATATAGCAGAAGTACACAGTTTAATAGAACAGATGCAGCCTTCAAGGAAGGCAGTCTAGAAAAATTGAGATACTCTAAGAAAAAAAGAATGGTTGCAGGAGAGGCTTGTTGATAAAGTTACAGGTTTTCAGATCTCATAGTTTTCTTTTAAAGTAAATTGCTTTGGAGCATAGTACCATTCTTGCTCTTAGACTGAAATGTCTTTAGTACATGTTGTGATGATGGTTTAGTTGATGTAGGCTTGTCTGCAGTTGATGTCAGCAACCAACATCACTTGATAGGTTAGGGTCTTGTGCATCATTTTAGAGATCCTGTCATGAAATGGAGAAAAACCTTTTTTTCCTTATTCTACAAGCTGCTTTAAATTAAACATGACACAAATTAGTTCTTCAATATGAAGTTCCTTCATGTTATGTAGTGACTGGTCAGTCTTTCCCAAACCTTCTAAGGCTTTGAATATGATATACTGAATGCGTCAAGACGAGAGGCTTGAAGATAACTGTGCATTGAAGCTTCTGGTTTAGCTCACTAGGTAAAATAAATGCAGTACTTGTTCTGTCATCGTTTATGTCATTAAACTAGAGATAAGATTTTCACATTGTTAGTGAATAAAAAGGAATAGTTGACTTTTTTACTCACTTGGAAGTGACTATCCACACTTGGGAGTGACTAGCCACAATGTTATATTATTTCCTTACTGTGTTTCTAAGGTAATGTTAAGGGTTTAAATTAAGTCAAGATCTAAGTCTTAATAAGGAATAGCTAGTGAAATTCTCAGGCATCTCCTTTTCTTGGCATAAAAACAAAAGTTCCTACATACCAACACTGAAGAATCCCCAAAAGACAAAAGAAGGCACTATGAGAGGTGAGAACAAAAGGGATATGGGACAGACTTTCATTATTTGCTCTTTCTGGTTTTCTACTTAATAAATTAACCTGAGATACTTGTAAGCTTGAATGTTCTTTTTTTTGCAAATAGTGAAAAAACTTTGTCCTGTACTCCACTTGAGCCCAGGTAGATTATTTAGAGAATGTCAATTCAGCAGAGGCAATGATGCAACTGCGCAGCTTTACTACTGGAATTTAGCAGGGGGAGAAGAGCAGCACAGGTTCAGTTGCCTTTTGAAATTATCTTCTTTCCTGTGAGAATAGTCTCTGGCTTCCTTAGGTTGTCCACAGGACTATCTGCCACATGCAAAATGGGTGCTACTGCAATAGTTAGACTTGTTTGATAACTTGGGGCCAGTGAAAGTTCAAATATAAAGCTATCAACAAAACTTGATTCCAGTGTGTTGCTTTAGACTTTTTCCCCCTTCTTTCTGCCAGCCAAGGGTCTCTGTTTTTTTTTTATTTTATCATCTCCCACACACACACGCTTCATCCTCTGGAGAGTTAAATGGTTCAGCTTCTGAGGCTCATCTGCCTTGCATATAAATATTCTTATTTACAGCTGAGAAATCTTACTCAAGCTGTTAAAATTATACTCTTTAAATGTTCATTGAACTTCTGGTCTTAAGAACCTGATCTGTTCTTTCGGTTCCTGTTTTAAACTTTATTCTCTGATACATGCTTGAATCTTGCTCTGCCTTTAAACCTTCTTATTTTATGAATCCTTTCTTCTCTTTTCCCCATCTGCTATTTGCATACTGATTATATGAAATTGCATTAGAACATGTTGCCTGTGGAGTCTCTGCTTATTTAAGAAGGTATTTGTTCAACAGGCTAAAGGGGAAAATGCTTTTTGTACGATAAAAAAAACCCAGCCAAAATACCATGTAAAATATACCTGCTTCTTCAGGCTTCCTTTAAAATTAAGTTGTTTACTCTAATGCGGCATTTTTCCCTTTATAGAAAGAGTCTTCACGAGGAAGACATAGAGAAAAGGAGGATATCAAAATTACAAAGGAGAGAACACCAGAAAGTGAAGAGGAAAATGGGGATTGGGAAACAAATAGAGAAGGTAAGTATAATTAAACTGATGGTCCCCCTACAGCTCAAAGAATTGCAAGGTTACTGGGCTGTATGTAAAGCAGAATACTTTTATGCAGTAGCCATTAATGTTTATTTTTGGAGGAGAGCAAAGAAGCAATCTGAGTTAGACTGCTACAACAGTAAAACCAACTTATTTTAAAAACACATGCTTTTTTTTTTTTTCCTTTTTTCTGTTTTGACGACTCGGACAACAAGGAACTTGGCCATAGGCTACTTCACGGCAGAACCTTTCACATTTAGATTGCTAGTTGAATCCAAGTTAAATTCAAAGTAATTTTGAACCTGGTCAGTTTGAGGAGACAGCATAATTCCTTTGAATTCAAAAGTCAGCAGGTTTTTGTTTCATAATTTGTAATGGTGTGAACTGTCTCATTAACAAGGGCTCCATTAGAATCAGTATAACAACAGCTGAAGGTAGCAATCGGTGAACTATTTATATTCTGAAAACACTCGAAGAGTGCTAAGTGTCTTGCATTACCTTCTGTAGTCGTTTTTGTTTGGGTGGGGTTTTGGGGTTTTTTTTTAATGGTTAAAAGGTGATTTCGTTGTCCTTGTTGATAATACTTGTCCGTTTAATATGTGGACAGTTGAGGAAAAGACTGTCTTTGTTTTCTCCTCTCTCTCCTGAGTTTCACTTTTGTTAGACACCAAGTTCACCTAACAGTGAAATTATAGCAGCTTCTAATGAACTGTGGTGTTTATGTAGTTTTGTAAGTGTCAGTGTTTCAGAAGTAGTTACAATATTGCAAGAGAAGATGGGAATCCTGATCCATTCTGAGTGAATTCAGATTATAACGAATGTATTTGCAATAAAGTATATTACAAGTTGTTTGTGGGATGGAGCTCCTCTGTAAATTTCATTAGGTAGGTAGCTTTTCTATAGTATATGCTGTAAGTGCTGCAAATATTGTTTTGCTGTGTCTTAAGCATAATACATGAATAGAAAAGTAGCCATAATATATTTTCACTCCTTTCTAAATTTTGTTTTTGGCATGATTTAAGAAACATTGACCTATGACATGTATGCATGGAAATAGAATCTAAGTCAAAAAAGCTTGGAACATAAAAACCTCAAGTTCTATATAAATTTATAGTATGAATGTCTTAAGTCTTAGACACTGAGGCTTTCGGCTTGAGAATGATGATTTTTTCAAAATAGTGTTGATCATAGTTATATGGATGAAGTAGAATTACTGTCTGTTAAGTTCTAGTGAGTGCTATATAAGCAGACAAATGGACTGGGAAAGAACCTATACTGTTAGGAACTGCACCTCACTATAAGCTGTTCCCATGCATTCATGACACATGAAGGGAATTTGTAGACTGAGTGTAGTTATTGCAAAACCTTTTATATAGTTCCTGTGTGTAGCAAGGGGAGTGAAAGCTAATGACTTTTTAATGAAGTTATCTTTTCTCTGACAGTTATTTTCCTAAGTGCTTTTTGAGCATTAGACTTAAATAGCCATAAACAAAATAAGAAATGTAAACAGAGTGAGTAAAACTGCTTTAATTTTCAGTAAGATTTCAGTTGCAAGGCTTGAAGCATATGTTATTAACTAGCCATGACTTAACAGAAAAGTGAGAGAAATAGCACCTTTTCTGATGTGAAAACCAAAGAGTAATAATGCTTTAAAAATCAGAAATAAACTCTTGAAGTGTGCATTTATCCAGTGAAAGAGGTCATACAGACCTCTTCTTTTACTTTAAAATCAATTTGTAGATGTAATTAAATAAGTGTATCAATTGATTCGTGGGATACTCTATTAAACAAAATCCTCAAGTGTCATGCATCACTATTTAAATCCGTTTCATGTGAGATTTCCCAATTAAGTAGTGCTCTATATATTTTTTGTCTTTCTGAAGACACACTCTTAATTTTTTTTTTTTTTTGTTATTTAAATATAAATAAATGGTTTACTGGGTTTCCCTTGCTATCTCATCTTAATAATAGATGCAAGTCTCTGAAATAAGTTAAGGTGGTTTTTTTAATGACGTTTCAGAATTTAACTGCAAGTTGTATGGAACTAACTGGCCTTACTTCAGGTTTACACACATAATTGGAGAAGAGATCTGGCTTAGCTTCATTGACCCATTCATGCAGTGCTTAAAAGTCAAGGAAATATTTATGCTTGGCATCCAGTATGCTAAATATTATTATTTATTTCATATGTAATTGTTTACTAATGTATTTACTTTTTTTTAAATAAAGACTCTGATAATGGAGATGTTAATTATGATTATGATCATGAGCTGTCTTTGGAAATGAAGCGCCAAAAGATTCAGAGAGAACTCATGAAGTTGGAACAGGAAAACATGGAGAAACGAGAGGAAATAGTCATTAAAAAAGAGGTTTGTATTACGTAAAAGTGAAATTAAAAAAATAAGCCACTTTATAGGCTTCTAATTGTTTCCTGGAAGACTTGAGCTTCCTGGGCTACAAGTGCACTATTGTGTTACACAGTAGTAAATAACTAGTGCGTGTATAACTTAGTATATGACTTGGATATTACTTATAAGTGTCTGGTCAGTCATCCAGCACCATAACCAAGTTTTCTGCTTTATGAAGTTAGCTATTAAATGAGTAGGATTTAATGCATTTTAATGATACAAAACTAGTAAGACCTTTAACAGAGAAGACACGTAGAAGAAAACACAAGGCATTTGCCAAGCTCCTTTTCCAACATGTCTTGTAGTAAATTAGAGTAAAGAGTAAATTAGTAAATTAGAGTAAGAGTAAATTAGAGTGACAGAGGCAAAGTTGTAAGTGTTAGAAACCCTAAAATTTTGGGGAAGATTTAAAAAAAATAAAAATAATTAAAAAAAACCCCAGACCTGAAAGGAGGTCTTTCTTTGTCAGACAAACTTGAGTGCTAACTGGGTACGTACTGATTTTAAACTTTGTAATACATTACAAAAACTGTAACTAAGAGTGCATTATCTTCTCTTCCCCCATCCTTTTCCTGTTGTCTTCCTTTTATGGTGTTCTTTGAAAATGATGTAGTTAGTTTATTTGAGGTAGATGTGTACATGATTAAGATCTCAGATGTAGACTGTTACTGAATTTACATTTTGACACATATATCAGCATACAGGTAAGCTTTTGAGCATCAGTACCTTATCAGTTAATATTCTTTTCCTCAAGATTTCTCCAGAGGTGGTTAGATCTAAGTTATCGCCATCGCCATCACCAAGAAAGTCTAGCAAATCTCCAAAACGAAGGTCCAGTCCCAAATCATCATCTTCGGCTAGTAAGAAAGAGAAGAAAGCATCTGCTGTATCTTCCCCACTTTTGGATCAGCAGAGGTCAGTATGTAGATGCATCTTGCGAGAAAGTGAGAACACAGAACCACGCTGATTTTTATTACTGGGGTTTTCATAATTAATATGGTTTTTCATTTTCCTTGCTTTCAGGACTTCTGATTATGTAACTTTAGGGGAAGGTCTCTAAATTGTGCACTGTGAATCATCTTATGCAGAAAATTGTTATATGCATGTAGTTGTCAGTTGATTAATTTCATGGTTTACAAGCAGGTCTTTTAGCTTTGAATGTCCAGAGTCTTTGGGAGGTGATAAGGAAATACAAACCATTAAAAAGTGGGAAGCAGTTTTACTTGAGATCCTGCAGCCTGTGAAGTAGCTCCTCTAGACTGAAGTGAAATGTTTAAAATTTGACCAACTGCACATTCTGTTGGTATTGCATATTGCTGTTCAAGAAATAATGTTTGACTTTCAAGGCAGGGAATTTCTCAGAATTCAGGAGGGGAAAAGAAGTGGGGGATGTGCCGGGGAGGGGAAAAAAGTAAGGACAAAGTATGTGAAAATCACAGGAAGTTCAAACTAGGCGCTTTACCACAAAAAGTCAATCTCCAAAACCTGTTTCTAAGTGCTTGATTGCTGCAGGACCTTTTGAGTCACTGTTTGCAGCTTTTAGATAGGAAAGAAATTACTGCAGCAGTGCAAGCAGACACATCTGTATTTGCTAAGCAAAAATCCCCTTTAAAATAGGGACAAAACAATGTTGTTTCTGCTATGAGAATGTACAGCACGGGCTAGTATGCTACTGACATTCAGTATGCAGTGATATCTAGTTTGTAGGGTTTATGTCACTGGTAGTTTATATGGGAAAATATATACTATTTCATATTATGAGATGCATATTCAAAAATACTTGAAGGCTTTATCCTGTGTCAGGTAGTTAACATTAAATCAAAGACGTGAGTTGTTCAAGTCATTTTGTGTATGTGATCAGGATATTGCATTGCAGAGATGGGAGTCTAAACAGAAAAGATACTCTACAGAGGTCTGGTCCTATGATGTGTGCAGTTCATGCAAGAGCATTGAAAACTGGTTCTGTCTCCATGGGAGCAATTCCTATTTTCGTTCACTTGCTTCAGAAATAAAGGTTATAAATGGAAGAGCTCAACGTGAATTTTTACCATCTGCATTCACCCTTCAGTCAAGTACAGTTATTGAATGCTGCTTGCTAATGGAGTGGTGAATCCTATCCTAAAAGCTTCAAGGCCCGTTACGTTATAACTTTCCTGCCAACATCTGAGAAATCGTTATTTGAAATAGTTGGCAGTCCTTCATTTCTTCTGCCCTCCCCTGTCAATTTATCTCTAGGAGTTCTAAAAGTAACCAGAGTAAAAAGAAAGGTCCTCGGACCCCTAGTCCTCCTCCTCCGGTACAAGAGGAAACTCCTCTGGCGAAAAAACACAAAGAAAAACATAAAGCGAAAGAACGTTTAGAAGAAAAGGCAAGGGAGGTGAAAGAGAGAGGGCGTGACTTTGAAAGGCACAAGGAGAAAAAAGAGAAGCAGAGGTAAGTTATGTTGCGTTATTAGCTTTTAACATTAATGTAACCTTGCTTTTAAAGTTATCTTTTATAGAACACTGAATAATAAGGGATTTATACCTGCTTGGCCAACAACCTTTTCAGTACTCATTAAATATTTTAAGTGCATTATATAGATGGATTGAGAGACTATAACAGATTGGTAGGTTTTAATTACATAACTTAGTAAGTTTCTAAAATGCCCTTTTGAAAGATTCATTACTTTTCAGGAAGTTGGACCTTCACCAATGGAGCAATTCACTTGCCAAAATCTTTATCAAAGTCGTTCACTTGTCCGCTTGCCTGCTCTTCTGAAATCTTAGAGGACTAATATCTTTCTAAATTGGCAGTGGCACGTTTAAACTCTCCCTAATCTTCAGTAGGTTAAAAGTATTTCTGAAATAGTCAGACTGCTGCAATTTTAGAATTACTTCACTTTTGCATATACATATCTCAAATGGTGGACTAATATGACCATTCCTGTTATTTTCTGAAGCATAGGTTTCCATTTAAGTTGAAAAATACATCTGCATTTTTAAGTTCTGTATTCCCTTGATGAAAATAGGGATCATGTTCGTTAAGTGTTTACTTTGTAACTGGCATAGCAAAGACTAAGGAGTGGAAGACCAGTGAATTGTGTATTTTTAATTGATTAAATAAATTACACCATTCTTACTTTAAAGTATATTACTTCCCTCATGCTTGCACACTCCATTACTGGAAGGAGGTCATAAGCAGTAGAAAAGAACATTCTAGGTAGCGCTGAAAGGATCAAGAGAGTACTTGGCTTATTGTTGTACTATAATCAGGTATTGCTGTGGTGACTACAGCCTTTTATTTCAGTGTTGGATTTTTGTCTTTTTTTTCCTAAATAATAAAAATTAAGAAATAATGTCAAATCTTCATGATGTACAGTAAGTGAAATAGTTGAAGGTTCTGACAGATCTCTTTCATTCATTTGCAACTATGATTAGTGTTTGAAAATGTCTGTGAGCTTGAGACTTCTTAAATAAAGTTCTGACATTACAGAAATTTTTAAATGGGGTAGCAAGATAATTCTCCATTGATAGGAATTCTGTTTCACCGCCACATGAAATATTAGGTAAAATTACAAGAATATATTTTTGGTTTTACCATATTCTAGTTTTGTATTTTACAGTCCAGTGATTAGCAAGAAATTTAGTGCATACCTTGCGTTCTTGAGTTTTGCTAGCTTAAGGTAATTTCATATATGAAATTATAGATGGAACAAATGATTCTATAAGATAGTTCTTGATCTTGTAAGCACAGGATCTGTCTTGGAGTTGCTTGTAATTTCTTAGAAATGTACTAATGCCATATTATACCTGTTAAACATGCTGCTGTTTATGATTCCCAGGGATCCCTCTGAAAGCTCCCATAGACAGAAGCGTTCTCCTAGTCCTGCAGATCATTCTGGCAGTAATTCTTCCCCTTCCAGGGAGTATTCGCCACCTGCTGCAAGGCGAAGACAAACGTCCCGAGCTCCAGCCAAGTCAACCACTCACAAACATAACTTCTCACCCTCTCGCAGGTGGGAAGTCAATTGCATGGATTTTATTTCCATGAATAGTTCTAGTTTAGAAACTTCCTCTGTTGGTTTGACGACTTGTTTGTATGTGTCTGTTGTGGGTATGGGTGTGCTTCAAACACTTGAGACACTTTGTATACTTTTTCTTCTTCTATTAGATATGAGTTTTCCCTGTTTGGTGTAAACATTCACGTATGCTAAAATTTTAAGTAGATATGCATATGGGTTTTCAGGATCCAGGCCTAAATTGTTTAAAGATCAATGCTTACAATAAAAAAAAAGAAGCTAAAAGTGCACAAGAAGGAGACACTGATGCTTTCTAAAACACTGAATGCTGTCGGAAGCAAAAGAAGGAAAATTCCCCTTAGGTAACACTGTGTAAAAGTTATCTGCCTAATTTTACCATGAACTCCAAAAAGCATTTTATATGGAAGAAAACAATTGTTCTTGGTTTGGGGGTGGGGGAGAAGATCATGGTTTTTTTTCTGACTCCTCCCTCCCTTCCCCCAGGAAAGCATTCTGGTAGCTGTGTAATATAATTTTGATTGGACAACTTGTTCTTGGATATTAAATAAACTATAACCATTTAAAGATAAGCATACTTTGAAAGGATATCCTTGGTACCCTTGAGGGAAGACTAGTTTGATGTTTTATAGAAACAGCACTTATTTTCAGCAGACAGAGGGTGGAGAATGCACAAATTATTTTAGTCACTCTTTTTTGTAGGGTATAGTAAGAACCTTTCAAATCAAGGTATTATATGTGTGCCTCTTCTAACTCTTCCTTGCAGGTCTGCTTCCCCATCAGGTCAGCATCATTCTCCCATATCCTCCAGACATCACTCCTCTTCATCACAGTCAGGCTCCTCCGTCCAAAGACATTCTCCTTCCCCACACCGCAAAAGAACTCCTTCTCCATCCTATCAAAGGACAGCTTCCCCGCCTGCAAGGCGATCATCTTCTCCCTATCCCCCACACTCTTCCTCTTCTCCTCAGAGGAAGCGAAGCCCTTCGAGACACCGATCTCCTGGAAGAGAAAAGGGAAGACATGATCGTGATCGGACTTCACAGTCTCATGATAGGCGCCACGAAAGGCGGGATGGTATGAATGAAAAATAGCACTTCAGAATAATTTTTGTTTGGAAATTGCATTTTGAAACTTGATTTTTCAAATTGTGGCATTGTCTGCACCTATCCCAGTGGCTAGGGGTGAAGAAAATACTGGCTGTACTGTCATTCCTGTGCTGGTGGTGCTGTTTTCAGGGACTATGCAATGGGGTATTCCTGATAGGACTGCTTATGTAGGCTCATCTGACTGTAAAATTCCTGTAGGCATCTGTCTAGGTGTTTCTTGTGTAACGCAATGGTGGTGTCAGTAGGTAAGTGATCTTCTCTTGGTATCAGGCATATACTAGTGGATCAGCTGAGTGACGGCAGGATACCTGTAAGTAACTATTACTCTTTTCTGTGAGGTGCCTAAATGCTAATCCAGTCCTCACTGATTGCTCTGTCTATTGTCTTTTTAATTGACATTGTGAGGTGTGTGCAAAGAAAGCGTCATTCCCTCTGGAAATCTGTAAAGCTGGTTGAGCAATTTGTGATGGGCAAATATGCTGTTTCTCTCAAGAGACAGATTACAAAGAGTACATGTCAGCTTTTTTTTAGACTGGCTGTAAACTTACCTTGCTGTAGCAGTAACATTATAAATACGTAATTTAAAAAAAAAAAAAGACTTTAGGAGGGCATTGAGGTCTTAAAAGCAAGTGGGTCTAAACATAGCACAAATTTCCTGAAAATATGTATGTGTGGAGGAAAAAAAGGAATTTATGATTGGAGGAGAAGTGATCCTACCTTAAAATTATTGAAGTGTGCTTGCTCCCTAATATGTTTGAAATTTATTTTTATTATACTTATTGTCTATTGAATAGGTAAATATTTGTAAAGTACAGATTCAAATTCACAAAAAGATCTTTAAAGTTTACTGAATGCATAGGTAGACACCCAACGTGATCTTCTCCTACTTACATATTTATTTTTACTTTCTGTGTGTATGTCAGAAGTATGTTTTGACTGTATTATTTTAGTGTTATTTGTGTGTTAAATTTTTGCTTGCTCTAATTAAGCTAGGTGTATAACATTCTTTTAAACATTTTACAGAAACTAGAGGGAAAAGGGAAAAAGAAAGAGAAACAAGAGATGATCGTGATTATGACCAGGAGCAGAGTACCTCCAGGGATCATAGAGATGACAGAGAGTCTCGTGATGGAAGAGATCGGAGGGAGACAAGAGACAACAGAGATCGGAGGGAGCCAAGGGAATCCAGAGACACTCGAGACTCCAGAGATACGAGGGATTATAGCAGAGATACCAAAGATAGTCGTGATCAGAGAGACTCACGCTCCACACGAGATTCCCATGATTATAGAGACAGAGAGAGTCGCGATGCCCATAAAAAGGATGACCAGTACCAGGAGGACTCGCGCAGCTATGGAAGATCCCATGGCAGAGAGGAGAGCTCTCGTGCTGAAACAAGGAATGACTCCAGAAGTGACTCCAGAAATGAGAGCAGAAGTGATAGAACTGGCAGAAGTCGAGGCAGAGGTCCAGAATTATCTGACAAGGGTATTGTGTGATTTTAAAAAATTAATAAGTGTCCCTGTCATTGGAGATTGAATATTGATATTCATACTGTGTTGTTTGATATTTGATATGGAAGTGCTGCCAAATAGTTCATGCTTTTAAAGCTATGTTCTGTTCTATTGTCGTTAAATTAGAACAGTCGTTAAATTAGAACAGTTGCTTAAATTTATAGCATTTCTGTGTTCTCCATTCATTAAAGTGGCATAACATTGGTATTCTGCCATCCCATTTTAAAACAAACCTTAACCCTTATACCACTCTATTTAATGTTTCTGCAACCCTAGGTTTTCCCATGGGTTACAAACACAAGTAAGAGGCTGATGCGTAGTGGAAGATTTGTTGGGGGCAGTGTGTCTCAAAGTACTGGGCAGCAGTGTTTTTGTTTTCTCTCAAAAGCAACTGCATGTCTTAGGTACCTGAAAACTGTCTTTCATCTCCCTGCCCCACCCTTCTTGGTTGACCTAAAAAAACCGGGATTTTAACCTTTGGCAGTATTTTTGAAAGCCTGATGCACTTTGTAGAACAGCTTCACTTAACACCTTTTAATCATCTATAGTAAATATATTTTGGCTTTCTCAGACTTATTGTGACATTTTCATTAGGAAAATGCCATACAATTTTTACAGGAAAAATTATCTCTACTTTCTCTGCTTATGCCTGCTGTGCGGTCTATAAGTTTACATCCTACTCGGAGCAAATGTGAACTGGCTTTTGGACTGTTATATTCCTAGTCAGGAGACCTCATGCTGTGACCAGGGGATGGCAATTTAGAAAGTCTTGAGTTTGCAGTTTGAAAATAACAACTTTACATTTAAATTGTGAAATTTGAGAGTTGTTGGTTAAATAGAGTTTGACGCTACAATTTCTATTTCCGTGAATAGTTAATTCAGTTTATTAAAAGTTACTACTTTAGTTGGTGTAAAATATCAGTGGATTTCCTTACATGTGGAAACTCATCTTTTATATTGATACGTCTCTGTTAGGAAGTCGGGGGACTAGAGGATCCCAAGTTGATGGTCACAGCAGTAGTGGAAACTACCATGACAGCTGGGAATCAAGGAGTAGCTACCCTGATCGGGATCGCTATGATAGTCGAGAACAAGCAAGGGATTCCTCCTTTGAAAGAAGACATGGTGAACGGGACAGGCGTGACAACAGAGAAAGAGGTATTTTGATGTAGATTTTTACACATACATATGTACTCAAATG
The DNA here is from genome assembly GCF_965638725.1 of Aptenodytes patagonicus. NCBI lineage: Eukaryota > Metazoa > Chordata > Aves > Sphenisciformes > Spheniscidae > Aptenodytes > Aptenodytes patagonicus. The sequence continues at coordinate 195,059,365 of NC_134949.1, read as the reverse complement.
TGAATGTATGTTTCTCGCTCCCTCCTTTTTTTTTTTCCTTGTTCCACCCCTGTAACACTAATTCATAAATAACTCATTTGACACAGCACACTGACACTAGTCCTATCCTTGATGTAAGTTAACTTCTGTAGTAAGATCTCTCATTGGCAGTGTATGCATGAATGCTATGCCCTTTCTCCCTTCTATGGCTAGATTTTGGCACCTTCTGTTATTCATCCAAATAGTCTTTAAACAAACTAAACTTCTTTAAGAGATTTCATTGTACAACTTCAGTGTAAAATGTTTTTTCCTCCTCTTCACCTCCTTCTCCACTTCAAGTACATACACATGTAAGCTTAGAGTCATGGCTGCATTTCATTACTGGTTCTGCTTGTCTGTATAGAAACATAGCACTGTTGCACTGTAAATTACTTGAGTGTGTACTGGGGGAGGCCTGAATACTAGACTGACTGACTTACTGACTATTTACTACTAAAGCAAGTGACAGTTTAAATTTATGATTAATTCAAATATTTATTGCCTGGGGAATTTAATATTGATGAATGCTTTGTTGTGGTCAATAATAATTGGCTAGTAAGTATTGGTACAGATACCAGTGATCATAGAGTACGCAAGACTGTTCTTTTAGTCATAGTATGCAAGATGTCACACTTGTGCACCTGAAAGAGTACTGTGTTGTCTCTAAGGAACTTAGTACCAACTTTCACTCTGGAAAATATTTGTATTGATCACCAATTAAGATAACAGGAGGAGTCAGGCAAGTGAAAACAGCATGGAAATGAAATGAGGAGCTGTGAAGAATAAATTTTTCCTATCTTGAGTTTTGATTTGGAAGTGGCAGATATGTTCTAGCTGTTGTTTAACTTCAGTTTTTCAGAGATGTTTTGTATGTTACTTTACGAGGTGCTTTTTGGTCCATTGAAATGAATCTATTCTTGCTTGTTCTTGTGACAGGTTCTGCTTTAGATTCTGTCTCATCTTCAAGGCAGGATTTCAACAAACCTAATCTCCAGACTTCCTTTTTCTTGTCAGCTGAAAAATCCTGCAGTCTGAATGTGTCCTGGGGGGTTGGCTTTTGCAGACTAGCTTTCATCTCTTCCACCTCCTCACCCCCAATAAATCCTAGATATATAATGATGTAATTTGTGCTTTTCAGAGTTCTTAATTTATTAAGAAAAACATTTAAAAAAAAAAAAAAAAAACCAGAAAAAAACCCTTAGAAGTAAAAATATGTCTTCACAACAAAATAAATTTTTCTAGAAGGGAAGTTGCTTTGAATGGGTTGTGTTTCCCTTTGGGAGGGAAATGTAAAGAGCTTGAATGGAGATAAGATTTGTTGTTTCCTTCCTTAAAAATTTAGATTGCTTTTTGTAATAGTAAATCCTCCTCAGAGTTACAATTCAAGACATAGTTTCCATAATTAGACCACAGTTTTAACATTTGTCATTCAGAGAAAAATGGTGATAGATTTTTGGTTGGTACTTAGTTCTATGATATGTAAGGAATCTTTTTAGTACAATTGTAAAATGTAAGCTTGCAAATTTGGGCTGTCTTTGTTCAACTAAGGCAAATATATAGGTGTTCCAAACAACCACTGGAACAGCACTTCAAATAATGAAATCACGTAAGAAATGCTGACTATCCACATTTAATTGTCTAATACGCATCAGTATCTTGATTCATCTAAGAGTTTCATGTAGATGTTTTGTCACCAAAACTGACATAACAAACAGGAGTTACAGAACTTCTGTATAAAGTCTAATACTTAGCATGCACAGTAAATCGTATTATAACGTTGTAGGCACTGTTAAAAGAATGTGAAACCTGTTCATGGACTGATGATTTGCCTTTTTAAAAAAGTAGTGTTACATCCATGGCAGAAATGTCACTCAAGTTTGCTTTTAATTTTACCTGGTAACAGGGGATCATTAAGTCATGGTTACTTCACTCAGAGATGAAAATTGATTAAACTGATGGAAATGCATGTGTTATTGATTTAGTCCTGTTCAAACTCTGCCTGCTCGCCCCTGGTGGACATTGTCTCAATTTACAGTGAAGTGCACTCTCAGCCCCTGAGTAATGGACCGAAAAATACCAACCTCTATTTGCGCCATTTTTTTTCTCTTTTATATAGTGATTTTAATATATATTGTGGAAAAACAGTTTTATTGATTTGTTGTGATTCAAATACTACTAACATCAGCATAGAAATTGTTATAAAGTGGTCAAAATTTATAGAAATATTTAAAAAAACATCCAAAATATAACTAAGAAAATGCAGCTAAGTCAGTGGAGAGTAAATACCATTAGATAAATCAGGTTTCACTGTCCTTCTGGATCAGTCATTTTCTATATAAATTTAGTTTTCTCCATGACTCTAATCCACTCTCTGACCATTGAAAAACTCTCAGCTTCTAAAACTGTAAGGCTCTGCAGTAAATACGTACGGAAACTTCCAGCAGTTCTGCTTCCTGTAGTGCATCCTTGCCTCTCCCTTTCTCATGGATTTGGTTGTGTATTTCTGTGCAGGGATCTCTTCTTCTGTGACGAGACAGGCTACTATTTCTTATTTTGCAGTAACTTTTACTATGTATTATAAATAGTGTGAGTTCTTGTAAAGCCCCTGACTCTTAACAGTTTTAGGAAGTAAAATTTTCGTACAGAAGTATTAACATTACATTTTCATATGTATGTCATTCAGAGCTTTTCAAGACCTTATACCAGATTCTGAATCACTGAGTAATACAATAGTAATAGCTAGGCTGTGAGGCGTATAATTAGCTTTTGAAGCCATTCAGAAAAATCTGGTAGAAAATAAAATTTTTGTAGTAACTTTTGGCTAAAATACGGAAAGCCCGCTCCCTAAATATTGAAAAAATCTTTCAAAATTAGTACTGCTTTTTGTCGTCTTCCCTCCCCAAAGAGAATTTCCAAGTTTCTGCAGGGACTTGCTTTTCATTTAATGCAAACCAATATCTAGATTGTCAAAACAAAAGCTCTTGGGTTTTTCAGTGTAGTGGAAGCGGTGTATGTCCCTTTGGCACTTGGTAATCAAACCTGCCTCTCTTCACAGATCAGAGAGCAAGCTCACCGGTACGACATCAAGGACGAAGCGATGACCTCGAGCGGGATGAAAGAAGAGAAGAGCGAAGGGTAGATCGGTCTGATGATAGGAGAGATGAAAGAGCCCGGGAGAGAGAGCGAGAAAGGGAGAGGGACCGAGAGAGGGAAAGAGAGAGAGACCGGGAAAGAGAGAGGGAGAAGGAAAGAGAGTTGGAACGAGATCGTGCTCGGGAACGGGAGAGGGAGAGAGAGCGGGACAAAGACAGGGACCGTGAGCGTGACCGAGACAGGGACCATGACAGGGAAAGGGAACGAGAGAGGGAGAGGGAGAAGGAGCGAGAGCGAGAGCGGGAGGAACGAGAAAGGGAGCGAGAGCGTGAAAGAGAGCGAGAACGGGAACGAGAAAGGGAGAGAGGTCGGGACAGGGATAAAGAAAGAGACCGCCAGAGAGACTGGGATGACAAAGAAAAAGGAAGGGAAGACCGCAGGGATAAGAGAGAAGATATCCGAGAAGAAAGAAGTTCAAGAGATGTCCATGAGGAAAGAAAATCCAAGTGAGTTGATCTGAATGTTACTTTGGTGGAAAAAAAAGAAAAAAAAAAAGGCAGTCTTTTACTGTTGATTTCAGTAAGTTAGTAAGCAGGGGAGTATCATAAGGAGGAAGATAGCCTGTTTATGCAGAGGCCCCGTCTTGAGCCATGTCTCCCCTGCATCTGTGTGGCACATACTGGTGGCCCCAAAATCAGTACTATGCTAGTGAAGTTAATCTGATGCTTCGTTAGTGCAGAATCATGGAATTACTCAGGAACTAACAATTGAATCAGACCACGTAATTTTCCCTTCTATTTTCCCTTCTATTTTCCCTTCTAAGGGTACTTGTGTGGCCTTGTCTTTAATAATGCAGGCATTCTTGGAAGCATAATAGCGGGCTGTGGTACCTTTTGAAGCCTGGCAAGTCAGATAGCAGCTAGCTAGGTCAGGGTTCGTGACTTTGTTCGTTAAATTTCTGTGGAACATACATTACCCTTTGCACTACTAAATTTTCAATACCAGAAGGCTACCGTTGAAGGCATGAACAATTATCCCGAGTAAGGGTGTGGTGCTTCCTTTAAGTGTGTAGCACTGATTTTTTTTTTTTTTTCATTTAGTACAATAAAATTCTCATTGTTCCATTAATAATAAGCAAAACAGTGTTGTCCTGAATGGCTGCTTTGCTTGGAAGTAATTAGTAGCTTTTGTGTGAGAGAATTGTGGACTCCTATAAATCATCTAGTACGGGCTCTCCCCCATCCCACTGGGGTAGAAGCGAGCAAACGTCTAGGTGGGGGCTTAGCTGCCAGCTGGGGTCAACCCACTGCAAGGATCATTGCCACAGGAAAAAACTGATCTTAATAGTCTTTCATAACTTTTTGCCAAAAAGATAGTTGTCTTAAGTGTTAGAGTTTTAGTTTAAGGTATCTTACAGTATGATCAGAAAACTGGTCATACTTGAAGTTTCGGAGTAACAACTTAGAAAACTACAAAGCTTCCTGGCATCCTTAGATGTGTTGTTTTCTCTATGAAATGCTTAGACTTCAGGGATTGTACTGATGATAAACTCTGTTCTTAAATGTTTTCATTAAAGAATCCTGAAGAAATTTGACTGTACATGTTTGTTCTGCAGGAAGCGTCACAGAAATGAAAGCAGTCCAAGTCCTCGTCAGTCACCCAAACGTCGCCGTGAGCATTCTCCTGATAGTGATGCTTACAACAGTGGAGATGATAAAAGTAAGTAGGAGTTGGCTATCTCTGCAGCAGGATCTGACTTACCCTCTGCCTATAGAAAATAACTTGCAAACTTAAATAGAAAAAACATGGGGCAAGCTTTTATAAGTGTCCTCCTCCCCTTATTTTTATAAGCAACACCATTTTTCTTAATCTATATGTTTGTCATTTTTGTCTTCATTTTGTCACTATATGTTACGTCTGCTGGGTGACAGTGGCTTCCACTGTTGTTTAAGATGCATGTTTAACAAAATGGAAATAGTCTGTTGCTGCTGCAGCAGTAGAAAAACTTAAGAAATGTAACTGAAATAATGGATTATTTGTTTTGACTGACACTTTTTGGCATGCACAAGATACCAAATGTTCACCTGTTCTCCTTCCTAAACAATACAAGTACATCCTTTTTCCCATTTTGTAGATGAAAAGCACAGACTTCTGAGCCAGGTTGTGCGGCCACAGGAATCCCGGTCACTGAGCCCCTCTCATGTTACAGAAGAGCGGCAGAGTCGCTGGAAAGAAGAAGAGCGAAAATTGGACAGAAAGGAAAGTTCACGGCGTTATGAAGAACCAGAGTTTAAAGAGAGGGTTTCTTCAGCAGATAAGCAAAGAGAGCAACCAGATGCTTCAGAAAGCTCCCGGTCCAGGGTTCAGGAAAATCTTGGACGCCGTCCCTCTGAAGAAAGAGATGCTTCTGATAGAATGCATGATGACAGCAAGAAGAAGTCTAAAGTACAGAAAAAGGCCACAAAGAAGAAGAAAGATGACGACAGTGGGGTAGAAAGGTACGCTAATGAATCAACGACTGAGGAAAGCCAGGTCTTTTCACCCAAGAAAGGTCAAAAAAAGAAAAATGTAGAGAAAAAGCGGAAGAGGTCCAAGGGTGATTCTGAAGTTTCTGATGAAGAAATTGTTCCACATCATAAAAAGAAGAAAGGCCCAAGAACCCCCCCAGTAACAAAAGAGGAATTGGTTGAAGCACCACCTGAGAAAGCTGTGGCAGAAATTCCCCCAAAAAGAGAAGATACAACATTTAGTGACTGGTCAGATGAAGATGTTCCTGAACGTGGTGACATTGTTGTTCCAGAAAGAAGCACTGAGGACTCCCATAGAAAAAGTCACAGGACAAGGGGCGAAAAGGTGGAAGTCCCTCATGTTACTATAGACGATGGACCACACCGTAAACCTGTGGATCAGAAGCGCAGCAGCAGCCTTGGTAGCAATCGGAGCCATGCCTCAAGCAGACTTAGATCCCCTTCCAATGAGTCAGCTCATCGCAGTGGAGATGACCAGACTGGACGGAAAAGGATCCTGCACAGTAGCTCTAGAGACAGGGATAGAGACAGGGACAGAGAGAAGAAAAGCTTAGAAATCACTGGGGAACGGAAGTCCAGAATTGATCAGTTGAAACGAGGGGAACCCAGTCGCAGCACGTCTTCAGGTAATAAGATACATTTTAGTGAGACTGACCTATTATTCCATATAAAAGTGCGAAGGTACAAATCCCAAATCATTCTTGCATGGCTGTGTACTCTTTTCCTTTGTAATTAGTGTGAAGGGAGAGGGAGGTGCTCTCTGCCATTCACTGTAACACTAGAGTAAATTAAGATTCCTGCAAGTGTTACCGCATTTGAAAAGCTGATCCTCAGTGGGCAGGATTACCAATTTGTTTACACCAAAATATTCAGTCAGATTCAGTTCATGCTGCCTGGGGAATAAAGTAATTTGTAGGACAAAAAAAACTTGTAGGAAGAGAAAATGCTTGTGCTAACAGAACATTGAGGTAGTTTTATCACCTAAATAACATTCTTAAATTCATTATTAACATTCATTTTAATAGGGAAATTCTGAAATCTATGCAAAATGAAAATGTCTGCTCTCTCTGGGAGAGAGATCCATTATCATCTCAGGAGCTATTTTCACTGTGGTAAATCTGTCATGGTTCCTGTTAGGCATACTTCTAATGCATGTGGAAATCATCTTTGTTGCAAATCAAAAGGATCACAATTGACTTGTTTTATTTATGTAGTTCCTGTAAAAAAAGGGTAAAATGTTTTTAAAATTTAAACCACATCAGTAGGAAAATGTCTTCCTAAAGCACTTTGGCTCTCTGTTCTCCTCATGGTTACATGTCTGAAATTATTTTTCTGAATTTATCATTTGCTAGCTAAGGCATTCCTAGCTTTTAGAAGACATGTTTTGAAAATTTTGAATTTTGAGATGATTCTTTCCCCCCACCCCCCTTGCCTAAATTTCTGAGTTAAAATGATGTACCTTCAGTTTGGCTTCTGTCATAGTAGAAAATAGCCACTAAAAATTTTTTTGAGAGTGGGAGAAATGCCTTATGTTTTTAAGTCAGGTTAAATCTATACGCAGTCTGAAGGCATTATTAATTTGAAGGTGATGCTTTTGAGAAGTACATTTTCATACCTGAATCTTTAAAATGCTTTGGTCTAGTAAAAGGGTATTACGTTTACATGCTGTAGTTACACATATGTTTAAAATATTTTATTCAGATCGTCAAGATTCAAGAAGCCACAGTTCAAGAAGAAGTTCTCCCGAATCAGATCGTCAGGTCCATTCCAGATCTGGGTCCTTTGATAGCAGGGAAAGGCTTCAGGAGCGAGATCGACATGAACATGATCGAGAACGAGAGAGAGAAAGGAGAGAGGGAAGACAGAGAGACTGGGACCGAGATGTTGACAAAGACTGGCCGAGGAGCAGGGAACGAGAGAGACTCAGAGAGCGAGAGAGGGAGAGGGAGAAAAGACGGGAGCTGGACAGAGAGAGAGACAGACAACTACCCGATACTGCTGAAAGAGAGAGAGACAGAACTTTTGACATCTCCTCTCAAAAAGAATCAACAAAACACAGTGAAGCAAAACTGGACAGAGATCACGAAAAGGAATTCGATGGTGTTTGTCGGGATTCAGTGGCTTCAGAGAAGGAAAGACCAGACAAAGATTTAGGACCTTTACAAGGTTTTGAAGACGGAAATGAGGCCGAAAAGGTAGAGAGTTTAGAAGGTGAGATATTCTGGGAAAGAACCTGGACTGTCAAATATTTTATTCTTTCCCTTTTAGTATAGTGCTGAACTGAGCTATATTAGAATAATTTTCTACTGAAAGGCATATTGGCTCCATCTTCTCTATTGTGGAAGCAGACACAATAAGAGAGAATTCTGATGAGCATCATCTTAGTGTTAATTGTGTTAGTGTTATTTGTTAATTTCTAAAGAAGTCTTGAGGCAAAGAAACATAAATTATCTGAGGTATAATTTTGTCAAGGTGTAACATTTCTGAATAGGTAGTTTGCTAAAGAATAACACCGACATTTGATCACCTTTTTATATCATTATAAGATCTATTTCTTAGTTTGGAAGTGACAGGTAATGAGTGAAAAAAAAAATGTTGACTTGGAGCTGTTCTTTGGGTTTTTTTCCTGCAGAGCCCAATTATCGTAGAAATGATTGTCTGATTAGTAGGTGAAACATATGTATGGCTTGGCACAACAGTCCAAAAATGGCTTTCCTGAGTACTTATAACCTATATCAACAATGTAAAAGAAGCAAGAGTCTAAATCCAGAGTAACTGGTGTACGTTACGGTTAAGTTCAGTAAGTTGGGTTTTTTTGGTGATTGCAGGAGTTTTCCTCTCTAAAATCTGAGAGGGAAAAAAGGCATTGTAGGATTTGGAATTTTTGGATGTTTGGGATGGTAAGGCCTGAAGTCCGTAGTCTTCAGAAGCAGAAAAAGAAACGAATGAATTAAGCTTTTGTAGTTTTACACAAGATAACAGGACATTGTCTCATCATATTTGCATTCTTAATGAGAATTATCTGTAGTGTTCGTTGTTAATTTGGGCAGTTAAATCAAATGTTGTCTGGAGAGGATGATGAGGAATATTTATTACTTATTATATCTCCTACCTGATTACTTGCAAAGTGGTCATTAGGGTTGACTGGTACAATTGAGAAAAGTCCTTTTAAGGAGATTATCTGTGGAGTGGAAGCACTTGTCAAAGATAGTATTTGGAGTGAGCATGGGAGAGTCTGCTCTGTCGTCCTGTAACGGACAGAATTCAGTGATTTTTAAGCTAGAGGAAGGAATGGTGCAATAAACCTGAGAGTACAATGTGGCAACTTCAGAAAAGAGTTGGTGAAAGGCTATTCTTAGGTACATTATCTGTTTCCAAGAGGGCACCTGTAACTTAAACAGGCTGTGGATGTTAAATTTGTTCTTAGGTCTAGCCTTTCAGCAGACTTCTTGTAAGTGTTTTAATGTGTATTCTTTTGTATATTTTTTAAAGGTTGTGTTCTAAATTCTCTGAAAATTATCATCTGTAGGAAGTTATGGTATGTTTAGGATTTTTTTTTTAGAAAAATAAATGTCTTTTGTAAAATATTAGATGGCATACCATTTTATTAGAGCATACTATATATAGCATGTTTATGATTTTCTAAGGTTTAGTGTACTTTATTGTCTTTCATTACTTTATAACTCCTGTTTACATTGCTCCTTTTAGCTGACTAGTGTGTTGTGTTTTTAATGCAGAATTAATATAAAAGTACATTTCTGGAAAAAAGCAATAAAGGTAGTGATCGGATTTTAATCTAGAAATGATCAAACTGATTTGAAATTCAAAATTGAGCAAGTAATTTTTTTTAATCGTGTATTGAGAACTATGGATTATTGGTTTTAATTCTTAATACAGTAGGTTTTTAATGGTTCATCTGTGCTGTTCAAGCACATAGTTATGGTGAGCTAGTGTATCTGGTAGACCAGTATGGAGGCAGAAGATGGATCATACAGGCAGTGAATATTCAAAATCGTAAGACACAAAATGAAATCTAGTACAGATTGCCTTATTTTCCTTTTAAAAAGGAAAAACTTTTTAGAAAACTAAATACAGTTTCCAAATCTGATGATGTTAAGGAGGTATCTGGTATTTACTTGGACAAATTACTGTAGTATGTTGTCTAACAAAATGTGTGAGGTTATAATTACTAAATTATTGTAATGTCTTGAACCTTAATGTCTTTGCCCTAGGAGTGGGCTTAAATAATGCCCAAGATGCTATATGCTTCCTCCAAAGCACTGCTGGGTGGTCTGAGTAGTTAATTTCCACTCTGCTAGCATGTCTTTTAGTTGCTTTTTCCATGCTGATTCTTAGGTTAGTTGAGGTGATTTCCAACCTGCCCCCCCCCCCCCCCCGCCCCGTAGCTTTTACAAAGGCAAGCAAAAAAAAAAAAAAATTGGGGGCAACTTAAAACTGAGGCAGTTTCTCTTCTGGATAATGGAGCTGGAAGATATTAAAATAGTCATCCACAGGGGTGGTCCCTTATAAATTCTGTCTAGTTTGTATGGCACAACTCATTGCAAGTACTATGGCGGAGAACCCTAAGAAAGCCCAAGTTTAGAGCAGTCGGGTTTCTGAATGCTTGAACGTGCAAGGTTTGACTGTCTTGTGTTTACCGGTTTTAAGGAACATGTTTACGCATACAGCACAGGTATTTGTATATGCATATAGTACGTGGATGGATAGGAGTGTAACAACAACTGAAGAAGTTTGGCCTGGCTTGCTAAAAGCTTTTCTTGTGACTTCCACAAAGAGTCTAAAACTCTGTGAATAATTGCTTCATTCAGGATATCTTGCACCTTCTTGTATTTTGGGGTTTCATTACTTCTTTCTCTTCTAGAGCCTTTGGACTGAATCCTGAGTTTGGATTCATGTGCAAAAGCACCTGAAAGACTTTGTGGTGCTAACTTAGATTTGTATTATTAAACTACATATCAGATATCAGATAATCAACATGTTTCTTTTGAATATGGCCTTTTTTGTGCAGTTTGACTAACACTGCACCAAAAAAAAAGACTGAGATACGTAAAATTCAAACTGCCGCATTGTGTATGAGAGAAATAACTTCTTTGTTTCCATGAGTTAATAGCTGGTTTTCATGTTGAATATACTTCTCCCCAAAAACTGACAGTTTAGTTTGCTGAACCTCTTTGTTTTCAGGCTGCTTAAAGCATGTTTAGAAAACAAGAATGATTGCTTTAAAGCTACAGCATGTATCTGTCTCTGTAGGAGGAGAAGATGAAGCAAAGATTGATGATGTACAGTCACTGGGGTCTGGTGCTGGAGAATATGAGCCAATCAGTGATGATGAACTGGATGAAATTCTGGCAGGGGATGCTGAAAAGCGGGAGGATCAACAGGAGGATGAGAAGATGCCTGGTAAAAGTATAGCAAAACCCCTTTATGATTATTTGAATATAAAGATTAGATCAGTTTGCATATAATGCTATTGTGATGTTGACAGTATTTCTCAATTGGGAATGCAGTTTGTATGCTCTTCAGTATTTCTCATTTGTTCTCTAATAGTCAGGCAAGCCTGAGAAGTATAGAGGTAAGTAAAGAGTACCGGGAGCTGTATTGTGAAGTAGTATTTATCTTGTTTTATATAGCTAGAAGGGTAAACTTTTTGTTTTTATAAACTTGTCTTCATTTATCCCATTTGGTTTTGATCATTATTTGGAACTGATATTTTTATGAACAGATTTTATCCGTGCTGGAATGCTTCCCAAATGCACTGGGAAGCATGGAATCTTCTACTTGTCGTAAGTTCATTTGGGTCATCTGGCTATATGATTGGTGTTTGTATTTTCTGTGATAAACGTACTGGACAAACACAGTTGTATGGTTATTCAATAAATAGTATATCTCTCCTTTGAAAAAAAAAATCCAGCATCCAGAGTTGAAATACTAGCTTTTTAAGCATTTAATTTGGATCTGTCGTAGCACGTCTAGTTGTACTGTGACTTTTGTGAATGCATAAGTGATGTGTCCAAATCTGCTGGCTAAGCAGGGTCTGAGCAGCCTTCCACAAAGGGGTTGCAATAAAAATGAAGCAGAATATTAGGGGTGATTTTTCTTAATCCAAGAAGCTTTATATTTGTATGCTCTTTTTTTCCACTGATCTAAGTGAGTTTTGACATTCTTACCTGAAGTGTCCAAGGATCTGGCTTTGAGAACTGCAGAACAATGTTCATCTAATATATATTGCTTTTAGGAGACGGGGATGTACACAGCATGTGAAATTAATCACCTGTGGTAAGGGATGATGATGTGATAACTCATCCTCTGTCAATGTTTTTGCAGATCCTGTGGATGTTATAGATGTAGATTGGTCCAGTCTTATGCCAAAGCAGCCAAAAGAACCACGGGAGCCTGGGGCTGCGCTCTTAAAATTCACACCAGGTGCCGTTATGCTGAGAGTTGGCATTTCCAAGCGATTGGCAGGACCAGAACTCTTCACCAAAATTAAAGAGACTTGCCAGAGAGTGTTAGAAAAACCTAAAGGTAATTGTTTCTGCAGGGATTAAACTGTATTTTGTGCTTAGTGAAAATCCTTATGAAATGTGCATTAGTTCATTATTTTAGGTTTCAAGACCATAGAAAGTGTATAATGAGTATTGTGTGAAAATTACAGGAATGTAATACAGCTGCATGTCATTCAAATTAGTGTTTTAATTCCAGCAGTGGTGAGGAGGTCTTGAATAATAGCCTAAACAAAATTTTTCATCCTAGTGGAATATTCTTTTTGTGAGACCATTCATGCTTTCCTAGCCTAAAGTGTGTCAGCAGTTTTTCTGAGAGCTAAATAGCTTCTGCAGTGAATTAGCAGTAATGTGGCGAGAAAGAAGTAAGATTTCTTATTTTCTCTGAAGGTCCTCTGCACGCCCTCTTACTTTCCTTCTGAGGATCCTCTCCAGAATGTATAGATAGGAGTTTTTGGGTCAGAATGAAGGAGCTAAGTGAAATTTGTATATTATGTCTCTGCTAGAAGTGGGAAATTAAGTAACACACAGATCTGGCATTTGGACAAAGTGTGTGGCATAAGACGTGCAGGATAGATGGGATGGGCATGAACTATACCAGTGCTGTTTACTACAGTTCTGTAGTGTAAGCAGGGCTTTTGCATGAGAGAAAATACTGACTTTTCTCCTTGGCATCCCAGGAACCAGCTGAGCTGCTTGCAACAACTTGCATGGTAGAATTGGTTTTTTAGGACTATGAAGCATTTGCTTTCTATAAGATCTCTATGGAAATTACTCCAGGATCTAAATGTGAGAAAATTACGGCTTATAAATAATAGTATCTGTGAAGCCCCTGTTTTTAGGGAATAGCAGATTTTTCTGATTTTTTTTACTCTGTAAATTCTAGTTCTTAATTTGAAACAATACTACTTAATTCTTTGCAATATTATTCTTTATGCAGTTGTCTTGTTAATCTCCATGAATGTCACTGCTTGCTTGAGCCATTTAAATTGTATAACTATTAATCATGGGCTGTTGCTACTGCTTCTACTTTTTTTTAAAAAGTCAAATTAAATGCAAACATTTTTAATGTATCATAGATAGTATAATTTGAGGTGTGTACTTGGTATTGGTAAGTACTGTAAATGTCCCACTGCAATATTTGCAGCTCTTTCTATGCAGTATTAGCTTTCTTCTAGTTATAAAAAAAAAATCTCAGCTCTTATGCTTAATAATTCACATAACCAACGTAATTGATACAATATTGAGTCTTCCTGAGTTTGCAAACTGTCTGATATAGTAAAGGTATGAACTAGTGTCTCTCTCCCTGTAAGCTTTAATTTTGCTGTATACTTCAACACTTCTTACCAGGGAGGGATTCCTTGCAACAGGAACTGCAGAGCAGAATCACTCCACCTGGCTGTTTAAAACGGTACCCGAAATAACCTCAGCAGTCCTTGCATGCCTCTCTAGAAATAAACAGAAAGTCCATAGTGATAATAGGAGACTTTCCAGCGCTGCCTCTGGGCTGTCTTAAGTGTACTCAGATTCAGCAGAACTTTGCTCTGGAGAGGAAGGGGGATTGAAGTGCCTCCATTGATTTCCCTTTGGTGTGTGCAGTCTCTCACGCATCAAAGTTGCTACATGTGGAACTGCCAGTAGGCTTTCAAGTGTGGGCATTTCCTCTGTAATCTGCTAGGTGAAGGTTCCTTGTATAGTGATTACACAGCCACAGCACATATATTCTAAACTAAGGCACAAATATGGCACCCTGAAAAGTGAATTTGAGCTAGATATTCAGTGTGAGTTACAGTGAAAATTTAGTGGTTTCACTTTGGACTTCTTCATGGTGGTATAATTTGTTTCCCTGTTTTATTCCTGAGTTTGGCGTTCCCTTCTTTGTTCTCATTGCAGATGAAAAGTTTCTGGTAATACGCTGAAATGCAGAAAAAAAGGAAATGATAGCTTGTTTCAGGGATTTTTTTTTTAATTCCTTTTCTCTGGAAACAAAAATCTGTAGCATGAGATGGAATTGAGATTTGTAGCTGACTTACCCTCTATCTATTATATTGTTTTCTCTAAGGGTATGGACATACTTAGTTGCCAGATAGGTTCAGCATCTGGCACCTAGGCAGACTCCACATGCTGTCAGTGTTACCTTTGAAGTGGCCTTTTTGTGTCTTGTCACTTATTTGTGGTGTTGATTGTCCACTGAGGTTGTCTTGATGACTTTAACCTGCCCTTGATTTCATGCAACTTTTTTTGTTTCTTTTCACCTTGTTTAAAAACTAGTCTTACTCAGCTTCATTCAAATTCTATGAGTGGTTTAAAAATGCATCTTTGTTCTCGTCTGTGTGCATTCTGCCAAACTGCTGTAGCAGTCTTTGCTTTTAGCTGCTAAATTTTCCCCAGGTTTGCTGGTGTCTCTAGTTAGGTGTTAGATTCTCTGCTAAACACCAAATGTTTTACTATATAGAGGTGGCTGGATTGGACTTAGCTACATACCTTACCTTTTTTTTTTCCAATTATGTCATAATCTTCCTATTTATTGTAAAAGGGTTATAAATCAATGAGCTGCGGTCCAGCCATGTGCACTTCTTCTGTCTTTGCATTTCGTAGAAACAGACTTGTCGCAGAGCAAGACTGACCTCAGGATCCGTCTTTTGTTAAAGTCGTTACAGCGTTCTAGCTGCACACTGTTTCTTCTGATAAATGTCTTAAAGGCCTAGTCCTGCCACTTTGAGTACTACTAGTAAATGCTTTAGATGAGCTGGTAGGAGGGGGTAGTTCATTAGCATCTGTTGAGTTGTTCTCCAGGTTCATCCACCATGGATAAAAGAATTATTCTACATGGTCATATTTCACTTCTGCATAGCCATACAAACCCTGTGTTGACACTTGTACAGTTATCTGATATCTTGCAGAGAAGTGAAACTTAGACCACTTTCTGATTAATGCTAGTAGTAAACACCTTTCGTCACACATGTCTGACCATAAATTATACCCCCTCTTCTGTCCCAGAGCTGTCACTTGATTTTTAGGCCTCTCAGCGATTGCTGTCTCAATATTGCTTTCCAGTGCTGAAGCTACATACATACCTGTCCTTCCCTTTAAATGGTGAAGGATGTAATTGGGGTTTTTTTAATAAACAGCAATATCCTTTTTTCCCCAACCTTGACATTGTTTAGAAGGCAGAAATACAAATAGTAAAACTTCAAGGAATTTCATATTACTGTATATTGCTGTTCAGAAATACCATGTATATGTTGATCTCTGCAAATATCAATTCCTTCTAGATGCAGAAAACCTTTTTGAACATGAATTGGGGGCCTTGAACATGGCTGCACTTCTGCGAAAAGAAGAGAGAGCAGGTCTTCTCAGTAATCTGGGCCCTTGCTGTAAAGCGCTGTGCTTTCGAAGGGATTCTGCAATTCGTAAGCAGCTGATGAAGAATGAAAAGGCAAGTGGTTCGTTTACAGTGCTTGGCCAAAATGTGGAAACACAGATTCCACTATGCAGAGCATTTCTCTAGGGAGACAACTTTTGTTTGTTGTTCTGGAGTAGACCTAGTCCTTTAAATAATGGAGAACAAACTTTAATTTAAAGAGGTTGTAGGATGTTTATTTTTAACTTAGGATGAGAGATTAATTTAAGATTGAGACTAGAGGTAGGGGCTGTTTCTCATTTTGGGGCTTAAATTCTGGAGATACATTTTCTATATTTAGAGAATACATAATAAAAATAATTGGTTAAAATACAATTTCAAAGACTTGTTGAATAATTCTCCTGCTCAAGATTCCATGTACTTTTATAAGAATTATTAGATTCTGTTCTTCCAAGTTAAAATTGAAAGAAAAAAATATTTTAACCATTTTTTGCACTACAGTAGGTTTCATGATCTTGCATGCCAATAGAAAAATCATTAATTCTCAAAGTCTTTTCTAGTGAATATGTATGATTAAACCCCTAATTATTGAGAGTACTTGAGGTTAATTTCTCAGCTTGCATGTTAAAAGCCACTGTTCTCAGTTCGTTCTTTTTTTATTTTTCATTTTCAATTTCAACAGGGTGCAACAAAACAAACTTACACAAATTCTGCAGCAATGGACAGCGACTTATTACGGTTGAGTCTACGGTTATTCAAACGAAAGACTGTGTGCCAAGTTCCTGGGCAGGAAAAGACAGAGGATAGTAAAACTCCACAACCGGCTATCCAGCAAGAAGTGTGTGTGTCTTGAGCGAATGACCGCGGTGGCACTTCCTAGTTGATTTCCCACTACCAGTGTTGGTATTGATGTTTAGAACTGGTTGGTTGGAAGGTAGCTGTGGAAGATGGAAGAAAATACTCCGTTTGTACACAGATAAGAATTACTGGGTTTGGATGTGAATAGAAGGGGGTAAAAAAATAAAGACTTCTGTGTGAAGTTCTCTGCAAGTTTTATAATATTGAATCTTACACTGTAACATTAAACCTGTTTTATGGTGCATCAAGTGTCATAATGTGAAGATGTCTGGTTTTAGCAGTTTATAACACCACCTGATATTAAACTGAAGAAAACTGTCTGTGTATCTCTTTCCTCATTATAAATGGGTTTTTCTACCACCACCCTGGTCCCTCAATACACATCTGGAATTTCTTAAATAGCTTGCTTCCTGGGAGTCTGTCTGCCTCCACTTTCCAAATCCCTTTCTTATCACAGCAGCCTCTGGTGTGGATCTGGATTTGGACAGAACTCTAGCTCTTTTCCATCTTTAGCGTATGTTTCCTCTGATAATTTCTGGATACAAAAATCTAGTCTAGTCGCTTAAGGCTCCCCTTCTTGTTGATGAAAACTAGTAAAAAACTTCCAGGAAGTGATTTATGACCAGTTTTAGATGCCTATGTTTATGAGACTAAGCATTTCGGAAATGCCTGCTGCTTACAAAGGAGGACTAGTGCATATATTTTACATCCTGTGAAGTATCAGGGCAGATCAATCCCATGCAGCAACCTGTGAGGGTATTTCACACTTGATGAGTTTCAGGGGGTTTTGGATGTTAGCAGTAAAGGCAGTGCGCGATGATGTTTTGCTGGGTGTTACAGATTTCGGGGGCCTGATTAGAGACTTGTCAAGCCTGGACTCAATTTTGTAAGAATTGTTTTCAGTTTGAGAAGTTAATATCTTGTGTGGGATCTTTGGATTATATCAGTCAGGTATGTTTAGATAGTCTGTGGAGGCCTCCATGTGAAACTGAGACTTCTAAAACTTCAGACTAAGTCTCTGTATACACCTCTCTACTTCTCCTGGGTTTAAACCTGAATTATTGCTTTGAATTCTGCTCATAGAGAGTAGGAAAGAAATCCATAGTTTAACCTTGATATACTGGGTTGCTGCAAAGCAACTTGCTTTCATTGTTCTCATTCAGGTTGAAAACGAGTTATGAACCACTGAATTTTTTGGCAGTTGGTTTGTATTAGTTTCTTATCCTTTTTCTCCGCTTGGAACCAGCACACTGAGGTGGGATGTTGACTGCAGTTTAGCAGCAGGGCTGTCTCACATCTCTTGTGATTACTGACGGTTGTATTGGCTTCAAGCAAAGGCCTAAATATGAATAGCAATTCCGTTCAAATACGAAGCTTTCATACTATAATGCTTTCCTATAATGCCTGGTACATCAGTGTTCAGTAAAATGTTCTTATGCTACGTTTAAAGAATTGTTGTTAAAGAAAATGCGAGGGGGTTTTATTTATATTTTTGTAAGTGCCCACACACTAGTGTATATGTACTTGTATCAAATACAAATGACGTGAGAAATTTCTACTGTTTGTTTGATTCTTATTAAATGATGTGATCCAGGCAAAACTTTATCTTCCCAAGTTTTTCACTTGTTGAACATTTTTAAGAGACTTGGTGACTATTATTTTTAATGTCATTGGTGATTTTATATACGCTTTAAAAAAAGTCTTTTAAACACACCAGTACTTTAACCTGAGCGAGTTGACAAACCTGTTCTATTCAGCATTTAGATGCGTTCTCACCTGTTTTATAGCTACAATAATGCTGCCTTTAAGCTGAAAGTATTAGATCATTGCTTCCAATTATGTTAAAGCCTATTTTAATCTCCGTCTCTAAAAGACATAAAAATGTTTGATAGCTAGAAACAGCCTTGTCTAAGACTGCAGTACACAAAACAGATTCACTGTGCAGCATTTAATTACACTGTGCTTACTTTAAACACGCTTCCTGTAAAACAGTCAAGGTGTATATATGCACTTAGTTTGCAGAAGAATATTTCACATTAACCTAGAAAATGCAAAATAAAATAGGCTTGATGGGCTACTATGAGTACCTCGTGAAGTGCTAGCGTCCCATTGAAGGTCAAAGCCGGTGCTGACCTGTTACCACCATTTGTTGGAATTATACAAAAAAGGTGCTGAAATTGCCTCTGACGCACCTTTGGTTTGATTTGATTTGCAGTGCTTATGAGTGCAGAAGTACATGATGGTACTGGCAGAAAACATGCCTGTTTCGGTGGGAAGCACTCAGATTTTTCAAGCAATTCCTCTCTCACCTGTCAGGAGTTACTGCACGGGTAGAGCCCAGCAAGTGTGACGTTCCTGTGGATGAATAGTTTTGGTCTCCATCATTTTAACATAAAGCAGTGTTTAGTTTGCAGGTATTCTCTCTGACAGGGAATGTAAGTTACAAAGCTGTCTTCAGGTAATTTTACAATAACTTTAGGAAAAGGAGATTTGCCCACATACCAATTTCAAAAAAAGGTTTGAAACTTGTCTGAATCGGAGAACTTGCTTTAGGACCGTCCATCCCCTTCCCTGTGTTGGTCATCACTTTTCTGATGTGGTCTGCCAGCCCTTTTAACCTATCTCTTCCTTTCTCCCCGTTTCTCTCCTAGCTAGATTTTGTGTGGAAAAAGTGTGGATGAGAGAATTTTAGTCCAGTTCTCATCTTGCAAGGCTCCAGCAGTGACACACAGGAGCCTGTACCGTTTCAGGCAGCAGTGTGAGGACGGGGCTGAATGTGTGCCTCAGATGTCACCCTTGTGTGCTCAAGCTCCAAGTCTGAAAATGTGGAGAAGCCTCTATTGCTACTCGGTTTCTCCTTTTAAGCCGTGGCAGCAACTTCAAAGCGGTCCCTGTACCAGCGTAGTGATGTCAGCCCTTTCTGCTGCTAAGCCCATGCTGTGCCTAGTTGGATGATAAATTAGTTTTAAGCATCCCTGAGGCGCATTCTGGAATGTGGAGCCGCAGAAGAACAAGCTGCCGCGTGCGCTGGTAGCATGAGGCAGGCTTTCACCCAGGTGAAACTCTATGCCCAGCTCTTGCAGCCGTAACAGATTCACAGACAGAGCAGATTTTTAGAGCCTCAAGACACAAATGGGGCTATGACCTGTATCTTGTCACGTTCGTTATCTCAGATAGTACTTTCAGGCTATTACCGCTTCAGCTAGTGGAGTGAGATACAGATTTTGACAGTGGGCCATCTGCACAGTGTACTCAAAAGACAGTGTTAGACAATTTTACTAAAGGCTTTTGTTTTAATTGCCTTGATGGAGTTGCGCTCTCCCTTTTCCGCTGTAGGGATGTCCTTCAGCAGAGCGCAGGCTGGCTGGAGCTGCCCTGCCTGTAGGAGGCAGGGCACGCGATACAGGTGCAATTCAAACAGTTGCTATGAGCTTAAAGAGTTCAGGAACCTCCTTTGTTTTGTAGTAAAGGTCAGAGTCTGCTTTTCAAAGGGTCTTTGTACAAACAGTTGGTTTTACTGTACAGGTCTTCACCATAATGCTAAGGGAAAACCCAAGGAGATGTTATCAAATGCTTGGTCTTGGCACACACGTTACATAGTAGGTAAGGTTTTGTGGGCAGTGCGGTAGAGGAATTATTTTTTTTTTAAAACAATGTGGCCAAGCATCAAGATGCAAGGGGTTCCTAAACCAAACTGACCTCTTAAGAATTTGGAAATTTGTCCCATCAAAATCAATAAAGGAGTCCAAATGTGCGAAGAGAGAAGTGCTGAAACAGCATTCAAAAAGCAAATCGCTGAAGTTTTTTTGGAAGAAGAGTCTTTTATAAAGAACAGCCAGTTTCATAGCCTCTGCCCTATCAGTAGGGATCAAGAGATGAAAGAGGGAAGATAAGTGCATTCTGGGGAAGTTTAAGTTCTTGATATCAGCTTTCACTGTCAGGGATACACCTACCAAAGGCTTGCTTTTTCCGTAGTAATGAAGTCAGTCGAGGTATTACCTTTAAAGACTGAAGTGTCAGATGATGTGCTACAACAAACTGCTGAGTTACAAAGCAACGGGCTGCCAGATTTTAAGTGCATGTTCGCGTGTGAAAGGGTTGTGTTGGTTGCAAACAGGCAGTTCCTAAACAAGAGGGATGATTGAAGTAACAGGCAGTGGATGGGAATTTTAAGAAAGCTTGCAGCTTTGGGGGATGATGGAAAATGCTCTTTTCCATCTACTTCATGATTAAATTTGCTGTTTGACTATATTATGCATATGAGGGGTGCTTGGGGCACTGTGTGGAAAGTACTTGAGGAAGGGAGTAGTAGCAATGGGACAGAATTGAGTAGTATAAGTGGTAGTTGTCAGCCTGGGAGTGAGACTTCACACGTCTACAAGCCAGGAGCTCACTCATGAGAACGATGGAGACAGAAAGATCTAGGTGTGCGAAGTGAGCACACGATGCACTGGTGAAAGAGCTCTGGAAACAGGCCGTGTAGCCCTAACAAGGCTCCAGACGGGTGTTTCCAGCAGGGAGAGGAGTGGTTTTACTACACTCTGCAGTACCTGCAAATTCTCACCTGGTCTCTCCTGGTCTGCTCCCTGATGCTCGCAGAAGTTGAACCTACAGACACAGGGAGCCCTGGAAGCGAGGAGAAGCATGGATTATGATTGCTGTCTCCTAAAAAACTGGGAAAATGAGAAAAGGGGAGAAAAAACTGAAGAAGGTCAGCAAAAGGTGACCTTAGGTGAGCCTAAGCTGCCCATATGTACCTTTAAGGTGGATACTGGAAACCCCCTAAGGACCTGAATGTGTGCACGCAAGATTTACCTTCTCTCCGAGTTGCAAAGGTGTTTTGTGTCACCACGAGACCTGCAGTTGCCTCTATCTTAGACATCATTCCTGTGTCTGTGTCTTGCATGCTCACAGAAAACGTGTTAGCAAGAGGTTTCACGGGACTTTTGAAATGTCTCGCACGAGGTTACTAGAAAAAATTAAGCTGTAGCAAGTGAAGGATAAAGAAATGACATGAATTAAAAATTAGCTGGGAAACAGAAGGTAAAACAGAGGATTAAATGATCACGTCTCATCACAAACAGCTCACAGTGGGTGACCTCCCTGTACCTTTGTGATTTGGAAAGGAGTTGACTGAGAAGGAAGATTAGAAAATTTGCAAATCACAGTTAAAACTGGAGAAAAACCCACGGAGATGCGTTTGCTGCCATGTGGCCTACTCATTTAGCTCATTTCAAGTCCTTCTGCGAGTCAGCATCAAGATGTGCAAATTGAGACATCAACTGAAGGGGAAAATTTAATCAACTTCTATACCTTACAGTGCCATAAGTTAGCAATATCGGTGCCAGAAGTTCACTCAAAACTTCGATCTGATGTAGAGAGATGTGCGTAAAGCCAAAAATAAAAGAATATACAGAAAAGATGATGTATGCAAAGGTAGAAACGGCGCTATGAGTAGGCTCCTAATGCAAGAAAGCTTACTGAGAAACAGGTGAGAACTCGGGGAAGGCACGGAGGATCTCATATCAGAGTTATTAAAATTCTTGGGACCGTGTCCTTAGAAAGGAAAGGAGTAATAGTAGTTATGATTAAAATACATGAAACAGTGGTCCAGAAAAAGGAGGACGGAAGATACTTTTTTCCTGCTCCTTATGACAGAGCTCAGTTGTAATTCAGTAAAATTAAAGAGTGGCAGAATTGAATAACAAAACAGAAATTCATGTTTTCCTCACAGTGCCTAATTAGGCTTAGAGTTCAAGCTGTAGGGTGTTGCAGAAGCTAAAACTTAGCAAGATTCCCAAAAGGACCGAGCATGCTGTGAGTACATTCCTGGGAGGTAAACCGAGACTGAGTCTATAACAGCTCATATTATATGAATTTATCCGCAAGGGGGAAGGCTCTCAGGCATTGCGAGCGCCTGGTACCCAGCAGTTTGTTTCTGAGTGAGCAAGCTGTCCTAGCTCCTGCAACGGGATGGCTGCCTGCTGGGAAAAGCCCCTGACCCAGCTGCCAAATCACACGGGGGATTTGCGTGGGGAGAATTCAGGTTGGGATGGGCCAGGTTCAGTCATGCAATCGTTCGGATTCAGACAATCATGTTCCTGTGCTCGGGAACTGTCCTGGGCATGTTTGAATCTTGCAGGGTGTCATATGTGTGGGCTTAAACTGCTCACCTCTTGGAGACTGTGAGACCTGCTGAGAAGGCTACGTGGGCCTGTGTCTAACTCTGGTAGAAATTAGGAGACCCTGTCTGATGGCTTTTGAATTTTCCTTTGAGGTGGCTGGTTAGGACCACTGTAAGAGAGAGATAAATTGACAGATAACACGCCTGACTGCGGCATTTTTCCTGCACTATCTGAATTATTTTTTTCCTTTATGCAAAAGGCTTTCTTGCCAGCTTATCCAAAAGCAAGTTGCCCAAATAATAAATGCACTGTTAAATTCACACTTAGCAGCAACTGTTCTGTTCTCCACTTTCCCTAAGCAGTTGTACCCCTCTTTGCAAATCTCCTCTGATGCATGAACTGTCACAACATAAATGGGCAACTGTGACTTCTCCGCTGTCTGCTCTGGAATGATAGCATAGTCTATTTGCTGTATTCATCCCTTTAATTTCCATTTTTATTGCTATGATCTAACCCACTTTTTTTTTTTCCTTTCTTGGTGCACGAATTATAAAGATGGCCTCGCCTATTCATCAGTAGACTCCAAAGCACGTGCGGTGTGTGATGCATGATTCTATCTTGTTTGATCTAGTTAACGTCGCATTCATAACTATACATAAAAAAGGGGAGTGCTGTCTGATGGCAGCTTAGCGTAAATCACGACATCCTCTGACCCGGGTGGAAGCATGGAATCTTCGCAGATCTGAAGCTTAAAAAACCAGACTGATAAACACTGCTTTTAAAGCGTTTCTAAACCTGTGAAAGACAGAGCTGTTCTGTTCATTGTACATGTTTGAATGGGCACACGAGCCTTTTCCTGGAACGCAGGACCGATGGCATCACCGTCTACATGGAAATATCATCACAGGAGTGCTGCATTGCCACAAGGTTCATTCATAAGGAAACGCTCAAATTAGGGTCCCACTTCAGCACCGTTTTAGGAAATGCAATTTAATACTGCTCAAATACCATAGGAGCATAAAACGGCCTGATTTTGCATTAAATTGCTGCAGCCTATAATAAAATGTACTGGATAGTTAATAAATAAGGCAACTGGATAGAGAATTTCAGTCAGACTTTCTTTTTTCTGGCAACAGGCACGTATCAGTTCCAGCCTCAGCTCAGCCATGCACATCTGGATAGAAAGGAAAGATTGCGTTTATGTACAGGAGATTCAACTCTAATTTTCACCTGTATAAACCAGTATGAACTGTGAAGAGAATGACATGATTAAATTGATATACTACCAAAGTGATAAATCCAATATCTGGAAAGATGTTTTCCTTCCCTGCTTGCTTCTGTACCGTAGAAATTGGTTTTCAGCTCTTCACCCGAGAACAGCAGAGAAGGATTTATCAAGTGTTTTTTTTCTTTTTTCTTTGGAAATATTTTGTGTTGCTCTAAAAGTACGTAAACACTGTTGTATTGATTTGTGTATCAAAAAAGGAATATTAGGTAAAGAGCAGGAGTTTCCTTGGCTTTTGTCCCTGATTGTTACTGAAATACACATACATGTTTTTGCTACAGTTTCCAGGGGGGTAATTTGGTCTGGCCACAGGACAGAGCAAAGAGTGGGCTGCCATCTGCCTTAGACTTGCATTAGCACAGACAGCAGAGTTTCTGCCATCGTGCAGAAGCGTGTCCAGAGCTGGGTGCCTCCGCGGTGGCCTCGGTGCCGTGGAGGGGTCCGTGGGCTCAGCGTGCTGCTCCCAACCGTGCGCGGGAGAGGGGGCGGCTCCGGTGAGGAGTATCAATGTGTTGGCCGCTGCCCTGTGGCTGATCACACCTCAGGCAGAACCCGTGGGCAGAGGTGTCCTGACTCTTTGAAATATGCATCTTTAGGAGGATTTACATGAAGTCATTGTTTTTAAGCAGGGCATAAAAGCACAAGGTCTGCAGCTCCAAAAGAGATATTTTATCTGGAGACATAGTAACATACTTTAATCTGATAAATGCTGACACTGTCCCATAAAGGGATGGAGGAGAAATCAATGTAACCCTAAACTAAACTGAATTGTCAGGTTTTTTCCTCTCCCTTCTGCAAGGCTCGGGTAGCTTTGCGATTCATCACACACTACTGATCAGGAGCTGGGAAGGTTTCTTTCCAGTCTTACAAAAATTAAATTTTACACAGCTTTTGACCTGTATTAGTGGTAGGCAGGGCAATATATAGCCAGATCCCAATTATTTCTTAGCTGTCGCCCCTGGCCCGCTCTGTCCTTCTGCTGCCGGTGCATGCTGCTGCTTGCGGGCTGGCAGATCCATGTGGGCTTGCTGGAAAAGGAATCATGGAAGGGTTATTAGATGGCAATAGAAAGCTGTTGTAAATAGAAACATTCAAAAAGCCAACAGAAGTCTTAGGTGCATTTAAAAACACATTGTAAAGAATATCGTAAAGACCATTGTAGAGATATAGTTATCTTCAGCATGGCCTTCTTTCTAATTGAGTCTTAGACCCCCGCTGATTAAATAACTGGCTTTCTATCTACATGGTTAAACCTGCTTTTTTGTGGTTAACTCTTTATGAATGCTGCTCCTGCTACAAATCGTGAAGTACAATTTATATCGGCAATAAAACCTTTAACAATTGCTAAAACAGTTAACCAGCTCACTAGAACATTCCCCATCACAGATCTAGCCTTAGGAAGTTAACTAACAAACATGTTATTAACCACTGATGAGGAGCTGTTTGGAAGAGATTATTGCTTAATTAATCTTTGTACTGAGCTAATAAGAGTGTTAAATGGCCCTCTCTGTTGAATTGGGTTGTTAATACAGATTGCAAGTTCCCTCAGGAGAAAATCTGAGACCAATATGACATTAAAGTTAGCCATCCAACAAAGAAGATATTTTAGGCATTAAAAATAACAAAGCCAAACAGCTTCATTAATAATGTCATAAGATTCAGTGGCTGTGTGTGTACGAGTGAGTGTATGTGCGTGTATGAATTGCCCTGCTCTTTCCTCTTCTGGTAAGAAAGCTGTATCAAAAATCTTATTTAGATTCAGCGATTTTCATCACTGATCTCTAGCAGCATAAATTAAACTTGTCACACTTATCTGTAGTAAGCAGGTTATGCTGATAGGGAAGGCAGAATCTGAAGCAAACTCTAATGTCATCTGCTTATCCTAAAAAGACAAACAAGATCAAAAATCTCTTCATATAAATGAGTTGAATAAACCTTCTGCTTGATACAATTTGATGCAACAGTAAAAAGCAGTGACCAGATTGCCCTTGTGCTTCATGGCTTTTTTAGTAGTGAGCGCTCAGGTCTTAGCCATGAAGCAAGGTGCCCATACTTAATATTAAACCCTCATTTTGAAAGGCATTATGATTCCTTGCCTGAGAAGTTACCTCCTGTCTTCAACTCCCTTTTAACATACATGTTACATCTTTTGGGAGAAGAGAAAGATTCCATAAAAAGAAAGGCTGGGAAGGGATAATTCGCCCTTGAATGTCTGGTGTTAGTAATTCAGAAGGGGTATTGGTCTCTCACTACAGTCACTTCCATGCCAGTCCCTGTCCCTGTCCCTCATGAGACCAACTTCCATCCTTACACCCACCTTGGAGGTGTTGACTCTGTGTATGCCTGCATCCCATGATCCGAATATTACACTCAATGTGTGATTACATTTATTTTGTATGAAACTATCTCAAAAAGGCTAGGCAAGGCATTTATGACATGAAAGTAGCAATATGACAAAAATGCATTCATGCATACCCATATTTTTGATGTTAGGATTTTATCTTGTCTGAATTCTTCCTGGCTTCAGGCTTAATATACTGCAAGCCCTCCTCTCACCAAAAGCCTGGGTGTGTCTAGATGAGGTGAAGTCCTTGTTTGCCTGACTCCTCTGTGACTAGCCTTTGACATCTTACAGGTTTATTTTATGGTCTTTTGCTATGCACGCTTGAATATTGATGAGAATCTTGCACTTAGGGGATGTGGTCATAGTACAGATCATTGCTTAGTGGTCTGTTGACTGGTTTCTCTATGTTGTCCATGTTGTCTCTAATGCATCACATTGAAGCACCAAGGCAAAATCTTCTTGATTAGCATACCCTTAGAGACCTCTAAATATTGCCTCACTTCATTACTACTGCAAAATGATCAATATGCCTCACCAAAATTAACTGTACTTTGGACATCTCCCTTGCCTGATTACTGTGCATTTTTTATTCCTCAAGGATAATGGAGGTTTGTTCCCAGCCAAGATGTTATCGTGGTTGTAGGCACAGCTGCAGAGTCCCTCTGTGCCTGTGGCCTTTTCAGGAACGGGTCTTAGCTGCTAATCAAAACTAGTCTTTGTACTTGTGCATGCAATTTGTGTTTGGCGAGTATGAGTTGGAATTAATAAATGGGAAGTGATTGATTAGAATAACATACCCCTGTGCTTTTATAAACATTGGGATGAGGGCTGGACTACCTCACTCCTGACTGTCTACAGCATATGTCCACAAATCAGAGATGTTGTTTTCCCACCCCTCGTTTCATGCTGACCTTCTAATATACTAGCCGAAGCTAACCTTACGTGTACAACAGCATATTGGCTTGATGTATTTGTTACAGATAATTAATATTGCTCTAGTCAGCCATTTTCTCAATTATTATTTCCAGTTGCTTCATAGTTATTAAACTGCCACATTTCAAGAGCGGACAAGTGTCCATGATGATATACAGAGGCCTGTTAAATGGAAAACTTTTAGGTGCCTTTTTATTACTCAGATCCCCAAGGGATACCGCTGTGGTCATGCTGTCTTCAAATATATATTTGACCTATACTTCATATGCACAGTTAAAGGTTAGAATAAATATGCATGTTTTGTCTGCTTATTAAGTGAAAATCTAGACATTAGGAGAACATGAGAGGAGTTTCCACTGATCTCCCAACTAACACAGTAAATTGCTTACACTGGATGCACCTGCCTGCCTCAGCTCCGCTCTGCTCATCCATGCTGCTGTTTTATCATACATGCATTCATAGAAATCCATTTGCAGGGAAATACAGCTCACTAGTTAAGCCTTTGCATTGTAAATCCAGCTTTAATATCATCAACAGTGCTCCCTGCTGTGCATCAAGGTCCAGTAGATCACTCCTCCATGCTGTGGGTTGGAGGACCCATTGCATGTCGTGTATATTCTAGGCTCTTGCTTTCCATTGCACCTTCTTCCATGACCAATGCCAGGTCCCTCTTGCTGCAGTGGAGGCCAGCTGAGTTGCTGCAGTAAGTGCAGGAACCTCCTAGACGCAACACCACTAACTTGTTCATGTGTTGTCCTCAGTAAAATCTCCTTATAAATGCTCTTCTTGCAGGATCCTTTCTATACAGGAAGAGTTAGATCTCAAGGGAGTGTGAGGAGAGGTCTAAGTGACAAGGTCAGAGACTGCAAAACCCTGTCCCCCCCAGCTCACCACCACATCTGTGGTCCTGAGCACTCTCAGCTGGTGCTGAACAGTGACAGTGCTTGGGAAGAGAGGGAAGGAAAGGTGAAATGGAAAAGCAGGAGGAAAGAGTATGAATAAATGCTGAAAAAAGAAGTGAGAGAATGAGAAAATGAGAGAATAGATATCGTGAAATCTCTGTTCATCAGGTAGTAAAAATCTCCCCTCTACACAGAGAAAAATTGTTTGCTCTCCAGCTCCCTACAGAGTCATGTTGGATTCGAGGAATTGTCTTTCACAAGCTTCTTCCCAAGTAAAAAAAAGTGGCTTTTTACTGAAAAATACCTGAATGCCAAAAGTGGTCAGGAATCCAGCTAAGGATAATCTTCAACTCTAGTAGTCCTGTTTGTCCAGGACAGGGCTCCCCCTTCCCCTCCCTGCTGTCAGACCCTGATATTTCATTTTCTCACAGTCGCTTGGGAGACCCTTTTGTTCCCAACCACAGCCCACCAGCCGCAACAGCAGCCCCCCACCCCCTTTCCCCTCTCCTGTTTAGGTATGTTTCCACCTCTGCTGCGACCTTCGGAGCTGATGTATGGAGCATCCCTGCAGAACTGTTCTCTCTGACATTGAGCGTGAGGCTGGGCAATAAAATGAGGAATTAGCAGGCATTTACATTCTGAAGTTAACGATGAGGAGTGTGAGCCTTCCGAACATCTGTTTCCCCTGTTTTCAAGGGGGCCTTCAATTTACTGCTGGTTCTCATCCACGCGGTTATTACCATTAACCATCAGCCAGCAGTGCCGTGGGTCTGGGGAGGAGAGGCTGGGTTGTGGAATAAAAACCCTCTAAGTCACGGTACGTCTCAGTTTTGGGGGGACAACTGTAACAGCCATGGGGTTAGGAAACAGTTGGAGACCTTCTTTGTGGGTGGTGAGAGAAACACAGGGAAAGCTGTGCTGCTCTCAGGCCTGGAGCTGGACTCAGGGCTATATAAATGAGGAAACTGTTCTGCAAGCGGCTGTGATCTCTCCCCCAGGGCACTGCTGGTCTGTCTCTTCTGCCAGCCTGCTAAGTCCTAGGCTGGTGACTGTCGCCCAGGGAAAGAACAAAGCTCTAAGGTGAGAGAAGGGCCAGAAAATCCAGAAATTGGCAACTTGCAGGGGAAAAAGAATGAGAGGGGAAAAAATAGTAAGAAACCACCCCCCCAGGATTGAGTGTGTAAGGAAAAAAGAAGTCAGGAGGGATGGATGAAGGGAACCTCTGGGCAATGACCACTGTTTTGAGATGGACTCAGCAGACAGAGGGGCAGAATGCTGTTCCCCAGTGTCGTGGTTTAAACCCAGCCAGCAACTAAACACCACACAGCCCCTCGCTCTCGCCCAGTGGGATGGGGGATAGAATTGGAAGAGTAAAAGTGAGAAAACTTGTGGGTTGAGATAAAGGCAGTTTAACAGGTAAAGCAAAAGCCACGCACACAAGCAAAGCAAAACAAGGAATTCATTCACTGCTTCCCATCGGCAGGCAGGTGTCCAGCCATCTCCAGGAAAGCAGGGCTCCATCACACAGAACGGTTACTTGGGAAGACAAATGCCATCACTCCAAACATCCCCCTCTTCCTTCTTCTTCCCCCAGCTTTATATGCTGAGCATGACGTCATATGGTGTGGAATATCCCTTTGGTCAGTTGGGGTCAGCTGTCCCGGCCGTGTCCCCTCCCAACTTCTTGTGCACCCCCAGCCTACTCGCTGGTGGGGTGGTGTGAGGAGCAGAAAAGGCCTTGGCTCTGTGTAAGCACTGCTCAGCAGGAACGAAAACATCCCTGTGTTATCAACACTGTTTCCAGCACAAATGCAGAACATAGCCCCATACCAGCTACTGTGAAGAAAATTAACTCTGCCCCAGCCAAAACCAGCACAACCAGTAAAACACAGGCGGGGTGAAGCTACCAAAGACCAGTCATCTCCTGATCCAGGAAATGAAGGGTGCAAACTGGGCACCCTGGCACCTGGTCAGGGCGTCAGAGCAAAACGTAGAAGGGACCCCTTATGGAAGAAAATGCCTGAGTGGATTAGAAAGGTCAATATAACAATAAATCTTCCTGGTGCCCCTGCCTTTGACTTTCAAAGCCTTGTAAGAGGGCACGTTGTTCAACTGTTACACCCCTCCCTGATTTAGTGACACTGGAAGTAGCCTTCACCTCCCAGAGTCCCTCACTTCATTGCCTTTAATAACCTCGTGAAGGGTAATGAAGCATTTTAGGTTTTGTGTCAAGCTGGCTGGTGTGGTGGGGGTGGGACATGAGGGCTTTAGGGACATGAGGGCTTTTGGGACACCTGGTCAAGGTTTCAAGATGCCTTTGAGAAGGGGTCTGGGGTGGGGATGAGGCATCCCAAGGCTCGGCCCTGGGGACAGGGTCCTGCTGCTGCAGCAGCCTGAGAGCCTGGGGAGCTGCCCCCGCGTTCGGTGCCAGCTCCGCGTCCTTTCCCAGATTCTCCCTAGTCCCTCCATGACTTTTGTATGGAAATTTGGGGCTGAGGCAGTACAAAGACACAGGATGAAGGGGGGTCATCTGAGCCTCACATCTGCTGCCCACCCACAGGCAGAGCTGGAGGTGGGTTTTAGCATTCCCCCTTGTCAAAAGAGTTCCCCCTTGTCAAAATCTAAGCACAACAATAGCCTGGGGGGGCTTTAAAAGCCTGATGCCAAAAGCGACTTTCATTATGCATCGTGCCGCTCATATTCATCCAAATGCTGCGATGCCGGTGCACACCTTAAATTATGGATCTGTGACAGCTGGATTCAGCACAGAGGTGTGGGAAGCCTCTGTGCTTTACCAAATTACAGGGAGAGACAGGAAAATCAACATGTCACACCAGTGTCTGCTGGCAGTCCAACTGATTTAACCGGCTTCACGCTTTTTAGAGTTTGTGTTGGATTTGCTTGGCTTTTAAAAACAGACAGGCTTTCAGGCTTGCAGCCATTTTCAGATCAAACACGCCACACCGCTCCTGTCCCCATCCTCTTCCGAGATGCTTTTTGGCTGGCACAGATTGTCTGATGAGGATTTGGTTCCAAAATGGTGCATCCAAGGTTGTAATAGAGCCTTTTATTTTTAGCCGTTTCCCTGTTAAGCAAGGTAAACAAGAAACCCCAATTTGCACCCGGGAGTGCTGATTGCACTGAGTAGTTAAGTCCATCAAGTTCCCAGTGACACTTTCTGTCTGTGAGTTTCAGATAAAGACAGGGAGCTGAAGTAGCTTAATGGATTAAAGCAATTGCCTTCCCCACCTAGACACCTTGGCTGGAATCTGATTTTGGCGCCCAAGTGGAATTGCTCATTTGCTTCGGGGGAGGGAGGTGGGGAGAGATCACCCGAATTACCCCGGTGGCCAAAAGCCCCCATCTGGCAGCCGAGGGGTGGCCGTCACCAGGACTGGGGCCATCGGCGCTGGTAGATGGGGTGGCCCACCGATACACATGTCCCTGCAAGTCGTTCCCCTGCCAGATGCTCTCCCCATACGGGATTTCCCCACTGCTAAAAATTTAGCCCCCTTTGGCGTGGAGTAACTATCCCTCACAGCAAGCGTGGAGAAGCTTGTCCCACTATTGAATACACTGTGACAAATTCTGCCCAATTCTCATTCACTTGGAAAACGGTGCTCAGGCTGAGGAGGTGCTAAATGGTTAACCTTTCCATCAGAGCAGGGAGAGGCTCTGGCTGTGAAAGCACCAGTAATTTACCTTCCATTAAGATGCTGCAGCTTCTCATCTATTTGAAGGCTGATAGAAATTGTTTTCTAAATAATAAGGCTTTCCCTGTAAAAAATACCATAGGTAATGGAAAGATTAAAACAGAAGTTGAGACATCACCAATCTATATATTCAATCAATGCCAAATGCTTTATGCAGTCACTCTCTGCTTCCCGATATGTTACTAGGACCATACCAGAAAGCTCAGGAGAATTTCCAGGAATTGTTGCTATTTTAACATTCTTTTTTTTTTTTTTTTTTAGTTCAGCTTTGAGGTCCAGAAGACAATAATCAAAAGTTGTCCAAATGACCTCAGAGATCAGTGGAAAATCTTGCAGAGAACCCATGACCATTTACAGGCCTAGAGCCACTTCCACAGGAGCAACACAGCTCTCAGGGCGGTTCCTTTCACTCTTAAGTGTGGCTGTAATAAAAGTGGACTTTCTTAAAGGATCTGTTTGTTTCTGTGTGTAGCTGAGGCCCATCACTCCTTATTTCCCAAGACATCCCAGAGCACCTGAGAAAATGGGTCCTGGAGGGTCACTTTTTCATTACTGTCTTCTCCAAGGTGGAACATCACAATTTTGTCTCGTGACAGTACACTGCAATTTTCACAAGGAGGAAATTTCTCCAAGATAGCCAGATTTTGATTAGGAAGAACAGAAGCAGCCAAGCTGAATCTGAACAGTCCATGCCCCAGTTTTGCAAACTTCTTTTTTCCCATGTAATATCTAGAAAAACAGTCTATGAGAGCAGTAGGGAAGAGGAATCCATTTCTAACCTCTACAAGCAGAGGCTGATCCCACACTGCTGGTTGAAGCTCATGTGAAACATACTACGGCTTCACAGGGATGATGCATTTGTGTGACAGAGGAGAGAGACAGAAATACCACTTAATGCCAGATTAACCCAACACGATTTGGCGCAAAGGAACGTAGTTGTCATTTACTTTTGCCTTAAAATGCTCTGTGTTAACCGCATTTACTCCTCCATCTGATGTAAGCTGTCCATTTAAACCCTCTTGACACGCTCCCTCTGTTATCATTTCCTACAGATCCCTGTTTCACTGCCCCTCTCTGGGGGCTTTTCCTGCCCCAACTTTCATCGAAGTGTGATTGGAGCAGAAAAATGGCTCAAAAGCTGCTACAATGGGGGTCCATTTCTCTCCTCTCACATTATTTTCTGTTAAGAGACTAGAAGAAGACTGACCTTGACATAAGACACCAAGTCATCGCCCCTGCCTCGTGCTACGTGGTGTAACCGTTACTTCCTTTCGTGAGGATGTAGGAGGAAGCCTGCTCTGCAGCCCTAACCGAGGGAAAAGTTTTCCTTGCCAGTGAAGTGAGCAAATAGGATGGGAAATTGTTCCTGGGTCCTATCTGCAGGGTTGTTCCTAGGCTGAAGCCAGAGCTGATGGGGATTTTTTCCCCCCATGGAATTAGGGACTTTTGTTGTCCGTGCTGATGTTTTTTTTCAAGTTTCTCCATGAGAAACCCAGAGTTTGAAAAATGGAAACATTTGGGACTTTCTTGGCAGTGACAACTTTTCAGATCATGAAAAATCATTGAAAGTAGCATGTTCTCGAAAATGTTTATTGAGTGGAAAAGCTGTTTTTCACTGGAAAATATCAGGGACAATTTTCTTCTCCACTCTAGCAGATCGAGTCACACCTGAGCCTGAACCTTTTTTACACTGTTTCATTTCTGTTTGTTTTGCCTCCTTTCCCCCAAATGCCCCTCTCCCTCTCTGCCACCAACAGGGATGGTGCCGTGGTCAAAGGGCCAGCGCTCCCCGGCTCAGCCCACGCGGAAGGCTCACAGCATCGTTCAAACGTCCCAGGAACGAGCAGGATTTCATGGTGCTCTGGTGTTGGGGTGAAACCACCTAAACGATTCCCCATTTACGTCTGACTCTAGGAAGCAGGAGAAGGCTGGAGCCAGAAAGGGGAGCAGAGCTCTGAAATCTGGGACACGTGGGCTTTCTTCCAAGCTCTCTTCCAGGCACTGCCCAGACTTTTTGTGCAGGCAGCGATGGGTCACTCAACCCCTGTGTCCATCTGCAGAGGGAGGCTCTCATACTCAGAACTGACCCACCCCCGTGCCCTTTCTGTCCCCTGCACTGTCACATAAAGATCCCAGGGATCCTCAGCTGAAATATCACGGCGCAATGACAGTATTGCTCGGATACGGGTGGCTGCCTTACTCCTATCTTGTTAGTTAGGATCTACTAGCTAAAGAAATTGCTATTTGTCCTAGTCAGCCACCGAATACTGTTTATTTAACTTACAAAATGCAAATATGCTGGCAGTCAGAGGGTTAAGAGAAAGCAGCGACTAAGTACTTGTAAATTGATGTAGTGCCCTGAGGGTACCTCTGCTGGTAATAAAGTGCATCTCATAAACAGATCTGACTCCGTGCTACAGTCCGGCAAAGCAAAGTGGAGTGTATCCGTCTCAAATTAACCGTAAATGAGACTGACACTCTAACGCAAATCGAACGCCCCTCAGGGCTCCGCTTACATTAATTACAAAGCCTTAGAAAACGATCTAGAAGGGCTTTCTCTTCTCCAGGAGAAATTAATTGAAGGGATCTGCAAACGGTGGAATAATCAGATGTACAGGAAGCAAAAGCCATTTAAATCCTTTTCTTTGCTCACCTTTCTCATGATGAAAACCAGTAATATTAGCAACAACTGCTAAGTGTGAATTCATCTGGGTGCTGCTTTCCTCCTCCACCACTCTTCTTGCCCTGACTCTTGGAGAAGTCCATCTTGTCCATGGATGTGGCCACTTCCAGACATGCCACGGGAGGCAAGAAATCACCACTCCAAGGCTGGTGGTGGGAGGCGAACGGGGCTGCCAGAGCAAAAACCATGTCAGGAAAACACATGGGCTGGGAAAGGCTGGACTCCCCAAGGGGCTTGAGGACACCCGTGTGGGCTGTGAGTGCCCCTACAGCTGAGATTGGGATGCCATGGGTGCTCCCCACCCCTGCCTCACCCTGGAGCACCTAGACCCTCTCTGTGCCCAGTCTTGCTGCAGGGACATGCCCCGTGTCCTGGCTGCTGCTGACGCCAAGCCCACACCTCTGCCCTCCTGCCAAGGGGTTCCAGCCCCATACAGGCTCAGCCAGGGATCAAAGGGCCAAGAGACACAGGGTGGCCAAGCCTCCTTCAGTGGTGTTCCAGAGGAACTAAAATGTGCTTTTTTTCTTTGCTAGAGGGAAATGGATTTATCACCCAAGATCGCCAGAGGGGTCAGGTCCTCCACCCTGACTTTGTCCCGCTTGTGCTTGTGCATTGGAGCATCTCACCCTCAACAGGCACGGCAGAAATGCAGCTGAGGTGGCAACCCCTGGGCTGCACACTGGATCAGGGGCTGAATGAGGTTTGGATCCAAAAAAAAGGAAAAAAATTCCTGATCTGAACTTTGGGACTGCAATTTGTCACAGCTCCTCCTTTCTTGTGATGGGCTGTGGGGCCAGGGTGGGTGGTAGGTGTCCTCCGAGGCAGGACGGCTCCTCTTGAGCTTTCATTCAAAGCCACCGCGCCGGCAGGCGGAGGGGCGAAGGTGCTGCTTCGTGCCTTATCCTCCAGCTCTGCTGCTTTGCACTTCAGATGCAGGGGCATGGTTTATAAACTAATTCCAAAACAAAGGCTGGCATCCATTTTTTATGCTTTGTTAAGTAGCCTGTTTGGATTTTTATGATTCAACTAATATTTGTGGGGTTTTTATTGTGAGCAGCCATCCAATAGCAACATTAAATAAAAAGCGGAGTCTTTTTATTGATTTGCTTTTAGTTAAAAACAAACATGTCATATATAATCAAGATGTACACTGCTTGTAGATCGTATAGAGCACATTTGTAAAACCATCGAAAGAAATAATTAAACAGAATATATCACAGCCACCTTTCCAAATCATTCGAACAGGGATGTTACACACATAAAATGTTGATAGTCCTTCTGGCAAACTTTTAATACAATCGTTTGGTTTGCACTTTAAATGCCTGGCCTATTTTAACCCTGGAGATAAATGAATCTCAGTGGGATTGCTGAGTAATTAAGAAAAGTGTCTCTGATGGTCTTGCTTCATACAGAGAGGTGAAATAACACTGGGAGAGTCAGCTGATCGTTTGATATCTTTACATTAAAAAAAAAAAAGAAGGCAAACCTTGAGGCGTGCCATTGTCACGCTGCGCAACAGGGATTGCTTTCAAACAAGTTGGGGTTTCAGTGTTAGCTGTATCGTGGTTTTATAAATTGCCATTTAAAATGTAAACCAGCATGCATGCTGGAAGGAAGCCTCTCGAGACCCCCTGAGCCAGAGCACGATGGCCTCGAGGCCGCAGGTCAGGGCTCATCTGCTCAGTGGGGCTTTCCTTGATTGAAGGTGATAGCTCGGTGGGTAGGTGGCAGTGGTGAAAGGGCTTAGGGAGGAGCGGTTTGCTGCCCGCTAGCTAATTGCTGGCAA
Organism: Aptenodytes patagonicus; assembly: GCF_965638725.1. NCBI lineage: Eukaryota > Metazoa > Chordata > Aves > Sphenisciformes > Spheniscidae > Aptenodytes > Aptenodytes patagonicus. The sequence continues at coordinate 195,023,209 of NC_134949.1, read as the reverse complement.
AAGATCCACAGGAGTTGTTTATTTTCTAGTAGTGGGTCAAGATATAGTCAGGATGGTCTTGGTAACCTGCTTTTAGGGTTTGTGTTGAGCTATCTGGATGCTCAGTTTTACTGAAGGCTCCCATTTTTTTGGGAAGAAATGCCAAATAGAAATTGAAACACTGAGCCCACCCCAAAAAGAAACCAAGCCTTAAATTACTGCCTGACACTTTGATGTGCTGCGATTAGCAACACGTGCAGTTTTAGTCCCAGTGCTATTACACACAAATCACACTGGAAACTCTCCCTCAGCTATTACTGACAGCAGAGGGATGTTTTCACATCAAGACGTTTAACTCAAAACAGTCACTTTGCCAGAAAAATCTTCTTAGAGAGCAGGCTCTGGGAGTTTTCCCTTCAGCGTAAAGTAGCAGAGCTAAATCCCAGGCTGGGAGCTTGCAGCCTTGATCTCTGCTGGCTGCGCCGAGGTCAGGCTCTACTCGCCCCTCGGGAGTTAGCTGTATCACAGTCAGAAACATGTAGCGTCAGCTGGGATTTTCGCCGACAATATTGCTCTCGGTTTTAACGTGTGTCCTCCGGCATGAAAAGCATTCCAGGAAGAAGATGGTTGTATCCCCAGAGATGATAACCGATCTTGTTATGAAAAACATTAGTTATTCTCTGGAAAACAGACCCGGAATTAAGACATTAGGTAATTAGGACAGTTGCCCCTTTAAATGATTATTTTCAACTAAAAGACATTGTTATTATTGGCAGAGATGTGGCTGCAGGAACAGTCCATTTGACAATTGTGTCTGAGAGCAGGGGACAGAAGCGCCTGTTTATTTGCTGTATAAATCAAATTAATTTAGTTAAATTTACAAAGGCAGGAAGAAAAGCAATAAGATCTGTCCTGTGGCTGTGCCCCAAAACAGAAGCAATACTGTCAGTATTAAAACCGCCCTCCCCAGGGAAACCAAGAGTGCAATGTGGCTTCAAGTATTTATTTGGTTGTTGTCATTTCCAGTGCTGCATATTTTAAATTTATTTCAAGCACTGTTGAAAACCTATACTGCTGAGAAACCACCTGCCCAGAGGGGCCCGGTGGGTTGACATGTCCACCAGCATGAAGGGGAGTTGTGCCGTCTTGCTCCAAGGAAATAGTGAATTAAGGGTTTATAACCAAGATTAATAACTCTGGATATATCTCCTTCTACCTCACAAGGAAGGCGGATTATTTATAGGCACATGTTCTGGCCCCCTAAGTCTCACCTCCTGCCCCTCTCCCCCTGCCCCTCTCCACTGCTCTACCAACATCCTCTGCCCTATCCGTTACTCCAACCACGGCATGGAGCATGGCACAGCATCACTTTTCCACCGGTGATGCAAAAAGGAGGTAAAAAGAGGTCATACTTTGACAACCCTCCCCAGCATTTCTCACCTTGGTATTTGCCGTGTTAGTCAAGGCAAGACAGATGTGATGTGGGTCCTGGACATCACAGCCTGTCTCTAGCTCACGAGATGCTTGTCCAGATGCAGAGAAAGAAACGGTCGCTGCAGGACGTAGCCCGGAGGGAGCTGGGTGGTTTTCACTGCGCTGGCCAGCTGGTGATGGCAGGCATTGGTCTGCTTCATCTCTGCTGACATCAGCATAATTGCAAGGGTATATTAAGCTGAAGGACAGCCCAAAAATTCATTTCAGGGAGGACTAGGCACCTCTGTTTTTTCCTCCTGAGAAGATCCTGAAGGTGAAATAAACCGTCTAAGAGTGAAATTCTGCCATCAGATACCTGTCTACAAATGCCACCGTTGTCATGGGAGCACCACGTGTGAACATGGGAAGAGGATTTGGTGCTCCAGGTGAGGCCCTTCTTGTTGAGCATCCTTTTTTGTGCACACTTTCTGGGCAGATGAGTCCCTGCACCATCTCTGACCTAGGTGGGCTCAACCTTAGCTATCTGTGGGCTGAAAAAATGCCACCGGCTGCCAGGATGTCTTTGGTGCATGTACAGATGTGAAAGGACATGGTCCAGGCAAGCTGTTACTGGGTGCAGCTCATGAGGGATGGATGCCTCTGGCGATACACTGGGATGTGGTAATCATCTTAACAGCACTTGGCACTGAGTACTGCCATCTACGTCGCTCTCCGAATCTCTGTGCTATTAGCTAATTGAGCTTCATAGCAATACCTCAGCAACAACACTGGCATTGGCAGGCATGTTTTTCAAATGAGCAAATACAGATTTGGAAAGGCTACGTGTCCTGCCTGGCCAGTGGTCATCAGTGGGGTCTGCAAGCCTTTAGATGGCAGGAGCTGGTGAGACCTCCAGATAGTGGTGGTGGCCCCTGGGCTCACTAGGACCACATGGGAGGCTACTGCTGGGCTCTGTCCCAGGGACTATCACGAAAAGGGTTTAGAAATTTAGAAAAGGGGTCTGAAATTTAGACCTAGTTGGCACTTGTCCAACCATCCCCAGCCTATGTCTGTGTTGGCAAGGGGTATGCCTGGCAATGGGGAGCTCCACTGCCCAAAGCAGGATGGAGACCAGAGGGGACACAGAGGCTCTTGCACTGGTGTGTACCCAGACTAATTTGGGGTCACCTGGCCTCTGTGGCCTTCACTAGGGCCAGGCCAGGGGGATGCTGCAATCAGGGAGAGCAGCGTGGGCCGTGCATGTACCCCTACAGCAGGCAGGACCCCTTGCAGAGACCACTCCCCCCGGTCATGGCCAGGGCTGGCCTTCCTGCAGTGCTGGCCGAGCAGTGCCAGTGACAAGCAGGTCCTCACTGAACCAGCCCCTGCCATGGCACCCACTGTCCGGGTGGGATGTGCGGGGGCTTCTGTGGGGATGCAGGATGCCATGTACTGGAGCCACTGCTTGTGTGGCAATGCCCAGCTTGCTGGGCTTGGGATTCATCTCACCTGGTTACGGAGGAGCGTGGTGCTACGTCTGTGAGAGTCGCAGGTGTACAGTCAGTGGAGGCAATCTGGTACTTTTAGGTGTTGAGTCATCTAACCCATTTTAGATATCTCCTTTAACCCGAGATGCCCCAGACCTGCTTCTCCCCACTGTCTCAAGAGGCACAGCCGGCTAACTCCTGCAGGCATCCGCTAGAGGAAGATGTGTGCCACCTCCAATGGCTGGAAAATCCTTGATGAACATCTCCTAAATCTGCCTCAACCAGATTTTGAAGACAGAAAAGTCCAAGTCCAGGAAAATGTGGTTGTAGGATCCAAAGCTCTGAAGCAAGCCTGAATTACTTATCATTCTTGTGACCCAGAAGAGCAGGGACTCCAGTCTGTTTTGCTGGGTCGCTTGGATACAGCCCTCCACCTCTTCATTGCCCAGGCCCTCCTTCTCCGTGGGGGAGGCAGGAGCAGCATGACCTGGTTCAGCAGGGCTCCTCATCTGCACTCCCAGAAGCTGCTCACACTTCGACGTGAGCACAGCAAGTCTGTCTCGTCCCTGCTACCTGCCTGTCCTTCACACGTCTCCGTGCATGTGTCTGTGTCTGTTTGAAAGCAGTTGGATCAAAAAAACGCCCGTCGTGACTCTGGCAGGCTCCTAGGGAGGCCCCCAGCATCCTGATTACAAATCAGCGCTTGAGCTGAGAGCACGCTAAGGAGATTAAAGGGTGACACCGGCGCTGCCGCCAGTCTGCGTTGCTGACTGCCGCTTCCCCTGGCTGAGTGCAGCTCCGGGAGTGAAACGCCAGTCTGCAGAGCGTGACCAGAGACAGCCTCTCAGGCAGGCTCCCCGGCAAATGAGAAACTCTGGCCCTTAAAACCTGCTCAGAATTAGAGGCTGCCTCTGAACAAGCCGCTGCCCAGGCTGATGGTAGGAAAAGGAGCCTCCTCCATCCATCACTACTGGCTTCTGGTGTTTTTTCTCTCCAACACAAGGTAACGGAGGCGGCTGTGGTCCATCCACCCCCACCCCTGTGCCGGTATGGGCCAGGGCAACAGGACTCTCCACTGGGCATTGTGTTAGGCTGGCAATTGAAAGCAATATGTCCTTATGGTAATGTGGGCACCAGGCAGCCACTATGAATAGGAAATTATGGCAGTTACTTTATCTAATAACAGCATGAAAATGTAAAGTGTCTTTATTGAGCTGCTGGCTTGCTGGTGAGAGTTAGAAGAGATGCTCTCTCGGGTATAACATTTGCAGAGAGAAATGGCATAAGATATTGCCATAAACTCTCCCGTTAATAAGTGAGCAGAGGAAAGGAGAGCATACCAAATGCAGTGGTGTGAAGGGACAAAATTAGGAAGGTGGAGGCAGCAACCTTTTTCCCTAGGCAGCAAATGTCCCCCAAGGAGAAATGAATTCCCCTCTTGACCTAGTGACTACAAAACCCATGTACTGCTAATAATAACGTAGGAAGGGTGGCTTTGAAAGGAATAAAAGAAAAACACCTCTTGCCATATTAGTGTCCTTCAATACCAGAGGGAAATGTAAGTTTCTGCTGAAGGGAGATTAGCAGGAAAAGCCCAGCTCAGCAGCTGTGCACTGATGATGCTCTGCAGGCAGCCAGGGGGTGCAGAAATGACTTTTGCCCTGTGTGACAGATGGGGGAGACGTGGCCCAAGCATGCACACGATGGCCGCATGCATCCCCGGTTATTCCGGCAATGGTGTTGGATGCACAGCATTGCAAAGCAGCTCTGAGGGTGATGACCACGCATGGTTGCAGGCGAGCTGCCCAGAGGGAGGAGGAAGTGTCGGGAAGAACCTCAGAATTGTGAAATTGGTTCCAGTTCAGCAAATTCCATTTTCTCCCTAGTTTTGTAAGATTATCTGTGGCATTTATCACTGATATCTAAATTGACATGTTATTTAACTGCTTTAAAGACTGCTTTTGATACTTCTTGCCCAATAAAAGCTGTCCTTTTGAGAAAATGAAAATTGTTGAGACATTTAAGATCAGTTTCTGCTTAAAGCATCCATACAGTTCCAGTACAGCTATTGCTTATATCACTGCATGGAGTCAAAATGGATTTTTGAAAACATATTTGGCAAAATAATTCACCACAAATAAAGTACTTTGGTAAAGCCAACAACTTTTGACAGCACTTTGCTTTTGAAAAAATAGGTCATTTTTTAAAAGGGAAAAAAGATTCGCTGATGTTCTCGCCTCTCATCACTGTAGACATCAGAGAAGATGAGAGGAGGGAGTACCTCCATACATTTTCCAGGGAGGTTTGCGGTTCTCCTCCCTGCCTGCAGGCAGCTCTGGCTCCCACGTGGCTGTGCTGAAGTGGTGTGAGATCTGCCCTGCAAGCGAAGAGGAGGTGTGGGAATGGGGACCCAAAGGAGTGGACGTGTCACGCCTGTAACCAGTGCACCGTGATGCTGTGAGCCAAATGGGTCATTTTGCTTCTGCACTCATCAGCAGTGAGGAGCAGATCAGGCTCAAGAAGAGATGAGAAGGAAGCAGAGAAAATGCGTAGAAAAGCTGCAAGAGTGACCTGATCTTGGGCAAGGAAGGTGCTTTGCAAAGGAAACCCTGTTTGTCTATTGGGTTTGCTGAAGGTCTGTGATGGCAGAGGCTGCCCCGGCTCAGCAAGGGAGAGCACAATGACTTTCTCCAGGCAGAAGCTTATGCAGGAAAATAATTCAGACTGGAAATATGATAAAAAATGCTAGTGGTGAAGATAAATAACCTTTGGAAGAACTTACCAGGAGGTACCACTGGTCTTCTTCACAGGAAACTTCAAAGCCAGGCTTTTTGGAAAGGATGGGCTCCAAACAAAGCACAAAGCGGTCCGTATGAAGTGACACGTGCTTTACAGGGGGCAGGTTGGAGGGCTACAACTCTCATCCCAGATTTAAAAATTGGTGGCTCTGCTTCCCTGGGGATGTGCCCTCCAATGCCCCAATACGACAGTTGTAGGTGCTGAGGGAATAGCAGGAGAATGGACAGCAGGTGGTGGCCCCTGCCTACGAGCTGACTTGAAATGCCATCTCCTATAGTCACTGCTGGGGACAGGGTGTTGGGCTGGAGGGACCATTGCACTGAGCTAGTGAGACATTTCTTATGTTCTTGCTTAAAAGGTTTGGTGGACAACAGAGGAAAATGATAACTAACAGTGCAAACACCTCTCCTCAAAACCTGCCGTGAGACCCAGGAGAGCAGATGAAGCTTCATACATTAAGTTTACATCTAAAGGATGTAGAAAACTGCCTGATGTCCTAGCCAGGTGAGGGGAAATGCATCCTCAGCATACCCTGTTCCCCCCAAGACTACAAAAGGAGCTGGGCTGATGCACTCAGATGTAGACACTCACAGGAGAGGTGCCTAGTTGGCATGGATCCTGCTCCTCCAGCTCCTAGCCAGGCAGAAAATGGAATTGCACCTTGGCTAGAAGGTGACAGGGACCTGTTTAAATAGCCAACTAGCTTCCCTAGAAGGCAGAGCTGAGGGTGTAAAAGGGGTCCTTCCCTGCCCCAGGGTGCAGGGAAATGTAAGTAGTGGAGACAGAGTACGTCCCGTGTCAGTCAGCACTGCTAGAAATCCTACTGGCAGTCAGCAACGGGGCCGCACAAGCAGGCTGGTAAGCTGCCTGAATGGATACTAATGATGCCCTGAACAGCATCTGCCTCTCCCATCCTTGGGATAAAGACTAGTGCCAGTGTTGTCCGAGGTGAATTAGGCTTCCCCTATGGCTGTCAGTAATGGAGGGCAGCCTGGTGCCATCTGCGTGGGAGTCATCCCGTGGATGTCAGTGAGAGGCGCTCACCCAGGTTTATACAAGTAGGGATGAGAAGGGACTTGGATTCACTGTGGTGTCTGGTGGGGCAGGAAAGGAGAGAGAGCAGCATGTGCAAAGGTCACCCCCAAAAGTGCCCAGTCAGAAAGATAAAGAAATCTGATTGAAACCCAAGCCCTGCAATTTAACGTTGGGTTTGAACTGAGCGATGCATCTCCCAGGCTGTCATCCTGCCAAGTCGCACGGTGCCTGGGCACCCACAGTTTCCCACAGGCGTTTCCCTTTCACCTCAGCAGCTTGGACTGAAACCAAAGTGGGCAAACTGGAAAGCTAGTGCCGCTGCGGCCAGTTTTTATGTCTAGCTGATCCTATTATCGTGCTAACCTGATGCAGCCGCACCAGCAGCTGAGCTGTTAGAGCGTTATAATCCCATGTGTATTACGGTGATGCCACTAGAGCTGCTAATTTGGCAAAATCTGGATCCTAATGAAGATTTAGCCTATGGCCTTTTGCCATGTCACACTTACATGTAACAGAATTAACTATCTTGGAAATAAAGGCTACAGTCACCAGAAATTTGCAACCAGCAGTTAAATGGGATTCATCAAGTGCCCCTTGCACATGGACTTGTTCCTCCTCTCTCTGGCTGCATCTATACAGCTAAATAACGCCATCGAGGACCCGCTCCATGGTTTGAGGTCAGGTAGGGCAGCAAACCTTGCATCCCCAAGCCTGGATGAGACCACCACAAACTCAAATTAACGGAGTTACGCTGGTTGAGAGCCCCTATATGTGAAAGCAGAAGACAGGGATCCACACCCGCACACCAGACCATGCTGCTGAGCTTTTGCTTGCAAGCGAAGCTGCGTGCACGGCCAGCTGCTGTGGCTCAGTGGATGTAGGGTCCCTTGTCAAGCTGGTGCTAAGTTGTGTGTTGAAATGCAGTAAGTGGGTGCTGCGTGTGGGTCTCGGGACACGAACAATACGGGCAATAAAACATTTTCCAAAAGTGTCGCCATGAACGTGAACTCACGCACTGAGCAGGAGTTACCTTCAGATGCACTGAGCGCTTGTTTTCATCCTTTTCCACAAATATTGCTAGCGGGGAGATGCTCCTCAGAAGGTCACGTGTAGAAAGCGAGATGGGCACAGATGCATAAGGGGATTTGGGCACTGCAACGGTCCCTCGCCCACCCTTGAAGGCTGTCTTTTCTTTGCAAGAACGACAACCCTTTTTGTATACCATCCCAGTGGCCAGGATGTATATTTAGGTTGAAGATGTCCCTGTGGGATCAAGGACACCTCTTCTGCCTCCCCAGGAAGGCAGCTGGGTCTCAGGGGGGCTGGATCGCGGCACTGCCAGAGCCCCGAGGCTGGCTGATAAGCAGGGAGGAGGGATGCCATCTCTGCTGCCCACAGATGTGGTTGTGCCCCCCAAGCCTAGGCATTCAGTTGAGTCAATCAGTCAAACGGAAATAATCCCAGGGGATTTAGGTGGTGATAACCAATGTAAATAGCAAGGACCTTTTGCTTGTTTAAGGCTTTGATGGCAGAATACTTGCACTGATAACTTGCAGACTGAAATACGCTAGTATAAAGTGCTTGTGCAGCTACCAACTACAAATCAGAAATAAATAAATAATAAATAGCTGGATGCTCACAGTTACTTCTGGAACGGAGAAAAAGATACATTTAAGCAAATCAATTCACTCACTTGTCCTCAAGTCCGTCTGAAAATATTCTCAAAGTGTCTCTCGGCACTGCAAAAATTATCTCCTGTTCTCATTTACATGCAAATGTTAAGAACTGAGAGTTACGTATTCCTCCCATCTTCAATGTTTTTTTGGGGGGACTGTGTCGTCAGCTGTTCCAGCATTCATGATTTCCCACTTATTTATCTACTCAGGCCTCTTTTTTTTTTTTCTTTTTTATGCACAGTCTCTCTGCAGTCTGGCAGAGCCAGTATTGCAGTATTGCTTTAGGAAGAGGCAGTTGTGACAATCCGGTCCCAGGCTGAAGCCCGCGCTGTACAGGGGCTGCTCTGTCCGGAGCAGCAGCCTTACCCTCAGTGTGGGGCTCACATTTAAAAAGAAGCAAAAAAAAGAAAGAAAAGCTACTTTTATCTGTTCTGCTTTGAAGGGAAAAAGGATTACCGAGGCTAAATAAGCCATCTGAGTACTTAGCTAGCAAGCCTAAATAGTACCCTGATAGGAAGTTCTGGCAGAGAGCTAATTAAATTAACCCTCTTTGATTTATTAACAAGCAGAGCAACGTATCACCGAGGATTGTCCCATGAAATGAACGTACTTTCTGATTCCCTCAGCTGCTTTGGCACAGTCACCTCCCAGAAAACCCAGTTATGGGGCCTCAAGTTTAATGAGACTCAATGGCTCAAAAAGGATCCCTGCCCACCAACAGAGATACACGCGCTGGTAATAATACACAAAAGCATGTTATTTTCCTTGCACTTCCCTAATTCCTTTTTAATGCCTAGGACGATCTAATGGCTAATTAGTAATTTCCTGCCCACCGATATGCAGATGAATGACAAGCAAAAGCCTTCTGCATGTTTAATTATTCTGTTGATTTAGAAGACACTTCTCCCTCAGTGCAAGTTTCTCTCTGTGTGTGCTCTCATGCATCATGTATTTCATTATTTTTAGAAGCATGCTCTGTGCCTTTTTATGCTTTCATAGTTCCAGCATCCAGTAATTACCATGTTTTGTGTCCAACGGACCTGATCCACCGGTGGATGTAAATCAGGAAAACATCGCTGACTTAAATGGAGTTATTCCAAGTTACACCAGACCTGAGACCTGACCTCTCCTATTTTTAGTGGTGGTGGGAAATGTTATTTGTGTGCTGGGACCCTTGTGAAGTAGCAGAATATAAAATTTAGAAAACTTCAGAGTGGTGAAAATCCAAATCGAAGCCTGCAAACGCAAAGACGTGAATCCATTTATATAGCGAGCTCTACTTCTGCTTAACCCCTGCAAGGAACTGTAACTCTCTTTGCATATTTGATTTTTCTCCCTTGGTAAAACATAGTCTACTTAATCTATTTTTGCTACTTTCTAACAGTTTCACTGGTGGGCTTCTTCCCTGTGCCTTACGTTTAGCTTTGGTATCCAAGTGCTCTTTTGTTAAATTAAGGCAATTAATAAATGGAGACGTTAAGCAATCAATTTTGCCTGTGTATCTCCACAGCCTTACGTATGACTGGCTGTAATCACAAGATAAATGCAATGTGCTGATGTATGGTAATGTTCAATAATACATTCTCCACCAGGCTCAATTCATCAGGGAGTTTCTGGAGGGGAGGCATTCGTTATTGGCTGTCTCCGGACCTCAAGGATAACATTTCTGTCCTTTCCATTGGCCGCCCCGCTGCTGCAAGCCTCTTCCCGTCTTATTTTGATGATGAATATGAAGGCATGCTAAGCCGTGCCAGAGCGTAGCTCTCGCCGACTGCACTCTCTCCCCGGGCTCAAGGACTCAGGGGCTCCCTCGCTGCTTCCCCTGCCCACCGCCAGCAGCAGCAGCAGCAACGCCAAAAGTTGTGATGCTTTTCTTCACCCAGTGCTTTGGGGCTGTGTTAGATCTTATTCACCTGCGGTTTCAGCACTACAAGGCAAAGAGGGTTTTCTCAGCTGCCGGGCAACTTGTCTGCGTCGTCAACCCAACGCACAGCCTAAAGGTGAGTTAAAAATATTTTTTTTCTCTTCTGACATCTTGTTGTTCTCCCCTCCCCCGACGGTGTTTCTCCGCAGGGAATGAAATGATGGTCTGGCAGCAAGGGGAGAGTGCTGTTAACACATTGCAGCCCTGGCAAAGAGGATGTTTGCATTGTCTAGCTGCATTATTCCCTTCGGAGCGAAGGGGAAGCAACCCGCTGCTCCATGCGATCGTGGGAAGTCGCTGCTCCCCCTCCCCAAAGTTTCCTCATGCCTTTCACCTGTGTAATGAGCACGCGTGTTGCAAGCGTCTGGAAAAAATGATTGGAAAAGTTAGTTGCATGAATTAATGTCCCTTTTTGGTGGAAGGATGCTGGGCGGTCTCCCAGGCTGACACCCAAGCACAGCGGGATGCTGCCAGGCAGCGGGGAGCGGGGAGAGGGGGGGTGGCAGCAGAGGGGTCTCCGGCTGCTGGTCTCATTTGCGTTTTCGGGGGAAAAAGGCTGTTTCTGTCTCCTGAGGGAAATCTGAAGGTGTTCCTCTGGCACTGAAACTGTCCTTAAGCCGTTTGCAAGGTGAATCTATTTTAGGCAGGAGAATACATTTGCCTTAATGCAAAACTATTTATAGTCCCCATAAAACATTTCTCTTACTCGCACAGTTCTGGATTTTCACTGACAAAGTGTCAACAGCTCCGTCTATGCTAGAGCCCTGATGCTTGTACGTAGAGAAGGAGCAGCAGGGGGAGAAAGCGATTGGGAGGCTTTAATTACTTTATCACGCTAGTGAATGACCAACTTTAACGAAGTGGCTCCTGTTTTGCGGGAAGTCCTTGCGGACCTGACTTGCAATGCCACTCCACTAGCCCAAAGCAAGCTAAGAAAGGAATTTAATTCAGGACAACTTACCTTTGGCTCTGCTGGGGTCCCTGCGAGGAACTCAGAGGGGTTACGGGGAGCATCTTTCCCCAGCCGTGGGCCCCCGGGAGGTCTGTTGATGGGATAAATCCCTCTTCAGAGCAGCACTCCCCCCCAAAAAAAAAAGGCAGATCTCCTGGAGTTGTATTTCCAGGCTCAGGCTGCACTCAGGCAGGGAGAGGTTGTTTCTAGCAGGGCGCCAGCTCCAGGAGGATTTCCCTGCAAGGCTGTGCTCAGTCCGGCGAGCACTGCTGGCTGGGGCAGGCGCTCCTAGGGGACGGACTGCTCTGGTGCGGGCTCACCTCTCCCAGCATCGTGCCTCGCTGCAGACACAAGCTATTTAAAAAACCTGCAGCCCTGTCATTATCTGAAAGGATCTAGCCATGCAAATAGATAAAAGAAATAGCCGCGTTCCTAAGTGCATGGGGAGATTTTGTAAATGAATGCTTCTGTGCCCGACCCCTTTTATGTGACTGTCTCCTGCTACTTTCATCTATATTTTTAATTATAAAAAAAAAAACTGAGCAGAAAAAGGTTATTGAAGGTCACAATACAATTTCAGTGCCAGTGGCACTGTCTGATGAGGTCCCATAAGCACACAGAGGGGTGTCCACTACTGCTCCACTGGTATCTAGGACTAGACCTGAATTTATCAGTTCAGGTCCTCTCGAGTTGGAGATTTGCTATTGTAGGAGCTGCAGCATTTTGCCTTTGAGCACACCAAAAAAAGTTGATGCTTCTGTTCCTCTCTGTTAAACACAGGGCATTTCAGTTTATTAAAATCTCGCATGGCCAAGCTCTTCACTGCTCAGACCCAAAGCCTGGTAGAGAGACAAGCAATCTCAGCACTATCTTGGCAGCTCTTGAAAGCAGGCACTGGATGCAAAGATCTCTTGGAAACACATGGGGGCCTCTAGGAAAAGGTCCGACATGTCAGTGAAACCCCGGTGAGAATAGCCTTGACCTGGGCGGGAATTGCTCCCTCAATAGGGTTGCAGTGGGAACCCAATTGCACGTGTTTCCTACACGGGCCTGTTGTGACACCAGGTAGATGGGACAAGCTGACAAGAAACCTCCCTGCTCTGGAAAAACCCCTCTGACTGTAAAGTGAAATATGCTTTGAAGGTGCTCCTGGGTTACCCAGCTCATATCCAGCCAGGTAAATACGGCAGGCTTTAGCACTGATCCACTCTCAGGGTGTTCAGTTTCATTTCCCACCAGCTCTGCAAGGAACGCACCACCGCTTTGTGCCAGCACACAGAAGAGACAGGCGGGTCGGACCCCTTTGTGCCCGGCACGGCACTACCGGCGCCCACCCACCAGCGCCAGCGAGTGGTAGGAGCCTGTGGGCCAACACCAGCTGTCTCCGAGCGAGACATCTTGCCCCACCTGCTCTTACCTGGCGGTGGAGAAGTGGTCACCTCCAGCAGGCAAGGCACCTTGTCCAAAAAACTGGTGTCAAAGACAAGCCAGATGAACCTGCTTCTCGGGGTGCCCGTTTTTCCCCTGGAGATGCACAGGGAGGTTGTTGTTGCTCCCTCCAGCAACCTGGTGCAGACTTCTGAAGCTGGGACAGGGAAATCCCCCCCAAACTGTCCCGTATGCCAAATGACACCTGAGAGACCATTAAAAATGAAAGGGCCGAACATATTCCTCTGTGGTGGTTTACAGGATTATGACTACTTTGATGTTTCATAGTCTATTATTTCTAGCTGGGTCATTTCAACTGTAACATTTTGTTGACAGCCCCCAAATCTATCTTAACAATTGACAAGTGGAGTGAAAACTGTATTAAGGTTTGCGGTTGATGAATACAAGCCTGCTAGGAAACAAGGGCTAGGAGCAATGTCATTTCTCTCCCTTCCCTTCAAGGCTTAAACGTTTGTGCTTACTCCAAAATTGTAAGCTCTTTGCAAAGGGATTATTTTATTACGTATCTCCACAGCACCTGGGTAAGGGGGCTCCTGGCTGGCTGGTGCAAATGATAAATGGCAGGCATCATATTCTGGTGTGGTTATGCATGTTGACATCCCTCGCATAGGTCAGGTCCTCAGTCAGTGCCAACACGCATAACTCCATTAAAGTCAAACTGCAGCAGGACCTCCATTCTCACCCCTTCCATTCAGGGCAGTGCTCAGGGATGGTGGTGGGATCCAGCCCCCTCCAAGGACCCGCAGTTGGTGATCACATATGTGTGTCAGAGATTTGGCATCACGTAAAGCACCCAGTGAGCGGCAGAGGACAGGGGAGTGCTGGTACCCTCCAGGGAAAGGTTGCACCAGCTTCTGCTGTCACAGGCCCATAGCTAGACCAAGGGGGGTGTCTAGTAAAGTTGTATCAGCACGCTGTCACTGCAGTCACAGCCCAGACCTCTGACAGTGACCGGAGCCCATCACTTACTTCTTCCTTTAGGAGACGTCCGCAGGTTGGCAGAGAAGCACATGCTTAGAAAGAAACCTGTGTCTTTCTTCCCACTGAAAGGCTCATTAACTGGGAAGGCTGATGAGCGATTCAGTGTATCTTAAAGGAGAAGACGGTAAGAGTGTCAGCCCAGACACCTCTATTGATCTGCTGCTATTTTCCCTTTGTACAACAGGCTGACACAGGCAGCTCTAAACAAGGAAAGACAATTTTGCAACCATCATCCTCTGTTTTGCCTGTTTGGCAGGGGTATGAATAGGGTGGGGGGGGTGTTTTGGAGCCTCTTTGTCCTTCTTGCCGCTTTCTGCTCTTTGTCCTCCCACGAGCTTTCCCAGGCGTGGCAGCAGCACCTTATGACGTGGTGCTACGCTGGGATCAAAATTCACTTGCCGAGCAGAGAAAATCACATATTTACTGCACTTCTATAGGTCACCTTTGTTCTCTATCGTATTATATGCATTACCTTGTAACCTGTAACCTTCAAGCGTACAGTCACCCTGACGTCTCCCCTTGGAGAGGCACGACCAGACAATGGAGCTCCCCAGCTAAGTGGCTGCTCCCTCCAAGGACATATTAATTAGAGGAGCACCGCTCACACTGCTGGCTGCAGGCCCCAGCGTGCAGGGAAAGTTTTAAGGTGTTCCGTGTGCACGGAAGAAACAAGCAGGGTTTGCTGGTCCCTGCGGAGATGAGGCTCAGTGAATTCCTCTGCATTTCCCCCCTGTTAATAGCAATTCCCCCCAGCACTGCTGATTGCACCCCAGGGAGAAGGCGAAGGTGGGTGGCTGTGTCCTCGCTCCTTAGCTGGCATCGGTCCCTGCCCCAAAAACCAGGCGTGCATGGCAGGGGACTGCAGTGCAATCACAGCCCAGCCGGGTGCCGATGCATTGCGAGGTGCTGTGTATGGCTGGGTAAAACAGATCTTCTTCATTCAAGGAGTTACTAGCTTTTTACACACAACTTTAACTCTTTGGAGAGTGTGAAAAATGTTCTTGTAAAGAGTAAAAAAAGTGTGTTTACCGTGTTCTTGTAAAAACCACCCGTCTCCATCTCTGTAGGACTTCAAGGAACTCGTTGAATTACAAAAAGAAGCATACTTAAAGGAGGGCATAAATAGTTCAATCCTATATTTAAAAAGGGTTGTAGCATGGTTTATGGGGCCAAGCTGTCTTCTAGCTATTTTTTAAAGCAACAAGCGAATCTGCTCTGAGTTAGGGACGGGATTTGAATCCTGTTATAACAGTTTGGCTCTGCATGCAGTGGCCAGCCAAACACCTTTGTAATCTACTTTATCCCCAGCAGGATTAAAGTGCTACAGTACATTATACCCCCATGAGTTTTATTTATTTATTTGGTGCAAGGGAGGAGGGGGACTCTGAAACCTGCTGCTAACAACCCTCAGACATCCTCTGTCACTGTCTCAGCCCAGACACCCTCAAATTTCCCATGCAGGGCTGTGATTTGGGGAGCCCAAATGGCATTTGGCCCCAATGTCCAACAGGATCATGACAGCTGTGGCGAGGGGGGCTGCAAAACCCCCTGCTGCCTGCAAACCCCGGCTCCTGGCAAGGAGCCTGGGTCCCATCCCAGCTGTGGGGCAGGGCTGCGTGAACACTGGGCACCTCAGACCTTCAAATCCTTTTGTAGGGATGCGGCCAGCAGCAAGCAGCACTGCTTTGCCACCCCTCCTTCAGCCCTGGCTCTGTTTGAAGGGGTTTCAGTGGGCAAAACTGGAAACCAAGTTGACCACGAGCACCCCGAGAGCCTCTGTCCATGCGTCCACAGCCGCCTGCAGATATGACCGTGATGGTGCTCTGTGGAAGCGAGGCAGAGCACGCTCCCGCAGCTCTCTCCGGGGGCTCTCCATCCGCCGCTGCCACTGCCTGGTCCCGGGAACTCCCCTCTCTCATAATCCATTAACCTCGAGCTCGCAGACCCACGCACCTGCACAACCCACGGGACCATGGCGCGGGTGAGCAGGGTGGCATGGGCTTTGCTCCAAGTGCGCTGCAAAGCAGGGCAGCTCAGAGCTCCAGCATGGTCTCCCAGAATAACAATTACGGCATCTCCTCGGCAGGGGGAGAGGGAGGGGAAGAGCCGCCGTCTCAGAAGTTTCTGTGTTAATACGCTCCAGCTTCCTTCTCCCCCTCTCCCGCCCCAAACCCACTGCGGAAAATTAATTACTGTTGTTAACTGGTGCTGCCTGTCATACTACAGCTCAAGAGATAGGATAGAGTGGGTAAGTATTGAGTCCTTTCCTACTCACGTTTGATTTTGAGGGTGAATTTCAATAATAAATCTGACCTGGTTGCAGGACGTTTCAAGTCAGATATTACCAATGGGAGACAGCCTCATTATTATAATATTAGAGAAATACCTCTCCCCTTGACAGGGTGTTTGACAGCAGGGGTGAGGAGGACACCACCACATATCACTTTCTAATCCACCCACTCTGATACAGCTCAGTATATCAAGAATTTCTCAGTGCAGCCCTTCGGGTTAGACATAACGGCCCAGATGATACCTCCCTCCAGAGAAATACTGCCCCAAAGCAATCGCTGTGGCTAACGCATGGGGTGCGGAGGAAAGAGGGATGTTTTAATATAAGCCTTGATTATGTGAAATGAGTGGTGAGGTCTCAGTCTGCTTCCCAGCAGATGTAAGTCACACCCGGGCATTCCCACAACTGGCATTAATTAGCACACATTGCTGCTTGCCTCAGTAGAGAAGCCAAGCGCTGAGCATGGTCCTGCAAGGCTCAGATATTAAAAAGTCCCACGCCAGGTTCCCAAGCATCGTGAATTTTGCCTCAAAGTCAGAATTTACAGAGTATAAATTTTTGTTTAATCATTAAGATGCTTTCCTGGTATCAAAGACCTCCCAGCACACCTAGAAACTTAGAAACTTCCTTTTTTTTCTCAGAGACAACCTGAGGTTCTTAAGTAATCCAAGAAATCGAGTTTAAAGGAAGCACAGCAGATCCTGAGAGCTCTGGTAAAGTGAGGGAAACGAGCTGCTGTGGCTGCGTCCTGTCTCCCCAGGGCTTCAGCGCTTCCTACATCGTAGAAAGACCATAATCCTTGTCCTGCCTGGCTCAGAGCTGAGACTTTGGGTGTTGCCCCCAGCACCCCCAGAGCCTTGCCATCACAATGGGCAATCAGCGTCTCTCAGCCTGGTGCAGAAGAGAGAAAAACTGTGAATCCTGCAATAATTTCATGGGAGAGACAGTCTTTACCCAGCTTTACTGGGGACTGAGCAAGGTAGCAAGGGCATGGGAGACAGAGCCACTCTCTTTTGGCTGCAGGAGGCTGGGGTGGCAAGGACCACTGCTCCCCCGGCATGGTGGCAGCGATGACCATGGGAGCAATGACCGTGATGGGCTGCCCTCAGCACCTCTTGGTGGCATAGGCACTGGCACACACGGCATGGCATGGCACAGTGCAGAGCTGTGGTCCTCCTTGGAACTGCTGGAGGTGGGTGCCAGGAGGTGCATGTGCCACCAAAAAGGAGAGAATCGCTTTGGAGAGCTGAACAAGATTTAGGTAACTTGCCTACTTTAGGTGAGATTTTTGCAACAGAGGCGAGCAGAGCTGAGCCACCACATTCAGTCAATCTGGGTCCAGCTTCTGATGGAGCTGGGGAGAGCCTGTGTCTGAGCTCTCTGCTTGGGTCCTTCTGGAAGTGGGAGCAACTTCCCAGCCCACAAATGTACATGCTTTATTTGGAAATGAAAAGCATGGATGTTGAGACACTAAACACCTTACCAGACTTTCTTTCCATAGCTTGTCTCTTTCTGCCAAGTACCTTTTCTTCTGCGCTATTGTTCCTCCTCATCCTGCCCATTCCCTGCTATACCAAAGTCTTGAAGCAAAAGATTCTCCTCATCTGCTGTTCAATAACCTAATTTTGGCCTTTTTTTACTCCTGCTGAAAGGAAAGCATCACTAATTTCACTGCAACTTTGGATCTCTTATTTTCCTTTAACCTCTTTAAGAAGAAATCACAATTATTCAATCCTCAGCTTGTTCGGTGCCACCATTTTACCTACTGCCAGATGAAGCCCCTCTTTAAAATGATTGCCAGCAAGACGAGGAGAGCTACAAAAAGCAGTGAAACGTTGCTGTCACCCCTTGCTGATGCAGCTGGCGAGGAAGCCAAGTGCCTTGTGTGCCTGCAAAACCTAATTGCCATCGTGCACTGGATCGGGGCTCAAGCAGGCAGGTCTGGCTGGAGGTACCACGGACGCCTGTTGTCCACCCAGCACAGTGAGCCACGATCACCATCCATTCACTAGTGCTGGCAAAAGAGAGTATCTTCCCTCTGCTTCGGTGTGGCGGTGCAAGTCCACTTCCAGCAGGGATTTAAGCTGGCGGTCTGGTGTGGGCACTGCCAAAGTAGGCACACGTCCCTTCTGCTTCCATGCTGCAGGACCAAGCAGCTGGGCAGGGCAGTGACCTCAGGTTTTCACAACCTCCCATGAAGCTCTAACCCCTAGGGATTATTGAGGGCTGTGCTGAATGGCAACATTTCAGCGGTGCATGGAGATCTCCTGAAAACTGCTCGGGGTGACCTGCTGCTAATAACCACCTACAATACTCCTGCTTGGCTCTCCCACAACGTTCTCCTCCAAAGGGGGAAGAGCGTCCTGGCACTGCCCATGAATTGCCTGACACATACGCAGTGTACAATTTGAAGCACTTTTATTTATTTAGAGGCATTTCTGAGCATCTTATATAACATTAATGGATTTATCTTTAGCTCTCCCCTTTAGTCTCAGCAACAACATGAGTCACTGGGGGAGAATGGCAGAGACCTCCGAGAACTTTGCGTGTTTATTTTGGTGTACTTTTTTTAAAAGGTAGAAATGTTTGAAACAACTTTGGAAAGGAATTAATCAGTTATTTCCATACCAGATGTAGTGCTTTCGGTTCTAGTCTTTTCTGCTAGAGCAATTTCGTTCTGAGCTGATCTAAACTGAAACCCCTTTTCCTTCCATATTGGCCTCCCCGTTAAAAATAAATCATCTGCACAGCTTTAGTGACATTACCAGTATTTTACACATGGAAATATTAACCTCCAGAGTGGTTGGCGAATTGCCCATCAACCCCTGGGAAATGTGTGGTGGAGAAGAGACACAGATACTTTTGAATATCTTAAACACAAGATCACACACTCTCTCACATCAAGTGCCAGCTGAAATGGAAAGAGAAACAGAAATGGAGCATAAATGAGACAGAAAAAGGTTAAATCAGTAACGTCCCCTTGTGCAGAAAACAAACACTATAGATGAGCAAGGAGGCAGCTGCTACAGAGCAGAAAACCACATCAGCAGAGGATGAAAATGTTCTTCCACTCTTAGGGACTTCCATGTGGAAAATAAGCAAAGTAATAAGTGTGAAAATGGAGTAAATAACCACCACACAAGGATTACGTAGGGCAGCTGGGGTAAGGGGACGGTTAAGGTCACCTTCAGGCTTTGCAGGAATGAGAGGCTGAAATGGAAACGGTAGGATGGCAGCCAGTGCGGTGGCCGTGGTAGTGCCCTGAACTCAGCAAGACCACTCAGGGGTTCAGTGTCGAGCATGTGCAGAGATTCAAAAATATGTATGATGTTTTGCAGGATCAGATGCTTATTCTGACATACTTATTCTAAAAATTATCAAACTTGATCCAGCAAAAGACCAGATGAAAAACCTGATGGAGTCCAGCAAACATATCCATCCCTTTTTAAGAGCGCAAGGTGGATTGAAGACATCTTCCTCTTTAACAGGGAATTGAGCCTGGATGTCTCGCTGCTGCGTTGCAATGTCTGCTCAGATGAGGATGTCTGGTTGCACACAGGGATGTGTTATCTCTGCTGGTTGGACCCCCATAGTATGAAAAGGCGCATTACAGACCAGTGAGGACAGGCTTTGCTTGTGGGCCAGTACTGTGAGTTCCCTACTTGTACTACCTGAGAGCTGAGGACATCTCTGAGATGCAACATCTTTTGGAGTCTAGGATCAGTGAGATGAATTGTCCTCAAAGGAAGACAGTCTTTCTTGCCACTGACGATCAAGGAAGCCGGAAGACTAGCTTGGGATGGATATGTCATTTTCATCTAGCTGAATTTAGATGAAATGAACCCCACCGATACACCCTACAGTTCCTTTGACTTACGCAAAAGAAAACCCAATCAGGATAATTGTCTCCTTAGGATAAATCCAGAAAGTTGGGGCACAGTAACACCAACTATTATATTCACTACTATTTTACACAGGTTCAGGTAAGACAATCTTCTTTCTACTTCCCAAAAGCAAGTTTTGAGGGAGATTTCAGATATAGCAAAAAAGGTCTGGAACATAACTGCAGGGTGAAAGCTTTCAATTTATTTCTGCAAGAAGGAACTTTCCATCAAGAAAAAAGTAGGGAATAACTTTTTGGACTAACTGACAACAGAATTTCAGGCAAAGCAAATGAATAGACCATGGATGCTGTCACCATTGCCAGGCAAGACAGAGGGACAAAGGTAAATGTAGGGTCATGTATCAGGGACAGAATAACTCCATGTAACAGTGCAGGCTGCAGGCTGAGTGGATAGCAAGAAGATTTGCAGAAAAGGCCTGGGGGTTCCTGGTGCACAAGCTGAAAGTGAGCCAGCAATGTGCCCTTGCGGCAAAGGACAACTTCATCCTCGGCTGTGTTAGCAGGAGTGTAACAACTGGCAGGTCCAGGTGAATGATTATTACCCTCTGCTTGGCACTTGTGAGACCACATCCAGAGTATCAAGTCCTGTTTGGGGCTCCCCACCACAAGAAAGGCATTGACACAGAGGAGCAAGGCCAGTGAGGGGCAGCAAGCTGGTCAGGAGGCTGGAGCAGAGGATGGAGGAGGAGAGGCAGAGGGCTGTGCTTGCTCAGCCTGGAGAAGAGAAGGGAATTGCTGCCTACAATTAACTAATGGGGTTGTACAGAGAAAACAGAGCCAGACTCTTCCCAGAGACACACACTGGAAGAATAGGAACGACCAGACATAAGCTGAAACAAGGGATATTTTTAATATATATGAGGCAAAAAGTTCTTCTCATGGGAGTGGTGAGGCACTAGCATAGGCTGCCCAAAGAGGCTCTGCCATCTGCATCCTTGGAGATTATAAAAACTTGATGGGACCCTGAACAACCTGACCTATCTTTGCTGTCCTTTGAGTAGGGGTTGGACAACGGCATGCCCAGACGTCCTTTCTCGCCTGAATTGTTCTGTCCCTGCAATCCTACATAAAAACAGAGCTTGGTGTGCAAGGAGGGGTGCAGCAGTATAAGGGTCTCAAGAGCAATCATCGAACGTTTGCATCAACAATGAACAAGCCAAAGTCATATCTGAAAGACATATCTGGAAAGAGTGAAGGCGGCAGACAGACAGACATGTGGGACACACTCAGGAATCCAAGGATCAGCACAGGAGACTGACACCAGTGAAAAAGTATGGAGCTATACCAGTTACACAAGTATCTGGTAATTTAAACTCGTCAGAAATGCAAATCTTTATGGTAGTCCAAAGTCCAGGGATATTACCAGCTAATTAAATCAGTCTGGATTGGAAAGGAGGTCACTGTGGCAGATAAGGGATGGCAAAAGAGAGCAAGACACTTCAAAATATGCTTTGGGATGAGCACCCTTATTGGTAATTACAAGTAATACGAAATAAACTCTGAAGGTGAGAGGACAGATTGTTCAACATCTATCAGGAAAGACTTTGCACCATGGCACAAGGGTAAACATGTTCCTAAAGAGTGCTGAGTGGAGCAAATAACGTGGAGCAAGTCACATGGAGCAAATAATCCACTTGGACAAATCTGCCTTTCATTCTCCTTATGGGATGGCTGCCAGCAGAACAAACTTTCCCTGGGTTTATTCAATTAACTACTTCATGATTACTTTCCCCCTACGGCAGGATCCCTAATGCTTCAGACCCACTTTTTGGTGTGCAAGCTGTGTTAATTAGCTGTGCAAAGAGGTACAAAGCAGAGAGGCTACTTAGTGTCATTTCTGTTCCCTGCCTGGATCCTGGGTCTGCTCCCAAGCTCGATGAAGTCTGTTGCTGTTTATCTTTGATCAGTGAAAGCCAGAGGTGCTACACAGGTTTTGGTGACTTAGGATGAGATAGCATCACTAGAGGTGGGGAAATGCTGATTTACCCAGCCTTTTTAGGCCATGCTCACTTCAGTATGGAAGTCTGTGGGTGACCTGTATTTTGTTGGGGCAGCTTAAAATATTGCCATCCCACATGACTTTGTTGGTCCCTTAAAAGCTGTCACTGCCCCGGTGTAGAGGCAGCAGAGGAGGAGATAAAGCTTGGCCTCATGCCACCCCCAACCCATTTCACAGGCCTTTGCAAGTTTATTAAAAGAGTTTGCATTAGTATGTCAGACTGAAGATGCAGCTGAAATGCAGGCACATGTTCCCCTTTGCTGCCTTGGCTGTGGGAATGTGACTCCCAGCAGTGGCCGTGCAGGCACTGGGATCAGGAATTGTCCTAGGCCACCGTAGCAAGCAAGCTTCACCAGAGGATATCTGACTGATGCCTGAAGCATCGGTCCTTGAAAAAAGTTTTGCTGGTGTTTAAGGTTTGTTGGCTTGGGGGAGATGTTCATGTTTCATTTTCTCTCCTCACATTCTGACAAAATAGTTGTGATGTTAGACCATCTAAGGCACCTGAAGGTGCACAAGTCCATGGGACCCGATGAGATCCATCCGCGGGTCCTGAAGGAACTGGCGGATGAAGTTGCTAAGCCACTATCCATCGTATCTGAGAAGTCGTGGCAGTCCGGAGAAGTTCCCACTGATGGGAAAAGGGGAAACATAACCCCCATTTTTAAAAAGGGAAAAAAGGAAGACCCGGGGAACTACAGGCCAGTCAGTCTCACCTCTGTGCCTGGGAAGATCATGGAACAGATCCTCCTGGAAGCTATGCTAAGGCACATGGAGGACAGGGAGGAAATTCGAGACAGCCAGCATGGCTTCACCAAGGGCAAGTCCTGCCTGACCAACCTAGTGGCCTTCTATGATGGAGTGACTACCTCAATGGACATGGGAAGGGCTACAGATGTCGTCTGTCTGGACCTCTGTAAGGCCTTTGACACAGTCCCCCACAACATCCTTCTCTCTCAACTGGAGAGGTACGGATTTGATGGGTGGACTGTCCGGTGGGTGAGGAATTGGTTAGATGGTCGCATCCAGAGGGTAGTGGTCAACGGCTCAATGTCCAGATGGAGGTTGGTGACGAGTGGCGTCCCGCAAGGTTCCATACTGGGACCAGTACTGTTTAGTATCTTCATCAATGACATAGACAGTAGGATCGAGTGCACCCTCAGCAAGTTTGCAGATGACACCAAGCTGAGTGGTGCGGTCGACACGCCAGAGGGATGGGATGCCATCCAGAGGGACCTGGACAAGCTCAAGAAGTGGGCCCGTGTGAACCTCATGAGGTTCAACAAGGCCAAGTGCAAGGTCCTGCACCTGGGTTGGGGCAACCCCCGGTATCAATACAGGCTGGGGGATGAAGGGATTGAGAGCAGCCCTGCCGAGAAGGACTTGGGGGTACTGGTGGATGAAAAGCTGGACATGAGCTGGCAATGCGCGCTCGCAGCCCAGAAGGCCAATCGTATCCTGGGCTGCATCAAAAGCAGCGTGGCCAGCAGGTCGAGGGAGGTGATTCTGCCTCTCCTCTGCTCTGGTGAGACCCCACCTGGAGTACTGCGTCCAGCTCTGGAGCCCTCAGCATAAGACAGACATGGACCTGTTGGAGCAGGTCCAGAAGAGGGCCACAAAAATGATCAGGGGGATGGAACACCTCTCCTATGAAGAAAGGCTGAGAGAGTTGGGGTTGTTCAGCCTGGAGAAGAGAAGGCTTCGGGGAGACTTTATTGCAGCCTATCAGTACTTAAAGGAGGCTTATAAGAAAGATGGCAGCAAACTTTTTGGCAGGCCCTGTTGCGACAGGACAAGGGGGAATGGCTTTGAACTAAAGGGGGGTAGATTGAGACTAGACGTAAGGAAGAAATTTTTTATGCTGAGGGTGGTGAAGCACTGGCACAGGTTGCCCAGAGAGGTGGTGGATGCCCCATCCCTGGAAACCTTCAAGGTGAGGTTGGCCGGGGCTCTGAGCAACCTGATCTAGTTGAAGATGTCCCTGCTCACGGCAGGGGGGTTGGACTAGCTGACCTTTAGAGGTCCCTTCCAACCCAAACTGTTCTATGATTCTATTCCATGATTCTATGTGGTCAGGGGCTTGTCTGGCTCATTTAGTTTCCTCTCTGCCATCATTCTGGCAAGCATTTTTTGGGGACCTCTTTGCCCCTGTTGAGTCAAGCAGTGTCCCATATAACTATTTGCCTCAAGACATGTACCCAGGTTTAGACCTCTCATTATCTGTGCTTTTGGGAGTGGGTGAAAAGACATGTTTTCCACAGCCACATGCCAACCTCGGCAGAATGCAAATTCAAAGAAGGCAGCAATGCAGCAGGAGCACATTCCTTACAAATAGGGGTGTGTTTGCTTGCAGACAATTCATGGCTATGCCCAGGTCAAGATTCAAAGTGTGGCAGAAAAACAGACACAAATGCTTGCAGTAATTCACCATCGCTTCGTCTGGTTTCCCCCTTACAGACAAACTGGAATCTTTCATCTAATTACAATTCCTGCCTGGAATCTCGAGGGTCTAAATCATACGGGAAATAATACAGCTTTAAAAAAAAATTATTGGGTTTCTTCTGCCATAGAAAATATTTCAAAAAAGAGACTCAAAAATTTTAAGGTCATGCAAGGTTGCACAAGCATAACTACTGGTTTGTAAATAACTGATTTAAAGACTGAATTTTCTTTCAGGCTGTTGGTAAAAGATGAAGTCACTATCAGAAAACAGATCTGAAGCCAGCTTAATCTCCAGGAGTTTCACAAGGCAACTGGAGATAATTTAGTGTTGCAGCTAAACACGAGCTTACTGGTGAGGTCTCTCTTAATAATTTTTAAGCTTTTAATGATTTTTTAATAATAAGCCAGTGATTAGAAAAACAACATCCCAGTTCACAGATAAATCCACACTGTGTCTGGGTATTTTGCCTATTTGCTGCTTTAACTAAAGAAACTTTAATTTACTAGAGGCTAATCAACAGCCTATAGCAAGAGAATTCAGTTTGATGAAGCAGATGTTGGGGAAGGGAAGATCTTTTCTTTACTCACTCATAGGGAAAATTAATTGATGCCAAAAGCAGCCTTTCAGCGTTTTTTGTAATAGTAACTTTGGCTTCTTGACTTTTACAACATAGAAGAAACTTGCAGATCAAGTAGCTTCTGAGTTATTTTTCATGGAAAAGGACTTTGATGCTCTCTACAGGCAAGTCATGCAGTGGGTTGCAGCCAGCTCCAGTCCTGGCTGACCCATAATTATACTTCAGTAAGACCTGTGCCACCTGGAGTTTGCAAATAGCTGAGTATTGAAAGATGAGCAAGAACCTAGTCCAGCCCTCTGCAGTCGAGAAGTCCTACAGCCTAAGTCCAGTTTTGTGAATAATTTGTTTCCCTGGTGGGGACCAACCCTACCTCTTGGTGGGTATCACCAGACTTCCCCAAGACCCATCCTGTGAGCGTCTGTTCCTGAGTTCACGGGCAAAATCAGGCTGAGCTCCCTGGAGAGCACTCAATGATGACTGACCCAATGCTCTAAGCCCAGGCTACAGCTAATGGTGACAGAGAGTTTGCTGTGCTTACCTCTGTACCCAAAACTGCTTTTCCCCTCCATGTACAAACACAGCCTTTGAGCTCACCAACAACACCGACAGACTGCCCGTCTCCTGTCCCGCTCGCCCCAGGAGCTGGGGTGCGAGAAAGGACGGAGCGGAGATGCGGCAGAGGCTGGATACGAGCCAGGCTGAGCCTAGAGGATAAATAGCTGCATTAGGCGGGTGCTGTGCCTGAACTAATAAGCCCTGCAGGAGACAGGATCTGTTCACTGCAGCATCCTGCCAAGGCGTTGTGGTTTAACTGCCTCCAAACCTGACGGGCATATCCACGTGCTGCAGCGGTCCATCATGCCGCCGGAGCCACGGGGTGATCAGCTAGCTGGGATGCTCTGCAGGTGCCTATGCCTTTGGTTTCTCTCTCTGTAAATGAGGTGGGGGACAATGTTCCCTGACATCAGTTAGGTGGTTTGGGATGGAGGCCAAAATAGTCAAATCTCCTGCTGTACATTAAGCTGCTGGATGTGTGTGAGGGACCCATCTGCAGAACTGGTCCTGTTGCCATAAACACTATGAAGCCGTCGATCCTTTTGTTGTCAATGAGGCTGGGGGGATATGCTCTTCCAGTCTCACAGTCGGGCTGTAAATATCAGACCCAAAACGAGGATGCTGAAGCTTAATTGTAGCCACCTAAGTTTATTATTTTTTTACTTTAATCCCTTAATGATGATTATACTGTAAGTAGAAAATATAAAGCATTTTAGGAGCATTAAGTAATACTTAGAGGGCTCATTAATCCACGGTTAATATGCAGCCACCACTGAGAGGGAATGAAGCAATCATGCCGCCTCAGCATTACGCAGCATGCTGTCCCCGCCTGCCTTCAGGAGGGAAGTGGAGGATGCCCACTCCACCTGGGACCGCGGGAGAAGGCTGAGGTGGACAGAAGATGGTGGTCTGAGGTAGACACCACAAGGCACGTGCAGCCCCCCTAACCTCCCTTGTCATCATGCATTGGGGTTTTGGGGCAGATCTGCACCAACATCTTGACTTTTTCCCTAACAAAGACAGCAGAGCAGGCACCTTTTACTTTCAGCTTCCAACCAAAGTAAAATTCAGCTACCTAGCTCAAGGTTGAAGGTACTGCTTTGGAAAGGTGTGTGTCAGTGCAGCAACCTCTGTGCTTTTCCCTAGCAAAGGCAAAACCCTTGGGAGGTCAATCATAAATCATCTAGGCTTCACCACACCAATGACCCGACAAAAAAATAAATGTGTGGGAGTATTCTCCAGCCTTATCTTCACTGATGTACAAAAATGCTCTTCATCACTTTGGGTATTCTTGGTGGTTCCCCATGCACAACAGCAATTAGACTGTGCCTCATTCAGTCCCAAGCACGATGAGTTCCTGGAGCCGAAGCAGAGGCAGAAATCGCAGTGTCTGCAGTGCAGCCAGCCAGTCTCGGGGGTTTAATTCCAGTGGGGGGTAATTCTCGTAGAAAATGTCCTAATGTCATGCAGCAAATAACTTGTCAGCTCAGTGATCTTTGGGAGGTTCTTAACTGGCAGAAAATTCAAGGTGGTACTGTGCACTGCCTGAGGACAGGATAAAACAAAAACGGAGGGGCATGTCAGGCAATAGTAGATGTACAGGTACTACGTGGTCAAAGGCAAGGTGTTCCTTTGTCCTGCCAGGGAACTTAATTTTCCACATACCTCTCACCACAGGAAATGAGTACGGAGGCTGTCACAGTCCCAGATAATCTTTGTTGTGTATTATCTTAACTTCCAGTATGCGAGATACGGCTGAGGCTACTCATGTGCTGGCCAGGCTATGGGACCCGCTGAATTGCATCTTGGACGCAATACAGTGTCATGGCCAAATCTCCAAAAAGGTGCAAATCCTATCAATCCTGGGTAACTGCTTTTGTTGCAAAGCAAAGAGAGGAGCAAGAGCAGGAAGCCTGCTTTTCTGGTGGGCTCGCCTCTCAAACCCAGTCCCAAAGCTGAAGAAGGGAAGAAATGCATGTGCTCAAAGGGGTAAATCCTTCTCTGGACCAGAGCAGCAGGGGTGCAGGGCCTCCTGAGGTCCCAAGCCTGGAGCTGTGCCCTGCGGCTCACGCATGGGTGCTACCCTGGTGGGAAGTGACCTGTGGTGTACACGCAGCATTGGCAGCTGCCCCAAACTTCATGGCCAGGAAATGGGGGGTGGACAGGTCATCTTCAAAATATAACAGCTTGCTGCAAATCGGCCCCCTCCTTCCTGCTCTGTGCTGCCCTCATCGCTAGTGCGGACATATCCTCTGTGCCTCCGCTAATCCAGAAGCTATGCCTGGGGAAGCAATAAATGCCATACCATGATGTGATGCTCCTGATTTTCCAGAATTTTTATCTAAGCATAATCCATTGATGTTATTTAATTATCATAAAGCAGCTGCCTTATAACATCCAAAATACATCTATTTGCCTTAATTTTACAGTATGGTAATTAACTACCAACGACTTATTTAAAATGTATTTACAGAAGGAAATGTCAGAGATGCATCACTTTTTCATGCCCAGTAAATGCACCCACCATAACTAATTTGATATTTAATTCGCTTGCTTATGAGCTCACCTTTGAGAAAAATTAATTCAGAGAATGCGTTAGCTATGATGCTTAAGCAGGTTCTAGGAGAGAAGATGCACCAGCTGCAGGTCAGCAACAATTTTTTGCTTTATTATGTCAGGGTGTTTTGCTGTTCATACAGGCTTAATGTAGTTATGGCCTCCACATCATTTTTAAGTTAAACTATTAACCACACAGAAAATCAATATGCAATAGAACAACGCTAATTAAGCGAACCATAAATCAACCCTTCTGTAGACACAGCAGGTCCAAAGGCTTTCATAAAACTCCTGGCCTGTCATGATCAAAGGAGAGGAGACTGTTACCATGAACAACGCGTTTCTGTGCATCAGATCTGGGTTAAGTGATATATACAGGCTAACAAATATTAATTGGGAAGGGAATTTGTGTCTGTCAGGACCTAGTAACAGTGCGGTCCTTCAAGGGTTCCTTCTGCTGTGACTCCCTGGACAAGATGGGAATTACACAAGTTAAATGGCTCTTCCATTTCCGCATCGTGCTCACGCATATTGTTCTCCTGGCAAGTGCAGCGCTGGTCCCTCAAATGAGGGTCATACCACCATTCCCTGGGATCACTGAGCTGCCTCTTAGCCACCAACCCCAGGAACTGCAGGGCATCACGCTTGTGTCTTCTTTGGCCTAAATGAAGTGTGAGTTGCAAAGCTGAGGATCTTCCACCCCTCGTCACTGACTTTGTGTACTCGCAGCACGTTCATCCATCACTGAGGACAAGCATCCGGAGGGAGCCTGCAAAGCTGGCAGCAGGGGCGGGGGGAAGGAGGGACCCCGTTTTGAAACTTTGACATAACACAGGGTGAAGCTTTGCTGAGGGTACAGTGACATTTTCTTGCCTCCCAGACATAAATTCACATCCTTTAAAGCTAGAAGAGGTTCTTATGGTAACCTAACCAGGCCAGCTGCACAAATCCAAAGCCAAGTCCCTTTCTCAGGAGCTTAAGGCCATAACTTCAGCTCCCTGATGTCTTTTAGAAAGACCTCGTTTGGACACAATGATTTTCATCGATAGAGATCACATGTCTGTGGGCAAAATACTATATTTTTAGAAATGGTACTGTCAACAGAAAAAAAGGCTACATTTGATTATCTCGGAAGGGCTTTGGGGAAGCTGGGAAGGGGCTGTTCAGTGTTTTCTTCTTCCTGGATGTTAACAAAATAGCAGCAACTATTTCCCACACAAAAAGCCTGGAAATTAAGATTCCCTCCCTCCTGCTTGGGAGAACTTTGATATCCCCACAGAAACACTGTGTCTGTTGTAAAAAACAGAGAAACTTTGCTGGGGGTTGGAGGGGAAGCAATGAAATAACCCCAGAAAAATCAATTACAGCTGATTGAC
This sequence comes from Aptenodytes patagonicus, assembly GCF_965638725.1. Lineage (NCBI taxonomy): Eukaryota > Metazoa > Chordata > Aves > Sphenisciformes > Spheniscidae > Aptenodytes > Aptenodytes patagonicus. Next base: position 194,993,814 of record NC_134949.1, on the reverse strand, counting down.
AATAGAGGTTTGTATCGATTCGGTGAGACTCCCCTTCCTTAGGATAGTTTTGCAATAGCCTTACATTCCCTTGGCGTTCACTGCATCAGCCTGTTCCCTCCACGGCGACTTTCCCCCGTGCTCCTCTCTCTCCCAGCTCTTGCAGGTGCAGTTACAGCTCATCTCGACTGCTGGATCAGCACTTCATGCCCTCTGAGGCTTTGTGAAAGTCACCCCAGCTTGCAAAACCACTGACTGGTGCTTCAGCACTCCATAAAAGCCAGCGATGTCTGCACACACCACTTACCACCCGCAGCAGAGTCCCAGCTCTCTCCACTGCTTTCCCACAGTAGCTGCAGCATCTTCCCCCTGCCCCATTTTGCCAGATTACTCCTTAACCTTTCCCCCAGTCACATCCTGACCCATCCAACTGGTTTCCCCATCCAGGAGCGGACGGACAGTACTCTCCTTGCAGATCATCTGCTCCTGCTGCAGCCCTGGTCATCCCACATCGGGGGATCAGCTGCGGGCTTTCTGCTCCCTCAGCCTTGGGGGTACCAGCCTGGCAGTGTTACAATGCCTTAATGCCCTGCTTCTGTTCTAATTAAATATCGAAACAGGGGACTGGATCTTCTTGTACTACTTTTTTTTTTTTTCTTCTCTGCAGTAGAGACGCCATGGTGCATTGGTCTGGAAAATATCATGCTTGTCTTTGGCAAATAGCCAGGCTTTCATAAAATGTTCCTCAAGTAGAAACTCCCAGTCTGCTTATAAATACTGTCACCTACGTTTTAGAGCTGGAAAAACCAAGGCCTTTCTGAGGTTAAAGCAAGGTCTGCAACACAGAAGGAAGAAAGCCCCAGTCTCCTCTCTTTTCACTAAGGAGGCGTTCTCAGTAATTCTGTGGGACAAGAGATGAAACCTCTTCTGAAGTCAGGGAAAGTCTCAGGGGCTCAGCACTTGCAAGTTCACACCTCCCATCAGTAGAAAGAAGGGGCTTTTTTTGAAGTTGATCAAAATACATTTGATTTTGAAGTTACAGAAAGCCATTAATTATGCAGTTTTTGGAGATAATCAGTCCAGGCACCTGCCACATACAACAAACAGAAATATAGTGCTAAAAAAAAAAGAAAAGTAAATGTAAGCTGATAGCATTTACAGTCCAGAAAAGGTACCTGTTGAAGGACAGACACTATTACCTATCTCACCTCAAAGTACATGAACCAGGAGCTTTGTGAGGACATTTCAGCTCCTGATAGGGCGGTTGTGCCAGCCCCAACAGTCTAGAAAATAAATTAAGAAAGTTACCTTCAAGTCTGTGATGCATCGTCTCAAGATGACATTAAAATTGTTAACCAAATCATAGACAAAATGAAGACGCTGTTGGGTCTCTGGGGGCAAAAGTGCAAATGTCATGCAAGATGCCTTCTGTTTGTCCCTGAAGGCAGCGCCTGGGCATCACCCACAGGATGCTGCCTTCCAGCTATGCCTCTGCCGGTGACGGTCACGGAGGGGAGACCTACAGCAAATGCCTTCTGCTGATTATTTGAGAGGAAGAGGGAAGTTTTGATCAAATTAAATCTGTGGTAGAATTTACTTAAGACTAAATTGCAGCTAAGTTTTATGTCCCTATTTCACAACAGGGAGTGCATTGTGCTTGTTTCCTTGAAATTTTACCCACCTTTGAACCAGAACTGGAGAATGGAGAGTGGAAGTGGGAGGTGGTTTCAATGCCAAAAAGGGGGACTGGGTTTTGGTTCTTTCCCTTTGGATGGGTATGGTCACCTCCCCACAGGGCAGGTGATGACCCTGGGGCAGGAGCGGCACACGACGGAGCTCTGGCAGCAGCAGCTCTGAAGTTCAGCATGGCTCTTTGGCCATTTTGCAAACCGAGCTCCCTGGAGAGCAACAGGGTAATTGTCCCGCAAGTGGTCGAATCTGCATTTTTCTGATCACTCGAATTCACTGCGAAACTGATGATAGTGCAGGGCTTGTACTTTTGTCCTGTCTTTTTCTTCCCCTTAATACAGCAGAGTGGTCCACTATTAATGGACATACATTAAACTGCTTGGCACAGCATGTTCAGCACTGAGAGCTGGAAATTATCATTTCAGGGCCACTGCTAAGGAAACCTGTTGAAGTGTCTTGGGGCAGAGTGAAAATCTAGTACTTGGGGATTAATTATCTGGAATTTAATGAGGCCAAAAGCCAGGCAGCAATTAAATGTCTGTAGATGGAGAGGGCAGTTTCGTAACAGACCTCAGTGGTGAGGCTGGCTTAAAAAGTTTCTGCTCTCTCATCTCAGTCTCTTACCAATGTTACCATTTTTGGGGCTGGGCTGTGAACCAGATTGCTGAAGTGATCTGCAGTGCAAACTCTTTTGGGGGATTATATTTGAGCTGTGACATTTCAAAATTAGGCTCAGGTTTCTGCCAAATTGGAGCAACGAAGAAGACGTCTGTGTGTGCGTGCATGCATGTGTGCATTTATACACATCAATATAAATTCATTCCAGAAGTGATGTTTGCACAGAGAAAGTACAGTGTCAAAGTCCAAGATTGGCCGGTTATGTCTATACTGCTAAATGAAAGAGGAACGGGAAGCAATCTCTTGCCTGAAGCCAAATGCCGATGACTTCTTCAACTGATTAGGGTTAGCTCTCGCTCTAGCAATTTCACCTTGCAGACATGTAGCTGGAGTGGTGCAAACAGAGCCAGGGAGTGAGCTGATAATTTGGGTATGTGGATGACCAGCAGTCCAGTGCTTGGGTTCACGACGTGATCTTCTTTTGCTGGACATAGCCGTATATCCCTCTGCAATGAACATACACAGCTCCAGATACCGGCTTTGTGTTTTGGGCCCATCTGTCTGATGTAATCAAATTCAGAATATTTTGGTTTGATTTTTGACCTTCTTATTTTTATTTGTATATGTAAATATACAAATAAAAAGGGTTTTTTTCACAGTAAATTATACTTTGAATAAGTCAACAGGAAGTCCTATTTTTTCCTGATTTATGTTAAGAAATATGTGAATAGTTCTTATTTAGTGCTTTTAAGAAAAACAAGTTGCACGGTAAAACTCCTGACCACTGTTATCATCTGCCATATAGGTGTCTACTTTGCATTAGCCAAAATCCAGTCCTATCCCCTCTTTAATCCAGTCCAGTTTTTCTGCAGAGTTCATATTTCTCTCCAAGTACAATAACCGTATCACTTCAGTTATTGCTGTCATAGCAAGGAGATCAGACACACTCCCTGGCTTTTCCACACAATATATCAACTCTGGTTATGTAAAATATTTCAATAAATTATTACATCAGACAGGACACAGACAACAAGTTTAAAACACTACAGCATGACACATATAATATGAAATTATAGGCACACTACCTGACTAGGTATGTGTGTGTATATATTAATTTGCATATGGGGCCTAGGAAAAGACTTGAGGGATTGGAGATAATTTTATTTTTTTAATCAAGAATCAGAATATAACCACTCTGGGCTTGAGCAGAGCCCTTTTTTGCCTCTTACAAAAAGACTGATGGTTTTCTTACAGCTGTGGACCAGCTCTCCTTCACATACTTTGTTTTTTAAAGCTATAATGAGATCAGCCATAGCTCAGCTTTCCTTAACTCTCCACAGGCTTGTATCAACGCAGATGTTCATGAAGAAGAGATAATGGTTTAAAAGCTCTAATTTTGTTACCCTCTCTACCATCTAAGCTGATCCTAATGTGATTAGGAAAGTCCTTTCTTACTTAGGCAGGGTCAATTTGTCTCAGAGGAGGTAGGGAAAGGAGAGACTGAGGGTGCCAGTGTTGGCTCCATGCTCAGAAATGTTATCTTGGCGGCTAGGAGACTTGTTAATGCAGTGTCCTTCATCACATCCAAAGGCAGGGGAGAGCAACCCATTTTAGTCATTCCTTCTTTATTTGCATTTATCTGGAAGCAACGGGCTGCCATGTTTCCACAAGTGCACTTTATACAAAAAGAGGCTCCCAAACGTGGTCACTGTGCTTGCACCAGATTGGGCTGGGTTCATCACATCTGATTTATCACACAGCTTCACCTCAGTGCAGTGGAGGACCACAAGAAACCCAGTGCATCGGGCAGCAAGCTGCCAAAGTGTTGACACAACACGTTTGGCTGCCAGACCTCCTAAGCATTTCATATCATTCACAACCAGACAAGGAGAAGTTACTGCAGTCGTAAGGAAGTTTAGCTTAAGGTCAGAAAATACCAGGATGCTCCCAAACCCTCAGAAGCTCTTGTGAAATAATAATAATAACTGAGACAGGGAGGAAGCCCTAAAGACATGTTGCTGCAGTTTTGGCTGGTGGGCCGGCTGGTTGGCTATCAGCGCGGGGAACATCACAGGCAGCAAGTTGCAGACTGGAGGGTCGGGGTGGGCTGTGGGGGTCACGCTGATTTCAGAGCTATGTGCCACCAGAGTGGGACAGGAGCAGCAGGAAAGGAAGGGCAGAGCTGCAGGATGAAGCCCATCAGAGGAGAGACACATGATAGAAGTGATGCTGAACGTGCCTGCAGTCGGGCCACGTCTGCGCTGCATTTTGGGACGGCCTCACACCAAGGAGGTGTATGGAAAGGTTAAAGAGAAGATCACTTTTCTTCTGCATTCACCTAGAGCAGACCTGGGTGGAGAGAAACACGTCTGAGCTTTCGTGTGAGTACTCTTGTCTGGCCACGGGGTGTAAATTACTACTTCCTTCCACCATAGCTCTCCATTAGAGGTCACGAACAAACTAATTTTAAAAAGATGGTGTTACCCTATGCCTACAGCCCCCTTCTTCACCCCTGGCAGTAGGCAGCTACTCAGGCACTGTCTTCGCCACCACACCTGAAACGTGAGCAGGCTACCACAGCTCGAGTTAACCTGCCTCAGCAGGGGCTGAAGACCACACTTCCAGTCTTATAGAATCATAGAATCATTTAGGTTGGAAAAGACCTTTAACATCATTAAGTCCAACCGTAAGCCTAACATTGCCAAGTCCACCACTAAACCATGTCCCTAAGTACTACGTCTACACGTCTTTTAAATACCTCCAGGGATGGGGACTCAACCACTTCCCTGGGCAGCCTGTTCCAATGCTTGATAACCCCTTTGGTGAAGAAATTTTTCCTAATACCCAATCCAAACCTCTCCTGGCGCATCTTGAGGCTGTTTCCTCTTGTCCTATCGCTAGTTACTTGGGAGAAGAGACCGACACCTGCCTCACTACAACCTCCTGTCAGGTAGTTGTAGAGAGCGATGAGGTCTCCCCTCAGCCTCCTTTTCTCCAGGCTAAACAACCCCAGTTCCCTCAGACGCTCCTCATAAGACTTGTGCTCTAGACCCTTCACCAGCTTCACCACTGGCTCAGCCCATTTCCTTCGTGGATGCCTCTGACAAAGCTAGCGTGTCAGTCTTGGTCTCATGCTGATGTGCTGTCCTGATCTCTCGTTTCTTATGCACTTATTTTCTGGTTGTCCTGATACAAATCACAGAATTACCCTGGCAATTCCAGCTCACAATGCTCCACACTGCTTGCTGCTCATGTGTTTCCTCCTCTGCAGACAAGTGATGTGTGGTGTGCATCAGCTCTTCAAACTGCGCAGGTGAATGTTTCCTACAATCTTTTCCCTACAGGTGTTTCTAGCATAGGTCTGGGGTTGCTGCTGTCATTTGGGCTCTTTGCACACCCTGCGTTTTCTCTGTGTCGTGGCAGTGGATGGAGGGACCGGCTCATTTGATGTTTGTCACTTCTGTCTTGTCTCAGCATTGTATTGCAAGGTCTTTCCCCACTACTGGATTGAGTGCAGATGTTGCTCAGCACTGTGGTCTATCTTTTCCATAAATGGCACAAACACAAGTTTGTTTCCAAATGTGTCTTTCTCAGTATTTCGAATTTTTTCACTTCCTGCTTTTTCAGTCTTAGCTTTCGGTCATGTTTCAGCTTTGTTTGCCAAACTGCTCTTTCATTAAGTGTGAGTGCCCCTGCAGCTGACATTGTTCAAACAGGATTTTCAGGATTACAATAGTAATATTGCCGAGACCTTATACAAAGTGGGAACATTTCTTCATGTCTGATGCAACCAGGTGTTATAAACTTCCAGTAAAATGGCTACTTTCAGGCTGTGGCTCCTTGCCTGTTCTGTGGCACCAGAGCCCTGGAAGTGCCATTCCCATTTCCTTCATGTCTTAGCAATCTGCCAGGGGCCTACAGAGTTTGGTTTCTTTCATGCAAACGTCCATTTTCTAGTTTTCTTTCCTTTCGATCTTCACTAACATTTCTTGCCCTTTTGCCCTTTGTGGTGGGTTAACCCTGGCCAGCAACTAAGCACCCAACAGCCACTCGCTCACTCCCCACTAGCAGGATGGGGGAAAGAATCAGAGGACCAACAGTGAGAAAAACTCACGAATCAAGATAAAGACAGTTTAATAAGTGAAGAAAAGAGAGAAAACAAAGAACAAGTGATGCAAATGCAGTCACTTGCCACCTCCCACCAGCAGACCAATGTCCAGCTGGTCTCCAAGCAAAGACTACTTTGGAAAGACTACCCCCCCCCTCCAATTTATTGCTGAGCATGATGTTGTGGAATATCCCTTTGATCGGTTGGGGCCATCTGTCCTGGCTGTGTCCCCTTCAAACCCCTCGCCCACCCCCGGTCAACTTGCTGGAGGGGCAAAGTAGAAGCAGAGACCTTGATGCTGAGCAAGCACTGCTTAGCAATAACTAAAACATCCGTGTGTTATCAACGCTGTTCTGGTCACAAATCCAAAGTCCAGCACCATATGGGCTGCTGTGAAGGAAGTTAACTCCATCCCAGCTAGACCCAGTGCTCCTTATTTTGATTTCACTCCATGCCCTCAGTGACTCCTCCCTTCATGCACAGTGCTCCTTTCTGATGCCAAATACAGAAGACGCCTGACTAAATGGAGGGTCCCATTTTACCCAGTGGAGGGAAATAGGCATGCCTAGAGAAGATGCAAAAGCAGATCAGAAGGTGAGCCCAGAGGACTATACTATTTACTTTGACTGTTCAGAGAGCCTATATTGACTAGATCATATGCAGATGCCTCTGAACCTGTGATGTTAGGTAAGATGAATCACACTTTTTTTTGGCGTTGATGAAACCTTTTGGTAATCTTAAAACTTTAAAACACAGAGCATAAAACTTTAACCAGATTTCTCTTTTTGAGATCGTAGATACTCTAACCCAGCAGATTGCCACCTGCCACTACCTAAATGGTCCACATCTTCAAAGGTATTTTGTTCTGTGACTCTTACTAAAATCTGAATTTTTGTCCTTAAAAAGAGTCAACACCATGACATACTACATACATCACTGTCCACTTGTGTACAAATGGAAATACAACTCTGGCTGTGTTTTTTACCCCTATACCTTTGTGGTAACCCCCAACACCAACAAATCACAATGAAAGTGTTTCATTTTCATTAGCTGGAGGGACGATGAAGATTAAAAGGGAGAACAAGAACAAAGAAACCGGATTTTCTTCTATTGGTCACGCTGGCTTTCTATGCTGGAGAGAGGAAACTGTAACCCTCCTTTTCTAGGTCACTTTGTTCAGGCACCTTTTGCTATGCACAAAGAGATTCCGTAAGCAGGATATACACAACTTTGAAGTATAACACAGTTATTTATTGGTTGACACAGACATGAGAAGCTGGGATTTAATGTACTACCAGGCTAAGCATTAGTATGTTCAGTGTCCCCGATAAGACACCTGAAGAGTCCTTGCCGGCCAGGCAGTCAGCCATCAGATGGGGAAGGGCTGGTTTCTACTGCGCTTGTGATAGTGCTGCTGAGTTTCTGGTTTCCAGCTCTCTGTGTTGCCCTCTAGGATTTTATATCTTCCCATGCTGGTGTTTTTCTTCCCAAATCCTGGAGTTGTTCCCTATCCCCATCTCAGCAATCCTACCTCTGTTTGCCTTTTCACCTTTCTCAGCTCATGAGTCGCTGCTCTACAGACTTTCTCCCAGCTCTTCCTCAGCAGTCTGAGCCAAGGCTATGTAGCTGGGCTGAACCAGAGCCAGGCGCTGGATTCCTGGATCACAGAAAGCTACATTTCTAGGAAGAGAGGAGGTTGCAAGAGTGTCAGGGCATAAGTGATTTATGGATGCGCAGATCCGCAAGTGATTTTTTGCCGGGCACCAAGATCAGCAGTGCCGGTGAGGATAAATATTATGACTGATGGGTCCTGGCACCATGCCAGGCTTGCATGCCTCCGGTATCGTGTGCATATATCGTGTGCGCATCTAGGGAACCCCCACACAAGCATTTCAGGCTGAACCCCTAATCTGGCTGAGACTAGTTTAATTCTTCCTGCCCTCTTCTGCAGCCACAGCCACCACTAGGCTCAGCTCCCATTGGCAGAGCAGAGACCTCCCGTACCTGGCCCCTCCTTTTGAATGCATTTTCCCAATATCTTCATTCAAGGTGTCCCCTTTTACTCAGCTGGCTGTATGAGACCCATTTGGTGCAAGCTCGAGTGTGGTGTCGCAGAGCAGAGTAACTCTTCTGCAGTCAATAGACTGAGATATCCAAGGTTTTCAGTGGTCCTCCAATATATAGGGGACGGATAAGTTCCCATGATGGGTGGTGCCTTAGCCAGTGTAGGGACAAATTTTGATATTTCCTTTACCTGTCCATGAACATGACCCGTTGGGGACTCAGGGAAAGATCCAGCTCCTAAAATACAATTAGATGCTATTTGGTCTCTAACTCCAAAAGACTCACCTGACTGCTCAGACACTGTAAGAGCCCCCGTACACCAAAGCTGGCCCTGAAAATGTGCTAATGTGCTTAGTGTGCCTCCTCGCCCCTAAAGGGCTGACATCTTAGGACACCATCTTGCCTAGCTCAGCGTCTCCCACTTGTACCTCTCTGGGTGCAAAATCAGGCAGTCCCATGCTCCCCAAGGGACTAGATCCTGTAATTAATTTGTGAGTGTACCCAACACAGAGTGACAGTACAGAGGGCAGGAGAAGACACAACTCCCTGGCAGCAGCCTTCAGTCTACGTTTCATTCACTGCTTGCAGAGCAACCTAGAAGCGAGAAGTCTCTCCCATGAGGTAGGAGCCACATCTCCTACTTCCCACAGGAGTGCCCTAATGGTGGAAGGGATCAGGGCAAGGATCACCCTCCAGTGTTTCTGCTGAAGCAAGGTCATCATATAGTGAAAACCACAAGTGTCTTGGGCTAGAAGAAATATGACTCCATACCCACGTCTCTTGTGGAAACAGTGAACTGCAGCCTGGTTTCTTTTAGCTACTGACTGTCTCCTGTAAAACACAATCCAGAAAAACTAGGACTGGATCCTAAATTTATCTTCCCTCACGTCAGCATGCAAACTGTGAAAGCTTCTGCTGTCCCCGTGTCTCCCTGCTCCTAGCAGCGCAGCTTCATAGCGGAGGTGCAATGGCTGCAGAGGAGCTATGCTGGCTTTGTTCAGCTAAGGATTTGGATTTATAGCAGTTCACCCTTTCTGTACAGTCCTTTTTTCAAGGTAGCTATTGTGCTCAGTGCTAGAGAAATAATAATAGCAAAAATAATGAGGGTGATAGTACAGTAAAGCAGCCAAGTGAGAAATGCACCACTGCAGTGCAAGTGAGACCTGTTCTGGCTGCTCAGCATCTGCTCTTCTCCCTGGAGCCACGGCTCCTCTACCAGCAACGTCTACAAAACCTTGAGGTGTCTCCACTGAAACATGATGTCACCTGCACACAGCTGAGCATGTTCAACTGAATGTGACCCTTCGCCAGGTGTCTGTAGTTGTGCTGATGGGATTTGGATGTATAATGAGAAGCCAAATTTACTTGAGATACCCTTGCTCCATAGTGCCAGTATCAGGAAACAAATGACATAAAAGGAAAGTAATGCACTCCTATGCCCGTACTATACACTTAAGATTAATTCCCTGTAACTGAAACTGATTGTTCACATAAATCTCACCCTGCTTTTAAGCTAGGACATAACCTCAGCTTAATTGATATTCGTACTTGAAGACAAAGAAATCAATTTGGCACGTCTAAAAAGCCTTTAGGTTTTTCACAGAGAGAGACTTTCCCTGGTAAACGAGCTTGTCTTTTTATAGGCTCGGGTTTGTGAACACAGAAGATATGCCTTTAATAGTTACATGCATAGATATAGCTCTCCTTGGTGGGCTTGGAAACAAAACCACCTTCTGGATGCATCCTTACCGTGGTCTCCTTGGCTTTCAAATGCCTGGGCACATGAAAACTTGCACAGATAGTTCCCATTCTTTCCCTCGCTGTCTCACTATTCTAGGATAAGGTGCCCATTTATTATTATTTATGAGTGTGTACCCAATCAAGCCCTGTGGAGCACCTACTGAAATGTAGGTATGCCACTTCCATTCCTGTTTTACTGTTCTTTAACCACTGCCCATCCAGTAACATCCTCAGATTCAGGCAAAAGTGCACAAATTAGGTGGGAAAGTTCATTTTACCATCAAACCTGCAGTGTGGGCATATCAGCATAAAAAAAATATAATGTGTGAGAAAGCTCAGCCCCATTTCTTGCTGACTGGAGTTTGGATGGGGTTAGCCGTGTACCCTCACAAGCACACCCCCCCTTAAAGCTCTAAACCAAGCAGGTGGGAGAGGAAGGAGTCTGTGCTAGATTTTGAAATGAGCTTGTACAGCAGGTTCACTTCATGCTTATCATGCCTTGTAACATGCACTGCCTCCATGTCCTACAATTTATGTGCTAAGTATTTCTAATATAGCAACCACATTGATTTCAAGGGCAGTTTGCAGAGCGGTGTGACTCTTCAGCTGACAGGGAAGGTAAAGCCTGAATGCCCTTTTCTAGCCATAGAAGAGCTGCGGTACAGCTGAGGAGTTGAAATCGGTCCAAAAGAGCTGCTGACACAACGTGCGCTTGAAGGAAGAGATGTTTTTTACATAGTGCCTTATGAAAACAAACACGTAGCTGACATGTAGCTGCATCTTGACATAAGATGCCAAAAGAAAAAGCCTTCCACGGGAAAGTGCTTATTATTTTCCCTTCCCAATGACTGAGTGCTTAGGAAAAGTGCCAAAAGATGTCCCTGAGGGATGACAGACTCTGTGCAACCATTAACCTTCAATGGCTTGGGAAGCAGCACATGAACTCCCCTGATGTGAATTTCTGACTCTCGCCTGTGCAAGCTGAGTCACCTCTGGGTGTAGGAAATTTGGGTAAGGCTGTATCCACCAAGCCGCAGCAGGCCAAGACCATAGCACTAACTTGCAATCATCCATGCTGTGTGATGGCCAGCAGTCTCCCTGGATTTGCCCCATGCCAGCAAGCACTCTCCTTGATGGGCTTGGAGAGATTTGGGATTGTTCCAACCAGGCACAACACAGAAGCCACCCTGTGTGAGAGGCGAGTTGAACCACATGGACACAAGCTATGCCACTTGTCTTCAGGGCCAGGGAATGGCTCCTGGCCTGTTTTATTGACCTGTATAAAGGCTGATAAATTAGAGATGAGGTCTGGGTTTGAGGTCTGGACCTTGACCACCTGCATCACTTGTTCCTTGGCATGAGTTCAGGCTACCCTGTCTCCCTTCAGCAAAGGTCTGTCTCTAAGCCAGGTTGTGTCACCTGAGCTTGGGACCAGAGATCTGTCCCTAGACCTCCTTTATTTGGCAGTTTAGGCCTTGCACATAAGACCTGTGCATCATTGTCCTTTAAAGGCTGCAAGCCATAGTTAAAAAAGGGATGCTTGCTTTGCCACATGGAGTCTTTCACACGAGGGACGAGGTGTTATAGAGTTTTTCAGCTACAGGGTCAGTATCAAGGTATGTCTTCATACGGCAAAGAAAGGGCATGGAGGTACTCCAGCTAGCTGAGATCCTGAAAGCAGTCTAGGGTTAGCGTGGGGTATTGATGGTTCTGTCTCATGGCTCAGTTAGGGCAGAGTTCAGGGGAGAGCAGAGATGTTATTAGGAGAGCCTAAATTCATAAAAGCACTAAACTGAAGAAGGACATGGGGACAACAAGAGGGCCATGTTTGAGGCAACATGGGGACAAGCCAGTGCAGGGCCAGGAAGATGGATCAGAAAAGAGACAGAATCAAAGGGCTGAGGGTGACCAGGAAGCTCAGGAGCCAAGGCAGGAGCAGGGTGGAATTTGTCTCAGCTAGTGTAGGATCTGAAAACCAGATGTCTGCATCTGAGCTTGGCTTATTCAGCCTCAACTCCCCTTACAGGCAGTGGAGAGAGAAATAGCCAAGTGATGCCAGAATCAGGACAACGACAGACTGAACTGGGAAGGAAGTTTAGCTATAACTCTGCTGCTCTACAGCTTCAGATGGCTTAGCTGATGTTGTTTCACATACAGGCTACTCTAATTTTTCAGCCTGCATTCCTTTAACTACAGTCACCTGTGTAAGGCCAGTAGCAAGGAACTCCAGCAAAAGGGCATTTGCAAGTCAGTTCATGTTGATACTGCTGTCACTGATGCTCATTTTCACATTTGACTGTTAAGAAAGAGTTGTACTTTACCTTGCTCCATATCTTAGTGTAAATTTGCTGTTTAAAACTCTTTTTTACCTCAATTTCTCATCCTGAAACATTCACTTTCCTCTAATTTTCTGCCAGTGTCACCTTGATGTCCATCAGCTGGAGTTGTGACTGTGTTTCCCCCTTCCTGTTCTCTTACTGTCCCTTCTACTTCACTGCCTGGGTTGCACGGCTTGAAAAATACTAGCCAGCCATCACTGTCACTAGTGCTTGGCACTTTTCTAAGTACAGAAGGAAATAAAATATTGAGCGATAAGTGAAAATGAAACAAGAAGCAGTATGGCAGACCACCACAATGTTGAGGTTCTTGAAGCACAAGGTTTTTTTCCTTGAACCATTCTCATTTCACAAGATCATCCATGTAACTACTGTGTAACCACAGGCAGTACCAGGCCCACAGCTATTCAACACAACACCGAGTCTTCTCGATAACCTATTAATTTGGATGATCTCTGATCAGTTTAAGCTGTGGCTGATTCAGATCCTGTACATCTCTGCTGCTGCTCGTTGCCATTCTGATAAACAGCAACAGAGTGAAAGGAAGAAAGCAGCATGGGCCTGCTCCTCCATTTACTTAATGTATCCTCAATAGCATTGCCCACATAATATATCTGTTACCAATCAATACTTGATATAATTTTAGCAAATGGTGCTGGAGCAAGCCCAAAAGATAAAGCAGATCTTAGTGTAAAAGAGGCAGCAGGAATAAATGAGGAGAAAGCTCACGTGGGAAGCAAAATGGAGATGTGACTTGCAGGTCCGACTTTGTAATGCTGACCTAGCAACCCCAGGTCCACCAGAGAGACAAAGCAGCTCTGGGGAAAGAGCATTTGTGGTGAATGAGTTGGGACTGCAGCAATGGAAAGGGAGTGGGAGGTTTCCCACTGTAACTGCATCAGCACTTTCTGTGGAAACAGGTTCTCCACTGCCTGCCTTGAAGTTAGCTGCTCTCACCAGTGCTGACAAGACTCCAAGCAGGGATGAGGTTAATGATCTGCATCCTAAGCTGGTGAGTACTGGGTCTGCTCTGGTTTGCAGTGGTGGAGGAGTTGTCTTCATACAGCCCTGTTCCGTGCTGGAGTGCGCTGGCCTAAGTGGCTGTGGATGGAGAAAAGCAGTGAAGATATTAAGTCCTTCATTGATCATTTAACTTCTGGGCTATGGTCTAAATCTGAAGCGGTCTTGCCATATAGCTGCACACAACAACCTTGCAGACCCTCCTGTTTGTGCTTCTCTGAGCCCATGAAAACAGGACAGTCAGCTCTGCTGCTCTGCTTCTCTGCTGTAGAAGAAAGAGTTATAGCTCTGATTTCTTTCCATCCAGTGCTAAGCTGAAACCCCAACGTGGAGAGGAAAGATATAACCCAACTCCACACAGTAAGGGTAAGATACTGCTCTGAGTACTTTCTCTTCATGTGGATGCACTAAACAGACCTCTATGAACTAAGGGTAATAGGACAGTTTTCCATCCTATGTTAGATCAGAAAAAGGAACAACTAGTCAACTAATGACTAGCTAGTAGCTAAGTGGCAGTTAATTCTTACAATTTTCTTTCCTTCGATACATGAGACAATGCCAGGGCACCGTGTCGCACAGTGGGAAATGCCCGGTGTGTCAGCGTAGGTTGCAGGAAGGAGCAATGCTGCTAGATCAGAGGCTGTTGGCAGATCTGAGGGTCCAGGGTGCAGCTGGAGCACAGTCTCAGACTGGGACAGGCACTGTGGTGCTGAGCTACACATACATGATGTACAGCCCCCTCAGTCTAGGGGCAGGAGGGTCTGAGCAGAAGCCAAATATGTATGTCTTGAGCTTGAGACTCTGCAGGACTGCTAGGGTCTAATTTTGCCTTCACACAGCTCAGAGTCAGGTTATCCATGATGTTCTTCAGTATTTCCCCTAAAACTTGAAAGATATTTGTTTCCCAGCACTGAGGATGCTTTTGAAGGAGACCAGCTTTGTTACCTGGCAGCAGGGACCGGTCTGCAATCAGCATCAGGCTAAGTGCACAGGAGTCTGCCACAGCAGCTGCTGTTGGGAGCAAATTGTCCTGTCCACTGACCCCCTTTTGATTCAAAACCTCTTTGGTGGGCAATTTAGCTGCAGGCAGCAATGGCGGGAAAAGGGCCAAGCAAGTACATGGCTAACTGCTCCTTTGTCTGTATGAAGTCCGACGTGTGGCAGCTAGATTGCACTCCCAGGTAGCAATGGGAGGAAGCCAGGGCAAGCTGAAAGTCCTGCTGGGCTCCGTGATTCAGGCCCACGGCTCAAGGTCCTCTTGTTGCTGAGCTTTTCCTGCATGTAATTCTAGAAAGAGCCTCTGGTAAAGGCAGTGTTCATCTCATTATCAATTCAATTTTTGTGACAGCCCTGCTAGGGCTCTTAATTTCTTGTGTTAAAACAACAAATGAGATGACCCAACTGCAATCTCTAATAGGTATCATGGGTCAGTAATCATTCATTTGTTATAGTGCCTCTCACCCGAAGGACGGAGATGAAATTTGTCCTCCTAATGGCAAGAGCTGTAAATTAGTTTTATTTCACTGTTAAATCTAGAGGCCTGAAAATTAGGATGACCAGCCCTTAGCTGGGAAGAAAATGTGTCAGCTCAAGGGATTTTCTGCATTAGGCAAATAGGCAGCTCATAATCACCCATTAAACAGTCACAGCGGCTGTCTCCTGACACCCTTTGCTACTCCAAGTCGTGACTTTCCTGCTGCACTGAATGTGGTGAAACTTTTCAAGTCTGACATCCAATTTGGGGCCAGTGACCCCAGCTCCACTTCTAGCCATGGAAGAGAAGTGAACATCTCCTGTAGGTGCTGCATGGTAATTGCATCTTTCCCTGAAGATGGAGATGTTCAAGATAGGGGTGATGAATTGCTCCATGGAGGTACATCTTATCTCCATTATTAAGGGAGCTTCAGGTGAGTAGCTCAGATTTGAACATGTCTATCTTTTAGACATATACATTTAGGTGAGACAAACCCCACCCAAAATTTATCTGGTTGTTTGTCACAGGTGTTTCTTCTGCTAAGTAATGCTATCCTTCTCCTTGAAGGCTTTGCAAGCCCTGTGGGTCTAAAAGATATTATTCCGAGTTAGCATGGACTCTCTGTGGATTTGGAAATTGCAGGGTGAGCCATCACTGCATGCTCATAGGGTGGAAAGGAGGGAAATGAAGGGTTTTAAAGGCAGATGGAAGCTATGTTGATAGAGGCATGAAGGTGCCTAACAGCCTTCACTGAAAAAGTAGCTGCCTGGGAAGTTTCAGAAACACTTGAGTGGCTCCTCCTGGGCGTGTGGGTATCTCTCTTGCAGTAACTACACACGGGATTCATGGCTTTGGCCTGACAGGCTGCACAAAACACCACACAGCCATTTCCGCTTGTTAAGCCTGGTCCCAGAGGTCTGCCCAGAGCTCTCCTAGCCCTATACAAAACCAGAAGTGGCGGTAATGCCCATCCCAACTGACTCAGGTTGCCACAGGGGCGTGCAGTTCCTTGCAGCAAAGCCATGCTGTTCACCCCAGGGTCACATCCTGACAGGGAGCCGGGAGCTCAGTGGCTTGAGCCCTGGGTGGTGAAGCCGTGCCCTCTCTTGCACACATGCACACTGGCCTGGGGAGGAGGTAAGCAACATTGCAGCATGAGAGATGGGGAGCAGGCCTTCCCTTGGTGTCCCACTCCCGAGACACCGCACTTCCTCCCTCCAGCCCTGACAGCCCTTTGGGAAGAAGGAGAGAGGTTTGTCCTGGGAAAGAAAGGCTGAAACGCCTTTGATGTGATGAAATGAGTGGTCTGTCATCTTATTCAATAACATGTCACACAGAAAGCTCTATAAAAAGCTCTCTATAGAAAGCTGAAAATACCAAAAAAAAAAAAAAAAAAAAAAAAAATAAATCCACTCCATTCTCAAATCCTCAAAACCCATAAGTGTATCAGAATAGTTGTACAATTATTCACTTTTATGATGTGCAAGGTATGCAGTATTGTACAGCCAGACAAGTTTATAAGAACATGTATTAAGCTGCCTGCATGGGGAGGACCTGGCTGAAGTTAAAACATAAAACATTCCCACAAAACAAGTGAGGGTGTGAGGGGGGACATTAAAGTGCAAGAATGGCTTTGCATAAGAAATGTGACACCTCTGCCCCCTTTCTCCAATGCAACACTTGCACTGAAATAGGAAATTTTAGGATGGAGAGCCAGAGAGACCAGAGCCAATAGAAAGAGCTTGTGATGCTGCAGCCAGAGCTGCACAGCCTACGCCAATGGATTTCCAGCAAGAGCCTCCCCGACTTTGAACATGAGCCGGCAGTGTGCCCAGGCGGCCAAGAAGGCCAATGGCATCCTGGCCTGTATCAGAAATAGTGTGGCCAGCAGGAGTAGGGAAGTGATCGTGCCCCTGTACTCGGCACTGGTGAGGCCGCACCTCGAATACTGTGTTCAGTTTTGGGCCCCTCACTACAAGAAGGACGTTGAGGTGCTGGAGCGTGTCCAGAGAAGGGCAACGAGGCTGGTGAGGGGTCTGGAGAACAAGTCTTATGAGGAGCGGCTGAGGGAACTGGGGTTGTTTAGCCTGGAGAAAAGGAGGCTGAGGGGAGACCTCATCGCTCTCTACAACTCCCTGAAAGGAGGTTGTAGCGAGGTGGGTGTTGGTCTTTTCTCCGAAGTAACAAGCGATAGGACGAGAGGAAATGGCCTCAAGTTGCGCCAGGGGAGGTTTAGATTGGATGTGAGGAAAAATTTCTTTACTGAAAGAGTGGTGAAACATTGGAACAGGCTGCCCAGGGAAGTGGTGGAGTCCCCATCCCTGGAGGTATTTAAAAGACGTGTAGATGCGGCACTTAGGGACATGGTTTAGTGGGCATGGTGGTGTTGGGTTGACGGTTGGACTCGATGATCTTAGAGATCTTTTCCAACCTCAATGATTCTATGATTCTATGATTCTATGAAAATAACTAGTCTCCAGGAGCTGCGGCTCTTCTGGGTGACAGGTCTCTAGCCTCTGGATTGTTCATGGTTTCCCCATGAACAACATTGTCATCCCCTGGTGATATCCAACCAGTCAGCCTCACCTCAGTGCCTGGTAAGATCATGGAGCAGATCCTCCTGGAAGATGTCGAAACATATGGAAGACAGGGATGTGATTAGAGACAGCCAACATGGCTTCACCAAGGACAAAACATGCCTGACTAATTTAGTGGCCTTCTACAGTGGAGTGACTGCATCAGTGGACAAGGGAAGAGCTATGGATGTCATCTACCTGGACTTCTGTAAGGCCTTTGATACAGTCCTCCACAACATTCTTACCTCTAAATTGGAGGTAATCGGGTTTGACGGATGGACTGTTAGATGGATAAGGAATTGACTAGATGGCAGTGTCCAAAGAGTTACAGTCAATGGCTCAATATTCAGGTAGAAACCAGTAACGAGTGGTGTCCCTCAATGGTCCATACTGGGACTGATACTATTTAGTATCTTCATCAATGACATAGATAGTGGGATTGAGTGCACCCTCAGCAAGTTTGCGGATGACACCAAGTTGAGCAGTGCAGTCGATTCGCTAGAGGGACGGGATGCCATCCAGAGGGACCTTGGCAGGCTCGAGAAGTGGGCCAATGTGAACCTCATGAACTTCAACAAGGCCAAGTGCAAGGTCCTGTACCTGGGTCGGGGCAACCCCAGTATCAATACAGACTGGGAGATGGATGGATTGAGAGCAACCCTGCAAAGAAGGACTTGGGGATGAAAAACTGGACATGAGCCAGCAATGTGTGCTTGCAGCCCAGAAAGCCAACCATATTCTGGGCTGCATCAAAAGAAGCGTGGCCAGCAGGTTGAAGGAGGTGATGCTCCCCCTCTACTCCTCTCTGGTGAGACCCCACCTGGAGTACTATGTCCAGCTCTGGGATCCCCAGCACAAGAAAGCCACGGACCTGTTGGAGCGGGTCCAGAGGAGAGCCACAAAAATGGTCAAAGGGATGGAACACCTCTCCTATGAAGAAAGGCTGAGAGAATTGGGGATGTTCAGCTTGGAGAAGAGAAAGCCCTGGGGAGACCTTATTGCAGTCTTTCAATATATAAAGGGGGATTATAAGAAAGATGGAGATATATTTTTTTTTGCCAGGGCCTGTAGTGACAGGACAAGGGGCAATGGTTTAAACTGAAAGCGGGTAAGTTTAGATTGGACATAAGGAAGAAATTTTTTACAATGAGGGTGGTGAGACACTGAAACAGGTTGCCCAGATAAGTTGTGGATGCCCCATCCCTGGAAACATTCAAGGTCAGGTTGGATGGGGCTTTGAGCAACCTGATCTAGTGGAAGGTATCCCTGCCCATGGCAGGGGGGTTAGACTAGATGATCTTTAAAGGTCCCTTCCAACCCAGCCATTCTGTGATTCTCTGATCCCTCTTGCTGGTAGCACACAAGGTCAGAACAGAGGTGCTGGTGGGCTACGGGATACCAGAGGATTCCCTCCCCAAAAGGGCAGTGCTGCAGGAGGGGCAGCGCGGAGACTGACTTAACCTCTCCTCCTCTTCTTTGTCTCAGATCTGAGGCATTTTGAGAGGGCAGGCTGGGGAAAAAATGAACGTTGTTGTTCTCTGTGCTCTGCTCTTTGTGCAGGCAGAGCACTGCAAACTTGGGGGCTGTCAATACATTACCTTTCCATAACCATGAATGTTAACTTAGCAGGTTTTTTGTTGGTTTTTTTTTTTTTTCTTCAAAAAAACCCTTTAAACTTTCACTCTATTAATAGAGATAATTTTCTTGCTGTAGGTGGAACATTGTCTTCTCTGGCTAAGCTGAACCTCCCTTTCTGTTCTTTGTTTCTACCTGCATCCTCCCCATGTGAAGAAAACTTCTAGAAGAACTATTCTTTGAGAATTTGAGGGGGAGGAAGAAGAAGGAACAGGCTACGATTTGCACAAAATTAAAAGAAGTATTTATGACACAAGCCAAATGTTCCCACAAAAATGTCCCTTTCCTTACTGCAAAGAATATATCAATGAAGCAGCAGCATACATTACACAAACTAAAAAAATTTCCCCAGACTTGCAGTTTGTTTTTCATGCCCAAAGCTAATGGCTCTCATTGGTTTTCTGGATTGCTTTGCAGTTTCTCCCTTTCTTAAGACTGACTGCACAAACTCAAGCCACACTTTCAGCTGACAGTGGAATAATGATGAATTTTGTGTTGTCTTGTAACAGGGAGACATTTTTCATTCAACGCCACACTCGTGTTGCAGGTACCCAGAGCAAGGGCAAGCTGAAAGCTCAGGGTTAGGTCACTAGTGGAGAAGGTGCAGGGGTGTGTAGGGGAAAGGAGAGTTAGTCTGAGCTCGGCACAATTTGTTTTCCCCTCTTCTCTTCCTAATGCTCCTGAAACCTGCGCGTGACCTCCACCACACCAGGCCATTGTGGATGGGTTTGAGATGCCCGTCACTCGCTGATACCAGCAGTGCCTCAGCAGGAGGGAAGTAGATGTGATTTTAAGCCACTCTTGCATTCCCCCAGACACAGTTCTCAGGAGAAAGTCCTAGCCAAAAATGAGGAGTATCTTATGGCTGATACATTGCTAAGTGATTGTTACAGAGATGTAGGCACGGGCACAGCCTATGAGACAGGACAGGGAGCCAGTGTCAGCAGCATTGGGTGCCCTGTGCTCCCTCCCTTCTCCACCTACGTGGCCGCAGCCCAGGATCTGAACTCAGCTGTGACCTGCCTGGCGTAGGCTTAATTGCTCATTATCCCATGCCAGCTGCAAGAGCAATGTGACGTAGACCATAGAGCAAATCCTTGTCCAGGAGGTGTGTGTGGATGGGATTGGAGACATGGGTCCCACCAAGAGAGGTTGCGGCCTTGCTCAACAATCACCACCTCATCCCTTCTCTCCTTCCAGCAGACCAGTAATGTTTGTGCCATCCTTTGGCACTCCCAGGGTGCGTTCCTGAAAGAGCAGTTAGTAAATTTAAATGTCATATAATTGTGATAGCTGGAGGTTGCCTGATGGAAGGGAAGCATTTTGATTGTCTCGGGGTAGATTTGGTCTAATTATCTCAGATGACACCAGCAAATCTGCTCCTCTTGGAGACATGCTGTTACTGTAGTAACTTGTAAATGAATATTGGATGATGAGTTATTAGAGCCAGTCTGAACTGGAAAGTTTATGAGCACAGTGGGCAATAATTTCTTCTTTTTTTTTTTTTCTTTTCCATATTAATTTCTTCCTCAGTGTGAATGTAAAACACAAAATCAACAGGTCAGATATAGGGCTTTTGTGAACTCTGCCTCCCCTCTCAGACAGAACAGATGCAGCCTTGAACTACTTTATCACTTTGCTTTTAATTAAAACCTATAATGGTTTTGCACTTTGTTAACAGGCTTTATACAAAATACAAAGTGGATAAAGGATGAAGTGAATCTTCAGATAATTCTACATTTTGGATTATCTCTTTTTACATACGCTGGCCGTTCACTACATCACCCAGAGACGCAACCAGCATTGCCTCATGAGCGATCTGGCGATAAACAGTGGTTACACACCGCCCTTCTGGAGCAAGAGCTGACAGCATGTGCCTTGGCTTCCAATATTTTCCCTGTGTGGCCAAAGGGGATGGTGTTTAGAGGCATCACCCTTGCTTAAACAAGGTATAAAATCTTCTAGTCCAAGGAGAAGAGGGTAAACTTCTCCATGCCCCAGTGCCTCAGCAGTTGCAATGCAACATCAAATACTCTGTAACTATGGTTTGTTGTCACTGCATTGTGCCCAGTCCTAAAATGCAACAAAGGGAATTCAAGTAGCAAATCAGGTCCTGAGAGCACTTCCCACTCTTCAGCCTGGCTTCTTCTGTATCCGTAGTGGCTACAGCCCCTCTGTGAGGCTGGGCAGTCTGCCAGGAGGAGGTTCAGGGTCCCCCAGAACTGAAATAGAGAAGGTAATGATCAGATTATCTCTAAACTACCAGCAGAGGAGGAAGCCCACGTTTCTGACCTGCAGCTGCCCACCCTTTCCACCTCTGTTGCTGATGGTGGCTGTAACTCAGGACCCGGGCTCTGGATTTGTCCCCAGTAGCCGTCTGCACTTCAGGGAGGCTCCCTGTGGTCGAGGCAGAGTCTGTCTCTGCTCCCTGCACAGTCATGGTGGGGACACTGGCTCCTGCACAACCAAAACAGCCTCAGTTCAGCTCCTTGCTTCAGTGCCTCTGCAAAGGCTTAAATGGTACTTGGAAGAGCACCCTCATGGGCTTCTCCTTGAGGAACAGGAGCAGTTCATTGTCTTCTATTGTTCCCCTTAGTTTTAAAAGCCCTTCAAAATTTCCAGGAAGCCAATGTTTCTGTCAGGGTGTCCCAAACCCAAGTAACAGAGAGCAGAAAGGCAACGTGGGTGAGGGTAGTGAGCATGGGTATAGGATAAACCTGCACTGACCAAGCAAGGATGCTGCAGACACTACAAGCATGTCTGGTCCTGTGCGTTCCCACAGTCATGGTCTCATACTGTCTTTACTCAAAGCCAGGATGCCTTTTTTCTGTTGTTACAGATCTTAAAGCTAAGATTCATCCTTGGTTAAGCCCTTGGAGCAGGCACAGGGCAATTACCCCAGAGCAAATGATGCAGATCAACTTGCCAATCTGCCAGACCTCCGCAGGTCCAGATGCTTCCATTTCATCCATTTCATCTCCATGCTTTTCATTTATTTTGGCTAGCAAATAACTGTGCCAGATGCTCCACAGGAATTGCCCATGTGCATGGTTATGCTTGTATCTACTCAATGTATTTTATTCCTCAAAGAAAGCACAGAAAGTGATCTCAGGTTAGCCACAGAGTAAAATCCAGCAAACACAGCAGCTAAACCGAGATCATTTGTCTGGGTGTCTGTGACCCATTTGCCGCTTTGGCTGAGGGTCAGCGAGGTGGTGCATCTCCCTTCAGCCTGAAACATAGGAAGTTTCGGTGTCCTCCCACATGGGTTGGGAATGGTTCATCCAATTTGGTTTTAAAGCAGTAGAGCTGGAGAGCGTGACCTTGCTCCACTCTGCTGGTGTCTACGCTTAGATCTCTCTCAGAAAGCATCTACGAGACTGAAATGCTTTAGTATGGATCCTGTTTATAGTTCGTTATAATTATATTGTTTTCAATATATTGAAGAATGTCGAGTTTCTTGATATTTTTTGCTTGCACTTCAAGACTGCATGACAGTTTATGTTGAAAACCCTGATTTTTGAAAAGCAAGCAAGGAGTTTTAATTTGAGAATAATGTCCTTCTTTCCATCTGGGATACATTTAAAATGCTGTAACATATTTTTGCTACATCAACCACAAAAACAAATTCCTTTTTTCCAAAATACTTCTAAAAATATGTGGTTTCATCTAAAATTCAGGGTCCACTGATACAGAGAAGTCTGGTGTTACAGTGTGGACATGTACTAAAGCAGCATTTTCTCTGCACACTCAGAGGTCTGTAATTAGCATGAGGACAGCCATTAACATATCCCATGCGCTGTGTCACCAAGTCACGCCTGATTATGTTGCAAAGTGAGATTAGCAAAATGAGCTTGAAGTTGTCCTCTCGCTGCCATTTGATAGTAGGGAAAACAAATCCTTCCACTGCCAAAGCTGCAACTAATATTCAGTACTTAAGAAATTCAACTGATGCATTCATAATGAATAGGATTTTGTGTAATTAAAATTTTAAAATAAATCCCCAACATGAGCCCTGGCTTGGACTTCTTAATTTCAGATATGGAAGTACAGCTTTTGAAGAAATAGGTTGAGGGTTTTTTTTTTCCTTCCTTCTCTTTTCTTTCATCTGAGAGATTTACAAAATCTCATTAGCATACTAAAAAATAGCAGAAGAGAAATTAAATGAAGACCAGAATTAAAAGACTCACTAGTTTCTTCATGTCACCTTTATAGTTCTTTTGAGCATCTGTCCCTGTGTGGTGGGTGTAAGTAACATGGAGGTGGATGTTAGTGGGTGGCAAAGCTTTTATGAGGCAGAAAGAAGCTGGGAATTAGAAAATTATTGGAGGCAGTTTCCATACAGATGAAAAGAAGCAATCAGACCCTGAGAAGCCAGAGAAGAGGAGGAAGACAGTAAGAAAACTGAACAAATGGCACATTTCACTGGCAAAGAAAAAGCCCATTTGTTTCAACAGAAACCCTGAAAGTTGCCATGGAGCTCTCACTCAAAGCATCCCAAAGCTGCAGGTCTGGGTCCCTCCTTGCCTGCAGAAATCTGTAGGTCAAAGCAAAAAATCCACCAAGTTCTCATGGCATGTTTCCAGGTTGCTCACCTACCTACGGGGTGACTGCATCCCTTGTTGTCCCTTGTCACACGTAGGGTGATGGAGGAGATGAGATAAGTGATGGCAGGCTAGCAAGGAGGTCCTGTAGCTGGGAGGAAGACCACGTTGCCCTGGAGAGCTGGAGTCCATTCATGCCTCTGCCTGGAAAGCCCTGCATGATACTGGAGAGTCATTTACAGCAAGCTGTTCATGGATAGCTTGTAGTTAGATGATCTCTGCTCCCCAGTTGCTCAACCTAAAGCCTTAGACCTGATTTGCGGATAGTTTGATCACTTGTAGCTGCATCTGAGGTTAATGGAGGCTGGATTTTGAAAATATCAAGTGCTCTGTGAGGCAATTCTACTATGAAAAATCAGGTGTTGTGTGATATAAGATGGGCAACAAAATATGGTCAGTACACTTGGATCATTAATCTCTCTGTGCCTAAATTCCTTGACCCTAAACTGGGAAATAATACTGCTGTTGTACCTTAGCTCAACATCATAGGTATCAGCTGACAGATGCCTGTGATACACAAACAGACACAGCCACAGCAATGAACCTCATAGAAGAAAAAATGAACTCCTAGAGACAGTTTTTAAAAAAATATGCAGTCTCAAGTTTGGGACTATTTTCACAAGGACAGCAAAAATAAGCTCATAGTCAAAATGCATGGGCTTCCCTCCCCCAAGTCCCACCCACAGAGAACTTTTTAAAATAACAAAGGTACCAGAATGGTTTAAGCTGGACAAAACAATGTGGGTTTCCCCACTGCATTTTTTCCCCACTCAGAAACATTTTAAACAGACCTGCAAGTGTTATGAGTCTATATATAAATACATACCTGTTTGCATAAGTGCATATATAATTTAATATATATTTTAAAGTCATCCTGAATCAGGTGTTATCCCAAAAAACACAAGTTTTACAGAGTTATACATGATAGGAAACTGGATCTCAGAGTAGGGTCAGCCGTAGCAGGAGGCAGCGTTTGCACAGGCGGTGGGTTTGTAACAGGAGGTGTGAGCACGGCCCCTCTCAACCCCTGGCTCCCACCGAAGGTCACAGCTGCCATGAACATGCACGGCTCCTACCAAGTCTCCTGTAATCCAACCAAGAAAGCTGTGGCTGAGGAGGAAAGAGTTTGGATCCACAGAAGGAGCAGATATGGGTTCCCTCTTGGGAGGAGGATTAGGTTGCTGCATCTCAGGGCGTGCTAAAGCTGGACTGGGGTAGAGAGGGAGCACTCTCTGCTAGTTCAGGCTGGCTGGCATGTCTGACGGCTTTATTTTCATCTCCGCCATCTTCCGTGTGACCCTGCTCTGAAGCTCTACTGTGATGGCTGTCAGACTACACCATTGACTTCCCCAAGCAAATAGCCCAGCCCATGGGTGAATTAATGAGTGTTTGCAAAGTTGTGTGTGATCACTGGATAAAATGTGACACTTCACATAGTGTCTGGAAAAGGGTGATTATTCACCGCATCTGCTTTGCTGTCAGAAAGCCTTATTGACTGGGCAGCAAACAAGTCCTTGTCCTCACTCCTTGGGATGATCTCCTCAGCATACGCTGCACTGTTCATGGGTGTGTAAAAGGCTGATTTTTTGCACATATGTGCATTACTGTAAGTAAAAGTATGAATGAGGCATCCAGACTCCCAGTATAGCACTGGGGAACACTGGAAAGTGCAGAAAGGTAACATTTAACCTTCACTCTGAAGACCTGAGCAGCATTTATTCTTCTATAATGAGGCAGTGCTACTCATCCTCCTTTTACTCCAGATCATCAGGGTCTGAGTCCTCTTCTTTGGGGTGGGAGGACTGGATTCAACCCTCAAGCCCTGAGGAGTTTGCAGCGAGCAAATTCCCCATTTGCAAGTCAGGACTTTAATGGCAAGACATTTGGCTGCTCAGGGCAGCAGCCACCTTTGCTCTCCTGTTTGAAGCTGTGCCAATGTGCAGCAGAGAAGCAGGGCTTGAGGGATCATGGTGTAGCTAGTGCCTGCACCCCACAGAGCTGGGAGCTCAGCCAGCAGGGCTGCAGTGTCAGTTGCTGCCCCTGTTTCAACTATTTTTACCATAGTTGACGTAAAGTCTTTGCAAGTTAAAATACAAAAAGTCCCCCAGAGCATGAGGAGCAATACCAAAGCCCTCCCTCCTGGGTGGGTGCCTCAGCTTTGCAGCTGCAGACTCAGAGGTATGCTTGTGTCTTCTCTACCTCTTGGAGATCTTGGAGATCTCTACCCCTTGGATCTACCCTTTGACCTTCACCTGGATTTTCTATCAAGTCACTGGTGACTGGAGGTGTAATGGTGGTAGGGAGCCATGGATTTACACCCTCATGTGAACAGGCATCTATCTCTCTCTCCACGGACTGCATTGTCTCCAGTGCAGCAGGAGAAGCCCATAGTGGTACAACTCTCTCCCGGCCAAAATAGGGCCGCCCTTCTGCTCCTTCTCTAGAAACCAGTAAAACCTCTGTGGGTCTGCCCCGAGGATGGGTTTGGTCCTGGCTGCGTGTAGAGAGCGGTGTCCGGGGGATTGTTCCTTTGGCATCTCGTGGGATGAAGTAAATTGTACTCCGGGGCTCTGCATGGGCTGTAAAAGGAGCTGATATTCTTTGGAGTTAGCCACCTACTCCTCAGACATCAAAGTTAGAACAGATGAGTCACACCTAGAGCGGTTTGTTGCATTTTTAGCAGAAAGTCTGTAGAAAGGCTGGGGCAGGACCCAGAAGCCCTGTGTCCTGGGTCCAAATATAACCTTTTTTTTTTTCCATAAGAAAAGCACCATGTGTTTATAAATTGCTCTTTGCCAAATGACTTGTTCTTAAAGAGAATTACACTGCAATAAGCTGCATCATTAAAAAGAAATTTTTCTGTGAGCGGCAGGGTCTGGTTTCCTGCGGTTTGGTGTCTTGTGGTGGGATTATCTCGTATCTAATGAGGAGCACTCTGGCTGAAGCCTTTTCTCCTGTTCATAAAGACATTGTCTCATGTGGGTACTCTGGTGTCTATAATACATTTGGGATCAAACTGCAGTTGTTTAGGTTCTCTCCTATCTGACAATGTAATATTGCCCACGTGGCAAGCTGTTCCTCCCTGGAGACGCAAAAGGGTCATACTTCTCTACCTTGCTGCCTCTTCTCACAAAACCGGTTGAAAATTAAAGCCTTTGAGACTTCTATCACACAGTTAAATTTGACTGAAATTGGCCAACAGGCTAAAAGATAATTGAGAATAATACTGGACTGACACAACAACATAATAAACCTAATTTTATTAGGTAATCGGGCAATAAATGATGGAAAGTAAATACTGGAGCAGATTAAACATGGGAAAAAATGTTCATAAATATTTATTCAAGCATTTAAATGCACTCAAGGTGACCATTTTATGCCTGTTTTGCATTTCAATTTTAGAGGTTCTATTCACAGCCATATGAAAGACCAACAAGGGCACAGGCACCCCAATAGTTACACTCATACCTCAAAAGTAAAAAAGACTTTTTTTCACAGAAACAGGGAATTTTTAACCGTTTCTTTCAGAATATTACAAAATTTAGAATTTAGAAACAGGAATGTTGAATAATTCAGAACCAGATTTTGAAGATGATTCTCACCTAGTCAGAGAATAAAAATAGATCATGTGGTTTGTGCTGGATTGCCAGATTTTTCAATAAACCTGAACTGAACAAAGTCAGACCAAAAATCCTTTGCTGAAGTGATTCATGGAAATGTTTCAAAAATGTGAGATGTGAAAGGGAATTCTCAATTATTTGCACACACACACACAAAATCACAAATGAAGGAAAGAAGAAAGATACATTGAATAAATTGCTCATCGTAATTTATTTTTCCAGTTTCTGAGCTATAGAAACGTGCTTATCATAAAGTGATTTTTGGAGATACTTGTATTTTCTTACCTTGGATACAATTTAGATGGATGAGCTACCATTGCTCTCCATGCTTATCAAATTAGGAGAATGCATTTCTAAATTCAATTACATCCTCAGTGGAAATGGTTTCTCTGACTCTGGTAATCTTTGGAGAGGAATTATACACAGTCTATAAAGCTTCACATTTCAAAACCTAATTTTGAATGTTATTCAAGAGGTTAATTTAAGATTCATCTTCCTAAAGAGGAGTTAAATAAAACTGATAGAAGGCTGGAACTTGTCAAGTGGTTGAGAGGTTTATCAGCATGTGAGTATGAGTTCATTAGTTTTAATTAGTATAATCACTAATGCTGCATTAACAGTTTGGTGAGAGAAAGTAATTGCTCACACCCACTGTATTAGATTGGGAGATTAGAATTCATTTTATGAGGCAATTAGCATTTCAGGGATTTTTTTATAAGGCTTTTACGATCTGCCATTGCAGTAGCCTCCTTCACCAAAAGAGTTTAAATTAACCATAACTTTCATCCTAATGGGATGCAAAAATTAATGTAGAATTAAGTGTGAACCAGTCCTCTCCAGCAATCCCACCACAATAAGCAGGCAGCTAAAGCCACAAACCTCCATTAGTTTATAATGACCTGTTTTATTTCCCAGACAATGATAGTCATTTATCTGACCTCAATTCATTACCTTGTTGGAAAGTTTACATTCTTGAATTTTATACAGCAAAACAAATAAATAATGAGGAAGGAAAAAGTAGAACAGTACTATTGAAGTAATAATTCTCCCAGGAAAAAGCTGCAAGGTTCAATAATAGGGCTTGAATAGTCAATTATTCTTCATATCGAATGTCAGAGGAAGAAAAAACATCTCCCTTTGACACCCAGTGTCTTGGGAAGATCCATGCGTTACACAGCAGCAGCAATCACGACCCTGCTCTGCCCATCACATTCCTTGGCAGCTACTGACAAAATGGAAATCCTGAATGGAGATCCAGGACTTTGTCATCCTGGTTGGCAGGGAAGCCCTGGTCATCTGAGAGTTGGGACAGTTGACCCAAGAGATTGCCTTCCAAAACATCCCGGAAAGCAAAAGTGCAGTTTCTGGGGGAAAGACTGTATGCAGTAAGAACGCTTACTCTCACGTCAAGGTTGTAATAAAAGGCATCACGGTATCGATAGAGAGATGACACAATGCACCATTTGCAACATATCTGGCACCTATTACACGGGACTATGCTTGCCCCTGGTTAAAACAAATCTCTGCTCAAAAATGGCTGAATAAAGCCCAAATCTGCTGTGATTTGGATGTGGCATGGAGGAGAACAACTGTTAGATCTTAGAACCATACTGTTGTTCCTGTAATTTTGGATACATATGTTAAAATAAGCAGCCGTGGGGCAGTATCTGGGGAGTTACATGAATCTTCCTAAAACATATGTTAAAGCAAAATGTATGTGTATATATATGTACTCTTAATTCTTATACTCCTTATAAGCATCTCCAAAGGAGACATTGTCCTCCTACATTTAAGCATCTAAAATTTAGGTACAACTAGACAGATTGGATCTCATCCTTAGTCACTCTGGCGGCAGACGGTGCCACCCTTAGGAGGTGAATTACTCCAGCTAAGATCTGAATCCGCCGCTGGGAAGGGCTGCCTCCCTCTATTGACTGCAGAGGCGGTCCAAGGTAACCAGGTTTCCGTCTCGGGTGGCCGGAGTAAATGCTTAAAATTGGGTAGGATGAATCATGGCCGGCGTGCCTGTGCCTTAGGGTTTGTCTACGCACAGAGTTATTACAGAGAGCCATTACTCTTCTTGAATAGCATTACATGTGGATACACTTTTGGTTGAATAAGACTTACTCATTTCTCTTCAACAACATCCGCTTGACAGAGGCAGAGCAGTTTGCTTCCTAG
Organism: Aptenodytes patagonicus; assembly: GCF_965638725.1. Lineage (NCBI taxonomy): Eukaryota > Metazoa > Chordata > Aves > Sphenisciformes > Spheniscidae > Aptenodytes > Aptenodytes patagonicus. The sequence goes on along the minus strand of NC_134949.1, from coordinate 194,964,170 downwards.
TCCTCATGTGGAATTATTCTGCAAGAGCTGCTGCCTTTCCAGCTAGCTGCCCTACCTTAATCCAAATTTACTTTAGTATAAAAATGTCCTTAATTTGCCATCCATCCACCTTTGAGAGCCACTTAAGATTTATGGAGGTAAGCGCATCAATTAAGCACAAATACATTGACCAAAAAAAAAATGAATTCATCGTATACAATAAAAACTGACTTTTATTTCACAAATTATGGGTGTTATAAAGCATATTGTTTCAGGAGAAATGCCTGTATTTTCCAGTGTGTTTCATTAAAGAATAATAAAGCCATACATATTTCATTTCCTTGTTCTGAGCTGCAAGAGCTTTAACTATATAAAATGCCCCATGCTGTCCTTGCTTTGTTGGGCTTTTTTTTCTTTTTAATCAGATTTTTTCCCCCAAACTAATGAAATCGCTCTTTAAACACATAAATCACTTTCATTTGAAGTGACTTATCATGGCTCAGATGGTTTCTCTCTTCTCCTGGAGAACAAGGCAACCTCCAGCACCTTTTGCTGTGCAGATCCAGGCCTGGATTGCCCCTGATGTCAGCCTGGTTTCAGCAGTTCTGAGTTCCCGGCGTTCCCACCAGTGCTGTTTTAGGTGGAGTATTAGGTGGCTGGTGTCTGCGGGGTCTGCACCTTGCATATCTGCACCAGTTCCTGGCCCAGCTGCTATCACGTGTAATTTCTCTCTTCTCATAGTATGCACCGACCCGCTGTGCAGCTGCGCAGACGTCTGCGGAGCAAGGCGTCCTCCCTCCCTGCCATCACCACGAAGCAGTACATGACCCCCAGCTGGTTCCCTGCACATGCCCGCTCTTCTCCTGCCCATGGGAAGGGCACCTGGAGGTGGTGGTGTCCCACCTGAGGCAGACCCACCGCATCAACATCCTTCAGGGGGCAGAGATTGTCTTCCTGGCCACGGAGATGCACCTGCCTGCACCCACGGACTGGATCATCATGCACTCTTGCCTTGGCCACCAGTTTTTGCTGGTCCTCAGGAAGCAGGAGAAGTATGAAGGCCACCCCCAGTTCTTCGCTACGATGATGCTGATCGGCACGCCAACCCAAGCCGACAACTTCACCTACCGGCTCGAGCTCAACAGGAACCAGAGGCGCCTTAAGTGGGAGGCGACCCCCAGGTCGGTACTGGAGTGTGTTGACTCTGTCATTTCGGATGGGGATTGTCTTGTGCTGAACACTTCCCTGGCTCAGCTCTTTTCCGACAACGGAAGCCTAGCGATAGGAATTGCAATAACCACCAGCAAAGTTCACAATGCTGAAGCTGAAATGTGAGGGGAAAGAGGAAGAAGAGGAGGAGGAGAAACAATGGTGCTCTAGCTGCCTTGTGAGAGCCAGAACTTGCGGACTTTTCGGGGGGGTCTCAGGTCTTTTATGGTATTTAGTACTCGTCCACAGTGGGCATTATGTAAACATCCTGTGGTTACGGTCTCTGTGTAATGTATTTACCGTTTTGTTAATACAATTTTATGAGAAATTTTGAAGAGGCTAATCAATTTATTGTCACCCTCCAGCAACACTGGAAACAACACTTTCTCCTGGAAAGTGCACCCGGGGTGACTCTCAGAAACCTTTGGTCTGAGCATGCTATGCAAATGTGCTTCCTTCATTGTCAGCCTAATTGCCTGGTATTAAGGAGGCCCTGTGCCTGGTAAAAGGCAAAGTATTCCACTAAGGGCCAAGAGCACCCAGATTTCCACACTAGCAACTCTTACACTGTGGTCACAACCAAGCCCCAGGGAGCTTGCAGTTTCAGAGCTCCCTCCAGCTTCTAAGGAAGCAACCTTCACCACCCAGACAATTAAAGCTTCAGAAGAAAAAATCACCACCTCCACTGAGCTGGGGCCTGGGAAGCCTCATCCTGCATTAAATCAGGGATGACAGCTAGTGGGTGGCCACTGTGAGCATGGTTAAATCTCACTCTTGTATCATGATGGGCAGTGAGAGGCTTGCTAGATGGTCTGGCTCCAGGATGGATATAACCATAGCCAGCCATTGGGGCATTCACCTTTTTAGCTGCTATTTTCTTAAGCATTCAAAAAGAGATTTTCAGAAAATGAAGTATCAGGAAAGTCCTAGTTGTGTACTGATCTTGCTATTGAATTCTGTGCCACTTAGACCCACAACTTGTGCTGCTAAATATTGATTTAAAACAATGCAGACGGAATATCTGTTTGCAAATTGGCTATGAGATTTGAAATGCTCTCCTTTAAAAATAGCCTTTTCTTTTTTTCTTCCATACACTTGGGGGGGTGATGATGGTCCCTTTCATTCTGCTGCGGGTGTTTCACAGATGGTGATGGTCACAAGAAGAAACAGGCTTCTCTAAGAGCTTCTTCCTTAGATGGCTCCTTAGGGACAATCGGAGGCAGGTGCTGGCCATCTCCTGACGCTCAGTCCCATCTGCAGTCAGGCATGTTTCCTCCATAGCCAACAACAGCAGTGAAATCCCACTGCAGCGGGTGACGTGTTGAAGGAGGGGGCTCTACAAGTGAGTGTGACACATGAGAAGCATGAGAAATTGTCTTTTCCTGTTTCCCTTCTGCCCATGTGTGGCCGTGGCCTGCCTGCTTCTGAATGCTTTTTTGAGAAACGTCTGGTGGGTTGTGTCAGTTAGTAGCTGGAGAGATTGAGGCTGTTTGCTTGAGTCCCTTGGAAAACCAAGGAAGGGGGGAAGTGAGCTAAGAACAGTTCTTCAGTGTTTCAAAAGGCATCTCACTGTAGCTAGCTTTGGGTAGGGAAAAGCTCTGATGCTAATCTCTCCCACCTGCTGCTCTCCTGGGATTTATTATAAACGATGCGTGAAGTAAAACAAATTGCAATTTTCCTGAGATGAATGCTATGCAGATAATGCCTTCTGAGTTGCAGATGCACCTCGCCTCCTTACCTGGGCTTTCATAGCAGGTCACTGCTCAGAGAGGAGCCAGGATCTCTTCAACAGGCTGCTCATGATCACGCAAGCTGAGGTCTGAAGAAGAAGTCTCAGTCTTCTGAGTATGCTGGGGCATACCTTCACGGCTTTCCCACCTCTGAATTTGAGGGGCTAGGGGGGCATGCTGGTTTGCAGTGAGTGTTTCACTGGAACACGCAGGTTTCAGAGTGGCTTGCTTTTTTCCTGCGATGTTAAATATTCAGAACCAGCAACTGCTGCCCTTTCCCTAAATGATGGCAATAAATAAATCATTGGCATTTTTGTGGACTCTAACTGGCTTCTCCAGCCCCTCTGGCAAATATTCTGCTGCTGAATTAAAACAAAGCAAAAGCAATAAAACCCCAATATAAACAGTTCCTCTAGCTTAAACTTCCTGAGCTCTTTGTACACTGTGGTAGAGACCTAATGTAATGCTGCTTTTGTTGTCTGATCACAACCAGTTTTAGGGGGAGGGATATTCCTTGGGTATTCACTTGTTTCAGGCTATTTACTTCTTGCTAGTTGGCACCTTTTGTTCTTGAAATATCTACTGAAACGAAGAATGCGCTGTTGGTGTTTTTGGGCATGCCCCTCGCCAAAAGACCAGTGTATTTCTGGCAGGATGAGTGTGACAGCAGCAGTTCTCCAGGATGGGCATCTCCATCCCCTGCCAGCGGCCACGTTTTCTGGTTTCAATGGGGCAGGAGGCACAATGGAAATCTGACCTCCCCGACACGGACCTCCTCACATCCCACATGTCCTTCTCCCAGAACTTTCTCATGACCACACCAAAAGTTCAGCCTTTCCATTTCCTTCCCAGTCCTCATCTGGTGGCCACCCTCCTCAGCCCGCTCTCAAGCTCTCAACCTGGGCTTCCCCCTTGGCTTGCAGAGACCATGGCGCTGTTTACCTCCTCCCGCTCTGCCTCTTGGGTGCCATTGCTCAAATCTTTCTCACTGCTCTTTGCTGCCAGCCAGGAAACCTCCTCACTCAGCTATCTCCACAGCTGCAAAGCTCCAGCTCTGGCAGGGATTTCAGAAATACAGATACATTGGAGTATTGATTAAAATCTGTCTAGTAAGACTCCCAGTACAGAAAAGGAGGACACATTTTGGAGAGAAAGGAGATATGAGTACCTAAATCCAGCCTTCATAAGCATCTCAACATAAAACTCAAATGTTTAAGGGTATATTTAAGGACTTTCTACCATGGAAGACATTCTAATTCCACCATAATTCAAAGCCTATGAGCAACCCTTCACTGCCATAAAGCAAAGGTGAAGCAAATATTCTGCATGATGGGACATAAATCCTAAAATGCTGGCAGGTAGGATCAACAATGAAATTCAGTTTACATGCACTCTTTCAGTGCCCATAATACAGCACTTTTTACAGCTCTCTACTCATGGTCAAAAGGCAGTTGTAGCTTGGCTTGACAAATTTGTGCTGAATTTGGGGCTTCTAGAATTCATTTTGTACTCTAATATTTTGCATCTTTATAATGTATTATATCGAGTCACTCCAAACTCCTTCAAAAATGTGAAGAACTTACTCTATGAAGTAAGGAAGTACCCTTATTTTGGTGCAGGAGAAAATGAGGTCTTGCAAAATCGCTATGCAGGTGTTGCAAAATTCTGTTTTCCTACCTACCTGAGAGCAGTGTTCCCTCTTTATTTTGGTTTGTTGGTTTTTTTTTTTTACATAGACAAAATAGTATTCTTTTTTTTTTAGAGTTTTTACATATCTGTGTTCATGGATGGATTTTTTTGTGCCTAGATTAGTAAATTGTAACAATAATTTCATCAGGCTGAGCCAGGTGGATTGCTGCCAGACCCACTAGAAAACCTACTTTGGTTCTTCTGCACTATCCATCAGACACAGTGTGAATGTTAATGTCAGATCTGCAGTAAAACAGCATTAGTGCTTTCAGATCAATCCCATTATGAATTAAGCTCACATCATATAACCATGACTCCTTATAAATCAGCTGAAGCATCCCGAGTCTCATTATCTTGAAGATGACAAAGGATCTTGCTGTGCCAGTGCGAGCCGGAGGGCTTGCTGAGAAGTAGGGCAGTAGTTCTCTTCCCACTGGACTCTGATATCGCACCCTACATTTCATACCATCCTTTATGAATACAGGCCAGTAAACTACTAAAGAAAGGAGGGATGGTAAATTCTGGACAATGAAAGGGTTATAACAAAACGAATGGTTTACAATAAATTGCCAGGTACCGCTGCATGGCGCTCTCTTTTGGGCACCAGAGGAATGAAGCCTGATTGACAGTACTGTAGTATAGGTGATTGGTCTGCTCATAACACACCTGAAAAACACCTTGATCGGAGAAGGGTTCGTCAGAACAGACACAGAGATGCACTTCTGCTCAGCTGGATCAGAAACACCTTCTCAAACAGAGGAGCTGCAGCTTGTGAACTGTTCAGACACAAGCATAAGTTTTTAATCCTTTTTTTGTTAATCCAATTAACTCTGTATGCTCACACCAGCTGGACAAAGGGTGGAAAACAAAGATTGTACTCTGCCACATGTATCATCACTAGAACTATTCACAAAAAAAGATGATTCATCTTCTGCAGAGATGAACCTGCAGAAAACGATGGGGTTTCACAGCAGGGTAGCACAGGGCAGCGCCTGCAGGCTCCAGAGGTGTACACATACAACTGAGGGCAGATCTCAACCTCCAAACAAAAATATTACTCAACGGAAACCACTCAGAATGAGGTCACAGCAGGGGCTGTCAGGAAAATGATCAAACCTCCTGAGAGTAGCAAACCAGCAGGGAGCTGAGGCTCTGTGCAGAGATGTGTCACTTCACATCAGCACCTTCCACCCGGCAAAAGAGTCTCTCCTCTGCTGGGAGCCTTGTCTCAGGAGCAGTGTGGATGTGTCATTGGGATCAGCCCTTGGCACTGTGGGTCTGCATGCGAATGACCCCGACGCTGCACAATGAGTGCAGACACCCAGCCCCTCTCCTGCCCCACAGCTCCTCTGGTTTTGGTGGGTACCCAGCTACCTGCAGCTGCTAGTGGTTCCTCCAAGCCCTGGCACTTGACAGTTTTGCTGTCTTTCACTTGTATGACTCTCACCAAGGTAGGAGAGTATTTGCTGAAAACCACCCAAAAAATCTTTGGCAGAACATCAAATTAAACCTATACTTCATACCCTTGGTTAGGATTATGATCACTCATTCTTTCTCTCTCCACAAAGGCAATAGACTAATGCATAGCTTTTTTATCCTCCTTTGGGCTCTGCCCCTCCAGAACATGCGTGTGAAAGATTAGCAGGCAGCAATCATCTTCAAGAGAAGGATGAGGACTAACATTCATTGCAAAGATGTCTGTTCTCGCAGTACTTTCACAAAGGGATGCCAGGCTCCAAAAAAGAGTCTAACAAACCTTAGTTGGAGGCAGATGGGAAACACCAATTGCAAAGCCTGCTGTCCTTCAACTAGAATGAGCTTTATATCTTCCAGGTACTGAAAAACCTCCTGAGACGTTGCCTATCTGAATACATCACTTAATCTTGTAGAAAGCCCCAGGACTGAGGGGTTCTTGCTGTTAGAAATTGCATCAAGTAACCTTATTGAAGATAAATGGCTTTGAACTTTCATGGCAACAGTGATGAACTGCTTCAACATCCATGCGGTGCAGGCTGAAAAATCAGAGCCTTCAGACAAAGAAATAAACTTATTCAAATGCAAATGTGAGATTTGGGGCAGAGGTTTCAGGTGATCTTAAAAGCACTTTCCTTATTGCCACAGACTGGATGTCTGCATAGCAAGAGTCACTTCACTGCCAGTCAGGTCCTATTGGCTTGCGTTCAGGAGAAACTCCGATAATCTTCCTTTCTCTATTAAGGGAGACCACTTTAAAAAGTAAAGCAAACACTGTCATGTATGAAACAAGTCTGGAAAGGATCTTTCTTTTCAGACAGGACTGCCTGGCCAGCAGACTGTGGGGAGAGTGCTACATCTCCTACCTGTTCAGGGTGAATCCAGAGTTGCAAGCACAACCTACGTAGACACTTTCTTCATATTACAATCCCTGCTTCAACTATTGAAGATAACAGCTGTCAGGCAGCTGGCTTGAAGCTTTTGATGACTTTAAGATTGTTCTCTAAAAATCTACTAATATCGACTTCTAGGCCAAGATGGTTTTAGGGCACAAGACAGCGAGGCTCCGCTGAGGCTCTGCTAGGTTCATCGGTGTGTGTGCATGGGAGGGATGCAGGAAAGCCCTACATCTTTGCCTCTGCCTTTCACATCAGGAGCACCAGATACACCCACAGGGATCGGTTTGGGTCTCTCCTAGTAAACTGTGGCAAATGGCCGGACCACAGAACTGGATGCCACTAGTTCTAGAGATGTTCAGTACATCAGCAGCCAAAATTGATGTGAGTCCCTCTCTTAGCTTTGAGAATTAAAACAGGGTCTTGCACAGAAACATTACGCCCATTCATATCTCTGTCAGATGGCTCCTATTTCGGGGTACGGGTTCCTCTCTGGCTTCTGATGATAACAGTAGGCTACAAAACATGGCTAGGTGCTACCGCACCTTCCACAGTAGGGTCCTGATCCACAGAAAGGTCTCTGGGAATGACAGTAATATAAATGAATAATAGTATAATATACTAACATAAAATAATAATGCAGTGATACCTTTTAGGGCTGATAACATCTTTAAAAGTAGCAGCTGATACTGAAAGGGATCATTACTCAAAACGAGCTTCGGGTGATGCCTGTACTTTTGCCTTATTGAGATGTGGAAGAAAATATCCAGAAGAGTGACAGTCTCAGGGCTACCCTGATTCCTTGAAGAAATGCTGAACTAAAAAAAAATTAGCTAGAAGAGTCCTGAGTGAAGCAGAAATATATTGCTGTCGCCTCTGGGCAGAAGTTTCTTGTGACATGTGTCCTTGGAAAACGATTTCAGTGGCAGAGAGGCTTGAACTTCAGCACGTTACAGCCCCTGCTCTGTCACTTCCAGAGTTTTCGTGAAGAAATACTTAACCGGGACTGCAAAAAAAGAGTATAAATATCCACTGAATGGTGTGACCAGTGTGAGAGCTGCCAAGGAGGTTTGTCCAGCCTCCTCTGGGTAAGCCTCCACGTGGCTCCTCTGCTGGTTTGGCAAAAGACAGGGACAGCCCCAGGTCTGAGGAGGGCTAGCTGCATTCCTGACAGCCTGTAAATTGTTGTTGCTGTTGTACAGCGATTGTATGTGGTAACTCCCATGCTGAAAACCGGCGGAGATTAAACCTGGGCCCTCCAGCTGTGTATGTCTGTACCGGCTGATGTTGACAGCCAGGCTGTGGGTTATGGCAAACTCACCGGGCCTAAAGCCTGTTATGCAAGACTGACATATGTTGACTGGTAGTTACGTATACACTGAGAAGTCATGTTGAAAAAACATTTCTGCATGAGATATGTCCTTAGCGTATTGAGGGCGAGCACTTAATCATACTGTCTGTGCTGGATCGCATCTCACCCATGCCGCCTGACTGCTCTTCTTCTCTCAGCTGGAAACCTGGAGGAACCAGAGCTGAGTCACTGGCCATGCAGGTGTCCAGGCCACTGAGGCCAGCACAGAAGTACTTCGGGAGTGTCTGTCCTGGAGAGCCCATGACTGTGCATAGAGAGAAACTTCAAACAGCACAGACCCAAATGCTGACAAGTCTTTGAATATAAGCCTTAACTTCAGAGATCCTCCCATCCAGAGAGAAACAGAGCATTTCTTTCTGCAAAACGCACTTGTCTTCACTCAAGTTGCAACCTAAGTGAAAGCCCTACCATGGCTCATGAAGTTTCCCTATGCAGTGATGGTTGCACTTCCCATTCAGACTTGATGGCTATCAAATGGGCCACACTTTGGGCTCGCAGTTCCTCAGTGACCGACATGACTGCTTTTCTGTGTAGGTCCAGTGTAGCTCTTCTCCAGAATTGATGATGCTCCCCAGGTGCAGGCTTGCTGCAGAAACCCCGTCTGCACCATTCAGCCACAAGATCAGAATGATCCTTTCCAGCCCTAGAGCTGTAAAGCAGTTATGTTCACACTGCATTGCTGTGAGGTCCGTGATCCGACTACAGGTGAGCCAGCACAAGCATCAGAAGCCATCCTGCCATAATAGTCCAACCACTGTACCAGGTTAAGTCACTTGCTCAACCCACGGTGGGTCAGCTGCCCATCCTGGAGCTAAATGAACCCTACAGATTGCAGCCATCTACAAGGCTGATATATTGTTTAACATGATGAACCCCATTTTCCTCTCCTGCTTGCCTTGAGCAGACACAACAGCCAGTCCTAGAGACAGGTCTGAACCATCACAGCTAAGTTAGGAGCTACGCTGCAGGTGGAAATTGACAGTGGGACAAAATGGCACCAAAATCTAACTAACTCGGATACAAGGAGTGCTGGAGTTCATCAGCAGCTGAAAACAAGAAGAAATGCGGATGCCAATAAGGAGGATTATGGCAAAGTGCCCAAATGCAAATGTGCCAGGAAAAAGACACTCCTAGGCTACAGGTCAAGAGGTTTTTCTGGAGCAACCTTTAGTTTTGGTGATAATGCCCTGGCAGAAAGCTGACGCAGCTTGGCTTTCAGACCCATTGGGCTGGGCAGCAGCCAAGAACAGCATTTATTCATTACATGTAAACTGAGCAAATTGCCCAGGGAAGGGAGTCAATAAACACGGAGCCTCACGGCACCATTTTCACAGAGCGACCTTTCAAAGTATAATTGCATGTTAAAAGACTTGATGGCAGTTGTCTCTGATCAGAGAAGCACTAACCGAGCTAGCTTGGGGACTTATTTGTTGTCAAGAGGGAGTGTGTTGGAAAAGGGCTGTGTAGTCAGAGGCTGCTTTTGGCTAGCTGCCACATGAGGCTGTGATCAGGAGAGGTCCTCCTGACTCCTCAGCTACACAAATGTTTGGTCTCAGGTCCTCTAGGGAAAGGCAGAAAATGGTGATGCTGGGAAGCATTTTCATTGTCACTAAAAAGCCTATGGCTTACTGCTCTCTTCTCATCCAGTGGTGATGACTGCATTCAAATCACTTTGTCTGGGGGAGATTTTGATTGTGGTCATGATAACGCATGATCCTGAGAACGGTCCTCAGTCCCTCGGACCACAGCCTTCAGGCTGCAGCTCCAGCTCAAGCACCGTGATTCGATATGGGGTCACCACCCCCACGGCAGAAGAGCCGTCTCCCCTCATCACCCCACCCCAGAGCAGTCTCCTTCCCTGGCAAGCAGCCTTGCCTCCAGCCCAAACACCCCACAAAACTATCCTTATTCCTCCACAGGTAGCAGTCCCATCCTCTTGCAGTGATTAAAGGCCCTCACCTTAATTCCTCTAAAAAGAAAAATTCCCAGCTGAAAAATTGAACCCAAACCACCTCTATGTTATGTCAACATAATTGCACAAGACTTCATACTCCCAAAGGGTTAGGGGATCCTGGCTATCTTTCAGCCTTGTGTTAGATGCCACATGTCATAACACAGTGTCATTTCCCAGGATAGACACATTTGACCCTAAGGCAAACTAGCGTAAGGCATTGCAAAGCGCGCAGGAGGCAGAAAACCAGCAAGAGACTGTGAGACAGGCTTCCAGTCTCAGTTAGCTAGAAAGAAGCATCAAGGAGTGCAATAAGGAGTGCTTGAAGCTGGGCTGGCAAAGTGGGCATCCCTGAAGCTCAGCAGAGGACTATGGAGAAGAAGAGGGGTTTCTGGAATGTGACTACTCCATGATTTAATTACAGTTCAGGTCACTTAATCCAAATGCTTAGCTTAACCCCCGAGATGCTGAAGGTGTGTCCATGTGGGAGCATCAATGACAGTATCTTCAAAAGCCCATTTTTTCTTTCAAAAATCAAGCAGTACCACTCTGCTAATGCCTCTAGAAAATTAGTCCTCTGAGAAACTGAAACTGTTCCTTTTTGGATGAACGGTACATGGCTGTGCCACTTGAGAGCCTTGCTACGGCAAAGCTCCTAAAGCAGCTGCTTCATTTAAGGACCAATGCATAGCAATTTTTTCCTAGGACTTCAGTCAGGAGATCTATGCATATGCTTAAGCATTTCAATGGGCAGGGAAGGACTAAGCACAGACTCGAAGATAAGCATGGATAACCTGCCTGAACCCAGGTGAGGTATGCCAGATTGGAATTTAAGTAAAGAAAGTGGCATAGGGGTAGGTAAGACATTTACTGTACAAATCCTAAGCAGTGTTTTCTTCAATACGTTTTTTGACATATACTTGTATTTGTTAGCGTTCATATTCCACTGTCCCCCCCAAATATTTGACATCAACTTGATATATTACATTGTATGAAGTGCACTGCTTTAACATACAATGATGCCTCAGAGAGAATTTCTTAACCTGAACCAATGTATATAATTTTCTAGAAATCCTTATGATGATGTATTACATGAAAGAGCAGCAATAAACCCTTCTATTGGTATCTGTAAAACATTTCACAATGTCTGCCATGAAAAACGCCATTAAATCCTATTTGGCATTCTCAGCTTGTATCACCTGCTTGTGTTGGAGGCCTACTTTTATGAAGAGGGTAGTGCATCACGAGAGGGTAGAAATGAAATATTAGGAAAAAAAGAATAATTGCCAAAGTGCACTGCTTGCAAAAGCTTGCCTTACAATTTGTTATTGCCTACCTTTAATCTTCTACAGTCGCAACCAGTTTGAAAAGAAAAGTGTCACCATCACCAAAGGCAAAACACAGGCCCCAATACTCCCAGTTTGGGCTGTCCCCAGTTGCTCTTGTGAGCTGGATTCAGCACCGCCTGTGTTTGGTGGCGGGAGCTTGAAAACCCACGTGGGAATCAGAGCTTTGGTCCTGTGTCTAGCCCAAAGCTGGCCATGTGGGGAAACAAAGAGAGGGATTCTTGACGTTTTCTAATCTTTCTGTCATTTGACTAAATGGAAACAACGCGAGACTGCTCCTCATTGCTTGCAGGCTTTGGGGAGTGTTCTTTCTTTCTTTCTTTCTTTCTTTCTTTCTTTCTTTCTTTCTTTCTTTCTTTCTTTCTTTCTTTCTTTCTTTCTTTCTTTCTTTCTTTCTTCTGGACAATTAACAGACTTTAACACTACCCCATAAGCTGTTAAGGACCTTCACAGTTTAATTCTTTAATTTCAGGTTGGTTATTTGCAAGATCAGAATTGGGCAGGATCTCTAACCCTATTGCCTGTCGATTCCTTTTAACATAAATCTTTTTCTTTGCTTCTTTATTGCCAAAACCTGTTTCAGGCACTCATGAAGCTTGCTAGAAATTGCCTTGAAAAGAGCTGAGCGATCAAAACTGACCAGATGTGCAAGATGAATATTCATGGTTTATTGGAGCAACCTCCACCCTTTTCTCAGAGCAGGGTACCTTCAGCTGACCTGTTGTCTCTCGTACAAATTACTGCCTCATTACCACTCATTCCTCTGGAACCTAGCTGCGAGGGACATCGAGCTCATGTTAAGTAATTCAGCAAAATAGTGAAAGAAAACTGTATCTGATCCAGAGTGGAGGCACCTGAAATTCCCTGCCATATGTGCAAATGAAAGCGGACTTGAAGGGACTACAAGAATCAACTTCTCCCCTTGGACATGAAGCATGGATGTTTTCCCCTCTGATTTTAGACATCTGGAAGATAAGTGCCTGGGCCTGCACAGGTCACCTGTAGTTTCCCTTGCAGAGGGTGGAGGTAGGGCACTTTGAGGATGTAACCCATTTCAGCTATTTAGACACCTGCTTTGGGAGGAAAGAAAGAAAGAAAGTCATTACATTGCTCACATCACCCTCCGCTCTTTGTTGGGGGCTCAAATCTCCAGGAAAACCAGAGTGAAACCTACCCCAAATACCGCAGGCTAGAAGCGAAGGGTGCCTTGTGCTTGCACTCCTGCCGTACGGTAAAATTCCCCAGGGAGTTCATTCATTTACCAGCTGGCAATAACAAAAGGTTACCGAAGGAGCATCCTGGGCTGTGGGTTAGCATCGGTCTCCAGTTCGGCAGCAAACAGAGAATTTAATTTCCGTTGCCCTCTCTTTCTCTGGCCTGCCGGCACAATCCTAGACTCTGTTTCAACAAGGTCTAAAAAAGAGGACTCTGCCTCTTCCGGGATTAACAAGTTTCTTCATGGCAGACAAAAAAAAAAGAGCTGATGAGGGAAGAGGGAAATCTGGCAGGTGAGTTTCCTCCACTTCCCCATGAACAAATACCCCAGTGGTTGCAGAGCAGTCACTGGTTTGTAGAGAAGGCAGTTGTGCCTTCAAACCCAAGGCAGGAAGGGTCAGAGTGCTTTTAGTGGACCAAAACGATGTTTGGGGAAGGCAGTGTGGAACTTCCTTTAATACAGCCAAATTTCATGCACAGCAAGAACAGGGGCTAAAAATAGCCCGGGATGCTAATGAGGGCCTGGCGCACACCGTCTGTACGACAAGATGATGATTCTTTTTGAAAATGCAATAATTTAAGGGGTTGTTTCATTTTGTTCCTTTCTGCTGCTGCAAAGTGTTCAGAAACATGAGGCTGTTTGGGTCTTCAATTTTTTCTCCTTAATCTTAGGAAAATGAAATGTTAATGGACAAAGAGGAAAACGACTAGAAGCAAGAGCTGCTTTATTTTTCCCGAGGCTGCTCACACGTGATCGGCAAACAAAGTGGGTCAGAGAGGGCTTTCATAACATTTCAGGTGGATTTCCACACAGCCCAAGATGGGGGATCAGGATATTTCTTACACAGAAATACTTTGATTCTCCCCAATTTGTAGGTGCTGGGGGCTGAAGCATCCACACTTTTTTTATTCCAGCCCAAAGCTTAGACACGTGGCTTGTGCAAGAGATGGACTACAAGCTCCAGCTGGATATTTCCACAAGCTTGGGACACTTCTGCAGCCTCGCGGCCCTTTCCCAGGTTCTACACTGTCCCCCGGGAGCGCACGCATGATGTAGCCTGTCCTCTGTTGCAGGCACCGCTGGGAGCTCTCTGTCCTGAGCTTGGTCACCTCTCCTCCTGAAACCCACCTGGCAGCTCCACGTTAGCCCGGGACACTCGGTTTCGTGGGACACCCGATTCCCCGGCTGCCCATAGAGCTGACATGCAGACTTTCCCTGGGCATGAGACTTCTCGCCACCCTGGGAGAGAGACGGGACAGAGGGAAGGGCTTGCTCGTATCTGTGAGCAGCAGGGGCACAGCAGAACCTTAATCCAGCCTTGGATACAGTTGCTGGTGGTGAGGCTGAGCCGCCGCCAGCTCTGGTGCACCCAAGCAAAATTGCCCAATGGTTCAGGCATGATGAGGACATTGCATGGCGCAGGGCTGCGTAAACCACATCTCTGAAGGAAACCAGGCGGAAAATGAGAGCAGGAAGCTAGAAGTCTTTATGAAGCATATCTTTTTTTCCTGTCAGAGACAGCCAACTGCCTGCCTGTTAACAGCCTACATCGGTGGACCATAAAGCACGCAGCAGATCAGGAGCTGTTTTCTGGCACACGCACACTTGTCTCCTATAAATACTACTCTGGGAGGGAACAAAACAGGTATTGTCTCTTAATGCTCCCATTAAACAGAACCACACAGGTGGTAATTAATGCATCATGACATGATGACAAAGTGTAAGAAGAAATTGTTGCAACAAAAAGTCACCACAAGAACAGCAGGATTCAGATTAGTGTTCATTTCGAGATCGACTCCTCCTTCTTTGCTTGAAGAGCTAGGGACCAGCTATTCCACATTATGAAAGATTTATTTGTCTGCTTTCTTGAGTTTCGGGTCATAATGGAGCTTTGTTATCTTTAATAGATTCATATACTCCTTCCCTAGTGCTTTGTCAAATAATAATACTTACAAGGCAGTAAAAGGAAAAAGAAAACACAAAGAAAAGAACCACCCCGTGTCATAAGTCCTGGGTAGGTGAATGTGTGTGTGCACTTCTGTGCACGTGTGTATAGGAGAGGAGTTGTTTATTGCACCGTCCAGCACAGAATGAAATAATTTATGTACCATCTACATGCAAATGTATATTTCATTTAGGTAATAAACTGCACCCTTGTATAATTTACCCAAACAATGGAGCTGTGAGGACACGGCTACTAATCTTCAAAAATCAACTGTGCCTTTTCAAAAGGGATTTTTGTCTTTCTGTGAATTGATCAAACTTGACAAGTAATTTCAACCTAATGTTCACGGCTAGCCTCCTCTCTCCTCACCATCTGTAGGTGAGAAATCCTATTTTCTGGAAGTGACAGAGTAATGCAGGAGGCTGCAGACATCTGTAAAAAAAAACAGAAGTGGTTTTCCCAGAGCTACAGGCAAAACAAGGGTGAATTCAGGAAGGGTATGAGTATTTTTGAACAAATTATATATTCTTCATGCCTGCAACTGTCCACATGGAGTCATGTTTTTTAAGCCCCCAAGTTTAATGAGAACAACTGAGAGATTAAAATGTCTCTGTATTTAAAATACTATGGTAGAAATGCTCCAGTGGAATAGCCTTGCTCTTGTTAACAAATATAATAAAGACTCTCAGAAGAAATTAATTCTGAAACTTATTGCATCAATGAAAACTGCATTATAGACAAAGAGACTGAATGTAAACTCAATTTGCTTGCAGATTTATTTATAAAAATATCAGCTTTGACTGAAAGCTGATCAGTCCTACATCAAGCAATACAGGAGAAATTGGAAAAAGGCCAGTTATCACCCTGCCAGGATCACTGACATGACTGAGATTAATCCAAAACAATTTGCACAGCTACAAGAAAGCTTGTGCAAATTTTGTTTTTTCTCCCAGGAAGTACAATGCTAGCTTTTTAGGGCCCTTTTTGGCCGTACCAGGACACTTCAGGGAATACAGATCAGCCTCCGTGCACCAGTGGATGGAGATCCTGGTATCCTTAGGCTGAGAGTATCCAACCCCAAACATAAACACATCTGTGTGCAATCCATATAAATACACCAACACTGAGGGAGTAATTAACTTTTTTACTTAGAAAACCTTCTGTGCATGTTCCCCCTTTCTGGGTCACTGCTGCTCCTGAGAAATCATTCAGGGCTATTTTCCCTAGCAAGTAGGAGGTCCTCATGTGGGACACCAGGCGCCCTCCAAGGTGAAAGGTTGGTTTTTTTACCATGCCTACATCTAGAAAACTGGACCCAGGAGTGTCCCCAGCTGCTGGGTCCTGTTGCACATCTGTGCCCTGCCTCCAAGAGCCCCAAGCCAGGCTCTTTCCCACACACGTGCTCTACTTCCCAGGCAGAGGAAGCCCTTACCTCCTCTCTTCACCCCTCTTCTGGGGCTGCTTATTGTCATTTTTTGGGGCAGACCTGCTAAACATAAGCTAAAGTACTCATTTCATAAGGATGAGAGGGATAAGTGGTGGCCAGCAGGCAAGCTATGACTCAAGGCCAGCTGTAGGTCAGGTTGAAGCACCTGGCTGTACAAGGCACAAGGAATGGCTGGAGGGTGGCAATTCACTTTGGTGTCACGAGAGTTTTTGAAGTTCTGAAATCTGCTTTAACTTTCCCATCACAAGAAACCCCATAGCTTCTGATGGTTTTCACAGCAGGGGATTATGTCAAAACAGATTGAAAAGGTCCTTTGGAAGATTGAAAAGGTCAGGGCTTTCAGGTCTTTCTGTATTTCTCCCCCTTTGTTTCCATCCCTTAAGGGTATAACCAGACAGTCCACCTCAAACTTCACTAAAGCATAATGGGAAAACACAGTCAAAATATATGGCCACAAAATATCTTCTTCAGGAAAAAAAAGAAAAAAATAGAAACTAGCAAAAAAATACATTTTTTAACAACAAAAAAAAAAGTTCTCTGCAACTCTCCTAAGCATGTTTTCTTCTCAGACATCCCAGCTGAAATTAAAATTAAGCTTCTTTCTGTTGTTGGGTAGGTGGACACTGTGTTAGCTCATCAATCAAGAAAATTATCTTCATCTCAAGGTCTGGTCATTGCTGGTTAATGTGGGTCATGGGGTTTTCTGATTGCACAAGCGAGAGCTGATCCCCTAGATTTGCCCCATGAGGGCACTGGCAGCAATAAGTCAGTGGAGCAGTGTTAGGTTGGCCATGCAAAGAGAAAGACAAGATTTTTTTGGTCACAGAACTCACCAGAATGGGATTTCTGAGCCAGGAAAATGCCAGATACGTTTGTTTCTATTTCAATATGGGGAATAAGATTTCATTTCCATCCTGTGTAAATAAATAGTGATTTGCCAAAATATATTGGCCTCTAGAATCACAGAATCATAGAATCATTTAGGTTGGAGAAGACCTTTAAGATCAAGTCCAACCGTTAACCTCACACTGCCAAGTCCACCACTAAACCATGTCCCTAAGTGCCTCATCTACTCGTCTTTTAAATACCTCCAGGGATGGGGACTCCACCACTTCCCTGGGCAGCCTGGTCCAATGCTTGACAACCCTTCCAGTGAATAAATTTTTCCTCACATCCAATCTAAACCTCCCCTGGTGCAACTTGAGGCCATTTCCTCTCGTCCTATTGCTAGTTACTTGGGAAGAGACCAACACCCACCTCACTACAACCTCCTTTCAGGTAATTGTACAGCGCAATAAGGTCTCCCCTCAGCCTCCTTTTCTCCAGGCTAAACAACCCCAGTTCCCTCAGCTGCTTCTCACAAGACTTGGTCTCCAGACCCCTCACCAGCCTCGTTGCCCTTCTCTGCACACGCTCCAGCACCTCAACATCCTTCTTGTAGTGAGGGGCCCAAAACTGAACACAGTATTCGAGGTGCGGCCTCACCAGTGCCGAGTACAGGGGCACGATCACTTCCCTACTCCTGCTGGCCACACTGTTTCTGATACAGGCCAGGATGCCATTGGCCTTCTTGGCCGCCTGGGCACACTGCCGGCTCATGTTCAGCCGGCTGTCAACCAGCACCCCCAGGTCCTTTTCCGCCAGGCAGCTTTCCAGCCACTCTTCCCCAGGCCTGTAGCGCTGCATGGGGTTGTTGTGGCCGAAGTGCAGGACCCAGCACTTGGCCTTGTTGAATCTCATACAGTTGGCCTCGGCCCATCGATCCAGCCTGTCCAGGTCCCTCTGCAGAGCCTTCCTACCCTCGAGCAGATCAACACTCCCGCCCAACTTGTGTCATCTGCAAACTGACTGAGGGTGCACTCAATCCCCTCGTTCAGATCATTGATAAAGATATTAAGCAGCACTGGCCCCAAAACTGAGCCCTGGGGAACACCACCTGTGACCAGCCACCGACTGGATTTAACTCCTTTCACCACAACTCTCTGGGCCCAGCCGTCCAGCCAGTTTTTTACCCAGCAAAGAGTCCACCCATCCAAGCCATGAGCAACCAGTTTCTCCAGGAGAATGCTGTGGGAGACGGTGTCAAAGGCCTTACTGAAGTCCAGGTAGACCACATCCACAGCCTTTCCCTCACCCACTAGGCAGGTTACCTTGTCATAGAAGGAGATCAGGTTGGTCAAGCAGGACCTGCCTTTCATAAATCCATGCTGACTGGGCCTGATCACCTGGCTGCCCTGTACGTGCTGTGTGATGGCACTCAAGATGATCTACTCCATAACTTTCCCCGGCACCGAGGTCAGGCTGACAGGCCTGTAGTTCCCCAGATCCTCCTTCCGGCCCTTCTTGTAGATGGGTGTCACATTTGCTAACCTCCAGTTCACTGGGACCTCCCTGGTCAGCCAGGACTGCTGATAAATGATTGAAACAATCATTGTAACAACATTACTCTTGTAGGTAAAACAAAACAAAACAAAACAAAACAAAACAAAACAATGCCTCTATAATCATTCATAAATTTCTTGAATCATCCAGTCTTGAAGAATGCTATTTTTTTCCCCTTAGACCTTTGGGCTCCCTGAGGCTGTGAGCTTAAACCCATGGTGAGGTCAGAGAGTTAGACTCCACTGATGAGAGCTCCTCTCCTCTCCTCTCCTCTCCTCTCCTCTCCTCTCCTCTCCTCTCCTCTCCTCTCCTCTCCTCTCCTCTCCTCTCCTCTCCTCTCCTCTCCTCTCCTCTCCTCTCCTCTCCTCTCCTCTCCTCTCCTCTCCTCTCCTCTCCTCTCCTCTCCTCTCCTCTCCTCTCCTCTCCTCTCTAGCTGTTGCTCTGGGCCATCTATCAACCATTGCTCAAGTCAGGCAGGACTGGACCTGCAGCTCCCACCATCAGTAGAAAAAAGTTCATCAAGTTCTCTAAATCCTTTGGGTCATTGAGGGGAACAGGGAGAGAGCCCAATGCCAATGAAACCTTCATTTTTCTCTGAAAAGAGAGGCAGCAACCTAAGTTAACTGCCAATTTCCATAAAGCCGTAAAAGTCTGGCAGCATTAGTAAGATAGGATTCAGTCCGCAGCTCCTCATTATTCAGAGGGATGGGAGGATACGGAGATGCCAGAGTAATCTGGAGCAGACAATGAAAGTTGTCGAGGCTCCTCTGATTAAAACTGCAAATCCTACAATCCTAACCCTAATCCCCCCCGTGGAAAGGTTAGATTAGCCTGGGTCCTGAAGAAAGATAACTCTATCTTTTCCTTAAGTTACACGTTAAAATTCAATCTCCTCCCAGGAGACAGCATGCATGGATATTGCTTTTTCTCTCCCCCTAATTAGGAAAGTATAAGAAAGTAAACGCTGCTGCTTGCACAGTAACTGGCATAGCGGAGGGGGCTGCCTCTGTGCTCTCTGATTGCTTTATTAGCACGCAAAGCCTACCTACATGGCCAGGGAGGCTGAGCGAAGGGGGACTTTTCCAGCCCTTGGGGGCTAAATGGTGTTTTGCAAGACGCTGAAGCAAACTGTCAACTTCTCCTCCCATCTACACCGGTGTGAATCTACAGCAAGCGGGCATGCTGCCAAGGAGAGCCAGTCTGCTTCCTCAGGCCTCGCACAGTCCTCTGGTCATTTGGAGCTTTTTTTTTAATGGGATTATTTTCTGCGTGACCTGCGCACACCAGGGGTGATCCCGATCACCCTGAGACTCCTGGTCCAGCCAAATCTTCGCATCCCTAAAAGCTGCCTTTAATGTCAGCGGGACGGGCCGTGAAGGCTGCTTTCTCAGCAGCACGCCGGAGGGATGCATTTATGTGTTTTGAACTAAGGAACCCACACCCCGCAGCCAGGGCCTGCAATGGCTGACGTCCTCTGGGTATGGGGACACAGGCGGCAGCCAGTGCGATAGGCGTTCAGAAGATGCTCAACGTCAGCGCGTGGTGAAACACTCTCCCCTCTGGCATCCTCCCGCTGTGCTTCACTCCAGTAAGCCCCCAGTGCATTTTTTCCTGGCTGACGCCCCAGCCAGAGCAGAGGCAGGAGCGCAAGCCTTCTTTGCGCAACCAACAGGGAAGGACCGAAGAGTGCAGAAGGGCTCTTTCCAGCTCCCAACAGTGCCAACAGTTCCTTGACACAGCGAGGCACATCCTTGATGAATTTCCCTCCTTTGACTTTTCGAGCCACTGTGCCTCCATACAGGGCTGCTGGTTTTCAGCAGGAAAAGACCAGTTTTGGAGGATGGATGGAGCAGAGAAACCCTCCTGGAGAAGTGCAGCCACCATGGAGCAGGGGACCCACTGCAGAAGCCCATGCCACTGGAGGGCTCAGCAAGCCCCTCCGAGGGGCACCAGGATGAGCCTCCACCTGCAAAATGACCCTTCTCAAAGCCCAGAGAAGACGACAAAGCAGCAGCCAGCATTAACGTGACACTTTTGTCAGCCGGGCTCTGACTGTGCTCGGATGGAGACAATAATAACTCGGTGTCATTTTGTTTCCAAACCAAATACGGATGAGACCTTTGAGATCAACTGGAAACCCTGCTGATGCCTTTAAAACACATCCATGGGAGGACTGCAAAGCATTAGCCGTAATATTTTTTTTGTATGGGATAACTATGTTTTAAGAAGGGGAGAGCGGTGCTCATTAGCAGCACAAATGTACCAACCTGTATTTTCAAGCTATTAATATGGTGGCTAGTGTTAATGGAAATATAATAGAATGAGATGCTTTTAAAAGTATGGGATTTAGCAGAGTCAGGAAAAAAAAAAGACATTAATGACATTTTAATAAGAAAATCAGCTTGCAGAAATTTTACAAGTAATGATTATTTCCTTCATTTGACTAGCCTGAATAGCTTTGTCTTTGCTGGGATGCACTTGCGAGGTGTGCACGTGAGGACAGCGAACGATGCATTACAGGACACAGCTGTGACTGTCCTGGAAAAGAAACGTGGTTCAGGATTTTACTGTCTGCCTGGATGAGAGGCTAGAGCCTGTCCATATCCTTTCCTCTGAAGAGCAGGGAAGGCTGTCGGATGTGCTTAGGCCACTGGCTGCTAGTCATCATCTCACTTCTCAGCTCTCTCAATCTATCCTTAGATTCACCTTCTCTCCTCCTCTGAAGCTAGAGCTGAGGCTCTTGACTTAGGTAGGGCATCTTGTCCTCCAGGAGCATGTGCACCCAGTTAGGCACTCAATATAAACCCAATAATACACGGGATCTCATTATTGCACATGCATGTACTCGTGCACACCTTTTAGAGGTTTTCTCTTTGCTAGGAAGTGACCGATGCTCTCACCCACCTCTGTGGCGTGCTGACATGGGTGGACCATTACAGCTTTCCACTAGTGAAGCTGATCTGGAGGGATGGGATGGTGCTAACTGGGCAAGAAGGGCCAAGGATTTGTCTCGCCTAGCTTGGGGTGCCAACAGAGCAGTTGTGTCTACCTGAACAGCCCACTCTCAGCTCCCTTCCCTGTCTGTGGGGAGAAATGGACGCATTTAGCATCGAACCCATTTGACCTCATTTGGACCTCTGCTCTAGGAGAGGTCTCACACCTTGAAGGGGCCTATTTGCCTTCACTGGGAATAATGGTGACCACATCTGAGCTTGAGATTTACCCTGCAAACGTGCCATGTGAATCCAGACAGACATGGTCAGTCCTTCTAAGATCTGTCCCTCCTAAGGTGAAGTTGTATATACCTGCATCACTCTTCTCCACTGATGGCATCAGAAATTCCCAGGGGCCTGAGGAAATAACAAGAGAGATGCTGTTTCAGGGATGGATCGGGATGATTTCCATACTGCAGTTCCAGCTTAGGTAGCTTGAGCCTGCCTTATCATGCCTTGGTGGTAGAGAGGACACTCAGGCAAGGAAGATTTCTGCCTTGTCCAACAGAGACAGCATCACCGCGATCCTCTGCTTGGATCATGTCTCCCTGAACCCCACATAAATCACTGTTTGAGAAGCTGTATCTGAGTAGCTTGGTTAAATCCGTATGCATCTTAAAGATACAGCCTCAAAAGAGACATTTCTTGCTATTTCTGGAGTCTGACATCTAGAATATCCTCTCACCATCTCCCAGTCCTGCAGCTGTTATAAAGAGAGAACTTCTGCCTCTCTCTATTAGGCAAACAGTCTCTGGTCCCCCACAAAAGGGCTGGATCATGGAGGTAAGCCAGTGGAGAAATCCCCTGTGACAAAGACTTTCTCCTGGCTTAAAGCTCCTGGTGTCAGCCACTGATGGTACAAAATTTGTAAATTTTGGGGCCAGAAAGGAACTAATTGCCTTATCTGAGATCCTTGATAGAATTAAGGGCCATTTAATTTCACTCAGTATTCTCACACTGAGCTCGAAACTCCCTGCTGAGCTATGGCATGCATTTTAGGAGGACATCCAATTGCTTTTTGAGGTTGTCAGTGAGAAAACAAGACATGAGGGTATCCAGGAGGGGTGTTGCTTATGGTGCCCTCTTTTTTAGTACTGGTCACGCTTTGCAGCAAAAGTAAACTTAAGCCCTGTCAGACTGAAATGATTTGTTAATGTTATGTTCAGTGCTCTTTCCCTACTGTTACTGCTCACTCAGACGAATGCTGTGTGAGCCACCAATGTGGGGTGTATGCTTTGGCAGGCCAAAGTCCAGGAAGTGTGCTATTACCTGAGCTTTTCCTTTTTTTATGGTTTTTTTCATTCTGGATTTAGAAAGGTTAAAGTGAAAACTGGAAGCCAAACCTTCATGCCTGAACTGTAACACAGCAAGGTAGCTCTGACCACTTCAAAACTATAATGCTCAGGAAATCAAGTGGACCCCTCTAACATTTGGAAGTCACTGGAGAGACTCTCCATCGTTTTCTTTTCCCTGGTAGATTTATTCTGTCATTTGCTTTTGTTTGTTTTCTTTCCAGCATACTATGAAATTTAAAATTAAAGTTCTACTCTGAGGGGAAAGGAGTGCAAGAGATGTTATAATTTATCATCTGAGCTGCTAAAGCAGAAGGGAAAAACTCAGCAAAGATACTGGTTGTCACCTGCCCTTTAAATTAGAGTATATTGCTCTGAAAGGTGTACCATATTGCAAGGAACCTTTAGTGCCATTTGCAGTATTGCTTCAAGCTTGGTTGCTTGCAACTTGATTTCTCCAACAGTTTCTACCTAAAAGCAAGTTGCGTATTAGGAAATAACACTGCAAACATGGATCACGCAGAAACACTTTTCAGCATCAGCAGTAACATCAGTCCCAGAAGCATACGGAAATTGTGGGGTTGCGCAGAGCTCTTGCCTGCCAGTGCACATGGAGCCAAAAGGGATCAAGCAGTGTGTGTGACGCACGACCATTTTCTTGCTACCTCTCCTGCGAGGTTATTTTATTTTAGTGAAATGTAATCTCACAGGGTTTCATTTTAGTCATTGTCACAGACAACACAAAAATAGATCAGTCGCTTTTCTTTTTTCTTTTTTCTTTCATTTCACCAGCTGAATTTTCTGAAATTCTTTGCCTCAGGTCCTGATTCAGCAGAGTACTTAAACATGCATTTAATACTCAAAGGATTATTAGTAGAATGGTTTGTAAACATTTTCAGGGTAGAAAAATGTGTCTGTGCTAAAGCTATCTCTTCCTATAGCGAAGGGAAACAAACAGTAGCATGGAACCTCTTCAATTTTTTGCTGTCGTTAGCTTTTCTTTATGAAGAAAGCTGGACTTTGCAGCAGCAAATCTTGTAGCACAAGGAATCAGAGGTCTCTCACCCAGCTTTATAGTTTAAAATGTAGATGTTTACATCTAAGCCAATTACTGTGGCTTCCTTTATAGCCAAGGAAATAAGCACTCGTGGGGTGCTGCTGCAGGTCCCCTGTGTGCGCGGTGCTGAGAGGAGACCCCATGCACCCACACTGGAGACCTTCACAGCAGCCATGATGGGTCCCCACAGCCTTCCTCAAGGGTAAGCCTACTTTCTCCTTAAAACTTGAAAACCCCACATTTTCAGCTTTGAGCTCAAGTCATTGATTTCTCTCTTCAGTGAAAAAATGAAGCCGGTTGCTAATAATGGCAGCATTTCTTTCTTCGTAATCCATTTGAAAGAGGCAGGTAGCACTACCAAGCTGTTCAGTTCACGGGATTTGTTTGTGTCTTCAGCTCACTGTGAAGCTTCAAAGTGCCGCGTAAGTATTATTGGGACTGTGTTTTCAAGACTGTCCACCACCAGCCTTATTGTTGCATACTTGAGCATATTGCTGTCCTTTGTAAACACACATGAAACCCATCTTGTGAGAGGGCATTATTTGTTTATTCCTGGACACCTTTAAAGGATCTGGAAATTAATTATAATGAATTCCATATATATGTGTGTGTGTGTGTGTGTGTGTGCACATACATGTGTGTGTGTGTGCACGTACGCAAGTGTATATTTGGCTTATATATAATTTATATATATATATATGAAATAACTTGGAATTATTTTGGAAATAGATGATCCAGAAAAAGAATTAACTGGGCATGAACTGTGCCTTCATTTTACCACTGACATGTATATTTGCACGAATGCCTTGCTTCCACTGTCGCTGCCTGTGTTAGTGACACCTCAGCCTGTCGCAACACAGATGTGGGATGGCAAAGTCGTGGCACTGAGGAAGCAAGAGGCTCCTGTCTCCCCGAATGACCGGGACATCTCCAGCCATAGTGTTTCCCGGGGTATTTACTGGGCACACATACTCGTTAGCTTAATAGCAGGAGGGCCTGAGGCCAGGCAGAAGGGAAAGCCATAGCTGTAGATGAACAATCTGCCAGTAAACAAGGTTATCCCAAGTGATGCTCGAGCTCTGGGCGAGGCTGCGGTGTTGCAGCCCAAGTCCCGAGACTCATTTCTCCAAGGCTGGGTGCAGCAGGTGGTTAAGTCATTTTCTGCAGACCAAGAAGCAGTTGTCAAGGAGCCTGGCCAACTTCCAGGGCATGTCAAGCCCTAAGGTAAGATGGGCAGGTCTTCAGACTCTTTTGCATGTGTTTAAATCCTTTTCTTGGAGACTTTGTGACTGGGGATATCTTTTATTAAACCACTGTAAAAAAAATTACCAGGCAGCTGCCTTTTGGTCTCTGCCTTCACCCCATCTCTCCCAGAGCAAGGGGGTGCTGCCTGCCCCTCTGTTATAGCCACCGGGCTGGGAGCAAGTCCTGGGGATGGCCCACAGCTCCCTCCCTGTCCCTTTCCCTTCTTTTGCCTCCTTTCGCCATTGAAAACTGTGTGTTCCCCTCCAGCAAAGAAGCGGAGCAGCTTAGAGCTGTTACTGGGTGCTGTTATGGTGGGAGGCTCGGGGGTCTCAAAGGAGGGAGTGGATAAGGTACAGGATTGAGGACTGATGGTTGACACCCCAGGAGGGTGCAAGCCCCGGGAAAGGGGCTTTTCATCAGGTCCTTCACCTAAATCCCCCCTCCCTCACACACCCTGCAAACTGCTTCTTGCAGGGCCAGAACTAATATGCCTTTTGCCTTCGGGAGGAAAGACTCCTTGCAATCCATACAGGATCTCAATACACCAAGTTTTCTAATGCCACACCTTCCTTTTAATGGAGAACTCAGCCGGGTACAGACGACCACAAGGGACTTCAGCCGTACCTGGCTCTCCTAAACATCTATTCAGAGAAATTAGTACAGCTCCAGGTCTGAGCAAGTCTGTCCCGCTGAGACCTAAGACAGAGGTTTAAAAGGAGAAGGCAGGTCTTACTAGCATAGCACAGCCCTCTACCACTATGCACTTCTGAACTACAGCTACGTCAAGTCCCACTGTGTTGGAGCAACAGCCCTGTGGCTGCACCCACCCTACAGATTCGCCTCAAGTCTCAGTGGTAGAAATCTCAAAGCTAAATTATTAAGAGGAAACATTTCAAACAGGGTAAGGCCTGGCCCTCCCTTTTGCCTGATGACAGTTTTCACCTGTAAAAATTGCACCTCCATGTTTGCACTTGCAAAACACTTCACCGTGTACTTGCATCACTCCCCACTCCCCATTACCCCAGCAAATAGCTGGAGGTGGCATCAGTTTTATCTGAGCTTGCTTCTCGATCCCAGGTGGAAAGAGTCTGTGCAAATTGCAAGGCCGACCTTCTGAAAATGAGGCCTTGAATTACTCCTCTCTTGTATTTAACTTCCGATTTACCATATGGTGGGAAGATAAATTAGATAGGTTAATTAGGAAGCCCTGGAATTCTGTTCATCGTTGTGCTGTGCAATCATAGATGCATCTCGCCTTTAGGACTCTGAATATGCTGACATGTAGTCTTTTCTGCATGCCAGCCTCACGGCATCTCCATCACAATAAAGGAGCGGGAGGGGGAGATGGTTGGAGTAGCCAAGCAAATCAGGAAAAACAACCAGCTAAATTGAGTGCTTTCTAATCCAATGCATTTAAGTCATACTCAATAAAGGTTGCCAACAATCCCTGGCCTCTCTGCTGCAAAGATCACAGAGGCATCTGATTAGAATAACGTGTGTCTTCTAAAAATCCTCCTTTAAAAAGATTTTCATTCTGGATAGGCAACAAGTAATGAATCAGAAATGTCCCTTTGCGAGTGTGGGAAGAAGGGGGCATTCACCAAGCCCACCCAGCCCCGGGAGTCCTACTGCTCTCTGCCTGCTGCAAGATGGAAAACTCATCAGCTATGGCAAGTTTTTTCTTCCCTGCCAAAAGTAAATAAATGGAACAGAAATAGCCCTAATCAGTCGTGCATTCAAGTAATTTCCTGAAAACAGTTTTGGGCTTGAAATCCAAGCCCAGTTTAGATACTAGCAAATGCAGTCACACATCCAAGGGTCTCCAGGAATCTCATCCCTCAGAAAAGTATCAATTTCAACATGTGTGTTATATGACTTACAGTAACTTGTCCCAGGTAAGGCTTTTGGGGTTTAGGAGACGAGAGTGGGCAAGGATTTGAGGACAGATTAGGAATATAGTGAGGAAATGGATAACCATGGTGTCACATCATGGGCAGAGGGGCAGAGCAAATCTGTGACATGGGCTGTCAAGAGGAGAGAAACACAAATATTTTTTTGAAGACTAATTTAAGTTTTGCACCTGAATCTTGTGAAAACCAGACCAGATGAAACCTTGATTATATGTTGTAAAAGAGCACAGATTGTGCAACACATACTTTGTGGCTGTTTATTTGCCTGGAGAAGAACAACTCCATGGACTGTGTGCATCCATGCTCTATCTGTGTTTATTCCCAGGAGGAGTCTGAGCTTTCCACTCACAGAATAGCTGGTGTCCATGCCAGAAAATAGTACTTTCTTGGGCACTCGTGGTCAATCTAATGCTCTGGAGATGTTCTTTAGCAGGGTCACTTGGTGCTTTCCTCCCTCCCCCCGCCATCTTAGCGGACCATATCAGCCTGAATAATGTCACAAATGAGGTGTCCAACCTTCTTGAGGAGGGTTGTGTTTGTGTGTTGTATTTCACATGTGTTGTTAGAGCCAAGAAACCCCTCAGGGTCTTTCAGACTGCACCTGAGCAAAGCTTTGCTTGCAGCAACAACATTCAATGCACCTTCCCCTATTACAGTCCGGCTTCCCCAGACTGCTGGTATTTTTGCAGCCTCGGAGTCTTAGAGGACGTGTGATGAAGATGTTTCTGTCCAAGACATGCCTATAGGTGTGGTGGCAGAAGAACCAATTCACATGGGGGAGAAGGAGAGGGACAGGTGGATGGATATTCAAGGAGGGGTCCATACTGGCCTTCATAGCTTCACCCAGCAATGGCAGGGCAGCAATGCTAAATACAGCAGCAAAGCTCAGGGCCCCTTCCTACCATGTCCTCCTCAGAGGTCACTCTTGCCTGGTCAGAGCTCTGGCTCTGGCCTGGTGGGGTGGGATAACCTCCCTTTTCTAATCTGGCTGCACCTGTGACAGCTGGGGACGGGGGAGGTGATCAAAGCTGCATGGCCCTCTATTCCTTGCCCAACACCCACACCACCGGAAAACTCAGTTGAAGATGAAAGCCTGAGATAGCTGAGAAAATGTACAGTCAAAACAGACTTGCTGCATACCAACGCGTGGGGAGAGCCCATAATATCAGCCATATTCTTCAGTTGTATCTACAGTCCCCACGACCTCACACTTTCTTTGGAAAATTGGACAGGAATGAGGACACGGCTTGTGATATCCGATACCTGGAGAACCACTGAGCTATCTCAGATTTGCAAACATGTTTAAATTTAGCAGTAAACCATTCTTGAAACTTGGTGCCAGACTCTGCTTTTATTTGCTCTGGTAAAAAGGTTTCAATGCAGCATTAACGCACACTGGTTTTACTGGGAATTAGACTGTTAGCTTTAGCGTGGCATATGGTATTTTTTTTGTACCAACAATTAGGTATTTACAGGCATGCAATTTTATGCCTAAGGCTAGCTTCCGCCAAGCAGTAAGGGTTTGCACATATGGTGCAGATTTCCTATAAACAAGAAGCTTAGGTGGAATAGCAGAGCACTGGAAGGTTGCATTCAAGTCTGATAGTACCTTGAAGAATTGTAATTTCTCCTTGTTTGGTCCATCTCGGAGGGGTACAGCAATGTACTACCTCTAACCATTCCCTACAGTGTGTCCCATAGAAAATGAATTTTCCATTCCCTTTATGGAATTAAATTAGCACTGTTACAATTCCTCCTTCAGGATGTTAAAGAATATATAAGGAACCTGTTTGTGATCTCCAGCTGACAGAGACACACCATTTTATACTTCCAGTATAAGTGAAATCTGCTCCAATCCCCTACCTGCTTCCTTGTCGAGTGCTCTTTTGCAGTGCCCATGAAATCTCTGATTATTTAAAATAGTTTAAAATAGCTATGGGTTAAGAGAACTTGAACCTTTCCGTACTCTTCGAAGAGTAATTTAGAAAACCTGACAGGGTTCAGCATTCTGTTCCTGATCAGTATAATCTTTTACATCGTTGGCAGTGGAGTACCAGCTAGACGAAGGGAAGATAACCACTCACAAGTAAGCTGTTGAAATAAAAACATATTAAGCAAAAGGCTTGGACATCATTCAGTAATGACCTTCATCAGCTGAAATGTTTTTGTATTTTAAGTGAATTAATGAGCTATAATTATTAGTGATCTTGGAGACGGTGACCAGAGAAAGCATTTTGCATAACGCAAACAGTACAACACAAATGGAAGCACTGTCTGTCTCAAACAATCGGACAAGGTCCCTTTTGTTATAATTAAGTGTTATCACCTTCCCTGCTTCTTAAAATGTGCTTCGCACTTTATACTTTGATGTCCTCGTGCCACCACCCTGTCACTATTTATGGTACAGTCACCTCTGCCATAGCAATGGAGGTTTTGAAAATGTTTTACCTGACTTTTAACAGACGGATGTTAATGGGATATTTATTTACAGAATAAAATTAAATCGAAGCTGAATCTTAATGTACAATTTACATAATCAGCTTTGTTCTGAGCTGGTGAGCTGTTTTTCCCAGCACTTGGGACCCTTCAGTCACAGCTGCATCAAAGAAACAGCCACTGAGAATGGAGATTAAACAATTTCCTAAAGCTAGAAGTCTTGATGAGAATCTATTATTCCATATTAGAATCCCATAATTTCTCCAGACACTGCCATAAGATCAAAGATGTATGTTAGAGCTTTGGCATAGCCCATGATCAAAAGGAAGATGTTCAATTTGCATTTAGAAAACATTTCTGTCAATTATATTTGTCTGAAAATTTGAAAGTTCTGCAATTTTATCTTATCTTTTGCACCAAGAAAACCCTATTAACCTAGAGGCATAGAAAGACTGAAAAGCTAAAATGTATATATTTACAATGAGTTTGGTGAGATTTGGTTGTGCTATTTGTGTAATCTAACTATGGTCCTCCATCCTGCTGATGCTCAGCTCAACTGGAGTTTTGCCACAGGCTTCAAGGAGAGCAGGACAGAACCCTCAGCTGCAATGCTGAAAACCTGCTCGGTGGCTAAATCCCTAACTCCGAGGCTGGGTGAACGGCTGTGAGCCGCCAGGATCAGGCTGGGGAGTTGATGTCGGGTTCAGGGAACGAGCTTTTGGTTTTTGCCTACAAGGAGAGCAAGACAAGTGACCTCTGCCAAGTCACTTACGGCTCCCCCACCTCGCATTGGTATCCTTCGGGGTGTTGTCTAGGCAAATGCATTAAGGGATCTGACCATCGCTCAGGCCTGGGTTCTTCCCACCTAACCTTGGCCACTCCAGGCTCTCACCAGCCAGCGGGGAAAGACCTGCACCCCTGGAGAGGGTCCCTCAGCAAGCCTGCCTTCCTCCATCAGTTGCAGAAGCCACTTCAGGTGGCCATGGGTCTCAATTACTGCTTTCATTTAAGTGCCTCCACCTAGGTGGGTTGAATACAACTTCGGAAAATGTGGTAATGTTTTAAAGCTGTCTACTTTAAAACCAGCCAACGGCCTCTGTAGGAAACAAATTGTTCATGCACCTTATCTGAAGAGTTGCTCCCCCCCTTCTTTGCACCTCACTGCATGAATATTGTGAGTGGTCTGAGCTCAAATTTGAATGTCAAAAAAAGAAGATGACTAGTCCTGTTTCAGTACAAAGGTTGAGTGAACGACTTCCACCATATCCTGCATTTAGAAGTACGCTTATGGCTAATTCTGTGCTGAACTGGGACCAACACTGGGAAGACCAGACTGGGCTGCTGAGAACCCCAGCAAACAGCCTGCACCACCACAGAGAGCATGGGTTTCGGCCAGTGCCACAGCTTCTGAAGCACATCCCCAACTTCATGAAACCACAAACAAAACTCTGGGAAAACTGTCTTCAGCAGTTAATAGGAACAAGCCAGGGCTCAAGGAAGCTCAAAACACTTCGAAAAAATTCCTAAATTGCAATTTAGGGATGGGAGGATGTGGTGGGGCTGCTAAGACAAGTGCAAAAGGCCAGGGTGAGTGTTATATGAAGACAGTGCAAAACCAGCTGTATTAGACTGCCTAATAAGAAATGAGAACAGGAAAGTCAGCATTTGCACAGCGCCCAGTTACAGGCAATAATCCAATTTGCAGGGAAGCAAGAGGCTGATGGTGACCTTGCCAAAAACCCAGCTTTCCAAAAATAGTACTGACAAATGAATAGTGCAAAAATAAGCAGCTAATCAGCAACAATAAGAAGGAGAGACACAGAAAGTTTGTCTCTTTGCAAAAGGTAAGTTATGCACCATAAGAATGACATCCATCCATTTCAAACCAGAATAGCTATCAGTTTCCAGGACTTGCAAATCAGTGAACAGGCTAGGAAAAAAATTAAGTTTACCCCATTTTTTCCCAAACCTGCCTAAATGTTATGGCAATTAACAAGTTGTTCCTGTAAATACCTGCTGCTGCATTTTTCCTCCATCCGTACTTCAAATAGGCTGCAAAAGCGGTGAGCCCAGCCCTCCTCACCCGCACCCACTCCGGTTGGAGACCTGTAGGAAACTGTGATGGCCCCCACTGAAGTGGTTAATGCCACTTGCTAGGGGCATGGAGCAAAGCAGAGAATGGGCAGTGCTTAAGACTGTGTGGGTGCAGCCCTGTGGCACTCTGCAGGCAACTCCGTCAAACCTCACCATCTGTGCCCTCAACATTGAGTAACAGATCGAGCAATACTCATGTAGACCGAGCAATACTCATGATCATCTGCCTTTCTGCCATCACCCAGAAGTGATCCCCCACTGTTGTCACCAGCTCTGTCCGATTTGTAACCAAATAAACGCAGACTGGAGATTTGGTACCTTCTGAGATTATGAGCGTTTGCTTATCACACAGTCCTCTGCAAGATTACGCGCTGGGCAGTCATTGTGGGCATTGTTACCTCAGCACATGACAGACCTGAGAAACCTTTAAGGCTTGAGTCAATTCAACTTCTCTACAAGAGACGCCAAAAAACATACACCAGGTATACGCTGTTTATAACCAGGAAGATCAAATATCCAAAGCAACGATCAAAGCGTGAAGGCCTCACAAAACCTAATTTCCTCCAGGAACATTGTTAGCATTCGGGAGAAGTAGCGTGTTCCCCTGAGGATCCTACATGTGTTCCTGACACTTAAGCTCTGCCCAAACTAACTCAATGTTATTCACAAAGTAATAATTTCCCCACACAATGGAGAGATCTGACTCAGCTGCTTAATGAAGGCATCTCACAGAAAGCAAAGCCAGGGACTGGGTCCGGCAGCACACGCTCCCGAGCTTGTGCCACTTCACCACCTGGTGAAGCACCTCCTCTGCTCAGGACTGCCAAGCTCCTCACTCAGAGAGCAGGATATGTCCCCTCTAACTCAGAGAGCTCTAAACTGAACATCTAAGTTGGAGCTAATTGCCCCCAAAGCAATTATAGAGGCAACAGAGAGAAGCAGGTGACTCCAGCTGGTGACTCAGCCCATCCTAAAACGTTTGTCTAAGAGAGGTCAGATAAATCACAGCCTGAAGGTGCCCATTTCTTCCTACAGGCTAGAAAGGAAGCCCGGGGTGACTAGCCGAGATCTGGATGTCCTGTCCTGGATGGACACCCAACATTAGGTGAGATGACTCCTCCCAAGCACCTGGTGGAAATCTGCACGTCCGCATGTCTTTCCTACCCACGTACAGGGACCTGCCAGGAGTCAGTGCCCCAACCACTGGCAAAGGAGCAGTTTATTTCTTCTAACAGGACACAAATCACTTTGTTAAAATATGAACACATGACTAAAGCTTGTCACTACTGCTACTCTCCTCCGGAGCTCAGCATTAGGGTCTTCATAGACCCCCTCCTAAGACTTAACAAATATTACGTTAAAACACAGTGAGGGAGACAGCTAGGAGAAAAGGAGTGTGTCTGAAGGCAAGAAACATGAACATGTTCCCCAGCACGGGGCTGAGGTATTTATCTATATATAGTTGTAATTCTGTCATTAAGCAGGAGCAACTTGCTGTCTGCACATCCTCCTACTAGTGGACATTGCTCCTCTTCTTATCGCCTGGTCCTTACTCATGCAGCCCTCCCTGCACCAATGAGAGCCAGCCCTTCACTTTCAACCATGCGAGGAGATTTGTCTCAGCATCTTGAAGCCCTAACAGCCGAAGAAAATAGCCCTTACTTTAAGCCTCTGAAGTAAACAGTCATCGCTGGTATTTGGCCTGGTGTTGTCTGAGTGAAATACAAGGTGAAAGATAATTCATCCTTTAGGTAATTTGGTGCCAAATAACTTAGAGGCCTATAAACTAGAGTGGCAACCTGCTTCTTGAGTCCTGTTGCAAGAGGTAAACCTCACCATAACCTTCCCTTTGCTTTACGATAATGCTCCTACAATTGCTCTGCAGAAGTGTCCTTGCGCCTGTCTTGTTAGATTACCTAAAGACTCCCATTTTCTGCCTGAAAGATTGCTAAAAATTGCACTGCATCCGGGATGTCCAAGACAGAAGAAAATGTGTTTCCAGACACTCTGGCCACACAATTGAGACTAGACCCAATTTTTAAACATGAGCATATCAACAGGCTCTCCATCTCCTGTGTCAGCAGATCACTTGAGACTGGAGTGTCCATTCATAGTGTGAGCAGATACGCATTCAAGTACCAGCTTAAGCCGTGGAACAGCCACCAAAATGCTGCCTTTGGCAACCTACTTGCTTGCTATGGAGCAGCTAAAAACCTGCCTTATCTGACCGTTCAAGAAATTAAGAGGGACCTCACTGCTCTGTGTAGGAGATGTGGCCCTGCTGCCTGCTCCGTTCACTCCTGTGGCCCCACCATGATGTCTAGGAGGAGGGGTCCTCCTTTATTCATCAGCACTTTGTAGCAGAGGACTGTGAGTATGCCCTTGGACTATGAGCTGGGACCCATGTTCCTCACTGTAGTCTTCTTGTCCGCCCCTCCCAGGCTACAACTGCATGCGACAGTTCAGTGACGGTACAGAAACAGGCAGTTCTCCCCAGAAGTAGTGTCCCCCACAGCCTGAGCACCCACATGAGTGTGACACCTCTTCCCTTTCTCTCCCTCTCCGTCACAGGTGAGGACATACTCCTGACCTCCCTTCATTTTCTCTGGAGTTATATCCCTGAGGGAGGGCCCAAATCTTTGAGCCGCCAGTCAATGGGACAGTTCTGTTGAAAACAGCTTAATGGTGAACTGCAGGTGTCCCATCAGCTGGTCTGCATGCAGGACAGTATGGTGGCTGCTTAAGCTGTGCAAGATGCAAAAGCAAAGCTGAAGAAAGCACATGGAGAGGGGACTGCTGAGTTGATATCAGTTATCAACAGTTTAAAACAAAGCGGGGGAGTCATCAGACATTCAAACAAAAAGGCACTGCAAGGACAAGGTATAAAAATTCTAAGAGAAGCAACAGCAGGACCAAGGTGCAGAAGAGGTCAGCCCTTCCCCACCTGCCTGCAGTGGTCTGGCCAAAAGGGACCCACTGGGTGATGGAGCAGGGCTGGTGAGGGTATTGGGGCTTAGCCTCGCAGCATGCTTACCCCAGCCCAGTCCTTTAGCATGTGACAGTGAGTTATTGCGGTACGTGTGGTCCTGCTTTCAAGCTTCAAGTCCAACAGAAGATTTCAGAAAGACAGCTCAGACTCACAAAGCTGCTGAGGGGCTTCTGCTGCACAGGAGCAGGGCATTGCCCTTTCCCTTGCCCTGTGATACCACTAGAATTATCAGTGCTCCTCCAGACTAGATTGCTGTTAGCTCCATAACTACGCGTGATTGTTTGCAGACAAAGACGTGCTTAATTCCTGGCCACAAAGAAGAGCTCGTCCAAAAAGACCACCAAAGTCTACAGGATTTTTTTTTTAGCAGTGAGCTATAAATAAGACACTAAGCAGTCTTTCCTATACACATTGCATCCTAAAAGTGCCATTTATCAGCAAATAATAATCTCACTTGAAATCACTAGGATTATTCAAGTGTACAAAAACAAGGCAATTTGAGAAGAATTAAGCCTAATTAAGGTACAAAACGATGAAGGTAATTTACAAATAACCAAGGCAGAAGGGGACATACTGTTCTGGTGGGCGATGTTTGCTTTATGGTTGTGTTATACTCTGAGGCAAGGGGTGGATTCTCTTCCGAGGAAGAGCTTTAAACAAGGGAAACAGACAAGTGGAAATGTGGGACTGGGAAAAGGAAACAGCAAGAATGTATATATATGGCACATATAGTGTGTTTTTCTGTGTCCCATTGTCTTTCATGGGCCTGTCTCATCTAGGAGGCTACATTTTCCATGATCCACTGCTTACCCTATATGAGAGAGGGAAGGCTGGTGCATGGCAGAAGACACAGTTCAGCCATTGAACTTGGCCAGCCATAAGAAAGAAAGTGACCACAGGGGATCCAAATTCAGCTCACAGTTGGGATCCTCATTTTCAGGAAGTGCCCATCCCTCTGAAAAGTATGGCCAACATAAGGTACCTCAAATTAAGTGTGAAAAGCATGAATTATCTTCTGAAAATCTAGGCCTTATTATCAGAAACTTTGGAAAAAATGCTGAAAAACATGTTTTCTTGACACTAGGCAAATTCATGACAGTCACCCACACTGTATAATCAGAAGGTGAGATATATCTAAGTAACGTAAGAAATTTTCAAAATAACACAAAATTCCCCAGATGTCTTCAGGCTCTACTGGGTTTTTATTAGGTTGCCTGAAACAAGGAGAGAAGCTTTCCAAGAAATTGAACTAGCACATCTTAGCACCAAGCTTTACATCTCTCCAAGCTGATGCTCAGTTGCCAGCTTCTGTCCTGCTTCTTCATACATTGGGGAAGTGATGGCAATGAGCTCATTTTCCAACATTTCCATTTGAGCCGTAATGTCTGACACGGTGTTTTTCACAGCATTCAGTTGCAGCTTCAATTTATTGTAATCTTCTTGGAAGGATCTGTTCACATTGTAGAGAATGTTACAGCCTTGTTTCTCCCAAGGGAAATGGTTCACTTTCAGGAAGATGTGGAGGAGTTCATATAAGTCCCGAAGAGCCCGGAGGATTTCATACTCGCCGTGTGTGCTTGGGGCAGACTTGATCTTATCCTGGGTTGGAGCGGTGCTCTTCTTTTTAGCTTCATGTTCCTGCTGGGGGGCTGGGCCAGGCTTACCTTCTTCCACAGCTGTGATGGCATCAGTGTCCTTCTGAAGATCTGAGCTGGCATCTTTGCTCTCTTCGTGGACTGTGATGGTTTTTTGGTCTTTCCAGATGATGGGGACTGTTTTATTCTCCTGCTGGAAATCCTCTAGGACTCTATTCTTTTCCTGGACCTCCTGGAGAGCTTTGTTGCCTGGGCTGACCTGAAAGCCTATGTTCCTCTCCTGGAAGAATGGGAACGGCTTATTTTCCTTCTGGAGTCTTTGCTGAACGGCATCAGTGTAAATAACCTGGACAGCTTTGTTCTGTGACTGGAGACATTGTAGAGCTTTGTTTTCTTCCCAGAGCATCCTGTTTTCAATTCGGAGGACTTGGTTTTCCTCCCAGAGTGCTCTGTTCTCCTCCCAGATGCTCCACTCATTCTGTGCCTTCTTGCTAAAGAGTTTCTGGTGGAAAGCAAAGGGTGGCTGGCAATAGATCTCATTCACACGTTTGCCATCAATAACGACAAACATCTCATCCCTCAGTTTCATCTGTGGGGCGATATAGTCTATCTCACGCTCTGTACACTGCATGCTCTGGTTTGTCAGATCAGAAGCAGACATGGCCTTTCTTTAGGAGGACTGTGGGAAAAGACTTCTTCCAGGACTTCTGCAAGAGACCGCTGTCCACTAGCAAGAAGTAGGTGACACAGCGGGGCTGGAGAAGCTTGATCAGGACTGAAAGAACAGGGAACACAAATGCACAGAATTAGTGCCAAAATTCAAGGTCAGAATTAAAGTCCATTGGACAACAGGAACAAGCAAATAAGTCAGTTCCCACAGTCAACTGTGTTGCCCCTTTGACTCTGGAAGGTAAGGAATACACCAGAAACATAGTTTATAGACGCTGAGAAAATTGGCATTGGTAGATAAAGCAGCTCTATGGCAGCACCACAAGCGTTGGTATAAAAACCTGGACCTGCCTTTTATCTATCTACCTCATTTTTACAGACATGTAAGGAGGTAAGATGCGAGAGTATTTTGCACCTCAGAATAGCCCATTCCCAACTGAGTGACAGGCAAATGAATTAAAAATTGCTATGGGGCTGAAACCAACTTTTCAAAAGAAAACATTTTTAAAGGATCACAGTGAAAAACTGGCCTCAAGAGCAGCTTTTTCTTGTTGATGCTCAGTAGCCTTTGTTAACAGGACGCCACAAAAACGTGGTGGCAGTTGTGCTTTTTGATCTTAAAATCCATAGAACTGTAAACAGGAAGAGCACCGAATGATACCATATGCACAAATCATTAAAACTCCAAACCACAGCCCTGGGACATTGGGACCAGGAGAGGTCTGTTGCTCTTTGCATGTTTTTCTGACAAGTTCCCATCACCATGGTCCAAAAACTGTCACAACCCATAGGTAATTCTCCATCTTTCCTTCTCATTTCTCCCCAGTCACTCTTTTCTTTATATCCTTTGATAGCTTCATTATTTTTCTTGCTTTCTAGCCTTGCAATAGTGATTGCTCATCTCTTTCTTACAGTCCGTCTGCCCTCTTTTTCACATCACCAGAAAACCCATCTCTTTAAAATCCATACTGCTAGGCTGTACCTCCAATGCTTCTCATTTCAGTCACAGAAATCTCAGACTTACCTGCTCAACAATCTTCCCTCCTTCACTCTACCCAAAATGTTGCAGTTTAAATTACCTTCTAGTCCTAAGTAAACCTGAGCAAATGAAGGATTTCAGTCTTCTTGCATGAAAAAAACCCACCGAAAAATGTGGTTTGTGCCAAAGAAAATCTTACTTTCTGCAGTGTTTACCAAAATTAAATTTGCATGATTTTCAAGATGAAGTCATTTGAACTGAGGTTGAACTGTTTTTTGTAACCAGATTGTCGGAATTCTTAGGGTTTCTGCGCAGTGTTTCAAAGAGCACAGATGTGCTGTTTTCTAGTTTAAAAAAAAAAAAAAAAAAGAGGTGGGCTGTCAAATTTCACCCAGGTCTACCCCTCTCCCCCCATGAGGTCCCCCAGCTGCCCTCCTGTTCCATGTGAAACCCAGTTCTGCCTTTCCGTTGGTGAGGAGAGTTTTACCTTCGTGAATTTTGCCCCCATGTCTCTGCCCCGAGAGTTAGGCACAGGGTGACAACCACACACAAGCTCCTCATACCCTCCAGCTCTGCCATCACATTGTGCACCCCTGTCCTATTTTCACCCTCTCCTTTCCAAAACCTGCTGCTCCCCCCTTTCCCTGCCATCTCCACCATGCAGTACTGCATCTCTGGGCTCCTCCAGGTTGCTTCTGAGAGCCAACATCCATAGATGCTTCCTTCACCCCCTTACCAAGCTTGTCCAAAAACTCAGAGAATTGTTGGTTGCATTTAAAATCCCAAATCCCTTAATGCAGGAGAGGGCAATTGCAATATAGGTCTGTTTGCAGTAACACTTGATTTTATTGCAATAGGGTCTCCGTCTGACTTTCAGGTTTGTCTTCCACATCACCAGCCGGTTTATCTCATATCAGACTTGTGTTTTCATAATATCGTTCCTCTGCTAAAAGAGATTTCTCCCAAAACTCCCAGTTTTGGAGGTTTTTGTTTCCACTTCTGCCATGTTCAGAGCTGTATATCGCTCCCTCCCTTGCATGCTCTCCCCCGCAGCCTTTCCAACCCATCCCGTTCCCTTGGGGTGCCCAGTCCCGTTGTTTCCACCAACAGCCCCAAGATGGGGAGGTAGATAAGCCACAGGGAGAACAGACCCCTAAATATCCAGAGGAGAAGCAGAAAACATCCAGCATCACAACTCCAGACCCACCTGCTGCTGCATATCACGGGCAAGCAGCTAGAGTTGTTAGTGTCACTCATATTTAAAGTGTTTAGACGGCATGTTTTCAGGATAAACAGAAATGTATAATATATATGGCACTGAAGGACATTATCTTGGGGACAATTAAACTTGACAGCGGCTCTGTCAGCTCTTTTGCACTGCAGGGGAGACATCGACCCAGGCTTCAGAGAGATGCTTCAAGTTCTCCCACGTCCCCTATTGTTTTCCCCCCATCTCTGAACTAAATAATCCCAGGAAATGCTGGGCAGCTGGGGTGGGCAGGCAGGACAGCCGGCTGGGGGGAAGCCACATGAAATCGAGCCAGGCTGGGTAACTCAGCAGCGCTAAATTACTCCCTGGCATGTGCTCACCTGTTCGCCGGGACCGGTGGTCTTCCCTCTCCCTGCACCCCTGCCAAGCAGCCCAGTCTGAGGTCCTGCTGCTGCCGGGGTGTCCAGGGGTGGTGGGGGTGCGCCGCGGGGGACAGAGGGGACCGACTGTGATGCGAGCGCTGGGGGGGACCTCACCCCAGAGCCAGCTCCCTCCCCCCCCCACCCCGGGGGCTGGGAGCTCCTGCGCACCCTTCTCGCACAACCCACTTCTGTGCTCCTTCCCTGCTGGCCTCCAAGGATTGTCTTTGATTTTTCCCAGCGTTGAGCTTTTGGGTTATTTCTCATGGAAATGATCTTTCTGGTAGCTCAGCTCTCATGCCCTTTCCTGATCCCAGACTTCCTGATCTGCCTTTGATGCTCATAACTGAGAACAGTTTGGGTAGATTCTTTCTCTATCACACCCTCTTAAAACAAATTTTGTTTTTATTCCGAATCTTCAAATTGTATTTGTTGCTGAACTGATATTGATACATTCAAAAATCACTTCTTTGTATGCACTATAAGACCTGAAGTTATTTTCCAAGGACAACATGGGTTTGGAGTTTTTCTTTTACTATAAGTTTAAGAGCAGACTATCACTGAACCCTATTAAGAAAATAGAATATGCAGGGCATTCATGCATTGCAAGTTTAGATATTATTTGTAGCAGCTATTCCCACTTCCATGTCTTTACATTTCTAATGATCTCATTCTCTTTCTTATTTGCTACATCTTTCAGATGTGGAAATCTTTTTTTCTAATCAGGGTTCTTGAATAATAAATACAGCAGTTAATTTCTTTTCCCATGAAAATTACCAACTTGACACCAGCCTCAAGGTGACTGTTACTGCTCTAGGAAGTTGGAGGTATAGTTCAGCTTTGGTGTTATACAAAGATGATAAACTCAGGTATAAAATTCTTCTCTGTAATTTCTCCCTTGCTTATATTTAATCTTAGACAACAAAAAACATCACAGGTTACTATGGCAACTCCCCAGGGAGCATTCTCCTTTATTCGAGCTCCAGGATCCTGCACAGGAAAGCAGGAGAATGTCCTCAAAAGAGAAAGGCAAAGACCTTATCATGGGGTGCTTGTGCGTGGCCTTCCCTCAGATGGGAATTTAAGGGTGCTACCCAGGTGCAGCCAGTTTTCAGGAGAGGTGACTGAAATGGCCGACCTGAACTTCTGAAGAACTGAGACTGTGGACCGCTGAAACAGACCTTTGATGAACATTTTAAGGTCTAAGAGCCAACTGGAAACTGAGTTAATAGAATCAAGCGCAGCATAGGACTGATCAGCTGACAAAGCCTGCTTAATCCAGAGCCATTGAGAACTAAGTTAGCAGTGTACCTCCGCTTTTTCATATGCAATATTTTCCTTAAAGTTGGATAACGTTCTTCTGGCAAGTCATTTATTTGCTGAAAATTATGACTTCAAATACCAATATATTTGGATCAAATTTAGTGAATATCATCAGATGTGTGTACGCGTACATCAGAATTGGAAATGCTGCAACAGCTCACTGCAGAATTTTTTATAACAGCTACACTGATTTCTGAGCTGGACTCTCAAAAGGACTGAGGTGTCATTCACAAGATTACAAAGGCAGAAATAATGCTGAGTGTGTTGACCCTCCCTGCCAAGAGACAAGTAACCCCTGCTTTGTAAGAAGGCTTTGGACTAACTTCCCAGCTGAGTGCTTTGTCCACAGCTTCAGACTACTCCATTTCTCCAGGTGAAGCTGTTTCACTATACAAAGAATTAAATATTGATTGGAACCAAAGCCATATTCCACATCCTACCTGCACACCTTACACCAGGCTGTTCAGCTGACCTTGCTGTCCTTCTTCTCGGAGACTATCTGTTTCTGGAAAGGATCCAGTGGGAGAGAGTGGATGATCCCACACACATTCACATAATACTCTCCAGTTTGGAAACTGAGCTCCATGCTGGGCTGCAAGAGGTCACCATCCAGTGATGGGCTGGAAGTGGGGGGGAGAGCAAGATCTTAACTGCTGCCATGAAGATCTTGCAGAAAGGACCCTGGAGACCCCATCCCAGCCTCCTTCCCACTGGGAATGGTGGCATGTACCTACAGTGAAGTTCAGCCCTTTCCTTCTTCTGCTTTTAGAAAACCTGTTAAATTGCCTGCAATCAAAATAATCGGGGGTGGTGGTGGTGGTGTAGTAAATGCACAATGTTTCTTTGAATTTGGAGCATCTTCTGTCTTTCTCTTTTTATAATTGTGTTATACTCCCAAATCTTTTGGATAATAATAGAATAATAATAATAATAATGATAATAATAATAATAATCTATTTGATAAAACCAAAGGCATCCACTGCCACTTTTTACCACTCCGAACACATTTGTGCTTCTGAAATGCCAGCCACTGTTCGTGTCAGCACAGGCTGGTCTCACCGCACACTCATCCACTGTTCTCCAGGGCATTAAGCCTGGATGCAAATCCCACCAAGTCACTAAAAAGATTCTTGCATATTTGAGTGATCTTGAATCATCTCCTGACCTCAATAACTGGAAAGGGAGTAAAAATTATGTTTTCTCAGTTTTTGAGGCAGTGAAGTGTCTGGAGGGAGAGGTGGCGATATCTCAGCATTGTATTCTGCCCAGGAAGAGATGAGTGCACTTGGTCAGCAGTATGAAAATCAGTAATGAAAGGCTCCAGAGCAGGTTTTTTTCAGACAGATGGCTTGAGGGACACACCTAAGTCACCATCTATTCAGACTAATTGTCCTTCCAGGGACAGCATCACAGTGCTGCTGCCAGTGTGCCTCAGTGTAACCCTCACGCATGCAATGCTGTGCAAAACACCAAACTCTGCATGCTCATGTTGACAGCAGCCAGGATGGTTAGCTCAGCTGAGAGCTGGAATGAGAGGTGGAAATATCTACTTCTATACCTTGTCTCTGGTCCTAATTTCATTTTAGACATTGGGTAAGTCATCTGTTTCCATACCCCCATTTTCCTCGGGTTCTCAGTGAGTTTGGGATACTGACTTTCTGATGCAAGCTGTCAGGAGAAATTAATTCTTACTTGTAAAGTGCTTTGAACATGAAGAGCACTACAGTAAAGAAGCCCTACACACCACTCTTATTTATCCCCACAATTCATAGAATCATAGAATCATAGAATCATTAAGGTTGGAAAAGACCTCTAAGACCATCGAGTCCAACCGTCAACCCAACACCACCATACCCACTAAACCATGTCCCTAAGCGCCGCATCTACACGTCTTTTAAATACCTCCAGGGATGGGGACTCCACCACTTCCCTGGGCAGCCTGTTCCAATGTTTAACCACTCTTTCAGTAAAGAAATTTTTCCTCACATCCAATCTAAACCTCCCCTGGCGCAACTTGAGGCCATTTCCTCTCGTCCTATCGCTTGTTACTTGGGAGAAGAGACCAATACCCACCTCGCTACAACCTCCTTTCAGGGAGTTGTAGAGAGCGATGAGGTCTCCCCTCAGCCTCCTTTTCTCCAGGCTAAACAACCCCAGTTCCCTCAGCCGCTCCTCATAAGACTTGTTCTCCAGACCCCTCACCAGCCTCGTTGCCCTTCTCTGGACACGCTCCAGCACCTCAACGTCCTTCTTGTAGTAAGGGGCCCAAAACTGAACACAGTATTCAAGGTGCGGCCTCACCAGTGCCGAGTACAGGGGCACGATCACTTCCCTACTCCTGCTGGCCACACTATTTCTGATACAGGCCAGGATGCCATTGGCCTTCTTGGCCGCCTGGGCACACTGCCGGCTCATATTCAGCCGGCTGTCAACCAGCACCCCCAGGTCCTTTTCCGCCAGGCAGCTTTCCAGCCACTCTTCCCCAAGCCTGTAGCGCTGCATGGGGTTGTTGTGGCCAAAGTGCAGGACCCGGCACTTGGCCTTGTTGAAACTCATACAGTTGGCCTCGGCCCATCGATCCAGCCTGTCCAGGTCCCTCTGCAGAGCCTTCCTACCCTCGAGCAGATCAACACTCCCGCCCAACTTGGGGTCATCTGCAAACTGACTGAGGGTGCACTCGATCCCCTCATCCAGATCATTGATAAAGGTATTGAACAAGACCGGCCCCAGTACTGAGCCCTGGGGAACACCGCTCGTGACCGGCCGCCAACTGGATGTAACTCCATTCACCACAACTCTCTGGGCCCGGCCGTCCAGCCAGTTTTTTACCCAGTGAAGAGTACACCTGTCTAAGCTGTGAGCCGCCAGCTTCTCCAGGAGAATGCTGTGGGAGACGGTGTCAAAGGCCTTGCTGAAGTCCAGGTAGACCACATCCACAGCCTTTCCCTCATCCACTGGGCGGGTCACCTTGTCATAGAAGGAGATCAGGTTGGTCAAGCAGGACCTGCCTCTCATGAACCCGTGCTTGCTGGGCCTGATCCCCTGGTTGTCCCGCACATGCCTTGTGAGCGCCCTCAAGATGAACCGCTCCATCATCTTCCTCGGCACCAAGGTCAGGCTGACAGGCCTGTAGTTCCCCGGATCCTCCTTCCGGCCCTTCTTGTAGATGGGCGTCACATTGGCAAGCCTCCAGTCGTCCGGGACCTCCCCCGTTAACCAGGACTGCTGATAAATTATGGAGAGTGGCTTGGTAATACACACAATGTTTACAAGCTGAAGCAAAACATTTGACTTTTGCTAGTAAGTGACATCTTACAGAGATGTCAGGCTTTGTGTTGTTCCACCTTAGATCTCATTCCCACCTTGATTTCATTCTACTTCAGCTATTGATATTTTAAAAAACATATCAAAACCATGTGCAGTCTTTTGGTCAACTCTAAGCCATTGCCTGTCAACACTATTCCTTTGTGTTGTGTCTCTGTGATACACTGCTTGTGAGCCTTGCCAACAAAATACTCACAGCCCGATTACCATATCACTCTCCTACTTCTGTTTGACCAAACTTTACAGAGCAGTCTGTGTTGCTGAAAAAGCCCATTAGTTGTTCATTGTTGAGTAAGTACTAGCAGCAATAATCATAGGTGCACTTGTTTTTGTTGTGAGGGCAGAGGCACGCTCACCAAGAGGAATGGAGGGGCAGAGCTGACACTGCACCCAAAGGAGCTCTTTGGCCTTCCCCTCCACTGGGACAAATCAGATGGGTACGGTCACCTCAGCATGCCATGTGTGACCGTGGGGTATCCCGCGTGGACTCCAGGGGCCACTCCGAAAGGCAGGCCTGCCACCAAGCTGTGCCAAACCTGCTGGCCCTGATCTCTGATACCCACAAACCTCAAACAGCAATAGGCACCAGGCTTGAGCCTTTGGTGGCTCATCAGTCAAGTGATGCTCCAGCCCTCATTACTGC
Organism: Aptenodytes patagonicus; assembly: GCF_965638725.1. Classification (NCBI taxonomy): domain Eukaryota; kingdom Metazoa; phylum Chordata; class Aves; order Sphenisciformes; family Spheniscidae; genus Aptenodytes; species Aptenodytes patagonicus. The sequence continues at coordinate 194,919,357 of NC_134949.1, read as the reverse complement.
ACTGATTAGGTCTTTGCTGACTGCAGGAGAGCTTAAATGCTTCACTGTCCTGTAGGCACATGTAGACATCTCAAAGTAGGTGTCTACAGTTTGGAGGTGAATCCTCCCTGGCCTGCAGCATTGATGGACACGGCGTGCCACCTCCTAAAGACGTAGCTGTCTCTCCCTGCACTAACTGCAGAGGAGTCTGCAGTGGTTAACCTCGATTAGGTGGTTAAAGCAGGGAGGGCCTCACACCCTAGCAGAGTGCTCCAGCTTGGCTTGGCTCGCACGTGTACCCTGCAAAGGAAGGTGCTGCTGAGCCAACAACTGCTGCGTGGCCTGGGACACCTAAATTGGGTCAGCTTGGCAGAACTGAAAAACTTGCATTAAAAATAAGCATCGTCTTCCCAGGGGTTACAAAAAGCCATGTGCAAAATCCCTGTCCCTCACAGGCATCAAGCAAGAGACTGCAAAAGGTGTGGGGATGGGGAAACACTAAGGAACGTCCCATTTCATGTGCAAGGGCAGGAGCTGAAAGTCTTGATGAGCAGAGCAGACCATGAGAGCACAGACTCGAGCTGCGATGTCTCGTGAATGGGTGCGAGGTTTGGGAGTTGAGGGTGTTTCATCTCATTTTGAATGCAGCAGTTCCTCCACGTGACAAGAAGTCTTGCTGGGTGAGAGAAAAATTCGGCGGCTCCATTCCTGATTGACAGGGAGAAAATTGAGGGTTCAGGCTTATTAAACAATCTCTAATAGTGATTTATGGGGTCCTGTACATTTTAATCTAAGAAAAAAAAAAATCATCTAATTAGCTAAGTGTGTAATCCTGTATATTAATTGTCTATTAGCCACGTCTTAATTGTAATGGAATGCTTATCAAATAACATGTGATGGCCACGTAGCACCAATTTAAGTCATTATCAGACTAGCTCCTGCTTTAATAAGGATCTGTTTAACTGAAATCTAACCATTTCATTTTATTTTAAGAGCTGTAAAGAAGAAGACGTTAAGATCTTAAAAAATTAGTATCCCATTAGGATTTACTAGATGGTATACTATAAACAATGCTACATGAAGAATCATGAAAGCAATGTGAAAAATCCATTCTGATGCTAACCCAGATGATTAAATGGCAGAGCATGGTGGAAACCTACCAGGGAAGAAAGACGTCTCTCATTTAGAAATACTGGCAAGCTCAGGTATTTCCTGTCTGTTGACTGTTTGATTTTACAGCCTTAATGTTCAATTGACATGTGTTTATGCATGTGCATTTTCTAATATTTTTAAAGAGATGAACCAAGAAAATTTGATTATATGCAACCACATTGATCTCTACACATGTCACCAGCAGGACTGGTAACATCTCCACAATTTGAATTAAACAGGGTGTATTTACAATAGCAATAATAACAAGTTATTATTTTATACATAAAGCCATGCTATAGGAAGACATGTATGCCTCAAGGAGATAGCTGTTTCACAGGACTACCAAGGAACCTGGAGACCCCAAAACACTAGGTTTGGATCTGTGGGTTTCCTAGTAGCTCTTCACCACTGCCCAGCTCCATCAGTTACTCTGTACCTCTTCTTCTTTGTCTTCCCCAGTCACTGCTGCCTCTGATTTCTTTGTCCTATTCCTATAGCTCACAAAACAGTGTTGCATCCTAGAGATGCCATTTCCAAAAAGGATGAGTATGTAGGTTCTCACTCTACTTCCTATGATTTCAGCCTTTTCCCTTCTTGCCTCGTTAATCAACTTCTGCTCTTAACTCTATGTACCACCCCTTGCTGCCTCATACTTTTGGCCCATGTCCCTAAAATTGCATACGCTAATACCCAATTTTCATCCTTCAAGAAATTACGAAATAGCTTACTTGGAGTTGCACCCATGCTCTAATGGGCAAACACTCCTGCATACGACTCTCTCGGTCTTTACAGGCATGCAAGATTTGTTCTCCCATTTTGTTATCATTAGATCTGTGGGGGCAGACTTCTAATGGGGCACAGGACCCATCTGGTAATCTTATTAAAAATCAGGTTTGGCGTTCAGAAACACTCTCTACCCGGTGGGTTTCTCTAACAGTAGCTTTGTCACCTGAGTTTTGCAAAGAGCTCCACACCCAGCCCCAAGGACTGTCCTTCCACAGCATTTTTGTCTGCTACAGTTGCACCCAGGCTTTGACTGGAGCTGATGGGCTTGTGCAAAACAAGTATCTTATTAAAAATATAAATAGCTTGAAGGGTGTCTGAAGCCTATTGCTGGACAGTGTAGGTTTGTCAAACTAGATATGCAAAAAGCACAGAAAAAAAAAAGGGAATATAGGCTCATAATAAAACTTCAAATGTGGAGCAGTGCTGAAATGAGACCATTTCAGGCTCTGTGGAGCCACTGGTTTACCTTTTCTAGCATGTATCATGTGTTGATGGGCCACGGCACGCTTTGCTTAGAGGAACACAATTTTAACACCTGTTCATCTCAGGGTTTAAATTGCTGCCAGAGTACTTCTTTAATGGTATGCCAGAAGAAGAGAGGTTTCAGCAATAAAAGAAGAGAGTAAATAGTTAGATCCCAGGTACTATTGTTAAGCACACCCAGGAACAGTTAAACAGGCAATTATAGAAATGCTATGCAACCCCTAGGAATGATTTTGTGCCAGAGAAACAGCCCCTTTTACCCATTTCCCTCGACTTTTAATCTGCAAAGTCTGTCCTGGGGTGACTGGAGGTTACAAAAGTTACCTGGTCTTATAAAACTACCTGCAAATGTCTGTGCAAATTTGGGTTTACTGTCTGTCCAAGTGCTCTGTGGTGGCACTCAAAAAATAACTGGAACCAGAACACACATCCACCCAGAGAAATGCAATGAGAAAGAAATAGGTTAAACTGTCTTCATACGTGTCCGGAGGATATCATTAACATTAATGTAGTCATAAAGCAGCACCTGCTGGCTCAACGCAGCAAATCTTTGCCTACTACCAATTAACTCTTCAAAAAATAATAGAGAACAGTTTTCGCTCTTCTTGCCCCAAGCACAATAACTTGTTTCCTGCTAAGCATTATTAATTATAATGTCCCTGCTGCTTTGCCTCGCTCAAATGAACAGTCCCATCAGTGGCATAAGCTTCATAGTGAGGTGTATCTCAGCAGGAGCAAGTACAGAGTTATTGGGCTTTAAAAAATATTACAATACTTTTTATTACTGTTGTTGTTCCTTACTTGGTGTAGCGCTTTCACTCTTAACCATCTAGAAGGAAAAAAAGCACAGATCTCAGTCAAAGCACAGATCTCAGCTGGGTGAAGATGTTCACATTACTGTAGTGTCAACGATTCAGTAAGCAAAGTCTGAGAAAAAGGCTTACGTGGGGCGAGGTGTGTGATGAGATGGGGAGAGACACTCCTCAAACACAGCTGTTACTTTGTCCGGCATTGCTAAATGTGAACTGCAGATTGCTACCACAACTGATGGGAAGAGTATGGGAGGTGACCCTTCTTCTGGGGCCAAGTGTAAGGCTCTATGACCATGCAGCTGCACATTAGCTGTGTGCTACTAGCTTGCATGTGTCCTTGGTTCCCCCCCAGTGGCCTTTTTACATCAGCTCTTCTCCAGTGCACTGAAGCGATGGCAACCACCCCTTGTGCAAGGTTTCTGATATGGTGGCCCTGGGGTGCAGAACACCATAACATGTGTACTGTCCAGCGGGCTCACTGATGTATACATAAGCTTTGGATCTCTGATTTGCAGTGTAATGGATACTGTCTCTTCTGCAAGGTGTCTCCTGCAACATAAGTCATGTTATGTGGCTGAGCTGCTAGCCATCTCAGACACCACCAGGCATCACTCCTGGTCTGAGCAGTGATGGCTGTGCAAGAAGCAAAGCTAAACCTCTTCTGCTTGGGGAAAAGACAGCTCATCTCTTTCCAACTGTAAGCAGGGATGACGTGGCAGAAATATGCAATGCCCTTTAAAATCTTTCGCATGGTATTTAACCTGAGCATTGTGGTAGAAACCATAAGCCACCTGGACTTTCTGTAGAAGATAAACATACAGTATGTGACAGTCAGCCCTTTAAATGAAACACCGTTTTGCGTGATACAAACACTGAGGTTACACATTGTGCTGAGGCTACTCTTTCTATCTTACCAAAGTTGCTTTCTGCATAGACAGAGTATCAGGAATATGATTTACTGTTTATACTTGTCAGTGCATTGCAGGTTATCACGGACCAAGTATCGTGGTGCTCACTGCTGAATGGACAAACACCAAGGACGCTGGTTTCCGTACTTATAATAGAAAGACAATAACGGGTCAATAGTTCCTGTCTAAAGCCAAGTTGTCATTAGTCTGTAGCTTGTGGAAAGCAGCACAACTGCTCCTCTAAATGTGTGCCTACTTGCATGTTTATTCACAAGTTTGAACTGCATAGAAAAGAACAGTTGCCCTGGCTACAGATCTGTGCAAACCCTTTTTTATGAGGCAGCAAAGTCTTTCCTGAGCCATGAAATGCTTTGTATTATTTGCTGCCGTCACATCTTCTGTATCTAACAAGGTACCTGGAGACTGTCCTCCTATTTCTAGTGAAGATTTCTACCTGACACTAATAAGAAGACAGCATCCCGACACTGCCTTTTCGAGGCAGAAAGGGGCATTCCAGTGACCTGGGAAGCCTCATCTGAAATGACTGAACCAAAGCCTGTCATGAGCTTACAGACAAAGTACATGTCATCAGCCCGTATCTCCCTCACCTTCCACCCCAATGTTGATTAATTTCTACAAGTCTTATCCCAAGAACTGATGAATGACAGAAAAAAGATATTTCTGTGGCTCTTGGGCCAATTTTTTGCAGTGCATCTTTATCTGCTTTGCCTGACTCATCAAAGATACCGTTATCTGCTGTACTCTAGTCTCATTGACTAGGTTCAGCCTTGCTAACCCCAAGCCTTCAACAATCATAAAACTTGCTAAAAATAAAGACAACTTAAAAAAATTAAAAAAGAGTTCTTTTTATTTGACATCTGGATTCTGGAACTTTACAGAGGTCAAATTTCCTTCTCACCCCTGGGAGACAGAAAGTTACTTTCTTTCTCATGACAGCAGATGCTGTCTTACAAATAATGATACATCTGCCAAATTACTTGTCTTTGTTTTGTCATATTTACTTTTGCTCTGTGATTTTCTTCCCAGAATGTGCTTCCTTGTTATATAGGGAGTAAAAGACCACACTATGAGCATCTACTTCATGAAACTCTGCCTCAGAAGAGAAAAGCAGACAGATGACTAGACAGCTAGCTACCTCCAGCTCCTCTGGCCAGAGGGATTATTAGCAACCCTTACAGACCTATCAGTTCTGTTACCTGCCACTATATCCATTTCTTTCTCTTTGCACCAGCTTCACTCCACCAAACGCTGAGCCCTTAGAAACCATCTCCAACCATCTCCATTTACACCTATATACAACCCTCACACTTCCCCTTTTGAGGAACCCCCAGGCAGTACTGTTTAAAGACAAAAATTTGCATGAAATAAACATGTTTGAGCAAATGAGACCAGAAATTGCTTTCCCCATTGTTCAAACATGCCATTTCTGATACACAACTGCCACCAAAACACAGGCAATACCTGGTTGATAGCTAGGGCTGAGCTGCAGATCCCCTGGGAGGCCTGCTAAAGAAACTGCTTCTGAGATATAGGGGAATGTTAATATTGAGTGAAATTGTATCCTTCTGTGGGATACCTGTGTTCTTAGGGAGGAAAAATACATAGCACTGGAAGTACAGACACAGAAATATGAAGCAGCATTTCCTCCAAATTATGCATATAAAACACCAGTACCTGAGAAGTAACATCACACAACTTTTTTTTTTCCACATGACAGAATCACTGAAAAACTTAAGTAAAAAAAGGTGCATATAGTAACAAGAGTTGAACTAAAATGTGGTCTGGCTATGAAGTTTATTTAAAAAAATACTTGTTTTAAATGCCTTGTCACTTGCATATACATATAAAATAAATGATAGAGATAGTGGCGCTTCATTATACTGACATCTTTTTGTAGTGTGTCTGAGAAACCACAGGTACAAGTTCACATACATGTCACTGCGTAAAGTGCTCGTGGTAATCATTTTCATGGGGAAAAATAGGCACTTGCAGGATCATATATTTTATGTCGTAACTTTGGTTAATGCCCACATCAATCAGATTGTCAAAGCTGTTTGCAGCCCATGCCTGGACATTTCCAGCTTTTGACATGTTATGTCAAGGAGAACCAGAATCCTTGAAAGATAATTTTGTCACTCTCCCTCTACTTACTGCTTTCTTCCCATCTTTGATTTCCCTGGTAAACTCTTTATATCATTTGCAGCTGCTTCAGAATCCCACAGCCACCCGCTCATTAGCAACCTCAAGATCACATTATTCCTCTTCTGGGAGACTGCCCTGGGTTTCCCACAAAACTTAAAAGGACCAAGATTTCTAATATTTAGGTGGGTTCAGCTGCAACATCCTTCTAACCTAAGTTACTCTGTTACTCCCTTGCACATTACGTTAAAATCTAAGTCCTTTCATGCAATTCCAAGAATGTACTGTTCTTCTTCTTTTTCTTCATTTTTTTCCTTTTGCATTTGATACCTCCATGTCTGGCAAATCATCATTTGCTGATTATGAGCTGTGTCTCTTCTGGGGTTCGGCCAAAGTTTAGAACTAGCCTAAGATATAATAGTCCCGAAAGAGGGTGTGAGAAGGAAGAAGGGTTGGAGGATCTGTATTTTCTTTTGTGAAAATTGAACAGTCTGGAATTATAAATGACTCTTTCCTCTATATTTTTGCCCAGAATAAAATCACAGAGAAATCCACAGTTTTATCTCCATGCATACCATGTGTCACATAACAGGGACTCTGGAGACGGCTATTTCAGGCTGTAAAGGCACAGCATTCATTAACTGAGTGAGTACCGGCACGGACGATTTCTAGGAACATCCACAGAGAAGAGGCAAGCCCAGATGTGGTTTACGCCGTCACCAAATGAGGTTATCTCAGTCTGATGGACTGTCCTTAAGAGACAGGCGCTGGACTTGACAACGAGCCCATGAGAAATCAATAGGTGTAATTTATTCAACGGACTGAGTATCTCACAGAAATGGGCAGGGGGGAGGAAAATGTAGAAGGGGAGGAGAGGGGTCAAAAGCATACCAAAACTTGTGCAGGCAACTGTGGCATAAAAAACCAAACCAGTACTACCCTGAGACCATGGTCATAAAGTTTAATGGCTTGTTATCTTTACGAAACCTTCAGCAACATAGAAAGAAGTGCCTGTTTCCCCTCACTTCACATCTTTACTGTTGGATGCTTTCTTTTCTCTCCCCCCCCCTCCCCCCCCCCCCCCCCCCCGTTTTAGTCTAAATAATATATCTGGTTTGAATGAAACTATAAAGCAGACTGTTAGCAGGGACAGAGGTGTGTGCCGACTGGAAACAGCCCCGCTCCCGTCCCTTCCCAAGGGTCGTTCCCCGTTTGCCACACATGAGGACAATAAGCCTGCGATGCCGTGATCAGCCACAAGCATGCACCAAGGGGTAGCAAAGGGACAACGTGTCCCAGAAACTTGCCGGATGTGCCTGAGTGCAGCAGGATCTCAAGCCTTTGAGGTGTTGTCAAACATTGTCTTCCTTCAAAACGTCTGCTAAACACTGGATTATAGAACGCCCTGATAGGTTTGCATGAAGGGCATTGCGAGCCTGACTGACAGACTTATGAGATAAAGATGTCAGAAAAATATTCAAAGTTTAGTTTTGGCAAAAGTCAAGGAAAACAACTGCAAAGCCTTCCAAATCTTGCTGCAAATAGGCTTTCCCACGGATTTAATGGGGGGTAAAATGTGCAAATTCCAATAGACCCCATTTTAAGTCACATTAGTGATTTGAGATGCTTTGTCATTCTCTACACTATATGAACTGCAGACTTTTTATTTCCCAGACTCTATTAATAACAAGCCCTATAATTAGGTATCTGTCCTTTGCAATCAGCACTACAGCTTTCTGTTCATAGGAGAAAAATTGTAGGGCGGGAGAACCACTCAAGAGCATAGGAAAGAGCTGTCACGGGCATACTGTGACTGGTTAACGGTTTCAAAAAAGTTATTAGGAGAGAACAGTTGCTTAATTTCAGTATGTAGCACACTAATAAAAACACTCTTGTTCATTTGTCTGTCTGATTGAACCTGACTCAAGTTTTGGGTTCAAACTCCTTCTCTCAGCCTGCAGCAGTTAAGTAACACGTTTCTTCTGATCTCCTCCTCCCCCATACCCATGAGGCGTTTGCCTGAATGCCTGGCCACAGACTGTTCTTGCTCATTAGTGCTGGTCAAGATTTGCTTTTGAAGTTTGGTATAGCAAGGCAATGTAGAAAGACACGCTGGAGAGATGCTGCCCAGGTTTCTACCCTCCTGTTTTGCCCCAGTTTAGGAGTGAGAATCAGACCGATAGCCATGCAGTTTGCCTGCTTCTGTTCTTTGATTTGCAGTGAAGAGCCCAATTGTCAGCAGGCAAGAACCAGGCTGTTATTTGACTATCTTGGAAAGCTTTGAGTAGCAGCAGCAGGAGGCTTCAGTATAAAATCTTGACTCATTGTAGTCACAACAACATCAAGTGAGTCAGGGATTTTACATCCAAAGGTAGACGCATTTTGCCAGTCTTATTACAGCCATTAGAAGCAAAAGAGCAAAAATTAACCCAATTACATCGCCCCCCGTAAGGCAAAAGTCTGCTCTTCACTGCATCACACTGTTGAGCCTACACCAACCCCATGAGCCATTCTGGTGGAGTTCCTCTGGACCTGCTTTTACATCTGGAGAAGTAAATTTCCCCACCGAGTTGCCTTTGACTGCATTTTTTAAATGAATTTCACGCCAGTGCAGCATCCTGTTCCTCACTCCAGCAAAACTGCCTCTGGAGGAAGGAATGACAGCTCTCGGAGATAATCTTCTGCCCAGCACTTACCCTATAGTCTTTTCATCTCCGAGGTTTCCAAAGCCAGGAGGGTTATTTTCAGAGCCACACGTATTAAAATTAATGCTAAATCAAAAGGACTGCCTGCCGCGGGGCTTGATTGGATTTGGACAAAGAATGTCGCTTTCTGAAGTCAACCCGCGTGTAGATCATTTTTCTCACCACCTAATCATGATTGTGAGAACGTAAATCATGCGAATTACAATGAGCGGGGTTGATGAATGTGCACCACAGGAACTCCAGCTTCAATCCCCTTCGAGGTCATCAGTGGAGAAAGTCCTTTCCTAGGGCTGGGTTTCTACTGCCTGGCACATCCACTCCTCAGCCACGCTCTTTTGGGGGAGATGAGAAGGATACCACCTTTGCTTCTGTTTTGTCTATAACCTGTCTCTCCTTTTAACTGGAAAATGAAGCCTGCTAAGTGTCTTTGCTATAAAGGCTTCCTGTAATTTTTTTTCATTCACTTACAATCGTGCTCTTAATAATTGGATGTAAAGCAAAAATCCTCAGGACCACAAGAGTGAAGTCTGCAAGTGCATGGGAATTCAGTCCTCTCAATATTTATGTTTAGCATTAAATACTTCATGCAAAAATAATGACTTTGACTCCCGAGGCCTTCCCTCTCTTATCTCAAAAACTGTTCATACACATGCTCTGGGATCTCTATGCAAATATAAAAAGGGGATTAAGTTGTATGTGTAGTAAATCCTGCTTTTACATTAAATAGGTAAGAACTAACGGAGGGCCTTTGGATTAAAAACAGGTCCCTGTTTGCTGAGCAGACTAAAGCATTTTTTCCTCTGGCTGCCCTGCCATGCAGGAATTGACTTTTTCCTAGTGAGAATTTTGAGTCAATTATAAAATCTATAGTATATTAGAGGTATGTACTGTACAATACATGATTTTGATTTAAATTACTGTATATCAGGGAATGCCCCCTGCCTCAACAAAAACACTCTTTGTTTTGCAACGGGAAGCCAAGCCCCAGCCCCCATCTGACAGCATCATTGCATGAGAAACTTCCACATCTGGATGCCCTTAGGGAAATTCTGGGGACACAAGGTGGAAATCTAAATCACGGCTGTCCAGGAGAGGGGGCAAGCCCCTGGCCCCAGGTATCATGTCTTTGACCATCATCCGGTGATTTCTCCCCACCCTTTGCAGCAGAAGCTGTGCGGAGGAAAGCTCCTCCAGCACCACCGACCCGCCAGCTGCCAACTTATTGATTGTAACGTCTCAGACCACACGCAAAGGTCAAATCCACTGACATTTTGGTTTAATTTTTACTGCCAGTCCTGCAAAAGAGGAAAACCAGACTGCGGCATCAAGCTGAAGGGCACGTAAAGCAGAGGGCTCTGCAAGCAGCCCAGCTGCACGGCTGCTGACCTTGTCACATTTTGTTTTGTTTCACCTATTGTCATTTGCTCCCTTTAAAACAAAAAAAAACCACCAAGACACCACCGAGCGCAAGGCGAATTCCTCTCCGTGCATTTTGTAAGGTTATCCCCCGGGCTCACCACAAGCATGGTCGCCAGTGTGGAAAATACCCCGCAGAGTCTCACGGAGAGGTTCAAAGGAACTGGCTGCAAAGGGTAAAACACAGCTGGAGACAGCAGAGACGGGGCCACAAACTTCCTGACGACACCAGTAGATCTCACAGCTGGACTTTAGCAAGCGCTCCCTTTAAACCTGGCTTTCCTTTCAAGAAATCTCTGAATGAAATGAAGAAGCAGCTTTTGCCTGAGTCATTGGCCTTTGCAACTTCCCCAGGACCCCAAGCCCTTTCAGCTCAGACACTCAGCTGCCAGAATAAGAAGCAACCTTATTTCACCTCTGGATGGGGGGAAAAAAGGCATGTATAAAAAAGACCTAAAACCCACCAAGCTAGAGAGCCCTTTCTGAGGACAGCAGGGGTTACTAATTCGTTCCATGCCCCAGCACCAGCAGCCAGACAGGGCAAGGATGATGGTGTGCTGGGGACCGTGGGGGCAGCTCATGCCGGAGAAGGCTCAGGATGCAGCACATGGCGAAAAAACGCCAGCGAGGGAGCCCTCAGATGGAAACCGTCCACTGTGACTGAGATGGATGGGTCCAAGTGTGAGATGCCCAGGCTCTCCTTGTGGAGAAACACACAAGGGCAATTCACCCGCCTCCTTTCAGGGCTTGCCTGGGGCAAGATGCCTCAGGTGCTGGCAGTACCGATCCTTCCCTGCGACAAGCTCGCAAGTCAGCATCCTGCTTCCAGCAAGCAGGCGGTCCTGACCTCTCCAGCTGCAGTCTCGCACATCCTCCACCACGGCAAGCCCCTGTCCCCTCCATCCCCCAAGCCCTGTGCCAGGCTCCCGCAGCCCTGCTGAAATTTACAGGGAGGTTGCAAGCTGGCAGGAGCCCCCATCTCCCTGTCTGCCCCGTTGCTACAGCCCTGGGAACTGTGACACCAGCAGCCAGACAGAACGGGGGGACAATGGGACAAGGGGACAACAAGGGAAAGAGGTCCACCAACCCTCAGGGTGACTGGGGACCAAGAGGGTGTCCCGGGCACCTCCCCACCAGTGGGTCTCTGCCTGCCCCTTGTGCGGGGGTTTCCTCTCCTGCTCTCCTGGATGCTCCTGCCCAGAGAGGTAAGCCTGTCCTGGGATGCCTGCCTGGGGTTTTATGGAGGGGAAGCTTTTTTGGGGCCCCACTGTGGCTGTCAGATGCTGTTTTACCATTCCCTTTGTTTTTCCTTGTTGCTCTTGTTCCTGTTGTTCTCCTTGCCTGTTTTTCCTTTTGCCTGGCAGATGAAAACCAAACCCCTGCATGGAAATCCCCGGCACCATAAGGGGGTTACGGAGGGAGGAGGAGGAAGCTGCAGGGTGTCCCGAGGGCTGTCCCCTTCTTCGCAGCAGGCAGGGGTGGAAACACAGGGGTGGGTGATGGGACAGGGAAGAGATACAGAGCCAACCTCCCCCTTCAGCCTCCAACTCTCCCTGAAGTCAGACCTTCCTGAAATGTAGGAGCAACTGTTGGCCAGACAATACTATAACATACCTTAATTAAAAAAAAAAAAAAAAGGAAAAAAAAAAGAAAAACATTCTTTCTTCCTCCAAAATCTGCTGAGCCAGTCCTGGTGAGAGTTGGAGTCAATGCCCCTCTCTGCGCCCACCCCAGGGCACCAGCGCAGACCCTCAGGCTGGCAGACCCTGCAAATGGCATACAGGGACAGTGCAGCCTTGCAGGCAACCTCTTGCCAAGGTGCCTATGGATAGCGTGCAGGCGGGTGGTTTTTAGGGCGTTTGGTAGGACTGTGCCTCAGCACGGTCAATGTGGACAGCATTAGCTCTTGGCTTCTTTCTCATTCTCTGTTTTCCCTTCATAAACAATGTTCACATTTATTTATCTCTTTTTCTTTATTTTTTTTCAGATTACACCGTTATAAATTTCTACTTCAGAACTTGTAGCTTTAATAGACGATTCTGTGAATATATGCATTTTCCCTGAGACTTACCATAACATTTGTATTTCTAGATGCATACTTTAGAGAGTGTAGCATAAAAAAGAGGCTCAGTAGAATAGCGTAAGTAAAGTTTATTCCTTCAAGGGAAGGAGGAGACATCAGAGAGCTTCTCAGCGCTGTCTCAGTGTGACTGCCTGTGATTCTGTGATTTATTCTGCTCTATACTTACAGTAACTAGTTACTCAGTATTGCTGCAAATTTACACTGGTGTGTTTCACTGGGTGCATCGTGACTATGACCTTTAGCTCTGTGTTTAGGGGCTAATGGATTAGTTATGCATTATTTGCCACCTGTAAGAAATACTGTTCTGATCTCTACTAAAATATTTGGCTTCTGAGAAGGGCAGGGCTTCCTTCTTGCACTGTGGGATGTGAAGCAGGAGGGACCCTACTGCTGAAAGACCTTTGCACAGATGAGAGGATCAGGTCCTGTGTGCCAAAACGAGCACAAAATGTTTCTACCTGCAATACGCTGCAGTGTTAGAAATCAAAACCACAGCCGGCAGTAACTTCAGCTCTGCGTTACCCAGAGCCAAACCCAGTAAATCTCCGGTGGCGCTGTCAGACGAGTCCTTTTCCCTTCCAGAGCAGGGAAGAGCTGGAACCGCAGGCAGCGTTAATCAGGGATTTCTGTGCTTTCAGACAATCTAACTTCAGTTTACTTCTTATCTCTCATGACGCAAATCCTAGAAGACACACTAATAACCGTGATTTACGGCTGGAGCCGCTTCGTTTTACTATGTCATGTTATTGCTATCGTGTTGAAGAGCCAGGCTTTCTGAAGAATATTCATGGACTGTCGCTCCTCAGCTGTGCATAGAGCATGTATCCTGTCCGCTTCATGGCCCAGGCAATGGGATCTGCTAAAATCAGGTTTATTTTAAAATCCTAGTGGTAGAGCTTGGTATTCTGATTCTGCATGCCCCTCCTAAGCTGTTTGTGCCTACGTATTACAAACGCAAAGGAAGAAAAGTTACTTTTCTGATTTACCAGTATAAATGGCTTCAGCTCTTAATTTGCGGGTGTTAGTGGCAGCAAGCAGAGGCAGCTGGTTCTCATCTGTGCACCTGTAGAAATAGTGTGGTCTTCATAACATTGAGGCTGAGTGAATTCACTGGGGCCTGGATCGCCTCATATTTGCCATATCTTTCTATATTTCCTATAAGCCTGTTAATGGTCACTGTGGGTTACAGAGACGTAGGCAGCCCCTCAGTTGGAGCCGATGTCACCGCTATGGTGAGATCCAGGCTTTTGGATGCAGCCCTTCAAACTGAAAGACACTGCTGAGATGAGTATTACTGGCTCTGCTGGCGCTTATGGGACTGGTAGGATGTAATAGGCATAAGGGCTGCACAACAGGAGATCACTCAAGAGTCTTCTGTGTGATTTACAGCGACCAGTTGCTCTCCAAATGTCTTTGAAAGTGCAAAGTGCAGAAATAGAGTTATTTTAGGAGATTGTTTTCTCTACAAGAGTAGTGGTTATAACTCAGAATTTGGAGATCTAGTCTGGACACAGCTGCAATGGCAGAAATTGCAGAAACATCCTGCTTGTTTTTATTGGGTTTGTTCTGCAATCGAAGCCCATAAATGCTTTTTTATATATATAAAATATTATATTATATTGTATTATATATATAAATGTATTTAATGTGTATTATAATAATAATAGTGTGTATAATGTACATACTATTAGGAAAGTAGTCAACTACTCTCCTTGGATCTGTAAATAGATACATATAGACATATATGCATATGTATATACACATATATAGCTGCTTCTTTAGCATTTAAGGAAGTGTAGACTCCCACCAGCCCAACCTGCCATTGGTGGGTGGTATTAAGCCATAGATCTGTGCATCACAGCACCCACGGTGCTGGGGGGCCCCTCTGGTCCAACAAAATGGGGTGACTGCAGTGACGGGAATGCTTTGCTGGGGGCCTCAGTCCCTCCTGGGCTGTGGGTCTGAAAGCTCCTGAGATCTGATACTGCATTGTGAAGTCCTGCCACAAAGTCACATCTAAACAAAGTAGAGGCACCGTCAGATGCCTTTCATTGTGGTGGACTATAGAGCAGGAGATTATAAATCCCGTGGGATCAAGCAGGCATTGCTTAGAGGGAAAGATTCCCTCTACAAACACAAATATCTTGAAGATAGCAAAGGAAAGCAGGGGCTGACTAAACTCATATTTACATAGTATTCTCTCCAGACCTGCTGTGGTGTGGAAATTCCCCTGCAATGTCTGTGTATGAAAGTCTCTCGAGCCTTGTGTACATAGCACTCCTCTACCTGTTGGGATATGTGCAGGGAGCTTACGACTGGAATTAATTTAGTTGACATTTTGCAGTACGGCGCGGGGTTTAATCCTCATTTGATGACATTGCACTCTCTGCCTTCTGCTGCTGCATGGGGAGTTACAGCCATGCAAATAATACCATTTCCCCTGGGGCGGTCCTGCGGGGAAGGTATCATCTCTGACCATGTGTTTGCAGCACCCAGCGGAGCTGCCTGGGATACTGGGTCCCACCAGTCACTCTCAGCGAAAGAGCTTGCCAATGTTTTCCTGGCCATCCTTGCACCCAACGGCGGACCCCAAGCCAAGGGCCATGGTCATAGAAATGGTGAATTCAGCTTAATTTTTAATGGGGGATGATGGGAGAGCTCAGAGTAAGGAAAACAAGGTTTTGATGGTGAAGCTGGCAGCTGTGATGGGAATACCCACGTGGGGCTGGGCAGCTCGGTTCGCCGGCCCCACCGAGCTCAGGGCAGTGCCCCAGGATGGAGGTGGCAGGAGGTCCTGCCGTGACATCCCATGGACACATCCAGCCTGGCCGTGGCTGAGAGCGGAGGAGTGGGGGGCTGCGAGATGGGATGTGACAGCAAGAGCCAAAGAAATATGGGGGTAATAGCGCCAGGGAGGCAACGCCACTGTTATTAACACAAACACAGTCATCGCTCTGCCTTTGTCTCCCGATGAATCAGAGGAAATTGCCTCCCGAGCCCTTCGCCTTCCAGCTACTTCAGCTGTGTTTTGTTTCTCTAAGATTCAAATATTCTGACTAGATTTCAGCATATTATTATGAGAACAGAAGAGCTATAGAGAAAGTGAAGCTTCACAGAGGAAATAGCCAATAAATGTTGCTTTGAATTCACTTGCTTTTTATGGTGAGCTCTGATGTCAGGGACAGATATGGCTTTGGAAAAGATGTGTCGCTGTGCTGCAGATGTGTTTGTGAATACTTAGTGGACAATCTCCTGTGACATTGTAATGGGCAGCTTACCATTATCTATTAGATTTTTAAGCCTGTCATTTTGATGTGACTGATTTTTCTATTTAATATCTGTCCCCATGAACTATGAGCTTACAAAAGCAAGAGCACTCTTCTTTGTGTGGTGATCCTATCTGGTCAGATTAGCAAAATGTTTATTTGCATTTTGCAAAGAAGATTGGGCTTTGTAATGAAAATATGTATCAGGTCAAGTGAAAAATGTGATGGTTTGATATCAAAATCCTGGAATGGCTCATGATGGAGAGGGGAAGGCAAACTTCCAAAGCAGAAATCTTTAATTTTGGCACTTTCAAAATGTGGCATTTCATCCCTCTAATTTGCCGTGGGCTTTTTTTTCGAACATTTCTTTTGTTGAAAGCAAGCATGCAAACAAAAAAAAAACCTATTTAGAATTCAATAAAATGCTTCATTTGATCCTCTTCAGTTTCCTGGAAAAGTTCAACATGAACATTCAAGTACTGCATTTTTTCAAATTGTGGGGAAACTGCTGATCCATGAGTTGCACAGCTTTGATGTGCCAAGAGAGGGTCCTCTAAAAGCTACCGTAGTTCATATTACCCAGTAGGACCATCCCGATGAGCGTGAAAGCTCAGCCTGGCAGGTATGGTACGAGCACAGAGCCAAAGGCTGTCTGTCCTGTGAATCAACACAGAGTTAGGGAATATGGCTTTTGCCAGACCAGTTCAGTGATTTCTTTTAATGAGATTTATAAGTTTGATTGACAAAGGCAAAAGTATCGATACCCTCTATAGAATCATAGAATCATGGAATAGTTTGGGTTGGAAGGGACCTCTAAAGGTCATCTAGTCCAACCCCCCTGTGGGCAGGGACATCTTCAACTAGATCAGGTTGCTCAGAGCCCCGGCCAACCTCACCTTGAAGGTTTCCAGGGATGGCGCATCCACCACCACTCTGGGCAACCTGTCCCAGTGTTTCACCACCCTCAGCGTAAAAAATTTCTTCCTTATATCTAGCGTAAATCTACCCCCCTTTAGCTTAAAGCCATTCCCCCTTGTCCTGTTGCCACAGGCCCTGCTAAAGAGTTTGCCGCCATCTTTCTTATAAGCCCCCTTTAAGTACTGATAGGCTGCAATAAGGTCTCCCCGAAGCCTCTAGGCTGAACAACCCCAACTCTCTCAGCCTTTCTTCGTAGGAGATGAACATATATGTTCTTCTCTGTAGCATTTGAGTTGATTCTGCTAGGCACTTGTATTAAGAAACTAAACTAGGTCAGCCTTGTGGATTAAAACGTGCTAACCAGCAGGTCTCAGACCTATGGTCTTTAGTACGCAATAAATTGTAATGGATGACCATTGCCAGAGTACCACAGAAATAGTGCTGGCTGGGACCTTGCCTACTCAGTGTCTTCACTATGGATGGTGCTGTGCTGTTCCTGCTTGGTGTTTGCCTACTCTGTTCTCAGAAATTCTTCTGCTGGGGAAGCCCAGCCGAGGGGTGAGGAGCACATCCCACTGAACGGTCCCCTGAGCATCCGTGGTGCCCACGTGCATGTGTGTGCATGGGCTTCCACAGCTGGCCAAGACCACTCTGCCCATGTGGACAGAGAGGGCTGCATAGTCTGGAGGTGATGCATGGGTGCCCCAAAGCTGACACCCAGGGCACTGGAAGGTTTTGGGCTCCCTACATCAGTAAAACACCTGGAAACAGCCATCTCTTTTGACATTAAACAGGCTGAGCAGATGAAGGGAAGATGCAGACGCAATTAACCAGATATTGCAAACAGGAGGGCAAGTCGCTTTTTATGGCTAGTTTATGTTTCAGACACACAACTATACAGAATAATGCAATAACAAAAATCATGCAGTATTTACCCTGGGTTTATTCACTGCAAGTCCTTTGAGAGCTGCTTTTGTTTGTCTTTATTTAATTGGCATGGTCGGATGGCCACCAGCAGGTCCAATTAAACAGATTCAATAGATTCCACTGTACGTTTTTATTTTTTTCTTCATCAGCATGTAGCATAAAAATGTTCAGAATAATTTGTCTGAGTACTAGTAATGAATATAAAGTGCCCTCTGTTCCAGCCTGCATACAGTAAGTTTCAGCTGTACAGCGTTTTACAGCCAAAGCAAACTGGGTTAATAATGAAATCACTGATGCAATCTTTAGTACAGCCTTAGTGGGGACAAGAGTACCATTGCGTGTTACGATGCGAGGTATTTGGTTGCTCAACTTTGAGCCTATCTGAGCCCAGATAGGCATTATGCCATCTTTTTTAGCTATCTTAAGCTTTGGCGTTTAAGTGTTAGGTGGAAACTGTTTAAGAAAATCCCACCAATGGGACTTGGGCATGCCCTTAATATCAGGTATTTGTTTAAGTGCTTTGTTGAATTGAAGCCTAGTAGATCCTCTTGAAAAGAAAGTGATTTTCAATCTAATAAGGTTATCTTAGTGTGAACATTTTAACTACATCAATCAATATGCCCGTCAGGAGTAAATGAGTAATGGGATTTCTCTTTTCTTTCTTTCTTTGTTACCAGAATGATGAATTGACTTTGCCTGTTGCTGAAGATTCTCATCTCCTTAATGCATTGCAGATATGTCTAATGGACACAAGCTGTCAGGGTCTGGCAGTAACCAGTCCCAACCAAAAATATTTCCCCCTGGGACTGGTTCATCAGGTTCCAGCTCTGCTCTCACAGTGGAAAATGTGAAAAGGCTGGAAAAGGAGCACATGACTTCTAAAGAAGCCTTCAATAAGCAGAGAATACGAGATTATATTAAGCAGACTAATCTTGCTCGCTTCAGCAAAGAGACGACTAGGAAAACCAGCACAGAGCTTGTCTGGGATGCAGAGCCTGAAGGGGCCTCCTCATCCTTTCCCACAAAGCAGAGTGAAAATAGCAAAGTTTGCTGGAAGACCTCTGAAGAAACTTCAAGGAAAGAGAAGCTATTAACAGGTATTTTTCAGCAATCTGTTAGAGGGAAGGAGAGAGATAAGACAGCTGTCCTCGACATTTTCTGCATTTCTGTTTGCATATGGTAAATATGAGTGCCATGCATTAGCACCTAAAATGGTGATGGATTTTGAGGAGCAACATGTGCCTGCCCTTCCCTGCTTGCCAGCGTGGGCTGCAGTTATGTGGACCGCGGGGCTGGTTTGTACCATGTTTTGGGCAAAGCTGTGAGAGCATGGTAAGGAGCACCAGCACCCAGACCTAAATCCCAACCATGGAGTTTGTCAGAGAGCTCATCACAACAGCAAGGTATTAGTCTAAGTGTCTCGGCTGGAAAAAATGGGATTTTACCAGTAATTTAAACAGAAGCAGAGTGAAGCCAGGATAGAGTGTAAACAGAAAACCCATGCATCCATTTTAGACAGCACTTCTGACGTTCCAAGGTGTTCAGAGTCCAAACACTGTGATTTAGTTTTGTCTGGAGCAGAGTTGCTCTGTTGCATGTAAATGCCAGCAAATTAACATTAGACAATTATCTCTCTTATTAGATATCTCAAGCTATGTTTATCTTTTTTTTATATATATACCCTGCTTTTCATAATATTTTACAGCTCATTAAGTAATTCAACCAATGTTCGAAGGCAGATCGCAGGGACAAACATGTAGTTAATCCATGGAAAGGAAAACCCTCTAAGTTACAGGGAAAAAAGCCCTTTTTTAAGGATGGCAAGAATTTGTCCCATTTCTGTTCTGGCTGCCTGTGGCGACACAGCCCATCTCCTCTGCTTGCAGGCCAGGATGTGGCTTGTGGCTGTATGCAGGACAGGGTCACAGCTGTCCCCTGCGAGTGGGTGAGGAAGGGACAAGTGGCTCCATCAAAAGCCACTGGAAGGGGACCACAGCTGTGGGGAACGGCAGCTGGTTCCCTACATAGGGAGAGTCTGGCTTTCTGTAACAGAGACTGGATCACAAACTGGGGTCCAAGTGGGACAACTTGGCCTTATCCCAAGTATAAATCAGGTTTTTAGAGGAAAGATTGGACATTTTCCACATTTCTTCTTTGAACACGCTATGAGCATGCATTCCACTTGCTACAGGAGAACCCCTAGCACAGCCTGCCTTGGCATAGCCAGAAATGCACAGCCGGCATGAAAGAGCCAGGCTAATCCTTGAAGTAAAGGGTTACTTATTTCCTAGACAATTCATGCATTGGTCCTCCTTAGGGGTTGGCCAACAGAAGTGTTTTGGGCTCACTTCTGCATTTTTCTCAATGCAAATTTGCCAGGTCCCAAGAATGAGAAAAATCGATTGTTTGCACATGTAAGGTTTATTTTTGAAGAGCTTTCCACATGGAAACCAAGTATTCTTAGCAGACATACACGTGAGCTGCATCCTTGAGGACAAATCTGCCCCAGCAAGAGGCTGTGGATCTGAAATAGCCACAAGTGATTGGAAGCAAATGCATGCAGAAACCTCGCTCAGTGCTATCCCAGGCAATCACTTGTTGGATTTCCACACCACAATTTAAAATTCAGATGAAATATGAAGTCTCTTTCAGCCTGTTTCAGTAGAGGGCTAGTATTACACAAGCAGATTTACCAAGGAAAATCAAATATGGGAATGCCTCATTAGGGACCTAGAGTGAACAGTTAATATGTCTTCAAGAATTTGTACAGTACAGTGATTCACAGGGCTTCTTTGGCCTTTTTCAATCTCTTTTCATTGTTTTTTGTCTTTCATAAGAGTGGCTTATGTAATCTAAGCAGCAACCTTCATTTCGACGCTTTTTCTGGCTCCCTGTCACAGCCATGCCTCTCTTTTTTCCATGTCTCTTACTCTTCGACATTTTCTTTTCCACCATCTCCTCTGCCACCCTACTGCCCTCCCCAAATGCCTCCATGTCCACGCTCTTTCCCCAGACTTCTGCATGCCCTAAAGCTCTCCCCCTGTCCTCTCTGATTTTTTGGAAATAACGCCACTTGGGATGTTGGCACTGAGGTAGGTTGCATAAGCGGTGGTTTATCTGATAGAGCGTTTGAGCTGAGCTGAGCTGTACAATTAACCCTGTAGCTGGGGGCTGCAACAGACCCCAGGTCTACTGTGCTGCGCACACAGAGGTAAACATGCAGCCTGCGGGCACTGAATTAATGCAAACCTGGAGGAGAAAGGTGCTGCTCTGGCAGCAAACCCTCCAAGGCACTTCATCGGCCTGTACGAGGTATTGGGGCCAAAATTCCCAGTTTCCACCCCATTCTTGTAGCATCATGCCACAGAGGGGCAGCCCCGGTCCCCTTCACCCCATTGCCCCTGTGCAGCCACACCGGCACAAGCAGCAAAGGTGAAACACACATGGAAATATGCCCTCCCCAAAAGTCAGTAAAATAAGGAGACTGCTTATAAAAAGCTGCTTACAGATCAAACCTGAGCTGAAAGCCAAGTAAATTAGCTTGTAACTCTTGTCTCTTCCTCTGCAAAGTCTGCCCTCGGTCTCCAGCAACTTTTTTTACAGCTCATTTTTGGGAGCATTTTCTTCACTCTCCTGCAATTTATTATACCATTAAAACCAATGGGAAAAAATGTTGCTCGTTAAGGTGGGAAGGTTTTATCTGAAATACAAAATAATGAAATGGCAAGAAATCTCAAGGCAAGAAAAAAACCCCGCTGTTCTACACAAAAAGATGATCTTTTTTTTTTTTTTAAAGAAAGCCTTTTCTCTCCCCTCCAGCACCAGCGACAGCTTCCCCGTCAGCTCAGCCCACTGGCTCTAAGCCGAAGGAATCCAAGTAAGGAGAGTAATTGGTAACATTTTTCTATATAATTCAGTCACGTTAGGCTGTATTTATGCCATACGCGGGTGAGCAGCAGGAACACCTAACAACTGGAGATTTACAGTATGCCTGAGACATCCACAGCCTGGCAGCCACTGCTGTCCCCCTGCTATTAATAAACTGGAAGTTATGTCTGTCCGAGTGGTTGTCTTTGGGCCCCTCAACATTTGCTGTATTGAAAGGGATGCTGCCAGCCTCTGCAGAGGCTTTTTTAATTTTTTTTTTTTTTTTTTTGTTAGACTGATAAATCCCGTATAGCATCTCTCGAAGCGGCTGCAATGTGTAATTTTTACTTTGCAGGCTGCTCTTCCAGCTGGGGAGGAAAGGGAGGTCTGATTCCCCAGCCATGGTAAATCAGCGTAATACCACTCTTCACGCCACTGATGCTGCTGCAGCACCATGGATTTACATCCACCAGGGATGTAGCTCACTCCTTTCAGCTGTCCGATATAAACGTTAGACATATCTAATCTTCCTTGCAGACAGAGAAAAAGGGAGAAAAGAGAAATTGGAGAGAGGCGCTTGTTCAAGAGACAAATAAAGACCAAATTCTTCTGCAGTGTACTTTAAATGGCACTCAGTTCATTGATAACATTCCTTGTATGAATATATGAAGGATGTTTTAGCTTTTTTCCTTGAAGATGTTACCACATGCGCTTGGCACCAAGGGAAATGGACATAAGCAGCTGTTTAAGGGAAGGCTGTTGTATTGCTACACGAACATGCAGCAAGGTGGTTTTTTTTCATTACAGGGTTATAAATTCATAACTTCGAGCCTGAAAGAGTGCAGGCTCTATTTCTTCCCCAAATTATGAAAATGTTATGGTCTGAGGTAAAACCTCTGTTGCGATATCAAGGGAAATCGGTCTTACGGTTTCCAGGCTAACAGAAAGTCACTACACAAATGCAAGAAAAATGAGATTTTCAACCCATCTGAGAGGTTTGTGCCTTCCCGCGAGGTGTGGAACTGCTGCTGCAGGAGCTGGAGGGGACCCAGCAGCCCAGCTCCGCGTGGGGCTGTCCTGAGCTGTCCTTAAGGGAAGGGCCATGATTTGGGGTTCATGCAGCCAGCTGCCCACACATCACTGGGGCTGCACCCAGACCCCTCACGGGCAGGCAGGTTGCTCAGTCTGAGCACATGTCTCGTCCTCAAGCAAACACCAGCTTGACCCGTGGAGCAGCCCGAGTCACCCGCCAACCCCCCGGTCCCAGGAACGGGGGCTCCTGTGACATTTGGGTTCGATACCTGGCCCAGTTAGCCTGCACGTGGCCCTTTACTGGGCTCTGCTCCTCATGGGTAAGGCTGAGATGATGGCGTTGCACTACCTCAGCAGAGCTGGGAGAGCAAACACGTGATGGAGGCACCAGAGCATCACTGCTCCCCCTATTCCTCAACGGTTTTTCATCCACAGATGCATTAATTTGTGTGCGCTGTGCCCAGAATCCTTTAAAATTCATAGGTAACCAATAAAAAAGCAGTCATGTTTAAAGGCCTTGTTGAATTACTAATGCAGATAAACAAACCAAAAAAAAAAAATCAAAAGGCCTTCACTCCTTCCCTTGAATCAGATCAAGTCAGGCCCCAATCATAGTTTGTTCAGCATCTTTTTTTTTTTTCATGCTTTTTTTCATTTGCCAAGCCCACAGGCATCTTTAAATTAGTATATCATAGGGGCAATCAAAAAATTCTCCCTGTGTTACACAGATAGAAGCAGCTGGACACCTTGATAGCTCTGTGTCGTAGGCTGGGAATGATTTCATACCCTGCCAGACAACTGCAGGTGAAAAGAGAGAGTGGGAGGGGGTCTGGAAAGCCCCAGTTATCCCTCTGCGCCCTGCTGCCCTTAGCTTTGCAAGTACATCTCTCCCTTCCGCACGCTGCAAGACCTAACTTTCACATTTTCTGAGCCAGAAGTCATTTAAGGTGACTGGTGCTCCCTGCCCAAAATAATGCCACCAAGAATCACTGGAAACAGCTGGGAAACCTTGCCTGCTCCTAAACCCCACAGCCCTCTTCCCCGCTGGCCATGAACCTCTTACGAGCATCCTACCCCGTGTCACCTCTTTGCAGATGGCGTGTAGATGGCTCTCCTGCCTCCTGCTGCAGCAGAAGGCACGACATCGAGGACGAAATGACCCAGACAGAGTGGAGCTATTCAAAAACATCCCTGGCTGCCAGGGAGGATGGTAAGATCATTTAAAGCAACCCTGTCTGACATCCCAAGTACTCAGAATTGTAGAGGTTTTTTAAAAAGTGGCTTTTGGCACCAGTTTACTAAAAACAAAAAATACTCACAGAGTAGGTTTTGTTCGGCAGAAATGTTGATTCAGTTGAAGCACTTTGACTAGGATAAACGCCTCTCATTACCAATATCCTAAGTTCTGTTTCCCTTCTATTATTACGGCACAAAATGCCTTATGGCATTTTTCCTTAGACGCAGCTTTGTTTCACTTCCCACGTTATTAGGGGTTTCATGTAGAAACTGGCAAAAGGCAAACTCTCAGACCCCTACACAGAGCCGGTCAGACACCAGTGAGAGCCCAGGGGTATGCCAGGGCCATGCTCAGCCCCTCGCCTGGTGGCCCAGCAGCTGACGAGCATCGGCAAGAGTGCTCTGAGCCCGTATGACCCCAACCCACTCTGTCAAGGTGTAGGGATGAGCTGATTTTGCAGTGAGCTACCCCTTGAAGTCAGACTTGCTCTCCGTCACCACCCTAAGCTGTGAGACGCTGGAGCTGAGGGATGACACTTGCTGAGGTGGGAGGATGCCCAGCGGTTCTCAGCATCTCCAGCCCAGCCCACGCTGTGTCAGTGTGGGTTGTCTCAGTCAACAGAGATGGTCACAACCCAGAATGGAGGAATATTCTAGTTTTCAGCTTCTTGATCTCAACAGGCCTCCTCGGGCTGATGAATCCCTCTCTTACTGCCCAAAGAGAGGGAGTGAAGTGAACTTCACTTGAAGTTTATGAGCGCTTCAATGGTGCTGTCATTGCAGGCTGCCAGCAATGTGCAAAAGTCGTTCCTCCCCTCCCTGCCTCCTGCAGTCCTGAGGTTGTGCCTCCTTTTTTGCCACCAGCAAGGCGGGCCTCTGCAACCATCCAAGGTCACTTTTCAAGGCCAGCATCTCCTTTTAGGCTAATGCAACTCTTCCATATCCAGCCATCCAGGTTCAGAAGGACGTTTGAGGGCCAAAGTCACATTGATTTCCAGGGGCACATTAGACACCTAAATGTTTTAGGGGATCCTGTCCTAAGGGTTTCTCTGTGAGAGAAGCACAATGTTGTCACTAGGCTGTCTCAGCCCACAAGGGTTTATGAAATGCTTAGCTAGCAAAACAAAAAGCATTAACTTCTTGGCTACAGCTTTCTGCCAAAAGATAAGCAGGTCGTGCTTTAATGCAGATGTCTCGGGGAAAAAATGTGCAGTGCATTAGAGAGCTGTGACTCATAGAATAATTATCCTCGTTTCTCATAGTTTATTAATAATTTAAACCCAATCTTGGTGTTATTGATCTATCATTGAATCGGAGATTTATTTCAGATCTGTAGTCACTGAAGCAGTAAATTTAATCCCCCTTCCCCTCCCACCCTTCCACCCACTAAACTCACTTTATAACTAAAACATGATGTTTAGGCTGTTTCAGTAATAGGAGAGGAGAAGAAGAGCCCAGAGGCTGTGGGTGGCAGGAGCAGCCTTAAGCCCACAGAAGACCAAGGTGAGCGGCATTAAGGTTCTGGTTTTGATACACCTTTTTTTGACCGAACCACCCTTTGCACATGGTCTCAGGGATGCCAAAAGGACCAAATGCTACTTGCTGGCATGTGCATCACAACCAGATCCTAAACCACTTTTGCCTGTTTTCATCTGGGTTTTCTTGCCCATTCCCATAGCTAACCATCAGTTTTGCACGCATCCCAGTTGTGGATCCCAGTCCTACTCGTCCTCTGGAAACACAGATATGAGCTCACCGAAGTAAAAGCACCTGCAACGCGGAGGCTGTTGCAAGGCACACAGTCTCCTGGGCCCGATCCTAATCTTACTTTAACTGGTGAAAACCTGAAGCAGCTGCCTGGGTGTCCCAGGAGTACCATGAGTGTAAAATCATCTTAAGCGCGTGGAGGATCAAGCCTAGAAAACTATGATGTGAAGACTCCTACAGCAGTGCTCACTTGGCTGTAACATGTGTCTGGTGCATTCACTAATATAAGCAGTAAGATCTGTCCTTTTAAAGGAAGCCAGGAATAGAAAACAGCATGCTTTACGGCTGTAAAGTGCCCAGAAGAGTGATTTTTGTAGGCAAATGAAATACATTTTTATTAGACCAATTGTAGTATACAGTTGGGGTGGAAAATGCATTCTTGGCTGTACCAACTCTTTCTCAGGTCTGAAAGAAAGCAGCAAATGTGCCCAAATGCTCGCCTGTTCCTTTCCTTTTATATTAATTGATACAATTAAAGATATTACCATCCCCTGCCAGCCCATCCTCGCTGCTGTCCTTAGACCCTGCAGCTGGAACCACAGCAAATGGGGGCTCTTGGCCACAGTCGGGGCTTCTGCAGGTACGGAAATGTGCAACGGGGCCAAGCTGTCACAGCCTTACTCTAAAAAGCAAACAAGACTCAGCGTAACCAGGCAGAGCGGATGCGTTGGTGGGGTAAAGCGCTGGCATGCACGCGTGAGTGTGGGCTCTTAGCGCACCTCGTGTTTCTTGCCCAAGTGGAAGACATCCCTAGAGATGAACAGCAGGAAAACAAAGCACAACAAAGTCAGCATAGTCTATAACCATGTTTTCCAGAGGTATCATTCTTAATTAAATAGTCATGAAGCTAGGTTTTCCTTGGTTTGGGTTTGGGGGTTTTTTTGGTGTTTGGTTTAGGTTAGCTAAACCTGGAATAAGACCAGTGAAATGCTGCTATTTCACTAATCCTGCAGGACAAGGGATGGTGCCAGCAGTAACATACTGGGGTGCAGGTGCTGGGTGTTGCGGGCTGTTGGGAGGGGAGCAAAGCCAGGGAAATCCACGGCTGGAAACGCTGCTGGGTGGCTGGGTCTCTGTGACACTGGGTCCCTTCTATCCTGATGGGACCGTTGTCATTGGCGGGTCACAGCTCCTGCAAAGCCCAGGCTTGCTGGCATTAAACCTTTCTCTTCTGCGAGGCCTGAGAGACTTGTTTGGCCAGATGTCACCCAAAGGTGTGAATTCCTAGAAATTGGGGCTTTCCTGCAGTTACAAAGCAGTGACCTCCCTTCCTCCCCCTCCTCGGTGAAATAGGCAGAGTGAGCAATCACAGGCACAGGTACCCATCACCAGTGCAACTGTGTTTTGAGTACCTACCTGCGATGGGAGCAGATTTGGTGCCTCTCTGAATACATAACCCTTCCTCCCACAGTTTAGTCCTGCACCAGGCAATTAGGAGGGTATTTTCAGTATTGAGCAGCCGAGTAGAGAAACTGAGCATCACTTCAGGGCGCAGTTGACCCAGAATATGTTATTTAACATGTTTAGGTCTCATTGCACCCTGGCGAGGTGAGGAAACGCCTCTTCCTGCCCTTTTAGGAGTGGGTAACTAGAGAACTCTGTCCTCGTCTCATCCCCCCTGAGCTAGGTGCCTACTCTCCCAAATCGCTTGCTGGAGGTGCTGGTTCCTTGCTGTTGACAATATTAGGCTCCTACTTCAGGCCTTCACTTACAGGAATGACCTTGGGCCTCAGTGCAGCTTGCACAGGTCTCCTGACCCGCAGGACACCCTTCTCAAAAGGCCCACGTAAGGTATTTGCAGAGGCAGATCATGGTCAGCTAGCCCTCCTCCACTCTGGCTGGCCACAGGGGGGGGCGTGTGGTCCCTACCCCGCCTGGCACCCCTCGGAGGCTGCGATGGTGCAGAAGCAGTTTCGGCACCATGTCCTCACGCTGCGGGAAATTCTGCTCTTCCCTCCAGCTGTGGAGGTGCTCTCCAGGGACACCGAGGAAGGAGAGAGCAAGGGGACAGCCGAAACCGAGGAAGAGGCAGCAGTCAAGGACGGAGAGGAGAGTAACCAAGCAGGACTGCGTGAGCAAGGTACAATGTGATATTTGGAATAATCACAGCCTCTGTGAGATAAATCTGAGTTTTCTAGGTGCTCATCTGCTGTCCTTTGAAAATCCCAGGCTAAACTAAAGATCATTTTGCTCATAAGAATGACCAAAGCATTTGAAGTCCTCCTTTTGCTGCCATGGATCAGAGATTAGCACTGTTAGGTGGCCATGGAGGACAAGTGATCCTGTCTAGTCATCCAGGGCCATAATAAAAATGACGAGGGAAATGTGAACTGGGAGCATTTTTGTCAGAATACTAGAGTTAGCCTCTAGGAAAGGGCCAAGTGGATGCCTGGGAGCACCAGCCTTAAACCGAAGGGCTGCAGCCCTCTTCTTCCCATGGTCTTCCTCCTCAATTTCAGTGGGTTTTGGTTCTGCCATATCTCAGCTGGGTGAGCATGG
Source organism: Aptenodytes patagonicus (assembly GCF_965638725.1). Classification (NCBI taxonomy): domain Eukaryota; kingdom Metazoa; phylum Chordata; class Aves; order Sphenisciformes; family Spheniscidae; genus Aptenodytes; species Aptenodytes patagonicus. The sequence goes on along the minus strand of NC_134949.1, from coordinate 194,891,361 downwards.
GATGTCAGAGACTGCAGGAGGCAAGAAAACCCTGTGGTTTGGAGGAAAAGCAGTTGGGAAAGGGGATGAAAGAAGGAAAACTGGGAATCTGAGAAAGAGGGCAAGTAATATGAGATTAGAGAAGGAAAAAATATCAATAGCTGTGGGGGTATGAATGAAAAACTAAGGAGGACAGACCCCAGGGAAGAGATGAAAACAAGAATAGGGATTAGGATAGAGGTAGAGCGGGGGGGGGAAGGTGGAAAAACAGAGGGAGGGACACTGAAAGGGGAGGTGGATATAAATTAGAAGCAAAACTTAGAGGAGAAGAAATTTAGCAAAATTGCAAAATGAAAACAGCAAAGTGAAGAGCAGCTGATTCCAGAGAGCAGAGGAGATAGGCTCGGCAAGACAACACTCCCGGTTGTTCATTGAAAGTTTGGTGACAAAATAGTGCAGGGAAGGTAACTCCTCTTTTCTTTTTCTGTCTGGATATCTGCAGTCCTCAGAGGAATCAGGCTGCGAAAGAAAGACCTGGGACTGCAAAGCACTTCCTTTCTGTTTGGGATAAAAAACATTCATTCTGGGGAGAAAAGGGAAAACAGCAGAAAGAAGAGATTCTTGCTTTTCTTTTCTTCTTCTTCTTTTTTTTTTTTTTTAGTTTTTTATTTTCACAACAAGCTTTGATACACGTTCGTTAGGTAGAGAGTGGCTGCCTGGAGCAGGGGACATGCTCTGCAGTGAGGTCTGCTCCAGCATTTCCCAGAACAGATACCAGGCAAACGGAGGGGCACAACTGCAGAGCCGCTGCCTGTTCTACCTCCCTTTGCCCACCCCAAACCTCTCGGTCTCCCATTACTGGGGTGCAGTGGCTTGAAATCTGCAGGAGGATAATTCCTGGAAACCCTTCTCTGCGCCTTCCCCCGCCATGCATCTCATCCCTCCATCCCTACTTTTGCTTGTCAGGCATTTGTATAAATAGGATTAACATTTGCAGTTACACTTAGCTAGGTTGCAAATTACACAGGCTATCAAGCCGTGTACTTCAGGGCATACACTGATTACCATCGGAGGGGCAAAAATGAGTTTTTCCAATAACAGAATATTGCATGATTGACTGGGGACATTATGGGGCAGAGTGGATTAGCCTTTGCCATCAGTATCATTTATATGTCATTACTGCACCAGACGTGGGCGAGCCGCTTCCATTCAGGCAGCACTGGAGGTGGCCGGGTCCAGAGGAGTAGGGCTGGTTGTTAAAACCAGCACTGATTTCTGAACCTGCTTATAAAATGCACCTCTAGCAAGCTGCGCTCTCTGCTTCTGCTTACCCACCTCCTGAGCAGCACACTGCATGCCTTCAGCTCACCGGAGGAGCCCGTCCTCCCCTCCCTTGTCCTCTTACGGCCAGACCCAGCCCTCCCTGCTGCTACTGCAGGGATCCAACCCAAATGATATTCCTCTGGCAGTGGTTTCCCCGGCTCTGAGCCAAGGGCCAAGTCCTGCAGTACAATATATAGGCTGCTGCTCATAAAACATCATCCTACGACGTGATTTTTCAGAAGCCCAATTCACATGCGGGCTCTTAGGGCTCTCCATCACCACTCTGATACTATGCAGTCAGAGAGGAAGCTGTGGCCTACAAAAAGCTGCAGCATCTCCTGGTGTTTTCCAACTCTGGTGGGATTAAGAGATATCAGAGGAGCTGGGACACGCTGTAACAGGAGGCTGGAGGGTTCCTGACCGAAGGGTCTGCTGACCTCATCCTTAGGGTGCTTCCAGGGGCTTGCGAGAGGGGCTGAGGTCCCCGTTAGCTCTCTATTATGTATGAACAGCTTTGTCTACCCTCAACTTTCAGGCCATCTCATTTCCTTCATCTTGGCAGCAAATGATTGTCTCATTTGAATGGAAGACCTAAAATTGACAGAAAATCTAAAATAAGAAAAATAATTAGCAGCAAAACTTTTAATTCCCCTTTCTAAGCCACTTCTAAATGTGTTAGTGCTTATTTATTGGACCTGGCTTGACATTTAGACAGTTCCTTTTAATGCTAATAGGGTTGATTACCAGGTTGAATCCTACTGCTTTGAGGAAATGGCTGCTCAGTATTCAGAGCTGCCAAGTTCCCCCTGCACAGAAATACCCGCCTTTCTTCACAAGAAACATGTATTATTCAGTGCAAATACATTAAAATAAGGCTGTATTGGGTCTGGCTGAGATGGAGTTAATTTTCCCCATAGCAGCCCTCATAGTGCTGTGCTTTGTATTGGTAGCTAGAAAGGTGTTGATAACACACCGGTGTTTTGGCTACCGCTGAGCAGTGCTTGCACAGCATCAAGGCTGTCTCTCCAGCATTCCCCCCTCACCAGTAGGCTGGGGGTGGGCAAAATCTTGGGAGGGGACATAGCCAGGAATGGATATGGACAAACTGCCTTTATCTTGACCCACAAGGTTTTTCCCATCTTATTTTCTCCCCCGCCCCCCCCCCCCCCCCCCGTCCTGCTGAGGAGGGGAGTGATAGAGCGGCTTGGTGGGCACCTGCCATCCAGCCAAGGTCAACCCACCACAAAAGCCATCGCGGGAGTGAGGAGCCTGCGCCAGCGATGCTGCACCAGCAGCCCATGCATGAGGCGTGTGGCAGTGGAGTGCCTGGGCTCTGCCCTTCCGTGGCTAAAAACCAGCGCCTGCGGGACGGGGCCAGCCCACGTGCTGGGAACCGGGCTGCGGTTTGCCCTGGCTCATCAACTTGGCTGCGGTGCTGGCGGGCACCCTGGGGGTGGCAGGGCCCCCATCCGGTGATGGGTTGGGAGCCCCAAGGAGGAGAAGGAGTGAGAGGGGCAGCCATAACAGGGGAGGAAGAGGAAGAGGAAGAGGAAGAGGAAGAGGAAGAGGAAGAGGAAGAGGAAGAGGAAGAGGAAGAGGAAGACGAGGAGAGCAAGGAAGCCACCTGGTTTCCCTAAGAGCTGGGGTTTCCTGCCTTTGCCCGCTTGCAGTTCACCCTCTACTTTCAAGACTCTCGTCTTCCTCCCTATCCTACAGAACCAAACACAGCAGGGACTCCTTCCTAATGGAAATCTAGGGGCAAGAAATATGGGTGGGGTTTTTTTCCCCCCGTAACAGTCACTGTCAGATTATTTGCTTCACTGTGTATAATGGAGCTTTTTGTGCTCCCTCTCCTGCAGATCAATCGAACAGACAGATGTCTGATTGTCCTCCTGTTCCAATGTATATCATCATTATTCCTTCGGAGCTGCTGCAAAATAGCACAGGTGTCAATAAGAATAGAATTTGGCCTTACATTTACTTTAAATTAGCCTTTATAGGTGAAAATGGCAGGTTTTCAGAAAATGAGCCTCACCTTCACATTACTGAGCATGCAATGTCAACACGAGGCTGCCTGGGCGATGCAGCAGCCTCCAGAAATAGGGCAGGCTCCTAAACGCTGAGGGTGACAAGCCTGGCTTGACGAGCTTTGCCAATGGCTAGTCGAGCACAAGGAGATTACCCTGATCTGGGGAACAGAGATACTTGAGCTCAGGAATTTCCCCCCAGGGTGTGATTACCTTGTAATAGCCACTATCCCTCATTCTCATTTCTAGCTGGAAAGGAGTTGCAAAGCGAGGCTCCTAGTTTGTATCCATCAGCTGGTAAACAGCCAAGACATGGCTTTTAAGGCAATCTTGGAAAAGTGCACAGGGACACAAATGTTCCTGTCATTAAGGTAGTGAGTTTTCAGCCAGAAAAGGCACTTATATATTGTGTCATCAGAGCATCCAAGTGTTTGTTTTTAATTTACATGGGGAAAACCCAAGTGAATCACTCAGATTTGGACTGACTGTTCAAGCCACTGCTGTACATTTTCTTTTTTTCGCTCTCCCATCGTTCATAACCATGCATCATAAGCAGTACAGGAGCCACTCTCTTTCAGTGATGCCTTGGAACAATAAAAACCAAGATGATCCAGGTTAGGCTGGGGGAAGGTGAGCTGACTGCCATAAAACATCCTTGTTCTGAGACACAGCCACCACCAGGTCACATTTCCACTGCATGGTGAGATGCACGCTAGAGGTCTGCATGTAGCATGAGGCGCATCCCTTGGTTATCAGCCATGTTCCAGAATGACTTGGCCTCCAGCTGAGGACCGGCAGAGAAGAGCTGTCCATGCAGGAGAAGGTGGACTGGACAGGCTTCCTCAGGTCCCAGACACGTCAACGGGAGGAGATGGTGTGAGACCGGTTTCTGCAGCATGTGCCTTTTGCTATATGTCAGTGTGCCCATAGGGGATAGTCAGCACTCAGGTGGCTTGGTGCTTTCCCTCGGTCACTAAGGTCTGCTTCAGGGCTCCCACCGACAGCCACAGAGGTCACTGCTTTGTCTTCCACAGTGGAGGTATCCCATGAGACGGGGTCCGTGCTCTGAAGTGGTTGGCCTACAGAGGCTTTCACTTTGGGAGCTAAAGGGAAAGGGGATGCACCTGCCCGCGGGTCTTGGTGGAAGGGTTTTTAAGCTGAAAATCGCACCCGGTGTGTTCAGGCTGGAGAGCCACCAAGCAGCTCTATCTCTGTGATGCAGGGGGCTGCGTTGGAAACGGTGACAGGCAGCAGCACCAGACAGCTCAGGCTGCATTTAAGCTGCTTTGCCTTAGTGGGAGACATGGCCTGGTGTGAAATGCAGAACATAGGGATGACTGCAAAGGGTCAGCCCCAAAGTGTGCCTGGCCCAGCATCCTGCCCTGAACGAGAGCCAGCAGATGCTCAGGAAGCAATACAAAAATAGAGCAAATATTTGTTTATACTTCCCAGAATACTCTCCATTCTTCTAGTGGTCTGTGACTCAGGAACATCCTGAACCATAGAAACCGTCTCTGCATTTAATAGCCCTTGATGGATTCTTCTTCCATCGATTAGTTTACACCCTATTGAACTAACAGTGAGCGAGCGGCTGTGTGGTGTTCAGTTGCCGGCTGAGGTTAAACCATGACACCAATGCAAACTTTAAAGATCCACTGGCACTTGCCACTCCATGGCAAGGAGTGCCACAGCTAAAAATCTCTTTTGTTTATTTTGAACTTGTCACTTAATGGTTTTCTTTGATGATCACTCTCTTCCTTTGAAGAGCACTGAATAACGTGAACAGCTGTTCCCCAGTCACGCCACTCTTCCCATCATAAAACTCGGTCATATTTCTTCAGTCATTTTTTCTTCCAAGATAAAAAGTCTTAATCTATTCAGTCATTCCCTGAATGGAGGCCCTTTTATACCTCTGATCATCTTCAGTTGCCTTCCTCTGTAACTTTTCTATTTCTTCTGTATCATATTTGAGATTGGTGAATCAGGACTGCACAACAGTATTCAAGAGATGGGAGCCCATGGATTTATACAGCAGCATAATAATTTCCTCTGTTTTGCTCTCTCCTCCTTTCCTAATAATTCCTAGCTTTCTGTTTGCTTTTTTGATTGCTACTGAGTGTTGAGCTGACATTTGCATAGAGCTATCTATTATAACCTGAAGATTTCACTCCCAAGTGGAAACAGCCAGCTCAGAGCCCATTATTTTGTATGCAAAGCTAGGATTGTCTTTTCCCATGCACATCCCTTTACATTTATCTACATCAGATTTCATCTGTGATTTTATTACCCTTTTATTCAGTGCCATGAGGGTCTTTCTGCAACTCCTCACAGTCAGCCCTTTGCCTCAACCATCCTGAATATCATCAGCAAACTTCTCCTCTCCCTGCTCACTGCTATTTTGAGATTATTTATGAATATTTCAAAAGTATGGGACAATGTTTAGGCTAATTTAGCAGCTTTCCCTCTCAAATTTGAAGTGCCAGGTCCCAGGGAGAGGGAAGAAATGCAGTTTCCCAAGCTCTTGGGATGGCACTGGAGATCAGTTGGCGTTTCTGGGGATGGATGGCATTGGGCCTAACCAGCACGTCTGCCTCTCCCCTTGCACAAATAGATGTGGGGGTGATGCCGCTTGCTGGGGTATATGTGTCTGCCCCCTCCACCAGACTGTACGGGACCAGCGGGAGATGGATAGGGTTATGGTGGCCCTTTCTCCTGATAAAGCTGGGCCCTGGCACAAAGAGGCATGCAGAAATCCTGGGGCCCCAGGAGAGGAGGCAAAGGGGAAGCAATGGATGGGGAAGCCTTTCTCTGAGAAAACCACTGCACACAAAGTTGTGAGATTTGTCACTTTGAATGAACAGGAGCTAACTGGAAACTCTTCCTTGCAAAAAGCCGTGTGTGAGCCTGTTGAGCTTGCCCAAGGGAGTCCAAGGCTGGAATCAGATGAGGAGCCGCTGTCCACGGGAGGAGAGTGTGAGGATGATGGGACTGCGACTGACCTCTACCCGGGCGAGGTGAGACCCAGCCAGCCAGTTAGCGAGAAGAACCAGGAATTACCATGATGAGCACTTTTTCGGTGGTGGTTTTTTCCCAGGGAGCAGCACCTTGCAGCAGTGCCCAGTGGGGGGGTCAGTGCCAGGGTCAACAACAAGGGGCACTTCTTTCTGCTGGGGGCATCCTTGTTTGGGGGAAGAGGCTGGAGAGTTGCCGCTGCTATTTGCAGGCAAAAGGAGTCAGGTTGAGCATCACTCCGGCAATGGAGGCAAGGGTGAAATTAATTCAGAGGAGAAAGTGAACAGCTTCAGTGGAAGGTTCCTCATCCCTGTCCGGTGGTGCACCTCGGGGCCATGGGGTTGCACCAAGCATGTTTCCCTCTCCTCTCCGACCCCGGTAATTTCTTGTTGCAGCCTTTAGAGCCAGGCAGCACAGGATTTGCCAGCTCTCCGGCGAGACACCTTCCAGAAAAGGCACCTAGCCTCCAGAAAAATGCTCTGTGAAGGTGGTTTGATGCTCCTGCAGCTGCAAAGGGAGAAAGGAAGATAGTGTCTCTTCTCTGATAGCGGAGCAAAAATTGCTCCGAAGGGCAGAGGCTCTCCCCTTTAAGAGACTTAAGCTTGACCATCAGAAAACCAGGACCCGTTTGATGAGAAAAGAGCAGGCGTCAGTGACTCAGGCACAAAGTGTCTCTTGAGCTGTGGGAAGACCTGTGTCTCCTGGCAAAAAAATGCATGCGCATGTAAAAAACCCACTGGTTTCACAAACCCACAAAGCAAAACAGAAATTCAAGAGAAAACCAGCGGCAGACCTGCTGCTACTGCAGCCATCAACCACCTCCTCGTCTGAGTGGGAAAGGCGCTCAGCCACCTTAAACATGAAGGCAGAAGTCTCTATTTCCATCCCAGCCTTTTGGCTGATGGCCGTGCCGCTGCCCGCTCCGGGGACTGAAGCTGGGGACTGGCGAGTGCCAGGGGCTCCTCTGGCGCGGCTGAGGGGTTCAGCCGTGCCTTCACCCCTCGCTTGTTTAAGGGTAAGGTTTGGGGCTGGAATGGCTGTGTGGTGTGCCCAGTGCCAGCCCACTGCTGGTGAACCACACCGGCTTGGCGCGCATGTCTGCGCAGCCCTGGGGCAGTGATAGGGGGTGTGAAATCAGTCCCTTCAGTTGCTGTTAAAAATTTCCTGTTTCATTCTGGTCGGAGCTGGAGGGTCTTTGCCTTCCTCTTTCAATAGCAGGTTTTTGGTAGGAACAAGTAACAGATAAAAACTCTTCTCACCACCAGAAGGGTAGATGTGGATCGTAGGCAGAGCACAACTTTTCTATAAGCAGCAGTGACTGGACCAACACAAACCTGCAACGCGTGCAAAGAAAACCAGAGCACGCTGCAAAAATGTATGGGTGCCATTTATCAGTCCTGGTGGCACCAGGGTTTGTGCTGTCGGCCAGCCCACCCTGCCCCGGACCACAGCTGGCTGATGGAGGAGGAAAACCCATCCAGAAGGCCACCTGGGGCAAGACGGGGTGGCTTTAGGTGACATGACTGCTCACGGTAGAAGGCATCGGGACAACTACTATAAATACTACGGAGAGGAAAAAGGCCTTTAAAGCTAAACCAGACTTAAGCCACTTTTGAGCAATTATCAGGAAGGAGGAAAGCTAATCATGAATGTTTCCATCACAAATGCTTTGCAAACACAGGTTTTTTTTCCTTTGCAAAATGCAAACGTTTTCATTTTCCTTGAAGTTTCTCCATATCAAGATTGCCTTAAAAACTGAATGCATCTTGTTTTTTAATGTAGTTTCTCAGGGTTTTGGTTTTTTTTAAGAAGAGAGAGGAGCTACTTTTTAAAACTTGTTTTAAAAGTTTTAAAGTTTTTAAAGTTTCAAGCCTTTTAAAAAGGCTTAAAAGCCTTTTTTTTTCCTCTTTTTTTTTTCACTTTCACAGTGCTTCACAGGATGTTAAAAGAAGGCCAAATTAACAAGTTGTTCGCATTTTCACATGAAAAACAACTATAACTTTCCATTGAGCTCTTAGGAAGGAAGCATAAACATGCCAACTGTATTTGTTTGGGAGCACAAAAAATTAAATATAACCTTCATTTCCTGATATTATATATATATAGATAGATACGTACTGAAAAGGAGTTCTGGTGTCACACTAAATGCAGTGGGCTTGGCTGCTTTTACAGGAACAGCCTAGACTTTAGCCCAATTTATTTATTTTTTTAAATTAATGAAGCTGATGCTGAATTTCCTTTGTCCTCTGAGGAGACCACCTGGACTGAAGAGTCTGCAAAGTGCACCTTTTGCAGCGCTCCTGAAAAGCCAATCCCAACAGCGGTGGATCTGAAGGAACAACCCCAGGAAAATGTGAGTCTACCCGTACCGTGTGAGCATGCCTGTAACATAAGTTTCTTCCTGGCAAAAGGGAGAGTGACCACCCCATGGCAGTGGCAGAAAGGAAGGGGAGAGGGATGTGGGCAGAGGAGCTGGAGGGTGAGGAGGTCTCCGGTGCGCCCAGGTGCCGCATACCAGCCTCACCGCTGCTGACAGGCGCTGCACCCCACAGCTCTTTTGCTGCAGGAGATATAAGGAAGTGTTTGATGCTGTCATCCAAGAGCAGATGAGTGAAGATGAAGCAGAGGAAAAGCTGGACATCATTCCCCGTGCCAATCCTTCCCAAGCTGAGCTGAGGAACAGCATCAAGGAGAAACTGCTGCAGCAGTAAGGAACCAAGGGAGACTGGCCCAAGGCCCTGGCGGGAGGAGAGAAGCCCCATCTCCAGGTCCCTTTCATTCTGGTCCCAGGAAGTTTCGCTGGTGGGAACCTGCTCGTGGTGTTGTGGCACTGCTGCCCACATGCACCAACAAGCATTGAGGCATCCTCATGTCAGTCCTATGATGGTGCCACTGGCGGGAAGGATCTATCACCTGCCCTGTGCAAGACGTGCTGAGCAGGCAACAGCGCTGAATAGGGCATTAATGTTGGACCAGGACAGTTCAGTGCTGCCAAGGCAATACTTGCCTGAGGGTCCTCGTGCAGCTCATCTTCACTGTAGGGCCCTTAGAAAAGCACTAGTGGGCTTGATGAGGAGCAGCTAGAGCTGAGGGCTCAGCAGTCATCAGCTGATCCACCTCTGCAATATTTGCATTGAAGGTTTGACACTCGCAGATTTGGAAGCTCCCTGGAAAGAGGGATGGGGCCAGATGCTTTCCCAGATGGCAAAAGATTTTCCCAAGCCAAACCCCAGGTAACTGTTCCCTCACAAGAGTCCCTGAAGGCATCTGACCCCATCTGGGGACTCCCTCCCGTTGCACAGCCCCTGCACACCTTCCACTGCAGCTGCTTCAATCCCCACACCCAGCAGCCTTGGTGGACGTGGATGTGACTTCCCAACCACCTCCCAGGCTGCCAAGCAGCACACGAAGGGTCTAGTTCCTGTTTCGCTCCCTGGGAATGTGTTGTTCCCAGGGCATACCATGGATGGCCATGGCTGGGGCACACTGGTTTTGCCAAGGTGGGCAGAGACCTAGCTGCATCACCTGAGGTATCCATCCTTCATTGCTGTTTCCCCTTTTCTCCCACTGTTTTGGTCCTTTGGGGTCTGACATGTAAGTGCCATCATACCTTCATGGGAGCAACAGCCCACACCGAAATTTCCCTCGGGTGCAGAGGGGCAGTATGAGGCTTGAGTGCCACTCAGGTCTTCAGGTAGGACATGGTTTAAGCCTTTTGGGTAGGGTCTGTCTTCTGGCTCTGCAGCGGCCAGCAGCATGCGTGGAGTACAGCGCTTGGTCCCAACAGCCACACAAGCCGAGTTTTGCCTTGAGAGGCCAGAGTGACAGTCAGGGGCATGACACACAGGTGGAGCGAGGCAGGGCGTCCAGTCACGTGTGTGATGAGATGTGTGGGCAGGATGTCCTGAGGGTTCGGACTCACCTCACTTCTGCAAGCCCGTACCCATGCCTTCCCCCATCACCTGCAGCTCCCCTTGACTGAAGGACAGGGAAACAGGTGTTTCTACTGCATGATTAAGCAGACTTGTAATGAGATGGATCTCCCATTTCTCTTCTTTGGCTATAAAAGCCATCTATGGTGACAATCTCATATGTAGACATCTGCATTGCTTCAGGTGAATCCTGATATAACATCCCATGATACTTTTCTTTCCCTTAGATTATGTGGGTAGTGTCATTAGCCAACAATTTGATCTTATTTTTAACTTCCCTTTTTTTTTTTGATCTTAGGTTGGATGAAGGAGGTTTTCAGAGCTACAGGGAAATATTTCAGCAGTATCTGAGATTTGCTGCCTGTAAGTACCTTTGCTAGTGAGTTGCTGTCATTGCTGGGCTTGACCTGGAGCCAGAAGCACACAGTAGCTTCAGCACACCCAGAGAAGAAGCAGCGACTGCAGCCCTTTGTGTAGTAAAAGGTGCCATAATCCTAATTACGAGTGGCCAGGGACCTTCATAGTTTCTCAAAACACAGGTCTGCATAATTCTCTGCCTACAAGGTCTGTCATCTCCAGGCCATATATCCTCTGGCTGAGAGGAGTAGGAGATGGTATGGAAGAGACTTGCTAGTTCATGTCTAGTCCATCCTTTGCTATGAGTAATTCTCAGCTGCTCATGGGTTGGACACTTCATTGTTTTAAGCAAGGAGATCCCTTACATCTCTTAGGAAAGCCATCCTGCAGCATCACAGAGCCTACCCCATCCTAGTTAGGTTAGATTTTCCCCTTCCACTTATTTCTCCTCAAACAAAGCAAAAGACACAAAAACTCCTCAGTCCCTCCCTCCATCCCCCCTCCTTTCCAAATCATCCATGACACAAGGCTTGGAGTAACAAAGCTCCATCACCTTTTCCTCAACAACAACCTTCTAAAATTTTTTCAGGGACCAGAATTTCGTTCAGACTCTCAAAACAAAATGAATACACCGTCAGACCAAAGACTGCCCCTTGCAGTCTTTGCAAAAAGCACCAACCAACATCCGCACCTCCAGAAGACCTACTGGAGCTGGACAGGGATTTTGTTGCGGAGCACTTAAAGGTGGGTATAGCCTGTTGGATCTCTTCTTGTTGCTTTTCAGGCAGGGCTTGTAGAGAGCTGTATAATGTTAGGTCAGCTCATACCCCGCAAGAGTCCAAACACATTTAGATATCTCCTATGAGATACGGAGAAGATTCTGATTCAGCAAAACGTTAAAATGATCATCAGTGGGTGCGTTAAGTTGATGGGACATACCAACTTGTGGCTGTTCGAAGATGGACTTAATCAGGTGTCCATGGCTGACTGAGGTGGAAAGCTGAGTCTGGTGTCCCTGGGGTCTTACTGGGATGATAACTGTGTGTAAAGGGTTTTACTTATGGAGCATCCTATGCAGCTTGAAGGCTGAACACCATCAGTCAGTGATCCTCATCTGCACTGAAGCCTCAGACCCTGCTCTACTCACTTCCATTCCATTCAGCTCTCTCAACCTCCAAACCAGGCTGCCCTATCCAAACTGCCTAGCGGGGACGGATCCAGGCCCCATGGCTAGGAATCACTTGGGGAAGTGCTCCTGGTCCCAGGCCAAGCCTCAGTCCAACAATTTAACAGCACAGGCAAAAGCTTTGCAGGGTCCAGGCAGCCTTGAATCATTAGCAGGGACATCACCGCTGTGTCCAGCAAAGGATGGGGTGGGGGGCTCACATGGCAGCTCTCCCTGGAAAACCAGGCTGGATGCAACCAAAAGAAAGACAATTATGGGTCAAGGAGCTGATTTTCGTGAGAATGGCAAAAGTACATTGCATGGTCTCTGTCCCTACTTAAGGAAAGGGATCCCTGAGATGTTCCAGCACAAGCTCATGTGGCTTATAAATCACAGAGGCCCGACCAAAAAAAGGTCATGGAGGGCTGCACAAAACCTGGCAGTGGCTCAGCAGTGCCTTGGCAGTGGGATGGGAGCTGCCCGAGGGTCCTGGCACCTCAGCTGGGAACGAGCGGTTACCGAGGTCCTCACCAGAAAAGACTACCAGGGTGTCCCCTCCACCCCAGCTGCCATGAGAAGCAGCTCCTCGGAGCCCATCATCCCAGCCCCAGTGACCCCGGGAGGGCAAGCAGAGACTGGGGGCCTGCCAGGGGCTGGGTGGGACCCCGCACCAGCTCAGCACCCCGCAGTGTGGTTCTTCTCTTCCCTCCCCTGCATCTCCTCTCCCTTCCCAAACCAGAAAGCATTGCAGTTTCTGCAGGCGTGCAAGAAAATTACCTGTGATTTATCACACAATCAGTGATTTTGTTGGCTTTTTTATTTTCGACATAGAAGCGCATTATACTGCTCTCCCCTCCCGAAATATAGGGGTAGCAAAGCCTCCTGCCTTGGACCATCTGTCTTTTTAGCCTCATAAAAAGCCTGAAAAATGAAAGCAGGAACAAAATTGTCTGTTTGTTGCTTTTTTGTTCCCCTCCATCCCTTATAACCAGGAAGTAATTCTTGGCTATTCCGCAGAGCCAAAACGTGCATCTTCAGGTTATAAATTAGTGCCACAGTTATGGCTGGAGTCAGCCACTTCACATGTACGAAATGCCTCCGCCTGGGAGCTGCTGCAGATGAGTCCCTCAGGTCCCCGCGACAGACAAAACCCGAATACGGCCTCTTTCTGCACGTGAGAATTAGCTGCTGCTTTTAACGATGATGTTAAAAGGGAACAGCAAGGTCTCCCCGCTTCCCCCCTCTCCAAGCTGCTCTCCGTTCTTCCTGGAGAAGCAGGCAGTAATGCTGCTTATTCCTATTAGAAAGCATTAAACCCATCTCCCTTGTAATGCCAGGAGCTAAGCCCTTAGCAAAGAAATGTTTCTATTTCACTTGTCAGTACATTACAGGATAAATTACTCGTGTGCCTGATGGAAAGAGGGCTCTTGGCAAATTATATCATCAGAGAGCAGCTAATAACATAAAATAAGAAGAGCTGAGCTTTGTACATGAAATGTGAAAACACAGAAGTGAAGGATGAGTTTTCCTCAGCTATTTAAACGTCTTTAATTAAAAAGTAAGCAAACAAACAAAAAAACCAAGGCTAGGTGGAAAGCACAGAGTGTGACGGTCTGGCTTGCCGGTGCTCTGGGGTTGGTACCGGTGTGGGGAGAGGGAGGCCTGGGGCAGAGCATCCCCGTCCCCCGTGTATGGGCCGGCGTCCCCACAGTGCTTGCCCCAGCCCCCCACCTGCCTCTCAGCTCCTTGGTTTTGCTCCTGCAGCACTGCCGCTCTCCTGAGCCTGTAAGACGACGTTATCCTGATGGACAGACATTTTTTCTCCTGTTCCCAGATGGAAGTGGTCAGGTTTAGTATCCGGCAGCAACGGAGCTCGGGTAGGGGGGCAGCCACGGGAACGCCCTGCCTCAAGGTGGGTCACCATGACCCTCCTCCCTTGGGGTAACCCGCCTCAGCCTCTTGGGCCGGCTACGCAACTCGTGCTGCTCTAGCAAGGAAATGCAGCCTACAGAGCTGGTTGCCTTGGGGTTGGCTCTCTGAAGGGTGGTGGAGGCTTGGGTCATTTCCCCCCAGACACTGTCCCATGGTGGTTTTCTTTCAAAGCATGCTTTCTGTGGGCTTTCTATGGGCTCGTCTTTCCTTAACTGTTTCTCAGCTACCCGTCAGGCAATGTGGCCATTCTCATCACGTTCACTGAGGAAGCCCTGTTCACCTATTGCATCCTGGAGGACAGCAGGTACCCGGGGATCAGGGCTGCCTTCGGGAGCCGCGGCCACGGGGTCTGCTTCCACCCTGACGGCCACCTCTGGTAAGTGCAAGCCAAAGATGACGCCAGGTCCCAGCTCGGCACCAACCCGCCCTGGTGGCACCCCAGGGCTTTAAGGCATGCTAAGAGCATCTTCATTTTTTGTTCCAGTTTTATTTTTTTCTATGTGAAAGTGCACGAAAAGGCGGGAGGGCTGTGCTGCAGCCCACCAGAGAGATGGCTTCTCCTGTTGTGCACCAAGGTGCAAGGTGCAGGCAGCATGCATGGCATGAGGGCACTTGGGGATCACCCTATCTCAATTGCCAGTGACACCTGTCTGGAGACCCTAGTGTGAGGATTGATCTTGGCCAAGGTTGGCCACACAGCCATGGAGGTGGCTTGGCCTCATTACAGCACAAGGATGAGGGTGCACCTTCTTTACCAGCTTCTCGTGGAGCCCCAGGTGGCCACGATGGAAAAGCATGGGCTTATTATCTGCACGCGAGGGGAAGACGCAGTAGCCGGAGTCGGTTAGCTTGAGGTCAACATTGCTTCTGGTTTGTTTCTCACAGCCAGTGAGTGTTACTCACTAAAGAATGATTTAGGTGATCAATTTCTTGCAGTCAAAGTTGTAATATGAGGTGACTGATGGCTTTAGTAAAAAATGCTGGCATTCGAGCCATCAAATACTAATTTTTGACACCCCATCCCCAGTCTCCAAAGTTTCCCTTCAGAAAGCTAGGAACTGGGGGAATCAGTAAATTCCATCTCAATTTTACAAGTCCTCCCTGTGTTGAGACTAATTAACAGACATCTTAAATGTCTAACTGGCTATTACAAATCATTTTAAATAGCTTTTGCACTAACGCTTCCATCAGACTCCTGCAGTCCTACCATTTGCCTGCAGACACGCCGGTCTTTCATCCATCATGCAGCAGCCAGGTTTTTACAGCCCAGCACCGAGGCGATCCCTAGCAGCACTAAACCATCGCCGAACCCACATGGGGCTCTCCTGGCCCCACTGGACCACACACTCCCCAGCAGCATTAGCCACACGCCGGCTTGCTGCTGAGCTGGGGCAGGCTGCTACAACCCTCCCAGCCTCTCCCAGCAGCTGTAAATTAAGGGCAATGCTAAGTGACCGCTCTGATATTTATAAAAAGAATATGATAGCTTTGCTGAGAGAAAAACAGAAACCCAACAGCCTGTGGGTAGGTTGTCTGTCCCACATATGGACCGGTTCAGGCTTGTCTGCGGCTGGCGCTGTAGCACATCACAGCTGCAAAGTTAGATTCTTTTTTTCCCTGGGTTTTTTTTTGCTGCTTTTTCTGAGCTGCGGCACGAGGTAACGCTGGGGGAGGCCGAGTTGCTCTCGCAGCCGGGTGAGAATCAACTTCTTCATGCGTAGGCAGGAAAAACTCAACATAACACATGTTGTGAATGATAAAAACTCCCCGTGTGCCACAGCTGGGGGGATGCTCCAGCACCCAGAGCTGCCTACCCAGGCTGCCTTGGGATGGGGAGTATCAATTCTTATCTGTACGCTGTAAATATGGGCTGTTTTCCCACACACGCTGCGTTTCTCTCTTTCGTAGTTTGGCAAGGCCATTTCCCGCACCCAGACACACACACGACCATACACACACGCCCATAATACCTGTTTTTAGCATAAAGGTTGCCAGAGCAAAAGAAGTTACCATGTCCAGGGACTTTCAGAAGATGTAGACGTGCAATAGGAAGAGGGGGACTCACACACACACGCACAGAGCCCACGCTTCGCCTGAGGATTTTCTCTGCCCGTTGGGGACTCATTGCTCTCCCAGGGGCCAGCCAATTTCTGTAGCGTGCTTGTACTGTAGGACAAAAACTATTAGAAAACCCAGTCCTCAGCCTGGTGCGTCAGATCCCAGCAGTGACTCTGGGACCACAACAATAAGTTTGATCAAACTGCAGACAAAAGATGGCATTTGGGACCGGGGAGTTGTTTGCTCCGGATTCATCCAGCTTCGTGTTTGTTCCCAGGGCCGCCCTGGACCCCTGCACTGGGATCTGCCTGGACCTGGCAGGATCCAGCCAGAAGCGCTGGAAGTGGCATGACTTCAGCCACCACACTCACAGCCCTCCTTTCCGGTCCGTCACCATGAAACTGAACGGCCACGTCACCATTAAAATCCTGGCTCAGGATCAAATTGATTTATTGTTCACCAGCCGCAGCGATCGCATCCGTTTCAACATGGGGTCCCGGCTCAAGGTGAGCGCTTGCTGTGGTAGCCCTGCCTGGCCGGCTCCTGCCTACCAGCTGCTTGGAGAGCAGCAGCAGGGAAACCGCCCGGTGGAGAAAAGCTTGGGGCTGCTGCATGGGACTGGTCACAAATTTTCAGGTGGAAGAATCACCGTTTCATTCAAAAGTAAATTTCCTGCCTGTGTGAATCTTAATGAAATTCCCTTTCAGGAAAGCATTTAGGTAAGATTGAAATGCTGTCGCTAAAGGGCAAGAACAGCACATCTCACAAATTCATTCTGAAACACTATTTCTTCTCAAAACATTTATATTAAATGTCAATACAAACAGAAAGCTCCCGATTTTATCTAAACAGCATTTCACTTAACCTGAAACAAGCAACTGGGGAGAGGAGCGCCAGAATCCTTTGGTATTTGTTGTCACTCAGGTTTCCCACCTCTGACCCTTCCCTGGAGATAGAAATGCTGTTTTGGCCGGGGCTCAGCCCTGCTCAGTGCAGTGCAACTGTCCCAGTCTACTGGTATGCATCCCTGTCCTCCGCTGGATGCAAACACAACTGGTCAGCTCTGAAACACAGGTCACACGTCACCGGGAGCTCATGCCTGGTTAGGGGCTGTGTCCTCAGGGCAAAGGATTCAACTTGCCTTCCCTGGTGCAGGCACAAACCAAACGTTGACAGCCCTCACAGCAACAGTCTATACGTGGCCACAGATATATTGCTAACGGAAACAGACATCTGGGTAGCTATTCAGAAAAGTGGCAACAACCCAAGGTCAGCATGTGGAACCATAAAGCATTGGCACCTGCTCTTCCATCCCCAAAATTCAGACTTCTCAGGACCCATTGCTACGTTAGGTAAGGAAGTCGTCTTCCTTACTCCACTACTTCTGGGCAGCCTGCTCCCACCAAAGGAGGCCAGAGCCGTGCGTTTAGCTCCTCATTCCCCTTATACATGCACTGGAAGAGGATCACCTCCAAAGGGGAGCCATAAGGGTTAGTGTGCTCCATGGGCATGGAGAGAAAGGGCACCCTGGACACACTACACAGGTAAGCGTGAAAGGCTGGGTTACAAGGGATGCTCTCCCACTCAGCCTCCCTTCAGGGGGTTCAGCATTAACGCTCTTCGCTTTGCACGGGCTCTCTTTGCAGTTGAAAGACCCAGAGACAAGTCACCTACTTAAGTGGCCAGAAAGCGAAGAGGAGCTCTTCCTTCAGTCTAAAAAGATTCAGCTCAGGAGCCTGCTGTCCAAAATACAGAGAATGTTGCAATACTTTTGGCAACCCCTCTCTCAGTGATATCACTACTTGTGTTCCATCATCTTCTATCTGCATGAAATACTGAAATGAAGATATTAAGACTTGCAGCAAGCAGTTACATCAGCATTTCAGATCAACTTTTCCTTCACGAAGGTGATAAGTCACTTGGCAATGAAAATAAAGCTCCTTTTTTCAAGCTCACAATGCCTATCTTCCTGTACATCAAGTCCTTGTAACACAAAGTTCGTCTCATTTGAAAGCACTTGATGAGTCATTGTATGATCAGTGGGGTTATACACCGAACGTGCAGTACTTTGAAGGAGATGGCTTCCTTCCTACAGCTGAACAACTGGACTTTGGGAACTTGTACCAAGCGTGACTGACGAGCCCGCTTTGGCTCTCAGCCAGAGACACCCATGCTGGTGGAGAGGGGATGGCGAACAGCAGCCTGGGTACAGGGACCAGGGGTAATCCAAGAGAGGGAGGATGAGGGGCCCTCTTGGGCGTCAGGGCTCCAGCTGATGGTAGATGGTAAGTCCCATGGCTTAGTGGCATGGTTGGCTGCCACTGAAAGGGGCCAACTGATTCTTTTTTCTTTTTTTTTTTTTTTGTTCTATTCAGAGGTCTTTATATCAAAGATCTGATTTGCTCCACGGTGTTGACTTGGTTTTAGTGTTCAATGAGGATAAAAATGCACGAGGCTAGGAGAAAGCAGCGTTGGTGGACACAGGGCTGGATCTACCTGCAGTCACCACGAGTCGCTTCAGCAGCACAGGCTTTTTCCCCTTTTCCTACCCACATCACTTTGTCAACACCAAACACGCACAGTTTGAAGAAGGGACTACTGGTTTTGTTTGGAAAACACCCGACACAGCATAAGCTATGCTGCGGGCATCACTGTTGTACAAAAAGCAGCGTGAATGCCTGGCCAGCTGCTTTGGCATTCACTTCATTTGTGAGATACAATCCAAAGGGCCAACCCTCTTGAGGAGGCTCCAAGCGCCTAGGAAGCAATGGTCACGCATCGCTGCCTCATACTGGTCAGAGAGAAGCTGAATTCCACAAGAAAGGAGCGTTTTTCCTTAGGTTAGTTCATTCACACGACATTGTCAAAGCCAGAGGGTGAAGGGAAGCTTCACGCTGACATTACAGGGGACAAACCACAAGCCCCTGGATGATGTGTTTCTACAATACCAAGGGCCAGAAGAACAGTATGTGGTAATGAGAAACTATGGGTAGATGAGTCTGTGAGTAACCAGGCAACAAGAACCGCTATCAAATACAGTAGTAACTGTGATTTCTGCCACCAGCTCCCAAGTTTTCTTAGTTTTAAAAGCCAACTAGTTAAAATATGTTCTTGTATTACAGGTGGGGTTTCTTCCCCTTAACAAAAGTGCAAGCAAAGAGACCATTTAGTCACACAAGATCATTTGTCAGTAAGGAAAATACAAATTTACTTTTATTATAACCATGAAGAGGCATTACTTTAACAATTAGCTGTACATTCAGCACTCAGGTATACATCCGTGCCAAATAAAGTCAATTCTCTTACTGCTAAAAAAGAACACTTCTTCTCAGCGATGCACTGCCTGTGCTTACAGGATGTTTATTGTCTCTGTGTTACAGTTATCTTGACAGACAAGCCTCAGATTACAGAATAAAGCTTTACTCTTGGACCAAAATAGGAGGCAACATTTTTATTTAAAAAAATTAAAAACAGCAAGTTTCTAGTCAGATAATATAAAGCATCTTAAATTAATCTTTTGAAAGTATTTACACTATTTGTAAACGTAAATATCTGAAACTGTACATGTTTAAACAAATGTTCGTTTAGCAAACAGGCTGTATAAACTGATTGCTCTTCTAGTCTTTCAACCAGCTGCCCCAGAGCTGTCTGGGCACTCTAAGAGAGAAAAAGATCCCAAGCACAAGAGCGACTACTGCAACAGTTCACCCTTCACGTCTTTTCTGTACAATGTCTGTATTAAGTCAGTCGTAACTCTGTACAGCGACCATGCAGTCCTTCTGTAAAACTTTATAAAACACAAATGTACATATATTACAATGCGCTGGACATTATTTTACAGCCTGTATTTCTACATAAGTAAAAAGAAAGGGCAAGTTTTCTTCCTTGTTAGTTCCTTTAGTTAATTTTTAAGGAGTCATGTAGGGTCCTACGAGTACCATTTATGTACCTCAGCACCACTGCTGCAACACTTCTTGTGGTAGCTTTAAATCCTACCATCTTAGTCTCCAGCCATGTGATTGGTAACAGGAAAATTATTAAATCAAAACGCCACCAACGTGCATGGACATTTCTACATATTTAAAACTACAGAACAGGTTTTATAAATAAGTTAAAAATCTGCCATGTAAGTCACCACATTTTTCCCTTGCAGTGCTGCACAATAAGGACTTCCACACTGAGACACCCCAAAGCTGCTTGTAGTGTTTCATTCCATTAATGGCCAAGCCTTTAGCATTCAGCTTTCCGAAAAAATGACCAATGAATGCATACCCAACACCGTGCATTGTTTACCAGTTACCGAGTGCTTATCCCCTGTTTTACAACGCTGATTTGACAGGCTTGCACATTCAATTTCTGGCATCCCCACACGCCTTTATTAGCACTTACTCCAGCGCACAAAGGCTGTGCAAGTTCCAGTCCCAGTCCCCACTTTAAACAATGCACATCACCATTTGATCTTGGGCAAGGCCAAAAAACAACTCTAACCTAAGTACCCGAGAACCTCAATGCTAAGCTTTGCAGTAAAGCATCTGAAAACATGCAGTTCCCGCAGAAAGAACAGAAATTATATTGCACAGCTTTCCACTGCAAATCCCAAGGAACTGAGGTTCTTTACATGGAGTGAAGTTAGAGCATGAAGCTTCAGGTCAGACCTCACAGCTCCCAATCACAACAGTGTACAAAAAACAGCACATCCAGTGTTTCAAGAAATGCTTCACATGCGGGAAATAAAGTTTTCCCAACTAAGAACCTCTGAATTATGTTCAAGCACGTGGTGGATTACCAGGATTTTCGGGGGAGTTAAAGAAAAACTGGAGCATGCCTGCTTAAGTCAAATTGCCATACCGAGGTGCTTATCTCCAAGCCCTGCAAATACCTATTACCGCTCCCATTTGATTCCCTGCGCTTTATTTCCAGCGTGCCTTTGAAAGTGCAGCTTTTCACTGCATACATCAGCTTATTAAAGGAAAGCAAGAAAGGTTTTTATGTTAAAAAAAAAAAAAAAACAACAACCTGGATTTCAACTTTGAAAACATCTGGGTAAGGCAGTAACTGAGCTCCCATAAGAGTGATCAGCAAAGGGTTTTTTGTTTTGTTTTCTCCCCCCCCCACTTCTCAAGCCAATGAACAGGAAGACCTTTCACAAGTCAAACTGTTTATCTTTTTTTCCTAAAACGGCGTTAAGCAGCCTGGATAGTTTTGATGCAGACTGGACTGCACAGTGGGATCCTTCGTTTACTTCAAGCAAATGTCTTCGCATTCCCTTCACTGCCTGGCATTCAGCTGAAACTTATTTCAAGCAGCTTCACTGTTGGGCTACTTGGACATCGATAAAAGTAAGTTCACCTGAAAGATGAAAGGAAAGCCTACATTAGACAGAGCAGCTAAGTTTCAGAACTGATGTCTTATATTTTAACCTTTAAACAGGATTCCTAGGAAGCACATAGAGTCTTAGACGAATCAGAAGACAGCTACAAAACAACTGGCCAAAATGTCCAGTCAAATGCCTTCTCACAGGCTTTTTAAAATGTGATTGTTGACCATGTTGACTAGTCACTTCAGCAGTCACAACCTACTGTGTCAAAGTTTCTAAGATGACTTCATGCGTTGTCAAGGAATTCAAAAAAATACGCGCACTGGCAAAACACGTTAACATTCATCTTACATATCTGACACACATTTGGGATCCTTTGCAATACTTGTTTCCCACAGATTACAATATGGTTTCCCATACACTTCAGTTTGTAGGAGAAGTGATCCCAAGGATTAACAGATAAACAGTTAGAGGAAGCCATCTCCTCTAGGATAACCCCACCTCCTTCCAGTGCATCACTCACTCCCACTCTGTGCTCCAGGATAGTTATCACACATCCCTGTGGCCACATTCACTGCAGGCAATGTCCTCTAATCCGTAAACTAGATTATCTGTTTAAATATTGGCATCCTGGGATAATCACGATTCTATCCACATTCCCTGGACCACTAAGGTCAAAGCAAGATTTTTAAAAACCTGCTTGGTTTCTGTCAGAGCATCCTAATACAGAGAATTCTTAACCCAAATCATCTCTTGAGACTAAAGACCTTATCATGTAGGGTTACATTTCCATAAACATCTGCACATTTTCCCAATGCAATTTACTTCAAATGAACCCTTGTAATTCTTTCTCATGCTTCCTAAATGTAAAAGTTGCCACTTCCTGTATTTGTCAGAAGCAAGACTGCCCTCACACGCAGAGGCTTTTTTAATGTGTATTCACCAGCTTTGATATCTCTCCGAAAAGACAATGCCCAGAAACGGCAAGACTCTGCCATGACGTTGTACAACTCCATCCCCAGCAACATCGGTCACCACCTTCAGTTTAACAACTCTACTGGATATTCATTAGGAAAACCAAACAAAACCCCCTTTTAGCTGAGAGCCTAGAGTTCAGATGAAGCCCTGAGTTTAAGCATCCAGGACTAAGAGGGATAATAAATAAATAAATAAGGATTCTGAACACTGAAAATACTGAAAATGAAAAATTAATGTTTAAAAAAAGCCAGTCACATGAAAGAGCAACTGATAAAACAGGGAGCCTCAATATATACCTGTTCCATTGAAGGACAAGCTATGATCTGGAGATCTTCATTACTAAATTCTTCCTTTAACACAGCATGGAGTTTCTGGAACATTTGCTGAATGTTATTCTTTTAAAGGAAAGAAGAAAAAAGTCAATATTAAAAAAAACACACCACCATCTCAAACATGAACCAGAATAAGCACAACGTACATGGAATAGCTACTGAAGTGACCACTAGGGAGAAGCAGTCGAGCTTTAACAGCTTTTCTTTTAAAACAAGGCCCAAAACAGCCACAAGGAACCCGTGTTGGCTGTGAGATAAAAACTTCAGCTAAGATGAAACACCGAGTCCTACTGACTTAACCTGGAAGCTTAAAACTCAAGCTTGGTTCTTTCTGGTGGGTTTACAGTGGGTCTCCCATTGAATCTATCTCATCCTCTCTGCCTCCAGTGCTTCTGCCCACGCGTAACTGACCAAGTTGTACTGGTTTTGGCTGGGACAGAGTTAGTTTTCTTTACAGTAGCTCATATGGTGCTGACTGGAAGATGTGCAGAATGAACAGAATTAGTTGCTTCCCTGTAACACGTGTGTGTGTTATGTAGGCTGAATACAAGGGAGAGCAGGACAGCTTTTTTTTTATGCTTAAACATATCATTATAAAACATTTTGCTAGATTTTTAGTTTTGTGGGTTTTTGGTTTTTTTTTTCATTTCACCTGTCTTTTCAACAGGCTTCTCAGATCAGGGACAACGCATTGACTGTAATAGTCTGTTCACTATTACATGTGCATGGTAATTGTCACATGTTTACTGGCTGGACTGGTAGCCTAGAATAACTCTACAGATATAGAGATATGTTTATGTATGTGTGTCTGTATATATACACTTATAAATATATGCATACATACAGTTATATAGATATATTATACATATAACCATACACACACAGAAATATAAGGTGAACGATCCCACAAAATGTATTTAAATTCTTTAACTAAATGAAGGCCCAACACCTATAGGAAAACATGCTGAAGTACATCTAGCAATACTCACCCTAACTGGCTTAAACAAAATTAATTCTGTATCTTTATTGGACAAGTATAACGACATGCTTCGTAAGGTCGATGGCAGCTTTGTTTTTATTGTCTTATAAGTGGAAGAGACCAGATCGTTGATCTTTGCTGAAAGTAAAAGAAAACATGCTTAAAAGGCTAAAATGACATCCTGCTAGTTGAAATCTACACTCCAGAATAATCAGCTCCACTTTACTGGGGCTGACCATAACCACAGGGTTGAGTGAAAGGGAAAGAGGGGGTGACTGGGCTGTGCAGCATCAACCCATCATATGACCACAACATGCCTTTTCTTTTGGGACCTACTCAAGACATCAGCCCCTCTTCTTTCCCTGCAGAAAATGCATCCAACCCATTTCTGCAAGCTACCACATCCTCCTGAGATTCCTGAAGTCACAGCCTTCCAACAGCAACAAAGTTCTACATAGGCTCCCCCCCTAGAAAACTTGCCTGGAAAAAAACCTGCTGGGAAATAAACAGGGCTAGTAAAGAGAACAGCATATCACAAATTCTCCTTACTGACCACAGGCCACGTCTGTAAGAAGAAAGGCTGCACAGCCATCTGGATTTCGAATCAACCAGGCAGGAATCCTCTCTCAGGCAAGACCTTCCTTCTTTATTGCTAGGTATTTTAATGATTTTACAAGATTTTTGCTTAAAGGGCAGGGGAAAAATACATTTTGTAGCTTTAAAGTACCAAAGTTAATATACTATGTTTATTTTTTTTTCTCCTCAATTTCTACTGTATCTAAATTTTCTGCCTACTCTTGCTTCCCAGACAAATGACTCCAAGAAACAGCAGAAGCTCTGCTTAGATCTGCCTCTACACACATAATTCTCTCCAAACAAACATTAAAATACTCCTGAAGAAGCATGAGATGTTAAGTAGAAGCTCAAGTTAGCCCTTGAGAGCATCTGACCCACGGAGCAGCACTGAATTATGAATGAACGTGGCTGGCTTCGCATTTTAAGAACATGATGCAACAGAAGGTTCCAATGTATGAATTGGAATAGTCAGATTTCTCAGTGTCACCCAGAAGCACAACTTTGTAATGTGAAGAGCAAAACAACCCAGGAACATCCAAACTACTCCAAATGTTCCTACGAAGCATTCATATTTGAATTCTTAAGAAGAGGGAAACAAAGCTAGATTCCATTTTTGCATAGTGACAGAAAACTGAAAAGGAAGTAGGTACCAAGTGTACAGACAATAAAAGCTTCAATGCAGATTCATTTTTTCCTACAAAAGCAAAAGCTTTATCTTAATGTAATCAAATAATTCCTTAAGCACATTCCGTATGCAGCTGGGGAAATGCTGTTTTCATGCAAGAACAGTCACAGCTTGAGAAATACCCATCATTCATCTACTGCGCCAATTAAATACATACTCTGAAGTTTGTCATGTTTTGATTTAGAGGTATCTTAAGACATTTAAACTAGCACACAAGTAAAAATGGAAGCCAGGATTTTCAAGAAAAGGGTAGGCAGTTCTTAGGTACTTCAAATTTTTCCAAATCAATCACAGTCTCACAGTTCAAATTAATCTGGCCAGCTTTTCAGATTCCTATGTTTTAGAAGTCAGGCACAGAGACAAATGACATTCTGAAATACTTGAGCCCCACATAATGCAGCTTATATTGCTCTACCAAAAATGGTGAATGGAAAGGGTCTTTTTCTTCATTTGATGAGAAGTTTTTAGAAGAAGTCTCAAAGTAGTAAATGATCATGGCTTTATTAGCCTACAAGCACCTCAGAGTTAGCGTGAATATAAAACAGCAAATACCTGGTTGTGCCCAAGGTTGCTGCGAAAGGCTGTACTTGGGACCTCCTTGAGTGGCCATTGTTTTTAAAGCAGCTACCTGAAACAAGTACAATCAACAAAATGATGTTTCTTTCACTTGAATTCACAACAAAGTGACCAAGTAACAATTGCACAAGTCTCGTAGATACTGCAGTGTACGGAATCTCCCCTGCTCTCTCTCTGCCATGCCCTGACTTAACAACATACAGGGAAAGCAGCTTGACAGAAATGCAATTCAAAACTACAACCATGACCACTTCTTGAAAGTAAAATTCAAAATGGGATTAAATTTACAAAGACGCTTAGGCACCTAAGGATACAAAACCTCAAAAGAGATTTATACTTAAGCAGGTTAGCCAAACTCCCCGGATTCCCAATGAATCACCGGGATCACTTGGACAATCTATCAACCTCACCAGTTACCCATCTATATTTTAGGCATGCCACTGGCTCCTCACCCCAACATGACAGGCATCGGTAAATTTAATACTGTAATCTTCTAAATTCTCAAAAAACAGCAGCTGGGATATTTGTGATGTCCATGCAATGCTGTAGCCTCAGTTTCTGAGATGTCATGCCACTTATTCTCAGTACATAAGGATCCACATCACACTTTTCATTTTCCAGAAGTAACAGATCCTGCTGTGTGGTTTTCTCAAGATGCCTAGAAATCCTGAGCTCTAGAGCAAGTTCTAGAAAGAAGTGTGTTGTAACAAGACATCTTTTTTGTTTCTATCCCCTAGGATGCCTAATCTTTCTGACCAACTTTTATCAGGAATTTCTGTCACAAACAGAACTTGGGAGGAAAGTCCTGCTCAGCAAGCACCTCACTGGTGTAAAATATGCTGAGAACAGAAACTTTTAACACACTTCACAGCCATACTCTAAGACCTCCCTCAAGAATACACGTGACCCAAGATTGTTTTTGAAGACTTATGAATTCAGTCAACGTAGGAGTTTTCCTGCAAACAGAAAAGCTCCTGCCAACTTTCACAGACCTGTTTCAACTCAATGAAACATTAAAGCTTCTTGACCGAAAAGCATAAGGGCTGCTTTTAAAAACAAACTATGTCATGTTCCTTTAATCCATTAATCTCAAAAATGCCTGGAAAATTGTTGTTGGAACTTAAAAGGAAGCACGACCTTATAATGGGAAATGCCATCATCTTCAGCTAATCAGACAGAACTAGCAGCTTCTCCTATACCCAATTTAAATACTAATTCCCTTGTCCTACCAGTATTTCAGTTAGGTTAACAAATATACGTTTGTACCTTTGTCATGAACTCCTCCAGCTGTTCTATAAACTGTTTGGTTTGCTGCTGAATAAACTGCTCACACGCTGATTTCAGATGACGATCTACATCTTTCTTAGAGTCGATATAATGTTCTCTGATTTCTGGAGTACCCTTGAACAGAAGACAACAATTCTCTCCTTTTTATTTGCCAGAGATCACCACCCACTTAAATGACCCAATTTTTCTTAATGCAGTAAGACTCCATATTACCTCCAGTAAGAACTGTATCAAGGCGTTGTTGCTGTTTAGTCTAAAAAATCTTGAAACTGTTTTAGGGTTCAGGATTTTAAATGCTGCATCTGTGAATCAGAAAGTCACTCACGCTGTAAGTCAATGGGATTCAGCTCCAGGAATTAAAAACTTTAATCACTCATTTACGCATAAAAAATGGCCTAGCATGATTAGGACTGTAACATTAATGATTCCACTACCGCTAGGTGTGGATGCACAAAGTGCACATGCACAGAAGTACACAAAGCTTGATCCACTATTTTTTAATTGCACCTATGGTAAACCTGAATCTAACAGTTGCACAGTCTAAACAGATAAATACATTACATGAACCTAAGAAGTGACTGATACTAGCTGTAGCGCTATCAGCACGCAAATTGTGTGAGCTCTTTTCCTTTTGTAACTATACCTACAAGTGAAAGACTTTTACATAAGCTATGTAGTTAAGCATTTACGAACGATATGCAAAATTTGGCCCACGTTGCCTGGGAAAACCAAGTACAGTTGCATGAAATAACTTAGAACTGACACTCTTTTCCTCTGTGCTTAATTATTTTAGTTAGGACTAAACATCAACCTTGATGTTTTGTTATAGACTCATGTCTCCACAGACATCCCAAGAAGGAAAAGCAACAATATCTGTAATTAACATAAGATACTGAAATTACTCCTATAGTGTTAACAGGATGTTGTCAACCTGAAATCTAGTCAAATTGGGAAGAAGAAAATTATCACTACAGTTTCAGTATGGCTTATTGACCTAATGTCATTCATTTATCATCCTACACATCCATCTGCTTTTTTTTTTTCCATTTCAAAAGCAATTCTGCACCCCTCTTGCTGTATAAAACAATGGGAGGGAAACAAGACGTAAGAGTTAAATGAAGTGCTGTCAAAGGCATTAAACAACAAGGGAATACCAGATATGTAGGCACGTAGGTTTTGCACTGAACTAAGAATCTGCATTCCTATGCAGTTAAAGGAGGCCGCAGAGAAAGATTCATTTTGTTCTCTGAATTATTTCCCAGAAACTTCACTGATTCCAAAAAGAGCCTAAGTTCTTGATTAGAAGCCTATGAGCTAGTCAGTGTGAAAGTCACTTCTCTCCACTGCATACATCCATTACATGAACCTTAGCATTATACTACTTTAAAAAAAATTGGGCGGAAGCATGACTTTTACATTAAGCAGTGTCCCTTTGCCTATAAATCCCAAATTAAATCTTAAATCTATGTGCAGAAAGCTTGGCTAGAACATGGTAAAACTATTAGCCATGTTATTTTTCTTCTACAACTCACCCCAAATATAAAAGCCCTACTGGCCTATGCTACACTACATTAAGAATTAAGCACAACGTACACCTTTTCAACACCACCGCCACCACCCAATATAAAGAAAGCGTTTTCCAGTACTTACCACTACCATCTGCAAAGCACTGGCTGGCACAAAAATTTATTCAGTTAAATGAAGATGGAGAACAAACTTGTGTGTCAGCCAGGACAAGACACCAAAAGGATGTATTTGCCCTTTAACCTCCAGTCAACTAGAAACTACTCAACAGGTAGGAGGTTTCATTGATGTTCAAATGCAACAGGTGAAATGGTTAGTGTAAGAATTGCTTGCTTCAGAGTTAAAACAGCAGCATATGAGATGGCAGGAAAGAAAAGTTATTTCTTCACCTTTCTCTTCTGGAATGGAAGAAGAAAAACTTGACATGCTTCCAATTATTTTTCCCCCATTATCTTTATAAACTTGACAAGTGCATGACAGTTCACTTTTGTATTGAGAGGTTTTTTTTCTGCATTTTACAAAGGAACCATAGTACAATTTTAAAAATCATGACCATGGCCACTACTCTCTATCTTCCCTTCCTACAACAGACACATTTGCTACATAAAACTATTCAACAATACTGCTTATTGAACTTGCAACGTAAGAAATCCTTTCCAAAACAAAACCTCACAGAAAGGTCTAGGAAATCTAGACAAGTCAACTACATATTGTTAAATTCTCCTACTAAACAGTGGTAGCAAAAGATATTCCTTTAAAGGGTCAGAAAAGGGAAAAGACATCTCGGTGCAATAGAAATGTAGATTATTTAGCTGTTCTTAAAAAGGACTGGATAAATAAGTTAGGTCAGCAGCAAAAAGCAGTCAAATGCGTTTCATACAAAAATAAAGAATGTTAGATATATTTTGAATCACCCTGAATAAGAGACTGGTTTTGGCTTTTTTCAGAGAAGGTAAGAACAAAGCAAGAGATTAGAACAAGCGAACAGGTCATTGCAAGTGAACATAAAATAAACCCAGAACTTTTGCTGGCACATTAAGGGAGGACAATCCCATCCCATTCTGTAGCCAGCAGCTGTTTAGTACCTCTAGTTTTCTTAAGGTCCAGGGAAATTTCCTTAATGGTGAAATCAGTGTGGAAAGGAGCAATTTGTTCACGAAGAATCAAAAGGTGTTTTATTAAGAAAAGCTGTCCATCAACCTGGGTCTACAGCACAACAAGAGAAAGAACATGCATTACATGTTAAAAAAAACCCCCACAATTAAATGAAGAGCAAAGTTTCAACACCTCTACTTTTATTAGTTACTTCCTATAACAAAATTAATACTAATAATCTTACTAACAAGCTTTTTCCATTAGTCTGTAGTGCCATTAACTACACTCTGGGATCAACAAATCCCACTTCTGTACTGTTCCTAACACATTGCTCTACAGAAGCAGACTTTATTCACATTTCTTAGAAAAATTAGATTACACAGCCATATCACTAAATGTCCACATTAAATACAGGTATCCATTATTTCAAAGACACAAACTTATTCTTCATAAGAGCCAGGAATTATTTAATGTAATTCATATAATTTATAGTTAAAAAACACAAGGTTCTAAATTTTTTTTAATCATTACGATGATTAAAAAAAAGCCAAACAGTTAATGTTTCTGCAATAACCTTGATGAACTGTGGCATTGTGCGAAGGTCTTACAAGGCATTTTTCTTATGTCATTAAACACAAAGCTTGGTTAATTTCTAAACAGTACAGCAAAGATACAAAGAATAAAACAAGGCCAAGTTCACACCACTGAGACGATCAGTTTTGCACTGCTTGCTATTTTAGCTATGTGCTTTGTACTGCATGCTGCTTTTAATCTTTGAAGTTCATGGCTCATTGAGGTAAATGGAGGAAGACTCAAGAATTCAAATTTGCTTTTGCAAGCTGGAACAGAAAACTTTCCTTGATATAATGTTAAATAAAACAGTAAAGAAGAAGTTAGATTTAAATCTGCAGTTTTAACAAATAGAAATGTTTACTGAAAATAAGTGGTGGAAGGGTTTCTTGAGGTTTTTTTATTCTATTATTACATGCACGATTTCACCAGATAACATTAAATTAACACGTGTCAAGAACGAAGTGGTACAGATCCTAGTCCTGGGCCAACCTATCAAGGGTTCACTATGGGATGAGTTTCATTCTCTGCAATACTTAAAGTCAATGCTGACCCAATATACAGTGCTGGAATGGATAATTAACTGTAGAACTCTGAATCAATTACATATGAAATAGTTATCTGCTCAAGCGAGAAGGAAACGCGGTTTGAATTTCTTTTTAAAGATACTACATTTAACAGATATTTTTCAAAGGACACTCAAAAGAAATACTTCAAAACAGCTCTTCATTTCTAATAGCAACTAAAACTTCTTTCATTACTAAATATTTACTGCTTATACAAATCCAACAATTTTAGCCTACTAAGACTTTCCTTTTTTAAAAAAAAAAATTCACTTCCTGGCTGTTAGGAATTAGCAAATTACTACAGTATTTGTATTAAAGGAACTGTGACAGGAAAAAAGAAGGTTTACTCCAACTACTTAAAGTAACAAAGTTAAAATGACTTGATGAAACTGCATTGAACTCTGAGCAACACACCAGATCAAACCTTTTGATAATAGACGGTTCTGAGCGGAAAATACTTAACAAATCTTCCCAGTGACTTTAATACTTAGAAAGATTTTTGAAAATTCAAACAATGGAGGCAGAGAAAAAGAGAAAAGAGTAACAGGCAGTGAAAACAAATATAGGGAGCAGAAACTTGTAGCAGAAATTTTTCTTTAGGTATCACTTGACTGAATTCACATGAGTTAGAGCAGCCTGTAAGGACGATTGCTACGATTTGTATTCCACCTTTTCAGATAGGCTAGCATGTGAATCATTATCTTTGCTTTACAATACATTAACCGTAACTAAAAGCTGGCAAATCCATCAGGTCTCTGAGGGCAGAGCAACATGCTTTCACTGAGATTTCAATGGAATTCTGAACAACTGCTTCATGGCTTTAGGTACGCAGGGGGTGAAAAAAAGAAATCAAACCCAAAGCAGATTCTGACCTTGTTTTTGCTGATAGAATCAGCAGCTCCCAGCAGCGAGCGGATGCAGGCAGATAGGGCCTCTTGCGATAATCCCTGAAACACTGCCCTCTGCAGGGAAGAGGAAATCAGACGGGAAAAAAAAAAAAGGTGTTGGCAAAGCTTTAGCAGAATTTAAGACCTGTAGTTTTGTGAAGGATGTGCTTACCAGCACATAAAACTCTAGAGTAGTTAGCTACAAACATGTCATCTAAATGCAGTAAGACAGGATGGCGCATTCATACGTAGAAGCTTGCTACAGCACTTAGTTAGACTGGGTACGGGTATGCACTCAAGCATGCCCTCTTCACCCTCCGCCTCTGAATTTGCACCCAGGTGGTGACATGGTCAGTGACGCCTAATGCATTCACAGCTAACGGCACGAACGATGATTACTGGGTAACCCGACTAGACACTTCATGTGTCAGGGTAACTATCTGTGTGTGCAATTTATACTTGCAATAGACATGAGATCATTCGAGTGAGCTTAACCTCAAGCAAACTCAAATTACCTCACATTTGCAGCAGGTTAGTAAACAAACATGACAGCTGCCATGGCCCAGGTGACACAGAGTAACTCATTAAGCTGCAGCAACTAGATCATACAGCTGAGCTAGCTGTAGGAACACAGCTCACCTCCAAGGTAGTACATGAGAGCCCTGACTGCCCCAAGACTTGCCAGTGCCACTTCATTCATTTTTTTTCCTACCTACAGGGTGCAGGCAAGGCATACCAGTTCTGCTAGAATATCCCAGTGAAAAAATAAATAAATCACTGCGCAGACACACTATAAATGAGCCTTGCAAACAACGCAAAAACGACCTCATCTCCAAAGGTCTAGCTGAAAACAAGAGCAAATATTCATTTATCTTTAATGAGATTGATATATTAAGCAATAAAGTATTAATATTTTCCAGCTTCTTTTTAAGCAAATAGCATCTTGGTAGCAGTTTCACATAACACCTATCAAAGATATTTTGAAATGCATTAAACGTATCTAATAAAGATACAACACGTACAGAAAAGCAAAAACACTCGCATTATGTTTCTCAGAGACTTATTAGCCTTTTATGCTCTTAGGTGACAGGCATAAATCAGATTCTAAAGGGCAAGTCTCAAAATACTTGTGAAGTAAACACCGCTTTTGTTTCTGTTAGACATGAAGATTCCTACTGTCTTAAACTTTGGAAATGTCTCCTACATTTTAGAAGGTCAAAAGATGTGCCACAAAAAATTTTTGATAACATTTCCAAAATATAGAAGTAGTAGAGTCACCATTTTTATGACCAGAAACATCACCGTGTCTGATGTCCTGCAAAGCACATAGCAAGAAACACATTCACCCAGTAATTTCAGCAATAAGATCATTCTCTGTAATCGACCCAGAACTTTCTATTCTTTCCTGTCCCATTCACTCCTCAACTTTGGTGCGATAAGTATCTTGAGCATCAGACACTGAAGTATTTCAGTAATAGCAAAAGCAACAGATGTACAAACCAGTGACTTTTTTCTAATTCTACAAATACAAAGTTGTCTTGGAAATGATGAGCTAAATTTGTCACTTCACTTGTTTTACATAAAGATAGCAGCAAAAAGACTAAGAGATAACAGAGGCCAGTAATTGTCCATTCCTAATTTACATTAAAATATTTAGACATGGTGCTACACACTTCATAACTTCACTTAAAAAAATTAGATAAAGAAATTTTTGCATACGTCTATACATCTGTACAGTTTGGAGAGACACACTAGAGTCCTTCTGACAGTAGGATACCACATTCCATGCAGATCTGCTGGTGAAATCGTGGTCTGGTGCCTGGGATTAAGGGATTCTGCTGAACCTGTTTAAAAGTAAAATACACACATGAAAAACTTGCCCATCTGTCCTTTCAACTGAAGGAGACTGCAATATCGACTGCACTTTATACTGACTCCACAGTAATAAGACATTTTATTACACCTGAACAGGTTAGGGTGTTTTTTAATTCCTCTGTGCAGGTCAGTACTAGATTTCTGATGTGTATAGAGCACATGGCTGTGAAAGACATGAATTCTCTTTCAGAGATGGCCCAGCTCGACCTTTTTTAATGAGTTAGTTTTACAGGCATGTCTCCAATGACACCCCCCACACTTAGCTGAACAGCTGAAATGATCAAAGAATTACTGAAAAAAAAGGCACAGGAGAAAAAAGAAAAAAAAAAATGGTTAGTGATCATGGAACTACAGAAGATGCTCAGAAAAAAAAGGAAAAAAAAACAACATTCCATCAGTTTTACTTCTTCATGCTTTACTTTCTCCTGGGGATAATCCTACATGGATTAAACAGTTGCAGAAAGTGTAGGGTTTAAACATCGTGTTAATAACCGCAAAAATAATGACAAAAACAATTTTGTCATGAGGGGGTTGTAAACATAAAAACGTGTTCCTCCTAGGTAACCTTCGTAATAATTCTGTATGCTCAAAATGAATTTTCACAACACCTGATAGACAGAAGTCTTGTATTATTTTCATTTTGTCCTTAAATCCTGGGAAACAGCTGAGTCAGTATCATCAGAACTCTGATTCCAATTAGCAACCATTCAAAAAAGTAACATTTTTAAAGTTTTACCTAATTATGGAATAAGCACTTGTGACGTGTTTGTGTGATCAGTGCAGGAATTGCCTAAAATAATTCAGCAATATCTTTCTACCTTTTGCAACAATAGATTTATTCTCACAGTAATTAGAAGACCTGTAAGACCTTAGTTGTCACTTTGAGGTTCCTAGGCTATTTATTAGTCAGTTCAGCTACTCCTGCGGGCACTGAAATGGAGAAAGGCACCTTTGAAGGGCAAACAATCCCAATTATCTCAGACACTTCTCTTCAAATTACACCATATAGGTTCCTTCTGCCTCCTGAGTGCAGGTGGGATTTACAGGACTTGTGAATGCCACACAACTGGCTTGAAGCAAGATGAACTCCACTCTCAATGGGATTTGTGGAGTCCAGCTAAAAACAGCCAGAAAGACCTTTGCAGGCCTTGGAAGCCAAAAGCAAGAAACTACCAGGTAATCAAAAGGAATATGAGAAACAACTGACAAAGAACTGAGAAAGGTGCTGCTGGGAAAAATAACACTGTGCCATTCTGATCAATAATAAAATAAAGGGAGAAATTCTTCATGGATCTTAGACAAAAACTTAAAAGAGTTGTAATACTCAAATGACTGGCATCAAGAGAGCCACATTTCATGGAATTTGCTTCCAATTCACTGCAATTTACAGGCACATGGCTCACATATTTAAAGAGTCAAAGACTATATTCTGAATTATTGTAAACAGCTAAAATTACTAACTGGTTTCAGTAAGTAGAAACACATTCAAAGGAAGAAGTTGCCTTCCCAGGTAAAGGCATACACAAAGACACTCCCAGATGCTCAAAGCATTCATTTAAGAGACATGCCTGACACACCAAATGACCCTTCTCATCTCAGCACAGCTAACAAACAGTAGCATCCTTAAGTACACATCTTGATGGTAAGGGCTACTTTGCAGTAAAGAATACAGAAGCTCAGTTTTATACAAAGTACAATAGATGCTCTCAGCTACAAAAGTAGTTGCTTCACAGAATGGATTGCACTGGAAGCACAAAGAAATGCCACCAAAAGAACAAGATTAAGTTGTTTCTCATTAAAAAAAAAAGTTGTAAGAACCCTGAGACAAAGTTCACCTCTCAAAATCTCTTATTAATTTCTCTAGGAAAACAACCCTTTAAGACACATGCAAGTTTCTCACTCATGGTTCAAGTTAATGCTCACTCTCCGTGAGCTTTATGCATTAATTTGACAACATGAGATATATTTCATACCAGATTTAACTAAGCTGCAGGACTCGGGATCTTCTAGCCGGACATCTGAAAACGAAGCTTCAGATGGCAGCTTCTTCTGTTCCTCTTTTAAAGTCTGTGCAATTTGCTGCAGAAGAAAATATACCACAAAAAATTAGGTTTTTTTCCTCCTTTATTTAAGCAGCATTATGCTGCTTTGATTACAATAGAGAAAAGCATACTAAGTTGCAAAAGGAGTCAGCTACACTAAGCTCCCCAGTGTTTCAAAGACATTGAAAGGAATAAAGACAGATGTTTCCAAAACAGTAGCAGAAACATCAATTTAAGATTCACAAGTATTACACAGATCTGTGTAAAGCACTGTTCTTTCCATTTTGCCTGTTTTTATGATCTCTACATAATAATCAGTGAAGCCACCTAGAAAGAAAAGCTCAAAATAGGGGAACCCAATTCAACATTCACTTGGATTTCATACAGATAATTTCTGTGATGGCTTTATTCCTATAAATGATATGTGCAGATGGCCCCAAAGTACGCTTTAGTTTGTTCACTGCAGGAGTTCAACAAAAAGCTTTCCCCTAACATTACTCAAGACTTCCACACTTCAACCTTTTTCACTACTTGGTCTGCTTCAAAGCAACAAAAGGCAGCAAGAATGGGCAAAAAAATGCATTAATATTTGAGCAGAACATCACAAGAAATATTTCTGCCCTGTGCTTTTAACATTTTAATAATTCATTTACTCAGACAGGTCTCTCTAAATAGCAAGGTTTTGAGGTTTAAAAGCAATCAAGTAGCAAAATTAATCTCAAACCAGGCAAAAACTGGAGTCTTACAAGGACATACAAAGAGCAGCGTAATTTCTCAACTTAGTATGAACTGTAAAACTCACTTTCGTCTTCTTCCTAACTGAACAGCCATAGGACCCTAGTTAGAAAATAAGGCCTTGTGTAGACTAAGTATCTGCATTGCTTGCCTATAGAAGTTATAGCTAACATTAATTCTCACAATCATTTTTTTAATCCAGTTCTATCCACACAATTTTAGCAAAAAACCCCAAACCAAACAAACAAACCTGCACTCCTAACAGTTATACTGGTAAAACTTCTGATCACTAGTTGTTCTGAAGGGAGTGATCCCATTTAGCTACATTTCGTGTGGTGGGCTTCTCAATTACTATTTTTGCTTTTTTGTCAAAAGCTTCTTAGTCCTTAAACTTTCAGTATAAAGGGCAAGTATTCTACAAACTCACTAGCTTCAGGATTTGTAAATGCTTTCCTAAAAACCTATGAATGTCCCTTATAATCACCAAAGCATAAGCTGTGACATAATAAAAGCTTTAGACATGCATAAAGACAAGATTACAGCAAGGTGAGTTCAGTACTAAGAAGTTTCTCACAGTGTTTGTCTGTTTACAGGCAAGAACTGGACACAATAAGGTACAGTTATACAATGTTAATTTCTTCCAGCCCACAGCAAAATGTATATATAGCTATAAAGCTTCTGTGTTTTATATAAGTAATGCTCTGATTCTGAAGTCAAACAACAGCTTCTCTACCAAATGGTCAGCTGCAAGTAAGTCCCACAATTTTCTAAGCACCACCAGCTATTCTGGTAGATAGATGGAAAACAGAATACAGCAATAAAATCTGGATCTTGCCAGTCCATGTTGGAATTGCTGTTCTTAGTCAACTCAATCCTTTGACAGCTTGGGCTTCTCATTATAAAGTGAATGGCAACAGTTTTTTGGGGAGGATCTTTATCATGCATAATCCCTTCCATGGAACGCTACCTTTCAGTTGCATATCAAATGCAGTTTGCTCTAGTCAAAAACCAATTTGAAGTCTTTCATCGGCAACTTTTTTATTTCTGTGAGTAGTTTCATTCTGAAATCTTTCATCAATATAGTATTAAACTTTTAAAGTAAGTAGAATTAGTTTGATTCCTTTCATCAACAGGAACATTTGACTCAAAGGGCTTGGAATGACTACAAAAATGGCTAATGCTGGTAAGAACTTGAAAAAGAAACCATTGCTGACATGTTAAATTATCTAAAGGTACAAGCAAGTCTCCCCTCACACTGTCTGAGCATAGCATACACACATGTGTACCAAACACTAGTTGACCAGTAATTCTGAAAACAAACTTGCAGCTAATTGTGCCTGTCTAAAGCTTCTCTTCAACTCTAGCTCAACTAGAAAATACACTGGATAATACCTACTACTTAAGAAAGTAAATAAAAATTTACTGTTATGAGAGAAAATGTAGAAGCTTCAAGTCTAGCTAAAACTGTTAACTATGAGAACTATTGCCAGTTTTACTGCGTTTGCCATGAAGTGTTCTCTGACATCTAGTTTAGGGTCATAATTTAATCAGCAGGTGCCAATTTGATAGTGCCAGTAATACTAAATACACCTAAGAACTGGAAAACCCCATCTGCAAAGCACTATACTGCACAATTGTATATACTGCATATAAAAAGAAAACCAATCAAGGACAATAAAAAAGCTGATGCTATACCTCCATCATTTCCAACTTGTCAGGATATGCAAGATCACCCGGAGCAGGCTTGTAGCCTGTGATATCTGTCTGAATGTAAATATGCGTCCTGTAGACAAGACGCTCTTGTACATCTTCTAACATCTGCTTGACACCAGCTGCAAACGCACCCAGTTGTTCAGCTGACAAAGGTAAAAAAAGGCACAAATTTGTTAATTTAATTACAAAACAGGCTTATAGACACAAAAGTTTGAAGTATCGCTTATAGAACCATCACAA
The DNA here is from genome assembly GCF_965638725.1 of Aptenodytes patagonicus. Taxonomy (NCBI): domain Eukaryota; kingdom Metazoa; phylum Chordata; class Aves; order Sphenisciformes; family Spheniscidae; genus Aptenodytes; species Aptenodytes patagonicus. Next base: position 194,853,599 of record NC_134949.1, on the reverse strand, counting down.
AACTGGCTTGCTGCAGATGAAGTCAGACTATTTTTGGAACAGTGGCATGCAGACAAATTTGTGACAAACAAGGAATTACTGAACTCCATATTGCAGTTGCTTCAGCTCCCCAAGTTTTCATTAGATTGTGAAAATGCGATCTCACACTGATAACATCAGACACCATGTCAGAATTAAGCATTCTAATTCTCTGAGACTTGGTTATGTCAAGTGGCATTTCTGCCTGGATACCAAACCAGTGTGCTTTGGTTCTATCATAGCCAATGCCTGCGGTGTGACTGTCAGGAGTTGACAAGCTAACTCATCTGCCTACCTACCAGAACAGGTGATCCAAAGCAGCTCACATCCAGCTTAAGAACTATTGTATCAGCCTGAGTTTAAGTAGTAGAAAGTCACTTCTTAAGATCAACCGAAAGATTATGTCACCAATTTTTTTCCTCATTCCCAATAGTGTTATGATTCTACTTCCAGGAAAACGAGCAATTCTTCATGATATTGGCACAGCTTCAGAGACAAAGAGCTACGCTCTGTTACATACCAGCTACCAAGTATGGTTTCTGTTTATCGCTTGGTGCAAGGTTAAGACTGTGAAATGATTCCATTATGCATTGGTCGTACCAAGGAAATGATACACCAGACTTTTTTCTGATGGTCAGCTCACTTCCATGAGATCATGAGCTCTGAACACTTCCAAAGCTCCAAAATCTCTACCAGCTATGAATCTCCTCTGCTAAAGTTACAATTTGTAGTCTGGGAAACACTATGTCAAGGAGAATGAAAAAATCAGGTTTGCATTCCTTTGTTTTATCATCACGTATGCAGAAAGCTCTACACAGATGATGCATTAGCAGGGCCAAGCGAAGCAATTCATTCGAGAAGTTCATTTAAATCAACCCTGGTGCACATATACACACTGGGTGGATGCTTGCTTGCATTTGTACAGTCTAGAGAAAATAGGACTCTATAACACCAGTATATTAATTTAAATGAAGTATACACAGACCCATAAATACAGACATTTATTATAAGTGAAAAAACATTATTTATTTAAAATAACCTTCCCTCATCTTTGACATGTTTAAGACCCATTAGAAAGAAAAAAAATCTAGGGATTTTTTTGCCTATGCAATTTAATAATTTTATCAGTTAAGAAGACAGTTAAAAACAACCAGGTTCCATCTATGAGTTACCATTGTTCTGTACATGATCTTCAAGCATCTCATTTTTGAGAATCCCGCAGAGTTCAGAAAGTGTCTCTAAGTGAATGACATGGATGATCATTGGCCTCAGGACATCATACAATGAAAGACACAACTTCTCCAACAGTTCACTATGAAGAAAAAAAATAAAACAAAGCAAAACACTTTCAGGATCCCGCAATACCAAACTAAAACTGGATTTTTAAAAACATGGATTATTTTATGGCAAAGATTTTTAAAAGAAGGGTGAGAAAACAATGCAACACAGTGTCATAGAAGACTTAAGAAAGGACTGTTTAAAACACAAACCCCTGATTTCCTACAAAGTCTTTTAAGAGATGTAGGATACCAACTGCTTAAAATGGTGGTACAGTTTTGAATTCATTTTAAAATAAAAAAAAATAAAATAAAAAAAAACACAAGAAAACCAACCAACAACTCAACCTGTCACAAAGGGAAGATACTGCAAACTGGTTTACCTGGCTTCTGTATAAAGAAATGCTCCTGCTGAGCTCAGAATCATACCCCCAAGTTTCCCTTTGAGAAAAGGCATCTGATTCCAAGTCCTCAATAGTTTGTTAGAACCAGGAGCACATGAAGAGGGACACAGGAGGAGAAGCTTTGTAACCTTTTCTGTAATAACTTCCAACATTGCAAGGCACGCTTTCCAAGCTAACTGAAGTTACAATACCAATGCAATATGAAACACCAGAAATCCCACTTTGATTTATTTTTTTCTTTCCTGTTCAAAGTGATGCGTATCTTGGTTAAAACACCAGTAGCATTCATTCTAGGCATTTTTGCCATTCTCAATGCTCCCTTCACTAATCACAGATTAGCTAATAATGCTGTTGCCAGTAGCTGAAAATTCAGGTAATTCCCCAGTTAGACTTGGAAATATAAACACTAAGAATATTTAGGTATTTACAGCATGGTACAGTTGCTGAGTTTATTGCACTATTTTTTTTTTTTCCTAATTCACAAAGAATGTCTGACAATAGGACAAGGACACTTCAGCTCCTTTCAGAGTGTGGACAAAAATGCTCACAAAAGAATGCCCACAGAAGAAACATTTTGAACGTCTCTTCTGTTGTATTCTATAGCTTTACAAGCAACTTGATAAAACAGTAACTCTCCACATTAAAAGCAGAAACAAAGGAGGAAGTTTCAACAGCCTTATTATTAAATACAACAGTCAACCTCAGATCTCTACTCTTGGCTAGATATTTGGTAAACTCTTTTATCTGTACATAGAGACCTAGCTCTCATGTCTTCAGAGCACCTCAGCACTTCAGAAAAAAAAAATGAGGCTATTTATTATGCAGCTAAGAAAAACCTAATAGAGTAGTTACTATTTGAAACATTTTCTTCAAAATATTTTGTTTAGATGTAAGCAAAAAAGGGAAGCAAGTTCTTACGAAAGGAGGTAACTACTTTCCACCAAGATTCAAAAATAATCAGAAGTCTATTCTCATTCTTGGTGTAAAGAACAATAGTGACAAAACTTCGGTCTGAACAACATTTTACACTCATTCAATCAGGGATGTTTACTTCAGGATTTGGACTGAGATAGCTAAATTGGTTCTTAAGCCAATTTAGTTAGGTCACCTCAAATCCTGAGCATGTCCCACACAAGACCTCAATTTCTCAGAAAAGAGAAAGACTGCTACTACTCTGGCACTATGGCTTATTTCTAGCAAGGCTTTATGCGTTTATGGTTTTCCTTTAGTTTTAGAGGACAGGGAGGGTGGTGGACAGTATTTTTTCCAGGTTACACTTCTTCAACTCAAGCTGCACTTGATTTTAAGATAATACAACGCTCAAAACCAGTGTGTCTGTTATATTAATAGGAATATACTTTATTTATGAACTTCCTAGCAAGGGAACACGACTTGCCCAAATTTCAAGATTAAGTATCATTATTAAAACATACCAGCCAATTGGAGAAGGGGCATAATCTACTCAATTGCTCTAGTATTACGGGTCTGTTGTAAAAAACTTACAATACTTTTATAATGCAATTACCACGTGAAGACAACCACCTGTCCCTCTTCTAGATCTAGGCAGAGCAGATACAGACACTGTCCCTGTCAGGTGTTCACTACCCTGCCTTCCGTTCAGCCCACATACAGGCACACGCAAACGTCCCTTGACAGCAAGGGCAGCTCACCAACTCCAAATCCTTGACGAAAAATGCCCGGAGTTCATCAGCTTAATTTTACACTGAAGTACATGAAAAGCACTTCTGCCATCGACTGTGCAAACCATTGGCATAGAGGCAGTACAAAAACAGCAGAGAGCTGTAGCACTGTAAACTTCTGTAGCTATTTCCAAAGCAACTGTGTGTCTTTATCTCCTTCAGACCATCTACAGAGCATTTACATCACTCAGATTATTTATGGAGAATGTAAGCTATCAGCTTCGATTGAAGAAAAAAGAAAACAAAAGAACATCAAATTCTGATGCATAAAGTGATTAAGGTTTTTTTTCTGGCTGGTTCTTACCAAACCACTTCAATACAACCCTATTTGCTATATAACATTGTCTGCCATATCACAGCACAGTAAATAAAACATGCAGTAAAACAAAACCAGCATGTACCACCTACTCCAGTTTTGGTGTTGGTTTTGTGAAGAACTCATTGTAAAGCTGGTGTTCATCCTGGCATACATGGACCATAAAGGCACAACCACTTCGTACCTGTATTCACAGAAATACAAATACTTGATTATTAAATTATTTTCCTTGCATCAGTACCACAGGAGGTATTACAGATATTATTATTATATCATTATATTATATATTGTATTATTATCATTATTACCACAGCTATGATTAAATTGAAGCTTTGTGAAATTCAAAATTATTGAGATCAACTATAAAATTAAGGACTGAAAAGATATTACTAGCCAAATAAAAGCTCATTGTGCAGCTTCTGTCCCTTTTTGTTTCTGATGAAATTTAAGTAACCACATTTTATGCTTTTGCAAATACCCCTCTGCGAGGTTTGTAGCAGAGCAGAGTTTTTACAGAATAATCTTCCACAAAACATGCATTACTTGAAAATATTAGTAAAATTTTAATGATTCAAACCCACAAACAAAAGAGACAATTCTACATGTAAATGATTGAATTAAGTAAGTACATTTTGCTTGGGGGAGGGGGGATTAAAACATAATGAGAACCCCACAACACATGACTACTTTACCTACCAGAGCACAATGATCTCTGTTGTTCTGACTGGTTAATTCTGTAACAGTGCTAGCGATACTTGGACCAAGCAAAAGCTCCCTCTGGTCGAGGTAACATTGATGGATTTCATTGAGAACTTGTTGATACCTAGGCCAAGAAATTAAAACAGTAACTGCATCCTGAAGCTCATTTTCTGGTAAACATAAAATTCATTCCCATACCCTCTTTTAGGGCTACATAATTTCAATTTTTAAAACTATCTTTTAAACGAATAATGTGTTAAACAGTACTTAAAAGTGAAAATTTTCAAAACTTAAAATTGTTGAAAATAAATTATGTAGACATACTCACTCTGGCATTTTTTCAGATCTTTGCTCTACTTGTTCAATAAGAGTCTACTCAATAAAAAGAAAAAAGTATTATCAGTAAATGATTTTTTTCTAATAATTGGAAAATAGTCTGCAGAATTTTTCCATGGACACAATATGCAATCTTTGGACATTCACACTTGCACAATACGCAATCCTTGCATTCACACTACTAAAATTCAAACCCCTTTTTCATAGCTTCCTTTTTAACAGCTAGTTACCAGCCTACTTACTCTGACTTTGGGAGCAGCTGCTCTGAATTTTACGTAAAACAGTGTGAAGGCATTGTCAGAATTTGGCACAGCTGAAGGATCCTGAAAGAAGAGATGAGTAATTAGTTAAAAAGGAAAATACTATATTTGGCTTCTAGCATTTAATGGCTGAGATAATGAGGCTCTAAAACAGGGTATTGGTTCTTTATGCTTACACTGCCAGTGGAAAAGCTCTTTGACACTTTCCACCTAGAAAGGCATGCTTGTTTCAGAACTCAGATAAAGCCAGATGGAAGAACAAAACCCAAAATAAAAGTTTCAACCAACAGTCTCTACAGCAAGTAACATTTTCAGTAATTACAGCATTCTCCATTAGAGACAACAATTTTCTCTGGACCTGCCACAGTAGTACTGATTGTTGCTCCTTAATCTGTAGTACCAAAATGGAACAAAATTTCCCTTTTACATGCCAGTCCCAGGGCAGAGAAGCTAAGTTTCAGCTCACATTCAAACTTCAACTGTGATGTCAAGTTTCGAGGCAGTTCCCCCTGCGGCTCCCCAGCTTAGCTGGGCAGACAGCTTGAACTTAGACAAATTCTAGCACTAACGAAGCAGAGCAGAGACCCACTTTAGCCACCAGGCTTTCTTCCCCTTATCCCTACTGATGACAGAGAGAAGCGGATGGCCTGCCCTTGAAACATGATGGGGACAGGAAAACTCTTCTACCTTCCCCACCTCCTACTTTCATCCCTGTGAGCAACCTGATCATCCTACAAACACAGATCAAAATCCCCAAACACTCATATGTGAGGAGTAACAAAGACCATCCAGATCTCATCAGTCCCTTTCCAGTCCTGACAAGACCTCCTGTTGTGTTGCAATAGGAAATCTAAATGCTTGATCACAACTAAAGACCACTGGTCCAGTACTGCACTTCTAGCAAAAGCAGGCATTAGATGTTTCAGAGAAATACGCAAAACATCCACAAAACCCCCACGTAGATGGGAAGAAGGAGGTCATCTGACTCCTAAAACAGGTCTCCTTCCTGACATAAAACTGCTAAGCAGCAATTCAAATCCAGAAATAAAGTCTCACTTCTTTCTGTAGACATGCTTATTATCAGAGATGTTCAATTCTGCTTGAATTCAGCTCAGTCATGGCAATCCATTGGCATCAAACCAAGCTATGATACTTTCTAAAAAATAAAAGCTAGTTTTGTACCAAACATGAAAAATGTTCAATGCCACTTAACCCAGATCTTCACTCCAGGAGTATCCTTTAGCAAGTTTCCATTAACACTGTCTAAAATCCCCTTCTTTTAGGTCTGTCAGTTCTCAATCCTAGCATATTTCAATTTCACTGGTTATCCCTCATGACAAGTTTGCCTGTAATAGGACCGAGCACAAGGCATACAACAATTAATTGGAGAAAGAAAGTGGGTAGAAAGAGACATTCCCCTCTCCATTCTCCTCTGCCAAAATATTGCAGCATGAGACTATTAACATTTTAATGAGACCAAAAAACCTCCCTACTCACCTTTATGCCTAAATCCCACTGGACCGAGTGGGAGTAAAGCACCTAACTCTTCCCTGTGACCCTCTAACATCACTGTCAGCATTTTAAAACTAATCAAAAGATACTGCCAAAACTAGTAGGAACCTGTCACAATTATTCTCTGCAGCTACACAAAGCACTGCAGACTTATCAAAAACAAATATTTAGATGTCCAAGAGCACCCAAAAATACTTACTGGAATAGAATACTGAAAGAGTCATGTCATGAACTCAGAGCTGTTGTGCTTTAAAAGTTTTCACCCAGCTCCTGTATACTTTCTTCAAGTATTCCCTGCAACCTCTCTCTCCATCTCTAACAATCTATCTGCAAAACAGACCCCCACAGTACCTGTATCTTGTGCGCTCTCCCCATTTGGCAACACAGATAGCAGCATGCACTGCAGCCGATTCAGAGCTACAGCGCACAAACCGGTTCAGGAAAGCATGCTGTCTGGGCAGCTGCTTGCTGCCTCTCTAACACACTCGTTTATCCATCCCTGGCCTTCACTGAGGTTACTGTTCACCCACCTCAATTCACCTACTTCACCTTCTTCAATTTCCAGGATTTTTTAATTACTACTAATTTTAAATCTTTCGGATCACTAGGTCTCTGTCAGATTCGGCTGAAACTTGGCCAGTCTACACAAACACAGTAGTATAGGACTGACCTATTTTCACAAAAAAACGCTGACACCTCCCACCCTCAAAAAAATAAAAAACAGAAAAAACTGTATAGTGTTACAATAGACATTTCAGTACAGCTCGAGTTACCACTTACTGATTCACCTTACCCTTTTCATTAACTGGCTTGTGAGGTTCTGTAGTGTATTCACAGTGTATGTCTTGATAAGGTGCATAGCTTTAGAAAGGCATTGTTTAAACTTAATCAAATATACAGGATAGTCTTTAAAATTTGGCTGAAAGAAATAAAAAATCCATTTTAAATACGAACAATAAGAAAGTCGAAAATTTATCAAAACTTAAAATATTCTTTTTACTAGCTAGAAATGCTAGTTTGTACAAACTAAAAGCAGTATTTTATAAAAATTAAGCAGAATATTAAGTATATTCAGTAAAAATTTCTGAAGTTTATAAACAGTCATCTTTGCTTTCTTACTGTATTTGGCAGAGAGAACATTTTATAGGACAAAAAACCCACCACAAAAATAGTATGAATAAATAGTTTTGAAACTATTAAGATTTAACTAAAACCAATAGAGAATTACTTACATGCGATGAAATATATGCAATACAATCATCAAGCTTAGCCAGCATGGGAATGAATCCTTCACTGTTCACGGACAGCGTAGGGGAATTCAATTTCTTTGGAAAACAAGACAAAGCATCATTGTAAGGAACCCAAGTAACTTAGTGTTGGCAACAAAGTTCAGAAGATGGATACACTTTCATTTTCTAAGACTATTAACAGTGAAATAATACTTACTGTGTTGATGTTTTCCAGCTCATTGAAATAAGAAAGTTTCTGCTGTATGTTTTCAGCCAGGTCAACAAGTTCTGACTATTAAAAACAATAAATAAAAGAAAATCAGCAACCTAGCAAGTAGTTCAAATACGTATTTTTATATATATATATATATATATAAAAAAAATTACTCAGCCTCCCTTTCAGCTCTCCGCACACACAAGTGTTAACTAGCTCTAGATAACTTGCAACTAAGTAAGTACAACAAAAGAAGCAGAATACAGCAGTGCTCTCTTGCTCTCTCTTCCCAGAGAAAGACACACTACTCTCAATAGTGTATGTAAAAACATATATTCTACAGGTTTGTCAGCATTCCACAGATACTACTGCATACAAACAGCAATGCGCTGTCATCAGTATTACAGAGAACTGTAGAAATCCTGTATTTCAGGATTGGAGCCTTTAAAAGTTCTCCCTTGTCCAGCCATGCTAAAAAGACATGTACATTACATCACTGTGCAACTGGAGCACTTCATGAGGAGAAAGAAAGTATCTGGGAAAGAAGCTCGTAACTTTAAAAAAAATTTTCTTCTTGCAATAACCAGCCCAAAATACTTCTGTAAGTGATATGAATTATTAATCTCAATAAAGTTTGCACTCGTCAGTTACAAAAGCTCCCCTCAGCTAGCTATCCTTCTTGATTAAAGTGTGTATCAACACATACCGAACATTTTACTGCACAGAGCCTGACACCCTAGCTGCAGGTGAAACACACCAAAAACGAGGTCCAAAGCAAATGGAGGAATTGTCATCACAGCTCACAAGTTTTCCTAGCCCGATGCCTGGTTTCGGCAGGGATAGAGTTAATTTCCTTTCTAGTAGCTGGTACAGTGCTGTGTTTTGGATTTAGGATGAGAACAAAGTTGGTAACACACCGATGTTTTAGTTGTTGCTAGGTAATGCTTACACTAGCCAAGGACTTTTTAGTTTCCCATGCTCTACCGACTGAGAAGGCTGGAGGTGCACAAGAAGCTGGGAGGGGGCACAGCCAGGACAGCTGACCCAAACTGGCCCAAGGGACATTCCACACCATGTGCCGTCATGCTCAGTACATAAACTGGGGAAAGCTGGCCGGGGGGGCCGCTGCTCGGGGACTGGCTGGGCATCGGTCGGCGGGTGGTGAGCAATTGTACTGTGCATCACTTGCTTTGTGTATTATTATTATTATCATATTATTATTATTATCATTTTATTTCAATTATTAAACTGTTTCTATCTCAACCCACGAGTTTTTCTCACTTGTGCTCTTCCAATTCTCTCCCCCATCCCACCGGGTCGGGGGGGGAGCGAGCGGCTGCGTGGTACTTAGTTGCCGACTGAGATTAAACCACAACACCCGAGAAAAAGAAACTTTCGTTTATGGTATCTTAGAAGTTTCCAGTAATCCTCTCAAAGATTACCTGCTCTTTCAAAAGTTGTTCACAGGCCTCATGCAGCGTTCCTGTCTTCGTGGACACAAAAAGATACTGTTTTTGCAGTGACTCCAGGTGCTGAAGGGCACTATTCACATCGTTCAAGATAGCATCACACTGCTCCTGAAAGCCAGACAAGTAATCCCTCATCTGTCTAGAAAAAGAGAATCAACAGATAACAGAAGTAAAATTTCACTTTCTGTATTTGCAAATCCAGCTGCCTGCAGGGACACTGCCACTACCTTTCCCTCTCTAGGAACAAAAGACCACTTGCATCAAGCAAGAGTGCACAATAAGGAGATGTTTCGTGACCTGCAGAAACAACAGAGCTATAGGGTTTGGAATAGCCACTGCAGTAACTCCGTTTCCCCGACATTCCTTACAGCAAGCCTACCCAGAAGGAAGCAGCATGCACCACAGCTAGTCTAGAGCACGCAAATACTGTTTAAATGGGCAGCACAAACATGGCAACTACTGCAGGCTACTGCTAGCAGCCAAATTCTACCTGCCTTGCTTCCAATAGGGGCATCTCCTCTTCTATATAATTTTCAGTTTCCATTTACTTTTACTCTCCTAAAGTAGCTGAAATTATCCAGAGGATTCAAAACTTACTGTGAGGATTGAAAGAGGCTTACATGAAATAGATCCAGTATCTAATGTCGCCAAGTTTGTCTAAGGCTCAATGCAGATATAAACTCTAAATGATCACTAAATGTATGTCAAGCGTTCAGCTTGACTAAAACATCATTTAAAATTAATTACTCTTGGATGTCAGCTAAAACTTCTGAGCTGTACTTTACCACATACAAAGCAGCAAGTAAAATCACAATTCTCTGTAGTCATGTGCAACCCTTTGGTGTACAACAGGCAAAGAACTTACTTATTTTCCTCCTGCAAACAATTACTTATTGGCCATCCTACAAACCATTCTGCATCCGTGGCACACTTAAGTATCTGTGTGCACTACTGTGAACACGTCAACTGACAAAGTGCAAGGGTGCTGCTCTTTTTAGGTTGTTAATGATCTGATCATGTGCTTAGTATATGCCTAAACCTCTGCTTTTAAGAAACATCACATCCTCAGATGTCAGAGCAAGAGAGGAAGAGACAGACCAAAGAAAAGCAGAGGAAAACAGAAGAGGGGACTTTGTGGCCAAGGGCAAGTTTGTAAAGTCTCAAAACACAAGACAGTTTCCATAAAAGCCAAATCAGCAGATTTGGCTAAGCCATTCAGCTGTACTTCAGACTCTTGAGGAGTAACTGCAAAAGTCAGTGGGAAGGGGTTCTGAGCCTGACAGAAAAGTCAGTTAGACAAAAATAGATGAGAATGTCAAGTCTCAAAAACGGAGTTGAGCAAAGTGTCAAGGAATGCAGGGAATGCAGATAGAGAATCACAGCCGTAGTCACTGGTGAACCAAATGGCAAGAACAGAAATGACTACCAGTCACACCTGCTTACACAGTCTCGCCCTCAGAGGATGCCATTTCAATAGCAGCGGCAGTTGAAAAGGCATATGAAAGCTCTTAAGATTGCCTTTGTCTACAGGCCTGTCTATAAGCCAAAACTAATTTCAAGCTGTCTTAATATACCGGGCAGTTCAGAAGGAAATCTGCGTCCCTTTTAGCTGCTCTGCCACAAGGGCAATAGCCTTCAGGATGAGAGTGGGGCATACAGCCTTGGAAAGCTTCAGCTGTTCCAACACATTCCCCCGTTCCCCGCCAGCTGACTCCAAAATGCGCGCTAACATTATATGGACAAGATGAAGTCCTTCGAGGTTTAAACTGCTTACAGTGAAAGGAACTGAGGAAGAACACGTACCTATACTTGGCACCTTCATCTTGATCCATCTGTGTTTGTACCTGAGCAAACCAGGAGAAGAACTAGAAGAGATTTTATGGTGTGAACAATACAGATAACACATGCAATCAATTAAAAAAGAAAATCAGATCTATGAAATGAAGATGAGCTTTTGTTAAAAACAAAGCTGTTTCAGAACTGAATTATTAATCAAGGAAACAAACTATAACTCCTCGTTGTAGGTCCCTTCCAACTGAAATATTCTGTTCTATTCCTCCACTAAATTAAAATGGGAAAGACTGAATTTCATCTGGTTTTATTTGCATAAGAACAAGGCTGTCACGTTAGAAAGCGGGGGAGGGGGCATGACATTCTTCTATATTATGAGCAACACCACCTTACTGAAGGGGTGCCTTACTCTCTCACATGACTCCACTGGAAATGGGAAAAGTATCTGTCACTTAAGAGCTAAGACTTCAATGATTTTTTTCCCCAAGTTTCTTCATGCGTCTTGAAAACGGCCAAAAAAATTTAACAAACCCACCAAAAACTAGGCAAGAGACACGGAAACCCACAGAACTCTCTGAAGAAGACTACCGCAACTTGGAGGTTATTCAGCATCACTTACCTGCTGTGCTGTTTCAATTCTTTCATCCTCCATCCCCAGTATGGCAAATCCTTTCAAGAGGACATCCTCTGTGGATTCTGGCACCGCAGCCGTCAGCGTAACAGTTAGCGACTGGGATGTTAGGCTGCACAAATCTTCAATTGGAAGCTGCTCACAAAAACCCACAAACTTTAGTTAGAGAACTTACTAAGAATTAGTATATTCAGCTCAACTACAGGAACACAGTCCAAGGCATCCACTTAAGAAAATTACAGGCATCTACTTTTGAAGAAACAAATGCAATGGACATTTTATCTATCAATATGGTAATACACCAACAACTACCATATCTATATATTCAGAAACACCTAACAATTTTTTTTTTAAAGTCAGAAAATATTATACAGCATTTTATATAAGTACACATTTGTGTAAGAACAGAAACTGAATGTATATGTACCTGACATATTGATGAGCTATGCTTCCATTTCCAATTTAACTGGTTCTATAGCCAGAGAAACGCACTAGAAAAGTATCTGAGAACGTAGGAATTCAGAACGCACGCAGAAGCAAAAATAAATGCCACTATTGTCTACACTACATGGCAACACCACCGCACAGGAATTCTCAGACTTTTTTGCCAGATATTCAGAGAACTCAAGACTTAACACTGCCAGAATTTATTCAGGAAATAGTGTTTCATGTTCTTTCAAGTGCTTTTTAATGAAAAAGTCAAGCTAAAAAGAAAGGCTTTTTTAGAAGACAAGGAATAGCTCTGCTGAACGGGAATTATCGGCCACAATGATTTTTTTTTAAGCAAGAAAAATATGGAAAAAAGTAACTTGAGAGAAATTGTATTTAAGTATGATTGGAGACTATTAATTAGCTTATATGGAAGAAATTAATTCAAGAAAACAAATACCATTATACACTCTTAATTAATGTAATACCCTTTTTAATTCACTTGACGAGTAAAGTGTTTTCCATTGCTGAGAACATCAGTAACATAAAAACAGAAAACACTACTTAAATACAAATTGGCATCTCTCTAGAAAATTACTTGCTTGGTAAAATATTCATTGCCTGGTAATACTAGTCCGGCAACGAAAGAACAATGAGGATTTCAACTATTTGAGAAAAGACAGATTGACCTATCTTGCTCAACTTCCACATCTCTCTCCCCCCCGGCTCCCCAAAACAGGCAGGACCCTAGCTGGGGAGCCAGGGTTTCTCTCGTGACTACTATTGAGGAAAAGACGAGTCCACCAGAGCCTGCTTTTTCAGAACAGCTGAGACGCCACTGTCCCAATCCACTTCAGCAGGAGCCAAGACCAGCTGAAGTACTCAACGTCTTGGCATCCCTGTTGTCCTGACTGGCAAATACAGTCCCTGCCTGTTTTAGATTCTTAAGAACATCCTCCGGTAGCAGCACAACCTTCTACAATCACTTTGGATGCCTGCCAATATTTACTTACACTTGCATGCAGCTTACACAAAAAAGAAACCAGGAAGCATGAAATGAAACAGGTGCATTTCAGGAAGGAATTGCCCTACCCCCTCCCCTTTGTTATTTTGACCTTTCAGACACTTGCTGAGAGCCAACTTTGTTGATTTTATGGCGCTATATCTTGTGCTACGATCCTGTTCAAATACAAAACCTCTCGTGAAAAGTGCAGTTAAGAAATGCAAACATTTCATTCCCCTTCCCTCTGCAGACAAGGGAGCATTCATAAATAATCACCTTGTCAGAGTTTGATATTTTATAACTGAGTGGGAGACCACATCTTCCACGGTAACGACAAATCATTACGCTTTTTACCACTATTCCTGGCCTAATACGGCTCGTTGAATCATCTGTAAGTTTTACCAGGAAATAACACTAGCGCCAGCAGCTACGCGTTGACCGGGATCCAATTAAGAGGACCAGAACCACGTAACGCCACGACGAAAGCTCTCAATTTCAAGAGGACAAACTTTGATGAACTGGGGGAAGTCCTAAGGACAGGCAGAGAAAGCCCCGTGAATTTTAAGAGGAAAGCCGCCACCGCTGCCTACAAACCCCCTGCAAGCCAGGGCGGGCGGGCAGCACCGCCGCACGGGGCACCTCGGGAAGGCTGAAGGAAGGGCGAGCCCTCCCGAGGGAGGCGAAACGGGGCGACGGGCTGGGGAGGCGGCTGCGGGCGCAGCGGGGGAGAGGGCTCACGCCCCCGCCGGCCTGAAGCCCCGCTAGAACGCAAAACGCTGTTGAGCCCCGTAAAGACCGGGGGAGAGCGGCGGCCCCGCAGGCCCCAGCCGGTCGGGCTGGGCCGGGCCGGGCCGCCACCCCCGGCCGCCTGGCGACGTGGCACCGCGGCGCGGCGCCTCCCCACCCGCCCGCCCGCCCTCCGGCCCGGGCAGCGCTGCCGCCTCACCTCGGGCGGCACCGGCAGGTTCTCGGCCGCCGCCTTCAGCTCCAGCACCGAGTCCGTCTGGCGGTCGCTGAGCGGCGCGGCAGGCTGCGGGCGGCGGTCCCACAGGCTCAGGCGGTCCCGCACCTCCCTGCCCGCCGGCTCCGCGGGCGGCGGCTCCGCCATGCTGGCGGCGGCGGGATGAGCGGCGGCCGGGCCGAGGACGGGAGCGGGGCGGAACGCTTGGGAGCGCGGCGGCGCTTCCGGGGGAGGCACAGCGCGCTCCGCTCCGCGGCGCGTGGCAGCAGCGTCATTGGTGGGGAGGAGAAGTGCGTCAGCGAGGGGCAGAGGGGGAGAGAGCGAGCGAGCGAGCGGAGGCTGGCCGGGATGGCGCCCCCTGCCGGCGGGGAGGAGCGCAGGCGGCTGCGGCATCACCGGGCCCGGCCACCGTGCGGCGGCGCTCCGCGTCCCCGGGCTCCCCCGGGCTCAGCGGGCCCCGCGGCGCTCCCGCACGTCTGCGGCTCTCCAGGGGACACCGACGGGCAGTCTGGAGAAAGGCCGGGGCTGGCAGCTGACTCGTCCCCTCCGTTCCCCGGAGCCTTCTCTCCCGAGGCGAGCAGTCCGCGGGACGACCCCGGTGACGGCTCCTCGCTCCGGGCCACCCTCCCACCGCAGCCAGCGGCGCTTCTCCCGGGCAGCAGTTCTCTGTCCCAGACTCAACCATAGCAACACCTTTGTGTTAATAACCAAGACTTGCTCTTGCAGCAGCGTCTTCGACCTAGTTTAATCTGGCATGGCCCGCTGAACTCCTCCTGAAACGGGTGAGTGACGTACCGGAGCACCCCATGCCCTCAGATCTGCCTTCACCCCGCTGCCAAACCCCTGCCTGCCTGCCTGCCACTACGAGGGGACTGTTGTCTCCCCCCTTCCCTTTTGCCAGCTCTGGCACTTGCCCAGCCCTGCAGCAGGCCAGGGCAGGGAGCTATCATTCCTTTTCCTACACGTTAGCTCTAGCGGCTCTCCCTCGAGGGTCAGGACAGCACCGATAGGGAGGGCAGGTGAAGGGAGGCAGCCCTCCATTTTGACAGCGTGCATACCCTTGTATCGCCGCCCGGCTTCTTCATTGCTGAGCTGGTTTTCATTTTTCTGCAGCATCACCCACTAACCAGAGCTGCTTTTTCCACCATGCCTCAGAACCTGCTGCAGAATTCATTCTTTACTTCGGAAATCATCTTCATTATCATTGCACATTAAACTAAATCCTAACTAAGGCATGACTGAATTAAAGAGCTTGAAAATAGCTTGAGGTATTTACTGCAGCAGTCACCTCCAGCTGAGATACCAAACTCCCATTTCGCTGTTTTAATGCCTTTGGTGCTTAGCAGTTGATTTCAGTCCATCTTGTCCATCTGTCCCTCTCCAGAGGGACATCTGCATCTCTCATGATAGGTAACAGCCAGTAACCGGAGTAGCTGGTGCAGTGCGCTCCCCACCCTTGTTGCTCCAAACTGGCAGGTTTCTCACCCCCTCTGAGCTGCATCCGTCAGACTTGCGCTACCACACGTGAACTCCAGAAACCCGCTCTGGTTACAAGTGTAATAAACGTGTTTTGCTGCTACACAAAACTAAGCTGATCGATCTGTTCCAGACCAAGCAGTTTTCATAACAGAGTGGGAAATGGTCTTGCAGTTTAATGTATGCCAAAGAACAGTGAAAACATATGGTTAATGCATGTTACTCGGCCAGTAATGTCACAGGAACATAGGCTTGTAACTACAGCAACTTTAGTCTGCCTTGGCTCAACAACATCATACAGTTCAATGCCAGCGACAGCTTTCCTTTGTTTATCACCTTGAAGTATTTGAAAAGCCCCCCATCCCCCCCTCCCCGTTTGAAACTCAGAAGCTGAAAGCAGTTCAGAGTCATGACATAATGATCTTAAAACTTTTAATCGGCTTAAAAATGTAAGACACACTTAGTTTACACAGTGTACAAAAATATTTACAAATATTTCTATTAAAGCATAGAAACAGCTGTAAGGAAAAACACTGCACATAAGCATACCCATATACATAGGAAAACATTGTACCTTAGAAAAGAAAGTGCCTTGTGCATTTAAAAATCCATCTGTGAATTCAAAATTAGTAATTTTAAGCGATTACAGTAATTCTGAAATCGCAGTGAAATTTCTTTAAGTGGAATGTATGATTAACCGAAAGCGTTTAAGAGATTAACACAATGCCACAAGAATCCAAAGCTACGCATCCTGCTTTGCCACCCTCTGTGAACACAGAAGGACCACCGCGTGACTTGCATCTCACACGTTTCCTTTCTTGGAATTCAGCAGCAACATTTGTGAGAACCCCGACATAAGTGTTTAGTTAACAGCCCTGAAGTTTTGGTATGCATTTAAGCCAAAAGGTGATGCTTTAAGGAAGTTGTGGTTAGTTTCTACATAAAGTGTTTACCTGCATGTAACAGCAGCTTGGGCCTGTTTGCTACATGGAAGTGCTCAGGAGTTCTGGGTTTGGGTGTCTTTTTAAAGAAGGAAAGCAGTCTTTATAGTAGACTTACCTTTGGAGGGGCTTGGTTCTTTTCACATGGGCACCTACACGACACGGCCTGAACTGCTCAGTGTAAAACTTGCATCTCTCAGATGATATGTAACAGCCAGTAACCGTGACAAGTAGATCTTCCCAACAATGGAAGAAGCACGGAAAGTTTCTCTGCAGGATAGGCAGATGAGCATGGACTTGTTTGAACTTCATTCCTACTTGCAATTTACATATGAATATGTTTAAGAATCACTTATGCTGAAAATCAAGAATGATACATTGGAAAAAACTTCCTTCAAGCTATGCAAAACTGACAACTGTAGCAACCACACCTTCAAATGAGGCTGGATTATTCCCAGCAAACTATGCAGACATCCAAGGACTTAGAACACAGGAAAGCTCTAAAACCAGAAGCAGATTTTGCACTGCAGCAGGTATTTTGCTGAACTGAAAGCCTGCAAAGATGTCATGTGACACTTCCAGTTAATTAGAAACTATAAACTCAGTCGAATTGTATACACTCCTGAAAACAGGAAAAGCCCAGCTCCTTGGTACTACTGATCTTCCTTTACAGAAAGATTGTTCTTTGCCTCTTATAAAACACTGTGCAGTGTTGTGAGTCTCAACAGCATAAAGTTGCATTACAGATCTTCACATTCAAGAACACGTAAGCCGTTGACAGAAGGTATTCCACCATGTTTGGGTCAGTCTAGAAAATACTGCACACCATCCACCGAATCACGTGAGCGAGCCATTGTTATAGGAGCCAGTTTGCCTTGAAATCGCTTCCAGGTTGTTCTCATTCACAACAGTCTCGTAGTGACCTCTTCCTTTGGCCAGCATCTCAGACGAAAGAGCAAATACTCAAGACAACTTACAAGTTGCTCTAAACTCAAGCAGTACATTAACAGAATTCAGTATACAGTTCAGTGTGTCAGAAGTCTAATTTCTTCAGCTGCTCATATGTCAGAAAGAACTGGAACAGCTGATTAAGGAAAACTGTTTCCTGTTTACACAGTGCAAAGTGGTCACTTCACTACTACAGGACAGCTGCATCTGTGTGAAACTTTGTTCCACTCTTCGTATGCAATGCTGCCGGTTGGCTGGTTTTGTTATGCAGTACTAGGCAGAACAATGAAACTTGCTCTAAGGCTGGTGATGCCAATTACTTTCCCATCTCTATTCCTCAGGATCTTAAACACAGGACTGAGGAGGCAGGATAATACTGCGACAGCCCTTAGAGTCTTTACTCACTTCGCTTTGATGGGCTAAAGTAGGTTTGCTCATGGTAAAAAACATTACTACCAACCCACTTCCCAGGGCTCTGATCAGCTGGCTCTTGGAACAAAACCAAAATTGTGTGAGACTAAGATAAACAAAAACATTTCATGGCTAACTGCCAACACTTCCCCCAGTTCTGGAAATAGACCCCATTCCTGGAAATAGACCCCATTCCTTACTCATCTGGTCAATTTTATTTAAAACTAGGCTCCAAACTAAAGAAACAGACAGGTATGAAATTGGAGGAACAGAAAAATGTTTTGCAAGATCACATTCTAATATTCACTCTGTGTGAATCACAAATTCAATCTGACCAACAGTAGTTGACTAAGAAAATGGTCAACTACCCAATTTTCCATTCATAAAAAGGGAATATTTGTGCTGACATGACACTTTCCACACTGAGCATTCTGTGAAACTGTCTGTCAATACTTGCTGTTGTATGGCTAGCTTAATAGTTTTGCACACCTTTGAAAAGGATACAATGATATTCCAAGGACCAAGTCTTAACCAATTTGGCCAAAACCCTTTATATAGAGCAAAAAAGCCTTCATTCTTCCATGTCTGGAAAAAACCACAGCAAGAATACACTTGTGTAATTCTTTTAGTGAGAAATCTAGACAGCATCGCAGCTAACAAGATTCTAAACCAGGCAAGGGGATGGCTTAGTGCTGTAACCTTCGTTTGAACATATTTTATGATGGGACAAGGAAACGTTTCACTAGATAAAGCCAAGATTAGTAATGCCTGCAGCATTACCTGGCAGGTAAGGATGCAGTCTATGTCATTCAGTACCCAACCCAGATTCCTCCAAATTGCATTCCTGGACTTTTTTTTCCCCAAAAAACCTTGCAGAGCACTGCATGTAAACCTGCAGCTCACGTTAGGCACCCCCTTGAAATTTTTCAGTTTGCTTTATGGACTTCACAAAATTGCACTGGACAGTGTGACTTGGACTGTTACACAAACTGGACTGTTCAGTCAACAGTTTGGACACCAACAATTTCCTATCCACTCTTCTCCATGTAAAAGGCCATCACGCTCCCACATCATACCCAATTTAGGGATTTAAGAAACCAAACCAAAATAATCAGAGACCGACACTGCCTTTGGCTGTACTAGGCTTTCCATTATGCAGTACGCACCAGAGAAAACCATCCACCCCAGAAGATGTCATTCTTCAAGAACTGACCTAGGAAATCATCATTTCCTATCAATATCCTAACATTGTAAAAAGTTAAGTAAGAGACAGTGCTGCTGAGAGACTTAGTCTCCTCATCCAAGCACCAAAAGGAATTAAGTGCCTGCAGTACACACTAACTTTCTTCCTGCCTTTCTGTCAGGCCAGTAGATACTTTTCACACCAAGTGCATTATTGGCAGTATAGTCCTTTTGAGCATTAGGGCAAAAAGCATATCAAAGTTACTTGGATTAATTTCTAGGGAAACTTAGAACAATTTCAAGTTCTACACCAAAATCATTGCTTGATGGCACCAGCTTCTACTTACGTTGATAAACTACTTACTTGTACCAAGCAATCCAAAGTACCCTTGTAGTTTGAGTGTCCCCCATGTTGTTGGCTTCTCTGATTCATCATGCGTGTTCTCACAACATCAATTGGGTTGGATGCAAGGGCTCCAGCTAAGCCACAAGTAAAACTTGAGCTAATAAAAGAAAGGTTTAATGAAATTTGACCTCCCACATTTCAAGATGCACAAGAATCCCCCCTCCCCAGAAAACATGCAGTAATAATGAGTGCTTAATGCTTTTAGTTAAAAATTACATCAGCTAATAGATGTGAAAAATTACTTTTCATTTACTATAAAGCATCATTTTCAAGATTTGATATACAGCCCTTACCTACAGTTTCTGTATACCTGAACAGATGTTTGTGCCTCTGAGAATAGCAAATATTTGATTGGAACTTTCCTCTAATCTCAATTTGCAAAGATGAATGATTCAGATCATCCACAAACCAAAATTCCATATTCAAAAGAAAATTAAATCCAAATCCTAAGTAAAATTAGCTTCCATGCTATGTGCTACCATTTGAGATGCTATTGCATTAAAAAGTATAAACACATCAGAAGTGTATTTTTACATCTATACTGATGACAGAAAAATCAAAAAGATTCATCTCTCATAACAAGAACAAACCAATGATGAGCTATGCAAGCAGTTAGTTATACAGACTTACAGGAAGTGAGTATATACTGTATCTCCCATAAATCCAGACATAATTATGTGCTTCTTGGTAAGGTCATACACTGGCAGTTCCACTCCAACAACAATAGCAGCTCTCTGTGCTGTCAACGATACTCCCTGGCAAAAGAAAGGATATAGCTGAAGTTTAAAATTAACCTTTGTGCACCATCAGAAAAGCCTAGCTTTTATAATACAAAGCAACACAGCATGAATGTGTTAAGAACATTGTGAATTCAAATAAGGCTAATTAGTACAAGTCTTAGATGTATGTGCTCCAAAAATGCAGGTTCAGGTTAACAGATAAATCACTTTTCCACACTGAACAGCAATTTCAGTTCCTTTATGCTACTCCGTCTCTGCTTAACATACAAATTCTTACACCAACAGTCAGCTAAGACATCAACAACCAGGTGATACTGGCTCCCCTTGCTGCTAACTGAAAAACTGACAAAGTAAGGAAGATGAACAGAAAAGTGGAGATCAAGAAGCTTTGCAGAGAAAAGCACACTAATAGAAAAACATTTCTATTTTCCAGCTGTTTCAGAGCAACTGTCCATTCTTGGTCTTCAGTTGTTAAACAGTCACTGACTGTAACTGGCATAAAAGACAAACTACAAGACTGAGTACAAGAATTCCTGAGCTAGAGGGGATGTTCATTAGTACCTTCACTTCCAAATGTTCTTTAGTATATGTTTTTATGTTTTAAAAAGAGCAGAGTATACAGACTGAGGTGTCTTACAAAGGGTTGTTGAACTAGTCCTAGAGCCAGTCACCCTAATTTAAGCCTCCATTTGTCTCCCCTTTTTTAAGAAGTGGCTAATCCTTGAACACAAGACTGGCAGTAACCCTTTGTCAAAATGCACTGAGACACCAGCAGTAAGGTAGTCACGACAAATTACATGCATATTAGCTACTGACTTCTCCATATTTTGGCTGAGAATACTGTAGAAGCACATGAAATTCAGTGGAGCAAGAAAGTGTACTTTGAATGTGGAATATAGTTCAAAAAACTTGCCTTCCATAATCCTTTAGTGCCTTCCTTTTGGTAGATCTGTATGAAGTTGCCCATCATTCCTCCTTGAATCACACTACCTTGGGCTTGCATTCTGATCTGAGATTCATTTGAAGATAAAATTAGAAAAGAAATACTTTTCAAACATAAAACCGCTAATAGTTTAATACAGTTTTATTAACATTTCAAGTTACGATCTTTTAAGTAGTAAGGTCAATTTCTCTTTGAATACAAATTGATAGCTGACATTATCATAACCATGATGCAATCTTTTGAAGTGCCTTAACTATCCAAATGCAGCTGCTAATTTTGAACAAGTACGTGGTGTAGCTCTTAACTGCACTGTCACTTCTATTTCTGTACTTGTACACCACTCCATTTAGATTAGACTGACAGATGGGTTCTGCAGGATGTCCTTTACAGTGTTCTCACAGGAACATGTTAAAATGAAAGGTTAAAAAGATTAAGGTTTTAGCTAGTGAGAACCATGGTCTTCGACCCTGTGGATTTCTATGAATGTCCTTGGGAACCTGCCATGGTGACTACCAAATACAAGCTTGGTGACAAGCAAGTTGGTACGTGGACATAATTTTGGGAAATAACTAATTGAAGCCACACTTGAAATAGCTTATGTTTGAAATGCCTCTACATAACCACACTAGCCCTATGAAGGATTAAGTTTTTACTAGTTTTAGGAGAACAGAAAGAGGGTTTTTTTAATTTTTCATTAGAGGCAGCCATGTAAGTCACATGCTACAGTTTTTTAACTTAAATACCATCAGCCCTTTTAAGTAACTGGAAAAGAGGTCATTGACTATCAATAAGCCAACAGATTCTTAAAGAGGCAGTGGTTTCACCAATTCAGTTCAAATGACTGATGCTGGAACACTATTCCCATGGGACACTGGATTGCAAAGCCTTTCTACAGGATTAAAGAATCATACAGTACAAGTAGCACTCACTAAACTCTTGCCTCTCAATTGATCTTCACCTATTTTGAGCTCTAGAAACATCCCAGTATAACAGCATTACCAAGCAGTATAGATGAAATATGCAGTGTGGCTTCCACACAGAAACTATAGCACGGAAGTTAAAAAGAGTCATCTTAAATTATTCTCTCCCCACCCCCAGAAAAAGTTATATGGATCCAACTACTTCCCCAGCCATCAGTTTCCTAGTGCATACTTCCAAATAATTAATATGGACCAGAAGGAGGTTCCAAGAATTCAGGATGTTACCGATCTTTTTTTTTTTTTAAGTTAAGAGATGAGAATAAATAGGGTTACAAAACAACAAATCCTATATTCATCAGGAGATTCTGCATTTCCTCAAGGAGAGGACAAAAACTAAGGACAAACTCTATATAACACATAATTACCTTTAAGACATCTGTAGGGTTGGCAATAGATGATGAAATTACTCCCGAAAGAATGCCACACAGAACATTTATCGTCAGGGTTTCATCTATTCCATAAACAAAAGAAAGAGTTTAGCTGCAGATTTGCAAATCTTAAGATGCATCCGGTCAGGATGATGGCACCTCTCCTTTAACCAGAGAGAGTGCCAATTACAGAAGCCTTAAAAACTGCTCTGACAAGTTTTCCATGCTGACTCACTTTGTTGTAATTGGTACAAGGAATGTCTTCTACATTCTACAAGGAATGTAGACTTGTTCAAACTGCTACAGTAAGATACCAAATGGAAACAACCAGCTTCAAGCAAATCAGTCCTCAATTAAATTGAAAAAACCCACTCACCTTCTGGATGCTCAACAAACATTCTTTTTAAGCTCTGGTAAGTGCCTATTTTTATAGTTCCATATGAAGCTTGCCGTAGCATTGCAGGTGCAATCCTGTAAAAATAGGCAGTAATAATATTTATGCTCAAAATTGCAAAAGACTGATTAGCAAATACTTTTTAGAGCAGGAGAGACTGAACACAAGACATCTACCAGAGAAAGGTTTGTTCATTTAAATCAACAATTCAGACTCACTATAGACAAAACAAGGTTTTGTTGTTGTTTTGATTTTTGTTTTTTTTTAAATAAAGCCTGCAAGAACATGAATGAACTGTGGAAGGATTACTATGAGAGCATATCTCAACTTGTGATCTATAAAATAGCTAGAAAGCTTGCCTGAAATGTAATCTGCAGGTTACATCTTTCCCCCACCATTTTGTATGCTTTGAAGAAAAGCATGCCCATTTATACACAAAGGTTAATTCAATTTTTCTTCTGAGAGATGGAACAACCATAGCAGCATTGTATAGAATAACTTTATGCTTAGCTATTTTTTTTTTCCAGGTAGGTTTGTTCAGGTTTTTTTAAACATGAAATGCTATTGCAGAGTGCAAAGACTGAAGCAATCTAAGCTTGGGCTTTCAACTTCCAGATTAATTGAGGCTAACCAAATACCTTGTAAATCTGAAACCCAACAATTCGCACACTATAGGCTTATACTTATCAATATACTGTTCATAAACCATTACTGCAAGTCAGCTAATTTTACCCAGAGTATAAGGCTTTCAATCCTTCTTCTCTGCATATTCTGACTAGTGCATGCACCATTCCACGGTAGCGGATCTCTTTATATTTGGCATCATTAACTTGACCTTGAACCTGCAGACGTGTTTTGGTCAGATCAATGGGGAAAGTACCTTAAAGAAAAATCAGATAAAATTAATCAAGTAGTTACCTAACCAAAGACAACAAGGAACATGATCTAAGAAAAAGCAGCCTTTATTATATACTAAAATATATAAAAATACTCCCAGAGAAAAAAGTCTCTCTTACCAAGACTTTCTTTTAAACAAGTGGTTCATTTTATGTCATCTTGTTTCTTCTAAAAGCTTGTCAAAGGCCCTACCTGCTTCCTCTGTTTACATTTTGCATTCACAATGTTTTCAGGCAACATGGTATTGCCTGGCTGTAAAGAGCCACACTGAATAGGACTCTACAATCACAGTCAAATACAGAGTTTGCATCTGTATTCTACTAACATCTTTGAAAAGCATTTCATTGAAGGCAAAGAAATAAATTCCGTAAGACAAGCTATACAGATTCTAGCCTAGAATCTAAAAAAAAAAAAATAGCAGCAGTACCCATTTCTGTTACTGCTTGCCTGTAGCCCACTGCTATGTCAAGTTCTTACTCTCCATGCTCCCTTTATGAAAGGGTTTAGAAATCATATTCCTCCAGAGCTTATCTTTAGGAAAGGGACCACCTCAACATTCAATACTCACCTAAACACTAATAGGAGTCAGGATTAATCACATCTATTCTAACGAGGTTTACCAGGCAAGCAAGGCTTTTATGAATTGCTTGTCTTCCTCATGAAGCTTTTGGCATTATTTGCCACGTTCAGTCAAGTCAAAAAAGAGAGGTTTCAAACTCAAGCTTGAATAAGATTCATAAGAGAAGGTAGAAAAGGAAAACAAAATAGTAGTTTTAAGTGTAAATTTATACTACATCTACTTTATTAGACAGACTTCACATGCAAGCCCACAACATGTCAGACTATGCTCTAGTACTATGAAAATCCAGGTTTCCTTTATTTTCATGTACATGCATTTCAGATAAGTCTTTAAAAGGATGTTAGTATTTTAAGTTTGTCTTTAGAGTAGGCACTAAAACATCAGATGCACTGTCTCACTATAGCAATTATTCTATGTTGCACACTAACTGAATTCAAGTGTTCAAATCTAATCAGCCACTCACATCCAAGAAAAGGGAATTTAAACTGCAACATAGCTACTCAGAAAAGCTAAGAGAAAAATTTTACAAGTTAAGAGCTTAACTTATCTACTCTAGCAAAACAAAAGCTGTGTATACTTATGACTAGTGTCTAGGAACAGATCCACAAACACCAAATAGTAGAAAGCAAAGGCAAAGTTTGTATAAAAACAAGACTGAGGGGGGATGCGAGTTTACAGACAGAAGTGTTCTGACATTGTAACAAGTTCTGACCAACTCCCCAGTCAGCATTAAAGAAAAAAACTCCTATGCTGTAGACCACCATATACTACTGTGTCACTGATAGCATGGAACCAAGCTTGTTTTAAGAGGGACTATCTCAGTAAAGGAAATCATGTACAACAGTAAAGGAAAAGCTTACCACATTCTGCAGTGATTGATGCTAAACCTCCATAGATAAAGGGCTTCCAGTTTAGTGCTGACATTATTGATTTTTCTTTCTGTGAAATAAGACAACGATTTAATGCTTCTATAAGTACATCTGTTATATAAATATATATACTAACATTTAATAAAACTTCGTGCCTTGTCCATTTAAGATGGACCTTCCAAACATACTAAGGATAAAAACATTTAATACCTTGACAGTCAGAAGAAAGTCAGTAATACTGCACAAAGGCATCTGGGTTCAAATCAATGTCTCTACTATGTATTTGGGCCACCACTATCCTCATCATGAAAGGTTAAAATAGTTTGTCTCGCAGGTATGATCTTAAGGAGCACTGCAGTGAATAACCTCCAATGATCCTTACCAAGCTGGATTAGTTTGCCTATACCCTGCAATCAAATGGAACTTTAAGACAGTCATTACTAAACTTCTGTCCCTTTTTTCCTGCTATCAACATTAACATGAGCTGAGCTGGTACGCTTGGACAGAAAACAGGGGTGCATACAACATTTTGCCTCCATTAAAGCCTATTTCTGCTACCAGTGTTCACAATATTCATTCTTGTGAACGTTATATGAAAGTAGTGTAATCAGGTGCATAAGGCCTTTTACAGTAAAAAAGGCTGCTCTAACTTAGAAGTCAATTAAGTGAATTTGACAAAGTGACCACAAATCATAATTAACTATGGCATATGCTTTGCAAGATGCTAAAATCAGCCAATTATTTTGGAGGTAAGAACTGCAAAACCAAAGTAGTCCAACCAATACAAAATTGCCCTTCTCAAAAGCAAGTAGGTCTCTCCACAGCTTATTTTTTCCACTTCCTCATAATATAAATACTTTCCATTCCCCATTTTCTATAATATCCTCCTAAACATTGGATTCTACAGTTATCTTTTGCCAATTAATTTTGTGGAATAATTGTACTTGAAAATACATCCCTTGGCACTTCCATTCCCTGTAACTTTGTTTATTCACCTGTACTGCCCAGCTAGAAAATATCACAAATACACCAGTTACTTAGCACCGCCTTTTGTAAAGATGAACCTTCCTTGGTCACTTCCTCTAGAAGTGCCAATAATCCAGTGTCCAAAGTTAACAGAAGTTGCAGACACTGAGCATGCCTGAATAGTTACTGCAGCCCCAGTTTTCCTTTTATCATCTTTACTTCACAGGGAGTTACCTGGGTCTTCAGTCTTCTGACACTCAATACAATAAAAAACCCATAGGAGCTCACAGCACACAATTTCAAATACTCAACAACCAAGTGCACAGAAATCCATCTGACTCTTTAGGCCGCTGCAAAGAACACCACTGATGTAAAAAAAACCAAAGAAAAGGCAAGTGAGGGCACCCACTATATTGCCAAAACAGAGTGCCGGGCAGAGATCAGGAGCCACAGGCATAGACTATGCCAGCTTTTCAATATGAAAGCAGCAAAGCCACATGGGTATGACACTGTGCCAGAGGCAGGACACTTCCAGCTCCAAGTTCCTCACATTCCTTGTCCTGCCACAATTAATGGCAGCTCATTTAATTAATGGAGACAAAGCCAAGCTCAGTCTCGAAATTTTATAGCACACTGTTCCTTTGACATATCTCAAGGTAAAGGCCTTACACACCGTCAAGGTTTGTATGTCTGAAAGGCTTACTAGTCTCCTTTCCTGCTATTTAGGCCAAGCTAACCATCTGACACTTTCCACTTATTTCTACCTTTCATCCCTCTTTCTAGCTTTCCATACTTACAGGAAGAAATTAAAGCAGAGTGGCAGAGCTTATCTCAAAAAAAAAAAAAAAATTTAAAAAGACACACCAGCAAGCAACTTTGCCCTTTCACCTCAGCTGTCTTGTTTTCTGAATTCTTGTTTTGCTTCTTACTCACAAATTCTTCCCTACACTGATAAAAATAGTAAGCATCTCCTTAGAAGAATTCCACTGGCAATTCAACAGGTAAATTACTTAAAGACAGAGTCCAGCCCTCATTATAGAATAAATTGGGGTCTCCAATTTTACTAGAAGGAAATCATCCTCATCAAATACACATTGTTGTTCCCTGAACATCAGTAAGATGACAGACGTGATACTACCCCCTAAAGGACACTGGGTTAGATTAATACAGCAATTCATCCACACACTCTTTGCAGAAGTCAGAAGCAAGTTTGCTTGCTTTTAATTGGCAGCGTGACTGAAATAAAATCAGAAGCCGAGGTTCCATAAAAGAATGCATCACTTAAAGCAAATATTTAGATACGCCCCTGTTAAGAGAACAGACTTTAAAAGTCACATATCAAATTCTTTATTGGTTAACAATATTGCTGGTATACTATGTACACAGTATACTGGCTATTTAAAATGGATTTGACCCTTGACTGTTACAGAAGGCTTATGCTAAGAGTTATTAGTCCTAGAAAGTTATTACCTGTAATATAAGGATGCACATATAAGATAGTCATCCAAGCAATACTTTCTAACAGCATGGATTACGCTGCAGACGCACAGCTCAGTCTTTGTATTCAAGCAGTGAAGCATCACCAGAAAGAAATAAAAAGCCAGGACTAAAGCTAGCAACCATCGTGGCAAGTTCTTGCAAAATACCAGCTGTCTCACAAGTACGGAAGCCAGTGAAAGCCCCCCCCCCAAAAAAAAAAAAACCAAACCTGAAGGGACTGCCTGCAGCAGTCCCTCCCTGAGCAGCACTGCCAGTCTATTTCAACAGCTGGAGCAAGGACACAGCAAACACCTGTTAAGGGTCAAAGGGAGGCAACAACGACTGCACCGACCAAGTCCCTTTCAGCGACAAAACGAAGCACGCCTCCCTCCGGCTTCGCCTTGAGATGAAGAGCATCAGGAGGGGAAAACAACGAAGAGAAGGAAGCGGCATGTCCCCGCTCGGAGGTGGAGGGCTCTGGAGGGTGCCGAGCAAAGCTCAGGAAACCCCCGCCCTCCTTCACAGATAGCACTCGGTGAAGCTCACAGAGGAATACCTGCACCCGGCCAGCCCCTCCGCCGCCTCGCCGGCCGGGTGAGAGATGACACCCCCCCTACACGATCTGAGGAGCCAACACCTGCCACCTCCCCACTTACCTCCTCAACCCCCGCGTCTTCCCGCGCCAACCGCCGCCACGCTAAACCGCTAGCCCGTCCCTGCCCCGCCGGTTATAAAGCCCTGCCCCGCTCCCCTCAGCCGGGGCGGCCGTTGGGGAATGCGGGGCCCCGCCTCGCTCCCCCGTTGCGGGGGCGGGAAAGGCGGCCTCGCCTGAGGGGACGAGCCGGCGGGGACTGGTGTGTGTGAGTGGAAGGGGTGGATTTAAAGGAGCCGCGGCCGTGAGGGGAGGCTTGGTTTGAGGGGGACGCCGAGCCGGCCTGTAATAAACCGGGGAAAAAATTAACCGCCCTGTCCTTCCAGTCAGAAGTCTCCCTTCGCCGCTGGCCTTGGGAGAGTTATGGCTGGCTGGGGGGAGGCAGGGTGGTATTTTCCACTAGCAATCCCGCCCCAGGAGACTGGAACAGGTATGTCAGGTATTTCAGTGCTCCTCAGTTAACGAACAGGTCACTCACCCCTCAGGGTTTCTCATCATCATTAACTATAACAACATTGATTTTGTCCCTCGGTTTACAGTTGTATGGCCGCCTGTGTTGCCTAGCGGCACGACAGCAGTATCTGGGTTAAGCTTCCTTAAATCGGTACAGGAACCTTAGATATCTGCTCTGGAGGAACAGAAAGGGGCAGGGTGGGTTTAAATAATCTACTTTGCTCTTTAAAATAACCCGTTGAATATTTTTGACAAAATAGTTCCACAGGTGATTTTTTTTATTATTATTTTGCAGCTTTGTGCAATTCTAACTATGTCTCTTTGCAATACCAATGCTGAAATTATGCACTCGCTATGTAAGCTTTACATTGCTTTGTAAATGTATATCTAGTGCCCTTCCAAAAGGATCACAGTGTGCTGTACAGGACATAATGCTGCCTGGCCAGAGGAGGAACATGGGGGCTATCGAAAAGGGCATGTCTCAGCTGCTGTACAAGTGGCAGTGACCAGTCCATGAAGACTGGACGAGAACCAGAACTAGTCCGTTCCGTGGGTTCAGAGCCCAGGACTCCCTGTGAAATAGTTGAAATTAGCTCTTCCTCTGTCCCTAAAGGCAGCCTGTTCTGGCAACGTGGCGCTTTCCCTTTCTGACCGAACTGCTGCCAGATGTGCTTGTAGGACCTACCCCCATGTGCTTGTAGGATCTACCCTCGTGGTGCAACCCTGCTGCCGCTGTCACTCTGCTGCCTCACAAGTGGATGGCATGCCTTACCCCTGAAAGGTCAAAACATCCTGTGGTATTGCTCCCCTCGCTAATCTCAGGGCAAGGCTGGCAGCTGAGAAACTCAAAGCTTACCGGCTGGTAGAGGAAGGGGATAACGCCCGTTCAGCTCTCAATAAGAAGCTGGCTATGGCCTTACATGAATCTGTCAATAAAACATAAGGAATTAAAAATTTGGGCCCCAGTGTGCTGTAAATGCTTCATACAGTGAAAATAGTTCTCTACAACCATCCAAGTCCATCGCAGACCTCCCAGAAATTTTACATTTCACTTGTTAGGGCATGGGCAGCCCACAGAGCTCATGCTCCAGTCGCAGTGTTGCAAAGTTATCTTTGCAGACGGGCCTCTTGGAAGGTGGGTACAAACTCACACCTCAGAATTGGTACTCATGTTCACACCCCCTCCTGAAACTTCTAGTGACTGTCTAGTACTTTCCAGGTTTTATATCTACAGCGGGGGGGATCTTATTTGAGGTAAACTTTGAACAGCTCCTTTCTTTTTACACAGAGATCATTTGGACTGATTCTAACGCTGAGTGATTTTGCAGGACAGCCACTTCTGTCTTCTGACTTCCCAAATTTCTCTCTCCTTTTAAGAAGGACTTTAGTTCCAGTTTGACCTTAAGTTGTCCCTGGAGTTTGGCCAGCTCCTTCCACAGGCAGCCGGTTTTTATTATCTCTGATGCAAACCGGTTCCTGCTCACACATTACAGCTTGCACGTGATCACATTTCTTAAGTACCTGTTAGTACTCAGCCATGTACTTCTGAATAAAGAGGAATTCAGGGTAGCTTTTGTTAATTCTAGTGACTTTTGGATTGATCCTCTGAATAACCTCTTTTCTTGTATTTTCAACCCGATTCATACTACGAGATACGTAATGCTTTTATCAACAGCCAGTAGACTATTTTTGGCAAGCTGCCTTGAGCCTGACATCAGTGCCACATCAGCAGTTGACTTTGGTGCTCAGCATCTTTTCACATGTCTTTGAACGATCCATGTGCTACTGGTGTGCTACTGGTTACACAGTCTTACAACAGTTTTGTCCAAAAGCCAGTTCTCTCCTGCTGGGCTGTGTAGGGCTAAGGTTTAATTAATTAGTTCCCAGACCCCTAACCTTACTGCTCCTGAGTTTCCTCACACATTTTTTGTGTTTCTTTTTTAAACAAAAGAGGGCCACCCTCAAACAATTCTACCAGAGTGCTCTGCTTTTTGTGCATTGATTCTTGTTTCACTGTTGCCACTGCTACTTACAATGGAAAATCGTGTCTCTGCAGTGGTGAAGACAGTTTGCCTGGTGTCCTACTGCTTAAGTGAATGGTTAGTGAAGTGACCCAGATGGTTATGGGCATTATTCAAACTGCCTTGTCATTTTGTCACTAGTTGTAACCACTGGAAAGTTTCCTTTGTCCCTTGGAAACTTTCATAATTATTAGTCACATAATTCATTTGCTTTGTTCATGTCCCATTGGCTGCATGATGAAAGGAAGTCTGGCACATGGGAGTCAACTGCTCCCTGCCCTGGCACAGCCTTCTCATCTTTGGTGTTTGCACTTTCTGTCTAAGAAGGAGTTAATCTGACCCTCAGTCATATTACAGTAGATGACTTTGTTGTAAAAAATAAACACTCAACATGCTATTGGCATGTGTAAAAATATAAGACAATTTAAACAGTCCTTCAATTGTGTTTGCCAGGGGCAAAGCCTCAGCTGGAGCACCACATCCAGCTACATGTGATGCATTTCAGGAGGGCTGTAGAGAGGAGTTAGGAGAATAAAGCTTGGGATACAAAACACGATCTGCAAGAAAAGATTGAAAGAAGTAGACTTGTTTATTTTTAAAAAGATGATTGAGGATAACATAATCTTCAAGACTGAAAGGTGGCCACACAGAGGAATTATCTGTTCTCCCCCACTTGTATTAGACATTAGCACAGACTTTCTAGCGGTATGGACAGTGCTAGATGAGACTGACTGAGGAGCTTGCAGTGCCTTCATCATCACAGGCTTTTAAAAACTGTTAAGCAGCTGTTTCTCAGGAGTAGTTTCAGTCTGGATTATCCAGCCCAAGCATAGGGATGGACTCTCAAGGACCTTTCCAGCCCTTTTTTCTGTAATTCAGTGACATTTCCTGTTCCAGCTTCTAGCATATGTCATACAGGCATACAATGACAACATGTTTTACAGTTTCTAACTTAGTAACAGACTCTGATGTGCAGAGTTCAAGGAGAAAGGAAAGTGAAAGCAGGAATAACAGTAAATGCTATTTCGCAGCCTTTTTGTTAATATTTTTTGATAATCTGATTTGGGCTCTGGCATTGGCAAGAGACAAAGGTCTTCATCGTGTCCTAGTTTGGTGGATATAAAAGGAGCATGTTATTTGCTTTTAATGTGTAGAGGGTGAAGGAACTGAGGACAGTTCCGGGCTTTGAGGGTGAAGGAACTGAGGATAGTTCCGGGCTTTGAGTGGACGAGGGAGTCATACAGCATGAGTTCCCAGCAAGGCAATTCTAGTAAATGTAAACCTGTAATCCAGACAAAATTTTCTGAAAGTGTTGCAATCTTCCAGCAGGTCCTGGGAAATTGATTTATCTTCATTTCTGAGACTCCCTACAGAGATAATAATTTCTGTGTGTGTCACGGTGTTGGATTTGATGTTATTTGAATGAGCAAATGAAAAGCTGTTAGAGATTCTCAAATAGGAAGGCACTACAGTAGGCTTTTCACTCCTACACAATGCTTTCCAACCTTAACAGGCAATCTGAGAAGTAGGCTATTGTCCTCTGACCACTTGCCAAATAAAGATCAGTCACAATTGCTTCACAGAGGCTTTTGTCCAGCATGGCACTGCAGCTACACAAGTCGCAGCTGGAAGAAATTATGCCAATTTGAATGCTAGTAGATGCAACACAAAGAAAAGCAAACATGTTTCTATGCCCTGCTAAAAACCAGGCAGCACGTGGGGTAAGATACGGCCTAACCTTTTCCACAAGAGGAGATGATTCAATGTTGAACAAAGGACAGAGAGGTCAGCGTGACACCAAAGAACATGGTACATACGGTATGTTTTGTGCCACTTTAAGTACACCCCTTACCTGGCAGTACTCAATATCCAGGGATAGTAGGAAGCATCTGCTGGGAGAAATACGTATTTGCACTTGACAATCCTGTGAAAGCAGAGTTGCAGTTGAAGTAGTTCTACAGTAACAGGAATGTGACTCACACAAGACAACAGACAGTGAGATGTGGTGGCAGGTGACCCCAAGCCATGTCCTTCACAGCACAGGATTTAGGTTGATCAAAACACAGAAATGCCTATGTAGGAAAATTTCAAACTTTCAGTGCTGTTACTTTTTAAAGGAGCCTCACTATTCTCTTTCCCAATTCCCAAGTTTTGATCATTTTGCCATAGTGTCTATAGAATACTTTGCATTAAATCATTACCCAAATAATCCAGCTTTTCTTCTGTTTACCACAGTCTGGCTTTGGGTAACCCGCCTTTTCCTATCAGCGTTTGAATATCATTTCCTTCTTTTTAAATTTAAAAATATACTTTACAAAATTTTCTAAAATGAAGCATTTAAGTAACATCACTTTTTTTTGGAATTAAAAGATTTTGAAAAGACAGGATGCTTTCTGAAGGAAGTATTTTCTTGCTTCACAGGCCTGCTGATTCACAGCATGACAACACCAGGGTCCCAGAACTAACACTGTGTTTGGCCAAGACGAGCTGATTGGTTGCTGTTAACCTTGAGCAAGACAGGTTATTCTGCACAGCAGGGGAAAACAGCTGTAGGATTTTGTCCTTATGGTAGTCATCTGTCACGAAAAACACATCTTGGACAAGTCACTCAGGATCTTTTAGTGTGCACTGGGATTCCCTGCCAATGTCAAACTCCTGAAAAGCAGCAGCCACCAGTAGGAATTCACATCTCCACTCGCTTCCAGTAACAAAGCCTGACAGAGTGGGAAAGCGGTGATTTTCCAGGGGCTGAACGAGCACAGACTGCAGTGATAGACACGCTGGGCTTCTGGGGAAATGTGACAGCTGACGTGTTTAAACACCTTCCTCCATTTTCCATCATCGTCCTCCCCTACACGGCGTTCAGTGGACGACGGCTTTTGGACTCACTCGTGCCTTAGGTGGCAGCACCAGTGAGCGCAGTGATGCGCCTTGCACCTGCAACAAGGGTATTCTGCAACACGGCAGCACTGATGTAGCAGCTCATTACCAACAAAGGAGGATGCTCCCTTACCTTCCTACATCCCCCTCCCATTCCCAGACACAGTTCTGGCCCTTCGCTCACACTGGCGATAGCTCTCGTCTGACTCGTGAGCAGGTTCAACTCACTAAATCTACAGAAAGTACCCATCAAAACCTAGTCTTTTGCCAGCTGATGGAACTGAAGCGGCTTTACATTGGCACCAGCACGAGTGTAACGGAAGCAGCAGAAGTGCATGACTTGCAGTGGGTTCAGCCTTTTTGGAAGCATCAAACTATTAGAATGACTCAACATCTCACAGGACTTAGCCACAAGTACCTGGCACAGCAAAAACATTTGAGGGGTTGCAGTATGCATCCTGCCTTTAAAGCCACATCCTAATACCTTTGGCCTCCTGTCTAGCTTGCAGTGTGAGCAGGAGGTGGCATTAACCACTGGACTTCACACAGTGCGCTAACTTTTTCCGACCTTCTTCAAGGTCGTAGAGCAGAGACTGCAAACAAGGCACAGCCATCTGACAGCCTGCAGGCTGCCAGCTGGACCATGTGTAAAACCTCATCCAAGGACTTCGGATGGGCTCCTACAGTACAGCTAAAAATGCAGTCGGGGTCTAGCTAATTCATGCAGGAGATGGGTTGGCCTTGTTTCAGCTCTAAGGCTGTGGG
The DNA here is from genome assembly GCF_965638725.1 of Aptenodytes patagonicus. Taxonomy (NCBI): domain Eukaryota; kingdom Metazoa; phylum Chordata; class Aves; order Sphenisciformes; family Spheniscidae; genus Aptenodytes; species Aptenodytes patagonicus. The sequence continues at coordinate 194,818,999 of NC_134949.1, read as the reverse complement.
GAATCCAGTCCTGTAGAATCAAAGAACCAGCCTACAAATTTCATTGCTTTTCATTTCAAATGCAAAGCCAGCAAGAAGGCAGGGAGAAGAGAGACAAAAAAGCAATTAAGAGTGACATAGATGAACAAGAGAAGATAGTGCAAATGAAGGCTGAGACAAGAGACACGAGGAGAACGGGCATGTATAAATTGTGCAGAAGCTTTTACTGGTGCTAGACTGTCTGAAACAACAAGAGGGGTTTTGTAAGTGAAAAGAATAAGGGATCTTTTGAAAACAGATGGGCTGCCAGTTCTGTAATAGTTGACATGAGGATTAAGGCATTTAGGTAACTTGTTCCAGAGGAAAGTGCTACTGGTGAAAGCTGCTTCTCTTGACACCTTCAGCAGTCTGAGAGCCAAAATGTTCCAAGGAAAGTGGCTGGAGGTTGAGCTGAATTTAGGTGGGAGAGGTGCAAAGAGTGAACAATGATGTGTACAATATAGATGAACTTACTCTCTCTACACTGTTCTCATTAAATGGACCTAGGTTTGCCTCCAATTTTTAGCTGATCTCTCTTAGCCTGGTGAGGAGTGTACTGTGAAAATGCTTGGAAAGCCAGAGCTTTGATTATATCAGAGGGCAGTGGTGGGAGGCCGATTATTATTTTGTAAAGTTCTCAGAGCGTAAGTTTTGGAGGCAAAAATGGGAAAAAAAGTCTTGAATGAAAATCAAGAGCAAAATATGTCCCCCAGATTTCTGTCAGGATGCTAACAACTGCTCATCCTAAACCGAAGGTCTAACCTCATATCTTCAAATATTAGGCTAGACATGGTAATGTTAAAATACTTCATGTGCACTAGCGCTTAAGGTGCTGCCGCAAAAGGTGCAGCTGAGTCTATAGAGCAGATGATCCTCTTTAGTATACATTAAGCCTAAAGACATGCCATGACGCCGATGTTAAGTATTGCACTGTAAATACAGAGATGTATGTTCAAACACTGCTCTGAGCTCATATAGGCTTTGCTCTGTTGATTCTGGTTGACTGTGGCCATTGGGGTGAGGAGTCAAAGGTGTCAAGGTGTAATAGTAGTCACTTTGAATTTTTGATGACGGAGACTGGCTGGTTTTATGCATTAGTCTATCTTGGCTCCAGTATGTCTCCAATTTAAAACCTTATCAAGCGTACACAGAAATGTTTGCCATCACTGAACGCCACATACCCAGATATCATCATCACCTCCACCCCACTCCCAATCTTACTTCATACTTGAAGAGGTGCTTCCAAACATGAACTTTGAAAGGTACACTCTTCAAAGGGCAGTCAGGAGCTCTGTGGGACAGGTGAAAATATAGCATAAATCTCCTCTCTCAGAACTGCATCTCGGCTCTTGCTGCCTGCGTTCTGGGCCCAGATTTGAATGTCTGAACTTTTCCCCGAATAGCGCATGACAGAGCAAGTTTGTGCCAGGTTCCAAAACCGGCTCCCAGAGACCTCTCCTGACCACAGATAGGAGCCAGTGCAAGTAGCATGACCTTACTGTGGGGTCACTCTGCGCTGCTGTATTAAAAAGTAAGCTTTTTGCTTTCTGCTTTACACTTCCGTAATTCCATTAATGGATTAATGTCTGAGTTACTGCAAGCACTACAAAGAGAAAATACAGCACCTACAAAACAAAAGTGTGATCACAAGAAAACTAGGAAGAGTAGCACAAATTAGAGCTGTTTATATATTTGTAGAGAATGCATAAGATCCTGTAGCAAATGCATCATGACTTTTGGTAATATAGTGCTGTATTTTATATCAACTGTAAATTAATCACAAACATTTGTTAACATAAACCTTGTCTATGGAATACCAATTTACTATGCCTTAATACTTTCGAGACATTCAACATGTTAATTAATAACAGTGGCAATAATGATGATGCATCAGCTAAAATATTATGCCAACTGAGTTCATACACAGTAATAATTCAGACCATCCTTTTTCTTAGTTTAAAAATGCTCAAATGCACTTCCTTGCAGAGCAAGCATTGAAAAACAAGTGGGAAATCATAAAAGAATTGTACCCAAGATTTTGCAAATCATCATTGTTTGGCTTCATTTCCTGCTACTATACACTATTAGCATATGAATTTGTGTTTGAACTAAGTCAAAATAAAGCCATGGTGTCACTTGCCAGAGCATGGAAAATAAAACATTGTACTGTAAATCACAGCTCTTTCCTTGCAAGCTGCATGATTAAAAAATGTAACTACAGTCATCTTAATATTACTACTGTATCACACACCAGACAAAACCTGAACACATATATTCAACAGTCTTTACCTCTCAGATTTCTACCGGACATTTGCGTTAAAAGACTCAAGTTACCTGATCACCAGTACATTCTCCATGGGTTATATATGCAAGTCCCTGTGTGCAGTATATGCAGTCAGTAGCTTTCCTATTTTTCGTATAAAAAAATATTTATTAGCTAACAGTCGTTAACATTGTATGCATGTTAATATAATTTTTAATTCTTTGAGATAGATATATGGATGATAACAGTATTGTTGAAATATTGGGGGGATAGCACAAGTCTGTCTTTCTCCCCTTTGTGCCTCCTGGTAAATCCATAGCTATTCCTAGTTACAGTTTTTAAGCTAGTAGGTCCTTCATATTAACGGTATAAAAGGGCAAATAAAGGACTTCAAAATTCTGAGTAGGACTGAAATTGCACTGATAGTCAAAAGAGGCTGGAGCAGTGCCTGCTGCTGTTTACGTCTCTGCAACTGGGCTTGAGCACGGGGGTGCAACGCTTACATGCTTTGTAATACTCGGCTTTCTTCCTCGAGGCTTTAAAAGGGTCTCATTCCATATACAGCACTTCTGAGCTGTAGGTAGTGAGTCTTCGGGGTACTTCTGTGTGGTCTGCGTTACTGCCCACAGGTACAGGTTATGAATAAAGGAACTGAAACCAAAAGCTAGAAGCCCAAATTGAGTGCCAAGAGCAAGACCTGAGCATCACAGGAAGCTCCTACCTCCTCTGAGAATCAGAAGAAAGTTACTTTGATTCCTAAATACAGATTTACAAGCTTAGCCCTGAACACCCTAGAAAGCGGCACTGCTCCAGCAGGGCCGGGACACGGGGCTTTCCAGCTGTCAGTCCAAAACCCAGCCCTTTTTCATACTTCTCCTTCAGGGTTAACATTTTGTAACTTGGGGATGCAAGGCCAAATGCCACACTGTGAAAACAAACCCTGTAGCTCTCTGAAGACCAAACTCCTGCATCAGCACCACTGAAATATTTTATCATGGCAAGATCTCGGGTTCTTACTATCCTTCTTGAATATCCATGATCTCCATAGTTTTGTTTTCCTACCTATGGAAATATGTAATAATTTGTCACAACTGCATTAAATCAAAAGAGAAGCTACGAATGAATAAACACATTTGGTCAATATAGCTACCAACCACCACGGTTGTTTTCAGGAATGGAGAATATCATCAGAAATCAAGGAAATTATGAAGAAGAATTTTCATGGCCCTTAATTTTCAGTGGGCCACAACAATCAGAAGACTCAGCCTTTGTGTTTGCACTTCTCATGTGAAATCCTCAGAAAAAAAGAATTGCAAGTAAAAATCCCTGCCCCAAGCCTCTGTCTGCCTAGGTGAAACTCCAAGTAGTACAGACATGTTGCTCCTACAAGTGGTCAGGTTGTTCCTCTGGCAAAGCTGACCCTCAGCGAAGCAGATTGCTTATAAGGCAGGTCTGCGTGCAGAAACCAAAACGGCGCCCTTTGTGTTCAGCAGCAGCAGAATTGTTCAATGAACTAATGGAGAATTTGCTTTTTATCTGTCTGCATTTCTTATATGAAGCATGTGAGTGTGGGCTTTGGATAAAAGCCAAGTCTTTAAATAGCACTGGCTGCCAGCAGAAATCCAAAGGAGTGGATAATAAACTCAGATTAATAGAAAGAAAGAAAAACTGTCCCCATTGCCACGGCATTGCTCTTATTGCCTGGCTGGGGCTTGCCCCCTTTGCCTTGCCGCAGAGGAGTTTGAAAACAGAGGCCAGTCTCTACCCTGCTATTTAGGGGCTGACCACAGCTCTGAGCAGCACCAGCACACCGTACCCTGCACGCTCTCACCGTGTGTCTGCAGCACCCACTGTAACCAAAACCAACTCCTCAGCTTCTCTCTCGGATGTTTAGCACAAACCCATTTGTAAATGGTGAGGAAATGCACCAAAAAGACAAGCAGAATCATTTACATACATTTGATGTTCAGCATAGTGCATCTGTTGCATGGTTTCCATATTCATGCTGTTCTCGGTGGAGAATCATTTGCTTTGTGCTATAAGAGCATACGCCCCCGAGCCGCCGCCTTTTCTCTGCATTCACTTGCTCCTGTATATATTAATTATTTCAATGGGATTTCTTCCTGGTTTCCTATCCCCGTAGAGTAATAATGATTTGTTCTATCAACCCTCACAGTAGGTGGATAAACATTACTAGCCTCATTTCATGCATGGAGAATCTGAGACGGGAGGGTTATGCACTGACTGCCGTCGCAGAGGAGAGCGGCTGTAAAAACTGGTTTTGGCACGCAGGAATTTCTTTGCTGCCTCCCAGGTGTGTACTGTGCTCCCGCCCATGCTGTTGAGCTTTTCAAAACTGAAGGACGGCGTAACCCTTTAGGAAAAAAATAACAAAACCAGACCTAACAGGAACTGTGCGCATTGTGGTCACAGTGGTTTTCATTTACAACAGAAAAATATGTATGCTCAACTTTGGATGTGCATATATGTCTTTTCTATCTCCCAACGCACTTTGCTTGCTTGCACACATGTAAATGTTTGTGGGTTGAGGTGTGCACGTATGTCAGGATGTCCCAGATGGGAAATTTGCTGTCATTTAATGCCCAGTGAGCCACAGGTAGAGGAATACAGGACTAGACCACATTGCAGAACAACTCAAAAATAAGACAGATTGGGGGGGGGCCTGTGGCTGCCCAAAAGGCTGCGGAGGGTGGACGTGATTCCTTGGCACGGCTGAAACAAAGCAGCCTGACCTTGCAGCACCTCTGTAATCCTTCGCTTACGCAGGGATATCCAACACCGCCTTGGCTGGGCATTTGGGCACAGTCATTAAACAGTAAGGAAGCTGATGGCAGCTAAACCACCTGACGTGTGAGGGTTTTACTTGCTCTTTCAAATGTCAAAACCAGGTCAGAACTATGAGGCAGCAAAATTAGACCAGGAGAAATCCTCAGGGTGGCAGCTAATGCAATTAGCATAGCTGGGAGCTGGTGAGGAAGAGCAGGCAGCAGTCCTCCCTCACCTCAGCATGGCCCCACAGCTCACCGAGGGTTATTTCAGGCCAGAGAAACAGCCAGAGGTGATTCCCTAGCCTCCTCGCAACCTTCTTGCTCCCTCTTCCTTCCTAGAAATGTCCCTCCCTGAGACTGCCCATGATTGATAAGTTAATAAAAGGGATTCAACGATACAGGAGATCTTTTCCAAGCCCTTTATCCCATAAAACCTACAAATCAATGCAGAGGAAGGTAACATTTCAGTGTTAAATTTCCCAGCCTCCAGCAGTCCTTGGCTGAAGGGCTTCTTCCTGAGCCACAAGTGCTTAATAGCCCCTTCTGCATTTTTTCCATGACTCTCTAATTGCTTTTGCAATAATCTAAACTTTTGGCATCCACAGCATCCTTGAGCAGTAAGTTCCGCAATATAACTATGCACAGGGTGTTAAAAGGAGCCTTCTTTTGTCTCTTCTGAACCTGTCACCTCATCATTTTCTTGATGTTCCCATAGTTCCTGTATGCTGACAGGCAGTGAATAATTGACCTTTTTCAACTTTTTCAATGCCGCTGTTAATTTCAAAGTCCGCCATCATACCCACCACCCCAGAGATCTCTTTTTAAAGCTGGTGTGTCCTATTCCAGTTTATTATTTTGCTCCTTGCCTCTCTTCTTGGTACTGTTACTACTTTTATCACACCCTTTTGACACTGGGAGGCCAGAACTGCACATGGCATTTGACATTTGGGCATACAACAGTTACATACAAAATGTCTATGTGTGTATATGTATATATTTTTACGCTGTGTGTGTGTGTATACAGACATATATATGACAGGGATGTTTCTGGTTTTATTCTGTGTTTCCTTCTTAAAATTTCATTAACAGTTTAGTCTTCTGATCAGCACTGAGAACTGCTCTTATCTTTTCACAGAAGTATCTATTAGCACTTCAGGCAACTCTGCCCTGAATTGTTTTCATTAGCTAAACTGCTTTTTATATCTAAAGCTTCTCGGTAGAAATACACGAGATGGGCTGGTTCCTCCATTTCTCCTCTCTACCTACAGTATCACGGCCCTGCAGGTAGACTTCCATGTGCCCACTGGCCCAGTGAAGGAACCAAACAGTGAGGAACATCCTGGTTCCTCCTGTGTGAAAGTACTGACAAATAATACAGAAAGTTTTTTGATAAATACGGAAACTGTGCAGCCAAGTGTCCATGTAGAATGAGGCAGGCTGAGCTCCACAGGGATCTGAGCATCAGACAGACCCCTAAATCCACTTTGATACAGGTTATGATCCATCCTGTATTTACAACACTCACAGGGGAATGGGAGGACCCAGCCCCCAGCCCCTTTTTCAGTAAATGTTTGTTCTGCAGAGGAGGATGGAAATCTCCATCATCAGGAGAACTGAAAAACAAGGTAGACAAACATCTCCCCAGAGTGGTCCATGTCTAACTAATCCCCCTGATGCGAGAAGACTGGCTGATTGACCTCTCAAGGTCCTTTCCTACCCTTATCTTAAAGTGCCTAAGATTATCAGCCATCTCACAGGCAGATAAACAGATCAGCCCTTATTTTCTCAGAGCACATTTGTGGGGGACAATTTGCAAAGAGCTGCTTCTACCGTCCTTCCATTAAAATTCCCCATTTCATAGCGTCTCCTACAGTACTGCTGTACTTTTCTAAAACAATATAAACCAGAGCAATTCAAAATCACTCAGAAGCTGGGTGATACCTCCTAACCCTCCAACATATCCTTTGTTGCTCACGTCCCTTTCTGATTTTCACAGAAGGGGGGAATATAGTAGACACAAAATCCTTACCAGAAAATAATAAATAACAAATCTGTCTTGGGATCTTTGAAAATAATAGCAGGTTTATATTTGCAGCTGACAGGTGTTATGAATTTGAGCTACTGGATTGCCGTTTAGGAAGCTGTTTTCCAAAATGCAGTCTTTTAGTCCTGTTGCCTGCTTTCCCCTACAGTATTTTAAAGTGATGCTTTGCACAGCTGGGAGACCAAAAGGTTGTTCTACCCATTTCCTTATAATGCCACCTTTATTCCTGCCATTCTCCTGGAGCATCTGCAGCAAGGTTTGCTTTATAAACGTAACTGAGTGTGTTCCTTATTTATTACCTGCTGGCAAATCCAGTGCCAGAATTTTAGGAATAACACCATTAACATGCCGCATGCTCTGATGATTATTTGTCTATTGACAAGACCAAGAGCTCACACTGCATAACAATGAATTAAAAAGCACGCAGCGATGGATTAAAATGGCAGAACTCAATTTCAGGCTTCAAAACATTTGTGAAGCAAATGCCATTTTGAAAAATGGCAACTGAGTGAGTGTCGCATGGCAGGATTAGCCCCTCTAATGGTTAAAAACTCAATAGACCCAAGCTCATCACATGGGGATGCTAATTATCTGGAGAGAATGGTATCTGTGTGCAGCATCCAACTGGCCAGGAGCCCAGAAAGGCTCTATCAGTTACAGGCCCAAGATCAAATTTTTCTTGTGCTGGTCCTGGGGAATTCCAGGTGATATGGGAATGACACCAACACCAGTGGAAAAAGCTCTGGCCTCCTACCAAGGTGAGTAGAGCCCTGCTTGCCATCCACCAGCTCCTGCCCCGCCATCTAGTGGGGTGTCTCCCTATGTCACAGGCACCCTGTCCTGGTTTCATTATTGTTACTATTTTACTTTATTTTATTTCAGTTATTAAACTGTTCTTACCTCAACCCACGGGCTTTCTCAGTTTTACTCTTCCAATTCTCTCCCCCGTCCCACCGCGGGGGGGGAGAGTGAGCGAGTGGCTGAGCGGTGCTTAGTTGCCGGCTGAGGTTAAACCACAACAGTCCTTTTTGGTGCCCAACATGGGGCAAGAAGGGTTTAAGATAATAACAGATTAACCAGAGCGTATTAAGGAATTTATATCTGTTAACAGTTGCGGGTCACAATATTTATTCATCTGTTCTCGATATTAGTTTATCTGATCTGCATCATGCTCTTTTTTTTGCTGTAAATGTTAAAGATTGGTGTTGGTTTTTGCCATTTGCCGTGCTCTGCAGTGATTAGTGATGTTTTGCCTGGGAGGTTTGTTATTAAAACACTGGCCTTGAGCTTAATCTGGTATTTGAGCTTTGTACTGAAGCTATTACTGTACTTCAGGTACTACCTCGTGGAGACAACTAGCAATTATAGTTCTTCCTCTGAGAGGTTTTTTATGGAGGAAATACAGAATGGCACCTTTGCTACCTTCTTCTATGATGTTTCCTCCTTCATTACAGTAACTTTTCAATATCTTGAACATCCTTGGGTAAAGATACCTCTATTGGTATTTCTTGGGAATATTGTTTCAGTTTTGTCTAAGGTTAATAAGCAATTTAAGAATATCATCCAGAGATCTGCCCCAAGGCTGGATAGTTATGAGTGGCAGGGTGTGTGGGATAGCATGGGCAAGTACCTAGGACGCACCCAAATAAGTAGAAAGTCTTACATCTGGAGGGCAAACACAGAGATCTAGCGGGGGGAAAGTCTTCTTTGAGTCTTCTCTATGGGGATTGCTAAGTTAACTGAGGATACAGTTCAGCTCAGCATCTTCGGGGAGAAAAATTAGGCAGAGAGGTTAGTTGGCCTTAGAAAAAAGCTGTTCAACTTTAAAGGGGTGTCTGTAGATCATAGAATCATAGAATCATAGAATCATTGAGGTTGGAAAAGACCTCTAAGATCATCGAGTCCAACCGTTGACCCAACACCACCATGTCCACTAAACCATGTCCCTGAGCGCCGCATCTACACATCTTTTAAATACCTCCAGGGATGGTGACTCCACCACTTCCCTGGGCAGCCTGGTCCAATGTTTAACCACTCTTTCAGTAAAGAAATTTTTCCTTACATCCAATCTAAACCTCCCCTGGCGCAACTTGAGGCCATCTCCTCTCGTCCTATTGCTTGTTACTTGGGAGAAGAGACCGACACCCACCTCGCTACAACCTCCTTTCAGGTGGTTGTAGAGAGCGATGAGGTCTCCCCTCAGCCTCCTTTTCTCCAGGCTAAACAACCCCAGTTCCCTCAGCCGCTCCTCATAAGACTTGTTCTCCAGACCCCTCACCAGCCTCGTTGCCCTTCTCTGCACACGCTCCAGCACCTCAACGTCCTTCTTGTAGTGAGGGGCCCAAAACTGAACACAGTATTCGAGGTGCGGCCTCACCAGTGCCGAGTACAGGGGCACGATCACTTCCCTACTCCTGCTGGCCACACTATTTCTGATACAGGCCAGGATGCCATTGGCCTTCTTGGCCACCTGGGCACACTGCCGGCTCATGTTCAGCCGGCTGTTGACCAACACCCCCAGGTCCTTTTCCGACAGGCAACTTTCCAGCCACTCTTCCCCAAGCCTGTAGCGCTGCATGGGGTTGTTGTGGCCGAAGTGCAGGACCCGGCACTTGGCCTTGTTGAACCTCATACAATTGGTCTGGGCCCATCAATCCAGCCTGTCCAGGTCCCTCTGCAGAGCCTTCCTACCCTCCAGCAGTTCAACACTCCCGCCCAACTTGGGGTCGTCTGCAAACTTACTGAGGGTGCACTCAATCCCCTCATCCAGATCATCAATAAAGATATTAAACAAGACCAGCTCCAAAACTGAGCCCTGGGGAACACCGCTCGTGACCGGCCGCCAACTGGATTTGACTCCATTCACCACAACTCTCTGGGCCCGGCCGTCCAGCCAGTTTTTGACCCAGCGCAGAGTACACCTGTCTAAGCCGTGAGCCGCCAGCTTCTCTAGGAGAATGCTGTGGGAGACGGTGTCAAAGGCCTTGCTGAAGTCCAGGTAGACCACATCCACAGCCTTTCCCTCATCCACTAGGCGGGTCACCTTGTCATAGAAGGAGATCAGGTTGGTCAAGCAGGACCTGCCTCTCATGAACCCGTGCTTGCTGGGCCGGATCCCCTGGTTGTCCCGCTCATGCCTTGTGAGCGCCCTCAAGATGAACCGCTCCATAATCTTCCCCAGCATCAAGGTCAGGCTGACAGTCCTGTAGTTCCCCGAATCCTCCTTCCGGCCCTTCTTGTAGATGGGCGTCACATTGGCAAGCCTCCAGTCGTCCGGGACCTCCCCCGTTAACCAGGACTGCTGATAAATGATGGAGAGTGGCTTGATGAAACTTCCAACTAGATGGAAGTTGCAACCTTGGCTCAAGTTGCGGTAAAACCAGCTGCGGTGTGAGACAGAGCCATGAGCAGCCTCACTGGGACCCTCTTCCCCCTCATCTCAGCAGCTGCGTTTGCGCTGAGGCCCTTCCCTCGCTCCCCGCCTGCATTAGGCTGCAGCCATGCCGGGCCTGGCTCTATATCTTGCTCATCCCAGCCCTGGTTTGACTTCGGACCTTGGTCCCACTCCACTGGCCTCGCTGGGGCACCGTGGGACTGAGCCCTTGCTGGGGGGGATGCTGCCCCTGCCTGCCTCGCCACCACCCGCACACCCAGCTTCCCTTCCCTTATGTAGCAGACCCTGCTGCTCCATGAGAAGTTGGATTCAGCTCACTTAACAAAGGGATCTAGTGGCGAGCCATCTCTACTGTGGAGGTTAAATAGGATGAATTCCACCCTCATTCTTTGCAAAGCAATTGAACCAGCCAGGTGTGCACTGATTTTTTTTTTTTTTTTTTTTTTTTTTTTTTTTTTTTTTTGTGGATGAATTTCTAAATCTTCCACTCTGCTGTAAGAGGAGATCTCTCTGCAGAGACATCCAGGCTTTACTGCCTGCGGATTAAGCAGAGTCCCGGCAAGCACAAGTAGCTAAATCCCTGCTCACCTTTCCCTTAGGTTTGGCATGGAAGGAGCCCTTTCTGCAGCTTGTATCTAATCTGAGTCAAAGGACTGTACCACACTGTATTTAAATAGGACTAAAGTAGGGACTCGTACCAGGATTAAATCTCTGGGCACTGCAGAACCTGAATGCTTCTCTGCCTGCACACATGTGATTTCCACGCAGACCCATCTTGCCATGCAGGACAACAAACACATCCCTCTCTGACGACATCCCTTTTCCAAACCCTCTTGTCCATTCTGAATAGGGATACGAGGATATTATTTTTATCCCAATTGTGTAACCAGTCTAAACAGGTGTAAACGACAGTACATAGTTCATCTAAGAATCACTGGGTGACACAGAATAGGGCTAGAAAGGACCTAGAGGCATTCTGTCCCTCTGTTGTGGGGCAGGATCAGCTATTCTCTGTCATTCATGGTGGATCTAACATGCTTTCTGAGCTCACCTGAGCAGGTTTCTAGCCTATTCTCAAAAACCTGCAAGGACAGAGTACTAGGTAGACAGCCTATTCCTTGCTTCTCTATTGACAGTACTGGAAAGCATTTCCAATGCCTAATCTAAAACTTCCTGGCAGCAAAATAAACCAACTCATATTCCTTCTACTCATTCTTGCTGCTCTTCTGAACCCTTGCCGATTAGTCCATACCTTTTTCAAAGTGCGTTGCTAAAACTGGAGTCGGTGTTCCAGGAGGTATTAGCAGCACTGAACAGAGCTCAGCCCCTCACATCTTTAAGACAGCAGAAGTTTCTTACACATAACATCACCACTTACATACTCCAATATGGCGTGGGCTTTTCTTAAAACAGGTAAGACAGATGATATCAGGAAAAATTTCTTCACTGAAAGGGTTGTCAAGCACTGGAACAGGCTGCCCGGGGAAGTGGTGGAGTCACCATCCCTGGAGGTATTTAAAAGACGTGTAGATGTGGTGCTTAGGGACATGGTTTGGTGGTGGACTTGGCAGTGCTAGGTTAATGGTTGGACTTGGTGATCTTACAGGTCTTTTCCAACCTAAACGATTCTTTGGTGCTATGATTCTGGTTCAGCTTTGGATCTGCCAGTAACCCAGATATTTTCTACAGAACTGCTGCCCAGTTCTCTGTCCTGTGTCTGTAGCTGATCATTTCTGCTCTGCACTCAAGAGCATGACGTCAGAGCAGCCATATGGAGTCCAGCATCAGCTCAGCATCCCCTGGCATTTGCAGCAGCAGAAGCCTAGGGAAGAGCAGAGGACCAGGGCCAGTATAAGGCAGCACTTCCCCCATACACCCTCTCAGCTTCTAGCAGTGTGTGGCTCAGAGCTTGCCTGAACGTCGTGTTGCATCTTTGTGTTTAAAAGCCTTCGATAGATTTTCCTTTAGTAAATTTGTTTGACTGCTCATTGACCTACTGGCCTTGTCCAAGTGCCTTCTAATGATTCAGGCCATTTGTCCCATGTGTCAAGATCATTTTTTAATTCTAATCTCAATCTCCAATACACTTGTGGTCCTTCCCAACATAACGTTGTCTGCAATTTTAGTGAATGCACCCTCTGTTCCAGCATTCAGCACATTAGTGAAACACTGAATGGTAGCAGACCCAAGACAGGAGCAGGCCTTTCTACCATAGTTCTTTTAGTCACATGGATCTTTATAAGGTTACTAAGTCTAAAATGTGGCTGCAGCTTTGGGCAGCACCTTGCTTCAAAGGTGCTTCTTTTCTTGGCAATTCCAGTCCTGTTTTTCCTGAAAACGCATTAGTCGCAGCGGAGCCTGACACCCTCACGCATCCCCACTGGCAGGGTTTTAGGTAAGCTGAACTGGTGCGTCTAATGTCACCGATAAAAAGGCTTTTTGTTGCTGCGCAGTGACCTCTCTGTCTGTTTGAAGAAGTGCAGCAAGGCCGTCAAGCAAAACAGCTGTGGGTGTACAGCCAAGGAAGATGCAGAGGAATTTCGGGGACCCAGCTGCAACAGGAAGAATTGTAAATACTGTAAACGTCAGGGTAGCAACACCTACATTTCTTCTGAGTGCAGGAGGCGTTGTTGCTGAACTGAAGACCTTTCTTGTATTCTAAGAAGTGATGCCTTTGTCTGGAATATCTTCATCCATCTAATCCAGTCTAACATACTCCATTATTTGTGAACAGATCAGACCTGATAAGCTCCACTGATGATCAAAGCTCAACTCTTTCAAGTACCAATTTTGGGATCTGGGATTCTGGCTTAGTACACTGCCAACGTAGATCTAAATTACAAATTTTGGCTCGAGATCCAAAAGGCTCCAAGGATTGCCAGGGACTGAAAGGCTGAATTGCGTAACCTAAACACACCTGAAAGAGTCAAACTGATGGCTTGGTTTTCTGAAGTCAATTCCCAATTAACAAGAAGGTTTAGTACCTAGAGATCAAATCTTTATTGCCCTGAAACTCCCTGGGAAAAGAACTTGAACAAAACCAGTTAGAGCTACGGTTTCCACCTGGGTGGGTGGAATGAGGGGCTACAAAGTCTCAGCTCCTGTTTCGGTCCTAAATTCCAGCCCAGATTTGTGAAGACACAAGCTGATCATGGGCTTGTCATGCATCCCTCTCCCAGTCCAAGAGCCTTCGTGCCAGGAGACATGCTGGGGAAGGGGGCACTGGGCACAGACTGCCCTGCCAGGCCTCTCTGCAGTGCCAGGTCTTGCTCAGTCGTTTAGTCTTCAATTTTCCAGTTTCTCTCTACCAGGATATGTATATATATTTTAGGACCCACTCCCCTGCATCCAGCAAATGATGTAAAATATCACCACTACTATGTGACCTTCACAGCCTTTCACAAAGGTTAGAAAAACGCACTGGTGCCGTCCCTTACGTCACAGCCCAGCCTCACCTCTCTTCCTCCAGCCTCACCTCTCATGTATTTCCACTGACTGCACCTGGCAGGAGACTTAGCTGCAGGCAGGATCTCCTCCCTTTTCATACAGCTCAATGGGAGTTGCCACGATGGGCTGAAAACGTACTGTTTGCTTAGAGAAAGAATGGCCAAGTATCAGCTGTCACCTGCCATTTTAATCCAAGACACAAACAATTAGTTGAGCACAGTCATATCCAGATGCTAATATTTGATGGAAGTGAGTAACACTCCAGTAATTCACAACTAGCTGAGATGTGTCTTCTACAAGAAAGGCTTCTTGTGAGACTGCAGACACCTGCCTAGAAAATCCTCCTCAAATGATACTAAAAGCCTCATCTATAAAAACACAGGACTTCCGTCAGTCCTTGGGGATTTACACATCCATTTTAGATGTCGGTCGGCACCTAAAAAGACCCTGCTGCAGGGGGAGCACCTTTTTAACCTACCACTCCGGAATGTATTAACCCTGGCTGGATGCGAGAGGTGCTTGAAGGGGCTGCCGGCACAGAAGGCAGGTGAGGAACACTATGGTTTTCTTCAAACGACGCTGGTTTTTGGGAAAAAAAAAAGAATGCATTTTCTAATCTAGTTCATCACAAAGCATCAGCACATGACATAATTATCTGTTTATATGGCACCACAGGAAATTTTCAGCACTGGTACCTTGGTGAAGTGCTTCTTGCAAAGCCTACACCAGTTAAAATATCACTAACTTAGTCCTGGGATTTGTTCAGGGTTTTCTGAGTTTAAATGAGTTTTAAAAGCAACCCAAGTTAAAAGGATGCAAAACCTTGTCATGTCAACACTCCTAGTCTCATTTAAAGCTTTTTCAACTTGATATTGATTTAGCTTCACTCCACATCAAATCCGTGTTCACACAGGAGCCTTGACCTATTTAACCGATGCATTTTTAAATAATATCTCCCATTTCACAGCTGCAACTCTGAATATAGACCTACAGGCAAAGCAACCTGACGGTCCGTCTACCTTAGCAGTTGTGCCAAAGGGTTTATACCCCGACTCCAGTAAATTGAGTCAACCGCGGAATTTGTAAGAGGTTTCAATACTACTACAGAAATATTCATTTTTCTAGAACAATCTCTTTAAAATAAAACCAAATTGAAGCACACCTACTAACTGGATGTTTTTAGCTGCATATTACACTACGGAGAAGGAGCCAAATGTTCCCCTGTCACTCAACCCACTGCTAAAGATGTAAGTTGCTCTTTTTGTACTGTGGTTTGTAAAAAGAGGGGCTATCTTTTATCAGGCCAGCTGCCACTGAGAAAAAAACAGATAAGCTTTTGGGCAGAAGCCCCTTCTTCAGGTCTAAAATAGCAGCAGTAGTCTTGAAGGTGAAAAACAGCAGAGAACAACTTATAAATTTAATTAGATTACGTAAGCAGCTAGACCATCTGAAACAAAAAAAAAAGTGCACTGATATCTGGAGCAAAGGAAGGGATAGCAGGAGGGGAGGAGATAAAACACAAGCTCCTCTGCCACACGCAAAGCAAGCAATGAGTAATTTACTGCCTGAGGAGGGTGAGGGACAGGGAATCGTATCCTGTGCCCTGGTGTCTCTGTCAAGCTCGGGATCGTTAGCAGCATTAACCATTTTAGGTCCCATGATGTCTTTTGAAGGTATTTTGTCAATGTCCCCTAAGAATCAGGGTTCAAGGGAGATCTACATTTATTTCAACCGTGACAAGCTGCTGCAGAAAAGTATGTGCAAGGGGGGAAAAAAGAGGCCTAGGTATTACTGTCCTTCTGCCTTTCATCTCGACCCTGGCTGCTGGGCTTAATCTCACTTATCTGTGGAAAAATAAGAAAAATAGACCTGCCCCAACCAGTCCTTTCGCAAGCGCAGAAGTGGTGTCTCTGAACATACCCATTTCGATTTATCTGAGGGAGTAGTAACAGGAAGAGTCTAACAGCTTCTTAATTATTTCTCCATTTAAAAAAATATAATTTATTTGGAGAAGGCACAGCACTCAGTACAGTGAATACATGTCACAGCCCTTACACGGTGTCAGGAGCTCCTCAGCAGCGAGTGAGCACAGCCTACATTGCAGTAGTCACTACAGATGACGGAGATCATAGCGAAACACCCTATAGGTGAGAAGGCAGCAGCTGGAGGCGGTCAGGACAGCCGACAGACACGTTATCAGGCTGTTAATGGAGTGAGCACAGCGAATGACCCAGCGGCACTCCCAACCGCGCTGGGAGACACGCAGCACCGCTTCCTCGAAGTGCCTGGGAAGGGCTCGGAGAGTTTCTCCTTGAAAACCGAGCTTGCGCCAGAGCTGAAGAGCAAGATTCACGCCCAGGTCAGTGGAAAAAATCAGCAAGAGGAAGAAGGCTACAGCCGCTGGGCAAATCTGCCAGTCAAAGTACAGCGAAGCCCACCGCAGCGACGGACCGCCCTCAACCCCTGCCCTCGGCTGAGGGCAAAGAGGGCTGGCCTTACGGCCGCAGCTTCCCCTGCCTCGTCAGCACAGGCATACAGCCCCCTCCCGCCGGCCCGGCTCTACTGGCGTGTGCGGGGAGGCGGTTTGTGCCGCAGAAGCCTTCCCCCCCCCCCGCCCTCAGCGGGCCGCTCTAACGGCCTCGCAACAGGCGCCCCCCGTTACCAACCGCCTCCCGCCCAACGGCCGCGCGGGGGCGCCGCGCGGGGCGGGGGCGGGGGGGAGGAAGGAGGGAGGGGGGAAGGAGGGAGGAAGGAAGGAAGGAGGGCGCGCGTGCGCGATGACGCGCCGGGACGTGCCCGCTATATGAGCTCCGGCAGGCGCTGACTCGGCCCTTTCCGCCTCGCTCCCGCCCGCTCTCGGGTCGCTGCGCAGAGACCCGCGCCGCCGCCATGATCATCTACCGGGACTGCATCAGCCGTAAGGGCGGCGGCGCGGCACGGGGGAGGGCGCCGGGGACGGGAGGGAGGGAGGGAGGGGCGAGCGGGCGGTTGCTCGCTCGCTCGCTCGGGGGAAGCGGCTGGCCGCGGCCTGCGCCCGGCCGCTGGGCCTGACGGTGCCGCGCATGTGCAGTGCGGGCGGCAGCGGCGCGGGGGGGGGGGGGGGGGGGCGGCGGGACGGGACGGGGACCACGGGCAGCCCCGGCCGGGCCGCGGTGCCAGGGCTGGAGCGCCGGGCCCGGGGGTGGGAGCGACGGGAAGCCGGAGAGGAGCGTGGCCCGGAAGGGTGGTGAGGGGAAGGTGGCTGCGGCCCGGCGCGGGGAGGCGGAGGGCGGAGGCTGACGCGGCGGCGCCCGCCTGTGTGTGCCTGTCCCCCCGCAGAGGACGAGATGTTCTCGGACATCTACAAGATCCGGGAGGTGGCGAACGGCCTGTGCCTGGAAGTGGAGGGGAAGGTGAGTGGCCCGCCCGTCCCGAAGGAGGGTGGGGGGAGGCAGGTTTCGCTGCGGTGACTCGGGGCCGGGCCGGTGGCGGAGGCAGGGTTTGGGGAGAGGGGGCAGGCTTCCTTGCGAGGGGCCTGAGAGGGGGAGACCCACCACGGCTTGGTGCCTGTGGCCGGGGCAGGGCTGGCTGCTGCCGCAAGTGGTGCGTGAGAGGGCCCGGGGCAGCAGAGCTGGAGTGCAGCGCTGGCTGTGTAACAAACCTTTAGTCAGGCGCCGGGAGAGGAACCTGGTTTAAGAAGTCTGTGCTCGGGCTGCAGTCAGATTCCTTGTGCTTAACTGTGGCTCTGAAATCATGCCCTGCTGTCAGGTCATAGATGTGTAAGAGCGGTAGCATTAAGATTTTTGCAGAGCCGTTAAGTTTTTTGATGTCTCTAAATCTAGATGGTCACCAGGACAGAGGGTCAAATTGATGACTCTCTAATTGGTGGCAATGCCTCTGCTGAAGGTCCTGAGGGAGATGGAACAGAAGCCACGGTCATAACTGGTGTTGATATAGTAATAAACCACCACCTTCAGGAAACCAGCTTTACAAAAGAATCCTACAAGAAGTACATCAAGGACTACATGAAAGCGTAAGTGTTGGTCGGCTTTGTCTTTAAATGGGATGGCGAAATTGTTAGGTCGCTGAGATTTTTAAAAATGGTGTTGAACCTTGTTCCTAGTAGGTGTTAGTTCTGATACAGGTGCCAAACTGGCTGTGAACTTTGATAATGTCTTAATACTTGGCAAAACTGGAGCTCTAAAGAATTGATACTAGAATATCTAAGTTTATCTTGGCTGAGGTAGAGGACCTGATCATGTGCTTTGGATATTATTTGTAACCTTGCTGTTTTCTTTCTGATTCCTCTATGCCAAACCTTCACGGGGAAGGGGGTGGTGTGGTGAAGAAAGCTTCAGGAAGCTTTTCAAACTTGACAATTTAAATGTCCAATTGTAATGTGTGTGAATGGAAATTTTTGCTAATTCAAGGTATAATTTATGTTGCTCGTGTTTAGTGGGTTAGCATTAAAGGTGAAAACACTTTCTCTGTGATACTGATGGATAGTAGTCTTGATGCTGTGGAAATGGCTTGCTAATTTTTGTCTACCGCTGGCCTGGAAGTATAATGAGCTTGATATGAGTGGCAGGCACTGTTCTGCTAATTCACTAGCAATATTAAGTTAAAACTTGGGGGCTTTGAGAGGGAGAGGGGGGAAAAGCAGCAAAATCAAACAGTTTAACTGCCATAACTCTTTCTGCTGTGATGTGATGCTGTACAGTGAAGTTATTAGGCTAGAACACGTTTTCAGAGCTTTTTTCCCCTTCCAGAATCAAAGCCAGACTTGAGGAACACAAGCCAGAGAGAGTAAAGCCTTTCATGACAGGGGCTGCAGAACAAATCAAACACATCCTTGCTAACTTCAAAAACTACCAGGTAATGAAACTTACGTCTCCTTACAGCAGTATTGCAGTGATACAAGCTGCAATTGGTTCATCTGCTGAACTAGCTTGTGGAGGGTTTTGAGGGCTCCTGTTGTGAGGATGTCTAGCTTACCCTTCTCTGAGAGTTTTAGGGGCTCTGAGAGTCAGGAAGGAGAAACAGTGAAAGGCTCTTAGGTGTTTGGGGGTTTCATTTCAGCCTGCAACACTTGTCTTTAACTCTGTGGTTCCTAAATAGTGATAACTACTTGAAAGATGGATCACACTGGCCCCTGCTGTGTCTTGCTCTGCTGTTCACAGCAGTGTGGTAAAGTTATGTCGTACTAAAATGGACAAGCTGCAGAAAGCAAAATCCCTGCAGCTGGTCAGGGAGACCTTTAAACGGAACTAGTAGATGTTACGGCTTTCTTGTATAAAAGGCACTTTGCCCTGGTAGTAGCTCATTAAATGTCTCAGTAACACATTTCTCTGAAGTTCTTTGTAGGAGAGAACATGAATCCAGATGGTATGGTGGCTCTCCTGGATTTCCGTGAGGATGGTGTGACCCCATATATGATTTTCTTTAAGGACGGCTTAGAAATTGAGAAATGTGTAAGTACTGACCTGAATAGGATGAATGTGCCTAACTACATGATTAGCTCTTTCAGTGTATCACTTGTTCTGTCGTATCCCTGTTGAGCAGTAACTGCTAGTTTAAAGTTCATGTAAGTACGGCTAACTGCTGCTTCGTATTATACAAAGTGGCTGAAACTTCCCTTGTATACTATTGAATCATACTCCAAGGGGACGTAGTTTCACTGCAATGATTCATTGTGACTTAATGGCTAAGAAATGCAGAAGGAATTGCCTTGGTGAGACGTGAGTAATTGGTAATGGCTTTAAACTATTCGATCACAGACAACGTCCTCTGAAATGGAGCACTTCTACTTTGGATCCCTCTTGCAGGGGTTAATTCTGAAGTACCTTACATGGTCACGTTTCATCTTCTTTCACTTAATCTGATGCCCTTATTTTGTTATGCAAGAACCATCTGTTTGAATATTGCCCTAAATTTGGGAACACGATAATACTTGACTGAGTGCTTAACCTTATTCTATCTGGAATCTCCAACTGCCTGAGCTCAGGCAGCTCCTGTGGTCTGCTTTCTCTTTAGTTACTCCGGGTTGGAATGTGGCTGCAACAAAACAGTATTTGGATCCCAACACTTGCATTTTTTGGCTTACTCCAAGAGCTGTGGAATCCATTGCAGGCTAGCAGTGTGGGATCACCAATTGCTTTGCCCAGTCATTGCGGACTTACGAAGGCTGTTTATAGCCAGCTAAATTTATCTGTAAAGCCTCTTACAGGCTTTCTGGTATGCAAGTCATGTAAAGATGAACCAACTCCTAGCGTGGAGCAGTAGCCCAACTAGAGGAACACTTTTATTGGCCCAGACTTACCACTGCCTGCAGCCTGACTGAAGGGTGATGTCTGTCCTGGACCCCAGAACAGGCAGTCATCTGGAAGGTACCTCCTCTGAGCAGAAGCTTGTCTGCATCTCCCCTACGTGGGCAGACCTTTTGGATGTGTAATTCGGATAACCCCATCTACTTCAAGATGGGGTAAAAGAACAGTAGCAAGGCGTTGCGGTGGGCAAAAAAACTGTTCCAGCTCTTGTAAGAGACAGCACGTACATGGTAAGCTTTAGTTCTGGTTTAGGCCATGCTCTTACGTGAGAGGAAATCTGAAACTTGGTGTGTCAAGCAAAAAGGGTGTGAATGAGCATCTTGTTGGGCTTGCTCAGCAGCTGATGCCAGTTGCTCTGTATGATCGTAGAAAAGATCAGCATCCTCTGATAGACCATGAGCACTTGTCCTGTTGCTCCCTGGTTTGCACTAAGATGCAAAAATAACTTCCTTGCGCTTTCTGCCTGCCTGCCTGACTGTGGCAGCTCAGATTGAATTGGGGAATACACAAATAAGTTACAGAAACTTGCCCTGACTGTCATGACCTTGAACTAACGCTTGCTACTCTTGTTTCAGTAACGAATCAAACAGTATGGTTTTGGACCACCTGTCTTCATAGCTGGCTGCTGTTTCTTCTTCATCGGCACACCACCAGGAATCGGCAATGTCTAACAACTGGACTGATGTCATCTTGAGCTTTATTCACTTATTTTGACCCTGATTTGGAGTGGAGGCATTGTTTTAAAAAAGAAAAAACCAAACATCTGTCATGTAGGTTGTCTAAAATAAAACTCATTTAAACCCATTCTAGGTGATGCCTTTTGGTCTAGTGTGTTTCTTAGGGTGACTTGCAGGAGAGGCTGCAGCAAGATGTTTGTCCAAGGATTTGGTACTGTCAGTAGTATAGCCTGGTCTTAGCGCACTACAACTTGATTGTCTCCAGACAGACCTCACGTAGTTTCTACCTGTGGCGTTGGAGTACAAGAGCAGGCTGAGGGGAATAAGGCAAAGCTCAAGAAACGTCATCGTAGTGGAGTGGACCTTCTTCATCTTTCATGATTGCACAGAGACTTCTGTCTCTGGAAGATAACCAAAATTAAACAGAATGGAATATGTGCTACTCAAGCTGAGTGCTGGCTGAGCTGCTTTGTCAGACGAGGATACTTGAGTCTGTTCTCAGTTGTAGTACGACTTCAAGATTAAGGTAGGAGGATGGATGGAGCATTAGTGTAACGCCAGCACTCTGTCTGAGCCCAGGTAGTGGGAACATTGTGGGGAGGGGGTGGAATTGCTAGGTAACTTCTGTTCCTGCTGTGTTCCTCGTTAGGAAATGCATCTGTTTGACAGACCTGGAGCAAACAGCCATTGCTTCTCTGGTTCTTGCTGAGATGCAACAGTAACGGGTTCCTTGCGCTTTCTACCTGCCTGACCTTGTGGCAGTCTGGATTGAATAAAGGAATACAGGTGCCTTCACAGGGCCTCAGCTGGGGCAAGGGGGTTTATGTTGCTGCTGATGACAACGTGGTTGGTTGTGTGTGCCTGACCAGGGATGTTGCCTTGGACTGCAAGTCATTGACTGTTACAGGTATAGGAGGTTAAGGTGCCTGAAAGGGGAGGGCATGACCCACTTGCTAGCTGTTGATCTGTGAGGCCTTGGGCCTCCACTTCAGCCGAGATGCCAAAACTCTGCTCTCTCGTGTCAGGTTTTGGCCCCTGGTGCCGGAGGGCTGAGGTGGAGGCAGGTTTCTGCAGGGGCGAGATAAGATGCGGCAGCGGGATGGGAGGAGCGAGATACTGTCTGTGGAGGTGGGAGTGGAGTGTGCCCTAGTTATCTCGGAGGTTCCTGTCTGGTTTAAGCACACCCTATTTCAGTTCTGTGGGAACTTCATTTACATATCTGTATTTTTAGCTCTCCCAGGAAAGGGTCTTGGGCCAGCTGCGCTTCTGGCTGAGGTACAACTTTGGTGTAATCTGAGCAATGTAAATTAATGCCCCTCTGCCTTCGCCCAATGGGGCTGAAAGGCAGGGAGGCAGGTTCAAAGTCTAAATAAAATCACTGTGAGCCAGCTCTTGCTTTCTTTGTAGAGGATTTTTTAAATGGGGCCGGGTGAGGATGCACTCTCAGCATTCCTGTTGCATCTTTGTTGAAAACTGGGAGCCTTAAAGGAAGGGGAGAGTAAGCACTTGCTTAGTTTGGGACATTTGCTCCTCAGTGGAGTAAGTTTAGTGTGGGCAGGGCAGGGCTCACATGGCCATGCAGTCCCTGGTACCCCTGGCTCCCGCTTCCAGTGAGTCAAAGTGTTCAAAGCAGAGCTGGGATGTGGGGGTGAAAACAGCTCTTGCCAAGCAGCCAGGCACAGGGTAGTTACGCTGAGGCTGGGGACCCTGGGCACAAGCCTGGAGCAAATTGCTGTGTGGCAGCTGCGTACAAATGATGAGGTGCTGCTTTGAAAAGCAGGTGCTTAAAAGCATGATGCACACAGCCTTGCTGTTGGGTTGAATGGCTCGTGGCAAATTGCGTGTTGTCCTGTCTGTACTCCAGGCTAATCGGGATATTTAGTTGGTGCGCGCAAACATGCCTAACTAGAGGGTTACATGCTCCTGTCAGTCTCGTATGCTTTCTGCATGGCGCAGCCTCTGATGGGAAGTCTCCCTTCAGCCTCTTGTAGGAAAGTGTCAGTTCAAAGGCTCTTGAGATGCAGGATTTTGTTCTGTTCGTCTCTCCAGTGAGCTGCAAGAGAAGTGGTTTTGCTGCTGGCTGCACCGTGCTTCCCAAAAATGCATTGCTGCCTTCAGTTTCCTCAGGGAAGAGGTCAAGCCTTGCTGCTCTGCCTGCCAGGCACCAGGGAGGAGAGGTTAAACCACACTTGATGGCAGGGAAGGACTGTGCCATCGGCAACAAGCGGTGGTCTCAGCCACGCTGCTGTGGTAGCGGCCTGCAGTGGAGGCAGGGCGAGGGAAAGTCGGGATCCAGCTCCTTGCGTTGGGAGTTGCTACATGCTGTTAAGTGGGAGGCCCGTGGCTGGTAAATGCACTTGTCAACAATCCGTGATGCAACTCCGAGTTGGAAATTAAGTCAGTGTATTTCCTCATAACCCAATTCCTCCTCTTCTGGCCCCTTTTCATTTCAAGCAGCTGTTTTCTGGCGCTGAAAAGCTAAAGTGATTTGAGAAGGCAAGGCTTCATACTGCTGTGACGCTACAGCTTTGGAGTTACTAAATTGATAAAAATCCCCCATCGTAACAAATTACCCTGGTGCTGCTTAAACACAGCCTGAACCAAAGGACAGCTTTAAAACCTATCCCCATCTTGTTTTAAAACATGTGCTTATCAGGCTTGTATCTTGCATTCCTGGGAAGATATTTTCTGTGCCTGGAAGGGCTGTGGAGCTGGGAAGGATCCAAATAGCTTTTCCCCCGAGCCTCATGGAGCGGTTAAGCGACTGGGTAGAAACCTTTCCTCTGCCGGCTTGGGTCTCAGCACTGTGCAGGGCCAGGAGGCTGCTCCTGCACCCGCCAGGAGCTGGCTGCTGGCAGGGGAAGAAAAGCTGATTGCTTATGAAGAGGGGGAAAAAACCCTCCCTTTTTAGTTTCGTACTTCTGTGGTTAAGGGGGTGATGTCTTGGGACTGGAGGAAGCAGCTACTGTGCTGGGTGTGTGTCCCATGGTCCCCTTGGCCTTTTGCCCTCCCACCCCACTGCTCTCCCTCAATGCCTCCCCCCTCACAGTTTTGCTGCCCCAGCTGGGTCTTGCCCTGTCTAAAAAATCCACTCTCTTCTGCCCTCTCAAAGCATCCCCGCAGCCTCTCCAGCCCACAACCTGTTGTGTGCAGGGGTTCAGCCAAGCGCCGGCAAAAAATCCCACCTCCCCCGGGCCAGTGACTGTGCTGTTAACGTCCGAACGCTGCTGCAGCAGCTTGTTGCTCCTTGGCTGCCTGCTTTGAGGAGAAAGGGTGTAGGCTTGGGGATGTTCATGCAGTGGAGGGAACACCTGGTGTGCTGGGAGAGGCGCTGGTGGGGCCATGGGGAGCTGGATACCCCCATTGCACCCTCAGGTACCCAGCTGAACCAACACGGCTCCATCCCTTGGCTTTGTCCACTCGGCATGGGCAGGGGGTGGGTGCTGGAGCCTTGTGCAGCCCTCAGCTTCGGCACAAGGAGGAAGAACCTGCAAAGGGAAAATTTTAAATGAATGGATGTAGGGAACAGAGTTGGGTTTGGTTTGGATTTTTTTTTTTCAAGTGGTTTAGCTCAAGGCCAGGAGGGATTTATCGTAAGCTTATGACATGGTTGTTGTCAGAGAAGTAAAATTAGATTATTTTTTAAAAAATATGTAGAAAAAAAATAAAAAAAGCTGCAACTTGCTTCCTTCCCTTAGCAAGTCTGACTGTTGAGCTGGCTCAGGTCAGCCTGCTACAGTCCTGGCACTGTTCTCAGTGACAGCCCTTTAAGGAGGATGCTGTTATTAAACGACAATAGTATTTGCATCAAGATACCTCTGCTTTCTCGCATGCTGCTGCTGGCTTGGAGCAGGTAAGATGCCTCCCTCTGCTCTCATAGGCCTCCGGCTGCGCTTCAGCTCTGCAGCTGCTTCCCTAGGATGTGGCTGCTGTTGTAAACTGGGATGTTTCACTCTGCACCAGCCGGTGAGTAAATCTCCACATCGCCGCTAGCCCACAGCAGGAGAGCAGCAGTTAAACACCATGTTTGTTTAGCTCTGAGATAAATGTCTTGGTAGGAGGAAAAAAAACCTAGCCAAGCCTGAAAGACTTTGCCATCAATAGCCCAAAATCCATTGCCAGGGGTGCAACTATGCTGGTTTGTGGTCCCTGTGCCT
Organism: Aptenodytes patagonicus; assembly: GCF_965638725.1. NCBI lineage: Eukaryota > Metazoa > Chordata > Aves > Sphenisciformes > Spheniscidae > Aptenodytes > Aptenodytes patagonicus. The sequence continues at coordinate 194,793,905 of NC_134949.1, read as the reverse complement.
TGGCTGGCTTTTGCTTGAAGCCGCAGCTGGAAGCTGTTGTGCAGAGATCATGGCCAAGTGGCTGTGGCCAGGGCTGGGGGCCTGGGGGAGCTTTTTTTGGTGCCAGCAAATGCTGGTAACCTTGGAAGTGCGCTCTGCAGGAGCATGGCAGGATGTTGTTCAGGATGTGTAGCTGCTGGGTGTTTTGAGCCATTGGAGCTGCATTCATCACCTTCCACTTCTGGCAGAAAGGAGCCAAAAGACCCTTAAACTGATGCTAGGAGGCCTTTTTAGACTATTTTGGTGTGTGATCCCAACCTCACCAACAGGGCAGTGGCTGAGCACAGTGATAAAAACGATGAGCAATTGTTTCTCTGCAGCCCTCTTGTTTATCCTGGGGGCCAACAGCTTGGATTCACCTCCCCGTCTGTGACCAGCAGCGGTGGGGGGAAGCACTGCTGGCATTTTGGAGAGCAGCCCCTTTCCTCCTATTCTCAGCAAGGCGCGGGCATGCCAGCAGCCCTGCCAAAGCAATGCAGCTGTTTGATTTTTATAGGCAATGTCAAAAAAATTTGATGTCCAGAGAGGGTTTAAGAATTAGCTTCCCAAATTCTTTGTAATAGAGTAGTTGAGGAAAGGCTGTGTAAAGCTGGCTGTTCCCTCCCTGCTTGCTGTGGATGCTCAGCTAGCAAAACCATGCTGTTGCTACTGGAATAGTCTGGTTCAAGGGCTGAGGTTCACCTCCTCTATGTACAGCTATGTCTGCACCTGAGCTGGGCACCCTTGGCCCTTCCAGCCGAGGCAGGGAGGGATGATTTCTCTGCCTCCTGCAGCTGTGTGGTTGCTGTGGGCTGCAGCCATAAAACCTCCTGCAGCTGCTGGTGCTTGGTCAAGCTGCCCATAAAAAGGTGTTTAAGGAGGCTAGCATAGCCCTTCACCCATTGGCTTTGGCTGCCCCAGCCCAGCGGCTGCCTCCTGGCAGCATGTGCAGTCCAGTTCACCTGTCGTGGTGGGGCTAAGAGTGCTTTGACCCCCACAAACCCACCTGATTCTTAAGATGAATGGTCAAGACAGCAGCTGCCCACAAGTAGAAGGGTTTTGTGTTCATGGCCACCTTGCTTACTGTGGGCCAGGGAGCTTTGGGAAGGACATGCAGGAGGAAGATCCCATGGCTGGGGGTGCCTGGGCTGGTGGACCCGGCATGGACACAGCCCTTGCTGCTTGCAGCCTCTCCCACTGCTGGAGTATAAATAGCCTCTTCCCTGGCTGAGCTTGGCGGTGGAGGGAGGCTTTTCAGGTATCCATGCTGGGTGTTACGTGAGCCTCTCTGGGAGAAAAAAAAAAAAAAGACCTTAAATTAGATGTGTGAAGCCCAGGGTGGGTGGGTCTCATTTCCCTCCTCCAGTGCTACCAACCCTCCCACCACAGACTGGTGAGGGCAGCTGGCCGGGTGCAGGCATAGACCTATGTGGCTGAGGAAGGACTGTTGTTTCCTTCGTTGCTTTTAATCAAGGCTTTGCCCTCGCCTGTTCCTCTGGACCTTGGTACTTGGTTATGTGTCTCGCTGCTGCTGAAAGCCTTCCCTGCCTCAGGGAGGTGCTCAGGTCCCCGTGGAAATCCCACTCTCAAGAATGAGCTCCAGAGGTAAAACTAGTTAATGGAGTGGAGGTGAAAAGAAACAGTCGTTCTGTTCCTTTCAAGATTGAAAGCCAAATACTGCAGCTTCCCCCTTCTCCTGGTTATTTGCCTATAATTGCAAACACACCAGCTGCAAAAGCCCAAACCCCTGTGTGACGCTGTCAGGAGCAGAAAGCCCCTCTCAGCTGGCTGCACTCCTCCAAGGGACACGTTTTGGCACATTTTGGTCAGTACGACCAGTACCAAGCATTTCCTTGTGCTGAGATTTGCTGAGCTGGGAAGGAGAACAGGGCTGCTGTAAGTTCAGCTGCTGGGGCTTGAATCTTGCTCATCGCACAAGCCCTAGGTGTGGTTAGCCAAAGCGATGCTCAATGACACCTGTGGTCATTGACCCCTCTGGCTTATGGGTACCCCGTGCTCCCCATCCAAAGATATTTACCAATTCCCTATTCCAAAAGGCAATGAACTCTGAAATTTTTGGATTTGATGAGAGGTGAAGGTGGAAAAGTTTGACCTGCTTGAGCCAGACAAGAGATGTGAGCCTTAAGACACCTGCTGTAGCATTGGGTGCTGAGCTCTTCTGGAAATGGCCTTTTTTGATCTTTTCTGTTGGAGTTTGTCATCCTTGTGCAAATAATTAAACACTCCCAGAGAGAGGCTAACCCCACAGCCTGGTAGCCACACGCAGTCTTGTTTAGGAGAGCCAAGAGAGTCTTCCAGTCCTGCCACCGGTATGAGAAATGGGGCAGGTTGTACCCAGCCACAGCTCTTTGAAAAGCTCAAGAAGCAGAGCTATCTTCCAGGTGAGCCTGGAGCAGCAGCTCAGCTCTGATACTGCATTAGCGAGAAAAATGATTTGTTAGGAGTCAATAAATACAGTGACTAATGAAAAATGCCATCCTGGCGACAGGGACATGTGAATGTGGGTGGGCATAGCTGACACACGCAGGAGGTATGTTCAGCTGGAGCCAACCCCAAGCAGCTGGTGAAGACAATACATAGCTGACTCAAAGCATGGCCAACTTTTGGGGAGCATCCACTGGGATCAAAGCAGCTAGCGAGCACCGATCCCACTACGAGCTCTGCATCAAAGATGTGGCGTGGGCAGCGGAGGTCTTGTAGCCACATCACTGTTTGCTGGTCCGCAGCTAATATTCACGCCTGATACTTTCTGCTCCCATTCGTCGTGCGGGCCTGCCTGTCCCACCAGCAGCCTCCAGGCTGGCTGTAGGCAGGGCTGCGGAGGAGGCAGGCAGCAGCGGAGGCAGGCAGATGTTTAGTGCTGTGAGCTGGTGAGGAGGGAAGCAGGGCAGCACCGGGACCAGCCTCTCCCATGCTGGGTTCAAATCCACCCCGCTTCCCCACGTAGCAGTGGCAGCCTCCAGGGTTGCACTTTCTCACCCGTTCCCAGCCCACCGGCATGGGGATGTCTCTACTGGGGCAGCTGCATCACTGCTGCCTTGCAGCAGCTCAGGCCCATGCCTGTACCAGCTGGGCTTACAGAGTATAAAATTTCTGATGACTCAAAGAACTGGTCATTCGGGAGAAGTAATGCTAGAGAGTAGACGTGCTTTTAATCTCATTTAATGGCATTTAGCACATTGATACTTCTGCTTGTGCCTATGGGACCTGCTCGTGGACCAGTGTTTTGACCACCGATAGTCAAGAACACCTGCACAAGCAGAGTTCAGCAGCGAGCAGAGACAGCAGCATGTGGGAAGACCAGCAGGGAATCAGTGTTCATCACTGCTGTGAGTTCAGAGTTTAAATTAATCCAAACGTGGGAGCTGGGGAATCAGACTTGAACGCCTACAAGCCTCCTCCTCCTCTCTTTCAGCAGATGGCAATCCTGCTAACAGCACTTGCGTAAGGTCCCCTTGCAGAACAAGTGGAGCGGAGCTGGAGAGTTTTTGCTGGTTATTACGTGCTGGGTCGTGAGGTTGCCCTAAATGCTAAATCATTATCGCAGCCTTGCGTGAAGTTAGACCGGTCCTGCGATACCTTGAGTTATTGCAGAAGGGGAGAACGTGGGGCCTGTAGCAGCATGTCTACCCCGCTGCTTCTGTCGCTAGGGTGGTTTGTGCTGCAAGACCCCGTGGCTTGGCTGCAGGCTGGATGATGACCTGCAAACGGCACCTAACAAACAACTCCACCTCCATCTTTACTGCGCGCTCCCACCATGCAGGAGGCAGCAGAGTCCTTGAATGCACAGCACAGGAGAGCATCTTTCATCCTCTTGCTCAGCACCCCCGCAGGCTCGTTGTGCCCCTCTCTCACGCCACGTGGATTTTGTGGCTGCTCTTGGGGCTAAAATTCCAGTTGTACACTAACAAGCTAGAAAGCCTTCAAAATCATGCAGGAAGCAGGAAAAAAAATGCTTCACGAGCTGCCTGGCTTCTAGACTGTCCACTAGATGTCTTTTCTTAGTTTATCCTGGCATAATGTTTCCCAGCTGTTTTTTTAAATAGTTTCCTCATTGTCCTGTACCCCTTTTACCTTGAAGCACCTTACTGGTGCTGCTCCAGAGGAAGCTGCAAGTGAAACAGGGCACCTTGGGTTTCCTCAACCTTTCTGTTGCTCGTTCATTTTTAATGATGCCCATAAAAATAGTTTTTTTGGTAAAAAGCATAAAACCCATAAAAAATGGCATGCTCTGTACACTTTCCATTACTCGTAAGCCTATTTGCCCTGTCCAAAGGCACTCTGCAGGTCAATAAAATACCTACTTTACTTAGATCTTCTGGCATTTCACGCTGACTGATTATGTCCCTCTCAACTGAAGACAAATTGTGAAGCAGTCAACTCGCATAAAACCAAAAATACAAGCAGATCCAAAATACTTTCCTGCTAAGATAATCCTGCTGGGGATCCCACTAAAGGCAACCTTTTCCCTCTGAAACGGCATGGTCATTTTTACCTGTGGCATTGGATTACAACACTACTAAATCAGGGCTGCATGGCATTCCCCTGCGTGGTTTTAGAAGACCACGTGAGGAGCAACACAAGGGAGAAGCTGACCTAGACTTTCTAGGTACCTTAGCTGCTCAAACAGGACACGAATCCAACAGAGAGGCCCAGCTCATGAAAAGCAAGAGTTCTCATCCTACATGGTTGTGAACGCAAGTCTCCGGAGGACTCAAACAGCATGAGGAGGACAGCAATGTGTGCAGGCTCTGGCTATTGCTGGGGAGCACATCATGTACCGAAGCAAGACATGAAGGCTGACTTCCTGGGTTCCTCTCAGCATCCTCAGATACGCCCCGCAGCCGTTAGCAAGCTGGGTCCTGCTCGTAGAGCCTGAGGAGACAGGAGTCGACGGCAATATTTATGAAAGCGCACACACACATCCCTGGAACGTGATCTGCCCTTCAAAAACTCTTAGTCCACCTCCCAGGAACCGGACACTTCAAGCCACAGGAAGCTGAGCACCAGCGGGAAGCATATCTGTAGAGAGATACCTACACAAATAATTCTAGAAAAAATGAATTGAGCAAAATTAAAATGTGTCACTTACGCATAAAGGGTCAGAGTTGTTTTACAAACCTCCAAAGGCATTTGACCCCCCTCCGAACCTTTCACTGCTTCCAAGTGGACCAAAACCGGAATGTTTGCTTTTCACGCAGACCTATTATTTTATTAGTGTGCAGAAGTGATGCACACATCTGAAGGACCTGAGGGAATGTGAAAGTTGTGCTATAAAACCTCACCTTCTGCTTCATTTACAGGTATACTAAGGAGGGTTTTTCCACTCTGTTTTCTTCACTCTTTTTTTAGCGTAAAAGCTTTGAGAATATAATTAAATAGTCCCATCCCATCTCCCTCCCTGCTCCCTCCCAAGAAGGATGCCGAATAGACAACCCTTGCAATGTGCATTTCAAAAATGGGGGAACAGAGACAGGGATTAAGCAGTCTTCCCCAAAACACACAGAAACCCAGTGGCAAAGCCAGCAATAAAAACATGGTTTGAAAAAACCTTTCATACCTATGCTATATAAATGCCAACACGTGTTCAGTCAATAACGTAGAACATTGCCTGATACAAATTAAAATAACGCTTTTATTGATATGCTTAAACATAAAACAGGTAACATCATAAAAAACTAACAAAAGATAAATCTATTCCTTGATGTACCTAATAGACAGGTATTTCATTTTTTTTTCTCACTAATCACCTGGAGGGGATTGTCGTCTTCCCACAGACCTGTGTATCCAACAGCCTTCACTTTACGGGTTTTTAACTGTTGATTTGTTCCCATGGAGTCTAAGGACTGTGATGAGCACCGCGGTTGTGGCTGTTTTTCCTAAAGCCTGATCCCAAAAGGAGCATCATGTCCCTTCCACCCAAACACTGCGCAAAGGGTGGTGTACCTTTGCAGCCTTCCAGAGGAAGCCCTGACAGATCCCAGCAGAAGTGAGGGTATTAATCTGGTCCTACTGGAATGCAAACCCACAAAGTTACGGGGTCCTCTAGGACGTTTCCCTTCAAAGTCATCGAGGCTTGGAAAAGCCACAAAGCTACCAAGAAAAAGTAAGATAAGAACTCAAAAGATTTCTAATAAAGATAAATCTAATACAAGTTTGTTCTATAAATTTTTTTTTCCTGTCAAAAGACAAAACACTTACTGAAACATACAAGAAATATTCCTTGGAAAAAAAATGAAGCTACGGAAAATTACAAAGTATCAGATGCTTTAATTTAACTTGAACCTTGCAGAATTGCGCTGTGCTCAGTCCTGTCTGTAAACCCACCACGGTTCCCTCAGTGCAATCACTCCAATTCTCTCTTGCTTCGTAAACGCTTTTGTTAATCACTCTTGTCTTCTCCTTGGTAGTGTCTGTATTCTGGCTTCAGCTCCCATGTGTTTTTGTGGGTCCCCTTCACGTTGTAGATGCCTATTTCTCTTAAAATTTCTTTCAAGTATATCTGAAAGGAAACAAAAATTCAAATTATACAGGCAGGCAATTACCACGGCTCCTACATGACGTCTCACGATCTGCTCAATCACATCAACTCGGTTCATAAAAACAACCCGGCGGACAGCAAGGTTGGCTGATCGGCACTAACTTGTGCAATAACTTTAACCCCCAGGCACCAAGAGGGATTATAGCAGCTGGGGTGTAACGCCTGGCACAAGCCCCAAGGGCGATGGCTCCTGGGCAGTCCCTGCGCAGCCCTGCCAGGGTGCGGAGAGGCAGGTACTAGCTAGATGGATGCTCCACGGGCTGCCGAAACGAAGCTCCCAGTGCCTCTGGGAAGGCGATGCCGAGATTACTGCAGACCTACAAGCACCCACCCACGGATGAGCTAGTGGAGATGCTCCACAGCTCCTGTCTCAAGACGGGGCACTTGCAAAATCAAAAGGCTGAGATATTCCCGACGTACCCCGAGTATCAGATGCACAGCTGGTCTAAAAATCTGCGCGCCGTCACGTTTCTCACATGACTGCGGAGGAGTGGGGATGCGGGCAGGCTTTCTGCCCTGGGAACTCGCTGCCGCCACAGGCAGCGAGCCGTGCGGGTGGCCGCTGTGCACGAGGGGCTCCCCGGGGCGGTGGGACACAGCCACTGTGCGGGTCTGTACATCACCGTTGTCTCACACATCTTCCTCCTGCTGGAATTTCTCCACCTGAGCTAAAAGCTTTTGGCTTTTCGTCTTGCTTGGGCTGGGATTATCTTGAAACTCCCTGCCTTATTCAGACCCCATCAAAGCCCCGAGCTGTTGGATTTCACGCCATTTTGCAAAGCTTTAAGCATTTTATTATGGCCTCGTTTCTAGAGGAGAGCTGAGTAGGTGCCAGAGAATTTTCTAATACATTCAAGTATTAAGACTAGGAAGAGAAATTTAAAAAAAACAAGCAAAGCTGTGATACCAGTAGTATAACCTTTGACACAGGACAGCTCACTAATATCACCGTCCTTTATTCTTTATAATAAACACCAGTAATTTGTTTCATTTTTTAAAGAGCTATTTCCCTGCTTGTTTGTTTAAGTATTAATTGGGACTGACTTGAGTGGATTGCCATGGCAACCGCAGACCACAGTTTAAGAATCCTCACATTAAATTAATAATTGCTTTAGATTGAGCAATTTAATCCTCTTTGAGTGCATATATTGAACTGGAGTTACTGGAACCCTTGTATTTTCTGTATCTACAGTTCCACTAAACGCAAATATCAACATACTCCACCTCATTAAAAAAAGCAAACATTTGTTGATGACAGGAAAAAAAGAAAGGCCGATTTCCCAGTCTCTTCCCTACATACTTCCCATTTTTTGCTAAATGGAGAAGTTGGGAAATAAATAAAAAGTATGTTCTCAGTCAGTAAAAAAAGTCTCTTTTAGAGAAACCGATCATTACTCTCTCTCCAGGTACACATAAAAAATTTACAAAGCAAAAAAAATCCAGATCCCACACTAATGATGATACTTCATTTGGACTCACGTAGCAAAATTATTCTTAAAAACCTATCTCAAAGCAATGAGGGGCGCTTGTCTAACAAGTAAGAAAGATGACCCTAACGGACTGCGTATACAAACTAGTTTCTTAGGGCCTTTTCTTCGAGCAGAGTGGCTGCTCACAGGAGCCGTGAGCGGGGAGTTCATTTTGCAGGGCGGGGATGGCTCTTCAGTCTTCGAGCGTGCACGATGCAAACCCCAGCAGGTGGCAGCAGGAGATCGATATACATCTCTTAGCACACCTTTCCTTATCTCATCTATTACAGAGATGCTGTCATTATTTGAGAGTCAGGTACCTAAGACAAATGTATTCACTACAACAGCAACTAGTGCGCAAACGTTTTTGTATGACGACACTGCTGTTGCGCAATGCATTTTTTAAAAGGCGATGAAAGCAGGCGAAAAAGCGATTTCTACATGGGTATGCGTAGACGTGTATACCTGCACATCCACTGCTTTGTTTGCAGTCCTTGTGCATGCACACAAGGTAGCTTTCAGTAGTGTCACTGACAGACGCTTCAAAAGATGGCAGAGTGGGTGGAAGAAACACTCAGATTCAAGGTTAAATTCTGCTCTAGACCACACGGACAGATTAATGAGAATTGGAAAAAAAACATAATTGCACTTAGTCCCATGAAGTACATCCACATGCAGTTCCTGGGCTGAGAGACCTACTCTGCATCTGGGAAGCCAGGTCACCAGGCGTGACGATGCCGCAGGGCTCAGGCAGAACGAGACCGCTGCGGCTGCATGGTCCACAGCTTCTGGTGGCTCGCTGCTGTTTGGTGGCAGTATCTTTGGGTGACATTTTGCACAAGGCAGTTCTCACCTCTCACTACTTGCTCACGCCTCCAAACCACCCACCCAGTTAAATGAAGGTTACTTTTAATTTCAGCTAGTTTTCAGACTCAATTCCCCAGGCAGTTCTGCTTCTCTCTGGGCAAAACTTCCAAGAGTTTTGATTCAACAGCGTAACAAAACGGAACAAAACCAACCCGAACTGAATAGCGAGGTAACGTCTGTGCCACACGTAAGGGCACTTCAAGCTGGGACCGTGAACTGCAGCAACTGAGGATTTGCAACATATTCCTATTTGCCATCTCCGCTGCAGGGGGAAACAAGCAGCAGTGGTTTTAGGGAGGGCAGCTGAGAGCGTTAACCCAAAAAAAAATCACTCTGTGTGCACAGACAATGCTGAACTGTTGGAGCTTTTAGACAACTACAAATCGGGGATAATCCTGCTGTACTGTACCGTACTTGAGAGCAAGTGGCTTGAGGAGATGAGTTCAGGGGACGTTACGATTTTTCCCGCAGGATCACTTCTCCTTCCAGAAACCAGGACCCTCCACCTGGGTCTGCGCTGTGCCAGGTTGGCCTATACGTCTTGAAGCATACTACTCAGTCTGATACTGTATCATCAAGAGAAACCCCCCACTTCCTCCAGTGATGCAAAATACTGAATTTTAGAGCCTGGTGAGCGCTAATCAGGGGCCCACAATTTTCTTCTCAGAAAGGGATTCAATATGTTTATATACATATAATTCTAACACAAAAGCTAATCTGTAGGTAATCTGTTTGTACCTTTCAGGCATCCTCTGCTCTGTTATACCTTCCCTCATGATTTTTTCCATAAAAAGTGAAATGTTATTATAGAATTATGGGATAAAAATTTCTGAGAGAGGAGTTAACTTCCAAGCTCTGAAAACCCTTCTGAAACTTCGAGGGGAAAACACTCCCCACTGTATTTAGGATAACCGTTACTTAAAGCTGAAATAAAAGAAAAAAACTGCAAACAATCTACCCCATTTTGAAAAAATACAGTTCATATTAGACCACTGGTTCCATAATGGTTCCATTCTTCACAAATATTTGATTGCTCACATAAAAAGCATATTGTGTTCTCAGCCATGAAGTCCAAATCTAGAATTACTGCAGTATTTCCAGGGAGCACTCGGTATTTACATCTGGGTAGGTGGCAACAGATTTGCCTACTACTGCAAATTGTTATTTTTCACTAAAAAGGAAAACAAATAAACCCAGGTTTCCCTAATATAGCAGTAGTTTGCGTTCAGAATAGACTTGCTTTGTGATTTCACGATTGCAAAATAAAGATGTCAGATAATTCCCATGTAACATGCAACATATTCTGTAGCAAGGGTTTAATTTACTATTTACATTTACCATTATGTAAGAAAAATACCCTTATTTATTTGTTACTTCACTAACAAAGATGTTAATTCCCTTAGACAAATGTGTTTTCAATATTATTAGCCAGTGATGTAAGCACCTAGAACTTCATTTTAACGGGAGCTGAGGAGACAGCAGCAGCATTTTTTTCCTCATGTCTGAAAATAACCTCAACATTTAGAAACTCAGAGGAGAAATTACATACCCAGACAATCTTAGACACTATGACAGAAAATAAAGCAGTGAACACTCAGCAGAGATTAATTAGCAGCCAACCTCTGTACAGCACGGTTTCTGGAAAGCATGCCTATTCACCTATTGATGTTTTACTTTTTTTTGTCAGGTATAGCTGCTCTGCAAACAATGAAGTCACAGTGGGCATTAGGAACAGACACTTGAAATTTTCAGAAAAAAAACCAAAAAAGTTGCACACCAGAGGTTGAAGTCCGCAGCACGAGGGATGCTCACACACGGAGCAAACACCAGCTGAGCAGCAGGAACCAAGGGATGGTATTTTTAAATGGAAATGGATGCCGTTAGCAACTCCCTGCAGAAGTTTTTAATGGGAACCCAGGTGGGAAATCAGGATAGCTTTAGATGAGGGGTAGATGATGTACTGAAAGATAGTTCTGAATTTATCACCATACTGGCTACCCAGTGAATGAAGAAAGGCATCAGGCAGAGGATTTTGGTCATTTATTTTCTCAGGATACCCGGGTCTGGGGAAGCTGGATGGGCACCAACACCTATGGCAAAACCCTGGCTGGGAATGAACACGAAACCCCTAACTCTCACACACAGCTCGAAACTGAGACCGCGCGGCCCACTCAGGGGAAGAGGGTTTAATCGTTTGATTAATCTCAGGAGCCCTACGGGACTTTTAGCCATCAGTAGAGAGACTCAAATAAGAAACACAGATGCAAAGATATAGCCCAAATAACATGTGATGTTGGATCAAATTAGTCTACAATTTCCTTTTAACATACCTGTATTACTACAATAGTTGAAAAAAAAAAAAACAACAAAGGCTAGATTTGCTGAGATGAAAGTACACAGCACAGATCTACTATGCTATGGGCAGAATATATTCAGGAGCATATGATGACAGCAGAGATATATAGACAGGCATAGAAACTCATCATAAACGTAATAGACGTATTCATGTGAGGTATTTTGCTCTATACGTCTAATCTAATAACTACCCTATACATCTAATCCTTAGGGCAGCGATTAAGACAAAATTGGATTAATCTTGCCCAACTTTTGGTGCTTAATGAAGAAAGGTGTGTCAGAAGAACAGCTTTTCCAGGCTCCTTTGAGCTGATGCAGAGAGACAGGTACATTCAAGATGTAAATCACATCACAGGAGGAAGAAAACTTTTGTTCTCCCATGGCTTAAGTGGGAGTTGTGGGTGACTATTTTTAGCTGAAGTCATGTTAGATGGGATAAATCTGTACCTACTTACATTCAAAGCGATCGAGATAGTGACTGTCATACCTATCTCTTACAAAAAAAAAAAAAATCTTAAAATTTTCTTGCCACTCCCTCCATATCTTCCTCCTATTCCTTCCTCCTCCTCAGCTCCCACGATCCACACACCTTCTCTGCCACACAGATAAGGGGTTGACTCATTAGATAAATGAATGGAACAGAAGACACGAATACATTATCCAACTAGTTTCTTCCAAGGTACTAGAACACAGTGAACCTGCATGTATTTGAATTGGGTAACATCTTTGTGCAGCTTCTTAACCAAACAGATTGTGCACCTTATACAAATCCTCTGATACAGATCCATTTAAGAAAAAACAGTAAGCATCTCCATTTTTTCCCCTCCTTTACAGGGGAATAATTTTTTCCATAATCCAGCTGTCACTGTTCCTTCTTCTGCCTTAGCTCTAACAACTTTTGAAATTGTTGCTCCATTTAGACTCAAACATAATTAAGTCCCTTTAAATTTTCTGAAAACTGCAGCTGGGTTGAGGATAGATATTGAAGTCAGCAGCGAAAAACATCAAAAGCACCAAAGATACTTCACGTGTCACTGTCTCCCCCTGCTCCCACCTGGTCTGCTCAAGGAAAGCTTGAACAGGAGAAGAAGGGAAAGAACTGGAAAGTTAGGGTTCATAGACAAAGGGGCTGGCAGACACTGCAGGATAACAAAACCATCATGTAAGCACATGTCTTCATGCTTTTCTTGTTTGTGTATCAAAACAGTGTTTAAAAAAAAAAATCAAAATAAACCCCTAAACTCTCAGTCTAAAAATTATTCTATTTGTAAAGGAAATCAAGTGATTTTGGGGGTGTTGACATGATGCCTGAGCTCCTAACACAGATAATACGTGCATTTAATACTAATTCCATGAAACACAATTTTCTAGACCCACAGAAAAAGACTAACTCCTGTTGCTATAAGTTTGGAAGCTGAAAGAAGGGCTGACCACTCACTCACACAAGCTCTATACTGCCAACAGCAACAGAACTAGGCTGTTACTTCAGTGAGGACAGGAGTAGCATGGGAGATGTCAGAGCATTACGGCATTTGGTTTCTAGTATTAAAGCAAACCTAAATAAGAAAGAGACCATTTAGGTTACTTAAACCACCTCTGTCAAGAAAAAGCATACTCGCTGCAATGCTTGGTATCCTACACAGCCCTGCAATGGTGAACTTAAAACTTGATGATTTCTGTTTGTTGTAAAACATATTTAGAGAGCTGTTTCAAAGGCATATAGTATAAATTAAAGTATTTTCTGGATATGGAAAATATACACAATAGTAACTACTGAAAATGGCTATTTTACAAGACTACTAGTACGTACCACCGGCTGTTTGGTTATGTCCACCAGGTCTTTAATGTTGTAATACTGATGTTTCTCAAAGGCTGAAAAAAGCATGTCCAACACTTGTTGTTTATCAGCTCGAGCCCGTTTTCCATCTTCTTTCTTCTTCTTCTCATATTCAATCTATCAGATACAAAGCACATTTTAAAGACATTCATATGTAATGCTGTATAATTCTCACTGCTGAACATAAAAACCCCCCTCTTTTATTTAATAAAACACTGTTCAATCACTCAGTGCTTTTCATCTGGAAAATTTTCTTTTGAGCACTCAAATGAACATAAACTAAGCATTCTGTCCTCAGGACAATAAGCTTTTCAGATACGTATCTCTGTTTCTGGGGTTTTTTACTGATTAAAGCAGAGCCTGCATGATGTGCCCAAACCTGGAGAGAGAATTAATATAAGTACAGGAATCCAAACTGAGACGGTATTTTCACTCCACCTCTGTTGATACCAGCTTCTGAAGTATAATGACAAATATCAAACAACCTACAATTTGCCATACTCGGGAAAATCCACAGACCAACATGGCTATATCCACAACCATAACCACCACCTGCCCAAAGGATGCTCAAGTGGCCCTTGGACACTGCCTCATCTGCTCCAGAAACAGCACTCAAGGCAACCACTCCGGCAATATAAAACCAATCTTCACCAAGTGAAGACACGCTTTGAGGACATGGATGGTATCTCTTCAGGAGAAACCTGAGTAGCACACACAAAGTTACAGTAGAGGCCCCTTGTTGCCACACATCATCCTATTTCAGCATGCACATTAAAAAGTACTTAACTATTATAATCTGCACAGGATGACCATGTATTTTTGCAGAAACTTTTATCGCCTCCAAAAATACTTCCTGCATGTCCTCAGATTCATCATCAGAAGCAAGATTTGCACAGACCAGCACACCCCAAACAAACCCCAATCACCGCAGAGCACCAACTGCAACATCTGCCAGCACATCACCCCATCCACCTCCAATTCCACCCTTGATAACAGAGAACCATCAAGCTCCTTGGAACCAACAAAGGTGACCCAGAAGGTAATATAATTCATGTAATCATCAAGTGCTTTCGGGCAAACTGTGTGGGTGAATCCGAAGCGGCACAACGTACAGCAGAAGAGATGCACGTGATCAGTAAGGGACACATGCCTGGCTGCCAGTGGGTAACTTTGTATGGGAGTCGTTCTGCCTCTGATGTGTCAAACCTGACCCTCAAAAGGAAGACCTTCAGAGAAGAAGCTTAGAAATGAAAATTCACAGTTCTATTGGATACTAAAAATCTTATTTTTAAGAAGAGAGATTAGTTTTATGGCACAATTTATTTTTTCCTATGTTTCCTTGCCAGCTAACTCCCTCCTACTCTCCGAGTGAAAATAGCCTGTCTCTTGGTATCTGTCCCAAAGTGGCTAAAGACTATTACCACCTTTGCCATTGCTTACAGGTCTCTGGCCAGCCAACTCTTTCTTTCAAATCCTGAAACAGATGTACGTCATCAAATTGAACACTGAGCAATTGTTCTCAACCTGTAGCTTGAAGTCTGTTGCTTCTGCTTAAAACCTAAGACGGGCTTGGGCAACCAAACACTTGTCTGCTTTCCCAACTGTTTGTTAGTGTTATAAAAGATACAACCCCTCCACACAAACCCACACAATTGTTTTTTATCCACTAATACACTTTGGTGTAATTACTTAACTCTTTAGCCTCTGCATTTAAATCTTCAAAACAGTAATAGCTTTGCAACAATAGCAAACTGTAGTGGCAAGTAAAACAGCTTCACAATACATCATCTTGGTTGCCATGATCTACAACAGAACTGCTATGCCACAGAAACTAGAGTAGGAACATAAATCTAGGAAATCGGCCTTGCTATTAACAATAGTGTGTCAAAACATTTGCTTCTTCTGAAAGTACAATAGGCAATTCATTAGGAACCTCTGTTGACCTTGAAAAGGTTTTAATTGTAAGCTTTGGAAGCCCTGCTGTGGATTCATTTTCTGTTTCTCTACCAGTATAGTCTCACTACACAGTATAATGCAAGTAGACTGCATCTAGTCGTAAACGCATGAAGTAGAACTGCAATGGCGTTGAAATATATATGAACAAGTCTACTCAGTGGACACTCTTCAAAACTACAAACCCAAAATACCAAGCAGCCTGGCCGGGGTGTGCTCTGCCTTGCAACTCCACCAACAAAGCAGTTGGCCAGTTCTCTACTGGGTATATTCACGTAGTCATACAGGTGTTGGAGAGTTAGGGAAAATCTCATTCACCTAAAAGCCTACTATGACCTACAGCACTACCCACGTCCTGGTAGGTGAGCAAGGGTTTCTGTATGAAGCACTGAAAGAAATGATACAAAGAGGGAGAAGTAGGAGGACACTGGCCCTTCACTGCATGAAATGTAGGATGAAATAGGAGATGTGTGAGAGCACTTGTCTCTTCTGCTACCTGCAAGATAAGCAATACACTGAATCAGCTGATTGCTAAAAAGTTCTTCACATCTTATCTTCATCTGATCTGACAGTAGTCAGTTTGTGGCATTAAAAATGCTTTTAATTTACACCTGGCTTAAATCAGAACTTACTAAGATACATGACGAGCATTTATATTTTTCCTGACAGAGAAACCATCTCTCCAGAGCAATCATCTACTACCACTGTCATGTTCTAACTCAGTGCAATGGTGTAAGGACTTGCTGCAAGGACGTGGGTGCATCCTGAAGACAGTGAAATATGCAGGGTTTAAGACATGCATTTTAAATTTATTTTAGTATGATAGCTGTCCCTTCAGTCTTAAAAAATACATTAATATGTCACATCTCAGGCTACAGTCTGAAGTTGATACTTCATGCTAGCATTGAAAAGCACCCATTATGATCAGAATCCCATTACACTGTATATTTTGGAAGTTGTATTTCCATCCACAAGAACATTTTTTGTTTCTGTTTTCTAATATTATTTGTATTTGAAAACTGCTTCTTTGCTTTTTAAGCTGGAGAGTCAAAGGGCAAACCCACTGTCCCATAAGTAATAAGACTGACAGTGTTTCAAATAAACGAATGAGTAAGATCATCACAAAGCATGGCAGTATCATCATTTTACATGGAATGCAACCAAGGTAGAGAAATTACCTGGCATGCACAAAGTTGCCAACAGCGCCATGTTACATTGTGTTTTCAAAAGAAAATGAGTCAACAGCAGCAACCCAAACATTATTAAAAATAATCTAATCTAGCTGGGTAGAACAAATATTTTTTATTCCTGTCTGAAAACTGCTCCAGATTTTTTCACTTTGGTATTTCATAGTCAAACAATGGGAATTACTGTCCCGTGGGATATATTATACGTTTCCTTCTATATAAGAAGGAAAGCAGGAACTACAACTTTATGGGATCCTCTTCAAAAATCAAGACACTGACACTATGTTCTCCTGGAAGCAGTTTTCTAATTAGCCACTGCAATCAACTGCAGTGGGCTTTCTTGAGCCTGAGTTTTCAGTCGGTTTTGACTCGGGGATCCACAGAATTTTCCAGTTTCTCTGTGCAGTTGCTGATCAGGTCATGGCTGATACTGATAAACAACACTACTGGATTTTCAGTAGAGCCCTACTGCATTTGAGACACCGGCTTATGGGAGACTAGGACTGGGGACTTAATAATGTTTTGAACATATGCACATGTTAACATTTTACAAGAGGAGGAGGTGGATTATCCAGCCTTAATTTGTTGCCAGAAAAGCCTCCGATACTTTAGAGGTCAAGTCCAGAAGACGGTAGGAGAGACGAAGGCATCTCTGTTTGCAAAGCTTGACTGAGTTCTGGGTTCCTGCATACATTTGAGGTCACTTTTCAGTGTAAAGGCCTATATCTTTGTTTTTGAGGTTAGGAACTTTCCTCTGACTCAAAAACATGAGTTGAAAGTTATGGTGTGAAAGATAAAGACAGCCAGTTACAGGCTGCATCACTCTGCCACAGCAGCAGCTATTATGCCTGTTCTTACCAACCCTTCCGCAATTTTCTACCTCCCCAAACAACAAAAACAATATGAACAAGAAGAAGAAAAACAGAAACAGAAACAAACTGCAACCCCCTCAGGTGGAAGGTCAAGCTGAAGCGATGGAAGAAACCCGTCTCCTCCTTTTCTGGTTTTTGTTTTGTTTTTAAGGAGCAAGAACAAGAGCAAAGCACTGAGGTTATTCCTTCTGTACGTGGCAGAGCTATGGGAATAACGGGTAAATAACATGGGCATAATGGGAAAATTTACTGGGACTCTCCAGACAATCTCTGAGAACAACAACAAAAAATCCATGGTACTGTTTGTACCTCTTCAAATGACATATCACGAAAATGTGCTTAGCTAGCAACTAGCTACTAGCTACAGCTCTCTCCATGTGGAGAAAAAAACTACTCGCTTTAAAACTGATGCTTCCTACATAAAGGAACAAAGTAACAATAAGGAAATTCTCAACATTATCTTCACTGATTTTAGGTCTCTGACAGGACTATTTCATGACTGAGTATAAAATCCTAATTACACGAATAACAGTCTCCTGGAAAATAACATGAAGTAGTCTTTTTAACCAAAGCACAATCCTTTTTTTGCTAGTAAATTGTAATGCCCAGCATTCTTCTTACTCTATTATTTTAGTGCCTTGGTACACTCTCCCCAGTAGGAGCTTCTAGTTTACATTCTCTGGATGAGCTAAAGTAAATCAAGGAAGAGTGTTTGTATTCCCTATACAAATGCAATGTGAATATTTTAATATTCTTAATTCATTAACGTATAAAAACAACTCACACAGAAAACTGAGTATCAAACCCTCCCTTTGTTGAAAAGTTATTTGCAGCTGGCGTCCCAGTTGCCCACATTTTAATTAGCAACACTCCAGCATTTCCCTCCAACTTCAGCAACAGCTCCCACTGTTGCCTAAAAACACGGAGTGCATTGTGAAGTGCTATTTAAAAAAAAAAAAAAAAGCATGGTATCTGTTGCTGTTTTCTTCTTTTTGTCTTGTGAATACACTGCTCATAGCAAGTTACAATGCAGCCTTTCATTTTTTTCCTTCCTGTTTTCTTTGCAAATAGGATGTTTTATGCAGTAGGCTTAAAGCACTTTTTGAGAGTCATATTACAGAACGCATGCATTTATTTAAAATTGTGGGTTTTAAATTTAAAAAGCATTAAAATACGATTTGCTTTCAAGGAAGAACCATTTTAGAACAAGCTGGCGAGTGTAGAAGTTGCGAGTTTATCCCTGCAAGTCTTCATACAGAAATCAATTTCTCTTTGTTTACCTTCCCAGTATGTTGCTAAGCTTGCTGAAAAGCTGCCAAAATTGCCTTCTTGAAGATATCATTAATACCGAAGCCGATGTATTACACTGTTTCGGTAGACAGCTCATACAAAGGTGATAGAGAAGTGAGACTAAATCTAAAGTTTCATCTGAAGCTGTTTGAAAGAAGTCATAAAGGTTTTCCCATCCCCTGGAGCACGGATACCAACCTCTATAGTACCGGAGAGCGGGAAGAGGGGAGACCACAAAGAAGCCTCTGAAGGGGTAACAGGACCACTAGAGAACTTTTCTGCTGTGTTACAGAAAATAATGAAGTCACAGAAACATTCCAGTTGCAAGAACATTAACATTGCAACCTTTTAAAGATGTATATCATCTACAGATGATACAGAAAATGAAGGTCCCTTTTGCAGAGAAGCTAAGTTATAATCCTGGCATATATCGTAATGGAATTGCAATTTCTTCTAATAAAAATGTGGGTTTAATACAATTTCTTGGAAAAAAAAAATCACTTTCCCTGTCCTTGTATTCAAACAAGCTATTGCTATTTCCCATCCACATGTAATTTCTTTCCATCCTCCTTCCTGTTATTTGTTCATTTAGGGGTACATGGAGCAGCCACGCTTAAGCCCCATTTAATATTCTATCATATCTTCCTTCAGGAAATTTTACTCCTCTCTTTCTTAGTAGATGCTCATTCTTTCCTCAGAAACTCCCCTGAAGATGACCGAATGCCTCAGCATGTATGGTAGTTTGTACATTTTTTTTCTTCTTTCTTGTGAAAAGTCTCCAACAGGGCTGTCATATGATTACAAGCAATACAGCAAGTTTTAAGAAAGCAACTGCTGCTTGAATACACCAGAAAAATTTAACCAAGAGGTTTAAAAAGTTCACAGATGTGTTCTCCCAGTCATACATCCTTTCAGCCATCTAACCCGAACCTTAATAAAAGACTTAGTGAAAAGAAAGGTGTTGTAGAAAGTAGTCATGCCTGGGCCTTTAGAGTCAAGGCATGGCCAAGAGTGACTCAAGTGTATGTCCTACTAGATTTTTCTCATCAGAACACCTTTAAGGCAGACATGAAAAGTAAACACATTGCCAATGGATTCCCATTAGCATGGACAGCTATGTAACTGCTAAAAACATTACGATTAGGACACAAGAGCATCATAACTTTCAAGAAGCCTGGTTATGTCCTGGTTATGCGCCCCAAATCTCACAAAAGACTTAAATTTCTGTAATGATACGACAACAGCAGTTTGCAACTGGAATAAAGATTCAAAGATTGTCTCCAGGTTGAAGTCATACTGCTAGTGTCAGGGAAATGGCACAGAATCCCACTAAAAAGAGATGCTGTACATCACCGTAGCTTATTCCAGAATTGAAGAAGGAGAATAACAGTAGCATCATAAAACAATATACTCATATAAAATTGCATTTGCATAGCAGGATATACCAGTATGACTATTTTGGTTAAATGTCATTCCCTTAGCTGAAATAGTTATATTGGTATTATCATCTATGTATAGATCAGACTTTGAACAGTAACTACTACAAAACAGTCTCAAGAGAGAGAAATGATTATTTTTGGTTCTGTAAAAATAAACTGCCTTTCAGAATAGTGCTTAAATATCATCCAGTATATTGTCATTTGTTTTATGTAAATAAAATCTTAATAAAAAGTGTAAAAGTTTAAATGACTAACAGAGTGACTCATTTTCAGTATGACTTAACATTTCTCACATTCAACAGTAACAGCAATTATATATGCATACATACAAATTACTCAAAGAGGATCTTTAAGAAAAAGGACATTATAGTTTGTATGTGCATCAACTGATCTGGAACAGCAGTGTGGATGTAATATTAACAAAGCTAATGATGCAAGTAACACGTACTATGAAGGTATGAAACTTAAAAATTATCAGCTGTTACTCTTTTCTACTTGTTGTCAGTTCCTGCAGAGGACTGGAAACTAATGATTCTTTTCAAGCTTTTTACCCACCTCCATATGATATTTTATTTGTCTCAAAGGAGTGCTTCCACATCTCATAGCACAAAGCCAGAACTGCCTTTTATCCCCAAATTTCAGAATTACATTTAAAAAAAAAGACTAGAGGAAGAATGTAATAAAGACACTAGAAAAGGCTTAGGTAAAGGTGGTCTGCCCTCCATCAGGTAACATGAGAGAGTTAGAATTGGCAGACCTTAGCCTCAAGGCTGATGTTGGTCTTGAGACAGAAAGAAGATCCCCAGAAGACGAAATCAGGGAGAAACCAGATAACATGGAACATTTCCAAAGACAGTGGCCAACTGTGAGCGAAAGGGCTGCAGGACAGCAGCAGAGTGATTCTGGAGTCCTGAGCCAGATGCCTGGCTAGGAGAATAAAGGAAAATACTGAAAGCTACTTACGTTATATTGATGATTAGCCACCGGTTTATAGTTTGTGGTTACGGCTTTGTCCAGCTGCTGTGATAGCCTTACAGGTTTAGAAGATTCTTCTATCTGTAATCTGCAAAAGAAAAGAAGAAGAGAATTAATAAAAAGTTCAGACAAGCACACACTCAAAATGAATTCTAAAAATCTGCAAGTATGAACCAGCCCTTATCAAAGGTCAGCTGCAAACAAATCATAAGGCAAAACAGATGCACTCTTCTGAATTAAGTTTTTCCTACTCTATTTTTGCTCAAGGACACTGGATTATTATGACACGATATGCTACAGAAGACACTGAAATACTAAAAACCAAGCAACTGTGAAGGGAAGATAGTAAAAACCATGCCTGAACACAAATTTTATTCCAAAAGCCCGACATTCAGGTGGAAGAAAAGCCTGTGCTCTTAAAAAAAGATGAAATCCAATCCAAATGAACCCCGAATCTCCCAGCTTGCTCAGTTGAGTGCTGAAAAAGCTTTCAATCCACCTCTGCTGACTCCCAGAGCACAGCGAAGATCAGACTCCATGACCTTCTCTTAGATATTTTAATGTAATAATATAAATTTCCGTGACCTTTCTTTTGGCATTATAGTAGAGTAACAGAGCACAAATAACTGTTTTACGAGCACTTTTAAAAACATGAAGATAGAGAAATCCACCCAGGTTCAAACCAACATACAATCGTAGAATCATAGAATGGTTTGGGTTGGAAGGGACCTTAAAGATCATCTAGTTCCAACCCCCCTGCCATGGGCAGGGACACCTACCACTAGACCAGGTTGCTCAAAGCCCCATCCAACGTGGCCTTGAACACTTCCAATGATGGGGCATCCACACCGTCTCTGGGCAACCTGTTCCAGTGCCTCACCACCCTCATAGTGAAGAATTTCTTCCTTATCTAAAAATCTAAATCTACCTTCTTTCAGTTTAAGGCCATTACCCCTTGTCCTATCACTACATGCCCTTGTAAAAAGTCCCCCTCCAGCTTTCTTGTAGGCCCCTTTCAGGTACTGGAAGGACGCAGTAAGGTCTCCCTGGAGCCTTCTCTTCTCCAGGCTGAACAACCCCAACTCTCTCAGCCTTTCTTCACAGGAGAGGTGCTCCAGCCCCCTGATCATCTTCGTGGCCCTCCTCTGGACCCACTCCAACAAGTCCATGTCCTTCTTATGTTGGGGGTCCCAGAGCTGAATGCAGTACTCCAGGTGAGGTCTCACCAGAGCAGAGTAGAGGGGGAAAATCACATCCCTCGACCTGCTGGTCACGCTGCTTTTTACGCAGCCCAGGATACGGTTGGCTTTCTGGGCTGCAAGCGCACATTGCCGGGTCATGCTGAGCTTCTCATCAACCAACACCCCCAAGTCCTTCTCCTTAGGGCTGTTCTCAATCCATTCTCCGCCCAGCCTGTATTTATGCTTAGGACTGCAATCAAGTCTCAATCGTACAGTTAACGAAAGGTGACCTTCAGTCCTCTTCGGGAAAGACTCTGAGAAGGTCAGAGGTTGAACACATTTTGTCAAGCTCATCCCTATGTAATGTAAAGCTTATATATGATGGTGTAGAAGGAGTGCTCCATTTACTTCAGGTTACTCAAGAATTACTACTTGAAAAGATGATGCACGAAACCAAGCTTTAGAAAGGTGCAGGACAACATCCCTTCAGAGAAAATAGCTTAATGGCACGCACAGTTAATATTGAGATAAAATTAAGTTATCATCAGTAGCGTTATTTTGTTTCCAAAGGTGTATCTTACAGGCAGAAGAGTCAATTTTCATTAAACACAATGTAAGACTTATAGCCCAATAAATGTACAGTGATGTTTGCTTCTTTTCAAAGAAAAACTAATATGGTGACATTAACGCAAATAATAACTACATGTTTACTAATGTAAAACACAAAAGTGATAAAACAGACAGTACTTTAAAAAACACTGTGTTTGAGATCACTGATTTCTTTTCGTAAAAATATAATGTACACCCCAAAAGGTAAATTTAAATTCAGCATGCTTCTGATTTAACACGTGAACAACCTACATAAATTACATTTGAGGTAAGCATTAAATTAAGAAGTAAATTCTCTAGTTGTAGCAACTGGAAATAAAGCCAAACATCCTTCATAGCTAATATTGCTGGACAATAATTGCCGGTAGTTTTGTCTCATACATAGAAATAAACTTGCTTCCTCTTGAATCTTTGTAGACTTGTCATTTGTTCTATAGTTTTCATTACCCTTAAGCGACCATTGCCTTGTATTCTACATTTCTAAATCAGGAGAAGGTACCTCAATGCCTTCTTCTGTCCAAATGTAGCACGTTTTTTCTTAGCTTGAAGGAAAATCAATCGGAAGGTAAACAAGCAGTGAACACTTTTTACTCCTGTTCTGGCAAACAAAGGTAGAAGTTTTTATCACAAGAGTTTATCTTTTGGCCTTCAATCTAATTAAACGATTTCGAAGATTTTATTGATCTGGTTACCAAAGGTCTTCTAAACTCAAGTTTCACAAAGAGGCACAGGCTAAAGCTAAATCAATATATATTCTCCAAATCTGTCTTTTTCTTCACTTCTTCATTGCTTGATTTTTTCTTTTTGGTCTCAATGACTTTTTTTTTTAATTTTTAAAAACAAAAGCCTGATTATATAGTTTGGCTTTTATTTTTTTTTTAATCTTTTCTTGCAGTTCTTTGCCATTTTTCCTATTTTTGACCTGGGGAATTTTCCAGTCTTCCCTTTCCCCCACTGTAGCTATTTTTCACCTCACTTCTCCCCTCTCACACTTCTTCTTTCCGTAAAGGATGCAGAGATACATTTCCTGCTCTAAACCTGTTTACTGATACTGCTCCTGTTCATGAGACAGGGCCTCCCGGAGATGAAGTGGGAATTCTTGTCTCTCCTTTCCCCTTCAGGCCATTGCACCACCCTCTTCTTCACATGGACCAGATTTAGATACTTGTTTTGTTGTTCCAGAGTCCTTCTCATTACAGCTGCAGCACAGGTAAGCGATAAAAAGGTTCATAACAATATTGAAATACATCAGATGGTCTCCTGTTCTTGGGGAGTGCTAGGCTTGGAATGGTGGCATTTCTCCATGATTAAATCCTCCTTGCACTGGGCTTTATATTCACTACTCTTAACAATGTAAATTTACAATAGCCTCCATTTCTTCAGGAAAACAGCCAAAGAACATTAGCCCTTCAAGGATGAAATGCCAGAACACTGAAAGTATGGATTGAACACCTCAGACTGTTCTCAGAAGGAAAAGATTTAGAATGGTGATGTGAACCCTCCTCCAGCTTCTTAATAAATTAGATATTTAAGCATGCAAACAATTCATAGCTCTTTAGCCTAGAGCCTGTCATGAACTTTGGACACCACTCAGTGTTGAAGGTCCCTTCCTGTTCTGGCATTTTAAAATTACAATACAGGAAATTTCATCACCTATTTCAGTGCAGCTTCCATAAATTAATCCTTCTCTGCATAAAAGAACACCAGCAATTTATTTCGTAACATTTTTCACTTGCCATGCAGGATATGCATTTCAGTTTTTTTACTTTAACCTGCTAATTTCCAAACCAGTAGAAAACCAAATGTGTAGGAGAGCTAATGCACTTCTCAGAGGCCTCCAAAGGTTGTGAAGTTACATTTAACGTGAAGTTCCCCAACACACAATCTTGAAAGCAAAGAAAAGCTTCTTGCCTGCTTAGGAAATGGGATGGAAACCTACCAAGTGAAAATGGAAACGGGAAATCTAAGTTGGTTTGTGAAATGACAGAAGATTTCAGAAAGATCTAGGTGTACCAACTAACAAATGTATCAGCTACAAATGTACGCATCTCTGAAGGACATTTCAGAGATATCCCTGTTGTACTTCAAGGTTCTTTGCCAAAGGTTTCCAAATTACAACCCACAGATCTCAGATGGTCTTCAGAAAACTGGCTAACAGTACAGTGCTAACTTTTTTTCCCTGCTGTAGTGAGAACTAAAAATATATTACATCCCTGGTATTACTTTTTAATGCAATCAATTATAGCAGTTGCCACATGCCAATATGGAAATCTAAATGGGAAGCACAGTGACTCAGCAGGCAAACCTTTTTATTAATATGTATGTATTCTACTCATGCATCTTGCTCTTCTCCCTAATGGCTGCCCTTCTGATTTCTTTTTCTGCAGCTTTCAAGATCTCCTGGAGAACGACAGAGCCTCATGTTGCCTTCCTTCCGCCTAGAAGCCAGGCAGAATACGGTCACACAATCCTATGTGGAACAACAGCTGCTGCACATCTGGAGTTAGCCTCCCCAAAATGCACAAATACAGGTAAAGGGCCTGACAAATGTGGTATATACCGCAAATTAGCAAATGGTTCATGTGTGGATGAAGCACTGAAATTTGCTTAGTGCATTACAAAAGGTAAAGACAAATACCTGTAATCATTTTGTCCAGATGATTTGTTAGTACAGATACTATTTGCAGGGAAAATAGGTTGTGATTTTTTTTTTTTTTTTTTCAAAACCATGCCATAATTCTCCCGTATCCAGAAAGTAATATGCCTGGGTGAATATATTTGACTTATTAAATTTGTATAGCTGTTGTCTGAAAAAAAGTTGATGAAACATATATTTATACATTCTAGTAATTATACACTCAAAAATTTATAACAAAAGCTATGAATTGGGCATTAGCCTTTTAGACCAATATTTTAATGTGTTACAGACATTATTACTATTCAATGCTCATTTCTTAAACAGAATTTAAAAAACAGTATTAAACCAAAATATTATGAGGTGTTTTATACAGGATTTTCTCAGAGTGGATCTGCTGAATCTTAATTGAAACTGTTGGTAGGAATAAAAAAAAAAACCAACAAAACAATAGATATTTCTGAGTCACTGGTGACACTGATTTAAAGGAGCAGTGGCTTTTTACCTATTACTCTTTATTATGATTTGCAGGAGTGTGACAGTTAAAAGCCTTAGTTATGGCTCAGAACTACACACAACTCTCCAAGGAGTTAAATTTTCCACTTGACTCTTGTTGAAATAGCTAGTGCCGTAATTCATGCTAATATCTGGCCTAAAAAATAAAACAAGAATACAGATTTTTTTCCTAAATCTGCCAATAAATTAGTGACGGAGCAGCCACCAGCCTGCATGCTGGGGCTTTCTCTTCCACCCCCAAGATGAAATACAGCTCTTCTGCCTTGAAATACAGCAAGTAACCAGCACAGCATCGAATTCGCCCCGGCCATTTCCCAGCAAAATACATTTTATACTGCAACTCTGATTTGTCATTGTGCCTACAGTTGAATAAGGGGAAAAAACATTCGAACAGGCTGGAAATAATTCTATAGGACTTGTCAACACGCAGCAGGCTCATAAAGGGAGACAGATGAAGGCAATATGTACACTTCTAGGTGGAGATGCTCAATGGCTTTTAAATACATGTATCTTCCAGCAATAAAAAATAAACCAAAGACCTTTAGAACAGATGATTTCCTCTGATTAATCTTCTGCCACAAAACAAATGTTTCAAAGATTAGAAGCAGGTATTAATCAGAAACGCTGCTAGGGCCTGAATTCTTGACCTTTCTAAAGAAATTATTGCAAGGATGGGACTGAAAAGTTTCAACACCTTTTTTGCTTGGCTGTATTTACACAGGGCACCAATAAGTAAGAAGCCAACCTTACTGTTGCAAAAAAGGAAAGGTTGGTTTGCTTCGCTATCTGCAACATCACCTGACAGAGATGCACTGGAAAAGAGCCGGCCCGCTGCCCAAAGCTTTGGAGGGGAAGAAACACAAACTCTCCAGCTCTGCACAGATTTGCAGCTTTTTTTTTTTGACTCCTCGCAGAAGTTCCCAGCCTGCTACCAGGGGAGTGAAAGCCAAGGACTAATGCTCTCTTAGTCCCGTACTCGGTACTTCTGTACTTGAACCAGACACAGGCAGCTGCAGTACATGAAGCTTCACCATACCTAATAGCTGTAACAAAGATTTTTTATTTGCCTTCCTGTTTTGCTAAGCATCCCAAACATAATAGAGGTAGGTACGTCCTGCAGAATCGCATCCAAAACAAGCTAACAAAATAAATGTAGCAATATAGCTTCACACCTACTTCTCTTGAGTTCATTTGGCCTACCGCACCTCGCTGAGGTTCAGGTAGCATCTTTTCTGACTTTTCTTCCAAGCAAGAGCATTAGTACTACAACAAGTGAGCAGATGATGGGCAGGAGATGAAAACTCTTAAGAGATGGTGAAACTTCTCAAAGTTTTTGTAATTCTGTGAGAACTAAGGGAACTCAGCACCCTGTGGGGCACATCCTGCTGAAACAACCCCATGGCAGTGCTCAACCACAAACAACATAGGAAATTACCAGAATGACTTCATCGGTAAAAATCCACGTTATCTAATAATAATGATGACAACCTATTGCTACACAAAACAATGTCATATATTCTGAAAGACAAGAACTAGCAACATGCAAATTCAGCATGTTGTGTTTTGTTGTAAGAAGAAAAGTCCTACTGTCTCACATTAAATGGAGGTGGATGACTGCAGCCCGTTGCACGGATGAATCTACTATTCTCCTTCAGACGCTGAGTGCTACTCCAGCACACACACCCAGTCAAAGCTAAGTGAGTCCGTCCCCATTTATAAAGACTAGACAGGCAGACAGAGAAGAGGATAAGCTGAATGGAAATGGCATTAAGAAGTGCATTTACCAGCATTAAATAACAAAATGTCTCAGATTATTAATATAGACTGATTTATAATTAAGTGTAAGTCCTGAAATCCTGGCATTTCAAGAAAAGTGCTGCAATTATTATATGTTCAGGAAACCTATTAGGTTTTTCTTAAGTTGACATCTTCAACTATATATGCTGAAGGCTGAGCAATGACTCATATGAACATAAGATAATTTCATGTCTAATATTGAGACAGGCACCACAGTCATAACTGAAGACTCCAATTCTACACATCTTTCTCCAGTACAGAACATGAGATGTTATGAATGGCAATTCAACAATAAGTAACAATTTATGATGCATTTTATTTTCTGGTTTGATAAAATGGGAATAATTTATTAAAACCACTAAGCTCCCATTTTTCCTCTCTGAGCTTAATATTGCAAATGATTAAAAATCATTTAAGGTTGTGAGGATAAATAATGTAAAGATAAAATAAGACAGACTTCAGCATTCTAGGACTAATATAATTGAATAACTTTCTCTATTATTTGATGCCCAACTTTAAACATTTTAAGTGATGCCCTAATGCATTTAGCATGAAGAAAATTACAAGATCTGCTTGACACCATGGATATTTCTAATCAAGCTCACATGTGTCTACAGATACTTCCTCTAGAAGTGTCCTGATGCTGACAAAGTCAGGCTCTGGCAGTGCCTGGTTCATACTGGGGACACAGTGGAAGCGTGTAATCCAAGGCTAAGCTTAAAAAGGAATCATAACTCAGATATATCTTCTATGCAATGTGACTGTTAAGTGAGGTTATAAGTAGCCCATCCATTAGCGTGGCTGACAAAGTTTGTTTCTTGTCTTTGCCTCCGTTAGGCTTGTCTGTCCAGGTTTGTGTCTCTGAATGTTTTGTTTGTTGCTTTCCCCCTTTAGTCAACACCCCTTTTTGCACTGGAAGGGGTCCTTGACCAGATACCCTTAAGGGCGCAGAAGCCCATTCACCCTTGTGGAGCAAAGTAGCCTCTACACCCTCCTTGCCCTTCCAGGAGGACTTGGGTCCACCCAGCGTCGCCCTCTTGCCAGGTGAAAAGACCCTTCCACCACTGTCATGCTGTGGATCAACAGAAAGGCCTTGCACGACCGGTCAATCATAGAATCATAGAGTCATTTAGGTTGGAAAAGACCTTTAAGATCATCGAGTCCAACTGTTAACCTAGCACGGCTAAGTCCACCACTAAACCATGTCCCTAAGCACCACATCTACACGTCTTTTAAATACCTCCAGGGATGGTGACTCCACCACTTCCCTGGGCAGCCTGTTCCAATGCTTGACAACCCTTTCGGTGAAGAAATTTTTCCTAATATCCAATCTAAACCTCCTCTGGGGCAGCTTGAGGCTATTTCCTCTCGTCCTATCACTTATCGCAAAGAAATTAACATTTCCTTATTACAATTCATGTACTCTGGAAAAGAAGTCTGTAGCTCTGCAATTGTTGCAAATGTCAGGATTTTACAGTCCTTTCCATCCTACGGTCATCATATTCAATCAATTAGTGCCCAGAAGGGAAACAAATCCTCTGTTATTGGTTCCTATCATACTTTCAACATTTTCTTATTAATACACACACCACGATCATCTCTGTTCTGCCCAGTTTTCAGCGCAACACAAATCCCAACACAAGCAAGAAGATCAAGTTCAAGAACAAACAAAAGCAGAGCTAGAGGGGACAGTCTTCTCCGAGGACTAAGCCAGGGTGCAAGTGCATCCGTGCACACTCCGTTACATGCTGTATCTCTGTATGGGGCACCTCATCTTAGTTTCTAAGTGGATAAAACTGCAGGACGCAGTACATTTTTATACCAGACTGCTTATACTTGTGGCTTATTCCAGTGACAGAAAGGTCTAAAACTAGGGTGAAGTAAAATCTGGATGTCCTTTTGTGTTGTCCAGAGCGTGCAGAGTACCTCAAGCACACGCATGAGATGAGGCATAAGACTGGCAGAGTGACAAGGTATGACGAGCAGAAGAAATTAGGCAGCACGCCAGAAGAAATGGGAATGCAGATGAAATTTCGGAGAGAGCTCTGAAGAGCCATGCAGATGTACATGACACACATCGGTCCCGCATGGAAGAAGAGAAGGAGGCAACACAGCGGCTGGAAGAGAAGCACGACACAATGGGAACGGCCAGATAGGAAGAGGAGTCTGGTGCACGTACTCCAGAAAAACAGCAAGGAAGGGCAAAAAGTAGGTTTAAAAGTCAGTTTCCCTTTGGGTTTGTTCAGCTAAGACATGCACAGGACGATCTACAGACCTCTACCACTGAGCTAACCATCCGACATCGTCTGTACAGGAGTCTGTACAACACACGCAGACTCTGTGTCTTAAAGATCGGTAGGAATGAATAACCAGTGAAAGCACTTCCTTGCTTCGAGGGAAGCACCAGGTATCTCACAAGCCCATTACTAATACTACAGAAGGCGAAGACTGGAGATCTAGGAAAAGTGACTCATTAACAATCTAAGCAGGATAGAAAAAGCCCAGCCCTTTAATTTTAACATGAAGATTATCCTCCTGAATTAAAGCCAGATGTATTCCTTTCAAAAGGATCACCTACAATTTTAACCATGCATGCACACATATTTTAGTTGTCCCTGTCAAAAAAGATCCTTTAGGAAACAACTATACAACATCACTTCTTCCTCTTTTATGCTACTGGACGGTTTAGAAGGTCAGTTGGAAAAGACAATAAAGACTACATGGTTTTAGGGAGGGGTCAGACTTCTCGAAAACGCGTAAGTGAGCTTAAATACATGCAAAAATATATTAAGAAGTGTACTTATTATTTTTAAGGCAAAAGTGTAAGGAATAGTTTTATCTCCCCTGTTGCTGGCTCAAGACTTTTTCTTGCTTCACAGCCAGATGTTTGGAAATCTCTCGCCTCTTACTAAAAGAGTTTATTCTAAATTGTCAACAAACAAAACCAACCAACCAACCGAGAAATAAAGTATTTGAAACACCACTGACAAAATGCAGACTGCCAAAAACAACAGCATGGGTGAAAGGGTTAAACCCTGCAAGTGCCAAGGACTTTGAGTATTGATCTAGGTGACAAACAATGCCCATGCCCCTGAGATTTTTGAACAGGAACCTGGGATAAGACATGTTTAAAGTCAAGCACTATTCCCAGCTCTGCACCCTGTTACACCATGTACACCTTTCTGAAAATTATGCAATTTGGAGTCCTGTTCTTATCCAAACTTTGGGAACCATCAGGTGCTATATTTTAGGTCTGTCCTGACTACCCTGGGTTGCCCACTCTCCCACCAATACGAATAAACAACGTGTTTGAAAGTGTGTGCACCTGTACTTGGGAACTTGCAGCTATAAATTGTTTCCTGTTTAAGAAAAACTTCAACTTGAATATTTTCTTTGATATCATAAACCAATTAGTGCCAATATTATACTTTGATGCCTGAGTAGGTAAGAGGGAAGAAAAGATCTGACATCCTAATGTAAAAACCAAGACAAAACAGATCTTTAAAAATGAAGTTACCTTCAAGTATTTATATATTTTAAAGACAGAAATTACCATTATAATCATGAAATTATAATCTAAATTTTTCTCCTGTGTACTACTGACTGAAGAGTATCCAGTGACACCTCAGGCTCATAATTTCAATTTCACTACGCTACATCATTTACAGAAAAACATCCTGTCATGATTAAAAAAACAAAAAATGATGAAGAATTACTGTATGTCTATGCCTTTTTATCATGTTTTTAAAGATGAAGCTCCTTTCCTACTTCCATTTTCAAAGATGCAGTTTCCTTTTCTGCTCCCATTTTCCTCAGTCCCCAAATTTCTCCATAACAAATGGATTTATTTGTTAGATGCTATTTCAATTTAGATTTTAGAAGAGGAATTTTACATTCTCATCTATTAATTATTTCTAAAAGTAAAATAAATAGACTTGCCTCAAAATCACATAATCTTCATTTTCCTGCCAGAACTAATCTGCAATGCTTGTTGCTGCTTTGAAAACAATGGTATAAGTAACGGGGACTTGTAAGTCGAGGCAACACAAAGCCAAACACTTTTTGTTGGTGTCTGCAGATCCAGAAACAGTGTAACGTTTTGCTAATGGGGATAAGAAAGGAGAATTTTAGGAAGAAGTCTGTTAGACAGAAAAGCTACATCTTTACCATACCCTGAAAAGCCTAGGTCTTGAATTACTGGTAAAAAGGTGGATGATTTACAAGCCCAGTCAATTCACTCTGCAATGAAACCACTCACAGCTAAAGAGAAGCTGGAAAGAAAGAGGCAGCCTGTTAGCTACAAGTCCTCAAGTGAATAAAGTCCCTACAGCATCTCAGCTAACTCTCCTCAGTCTGAACCTCTCCTCCTCTTCTCCTGCAAAACGTCTTTAGGGAGTTACAGCTGCCAGCACTCTGCCTCTGACTACACGCTCCCATCTCTAAAATGCCACTTCCCAAATACCTCACCACTCCCCTGATAGCTCTGCAAACAGCCATGGCATCTGGCTCCATTGGGGATCTTCCAGTTAAAATTTACTGTAAACAATTTAACAGTCTGTGGCAATCTGGGAAACATTTGGATTGCTTCCCTAGAAAACCTAGCTGGCTCAAATTCTCGAGGTTTTTCTCTGCCTCTTCCTTCCTTAGCCTGCAGACCTAAAATGCCAGATAGCGGAACGCCTTTTTGAGGGCATCCACCTCCGTTCTGTTAAAAAAAACTTGGAAACAACAGCGAGGGACTGCTGCAAAGGGCACTGAAACAAAACTGCTGGGAGAAAGCACTGCACGTGCCTATGTGTTAATGTGTGGATGACTATATACTGCTGTCGGTAGCTTAAAAGGTAATCTTGCACAGTTCAGCTACTGTTAAATAGCTTAACCATATGCTTGCACTAAACTGCTGCATTACCTCACGCTAAACTGCAGAATTAACTCTCTCCCTCAAGCACAGAGAATCAAATTGTTAACTGAACTCTGAAAACACGCTTAATCCAAATAAAACCAGCATTACGTTAAAAAGAAAAGCTTTGTAGGCTCAGCAACCCTTGGAACCCTATGCTATAAACAACAGAGCAAACACAGAAAGGGAAAGAAACCTGCCTTTCTCCTTAGTCCATGTGAAAAAGCAGTCTTGCTTATCCTCCAACTGGAAAACTCACCAGTTTCTCCTGCAAGCCTCAGAAAAAAAAAGAAATGTAACACAGTAAAACAAAGTACAGACTGAAAGATGTATCAGTTAAAGCAGAAAGCAGATTTTTTTTTTTAAAGTTTGATCATGATTCTTTCAGCCAACTGTACTTCCTTTGCCAATTGTACAGCACTGCTGCTCTGCTGTATTTGTTCATATAGTTTAACTACATTTTACCTCCTCCTGTTTTGCAAAACAAGTGCTTCCCCAGCTCCTTCTCCCAATACATTACATACCTGTCCACCTCTGCTTGAAAATCGCTGCTACGACATCCCTCAGCTGTTGTTCGAGTGGGGACCGTGCTCCCACAAGCAGAGCAAGGAGGTACGTGGCTGCAGCAAAGCCAGAGGCAGAAACCAGCCGTGCGGAGGGAGCCCAGCGAGCAGGAATAGGGGTGGGAGCTGCCGGGCTGCTCTGCGGCTGGGAGATGATGGCAACGGGGAGAGAAGAGACATCGTGGGGCCGCTCGCCACAGACCTCTGCTCCCATTCACCAGGCTGTGTGAAGGACGGTTTTACACCAGCCCTGCATCATTCAGCCTGGCTCGAGTCACCTTCCCCAAGGTCTGGTCTTTGAAATCCTACTGCAGAGGGCAAATGTGAGTGTCGTTTTCTTAAAAAGCTTTACTTGGCTTGTGTGCATCACCTCCAGGGCTTAAGGTGCTACTTGCAGCCACAGGTGTATCATCGTTAGCCCCTGATAAGAGCTCTCACTCAGTATTTCAAAAATTCCCTCAGGATGTGAAGGCTGTGGCTCAGCTTCAAGCTCTGCTACAACTTTAAACTAACAATTCTCAAAGTTATTTCAAAAAAATCTTTCCAAGACTTTCTTCTAAAAACACACCAATGAATACAAGGCACAACAAGGACATGGTTTTGAGGCAACCGAGTCAAATGAAAGCATAAGATTTCATTTTGCATTTTAAAAATGTAATTTAAAAACTAACTTTGCCTTTGTTTTGGAGAAAAAAACAACATAAGCTTGGTAGCTCAGAACTTTATATTTTGAACACTCCCTAGAGAGCTTATTTGTTAAGAAATAAACTTAGCTCCGTGCACTTCTGAGCTCTGCTACATTAGTATTCTCCTCTTAATCAGAGAATTTTAGAAAAGTGTCTGTTATTTGTGAACATGAAGAAACTCACCCAGACTTTGTGAAGCCATACCTATTCTGTTATTGAATAAAAAACCCCACAGATTTGATTATAGATTCGTCTGGCATGACAAATTCCAAAACCAGTTAATGGCTGAAGCACAAATGTTGTCTAGCTTCCCTAATAGGAAGCTGGATAATTGGGTTTGTCTGTAAGATCTGTGTGAAAGCAGACTCTATGCATGTGTAATTTGGTTGAGTACATCCTCCACAGAAAAAAAAAGTCTTGAAAGAAGCATCAGGACCATTATATTTTAAAGCCTGCTCTGCATAGTTTTTCTTAATTACACCCAAGGCTGCAATTAAAAGAATTAAACATATACAAGAAGTGCTCCACAGAAGTTTCATTGGTTTGTCATAAACCTGCATGGAACTGGATTTGTTAGTCAGTAATCCAAATATGAAATACAATATACTGTGAAACTATTATTATTGAGAAAAGAGTATGGTTTTCCACAAACTTCTACAATTTTTAATTCAGCGTGCATATACGTACCAAATGGCAGTGTAGAACAGCGTATCTTAGTGTACTGGTCTGGCTGGGATGGGGTTAACTTCCCCTATAGCAGCCCATATAGTGGCTAGGAGGGTGTTGGTAAGGCACCCATGTGCTGGCTGCTGCTGAGCAGTGCCTGCACAGCATCAATGCTGTCTCTCCAACACCCTACCCAAGGGCCAGTAGGCTGGGGGTGGGCAAGGGGTTGGGAGGGGACACAGCTGGGACAGCTGACCCCAGCTAACAGAGGGGATATCCCACGCCATATGATGTGCTCAGCAATAAAAGCTAAGAGAAAGGAAGAGAAGGGGGGCATTCGTTATTAAGGCGTTTGTCTTCCGAAGCAGCCGCTACACATACTGGGGCCCTGTTTCCAACAAAGGGGCTGGACATGGCCTGCTGATGGCAAGTAAAGAATCAATCTCCTTCGGTTTTGCTTTGCTTCCACACACAACCTTTGCTTCCTTTCACTAAACTGCCTCGACTGCTTTCTTTCATTAAACTCGACTCGACCCATGAGTTTTTCATTTTATTTTCTCCCTCGTCCTGCTGAGGGGGGGGAGTGAGAGAGCAGCTGGGTGGGCATCTGGTGGCCAGCCAAGGTCAACTCACCACACTTAGAAACGCTAATAAATTTGTAATTTTATAAAAAGTTACCTTGGGATTAGAGATTTTGAGAGCTGTAAATTTTTTAAAAATGTTTAACACCAATGTGAGAAGTACTCTGTACTAAACAATACATATACCACTGTCTGCAGAGGATACGCAGCAGTAAATATAGGTCAGCTCAGAACGATGTGAACTGCTGAGTATCCGTCCTCTCTTCAGTGGCATACATGGTATATTTTTAGGAACAATTACGGTATATCACATATATTTACTACTTTACAAAAAGGCAGTTTTTATTTTCCCCACTCATATGTCTCCTGTTAAGTTCCGTTCTTTTTACACAATACTATCACCTTGAAGTATGCGTATTAATTTTTCTCATGTATTAATTACTGGCTTTGTACAAAAATAAAGTTATAAGTATCTCTAGGAGAACTGGGGAGCAAACCATCTTTTGTGAAAGTCGTGACATTTGACAGCTTTGGAGCTGATGGACAGTGTTTAAATTGTGTGGGAGATCGATTTTTAAATTCTAGCCCTAAGTCCAGAGGAGCTGAGGACGCTCTAGAGAAAAGAACTGGGAAACAGAATCACTTAACAGCTGTAGCAAATATTTAATTCTCAAAATGCAGAGAACAGTCAAACAATTACTCAGAAAGGTAAGAAGCCTAGCAGGTTTCTTCCAAATGGATGCTTTTGTATCATGTTATTTCTGCAATATTTTTCAGACTACTTGCTCTACTCCACCACACCCTTTAATTTTATTAACTCCACAAGATTTTGGAGGATTCCCACATCCTTCAGTGCAGAAGGAAATGGAATATAAATTACCTATCACTTTCCCATCTTTATTGCTTGCAACATCTGTATCTAGAGCCACAAACATTTTGTGTTTGTAGTAAGTGGGGAGAAGAAAGCTGTCTCTGCTACCATGTTTTTTCAGCTATACACAGACTGAAGACTTCTATGGCAATTCATCATTTCAGCCTAAGTAGTTCCTGCTTTAGAGGTTACAGGATCTGTCTGAGCTGAAGGAAACAGATACTACACAGTCTATTTTTTTTGTGCATTTGGCTTAGCAGAATCAGAACACAAACAGCTTTTCTGGTCTTGATAATTTTGGAAAATCCTGCATTCTGAAGAAAAGAGGAAACTTCTTTTTCACAATGGGAAAAATGCCAATGTATGCAAAACGCTGTTATAATTAATTTGAAATTCCTCTCCGCTTCACATATTAAGAAAATAATTTGCCATCATTTCTTCTTGAGTGCAAATTCTATTAATGGCTGCATGAAAACTAGGTTTGCAAAAGGCACCAGCGGTACACAGCTTTAAAGAAGAGTAATGAAAAATAATAATATACAAAAATACCAAATTATAAAGAATGTAGTCTTGTGGATTTAAACAACATGCCTTTACAATACGTGTTCTGGTATGTGATACCCAGGCTAACACATGAAATAAACACCCTACTGCAATGAAATACAAACAACCTGAAATGGAACGTCTCCCTTTGCACATGTTCCATGACAGACGGTACCAGAGTGGTATTTGCTGCAAACCAGATTAAATCAGTTCTAGAAACTGAATTCCATCGATGAACAGATTGCACCATCTGTTTCTACTAATATACATTAGAGAATGTGTATTTTCTATAGCTGCATATTTACTCTGTGATCAGAAGACTATGAAACAAATAGGCACAGCTTAGCTACAGAATGACTGAAAAGCATCATCATTTGTGGATGTCAAGGCTGTAAACAAAAAAGCAGTTAGGTTATTTGAAGGCTGTGCAATGAAGTAATGAAACGAAATTAGGGAAAAGAAAATTTAAGCAGCACACTGGGACACTAACAGTCATTGCAGCGATGACAGAAAGACATGCAAAAAGCGTAGATGTAATAACGTTTCTTACGAATGACACGTAGAGAAAAAGAGAAATAATCTTCCAACTGAAGCGTAAGTAGAGCTGGCTGGAAATCTGAATTTTTATTACATGCTTTTTGTGTTTTCAAGAAAAAAAAACCAACCTTGAATCAGGAGGTAAGCCAACATTTAAAGTTTTCATGGAACAGAAATCCTTCAAAATTTTGTTTTGGAAACCCAAACATGATGTTCCCAAAACAAAATATGCTTTCCTAGTATCCTCAGCAGCTGCTGACTGAAATGAATGCAATTCCTGTCATTTCTGCCACAACTGCCATTTCCATGGTGTGCTGTGGTGACAAAACTGACAAAAACTATCTTAGACTCCAGCCCAGGGGCTGCCAGAGCATCCGTGGTGCCTTGTCTCTGGCAGTCCAGCCGTATGAGTTAGAATCATAGAATGGTTTGGGTTGGAAGGGACCTCTAAAGGTCATCTAGTCCAACCCCCCTGCCGTGGGCAGGGACATCTTCAACTAGAGCAGGTTGCTCAGAGCCCCGTCCAACCTCACCTTGAAGGTTTCCAGGAATGGGGCATCCACCACCTCTCTGGGCAACCTGTGCCAGTGTTTCACCACCCTCAGCATAAAAAATTTCTTCCTTATATCTAGTCTAAATCTACCCTCTTTTAGTTTAAAGCCATTCCCCCTTGTCCTGTCGCAACAGGCCCTGCTAAAACGATTTCTGCCATCTTTCTTATAAGCCCCCTTTAAGTACTGATAGGCTGCAATAAGGTCTC
The DNA here is from genome assembly GCF_965638725.1 of Aptenodytes patagonicus. NCBI lineage: Eukaryota > Metazoa > Chordata > Aves > Sphenisciformes > Spheniscidae > Aptenodytes > Aptenodytes patagonicus. The sequence goes on along the minus strand of NC_134949.1, from coordinate 194,756,236 downwards.
CCCAGAGCCTTCTCTTCTCCAGGCTGAACGACCCCAACTCTCTCAGCCTTTCTTCACAGGAGAGGTGTTCCACCCCCCTGATCATTTTTGTGGCCCTGTTCTGGACCTGCTCCAACAGGTCCGTGTCTTTCTTATGCTGAGGGCTCCAGAGCCGGACGCAGTACTCCAGGTGGGGTCTCACCAGAGCAGGAATTTGTTGCCCAGGAATGCCAGAGCCTGGCACTCCCAGGCCAGCTGGCTCCCCGCTCCACCCACTGTCAGTGCAGCCGGCCAGATGACTTCAGAAACGCTGACATCTCATACACAAGACCCCTTCTTATAAGCAGCTGAAAAGTCAGGCTGACACATTGGTTAGATGCTCATCTGATACGCTGGCATCGCAAAAATGAACCTGAGCTAAGTGCTTGAGAAGCCAGGGTGAGATTTCAGCATTATTATTCTATGCATCCTCAGTAGCGAGGATGATTATTTCCAGGCCAGTAAGATATCGCAATTAATGAAACAGTATTTCATTAAAAATGGCAGTCTTCTCTTCTTTGAAAGGACAGTAAAGAAACAAGAACTATTGGGGCACTATTATGCCCCAGTATAAGTTCACAGAGGTATGGAACAAGTTACACTGTAAAAGAAAACAAAGAGTAGGACTCTTCAGGGCTGGAAAAGAGAAAATGAGAGATGAAGATCTGACTGAAGTCTACAAAATCATTTGGGCCAGGAAGACAACAAATAGGGAACAATTGTATGGTTTGAATACCAGAACTAGCAGGCATTAAATCTATAAGATCAGAAAATTCAAAGCAAACACAGGAAAGCAGTTCTTCGTGCAACTTGTAAATAAGTGATGGAACTTCTTGCTGCGGGATATTATGGATGCTAAAAGTGCATGTGGGTTCAAAAGGATAAATTCCCAGAAGATAACTGTATTGATGGCTGTTAAAACACCAGGACAACCCAACAGTCCTTGAGGTATGAGCTGCTGGAGACTCAAGGATTGTCCCGAGGAAGTATCAGCAGGTGCTTGCCCTGTTCTAATAGTCTTCTCTAAGCCACCCATTACTGGTAACTCTTCGTGACATTTGGTAAGACAGCTTTTGCTCTGACCCAGCAGAGGCAGTCTTAAATTCAGGCATAAAACATGTTACATGCATCAAATATAACATTATGTGTATCGCAGGACAAGCATAACATGCTGGATTTAGCAGGAAAACTGAAGAGACTCTGCACTCCCCCCTTCCCTTGAGCAGTTAGAGGCATGAGGTATGCCCTCCAGGGCATATCAAAAGGGAGCAGCCGCAGAGTCTCTCCTTTGTAACTACAGCACAGCTACATGCAAGCCTGTAAGAAACAGATGAAGATTTGGATGTGCTAAGCACTCACTCCAGCTCAATAAAATTGACAATCCAGAAAGAGAAAACTTATCAGACATTGTTGTGATTTCTTCTCACTCACTTGAAATGACAGTCCTGAGAAATGTTAATTACTGGGCCAGTAATAAAATGTCATAAACAGCTACAGGAGATGAGAAAAAAACAAAAAAGAATTTTAATGTCATTCCAAACGTGTGGTAGATTTAATTAGCTTCTGCTTAAAGGTACCTCTTAACAGAAGGATGGGATCCAATACAAGGACACAAAGGCATATATTGTTGCAATCGTATTGTTGGAAATAAGTCTAAGAGATAAGAAAAGTTTAAAGGAAGACTTTCTGAGTCAAGTAAGTATTATTTCAAAATATTATTTCAATTAATATATTAATATAAAAAAATAATTATTTCAAAAGCCTTGCTTTTGACTCCAGAGTCTTGGAGGGAAGAAGCATTTCATATGACCCATACAGACAAAGGAAAATAGGATGAACCTGGTTTTTGCCTGAAGCTGGGAAATGACCATGCCACAGAATTTCTGGCAGGACATGCGGAGGAATACCATCGGCTCACTCGCCAAATCTGGACTGGTCAGTTTCTTCATACATCTATTTCCCCACTTGAAAACACAGCATAAAATCGACCATCTAAAATGCAATACTTTTCCCGACCCTTGGATATGGGTACATTACACAGAGTATTAACAAACCCCACTGGGCCATGCCCTGAACATGCGAATAAACACAGAGATACCACTTTGGAGTAACATATAGGCTAAATAGTTAAGCCAAAAACAGACAGAAGAGGAAAAAAATGAAACATTTATTCCTGCTGGCCAATGAAACTGCAGAGAAATTAAATTACTTGTGCAAGATAGACATCCACGACAAAGCTGGGTATTTACACCCATGATAGAAAAGAACTAAAAGAACTAAAATGAAGTAAAAAAAAAAAAGTTTGGGAGTTACTACATTTAGGTAGGATAAAGTAACATAGTCATGACCTGATGAGGTCAGTCTCAAGCAGGGAACCCTATGCATCTGTACAGACATTCAGATAGGCCCACCTCCTAAAGCTAGAGAAAATGAAGAATGAAAATGTAGACAGAAACATGTTACAGAAAATTGGGAGGTTTTTTGGAAGAATTTTTTAAATAACCAAGAAGCCACAATTGCATAAACAAAAGAGGATTTCTTCAATAAGGAGTAAAGGCACAATATGGAGGAAAAAAGATAAACAACAAACAGAAAAGAGGGCCAACAGCCAGCCATCGTAAGATATTAATTTTCTGTACTTCACATAGGAGATTAGGGACATCAGATATAATTTTGTTTGTATAGTAGGGGTTCTTAGGAGAAACACATCCATTTGTACTAGCTGCTTGCTTTAGGTCATTTACTTTGACAGAGTTGTTTCCAAAAGGCTCCTATCTACCACAGCCAGAAAGTATGTCTGAACAAGATGATTCTCTTGTCAGCCAGCTTTTATTCTATACTTTGAATGAAAACTACTGATTTATCTTAATAGAAGGCAAAAAGGAAGCGTGTGCTAATTGTCTGGTCCCTGAGAGCTCAGAGCAGATGACCCTTTTTAGCCTCAATGCCTTTCACAGGGGACTTTCAGTTCACAATCAAAACTGAAGACAAAGCCAGGTTCAATTTATTTTATTCAGACAGTAACTGAGTCCAGGGCACTTGCTTGTGTTGAAGGTGATTAATGAAGAGAAGAAATGCAACTGTCAAGCCAGTGTGAGAAGCCAGGTTATCCGAAGAGCACTTGGGTGACAAAGCAACGCTTAATCATTCTGAAGGCAGTGTTACAGAATGGGTAGCCTCCAGCTTGCATTTTGCTTCAGGGAAAAAACCCACCGTTACAGCAGCTGACATAGTACAGGCAAGACCAGGGAGAAAAGCAAAAAGGGCAAACCAAGTATTGCACAACCACAAAATGCAGCTAAGGATGCAGGATTCTGCACCACCATTAAAGGACTGGATTTAAAACCTGCTGCAGCTGATGGAAGTCTTCCTCCTTGATTTGATAGAATCTAGGGATCAGGCCCTAAAAGCTCCTAATAACCACTTAGTTGGTGTATTGTATCCTGACACAGCAGTAAATTCAAAACATCGTTTAATTTTTGCTTTTTACATTTTGCCAAATGAATGTCTTGTATATCAGTCACTTTTTATATAGACACACAAATACAACAAAAGGCCCATGTAAACATCAAAAGCTGACTGTGTAACAAGATGTTTCCCTTGCTTCCAAAAAGGACATAGGTCTTTCAGAACTTAGTAAGAGCTCGAGCGCTTGCTTTCTAGCAAGTTTTGGACACCTCTACCAAGTATTACTTCTACTTTGCACTTACCAGGTTTCCTAAATCCCAGGTTTGAACTCCATGTTTATTCTTTTATTAAAATAATGGCATATGTGACATTTGGGCAAATATGCTTAAAAATCCTCTTCATCTTCTCTGGATGATACATAGGACACTTGTGCTTCACTCATTAGTTTCTGAAATTGATCTGCCCATAATCTATGTAACTCCAAATTACTCCATGCATAATTAGGCACTTCCTGGTTTTCATTACTTATGTTTATCTCTGTAATATTTACACAACACCAATCACACAGCTGCCCATGTACAGATTGGAACACATCACTAATTACATACATTTAATTTGGTTGTATTCCTCTACAAGAGAGGATATTGTTTCCAAGGGCCTTCTTCCAGCCTCATCACCCAGATGTTCAGGGACCAAGAAGTCCCTGAGGTGTATAAACTCGTTTAAATTTACTGATCCTTTCAGAGAAGTAAAACCACAAGTAAGGAAATAAAATGACATTGTATATCTATAGCTAAAACATACCAGCTTGGATTCACTAAAGCTGGTAACACTTTACCTGTGATTCCTTACATATTGTTTTACAATTATTTTTTTTAAATTATATTAAAAGAAATGTATCTTTTATCTGTTTGAAGTTTGAAATCTTTGTTGGAAAATAGTATCAATAGATTAGTTTATGATTTATTTGCTTTTCTCTCATCAATTTAGATGAATGACTGTGCCCTGCTTAGGCCAAGCAGCTGCTTTTCAAGCAGCCTTCACAAATCTTACTTTTCTTCATACAGCTCAAGTCCCAGTATACACACAGAAGATAAAAATACAATCCTATTTATTTTGCCAAAACTTTATCCTATCCTCCATTTTGCCAGTTTCTATACTTCCACAAATGATATGCTTAGGTACTTAAAGCATGTGAAACCCCTCTTTCAGTTGTACTATGCACATTCATAAACATGAAGTAGAGTGTAATAGGAAAAAACTTCTTATAAAAGCCTACAAAGTAATTAAATCAAATAATTTCCATAGTCCAATCTATGTTCTGACAAATTTGATTACATAGGCACAGGCTATGCAGCAACTAATATATTTCATTGAATACACAAAACCACAGCTCATTTTCCACATGCATTGGTTCTCAAGCATGCTCAGGAACAAAAATGCTACAGCTAACATATATCATCTATTAGCCTAGCATTTCACTTCCATACAGCTTAATGAAATAGTAATAATAAAAAAATCTAAATGCTGTACAATAAACATCCTCTGCAAAGTACAAACTAATATCCAAGTGACATTCAAAGTTACTTTTTTTTAAAAACAGCAAAAGGATGTATTGAGTGATAACTCTTTCTGTGCCACACCAAGGAACTCTAAGGGTTCAGGACAGAGAAGGGGGAAAAATATCTGTTTACGATTGTAATAAAATGGCTCAAATCTCGAAGAACTATTTGCTAGCTTTGCCCTTGCTATGGTACCACAAACTGGTACCGTTTGTGGGAAGCATTTTCCCCCCTAGAGTGGACACTACATTGGATATTTGTCTACTAATATAAAAAAGAGCTAAAGAGTTAAAAAAAGAAATAGCAATAAAACCAGTTTTAATAATCTACTCGGGTCAGGTGATTTAGGTGTCAGTTTATAAAACCTACACCATTACTCCTACTCCATTATGCGGCAGCATAACTATGCTGTAGGTGTTTCTCTCCAAGTTACCCTGAGCATCTCTTCTGGTCGATATTGCGGTAATAAAGTGTATTTCATATTACTTTAAATTTGTGGTAGAAAGACAGGGAAAAAGGGTTTAGGCACACACAGAAGTTAAAACAGACGCTTTAATTCTGCTACAATTTAACAGGAAATATTTGTATGATTCAGTTTCACAGCATGTGTGAATATAAATCCTCCAGGGATTTAATTAGCTGTATTTTATCATAAATTGCATTCCCATAGACAGATGCTGCTACTACATCATGCTGATTATAACAAAGACCAACTGACACTTAAGAGCACATCTGAAATGTGTTTTTCTGAAGACATTAGGTACAGTAAGAGAATCACTAAACAGTGCCAAGTAAAAGTACCGGTAGTTTTCCCAGTTGGTTTACCATACCGACTTGAAGGGCAGTTTATTTTATACAGTATAAACAAATTAACCTCATGAAGTTATACTTTTTGTCAATCTATAAAATGTATCTTTTGCTTCTGATACCAAAAAGACTGCGTATGAAAATTCTCAGCTTGCTGTATCCATAGCTGTGCTTCACGAGAGTCTACAAAAACACCCACTTGTTTTGAAAATCATTTGATCAGTTAACCTCTTGTCAACTGAAAGGTCATTTCTGCCATACAGCTATTTCTTAGTGCTCTAAGCATTTTGATCATAGTTTCAGACTTTTAGGATGTAGTACTTATTCCCTGAATTTTACTTCTGAGAAAGAGTACCTACTTTTAAAGGACTTTGTTGAAAAGTCCCTTTTCAACATATGCCACCAATTGCAAAGTAGTTAAATGATCTTGATTTTTCTAAGTAGTTCCCAAAGGTGAGAACAGAAGCCAATGTTTGAGTTGAAATCAGAATTCAAAATAAAGAGGTGATTTGAAATATAATTTGAAAATTATGTAAGTTTTTTTCATTTTGAAAAGTATTATATAAAACACAGACCTAACACATATTTCTCTCTCAGATATTGTCATGTAACATCTCCAGGTATGCATCTGCATATCAGTGTTGATTTCCATGTAGCCTGCTATTTTTATCACACGTTTTTATACTCCCGCCTACACTCACATACACTGAAATTTCTCCTTCAAGATGACTTCTCATTTCAAAATATATTCCAGAAAGCTGGGATTTCCTTCCATTATTTTTTACATAAAGAAATCTGGCCATGGATATTTTTGTGTTCCCGTTTCTCCTGTCTGTTTTCCAGTTAGAAAAAAAATGGAGTGAACCACGATACAGATAATGTTCAGCTTGTAACAAGTTTTGAACAAAGGGCTTTTTATGACCTCAGAGAGAGCTATAGTTCACACTATAAGAGAGCTAGGATCCCTTCTTCTCCTTCTTTCAGATATGACACAGGAACTTTTAAACATGAGCTTAGCAGCCAGAATGTGTGTCTCACCGCTTCCAGCTCCAACTAAATGTCTTTTTTTATCAAAATGATTTTGCATGTGATTTTTTCACCTCCCTGTGCTTTTAAATCTGAAGTGGTTGCATTGTCATGGTCTTGATGGTCTAAGGATTAACAAGAGCCTGGGTTCATGAGAAGTTAAGCACTCACATTAGCCTGTTTTTTTACATTTGGATTCTTCATCTTAAAGCTGTTGTCACATTCCTACCTTATTCTAACCTGAGTTAACACGGTTCAGCCGATTCTGTAGAAGGACAGAAGCCCATGTGTCTCCTCCACTGTCTGCAGACTGGAATCACGAAGCCAGAGCCTTATGTTATTCACAGAAATGAACCCTGTAAAATCCCAAACTTCCCTATGCCTGTTAATGGGAGTGCTGCGCAAAGCCTCAGAATTGAATACAGTCCAACAGCAGAAGGAGCAGAGGAAAACTTTTGGTGAGCTGTTTCTTTTCCTAATTCATTACTATTTCTTCTTTATCTTCCTCCTTGGCAAGGTCTCAGTCAGCACTCAAGTGCATACACACAATCTGAGGGAACAGCAGGACAGTAATTCAAATTTGTATTACAAATCACAGGGTACAGTTCCTCCTGATTCTGCCACTAGCATTTAAAACGGGTTAGCCAGATATTCCTGCAAAAATACCAAAGTATTCAAAGACCTAACGTAGATACTTCATCAGCATTAACTTCAGTTAGGACCCAGTCTGTTCACACTTCCCTCTGTTACTGTTTCAGTGTGTCCAGGACCTGCGAGATAGTGCTATACCTGTTAATTTCTGGCAGGTCTTTTTGGACTTAGAGCACAATGAATTCTGTGAAACGTCTGCCATGCTGGACTAACACATCAAGTTGGAAGTTTGATATGTCTGGCATTAGTTATTTGTAAAATCAAATGTAAATTGTCAATAGAATACATCGTACAAGTTGAGCACAGAATTAAATTGCTTTGTATTTCAAAACTGCTGATGAAGACGACCCCTGGATAAACTCACTTGTGATTTCATCTGAGTCAGAAAGGGCCACCCTAAACTCCTATCAGCAAATCTTTGACAGTGCTTGGCAACACTAGGAGCACCCAGCACACTTAGAGTCTGAATGACGTAACTGTGCTTGGATGAGAGAAGGGAAGGAAAAGTGGGGGATGGAAGAGAGACACACAGAGTGAGCAATTGAAAAAAATCAGTCTGTCCTCCAAAACATCCCAACTTCAGTAAGTCTCCCACCGCAGGTCTCACAACTGCCCTCCTCCACCTTGTAAGTGTAAGTTCTGGTCTGTGCACACAGTGGTTTCTATATTTCAACTAGAAATGACTTTAGACAGCTACGTTACACCACCTTAGTAAAGACAATGGATCCCAAAGATAAAAACCCAAAAGAATCTTGATAGGGCAGGTGACATATATCAATATATACTGATATGATATACTATTGGAAACTTTAATTTCAAATACCAACATATAATCTCTCTCAGTTTCACTTTATGCTATACATTGCTTCCAAACTTGTGGCTTGCAAGCACCTGAAACATGAGGAGCTGACAACTCTCAGGTGCCACGCCATCCATTTTAACTTTATATTTGGACATTTTGGGCTTTTTGTGAGGCATTGGGAAAGCACAGAGCAGTCACCTGGAACAGTCGCCTCCAAGGCAAAACAGATCTTCACAACTCCTGTGCAATATGGCATTTCTGCCTTCACTGCGTGGGCAGGAGTCAGTTCCTTGCCTTAGGCATGAAACCGACTGTCCAGCCTTATATCCATGTATTACTTTCGTAGAATCACAGAATAGTTTGGGTTGGAAGGGACCTTTAAAGATCATCTAGCCTAGCCCCCCCGTCACAGGTAGGGACATCTTTCACTAGATCAGGTTGCTCAAAGCCCCATCCAACCTGACCTTGAATGTTTCCAGGGATGGGGCATCCACAACTCCTCTGGGCAACCTGTTCCAGTGTCTCACCACCCTCATTGTAAAAAATTTCTTCCTACGTCCAATTGAAATCTACTGTCTTTCAGTTTAAAACGACTGTCCCTTGTCCTGTCACTACAGGCCCCGGGTAAAAAGTCTCTCTCCATCTTTCTTATAAGTCCCATTTATATATTGAAAGGCTGCAATAAGGTCTCCCTGGAGCCTTCTCTTCTCCAGGCTGAACAACCCCAATCTCTCAGCCTTTCTTCATAGGAGAGGTGTCCCAGCCCTCTGACCATTTTCATGTCCTTCCTCTGGACCCGCTGTAACAGCTCCATGTCTTTCTTGCACTGGGGACCCCAGAGCTGGACGCGGTACTCCAGGTGGCGTCTCATGAGAGTGGAGTAGAGGGGGAGAATTACCTCCCTGTGGCAGCTGGCCACGCTGCTTTTTACGCAGCCCAGGATACGGTTGGCTTTCTGGGCTGCAGGCGCACGTTGCGGCTCATGTCCCGTTTTTCATCTACCAATATTCCAAAGTCCTTCTCTGCAGGGCTGCTCTTGACCAATTCATCACCCAGTCTGTACTGACACTGGGGATCCCTGACCCAAGTGCAGGACCTTGCATATTATTATACACTTGTGCTTGCTACAGAAGATAACCATATGATACAAGAACAAACTCAAAAAAAATTGTAATCTGAAGTAACACTGATCCTAAACCTTAACGATTACAGGTAGTTGTCAGAAAAGTGCTCAGTTCCAGCTTTCTGCCATGGGCAGCAGGAAAGGAAGGAACTGAGCAGCAGCGAGTCCACAGCACTCTTATGCTTTCCTGTGGGGGTACATCACAGCATTCAAGGTACAAGGTTAGCTCAGAAAAGCCTTCTCATTTCAATCTCAGGTATGGATAAAGCACATCAGCCCTACAACTGTTTCACATGGATAGTGTACTATTCAACAAACGTACTTACGGCCAGATTTGTAATGCTCTCTCTACCAGTGCAGACGCATTTGTGTTAGGTCCCACTGATGGTACTGGCTTAGTGTATAGTGCAAAATTTTCAGCAAAGCATCACGTATGCTGAAATGACAATGATTAAATCCCAGCCAAAACCACTAACTGCAAACAAAGGAGGCAACAGCTTAGCAGAAACATCATAATAGATCATAACCAGAAACCCCAGGAACTGTATGCTTATTGTCTGCGAGGTTCACTTAAGAAATGTATTTCATTAAAAAGCACAAAGCAACTTGCAAATTTCAAACTCAATGTAGACTCAAAAGGAAATAATACTTTCGTGATTTGCACATCACTAGCACTGACATTTAAGTGACATTCTGTTGATAAAATACCATTTCAAAGAGAAACCATCTCATTCTCTCACAGCCGTGTTGGTCTTGCGATGGTAACAGAATTAAAATAGCAGCATATATTTCTCTTAAGGCCATAAGCAGATGTGTCTGTATTTAAATGCAGGCATGGGAAATACAAAGAATTTGAAAACCATCATTTTTATAGTACCGTTAAATTTGTGCATGCACATGAATGTACGTAAGAAATATTTTAGGCAGTAGCCCTTTGTATTCATTTCTGCTTCTTTCAAGCTGTAGAAAGTAACATTCTGTGGAATAGCTTTTGTGAAAAATATTACTGAAAGTGATTTGCACTTGATTTGAGATGTAAATAAAACCCCTAGGATTTTAAAGTTCCTTCACTGTATTAGCAGCTTAGGTACAATTTGTTGGCCTCTGATACCGGCAGTCTCATTTTCTCTATCCAGATAATTCAGGGGGAAAAAAGTGAGTTGAAGTATTCTAGTTGACTGAAATTCAAAGGATTTTACATTATCTCTCTCTAAAAAAAAAACAAACTAAAAACTCACTCACTATTCTTTTTCATTTTATGGTGTTCATTTGAATTCAACTCCCAAGCCATTTTAAAAATGTCCCAGACTTGAGCATTGGCAGGTGGCTGCACAATATCCCCTCTTTCAGAAAACATTTCAGGATTGTCTGAGTACTAACTGATGGTTGCAGTGCTTCAGTATCTTGTATGAATATCTGAGGTATTTAGAGACTGAAAGATTCTCCCATAAAATGTAATGCTGTAGTTAATTTCTAAAGCTGGGATCTCTTCCATCCACAGAGCCTTTGAGGAGCACAGGAGATACCTCTGTTTACTTCCCCCATGGTGTAGCTGGCCCTGTGGCACTCCAGGAGTTAAGCTCCTGCTGGAATTATGCTGTGTCTTCAGGAATTAAATCACCCACTGATCACAGGGAACCCCAGTCTGAGAAGAACTGGAGCCCTACAGACAGACACTCCCTCAAAAAAGAACCAGAAATAGAGGATGGATAGTTTGTCATCTATGAACTTGTTCGAACTTGGCGACATCCTAAGTAACAAGTGCTACTTGGATGGACACTGATGTACCTGTCATCCTTCAGGCTATTGTTTTAGCGCCTTCCTGCAGTTCCACAAATTTCAGAAATATTTTAATAAGCCAGGAAATCAATATGTCACCAACAGAGCTTGCCACCTGGCAATTCTAATCTTTGGTTTTGCACAAGGATAACTTTTAGTACTCGGTGATATCATACAATTTTTGGAGCTCCTTGGCAGCAGGGTAACTGTTGGACGATACTAGTCTACTGATCTCTCACAAATTGCAAATATCATCAGTAGTATGTGAACAAAGTTGCTTAAAAATAGAAGATGTGCTGTGGTGCTGACATTCTACATATTGTGTAAATTTGAGCTCGTCAGCCTGCTAGTTGCCAAAGCAGTTTTGCAGAACCCAGAACACCAGCAGTACTCAGCATGACTATAGCATCTGGCATGGCGGCTAGGAAGAGATCCATGAGCTTCAGTGAGCTCTGCTCTGCAACAGAGAAAATGAAGATTTACATGTGAACTCTGACACTGATGTAGAAATGGCCTTTTGTACACCAGCTAGTTATCCCACCTTCCCTGACAGGGTCAAGCATGGTGGTAAACGAAAAGAACAGAAGGTTAGTATGTCTAGTAACACAGGATAACTCGTGATAGTTAAAACTGCACACTCATTCAGGGATTTTCACCCATTATAGTGTGACTTTCATACTACAGATGGAAAAGAAGATGAAAAGAAGGAATTAGTGCTGCCTGGGAACAGGAAGGATGTCCCTAAGTACTAAACAAATCCCTCATTGAAATCTGGAAAGCACCTTAGCAGAAGAGACCTCCCTGTAATTATTGTAGCCCTGGTAGCAGTAAGGTAAAAAGACCTCCAGTACTGTATGACGCCAAAGACTTTGGTTTCAAGAGAAGGAATCTGTGCCACTGACATTTAGGTTTACTGGAAATACAAGTACCAGAACTTCTGGTGCTGAGCACTGGTACTGAATAAGGCTTTTTTCAGCCTGAAGAAGCTGGCTACGACTGAAGCCTGAACATATTCCAGGGTGACTATTTTTAGCCTCCCCCCTTTCAGCAGATAGAAAGGAAATGGATGCTTTTTGGCTAATTACCACAAAGGCAAACTAGATATGTTCTTAAATGCAACGCCTCTGATAGCAGGGGAAAAGGAGCAGTGTAACCAGCAGAAGAGGAATACCATTTCATGAACTCTGTGGTAAAGAAACAGGACAATGAGAACTCTCTAATTACAACCACTGATTTCCTTCCCCAGAGTATAAGGCAAAATCCATGCAATATTTGCCCTAAACTCTTCTTAAATATGCATCCCTAAGCATCTCTCTTCTTTCTGAAAATGACCTTCATGCTAGGCTCCTCTCAACAACGCGCCTTTCTAAAAGGCACAGAACGCATTCAGTATGCCCACTATTAAGAAACATGAGAGCATCCCAGCAGTGTCTTATCACATGATTTCAATTCCAGAGAAATGCAGGGGTGTCTGGACACAGTCTTGGGCAACTGGCTCTAGGTGGCCCTGCTTGAGCAGAGGGGTTGGACGAGATGACCTCCAGAGGTTCCTTCCCATCTCAACCATTCTGTGATTCTGTGCCTGTCACCTGGAAATGATGATATTTAAAAGATGGAAAAAAGGCAAATTTCATGCCACACTAACAAAGCCATTTTAAGGTAAAACAAAAGGAGAATGGTAAGTCAGTCAGCAAAGAAGCCTACTTTTTTCATCTTCTGTCTGCAGGCATTTGCAAAAGGAAGGAAACTGACATCCAACAATCAGATCAACGGTCTCTCCCAAAATTTAAGAAAGCATCAGTTTTCCATAACTAATATGATTCATATACTAGAAAGTATATTGCAAAAAAATAAGAATGTTTCATGCCTCTTTTTTTTTTTTCCTTCTTTTTTTTTCCCTACACCGCCCCCTCAAATTAGCCCAATACATGTGGCTACTAGAAGCTGAAGACAACAATGGGGCAAAAAGGATATGGTAAACCTGCAGCGGGATGCAGAAGGTTAAGAGAAACATGATAAAATATCTGCTGCATTACGAACAGTAGATTATTCCTTATTTATTAGCATTATTATAATGGCTGGAAGCAGCAACCAAAATTAGGACCTTTTCATACCACTGAACAAAAAAGCATGGTAATATAAAAGACCTATTAAAATCCAGACTCAGAACAGCACTTGTAAAAACAGTAAAAGACAGACAAAATGGAAAGGACAAGAGACAGAGAAAAGAGCCTAAGATCACAAAGAAATATGTAGCAACCCAACAAAAGCAACTCTCCTGACCTCTGAAAGGGGGAATAACCACTCCTCCGTGCTGCTGAACCCATCTCACTTTAACCTTATTTTTCTTACTTGCTCCTCTCCATTACTCTATTCAAAGAATGTGAAAAATGGACCAAAATTGGACAAAGAAACTTAAGTACTAGTGTGCCTGCTACTTTGCAGTCCAATTGTTCACAAGGAGAATGGTATTTGCTTGATTTGTAAAAACTGGTGGGTGTCCAGGAACATAAGGCAAATATAAAATACATCTCTCAACAGTACAGCTTAACCCTTATGAACATGATTATTAGATAATTTTCTACAAATTGCACATTATTCTCCGAGAAAAATTGGGATTGGAAATATTTTAGCACATGGAAAAAAAATATATTTTTTGTACTTAATGATGAGTTACTCAAAACATCCTAGGGAAAGTCGTTTTGTATTATGCTGAATCTTACTTCAAGACAAAGAAACAGATCTTCGATACTTGAAAAATCAAGGTTGCATTGCTGACAGGCAGATGCAATCTCAGCTTTGCCTCCCAAAAATGGCCTCCCACTTCAAACAAACTGAACAGCATTTGTGCAGCACATCAGCTTTTGTGGAAAATGCACGAATGTATTCATACATATTTATTTTGAAATGGAATTCATAGCCAACTAAGCATATCTACAAGAATATATATGAAGTGTCATGCTGGTCAAATTATTCATTTTCTTTTGCTAGTAGGGGGTATTCGGGGAAAAAAACTGGCATAATGCTCATTTTCAGCAATACACTGAACTGTCAGTCAGTCAATACTCTCACAGTATTTTAGAGAAGATGAGCAACTCGTCTGCACTAATTAAATTTCACTTGCTTGGCCTAGACCACCAAGTGTCAGGACTTCTAGTGGCCTCTGTAATATGGTTGTAAAAATATGTGACTTTTCAAATGTGGAAGTTCATGAATTATTCTAGAATGTTTTGCAACCCATTTCTCCTAAAAGCCTATCATACATGTTTTTTCCAGTAGCTTTTTCTAAGGACTTTCATCACACTCTCTATAGAAAATTCTTAAAAGAAAAAGCAAGAAGGTATACAAAATTCTTGCAGCCTTGTTACAAGCTGCCATGTTGGCAACTACCGTTTTCACGAACGATACTTCAAGATGTATTTCTAAACTACTTCAGAGAATTATAGGGATTACCAGCTTCACTGCAGTGTTAAATGTCAGCTCTTCTAGGCTTTCTGTAATCCCAGGACTCTTTTTTTTTTTTTATTTGGTGTACAGTTTGGGAGAGTTCCGTAATTCAGATTATGTGTAGTTGAATCAGAGTCTCCCAAAATCCATTTCAAAAGGTGACCAGCATTTCACCAGCACATTTGAGAATGAAACAAGGGCTCTGACTTCATCCCAGTTTTTGCCTGCCATCCACTACTGTTGGGGAAGTGCTATCAAACACTGCATTCAACAATTGCTTGAGCTGCACTTTGCATGTGCCTTCAAAACCTCCCCTGAGAACTAAGAGCCTGGTGCCCGGCCACCCCATTGCAAAGAACCTGAGCAGTCCCGGAGACCTTGTTGCAGCTACTCAACTTGACAATATCAGTTTGAATCAGAGCTTTGCAGAAGTTGCTCCCAGAGATTTTTTTTTTTCTTCTTCTTAACTTTTCCTCAAAATGCAATGTAGTTTGAGTATATATGATAACGATGTGTTCAAATTATTTTTGAAAATAAAATTCTTTCTGTGAGGAAATGGAGAAACAGAAGTAAACAGAAATGGGAAAGGGGGACTGAGAAAGAATTGGGGAAGAAGAGGGTTCGCTATGGTCAGAGGGACAAACAGAACAGACGTGAGGACCAGTGCAAGGATGGAAACAGGTAATTTGGCAGAGCGAATCTGAGATGGGGTACATGCCAGTCCCCCATTTTCCCTCTTTTGTGCATAGCAAAAGCCCCTTGGGAGTATCAAAATCTTATTCTCATCTCCTCTCAAGTCATCTGGAGCCTGAGGGGATCCTGAATGTTTGGGGGACTCCTCTCTCTCTGTGCCCTGTCCTTCCCAGTGCAGACAAGCCTCTTGGAGGACCTCTCTCTTTGGGGAGTCATTAATCCCAAGGCGGTTAAACACTGGGATCATGGAATACAGGTAATGCAAACAAAAATCTCTTAAGCCTCAGAAAGACAAAATTAAGGGACAGATAATGCCTCCTCATGGTGAAAGCTGACTACAGTAAGATGAAGAAAATAGTCCGGTTCGGGTGGGACTGGCTGGGGTGGATGTGGAGCCTGCCTAGGGCAGCTTGGCAGAAGGAAAAGACAGCCTACCTAAGGTGACATGGATGGCGGGGGCACAAGACTGGTGCAAATACAGTGTGTGCCGTACAATGAGCCATGCGTGTAATTCCACCTGTGACACACACCCTCTGCTACAACAGTTCACATGCCACCACCTTCCTTCATCCAACAGGCTTGATGGGGCAAGAAGGGAAGTATCAACCAGAAAGAGTAGTGTAGGGACAGTATTTTCTGTGACCACCACACAGTAAAACCATCCACAGTTGGGAACAGTCTGCCTATTTTTTTCACCACACAGTCCAAATATTTTTAAGTGGGACCATGAGATCCACTCCCACAAAACAGAAATTGGGACAGGTGCTTGGAAACCACATATTATTTTCCAGCTAGCCACAACAGCATCACCAGCAGTAACTGCAAATGTATAACTAATCACTAAGGTTTTACAAAGAACAAACACATTATTAATAAAAAATTTCTAGAAAATTCAATAGCATGAAGCTTTACTAGTGCAGGATAGCAGGTGTTTCATGGTTATCTGTTCCCCTTCTAGAACTTGAAGTTCAGGACAATGGAAAAAAATAAATAAACCCGCCAACCACAAAACTTCCAAAATGGAAAATACCAAGTGAAGGTCACACAACCTTTGTTCTACCTTTCTGACTAGTTATCCCTAGACACACATTTGTACCTTGTATTCAAAGTGTTCTGAACATCAGCCATCTACAACCTTCCTGTAATCCAATCAAAAGCTGCTCCTTGGGAAAAAACCCTCACGTCTGATACGTTTGACAACGCTTTCACCAGTAAGTGTCACCAAATTCTGTGCTTTCATTACCCATCCTTAAACCCACACACATCTCCCACCTAACTGCTGGCAGCCCCATCACAAGACCATCACTTTGTCCTCTCATTGAAACTCTACAGAGCAGCATAGAAATCAAATGCCACGCCACGTATCCATCAGCCGATTTCCTTGACCCAGATACAGAGGGTAAAATAGAGGGGTTCCATATCTCTATTTAATACTAGGGAGGCATATAATCCCTTTTGGTCACTGCCAGCTCTCAGAAACAAATTATTACAGTTATTGGGGTGTGCAGCTTAACTTCATTTTCAGATCTTCAAAGTTTGAAGCAACTGCATTTATCTTTTATTTCCTTCCTGACTCAATTTATTATTGTAGCACTTAAAGCCTACACAACAGAC
This sequence comes from Aptenodytes patagonicus, assembly GCF_965638725.1. Lineage (NCBI taxonomy): Eukaryota > Metazoa > Chordata > Aves > Sphenisciformes > Spheniscidae > Aptenodytes > Aptenodytes patagonicus. The sequence continues at coordinate 194,739,306 of NC_134949.1, read as the reverse complement.
TTGCTGTTTTATCAATATTATCAATTCCACCTTTGGAGAGTCTCTCTCATGTAAAGCACAATAGTAAATAGAAAAGTGAATAAAAATGGTTTAATATAACACAGTTCTATAACTTATGTAGTTTATCTTCAATGCTGTCACTTTTTAAAAGCACAAATACAGACTGCAGTACGCTGAGAGTGGGAGAGAGTAAAGGGAATGAAGAGAAAAGTTAGATCCTACTACTGAAATACCAGAGACGGTATTTGGACATAAACCAATTTCTTCTGAGGCTGTGACTGCTAGATCTGCTAAATCTCATGCCGGTTCCCACCAGATAAGTGTGGGGTTTTTTTTTTAACTTTTTGATAAAAGGCGAAAAATCTTTAACAACATGGAAGTCAGAAACTAGGCATAGACAGCCTGACAGTTTTTCTACAGGAAAGGAAAAACAACACTACTGTCAGTTTTCAGCTGCCAGTGCTTCCAAACACAAAACCTGCCTTCATGTTTGTATCTTTGTTGCTCCTATAGGAGTTGAACACGACAAAATCAAAGATCAGGAGGGGCTGTATGCATGCGTGCGTGACAGAAAGTAGAATGCTGAAAAATTCAAAGGTTGGGTAGTATGTCATTAAAGCTATCAGTTTTGTTTTGGTCTCCTGCTGTGGCCTTACCAGAAGAAGCTTATCTGATCAACTAATAGAAGACTGTGTACAAAATGCAAAAAAGCACTTGGATCAGTCAACCTGTGATTAAAACAGTTATGAAGTAAATACATCCCACAGACTATATTTGTATATATTTAAAATTGCCAGATTGAAATGAGTCCTTTTCTACTAACATCACATTTGCTTCATACTCCATTTCACACTCATGACAAAAATCATGATAGCAATCACAGGACACAGTCTGAAATGAAGTAGTTCACTGTACATGAGCAAACTTATGGTACTGATTTGCCAACAGCTAGAACAGAAAGTCTCAGAATTGAACAAACACAGTAAAGAAATACTGGAGCAGTTTAGATGACAAAGGAGGTTAATAAAACATAAGATACTGTAAATGTAGTATATGATACACAGAAAGCAGATCAGGAATTGGGGAAAAACATGATTTTGCCTTTTGTGCATTTCTTTTGACGATTCTAAAACTAGTCACAAATGATTCTCTTCCCGAAATTTCCTGCTTTGCATTTCTCTATTTACAACAAACTCACAATATAAAAGGGTGATTTAATTAAAACCCACATGCTTAAAATATGCAAGTATGTATTTCATGTAATGCACAATTCAATTCAAAATCTGATTTATTACTAGAGAACATCATCAAGTTAATTATCCACGTGATATATGAATCACATGGTAAATTCTAGATGTATCGGATTAAATTTTCAAAAGTCACTAAATGATTCTGTTAAATTTATGTCTTGTGGTTTCCATGCCACTTCTGACACTTTCAGCCATTACCTTTTCTAGCAAGCATGCCAGTTTAGGTCTAGCACTTCTCCCTGAACTCTTTCCTATTTGGGGCATTTTAAATATCTTTTCAGAGGTGCTCTTCATCTAGCATGGCACAGTATTAAGTGGAATTAAATTTGGACGATCCACACAGAAACCCATACGCAAGAAGCTTGTCCTGACCTGACCAATGTAAACCTTTAAGTCCTCAGGAAATTCAGCTTTAATCACATTTGAATATAGCCATACATTCGTACATTCGGGTATGAATAGACACGATGTGTGCTCGAGTAAGAGTTTTGCACATGATGGAACGCAGAAGTCTACATCATCCCACCAGACAATACCAGAGGGAGGTACAAGCCCCACACCAGCCTTCATTCCTTCCCTACAGTAAATTCACCCCAAAAGCAAGAACAGTTCCGATCCTGTATAAATCCTATGTAAGACCATGATAATACTGAAGTCACCCATCCCTAGTAAGGCAATAATAAAAGCATCAAAGTCAGATATCACATATCCATTTGTAATAGAGCACTCCTACCTTTTCAGTTTCATATAATTTTCACTAGCTGCAGGTCTGCATTCAGCACGTTGCACCACTATTCCTTCCAAGGAAAGTTTATCTAGAATGAAAAAAACAAAGCAAAACTGGACATTAAAATAAGATTCACCAATATGGTCAACATTTGAAATATTTATCACGAATTCAGCATTTAGTAAATACAGAATCATAGAATAGTTTGGGTTGGAAGGGACCTCTAAAGGTCAGCTAGTCCAACCCCCCTGCCGTGGGCAGGGACATCTTCAACTAGATCAGGTTGCTCAGAGCCCCGGCCAACCTCACCTTGAAGGTTTCCAGGGATGGGGCATCCACCACCTCTCTGGGCAACCTGTGCCAGTGCTTCACCACCCTCAGCATAAAAAATTTCTTCCTTATGTCTAGTCTCAATCTACCCCTCTTTAGTTTAAAGTCATTCCCCCTTCTCCTATCACAACAGGCCCTGCTAAAAAGTTTGTCCCCATCTTTCTTATAAGCCCCCTTTAAGTATTGAAAGGCCACAATAAGGTCTCCCCGAAGCCTTCTCTTCTCTAGGCTGAACAACCCCAACTCTCTCAGCCTGTCTTCACAGGAGAGGTGTTCCACCCTTCCAATCATCTTCGTGGCCCTCCTCTGGACCCGCTCTAACAGGTCCATGTCTTTCCTGTGCTGAGGGCTCCAGAGCTGGACGCAGTACTCCAGGTGGGGTCTCACCAGAGCAGAGGGGCAGAATCACCTCCCTTGACCTGCTGGCCACACTTCTGTTGATGCAGCCCAGGATGCAGTTGGCTTTCTGGGTTGCGAGCGCACATTGCTGGCTCATGTCCAGCTTTTCATCCACCAGTACCCCCAAGTCCTCCTCAGGGCTGCTCTCAATCCCTCCATCCCCCAGGCTGTATTGATACCGGGGGTTGCCCCAACCCAGGTGCAGGACCTTGCACTTGGCCTTGTTGAACCTCATGAGGTTCACATGGGCCCACTTCTTGAGCTTGTCCAGGTCCCTCTGGATGGCATCCTGTCCCTCAGGTGTGTCGACCGCACCACTCAGCTTGGTGTCATCTGCAAACTTGCTGAGGGTGCACTCGATCCCACTGTCTATGTCATTGATGAAGATACTAAACAGTACCGGTCCCAATACAGACCCCTGTGGGACGCCACTTGTCACCAACCTCCATCTGGACATTGAGCCATTGACCACTACCCTCTGGATGTGACCATCTAACCAATTCCTCACCCACCGGACAGTCCGCCCATCAAATCCATACCTCTCCAGTTGAGAGAGAAGGATGTTGTGGGGGATCAAGTCAAAGGCCTTACAGAGGTCCAGATAGACGACATCTGTAGCCCTTCCCGTGTCCACTGATGTCGTCACTCCATCATAGAAGGCCACTAGGTTGGTCAGGCAGGACTTGCCCTTGGTGAAGCCATGCTGGCTGTCTTGAATCACCTCCCTGTCCTCCATGTGCCTTAGCATAGCTTCCAGGAGGATCTGTTCCATGATCTTCCCAGGCACAGAGGTGAGACTGACTGGCCTGTAGTTCCCCGGGTCTTCCTTTTTTCCCTTTTTAAAAAGGGGGGTTATGTTTCCGCTTTTCCAGTCAGTGGGAACTTCACTGGACTGCCACGACTTCTCAAATACGATGGATAGTGGCTTAGCAACTTCATCTGCCAGCTCCCTCAGGACCCACGGATGGATCTCATCAGGTCCCATGGACTTGTGCACCTTCAGGTACCTTAGGTGGTCTCGAACCTGATCTTCTCCCACAGTGGGCGGCTCTTCATCCTCCCAGTCCCTGCCTTTGCCTTCTGTAGCTTGGGCAGTGTGGCTTGAGCACTTGCCAGTGAAGACTGAGGCAAAAAAGCCATTGAGTACCTCAGCCTTCTCCATATCCCAGGTAACCAGGTCTCCTCTTTCGTTCCGGATAGGGCCTACATTTTCCCTAGTTGTCCTTTTATCCCTGATGTACCTATATAATCTTTTCTTGTTGCCCTTGATGTCCCTGGCCAGATTTAATCCTATCAGGGCTTTAGCTTTCCTAACCTGATCCCTGGCTGCTTGAACAATTTCTCTGTATTCCTCCCAGGCTACCTGTCCTTGCTTCCACCCTCTGTAGGCTTCCTTTTTGTGTTTGAGTTTGTCCAGGAGCTCCTTGTTCAGCCATGCAGGCCTCCTGGCGTTTTTGCCTGACTTCCTCTTTGTTGGGATGCATTGCTCCTGAGCTTGGAGGAGGAGATCCTTGAATATTAACTGGCTTTCTTGAGGCCCTCTTACTTCCAGGGCTTTATCCCATGGTACTCTGCCAAGCAGATCCCTGAAGAGGCCAAAGTCTGCTCTCCTGAAGTCCAGGGTAGTGAGCTTGCTGTGCTGCCCTCCTCAGTGCCCTAAGGATCTTGAACTCCATCATTTTGTGGTCACTGCAGCCAAGGCTGCCCTTGAGCTTCACATTCCCCACCAGCCCCTCCTTGTCAGTGTGAACAAGTTCCAGCATAGCACCTCTCCTCGTTGACTCCTCTATTACTTGGAGAAGGAAGTTATCATTGACACATTCCAGGAACCTCCCGGATTGGTTATGCCCTGCCGTGTTGTCCCTCCAACAGATGTCGGGGTGGTTGAAGTCCCCCATGAGGACCAGGGCTTGTGAACGTGAGGCTGCTCCTTTCTGTCCATAGAGGGCCTCATCCACTCTGTCTTCCTGGTCAGGTGGCCTGTAGCAGACCCCCACCGTAATGTCACCTGTCCCTGCCCTCCCTTTAATTCTGACCCACAAGCTCTCGGTCGGCTCCTCATCCATCCCCAGGCAGAGCTCCATGCACTCCAGCTGGTCATTGACATAGAGGGCGACATCCCCTCCTTGTCTGCCCTGCCTGTCCTTCCTGAAGAGCCTGTATCCCTCCATCTCAACACTCCAATCATAGGAGCCATCCCACCACATCTCCATGATGCCAATAAGATCGTAGCCCTGCAGGCGTGCGCACGTCTCTGACTCCTCTTGCTTATTCCCCATGCTACGTGTGTTTGCATAGAGACATTTAAGTTGGGCCCCCGATGAAGCTGTCTTACTGGCTGGAGTTCCTTTGTGCTGCTCTTCAGGCGCTCTCCTGCTGCCCTGTGATCCTTCTCCAGGCTCTGGGCACCTATTGCTGGCCCTGGCATCAAACTGGTAGGAGTGGGATGGATTGAGGTTCCCCTCCCTGGCAACTTCAGTTTAAAGCCCTTTTCACCAGCTTGGCAAGCCTATGACCGAAGATGCTCTTCCCCTTCTTGGACAGATGGACCCCATCAGCCCCCAGTAGACCAGGTTTCGCAAAGCAAGTCCCATGGTCTAAGTAGCCGAACCCCTGGCTGTGGCACCAGTCCCGTAACCATTTGTTGACTCACCAGATTTGACCGGCCCTTTCAAACTCCTTCCCTTTGACCGGCAGGATTGATGAGAAAACTACCTGCGCTCCCAAGTCCCTTACCACCCTTCCCAGGGCTCTGTAGTCCTTCTTGATAGTCCTCAGACTGCTCCTGGCTGTGTCACTGGTGCCCACATGAAACAACAGCAGTGGATAATAGTCAGTGGACTGTACGAGGCTCGGTAGCCTCTCGGTGACATCTCGGTGCACCCGGTAAGCAGCACACCTCTTGTCCTGGTTTCGGCAGGGATAGAGTTAATTTCCTTTCTAGTAGCTGGTACAGGGCTGCGTTTTGGATTTAGGATGAGAACAAAGTTGATAACACACCGATGTTTTAGTTGTTGCCAGGCAATGCTTACACTAGCCAAGGACTTTTTAGTTTTCCATGCTCTACTGACTGAGAAGGCTGGAGGTGCACAAAAAGCTGGGAGGGGGCACAGCCAAACTGGCCCAAGGGACATTCCATACCATGTGACGTCATGCTCAGTACATAAACTGGGGAAAGCTGGCTGGGGGGGCCACTGCTCGGGGACTGGCTGGGCATCGGTCGGCGGGTGGTGAGCAATTGTACTGTGCATCACTTGCTTTGTGTATTATTATTATCATCATCATATTATTATTATTATTATTATTTTATTTCAATTATTAAACTGTTTTTATCTCAACCCACGAGTTTTTCTCATTTGTGCTCTTCCAATTCTCTCCCCCATCCCACCGGGTGGGGGGAGTGAGTGAGCAGCTGCGTGGTGCTCAGTTGCCGACTGAGGTTAAACCACGACACCTCTCTAGACAGTGCGTCCAGTTGGCAAATGGGTGCCTCCGTACCTCTCAGAAGAGAGTCACCTACTACTATCACCCGGCGCCTTTTCTTAGTGCTGCCAGTTGTTATACGAGGGGCAGATCAGGCTGCCTTACTCAGCTCCAGCATCTCTCCTGCTGTGATGGGTCTTTCCTCTTCAGTCTGCAGAGCGGTGAAGCGGTTCTGCAAGGGCACCTCAGGCTTCGGGGGAAGTCTCTTCTTCCTGCTGGTCCTTGCCATTGCAACCATCCATTCTTCTGCATTATTCGCCCCCCTCCCTTCTGTGTGTGCTGGTGGGGGAGTTTTTGGCTGTTTGACTGTGGGCTGCGGGTCCGCTGCAGCCTGTGCTTGGAACCAGCTATCTAACTCCTTCTCCACCTCCCTGATGTTACGCAGCCTTCTCACCGCCTCCTGCAGCTCAGCCACCTGCTGCAGGAGGTCCTCCACCTGTGCACACCTTTTGCAGGCAGGTCTGCTGCCTGTCCCTGCCCCAGGAGAGAGGTCTGGGCACTCCCTGCAGCCTGAGGTCTGCACTGCAGCCTCTCCCTTCAGCAGCTCTGTCTGTGTAGAAGCATTGGCCACTGCTGGGGTAGATGGTGCAGACCCCCCAGCTAGAGTCACGGCCTTTGTTCTCAGACACCAAAGAAATAAGCAGGAAAAACATGCTTGCACAGCTGGTACCCCCTAGACTTCCTTATTTTGCTATCAGATGTTTTACATGTTAAGAATGAATCACAAAGACCAAATTTTAAATAAGAGATGGTAACTGTGTGGTCATCCTTTCTCTAGATTGTTGCACTTGGCTTATCTAGGAACTGTTTTCTGGAAATGTGCATCGAATACAGTCAGTGACCATGAAAAAAATAATCTACAAAGAGAATCCGATCATCAAAGTATCCAAAATTAGTGGAAAATAAAATGAGAGCTGATTTTATTCCTATCCTCAGAAAAAGATTAACCTATTTTCATCTTATTACAATTTAAAAAAAAAAGTTCACTAAAGGAACATAATGCAATAAAGTAATAATATTACATATGCTAACACTCAGGGAAAAGAAATAAAAACTTGCAGTTAGTAACCTAGGAGATCACATACTAAGTTTTAGTTAATACTGTTCTCTGTACATTCACCTCTGTAACACAGTCCCTTTGTAATCCGGTGTGAACACCTTTTTGCCTAAAGCAACGACAACTAACAGAGCAGTACAATAGTACCAGCCTACTCTGTAAAGGTGGAAAAGCCTAAAAATTAAAAGCAACTTGATGTAGAAAGGAAGAGAGAAGTGATGGTGGCCAAACACCTGCTTTTCTACTACAACGTTCTAATGCAGAGTGTGTGTGTGTGGGGGGGGGGGGGGGGTGGCAACTTAACCATCTCTTTTGGGCATAGCCAGTGCAATATATATAAAATGTACACCTCTGGGAACAGCTTTGCATAACAAGAAAGGATGAGTTTCTTAGCTTTAACAGCTTGATTAGCTCTTGCTATTTAAAATGTCGTTCCAACAGAGAGCCTCCTCTTGCTATTGGTGTAGGGTTCTACACTGTCACCCCCACCTTCAGACATTCGGCAATGTCACAGAAGATAACAGAAATGCTTAGAAGTATTGATGCCAAGTAACACAAGGCACTCTGAGACGCCTGTAACTTCTCTATTGCTTTATAGACTGAAATATTATTACATCTGGAAATCTAAGTCTGCTCTCCCTGAATAATGCAGAGAGTATTTAAAAATTATTTAAATTTTCTTGGTTTGATTTAAACTAAATCCTTGAAAGGAATAAGAATGCCATACTTTTCCAGGTAGTTTTGAATGAAACAAAGCAAATTTTTATGAAAACACTTCTGGTTTTTCAGATTCCTAAGGTTTACGGTCAGGAGAGACAACTTGGCTAATTTGCCTGACCTCCTGTGTTTCACAGACAGATACATTTTATCCTCTTTCTTCTGTACAGAACCTAGTAACTTATGTGTGGCTAAAGTGGTACTAATATTGCTGGTTAATTTGTAATACAAATTTGCCTCCAGCTTTTAGCATTTGGTTCTTCTTATGTCCTTCTATACTATGCTAAAGAGCCTTTTAGTACCTGGTGTTTTCTCCCTGTGAAAGTACTTACACATTGTAATCAAGTCACTTCTCAATCATCTTTTCAATAAATGAAGTAATTCAAGCTCATGCATTATCTCACCACAAGGCATTTTATGCCACACTTAAATCAGTTTTGGGGCTCTCATCTGCACCCTGTTCAATCTTGCAATGATGTTTTAAGAATACAGAGACCAGAAAATAGACGTAATACTCTTGTACTGGTCTTACCAAAACCATATAGAGAGGTAAAATAACAGATACAGGAGAAGAGCCTGGAATTTCTCTCTCCTCACTTGAGCCATCTCAAGGTTATTCAGCAGACTCTCTGAATTCAGCTGAGAAAGGGAGGAAGGGAGACTTTCAGAAGAAAATTGGTCCCATGTCCTTTAGGAGTCAATGATCTCCCCTGGCTGGTGGGCTTTTTGTGGTTTGGGGTTTTTTTTTGTGGGGGTGCGTGCATCTGAGTCCCATGACTGTGTTTCATGTTTAGATGGCTAAAACTGGGTTAAGATCAATTTGTCTCTAAAAATCAAGCTCTGGGAGTTGATGGAGCTGACTGGCTATTATATCACCAATATCACAAATATTTGGAGTCTTTTCCAAGCCTCACATTTTACCTATGTGCTCCACATTCCCTGTTCCTAGGTATATAATTGCCTCTGGCTTGGTTAAAATGCATTGCCTTTAAACAGATTCTGTGAATTAAGTGATCCCGGTCACACCATGACAGTCCTGTCATAGTTATTCACTGTCTGACCAGCATTTGTGTCAATCACGACACATTTTATAAGCAGTGATTCTCACTTACTACTGTCCCTCTTGCTAATACTGGAGGAGGCCCTTGAAACTACAAGCCGAAGGCTTCCTACTGATAATTACTTTCTGATAACTGTCAGACAGTTTTTAATCTTGTTCTGTGCTTGCTATTTTTTTTTTTTTTTACATAAATCAGAATGTCACAAGCTTCTGAATTATGTGCAATACGAAACGCTAAGCAGGCTGCAAACATGCTGTTACTTTATCAACCTCACAATCTCCAAAATAAACAAAATTAGGTTTTTTTGACCAGAAAACCTTTACACAAAGCCACGTTTGCTAGCATTCATTCTATTTCTGATGTTTTCTACCTTTTAAACTCCATGACAATTTTTCCACTAGTTTCTATGGTACAGGTTGAAGGCTAACTAGCCTATACTCATCTGACCCATCCAGCCCAGCTGTCTGAACACTGACATGCCGCTATCGATCTTGCATAATTTTCAAATTATTCTTAAGTTTTAAGAATCGGGATCAGTGAACCAGATAGCTCCCCCACACCAACTATTTAGGAAATGAACCTGCCAATTAAACATGCTTATCCTTACCAACTATTTAGGAAATGAACCTGCCAATTAAACATGCTTATCCTTACTAATATCCTATCTTTGATGTCTTGGCTAATACCCTCTTTTAATTACCACGGATCCAGATTTGGCTTTTAATGTTCCAGTCACTTCACAGTACAAGGCTGTCCGCAGCCTCCAAGAACACTGCCTTGCAGCTAAGCTAGTCTGCTGTCAAAGCTCATCCACTGTTCAAAAGCCAAGGTTTATGTCCCACTTTCCTTGGAGCCTCTTGGGGATTTTAACACATCCAGAGAGTCCAGCAGAATAAATCTGCGAAGATGCCGGATGCAAGACTGTAGTGGGGGAACACAGTTTTTACTCCCTTCACAGCCAAATTAGCCCTCATTCACCAAACTGAAGTTCAGAGACTTGGGTCTGTCTTCACCTGTTGCAGGACCAGAGCTGTAATGAAAAGACATCCGAAGTGCTACACATCTGCCTTGATATTTCCACAGTCACATCAGCCTAGAAGCCAAAGGATGAATAAGGCATGAAAGTGGCAATTCCCTGTTAAAAATACCTACTCAAAATAAAGCAGACAGTACAAGATAAATGAATAGGTCTGGAAAACTGGCTAAGACCAGTGATTAGAAGGGAAAATAGACATTTTCCCAAGCGTTTTATGCTCTCAGTTGCCCTGTGTGGGGTGGCAGGTACAAGTACACTGTGAGTGCAGCTCCAGACAGGCTGGTCTACATAACCCATTGCTTCATCATTAGCTGCCAAATGCATGCTCACCCCGACCTCCCTGCCTGAACACCCCAGTGCCAATTCATAAAGGAATTTCAAATGTTGATTCTTTCAGTGAGATGACAGGAAGATGTGCTGTGGAGACGCCGATTCCAGCTTCAAATCCTGCTGACAATCACCATCAAATGAACAGAACATGGTTAAAATGCTTAAGGCAATCTTAATAAACAGGCACTGGGGAAATTTACTGGAATTGTGCAGAAGATGGTCTAATGGGGGGGGGGGGAGAGAGAAGAGGGGGCGGGGGGGGGAGGGGGAGAGAGATGAACTGGCTTGGAGATTTTAATGTGTTAGTTTTCCAGTCTGACTGCACCCAGCTCCAATTTCCAGCCACTCGGTCTTTTTAGACCTTTGACTGCTAAGTTGAAGAGCCTGTTATTAAAGCATTTCTGCCCATCCAAGCACTTATGTACTCTCCACCTTTATCAAGCCTAATGAAAAATCATAGAATCATAGAATCATTAAGGTTGGAAAAGACCTCTAAGATCATCGAGCCCAACTGTCAACCCAACACCACCATGTCCACTAAACCATGTCCCTAAGTGCCGCATCTACACGTCTTTTAAAGACCTCCAGGGAGGGTGACTCAACCACGTCCCTGGGCAGCCTGTTCCAATGTTTAACCACTCTTTCAGTAAAGAAATTTTTCCTCACGTCCAATCTAAACCTCCCCTGGCGCAATTTGAGGCCATTTCCTCTTGTCCTATCGCTAGTTACTTGGGAGATAAATAAACCATGTTTTCTTGAATCTTCCATTAGGTTTATTTTTCAGCTTCTTAATCATTCTCATTGGCCTGAGAAGGTCCAGTTCATTAATGTCTCTCCTGAGCTGCACGCCTCACAGCCAGACTTGACGGCGTGTGGGACAGGATCTGGAGTTTACCAGCTCCTGCTCTTTGTGAGAGGTGCCAGGGAAAGAGGAGATGAAGACCTGCCTCAGGATGCACAATTCCCAGGCAGCAGGAAAAAGTGGAAGCAAGTGCAGTAAGGACAGGCTATGGGCACGTGCACCTCCAGCTCCTCAGCAGGTAGAAGTTGGGCTGTTGCTTCCCAGCGTCCAAGTTGGAAGCCCTGGTAGTTCCTGCTGCCCTGTGCAGCTTCCCAGGCTATTGCATGTGATGGCTGGACAAGGGGCAGCCCCCTCCTATACTAGACCTTAGCTCTGCTCTTCTGGACCAGAGGCATTTTGCGACACCTCTCTTCTATTCAACGGGCAGCCTCGAAGCTGGTGCCCTTCTCAGACCACCCTTTCCTGCTAACTGCATAGCTATACAACAGGATCGCCAGTCTTGACTTAGCACTCCCTTATTTAGGCATCCAAACATACAGAGTACATTTGTTTTACTGACCACTGCACAAAATTATGACCTCATGTTCAGTTGACGATGATGCATTATACACATAGGACAGAGCCTCTGCCCCACCCCTCCCACAAACATGCGTACTGCAAGCCCCATCTACAGTGTATTCCTGGGTGTATAAACTTCATATTTGGCCATATTAAAATGTTATCCTAACCAACTATCCAAATGATTCTGCACCAGCAACGTATCTCCTTATTGATAACATTCTCAGTCTGTATCATCTCCAAACTTCATCAGTAACTATCTCCTTCTTGATCCATGACTAAAAATAAATAGGACCAAAAACCAAATCACAGCAACATTTTAGTGAGAATCGAATCGAACAGAATAGAATGGAACAGAATATTTCAGCTGGAGGGGACCACAATGATCACCTAGTCCAACTGCCTGAGCAATTCACGGCTGACCAAAAGTTAAAGCATGTTGGTAAGGGCATTGCCCAAATGTCTCTTAAACACTGACAGGCTTGGGGCATCAACCACCTTTCTAGGAAGGCTGTTCCAGCATTTGTCCACCCTCTCGGTAAAGAAATGCTTCCTAACGTCCAGTCTAAACCTCCCCTGACGCAGCTTTGAGCCATTCCCACGCGTCCTGGCACTGGATACCAGGGAAAAGAGCTCAGCACCTCCCTCTCCACTTCCCCTCCTCAGGAAGCTGCAGAGAGCAATGAGCAATTCTCTGCTTAACATTTGCCAGTTTGAAACCTGGCAGATAATTTTTGTATAGTTAAATGAGAGGGAAACTAATGCAGTATATATTCTAATTCAAGATGACAAATGGGACATACTCGAAAATTTAACAGAAAAAAAAGCATTGCCTCCTTTGCTGAACAAATTATAATCAAAAAAAGGGGAAAAAAATGGCACAATCCATTTTCCCTCCACCCACATTGATTAGTATTATATTACTCTCCCTTAATTTTTAACTGATTGACTTCCAAGTCAGATGTTTTATTGTTTTTCGTACAGTTCCTTTTCATTTTTAAATACCTGGGCCATCCAATTCACCTTTCGAATATCGGCACAGCATTTGCTTTTTCAGTCTTGTAGAACTGCAGTGCTCAAAAATTATTAAAAATATCAGCAGCAACTGTTGATAACAGTTTCTTAGACAGCTCTTTTAGAACTCTTGAATGCAAACTGTTCAGACTTGCTGATTTGAAAATCTTCAGTTTTAATTAGTGTGTAGAGCTTGTCTTCAATAGCTGTTAATCAACGTCCTAGAGTTATTATTGGAATGAGAATGTCTATGCTACTAACACTGTGAGATAGTAACTACTGAATGGTTTAATTGTTCAACAACCTGGCCAATTTTCTGTGTTATGACATTAAATTACTAGCAAATTGCCTCAATAGCCCAAACAGATTTCATTAGCACTGCTTCCTAATACACTTCAAAAATTCTCTATCTCTTATAGCTGCAGATTTCTCCTCATATCCTTTTTGTACTGTAATAAATAAAGTAGCTGTTTTCTGTAACCTAGGTCATTTTCACTGACAGCAGACTCCTGGTGAAGCTGATGCTGTTCAGACACGTGAGTAAGTTGAACCCTGGGTAAAGCACCAACTTTTCTGTGGTGTGCTGCAGTCCTGTATCCTCAGCTCCATGGTGTGCTCAAGCTTCCAGACCAGGAGGTTCAGGAGGAGGATGGAAGTTGAGGAGGAGTGAAGTTATTTTCCAAAAGGAAACATGTAGGACAGAATGAGGGGCAGATGCCTAGCCCCCTTCCTCCTTGGATTTGTTTTCCTGTGTAGCTGATAGACACCAGCACTGCATTTTCACTGTCTCCAGCGTGGCTTGTCTGATTGAGAAGAAACTGAAAAGCTCTGTGGATTGCCTTCCTGGTGCAGGCCAAAGGGTGAGTAACTTGGAAATGGAGTACTACTACTACAGCCACTCTCTTAAGTGTGTGCGAGACTGCTTAGCATATTTTCTGACTTAATCTGGAACCAAAACAATACCCTTGCAATTGCTGGATTCCAGCACTATTCCTCCCTTGAATGGCCAATCCCAGCAAACAGGTAACACTAACCATTTGTGAAGCAGCAGTCGCTTCAGGATTGCTAGCTACCAACATCGGCAAGCAGGATACTTCAGCTGTACAGGGCAGAAACAGAGGCAGTTTGCTCACAGCATGGGAGAGCACAAAGCTGCAAGTTGCTCTGTCTCAATGCAAGTGGGAAGCAAGAAGATCCGGGATGCACTGGGCACATCTCAGCCATCACACGCCTGGTGCACAACACAAAGACTCTCAGAGCACAAGAATGGTCAAAGTCTCTAACTCGATTGCAAGAAAGACTTGCATACCTTTACCAAAATGAACTTCTGGATGATCTTCCAGGGCATGGACAAAAAGACAGAAAAAAGGAAATCCAGTTCCTCTAGGCATAGCTACACCTTCAGAAAACAGTGAGCTATATGAAACCACCTTACTAAAACCACATGAACTGCAATACCATATGTATCACCAACTGCATAGGAAGAACAAGGGCTCTTTGGAAAAGTTGTCTTGTAGTACAGCACAGAAAGTGGAAAATTTTCACAGAGATCCGCCAGGCTTTAATTTTGTGTTACAGATGACTGTCAGCTGCAGTGAAGTAAAGTTACATGGGTTTGTGGTGATGAAAATTTTACAGCAGCTCTACATTTTTCAAGTCTCAAAGGTTTAAATGTAAATATTCATGATCTCCACAGAGTGTATTTCCCACATCAAATCGCTTTTGAATATTTTATCATACAAACCACTAAAATGATTTTGCATGATCTTTCAAAGAATACTTACTCGTTCACAAAAGTGGAAAATCTCAACTGCAAGTGTTAGAACATTCAGATGATGATGAGCATGAAAAACTAAGTGAGCAGATACTGTTCTGTAACTGCTGTCTCTTAAAATGTAGACAGCTTAGCTGGCCATGAAGAATTTCATATCCTTTACAAATCCCAGCTCTCCTTGGAAATCCCTACTTATTTGTGCCAAGACATTCCTAGTTCAGCTTCAAAGTATTTCAAGATCACTGTGTAAGATGAAAGCACCACAAAAATCATTCTCTTAGGGTTTAACAGACACTAAGATGGTTCAACACTAGCTATGCACGATCTAAGAACATTAACTGAATTTTCCATTACTTGACAATAAACTAAATTTGCATGGATGTCTCCTGTAATGGATATTTCATACTTGAAACTAATTGGCTCTTTCCTTTTCTCAATTATTCACTCAGTAATTGTGAAAGGAGTTAATTTTGAAAAAGTCTAAATGTTTAAAAATTAGAAACTGATTGAAATCTCTTTGACTGAAGTTATGCTAAACGTATCAACGGCATCAAAGAGTTAAAATTAAAACCATGACTAATTCCTGATAAATCAAATCTAATGAATAATATCTGCTTCATATATCACATACAGCAGCAGAAAAAAATAGCGTATCAGTGTTAGGGATACCCTGGCAAGGAGAATAGCGAGTAAAAAAAGTGCATTTATTTCTACTAGATTCAGTTATCAATTAATAAAATATTATAGTGATGGCTCTACAGTATCGATAAACAGCCTGTTTATAGAGACAGTGGGAGCAGTAGGAATAAAATATTTAGAAATAGAGCAGAAGAATTTACAGAAGAATAATCTGACTTTTCACTGCTAATCGGGCAAAACGGGAGATATCTACCTCTGAAGTGAAAAATACATCCCGAAAAAGATAGGACCTCCTCTCCAGGTCCAGCCCAAGGTAAGTGCTTACTCCCGGCTGTGCTGAGGAATGCATGCTGCGGCTCCCGCCCGCTCCCCAAGGAAACGCACACAGCAATGTGTGGAGAGCTTTCCCTTTCCTGCTCCAAGCTGCAAATGTTTAAAGGGGAAACCTTTTCTAAGAGGCAACCGAGAGCGAGCCTCAAAGCACAGATTCATGGAGAGAAGACAGCCATTTGATTCAAGCGTGCTCTGCCGATGTTTCCCCCCTCCCCATACCCAAGTGTTGCTAAGCTATAATGTTATGTGATGTTCAAAGCTATCTGTAGGCACACTAACCCTTTGTTCTGCAGGGCAGCTGAGTTGTTCTATCGAGAAAGAACGAACTGATGATAGACAGCCTTGGTGACTTAAAAAAAATCACTGATATAAACAGTAAATCTCTCTAAAACAGTTTTTATCTGTGGCACAGAAAAAGGCAAAAAGCAGAACCTAATCAGACCGCAGTTCTTGCGTTGGTGCGGATACTCCCATCGACTGCAAATGGAGGCTTTCACCACAAACTTAAAACAGTCAGACCAAAAAGTCCTCAGCACCACTTCCAGAGTATCTTCTGTGAAAACATCTTACCACTGCACACGTGTCTGATAAATGAGGAGTACGTATGTGCACGCACTCCACAGACGACACCCCCCTTGTACAGACAGGGACACCTTTCCTTTCAGTGTTGTCCTGCTGTATGCATCAGGTACTGTAATTGGTACCAAAAAAATGTGAAAAGACGCTTTGTGAAAATTAAAATCCTTGAAACATAAATGAAGCTATCTGTTTAACACTGTAAGCACGAAATATGAGTTGGCTAGCTGATACTACATATACATCTTATTTTTAATACTTTAAGGTGTCATTTAGAATAGTAGTATGCATTTCTGTGAATAACCCCCAAACTATGTAAACTTCCTAGACTTAAAGGAAAGAAAGAGACAAACAGTTGTTATACCCTTCTTCCCTTACACAGTTAAATGCAAATTCTCCTTTACAGTCATATTCCTGATATCTCCCTGCATACACAGCTGATACGCCACCTACTGCAAACCCGAGCTGACAGTCGAAGCAATGCTAGCAGCATTTCTATTCCAACATTGTGCCGGAGCTGAATAAAGGTGCTTTAAAAAAAAAAAAAAAAAAAAAAAAAATCTCTTTGCAAGCTGACAAGAACAAAGCAAGATAGCTGGCTTTTTGTCCTAGCTTCGATAATGGAGAGAAAAATAAATAGAAGAGAAAAGGAATGCGAAGAAAAACACAGCAACTCTGAAGGCTCTGAGCAAGAGAAGGACTATAAAACGTCTCTGATTACTCTGAATGTTGGTGGCTATCTATATATCACACAAAAACAGACACTAACCAAGTATCCAGATTCTTTTCTGGAAGGGATCATAAACGGAAAAATAATGTGCCCATTCGATGCAGACGGTCATTACTTCATAGACAGAGATGGACTCCTTTTCAGACACATTCTCAACTTCCTACGAAATGGAGAACTTCTTCTACCAGAAGGGTTTCGAGAAAATCAACTTTTGGCACAAGAAGCAGATTTTTTCCAGCTTAAGGTACTCTCGGATGCAGTGAAATCAAGGTGGGAGAAGGAACAGCTAGCATCTCGAGAGACTACTTTCCTGGAAATAACTGACAGCCACGACCGTTCACAAGGACTTAGAATCTTTTGTAATGCTCCTGATTTCATTGCAAAAATCAAATCCAGAATTGTACTGGTGTCCAAAAGCAGGCTGGACGGATTTCCGGAGGAGTTTTCAGTATCTTCAAATATTATTCAATTCAAGTACTTCATAAAGTCTGAAAACGGTACACGACTGGTACTGAAGGAGGACAACACCTTTGTCTGCACCCTGGAAACTCTTAAGTTTGAGGCTATAATGATGGCTTTAAAATGTGGATTTAGACTGCTGACCAGTCTGGATTGTTCGAAAGGGTCAATTGTTCACAGTGATGCACTTCATTTTATCAAGTAATCACAAAGGCAAAGGAAACGAGCATGCAGCCAGTAAACCTCCTTGACCTGCAGCCTCCTGGCATCACAAATAATGTATCTAACTAGCCTTGTACCACAGAGCTCGACTGCTAATCAACTGATGTGAGCTAATGGTATGTAAATCTCATCATGACATCCATCTCTGGCTTACTTAAGCTGAATGAAAATTTTATGCCTGAATTTAATAAAAATTATCTGCTAAACATTGTAAACATAGATTGAATGCTTTATGCTATTTGTAATAGATGTTTTCTCGATGCTGTCTTTCAACCAGAGTCTAGCTGAATTTTTGTGTACTTGTATGACTAACATTCATACACCTAACTGCTCTGCTGAACAGCAGTGAGAGTATTTTCATATAATAAGCAGGCTTAAAATATGTTTTGCTTATAACAAATTCAGAATGGATTTTAACTGGAATAAAAGATTTTGAATGTTCATTAGTGTTTATGCTAATCTATTGTACTGAATTTGCAAAAGACGAGATTGCAAGAGGGTTTAAAATTAATCAACTTGATTTTAGAGTTAAATGATTTCTCAACTCACTTAAAACCAAATTTACAGCTGTGTTACTACATTAATAACAATTGCCAAAAACATGTAAAGCAACAAAATAATGCTGGAGAGATTAGTTCTGTTATGGGAAATGAGTTGAATCTGCACAGAATGTTATATTTTCTAATTATATATACATATCAAATGGCTAATAAAAATATTTGACATAAAGTTTCATGTAACAGGTTTCCAGTAATGACATCCTACAATGCTAAAGACACTATTTCCTACTAGTCATTTGTGCTGGTAAGGAAAGGAAATGAACAGAGCCCCTGCTTTGCACAATGGCTTACTAAAAGCAACTAGTACTATTAGTTTTGAATAAACCACCTGCTGACATTTAAGATGCATCACTAAGTAATAGAATAAATACCTTCTTTCTCCTCATCTCCACTATTTATCACATCTTTTCATATATATTTTAAAGAAAGTTTTAATAGCTTCTATGGAACAACTGTAACTAATTTAACCACAAGCATTACAAACCAGTCACTCCGCAAAAGTGGACTGAAAAATCATCACAAAAGGCAAAAAGAAGCTGCACTAACTCTAAGTTTAAGCTTTGTCCATCATTGAACCCAACCATCATTCACAGCTCAAATGAACCCAAAATTCAAGTAAAATGCTATTAAAGAAAGAAAACACAACCAAGTAGTTTCTCAACTTTCCCAAAACATCAATTTTGTATAGAGAAAAAAAAAATACTAAGAATGTCAACAAAATGCAGTACAATCCATGCTAGAAGTGACAAGTGAGGAAAATAGCTAACACAAGACAGGCTGAGAACAGTTTTCTTTCGGATTTTAGAAGGAACAAATCCATCCTTAGTAGTACTGGGAACGCAAACACAAGGTCCACTTACCCTTCACCGTGAAATTCTATTTCACTTGTAACATACAATAGGTGGTGTTAACTGGGTCCCTTGCCCGAGTTGAATTAAGAGAGGGACTCTACATCTCCAGACCAGGCAGCAGTGACTGAAACATACACCAATATTATTTTATCAAATGGGGAAATCCAACCTCTCCAGAATACTCCATCAGACTGAACCCGCTATCTAGAAACGATGAACTTTTCTATCCAGTCCCCATGTTACAGACTTATGGATCGTAAAAGATGTGGTTCTAAGTGGAACTTTTCCAAACTGAACTGTTTAAAAATCAGATCGCTCCACTTTTCAGGCATACACGCTGAAGAACTGTTCATGTATCCCAAAACTTCTCTGAGTTTGTCCAAATGCATTAACTGTCTACAAACAAGATATATATAGTAAAATACAATTCTTTACATACTTCTTTTACACTCCTAGGCCATCCCAGCCAGAACTCCATCACTGTGTGTCATCCTTCCTCCCTTCGCCCCCCAAGTTATTTTCAAATTGATATCCTAAAAAAAATTCCTTATTAACCACTAATCTTGTACACACAAGAATCTCTAGGACTTCTGTGAAAAGTAAAAGTGAAAGCTCCCCTAAAAGAAATCCAAAATCCTGCTGATCTTCTAGGACAAGAACTACAAACACCATCACACAGAACAACTACATGAAAAGCCCTTTGTGGACATAATTCTCAACATGAGCAAGAAAAAGTGACAAGACAGTCTAAAAAAGCTCCACAACTAATCTGCAAGTTTTAAAGAAGCATGCTCTCACTGCTGTCAAATACACAGCCTGCATAAGCACAAAGTCTGGAGGAGGCTGTTGCTCCTAGGATGTCAAATCATCCATTTTCACTTAAACGCTTTTGGTTATAACCTTCACTTCTAATGGATCTTTGATTGAGATTTAAAATGCCATTGCAGTTGAAAAGAAAAAAAGAAAAATAGCAAAAATCAATTTTGATTT
The DNA here is from genome assembly GCF_965638725.1 of Aptenodytes patagonicus. Taxonomy (NCBI): domain Eukaryota; kingdom Metazoa; phylum Chordata; class Aves; order Sphenisciformes; family Spheniscidae; genus Aptenodytes; species Aptenodytes patagonicus. Next base: position 194,719,408 of record NC_134949.1, on the reverse strand, counting down.
CAAACAATTAATATACTTATATGTTAATTAAAATATACTGTGGTTGCTTGCCTTTCAGTTGGGCTCTTAGGATGCCCAATATCAAGAAAACGTTAGCACTTTAGTACAGAAAGCAGTACCAGTTTTTCATCATAGCATGACTTCACTCATGAAAAAGCAGTAGAGAACTTGATGGTTCTGCACTTATTATAGAAAATACTTCCGGAATATAAGCTATTCACAAGCTAGTAATCACAGGTAAAATTCAAACCATCTGGAATATCTTCTAAGAACAGTCTATAGCTATTCTTAAAAGATTTACTAGAAAGCTTTTATTTGCCAGGCCCTTGGTTTAGAGTACCTACTTCCCTCTTAATCTATATAAAAGAAAGAGCACTTGAAATTCCTTTTTTTTTTTTTTTAAGTGAAAAATGTACATCTCTAATCACTAGTAAAAAAAAATTTGTGGATTTTTTTTTTAATTTAAACCTCAATGATTCATTATGTTAAGCACTTTTCACTGCATTTTTTTTTTTATTTCTGTGTAAATAACACTGACATCTATGGCATACATGTCAAGTCATGTGCTGTAACACTAACTTCAATCTTGTCGTCTTTTCCCATTTTCATGAGCACTCACACATTTCTACAAGCATCAGAGTTTGAAATTTTTACGTGCCATCTCTGATTGAAGGCGCATCACTCAGCCATTTGATTCGCGTAACAGAAACAGAAGGAAGATGGGGATGACAAAATCATTCTCTTCCCTGTTCACACTGAACAAACCCACAACTACATTGAATCACATCATATCAGCTACAATCAAGATGCTTCAAACTAGTTATGAACCTGAATAATTTTTCAAACCAGGGTGGGGGAGTGTCTTGCTTTGGTATATGAACAAAATGACCACGTAAAACTTCCATACCGTGCATAATGTTTCCTTTTTACTCTGCAAATATATTCAATATAACAAATATATTGTACATACGTTCAGTCACTCAGGTAGATGCATGTGTTCCACCACTGTAGGCTGTGCCAGAAAAGGTACCGAGTTATACATCAGTTACCTTTTCTGTCTTTTCTTTAAGGTTGGAAATTGCATATTTAACACTACTATGACAATGAGAAAGCTGCAAAATCAAGTGCTGAAGTCAGAAATACTAACAGTTGTTCTAACAACATTACTTGAATATGATGTGCATGCAAAGTATTTCTATCATCTTTCTCTCATTATGAGTTGGATCACAATGAACTTCGCAACAGTCCTACAAGTATCAGGAAAGAACAGCAATTTCCATAATTTCTCTGATGATCTTCAATTGCTCCGGTAGGAGTAAAAAGGAACTTCCTCCCCCTTCCCCAAGGAGGAACTTAACCTGCTCCCACGCAGGTCAGCTCCTCTTGCCTCCCTGCCCACCTTCTCCGGTGAGAAAAAAGGCCACTAAGCAGACAATTCAGAAGGGACAGAGGGAGCTGAAGGCAGGACTGATGCCATACACTAAAAAAAAAAAAAAAGAATATCCCCACCCCTATGAGTTCCCTGAATGACTGCTCATGAAAAAGCAGTGCCAAATTGACCAAAATACCCGTTGTATTCTCTCCTCCCACACTTGTACGCCCATCTTTTCCTTTGGTAGAGAAGCCAATGGCTCTTTTATCATGCTTGGCAGTACACTGGCATAGTTATCACCTATTTGTTCTTTTTCCTACATAAGGACAAAACATAAGAGTGGCTGCATTATATCAGGCCAAGGTCTATCTAGCCCAGTGTCCCCTGGTGACTGTGAACTGTTTCCATCCCCTGATCCTTCACATCTCTGGGCAGAATTCCCATTTTTGACGCTTTGACCCTCACATCCTTCCCCTTATCTTGTCTTCCTCCCACATCATACAGCTACTTTTCATTTTTCTTTCACCGTACCCCTCCCTTTCACCAGGAGGGCTGTGGGGCTTTGTCAGGGTTGGGCAGCAGCCTGACTCAAGAGGAGAAATCAGCAAAGACAGTGGCCAAAAGCAGAAGCCTGGAAAGAATATAAGAACCAGAAAAAAACATACACAATGAATCTCCCTTGAAGTATTCCCTCAGTCTCCAGCCACTTACTGCCCAGTGACTTCTAGAGGCAGATGTGGTTTCTTGGAGGTAGCCTTGAGGCTGTGAAATACGCAGGCTGTGCAACAAGGTCAAATTACAGCTCCAACTCTGCACCTTCAGTACCTGCTCACCCAGTAACCAGTGTTCCACAGCATCATAATTGCATTATTGACATTTTCAAAAATTCATGTCTTATTTTTAATTGTGTTTTTGCATTTGTACCTATTACAACTGTGTATGACAATTGGTTGCTTCTTTTCTACAGTAGTTAATATTTCTGTAGATCCTAACGGGAAAAAAGAATTACATCATCATTTGCAGCAATCAGTGGCATTGTTTTTTTTCACCTCTTTCTTAAAAGTATTACAAGGTTTCCATTCAATAAGATGGGAACAGCTTAAGAAAATTATCTTCCTCCTTCTCTCCCCGTTACTATACAAGCAGAATAAGGGCAGGCAACAAATACTACAGTTTAATAACGGCAATGCCTCATCCATGAATTTATTTGCGTAGAAGGGTCATGTTGCCCTAATTCTGTTGACTAATGAATCAGGACTGGGGATGAAGGGGACGAGTTAACTTTGGTCTATGACAAAATAAATATTATTTTCTTAGGCTAGAATTATTTCATCTTTGCTAGATACTATTGCCTAACCCTAATTTTGTCTCCTGTCCTGCAACACAGGGCAGAAATTCTTAGATTGACAGGAAAGTGACTACTAGATAAAAAACTAAAAGTATTTTCATTTGGAGAGATAGGCTTGCGTGATTTACTAGGTTGAAACAAAAGCAATCAATAAGGCATGAGAAATTTAAGACGAGAAAACGAACATTATGGTTTTTAATTACTTTTGAAATATACTGGTACATAGGACTTACAGAATGTCTATCACGCAGAACATTGTCTCAAAACACTGCCTCTATAACCATCATCATTCACAATAAAATGCCAGAAAACGAGAAGCGCGGCAAGGACTGGGGAAGGTAGGAGGGAGATGTATGATGACACCTGAGGAACGCGGATGAGCAAGCACTTGGAAAAAGAAAGCGCAGTTGCCTTTCTTTCTGAAAGAAATTGCATAATATCCTGTAGAACTAGACAGTTGATTTCTTTTCCTAAAAATGTGTGTAATAGGAGTACCACACACAGCTAAAGCAACAGTCTCCCAAAAAGCTGTTTCTATCTGTGCTGGTTACAGTTTAACATCATTGCCATTATCATTTAACACCACACTTGTTCATTTTAAGAAAAGAATACTGCTCTGCTACTTCAGAAACAAAAACATTCACAAAACTGGTACAATAATTATAGCTGTAAACAGCAGCTACTCATTTAAAACCCTGTTAGGGCATGATGACATGCAGGTTCAACATGTTAAGGTTTCAAAACCAAGTAGTTAGAAGATGACTTTTAAAAATCGAGCCATTCTGAATGTCTGTAAACTTCTCCTGAAAATGCTAAAAATGACTATAGTATTGCCTTGTTTACTGGTGTTGTGACTTTTGGGGACATAACCTCAGTTTATAGAGTTTGTGAAACCCACAATCTTTCTGGACGTTAAAGAGGGATTCCACTAGTTCCACCCCAAGCGTTATTTCAGTTACCTGAAAAACTAGATCGCTAGGCTTTTCCAGGATACATCTTTTTTGCCTTTGGCACCACCCCACCCCCAGCTTTCAACAGCAGCTTTGTTCCAGGTATGGAAAGCCTGGCCAAAAGGAGGCGGCAGGTTTTCTTGCTTACATCTCCTGAAGGGAGATTTGGCATCCTGTGTAAGGGGGTGGCACTTCACCAGCTGCAGGAGCGCACCAAGGAGATGAGAATTCAGATTCAAAAGCCCAAGGCTGCTTACTAGGGAAATGCTCCAGGAAGATGAGGATCCAAGGGGCTTGCTAGAGCCATGGGCCTGATGCTCAGGGAAGCTTGCAGTGCCGGACTCCCTGAGCAGCGAGGATGGGGACAGAGCAGTGTGGTGAGAGAGCCTACAATACCTGAGCACTAGGAGATGAAAAGGAGGGCTGAGGGACTCCGTGTCAGTGACCATCACCTGCGGGCCTTGGTTTTATGGAGAAGGCACAGATGCCAGCACAGTGCAACACAGAGGTTGTACAAGACAAGTAACGTCTAATTATCCTGAAATTACTAAATAAAAAAATAAAAATTCTCTTTTGGCTTTTCATATGTCAGTTTTCAGAAAGGCAATTTTCTTTTTTGCAGCAGAAGTCAGAGGAATGGAGACATTCACTTCTTTTAAAATTTGTTAATAGAAAACCTCGCGCTACTAATCTATGGCTGCAGCTCCACAGAAAGCTGCTTGTTATCTCAAAGGAGGTTCTTGATTTTGTACCATAGTGAACAGATGAAGAAAAAAAAGAACAGGTCAGAGGTGGGTACAGACTCTCTCAATTAGGAAGAAAAAATTAAGCAAACAAACTAGCAGTGAACAGGCTAAGCATCAAAAAACGTAAACAGAACAAGCAACTGTAACACCAAACCCAGTCATTTATTGCCTCTCTACTACTTAAATAAAGCCTTTGGCAAGTATTAGGGATAAAGCAGTACATTTTCTCAATGCTGAAACTAGTAATCTCAGAGGAGACAAATTAAAGGTCCTGCAAGCCAGGCCGATAAGAATCAGCTAAACACAGAAAAAGGTACTCTCAGGTTAGGAATCTTATCAATACTAACTTTATCTAAGGCCTGCAGCATTGCCAGGTCTTGTGGTATTGCCAACATATTTTCTAAAATGAACAGCAAATAACCTTCTTTCCCAACAGGGCAGAATCTAACATGTAGGCTATTTTATGCCTTCTCATATGATGGTAAAAGTCCACCTCTGTAAGACTTTTCTGCCATGCACAGATGATGATTTTACAGTTTGCCCACAGAGTACAATGCAGAAATCCCTAAGACAACCTGCATGAGTAAGACAATATGCTGTAGCACAGCTACATGCTGTTCCTGCTCCTGTATCACCACAACTGTTGGCAAGATGCTGGGGCTGGAAAAGCCTTATAGCTCAGGAAGAGCACCAAATGAGCTCTGCTAGACTGTTTCCAGCCTAAAGCATACAGAAAGCTCAGGTCCTACTGTGCTGCAGCCTCCAGTGCTCTCGCAGCTGCATTTAGCAAAGGCAGAGGTAAATGACTACACACAACCTTAGAAGAGCTGCTCTTGCCTTTGCCTTCATTGCCTTCCCCCTCAAAAGTTACTTCCATGGTTAAAAAGACAAAACTTCAACTATCCCTGATGTAAGCTGTGTAACAACAGTACAGAACCGAGAAAAAAAAAGGGGGGGGGGGGAGCAGAGCCTGAGAGTAACAGTACTGGATCAGACTAAAGGTCTGCTTTGCTCAGCATCGTGACTCCAGCAAAGTGGCCAAAAGCGGATATCCGTGAAGAAGCCTAAGGACAGAGCAGCCATGTATGATTCTCCTACTGGGTATGCATCCCAGTGTCCACCAGGCTTTTGTGGCTTGGGGTCTCTTAAATCAGATGTGCTCTCAATCTTAGTACCCTTTGGTGGATTTTCTTTCACATATCTCTTTGGTCTCCTCTAAGGTAAGCCTTTAGCAAATACCACCTTCACATCCACATCTTCTGGCAAGGAATTCAATAGCTCAATTACATTCTGAGTGCAGGACCACCTCTTTTTATTTACTTTGAAACTGCCTCCTGCTAGCTTTACATCTGCTACATGCCAGTCTTGTACTGGACAAGGCAGCAAGCATTTGATCTCCCTCTGCCCCTTTGATCCATCATTCAAGGCTCTAATTTGCAATACTGCAAAGGTCTGAACCCGTCAAATGTGATCATGCTGGTAAGTGGGTGAACTGCAATAATAGGCAAAATCCCTCACAGAAGACAAACACAATTTGTGGAGTCATGATCTGCGATGCCAGGCATGGCTGAAATTCCTGGGATTTCTTGAGAGTCAGAAGGGAAGACCAAGAACTCTGATACGAGCCAAAAGCATGCTTCTGCTTAGTGCAATACCTCGACAAGCTGGACGCAGACATCGCTGAAGGACAGAATAGGCTCGTGGGATTAACTCCCACTGTTTTATATCAGGTTCTGTTCTCAGGATAGAGGCTGCATGACAATAAAAACATCAGTGCTGCTCAGGCAAACATAAATGTTAGAATATTCATACAGTATACTAAAATAAATAGCTAGACCCTAAGGACTAAGGCCATTTATGCAAGTTCTTAAAAAATTTAACTCCAGTTAGTGTTGACCTACATTAAATCCATGTCCCGTTTGCTGTTCTGCCAGTGCAATTTCCCTGATTCTCCACAATATTTATTATAACCAGTATGATAGACTTGGACTACATATATCTTAAAGCAGGAATTGTTGCTTCTTTGTGTGTTTTAACAGCTACAAATGGAGTCTCATTACTGATTACAGCTCCTGGAAAACTACTGGGAAGCTCGTATTTTAAGTTTTGTTGCATTTATCTACCAACAAAACGAGTTATATTTCCAAGACAAAAACTGTTTCTGTGGCTTGAAAATGGCAGATTCTATAACTAAGTCATCTTCAACACTGAGTTTCGAGCTAGTATTTAAGAATTACTGTTTTATTCCTCCTGATGATTACTTTTCAGTTAGAGCTTCACTTTTGAAGTATAATTAATATATGTTAACTGGTTTAAAGTGGATGAAATCAAATATGCATTTAGCAGCTTTATGCAGTTGTGTCATAACATAAGAACTCTGTGCCTTTAACAAAAAATTGCTGACTTTACTGCATGCAGTTCAGTGTATCAAAGTGCTTACACTGAATTTCAAATATTCCATGTATAATCAACACCTGAATTTTTTTTATTGCAATATCAAAAAATGAAGTGTGATCCACAGACAATTCAAGTGCTGTATATTTGTGTCTGCACGTACATTCACAATTGGCAAAACTTTAATACTAGGTTCACACTGTATTGTCTGCAGCAGCTCAGACAATTTATTCCTTTTACCCAAAGTCAAATCCGAAATAGTCCCAGTGGTGCCCCTCTCTTCACTGGAAGGCATTTTGTATTACTCACTGGCAGGTTTAGGTAAAGAGATGACTAACACCTTGTCCAAAAGCATGTTAAGTACTGAAGGCTGCTATTTGCTATAAACTTATGTCAAAGACTTTAAGAGATGAAATTTGGATACAACAGGAGTTCAATTGGTTTGAAGAAGGTTCAGGAATTTCAACTACTAGGTTGCACGTAACAGTCCTTAATGTACACATTCTTGAAGACAAAGGTGCATCTGTAGTTTGTGTACAGACCTGATACATCCCCCCCACCCACTGAAAGAAATACTATTTTCAAAACTACATTCTCAAAGCTTAGGCAAAATCATAATCAACTGCTGCCCATGCAACTTTCCTTTAACACACTTCCACAAGGACAGTACAGAAGTACATTTGCTCTTCCATGAGAATGCATTTCTTCACCATATCATTCTCAACAGACCACACAGGCTCAGGGCAGCAGCTTCTGGGTATTTTTATTTTGGGGTGGCGGCCAGGTCACACTTTAACTGGCAGAAATGCTTGGGTTTCACAGTTTCTGTCACCACTGACGGCACTTACAGGTAGGTGCAAGAGAAGCCATAAGCAAACAGGAGCTACATACACATATTTGGGTTTAAATCACTCGCTCAGCATCGTACAGGAATAAGCAGAGTCAATTCTCATCTCTGTTTTCCTTTAGCTGAGTGTGTAATTTGCTACCCTCCTTTCACTTTTAACAAAAAACAGCCTTCAGGCACTAAACCACATTGGTTGAATCCCTGAGCACTGTTTATCATATGCACTAATCAAACAGGATTTCTGTATGGGAAAAGTGAACTAAAATTATCAAACTGCATATGCAAAAGGAGCTCAAATTTTGTTTAGGTAAACTTGTTTAAGGTATGCCTTAATTCCTAATTATTTTAACTGTAACCAAAGCATCATTCAAGATATTATGAACACTGAAAGTTTACATGGGCTCAAAAACCAACAGGGATACTTCACAGAAGGAAAATCCATGAGGGCCTGTTAAATAAAACACCAGCACCCCTGGCTTTGGATCTCTCTGAGCTGTGAATCATTAAAGGCTGGAAGAAGTATTTTGTGGAGGTATCACTATGCTTCTGTGTTGTTTTTCTACTCTTCTCAAGGCCTCTGCTATTGACCACCACTGGTGACAGGATACCAGCTACATTATCTTTGGTCTGACCCAGTATCACATCTCTCTCCAAATGGTATCAAGCAGAGTGGCAACGCTGGTAATATCTTGCCTTTTGGTAAGTGGTTTACAACCAGCCCAACAATAAATGTGATTAAAAATGTCATACATAATCCTAACGATTTACGACATAAGAAATTCTGAAGGTTGACAGTATCCTCCCAATGTAAAAATGTGGGGGAACTTTTTAAGGATGTAAATCAAAGGATTTCTGAGTGTTATTTATCTAATTCACCTCCTTTATTTACTTTCTAACTACAAATAAACCTTACATATTTTTATTACAGTAATACCTAAAAGCCGTCATTAAGGTCTTGTTATACTAAAATCCTACATAAATACATGAAAGACATCATCTTTGCCTCAAAAGTACTTCTTGTAGGCCAAGATAAAGTAGATTAACAGCAAAATGGAGCACTCAATAACCTGAATTACTTCAGAGGTAGTTTGGAAAAGGTCATCTGAGTTCCACAATGATTTTGAGAAAAAAAGTGAATAAGCAATAAGTGCAACTGATGGCTGAGTCCTCCTTTAAATGCCCCCAGTGTAACTAACTACCATCACTCAGAAATGGAATCCCCAAACAGCTTGACTCCATCAAATGGGTTTAGCACTTCATCTTGTCAGCGTATTTAAACAGCCCCCAGCATACAGTAACTCATTCTTCTGACCAAAACGAAAATACAAACAACTAAACATGTGGCCATCTTACATAATATTAGCTTTTTTTTTTTTTTACACAACCAAGAGCTAAGAGCAGACAATTCAATCATTCAAATGCAAACCCAAACTGAAACAGAAAAACCCAAAAGCCAAGCAAAACCAAGTGTGCATGCCTACAACTAAAGAACATCAGAGAAATGCAATGTAAATATAAAAATTCTGACTCAATTTAGCAGTTAAACCCTCAAGATCTGCTTTACATGCGACATCCCACAGCAGTGAGTCTCAGTTTTCAAGGGGTATAAAATACTAATCTCTAGAAAGCAGCCCTTCATAACCTTAAATGTTAATTGTGGTGCGGCTTTAATCAGAGTGAACAAGTTTTAACAAGTAACTGAGAAAAATTGCAAGTTATAAAACATACCTTGGATTCAGTACAAGTCTACAGACTATAACATTTCTAACACTAGTCTTTTGACATGCTTAAGCCAGTGTAATAAAAAGTATCTCAATATTACAAAGAATTCCCTCCTACAAAAAACAAAACCCAAACACTACTCCTAGCCAGACACAAAGTATACGCTTTTGACATTTGATGCTGAAATACAATTCAAATAAAAGAAAAAACAGACATCTCCATGTTAAAATGTCCAAAAAATTACTTTCAAGAAGACATTTTGAAAACCCACTAGCATTAGTCTTATGTTTAGGAATTGCTTTTTAAGAAAGGCAGAGGCTTGAGACTCTTTCCAGTCCATCTACTATCTCTGCCATTACCACTTACAAGTACCAGCCCAGTCCCAGCACTATTTAATCTGTGTGCATCAGAAGTAATCCTTCTACCAACACGACTGAGATTTGTCTATATATTTTGTATTAGCTGTGTCTAGTTTCCCAGGTTCACAGGCTCTTGCTAACATTAGCACTTATTTGTGCTAGTACATTAATGATATTTTTGAAACATCTCTTTCTTTAATAAAAGCAGAAAAGGGGATTTTTATTAACACTACTTGACACTGTAAAAGTCTCATGCTGTCGTGTACCTTTCTGGGAATTTCACTAATGTAAGCCCGAAGGATTTAGCAGAAGAGAAGGGAGCAGGCTAGGAACACACAGCCTCGAGAGAGCTCTGCTTGAGCTGCTGGGGAATTGCACTCGCACACACCTACGTTAGAATAAGACTTTCTGGAACGGTCTCCTTCAGTGGCTGTAAAGGAAGCCTGCACAGACTAGCTCAGACCTGAAATAAAATCTTTAGATTACTAAGGTTACCTGATGTCCTATCTGATGTAAGCATGTTGCCCATTGCACAAAAATATACTAATTGAAGGGCAATACTTTTATTTACTACTCTGAACTGTGTAAAAAAACCCAAAAACAAATGACTTTTACTACAGCAATTGCAGTTTGAGAAGCACCCTTAGAAATTTTAACCATACTTAAAGACATTGTTGGACTGACTAACATGTAACTGGTAGGTAATATCAGCGAACTAACCATTTTTGGCTCTTTCCAAAGAATTTATAAACCTTTCACAAGAAAGATTTTTTTCATTAGAAAAACTGAATAAAGTACAATACTAGAACACTATTTTTCTGACTGCTTAGTCTATGCAATTAAAATCAAATAACAAAAGATTTGGAAATTTGCTACAAACTTTCCAATCAAGAGGAAAGAATTCAAACTAAAAGATACAGACAATGAACCTACAAAAAAGAGTTGAGAAATAAAAAAAAAAAAAATCTAAAATAACATTCTAAAGAACATTACATTTCTAAAGCTCTCCCTCACCATTTTTTTCCCCCTTCATTTAAATAAAAAATTAATAATTTAAACTTTTGGTTGCAGCAGACAATTGTTCATGAAGTAATTTTTCAATTTTATGATATTCTACCCTAGAAATGTAACAAAAATTACTCCTTTTTATTTTTAATCTACCAATTTCTTGAAAAGTAAAACTGAAAAGCTGCAGTCATAAGTAATTTCTTAAGTGTTTCAAAGAAAGTGTTCACACTCACCAGTACTGCTTTCAGATTTTTCTTCTGGTTGGCTTTCTGGAAAAAAAACAAACGAAAAAAAAAGGAAACGTAATGTTTCTGTGTTGATTATTTGAAATTACATCTAAAAAGTGGGTTGCAAAGCAAAGAATGATAAATTATCATAAAAATCAGAACCACTGGGTTTGATTAATGTTTATAAATCTACTTTCTGAAGAATAATTTGCCACGGGGAGCAATAAAAAAATACCTCCTTTAGTGCCCAAACTCACAACTTAAATGAGAGAACTCCATTACACCTCTGATTGAGGTCTGCAGGAATGAAGTTACACATTTATACAAAATCAGTAGTAGGATTATACTTAAGCAATGAATAGTATCCATTTATCTCACTGGTCACTCTAGACAAATGAGTATTATTTTTGTATATTTAAAAAAAAAAAAATCAAGGTTCTGCAAAAGAATGCTCTTAATTGGCATTAGGTAAAGTTTTGAACTTGATCAACCTCTTCTCTACCCCTTCTGCAGATCATGCAAGGACTTATTTCTTCAATCTTTTCCCTTTCTGATCATTGGCCCTCAAATGGTACTATAGCCCAACTTGTTAGGTACAAAAAGGACACATAATCAGAGACATCTCCTGTTCCACAGAGCAGAGAATCAAAGTACGTATGAAGGAAAAACCTAGACACAAGCGGTGCAGACTGACTTGCCAAGAAATTATCACTTGGGTGAATGGCAGAGTCAGATTCAGAAACAGCTTTCTGCATGAAATTCCAATCCCACATTTGAAGAAATGGCAGCCGGCGGATGTATTTTGGTAAACTGAGTTCTAACACTTACCAAGTCCTATGAAATTAAACCCCTACATAAATTTGTCAACATGAAATTTGACTGCTCCTCCTATATTTCTCCTTTTTATGCATCTTCTAAGGTAGAGAATAAAAAGAACATTTTCACTTATCTGAAATACAGTTAAAAATGGTAAAATATACTTGTTCTTAGCTTTCAACTCAGACATGTCACAGCTATCATTACAGACTATTTACTTACAGGCAAGAGTGAATTACTGCTCTAACTCGAAGGGTAATTTTTGAGCTCAGTTAGTTTGATCATTTCTGCCATTTACAGGCTGGGTATTAACAGAACTGAAAACACAAAATATTTTACAAAACCTTTTTCTTGCCACTGATTCTTGCTGGCTTTCATGGCTGATGGCCCTGTTTACTCATTGAGATGGCTGACAGCCTGAGGACTAATGCAAATGGAAAAAGCAGTGCCTCACAGATCCTTCTTTCTTTACCAGTGGCTGTCCTCAGTCTTAGCAGCCGAAGGCATGTGCTTTCTCACTGAGAAAACATCATTATATGGCCTCTTCCCACCCATGAGCCTTCACAAAGCGAGTTAAGATCCCTGCCAACTTTCAGATATACATGCAAGATAGCCTGTTTGCTGAAAAACATGTATTTTCTCATTGACCTTTTTTTGTGTGTATTTAGCACATTTACAGCATAATGTTATTACCCAACCAATATCCTAACTCAGTTGTAACTTAATTAAGGAAACATTCAGTACACACACAAGAAGCAAAGAGGACATAATGAAGAACGTGCAAACATACTAAGATATCAACGCCTGCCTGGACTGAGATGTAAGCAGCAGCTAGATTTAAAGCTGGGTTTTTTTAACTCTGTTTCAATGAAAAGACTAGCTACCTAGCCAAAACTACTGCATAAGACACCACACTTAAAAGTTGTTAATGGCATCTCTGATTCAAATAACAATAAATGTATATCATGTCTACAGGGGGAGTGTGTGTGTTCGCTTGTATGTAGCAACAGAATCTGCCCTCAACAGCAGAGACAAAAAAAAAACCAGACAAAATTCAAGCCTTGCAAAAAAGTGGATTTTTTTTTTTCTCATCATTAGACAACTTGTTTTTGTTATGATTAGGTCACAAGTCTCTGCTTCAAAAATCTTCTCAGTACTAATATCACGAAGAAGGTAAAGGAAGTTTTACTATGTCTACTCAATATATTTTATCAATGCAGACTACAGCTGCTGAGTCTCCTCCACAACATGCAAGATTCACAGATAAATGTCAACGGGTTGGGATTGGTTGGTTGGAGTTTTTTTGTTGTGTTTTTTTGGGGGGAGGAGGTTGGGGTGGTTTGGGGGGGGTAGTTTTGTTTTGGTTTTTTTACACATACATCAGTGAGACTGAAAAAAACAAAGAAATTTAAAGTTACTGAAGTAGGCAGAAAGCCAATTCTATTCCCATCACACTGAGCCCATTCTAACATCCCATATATTTTGTGCATTATATCCTCAATTGTTTAAATTTGTACAGGAATTAACAGTCTATAGTTTTAATAACAAAAATGAAAAGAAAATTAGGAGCTTACCCCTGCCAGCCAGCTGAACCCACTTTACAGTAATTTGTTAATCCTCACAACACTCATATGAACTAAGTAAATAAAGATCATTTCCATTTTTTAGAGATGGAGAAGAGAGATGATGTAAGCAGTCGCAGTTATTTTCTAAATGGACCGTATGTCACAATAATACATACAAAATCTTGACCCATCAAAATGCTGTCTGTAATTAGACTAGCTTGAGTCACATATTCTGCTTTTCTGATCATGGGTTGCATCTTCTTTATGATCCTCACAAATATTTGGAAATTTGCATAAATGCTAGAGATCTGAAAGGCTGCCGTTGCTTCTATTTCTTTTGATCGTGAGGCTGCTGATAGGTCTTCCTCTTCTGCTAACAGCAGTCCATAAAAGATTGAAGTACATAAAGGAACAAAGAAGCATTAAGTAAGACCCCAAAGCATTTTGGAGACCGGAATGTGTGGTTAAGTGACAGCCTGAACAAATAGAGACAATTGGAAAGTACTGTTAAAGTAGGCAGGTATACATCAAAACTCCTCAGCAGGCAAAGCTAAGACGGCAGAATGATGAGGGAGGGCGTTTATTTCCTAAATAAGAGTTTGATGAAAAATTTGAGAAGTCAAACATTCATCTAGTAAGATTAGAAGTAGTATCACAAGGCATCAAGATTCTGAGCACTATGTATTTTACTGGAAATAATTAAATGTAATTATAGGAGTAACTGCTTTAATGAAAGAAAGAAACATCTTTCCAGGATTTTTATTAGTGTTTCTTCCCTTCACATTTCTTTAAATGGCTGGATATATCTGATATTTCAAAATACAAATATACAAAATACAGAATACAAACCTCTGAATATTCATTTTCACTGGAATACAATCACGCATTGTAAGTTACATAGTAGGCGTGATTGATGTACAAACTCAGAAAAGGTCCTTTCATATATGAGAAGCTGTATAAAGGAAAAAAAAACACAACCCAAAACAAGGGAGAATATTCAAGGGGTGTGGTAATAAAGGAGCTGTTCTAAGGTATATAGGCAGTTATGTGTATTATTGAACAGGAATACAAAAAAATTGAATTTCACGAATTGAGATTCAGAAAGAAGAGAAGACTCGGAAAACTGGAGAAGAACGCAGTGTTAAGAGCCAGCAATCTTCCGTGAAGCATGAAACAGTGAAACAATCCATGCATGAATGCTGCTCAGAAACAAAGGTCTGGTAGCCATTCTGTCAATGGAATTCTCTAAACACTTTTTACTTTCAGTAAGACGGAACGAGCATGAAGGAGTTTAAAGTCACTAAAATAGACATTAAGGCAATCCCACTTATGAAGGGGGAGTTATGAAGATATATTCAAAATTTCAATAAAATGAGTCATCTCACCTAACTTTGCAGAAATATCTTATACTTTATTTGTGCCTGCAGTGTAAAATGTTCCTCTCCACCCATCAGTCCTTTAGTTAGGGATGCAATTGCCTGCCAAGGTCTATATTTTCCCAAGTCACATTAGTAGCACATTTTTCCAAGAACTAGCTCAATAAGAAACATTTATCATTAACTATAACATAGCTGTATTTTTTATTTCTATTTAGAGCCAGCAATCCTAAACTACCTACTGGCAGAAAAATTAAGCAACAGGCAATTAAAGCAGTAAGGGAATTAATTTATAATCACAATCAGAAAAGTTTGCTGTTAGATGTTTAACAAAAGCATGTTCCCACTCCTTCAACCAAGAAAGAAACGGTCAAATTATAGCACTTCCTTATGCCAGGGTGTCTGCCAGTAGGAAGCTCAGAAAAAAACAATTTTAACCAAACACACCCTATATCAAGCCCACGACCTGCCCCTAGATAGTTCTTAGCTATACACGTGTAAGAAAAATTCATTTTGTTCAATACAACACATTGAAATATATGCAAAATGCTCCTTTCCTCCCGCCCAAAAAATTACAGCTATGATAGCTGATGACAAAGATAAGATAAAATGACTGGAAGCACAAATAGTATTGTTGCATAGCAACTGTTGATGTACATATGGTGATGTTTATGGAACAGAATGTAGTTCATATTTAATGCAGAAATAATACTGAAACCAGCCTAGACAGCAAGAGACAACTGTGCTTTGGATCCCTCTGCAGCCATCACAGAAGCCACACTTCCCGCCAGCTTTGCTAAACCGATGTTCAGGAACACCACTGCAGGTCTTAGTGATTTGCCCAGCAATGAAGACGCAATGTCTCACATGTGCAAACAGCCTCGCAAAGGAAGTCAGGAGGTATTTTGCAACTAGTACTTTCGGAGTGCATTGTACTACTCTGTATTATTCATTAGAGCTATTTCAAAATACAGAAATAGGAAAAAAAAAGAAACAGGAGAAACCCCAGAGTTAGTCTAAACAGAAAGTACACCATGTGTGAAAGCCACCATAGACCAGATTTTTAATAGTAACTGGGATGGCATCCACTTTATCCAGCTTTGTATTAGAATAGAGTTTAATTTGTGTTTGAATTTATGTATTGGTTGTATCCAACACATAGAATAGAATAGAGCAGACCAGACCATTTCAGCTGGAAGGAACCTACAATGATCACCTAGTCCTACTGCCTGACCACTTCACAGCTGACCAAAAGTTAAAGCATGTTGGTAAGGGCATTGCCCAAATGTCTCTTAAACACTGACAGGCTTGGGGCATTGACCACCTTTCTAGGAAGGCTGTTCCAGTGTTTGACCACCCTCTCGGTAAAGAAATGCTTCCTAATGTCCAGTCTAAACCTCCCCTGGCGCAGCTTTGAACCATTCCCATGCGTCCTATCACTGGATACCAGGGAGAAGAGCTCAGCACCTCCCTCTCCGCTTCCCCTCCTCCCGAAGCTGCAGAGAGCAATGAGGTCACCCCTCAGCCTCCTTTTCTCCAAACTAGACAAGCCCAAATTTTGTATTAGCTCAGATCTAGTACACACACTGCAGAAGACCTAGAAACTGCAATTCATTAGACTTTGGACATAATAAATGGCACCTCAGAAGACCCTACTGCTGTCCATTAACTAATATGGGACCACCAGAGACGCAGAGGTTTACAATGTAAGAACTAAAGGATTTCTTCCAACTACAACAGGTATTAGAAGCAAGTTTAGTTAAGACAAAACAAAACAAACCCCACAGAAAATCCATTCAGAAGTCTGGAAATTACATAATGCAGAAAATATTAAGTTACTTGTCAAGTTTGATCTCTTTTGCTTCCTCTAAGTGACCTGACGAGTCAATGTGAAGTGCTGAATTATCCAGAATATGTAAACTCCCTGCAGTATCTTCCAAGATTACAAAATATTTCAGAGGCAGCTTTGTCATTCCTCACTCATTTTCTGAAAGACCATCAGAAAGATGGTCACTACAACATAAGGAATGCAGGATTAGAGGACAGCACACAGAATAGATCTTAGGGCTTTTATGTGCTCCAGAAAAATAATAAAAATAAAATAAAAAAAAAGAACACACACAAAACCCCACAACAAAACTCACCCTTTATAAAAGAAACCCAACTGTTTTATGCAATTTGCTCCACTTTAGATAAGTTCAGTCCTCAAGAAGGGTATTGACTGAGAGCAATAGTGCATGACGCACTTTTTTATCCATATTTCATTTGCATAATTCCTCAAATGCATCCTTCCAGATGCAACATTAGAAATGCCATCTGCAGCTCCATAGCAGCTTAATCTTTGGCCCACGGTTCAAACCGGCATATGGATTCTGTTATATGGTGCACTTTGCAAAAGAAAAAGGAAAAAGATCACAAATGCTTTTCACAAAAAAATGCTAATTATAATTTGAAGACAAATATTGGTCTGCAACCATAAGAATGAATTAAATTCAATTTCCTATGACTGTGTCTTATTGCAGACTGACAGATATGCAGAAATGTGTAAGCTTTTATTGAGTCTTTTTCCATGGTTGATACAATTATAGTGGTTTTTTCCACGTGAGCTTTCTGGCATCAAAATAGGGTAGCAGCCTTTCTTTCGGGTATCCATATAGTTTCGTTCCACTCTTCAGACACCTGTTTTCACACTAGCCATAATTCAGTATAAAATTTGTTGAAATTGGCCCTAGAGCTCAAAACATATTGGCGATATATATTCAAACACATAGAATCATAGAATAGTTTGGGTTGGAAGGGACCTCTAAAGGTCAGCTAGTCCAACCCCCCTGCCATGGGCAGGGACATCTTCAACTAGATCAGGTTGCTCAGAGCCCCGTCCAACCTCACCTTGAAGGTTTCCAGGGATGGCGCATCCACCACCTCTCTGGGCAACCTGTGCCAGTGTTTCACCACCCTCAGAGTAAAAACTTCTTCCTTCTATCTAGTCTAAATCTACCCCTCTTTAGTTTAAAGCCATTCCCCCTTCTCCTGTCGCAACAGGCCCTGCTAAAAAGTTTGCCGCCATCTTTTTTATAAGCCCCCTTTAAGTACTGATAGGCTGCAATAAGGTTTCCCTGAAGCCTCTAGGCTGAACAACCCCAACTCTCTCAGCCTTTCTTCATAGGAGAGGTGTTCCATCCCCCTGATCGTTTTTGTGGCCCTCCTCTGGACCCACTCCAACAGGTCCGTGTCTTTCCTGTGCTGAGGGCTCCAGAGCTGGACGCAGTACTCCAGGTGGGGTCTCACCAGAGCAGAGGAGAGGGGCAGAATCACCTCCCTCGACCTGCTGGCCACACTGCTTTTGATGCAGCCCAGGATACAGTTGGCCTTCTGGGCTGTGAGCACACATTGCTGGCTCACGTCCAGCTTTTCATCCACCAGTACCCCCAAGTCCTTCTCAGCAGGGCTGCTCTCAATCCCTTCATTCAGCCATCATCCCATCAATTCAGCCTGTATTGATACCACGAGTGTGGCTGCAGGAACACGGTGTCTGTAAGAAATCTGCCTGGAATTTGGAATATTTGTGTCACATTCATCTTTACAACCAAAAAAAGTCATGCAAGAAAAGCACATTAAAGTTTATTTTTGATTGTACTGCCAATGCCAGCTTTAACAAAACAGCAACACGTTTTAGCCATTTTGCATTTAAGCAAGTTTCATGAAAACTCACTGACTGCATGTTATGCTTGCTAATTTCAAGCAAAAACAATTTTGACAGGGTCTATGCTTATTCAGTGCTTCACTCCAAATATTTCTCATTTCACGAACTACCCTTTGCTTCCGATTAGTATAATAACTGCTACTCAATAGATCCACGGTCCTTGAATAACATTTTGTAGTTATTAAGAAATGCCAAATTTTTAATTGAGTAAATAAAAATAGGACAGCTTCTAAGTACCTAAAGGTTTCAAGACACTGGTATTACAGATGGTAAAACAGAAATAAATGGGCATCTTCTAGCTATCACATTCTAATGACTTCCATTCTAACTGATGACAAATACTCCACATTCAAGTTAAGCATCTGCACTCATTGCAGCGTAAGTTACCATTAGAGGTTTTTGAAGCAAGCATAAAAAGGTGTCTCGGGAAGCAAAATCCCATGGGATTTCCAGCAAACATGCAAAAATCACTGAATGCATATTCTAAACACATCTTCACATCTGAAATCTCTCTCTTCTGTCAAGCATTCTGAGGTCAAGGCACAGAGAAATGAAAAAGGATGAGGTACTACTAAAATGCTTACAACATTCTTGAAAACTTGCTCCCTGTCTCTTTCCACATTTGTAATCTATGGATTACAACACCTTAAAAATACTGGTTTTTATAAGTCACACGTGAAAATACAATAGTTTTTTTAAAGTGAAAAACCAGTATCATGACTACAGTAGTTTCAGAGAAAGGGATAATAACTGAAAAGTGCCCAAGTTGCACTGTAAGAGCTTGTACTTCTAAACACAACTGTGACAGTCAAGCTACTTGTACCTTAATATCTCAATGCACAGCCATTAAATCTTTAAATAGATTTTAAAAAGGAGGTGATCAAACTTGCTACGTATTCTAACTCCGTCCTGTGAGTTACAATTCTCCCTCCCTCATTTATTCGATAAAGCATCACACTGCCATCACAGCAATTACTTGCCAGCCTTTGAACATCAAAACGTGAGAAGCTGGTCACACTGTAGTTTTCTGCCCCACAGAAGGCAGAGGTATCAAAAAAATATTACTATTGTTTGTCTTCTGGGGACACCAAAACCTAAGTGCCTGAAACTGACGTACCTTCTGCAGACAATGAGATATGCTCTGCAGACACCTTCCTTCTCTCTCCAACATCCAGAACATGACTATGTAATCTCAGTAGAAAACCTTACAGCACATGGGAATTACATGCAAGGCAGTCTGCTGACCTTACTGTACAGTGTAACACTACCATGTACCTTAAGTCTAACATGCAATTTAGGACATATGATCTTGAATATCCTAATCACTCATACAGCTACTGAGCTTAAGGCAGGCCAAACAGCTGAAATCCAGTGAGAAAAATTATAACCTTACGGCTGCCCTGTTTGGTATTATGACCTTATTAAGCTTTAATACACTTAAACCATATATACTTCAAGAAAATGTGGTGAACAGATGTGTTTATTGCTAAAATGGATCTGTTCAACTGGACAGAGGAAGAATCAGCATTCTTATAAAACTATATTCACAGCAGAGACCAATTCAAGGAGGAAAAAAAAAATATTAGTTGATCCCAAAAGTCCGTGGGACCATAAGAACATTTTTTCCAGTGAGAAGCCTAAAAAGGAACACACAAGGTACCGCACTCCACAATCTCTCTGTTCTCTTCAGCAGACCCACAGCTGAAATGTACATAATAACCCTATGTGGAGAACTCAAATTAGTTGCTCGCTCATATGAAGAAGAGAGACAGGCACAAAAAAAGAACAACAGTGATATGTATGCAGATAACAACAAAAGAGAGACAAAATCTGCCTTCTGAGTCTACTGGCCTTTACAGCAGCCAGTTTATTGAAATCATGTATACTGGAATCGTAACAAATAACTTTAATTCTAACTTACCTACTGAACTTTCTGTGAACACTGTTAAGGTCTGTCCTCCCACACTTTGCAAAAGAAATGGATGTTCCCTTGGTGCACTGACTGAAGCAGGTTTTCCTCCAATATCATTGATGCTTGCAAGCTCTTCATTCAAAGTAAATGACACCTAACAGTCACAATTACCACAGTGTTACTAAACAGACTCAATTACACATCTTTAAGAGTTATGGGGAAACAAAAACAGATAAAAAAAACAAGTAGTATAGCACATTTCCATTTCAAAAACATAAAGAGTGGGGCAAGAGTCTTAATGTATTGATCTCTTGTTGAAATACAGAATTCAAAGCTTTCATGTACTTAGTAAGATTTACTCATCTTTTAAAAAATTGTAAATTACTTCCTTGTGAAGTCAGAGAACAATTTGATTTTACTTATTAAAGTGTAAGGCATAATAGGTTTTCAGACATTGTTCAGTATGGGTGCTTTAAAATGTTTCACACAGACAGCTGAGTTCCAGAAAAAGTGCTGCTGTACCACAAGTGTTATTAGCCTGGGGACTCCTGAATTGCATGCAGCCCAGGAGAGGTTCAAATACAGCTCCTTTGCTATGTTTACATTGTATGGCCAATACAGGAGCTGAGGAGGTACTGGGGGGACTGGGTAGCCAGAATCCCTAGTCACAGGACACAGCAAGAAACCTGAGAAGGGACTGTTCAGACCTGTGGTGCATTCTTTCCCTGTATGTCCTGCTTAGCCTCATTCTGCCATGCAGCAACAGGGTCCCCAGGAAGCCACCCATTCTCATGGGGTTCCTCACCACTTGGCTCTACACAGACTGCAAAATGCGCTTTGTGGCTCTCATCAATACCAAGATTTTGGCGTGGGGCTCACAAAATTAGGGAGGTTGGCTCGTATTCCAGCCTAGAAGAGTCCAATCAAACATCCAAACCTCCAGTAGAACTCTCTCCACTTATTCTAAAGGGAGTTTGGCCAGGTTATCAAATGACAAATGCAGCCTGCTTCCCTGACATTTTTTCATCCAGAGTGTCTTCCAATTCAGTGACAGACCTACATGGTATTTGAAGTAATTCTAACTAATGCAACTTTCCTTATCTCTTGTAAAAGACACAGGAAGTTACCATCATTCACTGAGGTTGCTATAATAAATGCATTTACCTTTGCATACAGAAAAACCTTCAAGTTGCTTTAGATTTAGTAGGACCAAATTCCGAATTTAAGACAAAATACTTTCTGAAATTGCAACCCTCCATCTCCAGCTCCTTTCGCTTTATCATCATCCTCCTTAGTTCTCAGGCAGCCTTTTGCACTAACGTCTCAAAATGTTTAGAAAGAAGGCCGCTACTACCATTGCTGCTTACAGATGCATAAGTAAACTTCAGGAACAAAGAGACTTGATGAAAGTCCCACAGTAAACCTATGGGCAGAAGCTACAAACAGAATTCTTTCCTCCTGATTCTGCGGTACAATGCTTCATTACAGGTATAACAAAAAATATATGACATTAGAAACCAGCATGTTCTACACAATTTTTAGAGTTTAAAATATAAGACATTTACAGCCTTTGTATTTAGTAATTACTTACTTCTGTTCTTCCTTGATTTCTGCAAAAGAAAATATTTAATGTTTTAGTTTCCATAATCTAATTCCACAAGTTTAGCTTCCCTGATAAAAAAGCAAATTAAAATTCTAGTTTTGTTACTCATCTTCACTCCTGAGCTGCTCAATTTTTTTTTTTTATGCTGATGCCCAAAAATAAATGGGAAAAGTCAGCAGGTGAGAACAGAAGCAGCAAAATAGCACATAAGTAAGTTAAAGAACATTATCCAGTTAGATGTGCATATTTCTTGGGTTTAAGAAATCAAACATCATGTAGTGGTACACAGCCACACCCTAGTATAATTTCATATCATTCATGTATTGATAATCACTGTACAAGCAAGTACCTTTCAGGTTTCAGAGAAATATGCACAGTGTTTGCAAGAAACAGGATTATCTATTAAAAGAGGTGTAACATAATCTATTTTACTGCAGGTAACTTCTAAGAATTGCAACGAATAAAGGTACAGTAAAGGCTTACTTGGCAATCCTTAGTTTTCCCACTTCACCCCTTCCTGAAGCTTTATTCCACTGTTGTGACAAGTATTTGGGGACCTAAAAAAAGAAGACACATTTAAAGAAAAGCAGATTTAAAAATTCTATATAAATTGTGTACGTGTATATACTTTAAACGCGTTTACCCTAACCACTTCAGAATACAGTACGATCTAAATATAATAGACAATATATTCTATTAAGGAGAGCAAAGTGAACAATGTAGCACAAAAATAAGGCCAGTGGAGAGTCCCAAATTTCCCAAATGAGGGAAAAATCTTATAATACCTTTAATCTCAAATACTATTATCCAATCATGAAAGGCAAACAAAGATCAGCATCGTATTCTTAAACTAAGGAGTCCAAATAATTTTATCAAGTAATACTACACTTTTAAATATTCATCAGAAATTCTTATCTGTCTACGAAGGAAAAAAAAAACCCTCAAAAAACCCAATGATGAGAAGTTAGGCAATAACAGCTCAGAGACCAAAAGGTGGTGTGAAGGGAAGGCTTAGAGTTTGGGAACCTCAGGCACATTCAGCAGCAAACCGTAGCCCTACTCCCACCAGATGTCCGCTTCTTCAACAGCAGAACTCCCCTATGCAGATCTGCCTCCCATCACTCATCCCCACCCTTCCACTCTACCACGAAAGGTGTCTGTGCAGCTGGTCAGCATATGGAAAAAGCAAACTGATCTGGCTGCGAGGTGTGGGGGACTTCTACATTTTAGCTGTGCTGAGTTTATATTTAGCATGTGGAACAACCAAACCAGGTTCCCAACCCATTTCCCTGAACAACTGCACAAAGCAAAGGTCAGTGCAGGGTCAGGAACAAGCAGCCCTGCTTAACCTGATACATCCAAGGAATAAAAGCTGCTCCAGTGATGCTGACTCACCTACACACACATTCCTTCAGTTACAACAGTTTTGGTATCTGCAACCTCAGGTGGCCTGGGCTTACAATGGACAGTAAAGGTGCCTACGTAACCAACCAACAAGGTGGAAGCTGGCTTTCCAAGCAGACCCATTTTTCCTCTTTTCCCATCAATGTAGCTGAAATCACAGCCTGCCTCTCTACTCTCTGGCCAAAAAAGTACCAACTAACTACTGCTGGGTAAACTAGACCCCAACAGCTGGCACTTCCATGGCCAGCCTCAATGCCTTGCTGCTGCCGCTGTGCTGCACACCCACGCTCTTCAGGCTCCCAGACGCGTCCCAGATGTGACGATGCATGCACGCTTGTATGCAGCAGCAACAGCACTTCTTTTTTCTGGAGAGAGTAATGCCAGGAGAAGGTGTCCAGTTTTCGGCAGAGTTACCCCAGTTCTCCCTAAAGACCAAGCAAGCTTAAAGATGGCGAACAACATTTATTCTGTGAAATCAAAAGGTTAAGTGTTTATTTCGATATATGGTGCTATCGCTGATGAGCACTCGTATGAGGGTACACTTTCCCAGGATTTCAAAAGGTGGACTGGGCTGGTGCCTGCCACTGCCCTGCCTCAGAGAAGAGCTCCCAGCTCAGCCCATGTGTTCAGCCCCAGTGAGGCACTTCAAGCTTCTCAGTTTAGCCCCAGAGGAATGAGGAACTTCTCTACCTTCTCTGCTCCACCACGTGGCAGCAGTTCTAGTCATGTCTACCTTTCCTTGCAAGAAGCCAGCTCAATCAGTTATAAGTGCAGAGTGCAATGTTTTGCAGATCACATAGATTTGCAGATCACAGGTTTTTTCCCTACCATTCAGCAGTTATGACTGTCTTTTCTATGATGGCTTTTTATACAGACTGAACATGACACATTAGTACAACAAATGTGAGATTGGAGCAATTTCCCCCCTACACACAACCTATTAGACATAGAAGTACTGTGGCACATCAGGAGATGGAATACAGACCTGAGGCAATAAGGACAATCTCACATCTATTTAAAACTAACCGTAAGATGTTCAAGTGATATGGAAATTACAGATTTTTTTTCCAAAAGGAAATAGCTGAAAGAAGTCTAATAGAAGCTACTACTTCCTATAAACCCCTTTCTTTCTAGTAAGGATGCAGCAGTCGCTGGGAGAACATCATCTTAAAGACCTACAGTAGTCTCAGTGTCTAGCAAAACAGTAGCTTGTTAAAGGAAAAATAATTTACTGTTCCAACGCCACATACTAAAGAAGTATTCTGATACAGGAATTTTGTATCTTTTTTCTTCATGTGCTCATGACACACCAGGACAAATCTACATTCTTTAATTTTGCAGCAATGTTCTTTACTGGTACAGCAAAGTTTATTCTAGCTCACACAGTCCACAGCTACTGAAAACATCTGTGCCCATGTAGAAAAATGGTGTGAGACACAGCCAGTGAGAAAAAGAAATGTACTAAGCTCTGCCTATGGTATTTTCTGTTTCAAGCAGCAAAGAGGCACTTTGTAGTCTGATTTTTGTCTGGCATAGAATAAAACTAAGCCAAGTTTCACTGCACAGCTGAGGAGGCAAAGAGCCTGTTCCAGGAACTTGCTGACAAACAGCAACCTGCTAACTTCCTAAAGATCAAATGAATTTAACACTAACCTTGCATTTACCTGTTCTTCAAATCTTAAAAAAAACCAAACAACAAAAAACCCCAAACAACCCAGAAAACACCTTGGTACTGGTGCTTAGCACTTTCCTTTAGTCTCACAGCACTCCATGAAGTACTGTGGAATAGCTAGAAAATCCAGATGTTCTCCAACTGCTCAGCCAAACTAAATGTAAGTCCAGGTTGCCATAAAGTCCTAACACTGGGTCAAAAATGCCACAAATACACAACAGAAAGCCATTAATTGGTACAATCTACTGATATATATTTTTTCCACAGTTTTCAAAGTGGTAATTTTCTACAGTGGATCTCATGCCAGATCAGATATAATTTTCTTTCTAAAGCCAAGATAAATGCTATGACAAGTGCCCCAGCTGACTCAATAGAAATATTATGATGTGCTCGCACCTAATATGTATCTAATTTATATTGACAGGTAATAAGCTAGACACACATTCAGTATGAGTGGACAAGGAGTGAAGGACTCTCATGTTGTTACAATCACTGACTTGCTATATAATATAATCAGACAAGGAATTTATTCAGATTAAGAGGTTGTAGATCAATCACACTTCTTTCAGCTGCATGGGAAACAGTCCCAAAGAGTGCAATTAATCGTCTTTCTGCTGGCCTGTCTGCAATCAAGGGCTATGCAGAGAAAGAAAAAGGGTTATGAAGGACTGTGATCGAAGGATTACTTCTAGCTATACACAGTTACTTCAGTTAAAACCAGACGGTACTCTCAAAACCATGTGCTAAACTCTGTAGCTCCATGCTGATGGCGTAAACAATCACAGGAAAGATAAAATAAAGTCTTACACACTGTAGACATCTTAACTTGCCACTTTCTTTTAACGTTAGCGTAATACAAGTTTAACTTATAGAGAACAGTCAGTTTTCAAACTCTTAATGCTCCTTGAAGGAACGTACAGAAAAGAAAAGCAACCTGCTTTTACAGAGCAGAAAGAATTTTCAAAGATCCCACAGCAGGATTTTGAGAAATACACACCCACAGAAAGACTGACTTGTGGACAGAGTACCCGCCATACTGAAAGGTACTGAACTTTTTCAGGACAAGTGGCCTTTATTCTGGGATTTGTAGGTAAGAGCACTCTTCTCTCCAAAAAACATACAATTTAATCACGAGAAGAAATCTGACGTACTAAGTAGCACCACTCCAAGACCTCTTCAGACTGCTGTTTTCTTCTTGCTACTCACATCACACAAACACCCAGGCTCCAGTACACGAGGCACCCTGCAGGTAGTGTACGACACAAGGGCCCCTGCTCCACGCATCCTTCAGCTTATTCACAGCTTCCTGCCTGCCTTTAGAACAAAACAGACAAACAGCCGCTATCTGTAATAAACTACTTCCAATTTTCTGTATGGAATTAAATATGCTCTTTCTCTATATAGCAATCTGTATGCAGTACGTACATCAGAAACTGAGTAAGGCTGATGTCGGGTTCTATGTTTTCGTTTTCCTTTGAACATACAAAAAAGAAATTATATAAAGATACCATCTTTCTAAATATAGATCAGTGCAGCAGATTAAATTAAAAAACCAAAGCATCACACAGGGAACAAGAAATTAACAATTCTAATGGCTAACACTAAATGGGCTTCACTTTACCACAAGTACATAACCAACAGTTCTTACAATATTCCCATACCTTAGCTTTCACTGAAAACACAAAAAAAAATTATTCTAGTTGCTTTCTGGGTTTGTACTAAAGCAACTCACTCGATTTCTGGTACCTCCTCTTACTGCTCATGCTTCTAAAGTACTCATCACTACATTTTTTTATTGCCTGTTAAGTAGTCTCTCTGGAATACCTCCTGTGCTATCACAATACATGCTAAAAGGAAATTAAATAAGCCAGTTTTTTTATTCCAGCAGAGCTGATTGCTCTCTCCCTCAAAGGAAGGATAAATTCAGCCTCATTATCCTAGCTAGTGAAGATAAAAAGTACAGGTGCTACACACTGTCATGCCTCTGAGTATGTTGAAGGTCCTTGTAACAAGGATGATTGCTTCCAAGTTCAGGTCTGAAGGAATTCAAAGGATAAAATCCTGCACATCCCTTGCTATGGTCTACCAACGTTAGCAACTTTGTAATTTTTTTTATTTTTATTATACAAGACGACAGCCAAATTATAAATTCAGACCACATGCATGAAGGATTACATTAACACTTACTTGGAAGCACAATATTTAAGCGTTCCTCTCGGTCTAGTTTTCTCATTAAACCAGGCAATACCCTGTGCTCACAGAGTGGCATCAACTAGAAGCACAGATGTGCCTGAGAATTCCTGGCTTGCTTCAAGAACCACCAAACTGTAGCAGACTAAAGGACAAGTAAGTTCAGTGCCCTGTCTCCAAATGCCGCCAACAGCAGTGCTTACGGAAGAGCAGGAGAACATAAAAAGAAAAAAGTATTTCCCCAGCATGCTATTCTAATTACTGTGATCTTTAACACAGCAGCCTTGAGGTATGGGGGCATATTCATTTTTAATATCTCAATCTGATTTTTTTGCCTGAATTTGTCTAATGGCTTTTTGAGCTTCTGTGAAGTTTTGACATTCGCAACTTCCTATTGCAACAAGTTCCAAAACTGGTACCTGCTTTGTTTGCTCTGAGCCCCACCAGATGAATTAATTTGACACACCCTTAATTCTTGTGTTAGAACTGACTCTTCCCTACTCATTTCTTCCCTATCTACCTGTGACGTTACTCATTACTTTACAGACCTCTGTAAGATTTCCAAATCAATCATCTTGCCAGCCTGAAAGGTAACAATGTATTTAGGAGTTTTCTCCACAGCTACCATTCCTTGTTCCCCAGATCATCCCTGGTGCTCTTCTCTGTACTGTTTTTAGTCTACTGCATACTTTCCACGGTGGAGGACGAGACCAGAACTATACACAGTATTCAGGACACAGGCGATATGATGGCATAATAATATTTTCCCTTTTGTTCTCTGTATCTTTTGTAATCATGCCCAATGTTGAATCTGCTCTTTTGACATGACATTCTCACAGTTATCTACATCTACTGTGAAACTAAACCTCCTTTCTAATGACAACAACCAGCAGAGACCAACTTGCTGTGTAAGTATTAGGATAGTTTTTCTCTATGCACATCAGATTAGATTCTTCAACTCTGAATTTCACCTGCCATTTTATCATCCTGTCGCTCAGTATCATGATACACTTCTTCAGCTTTCTGCTGTCAGCTTTCATTTTTACTGTCCTGGATAAGCTGTTACAATTAGAGCACTATGCAGTTTTCAGTAAGGTTTCATGAAACCAGACGTTCAGGTGTCAGTACGAAAGAGGAAGCCAGGTGCAGCAACCTACCCCCCACCAGACTTGCTTTGCTGGGCAGAATTTCTGAAATTCCCCACCATTTTCAAGTGCCACAATAAGATGTTTTGTTAGCTGAAGTATGATGGTGTCACACCCCCTCACCACCCAGGACGAGTACTTGGGTACTCCCCTGTCCCCACAGATTTTCAAGTTGATGGTCTGAGCCTGATCTCTGTCCCCGAAGGAGGAAAAGGAGGCCGCTTCTGTTTCTCCCCAGACAGAATACAGGTCTAGAAAAACGAGGGCACATCCACAGGGCACTAGAAGGGGACCAGGGCACATACTCCCCCACTGGCTGCAAGTCTCCTTCTTTCCTGAACCAATGCTTGTTGTTGCCAGCAGAAGCAGCCAAGACATCTTGACAGAAAGACCCTCCACAGAACAGAGCAGAGGCAGAGGCAGTGGCGGCCTAGTTAGCAGCAGCAGACATGAGCATGGCCCTGCACCAGACCGGTGCTTGGGTTTGATTTGATGATCTTTATACCCTTCCATAGTGCCTTCGTTATAGCTGTACTGTTCTAGCACAAAGGTGAGCTGTAGTGACGAGACATGGGAGCTCATTTTTCTTCCTGTTTTTTTTTTTAACAATGACGTGAATCTGGAAGCGCTCAAACTTTCTCAGGCTCTCAGAGCTTTGGGAAAATAAAAGTGATGCTACCACGTTACCCCTAATATAGCACGAGCCAAGGACAGCTCCCAGGTAACCCAATTTCCCCTGTTTTGGCTCATTTACCCCAGCAGCTACCCGGGCAGATGCCACGCGTCGCTGCTCGCCCAGCCCCCGCGCCCACGAGAAGGGAAACGGTCACAACCGCTGCCCGGGGCCACCGGACAAGCCTGACGCGGGCAGCCCCGGTCCCACGCCGCGGGCCGGCTCCCCCCGCGCCCCAGGCACGGCCCACGCTCCGGGCACGGCGGGACGGGGACGGGAGGGGAAGCCCGGGCGCCGCAGGCCGCGCCGGGCCGGGCCCGGAGGCGCGCCGGCGGCTTCTCACCTTCACCAGCCACATGCCCGTGTTCTGCTTGGCCCCGGTGAGGTCCAGCTCGCCCTTCTCGCTCATGGCGGGGCAGGTGGCCGGGCCGAGGCCGAGGACGGGGCGAGCGGTGGGTGCACACGAGCAGCTCTTCCTGCTCCCGCGGCCGCTGTAGCCGCCCGGACCCGCACGGCTGCGCACCGCCGGCAGACGGTGGCCCGCAGCGGACAAACTTCCTCCGCTCGCGGAGCACGGCGGGGGGAGGAGCGGCACGGCGGTCCCTCGCTGAGGCGGGGAGGTGGGTTCGAGTCCCCGCCCGGGCGCGGCCGCGGGCGGGGGGGCCCTCGACACGGGGCCCGCAAAAAGTTATTCTCTCCCTGTACAGGAAGGGTTATCCCGGCGTGCTGGAGAACGGGAGTAGCATGCAAAATGATGTAGAGAAACTGGAGGAGCAGTCTGAAGAGAGGAGACACCGCCATGACAGTGCTCTCCCATGTCGGCAGGAAATGGCGGGCTGGGGAGCAGTGCCAGGGAAAGGGGTCAAAGCATCACAGTGTGCCCAAATGTCGCAAAAGTGAGGAAAAAAGAGAAGGTGAATTGTTTACCATGGATAAAAAGTGAAGAATTAAGCACAGCTTTCCTCAAAGGGAACTCACGGTGAAGCATTGCAACAGGCTGTCCAAAGATGGGATGGCATCTTGGATACTGAGAATATCTTAAGTCAGGAGAGCGCAAGCATCTGCCAGTTCTCCTTTGAGATGGGGGTATTTGGCTTAGATAATCTCTCTAAGTCCCTATTTTATGACTGTCCCTATCACTGCAGAAGTTTTCCTAACATCTAGACTGTTTCCCTTGTTGCAGTTTAAGCTCATTATTTCTCTTCTATCCATTGTGGACATGGAAAGCATTTTACTACCTTCCTCTCTGTAGTTTTACTTCATCCCTTCACTGAGATGTATCCCTTTGGTTTGTCTCCACTTATACGAAACAATATCAGTTTGTTCAATTTTGTCTCATAGGTCGTATTTTCTAGACTTCTGGTCATACCCGTTGCTCTCTGAATTCTCCCCAGTACGGGTTTACATCCTCCTTGAAGTCTGGCTGCACAACAGTGAAGGTTATACTCCACCTGAGACTGCACCAGCAGCAAGCAGAGAATATTTCTGGTACAATATGCAAGATATTGCTCAACTGGCTTGCAGAAAACAATTTCAGTATTACATCTCAGATATGATAGTCTGTCTTTCTAATTATAGGCAAGCATCTAGGTAACCAAGGAGGGCAATGCTTTTATGCATATCTGAAGCAACAACAGCTAACATTGAACTATTCTGATTAGAATTAATTACATTTAAAAATTACTTTTGTTTTTACATTGGAACTGTACTTGTCTGCAGAACTCAGCTGGGAGGGTGGATGAAGCTTATACTGTTAGTCACCTTCCACTAAAAATTCAGATTTCATTAAGACAACCTTTCACAGACACACTAGAAGTATCTCCTCAAAGGCTAACAAAAATGGAAGCAGATGCATCTCAACAGCGGTAAAAACAGCCACCATTCCTGGGACTGTGCGACCCCCAAATATTATAGGTCTAAGACCCTTAGGTTTTCTTCACCTGGAAAAAGGGTGGATCTACACAGACAAACACCATCACTTTACAGTTTGCTTTTGGGTCATAGAATCATAGAATCATAGAATCATTGAGGTTGGAAAAGACCTCTAAGATCATCGAGTCCAACCATTGACCCAACACCACCATGTCCACTAAAACATGTCCCTGAGCGCCTCATCTACACGTCTTTTAAATACCTCCAGGGATGGGGACTCCACCACTTCCCTGGGCAGCCTGTTCCAATGTTTAACCACTCTTTCAGTAAATAAATTTTTCCTCACGTCCAATCTAAACCTCCCCTGGCGCAACTTGAGGCCATTTCCTCTCGTCTTATCGCTTGTTACTTGGGAGAAGAGACCGACACCCACCTCGCTACAACCTCCTTTCAGGTAGTTGTAGAGAGCGATGAGGTCTCCCCTCAGCCTCCTTTTCTCCAGGCTAAACAACCCCAGTTCCCTCAGCCGCTCCTCATAAGACTTGTTCTCCAGACCCCTCACCAGCCTCGTTGCCCTTCTCTGGACACGCTCCAGCACCTCGACGTCCTTCTTGTAGTGAGGGGCCCAAAACTGAACACAGTATTCGAGGTGCGGCCTCACCAGTGCCGAGTACAGGGGCACGATCACTTCCCTACTCCTGCTGGCCACACTATTTCTGATACAGGCCAGGATGCCATTGGCCTTCTTGGCCACCTGGGCACACTGCCGGCTCATGTTCAGCCGGCTGTCAACCAGCACCCCCAGGTCCTTTTCCGACAGGCAGCTTTCCAGCCCCTCTTCCCCAAGCCTGTAGCGCTGCATGGGGTTGTTGTGGCCGAAGTGCAGGACCCGGCACTTGGCCTTGTTGAATCTCATACAGTTGGCCTTGGCCCATCGATCCAGCCTGTCCAGGTCCCTCTGCAGAGCCTTCCTACCCTCGAGCAGATCAACGCTCCCGCCCAACTTGGTGTCATCTGCAAACTTACTGAGGGTGCACTCAATCCCCTCATCCAGATCATTGATAAAGATCTTGAACAAGACCGGCCCCAGTACTGAGCCCTGGGGAACACCGCTCGTGACCGGCCGCCAACTGGATTTGACTCCATTCACCACAACTCTCTGGGCCCGGCCGTCCAGCCAGTTTTTGACCCAGCGCAGAGTACACCTGTCTAAGCCGTGAGCCACCAGTTTCTCCAGGAGAATGCTGTGGGAGACGGTGTCAAAGGCCTTGCTGAAGTCCAGGTAGACCACATCCACAGCCTTTCCCTCATCCACTAGGCGGGTCACCTTGTCATAGAAGGAGATCAGGTTGGTCAAGCAGGACCTGCCTTTCATGAATCCGTGCTGGCTAGGCCGGATCCCCTGGTTGTCCCGCTCATGCCTTGTGAGCGCCCTCAAGATGAGCTGCTCCATAATCTTCCCCGGCACCGAGGTCAGGCTGACAGGCCTGTAGTTCCCCGGATCCTCCTTCCGGCCCTTCTTGTGGATGGGCGTCACATTGGCAAGCCTCCAGTCGTCCGGGACCTCCCCCGTTAACCAGGACTGCTGATAAATGATGGAGAGCGGCTTGGCGAGCACCTCCGCCAGCTCCCTCAGCACTCTCGGGTGGATCCCATCCGGCCCCATAGACTTGTGAGCGTCCAGGTGGCGTAGCAGGTCATTGACTGCTTCCTCTTGGATTATGGGGGGTTCATCCTGCTCGCCGTCCCCGTCTTCCAGCTCGGGGGGCCGAGTACCCTGAGGATAACTGGTCTGCCTGTTAAAGACTGAGGCAAAGAAGGCATTGAGTACCTCAGCCTTTTCCTCATCCTCGGTGACAATGTTCCCCTCCGCATCCAATAAGGGATGGAGATTCTCCTTGGCTCTCTTCTTGTCATTATTATATTTGTAAAAACATTTTTTGTTGTCTCTAATGACAGCGGCCAGATTGCGTTCTAGCTGGGCTTTTGCCTTTCTCATTTCCTCTCTGCACGACCTAACGAGATCCCTGTACTCTTCTTGAGTTGCCTGCCCCTTCTTCCACCAGTGGTAGACTCTCCTTTTTTTCCTGAGTCCCAGCAAGAGCTCCCCGTTCAGCCAGGCCGGTCGTCTTCCCCACCCGTTCTTCTTACGGCGTACAGGGACAGCCTGCTCCTGCGCCTTTAAGACTTCCTTCTTGAAGATCGTCCAGCCTTCCTGGACCCCTTTGCCCTTCAGGACCGTCTCCCACGGGACTCTCTCAACCAGCGTCCTGAACAGGCCAAAGTCCGCCCTCCGGAAGTCCATGGTTGCGTGTTTGCTGCCCCCCCTCCTTACTTCACCAAGAATGGAGAATTCTACCATTTCATGGTCGCTAAACCCAAGACGGCCTCCGACCACCACATCTCCCACAAGTAGTGGGTCCTACTCCACTGGTTCTTTGTGCTGTACATAGGACAGTTTGTTCCTGGGGTCTTTTTGAGAACAAGCCAGTGAATTCCCTCTAAGAGAAACCCAGAGGCACGGCTGGCTATCCAAGAGGGTATGGATGCAGCCATATCCCGCCTCGCTCTCTGTACCCGGTACGGTCCTCCAGCATAACTCCAAGAAACACTGCACCCTCGACTGCAGCCAAAAGCTCTCAGGCCATTTTTCAGGATACGTGCTGTTCCCCACCCTGCTATAAAACAACTTGGTGATGGGTCTGGCAGAAATGAGGGGCTCAGTGATACGATCGGTTTGGGTTGGAAGAGACCTTTAAAGATCATCTAGCCCAACCCCCTGTCACAGGTAGGGACATCTTTCACTACATCAGGTTGCTCAAAGCCCCGCCCGACCTGACCTTGAACACTTCCAATGATGGGGCATCCACAACTTCTCTGGGCAACCTGTTCCTGTGCCTCACCACCCTCATCATAAAAAAATTTCTTCCTTATGTCCAATCTAAACCTACCCTCTTTCAGTTTAAACCATTGCCCCTTGTCCTATCGCAACAGGCCCTACTAAAAAGTCTGTCCCCATCTTTCTTATAAGCCCCCTTTAAGTATTGAAAGGCCACAATAAGGTCCCCCTGGAGCCTTCTCCAGGCTGAACAACCCCAACTCTCTCAGCCTTTCTTCACAGGAAAGGTGTTCCAGCCCTCTGACCATTTTTGTGTCCCTCCTCTGAACCTGCTCCAACAGGTCTGTGTCTGTCTTGTGCTGGGGACCCCAGAGCTGGACACAGGACTCCAGGTGGGGTCTCAAATTTTCCCCTAGGATAAACATTGAATTAACGACAAAGTTGTCCCTCTGCCACCACTCCCAGCTCGGTCTGCATGCTCAGATCACACCCACCACCACTTTTAAAAAAGAAAAAAGCAGTAGAATGGACGTTTCTAACAGGAGTGACATTTTCAGCGACGTGGCAGTGCGGCAGGTTCAGACTAGCCTGTGCTCCACCGGACAGGCAATGGAAGGAGAAGAGCTCCACTTGCAAGCAGCCTAGCTGCAGGCAACAGCAGCATGGCTGACCACCTCGGGACTCCTTAAAGAAGGAACCCATGAGGAGCCATCGCTCCTATTCCAGGCATAAATGATGATAGCAAAAACCTCTGTAAATGCCTGGCAATTGGGGTGGCTCAGCTGGCCACCCGGAGGGGAAGGCGGCCAGGCAGAGATCTCTCCTGGCTCCCTCCAGGCAGCCTCTCCAGACCCGTTTCCATGGAAACTGAATTTAAAGGGACAACAAGCAGGAAAAGAGCGCATTTTCATTAATTCTTCATTTAAAATCTCAATCTTCTGTTTGCCAGGGACACATTTAGCGCCACGGAGGAGGATCCGGGGGCCAGCTGCCGAGCAGCAGAACTGTGTGTTAGTCACCCATTTTCTTCTTGCTTGCATGGAAACACATGTTGTGTCTGAGGAGATAGGTGGCCAAATTCAGACTTGCACAACCTTTCTCTCTTTTTTTTTCCCCCCATCCAACTAGGTGAGATGAATGTCATCGGCAGCCACACATGGTTTCTCTTCATCAGTTTTAGGAACAGGCTAATTGCTGCAGCCTGATGGTCCTGATTGAAAACCAGCGCAGCAGAAGATGCAAAAGGCCTGACACTGTCCTCTTGAAGGTGACAGGAGTTTTGCCATCAGGAACTCACATGCTTCCCTCAAAGCCCGGCGAGGATGAGGAGAGATGTGCTCCTGGGAGCTGGTAGTGGTACCACCCAAGATGTCAGTGATGGACACCATCGGACAAGTTTCACTGGAAACACTTATCAGGAATCAAATGGAGTTTTTAGAGGGAAAAGACCTACTGGCAAAGTGAATTGTACATGAGAGTGCTCAAACCACTCAGCTGTATCCTCTGTGGGGAAAACCTGCTTTATTGTTGGGTAGCACTAAAGCATGACACCTGGGAAGGCTCTTCAGTGACACGGTGTGCACATCTCCCCAAGGGTGCCCCTGGGAACAGCACTCACACATGTGCTGGTCACTGCTTCGTGACTCACTGGAGTGAAGGAGACCTGGACACGCAGGCTGAGAGCAGGCCAGCAAGCCTGGAGGCCATGTGCTTTCTTTTCCTGAGCCCCCCTAATAGCACCAAATGGAGGAACCCCCACAAGACAGCTCTTGAAGATGTCAGGATTCCTTTGCCCCAGCCTCACCGGTTTTAGTTGCAAGATGATTCAATGTAGTTCTTATTCCCTGCCTGGCAGGAAGAAGTCATGGGATAACGTTGTTTTAGAAACATCAGAGGTCTTGATGAAAACTACATTTTTTCTGTATTTTTCCTGGTGCAGAGAAACCCCTGAGGAAGTGAAGCAGGCTGTGTAGAAAGGAAATAAAATAGAGCACATGATAATTAGTGTATTATGAGCTAATACAACACAGAGATCTATATTGCTG
Source organism: Aptenodytes patagonicus (assembly GCF_965638725.1). Classification (NCBI taxonomy): domain Eukaryota; kingdom Metazoa; phylum Chordata; class Aves; order Sphenisciformes; family Spheniscidae; genus Aptenodytes; species Aptenodytes patagonicus. Next base: position 194,683,620 of record NC_134949.1, on the reverse strand, counting down.
TCTGTGCAGATGTCCCCAAACCTTCCATATCGGGTAAAGTAGCAGATGACAAACAGTTTTCATACACTAGATCAAACAAATCAGCTATAATCACACTAAACTGCAAGCACTGAATTATACTAAGCAGGTGGATCCCAACTTGTGTTTCAGTTTATAAGCAAGGCAGACTGCGTGCATGGAATTTTAACAAGAGGAGCAAAATTTCCCTATTCCAGGTGCATGGCAGCAGAGAAGATCATCGCTTTGAGTGACAGAAAAATGGAGTCACAGACGTCTCTCGCTCCTTTTCACTGCTCTGCCAGCAATGAGTTTGCAGACCCCCTGTCTTTATTACTTTCCACATGGTGGATGAGGAGGAGAAGTGTGTATCTGGCACAAGGCGAGGTGGTGAGAGACTGCAGCTCCTGGCTATGGTCCTGTGAAATCACATTAAGCACATGAAAGCCCCTTCCTACCTGAACTGCTGCAGTTGTTCAGCTACCTGAACCCTCCAGATGTGCCGCAGGGGTCCAACTGTGGGCTCTCCCTGCAGGATAAACCATGCCACTGGGCCACAGGCTCCTCTTCCCATGAAACGCATTGGGGCATGGCCAGCAAGCCCCCATCCCATCACGATGCTGGTGTGGCTGGGGACACGTAGGGGTGGGAAGAGTTTGGGAGAGGCCACAAGGCTCCCCAGGTCGTGCTGGCCGCCTGGCTGGCCCGAGAGCTGGACTGTCCTAAAAGCCAGACCTCCTTTCTGTGGCCAGATGCGGCTTGGCCATCTCACAGCCCAGAGGCTTGGGTATCTAAGACCAAAGCGTTCACTTAGATTCATGCAGCTAGAAGACCTTGTTCTGGTGATTTCTCACTCCTCCTCACAGTGGGTCTCCTCGGAGATGGCTGGAGCACCCTTCTCCTTTTCTGGCTGCTGGTGCTGAGCATGTTGCAGGACTACCACCTCCTTGAGTCACACTTCACAGTTGATGGGAGCACTTGGCATCTGCAAGTGATTCCTGGTAGGTTTGGGATGTTTCCTCATCTCTTGGTTCCCAGGTTTCCAGAAGGCATTTCACCGGGAAGCGGTGATGTCCCAGAAACCTGGTTTCACCTCTCCTCTTCTCTGTGGATGGGGTGACGCCCACAGCCTGTTTTCTAGCATTTCCATGTGCTGGAGGAGCTGAGTGCTGCCCACATCTGGATGCTCTCCGAGTTCAGCTGTGTACACAGGAGCTGTGCTGGGCCTCCATAGGGTCAAAACATTTGGGTCTGGAACTAGAGCTGAGATCTGCTGCCGGGCACGAAGGGAAGCTCCTGCAAAGCTGACTTTCACTTGGGAGCATTGAGCCAGGAAGGAGACTATTCCCCCAACAGCTAATGCTCTGACTTCATTCATTCCTGTCAGCCAACCTCCTCATTAACAAATTGAGGTGAGCAGGGCACTCATTTTGGAAGAGGAAAACTAATGGAGTGAGATTGTTACAGAGCTGCTTGTCCTACTCCGTTACAAGTACCGCACAGCATCAGCAGAGTTCCGCTGGCCAGCGAGGGTCTCTCCTATAGCCTGAATATCTGATTTTTCAGCCAGCAAAGAACCCATGGCTTCACAAGTGTGCAATAATTAAATCTCAAAACTACCATTAATGCTTGAACTGCCGGGGCAAGCAGATGGCAAACCTTTGCTATCTTCAACTGTGATGCATCATTCTCTTGCCTGCACTGCAGATGGTCTATGTAACCTGGAAAAAAGAGAGGAAATAATCTGCAAAGAGGCAAAAAACATCTGGGCAGAGCATGATCATTTATTTTGGAATAAGAGAAAAGAAAGCCTGTGTAGCTTATTCCCGAAACAGAGCACGGGCCTTCAAGCTGCATATGTATTTATTTTCTTCAACAGCAAAGGATTCTCAGTGTACCTCTTTAAGGTGAAAATATATGTTGCAGCCATTGGGTTTTCAGACTGCCTTTGAGTAATACATTAGTAACAGACTTGTTCACCCCAAGCTGTTCTGTGTCAGAGTGCAAAAGCATCAAGCTCACGGCAGAGCTCCCATTTCAGTACAATGCTAGGCAGTATGAAAACTTAAAACATCACACTTCTGCCTGAAAACACAACTCAAAAGCCCAGTTCTGATCAGAAGGCAATCTTCATTCATTAATTAAACCTTTTTAATTATTTCTATATGTTTACAGCCACACATTTTTATGTATGCTATGATTGGAGAACACCTAGTTTTCAGGTTAGTGGAATTGCAGCTGTGCTTACAGTTTCACCTATACCACGTCTTCCATCACATTAACAACATGTGGTGAATCTGACTGTAGGCAGCTTGGCCTCTTGTTTGTTTGGATTTTCACCATGTCAAGGAATGAAAAAAAAAAAAGAATTGAAAGATGCAGCTGCAATTTTTTTTTTTAAAAAAGGAAGACGACACTTGTCAGAGAATTTCAGAGATACTTGATCTGAGCCTAATTTAAAATCATTTCTTAAAAAGTGACCATAAAATGGACATTTTACTCTCTCTAACTCAAGGTCCCTTTTGCCTCTCTCTGGCGTAAAAAAGTATTAGCTAGCATTTTTCACCAGTGTCTCTCAAAAAGGGGTTTTAAGCATGCAACATTTTTAACCCAGTAATAGTACAAAGGTAATGTGAGCTCTGAACAGCTTGTTGCTTTCTAAAGCACCTTTTCATTATAGGTGAGTAGAAGATGTTACATAGAACTGAGTGGTACCTGTTCTCCAGTCCTCCACTCCTTCACCTTTTTTCTGATCCTTGAATTTTCTCTGGTGATGTACTACCTCAGCACAAAAGGTCAGCGGTATCTACAGTCACTTATTTCCTGGCCTTTCCACTAACGACTTGGTGAAGAGCGAGGCATTTTCTGTTCAGCTACCAAAAAAATGTTTTCAATGGATTTATTTCCCTTGTGTTATAATTAAACAAATGTGATTATATGCCAGTAATATTGCCATAATTATGTATGTATAGACAACACACAGTTGCCAAGGTATGTTATTGATATATAAATTATCTCCTAATGGACTATTGTTTTGCAGAGGGAGCTTTCCAATGACTCTAGGAGAAGACTACGTGACTAAGCTGAGCTAAAACAACATTAGTGACCAGAAGAACAAATCTAGAAGGCTACTAAAGAAAAATAGGACGCTCCTGTTGGGAAGCCAGCCAGCCTGTTGTGTAGGGGTCACACCGTTTGAACACATATAGGACTGGCTGACAACCTCCTGCAGCTGCCCACAGTTGAAAGCATAGGCAGGTATATACAATTTTGAGATTGTGTGTATATATAAAAATGCGATAAAGGCATCTAGTTTGTGGGTGCCACTGCTTCAGAAGTGATCGCTCTGGTACCCTGCAATGCCACATATTTAAATGCTATCGTTAAAGGAAACGAACCACATGTATTTGCATCCAGCCTCGTATCCCACCCTTGCACCTGGTTGCAGCTCAGCCACAGCAGTGCCTCCCAACAAGCTCTCAGTGAGATAATTAACTGGAGACAATAGGCGCGTCTGCTTCATTACTGCTGTGAACTGCCTGCAGGTTCCCTCCAAAGCCTTTCTACCTAATGGCCTTTACTGCTAACTCTCTTTTTTCCCTAAGTGCCGATTGTTGGCACTTCTCTAAAACAGTGCTAATGATCTAATAAATATTATACGAAAGTGGTTTGTCTCCTCACTGCATAAGCTAACAATGCTACTATGGACCAGAGCAAAATACATTCTCTTTGCTACAAAGAAGGGTTTTCCCGCTAAATTGAAATGAATAAACTGGAATGAGTGTTACAGACCTACAACTGGATTGCATTTTACTGGATTTCTGTTGATGGATGAGGTTAAATAAGGTCTGAAATTTTGCCTTCTAGTTAATTATTATGAGCTAAACATGAAAGAACAGAAACGGCATTTCAGCCAGTGGGAGGAAAATAAGCAGAAGAGGAACAGAGGGAAACTGCAAATAAAACCAGTGGGGACAAGAAGATCTGATAACAACAGGGGTGCCAAAGGGTGGTGAGAGGGGCAGGGACCGCAGCTAACCCTGACGGCCTCATGTTATAGAATCATAGAATAGTTTGGATTGGAAGGGACATTTAAAGGTCATCTAGTCCAACCCTCCTGCCGTGGGCAGGGACATCTTCAACTAGATCAGGTTGCTCAGAGCCCTGTCCAACCTGACCTTGAATGTTTTCAGGGATGTTTTTGCTTTGTTCTATCTTCTGGCAAATGGCACATGGGGTTGGGGGAAAGAAATACAATGATTCTGGGATTATTTATCATCAGAGGCTATTTCCTCATAGTCTGCTTCTTGCTGAAAACTGCAGGCTTATCACTGAGAACAATTTCTCCTGGAGACCGAGCATTTGGCAGCAGCAGCCCTCAAATCAGCACTTGCAGCTTGCAGGACATGTCCACCTCCCTCCAGAAGCTCACACCCTGTTTCACATACGCTTGTCATTTCTGAAGACCCAACGTGATCAGGAGTTCAACTCTTCACTTCATCTTAAGCATGAATCACTGAAGCTTTATCTAACAAAGCTGAATGTTAACGTCTTTCTTAAGGTTACCAGAAGAAAAAAACATAAATAACAAAAGGCCATTTCTGACTGCAATGAGATTTCCCTTCAGAGCCTGCAATATTTTCACTAGCTTTGCAAACCTCATCTCGTTACTTCTCCCTGCCCTAAGGCTTGCAGGATCTTTCCTCCTTTCACCCTCTGACTTACTGTGGCTTTCATTGCTGTTCTGTGAATTCGAGCTCTTGGCCCTCATTTTATCACGTTACTTAATTGCACTCCTTTTTAACATGCATAATTGTCCTCACTTAAATAACCTTCCTTGTTACACCTTTTTCAAGGCTTTACCATTATATTCTTATTCTTATGCATGTACCTTCTTAAAAACCCTGTCTCTCGCGCAGCACCAGTGCTACATCAAGCACATACAACATTATCCTTTCAGTATTCTTATTAGCAGAGCATTTGCCTAATCTATCCTTCCTCAGTCTGGGGCTAAGAGCCCCTCAGCAAATTAGCAGCATTTTGCTTTTCTACACCGTTCTTCGAGAAAGAGTATTCCCCCTCTGCCTGCCTTGCCTTGCCCCGCGGATCTGGTTCATGCCTGCAAGGCATGTTACCTGGTTATTTCTTAGAGAACAAATGGAACATAATCCTTTTATGAGCACCCCGATATGAGCCACAACGTGTCTCCTACCTTCAACATCTCTGCCTCTAATTTACTGATTTGCTGTCAAAGATTTGCTATCGTTGCTGACTCTGACTCGGATGTCTCGCAAATAAACACCAAAGAACAACGCTGGCCCCAGCTGAGCTTCTCGCTCATCTCACCATCCTTGCTGTGCATCACCAGCACCTGCAATGGCCCCTGGCTACCGCTGGAGATCCTAACACTTTTGATCAGGAGTTGAGACAACAACAACTTGAAGCCAGACGTAGGCTTTATTCTCATTTGCTGGCACGTTACGCTAGGCAGAAACATCTCCCTAACAGCATGATGGTTAAATTACCTGAGCTTTCGTTGTTTGCGTGGACATCTTCTGGGGTGAGGGAGAAGGCATTGTTCGGGCAGTGCTAGGAATAATGAAGTCTGATTTCTCATCTGCTTGTGTCTCTTGCTTGACTGACTTTGAGTCCTTCCTTTGGCTCGGACAGGCTTTTCCCCCATCATTAAATCTTAATGCTACATTAACACCTATACGTTACTTTTCAACATGTAGAGGGTTAAAATTGAAAAAGGGAAAGATTTGAGGGTTTTCTCACCGTGTGGAGAGGTGAGTGGCAGAGCTGAGATTAAATTTCTGGGACTTGCCTTCCTTGCCCTTTTGTTCTGATCTCAGTGACATACAATTGTGCTTTTGCTTGAGAAAACGCAGACATAGGAAGTCCCTTGCACCTGCCAGCCCATTGTGGGTTTTCTAGGCATACGGTGTTCGTTACAGAGAGGAGCCCATTGCTATGTTAGAAATGTGAACAACACAAAATCATCGAGATGACTGCTCAGTAAAACTCAGCTTTTGAAAACCAAGGCAGGTCATGCTAAGTGTCCTCACATCTCAATGAGTTGTAGGTTTGGCATGACCTCCATTTTGAGCACTTGTGGGTCAAGGCATTTTCCCTCTTGTAAAATGTTATTGATTGAACCACAATTATGGTTTTGATGAGGGACTTTGAAGTGGCTGTTGGAGTAGCAGGCGAATTCACACAGAGAGAAGCAAATGTAAGAAGAATGGGTAGCAATTTCCTTTGGGCCACATGTGTACTTATCTGACATGTCTGTGCATAACAAAAGGCCTGGATATTAAACTGTCTGTTGCCTCTGCTGAGTGACGGTGTGAATTATTTCTGACAGCCATTCAGAGGTGCTTCAGTTAAGCACCCAAAACTGTGCAGCTCTTCACTAGAAAATTTGCTGGTATTTTGAAAATATTGTGATACTTCCCTAGTCTCAGAAATCATTGACAACCTGTCAAAGATAAGAGTCAGCATCTAAGTCTCCGCACTAATAATAACTCTAACCTGCTAGAGAAAGTGCCAGATACTCACTTCCTCTTAGGAAACATGAAATCTCTGGCAGCTAATAACATCTTTTTAGTGTATTTACAGCAATTGTCCATTCTGGCCCTCTCCAGAAATTTAGCTTCTGCAAGCTGCTTTTGAGAGTGCCGGGAGAGCGCTGGCTGGTAGCAGATTCCCGTTCTTTCACTGTTGTTAGACTGTACTTATAAACAGTGACCCAAAATAGAAACATGAGTGTTGTTTGAACAGCTAATATTTGCTATGAAGAAAGCGGCTCCACAACTAGGGGCAGATCCCACAGCCTCTGCTCAAGTGAGTCATCTCTCTGCACACAAGTGGTGCTGTCAAGTTCAATAAGCCTGCCTGTGCAAGGCTTGAGGATCAGACTCATCGGCCTCCCATCATCTGTGGCATGGGGACAAAGATGTGGATGGCTTTTGCATTGCTGATCCTCTGCATATTTGTGCACGTGTTCGTGAATCTACTCTTAGTGGGGAGGAGTGTGTTTGTGGGAAGAATGTAAAAAAGGTGAAAATCAACACAAAATTAAAAGGCATCTTCCTCCACCTAAACACACTTCATCAAAGTTAACATGTCATCGCACGATGTACTGCATTGCATACAAAAATGCTTCCTTGAAAGAGTCATTAAAATTGCAAAGTCAAGTAGCCAAAGGTTAACAGAGGCCAACATTTAGGCTGCCCACACAGCATTATTTCTGTACAACTATGTTTCTGCATTATAATAGAGCCTTGAATGTCACTATTACATAGCATTTATCTTGTTTTCCTACAGGAAGGAGGCCCTTGTGGTCATGCTGTCTGCGTAGGTGTATATCTGCTTGACAGTTGTCCCCTCCCTAGCTTTTGAAACCATCCACCAGTTTCAACCAAATCTCAAAGATACTATACTGCCACAAATATATGGAAATTGGAGGTCCGACTGAGGAAAGAGATCCTGCTAGAGATCCAGTGAGAGAGAGAGAGAGAGAGCAGTGTAAATCCAGCCCTTACTAGGCACCTAGAGAAGCAACCTGAGGCAGGAGATGCTAAAAATACTCCAGGTATGAGAAAAGCCTCAGCTGGTCTCCATGCTTTATTAAACACTTGGGCACAGTCAAGGTTTACCTCCTCTGTTGGTTCTCCGAATGGGATAAATACATATTGCGGGATACTCTTTCAGTAGGTCACCCTGCAGGCTGGGTACCCGCAGGTCCCAGAGCTCCTTGCTCTTCTGCACAGCCCAGCCCCATGTGGTCAGCGCTTCCCATGGGGGCACTGCTACAGCGTTGGCTTAGCCCACACTGTGGGGAGTCCCGCATCCTCTGCCCTGCACGCTGCCTTCCACGAACAATGCTCCTTCTCCGTGGGATCTTCTGCGGCAGCTGCTGCTGTAGTGTGTGAGGGCTTCACAAACATTGGGTAAGCCATCTTCAGAAGCTCCCAGTGAGGATACCTGACTTCAAGGAGAAGAGATTCAGGTCCTCTCCCATTGTGGAAATGCACAATATGGATATTATGCAGGTGCCCTGGGAGGTAGTGGTAGGACACACTGTCCTACTCATGCAGTAAGTTGACAGTCAGATGCTGTACAAACCCCTGGAGGAGAGCAGTGCGGGTGGCTCCCTGCAGAGAGACTGACCACGGTCAGGAGCAAACACGAGCAGCGATGGATAAGCAGTGGGGGTGACAGCAGGCTGGAGTGGCTAAGCCTGAACCTGTCTTTCCAGGACAGAGGGAGACCATTACCTCCTTATTCTACAGATGGGAAACAGAGGCTCAGTGAAAGGGCAGCTCGGATGCTGCTTCCCTTCTGGAGAGGAGCATCCTGAAGAAAGAAGTGAAGAGGTGTTTCTTCCAGGCAGGGGCTGAAGGAGCAAAGGGGAGGCTGAGCTGCACCGGGGCTTGTAGCCATGGATCAATGTTGCTAGTCAAAGATAAACACTGATTTTAAACTAGTGCTCAAACCTCACTGTGTCCTGCGAAACAGAATTTGAGATCTTCTGTGAAGCACGTCATAGTGTTATACCTCTATTTTTTATAAACCAGACCCAGTTGCACACTGCCCCTCCTATTTCCAGTGTATGCAGCCTTTTGGCGTGGCAGTATTGTTAGAGCCAAAGATTTAAAGATAAAGATTTTTAGGTAGGTGTAACACCTTTTACGAAGCCAGCTAATATAGCTGGAGAAAGCAGATAAGGTTTGGGGCATGCATGGTCCTCAGGAAAGACGCAATGAATTTCAAACCTAACTGCACATGGGGAACAATTGTTCGGGGTTTAATTAGACCTGTGTCTGAGCTAGACGTCTGACAGCACCCATGGAATATAAAGAGGATATTGGTGGTTATCTCCTAAGGGGAAAAAAGAGGCAGGTGATTTGTAGAATAATAGTAGCACAATGTAGAGCACTGAGAGATTAGTAGGAATGGTGAAAAGAGGAGGATGGTAACATGCTCTAAAATGTTAGTATTCAGAAAGGTGATGAGATACAGTTCCCAGATTTACCTAGGGAAGGTTTTGTAGGTTTTCTTTAAGAATCAGGGCTGGGAGGTCAGAGGTGGAATGACTACACTGTAAGAAATGTTGCCTGTTGGAAGCGCTTCATCCCAGCTGACTTGTATGAAGAGTTGAAGATTGTATCTTTTGACAGGCTGAGAAAAAAGCTTTCTTTTGCCTTTGCAAAGTTGTGCCTATTGCATTTCAAACTCCCAAGCATTTGGCAGATCTTCACTGTCTCCGTTTAGCTGCTAAACCAAGAATTCCTCTCTGTGAAGAGTTTTTAATGTGACTTTACAACCAAAACTGCTCATCTGCTAACTGAGGGGTGTGCAGCAGTCAAAATAGGATGATGCCTCAGCTGCCTGCATCGTGCCTCGTCTCACTCACTGTTGATATTCAGATACTGGTGGGGATCCTTGCCTTTTCTGTGTGCCTAAAGCCAGCCGAGAGGTTCCAAGTGCATTATTGGGCAATGTTTCCTCCTTAGGACAGCAGGGATACAGGAGGTGTCAAAGGAGGAAGGCTGAGGTCCATTTCCCAGGAGGTATCAGCCTGTTGGGCTGTGCCCATCTCCCAGTGCTAGTGAAGATCACCACCAGCTGGTGGCCAGGCAGCTCCTTCCACCATCAGTTTTCCAGGACCTTGATGAGCAGGATTTGACACATGGGGATGGGACAGAAATGTCACTAGTTGCCTCAGCTGATGGTGAGACATCATTTCATCCCAGGAATGGGCAAGGCGAAGCGCATCTCTCCACGTCCTTCAAGAGAGAGGGCCACGAGGTTCCTGCAGGCCAGCCCAGCCACATAGAGGGAGAAGACTGGTCCTGTGGGGTGGACAGGCTCCCTGCCCACAGATCTGCTCAGTCTGGCATTGCTGCAGCTCCTGCCTGCCTGGGGAAGGAGATCTCAGCCGGCCTTGCCTGGGGGTACAGCATTGCCAGAGCAGGTCTCAGGGAGCTGTTCCTCAAGCTCCAACCAGTCTCTTCTCAGCATTTGTGACCTGAGAGGGTCCAAAGCTTGTAGATGGGGGTAGATTTGGTAAAAAATAAAAAAATCTTCCTGATGCTAGTGAGTCTCCCAAATTTGCCTCTCCCAAATTTAAGTCCATATTCGAAACCAGAACTTCTCAGCAGCACAGAGCTAGGAACTCTTCAATATCAGCAATGCTACCAGAATTTGTGCTTTGAAATACTTGAAAAAGAAAAGTAACATGGAGTCTTGTGGGTGGATCAGAGCTGACATCTGCGGTAGGTAATGCCGGCTGACAGAATATTTCAGGAAAGCCACAAATACCTGGAAAGGAGGGCCTCTTGATGCCAAGTTTTTCAGACAACATTTGCAGCAGGTGCAACTTGCCAGGTCCCCTTCTGGTTCCTGGCCACGCACTGGTTCCTGTCAGAGCATCAGTACTGTGCAGAAACCTCCTCAGGAGCATCACTCATAACTCTCAGCACTGTGGTGGTGGTCTTGTGCTAGCTTCTGCCCCAACAGGCTCAGCATGGCACCTGCATCGCTCTCCCAGCCAAGGCCTGGGTTGCGTGAAGGTGATGGAGAGAAGACGCTGGACCAGGGGCTGCAGCAGTGCCATGACCTGGGTGTGCATCTGTGAGCTCTGCGGGAAGCTGGCATTTTTGGGGTGGGCTCCCTGCCTGTGCACAGCACGATAGCGACAGAAAGAACTGTGTGAATCCTTTGGCGATGGCCTTGGTTTCTCTGCTCTTGGAAACTTTCTTTTTGTGGACAATAATGCGTACATCAAAGAATTAAAGTATTGCATTCAGTACATGACTGGGAGTGCATCCTCTCACTGCTCTTGTTTTCCTCTCTCATGCTGGTTTTGAAGAGGCAATTAAAACCCAGTGGCTTTTGTAGCAGGTGGTCCAGAGGTGAACAGCACCTGACCCGTGTGACCCCACACGTGAATAGCTACCTGGTTCTCCTGTGGCAGCAGCCCAGCTCTCCCGTGGTTGCCATGGAGATGAAGTTTGGGAAGCCTTGCCTCCTTTATTTCCCCAGAAGACCCCAGGACAGCCTTGGGGCAACAGCTGAGCCCAGCTGGTGCTGATGCTGTCCGGTGGACTCATGGACGCTCTCAGGTGAGCGCGCAGAGAAGGTCAGAGCTATGTGGTATGGGCACCGAGGAGCTGCGCATTAACGGGTCCCTGGGCTCTAGAGTCATGACTCCAGCTGGAAAGCCACCTATGGTAATTTTGAATTACCTGGCTTCCCTCCAGCAGCGAGTCATGGAGGTTCAGCCGCAGTGGCCGAATTCCTCGTTCCGGGCACTTTGCCTTGGTGGGCAGATGTGGAAGGGCGGAAGGCGAGCAGCCGCTAGCAGAGCAGCTGGGGTAACACATGGCATTTCGTGGGCATTTCGTTTTCCACCTCAGACCCACTATTTGTATTCTGCCTGCGTGCTCATAAAGGCTGAGCCTCACCTGGGTCACAGAAGATGGAAGTTACCTTGGAAACCACAGCAAGCCCTTGATGGTTTCTAGACAGCTTCCCCCAGGCTGCGGGCTTTGTGCACGCCAGCAGCCGGCCGGTCTCCTTTTCCTGAAGTTGCTGTTTTTCCATCGTGCCTTTTCTCCCCGGATGGGAACCGACTGCTTTGACTTACCATCTCCTGGTGCTCTGGGGGCATCAGATGCCGAGGGGCACCGCACCAGGAAGCTGCAGTGGGAGGTGCGCTTGCTTGCTTTCACACAGCACAGACATCCCTCTAGGTAAGGCCAAACCTTCATTACCCTGACAGGAGAGGTACAAAGCAGCTGAACAGAAAAAAGCAAACCCCAAGCAGTGGAAAGGATCTTTAGTCTTCCATGGCCTCTGTGTAAATGCTCGCCAGGCCTCCTGCATTTAACATGGTTGGATCAGCCTGTGCGAGGTGGGGTGGACCCAGTCCCCATCGCACTTGCCAGGTGCCATGCAGCAGCCGTCCCTGACTGCCGGTGAGATGGGGCCAGCCTGCCTGCTGCTGCAACAGGCAGCGGGAAGGGAGCGGCTCACGCTCCCGTGGCTTAGCGTACGGCTGACTCATTTGACCCTGTTGTGTCCTTCTTGTCATGCTGTGACCCATCTGTGCCTGCCTGAAGGGCCCATGAGGCCAGAGTCTCATCCACAACTCCCTCATGCACTGTGCGATGGGAGGAGGGGAAAGGCAGGCAGAAGAGGAAGATGCCAAGAAACACAACTCAAACCCACAGTAATGGCACACGTGGGGTATGGAAGAGCCAGGAGGGGAAACACCACCTTCTGTCCTCTCCTATGAAAACTTTCTTACGAGGAGTCTGGCTCCTTTTCCAACACCAGCCTCTGTTGGGGTCCTGGAGACCCCACTCCCAAACTTATATTTAGCTCCTTAAAATTACACCGTAGCAGTCTCCTTCTGAATGATGAATGGTATTCAGGAGCTCCCATACTTAACATCTTTCTTGTGTCTGTGGGCAACCCTATCCCCAGAAAACCTCCTTTGTTGGAGGATTTTGTGTGGGAGAAGAGAGATCCAGCAGCAGTAAAGCTCTGATGAGAAGCACAACATGGTGTGTGAGCCCCTGCAGGGCATGCACATGACCTTCTTGTGGGTCATGGAGAAACACCTAAAGGTATTTAGGACAAGATGATGGGTGTAAGACTCATTATGGGATGCGGCAGGAAAAGCATTTTTGGGATTGTCTACAACTTATTTTGCGATGTTTTTAAGGGGCTTGTGGGAATGTGCAAGACTTGGTTCAGGATGTTGGGGGGTGGATTAAAAGTGGGGAAAGGAAGGGATCGAGGTGGATTGGGAAGGAGCAAATGGGGGAAAAAAGAGGATAAAAAGGGCAGGTCAGTATGCTTGCCTGAGCCCTGCCTGCACTTGATCACTGCAATCTGTTCTGTATTCTCATTAAAACCTATTTTTCTCTGGTTAAACCCAGAGTGTGCTCTCTGGTCTGAATGGGTATGTGTGGGCACAGCAAACGTGATGCTGGACTGGTTGGCGAGCAGGGGAAGAGGGCTGAGTACCGCAGCTGCAGCAGGGCTGCGAGCTGGGGGCTTGCATGTCCGGGTACCAGCAACGGGGAGAGCAGGGAATCAGGGACCAGCTACGGGATGGTATGTCCAAGGACAGTGGCGTGTGTGTGTGTATGTACGTGTCCACATACCATCAGTGGTCTTCAACCCTGATCAGCCATCAGGGAGGAGGAGGAACCTGTCAGGCTCCTCTGGCAGGTGGGGAGACCAGCCTGCTCAGAAGAAAGCAATTGTCAGCACAGCAGGACAGATCTGAAGCTTTGCAGAAATCCCCAAAATCTTCAAATTTGTCACAGCTCTAAAGACAGGAATTTTTCCTTTCAAAGGTCTTACGCTTTTCTTGCTCTGGGCTCTTGAGTGCCCAGTGGGGACACAGGTTTGCCACAAAATACATGGATTGCACTAATATGAAAAAGTTAAAATCAGATCTACAGATTTTGAACAGAGAAGGCAGCCGTGCTTTTTCCCTCATAAAGATCAGCCATCACTAGGAGGCACTACTAATCAAAAGAGTGAACCAGGAGGGGATGTTACCACATGGGACTTCCACAAGGCTCAGGAGCAAACAGTCCACTGGGCTGCCAATGGCTCTGCCACTAACTGTGGGACAGAGGGGCGGACACCCTTAATTCTCAAATTTCCTCTGCTGTATTTGTAATGAACAAATTCAAAGTAGTGCAGAACATCATAGGATATCCTTCATATACCATCCTCCTGTTTTAGAAACAATACGATAGTTTTAGTTGCTGAAAAATACCGCCCAAAGAAAGTCTATCTTCAATGCTCTACCACTGGAGATGAAGTTGAAAGCGCGTTGCAAAGCTCTACAAGACATTACACCAAAGACAGCTGTAAAAGACATTACAAGACAGTCTTAGAGACTCATGTATAGTAAGTTTTAGACTAAATTGCAGAGAAGAGAAAACAGGGAATTTTTTTACATATCTGGAGCAACCTTTTATGGAAGAGTTTTAAACTTTGTGGGGTATGAGAGCTGCATGTATCCCATGGAATATACCATATATGTTATATTCAAACAGAAAACGTTGAGTGTCACTATTTAGAATTGCAAATAGCTGCAGGTCTGGAGCAGCAGCAGCCCCAGTGTGGTCCCAAAGGCTGTAATTTAATTTAGAAGCTGGACTGGGGAGAATTACAATCACGATTTTTATGTTCTGCAACAGCCTTTTTAGCCTTAGCTAAGGCCTGGCACCGCAGCCTGCGCTGTCATACTGCGGCTCATGGGGAGACATGTTAAGCCCTCACAAACACTTTCTTGCCAAAAGGGAGCAAGTAGGTTACAGGAACTTTTTTAATATATATTTTTTTTCTTCTGTCAAGTGTGTAGAAAAAGGAAAACCTCTTCAGTTTCCAAGGGTATGCCTCTTAATAGCAAATAAATGCCTAGAAGAACACTGCTTCCAGGGCTGCAGCTCCGTGGCTGTTAGGCAGTGCTGAGCTCAGCCGTGCCCAACCACCCTGAGGACTATGAACATAGCGCTTTCTAAAAGGAAAACTGAGGTCCATATGTATAATCACAGGTCTCCAGGACCTGTGGCAAGTGGAAAGAAACTCGACCTCGGCAACAGCCACAATCTTGATTAACTCATGACTAAACGCAGTGATGGCGAAGGGCCACAGGAACTGCAAACGTCGTCCAATAGCTCCATCTTGGTGTCTTTGCTCCTTTGTATGCGTGCCCCTCCACCCCTTTCACACTGTGATTCCTGGGGATGCTCTTCCCAGAACCTTGCTCCATGTTAGAGGAGAAAACTCAGGAGAGCGTTTGGTACCTGAGGGTTAAAGCGCGGCAGAGCACAAATTGCTGCATTAGTTAATCCTGGTTGCTCTCAGGCAACCTGGGAGTCTGTCTCCCTTTGCCTCTATTAGCAGATCATCTCGACGTCCCACGGGCAATGGCATCTTGGCCTGTTTGCTCCTTCAAGCTTGTGTCTCTCCAGCTCTTTTTGGCTATTTGCCTCTTCCAGGGGAGGTGACCTCTGGAAAACATTAATTAAAGTACGTTGCCAGTGATGGGAATGAAAGCCATACAGAGATGCGTCTAATGGGATTGAAATCTGGTGTCCTCACCACATGCACAGCCATTGCGGTTTTAACAGTGCAGTTTTCTGATTTATCTATAACCACCACGGACAAGAAAGAGGAGCCACACCAGAATGTCTTTTGAAGGCAGAGTTTATGGTACTACATGTTTGTGTCTTCAGCATCTCCTAATACTATTAGGAGGAGAAGGAGGTTGGCTCTTGTGGGGCAGCTCACGCTGTGGCAATTCAAGGGTGATAGATGGCAAGGCAGCAACATGGGACCTCCCTGGGACCAATGGGGGGGACACTGCTGGGGGTGATTTTGGTAGGGGGGTCTCCAGGTCCCCCCAGGGAAGTCCTCCCATCCCCAGTGCTGATGTGCTGCAGGGAGGGAGGGGACGGTTGGGTTTTAGCATCGGCTGGGTGGACACGTGAGCTCGGGTGGCCCCCTGCATCCTGACCAGGGAGACAACCCAGGTGTCTTCACAGGGCTTTTAATTCCCTCCTCAGCCCCAAACCCCAAGGCAAAGCAGCGTGGCTCTGTAACACACCCCAAGCCAGTTTCAGAGCACTCACTTTGGAGACTGCTTCTTCAGAGATGCCTAAAAAATTGATAATAAGAAGTCACGGCAGACTTAGGTCAACCTACATTGGGTAGACTGTCAGATGCTGGCGACGTGACTGCACCCCTTCTCTTCTCGAGGGGATGGCAGGTGTCAGGGGGTGTAAATGCCTACAGAGATCTGAGCCAAGCAGCCAGGCCGGATCCAGCCCAACAGTGCACGACTGCGGGAGCCCCCCTGGGCCGTCTGGCCAGACACCAAAAAGGAGAGGTATCTTCAAGAGGTTCACTGAGGGAGGGGCATAGCTAACACAGAGATGGCTCCTGCTGAGTGATGGGAGTGCTGCTTAGGCTAAGGAAGGCGGACATGTACCCATGGGGCTCTCCTGCTCTGGGATTCCTTGTGTTTGAACCAAAGTCTGGCTTGAGGGACTTAACCAGGGCAGCTGCTGAGTTCAGGGTGGTGTCACAGCTCTGCTATCAAGCTCCAGCAGGCAAAGGGTCTTCTCTTCCATGAGCCGAGGCCGATGTAATAACTCAACACTTGTCCTCTCCCCATCGTGGCTGGGCTCAGGCAAATTCCTTCCTGACCCTAAGCTGGTGATGGGTGGCAACCCCGCACAGGCCAGCAAGATCTAAGGACAGATCCTAGGAAACATAAAGGAGTAGCTGCAAAACTCTGCAGTTGGCTGGTTCTTAGAGCCAGGCCACCAGGAGGACCGATGGGGAGAGCTGCAGTGGCTGTTCCAGGGCTCACACAAGTTAAGACGTAGCAAAAAGTATTTGTTGATGTACATCACGTGTTTTGTAGCAGCTCAGGTATTGGCATACGTAGGGAGCAAGGCTCCTCGAGAGAAACAGTCAGGAAAGGACAGAGAGAATTTGCCCCGAGGCCGGGACGTTGTCAAACTCCTGATCAGGTGTACACCTGCAAGCACAAGCGGCTACAACCCTATGAAGCGAAGCAAGCGATGGCAACGTTAAGCAGCCGAGAGCCTGGGCCAGCCACTTCTTTTTTTTTTTCCCTCCCTCTAAAGTCTGCTTATGAGAATTGCTTTTGAATATTTATGTTTGGATTGCTTATTTGGAAGAAGTCACAGCTGCAGCTGCTCCTACTGAAGTGACAAACAGTCTGTGCTGCTGTCTCCTAGAGACCTTAAGTTCCCACTCTAAAAGAAAGACTTTTTTTTTTTTTTTTTTGAATAAGGCTTGATTTGCCACGCTGATTCAAAATGGGTGTAATTTCAAAGAGCAATGGGATTTATTACTGGTGTAAAGACCAGTGTAAGAAAACAGATGATCGGAACCTCAAGGAACCAAGACGGGATGATGGAGAAAGGGCTTTTGCCTGTTGCAGTGACAGCCGCTGTGGGAGGACCCAGCAGTGGCTGCTGTGAAAAGATCAGCTCCGCACAGGTAATACCTCAGTCTTCACATCACGACTGAAAAGAACAGAAATGCCACATTGGGGTGAGTTATTGTTGAGGGTCACCACTTCCCATTCGGCTGCCAGAGCTGGAAGCATCAGGAAGATGCATTTCACAGGCACGCAACAACTGAGGCCCGCACTGGCGTTCCTCACTGACTCCGGGTAACAAGACAAC
This sequence comes from Aptenodytes patagonicus, assembly GCF_965638725.1. NCBI lineage: Eukaryota > Metazoa > Chordata > Aves > Sphenisciformes > Spheniscidae > Aptenodytes > Aptenodytes patagonicus. The sequence goes on along the minus strand of NC_134949.1, from coordinate 194,666,359 downwards.
ATCTTCGTTAGTGAGCACATGAGAAAAATCTAAAGCTGTTGGCTGAAAGACACCGCATAACTTTCTTTTTCCCCCCCCCAGCATATAAAACACTGCACACAATTCATAAGGACAGAAAATCACATGCATGTATTTCATTTGTGAATCAGGTAATCACGCAATTAGAAACTATATGCACTGTATGCGGGAGGGGCGGCTGAAGTTAAGGATGCACGTACAGGAAGCTTTCACCGATTCTGATTTTTAATGCTATATTATTCTTAAATCAACATACAATTTATAATTGGCTGGACAGAAATAACAAAGTTTACATTTCAGAAACAAAACAAGTCCCCAGGCACGAGTAGTCCTGGACTCCTGGAGCCCTCTGGAGCATTTTGAAACTTCTTTTATGTGGAAAAAACCCTTTCCTACTGGACAGAAACATATCACTGTTTCATCTCAATGTTTCTTTCGAGAAGAAAGCTATTTCCACAATGCCACTTTTGTGCTATCAACATGACACCATCAAAGCCCTAAATGAAATGCATTTCTATTGCTGTTTACTATTTGGGAAATGCACTTCATCCAGAAAAGCCAGCATGCACAGTGCATCCACTGACTGCAACAGCAGAAGCAAAAAATAACTCTCCATAAATAGGTGGTTAAATCAGAAGAGCAGAGATTTTCCTCAGGTGACAGTATTGCTGTACCATATTCTAACAAAATTTTCCAGATCAAACATCATGGTAGCTCAATATTTTGTCCTGAAGACACATACAAAGAAATCATAAGTTTTCTTGAAATGTCTTTATTGCTTTTAATTGTTCCTTGGTAACAGCAGGCTCAACAGGCTTTTTTTTAATTACTTTTTTGTTATTAACATATAATATTCCTCAAAAATTCCTCTTAAACATCTAATTTATCATATGCCTACCACAAAAGCCTTCTTTTTATTGACTTCACTATGAATTCCACACCTATTTGACATTTCAGAAGGAGGGGACCCTACCCTTGAGCAGGAATTTTTAACATCAGTATTAATAAAGGATGTCTATGCCAGCACAAAACAAGGGCAAGTGCTGTAAAACCTGGGCTGATAGGCTTTTCACATCCAGGAAAACCTCCCTGACTTTTTTGTAAAAAAACAAACAAACAAAAAAAAAAAACCAACAGAGTTTCCTGATGTGCCTGGAGTCAATACGCTGCGACGCAGGCTGGCAGCGCAGAATAGCAACAGAATCCATTAAATCTGCGTCGGGAGCCGGTTACCAGAAATGTTACATAGTAATTATGGTGAGGATTTTCTGTGAAATACATTCTGGTTTTTCAAATGAGACTCTGAAAAATCACCCACTAACATTTCTGCAGAAATGCTTTACAGACTGTCCAAATTGTAGAGGACAGCTCATCATTTCCCACAAAGGCTTACAGAGCTTGTAATTTACTGAGTTACTGCTTGTTCTAATGACTGTTCGAGGGAATGGTTTGGCATCGGTAAGAGGAGATTAGTTTGTGTATTAATGCAATTCAAAAGTTCACTCAATTTATACAAAGTAATGAAAAGCTTAATTTGAACTCTCAGCAGTTCCACTTTCCCCCTGTCTCAAGTTCGTAACAGGGATTTCATCGGGTCTTCGAGAGGCTGCTTCAGAGCGGAAAACAAAGATTAAGCAGATGAGAGAAAACACGTTCCCAACGCACATCAAGGCTTCACAGATTAGAACCGCACGTCCCACATACGGAGGTGTAACGTACCACCGCACGACCGCGAAGGGGCTGCCTGCGCTCCCGCTGCAAGAGCTCTCCCCTTCAGCAACAACGCGGAGCCTCCGCTCAAACACGTCCTCGGAGAGGGCGGGAGACCGCGATGGGGCCAGGGAGGGCAGCGAGGAAACAGCAGGGATACAGCCGGATGGCAAGATCCGGCCATCTGATGACCGGTCCTCAGTTTGGAGGAGGAGGGACCAAAGAACAAAAATGAAAACGAAGCACGTAACAACAAAATCTTAATACAAGCAGCCCTCGTCCCTGCTACGGGCCGGTCTGAATGAGCGAGGACTGCACGATGGGCTCATGAGATCAGCTCTTTCAGCATAGGGCAACACCTGATAATAAACTGATTTCTCAAGGCAGTAGGGTTTCCAGAAGTGGGCATGGGGATCGTTTTTTGTCCACCATGAAGATTTAGCTAGTCACGCGATGCTCACCCTGTCATTGCTTTAGTTGCCTAAAAAACCCCCAAACATCCCTAATACTGCCTTTCCAATTAAGAAATCTGCATTTGCTGAATTGCTAGAGAGATGTTATTTAACCCCCAGCTGCAGAGGACCTCCCCAAAAAGGGGAAGGAGACAACTCAGACGGTAGAAACCTAGTGAGGCCTTGCTTGCTGAGGCAAAAAAAGCACGAGGCGCTACGAGAAGTCTGTTTTAGGGGAGGAAAAATAAATGGCCCTTGTTTAAACCCTCCTCTCACCTCGAAACGAAAAGGCTCAGAAACTCAAAACTGATTAAAGAAAAATCAAACACAATACAAAACCAGTCCCTCTTCCTCCTGAAGGTAGCAGATTTTTCAGATGGTAAAATAGTCTATTTAAAAAAAAAAAAAGCAGTATCTAAATATATTGTACGTAAGCATTCATTTGCGACATTGAAAATTCTCCAAGACCTCTCAGCACATGGAGGCTGTGCCTTGGGCTCACGCACACGTGCAATAAAATAAGACCAAGTGTTTAGCCGTTTGTTTCTGGGGCTTGTTGGGTCACTGCTCCGTCAACATGAACCAACCCAGACACCGTCTGTCACGGTAGCCTTTTTTCAAATTACAGTGAACCCCATGGTATTTAATAAGCAAAATGTGTCACACTTCCAAACAAGTTGCCGGCATCTCATATATAAAATTATTTTCATGTATAGATACTTTCCTCCTCAGAAAGGATCCCAAACATTACTCAAGAGAAAAAGGATGAAAGTACAAGTCTAATTTTAAATAAGTAACACAACTCTCCCTTCAGCCGCTCTGCACACACACAGAAGAGCTAAAGAACTCTAAGCATGGATGTAGAATTTCTAAATGTCAGATTTATTTCCTTTTTGATACCAAAGAGCTGTTCTGCTTTGCAAATTAACTGACAAAATAAGCTTTATCTTGGTTTGAATTTCATATTGTATTTGCTTAAAAAAGATGGATTTTCTGATAAGCCCTACAAATTGAAACTCAAATTAGATTTTCTCTTCTTGTACACTACCATTTTATAATTAAATCTGCAAATCTTGAGGTTTTATTACTTCTGCTACCACTAGCTCTTCCTGCTATAGTACAGAAATGATACCACATATATATAAACCTGTATTTATGTACAGACACAGAATCATAGAAATAAAAGCACTGGGTGGACATAAAAGCTGCCATTTGAGTTTATACTCCCCAGCAGGAACTCCAGTCAAGCGATGTCCTGCCCACGAGCCTAAAGGGGATTTTTCCATGGCCTTCAGGTCAGGCTCAGCAAGAATATCTTAAGCATGGCAGGGGAAAGGGGGAAACTGCCAACTCCATTACAAGATCAAATCCAGAGCTCCTTAAAATAATACCTATTTTAATTAATTATTTTTATGCTAACAAAAAAAAAAAAAAATCTATCAATGTTTTAAAGAAGCAAATTTACATTACCTTTTTTTACACCAGGACTTTCCTTTACCAGTTTAGTTTTAGTACAGATGATCCTCCCTAACAGAGTATTTACAGACAAGGAAAAATACTTAAACATCAGGATATTTATTTTGCATACAAATATTTACAGAAAAATACTTAAAAAATTAAGTATTTAAAGTTTAATTGACTTCACTTCAAAAAAGCTTCATGCTTTTATGTTATAAAAACATATTGCCTTTACTGTGCTCAAACTTAGTATTCAGATCCCTGGATTTTCTTATAAGAGCTTTCTTTTGTGCTTCGTCAAATCGATTGACTTTGAGATCCTGGTCTCGGTCAAATGGCCTTCTTTCTTGAGGTTTGTTCTTTTCTTCGGACGCTTTGCTCTTTAGCTTTTTCTGATGTATGTCCATGAGAGATTCTGACCTCTTTGACTCCTGGAAAAACAGGAAGAAGGAAGAGGAAATAAAGTATTACAAAATATCAACAACGTACAGAAAATCCAAATGGAAAGATTGGAATTAGGAAGGCTAAAAATTCCAGAAAAAGACGACAGCTTAGTAACTGGAAAGCAGAATGATAAATTTAGCATACACAGAGCAGAAGGCACGTGTGATCTTGTCTACACTGAATAAAATACTAACAATTCACTGACGTTAAAGATACCCATCATGTTACTGAATCTCCACAGACAGTGGAGATAAATTACAAAAATAATGCAGAAGAAATATAAAAGTTGCCTTGCCATTATTAGCAGAGACAAATGAAGACAACATGTCAAGAGAAATATCTCAAAGTACAGGCCCAGTTTCTTCTACACTTCCCCTAAGCATCTGGTTTTGGTCTCTGCTAGGGGCAGGAACAAGCTGGATACCCTTTCGATCTTACTCTCGTGCACTATTGTGTTTTTTATGTTTTTAATGTGTGCTCTTAAGTTTTCAGTATTTGAATCATCTATTGCAAGCCCACAGGACAAAGTCACAGGTTTGAGCTAGAGCATGTGTTTTGTCAAGTCAAGGACTTCAGTTGCATTTATTAAAGAGCATGATCCAGCCCAAATACAACGTAAAACTTTTGCTGATTTCATACAGGAGCGGGATTCGTTCTCACAAGGCTGTGGCCCCTCCTTGAACTCAGGCAAAGTGTGTTTGTGTATCCCTAAGTAGTCAATTTCTCAGACTCCCAAATGGTTACAAACCAGCCAAAAGATCAGTCCAAACCAATTCTCTCATCAGAAAGCGCAAAAGATGAGCAGCTCTGTTTTCTCATGTCATAAGAAATGATTCTTATGGAAAACAGAAAATGGACAATACTTATTCATGGGGTAACTGTGTCATAGACATTCTCTGGCATCAGCACTGAAAGAATTAACTGTAAGAAATTATTTTAAGAATTAAAGCTCCTTTCTATGAAAGTATCCTTGATAAAGGTCAGTGGAGAAAGAAGTAGGAAAGAATAGAGGAAAAAACTTTAGAAGAAAAAAAAAAAAACCCAACCACCTGAAAACCAGAAAAGAGCTGATTTAAAAAAAAAAACCAAAACAACAAAACAACCCAAGAAACGTTGTTCTTAAACAAGATGCCTTCTTCAGTTTTTTTTGAGAGAACTCCATTAACTTTAGAAACAGTAAAGTCCTATATATGTTTTATTCTGGCAATGGTACAGAGCAAACCCCATAGTTTTATATGAAAATTATTCTACTATATTCATAATGACAGTAGAAACAGACAATACAGAAGACATTTAAGACAGTATGCTAATAGCCCTGGATTTGCAAGCCTCTAAGTCAAGAGGGACATGTGATTTAATGAACTACCAATAAATTATTAAAAGTGCCAGATAAACTTCAATCATGTAATATAAGCCGAAGCTGCAATTCTCAAGTTAATTATACCCTCAGGAGACCAGACTGCCTTCCATAAGACTTCAGGCCATAAATCAGGGAAGAACTGGAACGAACAGCTGTAAGGCAGGCAACAGTCCATATACTCTGGTGGACAGGGTTGGCAGGCAGAAAAGTGAGAGGGAATTTGACATGGAGCTCAGATTTCTAGTAATCAACATCTGTCTGTGAAAATTATCTGCTTCTGCAGAGATTGAGGAAAACTTCATGTAATGATGCTGTTGTAATGAGCAGTTAATGCAATTAATTACATAGTGTAATTAACGCATTGATCTGCTTAGCCCATCAAGCTGCTTCTGGGTTAATGCATATTTTGTCCTAAAAGTTAAACCTTTGCTACTGTTTTATTCTTGGGATGTTGGTAATTCGCTGAAGCAAGCTAATATTTGAATTAAGGTTGTCTACTCCCAGCAACCATGTCCTGATGTGAGGTTGATTTAAGGAAAACACCACCTAAAACTGAGACAATATACACAAACCCCAATTCTGTCACACCGTTTTCAGCAGCAGCTTCAGGACCCAATCCTGCTGCTGTTGAAGTCAATGGCAAATGTTCTAAGGACTTAAACAGCAGCAGGTTTGGGCACTAAAAGGGAAGACTGCAGTGGCATCACCATGGAAACCAGCAGCGCTAGAAATGAGAACCAGAAGAAAAGAATGAAGAATTAAAGGAAATGCAGGAAGAGGAAGTATTTTGCTATTACACTTACATTGTATGAAGTCACCTGCTCAACAAGTCTCTTGTCTCTCCCAGATAACACAATTTCTTCATTATCCTTACTGGTTGACTTTTTTGCCTCTTCTCTTTCCTGATGAGTAGAAGCAAATCACACGCTGTAGTAATTAGAACGGCTGAAGTAAAAAGCAAGGAAATCTATATTTACTTTAATTAAATCTGAAGGGTAGAGGCTACAATAGAGGCCACCAGATATTTTTTGCTCAGCCCGATAAAGGAAGAAACTGGACACACTGTAATTGGAAATTCAATGAGCTGATACAGAGCACCTGACTACTGCAGAAGGGAGAGGGGAAAAAAATGAATATCAATGTTACTTAAAATCATTATTTCCTTGCCTTTACCTTTAAGCCTGACTCAGTAAGTTTTGATAACAAAGAAAAATCTGGAAGAAAAATTTAATTGAACAGCTCAGGGTATCTTTACTTTGTTTTCACAGAATGTCAACAACATATATGCTGCCTGCAGGTGTATACAAATGAATAAATGCTCACCTTGGCTTTTCTCTCTCTGTCAGCTGGAGTATCTGTCCAAATAGATCTATCGCCCGATTTGTCATCGGCTCTTCTCTTGAATGTTCTTGGGCCAAATCCAAAGCTTTTCAATTCAGGTGGAAGCTCTGTCATCCACGATTCCCTGGTAACTTGCTTGGGTTCATCCTTTACAAAAGAAATAGCGGGGTGAGAGTAAAAAAGGCATAATCAAAAATTGCTGTCTGAATCTCTCAGCTTCCAGCAGAAATCATAGATTTTTCTTTGTCTTAACAATTGCAAACACTTAGCATCCCGAGCAGAACTGCAACTGGGTTCCCACAGAAATAGGCAAAGAAAAACACAAATACACTCCAGGAACAAAATATTAGAAATTAAGAAATCCAACTTACGCTGTCTGCTGAAGTAAGTTTTTCCTTCATTCTCTGAGCTCTGCGTTCAAATTCTTTAGTCACATCAGACTCCACTGGTCCTTTTGCAGGCATTGGGCCTATAAGATTGTCTTCTTCCTCACTACTATCTGTTACCTTCCAAAAATAAAACATTTCTCTCAACCACAGTGCTAAAGCCATCGAGAAACACTTTAGCTTCATTGGATTAGAATGATTTTTTCTAGAAGAGCATATAAACCTAATGCAATGCATCTGCCAGTCAGACAACAAAAACCTGGATTAAAACTCCAGATTGGACCTGTTCTAGCACTTTAACATGGATACTTAGTCTCCATGTTTCCAAAAGCACCATCTCTTCTCTGAGGCAAAACCGCTGGTAAACACAGTGGCAATACACGGAGTCCTGCTACCTTACATTGCTCTGCACGCAGCCACGTAGCCTCTGTGGCCACAGGGAAATCTGAAACACACAGACATACATCTTTGATGCTTTGGGCTTTACCATCACTAGCAACATTTGGATGCATCTCTGTAATACGGATCGCAATTTCGCGCTGCAAGGAGAACTGTCTCGAGCTCAGATTCTGTAAGGATGCTAGAAAGATTAACATGCAAGCTAGGGTACAGTGGCATACATGGTACTACACCCCTGGCTGTATAGTACCTGCCAGTCTAATCTCTTGGTTCTGTCACTCACTTCTTCGATCCCTTTTGACATTGCATTCTAAGCAATTATTTGGAGAACGGCTCAAAAAACTAAGTTTGAAAGGGAACAGACATTAATAAGAATCTTTGCGGATGCCAGGGGCTGTAAGGAAAGCTCACAGGTCCCTCCAAGTTAAAACAGCACAGATGTGGATGGAGGCAGAACTAGACAGAAAATGGTGACGCCACAGTGCCCTGGAAGCAAAGCTAAGGTGCCCAATATCTACGAGAGTGAAAAGGTTTAGCTACAGCCTGAATGTGGGTGATAAAGGAAGGGGGGTAGGATGACAACAAGGCTGTATACTCAGGAAGCACAGAGCATTACTTGAGAATATAAGGTGGTGGCAAAGAAGTTTCAAATGAAGGATGAAGAATGTTGGGGGGCAATGGCTCGTTTTTGTCATGCCAAACTTTGGTGGACATCCTAGAAGCAAGATATGACACCATCAGAGAAGACGAGGGCTCAAGAGCGATGAGCAGTGGAAAAACAGTATCAGGAGCCTTCTATGTAAAATAAGGTGGCCGAGGCAGAGGTGACCCAGTGGAGAATACAAGAACGGAGTACAGAACCTCACTGGAAGAGTCACCTAATGGGAGCATGGGGAATGGAGGACGAGTGAAAGGAGGCAGAAAGCAGGAAAGCTATCCTGCTGCACTGAGTTCAAGCCTAATACTTCAGGCTGCTCGTAGCTGGCATCCCACCGCTGTAGAGGGATCTGGGCTAAGGAAGACAGCAGGTGTGAAATAAGCTACTTTACCCCTATGCGTGCCACTTGCTACAGAAACTGGCGTGCTTTAATGACACTGCTCCAAGCTAGCCAAGCCAGTTGGCCCTGTCTGCCTTTAGGAGTCAGCAAAGGTGTGGACAGCGGGGAAGCCAAGCTTCAGGTAGCAAGAGACACAGCTACATATGGCTGTGGACCACAAGGTGCAAGAAGAGGCTTAGCAAATTTAACGGCTGTATGACCAGTTGCATGAAACGGATCTGAAGACTGAGGAGGGTGAGAAATAGCTGGTCATTTATAAACATCACCAATGCAAGGTGGTAACACCAATTTCTCTCGTCATTTTTCTCAAAAACATTTACATAGTCAAGTTTTCACTAATTATCTACCACTGCGATATTGCTTCAACTTTTAGAGAATGGGGTGACTGCATGCTCTCTCTCTATTTTTTTAAAGAAGGAGCTGGTGCAAAAGAGGAATAACCATCTTGAGAAACCAAGGTAGTAAACCACTTCCCCCTCTCTGTGTACAAACAAATAAAAAATGCACAGATATGAGACTTTCATAACAAATTGTATGGTAGTTGAGGATGAAAGACAAATGCCACGCTGACTTTTAATTGAAGAAGCGTGTCTCATTTCTTTTCTCATTAGTCTTAAGTTCAATTCACTCCATTACCACCTGCCTCAAACAAGATGAAATTAAACAAACATTAAAAAATACTGCTTCAAGTTTAAAGGGGAAATCAATATAAAGTGAAGAGTCGGCATGGAATAAGCTGCCTCTAAAGATGTACTAGAATACAAAATAATTAAATAAATTAAAATAAACAAAAATAATTATCATATTCAAAGGTAGAAAAAAAAGAGCATTATTAGGAAGCGAAAAAAAATAAGCTAAGTCCTGTAACAGCTGTAACAAAGCTGATGGTAGAAGATCTATTTAGGAGAAAAGAGACTTTTTTGTTTGTAAAATATATAAGCAGACCAGTTTTGACATCCCTGCCTCAAGAGATTTGTCATTATGATAAATTCCTTAATCGTTATTTGGAGTTCTAAGACGATGAGTATCTTGAAATGTCAGACAATCATTCTTCATGAAGGATTATGACAACACTCGCTGTAAGAGGCTGGAGAATGATATATTTTGCAACTACTAATCAAAAAAGTGAAGTTCCAGAGCAGCCTTTGCCTCATTCCTTCCTAGCGTGTCTAGCACGTCCCATAGTGTCTGGGAGTTAAACTTAAAAATGTAAGTATTTTAGAAATAAACAGAATAACTGTTAATTCTCACAAGGAATTAGTATTTAGTTTATCATAGCATGAGAGAGATTCAATTGCCTAAACACTGGTATCCAGCACCATTCTTGATGTCTTAGGGTATCCTGCCTGGCTTAAGAGGTGCTGCTCAAGAAGGATGCAAGCTTCTCCAAGGTGCTACTCCCTATCTGCCAGCCCGCTGCAGTCGATTCAGATCCCTCAGAATGGTACTAGAGGCCCATGTTTAGGGAGCTCAATCTTCCCCATACTTCTAGCCGTATTTTATCACACATCTTATTCCTGAATGTTCTTTAGTAGTACATGCATTATTTTGCAGCTAGGGATTAGACTATAGGTAGGACTTCTACCTAGTTATTACCTAACCTGACGAGAACAGTCAAAAAACACGAACCAGAAAATTGTGTCAGTGTCACTGTCCTGCTCCGCCTTACTCCCAGTTACAAGTATCATCTTGCTATCGATAAGAACAATTAGTGACACTGTGGCGTCATTCTTGATTGCATTCTTTTGGATAAACTTATTTAACACATCCACTAACAAACGTTTTTAAGGAGGTGAAGGTATGTGAAATATTCCATCATTTTGCTCCCCCATCAGCAAAGGAGTAAAAGCTTGAATTACAGGTAAATATTTTCATTCTAATGGATTGCATTATTTCTTTAATATCCTTAAAAATTTGAACTTCGCCAAGATGCTCACTTGCACTTGTGAAGGACGTCACACCAAAAGAAAGAATGGAAAAACATTAGGAAGAATTACCGTGACTGCAGTTTAGGATGCCTAGATCTCTTGTGTTCAGTGCGTGCATCATCCGCCTAACAGCAAAATCACAACAAACCAGGCCAGCCTTTTCCTTTTTTAAGGCTTATTTATGCTTCAGTATTTGACTCAGGCAAAAATATGCCAGACACATTCTGGTCTAAAATTAAACTGTCATGCTGAAAAGTATGTCTAGTAGACTTTTTCAGGCTCCGACTTGCTTAAGCATTTCGGATAGCTTGTACTAAAACAAAAGGCTTCTGTTTTCACAAACCTGGGTACGGAATTCTGATGAAACAGATGGTCCTATGGAACATCTGCTGTTCATGGTGTCCTGCGAAGGTTTCCTAAAGCCAGGCGGTAACGCAGGACCTATAATGGGCCTTGAGGGGGGGAAAAAAAAAAAAAAAACAAACCAAACTTGGTTTTCAGTTGGGGGGGGGGGGAAGGAAGTAACATAACCAACATGGACAGTACATTAAATGACAGCCTTCCACAGTCTGCTGCAGGAAAAAAATGTAACAGATTAATATAAATATAAAAATAAAAATAAAATGTTGATGAGAAGTGTTTCTCCTTCCTCCCCATGCCAAGTGTGCCCCCTATGCACACACCATAGAAATAACTGAATAAGAAGAATTTCTCCGTTTTCCAGGAGGACCTCTGCAGATAGCTGGGATGCAAGAAAACTGGGAAAGTTGCAGGATGTAGTCAAGGAAATCCACTTTTTTCTTGCCTAGCTTCCTTCACCAGATTCAAGAGCAATGAAAGGTGGGAGGTCAAATATATGCTACTCTTTCTCTAGCAACAAAGCCAATTTTGTTCATTCTTGCCTTGCACCACAGTTTCACTGTCCTTCAATAAACAGAATCAGTGAACTGCTCTAATTTTAAGTTTATTTTCCCTTGGAGTGGGGACAAGAGAAGAAAAGTTTTGTGATCCCAGGTAACTTCGCTGATTTGTTTTCGCACAGCAGCTCTGCAAGCAGTGTAATTCAATTGTCTCCAGGAACACAGAAAGGTGAGAATCTCTCTTGAATGGTGAAAACAGTTCAAAGCATACTACAAACTGTGCTTGCAGTACTGAAAGGACTTTTGTATACGAGTTCCTCTTAATAATCCACCATCATATTCTTTAAAGCCAATTAAAAACCCAAACAATTATCCCCTGAAGAAATATCCAAGTGACAGTACCCTCACAATGTATCAGCAGAGACTTTGTTTATTATCATCTTCAGTTTCTGAGCTTTAGAGCGATCAAACGTAACACAACATGAATTGAATTATGGTAATTATGGTCTTCTGCTAAATCCCACGTAATCTAATTGGTAAAGCCCTGCTGTAGTGATATTACTGTCAGGATTTGAAGAGGGGAAATAAAAAGAAGAAAGTCCTGCCAGAAAGCCAACCACAGATAGACAGACACAAGCAATAAATGCGAGCTCAGGCCAGGACAAGAGCACTGGTGAGGTTTCAAACCCAGGCAAGAGGTCTGGGTTAAATTTGAAGTTCCACCCCCACCTGGCTGCTGCAAAAAAGAAGCAGCTTGTATTTTCTTCTGTTCCTTTCTGACTGCTTTCTTGTTAAGACCATATTTTAAATTCCCAATATAATTTAAAGAGATTTAATTGAAACCTATACAGATACAGCCAAAATAATCTTTTATTTTAGTATACAGGTACCTTTATTTTGCATGGTGAGACAGTTAAACCAAACTGTAAAAAAAAAGCTTTCTACTAAAATATATAAGAACATCTATGCTGTGGCTGTATCTGTGCAACTTACGAAAAAGAGCAGATCTCAAATACTCTGCCTTGCTTCTGTCACAGCTCAAAGGCTCTTTCAGGGAATAGAAAAATGGTTCCCATATTCATCCCTCCCACGCTTTCCATTTCTATGCTTCCTTCCCCCCCGCCCCGCCCCGCCCCATGAATTACCCCCATTGCTCAGGTCTTTCCTCAGCAGCACACAGCCGACCTGATTCTTAACAGTTTCCTGGATGTCCAAAGGCTCTCTAAACAGGTGAAATGAATCTAAGTAAAACTCTGTTAAACACATTTTGCTGCTGTTGGCAACTTCGGAACCTATCTATATACGTTCAAAAAAACACCTCAAACTTATAATGAATTAAGCTGTCATTGAAGGAATATTGGATTTCATATATGGCAAAGAGCACTTTCCTGTTGTTGGACTTGGAGTCCTTGCTAATGCATGTTTCAGGATGGGCATTTCAGCATTCCTCTGATGCATAACATAAAATTGTTTAAGATAACCTTTGCTCTTTATCTTGATGTGTGAATACTTCGGGAATACTATGGGTGCTGCACTTCTGTCTAACATTGATAAACAGCAACATCCTTTCCAAAGTTGAAGGAAATCTGTTCGTATATATATTTCATGCTGGAATGATTCAAACAATTTTTAACAAGCTGCAAACTGCCGCATGAGCTGCTCCTAATCATGAATATGTTGCTTTGACAAGTCTGGAAAAGATGTAACAGAACAAAAGCTTTTCTAAAAGAACGAGTGTGTCACACGGAGCTAATAAACAGTATGTCCATACATTGAAACAAACAGCCTGCATTTGTTTCAATTATTCATGGCTAGATCGCCAACTGGCAATCTGCTCAACGCTAGGGGCAATGCAGCGGGGAGACAGTTAACAGCATTGTGTCTACACCCCGCGCAGCTTACGCGCCTCAGTGTGTCAGCACAACTAGACTGCCAGGTGTATGGGGGTGGAAGATAGACAAGGCTCTTCCCGCACATCACACCTTTCCCACCTATTCAGGGAATCAGGCTGGGTGCAAAACAGCTCTGCTCAATCTGCTTTCTCAGTGTGCGCTAGGAGCAGTTGTATGGCGAGCTAGGATAAAAAAAACCCAAAAAACTGCCAAGTGCCTTTTACTGCTTTAATCCCTCATACTCAGAGACACAAAGCAGACTCTCACCCTCTGAATGTAAATGCAAGTTATCCAGCATTTTGGAAATAAACTACTAAGCAGAAATAAAAGTTGGGTGAACATACAAAAGACTAAGACTATATGATGGGTGACCACCTGTGTTACTGCTCATCTCTCTAACCTTGAAACTACAAGTTGCCTCTTTTCTTCCTCTTTTTCTTTGCACACTTTGACGTAACATTTTGCCACAGGATTATTCATGTAAAAAAATCAAGAAAGCAAGAAGGCTACCTCTGCTGATATTAAAAGCTACAAGCATTTATTTGTTTTATTAGAGATCACATTATTTTTAGTGACTTCCTAAATTTTATAATGAAAATATTGTGCATATGAAACGCAAGAAAAAATATTAGGTACTCTTGGGACCATCAAAGCACCAAATGAACCCACTGAGCATGATACCCACAATTACAGGAGTTTGTTGATTACAACAAAGTGTAACCAAACAGATACAAAGAGGATACTTCCAAATAACCTTAGTTACATAAATTCTTGTCTTCCTAACTGCTGCCAAGCAGCATAAAAATTTATCCAAACCAAAAAAAATTTCAACTTTGAAATTTCCTTCGAGATGGTATACTACATACACAGCTCGACAACAAATTGAGTCACTTTCCTAGAACTGAAAACTCACACCTGACAGGTAGGTATTGATTTACTTTATTTACCAGCTCCCTATTGCTCTAAGGAAGATAATAGTGATCAAGGGACTCTCTTGTGCCTTTCATCAATAAGCGGCCCCTTGGAAGTACCAATTTCACTATGGATTATCATTTCAAATTATAGAAGGAAGCACACAGATTGATGTAAAGACTAGAAGGCCATGAGACATGGTTAAGTTCTGCATAGAAAATCCATAAGTAGGTTTTTTTGGGGAAGTATTTTATAGTTGCGTGCAATCAAATGGAAAGCTTCCTGATAGAGGCTATAAATAATGCTTATTTGCTTAGACCTGACAGCTTGCTTTCTAGAAACCTACACTGTTCTACCTGGAGACACATAAACAATAATCCTTGGTGCATTAGCAAATGACAATTCCAATAATCTGCATTGTATTGCACCACACAAAAGCTAACTGCCCTCCTCCCTCACAGCCCAGAATGAACTACAGAACTATGGGTCCTTGTACCTGTAATTTGTTTTTTTCTGCACTGATCTGAGACCTATCATAAGAAAGAGAAGAAATATGACATTCAAAATATAACTCAGACAATTCACATTCATTCTTTTTCTCTCCAACCTTACAACCAGGACTAGGAAGGCCGTGTGTTCTGTTTCAAGGGAATGCTGTTCCTGTTCTCAGAATGTGGAGAAAGCAATTCGAATCATCTGAATCTGAAGTGCACAATTGAAGTGTTCTGTAGTAGTGCCACAAAATAAAACACAATTATTTTAGATAAATTAAGGAAAAGAGTCTAAATATAATTCCATTTTAATTACCTCTCTGGAGAATCATCCTGTTTTTTAAATCCAGGAGGAAGAGCAGGCCCAAAAAAGCCATCATCATCATCATCTTCTTCCTGAATTCTTTTCAGCTTTCTGCAAATACAAAGAATTCACTTAATAATTACCTTGACATGCATAGCAATTATCTACATTTTAAAAAGGAAAAAACCACATAAAATTATTTCAGACAGTCTTATGTACTAAATATCCTGCTGTTACCAAGGAAACAGTGCAAAAGGATCCAAAATCATTTGAAGCAATTAAAAAATTGGGAGCATAAGCTTCACTCCAAAAATGCTCTGACATTTAAAAAAACATTAAGAATGCTTTTGCTGTAGAAAGAGTAGTATAATGTTGAAATACCATTTTCTAGTCACAAAGTAATTTTAAATTCAGCACACTTCTTTCTCCATTTTTATACCCTGTCTGCATTTTGACTAGTATTTTTCCCAGTTCCATGCTAATGAACTGAAAAAACGTTGAATAAGACAACAAGAAAAAAGGGAGTAATAATTACTCTAACACTCATTAAGATGGTGTAATGCCCTTCAAGTCCCTTATACAAGGCCTAGCACAAACACATACAAGTTCTTAACACAGCAATTGTGTGTAAACAACCCCACCAAATGAGAGTGTGTGCAAACTCCTGTTATTTGCTAAACAATTCAGGTTTTTTTTCATTAGAGTTGACTTAACTGAATGCATAAATTTATGCCCGTAAATAGTTCTCATGACCTCTCAATGAGAGGTAGTATACCAGAAACAGGGCAAAACTCAAGTACCAAATACTTACATACATGGTAAGCAGTGTCTGTCCTTAGTATAAACAAGCAAAACATTAAGGATTTTATTACTTTACATTTACATTACATGTAAATGCAGAGATCTGATTGCCCTAAATAACTTAATTCCACCATAGGGTGTCAAACAGGTCAGCTGAACATTCTTGACCACAAAGAACATGCGGAACATGTCATCAAGTTTTACACAGGTACAGGGTTTACCTTTTTATTTATATAATACTGTCCCTCTCTCATAATTTATGCAGACACATTTCATTTGCAATACAACGTTAATACACAAATAACCTAAGAACATACTCACTTGGGTGCTGGATCTCCTTCTGTCTCCTCTTCGGAATCTCTGTTTGCATCTCTGGGTAGAGGAAGAGATTCCAAGTCGTCATCGCTGTCAGGAGTTTCTGAGCTGCAGCTGCTTTTATAGCCTGGAGGCAGTGCTGGTCCTGCAACTGAACATCCAGAGTTATTTGGGATACTTATTAAACATTTCAAATGAGTACGATCTACCTTGGTATTCCCAAAACACATATCTACCTGGAATTAAGTTTATTCAGACATTGCTCTGTCTAGCATTTAGAGACGATATCTAAGCAAACTTCTAGAAGTTACTTTTTTCAGCACCATATTTCAATGAACAACCTCCCCCAAATTAAATTAGTACATTATTAATCCATTACTACATGAGTGTCTTCCGGAACAGGACTAGAAAGCCCTGTTTTATCAAACAACTGATTTGCAATGCATATGGTATAAACTGGTATATTCAAAAGAAACTACCACCTTAATAAAGCATTTGAAGCTTACTATTGAAGAATCACATCATTTGTACATACACAGAATGGGAGACCATAGATCAGTGGAATTTAATTGCCAGCCTGCTTTAGGAATGGTTTAATGATTAAGGTTACTCCCAGTTCAGCTAAGCGTGAACAGCAGGCACAGACTTAAGTACTCTGATGAAAAAGGGATGATTTAGGCATTTAGACTTCAAAGAATCATTGCTGTCAGAAGGCCGGGGCAGTGGATGGAGCTCTCGTGCTCCAGTCAACCCTTCACCCTCCGGAGTAATGAGGAGGGGGGGGATATCCCAGCAAAGGAAAAATTCAGGCGCTAACACTGCTAACAGGCCTGAGCTGTTTCTGGCACTGTCCCCACCAGCAGGCACAGTTCTTTATAGACTTATTTGGATATAGTACCATGTACACTGGGTCCAGAAGTAGCTTAGCCACTGATCCTAATAGCAAATGCCCCCCAAACGAGACACTTAACACAGGTACCCTCACAGGCTCAATCAACACAGAGCCAGCTGGAGTAAGCAAAGACCAGCAACGGTCCCAAGACAAGAGGCCTTGCCAGATCCAGGGCAGCGCATGCAGGGCCAGCACCAGTTTACACACACACAGCACGAACAGCCATCCAATATAATGCTGATTTGATCCTACTGATGATTTAGCATCCTGAAACACAGACAGCAGCGCTCCTTTTAATATTTCAAGCATTGAGTCCATGACTGACAAGACAGAAAGATGTTTTGGTGGGGAACAGACATTGTTAGCTTTATGAATAGTCAAGGGTTAGATGAAAAGATGAGGTGCAATAAAACCACATAAATGAAGGGTACCAGGAAATTACATCTCCAGTTAAAGAACTACGACTTTTTGATGGTGCGAATTAAAACCTGATACAGATTACGGTTCCATTGTTAGCTGACAAAGGCTAGGCAGAAATTGAGTCCTTCAAGAGAGCTTCATAAAGCTTTTACTTGTCTTTAGCACAAGACACAGAACAAGGACAGTCTACTAGTGTCCTGGTTTCGGCTGGGATAGAGTTAATTTCCTTCCTAGTAGCTGGTACAGTGCTGTGGTTTGGATTTAGGATGAGAACAATGTTGATAACACACCAATGTTTTAGTTGTTGCTAAGTAGTGCTTACACTAAATCAAGGACTTTTCAGCTTCCCATGCTCTACCGACTGAGAAGGCTGGAGGTGCACAAGCTGGGAGGGGGCCCAGACAGGACAGCTGACCCAAACTGGCCAAAGGGACATTCCATACCATGTGACGTCATGCTCAGTACATAAACTGGGGAAAGCTGGCCGGGGGGGCCGCTGCTCGGGGACTGGCTGGGCATCGGTCGGCGGGTGGTGAGCAATTGTACTGTGCATCACTTGCTTTGTATATTCTTATTATTATTATCATTATTTTATTTCTTACCTCAACCCATGAGTTTTCTCACTTTTACTCTTCCGATTCTCTCCCCCATCCCACTGGGGAGGGGGGAGAGTGAGCGAGCGGCTGTGTGGTGCTCAGTTGCCGACTGAGGTTAAACCACGACAACTAGACAAAAACCTGCACAACAGTTTTCTCCGGCCACCTGGTGCCCTGATATCATGAAAGCAGAGCTTCGTTTGCTCTGAATGCAGACAGGTAAGAGAAAGGACTTGGAGCGCAAGGAGCAAACTGAGAGGCAGTTTGTTGAGTCTGATGCTGCAGAGGAAGAGAGAAATTGGGAGCAGCTTTGTCAGCTGGAAAGAACTAGTAAAACCAAAACTACTTAAGGAAGGAGACTGGTCCCACTGACATGTTGTCCAACATCAGGGCTAACATACATGCTTTCTATCCCAATTCCTCTCCGTTATGCTGGCACAACTGTTTGTGTGGGCTATGCAATAAACCGGATCAGGGAAGTGAAGAGGCATAAAAATAACACTGCAAAACCCAGCACTCCCCTGAAAGAGTGTTTGTTCGTGGAACTGCAGCCTGAACAGGACAACCAGAAACAAAATAGAGACAGAGACCAGTTCATGATGGGGAAACGGCATTTAAAGCCTGTCCAAAAGTCATTGGACACAGTGAAAGAAGTGGAGTAGAAAGAGACTTGGGAGAATGGGGATTAAAAATTTGTATGTTCATGGTGCTGACTGAGACTAATAATCAGCACAGGTGAGGATACAGCTATGGATTGGGGTGGGGAGCCACAGGAAAGAGTAAAGAGGAAGGAATGGGAATTGCTAAGCATAGATTCTGGGAGCAAAGAAAGGAAAGGGTAAGGAGGGAGGCCGAGATCTAATGAGAAGTCTGTGAATAAAATTCCCTGAAAGCCATGGAAAAGTGGAAAGATATAAATCAAAGGCGGAATGGAGGAGAGCTCAGAGTGTCAGGAAGCTAAAACCAACGAGGTGAGGAAGAGAAATGGATGTAGCAATGGTAGAGCAACAGGAAAGCGAGGAAGTAACCAGAACTCAGAACAACTCAGAGCAGGACAGTGGGATAAGAAAGCGTGAGAAGAAAATTTTGGGGATGGAGAGAAACAGAGCCAAGGATACATCTCAAGTCAGACTGAAGTGAATGTTTCACAGCTGCTAGAAGTGGCCATCCTACTATTGTTGCTCTGACTTGCCCTCTCTGGGCAGGTCACCTGAGCTGGCTCTGGTGACTATCCGCTGAAAATTAAGTCAATTTAATTCAGAAACCAAATGAAAAACTACCTTTTGTTTTGGTTTGGTTTTACTGGGTTAATTTCTGCTGTATTTGGTGATTCTAAGCAATCTACCATGCCATCAGATAGGCACTGGGAACCTCTCAAGGACAGACAGGAGTAGGACCTTTCACCTTCAACAACAGTGATAGATCAACTCAAAACATATCACATCAACGCATCTGGACGTTAACAAATGTGGCCTCTACACTGAAATAGACAAAACCCCCTTCTGCGCCTCCGGTTATTTTTAGCCATTCCCTAGCGTTTCTCTCCTGCTGGTACAAGGACAGTGCAGAGGCAGGGACGAACGGGCCAAAGGAAGTATGACTCTTCCAGCAGGAGCGCATCTAGGCCAGCTTCAAAGAATCATCATGAGACAAAGAATCGGGAGATGAGTGTGTCCCATGGGTTCGACAGTGACAAGCTGAAGAAGGAAAGGTAAAGGATTTACCAGGGATGAGCTTTTGTGTCTGTCTAACTACCGTTTGCTCCCATCCTGGTCCTGATTAAAGGTCGCGGGGTTTGAGTAGCATCAGTTCTCAGACACCAGTGGACACTGGTATCTCCTGGTAAAGTCCATTTCGGCTCCCCCTGTGCTGACCTACAGGCAGAGCAGCAACCGGCACTTTACCTCAGTTACTCCCTTATCTTCCGAAGCAGGGATGCACAAGGAAATAAACAACCAAGCTTTTAACTCTGCTCATGTTTCACAATGTGAAACACCACATGTTAACATCAGTGTGATTACACAAGCTACAATTACATCTTCAGTTTTTCTTCATTTAAAAAAAAAAAAGGCAAGAATTTGCATGCTAAAAGTTACAACTATTAACAGAGCTGTTGTTATGTCAGGGGTTGAAACTAGATGATCTTTAAACGTCCCTTTCAACCCAAACCATTCTGTGATTCTATGTTATCCATATAAAGATGGAAGAAATGCAAATTTAAGAATGAATCAACAGACATTTATTTTGTTCACCACATCTAGCGTGGCAATGTCATATCACAGACATAAGACAAATGCTTATCTGGCAGCCAGGAGGGCAAACCGCATCCTGGGGTGCATCAAACACAGCATAACCAGCCGGTCAAGAGAGGGGACTATCCCGCTATATTCAGCTGGATAACCTAGAGTAGATACTGCCAAAACACTTGGTATCACGAAACCACAGCCTAATGATGTTTAACTTATTTTGTTCAGTAGATTCATACACAATATAGATACTTGCAACAAGTATGTTGATAGAAAGAAAATGAACAAGCCATCAATGCAAATACGAATAGGAAAGGCTGCACCAGCTCAAACAAGCGGGTAGTCAGGACTTAAGTACAAGGCCAAGCTACGGACCTGGAGCTTGGTGTTGCTATGGTGTCATCAGCTAAGGCAGCAGCTTTGCTCCCTCTTCCTATTGCTCCCTCTTCTGGATTAAAAAAAATGAGAAGAGCAGACGAGCACAGCAAACCTTTCCCATCGGAACAGCTTTGTTTGGAATAACTGAATGACCATTGAAACACCGGCAGAAATTGAATATATGTACTAGTGATCTGAACCCGGACTAAGGACAGACAGCATTAACACTCAAACTGCCACTTCCAGAGGTATTGATACAGAACATGCAAGGGTTTAAGCGGGGGAAACTAAGCTCCACGGCAGAAGAGCCAGCCTGGCAGTCAGCTGGTCCCAAAGAGATCCCACTTCTGAGGTGGCCGCTCTCAACATCAGAGACCCTGGCAGGTGAGGCACCACAGGTGCCTGCAGTCAGCTCTGCATCCCGAGGACCGCTGACTGAAAAACGATAGTTTCATGAAGTGTTTTGGTCTGACAAAGGAAAGCATGCTGCAAAGACCTAAACACCGCCTTTTTTTTTCTGCCCGCTCACTTCACACTCGGAGCTACTAAAGAACACAAGCCTAAGAGCACATCTGGGACTTGAGCAGGAAAATAATAAATCAACGCAGTGGTTTTTTTAAAAACAAGTTTTAGACCGTTTCACATCTGTAGTAGCCCAACACATGACATTTTTTTCTGAAAAAGTCACTACAAAAGCCACCCGTGACGTTTAGCTTCGCCGAGGCGCCGCAGCGGTGCAGCCCGAGCCGTGAAACGCTCGCTGCAGAGCCGCGTTACTCCGGCCGAAGGGGCGGCCGCGCTCCTCTGCCGCACGCCCGTTTCGGCACCCGAACACAGCGGGGCCCCCGAGGGGCCGCCCTCCCCCCCCGCTGCCTGACGCGCCGCTGAGGCGCGGTGAAACAGGGGGGACACCCCCCACCCCCCCGGGGGCCTGCCACGCGCGCTCGCGTCGTCCGCGGTGGAACGGGGAGCCGCCGCCGCCGCGCCCTCGCCCGGCTGCCCGGCACGGAACGGGGGAGGCCGCCCGAGGCGGGCCGGGGGCGGGCGGCCCGGATCCGCTGCCTGGGGGCGTGGCGCACCCTCGCGCCTTACCCTGGCTGAAGTCCTCATCCGGGTCCGCCTCGGCGCAGCGCGGGAAGCCGGGGGGCAGCGCGGGGCCGATGAGCTCGCGGGCCATGGCGGGGGGGGCGGGGGACGGAGACGACTGGCGGAGCGCGCATGCGCACCAGGGCCTCGCGCTCGGCTCGGGGGCGCAGCTCGGCCCCTCTCCCTCGTACCACTCCGCTTCCCCGCTCCCCGCCCCTCCGCCGCCGCGCTTCCGGCGCTTCCAGATGACGTAATCACCAGCGCTAGTCAGGAGAGCTTAACCCCTCGGCGAGCGGCTAAGCCCCGGAAGTGACGTGTTTTACAGCGGCCGCCGGCGTGGCCCCACGTGGTGGTGGAAGCACAACGCGGGGCAGGGGCTGCACCCGGGCGGCCGCCGCCGGCCTGACATGAACCCCTTCGCCTGGTACCCGCCGCCCCCGCCGGGGCTCCCCCCGCCCGGGCTCCCCCCGCCCTTCTTCTGCCCGCCGCCCCCCTGGGAGCCCAGCTTCTGGGCTGCCCCCGGGCCCTACGCGCCGCCCGGCCGCTACCCTCCTCCTGACAGCTACCCGCCGCCCAACAGCTACCCGCCCGCCGACAGTTACTCGCAGCCCGACGGCTACCCGCCCGCCGAGGACTACCCGCCTGCTAAGAGCTACTCGCAGCCCGCCGGCAGCTACTCGCAGCCCGCCGAGAGCTACCCGCCTGCCGGCAGCTACTCGCAGCCCGCCGAGAGCTACCCGCCTGCTGAGAACTACTCGCAGCCCGAGAGCTATGCGCAGCCCGAGAGTTACCCACCGCCCGCTGATAGCTACCCGCCTGCCGAGAACTACCCGCTGCCCAAGAGCTGCCCGCCCGCCAAGAGCTACCTGCCGCCGGACAGCTACGCGCCACCCGCCGCCTGGTACTCGCAGGCCTACGGAGAGGGACCGCAGGGCCCACATGCTGGTGAGGGGCGCGGGGGAGGTCGTCTCTCGGGCCCATGGACTCCTTCCCATCCCTCACCGGCGGGGACCCTGGGGCTGTCCCTAACCCTTGGGCGACGGTGGACTCACCCTCCCTCCAGGCATGTGCCCCGCTGTCGGTGCTGGTCGTGCAGCCTTGGCTCGTCTCTCCCCCAGGCCCTTCCCCGCCACAGTGGGCCCACCGAGGTAGCAGGGGGTGTGTTTTACTAGCTGCATGTATAACGGGGTCTTTTTTTTTCCTTTTGAAGGTGGAAGTGGCAATTTCTCACAGAAATGGCAAGGCGAGCAAGCGCCTGGGTTTAGTAAACATTTTCCAGAAGAAAATAACAAGCCAAAGGTATGGACTGGAGTCCCCAGCACGAGAAGGACATGGACTTGTTGAAGCAGGTCCAGAGGAGGGGCACAAAAATGGTCAGAGGAATGGAACACCTCTTCTATGAAGAAAGGCTGAGAGAGTTGGGGTTGTTCAGCTGAGAGAGTTGGGGTTCTTCAGCCTGGAGAAGAGAAGGCTTCAGGGAGACCTTGTTGCAACCTATCAGTACTTAAAGGGGGCTCATAAAAAAGATGGCGGCAAACTTTTTAGCAGGGCCTGTTGCGACAGGAGAAGGGGGAATGGCTTTAAACTAAAGGGGGGTAGATTTAGACTAGATATAAGGAAGAAATTTTTTACGCTGAGGGTGGTGAAACACTGGCACAGGTTGTCCAGAGAGGTGGTGGATGCGCCATCCCTGGAAACCTTCAAGGTGAGGTTGGCCGGGGCTCTGAGCAACCTGATCTAGTTGAAGATGTCCCTGCCCACGGCAGGGGGGTTGGACTAGATGACCTTTAGAGGTCCCTTCCAACCCAAACTATTCTATGATTCTGTGTCAGTGACAGTCGTGTGGAACCTGCCCCATGGTACTACAGAGACCCTGTACTCTTGTCTAATGTGCCTGCCCTTACAAGAGATGTAATGCAAACGTATGACAATCAGTCTGCAAATCTTGAGCCCGTTGAAAGAAAGATACAGTTCAACCAAATTCTAACGCAGATTTACCTTAGAAAAGCCCTTACCGTGGTGATGCCTGAGTGCCTGAATTACATTAGCGCTCTGTTATGTTATCGGGGCCAGACAGCCAGATCGCCCTGATGTGTGTAGTGGGAGAAGGAAGGATCTCTGCTGCCCTCTGAGCTCTTACATGTTATGTGAGAACAGGCATGGTCTGACCTGATAGGGAGGAGACTCAGGGCTGTAGCCTAGCTCTCCTCCCAGCCCTCGATAAACCTGTGCCAGCCTGGTATGTTTGCAGAAGTGATAATTGATGGAAAGGTGGTAGGGGAGAGAGCTGAGTGCAGGGCGCTTTTTTTGGAAGATGAGTGATTTGAACTTCGCTTTCATGTTATGTTAGCTTATCTTTGAAAGATGTTTTACTTGATGGCTTTATTAACAAAAATATTCATGAAAGTGTTTCACACCTACTTAAAAACAGGAATACCTTGTAATCTTGTAACTGCAATCTTGAGATGATTTCTTTTTTTTGCAGACCAAAAAGAAAAAAGAGCCAGTTTTCTCTCATTACTGTGATACCTGTGACCGTGGCTATAAAAACCAGGAGAAGTATGATGAACATATTTCACAACATAAACAGGTTGATGAGTTTGGCTTGTTTTATTTATACTTTAATTTTTAACTTTGTGCATGGTAAGTAGTTAGCTATAGTCACTCTTTGAATGGAAGACTTAACAAAGAGATTCCAGAGCAACAAAAAGTGTCAATAGGGGATTTTTTTCCAAATGCTGCGTGTAGGGGAGCTCTCAGTTGTATTTTTGGTTTTATTGCTGAAGTCATTTTAATGTCTTGTGAAGTTCTGCTAAGTCACCCCAGTGGTAGGAATTAATTCATTGACATCAGTGTAGCATGTAACATTTTTCGTGTGACAAGGCTTTATGTAGAAAACATATTTTAAAAATCCACTCCTTTATTGCAAAGAAATATCAAAATTTGAAATTGGAGAGTCTTGCAAATCTTTCTCTTAGGTTAACTTCATGTTATCTCCAATTATCAGGTATGTTGGCTTCACTGGTTATTCTAAAATCAGATGAAATTTAGAAGTACGCTCTCCCTTCTTACTGTTTTTACAATCAGGTTTGTTTTGAAACTGAGTAGCTCAAAAGTTCTGTATAACTAACTGCACAGGCATCTTACGCTGAGTTTGTTTGAAGTGTACTCGAATGCTTGTTTATAATTTGTTTGTGTAACTTGGTGTGTCTTAAGTTCACCCCCTTATCTTGCAGTGCACGGAAGAAGGTTGCAATTTCAGCGCACATGAGAAGATAGTTCAGATACACTGGAAGAATGTAGGTATCCCCCTGGGCCCAAAATATGAGTCTGTGCGACCTTTACTGTAGCCCCTTTTCTCATTCTTCAGAGGCTTGCTTTCATTCTTGTGGAAGGAAAATGTATCACCTCTGAATAGAATCTGTTGTAAGACAATGTTGTGGATGAAAATATGTTGAATACTATGGTGGTTTTTTTTAACGGATTCATTTTGTAATCGCTGTGTGCAGTCTCACCACTTTTGGAGATGAAAACAGTGTGATACTACTATAGTTGGCAGAATGATGCTTTTTTTTTTCTTGTGGGTTTTTTCCTTCCCCTTGTAAACACCTATGAAATACTTCTTCCTTAGGCACATGCACCTGGTGCTAAAAGAATAAAATTAGATAGTCCAGAAGAGATCGCTAGATGGAGAGAAGAAAGAAAAAAGTGAGTAAGACTTGTGACCTATGAATTTGTTTTCCTGTATTTTCCCTGTGTGATCATTAGATGACAGCTGAAAGGCAGTAGCAGCACGTGCTTGCTGCTGCTGTTCCTTGGACTCTGCAAAACTCCTGCGGTAGTGGTCTGTGTCAGAATGCCTGAGCCAGGAGGGTGCGAGCTGCAGAGACTATAATCATTTGGATGATTATAATAGAAGGCAAGATACCAACTGAGAAGGAGGTAGCTTTCCCAGATGTTTGATTTGGTACCCCAGGTTAGGTGAATGACTCATTCCTTTTAGCCCGATTGCTGAGACATTTTAGGTCAGAAATGTGTGTGTGTGTGTTTGCGTGGTGGTTTTTTAATAGCTAAGAAATCTGGAGCTCTTGTACTGACTATAATTGTAATACATCCCGCTGCGTGCAAATTTCCAGAGCTTAAGTTGTCGCAGTAGACCCCAACAGGGAGTTCTCCTAATTTTTAAGAACGTTCTGCATTGCTTGACACTTTTCTACTGAAAGAGAACAGAATCCATGAATGATGCTGTCTCAAGTAGTCTAACTTGCGTTGTACCGAAGGTATGAGGTATTCTCATGTAAGCAGTATTTCTCATTCTGTGATGTGAAGTGGTACAACTTCTTTCCCTTTACCAGGATTGAAGTGTTTAAAAATTCACACTGGACTTCTATAGATCTTATCCCACTGATGTTTGGGGTTCCCCCCCCCCCCCCCCCCCCCCAAGTTGAACAGATTAAAATCTGCCCTTTTCCAGCAGGTGAAAGATGCTGTAGGCTTTCCTCACTTCTGTTCCAGACTTGGAATATAGTCTTGTGAGGGATCAGTACACGGGTTTCGTTTCCGTGAGCAAGAGTCCTATATGCAGAGTGGGAAGTGATACAAATTTAATTTCAAGATCACTGGTGATGAGCTTGGGCAGTGTACTAGTCACCTATTTTTTAAAAATGAAAATAAACCCGGTTGTCTGATGCAGTCTTACTGATGGATCCAGCTTGCATTTATGTCAGAAAGCAATGTTAATGCATTCTTATTTTTAACCTGACTTCCCTTAAGTTTTTACACAATGGCTTTGTAAAAAAGGAAAATGAGTGGAATGTATGGTAGGAGACTTTTTTTATTGCCTCCCATCACTTTTTGCTGTGTTGAGAAGCAAAATTTCTCCCCATGTAATGGGAAGGAGCAAATCCCTGCAAGTTTAACATTCGTTTGGGCGTGGTTTCAGCTTTTTCTTCCCTTTGCGGTTCTGAAATGTGCAGTCTTTCACTATGTCAGCTCATCGTAGCAGTCAACTGTTGCACCTGCTGTTCATTTTTTTACAAATGAAGATAATCTGTAGGTCCTGGTGTGTGGTGGTTGATTTTTTTTTTTAAACAGCTTTTTTGTGTGTGTTTGTTTTTTTTTTTTAACCAAAAATTTATTTTTGTCCTGTGTTTAAAATGCCGTAGTTAACCAGACAAAAATTGCTTGTGATCTATGCAGGTACAAGTTTGGTGTTAGATTAGTTTTGGTTCCAAGGTTTCATTTTATTCAAAAGGTACTTGAGGGTTTGGTTTTTCACTTGCTTTCACTTTACATATTGCTGTCTTCCCCCTCTCCCCCTCAGTAGTGATACTCACCAAGTCTGTATTGCTTACAATACAAAGTGTTTGAACAGAGTTAGCAAAAACCAAAATGTCCTTAGATTTGTCTGTCTTGTGGCCCACGCTTGAAAGATACCAATACTTGTGTGCAGAGCCTTTGCTATTCATTTGCAACTTTGCATACACTTCTGTTTTAAGAGGTGTTTGGGAGAGTTCCTGTGTAGTGGCTGATGCTAAGGTTTAAGTTTTGAAATGATGTTTAAGGTACGTATGTTAGTACATGCTCTACTGTATACTAGAACATTAGGGAAGCAGGAACTGAATGTAGAATCGTGTTTAGGTACTGTTTGCTTGGGGAGTGGGTGCTGCAAGCCAAAGCAACCTTTATCTACAGTTAATTGTAAGGATGATACTCTCCCTGAGATCCTTTTTGTTGAGTTTCTAGAGAAGCTCATGGCACATACTGTTGTTTTTTTACAGATGAATATAATTTGGCTGTGGTACAACATTGTTGAAAGCCTTTACTGTGGCACAGTAAAATAAATGGAAATACAGCCTTGTAGTCAGGACCACCAACCAAAAAAGGCAATGAGATTAGGACCTTCTAAGCCAAGGCCACTAGATGGAGTACTGCTGTAGCTTATTTTGGTACTTCAGTCCTTGCGTGGGCATCTTGTTTAGCTACAATGGATGGGTGTAGAATTGACTACCTGGGTGGCTTTTCTTACTCTTTGTACAACAAGGAAGCTGTACTAACAGCCTTCTTTTTTTAATTAAAAAAAAAAAAAGGGGGAAAAAAGAGAGAAACCCAGCTGAAACTTTTGTGAAGCGTTAATTGGGTCTCCAGCAAAGCATCAGTTTAGTACTGAAGGTCTGTTGTTGACTCACAGTAAACATTGCATTGTACAGAGAAAAAAAAGGACACCAGAGGGAGTCTGAGCTATTAGGCAGTTGTGGTTTATGGTGACAGGAAAAAGCCTTTTTCTTTCTAGAAGCTCCAGTCAGAGTTAAGAATGAATCTTTTTAGGTCATTAGTAGTTTGTTTCTAATTAGGTTGCAATGATTTAACGCATGTGTTTCCATGCTGCATCCCTAACATTCCTGTCTTGCTTGTTCTTTCAGCTGTTACAAATAATTACTTACAGAGTTGAGATTTTTCTTTTTAATTAGCTGCTGTGTTGCTCAGTTGTGTATCCTGCTAAAATCTATTAGAAAGAGCCTGCGTTTAAAGTGCAGCCTTATTCACATAGAGGGAAGAGAAGGGGGAGTATCTCTGGATGAAGTATGCTGGGTCAGAATGCTGTTTTCCTGTCTCACATTCTGTACAATGCCCTGTTCATCGCTGCAGCCTTCGTGTCTCTGCTTACCTAAAAGGCTCTCTAATGGTTTGTGGCCCACTGAACCTGCTGAGCCAGGCAATCTGAAGTTAAGCGGACGACGACAGATGTGAAGTTCAGCAGGATCTCAGGGTTTCCCTGTGTTTTGCAGACAGATGGTTGTGAACTCTGACATCAGCTTTGGTGATTACAATTACTTTTCTTGTTTTGATTTGTCCTGTCTCTTCAAAGTGTTGAGAAATATGCTGTTTTCAGCATATTTTTTTCTTAAACACAAGTTTAAAGGGAATTATCTACAGTGCATTTCCTTAATGTGTCAGATTAAGGTATTGCTGTCTTCCCTTCTTTCCAAGTGAGATCTATGTCCTGCTAGCCCATATGTTTCTAACCAACTCTTCTTGAGCAAAGGTTATTAGAAAGAATGTGGCAAGGCTGCTCTGGTGTTAAAGTGAATTGTTAAACTTTTGCCTAGGTCCTAATATAACATTGGAGGATTTTCTTGATCTTGTGTGTTGCTTGTAAATTCTCACCCTCCTCCCCCTCTTTCTTTAATCTGTTGGGTTTTTTTGGTTCAGTTAGGGATTGACTGCTGTATTTCCTTGAAATACATCTCATAGGCTGAGCACGTGCTTAATGAATGAAGGCCAGTACTGTCAGCCACACCACTCTTAATTAATTTGTGGTTCTCTAGTTGAATAATGATAATCCTACAGTAGCTTGGAATCCTCCCTGGTGTTGTATTTGTAGTAGTTAAGTATGTAATAAGGAAAATAATTTCTTAGCACCTGGTAAAAGTAGAGAAGATGAAGCAAAGTAGAAGGAATGTATTGGTAGATCAAGGTAAGCATAGATACAATAAAGTTTACTCTGAACTGCAGGGATGGATTAGCGATAAAACTGCCTCAGCTAACATATGATAAAATCACACTAGAGATGCAATGCTTGATAAAATGCCTGGGAGTCTTAAACCAAGATTTTATCAGCTCTCTGTTGGGCCATCTTTGTTCCACTTGGGTTATCCATGACCCCTTTGCTGTTGGTGGTGCATATGCAATCAAGACCAGCTCAAGAAATTATTGAGGCAATTTGATCACAGTGCTGTTTCTATAAAGATGATAAACTTGCATAGTTCTGGACTCAGAAATTCATTGTGTAAACTGCTATAGAAACAGGTGTCTCTTCTGTTAGACATTGGTAAAGCTCTGTTTTTCCACTGCTAGCTAAGAGCTAGTTTACTCTGATGTTTATGTGAGCAAAACAGAGTATGCTGGCCTATAAAACATGTATGACTTGGCTAGTGCACTCATTTATTGAAAAAAACCACCTACTCACTAAGGCACACATTAGTGATTATGCTCAATGTCGCCATTCCCTGTCTCTGGAAACTTAGGGTATCTTTTACCTGCATGTCACTTTGTTGGTGTATATGTAATATACTTAGCCTGAAAACCAGTTTTCTGGTGTTATCGTGACAATTTGTGCTGAAAAACTTCCAGTTTGGATTACAGAAGTGCCTTTGCTTGGAGACTGCAGCTGCTATGAAATAGGGCTGCCTTCTTGGGCACTGCTGGTTCCTTCGTGAAATCTACTGTGCCAGACCATCACGTCCTGGTTTAACTCCCTCTTTTACAAGAAATTGCTTAGGTTTGTAAAGCCTTTGTGGTGACCAATGAAGCTGTCTGTAGTCAAGGTCTGACAGGTTGTTTACCGGACCTGGGTGCTGAGCTACTTCTGCTTCAGTGGTGTTTGTAGGTAACATTTTAAGAACCTTGTTTTATTGGGGGAGGAAGGCATGACTTCTGAGAAGGATTCAAACCCAAGTCAGCTCATTGGATTTTAACACATGGCCTTTTATGTGGAAAGATTCGGTATAGGCTCTTCCTTCTGCATCGTCGCACCTCTGTTCAGGAGCAGTCTTCCTAAATTTAACCTTCCTGAATAAGAATTCCCTGTATCAAAAAAAAAAAAAAAAAATTCCTCTCTTTTTGATTTTTGACCTCTCTTGAGTACTTTGTGGCTGTCCTTAGATAGTGAAGTTTGCAAAGTCTGCCATAAAGTTGTACCTCAAGACCATAATGTTTCCATTGTAGGCATCTGCCTCCACTTAGGGTCCAGCTGAATTTTGCTGCCTCTGTGGGTAGATCTAGCTGATGTTAGGAGGTGCACAGACCTATTTGTGCTGGGGCTGTGGTACCTCGTGAGTTGTGGAGTTGCACTGAGGCTGGTACGTCAGGGTGGGTGGGTAACTTAGGTCCACACTTCTTTGGTCCACTTGCTCCTTGCAGGGAGAACTGGGGTTGACTTGGCCCGGTCCCACCAGGACCCACTGGTGGGCTTAGCTCAGCCTCGTCGTCGCGCAGCAGAGCATCTGGGGAGGCATGAACCCAGTCTACCTCGTACTGAGGCTGGTGACCTGCAGACTTGAACGTCTAGAGCTTGCTGCCCACCAAGTCCTTAGGTGGAAGAATAAACTAGCAGATGCTCATCTGCTCATTGTGAATGAAATGAAACACTCTGTGCATGTGTGCTGTCAAAATAGGTACATTTTCTGCACAAGGTAAAGGCAGTGAGTAAAATGCTATTTAACATTTGAGGAGAGCTGGAGAAAGTAAACACAGCCACTACAGGTGCCTTCAGATGTGCTTTTGCAGGCATACTCGGACTTACGACTTGAGCTCTCTTTAGCTGTTAGTTACTGCCTGTGTCAACTGGAAGGGTGGTTTAGGAGAAATCTGTCTGTCTTGGCACTGAATCGAACCAAAAGCATTCATGGAGTCCATTACGGTGGCTCGGTGGAGGGAGTGGTAACTCATAGGAATGAAAGTGGGAGGCAGCCACATCTCAGATCATGTTGTGAGAGCGTGTCTGAATACGTCCTTAATCAGCATAACTACAGGAGCACTTTGAAGGCTCCTTTGCTCCAGGATTAAGGGTCTTCCCTTATGTCTTCTAAAAGAAAAAAAATTGCTAAGACAAGCTTGGGGCTCTTTTGAGCATAACTATTTATTTTATAGCCCTCTCCCCTCCTGTGAGTCTTACTCATGAGAAGGAAAGCACCTTATCCTAAAACTGTGGAGAGGTGCCAAGCGCAGGGGTCTTTGTCAGTGTGAAGCTCTTGAGATTAAATAATTCATTGCATGCTTGCTGTGTGCTGGGAGTGTTATAACATGGATGAACAAATGTAGCTAATGGGGAAGAGTGGAGATAAAATGTCACATCCCTATGCTCGCTTGAGCTGTATGGCAGATTTCTGGGAGAAATCCAATGAAAATAGATGTTGACAGCTCGTGTTCAAATCCTCTTAAAGGAGGCAAGTTCTGTAATGTGTTAGGTGTCTCTCATAGGAAATGCTTTTCATCTTTTTCCCTTGGTATGTGGTTGAAGCTGTCTTGCATCAGTGTGACGCTTAACACTCATGTTGTAAAACGGGGAAGATGCATGTGATAAGATTAAATATTTAAAGAAAGATACGTGTCCTTTTTGATACTATATATAGTGAGTAGCTGTTCTAAGTTTCTTGTTACTCCATTTTAATAGACTTATCAAATATTTATACTTTGTGTTTCTGTCCAGAAGCTGGTGGGGGTGTGCATGTGTTTCCCATTTACCACCTTTATCTCAAAGCACTGGGATTTAGCTAACTAATGTTTACAGAGCAACTGACATAGCCATTTTCAGGCTTTGACAGTAATTTGCAGCAGGCCTTGCATGTTAGAACCAGCGTGGCATTCGTCCGCAGGGAGGGATGGGGAGGGAGGAAGAGAATGGAAGAGAGGGATGGTTTGGGAGATGGTTGCAACAGTAGATTTGTTTTGATCTGCATGACTTAGCAATTTTTCTCGGAAGGTGGAAGAAAAAAGGGTCAGTAATTTTGGTGAAGTAGAGGTCAGTGTGCAAGCACAATACTGAATATTGCTCGAGAAGAAACTTGTGTGCTTTTCCTTAACTATCACATTAAATGAATCTCGTGCACCCAGAAGCTTTTCTTTTTTTTTTTTTTGATATTACAGGAACTCAGCAGTTGGTTTGCTAAAGGCATGTTGTACCTTTTAAGATCCTTCAAATACTCCAACTGAAGCACCATAAAAATAAAATTGCAGGACTAAATCATGCTGTTATGTGTAGGGACAGGCAGAGGGTCCATAAGCATGACTGAACTGTTTGTAGCTTGTTTGATGGTTTGGTAAATCTAATCATGCCAATTTGGTAGATTTCTTTTTTTTTATCTGAGTATGTAAGCATAAATGTACTCAGGTTTCTTGCCTTTTTAAGAAGGAAACAATCTGTTAAACTTCCATGAAACGTTTTAAAAATCTATTACATTTTTTAAAAATCTGTTACATTTATAGAGGATGCTGATGCTGGTTTGGTGAAGGGTGGATTGACAAAGTACCGTGAATCATTTAAGAGTCAGTGAATTTTTTTTTCTTCTAGAAATTTTCCTACGTTGGCAAACATTGAAAGGAAGAAGGCGATGCAGATGCAGAAGGAAGAAAGGGGAGAAGTGCTGACTACCCAACAGTTTGGGTAAGTGTTTTGAGACAACCTTGTTACTTTTCGCCTAATGAGTTCAGAAGTACGCTCTCTTACTGTGGTCTCCCAGCACTTACTGCCTCTACTGTACACACGATCTAGCTGCCCTTTAACAGAGGACAGGCCATTTGACAAACTGCAGATGTAAAGTTCCTTTGTTTACAGTGCTTCGTAGTCCACTTCAGTTAAATTAAACAATAATTGTATTAGAAATCTGATGTTCGTGCTGAATTTTGCGCTCTGGCTTGTGTGAGAAAACCACATTCTGGTGGTCTTTCATTAGATCAGCGTAACCTTGGTCTCTGAAAAAGAAATAATGGGGACAGAAGTCACGCAACATAATGAATCCACATAGTCTAATCCTTTAATGCCTGAAAATGGCCAAGAGAGATTTTGAGTGGATTTGGCTTCTTACTCTCCTTTCAGATAATAAATCAATAATCAAGTGAAGAGGGGAGGAAGATTTAACTTTATTTTCATAGCTTAAGTAGTGCTACTTCTTTATTCTACCCTCCATCATATTTATCTATCTGCTACCTTTGTTCTGGGCCTAATACTTAACCCTGTTGGATTTTTAGCTGTTCTCTCCCTTATATGGTGAATTACTTTCCAGTATGATCTTTGTTCTTTTCTCCTCCCCGCAGTGTCAGTGTTATGTGGAACCAGCTAACTTCATTAGCTCTACTTTAGGGCCTGTGGGAAGACTTTTAAAAAATGTTATAATGATCCATGCCCACAGAATATCACTTGTTTAAATGAAAACGACTGAGCTGGAAGGCAGGAGCAGACCCACTTCTAAGGGGCTCTTGCTAAATCCCACTTGCTGCTGCATGGAAGTGAAGCTGAAGCATGTCTCCTGCTTTTTTTTTTTGTTTTGTTTGTTTTTTAATAGGGAATGACACCAAACAAAATAAAACTTGCACCATGGTAAAGTGGTTGAACTAGTACAGAATAGGGTTCATGCCAGGCTAGTGTGATTTGGTAAATGGTTATAGTGCACATTACCTTGGTGCAGCATGTGCTTCAGAAGACCCAACACTGACCCACCCCCTCCAGCCAGTTGCCTTTTGTGACTTTGAAAGGAAGCATTGATAAAAGGCTAAAGCAGAAACTTCCTTTGAAAGATGTAAAGTTGCAGAAGTGCTTTGGACCCAAAGAACCAAACCTGGGCATTGAGACTAAAGCCGCAAACGTATGGAATTATGTTTGGAGGCTCTTATGAGCAAAGATGAGTTTTGCTTGTCACAATAACAAACTGCTTGGTGTCTACAGGCTTGTTTGGTAACTGTTGTGGCTGTGAGCTGTGTGCATTGTGTAGTCTTAAATGTCCATCAGCAATTCCATACTTATCTATTACATGTGTTAGTAACTTTATATCTGGAAAATTGTTTGGGAAAAACAAAGCCCTCAAAACTACAGGTTGTTTGCTGTTTGCTTTCACTTAGTGACCTTTAACTCTTGTTGATTTTAGAAAACTGTTCTTTTTTCCCCTCCCCTCCCTGAACTGCTAGCACTATAGACTTGATGAACTGTCCAAAAAGCTGTCGTTTCTGCTTTGTGTATCAACAGTAAAGATTCTGGAATTGGTGCTTATCTGGCAAATTTACTGATGCATGAGGCAAAAATAGAATACAGCTTGTTCTCTGCAAGCTGTACTATTAAAGCAAATAGCTAAGTAAGATTTAGAAGGGATTAGATACTTAACACTTCTACAGTGCTTTCCATTTGTGGTTCTCTGAAGTGCTTTACAACTGCTAATTCTCAGCATCCCCACGTGTGAGATTAGAGATGCAGAAGGACCACTTTGGCAGTCTGTGTGGTGTCTTGCAACAGCTGATTAATAGCGCATGGCTCTTTATCCCCTCTGAACGGGAAGTGAAGAGTACATCTTTCATGAGGGGAAGGCAGAAGGCAGATGCCAGGCTGACGTTTGTTGGGATGTGTTTGTGACCTTGGGGTTTCTTTCTGGGTGTTTGAGGCCCCAGGGAAATCAGAATGCTGTTTTTAACCCTTGGTCAAGGACAACACCTCTAATTGAGCCTACATTTGCTCAGTATCTTCTAGGTTATACAACAACATTCTGAATTTAGAGCCTGGTTGTACAAATTCAGAAATCCAGTTCTCTGTCTAGATGGAGTTGAATTACGGGAGCTAATATTAGCCTCCTTTTATGGATGAGAGACTGATGCGCAGGAAGGTGATGGCTTGCCTTTTGTGCCACAGAAGCGCTATGGTGGATGACGCTATCAGGGCTGAGCAATCAGTGTTGTTAGACACTTGTGAAATGACTGGAGAATGAAATGAAGTATGTTTTGTTGTGATATAAAGCCATTTTGAATGCTATGGCAGGCCCTGTTCTCCTCTCAAGAAGGACTTAATTAGGCTGGAAAGGTATGGAAGAGACGAATGTTGGTAATGGGAACATTTTTGTACAAGCAAAGAAGTGGGCGGCTTGGAAGGGCTGTATGATGGAGGTCTAGAAAGATTGCATAGGTGGGAAGAGGTGAACAGAATGCAGCTATACGCTGTTTCTTGTAACTCAAGAAGGATGTGGGTACCAAATGACTATTTTAGACATCAGAATAAAGACAAACCAAAATTAAGTCCTTCTTCACAGAATATTAACACCTTGCTGCAAGATCTCAGGGATGCCAGACATTTCACACAGCATCCCACAGCATGAGACTCAAAACCATCAGTGTCTTGGGAGCATCTCTAGTCAGAGAGGGTCTCTAAGTGGTACACTGCTGAAAAGTAGGCAAGCAGAAAGGTGACCATTTGCTCTGCTTTTATGCTCTTTTTTCTTTCCTCTTGCATGTTCCACTGGCTGCTTATCAGTGACAAGGTACCAGGTTAGAAATATACCTCTGAGACTCTGCTTGCAGATGCATGACTCTAGACCCAGGGAGAAGTTTCAGGAAGAAGCTTTTGCCCAAGTATGGTATTATACAGTTGACTAGGGGCTTGTTCGAGATGGTAGATCTTGTATGTCTTTTGTGGTTGTAATGTGCTGATGATTAGTTGCAGCCTTGTTTTGCTGAATTAAGTTTCTGTTGCTTGAAAATAAGTATTTTCAGGAAGCTTATGTTGTCACTTCTATATTTGCTTTTCTGTCTGGGTCACACCTATTCTTATATCTGTGGACTTTGACGAGAGTTTGTTAAGCTCTCCGGGTACCTTCCTATAAACATGTTTTGTGTTTATAGGATAACCTGGAAGATTAGTGGAACCAGCATGCTGTGCTCTTTCCATAATTTAGGACTTGTTTTAGGTTTTTTAAAACCCATTGTCCTGATAGAACTTTCTTTTCCTTTTCCATCCGAGTGAAAAAGATGAATGTCATGTTAGCTGGAGGCAGGAGTGGGCAGTTGTTATTGCAATTGATGGTGTCAGATGGCTGAATGGATTTAGTGTAGCAAGATCCCACTCTGAGCCGTAACTGGAAAAAGGAGACTTCAGCAGTGGAAGTATGCTTATAGCAGATGATTCCCTCTTAATTCCACGTTCCCCCTGTTTTTGGATGACTTCATTGATTAAGTGAAGGGAGTATTTGTTGGCTTTGTAATGTGAAATGAAAACACTATATCCTCACACTGTAGATGATCAAGAAACTTGCTTAGCCCTCGTACCCTTTGCCTTGTCAAAAGATAAAACTCATGAACTTCAAACTCTTCATTTGGGTTCCAGCTTTGTCACGTTGCCCTGCCAATGAGATGAGCTGTGACTACCTGTCTGGTCTGTCACCACGTGTTAGCTGAGCTGGAGTAAGTCCTGGCAGCAGGCTGTGTTGCTGAACCTTAAATGTGGGCCTGAGCCGTTTGGTTACGTCAGTTGATTTTATTCTCATAGCTTGTCATGTGTATGAGCTTTGTGTTTCTATTCTCCAGCAAAATGAAGGGGATGTGGAAACCTCCAGAAAATGAAGAGAGGTTTGGGCAGCAAGGAAGACAGAGGAGAAGACAAAGGCGCCCGTTCTGGAAGAAATTTAGGAAAAATAGTGGCGATTATAACGTACATAGAACTCAAAATGAAGCCAATGGACCAGGAAACAGCATGTGTGAAAAGGAACATGAAAAACAGCGTGCTTTGGCTCAGCCACACGTGAAGGACATGGACCCTCTTGGTCTTCTGGCAAACAGTGATGCTGGTAAGATGAAGGAACTTGGAGAATTTTTATTTTATGTACTGCTGAAAAGATTACTGAACTTTTGTGTAACTAACAACTTCTGGGGAGAGCTGGGAATTTAGAAAAGCATGTAAACTCTGTCCTTGATTGAAAGAGGGCTAACTGGGCACATTTAAAATGGGATAACTCTCTCTTAGTAGAAGATTGATGCATTGATGCAAGGCTTTACAGTATGCTTGCAGAAGAATGCTGGGGAGCCTGTTGTCATACTTATCTTCTCATTGTTACTAACAAAAAAAAAGCCCAGGATTGCTGTATTGTGGCTACGATAGGGCCAACAGGGTCAGAAGCTTGAAGGTAGTCCAACATCCCTGTGCCTAAAACTTGCACTTAGAACTTCCTTTTAAATGGAAATTTCTGTAGAGAGAGATCCTGATTCAGGACATGGTCTTCTAAGAAAATTTCCAGTGTGATTACTGTGAAATGTGGGTTAGCGGTTTATCTAAAGGAAATGGGGTAAATCTTGCATTTCAGGGAGCTTCTGCCCTAGTAGGCTTGGCCTGTTATCGGGGAAACTATCTCAGTAGTCTAGAAGTCTTTGAGATACGTGTGTGTGTCTGACTGAATTCATGTCCACGTGTGCTGGTAGGAGGAGCTAAAACTATAGACTTGGCTGAGATACGGTTTGGAAAGATGCTGAAATACGAAGTCATTGAAGAGGAAGAAAAATCTGATTTGGAAAGGCTGACACAAGAATGTTTAAGATACTACCAGCATTAAGCACTTTTACATAAGTTTGCTTGCAAGCCAAGTTGATCGTATTATAAACACACAGGGAAAATCTAGCAGACTACTTTTAAGTCTTTCTGATTTTTCTGTGAGAATTAGGAAGCATTAAATTTTGTTCTGTATCAGCAAAAAGTGCTTAATCTGAAGAGGAGAAGATGTTGGGAGACAGGATGTAGGAGTGTCTTGGATTTGAAAAATATCCATGCTGGATACTTATTTGTCTTAGCTTTGTATGTTTTAAAATACCTTATGTGCTTTAAACCAATATTTAGCTAACAAACTGGAGAGGGTTTCTGGGCTCTTAATGGAGCACCTCAATTCTATCTTTGTTTTAACCAGTACTTTACCATAATAATCTTATTTTATCTGTGATTTCCTGATTAGGAATGCTTTTTTTTGTCCAAAACACTTGGCTAGGAAAGGCAGCAAAGGGAAAGTGGTTCGAGCCATAGGGAAGTGATGCTGTAGTAACTTTAGGAAGGAGAAGAAAAGGAATAGCATCTGAGTTGTTTTAAGTTTAGATGCTGAAACTTTTGCTTGTTAGTCAGAGTTTTGGAAGTGCTGCCAAAAAGTCTGTGTGCAATATTACATGTTCTGCCATAAATACTGTACAATAGCCTAAGGGACATGCATCAACTTAGGTTGCTAAACCAATGTGTAAAATAAGAAAATCTTTATAAAGCCAGAAGAATGAAGTACTTCGGCAATCAAATTATTTTGTAAAGACTATTAAATATCCTGTTGTGGTTTTGAAATAACAGTATTTAGAATGTAAAAACAAATGGATTTCCTTGTACAAGTTAAGTGAATTACTGAAAATGTCAGCATTTTTCTTTTAATTCTAGGTTTTGCTATATTATCTAATTTACTCTTTATATTCTCCATATGTGTGTGTGTTCTGAAGTATTGCTGCTTAGTTTTTTTCGTGAGCATGTCTTGTTTCTACATCCTAGCAGCAATATAAACTCTGATGCAGTACTCTTAGAATATGGCATGCAAGCTGACTTATACTTTAGCTATTTTTAGCAACAAGGCTAGAATGCATCCCCTGGAAAGATGTCTGATGCTGACTTTTTCCTCTTGAAAACATTATCTTCAATTAATGAGTACAAGAACTCAGCATCCCTATGCAACTTGTTTTTTTCCACTAATCTCTGCATGTTGGGAAACTTTAAGTATGCTTAAATATAACTGTGTTTCCCCACAGCATCTGTGTTTTACTTAATGATAAAAAGTCTAATTATACCAAAGTATAGCTAGTAACTTCTGTTACAATAGGTTGAAAAGGACTGTGGTACTTGCTTATTACACATTATTAAAGCCAGTTGCAGTTTTTTATGCTATTGAGAAATACAGTCCTAACAAATAATAACACACACAATATAACTAAGTAGAATTTAAAAAAAAAAATCATACAACTGAAGTCCATGATTTTGCTGTATAGGTACATTTTGTTGGAGTATTTAAAACTTGCTAGCAGCAGCAGCCCTTTCTCTAGAGGGAATGTATTTTTTGCATAATGCATTCACTTAAGTTCTGTTTAGTGGCTAGTTCCTTCAAAGCTAAGAAATTGAATGGGAGATGAGAAAACAGAATTTTCCTCTTGATTTATAACCAGAAACCAGGTAAGATGATGAGCCTGTCAGGTGTAAAATTTTGAGGGATCTACTGACCAGAAACAGTGAGTTGTATTCCATACTGCTTCCTCCAAACATGTTACTCTCAAAGAGAAAATGTATTCCAGTAAATGTGTTTTCCTAATTTGCTAAAAAGCATATTAAAAGTAATTCTTTAAAATTTAAAGAAAATAAAAAGGCCTCCAACCCCAGTATGCACTCAACGTTTTGGATGAGATGAAAAAAATCAGCAATGAATCAAAATAACTTGGAATAAATGCTGGTTTTATAATTGCTTAAATATATGCAGATGCTCTGTATTCTCCACTAGAAAAATGCACAGCATTTAGCATGAGCTTCCAATGTAATTGCAAATTGGCATGATTATTAAACCAGTGAGAATCAACCTTTCTCAAAAAGAGCTCAAAGTAAAAAGAGGCAGGTCGGTAGTTTAGATAAATATCTGCATATTTATCTAAAAGTTGTTTTACCAAATGGCACGAGCTCAAATGAATCAAATTGCTAACTGTTAATTAGAAGAGAGTAGAGAAACATTTGTGATTTCAAAATAAGATCTCAAGAGTGTTTATTTCAGTAAAATCTTCTTAAGAAGTGTGAGGCAGCTTTCCTGTGGGGCAGGCTTAGACAGGGGATGGGAGAGGGCACAACTCTTTTTCTTTGTGAAAATAAGATTGCAACCAGTCTTTTTCTAGAAGACTCAACAGGCTACGAGTTTCTCAATGTTTCTAGTAGTGTTGTGTGTGTGTATAATGTATGTGTGTATATATATATGAAATTTGTATGCAGGTGTATTACTGAAAAGCATTTCCTAGTTTTCCTGCTAGCACTGTTCACCTGAGAGTCTTTCCAAGATTTTAATGCATATAGATCCTTTGTTTCAAACTAAAGCCATCACAATTCTGCATGTTTATTTTTAGGAGTCTTTTTCTGGTAGGGCTCTGTTTTCCTAGTATCCTCAATTTCAGCATTTTTGGTCCGCTTGCCTCCTATCTTCCTGGTATTCTCTTTTGGGGCAGTTTGAGACTAATACCTCACTTACTCATGCATGTCCATAATGCTCTGTGGGGATTTAAGTATCAAATGGTCTGAAGTACTGCTGAAAACCAGTCGTCTGCTTTGTAGCCTTGGTTCTCAATGTCCCTTATGAACTTCTTTTGCTATCCAAAAAATTATTTGCTCTTAAATTCTCACTTTGAAGGAGCCTAATTCTCCTTCCCCCCCCCGCCCCCAACTGGCTTTTGAATTGTTCTTCCCCGCCTCCGCAGGACTAAATCCAGCAAGACTTCAAAACATATTATGAAATCCTTTCTCTCTTTACCTACACTTGATAATAAAACCTATAATTACGTTTGGTATGTGAAGAAAGAACCAGAAAGCCCAAGCTCTTGTTCAGGAAACTTTTTTTTGCTTTTGTAGCTTTGCTGGCAGGACTGTAAACCAGTGGTGAGATGACTTTGCCACCGAATGTTTGTAGAGGGTAGGCAAGTGTGGGGTTTTTTTTTATCAGTCCACGGTGTTGAGCAATGGTGCTCGACATCAGTCTTGCATAGTGGTGAGATGGGGGTTTAGCAGCAAGGCTGGCTGTTGGCACGCAGGAGTATTGGGAAAAATCCCTCTTGACTTTTTTCTCCCTGCAGAATCCGACAAGGACGAAGCAGCAGCTGAAGACGGGAGGCTGGGATTGACTGTTGTTCCCAAGCAGGTCACCTCTGCCCTGAGTTCGTTGTCGGCCAACTATGGCAGCGCGTCCGACAGCGAGCCTGAAGGTGTGTAGGAGTGTGTCCTCTGCCCTTCTCCTCTCCCCTTCTCCCCTACATCAGTGCGCTGGTGTGGACTGCAAGTAATGATAAGATCTGATCACAAATGACCCTTCTTTGGGAAGGGTGGGGGGCTTCACCTCTTCTGTATTTGATCCTTTGCCATCTCCATCCAATTGTCCATGTCCCATTTATTTATAAATGCAGCATTTATGAGTGCAGTAGCCCAGTGGTAGCTCTTTACGGCTGCATCCCCAAAAGCTGCAGATTATCAGTGCCAGACAGAACCTACATAGTACTTACAATTTCTTGAGAAAAAACTTTTAACAGAAATCAAAGGTGTTGCAGAAGAAAATACAACAGGTAAGCTGTGGCTTATATTTAGCAAAGATGTTAATGTAATGCCGCTTCAGTGGCTGTATCTCCAAAACACTTGGCTATGGAAATGCCTTTTGATTTCTGGCCTGTCTACCAGTGCTGTAATTCAGAGCTGTCTTGTACCTGTTGATTTTTAGGCTTACACAAGTAAAGAGAGAATCTTGTAAAATGTTATGCACAGGGATGTTTTTGCGGTCTGTGTACAGGTCCTTTCCAGTTTGCTTTCAGTGACAGTGCATGCTAGTACTGGTGTAAGCCATGCGTAAGGACAGGCTGGGAGGAATAAAAGGATATGCCGTTATTCTGCTCCTCTTGTTTCCCCATTCCTCCCTCCTCCCAGTTTTGAGCACTAACCGGGGTTACTGGGTGAGCCATTACTTGTTCCCAGTATGGTGATAGCTCCCAGTCTCGGAGAAGCACCCGGGCAGAACACAGCATTTGTGCAGACAGCCGGTGCACGGGGATGGCCTTGTCCACTTGGCCTGTGCCACATCTAATGCCTTTCCCCCCCGCCCCACTCTCCTAGCCCATATGTTAGAGAGCCTCAGAGTTTCCTGAAAGATTGAGTGGTTCCCCCCGCCCCCCTTTGCTTGCCTTTTCTCAGCACCATCTTCTGGGTTGAAGAGACGGCATAAAATGTTTGGTTAGGGTGTGTGTCATTGAATTTCCCAAGCCTTTTTTCCCCAACTAGGGGGAAAAAAAAGCAGCCTGTCTTTAGTCTCACTTCAAATTATGTTTGAATAGTGCCAGAAAAAAACTGTTATGCTCACCCTGTGAATTAATTTCCATGTCCTTAAGGGGTTTTTCCGTAGAAGGCTTCTGGGTGTTGCAGTAAGACTTGAACTCTGTACTTGGATTTTGTGCTTCTCTGAGTGTATGCATCAGTGTATGGTAGAGAACTGCTGCTGCTCCTTGTTTTTGCAGATAGTCACTATGCCTTACTCGCCCTAGACAGCCTACCCAAAGTTACAGAGAGCATCTAGCAGGCAGGGAGTTGAACTTGGGCATCTTCTGCCCTAACTATCATGATTTTCTCAGCAGCCAAATTTGCAGCAAGTTATATTGTGAAACGGAAGCAATGTATTTTCTAAGTGATAACAAGGCAGTGGTTTGAAAATCTCGTTCAACTCTTACTACTTCTATTTTTCTTTTTGTATTGCAGAATTTAAATATTTTGTTTTCCTTTCTGTGAATGTTTAGAGATTATTGTTTGTATTTTAAAAGAAAACCCAAACCAAACAAAACCCTCCCTTCCTCCAAGTAAACTTTGAACATCTTCACATGAGGTTATGTGAGCAAGAATAGTACTAATGAACTGCCAGTGCATGGGGATATAAGCATGTTAAAGAGGCTTTTAAGTTTGAGATGAAAGTGTGTTCTTTTTCTTTAAGAAATCCCTGTCAAGACTGCAACAAAAGCTGAGAAAAACCAGGTTGTGCTCAGAAATACGCCTCAAACTACTTATGTTCCTTGGAGTCGAAACCCGAATCAAAAACGTCCGGAATATGCAGGCACGACGTTAAGAAGCTCGAATTCAAATGCACGTTCCCCCAGAGGGCCTGATAACTGGGGCAAGAAAAC
Organism: Aptenodytes patagonicus; assembly: GCF_965638725.1. NCBI lineage: Eukaryota > Metazoa > Chordata > Aves > Sphenisciformes > Spheniscidae > Aptenodytes > Aptenodytes patagonicus. Next base: position 194,623,174 of record NC_134949.1, on the reverse strand, counting down.
ATTACCTCTCCTTCCGAAGCGCCGTCCAACTCTGCTGGAAATGGTAACAGTCTGAGTGTTAAAATAATGCCTCCTGTACAAGAGTAGCACTATTTGTGAGCGGTTCCCCTCTTCCCTGTGGGAAGTTAGAGCAGTCTGTTAGCAAAGGTCCTGTCTTAAAATAGCAAAGTGAGCGTTTCACTCGGAGAAAGTGTAGATGCTTGAATAGACAAATAGAAATACCCTGGTGTGCATTCAGGTAATGACTGACTTTGAGCAAGAGATGACAACTTAATCATGTGCCTAAAATGAGCTGCACAAAGGACAAAACCTCTGTTCCTCCCTCTCCCCTCCCTGTGGTAGTATCCAGTAGGTTTTATTTGTGTGTGATCCCATCAGCCTTATTCTGATCTTCCTCCCTTTACTCCCGGCTTTGCTATTCAGCTGCCTTCCCCTGATCAAGGAGCACACAGTCTGTTCAGATGTAGTCAATGAGATCTTGTTGATAAGGGTGTTGGTGACTTAAACTGTAGAGTGGTGTTGAGCTGCAACCTGCACATGCATGGGTTTCTTCTCTGTAGGCATGTGTAGGCCAGTCTGAGGAAGCGACAGCCCTGGTACCTTGAAGATTAGGTTGGTGCCTCAGAAGGGTAAAAAGAGGTTTGTAGGGGTGAGTCCAAGGTGTTATGATTCTGTTCTCAGTAACAGTGCAAAGCATCCTGTTTGGAAGCTTGGTGGCTTTCTTTAGTATAAACAAAACTTTGAAGCTTTTATTGCATTTAGTAATGAAAAGCAGTATCAGATAGGTAGGCTACCCTTGTGATTCTGTAAATAGCCAGCATAAAGCTCCCCCATCAAAGGAAAGCTTGCTGTGGGCAGAGCACAGGAGAAAGCAGGGTGCCACTGACATAAGAGCTTGAAACAGCACAGGATGTTTAGGCAAGAGGTACCTGATAAGCCACATCCCAAGCTGCAGATGTGGGAGAAATCCCTTGATAGTCCTTTTAGCACATACTACTGTTGCTGCCAAGAATTAAAACTCCTAGTGACGGAAAAGGAAGTGTTTGCCCTTTGTGTAGCTCCCTAAGCATGCAGTTGTCTTTATCTCTTGCTCTTCAAAGTTGTTGGTGATCAAAGCAGTGAGGACTCTGGAAAAAAAAAGTCATACGAAGTCCCACATGCTGAGAGAAGCTGGCAGAACATTGGAAGCCTGAATTGTAGCTTGCCAGTATAGTCCATTTTGAAAATTGCATTTTGGTGGGGTTTTTTGCCTTTTAATGTTGCTCAAAACTGTTGTTAAAGGATGTGTACTGTGGCTGTGAATCAGAGGAGTGCCTGAGATTTGCAGGTAGGCTTCCGCTGTCAGAAATGGTCAGTGTATAAAAACCTTGAGGAAGCACAGTTGAAATTTTAGTGAGTCGCTGCTGAGAATTTATCCAAAAAGTAAGGAAGTGGGATTGCTAAGAAAAGGATGTTGTATCAGTGAAATGATGCTTTAAAAAAAATAGAAGGGGAGGTAGGAGAATAGCTGCGGATGTCTATTGGCACTCATTCGGCAGTGAGCTTGGGCACTACTAAAACGTGTTTATTGTAGCCATGCAAACAGTAATGTGCGTTTAGCCATTCTGTATGCTGACAAAATAAAAAGCCTGTGTAGCATCACTCCACTGATACCCATCCCTGCATTAAAAAATGTAATACAAAGATACAGCCTTTGATAGAGTGATGGTGCATCCCATCTGTGCCTTTATTTGTCCATTTGGGAATTCAGCAGTTTCTCCCAGTCTGGCAAAGAGAACATCACTATGCTGTCTCTTCTCTGCCCTAATGTGCATCTCTTAGTTCAGATGGGAGGTTTCTGAAGGCCCATTTCAGGTGTTGGCTGCTTGTAACACCTCTTAGTAATTAGTCTAAATGGAAATATGCACACTTTAAGGTGGCTGGTTAAACCACTGCTGAAACTTAGAAAAACAACAACAGAAAAGCTTCTCTGCAACATTACAAGCCGAATTTAGCTAGGATGTGTAATACAGGTCTCCTACAAATGATCAGGTAGTTACAGATTTAGCCATTTTAAACTTGTTTGTTCAGAGTACTAGTTCGGCCGACACTTGCAATGACAAAAGGTCCTTCAGCCTTTTTTTTTTTTTTTTTTTTAAATACCAAAATGAACTTTGAGGTTAAAGGAGATAAGGGAGGCCTCTAGCACTTTGATTAAGCTATTAGACTTAGGTGAATTATAGCCCAGACCAGTTACTGCTGTTTAAATCCATAGTCTGGTACCTGATGAAACATGCCCTTCCCTTGTATTTATAAGTATCTTTTACTCACAGGGGTTTTCTAATGAAAAATGCATGGGATATTAAATTACAGATACAGTATAACCTGGAAAGTGTAAAAGATGCTAATAGACTTGCTATCCTGATGTACTGGAATGCGGGGCCTGGAATGCATTGTTTCAGGTGTTAATTATAGTCCGTGATATGAGAACATCGTCATCTGGGTCTACAGTCAGATAATTGTGGGGGAAATTCCTGGTATTTAGGTATATTCCATGACATTCGCTACCACCTAAGCAAACTGAGACTGACAGCTTAATCCAAAAGATACCATGAGATTTGTCACTTGTTCTATCTGCCTTAGTGCATTAATGGCTCTAAATGAGCGGTGCTTAAACATGCGCGCTTTGGGCATGTGTGTATTTTTCATCCATTTCAGTGGTACAGTCATGTGCCAGTACCATAGTGAATCGTGGCCATTATGAGCCTCTGACATTGAAAAAGTGGTGTTTGATCACTAACGTGTGCTGCTTTGGTAGCTTGCTGCTGCCCAAGAGGGCAGCTCCCTCCCTGCCACCTCCTCTCCGGATGCCTGGTCCCACCTCTTCTTCTCTGCTGTGCTGGGCCTTTTGCTCACCCTGTTCAGTTTTTGACACCCTCCTCCCTGCCCCCCCCCCCCCCCCCCCCCCAAAAAAAAAAACCCAAACAAAAAACCCCCACCCCAGAACACCCCACTACTTGCTGCTAACTGTCAGGTTTGTTTTCTCCTGGCTGGTGAGCTGAACTGATCCAGTAAGAGGCCTGATGAGCGTGAACTGGTGTGAGGGAAGAAGGGGCAGCAAGCCCTTAGATCTCCCAGCCCAGCAAGCTGTGCGGTAGTGCTGTCAAACACGCTTGCTGGCTCTGCCAAAGCCCCAGTCAGCCGGTGGGAAAGCACCCAACGTGGGAGTACGTGGCTTTCCTGTGCTGTCTCTGGTAAGGCAGGCAGTCTCTCTGTGTGTCCAGGACTCGTGTGAGACAGCCAACTACTTAAATTCAGAGATGCTCAAAATTATTGAGTAGAGCCGTACATCTTGCTAGGCTTGTGTCAGCTACAGAGCAATAGAGGGAAATGTGCATCATCTTCTCTTCTCTTCTTTCCAGTTACTGGCCCAGGACATACGACACGAAAGGAATGTGATTTTGCAGTGTGTTCGATACCTCATCCGAAATAACGTGTTTGGACTTCATTTTAAAACAGAACCACAAGCTGAAACAGAGACTGAACAGTCCTCTGCAACCACAACCACAGCAGAGTCTTTGACGGACCAACTCAATGAATCTAATTGTTCTTGTAGCTCTGACCTTCAGTTACCAGGAGGAGAAGATGCATTGTTAATAGCCCAGGGTGAGAAAGCACGCGTGGATCAGACTTCACAGATGGCTCACTTGGCAGATGAGGACACGTGGGAAACCCTGTCAGTTCAGTGTAAAGAAGCACTGTAGATGATGTCTGTTGTGGACAAAAAAGCAAAGGCTCACCTTTTCTACCTGACTGATGCTTTTTGAAAGACATCAGTATAACAAAATAATCATTAAAGTACATACTGAAAGCTGTTAAAACCACTTTTCTGATCTGTTCTGCCCAAAGTGGCCGTTCCCTTGTGAAAAGAGCATCCGTGCTGAGTAATTGCGTTTCCCCATGGCAGAAAGGCAGCAGTGGCACAGAGTATGACCTTCCCTAGGGTAGGTGTGGATCCCCACTTTCAAGCTTCAGAGCTCTGAATGTTTTACCTCGTTACAAAATGTGTGTCAGTCCATCACCAGAGCCAAGTAGTGTTGTGGTAGGATGGATCTTCCTCATGTGAAATCATGGTCTGGCGTGTCTGGGAGTATCTGAGTGTCCAGAAGTATTTCAGCGTACTTTTGAAATGGTAATTCACTGCGTATTTTTTCCCCAGCTGTTATTTGATATACTATATCCAATATAAATGTAATATATCCAGTATAAACTGAAGAAATGAAATGGAAGATAAAACTGACCTGGCTCTAAAAGTACTGCTTGCACCAGGAGTCTCCTCCTCTCTGAACTAATTTGTTAATTGAGCAGAGAAATGGAAATGAGGGTGCAGACTGATGCAAGAAGCCTTTAAAAAAAATTAAATAAAAATATAATAATTGCTAACTGCTTGCATCAGTGCTAGGTTGCTGGTTGACCTCAGGTACCCAATATTAAGCCTTAGACCTTGCTCTTGAAGCAAACTCTTAGTGTTAAGAATATTATCAAAGTTTAGAAAGCTTACCGAGAGTTACTGGTTTGTCTCTCTTTAATACGCATTGGGAATATAATAGTTTGCCTTCTGGAAGAATGTCTTCCTTAGTACATTATTACGATGCTCCTACAGCATCCAGTGATTTTTTTCATAGATTTGTGCATACAACCATAGTGTTGTGAGCACTAAAAAAGCGTCAGCCAAGGTTTAGAAACAAGTTTAGTCTTTTGATTACATTGTGTATCTGTTTGTCAGAATCCTTCTTGTCAAGGGCAGGTGTTAGTTTGTCACATTGACACTGAAAACATGCCATGAAAATCTATTATCAAAACCTCCACTTCAGAATATTTCTCTGCTCTTTGTGTTTTAGTCATGGCTAAATGTTGGAGTTAAATCTCAGGGACTGATTGTATTTTTTTGTTCTTTTGTAGAAGTCTAACCTTCCATTCCACCATCTAAAATACGGAGACTCACATGAGCTTTTTTTGTTGCCTAACAACTGTATTTTCTTTCCTCTAGTTCCTTAACTTGTGCCATACATCTCATTTGTGGTGCATAGAAAACAAGAAATAGTTGAAAATTCTGTCCCACTGCTCTGCAGTTTATAGCTACGACTGCATTTTGTGTTTGTAATGCACTGTCTAAATTTACAGAATTATATAAATATCAACACCCTTGTAAAAGTTGCGTGTCTCAAGAATATATGTGCAGAATAGAAGCAGTGATCATAAACATTTATATTTCCAAGGCGGATGATGCATTCTTCCCACGATGGTCCCACGAGCCGTTTCAATCTCACCGACTTGCTTATGGCTCTTACAGTTCTACTGCGATGAAAATACCAGCAAAGGACTCTCAGCCATGGAGAACTGGCACTCGGCAGAACCTGATTTCAGAGTGGAGTGGTACCAGTGCTGTTGAAAGCATGGGTAACAGCTGCAGGAAAAGAAACGGATGTCTTAGGATTGCTACTAAATTGCACTTTAATCAGCCCTTAACGTGCTTCTGTCCCTATCAAATTGATGGCAGAGCTTTCTTTGACTGTACACTCTGACCTTGTGTTTAAAAAAAAAACAAAAAACAAAAAACAAAAAAAAAAACTTTAATCTGAATTCTTTATACTGTTGTCATTATGGACTTAAGAATATTAAACTTTCACACAAAACCAAAAGCTTTGTTAGAAGAAAATCTTTTTAAAGTCTATTTCATGTAGCTAGGAAGAGGTGGGTTTCTTTTGGGGGAGATCTCTACATGGCCAGCATGGCATAAATCAGGAGTTCTGACCTAGGACTTGTTGCATACATGCAGAATTGCTATTGTTCTCGTAGCGAACCATTTCTGCCAACTCATATAGCAGACACGTGGAGACATACGCTGCAGTGATGTTAAACCCTGAATTGCAGTCTTGGTCAACGAGTGGAAGGTCTCTGTCCCTTCCTTACCCCCACTTTTCTTTTCCTGTTCTTCCAGGCCGTGTTCAGACTTTCACGTGCCTCTTCCTGCTATTCAGGAATGTGCTTTCTTAGTACTCTGGCTTCAGCCTTTGGATAGGAAAGGTGCCACAATGACCCTTGTGACCGTACTGTCAAATGCCTACGGGCTTCTCCGGTCCCTGTAACTTTCCTGTTCTGGGTTAAGAGGGGTGGGTTTTGTTTACTCCTTTCTAATAAGAAACCTCTCTGTGTCTGTGTAAGAATGTGTTGCTTCTGACATGCTGCAGGAACCAGTGTCTTGATTAAGCTTTGTGTAGCTTTTAACTTTCTCATTGTTTTGGTGTGGGGTGGTGGTTTTGTGTGGATTATTTATTTTTTAAAGTTGTTTTTGCAGTGTTATTAGGAAAAGAAAAAATCCTACTTCTCAGGCTTTGTGACTCACTTTAGATAAAAATATTCCAGTGACAACCTTCACACTTCTGAAATTTTATTTTTATCTATCTTCTTTTATAACTTAGCTGCTGAAAATGTAATTGTGGGTGTCTAGTTTAAATTCGGTACCCTTGGGCTTTGGTGGTTTTTTGTTTGTTTTAAATCCATCTTGCCTACTGAGCTAGAACAGTTGAGAGAGGGGGGAAAAAAAAAAATAGTTGTGGTGGCGCAGCTTAGGCAATCTAGGCTTTGCTGTGAACAAAGTCACTTATGCTACAGCACAGCGGCTCCTGAGGTGAGGGTAAGGGAAATGAGTGTTGTGTGTTTCTAATCAGTATGACTACTTGGTCGGTGAGGGCTTTTGCATCTGATTTTACGTGTTGATGTTGCAATCCTTGCATTGAGAGCACAGGAGATGGGATGGTTCGATTAGCCCTGCTCCAAAGGGAGGTGTTGTCCCTGCTGTCAACGTGCTGATCCTCTGTGTCAGCTCCTTACAGCTGAGTGTCCCTCTGCTTCCCCTCGTTCCTGTAACCGCTAATCCAAGTTAGTGCAGTGCAGTCGTTATTCAGGAATAACAGTCATACAGTCCTAGCAGATGTTACATGTTTAAAAGTGTTGAGGAACAAATACAAATTTTTTTGGGCAGGTTGTTCTGTCAAAGGCAGAAGTCTGGGCTGGAATATTGCATTCCCCAAGCTACCTCGACGTGACAATCTGGCATACTATGGACTGATGTCATCGTGAGGCTGCTCTTGAATATCTCTAAAAACACAAGACAGTTGGAGAAAGTTCCTGAGGACTGGAAGGAAAGCAAATACCGCTTCAGGAGGATCTGGGGACCTACAGCCTCATCATCTTAACCTTGATCCCAGGGAAGGTGGTGGAGCAGATGAGCCTGGCAACCATTTCCAGACATACTAAGGACAAGAAGGTGTTTGGGTTTAGTCAGCATGGATTTATGAAGGAGAAATGCTTCATCAACTGGATGGTCTTCTACAATGAGATTACTTGCTTGGTGGCTGAGGGGAGGGCAGAGGATGTTGCTTATTGTAGCTTTAGCAAGACCTTTGACACTGTCTCCTGTAAAATCCTCACTGGTGAAGTATGGGCTGGATAAGTGGATGTGAGGTGGATTGAACACTAGCTGAAGTGCCAGGCTCAAAGGGTTGCGATCAGTCACCAGTAGGTTGAGGGAGGCGGTCCTTTCTCTCTGTTCAGCACTGGTGAGATGCATCTGGAGTGCGGGGTCTAGTGCTGGGCTCCCCAGTACAGGAGAGACATGGACATACTGGAGCAAGTCCAGTGCAGGGCCACAAAGATGATGAAGGGGCTGGGGCATCTTTGATATGGGGAGAGGCTGAGAGAGCCTGGAGAAGAGAAGGTTCAGGGGGATCTTATCCGTGTGGGTAGATACTTGATGGGGGAAGTAAAGAAGACAGAGCCAGGCTCTTCTCAGTGATGCCCACAGACAGGACTCGAGGCAAGGGACGCTAACCAAAATACAGGAAGTTTCTTTTAAATATAGGAAGAAACCTTTTTACTCTGAGGTGGGGTCAAACTCTGGCACAGGTTGCCCAGAGAGGTTGTGGCATCTCCATCCTTGGGGATATTCAAAACCTGACAGGACACAGCCCTGAGCAGCCTGCTGTGGCTGACCCCGCTGTGAGCGAGAGGTTGGGCTGGATGATCTCCAGAGGTGCCCGCCAGCCTCAGCAGTGCTGGGAGTCCATGGGCTGAAGTGGATGCGTTGCTCAAGATGACTTCTGGGTGTAAGACAACTGCTTTGGAATCTCTGCCCCTACTGAAATGATAGAGCAGGCAAACCCTGCAGGCTGCCCACGCAAGGCTGACGGGCTGCTTCAAGGATTGAAGAGAAAGTACCGAAGTCCAAACTCAGCGTCCTTGACAACAGACAGGAATCCGTGGCCTACGTTTGTCCTTAGTGTCTGCCTTTGCGCAGCCTTGGACTTCAGCTCCGTGCATCAGTTTGCAGAGAGGGATGCTAAATTCAATGCTTTAACTCTCCTTGTGATGCAGTTTGAGACAGGTGAATGAAAAATGCTGCATAAGTGTTGGGTTTTGCTGTTACTTGGTGAGGTGAAAAAGAGTTGTGTCGGTCTGGGTATTCATTGATGCTGTCTGGGAGTGCTCGATACCTAAAAAAACCTCCCACTCTCCCTACTTTTCATTACTTCTCTGGCTTATGTTGTGTGAGACTTTCTAAATTGTCCTCTAATTTCTAAATATACCCTTCAGGCAGCGGCTCTTGTTTGGTAAGAGCTTTCTTGGCATGGTATAATTTTTCCATCTTTTTATTGTGTATATATAAAGGAAGTTGTATAGACTCTGTATGGGCATGGGCTCTTGTATAAAAGCAATATCAGCTCAGTAAAATAAAGCTTGCATTGAGGAGTATCTGACACATCGAAACACCAAAGTGGTCACAGGAGCAGTTGTTGTTTGGGGTGAGGGGAAATCCAGCACGGATTTCAGCTGAACGTTTTCTTTCACGTTAACTAACATCATCATGAAGACACTGATCTGGGTCTTTGTTGTGGGAAATGAGACAAGAAATTGGAATGAATGCAATATGTAGTCGGAGGAAAAGAGCAAATTGGTTTTCTATTTGTCACAGCAAGCCAGGTACCAAGTATGTTAAACCTGCTTCCCCCTCTCCAGTCTCACCTGTGCCTGGCTCCCTGACAAACCAACCAAGCCGAAAGGGTGTTGTATAGTTTCCTGATTTCTATACTAGGGGTACAGTTTTCTGCACCGTTACGTGAGTGCATGGGCAAACGGGATGGCTAAAAAGTGTCTCCCTCACTTTGTAGTAAAAACCAGTGCTTTACTTTCTAAACACGGGTGATCTGCCTGAATTGTGGAAATGTAACCTTGGCTTTGGGGAGGCTGAAAGAAAATTGCCACCATCAGTATTTGTCTGTGCTGATCCGCTGCTCTTGTGACCAGCGGGCGTCTGTTCAGACCGGGGTGCCTTTTAAACTCTGCTTCCTCGGCAAATGGCTGGGGCGAAATAACTAGGTTTCCCATTGGACTGACTTACGGGTGGATCTGGGCAAGTGGGATCTTTTTTCAGTTCCAGAGATGGCCTGAAAAATCCCTAAGTGTGCCGGTTTGTAAGAATTTCAGAGCAGATTTCTTTGTAATGTCTGACCAGAGTATAACATTTTTGAGACATGGGTTTCAGAGTGGTGAAACCTTTCTTTTCACTTGGGACAAAGGCTTTTCGTTTCCATTTTAACGGAAGCGAGGAAGCCAGAGCAGCTCCTCCTCGTCGTGGGAGAAGGTGACCCCCCATCCCCAGGCTCCCGGGAGAGGGGTGCTTGGAGTGGCGCCCTTGGGGCGTGTGGGGCCAGCCGGTCCCATCTCCTGCCTCCCCACAACTCTGCTTGGCCCAAAGCGCTTCCCTACTGGCGGAGGAGGAACCAGGCTGCTTTGCCCAGCAGCTGAATCTCTCACCTGGGAGGCTGGACCTTTTCAAAATGGGGCGGGGGGGGAGAAAGCCAGAGGATGCTGGAGAGAGGCAGTGTGATGCTTGGAGTATTCCTGGGCAGGGAGACATGGGAGTCCGCATCCTCAGGATAATCCCCTCCTGAGCAAGTGCTTTTGCTGACTCGCCTGCTAATTAAAGCTGTCTGCTTCCTTCTCCTCCTCTGCCCGGGTTGGGGAGTCTGGTCCACGCTCTCTCGTTCGCTGGAGCTATTAAGTAAATTCAACCTGAATTTGAAAATAGCAGTGGGATTACTTAAATCACATTTCTCAGCAAGTTCGCTGTTGCTAAAACTCTTCATCCTGCTGTACTTAAATCTAAACCCTCTTCCTTACTTTCATTTGGTCTCTTAGCCAAGAGATTTTGACTTCTGAGGGCAAGATGTCAGTATTGTACCAGGCAATGTTGCAGGGAAGGTGATTGCATCATATAGCAACAAAATGTTATTGCAGCTTTCCAAAAGTGGAGGCTGTTTCCCAACCTTTCTATTAAATCCAATTCATTCTGAATTTTGGTGCCTGTCTTGTCTTTTGTGCTATTAGGTGATACTGTTGATACAGATTTTCTCACAAGAGATAATGAAATTTGTCTGCCCTTGCACCGTGGAGAGAAAATACCAACAACACAGGAAAGAGATTCCTTTTTATTGCCCTTTGGTTTCATGGCCAGGAGCACGTTTTCCATCTCAGTTTCAGATGAGCATTTCTGAGAACCTGATGTGTGTTAGCTGGGGACCTCCATCCATGCACAGGAGCTCATAGCTGGTGTCTGAGCTCCTGTGACACCCTCTGAGAAAACCCCAAGACGACCAGAATCAACACGTCTGGTGCTTTCCAAGGAACAAGGGTGGTGTGGAGGGAGCAGCGTTTTGCTGCATGTATCTATTTTTAAAGTGGATTTAAAAAACGCTTGGGCATTTCGTTTGAACATAGATATTGGTAAAATAATGTAAATTTCCAATATTTACGAGATTAATATCCTCATATTGGTGGTGCTGGAGCCATGTCAGACAGGTACCCCGTCCCCTTTGCCTGTGGGAGGGCTCCCCACCTTCTGGCATGGAAAGTATACAGGGGACCCCTGGTGTAAGCATCTTGCTGGAGCCTCTGCTACACAGTCAGATGTGGCGTAAGAAAAGCAGTAATGTAAAAAGTGATTATCTTCTTTTGGAAACAACTGAATCATTGTCGTCGTCAAAGTTAGAGGCAGCGTGGGGCACAGGCTGTTCTCGGTGGAGGATTACGAGATTCAGTTGGGATTTAGGGACGGAAATGCACGCAGGATTTCCTTTTTAAAAGCCCGTGCTTAAGTAGCTGTTTTGTTCCTATGCTAAAAACTAAAAATCTCAGGCTGGTGGGCCGCTTTCTGAATTTTTGGAGTGTTTTGGCTCACCCTACGGTGTGCCACCAGCAGCGTGACATACTGGCGTGCCGTGCCACGTGCTAGAAATGCTGCTCTGTAGTGGAGTTTCTTGCTGAGGGTGCTGCAATGATCTCCTTAATTGAAATATCAGGGTATGCACAGATAAAAAGGTGGGGGCAAGTCACCTGTGGAGGATAACACCGGATGCCAGTACCTGCCTGCTACCCCTCCGGCCCAAGGGAAGGGGAGCGCTGGCTGGGCACAGGCAGCTTGAGGTTTTGGTGCGAGTCCAGATGATGGTGCTCCATCCCATTAAGCCAAGGAAGCCAAGACATCAGTCCACTAACACATCTGGGCTGCAAGGCCAAGGCGACATCCCTGTGACCCACTTTGAATTTACCACTTAATTCATCTTCTCCAGCGCTATAAATAATTCAGCCTGAGGCAGTTCAACGGTGATAAATAGGACAATAAACCTCATGCTGCAGCAAAGGCTACAAAGAGAGCAGCACTTTTTAATTGACTGTTGCGCGGTGACTAGGAAAAGCAGAGAAAACTCACTCAAAGCGCTGCACACAAACATCACCGAGCACAATTTCTTTGATGGCTTTGAAGTTTCCTAGAGTAATTCAGCCCTTATCAAAGGACTGTGTTTCAAATAATGTTGGAGGTTTGAACCAGAAGATTACTTGTGATCCCAAAGTTTTCGCACAAACTAATTTAACCTCATAGGACCACTGTAAAGGTCCTGTTTTATATCTGGTAGGGTCTCTCCTCGGTCTACTTCATTCATTCTGCCTCCGTGAGAGCCCGGTAAAACCTGAGGGCTGTAGGTGGGGAGGTCCGTAGCTCTGGCCACCAAGCCTTGTGCTCAGACCACTGTACAACACCCATTTCTCAACTGAAAGATGTTTTCTTTGCCCTTGACACCCAGCACTGTTAGTTGGGTGTCCTTACCGCCCAGGTGTGAGCTGAACACAGGAGCAGCAGCAGTGGCTTTGCGGGGTTGAACTGGGAGGTTGTCCCAGTGAGGGTCATCGGCTGTTTAAAAGCTGTCCCCGGCTCATGGTCCTGCTCATAACCGATTGCCACCAACACCCCTGGTCTCAAGGGAAATAACGACCTGCGCTGTCCTCTGGGCTACCAAGCGAGCCTTGAAAGCAGGACCGAGCCGCAGAAGGCTGGAAAGGGTAGCGTATCCCTGGGTTGCCGTGTGAGCTCGTGCATGTCTGAGCGTGGAAAATAACCAGGCGTGCAGGAGGCTGGGTTTTTTGGCAGCGGAGCAGAGGCACAACATTCCTCCCTGTGGTTCTGGGGAGATCTAGTTAAAGCTTTCTGGCTCACTAGAGCCACAGTTGCATCGTCTGAAGAACATCCCATGCGTTACGATTTTCTGCTTCCTGATGAATTAGGCTCAGAGCTTTAGAATTACCGGGGTTTTTTATGTGCGCCTATATTTAGCTTAATTTTTAATGGTCTGCTAGACTTCTCTGTAGTTAGCTAACGAGATCTGGTTCAATAGGTTACTGTGCTACATCCGTGTCCGGTTTGACTTGCAGCTATGAGAAAACCGGGGCCAGGCAACCTTGAACCCTGCATTTGTACACTGCTTATTCTGCGCTTATTCTGAGCAGACATGCTTCTGCTCTTTCCCCTGATCCCATCCAAGCATGGAGTCCCAGGGTGGCTCATGGGAATGGCCTGTTTAATTTTATAAGCCTGGGATTTCTGCTTAGTGTCATGGGTGGTGGGGATGTAACCGGAGAGGAGCCGAGATCCGGCAAAACCACTTCTTGGCTGTTAATGGCTCCAGGGAGTAATGATAGAAAAGGCTTCTCCAGCCTGCGTCTCGTGCTCCCCTGAGAGCTGGGATTGCCGAGTAGCCTGAAATTTGGCCTGCTTCAGCAGGATCTTGGCCACCACTAAGTGAGGCATTATGGGGCATGATGTGGGAGAGGAGGGGAAGGAGGAGAAGGAGATGGTTCAGTCTCTGTAGCCAGCCCAGCTCTGATAGATGACTTTGGGAATGCATTGCTCTATTAAGGGCAAGCAAATGAGAGGGTGCTGACTTATAAATACCCACAATTTCTTGGGAGAAAAGACCCAAGAGGCAGATGGGCAACTAGCCATCGGTTTCTGGACTCAAGAAGATGCTGTTTATACCAGCAGCCAATGACAGTATCTAAATATGCATGTAGATCCATAACTCCAGCAGTAAGCATCAAAAGGGTTAACCATAATAAAAACCTAGCTTGGTATTGTGTCTTTTCACTGAGAATCACTGAAGTAGAGATTTTCACTCTGACCCGTGTAGTTGAGCTCCAGTCACCTGAAAGTCTCTTTAAATTCAGGCCAGCATCCCCCCAAGACAGCACAGATGTTTTCTAGCTCTTTCAAATTTGTATTAAAAATGCTATACCTGAAGCCATTTTGATCAACTGGTATTTGCCATGTTCCAAACGAGAGAGTAAGGTCGCATCCCACCTGATCTTGGTAAAGTGAGACAGTTTTGCTCACGGGCTTTTTTTTTTTTCCTTAATGGTTTTAACTGCGCCACCAGGAAAAACTTCATCATTGCCTTCAGCTTCATGTAGCAATACATCAGAGAAGGAGCATAAATTCGGCGGGCTAATGGGGACAAAGGGTCATGGGAGTAGACCTTGGCAGATAAGCTGATGTGCGGAGCTTGGTCGGTACCTGGGTGGGTAATATATCACAGCTGCTGCAGAGCGAGAGGCCACCCTCTATTGCAGCTGAAATGGAAACCCCTGCAGTAACGGAGGTGGGGTTTCTCAGATGGATGGTGGTGGGGTGAGGTAGATACGGGAGGGGGAGTTGTGGGCACTTGCAAGTGCATGGGTGGGGGGAGGCAGTGCCTCTGTTTTTTTCACTCAGGTGAGTCTAATGCCTAAAATCACCTCCTGATCTCAACAAGAGATGCTAAATTCAGTATTAATCTTCAACAATTTGCTCTCCTCAATGGATAAGCTTTGGCCTCCAGAAGTAGGACCTGTTCCTCTTTGGGACAAGAAGCCCTACTATAAGAAGCCAAACCCCTGAAAGAAGCCATTACCCCGGTCTTTCTCCCTGACGAAGCAAACATCTCGCACTTTGTGTTTTCCATGGGAGGTGTGCTCACCCTGGATACATCTTTAGGGGATCATGTACCCTTTGAGTACCTTGACCTCAAATTCCTAATAGAGGCGTTCTGGCTTTCAAAACAAGGATCCCTTCTTTCACCTGCAGGGGTCATGACCTTATAGCTCTTACATTCATGGGTTCTCAGAAATGAAGCTGATGGGTGCTCTGTCAGCACCACTGTAGGTAAGAAGGTCCAATGGGGTGGTGCTGACGTAATTTGTAATCAATCACATAATTTGCAAGTGGCTGTGTAGCGTTTAGACAGGTCATGGCACAAAAACACTGCTTGAAAAATTTAGCCTTGGGTATCTCTTGTGTTCCCTCTGCAGCAATGTCTGTCTGTCTGTCTGTCAACCCCGTACCCACCCTCCACAGATCTTCAAGGCTAGAAGTGAGTGCTTGGTCTGGTTTGCAGGTAGAAGGATCCCAACAGCTCAGGAAATTGTCTTGGAGGCCTTGAGAAATGCTGTGGAGAGCTTTTAATCTTAACAGGGTGGAGACCAGAGAGTTTGGAAAGCAAAGCAAATGCTAGCAGGCAGCCAGGTTTGGAGGGGAAGGGGATTCAGGTCAGGGGAAGACACTCCTGGGTTAAAATGCATTGAATTGCAAAGCAGTCCTTTAGCTCCAGTGGGAGCACAGCGAGATGTACTCTGTACCAGTACCTTCCTCTAGCAGGTCCTGAGAGCAGGGCTGGTTCGAGCTATTACTGAAAGCTCTGAAAAACTCACCCCTGAGGGCTAAACTATAAAATTACTCCTCACAGCCCAAATCAAAGATGGCTTTATAAGTGGGAAGGAGTCTTGGGAAGACCCTAGGGGAGCTGTGGCTTCCTTCTCCTTTCCCTCTGTTAACATTGCCCAGTGCGGTGAGCGTTCATGCAAGAGCTGCCGCGTGCGATCTTCCTCCCTCCTTCCCCCATCAGCACTGCAGCTGCGCCTAGTGTCATAGCTTCCCATAATAGCAGCTATAACCAACCCTGTAAATCAGGCTCTGTAATTATGGGACCCAATGTGGAATAACAGGATGAACATATCGGTCAGCAGCCACTTTGAGGAAAACATGCAAAGACACTGAGGGGCCCCAGTAGGTGCTGAAAACAGTCCATACCGAAATCCTGGTTGTCCTAACAGTTTGTCTTAGCGGTGATTTGTGCTTTTGCTGTCTCCAAACGTAGCTGAGAATCGGCTCCCTCCTTCTCACCCTCCTCTGTTACCTTCTCAAAGGGCAACTGCAACCACACAGCGAGCCACATCTCTGCAAAAGTTTGGAAATGAAAACAATGGGTAGGGCTTCGATTTCCCTCTCCGGCCTCTACAATGGACGTTTGCAAAAGTGTCCCGATAAAAAGCCCTGGTATTCTGCAGAGCACTGGTGTTGCATCTGAGAGCTCAAACTCTGTGCTTTCAGGCTTTTAGTCATTGATAAACAGAGCGATTACACGCTTTTTCTGGATGTGCTCTCTCTTCTGCAGTGTAATTATTTGTTGCCATGGATATTACTTTGTCTTGAGAGACTGTCCTGGTTTCGGCTGGGATAGAGTTAATGTTCTTCCTAGTAGCTGGTACAGTGCTGTGTTTTGGATTTAGGATGAGAACAATGTTGATAACGCACCAATGTTTTAGTTGTTGCTAGGTAATGCTTACACTAGTCAAGGACTTTTCACCTTCCCATGCTCTACCGACTGAGAAGGCTGGAGGTGCACAAGAAGCTGGGAGGGGGCACAGCCAGGACAGCTGACCCAAACTGGCCAAAGGGACATTCCATACCATGTGACGTCATGCTCAGTACATAAACTGGGGGAAAGCTGGCCGGGGGGGCCGCTGCTCGGGGACTGGCTGGGCATCGGTCGGCAGGTGGTGAGCAATTGCATTGTGCATCACTTGCTTTGTGTATTCTTATTCTTATTCTTATTCTTACTATTATTATTTTTTTTTTTTAATTTCAATTATTAAACTGTTCTTACCTCAACCCACGAGTTTTCTCACTTTTACTCTTCTGGTTCTCTCCCCCATCCCACTGGGGAGGGGGGAGAGTGAGCGAGCGGCTGTGTGGTGCTCAGTTGCCAGCTGAGGTTAAACCACGACAGAGACACATAACCAAAATGGATTTAAACAGACCCTCGTGGGTCAATATTTCCATAGGAACAAATGCACATCTTGAGGCTTCCTAGAATTATTTCACTTGTCCCTGATGCAAGGAGCATGAAGCACCCAGAGCTTCAGCTGGAGAGGTAATGGATGCCCCTTAACTGTAAGGAAAGAAGGAATAAATTTTGTAAATTATTTTGCCTAAACCCAGAAAGGTAAAGGAACCTCTCTGATCTCAGCAGCCAGAAAGATCAGGTAGAAGTTTCTCTATTGTTTCTTCCTGACAATTTGAAACTACTTTTTCTTGCCAGCCCTAATTTTTGTTTTTAGAAGTGCCCTTCGGTCTGGGGTTTCCAAGATGTGTCGTATTGCAGCTCATAAATGGACTTGTGTTCTGGGTGAACAATAGTTGTTACTGTTTAACACAGAGATTTGATAAAATTTGCTAATGACTGCTGCAGAAAATGGGCAGATCGAGTAGAGAGAAGTTTTCAGTTTCTACCCAGGAGCAAAACTCCCACTCCCTGGCTTATGAATTTCATTAGGTGGAACTAATTAAAGGGATGTTTCTTATTACCAAGATGAGAAGCAGTCCAAGAGGAGTCCAGGGAGGTTTGTACGCTGCAGCACAATTGCTCCGCTTTTAAATGCTGTGAAAGCGTTGTGTCCTATTTAATTTGACATTCCTTGTGTTTGTTTCTCTTCGTGACTCATAGCACAACACTGGCAGCAGGCCTAGGAAGTAGGTTATGGGATCTGGCGTGGGGACACTGGTGGATTGTATTCCAAGTGTTGTGCTTATATTGCACCACCAGCCATGAGAGCATCCAGCAAACTGCGTTTGTACTGCCCCGCAAGCTGGTGGCTTCAAAAATCAGATTAACAGCTGCAGCAGTGGGCCAAGCCAGGCTTGACTTAGCATTTAATTTGCCACATGTCTTAGCCTAGCTTGTTTATTGTGAAACAATTTTAGTACGTGAATAAAAAAGCTCTGCAAAACATGCACTTCTTCTCCTAGCTGTTGTATTCTGTTTTTAAGCAATAGGTTGATCCCTTCCAGCCTCTCACCTGTCCCTCGACAGAGATGCTGCACTGCAATCATCAGACCTGAGAAAAAATAAGGTGATCAAGTAATTGTTGATAGAAATTGCACGAGGGCTCTGATTTCACCCACTGATGGGAAGTAAACACATTCATTTTCACACTGATGGGGACTTGATGGCAAGGGGGGGTTATGGCAGGTGGCAGCAGCTCTGCCTCAGCTCTTCAGCTCTCGGTCTCTCTGGTACGGCCCGAGAGCTCAGATCTTCGCTCCCTCTGGCTTAAGCTAGTTAAAAGGTAAGGGCATCATGTTGCTCTCGGGGACACTGAAGCCAAAAACGCTAGTGGTATGTCTTAGGAAAGACTGGGTAGTTTATCTAGCATTGCTCTTAATTTGGTCTTCTGCAGAATAAAGAACTCACAGCAAAGCAAATAAAGTGTTTAGGAGGGCACTTTGGCTTTGCATGGACATTTCACGACCAATAAAGCCAGCAGGGCATAAATTACAGCTGGATGGTAGGCTATGTCAAACCCCGCTTCCTTAACCCAACCCCTCTCTGTAGAAGGACCCGAGTTAGGATTTAGGTTGTCTATCTTTCTTTGCTGATTTCTTCTGAAAGAAGACAGATGATTTCTTGCAGCTCGGTGACAGAAAATGAGTAATGTTTGGGGAAAGCACCACCAGAAGTGATAATTTGCAAGCAGAAGAAATAAAAGCGTCATTAAAAGATATTTGTCTGTAGTGCGTATCATAATCACGTTAGTGGCTTCTTGTGTCGCTTAAAATGGTGTGTGCATTTTGCAAGGCAGATACCAAAAGGGTGTGTGCATGCCTGTATGTGTTCTGCTGGATACAGAGCTAAGACCTCAACTAAATTAAATTTGGTTTAGTTTTGTAAATTTATGGGGAATTTACGAAGTGGCAGGTCAAAGGCAAGATGCAACATTTGTGCTGGCTTACGAAGATCTGAATAGCAACATGAAGTTTGAGCGATCCAGGATTGATTTTTTTAAATATTAACCAGAACTCAGCTGAGCAATGAAGCAAAACAAAAACTATTTCCTATTGCCTTTCTTGGGACTTGCTTTCTTAAGAAAAGAGTTTCTAAAAAGCAGGCCTGGCCTTCAGGATGACCATCCTGAGGTCAGCAGGAGCAGTGCAAATCCAGCTCTTCTGCCACTGTGCAGCATCCAACGCTGCGAAGGAACGGGAGTTTCCTTGGGAATCCAAGGCAGCATGTACCCATCTTCTCAGGTGTTCCTGAAAATGCTTGTTTGCATTTTATCATGCTCTCAGGCACTCAGGGAAAATTTCAGAGAGCACTTAATTCTCCCTGAACTGAAACGTCTCCTTTTTTATTTTTTGCAAGCCGTATGTGTGAAACAGCAGAGTGTTGTTTACTGTTGGTGAACTCACACCAGCTCCTCTCTCCTTTCCCACAGTTGAGGACTGCCTGGTGGGCCATTCCCCCCCTCCTTTATTTATAGTTGCACAGTGAAACATCTCTGGGGCCGCACGAGTACTGGAATACATGGAAAAAGTGAAATTAAGCAAGTCATTAATACGTTACTTAGGTTTTTGTTTTTATGGTTATTTTGCAGCTTGGAAACAAAGACGAAAGCCAGCATCATACTGTCAGCCAGCAGGAGACAGGCCAAAACCTGGAGACACACAGACACACACACTCTCATACTCTCTCCTTCTTCTTTGAAATTCTTGACAAGATTTTTTCAAAGCTTCTTAAACATCTGCCTGGCTTCCCTTTTGGAGAAGAGGAAATGGAAGACGGGAGCCATGACCGAGGCTGTCGGAAGCGGTTGCAGACCGGCCGCTCCATGCGCTTGCCATTGCAGCGGGCTTTCTGCCCAGGCGATGCTAGAAAACAGGTCCCAGGAATGGCTTCATCTGGTGTCAGAGCTGCAGATCCTTCTTCTCCAGGGGGGAAATGATGGAAAACACATGATGGCTGGAGACTTACTCCAAGTTTGTGTTTTTCAAAGACATTACATGTTTTGATGATAAGTGAAAGGGCAGTTTTCGTTGCACTGCTGTGGGTCCTAGAGCAGATTAAGCTCCATAAATGTTGTTACTTTGATTGTCATATGGTCCAAATCAGTTTAGCGCTGGTAAAACACTGAGTTATCCATGAAAAGCAACCGTTGTCTGTAGCAAGGGCTGTCAGCTCTTCAGTGCTCACTTTGACTTTCTCCGCAATAATGTGTTCTTCTCAAAAGCTGTAATTTTCTATGAAGAGAAACATTAGCTAGAGGTCTGGTTTATCAATTATCCTGATAAAAATTATGTGGCTTCCCATGGTAGGTTGATATTATGTTTAGAAATTACATTTTGCCACATACTGAAATAATAAACACCATACAATGATGACTTCCTTTTTTTTTTAATCTTGTGCACATGAAATCAATGAGTTTACCCAACTGAGAGGAATTATCTTCTTTCTTACTCTTCCCTCCTCAAACACTGCTTCTCCCACAGCGAAAGGTGGTGTGTCAGCAGGATGCGCATTAAAAATGTAAGTGCACTTTCTTCTTGAAATTTTAGCATGAGGTCAGAAATATCCAAATGGAATAACCTGACTGCGGGGTTGACAACTGCAGCCTGTCAAAACATCAACCCAAATCAAGCATTGGTCACTTGACTATAAGAAACACATCTTGATAATAACTTTTGCTCCCCTGCTGAATAGTGTGTTTTAAAAGCATATCTGAAAGATCAAATAATGCCCCATACATCATTTTCCCCACCTCAGCATTGGACGGCTACACGGGAAGAACAATAATTAGTATTCCTGCTTTCCTGAGCTAGAAGATCCATCCATCTGCAGTCTTGCTGCTCTGTCTTAAATAATGCACATGTCTGTATGCGTGTGTAATTTCTGCATGAGAACAGGATCTATAATAGCTAAGCAGTAAGCTCATAAGAAGCTGTGCCTCACCTGAAGGTATAATCCTTTATTTGTGACATCCCAACTAGTTACCACTGGAGAGGATTATGGCTCCCTGTGAGAAGTGAACAGGACCAGTGGAACCTAAGAGGCTAAGAGGTGGATTTTTTCCATACATTAAAATGTCTCTAAGACACATTTATTAAAAAAAAAAGGAGGCACTTGGGTGAAGCTTTGCCCACAGGAGTGCTCCTGAGTAAGTTTGCTCCTGGTATGTCTTGCTAATGTCTGCCTCTGTCTTACTTGGACCTTATTGCCAAGGAGAAATGGATAAGCTATACAAATTTTAATATAAGGAAAAATCTGAAATAGCAAAAGGCACCCATGCTTTAATCCTGTAGAAGTAACAATGATGAATGTTATCTGACATGCTTTTACTGGTATAATAAAATTAGGGTCTTTCCACTAAAAATCAAACCAGGTGAGACAGCAGAGACTCAAGATACGACCTGAATTTAGCACTGGGCAGTTTTGCCCATCCCCTGCCAAGCCCTTCCGAGAGGCGCTGGCTTGCTCAGGGAAGGGGTGAGGTGTGTCCGGTGGCAGCGAGGCGACGCATCTCCCCATCCAGCTCTTCTGCGTGGTGCAAACCTGCAGACCCAACCCCGCAGGACTGTACTGGTAATTCCTGATCATCCTGGGGACCCTTGGAGTATCTTTTAGTTTTTCAGGAAAGTGCAGCCTGCTCCAGTGACCTGGCCCTGCTCACGTCTCGTATTATAAATACAGGCTTGACCTCGTGGCCTGACTCTGTCCTCAAACGTTCATGCCTGAAGGGTTGGAGTGGAATGCTATACTTCCCCATAGAAACAGGATAGGGGGAGATTTCTTGGAAACTGCTAGGACAGGCACCAAAAATAAAAGGCATCTGAGCAACAAGTGGAACCACATGGACACAGCACTGCTCTTCTCTGTTTGCTTTTCTGGTTGGCGTTTTTATGTTATCTTTTCCTCTTCAGGACATTTGTGGGAGGCTATAATTATATAGTCTGTGCAACTGTTACTGTGGAAATGAATCTCTCCTGTGTCCCTGTGCTTGGGACTGAGCACCAAGGTGTGCACCTGGCATCGGTACGTGATGGGAGCTCTGCTGCTGAGCTGCTCTGGGACGCCTCTTCCAGCAGCTTAGGGAAGGGAAAAGAGAAGCTTGACGTTTTGAGGTTGGTAGTGCTTATGTGGCACAAGTGAAGGCACTATATGAGGGCTGGGGATGTTTGTCCTAATTTGGGATTGTAACATATGTCTATTCTGTCTCTTTTCACCCCTGCCCCATCATGGCTTGCACCGAAATCCCAGCATGCCCACGGCTATGAGTGGCTGGGGCAGAGACTCGGCTTGTTCTAAAACATGCAGTGAAACATCATTATGAGGCCTGAATTGCCCCAAAATACTTAAGCCTGGGAAGGCTTCTGCCCAGAGACCCTCCCACGCAGCTGCACGAAGAGCACACAAAAATTCGCCTGCGCCTGTTTTACTGGGAACGCTACTTGTAGCTGTGAGCAAAACCACAAGATTAGTGATGAAATGCAACCTCTGCTGCTTTTCGTGGCAGGGCACTGCAGTGTTAGATGGTTTCAATTACAGCGCTGGGACCTGGATGGCCTGTGCGGGCATGCCGGGGATGTGCTTCCCCACGAATGCCATGGGGCAGGTGGGAAAGCAGATCAGGCTCTTTCCCTCCAAACGCTGAGACCCCGATTCTGTCTGGGACTGGCACACACCTGTGAAATGAATTTTACGGCTCCAGGCTGACTCCGGAGTATCCTCTCTGCTTAGTTTCTGGTTACCAAGTCCAGGGAAAGCAAACCAAGCCAGAAGGGTGACCGAGCCCTCTGCCTGCTAACTCTGAACCTGGAAGCTGGTACTACTGACCGGTGGCTGCGCATAGGATGTTATGACATGAGCCGGCAGTGTGCCCAGGCGGCCAAGAAGGCCAATGGCATCCTGGCCTGTATCAGAAATAGTGTGGCCAGCAGGAGTAGGGAAGTGATCGTGCCCCTGTACTCGGCACTGGTGAGGCCGCACCTCGAATACTGTGTTCAGTTTTGGGCCCCTCACTACAAGAAGGATGTTGAGGTGCTGGAGGGTGTCCAGAGAAGGGCAACGAGGCTGGTGAAGGGTCTGGAGAACAAGTCTTATGAGGAGCGGCTGAGGGAACTGGGGTTGTTTAGCCTGGAGAAAAGGAGGCTGAGGGGAGACCTCATCGCTCTCTACAACTACCTGAAAGGAGGTTGTAGCGAGGTGGGGGTCGGTCTCTTCTCCCAAGTAACAAGCGATAGGACGAGAGGAAATGGCCTCAAGTTGCGCCAGGGGAGGTTTAGATTGGATATAAGGAAAAATTTCTTTACTGAAAGAGTGGTTAAACATTGGAACAGGCTGCCCAGGGACGTGGTTGAGTCACCATCCCTGGAGGTATTTGAAAGACAAGTAGATGAGGTGCTCAGGGACATGGTTTAGTGGGCATGGTGGTGTTGGGTTGATGGTTGGACTCGATGATCTTAGAGGTCTTTTCCAACCTTAATGATTCTATGATTCTGTGATTCTATGACTTTGTGCAACACCTGTAAAGTCTTCTGAAGCTTGGGAGCGAGGACAGGGAGGTTTTGCTCCATGAATAACCCCTCAGCTCAGTGGAACAGGCCAGGCAGTATGATAAGGCTAAATGAAAAATTATAGGGTGAATTTGGCCTCATAATCACACACAGATAATTTGTTGCTTGAACAGAGTTGACTCAATATAAACAAGCCTACAATGTGCCTCATTAATTGGAGCTATTTTTCTAGCAAGCCCCATGGAAATATGAAGTGGCTTCACTCTGCAATTTGTGATACAGTTTGCTATTAAACGCACTCAGTTTAATTGTGGCAATGCGTCTCATTTTGGAAGCTTTCACAGCCACCGAGTAAAAATAGCAGAAGATGCCAGAAACCAATTCCCCAGCACAGATGTCCTCCTCCATTTGCTGCATGCTGTTGGAGCAGACAGGTGTGCTGGGTGAACCTAAGCTGTGAAGCACAATAACACTGATGGCAGTGAGAGGCATTTTGGGATGAGTGGCTTTCCTCTACTGGTAGCACCACATGGGATAGGATGTTTTGGGAGGGGTTTTGACTGCCTGGACAGTCACGATGCCCTGTCTGACCTTCATCCAACTTTGGCTTTCCTTCTGTAGTCACAGTGACAGACCCGTACATCTCTGCACAGAAATAGTGCCTAATATTAATCATTTCTGACTGTTTTATGCACTAATCCTGTGACCTCCCAAAGATGAGATCATGCTGGGCTGCCATATATCAAACACTCACATCAGCCTCTTGTTGACTTTGGCCATATGGTGTCAGAGCAATGAAACAAAAACATTTCTAACCTTGACACGCTGGGGCTTAAGACAGTAACTTAAAACATTTTTCCATACTTGGGGTTACAAAGCCTTCTCTTTAAAGGTACGGTTTATTTTAATCTGTATGCTTTAGATTGGACAGAAACCTATGAGTGGGTAAAGGCCAAAGCTGATTAGGAGCCAGGTGAGCTTGCCCAGCACAGAGATCTTTGTTTCAATGACAGAATACAGCTGCTGCATCCCGAGCCATAAAAGTCTAATACTTGGCACAACCAAAATAGGCCTGCACAGTATTCGAGTGATTGGGTTTGTCGATCGCTCTGCATGGATCTGGACTTTCAGCAATCTGAATATAACCAAAAAGGGATCATCCAACCTTTTCAAACAGCTCCGCTCTCAGTGTTGGCAGGTGGCATGTGGCCAAAAGGGGTGAACAGGAATGTGGGTTTGGGAGAATGAAAATAGCTCTCAAATATTTATCCAGCATCTCTCTTTTGCCCTTAAGGCAATTGTTAGTGGTGCACAATCGCTATGCTGCGAGGAACGCACCCGAAGCAGCTTCTGGATGTTAAGGGACCTGTGATAGACAATGAAGTTGTGGCTTTATACACCGCAGTGAGGAGGACAGGTCTCATTCATGGGGGAAGCAGCAGTGCAGAGATATCTGAGGGAGAAGGTGCCCAGAGGTCTTATCTGTACAAGCCAAATGCACGCACAGTTCGGTGATGATCTGTGAACTCAGTGACATTTGGCAGCGGAGAGCTTCCCCATCCCTTAGTCCAGCTTTGACGCGGTGGGACGGACGAGTAGTCTCTTGACCAAGACCTTCCGACTGCTTTCTCTGCGCACACGAGCAGCACGTCCTGGAGAACGTCAGTGCAATTTCACAGTGCATATTTTTCAAGGACACGTACTGTGATGACACGTGTCACCCAGTGTCATCTGCGCCTGAAAAAATATGGCATTCAGGAGTAAACACTTGGCAGAAACAACAGCACAGGCTCAAATTTAGACAGGAATAATTTATGCTGTGCAGACCCCGGCTTGCTGGAAGGGGGCACGCTCTCTGGAAGCCAGGGAGGGAAATGTGTTGCTAATTTTGCTAGACAACTTCTGCCCTCCCCTCCTTTCATTTTGTAGCTGCCAGCCTCCCTGGTTGCTCTTAAAATAGAAACATCTGATGCCTTGTTTAACTTATTCTGGGGGCCTGCGGGGAGGAGGAGGAGGAGAGAAATCCCCTCTCTGTGGTGTGTTGCTCAGCCTCTTCCAGGAAGCCCTGCTGGGAATTGCATTCCAGTTTTCCACCTGCCCCTAGCTTCACAACCCCCTCCACGCTCTCCTTTTCCTGCCCCAGCTTTCTGGTGGGTTGGGGACTTCCCTGCCATCGTCCCACTGTCTCACATCACTCTCTGACACCTCCTGGGCACGCTGCTGTCAGAGGCGCAGAGCTGGTGAAAACCGCCACGTAAAGGGAGGACTTCTCCATGCCATGCAGACAGGGCACCCACACCAGCAGCGGGGAGAGAAGCTCAAAATGGAGAAGGGGTATTTCAACATGGTCGAAGCAGAGCTCTCCTTGCATTTCAATGAGCCCATTATTGTTACCTGCTTGCTTGCAGTTAATCTCCCCACACGGTATTAGCGTCGAGAAGGATGGCTTGGTAATGTTGCCATGCTACTGAACACACTGAGTTAGCTGTGAGGGGGGCAGATTGTGCCTCCAAATAGTTTGAGTGCTTCCCAATCCCCATATGATGACCTGTGTAATGATTGGCTTTCTCCTCATTCCTCCCTCCCGTGAGGGATCTCTTTTCCCCTTAGTATGGATGAGAAACCAGCTTGATTTTTGCTTTTCTGAGGGAAATGCACAGAGAAAGCCTGCAAGGAGGTCCATGAGACGTCCTCATGGGGCAGGTTTTATTCCATCCTTTCTCTGGGGAAAATGCAGACAGCCCTCAGAGGCATGGAGCTCTCAGCGGTGAAGTGCTTGGGTGCTCTTTGAGCCCGAAACAGCAACACATCCCTCCCCAGAGGAGACATGCGTGCAGTTGAGCACAGTGGAGGAGCTCCAGCTCATGGGACTATAGGTAGATACCTGCCCACCTCCCCTGTAGTCACGTTGCAGCCACATCTGCCATCTTGTTTGTCCTGAGGACAACCATGGGACAGTTCTCTGGAGAGGATGCCCTGCTCTGTAGGTGGTCTGGAGGCGACTTTTTTCCAGAAGGGGTTGTAACATAGCCATGATGTCATTGAGCTAAATTCTGTCCAAGCCATGTCCTATATAATTTTCTAGTCCTTGTTGCCCTGCCAGCTTGAAAGTTGTCCCATCTTCTAAAATCCCCAATTAAAAAGCAATAGGAAATGTAATGGAGCATAAGAAAATTCCAGGGAGAAATACATACAGATGAAAAAATTAAGACATCTTTCCTGGCAGAACCCCCCTGAACTCTGGAGATATAAGAAATTTCTCTCCTCAATTTCTCTCTCTTTTTATTGTTTAACAAGCTGCTCCCAACCTCATGTTCGGTCTCGAGCTGAAAAGTCTGGTCAGGCATTGGGAATGTAGTCTCTTTGTGTGCATTGCTTCTCTGTTTGTTTTCTCATGGCTTTGCAACGAGGGCAGAGGAACAGGAGACAAATATTAAGGTCCAGCCCCAGTTGTATTCCCACCACTCAGTTCATGACCTCAATTTTGCAAGAATTAAGCAGGATCTCTACAGTCGCGGGAATGTTTGTGCCTCGTGATGGAGATCTGTAAAGCACTTAGACGTGCTACGGCTGAAATGACCAACAGGCTTCCAGCTATTTAAAAAACAAAGTGACATTAGAAATTTCTGTTTAGATAGGTGTGACAATGGCAGAAGCATGTGACAAGCCCATCCTAGCTCTACTGCAGGACTGCAAACATAGTTTGGCCATGTGGCACCTGAGAGTAGGAAGTTTAAATTGGATTTTAATAATACATTGCACTGTCTGATACCATGATGACTCAAAGGAAACCCACTCTGCTTACACCTTGAAGACTGCAGCCTGCACTGAATCCCAAAGTGCGGAGGAAACGTGCTATTTCTTTTCAAAGGGGTGTCAAGCACTTTGCTATTAAGAAAAAAAAATGACAATGAAAGCAAAAGACTTGGGTTTGTCATTTCTGTTTTACAAAGGAAGTGGCAATTAGGTGACAGGTGTGTAAATTCCCCAGCAATACTGCTGAACACAAAACGCACACTGATTTGAGTCTGTTCTTAGAAATCCTTTACCAACCCATCTCCTAGAAGGAAATGATCACAGTAAACCCATTATTTCCTCCTGAGCCCTGAAAAGTTTTTTTTCCTCATTTGTTTCTCCAGAGAAACTGAAAGGTTTATATTGAAAACATAATGATGGCTCTCAAAAGAAACTGACTTTTAAAATTAGAGACTAATGCAAGAAAGAGAAGAGATGAATGATGGTAGCTAGCAAGGTTTGCCACTCCCTCCAGGCTTTGTAGTATTCCAGCTTGAAACAGCTGTAAATCAGTTCCACCTCTGACCTACGCAAAGCATCATCTGTGGGTCCCAGTGCAGCACTCATGGCTTGCACGGCTCCCTTTCACTCCTTCCTGGTATCACCTGGGTAAAGGCTTCAAGTCCTAAATAGCTGGGGTAAATTTTTAATCACATGTGCTGTTTCACTAGCTACCACATGGTTTTCACCTTCCAAGCTGGAACTAGCCTAAATTTTTTCTTCAGGATGAAAAATATGTCTGGATGCAGCCATGTGGGTTTCTCTGCAACTTTCACTCTGTGTTTGTTAAAGGCGGCTAAAAACAGGCTCTGTCCATCTTTGTCCTCTGTACCTGTTGCAGCTTGAATTGCAAAGACCACAATGGTGCACGTTATTTTGAGGAGGTCTCACCAGGGCTCCCTGCAAGGGCAGGAGCCATGCCTGGCCACCACCACCTCGTGTGAGCTGTGATCCCCAAGCCGTGTTTGGGGGTGAGACGGACCTGGTCTGAAATCTGAGCCGTCAAACTTCTCTGCCTAACAGGAGGGATGGAAGTGGACGGGCTGTGAAACAAGGACCATGCTGTCTGAGTGCAGAGGGAGCTGCACGTGACCATCCCCAGTCCAGATGTATGGCCAATCCCGTCTTCACTGGTCAGCAGACCTTGCCGCTGGATGTGTGCTGAGCAGTTTGAAATGCAGGGATTAGCTGAAGGGTTAAAACCTTCTCATGGTGACAACCACTGCCCGAAAGGTCTGTAGCTGGGCTGGAGAGACATTACCCCTTGCTCCCTCCCTGCCTGGGCACCTCAACCCTACTCTCCACTGTCAGTTTTGGCATCACCAAACTCTCGGTGCATTTGGTCTGTAAATGAACCAGCCAGGCTCCAAGCTGCCAGGCAGACGTTCTTCCTGAGCAGTGAAATTCAAAAGGAAACAATGAAAATTGGAGCTACTGCTTGATGTTCCTTGTCTGGTTGTGCATTGGCTGTGCTGGCATAAGCCCCTGAGCCATAACGTAGACAGTGCACATGAATGGACAGAGGAGAGTGAAAATGAAGCTATCCCTGCTGCCATTCATGTCACCTCTCAAAGTCCTTGACAGTCAATAGCTCCCTGGGAACACCAGGCGGTGGAGGATACAGGACACCCAAAATATGCCTTGCTCATGGCTTGTTTCTGGGTTGGGTGGGGTTTTTGTGTTTTGTGTTTGTTATTTTTTGGGGGGGGGGCTGTTTTGGTTTTTTCAGGGTAGAGAAATATTTTCCTTCTTTTAGAAACTTCCTGCTATTTTGGTTTTTTCTCCCTTGAGCTCTTAACCTTAGCAATGATTGATATATGTATATTTCAAGTGCATCAATCAGCATTTCAATCAGCTGAGCATGAAGCCTGAGTTGACAGCTCTCCCTGCTATGGCTGGTATGTGCAACTGTAGTCTGCTTTGGCTTTCATTTTTGTCTGACAATGAAGAGGTGAAATAACTCACTATATATTTAACTTTATGAGGGCTCACAGACTATATCCCTGTGGCTGCATGATGACTTGGCTGCACCATGCCCTTACAGATGTTTATGGAAAGGGACGTAAGGGAGTACTAAATTTAGGACCAATCAAGTTGGTAAAGACAGTATCATTATGATTTTGCAAAAAAAAAGAATCAATAGAGTATTAAGTATGTACACAGGAGTGCCTTGTGTAAAGCATGTAATGGCCTTAAACTACATCAGTGGAAATACAGGTTAGGTGTTAGGAAATGCTGTCTGCAGGAATGGATGATGAAGCATCTGAAGAGACTGTCTAGGAAGTCTGCAGGATCTCCATTGCTGCAGTTTTTTAAGACCATTTGAGAAGGGCATTCACCAGAAATGAGATAAATACGTTTAATCTTTCCATGGACAAAAGGACCCTTCCAGCCCATTTTCCATAATTCCCTCCATTATTGCATAAAACAGAAACTTCTCTTTTCCTAGGCAACATGGTAAGGTGACAGTTAGATACATACAGCACCTTCTGTAAGACAAACTGGTTTATTTGAAAAAAAGTATTAAGAACGCAGGCTCAGAAATCCTTCTTCAGATGTGAAACAGAGACAGCTTGCTTCAGGGCTGGGAGACTTAAATACATCCACAAACTTAAACTTGCAGCTTTCCTGGATAGCAAGAACTACAGACTCGTTGTTGATACAGTTTTATGGTACATTACAATCCTCCCCAACTTTACATTCCAGGGGATGTGAATGAATTATCTGCTTCCCTGGAGACTACCTACCGCTTTTCTTTCTCCTGCTAACATCCCTTCTTCTCCACCGATATTAGCTACATTATCTTTTGGAGGTGGTCCATCTGCTATGTATCTAGCACGTAGCTGCAGCAACCTACATGCTGATCTGAAGTTAGGGATGGAGCACCTCTGCCACACTTTTAAGGCTAGCATTCTGGCCCCCTCGAGCCACGAGTCTGGCTTCATGCCCTGATCTCTCTGAAATGCTGCCTGTCCCAGGGAATGCACCTGCTCTGCAGTGGGAGGGTCTCTGGTCCGTCTTCTGCACAAGGGCAACATCATTCCTGACACATGTTGCCCACCTGTCAATGGTGGAGATCTTCAGCGATGGTGAAACCACAGCTTTCTCAGACAATCTTCTCCAGTGCATCCTTATCTTCAGTTTTAGAAAGCCTTCCATGCCCTAATGTCTAACTTTTCACTTTTACCATTAAATAATTTTGTTCTAGACCTGGCTGTCTGCCTCTGACCTCTCCCTGCTTGGTCTGCCCATAATACAGCTTGTGTTTGAAGTACTGTTGCCCAAATCGTGCAGTTCAGTCCCACCAAGGGCTTTGAGAGAAGATCATCAAGCAGAGCAGAGTGGAATTATCTTGGGGGTTTTCACATTGGGACACTTGTGTTTATATATCCAGTACAAGACTTACCTTTTTTACGGCAACAAGATATCGCTGAGTTATGCTCAGCCTGTAGCCCATTTCCCCAAAACTCCTCCTGACCTGGTAATTCCCTGGTGAGATTTTGTGAAGTTGTTTTTTGCTGTGCAATGCAGAACTTTGTATTTGACTAGTCAAAACCGAGTCATACTGTTTTGCAGGGGATTTCTTCAATCTTTTTTTTGTAATCTATTTTTCTTTTTTTCAATCTTTTTTTCTTAATCTGTGCACTAACTTACATGCAACCTCTTCCAGCTTCACGTCACTAGCAAATGTCCCTTCTTTTCTATTCCCAGGTTGTTATTGAAAACGTGGAGTGCCGTCAGACTTGGGACAGAGCACACAGACCGCTGCCTGAATGCCCTTTCAGTCTGACTGTGAGGTGAGACTATGGCACTGAGAACTACTCTCCAGCTATGATTTTCCAGCCACTCTTGCAACCACCTCAAATAATTTAATCATCCAGACCATACTTTCCCAGCTTTGAAAAGGCAAGATATGTGACATTTACTGATTCTCCCACTATCTTGTCATGAAAACAAATTTAGATTGGTCTGACATAACTCGATACAATTAGATCAGTTTGATGCATGCTGGCTGTTATTAATCTCCTTGTTTTCTCCCAAGCACTTACAAAATTGTGTGCGATTTGTTCCAGGAGGGTTCATGGAAGTGAAGTTGAGCAACATGAGCTACCAGAGTTAATCCTGAAGTCCTGAAGTCCATGGAGCCAACCCAGCCTCTGCCAGGAGTACCACGGGCAAAGACATGCTTTAGATCCTGGATATTTTGAATTTTCTCTGCATTGCAAAATAATGGGACCTTTGATATTTAATTAAAGCAATTATCTTTCCTATCCATGCGGAGATATGCCGTAAGTATTTTGCAGGTAGAATAGGAGTGTTCGATAGGAAATGCTCGAGCAGCTCTGGAAGCTGGTGGCAAAGCTGAACTCGCCTCCCCCTTAGGTGAAACTAACCCCTGACTTGCTCACTGCGGAGCTCCTCGGGATCGCGTGCAAGAGGAGGACGCCGGGCTTCTTGGAAGTCAAACAGGGGGATGTTGGGTGCTGCGGGGGTTAGGCAGCAACTGAAGCTTTTGGTTTGGTCTAACCAGGGTTTGGGTGTCCAGTGCCATGGTTCTGCATTCAGGCTCAGACCTTTGCTCGCCTACCTTGCATGCAGTTGTCACGTATTTCTGAGGGACTGCGGTTGTCCATGAAGAAAGAGGGCAGATCTGGGCCTCGAGAGAGAAAAAAACATAGATGACTGAATAATTATTGTAAAAGGAGGATCCATGCATGTTTTTGGGTGTGTGGGCAAGGAGGAATCTCATGGCTGCCTCCAGCACAGCTGTGATGCACTGAGGGGCTCTTAACCCCAATAGCTTGGTCTGGAAAAAAAACAGTCCTCCCATAGGTACTGCTTTCACTGTTTCCCTTATTGCTGATCTAAGAATGTGTTTCAGGTCCTTAAGTGTGACAGGAAATACTCTGGATGAGTAAATAGCTCCTCAGCTCCAATGAGCACGTTGCTCCTTTTACAGCACTCACAAACGCTCAGTGTGTTTTGGCTTTTCATTCCTGATGTTTTCCCACACCAAGCTTAGGCGCTTTTACTTTTTTTTTATTTTATTCTGTGACACGGTGTGTTTATTCCTATATATTTTTCTCTGGAGACCACTGCAACAATACCATGAAAGGGTCTGTGCAACCCCAGCCACGACAGGTGCGTTCAGCTGCTGCTGAAACTACGTAAGGCATCTAAAAATAAGTAAAACCGCCAAGTTCCAGGGCGAATCTAGTTTCTTGGGATCTACTTCATCCACGAAGGAGGAGGGGGCTGGCTGGAGCTGAACCCCCCCAGGCTCCTGCCTGGTGGCAGGGTGCGCTGAGCTCTGCCCTTCCCCACGCGTGCGCAGGGGGAGCTGACTCCTGCAGTGGGAACCCTGTGGCTGGGCTGGCGTTTTCAGAGGAAGGTCTGGTTTCTGCCGTGCCAAATTTTGACAAGCCAGGCAACATCCTCTTGGTACGTTTGCCTCTGCATAAGCCTTCTGGTTATAATCTGGGGGACGTGTAGAGATCACGCCTTAACTATGAAAACAGTTCTGTTCTCACGTCAGAGGCTCCAGCACACTAGCCCACAGGAGAGCTCGTTCCCTTCGAGCAGCACTGCTTTGTATCAAAAAAAAAAAAAAGAAAAAGAAAAAGGCAAGCAAGCCACAGTTTTGCTTCTGTTGTTGCTTAAGCCACTCAATCTGATGCCAAGGAGGAGGGCGCTGAATTTCCGAACAGCCTTTCTGGGTAATTTCCCTTCCTCTTCTCACATCCTCAAGGAAAGTCTGATTTTCATAACCACTGTATTTGGGGGTTTTCTTACTCTACTTTTTTTTTTTTTTTTTACCATGTCAAATATTTTAGATGAGGCTTATGCAAAAAGACTAAAGAATATGACTGTATTCAGCCAAAAGTGATTATTCTTATGGGATAATTTGACTAATAAAAATTTAATTGTATTTCAGGGAACTGTATGCGATTGTGGTGTATTATTTTTGTACCTCACAGCTTGTGCTATTAAAAGATTGCAGCTGATGCACAGCGATATGGGAGGATGCCAACTGGATTCAGAGTATTTAATCAGATTACTTTGGCTTTTAAACCTCTTCATTGGTTAGTTATAAAATTTCCTATTAATTTTAGGGCATTTTTGCTCACTTTTGAGGGCTCTAATAGCATTAGCTTGAAACCTCAGAAATGGTTTGGGAAGGAAGAGGTATTTCATGTTCATGTTCTTATTCTGTTCTCCTCTAGTCATTTTTTTCTGAAATTTCAGCTTGCATAACTTTGGGATGGGTGTTGAATACCTTTCGAAAGCATGCGAGAGCAGATCATTTTAAAGGCTGTTGTCCACATATCCGAAATCACCTGCCTTCACAGATTTGAAAGGCTTGACTCCATTTTCATTTGCAGCCCTTTGTACAGCTTTTAAATTTTGAAGTTTCTTGTTTGAATAAAAAGCATGCAGGTGCAAAAGGCTGTAAAATATCAGTTACAAATTCAGTCTTTCCCCCCCACTGATGCACTGGGGTGGAAGAAAAGAGCTACTGGGTAGATAACACTTGTGTGGAAGAAAAAAAGCAACTACTAATGCTGGGTACCGCAAGCAGAAAGAGGAATAAATGACTGATGCTTAAAAGAAGCCCAACTGAGGTCATATTGCTGGAAAAAAAATGCCCACCAGAAAGGACATCAGATAACAGAGTACTTTGCCTAGCGAGGTAATTATGATTCAAACAGTAGGTGTATTCAAGGCAAGATGAGATAAACTATCCCAAAGTACGGTGTAGGCAGCATGGCAGCGCGGGGGGAAGGCGAGGGCCTGGGAGCCCCCGGCCTGACGTCCGGTGACCTGCTCCCCTTCCCCACCACTTCTCCATCGCCCTCAGCCTCTCCTGTTCACGGGGGACGCGGGCAGGAGGCCGGCAGGGCACGGGCAGTGGGTCCTGCTGCATTTCACGGGAAGGAGCCGGGGCCAAGATTAATTGCCTAATCAAAACAAAATCAATGATGTTTTGGACACGGGACAGAGGGATACACCAAATAAGGACGGCCAGGGCCCGATTCCCAAGGGTTTGAGCTTTATCTGAGCCTGTTTGCTCGCTTCTTATCGAGTAGAGATGTATTTGGTGCCTGTGCCAGACCTGGCTGGTTTTTTTTCAGCTTCTCGTTACAGAGAAAAGGGAACTTCTGCTATGTTTAAAGAGCAGGGGTGGGAAGAAAACCCCACTGACAGCATATGCCTTGTGACAGCACTAGCACATTCATTGTGAAAGTGATGGGCAGCTAATGATGTCAGTGCAGGAAAAAACCCAAACCATGTTTGTTTTTTTTCTCTCGAAAGCTCTGACCTGAGAAGGGGCTGCAGAAACAATCACAGCCTGTGAAATCAGGGCAGTATTTAAAAAAAAAAAGAGGGGGAGGGGAAAGGAGGAGATATAAGTAGTGCCAGCTGGATGTGAAATCAATCTGGCATTTCAAAATAATGAAAATATTTCTTTCCCATTCATTTGGTCTGGCATGTAACATCAGCGCTGCTGCCACATCATCATTCAGAGTTAGCACATCGGAAAGGAGACACCAGCAGAGACACAATTGCCGCTCAGCCCCCCAGAACAGGACACTATTGTGGGATGGTGCCGCAGATACAGTACCACCGGGAAGGATGCTCCAAGCAGCAAGTGCCCAAGCAGGACCACTCCCTGGATCCAGGGCAGCAGATGGAGGGGGGTCCCCAGAAAAAAAAAATATATATTTTGTAATTTGCAGGAGCAGCCGCTGAAAAAGGGAGAGGTAGCTGCAGCTGAGATAAAAGGGGGCTGATGGCAATGGCACAAATTGTCCTATGTAAAATCTTGCATTATTTGAGTCAGGCCTCATTCAATCTACCCTCCTTATAGAGGTAGGCATTTTAAGTTTGATCTTCCCGTACACACAAGATGAGAAAAATCTTTCCAAAACGTATGGCACAGCCTTGAGTCAGGCTCTGTTGGATGGTCTGAGCATCCCAATTTGCAACAGGAGGAATGAACTTCTTCAGTCTTCTTTAGCTTGACTCTCGTTTCCAGCCATCTCTCTCTTTTGCAGTTGCACTACCAAAGCAATGAGGAAAAGCGACTTTTACTTCTCTGTGCTTTGGACACACACACCTGCCCCCTTTTCTTCACCCAAAGCTGGGAGCTGTGGGGATGAAAAGCCATTTTAATGAGTGAGACACCTTGTTGAGCAAGCAAACCCCAGACCTGGAAGTGTTGAACAGGGAGATACGTTTCACACTTTGTTTTAATGCCTGCTCAGGGGCCGCTCTGTGATTAAGATGAGCCAGAGACGCTGGAGAGCCAGAAGAGCACATTTAGGGCAGCGCAGCAGCACGGAGGTGCAGGTGGCTCCCGTGCTGGGACGGGTGTCATGGAGCTGTTCAGGAGGAGGAGGTGGCACCTCCCCACCCGGGGAAATGCCATGTGCTTGGCCGCTGGGACACCCCCCTCCGCCCCTGGTCTGGGTTTGATGCTGCTTTTCCTAAAGCAAGACACAGCAAAGGCAGGGTGTCACTTTAATGAACTGGATGGACTTTGCAAGGGAAGGCTCCAGATCCACTTGGACAAGCAACAGAGGGACACGGGGGAGGAAGAAGGACCAAAAACAAATTGGGAAAAGCAAAGGGGTGTCCATGGGTTGATATAAAGAGGAAGTTGCTGTAAATCAAGCTAAGTTAGACCCTGCAAGGATAGCAAGCAGCTAAGTCCTTTCCGTGGCATAAACAGAAAGCAGACAAGAGGTGAATAAAGAGGCACTGAGGGAAGAGGCAAGTACAAGAGATGTTCAGATAGTGCATCAAGCTAAAAAACCACCATAATTCAGTTCTCTATAAGCAGATGTTAAATACTTGGGTTAGAACCAGGGAAGCTGTTAGGAATTAGGGCATGAAAATTCAAGGGGCCACACCATGAGTAAAAACAAAGCAGGGTGATCAATGCAGCTTACCACTTAGACAAGATCGTCTCCATCCCAGGACCCCTAAAGATTCATTCATCAGATTGCATGAAATCATTAATCCAACAGTAACTACTTTTTCTGTAAACCTACACAGTCAGACGTGCTAACCCAGACTTAGAAAATGGGAAATTATTACTAGCCAGTTGACCACTGTGGTCTTGATGTTAGGAAAGGCCTAGAACAAAATTCGAAGGACAAATAAAAATTAAAAGAGTGTTCAGGGGGAAAAAAACCACAAGAGATTAAGTAGATCTAATACAGCTGAATTTCAACAGATGATTTTGATACAGAGATACCTGGAAAATTATCAGGGAAGATAATGAAGATGGGCATTAGTGTAAGAATGATGAGATGGGTAAAGGTTTGGCTCACAGTGAGAAACCGCTTTTGTACTTTAGGGGAGCATCAAGCCAGAGGGAACCTGCCAGTGGCATTCCTTACAGACGGGTCTTGGGTTTGCGTTTCTTAAATATTTACATGACTGTTTTTGGCACAGACAAATGTGAGCATACTGATGAACCCTGCTTTAATGTGCTGTCATTACAGAGTAGGATCGGGGCAGTTTTTGGGAAGAACTGGTTGAGTTTGAGGAGCAGGGTAATATGTGCGAGATGAGATGGGGTAACACAGAACTGCAAAGCGATACACAAAGGAAATTTCGTGTTACGCTCCAGGAAATTTGTCCACTGAAAGTCACCCAGCCTGGAGAGACCTGAGCGCTGGACTCGACTATGGGTGACTATGGAGAAGAAACATGAGGCGGCTATGAAAAATGCAAAGCAGCCCCAATAGGTGCGAAAGCTAGTATGGAGGAAGTATATGCTGAGCCCTAATGGAGGTGCTGGCAAGCCCTGACTTCTACAACTCCAATTACTCACTTTCAAGAGAGAGAAATTTTACCGAAATCAAGAGCAGATAAGGATATAAAACTGGGCTAAGGGGAAAAAAAATGACCTAACTGATAAAAGGTGAATAAAAAGCTTTGGCTTGCTTTCCTTAGCAAAACTGAGGCTGAGAGGAGCTATGGGGACTGTCTATCAAAATAATGCAGGTAACTTGAAAGGAGGGATATAAATTATTTAAGCTGGGGAGACGGTCAACACAAAAGCAAATAGGTCTGAACTGTCCGCTATTAGCTAAGGCTGGAAACTAGAGGATGTCTCCGGCCTGAGAGCAGCGAGGCTCTGGGTCAGCCTTCAGACAGAGGTGAATGCCCAGCTGGCATGAAGACAGAGTTTGAGGAGGGTGAGAAAGAGCCGTAAACAAGGAGGCAAGACTTGAAGTTATACGAATTTAATTCCCACCCTATCTTCTTCTGTTTGAGTAGCCAGTAATCCCTTGATGAGCCTCACAGCGGACTGTGTTTGCTCTGCGCTGTATCAATGTTTATCTCATTCGCAGCAGAAAAAGCAAACCCGGGAAATGGGAATTTTGCTCTGAGGAGAAATGCCGCGGTGCCCTCGCGCGCAAGCTGTTAAGGGCAGATCTGCCTCTGGGTTTCAGCAGACTATTCTTCAGCCATCTTCCATTCATCGTTGGGAATGACAGCTAAATAACTCCTAGCCTGTTTCATAATGGAGAGACTAGCCTCTCTAAGAGGTAAGACACTTCCTTTCTTTGCTTGAAACATCATGAACTTTCAAACTTGGCAAGGCTCTTTTGAGTTCGATCTAATAATAAACCCAAACCTTCCATCGCACAAAAGCAATGAGTCTGAACTTGCCTGAACTTGCCTCGGGGAGCTGAGATCCAAAGCTCTGTCATTCCCTCAAAAGCCATTCTCCTCTTTGCAAGGACAGGATGTTGTTGTAACAGGGCATCCTTGCTGTTTGCTCAGCCTCCCTTCCTCGTGATGAAATCCCTCTATAGCGACTCTGGAGGTCCTCCTTCAGCTCCGGTTTTGGGCATACAATGTGCTGCCCAACTAATCCCCGCTCTTTTCTATGAGTGATTTATGGAGGCTCGAAGGACATTGAGACTCAGCACATTCTCTGTTTTCCAAATGTTGGTGCAACGAGAGTGGTACTTTTCCTGCCAGTGGGAACCTGAAAGACCTGATGGGCTTTTCTGGCAGGACTCGATGTCAGTGAAAGGGGCGCCAAGCCGCCTGCGGAGCAAGAGGAAGTACAAATGTGCGTTTGCTTTGACTTCCACTGGGAACCATGGAAAAAATATTTTGACTTGATTTTACAGTTCAGTTTCTCGTTAGCACAATGCGAGCGCTCGGCCAGTGATCAGAAATGCCCTTGCTTAATTTGCATCGGTTCCCGTTCAGTTATTAGGCACAATTGACATTAGAAGAACAAAAAAACAACCACCGCGTTGAAGAGCGAGTGAAATACTTCTTCTTTTCTCATAAATTTTTTCTTGTGGTACCGGTTCTTTTTTAAAAAGAGAACGGTCTTATGTCATCATGAAGTATTTATTTTGGGAGGGAGGAGGGGAGTCTGCAATGTTTGTTCTAGGTATCTAAATTTAAATAACTAACTTAAGCACATAATCTCCCTAGGTTGCCTATAAAAACCAATGGAGAGGGAAGGGCTTCTCTAGTGAGCCGTTCAAAGGCTCTTGCTTAAGTGAGCAATATTTTATTACCTTGCCATGCAATATAACAGGGGTTTAGGGTTATATTTTATTTTACCTTCTTGCATGCTCCTATTCTCCAGGATGATGTGAAAAGCACAAGAAGTTGTCTGTACATCTGGATTTGTTACCCGCCATCTTCCTATATTTCATTATGCAAATCACAAAATTACTAGAGCACCAGGGAATGAAATAGGTGACTTCCTTCCCCCTGTATAAAAACAAACAGCCCACTCCAATGCTGAGTTTGAAACTCATCAATTTTTACCCATACAGGAGTGGAGATTGCTGGTGGAAACCCATCCCTTATATTTGGAGTTGGAAAGAGAATTTGGACTCATATGGGCCTGATCCAAATCTCATGGAAGTTGGGAAGCCCATGATTTAGGAACTGTTACACTAAATTATTCCCAAATCCATTTTGCCCATCATCTTGTTTGCAGTGGGGACCACCAGCAGATGCTTTTGGTGAATGCTAAAATGGGCTTGCAATAGGCAGGCTACGACATTTGGTCACCTCCTAATCCTTTACAGACAGAAGCCAGCTGAAGTCAGATCTGACACATGGATGTTAGTTTCCCTTCTACATGTTCTCTTAGCATTAACTATTAAAAATACAGGTTTTCTTGCTGCCCATATAATAGGGAGAAGCTGTAGCTACAATATCTCACCTTTAGAGAAGCAGGGGAAAAGGTTTAGGTTAAATTACTGAGAGTACTCATAGAGCAGTTACCAGGTGAACACTGTCAAACTGGAAAGATTTATTGAGCTGGATCCCTAGGGATATGGCCTGGGTTCAGGACTATCCAGTATTTTCATTAATAATTTGGATGAAGGGGTAGAGAGCCCCTTTGTTACAGTTTCAGCTAAGAGCAAGAGACACTAGGGAGGAGAGGATTAGCACTCAGGAGATCTTGGTAATTAGAGGAATGGTCTGGAAATAAACAGGATGCAATTTAGTGAAGACAAGCGCAAATCTGCACCTACGTTGAAATAATTAGCTCCACAGGCACCCGGTGGGAGAGAGCAGCCAGGTAGCAGCTCCGCCGCAAGGGAGCTGGAGGTTATGATGGAGCAATGACTCAGCTGTGGAAGGAAGACACATCGGGCTGGGTTGGACAGATGGGGATGTCGCATGTTAGGTGTGGAGGGATAAGCCCTTCAGCTGGATCACTGGGACCGGTTTCTGGCATTACACCTCGGGAAAGACGTGGCCGCAGTCCCGAGGAGAGGAGGGCTGCGGAGAGCCTACAAAATAGCACCTATGAGGAGAGAGAAAGTATTTGTATTTAGCCTGGGGAAGGCAAGGCTGAAAGGAGACACAATAACAATCTTCAAGCGCAGTTAGTCTGCCAAAAAGAGGAAGGTGGTGAACTATTCTGTGTCCAGAAATTATCCTCTGTGGTTTAACCACGATTTTCTGTGGTTAGAAAAAAAAAGAGAGGGAGAAAGAAATTGAGATGGTAGATAAGTTGACTTTACTGCTTTACTTATGAAGTGCCTTGGGGCATAAAGCACATGATCAAACATAGTCGAGTTACTGCAGCTTAATGAGTTATTGCCTGTTGGCTGAACCATACTAATTAACCGTGTGTGTGCTCTTAGCCTGCCTCAATTGCCAGACGAAATGGGCTCACCTAAGTACTTGTGTTTTACTTCCCAGATGAAGCAGGCTGAAAGCTTGTGTAAGATCAGTGATTACAGCTCAGCTGATGGAGGGTGACTTCTAAGGGATGGAAACTTGTCCTTAGTGCTCAACGGTAACACTGGCACTGTTGTATCTGGGAATAATAAAAGGGATTTGACAAGGGAGGAGGAGCAGTAAACAGACCCAAACATATAAAGTATGTTAATTCACGGGCTTATGTCAATAGGAAAGTGGCTCCATACGAGTGTATTGGAAATGTAGTAACACTGAGTTTTATAAAACATCTCAGTGTTTGCTGTTTGGGAAGGCTTGTAATATGGCGATTTAAAAAACGTAGCATTAAGAACACTACAGAGCACTGCACGCATTTCTCTCGCAACTGCACACACACTTGCTTTAAGTCTCTCCTGGTTTTTTAGTGTTTCCCAGTAAATTATTCTTTTTGACACATATCCTCATGCTCCCCCCAGTTGTTGCTCTTAGCCATCAGTAATGGCTGTTGTAGTTTCTCCTTTCGATGAGCTGCCTTCTTCCTTTTACTGTGATGAGTAGGAGCTGTTGGAGTGGAGCCTTCCTGGTGCTGGTAAGCGTGGGGTATACAGTGCTTGAGGTTTCTTCTGATGTCCCTTCCTTCCTTCCTTCCTTCCTTCCTTCCTTCCTTCCTTCCTTCCTTCCTTCCTTCCTTCCTTCCTTCCTTCCTTCCTTCCTTCCTTCCTTCCTTCCTTCCTTCCTTCCTTCCTTCCTTCCTTCCTTCCTCCCCCATTACTTCCTCTTTTTTTCCCTTTGCAGTTGTTTTTCCACTGTTATCACCAGTTTGAATTATGTTGCTAAGGATGAACATTTGGAAGTTGCCGTCTTTGGGAAGCTTTTCGTTTGCAGCAGTATTTCTGTCTGGATGCTGTATGTTATCCCTTTTAAAGCAACTTATTCTTTTGCTTATAGCATATATTTATGGGGGCAGCAGACTTGGCAAATTTGCTTAGCAGACGTACTTGAGAAGTGCTATGTGAAATGGAAGCAGAGGCTTCTACTGTGTTAGTTTGTTGCTGTTTTATAGAATCACATAAATTAGCCTGGAGAGGACCTCAGGAAGTTGTCTCATTCCTTTCTGTGCTCAGGGCAGGATCAAATACATCACCACCCTTTCTGACTGATGTTTGTCTAACCTGTTTTTGAAGCCCTGCAGTGGTGCAACCTCCAGTCCCCCCCGACAACCTTTTCCTGTACTTTCCTATCTTCAACCACTCCATCTGATCCAAAATACGTAGCTGATGACAAGTTACACACAGTTCAGCCTAAACCAGCCAAACTACATTCATTTGCTGCTGTGACCTTCTCAATTTTCTGTAGGAAAGAGAAATGCTAGAAATCTTCACAGAGATTATTTGATAGCATAAATGTTTTATAATCTAATTTAGTCTAAAGATGATTGTTTTCCCTTCAGGACATAGATTTTTGCACTGGGAGAGAAACTACAACATACTGGGAGCTATTATGCTACAGTAGTAACATATACACTGCATTTCTTAAGTGCCTGCAACATGGAAACAAGTTTTCATAGCTGTGTTTTATATACGTTTAGGCAGTTGGACTAGATGATCATTGTAGGTCCCTTCCAACTGAGAATATTCTGTTCTATTCTATTCTATTCTATTCTATTCTATTCTATTCTATATGTGGAAGGAGGTGCTATTATGTACCTATTCAGTGTTAGGCTTCCTTGCTTT
This sequence comes from Aptenodytes patagonicus, assembly GCF_965638725.1. Taxonomy (NCBI): domain Eukaryota; kingdom Metazoa; phylum Chordata; class Aves; order Sphenisciformes; family Spheniscidae; genus Aptenodytes; species Aptenodytes patagonicus. Next base: position 194,581,423 of record NC_134949.1, on the reverse strand, counting down.
CCCAGATACATGCTCTAGACTGAGCATGTGTGATTTAGTTGGAGCTGAAATTTAGTCCGGATCTGGGGAATCTGTCTACTGCAGCACGGAAATAATTAGCATCTGCATGAAGTTCATATCCAGATGTGGATCTGCAGTGGGGGAAAGTCTGTGGCTGATTTGAGCTGGGGTTTGTCTTATCTCTAGTTTTACTGCAAAGAAATTTTATCTTAAAACAGTATTCTGGCAGAGTCCTTCCAGTACTGCTAATCCCCCTCTGGTATTACCAAGGAAATATCAGACAATAACTGCTCCATGGAGATCCAAAGTGAAACCGTCATAGAAGAAGAACGTGAGAACTGCTGAGCAGACTGTATTTCCAGTTATCTGAGAACAACTGTACATCTACAAGTAGCTGAAAATTATGATGCTAGTACAATTCTGTCACGTCCTTCAGCAGATACATTTTGTACAGACAGACCCTAGTACAGACAGATAGGTTAAAGAACAAACAAACCATTTTCTCCCCCTGAATGCAGAAGGAACTGTATGCAGCTTGAAAGTGAGGGGCGACGCTGCAAAAATGATGATTGAACTAGGAGGTCATCTTAAAACAGATGAAAGAAAGCCTATTTCTTATACAATGAGTAGCGAACTTCTGGGATTTATTCCTGCAGAAGGCTATGGGTACAGGTACTACCAGCTAGTTCAAGAAGTAGTTAGATAAATTCATGGACAACAGGTCCATAAAGAGATACTAAAGGTAATAAGCAAGGTTGTATTCACTAAACTCCCTACGCAGCATGTCCTACCGCCATCAACAGAGGCAGGATATGGGGTGAGGTGGGCCATCGGTCTTGCCCCGGTAGCGTAAGTCTGATATTCTTATGAACTGCATCTCCTCCCCATCCTGTCTGCCCTGCCCGTGACTCCAGAGCCAAACCTACCTATCACAGGGGTAAAAAGGTTCTTTGCTGGGCTTGCAATAGTCTGCAAAACTGGAGCTGGCCTATGGGAAAATGGCTAATTGGGGCCATTGGCATAAGGGATGCTAGATCTGGATCTAGGCTAAGGGTACTTAGATCTACTAGCATCATTGTCCAACGACAGTTGTAGAGAAAGGTTGGTGACAGCAAACCACAGCCTGGGAACACCTAGCTGTTCCTCAAAACGTGCCGGGGTTTGCATCTGGATTCCTCATTCACTGCTCCAGGAGAGGAGAGGAGGGACAGACTGTCGGACACATAGCTTGTCTATTTTTGCTTTCACTACATTTGGGGAGGGCTGGAAATGTGATGTATTTTCCAGAGCTCACAGCATCAGATAATTCTCACTAGTGTCACAAATAACATTGTTTCAGGTCTGTGAGGGATTTACGGACAAGAGCCAAAGACCCTTGAAATCGATATCAATAATTCTGCTGCTCAAGCTGAAGGCAAATCTCCAGCAGCTGTCAGGGGCTGTGGTTTTTTATACCCCCTCTAGCCGCAAGGAGGCAAGACCATCATAATTAGCTGCTAATTGAGAAGCCTGCATCTGAAAAGCACAATTTCAAAGAACAAAGAGCCAGAGAGGCCCATTTCCAGGGCTAATTAGAATTAATTCATAGCTATAAGTAGGAGGGCTCCCATAGTCTTGGGACTCTCTCTTGCCCTCTCCTGAAACACTAGTCTAAACATATGCATAGCAGTCATAGAAGGCTCAGGGTGACTTGTGCGGCTCTTGTGCAATACAGAAATAGCACTGCTTGTTAAAAATGAGTCTGATTTTCATTTTTTTCTGCAGCCCAGGGCTCTGTCTCCCTTCTGTTGCCTCTGGTACCTGCACTCGGGTGTGAAGCCTTCTGCCTTCACTGCCTCTGGGGGGTATCATGGCACCTGTCCACGTGGGGACTCCAGTACTGTAGTCCTCACCCAGGCCTGCGGCAAGCACCCAAGTGGCTTTGCTACCTGCCCTTCCTTCCTTTTGTGAATCTGTCTACTAACGAACAAAGTGACAACCTCGGCACTTTTTCTGCTACTGCAGGAACAGAGCTTTTAGAGAAAAAAAGGTTTGCAAAACCAGGCCACACTGTCTGTTTCACCCTCCTGAAGATGGCTCAGGCAGGACTAACTTCAGGCACCTCCATGAGTTGCTGGAGGCCATTTGTTTTTCCCCAACAGGTCCACAGCAGCTGTTTTCCTACCTGAACTGGGGCTCCACCAGAGCCCCCAGTAGCCCTTCAGGTGGTGAGGACACGGGCTGCAGCTTCCAGTCTTCATGTGGTCTCTTAAAAGCCTTCAAGAGCTCATTTTATTCTTTAAGGTCTGAAGTTAAAAAACCCCAAAAATTCTGTACAGCAAACATCTCAGTAACAGGTCAACCTACAATATTCATATCTTACCTGAGATCACCATGCCTCTCTTATTTGTGTTTAGGCAACCGCTCACCAGTCCCAGCACCTCTCATTGCTTGAGGACTGAGTCAATGCAAGGCCACTCCAGCGAGAAAATGAACCAGGCCGTTCCCTTATGACAGCCAACATTTTCAAAATGCCTCCATTTTTGGTTGTCCAATATAAGGTGCTTTTAAAATGAACTTGATTTTTTTTCAGAAGCCATTGAACACCTATCCTTGGAAGACTGCAGTTACTTCAAGTTGCTTCAAGATAAGGACCCAAAAATGAGCAAGACGATAATTGGTTTGGAGAAATGCAGAGTAACACATTCTAATTAGTGATGATCTTGTTATAGAGGAGGTGGCCTGCTGAATTCTGCTGTGCTGGCCTCCGTGTGTAAGGATGTCTAACAAACCTTAGAAACTTCACAGTTTAATTGTGGGTGTCAGAAGCTGATGCTCCTAAAGCAGACAAGTGGCTTAATTCGCAAGAAAGAGGAGTTTGTACTGCTCAGTAGTTGCGAGGTGCCTCATTTATGGCTCCAAATATAGATGCACTTCTATATCTTTAGTTACCCACAACTGAAAATCTGGTGTGTGATACCTCTGTGAGCATGTGCTGGGGCACATGTGAACACCACGTTGCTGAGGTCGAGAGACTCTTGAGCTCCTTGAGCACCTTTAGATTTCCTGTTGAAGGAAACTGATTTTCTAAAAAAAGATTTTCCAAAGGATTTTCTGCCCACAGGTACTCATGTGGACCATTAAATTGCAAGAACAATCTTTTGATTCTTTTCTATGTGGCTTAGGCATGTCCTCCTTTCTGTGCAGTGTATCATCTTGTACGTTATTACACAATTCCCATATGCTCATTTTGGTGAGGGACGGTATCTACTGCTGTCATAAATGAGGCCAGCTGCCTTACCTTAGCTTCGCAGCCCACTGCTGAGAGGGAATCCAGCTGTCGCAGTCTGTGCCTGCATTAAGACTCCAGTTGGAACCGAACCCAGCCGTAACCCCTCTGCTCCCCTTCCCCTTCCTCTGGGGTCCCGAGTCCCCTTCTGCATAGCAGCTTCAGCCTGAGAGCTGGGTCTTCACATTTCCATCTGACCCGGAGGACTAGACCTGCCTCCTCAAACTTGTCCATCGCTTAGAGCCATGTTTTGCCAGGAGCCCACTAAAGGGGTCTTCAGGTGCCGCATGCTAGGTAAAAGCAACTTGGCAGGCAGAGAGCTGGTTTGTACAGAGTTGCCAAACACAGTAATGCTCCTCACTTATGAAGCAAAATAACACCCTCACCCTCCCCTTCATACAGCCATCGCTTCTGCCCTGCCACCCCACGGTGGTGCGGGCAGTCTGTGACCCACCGCTTCTGGCACTATCGGCTTGTGCTGCTACAAGCCCTGGTGCTTCTCACAACAGGAGCCTCCCATCACTTTCTGGGAGGCCTCCATCAATTTCCTTCGCCAAACATCTGGATTCCCTGTGCAGTCTTCAGTAACTTTACACTGCTCCCGTCCTGCAGGCAAATGGGGACGAGATGGCTTGACAAGGTCCCAAGTAGTTCACTCTTGCCGAACACCAGAATTTCTTTCCCTTTTACACATCCGATTCCTGCTGCATTGCCTGCAGTCCTACCTTCAGCTGCTGCTTGAAACACTGAGAAGCAGTCACAGTGGGACTTGGCGTCTTCCGTTAGGTTCCAGTGGCTCACATTTGCCGGATTTGTTTGTATCTGCAGTGGCTCGCATTTCTTGTATTAGGTCAGCAAAGCGGGGTAAGGTTGTATACTAGCCTAATTTTAAAGACTTTAAAGCTATTTTTATTTAACATATCACTGACTTAGCCTGTAGCTGAGCAATCAGACGACTACAGAGCCAACTGCTTGTTGGGCATTGTTCTCCTCCTGACCTTGGGTCTCTTCCTCTTGGAGGCATGAAGCATGGTATCAAATGAAAACTCTTTCCATGGGTTGTAAAAGTTTCTTTAACACCTTTTTTCCTCCCCACTTTGTGCGCAAATGGACTGACTGGGATTAGAAGTGGAACCAGAGATACCGAAATACCATTACGATGGTGCTGGGACTGCTCTGTACCTAAATGATACCATATGTTGCCCTGCTTCTAGCAGTGTTTACTGTGTGACTACATCGGCTCAGTAGGGATCTGTCTGGAAAAACAGTCAGGGTGGAAAAGAATAGCTGAAGAGAGCCTCTCTGAGCAAATACTGAAAGAGCTGCTAAGAGGCAATGCCAAAACTGTCATCTTTGCTGAGTTTCTTTCCAAACCAGCCAACCTGCAGAATTGGTTATGACCAGGAAAGGAAGAAAACTGTTCCAAAATGGCACTCAGGAGATGTCTTTGCTGCTCGTTACTTGGTCTGTTTGCAATGATGATCATCAACCCCGGGGATGGCGCCCAGCCAGAATACCAAATACCACTTTGGCGTGACATTGCATGGCAGGAGACTGCGACCCGCAACAGGATAGAAACTGAAAGTTGGCAAGTGGCTCCGAGCTTTGTATCTAAACCCCATCTGTCGTATTAAGAAGTGCCTGTAGATTTCAATGCTTGCATGATCCTGCTTTCTGTAAGACAGTCAGGCAAACTCCCTACACCCAGTCTGAAAACCAAAGGTAGCAATGACAAAACTCCCATTGCCAGCTTCGGACATAGGCTCAACAATCAGCTGGCCACATTTTGGTCTGTTGTGAAGGGCAATAAATCCCATGAAGTCCTTATAGTCACGCATATGTGGAGCATGGCTGATACCTCATTTATATCTCATAATTACTGCAATTATAAAATTTCTAACTTTTAACAGAACTTTTCTTGCACTGTTCCCTAAAAATTTCTTTTTGAAGTCTGTCATTTACTCCCATAATGAGGCACAAAATATCCCAGAATCTTAAAGGTGTTTGATCCAATCCCTCAGCTGCCATCCCAACAAACATGTAAATAAAACAAAGTTTCTGTGAATGGGGATCTCAAGCGGTTGTGGGGAGGATTAGGAATTAGTGAAAGATGATTCTGCCATTGTTTCCTAATTGATAAAAGATGGACCACTGTTATTTTGAATAATGCTGTTACCACACAAGCCTCAAGCAACTCAACAGAAGATCCTGTGTAATCGAGAAGAACCGCTTCTGGATGTTGAAAACGTTCCTGTGAAGTTACTCCACTCCAAGTGCTTAAAAACAAGGAGCAAAGTGAGTGAGGCAGTATCCCTGCTTCCTCTTTTTAATTGAAAAAATTGCTTTCAGACAAATCCACCTCATTTTTCCTCTGCAAATTGCCTTTCCCGAGCTTCATCTCTTCCGTGCCTGAGCTCCTTCCCAGCCCTGCCACAGCCCCACAATGTGCTCTGATGCTGCATTGCTCCTGCCTGGTCAGTCACTCCTTCCCTCCCAAGCCCAGAAGAGCTGGAGAAAACATAAAAGCAGCTCTGCGTGACGCCCCTCCCACAGCAGCTTTCCATCCGATACTTGTTCATCACCTGAACTTGGCATGAGGCAGATTCGTGTTTATAACAGCAAAAGCAGCCAAGCAAATTGGGTGAGATTACGAAGAGGTCAAGATAGCTTTACGAGGTGTACTTAGAAATGTACACCTATATTTACTCTGAACATCAGCACTTCTGTTGAATATCTCTGCATATTTAAAAGGAATTCAAAAGAAAACAAGCAAAAGGGAGAGGCACACTTGTATAATGTGTGAGCATGATCCTAATGCAGAGGTCATCTCTTGGAGGACAAAAAGAAGGTGCCTGTCAACTCAAAACAGTCATCTGTAAATTCAAAGGGGATTTAAACATGGGATTTAAAAGCAGCTCATCTCTGCGGGGTATCTGAGCAAATCTTAACACAAACCTTACCAACCTGGCCTTTCAGGAGCTCCCAAGACAAACCAACTGCTGAGCCCCAAAGCCTCTCATGGGATTGTGGTGGGATGATGTGTGCAACACACTCCGATTAGGGCTGGTCCCATACGAGATTTGACCAAATGCCACCATGCAAGCCTCTGGGGTGAATGTGCAGGGTGAGGACCAGTCCATCCCTTTGAAGCTGAAGTGGCGGCTGTTGGTTTAGAGCTGTAGCAGCATCTGTCTGGTTGGTGGGCATTGGTCTCAGCTGGGGGAGAAGGAGAAACCATCTAGTCAGTGAAACTGGAGCAATGAAGGGTGAGAGCCACCAAAGGGCTTAGGAGGTTGTACTGCTCTGTATACGATACCATAGCAAGTTAGACACCGCACTGAGCGAGCTCCCATGAAGCATGCCTCATCTCCTTCCCAGCTCCACCACATAAATATCTATGTCCTCGCAGGGCTGCTCTCTAGACACCAAATTTGCCTTTAATACCACTGTGTGGGCCCAAGACCATGTCACACACAGTTTAAGGAGCCTTTTGGGGAAAGGCTCCAGGGAAGTTTTAGGTCCACGCATGTCAGATGAAAAATGGCCATCTTTGGACGTAACTTACTCTCCTTTTCTACCTTCCAGAAAGCAAGCGTGCAAGCAAACCAGCTGAAGGCAAAGGCTGTGATTTTCTTTGCATTCTCCTAGCTAGGACCTTCTGTCCTTTCCTTCATGCCATTCAGGAAAAAAAAAGAAGTGCTCTGCTTCTGGTTGTTTGGCAGCTGCTCACAAACCTGCATGAGAAGTGAAGAGTGATGTGCTGGGGAAACCTGACTCCCAGTGCAACAAGGACCTGCAAGCAAAAAAAGAACTGCTGAATATGTACAGAGGAGCTAAATGGTTGCCAGTGGTCCCCTAAAACACCAAGGAAAGCATTTGATATGCTTTAAGTGGACAGCATGAGTAGTTGGGTGAAATTAAGAAAGGGAGGTGAGAGGCCTTGAAATCAGGGAGCTTTTATTAAAAGTGAAATTTATACTTTCTAATAGGACCTCAGGAGAAGAGCAAAAGCTGTGTGACTTCAAAAATTTAAAACTGGACAAGACAGAGCCCTAGTGGGTGAAACAGAGTCAATAAAGGAAACAGAGTCAATAATCCTGCTTGGGGATGGGGTGAACTGTTGGCCTCATGTCATGTGTCTTTTCCATTCCCCACTTCTGTGATACTAAAAAAAAAGCCTGGCCCAATCCAGGGATTACACAAAGAATGCAATTCAACAAAGGGAAACACATGGCCTTTCTACTCACCCTCCAGTGGCATTCAGGACCAGAAGAGGGGTTGGTCTGAATAGTCAGGATTACATTCCTGGCTGTTTCTAGCAAACGCTATGTAAGTTGAAAGGAAAAATATATGTACCCTTGCATTAGAATATTTTCTCTGCGTTCTCCTGTAAGCCAGGTGTCAAATGGAGGCAGTGATGGCCATTGAAGCCATTCCTGCTTAACAGCATGTCTGAGACGTTATTTCTTCCTGTGTCTGTGCAAGAATGGGCTAGTCCCAAGCACAGCTCAGCAATTAGGATATTAATAGCCCTATTACTCTGCGCCATCTAGTTTGCTTTAAAATTCATGGTGCAGTTAGCTGAGGTTTGTTCGTAACAGGAGAAGTACAGAGATGCAGGAAGACTGAGTCAGAATAGAGCTTTGAAATGCATCAAGCAACCAATTAATTAAAGAAGGGAGCTCTAATATTGTGTTCCAAATGATTACTTATTTATATACTCCTCAAATAGTGCTATTTTTAAACCAGATTTTGAAGAGAAGACAATTTGTATTTTTACATGCAGGCAGTCTTAAAGTTAAATGAGCTACCAACACAGAGCTGCCCAAGAGGAGTAGGAAAAGAAAAATCTCCATGTCAGTCCTTCTTGCTCTTCTGCTGCCTCACGGCACCATGAGTGCTAGAGATCAAAATAGGCACCTTAACTTACGCAGGCTTGCCAGCTTCTCCCCACTGTCCTCCTGCAGCAGCTCATCGCCTGGTGCTGTTAGGACATGGGTTTGGATGTGCCCGGAAGCAGGTGTCCATAAGCCTGGGGAGATGGGCAGGAAGAAATGTGGGCATTTGGGGGGATTTTGTGCCTCCTGGGCACAAAAGAAGTGTTTTGAACTTCTAAATTGTGGACTTCCATGGGGTGAGGTCCAGGCAGGGCTTTTGTCTTACAGCACTGAAGTTAAATTGAAGGCAAACCCTGCGTTCAAGTGATGATCTTCATCACTCCTCTGATATTTGCTGAATACACTGGTGTGGAGTGTGAAGTTAAGCAGGGCACCATTTTATGCCCATTTTTCACTGGTCTGAATAACCACACAAGTTGCAAGGAAATAAAATGTTGGCTCCAATAGATGTTTGAAAACTTCAGGTTTTCTTAGGAGTGGAGCTGAGAAAGACCTCTGTGGGAAGGAATGAATGTTTGCTGAGTTCCCAAATAAATCTGAGGCCAGCTTGAGAGACTCAAAGCCCAGTGGCTTCTTCCAGTTCCCTCCCTAACAAAGGGCTGGACTCAAGTGCACTGAAGTCAAAGAGAGAGGCTCTCATTGACATCAAAGGACATTGAATCAGACCCAGTGAAGGACAGTCTCAGCCAGGGACCAGCAGAAATAATAGCATGTGATGCACATGACCAACTGCCACTAACCAACCGCTCGGATTCCAGGCATTAAATACTGCAAACAGTGAACTCGCAAACAATTCATGAAAATGTGCCAAAAAAATTCAAAGAAAAATATGTAAGGAAACTGCAATGTGTTTGTGGGTATTCTGTGAGCAGAAAAATATGTTGTATTTGTGGAATAAATTAGTCCCTGAGAAGTGTTCTCTCAGTTTGGAGTTGTGTGCAGTCAAATCAGCTAATCGAACTAAAGCTTCTTTTCTCTTGCCAAAGGAAGCGGGTAAGTACAGAGACATGGATGAAACAAGCTTTTAAAATGTGAGTCGCCAATTATATCTCATTTCAATAGTTTTCATCGTTTGGATGATCATTTTTGCTGCTATCTAAACGCTTCGGTTTATTCTCTCATGAATGCTGACAAGCTTTGGTCTGGTGTTTATCCATATCAGACGCTGCAAAGCTCATCCAGTCTCTTATCTCCTTGTGATTAGATTACTGTAATGCCCTGCCGCGAGGTTCGCCAGGCTGCTTCCTCTGGCAGGGAATGCCACCACTGAGAGGGCATTGTGCGCGGGAGGAAATCCAGTGCATTTTATTCCAACCGCATCATACCTGTCGCTGGCTATAAACAAAAAGGACTAACTAAAAATGGGAATATCTGCAGCTGCGATCCAGATCAATTAGGAAATGGGGTAACACCAAGAGCAGGCATCTCTCTAATGTGGTGAGCAATAGCTGGGCAGAGGCAGCACAGCAAAGGAATGAGGGCCAGGCTCAAACCTTCGACTCACATTTGGTCCTCTCTAGACAAACATGTTAGGGCTGCTTGGGGACCGGTCTGTGCCTCATTTATGGGCTGTCTCAGGAAATCAAAAGGACCCATTTAACTCTTCCCTGGGAGGATCTGCACTTGGTGGCAAGGAGTGGGGTGGAGGTGGGATTGTCCGTGCCTATCACATGGGATGGTGGCTTCTGATGGTGGTTGAAAAGAGTCTGCCAGGAGCTCTGCGGGTACCTCTGGTTATCTGCACGCAGGCAGCCCACACCTCCAATAAGCCATGCAGAATGAAAGGCAAAGGAACGAAGGGGTTTTGGGGTGCAAACAAGCAAGCTCCAGAGAGAGCCACAGAGGTTTTTCAGATAATGGATCAGATACTTAGAGACAAGGAGCATGGAGAAAGATAGGACTGTAGGATAAACTTCTCATTTGCCTATGCATGTTGGCAACCACCGCAGCTGCTCAGTTGCAGGTTTGGGTATGAGGGTTACAGCTGTACTCATTAAAAACTGGATTTTAGTTCAGCTTCTGAGGCGGGATAGCCACAAGAGCCACAGCGCTCCCAGGGCTGTCCCACTGCTGTCCGAGCTGCTGAAAGCTCCAGCTCTCCTTACAGGCAGGTGGTTATAAATACAGGTGGTCATAAATGCTCTCAGGTGCCAATGAATTCTCAGTCCCAATGAGTAAGCACCTCTTTCTATCTGAGCATCACAAAGGGCTCTACCAACCTTCACAGACGCACTTTCATAAAGACTATTTTACGTCAAGACACTGAAACATGTTGGATGACTTCTTCAAGGTCACACATGAAACCAGCGTGGCATAGACTGCAGGTTGTTTAAATCCCCAAAGATAACATATCTCCTTGCTTCCCCAGTGAGTCCCTGTCACTGAGCATCAGTCTTTGGCCCTCTTTGCCTTTCAGCTGTTCAACTGACTGCTGCTGCTCTCTGCACAATTGAAATCCTGTTTGATATGGTTCTCTTGCTACTGGTGTTATTTATAACTGCTCTTAATTTGACCAGACTGGGGGGGGGTTTTAAGCATGTTCAGCTCATGATTTTGCCTCAAGTGCTGTGAGCGTGTTTTGTGCAGCAGGTGCTGCTCAAAATTAATTGTTTGCCTTGAAATCATACTCTCATCTAGTGATTTTCAGGTGCATCAGCTGTTCCATTAAGGCTGTCACTTCCTACATCCTTCTGGCAAGCACCACATTTTATTTCTCTCACAGCCAGTGTTTCTTCACTCTTTGCTCCCCATAATACAAACTATTTTCTGATTGCCAAGCCTTGCACACCAATACCTCCCCTTTTTGTCTGTAACAGACAAAAGGCTACTGAGTGCGGTTCTGAGGCTCATTAAAGTTCATAGCATTGCTTGTTTAAATGTTGGGGTTTTTTAAGTTACCATGTCAAATGTGCTTAGCGTGCGGTGCTGGCTTGCTGCGGTGGTGGGTGTCTGCAAGCTCTGCCATGCTTCTGCTGATGGCGGGCAAGAAAGTGCCTGGAGGGGCCTCTGGAAGGAAATCCCTTGGCCTGACTCTGCAGTGCTGGGGGTTTTCACGTCTCCGTCAAGCCTGGGAATGGCCTCTGCACTGCAAGGCAAGCACCTCTTCCCCACCTCTCTGGGGATGCCGCGGAGAAATGGGAGGAGAGCAGGCCAACCTGGGCTGTGACCCCACCGAGGGCCTTTCTGCCCAAGGCAGAAATGCTGCAGCAAACACTTGGCATGAGACCTTGACTTGGCAACATTACAAGAGCAGATTTACTGGTGGGGATTAAGTGGGCCTTTGCCATTCCTCTCCATTAACACCATCCAGCACATGGGTGGTGTCACAAGATGACATGGGAAGCTCTGCAGCTGCCCCCTTTGCAGCTGTATCCAGCTTTGACATCCTGCTCATGTGCTTCTCCAGAAGCCATGCTGGCCTCTCAGTCATGAATTCAAGTTCTTCAGTCTGATCTGACTGAGGATGGTGTAAACACAGATAGAAAAAATGCATATTGTCTCAAAACAGCTCTAAACATGACGAAGGTTGGGTTAGTCTGCCCTGCAAGGACTGTCCTGCAAATCATGGTCTCCTACTTTTCAGCTAATGCATTGTATGGTGTTGTCTCAACTTCTCTCCCTCAGGATCCTGAACTTCCAGTGCAGCTTTCAGTCTTGCACTGGCGACGAGATCTGCCTCATACACTTGCTTTCAGCTTCTGGGAACTATCCAAGTTATTCTGCAAAAGGCACCCCATAGTAGACTTGGTGGTCCCCAAGTCTTGGCTCTGCTCTGCTCTGCTCTGGGGTTTGCACTGTAAGCTAGCCAAAGGCAGAGGGGAAAGGTGGGATATTTTTACATAATTATACAACTTAAAATCAGACCTAGCAAGGTAAGGAATAAAGTACATAAGAATGGCACAAACTAGTTTTTCTGTCCTTCTTTTTGCTTGCACTGTTCAGGAGCTATTTGGCTTCTTGGGTCCTGAGCTTATTATGCTCACCTAACATTGCCTGGGTGAAGTCTCCCTTGGCTTCTGTGTTTGTTTTTTAGCACAACAGGGTGCTGGTTCCCTCTGAGTCCCTTTGGCTCTACTTACAGAGAAATACAAAGCAACAATAATTTTTCCCTCGTGCCTTCACGGTGCAAAGGAAATGCTGCTTGCCACTTCTACTTGGAATCCATTAAACTGACTTGTAATGATGAACAAACCTTTTACTGATGATAATTAGTACTCACTTAGCTTTTAGCATCCAGGTCTTCAAAGCCTAAGGAAGAGTCCATTTCGCAGAGCACCAAACTGGTGCACCTAGACAGGATGGTGGGAGTTAGCCATGGAGGTGAGCAGGACGTAGTTTGTTTTTTTTTTTTCTTTCATTTTTTCAGGGATTTGGTTAGTTCCTGTTTATTTGTTTGTTTACTAGTTGGCTGCTCTTTCTGTACTACTCTTCACTTTCAAAAGCTTTGCTATACTTCTTCTCGTGGTCATTACTCTGAGCAGTCATTGCTGCATTGTCGGCTTCTGCCCGTGGCTGAGGTGGCTTCCAGGGGTTTCCCTGAGACTTTCTTTTGCCTTTAGCACAGATAAAGCTGGGCAGAAAGCTGTGTTCAGTGTCTTCAAGGAGCTGATATGCAATTCTGTCATTGCAAATGAAGTTTTCTTGGTTTTCCTTTGCTCAGAGAGGGTATCCTCCATTCTCAGACACCGCCCGCTGCCAGAGGTAGATTATCTAATTCAGCAGTGCTTTTATCATTTTCTTCTTGCCTTTGCTTCGCTTTACCTGAGGAAAAAGGGCTCGTTAGCTTTGTCAGAGCTCAAACAAGAGAGGTTTCACTCGCTGGGAGCAGGTCAGAAGCTATTTGGTGAGCAAAGCTCTAGCCCTTTGCTTGAATACTGCTGCAGCTCATGCAGGCGTGCTCCCTCAACTGTGCTGGTGTCTTCGGCTTACCACGGAATCGCGAAAAAAGAGAAATAATTCAGTCCCAGTGACAGAGAGCAGCAAATATTGCATATCAAAGGCCTCTAATGCTGTTGTTTCAGAGTGCAGCCAGTTCTTCCCCTGCAACCAACCCTTCTTCTCAAGCTGTCATCTGCGTAGGTGAGCTTGTAACCGAGAGGTCTGTGACCCTGCTCAGCAGCACAAATTTTACAGGGCTGTCATTGTGCTGACTAGGAATGACTTCTGGTTTCTAGCTCTGAGAATGGAGAATCTGGTCTACAGTAGGTGTGGGAGCATCTTTTTTTTTTTTTTTTTTGAAAGAAACCTCTGTCAGAAGAAATTGGTTTGAGTTCCGGGAAGGATTTTTATAGGGTTTTTTTATTAAATCCAGAGGCTTTTGGAATTTTTTTGTCACTACAGGCCACAAAGTTGCATTTTCTTCACATTACTGAAGCAAGTAAGAAATCCAAAGGCAGCAACTGCTGTGCAAACACTGCAGCTAATGGCACACATGCAAACAAGCTGTTCTGGTGGAAGGTGAGCACAGGGAAACAAGAGGAAGAGAAAAACTTAAATGAATGAGATGATGCCAGCACAAAAACAAAATCTGAGGACAGCTTCTCCCTTTTTGTTAGGTTTTGGTGCTAATGATAATATCTTTATGTGCTGAGGTAACCACACCGTATAAAGTACGTTTGTGGCTAACATTGAATTCTGCATGGATTTGTCCTAATAATATTCCTGTTTCATGGTTTTATAGTGTTTTAGTGGTCGGAAGCTGAGGCTAATGAGACTAAGGCTCAAACTTAGTCAGGTCACATCAGAAGTCAGAGAGGAGGGATTTCCCGTGCCCTGGGCTAGTTTAATTATGTCTCCTCTCTGTTGCAGAGCTCCTAATTGCAGAAATATAGACAAAGAGTTTTCACTTGGATCTTTATATAGGAAACCACTTAGGCCAATTGTGAGTGCTCTGGGAGATCTCAAGCCCTATGCAAGCTCCCATGTTAGTGTCTTTGTAGGAGAGAGAGGCCAAATGGCCAAATAGCAGGTAGGGCTTTAGGAAACCTCAGGTGTAGTCTCAGGCTCTGCCACAAGCTTGCCCTGAGGCTTTGGACAAACCTCTTCACTTTTTGGTTTAGTGTTTTTCATCTGCAAAAACACATAAGGCAGCTTACCTGTTTTAGTGGAGCATTGGGAAAATTGAGCAGCTCCTATTCTAAGTGCGTTTGGAACAGCTGATGCTAAGCTTTGTTAAAAAGCTATCGAAGATGAAAAATTGAGATAGAAATCACATAAACTGTAGCCACCCATGTATATTATTATTGATTTCGTTTTGCATTTCTAGTGTAATTTATTCTAGAAGGTCTTGGAACAGAAACAACCGAAACCTTTAGGTGGTTCTGTTCCAGGAGATGATAGACCCAAAGATCCTGTATCTGGCTGCACAATGCAGTTATATATATAGATTGCACAATATTACCTCTCCCTGTACCCTGGCCTGGCTCACGTCTTTAGACCATCAGTGTTACAACCAAATCACTGCTGCTATTGCCTTTGCGTAGAGCCAATTGCCTGCCATCATCCTGTCAGGCACTTATACCTAGTTCTCCTAATGTAATTTATATTAAGCCAATTTATATTACACAATGAGTGCCTGATGGAGAAGGTACCCACAGGAGGCTTATGTGCTGTTTTCCCTCAATGGTATTTAGCTGATCTACTGACAGGTATTACCTCTGCCCATAGGCTTTGCCTCATTTACATCCTTAGACCATCAAAGCTGCAACAACACAGTTACTCCAAGAACAACCCCTGGTTTTCAGGGTTTTTTGCTGTCATCTCTGTGGGATACGGGATAAGTACCTATCACCTGGCCCTCCAGGAGACCCAGGCGGTGCACTTTGATTTTCTCGTTTGGTCTCAGATCAGTCCCTGTCCAGACATGTTTGCATTTCTATTTACTTTAGTTGCACTTGATTTTGCTTCTCTTTCTCTACTGAAGCTTTCTCCATCTCCGTCTGTCCAGTTTGTTTATTGAAAAACAGGAGAAGTGCAATTTGCTCAGCTTCTGGAGATGCCATCCTTTCACCATCTTCTAGCAACAGACCCAACTCCAATTAGGATTTTTGCCTATGTAAGTTAGTTGCCATTTACATCGGTGGAATTACACTGGTGGAAAACCAACCTGATGCCAGCTCCACCAAATCCTGTAAAGTTTTTGTTGCTGTAATTCAGCTTCCTCACATATTTTTCATATATCTTTTTGTCTTTTAGATCTGTATAGTGCTCTGCTTGCTGGGTGCTTTGGGAGAATTAGGAAATGGGCTAGCAGACAACCCAGAAATAGATGTAAGCAGCTTCAAGCCATCTGAATGGGTTGGGAGGGAGTATATATCATGGCCATTACTTTTACTTGAGAGAGGAACAGGGATAGGTGTTGATATCTGGTGGCTAATATGGAGGGGCAGAGGAGGCATTAATCGCCTCTTTCTCCTTTCGTCCCCTGTTAAATCTATGCCAGGCTATGATATAAACTTGCATTCACAGACATAATTCTGCCAGGTAAACCTACCAAATCCCTTATAGAGCAAACGTGATGAATCATTGTTCCCTCGTTGCTGTTGTTTAGGAGCTGAACACCCTCCTCTTCTTCTGCCTTGCCCCTCTGCAGAAGGGACAGTTAAAACGCCCGCTGAAAGGCACTACCCATCAAACCGCCTGTAAGAAGTTTGATGGCCAAAGACATCTGGATGTGATGTCCTCACGTGCTGTAGGCTGCAGTGTGGGTCAGCCAGCCCAGGGAGAAGGTTCATCCATTTCTTTCTCTTTTCACCTATTTTGTGAGTAACATTTTATGCTTCCCCTTACTGTTCTCTACCAAGTCAGTAGCATGGCAGCCTCGGGGCAGTGGGCTCCCAGATTCCCCGGGCAAGCACAAGCCCACCGGTGCTGGAATCCCTGCCCGATCCCACGGCACTTCACTGATTTCCATAGCCGTTGGATTAAATCCTCCCGTTTGCAAATCCACTTTCCAGAAGGCAGCTTGCGCTGCACGGCAGGGGTAGAGAATACCCTACGAAGTCCAGGCCACCGCTGAAGCCAGAGATGTACCCTTTATTTTTTTCAGTGGCTTTGATTTTTTGCTCTGTAGAGTTTTCCAGGCTTTGACTCCCAACCTTACTAAAATAATTATGCGACTTTGAAAAAACAATTCATTTTTCACCACTTCTCCAGCACTGCCAGCTTTTTGTGGCTTTATAGAAAATCTTGTGCTATTTGATGTTTTGCCTAAAGTTACATGCAATTAATCAAAGAAGCTCAGCCTTCACTGAAAAATAAATCCCCAGCTCCGTCCCCGAGTCCAGAGCTTTGAGCTGGCTGCAACGCGCACGCGGTGCCCTTTCTGCACCTCTCACTGGCTCCCTCCCTGCAAGGTGTAAGCCCACCAACACGATCCAAGCCGTGGCCACAGCCTGAGCAGTGGTACTACACAGCAATTTTCACCCTAGTTGTCTGCAGGGCTCCTGTGAATTAACACAATGAGACATTTACCAGCACAATGCGACATTTACTGGAGGGGCTTGTGGGGTGTTAGTCGTCTCCCCTCCACGCACGTTAGCTCCAGCTGGCATGGCACGTGCTCCCGTATCACAAAACACGGTCTTGTAGCTGCACATCCCCCCATTCAGATCACGGCCATCTCTGCCCTTGCTCACCCTGCTTAGGAGTTAAAAAAAAAAGTTCAGCAAAGGAAAGATTAAGCCTTTCAAAAGGAAGTAAATTATTTGAATGGAAGTATTTCAAGGAAATGATTTTATCGCTCTGAAATTTTATCCATCCTTTAAAAAATAAACAACCTCAGTAACTACTTTTTCAGGCTACATTTTGCTGGCAGTTTTTATCTGCAGAAAGGATTAGCTTATCCGTGGATGGAACGTGCTGCACACACCCTGTTCCCATGCAGATTCATGCGGCGGGGAGCTGCATTTCCAGCTCAGTGCTAGGACATTTTTCTGTAGCTAAATCAGATGACTGCAAAGACCATTAGAGCAGTTTATCGTTGGAATCTGCAGGAACATACTGTACCCAAAAGGAAAATGTTCATTGATAGGGGAAGTGCAAGATCTGTGATCCTTGTAATTATGCAGATGATCCTTTCCAGAGGTCTGTGGTATGTGAGCAGGTCCACAGCAATGGCTTTTGGCTGCAGCACTTTAATAGTCCACTGAAATCCAGCTGTTCCTGCTCTCAAGTCCACTTGGCTGCAGCCCTGACTGGCACATCAGCATGAATGGTTTTGTTTCTCAATGGGGACGTGCACGACGCTGACATCCAAAAGGCTCTTTGAAATTAAAGTGCTGCTTTTTCTGGGCAGTTTGTGTTGTTGCTCCATTGAGCCCTAGCAGAAGTTAGCACCTCGCAGCTCACTGGTGGTGGAGACACCAGACACACGGAGACGACTGATTTTTGGAGCGAGATGCCACCATTGCCAGCACAGGTTGGCAGTATGCAGGTCAGTCGCTTCCTCCAAAAATCTCCAGTCACCTGGCCCAAGGAAGGATCCCTTGACATAAATACCTAGGTAGAAATAAAACCTTCTCCTCCCACAGCAATGCTTCTGCTTGATATGCAACTTGTGCAAGAGCCGCATGTTTCCCAGCGTGAAACCAAACTCACTCATGTACTAAGACCTTAGAAGGCTCCACGCAAGAAAATCACCTGGTGGTATTTACATTATAATTTCTTGAAGGGCGTTGCAGAAATCAAAAAGAATTGGGAACCAAAAGAGGTTCTCAAGGGTTCGAGAGCTGTAGCGCTGACGGGCAAAACAGGCGGTGCAAAAATGTGTGAGCTTTGCCACTGGTTCCCTGCCTTGCCAGGTGAAAGCCATCCTCCTCCCATAAACACTCTATTCCCATAAAACCATGTCCTCACCGGAGAAGCCAAAGCATCTTAAGGTTGCAGGGCTGTAAACTTTTGGTGACCCCAGGACGGCTTTTCGGTGGGGAATATGATCCCTGTTGATCTCGAGGAAAACTGTAGCTGCTTCCTGAGGGTTTATCAGGGAGTTTAAAGAAACATCCAGCTGAGTTATGCCTCTCTGCATTCAGTAAATGATCCTGCCAGCCCCGGCTTCCCCCAGATCAGGACCTGGTTGTGCTGTACCCATTTGTAGCAAGACCCAGCTCCTTCCCCGTAAAACTTACCCCTCCGGTGGGCAGGACGGGTTGGGAGTAAGGAAATGTTGTTCCAGTTTTCCTGATAAGGACCCAAAGGAAGCGGAGAAAAAGTGGGTTTTTGCACAAGGCCATAAAGGACAACTGTTTCAAATCTGGGAAACAAGCCTGAATCTCTTGACTCTTAGTGCTCTCTCCTTTTTGGCAGTAACCTAACACACTTTTTCAGTCGTGGGGAGCTGGGACTGCCTATCTCCAGGGCAGAGGACAGCCAGGCTGACGCAGGAGGAAGCTTTGGTGGCTGCCTTTTGGAAGAGCTCATCAGGCTTTTTTGATATGACTTAACGCAGCTGGCTGCAACACGGAAACTGCAATGACTTTTGACCTGCAGTTTTGGTAGGGGAAATGGCCTGGACTAGCTTTTGGTAAAATTTTTCCCCAAAAAGCTGTGTACCCAAAACCTGCATTATTTCCAGTGCAGGTTGTCTGGGCCCAATGTCAGTTCACCTGTGCAGCTCACTCCGGAAAAAAGGTTATAGGAGGTGAAAATGAGAATTTAAATAGCCAGGCACAGACAAGGGGTAGCACGTCGAGTGCTATTTACCTACTATCAGTTAGCATTAAAGGGAGCCAGAAAACAGAGGGCAGAGGCCTTCTGCAGTGCCAAGTCCCAGAAGAACTAGATATATCCTCTTCCCACAGTATATTATAAAATTGCAACAAGGCAAGAATGAAGGCTGTTGTGCAAAAGCATGGTTGGAAGACAAATTGCTGAAGGGCTAGGTGGATGTCCGGAGCAGAAACCAGGATTTATTGGCAGGACGCAGCCCCTGCATGTGTTTTATCTGCCAACAGTCTATTTATATAGGGAAAAGCTTAGCTGAGCTAAACCTGGTGCTGGAAGCCTACAAAATGAAGAGCTGCCCATCCAGGAGTGCCCCAGAGAGACGTAATCCTACGGAAATGCATTAATGGGGATGATAGTTTTCTCATATCTGGGGGGGTGTGTGTTTCTGCAAAGAAACCGCAGGCAAGCCGTAAAGCAGGAGAAGCTGCAACGGCACAAGGAAGCCTGGGTGAATCTGTGGCACCCACGTTTCCCTGCTCACCCAACCCAACTGCAAAGGTGTGGGGCTGGGAAGAGGGACGGGGCAGTGCCTGGGGGAACTTTGCATGCCAGAGAGCACTGTGGGACGGGGGTCACCTCAAATGAGGGAGAGGAGGTTTTTCAGCGGTTATCGCTGTGCTTTGGGGAAGGAGTCGCAGGTCGTTGTGTATGATCATCAGAACAGCAGCTTCACTCCCCTTGCCTCCTTGCCAGTTTTAATGGGAAAACGGTGCTGGCTGCTAATAAATGTGTCACGTTTGTGAATTTGCTTTTCTGGCTGCTCTAAACTTCCTTCTAAGCCCGGTGACGGCTGGTCATCCACCCTTCAAGCTGTCTCGGTTGGGGGTCAGGGCACTCCCTAAATTTCTTTCCTGCCTGCCCAATGCCTACATTTGCTTTGCAGCCATGACTCAGAGCAGCAGCACACGGGTCCCCGGAGTCGCCCACTGCTCGACGTGGCACGTCCCAGGGGAAGTGCTGCTCCTGACGGGGAGATGGTGAGGTGCCACCAGAGCATCAGCTTGCACCCCTGGGGATCCCGGCTCAGCGAGACTTCAGCTCCGGGACCCGGGCTTGCTCAGAGGGACGCTTTTCTGATGGATTGGCAGCCCCTCGCCAACATGGGGGCTGCACTTTGCTTGTGCTGCGGATCACAGTGCTCAAAACACTGAAACATATATATTTGTGTATATATGTATATATGTATGAATGTATAAGAAGTCAAACAAAGCATTATAAATGCAGTGAAGAAATAACAATGTGGCTTCTTTGATTAAACAGCTTGATTTACTAGGCTAAACAATAGGTTTATTACTCTGTGCTACATAATTGTTATTGGAGGACACATCTGGTCTCTGAGTAGAAATGCACTTCTGTGACACCAAAGCATTCCAAAATGTGAGGGAGAAACAACTGTCAAACCGGATCTGTATATAAAAAAATCATCCAGAAAGGTCAAATAAATTTTGAATTATATATACTTTAAAAGGCTGTAGGAGAGCATGGCTCATTAATATTATTGTGGCCAACCTATGACATTTATAGCTCTTCTGCCTGGCCACTGGAGGCTTCTCCGTTTCTGTTGAGCACCGGCAGCCGCTGCGACATGATGCCAAAGGAATTTCCTCTTTTTTCCTAAGTTCAGATATGGAGTTGCAGCCACGTGAGGTGCTGGCCATGCTGGAGATCGCGTGGAAAAATAATGAATTCGGCTAAGTACGTGGATAAATGCATGGAGCAGAAAGTCGGTCTCCAGCCAGGTGAACCTGGAGGCACAGCTCCTGCTCTTCAGGCCTTACTGCTGAATGTGAAGCCAGGGACTCAGAAATGTTGTCTCATGGCTGTCAGGACTTATCACCATCACAAACCGGGGGAAAAATCCCAAACAAACTCACGACAAAGTTAAGGAGATTACAGGGACTGAGCAGTGAGACCTCACTTGGGTCTCTTCCAGTTTTTTAATGAGGCATAAAAAGGGCCTTCAAAAGTAGGGTTTTTTTTTTCCCCTGCTTGTTTTGCTACATTAGAAATTTAGATTGCCCTTGTTTTCCCAGGAAGACTCAACTGATGAAGGACTTGCAGCAGCAACCACCAGCAACCTCCTTCCTCTGGTCGCCGACGGCTGTGGCCCTCAGCTTGCTGCCCTCCTGGTCATCTCCACGCACGGACAATGCCGAAGGGCCATGTTTTCAGAGGTGAGCAGCAATTTCCACCACTCGGCCTGCGACATCCTAAAAGGAAGTGAGGTTTCTGAAAGCAACGAGCACGCACGCTATGGAAGAAGCCAAGTCGTCTGGAGGTTCTCCAACGTGGCAGCCAGAAATTAAGGCTTTCCACACAAATAAACTAAATAAAGTTCAGACTGGGTACAGAATTCACCTTTCCCTTTGGAAGAATTATAACACACTGTTAGCCTGAGAGAAACATGGGACCTCCTAGAGCTGTAGGGCTATGTATGTGCAAGCTGCGTTTAAGGGAAGAGATTGATTAATGGACATTGGGAGAAGAGGTTTGTGTCATCTTTAAAAATACACACTCATGCGTCCAGATATCTTACACGGCAGACTACCTCACAGAGGAAGAAAGCATCTGTTAAAACTGGTTTTCTCTTACATGAACTGGGGTTTTCAAGCTGCCACACTCGCGTCTGTGTGCTACCAACCAGTATTGTCACGTCCAAGCATGCAAGAAAGCATGTCATGTCCCTTCAAAATTAGGAAATGAGCTTTAAAAAGTACCCATTTTCTAAAAAAACCCCTGTTGATATATTTTATTTTTCTCTCTGTACATATGGGAGTCACAGCTTTGGAAGGAAAATTTAAATTTTTACAAAAAATCAAATGTAATATTTTTATGTAATCCTGTGATTCCAGATGATGATGCCTTATGGGATCCATCATGATGGGATACTTGCATTTAATTTGTGAGTCTTAGAGACTGGAAACTGGATACATGATTGTCTTACAAAAATGCAAACAAATCACAAAAATCCTCAGCTTTTTTTCACAGCAACAAAGAACTTAATAAAGAAAAGATGTTAATACTAAAACTGCTGTATTTTTGTCTTGCTCTGCTTCTTGTACCAGCCTCCATAACCTTCCAGTTTCCTCTAATGAAATTAAAAAGCATACGGGGCACTTTTTTTTCCTTCTTCCTGAAGTCCCTCTTTTCTATGTAAAGAAAGTTAACAAAACAACAACAAAAAAATTAGTTCCAGAAGAAAACCTGGTTTCCTTGTTGCAGGTCTGGCCCTGTTTTGGGCTCTGCCTACCAGATCAGCAGCTCTTGGTGGTGCAGTAGAGGTGGCATCTCGTGGGGAAGGTGCTGTCATCTTGACTTCTCCAGTGTTGGGGGCTGCCCATGACAACAGTGGCTGCCCCCCCCTCCCCGAGGGCGCTCCTGGAGGGTGTCCAGCAAGGCTCTGGGGGGGGGGAAATGCTTCGTGCTTCATTCTCACAAAGGTGCCAAATACAGGAGATGAAATTTTTATTTCCAGATTAGCAAACGGGACTTTTTGGGCATTTTCTTGTGCAGGTGCATCAGTTCAAGGAAACTGGCACGTGCCTGCCTGTCATCTGTTTCTAGCAGATGGTTGATATTAAGGAAAAGCATGATTGTTTTAGTTTCCAGTGTGTTAGGGCTTATCGCTCATTACCTTTGGAATTATAAATGTATATTTTCAGCTATGGCAAAAATTTGGATGGAGAAACATATTGAAATACTTTAAAATATGCAAAATAAAGGAAAAGTAAACATTGAACCCTTTCTGAGGCTAACAGAGCTGCTTGTTCTCTGGTGCTGCATTCAACATGGTCAAACTGCACCCCAAAAACCTGAAAAACCACATGAAATCAGAATATGTGGAAACCACCGGGTAGAAACGTAAGGACTGATCCTGCAAATCTCACGTGCAAGATTGCTTAACTTGGAGCATGAGAAAAGCCCACAGGAGCCAAGGCCATCACACAGGAGTCCCATGTGAAGCCCAGGATGCGGCTCCATGGCACTTCAGTCCCCACTCTGTTGGCAGCGCGGGGGTGGGACGAGCCACTGAGCCAGACTGGCAGAAAACAACTACCCATTACTTGCAGGGATGTTTCTTGCTGGTGGAGGGGCTGAAGGTGCACACCATGGGGCCAGGCACGTGTTGGTGCTGGCCCATGGAGGAGATAGGAACATGGGGATGAAGGGGGTAGCAGGACAGCAGCAGCCCCGGCTCAGACTGATGGAAGTTGCACCCATGGAGAGCAAAAAGCACGAGACTGGAGCTTTATCCCCACCTCACGTAATGAGTTGCCCTGGGCACTACACTAAATATATTAAGCAATGATGAATATACATATTTTAAGATTAAATCTACTTCCTAATGGAACTTTTCACTGGCAACCTTTTCTTCTCATGCCTTTGAACTCTGTGTAGCTGAACAACCGCTTCCTGGTGGAACGGCTTCCCGAGTCAAAATAGCACCATCAAAAGATTGAAGAAAATGTGCAACATCCAGAAAATAGTTTTTGTGGATGAAACCAATGAAACCAGCTTCCCTAAAGTTCCCAGATTTAGGTCTTGATCTGGGAATTTGGATTAAAACATCTGAATTTTCTCTCTGGGAATCCTGTTACAGGTGGTGGGACTTCATGCAGGGGAAAATACCCACAGTACAAGACTATCCCCTTTTTCTTGATGTTAAAAAAGGCTTCTGAAATCTATTCCTGGGCTGGCTGAAGACTTCAGAAGAGTTGGGCTCTAGCTGCAGGTGCCCAATCCAGTACTTTTTTCCCAGCCCTACCTTTATCTCGAAGGTAGAATAAATGCTGTTGCAGTCTTTTGGGAAGAAGCAGCAGCTTCACGATGTGGCATCACAGGGATATTTCTCCACCCAAAAATCTGACAGCATGTTGAGGTCCCCATCCGAAGACATCCTTCCAGTGCCATCTTGCAGTGCGGTGGTGCAGTGGCACCAAAGCAAGCCTGGTCATACAGGCTGCAGCCCTCTGACCCCCCCCCGGGGTGAGGTGCAGCCCCCACACTTCTCTCTAGCCCCAGGTGGGGCCAGCAGCTGGTGGTGGGTCCTTGGAGAAACCAGGGTGGCAGCCTGGGTCTTCTTTCCAGTAGAGGGCACTGACTGATGAAGGTACAGTGAAGGGTGGTGAGGACAACCACAGCATGGTCCCAACAATGCCGGTGGCTGCACCGGCCTCCTGCCCGCGCCATGATGGAAAGCAGGAGGAAAATGGGGGAATCACATCATGGCTAAGATGGAATGTGTAAAGGCTGCAAAACCAGCCCCCCTGCTGTGCATCCAGTGACGCTGGGCGCATCCAAGCCGGCTGGTCCGTCTCTGCATGCAGGGGAGGATGTGTTGCCACAACCACCTCTAAGGATTTTATTATGAAGTTTGGGAAAACCATCAAACCAAACAACTCCTTTGCCAGCTCTCTCATCCATCTGGCCTTCGGCTTTTCCCCTGGAGCAGGGCCAGCTGAAGGGGACAGTCCTACAGCTTTTCCCAGGCCATTTCAGGGAGCACTGGCTGTATCCAGCTGGACCTGCTGACCGAGGACGAATCCTATGGGTTTTCTGCAGTGCCTCCTCGGACACAAATTCCGCTGGAGACAGCGGCAGCTTTGCTGCAGAAATCTGGAAGCAAGGACAACAGAACAGGATTTTTTCAGAGGCAGTAAGACCTTTTTAAAAAAATGTCAATAAATAGGAGAATTGTGGGATGAGAGGCTGAGTCAGACAGGGTTGCTGACCACAGCTCTGCCTGCGAACTGGGAAATGCAAAGAAAATCATTTCTGCGCTATAGGAATATTTAATTATCATCTGCCATCTCAAATGCCTCCGAAGAGAAACTCCTGCAGAGACCTTTGAAGCTCTTTTAATACAGAAAGCAGGAAAATACTCTGTCAGACTGAACCAAGATGCAGAATGTGATCATATAAATCCCGTGTCTTGGAGCACAGCCCAGGCGTTTCTGACTTTGTTGTTTTTCGCTGCGGTTTAGCAATTCAGCAGAATCACGTTTACAGTCCTAGATCCACTGGTTTTGGTAGTGATGGTACTTGAACCAATCGCTTATGTAAATAAACATTTAAAAACCTAGAGGAGGACTAAGATGGCTGTGAAAAAAGAATTACAATTAACTTCCAGCAGTATATTTGGGGGTTACAAATTATCATTATTTTTCGAATTGACAGAGGCTTTATTTTTAGAAAGGATAAAACCTGCTAAGCCTTCAGTTTCTGACACATCTCTTTGGAGCGAGGAGAGAGTGATGGTAATTAACGGGGAGGTCTCCGGCAGTGCCAATGGGCAGTGGCTTGTCTGTGCATTTTAATCTTTCAGCCCCCTAAGAGAGAGGAATTGGTGAGGTAGGCAGTGCACAGCCGTACAAAGGTAACTATTGGTAATGAAAACAGAGTAGTACCATCACCGCTTCAGCGAAACGATCCCGGCCAGCGCAGGTGGTTCCGGGCTTGTTATCAACCTTCCAGAAACCCTTGACGGCATTCTTTGGAAGCGGGTTGATGTGATTCCCGTGGGACTGCCGCCGTCACCTGTCCCGCTGGCAGCCATGCTGGGAAGAGCTGCGAAAGGGCCGTAGGTGCAGACGAACCGCACCAAAAATACCTTTGGTGGGCCAGACCTTTATTTTTCCCCCTTGGAAGATCTTTTAAGTTAAGCATCTCTGGTGAAAAGAAGAGGGCGAGCAAACATTTAGAACTGTTTATTGAATAAAACAAGGTTTTAAAAGCTGTATTATTGTTCCAGGACACAATGGTCGTTACTGTTTTTGTTAGTAAGTACCCGTGTGATTTAAAGCTGCTGACAGCACCAGACGCTCACAATGAAATCATCTCTCCCTCCCCTCCCCGCAGTTCAGGCAGACACTCATTTGTATGTATGGGTTCAGCCCGTCTGCTGCGGCTGGCCAAAGCGACAGATACTAATGGCATATGTTAATTACAACCCAACAACTTCCTTTCATTTGGGTGTTTATTAACATTCTCACTTCTGCCCGTGGAGGCAGCTGGCGGGAGATGCCGAGGCTGCTGGGGGTCACATGCGACCTTCAATCTGGGACCGCGATGTGCGCCAGATTATGCCTGTCAGTCGGCCGACGAATCCAGCATCCCAGCGGAGATTTTTCCCCCCTCTGCTTATAAGGCTGCAGAGAGGTTGGAAAGGAGATGGGAGCTCGGGAGCAAATTCCCAGCCGCGGCTGCCGGTCTCTCGACCGCTCCAGGTACGGCTCTGCTCTGAACCCGGGATTGCCCTGGGAACGCTGTTGTGTAATGGGCCCAAATAGCTGGAAAACAGCTCAATAATTTGGAATTTAGGGGGATCATAAAGTATCTGGTGTAACTGGCGCATGCAGTCAAACAGGTTTTGCTGGGAATAAGAGGAACTGTCATCTCATGCAGAGTCAGGATCCATCTACCTTCCTGTCCAATTTCTGAGCGTAATCGGAGGCAAATATTTCAAAGGCAAACGCAAGAAACATTTAAAGGAAGTAGTATTTCAGGTGACGTTCCCTTATCTTTCCCTTCACAACTGGTTTGTGACATTGGAAAAATGAGATAAAAAGTGATTTTTTAAGAAAGAAAGGATATTGGATTCTTATTTCTAAATCCCTTATCCTTATGGAGGGCCATCTATCTCAATGATTTCTTATGGCATGGTGGTCCAAGGTGGTCAGTTAATTCTACATTATATTTTAAAAAAAAAATCCTCAACTCTCTTTTCAAGTTGTTGTGCTTCAATTTCATGCAACTTATTCATATCACTGTGCTGGCCAGAAGTCATGGCCAATGGAGCAGGACTGCATGCAGTCAGGTTTTGCAGACATATAGAGCAAACCCACCAAGCTCAAGGTATAAAACGAGCAAAGTCAGACACAGGGCCACAAAGGAGAGCAGTACGAGCAGACTATTCTCTGCTGCCTTTTAAAAAAACTGTATTAATCAAAGGGCGTTTTCGGGAGCGGTTTGTAGGAGGCAGCTGTGTGGCTGATGGGAAGCTTTGAGGCAGCATGAAAGAAAAACAGGAGAGTCCCTTTGCTTTTGTTTTCAGACTGGTTTTGATGCATGTCAAGCCCTGTGTGAGGTACGCCTGAGTATTCGTGGCATTCCTCTCAGCACGCATCAGGCTGCATTTGGCATCTGGGGACTTCACATAGCATTGTGCTGCTCTGGTGACTACGAGTTGTTGAGTCCCTGCATAATTCCCTACAGCCTTCACTCATCTGGAAGTAAAGCATAATTAGCAATTTTTGTTACCTCACTATTTAACCCTTCTATGTTTGGGGTTTTTTTTGTGTGCTGTTCATTCACAAATATCCAAGCCAAAACGGTACGTCTGCTTTTATTTGTTGAGATGTGCAAAGGATTATAGTAGATCATTAAGACACAACTGTCCTTTATGTTGGCTATTTTATCTTCTTCCTTCTGTATCCTGTTTACCTTCTTGAGGTTAATTATTTTAGCTACTGGTTTGACCAATTTTGTTGCACAACATTTATAAAATTAGATTAAATTAAATTAAATTAAGTTAAATTAAATGCTTGATACCATGTAGGTCATAACATAAATGGCCAATTGAGGAAGAGGTTTGATTTTTGTGCATAGTTCATTCACAAATTCCAGCATCTCGCATTTGGCCCTGGAGGCTGTTCTTGAGCAATTCAGCATTGCCCAGTGGAGGATCTGTAGGGTGAAGCCAGGCCAGGGGATGCTTCTCCATGGCCTACAGCACCTTTTTCCCTAGAGGAGATGGATGATGGCTCCTCTCCTTCCCCTGTGGGACAGGACAAGGGCATACCCCTGCTTATGTGGATCTGTTTCTGTATTGTTTCTTCTTTGGGCTGATGAGACATGGTCTCTGAGGCTCTCAACAGGACTGGAAAAGTCATATCTGGGATGAGTAAACCAGAAGAGCAGAATAAATAAGGGGTTTTTCAGTGTTTGCATCCAGCAAAATCCCCACACAATCACTTGTCACAGAATACCAAACACAGCCCCGAAAGCATGTCGGATGAGCAAGGGCGCTTGGTTTAGCAGCCTCTATTGAAAATGACCTTGTTTCTTGTTTAAAGACAAGACATTTAATTATCTGGTCATACATTGTTCTCACTCCCTGTGCTACTGGACTGACGGAACATTTTAGTTATTTATTGAGATGTAGTAAAGCAAAAACCTTTGAATACTACAGCAATGAGGAGTTTGCATGCACTGTACCAGTCCTCTGTATCTATCTCATAGAAAGAGACTGTCCACAAGACAGAGGAAAACCCATTTCTTTCTTAATGAGAAAAACACAATCCTATACTACAACAACCATGTAACCAGGGGTTGTACATGGGGCTAGGTTTTAATGAAAGCTTACAAAAAAAAGGGTTAAATCCTCTGTCATTACTCCAGTGCAAGGGCAATCACACTGTCTGTGTACACCCATGGGCAATCACACGGTGAAAGGATTGTTTCAATGCTCTGTGGCTTTGGCTCTACTTTTATATTAATAGAAATGATAAAGTTAGAGCAGGAACATCCTTGGATGGCTTCTGTTGTGTTCTGTGGGAATGTGCCCTGTCCTAAAGGGTTTCACAGGACAAACTGTCCTGCGTCAGAGCCTCTGGTTGGTAAATCCCAGCTATCACACAGATGTTCTTGCTTGTGCCCCTTGTCCCTATGTACATAACCACAAGCCACACTAAAAAGTCCCTTCCCCCCTGAAGTTATATCCTTTGTGTGCATCCACCGAGAAACCATGATGCAGGGTTTTTCCAGCCACGGGCTCCCCACTGTTGCAGGTATATCCCCTAGCCAGTTCAATATGTGTAAATTCGTCAGGAGAAACAGATAGAACTGGTAGGCTGAAAGAAGCAATACAAGAGGAGTTGGTAAGAGTTTGTCATTGACGATGGCAGAGGGAACACATTGTGTGAAGCAAATGTGGCCCATCTTTCCAGCAAAGCCTGGTCACACTTGTCACTCTTCTCACCTCTGTGCTGGCCAGCGTCCTCGTTGGTCCTAGGTGGAGCCAAACGCTCCGATCACCAGGAGGTGCTGCTTCTGCAGAAGCTGCCCTCTGGGCAGCTGCCTCTCCCTCCAGAAGCTCTCTCCGTCACAGCCCCGAGCTCCCTGGGGATGACCTTTGAGGCAGGACCTCAGATATTGTTTCCCAACCTGAAAGCCCAAACATTTTGGAGGCTCATTACTCTTTTCTTTCCTCCTTCCTGCACCGCGTATCAAACAACCAAGGACTGGAACCGATACGAGACTGAGTTGCCAGTAAAAACATCCCCCCCAAGTCCTAAAGGAATTTGGGATATTTTTCTTTGGACTGCTAAGACCCTCCAAAGCACAGTGATTGTACCAGTCTTGAAAATAAAACCTGTGGACCAGGAAGTCTTGAATCAGGAACAGGAAGCGCTGGTGGAACTGATAACTGAAACGCTGCTTTAAAACAACCTGGTGAATACAGCAGGACAGCAGCAGATCAGCATGGCTTCTGCAAGGACAGGCTGTGCCTCTCCCATCATCTGTTAGCTCATCTGCAGTAAGCAGCAGAACCGATTCAAAAACAGACTTACATTCTCAGTAGCATTTTAAAAACGCTCCTCAGAAAACTGAACAGGCACGTGGGTAAAATTCAGGCACGGATAAAAATTGCCGACAAGAGTGTAAAGCAAGAGTTCTCTTGCAGTGTGGCAAAGGCAGCACATGGCTACAGGTGTCCCGGTGGGCAGAGCAGGAGGAGGGGAAAAGAAGAGGAAATATGCTGAAGACATCAATTTGCCCAGGTTAACTGAAACTAGAAAAACCTGTGAGGCACTTCAGAGATGAGGTCAAAATAGTCTGAAGGAGTATAGAAAGAGCAATAAAAAGATTTGAGGAGCGGAAGAGACTGAAAGATGAAAAGGCTCAGGTAAGACTGATGGTAAATATGAAGGAACCTGACAGAATGACTTGAGATAATATAAAACATGTCAGCTGAAGTAACACAGAGAACATTATTTCCTTTTATTTAACACAAGAGCAAAGTGACATCAGACGAAAATGAAAGACAATGGGTATAAACATCCCAAAAAGAAGCGCTGCTTTTTCAGAACAACGTGCACCTCGATTGCCATAACTGAGCAGGTGTTTTTTTCATTCTGCCTGCGTACAGG
Organism: Aptenodytes patagonicus; assembly: GCF_965638725.1. Classification (NCBI taxonomy): domain Eukaryota; kingdom Metazoa; phylum Chordata; class Aves; order Sphenisciformes; family Spheniscidae; genus Aptenodytes; species Aptenodytes patagonicus. The sequence goes on along the minus strand of NC_134949.1, from coordinate 194,551,382 downwards.
GCCATGTTCACAGGTGTGTGACTTCTTGTTTCTTTCATGACACTAACAGCAAATGCTTCCTGCATGGGAATGATTTTCAGAAGGTAGCGTTGGAAGTGATAATTCAGACGGATTCCAGGAATGGCTGGCATTTACATGACTAATAGGTCTGTGAGCCATCCCACTTCGAGGTGTGATCCAATCAGTAATTGCCTAAGGTTAGCGGGGAAAAAAAAAATCCCATGGACAATGTACTCCAAATGCACCTGATTCCAGGATCCTTTCAGTTCTAGGATTAGACATTTCTGGAAGCAAGTAACTCAACTGATTTAACTAGTGGGCTGGGACCTATGTCCTTAGCAAATGTCTGCAGTCAGGTGGAGATGCTGTGCACATGCTACAGGACACCAAATAAATTCCCATTTTAAAAAGCTTCTCTTTAGACGGTGAAAATACATGCAAACCTGAGGGATGAGACTCCAGTGAAAGCACTCCCCCCCTGCATCCCCCTGGAGCCCCGGGAATTCCCACAGGCCAAAGGGTCCAAAACCAGGGGGGCTCCATTGCTACCAGGTGAAACGAGAAGCCCACTGGCCAGGGCTGCAACGTGTTCATTTTGCATGTGTTGCTTAAATAGCATTGCATGCAGAAAAGGTAGTGGTTGCAATAATGTGTGCAAGCACAGGCCAACTGGATCTTTTACTGAGAGCCTGGGATGAGTGGCTCCCCCAACCTAACCCCCACAGCTTTCAGCATCTGAGCTGCAAAGGGAAGATGCTGTAGCATGTTTGCAGGAGCAGCCAGCAGCAAGGGGCACAGGGCAGAGCACGGACGCACAGCTGCGTAAGTCCTTCCTATCCTGCAAGACTAACTCTGAAACCACCAGTGAAGGTTACGCAGGAGTGGGAAAGCTGCCAAGCAGTTATATCCCAAAGCAAGAGAAAGTAAAAGTGTTATAGTTTAGGCATTCTTTATTATGATGCTGTTTACCTACCTCGTGCAAATTTCCTTTTTTCCCTTTAATAAGCGTATTTCTTGTTACCCATCTGACTCTTGTTTGAGAATGTTTCGAGAATGACTGCCCATCAGACAGTTCAGCCTGTTTTTCCCAGGTTGCTGGTTGTGAGCTCACTCTAGAGTGTTTGTAGTGATGCCCTTACACTTGAACCCAGCCCTCACTGCTGCCCATCAAGTCCTGGCAGAAGGGTTACGTACACATGACTCTCATTCACTCCTTTGGAAAAGTTGGACAGGGGTCCAAGGACAGGCTTTGTCTCCATGAGCAGACACAATATCTCATTATGGTCTAGAAGGATCGTTCGCAGAGATTCAGCGCTGGGATGACAAATCCGTAAATTCCTTGGGGATCTGTTTCTTTGTAAATATGCAGACATGACTCAGATTATACTAATGTAGTTATGTGTGAAAATTCAGGGGGAAATATAACCCCTAACCACCTTCATAAGAAAATAAGCTGCAAAGCCAAACGTTACTGCGTGCTTTTTTTGCCTGGCTATCAGCAGTTTGCAAGTTCTCTCTTGTTGGCCCTTGGGAAACAACACATCCCGAGACTATGAGCACCAAGCAGTTCAAAGCAATGCCAATACTCTCCAGCGTGATAGAAAAAGCAAGCTTGCAGAAATTTGTTGGTATTCTCAATTGGCCTAGATGGTCCATGAAGTCCTTCCTGTACGCCTCGCTGTCCACTCCTCGCAGGTGTAAGTATTTATCCCCTGGGACGCTTGTAGCTCTTGCGCTTGCTAAAGGCTCCCAGATCTCATCCTGCTCACCAGCAAGCCTTTGGAGGGTTTGACGTTGCAAGTCCTCTGTTAATGGGCTAAACACTGGTGCTAATGAGGTTCAGAGCACTGACCACAGGGAGGATGGACCACTTGTTATTTTCCTAATTAATTCAAGAACTAATCATACGGTAGCATGCTCCAGAAGACAGCCCATCTAACAACTGAGTTAAGAAGTCTGCACAAATCTGTCCCCTCTGCATTCGCCTCTGTATTTTCCTCTGCCTTTTGTAACGCATTTGAACAAAAGACGGTAAAAAAATCTTGTTCTACCAGCTGCTTGTGTTCTCCCCCATGGCAGCTCATCCTGTACATTAGCTCCTTCTGCTATTTTAAATCATCTGGCATTCCTTTTGGGCCCACCCATCCTGCATACGCTGAGCTTAAATTCTTGACCCCTACTGGGAGATGACATTAGCTCTCCGCTTCACTGCCTCTCCCATCTTACTCAAAGCTTATCTAAACCCACATTTGCTCATATCTTTGATTTTCCTTTTTCTCTTGGTCATAACACTCTAATTAGAGCCTTGAAGCATACAGAGATGTGATTTGCATGAAAGGCACTATTCAAAATGAAACTGGTCCTGACTCGTGCAGCTTAGCAGCAACATTTGAAGGCAATAAGTTATTTAGAGCCCTCACTTCTTGTCATTATTTTCTAAAACACTCAAAGCCCCCTTCGTCTGCTCTTTTCTAAAGGATCAGAGCTAGTTTCTCTAGTTTTTCTGGATGAGTAGTAACCTCATAGCTCTGTACGATGTTAAATAAACCCTGGAAGAGTTTCCACATTTCTCTTCAGTGTGTATATATTTACTTAAACGTATATCACCTGTTACCCAGCCCACACAGTGGATGTCTATCTTGTATGTTAAAACACACAAAATAAGGCCATTAGTATAAACATCTGCGCTTACCACTTTCTTGCTCCTCCAAAGCTGCTTATTAAAAAAAGATACGAAAAGTTAGTCATATCAGAGTGGTAGGTAACTTTAAAGCGAAGTACTGATAGAAAAGATGAAGACATCTTCATAACAATTATTATAGTTAATGACCATTATTAAATATTAACTGTAACATTAGATATGGAAAGTTTGTAAATACCACATTTGCATACCAAAGTGGTTGTCTTACATTCAAAACCTCCCCTCAGAAGAAAAGTAGCTCCCGGTGCTGTTTGGCACAAAGGGCATGTAAGTTACAGAAGACCTGACACGAGGAATTTGTGCTGTGGCTATTCATGGTGCCGATGCTTTCCACGTAACTCTCCATTCGTGGCCTGCTTGGGGAACAGGATGTCTCAGGCACTGGAAAAAAGCCCCCAGAAAAGGGCCATTTCTTGGTAGCATATTCAAAACAACATTTGCAAAACAAATTCAGCGCAAATGCAATGGATTGGTTCACTTTGCCCCTAGCAATATTGACAAACCCTTGCTTGGGGTGTCCATGGAGAGCGAGTCACATCCTTGCCGGGGCACCCTGGCTGTGCTTTGTGAAAGTCCCACTGCCCTTAAGGATGCTTTCCCCGTCTGAAAAGCTGGGAGAGCTCCCGGCACGCTGAACGCATGGCTAATCCCATGAGCAGCTTTCTGTTCCATGCTGTTTCAGCAGTCAGCTGTGTGGACCCAAGCGCTTCCCCGTCCCCCTGCCTTTGAACCGGCAAGGATGAAGAGCAAACTTCTAATGAATGAACTTCAGTGCATTGAACACACCCCTGGCTGGACTGGTGTAGCTCCTCTGGCCTTGGGGAGAAATGCTGCAGAGGAACAACGCAGGGAGCAAAGCGCTCATGCATCAGAGCTGAATTTGGCCCTGTAATTTAGGTTAAGCTACACAGCACTACACGCAAAATTGAATTACCCCAAGGATCGGGGACAAAGGCCAGGCCAAGGCTGAATGCAGTGGCTCGTGCCATGGCAAGGGGAAAAAAAAACAATAAGGAGCAGTCTGGATGGAGAGCTGAGATTGCTATGTCTGCCTGTAGGACAGAAGAGCTGAGCAGAACAACTCCTGCTGCCGGGGGAGGCTGCGCCCCTGGCTCATTGCCTCACCCCAACCTCTCCTTTAGCAGCATCAGTAGTGGTCTCTCTGGTTTCCAGGGCTCTGGCAAAGGCAAAGTGAAGAGCAGGGTCACGGACCTTGAGCTAGCCCCTTCCCTCCTCCCCGCTTCAGGACAGCCCTCCCCCGTGGGTATCTGCCTGCTTGGTCCATGCCTACAGCTGGTCCTCCTCTGTGGGGCTGCGCTTATTGTTTTATATAAAAGATATTTCCAAGAAGAGAAAGCGAGAGAACGTGTCAGAGGATGGGAAGAAGTGGCTCCGTAACTCCAAATAAGTGCATGCAAACAGGGATGATTGCCAGTGATTATTCCCAGAGCTCTGCCTCCCGGACCCACCGCATTCCCGTCCTGTGCTGTTTGCTCTTCTCTCCAGGCCGACTGCAATCGTTATCCAACAGATATTGTGGAATTTCGCTGCCAACTAGTAAAACTAGGCACTAGAAATGAGCTTCCTCTGTAATTACTTCAAAATCCTCAGAGGAGCAGATGTTGAGGCATGTGGGACATATCACAGTATCACAGGATGGTTGAGATGGGAAGGGACCTCCTGATGGGAAGATCATCTGATCTTGATCTGATCTTGATCTGATCCCTGAGATGGGAAGGTCATCTGGTCCAAGCCCCCTGCTCAAGAAGGGCCACCGAGAGCCACTCGCCCAGGTCCATGTCCAGACTGCAGCCCCAAACTCCAGCAGTAAGAATAGGTCCTGGGGAGAGCTGGCTTCTCGGAGGGAAGGGGAGAAGACTTCTCAGAAGATGCTCCAGCCAGATGGCAAAAACTGCCTTCATGGCTTCTGTGTAATGAAGTAGAAAGGGGAGGGAGACTGGGGTTAAAGTGGAAACGGGTTTTGGCCACAAGGAAATAGATGGGTCCCACAGAAGTGGAGCTGCCCCAAGGCAGAACAATAATAGCCCAAACTCCCGTCGGTGCAGTTTCACCCATGCCTGTGGAGCTGAATTAAGGGTCATGCTTTAAAAGGAAAGAAACTAATGTAGGGAAGCCCGTCCAGCTGCCATGGCTGGAGGGAGACCCAGCACCCAGGGACCTGGTGGGTGGGAGACCCAGGTTCGTGTTTCTGTGCGGCATCAGGCTTCCTATGCTGTCTTGGGCAAATCCCTCAGCCTGATCGTGCCTCAGTTCCCCACAGGCACAAGAGGGAGGTAAGAGCTTTTCTTGGGCCCGCAGCAGCGTACATGCTTGGATGGGATAAACCTTTAAATACTGAGGTGCTGGGTGCTGGGTGCCAGCCAAAAGTGGTGGATATTTAGGTAGACAGGCAAAACCGTGAGCTGGTGCTGCCAGGTCAGCCTTGATGAAGACACCTCTAGCAGCCTCAGAAAAGAGGTGATTTGAAGACCTCCCTGAAGTGTTTCACCAAATAAATCCTGATTATTTGGGCTTTGTGAAGACAAAGTGATTGTTACCCTAACTTCTTAAGGCACATAAGCATTTAAGCTGCCTTAAATCTTTAAGGTAGCACAATGTAAGCATTAAAGTCAACTTAAATCCCTATTAAGTCTTCTAGGTGCTTAAAGCATTTAAGCCATTTTTAAGTCTTTTTAGAATGACTGCTGATTTCCATGGGAAGGATGCAATGCTGAAAGACACTTTGTATGCAACTTCCCCTTAAAGTTCACGCTGTCAGACAAGCCAATGTCTCATACGCAGCCTTGTCAGGAAAGATTTGAAAAATGTCTAGACTTTAATTTCCCTGCCATTTCAGGTTTGGTCCTGGGTTCACAGCATTGCTTATAAACATGACAGGGTTTCGAGAACACAATGATCGAGCCACCAGCTCATCCTGGTGGTTCATGTTATCCCATGTTATCCCATGTTGTGGCTTTACCACACCGGTCTGGGGTACATACTTCAGAGGACAGTAGGGGAAGTTGCAAACGAGTGAATTCCCTGCACATACAGGGACAATCACAGCTCACAGCCAACCGAAAGCCTTTTGCTCTGACTTTTCAGCAGTGACCTTTGGATTGCAATCAACCTTGGAACGTCCCATCTGAAAAGGCAACATTTTTGGCATGCCATGAAAGCAAGGCTTTATAGTAGAAACCACTTTTGCAACTTTTACTGTATGATTTGCACTCAAGAGGATGCTGTAACAAACTGCTGAGCATAGCAAATCTTTCTATGAAAAGGGATCCAATCCAGCAAACCCTGTCCTGTGCACACAGTCAAAGAAACCACTTAACCCCATGAATAAGGGCTACATATGCGGCAAATGCTCTAGAGGACTGGGTCATCAGTTGACAGAGTGCTTTTCCAATAACTCCTGCTATAATTCTGACCTTTTCTGGCTCTTAACTTCTCTTGTTTGGTTATATCCCTTATACAAGTTAAGACTCTGAATGGCTGCTGAAGCCTTCCTGTCTGCTTCTCCTTCAGGCCTTTAGCTTGTGCTGAAGCTATCCTCCAAAGTCAACAGAGTGAGAAGACCCCCAGCAAGGGCAAGCCAGAGAGACATCTCACCTATGTGCAGACCACTGTGCTGGGACACAGACTTTCTGGCTGGGGCTGACACTACAGAACTCTCGAGGAACTAGGGTACGATTCTTAACTGTATACTAATAAAATCTATTACTAGGTGGGTCATCTGTGCCAGAACTGGTCACCCTTCATAGTCAATGGGCAGGGATGGGCACTTTTAGGAAGCCATTCACCTGATCTGTTTCAGACATCTTTCTTAGTAAAAAGGCAGCTGCACCTTAAAACAAGCTCATTTCTCCCCTTTGTGAATCCAGACAAGTAGTGAGATGTAGGCATCCACAGTGCACATTTGAGCAGATAAAACCACGCACTTCACGTCTAGGTGCAAGCTAAGTGCTTAAATTGGCCAGACTGGATCTTACCCAATGCTCCAGTGTGCATACAAAAGTGAATGACTTCCTCGCCCACATCTTGAGGTCAGTTTTGAAGTCCCTCTATACTCTATAAAATGCCATTGCAATTGAATCATGGGGTCAGTCTAGTTTTTCCTCCTTTCACTTAATTGCAAACTGTTAGTGTGTGCCATAAAAGGTTTATGCAAGCATACCCAAGAGGTTTTGAACGCTTTCCACTTCCCTGCATTTGCACGTGAGAAGTTGCTAACTCCCATTTGCAGATTCTCAGCAGATCCGGGATTTATGACTGAATGCCTCCAAGTTGGGGTATGTAAACGGACGGCAGTGTTTGGAGTCAGTGACTGCACTCATGCCCACAATAATCATAAGCATGTACAAGCCACAGGGAGTTGTTAAAATGGAGTCTGATTGGACTATAACAAAAGTCTCGACTGAGTTTTGTTATAAAGTGCCTCATTAGTCTGATATTTTTTGTGACATCCCATTGGCGGTAGATATGAATAGAGGGTTTTTTCCTCTTTCACACATGAGCAATAGGCACAAATTCCCATGTCAGCCGAAAACAGGCCTGCTTTCCACACCAGAGCTGTGTATCTGAAGGACCTGAGCCTGCAAGATGCTGAACATCCCCCGCTGATGAGAGGAGCCAGGTAGTTATTTGCGTCAGCCTCTGGGATAATCTAGCCCAAAAAGGGAATGGAAAGTTCAAGAGCTTATTTAAGAGCTCTGTGCCCAAACATAGCTCGTGCAAAAGGAATCTGCAGGCTGAGAGAGTGCAGTCTGCTGCACAGCTCTCTCTCCTCGTTACCTGCCAGGATGAGTTAAGTATCCCAGCCCGAACAGAGACCACACCTGACCAAACCAAAAGGGAATTGCCACACAGAGTAGCATCCGATGGATGGATACGGCAGCCCAGCTCATGGACTGTGGGGCTGGTAATCCAACACGGAGCACAAGGAGCAAAGGGAAGAGGGCTGGCTGCGCTCCTGCTCGTGCAGCCCAGGGTGATGCTGATCTCCTCTGCTGCCATGAGGTGCTGCTGCCTCATGGTCACCTTGTTGGCCACCAGGACCCCCAGGTCCTTCTCTGCGGAGCTGCTTTCCAGCTGGCTGCCCCCAGCCTCCACCGGTGCACGGGGTTGTTCCTCCCCAGGGGCAGGGCTTTGCATTTCCCGTGCTCAACTTGATAATGTTCCCGTTGGATCGCTTCTCCAGCCTCTCGAGGGCCCTGTGCACGATGGCCCTGCTCTAGGGCTTATTGACTGCTCCCCCTGACTTAGTATCACTGGTGACCTCACTGATGAGGCAATCTGTCCTGTTGTCAGGTCATACTCCTGAATCAAAACCTGACAAACTCCTCTAGCTGGACTCTGAACCACCCTTGGACTCTGGCAATCCAGCCAATTTTCCACCCACCTTATATCCAAATCACGATAATCGGAGCAGGCCCTATCAAGCATTAACTTTACAGATGAAGCCACTATGGTCAGGAATTCAAAATATATCTGCCTTTCCTTTTGAATGCAGTTATCCCTGTTTGAAAGAGAGTCATCCCTCTTCTCCCCCACTATCTAGACATGCAAAATGATTCAAACTGCTGATCCCATGAGAAATAGCAAATGTCATCAGAGACATCACAGAAACTATCCATTTGGCTCTGCAACAATAATTCTCACTAGGGAGGAGGTATAAATTATATTTAATGGATTACAGATCAAAGGCCCTGAACCAATCCTTGGTATCACCTCACTTATTACTTGGCCAGAGGAAAGACAATATTCCTGGTACACCAAGACATCTCTGTTTATCTGAATGATCTGAAAGAGAGATTTGTAGTTGTTCCAATGAGATTCATAAAGAATATACTGCAGGCTTAGCTATTGCAGAGATGGAAACCATGTGCAATGCACTATTGTTAAATTGCTGATCACCTGCAGAGACAATGACCTCGATTCTGTAGCACCCTCTTAATAGCTAAGGCGAGCGATCCTTTGCAATTGCAGTCAAGAGTTCATTCTGTTTACTAAGCCATTACGGTCATTATTCTAATTACCTATCGAGTCCTATTCTTGTGCGTGGTGCTGCACGAAGACAAAGGGAGTATTGTTTTTGTCTCCCAAAGTTTGCACTCAATCAAAGAAGGAAAGCGTTCAGGCACCTAACAAATTGCGTACGTTAGGGAAGGGTAGAAATTACCCCATGAATTAGCTAGGCAACTTTTGTGAGAAAAACATCTGGGTGAAAAACTAATGTATTCCTGTCAATCCCCAGCCCCTATATCCTCGCAAAGCGGAGTGCGGGAAGGCTGAGTGTCTAATAGCCTGGTTCACAGGCAGTAATTCCTCTGGAATATGGTGACTGATTTGCTTGACATTTCCTCCTGGCGTCTATGGTATGAGAACCATCAGGCAATTTCTGGGAAGCTAATTTGTTCCTTTCTACTATATGTTGATAAGGAACAAAGAGAGGTTAAGTGCTCGAATCTCTCAAAAATCAAATATGATTTGGATGCAAATCTCAGGAACCTTTTCTATAGTGTAATGTAAGAATTTATACAATTCCCTTTCCTATGTCATTAGTAGAGTTTCCTGCTGGCAGTATCCAAAATAAATCTGAGGTCTGGCACAACATATAGAGATGACTCTACAGAAAATCAGTTTTTTAATTTAATCAATAATATGCCCTTATATGGAAATCTTGTCAGAATATAATTATATATCCAAGCAAATGTATTGCTGCATGCTTCTTAATAAGACTATCGCAGAGCAAAGCTGTGAACTGAAAAGGAACTGAGAGGCTTCAGATGCCCCAAATATTCTACAGTCCCTGCGCAGATGAAATTCGCAGTGCTAGTGTGGCAGGGCTAAGAAGTCATTGTCACTCTCTTGTTTAACGTAAGCCGCTATTTGGGAATTTTTTTTTTACTCTTTTTTGGGTTGTGGCTGAGACCATGCCAGTCCCCACTGATATATCAGGTTCGCTAGACAGTAGCCTCTTGGCTTGCGTTCAAACAAGTTTGTACTGAATTCGATGGCTTGGCCCAAGAGACTGACCTATTTACTTTTCCTATTTAACCTTTCTGTTCCTGCTTTTTGTCACCTATATAGCTCTTCAGAGACAGTACTTCTCCCATGTTTATCGTGGCTACTTGGTGATGCTCAGCTTGGCTTTTTTCAGTGCTTCTGCTGCACGGATAGTGACTACTCACAACAACAGCCATTTGAGAGCCCACAGCTGTCTGCCCACGGCAGGACAGCCCTTACCCTGATCTGCTGGAGTCAGCACAAAAGGTGAGGTGGGTGCTCACTGTGCAGAAATATCTGTGTTTTTATTGCTATGTCCCTTCCCTTTTTCTTCTTCCACCATCCATCGCTACTCCCCATAAATCTAGGTCTTGGGCACAGAGTTAATATTTCCTGTTGCTTTATCCAACGTGCAGGTTAGACACACACACAGGCACGAGCTCCTTCCTACGTGCAGGGGCCAGCTGGGCTAATTATCTCAATTGAAAACAAGCTGAATGGCTTTCAAGGTCACCTCGTATCTGAGAATTGCTTTTGTGCTACATAAAGCTCAAACCTCCCAGCAGACGCTCCCGCTCTAGCCCTATTCTCTGCATTTTTCCATTATTCGGCTAGCCCAAGTCCCTTGTTAGCCTGGCTCATGGACAGTTGACTTCACTCATTCTTTAAGCTCAATGGAACAGAAGATTCAGGCCCGGAGTCCCGAGGTATCACCAAAACACACGTAACAGGGGTGACGAGCACATTGCCAGCTTTGCTGCTTGCTGCAGGTTGAAGATCAGTGCTCGCTGTGGGTGAAATCAGCTCCTTGTGAAAGCCCAGGCAAGAATTCAGATTTTTCAGCTTTTAAAAGCTACTTGTTATTTACTCGTACAAGCATTTCACAGTGTGCAGCTTCCTAGAACATGATATTTTTTTCCCTTTAATAGTTTAAAGAAAGGAAATGTCCTTATAAGAATAAATTAGTGAGAAAAGACTGAGCCCCAGGTGTAATCTGATCTCAGACCCAAACTTTGCATACACTTACCATGGTGCAAGCTACTGCGCTCAAAGGAGCGTGCCGGCTCGGAGTGGCACAGCTTGGAGGATGTTTAAAGGCACGCACTGAATGCTAAGAAAATCGGCAGTTTACTGATGATGGTTCTGCTAATATGTTTATGCAAAACTTGTCCTTTGATTCTCCCAAGGCATGGGTAAACGCATGCAAGCAACGTTAATGATTAGCTACAGAAAGTATCAATGACTGTGAGCTCTTCCTTTACTAACAGCATTGCATGCGTAGGCAGGCATAAAGCTTAACCATCTTACTAGGGAAGGCCAAAGGGCTGGGATCCACGCAGGTGTTTAGGCACTTATATCCCATGTAGGCACTGGCAGCCAGACTCTCCCCATCTAACACTAGGCACGTTAGAGGGGTGCTTATGCTTGGAGCTTAGTCAGCCAAGTCAGCGAGAAAAAACAGGCCCTTTCGGTGCGGACTCCGACCTGAGCCACCTCTCAGAGCCACACATCTCCGTGGAAGATGCGCTGCCGGAGGAGCTTGAGGGCGGCGAGAGCAGATTTGGTGCTTTGCAAGACAGCAAATGAAGATAACCGCTGTCCGGCAATGTGGTCCATAAACAAGCCTGGAGAGCTAGACGGCTGTTGAACCTTCGTTTCTGCCTTTCAGACTATTTCCATTCCAGTATTTGAGTGTCTTCCTGAGGACGCTGAGGTTTTTTATGCTGTGAAGAAGTTTCAAGTTATGCCCATTTCTTAAAAGAGTACTGACTCCCGTGCACTGCTCATTCAGTTTTTCTTTCTGCGAACTACCTAGCATGGAGAGGAGGAAAAAAGCACAAAAGGAGTTACCTGCAGGTAATGCAAAAGAATATCTAGAAGGTTTAGCCCTTGATAGAGTGCGTTTGTCCAGTGCCTACAGTTTAATTAACTTATTTCTAGAGCTGTGCTAGCCTGTTTTAGAGCATACCAATGCAAACGTTTATTTGCAGCTGCCTGCAATGAGGTTACAAATCAACTAATGATAAAATATTTTCTCTTGGAATTTATTTTATGAAGATGATTCATACCGGACAGCTAAATGCCATCAGTGTTGTGTCAGCTTTTACTGACTAAAGTATTTTTCCATATGTGATAGTGGACTGTTCTCATTAATGGCTGAGCTGTAAAATCTTGCTTTCCCTCTTATTTATGATACTGGAAAAGATCCAATGTAGCACAGTACATGTGTAAGTCATTACCCTCCCTCTAAGCTCCCCCCCAAGTATGGAATGTTACTGTATTTTAATATATTACAGAAATAAACAAATGTTATACATGTGGGGGATGAGTATAAATCAGACATGACTCAAAGGGCAAAGGGGCTAGACAGAGTTTGCTGGGGCTGAAAACGTCTGGAGTGCAAGGTCTGGGGCAGGGGGGGATGCTGTGCCGCTGCGCAGTGCCCCCGTCTCACCGGTTTGGCCATGTCCAACCCTGCATATTGCCAGGTTTCCAGTTCATGCAAGTTTTCGGGGCTGGTCTTTAAAAGGCTTGGGATATCTGATATGGTTTGGGTTCTGTAGTCTGTGCAACAGGCAATGATGCTCCTTACTGCCACGTCCCGAAGCCTGGCGTGGGGAGCCTTTCCTTCCCAGCAGCCGCCAGCTGCCGCGGCACCTCCCCAGTGGGCACCAGAGCTCCCGTCCTCAAAGCCTCCTGAGGGCCAGATCCAGATCCTGAGCACTCCCATCCCCACCTCAGCGGCTTCAGCCAGCCACTGCCGTGGTGTCCACGTTTCTTCTCACTGAGACAAGTAGAGGCTGGTGGAAGTTAAATGTAGAGACACGCCTGGGAACAAGGACTTCCTGAGGGCCTATAAATTTTGGCTTTCTCCCCTTCTGGCCCTCCAAACCTTGCATTTCCTCTTGCATTAGTGGCCTGGTTTGCAGAGGAGGACTACAGTGATCCCCTTCCCTGAGGAGCTGTGGCTTAAATGCCCTCACCCCGGAGAGTGAGCTGTCCCTTGGCTGTCGGCCCTCACCATTGACAGTGTCACCACCAAAAGGGCAGAAGCCTTTTGGAGAGCACTCACAGTCCCCCCCTGGGTGCAGGACCGTGGTCTGTACACCAGCGCACCAGCGGGTGCCATCTGTACTGGCAGGGAAAAGGGGCCACTGAGAACTGATGGCACACACAGCCTCCGTCCTTCTGCCTGAACTCCTTCATTTCTCCCCAAAACAGGTTGGCTTCATCCACCCTACTTGTGGACAATCCCGAGCCTGTGCCCTGGGCTTCACCAGCCTAGCTGTAGGCATTGAATCCATCCCTAAACCTGCTGTGTAGGTAATGTAGCTGCCTAACTTGGGCCATCGGAGATAGCTGGTAGGTGGCCACCCAAGCATTGGGTATCACATCTCCTATCCTGTAGGTGCCCAAGTCCCCCTTTGGATCAGGCCTTGAGTTTGCCATGCCGAACTCCGCAGCCCAAGCATTTATGCTTTGATCAATTCTCTGTCACACAGGAAACGAGGGAAAAAAATATTCCTCCTGCAAGAGCCTTTTCTTCCCTCTGGATCAATGCATACAACTTCATTTGACATCAGTGGGAGCTCTGTCACAGATCAAGAGCAGTAAATGGCCTAATGGAAAGAATAATAATGCTATCATGCATACATACCGCTTCTCATCCATCTTGCAGTTTTAAAGACCTTCCTCTTGGCGAGCTTGCTGGTCATAATGCTTACCCTCAGCTAATTCGTATCTTTTAATTATCTTTTCAAAGGCGCTATCGAAAATCAGGAGGAAAATGGAAAAGCACAGAATACGCAGACTGCAAGCTGAAATGAGATGCTCTAAAAGTTGAGTCTTTCTTCCTTTGAAATATAATAGGCAATATAAGTTAAAAAAAAAAAAACCACAACAGTAACTTTTATTAGAAGCACCATAATTTATAAACCGTGAGCCTGAGACTTAATTTCATCCATAAGCTGCAATGCAATACTTTATTGACCTCAAGTTTTTTTATACTGTATTTTTCTTCTACCTCTTAATGCTAAGTGGCACATCTTTACAAGCCGCTGGATTATTTGCTAATGCAACACTTTCTTTGTATTTCAAGAGGGAAGAAAATTCATTTGTTGTGGGATTTTATTTTTCATAGTGTTTTTTCCATGGATGTTGCATCTTTGTGGGTACCTTTCATCTAATACAGTATTAGCATTTGTGATGGGGCTAACTGCTTCCTTGATATTCATTTGAAGCTGGATAACAAAGTGGGAAAGAGTAAGAGAAAGACAATAGAAATAGAGAAGTCTTGCATATATGTGACAGTTACTTGTTTAGCAGCATCATCATTATGTCCCCAAAAAACTGTTTCTCTGTTTGAGATTTCATTCTTGTTTTGATGTTTCGTGGCTCAGCGGACAGTTAAAATAATTATTGTTATTTTTTCCTTTTGCTTTTATAGAAAAAATGTGCTGGCACTCTCACAGATTCAGTGGTCTCATTCACTTATAGTTCTAGAAGTGGAATTATCAGAAAATATTTTTTAGAATATTGTGCAGTGACCCAAATAGCACACACAGAAGGGATGTGAGTAAAGCTAGATTATTTTCTATAGTTATTTTGGCATCCAGAAAAACATAAATCATCATCCTGTTACTATAAGTAGTCGTTAGGAAGAAATTGAGAGTTTCTTGATGGCGTATTTGATAAATTCTTAAAAATGAGGGTGTTAAAAGAGTATGATTGTGTTAACAAATTGTAATGGATTGATTTTCAAGAAATATTCTGTCTATGTCAGGTATCACCATATATTCACATTAGGGAAGACTTCCTACACAATGAATAGATAATAATAGACTGAACATGAGGAATCACGATAAAAGCATTTGCATTTAGTTTCAAAATGTGCTAAAGAGCTAAAATTAAACATGTGCTTCCCTTCCCTCAGCCGATTCACCTCAATCTTCAACGGGGAAGCAGAAGCACATCTGTATGTGACACAATAAAACGCGGAAATTGAGACTATTGATAGGAAATGATTTTAGGGTAATTGCTGTTTGCATTTAGTCTGCTCCTTGGAGATGAACGAGTTGTTATTAACCAAATGTTCAAAACCATGACACATAAATCTGCCTTCCTCGCGTGGCTCAAGAGACGAGTCTCGGAGAACATGAAGGGTTACTAGGAGGAGAGAGAGATTTTAACATGAAACCTGCACCAATGTGTTGTAGTCCTTAAACAAAAGAGACAACTTCCTTCATGGCAGGGAAGGAGTTCATTCAGGAATTTTGAAATTTTAAGGGCGGGCAGTTGGGGTTTAATTCACATGATGAAACAGCACACCAGAAGGTGGGCTCTTCAGCGGAGCCCTATTTTCCACCAGGAGGGTTGGGGGAACTTGGCTTGTCCAGCAAAGCCTCGGGACAAATGAAACCATATGAAAATGTTTGATATTTTCCCCACAAACACTGGGGTGTCAGAGAGCACAGGGCAAAAAGCCGAAATGCCTTGTGAGCAGCTGCCTGTTGTTTGGGACCCTGCCAGCCGCCGAGTGGCGGGGAGATGTGCGGCTCCGACAGGCTTTTCTTTAAGGGCCAGACAACAGGCATGCCAGGTAGCAGGGCACCACTTCTTGGCAGGCTGGCAGGACTCAGACAACAGGAAGGATTATCGAGACCGTATGCTATTTCTTCCTCTGTTTTAACTCCTCTGAGCTCCCGTTAACGAGCAAAAGCAGCTCATTTCCAGCTTCCAGACTGCTTCTCACGTCAGGCTCTGAAGCAATTTCTTTTGCAGAGGTCACAACTGAACCTCAGAGAGGTTAAGTGCCTTTCCCAGGACTGGAGGGTGACAGCAATCAGGGCTATGGGGAGTGATGACGAAGATAGGTCATGCAGCAGAACAATTGCAAGTCAGGAAAGGAATCTGGGCCATGGGATGCTCAGACCCGTGCACAGCCGGACGTACGCTCACCACAGTGGGAATAAAAAAGAGGACATTGTTTCTTCAAATGTCTTGGGCTTGAATGTTTATCAACATGGAGCCATCTTCAGATTTTTTCAAAGCACAGTCGAGCCCAGGGCTTTCCTGGACATCGGGGGACTGCTTCGAAGGAGTTCATAAAAAGCAGTGGAGACTAACGAGTCTTTGGTAGGCTTGGACTCCTTATTTCAGCGTTGCAGGATAGATGTCTGCAAATCAAAATAGTTTGAAAAAATCAAGGATCCTGCCTTTATCCAGAAAATAGAACCATGTAACAAAAAAATCAAAAATCTCAGAAAACATCCGCCAGAAAGACATCATTATCCAGACTCCTTTAGGAAAGTAGGAAAAAAAGTTGAGATCAAAGGTAGCTACACCAACTGCCTTAAACCATGTTTATACATAACATTTTCCACGCATTCTGCTTTTAAAAGTATATTAGGATTGGAAATGATTCAAAAACTTATTTGAAATGAGCAAGAGCCCTCTAAACAGGGATGCAGCTGTAGGAATACCAGCACCAGGATGAGAAAATGCACAAAAAGAGGTTCAGATGCAGATGAAGGGCTGTAAGGGAAGCTGTTGCAAAGCCCTTGCAAGTTAAAGATATTCGGGAAGACATCTAGACATACAGCCATCTGGACACAGGGAGATGCTTGTGTCACACAAGAACCTCAGCCATGAATAGAGGGAACCAGCAAGGGCAGACCAAGGAAAAGGAGACTTAGTTGAGCTTCTGGCAAAGAGAAATGAGAATAACCTCAGTGTAAAATCTCTTATTCCTTTTATATTACATTTTGGGTGCAAGAGAGAGACAGAGCATGCATTTGACTTATCTTTTAGTCTGGCTTTTTCTTTTTTTTCTATCATGTCACAAGAATGCTCTCATTTAATGAGCTAAGGTAAACCTGGGAAATGAGGGTACTTACCCTCTGTGTGGAGCCCAGACACACAGAAAGAAGCAAAGGGAACCTGCCAGCAGCTCCCGGAGGCTGGGATTCATTGGAGTTTTCGATCTTCTACAGCTGTCACAGAGGTTCATCAGTGGCCTTATTTCACTAGAAGATTTGGGTGTGTTAGGTTATCCACAGAGAGTGTGTAAGAGCTTCTTTGCAGACCTCATGCATGCAGCCTGGGTTTCTTTGTTGGGTAGGAGAATGAGGCAACAAAGGAAGACGTCTGCTTGGAAAGGGCTGCTTTGCATGGGGGTGATTCTTCCCTGACCATTTTTGACAAGCAAAGTTCTCTTTGCACCATTTGAGAAGGATGAAAGGAATGTATCCCAGTGCAGAACAGATCCTAAGGAATGGCAAGTGTGTTTGCATCCAAAATAGACTTGAAATACAACATCTCAGACCTACTGTTCAAAAAATAGGTCCTGCCTCCTGAGCACATGCTTTGCTTTGAGTCCCGCTGAAATCAATGCCTCTTTGAAGTGTACTTTCCTACATTTCCAAGAAGCACAAGAGAGATACTGAAAGGTTAACCTAAGGTAATGGCACTATAAGCTATAAATTTTAAACTTTGATATATAGTCTTTCCATCAGCAGCTGTATAGATGGCTAAATTCCTTTTGATGTCTACAACCATGTTGCTGCACACCAACATTTAGAAATTGCACCTCCTGATTTATTGCTTGAGTGAATTTCTCTCGTTGCAACACAAGGCACAAAGGAGCTTCTGCAGACCTGGCTGGTTCAAGGACTGGTTTGGTCCGAGCACTTCTGCTGCTCCAAGCACTTCTGCTG
The DNA here is from genome assembly GCF_965638725.1 of Aptenodytes patagonicus. Classification (NCBI taxonomy): domain Eukaryota; kingdom Metazoa; phylum Chordata; class Aves; order Sphenisciformes; family Spheniscidae; genus Aptenodytes; species Aptenodytes patagonicus. The sequence continues at coordinate 194,533,955 of NC_134949.1, read as the reverse complement.
CTGCCGGTGTCGGGAGAGGACTTACTCCTTGTGTGGCACAGCAGCAATGGGCAGGCAAGAAGACACCCGGGTGAAGACAGGATTGCTCGGACCGCCAGAGTGTAGGTGTATAATACAGAAAAGCTTCAGGGAAAAGCAAACTGGCTCCAGCACGGGGACACCTCACCCCGCTATGCTTTCAGCTCTGTGGTCCTGGCATCACGCGTGGGCGAGTGGGCAGCAGGCCCCAGCACGTACCACTGACATCACCCTGTCTGCCCGTGGGGTCACGTAACATCAGGTCAAAATCATCCTGAGCATTTCCTTTCACATTGCCCTGCAAAGCACATCCTTCGCTTTCTGTCGCCCCCAGCTCTCCTCCAGAGCTCTGACTTTCTAGGTTTCTCATCCCCTTGAACATCTGCCTTTCAGCTGGTTTTTCCCTAGATGTATTATGTTTCATTTTCTGAGTGAATGTCACTTTGTTATTTTTCAGCTGGTATGTGCAGACTCTTTCTATCCCCACTGGTGTTTGCAACAGTATTGTCTGTGAATCTTAATAAACCAGAGTGCAGACTATCAAAGACAAGCACTTGGGTTTTTAGGAACCACTGAGCTAATGAAAGGGGAAGGCTGCAGGGAAACACCCTGCATGCAGCCCTGGAGGTGGGTTCGGACTCTGGTGGCACAGAGAGTGTTTGAGCTTATGCCTGATCTGCAGGGATAAAGTTTTCATCTGTTTGAAAAGAAAACAGCAGCGACGGTAACCCCCCCAACCCCAATGATTTGTATAAATGTACGGCAGTAAAGATGAAAAGCAGTAGGGATGGAAGAGGAAAACCCATCCCTCTTAAAAGTGCAACTGGCATTTCAGAGGCTGCTTTTGCTTTTAATTTGGGGGTTTTGGAAATGAATGCACGTTAGTTGACGTTACAAAAGATGACTTGTGCTGAGTGGGCAAGTTTGGTAGTGCGCAGAGGAGCTGAGTGAGGAACAAGCGCTGCCTGAAGGAGGTAGACGCTCAGCCTGGCATCGCTCCGGGCACCCAGAGTTGACCTTTAAACCCGACATGAGCCCCGGGCTCTCCCTGAGGCCACCAGGATTTTTCTAGCATGTGCTGGGATTTGGGGGGACACTTGGAGGTTGGCTGGGGCCTATTTATAGGGGCAGGTTCAGACTGCCCCACAGTTCCCTTGTCTGTCCATGCTTCAGGGTGTTGCCTACTGAGACAGCCTGGGTCTGGCATTCCCTCCTCATGGGAATCCTCTTTTCCCCTTGGAGAGCACTGTTTTCCCCAATCTCATTTCAATGTGCATCTACATGTCCTGACTATCCCTTAGGCATTATAAACAGCGGGTAAAGGGTGGTTTTTAAAACAGCACTGGTGCAGCTCTTTAAAAAATACTCCTTCTTTCCCTTCTCTCCTCATCTTTCCCATCTCTTTCTTTGCTGGCTTCAGGGTGAACGGTCAAGGGCAAACTCGATTTCACAGGCTTGGTATTATGTATGGTAGGCTGGAGAGCAACAGCTTTCTGAAGCAAGTATAAATATGGAAGGTCTCGTGGGAGAAGAAAGGAGAGTGCACATATAGCAAAAAGAAAAGCTAGGATGAATGAAAAATAAAACACTGGGGGTGATTTCCTTACGGCTGGTGAGTACTTGTTTAGTTTAGGACGAAAAGTATTATTGTAAAATGCATTAGCTAGCGTGTTCAAACTGCTACCTCTTAACATTCATATTAAAGAACATTTTTAATTGTAATATATTATCATACATTTAAAGGTACGGCTCAGACTGAAGTGAAGGCTAATGAGGAGCTAACTTTGCTCTAGCTGGCTAATCTGTGCTAAAATAGTTTTCCTTGTCTAGATTAAGGGCACAGGTCCATGACCGCAAGCAGTTGTAGTACCTGATCAAGTTGCCCCTCATCAGCTGATCTGCAGTACTGCCTGAGTGCCTACTCTTAGCTCATCAAGACATTGAACTCACGTGATTTCCCAAAGGGGAGCCTCATGAAAAATCCGAGCCACAGTTTATGTTAAGATGTGTAAGACAAGTAGTTGCTGTGGCCCTGGTAGGCACTTTCAGCAGAGGATCTGCCTAATTTTTGTGCCACAAGTTCGTCTCTTGATGCCATGAGGTCTGGGATCTGGATCACTCATCAGTCCTTTGATCCTTTTAGAGTCACAGCACCTACGTGAGGCACTGCTGACAGGCAGTCTGAATAAAGCCCCTTTCTCTATCTAATCTGACCGGGCTGATGTAATGCATGTTACGAGCCAGCATCTTCATGAGAGAGGAATCTAGGAGCTGCTTATGTGGCTAAGCCTTATACCAGACACTGCCCGGTAATGTTGATTGGATGGGGGAATTAACTAGAGGAACAGTCAAGGCTCTTTGATTAAGGGATTGCATCAATTGTCATAAGATACGTTCGCAATAAAGATCTGTGGTTCCTGCTAGTAGGTCGGTATCAGTTGTGGCTAAGAACACTATCTTGCCATCTGTTCTTGGCAGGAATTGTACAATCCTTTCTTTCAAGTCGCAGATATTATTACACTTACTCAGCCTTTGTCAGCTCAGGACTTGACCATTATAATGCTCCCTGCAGGATGCTGCTCACTGCGACCATCTGGAAAAAGAAGCTAGATCAGTATACAGCTGCTTGCTTATTCAGTAGCATTTCATACCGCAAATGTCTTACACATCTGCCTTATCGTCTGTCCCAGCTATTTGTTTGTGGGTATGGTAGGAGGTGTTGCTTTGAATCTATACAATGCTGTGCATGCACACACAAAACTATGCTAAAGGAACATTAGGCTGCAAAGTGGGGTACACCTGGGAAACATTGGTATGAAAGTGGACTGTGAAATTTCTAGTTTAGAGGCTTTGCAAGAAGCCTCTGGACTTCATTAACTGTGTGATAAAGGAGTATTCACACTCCCGTCTTAGGGTACATGGGCACAACCTCTCTCCACCAACTAGAATTCTAACTTCTGAATTGCCCTCAAGCCAGATTGCTGTGATATCCTTCAGTCACTGTGAATACACTGTCCCCCCACCAGTCACAAGCCCTTGCCTCTTTCCTTGCACAGAAAGGATGGTGCCCACCAAGTAAGCAGCTGTTCAGTGTTTTGTTTTTCATTGTTATTCAATGCATAGCCCAATGTCCCGTTGACCAAATGTTACCCAAGCCTTTCTCAGAGGCAGATTTGTTCCTTTCCTTGTGTCCCTTCTGTGCCACTCATCACTACTGTGGGGTTATTAATCAATTTATTCTCATTGTTGGGGAGACGGTGGTTTTGTCTTCATCTTGCCTGAATGTGGTTCTTAAATTCTCCTAGGGTCTCACCTGCTTTAAGCATGCTTCACCCTTTCATAAGCCCTCATGTACCAAACACACTGCAGAGCCATCATCCCTGCGGGCTGGATCTGGCTCAGGGCCGCAGGTCTTTCCTCACTGTCACCATGTCTTGCTACTGGTGGCCAGGGTGGCTCTCAGTGCACAAATGGAAGACGTGGCGTCTGTTTCTCCTGCCCTTTTGACATTCCCCTGCCTGGTGCCCAGGTTGCACGGAGAAGAAGGTGTCCACCTCAAAGGCAGAGGAAACAAGCACCGGCACAAAGATGGGAAGTCATGGGGAAAGTATCTGAGGACGAGGAGCCTCGCAAGGAGAGCAAGGGAGAGAGGAACAAAGACTGTGACTGAGGTAAGGCCACTGGCTCTGCGGGCTGGGGTGCTGCAGAGACTGCACCAAGGACTGGGAGAAGAAGCTGGGTGAAGGATAAATAGCTCGCAGGTTGGAAAATAGGAAAGGCTGGAAAGGTTAGGAGACCAGGACAAGAAGGATGAGAAAAGAAACAGAGCAGAGACTGGGAGAGGCTGGAGCATGTTCTCCACCATGGTCTTAGACAAAACCCATCCTGGCACTCCTTTGTTGACAAGAAACAGCCATGAAACTCACCCACAAACTGTGCTATCATCCTCATCTTCTCGCTGGTCCAAGGATTGGATGGCAACCTATCTCTGCTATCAATTACTCCCTCAGATCAAGTGTCTGAGCCACTTCAAGTCTTGGAGGATCAATCTACCACAGACCACATCTAACCTACTGGCTTTTCAAGGCAGATCTTACCTGTGGAGACAAGAAGCTACAATTCAACTCACAGTGGAAAATCTTTGGAGCTACTGCCATACTACGTGTCGTATTTTCCTGGGTAGCGTTCATGTAAGTTGTAGCAGCAATGAACGCGTAGCTCTTCTGTACACAGTTACAACTGCGTGAGGAAATCACACAGTCTATTTGCACAGCCCATTAGCTGCATAACTGGTCTTTTGTACACAAAATCTCTGATTCAGCAAGTTCCTTAATCATGTGTCCCACTTTAAGCATGTCTCTGAAAATCGGGCCTTATGTCACGTAGCTCTGAAAAATCAGTATTTGTAGCAATTTGCACCTTTTTCTGTCATTTTAGCTCTCTTGTTGGATTTGTCTGAAATTCTGTGCCTGAAGCAGAACATCAAGCAAACATAAAAGTTCATATAAATGATTATGTTTGTCAAACAGTTATCTTTTTATGGCTTAAAGTGACACTGTCATTGTTTTCCATTTTTCTGCATTATTACCCCACAAGAAAGGACTACCACTGTAAAAAAACATCTGCTGCTAAAACTACCCATGGTTTGGGGTTTTTTACCTCCTTTTGGTTAATGGGAATAAAACTAGACACCAGAAAAAGCCACATTTTACGGGATCTATCTATGTCTTCCCTTAAGCTCCATAAACTGTATGGGCATACCATATAGCTTCACAAGTTTGTTTGCACTTCTCAAACACGCTAAAATGGCATGATCCCACACAGACTATCATGCACTACATCCAACCACATAGTAAGACATTTGCCCAACTAACAAACAGTTTTGTATCTAGTTCATGTGCACAGTACAAGGCTAGTGATTCAATGCTGTCTGCTGAGAAACAGGAAAAATGATCTGTATTATTAAAATCTAGCAGTTTTCCTATGCATTTAGTGATAATATTTTTTGACTGGAGTTATCTAAAATGCTTCTTGCCCTCCTACTCCTCGGTATGTGCATGACAGCCTTCATTGCTGGCTTCCCCAGAGGTGATTGATTGTACTTGAGTATCAGAGAGCACGTTCCCAGGTCTCAGGAAGTTTTTGAAGGCAGACAGTGCATGGCTCCCCTGGTGACTCTCAGAGGATGTATATGCCAATCGTGATGGAAAGAAACGATGACCTCTCTTTTTGTCTTCAGAAACTTTACAGATCTGTCCATGGAAAACCAATTTGGGAATCAAATAACCTTTGCATTTTCTAGGCTGCAGCCTGAATAGGCAGAGAAGGAGGAAACCACTGTCAATAAACGCAAAGCTAAAAATAGGCAGACCAAAAGCCTTAGCAGAGCTCTGGAAAAATTCTGAAGGTGGAAGTAAGAGTTATTTATAAGGTTGAGAGCTGAGAGGGGAGAAAGAGGTCAGTAGAAGACCTTATTTACATAGTTTGGGTTCCAGAAATTACTTTCCAGTGCACACAGCATCATTAGGAAGTGTTTCTGCTCGAGTCCTGAGTCCTAGCTACTTTTTGTGCCTACACAACACGCTGTGCCGTGCCAGGAAACAGGTTTCTGGGCATTCCCCGGATGCAAAAGGGACAGGACTCAGGAGCTGCAACTCCACTTTTCAGAGCAGAGATTCTTACTTGCAGATACATGTTTTGCGAAAGCACTTTTTGGAGTCTGAAAGCAGGTTAAGCTGCCTCCATAGGCATGGTCCTAATTGGTAGGTAGATAGAATTATAGATAGATGCATGCCTGGGGTGGAGTCATCTTCTCTAACCTGAACTGCAAAGAAGTGAGTTTTCTAAGTTAGTTAGCTAGGGTGTATCCAGACATCTCCACGATGGCAGGTGAGCTTTGATGATTAGCATTGACTTAGGCCATATACACTTAAGCAAGTAGTGCAGTGCAATAGGAGCAGATTGAGAGAGGGAGAAGCGGTGCTGAAAACTTGACGTTTACACTATACATATTGGTCTCGCTCTAGTCTCATCCCATTAGCACACCAGATGTGTCCCTAGGGCACATCTTTTCGTTTAGTTTCATCAGCAAGGGATCTAGCTGGTGCCTCCGAGACCACTCTGTGATGCGAACCACAGCATGGAAAGTGGGGGTGTCTGGGGGATGCATTTCAGAAGCGCTCTCCCAGTGCAAACAAAAAATCTGTTGTAGACACATCCTTAGATTAATAATTTTTATACACCTAAAATAGCTACCATGATACCTATCCCTCAGTCTGAGTAGTCCAGTACAAATGTGAGGTCTGAGACAAAACCAAGAAGATTGATCTCATTTACACTTCTAAAATTTGAAAAATGCATAGGTTTTCACCTCACATTTTCAAAGGAAATAGAGGGAACGTTTATTTCACAAGAGATCACATATTTTTTCTTTCTTTACTCTTATGGGTAACTAAAATATTTGGCTATTTCACTTGAGGCAGATAACCAGCATGAACAAATTCTGCATTATAACAACTGTTACAATTTTATTTAATGAGAAGTCTTGGGCAAGCTTAATAACAGATGGATCTTCCAGCCTGATGTAATGTAATAGAATATGAATGACCAGTAAGCGTGTATTTAAATATCTCCTCTTGGGTGTATTTTAAATTGGCTATTTACATTAATTATGAGTTTAATTGCTAGTGAATTTCATGAGGAATTTAATCTAGTTTGCCATATATGAGAAAGAAGGACAACAGTTATGCAGGTGCAGTGCCCTGCCTGGTGGTTTGAGTGGACCTCCTTGGCAGTGGAAGGACACCTCTGAGAAGTTGCCTGTGCGGAGGAACATCAGAAGGACATTCTGGGACAGCCAGCTTCTTGCCCAGATCATCGACAGCATCCCATGGAGGAACACTAACATTTCAGTGACCTGATTTACTGCTTGCCCTCACAAAACGATTGCACCGGCACAAATGCGGGACAGTGAATTGCAGTGTGGAGGTGGAAAGGAGCAGCTAGGGCAGAAATGACTTAAATCAGCTTTGCTACATGAGGAAACAAGTGAGATAAGGAGCCAGGAGGTGGGAATGTCTCTTGCTGAGGCTGGAGCTTGAAAAGCAGCAGTAGTCCTTCAGCAGCTAACTTAACAGTCGTCTTGCATATCAAAAGGACCCACTGACTTTTGGAGTGCACAGAATAAATAATTGATACCTCATGAAGGGGACTATCAGGTCTCAGCCGTCAAGCAGATGGGAATTAGCCTCATTGGAGGGGATGTTTGCAAGGCCAGACCATATGCAATACTGATGCTAAGTGACTTGGCTATGACATAATGACATGTCAATATTTTGTTATGCCATTTTACTCTCTGCTCTTCATGAAACACTTTCAGTGTCTGAAAAGTCATTTCTTCCCAGTCGCCACGGCACTTGTTAGAGCCCTCTGTCCCCGGCAGCCTGGTTACAAGGCTCGCTTGCTGAGAGGGTCTCCCAATTTTCCTGCTGGAACAAAGCAGTTCTCTGGAAAGTATGCAGGCAAGAGGGACCCAGCAAAGGCCATTTCCACTGTGAAGCTTCTTGGATGTTACAGCGTTTGGGAGCGAAAAGACTGAAATTCTTTTTTAAAATAAAGGCTCAGCCTTTCAAGGGGTAGGATCCTGCAATTAGCACCTCAGAAACAGGATGGGTTCAGTGGCACCGACTGGTTTGTAGGTAAGGTCATGTCTTCAGAGGGAAAGTCTGGCTGTGCAGCCGTTGTGCAGGAAAGCCTGTATCACAGGGGCTTCATTTGTGTTAGCCTGGGGACAAACGCTTCACCAAGAGAAAATCCCGTTGCAGACTGTTTGGTCAGTCAGTGCCTCGCCGCTCAACTTAGAGCCTAGATGGGGTATGTGAAAATAATCCGTGAGTACAACACAAACTGTGGGGAACAGCTGTGAACCAGTACGGCGGTGAGTGAGGCTGGTCTACGAAATGGCTGCGTATCTTGATCCGAGTCTTCACTCCCATGCTGTGGATCTATCTGCACGCACCTAGAATTTAGATGAGAGATTTTGCCGGTCACCTGAGCCAGCAGGAAAACAGAGTCCAGTGGAAGTAAATCCACGGCCCCCTATCTTTATCAGCTACCTCTGCATCAGAAAAAGGAGACAAAACAAAGTTTTAATTTCTCAGGGACAGGCTATTAGACCTGGGAGCTCCTGAGTATCACAGTGATGACTGCTGAGACCAAAACTTTTAGGGATACAGGGCAAAAGTATCCTCCATCACCAGGTCAGGGGGCCGAAAGCTCATAGCACCTCTTGCTCACATCTTAGCGGTGCAAGCCCTCTGAACGCAGCACGCTGCTGCAGCCAACTCCCAGCTACAGCCCCATCCTGCAGCTGTTCCCGAAAAAACCAGCCCAGGTAAGGGCTCCACCTGGGACTGGCCGGGAACATGCCCCAAAGCCTAGCCCTGCATGCCATGCATGCCTCAAGCCCCCTGCAATCAAGGGGGAGGCGAGGTGGCTGCAGGGCGGGAGGGGGCGGGAAACAAGGGTCAAGCCTTTCCCATTAGCTGCTAATGAACAAGCTGGCAAGGGAGGGGGTTGTTCTTTGGCCTAACGTAACTAGATACAAAGACAAAGGTGACAAGGTCATTCCTGCTTTTGGCGGCCTCAGGTCACAGCTCTTTCCACTGACGCTGGGTCACAGCCTGGGCCGACTGGGGAGCTGGGTGAAGCCACTGCACTTGCCCGATGTCAGTCAGGGATGGGGCAGGGAAAGGCCACGCGCTCGTTCACGCCGTCCCCTGAAGACAGGCCGTGCTGCACATATTGCCTTCAGTAACACTTGAGTAGTGCCTGAAGCTTTGGGAAGAGTTTGAAGAGGCTGATGTTTTGGAAATAGGGAGGTCTACTTAAAAAATGATACCGTAGCTGGAACCTGGATGTGCTCTGCAAGACTTAAACCTGTGGAAATCGCCACTTTGCAGTCTGTGCTGCTTTCAAAATCCTGGAGCTAAGGTCAGAGGTGGTGTTAGCGGTGATGTAGATTACCTGACGTTTGGTTGAGATAAACAAATGATTGGGAAATTGCCACGTTATTAATGAGCAAGACCATTTTACCAAAGTTTCTGGGAACCTAAATGCCCTCAGTGAATATATCCTCCCAAAACTCATCTGTATCATTCCCTGTACAGGTGAAGAACTAAAAAAAAGGACACTGGTAGATTAAGTGACTTACTGCAAGTCATACAAAAGACCCACTGCCTTGCTTTTGGCATTCAAGCCGGGTACGCATGTTGGGAGCACTCTCACCCCACATTCCTTCTCTTTTCTGAGATGAACACCCCCAAAGGCTGAGCTCTCTGGAGGTGCTTGTCTCTCCCCTTTTATTGCAGAGGGAGCCTTATCTGGGTACATGGGAGGACGTGGAGATACCTGAGCCTCTCCTGAGATGCTGTCCAATACCCTTATAATGATACTAATCGCCATTCCCAACTGTGTTATTCTGTCTGGAATCAGGATTTAGCCTGTGATGGAGCATGTTTGCATTTCATAATCTGCCTCTGAATTCTAACAATAATCCACCATAACCACTGTAATAGACTCTTCAAATTAAAATGCTGTTTAACAGGAAAATGAAGTTCTAGAAATGTATTGCAAAATTAGAATTACCCACAAAATAAAATAATTTTGACATGACATATCTGGCTGTAAATTTGCCTTGCAACAGAAATATTCATAATTACAGTAATTTGCAGCTCAGCCTCTTACTGTAGTTATATGATCCTCTAATTGCTGAGTTGTCTGCAAAGCGCTGGTTGTGCTAGCTAAACCAGTTTGTTGCTTTAAAGGAACAGACTGTGAGCCAGCTCCAGTGCGTCCTGAAGCTGTGGAAAACTTCCCAGAGACTGCAGCGAGCAGCAGGATGGACCTTGAGCTGGTAGGGAGGATATTCAGCTTCCTGCAGAACAGTGTTTCTGTAACATTTGTTCAGAAGTGTGGAATACTGGGATGGAGACAGATATTGGTTAAAACTGTGTAAATCAGCCTCTACCATAAATCACTGCATCTTAATTGAGTAGTTCTGGGTTTATACCAATACAAATGGAAAATACTCTGGCCAACATCATGGATAAAACTCTGGCCTGTAATTAAGATACAAAGGTGTTGATTTCCTCAAATTCAGAATTGAATGTTCACTTCCTAGGAGCCAGAATTAGGAGAGGTATAATTCAATAAATACTACTTCTAGCTTAAATGAACATACCCCCCCCAAAACATTGACTATTTGGGCTCTACTGTAATTAATGACCTTGAGAAGATGGTCTGTTTCTGCTGATCACATATGAAATGGCATAACCCATGGAGGTATGTTCTTAATAACACCAGTGAGCACAGAACTTGCATAGGAAAGGAGAGCCTGAGGTTCAGGTCCTTGATCCCAGGGCAGCATCTGCATTTAATGTTGGGTAAAACACAAAACGAGTCCTAAGATCCTCTGTTCCTAAGCCCTGAGCCTTCAAAGCCATCCTCAGCCTGTCCTACCATCTTGCTTCCATGAACCTGTGTTGCAAAGTGGTTTATATTCAGCAAGAACAGAGACTGCACCACCTATGGAGCTATGGTTATCTCCTAGGATGTGGACACTGTGGGCTTGAACTCCTCTAGATTGAGGCGCAAAGAGATTTTCCACCTCCTAAGAAAGTCCTCTTACAACCAAGCTGTCAGAGACAAGTTGTGCTGCATGGTCAGACAGTACATAATGCTGGTGGGACCATAAATAACAGATAGTTTGGGGTTGAATGAAAAACAGGGGTTTTGAATAATGAATACTACTATTTAAGCTATTTTTCTTCTGATATGTAAAATAATGTTACACTCCATCTCATATTTTATGACACTAGATAGAAAAAAAGAAACTTGCAACAGATGATAGGTTTTTACATTTACGCCAATGTTACAGCCATGCTTGTTCAGTCATCTTTATTGCGTACAGTGTTTGAACATTAACTCCTCTATTATCTAATGTATGTTGGTAATGATCACCCACTTATGAAGCACTTATTGCAGCCAACAGCATGAGATTTCTTCAATAAAATTCTGTGACCAAGGTTGGCTAAGTACCAACCTAATTCAGTTAAGAGACATACGCAGTAAGAACTTTCTGCTGTGCCTGGGGAAGAAGCAATAACAAGCTACTTTATCTAAGAGCTTAGGAGAGCAAAAAGGCCCAGTGTCATAAGGCCTATTAGCAGCCTGAATCCTGTTGCTGATGGGATGTCTGCTTGGAAATGCCCCATCTGTCCAGGCTCATATGTTATGGCATTTCATTATGTTCACTGTAACTTAATACCTCCTACAGTGAGCAGGCTCCTAGCACATAAAAAAGTAACCAGCTTGCGTGGACTCATTGCTATGATGAATCCTGAGTAGCATGCCACAGTATTTTACACTACAGGTTTTATGGCAGGTGGTTACAAATACTAGTATTATTAGAGAAATAAAATATGGCTATTCAGCTTGTGTAAATCCTTTCAAAAGACTATTTCAGTATGTGACCTCTGGAAGGAGAGTTCAGATGCACATACGGCACATTTTCCCTTGCAGCGGGCCAAGCAGGGAAGCTGCCAGTCAGGCTTTGCCCAATATATTTTACAAGTTTGTTCCTCCTTCTGACCTTGTCCCACCAGGCTTTTCTCATCACTTGTGTTTAACTAGGTTTTCTGTCACCGTAGTTTGAACACTGTACATCGCTGACCTTCCTGTCCAGGAAGCAGTCCAACTTCAGAAGCCAACACAGCTGGACCTGGGATTTGGGGCTGTTCATCCCCACTCTGCAATGTACCCTCTTCCTCCCTCATCCGCACCCGGAGCTGCTTGCCCTTCTACCCCCTCATCCCTAGCAAGCCCTCACCTCCTCCTTGCCAGCCCCAGGGGTCAGGTTTAGGATGCTGTGGGTGGGGAGGAGAAAGATGAGGTGAGATTGTGGTTGCTGCCATGCAAGCAGAAATGGGAGCTGCAGGGACAACTGCTGCTGCTGGGAGGGCCGGCTCTATCCTGCCCAGTCTGTCCTCTGCAACCCAGCAGCAGCTGCATCAGTCCAGCACATGCGGTTAGTCTACGGCAGGCACTGTGCCACTTTCCTTTTAAGAAACAGGCCAGGGGAAAGGGACCTGCAAGCTCTCTTCAACCTGCAAGCCACCTTCTACCTGCAAGCCCATGGGCAAATGCCTGTCAATAAGCCCAATGTTTCTTCTGGAAGTAATGGATTGCAGTACAGGAATATGGGGACCCAGAGGGTTTCTGCAAGCTGCAGCAAGCAAAATTGCCCCTCTCTCCTCCCTGCATGCACGCCATCCTGAACTAAATGTTGATGCCATCAGTGATCAGAGCAGCGTGCAAGCTAATGGACCAGCAGCAAGAGATGCACTGCTACCACCTCAACAGAGAGACCTTTTGGAGTAGGACTTGATTCAGCTCTGTCTCTATTCTGTTTTTTTGTTTGTTTCAGGTAGGTCTTTGGGGTGGCAGGAATCCAAGTGCTTCTTTCAGGATGGTTCCTCCATCCTCTGCCCCATTTCTTTTTTATTTTGTAACACCCACCTCGCCTGCAGTTTTTAATTACAAGTACCTTTCTCCCACCTGAAGAGCTGTCAGTATTGATTCCCGTACAGGGAGACACTGGTGCCTGCAGAGATGGAGCCGGAGCCCACAGACAGGCTCTGCAATGGGTCCCACGGTGACCTGCAGCACGTGATACCAAGGATCCCTCTTCTCAGCAGCCTTCTTGGCTGTATTCCAAATCCTGGGTCAAGTTTATGCTACTCCATGGACAACCAGCAATCACTGCATTAAGTTATCATCTTGTGTCACCTATTTTTTTCCCTCCCTTTAAAAAAAAAAGAAGAAAGAAAAGAAAACCTACATGACAAGAGGGTTGTTACTTCGATAAGAAAAGCAATAAAAACATTGACTTTATAAGGTCTCCTGCCCTGGGCTGTATATTTTGTAAAGCACTTTTTCAGTCAGTGCCAGGCTGGGATTACTACGTGTGATAACCAGATGCAGATAATCTGCATGTACAACAAGCTGAATAGCTGGACAGTGCAAATGGCATTGATTTTTGTCCTACTTAATGAAAGTTATTATTCTGACCTTAACGCTTCCTTAACTTTCAAAGCAGTGTGTGGTGTTTTAGCTCGATGGCTTCCTGGCCCCATACTGCTCCTGTTCAAGACACCAGGAATTTTATCATTGATTTCAAAGGGAACAAGCTCAGACCAATGGTGTCAATAACAATTGCACCATAAGGCTATTCTCTTGGAAAAATAAGCTACCTTATCAGGTTACTTCTGACCATGAAGTACCACAGTATGTGTGATGCCATCAAATATTTGCTGTGTGACATCATACGGCTCTGCACGTTTCCTCAGAGTTTTCACAGCTAGTGTGCCAGTGAGTAGATGCACAGCTGGGCTCATTTTCAGGTGTCCGTTTCCTCTAGATCGAAGCCAAAGTCCAGATCTGCTGGCATTGACTCTGTAAAATGTCGGTAGAGCTTATGCTTCTGTGGCCAAAGGTAAATTGAGTCATTCTGTTTAACGAAATGTTCCTTAATTGCCTTTATTCCTTTGAATAGCACAGTGAATAGAATATACATTTCATAAAGAGATTATAGAAAAGGAGACCTGCCAATATAACTATATAATCTTGCAAACCCTAAACCTGAAACTGCCTTTTGTTTGCTGTTTTACAGCGCATCTTTTCTTCATGCCCTCTATAGCTGGCAGAATAGTGTTTGTTTAAAAAAATATGTGACAGAAACTACCATGGGAAAAAAAGTATTGTTAAATCTCAGCCAACCTGCGGGAAGGCTCAAGCAGGGACTGTCAACACATACAATCCCAATTCAATGTCTGCTCTTTGCAGCAAAAGAAAGCAGCGCGGAACTAAGCAGAAATTAATTAGAGGACTGAAAGGAAAGAACAGAGCAAATTTTCTTTCCTTCTAATCCCAACCCAAACCCAGTTGGCAAATACCTGTCTACTGTACAGGGATATAGTTTCACTTTCTAGTCTCTACCTAATGAAAGCTATAAAGTAGTTTATGGTGAAATTATAATTTTTTTTGAAACCCCAAACAAAACTCCTACTGATTTCAGTGGAGCTAGACTTTCATTCGATAAGCTTATCTTGTGCTATTTCAGCACTTCAAGAAACCAATATTAGGGTTTTTTTTCCAAATCACGCATTTCTTGGTCTGTGTGTTTCAAGTAACTCATCATAAACATTGTGAACATACGGTGTGATGATATATATTTCTCAGAGCTGTGGGATGTCATTTTACTGCTTGCCCCTCACCAGAGACACACTAGATAAACCAGGCAAAAGACTTCTGTGCACCTCTCCTGGCGTAAAGCAAGACCAGCTCTTAAACTGACCTTTCTGATAGATGTGCCTTGGGATTGCCAAACTGCTCAGGGCTTGAAGGTACACACAGGCTCTGCCTGCAAATGCCTCTTTGTTTGGCTCAGTTCCACCAGAGAAAAAAAAAGCGTGCCACACCCCATCAAATTCACTCAAATCCGTTTTGGATGCCTTGGCCGCTCTCCAAATGAAAGCAGCTAGTTTTGCTATTGCTAAGCAAAGGTTTGCACCTTTGATTATGAGTTGGAAACATTGCTATGGAAGCAAAGCACTAAAAAAAAAAAACAACCCAGGAACTTGAAACCGTGTTTGATAGCTGCCTATGCCCAACTGTCACTTAAACTTTCTCTGAAGCATGACGTTAACCACAGGAGTCTAAGCCAGAACCGGTGAGCAGCTGGTTTCTGAGGTGCTGTTCTGTTTGGTACCCCAATCTTCCCAGATTGCCATTGCACCCAACAGCATCAGGGTTTCACTGTGTGCCAATGAACCTTAGAGTTCACAGGATCCTTTCTTCTACCAAGCTACTAAGGAACCCTGCACTATTTTTGCAAGCCTTTAAGTATGCTTTAAAAGTGGTCTGGACATGGGATGTACAGCCAGTGCCAGGCTTACCTTCCTGCTCCAGAATGAGACTGCCCTTCCCAGATGGTGTGACTTGCACAGAGAACTTCTGATAGCATCATAGCAATGTACACATTGCTTATCACACAGAGAATTACATACAGAGCATTTTGACAGCCTCTGGATTTGTGGGAGACTAGCGCTGGCTTTCCATAGAGATGTTACGATGTTATGGTAGGTGTGGGGCTTGGCGTGTCACCTCCCCACCTACCTTACGTCAGTATTATAAAGTCATCATCACATATGCTATTGCATTAGTAATGGCTACACAACCACCCTCCACAGCTGCTGCAGCGCAGGGTTGCAAGCCGGTCTGCAGGACTAGGAGAGCCTGGTTCCCTGCGGCTGTGCGGCTGTGAAATTCGGGAGAGCTATGACTATAGGGGTTTTATGCAATATCCTTAGCTTCTCTCTCTTTCTCTTACACTCTTCTCTCCATCCTCATGTCATATCAGGACTGAAAGTTGCACTATAACCTTTCTCCTCTACTTGCACTAAGCTTGTATAACTAAAGGTGTTTGGGACCTCCATCTTTTTGTCAAATACGCTAAAAATCTCATATTGTTCAGAAATATATATAATTGCTGGGGTCTGGAGAAAAAAGTGGGAAAAATATGCACTTCCACGGAACTTTCAAATCTTTTGGAAACTAGGTTAAAAAAGTAATACATTAGATGTAGGGCTTTCACTTTCTACCATGCTGCTGAACAAAAGGAGTAAAATGGTCACAGCACTCTATTTATAGACACAGTGCTAGGACACTGCTGCTGGGCACCTTGCTGGCAGGGGCACTTCTGCTCTGTAGAAAAAGCCTTTCATCAGTAGGAAGCCGATCTTCATCACTTCCCTACAGTAATGTTTCTAGCTACTGGGCACACTGGAAACAAGAGGCACAGGATTAAATGCTGTCTGTGGTATGCTGCCACCAAAATTTGCGTATAGTTGTAGCCACCTTATTAACTCCCTGAAGGTATTCAAGTGCCTTTCTGAAAGGTGGGGTTTTGCACAAGACAGAACAGAGTACTACTGGAACGTGATTTCTTTAGATCAGCTGAGGCAGAGGCTCATGTCTGGTGTTTCCGCAAAACTGAATATTCTGGGATTTGTTGCCCACACCCTTTGTTTATGCTGTCTTTTCTACTAACTTCTCAGGTGAGCAGCTAGTCTGCATAGAGTCTGCTGCCTTTGAAAAAGCAGAATCCCTCTCACAGCACAGAATAGGGACTGTTTTGTTGGGTTTTTTTCTAAATATGCACTTTTTTTTGTCCACCAGCAATTTAACAACTGATTATGTGGCTTTCTAACAAATCACTGGCTTAAAGAATATAGAAAGAAATAACAACAGAGCAGAGAGACTGTAACTCCTGTAAGACTCTTGTGGAGATCTCTGCCAAAGTAGGTCAATGTGTTTGCACATCAGTTTTAGCAGAACTGCTGGAAGATTCCTGAGAGAGGTAAAAATCTGAAATTGCTTTATTTGTTGCTGGCTTTGCAATCTGCTTGGACTTATTTAAAGAAGTGGTTAAAAAGATTCTGAAACAATTATTATGGCAACTGAGACAATAGCAGTCATGTTGAGAAGAAAAGCAACATGTTCATATCATTGTGCAAAGCTCTAAATGATTCCTTCAGTAGGCTGCAAACGTTTCTGATTTAATCCCAGACGTTTCTCATACTTATTATAATTTTTAGCCTTAAGAATTAACAAATCATGAGAACTTTCAGAAGCCCACAGCAACATTCATTGTCTTAGAAAAAATTAGTTTACCTGGGATTTCCTCAAACAGCAGGAGAACAACGAGAAAATTTCTGGGAAGTTTAGTTAAAGATGTGCCAATCCAAATCCTGGTCTGTATTTAGGAGCCATAGCATTTTCTGCATCCTAAATATGCATATGACTGGATGTACAGGTTTTGATAAAATATTATTATACTTATACTAACATACTGTGCAAATTCTTCGGTGCCCTAATATCTTTCTCTCAAACCAGTTTGTTTTCTACACAGATTCCCAAATTTACTTCACCTTTCCCAGTCTCCTGTAGCTAAATTTAATTCCTGGTTTTTTCAGCCTTGCTGAACAGCTACAACTGATAGCCAATTATAATTTTTGAGCTGTGTTTTCAGCCAAAGAGCTGGATTTAGGGCTCTGGAATGTAAAAACTCAACCAGGGCATTTGTATCACATGCAATTGCAAGCCTTTCCTATAAATAGCTGGGGCAGGAGAGCACCTGTGCTTTTTCCTCCCAGCATTTTGATGGATAGCTTTGTTGGCATCTCTGCAATAGACACTACACTAAATGCAAAAAAGAGGCTGAGTCAGTCCTAAGTAATGGAAAGCGTCCAAATTCTCCTTGGCTTTGATTCTAACAGAGAAAGACATCATTTTCTTGTCTCCTTCCAGATTAAACTCCATTCCATTTTCTGCTGCCCTCAATGCGCACTCCTGAAAATCCCACAGATGCATTAACATTCAGTCAATGAGATATTTCTAGCAGCTAGCCTACTATAATGTTTAGGTTCTTCTGTAGTTGCAAGGCCTTGATTTTAGCCTGCCCTTACAATGCATAAATTGTCTTTAATTTTGACAGCCTTGAACAATACCATCTTGACAGCCTGTAATGTCTTGTACCCTTGCTAGCTGCACCATCCTATCTTTAAGGCTGCCACTTTGATCTTCTGGTGTTTCCTGATAGAGAGAAAAAATGCATAATCACCATCCAAATCATGAAGAACCTGGATTTTCATGAGTCCTCATGGAAATTCATGAGGAATCTTTTCCTTTTCAGTGCAGATTGTTTGGAAATTGCTCAGAATGCAGATGAAAAACCATCATTCACATCTTCCCCTTGTGCAGGATAAATAAACCACCCCCAGCTGGTAGCGTATCAACAATTCCACATTCAGGCATTGGCAGAACAGGATGAAGGGGGGGATAGTGTATCAAGGGAAGCATGAGAAGCAGGTTCAGGCTGTGAACATAAACTGTATCTACTGAAGAGACCAGATGCGAACCAGCTAACGTTGTCGACCTCTTAAACCCTCCTCTTGAAGATTTCATGCTACAGAAAGTACAAGCTATTTTCTTGCCACTTGCAACCTTTGGTTCAGTTGCCTGCAGACTCAGGAAGATTTGCTGCCCAAGTTTACAGCGGATCATATTTTCAAGGTTTTCTTTGCAACTTCAAAGGGCAGGAGGATACTTTAGGCTGGAAATGGACAACAACAACAGCACAAGCTTTAGACTGTGCAGAGTACTGGCACTGTTTGGGCGCAGGCCATTCCGACGTATTGCGATATCCTTGACCTAACCTTGTATGAGCCACCTTGCATATGCTAACATATGCATTAGCTCAGGACAAACTCACCAGCCAAGAATTTACCCCATCACTCAAGTGGCTTCTACTACCTGTGTCGAGCTTCAGATTACTACACTGCTGAGAGTCCCCAAGCTGGTTTAATGGTAGCTCATGTACATCTGTGCACACCCACAGTCATAAATTGCTTGCTACACAATGTAGTCAAATGTGTTCAAAAAGCACGTGTTAGTTCTCAGTGGCCTTTTTTCTGCCTAAAATTCAGTTCAACTGAAGTAATTCAAGGGGCCTGAGCAAATGTAGAGCTCCAAAGGGCCAGGTTCCCTAAGAAATTACAGCTCACCTTACTTAAACCCAATCAAAACAGCCAAGATTGGTTACAGAGCACGCTCCGCGAGATTTGACCAGTTTGTGTTTGTCCACCACATTTCTAGCCTGATTTCCTTAGGAAAGGTTTGTGATTGCAGCCTTTATGCAAGCACACGTACATGCACAAATGCATGTGTACATTTGCATGTCTATGAATTCCCCTTCCCATCACTGTCCATCACCTACTAATAACTTTGAAGCTCTCAGCCACTTCCAGCCAAATCTGACAGCGGAGCAGAGATTTCTAACACGCTTATTTCCTATGAGTCTGTATAAATAGGCAGTTAGTTAATGGATAAAAGCTCTATTAGTAGTCCTGAGGAAGAGGTGTAGCTCCTATTAGATACCAGAGACTATGCCTACACTCCTACATTAAATCTTCCAGGACCCTTTTCTGCCATTAAGGGCAGCAGGCAGTGAACAGCCCATGCCATGTACTACTAAATGCTCTTGCCCTCCAAAACAGGGTGGCCAAATGCAAACTACCTGCTGGAAATGGCTTTGGCCAAAGCTCACTCCCAAACTGCGTTAAGGAGCCATTTAGAAGGCTGCAGGCAGGCACAGGCCAGCACCGTGCCAAGCACCATTAGGACAATTTGACAGTACTGAGGATCAAATTCAAGTGGCCAGAAATGTTCCCTGGGACTGTTTGATTTAGTACAGCCACTGGCAGAGAAACTCCACGGGAAAGGGGTCAGGAGTGCCCCATCCACAAGAAAAGCTTGGATCAAGGTCGCTACCATATTAGACAATGCAGAATCCAAGTGTGAAGTGCAAATCCCCAGGAAATAGGCCTCATTAAATCTGTTGCTGACAGAATGACTTGTTTAGCTGATGACACCTTATTTAGAATTCACTCCCACCAGCAACCCATTTCAGATATGATATAGCAACTCTCAGCCCTGGATGCCAGATGCATGAGTTCGTTTTTTTAGCATTCATTTAGCTGTTCATATTTTGTTCTCTGGTTTGTTTGTATTAGCTGCCACCGTGACTGTTTTTTTGAGACACTGTAATTACTTGCACCTTTATCGCTTAACATGTGAACCAGACGATTTACCTTATTTGCTATTAGGGGTCATGACTGAGAATTCAGACCATGACCTCCAGAGCTAAAGCACGAAGACGTTAAAATGTTAAGAGTGTGAAGTCTGTTAACCAGCAGCTGCAAAGTCTCATCTTCCACAGCACAAAGAGAGATAGAGGACAAATACTGAGTATCTGGATACTGGATATCTGGAGACCAGCCTCCTGCAAGAATAAACAGCTGAAAATTGTAGCAATGCTGAGAAGAAGATTAAGACTCTGAGGAGCTGGAAACTTGAATGCTCAGGAGGACTCTGAAAATTGCAAGCTGTAGGCTCCATCTCTTGGGTACCAAAGAATGAAGTCTAACATTCCTGCTGCAATATTATTAACATCTGCTGTTTGTATTTCAGTGGCACCTAGTGACCCAAATCCAAGACTGAACCACCCAAATGAAAAGTGAATACACACGCACTGTGAGTCTGTGACGTACATACACACTTTCCAAGAAGAGAAAGACTCCTGTGAAGGAAACTCTTTTTGCCCGCTTTCTTCTTTGTCACAAATACACTTGTTCCACCAACAACAGCAATAATGAAACTCGGTTGCCTACAGACTTTTGTCCCCCATACAGAGCAGGCCTCCTTCCTTCCCACTTCATCAACGCTTTTCTCCTCACCAGAACATCCCCCCTCTTCAAGCTCTTTGCCCCGGGGAAGGGATGCATGGTGGCTGGCCAGAGCCTGCAGGCTGGACTGCGATGCCGTGGCCACTGCCGCCCCGAATGGCAGTGGGGATGCCTGTTGTCCCATGAGAGCGGTGCGTTAGGACTTTCTTCTCTCCCAAGCTGTAGAAATGCATGAACTTTAGGGCCAGCATACCTTTGCAATCTCTATCCCAGCCTGAAATCAACCAACAGGTTCAAAGTTATTAAAGAGAGGCTGACAGACAAGCAAGCTGACAGACAAGCAGACGGACAGCCAGGCAGAACAGTTGTGTAAGCTTTGTTTCCTTAGGAAAGCAGGCTAAAAAAAGAAACAAAATGCAGTATTCACTCATCATTGTCTACAAAAACACTGAAATCAGCTATTTAACACTTTGTAACGAGTGTAATGGCTCAGCAGAGTTATTTATTCTGCTTGAAAAACCTGTTTCTAGGCCTCAGAGGATTAGCTGAGAAGCAGCATAACCTCTCTGTGACCCCACTAGAGAAGAAGCTGGTCTAACTAGAAGTCTGAAAGCAGTATTTTGAAAGTGGTGGCAGCTATGCATAGATGTGCTAGAGCTGATCTAAGCTAAGGGGAAGTTTTGCGGAGAAAGAAAATAATCTAAGCATCAGAAAGGAGAAGGAGTTAAAGGAAAGAAGTGAAAAGTAGGATAGAAGACAAATGAAGAAAAAAACCCCAGAATCAGCACAGCAATGAATGCATTTCAGGGTGCTGAGGAACATGGTATATAATTTAAATGACAGGTTAAAGGTATGTTAGGACAGTCGATAGAAGCTGAACAAGGAATAAATTCGTAGGATACAGATTTGATCTTCTTAAACACTTTTTAAATCAGCATGAAGCGTCACTGCCTCCAAATGCAGCGGACGCCAGAGCAAAGAAGAGCAGGCAATGTCTGCAACATGAAGCCAGGGCTGAACCCACAAATCTGTTTTCATCTACCTGCCAGCATTTGGTTTGGGAGGTCATGTTTATGTGGACTGTAGCGAGCTGTCCAGTTTTGTGAGAATGAAGACAAGAAACACGGGAAGGAGCTCTCGGCTACCCAGGCCAGGCTGAACCCGGCTCAGAGCACCCTCAGCTAATGGTATCTGACAGCAGGGGGATGCAGAAGTGTCAATTAGCAGACACTGAAAGCACCACCAAGCTTCAGTTAGGAAAAAAATATTAAAATTATGTATGTAATACTATATATATATATTCACATATAAAACCACATATATAAATATTTGCATATATATGTATATGTTTATACACACACATATATTTATCTATATAAAGAATGTGATTTTATTCCCCAGCATAATGTTGAGGAATAAAATCACATTCTTTCCTGCACTGGATAATCACCTGTTACTTTAATCCTGGTATCAGGTAAGAGCCTTAAATTATAGATTACTGTCCTTTGCCAGATAAGAGTATTGTATATATTAATGGTAGGAATAATCTTACAGATTATATGAGCCCTCTCTTGATCAGCATAGGATTACTCTCTACAGGCAATTCTTTAGTATTTTATCCTGGCTAAATTTGAGTGTCCCTGTAATTGACTTTCTATCACTTTCTCATGGGCTGTATTTCACTGTTAGTGTCCAATGCGTCTTCAAAACTGTTTGTCTGATGTTCAGTCTAAATATTCTTTTTTCTTATACCTCCCACTTTACCCTAGGTCCCTACTGAGAGACACATGCTAGACGTCTAATTACCCTCGGCTCTCCTAGCAGTCAATGGAGAGAAATGAGCAGCTCCAGAGAATGCAGAGGTTGTAGGTGAAGGTTTGTGTTCTCGATGAGAAATTCTACAGCAACACTTCTAGTTCAGGTACCTCACTGGGGGTGAGCTGAATCTGGGTCTGAAATATCACCCCCCTCCTTTAAATAGTCAGAGATTATTATCTTGTGATTTAATGCCTTGACCTGCAGACACTTGCAAAACAAACACATATTATGGCTGAAACTCCAGCTTTTTCCAACATCACTTTTGTTGCGTTTCTCTGGACGATTTCCAGTTCTCCAATATACTTCTAGTACCACAGCGTCCTTAAATTATTACAATTCCTAGGGTATACCAGCAACAGCATCTTTACAAATGTCACCAAACATTGAAAATGTCACTTTGCATCCATTCTATATTCCAAAATCATATCTAATTTTGTGTTTACTAAGTGAGTGAACTAAGCAAATGTACTTTTTCTGGAAATATTAAGTCCGCATGTTATTTCCTGGACCTGTCTGGTTTCCACACCACCTCTCATCTTCCATGTCTGTGAATTTCATTTGTATCCTAATAACTTCTTCCTCTATGCACTAAGTAAAAATGTACCGTCTCCTGCAGCCCACGCCAACAGGGAGTTGTTAGAAGTCCTCTCACCAAGGACTTCCCTTTGACCATCCTCGCTAGCTGCTGAGAAGACACCTGCCAATTCTAGAGCAAGTGCTCTGGATGTTTCCGAGCTAGATTTAGCACGCGCGTTGACCATGATTTGTCTCTTGCTTCCTACAGATGGTTTAAAAGAGGCGACTGAGTCACTGGGGAGACACCGGGCAGGGGGTGTTAGCTGCGGGAAGCAACTCCCTCGCTTATGGCGTCGCTGTATTTTGTCTCATGGGACAGGCACACTGACATACTGCCCCTTATTCAAGTAGGACGGGTTACTTGATCAGCACAGTCTGAGGCGTGTTTTGACACTATTTCCGCCTTTCCTCATTTATTATCTAAGATTTCACTTGGCAGTGAGATGTGGCAAGTAACCCTGATGGGTTTTAAACTCTCATCAGTGCTTCCATGCCGAACTACTAATAAAGGTATTAAGACTGAGCAGAAATAAAGCACTTTCTAATCAATAGAAACATGCTTTTTTGTTTGGTGCCCTATTTAAAATAGGCAATTTTCTAGCCTCTTACTAACAACAGTTAAAATGCCTTAATGAGTGGTAAAACTGGAAGTAAGGTAATGTGGCTTGATCCTAAAGCAGTGAAATATTGCAGGGCTGGCTTTTAAGCTAAGACACAAAGCTCCTATCAGACAAAAAGTTAGCAACTTTCAAAAAATATTGGAGAATAGCTGGCCTGGCAGCATATGGAGTAACTTTCTTCTCGATAAGGAACCACTGTTACCAACTAAAGGTCAACATAATCCTAAGGCTCCGTAAGACCACACCTTAGCACATACCTCATCTTTTTGTCCTCGGAGCCTACAAATATTTACACATTTAATGTTAAGTTTTTAGGGGTTTAGTGACCAAAAGTTAATAGTCAAAGTACATGACTGTGTTTGAACTGTCAGGACTTTGCACGTCTTTTGTTCTACTGAAATTGATAAAGGCAACTTTTTCTGGTGCTTGACTTGGAAATCCTAAACCCGTTTCCCACTGAATTTTGTCACAAGGACATTTAATTTGACTTTTCAGGGCTTGTCACTGTATGTGTGCGGAAGCAAAAGCGTCACATACAGTAATTTAAAATGCAGAGATAATCAAAGAGAAGATGCCTGAAAAATTATAAAGCAGGGAAACAAACCAAAGACCTCCCAGAAGTGGAGGAATTAAATTTACTATTACTGCGAATAAGTTCGTATGTCCTTTAGCAGAGAAGTAATATAGTACAGGTGATTTTTATTATTGGAGTTATGGAAAAACATACCAAGTGACTACTCATAAAAATTGTGTTTACTTCTGCTATGCTCATGACCAGTCTGTGCTTGCTTTCAGTAAGCAGTTCAGTTACACTACGACTAATGCATATAAAAACCAAAGTTTAAGTTTGCTCAAGTACTGTCCAATAGAAAATTCTGGATTTGTGCAAACAAATATTTGAGAATATGCTTTAGATGGGAAGAAATACTGTTGACACAGCCGAAAGAGAGATGAAAATTCGATACACAAGATTCAGACAATTAAATGAGTTCAAGAAGGATTTCTCTGTACCCTTCACAACTAGGACAGCTTATCTGCCTCCAGTTACTGTGTGATAATATAACGACAAAAATTGTGTGGCTGTGCTAAATACTAACTAGCTACACATGCTGCTTTTCCAAAGAATTCTGCATCGAACAAGCCTGGTGCTTCAGGGGAAAAAAAATATCCAAAAATATCTTTATTTATTCCTAGCCTGAGATTTTAAAGATTTGTGCCTCATCACAACAGACACATTCACCCCTGATCATTAAAGAAGTCACACATAAATTGCAGAACTTTTAGACATCACAGATTTCCCAGTATAGTCAGGGGACACAAAGTGTGTTCTTCAACAAAGCATTTCCCTAAGTGCTTTCCTCTATCAGGGTTAGTATCAGTCAAAAGAAAACAATTCCACACAATCTTTGCGACTGAGAACTACAAACTCAGAGCTCACATTTCCAACATCATTAAATAATCCTGTGCAAATGTTTATGATTAATTCATAAAAATTAAAACTAATCTAAAAAACTGGTTGATTTGCTACTTTGCTCATAGATTTTCCAGAGGTAAAAAAGGGAGGGTCTATTTAACAACTGGACCATTTTTCAATTATTTGATCATCTATTTTATTTGATCTTCATCTTAATTAGATGTACCACTTGGCTGACTAATCAAAGATCAAACAGTTAACAATCTAAGACCTGTACTCTACACTTAATTAAATAAATGATCTCAGACTACAATGGAACTGCATCCCTTACAGTTGTAGGTTGAGGTATCAGAGAAATACTTTCCAGAACTTGGTGCTTCTGTAAGATGCAATTTCATCAGTTGACTACAAACGCAAGTGAAAATGGAGAAGGAGAGCAAGACGATAACAGTGATAAAATCATGGTGGTCTTTTGGCTGGTAATGCATCAGTCATGGGCTTGTGGAGGATTTACTTTTAACCCTCGCTCCTGCAATACAGTGCACACAGTCTATACAGTTTAAAGTGATGATAAAGCTTCTAGAAGTCTTTCATAAAATCTGAATTTGAATGCAATCCCCATAAAAAAAAGACTACCTACTTGGCCACTTTCCCGAGTGCAGGTATAATGAATATTTTAAAACAACTTTTCCAGATGATCTAAAAAGATATGATTTCAAGTATAATAGCATTGGAGTAGACCTGACTAGTCTAAAGGAAGCTGATTTTTGTAAAGATTGCTAGAATTGGCGATTTCTGCAAGCATTTATTTAATAAAAACTTGTGAGAAAACTTCCCTTTCCAAAAAGTTCTTATTTCATAAGAATTAAAATAAGGACTGAAAAATGTCTCAGTAGGCGTTTTGGAATCAGTCAGTAAACCCAATCAACCAACTAACTAGCCAACTAAAAACAAAACAAGAAAGGAAGATCAAGACTTGACTTGAACTTTCTAAGAAAATGCAGGAGCAGAATTACAACTTTTTCAGAGCTGAAAGGTGAGAATTTTCTTATGAGAACTTCTCTAAGAAGGAAGAAATTGCAAACATCTTTGCAAATCAACTTAGAGACTACAGTCAGCAATATTAATGAACACAGAAAAGCCTTCTGTCTAAACTAACAATGGCAGCTTCATATCATAGAAAAAATTCTTTTCATTAAAGCTTTTTAAAAATTATTTATGAAGCAGTCACACGGGATTTAAAACACACATCAGCCTGATTTGCCATGATTCTGACTGTCTTGAGTAAAAAATCCATAGTGTTCCTGTTTGTTGGCTTTACAATTACTCTGTACAAAGATGTAAACTACTGCATATACTAGGATGAATGCATACAACCGTGTCAAATAGTAAAGGAGCCAAAGAAAGAAAATATTAAAATACTGTTTCTTCTGGTATCTTTGGAGAATCTGTGGTGGCAACAAGGCTTGTTGTTTCCTGTCTAAAGAAATGTTACATATATGGGAGACAGATCTCCAAATATTTACACTGTGAAGATCTTGTTCTCTTGCACTAACCTGAATGATAAGATTTTAAGGTTGAAGTAAGAGTTCTTCCAGACACTCACTCTCCCTACCTGGCAGCAAGGGCTGCATCAAGCCCATCTGTGCTTGCTCATTCAGGAAGCATGTATGTAGGAGATGCAATCCAAGGGGGTTCCTCCATACTGGCAACCCTCCAGCAGTCTTCAATCTCCAGCTGAGGTAACGACGGGATTGCAGGACTGTCTGCCCTGTAGTCATGTGCAGTGACCGCAGTGAACAAGGTGCTGGATCCATCTAGTGATGACACAAACACCTCTGGTTCCAGCTAGTCAACTGATACAGTTCATTAAAAGACAGCAGGTGTACTTGTTTGGAATAAATATTCGGTGATTTCACTTACTGTCCATACGTGAAGGTGGTCAATTGTGTTGTGGCTGAATTTTGAAATATTTTGTGTTTTGTAAATGAGGTATATGATGAAATATCTTTTCCCATTTTGAACAACAACTAAATAACACAATTCATACCAATTAAAATATCAATTTCAATGGTTTAATTTTAATTTCATAAACCTTAATGGATACAAAAAGGAATTAAAATCTTTAATTTGAGAATCCCATTTTCATGCTTAGACTAAGGCTTACAAAAAATGAAAGAAAGAGAAGTGTAAGCATATACCCGATGAAAACGGAGAAACAAAGAAAAAAAGGTGTAACATGAAAATGTTCGTATTTACGAACAGCATTAAAAAATTAATTTCAAACATGCCACTTCAGATGTGCTTTGTCTAGTCTAGACCATCATTTGGATTGTTAACTGACCAGTGCCCACATTGTGAAGGTAAGTTAACACTGTTACCTAAATGTCATTTTTTCTTCAGTTTCTCTTGTCTAAGAAGAGAACTATATGGACCCAATTTAAAGAACTGTTTCGCACGCTGTACTAAGAAGTTTGTAGGCCAAAAGACTATCAACTATTCAAAATGAATATATGTTAGTTAGTGTGGGCAAAAGCAAACATTTAACCAATGACAATACTACTGTTTTAATTCTTTTTCAGGCTTGTTAATGTCTATTAGGTGCATACAAACTTTATAGCTCAATCCTTCTTGAGTTACTTTTGCACAATTTTTTAAGGTTAGAAAACAGATTCATCTGTATTCATAGCGTGTGTGCTTCAAAAGTAGTTGGACTTTGTTCAAACATTCAAAAATCATCTTTGAGCTGGGACTAATCATAGAAGACTTAATTCCTCAAGGAAATTGTTCTGGGAAAGTTATAAGCAGACAGAACAGGAATTTATAATGGCAGTTGGCTTACAACCTCAGGCTCTCATCTCAAAAATGTTTACACATGTGAGTATCTCATTAAAGACACATATAAGGCCTCAGTGTTGCATCAAGATGTAGACAGATTGTGGGCACCTTTGTGATGCTTTCCTGAAATCTGTGAGGGTTACACAAAGGCTCCTTCCCTTAGGCAGCTCACATTCAGCTGTTCTATCTGATTATCAGTTTTAAAAAATAATATTGTCTTCCTCTCAGAAAAGGCAGAATCTTACTTAGTCATGTGTCAATTGTTCCGTCATGTTCCACACTGTCTGTATACAGGCAGTGTCCTAGAGCCACAGAAGGAGCAAGGGTTGCAAGTCTACCTTTCAGGTACCTGGAAACCTGAGCTGAATGTCTGCATTCCAGACGTAAAACGACTTAGGCTGCAAAAAGCAAGATTTTCTCAAAGCCACCCCTGTCCCCACACCAAGTGAGAGCTAGATAAGCTAGGTTAGCAAGGAGAGGCAAGATGGAAGGGTGAAATTCAGGAACAGGCTGCTAAAGCTCCCACTGTGTATGTGACCTTGAATTGTCACCCTTTCTACAAAACGGTGCTAGAAAAACAGCTTTTTTAGTACCTCAGTGATTAAATGCCATGCACCAAACATGGGAGACTCAAATCTCCTCTTTGCCTGAAGGAACCAATGTTTACATCTCCCAAAAGAACTCTCTAATGACTCAGCTATATGATATAACACCTCGGACTCTCACAACTTGTCTCCCGTTTAAGTTCTACTACTCTTCATGATGTGCTTAAATAGTCACTGCAGCAAACACCAGGCCCTGTTTTTTCCCCCATGCCCTGTCAACTGTCCTAACCAGTGGGCTTCATAGTCAGGTTACAGAGTTAACCTGAGCTAGTCAAGTCCTGCAAACATTTTATTATTCCACACAAACCAGACCAATTCCAAAGCAGCGATTTGAGACATCTCCACCAGCTCATGGATGCCTGTGTTTGGAGACGAGGACGTGCTGCCAAGATGTGGGAAACACAAGCAGCTCTTTGGGCACTAGCGCGCACCCTACCACCAGTCTGCTGGAGAAACAGGGAGAGGGTGCGAACCTGTCCCCTTTCCGTAGGAAAGCGGGATGCCCAATTTATCATGCTCTGAAAGCGCTCCTGGAGGTGCTGATGGGAGAGGTGGAGCAATGCAGAGTGAATCTGTCGGGCTTGTGTGGCCATGAGATACCTGCCTACCTGGGCAGTTCTGTGCACGCTAACAGCTACAAGGACGCAAAGGAAAATCTCCTGGCGGACATGCATGCATCGAGCATCTTCAGAAATCGGATGGTCACGGCTCCACCATGAGAAGCGCAGTTTGGGATGGGGGAGGGCTGGAGCAGCCCGGCCATGGCAGGCCCGTCGAGCATCACTGCCCAGCTCTGAGACCATGTGGTCTTTCTTCCCCGGTGGGATGCTGGCACTGAAACACTGAGGGGAGACCAGTGGATTTCACCTCAATTCCATTTAGTAACTTAAAAATACCTTTAAATGGCATCATTTTTGGAACAGCGCTTCAGTGCATTTCCTCTCCAGCTCTCATCAGAAGCTCCTCCACACACAGACACACACGTGTCGCTTGTAAATGCAGATGAACAATTTCACCTGACCCGGCCGCGTCCGGGCGTCGCTCCGCCTCGGCACCGGCGGTGACCCCCTCCCCACCACAGCCCAGCGTCACCACGCCACCGACACCGTCTCGCCGCCTCAGTGCGCGCCCCGGCATCAGGCTCGCACCTCCCACCCTGCCAACGGAGGGTGCCGCGGTGGCAGCGCCCGGGGCCTCTAGTTACCGCCCGGTGACACCGTCTTCCCGACCCGGGGGCCTTCCCGCCCGGCCGGCTGAGCGGGGAGAGCGACCTGGGGGGGAGTGGGGTGGCGGCCATTTCGGGGCGTGAGGGGAGTGACCCGCGGCGACCCCCGCCGGGGGCACAAAGGGGAAGGCGGCCCCCGAGCGAGACACCTCCACTTTCCCCATGCGCGGGGGGAAGGAACGGGCAGGAATATTCTGGACGGAGGGAGGGGAGGAAGGAGAAGGTGATGAATAACTTGAATAAATCTGCAGCGGAGCTGAGGAGAGGGGGAGGGAGGCGGTGGCGGGTCATGTGAGGCACAGTCATGCTGCGGGCCCAGGGAAGAGGCAGAGAGGGGCAGCGGGGAGTGGGGGGCGAGGCGGTCGGAGGGGGGGCTGCCCGCCCGCCCGCCATAGCTCCAGCCCTGCCCCCGCCCGGCGCCCCCTCCCCAGCCCAGAGCGCCGCCACGCGGGGACACCCCCCGCCCTTCCCCCTCGCTGGGCTCGGCGCCGCTCGGCAATTTCCGCCACGCGAGCCGAGCCTATTTCCGTCGGCCTCGGCCAGACGGGCTTTATGTCTGCCAGCGGGGCGCGCATGCGCGGCGGCCGCCATCTTACGTTGTCTCTCGCCTGCCCTCCCCTTTGGCGAGCTTTCCCCTCCCCCCTGCAGCCCCGCGCAGCGCCCTCCTCCAGCGCTCCGTGAGGAGACGGGGCCGGGAGGGGGAGAGACCCGCGGCGGCAGGGAAGCCGGGAGAGACCCGGAGGGAAGAAAGGACGGGGCAGACGCGCACGCGGGAGGAGGACTGATCCCAGGCGCGGTTCTGCGGGGGAAGAGCGGGTGCCGCCTGTTATAAAGGGGGAGGAGGCGGAGGGGGAAGGAAGAGCGTGCGGAGCGGAGCCTCCTCCAGAGACAGCCAGACACAGAGGGAGGAGAGAGAGGCTGCCTGGCTGGCTCCCCCTTCCTCCCTCCCTCCTTTTCATGGACTCTCTTGTCGGGCTGCTGCTGCTTTTCTTCCCTCCTTATTCCGTCTCCTTAATACCCAAAATGATTCAGCTCCATGGCTGCCACTGACGGGGATGTCCCTGCCCGGCTCAGCCTGCCGCTGCCGCCCTGCTGTGCGCCAGTCCTGTACGTATCTGCGCTCTCCTACTACTACTACTACAGCAGTGATGGCGAGGGGCGCCGTCCGCGTCGCCGGGCTGCCCTTAGGGCCCGCCGGCTGTCCTCGCCCCGCCGAGGAGGCGGCGGCGGCGGCGGCGGCCGCCGCGGGGAGGGCGGTTCTGCCGGCTGCCGGCGAGCCGCGGCGCCCGGCTGAGCCGCCGGGAGGAAGGGGCTCGCCCCCAGGGCTGGCCGGCTGCCGCGGGCATTTCCTCCGCCCGTTGCCCACCCCTCGGGAGAGGCGCAGTCGGGGGGCGGGGGGGTCGGCCGAGGAGGGGGGGGGTGGTGGAAACCAAAAGGGGGTGGGGGGGGAGAGGGCGAAAGAAAGTGAATGGCGGAGGATTGAAAGTGTCACATTCAGAGGCGCTAATCTAGAGGCGGCGGAGGACCAGTCCTCGCCCCCTCCCTGTCTCGGAGGGGAGGAGGAGGAGGGGAGGGGAGGGGGGTGGTTAGCGGCGGTGCCGAGGCGCCTCAGCCCGTGCTCTGCGGGAGCTGGGGGGGGGGGGTTGTGCGTGGTGTCTCTATGCCCTGCCGTGAGCGCAAAGCTAACTGTGTGTGTGTGTGTCTGTCTCTCTCCATACCGGGGGATTGCACTCTTAAAATACACCCGATACAATGCACCAGCCTGACTCAGCCGCAGACATTAGTGCTAGGAAGATGGCGCACCCGGCAATGTTTCCTAGAAGGGGCAGCAGCAGTAGCAGCGGCAGCAGCTGCGTTACTGCTCCCACTGCACCAGGTACCGGCGTTGGGAGCGCTGCCCTCTCCGCCGAGGATTATCAGCCGCCTTTGCTGATCCAGCCGCCGCCTCCATCTCCTGCAGCATCTTCATCAGCGGGTCCACAGCCGACACCCCCTCCTCCACAAAGCCTGAACCTCCTCTCGCAGTCTCAGCTCCAGCCACAGCCTCTTGCACAGACTGGAGCTCAAATGAAAAAGAAAAGTGGCTTCCAAATTACCAGTGTGACCCCTGCTCAAATATCAGCTAGTATGAGCTCTAATAACAGCATAGCTGAGGATACAGAAAGCTACGATGACCTGGATGAGTCCCACACTGAAGACCTGTCGTCTTCAGAAATCTTGGATGTTTCTTTATCCAGGGCCACTGACTTGGGAGAACCTGAGAGGAGCTCCTCTGAAGAGACTTTAAATAACTTCCAAGAGGCAGAGACTCCTGGGGCTGTTTCCCCAAACCAGCCTCATCTTCCTCAGCAGCATGCTCCTCTGCCTCATCACCCACAGCAGAGTGTTGTGATCAATGGAAGTGTTCACCCCCATCATGTTCATCACCACCACCATCTTCACCACCACCATCATGGACACCATCATCCATCGCATCCTGGGGTGGGCAGTGCCCCAGTTTCTGGAGGACCACCGCCCAGTCCATCATTTAGAAAACTATCAACAACTGGAAGCTCTGACAATGTTATATCAACTGCACCAGTTTCTGCTGCATCATCCACTGGTTCCCCGGCATCTGTCGTGTCTAATATCCGCACTACAAGTACTCCTGGCAATTTAGGTGTAAGTCCTGCTACTGGAACTAGTACCTTAAGTAATATGGGTGGTGGTAGTTCTAGTGTGGCAAGCAGCATGCTTGGTACTATAAATTTAAGCAACATCACGAGTACTGGTAATGTAAATGCTTTGTCTGGAACTAGCGGCAATGTTAATGTGAATATCTTGAGTGGTGTTGGCAATGGTACGAGTGCTTCCTCTAGTGTCATTAACAATGTTACTAATCCAACTGCAGGAATGGCAGTGGGATCAAGCCAGCAGCAGCCTGCATCTGGCACGTCAAGGTTTAGGGTTGTAAAATTAGATTCTAGTTCCGAACCTTTCAAAAAAGGTAGATGGACATGCACTGAATTCTATGACAAAGAAAACACTGTTGCAGTTTCAGAAGGAGTAGCAGTAAACAAAGCAGTAGAGACGATAAAACAAAACCCGCTTGAAGTGACTTCTGAAAGGGAGAGCACCAGTGGGAGTTCTGTTAGCAGCAATGTAAGCACACTGAGTCACTATACAGAAAGTGTGGGAAGTGGAGAAATAGGAGCACCTACTGTGGTACAGCAGCAAGCGTTTCAAGGTGTGGGTCCGCAGCAGATGGATTTTAGCAGCGCTGCTCCTCCGGCAATTCCAGCATCTAGTATACCACAGAGCGTTTCTCAATCACAGCTTGCACAAGTCCAGCTGCATTCTCAAGAAGTAAACTATCCACAGCAGAAGCCAGGGGTCCAACCTCCTGCACAGGCCAGTCTAACCACTGTTACTGGGGTTCAGCCAGCCACAGTTAATATACTAGGTGTATCCCCATCTCTGGGACACCAGCAACCTGCCATTCAGAGTATGGCTCAACAGCAACTACCGTATTCTCAGCCGGCGCAGCCTGTGCAGACTTTGCCAGTTGTACAGCAGCAGCAGTTGCAGTATGGACAACAGCAGCAGCAGCAGCAACAGACAGTTCCTACCCAGATGGCTGCAGGTCACGTTAAGCCGGTGAACCAAAACTCTGTTACGGGGGCTATGCCAGACTACATTCAACATCAGCAGATCCTTCAGACTCCAGCCCCTGCCATGCAGCCCAGTTCTACAGGAGTAGGAGCAGGGCAACCGGTTCCCATTGCCCAGGCACAGAGCATGCAGCCTTCAGTACAAGCACATCCAGCCGCTGCCCCAGCTCAGCCTGTTGCACACGCTCCAGCAGCGATGCCAGGTGTAGGTACCGGTGGTCAAATGCTGAATGTTGGGCAGCAAGGAAGCGTAGCCGCTGTGGTGCAACCACCATCTGCTGCAAGCCAAATGCCACCTCCAGTCATGCCGTCAACGGCTGCTCCTCCATCTTCACAAGTAGTGCAGCCTGTGCAGACAGGAATAATGCAGCAGGGATTACAGGCTAGCACTTCAGGCCTTCCTCAGCAAATGGTCATTGCTCAGCAAAACACCTTGTTACCTGTACAGCCACAGGCACAAGGAGTGGAATCTGTAGTCCAAGGGATGACTGGCCAGCAGCTGCCTGCAGTTAGCCCTATACCTTCTACTAGTACTGTTCCTGCACCAAGTCAAGCTGGTTCAGCTGTGCCTCCTGGCATACCTTCTGCTTCTATAGGTTTGGGACAGCCACAGAATATAGCACAAGCTTCGGCTGTGCAGAACGGGAATTTGGCTCAAAGTGTTAGTCAGCCTCCCTTGATATCAACAAGTATAGGTATGCCAGTGGCACAGAGTGTGCCACAGCAGATACCGCTAAGCTCTACCCAGTTCCCCGCACAATCACTAGCTCAGTCAATTGTAAGCCAAAATGAAGATGGCAGACGCCCTACAGAACCTTCCTTAGTGGGGTTACCTCAAGCTGCCAGTGGTGAGAGTGGTGTTGGAGCATCAGCCGTTTCAGATGGTGGTAGCAGCAACATGCCATCCTCTGCTTCCCTCTTTCCGCTGAAGGTGCTGCCATTGACAACGCCCCTCGTAGATGGTGAGGATGAGAGGTAAGACTGCCTGGAACTTTATTAAAAGGTACACTGTCTGATAGTTTGATTTGCACTAACTTGCAGGTCTCATTACAGCCATTCTGGGAAATGAAGCAGTGTGATGTTTTTATTTAATTAGAAATACTGTTTCTCAGGTCCCAGCGCATGCAGGTATTATAATAAAATACTTGTTTTTCTCTTGAGGGGGTGGGTTGTATTGATTATGCTCTGAAACTACTGCAATTTACTGGGTAAATTGTGTTTAACAATCTGAGACAGTGTGTATATTCCCATTGTATAGAGGAAGACAAAAGAATATTGTGGAATGTGGGTATGCTAGTGGTGATTGTAGTTTAGATTATTTATTATGCTGAAATAACATATATAGATAATTATATTTATTCTTAGGTAGATTTTTTTTTTTTCTTCACAAGCCTAGACTTCATCCTGCCTCAGCTTCTCTTTTTCAAGTATTGACTTTACTCAGGTTGAACCAGTTGCGAGTCTGTGGTGTATGTAGAAGCCTTCTCTTTGACAGCCAAGAGATGCTTTAGGCAAATGAGTATGGTGGGAAAAGGGAGGTTCAGCAACACTGTTGTGGCTCTTTAAATTGAACTTGGGGCACTTTTGGTCTTGGTGGTTTTGCTTCAAAGCATTAATCCATTGTGAGAGCCGCTCAGGCCTGTGGAGGGGTGGTGAGCCTTTCAATCTGGTGCGCCAATTCTGTGCAGTCAGAGTAAGAAACTGCACGTTAAACCACCTTCACCTTTTCAAATAAATGACCACTGGCTGGTCTTAATAGTAGGTACATGGGAATATTCTCATTTCTTTGACAGTGTGTGCAGAGAAGCTGTGTCAGTTGTGAAAGGCCCTTGCGTGTACAGGCTGAAGCAATTCGAATAGCAGTTTTAAAGTGCAATTGTTTGATATTAATTACGTGTGGAAATTCCTCACTATATTGAGGACCTCTTGTGATATGCATTTACAAATGGACAAGACGACTGTGGTGTTTCTCCCAAAGAACTTCTTGTCTAAGAAGCTACATTAATGGGAGAAGTAACTTTAAGATAAATAACCTGCCTTGAGAATGTGGGAGAGGACAGAAAAGAACATGAGAAAAGAAAAACTGAGACTCAGATGAGGAGACAAAATAAAGCACTAAACACTTACAAGGTGGGAAAAATGCTATAGCAATGGGAGGTGAGGTACTCCTTAAATATCTTCTTGGTGCCATAACTTAAATCAGGAGTAATATCAGTGGCCAAACTTTATTTAAAAAAAATACTAATAAAATGGGTTGATGGGAGAGGCTGGATTCTCTTCTTAATATTGAAAATACTAACTCTATCAGCAGTCCCTGATTATGTTGATCATGAGGTGTTGACTGCCTTAGTGGCTTTCATCATGTCTTTCTAAGATGCCAGAGAGCTATAATGAGTAGCAGCTTGTCTTCCAGGAGTGCTAGAAGACAAGTTCCAACACTGTTTCATTCTGATTATGTTTTTTAGTCAATAAGTACCTGAAGGTGGTAGAAGACAGATTGAGGTGTTAAAATGCACAGTGTCACCATTATGCTACTAGCAGTCAATTTTCTCAGAAACATTTTTTGGTTTTCCTTCTTTTGATCTTTCTAAACCAGAATGCTAATACTTCTCTTCGTGGGTCCTGTTTGTGTTTGGTGGTGTGTGGTTTTTTTTTTTCTTTTCTTTTTAACCAACCAGAAAAGCCCCCTAAGCTTTCAGGGGATCCTAGCTGAGTAAAAGAATCATAAGCTCATTGATACTCGGTGTTTTGAAAAATGACATCTAGCACGTGACTGTACCGTGATTTTAAGAGCATATGTTAGCTGTTTGTCATGATTGGTAGTTTTTCCCAGAAGGTTTAAATCCCTCAGGGTAACAATAGCCAGAAATACCTTCTTCCTCTGTTACTTGACTAGCCAAAGATCATATCCTTTCTTCTCCCATGCTTGTTGCGTCTGTTCAATCCGTCATCTCCAGGTAGACTATACTTTGTTTAGCTGCAGTTGGAAAAGCATTTAGATGCTTTACACAGAGCAGGATATGACTCTATTAAATGGAGACCAAAAATAATTGTGTTTTTTTGCATGGCAGTAGTGGTCAGGTCACTTGTGTACAATTAGATAATTTACAGCAGCACTTCTCCCTGTATATCTGCCTGTAACATTAAAAACTTAGTGAGATTACTTCTGTTTCCACTTCCAGGGGATCTCAGGGCAAGGTATTATTTGTATTGTCATCTTGACTGGAATTTCTTTTGGTCTGGAGCTTAGACCTAATCACTTACTAAAGGTAGTGCAAGATATGCTGTTATCTGCTTGGCTCCTCACTTCTCTGGCCATCGGATGTCTCTAACTAGAGTTCTCTTGAGAGTTTTTTGCCTCTTTGTTAGACTATTCCCTCTTTTACAGGAGGTAAAGGGTAGTGTACTGTAAAAGTACATAAACATTTAAGAAGCAGGTATACTGTAAATATGTGTGTATAAAATCCCCATTTCTCTCGCTCTGTCTCATGTGCACACACCCATACATCACTGAAGATTTATATCAATACATCCCAAGTGATTCTAAACCTGGCAAGGGAAAAGGTAGGAGAAAGAAGTAAGTGATGACATAATTGGGCTAGTGAAGAAGCTGTAAAATTCCATTTGGTGTTCTTTTGAAAAAACATCTGACCCATGTAATACCTTGTTTAGATTAACTCCCAGCTTTCGTTAAACCTGTATATAATTGCGTTTAAAGACGAGCCGGTATCTTTAAGTCTTCAGCCCTGTTCAGTTTTTAGAACACCATTTGCAGCTTTTTCTATGCCTGTTATCAGGGCACGGCCTTTTAAATATAGACAGTGTGGAGTGTATCTGCTTTGAAAACTGTAACCTTTATTTCCCCAGTATGAATGATTATTTTTTTTAATCTTCACTATGACTTGAAATAAGAGATGCTAAAAATGAACTGCTTGGCAGAATGCCGTATGGAAAATTAATTTTCAAACTTTATTTATTAAAGAGAGGATACAAATAATACCGTTATAGTTTCTGTATTTAAAAAAAAAAAAAACAAAACCACAAAAAACCCAACCAAAAAAACAACCCCTAGTTCTTCTGACTACTCTTTCTTGAGCCTGTTGGGTATGCCATAGATGTTTATATGTTCGTAGATTCATCATCTCTTCTAATATTTCAATCTACAAAAATGCAGGCCAGTTTTTTGGATGTTAAGTATCCTTTTTTTTTTTCTTAGCTTGAGTCATGGTATGGACTCGTTTTAGTGTATGATTCTCATATAGTTTCTTGGATTTGCATCAGTTACCTTGATTTATTCAGTTTAGTTATTAAATCCTGTCAATTTTAGACATGATCTTTTGAGCTTAGTATTTCATCTCTAGAACTGTAGAAGAGGATTTCTTTTACTTTATGCTTTTGAAACTTAAGTATGGAAAAATACATATTTATATTGCAGTGAATTCTTTTGTGTATTTATACTTAGTGTTACAAAAACAGTTTTACATTTTCCTAGACAATGCTTTATTATGCTATAGATGCTTGCAATACGATTTTGTACAGACTTGTATAATTCCTAAATTACCTGTAAAGTGAAAGCTTAAAAAAACTATGTATTTTACAGCATTTATAAAGGCTGCTGTAAGTGAATTTGAAAATAACTTAATCTGAAACATTGTTTACCATTACTCAAAAGCAGATTTTGTGAATGAAGGATAAGAGAACTAATAACTGTCTCCTTGTCCTTGACAGCATTTCCTGTAGAGTTGCTTTCATTCTTTAGTCTGATGCAAGTTGTTTTCATCTGTTTGTGCATTTCATCTAGCAGTGAAGCAAAAGAGAAAGGAGGAAAAGGTGATGATAAACACATAAAACTGACATAGAGATTTGAAGTATTCTTTATTATCTGACAATCTCTCAATTTTCTTTTTGAAGAGAAATTTTTATTAAAAGATCTGTTTACAGCTGGACAGAGGAAAAAATGTGGAGGAAATGTTTTCTGTATGGAACGTATGTTTTGGCTTGTTATTAAATCTGTGGAGAGGCTGGAAGATTAAAGCTGAACGTGAGATTGAAAGACTTGTGAACAGCCTTTGAGAATCTCTAGTAGCAGTAACTAGTACTAGCTTGTAAAGCAAGAGTACAGTCAGGAAATTGGGCGAATTTTCATCATGTATGCAAGTATTTAGCAGGAAGGTTGAGCAGGTACAAATGAGATTTTTGCAGATGTAACTTAATACTCGTTGAAGATGTTAGTAAGCAGTAGTGAATCAACATATTGAAGTAGAACTGGAAGTTTCAATTAAACATTATTTTTGATGCAGTAACTATTTTGCATACTTATTTTTATTTTGTAAGCTGCTTTAGAGTTTATATGGGCTTTTTTATTTGTTATAAGTTTTGCTCCTGTGTATTTGATGAAGAAAGGAGAAGATTCTTTTAGAAGATACTTCACAGCAAAGGATTTATGGTGGCTTAGCATGGATTTATGGTGGTATTTTTTTTAGTTGCATCCTAGGGGCAGTGTTGTTGTTTTCCATTTTTCAGGTTTTAAACTTGCTTCAGAGTCTTGCCACCAATTTGAAAATTGCATAACGTGAATTCTAGAAAATTGACTTTTTTAAAAAAGTCTCTTCATAACATTAATTTGGCTATTTATGGAACTTGAGAAAATAGTTACCCTCAGTAATGGCAAGTCACACGAGTAAAAAGAGAGTGCTTTGGCGAAGAAAATGTGGTTGCTGTTGTGTCATGCTGACAAGTCCATCTGATGAAATAAAATACCTACCGTTGGCGGAATGGACTTTGTTAGCTCTCTGCTCCAAGTAAAGAACAATGAGGAATTTAGGGTCTGCACCTTGTATGTCTGCTGGCCAGCTGTAGGTGGCAATACCTGTTTGAAATGGACCTTTTCCTGGTGTCTTATAGATGCATTTTCTGCATGCCATGATATGCTTTGAACTAAAGATTGCTACAGTGCTTGGTATTGCGTTGTCTTTAAAGACAGGAAGAACCAACAGATTTCAGGGGGTTGTAAAAGCAGTAATTTAGCACTTAAGATAAGGCAGATTTGTTGGAGATGCTGAAAAATGTACCTCTCCAACAGATAACGTGATTTCCAGAAAATGTTCCTTAGCACTACAGTTTTGGCTGCTCTTTGGAAATTTGTCAGTGTATAAGCAGACTAAATCATCTATGTATGTGTATGTAAAAAAAAAAAACAAACAAAAACCCAAAGGTTTTAAAATATTTAATGTTGAAAAGCAATCTTTGTTACTGTCTCAGGATTTGCATTCTTCACGTTACAGGCTAATCTGGAAATTAGAATTTTCTGTTTGTCAGTCTGTGTATTGGTAGTGAAGTGTTTCAGCCTTTATAAGTTACTGTGATCTAGATAATGCCACGATAGAGTAATCACTGTAACAGTCAGTGGTAAGCTAGCAAAGTTATGAAAATGGGAGGGGAAAATAATGAAAAAAACCCAACAAACCTACAACCCCGCCCCAAATGTTAATGTACCTTGCTTAAGCATAAGTAAAAAGACATATGGATAGCACACCTATGCTACAAAAAAACACCTATAACAATGCTCTTCACTTTACAGAGGGTAATAAAGTAAATAATCCTTTTCAGACCTGTCTCTAACAGCTTAGGAAGTAGATCGAGTTGTAAACAGTGGTATTGCTGGTATAGTCTTTTAGAAGAAGAAACTACATGCACCTGAATATCAGTGTAATAACAGCAAGTGTACTCTTGGTGTGACCTTTTTGGGAATAATATGTGATCTGGGTTTGCAGTTTGGTGTAGGTGAAATGTAAATAAGAATAGAAAAGAATAGTGTGTCTTTGTTCTCATTGATTTAATGCACGGGTTCTTTTCTATTCTTGATTAATTTATGAGACTAAAATGTGCTGTGTGTAATACGTATTATACTTTAACAAATGACTGAAAACTTTTTTTAAAAGTGGGCCTGTACCTTTCATTTACTGCACTTAGGCCACCAAAGGCAATGCTATTAAGCAAAAGCATGCTTTGACAGCATACTAAGCAGGGACTAAGGGTAAGATTATTCAGTAAGTTATTTCATGGTAATGATCACCGTAAATAAGGAACTAGTTTATTCTCAATGTGATTGTACAAAAACCATAGCCTAAAGCTAAGATGGAAGGAGCTCTTGAGTGACTGGAGATACCACTTCATTTATTTTAGCTTGTTCTAAAGCATTCACAGAGTTACGAATTGCGTGATGGAAGTGCAGCATAATTATGGTATCAAACTGGAGCACCTGATCATCCTTCTGGCTTTAATGTCGTGCAACGCTTTAGCTCTTGGTCTCTCTTTGGAATTTGCTAACAAAGATAGTAATTGTGCTACAGTCAGTTGTGGTGTAGAAACCCTTATCTTTGTGCAACAACACTTTGTGCAAGCCTCCAAACACCTATTATGCATTATCAGTGTTTGAAGCAGGATTTGGTTTGTGGTTGCAGTTATATGCAAAAGTCTCCATCTTCCACTGAAGCTGGATAGACTTTCCCGAGAGAGAGATTTAGAGGTTATGCGTGTTTGGCAGGCAGGGATTGTAATGATCCCGTACATGCAAATGCTAGAAAGTATTGCCTGTGATAGTTTGGGTATTTTATCATTGTTGGTTACCTTATGGACTAAATGACTTGCTAGTACCTACTAAATGAGGACTTTTGATTTTGGTGCCATGCAGAAATTAAGAATAATACTAATCGTAGTTCAAATACAACATAACATTACACTTTAAGAGCTGAACTTGTTCGATTTTATGAAATGTTTTACACTTGCAAAATAAAATCTTGAACACTTGTTTTGGTAGAATAGAAAAGTCACAGTAAATTTGTTCACCATTTTTCTTTGAGCAAGCGATTAATTTGTTATTGCACTTTCTTTAAATTATTTTAGCATTATTTTTTGTACTTCAGAGATAAGTCCTGAATTTTTTTTCTACTCCACAGTCTTAACATACACTCACTGGTCTTGACTTCATCTAAGTTGTTTTAATGCTGTTGGTAATTTAACCTTTTTTTTTTTTAAATTCAGTTAGTAATTTTCCAGAATTTCACTGGTCTTTTTATCACAATATTTAAAATTAGAGAAAGTGTATGTTGAGCCTAAATATTACTACTGTAAGTTTAAAATAATGCTATATGAATTATTAAAAACTATTTAAAACGGGCTGTATAAACATATGTTTGAGTCTAAGTGTTGTTCCATATGTATATATGAAGTCAAGCTTTCACCACTGTGCTAAGCGTGAAAAATTCACACGTAGGTATGTCTATTTGGGCACTTAGGCCAATGTGTGTTGTCATGTGCGTTTTAAATGTTTTTTCTATATTGAGCACCTTTGACAATCAGGACATATATTTAAATACTGTAGGCGTTCAAGCTTGAAGCTCTTGTCCTAGTTTATGGCAGTGCAGGGCTAGCAATGGTCCAGGAGAGTCAATGTAACTTTTCTTTGTTCAGCAGAGAGCTGCTACCTAAACAAACTACCCTTTATTATTAGCCTTTCTTGTTGGGGATTGTAGGTGGCATACAAGCTGAAATGGGTGCAGAATTTTGAAAGTATGTTAGAATAATAGAGTAGGAAGTAAGGCAGCTTGAGGGTTTTTTTAATCATTAAGGATTAGAAGTTTAACACTTTTTGAAGCTGACTGTAATCCGTGTAGAGGAACAAATGCAGGTACCACTGATGTTTTGTTTTTTCTCAAGGAAACTTTCAGAAAACACTGCTTTGTATTTATTTTAATAAAACTTGAGGGGTAGCTTGATCATCTGTTTATATACTTTTGAATAACCCATTCTTTTGAGTATAGTGAGGAGTACGGTTTTAGAAATTGCTAAAACAGGCAACAGAAGATCTTCTGTGAGTTTAAACTTAACAGAAAGATATGGATGGGCCCACAGTCTTTTAAAAAAAAAAATGTAGACAGTATTTCTAGTCAGGTATAGATTTGATAGCAACTGGAAGTTGGTTGTAGAGTGTTTTCTAGCATGCTGCTTAAGTGTGCTAAACCACTTAGCGAGGCAAATTGTTTGAGCTTGTGTATGACTTAAGTACTTGTCCATCCTTCTGTTTGTCTGTCTTTTTTCTGTTGTTTTAATTAGCATGGATACCCAGCAGGAACTCTTCAGGGCTCTGATTTCTTCATGTGTAATCAAGATTTGAACTTCTCCAGCAGTTGCTTGAGCAACGGTATCAAAGTACTGTGCTGAGTATTAGGGACAGTACTGAAAGCTGCTGAAAATGTGAATACACATTCAACAATAGTCTTAGTGTCTCAATGCACTTAATAATAGCTTTTTTTACTATGATACTGCAGTGTAGCTCTTAAAGATGAGTTATGCAGGTAAGGTAATTTCAGCACATGGTGCTATTACTGTATGCTTATTTCTGTATCCTCAGTGTTACACTTGGTTCATTCCTGTAAGATCAGAAGGTGCAAATCAAATGTAAGTTACACCATCTTTTTTGCAGACATTGTCGGTCTTTTATTTGTAATCCATTGTCTCATGGGTCAGTAACAGTCCTAGTTAATGGTAACCGAGCATTAGTCGTCTTCGGCGCTTATGTATCTAGTCAGCAGTCCTTTTAACTGCATAAAGTTTCTGAACTTAGTATCTGTTTTGAGTTGCTTGTGCTTGGTTTAGAAACGGTATTTTCCTTTAAATCATTGTAAACAAATGTATAGTATAGAAATACCTTTTAATGTTTTTCCAGTAACTTTGAACTCCCCGTGCAATGTAGAGAGATGAAATCCCTGTCAAGATGAGAGAACTCAAATGCCTTTTAAGCTTCCTCTGACCTTCACTTCACCCAACTTTGTCACATTTGTGTATATATGAAAAAGAGTGATGACTGGCAGTCATAACTTACATATAAGAAACTGTAGAAATCAAAGAATTCTAAACGTAACCATACTAAATTTGTATTTCTATATATTAAGTGGAAGATTGTGATTAAAAATAAACCCAGTAACTCATGTATGATTGTGACTGCAATTTTGAAATATTTCTCTTTTTAAAGAAGAGCAAGAAAAAAATTCTCAGGTGGAATCTGAATTGTTAGTGACTTGTTTGGCATATATTGCCACTGAGTTGGGATAAGCATAGTCAAAAAAATAACTTCTGTAGATTTCCTGGAAGATTGTTTTCAGCTTGGTAATTTTACTGGATGTATGTGTCAAAGTACCATAATGTGTTTTTGTACTGTATGAAAAGATTGCATGTTTCTCTGAGGAAGTCTATCTGTGGACTATAAGAATTCAGATGCTGTTTACTTCCAGGTTGAGCCGGACAGAAGTGGAACGCTTTCGTTTCCTCTAGGATTTCGTGAGGGTTCATGCGGCAATGCCTGCCCTATAGAAAGGCATGTAAGGGGAAGCAGAACAACTCGGGATGTTTCATGATCGTCGTGTGTGTGTAAACTTGTGTAAGGTATTAATTGTCATTGTCCATTGATGTCACTTGCAGTACAGGATTCTCAAATTCTGAGCATCTCTGATATCTGGCAAGGAAGGATTTTATAGTAATAATTAGTTTATATTCAGCATTATGGCTTGTTTATGTTATAAGCTGTTTAGTGAAAATCTTACCCTGGCCTTAACTTGAAATGTCTGCTAAACATTTTGATGATTTTTTTTTAAATTCTTTGTCTAAAATTCTGAATGCTGTGTATCTGCATACATGTATGTGAGAACATATAAAGCTTAATTCTTTTTAAAAAAACAAAACAAAAAAACCCTTGCTGGTGAGAGAAGGAGCAATTGCTGCTCTTATGGTTTCATTTCTTGTATTCCTACAAAATAGGACTGACTGAAAATAAAATAAAAGGAACCATGAGTTAATGACTACATCTTTTAAGTACTTGTTAAATAATTTACTGTAGCACTCAAATGAATTCAAGTTATAAATGTACCTCTTTAATCTATTGAATGAGGTTATTATGTTAAGAATGGATCAGCATATTGCATTGCCAAGTGTTTCTTTAGTAGGCCTAATATCCTAAATTGGGTGAAATGGCAAGTTACTCATAAATGTTCAGGGAATGGTGCAGGCTGTGCATGCGCCTCCATGTTCTTTTCTTTCTTTCCAAGTTTGTGAGACTCTTTCCAATTCCGTAATTGCTTGTGAAAGAGAGGAATTCCTGAGCATGTATTTGATTGGAGAGGGAGGAGGGAGGAAAGAAAGTGTGAAATGTTTATGATGGTTTTGGTTTTCTTCTTTCTTTTTCTGGTGGGGAAAGGGATTTTAATTTTTGAAATGGTATCGGGCATGTGTGT
Source organism: Aptenodytes patagonicus (assembly GCF_965638725.1). Classification (NCBI taxonomy): domain Eukaryota; kingdom Metazoa; phylum Chordata; class Aves; order Sphenisciformes; family Spheniscidae; genus Aptenodytes; species Aptenodytes patagonicus. The sequence goes on along the minus strand of NC_134949.1, from coordinate 194,489,540 downwards.
GTTAGGGCCAAGTATATGCAGTTGTTGGCAATACAGCCTCTTCTTATTTATGGGATAGTAGCTAAAAGGCCTAGTTGTGAATTGGGGCTCCACTTTGCTGGCTGCTTTATAAGAAAGAGCAGAAAAGATGATCCTAAAGGACTTGCTGTCTGATGTCCATATCATTTTATAATTTCTGAATTGATTTTAAGACAGCGATGCTTTAAAGCAGACAAAATCTGAAATGTTTTTAGTGGTTTATGAAAAAACAGAGCAGCAAAGCAGGGTAGTAATCTGTATATTCCTGTAGAGATGTACCCTGTTAATAATGAAGTACACCATCTCTGGAATACTACTGCATTGAAAATTATTTGAGTCACCATTTTGTCATGAAAGCATGGGTTAGCCTCTTTTGTAAGGTTTCACTGACTCTGCTCTTGGGATGTGTAGATTCTTAGTGCTGCTGTCTTATGCTGGAGCATGGCAAAGTAATTGAGCAGTCTTTTTATTTCATTGGAAATTAACATGTAAATGGAAGATGATGATTTGCATGAAGATATTTTTCAGCTTCTAGAGAGCACTGTGATCTGTGGAAGGGGAAAAATAAATATTAACATGTTACAGCATACAGTTGTGGCTAGCAGTAGGTATCTTCACTTTTTGCATTTGCCTGACCATCAGAATCCAATTTCTGGGAATCTTTAAAGCATATATTTACTGTCCAAATACTTAAAGTATTTAGAACATGCTTTTTTAGTGCCTGTGAAGTTACTGGATAAAAGTGTTTTCTCTGAAAGTATCACAAACAGTTCTCCAAAGAATTCTGTAAAGGATGTTGAAATTGTGTGAAGGTTCATAGGTATTTTCAAATAGAGGATTGTCTTGATATTTACTGACCTAAGTAGAAGTGTTTAAGAAAGCCATGCAACCCTCCCTCTTAATACTTTTTAATTGGAGAGATGTTTAAGGAAGCTTGCTTTTTTTAAAGTTTCATTTTTAAAGAGTTCCTTCCTACTCCAACCTCCAAACATGATAGACTAAACCATTCTTAAATGTTTCAGGAACATATACGTTTTATAAATATCTAAAATGTCTTATTCATTTTTATGTTGCAAGAACAAAAAAAAAAACCCAAACCCAAGACATTGGGAATATCTTTTTGTTAAATGATGAAGTTTGCATATTATGTTAGATGGAGGGTCAAGTCAGATCAATGTAAGATCCATGCAGTTATCCAAAATCGCAAACCTTTTTCCTTTTTCCTTTTTCCTTTTTCCTTTTTCCTTTTTCCTTTTTCCTTTTTCCTTTTTCCTTTTTCCTTTTTCCTTTTTCCTTTTTCCTTTTTCCTTTTTCCTTTTTCCTTTTTCCTTTTTCCTTTTTCCTTTTTCCTTTTTCCTTTTTCCTTTTTCCTTTTTCCTTTTTCCTTTTTCCTTTTTCCTTTTTCCTTTTTCCTTTTTCCTTTTTCCTTTTTCCTTTTTCCTTTTTCCTTTTTCCTTTTTCCTTTTTCCTTTTTCCTTTTTCCGTGAATTTGTAGGTACTCTTCAGAATTACTTTCTCAAAGTTGCTGTCAGATAGCTCTGGAAAAGAAGTACTTTATGATAAGCACTAAACCTGCTGTCTGTGACTTAAGAGGAAAGTTGGTGTCTTCTGGATTAAGTCTACAGCCTTTGTGTATGCAGACAAATCTTCCCATGCTTTTGTTACTGTGATCACTAGAACAGTCACACAGATTGCATTCATCGAATAATACTGCCATGGAGCTTTGCACAATTTGGGATAGGCAACTTGGCACTGTGAGGTCTGCGTTCAGAAATGTTCAAGTGTAAGTTCTAGTTTTCTGTAGTAAACTGTAATATGTGTATGTAGAGCTTCTGTAAATTATATGCTAGAACTTCTTAAACAATGCCTTTTCTACTAAGAACTTCAACTTTCTTGGACACCATTCTTAAAAATGTGACTATAATATGAAAAATATAATATGGAACGATTATCTTCTGTAGCATTTTATATACTAAATATATAACGGACATGGTTTAGTGGGCATGGTGGTGTTGGGTTGACGGTTGGACTCGATGATCTTAGAGGTCTTTTCCAACCTTAATGATTCTATGATTCTATATACTCTTTATCCTAAGGTATACATTTATAATGAAGTTATTAAAATGATTTGTCCCTGTGCAAAATACTTTGAGCATGATGAGTGAACACTAGATGTTTTAATTTTTGCTCATCAGTTGCATGTTTTCAGTCACTGATTTATGTTGTCTGCTTCTAATGGAGAGGCAAGATTTAGAAACAAAGCCCTTTCAGAAATCATGAGGTTGCTGGAAAGATCTACATTTTGCTTCAGAAATAAGAGTTAAGAGAAGTAACTACCATTGGTAGACTAATCTGTCTAAAGTGACCACAGAAGAAATGTACCAAACATAATTGCTGGGAAAAGTAGGCTTTTTTCTTTATGAAAGAAGATTCAGCCATGTCTGAATACTATTTAATTACAGTGTCTGTTAGTGAATGTGACTAGTTTCTATGAGATTGTCCTAAAGTGGTAAACAAAGGTTGTTTGTAATCTCAGACTGGTAAGAAACGGTTTGAAATGCAGTATCTGAAAAAAGATTTGCAATTTTTTATGGTGAAGTAAGCAGTTTTTCTCTCTCAGTATATTGATATTAGTGGATTGAATTAAGATTGCACAGACATGAAACTTAAGACTATCTCTTCAGTTCTCGCTTTTCTGAAAACTAAAACTAAATGAAAATCATGTTTGAAACATGGCAATGAACACTCAAAATGCCAGGAAGGCTGCTGTTGACTTGGCAGCTTGATCTTCTTGAAGGACATACTTGTGTTGATTCATCTGATCAAGTAATTGATAACAATAATAGAAGAAAGAGCTGCTGAAGAAGGAAGCTGAATAGAGCCCTGTGGTGAGCTTGAAAATCCTGAGTTGAGGTTTGTATTTTGGAGTAGTTTGCAATGGAGATTCTGAACCTTTAGCTTTCTAAAAGAAAGGTATCTAGAAACTTATGTGCTTCTCTTGCCTTCAGTATAATTTCTTTGGAAGGGATGAAAGAGTTTCTCTCTACTCCCTCTCGATGGCTTATGGCCAAAGGCCTACCGCCATAGGAAGAAGTGACTAGTGGGAGAAGCTTTCGGCCAGCTAGAGTGGGTTTTGTAGAGTCTGGCTAGTATGACCCAGTGTTGTGGGGATGCCGTATATCTTTGGAAGTGACTGTTTTAATTGATGCTTAACTGTTGAGGGAGCACCTTCCAGAATTAGAAGTAATAGAAGCAATTGGTTGATGTTAATCGTAGATTTACCAGGCTAGCATATTTGACGTGCATGCAAATTGCATTTTAAGATTTCCTAGTGTATTTGCTTTTCTTGATGAGAACTGTTTGTATTGTACCTTCACTGTATTGCTCTGCTTATGTACCCAAGTACAGGCTTCAAAACTTTGTTCTGCTTCTTTCTTGATAATGGTGGTGTGGTTAAACCACAACAGTTGGCAAAATGCAACACTTGCAGAGCTAGGTTATGCTGCTTGAACTAATGCATTCTGTTTCTAAGCCTGGAATGGTGTTGCCAAATGTGCCAAAAAGGTCATTTGGTTTTGGTGTGGACAGATACAAAGCCCAAAATGTCCATCTTGTAAATTAAACGAGTACTTTAACTTGAGCCTTTGGGGGAAAAAAAAAGCTAATGAGTTAAGGCCTGCTGTGTCACTTGAGCCTGTCCTACAACATCACAGAATTCAATTGTAGTGTTGCATTTTTTTAAAAATGACTAAAGATGATCTACAGGGATTAGAAGGAATTCAAAATGAAACTACAAAGTAATACCTAAACCAAGAAACGAATCTCTAAAGCTGAATAGTAAACCTACATCAGACTTCTGATTGAGATACTGACTCATAAGGAGCCTAAAGCTGTGATAAGATATCCACTTTTTTGTACTTTAAATTATAAATGAGAACTACTTTAGAACAAGATCTGGACCTTATGTGCCCTCAAATAATTTGGGAACAAGAGGACATGGGTAAAATTGCCTTGGCTAATTTTAAGAAAGGTTTTGTCTGTGGAACTCATTGCCACAAGATCCGGTGGAGGCCTAGAAATTAGCAGCACTTAAAGGAAAAAAAGTGTACATGTATATATGTATGTTTATGTAGGAAATGATACAGAATTGTATAGTCCATGGAAAATTAAATTACTTTTGGCTTCAGCTTCTAGGGCTACTTCTAGCTAATTCAGGGGAAGCAAGTACATCTTTGAGATAGATCTGCTGTACCTGCTACTTTCACCTTTTTCAGTGACTTCTGGAGTACTTGGTGCTGGCAACTATTGAAGACAGGGTACTGCTCCATATCTTCTTATTCCAAACTAGAAATAAACTAAAACTTAAAATTCTTTTTATTTAAACTTTATTGAAAATAGTATTGAAGTATGAGGGCAGGAGAGGAAACTAATTGAGTCAAATGGAAAAACAGAGGTACAGAAGAAGGCCATACATACCCTTGACTGTTTATAGAAATGCTAATGATCGCAGTTGATCCCATGGCTGCTAAAAGCTAGCTGGGATGCAATGATGTGTTACAGACTTTACGGAATAGCAAAAGTGTAGAGGTTGTTGCACCTTTAAAGTAGAGAAAGGTTTAACAACTGCCATACTCCTTCAAAGTATAGGTCAGAAATTAAGATGTCATGTAAGCAGAAGCAAGATATTTACAGTTTCATTAGCAATAAAAACACTTACAATCGTTATTTTTCAGGAAGCTGTTCTCGTGCTTGAAAAATGTAATGGTCAGCACAGCAATGGCTTAAAATAGCATTTTGGATGCTATAGCACTGGCATTAGAGCCATGCTGGCAAACATCCAGGAGGCCTGTAAAAGAATAAAAATGCTTTAAATGTTAAAGCTTCAAAAGGCAGCTTCTGATGTTTAAATTTTCTAAAATTTTAAAATTATAGGCCTATTTAACAAAATATTTGAGAGTGAGCTTAAAATCCTGTGAAGAGTCGCTTGATAGAAACAATTCTTATTGGCAACATAAAATAACTAACTCTATTATAGCAGCGCATGTAGGGTAGCTAGCTGTGAAGAATTACTGAAGTTGTACAGAGTAAAGTGGTAGCTGCACCACTGAGGTGAAAAGAAATAAACTTCAGCAGTTGGATTTTTCTGTTCTTCCTGCTTGCGTATTTTTCAAATGCTTGGTTGTACGTCAGGATACACCGTAGGCCTTTCTGGGCTAGTTCTTCTTTATAAACATATTTATATGTTTAGTGGTTATGTGATGGAATTGAAATATGTTGTTTGTCCTTTTGCAGGATGATGCAGGTACCAGGAGGAGGGATGGCCTTTAGCAGCCTCCTTCTCCTCTCCTCCCTGAGTCATCCTTGGTAGTTAACATCCTGCCTCAGGGGAGGAAAGGTGCATTCTGTTGTGATAACCCCTCTTAGAGTGGCTGTGGATAACTCCATTAGCTGTTGCTAATGAATAAATAGGCAAGTAGCAAGCATTTAAAATTACCAGGTTCTCAATTTTACTGCTGCCTGCAAAAGAGTGGATAAAAGATGTGAAATGCTTCCGGCGCTTCCTCTTCCAGTTCTGTCAGGTAAATGCTGCTACCAAAGTTGCTCTGAACTGTCTTCACAGTAAAAAAAAAAAGAGAACAGGACGGTTCAGCTTGATTCATGCCTGTGCGGTTGCATTTGCAACCAGGGCACTAATAGTCATTTTAAAGAGTGTTACCAGGACTCTGAAATTTTCAAATGCTTAAGTAAGTAAGTAATGTTGAGGAGGAATTTGACTTTACGCTACTAATAAATACCGGAGCATGTTTTTCAGGACTTCCAGATTTCTAGAGTTGCTGGTGTATCAGATGCTCTGCAGATCAGCAAGCACGTCAGAGGTCACTAAACCCTAAAGGAGACAAGTAATCTACTTAGGGTTTTTTTCTGACTTTATTTAGAACTTCTAGTTTGTAATATATTGAAAATAGCTTTCTTTTCATTGTGTTGTATTTCTGTTTTAATCCATCCAACAGCAGAATACTAACAAAGTAGAATGTGTATATCTTGTCCAGTCTGTGGAAATGAATGTTTTGCTTAATGAGTTTGTGCTTGGACAAGACTTGAATATGATCCCTAAAAGAGTACCATTGTGGGAAGGACTTAAATCAAAATCTAGGTTAAGACAAGCCCCAGGTATCTGCAGGTATCTGCCTGTTTCTTTCTTTATGTGGCTATTGGCTAAATATTAGTATTGTATTTGACCTACAGCACCTGTTCCGGCAATCCTACTTCAGAAGCTGGAGAAGTCTGCGGTCTTTTCAGGGGCTGTACTTCCTGTTTGGAGAGAGTGTTTGATTAGAGTTTAAAGCGGAGTGATGTGGATTATATGCAAATAATGCAATTATGTTGCAAGTTAGCAGTAAAATGAGTAATAAATTTAGAAATGCAGTAAGCCTCTTGATCTTGTTTTAAATATAAAAAGTTTGGCAAAACCTACTCTTTTTTCTTAATTAAACCACAGTTACTAAAGCCAACAAATTACCTTAGCATTTTCTAGATATCAAATACAAACTATCTCAAATGTTCCCTGTTGGCTGCAACATCAGGTAGTATTGGAGGGAATTACTATGTTTGGCTTAAAGTACAAAATTCAAAAACCAAAGTAATATACTCCAAATCATTGCATGGTATATAACTAATGAGTAAGACCAGTTAGCAAATACGGTTTTGCATATCAATTTAGTGTCTTGGCAAATTTCTATACTTAATCTATTTTTTGTTTATAACCTGTTTTATGTAATAAGTTCATCTAGACTATCTTTCCATTGCCTTAACGAAGCATCTTGAATATGAGATTAGAAAGTGCTGTATAACACTAACTAAAATAGGATTAGCCAAGTGTTCTATTTACACTTTGACTACTGTTCAGGAAATTTATTTATTTATTCATCATGCTGGATAGTCTGTGTTTGAAATTTGCATCATATTATCATCTAGGTGATACTGTAAAATGCTGTGTTTATGGTAACACTAAGGTGATGAATTAATTGTTCAGTTAGGTTTGAATATCTTAAACTTCCTAGGAAATGGGTACAGAGTTGTTGGAAGTCGAATAAAATATCCATAAAGAAATAACAACCATAATTCTTACTACGTTAGTGCTTACCACATGCCACATCTTCTGGAAGAGGGGTAAACATGAGCATCTTACATTCTTGGAAGATAAACTGTGTGCTAAAGACTGGAGAGGGGGATGCAACCACATGTATAAACTTATGTGTAGCTTTACTCTTAAGGAAATGTACCCGACCCTCTCTCATATAACTCTGTTGATATTTCTGTAAAGCATCCTAGGAGAAAGGGATCTGAAGAAGTTGGTGGCTTTATTGATCTGTGTTTTTTGGACTTAATTTGTATCATGAAAAAGGCATCAATTTTATTTTTATGTCGCTGAGCAATGCAAGACAGCAGAGCCTTTGAAGATCAGGAGTAGAAGCTTGACTGTGGGGGGAAAACTATGCTCATGAAGGTGGTTAAGTAGCCAAAATACAGGACAAAGAAGGGGTGCTGATAATCAAGACTAAAATAAGTATGTTCTTATGAAAGAAATCTTTTGGTGCGTAATGTTTATTAACATCAGTGGGTGAGGAGGGGCAGGTAGGAAGATAAAGCCAAGTCTTCCTCCAGATATTACTCTATAATAGTATGTGTTGTTTTAACCCTTTATTTTAAGCTGCCATACTTAGTATGTTTACATATATCTAATTAGACTGGCTAGCTCCTTTTTCAGAAGCATTTTCCACACTGTCATTGACTAGAGGTTTTTTGCTGATCTTACAAGTGTTAATTTTGTCTTTTTATCTTCCATATTTACGGTACTGTGGAAACATTTTTTTTAAGATGTGCATACAAGAATTGTATGTGTATGTGCTGCTTCCTGTATACAACAGGATATGCCTGTGATGAACAGTTCAACAGTGTAAGGGGCTAAACTGCTCTGAACTAGCCAAGTAATTCCGTAGGACGCTGGCTGCTGGGTTGGATAAGTTTATAAATCTGATTAGTCTAATAACTTAGTGCCGCTAATTTTAATAGGTGCCTTTTGCAAAAACTGCTATTATGCCATCAGTTATGATTTCAACAGAAGTGTTTGAAGTATGCAGTATTGGTCAGTAGGCTGTGGGGGTGAATGGACTGTTATTTCTCCTGGATGAGGACTTAAGGTAAGGTGCTCTTCTTTTTAATTACTTAGAACTAAGAAGTGTAAGTGTTGACTCTGTTTTGCCTTTGAAAGGAATTGTCACTGCTGTTTGCGTTTGGGAAACGATCGTGCTTTTGTAATTAGGGGTTTGAGACTAATGGAAGAAAATGATGGAAGGGATTGCTGAGTTTCTAGTATTGTTGAGTATTTAGATACTTTGGTTTGGTTAATTGATGTGGCTTAAATACTTTTTTAAACTGTATACCAAAATGGTACCGAAGTTCTTTTAAGTGGGGGGGGGGGGGGGGGAACCCCAAAACCAAAAAAACCCAAAACAAACAAACAAAAAATCAAACATGTAAGTAGAGTGACGATGAAGACAAAGCTCAGAGGAAAAAATAAGGAAGCCAGAACAGTTCAGTGCATAATTCGTACTGTGTAAATTGCTTTGAAATCAGTGACTCCTGATGTCAGTGCCCTAAAAAATGCAAAAGGGAATAGAAACACTTGCATGTTATATAGATCTCTACTGAAAAACTTGTTACTCTTGTTAGCATGTGACTTATTTTAAAAGAATATAAACTGGTAAAATCCAGAAGCTTTAGGAGATACCAGATGGAAAAGAAAATAGAAGTAGAATTTCGGTGATTGTATTTACTAACAAATGTATTATTCATTGGAATGAGACTGAAATGCAAATATTTTTGCATTGTTTGAAATTCATATGGAAAATATGAACTGTTCTAAGGACTGTGGAACCTGATTCAGATACGTGTGTAAAGCTGTTTTTCTATTTTGGTTTGGATGATCTGATCCCCCATGTTATTTAAGCTTTTCAGTTGCTGCACAAAACAACTTGCATCACATTCTAGCATCAAAACAAGCTGTTAAATTCTTTTGTTTGTACTAATAGTTTTTGTCCTCTAAAGGTTAATATAATCAGTTCAAATAATTAGCTGTGTAATAGAAAGCCTACTTAATTAAAAAATCCCAACACCTGAGGTTGAATGCATGGAATTTCCAGCTGGGAAGGGAGATGGACAAACAAATCTTTTCCTTAACTTTTTAACTGATACTTGATCATTCTTGCAATCCTGCATAGATCTGGGAAAAGGATTGTTAAGGTATTTAGCATTTCTGATTTGGTAGTTATTTCTGTGCTGTATCTAGGCAGGATTAATTTCAAAGCCTTTGACAAATGCTTATTATTTCTAGATGTTTGGAATCCATTTTTCCCTGGAGGAAAAAGAAGAGTGATGTAGCCAGGGAAGAATTTTCTATTGGAATTCACTCATAGCCGTCTAAAAATTCATTGAGATTTTGTACTGCAACTACTTCTTTGTTTCTGGTTTTTGTCTGAATGGCTCTCTTAAGGGAACATGAGCAGGCGGGGTGGGGAAATGTGAATTGCCGTGGATTGACACAGAGTTGGTTATATTAGTTCTTTGAACCTCTCATCTCTCTCTTCCACCAATGAACACCAAAAGCAGGAATTTGGATACCTTCCCCTTGAGGATTTTGATTTTTCACAACTTTGACTTCTGTTTGAATAGTTTCTGAAACTTTTTATATCCTTAAGGTTTTTAATAATTTAGCTGAAAACATACGTGTGCTTAAAGAGTTCTTATTGAAGCCAGTAGGATTACTCATGAGCCGTGTTACGTCTCTTCTGCTGTTTGCAGTGTAGTGTTTTCTTTATCATTAATGTGGCTATTAGTTTATAAAAACCAGAACAGACATCATACTTTAAAAATATCTAAATCTTTGATGTTTAAAACCTTTTTATAATACATAATATAAAAATGTAATATGAAATGCCCATGCTAATTTCAAAGTCTTTGGCCCAGTTTAAATAAATCACTGTCTTTAAAGGGTCCCAAGTGACTGTGTTTACTTGACAACTAGGGAGGAGCAATTTAATCTCCTTAATTCTGCTTATGGATTTGAGTTAATACAACTCAACACTTCAAAAAAAAAAAAAAAAAAGTCATGCTAATATTCATGCTTCAAGAGGGGTTATGTTATTTGCTTTCCTGCTCCTTTGGTTTATTCAGTAATCCTGGCATGTACTCTCTTCAAACACAGTGTGTCCCAAAGCATCCTGATGAAAATCCCTTGAAGTCAATAAAAAATAGTGTCCCTGAATATTACTTGCTATCTTTGCTCTTTTTGGAACTGGCTCTTTGAAGCTTCTGTTTCTGTTCACACTTTTTTTCATGTCTTTTGGTGTTTCCTGGTTTAAGTCATACAGACAGATAAAAGAAAATTCACACATTTTCTGTAGCTGTCTCTTGGCTCTTCAGTTTCAAAACAAGTAGTTATAAATTAAATACAGGTATTGCACAGATTTAGGACTGTATCAGTTGGAGAAGAATTTACCATCTTCACTAAATGTTTTACACTCTTGAAACTAAAACTTCAAGAGGCAAGCTTTTTATGTGCTGCCCTAGTTTTGCAGTATATAGATTTTTAGTTACGAATCAATAATAGACTGTTACCATCAGTGCGGGTATTGTATATTGCCTGGAAGAGGTTCTCAACAAATAGAGAAAGGCTTCCCCTAAATTGGGAAATACCAAATTGTGACACGTGTAAACAAGAAAGTTTACCAATTCGATAACAAGGTGTCAGAATTATATATTAAATATAGATACTTAATGGCCTTGTGGCACACTGTACTTCACTGAATGTGTGATAGTTCCTGTAAAGAAAAAGCCTGCTTTTCAAAAAATTAGTATACAGGTCTCTTAAATGCAGCTTCTGTTTCCCATAATGAAGTACAAGTACCATTGCTACCCACCTTTTAAAAAATGGGCAGGAAGAGGGAAAGGTGGTCTGTTAGTTGCTAGCTTTGCTTGCTTCTGAGTCTTAGAAGTTGGTACACTGGAACATCTCACAGCTTACTATTCCTTTTGTAGCTTGTTATTCCTTTCTGCTAGCTGACCCTTCTTTGAGCAGTGGGGTTGGAGTAGGTGGTCTCCAGAGATCCCTTCCAACCTCAACTAGTTGTTGATCCTGTGAGAAATCCAATATACTTCTATAAATTTCTAAAAATTTAGGAAAAAAAATTAAAATATATTACTTAATCATGCTTCCTTGCTGCATACTTGTTTAGTGATTCTATTTTATTTTTAAAGAAATGAACATAAAAATTGGGACCTATGATGGTAAAACAGGAACTGAAGGAGGTGCTTCACTAAAACAGAGATAATGTTCTTCCTCCATCACAGAACTGAAACTGAAAACCTTAAATATCTTAGGTTGATATGTAGACTGCAAGCCTGACTTGTATTAGTCCTCTTAAGCTTGCAGTTAATTCTTGTTTCTCTAGAACACCTTTAACTTATTCCTGACACACACCTGCATTTTATTTAGATTTTTTTCCCCCCTAGAAACATTTTTTTCAAGAAACTTGATGTAGATACTGCTGTAAATTCCAATGGCTGGCTTGTTTCAAACAGCTTGCTTCCTTCCTAAAGTCCCTTTACCTTTCTCTGTTTGCTGTCTATATCTTTGCCTTCCTCCCTGACCTGTTAGTTTGCTTTATTTGAAGGCTTCAGATGGGATGTTTTGGGAAGGGGGAAGGAAAGGTTGTGTGGTGAATTCACTGTAGTATTTTATCTCTGTTAAGCCCACAGTTCTGGCACTGGTTATTGTCCATATTTAGTTTATTCTAATACATTATATGATTGTCAGTTTGACCTAAAAGTAGCAAGTTTTAGCAAGCTATAGAATTTGTGTACAGTTTTGTATCTTAAGTGTTAGTATGGTGAATATTTATTTTTAATGAATTTAATTTACTACACTGTAGTTTGAGAGAGAGAACATCTAGTGTTCTGTAAAGTAAAATTTCTGGGAGGACCAAAAGGAAACTTATTGTTTCTTCTGCAATCTGTAACTAAGGCTGCCTGTTTTGCCCTTTGTCTTATAGCCATATCACGTCCCCTTTCCCAGCTCCTTCAGTCTTGGAATCCACAGTGCAATCAGCAAAGCTGCCTTGGGCTCAACCCTTTGGGATTGAGGAATTTTTAATTTTGTTATGCATATTTTGGGGGAGACCTCTAAGGAAAGAAAAAGTCTTGGTTTTGTTCTTGTGTTCTGAATTCCTTTTCACTGATGCTTGTAGAGAACAGAAGCTTGAAGTAAAGAACTATAAAGTTTGACAGAGTATCACAGGACAACCTGCTGACCTGCTGTTGTCTGTTTGCCAACTCTTCACTTTTCCTGGTACGCTGTTACCCGCTTTGGGCAGCAGCCTGCAAGCTTCTGGACAGCTGTTGACCTGTGCAGGCTCTGAAACTCCTTCCAGAGGACGCAGCAGCTAGGTAGGTGTAGATCAGTCACACAAGTGGAGAGGCACGTCCATTGGACTTGCTGTATGCATCTCAGTAAGTTTGAAGGGATCACTAGGCCTAACTAGGTACTTTAGACCGATGCTTTCCATATATTCTGGCATTGGAAAGTTTCTGTTCGTCACTCTTCCTTTCCTCTTTTTCTGTCTTCTGAACTAGTAGAGAATGTGGCATAACTGCATGATGGAGTGAAAATAACATGCTCAGACTTTCGTTATGCTAGTAATTCAGAACTTGTTAGGTTTTTTGTGGTTTTACTTTGGCCGGTGAGCAGACCAGAGTGGGTGTATTGGAGCCAAGAAAATGGAATATGCTTTTGAATCCTTGTTCAGATTTCTTCAAACTATTTCTTTTCCTGTTTGTTGAATTGCTAAATGGCTTTGGTAGATAACTCAAGGCAAAACAAAGGTGGAGGAATTGGCAGTGCTCCCTCTTCAAACACCCTGTCATCATCAGGCTCAAGAACTTCTGTGAAACTTTTTGAAAAAGCTAGGATGTTAAGTATTCAAAGAAACAGGAGAGAGCAGGTGTTGGTAAGTCTGTCTTCCCCTCGCCAGGTCCTGTATTTTGGGGTCTGATTATATCGCCATGACAACAGGAATTTCATGAATGATAAGCGTGGTTTCCCATGATGCATTTTTAAGATGTATTAGTGTTTATGGCTGAGAAATTCCCAGTATTTCAAATGTCATCCTGAATGTACCTTGATGAAAATGAAAGCAAGTCTAAGGATAAAGTAAGCATGAGAAACAAACCAGTGATTGTAGCCTCCTAATTGAGTTAAATTACCCAACAAATCAGACTCTAATTTTTTTTTCTGAGGTTGTAAACTATCTGAAAACTGTAGGAAGGTGCTTTTTTATATACACAGCGTAGGAATTTTTATGTTGAATTCTTTCTAAGAGTATGCACTACCTTTCATAAATGTTTCGTAAATGTGGTTTTGGTTCTATGAAAATATTTTGAACTTTGGTTTGTGTTAGGTACATAAAAAATAGGGTAATAGGTAGTGAAGGGCACTTGTTGCTCCCCAACCCTAAAGGTTTGGGAAGAAACATTTTTTTCCAGTGTAGTTCTCTTGTTTGTACTTTTGACTCATCTGTTGCATTCCATTTTATTGCAGCTTCCTGTTCTAATAAAATGTCTTTGGTTTTAGTTGATTCTTTATTTCATGCTGTCTCTTGGATGGTATTTATTCTAGTACAGACTAGTCTCACTTCATATTTTTTTCTAAAACGCACTTGTATTGGTGGTCTCAAAGGAAGAATGCTCCTGAAACTGAGCCAAAGATCCTTCAGACTGGGCACTCAAAACCATTTGCAGTTGGAGAACACTTTCAAAACATTCGTCCGTGCTTTGGTTGGTTAAAGGGGAAGGGATTCCTAAAATGTTGGGTACTTAGAAACTGGGAACTTAATGTTCTTCTCACTCAATACAGGCAATTAAAAGAAGTGTGGGGAAGAACAATTATATCTATTGCAAAATATTCTTGATGGGGCCTAATTTATTTTAAATGCTTGATTACCAATATGTGCATTGATCATCCAAAAAAAAGCATGTACAAATGTCAAGTTAAAACTACATTAAAATTTCAAGTTGTAAATTCAACTGATCAAGCTCTTTGAAATACAGCACAAATAAGAATGTGTATTGGTTATAAGTCTTGAAGACTGAAGGTTGTCTTTCTGAGAATCCCCTACTTTGTTTAAACCTTGATAATCTGTTTTTCAAAGTTTCCATTGTAAATTGTCATGTTTTCTATTTGTTTGTTTAGTGTGTGCCTCTCTGTTAGAAAAGCTTAGGTTTCAGGGTTTAGTACCTGTGATAGCTTTTAACTTTTTTGCGCAGTGATGCCAAACATTTTGATACTGTCGTCTATTCAGCCTACAGTAGTAAGATGGAAGTAATAACAAGAAATGTTTTCCCAACTTTGCATATTATTTAGAAAGATAAATTTAATATTAGCAGCTCTCTTGTCAAGCATAACAATCATTGCTTTTAATAAATGTTCTCACTGGTAGATGTTGTGTGATATTAGAATGGCTCTTAAATATTTGGTAAGTAAGGCGGTATTGAACAAACTGCATTTAAACAGTGTTAAAAACAAAAAACATATAGGCTTGCATCAGATCATGAAAGAAAAGCTGAATTGTACTTAAAAACAGCATGGCTGATGCAATAGTCAGGCTAATGTTGAAGCCTAAGTATTATACCCATAACATTGGCTCCAGTCCTGCCAATGGCTTCATAAATGAAGAAAGTTAATGCTGCAAGAGTGTTCCAGTCACTGGAGTTCACTCCAGTCAGTGGTTCTGCTACAGGGGGAGTGTAGGATGTAGGAACTAACATTAAGAGATTTGACTTTTGAGTCTGTTCCCTGGGTATTTTTGTTTATTATTTGAGAAGCAAAAGTTCCATGAGTATTGGAGTTTGGGGGGGGGGGAGAAACCCACCAACGGTGGGGGGGCTGTGTGTAGGGCTTCTAGGTATTTCTACAGAAGTCTCCTTGACTCTGGCACTGCAGTTGTCCTTTTCCTATTGCCATGCTGCTCTTCCCTTTGCCCCCCAAAATTTAAGTTTTTCTCGTATTTCTTTTCTCTGCCTTCCCCACTGTAGTTCCCCTTTATACTTTGTGCCTTTTGGCTTGCTGGCTGCCTGAAAAAAAACAGGCTGGGCTGCTGCTCTCTCAGCTTGCGATGTGCTACCTGGATAGCTGGTCATTGTCCATCAGGGTGAGTAATGTTGGGGTGCCTCTTGCCATCCCTTGCCTTGTGCTTATGGAGGCAGAAGTAGGGCCGTGTTCATCTACTCCATTGCTTTCGTGACACTCTGCTATAATTTGAGGTGTCAGACTGCATTTAAATTGAACAGTGGCGGCAAAAGTTGTTTTGTAGGGAACACGCAGCAGAAACACTTGGTTTGTCATGTTCTTTCGTTTTTTTGTTTGGAAGACTGAATCAAAATTGAGGTAGAACTATGTGTAGTGGGCACTAATCTTGTAGAGTCTCCTGAGTGGTTTATCATTGCAAACCACTTAAGTGTAATAACTAGAAATTTGCAAGTTTATGGAGTTTTAAACTGTGTATGTAAACTAAATAAATTTCTAGTAACTTTTAGTCATTTACTAAACAAAATGAATAATTCTAATAACAATAAACTTGTCTTCGTATTTTATGATAGCTATGAGCCCTCTTTTCCTATAACTTGTAGTTAATTTGTGTTTAATGTTAGCTGCAATTCTGAAATGGATTGTTAGGCTTGTGTGAATTTGGCTTCCTTATAGTAACTCTGGTTCCTCCCATTGAATTGTATACTTCATGACTAGGCCATGTGGAGATGGATTACTGATGTCCTTGTCCATAGTGCCATGTTCTTACCTCAGATTAACTTTGTTTATACTATGTATTCATGCTCCAGATGAACATGTAGTAGTAGTAGTTTAAATTTGCCTTATGATAGATGGAAAACAGGGTAGTCAGATGATACTGACTTCTCTGATTGCTAGCTGCTAAATAGACAATTTTTTTTTTTACATTAATATTTAGGTCACTGCTCAGAATAACCATTTGCTCTGATTTAAGTGATAAAGCAGAGGAAAGAAGTATGTGTTGTGTTAATGCATGCTGGGGAATGGGTGGGGAGAGAAGACACGAAGTGGTTGTAGTGAGAAGAATGTTAAGATTTACATTTTGTCTCTTCACTTTCCTTTTAAAATGCTTACACTTTCTCAGTAATGTCTTTTACCACTGTTTAAAGTTGCAGTTAAAAATTCACTATATGTTTGCATACTTTTTTTTTTAATCTATACTCAGTATTATTTTGCTACAGTTAAAGAGCTCTAGATACTGTGGAGCTCAAAAATCTGTGCAGTCCAGTTAATGATTCATTTCCTTAAAGGCCAAGGTTATCATGGTTAAATTATTGGCTCTTCGAGAATGGTCTGCCAATGTGCATGCTGCTAACAGGTGTTCAAGTGATTCCACTGGAGTTGTGGAGTATACCCTTCCCTATGTCCTCCTTGCCCCCCCACCCCCCGGTGCTCTCTGCCCCCGCTTTGGAGATGGGCAGCATCTTCCGTGTAGCTTTGTTGAATGCAGAATATATGTTTCATTGCACGTTTTTTGTAATGAACTGCAGTAAGTATGAAAACAAATTATTACTTGATTGTGGTAATGAGAGACTATCGATATTTTGTTGGTGCGTTTGGTTTTTCTACTGCACTCCTTTTTTCTGTCTGTGTATTTTAAATGTACAAGAGAAAAAAATTAATGAAAATATTGAGTCATAATATCAAGATACATTGCTGGAAAAGCAAACTTTTGAATAGCATAGGCTTGAACATGCCATATTTCTGAAACCTGCATTCAATTCATGGGGGAAAAAAATGTTTTAATGCTGTATTGCATTGTGCTATTTAGTGCTCACCCAAATACTTCCTATAGCTTCTCTCCAACAAAGTTGTGCTGTTGCCTATGCAAGTACCATTAGAATGCATTTTATTGGGTACCATATATGATTCTTCAGTCATGCAGGCTGCTTAAATATAGATGCATGCTTTATTTTATAAAATAGAATGAAAGAACTCGACTGGTAAATGGCAAATCCCTGATGACTTGGAAAAAGGACATTAAAAGATTGCCTGGGCTAGGGATAGCAGACAGTAAGTTACAGTAAGTTGCATCTTGAAGTATGAAGTTGGCAGTTCTGTTTGAAGAATTTTTCTGTTGGATTGAAGTCTACAATAAAAATAGTTAAGAAATAAAAGAGTAGAAAATTACTCGATGTTAACATGTAAAATTATATACATGAAGTAATACTCAATATAGTGCTTGTCCAGCAAAAAAAAAGGGGAAAAAAGCAGTTACGCAATACTAAACGCTGGTCTAGTTTGCAAAATGCTTATGGGGATTTCATAACAGTTATGCAGGTACTAAACTATGAATTAAGAATAACTTAAAACTTGGGGAAATAGCTATTTGGAAGAGTAACTAAAAAAAAAAATACAGACTCATTCTCAGTTGAATTCTATATAATGTAATGCTTAACTCTACAGCCTCTAGAGAATGGATTTTGAACATGTGCCAACGATGAAGGACTTTTACTTTATTAGGCATCTGCGTTGCAGTTTTCTTTAGATTGGCTTTGTCACATGCACTATGCTTTCCTTTTTGTATGTTTCAGTAAACTACAAGATGGGAGTTTGACTTAATTTAAGAGTGTGTAAGATAGTTTTCTAATGCAGACTCTTTTGCATGTAGAAGTAACGGCAGCATGGAATGCTTGTGAGGTTTTTTTACTTTTTTTTTGGTAGCTAGAAAGCCATTAAGTAGAAAATACAATAGTTTGCATATAATATACAGCTAAAACCCGAGCACTTTAATGCAGATCTCTCTCGGTCCTGCTGCAAACTAATTTTAGAATCTTGCCTTAAAAAGAAAATGTGATGGAAGGAAAGGAGCCTTGCTGGTCTTTTATAGGAGAGCTGATCTTAGGAACTTACAAGCAGAAGCATTTTATTAAATATAACAACTGTTTTGAGGAAACACTGGCCTTTACGTTTTGGCACAGAAATCTGAGATCAGGCAACTAATTTCATGCTAAAAGAGAGTCATGTCAAGAATATCTCTGGTGTACGTTGTTGTCAAACTTGCTTCAAAATTAACTATGCATGTTGTAGATATTAATCATATACAGAAGTGTTTAGTAATGATTAAAATGGTGGTTTTATTCAAGAGGGTTCATAGTGTCTTGCGGGTTTGCCTTTGTGCATGGGAAGCTCTTTTTTTTTATCTGCCCTGGATTGTGTTTATTTTTGTCAATGAAGTCTTGACTCAAATGAAGGAAAGAGGGTCCTGTGAGATTCAGTGGATGGTTAAACACTCTCCAACCCAGATCAGTCAGTGGGGTAAGTTTCTATTTTGGTACGGATGTTTGATGTCTGTCTTTTTCCCTATTCTGAATAATTTTGTGAAAGCGGTAAGCCTAGGCTAGAAGTAGATCTTTGTGTTTTCATATGTATTTTTTTATGTATGACTTGATACTGTTTTTTTCTTCTTGCACGCAACCTAAACCGAATGCTAATATTTCAACAGATACAGAATGACAGTCAAACACTGCACACTGGTATGCCTGTGAAGAGGCACTGCCAAAGTTAATTGTGTCTAGTGCAAAATCTGGGAGTTCTGGCTGATCAAAGCAGGTAGGTGTGAAGGCGCTTGCATGGAGAGAAGATACAGGGACAACTCAATGCAAACAGTTTTACTTAAGCAGAGCCAAATGATACATTTCAAATGGCCTTCACCTCAGCTGACTTATGAACATTTTTATTATAAAACTTGTGGTGGTCGTATTTGAGAGAATGACACAATTTTAATTTGATACTAAAATATGGGTGAATTTGAGGCACTAGTCCAATAAGGAAAGTTAAGTCAGCAAATCTTCAGAAAACATGTAATTAGCTAATTAAAGACAGCATGTTTTGTGTGGTGGTAGCACTACAAGATAATCTAGAATGCATTTTTTGTGTACTGTTAACACCTACTAGGTAAAAATGAAAAATGTAATTCTAATCTAAAACATAACTGACTGCACGTGTGTTTTTTTAACTTGAATCTTGAATCTAAGAGTCAGACTATATATTGCAGAGGTATCATGGTGTGCTTGCACATCATTTGCCAGTCATGACTCTAAATTGGTTTCTGTCTCCACTGTCACCAGCTCGTGTTAGACAAAAATAAGCCGTAGTTACATCACACACTTCTTAGTGCTGGAGAACTAACACAGCTTACAATAGTATTTGACATCAGTTTGTGTCTTAGCAGTAAGAGTTACTAGAAAACTCAGTCCAGTTTTGGCTGTAGAGTTCTTACTGCTACTGAAAATGAGGAAAGGATCAAGCCTGTTGGTCAGATTGCATGCTAAATTTGTTAGCTCTAGAGTCAGGAAGTTCTTTTAACATAAAAGATGTAGAAATTAGAATCTGATATGGAAAGTAACATAATAAGTGTTCAATTCTGAAATGCACGTTTTGAGTACTTTCCAAAGTAGAATTTCTTAAAACTGGTGACTTTAAAAAAGCAACTCATTTGTTTAGCTTTTGTTTTCCAGTGCATCCATGTTGCCCTTTACTAACATTAATCTATTAAATATATATATTTGAGTAAATACTGCATGAAAGGGGCATTTTTGCTGTATTTGAGTTCTCCAGAGATCCCAGAGACCAGAGGAAAGTCATGAAGGAGATGATCAAGGGTCAAAACCTACAGAGAAAAGCCTTGAGCTATTCTCACCTGAAAATTCAGTTTGGACCCCACCCCCAAAAAAACCCCAAAGTCACAGGCATCCAGTCTGATGTGGCTGTTGAACAGTACTGGAATCACTCCTCTTACCATTGCTTATGTGTAGTATTTCAGCTTCCAGGTTCTGCAGATAGACTGGCTGAAAGACCCTGACCAGAGAAATGTAGGAATTATGTGAAGATTGAGAACTCAGTAAGAAAAATAATGCTTTAAAAAAAAACTGTGTAAGAAATTTATGTAAGCTAATTGCATGTAAATGGAATCGAATTAAATCAAGCAAGCCATGTATTAAGAGCTAAAAAGAAAAGTACAAAGACACTGTTAATATTAAGAAACTACAGATTTTATGTAATTTCTTCAAATAAGTTCAAGGTATACGTAAATACTGTAACCTTTGTTGCTATAGTTGGCTTTCTTAAGGAGGAAAAAAGCGAACAACCTGGCATCATATGATGTCTTAAAAACACTGATTTTTTTTTTTTTTTTAATATCGGCTCGTGCACCTTGCCCAGAAGCATAGAATTTCCGTAAGGCTGAATGAAGGTCTGTCTTTATGACAGAAATGTATATTAGTGCCAGTAAAGTCTGTTAATCTGATTTAAAATGTGGTTTAGTTAGGCCAAAAAAAGGTTTGCTCTCAGCTGTACTTGGCATATAAAGTTGACAAGAAACAAAAAGCATGTTAAAGACCTTTAAAAATGTTCTTGCAATGTAAATGGTTTTAAAAATGAAAAAATAATTACAACATTGTTTAACAAATACCCATTTCATTAATTTTATAAAATCGATGCATCTATTAACGGGAATTATTTTTACAAGTTAGTATTTTTTATAATCTACCAATCATTCAATTTTATACCGCTAGTGTTTTCCTGCTGTTACATATGCGCCGAGAAATACTGGCTGTGTTTCTCAAATGTGTGTTGCTGTGACAGCTATATACAGTTTTGGAATTCTCTGTCATGCTGAGTTCAGAAAGGCTGTAGCTTTTTACCACTCCTAAACTGGCAATAGGAAGGGTGTTTTCAGGGATTGGTACCTATGCCAGTCTCGAGTAGGTATTGTCTGACGCCTTGTCTGATAATCTAGATAATGCTGTGGCCCTCTCTGTTTTTTAGTAGGCCTTTAAAGAACTTTCTGGAGAGAGGCCAAATGCTTTAAAACAAATTCTGAAATTCAGAAGGTCAAGATTCCTACCATTCTGTTTGTCTGCAAGTTTAGCTTTTAATGATGGATTGCATGACACTTAATCTTTTAAAATCAACACCTTGATCAATGGTTTTGCTGCCTTTTATCCATCTTGGGACTTGATAACATTATCTGGTATAGCTGTTGTAAAGCTCAATAACTTCTTCCTTTCTCTCCTGTCAAGTCCCCTCCTCCCCTTCCCCCCCAAAAAAAACAAAACCAGGAAGTTTTGGGAAACTAGTATTTTTTAATAGTGTCAGCAGCTTGGAATTTAAACAGTCAGCCTTACATCACTCCTGTTGATACTTTAATATGCATGTCATGTTGGTGCTAGTTTCTAGGAGAAAGATGCTTTACTAAAATTTGTTGTTCTTGTAATGTTTATTTTGAATAACAGTTCAACTGGATGCTGGTGCATAGATCCTGCAGTGGGTTTGCAGCCTGCACATATTTCTAGAGGTATGACTAATGGCAGCAGGGCAACAACTACTTAACCTAGAACAAGTTTTGTTTTAGGAACTGCAAATACTCCATATGGCTAGTTGCACTTTAAATCTAAAATAATTACATGATGCTTTAAAATTTCAGTTTGAGGGTAGAGAATCTAGCTGCAGGTAACTTGAATCAGGTGTGGCAGTTTGTGTTTTGTTTCCATGTTCTTTCACTTGGATCCTGCATTTGTTGGAGCTGCAGTATTAGAAATAAAAAAAAAGTATTGTTGCTTATATTCTATACCACTTACCAAATACATAGATTCAGTTTTTTGCTTATTTTGCAGATGGTATTCTGTAGAATTTACTCACAATTGTTTAAACTTTTTTTTACTGGCTATTGAGCTTCTGCTCACTGATGCAGAAAAATGCGGATCACTCTTCACTGGCTCTTGAATTAGCGAGTGGCAGTGAAACCTGCCATGTAGAGAAGGAAGGTGGAAGAAGGCACTAAAGGGAGTTTTCCTCCCAGGATATCTATCAACAGTTAGGTCACTATGGAAGGACATTGAAGAGATTCCTTTCTTTGACCAAGGGAGATGAGAACATTGATTATAGGATTCCTTACTGTCTTCTGTATGCTCACAAACAGAACTAGCAGTGCCTTTCCTGACTTCATCTATATCTGAAGATCATCAGCATATGTTGTTCTTGTGTCATCACGGCCATAATTTCTTCCTACTCCAACTAGAAGGATCCCAACACAGCCTGCACTTGAGGTAAATCAGCAAACTCTATGGTACAGTGACCGAGAACAGCTGTTGTATATTCAGCTCCTTAAGCTGGCTTAACATCCCATCTCGGTAGCGTGAATCACTTCTGATGATTGATGTGAGGTAATAAAAAAACCTCTCCCAAAATTCCTGTAAGAGGGATTCGGGTACTTTGGATGGTCTATTCTAGACCTTTTTTCCGTTCTTTTAGATCTTCAGAAGAGCAAAGGAGTATTTATTAGCATTTCTTATCTCAAAATGCAGAAAGATGTAGTTGTTTCAGCCTGAAATACATATCTGTACATAGGAATCAATCAGGCTAGTATTTTAGATTGGTAATTTTTGTGTTCTAGCTATCTCATTTATTCTTTAGAATTCAAGACAAGTCTGTTCAAGGGAAGAAAGATGTATGAAAGGATAAAAATTAGAAATAAAAGGTTCTCCCTTTCTTGGAAAAGGAGAGATACTATGACCTTGACGTAAGGAAAGGAATTTAAAACCAAGTTACTCTTAACAGCATGTTTCAGACTGATCTTCTAGAAACTGTTGTTGTTCAGCTATTTCCATGAGGAAAACACCAATGGGCAAAGTCCTCATAAATGCTTTTTTCCCCCTTAAATTTCACGTTGGATCTTTGTCTCTTCTGCGGAACTGCTACATGAATAGAATAAGACCAAGTAATCCTCTCTTCTACACCCCTGAAACTTCAATAGGTGATTTCATACTGTGCAGTATGTTGGAGGTGATCTGGAGCCTTTCCAGTGAATAGGATCTTTCCCTGGTGAAAGAGGATTTCTCAAAGGCAGCCTTCTCTTGATATTACAGAGGCCCTAGGCAGATTCCTGTTTGAAAGGAACCTGCAATAAGCTGGGTCATGTTTCTTCATCTGGATTGATTTGCTCTGATACCTTCTATGGCTTTGAGCTGGAAAAGAATATTGACTTCGGAAGCGTTAGTGTTTGTAGGCTTCAACACATCACCTGAAATTAAGCCTATAATGCTGTATATGGCTTTGTAGTTATGAATTGTAAGTAACAAGTATCAGCAACTTGAAAAGTCCCTGAGATTCAAGGTATTGCAAGTTATCTGGTAAAAAAGAACCTTCTATTCACAAGGGAATCTTAAGAAATATGCTTTTGATTGTACTGTCTTTTTATGATAGTTTCCTAGCCAAGCAAGTACAGAGCAGTAGAAATTTGCATTGAACATGTTCTGTTTATTATATTTTCTCTTCTTTTATCTTTATCTTGTATCCTCTACCTTACTGGAAGAGGAGAGTATAAATGTCATCCTGGAGACATCTGTTGGCCAAGTACATTTATGTGTGTGTTGGTCAGTTACTCTTTCTAAACAGAAAGACCTTCTTTCACAGAAACATGCATGTGGGATGAAAAGACCGAACTTGACTCTAACCTTTGAAAGTTGATCTGAAATAGTCAAAAAGGCAATATTTTGTCAAATTGAAAGGTATAGGAACACATCTTGGTCTCATGTTGTTGAAAAGTCATAGAAATAATAGGATTGTCTTTTAGTGGAATTTCATGAAAGTCTTGCTATTTAGAGCAAAACCTCTCACCTTAGATTGAGATACCATCACCATATTCAATGTCCTTAGAGGAACCAAGCAGCAGAGTATCATTCTGCATGCCCAAGCAGTTTCTCTGGAAGAAACTTGCTGATTTTTCTGTTATAATTACTGTAGGATATCAGGTTCTGTCCTTGATGGCTTTATCTGTCACCTGTTTAAAAAAAAAAATTCCTGTCTGCTACTCTTAACTGCAAAAATTAAAGATGCCTTTTTAAAAGTATATTATTGCTGTGGCTTTAATGACAAAACCTAGCTTTTTTCCCCAGCTTCTCCTTTTGTATTATTTGGAGCACAATGAAGGAAAGTTTCTTTGAGGAGGGGAAAGCTTGTAATTGAAGGACACATGAGATACCTAACCATATAAAGCTATTTTGTTTAGGTGTGTGCTCTAAAGGAGAGGATGAAGAAACACCACCAAAATTGCCCCAAAATGAATTAACTGAAATTGCATCAAACATAATGAGTAGCATACCTTCTTGGTTAACTATTGGATCATGCCCTACCTGGTGTCTTGAGGGCAGTGAAGAGCACTGCAGGTAAAATGATAGTGCCTCATCTGAGGCACACAGCTCAACAGCTACCCTACGTGCAAATACCAGACACTGTTGCTGTTGTGCAAAAGATATTGCAATGGATAATAACCAGTAAACACATACATGAGTGGCTATGCATATAATTGTGTTTTAAGTCCAGTGACTTCTAGTTCTGTTTTTTTGCATGTTGGCTCCATGCTACTGATAAACTTTCACAGGAGTCTATCAGCTTTCAGGATTTGTGAAGAAGAAGGTTTCAGCTCTTATGCATTATATTTTTGTTGTTCAAGTAATGACAATTAACTTGTAGGACATCTAGATTTTCAGGAAAAAAGAGGAATATTCTAGAAATCCAGAAACCTGATCCAGGAACTTGGGATGTTCTTAGCTTCCACAGCAATCATAATGTGCCTAGGTTAAGTCAGAGGTTGTCACAAGAGCATTAAACTGCTGTCAGTGTTTGATCAATCTGATCTTGCGAATAGAGTGGAAGACTTGAGATTGGAGTAAGGCCTTTACAGAGGAGTTGGGGGTAGGGTCAGGAAGTCATTGGTGAGGGAAACATTCAGGTAAGTATTATCACTTCTTCTTAAAGAGATTATGGGGAGACGTTCACGGCATTGCAATAGATGCCATTTTTAATTCACTTGAGAGAAAGTGAACAGAGGAGAGATTGGGAATTTTTTTCCAAGAAATGAGCACTTAAATTTCCCCCCCTCCCCCCCTTTACATCTACTTGTAACAAACTGAGAGAACTTTCTGGACAAAACATCTTATGACTGATCTCATCTATTGGTAGATGTCTTAAAAGTCTTGAAAGTTCACAGCTCAACACTGGGGTTTGTTTTTTTTTTTGCATCAGAGCATGAAAAAACTGCATGTCTAGTACTCATCTCTTGTCATCCTCCCCTATTGCAGTGACTATGTGTATGTCTCTGTGTGGCAGAAAATGAGGGAATGCAGATCATTATTCAAGAAGTTACCAACTAGCACTTTTCCTTCCCCTCCAGTCTTTCTGCCTCCCTATCACGGAAGTATGGAGTCCCTGCCTCAGCCTACGGCTTCATTCTTTTTCCAGCTGCCCACAAAAGTAAAGAACCAGTGTGAGAGTTTGAAGAAAGAATCCGCTCAGAGGACTGAGTCTCAAGCAAAAGCTCCAGGTTGCAGACTCAGAAAGAAACTTCCTTTGGGGAAGGATCTGCTTCCAGGATTTGCTCGTCTCTTTTTCCTTGGGCAGAGTTCTTGAAGCAAACAACAGGGTTGCAGGTAGGTAGGGCCCCTTTGAACTGCCATCCGCTCAGGTGTGAAGGATGGACTTTATGCTGTTTCTCTATGCTTTTTTTTGTTGATGTTGTCTTCCACTTCTCTAGACTAAGAGAGGGAAAGTGTGAGCAATTTAAAGAAAAAATGTGGGGGAGAGAGAGAGGAGAAAAAAATATCCTGGGCACTTGGAAAGAATTTTTTTTATGCCTCTGTGTAAGATTCCTGTCCACGGGTCGTATTTGTACTTCAGTTCTTTGAAGCACTAATAATGACATTCTTCGTCTGACCCTTTTCTAGACAGGAAGCTAAGTCAAGAGCAGAAACTGGTGGCTGGGGCCAAGGTAAGACCAGTGATTGTATATGGCCCATAGCTACACAATTTTCATCTCCTCCCTGTCTCTTTACACCAGTGCTAGGTTTGAATGCGCAATAAGGTGGAGGCCGCCGAATGGGTTTCTAATCCGACTCGATTCCCAGCACTGAAAAAGTTCCCCAGTTCTAAACGAGTAAATACATTCTTCCTTCAGAGAAGCCTGTGGCTGCTGGGTTTGTTAAATCCTGTTTCTTTGTCCATACGAAGGAAATAGACTGGAACACCCTGATTAAGGGGATGTGCTACTAACCCACATGATCGGCAATCCGTCAGGCCCAGAAAAGGGGAATCAGTAGAATCAACTCAGGTAAATTCTGCCTTTCTCACTTCACGCTGTGCAGAGCAACAGCCGCTTCCGTGCAAACATCGGTAGCCCACAGTCAGACCTTTCTTTCTCCGGCTATGTCATTGCTGGCACAGGAAGTTTATTCTAAATTTCCTTTTGATTTTTAGCAAAAGGAATCACTTGAAAACTGGCAATGAAATTCTAAGGAGACTTTACCAGTTCCTCTTTTGTGCTGAGTTGAAGTCATTTGGAACTATGTTACGTGCATTATTACTTTGGTGCATCTTGTGACTCTTCTCTCCCTCTTCATTCCCTCCAAATTGCTTCAGGACACCTTCTAACATTTATACTGCATCACAAGCCTTCAGCAGAAGATCTTGAGAGCCATTTATGTTGCTGGAAGATGACTGGGTTTGGATCTTGGCCTTCCTTAAGCAGGATCTCCTGACAAAAATGGGATTGGGAAAGAAATGACTCCTTTTTTCCATCACACAGAGCCACCCTAGAAATGGAGGCCTAGGCAGAAAATTACTTCCAACGCATCATTCTTTAGGAAATTTGTTTGGCCTCCCACGGTCCTTTTGTTACAATGTCATAAAGATGTCTTTTATAAAACCTAAACCTGACATCTTCCTATCTGAAGATCAAGTCAATAAATCCAAGTTTAAGAGTTTACAGGTCTAATAATGTGGTCGGATCTTGCCGTCCCCTGCATAGGAGATGCCACGTGAATCTGTGAAACAGGGTTCTGCTGTGGTTCAAACTGTTACATTTGTAAAGCCTTTTCTACTTAGAGTCCATTTAAATGATTAGAAATAATATTAATAAAGCTTCTTGTGAAAATGGTATTTAATTAGGCTTCTACCTCTCCAAGTTTACTCAAAAATAAATTTAAGCCAAAAATGTCACAATGGCAATATGGGAAGTACTGCATCTTTTGGGGTTTCCTGTGGTTTTTGTGTTGAGAAAAGGTACGTTGGAAGAGTTGAAAGCTATGAAAGTGGAAAAACCTAGATTTTTTTTTTTTCTCTTCAAGAGTGAAAAGTTATTTGTTAGAAAGCAGAAAGCTTTTAATTGTTTTCCTCCTAAGGGATTCTATAGTCAAACTTAATTAAATGTCTTGTGAGATCTCAAATAAAAACCTTATGTTTGGCAGTAGTGAACAACACACACGCATGCCCGTGTACTTTTGTTCTTTTTGCTATAGGAAATTAGTTTTGAAGAATAGGACTTACTTTTAATGTTCAGATTAGAAAAGGGGAAAGCTTTGTTCTGAAGCTGAGTGTGAGAAGGGGTGGCAGGAGGGTGAACTGGACCCTCTGGCAGTAGGTAAAGAGCACTTTTATTTTCCTGTTTTCTGCTTTTGGCAGTTGGAGTAAACTAGTAAGATGCTTGTGCTTGAATCCAATTAATTTCTTAAATCAGTTACCACAAAATGTTGTTTTTTAACTAATGCCTAGATCTTTCATTAAATTCACCAGCATATTTAAATTGTTGAACAGTCTTAATGTAGCCCTGAGGCTACTGCTTCATGGCAGTTGTGACTTCTTACTATGCTGGAATGCGTTGCGGTCTTAGTACATTCTAAAAATAATTGTTCAGATGGTGCTGTTTAAGTACATACTTATGTAGTGAGCCATTTTCACTGGACTTTCTGAAATTTGGCTCTCTGGATGGCTTTTCAATATCCTTTTTTTGCTGTGAATATCAAACTTCTTTGTCTTGCTGCTTCTGTGGTTATCGAGAAAAATGCTAAATTTATGACCTGGTATTTTTAGAAAACTGATAGTCAGATGCATGTATTAAACTATGCAACCACAGTAACACTTGTGAACTTTGACGTTTAAAGAGAAATCAGTTTAATGTATCAAATTCGATACTTTAATATGTGGAAATACATATGTGATGACCTTAAAATTGAGTAGTTGTTATAGGTAGAGACATGAATTGTGTGCTGAACGGGAGTAATCTAGAAGTTAGAAGCTGAAGATCTGTGAGTCTCAGAAATAAATACTAACATCTGTGGCTAGAGATCTGTGCCAGCAGTGCTTTTATTTGAAAATACCTGTTTTTCTAACTTCTAGTCCATTTAAGGTTTGATATCTTTTGTGCCTTCCTTAATAAGTATACTTGCCTCAGCCACAGTTTTTGGTAATTCTGTTCTGTGGTAAAAGGTAAATTTAAGATCATCAAATATTTATAAACACTAAATACTTACAGTAAAATAACAGGGGCACTGAGAACTGTTTCTAATGTTACTGTCTCAGTTGCTAAAATGACTCCCCCCCCCCATAGTCACAATTAGAAAAAAACAAAACAAAACGAAAAAAACTGTTGCTATTCTACAGTATTTTGATACTTCTTGTCTATCAGCATTGTGTTAGCATATTACTATCATGCTCTGAGTTTTGCAGCTGGAATCCTGGGTTCTTGATACATCTCTAGAGTAATAACTCCTGCCTTTGTGTTATTAAATAATAAAGATGTCTAAAACAATTTTCTTCTTGTTTATATTGTACTTAACATAATTGTATGAGTATTGAGTGACTCTTCTGACTGACTCCAGAATGCCAGGAAACATGGAAAAACACGGTGTGATTTTAGAGGTTTTTAATCCCCAGTACTAACAGAATTTCACAAAATAGACTTGTAGTGTTCCTATTTTTCCTCTTTCTAGTCCCTTTAAGATTCCTTGAGCATTTGAGCTACCTAACTCACTTTACGTAGTCCGTTACATCTTCTCGACTAGATTCCCCTCCTAATTGTTTCATAGCCAGTCAATAAAATCCTGGCTGTTGACAGCTCCTTTTTTCCTGTCCCAGAAGAGCTATTTTGTTTAACCTAAAGATTTGCTTTCTTCTTTCCACCTTCTATCCACCCACTGTGGCATATGTTGCAACTCTTTCTCTGTTACGGGATGCTTTGAGAGTGAGGAAGTATTCTGTAAAGATCAGGAAATTTGGGGGAAAACCTTGCTAATGCTGCTACTTCAACCTGAGCTAAACCTGTCATTTGTGAGAGATGCTTTGTCAGTTTAGAGTAGTTTAAGGAAGGGAGATGTATTAAAAAATGTGTTCCTTTCGTAAACCAGAAAATGATGTTGATTTTATAAATGAGGAATGAGAATAAAGAGCATAGGTTCTGGGGTGTTTATATTCCCTTGCTTTACAGTGAGGGAGATGGGTAAGAAAGCATCAACAGTTCTCTGTGAACTTCTGAAAGCCAGACTGGTTCCATCAGCAGTGATGTGCTGTAAGTTGGATTTCATTTCTCCAGTCCTGTTTGCAGGGCATTGGGATTTGAGCAGGTAGCAGTGACAAAAATCCTTTTTCAGATTTTTTTTTTTAATTGAGGAAAGTAGATTGATACCTTGGTTTGCCAGACCCCTGTTATTGATCCCTGAAAGAATGAATGTGATTTAGGCGTTAGTTTAAAAGAGTGTTTTTAATTGAAAACTGGAAAAAGGCATTCTCTGAAAGCAATGGTAACAAACGGTTGAACCCTTCCAGTTTTGTTTCTTGCATGGACTTTATGAAGAATTGGCGGCTGCACAGCTCCTAAGCCAGGTCCATAAGTTGGTATCAGCAACATGAGGTGAGTTGGTGGGTTGTTTCAGGAATTGTTGGGTTTTGCTACTTAAGCTGGGTTGTCTAAATGGCATGGAAAGCATGATGAATTAACTATTTAAAAAATGGTTTCGAAGACCATATTAAGTTTGTTTCTTTTACTGACGACAGTGATGCTTCCCTGATCACTTGCTAATTTTTTTGAAGAATATAAAATTACTGTTCTAATAAACTGTCCTATATTGTTTCATTTCCCTGATCCACTCTCGCACATGGGTGGCTTTCCTTTTCTCTCTCCCTGGTAGAAACTGATGTTTCTTGCTTTTTCTATGTACCGATCAAGTGGAGGTCAGGAAAATGTGTGGGGTTTAGGTTTCTGTTACAGAACAGTAAGTGAAGAAATCTATCTTGCGCAAATGGGTATCACTTCTATGGGGGCAAAATAATTTTATTTTTCCTGATGGATGGTTGTAAGAGATTGTGCGAACAGTTAGAGAGGCTTGGGGTGGTTTTCCTCTTAGTGACTACTTCAACAATTTCAACCTTAGCAATATCTGACCCCCCTCTTGCCAAATTCAGGTAAAGATATCCTCTGTAATTCTGAAGTAAACAGCATTTGAACAAATAATGAAACTTTTGTGATTATAAATATATTTAATGTGATAATAATTGACTTTTGAAGATTGAAATGTGATTCAGATAGACTCCCCCAAAACATAGCTTTGTGCTGGCTTGATCTGAGGTTTATTCATCAGATGGAATTCTCTCATTTAGAGCCTGCATTAAAATCACGGTAATATTAATGCAGAAGGATTGCCAGCAAATGTAAACTGCTATTCAGGAAAGGCACTCTTTAGAAATTAATATCACTTTAAGTAATTTTTTAGAATTATTGGTATGGCATATAGGGAAATTAACTGTCTCTCTCTTCTGGTTTTAGCTTTTTTGGTGAAAAATGAAAAGACTTGTCAACGCAGTAGAGAAGCTGTAGGTTAAACAGTAGATTAGCATATTTTTGTAGTTCTAATACTAGTAAAAATACGATGGAATTTTCTGCAGCTTATGCACTTTTTTTCTGTATGCTGCCTTGATTGAAATTGGTTTCACTGCCTAGGCAGCATGAGCTTGCAAACTTTTTGCTGCTTCTTGGTAGGAAACCTTTGTTAAAAACACAACGTAAAATACACTGTTCTGTACTTTTTGCGTGGGGCTACAGGGAGTATGGAAAGACTGTTTGGACATGTTATTTTTCAGAAATTACTGACAAATAACAGATTCTTACCTATTTTTCCAAAGCTTGGTTCCTTATGGCTAGGGGAAGACTTAAGGCATAAAATCAGGAAATCTCAGCTCCTTAAGGTAGAAGTTAAATTCTGTTCTCATTCGTTACGTTGTCCCACAGTTGTATATCCTGGCATTTACCGGTGAGGGAGGGTATTATAGAAGGCTAGGAAACACTGCTTAATGTGGAGTATAAGTGAAGTAGCATGTGAATGTGAAACAAGAATCTCTGAGAAACAGTGGAAATGACCTTGAACACAATGTAAGCTGTGGCTTGGGAAACCATCCTTATGTTCAAGCGTTTCAGGGGAATTTTTACACACCTGCTGCTGCCATGTGTTTAGAACTTTTCAGAATAGTAAAATTTGAAATACTTTTTAAAATGTCTTCCTGATCTCTGGTAGTACTTTGCATTAGATGAGAAAGCATGAAAAATTAATTTGCAAAATCTTTGAGTACCTGTATAAATGATGGAGAGATGAAATCAGGCTGAAGCATGTAAGAGTAAATGAAGAACAGCTAACTTCAGCACAATTGCTCTGTACAGATGGGATGTACCTGGGTGAATTGAGGACTACAGAGAAATTGAAGCTGAGTGGGATACTGGAACAGTGCAGGAATTGGAATAACGAGCAGCCAGCTAATGTAGAAACTCTCCCTTAACAGGCGGTAGACTTGCCAGAAAATCACTTGCAGCAGCTAAGCTTCCCCCCTGCCCCATAAGCAATGACACTAGTAAAGTCTGGACTCCTATAGATTTGTAGCTTGTGTGGTTAGGTTCTCTGGTGTCTAATGAAGTATAAGTGCTGATTTGAAGCTTTATTATGCCTCGGGCACTGGTTATATTTATCACCTAATGGTGTCTAAAACAGTTGAGCTAATGCTGCAGCTTTTTTTGAGGGGAAAGTAGGGACAAGTTAGAAGGGCTCCTGGACTTGTCCACTTACTTTTATGTAACTTTTTAAGAGCTTGTATATCTTTGGAAGCTGTAACCCTCTGTTGGATCTGGTTGAAATTAGAAATAGGTTAAAAAAAATGATAGGGACATGAGAATAGGGACATTCACAGAAAGAACTTGTATTAGTTCCTTTCCTAATAAATTAAGAGTAGTTGTAAAAATGAGAATTTAGCTTTTCATGTGTTAATCTCTTCTCAGTTTTACCTCTGTAGTATCCTAGAAAGCAACTAATACTTTTAATACAATGCTTAGATCTCTGAACTTTTTAAAACAGTATTTACAAAGCACCTGATGAAAATTATTTTCTTTGAGTATTTTAGGGAACAATAATGCTTTCTTCTGTTACGTATTATGCTGAGGAGTGTTCCAAGAAGTGATTTCTGTATTGACATTTTTGTTCCCTTTATACTTGTACGGGTGATATCTTTTAAGTATATGTTCCTTTGTATTAATGTTAAATTTTATCAATATTTTTTTTTTTAAGCTATTCTTCCCTACACTTGTATCTGCTTTGGAGACTTTTCCCATCTATCCCTGTTCAAAGAGTACACTAGTCAGGTCTCTGTAATACTTCCTTTTTAACTAGCTCAGAACTGTTTTTTTCATAAAGCAGTTTTGCAGATGAGAAAGGTGAACAGTAATACTATGTTTGGTCAGAGAATAAAGGTTTAAGAAAAATCAAGGAAACTTTTGTCCTCGTATCAGTCCTCACATGGTTCTCCAAAAATATGTATTGCTTGGCAGGCTTGAATATATCTCCATGGCTAGCAGTCAAACCAGTGCTTCCAGTGTGGCAGTACTTCAGCTGCAGGGCATTTTGCTTGTCTCTCCAGGTAATCTTAACACCCAAATTCCTGCTTGTAGTTGAACTTAAGCTATTGTTTTGGATTAATTTTCTGCCTCCTTCAAAGACTTTTAAAAATTGTAATCTTGGTGGCAATATAATAATGATAGAAAGGGCTATGCTCCTTGCCCGTTCCTTATGACTTTGCAAGGTAAACATTTTTCTAAGGGCTTTAATGCCACGTATGAATGGATGAGGTAAATCTAGGATCTCCACTTGCCTTTACACTTAAGCAGTGAATGGCTTATATTGCCACATTTTGTCACCCTCAACTACCGTCTGTTTTGTGTCCCTCGTGGAGCGCCTACTGTTTCAAAATCTGGCTTGCTCTGTGATTCGGTGTACTTTTTAAAGAAACTCTCCTTTCTGCCTTTATGTAAATACTGAAGTATATGCAAGATGTTATGACGTGACTAGCTGTTTGTTTCTTTGCACAGAGTGCAGAATTATAGATTGGAAATATTTGAGAACCACATTGTATAAGGCTTGGTTCAGTGAACAGTCTCACCAGTTTGGCATGTGATATTCAGTTATTCTCAGGACACTCCTTTGAAAATTTTTTGTGTGGACTGCACTGGAGTAAATCACGTAGTGACTGGATTTCTGCAAAGCAGGTGTTCTTGTTGCCTGAAGGAACTTTTTTTTGCTCTAGCTAAAAGCAAATACAATAAAACTGCCAGAGTCCCATATTTCTTTCCCCCTTCTTTGCTCCTGTGTTTCCTCTTTAATTTCTGGCACAATGAAGAGATTTTATTTACTTAGCATAACTCCCTCCGCCCATTGGAGAATCCTTGAAGGTTAGATAAACCTGGAAAATTCATTGCTTTCAATATGATCCATAACCTAATTTATGAAATACACTAATCTTTTTTAAAAAAAAGCCTCAACCTGTATCAAAATACAGGAATTTACCTCTTAACCTGGAATTATAGTGTCTGTAATGTGCTATGACTGCTGTTTCCACCTCCCCCTTCAAATCTAAACTTCAGTTTAGTCTGTATAAAATAATTCAGGATGTCATTTTTTCCCCTTTTTCTCTCGATGCCAAGAAGGAGACTTTGCTTATTAAATGAGACCCGTAGATGGTATTTCAGTACAAACAATTAATTATAAGGCAAGGGTTTTTATCTACACCCCAAATGAACTTGAATTTCCTCATTTGCACCCAAAGTTGAAAATTGTTCCCTCAAAATTCCGACTTAAGCATAGGCTGTCATACGAGGATTTCATTAAGACAAAAAATAAAATCCATGTAAGGTAGAGTTTTGAGACCTGTAGTATGAAGTACAATATAATACATGATACAATGTTTCTTTTTCTTTTTAATGTGACACAAAAATAACTATCTTCAAAGACTGGGGATTCTACCCTGGTTTTTTTCCCCACAGATTGGGGGTTTTTAAAAAGTAATAATTCATACTTGTGAGCGCTGTGAGGCATTGCTAGTGAAGACCACCTACTTTTAATAAGCCCTCTGCCCTTGTTGCCTAGTTCCTGTCTTATTTAGCACACTGACCTTATTTTTTGGACTGGGTTTGTAGTAGTGTCTTCCTCCTGTAAAGGTAGTAAAAGGTGGTTGGTTTTTTTTTAGTTAAACATTTAAAAGGTTTTTTTTCCTCTGCTGTTAGTGACAGCTTCATCTGTGAATTTGTGTTAGCCTTTTGCTAAATTAAAGCATACTTACAGGTAAGGGAACTAAATATATATTTTTAGTGTTTTATATAAAATTTTATGCTCTTGTATATAGAAGAAATCAAAATAATACTAATGGGTTGGAAAGATACTATCTGTGGGGATGTGCACATGTATACACAAATATGTAATACCAGGTTACAAAGGGATCTGTAGTTGAGTAACACTATATTGTATTTTTTTACACTGAAGAGTTTTGGAGATGGTACGGTATATTGTGTGACAATTATATTGAAGGGTGAAAGAAAAGTGGTAAATCAAATTCTCATGTCTTAAACTTATTTAAAGAGCTGCTTCATAGCACTAGGCACTCATATTGACCTTTAAAATGAAAGCTAAACCCAAAATAAGCTCAAACTAAAGCAACTAACGTGATTGCCTGCAGAAAGCAGACTAAGATAACGAGTTCTGTGAGGATTCCAGGGGAAGCTATTCCTCTGGTTATAAGGAGGTCGGGTTAAGGATGCAGATGACTATATTTTTAAAGTGAGGACATTCAGTGAGAGGGGATATTGTTTTCTACAGCTTCAAAACCATTACTCGTGGTATCTTTTTAAGTGCTCAGTAAGGTAAAAGCATGAATTTATATCAACTCCAAACTCCTGCAGCCTGTAAGAGCATGTTGGAGTATCGGGTATATTTTTCTGTGCAAGTGAGATTATATGTCTGTATCTGTATCTATATAAATAGATATATAGATATGTCTATATATTTCTATAGATGGGTACAGTGTGTTGGTGCAGAATATCACTTTTGTAAACAGCTTTGGCTGGGGATTCAGAACTTTAATTTCTTCCTTTTGACTTTAAAGTCCATCTGATCATTAAATAGATAAGGGCTTAAAAATAACTTTTCCCCAGTCTTTCAAAACAGTATTTTTATGCTACATTTATCTAGTTCTTGATTCTGCACTAATGTGTAATTGAATGGTTTTATCCCCGCAAGGAGTGGTGATCAGTCACTGCAGTGGTGGTGCTCCTCTGTCACTAGATAGGGCTGTAGGAAGCTTTTTTTTTGGCCATCTGTTACTCCTGTGTGCTGCTTTTTTGACTTGACCTGAATGCTCTTGCCCTGTAAGGGCAGTGAGGTTTAAATGCTGAGCACAGACTGATTAACAAGGCATTAAGTCAGTTAATTCTTTCATTTTAAAATAAAGTATTAACATGGTTTTGGTGGTCACTGATTTGCATTTTAAGTAAAAGAGATGGCTTATGTAAGCAGTATGGATTTTTAAGCCATTTGTGGTGTTTGGTGGGTTTAGTTCTCGATCTTAAATTGTGAAGTTTAAAGAAATAAGTTGCTGAATCTGCTTGCTCATGGTACCTGTTGGAGTGATGAAGAACAGATATGTTGCTAACTTGTTTAAAGATGAAGGTTGTAAATGAATATGAAGAGTGTGCAAGCCTGGTTCAGAACAAGTATTTGTAAATGTGTTTTTTAGAAGGGATATCCTTGTGTTACAAAACAACACTAGATTTACTTATCAAGAGGTGGCTTTGCCACTCCTATGGCTTAGTACCTGAGTGAGCTAGGCTCAGTGAAACTTGGAATAAAGTGGGCTAGGGGTTGAGGAAGGTGAAATTATGTCCTCTAGAAATGGTAATGAACTAACATGACCTGCAACTTAATTTTTCAATACTTTCTAAACTTCAGATATGGGGGACTTGAGTACTTCTCAGTCACAGCCATAGCAGTATGTAAGACCAAGACCAAAGGTCCCACTGGAGGGAAAAAAATTATTGAAATCCTGCTTTAGGAGTGGATTCGAATGCTGAAGTGGCTCTCCTACTTTTGTGTTGTATTTACAAGAGCATCAACTCAAGATTTCTGTTTTGAGGAGATGCTTTTGAGTCCTGAGGCCATTATAAAAAGATTTTTCATAAAAAGATCTTTCATTCATCTAAGAACTCGAGGATTCATTAATACCACTTTAATTTCCCGTTTGTGGGGAGGGCATAAGAACTCTGTATGGCATTAACAGAGGACCTGTTACTGCAGTGCAGCCTCCCTGAGAGGTGGCTACTGAATTTTCATAGAGACGTTGTGGTTCTTATAGATAGACAGGTACTGTCTAACACTGTTACCAACTTGTGGTATCTTACCTTTTAGGAATCTTTGTCTTGGTTTATGCTCTGTGAGCTGATGTGCCCTTGAAGGGCATGTCAGTATTTCTGGTAGACATAGTTGCCTGTTGTATTTGTCTTGCAAATTATGGGGTACCTTCTGACTCCAAACATGTGCTTACTTGACATCACTGTTGCTTGGAAGGATGACAGTGAATAGAACAGTGCTTTTTCCCCAAATGCTGTGTTAAGCAGTCCTGCTAGTGCTGTTAAGAGGGTCTGTTCAAACATTTCAGCTGGAGATCTGGGGCCTTTC
Source organism: Aptenodytes patagonicus (assembly GCF_965638725.1). Taxonomy (NCBI): domain Eukaryota; kingdom Metazoa; phylum Chordata; class Aves; order Sphenisciformes; family Spheniscidae; genus Aptenodytes; species Aptenodytes patagonicus. The sequence continues at coordinate 194,452,538 of NC_134949.1, read as the reverse complement.
CTCTCTTCCTGGGGCATATTAACAGCTTTTGGGTTATATTAAACCTGTTTGTTGCAGCAAGTCAGAATAGGTGGTGTAGTTTGGGGCATGTGTAGGGAGAAGCGAGACAGGGGCTTCCAGGAGAGGCTATTCCTGGGAACTCTTAGTGATTGTGTAGGACTTCATACAGTAAACACAAGTACTCCAGGTTTATCTTGGCACCCCCTCCAGCTGTGTATCTTTTGTGTGAAAGGCCATTATTCACGTTCCTGGAGGCCAGAATAGAATAGTTTATTGCTTGCAGAGGGTGCTTCACATGCAGAAATACATGCTTTCTGCTTGTAAAGATACGTGACTTAAAGAACATCTTACACAGCTTGGTCTAACTTTTTAGTTGTGCTAACACAAATCTGAGGCTGGAGTTCCTGTTTTCTACCAGTCCTTTTTCTAGAGCTTATTTTGAAGTTACGTAAACCAAATAAAAGTTCTTCTTGGCAGATTAGTTGTTACAATGAAGGAACCACAATTTACTGAAGTAATTTACTGAAGTCTTGTTGACTGCCTTTTAAAATAGGACTGAAAGTGTAAGTGAGAATAGGAAATGGTCTTTAAGCCATAAACACTTTGTTTTCTTTGACATACATAGTTCTCTTACTCTCTATATATCAGAGTATAAGTACTGCACTCGTGATTTCACATGGAAGGAGAATCTGCACAAAGAATAGTTAAAATAATGTTGATGTAAGTATAACAGATACTTGGTGATGTTAAGTTAGTAGTTTCCTCTGTAACCTGAGTGGTGAAATGATAAGTTTGACTAGGGGTTTTTAAATTCGTGTTTCTCCGATCAACAACATTGAAATTGATGAAATTCTCTTAATTCTTTCTGTAATATTTCCTTCTGAGAATTTTAGACCACGTGTAATTTGTGTGTATCTAAAGATACCTTCTTGAAAGGCTTCTTTTCATGCCTTCACGTTCTTATCCCTGTGATATCCAAGTTCTAGCATAATCGGATGTGCCAGGACTTAGTGTTAAATTTGGTCCAACTTTTTATTTTGGTAATGGAATTAAACCAGTACAAATTGACACTATTGCATTCTAATACTAAAATTATCCCAGTGTATCAGTACATGAGTAGTTCTCCATTGACACCGATGGTGCGTGCTTTATTTCCCTTCTTTCTTTCATTGTTATATTGAAAAATAATGTGGTTTTATGATATGATTTAAAAACATATGACTGTTGATCTGAGTAAGCATATGTTGTGTCTTTAAAAGGATCTGTCTGTCTTGTACCACTTCCTCCTGTATTCCCCAACTCTCCCTGGAAAAATTCAGAGATGTAATCTCCAGAATAACTTGTATTTTAACATGAAGACAGAGTTGATGTGTAGTCCATTATCCACAGAGACTTCAGGCCTGTATGATGCCAGGTACTGTCACTGTAGAAATATTAAATGTGTATTGTTTCATAAAACTATTTAACCTGAGGAAGCGATTATTTAAATTAATTCTTCTACTGGGAACATGTTTTTACTAATGCGGTGCATGTTAAGTAGACATTGTAGGGCTGGAGAGGTAGGTAGTTGTATCCTTTCTCCTCAGCCTTACTCTACTTCTAGTTCTTGATGTTAGCCATATGCTTTAAAATTTTAAGAGTGTCACCTTGGAACTTTTTGTTCTTTTTTTCTTTCCTCTTTTTTAAAAGGGTAACAATATTCTTCTGTTTTGGCTACCCACTTCCACTTGGTGGGTATGACATCCTTCTTGCCACTTTTTCCTCCCTCTACCCCAGCTGTCGTAGTGTGGACTTTACAAGCGAACTGAAGCTTCCTCTCTCATGTTCAATGCAGAAAAGATATTCTCTGTCCTACAAACATCACAAACAGTGCTAATAGGTCGGTGTTTGTGCAAAAGAGGCTTAAATCCATTGTATATTCTCTTGCGTGATCTTTGTTGTATATCCTCGTGTGTGATTCTTTGCACTTATGTCCATGTTGAGCTGTAGGCTAACAGTGATGCCACAGCTTCCCTGATAATAGTACAGGTGAGAAATCAATAATGATGAGGGAAGGATCAAACCAAAAAATAAGGCAATTTATGTTGGGAATGTCTGGTATAACCTAAGCATATGGCTGTGTGGGTGGCCATAGACTTTCTGAAGCTCCATGCTTAGAAAATCTGCCTAATATTTGGGTTAATCTCTAGCTAGTAGAGCATTCAATTCCAGACGTTTGGTAATCAGATTTTTTGTAGTCTCACCCACCACTCCAAATTCATATCATTCATCTGTCTATTTTAAATGTCTCTTGTGGAGTAGTTCTAAAATTACCCTCTGTTTTGACCTGACAGTAACAGGAATATGGGAGCTCCTCCTGCTGCTGTTCAGCTGGTGTATGGCTGCTTACACCATTCAACTGAGATGATGCTTCTGCATGGAAGAATGGGGCATTTAAAATGCTACGCTGACACTTCTATAGCTGTGACAGATAGGATTTCAGTTCATCATTGCAGTGATGAGAGCATGACTTGTTTGTTAGGTCAGATGTTCAGAGCCCCTCACTGAAATTCAGCTGTTAAAATGTTGCTTCCTGCCTAAACCATGCAAGAACCTGGTTTGCTTGCCCCTAGTGGGGTTGCCCAGCTGTGCGGCCTCACTCAGCTTGTCTGGCCAAGCTCATTGCTCTCTTGGAATATGAATTGTATGATTTCTCACACAAGGGAATGCACCATTTAACATCAGTGAAACTCGTGGAGGGGGTGTTAGAGTATAATTCAGTAATAGTAGCTGTTTTGCCAGATTGTAAATTATGTCATTGGAATCAAATAATTTGGAAACGCTGAGGTTTTAATTCAAATAAAAATAAACCTCTGCTTTTCAGAAAAAATGGAAATGAGGTATCTGAAAGAGCTATCACCCTACGTACTGGTAGAGAAGGACAGAATTAGGATTACTGGAGAAGGTAATATGTGGGAGGCGATGGAAGAGGGCAGCTTTTCAGTTGTAACATAAGAAGCACAGCCCTAGTTCTTCTTTGTCTGTTCCTCTTCCATTTTCTGACTGACTAATTTTCTTTTTTCTCTTGTGCATGAGCAGATTTGCATCTTTGCAGCTGCTGTAACAGCTAGTAAGGAGAGCCAAGTTCCTTACCTTCTAGGCATAAAGTGGTACTTCGCAAATTTCAGATGTCTTTAGTTTTGCTTCCTCTACCTTGCAGAGCTGCTGTAATAATTAAAAATTCAGCTTTCCTGTCAGCTCCTGTACAACCCAAACCTCCCATGCTTTTGAATCTCTTTACAGTTCCAATCTTTTAAATGCTAGTGGTGAATGAGTTTTTTGTCATCCGATGATTTGAATAATTTATCAAAAGTTAAAAAAAAGTGTTCAGTGTTAGTTACGTGTGTAATTCAGTGAATTGTGAACTAAGAGTTCAAAATCATTTGTTTGCTGATAGACAGTGCTATGCAAACACTGTATGGTAGATAGTCCAGTTGCTTAGCAATAACATTAACAGTCATGAGTGTTTATAAAGCAAATATAATATGATATGGTCAACAAGGTATGTGGTGCTTTTTGTATTACTTAAGTGTCCTGATAACTGTTGGAAAACGTTTATTAGGATTACACATGAGCAAGCACCTGACACTTAAGAGCAACAACTTGACTAAGTAAATCTGATAAATGATGTGCTTGTGTTTTTTAATCTAAAACCCCACAACTTAAAACAAGTGGTGAACATGATGATTTTCCAAACACGTTAGCTTTGAACTTTGAAATGTTATTTTCATGGCTTTGATAAATACTCTTGGAATGGCTTTGGATGTTCAGTCTGGAAATACTAAGGGTGATAGGTTATGTGATTAAAAGGCTTGTCTCCATGTGCACAGCAAAGCCCTGAGGCATAGCGGCAGGCGGGGGAACCCCGGTAATCTCGTCAGAGAAACGAGCCCCCTGACCTGGCTCCTGCCAGGGCTGTCACTGGAGATCATCAGCCCTGGGGACCTGGGTGACAGCCACTTGATGAGTAAATGGAGAGGCTCTGCAGGGTCAGCTTGCAGATTGGGAAGCGGAGTAGGGTCACCCTGGGACTTACTATGGGATGCAGGGAAGAACATTTTGGGATTGTACACAACTCAGCATGGGATGCTTAGGGGAGGGACCAAGGTTGGGGAAAAGAGGGATCAGGGTGATTTTGGGGGAAGGAAACAACCGTGGCGAAAATAGAGGGGCAAAGGGATAAAGTGGGCTGGTTGTGTATAAGCAGGTGGCTGGACAGTATGCTTGTCTGGCCTGTTTTCTCATTAAAATCTATTTCTAATTGTTGGGTAAGGGGCTGTTGGGTAAGGGGCTGTCTACTGTGTGTGCCTATGGGGGTCTCAATGCCAGCAGCTAGAGTCAGACCACAGGTGACAGGCCCGTGTAGCTGGGTCGAGTGAGGGTGCATGCATCGGTGTGTGATCACTAGGGACTATAAAGCAGGGGTAGCCAGGGAGAAGAAGAGGCTTTGGGAGCAGCTGTGAAGTCTGGGCAAAACATGCATGCATCTGCGTGAGACAGCTGGAGGAGCTGGTTACTGGAGGAACTGGGGGTCCAGGCCAACTGCTGGGGAGACTGTGGGGTCTGGGGTCTGGTGAGACCCCTGTTTGTGTGTGTATCTGTGCATGAAGTAACTGAAGGCAAGAGGCTCTGGGGGCCAGTTGCTGGCTAGACTGAGAGTCCAAGGCCAGATCCTAGAGGGATCTGTAGTGAGTGTGTCTATGTGTTTGTGAGGGGTTCTGAGTGCCAGCAACTGGAGTGGGGCCACAGGGGCCTGTGTACCATGTGCTGGCAGCTGGGGAGACCGAGGGTCTGGGGACAGCTGCTAGGGAGACTGAGAGCAAGGCCAGTTACAGGGGTATCCATATCCTCTGTGTGTGCACATATGTACATGTTCTCCTAATGGACTTTGACCCTGATCGGAGAGAAGCAAGAGGAGGGTGTTGGTGCTGCTTGTGTTTACCTAAGTGCTGAGTTTGCATTGACCTGTGTGGCCAGCCGTATATGTATGTGCTGTGCAAGTGTGTTTGTGTGTGTGCCTGTGGGGAATGTGTGCTCAGGCTTGCTACTGCGCTGGACCTTGAGGTGTGGAGGTGGGGCTGCATCGCCTCTGGGCTGCTGGATTCGGCAGCTACTAATAAAGGGATGTGGGTCTGAGAAGGGATGCTGAGGCTCTTTGAAAAATCTCTCCTTATTAAACCTCAAACTGAACATCTGAGATCATTTACTTCAGGAGATCATTGACTCTGCTTTTCAAATGTACTGTGCTGATGAAAAACATAAGAAACTTAATATAATGGAAAATTATTTTAATGTAAAGATTTACAGATGCTGTGGCTTACAGAAAGTCAGAAGTCTCAGATTACACCATTTATAACTAACTTTGAACATACATAATTTGGAAGATAAAATTTGGTTTAAAACACAACTTTAAGTGGGCATACTGTGTTTGACAGCATTGTTCCCCTGCTAGGCCTCCGCTAAGTGGATTTTCAGACTGTTAATGAAATCTTTTTGGTAGCATATTGTCTTTTTTTTTTTATTATTGTTACACTTCATTTTTAGACTACTTAAGCAAAATTCAGGGTCCTAAATCTGACCTTGAAGCCTTCTTGCAGCATGTGTCCCCTAAAGAAAAATCCAGACAAGCAGTATGTGATTAAGTGTCTCCAGTTCCTGGGATAGTCCTCTATTTTGATTTAGTGGAGATTGCAAATCATATTAAACCTGTAACAAGTTTCTCCGTAATGACGTAAAAAAACTTAATCTGAACAAAAGCCATCATTCATAAAACCTTTTAGGTACTTAGACTGTTCTTTAGTAATATTGTCTAATCTTATGTAAGTTGACAACTTTTAAAAAATATTTTGCTTTGGTGAATTCTCTCAGCCACCCATTTGGCTGGAGGAAATAACCACCAGCCAAAAAAAAAAAAACAACCAGGAAAAGTGGAAAGCTACTTGCAGTAAGCATGTGAATAAATGTTTGATGCTGTTGTGTTCTATGAAGCCTCAGATATTTTGCTGCAAGGCTGTTTCAAAATGTCACAGGTACTGCATAAATGGGTTGCTATTGTATTCAGCCATGTTCTTGTACCCAGTACAGATACACTTGTCACCTTTTTTTAATTTTTAAAATACAGTCAGACCTCTGGAGAAGCTCACATTAGACACAGCATCATTCTAAGGTCTCATCTATTTTAAAGCAGCTGATGTAGGGGAAAAATGGGGAATGGTTTACTTTGTGTGTGTGTGTGTACTGCTAAAAAAACTGAATGGCTTGTGCTATTTGAGGAACGGTATGCAGCCTAGTAGCTGAAGACTGATGTAACACACTAGAAAAGAGAACTAAAGGTCCCTAGTATCTTAATGTGCAATGTGGAATAAATAAGTCAACGCAATATATAAAAGCTGAGGGCGTTACTGAATCTGGAAAGAATTGGTTTCAGTTAAAATCTGTAGGGTGGAAAGGTGTGTTTGCCTGCCTCATGAAGATGGAGGGAAAGGTTCTCTGCTGAACTTAAGATAAAATTTAGCTTGAGTTTTTGAAGCTAGAAGAGAACTGCCTCATCTTTAATAAAAGAAAAAAACATATATTAATTTCAGCAGAGGAGTCTTTTGGAAAGAATGTGTTACGCAAACCAAGTTTCCAAGGAGTCTGTAGACAAAACAGACTTTAAGGCTTGATATGCAAAATTCTTTGTGTTCTAGTGCAATTATTGTGGTGAGTATGTATTATCAATAAACTAGTGTAAAGGATTATATGAACCTCAGAAAAAAATCTTTTTGTGAGTGTTTAGGAAGTCAGCCTTGTGTGACACCAATGTATTGAAAACAAGATTTTGTAGTTAAGATGACCTGTAAAGTTCTGGATCTGGCCTTTGAATATGGGTCAGATCTTTGAGAGCTGTGGGAAGGTCTCAGTTCTGGACAGTAATGAACTGATTAAATAATTCTGGTACCTGATTTTGGTTTTTGTTTGTTTGCTGAGGATCTTAGTGGGCACATGTCCTTTCAGTCTTTGTACATTCTTCCACTATGGATACATGGCGCTTTTTATTTTTGTATTGTTTCCTGGCTTGCTTAGCAGGTGACTTGCTAAGATGACTCCTGGTCATCATTGTCAACTGAACGCTGTGGCTCCATTATAGGATTGAGTCTTTGATTCAGAAGTCATTAGCTTCATCCTCTTTGACCACTAAGTACTGAAATAAATGTTTTCCATTTTATATTGTTAGCTTCTACGTGATACAACTTGACTTCTAAGGCATGTTAGTATTTAATCATCATAAAAAAAGGGTAGGTCCCTTACCTGAATACTTAGATAAGGACTTTTTTTTGTCTATGTAGTGTCTGCTTACTGATTACTCACTTTAAAATGCAAAACATAGGAGTATGGGAACAATTGTCTGCAATGATTCTGGATTCAGTTTCATGATAATATTTTCCCTTTTACTTGTTAACATGCTTGCATGCCTGTTCCTGCCTTCACTGATCCTACAAAAGCTATTGGTTCTTTCCTATTCTTGCTTGCCAAAAAGTCTTAAGCTAAATTAGTTGATGAAAACGTCTCTATTCTGCTGATGCTGAGTCAGAAGTGTTTATTTAAAGATGATGAATTTAGTAATCATCAAACCATGTTTAAATCATCAGGAATGCTAATTATAGATAGACTAACCTATATTTCTGAAATACTTAATGACTTGAAGCCCAAATCCTTCTCGCTTAAGTTAATAAATGCATTGGTTTCAGTTGGAAATGGGTGACACTATAATTCACAAAAGACAAAAGTAGTAATGATGTAGACGAAAACTGTATCCCATGATATGGGGTGGGAGAGAAGCTGAATGAGATTCTCACTCTTTTCTATGCTCTTTAGGGTAAGAAAGGAATAAAAATCTTTGAGATTCTTTATGCTGTATATGTAATTTTAACTACTTTGTGTTGATGATGCTTTCCTGTGTTTTGGTATATTTTGAATATTTATAGCTCTGCCTTTTGGACTGCTAACTCTTTTTCTTAATTCTCATGTTTTCTGTTGGCATTTTTATTAGCTAGTATTTGAGGATCATACTGTTGATTATAGCTAGTGTGTTTGAGAGTCAATCTGAGGAAGAAAACAAGTCTTCCATTTAGCTTAACAATTTATTCAAGACTTTATTTCCAGTAACTATTTATAGTGGTGCTGTCCATCACTGGCTAGAGTAACTTTCCATTGAAAGCTAATTCTGAGATGCAGCTATTTTAGAGAAGAATGAAAAGTCTTCAATTTCTTCTGTGTGCAGACAGGGAGACAGTTATCGATGTAAAGCTTGAGTCTAAAATTGTGATCATTTCATTTTTGTCCATTAGATGTGATGAGGAAATATCCAGATTGTTGTATCTGGAAGTTGTTTTCTTAATGATTGTGAAATGTAATGTAATGGTCTTGCATACTGATGTGAAGCAGCACTATTTTACTGAAAATAGGACCCTCTTGTATTTTCAGAGGCCAAAATGCCATTGTTTCTGGTTTTGCTTTTAAAATGAATGGAAACCTGGGTACTTCCTAGTAAGAACCTATGAAAAAAGGGAAGAAGATGAAAGAATTTTAATGTCTGTCTAATTTAGGTGAAGAATCTGTCCTGTTGTGCATGATCTGCTTTCAGAAACTGATCACAAATTCTAGGGAAAAGTCCTGGTTAATTACAATCAATTGAAAAACGATTCAGTACAGCTTTCTAATATGGAAGCCTTTGAATTTAATAGACCCTTACATGTTCTGCTAACTCATGATAAAATTAATGCAGAGCAGGCAGGTACAAAGACTCTTACTTAAGTTACTGTTAGTGTGTCTGTATACAGGGTGTTTATGAATGTTCTTACATCAAGTTTTAAATAGAAATGATGAGTCTAGGTTCTACTGGTACAAACAAGGCCTTAAGTAGACTTTATTTTTGAAAGTGGAATGTAAAATGAAAAGAAACACCACGTGTTTCACTGTAAACAAAATGGATGTAGTTTATGGGCTGAGGAAATTCTTTTATTGCTGCCATGACTTTAAGTTATTTTTCCAGTAACTATAGGATTACAGTGGCTTCAGGAGAAATGGTATAGATGGCATGTGAGATCAAATAATGCTAAATTTTAAAAATTGGTATTTCCCACAAATGCTATGGGAAATTCTGTGCTGTTAATGGAGATAGATTCAATATGCCACTCTTGCTGATGAAAGGCAGACTTACTCAGTTGCCATGGACGATGTTATATGTGTTGCTACACCTCTCCTTTCCCTGCTAACCTACCCCTCCAAGTTTGGTTTTAATATGGATGCATATAAAGGTGTCACAGGAGAGAGTCAGAGATCACTCAGATCTGAGCTAGTAGTTAGTTTATTGAGTTCCAATCAGTAAATTTAGGTATGTAAAATAAGTACAGATGTATTGGTGGTCAGTACTCTACTATTTACTACACTTAAAGTTAGTGTGGGATACAAAGATTATCGCATAAGCTTGCTATATGTAACTTAAATGTTACACGCATGCAAAAAATGTCACTTACCAACCCATCGATGTCTGGTGTCAAGCAAGGGATCTCACAGCCTCGAGGGGTAACCTTGAGAGGCGTCTCAAGGGGGAGATCACCGCCATGCAGCCAGCTGCTATGGAGGTAGAGCTCGATGGGCCCTGATGGCTGCAGATATTTATAGCATAAAGTGGTTGATCTGTAGTCAGATTTTCTGCTGTGTTAATGCAGTTTTGGCCGCTTATCAGCCCAGTCTCCAGCCAAACTGGGTTTTTTTGGGTTTGGTGCTGAGTTCTCACTGATAGCCTCGCACAATAGGATTAACTTTGATTAGGCCTACTTGCTGAGCATCTGCCTGGACCAAAGTTCAGTTAGTTCAAACAGGAGGAGTGCATCTGTCACAAAAGGTAAGACTGTCTTAAGATGTTTCAACCTTCTGAGAGCTTTGGGAAAGAAATGATTGTGAATGGTGACTCCCCTGAAAAGAATGAGTTTATCAGAGGTTTTCTTTAAAGCCTTCCCAAGATTCAAGGATCAAATATACACCCATTTTCTGATACCAAATGTGAGCCTTCTCTTTTAATGTTGGGAAAAAAACAGGATTTTTATCTTGATGATGGGAAAAACCCCACTCCCAGCACCTATTATCTAATTGTCTCCAGTGAGTTCCTGTTGTGTCAAATTACCCATGTTTGTGTGTGGGTTTTTTGGTTTTTTTGTTTGTTTTTTTTTTTTTCTGTGACCTGAATCGCTCAAAACTTTGTGACAGCAGGGAATTGTCACCTCATTAAACTTTTGTATGGCTTTGGAGCCGGGACAGTCAGTGTTTGAGAACAAATGAGTCTGAGCATCAGAAGAATGTTTTGTGCCTGTGTAGAGTCCCAGTTCATAACTGCCAAGTTTAGGCAACTGCTTATCTTTGGGCTATTCTTAACCTCAGCAAACATGTATTGCAAACATTTCTAGCATGTCTCTAACCTTGCTGTTAGAGCTCAGTCTGGAGTACAACTTCTAACATAAAAAGGAAAATTTCATCGTAACTTTGTGAATAATTTTGTGACCATCAAGTTATTGAAACAGTAGAAATGTCAGTCTTTAACTCTTAGAAGCTATAGAAGGGCATTCAGTTAAGCGTGTGGTTACTATTGGCAGTCCGTGCAGGCAAGAGCGCTTGGGATTCAGAAAGTGACTGGCTCTCAATAGACTTCAAAAATACTTAAAATTGTAGTTGCATAACAGACATTTTGAGAATAATGTTAAATGGGATGCTACAAGGCTAAGATATGTCTCCAGTTTGTTTATATAGTCTTAACACTTCACATACTCTGCTTTCTTCTGTTATTTTCCCTGAACTATAGACATCGGCAACATTCATTTATACATCTCTTAAATTCATTTCTACATCTCTTACTTTAAATGTTTCTATTCTCCTTTTCTGCTTTATTTTGCTTTTGAGTTCCAGAAGTGACTGTAGAGAACGGTACCCACTGAGTTATTGATTAAATATATATCTCTGCACTTTAACAAATTGTTACTGGTGGTTTAATTCAGGCAGCCTTATCTAAACATTTGGACTGAAACAGTGGTTCATCGAGTGGTATGTTATGAAGGAAATAGTCCCAAGATACGCAGGTGTTGGACTTTCTAAAAGTGGTCATGAGCACCAAAGCGTATAAAACTCATGCAGATTCATAGGCAGGTTTTTAACATAAAGTTAAGACTGAAGTATTTTAATTTTTGCCTACCTTTTTAAAATATTTTTTAATATTACCTATAGCTGCCTACTAAACAGACTTGGCATTTTTAAAATGGATTCTACTTAGTCTTAAGTCTGCAGTCTTGAGAGCATTAACATTTTGGATCAGTCTCTTGGGGTTGTTTTTTAGATAGGATCTCTCTTGCCAGTTTGGATATAGCCTTCTTTCAATGCTGTCTGCACCCTGGATTGTGACATCATACCTAATTACAACATAATTGTTTGTGACCGTTGTTTTTAAATATGTAATTGGATCTTATTAGCATGATGTGGTGGTAGAGTTACACCGTCTTGAGTTCTTAAGGTGTCTGGGTGGTTCGGGGCTAGAACCTAGTCATACTTACATTTGCAAGGCAAACGAGCGGGGTTTCACCTGGGATGGTACTATAGAACCAGTTGCCTTCTGTGTGACTGATGTATTCAGTCCTCTTTTTCACTGTCTCTTTTCACTTTGATATTCTGCCCCCCCTCCCCCCGCCCCACAGTTCAAATTTAATTTGAGCACTTTTGAAAAGGTTTCATGTACTGAGTTTCTTGTTCTCTTCAGCTGCTGCCTTGTTTACCCTCGCCAGGGGAAGACTGAGTGAGGGAATGTGACTTTCCTCCTTAAACATCTAGGAGGGAGAAGTTAGTTATACTTTTTATTTTTCAGGCTAGTATGATCTTAGCTTAAACTGTTGCAAGAAAATGTGTATGACATACTAAAGGCTATTGGAGAGCTGAGATTCTGGTTTGGCCTCCAACCAAGAGGAGAAGCAGAAGCCAAATAGCTGAAGTAATTTTTAAAACATAGCTTAATATAAGGTATGTTCTGAGGAGTTGCCTGCTGTACTTACGTAACTACTTTTGATGAGCCATATAGTTTCTCCTGGTTCTCATATCCTAGAGCTGTAATATTTTGGGAACCAATTGCTAGTTCTTCTGATGCTCTGTTCTTTGCCTTTCTGCTGTTTCAGAAAATAACTCGTGCTGTTTTATTTGGGGGTGGGGGATCACAAACACGTGGCCTTTGCTGATCTGAATTGCAAGGTCCGTATGAAGTCTGCACCATTTTTGTTTACTGCTCTTCAGCATTCCTAAGGCTGAGTCTTTCAGATGGCGCCTTCCAACTTGTGGTGGTCTGTCAAGGCAGTTGTGCTTGTGAACTTTGAGCTCTGTCTGTTCTTTTTCAATTGCTTCAGAAGGCAACCTGATGTAATTTTGAAGTTAACCCTCATTTGAGCAGGAGTTTGGTCTAGATGAACTCCAAAGAACCCTTCCAATCTAAATTTTTCTATTATTCAGTGGTTGGTATCACCCACTAAGTGGTTTCCAAGGCTTCCATTTTAGCTACTTTTCTTGATTTGCATTTTTCTTTTTATTGGACCTGCTGCGTTATTACTTGCTCTCATACCTTGAAGGTATAAACTTCAATTCTCTAACTTGTAGAACCTATAGCAAAAGACATTTGGTCAATTAAGAATACTTGCCCTTCAGTATTCCTCTTTCTGTGTATCCTGGTCAAGGTCCATTTTCAGAGAGTTTTCTTGTAATTTCATATGAAGTAGACAGTAGAAAGAACTCAGCTACTTGAGAAAGTAACCAGGAAAACTAAGCCAATTCGCTAAAATAATTGAATAAAATATTGCTTTGATAATTAAAAGTATAAATACGGTTTTGATCAGATAACTCATGGAGTCTACGTGCAGTATTGAAACCACAGTAGTAGACAAAACTCTAGCTTGGCACAGTAACAAAAGATTCAGACTCTTGTGTCAAATCCTGTTATGACAGTTGATTCATTACTAAATTTGGAAGGGTAGACTGCATAAAATGCCTGGTTTTCATTGAGTTCACAGTCTTGCAGGCACATCTTTTTCTGCAATATACCGTGTTCCAGTGCATGCGTAGGTAACTCAGTGGGCAGGAAGGTGAGGTGGAGGAACGCAAAAAAGTCAAGGCTTAATCCCTTTTTTTGTGATTACCTCTGTCGTGTCTTCAGTTGTTTGGATTTCTGAGCCTATGGATCTTCAGAAGAAGTGAGTGATTAAGTTTGAGGTGATCCCACATCTTTTTTGATGATGATGTCTTGTCTTACGAGCTTTCACGCTGCTGGGCTAAGTAAACTAACAATAGTTTCCATTAATGCTTGACCTGGCAATGTGCGTGTTCTGCCTCTTCAGAGGGAAGGCCAACTTTACTAACAAAACAGTGCTGACATCACTTTTATACTAGTGATGCTTTTGGCAGTTGAAGAACAAGTCTTTGCCATGTTGGCTGATGCTCTGTTAAAACAAACAAACAAAAAACAAGGATGGAAAAAAACAATACCTTCAAGTGTTTGGGTGTTCATAAAAAGGAAAAACACTGAATTACATTTTCACCAGCACTGAAAATCATTGCATGGTGGAGTACTCTCTATTTTTTTTTAAGCTTCCCATTTTTCATAAAGAAACATTTTCAAAAAAATCAAAATCTGATTTTTAAAAGTATATTCTAGCAGTAAAAAGTCTTGGAAATTAAGACTGTCTAAAATCTGTGTGTTCTGACATACCAACCTCACTTGTGTGCCTCTGTCACGCGCATGCACTTGTGCGTATCTTCTTAAGCTACGTTCAGCAAGGACTTTCATTTTTTTTCTTCATACTTTCCCTGGGAATAGTGTCAGAATTCGAGTGCACGACATCTTGCAGCTTTAGTATTTGCTCAAAGGTAACTGCTAGCAAGCAAAGTCAGACTGGGTTTGGGGGGAAGAGTGCAATGACCCTTTGGCATCTTCGGTTAAAACAACTCTTTGGATTTTTCTTTTTCCTGTCATATGCTGCAAGGCTGGCACAAAGTATAAGGGTCATTTCTCAATAAAGCTGCAATGCCGTGGGCATGTGTTTGTTGTGGGTAAGCTAATGACCTCCTAGCAATGGAAAGTATTAAATTTAGGGGAGTTTTCAGGAAGACACTGAGGGGAATCTAGTAATCCAATTAATGTAAGGATTACTTTAATCTGAGAAGTGATACTGGCTTTACAGTTAGGAAAGGAGAAGGATTTTTAAATGTATTGTCACTTCAGTGTTTTGAAAGGATTTATGGATGCATAATGTGAAATGCCCTTTTTTTTTATCAATTGTGGATGTTCTGGTGTGACACCACTAACTTGCTACCCTTGTCTGTGGCTTTGTTGCTGATCAGAGGGCTGAGGGAAGGGAGGGTGTTGTTTTAGCTTGACTTGACTTGGCAAGTGTGGTGTGCTTCAGCCTATCTGCCATGGTGTTTTCGAGGTTAACTCACCCAAGAAAAACATGGTGTGCTCCGAGTCTGGTTCAGATCACTGCCTCTTTCTGCCCCCATTCACAAGCAGGCTCCAGCAACCAAAGGTGGGCTGGCTTCCTGTACATGGAGCACGGGGAAGATTTATCTGGGCTTCTCCTGCGTGCACACAGCCTTAAATATTTACTCAGAGGGAAAACCAACACAGGTTTTGGCCCCGAGCTCTTTTTAGATATGAAAGTGTAGTGAGTGACTCTGATGGATGCCCTGGGGAAGGGGCCGGCTGGTGGGGTTGGTACTGTATCCTGGAGGCACCCCCTTGCTCCGGGTAGTCAATGAGAGGAGTCGCTGATGGGAAATTGGCCCAGGGCAAAGATTTACTTCCTCAGGTTTTCCCTAGGACTGTGTCGCTGTGAGCTTCCCCTCGGCACGTTCTTCATGCGTTGACTCCGTAGTAAAAGGGAATTACTAGGGGAGGATATAAAAACAGGTGGAAGGTGCGTGGCCCAGGTCTGGGGGGATGCACAGCAGCTGGGGACAGATGTGCCCGGCAGGTCCCTGTTTCCCGTCTCGGGGTTGTGCTCCACTGTGATCTGAGAACCCGCTTTTTGCTGCAAGTTGGGTTTTGTCTGCAGCATCTCCGAGTGCTGTCGCTGGGGTTGGACGCTCTTATTTATATGCCCGGCCTCTGTGTAAAAATGAAATACTTCTGTACCCTTTTAGCCGTTAGCTGTGTAAACGCAGAGAAAATTGGCCTGTTGTGTCTTAGTTTTCAGGCTGTTTTCAGGGAGATAAAACGGTTTTCTGGAGGAACGAAGGAGAGCTTGAACCGCTGCATCCCGTTTTATTTGGGGGTATCATGACTTATTTTATTTTATTTTTTTTTTTTAATTTAATAGCAAGCTTTCCGTGTCTGTGAGAGCGGTTCCGAGCCCGGAGGTCCGCGCCGAGGGACTTCTCCGCAGGAGGTGTGGGCTGGGGGGGGGGGGGCACCGGGTCCCGCTGCGGCGGGGAGGCGGCAGCCGGGCCATGCCGCGGCGGCCGGGCCCACAGCGCTCCCTGGCGGCCGCGGCGGGGCCCCGGGCGAGAGCCCGCCCAGCCGCGGGGAAGGCGGCCCCGCCGGCGGCGGGGCCGCCTTCCCCGCGGCTGGGCGGGCTCTCCCCGGCAGCTCGCCGCCTCCGGGAGGGTTAGCTTCCCCCGCCTCAAATCCGTTAGCTGTGCGGAGAGTGGGTGTGTGTGTGGGGGCGACCACCCCCGCACGGTGCGGAAGAGCGAGGCGCGGGCGGCAATGCCCTCCCGCTGCGGAGGGTCCGACCCGGCGGCGGGGGAGCGCGGCTTCCCTCTGGCGGCGGCCACAAGGTGGCGGGGTTGAGTTACTGCTGCCTCTCTCCTTGCTCATAAGCTGTTAGCAGTTGATGCGCTTAAATAAACGATTTTAGCAGCGAAGGCACGTTTTGGTCTTGGACGTTGCTTCTCTAAATTTTGTCGAGTTAACGTGAACAGGGTCAATAACCCTGATTAACAGAAGCGGTGCTTGTGTGGAAGTCGCATCCTCAGGAATCGTGAGAAACTGAAAACAGTTTGTCCATAACTTGAGGGTTTTCGTAGTGGAAGTTTAATCTCGGCGGTGCAGCTACACCGAATGCAGTATCGGAGGAAAGGCCTTGCAAGGGGGGAGCAAGTCAAGTCCTCGTTTCCTTGAAAAGCGCCAGTGGAGTTCAGTATTGACAGTGCAGAGTGAACAGAGCAGGCAGAATATGAGGAATTTGCACAATTTGGGGTCTTGATTTCCCCCATGAGATGTTAATGTTCTGAACTATTGATTTGGGTTTTACTCTTAAGTAGCTTGTTTTGCAGGAAGCAGGATTCAGGCTGAACACCGTTTGATAGCCAGTAAAAAACAGAACTGTTTTGGTCAAGAATAACTCGTGTCTGCACATACTGTTAGTTGGAAACACTGCTGGATTCACATCTGAACAAACTAACAGTAGTTAGGGTTAGTGGGGAATGGGTCAGGGGAAGGAATGGTGATGCCCCACTGTGATCTACAAGGATGCAGACTATGCTGGCGTATGACGGTCGTGAAATAGTATTCTGTAAGTTAGGCAGAGCTTTCCACTGACCTTATATATGGGCTTCTGGGGGGGTTTGATGGAAGTAGCTAATACATTAAGGTTGCTTTTTCCAACACCAAATCTGGCTATTTTGCATTTATGTATGATGGTGATTATTCCACCTTCTTATAGATTGGTTGTGCAGAGTCCTGGTTCAAGGTTTCCTATTTAATTTCTATTCAGCTTTTAACTTAGAAGATGTTTAGAGCTAGACTTCTGTGGAGAAGTTGTCACTAGGTGCTTGCCTGACCTCTGCAAGCCAGCTGTGTATCTCTGACTAGAGGAGTGGCTGCCTCTCCAAGCCCACAGACCCCAACAGGAGGGAAGCATCGAAGGAAGGAGAGGCAGAAGAAGCTTCAAAACTGCCAGGGCTGGGTTATGTTCAGCTGAGGCTGTGGTGTCAGTGATGTAGCGTATTTGGAACAGAGTTTGCTCAGGTACGGTACTCTCAAGGTACCCTTAATTATTGTTGTGGTTGAATTAACTCCCAAATTGTATGATCATAGAATCATTAATCATAGAATCCCATGATGGTTGGGAGAAGAATAGTGAGTGGTCTATACCTGTACTTACGCTTTATATCTTTCTTGTTCAAGTTCCCAGTTGTAAACAGGGAGGCTTTTCTGTCTTAGCGTGACTGTAAAAGTTAATTCCACATATGAAGAGCCCTCTGGGGGCACGGGTGGTGTGGATAATGCTGAGCCTTCCTGCAGTGAGACTGGGGACTTTCTGGTTACACAAGCATTGTGCATTTCTGATTCCTGTTTTTCTGTGCAGTGTGCTGTATGGGAAGTTTAAAAATATGCATGACCTCTTCGGTTTTCCTCAAAACGTTGTGTACATGGTCAAAGGATAGTTTTGGGTTTTTTTCTTAAAAAGCTGCACCGCACCTATTTTAGGTGCCTATTTCTAGTGCTGATGTCAGTAGCAGTTTCATCTTGCTATAAAATTAAGTTGGTGCAGAAGTAGAGAATAAGAAAAACAGAAAAAGTTGGTTTTGTGCATTTAGAGGAGTATTTGTAGCAAAAACGGGTAATTTGTCTTTCATGGCTGTTGTATGGAGATGTATGAGTGTTTTATAGGCAGCTGAGCTATTATACAAATAGGGGCCTTGAAGAAGAAGAAGAAAGCAGCCACCTAACTGGTAAATGAAAGGAGTCTCAAGCCAGCATGAATAACCACTTGCTTTAAAAACCAAAATGTGCTATGTGGAATAGTTTTTAATTCTAGTAAAAAATTCCTCTTATGCATAAGCATAATCAGCAATTTGAAACTGAAAACTACCTAATTTTCTCTTAATTCAGGTTGGCAAGAAAATAATTGAGACAAATGATAAAACAGAATTAAGACTATAATGTTCAAATTTCTTCAGATACTTTTTGCTGTGCAATTGAACAAAGGTTCAGGTCTTTAAAAATCATAATCCAGATACTCTTCTTGAGAGCAATGGGAGTTGCTAGATTTTAAGCACTTTTTTGGAGCTGTTGAGCTGAATGTAAAAATACCTGAACCTAAAATAGTTTTAGGGTTAGTTTGTGCAGTTTAGGATAATATATAATGATCTTCCCTCCCCTCCCCTCCCCATTATCTTTGGCTTTGTTAAAGGTGCCAGACTGATCTTTTTTTGTGTGCTGTGGATCTCAGCTTTCCTTACAGTGTGGTATGCTAGAAGAAACAATTTTTCTCCATTCTCTACAGAGACAGCTGTAGCTCAGATGAATTATGCATGTTTGATATCCATTGCCCTCACCCTCTACCCATTTTACGCTACCCTCATGCTTGGAACTTAATTGCCAACTGTGTCTTCTGGGGGGCAGGGGGGGAAGCACCTGGAAGGTTTACTATGTGCCAGTTTACTAAACCAGTAGAAGTACCAGAAAGGACAGAGGAAGGAATATGGGGGAGGTGGGGAAGGAGAAGTGGATGGGCTCAGAAGCCAGGACAACGAAGCACAGGAACAGAAAAGGTGCTACTAAGCTCCTTCACAGTAAGGGCCTCAGCTTGAGTAACCTTGTGAAGTCAGAGTGTCGTTAGGTGCTGTGCCTGATGGCTTTTAGCTACCAGAATTGTCTTAGTCCACTGAATTGATTTTTTTTTTGTTTGTTGATGAGCTTCCCTTTTAGAGTTTGGCTTATGCTGGCCACTGGAAAAACTGCTTTATAAGAGGGGAGGATATTTATAAAGGCTAACCTTAGTGCAGGAGATTCATTGTGTTGGGCTGCTTCTGTGATTAGTGGACAGAAAGGCAGGGACAGTGGCCCTTAGGCTGGCTACTACCCTCTAGACATCTAAGCCTGCCTATGCTAAAGTGAGCTTTGGGAAACACCTCTTGATAGTCAATATGTGAATTACTTTCAGTAAGATTGCAAGCAGACTTTTTTCTTTTTAACCATGTGCTTGTCTTGAAGGGTTCCTTTGAATGGACCAGACAGTGTCACAGGTGACAAATCCATGACTTAACCATGACTTTTGAATAAAATACTTGGATAATGCTGTATCTGTGTCAATACCTCTTTGTTCTTAGGCACAAATGATTCAGTCACTTCTCAAGTAAGCTTGAAGTAACAGGTTTAATATTAATTGTACTTGCTGTTGTGTATCTCTTCATATGATAGCTTTGATTATAATTCAGGTTTTTTCTCTTTTCTGCTGTCCTTTCTGCCTGCCTGCTTATCTTCTTTGGAATGTGGTTCTTCAACTGTTCTGATAAACTTCTGACACAGGTAAATATCAGTCTGTTTGTATCTGTATTTACTGAGCACGTCCCCTGCTTGGCAGTTTGCAACGAATCTTGAATGCAGACATGCCACATACTTAGCTGTAGACTGGGAAAGGGAAATCCTACTGCCATGATGGGTATCATTAGAAAAGATGATTAGCCAGAAAAATGGCCTGAATATTTTCTTCCTTATCTGCTTTTCTTATTCCTTCCCCTGACTTTAACAACAAAACATCCAGATGGACAATAACAACAACAAAATTTCACGTTTGCTTTTTGGTGGTAGCACATCCTGTCTGGTGTTGCCTGGAATACCTTATGCTGCCAGTGGAGTTGGCATGTGTGCATGTGTGTAAGGAAGGGAAAAGCAGCCTAGAATGAAAAATGCTTATATATTCTCACTCTTCCCCCTCTGCCAGTCACTCATTTCTGCCTTCGCTGTTATATTGTTCACATGGTGTAGCAGGTAATAATTTTTGGTTTTCCATCAGATCCAGTGCAAAGGAGAAGGCAAGAACATGTGGGCAGAATGAAGTAGAATTTTCACGGCAATTAGTTGGAGCCCATTGTGAAATACAATGGTGGAATATGTGTAATGGAGTGAGAGGAAAAGAATGTTATTTAACTTGTCTTGTTAGCTGCATTCGTGCCTCTTATTGAAACATGGAAAGTTTAGCCTTTGTCAATGGAAAACCTGTTGCCATGAATGCCTGAGCAGATTACTTACATCTTTGGACTTAGATCAGTATGTATGTACCAGTAGGGATCACCGCAAAGGTTTAATGGGATATTGAACTGTTCACTGAAGGAGAAAGTAATAAACTTTGATTTTTTTTTTTCAGGCACCTTGGAAACAACTCTCAGTTCTTATAACTTGGTAAATTGATATTCAGAAGCTGGAAGTACAGAGGCTTTTTGGAATACACTTAGAACCCATCATCCTTACCACTTCTGGTGCATTTCCCAGTGAACAATATGGTGTTAGCCATTAACTACAGCTGAAATGCAGATAGGTCAATAAACTAGCTTTGTGTCCGTCCGTCTGTCCTCCCTACTCAAACGCCTGCTCACTCTCTCTTCCTCCCTGTGCTCTGAAGAGGAGTGAAAATAGCACTGTATTGTTTGGAGCTCACGCACAGTGCTGCTGTCTTAAAAAAAAAAAAAAAAAAAAAAAAAATCCTCATGCTTGTGGTGACTGAATCAATTGTGATTGTGGAAAGGTGGGTGTAGGCTGGCTTTTTGCTTTTAATCGCTGCACTGTTTAACCCACCTCTACCGACAGGCAGCTGCCGTAGTGGTTAAACCAAGGGCTGCTGGTGCTATACCGAACTGCAGTGCTCCTGGCAGGAGAATGTGTATGGTGGAGAGGCTTTTGTGCGTGGCTACATAATGCAGGACAGCACAGTTCAGGGTTGTATGAGTCGTTTTGGAATGAACCACGTTAGCATTGCTACTGTAGCCCTTTCCAGTGGGGTAGGCTGAGCCTCGTAAAGATCTTGGCTAACATAACTGTTTTACTTCTGGTACCTTAGGTTAAAGTATTTCTCTAGCACATTCTATCTGGAGCATGAACTAAGGAGAGAGTTGTCATAGGCTGGATGGTTTTGTGCATGTACGCAGAGAAGGCAGATTGAGAGTCTGAAACTTCTGAGGTTTTTTCCTTTTTTTCCTCTTTTCCAAAAGCTGTCGTCACCCCTGGAGGTATTTAAAAGACATGTAGATGTGGTGCTTAGGGACATGGTTTAGTGGTGGACTTGGCAGTGCTAGGTTAATGGTTGGACCTGATGATCTTAAAGGTCTTTTCCAATCTAAATGATTCTATGATCATAAGACAGTGACACGGGTTTGGGTTATGAATTGAAGTGCTAGTCTGCCAAGGGAAGTTGCAGGGCTTTGGCAGCTGCTCGCTGTAGATTTAGTTTCTTAATCCTCCCTTCCTGTATTTCTCTTTTTCCAGAAAAATCTGGCATTTCCAGAAATGCTCTTTCTGCTTTTCAGATGTTGTATTAAATGTACCCAAAAAATATGTGCTGTTACCTTTCTTTTGGGTATTTTTAGCCCATAATTCCGTTATCCTCTTCATTCCCTCATGTGGTTCCTGACCCTTCTCTCTTTAATGCCTTGCTCTCCTTGCTATTTTCTCTGACTGCTTTTTCTCCCTGTTCCTTCCCTGCTTCCACTTGCCTTTTTATTTGTTCTTTTCTTCTCATTGTTACATCTTTCTTTAGTTAAGTGACGTGTTTTTGTAGTTTTCAAACCTGTAGTTAGATGGTTTTCCTGTGATTCTGTTATTTAATATTTAATTTCATGGTAAATACATTTCTCAGTCTCATTAATAATAACGTATATAAAAATAATCTCTCTTCCTCTGTGAGATGCAATAATACTCTTCCAAACCTCTATTTTGGTCTCCCAAATAACCTCCATAGCTTTTACTTACCTGATTAGAGCAATTAATTTCAAGAAAATGATAATTACTGGTTATGGAACTGAAGTCCCAATTTCTGGTTTAAAAGAGGGGCATTTCAGCACATCTGCAATGTTGTCACATTCTGTGCTCCTTACTGATAAGGGAAGAAACGAAAATACAGTCAGAAAGTCTCAGAAAATGCTTTATCACAAGCAGCTAATTTCAGAATTGCTTGCTGTTGTTACATTGCCAGATAAGAAAATTGAAGGTGGTGACTTTCAGTCTTTTCTGAAATAAACGTTGCTGAACACATTCAATTTAGAATACCAAAATAGATACAGGGTAAGAGCTGTGCAAGAGTTAAATGTTCACAGTAAAAATAATCAAGTATAGGATTAGTGCTGTCTTCCAATGCCTGCTAAAGGAACTAACGCTTAACGTTAGGCTATTGTTGACACTTGAACTAATGTGGCTTAATCGTTCATGGTGGGCCACTGATGGGATTCATTACAGGAAAAAACCTTGCAGTATCAGTGGCTCAGAATGGAAAGGTATTTAGTTTGCTACCTGCAGTGTTATTTTGTTGCTGCTGTTTTTGTCAGACCTCTTTAGGCACTTGTATGTGTTCACAGAAATCAGCATATTTGAGTAGGTTTCACAGCACCGTGAAAGTTATTTGTATGAGAACAGATTATGCACAGAATACTTGTCAGACCCTGAAGTTTCAGTAGCAAGTTACACCCTTCCTCCTTCTGCATGCTCAGTGCCTGCATTGGGCTGCTCGTGAGAGTTCCTGCTGCAGTACCTCCTGTCCTGGTGGTCCAGGAGCCAAATGCTCAGGCCTGGTGGAGTGGCCTTGCCATAAGTAGCAATGGGTTTCTGGAGGGCTTTATTCTCTGATCTTTAAACCAGAATAATTTTCCAGATAGATCTTGCCTCGCAGAGTGTCTGGCCTAATGAAGAAGAGTATCAGGATGGTGAAGTGTTGCTCCCTCCATGGGAAAATGTTGGGCGTGGCAGAGAAACCTGGTCTCTCTGGTCTCTGCAGCTTGCTTTAGAGCATTGAAGGTCATGTTACAACTGCTGTGCTCGTGATACCGAAAGGGTATGAATTTGTGCTTGTGTAGTGTCTCAGAGGTGATGTTGCATTCTTATGCTACTTGCGTCCTTTTCAAGACAGGTTGACTTCTTAAAAATAAGATGCTAGCCTCACAGAGCCCAAAGCTTTTTGGGCCTGAACTGCTGCTTGAGTGCAGGCTGCTCTCTGGAGTCTGAAAGAAAGGAAAAATTTTGGGGAAGAGAGCTGTAGAGTTAAAAATTCTTCCTATCTTGATAATGGTTAGAACTACATTGTTGTAAACCTTTAACTTACTCATTTAATATGGATGTCACCAAATGCCCAAGGAATGTCAGCTGTAATTTAGTCTCATAAAGTTCCTGTATTAATGAGGAGTTTCTGGTATCCAGGAATAGCTGTAACTGGTACCTATTAGCTCACATCTAGTGATGAGTCTCAGTTCGGAGGTTTGGGCAGGACTCAGATTTGTTTTGGAATTGTTCTGTGAAGCTTTTGGATGGCCCTTCTCGATAGGAAGGCTTGTGAGTCCTGCTTCGTGCTGCATTTGTCTGTTGAAATGAACTTACCCTTAGCTGTGAGGCTCCATTTCATGGATTATATGACTGGCAACTTAATAGTACTCTCAAGTTCTCTTGTATGCATAGGTTAAAAAAAAACCCCACAACAAAAAACAAACAAAAAAACCCAACACAACCAAACACAGGTGTAGGGGGGGTTCCTTCCCCTTCAATCTAGCTGAATGTCAATAAATCCTTCATTACTAATTTTGTATTCAGCTGATGCAACATGCAAAATAAATTGACAGTCCCTTGCAGCAAAGAATGCTGAGCTGCTGTTATTGTGCTGTGTCAGTCCATGTTAATCAGGCTCCTTGTTAATCCAGAGATTCTGCTGGTTTGGATTTCACAGGTGCTACAGCAAAGCACTTGCTTTAGATTAGGATAACATAGCATAACCAGGGTAAAGAGATGCCTTACGTATAGAAGTAGAAGAGATACTAGGCTTGTCTCTTGTAAACTTAATCTGATTTTACTGAACTCCATGGTACAAAAAGCAGTAGCCAGTAAATATTCTAATTTCTGGTATTCAGTACCAATGATCTTAACTACTGCTTCCCCCCCAAGATATTTTACTAAATTTTTTTAACATGTTTCTTTGTCCCGATACTAACATAGTTCTACAGCTTGAATATGTTTTGAGGACATTTGTTCTTCTGTATGATTAAGTGCTAGAAGTTCAATGACTTCCAGTTAGTGTAATGTAAAGCATTCACTTACAGGTGGCTCACTGTGGTTCTTGGAGAAGACTAACTCCCTGTAGCTGCTCCTTCATGCTTGTGGTGGCTTCCAGGCGTTCCTAATGTGTGTTCTTAGATCAGGTCTGCTCTAGAGATTCAAATTCATCTCTCTTTAGCAGCCAGGGTGGTTGGTGCTTCATATTTGGTAGTTTAAAAACTGTCTCTTCCCTGGGTAATTAACTCAGACTTAACCAACCAGAGTTTTACAAAGTCTCAGAACTATGTGATGTGAGTAATTTCATTAAAAAACCACAACTGGACCAGTTCTTGGAAGAAAGTTCCCTTGAGTTATTAAACACTGTTATCCCTTCTTGTGCAGGAACTCCTCAAGCTGCTGGTTGCTGACAGGTAGGAGGATACTGTAGGAAAGTTGGGTTTATCTGCCTGCCTTTTTGGGTTCTCCCCCAGGCCTCTGCTTCTGGCTATGCCTAGAGGTGGCTTGTGGGCTAGATGGATGTTTCAGACCCAGTAAGATCTTTCTTGTATGTGTTTCTTGATCTTTCACACAGAGAGGATTTCTTTTTGTATGTAGTGGTACTAAGATGAAAATAAAAATTCAGTGTAAAACAACAGGCTAATTCTGTGCAATTGTAATGCTTATCTTCCTATAACTGAAAGCCTTACCTTTGTATCGCTTGGTGATGACTATGAAGGATGTATAAGAATATTCCTCAGATGCTCAACTAGGATGTTAATAGCTAAAGACACTTTTTTGGGTTGCTTAATGATGGGCTGAAATAAAGCTATCTTCTCTAACTGCACTTCATTACATCTGTTCAAAATACGAGGATAGCAAAGGTACAGCAGTGATTTCTGCTGTTAGCATTTGGGAATGAGGTACTTCCCAACTTGGCATCCATGCACTTGTCTTTAACTTCAGTGCTTTGGTTTTCATTATGGTGCAGATGTCTTTGTACAGCTTTTTGTGCTTTTTACCTTTTCTCGTTGCCAGTTTTATTTCCTTTGATAATCCAGCATGCCTTGCTTCACTGATGAGTTCTAATGAATATTTTCTGAAGTCAGATCTGTTTTTTGTGTGCTGCTGTCACTGACTAGCAGCCTTGCAAAACACTTTGTGCCAAAGTACTCTATCAAGATTGATTTAAGATGGGAGGGTGGGGGGGAACAAAGCATTAAAAAACCCGCAAGTTATGATGCAAACGGTATCTGGGGCATCTCCCGTAATAATAAGCACTGCAACTTGATATAAATGTTTGTTTGTTCTTTTTTTTGAACCCCTAAAGTAGTAGTCTTGGAGACTGTGCTGTAATCACAAAACAAACTTTGGAAAACCTGAGTGCTGGTGGCTTACATCAATCTTGGATCACTATTTTAGTAATTTTTTAACCCTTAAATATCTTAAGGATTGCATGTTTGTAATTTTAAAGCTTCCAGAAGAGCTTGAATGTTTGTCTGGTGTATTTTCTGCCTTGTCAGGCACTCGTATGCACATCAGAATTTTAAATTTATTCTTAGTTTGTTGCATCACATCAAAATTGACATTGTTACCATAGGGCTTTTTATGTCTGTAGTCTAAAGGTTGGCTTGCGCTTTATTTTCTGCTTTTTGCTATGGTAAAGTCAGGATTATTCAAGCTGTCTCTGAAGTCCTCTATAGTATGCAGAAAATGAACCTGCTAAATGTTTACCCCATGAAGGTATGGCAGCTAACTCAGTGATGTGTGACATGCTCAGGAATTCGTGCCTGAGTGCTGCACTTCATTCAGACTGACATAAACTGCAAATTCTGTTGTCTAAATGCCAGATTCATTCACTTACCAGGTTAAATCTAAACTTGGGCTGATGTATTTTTTTTTTTTTAAAGAAAAACTGTCAAGGAGTACTGCAAGTTAAGTATCTTGAAATATGCTCCCTCCTCCCCTTTGGGCACAAGAGCTACGGGCAGGGTGGGGGGAAACCTAGGTACCCTGATGCTATCATGCATGAAATCTTGTTGTTTTTTGTTTCATTAAATGCTAAAACTTACCCGTATCTGACAGCCTAGTGTACCCACAGTGATAATTCATCTGTGCGCAATCTGTCACTTTACATAACAGCCAGAATGGTTCAGGACAAAGGACGGAAAGCGTAGCTTGGTGCTGAATTCTTGAATGTGACAGGAGAAGAAAGAAGATCCTTGTACTTCAGGCATTTTTCGGTTGCAGCTAGAGGCTATTTTTCAAAGCAGTAAAAATGTTCCATTGCTTAGTTAATCCAGTTGACTCACAATTTCTTTGTGGTTTCTATTACCTGTAAGTTGTTGACCTACACATAACTGAGCAATAGTTCTAATTACTTGACTGCATTGTAACCAGAATTGGCAAATTTATGGGAATGCTTATGAGAAAAATCACGTGGTTACTGGAATAATAATAACTGCCTCTGCAGTGGTTATGTTTTAACATTTAATTTGATTTCAGTCTGGTAACTGACAAAGCAAATCCTTTGCAGTTTTTCATGAAGGTGATAAATGGAACTGATAAGACTCCTCTGGGGCATAAAACCCCCCAAATAAAAAGGTGATGAGTTGGAATTATGTGCTTTTAGATCAGTGGTATATAAACCATTTTACTTGGCATAACTGGAGAATTAGCATCAAATGAAGCCTGTGAGTGTTGCCTTACTGTAAAGTCATCCCCAGGATTGGGGCTGAAGCATGAGGAAAGGTGATTGGTGTTACCAGAGGTGCAGCTACCTATGGCTTCTCTTCCTGGGCCCAGCAGCATACTTGCTTCTCTGCAGAATGAACCAGATGAATATATTCAGTAGTCCTGCATCATATATATATATATATATATATATATATATTTATATTTGCCTTTCACTTTCAAACTGACTCTGACATGACTTCTTTTAATAAGCAGAGCAAATTACAAGGATTTTAGCGTAAGCTCATGAGGAGGATGCTGGAAAGATAACTGTTTTTACAGTATCTCTTTGTGTGTGGGCATGAGTTGATAGTACAGTTATTTATCTTCATAAATTATATTCAGTGCTTAGATTTGTGTCTCAAGAAATTGACACACACACACACACGTAATCTTAACATTTAATAATCCTTCTGGCTATAAAGGAAACCCAGATTTGAGTCAGGGCAGCATTGGAGCTGAGCGATGTATTGGTCAGATGTGCACAACTTAACTGGACCTTGTTTTTAACTGTCTTGACACAGCCCTTAGTGTGATGAAGCTCCTGTTCAGAGGGCATCTTGGAACAGGAAAGGAGAAAGTAAAGACTGTCCGTGGGAAAGGTTAACGTCACTGCTTTCATCCCTTTCCCACTCCAGCATACTTCAATGTGTATTCATTGTTTTGGGCATCCTGGAAAACACCTGTGACCAGTGCATGTACTCTATACACAACAGTTATGGAGAAAGATTGTCTTCCTAGCTGATGTCAACCGTGTAGCTTTACAGAGGGGAATACAAGGTGACAGAGATGGCAAGAAGGATGTTAAAGAGGGTTAGAAGAAGGGCAGCTTAAAATCCACAAGCCATCAGCTCTCTTGGTGCAGTTCTGTGGGATACAGACTCAGCTGAGCCCGACTGCCATGGGTCAGCCGTGTAGTTTATAGAACGGCCAAGGGAGGCTGTAGGATATGTGATACATAAGATAATGTAACCAGTAGGCTTCATTAGGGATTATTATTGTACTAAATCTCTGACTATGAAAGGATATGTAAGGATGCCACTCAAATTATAATTTCTGTCTTGGTTCAGCTTTCTGGAATTGGTTTTGACTATTTCTCTAGTCAGCTTGATGCTTCGGCTCTTGTAATATTTCATCTTGAATATTGAAGTTATTCAATAATACTGGGTCAGACTTTCTCATCTTAATAGTTGTTGATTGCTATAATTGTTCCCTTTGTTCCTAGCTGACTGTTCCTTGAAAGCCTGTTGAAAGTCCACTTCCTTCTACAAATCATTTCCCCCCCCTTTTTTTTATATGCAGTTGTACCATGTTAGTCTCCACCTGAAGCTTTCAAGAGTTTCTCTGCTTTCAGAGCAAGTGTCCCTCTCATAGGGCCGTTACACCTGTCTGCTTCTTTTCCAAGGACCAGGATCCTGGAGTACAACTGCTCTGCCATCTGAGTGGTCCCACCTCCATGGCTTTTTGGTGGGAGTGAGAGGAGAATGCTCAAATAAGCCATGACTGTTACCAGTTTCCATGCTGTGCTGAGGGAGATGGACTTGATGTAATGAGAGAAACATTTATTGTAAAGTGTAACTTGTCTGCTTCAATCTCCCTGGTGTGCTTTAAAAGGAACATGGTGCTCTGTCTTTACAAGCCAGGTATACCAGGCTCTGGGAAGACCATTTAGAAGTATTCTGCACTGCTTCACAGTTAGTAGCTCTGATGCCCAGTTTAAATTATCTGAATTCCCTCTTGGCTCTGGGAATGGGGAACTAATCCCACTGCACCCCTCGTGCCCAGAAAAAAAAAAAGCATTCTTTCTTTGCTTCATTTCTACCTCCTAACCAAAATACTCCCTTTGTGTGATGGTAGACTTGTTGGTTCTAATAAGTAGGATTGGTTTTACCCCTCCCTCCCCCAAGCCAGACTTTTCTTTTTATCATGTAATACCTGCTTCTCTTGCCATCAGTCGCCTCTTCAGTGCCTTGGCAAGGTACAACAGAAATGCAGCTAAGTAGTAGATGGCCATACTCTGAGCCAACTTGTTTGGCCCTGCCATTTTGTTTCTTACGTAGTCTTACAAGGCAAATCTGCTTGAGGAGACACATCTGACATAGCTTTAGCAGTTAGTGGTAAGCCGAAGTAACATTTGCTAGGTTTGATTTCTGGTTTTGTCTCTGCGTTTTTGTGATCTCGGTCTGATGGAAAAGTGTAACATCAATGCCCGTGCTCTCTTGTGTGGTGAGGGTTCCTGCACACACGCTGCAAGTAGCTGGCTATTTCCATGGTGAGGGTCATCTTCGGCTCTCCAGCTTGTGTGTAGACTAGGAAGGTGAATCTTGTTTACTTCTCTACAGTGTACTGTCGGCAGTCAACTTTTGTTTGCACTGAAAAGCATTCACCATGATAGAGGAAGGAATATGTTTACATTGCTTCAATGTTAATGATGGTACCTATGTAGGTAGGCTCATAGTTACATGGTATAGATGTACTACAACACAGCAAAAATTCCTTATGGTGATCTGTGTTTCTGTGAGGAGGAATATGCAATATTTGAATTTTGGATTGATACATGATGAGTTATTTTTATCTGGTCTGCAGAGGACTCTAATCAGATCAATGTCTGTAATTCCCGTGACTGGCTCTTGTGATAATAGCAGTCAGGGATAAGATTTGCCTGTGCAAAATATTTTTTTGGCAAACCCGGTACTGTTGATTCTGTGTTTAGTTACAGTTGTCACTAAGCACTAAAACTTTGATTTGAGAAATAGTACAACTCAGCTGCCTTTCTCTAAGCAGAATTAGCTGCCACTTTACAAAAAGTGGGAGCAGGCTGAATCGGCTTGAGAGCTGGTGAATTTGGCACTGCTGAAAGAAGATGCATTTGTTTGAGATTTGAAAACATAATCGTGAAGGTTTTAATCTCTCGATGCTTTATGTAACAGAACACCATGTGATCTCAGGATCTGTAGTGTCATCACCGTTCGCCCTTCTTGTTTTTGTTGATCGTGACCAACCACTATTAAACTCTGCAAACTTTGAATAGAAGCAAGTGGATAATCTTTAACGGGCAAGGCTTTGTGATTCTTGAAAGTGCTGTGGAGTTCAGGACCCGTGATTAATAGTGGAATGCTAATGCTAATCTTACAGCTGCCAAGGACTGAGAGGTATTTCTTCTGACCCTCTGTCTGGGGGAAACTAATCGGCAGGTACTAAATAGATACATCAATGAAAGTGACACTTCTCCAGAAACAAGGCTCTGACCAAATAACCATGAAAGTGTTATTCTTGGAACTGGAACGGCATCTAAAGAGGTATTTATAAAGTTTTTAATTTTTAGATTCTTGATTTACTTATCTTCCTCTTTTTTTTTAATGATTTCTTAAACTATTTTGTTTGAGCAAGTACTTAAAAATGTTTCTCCTAAACCAAGGTGCTTGGCACTTGTTAAAACTATTTCAAACTGTTTTCAAGCTAGGAGCATCATACTCGTTGAGAGTACTGTGTCATGCAGAGTGGTTTACTTATTCACTGAAAAGCTACATGTCTTAAAAACTTTACTGCAATATTTTAAATAATCCGTATTATAAAATGTTTGCCATTACAGTGCTTTTCTTTCCTCTTTTCAAAAAAAATGTTCTTCCAGTTATTCCAAATCTTGTCACATAATGCTAAACCAAAAATGAGAATTTTAACATGATTTGAAACTTACTATCGAACAAGTTTGTATTCATTCAAATGTTTTTCATGCATAATACATACTATCTTCTGTCTTGTCACATGTTTAAAGAAAAGTTTAGTTAATCAGTCTTGTTACATGTTTGGAGAGGCATTGAAATACAGCTTAGTCTTCTGCAAGTTACATTTATTAACCTCCTTTTCCGTATAAGCAGTGAAGTATGAAATGCATGTTTTTGATCTGGTTCCTTTCTAGGGTTTAAAAGAAATACCAAGTAACTCGGTGGATAGGAAGAATTATTTCACTGAGTTAAAAATATATGACAGCAGGGGAAAAAAATGCCCTGACTTTTCATGTTACAGTGTTGTTCGGTGTGCAGAAGGCAAATATCCTTCTGTGGGAGGGAGCACAGAATGTGTTCTTTGTAACTTCTGATCTCTGAACTAGTGCTTTTGTTACACCACACCCTTAAAATCCAAAAACCTTGCTCTTATCATATAAATTTTGACAAATACCAATTAATACATTTCACTTGATATTCTTGTTATGTTTGTGGTATTGCCTGTGGAGAATAGCTTTCCTTTGTGAATGGTGCCTCTTTAAAGAATATAAATTTATACATTGGAAAACTTTTTCTAAAAACTCATTTTTAATCAGCAATCGATAGTTTCTGAAAACATGCTTGAACTTTCAAATGAATGTTAAAATTGTACTAAATTAATTCATCTGAAAGCCTAAGGAATGAGCATAATGGAAATCTTTTTATAAAAAAGAGCAATTGAAATACAATGACAACAGGTATGTTACGCTTGAGCAGTGTGTGTATACAGCAATGACCTGTGTCATCATATAGTACTGAACAAGAAAGGTAGTATTGAGAAGATTGTTTCCTACCACGAACCAATCTATTCCACAAAATGTATAATGAAAAAAGTGTGATGGAGTAGACGTGTGATTTTTCTTTAACCTTTCTGCATTGAGATGTTCTGCTATAACTGATTTTTACTGATACACATAGCAGCATGATGTAGCACCTCTAGTCATAAACCAAAGTCTGCATCTGTTAACACTACACAAAAGTTTGGATGATTTCTCCTGTATTCTTATTCGGCAAGCTACTTCCTGTTTACGTCTCACTTCTTTTTGTTTCCTCTAGTTTCTCTTGCAGAGATGCCGGTTTTGCTGTAGTTGTTTTTCTGTGAATTAAGGCTGGCTGACTGTCACGTAACCATAAATTGCAAATGAAGGAGAAACTTTATGCTTTCTTGCAGCTGTTCTTGGCTAATGTTGCATATGGTTATATTTTTCTTTCCAAAACTGACCCTACTGAATGCATGGGCCAAATCCAAAGAAGCATTTGGCTTTCTCTGGGTTAGACACAGAATCTCGTTTGAGAGAGTGTGCCAGCTGTGTGTGGCTTTCTGGAGGAAAGAGGAGCGATTCCCAGGTTAGGCATCTCATTTAAAACTTTCAGGATACTGACGCAGTTGGTGGATCTTTCCCCACTTGCAGTCCTTTGTCAAGGGCAGTTTACAGCATACTAAGAAGGGCTTTTTCTCTTAATAAAATTAAATACTTTATACTTTTTTGGTTTAAGTCTGGCTGCCAGAATGAAGCCCAAGATCTAGAGTTTAGGCACTGGAGCTCTGCCAAAGTGCTTTGGAAAAGTGATCCCTAATGTCTGTGTGCTACTGGGGAGCTGTCTAGCACTAGGCAGCTGGAAATGGCCATTATATGGGTATGCAGGAGCATCTGCTTCTCTTGTAGTGCAGACTGCAGACAGGTGGCTGTGTCCACTTGAGATCCGCGTATTTCAACACCTCTCCATATTCATACTGAAAAAATGGCGTTGTGGCATCTTCCGTATTTCTTTTTGAAACTTGGTTGGAAATGCAGATGATGTGGGCCTGGCAGGGGGAACTAAGATGCTTCAGCCTCTGGTTATGGCATCAGCTGGAAGAAGGGGGTTGCTAGGTGTACCTGCCAACCCATGGCATAATTAAGGTGGGCTGTAGTTGGTCAAAATACAAGAGCAGTACTGAAGGCAAGGACAAAAACTTCTGTATGTCTTGCGCTATTGTATTCAGGTTATCCTTATCTGGACTTCAGTAATTTCAGGTTGTTTAAAGCATACCTTAGTGAAGGGCATCCAGTCTCTATCTGATGATATCAAGGGATAGATATCTATCTATATATCACTATATTTATGAACTAGTCTTTCTTACTGTTTTTAAAAGGCAGGCTTTAATTCATCATTAAGCAAATATTAAATAGATGCACTCTAATATGGAAAATGAAAACAAAAATCTGACAGCCCCTGAAACCTAATGTTTTCCCTATTTAAAGGTAATTGTTCACTCTAGTTAAATCAGGTCTCAGTCCTTTCAAGGATCCTTGAGATCTTTCAGTCCATTAGTGTAAGTAAATTCCCCCAACCCCAATCTCTGAGTCGGTTCAATGGTTCTTTTCTACCCTTTTCAGTTTATCAACAGCTTGTTTTAAGATGCTGAGTTCTTCAGAAATGGGGCTGAAAAACAGGTTTGGGCAAACTAATTCAAGACAGGAGCTTATCTCAGTTGCACCAGTGCTACCCTGTGACTCAAACACTCACTTACAAATATTTTTGTTTATAGCTTTCATGATTGCTTGTACTTGAACTGCTGATTGGTGTTACCTGCCCAGAGCCTCTAGCAACAATTAGTAGTTGCCAGGAAGAGTCAGAGAGGAATTCCCCGGTTCAGTACCTTGTGTGGGAGCAGGCAGTGCCTCCCTGGATGGGAGGCTGCCTAGGGTGGTTTTTGGAAGAGGTGACTTGTCCTCTGTGCTTGGTAGGACACTGCAGCAGTGGTTTCCTGGCTCCACCAGTGAAGCTGGAAGCGGGGCTTTAAATCCTGTCTCGCAGCAGGGGTTTTCTCTCCCTCCTATAATTTGACAGCAGTGTGGCAGCTCACCGTGTTGATGCTGTAGAAGGGTGGCCATTGGGCATCTGGGCTAACACCCAGTGTGAGAATGAGGAAACGTACCTGGGAGCTGTTTTGGACTCCCATGTGTTACTAAGTGGGTTACTCGTCTCAGACTTCTGATACTGGGGTTTTTTTTTGTGGCGGGTTTGTTTTGTTTTGAGGGTTTGTTAAAACAACAAACTTTTTTTTTAAAGCTACAAAGGTTCAAGGTGTCATCTTAATGACAGTGGTTTCTGGAGGATGAGGTAATTGTTTTCAAGAAGTGTTAGGTGCCTGACACAGTATATACGTGACCTCAGACCTTGTTTTGTACGAAAGACTCTTGGAACAGCTAATGAGCCATATTTTCAGTGGATATCCACTAGAAAGTAGGCATCAGCAGTATGAGGGAATGGACTGGGCTGCTTCATAAACAGGATGCCACTCCATAAATTTAGCCAACTCTGCATAAAGATGGTTACCTGGTTATTGAATAGGTATGAAATAATATGCTGTAATCTTTCCTTCGCAAGTTGTGTATTAAAACATTGAGTAGATCTTCTGTTTGCAGAATGTCTGGCGCAGGGGTGGCTAAATGTCAGTGGTGTCTGCCCAGTGTGGCCACCACAGACCCGACGGTCTCGAGGTACTTGCTGTTTACAAAGCTAGAAGATGCAGTCCTGTGGCAAAGGAGGACTTTCTACTGCCTGAGTCTCCTCTAGAGGAGCAGTAGTGTACTGAGGAAGGCTGAATCCCCCCCTGAAGGAGAATGGGTCTTCTGTAGGGGATGTGGACCTATGCCAGCCCTTTGCAGTCTCTGGCCTAGAAGGTGCTCCAGGGACATGTTCAAAATATGCTGAGCCGGCACATCTGTTCTGACTGTTCTCTTTGGTTTGCAGTGTGGCAGGGTTACAGGAAAGAAGTGTTGTGCTAAAGTGGGTGATACATCTCTAAAGCCATAAAGCACAGTCGGGTCAGATTAAAATATCTATTCATCTGTCTTCAGGTATCTTTTAAAGTAATTTTTAAGCACACTTCATTTCATAGTTTTATGTATTTTCCCAGGTATCTTGCATTCTATTTCAAACCAGTATTGCTTTACAGTTCCTTCAGCGAGGAAAGCTTAAATGTTTTTTATGGGGAGATACTCTGTTGGGATTTCTGCAATCGTGAGTCAGCAGGACTTGTGTCTCCTTAAGTCACTGAAGCTATATCTGGATTAAGAAGCCTGAGAGTAGTTTCCCACTCCAGTGTCTAGCTGTACCTGTTTCTCAATGCCGTACTGAGTTAAAAGCATGGGCATACATCAGATTCCTCTCATATCCTCATTTCCACAGGAAGCGGGGTGGGGGGGAGAAGCACAGGCTGGGCAGGAAATCATCCAGCAAATGCCCAACGTGGTGGTTGATAAAGGCAAGTGAGACTTTGGGATATACCACACTGTGCAATAAATCTGGTAAATCAGGTCACATTCTTGCACGTCTCTGGAAATTCCCCCCACGCTTCCTGAATGGGTGGTGGTACATGGGCTTTGATTTCTATAAATGAAAGTTTCCACTCAGGTATAAAAATACCTTAAAACACATGAGAATTATTTCAGCCTGTTGGCTGAATTCTGCTTGGATGGAACAGCAGCTCTTGAATTTTTCCTAGATTTTTTAGGAAGTCACCAAAAGATGATAAACTGTGGGTTCAGGCACAACTGAAGTAGAGTGTTTTGACCACTCAGAAATCAGGAAATATGGTATTACAAATTTGTGTAATATACACACATTAGAGCCGGGGGAGTTAATCTGAAAGCCATTCACCTGCTTGTTCGTTGATATTGGTAATACCTTTGAAGCCATTTGCCAGTGACTGCGAAGAGACTGAAATTGTAGGGGTGTAAATGGACAACTGGATAGAGGGTCTGTCATCTTAGCGTATTTGCTGAGGAAGAAAAGTGGCGTTGAACTCTCACCTTACTGTCTTTATTCTACTACATGTGTAACCCAGTTGCAATGTTGGGGGATTTATTATTGTTTAACAGGATGGCCTTAAAAATGGTTCTGCACAACAGGGTGGTAATGAGTGATCTGCGACGACAAAAGCCGAGCAGTGGCGGACCTTCATCCTCGTTCACGGCAGATTGGATTCCAGGTCCCGGGTGCTCCATTCCCGCACTGCAGTCTTACCTTACGTTTTGTTTCCGTACTTTTCTCCTTTGATCATCATTGACTATTTTTAATAATTTCCGTAGAAGCTGGAGTAGGGAACTTCATTCCGAAGTTCCTGAAGACCATAGGACAATGCTGGTTAATTGGAGGGGTTTTGGCTTTGTTCCTGGCAACTTTGAGTTGGCTTCTAGTATGATATACTTCTGTGGGAAATACAGGCTTAATTTCAAGTGTTGAATCGAAAAGTGGCCATCAAAGGGAAAACGATATTCAGTGAGAAGTGTAGGCCAGCTGTTATGCCATATAAATAATTTCTTAATAAGTGTGACTAAATTATTAGCTGATCCAAGATTTTCAATATAGTT
Source organism: Aptenodytes patagonicus (assembly GCF_965638725.1). Classification (NCBI taxonomy): domain Eukaryota; kingdom Metazoa; phylum Chordata; class Aves; order Sphenisciformes; family Spheniscidae; genus Aptenodytes; species Aptenodytes patagonicus. The sequence continues at coordinate 194,416,626 of NC_134949.1, read as the reverse complement.
TCAAGGGGAACAATTAGAAAAAAGGGGAGGAGGTGGGAAAAGAGGAAGGAAGGGATTAAGTGGTTAAAAAAAAAAAAGCATAATGGGTGTAGGCTTTACAGGGGGCTGGGAACGGGAAATGGAGGGACGCAAGGTCCTTCATGCCCCCCTTCCACAATTAGCACCAGTCCATAAGACGTAGTACTCCCACTTTATGTGACTTGGTGTGACTTTTCCGCAGCCTTAAGGAAATAGAAGATATTAAGAGTTTAAAAAATAATAAAAGATGACCCTTCTCAGTTACGACTTAAATTGGCCATTTTTTAAATTTGATGACTAAATCCCACTGTGTGCTATCAAGGTAGCGTGGGGTGGGTGGGTGTCAGCCACTATCCTGGAGTCCCTCCTGGGCTGTCAGCCCCCTGGGTCAGAGGTGCTGTTTAATATAGAGAACTTCAGCTTTCCAAATGCTCGTTGTGTCACTGTGCCAAACCACTTCCTGTACTTGCTATGTTTTTTTTGTTATGTTAGGTGTAACTTGAAATGCTCCAGTGACTCTTTCCTCCGCTCTTCATTTAATTTTGGAGTACATGGTTGAAAAACGTTGTTGTACAGTTAGAACAAGTGGGATTAAATGCTAGTGTAAGTGGCTTTTACTCTGAGGTGTTCTCCTTGGCTTTGAGAAAAGCATTGCCCATGAAAGCTACACATAAGACCAGGGAATTGAACGCTCTTTTTATGAGTTAAATCTAAAACTTAAACCAAATTTCACAAGAAGGAAAAATGAATTTCAGCTCCGTGGTTCGGGTAGTGAAATTTAAAGATTGTAACATTTTATCACTTTTCTACATATGCTGCTTTATGGCACTAACTGTTTTTTCTCCCCTTCCATCCTGGGGACAGTGATAGCATGCAGAGTGATGTTGTGTGCCACTTTCTGGAGGAAAGAAAATCAATTCCTGCTCAGATGTCTCACTTAAAAATTTCAGGATGCTAACACGGTTGGTGGATCTTTTCCCACTTGCGGTCCTTCAGCAAGGGCAGTTTATGGGGTACTGAGGAGGGCTTTCACTTTTAATGAAGTTACATATTTTACACGTACTCATTTTAAGCTTGGATATGAAATTAGGGAAGCCTGTGATTCCCAAACTAGATGTTACTGCAAATGTATAATTCTTTAAACTTACGTGGTGTAGCATCTGGATGCAATTTCAGGTTTTGAGTTATGATAGACCTCACTTGACTCTGTGAGGAGACTTTGAAACTCAATGAATGTGCACAGAAATAGGGTCCTTCATCCCAATCGCATTGCTAGATGGGCATCTACGGATGATCTCAGGAAAGGGGATACCACACGTCCTTCTCCACGCATCAAAATTGCTATAAGATGGCTCGTATTTCCTTGAAGAGTTCTCTCCGACCAGTGAAGAGTGGATTATCTGTGTTTGCCTATATCCAGGTACTTGATACAGACCTTACGTTTTGTTTTGTCAGCATTAAAATTGGTAGAATCATTATAATTCTCATTAAAAACAACTGGGATTGACTTAGCAATTAGTTGCCTGTAAAAGAAAGAGAATATCCTCAAAGGAGCCAGTGAGAACCTCTCCTTGTTTGTCTTTTGATCTTAGACGGTTATCTTCTGGCTTTTTAAATGCAGCCTTCTGTCTCCTGTGCAGAGCGCACAGCATGATACTTCTGTGTATGCATTGCGATTAGAGATACTGGCAGGTTATTTCCAGAACCCCAGTAGGTTCTTTCCGCTGAATATTTATTTAGTTATGCTTGCACATCTGGAAAAAAAAAAAAAAAATTACAAATCTAGTACTTCATTTCACTAGCATCTTGCGTAGCTTTCCCTTTTTTCTGTTTTTCATGGAACTAAACTCCAATTCCTGGCAAACAAAATTATAGATGCAAATAACTTTGCTATGGAGGAGGAAAAGCACACATTTAGGAAAACTGATAGAGTAATATCTGGTAGCAAGAGGTTCTTCCATTTAGCAGAGGTATGTAAATTGAAATCTGCAGAATTCGAACTAGAAATAAAATACGTGTTAGCCTTTAGAGCTGAGCAATAAGTTCTCGATGGCTTGGTTTCTTTAAATCAAGATCCTAGCTACAAGTTTGGGGCTGGAAAAGGAAGTTGGCTGAGATTCTGTGATCTTTATTTAGACTAGCTGAAAGTGATTTCTTTTTTTTTTTTTTGATCCTTAGTCTGTTAAAAAAATAATTGACTTACTGTGGGGGGAAAAAACCCATCGGGCAGCTTCTCCAGCCTATCTTGTACCTTTACTGAGAAGAAGAAAAAAGTCATGGCCTATTGAAATAAATAATCCTTTAGTCCTTGATGTCACCTGCAGCCACAGTTTCCTCTTTAGGTTATTAGCTTGGACCAATTTTATGTAAGTTTGATACGGGGGGGGTTGGGGTGTGTGTGTGTGCTGTTGATACACAAATAGTTTTGAATTTATGAATTTTAAGGCAGAATAGTACTTTGCCATTTATTGACTATTTTTAGATGCCAAGTGAAATGTAAAGTCAGATGTCATGTAGAATCTAATTACTGTAGTCTTTTCTTGAGTAATTAACAGATTATTTTTTTAACCTCTTCAGTACTTTTTATTTTGTAGTTGAAAACTGTAGTTCAAGTCTGCAGGATCTGAACCTGTCTATAGTGTAAGATGAAAGTGTGCTGTGACAGAAATTGCTGTTCTCTAATACAGTTTCTGGTTGTAGTCTCTTTGCAACATAGTCAAAAGACGAAATTTATTTTAAGTTCAGGAGATGCTTGTCTAGGGCTTTTAATGTTGGCTTCTGAAGGGAGCATACATTGACAAGGTACTTGAAAGCTAAATTTTTTTAAGTGAAAGAATTTTTTTAACGCACACACAGAAATTTGCCAACCAGACTTGCATAGAGACAAAATGATTCTGTGTTGCAGCTTACCTCATTATGTGCTTAAGATGAAAAGTGTTTTTTCAAGTGCTTAGCATGATTAAATTGAAACAAGAGGAAATTATTCAGTGGGAGAAACAGGATTTAAGAACTGAAACACTACAAAAGGTGAAGCGTGCTAAAAAGTCTTTGACTACCATATATGTTTCAACTTATGCAGTTAATTTATTTGAGGATCAAAGATGCTGGTGAGCTACTTGTTTCACACTATACTGTATTCTGCCCTGCTCGTTTCTCAGTAACCCATCTTGAGTCTTTTTCTATTACTTTATGCAGTTTGTGAACACCTGGGGTGCTCCATAGACATGCAGGCTTCCAAAGCATGTGTGATCCTCGGTGTGAGGGCACTCTCGAGAAATGTCCCTCGTCGGGTGTCTAACAGGGGCATGAATCCATCCAGCCCCAGAGCGACTTTGCACAGATGAGGAATTCTGCAGCCTTTCTCACTTCTGCTCCCAGGAATGTAAAATCGTAAGCTTTTGCAGGAGGAGTTCATGTCTAATATCGTGTAATATCTGTTAATGAGGTGTTAAAGAGATGTAAAGAAGAGTAACAGTCATCTTGACTCCCTGCTAATGCTGTAAGGGAGGGTGAGTGAGCCAAAACAACATAATCTGAGTGAAGTGTATGTTGAATGTCGTGGTGGAGGAGGCAGGAAGGGAGACAAATAGATGAGCGAGCAAGGGAAAAGGGAGTTCGGAGGATTATTTGCCTTAGATCTTCTATAGAAAATTTTATTTCATAAATAATACATATTGAAAAAAAACAACAGCAAAACCTCAACCTTTAAATACAGTGTTGAGTCTCTGTCCTTGTCAGGCAGACGACGGGGTGTTGAGGCGAGAACATCGGAGATCAGTGGCGCTCTCCCCCTCCCCAGTTTTGGGGATGAAAGTAGTACATGTCATCTTTTTTATTTCCTAGATGATCTGCAAGCTCAGAGCTTTCTCTGCCATAAAGGGAGACTTATGGTTTGCTTTCTTACAGGGGGGCAAGGCAGAACATGCATGTTAATATGCAGTCCTACTTACGCAGCTGACAGCTTTCTGTTGAATCACAACTCAGCTTATAGGCATCTAAAAATAAATGAAGGAATTTGCCAAAAGCCCACCGAAGTTAATGGAAGATGGTTAATGAGTTCAGTGGGAATTGGTATCTCTATCTCTTCTTCATGAAGATACATTAATACAGATTAGAAGAAGGCAATGTTATTTATTGTTAATTTAGTCTAAGAATCGTATCATTTTTCTGTCATAAGTAGAATGATGGCATTTAATAATTATCATTATGGCAGCACCAACAATCATCCTGGAATGCGTCCATGATTCTATTTTTACATGTACAAACAAATGTTTGCTGTCTGTCCTGCAACAGCAAAGCAGCCATTTCAAGGGTATGTCTGTTCAGGCATGCGAGTTTGCTATCTTAAGCGAGTTATTTTATAAGGACCTGATTAGCAGAGATAGGACTTCTCGCTTTTTACACCTAATTTGCCCTTTTCTGATTAAGAGCTTCAGGGGACCGAGATTGCCCCTGAGCTTGTGTCCAGCTGCAGTTTCGTTAATTCTAATGTCTTGAGTAACTGCCCTGACAAGGAGTCACTTGAGACATTACTGATTTTTCAAGCCCAACCCTTCACAAAACTTTAATTTAGATCAAGTCCAGGGCAGAAGTTGATACAGATTCCAATACAGATGATGTGCTTTTGGAGCTGTTTATTAAATGGCCCACTTGATCACTGGACACGATGAGTACCATCGTGTGTAGTACATCACCTCTGCAAAGAAAGTGGTAAGTTGAAGTGTACATACAAATGTATGGTGACTGGTGTTTATCCTTCAGGAGGTGGGAAGCTGGAGCCTGATGCATATGTTTTAATGTGTTGCTTCTAATTTACTTGCTATTAAGTTTGCAAGTAAGTACAGGCAAGGTTTGGGTTTGTTTGTTTTTGGTTTTTTTTTTTAAAGGTCCTTTAATTTTCAGCCTGTTAGGCTCTATCCTGTGCAACTTCCCCAGATATACCTGAAGGGCAAGATGAGAGCTGTGCCCTTGCGGGATGTGCATCGTATGTGGTACCGGGAAAGCGGCTATGAGAAGCTCTTATTCTTAAATGTGACCTCGGGAATAGGATTAGTTTGTACTACTCTGCTGGCATTATTGAATGAAAGAATAGTAGACTAGGACAACATAAATAAACTAAGAAGGATGATGCAGATACGCAAATGCTAAATTTAGCTTTAAGATGATTATTCCGTGCCTCCTGGCTTTCCTGCTTCTCTGGGAGCAACACCTGTGACATGTATGGGACTTCTAGTTCTTGGAGAACTTTGCTGTAGAGAATTGAAGAGGTTTTTGACTTTTTTTTTTTGTACCTTTAAGTCATGTAATGCCTGATGAAAGTGCAGGTCTAGAGAATAGTGTTTATTTAGAGGTCGGCTGTTTCTTGTGGCAGTATTTTGTGGTAGTCTAATTCAGCCTTGGGTCTCCTCCTAAACTGCTACTGGTAGAGAGGATCACTTGCGCTGGCTGTGGCTGTGGTGGCTGTGTTCCGTGACACGAGAGCGTAACATTTGGTGAGAAATACACCACAGTTAGGTGGGAGGATAATTTTTCCTACATTATTAATGCATGTGCTGCAACTTCTAAGACCGTAAGTGCTGTATGGTACGATCTAAAAATGAGTGAATAGGCATTTTCCTTGTTACTGTAGAGGAGTATCAGCTGGCTTGCTAGAAATCTGCAGGTTTGTGCTGTGCGTGCTCTTTGTGGATGATCTGATGGCTGAATATTTTTTTTCATAAATGGTTTTACGGGCTGATAAGGCCTGTGTAAGGGATAAAGAGGGATCGTTGCTGCTTTAGCAGATCTGTAGGAGTCTGAAACAGTTTTATCCGCAGTGTGCATCAGTGTATTTATGTGCGTGCGTACCTTGCTTTTGCCGCCTTTCACAGGCGAAGCGGGTAGAGCTCTATCGGGTACGGGTTTCATTCTCCCGGGCTAAAATCTGCCGCGCCGCGGGCAGCGCCCGAATCTCCGGGCGGGGGCCAGTGGTACGGACAGGTGGACCTCGCCCCGGGGCGGGCGGCCGTGGGAGCCGGCGCTAATAATCACCCCGCGGGGGCCGCCCCGCGGGACTGCCGCCGGGTGCGGCGGGGCCCGGCCAGGCCCGGGCGGCGCTGCCGTGTGCCAATAGGTGGCGGTGTCGGCGCGGCAACGGGCGGCCCCTCGCGGCGGCTGGCAGCCCGCCGGGCCGCGCTGGGCTTCCCCGCCGCTCCCGAGCTCCTTTAATTATTATTATTGGTTTGGTTTTTTTTTCAATTCCCCCTCCATTCTGGCGGGTGGAAATCGGCACGCCGAGCCGCACTGCCGCACCCCGCGTGTCGGGGTTTCACGGGTGAGGGGGGCAGAGCCTGGCCGCCCCCGCGCGCGGGGCCGTCCCGCGTGGGTGCCGCGGGGCGGGCAGGGCGCTGCCGGCCCGGGGGGCTGCGCGGCGGGGGGAGCGCGCCTAATGAGATGCGGCGGAGGGGGGGGGGCGGGGCCCTGGCGGCGGCGCAGCCAATGGGCGGCGGCGCCGCCGCATAAATTATGGGGGGGCCGGGATGGCCAGGTTTTGTGCGGCGCGGCGGAGCGCTGACCTCGGAGCTGGCCGAGCGCAGCCCCGCGCCCCGCAGGGTCCCGCCGCCCGGCCCCGCCGCCGCCCCGCCGCCCGGCGGAGCTGCCCCGCCGCCCGGCGCTCGCACAGACGCACGCGTCCGGAGAGAGGGAGACCTGATTTCTCCGGGGAGCGTTTCTGGCCGCGATTGCATGAATGCCGAATGTTGTAGACCGGTGGCAATGGATCTAGGAGTCTATCAACTAAGACACTTCTCAATTTCTTTCTTGTCGTCCTTGCTGGGCACCGACAACTCGTCCCTGAGGCTCGACAGTAGGTAAATAAGTGTTGTGTCCGAGGGGCTCTGCCGGCGCGGCGGTAGCGGGGCAGGTGAACGCCGGGCTGGCTCCTTTGTCCGGGGGAGCCGCAGCGGCGGCACCGGGCCCCCGCCTCGCCTCGCCTCGCCTCGCCTCCCCTCCCCGGGGGGGACGGCGTCCCCGGCGCGGAGCGCTTCTGCCGCAGCCTGCAGTTAAGCTCCATCTTTGTGGTCCGTTGGGGGGGAAATGTCGGGATACTTGATCCGGCTGCAGGCGGGGGTTCGGGGCGGCTTCACAGGTTGCTTTGCTGCATTGGAGCATCCCGGTGAGGCGGCGGCGGCAGGGCAGCGTGAGGATGACTTTCTCAGCCAACTGGCTACCAATGCCCGCGTCTCTTGTCTCTTAAATAATTCAGATGCTGCTAATGTTGTAATTTTTTTTTTCTCCCTTTCTTTCTCTCTTGCAGCTCCTCTGGTGCAAGCGTGGTAGCTATCGACAACAAAATCGAGCAAGCGATGGTACGTACCGATTGGGGGATAAAACCTTGTTCGTCTTTAAAGCGGTAAACAATATCGGGATGCGTCGGGCGATGGTTAACCCCTGCGCGGACGCGTTTTTATAGCGGGGCCGAGGAGGGGGGGGGGCACAGGTTCGGTTTCGGGGGCTTTTTTTCGGCAGTTGTTGTTTTATTGATCAAAGGCTTCCCGCGGGGAGGAATGCGCACGTTTCTCTCGATGCCGGGGAGGGAATGACGGCATCGCTTTTGGCTCCTGCCTCCCCAAACGATTGATCCCGGCTCCATGCGGCGGGGGAGGGTCGGCATTTGGTTGGGGGGTGTGGGGGTGTGGTGTGTTTTGGGGTGCTTTTCATCTTAATTTTGTAACTCAGCCAAGCGCATCCCGCTCCGGGCCCACCCCTGCCGGACGGGCGCGTCCCCCGCGGGCTGCAGCCGGGGCATCCTCCGCCGCTGTGCCCTTCTCCCGGCGGCCGGCGCGGGCGTCGCGGTTCCCGGAGCCGGCGGCTCCCCCTCGGGGGCCGGCCCGGCCCCCGCCCTGCCCCCGGCGCGGTCCCGCCGCGCTGCGCCTGGGGCCCGGCCGCCCTTTGTTACTGGAGCGGTGCCTGGAGCCGTTCTCACGGGAGCCTCTGCCGACTGTTGCTAGGCAAACTCCGAGCCTTTAACTCCCGGCTATAAATAACTCGGCCGCTCATTGGCCGGGGCGCGCTCTGACGTCACCCGCGGCCGCGCACGGCCGGCGGGAGGGAGGGAAATGCGGCAACCTGCGCCGAGAACTGGCTGCAGCCGGTGCGCGGGGGGCGGGGCCTGGCGGCGGGGCGGGGCCGGGATGCGGGGGCGGGGCCCGCCGCCTGCCTCGGGGCCGCACGTGTGCGGCGGGGCCGGAGGCAGCGGGTTGTGACAAACTCCCGCCCCCCCCCCCCCGCCGTGACCGTCCCCGGCTGGGGTGGCCGAGCCCGGGCACGTCTTGGCCGCTGCGAGGGAGAGCTTTGCCCAGCCCGACTCCCTCCGCTGAAGCGCTGCTGGCCGTGGGGCTGGCCCCGCGGGCATGAGCAGGGGGCTGATGGCCCTTGCTGGGATGCTCTCCTGCCCCGGAGCAGAGCTGGGTTCGGGCCGGCTCCCTGTAGGTGGATCCGCTGCACCCCCAGCTGAGGTGAGTGGGAGCCCAGGCCTGGCGCTGGGCTGCTGTCCTAATGCATGTACTCTTTTGTGTTTCAGGATCTGGTAAAGAGTCACTTGATGTATGCGGTAAGGGAGGAAGTGGAGGTCCTCAAAGAGCAAATCAAAGAGCTGATAGAGAAGAACTCCCAGCTGGAGCAAGAAAACACTCTGCTAAAAACACTCGCCAGCCCGGAGCAGCTTGCCCAGTTCCAAGCACAGCTGCAGACTGGTTCCCCGCCTTCCTCTTCCCAGTCACAAGGGACAACACAGCAGCCTGCTCAGCCGGCATCACAGGGGTCAGGGCCTTCAGCATAGTTCAAGATGTCGTTGCCATCGTGATCGCTGGCCTCTGGACTGCCCAGAGCAAGAAGGACTAGCGGGGATCCGCCACAGCCACCCTTCATCCATTTCAGTGCACATTGCAACGCAGACTGAGGACTCCATGCCCTGCACACATCAGGAGAGGCTTCTCCCCCCTGTATTACGTACTCATCTGTCTGTCTCTTCCCTCACTTCCCCCTTTGGCTTGAAGGAGTCTTTGTTCTTAGGTTGACTGAATAAAATAAACTTCTTCCAGAGAATTAGCACAAGTACACTGGGGACTTGAGCAGCTTCTGCAAATGGCTGAGAAATGAAGCTGCATGCCTGAATTTTTTTGGTTTGTTTTTAAATCTTCCACTCATCCAGTGATATAACTGATACAAGTGCTTTTTCGAGCTTGGAAATATGAAGAAATAGACTGGAGTAAAAAGTGATGGCTCAATCCCCCATAGTGCACTGGGGTTCCAAAGTGAGGACTGGTGCATAGGATCTTAAGAGGAATAGGGAGAAAGGTAAATTCAGTGTTTAACACTTAATTGTCACCTGAAACCTTAAGTGCAAATATCTGCACCGTTTTCTGAAGCAGTGGACAGGTGCATAAAGCTGTATTATATATAGAAAGCAGGTAGGTGACGTACAGTTGGGTCATAGGATAATTACAATGAAGGTTATTTGCCTACTGTATATTTGTGTATTTAGTGTAATTACTTTGTAAAATAGAAAACTGTAACTATTTAGGTTGTACAGATTGAAGTTTAGTTGTTTCATTGGCTGATCTGAAGAAGTTTGGAAAGTTGTTTTTTTTTTTTGATGCTACATAAATAAGAATGCACCTACGCAACTGTTCAGAATTTGGCAGATTTATGCTGTTTGTGTAACTTCTGAAGTTCCCTGGCTGCTGATGATCTTGAAGTAAATCTTTGTTCATTGTAGTTTGGTTCAAGACAGGAAAAACCACTCCAAAAATTATCAAACCCTGTGCTAGCAAAGAATTAAAAAAAAAAAAAAAAAAAAAAATTGGACTTCCCAGTATGGATTTTTTGCATATGATCTGTATAGTAGTATGCATATGTTTTTGTGCATGTTCTCTAAACAGTTGTAACACGTCAATGTATTTAACTGTTGCACTTGTCAACTTTCAATAAAGCATACAATGTTGATAAATCACTGTTTGTATATTGTACTAATGTCAACTGCAGTTGCTTTCAACATGTTGCAATGCAGTTTTACATGAGCAGTGAGGTCAGGAAGCATAGGTCTGGGTGCAAGATCCTGTCTGCCGGCTTCAGAGCTTTCTCAAAGTTTCAGCTAAAAATGCAGCTCCTGCTTTCCACAGTTTCTTAAAAAGGCAGCGGGTATGAAGTCAAAAATGAAGGAGGGAGGAGTAAGGGGCCTGACTAAGAGGAAAACTCCTTGTTTTGGTCCAATCCTACACAGTCAGGACTGTTGGGTGCCTTCTATACGTCGAGTAGTAGATAAGCAGGAGCACAGACTTCTGCTGTATGATCGGCCGTAAACGTATAAATCTCGTGCAACAGTTGTTCCCTAGCGGCAAACTGCCCCCTTGCCTGGGCACGCGGGTCATCCCGTGCTGGCAGCAGCTCTGGATGAGCTGAATTTGGGATGAGAAAGGCAGTGGGCATTACAGCTTCCCCAGCAGGTCAGCCATAGCGCCGCCTTCTCTCGAAAACTTCTAGTGATGAGACCAAGCTGAAATCTCGATGTCCAAGAATTTCTCACTTTCATCTCCACAGCTCTTGCCTTGATTATTTCATAATTTTATTTTTTGTGAGCTGAAATAGTGCAAACTTTTATTATTTCTGCTTTGTGAAAGTGTTGAGGAGGATTTCCAGTCCCGCGCGAAGACAAAACTGTTTCCCTTCAGTTTGAAAAAATACTTTTTTCCTCTTTAGCCATGATCATTAAAATATAACCGAATCTAAACCTACAAGTTTCTAGGTGAGAGACTACAGATATGGTGTGATAGTGGGCAACTGGGGGAGCGAAGGAATTTGCGGTTTTACAGTGGATTCTGTTCACTGGTGTTAAGGATGTGAATCTTGGATACTTACAGTATTCACAATTCACGGGATAAAACGGTCAGTCCTTTTGAGGAGTAGTAGGACAGTACTTTGACCGTGAAAGTGGTGTCCTAAAATTTGAATACAAGGAATTAATCTGACTTAAAATGTAAGAGTTAATTACAAAGGTTTTTATATGGTCTTGCATAACTGCTTACTCCATATAATGAAAGTTGGGAGGTGCCATCCTTGTGGAACTTCATATTGAGAATAGTCAGGTATAGCAGAGGGAATGAGAAGGCTGAGGGTTCAAAGGTGGGAGAGAACACCTTTTTGTGTGATTTATAGCTAAATTCTTGCTTTTGGGTACTCGTCATGCAGCAGTTCAGGCACTGCTTAGCTGTATCACGGCGCAAGCAGTTGCATTACCTCTATTTGGATTAGTATATCCAAGTGCGTGCATGAGTGTGTGTCTCTGTGGGAGTGTGAACTTTAATTCGTAGTTTGTGTTCTTGAGATTTCAATATATAATTTAAGAGTGTTCCTAATGAGGAAACGCCAGAGAGAAATGCGAGATGCTTTTTTTGATGGATTAAGCTAAAATTAGAAATTGATGATAGCCTTTGTGGCAGAACAGCACTTGAATTATCTGGATCTGACAAAAGGAATGCTAATTTTGGTGCTTTTTAAATGGCTTAATTGTCTCCAGTTGCCTTTGTATTCTGAATGTCTCTTTAGCACTTCCAGGCCATAACACTGAGTATATAAAAAAAGTCCATCTTAACATGCAGATAGGCTTTTTCACCCGCTTCACTGACCGAAATTCACAAAGAATTATTTTTTTGTTTAAAAAAGAAATTGACCTCTGGGTTTATTTCTTTTACTTTGTTTAAAGAACAGCCTGAGCATGTTCTAAATCCAAGATTATTTTTTTTAACTGTTCTTTAATACAGTATCTGGAAGTCTGAAGGTTTTTGGTTAGGTAATACATTGATAATTTTAGTACACTGTGCTTCAGTGTTGGCAAATCTGATCATTTAGTCTTAGGTACCGAATAGCTTTAAAACTACGGAGCCAGCTTTTGGAGCTGTTTATTAATTGCTAAAGTTAGGCAGAGCAATGTTTTGTTGCTGAGCTGATTTTAGCAATAGCTCTGTCAAAACTGCAGCCTCTCTCCATGAAACGGATTCAAATTGACTAAAATTGCACTTGAGACCCAAACAAAGAGTAGACATTTCAGTCGGTTGTGTTGTAATACTTCTGGAATGAATTGTTTTGATTTTTGCTTTTGTTCTAGAACAAATCATTTTTCAGAGCACTTTAAATCAAATGTTTGTCAAGAGTATCGTCTTTTTCCACCAGAATTTTTCTTTGTACAAACTCTGAGATGCTCAGGTTTTCATCCACAGTGAGAATCAAATTAAATGTAATCTGTCTTTTGTATGTCAGGCTTTTTATTCTCTGCATATCTCCAATTTGGTAATTCTTCAGGCTATATTCAAGCGGTTTGTCATTTAACTTCTTGTTGACATTTAGCTGCGCAGTTGCTTTATTTTTAACAACAATATGATAAACTGATCTAAGCAAAAGATCATGGAGACATAAGTTGCTATTTTGTTCCTCTTGCGGCTTTTCTTTTTTTTTTTTTTAAAAAACAATAATTTTTGGCAAATAATTCTAAGGCAAGTCCGGATTGCCCAAATTCTGAGGGCTCTGTAAATACTTGGGAAAGAGAAATATGCTTCAATAACATGCCTGAAAACTGTCCGGAGAGCACCCAGACAAAACCTCCCAGCAGCAGTGGAGTAAATGCAGTGCCTTAGAGTTGCCTCTCCCTAATTCTTACGGAATAAATCAATGCCTCGGAGGCAGCTTCCCGTCTTTCAACTGGAGAAAGAACCCAGCGAGGCTATTTGGGAATTACCACCCTTGATTTCTGTAGCTACAGTGAATGTATTAATCTCAATACAAAGAATTTTAATTGTTATTTATTCCTTGTAGGGTGAAATAGCAGTACTCGAGCTCGCTGACTGAAGGCATACTTGTTTAGCTTAATATATGCCACTTGCAAAACCTCTCGTTAAGCGTCTTGAGTACTTCAGTAACAGTTCACATCTTACAGACGTTGCATTATTTCTTGCTTTTCTCCTCTCTCTTTGGGATTATGCATTTTAACTTTCTGGAGAGTTTTTCTGCTGGGGCGAACCTGAAACAAGTTACAAATCCAAGGCTTTGCCTAAGCTGGAAATTAGCCCAATTCCAACCATTGCTGGTTGGTGGAACTTCAGATGTATGAAACTAAACGGAGAATGGTTGCTGGAGGGAGCTCCTGGGAAGTCTGGAGCGAGCTTTGGTGTTCGAAATGCTTGTTTGAGGATACTCTGAAAAACACCTGCCACTGGCCCGATCCTTTTCCTGCGATGAGTAAGCAGACTCTTCCGACTACATTTAGTATGTGCTGAGCTAGGCCAACAAACGGCGTGCTTGAAAATCCCATGGCAAGGAGTTTCCAGCAGGCACTGGCAACTGCCCTCCTGAATCGGGGTCCAATTTCCAACAGGAGCAAAGCCAAGCTCAGCAATGAAGTTAAAAGCCAAACCATGAATGCACTAACTTCCTTACATTGTAAATACGTCAGAAAAGGGCAGCAGTTCCAAAAGGGAAAATAAGCAAAACTGCGATGACTTTCCTTGAAACTAAGTCCCAGGTGGTGGTTGTTCATTGAGATGCCCCCGGGAGAGTTGTGCTGGACAAGAGAGTTTGGGTAGGACATGGCCAAGAGGCTCCCGAAATGTAGCACAACAGGAATTTGGGTACAGCGTAACAGCCAGCCAAGGAAAGGGAAAATGGTTCTCAGAAACCTTGCTCCTGAGCTAAGCCAGGTTCTTAGGTCATCTTGAAGCTTAACTTTGATTCTTCAGCTGCGTTGGGTGGGGGTGGTTTTTCAGTGATGTGTATGTGGTAATACATACTGGATGTGGTTCAAGTCGTCATGAGAAAGTGGCTACAGGCAAAAAAAAAAAGGTCATAACACTCCAATTTACAGTCTTCTAGTTTGAGTGGACTGAGAGCTCTGTTAAAGTTCTCCCTCTTTGGAGCTCTAAAGGCACTGTAAAATGGCGAGACGTTGAGCTCTGGCAAGTACAAGCTCAGGGCAAAGCCACCTGGATCTTGGAAGTAACAAAAGGGCAGCGAATAAAATTTATCAGCCTTTAAAAAATGAAGTCAAGAAGAACAAACCTCTATGGCCTTCAGAAAGGAAAGCAGATCTGTTGTTCATCAGGGAGTATGGGAAGGGAGGGAGATGAGCTTATTTGTGGATTATTTAAATTACTGTCAGCTGCTTTCCAGTTCAACGTACATTCAGGATCTCTAGGAGCTGGAAGCTGGGTATCTGTGCTGAGCTCTCAGATCTCCCCCAAAAATCTCGTTTAAAGTATCTGCCTGCATTATGCTCCTGGTGGAGGCTGCAGTAAATGGTTATTCTTCCTTCCATCAGTTTTATTACTGAGAACCAGCCTGTTCTGCCTCTCCGCTGCTGCTTTAATCAAAGCTTTGCTACCAGATAGCCATCAGAAAAGACATCTGCAATTCAATTAGATATGTGCTTAAACTCACGATCTCTGTGAAACCGGCTGCTGCCAGAACAGAGTGCCCTCCATGCTGTGGGCTCACCCGGGCTGCAGCCTGCAGGGCTCTGCTCCAGCACTTCTGCCTCCTGCCACCGGCTTGTCCTCCCTCCTGCCCCACTGGCCCTGCTTGCAGATGCTTGAAATGAGGACCCGTTCCTCATAGGAGGCTGGTAGGAGTTTATTTCTTCTTCCTTGCAAAGCAAGAGAGAAGCTAGAAACTTGACACCACTCAGGAGCCACAAAATCCGCCTTACAACATACCGAAAGTTGGTGCTGCAGAGTAGTGTCTTTCTGCCTCGGGAGGTAGGATGAAGAAGCTCTGAAGGTGCTCCAGGGGTAAATTATTGCACCTTTTGCATGGGCATGAAAGCATGATGAATTGATAGGAACGTCCATACAAAAAGAAGTTGGACTACTTTATTTTCACCGTCTTACTTCAGTCTCCAGTGCTGTAAGTGCATAGCCCCTGGTGCTGGTAGCTCCAGGGTCACCATTCTTGCTTGCAGTGACCCTAGGAGGTGACCAAGGCAAGGCCCAAACACCTGGGCAGGCCTGGCCACTGAGCCTCTGTGAGGAACAGCTCTTTGGAAATATTTCTGTGACCCTAGAGGTAAGGGTGACCTCCAAGCGATGTCAGGCTGGTCCCTGACATGTCCCACAACCTTGTTTAAAAATGCTCCAGAAGGATGCTACGAAATGCTTTAGTGGTCTTGCTTAAAGCATTTCTAAGAAGTGATTATAAAGGCTCACGCAATGACAAGTGAAAGCAGTCAGAAGGGAGGTCTGTGTGGGTTCCTGTGTAGAAAAGATGCAGTTGACATAAACCCCAAACCCGAAGAGAAGCGAAGGTGAGTGTGGGGAGTGGATGTGGCTTTCAGCTTTCCTGCCTTGAGGGAGCACCAGCCTCCGGTTGATAGAGAAGCAGGTTTAATGCTTACCTGGGATGGGACAAAAGCAAACGGGGATCAGGACACTGCCGGTGAGTACAGCCCCAATGGGTTGGGGTGTTGTACCTGTCCGCATCCCTTGAGTGCAGGATTTAGCAAAACCTTGGTAAGTGCCCTGCAGCCATGGGCTTTCTCCATCTGCCATTCACAAAGGATCCACCCCAACGGTGACACTAAAAGCACTTCACGTCTGTCAGGGTGAGGTGAGAAGAGGATGGAAGTGTAAGTTCTCATAGGCAGTGCAGGAAAAAGTCCCCCGGCTCTTCTCCCCATCTCCATCGGCTTTAACTTTAAATTCAGTGAGCAATGGTGGTGGATCAAGTTCAGTCATGCTCTTAATGAACAGCAGCTCCCCATTTAATGGGTTTGTGAGGAGGATCTGAGCCAGGACAGCCTGTTTGCTCAGAAGGCAATTACTCCTGTTTACTACGTAAGTGCCATAAATGCAATTGTGCTTTCTAAGGAACAGCAGGGCATGTGGAGAAAACTGAAGCAGCTCCAACCAACAATAGGACACAAGTAAGTTAGGGCTGGGGGTGCTCAGGTAGATCTAGGGTAGAGGGAGATGATAGGAGAGGCCGTATTCTCATGTGGCTTGTTGGATGCCGATATGGGTGTTGGAAATGTTAGAGCTGGGCAGTGATTTTACTCCAGCCCTGGGCTGCTTTGGTGGCCTTGGTAGCCAGCGAGGTCTGGGAGCAGACACCAGGGCCAAGCTGCCATGAAGACCCCCACACAGAGCAGGGGAAATTTGAAAAGGCCTGAAGAGAGAGCGCTTTTTTTTTCCCTCTCTCACAATATTGATTTTCTTAATATATTTTTAATAAATGAAGTGAAATCTTACAGGGGAAGGAAAGTCTACTGTGGGCCCCTATCTGTTTTAAAGGGTTGCCAGCGGAGGAGGTTTGGGGATATTCTTCTACCAGAGCATCCTCGATGCCTGCAGTGCTTAAACTTGCTCCTGGACCCTCCGGCTTTCGACAGAGCAGATGTATGTGCCTGGACCTCTCAGGCCATCTATACTGAGCCTGTTGGTTCAGGAGGTGGAGGGGCTGTAAGACCATGCGATGTTGGATGGGGGTCTTCAGCCAGCCGTTGCCCACCCACCCTTCCCTTGAGGAGCTGCCAGCACCTGGCCTGGCCACCCCAACCCCTGCGTGCTTCAGCGCGGCTCCTCGTGAGGGTTAATGCCCCCAGCGAGTGCTGGGGCAAGGAGGGGACTGCACCTCTGCTCCCCGTAGCCCAGGGGAAAACACTCTGGTTTTCTGTGGCGTTCTTATTTCATCTCAGCGTGGCTGCTCGCAGTCAGCCCGGAGGTAAAATCAACCTGCGCCGCAACTCTGTTTGCATTTCACCATGAGTTAGCTGCTTCAGCAGCAAACGCCCCTTTCTTTAAAAAAGTTTCCTTTTGGGGATGTGAAAATACAAGTAATTTAGAGAGGAGAAAGCTCTCACGTCTACAGTCTGTTGTTTACAGGAGGGTTAGATCCTTTGCCTTTCTCAAGATAAATTTAAGGTAGGCATGTGAATTAATCAAGAAGAATGAGCAATGCAAAAAACCCCCAACCCAAACAAAAATAAACAAAAAACACCCTGCAGAAGGAGAGGGCAATTCTGCACATGGTGATTTTTGGTGGTTTTGGTCATAAAAATCTTACTCCAACTCATCCCCGGGGAAAGAAAGAGTCTTTCCAGCACAGCCTGGCAGCTCGTCACTGTTCCAGCTCCCACCCAACCAAGTGCGTGCCGCAGCACCCAGGGCGTGAGCAGAAAACACACCGCTTAATGAAGTGCCTGGTGTAAAAATACTGCACCCCAATACTGGAACACTGCCTGCTGACTCGTCCCTTAAAAGCCGTTGCCAAAGTACTGCCCAAAAAAATGCGGTTATGTTCTTAAAGGTCGGGGTTTCTGTTAGAGAGCAGGATCCCTCTTGGGATCACAGGACCTCCTAGTGTGAACACGGTTGTGTTTTAGCAGTGGCTATTACTATTAATCTATCCAGTCTAAGTAGAATCATAGAATAGTTTGGGTTGGAAGGGACCTCTAAAGGTCACCTAGTCCAACCCCCCTGCTGTGGGCAGGGACATCTTCAACTAGATCAGGTTGCTCAGAGCCCCGTCCAACCTGACCTTGAATGTTTCCAGGGAGGGCGCATCCACCACCTCTCTGGGCAACCTGTGCCAGTGTTTCACCACCCTCACAGTGAAGAATTTTTTCCTTGTATCTAATCTAAATCTACCCTCTTTCAGTTTAAAGGCAGTACCCCTTGTCCTATCACTACATGCCCTTGTAAAAAGTCCCTCTCCAGCTTTCTTGCAGGCCCCCTTCAGGTACTGGAAGGCTGCAGTAAGGTCTCCCTGAAGCCTTCTCTTCTCCAGGCTGAACAACCCCAACTCTCTCAGCCTTTCTTCATAGGAGAGGTGCTCCAGCACTCTGATCATTTTTGTGTCCCTCCTCTGGATCTGCTCCAACAGGTCCACGTCTTTCTTGTACTGAAGACTCCAGAGCTGGATGCAGTACTCCAGCTGGGGTAAGTACTGAGACACTGATGTTGCTACACTTAAAGTGATGCTTTCTGTTCAGTATAAATCGAGCAACTTGGAGCGTTATCCATCCATAACGTCCTTGCCTGGGCTGTCAGTGAGGACTGACCTAGCCCGGCTAGACCCACACCTCCGACTGGCTGTGGCCAGCAGCAGACACACAAGGGAAGGCCTGGAGATGTCCTTGTCCCTGAGCATCGTCTCACCTTCCAGCAGCCAACAATTTAGGGACTTCCCAAACTGGAGGCTTCAGCTGGACACCCATGTTTTAGAGTTGCCATTGGACGTGTCCTCCAGGCATGCGCTTAAATTAGTTTCCATTCTTGCACTTGCTCTGCAAGAGCAGTTGTTCCCTAGTTGTCCCTTTCCAGTCCGTCTCCCCAGGCTTCCCAGTGCTCACGCTTGCTCCCCAGCATAGCAGCACCCCCGGAGCCTGGCGATGGCCCTGATTTGTGCTGTTAGCCCACGGGCATCGCTTAAGACATGGAGTTTTCTGCTCTGCGTGTGTTGCCTGGCAGTCAGTGTTGTGAGCTCCTCTGCAAGTCCTCTCCCTTGATGTTTCAGGTAGGCTCCCACAGCTAATGTGGTGTCCTCTGCAGACCTTGTCTCCTCACTTTCACCACCCTCACCTGCCCGCACAATTACTTAAAAGAAGTAATCCTCTGCTTTTGAAAAAGGTGAGGACTTTGGATATTGGCATCCCTTATTAGCATTGATTTTATTTGCTTTTGTGGGTGAATCGTTAGACAAAACATCGTTAAATGGCTCACTTGCATTCCTGTGCAAACTTTTACTTTCCCTTTCTCTGGTGAGGATGTCGTCCTGGCAGGGCTGAGGCCAACCCAGCTAAGGGAAGTCTTAAATGAAAGCGCTTCCACCCTTTTGAGATGTTGCATCTGAAAACTCACAGACATCAATTTCCTTTTTCTTTTTAAAAGGAAGGAAAAGAAAAACAACCTTTACTTTTGGTCTAAATTTTCACAAAACTAATTTCTAGCTATACTTAACTCCAAAATTTGCCAATGAGGCTACTTGGCAACGTCAGTACAGACATATGTATATATATATATATCAGCTATGATCTATGTTAGAAGCACATCCAGGATACACCTTCAGTATTGCTAATTTCTGATGACCTTATCGTAATGCCAGATAGATTTGATGTTCCTATTAAAGTCTGAGCTCCTGAAATCATGCTGCTCCTATGAGACTTGTACCTTCTATTAAGAATGAGTCAGCTTCTAGCCTTCAGTTTCTGAGGAAAAGAGCTGAAAATATCAACGAGCTGCAATACATCGAGCCAGAAATCAGAAAAGAAATAAGGGGGAAAAAAAATCCAAAATTATTTCTTAAGATTAAATGACACATTGGGGCCTGACTTACGAGGTTTTTGGATGCTTTGACAGCTCTGAAATTGTGTTGGAGCAAAGTTGCTGTGCCTTGTTCATGTGCTCTGACAGTAGCACAAGCTGCCTTTAGTGTTACGGTGCCCTGATCCTGCAAGAAATTAATTAAGGGTTTGGCATTAAACAGAAATACAGGATCAATCTTCCTGGTTGACAAAGTGGGGCTGCAATTTTTTTCTTGATGTGTGGCAGTTTCATGATATTTAAGCATATGTTGGATCTTTAATCTTAAATACCTTTTATCGATTTCTTTATTAGGGAGCATTTTTGTACTCACAGTATTTTGTCTGGTGACTCATTATATGCAAATAATCAAGCTGAAATGCTAATTGCTTTTGGAGAGGGAATAAATGATGACATTGTTCTGGATCATCAAAAGCAATCCAATCTGTTCCTTAAGGCAGGAATAAAGGTTGCAACCTTTTTTAAAAAGATGGAAAAGGCAAACGGCCGCTCGCTTTTAGCTGTGCACACAGGTGAGGAGAAGCAGCGTTCAAACTGGGGTCGCACCAGTGCTGCAGCTGTACTGAGCCTCTCAAAATTAGACTTTGCTTTTGCTTTAGAAGCAATGGTGTTCATTCATTCACCCCAAAAAACTCTCTGGAGTGCTTTTATTACAGCATCTACAACCTGGGCACTGTGCGGGACTGACTGCTCTGTAGTAGATAGCTTCCTTGGAGAAGGGGCTCTCACAGGCCGTGCCCAGGCAGCCAGGGCTAGTGCCCTTCTGTTCCTGGTGGGATGCCCACCCTACAGCCCTCGGCGTTTTCTCACAGCGGCCCCAATGGCGAGGGCAGGTCGAGGAACGGGAACCCTCCAACAACAAGTTTCCTAAAGCTCAAATTGCATTTTGCAATGAAGGGTCAAGAGAAAGCACTGACTTTTTTGTTCTCCGGAAACCGCTGGCTAAATCAACCAGACTGAAAAATAGCAAGGGCCATTTCCAACAAAAATAACCAGCCGCAGTAACGATCCCATCTCCAGTCCTCTACATGTGCTGTCGTCTTTGCAGAACTACATCAGGAGTGTAGCAAAGGAAAAGAGAGATCATCTTTTAAAAAATAGAAGTTTGACCCTTTTCTCCCCCAGCCCCAATGAAACTGTATCTGTCTATCATGAGCCTGTTAGGAGATTTAGTTTATCTTGCCTGTCCTAAAACGTGTGGACAGGGAGGTTTCCAAGGGAGCAATTCCATCGACAGCTGTATTCTACTGTCAGCCAAACAATTAAGCAAAACACTGCAGCCCTATAATTACACGTAAGACCTTTCTCACGTACCGCTTGAGTCTGGCAACTGCTAACAAAGGTCTGGATGTGTATGGGACCGCTCCATCTGGAAGATGGTTGTGTAGGCAGCCTGTTTCTTCAACCCATGCAAACAGAGAGACAGAACATACAGTACGTTGCTGCTCCGGCAGATGCATCCTGACAAGGTTAGACCAAAGGGCTTTGCTGGAGTGGGTAAATATGAAGGGTTTCCTGCGCTGTTTACTTAATGGGGGGCAAGGCACTTCAAAAAGGGGCAGCAGGATGATAGATCAGTCCTTCCGGAGGTGTCTTTGGTGCTGGGAGAGGCACGAACATCTTACGAAAACATGTTTAAGTGACGCATTTGGGACCTGGACTATTAGCGTGTAGTGCACCTCAGCATGGTACTGTGGCAATCTTTGAACTCTTCCTGCCGACGAAGGGTGGGGTATTTGCTGCCTGCTGTACAGGCAGTACTGACGTGGCGGTAGCTGCCAAGCACAGCCAAGTGAGCTGTCAAACTCTGCGACTGAAGGCTATGCTGCACTTCTCCAAGGGTCTCTGCTGTGGCCCATGAACTCTGTTTATCCTGGTGTGCATCACCCCTACCCCCTTTGCTAGCCCAAATCAAAGTCCTTCTTCACTGAGATGAACAGGCATGGCTGATGGAGCCCCCTCTGCAACAGGACAGGCTTACGGTGCCACGTGGCGTTCATCTGCTCCTGGGCACAAGGTGGTCCTCGCGCTGGGCCTGAGGGGAGATTTTTGTAGACGTTTCTGAGTTGTCGGCAAACAACTGTTGTATTTAGGCCACAGCTCCATAATATTTTCATTTGGGAAGAGATGGGCTCTTTGGGAGTTGTGGTTGCCACTTTCTGGTGGTTTCCCTCTCTTGGTGAGGACGGAAGCCCTCGGGCATGCTGGGCCCTGTGGTCAGCTGGGTCATCCAGCGTGGAGGAACGGCACAAGCTAATTGCTAACCCCATGGGGTACTAAAACGTCACAGGTGGTAGGAAAGCTTTGATTTTTTCCTGGAGAGGGCAAGAAAGGGGAAGAGGTGCTAACAGACAACCAGTAATAATAAAAATAAACAACAAGTGGAAAGCAGATCCTCTTCTTGTAGGGGAGAGAATACCGTATTCTCAGCTTTCCAGGATAAACCGACTTTGCCTTGTGCTGATGCACCCTAAATGCAGTCTTTCAGGAAGAAAAGCATGAAAGCTGTGAATTTTGGGGGAACCCTAGGGAATGAAACACCTGACTTTTATTCCTGACGGTTCGTTTGCAAAGCCCAGCACACCCCTCTAGCCTCCCAGGCTCTGAATTTCTGACCTTTTCTCTCAGTAATGATTTATTGCATGTTAAAATGCTTGCTGCTGGGTTGAAACGACAAATGTACACAATCCTACGGCTTTTGTTTCTAAACAGCCTGCATTTAAAAGGGGACAAGATGAGCTAAGGCTCAACTGTTTCTTGAGCAGCCTTTGCTCCGCCGATGCTGGAAAGTCATTCTTGGGACAGTGACACCCGCCGACCCGAAGCATCAGGGGAGGAAAGCAGACCTAAACATGAAGTGGCCCACGCTTGGCGTCTGTTTTTATTGTGCATACTGACACAAAACCCCGGTGTGCGGCGGCCTGGGCTGTGCTCGGACGTGCTCCGTGTGTTGACGCTGCATCAGCATGTGGCTCTATTGCTACAAACAACTCGCTGTGCCGAAACGCCTGCAGACCGGCGCTGCCTGGGGTCTCCTCCTGACCTTGGGTGGTGTGATACAAGTCCTTCAACCCCAGACTGGTTCGAACACATGTTTTGAAATGAAGTTTTCTGGGAAGCCAAGGACTTTCTCTTGGAAGGGTTGAATGCTGTGCCTCCAACGGCACATCACGGGCATGGGAGACGGCATTGTGCACCACCGCAGCTGCAGCAAATGTCATTGCTGCAGTGGGCTGTGGGTAAGGATGCGAGACCAGGTTCAGGCAAACCTGAGATTTGTTATCTCCTGAGCTGGGATTCATCCCATGTAATTGTAGGGATGTCGTAACAAACATGGATGTAGAATGACTGAACCTTTAAGGGACCTGTGGAGGTCATCTGTTCCAACTGGCCACTCAAAGCGGGGCTAACTTTGGCGTAGAGCAGGTCACTCAGGGCTGTGTCCAGCTGAGTTATGGGAACTTCCAAGGACAAAGATCCCACAGCCCCTCTGGTCAACCTCTTCCAGTTTTTGCAATGTTTTTTTCCCTAATACCCAATCAGACTTTTCTTTGGTGCAACTTTTGTCTGGTTTCTACAACAGAGACATCTTTGTTTCCTTTGTAATCATTGTAGAGAACCAAATTTCAAGTCCCTGAAATTTCTCACCTTTTAGGGTGAGATGAATTGCAAGTTTTGAATGAGGAGTGCCCGTCTTTCTCCGCTGGTGACACAGGCTCCGCTCATGCATGCTGCTGCCTTTCTGCTACCAGTTATTCTGGTCTGCAGACATCCCCTCCGGCTGCCCTGCCCATTGGAGGCAACTAACCCTTTCTTGGCTGTGGTTGTCCACCTGGAAAGCTAGAATAGCTTTTCTCAACAAAGTAGGAGTAGACCCGCTTTTAGGGGGAGCGGGCTGGTTGCCTTCTCCTGCTCCACCTGCAGCTCCCGTGTTCAGGGGCTGCACACTCATGCCCAGCCCCTCTTCGGTGCCTGGGCACTTGGCATAGATGACTATGGAAGAGCCCTTCTCCTCTTCAGCATGCAAATTAAGACAAAAATGACAATGTGCATGGTTTTTTTCCCCAGCGTGTAGCTGCAATATTTGTGTTATTGGAAAGCCGGGGGCTCTCTGTGGAGGCATTCTGCATCCCAGGATAAAAGGCAAACTTGTACAGGGGGCTGGTGGGAGCAGTGGGAAGCGGCGTGTTTGGGCAACATGGATGAAATAATCCTCGAGCAATTAATTTATTTAGGAATGACAAAAAAGCCAGCAGGTGATTCTTTTGTTCTCTGACAGGGACAATAATCTTTTGTACATAAAAAAGGCTTTCAAGAAAAGCTTCTCAAGTTGACTCCATCAGAATTTTTTCAAAGGAGTGTTTCTGACAGCAGATACCAATCTGTTGAAATTAAAAGGATTAAAAAAAAAAATCAAAAAACGCTACAAAAAGGTCACAGTTTTGTAGAGAAAAATATAAAAGGAACGCTTTCAATTCATAAATTGTTCATTTAAAAAAAATCTGGAATTTCACACTGATATTTTGAATGTTATATGTTATGTAGGGTGGGTTTTTTAACATTACGGCTGACATGTCATGAAATCATCACGGCGCATAATAACATCTTATCATTTCTAGCTCAGTGTTGCCTGTTTGTTGTAGTGAAACAGTTTGGCACCTGATCAAAGTGTCTCCTGCCTGTCTTGTAAAAAAAAATAATGTCAAACTTCCATTACAACACAGACAGGAGACACTTTGATGTAGAAAAGAAAATATGTTAGTGTTTACTAAGTGGCAGATGGTTTTAATAGTTTTAAAATGAAACAGAATAAAAAAATAGTAAGATATTCTTATATAATATGCAGCACCAATGAAATGCCGTGAAACTATATGACAAAAAACCAACACAGAGAAAAAGTGAAGCGAAAGTAGGAAAGAGCATTTCTAGAGAGTGACTTTTTTTTGGCGGGGGTCTTTCCTTTGTCATTCGCTTTTGACCAGGCTGGGTTTGCCAGGTGCTGAGCCTCTCCTGCATAGTGCCACTGGGATGGGGGCACGGAGTCGGCAGGCTTGTAGGCTGGGAATGCCTGGCTTGTTTAAAAAGAGAGATGAGGATGACCACTTCAGCAAGGATGACTCTTGCGTTGTTGCCGATGGCTTGTTTACCATCCAAAACAATATTTCAGATAAGCAACAGCATATTTTTTGTGAATACATTTCTTAAACAAAAACAAAACCCAAAAGAGCTGCCTGGTCTGGAGCATAAACTTGAGATGGTTAGCTGTGGTATCTGGGGATCTGTTCCAGGAATCAGCATGCTGAGCACTGCATCTGACTCAAACCATCAGGCACCGGCTATTTGGGAAGTAGGTGCCAATGTCACACCATTGTGCATAAGCATTCATTTGTAAGAATAATAATATTTTTAAAATTTCCAGCATCAAACAGAATCGTATGATAGTACATGAGGGGATCAAGTGCGCCCTCAGTAAATTTGCAGACGACACCAAGTTGGGCGGGAGTGTTGATCTGCTCGAGGGTAGGAAGGCTCTGCAGAGGGACCTGGACAGGCTGGATCCATGGGCCCAGGCCAACTGTATGAGGTTCAACAAGGCCAAGTGCCGGGTCCTGCACTTCGGCCACAACAACCCCATGCAGCGCTACAGGCTTGGGGAAGAGTGGCTGGAAAGCTGCCTGTTGGAAAAGGACCTGGGGGTGCTGGTTGACAGCCGGCTGAACATGAGCCGGCAGTGTGCCCAGGTGGCCAAGAAGGCCAATGGCATCCTGGCCTGTATCAGAAATAGTGTGGCCAGCAGGAGTAGGGAAGTGATCGTGCCCCTGTACTCGGCACTGGTGAGGCCGCACCTTGACTACTGTGTTCAGTTTTGGGCCCCTCACTACAAGAAGGACGTTGAGGTGCTGGAGTGTGTCCAGAGAAGGGCAACGAGGCTGGTGAGGGGTCTGGAGAACAAGTCTTATGAGGAGCGGCTGAGGGAACTGGGGTTGTTTAGCCTGGAGAAAAGGAGGCTGAGGGGAGACCTCATTGCTCTCTACAACTACCTGAAAGGAGGTTGTAGCGAGGTGGGTGTCAGTCTCTTCTCTCAAGTAACAAACGATAGGACGAGAGGAAATGGCCTCAAGTTGCGCCAGGGGAGGTTTAGATGGGACATGAGGAAAAATTTCTTCACCAAAAAGGGTTCCCAAGCATTGGAAGAGGCTGCCCAGGGAAGTGGTTGAGTCACCATCCCTGGAGGTATTTAAAAGACATGTAGATGTGGTGCTTAGGGACATGGTTTAGTGGTGAACTTGGCAGTGCTAGGTTAACGGTTGGACTTGATGATCTTAGAGGTCTTTTCCAACCTCAATGATTCTATGATTCTATGATTGTATACACACAGCATACGATGTCCAGAAACACACACATAGTCATCACACAAATACACCCCAGCAAGAGCAGAGGGAAATCAGCAGACCAGCTCCTGGCCAGCTTACCCATATGGTTAAAATCAGTATAAAAGCAAAATGTCCTTTTCTGTTGCAGCTCCTTGCCATTAGGTAGGTTGGTGAAAGCCCAGTGAGGGTTCCCATTCCCCTCCGATAACTCATCCTGCCCTATTTTAACTGTATCTAATAATGTGAAACCATCACCACTGATACAACAACAGCTGAGATGGCGGGTACCTGTGTCCCGCAAGTGTTGGGTGTGCGTGGGCAGCTGCCGGCAGCGTGGCTGGCTGGTGGTGGGGCATCATACTGGTGTCCCAGTATGGGCTCCCAGCTGCACAGGCAACTGCCAGATGGAAGAGCAGCTGGCTGCTGGCCTTCCCAGATCAGACTGTGGCAAGTCCCCAAAAGACACGAGATAGCCAGAAATGCATTTGCATTTATGCCATAAATACTGGGGGTGTCCGAGCCCGAGGCACAGCTGCTCTATCAGGAGAGGCAGCTGCGACACGGAGTGGCTGTGCTCCCCGACTGTCCCTAAGGGCCTGATCCTGCAGTCCTCCTGTGTGCCAAGATGCTGGGCATCTACCCGCCTTACCCGTCTGCAGGATGGAGCCAGCACAGCTTGCAGTGTGCCCTGAAAAATTTTCGCCATGGGATTCCTTATATGTGGCTTTATTGGGTGTTGCCTGTAATATTAGGAAAAAGCCAAAGAGAGAAAGGAGGGGGACAGTGGGGCATTGAAAGGGAATGACGTTCAGCTGGGGCATCAGGCTTGTTTCTTCACTGGTGGCTTCAGAGATTTACCATCACTCAGAGCAGGTGCCAGTAACTTCATGACAAATCCTAAAAACACAAGGAGGGCTGGGGGGGCAGGCGGACCCCATGTCCTGGCGGCTCTGACACAGGGGTCGCAACCACTTTTTCCTGGAAAAGCCCATGGGAGGGTGAGGAGCTGCATAGATGCTGTAGGCAGGGCACCCCAGTGTCCTTCCCTTGTGTGTCTGCATCTGTGGGGTGAAGAAGCCGATACCCCCACTGCCTTTGGGAGGTTAAGGGGGTAATTTGTGAGTGGTGGGAGCCCTCCTACTGAGAAGGCAGCAGCTTTCCACTGTGCTGTGGAGAGTGTGTCCATAACACACCTCCATGTGCTTGTGGAAAGCAAGCCCATGGTGCACGAGGGGTTACTGCAGGAGGAAGCACCGGGGAAGAGGAAAGACAGATTTCAAGCCCTGAGTCAGCCAAAAAGCTGAAATTGTAGGAAGCTGCACTGAAAAGAAGAAAAAAAGAAAAAGAAAGGGAGTTTTGAATAGATCCAAGCCTGCTGAGGTGGATAAAGAAGGAGAAAAACACTGCAGGCATGAAACCCTTCCAGCTGCTTTCCACAGACCCGGCATGGCAAATTTGTCACGGGAAATAAAGTGGAGAAAGGGAGTAAGATGGGCCAAAGCAAGGAGGGCACATGGAGGGATGCTCTCAGCCTCCGGCGAGGCCGGAGGGCTGAGCTCACCTCTGCACGTGGGCCCGTGGCCAGCACCGGATTTTGGGTGCTCTTAGAGACACAGCGGGGATGTGGACGGGGTTGGATGGGGAAATGTCCCCTGAGGACTGGCAAAAGCAATTGCATCAGCTCTGCCCCTGACTCGCTAAGGGTGAAGCGGGGAGAAGCTGCGGGTACTGGCTGCTTGGTCTGCCTCCTGCAGCACCGAAATGTGCTGCACCTTCTGCAAGCATCTGGGGGAAGGATGCTCTCAACCCCTGATCTGGAACATGCTGCAAGACCTGTCAATCCCTCCCTTCGTGCAACAGATGAATTAGCAAAAAAAAATACGGAAAGAGAGAAGCCACGGGGTTTCTCAGCCAGCTCCAGTTCATGGAAATGTGCTTCAGTCTCCCACCGCTCTGCAGGCAGATGAGGACACCTTCAGCAGCGGTGACATTGCGCATCCACAGGATGCCTTTCACTCCCTGGCACTTTGCAAACCTTAATTTAACCCTGAGTGGGATATACAGGTTTTAGTTGTAGATATGTAACAATTAGCTAGAGCTGAGCAGGTCACCCCACTTCCTCGATAGCCAGTGGGAAGGAGGAGACACCTCCCTCCAGACCTGCATTATGTTGCTTCTGGATGGGACACGTTGCCCTCATGCTGACCTGCAGCAGTGCCTGGGCTGGTGCTCAGGCAGGGATGCTGCACGTCAGGATGCCTTGGAGGAGGAACACCTCTGGCCCACTCACGCCGTCACCACAAGGTGCTGTTCCATCTCCCATCCCCTCTGCAGCTCCAGCCACCAGATAGCCCCAGCCGAGCAGTGCCCACCCTGGGTGCCGGTGGCTTCTACTGCCTGTAGAAGCAAATTAATGAAGAAGGAGGGGAAGAATGACATTGCATCCTCATGTCCAAGAGATATCAGGCCTTGCTCTGTCTAGGAGATGAAGTAGCTATCGAGAAGATGTGCTTTCCAATGTGACATAGCATGTCAGGAGTCTCCATTTGGGAAGGTTACCATCACACGTGGTGGGAAGGCAATGCCATTGCATCCTGCAATCACCCCCCAGGTGGGACCCTGGAGCTGTGAACCCAAACCCCTGCCAGGCCCCTGGGGATGGGATGGGGAGCAGTTACCAGCAAGACAAATGTTCGGTTAAATGCCACGGCGTTGCGGAGAAAAACACTGGGAAGTGAAATGATGGTTGGTCCCATAGGAAAGAGGGTTTACTGGTAAAAGCTATGAGGTTAATGAAGCTGTAGAGGCCAACCTGAGATGCAGTTTGTGTTTTTGACCTTTGGTGTTCAGGAAAGGCATACAAAAACTAGCTCAAATACATAGAAAACAGACACAGACCTGCGCATGTAACTCCTGGGGTTGCTAAGGGTCCTCCCTGGGAAGAAGTGAGTGGGGAGAGGATGGGAACAGCTTTAGTGACAGGTACCAACAGAAACGAAAGCAGGGAGTTACTTTGAGGAGCAATGGCCTGAAGCTGAAGGAGGAGCAGGGTTCAGGTCAGACTTTGAGATAAGGGCCGAGCAGTGGGGAGAAGTCACCCGCCGAGGTGAAGCCGTCGGGGCTTGCACAGAGCTCAACAAGTGATTTGGAAACAGCTTCTGCCAGCAGGAAGTGTTTGCTTAAACACAGCCCCCCTGGCCGCCTTATTCAAGAACGAAGTCAGAGATCCTGAGAGCCAGCACTAAACCCAGGTCATTATCAGCGCTGTGTTTTCAAGGTGGGTCTCCGGATAATGAAACTAATTCTGTTTCTCAGGCGAAATTTCCGTGTAATTTGCTGATGGCTGAGTGCAAATAATGAATGCCACTTGGGGTTCAATGCTACAAATGTTTTCACCCAGAAATCAATCCGTTGATCGAGGTGATCATTTACGATTAGAAAAATCGTGATGTCTCCCGAATCCAGCCGTGAGCTTTAGAAGATGAGGCTACGTAGTCAGCTGTGCGCTGTTGACTTGCTCTCGGTCACAACATGCTTTAGCTCCCGTGCTCACTGCCTCCTCCTCCTCAGCCTCCCGGTGCTCTGGGTGCTCTGGGGCAGATTTTGTGCCATTTGTTCCTATGGGGCTGGTTTGACGTGCCGAACACACGGGGAGGGAGCGCGGGAGGCAGCGTTTGTGCTGTCTGCCCGAGGATGCTTGAAACGGCTGGGTACCGTGCCATGGCAAGGAACAACCATTTGGAGATAATGATAACATATCAGATATGTCTAAGAAGCTGTTTATATTTTTATTTTTTTTAATCTTTTCCCTCTTAGTTAAAGGTCACAGAGTCAAAAAGCCACAGAAGCCCAAGTATGGCTGTTGTTAAAGATCAGGACTAAGTACCAAACCCAGCTTGGCCAGACTTTGTTGAGCCTGTGCAATTTTGGGAGGCTGCAAGGAGATAGCCTTAAAAAATGATTTGTACCAGCACACTTGTCCTGGTATAAAAACATCATATTGGGATGTACCCAGCATGACCACTGGAGCATGTGAAAAACAAATGCCTTCAAAATGCACTTCAAGGCTTGTGAAAGTTTGAGCGGGTTTGAAAGGCCTCTAGGTACCAACAGAGCATGGTGCAGCGCGGGGACCGGACACTCACAGCCCCCCAGGAGCCCCATCCCTTCCTGGAAAGGCGGCTCAGTTCATCCCAGTTAGAAGTCTCCAATAAGCTTGTAACCTAAAATTGAACCACAAGAGCAGATTTTGTCACCTGGGCTCACCCAAATGTCTTCCCTTGGGGGTTACTAAAGCTGTTTCAGATGCCAGCAGATGACAGCTGCTACCCTCCCACACCAGATGCCAACCTGCAGCCCATGAGAACAGACCCCAACCAGCACCCCCACGCTGCCCAGTGCCCCAGGTACTCAGCAAGACTCCCACCAGCTTTCACGTCCAGACACATTTGTTAGCAAGACTTAGCAGCAATTAAATAACGAACGCTGAAAGTTTGGGGAGGAAAGGTAGCAAAATGAACTTTTTTTCCATTTTCCAGAGCTTTTTCCTAAGCTACAAAGACAGGTTTCAGGGGGAAGCACACCAGGCTGGTGACTGCTTTCCACCTTCCAGCACAGCGCCCTGCCTCTCCTCCCTGTCCACCCCTCGGAAGCACGTTCATACCTGCTCCGCAGACAACAAAACCGAAGAGAGCCAGCAGCTGCGTCCTACAGGGGACTTCTCCTCCTGTGGCCTCGAATATGGGTGGGGAGAGGGGAAAAAGAAGATTTCAGTTGTTAGCGCTTTGTTCTTTTGCCCTGCTAGCTCATGTAAAACAGTCGCAGAAAGACAAGATAAGGAACTCTGCGGTTTCAACTTCTAACCTCAAACAGCAAACGCTCCTCAAAAACAGTTTACTATGTGGTCACGTTGCTTCGAAGAAAGGATAAGGAGCTCAACTGAAAAAAAACATAATATAGCAATTGGAAAATAGTATTTAGTCACAGAGGAGCTGTAAATAAAATAGAGGTTGCTCTGAGATCTGAAAGCTTCAACAGCCCAGCAGCATCTCTCTCCCAGGAGGATTCTTCTTCTTCTTCTCCTCTTGTTGAGATGGCTCAGTCGCCATTGATACAGGCATCTCCTCCCAACAACCAGCTAAATTGTTACACCCCCCCCATCCCATTACAATAGATACTTTTCAGCCTGTGCCAGGAATATCCTTATGTGAAATGTGCTAAGATGTTGCAACTTCTATTCAGTTTATTTCGAGTCAATACAATGAAGCAGCGCGAGGCAGGGCTCTGGGGCTGGGAAAGAACATGGAAAGGAGAAGTTCATTAATTTATGGTCATTTTGTACCGCCGAGTTTCATTTTCATGCATACCGCTAGCATGGTACTCATAGAACAGGTTGAAGATTTAAAAAAAAAAAAAGAATTAAATACCGGTATGTTAACTATAGAACTTACAGCTTCACAGAAAAAACAGATGTTCTCTAAATGCAGATGTTGCCAGGACTGAAATAACAGCTGACATATACTGATAATTACTCATTAGACTTGTTCAATGGGTAGAGTTTAGCAGCGGCGGAGTAAAGGCTGTGTAACAGGCTGACTCCTTCCCTCCGGCTCTGAAGAGTAACTGAATTTCTACTTTGGCTTCCTTTTTTTTTTTTCCCTTTTCCTTTCCATTTTTAATTTTGGCGCCATTAGTGTCTTCCGACAGCCCCCGCTTCCTCTCCCCCTACTCTGGCAGGTCCTGGGGCAGGTCCCCGCTGGCATGGGGGGGTTTTGGCAGCCCCCCTGCCCACGCCCCATCCCCAAGGCAGCTGCTGAGCAGAGAGGGAGGTTCAGAGCAATCAACCTGAGGGGTCTCATCCACATCGGTCCCCCTCCCACCCGCGGCAATGCCCCCACTCGGTGCCGAGCATGACAACCGGGCTTCAAATGCAATTTCAGGGCAGAAAGTGCAAAACCCCGCTAATTGGCACAACGCAACTCAGCGGGAGTGTCCCCTTGACCCAAGGGGTGAGACCTGCTGTGGGCAGAGGAGGCACCGGAGCAGCAACCGAGAATCCCAGGCTGTTTATGCTGCGAGCGGTAACTCCTGCTGTTAGTCACGGGCGCTCCAAGCACAAACGCTGCTTCATATCAACAAGTGGTGGAAGCGAAAGAGAAAACCAGATTGACTTCATTTAAAGTAAACATGAAAAAAAAATCCAACCAAACCCTCACTTCTTGCTATCAGAAAGGCACTGGGCTGTAGAAACACTGTGTTTTAAATTAGCTCGTAATGGTTGACACTGAGTTGCGTTTTTTTGGAAGAAAAGCAAATCTACCAGTTTTTCCTAAGGACTGGAAAACATCAAAAGCCGTAACATATTTTCTTTTAAAGTTCATCTTCAGAGACCTGAGGGTGATTCAACAGTAAAGCTGGATTGTGGCCAAACGTAGCTGAAGAGAAGTCCCACTTCTGAGGCGGAGTGAATCGCTCCGCTCCCAGTCACTCAAAAATCCCAGCTACAGGTCTCCCTCCTCCCCCTTGGGACACCAGGAAATCACCCCCTTCCTTCCCGGGGAAGCTGCACCGCTCAGATGGAGGGAAGGGAAAGGAGTACATCCGCACTTGGCTTTCCACCTATCTCCTTTTGTTGGTGGATTTAGACCAAGCAAGAGCTGTAAATGAGTTTTAAATAAAGGTAGGCTAGGCTTAAATTGAAAGCTCTCCTTCATAAGCCAGCTTTTGGCTATTGTCAGCTTCAGCAGCCCAAATGCTGGTGAAAATTGGTGGCTGGGTGGACCCGCTGCTGGTGGAGCGGCACCGGAGTCGGAGCCCAGGCACAGCTGCCATGGCCGTGAAGGGGAGATATCGGCGCCCTTTGGCCACAAAGCCACCGCTCCCCTGAGCCATCTGTATATAGAGACATATGTACACACTCACAGGTGTTTTTTTTGCAGGGTGGGGTCTGACACTTCCTCTACTGGTTTCACTGGGGCAGATGTATGCTTTGTAATGAACTGGCATGGGTTTTTTTCCTCCCTTTCGAAGAGGATGCCAGGGAAAAAGAAACCCACCGTGCCTCAGCATACCTGAGGTGTCCCCCCGAGAGCCCCGCCACCCCCTGGACCACCCCAGCACTGCCTTAGCAGGGCTGGGCCACCTTTCCTCTCCGGTGGGTGGAGGTTTCACTGTGCTTTTCGCTGGCCATCTGGATCCACTGTTTGGCCATCATTGCTTTCTCATTTCATATATATATTAATTAATTGTAAGTATATACACACATATAATTATATATATATTCATTATATGTGTTTTATTGTGTATAATTCTATCACACATACATTTTTTAAGGGGAGAGGGTGCTGGTGCCTGCTCCTCCTGCCCCCCATATGTGCAGAGCCTCCTGAGTCCCCCTGCCCAACACAGGCTGTGGCACTGGGACACGTGTGGGGCTCCACGGGAGGTGGGCAGGCCTGCCAGGGGAAGCCCTGTGTGTCCCCCCTAGCCACACAGTGTGTCCCCACTGTGTGACCCCCATGCATCCCGCCACCTATGTCACATCATGCCCTGCCATGCCTGCCCCCCCATCTCCCCCATGCTCCCACATGCCCCCACATGTGCCCACATGTGTCCTGCCATTGTCCCACATCTCACTGCATCCCCACGTGTGTCCTGCTGTACTCCCACGCCTGTCCACCTGTGCTCTTCCACATGTCCTGCCACGCTCCCATGTGTCCCACCACAACCCCACGAGTGTCCCCCTTCACCCTCATGTGTTTTCCGTGCCCCCCCAAGCACACCCCACGTGTCCCACCATGTCCCCATGTGTCCCTCTGCACCTTCGTGAGTGTACCTGTGTGCCATGTGTGCTCCCCACACCCTCCATGTGTCCCACCAAACCCCCTGCACATCCCCAATGGTCCCCAATGCGTGTCCCACCATGCCTCCACATGTCCCCCGCAACTTCCCTGTGTGCCCCCACGGGCCGTCCTTGCTGCCCCATCCCTTGCTGTCCCTGGGGCAGTGGAGGCTGCCGACACCTCGGTACAACGTGCTGTCAAACCCTGAGGTGGCACTTTGTGAATTTGGGAGAAGCAGCTCCCACAGCAGCGAGGATGATGTCAGAGATGAAAGCAAAGACCTCTTTAATCTCATGGTGCATGCTATCACCCTCTGATGAGCACCGCTTATTTCGAGCCCTTTGAGCACAGGCTTTCCTCTGGGGGAGAAATCTGGGACTTCAAACATGAGTGTTTTGGTGTAACTTGCCCACTTGTGACAGACCGACCGGTTCTCAAAATGAGAGTGCAAGCAGCTCTCCGGCTCCTTCGGTCCGGGGCTGTCTCAGCTTTCAGGATATAACACGTCTCCAGGAATTATTTCAAGCTGTAGCGAGGAAAACACATGGCAAGCTGTCCAGCTGCTTGCAGTAGCCCTGCAAAAAAACCTGTATCATAAAAGTATGACTACATGTGGCAAAAGAGAGAGGGTGCCCCACGGTGTAGCTGCATGGCCAGGTGACTCCTGCCGCAACCAACATAGGTTGTTACTAACAACCACAAAGCAATAAACCTATTGCTACATGCTTTTTAAGCCAACTTTCAGCTGACAAACAAACAACATGATGGACCTTCCCAAGGTCGGTATTCTGGTGTTTGCTTTGGGTATTGACATTTCAAACCCTATTGTTAAGGGCTGGGAAGAACTTCGGTCATTGATTGGGACTGTGCTATCTTTGTAGAAAGGCGTAGGAGCCTCATTTTCATATTATTTGCATACCTTCTCATTTTAGTGGGCATGGAGAGAGGAAGGCCGTGTCCGTGACACTGTGTGGTGCAGAGACCTCCTGCCCCGGATGCGTACCGAGGTGATACCGTGGCCGATAGAGCAGGCTTGGCCTCCTGGGTTAGACCGGTTTCACATCCATCCTAGCATCTGTCTCCAGCTGTGGCCAGATGTTTTGGGAGGAGGGACAACAGGGCTTGTGAATCTCCCCCTGCCAGCCTCTGGGATCTCTGTTCCCTTCCTGCAGGTTCCTAGTGCTTGACTTGCTCCCTTGACTGCTGCCGAGTGTTGAGCTTGTGCTTTGGTGGACATTAAACTCAGAACCCAGCTCTTGACCGGCAGTGCCCATGTGAATCTAGGACTCTCTTTTCCCCCTCCAAATACCTAATTTTGCAGTTATCTGTGTTGAATTTCATCTGCCCTTTGACTACTCATGCCGTCTGCAGTTCCCACAGCGTGTCCTTGCCCTCAGATAACTTCTTATCAGTGGCAAACTCTCTCACCTCACTCCTCACCCCTTTTCCAGGTCATTTATGAAGATACTGAGCAGCCGAGGTCGCTGTGCAGACCCCCGTGGAAGGTCACTGCTATCACGCTGCCGCTGTGAGAACTGGCTGTCTACTCCTGACCTCCGTTTCCTGTTTTTCAGCCCATTATCTATAGATAGCAGGGCCTGCTTTCTTACGCCCGAACGGCTGCGTTTCCTGAGGAGCTTTCTCTGCAGCATCACTTCGTCCTGAGCAGCTCCCTGGGCTAATGGAGCTGTTGAACCCACAGGAACGGGTGCACTCGCCTGAGCCTTGGGACGGCTGTATGTGTGCCTGCAGGTCCAGAGCCACCCCACCCGGCTTTGAACACCTCACTCAGGTGTCTCCGGTAGAAGCACGTATGCTTTGGGTCCCCTCTGCGGTCAAGGGGAGAGAGGGGCAACTCTGGACCCTCCAAGGGGCCGATCTCTGCCCATCATCTAGGGGTCCTGCAGCCACCAAGCTGCCGACTCAGGG
Organism: Aptenodytes patagonicus; assembly: GCF_965638725.1. NCBI lineage: Eukaryota > Metazoa > Chordata > Aves > Sphenisciformes > Spheniscidae > Aptenodytes > Aptenodytes patagonicus. The sequence goes on along the minus strand of NC_134949.1, from coordinate 194,381,124 downwards.
CTGAACAGCAAATAGCAAAAGTCCCTGCTCAGCAGAAGTCTGTAAGCGTGTGGTGTATTCGGTGTATGCACACATGCCACTGGGACCAGTATGGTTTCTGAACAAGCCCAGGTGATTTTGCAGCTGGGACGGGGCTCAGAACACATGCTTTTAGCACTACTGTTTTTCTCATGTGGTAGTGAGTCAAGTCCAAGACCTTTATTGACTCTGCTCGTACTGTGATCGGTTCCTTCTGGTTGCCATTAGATACTCAAGGCATATAACCAGCAACTGCATCGAGTTGCCCCTCGCTAGCAGCACTTGAGAAGTCTATGCAGTACCTATGGCAGCATCGTGGTAGCACATACCGGATGGGCACGACTCGTTTCTCTTCACTCAGCTCTGGATGACAAAAATAACATGAAATGGCAACAATTCTCTTATTGTTTTATTTAATGATAATTTTCTTCTCCCTCCTCTCTCTGCCCCACTGAGGAACATTTTGGCAGTTTGCAAACATCCCCCTGTTCACATTCACTGAGTGTTACTGCAGGCATTTCTTTCATGTGACAGCTTGAAATAGGGATGTGAAAGCTTTCCTTCTTGTCTTCCTGGCCTTTCCCTCCATCATCTGACCCTCGTGAATGCTCTCCAGCAAACAGTTTGCCTTTCTTGCATGGTAAGATCTGGAAATAATTGCCTGCCACAGCACTTATTTCCATCAGTGAATAAGCTTGTGTAATCGCGCTGTGGTCTTTGCTCCACGATTCATTTTCTTAACTCAGAAATGTGTTTTGTTTTGTTTTTTTCACCATTGCATATATTCTGTTTATCCCCACGATTCACTGTTGCCAGTAAAGTAGGAAAATAAGGGATAATCACCACTTAAATACTTTCAAACCAATACCATGTGTGGGGAAAAAAAATCCCAAACCAAGGAAGAAGTTTTAGCATCCTTGAAAGAATTTGCATCAAACGTGCCCTAGCCAAAGTATCCGTTTCTTCTGATGGATTGTATAAAAACTCAAGGTCCTGACAATCTGACAAGCCACCTTTTGATTCCTCGAATCCCCAGCCACAGATCAAAGGCTGGCTCAGCTGAGCGGCTCAGTTGTTATGGTTCTTGCTGATCATTTGTTCGTGTTTGGTACAGCAAGCTATGAGAGCAGCGAATGTCATAATCTTGTGTCATTGTATAGCTCCAAAGAGATCACTGATAAATAACAATAATATACACACACACACATAATGAATAGAGGCGGCAGCCAAACAGGAGAATAATTGCCATCTTGGGGGAGCTTGTGAACTTAAATTAAGCAGAAACAGTTTTTGGGGGTGGATTCCACCTTTTTAATTTCCTGAAAAAAACAAAGGCCAGTGTACATCTTTCAAAATATGTGCCCTGAGAAATGTACTTCATGTGACAGGGAAGGAGCTATGGGTATGTGTGCTTTTTTTTGATTGTGTCTAGTATTCGCTCCAGGACCGGCCACAGAGAGCTGAACTGGCCCCATTCCATCTGGACATCACTGTGACCTGGCCCCCATCAGAGCATCCGTTTCCTCACTGACCATCGCTCCCATGCACTCACCTCCATGCGGTGACCCAAAAACAGATGATCTGAATGTCCTCCCTAAATCTGAGCGGTATTTCAGTGTCTTGGGGTGGCTCCAGGGTCCCAGCATGCACCATGGAGAAGTTGTTCCTACCTCCCTCCATTTTCAAAGCCAGGGGGTCTCTGCGCTGGGGGCCCTGGTGCAGCCGCCCCACTTTCACACCTCCAAGCAGAGCTACTCCAGGTTTTGCTAAAAACAAAGGAGCTCCACAATACAACTGAGTGCCCAAACGATTTCTCTAGCTCCAACGTCAGCCAAAAGCCAACCTGTAATGGCTATTGGTTGCCCATCCATGGTCTTTCTAGAAAGGAAATTTATTCCAACAGAAAAATCTGGGCAAGCTTTGGCCAGATTCCACTACACATGTGAGCTGCTTTTTGCCATTTCACTTATGCAAAGCAGCAGCAAACACAGGTTAAGTAGCTACTTGTTTAACGGATTTAGCTCTATTTTACAGCTTGGGAGTGATCTAAAGGAGTAGGATAGCAAATCTATCCTGAATACATGCATTCTTTAGAGACAAAGGTGAAATCTTGATTACAATGAAGTTCACGAGACTTTTCCTAGGATTTCGCATCCACGACCCTGGGAGTCCTGTCTGAGATTCATCATCAAGCCATCACCTTTAGGTTCATCTCTGCAGGTGCTAATCACAGCTGAAGTTCATCGAGTTGGCAACTGCCAAGGAGGAGGCACTGCAAGGCAGATTTTCAACTCTGTTGGCTGGCATTAATGTGAAGTCAGAGGAGTTATTCTCAGTACATACTGGTTTAATTAAAATTAGTCAGCTCCTCAGTTAGTGGAAATTAGCAAAGAGGGAAATGTTAGGGAATTCCTTGCTGCTGAACTGTGGAGAAATGTATGCAGCAATAGGATTCCCAGGTCCCTCGCTCGGCTAATGAGGTACGCCACATGGGCTGGGTCCCCTCGGTGCAAATGCGGGTTAATGAGCGCGGTCTGGAATTGCACTCCTGGGAGAACCAGTCCGTCATGCTCCCGCACCGCGGCTCGAGTCTTCTCCCATTCCAAGTTAATAATAAACACAACCCAGCTAAGTGATATACGTGACACGTTTATTACCATGTCCTTTAGAAGCAATTTCCTTTCTGCTCTGTTTTCTCACAGACAGTGTAATTACCAAGTTAAAGAGAACAGAAAAAAAAAGAAAAAAGTTTCCAGATTTGATCTTTCCCAGATGAAATGGCAAAATTAATGAACCAGTGTATACTCTGCAGAGATGTAAGGAGATATACCTTAGGGTTAACAGCTGCATTTCAGCAAGTCTTCAAGTGAAGGGACACAGTGAAATTAACTCCATATAGGTTCAGCTTAGCAACAGATTTTTAAATGATTATACCCAAGCCATTGGTTTGTGCCTACATGGAAGGCAGGCATCATGACATTCCCAGCTATGCTTTGCAAAACAAACCCAGCCACCGTTCCTCACGTAACAGATTGCTCAGTTCCATACAGGAAAAAAAAAAAAAAAAAAAAATTGAGGCAAAATCCTAACGCCATTGGAGAAGGTGACCATTGACTTTATCAGAGCTAGGATTTCCCTAGCATGCTGTCTTGTCTTGGGTTGCGCAGGGGGGAACGCCATGTGTTTTGTGTTGCACGTTCTTTCTGTCCACTTTGTAGCCCCATCACCAGGGAACCTGTTTAACTGGGGACCAGAAAATAATCCCTCTATTGCAAATCGCTCGCCAGCAGGTGCCCTAAACTGTCCGAACGGTTGCATAAACCAGAAGGCTGAGAGTAGTGTGAGTGAGGCTGAGAAGCACGGGGGAAAAAGGCTGTTGGATTTCTCTGCACCAGTGTGCCCAGTGAGAAATAGTTTCCATGCATACTTTCAACCTCTTCTGCTTGGAAAGAAAGGACACAGCCCTAAGGCACGATCATTACAATGGGCTCTATGTAAGATGCTGCTTATAAGCATTTGTCAAACTGCAGTGAGCGCAGGACAGTGTGTCAATGTGTCCTCATTCAGCAGCGCTTTTCATGGGCGATGGATCATGCTGGAAACTGGGCAGGCCGCTGCTTGGTCCTGGCAGAGGGAGGCAATCTAAGGTGCTTGTGTTTTAACCTCTAAAGTCCCAAATGATTTTGCTTCTGACATCCTCAGAGGGCCTGCATCAAGTGTCTCTGCCTGTGGGCCATCATGAGCAGGAGCACTGTCTAGGTGGCAGGACCTGGGTGTTAAATCGTTCCCTGCTTCCCTGTTGGTCCAAGATTTGGAAACTTTCAGGGCATACTGCAAAACCTGCAGTTATGCATAAGTCTGCCCACTCCATACTAGCTTTCAAGAAGGGTAATTTAGCGATAGAAAACCAAGGAGACAGAGACAGCCGTGAGGAGGGCGACATGGATGGAGTGGTGATAGACAAAACACATGTGCGGTGTTGCAAGGCAGACGAGGCCCCTGCACTCACCCTTCTCCAGCATTGCCAGAGCAAGGGCACCCCAAGGGCATCTCCAGACCAAGCATGAGGGGGACCCCTTGGAAGGGCCAAAGCCCTCTTCCCTCCACAGGCCTCGGTTTTCGGGGGCTGCTGTCCAGCGGGGCTGGTCCTGAAAGCCACCCCCACCAGGGTGGGCACTGGCAGCCCCCCAGAGCTCCCCACGTCTCCAAAAGCCCTGGTGTGTAATCCCTCATGGCCAAACCAACCGGTCAATGGGTCTGGTGTGACAGCACAATCTCTGCTTTTTGCCAGGCACTGTTGTGAGATCGGCTTGAATGGGGACGTTTACTACAGCCGAGGGGAGAGAAGGGTACCCTCGGGTTTGTGATGCTGGGATATCCCCGTGCTGTGGGTCAAACATAAAGATGCAATTAGGTTTAATCCTTCCGAGGCAGAAATTATGGGTCAGATTTCAGCTGGCGTAAATCAGCACAGCTCTGCTGGGGTCAATGGAACAAACCTAGCTTGTGCCAGCACAGGCTCTGGACTGGTGCCTGTCATTGTATGCAGTCAAAAACACTGCTGAGTGCCATGAAATTAGAATGAAAGATTAATAAAATCGTATTTTGCATTGTCCTCAGCACAGACAGGACATTTGGAATAGCACAGCAGCCATGTATTGCCGGTGGCTCTGACCCATGTTGTTTTCAAAACTCACTGGTGTGTATGGAAATTAATATGGCTACATGGTGAAAAGTATTATTCTCTGCATTATTTGGTAATTTAGCCTTATGGCTAAACAATTCACTTCATTTAGTCTTGTAGTTTTTATTTTAATTCACACACAGAACTTCCAGCTGCTTCATAAGCTGAGCTGTTCTCTAGACAATATCCCTGGGAACTTAGGAGCTGGTGCCCTGCAGGGGTTTGCTCATACGCTGCCCCGATACCAGTCAGAGCCAGGTGTGTCAGAGGAAACATCTCTTCAGTTCTTCACCTCCTCACGCAGTTCCTCCAGAATTCCCCTTCATTGACAATCGCTCTGAGATAACGTTTCATTACAATTTACGATAACCATGGTCATTTAGCAAATTGAAGTTCACTCCTTTCCTTTTACAATATGTATGACACCGATCCAGTGAAAGACTTAATATGCAGATTTCTTATTTTGAAACAGCCTCTTGTGACTGTGTACTAGCCTGACATTCTGCCCCTTTTTCCCTAAATAAGAAAATACATTTTTCTAAAATCCAGTCGTTTGCTACCTATGGGTTAGACTCCCTCCCAAAAACTGTAATTGAATTTTTCAGGTCCTATCTCAAACTCACTTGATGTGATGTTGCTTGGATGTTAGAAGGTATTATTGCCTTAAAACCAGTAATAGTAGATATGCTATTTAATCATATCACACTTCTGATTTGCAACAGAAGCAACTTCCTGGTCCAGCTGAACGCTTGAGCTGAAAAAAAAAGCAGATTAAATTTTATTTCTTGGAGGTGTAATAGCCTTTATTCTTGAAATTACTCACCTATGTCTTCTCAGATTAGAGTTAATTACTGAAAAAGATAAGCTGTTCTTGCTTTCACTGTTACAGCTAGGGCGATACTGGATCAGTATTACATGGCGCGCATTCACTGCACTTTGAGAGACATATTCTCGAGTGAAAACTGACAGAGCAATTTCAGCAGACATAAAACCGTCTCCTGAATTTGCACAAGGCCTGCAGATGCTGCTGCCACAGAGTAGATTTTTGTGATATTTTCTGTAAAGGCAGATCAGCAGAATTGAGAGCGTGATGTTGTCTTAGAGATTACGAATGCATCAATCCCCAAATGCGCTAGTGCTTCAATTTTATGTCCATGGCATACCCAGGGTGGCTCGCTGTGCATTTCCTTGTACAGAAGGAGCCTTGCTAGGCCAGCTGGATGACAATGGAAACCTTAACAGGCACACCTTGGATCTGCTAAAGGGTTGTCAAGCGTCCGCAGATCCCTATTTGATTTCTCCTAAGCTGGAAAAGACTTCTCAAACTAAGGGGTTTCCAAACAGCTGTTGCTGGGACACCCACAGTTCCTGGCCTTGGCTGGGCTCAGGTTTCATCCCCTGCATAGCAGAGAGCAGCTTCATAGCTCCGACTGGCAGAACTTGGGATCCTGTGGAGCAATCTCACCTGTGGTACCTATATCAGACGTATCTCAGAGGGAGCTCTGATTTCTCCTGGATCTCCTGTTCCATGTCTTGCTAGTTAAGATGGGTATTTATAGTTTGGGCCACAAGGTCTGTACTGTGTGACTTACCCTGGCAGATGTGTGAAGCTGAAACTTGAACTCCTTTGGTAGGATTAATGCCTGGACTTCAAGGGGGTATTCCCTTGATCTTCAGGAGCCCAATGTCTCTCTGTTGATCCAGGGACAGTGGATTGTCTAAAGGGGAGTCAGAGCTGCTGGCTGCTCCGATCTGTCCCTCTTCCCTCCCCTTTCTCTCTTCATTGACTACTGAGGAAGCATGCAGACATGAGTCCTAGCCATTAACACCCTGTTTCTACCCCTCACAGCATCCTAACTCAGTGCTCTGCTTGTGTCCGTACCTCTCTCTGGTTTTGCACATCATTACCCCCTGGTAATCACATGTTCAACTTAATTTCCTTGTTACACCTGGAAAAACTTCCCTGTCAGGAGCAGGACATGAGAAGGGTTTCATTCCCTGCTGCAGCCCCCAGTTTAGCTGTGAGATGAGAGGAGATGAGGCCGGCTTTGCTCAGCCCCTGTACCACAGCAGGGCACTGGGCTGGGAGAGGAGGGAGGGTGGTGGGCAGCCTGCGGTCCCCCTCTGCTGCAGGCTTGCTGTCTAACCCGGGGGTCATTTCATCTCAGCATGCTCTGCTTTGGCCTGTGAAAGGTGTTGAGCGGAGCGTTTGCCCAGCTTTGTAAAACCCTTTGCTATTACAGGTGAGCTGCGCTTTCCAAACATTTCTAACTATTCTCACACCAACGTGCTTGGCTTCCCTCCTGTCTTCGTTTAAATCCCCCTTGAACACTCACTGCTTCCAAGAGGCCTATAAATGCTAACCTATGTCAAGATAATGTCATTATCACTAGCATCGATGGAGTAACTCATCAAGTGCTGAAATAAATCACTTTCTCTGGGGATTACTGCCTAAAAGCCAAATGTAATCAGTAAAGCTTGGGTTTGACAAGGCTGTCACAGATAGAATTCATCTACTAATGAGTTGCAGCCTAAAGTCCACATTGGTAATGTGTCTGTGGTTTTAATGAAACATTAGAGAGACCTTCTTCTTAGCGTTTGTTGCTTGTTAGATATGCTGTTTGTCAGATATGTCTTTCCACTTGATGGGAAAGTTTTTTTCTTCCTCTTCCCCCAGCTGAACAATAGGTCTCTGAGCATCGCGCTGCCAAATACTGTTTTCTAAAATCATTTTCACTCCTTTGGAATAATGTACCTCTTCAGCCTAAATCAACATGCCAGCTATACCATTGCCTGTGCACGGAGGGATGCTGCCTTTTGCAGCAGTTTTTATAAAACAGTTTCTCCTGACAACTGCTGAGAGAAAAATAAAGGCGCTATCCGTTCACTGTGCTATCAGGAGAAAACTTGAATCATCGATAAGGATGGTTTCTAAGCAACCAAATGCAGTCTACAACCATAATAACAGCACTTTGAAAGTAAATCACTTAGCCTGGTACACGCGAAGCCCCGCTCTCCAATTAATGGCAAATTCATATCAGCTCCATTGTCTGGCAGACACACGTTAACAGGGCTGAAGTGGTTCTAAAACAACACTTTAAGCGGTAGAATGAAACTCAGAGATCTTTGAATCTCCTAAAGAATAATCATTTTAAAGAGGTTTTGCAGAAAATGTCCTAAAGTTTTTAATAGGAAAATAACAATTCTTACCTTTTCTACCCTATAGGTTATTCCAGTGAATTATGTCTCCATTCAAGGAAGACTCCTAAAAGCTACAGAAAAGATATTCATTGCCATAGGTTTTTGAATATTTTGCCTAACTTTCACCACAGAAAAGCAACCTAAGTACCATCAAGCATTGTGTTTGTTACATTGCAGCATCTTTATAAAGAAAACTTGCTCTTTGTAAGAGAATCATATACTGCATCATTGTCTGCTCTACTGAAATGTAAACAAAGGTCAAAATAGGATCAAAAATGTTCCTTTTCAGTAGGTAACATGGAAACCTGTAAAAAATACCTTTCCCTGTCACAGTCCACTGCCTAAATCCATCACTCTTCAGCTCTACTCCCTGCCATGTGTTTTCCCTGCTCATCTGCTCCCGTCTTAACTGCTGAGAGAGCGCGATGCTGCCTGAGGGTTGGTCCACAATGAACTGGTCCCAGAAGAGGTCCTGTCTGTGGCTGGTAGCCCTTCTCCTCTCCCCATGGGAAGGGATGCCCCTGATTTCTCTTAGCTGGGGAACAAGCCAAGAGGACTCACGTCTTCATCTCCATCCTCCTGATATGTTTTAAGAAGCAGGGAGGGACTTAGGGGACCTGATGGACCATGAAAAGGAAGGTAGTGTTTTAAAATGCACTGCAGAAGAGAGCAGCCGGCAGCCAGTTCTTGCTCCTCCTGCTTTTTGTGAGGAGGGCAAGGGCTGCAGCGGCTGGTCCTCAGGTGGCCCCGTCATGGACATGTGGCTGGGAGCTGGGCACTGCCGCCATGGAGCACTTGGAAACGGGAGAATGGGGTTTCGGCTGGGGAAGGAAGCATCCTTGGTGGTTAGGGACCAGCTGGGAGGAGTGGCGGGGAGGCCAGGGAAGCCTGCTCCCTCGTTTGCTCCTGCACGGCACTCAAAGGGTCACAAACCCTGCGGTCCATGTGGGAACAAGGACCAGAACTTCAAAAAAACGGATGTTTGCTGGGGGAAACACAGGCACTGTGGCCACCCAGGAGCCTGAGCAGCTTAACAAAGAGCTTTTCATGCTGTAGTTTGGGTCCTTTTAAGTGGCATGCTAAGATCTCCCCGTAATTTCTCTTGGTCTAGCTGTAAAATGGGGGTGGAAATATTACATCTGCCCTTGCTTTGTCTGATTTGCCGAGTTAGTGTCTGGCACAGTGATAGTGCTGAACAGCATTGAAATACAAGTAATACCAAATTACTTGCAAGACCATGGTAGAGGAGTTGTAAAAGCTCGAGGATACAGCAAACGAGTGGAAATCTGGGGAGGGAAAGACTGTGACTCTGTGAGTATTAGTTGCAGAATTCTCTATGCTAATGCACGAATGACAAATATTCAAAATGGGTGATGGCATCATAGGGTCTGTCCATGTGTAAAACGCTCCTGGCAAGCTCGATGCATTTAGTTTTGGGAACATACCCTCCATTCTTTCAGATGCACGGAAGAACTGGTCTCCCCTCCACCTGCTTTCATGGAAGGACGTTTGAGCAGAAGCCTCTCTGCAGGGCACCCTTTGGGGAACAGAAGGTCCCTGAGCCCACGGGGAGCAACCATGTGGTGATGATGTATATGGGCCACCGAGGCAGTGCTTGGTGGAGGACCCTCAGTGCCATGCAGGAAATGATGGGAGAGGAGGCAGGAAGAGAGTAGCCCCTTTCACAGCAAGACTGATGCTGTCTTTAGCTGCAAAGTGAGTCAGAGCAGACAGATTTGGAGACTTGATGAACAAGCCAGAGGTTTCAAAAGGAGAATTTTGGATATCTGCAGGGACTTTCACCTAATCCAAAAGAGTTCTCCAGGATGATGAAAAAACTAAAACAAAGAAATGCCAGGATGTGTTTATTTCCCCCCCCCCCAGATCTATGTATTTCTCATGCTGCCTGATTAAAAAGCATGTTTTGGATTAGAAACCAAGGTGAATCCTGTGAGTGTAGAGAGTGCTTCAGGGCCTGAAAGGAAGGAGTTCAAGGAATGTTTGCACTTGTGTACAGATTATTTCATGTCTTTTCTATTTCATGGCATATTTCACACAGGTATATGAAGAAGGGAAGCTATTTGATATTGCCCATGAGCAGCAGGACACAGGGAGCAAAGGATACAGACAAGCCCATCCACATGCAACCCGTGAATCCAAGGGCAATGAATTCTCCAGCTGAAACCGAAGAAGGAGCTTGTGAGCACAACTTTCCCATTGACAGAGCAGGGGACTGCCATGCCTCTCCTGTGGCTAAACTTGGGTCATAAAACCCAGCCTGGAGGTGGGTTTTTGTTCTGGGTGACCCCCTGCTCTGTGCTAGGAGGAACTCTTGAGGTGAGAGTAGGTTGATGCATCAGGTGGCATTGGATGCCCTGGACTCATGGCAGTGGAGAGGCTGGAGGAGAGGCTGAGATGGGAGACCCATCGCAGACCCACCTCTGCTGTCCCAGACCCATCACAGCCATGCAAACCTGTGCAAAGAGTGGGTTGGTATTTTGGGGACCCACCTGCCTATGCCGTGTCAGCCGTGGAGGTGTTCTCATGACACAGGACCAAAACATTGAATAGCAGCTGGGCTGTGGAGAGGGCACAAGGAGTGGCAAGGTCTCTCCCCTACACCCCCATCACAGTTTCCTGTGTTATTAATTACCTGCAAGGAGTGAATTCAAAAGTGCAGACGTAAGAGATCTCTGGCGTCTCCACAGCTCTTGCAAAAAAGTTAAAAAGCCCAGAACATCCTTCTGAGGGCAGCTTCAGACGTTTCTCTCTCTCCTGTTTTAAAAATTTCTATGTCAGCTTCTCAGCCGTACTTGCATATGGGGTACATATGGAGGAGAAAAAAAAAGCAATGACTGGCGCCAAACAGGGCCTGCTGCAGCTTTTAACAGTCCTCTCCACTCACTATTAAAATGCAGCTTTGCCCAGTGAAAATGCTGCTTTATTGCTGCAAAAATATTTCCCAAAGACATGGCCCTTGGAGCACAGCAGGGAAATGTGCCGTGAAGCAGGCGGCTCCGGGGTGGCAGGAGCTGGGGCTGAGAGAAGCAGCCAGGTCAGGCTGTCCCAGAGACACCCAGCCCTGCTGACCTGGGTGGCGGGGGCTCAGCAGCCTGGGGAGCTGCTGGATAGATGGGCTGGGGTCGTTACGGGAGAAAGCAGCGGTGATGCGTGGCGTGTCCTGCTCAGGCTGCCCCAGGTGGCGACTCAGGGGATGGGACCATGCCAAGCCCCCCATCTATCCACCATGTTTCGCTCCTCGTCATGACTCCCCAGGTGGGCAGCTCTCCTCCATCTCACTTGGACATTAGTGGGATTATCTCCCCAGCTCTGACAGGCTGCCTTCACCTGGGACCTGGCCCTCTCCTCTTCACATCCCCGCAGTCCTGGCCTCATTTCCGCGCTCCCCAGCCTGCGTGCATCAAAAGGCAATTGTACATGCCTGTTTGCATCCCACCACCATGCCCCAGTCTGGGGACCAGCTGGTCCTCCCGCTGTCTTGTATTTTGCATGACACTGCCCAGAGGGGTCAGCCCTGGCAGGGGCTCATCTCCCCATCAGCCCTAGCAGGGGGCAGGAGGAGAAGTGGCAGCTGAGACCCGAAGGGTGACACGATAGCAGGGCCTGGGAAACCCATCCATTTTTGACGCCCGTGGCAGGCTGCGGTGCTGACGCTGTCCCTGGGAAGTGGCTGGCAGCTCCTTTGAAGCCGCTTGCCCCCCATCTGCCTGCCAGCTGCCCTCCCTGCCGCGGCTGCCCACAAAGGCGTCGTGGGCGGGAGGCGGAGTGGGAGCGATGCTGAGGCTCAACATTCAGCAGGATGGTGGGCTGCCCGCAGCAGGGACGGGCGACGTGCTGCCCGTGCAGCATTGGAGGGCGGGTTTTCAGAGTGGTGGTTGTGAGCTGCGGCCATGGCCCTTTGGGTCTTCCTCCCCTCTTCCATAGCACCTGGTAGTTGCTGAGCAGCAGGCCAAAATCTATTTCTGATTAAGGCAAATTGCACTTCAGTGGGATGCCAAATACTTGCACAGATGTACAGAGGACGTTTGGCTTGGAGCTGCATGAGGACCGTGCTAGTTATAGTGTGAACCTGCGTCAGGATAGTGCTGGTTGCCACATAAACCTAAATCATTGTTTCAGAGGCACCCAAAAGCAGGGAACAAGATACGGGCTCGCTGTGGGCAGTGGGGTTTCTTAACCCTTTCTGCTGGTTCTTGCCAAATCTCCTAGGAAAGAAGGCTTGTTTTTCAAGAGGTGGTTTCTTGCCTGCACTAACTGTGGCTGTTCTCATGAACTGTACGCATCTCACCCACCTGACAGCATCCTCGGCGATCTGTGACGGCTGCATTCCCTCTTAAAACACAACAGGAGGCTGCGAAATACTCTGTTATCAAAGTTCTGTCTTTTGCCTGCACTGCATCTGCGATCAATATCCATTTTAAAGCTTCTTGCATGACACTGCAGAGTTGTTCACCAAACAGGATGCAGGATAGATGGGAAATGGTGCACTGTTTTGATTTTTTTATCATTTTCTTGTCTTTTATGTAGTTTCAGCATGTATATTCCCTGTTTCAAAAATATACACCCGCACTTATGCTGTAGACAGCCTTTACCACTGATAGCTGCTCACATTATCTCTCCATGCCCAAGTAAGACTTGTATTCATCTTTTCCTGTAGCAACCCATTGGTGAAGAGCTGAACGTTTTAGCAGTTTAGCTAAGTAAAATTCTTATGAAGTTATTTAAAAAATGGAAAGGGAAATTAGAAGTCAGATTTCATTGGGAAAGCACTAGTTGCAAAGCATTAAGAGGTAGTTTGATTGGTAAAAAAATATGGAAAGAAAATAATGAGCTTCATGAAAACTTTTTTTTTCCCCCATCATTGCTAGGTTTTCGGAATATTTTGCCCACACTCAAAGTTACCCTTCTGGGGAAAAGAAAAGGATCCCCTTTTTTCAGAACAGTCTCTGGGAAACTGTGAGAAATTATATATTCTGTCACCCCGGCCATGCTGAAATTTTTGTGGCAACCACAGGCAGAGACAGAGGTGAAAAATACTGGATTGGAGTGGAAAGAAATGAGTGGCTGCTCTTGGGGTATAAGAAAATAACATAGGTGTTGAAGTGCTCTCCAGTGCCAACCCAAACAAAGGGTGGTTTGCTCTTAATTTTCCTTAGAGTTACAAGGGTGTAGTTTCCAACTACAATGAGATTTCTTTCCGCAAAATTTAGTTTAGGAATCAAGAGTACTTTTTTAAACTGAAAAATTAACAAGTCTAGGGATTTCTGGACTCATGTACTTTGGCAAATGAGGTTGATTTTAATGGCATTAGCACCCAGTGGACAAATGGGGCTAATCTGCAGTATAGTGGATTCCAGATATGTAAAAAAATTGCTGGTGATGATAAAGATTTATGAATACCGTGTTCATGCTGATGAAGTGCCTGGTTGTTGCTACTTACAATTTAATACTAGTTCCCCTTGGATTTTTTTTTTTTTTGTTTGTTTGTTTTCATCCTGTGGCCTTTTTGGGGACAGGAAAAGAAGAAGAGAGCAAAAGGATTTAGAGGATGCGAGTGGGGTCAGGCTCTGCACGTGCTAAAGAAACAACAAACTGTTTGAGGTCACAGACATTGTTAAATCGCGCTCAAAATGTCCAGTACTTTTGTCCCAGCTGATATTATTAAGCGGATGTTTGGTTGTTTATTAAACATGGAGATAAAGCTGAGCTGGCGCGGTGAGGACCGTCGCTTGCCGATGCAGCCTGCCCAGGGCACGGTGCCAGTGGGAGATGTTTCAGACCTCGGCCGCTGTGCTTTCCTCCCCGGCGAGATGCATGGTGCATGCGGAGGTGCTCAGGAAGGGGTGGCTGAGACCCAGAGGGTGGTGGGAATGCCCTGACTCTGCTACCTCCTGCTGCCTCCAAGAAAAAGAGGAGGAAAAGGTGTGGGGATTCCTAAGGCAAGGTGTGACTTCTGCTGCTGGACCTTTGGTGGGGTTTGCAGGTGGTCCCAGGAGGGAAACAGGTTGGAAGAGAACAGCCTCTCTTGCCTCCTTGATCCATCCATGCCTCTACGGGTCATGTGGGCTTTCCCTCTCCCATGCAGCACCCCTGTGCAGGAGCAGGGCAGAGCAGCTCTCGGACAGCCTTGGGTAGTGCTGAGCTCCTCATAAAGTCCACTGATTTCAAAGGGAGTTTTGCATCAAAACGTTTTTAAGCATTTGCGACTTTGTTTTTTTTGTATTACTGAGTGGCAGTACCCTGGGAAAGGTTTGGCGGGCTCTCAGCTCCTCTAAACACATTTCCATCGGCAGCTGATGCCGGGGAATGGCTGGCTGTTGCTTCAAGCAGCGTTGTAGACCTGGTGGGAGCAAAACACTTCTTTGGGCCATTCTGCCTCCAGAAACTCCTGTCATGCACTGTCAGATGTGATGCTGAGTTGTTTAGGGGGAATTTCTGTGGCTCCTGAAATATTCCGACCTTGAAGGTGGCCTTGTTCCTGTATCAATGACTAATATTCTTCAGGTTTCTTATCTGACTGCTCTTTTTTTAAAAATAATAATTCTTGGGATCTGGTGTAAGGTAGCAATTCCAAATCGACATAATTTCTTTAGGCTTATCGAAATACACAGAAAAAAACAAACCCAAGAAATGTCAGAAGAAGAATTGGCTGGGCAAGTAAAGTTCTATTACTCTATGTAATGTTCCCTTTGAAATGTGGGTTTGCAGTTTCATATTGCACCATAAACAGCAGATCGCTTATGTGCCCTTTTGAAGGCTAATTCACTCGTGTAACTTTGCGTTACATGCCTTGCGTTCAGCCTTGATAAAAAACCTGATGTGATCTTAATAATTTTCTGCCTTCTGCATTTCTTGCTTTTCTTCTCACTTATTTTTACACTTACAGATTCTTGGCATTGCTTATTTGGGGTGTTCCATAAAAGACTTTAACAAATGTAGCAGTTGTTTAAACATCAACCCCAGCAAAATGAATGTAACATCATCATTTATTTCTAATAGGAGGTGATTTCCCTGCTTTAGAGACCAGAAGATCTTTTTGTAGCATCTGGTGAAATAAAATCCAGGAGGAAAGAAGCTAGCAAAGAGGCAGAGACAAAGATGAAGACAGAAAGAGCCACTGTCTTTTTCCATTTAACTGTAGGCACCTTCTACAACCACACCTGCTCCATGGCTCCAACATTTGATGCGCTGATTTGATGAATCTGCACTGTCAGGCTTATTTAAATACTTTGAGGCTACATGTCTAAGGTCTAGGGCTGGATTCATCCTATACCTGGAGCATCACAGGTAAACGTGCAGCTGACTAATTTCCCTGGTGTCTCAAAATTGGGCATCTCTAGAGAGTGGTTCACATGTTAGGTGGGCCGTATCTCCATCTTTTTTAAATAGACTAAGGCCAGTTTTGCAAAATGTTGTTCCAAACCCATTTGTCTTTGTTGAAAATTCAGGCAATTCAGGAAATCTTGCCAAGTCACCATCCCAAAAGGAACCAAGCGGAGAAAATATTTCTGCCCTTTACCTAGCAAGAGAGATTTGAAGACAGTTTAGAAAAGCATCTTTAAATCACATTGCAAAGGTGTTTTGTACCAATGAAGATGACGGTGAGTGCTCAGTGAGATTGTCAGATGCCGACAGGTAATGCATTTCCATCAAGATCAATAGGAGCTGGCAAGGCAACACTTTCAAAGAGTCTGCTAAGTAGAAGCTCCTCTTTCCAAGCTGGCCATTAAATGCTCAAGAATCTAAATCTCCCTGAAAATCCCATTCCTCAGGAGTTAAGTTGCTTTTCAAAACAGTATTTGGGACCCTAAGACATTTTTCAGAACTCCTTTTTGAAAAATGTTATTGTAGATCCTCTTAGATGCTGCTTGTGACCACAATATGTTGGGGAGGGGTTGTGATATCCAAGAAAATTTTATTATCAATTTGTTGAGCATGTTCTTAGGCAGATCAAGTGCAAAGAGTAATTTTATTTAGCTTGAAGTATCTGGTAAACATAAAGAGAACTGGTAAACATAAAGAGAAAAAGGGCTCTGTAGTTGGACAGGTCTTATCTCAGTATCTTTATTTACATTTTCAAAGAACACTGACGCAATCTAGCTACCAAAAGAACTGCTTTCCATCAGCCCGGGAACAGAAACAAATTAGCCTTTAATAGAGTTGTGTGAAAACTATGGCAAATGTTATGTAAAACTGTGCAAACAGAATGTTTGTGTTCTAGTTCCAGGTCATTCAGTGGGCAAAAAGAGAGACATTTTGTGTGAAATAGCCATGAAACGGTTTGCTATTATATAAGGATAGGAACTGCTAGATCAAACTAATGGTGACATGCCGAGAACCAGATGCTTCAAAGCAAAACGCAAGACATCCCAGTGTGGATAATTACGAAATAGTCTGACCATAGGGGAAATTTCTGCATAAATGACTTTAGTCCTAAAAGGCTACATGTTTATATTGCTTCTGAAAAGGTTTTAGTCTGCTTTCCCACAGACACAGGGCTTATGCAACCAGTGCGCTGCCTGGCTGTGCAAATCTCTGACTCCCTCCCTCCCTGTCTGCTCTCCTGCCTCCGGCAACCTCTGAACATGTCTGATCTCTGCCATGCGAAGCAGAGGAGAGGAGGTCTCACAAATAGTTAAGTTCCTACAGGTTTCATGAATATAAGCTGCTTCCCAGTGAGGAGAGACAAGTAATCGTGCCAGCTCAGGGTGAGCTTATACCTCATTAGAAAGGAGAGAAACCACATGGGAGAGCATCTTATAAGTGCTCCAACTGTGGGAAAAGCTTCAGCGGTGGCTCTCCACCAACATGAGATGCCAATCTTAGGTAGCCACTGGCACTAATGGCGCTATCTCTTTTTGCTATTGATTATAACTTTGGATATCCTCAGGATCTAATATAAATGCTTAATTCTTTGTGACTGAACATGTTCTTAGCTTTAACAACATCCAGGGGCAATAAGTACTAGTTGAATAATGTGCAGATAGGACATTTCCTTTTGGTACCAGAAATCTACAGATTTTGTTGTAGCTCTTCCCATAAAGCAGCTGGGCTTAATTAGTGCATGATGCTCTTTTTGGGCCAGCAGGCTAATTTGTAAATTAATTAGAAGTAAGTTGAAGGTAGTCTCGCACCTCTTGGGAACACTAGAATTAATTGTTTCACGGTGTTGAAACCTTGCCTCTTTGCCACACTGGGCTGTTTGACCCTTCTCTGGAATCAAAACCATTTTAGAAGATTTTTTGTTTTATATTGTCCTTCTTCTCAGACCAGGACAGGGCCACCCCATGGCACCCATCTTTTTCACACTGAGCTGCTGCAGAGTCCTCGGGATGGAGATACCGAGTGTCTTCAAAGCTTGGCCATCTTCTCAAAGACCTGGACCACAGTGAGCCACCCCATGCCAATCTGTTCCCCTTGCACTGCCAAATGCAACATCTTGTACCGCTTCTTCATAACCTTCATAGCAGCATGAATTAAGTGAAGCCTCCCAGAAGAAGATCTGTGGTCCTTGTCATAGTGGTCGCGTTGGCCTGGATAGTGTGTAGACATTGAACAAAAGTTACGATAGGAAGTTCTAAGATGGAAAGGCGGGTCCCCTAAAGTAGAAGGACATATGTATATGTGTTTCCCACAAAATTCAGCTACTGGTATAACATTGCTAATGGGAAAACTTATTCATAGATATTTTGGCAACTTCTCAAGGTAGACTCATTTCAATTGCAAATGCACACCTCTCTCTCTACTTTTCATTAACATTCGTGCAAGGACGGTATTGTTCCTAGGAGCGGTATTGGGAAGGCACTTTGACACACCCACCTGTGGGTTGCTTGCTCCTAAAATAAAATAAGTAAAATAAAATCAACCTAAATTTCTTTTGGAAGCCCAAATGATTTATAAGATGAATCAACCTGTCAGGGACAGTCAGGGCTGGCAAACAATATGTCATGTCTCAGACAGTGGATTACACAGTTCAACTGCTTGACTGCAAACCTCAAATATGCAGGAAAACATAGTGCTGGAGTCTGTTTAGGCAAGATGTTAATTGAACAAGTTCAGAAATTCACACTGTATACATTTATCCCCACAATGAGCTGAGCCGTGTGTTCATTCAGTTTTCTTGGAGATGTGGCTTTTATTTACATGGAAGAAGAGGCACTGAAAGGACACGGAGGCCCAGTGGCCTGAGAAAAGAGGAGCAGCAAGAGCCTGCAGGTCTGAAGGGACAGAGACCCTGGTAGCTCCAAAGGACTGATGGCTGTTCTTAGCAGTTTCTTTCTGAAAGGAGGCTCTGGAGAATTTTGCTTGGTTTCTCGGTGAAGTTGCTGACTGTTATGTGTTTTTGACAGGACCACCTATTTTGATGTAACATCGTGCTTCTCTGAGCAGCCATATCAGCATGTTATTTTCTGTACCTTTTTTTTGGACCTGAGACATTTATGTCCGTGCGTGCAATATACTTTATGTTCCAGTCTTCTCTTCCATGTCTACCATACATCCTCATTTCCACACTCCCACATAATCTACTAGAAGGGCGATTTTTTGGCATTTGAGAGGGGTGTTAACAAGGATCAGATGCTGCCATCACTTATGAAAGAGCTAGATTTCCTTTACCAGCTGTGACATGCGCCGGTAAAAAAAAGCCATGAGTGTGGACATTACAGCGAAGTTCTTGTATTTAGCAGGTGAAAAGTCAATACTCGACATGTAGTGAGATTTGCTCATGGAAAACCCCTGGAAGCTGCTTTTAGCAGCGGGGCATTAGACACCCTTGGAAGACTGCTAGCCGCTCGGCACTTCTGGCTTGCACCGTGCCATGCCGTGCCGCGTGTGAGGATTGCTTTGGAGGCTGCACAGTGTTAACAGCAACTTCCGCTTTGCCTCAGGTGTTGAGTTTAAGCGCATGGTTCCCGGTTATTTTAGGAAAACATGAGCTCACATTCCAGACAGCGTTCTCTCCAGCCAGAAGACATGCATTGCGGTCCTCCCCTGTGCTGGGGGGCCGGGAGGGGTAATGCCCCGCATCTGCGAGGAGCGCGTCGTGGGGAACCGGTTTGGGGACGCGGGGCGGCAGGGAGACAACACAAGGGTGATCGAGGGCTGAGGAGGGGATGTTTTCTGTGTCAGATGGCAATCAGGGAGAGGAGACAGTGGAGCAGTGAGGTCACGAAGCAAGGTCCGAGGAGTGGAATCTATTAGAGCATCAAAAGCAGTGGATTAAGTCATGCTGCACTAAGGCTAAGGCAGCACCTAAAAAACAAAAAGGGAAAATACAGGTGATGAAGGAAGAAGTCAGTTTAGATAGACCAGAAAGCTGGCTTGCCCACAGGGATGCCATCTCAGAGCAATGACTCTCCTTGGGAATAAGAAAGGCAGCTGCTGCCTGATGGACAGTCACCCATCCCCTCCAATCTCCAGTTCCCCCCTGATCTCCAGCACTGCTGGGCTGACCAGGGAGGGGAGCCTTGCTCAGTGCCCCAAGGAGAGTGCCGGATTTGGCTGGCTGGTGGACGAGGTGAGGGAAAGCCCCGGCGAGGATGGCCCTGCACTGGCTGTGCGGGCATGGGGATGCACTTTGGCAGGGACTAGTGGAGGATCAGCTGGGTCCCTTCTCCTGGACCAGCCAGCCCTTTCCTTCCTCTGTGGCTCAGACAGGGGTTTGCAGAAAATAAAGGCTGCTAATATACAGTGTCACCACTTTATACGGAAATGTCTTGAAATAATATGTATTTACAGCTTTCAATGATGTCTTTATCATGGGAGAGTCTGAGAGTGTGTGGACCCTGAATTGGATAAGCAGAACTGGGAACAGTTTTTCTGATGGAGAGTGCACTGAAAGACAACTCTGGGGGCAACCAGGACATTTTGGAAATTCTATTTCTTTGCTAGATATGACCAAAATGAGCAAATATGGAAGTGTTAGGAAAGACACAGCATTTCATTTAGACATCTTGTATTGAAACACTATGATGTTTTGCTTGGAGAATTTTCAGGGCCCTGGTACCTATCATTCAAAATACCCAGAAAAATAAAACATGAAAAGTAAAACAGAAAAAACCAGGCTCAACAGAGAGTCTTGTTTGATACAAGGCTGTTGGGAGAGGAAAAATGGTTGTTTTGGCTGCTAAGTTACTCCATCAGTTTTACTGCTAAGGCTCTCCTGAGTTGCTCCAATGGCACAATGAGGTCTTAAATCTTGCCAGGGGATCCTCCTGGTGCAGGGAAACCCCTGGGTGGCCCCAAACCAAGGAGGTTGTTTAAGAGAGGCTACAGTTGTGTTTAGACCAGGCACGGCTCTTTGCATAGGGCCGAAAGCACGTGGGAAGGCACAATGCAGCTGAGAAACTCTCTCCTCTGTTTCCATTTTGTGGCTTCTGCAATAATCTTTCAAAGGAACCTTATAAACCTCTAAGTAGTGGGTTTTTTAAAACATTGCTGTTATGGTAAGAGGTTAGTGCTGCCTCCTTTGTTATGTGTTAATGGTGCCCTCCTCTTAAGTCTACTAATAAAAGAAACTTAAACCTCAATGTGAAAGTCCTTGTAAAGTTACAAATAAAACACATTTGTGCTGTTTTTCCCCGATATGCAAGACACTGGAGTGGCGTTGCATCGGGGGTTAGCGTCAGACCTTAACCAGGGAGCTTACGTCAGCTGCAACGCCTGCCGCTATGCGTTCAGGGTCACCTCCTCTACATACGAGGCAGAGCTGTAAAGGAGTATTTTACACAGCGAAAGGTCTCTTAAATGAGAGGGGAAGGGAAGAGATGGGGAAACTTTATACAAATTAGGAATAATAGGGCATATTACATCTGGAATCTGCATAGAATGATTCATAATCTGTATCACGCTTTGATCATCTCTTTAACATAACTTTTGAATCAATCTATGGAATATATTCATATAGAATTTATTTCCCTGCACGTGAATTCTCCAGGCTTTCTCACAGGTCTATGGAAAACTTTCCTTTCAGTTACACTCTTTAATTCTATATATTGCCATAAATAAAATAGGAAAAGAGGGATGTGTCTGATTTTCCCAAATTAGCCAGGGTGTCACCATACGTACTGTGCAAGCAGCCCAGTCCTCAAAGCACTAGACTACTGCTGTCTTCGTAAGGGAGTGATGACTGCATGTAGATAATGGTAGAGTCTGGGCACTTTTGGAGAAAGCTATGGTTTAGATGGCATCTTGAGAAGCCTCCCAGCTTTATATCTCCTATGGTTTCTGTGAGCAATTACTTATTGGGGAAATAAATGAAAGAAAAAAACATAAATTAGTGGGAAGCGTAGACTGATTTCTAGAGACAAGTGCAGTGGAAAAGACAGGAAGGCTGAATTTAGACAGACCTAGAAAATATAAAAATGAAGCCAGCTATTCCTTTCCGATTGCCAAGACACTCTGCTTTTATAAATAGAAAGACTGAGGGTCTCCGTAACCTCACTGAGTCATGAAGAGGTGATGGTTCATCTCACCTAATCTTGTCTTTATGTGCTTTTTTGCAAAAGCAAGGACTGTCCCCTGTGAACACTGTGGAGGTGAGCTCCTGCTTAGCCACTGAGTACTCTCAGAAAAGATGAAGTCTCAAGATGACTTTTTAAGACAGACAGGATCTTGCTGTGGAGATCCTCCAAGCTTCTGAGGGCTGGCACGTTTCCATATGGTGTCCACTTGGGAGCAGATAAAATGAGGGTGGTCTCAGCTTTTGTATTCATGGGTGGGAGATCAGTTTTGACCCCAGATGATCTTCCAAACCCTCAGGAAAGCTTAAAGTAGGTGTGCTCATGCTGATGTTCTGGGATGACGGGGCTTGAGTCTGGTATTAAGCCCTTCTTTGTGCGTCACACAGATGTGACAGCCCTGTGGACCTGCTGTTTTATGCATTTGGGTATGATGAGGTGTACGTTCCCAAGGACCAGCCAGGCAAAGGCAGTTGGCCACTTGGGGCTGTCTTGAGGGCCAAATCCAACCCACCGATCCTCATTTGAGCCATGCTGGTGAAGCTGGTATGTGGTCATGGGCCTGTTGCCTCACTGAGATGGAAAGGATGTGCCCATCTGGACCATGAAATGAGCCGCTGGAGGCAGAATCCCCTTCCCACATATGTTGTGCTTTTCTTAGGGTCGCAGAAGGAAGTCAAAAGCTTTCCAAAATGGGACAGAAAGTTAAAAAAATGAAATTATTTTCATAGTTGGAGAAAGGCAGAAAAAGTAAGAGAGAGACCTCGAATGGGTGTTTATTTTTGTTGCCAGTGGTCCCAGGATGAAGGCAGGTTCCTTATACACGCCCGTCTGGTTTCTACCACAGGATACAGCAGAGTTGACAGGTTTCCACCGGGAGGGTTAGATTCTGTTAAAGCAGCATTTTCTCATGGAAAATATTTTCTGTTGGAACATTTTTGGCTAACTTTTGGTATGAATGTGAAAGGCTCTGACAGCAATGCTAAAGTTACTTCATCCATTAAAAGCACAGAGGCTCTGGAGGGGTGGGAGGGGCTGAAGGCGCAGCCCCTACATCTCCGTGGTGATGCTGAACACGGGCTGCCCTGTCTGCAGTTCTGGCCACCCCCAAAACCCTGCAG
Source organism: Aptenodytes patagonicus (assembly GCF_965638725.1). Classification (NCBI taxonomy): domain Eukaryota; kingdom Metazoa; phylum Chordata; class Aves; order Sphenisciformes; family Spheniscidae; genus Aptenodytes; species Aptenodytes patagonicus. The sequence goes on along the minus strand of NC_134949.1, from coordinate 194,358,622 downwards.
TGGTGAAAGCCTTGGGGGCTTGCAAGCAGCGTGGCACTTGGCTGAACGGTGATGGCTTCGGCTGCACACACAGGGCTCGCTCCCCGTGGGCGAGCTGGCCATATTATGGCTTTCAGCCATATTTTAATCCGATTGATGGAGTGGCCGGAGATGCTGATGGGATTAGAGCTCAGCAGGATGACGAAGCACTCGGGATTTGCCCTCCCGCCGATCCCTGCAGCACACCGAAGGGGAATGGCTGCTCCTGATTTACAAGCCGTAAGAACACTGCATCAGGGTGGAGCGTTTCCTCCAAGACATGGGTCCAACCCAAACACATCTCACAGTCTGCAGCCAGAGCTTGGTCTGACTTATTTTTGACTGTGCCCAATGCCTTGTGCGTGGTCTCAGGCATTGGGACGTTACTGTGGGGGACCCAGAGGCACTGTGGGGCCGGCGGGTGTTCAGCCCCGCTTCCCGCGAGGCGACCTGCCGGTCGGCAGCGCTGTGGGCACCTCGTTTCTCTCCACCGATCAGATGACAACCGAAGTAATTGCTCTTGGGGCTGGCCGGCTCAGAGGGGATTACGGGCTGGGGTCTGTAGCGGGTGTAAATCACCCGGTGCTCACTGGCAGCAGCGGAGCAAGGTGGATTTGCACCAGCTATGAATTTCATTCACTGCACTTAAATAGACTCCTTTTTTCTTTTTCCCCACGTGAAAAAAGGAAAATCAAGGTAAACCATTTCTACACCTCCTGATTGCTTTGTTTACAGGAACGGTATCTCTAAATGCTCCAGCCCAAAGTATCAGCGCTGTTAATAGAGTAAATTGCAAGTACAACGCAGCAGTCATCTGAACGGCTGATCACAAGGACGGAGAGCGCTCCCTCTTGAGCGAGCCTCGGATTTTAAGCCCTGAAAGAGCAGTTTGACACCCTGTGACCTGCCTGGTAATTTTCCTAATCCACCTGTTTATAAATACACGTTCCCAAGAGAGGCGAAGGGGTGGCGGGGGAGGACAGCAAGTGCAGCAGGGAGGATCTCGCAGCCTCGGGCTGTGCTTGCGGGAAGCTGATGAAGGTGCTCACAGGCTAAGTGGATTAAGCCCAGGGAACGTCAGTTCAAAAATAGGAGCTGCAGCCTGACATAAAGATCTCAGGAAGCGAGAGGATTCACCAGCGACCGGTGCCAGGCCCCTGGAGGAAGTGAGGGAGGTCCGGTCTCACCAGTATTTCCTACGCTGGCTGCGGACATGGCCTGGAGATGCCCAGGGGATCCTCCTCCTCCTCGGGGTACGGCTCTGCCTGGCTCCGAGCCTCGCAGCTTAGATGCGTACCTGCAAGATGCAGCTGGTGGAGCAAAAACAAAGCAGGGTCATCCAGGGGCGGCTGCAAGGGTAGGGTGCTCCCTGCCTGCCCCTCGCCCTACCCTTATTTAAGCCCACCAAGTATCCGGGCTTGGTTGGGCATGGCCATGCCTGACACCAAACCCTCCTCCAGAACAATGGCAGAACCTGGAGTTAATAATAAGATTGAGAGACATTAATTAAAAGAAAAAAAAAAGAAAAAGAAGAACGCTAATAAAATAACCATTAAAATAAGGAGAGTTAAAAATAGGATTTAAAATTAAAAGTAAAGTAATAAGAATTAGCATCCCCTCCTTGTGCCTCCCCAAACTTTTTATTTCTTCTTTTCTTGACGCAGAGACTGATGTTCTTCAGGACAGTGGCTGGTTTTACCTTGTGTCTTGTGCATTGAAAAAGCATCTCCAGGGCTTTGCTAATCACAGCAATACCCAAGCTAATGACAGTTCTTACTCCTCTATAATAGCTGACATTTTTTGACTGCTCCTTTTGCACTTTGCCCCATTTGTTTTCTTCACATATACTGGTGTTAAGCCTGTCTTTAAAAAGTAGTTGCCCTTGTAATCTGAAGCATGTGTTGATTGCATGTTTGCTAACTCAAAAGCAGCTGAATGGGCTTTTGACCAAATATTGAAAAAAAGATTACTCTTTGACCCAGTTTTAATCGTGTTAATGATTTTAAGTTTGAAGCTAGTAAGTAAGGAAGATGCACAAATTAAAGCACGATGTGAGGGGTAGTGACTCTTTCAATCTCTTAATGTTATTATGATAGTAAGCATATCTTGCTTTATTTTTTTTTTTCCTAGATTTAAATATGCAAAAGAAGCCCTGTTGGGTTTCACATGCGTAAGATCTGTGCTATAAAATGACAGCTGTGATCTCACATCTGTCTTTCGGCCCCCAGGAAAGGTTAGCTTTTTCTTTCTGTCCTAATACTGCAGGAGTTAACAGCTTAGGGGATGGAAAACGGTCTGAAAGTCTCCAGGAAGATAATACTTGGGAAGACAGGTTTAAGCTAAATAAGAAAGCAGATTTCATCAGCCTTCTTGGAAACAACCTGACCAGAGACTTGTGATCCGTTTCTAAATTTGGCCTTTGCATTTTCCATGTACAGGAAGTGATGAAAACGGTGGCAGTAATCCCCGGTGATTTCGGGCACGCACATCAGGAGATGAATGCCTTTGTTTGTTATAGGGCCGCGGTGAGTTGCGTGTTGTAAACATGACTCATGACAAGTTTAATTAAGACAACGAGCGTGGGAAATGTAGCAGAAGGTCACGCATCTTTCTTCAAAGTTTTGGCAACAAGATTTTTCTGAGAGATGTGAATGTGCTGCACCAGCGCAAATATAAATACAGGTTTTATACTGATTTTCTCTTTCCCAAAATGATTTTTACCATTTTTTGGATGGTGCTAAAATAGTCTGAATAGAAAGAACCTGACCTAATACATGAGCACATTAACTTGTGGCAAGCCAAACTGCAACTGATGAAAATAAAAGATGTTGTGAACATATGATAAAACTCCTACAGTCAATTTGGTCCTGCCCCAACAATGACAAATTTACTCCTGGATGAATCAGACTGAATGTATCAGACACTCAAATACCCACCTGTCAGTGCAGAACCTGCCTGTTTCTCAGACTTTCAAATGCACATTTGGTGTTCGAATGGGCACACTCCCTGATGGAGCAATTTGTTCCAGACTCATTACCTGAGCTTCGCCTCTCTGCAGACATTGTGTGGGGCCTCAGATTTTGGTTCAGACAAGCTTCTTCCTAAACCAGCTTATATGGTGAACAAAACAGTCCTTATTAGTCCTTACACTGTACCTCCAGGCACAGTGTTCTTGAGAAGATGGTGGTGTTGTCACCTCTGCAGAGTGGACAACAAATTTGGGGGGCAGGCACTGACATTGTTTTGTTCATGGGGGGCACTTCTGGGAACCTCCTACACATTTGGAAATCTCAGTGATGCAAAGTCGCGTCATTGTGCTTAATGCCTTACAAATAACATAGCACGGTATGCTCGGGATGAACTCCATCTACTTTAACATTGGCCACTTGAAAGCTAAGCATCCCGTTCAGTTAGTCAGCCGGGCTCTTCCTATAGTCAGCTGAGAAAAAGAGGTAGGTAGGAATATCTGAAAGGAATTGATCCCGTGTCTGCAGTAGATGAGACAACTCCATAGGTGCCTATTTCTCAACAGTGAAACCAGGCAAGGGAGCCCTGGTGATTAGCTGAGACTGCCGGCCTAACTTTCAGATGGCTAAAATTAAATTAAATGAATCCCAGCCTCAGAGACAGGAGTACTTGTGCCAAAACACTCCTTCACATGCAGGTCTTGTAAAAGCACGCTTCTTCAAGACTTTAGACAAGTTTATACAAAATGTTTGAAAAGCCTATTATCAAATAAAATCCTCTTGAGGGTTTTGAGGTCCAAGAAGAGCAGATGCGTACTGGTGTGGGCAAAACCCCCTAGCATGTGAAATTGATTAGCTTGGAAGGAGCTTTTCAAAATATAAGATTTTTAGGTTAATGCAGCCTGTCCGTTTTCCCTAGAACTTGTGCTCTTAAATCCTTCAGAAGCACTTGAAAACTCCCTATCCAAATTAAAAAGAAATATTAAATTTATGAAACCGGGAAAGTGAAATTTGGATTCTGAAAAGAGTTTAAGTCACAGGACTTGCAGAGTCTATCCCAGGGTTCAAAAGTATTTTAAAATGCATCTGGATTAAAATTTCCAAAGTCACAAATAATGCCAATATGTTTTTGCAATTTTAGTTTCTACCCTTTCTCATTCCCTTTAATTCAAAGCAGCAAAAACACCAAGTAGTTAGAATTTCATATTGTCTGCTGGCCTCTGTGCTTAAAACATCCCATTTGCATAAAGCAAATGTGTGTGTCTGAGTGAAGGTTTTGCACGGCTTACTGTCTAAAATGAATGTTTTGGATCATTCTGGTTATGTGTATGGATGGATTTATCAGAGGATTCTCCATTAAATCACTGCACTATTTTATTTTATTTAAGCATCTTACTAATAATTATGAAACTAGATCAGTCTGATTTTCTCATGAAGACATTTTGTCACGTAACCCCAGCATTCATATTAAACGTGTTTACAGACCAGAAATGCATGCACATGGCCAGTGTGAGTTTCTGGAGAAACTAATCATGGGCAATTTTACCACTGGATTCCTCAAAAGCCTCTGTGCTCTGTTTTTCGGGGAAGAATCTAGAAAGCCCAATTATTTACAGGGACAGAAAAACATTACAAAAATGGAAAATGAAGCCCCACTCCATTATGCAAAACTCCTGTAAATGCATAAAGACTCCAAAAACCAGCGATGGGGAAAGGCCCTTCCTCCAGGAGCGGCACAGGCAGCTGCGTCGCAAGAGGGAACGCTCCCAGACATTGCAAAATGATGGTACGTTGCAGTAATATCCTCCAGTCACCTCTGTTGCAAGCTGTCGCGTTTGGGAACGCTGCAGCGGGATTAAACAACGCTCTCAAACAGATTAACCAAGGCATAGCCGCAGCCCTGTGCGGGTCCCTTGGCTGAATTGGTGACAGCGGGATATTGCGCGACCCCCGTGCACCACAGCTGTGCGGCGGCGGCAGCTCTCACCAGCCAGGCTTTGCTCCCTGGGTGCATGGTGCTCAGCGTGAACGTTTTGGCAGGAAAGAAGAATTGTGGACCTGGACCGTTTTGTCGAAGGCCCCAGTCTCCCTCTGGTTGGGTTGCGCTGCAGTGAACTCAGCATCCTGCAGGGTCCCGTCCAGGCAGCCTGGCCGTCCCAAGTGAACTGATTAGCTTTGACTTATTAGCCTAACGGCTATCAACTTGAATGTCCTATGCATTCCTCTCAAAGCTCGTTCAAAACCCAGAGCTAAAGGGCGGATGAGCACTGTAGTAAAGGGGGAAGTATCATGTTTGACTACCAGATTTGAGAAAAATCCTATTCATAGCCCTTCTGGGACCATACTGGCTTCTGAAATATATTTTCTCTTGAGAGCTGAACCAAGGATGCAAGTCAGAATGACATGACTTTTGTGAAATTTGCATTTGCAAGGGGCAGAAGGGAGAAATTTGTATAACCACAAAAAAATAGTTTGAATACCAAGGCAAGAATGCACAAGTAGAATTTGTTTTCACTCCTTAATTTTTATTTTTCAATGTGACTGTGGGTTTTTTTTTCAGGGGGAGAGGACTTTTAAGGATAAGAAGGAATTCTGGATGATCAGAATAAGCAAGTCTCACATCAGAATAGTGACACCAGTAGCTCTGGTCAGGTTGGTTTGCTCTCCTGTGCATTTTATTCAATGTGGAATGGTAATAACTAATGAAGAAAGGACTCTGAGGCTCCTAGTGAGTCAGCTCAGGCAAAACTCCCCTTTTAGATAAGGAAATTTTACCTGAGTAAGAGCTCAACATAGACTGTAAAATCTGGTCATGAAATCCTCAGCTAAGCTGATAAGAAACCAAAATCCTTCAGACAGACCAGTAAAATAGGATTTCCAACCTCCATAGTTATTCACATCCTACTAACGAACTCTGACATCTGTGGCAGAATTGTTAAAAGAGTATTGATCTCCTGCAAAATTTGGTGTATAATAGTGATTCGCAGACACAGAGAGAATATCGAATCTTCCTCCCTTGTTATTTCCCAGTGGGCTGATCAATTGGGGAATGCTGGAAATGCAGATGGCATTTCCATTTCTCCTCTTCATCCATCAAATGGTTATTTGGTGGTCCATCTGATCAGTGTGACTGTTTTGGGGTTTTTTTTTCCCTTTTCACAAATAATGTTATTGAATGTTGATGTTTGACACAGTCATACGTTATAAAGGAAAGGTTTAATGAAGGGAACTAATTATAAACAGGCTCTTCCTCCTGAGTAAAATGAAAGCAATTTCTTTTTGGGTAGTTCTAAAAATAGCCAGTGTTGTTAAACATATTTGTATTTCAATGCACATTTTTCCTGCTCTTTCAAACCTCGCTACCTCGTCTACTGAGAGTGTTACAACCTGCAACTGCGGGCAGGACTGTGAAGCCGTTTTCCAAGAAGAACAGCCATGAGCACACCGGTACCACCTCACCCAACGGGAGTTAGGCGTGGTCTTACCAGCTGACGGCACATTCAGCCGCGGCAGGGAGCAAGCCACAGGGTACCATTTCAGATCCAGCATTTCTACCTGATCCGTCACGGCCAGACCCTCCCAGGAGACTCCCTTGGGCTGATCTTACACACATCTCAGAAGAAAAATAAGTTGTGTTGTGCTCAGGGAAAACTGCTGCTGCCTTTTCCTGAGGACTGCTTGTGCCATTAAAATCTGGAGCAGGGAACTGGGGTCAGCGAGCTTGTGTCGCACACCCGACCTTTTCGCCTCCTTTGGAAAACCTACCCAAATTTGGCCAAGCGATAAACTTCTATAAAAAAATCCATCCCTACATGATCCATGGAGACTTATGACTCCAGATCAGGGTTTGAGCAGTAAAGATGAAGCATGAGACCATGTGCTGGAGAAGAAAACAAGATATTGAATAGCTGTTCATTAATCAAGTGCTGGGAACAGAGTGAGAGAGGGGTACAGTGGTAAAAAATAGCATGCAGTTCTTGTAATTAAAGGCTGTTTCAGGATGCACATGTACAGAGGGAGGTGGGGAAGTGAAGTAATATTACACAAGCAACCTTAATTTACATATGCCTTACTCCTGGAGTGCTCAGCTTGGTAATTCTCCTGCTGCTCTATGAGCACAAGGGGTTTTTTTTCTATTGTATAGAGTGGTTTGCTGCCTTTCAGTTCCCCGTACTTCTCTGGCTTTATAAGATGTGGAATATTTGTGACTGCCTTGTGCTGTGATGATGTGATCACAGAGCTCTTTTCAGCTCTGTGGAAGAAATGAAAGGTTGCGCTCACTGCGAGCAGTTGCTAAGAAAGAAAGAAAGAAACCCTATTTTAAGCTGTTCCACAGAAGTACATACTGGCTTGATTGGTTATTGATTCCAGTTTCATTATGGAGAAAACACATTTTTAGCCACAAACATGTGCAGCCACATGTTGAGCTGCAAGTGTGAAAACTGCATCAACTGTAAGGCTCTGCGGCGGGCTGTGCTGAGCCCGAGCATCTGAAAAGCTGAGGACCTACATTTCTCACTCTAGCGAACGGCACCAGTCTCTTGAGGAAAGTTTTCTTGGCACCTTCAGCTGTATTGAGCTTTGGATTCAATTCAGTTAGGAGTCGGTTGTGACATGTTATCTCGCAGGCTGTCCCTAGATGGGTAAATTAAACAAAGCCTCGGACTGCTTTGGACATTGGAGCGTGACTCTCTATTCTGCAAAACTGTTGGACTGGTCCGGGGAGCGGTGGAGCCTGCATGAATTATCGCCCTCCCAGACAGTGCCTAGACACGGGAGTGCGAGAGTTTAAGAGGCTGCTACAGGCTCTTCTGTGCAGGGTGGCTTCAGTGTCAATGTGCATGGGCATGTTCAGTGTACTAGGAAGCCATAGGTATACACAAATATATGTGTGTATATGTATATAAACATAGGCAGCCGTACTTGCCAGAGATACACAGCTAGGTAATGCCTTGCAAATCTGTTCAGATTTCAGTACTATATATGAAGGAGCAAACTCATACATCTCGCCTCAGAGCGCATGGAAAGAAGAGATGTGGGGACTGCACAGTTTTTGTTGTGCTTTTACCCCAGCTAAGCCAAAAGGGAGGTTTTGTGGCAATTCACCATTAGCCAAGGTCAGGAAGAATATGGGCAGGGAACAGGAATGCCTGCAGATACTGGGCTTTTGGGATACCCCTTCTTCAGAGCTGTGCCAGTTCAGTCGTTAGTTGAGAACAAATAACAACAAAGTACCTCCCTGAATCAATGTTTGTAGGAACAGAGCCCAGGGTCAGGCACATTTAAAAAGGACATTTTTTTTCCCCTGAAGAAAGCCAGAGTCTGTGTAAAACGAACAAGGGAAAGGCTTGGAAACTGTTAGCTATTTCCTGAAGGCTTTTCCCATTCCTTCTCATGCAAGTCAACCCGTGCTTTGTCTGGATGAGAGTGGGTATTTCTTTTTTCAGAAGTGCTGGAGATATCTTATTTTCCTTTTGTGGGAAGGTTCCAGACCCTGCAAACTTTCTCCATTTCTTGGCCTGAAAGAACTGAAATGTGGTCACTTTTGTGGGCTGCAAAAGCCATCTGCTTGGGCCTGTTCTCAGAGGAGGCTTGAGGCAGACATCCCACGACAAAGAGAGAAGAGAAAGGAGTCCTCTCAGTGACTATTGGCACTGGGCTGCTATTGAAACAGTTGTTTCTGAAAGGATCCCCTTGCTCTTCACTTGTGTTGCTACTTGTAGTTTAGGGACAACGGGTGCAGGTCCTCAATGTCCGTGCGTGTGCATGTGTTATTACATCCATCTGTCTGTCCAGAGCAGCTGGGTACCTCAAGCAATCCTGCTAGTATTGGCTGACCCATGTTGAAATCTCCTTTCTGCTTGATTTCAAGTAGGAATTGTAGACCACAGTCTATGCTGACCTGTTGATCTAGATGACTGTCCATCCAAATTCTGGTCACCCATTTGTTATTAGGATTCTGGCCAAAGTCTGTGATGGAAGTTGTCTGGCCTACAGACCCAGGTTTTCCTTCTGTGACTGGCAGGAAAAAGGGCAGGTTATTGCTAGAAATTTGCCCTATATAGGATTGGAATATGGCCAAAATGCACATCTGGAGCCATATTCCCCCAGTTTAAACCAGCCCTGTTTCTCATTTTGGTTTCCCTAAATATTTGATCAGTCGATGAATCTTCCTCTTTGGTCCAATGAATATTTAATCACATATATAAAGCCAAACAGCTCCAACATGAGAGATTTGGAGCCATTCTCCCCCCCCACAGCACATGGATATGTAATGACTGACGGAGACTTCAGAGCCATGTCAAGCCTCTGCTCTGACTCAGACAGCACACAGGTTTGAGCGTGGGTTTCCCCCACACCTGTCTTATAGGGTCCCAAGCAAAGGGAGATCTTTTCCTGGTCTTGCCTTGGGGTTTCAGTCCCACCAGCTGCAGTTTGGCTGGTTTTGATGGCTGTGTCTATGTTTCTGAGTCAGGACCTGAACCTGGGCTCCCAGGCCATGGGCTGGTTTGGAGCCCCATTGCTTAGGGCTGTTCCCCTGCGTAGCAGATTGGGCTTGGAGACAGCTGGTTGGAGGGACCAAAGCAGAGGTGGGAACTGAGCAATATCACTGGGGTCCAGGACTGAGAATTCACTAGGCAGCAGTGGGATGAGGAGGAGCAGGGCATTGCAACGCTAGCATGGTCTTGAGGGCCTGTTCCCTGGTGCCTGGCCTTGGTACCGTCTTAGTTAATACTAGACTCAAACACATTTGCGTTTTAGGGTCCTTTCGTCCTTGAAGGAGCAAGGGGATAGATTTTATATCAGAAATATAATGCCATTCAGTAATAAGCTGGAATTACTTGCTTACACTATGCTGGTCACTGTAAATAAAGGAATTTGGCCCTTTGTTTTTGTTTTGAACATACCATAACTTCGGTTTCTGGAAGTGCTTCTTTTTTGATACGCTTCAAACAAGGGGCTCAAAATGGGGAGAACAGGATCAAACTTAGCATCTCATGTTTCTCACCACTTCTCTAGCAGAAAATATGTTTCCAAAAGCAAGCCAAGACCACATCAAAATCATATCATCCCATGTCCATTTCTGCTTAATGAGGCATCTTCATGTAGATCAGTTAGCACAAACACTTACTCATTCATTCTTTCACTAACCAGCCAACCACAAAAATATAACTGACATTTAAATGGTGCAGGAGGAGAGACAGGCAGGTTAGCCAGGCTGGAGATAGGGCCAGTAATTCCACAGTGTAATAAGAAGGCTCTCAAACAAACACCATATGAATTAATTGAGGCTGAACTGGAAGATGCGTTTTTTGCTAAGGTTAATAACAGCTGACAGCTTGACCTATTCTTGTAGTTTACCGTACCAGCATCAGTCCCCGACTCTGCTTGTCTCTCCTTTCTTTAAATGCCCAATGCTGGATGTAGCCTCTGCACAGCGTTGGGAAGTCCCACCGTTTTCAGGTCACCCCCCCAGCACCGGTACCCACTGCTGGGTGTACCTAGGCGTGCGGCAGGGACCTCTCCTCCTGGCATTTGCTCCCCAGGGTCCCTCGCCCCTGCTGTCGGAAGCACAGGGTGAAGGCTGATGATGGTGTTAATGGGGGGGTGAATGTGTACCAAGGTTTGTCATGTGGATATTATAGCTTGTGATTGCATTTACCAGCTGCTTCCACAACCTGGAGTTAGTCTCTGTCTGCAGGGATCCATTAGGAGAATTTTCATACTGTATTTATTCTTGGGGAAAAGACATTGAAAAAACATGACCCCAAACCAACTAACATACCTGAAAACTGCAGAGTAAATTATCACAGGGAAAAGGCACTGTCTGCTCAGTGCCTGCCTGGTAACGATGCTTTCTTGCTCTTCTGTTTATTTTAACCTAATGTTTCTATGCAGGTAGCATAAGGCCACAAGCAAAAGCATCTCACAAGTACCCATTGAGTCCAGATGTGTCAGGTCACTGTGGATTTCACAGTTGTTATCACTGACTGTTATCATCTTGCAGCTTAATGAGACACCAGCAAGAGCAGCTTGAAGTCTCGGGTGATGTCTGTGTTTGCAATACATTTTTAAGGCTACATCTTGAGCTGTGGGTAAGAGTTGAAGGCACACATCAACCCTGCCAGCTGGAACCTGAAAAGTGATCCTTAGAGCTGCTGTCTCTGTAGAAGCCACCAGACCGTCCGACTGGAGAGGAGAGGAAGGGGCAGGCTGAGGGCAGTATCTCATATGGACACCATTCCTCTTTAATGTCAGGGTTGGGCCTCTTCATCTAGGACAGCACATGCACCAGGATAACCATACAAAGAGGAGTCAGACCTCCAAAGTTGAGGTAGAGATAAGGTTTTGGTCCTGAAATGGACCTGAGCATAGTCATGGGTGGCTGGTTATGTAGGGAAGATGCTGATGTTGGGAATCACATCTGTTTGGGTTGTAGTTTCCAAAACACAATAACAACTACAGTTCAGCAGTGGTGTTGGGAAGGTGTGGAAGGCTCAGGTACTATGAGTGGGCTTCATCATACCACTCATCAGATGGCAAAGTCTGAGGTTCCCCTTACCATCCATGGCGAGCAAGGTTCATTTGGCTGAGCTTATCTTAGGATGTGATGGCTTTCCCTCTGGAAGTACCTCTTTCCCCTTCTTAATTAGAAAAATATCCTGGAAAAAACTTGCTCTGACCTGGACATATTTCCTACAAATGTCTAAGTGAGACCAGATGGTTCTTACCACCTATGTGGCAAGGCGACCTGCAAAGTGAGCTACAAATAGGAGCAATGGGTGCTGGTCCTTGGCTTGTACTGATTAATCCTCCTGTGGAGCTGGCCTTGGCTTTCCAGATTGCAGAAGTACAACTGGCAGCAACCACAATGACTTTTCTTTAGTACTTTGCACCAGGTTGTACTGAGCAAGAACTGATGACGTTAAGGGATATTCTGGGTGACTTCTTCAGATCTTTTCTACTGTAGAAGACTGCTAGGCAGACAGTTTAATCCCTCTCTTATAATTACTTGCTTCCTCCTCTTGTATACAAAATTGAGTTGGCTTCCTTCTCTTTGAACATGTTCTCTCCCTAGTCTGCGCAATGTTAGAACACAAGGGCAGTAGTGCAGGCCTTCGTGCTTTTGCTGTCTTGCCTCTTTTCCTAATGCTTTCAGCACTATTTCAGCTTCACACCTGCCCCTGCATGCTCAGTCTGACCCGGGACCCCTACCAGCTGTTGCAGCCATGTCCTGATGCCAGCTGCGATGCCTAGGTGCTGCAGCAATAGGATGACATTCATAACACTGGACCTTTATTTTTTCTTTTTTTGTGGGAGATGAAAGCACTAAGCAACTTCTCTGTGAGCTCTCAGCCTCTTGCAGGAGCATGCTGCTAACGGGCTGACTCCCAAAGGCAAAGATCTTTCCCAGCTCCTATGGATTTCCATGAGATGTGTGGGCACTCGGCACTTCAGATTAACAAGCCTCCTCGTGCCAAAGCAGGTATTTGACTGCACCCACCGTGCCCACATGGGAAGAGCTGCTTCCAGAAATCATCCTCTTACAAGCCTCAACCCTGTGCTGGGGGCTCCTGCAACTTGATCAGGCTTTGCATTTATTTATGGGCTAAGAGAATAGTTGTATTTTAGTCAGACCCTCTATGAACCTGAAGAAAAACAAAGCTGAACATCTCCTCCCAACGTTACCAATTGGTCCTATTGTACAGTGGTATTGTCAGCAAGTTATTTAAGACCTTAATCCCTTTCAGCTATTAGGGGGAAGTCCGAGGCAGGGTGAGACTGGAAACAGGAGAGATTTTCATTTGGATTTTCATCTTTTCTTTTCTCTAGTGTTGTAACCTGATAAAGAGGCAATGGCATTTCACAACGTGCTATTCCATTCACTGCTGCCTGCTTAAAATGAGGAAGGTGGAGGAGTAAGAAGAAAAGACTCCTTTAAATCCGTAGAGGAGCATTGGTGCCTGTAAGAGCTGTTTAAAGAAGAAGTAAAGCCACTTTAGCTTGTTGATCTATTTCTGCACTGTAATTTATGCTGCCATTCACACAGTGTCAGAAAGCTATTGTAAACCGTTGTATAAACCACACTGTAGACTTGAGGGGCTCTAGTCTGTGGCTTTGCCAGCACTAGCATACTGGCGATAGGATAATAGCAGGTTTCACTCCTAAAAGTTTTTTTTGGGGGGTTAATGTACAAGAGGAAGAATTTTAATGATTCCCAACAGACCACCCACTTAGCTATTAGCAAGAGGCAAGCTACCGTGTATGCATCATGGTAGAGGTGAGTTTTGAGAAGAGATATGAAATACAAGCTAAGAGCTTTCACAAATGATTTGTGGAAGGCACTCCATGAAATACCACATCAGTGAGATATCTCAGAAGAAAGCCCAGGCTGTGAAATTGCTTCAGAGTAGCAGCTGGGGGAAAGATACCCTTTCTTTGGGCATTGCCACTCATATGAGAAGGGAAGCTAGAAGAAAGATCATTCAGGAGGATAGCGTGTGCTGTGAGCAACAGGGGAATAGGCAGGACAATGGCATAAAGGAAAGATGCTGAGGGCAGGATCCGTCTCAGCTAACATTAAACATTTAGTCATCTAGGCTCTCTTCGCGGTCAGCGGAGCACGGCACTTTGAAGGCATGACTCATCTGACCTATTTTGGGCACTAACCTACCTAGGATGAGGTGAATTACCCTTTATACATGCCTGTTTCTTCCTACTGATTCTGAGGGGATCTTCAGACATGCAGCACAGATACAGACATCTGTATTTTAGACACGTCAAGGGAAGTGAGACAAATCCTCCTTTGCACGTGGAGTGGGACTGTGAGAAAGGGCATGCACGGCCACACGGCGTCCTCCGAATCTGGGACAACATCCAGTCACCATCCGCCCCTGTCTCCAGGAGAGACAAGGAACCAGAAAGACAGAGGATGGAAGCCAAGAAAGGAAGAGAGGGGAAAGAGGACAGGGAGCTTCGGTTCAGCCATGTTATGTTTCAGCTCTCCCCGAGAGCTGCTGTAAGTAATATGGGAGATGTGGGCTGAGGAGAATAACACAAGAAAATAGAAATGGAAAAATTAGTTTTAAAAGTTTCACTAAGAAGTGGGCTTCTTCATGAACATTATTATAACTGTCAACTAAAAAAAGAAAAGTGACATTTTCTCATTACCATTTTTTCTGAAATTGCATTCCAAAATCTTTATGGACAATCTTAAACTTGCTGAAATGTATATTTTGCACTGAAAATCAGGTTTTGCATGGGCAAAAAAAGAAAGCTTTTGTGATGACTGCAGCACAAATTTCTGTGAATGGTTCTTTAAGCTGCATTGCCAGAAATGTCATGAATCCGCTCAGAACTCCAAGGAAGGGAAGTGGTTTGAAATTCCTAACACTGCTCTTTCAGCCAGAATAGCCATTTTGGGTGTATTTCACATGAAGCATGGCTTCAGGGCTTGATATGTCTTCATTCTGGGCCCTGTATTGTGCCAAGGAAATTCTCAGTGTTTAACAAATAATAATAGAAATAAGCTGTGTAAGCATATGTGAATCTTCACTTTATAATGTTATGTGTAGAAAAATTATCTCATAGGCACATAGGAAATAGAGCAGATGGTAAAATGTGTGTTGGACTAAACTCAGGCTGGAGACTAAGTCTCCTAGACAATAAAAGCACAAATGCTGGATAGTCCCCTCCAGCCATACACATGAAGTACGCCTTGTGAACTGAGATAGGGGAGCACAGATCAAAACAGATTAAGAGGCCACCTTTGATCTGTTGTTTTCTCCTATTACTGTAGGTTGCAGTGCTGTGATCTGTCATTCCCTGCGTGGACATTCAAAGGTGTTTGCACCAGGACAGCCCTCAGGTGGGCTACTGGGAGATGGGTACCCAGCTGCATTATTCCAATTTTCAACATGTGCGATTCCACCCATTTCAGAGGTCTTTCATCTGCAGTGAAACTGGCTCAAGAAGGTGGTTCTGGATAAGGTCTTGTAGCTTAACCCTGCTGCTTTTCTGCTCCAGAGATCCTCATTGGTAGAGATGGATGAATCTTAGTCCATACTCCTGTTTCAAAGCATGGGTTTCTCTCAGTGACTAGGGCCAAGCTGCAGCCCTGCACAACAGCAAGGTAAGTTAAGTTGGGAAAATCAGGAGTAACCATGAACTGCCTGAGTTCAAAACTGCTGCTGGAAGAGAAAAACTGAGAAATGGAGTCATGCTAGACCGCAAGGAAGTTTTGCTCTGTATACTAGTGAAACAGAGACCAGCGGAGCATTACAAAAGCAAAGCACACAAACAAAACCTCTTCCCAACATATTCCTCACCAGAAAGTTTGTAGGTAAACAAAACCTGCACATCCCAGGTCTGTTAAAAGACATAAGCTGAGCTGAAAGATTCGTTCAATGATATCAATGTAAATATTATAAGTGCAGGTCTGGCCAGTTAGTAGCCCCTGATTGATGTACTGTATTAGATTCATGCCTGCCTCAGGAAAAAATTATCTTCTGCTGTCATGTCAGGTTTTATTCTCCTTCCCCTTTGCTATGGGATGCCTGATGGGCTATTCTGGAGTGTTAAATACAAATCATCACAGTGCTCTAGTAGATATGCTTCTCTACATTGGGCAGATCATGTCCTTCGGAGACCAAATGAATTCATGTCTATCCACTGTCAACCCCCATTCGTATCAATGGCAGTGGCTTTGGCGCAGCTATCTAGGATTTCATGGCAGAATTTAATGAGGAAAATGTTAGAAAAATTTCATTTCACTTTTAAAAATCTTTTCCACTTTTTTTTACTGTAGGAAATAGGTTTTCTTGTGTAGTAATGATAGTATAAAGTAATTACAGTGCAGGGAAGACCATTTGAAAATGGAAGAATTGGCAATGAAAATTTTGAATGGGGATGCTGAGACCTCAATGCTGAGATGCATTGAGATAAAAGGATCTAGGGTTGGGTTGTTGTGGGGTTTTTTTAAGATCAGTTTATCCACTAGTAACTAAATACGTTAGTTTAAAGCACAGGACTCTGGAAGAGAGGGTTTGGATCCTGTCTCTTCCATTCACCCCAGTGCATGTCTTGGGGAAATGCCTCTGCACCTCTGTTTTCTCGAAGGTAAACCAGAGACAACCGTATCTGCTTACATGATAGAGTTGTTCGGGCCACTTTATTTATAACCTGCACCCTGAGTCCATGGAGGAGCACATCTCACCTCCCCTATTTAAATTATACCAGTATTTGAAATTGCAACCTGCTTTGAAGTAAGCTACACAGAGGTTTTTAGTGGTGGAGGACAATGGGAGGTAGGGACAGAGGGAGGAGGTGGGAGGTGCTGGCTTGAGAGGAAACTGTCTTCGTGATCTCTATAACTTGCCTTACTGATAACTGGAAGGGGATTTTCCTAATAGAAAACCTGTGAGCTACATGAGGAGGGTAATCCACTTGACCCTTGCCCTCTCCTAAGCCTTCAAGCCATCATGACATTTCATTTCTCACCAGCTGCAAGACCACTTCTCAGGATTCCTTTTGATTGCAATGCAAAGCCGGCATTGCTCAGCCCAGGAGGAAGGCGAGGACCAGAACGGGGATGTCGGAGCAGGGCATGCGAGCGGGGACATAGCGATCATATTTGGAGAGGGTGAGAGCTGGTGGCAGCGAGGAAGATAAACAGGGTGTGTTTGTGCAAGTGACCTTATTTATATCAGCATGCCGAGGAGGGACCAAATGTACCGCGGTGAAGGAAGTGAGTCCACACACATATGGGAGCGGGTCCAGCACTACGTGGCTGGCACAGTCCCAGGCGCTGCTTTGCAGGGTGACAGCTCGGGGTTTTCAGGGCAGCTGCCGTCCCCAGTGCAGGGTTTTTGGAGCTCTCTGCATTGCAGGCTGTGCTGAAATAGGCAGGGCAGTTATCAAGTGCTCGTGGAAAGGGCGTTCTGCTCTGGCACCCACCGCCCCTCTGGTAGGCACCAGCAGTGGGGAGGACCCACAGCCCCCATAGTGCTGAACAGACCCCTGCGAATGATTCATTCAAAATCATAATTTGTTAGTTCAAGATCTGGCTGCTGAATGGCTCATGGACCAATCCTGACTTTTTTTTTTTTTAATACTGTATTTGTTATTCTCTGAATATTTTGGGGAGATAATTATCCAGTGTGTACTGTGTATTGCAGAATCCAGGAATATTTGCTTTGGCTTTTCTTCCTGGTTAGTTAGGGCGTGCGGTTGCTGGCCTAGATCTCATGGCATTGTTTCTGACTACGTAAATGAAATTTTTAAACAAGAGAATAATGAATACAGACCAGAGAATAAGGCACATCCTGTGGCAATTTCACACAGTCAATTTTTCTTGTTAAAATCCATGGGGGGGCTCAGTGGTTGTGATTATTTACACATGTACTTAATGGCTGTCCACATATCATTGATACAGGATAACAGGCACCTAATAACCAGGGCTGACTGAGTTTGGTGGGTGCTTTGAATCATCCCTCTTTTTGTCCACGTTTCTGTTCCCTCTCCTCCTTTCTGTTTGACTATGGAGGCACTTCTAAGGAGGAGGAAGAAAACCTTCATTTGAAACTGCATGAAACCAAAGGCTGGGTGTAACCAGCTTCAAATCCAGACAAGAGTCAGCATGTAACTTCATGTGTTACCGTTTTCATCGTTCAGCATATCACATGGATGGGTGGCATTTTAAAACACACAGAGGATCGCTGTCATACATGAGGTAATGTGTGCACACACGTGCACACCCACCGGTGCACACTTACTTTACACTGCAGCCAGTTCAGCTGGGATGCCAGCAGCAGCCTAGTTGTGGTGAAGAAAGCTCAGCCTGAATATTTCCTCAGCTCCCCAGATGGGTTTTCCCCCCTGTGCTGAGACCCACGTTGCCACAGCTAAAATGGCACCTGAGCTCCACATTATCTGGCAGTGAGAGAAATTACTATACTCCTCACAAAAGCTAAAGATTTTGCTTTGTCCAACTCTTTGAATAAGATCTTGTGGCTATGTCAACACAGGCATGACTTCAAGAGATCGAAACTTCAGCATTAAGTGACACAAATATATGTCCAAGGCCCAGATGTGGTCACGATACTCAGACAGCAGCCGTTACTGAAGAGTTAACAGTCCGTCACTTCTCATCTCACAAACAAATTGCTGGCAAATCTTCTTGATGGTCTTTTAAAAGTAAAAGATATCAAATATATGAAAAAAAATATTTTGAATGCCTCTAGAAAATAACCCTGGTAAAATACTGAAAAACACAATTTGCACTGACATGGGATTTTATTATTTGCAGGCGCTTTCATTTACTGCCTATGCAGATCCATACCTAAACTTGGGGATGCGATGGGGACTTGCTGCAAGAGGACATGGATGGAGATGAGGAGGTGGGGACGGATGCTATTTGCAAATTGCCAAACTTACTGCTTGTGAGGGAGAGTTGAAAACCTTTGCCTGATGGAGAGGTTTCCATGGGGTTTGAAGGCAAGGTGCAGCTCTGCCTGCCATCCGCATGCTGAGGGAGCTCTGATAGGAGAATACCTCATGCTGTGATCCCATCTAATCTTGGGAAGCAATACAAGCCAGCAGCGGTGATGCCTCCGTGAGCCGCCTTGCCAGCAGCGATGCTCCCTGTTCCTGAGATTAGGGAGGGCTGGTGCTGGTGTGAGCCCCCGTATATCGCAGGCTGCCAGTTGCTCAGAAACCCCTGCTCTGAACTGGTTTCACGGTGGGTTGAAAATACAACCCCATCCTCAGTGTAACCTCTAATCTTGATTAAAGCGCTTCCAGGGCCAGGCAGCCCGCGCTGTATCCTTTGGTCAATTCTGGCAGTGGCTCTTGCATTCCCTAATCCCTGTTAATATCACTGCTCGTCAAAGAAGATTTGTGCCTTTCCTGGAAGATGGCCGCCTATGTTGTACCAACCGGGGGAGAGACGCCTCATCAGCTGGTGCCGGGAACAGCGAGTGGCAGATAAGAAAGGCATCCTGTTTTCCGGGGAGAAGGCGTGGGAGGTGGGCGAGCGTCTGGCTCTGACTATTAACTCTGTCTGCTAGCACCGCTCCTGCCCTTTCAGGATGCAACATAATCCTCTGTTTTAACCATGCGCAATCCCTGAAACTCTCGTGGCAGCATTCGTGGCAGAGGTACAAACTTTTGTATCCTGGCCAAACTGCAGGACAGATTACGTTCTGTTGACCTATATTCCCCTAAAGTAATTTTCAATTACTGCAGCATTTACTCCTCCTGTTTGCACCGGTAAATTTCTCCCTGCCACAATGCTGAGCTGAAATTCCGGAGTCCACACTCTCCGGGGGGTATTTTGCTGGCTCCTCCGAGCAGACAAACACCTCCCTAAAACAAGCCCCTCCTCATATTCTCATGTTTCCTTGGAAACCCTGTCCCATTGCTGCGGGGAAGCATGAGACCTGCTCCAGGTGGTGGAAGGAGTCTAGTCCCCAGCTCTTGGTGGATTCTCCCGGGGGCAGGAAACCAAAGCCCAGCTTGGAGGGGGGTTCATGTGGGGCCATCTGCCCAGCTGGCACAGGCTGCTCTCTGTGACCTGCCAGGACTGGAGAAATTAAAAGTGGCTTCTGGCTGGAAGGTGGGAAGGGTTGGCAGAGGCAGTGGGAGGAAGACCTACAAAGGGAAGCAAAGGAGGGGGTGTGAAAGGTTGGCCACCCCCCCAGCAACTGGGAGGAAAGAGGGAAACCTGGTGTTTTGGAAAGGAATAGAGGACATGCCTTCCTTCATGAGCAGGCTCAGGAAAGGAGAGGAAGGTGGCTTCGTGGGGTGGGAATGAGGACTCGTCCTGGCCTCCACTAGCCACAAGCTGAGTGGTTTGGGTTCGCTGACTCTCCCGGCCCAGCGCAGGGCTCAGGGTGCCCACCATGGCCCTGGCACACCAAGTGAGCCACAGCGGTGCCGAGCCTCTGTGTGAAACAGCCCTGGGGGTCCTGGTGGGCAATCTGGGCCAGAAATGCTGCATGAGGCAGAGGGTCACCAGCAGGTCAAGGGAGGTGATATTCTCCTCTGCTCAGCACCGGTGATGCACATCTGGAGTGCTGGGTCCGATGCTGGGTTCCCCAGTACAAGACATGCATGGACATACTGGAGTGGGTCCAGGAAAGGTCCATGAACATGATAGGGGACTGGAGCATCTTTGATATGAGGAGAGGCTGAGAGAGCTGGGACTGTTCAGCCTGGAGAAGAGAAGGCTCATTGAGACCTTGTCAATGAATATAAATACCTGATGTAGCTAATATACAAACTTTCCCTCCTGTCAATCTGGCCTTCCCCTGATTTACATGCCCTTGCATCTGATGGGTTTTTTTTTTTGCCTGTGGACAGTTTTACATTACCTTTTTTGTACGTTTAGCATACAGTTGCAGATGCAAAGCACTCATGTATGGGCCCATCAGGGTGGTGTGAAGGTGTGCAGAATTCCAGTCTTCCCCTTCCACTTCCCGCTTCTGTTTTATTCCTCTTCTGATGTGAAATGCAGAAAGTTGATGCGTTAGTCAGTTATTCCTTCAGCAAGTAGGGACATTGTTTTGAAAATAAGAGAAATATATTGAGGCTAATACCCCTTGCTTATATCAGGGAATTGATCTACATTACCAATTTATGCTTAACTTTGAAACAGTCCCATACAACCACACAGCCACTATTCTAGCAAAGTTTTCCAAATTAGCTTCTTACTATGGGTCTATAAACTCTCCTGACACCTGAAAGAACCTCTCTGTGTAGTCCCTGTCATTACAGTAAGATGAAACATATCTTAAAAGTATCTTCTGCTGTGAAATTCCTCTGGGCTTAGAAATCAAAAAGTTGGTTTTTATTGTAGTTGAAATAATGTGATTGAAAACACAGACCACCTCTTACCTGAGTTTTTCTTCATCCTTTCTTTTCCTGCTTTTGTTGCTAGGCTCAAAGGAATGAATATTGCCCAGGGTTTTGTCCCCTCCTCTTCCCATATTTTCCTTCAATTTTGAAAAAGGTGGGGAGAAATTCTCCTCTACCTCCTCCTTAGGCATTAGTCCTTTCTCCTTTTTGTGTGGAACTTACACAGACAACATGGGAAGGAAACAAACTTTAGCTTTGAAAGGAGAATTTGAAAAGCAAAATTGAAGTTTTGATTACATAAAATGAAAATCTATTTCTAGTTCTATGTTTCTATATCTTATTCAAAATTTAAACTTTTCCAATGAACATTTGGTAAACCCCTCATTTTGTGGACAGTGACATTTTTCAGCTGAATGGTTTTAACAGTTGTAACTATTTATTTTCTTTCTTCATTTCTGGTAAATCAGTATTGTCGTTCAGAGGTAGTTATGAATGTTTCTGTCCTTTTCCAGCTCTCTAAGAATCAGCATACTCCTGCAGGAAAGTCAGAGAACCTCTGTTCATGAAATAATAACATTTTGGTTCATACATATTCATGTACAACTTTATTAGAGGATTGGTGCACAAGGCAGATCAGGGCTAAAGCATATGTGAGTTTCGGGAAGCCTGGGAGTGAAGCTGATCCATCTGCGAAGATCCCAGGTCAGGGCACCATTTCCAGAGCTGAGGCTGAGGTTGGAGGGATCAGGGGATTGACCCTGGCTAAAGGTGAAGCAATCCTTTCCCTGAGCCCTGCCGCTGGGAGGAGAAGACACCAGGAGCAGCGATGGGGATGCAGCACTGGCTGGCTTGGACAGCCATGCATCGCCTGCCAGGGACAGCTCAGAGCTCCCTCCCTCCTGCCCCCCCAACCTCACTCGCTTTCCCACAACCATAAGGGCTGTTTTTTCAGGTCTCACTCCCTGCCTGCCTCCTCCTCCTGCCCAACGGTATGTCCTTTAGGCAGCACAGCTCACAGCTATCTTGTGCTACATCCCCGCATACTCCTCGGGATCCTGTGTGCCATAGAAATGCCAAGAGCAAATCATGCCTCCTGACTTCTCATCCTTTGCCGCATCACCTGTGGGTTAAAACCCCACCTGGCTCACTTGTCTCTAGCTTGGCTTTCAGAAGGAGGTTAGGCATGGCTTGTGCAGAGATTCCCCCCAGGAGGAATTTATCCTACTGAGGAATTTATCCTACTGAGAACTGCCCGTGGAGCCAACACAAGGACCTCTACATGATGACTGCCATCTCTGCTAACCCACGGCTGTAACTGCCTGTCTTTCCTCTGCAAGACCTGCAAAGAGCCAGCCTGACCGGGACCACATGAGCAAGCAAACAGGGTTTGACACCAACTCATGCAGCCTACCCATCGTTGTTAAGGATTTAACTATTAATCCCCCCCTGAACAAAACACCTGCAAGATCCAGTGCACCACCTTCACCCAAACAGCCCCATGGCCAAGGATGCTCAGATCTGTGCCAACACCGGCACCTTGAATGGGATGAACATACTCTGCTGTTGAGTCAGAGCAAAGGTGAGTGGCTGCATCCCTGCCAGGATGATGGTTCACACACCCGCTTGATAAGGTGCCACTTGCTGGTCCCAGGTACCTTCCCTGGAAAGCGATTAACTGCTGGGTGAAGGAGGTGTTGTCTTGACTTCTCCCATTTTTTATTTTCCTTTTAAGCAGAAAAATGTGTAGAGGTTGATGTCACCCCTGCTGCGATGGTGCTGTGAATTTGGGTGGGTGTTTTTGGCTTTGCTGCTGCGTCACAGTCTCACGTGCTGTTATCTGTCATGGAGCCAAGCTGGACCTCACCGAAGCTTGTGGGCAGCTCTCAGATGGCATTTAGTGCCCTCCAAGATGCTCCTGAATTTCCAAGAGGGCTCGTAGATGTGACCAGATCCAAGGGGCACCTGTGCCTACGGCTGAACAGAGCCCAGGTCAGTGCCGTCTTGCAGTGGTGGACCTTTGCCAGGGTCATTATAAGGGCATCTATGTCTCTGACTGCTCTGCTTTTCCAGGTCTGAGAAATGGGAGACAAAAGCCACCAGATTACTCGGCACACTTCAGGAGCCAGGCTCTTTGACACAGACCCTCATTCCTCACCACCCTGCCTGGTCACCCAAGGGCACCCTGAACCTGGCACAGGTGTGGCTGTGGCCATAGGTGCAGTGCTCGTTAATTCAGCAGACATTACTCACCCAGGCACAGTGCCAGCACGCTAACAAGGTGATACAGCTGTTGTGGACATGGCTTGTGCCTGGCCAGCTCAGGGCAGCAGCACAGGGAGCAGATGTCTGCCGGCTGCTCCATGTGCTGATGGGTTCCTTGTGCAGAGCCTGGGGAGGAACCGTGGCCCTGGGCATCTCGCAGGGAGGGGAAGCTGCTGAATGAGTCCACAATGAAATGCAGGCGGGATGTGCGTGGCTTAGGCATTGTTGACCTGAAAAGGTATGGACACCTACCGCTGCTCAAGCAGATGCCTCTCTCTGCTGCTAAGCCTGAGCCCAGACTGCAATTCTCAGCCTGGTCAACCCATTTGTCACCTCGTTATTAGAGGCTGCTGCCTCGGATGTGAAACACCCATCTCTGCCTGAGTCATGGTAGGAACTTGGTGCCACATCCTGGGAGGTCCCATCCCCTGTGTTATCAGGATGCCTGTGATGTGGGGCTCTTTTTCTCTCTCCTGCCATTAACTGCTTCATTTGCTCCAGGCATGGGGAGAGACAGGGACTCTGCAGCCCTTTGCCGAGTGCTGGTACAAGGGAGGCAGAGGATCGCACCAGGGCTCTGTCTGGTCGCATACCAGGGTGACTGAGCTGGCTCACATGGGTTCCCTGGAGGGTCAGGGTTGCTGCTGGCCCAGAGGAAGCACTGTGCAGCCGGCCCCCATTGCTGTATAGTGCATCCTGCATCACCAGGCAGGCTTCGGAATAACCATGCCGCATCACTCTGCATTCCTGTCCAGGCCCCAACCTCACCAGCAAACCTCATACAGGTCAGACGCAGAGAGAGCTGTGGCCTGCAACGGTGTGAAGGAGAAGGATGCTCTGGGTGCTCCTGGAAATGCATGTGCCAAGCACTCCTGGGGCAGCTGTGCTTCTCCTCTCCTGCGCAGCACGGGCAGGCTCCTGCTCCAGTGTGTAGACAGCTCAGCGAGGTGGCTTTCGCTTGAGTTTACATCCTGAATTTGCAACATCTCCTGCTGCAATCTCCGTTAGCTGGCTGAGAGAGTCTGGCCAGTATTACAAAATGGGAGAAAGGACCCCAAATGTTGCTTGGTCTGTTCCCCTTGGCAAGGCAGGATTACGTGTGCCAGTGCATTTAGAGTCCTCCTCCTTGGGAATCGCTTCTGTCACTATCCCTTTCCTGGCTGGTGCCCATGCAACAGCTGAGAGGCAGCTAATATAATTAGCAAGACTTAATGAGGGACAGTGCTGTTGGCCAGCACCATCAGTGGTTGTGGGGCCGCTGAGCCCTGTTCGGGTCAGGGCGGAACCCACTCTGTTATCAAGCAGCTGCCTTGAAAACTGGCTGAGGTTTTATCCTTTGGTTTCAGGTTAAATACGAAAAGCTGTGATTCAGCTTTGTATGGAGAGCTCTGCATTAAGCTCCCAGAAAAGCTAACCTATCTGGGATCTCCCCTACACAAGCAAAGCCCTGAATGGTGCTGTGGGCAGTACTGGGACATGGGGACTATGATGGGAAAGTATCTAAATCATCACTCTTGTTTATCCATATATGTTGAATATTTTTATGCTCAGTAGCCTCTTGGGGTCTCTGGCATCAAATGTAAACGTATTAATAAAACTGTATAAAACATATACATCATCCTCCTTCCTTCTTCATAAAAATGTGACCTTTTCTTGCTCACAGGTTTTGAATTCTGCCTTCTTGGTTGCACAATATGTAAAAAATTACACCCTGCACAATGAAAACCAGAAACGTCATGGCCTGAGGTGTTCTTCAGTGTGATGCATGGATTTGAAAAATCATTTGGGATGGAGCCATGGCATTTGATGACTGGACTTGTGCCTTATTATTGGTAGACAAGCATGCCAGCTGTCGGGGACACAGCTTAAACCACACTCCAGGCATGGAAACAGCGGGATCAGAGGTAGTTGATAATACAACCCAAAACTTTCCTGTCTTTACCTTTTCTCACTAGGTCCTAGCTAGGACCTTCTACAGGTTATTTTCCTAGAAGTACTGGTGGAGGACTTTTGTTCATAAAGGAACGAGGTTGGAGAAAAGTCTGCTATCTCAGCATACCTGTAATATAGCTGGTATTTCTCTAATCTCTGACAATAGTTTTTGTAACAAGCGATAAACTTGTATTTTTTGTTAATCACTAATCCTTACTTGCAATGAAAAACAGATCAACCCCATTTACACTGACTGTCTATATCAGAAGGTGATAAAGTATATTCTAAAGAAGCAGAATATAAAATGTTTAAGTCTTTCTTCAAGGTGGCTTTAAATGAGCTGTTTTAAACCACATTGCTTAAAACTAGTTGATAGGAGCTGAAGGCACCTCCAAGCAATCACACCTCTTGCTTTGGTGCCTAAATCCATACTATCACTTCATGAGATAAAGTCTTCGGTATCCATACTGAACCGAGGTGTTCCTGACCCATAATACCTGTCCCTGTGTACGGCACCATCGTCCCCCAGCTCCCTGGCACACTTTGTACAACACTGTGAACTGAACTGAGGAACTGATCTGGCTTAAAGAAACATCTGCCAAAACCTTCTTCCTTTTTTTAATCTGGATCAATTCCCCAGTCTGGTCCTGGTGCTAATAAAGCTGGCGGGGAAGAAAAAACCTGGAGGAGGAGGGGTGAAAAGGTGAGAGAGTAAGAAAAATCTTCATCTCATCCTGCTGCTGTGGACTTTGTCTCATGAGACCGCACAGCCTGAGACGTGTAGCATCAGGCACCACACTGGGAAAGGTCACCCCAAACCTTACGGCTTTGTTGAGTCTCTGCTCTGGCAGAAGTGAGCTTGGGGGATCTCCATCAGGTGGTGGCCCCTAGAGGGACGTCAGGCAGTAGCAGGGAGGACACGGTGTGTGTCAGGGAAAAAAATGAAGGAGCTGTTGGAAGCAGAGCTGCTTTACATGAGAAAAAAAATGGGAACAGTCTAAACAACTGCCTTTTTAGTACGTGCACCTGTACGCTGAAGAAAGTGCATGCCATTCAGGGAAGCGTGATCAATGCAGACTCCGTTGTGGTGCCAGGCACAGTGTTACAGGTGTGTCAGTTGATGGGATTAAGACTGGCTTTTGTTTTTGCTTCAACAGACTGTAATTTTATGGATATGCATATGTATTAATATGGGCAAGCCAGCTGTGGCCATAACCATCCTTTTCACATGCTCTCTGCCAGAAAAACCACCCCGAGCCGCACGTGAAGCCTCACCTCTAGGAATCCTCTCTGTACAGACAAGCAATTTGCAGCCCATGACCCCAAACCATCAGCAGATGCCACTGTTATTCCCCTAGATGTTTGCCTGCATCCCAAGGGTATATAAACTCCACTCGCTCTCTCTCCCTTTCCATCCTCACCCCTGTTTTAAATACTAATAGGTCATCCCAGAAGCATGTTTACTTCCTTGTCATTTTTGGACTCAAATATAGAACAGCCCAAATTGTTTCAGGCTTAAAATTTTATAATTAACCAGTGGGACACAGTGGAAGAGCTTTGCAATGTACGGTGCACAGCTAAACTGGATGATCATCCTTGAGTTTAAGCACGTGAATGCAGAGACCTAGCACGGCCACTCACAAGATTTTTGTTTTCTTTCCTCCATATGCGCAGGCTTTAAGTCCTTGCAGTAAGTAGGATTTCTTGTACAAGCTCAGATGTTTCCCTATATCCAGGTATAACTGCATTGCATGCAGTTATTGGGATAAGCTCCTAGAAGGGGAGTGAGGAGGGAGAGGACTGTGCTTGTCCTTAGCAAAGGGAGCATCATTAGAGTCAGACAGAGAAATAGAAGGCACCTAATTAATAGGAGGAATTTATTCTACTTAGAGAAAACATCAAAAATACAGCTCATGGCTTCATGATTTGGACTCTTTTCTGCATTTTATCTGACTATGATTTAGTCATTCATGGCTCTTTGGTGATTTCAAACTCTAAAAAATGCCCATTTTAAATAACTTTGGCTGCTCTGATTATCCTGGACATCATTCCTCTATGTAGACATCAATGCAGTGGTTCTGGTCAGTGGACACATCTGAGCTAAGACACCAACAGCTAGAGAGGGAACAGCATCCTGGGCGAGAGCCTTCAGTTATTCCCCTTTGAGCTGAGTGGAGCGGTAAACCCTCTGGAGATACATCAAGGACTCGTGCGGTGGAGAAACCTCCAAGCCACTGGAGAAATCCGATTTCTCCAACTCACCAGTTGCTGAATGGGTGCAGAGGGAAAGCTTGTCACTGCAGGCAAGAGTGATGAGGTGGCCCCAAAACCCCACCTGCGTGGCACGCAGGCAGCTCCTGAGCCTGGCCTGCTGCTTTGGAGGTGGGCTTGACAGCCCCCTGGGTCTGTCCCCAGTGCATGGCTGAGGCTCTGTAGGTCTTATCATGCTACACAAAAAAACCAGTTTTTTGACATATATTTTTTATGTAGGGGCATCTGGAGAATACGACACACAAGGGACGGATCACACTATGAGTTTCTTCTATTACCTTGGCTGTTATGTTATGTAAGGGAGGCAGAGGGTCCTCACGTTATTGTTGTAATTAAAGAATATTGTGCTTTTAATTTGCACAGTTCCTTCCTCAGCATTGTTTGATACGAATAGATGATAACAGACTGGTTATTGTGAGTTATTAATAACGTATTATTTACTCACCATATGCCTAGGAGCCAGAGCAGTAAGCAACGCTGCTTTGTCCTAGGTGTCCCTCCCTGCACACACAACTAAATGGATCATCTTTGATCTCTCTCTGCCTCCCGAGGTCTCACTTCAATTTGGGCTTGCTGCTTACTGTCCCCTTTGCCCCCGGATCCCTCTGTGTTTGGAGGAGTTTAAGTTCCTGGAAAAAAGAAAAACAGTTTGTTCTGCCTTCTGCGTTACCTCTTGCGTTTGTATGGAGTGGATGCTCTGGTCTGTTTTTAATTTCCATGATTCTATAGTGCTTTTGAGTCCAAGGTGCTAAATATAGATCTAACCCATAATAGCCAGCCTCTCTCTCGTTTCTGTCTTACAAAGTTATTTTCTGCTTTTATCATTTAAGCCTAATGGATTTACATTATTAGGAGCTCTCCAGTATGTACAACTTGGTTATGAACGAGTGCCTCAAAAGTTTCCAGGAACATTTGTCTGAATAAAAACAAGCAAAAAAGAAACTTTTTGCTGGCTCTGCAGGAAGAGGACTGGTGCAGTGCAGGATGGCACCGTCCCTCTCCCCTCCCTACTGCAAACCTATGTATGCCCTCTGGGCAGGGTGAATGCATCCAGCACGCTGCCTAGAAAAATGACACTCTGGAGAAAAATCAGCAGACAGCATGAAAAGAGCTGGCTCAGACATCTTGTGTTGGCAGACTCCTACCAAAATTAGTTCTGGATAAGCCAGTACATCTGTAGTCAGAGCAAACTATTCCTCTTTCTTCCTACTCCTAACACAGTCATGCCCAAAAAATACAAGTCAGGAAAATGTTTGGGGAAACTATTAAGGAGCACAGAGGGAAAGGAGTATTTATGTATCCAGACAAATATGGAGCCATTTGAGACAAATATGAAGTCATGTGTAATAACAGCTTGGATTTATAAGGTCTAAATTAAGCCAAACACAAGTGATGGCTTTTTGGGACAGAACAGCCCAAACCAGCCAAGGAAAGGAATGTGGTGGATATAAAGGGCCAGGCCCACAAGAGACACAAGGACCACTCAGCACAACTCTAGAGCCATACCTGTGCTTTCCCAAGCCTAATTGATGCTAGTGGCCCAAGCCAGTAGCTGGTGAGGAGTGGGGTATTGGGGAGCCCTGGTCATGTCACTTCATCTCTGCACAAGTATCTTTGCCCTGGCTATGCAAGGGAGATATGTGGGAGGACTTCTGTGTCATCAGGGGATCCTTCCTTGTTGAGCTTGGTTGGGGTTAGGGTCTCTTTACGCAGGAGTCCAAGCAGCATGTCTGAAGACCCATAGAAGTCAGCACTGGTTTGAATACTTTCTTGTTTTCAGGTGCCCCACAAGGGCAACATGTAATGGTTTTGGGAAAGGTGGGTCTTCAGTGCTGCCCTTGGTCAGGTCCCTCCCATCATTCACTTTGCATTACTGACAGTTCACCTGGGGTCATCTTTGGAAGGAACAAGCTAGTTTCCTCTGAAATAAACTTCAGGTATGGCTATGAGGATAGCCTATGAGGAGTTCACTCCAGGCATTGCTCCCAGTAGGTGCTACAGATGATACACCAAGCCTGGCTGCCCTGCAAAGCCCTCTAGCACTAAACCAGCACTCTGTGTGTCTTGAAATATGACTTTATGTCCATAAGCTGTGCACAACTGTGGCTGAGAGAGACTGCAAGGGAGCTATTTTTTGGCTTATTCTGGTTTGCTGCTGGAAGCATCGATTTTCATGGTGCTGTCCAGAAGACCGTAGGAGAAATCTGCTGCTGCTGGAAATCATGGTAGCTCTATAGGTCTAGGTTGCTGCCAGCAGAACAGATGGCCCATGAGCGGTGCAGGGCTAACTGCTGTACCCATCCAGAAAGTGCATTGCGCTAGGCAGGACCAAGCTGGTCCCAGCTGTGTCTTGGCAAACGAAAAAAGCTATGCTACGTGGGAAAGGGACGTGTTTACCTTGAGTGTGCTGATGACCATGTACCCCAGTGGGTGGGGAAGCTCAAATATGACAAGTCCAGTTAGGTTTAATTTTTCCTAGAAAGAAATGCCAGAGCACTGATGCACATGGCTAAAAGCTTTGCTGCAATCTGGTGAAAAGGCGTTCTCCTATGTTGCTTCAGACTGTCCTGCAACCAGTTAGTCCTGTCTCCTGCTTCTGAAGTTTTGTGCTGTTCCTACCATGGTGAAAATTAATCCCGAATAGTCAGAGACTGATCATTTGAAATACATTATGAGCAGTGCAGGGACTGCAGGTCAACCAGAAAAAAGGACAGAAGGTGGGGTGAGAACGTGGCCAAGAAACTAAAATGATATGATATCCTATGGTTACATGAATTCAGTGACAGGAGGCAGACTATGACCTCCAGATCATGGTCACTTCTGCCTTGCCCAATGCTCCAAATTCCAGTCTCTGTAGCCTGAAGGAGCAGGCATGCCTCCCACACAGAGCAGGGACCAAGTGTTGTGTCCATCACAGGTCTCCCACGAGCCCTCTGCTTGGTCAGTGGGCCAAGGCAGAAGCTGCTCTGGCTGTGTGTGTACTAGTAAAATGAAAACAGTCAGCGTACGAGCCTGAACAGTGTCCCACGCTCATTCGTATTACAAATTACGGACACAGTCCTTGATAAGGTTTTGGCCCGATCCAACTTGTACTCTGCCAGGCAGCACATCACCATGGTTAGCAGATGGTTAACCCACTCCCAACAGTGGGCTGGGCTCAAGAGGGCTCAGCTTGAGGAATACTTGAATCTGTCCCATGTCATCCCAACCACTAAAACCTGACTGACAAAGCCCTAAATCAGATCATCTTTTAGCTCCTCTTGCCTTGCCCTCCTCCTGGCTAGTAATGCCTCTTTTGAGGCCAGCTGTGAATTATCTGCTGGAGGGAAGTTCTTAAAAAGCTTTATGCTGAAGTAGCCCGCCTTATGTTCTCCATTAGGCAGGCTTTATTCCTCCCATGTCCAGCGTTACACCAGCAGAAGTTGGATTAGACTTGTATTTCTTGGCTAAACAATGACTAAAGGAAGCATGATAACTATCTACAAGTATTTGATGGGTGTAAACTCCAGTGAGGAAGAGGAATTGTTTAGTGTGGTTAAAGGACTTTTATGGCCAAGAGCGATTAGATTAAATTGAACAAAGCAAAGCATAAACTGAATACCCTTCGTAATACCTAGCAGGCTACAAGGGCAGCTCCCGAGGGATGTGGTAGAAGCAGTGATGTCTGGGTCAGTTGAAACGTTGCAGGGAGCAGAGCAGTATTTACGTTATTGACATTGGAACGCCATCCCATGAACAGCGTGTCCGTTCTCCGTGCCATGCCCACATCCATGCCGCCCTGCACCTATATGAGCGCACACCCAGCCGAATAATGAGGTAAGAAGGGTGTCAGGGTGGTTCAACCCCTGCCCGCACCTGATTTGTCCCCTTCATCTGGTGGTGTAATACATTACCCTAAACAATAAGTTTTCCTGCTGCTGACAGTGATTCTGATCTCAGGACTGTTAAGGGAGAAGTTATGCTTACACTTTCCTTAGTGAGCCATGACTAAGCTTTCAGCAGGCTGGGGCTTGAGCCCCAGTTATCTTAAGCTTGCTGCTAACCTTGGGTTATCACATACCTACAGGGATGCCATCAGCATTCCCTTCAGGTTACACGTTTATCAGCTGGCAGGATGCAGTATGGGATGATTGACTTTGTACAAGACAGGAACAAACAGGAGTGCATGGTTCCTCTGAAAATATACTGGTGGCCCCTTACTCACTGCAGGGAAAAATGAGCTCACTCTCACACACAGGAGAAACAGCATGTCTTAATCCCAGCTACACCTGGGTAAACCTGCTTGCCCTTTTTCTCTGAAAACTGAACATAGAGCGTGCAATCCCATCTGACAGGAGTTTCTGAGAGAGAACATGAGCTGACTTTGGCACTGAGAGCAAATGTCAGTGGCTAGAGCACTGCTGTGTCTTTCAAAATCCTGCGGCCTCTCAGGGAAAAAGAAATAAGGGGATATGTGATGTTTGATGAGTCAGGTTGCTTTCCCCTGGCATGCCTGTTTCTCTGCCTAATTACACAGACACAATAGCAAAGATATTAGGTTAGCCACGTAAGGTTTGTTGTGGATGTCCTGATCGTCTAGGAGACAAAAGCTTTATTTACCTGACATGACTTGTAGGCAAGGGTAGGACAAGCGTACCCTGTTTTTAAAGCAGCATATTCCTTCCAAATTGCAGGTTATCTGTTCTGAAACAACGCCACTTAATGGGTTATCTCCTCCTTTAATCGATGCAGTTGTTGGCATATCATTAAATCCCACTTAGCACAAGTGTGAGAAGCCTGCTGTTAAAGGCTGCCAGCAGAAAGGCAAGGAGGACTTACGCATCCTCCCATGGCTCTTTCAAAGAAGGCCCTGATCTGTTCATAAAAGGTCAGGAAGGGAGCAAGGAATTCAAAAGCCTTAAAAAAACAGACCGGACTGGAGTCTTCAGTAGTGCGTCATCTCAAGTTTTCTTCTCCCCAGGGAGTAATTCTTCAGATGTTTTGTGTGTCCCTTGCTGGTGTCTCTCTCTTCTGTTTTTCTTCAGGAGCAATTTGTCTATTTCTGCATTTACTGAGCCTCCTCTCTTTATACAGAGGCAGAGCTAATAATAGACATCTGGGTACGTGTGAGAGTCTGACGGGGTTATCACCGCTCCCCCTGCGTGTCCATCACACAAATGCTAACGCTACCTGGTTAGGTGTGCACATTATGGACCACCCAACAGAGCAGGCATGGCACTATTGCAGAGTCCCTGCAGCACTGCTACATTCTTCCTCCCAAACCTGACTGGCTGCAAATGGCTCAGTTAATAACATATTTTCTGTTTTTTTCTCATGGGCACAGAATACTGATCTTGGTGGCTTCATTAAAAATGGCTTAAGGATGCCATTTTACACAGGATAGTTTCCCATCCTGGCCAAGAATTTTCTTCATGTAAAAGGCTGGCAGGTGGTCATGCTTTTGATGATGTTTAGAAAAGATTAATTCTCCTTCCCAGGTACTTGCTGTCTTTTCAGATCCAGATAAAATCATGTGCATACTATATGGGTAGTGGAGAGGAAGAAAGAGGAACCACATGGTTTCTGTCACCTCATATGACCACACAGGTGATTTCTTGCAAGACATTATTATCAGTGGGTGCTCCCAAAGCCCCTGAAGAATGCGTGTTAAACCTATGCCACAAGAAGCTGCAATTCCTGTGCAGTCTAGGCTGGCCTGGAAACTAGGGGTGTTCAGTTCTGCATGAAAGCCCATTCTCCTAGAATTTTCAGCCTTGGCTTTGAAAACTCAGGAGGTTCAGAGCTTATGATCTGGGTTTGAAGAACAGCTGAGGGCTAACCTGAGCGACTCTAAGCACTGACCCCATTGGAGGAGGCTCAACTGTACCTCATAACCCGATGAAGCTTTCATAAATCTCTTTAACAATAACGCTCAATTTAAAATGTATGTTACCATGCCCTCTTTCCTCTGTGTTGAGGGGTACAACCGTAGAAACCCAACATAAACTAACACGAATTCTGGGAGGGTCAGATATCAGGAGCAGGCAACTGTAGGATCTTTGGGGTCTTGCTGAGTATGATACGGTCCTTAGATATTACGGATAGTGTCCACAGTATTGACAGCAGCTTGACACATACATCCCATGTAAATCATGGCATTTTTTTCAAAGGCATTCATGGCAGGTTGCTCCATGCTCCAGCTTTTCCTCAGACAGACCCTCACAGGAGTGCCCTCTCTTTTCCTTACTGTTGCGTCCTCCAGTAGAAGACCAACGTGCAGCCAAAGAGATAATCTTGCTGGGCCAAAAGACCCAACAGGTGTTTTTAGCATTTAATTAGACTTTCATTTCAAGAGTACATCACCTATAAGGTATCTGAGGGCATGCCTACCAGAATTGCCATCTGGCCATTTCCCAGCTATGGAGCACACCTTATAGCAGTCGCCTGTAATGACCTTTCTGGGCAGATCTGAGCTCGTCCTGCCTGAGCGAACACCAAAAGCGCAGTGGAGGGAGCATGGCATGGGAATCCCCGATTTCTGCAGCATGGCCACCTTGGCCTGACGTCAGAGCAGCTCTCCACCTGTGCTAATAAACCTAACCACGGGCCAGGATTTATGAGTTCAGGCTCTGTCATGGAGTCACAGAAATACCTCCCGTCCCGACCCAGACCGGTCGTGACGCTGGTTGCCTCTGGTCTGTGCCTCGTGGGCCAGCCAACTCAAATGTCTGCACAGAGCTCCATCCTGTGAGGTGGACATGGTGTATCCTGGAGTTTTTAATGCCTGAATCCACCTTGCAGTCCTTGAGGGAGGAAAGTACCTTGTCCCCATTTTAAAGGAGAGAAGAGGGTCAGGTTCAAAAATGCCCTGCAGTTCATCCACAAAACCTTAGGCAGCATGCCAGCACCTAAGCCCAACCAACTCCCCTCCTTGCTTTAAACACTATTTATTTGGTTTACCTAATGATGCAACCCACATGAGTCGTCCCCAGCACTCCTATTTTCCTAGGGCAGGGACTCCCCTGCTATCGCACAGCCACTCCCTAGCTTGGCTGCTGCCTCTCGGTGGTTCTGTGAGCCTTGCCTTCTCACCCAGAGGGCAGTTAGCACGTCAGGAAGGCGTCAGCCCCAAATTCAGACTGTGGTGCTTAGAGCTGCTCTGAGGGCTGGAGAGATGCTCCTGAGATGGTGGGGGGACCAGAACCAGGTTGCCTCCCCATGGGGTGAGGGGCTTATCCCTCACCCCATTCGAAGGAGACAGGTAGACTATGAGGTACCTCTTCTTTCTGTTTGACAGAGTCTTCACAGCGCCCAGTGTCACGCATCCTATTCTTTGGCTTTCCCCTTCCCTGCAGCAGGAAATGTAAGCACTCATGCTGCACAGCGACTGCCTCATCACTGGTTTTCCTTACATGGTGGTTTGACAAAGGGGTGCCTTAGTACAAGAGAGACATCTGTAAACTGGAGAAGATTCAGAGAACAACAATAATAAAAAGCACAATGCTCTTGGAAACATCTGTAAGGCAGCAATTTAGAGCCCAGCTATTAGCATGCTGGGACAGACCTCAAGTGAAATCAAAAGAAATTAACTTGTTAAATATCTCTAAAGAAGGCATGTAAAAAGTATTATTGTCTGTATGTAGATAGCTTGTGTAAACAGCCTTTTCCACTTGGGGCTACGTCTCCGTAATTATGTATTATTTGCAAGAAGAATGCAGAGCGTGAGGAGTGAATATGTTCCAAATGTGTCCGAACCCTGACCAGGCAAAGGCTGTGATTTTAGCTCACTTCAGGGAGAGAAGAACAAGCCCATGCCTTTTGTTTATTCTCCTTGAGCTCTTTGCAACAATTATACTTTTCACTGGAAGTGACTCACCTGGCAAAGAAGATAAGAAACCCCGAAGAACCACTGAACAAAAATATAGTGCTAGAAACTATCCTCCGAATTTAAGACTTACAGTCCTTCTGAAATCGTAATCATATTCAGACCCTTCAGGCTTCCTTAATTACCGAGCGGAAGAGCTATCATTCTTTTCTAAATGTGGTGTCAGCATTTGTTACGAGCAACCAGCACAAAATTATCCTCAAACCTTCTCATGACCTATAAACCTGCAATTTGATATGCCTCACCCAATTGTTATCCTGTAACAAGTGAATTTTTTTCATAGATTTTTATAGTAGAGACTCTTTAATCTACCAGGCAACATGTAACAAGATCCCATGGCTGGAGGCTGATGCTAGCTAGCTACATTTCAGCTAGTAATAAGGTGCGCATCTTAACAGTGATTAATTAAGCATTGAAATAACTCCTGAGGGGATATGATGAATTTGCCACCTCTTGAAGTCTCTGAACTTTGTCTTTCCAAACCTCATGCTATACCTGAACTACAAAGTATGGTCTTGGTACAGGAATTACAGGGCGGGGCAGTGTTGCAGTATTTCAATGAGAAGACATTTTCCACATCAAAACTCCAACTTTTTCTTTTTTTCTTTTTAATGCACATAATGAAATTCCTTCCTTCTTCCAGTGTCAACCAGTTTACTTCAGTGGAAATCAAGAGGCCACCAACAACTTATACCAGTAAATAAAGCCAAACTTTTAAAAACACGTATCAGCTAAATTTGCAGATGCCTACTGGGCTGCAGAGTAGCATTTTCAGTCACGCTGACGCCTGTTCCTAATTTTTAGCAATGTCTCTCTTTCACTGTCAATCCTTCCATCTCAGGAACAATACATTGCTATTGAAATATTTAATGAGTCACTTGTAAATATCCCACAGGAACAACAGGACATTTATCTCATGCTGCAGAGCTGTATTTTAAAAATAGCTATCTTTAAAAAAAAAAAAAACCAACAACTCAAAAAACCCCAAATGTTTTCCCCTCCTTACTTTACAGAAGACTTTCTCTCTCTCTGCCTTTCCCTTTTCATTTCTCATCCACTCTTCACCCACGGGGTTATGCTGAGGTGGCTACGAGGACGCCCAGGCTGAGACACTCTGTTTGCATTCTTCAGTCAATTTGGGTTGGCTCCTCTCCCCTGTGTGGGCTTGGCAACACAAAAAAGTGACCTTGTGGCAAACTTGGGTGTGACCTTCTAAAACAGCAACAGCTCCCAGCGTGACTGCCGGGTCTCCTACTCTTACTCCATGGAAAATGTGAGGCAGCTTATCCCATGTCCACCGACAAACTGTTTTACGTTTATCTTCGGGTAGAAGAATGCGTCTACGGAGTTATTGCAGCATGACTAACACACGGCATTGCCACATCCTGGCTCCCCTGCTGGTAGCTTGTCCCAGAAGCTGTACTCTGTGCCTTCTCGCCTTTCTGATGGTGTTATGCCGAAGCCAGATCCTTGCCATGCACCTTGGTGCTTCTGCTACTGTGGGACCGCAGCAGTACCGTGCATTTCTGCCGCTGACGAGGCTTCCTGACTCTCTTGCTCTACCCGATCCTTCAGCTCTGAGGAGGCAAAAGGAACTTGGAGGTGTTCTTCAAAATTTCACCATAACCTGGTGCTATGGTGCTACTCAAAACACGTAAGCAGTGGTAACAAGGTAACTGTTGGGCACTGCATCTCTTCGCACCATGAGCACAGCTATCAGAAGGCTCTAGGTGTGTGGATTCAAATCTCTCAGTTTTGGGATCAAACCAAACCTCTGTTTTCCTAAGGATGATATTTAGTACAAGGTTTTTTACAGTCAGGATGAAAGCTTGAGTCAGAGGTTCCTGCAAAAGTGTCCTGACGCACCAAGGAAAATTACAGAGCCTGCGGCACCGAACGTGAGCCAGGCTCAGCTCACAGAGCATCGCTCTGCGTGACCCTGGGTGCTCCTCTGAGCTGGGAGATAGTCTCTTTACCTGGCTTTGCCTGTGCAGAGAGTGGACCCCAAAAAGCAGAAAGCATCAGCCTACACTGTCAGTTAATTGTGTGCCCGAGCCTCCCTGCAGGACTGGACTCACCCTCTGTTTATACCACCAACCGCCAAGCCACCCCAGCCTGAGCTCCACAGCTCTGGAGTGGTGGCACTGGGCTTTTCAACACACTCTGCATGGGCTGCGTGAGGCTGGCCTTTGAGGGCACGGAGAGATGTTCCAAGCCCGGAAAGCTAGTTCGGGGATGAGGGAGGAAGACATATATATTTCTGAAAGATCAGGAAAATGAGGACCTTCCACGTTGTGCCATTTTTGGACTAGTAACCACACTGGTCCGGTTTCATCAGCAATCAGAAAAAGAATCAGTAAAGAAACTTTACTTTTCTTCCACTATGTGAGGTGTTAAGTGGTATACATATGCATTTGCCCTACTAGAGCAGAAATAGTTATGTTTTGGAGTTTTTTATTCAGGCTCTGGTGTTTCTGACAGCCTGAGGTCAGCACACAGGTGCTGGAGCAGGCTGGCACATATTGGTATGCCACACAAACAGTTGCTTTGACCTGCTCCTTCCCACTCCCCAACCAACCCATGTACACTGCTTTGCTCCTCATTGGAGCAGAGCAATGGAGATGAAGCAGCTGTCAAATACACCTGCCCTTCGTCCGCAGCCCTGCTCAATTACATGCCTTTAACGTGGCAATATAGAGTAGTTATGCTGTAATATAAATACATTTCTTTCCTCTACCCACAGCTCTGGATCAATCAGCAGCTAGAAACAACAGGAGGGAAATGAAGTAGTAACATAGGGGGAAAAAATAAGAGTTGAGGGTGTAATCAGCCAACTAAACACCATTAGGACATACTGTCCCACTCAGTGGGCCTACAGCTGCATTGGGCCGTGACCAAATCTATTAATAGGCCATGCAGAGCTCTTCGTAGTCCTAAGAGCAATGCTCCTCAAACTTTTCAGCCCCTGTTCCTTCTCTGTAACTTCAATAACTCCCTTGCAGTGCTTAGTTACGGTAGCTGACTCCTCAGAAAGGATGAAAAGTCTGACTCTAGTCTCTTCAGACTAGAAGACAGAAATCCTGCTCTTCATTTTTTGCCCAGACTAGAAGAGAGAAATAATGCTGAGACCATAAACTCAGCCCTAACGTGGACAGGGGGTTGCCCACAGAGCACCTGGCTTGCTCCAGGCTTGATGATGGACACAAGGGGCAATGATCGGGGTGGAAAGGGCACAGTTTGGTTTGTTGCTGCTGTGGAAAAGGACCTGCTGTGCCCCGGGTCCAGGGGACAAGGCTGTGACATGCCTGCAGCTGGACCGAGAGTGTCCTACACCCTGCGGACCGGCACACTCACCCTGTCACCCCACAAACTTGGCTGGCATGCTGGGATCATATGCCTCCTGCAAAGCAGCATGCACACCTGCATGAGAAACCATCCCCTTAGTCCCTGTCTATAGCTCTACAGTGACAAGCAGGCACTTCCAAACTCCAAGTTATTTCATTTTAGAGACATTTAAAGTTAAGGAAGATTATTTCTACCTCTCCCCCAAGAGACACAGTGTGGGGGAACGGGGCAGATCAGATGTTTAACAGGCTTAAAGAAGGTAGCTCCACGTATCAGGGCACTGGGGACCCATTACTCCGTGAAGATATCTGTAACACCCTTGGGCTGCTCCAGTCCCTTTCCCCTACCAAAGACTGGTCTGCAGCTGGAGTCAAAAGTGAGTGCCGCAGCTCTGTGATTAATTCTCATCTTCCCTGTGACCGAGGAAAGGACTTGAAGTCCCTGGGGGCAGTGGATGTTTTCTGCAGGACACAACCCCAGAGCATTGGGGTTTGGTGAATGTCTGCAGCGCTGTCTGAAACTCAGGCTTGAAACTGTGCTTAGTGGGAAAAAGCAGCAGCTCTGCGGGAGAGAAATGCTCGAGGGAGAGGGTGTACCCGGACAACAGCAGAGGAAGCATGTGTGAGGCAGCAGCTGCAGAAACAGGCAGCAGGGAGGTGGTAAGCGCTTGGGAACGAACCCTGGAAAAGAGGAAAGGCAAAAAGCAGTGATGGAAGGAGAGGTGAAATGAGGGCTGTCAGTGGAAATGGCCTGGGGACGGTCCTGCATGGGGACGGGGGCACTCTGGCTTGCACTATCAGGGTGCTTCAGCCACCGCAGCCACTGCAGGTTGGGAAAGCCTGAGTGCAGCCACTGGGGCTTGGTGGGGCACCTCTCCAGTTCAGAGCGGGGCTGCCACCTAAGTCACTGCAGGCTTGGCTGTGTAAATGTATTTATTTAACTGAACTACCTAAGCCAGGAGCCGAGTCACCCCAGACGAGCATTGGTAAGCCTTTCACACCTTGCAAGGTCTCCTCTCAGCCCACGGGCAGTGGCAGGGCGGGCTGGTTGGGGCACGCACACCGCAGGCTTGCCAGCCCTGCCTGAGGCTCCTTCCCCAGTCAATGGAGAAAGAGGGAGAGTAGCCTACCGGCAATGACTCAGCCCACCGAAGAGCAGAGCTGCCTTCCCGAGGCACGTGTTCCCCTGCTCTGACTATAGGAAGAGCCTAAACCAAAGGCAGCCTTTACTTTAGGGGTCCCAGCCAAAAAGCTCAAAGTTAGAGAGGATGAATCTGGATATCCACGTAGACAGAGGATATATACGGAAAACTTGGCATTGCATAGCAGAGTGAGAGTAGGTGATTC
The DNA here is from genome assembly GCF_965638725.1 of Aptenodytes patagonicus. Lineage (NCBI taxonomy): Eukaryota > Metazoa > Chordata > Aves > Sphenisciformes > Spheniscidae > Aptenodytes > Aptenodytes patagonicus. The sequence goes on along the minus strand of NC_134949.1, from coordinate 194,318,762 downwards.
ATCTCGGAGAGCACCAGAGCTGACTGTACGGTCTTCTGCACAATAAGCACCACTTCTTGCATAATTAGAAGTGCACACCATGTGGGAACCGGTGTGTTGGCCGTGGCTCCCCATGTTGCACATTTCAGTTCAGCTGTCTGGAACAACTAGCTTTTGGTATTAGTTTTAAGATAATGCTGGTGTGAAGTAGTGAATGACAAAATATTGCTGGAAAATTATCAAGCTGTTAAACAACCACTGAGAAGCACATGTTAAAAATCCCTTTAGTGTATTAATTCTACATTACAATTTAGAGATAAGCAGATTTTCCAGGAACCCAAATAAACCAGCATCCAGAGTCTTGTTCATAAGGTGTATCCGAAAAAAAGTCAACAATACTTAATATTTGTATACTATTCACCAACTTATCAGTGGGTGAAAAGCTTGACTGTTTCTGTTTCCAGGACTAGACATACTATTTTGGCACACTCTGTTGAGTTTTTATGGTAAATCCAACACAGGTATGCTCTAGTCATTTTGGACTGTAAAAATATTTCTGAAGGCAGCAGCAAGGCTGCCTACAACCAAGTCGAGATGGGATTTCAAGGGAAGTTTTTTGCCCTCTCCATTCCTCGCAGCCGATAGTACAAGCAAACAGCACGTTGCCAGTATAGTGGTTTCTTTCTGGGCTGTTCCCTGTGTTTCCTCCTGCAGATGAGTTCCCAAGGCAGAAGGGCAGAGCCTGCATCATGCAGCAGCCAGGGAGCCTGTGCCTCTCCCAGCCAAAGCCCCACAACAGCAGTCACCCCTCTGTCCCCATGAACAGGGGCCTCTGTCCCACTAGGTGACCCGTGAAGGGTCTTTCAGACCCCAGAGCTGATGCAGAGGGATGTGCATGGCCCAAAACAGGCTTCCTCCTGCCACATGACGTCATACAGTGGTGGATACCACAGCTACATTGCAAAAACTTGCAGCGCAGGGGGAGTAGAAGTGCTTAAACCTACATGTGTCATCAATGGAAATGTGTCAGTAGGTGGGTGAGACAACGTAACGGAGTAAGCAGCAAGCATAGTAGACTCTGAATACCGTGGAAAAGAATATGGGGAGTGGAGTGGGGCAGAGGATTTCAGTTTGCCACATATTTCGCCTCTGTCCCACCTTCTCCTCACTCCTTTTCTTCATTTTTCAGTTGCTGGGATAATGCAAGTGAAAAAGGACACCCAGACCCATCCAGTCTGGCTTTCAGGACACATAGGCACTTTATTTTTTAAATAAAACACACTATAACAGCCTTTATATGGAGAGCATCACCAGTAAATGTTTTATGCCATGGATTCAGTTTCCTACCAGGACCTGTATTAATAATACCTATGTCCAACTGTTAGTAGACTCCTCTTCCAATGAATGCTTTGTTTAAATGTATATTGAGAACTTATTTTTACAATGGCTTTCTTCTCTTTAATAGGATTTGACATATTGGCTCTGGTGTAGCATGCAAGTTGTTTGTATAAAGCTTTGAAATATATTTCTGAATGGTGCTATATAAATACTGCATGCATTGAATTGTACTATTTTATTGTGCAACTAAAAGGTTTCCTGTTCTATACCATAATACAATTTGTTATTTTTCCAGCACACACATTAGCCTGCATTCAACTTCTGCACAAGGTAGAAGAACTCAAATTAAATTTACAAGCACACCTGAGCAAAGCTAGTTAGCTCTGGCCAGATCATGTTTCCGTGATTAAATAATGCTGGCTATTATAACACATTGCAAGAAAATGCAGCTATAAATCCCTGTCTCAGTTTATTTCCAATGCTTCATTGTACCGTAGAAACTCTGCTATACTTTCTAGTAAGCAATAGGCTAGACATGGGACTGAGTCACCCTGAGCAGATGTGTTAGATGCTAACTCTGAGGAGATAAGAGGAACAATGCTGCTCTCCCATGAGCTTTCCCCTCGAGGACCTTCCCATGCTACACAAACATTAACAAATCAATCTTCACTGCATCCCACTGCAGAGCTTATTAACTGAGGAAATTGGTTCCTAGAAAGATTTAGCAATTTGCTCAAGGCCAAAGAGTAGGTCCACAGCAAGGAGGAAGAGCTGGGGGATTGTGCTGGAGACCTTCACTTATTGCCATTTAATGTTTAACATAACATTTAACACAACATTTAACACTATGCTGAAGGCACGACAGCACTAGGTGTTCACCTTGTTAGAATTGGATGGGCACTGGTTTCAGAGACTAGCGCACAACATGCCTACAGTGAGGCAAGCCTCTGCTGAGCATGTTGGCTTACCACCACATACCCCTGGGGACCTGTCAGGGCAGCAGGTCCCTGGGGGGGTGAGGAACCATCTCCTGCCTGCGTGGCTGCTTTGGGATGGGGATGAGAGGTCCGTGGCTCCAGCTATCCTTGCTGGGACACATCAGTAGGTCTCCGAGCAGTCCAGGAGGAGCTCTTGGGGGCCATGTCTACCCAACTTAGGGAGCAGAGCTGGGGAGGTCCTGGTCCCACAGTCATCCAGGTCACAACTGTGGCTTGCAGACAGCTTTCCTTTTGGTGGAAACAAGGGTGACAGGGCTATATGGGTTGTTGGTGCATACCCAGCTCTGAGCTGAAGATATACAGGACATGACCAAGACATGCATCTGAGACCGGGGACACCAGGGCAGCTCAGCGCTGTCTAGAGTTCAAGGTTTTTACAGGTGGCTCTGACAGTTTTGCATTTTATTATGATTTCTCATTTTTCCAGTCACTTACAATCTTGCCAAAATTTGACCATTTGGAGTAAAGTTTTCCAATCCAGGTGTTTGCCTCAGGCTGAATTATTTCAGATAGGGTAGGGAGGAGAATTTCATTTAGAACTGTTCCTCATGGCTAAGACTCAGGCTGAGGGAAAAGGCTTATATGTAAAAAATGCTGTGATTTACCCTTTGAAACTCTTCAGTGCTCTGTGAATGAAAAGATAGTTGTGTGAGGGAAAGGAAAACAGAGCAGACAAGGAACTGGGTTCTATGAGGACAACTCAGACTGACGGCTATTGTGGGGAGAGGGGTGGAGGACCTAGATGGGGTGAACTGGCACAGGCAGTGTACCATGACTGAAACTGGGAGGACAAGCCCAAAAACCACAGACTTTACAGAATGGGACTGAATTGCTGAGATTGGGGAAAGTTTACAGTGGGGCAAGTCCTAAGGGGTAAGGCAGAGGAGGGTTAGGACAAGGGTAACCATTTAAAGTTTTTGTACCCAAGAGAAGGCACTAGTCCATAGCCTGGACCGGGTCTGTTCCTAAATTTCACCAGTCCGCTGGTGTCAGTGTTTATGTGTGAAACCACTGATGACAGCATGTTTCATCTCCCATGTACTGTTAGAGCAGGCTCTCACCCTGCAGGTGTGGTCCTTTAGCTCCCTCGGCAAATCTCAACACTGTGGTGTTTACCCTACTGATAAGTCATGCGGATGTCATGCAATCTTAGTTAACTCCCTTTAATTTTGTCTGTAATTACATACACATACTTGGGGTTTCTTCATGTATCCAAAGTCCTTCAGCCTCATACTGTGCACTAAAAGGACATGTCTTAGCTGGCAAGCACCTATTCAGTCTGTTATTTTCCAGTATACTCCTGATTTATACCATGCTCTTTGAATCCCAAAATATTTTCTTCACAGGATTTTCTATAGTGCTCGCCACTGCAGTACAAGAGCTCCCCTACTATTAGTTGGTTCATTTTAACAGAACTTCTTTGTGATGAGATATCATGATATTGTCGCCATTTGGCAAATGGGCAGCTAAGTCAGCACTGCAGCTGCCCAGTTTGAACCCACCGGGACTTGATTTTTCGGAGCACTTACTATATGATATGATGCTGTGAATCACCAAAGCATCGCTCTCCCTGACTCAGCTGAGACTGAGAGCTCAGCACTTCTGCAAACCAAACCACTGAGCTTGGAAGTCAGGCACCTAGAAGATAAAAAAGACGCAATTAGAGCCAATCTGTGAAAAGCTTGGCGGAACGATATTTCCCAGTGCTCTGGAACAAAGCAGGAGATAGGATCCAAGGATGTAATTTTGTACTTTCTTTTCCCCGCAGTCCCGTTCCTCATTCACTTCTAGCTTTTGTAATAACATGAAGTAGAGATCCTGCCACAGCCACAGAGTGAGTCTAATTTGTGTACTGAAGGAAGGAGCTGTGTGGAAAAATACTGTCTGATCAGACAGTACAAACTGTGTCTGCATAATACACATATGCATGGGGGCTGAATTAAGGTAGCAAAAGTAATTTTAAATTAGCATTTTCTAACGTTCGTGTGCTTGTTCTGCCAAGCTTATTAGTATTCCTTCAAAGCAGGGTTTTGATTTGTTTTGGAATAAAGTGTGTTTATTCTGATTCTGTGTAAGAAATAGCCAGTTCTATCCTTCTTACAAAATATTTTTGCAAATGGTAGGGTGCCCCTCTCTTGACATTCTTCACCAACTTAGGTTCAGCATTTGAAGATGACAAATGCACATCAAGCTCAGCATTTCTACCACCACCTACCTGCTTTGGCTCTTGTTTCATTAGAATTTCAGCAATGTGCTGGTTCATGGCAGATAATCTCCTCTCCCTCTCCGGGCTGTGAGTGCCTGTAAGTGTGTGTGCGTGTGTAGGGAGTGAGGGAACGGGTGCATTTCTCATCTCCTCAGCATTTATTACATTCCTCTTTCTCTACCTCCTCTGCAGCCATAAATCAATGCTACTTGTTATTGTCTACTCCTTGGGCAACGTCTCGGAGGGAGAGGCAGGCTCTCCTGGCTATAATGTTGTACGTTTTATCAAAAGCTAAAATACAAGTAATGAACTAAAGTAAACCAAAGTCCTGTTTTTGCAGATTTTGAGAGGAAGGACCCTATCCTGGTCATGCTGGCTACCTCACCCATCATGACAGACATGCTTTGCCCCGTGCAGGCTCCAGTTACTGACCCCAGCCTTACGGTGCCTGCACAGGCAGGCCAGGGCAGTGTGTCAGTGGGGTGACGTTTCTGCTTCCATCATGGGAAGGAAAATTTAGGGTTTCTGGTGCTACTGACTATTTCCTGCCTGCAGGCAGCTCCAGGGCTGGGATGCTGGATGCACCGTTCCCGTATGTGTGCTGAGATGGGTGTGTGCTCCTCGCACTTCTGCAGCGGGTTAATAGCAAGTGAAGCCCTAAAAATAGGTTGTGGATGGAGTAAAATATAGCCTGATTATTGTTTACTCTGACAAGAGCAGAGACGCACACACTGGTGCCTGGAGAAACCGTAAATCAAGAGCAACATCACAGTAGGTCTGTGGCTAGTAGCAACTCCCCGGAGAAACTTTGCCCAGAAAGCCTCTGTCCTCTGGTTTGTTGTCTGCTATCTAATCACAGCAAACTGTTTTTCGCCACACAGGCTTCCTGATTTTCTACAGGAAAAAAAAAAAGACCTTCCCACATACCTGGCCCAACAAGCAGGCATTAGATATCCCTTCTCTCCACAGAGAACACCCTGAAGAGATGGGCTGGAGAAATGATGAGAAAAGAAACCAGTGCAGTGGAGAAGCGGGTGAGATGGGAGCCTTCTAGAATAGAGGCGTTTGGTCCAAGTCCAGAAGCACCACAAAAATACTGGGCACACCTGCTTAGGCATCCAGGACCAAATTAAACAGACAGGTTTAAAGCCAGGGTTGCATCTGGGATTTTTTCATCCTTAACCCCTTCTGATGTTAACTGGGGTAACTCATTAGGGAACCTTCACGCAGAAGTTACTGAAGGGTTTTTGCAAGCAGATTCTCAGAGTCTGAAGTACAGAAAAAGCCCCCCTGACACATTAGCATGTTTTTATTGTGGCTTTGTAGATATATTTTATATTTTCTTTCTGCAGTGGCAAAGGTGGGAAGAGTTGGGTCCCCCCAAGCAAGAAATGTACTTTATCAACTCAGTTTGTCAGCAACAGCACTGGTGAAAGCATGCACACACATGCACCTCGTGCTCTATGTCTTCCCTAAACTTTGCCTAGTTTTTTATTAAAATGGCTGCCTCAAGCTACTGACAAACAGTGCCTGTAACATGAGATGTGCAAAATATGAAAAAAACCCACCAACTTCGATAGAAGCTCAGATTCCTTCTCCCATTCTGATTTTGATCATTTCCTACTGGAAGGCTTTTCCTGCCCCCTACACTGGTTTTCAAGGGGATGTGCGTGGGTCATGATACATTTTTCACACCCTTCAGGGAAGATGATGTCTTTGCATCAGACTGCATTCGGGCATAGCCCTCTTTGCCAGGAGGACTGCTGTATGGCTGACTGCGCCGGCAAACACACAGCTCATGTGGTGGAGACGCAAGCCTGACATGCAGAAATGATCCATCTCTTTCATGCGGCTTTTCAAGGCTCCAAAATACATGTGATGACAAGCAGATAAAAAAGTATTACATACAGAAAGGGGAAGGGTTTGTCTCTGTTTGCTTGTTTGCTCCCCTTTCCTAAAAAAGTTCTCCCCAGCCTTCAGGCAGTTTTCGGGGGGTGGACTCATATTGTGACAGACATCAGATGGGTTTACAAATACAACGCAGCCTTTGGGGGAAAGCTCTGGTTCAAGAGCTCTCCTTGCCCCAGGGCATGGTAGAGGAGGGCAGCAAAGGGAGAACCTGGTGTAGAAATGGGGGAAGAGTAGCTTGGGGACAACAGGGTTTAGCTTGAGAGCAACTGGGTTTTGAGGGGGCTGTGGCCACTGCCAAGAAGGTGAGGTCCTCATAGCGCAGCTCTGGCCTCTCCTGCCTGCTGCACCTGCGGCTCTCCCAGGTGTCCACATCCTTGAAACTCACCTGGTTTGGGGAGCTGGTGGTTTCTCTTCCCGCCAAGCGCTGCATTGCAATTCGGCTTATCTCTGGCTGAAGGAACCCACCAAGACAAGCAACTGTTTAAGACAGAATGAATTATCCACAGCCTTGCTGTCTTTCCACGTCGTTTTTCCACAACTCTCTCACTTGCTGATTATAATTGCCCTTTATTTGTTTGTATAATTTCAATTACATAACAAGTAAGCTGTACAGTAACTGCCAAAAGTATCTGTCAAGTTCTTTTTTTTTTTATCATTATTTGAGTTTAAATAATTCCACAGCTGTGATTGCCATAGTCCTGTGAGAGTGGCGAGTTCATTCAATGGATGGACTTTCTCTGCATACTGTCTGCTTACTTTGGGCACAAATTTACCAGTTTTCTCTGTAGAGTTTGTTATTTAGATCTGGTAATGCTGACCAAACATCCTTAATGTGGACAAAAGGATTTAATGGTTTATGCAATCAAATGCTGTAGGGATATCCAGCAGTGTGAATGCAGGCAACAGCCAAGAGCAGACCATTCATCACTGTCACTAGTGCTGATTCTGTTTTACATGCCAGCTAGATGCTGAACTGGAAGAAGTCCAGGATCCTTGCAGGGTTGAGATGGAGATAGGTCCAGCCCTTCTCAAGGACTTTTATGATGTTCAAGGCAGGGTGAGATCAGATACTGGGCTGTATTGAGAGAATTTGCTTGCATAAAGCAACAATTAAATAATAAGGATAAGCTTTAGGTGGAGGCTAGATGTCTCTTTTGGAAGAAAGCGTGAATAAGCTCATGTGAGGTTGCTTTGACTTTTTTTTTTCCTGGACAAAATAAAAAGGGACAACAGCAATGGAGAGTCTCATTGGAGACTCTCCCGTACTTCTGTTGTGCAGAAGGGTTGAACTGGGAGGGAAAGAGTATTGACTTATTGGTCAATAAGGAGCCTGTATGGAGCCTTCTTTCCTGAAATGTCACAGTGAACGGAGATAGTTTTCTCCAAGAAGCAGGCTAATGGGTAATAGAGATGTTCAAGACTGACAAGACCATCCATGGCTCAGAATAAAGCAGCAGGTGTAATGAAGAAATCCTGTGATTGAACCTATGTGGATTGCTTTCAGAATGAACAGTTTTAGAATAAGGTATATAAATGTAAGTATGTTTTAAATCATCAAGCAAGGAACCTTGGTCTATAGTAGTTCTTTTAATCTTGTTTTGCATTCATGCTTGTTTGTTTTCTTTAAGGAGTATATATTCTCATTGCTTGGTAAATACTAAATTACGTCTCTTAAATAAGGTATGGCTCCTTTAAACTACATTTTGTTCTTTTTGTTAATGTTAACCAGAAGCATAAGAGGTACTAGAGGATACACAGCATGGGAGGCCCCTGATTTAAACAGTCATGTAGCTTAACATATGTTTATTTGGAAACATAACTTTTATCATTTTTATTAGAGCAGGAAATGGTGGGTGATCCACTCCTTTTTTTATTATTCAGTTTATGTCAGCTTCTACTCCCACAGAAAGTGGAATTAAATGAAAAGTGAAAAGGATAGAATTCCTAAAACATATTTATTGAAAAAGGATGCATTTATGAAAATGAGGCGATTGAATTGATCTGGTCACCAGGATTTTCAAGATTTTAGATGAATATATCTCATCCTTTCACCCCAGAGACTAGAAGATGGAAACAAGTTCTCCTGGTTCTCCAACTCAAATATACTCTCAGCTGAAAGTGAATAAGATATTGGTCTGAACGTCATCATTCTGTCAAATATCCACGGTCAGTTTATCTGGACTGCAGATTAACTGTCCCATGGATGTAGAGGCACAAGCTGGCTCAGTACAGCGTGGTTTATCAGTTCAGGTGCAGTGCCATGTGAAGGCAACATTAGGATTTTAAGGTCAGGGAGGGTTTGGGAGGTGTATAATTGTGTTTGCACAGTGCTGAGCCTAAGCTAATAAACTCTGCGGGGCCCAGCCTGGCTCCCTGCAGAGCTGCCCAAGTGTCCCGTGCTGCACACTCCGGTGTGTGCTCTGTTCTGGAGGACACACTCTGGCTAGTGGCTTTTACTGTTATCTTTATTATTACGATCCGGAACGTCCTTGTTGCAGTACCACAGATAATGTGGAGGACACTCGAGCTGAACAAACAAAGCAAATAGTTTTGCTTCAAAAGCCAGTTGAGCACACCCACAGATTCTGTTTAGTCAATGACTTTCACAAACTCAGCATTTTTCTCCTTTCCTCAAAACTTGGTAAGTGAACTTAGAGTGCTCACTACAAAAAATGTTCTTTCATTATAACTCAAATTGTTTAATTAAATGCAGCAAATTTAGTCTTTAATGTATGTTCAAAACAACTTTAGATAGGCTCATTTTTAAAATAAACCAAATTCCAATTTAAAGGAAAAAATATTTAAACTTGCATTATTTTTCTTTTTTCCATAGGCAGGTTGTGCATTTGCAGGAATTCCCAGAGGGTATGCTTTTCTGTATCTGCCCAAGTTTTGTGCCACTAGCAACTTTTATTCTTCTGGCTTCTTTGTTTTTAGGTTATCATGAAAACCATGGAATTCCAATGATGGGATCTATATGGAGACCAGGAAAAATAAAAGGAAGATAAAACAAAAATAAAAGGAGTAATAAATAATTTCAGTGTCAGAATTTTCCATGCTTGCCCCCTACAAGACCATGTGTTCATCATCAGAATCCCTTTCTCTTTCACTAATGATCCTTTCCTGGAGGGAATGTCTGATTATCTGACCTCTCTGACATATCCTCTCTCTCCCTCCTTCCCTTCAGTGGCTAGAGGATTTGGGGATGGTCAGAAATACTGCAAACGTCAATGGTTCCAGCTTCCCTCAGGAAATGGAAACAAAAGCAAACCCATCCAAGCATTTTGAACTCTCTTTAAAGTCTTGCAGAAGTAGCGGAAGGTTTGAGGTGGAGTTTCTTAACCTGTTTGAATCGGGACTCTCTTCCTTGACATAAATCAGGAAAGGAAAAACTCAACCTTTTGCTAATTTGGGTAGGACTTTGATGATAATTTGCCTAGAGAGATTAAAGTGGTACAACATGAAATAACAGAAACTAAAATTAATGGAGCTGTAAATGGGATTGCATTGTGCAGGGCCCCCACATATGGTTCAAATTTGGTGCTTCCTCTGTATCTGACAGCATTCTTACAGCAAGAATGCTTCTGAGGAACCACTACTGCACCCGCCATGAAAGCACGGAGAAGAAAACCTCACCCCGCAGTGTCTGTTCACCATTCTTTCTCCCCCCATGGTGACTCTTTGTGGTTTTATTTGTGCTCTCAATTAAACACAGGTCTGAGTTTGCTCTCATAAACAGACTTGTCCATCATTCATGGTATAAACCCCAAGGCCAGCACTGGAAGGTCATCTTGTTTGGAGACAGTTGAGATATACTCCACGAAGTCAGTTAAGTTGCTCATACATAGATACCAAGAGCCATCTGAGATGCTGTGAGATAGCTGAGGTATTCAGGCTGGGCTGACAGGTATGGCATGGTATCTACAGGAGGCACATATCCACCTGGACAGGCAACTGGAGGCCAACCATACTATTGCCGAACAACTCCGATGGCCAGTGTTTTGGAAACTGTAGCATACACTTGGTGTCTACAGATAAGCCAGGTGTCTAAGCTCCCAGTGTAGTCAACTGAAATCTAGTCAGTGCAGTGAGCATCGTCTGAAGAGCTATTCATGGAACCAAATGCTGAGGTGCAACTCAGTTGCCTAAACATAGGTATCAAATTTCTTTCGAGATATCCTCCTATATTTAAAGTATTCACACAGGACTGGCAGATACGATTCAAAACTAATGAGAGATTAATAGTCTTTAGGAGGAGCAGCTAGACACCACATAGGATACTCAAGCCAACCAGCACTATATCTTCGCAACTAAATCTCCAAATCTAAAGACAGGTACATGCTCTGTGGACCAAACAACACGTGATTCAAGTTTAAAACCAGCCCAACAGCAAAAACCTCAAACTCAGCTCTTCCTGTGTTAGTTACGATGAGGTTTCAGCACACAGCGTGAATGAAAAGCATGTGAGTCGTAATGCTCGTGAGTTAACCTGTTGCCAAGTTCATTCTTCACCTTGTAGACAGAAGCTATGGTTCCCGATTAGCCTATGCGAACCACTGACCAACAGGCTGGCCTTGCAGGAGCTCTGAGTAAGCAGTGTGTATCACATTAACACAAACCTGGCAGCAACTGGGCCAGATATGAACCTCACTGAAATGGTGAATTCGTGCCTAAGTATTAATCTGTCTTTAATTTTACTATTTCCATTGCATGTAATTATTACCATCGGCATGAATAGTGAGTTATCCCACTTGCTTGAGCCTGCAAGGAGTCTGACTTTTTCATAGCTATGCTTAATTGTTGCCAGGGTTCCCTGTAGTAGCATTAGCCTGTTTAATATTACATGGCATGAGAAAATTAAATGATCAATATCAGGTTAAGAGCACTCAGTTGTTCTTTCTTTGCTTTTGTAATTGCTGGTGTGATGGGAAAATAATTACTATGTTGAGTTTATTGCTATTCTCATTGTCCTCTGTTGGTGATTTTGTTGTTCGACTATGGACATGTCTGATTTAAATTGTCCATAATATTGTTGTCTTGAAAGGAAATAGAAAGGAAAGGGGAAGGGAAAGGAAGTAGGAGAAATTAAAGGCTGATCTAAGATTAACATAGTGTTTACTCTGGCTCTTGGCAAGGTCTGTTTGTAAAAGGAGACTCCCAAAGCAAAAATCATCTAGAGCGGATTTGTTTAAAGTGACACTGTCAACTTAAATATCACACTTCAGGATTTTTTTTTACTCCATGTTGTTATAAGTAACACCCAAACCAATTATATCCTGTTAATGCCATTGGAACACCTTGGATTATTACAGCTGACAGACTAGAGAAAAAGTACTTCTCTGTATTTTTTGGTTTGTTTTTACTGCAATTGATAGCACTCTGTCCATGATCACCGACTTGTATGGAAAGCCTACACACAGAAATAGCCATGTAAATTTGGGCCATGCCCAAATCTTCTATAGTTTCTTATTGAAGTGAACTGATCAACAGCTGATTTTTTTTAAGTTTCATCACTTCCCTGTCTGTGTATTAGAGCTTTTTCCTGTTGTTTATATAGCTTTTTGATAGAGTAACAGGACAGAAAAAAACACCACCAATGGATTTAGAAACAAGATTTTTAAAACCAGCAGGGGAAGTAGAAAAACAGAAATCCCCATCAGTCCTCTGCAGGGAGCAGGTACCCTCAGGGTCCTTGCTTTCAGCCATGCAGAGACAAGCCAGTCCTTAGCGAAAAGATAGCTATCGCCTTCAGAAGCTGGTGGGAGTGGGCTGATAGAGAGATCCCTTTAACTGTGATGCCTATGAGTCACTGGTGTCAGCGTTAAGACATCCTGGGAGAAAGAGGGAAACAAAACTGGTTATTCACTGTCTTTGTTTAGCTGCCTTCGGAGGTTTCAAGGGAGCTGAGTACAAAGACACTGTGGCGTATGCCAACTGTTGACTCTATCAAATAATAAAGCAATCCCGGTGGGTATTAAGAAGCGTGGAATCATTCTAATGAGTCTGGCAAAATCTCATTAGGATGAACAGCAGGTGATGACAAAATATTTGCTCTGTATGCAAATGACTTGTTTCCTTCTCTGTCTACACGCGATTGCATGAACGCTCAGAATAGGAGCTGTCAGATAATTGCTCACTGGAGTAAAGCACTGCCCATGCAGTGGTTGCATATAAGATGCATCAGTGGCAAAAATGGGAAAAATGCTGGAAAAACTGTGGGTTTAGAGCGAGAGCCCCCCTGTATCACCAAACCCTCAGCCTCCTACCTGCACAACAGTCAGTTTTGCTGGGCATCCAGGCAATCCAGCTGTCTTTCGAGAAATGCCTTCAAAGCAAGGACAGATGGGCTGCAGGTTGTCAAAACTTCTCCGAGACCTGTGAGCATAGAAGGCATGATGGAAGGGGGGACAGGCAGTATGCTGAATAATGAAAAGAGGAGAAAACATGGCAGTTCCTGTTGACAGAGGTGGGTTACCTGCATAGTCCTGAGTCTGATCTGTCCTTCTAGTTCAAAACAACTGTACTAATCAAACAGGAAATATCCAGCTGCAGGCTCAGATATTGCTGTCTGCATAGTAAATCACTGCTTTGCCCCCTTCTGCTGCCTTAACATCAGGCTACATAGCCCTTGATATCCATTCAGTTCCTGATGGTGTTTCTGGCACAGCACACTTCCATTCTCTCCAGTGTATCATTAATAATGCTTCATACATTTGTTTTTAATCATGTTGGTATTTATTTATTGCTGCAGTCCTGTTCCTACTCCTCATATGTGTCAGAGGCAAAATTCTTGCATGGGGGAGATGGAAGTCCCCCAAGAGCCCCATTCTTCTGTGTGTGTGCTGGAGGAGAGGAGGACAGGGGAGTCAAGTCAAAGGACATTCCAGATTGAATAACCCAAGCCACGCAAATGCAAGTGTTCCTGCAGATCTTCTCTCCAGCGCCTGGCAGTCAAATACCTTCACTATACTTTCCCCATGTAATTGTGGTTTGCTCTCAAAAAAAGAGTCAGGAATGCATTTGAAGCCTCCCTTCTAAAAACACCCCTAGGATCCCCAGGGCCATGCAAAACTTCCAACTCTGAAAGGCAAAAGACTATTTGTATGATGACCCTGTGCTCCCACCATGCTCATCGGCTTTTACCTGGAGTCAGTTTGCTACAGGCTCTCCATCAGAGGGGGAATTTAGTAAGCTGATTATGAGAAAGAGCCATTTGCTTTCCTGCTAAAGTCCTATACAGATGGGGTGAAAACAACACACTAAAGAGCAGAAATTTGCCTCCCTCACCATCCAGCAACCTGCAGCCCAAACCTTATGGATGTCAAGGAAAGGGGACCAGTCCCCTAAATTGTTCCCTCCACAAAAGAAAAAAAATCATTTTGTTAGATGAGGCTTTGTGTTCCAAGGATATTAAAATGAGTTATTATCTGATTTTAATAATAGTGATTATTTTAAATTATTAATAATACTATTAAATGCTAATAATATTAGGGACTTTTTAGTCTGTAGATCTTTATCAAAAGTGCTTTTCATCCAAGTGCTTTGTCAAGTAAAGTCAATATAATCATTTCTTCCTTCATAAGTTTGGGAAGTCTAGAAGGGTCACCGAATGGGTCAGCAAAAGAACTGGGAAGCAATGCCTAGTCCTCCTGATTCCCAGATCAACACCTTGTGAGCACAGGGGCACTGTGGCTCACTGTGTCATTGCTGTGGGTCTGGGACCTACAGAGCTAGCAATGCTCCTTCTGTCACTGCAGGTTTTTAAGAATAAGTTGGACAAACATCACCTGGGGTAGCATGTGTTGTGTTTGACTCTCTGGGCATGGGGACTGGCAACATAACCTCTTGAGATCCAGACCTCTAGCCTAGGATTTGATGACTGATGTATCCTACATGGTATTCATCTTACATTTAATAATTGTATTAAATTGAGGTCTGCAGTCGAAGTGCTGCCAAAACGACAGCGAGCCAAGAATTACATTAAGCATTAAAATGCAGGCTCGGCGGGGTTTGCAAGGGCAGTGAGGCTTGTTCTCACGGTTGGGTTACGCATGCCGAGGTAGCATGTTCCAACCCAAACCGACAGCAGCGCACAGAGGTCACAGCCTTCTGGTTCTGCTTAGCAGGTTTTGCTGACCAGCAAAAAGCGATGGAATCCCAAGCCCTCAAAAAGCAGTAGCTCTTAAGCAACTACTTTTTTTTTCCCCTTTTTTTTTGCTAGCCAAACAACTGAGTGTTTGTTTAGTGAGACTGACTGCGATAAGAGAACTGTGGACAGCAATGGTAGTGATTCATTTCAAGCTAGAAATGTCATCTGATGTCAGTGGTGGCCTGTATCAGCTGACCAATGGTCACGCACATGGTGATCCCAGATACATATTGGTCTGAAAAAAATCCCGTGGATCCCTCCCAAATGCAGTATGGATAAGAATACATCAGGTTTGGCTCCCTCTACCCAAAGCAGCCTTCCACCACTCCCAACAGCCTTTGTGTTCTCACACTCATGCTCTAACAGCATACCTCCAGGCATGTGATATACATTTGTGGGCATTCTGTAAAAACATCACTTAGGAGAGCTGAGGTGCAGCCATCAGGGTATCTCATGTACTTCCTACTGAAAAAGACAACAAGCAGAAAGCAGTATTTCTCTCTCAGGATCACAGGGAGACCACATGGGCTTCAGAAGAGATCCAAAACCAAGCAGCATAGACAGGAGAGTGCAAGCACTAAGCAGTACGGGCAGGAGTCAGTATGTGATGCTTGGCTTGGCAGCAGTCCTTGCCTTCTTTTTGTTAGCAGTAGACCTATAATCTTCTAGAGACTGTGAGGACAGCTTACTCATGCAGGGGCATCTAGTACTGAGATGCCAAAACATATCCTGTATGGCTTTCACCTGTTTCTTCCAAAGGGAAAATTTGCACATAAGACCTCTATAGTATCTGACAGGCTGCAGAGATCTCTTGGGTATCCTCAGGGATCCAAAATGGCTCTACATGTCCGTGTTTAAAGAATAAGACTCCCTGGGTGTCTGTGCTGCAAGGTGGTCCAGTTGCTCAAGCTCTCATTTGAGTTTTTGCAGCCTGAACTGAGCTCTGTCCTTTTGCTGCTGAGTGAGTTTGCAGTTAACAACAGCAAACACATATCCCCTGCAGTCTCAGAGGTGTCTGTAGAGCAGGCCTACCCTGAAGAAGTGATAAATACCTCTGGCTAGTCTTGTTACTCCAGTAGGCCAACAGTAGTACTGCTCTCCTGTGAAGTCCTTTGAGACTTAAAGTATTGTTAACACACTGATCAAAGTAAAAGTAGACTGTAGGTGGGCATCCCTTTGTCATGGGTCTGGAGCGAACAGAGAGGTCCTATGCATTCATGTCTTTCTGCTCATAAGAAATACCTTGTTAAAACTGGGGAAGGAGCTACCCTTTGATTTTTTTATCCTCAGCCCCTCACCTCTGAAAGCCCAGAGCACTTCACTTTTCTGTTCCTTTTCCTCCAGTCCCAGCCACAGCCTGCAACTTCCCGACCTGCCGTTCCCATCCCCACCTGCCCTTCCCAACGTGTCTTCAGCACTTGTCTCATGGTTTGCTCAATCCTACCTCTGCTGTACCACCCCCTCCCAAACCTCTGTAGCTTTATTCTTCCATTCACTTCTTATTCTTTCTACCTAACCCCTCCAACCTTGGCTGTCCTGGGCCCTCAAAGTTCAAGTCTTCATATCTTCTGCAGCTCCCTGAGGTCCATCCCTCTATCTCCACCCTGTACCTATCTTTGAAGGACTCCATTGCTGCTCTCCCCTTGGCCAAAGTAGACAAGTGACACATTTGCCCTTTACCTGGCTTTTCCAGGGATAGAAATCCACCTGGCCAGGTCTAGAGCAAAAGAGAACGTGTCTGGGTAGAAAATGGTGACCTTAATCTGGGGATGAGAAGTGCTATATCAAGATTTAGTTGTCATTACGTGTTTGTTTAGATAAGCTTCTAGGAAGTCTGGACTATGTTGGAGCATCTCCACAGCCATCTTTCTGCGGACAAATTGCACAACTGTCACCCACCTAGTGTTTGTTGGTGGCAAACTGTAAGTCACAAGTCACTCCAGAGTAGGCAAGAAAAGGTTCTTTAGAAAAGAACAGCAGCTAACGGGATGAACACAAGCAATTTTTTTTTCTAACTTTTTGTTTTTCTCTGTTCTCAGCATTATGCTGAGTTCGCTCTTCAGATGTCTGACTGACAAATGTCCTTTCACTTTTACTTTACTTTAAGTAGCTCAGAAGGCAGATTATTCTTTTTTCCTGTTTTTCTCCTTTCTCTTCCTCTTTGCATAATAAATCAAAGTGGTAACCACTGGCTTACGTAAGTATTTTTGTGGACTCTGGAACCAAGATTCATCCTGTCTTTCAGCCCATGCTGAGGCACTTAAGCCAGTAGTCTAATTGCCCTTAGATACCCCCCACTAATCACTGGAGGAGGACAGGTACTTTTGGGAGTTCTGGGAGCACTTTGCCTTAGGCTGAAACACCCTTTAGACATGTTTATTTCACTCTTCTCCCAGACCCAAATCTACCCAAGGCCAAGGCCAAACGAACAAGGTGCATTTTGCTGCATGGTGCTTTACCCCCGCAAGATCTTTCTCCTCAGCAGGTCCAGAACTCTCGATGAGGCTTGACCACAGGTGGCTTCACACCCTATAAATGTCAGTACTTTTTGGCACCTCCACTTTGCAGGTGCTTGGGATTTTCAGAAGCAGCTGTATCTCTCCACCTACATTTGTTACCAGGGACAAATCAAGAGGAAATCGGGAACCTGGAGGCAGTGCTATCCTTGTGAAGGTGGTCCTGTACTTCCTTGTATGCGCACAAGGTTTTTGCCCTAAGCTGTGCATGCCCACTCCTCCATTAGGACAAACTTTGCTGGGCAGCCATAGGACACTGTTTACTTCTTCCTGGACAATAAAGCATCAGAGATGTCTTTGAAACCTTTGACTTTGATATAACTTAATGAAAATTTGGGCCTTCATCTTGGTGTAGAGTTAAAAGGTTCCTGCTTGAGCTGAAGGAATATTTGAGGGTTATTTTTTTACCCACTGATTTCCGCTGTCTCCAGAGAAGGCAGAAAATCAAAAAGTTTGCTGTATACTTGCTAACCTTACACTACCACACAATTTTTAGCAACATTGGGAACAATAACTTACCAGGTTGTGTCCTGTAAGGGAGCAGTATAACTCCAGATCTTGTATAACTTAAACTTATGCAAACTTCAGCAAGATTTTTCTTCCATTAATTATAGAAGAACAAAGCACCTATTCTTTCATATTAAAAAAATCACCTCTTCCTGGAATCTCAAGTCTAAGGTGTTTTTACTGTGAAAAAGAGCTTCATGGTAATGATAGCAGAATATCAGATTACCGACTCTGTATAACAGTCCTCTGTTTGACTTCTGTCTACTTCTTAACAACATTTAGTGAAAAGCGGAATGCCTTCCAGAGGCACCTTTAATTCATGTTAAGAACGTTTATGCCTCTCAAGTGGTCAAATTAAATTGTATCAAATGAACCGTATGGGCTTGATGTAGGTTCGAAGGCCCTGTTTAAACTGTTGTGTGTTCATGAAACAATTAAAGCTGAATAAACATTGCCAAAAGAATTTCAGAGAGGATTAGTTCAAATGTTTAACCAAACTAATTTCTGCCACGGTTGGTTTCCATGGGCATTCATTTGAACTGGCAGAAATGCTCTTTCCTTAAGCATTTAACCAAAGTCTGATTGTAAGAGTCGCGTTTGTTCTGTCAGGGAAGGTAAACAATGATTTTGCCTCCCGTGATCACTTATAATTGAACACCATATCACACCTCTTGGGTAGGAGGTGTCCAGCAGCCAAGCCAGGAACTAAACACTGATTGGGACACGGTGATTGGAGTGTAGGTACTCAAGAAGGCATTAAATTAGTTACTGATGGTACATTATTTGGCTGGGACTTAAAAAATGTAATTCTGTATGCATCAACTGTTTTTACAGACCACAATAGCCTAGGCTCAAACACCTCAACTTTAGCCTTTGCAAACTAGGCGTGACTGGAGTCATGATGTCTCTAGGGGAACCTTTTGACATTACACCAGGTTTTGAGGTCAACAAGGATAAGCAAGTCTTCCAAGCTGATCTGCTGAACTGATTCATCTCTCCACACAAATCCCATCTTCACTCCACTCTCCAAAGTCTTCAGGAAAGCCTTGAGGATATGCGGTAGGAGTATGGGAGAATTTAAATGAAGAGGGAAAAGACTGGCTGTGGTGAGGTTATCCAATCCTTTCAGGGTAAATAGCCCTCAGCCTGTACTCACTGAAAGTGTAAACCTGAAATACAAAATTAAGGTATAGCGAGCTTAGAATATTTTGTTTAATCCTGCTTCAAATCACAATACCTTTGCATAGGGTATCCTATCAGATACTACCGATGAATGCAGTTAGTAACCGGTATCCAAAGCTGCCTAGAGAGGTGCTCTGTCCCAAACTTGGCTGTGATCACCAGAGGAACTCAGCTGGAGTTCTTTTGATTACCTGGCATCAAGGGTGCTCATACAGAAGGTCTTCAGTTCTGGCGTTTGTTTATCACTTTTGTCTATGAGATCATAGGAGCCTAAACCAACGGTGGACATAAGTTCTAGGTAAAGCCTAAAAATTTATTAATGTTTGATCCTTTTGGCCATGCAACAAAATAGATCTTTTCTTCGTGCTTTTAATCAGGGAATAGCTTAAGGTTGGCTAGGTCAAAATACAGCGCAACTGGCTGGACTACGACGGTCATGGGATGACTCTGTAGCCTCTACGGCACTACTTGGGGGTGTTATTATCTTTATTTATCTATTTAATAATGGCTATGTTTTAACAGATACTGCCAGTACATGTCTGGAGGGAGACCTGCTAAGCATAAACAGTAAATATTGATCCTCCTGTCTCTTCCCTGAGCACACCTGCCAATCCATCACAAGTCTTCAGCCCTGAGATCTGATACTCTTCTTTGGCATCACACTGAAATATCACAGAAAGAAACTACTCCAACTGGTGATCTTTGCACTGTACTTAACAACATCAGGAAGTAATCATGGCTAATTGTTATGGCTGTAATTCCAAACTTGACAGCTGGCAGAGACTCAGAGGTCTCAGTCACATTTGCTGAATGTCTCCCTAATACGTTCCACCAAATAGTTTATGGCAGCACTCTCCAAAGCCTTGCCCTTTGACTACTTGCATTTCTCCAGTACTCAGGTAGTTGCTGCCAAGGCTGTTCTCCTCTAGGGTAATTATTTGCACAGTGTAATTTCTTGGAAGCACAGGTGGCAAATGTTGCTTTCATGCAGGCTGGACTAGATCTAGTAGATCTGTAGAGAAGGGTTGACAGTGTAAAGATTTTAGGAACACCTAGAGTGAGTGAATAAACACTGGTCATAAAGTAAAAGCATGTGCCATCTGCTCCCACTCACATAACTCCTGTTGACTTCAATGGGAGTGTGATGATTTTCACAGCCACTCTACTTGGTTTTCTGAAAATACTTTCTTTAGTACTAACAATGACTCAAAATGACAACCCCCCAGAAGTCTGAGGGGGTTAGACAACTGAAAACACTGATGATGGAGCATGGATCCATTCCCATGAAAGTCAGCAGAATAGATCAGTTGGCATTTAAGAATGGTTCGTATATCTCAGCAGTGGGTGCCTGAGCTAAGATGAGGTAGGTCGCATTTTCTAAATGGCTTTGGAACTACGGGATCACTTGTTCTCATCACAGGATCCAGTATGGAGAAAGTGCCAGCAAGGCAATTACTTCTAACAGAAACCAATGTGCCCGGGGTTTGTAGAAACAGATGTGCCTCTTCCTGCCAGAGGTGTTGCCCCTTAGGAAATGCAGCACTCCAGAAAAGACTACTCATGCTTCCTGGGCTGGCATCTTCCCTGGAAATAAGCAGGTGACCTCATCCTGTAAGGCTCTCCCTCCAGCAGGAGCACCTAGGCAACTTCAGAAAGCCCTGCACCACCTCTGAAGGGGACAAACACTGAAACAAGGAAAACACTTCTGATGGGACAGTGGGTGTCAGAAGATCTACCTCCTGTGCCACCGAAGTCAGAAAAGAGCAAAATGCCTGACTAATCTTCTAGTGTCTGGGCAGATGAAGGACAACACAGTGAAATAAAACCACTGGCAGCTCCAGGATAGTGGATAAAATCTGACTGGTGACCAAAGGGGAGCATGAGGGAGCACTGGTTTGTTTTGCAAGGGCTGCAGCACTTAACATTGGCACTTGAACTGGAATTGCCCTAGAAGACATGAAATTACTGCTCATTTTGCTAGCAAAGCTGTGGAAACATGTAGGCACTGCCATACATCATATCGTATTGTTTTCTGGTTCTGAAAGTAGCACATTTTATAGTACAACAGGGCTGTGACCTTGAGTGTAGAAGCCAAATTGAGAAGTGAGTCCAACTATATCAACATATCACTGGAGAGCTTCACATGGAGTCTTTAGCCATGGTGGCTCTTCTAGCTTCTTCAGTGTGTGCACTGCATGAACCTGGATTGCCTCTAGACTTGCCCAGCTGCATCCGGGGCACAGGCACCTGATCAGGTTGCGGTGCCTGAGTCATCACTTCACAGCTCCCCGCGTCCCAGGGAAGCTGCCGTAACTGCGTCTGCACGCTCAGCGCCTGAGGCACGAGTGAGGTAATTCAACGGCAGAAGAGGCTGAAGATAAGGCATAGGCACTTCATCATGTGTCTGAGCCTTTTATGCTAAAACCTGCATATTGGCAGGTAACATATACCTCCCTTCAGGCAGATGCGGGTGCTCTGAAGTCAATGGAGTGTACGTGAGGGCAGAAGAGGTTAAACTGGTGTAACCGACCCAGCACAGTAAGAGCACTTACAGGAGAATTCAGGAGGGTGCATTTTCCTTTAGTTAAGATGTCATCTAGGAGATCAAACTAACTGATCTAATGACCCTCTCTTACAGACCATGACTATAAATGAAATGTACATCTGGTTCTGCCTTTTGGCTCTCCAGCATGCAAAACACACCTTGCATGCTAGCCGGGCTGGTGTAAGCAAACTTGATGGCCTCTGCTGACTGTAGTTGAACTGTAGTCACCCCCCAGAGCTGTCCAAAGCTCCTTCTGAGTTAAAGCTCAAAAGCTATCTGTTACGAAGATAGCAAAGCTCTTTTCTCTGGTTTACTATATTGCCTCATATTTCTAGTGCCATTCCTTCCTTCCAAACTCCTTCCCAGGCATCAGTATTAAAAGATGCTTATAGTACAAGGGTTTGTATTTCAGCGTGGCAGAACACACAGGGCTGGGGCAGTCTGAATTTGTGATTGTTTTCACAGGCTTAGGAGCATCTATAATGAACAAGATGCTAAAAGGAAACCAAATCAACAATGAGCGTTTGAGATTTATGTTTTTTCAGGAGCATGGAGAAAGCAAGGAAGAAAGGAAAAACTCTGGATGTTTACAGCTCACCCAGCTCTATTCAGCATCTTCACATGGCTGTGAAGAGCAAAGCACAGTGCACTCCTATGTTGGACCAACTAGGCTGGGCTTTGCCAGTGAAATTGAAAAAGACTGGAAGACTGCAAGATAAATAAGACAGCAGGAAAAAGTAATGAAGGAATTAAACTGACCTTCTTTAGAAATGGGTGAGACAGGGTAAACAGGGAGAGATCTTGTTTTGCTTTCATCCTGGAAAAAATAACATTTCTTCCTTTCCAGTTCAGCACAGTTGACTGATTTGGAAACAAATCTGTTTTCTCTGGAAAGATTTATTTGCCCAACAGACTTTTTTTTTTCTTTTTTTTTTTCTTTTTTTTTGGCAAAAAGCAATAGGTTGAAAGAACAAGGCTTGTCTTGTTAGCAGGTTTAAAGGGCTCAGTAATTAACTGGTACATTTGGAGGCATGGCATGCAGGATACTTGCTGTAACCTACTTTATTACAGTGTCACAGGGAAGTGCTGTGAAACGGGCAAGAGCTTTAAAGAACACTGTTTATTTCTCAGGCAGTATCAGATAACAGGATTATTAGGTTATGAAGTTAAGCCAGAGCATTTGCTGAGGTAAGGACACTCTGGCGTGACCTTTGAGAGCATGCTTTCATCCGTGACATGCTTTCTCTCTCCCTCCCTTCCTTTCCCTCTTTCTTTCTGTCTTTTCTAAGTTGAAAACAAAGCGACACTTATTTAGTCTGGGGACAGCATGCACTTTTTCACATCAGCCCTTTGCAATACATAGTAGGTGCCTTCAAAATACAAATTGACATCCTGTGATTTGGGGAAGTCAGTCACAAGGGTCATTTATCCCTGAAGTCATCTCCTTTTGGTGCACAATGTGTAATGATGGTATTCACAGCCAAACCTCTCTTACTCCCTTACCCTTTCCAAACCTCTCTTACTCCCTTACCCTTTTCCTGCCTCTTTTCTTTTCTTTTTTTTTTTTTTTTTTAATTTGGTATGATACTGCAGGCAATTGCTGGCTTGGAGCAAACTTTTTAAATGTTGGTGGCTCAAAATAGGACTGTAATTCCATGCTGCAGTGATTTAAGTCCTGGTGACTTGACCTTGTGAAGTCCTAAAGATCTGCAGCTTACAGTAACTGTAAATAACGTGGAGAAGTGCTCAGCACTCCTGGAATACAGCTACTGTTAGCCTCTTCCCTGAATGTGGAAGCCAAAATAGAGGCATCCCTATTTGGAAATGCAAAGCTAGCGAGCCTCTTCAAGTGACAAACAGACCCTTGCGAGAGGGAAGAGAGTCTCTTCAAGCATACTTCTGGAGATGCAAAAGATAAACATTTATCTTGCAAAATGATGCCTTTCATATCTCAAGGGCAACCTAAACACTGAAATCCTTTCTGGCTCCTAGGCAAGGCCAGATTTGCCACTGCTACCAAGACTGAGAAGTGTAATATTTGCCAATTTGGCAATTAACGTCTCGATTCTTGGATATACTGAACAGTGCACAAACATTTCCTACCCTTGCAGAGAGCCCTTCAAACTGAGGGCAAGATCAAGTATCAGTATGTATTTAATGCTATATTTCTTTTTTTCTTCCTAGGAAATATCATTTACCTTTAGAAACTGACCTCCTTTTGTCAAGTGTTAAAAAACATCTTTGTGTGGGGAAACATCACAAGCATCTGGGTGTATGGGTGTATATGCACTAGGGTTGCACGGTACTTGGATCCAAATGAGATTTGTCAGAAAACTCTATCCTCCTTCTCATTAAAAGGCCAGATCATCATTTTTTAGGTTAATCCAGAGCCCAGGGGAACAACCTGGGAGGAAAATTGTGACTTGCTGAATCATTGCCTCTTCCTGATCTCCCTGCTGCCCTGGAGAAGGACAGAGACATCTGCAGCAGTTCAGTTTCTCTAACAGCATCTTGCCGTGGTTGCACCAGTGCTAACACTTTGAGACCATAGTGCCGGCTTTTCTCCAGCTCCTTGTGTGAGACCAAGGTGGCATAGCTGCCCCGTCTGCTGCCACTAGCACAGAAGACCCAGCCATGCAACTCAATGGGCAAGGGAGGAAGAGCCAGTTGCAAATCAGTATGATTTGTTTTCATGGTCTCCTCCGTAGGGAGAAAAGAAGTGCAGAGGGAAAGGATTATATTGAAAAGATCAAAGTGAATAGAGAGGAATGAGTTAACGGGCACGCTTTTCAAAAGAAATAATTCTCCTGACATCTCAAGGGATGGGTGAAGGGCATATTGCCTTGTCAGTTAAACGCAGCCGTTAGTTTCAAGCCCATACTAATTAGCTAGCTTAGAAAAACACGCAGCTCAGCATTTCTAAATGCAGACTACAGACTCTGCCACTCCTCAGCACAGATATATTTGTCCACATCCTCTCAATGTGACATGCTGGTACAGAGGTGGCTTGGTTAGTAGTTAAAAGAGAACCTAGGATTAAACGAGGCTTCGTCCGGTATTTTTCTCACTTGCTACATCCAGGTCAGCCCAGGACAAACCACTAACTGAATAAGGAGTAGGAAGCCTGCTGTGTACTGGGATCCCGTTTGCACAACAGAGCAAATCGCAGCAGTGCCAAGACCCAAGTCACTTCCTTTTGACTGCACTGGCTTGCACCTGCATAAGCAAGAGTCATGGTCCCTAACCTCTACAGAGCTTAACTGCAGTGAAG
The DNA here is from genome assembly GCF_965638725.1 of Aptenodytes patagonicus. Lineage (NCBI taxonomy): Eukaryota > Metazoa > Chordata > Aves > Sphenisciformes > Spheniscidae > Aptenodytes > Aptenodytes patagonicus. The sequence goes on along the minus strand of NC_134949.1, from coordinate 194,294,160 downwards.
GGAGGAGGGAAAAGCTTGCTTTTGCCCTGTACTGAAAAAGACATGTGGAATGAGACAGCAGTATTATACCAAGGGCCTGTGGAACTAACCCAGAGTGCAAACAGATGAGAGACGGGCTCTGCTTTGCTTTAAACGGCTCTTAAAAAGATTCACTTTCCCTCCCAGTCCTTCACTTCCCACATTGTAATTCAGGGCTCAGAAGCCATCACTAAATTGAAGGGGCCCTGGAAGCCTCGAGTCACTTGTATTGCTTGGGTACAGCAATGATAGGTGCCTGGGGGTGGGGGGCTGTCTGTAGATGTATCATTTCCACTTGATAGAAGTAGCTCAATTAATGTGTTTAGCTACCTCCGTGTTTTTCCAGTAAACAGATATTAAAATTGCCTGGACAGAGGTGCATGAAATTGTGACTCCAGACTCATCGTCTGCTGCAGAGGAGTTCAGAGGCCAGATATTGCTTTAACCATGGAGTTTTCCCGAGAAGGCAGCAGGGACTGTAGCTGTGCACTGGCACTAGGAGAGCGGCAGGGCTCTCTTCTGCCCCGACTATACCGTGCCCATTGGCTGCGTGGGCACAAGGCTCGCCTGGGCTTTATTTCTCTTCCCACCCTCATTCTGCCGTGTGCATTTGGACCACAACTTCTTCAGGACAAGAAATGTGTCTTATTACATGCTCGTGTGTACATTCAGCTCTAAGTCAAAGTAGGCTTATGAGTATTACTACAATAACTGTGAATTTCAATTATACTTTGGCTTCTTGTTCTTCTTAAATAAAAGCACTGAACACACCCCAGAAAGGAGAACAAAGCATGTGCTTTCCTTATATGCTTTTCTAACCCCCGCAGGATCCCCTCTTGTTTCTGCCTCTGTCTCACTGTCTCTTCTACCCACCCAACGAGTGAAGCATGGGGCATCTGCCTGCCCTGACTCCAGAGTGTCTCAGCTGAAGCACATCTACCCTCCTCCCGTAGAGCCTTCAATGCCAGGATTGCTCAGCAGAAACACTTAAAGCTTTATCCACTCAACCTACATCCAGAAATTGTAATGGTGTTTCTCACATCACTCTTTCACTGCCCCACAGGGCATCACTGGGTTTTTTTTGTTTTTTGTTGGGTTGGGTTCTTTTGCCACCCCAAACACAGGGATTGTGTGGTTTGGGCTCAGGAATCTCCCACAAATATACATTGACCCCAATGCCAGGAGATGGGATTTTGCTGCTACTGCATGCAAATGGAAGTCATATTAGCGAAAGGAGCGGGAGATGCTTGCAATGCACCTCTCTTGGTCCATTCCTGTGTTTGGGGCATTTCCAGTATCCCCTGGTCAATCTGTTGTCTGCTTAGCTTTTAATAGTAGAGTTGGCCTGGCGTTCCTCTTACATGTTGCTGCCAAGGGCCCCCCTCTTTGTCTGAGAAACCCAGTAGTCGCTGCCATACGTTCAGTACCTTTGTGTTGGAGCAGGAGGTTGGGGACAGGTTCCTCACCAGCTTGGGACGCTCTCTGTGACTGGGCTTCCAGGGGCCATGTCCTACGGCTAACAGACTGCAGCAAATGGGATGAGAATCACGCTCTGTATCCTGAAGGTTATTCACCAGCATTACCCATCTCCTTCTGCCTGGAAACCTTCACTGTGCCTGGGGCAAGGGTTCATCTGCTCCGGCAGTGAAGCACGGTCCAGACCGTTCTCCAGTCCAGAGCTGCTGACGCTCTGCACACCTGGCACGCATGCACACACCAGAGTGCCAACTGCAGCCTCGGGCTCAGTCAATTTAGGCTTTCTCTTGTTCCTGCTTTTTTTTTTTGCCACGCAGAATTAGCCCACAGCAGCTCACACAGTGCAGCCAGCCTACATGCAGCCATTGTTCCTTGCCCCCGAGGTGCTGTGCTCGGTCGTGGGTGCAGCTCCCAGGATGGCAGGACGGGCTTTCCGGCAGGGTGGGCTCCCCTGCTGTGTCCCCCGACACCGGCTGGCTCTTGCGGAGATGGAGCGTGCTGCTCTCCCTCACTTTGTTTTACCAGTCTGTTTAAGCATCGCTACTCCAAATGGCTGTAAAGGGCAAATCTCTAGTGGATGTAAAGCAGAACCATCTGACTTACTGTCTCATGAATGTAATCCATAACTTTACGCCAGAAATTTACGATCCCCTTTCATGTATAAAAACTTTCCTGTTATGGTTTTACATCTACTGCATTGCTCTGCTCTGCATGGAAACACTTGGTATAATCTCTTCAGAGATAAATAAGCCTTCTGCTGAAAGTTAAATGATGCCATTATTTTCTGGATGTTTATAGACGTCATCCTGCCATGCTCCCATGCCTGGATCCAAGACAGCCTGAATCTTTGTTTTTCATTTCCGAAAGCTCTGGAGGAGAGAATGAAGATGTTGGTGTAGGAGGGGCAGAGGGGCAGGCAATGTGAGCCAGTGCTGGGTTCACACACAAGCATGCCTGCTCTGGACGAGCGTCAGATGACGGACACCCCAGCTGTTTCCTTGGCCAGGCGAGTGTTTAGTCTAGGCTCCCGCCCTGGGCTGCAGCGGGATGGGAAAAGAGGATGCCAGAGCACTCCGAGGGGCATGGGGAGCAGGACCTGGACCCCAGCCATGGGAGGGAAACCTTCACCGTGAAAAGCCACCTGAGCATAGCTACGGTCCTAAAAGCCGCTCGGTAAGTAGGGTGTTGGGGGACTCCATCGGTGGTTAGCTGGATGGCCCAGGAGCGGAGAGGTCCTTCAGAGAGGGGTGCTGGGAAAGGGAGCATTTCTGGTTCTGTGACCAAAAAGCCATGCTGAAAGGAAAACAGGCAGCTTGATGCCCTGAGACCAGATGTCTTCATTACAAGATATCAATAAAAGCAGTGGCTTGTAAACAGGTCTAATTTGCTACAGAAACATGAGAAACAGATATCCGGTCTCCCTTTAAGAATGCTAAAATACTGTAAGTATAAGCTCCCAGAATAAGCCCCTGGTATAAACTATTGGCAATCTTTTGTTGTTTCTCATCTAAATGCAAGTTTAAGTAAATAAATGCCATAAATAAATAAAAGAGAAACCAGTGGGACAAGGTGAAAAACAGTAAATCATTGCAATGAGGAGAAGTATGGCATCCTTGCTATGAACAGCAAGGGAAGGGAAGGGAAGGGAAGGGAAGGGAAGGGAAGGGAAGGGAAGGGAAGGGAAGGGAAGGGAAGGGAAGGGAAGGGAAGGGAAGGGAAGGGAAGGGAAGGGAAGGGAAGGGAAGGGAAGGGAAGGGAAGGGAAGGGAAGGGAAGGGAAGGGAAGGGAAGGGAAGGGAAGGGAAGGGAAGGGAAGGAAGATTTTCTGCCAAAGTCATCTCACCTAGCTGAGATGCCAAAGTTAGGAGCTTCCCATACTACCTTATACTCAAAGGAATGAGAGAGGAACATCTGAACAGCAGCTCAGAGATATGAATCACTCCCTGTAGATACTGAGATACACTTCCAACTCAGAGCCTCAGTGAAGGGCCTTACTCTGAGTGAGATGAATGCATTTGGCTAAATCATACTTGTCAATGCTGCTTTGTGTCTGGAAATCGCAAAGCTGGATCTGTGGAGAAAGTAATGTGATGTTGTAGTGATCCAGGTTGCAGCTATCATGCAAACTTTCATTCTTTGTGCTCTCCTCTCACAGGGCGGTCTGCATGGTCTGCGACACCAGTCCTGCTGGGTACTGGGCCACCCAGGCGAAACCTGGCTTGAAACCTTTCTTTGCACAACTGGGAAGTGGCTCAAGTGGTGTGAGACTGAAAATATCACCTCAGTATCCCTGATTTGCCTTCTAATGAACAGAGGAAGTTTTACTGAGGTTGATAGGAGTACTTGAGGAGGCTGAGGACAGGCTGAATATAAAATATTAAAATATTAAACTGCATAAATCATAAAAATAGGCTTTTTTTAAGAGAACAGAGACAACATTTGCTACCTTCCTAATAACTGACTGGTAAAATGCCTGATTGTCTATCGGGGGAGCATAACTTTTAATTTATGGGAGCTCTGTGGCTCATTCTCTGTATTACATTTTCCCTCAGAGACCTGAAGCAAGCTTGGAAGTCACTATGTTGGATACCATAGAGAGGTAGAAGTCCTTTAACACTGAAGAGCCTAACAGTCAAACAAAGCCAGAATTCAATAAAGTGTGTCAACGTTATTTCACAGATGGGGGCTTTAGTCGCAGAGAGATGTCAGGTGACGTGCCAGAGTCACAGGCAATCACAGACCTGGGGCCCAAGGAAAAACCTAGCGTCCAGTCCTACGATAGCAGTACCAACTGTTTGCACACAAATATATGTGTATATTCAAATACGGGAATGACGTGAACGCCAAGAATAAAAAAAAAACCTTAATAAACACCATCTTGAGTTTTCTGGAGCAAAGAGTTGCTGCTATTACTTATGTGTTGCTGGAAAGATTAGCAGGGTATTTATTGCCTTTTACATTCATGCTCTGGCTTCAATGTCCTGGTTTGTAATGTCAAACCTGGGTAGTTTCATTGCTCCATGTCAGCCAGGAAGAAAGGAAAGCAGCACAATAACAGGCATAGCAGTTAGAGTGGTTACATGCACTTAAGTAACCATCTGGGAAATGGTAAGAGCTGCTCCAGCCAATTAGAAGTATTAGACCAAGCCTCTATTAAGCTATAGAGAAGGTTTGTAAGCTGTCCAGGTTTTTGGGTTTTGGGGTTGGGTTTTCCTCCCCTCCCTCACAGTAACGGCTTGCTAGGAACTAGACAACCACAAACTCACAGAAATATTTTTCATCATCTTCCCGTGAATAGAAAGTATTTGGCAAACAACAGGAGCAAATCCAGAAAGCTGGCTTCCAGCTCCTGAATGGCTAAGCCCCCGTTTACATCCCAGCTCAGTGGGACAGACCTTTCCCATTTCAAGCCAAACTGAGACTCGTGTGCCAGAGCTGCGAGGAACACAAGGTAGGAAGCATCAGAAAGATGCTCGGCTGCGCCATGCCACCAATGTGGGACATGGTCGGGCATTATGCCTGCAGCTGCAAGGAATCCCAGGGGAAAATGGATGTTTCCCAACCTCCTCTGCAAAACCTTGGGAGCGGATGTATCCCCTTCCTCCCCTGTGGTGCTGTTTAACAAGCAAAGGAGCTGGGGCTGGTTTAGCTTCTCTTTCTGCCAGCTGCACTGTCCCTGGGGTGCAAGGGTTGCCAGCAGCTGAGCAGAGGCACTTCCCATGCCCTGGGAGAATGGGCAGCCAAAACGAGCATGAGACACGGGAGATGGGACTTTTCGTGTTTTATGGGGCTGCCCTGGGCACTTGGTGTTTGGAGAGCACTCTTTCCTGCTGCTCCCATGGTCCCAAAGAGGGCTGGTGATCACCCATGAGTGACAAGGGAGGTCCTGTTGCTGGCCATGGCCAGGAGGATGGTCCTCATGGATCCCGAGCAGAGACATCAGCTGTCTCTAAGGTGCTACTTTAATGCATGATGTTACAAAAGGAAGGAATCGATTCTGCAGATGAAATGCAAAGCTATTTTGACCTTTTAGAAAACACAAAAGAAAGACATTTAAAGAAGCAAACAGACCCACTGCCCCCACCTGCAAAACTAATTTGCCAACATATCTGCATGATGTTTTGTGAAAACTGTGTGGTCTGTGTTGCCCAGCACCCATTAGTGTGCATTTCTGACTTCCTTAAGAGCACAGCTACCTCATTTCTGGGTAATTAGGTAGTCGGAAGCACCAACTAAGCCTAAACAAACATCCTTTATTCTAACAAGGAAAGTTATTGTGTAGCTTTTCAGGACACAGTTTTCTGTAGTATGCAATGATTATAATGTCTACCAGTTATTTCTAAATGGTTTAAGTATCATCTGCCTTTGGGTAAATTCTTTCTCTATAGTGTAATCTAACCTGTGGGAGGGGAAAGAAAAAAAACAACAGTGTTTTGCCGTGTCACCTTCCCAAACATAACAGATTCTTCTTTTAATCATTATCACCCTCACCATCACACACCAAGCTTAAGGACCTGGAAAAGGTTAGCAGGATGGTTTCCCGGACTCCATCCCACGTGTCACTGACTCACTAGTTTTAAAGAGCATATGCGTGTCTGGGCCTTTTGGGTCTCACCTCTCTGGCGATCAGCAGCAAGAACGAAGCATGTGTGTTCGCTCTTTGCCTTTACAACAGTTTAAGTATTGTCAGTATCTCAAAGCTGTTGTCATGAGATTTTACATTGTGAAGCTACCAAAAAAGTCTCATGAACAGACAGCCTGGAAACCCAAACTTTTCTACTCACGTAGTCAGTTTTATTTAAAGCAGAAAAATACTGCTACGTTGTGCGAGTCTATTGTTTACTCATGCCTCTTCTCCTCCATGTTCTGTACTGTCAAGCCCAGACCCAGAATTTTATAATCAAGTGTCCCTCCATTAGCTGAATTGTGACTCATCACTGCTGAAAGAGAGTGTTAGAAGTATCATTAAAAATAAAATAGTTTGGGAATATGTTTTTTCTCTATTACTACACCTTCTTTAGCAACCACAGACGCATGGGAGATGCCATTCTCTTTGGCAGAACAGGGTGATGGGAGGACACAATGCAGCAGACCAAAGAAAACCTGCAACCCACAAACTGGCTTCAGAATGAGAAGCTAAAGTCTTCTCATGGTTACACAGATGAAAACAAACCAAATTTGATTTCTATGTACCCAGCATCTTTGTGTTCCTCAGGTATAGCTCAGGCAGACAGAATCAGTGTAGCAAATGTTACCTAGCCAATTGCAGAGGAGAGAGTCCCTGTTTACTCCTGTCAGTGTTTGTCAGCGCTTTGCCGTGGAGTGCCGCTGAGGCCAGCGTTTCAAAAACCAGAATAGTGTCTTTCAGCCTCCTTAAACCAAGAGGGATTCCACCTTTTCATGGGAGTTTTCCCTTGAAACAGTGCAGCCACAAGGGTTCCCTTATGTGACCGTAAAGCACCAAGCACATCTGTCAGCACTCAATAAATTCAAATTAATAATAGGTCCTCAAAGAGCTACATACTGCTTCCAAGATACCTCAACATGTGGGCAGGAGAATGGTCTCCCCACAAATAATGAAGCATGTTCTTGCTTAATGGGACACTTATAAATGAAGCTGTTTTCTCCTATGAAAGACTGGATTTACAGCTTAATGTGTGCACCCAGCAGGCAAGTTTGTCCAGAAAAAATGCTCCTGTGCAGTTTTTATGGTTTATAGAAAGAATAGGAGTCACATTGAAGAAATACAAACAGGCTTCATCTTTTCCCTCCTCTACCCAGTACCACTTGAGCAAGGAGGACTACAAAGACCTGAGTCATCTCTGACTCATCTGCTGCATCCTGAGAGGGGATTCACCCCCAGCAGCAATCCATGTACATTGTACAGACACATGCTCCTGCCTGGGAATGGCAACCACCTGGGGAGTTGTCTTGTGGTTGCTCAGGGAATGACGCATTGATTCACCACCTCACCTGACTTGCCTGGCTTGGCCAACTCCCTAGTTAGTCCTCCCCTCTCCTTCCACCTCTCCTGAGGCTGCTTCACACCCCCTTCTCAGAGGGCTTTCTGCTGCCAGTCCTAGGAGGACTGACAGGAAGGTGCATCATTACAGCAGTGCTTGAACCTGCCCAGGTCCATGAGTTTGGGCTGAGCTGGGTTTGACTCTGCACATGGCAGAAACAAGTCCCATTTCTACTTATCCAGCTTCAGACCTCCATGCAAGAGATGATACCCAAGAAGATGTGATGTGAAGGAGTGTATCCCTGGGACCTTTACAGCTCACTAACTTAAGAGGTTATAATGTGAATTGTTTTATGTGGATGAGCTTGACTGGACCCATCCAAGGACGTGTATGCCCTAACGCATAAGGACAAAGCACCGGTCCAGCCTAGGGCATGCCTCCCTCCCCTTTGTTCCAACCAGTCCCAAGGCTTTTGTTTCCCTCAGGGCAATGGCTTCCTCTTGGCAGTGTGGTTACTGCAGCAGGACAACACACACACAGTATTTCCATGTCACCTTCCAGCCTCAGGAGGCAGCGGCATGGCTTGGTGCAGACTGTGCGAGTTGGGCCACTCAAGCCACCACAGCACCACAGAGACAGCTGTGGCATGTGGCAATCTAATTCCCTGTCCAGTCAAGCATTGACATCATGTGATGGACATCACACATCATTCCCCGCGCACAAGCAGCACAGCTTTGCCTCCAGAGAGGACACCCCTCTGGAACCGTGCCAGGATCTTACCCCTTAGCTTGTAGAAATGGACAGGCCAGACTGAACCTTACAGCAGGATGAAGTTGAGCAACTGAGTACCTGCCTGAAGAGTAAAATGTAGTATAATAACCATCTGACAGACTTACAGGGTGCCAGCGCAAGTGTAGACCCTGTTAAAGCATGCTTGCTGGGTCAGTATCCTTGCATGTTTTCCCAGCTCATGTTTCCAAGTGTGTCCCCTGGCCAAATCCCAGCTCAGTGCAAGGAAGTGACTCAGCAAAGGTGTTTCCATGGAAAGAAGCTGAGCATACGTTAGAAGGAAGTTAGGACAAGTCAAAAAAGGTCTCCTGGTCTTGGTGACTGGGGGGAACCAGAAGTGTGAGATGTCTCTTATGTGCCTGCCCCATGGGGTAGACATCCAACAGGTCTTGGAGGTCCCTGAGGAAAAAGGGAATGGAAAAGATTTCTTTTCTTCACGTCATCAAGTTCCTATTGTCACAGAAAACGTACTCATTAAACCTTCATTGGGATAGCACAGGGGCACAGAGGATATCTCAGACACCAGATGAGAGTGTTGTGTAGGCCAGGGTAAGACTATCTATATCCATATGGCTGTAACTGAAGTCCATGGAGATAAATCTGAGATAATGTTGTCCCACCTGGCTTTGGTACTGCTACCACTTTAACTGCGGCAATATGGTGTTTGGGGTAGGCTGCAGAAGCCATTGGAGAAGATGAAAATGTTATTTGCCTTTGAGGCTCAGCTTTAGTCAGGGGGGATATCAGGGCCTGACAGAGCATTTGAACCTACCTAGGAATTTGCATGAGGCTGAGCAAACAGGAGATAGATGAGAAGAGCTGCTGCTTGCAGTGGTTGCTGGGCTGGGAGCGGGAAACAGGTTGTGTGACAGCTCTCACCTTATCTTCCAACTGTGTCCCCAGGGAACCATTCTGCCTTAGTGCTGTAGCTTTTACTGCAGCTCTGGTAGCATCTCACCTCCTGTGATTACCTTAAACTTGGATTTCCCATGTCAAACCAGATATTTCTCCAGTCTACCTGCAAGCCTGCTCAAATGGCAGCTCTGTGGCATATAGGAATGGGATGCGACTCATAACTACACAAAGGATACTTGGAAAACTCTGCTCTCCAAATGAGAAAATCACCTGGCAGATCTATATTTTCAAGTGTCTCTTGGAGCAACAAGCCGGAGCAACAAATGCATCTGAATGTTTTTTGACTCTTTTATCAACTCTGTACCCTCTCCTGAACTTCAACCGTTGTTAACCTCGGCGAGAGTTTTCTCTGTGAGCTCTGCAGAATTAAGCAACTTCATTAAAAATCAAACAGGGCCATGATCCAAACAACCACCTTCCCCAGGGCTACACAACAACATCACCAAATGTTAACCTTCCCCTGCCATCCCTGTCCTGTCCCAGGGTGAGCTGGGATTCCTGCCCTGTGATTCATCACATTTGGATACTTATCTACTTGCGGAAAACAGGTCATGGACAGCCATGTAACCCATCGCCCTGCTCCTTAGCTGTGACTGCAGTGTGATATGTTTCTTAAGTCTGGTCTTAAAAACAACTGTAACAGAGTGTCTGCCATCTAACCAACCTAATCCAGACCCCCACTATCTTTTCCTTCAGAAATCTTTCCCTAACAGCTAGCCTTTGCTGCAATTTTAGTACATTGTTTCTCATCCTATCTTTGGTGGCCACAGAGAGCAACTTATTCCCCCATTTTGGCAGAAGTAATTCACCTAATGACAGTCACAAGACCATTCTTGTGTCTCCTTTCAGTTTTCCCCTATCTTCCACTCTATACATAGGAACGACTTGACCTTCCAAGTTTGAGAGAGGCAAATTTATTAATTTGTCTGTGGGATCCAGCACCTCCTTGCAACGGGGAACTGGTGAAATACAAACGAGAGAAGGTCCTCCCTTGGCAATGCCAGCAGTGCGCCACAGGACTGAGCAAACCCTGCTCAGGGTGGGGCCGCTGCAGCTTCAGTATTTCGCAGAGCAGGTGTGCTCTGAGCTGTTTTAAGAATCAGGATGTTTGTCAAATCTCAACTGGAGGAATGCCCTGCGTATAGGGAGTGGCATGGAAGAAGTCACAAAGTCCGGGCATGAATCAAAAATGGACTGAAAGACAAAGGGAAATTAAACCATTGAAGCTGGAGCAGTGCCAAGCTTCGCTGCCTGAAGCCCTGGTGAAGAGTGAAGGCAGGGCACAGGATCCATGTCACCTGTCACTGTATGTCTACAACACAACTATTTACATCTGAGCTAATCACTCTTGGATCCCTGTTGAGTCAATGCAAAGGAATATACGGCGCATTTGAAATGTCTACCTACAGATGAGAAGTACCACCTTTAGTTGTGCTTATTATTCCTGCTGATGTTGGGAGGCCTAGGATCACTAGGTGTAGATGTCTTTATTTGTTCAGAGGAATCTGAATCTGGGTGAGAAAACTTTGACGTCAGTCTTAAAATGCTCCTCTCTGCACCTTCCTTGTTCTTTATGGAAAAGGAGGATGTTTATCTTGCGCCTTTCCTCATTCCAAGCTCCCCAGCTGTCCATGTTGTGTGTGACCAACCTTCTGACGGATGTCTGAAACATCCATCACAAAACTGAAAACTCTGGCCTGTGTTGTCCATGAGCACAGATCCAGATGTACACAGTGAGGAGGTTATGAGCACGCTGCACCCATGTGTCTTATTCATCCCATGATGGCAGGACCCTCCTCCAAAAGTCCATCCCCATTTTCTCTCAGGAAAACCTTAAGCTGAGTTGCGGCCATCTTACAAGTTGCAGGTGATGAAGGGCTGTGACAGCCAGTATCGTTGAGTGATGACAATATGAGTGATTTTGATACCTCCTGTGTAGTGTGATAACCCAGACTGTTGCCATGCTATCAAACTTCTTGGAAAGAGTTACAACAAACAGAGAAAGCTGCTTAAGAGGGGCCTTATAGGCGAGGGTAGGAAGGGAATGGAGAAGTGAGCAGCAGGAGGAGGGAAGGGAAAAAGGGAGAAGGGCAGGGGCTGGAGCAACAAGAGGGGCTGGAGGGGGTGGCCACCACCTCCTGCTCGCTATCTGCCTCAAGAGTTGTTTCACAGATGTCTTTTGAGACGTTTTAGGCCACCTGTCTTACCTCTATCATGTAGCGGGAGGATTGCTGGCAAGGAGCACATTTTCCAGTGCTTTGTCCAGGCCCATGTTCACCGCTCATCCTCTGGGACTCCCACCATCTCCCCAGCGTGGCTTAGTTGGCAGTCTAGCAGCTTCTGGGCAATTAAGCTTTAATTTTCCTTTGCTCCATTTTATGCTATCACTTCAAGTTGCTCCTCTTGCCCTGTCCTCAGCAACTCTCTCCTGACCTGGTGTTTGCTCTCTACTAACTCCTCAGCTATCGTTATCGCAATCCTTGCAAGTACCGGACACTGTTTTAAAAACACGTCCTCAGGACCTCAGAGGTGTTTATTCCTTTCTGCTAGAAAGCAGACTTGTGGAGAATGTGACGTATCACTTGCACAGTTCAGAGGCAGGGCATTTCCCACATTATAAAAGAGTGGACTGCAGCCACAAAAGTTGAAACGTCACTTTAAAACACTGCTATTTGAGAGGGAGGGTTGCTCATTGCTGTTAAAAAGTACGAAAACACAATGTTACTCAAAAAGCCAAAAATAAAGTCCCCTGGCAATTTCTATATGTTTCAGAATGCTGATGGTTTTTAAAACTCTTTTTAGATACAAAGATCTCTGTGCCAAACTAAGATCCAGCAGTAAAAACAAACAGATAATGAAATAAACACTGTGATGACAAAAAAGAGGAATTGTTGCAATAATGTACTTTTCCAGGAAAATTCACCATAACAACAATGCTGGTGAATCACTGGAGTTTTCTAAACCATAGTGGCTCCTGCTTATAAACATGATTTTGAAATCTTACAGTGTTATTATTTTCACAGTAGCATTGGCAGTAGCTATGTAAAGGTTTTCTGGCAGAGAAAGAAATTTCTCCTAAAAACCCTGAGATTTTTTTTTAATGCTTCCTGGAGAATTACATTAAGTAAATGGGAGTTATCTGCCTATATTATTTACAAATCTTTAAAGGTCTTATTCCAGCTCCACGATGTGCAATTATTTGTAAGCTAAGAAGCTGTTCCAGAGAAATATGAAGCATAAATGCTCTTGTGAGGAGGGGACAGACCCATAACTCAACTCAGATCTCCATGGGTGAAGAGGGAAACCCTCTGCCCAGTGTATTGCCTTTCGGTAGCAAACCATGAAGATCACGTAGAAGAGGTTTAGGTCTAAAGGCCATACTCAGCTTTTCCCCAAAAATCTTCCTAAATCCCAGTTCTGGTGGACTTTATGGTCTTAAATCTCAGAGTAGTCCAGGTGATCTGTTTTAAGCCCATCGGGGAACTACCACCAAACCATGATGCCACCCAGAAGGATGTTACGCTGTGGGCATCGGAGCAGAGGCTCTGACACTTGTTTGGGGAACAAGGATGGAGATTTGACACAAATTATGCTGTCTAAACATGGCATCTGACTGCAATGCAAATCCAGGCTGGGCTGGCGTCAACTGCAGGATGTTACCATCACAGTGCAGTAGCTTTCATGGAGGGAGTTGTGGTGATCTGAGATCCCCTGGCTCAGTTTTCGCCTACACACACTGCCACAGCTGGTGATAGGCAGCATTCCTGCAGGCAATTACAGCGGAAAAGACGGGATAGACATGAAGGATTAACTGTTCTCACTCGGCCTTTGACGTGTTCCCTCTGGATCACAGCTTTTGGCACATCTGTGTTTCTCTGAGCAGTGGTGAAAGTACTCTGCTAATGTGATATCCATCATGAGCTGTGGCTGTGATCACACACACATAAACACAAGCACACTCACTGATTCAGGGTGATTTTCTCTGTAAACAGCAGCATGTTTCCAGCAGGGTCTCAAGGCCACATTGCCACTACAGCAGGGATCCTTGCCATTAGCCGCTGGGTGAAGCACGATGTTACCACACCAGTGTTTGGTAGACCCCACTCTGTTTACTCACAAGGACTCAAACCTCAGCTAATCTTTTTCAACATTCCTGGGCTGGAGATTCGTCCATGCATAAAGAGTTTTTTGCTCCATTGTCTGCTGTATTTCTGAGACTAAAAGTATGAATGGTTCACATCAGTCTAAGAATACAGGTGGTAGAAACCTTCAAGTTCTCACCACTGAGTTATTTCTTCTCATTGTGGTACTACTGTTCCATTCACTGTTTTCACCTTTTAAATTTTATTTTTGCAAAAGCAAAAATATGCTACTCTGAGCTGGACACGTTAGTTCCAGAGTCATTCAGATCCTTATTGTAGATATTCTCTGGCTTAGTGACCTGATTCAGTGGAATTGCTGTGAATCTGCAAAAGTGATATTAAAACAGCACAATTCTTGTTAACGGAGTCAAGGAATGACACCACTCCTTCGCCCTTAGCTCAGTAAGAAATCGTAAGATGGAGGCAGACAAGTCTAGAAAACATCCTGCTTTCTCAGAAAGGAGAGAAGCAGACCATGGAAGTGGTTTGGGTGCTGAGCTGGCCAGAGTGGGATGGGAAGAGAAGGAAATTCTTCCAATAGCTCTTGATGTTCTTGGAAAATGAGAGCCTTGGGAAACTGTGGGGTTGAGGACTCCACTAGAGGAAATCATGTTTCTTTCCTCAAGAGGAAGCTCAGTCACCCTTTATGGAATAGCGCGTTTGCCGTGAAATTTGCCAGATTAGCTTTCTTCATCAACCATTTCATAGGATATGACATCCATATGAGGAAAAGAGGGGGACACTGCATAGACAATGGCGGGCCCAACATCACCAAATGGCCTTGAGCAGCCTGGAACAGAAAAACTAGCAAGGATGTGGGAGACAGCTTGGCTGTCATCGCAAGACTTGCATAGTTATGAGAAAACCTGACAGAGATGAAGGGATAAGGCCAAGTGCCAGGTCCTGCACTTCGGCCACAACAACCCCATGCAATGCTACAGGCTTGGGGAAGAGTGGCTGGAAAGCTGCCTGTCGGAAAAGGACCTGGGCGTGCTGGTTGACAGACGGCTGAATATGAGCCAGCAGTGTGCCCAGGCAGCCAAGAAGGCCAATGGCATCCTGGCCTGTATCAGAAATAGTGTGGCCAGCAGGAGTAGGGAAGTGATCGTGCCCCTGTACTCGGCCCTGGTGAGGCCGCACCTCGAATACTGTGTTCAGTTTTGGGCCCCTCACTACAAGAAGGACGTTGAGGTGCTGGAGCGTGTCCAGAGAAGGGCAACGAGGCTGGTGAGGGGTCTGGAGACCAAGTCTTATGAGGAGCGGCTGAGGGAACTGGGACTGTTTAGCCTGGAGAAAAGGAGGCTGAGGGGAGACCTCATCGCTCTCTGCAACTCCCCGAAAGGAGGTTGTAGCGAGGTGGGTGTCAGTCTCTTCTCCCAAGTAACAAGCGATAGGACGAGAGGAAATGGCCTCAAGTTGCACCACGGGAGGTTTAGATTGGATGTAAGGAAAAATTTCTTTACTGAAAGAGTGGTGAAACATTGGAACAGGCTGCCCAGGGAAGTGGTTGAGTCCCCATCCCTGGAGGTATTTAAAAGACACGTAGATGACGCGCTTAGGGACATGGTTTAGTAGGTGGTGGTGTTGGGTTGCTGGTTGGACTCAATGATCCTAGAGGTCTTTTCCAACCTTAATGATTCTATGATTCTATGATTCTATGATACGGAGTAAATGTTGAGCGGGCAGGCCACAGGAATCGGATCACTTACAAATATATCTGGGATTTCAAGGAGGCTAGACAAGAACCTGGAGGTGTAATTGCCCTATCAGCGACATCACCTGTACAAAACCTCTGTTCTGTGCATGGCCAAACATGGAAGAGTCACAGCAAGAGTCATCCATGCACAGGGTTCACATACAATATCAAACAGGAGCAGAAGGATGGTGCATCAACGCCCAGCTATGTTACATAAAGTAGATGTGCCTGCCAGCAGCAAGGAGTGTGGATGAGGGATGGCTGTCTCTCTGCATTGAGTGCAAAGGGACCTGCTGAATTAATTTAAATTATACAGTGAGCGCTTGACAGCTAAAGCTGAATAAGTTGAATCCCACCTGTGAATGCCTACATGGATAGGAGAAATATGAAAATGGACTCTTTAACGTAGCTGATAACGATATAATGAGATCCAGTGGTTGAAAGTGGAAGCTGGGCAAATTCAGACTAGAAGTAAGGAATGTTTTTTAACCACAGAGATAATTAACCATTGGAAACATTTATCCAGGCTTGTGGTTGATTCTTCCGTCACTGGCAATTTCCAAATCAAGATTGGCTTGGTTTTTGGAAAGAAATGTTCTTTGCTTCAAGCAAGAGCAAATGCAGGAAGTTCTCTTGCTCATGCCTGATACAGCTTAGGCTAGAAGTTACTGCAAGGTAGGTAGAACAGGCCTGGAGGCTCAAATAGAAGTATCTGTGTTAGAGAGATACTCTTTTTCTGCATATGTTACTGGCATTGCATCATTTGCAATGCCAGGAATCAGCTCTACTGTATATCCCAGCATATAGATCCAGACAAAACTCACTTAGGGCAATTTCCTTCAGGGCTTGTGTCAGAACATTGCTGAAATATGATATTAGCTTGAGCTTCAGTTTCTAATGGCAGCTTAAATGCTCCCAAACACCGGCTTAGTTTCACTTTAATTGTATAATGATGATCTCCTTATGAACATGCCTTGCAATCATTTTCTTGCATAACAGAGGAGCATAATGGCATCTGATGGCCCAGACTCAGTGTCTTCTTTGCATTCCCATATTGCAGGAGGAATCTAGGGGGACCTACAGATGGGAAAGTATTCAGAACAGTTTTGCTTCTTATTTTAGTATTTCTTCATATCTCATTAAGAATATCAAAGAATTCTTAAGAACAAAGTCAGCATAATAGCTCTCCCCCATGCAACTGCTGGTTTTTAACCCCATAATTCCCAGATGTGTGCTGAAAGGCATTGCAAAGAAATAAGCAACTGTCAAATTAAGACTTGTTTTAGCTACTATTTGTAAGGGGGGGTGAGAATCAAAAACCTTAGAGCATAACAGCAAAACAAACCACAGACAAAGGCTTAAATCCTCTTTCTAGTTACTTATTGAAAGGTAGTTTCTCACAGATTGTAGCTAATCATATGGTTAAATCAGTAACTGCTGTTACTGATAGGCACTAGTTCATTATGAGACATTCCCTGTTAGCTAACATTCAACTCACTCCAGGATCTGCATCTCAATTCAAGATTGAAATTGAAAACCAGAGTTTACAACACAAAATAAAGTTTATTAGTAGGGTTTTTACAGCTGTGGTGATCCAAAAACACAGACAAACAATGTTTATAGAGAGTGGTCACAACTTTTGTTAAGACAATTTCCATTTGGAAAGACTTCTTTGGCTCAAAAGCCTTTCTTTTGGTCTGAAATAGAGTGAGGTTTAGTTACTTTTAGGGTACCGTTACTTTTAAGAAGTGTACTGTAACACCTGAATTTGGGTCATACTTTATCGAACCTGTCATCTACACACAAGAAAACAAGGGTCGTGTTTATGCATTTTCTCCTACTGCCACAGCTTTGGAAGTATCAGACAACAAACCTTCATACTGTAAAATGGGGACTGGTGAGCCTACAAACACCTCACAAATTCTGCTGCTACTTGTATGGCAAAGTGTCTCTGAAAAGTTGGTCAAAGCTCAGAGCCCGTTTAGCTGGAAACTACCAACTACCTTACACTTTACTGAGCAGAAAGCTGCTATTCCAAGAAGCATCTGAAAAATCCCCTGTTTTTAAAGTAAATAAACCAAAACAGCTATATCAATAAGCGGAGTTAATTATTAAAGCCAAGTAACACCAGAGAGCTTAAAGAATAACAGTTACCCCAGGAAGAGAGGCTTTGCCGTGCTTGAATGGACACAGTCTATAAGCAGCAGGACATCCAAGAGTGGTTTTGTGCTATGCTTCACTCTGTCTCCAAGATCTCTGGGCTTCTTCATGAATTTCATTGTTTATATGGCTCCACATAATAGTACAGTCATCTGAGCATTTCCAGTATCACAGCTAAGATCTAGCTCCTGAGAGCAACTAAACTTGTGTCACTTCATTCTACAAGACTCATTGACCTGGATCTGCAGAATGAGAGGACGCATCCAATCCGTCCTGTCAGAAACTGTGCCGTATCCTGTCAGCGCACGCAGGCTGCAGACAACAGTTGTTTGTAGCAAATCTAACCAGCTTCCCACTTTTCCTCATGTTTTTGTATTCCTATATCACTTACAACACATTCGGCCGAATCCTGGATCAATTAAAGTCTAGGGGAATTATTCCAGAAACAATATTACTTTTCTCCTGCTGTGAGCGATTCCTGAGAACAAAGCAATTGGAAAGACTGAAACCTCAGGCATGGAGAAATTAGTCAGGGATTGGTGCCACAGCCAGGACAAGTGTTTAGTCATCCTGACACAGCCCCACTGAGCTCTTGACCAATAAGTTCCAGCCTTGCTTGTTGTCCTTACTGAGGAGGACAGAAATATATGAGAAACTTAAGTTCTGTGGTAGACATCTGAGTCAAGCACTTACCACACGGCTGTCACACCCACTGCTGTTTGGTTTCCTCAAACTTAATAACTCTTCAGTGTATTACGTGGATTACGGCAATGCTGTAACTTCAGACGGGTTGGCAAAGCAGCATGTAGCTATAAAGCAGTGGACTGTAATCCTTCCAGTGGGCATGGTGGTCTCTTCATCTGTCCCTTCATACTGTAGGTTTGTGGGTCTCTGCCCACAGAAATTATTCTGACGGAATATGCGATCGTCCCTAGCCAGGTCTATATAATAATTTCCTTTCCCATCAGAAAGATTGACTAGTAAGGGATTTACTTTCTACTTGAAATAACCGTTCTGGTTTCCCTCTTTCTCCTAAGCTTGGGAAAACCCATTAGGGTTTTACAGGGCTATTACACTATTTACCAAATTGCCAAGCCTTTTTTACCTGAAAACTTTGAAACGTGCGTGCCGTGAAATTACACCCTCTTAGAAGATCAGTCTGACTTGGCTTTGTTTGGACTTTCAGCAATGTGCAACTTCATCGTGCCCCTTTCCCTGCACACCTGCATTTATGGATAATGCAACCAATGCAGATATGGCTTACAGGAAGCCTGGAAGGTCCTGAAGCTGCCCCTGGTTCATGACCATTATTCTGTAAAGGCAACAGATTCAGAAGCCTGTTTTGGTAATTTCATTTAAGAAAAGGCCGGAAGACATCACTCTGGGTGCTCCTAGTAGGAATATCTCAAGGGAAAAAGAACCTGTATTTTGGTTGCTTGTCTTCATAGTGTGTATGTATGTATGCATGTATGTATGTAACTGTCTGTCTATCTTTCTAATATATCGTATATATCCCATAATATCATATCACCACAGATATTTTTATTATATTAGGCTAACACTGAGTAGAAGACAGATGGTCTGCAGAAACTGCAATCTACAAAAATCAAGAAAGATTAAGGAGAAGGAAGCATGGTTACCTCTACTGAAATAAAGCATAGAAAGATCGCCCACCTGTTTCCAAGCCATCTACAAGAACCGCCTGACTTAGATGCTTCAGTGACTGCAACGCTTAAGCTCAAAAAAGGAATGAGTTTCTGAGCACGTAGGGAGCCAGCTCCCTGCTCATTATACTGCTAGTGGAGACAGGTAGTAGGGGATATAAGCAACGGGTAACATCACTTGCCAAAACAAGAATAAAGAAATGAACACTGATTTCTGTGGCTTTACCAAAACCTGACTTCATGCCTTGGAGGTTATATTTCTGTGGCTGCTGAGTCTGTGAGTTTGGCAGAGAAAGGAAAACAAAAAGCAAGTTGTGATCTACGTCTGGCATGCTGTCAGGGAAGCGTCATGTGCATGGGCTGGGAGATCTTTCATACAGACATCAACATATGAGCAATTTTCAGCTGGGCTCCTCCAGCCTGACAGAGTAGTTATAGCAAAAGAGGAGCTGATCAGAAGGCAGAATACAGAGAGCTCTGAACTGCCGGTCACTGGCAGCCTTGTTAGCAATGTCTCATGAAGGGACATGAAGACAATGAAGGGACTGGAGCATCTCATACAAGGAGAGGCTGAGAGAGCTGGGACTGCTCAGCCCGCAGTGGAGAAGGCTCAGAGGGGTCTTATCCATATGCATAAATACCTGGTGGTGGAGTAAAGAAGACAGGACCAGGCTGTCCTCAGTGGTGCCCAGTGACAGGACAAGAAGCAATGGGCACAAACCAAAATACAGGAAACTCCTGTGGATAATAAACTTTTTTACTATGAAGGTGGTTGAACACTGGCACAGGTTGCCCAGGGAGGTTGTGGTGTCTCCAGCTTTGGAGATATTCAAAACCTGACTTGACACAGCTCTGCTAAACCTGCTGTAGCTGACCCTGCTCTGAGCCGGGGTCCCTGCCAACTTCAGCTCTTATCCTGTGATCCCATGAAATGGAGCCAGACCCTAGTTTGTGCACCTCACACTTTGCTGTCGCCCCTCCACAGAGGGGAGAGTCCCCCTTTCCGTGGGAGTCAGCGGAGCATGGCCATGTTGGGGGTACCTGCCAAAGGGGTCTGCCTGCTCCTCCACCTCCTGCAGGGCAGAAGCCCAGCCTGCCTTCCAGGCTGCCTGTGCATGGTAGCAGCCACAACGTTCTTCCTCCTATGTTATCTCACCCGTAAGCTACGCAAGCAGGTAAATGAACCAGCCGCCCAACTGGCTGAGATGAAGGCTTCCCCCATAGCAGCGCTGGCTAAGGGGAATGGAGAAGAAAAAAGGGCCTTCCATCCCTCTTGCTGTGCTTTCGAACACAAAAGCAGCCCAAAGGAGGCATTAAGAAGTGCAGTAGCAATGTTATAGCTTCACTCCTGCTTACAGCATTGCCACTGTTGCCTTTTATTAGCTCCTCTGAAATGCAAATAATTTAAATAAGGCAGAAAGAAGAAGGGTCAGTGCCCTCGGTCAGCTAATTAATGATGTTTGAAGGCACTGGAGCCTTTATCAAAAAGCAGCGGGGACATGGAAGGAAGGAAGTGCCCTTCCAGAGACGTTACAAATGGCCTTACAGGTGTACAAACGTGTGTGCTTTGGAATGGTAAAAAGCAATTTGTTAGAAACAACTGCTCATCAATGGGGGCATGCTGCAAAAAGTGTCTTGCTTAGGTTTCCTAAAATGTTGCTTTCATCCAATTTGCTGGCTTTCCTGCTTTGCAATTTTCCATTCTGCATCTTGTTTAGCTAGGGGGGATTAACGAGAACTGCCTGTAGTCAGCTAAACTGCCTTTCTGGCAGAGTCTCATGAGGAAGCTGTGGAGATCAGTAAACAGAGCTGAAAGTGAGGGTGGCCATGAGCTGCCTTTTTTTTCTCTGTATGTGTAAAGGAAGTAAGAAGTGCAGCAGTCAGCCCCGTCAGACAGGGGAGATATTTCACAGGAAATAGCAGATGGCTTCAGGCTCATATTTCTCTTGCAGAAAACCGTGCCCAGGTATCTTGAAAAATGGATGTTTCAGGCTAATTTGTCTCTTTCTTTTTGGTACGTTGAGGTATACCTCATGCATAAAAGCATAAAACACAGGCTGAAAAAGCCTAGGCCTTGTTTGTTTGCATAATTCTATATGCTTTTTATTTTGGAGGACAGTGGATGATAGAAAGTTCAAGGTATCTGAAACAACAGTATGGATTTCTTGCAATCATAATTGGTGGTGGGCAGTCGCCGGCATAATCAAAAGTGAAGGGGTCCCTTTCTGTATATTCATCTGGAAGGACATAAAGCAGCAGAGTCCTTAAAGGACTTCAGTGGTAGGGTGATACCTTTCACTGCCACAAAAGATGCCTGCTCAGCATGTTTCTCATGTTGCTCACCCCTGTGTACCACCTCTTGCACCCACAGACTCCTTTGCAGCTGCAGACCAGGGCTCAGGCACGTCTCCTGCTGTACCCCGACCAGGAGGGCTTCCACAGAGGGATGACATGGCAGCAAAACCATTGCCAGCGGCACCTGGGAAGAGCTGCCGATTGGCAAAGCAAGCAGGAAGAGAGTGTTACCACAGCTTGTCTGCTCTGTACGGCTGCAAGCTTCCCAAGATGCTGGCAGTGCCTGTAGGCTGAGGAAGAGGAGCTCTGTGTCTCCCAGGGAGGTGAACCTAGTGTCTCAGGATCTGAGCTGAGTGAGGCCCAAACGTGACTCCAGAGACAATCATGTTGCTGGAGAGCACTTTCTATTTTGGGTAATGTGCGTCAGAACAAGACCCATGTGCGTGGTGAGCAAGAGGAGCACAGCATGTGAATCGCCATCAGTGACCGTGGCGTGGGGCCAAGCCCAAGCGGCTGAGGTCTGTTCTGGCTGAGTTATCACACATTTTGGGACAGTCAGGAGCAGGTGCGTGTTGCTGGGAAGACTGGGATGGTCATTCCCCACCCATGACCTTAATGCCTGCCTGGTGACCTGTCATTATACCCTCGCAGTGACAGATGTGGTGATGCACCCCAGGAAGAGCTCATCGTGGTGGTCCATCCCTGCCAGCCCTCCAGCCCTGCCACTCACACTGGGCTGCTCTTGCCACCTCAGAAGTCATCACAGAGGACAGAGGGCAGAAAGCCTAAATAGCTCACGCCACGTGATGAGGACAGTCAGGACATCCCAGCTACTGTAGCTCAGCTAAGGCCTGATGTTCAAACCCACAGCAGACCCAGGAGCTGACAGCCTCAGCTGGAAAAAGGGCAGCAGGGGAGGGCAGCATGTGAGATATACTATCCTATCTCTCCATTGCCTGTCTTACTCAGGGCTATGCACACTGACCTGTTTTGAAAGCCACACTTTCACACATGGCAGGTTGCAGAGATGCAGCAGCCAGGAGAAAAGCAGCTCTCCATCATTTTCTGCTGACAGCTAATATCAGATGACTTTCAGTCATTCACTCTTCTGCTCTCTGTTCTACTAGATACTTACTCATACCATGTTGCCGTCTCCTTCGGCTTGTCCCGTGGACATAACTGGAGTGGTTTGCAGATGCAGGCATCAGAGAACAGCACAACCCAGTTCTGCATGAACTGCTGCTCCAGCACTATTACCCTTGCCAGATCTCTCCGATTTGATTGTAGGACTAGTCCACCACCACCTGTCTGCCTATTCTTAAACAGTGTTTTCCTTTTCATTGATTTAACAGTCACCACATATAAGTTCTGCATTTTGTTGAAGGTCGTATTGATTTTTTTTTAAATTTATTTGATTCACTGATTTGATCAAATGCTGTGGGAACCCACCAGTTCAGTTATGACTCCCTTGATTTTCAGCCTGTTTGTTTTAGTCCTTTCACTCACTTCTGTCTCTTACCTTACGGCTTTAAGTAGTAATATCCCACTATGGTCCATTTCACTACATATTTAACTCTACCACACCCCCCAACAGATTTTTCACCCTAACTGACATACTCCCACTTTCTTCTTCGTTCTCCTATCTCTTCTTCTGCATTCTTCCAGGAAGAAGTTATCCTTAGATCCATGTTAAAATAGAGGGATTCAACAGGGCTTTGTAAGGGTCTGTCTTGAATCATGTCTATTCAGTACTTTCATTAACAAAATAGATGAGACACTAGAAAGGTGTGCTGGTTTTGGCTGGGGTAGAGTTAATTTTCTTCGTAGTAGCTAGTATGGGGCTATGGTTTGGACTTGTGCTGGAAACAGTGTTGATAACACAGGGATGTTTTAGTTACTGCTGAGCAGTGCTCACACAGAGCCAAGGCCTTTTCTGCCTCTCACACCACCCCACCAGTGAGTAGGCTGGGGGTGCACAACAAGTTGGGAGGGGACACAGCCAGGACAGCTGACCCCAACTGACCAAAGGGATATTCCATACCATATGACGTCATGCTCAGCATATAAAGCTGGGAGAAGAAGAAGAAGGGGGGGAATGTTCGGAGTGATGGCACTTGTCTTCCCAAGTAGCCATTACGCATGATGGAGCCCTGCTTTCCTGGAAATGGCTGAACACCTGCCTGCTGATGGGAAGCAGTGAATGAATTCCTTGTTTTGCTTTGCTTGTGCGCACGGCTTTTGCTTTACCTATTTAAACTGTCTTTATCTCAACCCACGAGTTTTCTCATTTTTACTCTTCCAATTCTCTCCCCCATCCCACTGGGGGGGAGTGAGCGAGGGGCTGTGTGGTGCTTAGTTTCCGGCTGGGGTTAAACCACGACAAAAAGCCACACATTAAATTTGGACATCAAAGTGATGGCAAATATTTTGGAAGAAAGAGTGTCCTGGTTTCGGCAGGGATAGAGTTAATTTCCTTTCTAGTAGCTGGTACAGGGCTGTGTTTTGGATTTAGGATGGGAACAAAGTTGATAACACACCGATGTTTTAGTTGTTGCTAGGTAATGCTTACACTAGCCAAGGACTTTTTAGTTTTCCATGCTCTACCGACTGAGAAGGCTGGAGGTGCACAAGAAGCTGGGAGGGGGCACAGCCAAACTGGCCAAAGGGACATTCCATACCATGTGACGTCATGCGCAGTACATAAACTGGGGAAAGCTGGCCGGGGGGGCCACTGCTCGGGGACTGGCTGGGCATTGGTCGGCGGGTGGTGAGCAATTGTACTGTGCATCACTTGCTTTGTGTATTATTATTATTATTATTATCATAATTTTATTCCAATTATTAAACTTTTTATCTCAACCCACGAGTTTTTCTCACTTGTGCTCTTCCAATTCTCTCCCCCATCCCACCAGGTTGGGGGGGAGTGAGCGAGCGGCTGCGTGGTGCTTAGTTGCCGACTGAGGTTAAACCATGACAAAGAGTTAAAATTCAAAACTACCTTAATAAATTGAAGAAATGGTCTGAAAAGAAAAATCCAAATGGTATTCAGCAGGTACAAAATGTACTGTATTCAGGCTAGAATAATCAACTATATGATTATACAGTGGCGGAAAATTGGTTGATAGTAGTTTTGGAGAGGAACATATGAATGTAATGGTGGATCACAAGCTGACCATGGGTCAGGAACGTTATGTTGTTACAAAAAATGTTGATGTGATACTGAAGGCACCTGAGATGAATATAGCTTGCATGAAATAATCCTTCTGAAGCTCATTGGTAAGGCATCAGCTGGAATACTTTGGCATTATATTTTAAGAAATCCTAGAGAAGAACCCAGGGAAATAGACTAAATAGTCTTCAAACACTGCTGAAAAGAAGATACGATCAATCTCTTCTCATCCATTTGGGAAAGAATGGGGATGTTCAACACTAGCTCTGAGAAAAACACGTTAATGAAGAGGAAGGTGAACCACTGCAGTGGAAGGTCTGGGAAGGTCCTGGAGCATCTGCTACTGGAGATCTTTAAGAACGGGTCAGGCATGCATCTGCGAGAAATGACCCCAACAGGGAAGGACCTGCTGTCGGCAGAAGAATAGTATTCTTGATTCTTGAGGTCCCTTCCAGCTCTCAAGTCTGTTTCCTGCCCAGACATGAACCTGCATCCTCTGCTATTACCTCTATCTTGCGTGTCTCCCACAGTCTGTCCTCAGCCCAGACTCACCCGTCCTTTTGCAGGAACATGTTTGCCAGCTTCTAGCAGATCGCTGACATCTACCTTCATTTTCTGCCTCTTTTCTTTCTCTTGTCCCTTCCCCCATTGCCTTTTAACCTTTCTTTCTCCCTGCAATTTCCCTCTTCCTACTCGCTGCAATTCTCCGTCCTGCCTTGGACCTGACACCCAGCATTGCCTCTCTCTGCAGACAGATCAGCCAGGGGATGGCGAATGTCACCTTTCATGATAAAGCTTGCACCAAGGAGGTGGATGAGAAAGCTCCACTCCCAGCTCTCTGCGTCATTGCTCCAGACTGTTTGCCTATTCACCCCTGCTTTGGTTGCATTTGGTTAAGGCTCGATAGCTCTTTTTCCCAGCTCCTGAGGACATTTCTTTGCTTGTGTTTGGAGAAGGCTTTGCTTCTGCAGCCTTTGAGCTTGATGACCAGGCCAGATGGGCTGAGTGTTTTAACCCAATCTCTGCTCTGTTTGTCTCATCTTTTAGGATTTTCTCTGTACTTCTTTTTTTTACAATCCCACGTGTGCCTCCAACCCAGCCCAAACCCAAAAGACTTCAATTTTAAGAAGTGTTTTTGAGCACATAATCCTGAAGGACTGGGTTTAAAATTAAGCCAAATGAGCAAACATGGCCATAAAAGGAGAGCACAGTGGGCCAAGATCACGTGTAGACTTGCAAATTCACCCTGGGATTTCAATTCCAGTAATAAACCCATCTGAGATTTGCTCTCGCAGTTTACACTCTCCTCTGAAAACAAGCCTATGGAGAGCGTGATGCAGCAGTTA
The DNA here is from genome assembly GCF_965638725.1 of Aptenodytes patagonicus. Taxonomy (NCBI): domain Eukaryota; kingdom Metazoa; phylum Chordata; class Aves; order Sphenisciformes; family Spheniscidae; genus Aptenodytes; species Aptenodytes patagonicus. The sequence continues at coordinate 194,268,528 of NC_134949.1, read as the reverse complement.
CCATAGCAGCCAGCACAAGAAGAGTCCATTAAGTGATCACAGTCCTGTCTCAAAGTGAATTACCAGGCTGCAGGTGAACTTTTGCACCTCCAAAAATGTCTCTTGGGGAAAATATGTTGTCGTGCATGGTGGAACAAGAGAATGCTGATAGGTTGTACTGACTTGCTGCTACATTGTTATTTTTAATTGTGTCTGCGCTGATTTTTAAAAAGTACTGCACACGCTTTTCCTTTTTCCTGTCAGGTGGTTTTTGTAATTTTTTTTTTTAAAGGACAAGACAGAGTACCCCAGTCAATAACTACTAATGAAATGTGCTTCAGGCCTCCCTGCATTCTGCCACAATTAGGTTGTCAGCCGTCCCAGGAGAGATGTTATTATCTATGTGGGTGTGGAAAATCATCTATCACTGTTAATCATTTCTATTATAGCAGCAGGTAGTGCTCCAAACATATCAACACCTCATTATGATTACTGTTTTTCACACATGGGAAGTTGAAAGTCCTCTTGTGTGCTCAGGATATAAGAAATATACAGATGGAGCTGGGAGATGGAAAGAGAATGGATCCTGGTGGGATCCTAGGAACACAGGAAAACACACTATCTCCTCACAAACACAGCTCCTTAGATAGCCAGAGACACAGCTGTACTGCCAGTATGTGGTAAGGAGGAGCTGGTCCTGCACACAAACTCCTGATCCAGACCTTGCACAATCTCTCCTTTTTGTTTCTGTACTATACAGGTCTGTCTTATTCATAACAGCAAGTGCTGACAGGTGTGCAAGCCTCTTTCTCAAAAGCAAAGTGCAGCTGCGGATATTGACACCTTGACCCACAAAGGATGACTTTGGGCTTGCAGTAGCAGAAGACCCAGGTTAAAATAGCAGAGTGGTTATTTAACCCAACCTTGATGCTCTTCCAGAAAGTCACTTAAAGCCTTTAAACCCCTCCACACTGTGACTACCATAATAGCCACATGAAGAGCTATTAAAAACTTCCTGTGAAGGAAGGTAATGAGAAAACTATAACGTCTGGGAAAAACAAAACAAACAAATGTACAAACCCCAACCTTCCAGAGAACTCGAATTGAGCTTGACCTCTGTAAGGTGTCATTTGCTTCCTGTTTGCTGCCAAAGTACAATGAGGTTTATATTCGGGACCCACCTTTCAGTGTCTGGGTCTAAAAATATAACAATGAACTTGTGACACAAAGGCCCTGTCTCCTGGCGAAGCAGAATTTAGATCTAGCTGCAAAGCACAAATTCTCCTCTCTTTGAGGCAGAACTAATTTTGAGTAGGTGGATGGTGCTTTTTTTTTTTTTTTTTTTTTTTTTTGTCTTTCTATTTTTAGGTTGCCAGACTTGGGAGGATTTCATTAGGATTAGGCCAGACTTACGCAGCTGTTTGTTTTAAATGATCATGACTATAACCATTTTAAGGCACTTGTCACCATGGTTACCTCGATGCTGTTCTCCAAGGTGTCTGAGCTGAGACAGGGCTGAGACACACGCCACCTGAGTGGGAACATACATGGATGTCTAATCAATAAATCTTTTTGTTTCCTTGAAAGTGTTGAGTCTCAGTTCCATGGATAAGAAAAGTATGTGAAGGATCACATTTAGTCTGTGCTCAAATGCCACCAAGCTGACTACTTGATGGTCTTCAGACAGCTCTTGCTTTCAAATAAGAAAAACCTTGGACGACAGTGTGGGAAATGTGGTGGGGTGGGGGCACAATGACATTTTTGGAGATTATTCAATGCCTTAATTTTAATTCCATCTGAAAATTTACTCTTAAACCAAATGCTACTTCTTACTGAGCTTTCATTCCTCCTGTGAAACCCACCACTCATGTCTAGTGGGAATTAGACCAGACGTATTCTCAGTTTCTCGGCAACAGACTGACTAATGCTGATGTTTGTATGACTCTGGCTCACTTGTTTCATCTTTTCTTTCCAGAGTTCACTGCTTTGTTCTCTTCCTGTTTTTTCTGGGAGCATTTCTGCTTCTGCCTTTCCCTGTTTAAGTTCATTTTTTCTGTTATTCCTAAAGCAGTTATATTCTTAGTGGTTATTGGAATAGTTGGATGTGGTCTTGCTGATTCAGTGGAGCCCCTCAGAAAATGGGGAAATAAGCTGGTTATTTTCTTACTACATTTGTCCAAGAACCAGAGACTCTTTCAAGCCTCATCTCACTCCATGGATCCCCTGGGAGATGCCTGAGTGTGGGCCCTCCTTTTGCAAGCACAGGACTAGCTCTACACCAGCCAGCCCTCCTAAAAAGAGATCTTTTTGATCTGATTCCCCACACCATTGTACAAGAGGCTGTGAGAGACAGAACATTTCCAGCTGGGAGGCACAAGGGCTGCTGTATGAGGGAGGGATCACTGGAGCACTGCTGCCAAAGGGTCACACAATGGAAACCTAAGTGTCCTTACCTGTGAAAGGACACAATCTCTTGCTCACTCTGTGCCTTTCCATCCAGTAGATCCATAAAACTCCCAGGGTAGCCACCTGGCTCTAGGTCTTGTCTGCAGCCCTTCTCAGCTTTGGAAGATTCCTGAGTACAGCAATTATTGAGGGCGTTGGCTAGAGCAGCAGAGAGGTCGCATGGTATGGCTGGATAGCAAAGAGGTTGCATGGTATGGCTGAATAGTAAAGAAGATAAATGGTATGACTGGATAGTAAAAAGGCTGTAAGAATTAGGGGAGCCAATAACAGCAGCAGAATGTCAGTAGGGATTTTTGCATGGTGCTTATTTGCAGTACAGCTGGTGTTAGTCATTGCTTACCCCAGCAAGTGCAAAATGTTCCCATCACATTAGTACATCTTACTGAGATGAAAGTTTAAGGTCTGAAAAAAATTCTGCCAAAGCCAACATTTGTGTGAGAGGCAGAAATGTGAATATCAAAGGGGATTATTTTAACCAGCTCTATGTGTCAAAACTAGCTGATTCCCAGAGCCAATTTCTCAGAACAGCCTGGACCCCTTTCTAGCCAGCGTGGGTACTCCAGTACTTCTGAGTTGGTGACGGTCTAACTTGCTTCAATATGTCCCAGCAGCAGTGCAAAGTGCATAGTCTAAGTGACAACTATTTCAACACTCATATACATCCAGCCCGGTCTCAAGCACTGATTAAATAAAGATCCTCTTCGTCCTGGAAGGCTCACAAAAATGCAATAATACCTAAATAGGTCTAGATATCATCTGAGTTAATTACCGCCAACCTGCCAGTACCTTGTGTTTCCCATTGGCAAAGCTAAGAGTCAGGAGCCCATCAAAGACAGGGTGCCGATGACTTGGCCCCTCTCGCCTCCCCCACATTAGTGGTTACCTGTGGCAGAGGAGAACTGGCCAGAGAAGGGGAAACGCGGTCTGTACTGGGGATGAGCATGCAGCAGGAGCCCCTGTGCAGGGCTGTCTCAGTGCCACACCAGCGTGATGCCCTGGGACATGGGTTGCTGCTTTCTGGGGCTGGAGCCATGAGACCTGATGAGGAGCACTGGGCAGAGGCTGATGGCGAAGGTGGCCTTTGGTGTGGTTAAACTGCGGACAGTCACCAGCTGTACTGCTGTAACACAGCTCTCAAATATTTGCATGCATACAGAATCAGAGTTACTTCTCTGCCCTGAACTGCTACGCACTCTCTGCATTAGTTTTCTTGCGCATCTTTAAAAAGCAGTGAACTCATGGTAATTACGAAGCTGCTGTGTTGAGCACTGGCACATCAATTTTTCTCTTTTCTACTTCAGTCTTGCCATTGTCCCCCTCAGAAACCCCAAAAGCTCTTTAGAACAAAAAAACCAACCGTCTGTAAAATGCAGTATGTGACAGGAGTGCAAGAGCAACTGGATTTGCTTGTAAATAAAATACCAATAAAAAAATTCAGTAGATGTTGTATATTTGTGTAGAGGGGTCTTGCAGCGTGTTTGGACAGCTGCTGCTATTAAAACTTTTGCCAAGTAAATTTAAAAAAGCCACCTTCTAACTGCCATTTTCACAAATATATAAGGAGATTTACAAGTACTGCAATGCCAAAATGAAACCTTCCTGGAGCTACTTTTAGAGTTACTTTCAAAATATTCTAAACCTTTGAGTAGCATGTTCATTTTTACCCTATATATCTGCCTCGATGTAATACAGGCAGTAAATATATTAGTAATATACAGTCTTGCTTGCATGTACTTATATCCAAGAATGTTGTTTCAGGGTTTTTTTTCTATCTTGGAGACAATATTGAATAAAACATTTCACTTATTAGGTTTTAGAATTTATTATAAAATTATAAATCTTAATTCCCTGTTACTGAACAGCACCAGGTAGATTTGGGACATATTCATGGTTAAGAAAGATCTCTTCAAGACATGCCCTGCTTGTGCAACACAAAATGTAGACTTAATTCCATTGGAAGCCCAGGGGCCTTTGCACTGGTGGTGGAGGCAGAGGGTGCAGGAAGACATGCCTCCGGGCTTTTTTTCCATTGTGTCACTCAAGTGATTCCCTAAGGGAACAAAGTTTATTCTTACATTTTCCAAATGCTAATAATATTGCTCTTTCTGTTTTCCTGCAGAGTCTTCCGTCACCAGTTGCAGTGCCAGAATATAGGGCAGGGACCCGGAGTGGGAGGAGGTGAGACTGCAGCTAGGGGCATTTGAAAACATACTGCTTTAACTCTTTACATGCTGAAAAAAAGAAGTTACAACATCCTGGGTTTGATTCTAGATTACAATGGATGAGGCTGCTTCTCCTCATATTGCAAGGATTTTTCTCCTGACTCCAACTTGAATATTTATTTGCAGTAAATGTATTTTTTTTTCCAGGTAAAACTGTAGTCCAACGATTCCCTCCCACAGGAAAGTAATGCAGAAGCTCCAGAAGAAACCCACCCCCAAGCAGAGTTTGAGATTTTTCAACCCTGCAAAGACTCGAGGAGCGGGAATGTTGCCATTGTACCATCTGGTATCCAACAGTGGCACGCTATTCTCAGCCAGGGACATTGCAAGATCTTTGTTGACCAAGTTAGAGCTGCTTTGGAGACCAGCATTTTGTGTTACATATTTGCTGTGAAAGAGTGTTGTGTTCAAGCGGTCTGAGCATGGGACCTGGTACCATGCTGTCCATGCAGGGGCCCTCCCTGGGCTCTGGCACTCATCTCTGATCAAGTTATTTGCACACTCTCTCCCAGTTTCATTGGATGTGGAATTGCGCTTATGGTGTGTGCTAACGGCTATCAGTCCTCTCTGGAGGGGCTGAGATGTTTTGTTCACCCACCTCTGTGGAAAACACAATGAACAAGGGGATAAAGGGCTGGAACACTTTTCTGAAAGTATATAATCAAGGGGATTTAGATCTGAATCTGAGGAGAAACTTCTTTTGGCAGTAAATATTCCACTTCCTTAATCTATAAATAGCTATTTAGATTGCAAAATACTCTTCATAAGTTATACCCCTGATTTGGCCTGAGTGAGGAACAAAATGTGGTCTTCAGAATGGAAGAGAATAAAATAAAATGTTTCTTCGATGGAGCTGACACGACCTTGGCCCCAGATGGTGTTTTCTGCTTTATGACCCACCAAACTAGCTTACCATGTGGTCAAAATTACATTAAACATTTCTGCAGTCCTGGTGCATACAGTAAGACGTTCTTCTTCCAAGGGAAGTAGCTCATCCTTCAGAGGTGTTTGTATTGCTATCACCACGGCAACCAGAAAAGATGAAAGTCAGAACCCGAAAAAAACCCCCAACATTAGGTGAGGTATGGATGGGCAGTCAGATTGTAAATCCATGCATGGATTTCTAAAGGAAATGACTGTTCTGTATTAAACAAACCTAGCAGAATTCCTAGTGCCATAGCCTAAAAATAGCACTCCCAGCTTCATTAAGTGCAACGGCTTTTATAAATCCCTGTTAAAGCAGATATCAGGAAAGGAGGCTTCTCCCTCTCACGGGGGTGAGGTTTCTCCATCCTGCTTCGCAGGGGATCGTGTCCTGCAGCACGGACTCCCTCCAAGCAAGACCATTTGTGGTCCCGCATTTGACATGGGTTTTATGAAACACAGCTATAAAGAGCTGTGACACTCACTCTGCCTGAGCTGGGCCGTGAAAGCGAGACTTCAAATAAACCCTAAAATCTGAGCCCTGAATACAACACTTTGGATCCTACTCCAGTAGGCTTGGTTGAGACTCGTTGTCTAACTCGGTTTGGAAGAAACTCTTTGGTCAGACAGGATATTGGTGTCATCCCACATGGAGAGTATCTTTGCCCTGCTGCCTAAATTGGGAGAACAAACCAGTAGAATTCCACAAAAATTATTTTCAGTTGAAGGGATAAGCTTATATTTTCCACAGAATAGGACAGAAGTCTGATTATTAAAAAGTAGCTAGAAAAGCTACAAATTTCCCACAGCAATGTTCCATTAAGGTATGGTTTGGCCTTAGATTTGAACTGTGAGTCCCTGTCTAAAATTAAACCAACTCTGGCTCAAAAAGGTGCCTCCTCACTTGTTCCTGGGTTCCACCAGAGATGAGTCTGGCAGAAACAGTAATTGAAGACCGTTCTCAAATCCAGTTGCAAACCCCAGGATAGACAAATTTTACCTCTTTCACCATCATATCTGAGGTAAGAAGATTTGCTTAAATCACTCTAAAATATTGCTTCATCTCATAAAAGGAAAGCTATGTAGAATGCGCTCCTTTACTATTAAACAGAATAAATCCAGCAAGATTCTTCCAGGTCTTCCTCTTTACTTATTTATCGTAGGCTAATAAAGAGAGTTCTTTTTCCCTTGGTGAATTTAGGGATTAGATAAATAAAGCTCAACACCACTGAGTCAGATGAGGACTCGCTTGTTAAACATTAACAAGCACCCAGCCTTTTCAAGCGTCTGCTTACCGATATCTCTGCGGCAGGTTTCATGGTTTGCTTTTCCATGTTTTCTGCACACTATGTTAAGCAAGCACGGCTGTGTGCGATTACTAGGATAAGACTCCTTTGGGTCTGTGGGAGCCAACCTTTCCCTCTAGAAAAGGCAGGCTGCTGGTTTCATGGTCTCACCATCTCTCACAGCCCTCCTGGTCCTTTGTCTTCACGTGCTCCACATGCTCCTGTCTGCCACAGCTGATCATTTGTTTTGAAACTCTGAAGTGCAGTTTATCTCCCATTCTCTGTTTGCAGATGACATCGCAGGACAGTTTTTTAATGAAAATGGAGTACAGACAGACCCGTATTTACTCTCTCAGGAAGGACCTCAGGTGAATTTGAGGTTCATTAGGGAACTCTGTAGAGACAAAATAGAAGCTCGGCACTTCCATGGCTGCAGCTGCCTCCAAAGCACTATTTTCCCATCTGAGTAATGGAAGGGAAAGTAGAAGGAATAATAGAAAGATCCAAGGAATAGTGAGACTGTAACCACACCTTCCTCACTGGCAATGTCCTTCCCACCAGTTTGTCTGCTGCCCATGGGTCTGGCTGTAGGTGTGGAGGAGAGGTGGTCCAAGTGGCTATGCAGAACTGCATCATTACAAAATCTGCAGTGGAGGAGGAGAGAAAACAGGGGGTAATGATATGTACTGCCTCGGTTACAGGGTGGTCCTTGTGGCCAGGATGCATTCAGCCTGCCTTTCGTGAGCTTGGCTTGGCTTGCAAGGCTTGGAGAAATCTCTGGCATTTGTAAAAATGAAAGGATGCTGGAGGATGCGTCTGGTCAGGCAAGTGAAGATAGTCACTCTCTCTCTCTACCCAAACTAGCCCATACAAGTCTGTTCCAGGGTGGTGGATGCTTACGTACATATTAATATGATGGTAAGCTCACAAGGAGCACTAGTCCATCCACTCCGGATGATGGAAAGAGCCAATACTCAAGTATCTGCACCATTTTTGTAGACATAACCTGGGACAATACCAGTTCTTAAGGACCTTTTGTCCATAATCCTCATTCTTTACACAGATACCTTCTGGTACCTCCCATGAATGAGAAACATTTTCGTTTTTTTTTTTTTGTCGCCTGAATGCATCCACCACAGTGGGCAGGAAGAGTCACCCAGGCTCCCACTTATCTTTAATGCCAGTTTACACCATATGGGACAGCAATACCTACCGTGTAACCTGCTGGTGCCTGCGTCCGATCTGTGCCCAGCACACAGGACATGAGCCCATTGCAGCTCCTAGGTGGGGGTGTGCTGGTTTCAAACACAAGGTGTTGACCAAGGGCCTGGAAACACTCAAAACTCCCATAGTCTTGAGTTAGCCCTAACACCTAAGGCCAGCTTCACCTCCACCCATGCATAGATCCAGTAACTGGTCACAGACAAAAGGTTTCATTTGAAATCCAAATAGCGTCGCTTTCTGATTACTCACTCCCCCATGGACTGTTTTTGTGTGTGTCCTCCTGCAGTATAGAAGCTTTGGTCTCCATACACAACCCATAAAAACAGAGACAGTAAAAGAGAAACAAATTATGTCAGAATAACTGAAAGCTTAATGGGAGCGCAAATGAGGCAAAAGTCACTATATTTGCATTTATTTTCACTAGTTCTCAGACTTACAGGAGATCCAGCAAAATGTAATTTGATAGTAAGCTCAGCTAGTTACAGTATCCAAGGAGAGTGAAAATCCCCTCAAACTGGATGAAACTTGATGCTGCCAGCATACTGCTGAAGCCCCTCCAGTGTATTTCCAAATCGCATTCCTCCTTTACTCTGCTGAGTGCTGCCCAAAGAATCAACAGTAAATCAAGTGACCTGCAATATACTTCTTTTTTATAATGCATCTATAAATTTCATGGAACTATGGATTTCTTCTTATGAAATTTAATTTGAGTCACTTGGGGAAACATTTTCATATTGAAAGGAACTCCTGGCTTTCATTGTACTTATACTTTGCTTTTACTGAATTGCAAATGCTTTGATTTAAAGGGACATAGCCAAGGTAAAGCCTGCCTGCATGAAAGCCATAGGGCCCATTTCCACTTGGCAGGAAAAAACAGGCAGCTGCTGAGCTGAGTAATCTCATCTCCGCCAACCACTTGAGGATGGGCACAGCGAACACGGGCTTATGAGTGACGCTGGCTTTTCTGCCTCCTGGATTGCTGCGTCACGGGGAGGACAAGGCAAGAGCCTGGCCATCATTTCCAGTAAGGCTGACTCAGGGAGAGAGCTGCCGCCGACCTCCCGCAGGTCCAAGGAGCACCCATCAATGATCTCTGCATTCCCATCCCTAGATTTCTGTGAATGGGGCTTTTTGAAAACATGTGGCTCTGAGTGAAATAATGGGTGCACAGCATAAATTGGGTAAAGCCTTCACGGCACCAAAACTGATTGGAAATTACATTTTTATTTTTTTTAAAAAAAGACTGTTCCACATAATTTCTGGATTTCCCAGCCATTTTCTGACAAGCTCTGCTCCCATGGTGTTTTGTAACACACACAATCTCAGGTGCAAATGAGTCAAATTTTGCTGTTAGTAAAACAGAGAGAAGAGGGTACTGCAGCAGCTTTCAGCTTATGGCTTATAAACTAATATTACACGGTCTGCAAAATGTCGTTAAGAAATGTAGCTGTACAGCCAGCACACTCCAGTTCAGCATGTATAGATGCAACACAAAATGTTAAGAGGGCAAAAAATTAGAAATGTCTGAAAACATCAGGCTTGGAGAATGAAAAGGGAATCCAAAGGAGGAAGTGAGACTGAGGCTTATACTTAAAAGCCACTGAAAGAAGATAAATTCAGAAAAAAAACCCTCGGTTAGGCTTGGACATCAATGCAATTTTCTTTAAAGAAAGAAAAATGCACTAATAGGTACTTAAACAAAATATAGTATATATAGACATATAGATGTCTATGTCTATAGACATAGATGGTGACTAAAATAGCAGAGAAAAGGACATCAGAAATTTGTTAACGCAAGGAGAATAGGATAAAGAAGAGGCAGAGGTTAGAAAACATTTGTATCTCGTTTGAATGATCAACTTGACCTCTTGCTGTGTCTGTCTTTATGGTGGTTGGTCCTGTCCCTCCACATAGATGTGTATCATAGCGCATAGCTGACTGGGAGCGAGGGTAACATGCCATGAGTTTTCTGAAGCACCCACTAAGGCCTGGGATTACTGCTGCTGTTGCACACCCATGGCAAAGGTGTTGCGCACCTTGTGACTCTGGTATCTCCTCCATAAGCAAAGCATGTGCACAGAGCCGCTGATTCACATAATAGCATTTAAATATCACTATGCCCAGATATAAATTGAGGGACCTCTGGGGAACACGCTGACCTGAGCCGGTTTTCCAACCATGAGAAGTGTAGGCATTGAATCCAGTGACATGACTGAAACAGAGCCCACAGGAGCCTGGGGCAAAGATGAGGGAGAGCAGGGGAGAGCTGTGACGTTGGGCTCGTCGGGAGACCTCCATTTCTGTCATTGCACAGAGACCAAACCAGCCGCACTCACTTGCTCACTCGTGCACAGGTAGGGCTGGGAAAACTGATGCAATCCAGGCAGGATCTTGCAGAGAAACCTGTTTGAGTCCCCTGTATCACACTTTTCTTCATCAAGCTCTGAGAAAGAGGGCATCAGCAGGAAACATATTACAAAGAAAAAGGTTAAAGTAATACAGCAATCACTTTCACTGGCTTTTCTAAGAACTGGTTAGGGACCAGTCTCCTAAGAGATTTTTGGGTGAATTTGCTGGTGTTGCAGCAGTGTCATAAGCAAGAGAGTTGCCTCTCTCCTTTTATCCTCCTCTTATCACATATACCCACCCAATTCAAATTAAGTTCCCAGTGCTATGCTCTCTGCTTTCCCACCACTCTCCCACACTCCCCGTATCTTTAAGTTGCCCATTTTTTTTGACATTATCTAACGGTTTTGTTGCAACTGCCTACATGGATGGGTGTATCTCAAGAAAGAGGTGAGCTGCCTTCATGAACATCCTAGAAACGGCTTTATTTATCGTCAGTGATAAATGTCCAGCAGTCTGGGAACACTCAGCTCAGAAAATGTCTTGAGATCCCTTCCAGTGCTGCATATCCTGGTTTCCATGAAATAATGGTGTGCATCCACATACCTGAAAATATGTCCAGCTACCTATACGGTCTTTTTATTTTTTCCAAGAAAGGCTTGAGTTTTTTTATTCTATACACTGCTTGCATTTCCAATATTTTATTATTACTTTTTAAAAATATAGTTTAAAAAGGAGAAATATGGTTCCTATGAAGCAGATATGGGATTGCCAATACAACCTTGGTTTGGTGCAATTTTGGAAATCTGGAATTATTTGCTAAGTAGAAGGATTTTACTGTTATACGATACATTAAATATTCCCTTAAGAAACCCTTTAATCAAGGAAACGCATTGTTTCAGGGTGGAATTGGTTTGTGGGCTAAATCTTCGTATATGTTAACTAGAGTTTAAAGTGTCAAAGGTCTGAAATACATAGGGCTTCACTTAAAACTGGTAAAGCTGGCTTATAGCTTGCTCTAGGTCATAAATTATCCTTCTACCCACCTACCATCTGCACATCTATTGCTTGCATGCCGGTTAAATATTATTCGAAAATATTGCAGCATAAATAAAATTAGCAATGGGTGAAATGAGATGAATTTAAATTGGCTTCTCAGTTCCAAATCTTAACAAGAGTTTAAAAGGATTTTAGCAAAACCTTATTTCTCAGTCTTCTACTGAATGCCATGTTTTGTCACAGGAGTGGGAATCACAGGTCGTCCTCAAATGAAGGGAACCACTTAGCTAATTTGGTGCCTTTCCAGTTCTGACTTAATATTTGTACCATCAGCAGAACAGGTGATTGAAAAATGTCTCCGTGCCGAACGCATTAATTAACATAACGCAAACGTGGGTGCCTGGGCCATGACAGAGGAACTGGTCCCTTCTGCAAATCACCGCTGAAGTCCCTGGGAACCTGGAGGTATGAGGAGGTCAGGATCAAACTGTAAACTCCACAGTAGTTTCCTTTATCGCACAGGAAGTCTGCTTCTAAACTGTATGAAAGCAAGCCCTGAGGCTATTTGTTTTCCTTGCTTTCCTTTCCACAGCGTAAGTGGTTTCTGTGCATGTGCTCCTGACTGCTTTGGACGCAGGGGCATTATGAGTGTTTACAAGTGAACTGTTTTCCTCAGCCATTTTTATTTTCTAGCATGCATGCTACAGCACCCAGTACAACTCCCAGATTTTTGTACTGCGATAAAATCCACACGTAGCTGGCTTCAGAGAAGTCCTGTATGTCTTTCCATCTTGCAGCTCTCCCAGGACTGCAATGGAGGCAGCTCTCCTAGTGTTTAAAGAACTGACAAGAACAAGGTGCTAGGCAACATTTCTCTCAGGGCTGACACTATTGCTTTCCAAAAGGCAGATTTTAGGCGGCTGTGCCTCCGCCTGCACTTTCTGTGTGCAATGATCTGCATGCACATTTTCGATTAATGCTGGAGTGTGATTGCAGCTCATTTGTGAAATGACTGCTTCCCTGCAATAGGCTGGTCAGTGGCTCAGGGCTTCCCCTCATCGTCTCAGACAACCATTCAGGTTGGAAGGAACCTCAAGAGATCGTCAAAGCAGGGTCAGCGGTGAATACAGACCAGAAATTAAACAACTTGATTCTTCCGCCCATCGTCATGAGACCAGACCCCTCTGGGGCTTCCTGCCATGGAGAGGGACAGCCGTGTGAGTGCTTGTGAGAAAGAGGAGGCGGGAAGGACATACGGTCCATTTTAGGAACAGAGATAAGAAACATTTCAGGCAGTTGAGCCCAAAAGGCTGTAGGGGAGGAAGGAAGGGAACAGAGAAATTCATCTTGGGCTTTTGAGATAAGAGTCATGGTTTCAGAAAACATAATTTTTATTTATTATTCAGAGCATTAAGACTGGGAACAAAATGTGATATATGGCCTAATTCTTCTGACTTTTTATTTCATACAGTCATTTGCACTTAGACCAAATGAGTGAAGAAAAGCTGTGCTGCTGCTTGGATAGTCTTGTACCTCTGTCCAGGATAGGTACAAATGGAAATCACACCAGGTACGAGAAAGAAGAAGAGCCAGCTCACGCTTAGTCAATTCTGCATAATACAAACTGGTCTTGAGGGAAATCCCCCACACAGACAGACTAAGCCTAGCTAAGGATCAAATGTGTCTTTAGCCACCACCAAAAAAAAGACCGCATCTTTCCATGGGCTCCTTTCTTCAAGCAGAAATTGCTGACTGCTTTGTTCGACCTCCACAGTCATTAGATTTTACTCTACTCAGGCCTGATCTGCCAGGATGCCAACTGAGTTCTCAGGATAATCACAAATTCCAAAAATATATTCTTTTGAAAGGTCTGAAGCACCTGCAGAAATACAACTTGCCACTTGCACTTGCCCAGATCCACTTTAGGGACATCATTAAAATAATTGCACCCCCTTTAAGACACTTTTATGCAAGTGTATGAACATATAATATCTTCAAAGATCAAGAACATTTTATTGCCCAGTCTCTTTGAGCGATGCATCATTAGATCTGCCTGCCTTAGGTTTGGCCTCCAATGCTGATCTCACATAATGATTTGCAATTTGTAGTGCCCCAATTTTACGTCCCCATACCTTTTTGAGTTAGACAGTAAAGATGAGGAACTGACACCATAGGTTCACTTCATCACCTCACTAACTCCCGTTTAGTCCCATGTCAGTGGGAGTTATATGTGTCTAAGGATCTGGGCCAAGGACCCTCAAGGTCAGGTCTTCAAAGCTCACTGGAGCAGGCAGGACTTCCTAGGATGCTAAAATGTTTCTGCACTGGTGAGGAACTTCTAAGGGATTTAAAGTAGGATTTGGGTATCTCTGAGGATCCCCTCTGTTCCTTGCATCCCTATAGAGTCTGCTGTAGGGCAGACTAGAAGCAACAAGGGGTTGTGAACTATACCTACTCCCATTACTTCTGTAACAAGACGACCATTCTCCTTCCTGTTGTTTAAAGCCCCATATGGTTTGCTGCAGTAGCTCTCCCCTTTGGTTACGTGGATGATTAGCAGTACATACAAATGAAGACACATTGTGGAAATGCAGTGACTTTTGTTCCAGTCAAACAAAAATCCAAAGTTCATGTTGCAAACTTTACCCCAAAAGTAAGTTGCTGGTAATTTTTGGCCATCTTCATAACAGGTAGGCAGAGTGCCACCAGCAAATAACTGTCTGTTCTGCACAATTAAGTTCTTTTTACTTTATAGAGACTGACAAACAGTTTTGTGAACTGCCAGAATAATAACTCATGGGAGAATGGAAATAGGGACATGGAAACACTTGTACAGCATTTGAGAAGTCTCTAGCTGTGAGTTACTTTTGGGTGGATGGGTGGACAGATAAATCAATAGGCACATAAACAACAACAGACAGAGAAGATACACAGTTCACTGAAGTTTACAGTTCTCTGGAAAAGTAAGTAAGTCTTGCATAACAGCTCTGGGTTTGCACACAGCAGTCCACTGCATTGTTATTTCCTATGTACTGTGGCAGGTATATCAATCCTGAACACAGCAGAGCTTTACAGCATATGAGCCACAAACTCAGAGTTTGCCATCCTATCCAGCTTCGTCATTTGGTGAGGCAGCTGCTCAGCTGATTGTTGGCAACCATTCCCTGTTGGTGGCAGCTAAAATGTTAACAATGACAAAGGCTTTCCAGATGAATTTGGGAGTATTTTCTGTTTTGAGATGTGCAGAATTTCTGTGTAACGATGCCTCTGAGGAAGAGGAGGGTTTTACAGCTAAAACATCAGTTCTGAAGCCTCAATAGACCTGCATCCTGTTCCTTGTCGCCTTGTGCCAAGGGCATTATGCATTTTCCCCACCGCACAGAGATATTTTGTAATTTAGTTCTCTCTTCTTTGGCAATCCCACTGCAAATGGACAGAGCCTTACAAGGGATTGCATGTTGGTTTGCAAGACCCCAAAGATTGCTCCTGTGTACTTAGGTGCTTCCTCCTATTGGAGTATCCATCTGTAATTTTCAATGTTCATTCCACCTCAAACATGTTTGCTCAGTAGATAAAAATTATCCATGTGGATTTATATAAGATAGACCAGCCACAAAGGCACAAGTAACTCTACAAGGTCACTCAGAAAGTTTTTTACTCAGCCAGAAAGAAAACCTTGATTTCTTGGTCTCTGTTTAAATTGGCCAGTGGGATAGTGTGTGGGATACTGTGGGATCGTATTCCCTTGGAAGTGCAGATGGGAGACTTTTTCAGACTATGCCAGAGCTTTTGTCCAGCCCACACACCCACTGGGGACACCAGACCCTGGAAGGGGGGGTGGCACATGCCTGTGTCTCATTTCAACACAGAGTGGGAGTGCACACCTCAGAAATGCTCCTGGGTACCCCAGTACAGATATAGGTTGAATTCCTTACCAACACCACTCCTCCTCCCTCACGCTCATTTCTGTCAGGAGCAACATCCCAAACTCAAGAAGACTATATTTTTTTATGGTTTTATTTTGTATTAAACAAAAGATACGCTGTGGTGCTTGTCTTATTCCTACAGCTGCAGACTCATGGGTTAATGTATAACCAGTATATTCCTGAAGTATTTAAGTTGCTATTTCCCCTCACTTTGCCAAGGTAATGAGGTGTTTGATGAAGGGAGTTCAGCTGCAGACCTGCAAATGTACATTCTGTAGGCTAGAGAGAAACCACAACAGGCTCTCGCGTTTACTATTCTGATAAATTGGGCACTTCTGCACCTTACATCAGGCAGTGACACAATGCAGCCTTGTTAATCCAAATAGAAAGTGCTCCTTCAGTAATGGAGTCCAGGTCTGTTTCAGCAAAATTAGATTTGCATTACTAATTCAAAACACCATAAAAATCCAAAGGATGCTCTGGAAGTAGAGGTTATCTTCTCATCAGTTCAGATAAGTGAAGCATAAAGCCTCAACAATGTGAGGAGGTAATGGAACAAGCTGATGCCAGCATACAGTGCTGGTTAGTTAGATTAAAAGAGCATATCTGGTGATGATTGTCTTCTGTTTTTTTTCCGAGAAACACATCAAGAAGTGTATTAAAACAGCTCAGAATCACTGATGGGTTTTCTTATCTACTGCCTGGTCTCAGATTGCTGATAACTCCAAGACCGTTCTTTTTCAAGACTTTGAACAATGTAATTAAGGTTTCTTGGAAATAAATCAATACTTGATATCACCTCTGAATAGCATGCTGGCCAGACAATCTGCCTTCCTTATTGAGACATGGCTAGGAGTCACTGGTATCAGAGTTTAAGCTCTCACCTTTTTCCTTCTGTGTTTTCTTTGTAGGGGAGGTTTTTGTGTTGCAGTTAAAGCTTCAAACCTTTCTTTCACAGGCCACAGCTGCTGAACCGCAGCACACACGCACCCAGCTCTCGACTCCAGAGGACTGTTGTGATTGACTCTGATTTCGTTAACCCTTGCTGCAGGTCTGGGTAGAAGGTGGGCTGCGGCAGATCGGCTGCAGTTTTCACCTGTCGTCTTCAGCACCAGTTCATCACACTTTGCCTCTCCTTCATCCTTTATTCACCAGTAGTATACACAGAAAATGAGAATGCAATAGACTCTCAAATAATGTTACTCGGTGGGGAGGGGAAAGGCTCTCTGTGGGGTGTCGAGGGGGTACTACCCCAAGGCAATTACGTCTCTGCTTTTAGCCGCCCCTGGTAACACCTCTCTTTCAGGCACCAGGATGGGCAGTCATTTTAGTAAAGATTATTGACCTTTTTTTAACGTGATTAATTCAGAACTTGGCAAAGCTTAGGTAAATTCTCTGGAGGCTTGAAATTGTTTAGTCTGAATTTTAAGGGAAACGAAATTGCACTTTTGAGCATTTAGGTCACAGGTAAGCCCTAGGACTCTTACTTTTGCTTTGAAATGATGCTGAAATAGGAGGATTTACTAAAGCCTCCAAAGTCTTGAGGTTTGATTAAAAAAAATAAGAAACCACAGAGGCCTTGATACTGAGCTAATTCATCTCTCTGTGCTGCTTTACCCTTTTCTCTGCAGTGAGCGACAGAAAGGGCCAAAACCTTGATGCTTTCTGTTTGAAGTTTCCTTGGAAAGAACCCCCAAATAAAGACCACCCACCAGATAGAGGTGGCATCATTGTGCTGTATGTGCAGACACAACCCAGCTCCAAGTCCCTCCAAGCCTAGCTCCATCCCACGCTGACGCTAGGACGTCTCAGCCTCTGGATGCACTAGCACCCAAGGAGCTCCTCCTGGGAGCAGCAGGAGCCTCTCTGCTCCTTCATATTCTTGATTTAGAGGAATCCTATGGAGATTTTCCCATTATCGGCTGATGATGCCGTTGGCAAGGGCTCCTTCTGCAGTGCTGTGGTGAGGAGGAAGAGGAGGATGGTATTAATGAGTTTGCATTATGTTTGCAGACATAAAGAGAAAGAAAGGGTTCATTCAGATACTCAGCATCAGAGTTAAACATCCAGTGTAATGAAATCCTCTGGCTGCTCTTTGCCAGACCCAGCTGAGCTGTTTCAGCTGGGACAGATTGCATCTGAAATGTGTCTTCAGGCAGAATGGGGGAAAAATAATCATCCTGATGACATAATGGAGGAAAATCAGGGTTACAAGCCTGGATGGTGATTGCTGCCAGACAGAGGTTACCCATAATCTTTCTTGGCCACATCCACCAGAGTGCTGCAGGGAATCAGTTCCCTCTCCTCAGTGCACCCAGGGAACAGGGCTAAAACATCTACATACTTAGGATTAAACAGTCTGTCCCATCATATGCATAGTCCTAAGAAGATGCTCTTCAAAGAAACAAGTCTGATGAAATTCTGGTGTAATTTATGGGGTGGGGATGCACTAGACTCCTAATGCTGTCTCTCTTGCCCTTGCATGATTTACCAACTTATCTCTGACACCTAGTTCAGTTCCCTAAATTTGGCATGTCATTTCAAACTACAGCAACTTACACTCTCCACAACGGCTGTGGAGAGTGAGAGACCTCCAAAAGGCATCCTCCCTCGTCATCTCCCACGACTGACCGCAGCAGGGACTGTATGCCACTTCACCCGCCTTCCGTGTCCCACAGTGGTGTGGGACTTGGATGGAGAAATCTGGGCCTGAGTGTCTCTTCGTCCTCATCTTTTTCTGTGGCACATATGTATTGCAGTAGATAGAAGTACCTAACTGCTTTAAAGCCCTGATGGTGAAAGATGTGATGTACTCTTGCTGCTATAGCACCTAACAGTGAATGTAACAGCTCAGCACAGAGAGATCTCTCAGCCTGCATCTCTTCTCTTGTGGCAAAGGAGATCTGAAGAGCCGGTGAGCATGAACTGGAATTTTTCTGTTAAATACAGCATGAAAGTCTTTCTTTAGAAGCTAAATGGATAAAAACAGTGCATGAAATTGAAGTTGATAATTAGCCAGTCAGTCCCAGTGAGGAGCTCATAACTGCTTTGACCTTCGGGCTTTGTGCAAGGGCCGAGAGGGGAAGCACATCTCCCCAGCTGTGAAGCACAACAGAGCCCACACGGTTTTGCCTGAGGAAGTGGCAATGCAGCAAGCTAAGCCCTGGCAAAAACATAAAGTTGCAGATCAAAGGTAATGTATAGAAGAGATCGGTCCTAAGCTGCCTGCCAGAAAATTAAGGTGAAGAGCTAATTCCCTCAGACCTGCTCATAGTCTTGTCAGCAGAGCTCCAGCATGCCACCCAGCCATCTGTAAGGGTTACCATAGGTGGGGTGAGGTTTCCCAAGTCTTTCTTGGTTGGAAAGACAGCACTGATCTCTCTTTCGTGATCTTAATTTCACAGCCCTATAAGCACAGACAATTTTCAGGCCACTGCTGTTATTTGATACTTCTCTAAAGAGTTATTACTTCCCTCTGTATGTCACCACTATGTTGTGGCCCTGGACATCAGCTTCTGAAGTCAGTGGAAAGCCTTCCAGAGGACTTTTGCTCTGTCTTCTGGTGAGGGATGGGAACGCTGGATGGAGAAAGGTCTTTGCAGCATGATTCAAAGTTTCACAGAATTTAGGATGAAGAGGAACCATTAGATTACGTAGTTGGGCCACCTGTGCACCGTATACACCAGTTCACCCATATACACGGGCACTGGGGTCAGGGACCTGCACTTATCTCAAGTATCTTTTCCCATCTCGTGTTGCAACTAGATGGAAGCACCTTTACTGACTCCGTGTAATTGCACACTCTAGTACAGTCACTTCCCAGTCCTTTCTCTGCTAAACTTTAAAACTCTCATTTGCAGACATTTTTTCCCAGCCCTTGAGTAATTTTTTATTGCTTTTCTTTATTGCCTCCTCCCTTATGACATCCACGATGAAGTTGTGACTACCAGCATGAGATACACTTTCACGGAGGGAAATTATGTTCCTTACTCATCACCTGCCTGTTTATACAAGCAAGAATTAAGTTTTTAGCTCTCCTTATCATGCACTTGCAATGGGAGCTCATCACTGCTTCCCAGAGACTGTCCTCCGTTTCTTAGGTGGGGCTTGTGTTTCCTGTAGCTAAATTTTGCCAGGTTTTGCTCTTGGCTTCTATTCTAATGCTTTTTGTTTTGAGAAGCCTGGTGTACCAGGAGAGCCAGATCTCTGCGGATAAATGTCCTGTGATTTACCTTTACACCAAACTTTGTGCCAGCCATTAATTTAATTTGTAATGATTTCATAGCTATTTCTGGCCTGATCTCAGGAGTCTCAGTTTAAGGTCTAAAACCTGAAAACATCCTTTGTCTTTTTCTTCTGTGAAGTTATTCAGGAACAGCTAACACAAATTCACACGCTAACCTTTGGTAGCAAAGGTTTTAGGATGGTTTTATGACGACATATCATCAAGTCAAACAGTCTGCAAAGCCCGCCAAGGTGGATATTTTTCCTGCTGTGTCATATCAGGATATGCTGGGTAAGAGAGAGAAAAGGAGAAGGGCAAAAGCCTGAGTGGGAACCAGCCAAGCCCACTGCCACTAGCATGCCTCAGGTGCACTGTAATCTGCACCCCCCCTGTAATGCAATGAGCAGGAGACGCAGGGACACTTCTAAAATAACTTTCTCTGCAGTTACAGATATGAAGTGTCACTCCACAACTATGATTTACCATCACCCAGTCAAGTCACCGTTGGTATCTGGGACATAAAATCATGCACAAAGCAGAGGTGGGACAAAGGTGACAGGACTTACTGGTGCTGGCAGGACTTACTGGGACCTGTGTGCGAAGGAACGACTGAGTCACGTGAAGAAAACCAGAGTGAGTGAAACCACCATTGCTTGAACAAACAAATCTAACGTACTGTAAAGCATCCTGGTCATCTGCTCTAACGAAGCTAAAAAAAATCATAGTTGTAGCTAATTGAGATATGGCACCTAAAATTTCATTAATGTCTTTTACAATGACATACTTTCTTTCCTATTTTTGTTGGACATACTGATATTTTAAGATCACATTTGTCTTTTTCATGGCTTCTTCACCTCAGTGGCTTCTAGTGACCTGTTTTTTCTCTCAGCCATTCGCTTCAGAAAAGCTCTCAGCTGACAGCAGAAACTCTTGTTATTAGAACCTAAGTATTCTTGATTCACATCCCATTTTATTAAGATACTCTGATTCCCTTCTGCATTGGCAAAAAGTACTTAAATCACCAGCCACGTCAGAGAGAGTTGCCTCCCTTATAATGCCTTTACATTCAATACTAGCCCCCTTTTTGTCTTATCTTTAGCCAGTTCTCTATAACGTTTCTTCTGCTAATCCCCTTCTCCAGCTCACCTAATACTATGTAGTCCCCCTCTCAAATGCTCCACTTAAGTTTAGATAGATATGATTTTCTTAATTTCCTTTGTCTCAGAAAATGAATTATCCTATCAAGGAAAGGTCAGTTTAGTCTGGTATGATGCATTTCTCTCATTTACATGTTTTCCATGTTCTTTTACTTCATTCAAGGACCTGTGGTTGATCAAGATCAGATTAACAAGCCTATGATTTCCCATGGCATGTTTTTCACATTTCTAAAACATAGGTGTTACCTTTGCTATTCTCCACTTCTGTAATATCATCTCTAACTTGAGAATTTTATGAAAAATTTTGCTACCAAGCCTGGTGTCATTTGCCAGTTCTTTCAAAGTCCTGTGATGGAGGTTATCTGTTCATCATTTCATAAGCACCTGCGCTCCATGTAGGCAACCTCATTTGCATTAACCACTGCCTTTCTCCCCATGTTCTTGAAAACACAGGCAACACATTCACTTAGGTTTTGGAAACAAAGTTATAATATCTTTAATGTTCACCCCATAATGCTCAGCTTCCTTACTTCTTCATTTTTTATATAACCAGTGAACGTTTCATCCTTTTCTCACAAACTTTGAAGCCTCTAGTTCACTTGGAGCTTGCAAAATCTTGCTTTTACCTCTATAACTTTTAAGAGAGTTTCCTTGCTTCCATTTTCCCATTTTTCTTTCTCTGTTCCCTGTTTCTTCCTAGGATTCTTTACCCCCAGCGTATTCATCCAGTTATGTTTGCAGTCCTTCTCTACTTGTTTTTCTCTCTTCTTTCTTGGCATAGAAGTCTAAGATATTTTCTGTAGTTGGTTAAAATTCACACACACACATATTCAAATCCTGAGATCAGCTGTCTTTGCTAATTAGTTCCTTCAATTCATCAAAGCTTCCTCTTCTGAAATAAAAAGTAATAATCTTACTTACCAGCCTACCTTTGTCTATACTGTCTTTTAATTGAAATGTAGCTGACTCATAATCCATCACTCCACAAATATTTACCATGACCAGCTGTTTTATAATAACCCAAGATCCTGTACAACAGCTCCATTCCTGCTTTCTTCTCTGTCTTCCTCCTCTCCTCATTCACTCCTCCATAGAAATACTGTCTCACTGGAAGCATCTGATCTCAACAGCAGAGATTCCTTACTCAGTTAATGGATGCTCTGAACCGCCCCCTCAAAACCCTCCATCCTAAGCTAAGCACGTACACTGACATTCGGCCCCAGGCGCAGGTTATTTAGGTGCCTTCAACATGCACACATACATGGGAGCTGGCTGTCAGAGCTCTTGCCATCGCCAATGCAACAGCTCCTGTTGCTCATTAATACAGTCAGTGGAGTCTGCAGAGCTATTTGGAGGACAGGTGTAGGTGCCTACTGTAGGTGACCTGAATAGCTCTGCGCTCTTTTCCTCCAATTCTGTTATTGAAGCGTGGGCATCCAGGGTCACTGAGATGCCCTGGAGGATGTGGTATCCTACTTTTGAGATACTCTTCCAGAAAGGTGTGGCTCTCTTGTAGGTCCTGTGTCGTATCTGCAAGCTTAGTGCAGATGTCTTAGACGACCTCTGGCAACATAAATATTATGCACTACACTTAAGCAACTGAATCAAACTCCAGCTTTCTAATAAATATATAGGGAGCTTTGTCACCTTGTCATCATGAAGACACCTACATTCATATGCCTAAATTTCATGTCAACAGTCTGGAGAAGACTCCCACCTCCAATTAAGAAGCCTGAATTCAGAAGATGTTACAATTGCCCACTGGATAGAAACAATTCAAATAGAAATAGAAACTTTGCTAAACAATGCAGAGCACTGTTATACTTTTAAGTACAAAGTATAATAATTTCCAGCAAAGGCACACATACTTTACTCGCTGAGTACTCTGGCTTCCTTGGGTTATGATCAAGAACAAACAGAGAGGTTCCCTTGTTCTTTGCCTCTCCTGTCCTGAATCTGGGGCAACAGTTTTATCAGCGGGAAAGTTCTATATGAACCCATTATTAGAGTACATTACTAGCTAGGAGCAAAAAATCAACTGAAAATCACAATAGTATAGAAAGATGTGCTGGCCTGCCTGGTCAGTTTTATGTTGGCATTTGAGAAGAGATATGGAAAAATCATCTGAGACCTGATGATGCACTTTCATGCAAGCCTCAGGTGTTCTGGCCTCACCCCATGGTAGAACGTTGTATTCTGCACCCAAGTAATACTACAGCATGTAGCTGATCTTGCGTTGACTCCAGCCAGACCTGATATGATGTTTCCAGTCTATGCTGGGGCAAGAGTTCCCTCCAGATAGCCTGACACAGAAAAAGCATAAGGATAAGGTGAGTGGCCTTTCCTCCCTCTTTCCCCACAACTTTTGTCACTGAATTTAGCCAAAGATGGTTGTTGTTTGGTAAAGCTGACTAGTGTGATAACTGTTACGAAGATTTTAGCCTGTGGTAGAGCTTGTATGAAACAAGAAGTTAGGCCAATTCATTAAACTGAACATCCTTCTTACCAGGGGATTTGGGATTGTCAAAGTCCACCCAGGGAGGAAAAGAGCTCAAACACCCTCAGGTGCCCTGTAGTGGAATTCTTTTGGTCTGTGCAGACAGAGGGAAAAGAAGGCTTATGGAAGTCTGAAGAACAGGTGGTTCAAAACAACTTGTGTGCTGAAACAGGTCTGGGATGTTCCTAAAAATGATCTTTTCTGCATAAGAAAGTTCTTTCACTTGGCTTCAGCTGTTGTTTCTGATAAGACGAAATTTAAACTAAAAGATGAAAGGGCAAGACTGGAAGTGTCTTTCCTACACGTAATTTTGAGCAGACTGCAAGAGGAAAGCAAGGCAAAGGAAGATGCAGCAATGGAAAAAAGCAATGTCAGTGGCAGGATGAATATCCAGCCAAGAGATGAAGACTACACATATTTATGAAAACGGTGGGTAAAGCACTTAGGGAAATGAGTCTGCTGAATCCTGCTGAGGAGCTGGGTGTGGTGATGAGACATTCTTTTATAAGAAGGGTCTAGAAGAGTTTAGCTAGTTCATTGTAAAGTCTTGAAGCAGGATATAACTGATGTCTATGTATTTCAAACCAGTGAGGAGGTAGAGGGGGCAAACATGGGGGGGAGGGAAACTAGTATGGAGAATCCTGGCATAAGAACAAAAAGGTCAATGAAATACAGACTCGAAATTAAAGAGATGTCCTTGCTCATTACAGCTGTGAGGCCTTAAGATGAGAATGGTAGACTCCTGAAAACCCTACTGACTTTGCAAAACAGAGCTTGACCAGCTCAGGAAAGGGAGTGTAGGATGTGATGGCAGAAGGCTCATCTTTGACAAGCATTAATTTGGTTTAGGGTGCATTTTAAGACCCCACATCAGTCCCCAGTCTGGGCAGCATGAAGGTGAAACAAAGCTTTTTCTCTTGCCTGCTTTGCACAGAGATGCAGCGCAGAGTCTGACCAGGCTGGCAAGTAGCAGTGCTGTTGACACCTTCCCTCTCACTGACAGAGCAAAAAAAAATCATGAACAGCATCACTGACAACACATCAAGCCATGGACTAATGTTTATTTGCTTTTTCCATTTACAGTACTCAATAAGGAATGTTAATGGAAAGTTGTTTAAGCTCAACAGGCAAAAGCTAAACTCATGAATAAGAGGTCTTGGAACATTTTTGTTTGAAATTTCCTTCTCGTTCCTCTCACCCCCTCCACCCCTCCCCTTCTTTCCTATGAAACTGAAGTCAATTTCCCTAATAAAGTTCAAGGCTTTTAAACCCAGCCTAACGTTCATGATTGTTATCTTTCCTTGAATAAACAAAATACTTTGTACCTTCTGCTGGAGGCACAGACTTCTCTTATTTGCAGGGGAGAGTGGTAGCAACATTTTAAACAGTGCTTTGTGCACAAAGGCCGATGAAAGCCGAAAACTGTGAGAACTGGGCTGCTCGATCCTCATTCTTTATCAGGAACTGGGGTGATAATGAAACCTGACATATCGTGCTTCTTTCCTTGATCAGCTCCTGATTGCAGGGCTGCACAAAGAGGAACCCAACAAAGGCGAAACGGGACCTGGGCATAAACACAGGGACTGATCCTGCAAAACCTCAGGTAGCTCTAGGTATTTTATACAGAATCAGGTCCTAAGCGCCACTGCCAATAACAAAGAGACAACCCACTCAGATAGCCAGGAGCCCTGGGCAATGCAGCAAACTTGTCCCCTGAGTAGCAATGGGAATATGACTCTGACAGATACAATATCCACAAAGCGCTGCTGAGAAAGACTGCTGTTTCTCATCAGGTGTTGCCCTGACACCAAATGCTTCCCTAGAGATGAACCCCCTTTTCACAAGACACTGGAAAATGCCCTAGAGGGAGGGGATGCTACCCTGCATTGCCATTTGGGGTGACTTAGTGAGACCAAACCCCTCCCTTTGAACCTGTAGCAGCCCTGACTTTGCTCCCTCCCTGATACACATGCCTGCAGCCCATTGAAGAAAACAGAAAACTATGAGAGCGCCACGGCTCCTCATTGAAACGTCTCCTTTGGCCTGTTAAATCAAAACAAAACAGAGCAAAAAAATGCACACTAAGATGCAGGAGTTTAATGTGCCCTTCTAGCCACACATGTTTCTAATGTATTTTATAACAGCCACAACAAAATGCAATTACTCGGTGTAGGCAGGCATGCTTCTGGATGGCTCAATAAAAGTCCAGACGGGGCTGTGCAGACCAAGGCTGAGGCGAGGGCCTCTCTCCCCTTTCCCATTTGCACAGTTGCTCCCTGTCACTGCACGTTGTCACTGAGATGGGGCTGGCGCAGTCAGGGGGGATGAAGATGGTGAGATTTGGAGGTGTTGGAGAGTAGATCACGTAGTTGCAGCACCTTCGCCTGGTCGCAGCTGCTGCTGGCGAACTCACGCTCTGCAGAGGCATGGCAAAGAGCAAGAGTAAAGAACATTTGAGTTTACGGGTGAGGTGTGAGGGCTTAGCTGCATTATGGGGTCAGCCCGATGACTACAGTCGTCTTTCTCTTCCCTGCATTAAGGAATGACCATCTGCAGCAGAAACAAAGACTGCACTTAAGTCTCTTGGGCATCAGCAACTGCTCTGACATAGTCTCACCTTGGTTTTCCAGTAAACTGAGCCTGTGAGCCTACACAGGTCCTGACCACTGCAGTAAAGTCATGTATTTGTCCAGAGGAATGTTCCCTGAATACAGGGAATGATGATGGGTTTGAAAAGGAATCCAGGCACATTCTGTGAAAACCCCTGTCCATGGCTGAAGAAAGGAAAGAACTTCCCTCCCCCTCTCCCCCACATATTGTTTGTTTACTTCTAAGCAAAATGTAGCTTAACTCAAATTAAGGGAACACAGTCAGCAGCAAATTTTACAGTAGCTGCACATCATACTACATTACACCTGCAACACCAGACTCTGAGATAGGTATAGTACAGAACCCTGTTTTCTATAAAAATCAGATGCAATCCCAGGTCATGCTGACTTTCCAAGTGTTCATGAGTGCTAAGAAGTGATGATGTGCATTCATGAATCACAGCCTACTTACAGCTCTCATAAAAACCCAACCCTTCAGTGATCTGAAGATTAAAAGCCCCTGTGCCCCAGGATAAAAGTTGTATTCAGCCAATATCCACATGGGCAGTACTTTAAACTGATTTCTAAGGCCTGCTTGTTGAAATTAGGCTTGCAGGACAGGACATCCCTAGGACATGGCTTACCTTCTTGGCTCTACTTGAAAACTTGGGCACTGCTTTTTATTTCAATATTTAGGTGTTGCTTTAACCAACATGCCTCCTGAGAAATTTTTTTAGTCAATAAAATCTCTCACATTTTCCTAACTAGGCACTGAAAATCCAGTTACAGTCAGATGTTCATCTCCAAACGAGAGCTGTGCCTTCAAGTGTAACCTGGCGTTACGCAGCTGCTGTGCACCTCTGCCTTTTTAAAAATTCATTTGGGTGCATCATTCAGCATCTGAATTCCAGTCAGTTCTGGGTAATAATAGTCACTCATTTCATCTATTTCCGCTGCGTTCCTACTCACAGTAAATAATAAGGCAGCTCTGTGTCGTGGATTCAGACCGAGACTCCAGCCCTAACAATGATTGAAAGCCCCCCTCACGAGACAACAGCACGCCAATTATGAAGCCCTGCACTTCATCTACTGCTGGCAAAAGAAAAGGTTAATTATCTAAAAATAAAGCAACTGTATGCTGGTGCAGGAGGATGAACTGGGAGGAGGGCTGTGGAACAAACAAGATAAGGTTGTGATCTACAACATTAGAATACTAAGGCTGAATAAGGAACTGTCCAGTATAACCTGTCACCCACAGGCAAATCAAATTGCATGGCTGAAAACTCGCGACCAAAATAAATGGACTACGTCATGTCTTTTAATAAGCCTTTTCTGGTTCTGACATTGAAACCAACAGGTGCCCAGGAGCCGCAGACACTTTCACACCCACTTAGTTACTCCAAGGCTGTACGTGTTCAAGTGACTGACTGCACCACAGCAAGCCTGAGACCTGAGGACTGAGATCAGAGCTGAACTTCCTCAGTGTTTCTGCTGCCTTTTAAGAAGACAAGGCCAGCTACTTTTTGCAGATGTGGACTTGAAACCTCGTCTCCAAAGTGCTGTTGTGTTCAGGGTTTTACTCTCCATGAGCATCCATGAATCACAAAAGATCTAGGGAGTTAGGGAAACACCCAAAAGTTTGGGGGTGAGGTTCACCACTGCAGACACACAGGCAGGCAGCTGGCATCTTTCAGTGTTTGTGAGGACCACTGTACTAGAGAAAAACTCAGTAACCATCAGTGGTTCTGCTGTGGGAATCCAAACAGGCAAGGCTACATAAGAAGAGCAAGGCAGAAACTACAGTCCTCCAATTTGCCCTCCTCAATTTGAAGGCCTGCCAGGCAGCCAAGGACCTCAGAAGTAGGCTCCAGCTACATATTTATGGCAAAGAGGAAAGAACAGCAACTCCTCCAGCCTGGGATAATAGCTAAAAGAGTACGAGGCATATGGAGTCAATCCCACTGAGTGAAAAGAAAAATCACCAATAAGACCAATAGGACCTTAACAGAGTCTTTGATATAGACCTTAAGTACAGCTTAGAGCCTGGAACATGCACTTCTTAATGTTTTTTTTTTTTTCCAAGCCGTTAATTCCATTGAGCCAAAATTTTGAGGGTCCATTAATACTTTGAGTTTTATAGCAGCTGAAATCATCAAAGGCCACTGCAGGTGTTCCCTGCATTCTACATAACCCCCTCTGAGAAAGGAAGGGGAAAATACCATCTCTGAATAAATGAAGGACCTGAGGCACTAAGATGCTAAAATTACTCAGTTAATTGCACATCACCTATCTATGGGCTTGGCAAATTTCTCATCTCCTGTCTCCGAGCAGGTCCCTTAATCGCATAACAATTCATCTCGGTTAAAGAAGCTGCATTATAAAAAGCAAAAAATCCAAATCAACCCATAACAAAATGACAAATCTGGATTAGGTTTTCAGGTCACTGTACTAAATACTGCCACTAACAGTATTAGATACACATAGCTTCAGTTGCACTGAGCTAAAAATGGATCCCATTATGCTTTTCATATTTTTGGTCAGGGCAAATACACATGGGCATAGGTGGGTGCTCGAGAATTCCCATGGGGTCACTAGAAGAGGTCTGCGGGAGGGGATGGCTCCCCCTCACGTCACTCCTCTGGCTGCCCTCTTAGCACAAGTGGCTACTCATACTGTTGCCGTGAGGAGAAGAAATCAGTGGGTAATACAGTCAGGTGTCGCTTTGATACAATCCTATATAGACAGTCTTGCTCCACTGAACACAGGACAGAAGTTCTCTCTCCCATGCATTTGCTTTGATTTTTAAAGAACTGTAAGTTGGCTTTCTGAACAAGGACTGTTCCCAGTCATTCATCTGGGAACATGACGAATACTGCACTCATTCATCCAGGACCAGATGTACCAAGGTGAGTTGACCTTGGCCAGCTGCCAAGTGCCCACCCAGCTGCTCTCTCTCTTGCCCTCCTCAGCAGGACAGGGGGAGAAAATAAGATGTAAAAAACTCATGGGTCAAGATAAAGGCAGTCTAATGAAAAAAAGCAAAGGTGTGCAGAAGTAAAGCAAAAACAAAGGAGATGTATGCTCTACTTCCCATCAGCAGGTGATGTCCAGACACTTCCTGGGAAGCAGGGCCCCAGTATGCATAGCAGTTGCTTCAGAAGACAAGCACCTCAATAATGAATCATTCCCCCCTCCTCTTTTCTCTTACCTTTTTTTGCTAAGCACAATGTCATATGGTGTGGAATATCCCTTTGGTCAGCTGGGGTCAGCTGCCCCAGCTGTGTCCCCTCCCAACCCCTTGCCCACCCCCAGCCTGCTGGCCCTTGGGTAGGGTGTTGGAGAGACAGCATTGATGCTGTGCAGGCACTGCTCAGCAGCAGCCAGCACATGGGTGCCTTACCAACACCCTCCTAGCCACAACTGCAAAGCACAGCACTATATGGTCTTCTATGGGGAACGTTAACCCCATCCCAGCCAGACCCAGTACATGGTTTCATGTGTTACATCATGTGGGACAACTTCATCTGACATGTGTTGATGTGTCCCTGCCAAGAGAGGTGGAAAGGAACTAGTTTAAAGTTTTGGCTGGCTGGGAACACAATGTCAGTGTAACACCACGCTGTGTGAGTGCAAAAACTCACAATACAAGTATGAAGAGTTGGATTTTTTCAGAGGCATTTCCATGTGAGCTGTATGTACTCCTCATGACTGCAAAGGAGAGTATTTTTATTTAGAGGCATTCTTACAGACTTAGGACGTCATGCCCACCTTAAAGATGTCGTCATACACTTGGTGAGCTAAACCATGGCATCATGCGGAATTGTTGTCTGTAAAATTGCTATAGAGAAAGGAAATCAGCCAATTTTCCGCTTTTACACAATTACTCTTTTCATTGGAGTCTTGTTACTTGAAATGTAGTGTTATTTGCTAACACGTTTGTTACTAAAACCCTGGGGGTATGGACATTGTCTTACTATTTTGCTGGAGAGCTATGCACTTTCCCGGCTAATACAGGTCATCGGAAAGCTTTTCTTCCAAACAGATCCTCCTCGTTCTCATTCCTAAAGCAGCCTCAGCACTTATGTGGGGAAGTCCTCTTTTCCCATCTGAATGCCCACAGAAACGAACTTCAGCACACAGCTGGGGCACCAGTGTTTAAGGTTAAGGATTGCAACAGCCATGCGATGGGGAACAGCTTGCTGTTTGCCAGGTGCCTCAGACACATTCTCATCATCCTTAACACCAGCCTAACACATAGCAGACACTTGTGCTTATTTACAGAGGCTAAATGCAAACAAAACCCTGAAAGGACCTAGAGACAGGGGAAGACGACAAAAGCACAAGCACTTATTCGCTTATCTTAAGATCAGCTCCAAGAAGACTTCTCTCACTCTCACCTAATGAGCCGTACCCAAGGACCCACTTCTTACCTAAGGTTCATCTCTTTTATACTCTTCCTGACAGAAAACCTTGGTTCATTTGCTTCCCCTTCCTTGGGGTCCCCTGGGCTTCTCTTCAACTTCAAGTCACTCTTCATTCCCAGGATTATCGGTATTAATTTATTCGGGAAGCATTTTCCACACTCCTGCCCCAAGGCTAGTGTCTGCCTTCAACTCTCTAGGGATGATGATGGCTTTTTTGGTGGGCAGGGGCCATCCTCTCCCATCCTGGTAGCAAACAGATATCGTGGATAATGACTTGGCTGAACTGCCAGCAAGTCATTAACCTTCGTTAGGGTAAAATGCTTTCCCACCTGGTGAAGTCATACTCCAATCTCATATCGCAATCTGTTCAATAAATAAGGCATTTCCTACAACACACACACTGACAATCATACTTTATACAAAAAAATAAAAACAACTTCAATGGATATGTCTCATTACCAGTCCTAGACATGACAATAGTTGTTATTTTGGGGTGTTAATGGTGATACCATTCTCATCCATGATGAGACTGGTCTCATTTAGGTCAGGAAATTTAGGGGATTTTTGAATTTGACCCTTCTCCCTGCTGGAAGTCATTAGCATCTGTCTGTGTACTGGCTGAGCATCAGCTGACACGGGAGTTACTTGTTCCTAGAAGAGTTTCTTTTTCTTTAGGGAAACTGTTGGTTTAGAAGCCACCGGCAACCCATCAGGAGCTTGCTGAGTGATGGCTAACCTTTGCTTCAGAGGCACAGCTGCTGATTTAATACTCCGTAGCTGGAGGCGAGAGAGTAAGTCTACGACATCTTGGGGCCATTTGAGCTGCTTGTATGCAGTGATATCTGTGGTGTTTGCAGTGGTGCTGGAGAGTGCTCTGTATATTTTAACTAGACTTGCCTTCTTTAGTGTATGGTGAGTACTGAAGTTATAAACACAACAGTCCAAACGCTTCAGCCATGTGAGCTAAATGTTTATATACATGGGAGGGTGGGTTCATCTCACCTAAATGTGGTCTATTAAAGTCAGGTGTTGGTTTCTTCCATGTCAGCATCTAAGACAGGGCCCCACAGAGAGTGATGAAGTCTGCTACTCTTAGATACTATGCCAAGATGGGTTGAACTGCCCTTTGGGGGTCCCTGTGGGTTGTAGAAGAGGTCTCACTGACAAGGTCAAGGAGAGAAATACTCACAGAGGTGTGTGCCTTTTGCCCCCTTTGCGGGATACCGACAGGAGAGATCATAACCCAACATGCCATGCCTGCTAAAATGGCCAGGATTTTTTTACAGAGGATTTCATCAACCATATCCCTCTTTTTTTTTTTTTTTTTTTTTTTTGTAAGTTCTAATATCAGTGGAATTCGCCACAGGTTTACCAGCAAAATAGCAGGTCCCTGGAACAGCGTCTCTGCTGCGTGACAAAGCATTTGCAAAGAGAAATGTTCCATGAATGTGCACTCTCCCAGCTGTTCTGGTGCTCGTTGGTGACGCCGGCTGCTCAGGGTTACGTGCTAAACCTACTGAGAGCAGTGAGGCAGGGATTTTCCAGAGAGCTACCAGGGAATTAAATGTCTGGATTCCTTTCACATTCCACAGGCGCTCGGTCGCTGAATTGTGCCCCCAGGTTCATTTTCCAGTTCAGCTCTGGTACTGGAAAAATGCTCCATTGAGAGGAATATGCCCACTTGCCAGCCAGCTGAAGAGTCCCAAGAGCAACATTAGCGAGGTTTATCAGACAGACGGCCAGGGCACTAGCACAGAACTATCTCAGGAATCTCAACACTGTTACCACAGACCTATCTTGAGTTTTGATTTTGAAAATATGTTCTTCTTACTCAGGAGAAACACCAGTTAAATTATGCAGTCCTGCCTCCCAGGAGTGAGCCAACAGCTACAATAGCTAAAGGTACCTCTTGGCGATATTGTTCGCATTTCAGCATGGTAATAGCTTAACATTGAAATTCACAATTGAAAAGAGTTGGGGAATTAAATGAAAATGCCTCCTGATGGTCTGTCGAGTTGCAAGCCCTGTCCTTATCATGGTTAAGTAAAGAAAGCAGTGGCATCAGGTGCTGTGCATACCCTTTGGTAGCTGGAGGCACTTTTAGGAGGCTCCTAAAGTGCCATGTCTCCCTCCACCTCTCAGAAGCTCTGCTAGCCTGGTGGGGCAGCATCCAGCAGCAAACACTATGCTCAGGGCATTTGTGGGTTGTTGTCCTGCCTGATGCACAAGAGATCGGATCAGACAACCTCTCGGACAGAAAGACCCCAAATAATACAATTCGAGGTAGCAGCCAAGGCTCTGTAGCTGAGGCCACATGACTCATCTCCTCTGAACTGGCAGGAAGGTACATGCAGCATCTGCACCGCTGTGTTTTACATTTGTTATTCAGGGAACAAAACACATTAGGAGCAGGGGAATGTAAATGCAGGCAGGAGAGGATGAGCCAAAGCGTGCTGCAGATGTACCTGTTTTTCTCCATCAACTCTAAGAAAACACACTGGTGACCCTGGAGATAAAATCCTGTACTGTAGACATCAGAAATCAGGTGAGACGAGTCCCATTCTGGCTGTTCATGGGCAGTGTGACATATAAGCAAAGGTCAGCTTGAAGTTGGCCATTGAAAACTGATGATTCAAAATCAATGGGAAGCCAGGGATAAGGAGGAGTCAACCTCCTGGTACTTTTGGCCTGATTTTACAAAAGTGTTTCTGAGCTTGTATCATGTGAACGTAGCCTGTATCTTTGTTGCCAAAGTCTTTATTTATGATTTATATTAACTCTGTTTCCTCCTGAGGATGACTGCATGTGCAATCCAGGACAGAAGGAAGGCTTCAGTATTAGGCTATGGTCATTTCAGAAGGGAGATAGGAAATGAGCTTAATCTTCGTGTGTCAGAGTATAAGGTGCTACAGGGTTAATAATCAATCACAAATATATATATAAAAAAAATCAATTTAATGAGTGGTGAATTTACCATGTTTTCTAATAGAATGAATCATAGAATGGTTTGGGCTGGAAGGGACCTTTAAAGGTCATCTAGTCCAACCTCCCTGCCGTGGGCAGGGACATCTTCAACTAGATCAGGTTGCTCAGAGCCCCATCCAACCTGACCTTGAAGGTTTCCAGGGATGGGGCAAAAACAGAGTCAAGTAAGTACACTAGCCACTTCCATCAAATATTTGCTCAAATTTTATCATGCCTTTAGTTAGGCCACACTCATACTCTGTTCTGTTTGCCATTCCCACGCTCTTCTCTCCCAGAAGCTACGGAGGGATTATAAATTTTAATTTTTTCATAGAGTTTACTTGAAAAAGCCAGGATAAAAATGGCCTAGGAGCTTATGACATTATCTAAGCTATATGGGTAATGGTAGCAAGTGAATGCTAGGAAATTGGAAACAGCTGCTACCAGATACACTCACATAATTCATATTCATGCACCTAACATATTTTAATTAAATAAGAAGTTAAAACCCCTGTAGATGTTGTGCTCAGAGCTCATCTTTTCCCGAGCAATGCAACAAATTATTTCTTTGCAAAGCAACAGGAGACACTAACTTCTAGAATGTAAGGGTTTTTATTCAATCATAGTTATTTACACTCTGAATATTTTATAATATTTGACTACTGTAGAATAAGTTGTTTTCTAAATAAGTATTAGTTTTACACATAAAATGTCACAA
Source organism: Aptenodytes patagonicus (assembly GCF_965638725.1). Taxonomy (NCBI): domain Eukaryota; kingdom Metazoa; phylum Chordata; class Aves; order Sphenisciformes; family Spheniscidae; genus Aptenodytes; species Aptenodytes patagonicus. The sequence continues at coordinate 194,234,583 of NC_134949.1, read as the reverse complement.
AATTAGAAGTCATATGCTAAAAACCTCATGAAAGAATCTAAAATTAAGTAACAAATTACAATAAAATGAAATTCACTTGGAAATTAAGTGAATTGATTAGGGAATTTTTAAATGGAGATTCAAAATTTTCCTAAACTATATACTTCTCCAACCAGTGGGGGATGTCTTTGATAGAATTTTCTTCTTGTGAGATTTTTACAAAAAAAGATTTGCTTTTCTGAATCAGAACAAAGAAGTTAAAATATGAACCCCCCTTGGATTGGAAATCCCAGCTGTGCAGCAGAAGATACATTGAAAAATACTTTGTGTGATTGTTAGTATTGTATTATTCACTGTCTGTCCTCTGGGAGAGCTAGTATTATACACTGACATTTGTCCTCGTTTTGCACTCTGTGTGTGGAGAACATCTGTGTACCTCCACTATTAAGTCTACAGAAATGCAGACACAGGTAAGGTCCATGCACCAGCTCTGTGGACTCTAGATCCTACTAGTAAAGAGCATGTAACACAATCTCCTTTCATTTCTGGGGGGGGAAAAAAAGTCAGTCTGGAAATTTGATTTGCCTCGAATCAGCCATAAAGCATTAAAAAGCACAAGCTTCTTAATTTACACAGTCTCAAAACTGCAGGCATTTCTAATATCATTTCTACCCTTTATTCAGTGGTGACAAGTCCTGAGGGGGTAAAGGAGTAGGATGAAGCAGTGACTGTTGGCACACTCTCTAGCCTAATTATCACTTAACCCTAGCAGTGTCAAAAAAGAAACGCAGAAACGTCAATCCATTTGCAACTCTTGGCTCCCTTGTGACCCAGAAGGCCCCCTTGTTTTAAGCATTTTAAAAACAATTTGTGGGACTCTGAGCTTTTTCTTATTATTATTTTTCATCTTTTTCTACTACTACTAGTTTTTGCCCTTCAGAACTTTTTGTACACGTTCCCAGGGAGCAACCTGTTAAAGCCCAGTGCTGCTTCTAAGACATTTCCCAGACTGTTTACCTCTTGACTGGAGCAAAATGGGAACTTTGAGCATGATAAGCGCTGAAGATAACTGAGCAAAGCAAACAAGTCTTTATTTCTTTTGAGAGAAAGTGGAGATAAAACAGATTTGGATCTACTGGATCATAAGAGAGATGAAGAAAACAGAAAGCCACGCTTATCCCAGAGATGGAACTCCATCACAGACCCAAATCCTCTGGCTTTGGGGAAGGTCATACTTGCTGATGAACTTTGCTTTTGCCCTTGACCACAACAGTAGCTTCTAACTACCTCCCAGACTTCTCTGGGATGCGTCTCCCAGTTTCTAGTCCTCACACAGTGTTGAGCCATCACTTTTTAAATGTGTAGTGTGATGGACAGCTCCTTGCTACAGCTGTGCAGAGGAAAGTCTCTGCCCTTAGAGACAGCAAGGGCAATGGTGTGCAAAGGAAGCTACATCAGTCTTATGCCTTCAATGGCACAGGCAGAAATAGAAGGGTGAGAGATGAACCACTTTTTTCTTGGATGGTGCTGAGGTGAGAGGACTGGAGAAAAGGAGTACTCACACTGATATGGGCCAAACATCTAAGGGGCACCTGGTAAAAAAGGTCTGTATGCAGGGGCTGTGAAGGGCAGGAGCCAGGCTAGCAGCTGGCAAGGGAATGCAGAGTTCCCCGACTGAGAAAACTTATGTTAACACTAAATGAAACGAGTATCCAAACACAACCTTTAGCCTTGTAGGTGGAAAAGCATCTCCCCAGCTCTTAAAATCCCCATTGAAAAAACAGGTTCTTTTTGGAATGTATAATATACAGCAAAGTAAATATTCCCTTTCCCCCAAAAAAAAAAGAAAAAAGAAAAGCACCCATTTTTGACTTATCTTCAAACACCTTAAAGTGCAAGCAAGAACAGAAAATTATAGTTTTTCTTTTGCTAGTCATCTCTCACACATACAAAAAGCACATTGCTTTTGTGAAATGCCCGCATGAAACCTGGGGCTCCCCTTGGAAAACCACTAAGTTGGTCCAATATCCTCACAGACAGGGTCAAAACCAGCGCTCTGTTGGGGAAGCCAGTAGACTTGGCAGATCTGAGCGTGTTTACTGTCATGGGTCCTGTGCATATGGATTCAGGCGATCCTGCCAGGAATCCAAAACTCCTGCAATGGCAACTTGGTTTTGAGGAATAAATGGGGACTTAGTTTGCTGCTGGGTTCACTGAATAGTGTTTGCTTTTATTTGTGATTTTAAGAGATTCCCCCAACACCACACTAAGCATCGTTATTGCTTTTGCTTATAAAATGTCCCCTTTTCCCAGGGAAACCCATGGTTCTGACCAACTGATTTCTTTTTAGATGGGAAGTACAAACTGTTTACCTGAAAATCCTTGGATGGTGGAGGTAATTTTGTTTTCTAACTAGCAGTTCTTAGTTCTTAAGCAAGTAGCACTGAGGGTTTCACTTCCAAGCTCATCATTCTGCAGAGGGAGACACTTCCAGAGAAAAAGATACATTTAGCCTTAAGATCCTCAGAAAGAAGTTCTGAGAGCACCTTTAGTAACCCCTAACTGCAACATACTTCTTAGCATCTTCTCTCTGTTATCATTTTCCCTTGTTGCAAAAAGACCTCTCAGAATACAGTGATTTGGGGCTCATCAGACTTTCAGAAAGCCCAGCTTCATATTGGAACTGCTCAGGGTCACCTTTAAAATCAGGCCTCTGATTTTTAAAATCGGGCAGGTTTTTTTCTTTAAGGCTGGGCACACAGCTTCAAATAAAAAATAACTGGCGTTAACAGGATGTTTCTATATCATCAAATTAAAGAGCTCCCCTGCTACTTGCCAGGTTTCCAGTCCCTATACATGTTATTTTGCACACAACCTACTTTCTAAAGTGAACTAAAAATTACACTGTGGGGTGAATTGGACCTGGGCTAGCAGAGTGTCCACACCGTGATGTGGATGCTACAGAGCGGACATGAGCAGTGCCACAAGGAGCTCCTTCACCCTCTCATCATCCTCCCTCACTGCTCTGGAGGCTCCAGGGTCTTCCAAAACCTCATGCCAAGCCCCTGCACACACATGTACATCACTTAAACATGAGTGTGAAGGGTTAAAAGGTTATCTAGCCTTGAAACAAACACTAAGAAAACCAAGATCTTGTTGATATTTGTTTAAATATGGCCAACACACCTGGCTGCTGCTACCAGGAGACCCCCCGGCAGCAATACAAGGAGATAGTGCTGGAGGTGATTCAGCATAGAGCCATGAAGCTGGGGAGCAATGCCTGCTGGCCTGCTTTGAACCTCCAGCCGCATTATCCCACCATTGTATGAGCCTATGAAATGCTAAGGAGCAGCTACATACAGATTTGGGACAGAAGCTGGAGCTCAAAGGCGGCTGCATAGATATGACAACGTTTCCAGGTTATATTTGTCTCTGTGCTGAAGTCTGCTCTCCTCACACACAAAGGGGAGCCTGAGAGCCTCTGTCTTAGCCATGAAGGGACCAGGCAGGTGCTACTCAATTCCTAGTGCACGACAGGCTCAGGACACAGTCATAGTGGCAAGGCAAGAAGCTAGAGAGTTGGGACATTTTCTACCTACTTCTCAGGGTCTTCCTGGGACACTGGGCTCCTCAAACATTGTATTCATCCTGCCCAGGATGGATCTGCTCAGAGTAGGTGATGGAGGCAAACCAACAAGGTATACCTTGAGTTTATGGTATGCTCCTGGCACTGTGCTGTGTAGATGCCACCTGTTCAATCCAAAAGGAGATTTCAGCATTCCTCCACCACGTGTAGTATATGGGCATACAGGTGATGTGAGCGTGGCTGCCTCAGACAGTGTTTATGCAGCTGTAGTGATTTATTTTGCATCTAACACGCCCGTGCAACACTTCACCCCAGTGCAGGTCACCCACGGCAATGGGCCCTGCAGTCAAAGTGACCCCTGAAGAGCTTTCCAGCCATGTGCATGCAGTTGCAGAATATCATCCCCTAAAAGACCAACTTGCAGTAAGGTTTACATATGGTGCAAGGGGGAATCCAGTGCTACAAAATGCTTTTTGGAAGCTGAAGTCAAATAACACCTTCCAGAGCCTCTGAGTGCTAGGAAGCACCAAGTTCTTCCCCCAGAAAGCCTCGTGTGTGTGCTGCCCAGGTCTGCTGTCAGCTACATGCCTGGAATATAGAATTGAGCTTCTTTCCACTAATATTACCTGCAGCTGGGCAGCATTTGAGTCCCAGACTCATTACTGAAAGGGAGCAGGGTCTTGGGAGACTTGAATTCTGCTCTGCCTTCAACTGTTGGGATTTCTCCAGGCTTGAGAAGTGCAGTTGAGGTGGGATTTTTGTGTCTGATGTGAGAATTAGCAACACCTTCAAGTATTACCCATACAGGAGCCTCCCATTTCCACGAAGTGGAAATTTTTCCATCCATGGCTGTTGCTGAAGCTTAAACAAACAATCATCACTTTAAACCACCAAAAGGAAATCTTTCTTTGTTGCAGACTATCTCTGTGCTTGGAACAACAGCAAAAGCAGAAGATGATTCATCGACACCTTCTATTGTGTCTCTCTATAAAAATTTGTCATGTCCAGAAATAAAGGAGAGTCTGTGAGCACAGATTTCCTCAGATCTCTTGAATGTAGCAGACTTTTCCTGGTTCAGACTGGTGTTTCCAGGTTTCCAGTGACATTTTCTGAAGAGTGCTCTATATACACTGCCTGAGTGTGCTAGTGAAATGGCAGCCATTCCTCAGCCCCAATAATTCTTCATCATTAAGCTCCTTAGAGCCTTAGCATCCAGCCACTGTGATTGTGCCTGCAAAGGAGAGGGGTGTGGAGAGGGGAAAGATGTGTGGCAACATGTTTCAGTGGCTGGCATTCACCTCTCTCAAAGATAATAATCACAATCTTTGCCAAGCAAGTTAGACCTGAGCAAAAGAGTTTATTTTTCAGAATTTTATTTTCTTCCTTTACAACCGCTAATTGCAACTCTCTGTGGAGTCTGTGTGGAGTGTGTGGAAACCAGTATTGCAAGATAGGAAGTTAATATCACTATTTTATTTGTTGCACTTTTAAGGCGAAGCCTCTAACAGAGTGGCATAACCTGGCATCCTGAAGAGCCAGGAATGAAGCACAGTCCCTGGTCAGACACTGGCTTCCCAACCTGAGACATATAGACAGCTGGTCAGGTCTCCTGCCAGCGTGGGAGTGGAAGAAGGGACCGTCCTGCCTTGTTTTAATCCCAGTGTTTCCCAAAGAAGTAATGACAAGGTGGTTGCTGACCCTCTCCATCTTCATTAGACCCTGAACCAAGCACTCCTGAAACCCTAGTTCCTGTGAATAAATGATTACTATGGCATTTCAAGTTGTAATTACCAAAAAAGAGAAGAATTCAGAAATCCTGTGGGCTTACTGAAGAGCTAGAGACATGGCCAAATAAGCTAGAAAAGCTCAAAAATGAGATGGTAAATAAAACCATAAAACTTACTCGGAAGAAAACCCTTTACTAAGCCTTTTCAGTTACTTTGTAGGTCTGTCTCATGAGTTTGTGGGTGACTGGAATAGCACCCACCAGATCCATTAATTACGTCAAATACAGGTGCTTGCTTGAAGCTAACATTTAACCATGCAAATGAACATTTTCGTGTTCAAGGTAAATTCTAGCAACTACTCACGTGTACCAGCAGCTGTTCTGCGTCTGCAACTACTCTTTGTTTTCACCCAAACAAGTTTTTGCATGTGCATCCATTGTGTCTGTTTATGAAAATGTCATTTGTAAATATTTACTTTATATTTTAATAACTTCTATTAACACCCCTCAAGAAGATGTTACCACTGCAGCAACTGGCTCAACATGGACAAATAATTAGGTTGAGATTTAAAAGATATTTCTCTGTGGTGAATGCCAGCTTAAACTATTCCTACCACCTACTTCTTCTTGAAGTATCTGTGTCAATACTATCATCTTGTCAGCGACATGGACAGTGGGATTGAGTGCACCCTCAGCAAGTTTGCCAACGACACCAAGCTGTGTGGTGCGGTCGACACACTGGAAGGAAGGGATGCCATCCAGAGGGACCTTGACAGGCTTGAAAGGTGGGCCCGTGTTAACCTCATGAAGTTCAACAAGGCCAAGTGCAAGGTCCTGCACATGGGTCAGGGCAATCCCAAGCACAAATACAGGCTGGGTGGAGAATGGATTGAGAGCAACCCTGAGGAGAAGGACTTGGGGGTGTTGGTTGATGAGAAGCTCAACATGAACCGTCAATGTGTGCTTGCAGCCCCAAAAGCCAACCGTATCCTGGGCTGCATCAAAAGAAGCGTGACCAGCAGGTTGAGGGATGCGATTTTCCCCTTCTACTCTGCTCTGGTGAGACCCCACCTGGAGTACTGCATTCAGCTCTGGGACCCCCAACATAAGGAGGACATGGACCTGTTGGAGCGGGTCCAGAGGAGGGCCATGAAGATGATCAGGGGGCTGGAGCACCTCTCCTGTGAAGAAAGGCTGAGAGTTGGGGTTGTTCAGCCTGGAGAAGAGAAGGCTCCAGGGAGACCTTGCTGCAGCCTTCCAGTACCTGAAAGGGGCCTACAAGAAAGCTGGAGAGGGACTTTTTACAAGGGCATGTAGTGATAGGACAAGGGGTAATGGCTTTAAACTGAAAGAGGGTAGATTTAGATTTTTAGATAAGGAAGAAATTCTTCACTATGAGGGTGGTGAGGCACTGGAGCAGGTTGCCCAGAGAAGTTGTGAATGTCCCATCATTGGAAGTGTTCAAGGCCACGTTGGATGGGGCTTTGAGCAACCTGGTCTAGTGGAAGGTGTCCCTGCCCATGGCAGAGGGGTTGGAACTAGATGATCTTTAAGGTCCCTTCCAACCCAAACCATTCTATGATTCTATGATCTTATAATTTCCTTTTCTTCTGTAGCCAAGTAAATATCTTCAGTTAGACTCAGATAATGTGGATTGTGCCCTACATGGAAGCCTGAAATTGGATCACATCTCAATTACTTTGATTTTTGTATCATTGTATTATAATTATGACAAATTCCTGGATCTGGAAATTGGTGCAGCTAGAGCTTAGATGACTTCTCAGATTCATGCAGCAAGGTAGCAACAAGGATAATAAAATACTTTGTTACCTCAGTCACTTTAAAAAAAAGCCCACCTTTCTGAAGTTATGCTCAAGGGTAACAGCTTTAGCAGTCAAGCCATTGACCCAAAGGCTATTTTATTATGCCTATAGCCAAGATGCCCTCAGCTTGTCAATTCATCTTTCCTGATGGATCAGTGAAACACAGAGGGCTCTACATTTTCCTGAGGTTTCCTTCAGAGTAACAAATGGCTAGGGCCAGCTCCAGCTATGCCAGATGGCGCTGCACATGGACATTCATCCATCGCTGGTTATCAGCAGGTACCCTGCTGCCCTGCACAGGCCTGCCACCGTGAGCGGCTCACGTCTGAAGCAATTCCACGTTGATAGCCTGTTTGCTGAGAACTGCAATGGGGCACAGCTTCACCCCACAGGCTGTTGCATGTGTTTCACTCAGCATTCAGGTGGGAACCATCCAAAGCACTCAGTGCTTAATCTGTAGCCATGACTGACCGCATCCAATGGTCTCTGGGTCATATGCAGGGTTCATATTCACTAGTTAGGGAGAAGTCAGACAGATGTTTTTGCTCTTCTTCCATAAGAGACTTCAGATCAAGTCTTGTGTGTTTCCTATGAATTGTCAGTGGTGTTCTACTAGAGCCATCACACTTGCATCACCAAACTGTCCTTGATTGGCCTTCCCTCATTCTCGATGACATGAAAACCTTGGCTAACAGAGCAGCAGAGGTGGGAAATTTACATATACCATATAGTTTTTGTAATACCAATACGAACTCCCATTCACAGTTCCATCCCACATGGGCTCGTGGGATGATTCGTTTCAGTCCACTGCCCAAAGGTACTTGTGGGAACTCTTGGGACACAACCTGTTGTCATCTCCCCAGAAGCCAATTTGTCCACCACCTTGTGGTGGGTCAAAGGCTTCCCAACTAGATTATTTTCTAGCCTTACAATATTCTGTCTGCAAGCTCCCCTTAGCATAGAGGGCACTTTTATCTAACACTTTTACTGCTGGAAGTAATCAGTGATTATTGCTCTTTGGGGCATTCTGTGAGGGTGGCTGTCCATTGAAACAGGCTGATGTACGATGCTGAAGGTTATTTGCAAAGCTTGAGGATTACTGTGGTGCTGTTTTTGAGAAGGATGATATCCCTAAGAGTCTGCTCCTGGTTTTGGTTTAGTTGTTCTGCTATTTTAAATAACGCCAACTGCTCCCAGGGGAAAGGATGGATTTAGTTCTCCCTGTTACTCATTGCCACTAATAAATACCAAATGGCAAACAGCAGCTAGACTGGAGGGTACCCTGCCCTCCTCCAGACTGTGAGATCCCCCAGAGAATGCCGCCACTGCCCACTAAAGCGGAAATATCAATTGTTGTCGAAAAGAGTTTATTCCAGCCGTCCTGGGCTTCTCTGCGTAAACTGAAAGCAGTGGGCTCCTAGCAGTGAGCCCACTGGGGAGGGAGCATGGCCCTGCGAGAAGGAAGCTCTGGGATGGCTGGCGGAGCTACTGGGAAATCACGGAGGGCCAGCTCGCTGCCGTGGTTTCGCAGCCAGAAGAGAGTGCAGGGCTGTGTGCTGCGATGGGTAAACAGAAATGAGCTGGTCTGTAAGGAATGCATAACCATACAGCATGTTTGGTGAGTCAGATTAATTCCTAGAAAGAAAAAAAGGGTAAAAATCTATTGACATGACTCCTTAATTCGGCAGCTTTTGCTTTCTTCATGCAGAAGGCAATTAAGCCAGTGCTGGGAAAGGCTGTACCGGTGTCTCTACGAGAAATCGGAGTGAACAAAGGCAAGCTGCCCTCTCCCCTGTCTCTCTGCAGAGCCTCAGCATTGCTCCCCTGATGTTGGAAATAAAAACAACGCTTGCGGGAGCTGAGCTGCCTGGAAATGCCGTCGACTCCACTTGAGTTGTTTGCTGGCTTGCAGGCAATCTCGCAGAGCCCGTCCACCTGCCAGGCTGTGGGGGCTCAGCATGCCGTGTCAGTGGTGCTGTGCTACCTGCCAGCACCTTCCTCCCGCCGCCCTGGCAGAGCAGAGGCCAGCGCAGAGCATGCTGCAGCCTCCCACTGCCCCGCTGCCCACCCTGCTGAGGATCTCCAGCACAGCCAGAAGTGTGAGTTACCACTAACTTCCCTCCAGTAATCACAGGGCTGGACACTGCTTGTCTTGTGAATGGGGAAATAAGAAGACTGGAGGCAAGTTCCCTGCTTCACGCTTCCTACCAGCCCCCTCTCCATCTTCCCAGGACATAGCATCACTCTGGGAGCTGCTGCTCCTGCTGACAGGGAATGACCAGGGGCAGGCGTGCTTGCCTCTGTGCACATGCCTGTGTGCGTGTGTTGGCTTTTTGTGCTCCAAACTCAAGTGTCAAATGTGACAGCTCCAGCTGAGCCTGTGGAAGTCCCTCGGTTAGTTACTGTGACTTAGAGCACAAAAAGATCAAGATCAAATGATGAATATAAATTTTATGTCCCCTAATTTATTAAATGCTCCCAGCTCCACAAATGAAGCTGAAGGAGCAGCCTCAGTTATTTTACAGCTGCTGCTGCAGCCTGGTTCTTTGGCAGCCCCTTCACAGTGAAACCAGTATCCTACGTGGTTTGGGATTTCAGCTCATGACCAGCCAATTGCTCTCCCAGGATGAAAAGTGAAGAAGGATGGAGAGAACTTCATGGTTTCATCAAATCAGATTAAAGTCTGCCTCAGCCCTTGGGCTCTTCTGCAGAAAAGCATCACCTGGAAACCTGAGTGTAGGTTCTCCTGGGGAGAGGCCCTCTCTTACATATCTTAATACAGCCTCCAAAACTGCACTGATTGCGGTTTCTTGGTGCTACGTATTATAAATGAGTCAGAGAAAACAGAGCTAGAAGAGACCTTGAGAGGTCAGCTGGTCCATCTGCCTGTTCCACAGTTGATCAACAGAGTCAGATACTGATCTAATCTGTGCTGGATCTCTGCCATCTCCTGCTCTGGCACCATGGTGGGAGCTACAAAATTTTCCCTGATAAGCTATTCCATGGCTGTACTATCATCTTTAGCATGAGAAAGCTTTCCCTAGTACCTAAGCAAAATCTCTCTTTCGATGATTTAAGACCCTTTCATTTTGTCCTTTTTTTAGCTAGCGATATTTATTCTATTTGAAAACTGGACCATATCCCTACCACCATCACCTTCACCACCACCTTGGTCATTTCTTCCATAGACTAAACAATCCCAGAGATTTCCCTCACAGGTATCAGTGCCAAAAGCAGCAAAGTCTTGACAATAATTTTAGTCCCACCAAAGGGAACCTTTGAATATCCATATAAGTAGCCAGTGAATTATCCAACAGCAGAATACCCACACTGGCAAGCAGAAGTGACTAAACACGTCACTGCCACACACTTGCTGATATCCACCACTGTCTGGCTCCACATACGCCTGAAACCCAAAGTGAAACTCAGCCACTCAGACCTCACAGAAAGCTTGCACAGATGTATGCAAATCCGCTGGCTTCGTGCTGCTTTTCTTAGCGGCAGTTGGATGTGGGCGTGATGGCTGGCTAGGAAAGGTGAGGGAACAGCAGCCGCTTTGCACCTGGACAGGGAGAGGCTATTGAGTTGCCTGGGGCCAGCTGGCAGGGATGGGATGGGATGGGATGGGATGGGATGGGATGGGATGGGATGGGATGGGATGGGATGAGATGGGATAGAATGGGATAGAGGCAGGCCTGAAGGGCAAGAAAGTAGCAACATGAGGAGGAACATACAACTGAAAAACTGTGGGAAGAACTGCAAGATGTCTGTGCAGGCCATCAAACTGTGAAGAAAAGGGAGGACTGTCCTGGTTTCCTAACTTAACTGAGTTGCTTGGCTGGCCAAATGGCCCCATTTCACTCCTTCCCCCAGTACGCATGTTGCCTATGCTGACTTTTTGCTCCTGCTCCTGCTCTGAAGTGGCAATGGCACCATGGTGCATCATGCCTGTGATAGTTCTCAATGACTTCCCTCTCCTGCCTTCCTTGACAGTGCAGACTCAGTGCTCGTTGAGGGCTTGGGAGAAATTAGGAATGAAGCAAAACAGTCCTGTTACCAAGTCAGGGGAAGCAAAGCCAAAGACTGACGTGACATTCAAAGAGTACATAAATGGCATCATTAGAACGTCCTTCTTTACCTTATCCCAAGATCCAGGAGCTGCAAGACACTGTGTGGAATTTGAGAAAATTTTAAGCAAGAGTGGAAGTGACTAATAGTCAGCATATTAATTTACAATTACAGTTAGGCATCAGACCCAATAAAGAGCAAGCTTTGAAAAGGCCAGGTCATCTCCTGAACACCAACAACATCCAAAGGAATCCTGGGGCTCAGGACACACGGCACACTACCTGCAGGAATGTCTCCCCCTCTCTTAGATAGTTTCAGGACAGTGTGGTTAGCCACTGGCCAGCAACACATAAAATCAAAGTGTTCTGAGCTGATGTGCAAGGCACACTCCTTTTTACTGACATTTACTCTCTCCCTTATCCTGAATCACCATGTAAGACCTGAATTACCCTTAGCGTATCCACCACAAGTTCAAATGGAAAGTCCTTTTACTGTCTACATTTTGTAGTTCTTATCTAAGCAGTATATCTAAGACAGCTAGGACAAAACTGCTCTGTGGAAATCATGTGCTAAGCAGAAGTCCTTGCTGATGAGCAGCTTACGAGTGCTTGATTTCCTTCAGAGCCATGACCACTTCTGACCTTTTCTCCATGTGACTTTAGGTTACGCTGGGTTCTCAAGTTGAAAAATCTGTACTATCAGAGAAACTCCAGATGGAAGGCTGTTTGTTTTCACCTTCCTCTGAATGTCCTGTCAAGCAATTTGCTGCTACTCAAAATCCAGACAAACAAGATAACCGCACGCGCAAATCCTGTTTGTGCTGTTGGGCTTCTTCACTCTAAATATAGCTGGGTGGAGGAGCCCTGACTGATAACACAGTGGAGTCCTCTGCTTATCTGCACCATGGTCGTGGCACCTGCAGGGGCAATAAGCGATTTTCCTTGAGTTGTTCCACCAGACTTAGATTTTAGGGGTATAAAAGCTGAGCAAACAGTCAAAAACATTGCTTGTGCTTCTCTTGCAGTCAACGGGAAGAGGGAGGGACTCCACAAGGGTGATTCATCCCACCTCTCCTAGGTGCCTTTTTAAGGATGGGGTGACTCACTTTCGGAGGTGCCTCCCCCTTTGGTGACAGACCTGGCTGCTCCTCCTGTGGCAGGGAGACTTTCCATCTCTCCCGCTGGCTGCAGGCTGATGGAGCCATGCTCTTTCGCTGCAAATTCTCGTCTCACTCACTCCATTTTAAACCTGGAACTGCTCCATGAAAATTAAAGGCTCGTTTTCATGGGGGTCTTCCAGCTGCTTAACACAAACTCTCTGTTGACTGGCTGGTGAAGCTGGGTTTACAGCAGCCTGGCTCCAGCTGAACAGACTGTCCAGGCTGACCCGGTAAAGCAATTCACACTAGTGTAGCATTGACCGAGTGGGCCAAATTCTCCACAACTTTTTGTTTTTCGTAGACTTTTTTCCATAACATGAAGTGTTCCCTTGGGATGCTCATTATTCTAGTGTCTCAATAAGTTTGGGCATGAGCATGTGTTGGCTTTGAAATCCCTCAGTGGCTCAACTCCTCGATAGAGATCAATAGTGAGGGAGGTGTTTAGTTGGGGGTTTTTTGTTTGGTTGGTTTGGTCTGGGGTTTTTTTGTTTTTTTTCACTTGCACTCTATACTTTGACTCTGTTCCAGCAAGGGGAAAGCCAACTAGAGGTGACTGAATTTTCAAGTCTCTCTGTGTCTCCTCCAGAGAATATTTCCATGCAATCCCAAAGCCACACAAACAGACCAACTGTGCAAGAATGGAAATCCTGTTCAGGGCTCAGCTAGGCTCTTTCTATAACGTCCTCTCTGGGAGATCTTGGAAGAGATTGTCACAATGGCCAGATTTTGTCTTTTAACAAATATGCTGTATCTTGGCTCCATTTCCTCCCTTGCTTATCACTATTTTTTTAGCTTGAAGATAACTTCCAGTAGATCTGCTCTCACCTTAAAGTCTGATCAAAGCAAATTCCCTGTTTTTTAAGAAGTTATAGGGGAAAAGGGTGGGTGTCTTTTTGTCTGGTAACAGTTTATTTTAATCTGACTGTTTTCTCCTTTTGTAATCCATGAGCACTCATGTTTTTAGAAGGCTTGCCAGTTATGATAGGTTTCCTTGACGTTACTGTAACAGACAAGGCTAAACACAGCTGTCTGGTGCCTGCAATCCTTAGGAATCCTGCAGGACCCGAGTCAGTAAAAATAAACTGAACTTTAGACATACTCAAGCCAAGGCCTTTTTCAGCCAAATCCTCTGTAAATAGGCAAAAAGTCGAAGTAGATACGGGGGGACAAATTTGTGTCTGGGGTCACTCCAGTATCTTCACCGGCACTCCGCTCAGGATTAATTTGCTGCAGTTCATCCTCTACAGAAATCCTTGTGCTAGGAACAGGCAGTACGTAAATCAGAAACCAAGGCTCAACTCCTCAACTTTTATATTCATGAAAATGCATAGGAAGAACTACTAATAGAAATAGCATGCATCTAAGTGTCAATATAATACTGCATTTGATGAGTTTTCATTAACTGCCGGAGCTGAAACAAACATTTCAGGATAATACATGCCAAAACACTTTGAAATATTCAGAAAGCATATGAAGATTAATGGTTGTGAGAAGGAGGTAGACACCATCCTGCATCATCTTTGATTTTCAGTCCACATTTTGATTGTTCATCCAATTTTTAGAGTAGGTAGATTCAGCATAGCTGAGTCATAGCCTGGAAGGACATCCCATACGTTTATTATCCCAGCACGACACCAATGGAAAGTGTGTTCAAAACTCCAGCAAGTCAAAATGCCCTACTTCTCCTCATGGCTAGGTTATAGTGGGTTGTTATTGTTTGTCTCCAGCTTTTAGGCTTAATTTGCAGCACAGAAGGAGAGACTTTCCTCCAGATGGTAGTTCAGAAGAGGAGCTTAACTTAAATACTCTACAGTTGTATCTGTATTACTGTACCTGGGCACACTTCCAAGTTCCTCATCTGGAAGCGCACTCCAGACATGTCCTAGTCCAGGTGCTCACCAAACTCTGAGATTTTCTGTTGCCCAGCTTTCCACAGAGAGGCAACCCAAACCAGATGGTAGCACTGGTCTGTTGGGAACGGGCCCCCAGTGAGGGCGATGAGTGGATCTAAATCAGGACATGCCATCCCATGCACCCATGGACAGGTCTGGCCTCTGGGCTGGTCTCTGGAACAGCCTCCCCCCCTCCTCCAGCAGGGAAGGGGATTCTGAGGGCACTGCACTCCTACGTGCTAATGGCAGGTGATGCAAATATCCACCCTGTGCATCCCCTTGGCACAAGTGTAAATGACCATCTGAAACCCCGCAAGGGGCCTTAGAAGAAATGTGTCACTTAAACCCTGCATGAAGGTGGGGGGCACAGCTGCAGAAAAGCATTGCAACCCAATGACATGTCGGGGAATGAACTCAGAGACATTAAAGAAGGACAAATGATGAATTGGGAAAGCTTTAGGAACTCTTCCAAGCACCAGGCTCTTGTTTTATTTTCAAATGTACCACATCATAGGAAAGAGGCATGGTTCTGTAATGTGTCTTCTGGAGAAACTGGAATTAAATGTTATTCTTAGGAATAGTATATGCAGGTGTTCACCAGATATTAACAAATGTTTCACTATTAATTGCGTGAGAGGTAGTTTCTATAGCAAACACTTCATCTTCTGATTCATACAGCACCTCTCCTGTTGCCTCTCTACCTTTTAAAAAATGAAGGTGTCAGTAATGCAAAAAACATACTATGCACAATTTTTACTAATGGATATTCTCCCAAAATAGCAGCTTGTATTGCACATGCGTTTCTCCTGAAAGCCCCTAAATGACCTGGGGGAATCCCCATCAGGGAGTAGAAATAAAATCATGTGATTTAGGTGATCAGTTCAGGACTTGATTTGTAAATCAGTGAATACTCAAAGTAATAATTGCAGCAAAAACTAGGAGAAATCTGCAGGATGAATTATGTTCCCACACACCAGCCAGTGAGTCACCCTGAACACCATGAAGAGGACTGGTTAAATTCATCAGAGAAACTGGTCCCTGTGTACAGCTCTCAGCAACCTCTCATCGTAAACAGCAGAAGAGGTTGATGCCAGACTCATAAATGCACAATCACACACACGTGCATATACACTCCCTTCTCACAAATGGAAGTCACATTCATAATAAATATTGGGATTTTGGGGGCAATGTATATCTACCTTCATTGCTATTGTGTTACTTTTTAGAGCCAGGTGAATTAAACAGAAAATATCATGGCAATATTTTGAAGGGGCACACTGTGTTTCTAAAAAAGCGTTTCTTCATTCAAAATGAATTAAAAAACACTGAAGTCTGAGTTATGTATCAATATTATAGTAGGCACTTGAGGTTTACTTTCCTAAGATTGATCTCGCTCCTGTGTAAAGTCTGCCTCACTAAACTGTTTGGTTTTGTTGTTTTCTTTTTTAAATTGCTGTGCCCATGTTGAAAAAATCTGCTTAAGGATATTGCAGTGTAAGCAATGCTTTTCTGTAGGAATAGATCTGTTTTGTACTGTGGAGAAAAAAAAATATCAAAGTGTGACATTATTCTTCCATGTTCAAAGACATGGTCTTTAATCAATAGATTTATCTGATTCACTGCTAGTTTGACACCACTGAAACTAGAAGAGTTGCACACTCTTGTATATGAGTTGAATTTGTTCCTAAACATAAATGTGAATAAATAGAGCATCTGCAGCTACTCCAGATACACCGAAATGACAAGGGCTATCAATCCTCATGCTTCAGCGTACATAATCTGATAACCAGCTGAGGTCAGGGAGAAATATCCCCCACTGGTATAATATTGACTAATTGGATTCATTATAAGCCTTTTATGTCTTTCTCTAAAAAATCTTACATTAGCCACTAGATGGACCAGCGGCCTGTTCTGGCATGGCAATTCCTGTGTATCTAATCCACAGAACAGTTGGCAATGGGTGGTGCAGCTCCTCTAAATACCACTGAATCAGCAGCACACCAGCTGGAAGGGACTCTGCCTGCATCCCCACAGTGGCACCGAGCGCTCCAGATGAGGCCTTAGTCAGGAGGTGGGAAAGAAGAGGAGGCTTTTTGCCATGGTGAACACGTTTATGGAATATCTGATTTACAGACATCTGATTTATCTGATTTACAGTGTCTGAAGTACACATCATCTGACCTGACATCCAGGCAAGGGCGAGAAAATTAGAATAGAATAGAATAGAATAGAATAGAATAGAATAGAATAGAATAGAATACCGTAACATAGCATAGCATAACATAGCATAGCATAGCATAGCATAGCATTGAACACACCTGAAGGCTGTGTACAGGAACAAGAATCCTGAAACTGGAGATAAGCCAGTGCTGGTCTGTGAAGCACTGGCTAATCAGATGCCAACCTACCTCCTTTATTTCCACTGCGAAGAAGGAGAACAGATGGGTGGGCTGGAATGAAATACAAAATAAAAGCAGACATCCATGGTCAACTTTATACAAAGAACAATAAAACCCATCATTATATTACAGAAAGCCAAACGGCACTTCCCACAGAAGCAAAAGCTGCATCTGCTTGTTAGGCACAAGGTGCTTGGGTGATTATCAGTGAAAGGGAGCAGAGGGCCGTATGTGATGTAATTAGGGAGGTTGCTCAGAGAGCAATTTCACTGCTGAGATGAGGTACATGCTATCAGAAACAGAGATTCTCCCAGATGATAAAAAAGAGAAGACAGAGCGAGAGACTTCTGCTGCCCAGCTTGCTGAGTCACAGGTCGAGGTATATTTTCCATCCAAGGCTATTCTTGCTAATATGTCACACTTCAATGACACTTGAGGCTCAAAATGGAGCAATCATCTTGTTTGTCTGGCCTCTTGCCAGGGTAGCTGAAGACTTCTGGACTGTGTGCTGACAACGGTTTACTTGATTAAAAGCAACTGTACTCTCATTCTGTCCCCGGGAAGAGAGAAGGTTGCAAAGCGGCATCTTCATGTCTCTTTATGTGGAAAACACAAGTACTCAGACAGGAATAAAAATAGTGCGCTTGGTTTCCCTTTACACTTATCATCACCAGTGAATGTATCAACTGGAATGAATGTTTTAGCCACTCAGAGAAGTTCCCAGTAGATAAGCATATCTGTCATGAATCATATATACCGACTACCCCCGTAACCGCTGAAATAAACACTGTTGCCTCTGTCTCTGAGGAGCAATCCTATTGACAATCGTCTCACCATCACAATGCATGGCAATATTCAGGTAGCTGAGCTAGCTCCAGGAGGTTGGAGATCTTCTAAAACATTGTCTTTTCCTCATATTTAGGAATTTTTGAGGAAATCATTCTAGCAAAATGGGACCCTGGTCTTGTTCATGCTAAGGTCCATTTCTCATCTGCTAGAAGACGGTCAGCAGGTGAGGGTGGCTTACAAGTAGCTCAGACCTACCTCCCAAGCTGAATCTGCTTCATATAAATAACCTCCCCCCTGTGATGGCATGGGGCTGCTGGGTCTTCTGCATCTCTTGTGGTGAATAATGTGAGCCAGAAAATCCAACATCTGTGTCCTACCTGCACCAACCCCAAAGCAAGTGGGACCTCTACTAGCCCTTTCCCTTCCTGTTGGCTCTCCAAGAAATGTATTAGGTGATGTGTGGCTCTCAAGCATTTAGAGATTTTTTGTTTTCAAATCATGACAAGGTGAGGCATCCTCAACAAACATATTGGGATAAACCGGCCTTTGTACACCTGGGACTCAGAGCCTAAGCAATACTTTTCTTTTTGCTGGCACGGGCTGTGAGCATCGTAAAAGAGTCAGAGGGAAAGGAGCTGGCTTTTCATTCATGACACGCTTTTTGAAATCACCTTTGTAATCTGCTTTCCTTCAGGTCAGCCTCAAGATACGCCTGAGCACTAGTGACCCCCAGGCAACATTACCAACATGGACAGAAGGGGCAGCCACGGCATTCATCCCCAGACAAATCCATGCAGGTGGGCTATAGAGCACATACAATGGTGGCTACCATCAGCGGAGGCGAAAGGGCCCCAGAGCAGGTGTGTAGCCCTCCAGGAGGTTCCCCGACCCGTGACCTAGGGGCAAAGGAGGTGGCACAGAGACAGCAGCATGCATGTGGCTAATGTTGACGGGGATGAGTAATTACTGACTCACCAGCCTTCATTGCTTTTCAGTTTGTTTTTGGGAGGGTGTCTGTCTGCCAGACTGAGAGCATGGGAGATCCAAATCCCACATTTCTCCATGGGGACTGAGAACCAGCAAGGTGTTGGCTCATTTGGTTTCACTCCTGAGCTCCTCCACCCAAACTGAAAGGGACGACCAGGAGAGAGGCAGAGTTCACAGTTTCCAGGGTGTCAAAGCTGACACTACTGCATTTCACTGCATTTCACCCCATTTCTGATTCAAAGGGGGATTCTGTTTCAGAAAACCTTAGTTCTCAGGCACAAGAAAGTGAAGTTTGAGGCTTTTTAAAAATAAATGTGTAGTTAAAATGATTCTGGTACAATCCAGCTCTTAATTCTGGAGAGGACGTAGAACAGGGGGAGGAAGGGAGAGGACAATAAATTTATAATCTGGCTTTTAGTGAGGTGTAAATTTACCACCCAGACTCCCACCCAATACACCACAGACAGGAAACCAGCTGGTGGAGGGGGCAGTGAATTTCTTGTTCCTCCTTGCACAATGACTATCTGTGTTATTTATTTCACAGGCCTAACCATGACTGGTATAATTTTTAAATCTTGCCTCTTGCCTTTTTATGTTTTCAGATCAGCTATGCATTTCATCAGCCTCCTGCCCACCAGCAGTCATAAAATATGAGCCTTTGTGGGAAAGCAGAGGCATAGAAAGAGTTTCTTATGAAACCGTGGCTGGGATTGTTCCAGACACCTCCGGCCAGCTGCTCTCCAGGCAGCAGCTTTGTGATACAAGGGACAGTAAACATCAGCTTCGGAAAGTCAGACGGTTGGGCCTTTTGGCTTCAGGCCCACCGAACAAGTTCTCTTGACTACTGAGGCATGGCTCGGAAAATAAAAGGGCTCTTTAGTGCTGATATCTTTGGACGCTGCTGTGCAATATAGCTGGAATCGGTCCAGGGTATTCCTACCTGCTTTGCATCTTAGGCCATAAAGCAAATCTAAACACATCACTCCTCTCCTGATGCTCAGTTTTTATTAAAGTATCTCCTGCTATTAATTCTGTCCTGTCCAACCTTGAACAATGCAATGTCACCAGGCTGCTGCATTGCCTGTGGTAACTAGAAATAGATGATATCACTGGTGGAGTCGCAGAGATGGCAAAATTATCTTTTTTTCCAGTCCGCAATGCAGAAACCGTACCCATTTGCATAAATTCTACCTACAGAAATTCTGCATCTTGCGCTTTCCTCCTGACTGTCTGTAATGTCAGACGGGTCAGAAGAAGGCAACGCTCACGTGCAAGACACTTTATATGGATGAGGCAGGACTCTTATATTCTTGAGGGCCTTACAGTCGAACTATAGGAAAGGCATAGATGGAGACAAAAAGGTGATCAGCTCCTATTAACGGAGAAAGCAAATAGGCTGGGATTCTTCAGTCTGGAACAGAGAATGAGGTGAATCTAAAATCGTGCAGCGTTCCAGATAGATCAGAAAGTGTGCAATTGCTCACTGCAGGGGAGGAGAAAGGGGACAGTGAATTAAATGATCAGGCAGAACATTTCAAGCAAGCTAAAGGGAACACTCTTTCACACAGCCCATAATTCAGCGAGGAGAGTCACTGCCATAACTTCTTCACTGCCATAAATTCACTGACATAAACTTTTGGAATGCCAAAAGTACAAACAGGTCAACGAAAGGGACTGTGAACATTGGGCCTGAAAGGATAAGGTGGACTCACTGTGGAGAATAGCTCCAGAAGTCCCTAACATACAGATTTTATTAGAGGTCAGGTAGGTCCCCTCTCCTTGTCCTCTTTCTTTTATTCTTTTTCAGCAGCTGCTACTGATAACTGTCAAAGACATGATACTGTCTTGATGGGCTTTTGATTTGACTCCGTGCAGCCACTCTTATGTGATTTAATGGACCGGCTCCTCTTTGGAGTAATTCCAATGTCTTCAATGAATTTGAAGCAGAAGTTATTTCCTACATGTTTGACAATTCATGCTTTGTTTGCATTTCAGCATTTCCTAAGGCTTAAAAGCTGCTCTTAGCCTCTGAACTTTTCCTTTGAGTTCATGTCTTGGTTCTCTCAGTTGTGCTCAGCATTACATTAAGACAAGCATTAAAAAAAAAAAAATCTACCATAGTATGTTATTAAATTGTCACAACAAATAGTGCCAAACAAGGGGCTGGAACTCTCAGATATCCTGATAATGGGATGAGGATATACTACATTACTGCCGCTCTGGATCTGAGCATTTTTAAGTACCTGGCAAGAGGGGGCAGATCAGCTGTAAAGGGCACATCCCTGTAGCAATTATGGGAAACCCCTGGAAGCACCAGTACAAGGGCTGGGTACCATTAAGTGGCCATAGCCAGCTGGGTCAGGTCCCAGCCCCCTGAGGCAGCTCCCTCATCCTCTTGCTGTTTCTGTAGAAGAGGGAGGACCTAGGAGGACCCCTGGTTCCCCAGGCCAGGTGTGTCCCCAGCTGTGCACCACTTCCAGACGGGGCGCAGGCCCCCACATCCTTCTCTCTCTCTCCAGTCCCCAGTCCAAGTTTCTGATTAAAGGAAACCTTGAGTGTGAAGGTCCCAGCAGATCTTCATGCCTCCGCTTGCCAGGAGCAGCACAGCCTTTCTTCCACCCAGCCTCTAACCGTCACAAATACCATAAATGCTTTGGGGCAGGTGTTGTCTTGTCCCTTTGCACTGATATTGCCTACAGGGGCCCGGATGTAATTTGGGCCTCTTATCCAACCTAAAGAACAATAACCTCCTGTCTATCTCAAAACTGTCTCCACCCTCTATTATGATAAGAGATATAATCGTCCTCCATAACCACAGGAAGAAAACACCGGGCTGAGGATGGGGGTAATGTGCACTACAGACCCTTTCTGGCCCTTGCTGCAGGGACAAGAAGAAGTGCCTGCCCTTGGGCTTGCTTCAGCGTGGGGAAGCTGTGCAGCCCTGGGCGACTGCATGGTGGTGTGCATGGCAGCTGCGGGAACTCCCTGGCCATCAGGATCTTGCTTCCAGCTTTCCTGGGTTTCTTCCCCTCCTGAGGAAGTGATCTAGCAAAGCAGAGCGGGGATGCTAAACTCTGCGTTATCATCTGTTGGAAAGAGCGATCTGTCAAGGCTAATGCAGTCCACGAACCAAGCATTCAGCAGTATCCTGTACAATTTATCAAGGACTACAGTATGAGCCCAGTCCTCCATCTGTTTCCTGAAAACAAGCTGGAGAGTCCTTCCTCCTAACTACTGTCCTGCTTTAAAAACAAGCCTTGCGATTGTAAGGAGAGCCTTTGCAAAGCTGGAGCAGCAATTAAGCCAGGGCGTCTGATCTCACCTTGACTTGCTCTTTCACAATAGCCCTTTCTTACGATATTTGGCACTGGTAGCAGGGACTATTTATTGAGAGCCACCAATAGCCTGGCTCAAAAGAGACAGCAGCTTCCATTTTCATTTCCTGAAAGCAGGAAATGATGCAATAATTGAAAATAAAGACAGGCTGAACTTCTACTGGGAAGGAACTGGGACTGCCCTTATCACTTCTGCCCATCCTCAGTCCCACAGCAATGGAGCAGCTTGCTGCACAGCCCCAAAATCCAGAATGGAGCGATACTGAGCGCTGCTACCATTCAGCAGAGTTGATCCTCTGGGTTATGTCTTGGAAACCAGTTGCAAGACTATTCTGTCTTCCATGTAATTTCATCTTCCTTGGAAACTCATAACACCTGATTAAATAGGCCCCTGGGATTCTCTCTCGAAAGGATATTTGATGAAATGAAACTCATTTCTAATGGGAGACAGAACTATTGCAAAGAATTGACGGTTCTTCGGACTCTCGGGACGTCTGATTTCATGTACCTATTTACATCAGTGTAGACAACTGTACTATCTCTTTACTGTTAGCGCAGGCTTGAAGTTTAATTCTTGTCCATAGATAGTAATGATAAGCCCGTTCTGAAGCTCATTGTGTCAATAGGATTTTTTCCATTGATGTTAATGGACTTTGTCCCAGTGTAAGGGAAGGGTATTTAGTGGAAACAGATTGTTCCAGTACACAGCTATCCATCCATCTCTTATCCACACAATTACCATAATGACCATCCCTTGCAGATTCCAGCTCTGCCGCTTTTTCTCCTCACCTTCTGAGACTTGATTTACATTCAAGAGTTTGAGACTTTCACCTGGCTGGCTTGCTTTCCTCTGGCTCTAGTTTTTTAAATACACTGTTTAGCTTATTCTGCAGCCTAGTTTGTCACAGGAGAAAATCCTCTTTTGTTGAATTATTATGTCAGCCAGACACTCCTTCCAATATGCTGATGCTCATCCAGAATCTGAATGGAGCTGAGCCAAGCTGAACGATTCCAGGACTGAGTTCGCCCTTACAGAGCAACTCCAGCTGAGAGATTAAATATTAGATGGGTGCTTACAGTTGGGAGATTAATGGCCGTGCTTCAAAATGGGTGGCCCTTTTGCCCATCCAGTTCCCACTAGTAATGTCAGAAAGTACATCACACACCAGCACTATCTACCAGTGAGAATTTCTGTCACACCACCAAGGCCATTTTAAAACGAAAAATATTGCTAGCGTTATCTCCTTTAGCCAGGGCTTGTACTTGCACAGGGAGTTTGAGGCTGTGTGTAAGCTATTGCTAATCCTTTGATAGCTCCTGGTTGCATCTATGCTGTCGCTGTATTTCCAGCTAAGTGTTGTGACAAAAAGCTAGTTGGTGTTACAGAGAACAATTCCTCCAGTTTCTGAAGCCCTGCAAACTCAGGTGTAAACCTTTGATTGAATAGATGTTCTGAAACTCCCTGGTAATTTTGCTATCAGCTTCTGACCCAACTCTCTCTCCTGTACAATTGAGTAAGCCTGGCAAATACGTCTTGACTAATGAGCATGAAGATGGGGCAAGGAGTGTGCTCTTTCTGGACCTCCTCACCCTGTGAATAGGAGGACAATGCAGAGAAGGGAGATTTTGAGAAGCAGTTGTGCCTTTGGAAGGGTGGGAAGTCCTCCAGGAAGGACTAAGCTGGTCTGGGCAACTACCCAGGGTGGCAGTTCCGAAGGGAGCAGAATTTATGTTACCTAACTTTTGTTTTGCTTACCCAGCTGTACAGGCATGGTGGAGGATGGACAGAGTGCTATGTCTCTTCTGAGTTGCCACCAGTTGGTGGTACATTGGATGGGTTGATTGGATGGTACTTTGCTGGGCTTTTTGTTTTACAAAAGTGAACACAGTTTCAGTATGTAAGTGCATGACTAAGGATGGTGGTATCTTTGCTTGTTCTTTATTGCATACCCCAGCATTTGGAGTGCTTCCTCCAGAGATACACCACCACATTTGTCATAAGGTATCAGAGCCAGCATCAAGCCATTGCTTCTACTTTCAAGAGAAGAGGAGCCAACCCTTATCATTTTAACTGACTCTGTATCTTGGAAAATAAGCATGGAAATATCCACAGGGAGAGTAAGAGGAGATACACAATTATATATTAATTAAATGGTATACCCTGTTGTGGGACTACTTGTTTCTAATAGTTTTATTTTAGCTGTGGGATGGTTCCATTTTAAGATAGCACTAAAAGAAATTAAACATTTTTACATTTTTTTAAGCCTGTTTTCTTTCTTTGTTCTTCATTTAATTTCAGCGCTTCAGAATATGTTCACCACCTCCTGGGCTCCTTTTGTGGGATGTCAGTTCTGCAATTTGTCTAGGTTACAAATTGGTTTGCTTTGCAGGTTTGTAGCTTGAACCAGAACTGCTAGTGGGAAACTCAAATGAATAAAATGAAAGAGACCCGCCAGGCACCACATGAATTTACAGCACAGATTGCCAGTGCCACCTAGAAAACAGAATGAGATCAAACACTAATCCATCTATGTCTGCAGGATGCTATGGAATCCAGCATGGCCAAAAATGGACACATCAGCCTTTTTTAAATATGAGTTACATTTCTCCTACATCAACAGAACAGAAGGATACAGACTGGCTCTCTTAAAGCATTATGAGACTTACATATATGCTTGTATATATTTACTGTATATATGTATTTCTGTAGTTAAGTTACCGTAGGCATGTTTTTTCTTAATGCAAATTGCTTTAAAATGCTCTCAGACTACATTTAATAACACATATTCCTGTACAATGCAATTCTGTGTGTAAGAGCCATTAGTGACCTTCCCTTGCAAACCAAGATGCAATGAATGTGGTGAAAGCTGTACACGTTTCTATGATCCCAGTCAGTAGATTTATGATTTAATAAACAGCACAGGGAAAAAAATCAGCTAAAAAAACCCCTCCAGCCCTGCCACTCTGCTGAGAGCACCTAATTGCTCCAGAGCTCAATAAGAAGTCACAGTTTAATAAACTCCACCTGGTGTTGCCTCACCAATGCTGTGAGTACAATGCTTTGTACATCTCTATTGCCCAGGATGTCTGAGGTTGATTTTATTGTTCCGAGTCTTTTGATTATGCTCAAGCTAAAATGAAGGATTGCAAATTCTAATTTGTGGTGACCTGGTTTTGTGAAAGGGCCTTGGGATGAGCAAAAATAGAAATGAGGCTCATGGTCCTGTGTTTTAAACAATTTATTGTCACTACAGTGTATAGTCTCAATTCTGCAAGGCTTCTTTACCTGTATATTTAAACATATGTTTAAGACCATTTGTTTTATCCAAATGTAACCATGTATTTAAATTTATATCTACACAGAAGAGATTGGCTTAATGAAGTCGTAAAGCAAAATGCGATAACTGAGTTTTCATAGCAAGTGAGAGTGAAGCTGTAACACGGTTCTAAACAATATGCATACTGTGACATATATTACAGCTAATGTCATAGAAGGAAGAGAACATTTCTGGCATGGGGAAAAGATTGACACTGGCAGCTAATGGGGGAAAAATGCAAAACTCCTAAAGCACACCAACAGCACACACAAAAATTGAAGCTGTCACCGTGTTAAGAGCTCTAGAAAAGAAAATACAAAACTCTCCACCTGTCTAGCCAACATCAGAAAATGAGGCAAAAGTGTGAAACCAAAGAGGAGTATAAATTCATTCCAATTGCTCCCAGTTGCCTCAAGCAGGGAAGAGGAGGAGATTAAATCAGCTGTATTGAAAGAGAGGGAATCCAATGCATCTGAAGCAGAGCAGGACAAAAGTAAATTGAAGCCCACATTAGTGGTACTGAAAAATGGACAGTCTTTTCTAAAGGAGAACTTGATCTGAGTACAAGTAAAATGAGTTCTCTGTTAGATTTGATTTAAGAGGAGAAGGAAAAAAACCTCATGGATAGACCACAGGAACAAAAAGCCTGATCTAATTTTAACAAACTACAGTGAATTCTGCAGATGGAAGAATGACAGGGAGGTCTAAGTGGATAAGAGGTTAGTGTAGATTCCAGAAAAAACAGCCTTTTCAGCCATTTCATTACACCTAACACAGCGCCTGCGGCCTTGTTGAGCCATTTGTTTTCTCCTCTTTGTGAGCTTCATATTTATACCGGTTTGATATTAAGTATTGCTATACAGATGCTACAGGATCTGAAAAGGTAAACTAGGAGAAATGTGACAGAAGCCATCATTTGCTTCTTCAGCCAAAAGTCTCCCAAAGAAGTGCTGGATATCCTACTGCTTCAAATGTTTACTACACCGGACGCAGAATAGACAGCTGTGTACAAGCTTGTCCTGGCAAAGGAGCGGAGTGGGTAACCTCATCTACCCTTTCAGTCTCTGAGCTTTGATGATTCATATTTTGCAAGAGCAGCTTTGCTTGTAAATAAGAGCAGGTTTAGCAAGCGAAACCAGTTAGCCTTTAAACACAAACCAAACACATGCCTCCTAACAAAAGGAAGAGCTTGAAGTCAAAGAGCAAACTCCTCTTGCTGTGAAATGCTTTCCAGAGTTTTATTTCTCATGTAGGACCAGTAGCACTCACAGCAGGAAGGCAGAATGAGTCATGTGGGGATGTCGGGAATTGGGATAAGAAAGCATTACAAAAGTACTCATAACATAAATTGCTTATCATCCTGTCCTTTGTTCTTCAGAGATGACTTTGGCACTGTATCCTGTTCCAAGGAAAGAGAAAAACCAGGAGGGTGCTAGATTGAAGGTTAGCCACCAACCAGCACTCTTATGATCCTGAAAGGCAGCACAATTGTTTCTCATTCAATGCTGTAATGCAAGATAAAGGAGAGAAAATAACATTTTTAGAAAGTGGGACTGCTTCTTTGTTGCCCTGTTTCTGTGTGGACTGATTTATTTCAGAGTGGATGAGAGAGAAAAAACATCATTCTGCTTTGACAGAGTTCCTGCCTGTTTTCAGAGTCCTTTGCACTATTCTATACGATAAAATGCAAGGCAAAAGATGTTCAAACATCTTGGCAATAACAGAAACTAAAAAAAACCTCCATCCAGTTTATCTCCAGCTTGGGCCTGCCTTATCATTCACACCACTGCCAGTTCAGCTGAGAGAAAAGGAGCCACTGAGGAAAAAGGGGTTTTGCCCGGCTCCATCTCAGGGCAAGAGCACACATCCTCAAAACAGCCTACACTGGTTGCCATTTCACAGGGGCCTTTATTCCTGACCACGACCTGCACAAGTGAGGCCACTTCACTTACCTTGTGAAGAAAAAACACCCAAAACTCTTCCCAGTGCATTTCTCTGGATTGGATGGTTGAAATGGTGTCTTCGGGCAATAGCAGAATAGTGACAGTTAGGGAATAGGTACAAGGATCAGTTCCAGCTGCTTATATTTAGTTTTTGGTTGATCCTAAGGATTGGTGGTGTTGTATCTTTTTTTTTTCCCCCCTCTCTTTTTATATTTGTAGGTAGAAGAAAATATAGACTTAGATATGTTTCCTAAAAAGTGCCTGTTTTAAACAAGGCACCAGGTACCAAATGCCGATTCACAAATCGCAAAGTCCAACATTCCTCTCCAATGCTACCTTGGCACAGATCCTGATACACACATAGCATAATATCAGATTAACTTTTTCAGGGAAAGGGAGAGTGATTTTCTTACTGATGTGATAGGTAATTCATCTTGTTGTGAATCAATGAAATCAGGGCAAAGACAATCTATACTAGCATAGTTTATCCTCCTCCTTCAGTAATGTGTATTCCTCATCTGCTTTTGCTGCTTCCCATGAAGCAATTGCATTAGACCAAAATCTTCCCTGATTCAGAGTAGTCAGTCTTGTTCCAAGCTTTGGGAAACATTGAGATGTGTCATCATGGTGGGGGTCAGTCAGTTCACTTTGTACATACGAGAGCAGCCCGGTATTTTGTTCCTCTGGCAGAGAGCAGAGTCAACCGCGGGAGCAATGCAAAAGCCCGAGGGGCCCTTTCTTCCCCTATGGCAGTTGTCCACACCAGCACAAAGTGGGGGTGAAACACTGCCCCCATGATCCAGCGACATTTAACACCAGCCTGCACTGGGGCAAATGACTGGACTCCAAGTGGACCTTAGAACAGAAACCAAGAGCAAACACGCCGCAAATGTGTTCAAACAGACATTGTCCTGGCTTTAAAATGTACAAACGAGCAAGACTTTTATGACATTTGGGCTTTTTCATTTAGTTTGAGTATCTCCAAAATGGGTGCCATGAACTCGTTTTCCTTGATGCCTTCCCTCGCCACAGCAAGTTCCTGCGGAACTGAGCAAAACAAGGGTCCGCCGGCTGGTTGGCTTGGGGCTGAGCGAGCCACCTTTTTGGGAAACATGTCTGCCTGTGACAAGGACCTTCTGCTTTCACATGAGGTCAGACAGAAGGAAGAGCAGGTCCCTGGTATGGTGGTCCATGACAACCTGGGATATCTGGAGATGGAGGTATAAAGGGGTATGGATCTCTAATTAAGAGCAGATTAAAAATAGAGTACTGGAAAATGAATCTGTATTTATAGACATATCCCACAGCACAAGGACCATATTACTTCATTCAGCAGTGAGAGACATAGGAACATCCATATCCTAGATTTAGGTTTGGTTATTGCGCTTTCAGTGTGGGATTCAGCTTATTTAACTTCTGATATACACATGAGCCAGTCAGACTAAGCTCCCTTTGCAGTCAATGGGAAGAAATGGGCACTTCCAAGCCATCGTTCACCTGATCTATTGTAAAAGATTTCCGCAGGCTGAGACAAATTGAACTTTTAGTGTCTTTCACCTGCAGTGATTGTTCTCTAATCCTCACAAGGTAAAACATTTGATAGACCTATAGTGAACCTCCAATAAATGCAATCTCCTATAAAGTATCCCAGTGAAGATAAGATAATTTTTACTTTATTAGACAGCTTCTTTCACTAAGCAACACTTTTTAGATAATCCCTTGAACATCACCTATCCTGCACCACAAATTAGCACTAAAGGAGCCTGCTGGCAGGGTCATGTGTCTATAAATGAGATCCACACTTGGGTATCCCGCACAAATCCCCATCTGCATTGCTATCACTGCCCAGAAGCACTGCAGGGGCAATGAACTCTGCCTACCAAAGTGGTTGAATGTGCTTGCCCCTCAACCTACCACCCCCTCCCACCCCAAAGTCTGACTTGTCACATATCTGAATTTCAGCAAACTGAGATGGCTTCGCAGCCCATCTCCTCCTGCTTGCACACTGGGTCACAGGATGGTGAGGAGCTCCAGATGCTCCTGGTGGATCACATGCACCCTACGAGGGCTCCTTTGAAGAAGGTGCAATTGGGACAACAGAGCAGCGCCTCCGCGACCTGCCTTACCTACCCCAGCTGTCAGCAGATCAGAGGATCCCCTGACATGCTATACCTGTATGGCACATCCTGGGGTGGGAGAGACACCACCACTCTATTATAAATGCATTAAGCAAAGGTGGATAGGGAGGGAGCCAGGTGTGATCTTCATGCTAAAACACAGAGGACCTGGCAGGTCTAAGGACTGCAGCTGATAGTTTCAGGGAGGAGTTGTGTTTAACATATCTGAGCTGGAAGGACAGGTTAGTCATGCATATGGCCTAAAGCAAGGAAGAAGCAGAGATGAAAGGTGGGGAATCCCAAAGAGAAGAGAGGTGCAGACACACACACCCCAATAAAGAAAACCCCAAACTTCACTTCGGGAAGGGCAGCTTGCTCTGGCATAAGGAGAAGTACACAAACAACTGAACATCCACGAATGCCATATCCCTTCCCCCCCCCCCAGCTATCTACAGTGCACACATGTTTTTATCTCTCACTTAACCAGAGGAGTGGCTGCTCATGCCTGATATAGCCTGATGCAGGGGTGAGCATGGCTGTGGCAAACAGCCTTCCCTCTGTTATCCTCACTGCTTTTGTACTTGTGCATGTGTGTGCAGGGCACATCCCACAGATTTTTGTCCTGAGAGGTTAGGGGTGCTGGCTCACAAACTGAGCAGATGGCACATAGCCCATAAGGCATGTAACTGATCTGCTGAATGATGTTAAATAGTAGTAAATATTATTAATTTTCCTATGGGATAGGCCACAGACCCATGGAAAGTTTGAAGGCTACTGGTGACCTGCTGATCCAAACGTTTGGAAACCACTCCTGTAGGAGTCCTCCCCAGGCAATCACGGGAGAAGTTGTCTGTCCTTTGTAGGAGAGAACAAGCAGGGTTGTCATACCCAAGTGATCTGAAAAGGAGGTGAGTTCAACTAAGCCAAAGAAGAGCTCTGGCTCTAACTTATGCCCAGTCATGTAAATTAATCTTAATTTCCATTACGGACATACAAGCAAGGGGATGGGCACGCTGTCACCCGTGGTACTTTTCTGGATCCTCTCACTTACCTGGCACTACACACAAGACTGTCTGAGATCATGAAACTGCTGACTGTGCCTTGGAGTAACTGCCTGACACAGGGTAGTAAGTACTAGGCAGCTCATACACAATAATACATCATTCAGGAAAAACTTATTTGTCAGCCTATATTGCTGATATAGGACTGCCATGCTCGTAGCAAAGTTTTGTTTTCTACACACTAGGTAGAGAGATAAGCCAAGAAAAGATTGAGAGTTTGGGCTGGCTCTGTAGTGAAGACCCATCCTACTCATGCAGAAACACTATCCCAATCACAGAGGATCAGGAAAACCAACTACAGGCTCCCTGAATTTCTGTATGAAGCAATCACAGTTACACAACTCATAATTGAGTTTACTGCACTTAACTCTCTGTTCTTTATTACAGTGTTGACTAATGAAGTCTTACTTTAGAATAAAACCCCGCTTCTGGTAACATTGGGGTGTTAACATAATTATTCATTGTCTGTGTGTTGTGCTTGTGCCAATGCTAAAGAGCAGATGTTAATAGTGAAATCTGAAGAGTTTATTATAAGCAAAAATAATTAGCTTCCTGTTCTGTAGGAACAAGCCTGTTGTCCACCAGACTAATTAGAACATCAGTCAGTCTTGTGTCATGTTGTAACCAGATCTCTGAAATGTTTTTTTTTAAGGTTCGAAGGCCTGACAATGAGGCAACTCATCTGGATATCATATGAAAAGCCTGACTGCTTTCATTTATGTCTGTACCACCTTATTCACTGAAGTGTCATTATACAGCTAAGATGCTGCTATAATTATTTTTGTCCTTGTTACTGTTATATGCTATAATTTTAACATTTTATTTTCATTTCTGTAGGGTCTACAAGCTCCTGTGCGCATAGACAGAAAAAAAAATATTCTAAAATCCAGGGAAACTTGAAGCTGAATTCAAAAGCAACAACAGCAGATAGAGTCCACTTTAGAAAAGATACAAATCAATTGTAGAGACATCTAGGAGAACAAAGAGAATGACCAAACATCTAAGAAAGGACATGGTAACCGTTTTCAAGCACATGAAAGATTGCTGCAAATAACAAAGGAATTAATCTTTCTTCCAGTATTCATGTTAGATAGGTGTCCTGGTTTCGGCTGGGAATGAGTTAATTTTCTTCCTAGTAGCTGGTACAGTGTGGTGTTTTGCATTTAGTACAAGAATAAAGTTGATGATTACGCACCGATGTTTTGGTTGTTGCTAAGCAGTGCTTACACTAGTCAAGGACTTTTCAGCTTCCCATGCTCTACCGACTGAGAAGGCTGGAGGTGCACAAGAAGCTGGGAGGGGGCACAGCCAGGACAGCTGACCCAAACTGGCTAAAGGGACATTCCATACCATGTGACGTCATGCTCAGTACATAAACTGGGGAAAGCTGGCCGGGGGGGCCACTGCTCGGGGACTGGCTGGGCATCAGTCGGCGGGTGGTGAGCAATTGCATCGTGCATCACTTGCTTTGTATAGTCTATTATTATTATTATTATTTAGTATTATTATTTTATTTTATTTTATTTCTATTATTAAACTGTTCTTACCTCAACCCACGAGTTTTCTCACTTTTACTCTTCCGATTCTCTCCCCCATCCCACCATGGGGGGAGTGAGCGAGCAGCTGTGTGGTGCTCAGTCACCGGCTGTGGTTAAACCATGACAATAGGACAAGATTTAACCCGCAGCAAGAAAGATTTCATTGAAACATGAGGAAAAAAACTTTCTAATTGCGAGGACAGTGAAGCAGTGGAATAGATTTCTAGGAAGACCACAGATAACGTTTTCTCCGAGCAAGTTAGACACCTGCCATCGTTGTGGATGCTGCTGTGGGATAAGATTAGATTGACCCCTGAAGGTTCCTTCTGCTTTGTGACTGTATGGGATAGCTGGGCAGGCTGTCAAGGCAGTGGAATAGGCATATTCTGAGATGATGGGTCAGGGTCAGAAGAACAGTAGAGTTGTCTAGGGTCAGGAGCTGGCAGGAGGCTCTAGTCATGACATGTCAGGAGAGCTTAGGTGACAGCAAAGGTCCAGAGGAGCTACTATAGGACCAGATTTGGGCTTGTGGGGGGGTCTAAAATGCAGTTTTAAAGAACCTATGTTGTAAAAGAATTTGAGTCCACAGGCTATGTTTGAAAAGCAGGCCTTTATCTGACTATGGTGCGTGCAAATGCACAAAAGGAAGCTAGTCACTGCCAGAGATGGGTCCACATCCAATTTCTTGTTCATTACCAGTACCACTCTGTTAAGAGCCAATCACCCTCATACAAAGCTTTATCTGGAAAGCACCATGGTTAATGGATAACGGTGACTTATTTTTCTAACCAGGTCCCGGCTCACACAGGAATTTTTATAGTTGGCAAGTAAAAACTCAGCCTAAAATACCCAAGGTAGGCTCTGTCACTGCAAAACATGCCATATGAAGTATGGAGGAGGGGAGTGGGGCCAGGCACCCAGATATTTTGATGTGTAGCCTGCTCTCCAGAGAGCTGCCAGCTCCTAGGCTGAAACATCACCAAATCTTTTACTACATCTGCTCGAAAAGGCAGGCCAAAAGAGCAGGGATCAGTTCGAACGAATCTCTCCTCAGGTCTGTGTTTTGCAACACTGGTTTCTGTTCCTCTTCTTGCAATAATAAGCTGCAACTGCTGCTTCAGGGATTCTACAAAGGGTGCAGTTTATGTAATATCCATTTAGAAATGACAAAGCTTTCCTTTCTGGGCCTTTCATGTAGTAGTCCACCCACATGCAGGCGGTGCACACAAATGACGTATCACCCAGGGGCTGAGACTTGCTGCAGAAATTGATAGTAAGCTGTTGTTATTCTAATTATGTGGCCGTCTTCCTTAATTAAAGCTATGCCACAGGTCATTTACTCTGGTGCAGAGTCCACGAACATTAATCCTGGCAGTGTTTTGGAATCAGAGAATTCTCATTAGCATAGGATTGGCTGTGAGGGAAGTATAATCATCCGAAACCCTTTACAAAGGAATGTAAATTAGCATCCATGCCTCCCGTGTACTATTGACATAGTGAATTATTTTACTGACTAGAAATGAAAATGAGCACGGAGCAATGACTTTCATATTTGCAGCTCAGGCTATACTCTGTTTGCAGTGGGGATTTATGCGTGTGTCTCTATCCACAGCCAGAAACTCCAATTATCATCTCTGATGGCTCACCAGCTCTTGAAGCTCACGCTCCTCCCCATGCAAAGCACTGCAATCTGTTTACACTGAAGTAATGACTGAGAATAAAAAATAGACTTTATAATGCCTTACTAATCTTGGTGTGCTTCACTCAGAAGCACGGAGCCCCATATTAGGAGTGGATTAGGTTTGGGAGTGGCTTCTGAACCCCCTTCTAGTAACAGGAATAACTCTCCAACTTGTCTAATCAAGCAATGTTCGAACTTCTTTTGGTCACAAACCACGTTTCAAGATAGATCTTTGGTTTTACAAAGATTGAAACAGGCCTCAAGAAGAGAAAAAATGGCTGTTTTTTATCAAGTACCTCAGCACTGATTCCACACATCATCAAGAACATCACCCACAGCTAATCAAAAAATATCCCTCCAAGGAGACAAGCTAACAGTGATCGCCTATGCTAAAGCCAAAGAAAGGGACACCACACCCAGGAACAGAAACCAGATGTTCTGACAACTGGTCCCCTATTCCATCTCTCCCATGCCATTGCTTTTACATTACGTGATTATAGCAGCATAGAAATAATAGATGCAGTTTTACAATAGGAATTGTTTTTCTAAACAGTCGAGTTCTTCTTTACTTGGAATAATTACTTCCCTGGCATAGTTCCCATCCTGTTCAAAAGCCAAGCAATGGTCACGGCTAATAGCCAACCATGGCCAACAGTACCGTGGCTATAATTTTGGAAATTCATTTTCAGAACAAAGGCTTATGCTCCTGATAGTAAAATACAGTCAGGACATTGAGCTGTGATATAAATTAATATAATATTTCGCTGGCATGTATCAAAAAGCTGTATTATTCTACATGAATATAGTTAGAGTAGTTCTTCTTAAAGTGGAAAAAGTCAGGGAGTGGCAGGATAAGTCCTGTTTTCCTCAGAGTTAAAGAGACTGGTTCTAAGGTATGACCCTTCTGGCAGTATTTGCTGGAAGAAGGAAAGAAAAACAACTAAAGAATAGGAAATTGCACATTAAAATTGAGGAAAAATAGCTATTGATCTTAAGGGCTGCATTTAGACTAGGATAAAGCAGTCTGCAGTAAAGCAATTTCATTTCTATTTAATTTATACTATGATGTTGATAGGATTACCAGTAGTACATTATCCAAGTAGTTCACAACACAGAGGTGTTATTACCAACATCAGAGTTTTACAGATGAAGAAATGAAAGTCCAAATTCTCAAAGCTATTAAAGTACACAGATAGTGTATCTTGACAAAGTGACTTGCACTCTGGTGGGTCAGAAAATCAAATTCAGGTTTCTCACTCCCTCAGCAGCACTCAGATAACTGGTCCAAGGTCTCCTTTCAGTGGGATGGTTTTGCTTTTGTTACAATATAAAATAATTTTAACCAAGACCATATGGTGTTACTGAGTCCTATCCTGTATGGATTTAAGAACTGTTCAATCTCACTTCCACTCTGAGGAAAGTAACATGTATTCTTTTGAACATTCAGAGTGATCTCGTGTGTGTGTGTTTACTAACAACTCACAACTAATTTCTTTTCCCAGGTATATCTCTGCTTTTAGCAGCCATTTGCTCCTGGTCTCCACTCTTCATCACACGGTAATTCAAAACCAGCATATTGGCATCAGAATTATTTGATCTTCAGGCTGAGAGGACAATGAAGGTTGTGGACACTTCCACAGAGTATCCGAATGACATGATAGAAGGCCTGGAGCTGACAAAGAGGCTCTTTACTCAGCCAGGAGTTGAATGTATTTTGCAACCCATGGTTCTAAGGTATTTAATCTGTTTTCTGGTTTTTGGTGGGGGAAAAAAAAGTTGGGACATCAGTTAACAGAAACTGTTAGAGTACAACAAACAAACAGAGTAGTTTTGGGAGGCAAAATTTCAAACACTCCCCACTGCTGTCTATAATTGAACTTTTGTTCCTGATTAGACATCAAAAAACTTGTAAGCCACAAAGTTTTGTCCAAACAATGTGAAAGCAAAGGAAGGAATCCCATTGATTTTAATGGCCTGCTAATATGACTGTGGGGTGGGTAGGCAGCAGTTTCTGGTTTTAGTCTATGGAGTTAACGAATGCGGCAAAGTTGTGGCAGCAGGACCTTCGGCAAGGGGGAGCACTTAAGTCAAACAGACATGCACAAGTCCATAGGACAAGATGTGATTCATCGGATGGGGCTGAGAGAGGTGGCCAATGTCACTGCAAGTCCATTCCCTATTGTCTTTGAGAGGTCATGGTAATCAGGGGAGGCTCCTGATGATTGAAAAAAGGCAGATGTCACAAATGTGTTCTTGAAGAAAGTCAAGAAGGAGGATACAGGGAGTTACAAACCAGTAGGTCTTACCTTTCAGTCCCTGGAAAGGTTATGGAGAACATTTCCAGGCACACAAAGGACAAGAGGGTGGTTTGGAACAGCCAGCATGGATTTACCAAGGGCAGATCATGCCTCACCCACCTGGTTTTCCTCTATGATGAGAGATGATTGGCTCAGCGGACAATGGGAGAACAGTGGATGTTGACTTTAGGAGGACTTTTGACACAGTCTCCTATAGTATCCTTACAGCCAAATTGGTCAGATATTGACTGCATAAGTGGACAATAAGGTGGGTTAAAATTTGGCTGGATCTTCGGGTTCAAAGGCTTGTGAAGAGCAGTACAAAGTCCAGCTGGCAGCCAGGTCAGGGAACAATGGTGCCCCTCTGGGTTGGACAGCACGGTTTAGTGTCTTTATCAATGACCTGACTGATAGGACAGAGTGCACACTCAGCAAATTCATGGATGATACCAAATTAGGACAGCAGTTGATAAGCTGGAGGGCAGGGCTGCTTTTCAGAAGAACAGCAGGCTGGAGAAATGAGCTGACAAGAACCACAAACTTCAACAAAGGCAAAAGCAAAGTGCTGCATCTGGGACAGAGTAACTCCATGCACCAGTATAGGCTGGGGGTCAACTGGATAGAAAGCAACTTTGCAGAGAAGGACTTGGGTGATTTGTCGGAGAGCAGGTTGAATATCAGCCAACAGTGTGCCCTTTCTGCAAAGAGGGCCAGCCACATACTGGGCTCTGTCAACAAAAGCGTAGCCAGCAGGTCAGCAGCAGCGATCACTACCCTCTGTTCAGAACCTGGTGAGACCACACCTAGAGTATTGTCTCCAGTTTTGGACATATGAGAGTGAGCCCAGAGGAGGGCAACCAAGATGGTCAGGGGGCACATGGCATGAGAGAAAAGGCTGAGATTTGTTGAGGGGAAATGACTGTTACAGTTGACTACAACTACCTAAGGGGAAGGTGTAGAGAAGACTTTCTTCTCAGAGCTGCACAAAACCAGGAAAAAGACACGCTGCAACATGTTACATTCTGACTATATGTCAGGGAAAAAAATCATTCTGAGGGTGGTAAAATATTGGCATAGGTGTCCCCGAGAAGCTGTGGTATCTCCACCTTTGACGATACTCAGAACTTGACTGGACACAGCTCTGAGCAACCTGATCTGAGCAATCTTACGTCTTTTCCAACCTAAACGATTCTATGATTCTATGATGTAGCTGGTGCTGCTTTGAGCAGCGGGTTGGACTAGGTGACCTGGTGAGGTCACTTTCAACCTAAATTATCCCATGATTGTGTAATTCCAGGTGAGCCCAATGACTTGCATTGGACTTTTGAGAAGATAGCAAGTACTAACCTCAAAAATTAAGAAGACAGAAAGTCCATTTCTGCTATTACTGCTGGGTTTCAGCCACAGTATTAGAAGTGAGGTCTTCCTCCCCTCTCAAATTGCCTTCTCAGTTGTGATATGTGAAAGAAACAATGACTATGCAGAAATCAGAGATAACCGATTCTTCCTTTATTTACAGTAAACCCCCACCAAAAAGCAGATGTTCATTTTAATGTGCTTTTTTAGACGTGCTGTCTATGCTCTCATCAATTTGTACCACTTGTCATTAACTCCTGGGAGGGACATATCCGCCTTTTTATGAAGTGCTGGCACAGCCCCCGTATAGTCTCAAATGGGCCCTGCAGTCATGGTAGCAACACAAATGCAAAGAAATCCTAAAAAAACACAGTACACAGAAAGGGCTTTTCCTCTCCCAAGTAATTTTGGACAGACAGGTAGGTCATTCACTCGCCCTCTATTTTCAGTTGGGAGAAAGCCCTTGAGATGCAGGATACGAGGGCAGAAAGGACAAATGTGTCATGACCAGCGAGCTTCTTGGGTGTGGGAGGTGAGTCCACACCTTCCCCATGGAAAGCCGGAGCATGAGGAGGGCAGGAAGCCTTGGGGTGGATGCAGCTGGCTGTCTCTCCCCAGCTCTTGCACCGGGATCCCTGTGCAAGCAAGGCTTTTGCAGCCAATTGCTGTTTTCATACCAGCACCACGGCATGCAAGCACTTTGCTTTCATATTGCTCAGACCACACAGGGAAAAGGCAGCTGTTTTCCTAAATGAGGTGTTGTGGGGCTGCATCTATGTTGTTCATCCGATCTTTTCGACCTTTCTTCCCCTGCTTTCATGCTCCACCCAGCAAGCCAGGGCAGGTGAGGAGTGCTGATAGGCACAGTGCTGTTTCAGAGACAGTGTGATACATCACAGGGGGGATGTCCCCACTGAGACGTCAAGCTCAAGGCTGGTCAAAAGTTAGACGAAGCTTCATTTGGCTTTTCTGACAGTGAAGAACAAGGAGTGCAGCTGGTGGGTCTGTTTCTGCCACAGAAAGGGGAGGGTAAGGGGTGGTTGCTCCTGGGAGCTCCATGGGGCATGAGGGGCCGTGCGGGGAGCGGCTGCCTCTCCTTCCAGGTGCAAATGCAGCCCTCACCACCGCAGCCTTGGCCTTGGCCGCAATGGGCCACCTGGCTCTGCAGCCTTGGCAAAGCAGTGATGGGCCATTTTGCAGGTCTGGCCATGAACTCCCCTCGGCAGCTGCCGGGTTTGCCTGTGCCCTACAACGACTGTGGAAGAAAATGCCCAGGACCAAGAGGGAAAGCATCCAAACCCGAGCTGACAAAGCTCATTTAGGCTTGGCAGGACAACTGTCAGGGAGCAGCCCTTCTAGATTCAAAGCCAGTGAAAGGATGGGACTGGCAAAAGGACTCTCTGTTGCCTGTATTTCTTTAGAAAAGCCTTGTTTGTTGTGCCACTAGTCTTGGGGCAAGGGCCTGTGAGGGCAGAAGGGCAGAGCTACAAGAATTTGACTCCGGTCTGGAGAGGAGAGTGAAAGCAGGCCACAGTTGGTTGGGGTTTTTTTTGTTTGTTTTTTTGGGCTTGTTTTTGTTTTTTTTTCCTTAAAACACATAAGACAGAGAAAACAATGTACATTATTATACAGCAGGGATGTGCAGCCATGGACTCCCATACATGCACGTGGGTTGTCCATCCAGCTCAGGACTGCTGGGGTCAGCCTGGCCCAGTCCACCTTTAACTTGCTGAAACAGAGAGCAAAAACAATTAAAACATTGCAGTTGATCTTCATGCACAGTCCCCACGGACTATGTAGGGCTACTGACTTCAGTGGGATTTAGGTACCCTATATAACTTTAGGAAGCTGTGTTTGAGGGTCTCCCCAGATGCTGTAGCTCTGAGTCCCTCCTCCAAACACTGTGTCTGACTTAAAGCTATTGATTACTGGTGTGTGTGTGTGTCATATATCAAGTCATCCAGCAACGAAAAATACACATTCCTCAGGCTTCTTCTAGCTCTGGCTGTCAACCACAAAACTATCTTCTTCAAATGTACGTAAACTAAAACCATTTTGTTACCAAAGAACTGACAAACCCTCCTCCCTCTTCCTTGAAGTCCTTTGTTTAAAAATGCACCAGCGGTGAGCTAGACTGCAGGAGCAAGCCTGCTTTCCAAAATGGCAGAATGTTGTGCCCAACTGACTTCTCCAAAACACACACAGAAACGACAGTTTGCAGTTCTGGGCTGGGAAAGCTGGAGGAGGGAAGTGGCTCCGCCAGGCAAAGCAGACAGAGTGGCCACACGGAAACTGGTAAATCTGGGAGGCTCCCAGTTCCTGAAGCTGGACTCACACATTGTGACCAGGGTGAGATGGAGGGGCATCCCTGCAGTCATTCCCGTCACCTCAGTCTGTGCTGGAAAGGAGATGTGGCATCCTGCAGGTGGGTCCCTAGTCTGCACGATGTGGGGGCCAGGACACCGGTGTGTCTTCCTACATAGCCCCAAGTAGGCCCACACCAGCCACAGTAGTGCTCAAATCAGGACTGGGAGGACTATTGGGATGATGCACTGTCAAAAAATGAAGGAACTGAACTAATGGAAAGTGCAGATCCCGTTTCTGTTTGACAGGATTTGAAATGTTTCCTTTTTTACCAGTTTATTTTTATATCCTTCCTAAGACTTATTAAATTAGCTTAAAAACTTAACTGCTAATCATCAATTACCCAGATTTCCAGGTAAAAAAATAGTCATAATTTTCAGATAGTGAAAATAGACATGATTTAGATATCAACCTGTACAAAGCCATTTGCTAGAAATATTGTTCAGCGCATGGCAAACAGCAAAGACTGAATTATTTTAAAGTTGAAAACTTTTGCTCCTAAGTTTCATCTCAAAAAAAAAAAAAAAAAAAAAAGACAGGGTTGCTGAGAACATTTTAATACTGAATCATTTGAACATCTGGAGGCACAAATGTCACTTCAAAAGCAAAAACAAGATGGGGGGGGGGGGGGGGGGGGATGAAAACACTTCCTACCAAGCCAAAATGCTGTAAATGATGAAAATCTCCTTGGCGATTGGTGCCGTGTTTGGATGCAACCCCGGATGGCGTAGCAGTGTTTTGAGTTATCAACCCACCCGTCACAAACGCCGGTGATGCAAACACTCGCGTTTCATAGACTTGCGCGCAGAGCCCCTTGACTTCTGGGGCTGCGTTTTAGGCGAAATGCTCTTTGTGTGTGTGTGTGTGCGTGTGCGTGTGTCCCCAGCCGAGGTGTGGGGCCACCTGCCCCCGGCTCGGAGCAGCCCTGCGGTGGCCGGCGGTGCCGGCGGTGCCGGCGGCGGAGGCGCGGGCGCTGTCCCCGGGCGGGCGCGGGCGCTGTCCCCGGCCGTGCCCCGCGTGGCCGGGCGGACGGTGCCGCTCAGTGGCGCAGCGCCGGCACTGCAGGCTCGGCGGGGTGCAGCCGGGCCCGGGCAGGCTCGCCGGCTCCGGACAAAGGGAACGGGGAAAGGCTGGGAGGTGAAATGACGGGCGTTTATCTCCGGACGGGGGTTTCGGCACGGCCGGGATCAAAGGATGTATCTGAGGACGGCCCCTCAAGGTGCCAGGGGCTGGTTCAGGGCTGGGGTGGGTCTTACTTCTTACGATGGGGCCTAAGCTAAGACTGCAGCATCCGAAAATCTAGGCCTGAAAGGGCTCGTTGTTGGACCCTGCGAGTCAACCAAAAAATACCCTCCAGAGCAGTGAGGATCCCATATCGCAGAGGATCCCAGTCGGCCAAGAACGGGGTGAAATTAAGTGAAAATGCCTCTCCTTTTTCTATCTTGCCAGATGATACAAGGATTCGGAATGAGGATGTTTCTAAGAAGCCTCGTTTTGTAAAATGGGGACTAGCAGACCCTTACATTGCACTGCAGCAGGCATTTACGGTGGATATTTAAGGAGGTATTTCAGTAAGGGACCAAGAGGGGCCAGAGACAGGAGAATGCAGTTCAAGGCCCTGCTCCCAGCTCGGCTAGAGGACTGGAGCAGAGAAGTCCCCCTCTCCAGCCCCTTGTATCCCTTACCTGTCTCCACTGGGCCCCCTCTGCCGTTCCTGACACGCTGGAGCAGTGCCTAGCACAGAGGGACATCCATCTAGGCGCTGCCATCGCACAGATGATAACAGGAATAACACTAACAGATGGCAGGTCTGAAGGGGAGCTGCTGCCACCGATGCAGGCTGGCGGACAAACATTCCTGCTCTGGCAGCTGGAACAACGGTAGCGCAAATGAAACACGAACAATTTCCTCCCTGCCAGCAAAGAAAATAGCTCCAGGGAGAAACCAGGGAGAATAATTGTCAACCTCCTCTAGGTATCATGGGAACAGAGGCCATTCAGTAATCCCGGAGTAAACAATAGCTTCTTATTTTTAATAGAGAATAAACCCCCAAGAATCTAAGAGCGAGTACTGTACAACTGCTGAATTAGCTGCTCCAGTGCTCACCCCCTCCTGACCTTTCACTGAAAATCATTTAAGTGAGGCACGCAGGAGTTTTACTGTAACTGAAATGGGCTCATAACAGAGGGTGAATCGCTTGTCACAGAACGATGCAGATATGACAAATGCTTCACATTCTTCCTGCTCCCTTCTTCGAAGAAAATGCTGATCATCAGAGCAGCGAAATTCCTTTCAGCTCCAGCCCCTCTCCTGGGACTCGGCCAGGTCTCTCTTTCTCTCTTCAGATGCATTTCTTCTTTTTTTCTTTTAGCCATGTTTAAAATACGCTGCAGCCTTAAAACATGTACTGCAGGCCCGCCAGTGTGCCCCCAGAAACTTCTGGTAGCAGCAAGCAGGGTTGATACTGGCATTCACAACAACATAAATGGGCTATCTCTATTGATATCCAAAGAGCTAGACCAATGCAGAAGCCCTGTAAGCTTCAATGAAGTCAAAATCTTGTAAATATCTGCTGGTAATTCATAATAATATACCCGTGACTGATGCTATTTAGTTCAGTGGGACTGTTACTCACAGAGGGAACTGTATCAGACTAGCAGAATAACTGTACTCAGCTATAGCAAGTCTATCACACCTAGGCTTTCCAACAGCAGCTAATTATGGATATAAAGGGAATAATAAAATAATAGGGTAGATACTTCCCTGATGTGTTTTCCCAGTTTCCAGTAACATCCCATGTCACTGGTGTAGTACCTGGCTTTTTGGCTTCTAATATAGGGAATGTCCTTTTACCTCCTGAGGAATTCAGCAGATACTCCTGTCCTCATCCTAGCAGGTACCAGGACTCCCTCTGAGCAGAGGTCTTAAGCTCTGCCATGATCATTTTATGTCACAGTCTCTACTTCACCTTTACTTGCAGATTAGCCTGTTTAAGAGGTTTCTCCGAAACACAGGGTTTGTATATGGATGGTGCAGTAAATATGTGGCTACAGGCTTTTCCTATCTGCAGTAACCCGCTGAGCAACACGACTCTGGTATAAGAAAACCGATTAATACAAAACTGCCGTGAACACACACAAGGTAATGAACTGTTGTTTAAAAAAAACCCAACAAAAACCAAAGATATTTCTATATCTAGGGCTTGGAGAGCAATGACTTTTCATACCCCACAGCTTCGCGCAGGCACAGACTAAGAGAAGTTAATGAGAGGCCTGCTCAGCCCTTATCACCCTTTTTTCTTTTCCTTTCTCTTCCTCAGTCCTTGCTCCGCCTTATCTCTGCCAGTAAACCCTGCTCTCATTTCCTCAGACATGGACACAGCAGAAATAACACGGGTAGGAAGCATGTTTTCCTCCGCTAGATTACTCATACCCAGGAGCCCCACTCCAAAATGAATTTTCCAGCCAGTATCGCCCATCCAACCTCGGCAGTGGAAAAAGCCCCAGAGGGAGAAGTGAAACACAGGTGATCCCTCTAAACCCCTTTTTTTCCCTCCATCTGATTCAGGGGGGAGCAAAAAAATCCGTACATTCCTGTAATGGCAAATAATAACTAGAAAGCCTCTGGCATTTCTCAGAGAAAGACCTTAATATATTTTGCCAGGAAGGTTGGTTGAACACTGTTGCAGCTTTGTAACCCTTCATTTCTGTATGCAAGGCCTCGAAACTGTTAAGGTTTTAGGAGAGCGCAGAGAAGTGGGGAGCAGGGGGGTCTGCCTTGTGATGCGAGCAGCAGCCAGGCTGGCCAGGATTTTGGCACATCTCCTGCCTGTGATGGGGAGGATTTGGTTTCCATAGCAGCAACAGCATGATGTTTTCCCCCCCCTCCTTCCTCCCCAGGACTTGTATTCCACAATTGCACGGGAGTTATATTTCACCCCAAGGCTTTCATTTTCCTGCTGCATGGTTTCGCCGTGCTCCAGCAGGTCTGCCTTTTGCCATCACCAGTTTGGGGAGCGAGGGGGGGCCCTGGGGATGCCGCGCAAGCATCGCTCTCGCCTCCCTCTCCCTCTTAACACCGCTCCACAAAAGACGCAGTGTTCCTTGTCCCCAACTGACTCGTCTTCGCTGAGGTCCCCCCTTTCCTTGCTTGTCTCCAGCAATCAGCTCACGCATGCCTGGCTTTCCATAACAGAGCAGAGCTGTGTGCAAGTGCCAGGCACCCGCACAAAGCCAGAGCGCTGCCCGCGGAGGAAATGTCAATACAGGAACACCAGGCTATTTACAAAACCCCTCTTTATCCTGCGACAGAGATGCATGTAGCTGTGAAAACAGTCGTACCTGCATGTACTCCCCTTTTGATTTTACCCACATGAAATGTAGGGAGCCTCTTGTTTCTCTTGTTACAGAGGACTTTTTTTTGCCAGCACAAAAGAGAGGAAAACATGCTCAGAAGTAGGGTGGTGTAACTGCAAACCACACCAACTATTCTGGGGACTCGTAGGAGGATCTGGAAAGCAAAGCCAATTCATTTTTGCAGCTGATCTGTCTTCAAAACAAATGCTCCTTTAGTTTTACATATTTGACATTTGTCTGCTTCAGAACCACCGGAACAAACTCTGTTCTTATTAATACCATAAAATGTTTTCTCCTTCAGCGCAGAGTCCACACAGAGAGGAGGCCAAATTCTCCCTGATTTTGGCAGGTTTCCTGAGATACGGGCACACATGGTATGTTGTGCACACGTGCCGATGCTACCTGTGCTCTGGGAGACCCCAACCCAGGTATCTGGGGCACGTGTACGCCGAGGAGTCCTGCTGGCAGGCAGGAATGGGGGAGCTGGA
This sequence comes from Aptenodytes patagonicus, assembly GCF_965638725.1. Lineage (NCBI taxonomy): Eukaryota > Metazoa > Chordata > Aves > Sphenisciformes > Spheniscidae > Aptenodytes > Aptenodytes patagonicus. The sequence goes on along the minus strand of NC_134949.1, from coordinate 194,190,323 downwards.
GCTCAGTGCTGCGCTGACGCAGTCCCCAGCTTTTAGATCACAGCTGGCGCTGGTCCTACCACACAGAGGCTGCCAGGCTGAGCTAAGGCGTACGCTTTTTGGTGCAGGCTAACCACATAGGGAGCAAAGGATACAGAGCCTGGCGCACTGCGGTGCCTTGGTCTCTCGCGGAGGTCTTAGCCCATCCACCAGTGGGAAGTACATGGTTTGGCATCCACCCACACTTAAATACCAGTTAAGACTATTCCCGCTGCTGCTACCAGCTTGTTCCGACACTTCGGGCAAGTTAACTTCCCTTCATCTGGGAGAAAGAGAGTTCACTTATTGGCATAAAGCTGTTTTTTCACCACTCAGAGGTCTTATTTATAGTCGCTAATGCTTCTAAGCACCTTGAGAGAAATGGTTTTATCATTACTTTTAGTAATAACATTGGACCAGTGTGGTGGAATAGCCCCAAAGGCTGCACTCGCGAATCAAGACTTCCTCGTGGCAATCGATGCTGAGATAAAGTTCACCACAAAAATCCCATTAATTTCCATATGTCACTGAATTCTCCAGTCATCTTGGAAGAGCCTTTCACTGGAGCACAACATCTGTTCTGGCTCAGAAAGATGGTAGCAAACATCAGATCTTAATTAAAACTGTGTGTACAGTTGTGGGAGACATACCGGTACCTCCTAGAAAAAAAGGATCTTAATGGCTTTGTTCCCAGGTGCTGACAAGAAATGCCTGTTACTGTCATTGTCTTGGTGAATGCTGAGTTTGTCAGAGTCAAAAGAGAGTTCAGAGGAAGGGCAGTAAAAGGACTCTGCCCCCTCTTGGCAGAGTGTCCCTTGGCTGCAGAAAATAACCTTGCCCTTCACAACCAGCTTGATAAGAAAGGCCCGCTAGACCGCGTTTCAGAGGTAACAGATGTAGGTCACACGTTCAGCATGGTATCTGTTAGGTAAAGGGACTTACACTCTACCCTTCTTTTCACTACACTGGAAATATCTCTCTAAATATAATGACTTTTTTCAACCATGCACAAATCAGAGTGTTCCTTCTACGTTAGCTATTACATTCTCCATCAGGCTCACAAATTGCGGTGCAAATATTTCTTATTCTCAGTTTCCCTTTTTTTGCAGACCTGGTAGCAGAACTAACATAGTGATCATCTCACTCAAATGTGAATATAACAGCTGACTATTTTCAGCATTTGACCCTCACTTGGGCACTGCAAGCTTCCCAAAAAGTAGAATTTAATGAGAACTCTGTTCTAAAACTTTTTTTGTTTGAATGAGACTGAAGCCAAACTGGAAACTCCTCAGAGGATGCACCATTTGCTCATGCAAATTGTTAAAACATCAGTTTTAGTTGAATTCATTCAATAAAAGGACCTTTGCAGAGCTCTTCAGGATCTATCGTGATATAGATATAAAAAATGAATATTCAGAATATGTAAGCGAGAATATGAATTTCACTGAGCATCTGCTGAAGGCTTCCATGGTTCCCACAGCCCACCAAGTCCCTCTGAGGCCAAGCAGTCCGTGAGTTCTGGATCCCCATTCCCAAAACATCTTCTCAGGAGGTAAAATAGGTGCTGTTCTTATCTAAATGCAGTTGTCTGCCGTGTAGGTGCCCACACCTGAGCCAGGTGGCTTAGATGCCTTTTGTAGCCAATGGAAAGAAACAGGCCCTTCTGGGTGCAACTTGTCAGACCTAAATAGCTTAGGATGAATATGAGTGGCACCCAGCTTCTCTCTACTGACTATAACAGAGGTCTTGGTTGACTAAATCAAGTGAAGATGTCAGTATTTCATCTGTCTGAAGTCAAGGAGTCACAGAATGATTTAGGCTAGTCTGGAGCTCCAAAGCCCTACTCAGAGCAGGGCTAACTTCAAAGTTAGATCAGGTTGCTGAGGTCCTTGTCCAGCTGAGTTTTGAAATATCCATGCCTGGAGATATCATTGCCTCTCTGGGCAACACCCTCACTGGGAAGGAAGAAAAAATAATCCTTACATGCAATCAGAATTTCCCTTGATATAACTGCTAACCGCTGCCCCTTGTCCCTTCACTGTGCAGCATGAGATCCTTTCACTCGGGGTTAGTCTGGCTCTGTCTTTCTCTATAATCGTCCATTACGGAAGGCTATAAAGGCGGGAATAAACCCCATCTTTGGTTTCCTCGTCATGGGGCAACAATCATCTGTGTATTCTTTGAAAACTCAGTAAACTCCAAGATGTTTCAGATTAAGTACTGCATGCTCAAATGCTGGGATTTCCCAGAAAAGCTTTTTTCTCCATCAGAAGATTTATATCCAGCTCTAGTGCTGAAGTGGGAAGATTTAGGCTAGGCCACTAATTTATTTTCTATTTTGGGTTCATCCTTCCTTTGATAGCTGAGCTGGATTTACACCTCTTGGTATAATCTGATGTTGGTACAAGCATGTGTTTTGCTGTTGGAGGCATAGCACAAAGGCTGTCCCACAATCCAGGATGTAACTCCTTCCTTGTAGGTCTTTCAGTCTATATAAAGCACATCATAACTGAGTACAAAACAGATAGAAAGAGCACATAGGTCACAACTGCACAGCTATGTGACTGTGTAATGAATCCTGTGAATGTACTTAGGTTTTAAGTTACAGCCTGTTTTGATTAGTTCCATTTCTTTTCTTCTCCTTCTAGCAGTTTTGTGATCTGCTTGTTTTAAAGAAAATTATTAAACAAATAAAAACAATGCAAAACTCATCCTGTTTTATTCCTGTTTCTGTTAGGTAGCTCAGTATGATAGTACAGTAAGTCAGCTCTACAAGATAAATGTAAAAAAGCTGATATTCAATCAATTTTTGTTTTGTTATGGACGGTGTTGACATAAATGCTGACCATAATTAAGAGTTCATTCTGGAGCCGTTGTGCCTTTGCTGAAGGCAAATGAATGATGGCATAGCCTCACATTCAGGAAAGTCCAGAATTACAAAAATGAAGTGGATAAAATTAATCAAAAATTCAGAAGCCTGGTGATTTGTGTCCTTGTGAAAGCCTAGGCAGATCATTTCATAGGGTTTTATTTTAAAAAGAAAACAGGAGCTGCATAAATATGTAAATGAGACATCCAAGAATGAGCAAGCGGGAGAAATATTATTGCTATTTGTCTGGCTGGCCTGATATATGTATATTAACAAGAACAAGCTTGGAGTCGTACATGGCTCTTGTGTGCATTTTTAAACACAGATGCATAGCTGAAAGTGTGTGCCTATGCATGTAAATAAGTGATAAAAATATGGATGGAAGCATATGCACTCAAGTGAGTTGGCACCTCTATTCAAAGAGCAGAGAAATCTGTATGTTCCATGAGTTCCTTTAAATTCCAAGAATCTTTCTTCCTGGACTTGTCTGCATATTCTCAAGCACAGAACAAACTTCTGAGATACTGGAGACCTTCAACTTCATTGCTATGTTTCACATTTTCTGCCAATAATTCTATGCTCCCTCTCAAAATATTTCCCATGTGAGATTTCCATGTACTGATCTTACCACCATATTCTTCCCCAACAGTACTAATGCTTGTTTTCATTCAGGATTAATTTCTTGTGTTAAGAAACTATGGTAATCAGTACAGAGTAGAGTTTGGCCTCTTGAAGGTGCCCCCCTATAGACTGATAGACTGAAATGATAGGTTTTCCAGGTCCAGCTCACAGAGCACCCTTCAAAATCCAGGTCTAGTTCCCAGTGTAGTGGCTTGAATTGTACCATCAGCATCACCAGTGAAAACCAGTATCATCTCAGTTTATACCAGATATGCTGAAAATAATTAGAAATTAATACTAGATAATGGAGAATGAAGACTGCAATGCACATCATTAAAGAAAGAAATAACGAGAGAGGCTATGAGAGATTTCTTTGTGATCACTTGCTGGGAAAAAATGAGCACTTTGAAAATGTTAAGGAAATGTAACAGTGATGTACTAGAGTTTCTGGTAAGAAAAGATCAGGACCACTGGCAATGGTCAACTGTGAATAAAATATTGTAATTGTTACTGTCAGTTCTGCAGGCCAAAATGCGAAAACAGGCATGTACAGGGACACTGAAGAACTAATTGGTCTAATTTGTCTTAACAGATAGGAATACTGAGGACACTGTAAAACAAAAATGGAAGAAACATCAGAGTACTTTACTCTGAAACAAAGAAGTACATTGAATTAGAAGCTAAATATTGATCTAGACGTGCAGGTGATAGGAAACGAAGGAAGCTTCTTTCATTAAATTAACAGTATGAAGCAATTTTCGAAGTAGTTCCAGTGCAGCAGTCCTACAGTATAACTGATAAATCAGGGTAAGCTTTCATCAGAATCTCATCTCTAATAGTCATCTCAGTCTGTGAATCCTCCTGGATAACCTCTGAGGGCAGAAAAGAGTGTTTAAAAGGGATCTTATTTTGCAAGCGTCCAAGTTCTCTCCTCTCCCATAGGTCACTAGCCAAACTCAGGAGGATAGTATCCAGAAGGTGGCTTTCACCTTTTAATCCACACTTCATTTTGCAGCTTCTCCTCCTCTCGTCCTTTGGCCATCAGTCTAATTAGGTCTCCCATGGGAAGTGACCAACTCCAATCTTCAGCCAATGCACCAAAGAACTTCAGAGTATACATCCTGTATGGCAGCTGAAAGACCAGAGCCTGGCTGACTTAATTATAAGGCTTTGCAGTCGAGATGAACTACCAGCCTTTGGTCCAATATAGTTCCATCTTTCCCCATTTAGTAAAACTAATGCCATATTTGCACCACCTACCCAAGGGGTCACACTGAGTCCCTGCGTTTCCTGTAGAAGGAGGCAGCACTGGGCAAGCTTGGGTACCTTAAGAGAGTGTGTGCAGCCCTCCAGGTTTGACCAGAATACATTTTAGCCCCAACCCTTTTTGGATCAAGTGTACTACTAGTGCTCTCTTCCACTTCTTGCACTAAGATGAGGCTCTGCATGGAGGGAGAAAGGAAATGGCCCTTTGCATCCTGCAGTCTTTGTGCTTTTTGCAAACTCATATGGGAACAAGGCACAGCACTGCCCTTCTCCTGTGAGGTCCTCAGGCCACCTTTAGGCTTTTGGCTAACAATACTCCATCCTCCTCCTGTTTTTATGGGAGGTGTTGTGCGCTCTGTAAACGAAGTGAATTTTCCACTCCAAATTATCTGGGATTATTCACTTCAATATTTAAACATGCTCTCTTTGGTAATGTTTTTACTCTTTATATTCTTGTTTTCACAAGCTTTTATTAATTTTTTGTTGGCACTTATTCTCCCATCAAGAGGATTTTGAACTCATGTCCGTAACCACACTATCAGTTCCCAAGCAGCATACATGGGGAAAGGTAATTCATATCCTCCAGTCAAAGGACTAATCTGATCAATCACAGCTGATGAGTAAATTTAAAACACAAACAAAACATTTGCTTGTGACCCATACTCAAAGCTGAAAATTTTAAATACTCTCCAACTCAAAACACACCTATGAAAACTGCAATCTGCAAACAGGAGGAGAAATGCTACAGCAATTTCAAATTGTTCCTTCTGCTCACTTCATAAATAAATAAGAATAAAAATGCTGCTTCCCGCAGCGGATAAGGCAGGAAGTAGGAAACAATCCAAAATTTCCTGAGATGGTCTGTAGAAACTGCGTACTCAGACAGAATTTGAGAACAAAATGGTCAAAGTTGGTTTTGCTCTGTTCATTAAACCAGATGACTTGTGAAAAGAGTAACTGAGAATGTAATTACTACATTATTGCAACAACACTGATTTTTATTGAAACAAAGGGCCTTACCTATGGCTGGAAATTTTGACTGCTTACAGAAGAAATTTTTTATAGCGTGCTTCTTGCTAGAACAAAAATGTATCCTGACATTCCTATGCCTTAAAAAAGTGTGCAGTTCACACAGCGGGCCTTCTAACAGCAGCTGGAGCCAGTCTAAAAATGTGAAAGGGCATTACAGTGTCCAAGGGTAGACAGCTATGACTTTTGAGAGGCATGAGGGTCACAAACTCTTGCAGCACAGCTCCCAAAACAACTCTGTGTCCCATGACTCATGAAAAGGGGCTGTTTTTTCTTTGCAGATGCTGTGCTTTTGGGGTGCCCTGTGACTGACCCAAACTCAGCTGCAGGCACCACCCAAACACATCTTAGGCAAAGCCATGGGACTTCCATTCTTTGGATGTCTCCTAGAAATCTCCCCCTTTCCTTTCTCAATTTTGAGAGCATCTGGCATGTGTCTCACAGCTCTGAAATTCTGGGATGGCGCTTTCAGCGCCTGGAAGTTTGGCACAACCCTACAGGCCTCTTGGTCTGTAGATCTTACATATCTAGAAGAGGATCCCTTCAGATCTTTGTGCTATGTCTGCAGAGTTGCCCATCTTGTGAGCTATGCTAATGGCATTACTGTCTCTACTAGTGGCATTGCCCACGAAGAAGAATAAAACCACTGTAAATTCACAGATTAGAAGTTTCTCCTTAATGCTTTCTTATAGAAGTGTGGTAATAACAGGATATTCAACTAACCACTCCAAATCTTGAAGGATCTACTAGTACCAATATGCCTAAGTCTCTCCCCAAGAGCTAGGCAGGATCAAAGATACCAGAAATTTCTCTTGCTCCAAAAGAAGTAGTGCTCAAGATGCTCGGTAACTTCCCATTGGGCAGACTGAAGCAAAATACATAGTAGATACTGTGCAAAAAATCTACTTTGACCTATTCCATGTGTTTCTAGCAGAACCCAAGATAACTGGTTCATTCCTCTTCATGATCTGCCTCTTCTCAGCACCGCAGCCTTGCCCAGAGTCTTAGGTGGTAGTTTCACCATATTTAGCACCCGTGCCCTCTCTTCCCTCCTAGGACTGACAAGGAGGTCAATCTGCCTTGTCCACTGTGAAATTATTTCTGCCACAGTAATTAGTATGGCTGAGAGTAAAAATGTTAATGGCAAGTATTCACACAGGAGGGCACTTCTCCCTTTTAGTCAAGATGTTCAGATGGGTCCCCATAGCGGCAGGGAGCCTGGACTTCTAAGCAAGAAGTTTGGGATTTGCTCCATAACAAACAAGAAAAGATTCTTCAAAAATGTTAAACTCTCAGCTCTTGAGCCAAACATACCTCATGCCATTTATTCTCACAGCTAGCTTCAGAGAAATATTATGATAGAAAATCTTCCAAGTCTGCAGAATTGGGCTGTTAGCCAAGCTGAGTGAACTTTCAAAAAGCAGCTTCTCTTCCATATTTTCAGTCCAGAAATACTGCTGCAGTGGGCGAGGGCAGATTTGCCCATCATTGCAATTATTCTGGACCCAGCGAGGTCCCAGAGTCCTGCACATAGATAATATATAGAGTGGTCATCATCTGCCTCCCTCAATTAACTGTGGTCCTCCCCCTGCTTGCATAGATTGGAAGCTTGTGAGTGCATGATAGCAGGATTTAAATTAGGGATGAAGAGAGAGGAGAACCGGGGCACGTCCTTAAGCATTCAATACTCCAACTTTTCCAGGTTCTGGGGAAAAATCCTGACCACACAAAGAAGCCTTGATAGCTGTAGCAACTGTGGCAAATAACTACACATAGGAAGATGCTTGGCAGCACTGCTCTCTGCTTGGACAATATGGTAGGGGGCCATGTTTCCACATGGATAAACTCTTCTTGCACTAAATCTTTAATGAGCAGGTGCAGAAATGTCTTCATCATCATGATGCTGTCTTTTTCTGCCTCTTCTATCCAACAATGTCTCACTATGGATATCTCTTTCCGGCTAGCTGCATCCCAAAGGAGATTTTTGTTCCCTGCTTCTGTTTGTTTATAACAGCCTCCAAGACGGCTGCAGAGCCAAGGAATGACTAGCTGTTTTTTCAGTCTCCAATATTGGCTCGGTAGAAAGTGGTTCATCATTAGCCCGAGCACTCTTTAACTCACTTGCTAAAAGGAATGCTGCTGTATCCCGCTTTTCTGATATCATTTATGACAGCGGGCAAACAACCTCACCCTTTTCTTCCAGCCTTGGCCCAGTTTACTGGGGATAAATCAGTACGTACAAAGGCATCCAGCCCCGATGTGAATATAATTCAAGGGATGAATATTCAGTTTCACACATTGTTAAACTTCCCCCTCCCCAAAAAAAAACACCTGTGAAATTATTTCTGTATTTTAGCTTCTTTGTGTCAGCTTTCCAACATCAGATTTTTAAAAAGTTTTTGCTTAAGCTAAAAATGTTCTCCTACCATAAATCCTGTGTCAGCCTCAAAAATACCAACTATTTTTCAGTTTCTGAGTTGAGCCTTCTTCATGAAGATTGCTTCTGGAACAATGTGATGGATTATGAGTTATAGCTAGGAAGCCTAAAATAAATCCTAATTGAAGTGCAATAGACTATGACTCTTTTGAAAAAGAGGGAATAGAGGGACACCAAGGTTATTCAGTTAAGGTTGCTTCAGGCTTTTTTTGTACCAAGAAGCACAACTTTGCAAGCCTACCATAAAAAACAGTCCCTCTACAAAGTTCAAAGGTCACTCTCCTTCTAAAAAGGCATGTAAGTGAGAACTGATTATCACCTAATTGTCCTTAATAGGGCAGAATTTAGAGACTTAAGAGCTGGAAGGATTATCTTAGGACAGACTAATGGAGCTAAATATCGCATGTAAAACTTAGCTAAACATTTACCGAAGGGAACATTACAATCTACAGTCTATGAAGGAAATATTTACTGAAGAAATAAGAGGATTGGCTCATGCAGATAGATATACATAAATAGTAAGATGAGCTCTGCAGAAGACAGGCTCTCTCTTTTCAGCATGAATTGAGATTTCAATATTTGTTTTAATTTGCAATGGCACTTCTTCAGTTTTAAATGGTTTATTTCAGATTGCTCTTAATATTCAAAACAGGAAATGAGGAGTTGTTCTGAAAGATGGATTGAAACATGTCATCCTGAAGATGTTGAAACTAGCCATTAGCTTTGTCTGAATCTTTACCCTTTCTCCTGCGAGAACATTTTGGCTCGAGCAGTCTGATTTTGCAGCGCCTGCATTTTCTGACATACTTTTATGTTAAATAATAATATAAACTAATGAAGAGAAGTCAGCTGCATTTTGCACTTCCTGGCCAATGTATATGCAGGCAGTCTCTTCTTAAGAAGCCATTCTTAAAGGGAATTACAGAAATATAATTGTACACCGGACAAGACTCTAAAACCCAAACCATGTTGCTCTAATGAAAACATATACTAGATAAGGAGAGTGTGCAAAGTTATCTTTAACTTTCCCAGTCTTGTGAAAAGCAAAAAATTGCTACTGACTTACAGCCCCTAAAATCTCAAGTAAATGCAGGGCTGCTCAGGAGATTTTTCCCAAAATATCTCACCGTTGTGGCATAATATTTTTATCACAATGTCATTTATGCCAGCACCAGATAGGCTGAAGAAATGCTACAATGTAAACATCGCTATCAAGGCCACATCTGTGTTTCTGCCATTGCCAGTACAGAGTTACATGAGCCGGGATGTCAGTGCTGGGGGAACTTAAAGTTGCAGAGTGATTGAGGGAACTGAGGAAGATCTAAGCATCAAATATAGCAAGAAACATCTGCAAGCCTAAAGGAGCCTCTCTAACACGCTTCTTGCTCTGCTCACCTTTCATGTTCTGAAAGCTTTTTATGGGGATGATATAAAGGAGAAAGCAGAGAGTCAGAATAAAATTGTCTGCATAACCCTGTTTTATTTAATCGTAACTTTATGAAGCACTTACTAAAAGCACCTATTAAAACCAACCCAAAAGGGTTTGAGCCACCTGTCACAACTTTCTTTGTGCAACTGAGTTTTTTGTGATTCATCCTTGTGCAGGAGAATCAAGCTCACAGCTTTCACATAAAGAATACCAAAGCAGAACAGAAATGTTTTCCTTTAGCAGCGATGTACGCTTAAATATTCCTTTAGGATAGAGCTCAGTGCCTCAAAGAGAAATGCTAAGATCTTTATTTCAGATAGGCAGGGCTTTCTATAGCTGTCATTGATAAGGTCACTTTGAACTGAAACATCTGACCAGAACTATGAATCGCTGCCTAAAAATACTGCATCACATGAGAAAAGTGAAATTATACATCTTGAAATGCAAACATTACTTTCAGCCTCCCTTATAAAATGCTTGTTTGGTTTTATGTTAGGTACACCCCAAATTTTTATGTTGCAACCTATTTATTTCAGATGTTTAGGCCTTTGCTAAGTGTAGAAGAGGCAACACCAGAAAAACAAATAGAGTAGTTAGTAGTTGTGAATTACATTTGCACAAGAAAAGAGGAAATGATCCCTTAGATAAAATTAATTGTGAAAATGAACTCTCATAGTTTAGTCACATACTGATTTTTGTCTCAGATCTCTTTTCTGTTGCAGGAATCAAATGGAAATCCATGCTGTGTCTTTGCTCCCATGATTGTCAGAATTCAGGTTGCCCTGGAGACACGATGCCACATTCGCAGAAGGGGAAGAGAGAGACCTCAGCCCTGCTGTTCTCCGGGGACCATGCTCCCGACATTCTTCTGTGGGCCTCCTTTGATCCCCAAGAGCTCGCAAAGAGAGCCAGCCAACTATTTGTAATGTGAGATGCTACTGTAAATTAAACGCTTACTAATGAAAGATCAGAGGGATCACTTTAAAAAGCTAGCTTCCTATTTCTCTGCATGCCTTTGGGAAATACATAATCACGCTTTTTAGCAGCACAGCCACAGGCACTGTATATTTAAAGCAAGCAGAGCAGCAAAATCTCTTAGTCTTATAAAAAGGTGAGACACTGGATAACAATTAGTAACATCCTGGATGTAAGAATATACCCGATTAGGACAGTTCTTAAATCCACGTACATTTCTATCTGAATCATTCATCTGGAAACACTGGATAGTATCTGCTGGAAGTGGAAAGTAGAACAAGTCAGCCTTACAGACAGAGCTTGCTGCCAGTCTTCGGAGGTATGTAAATCCCTCAGCAGGTCATTACATTATTTCCTCTGTCACATATAGGATTTACTGCGCCCGTCAGTGCACTGTCCTGTTATATTGTTACACAAGAGGCTGGAGTTCAGGGAGGAGTTTGGTACTCGGAGAACAAAAGCCTCGCACACATGACATCAAGGCGAGCGCACACGCGCACCCCCTCTGAGCCTCGGGACAAATGAGTGCAGCTCGTCTCCCTCTTTGCATCACCCAGGCAGCAAATTGAGCATGGAGTGGAAAAGAGGACAGCCATGAGGGAATCTAGGAATATTGACTTCTTTGCCGTGCAGGCCGGAAATTGGGAGCTCTTGCGGAAACCGGTAAAATGGGAATGGGTTGGAGGATACTGATAAAGATCCTGCGCTGAGGACAAAAATTTTCACACTGCTGCTAAAAGAAAAAAAGGCACACGCCTGCAAAAGACAGCAACACTGGTGCTGCTCTGCGCAGAATGGCATCTATTTCCTCCAACACCCTGTGACTGGATTCACAAGCCTTGTAGGGCGATTGTGAGCGGTGCTGGACAGAAAGACAGCAATGCGCAGGAGATAAGCATGAGGAAAGTAAGACTGGAGGCAAAGACGACCACTTTGCAAACTGTGTTACTGCTGGGGAAAGGAGACACCTTCCTGTAATTGAACGCTTGTAATTTGGGAGGAATGATATCCTTTCTGTGAGTCGAGATGTGCCCAAATGTTTTGCTGAAGGTCCAGGCTCATGACTTCCGAATTTGCTGCCGCTCACAAACACAGCCATCAAATGCAGAACTCAGACGAAGGAACTGTCTAGCCCCCATCCTGTCTCCTCGGGTTGTCAGTAGAAAGAGACTAGCAGTCACTGATGGGCCTAACCTCTACAAATTTATTAAAAACATTTTTCATCTAACCTACTTAATATTTTTCACCTTTGCCATACCTGTGGCATTAAATGCCACAGTTTGGATAAACATTTCACTAATTATCTCAGGCTTTGATCTGTGCCTCTGAAGTTGCACCCTGCTTCCCCAGGCACTGGAATCAGAAGTCTGTGTCAGAGCTGCCCTGTTTTACTGGAACAGTGAATAAAGCCTTTCTCAGACATGTTTTGGTACACTCCGCTCAAATATATAAATGTAAAGGAAGAGGCCCATATTCAGAAACAACAACAGCAACAAATGTTAATCGCACGGTAATAGCTATCAAAACCAATATTCAAGGTGATCATGTCTTGTGGTCGCCTCAGGGCATACCACAATCATAATTAAGAATGTTATTTAATAACAATAATAGGGTGAATGCAGCTTATAAATTCATGGGCAAGATTAATAAATGGGATCTGGCCATTAGGTAGGTACAGCTGAACAATTTACGAAGCATTTTAAGAGCTTCCCTAGAGGTGGTGAATCAGGGCTGATCTGCTTGGCTTCCTTAGTGAGCAACAGGAATGAAAAGTAAATAAATAGAGATGCGAAACAGCTTTGTCTCAGTTTTATCATGCCCTTCCTCTAAACTTTATTTTTTTTAATACCAGAATTAAAATACCTTTGTAGCAAGGACTTTTGAAAGAAACACTGTATGATACAAATCCTAACCTGTTTGGGGACTGAATATTACTATTATTTTCTTGTTGGTCGTGGAGTTCTCCACGTCAGTAACCCATGTAGAAAAGGCTGCTTCCTGTCTTGACAGGTTTACGGTCTAGGTAATTCAGTGTAAAAGAAATAATGAACAATGATTGTGGTAACAATTTGTCTTCTAAAAGATAAAGCCTTTGGTGTTTCTGCTCATTCTGACATGCTCTCCAGCTTGCACCATCCTACCGTGACCTGTAAATGGTATTTTTCTAAACAGAAAGTCTCTGCTGTCATTCTTGAGCAGGTATGAACAAGCCAGGACTTACTATCAGTATCGCGCTACTGTTACTTAATATACTGTTGAGCATTTGAACTGCAGTAAGTAGCATGACTGCAAGGTCTTTCTACTTATTGCAAAGTTAAATGCTTTAGTTTAAAACCATCGTTGTGGTGAGATGGGCTTACAGCAGGCACATGGGCACCTATGATGCTTCAGCTGTCACGCAGTACCTTGCAAAACCGAGTAACTCAGCTGCTATTGACAACATGCTCTTAATCCACAAGGGAAGAGGGTTAAGTGAAGGGCACTGACAGACAAGCTTTGGCTGAGCGTCAGGCGCAGGGACTGAAGACTGCGTGGTGCTACTGCCCCCACAGCAGAAGGAAAGACACCTTACTCGCTTCACTGCTACGTCAATCAGTGCCCATAAAGTGGTTCACACTTATATGCCAGGGCAAAGGGACAGAACTAAAAGGTGAAGGTAGGTTGTTGGGTTTTTTTACCTAGTGCAGCAAGATAAGCCTGTCAGTGTCCATATAATTATATTATCCTTCATTTGGAGTAAGTCAATAATACACATACACATACCATACACACCACCAGGTAGTGTGCAGTAATATGCTTGGCAGCATTAAGTTGAGGAGTGCGAGTGTTGCCCCTGTTGGAACCTGAACCTCATTTGAACCCAGCTGTTAACATCACCACAGTGAAGTTACAAAAGAAACCAAGAATGATGAAAGCAACGGTGAGGTTTTTAAAAGGTAACTGAAAAAGTAAGAATTTTTATTGTCAAGGACTGCAGTGCTACAGCAGAAGAGGAACAATATTTCTAAAGAAGAAGTAGGAGAGTTGGAAGAAGTATTTTTTTGGTAGATGGTTACAGTCAGAGAGTAACATACTCAGAACCAGGCTCTTCCCTGAGAAATACCATTCAGAGGTAAAAGAATTTTTTTAAAAAAAATTCTGTTCTCCCAGAGGACAAGGAAAGTTCTAATTTGGTCAGCTCTGAATCACAGCCCAACAAAATGAAAAATAGATTACTCTTCAAGCACAGATACCAGAATAACTTGGCAGATTATTATACAGGCAAAAGTAGCAGCATATGCTGTACAGTGCTTTGCAAAATGCATGGTTTGAACACCCATATATACAGGGCAGCCAGGGATGGCAGTGCAGCGTGAGCGAGCACTGACCTCTAGTGGACACAAAGCTCTAGAATTGGTAAAGATCGTTGAATTCAAAATAGAAAATATGTCATGTGGACAGTTGTCCCAAAGCTTGTGCTTGGCAACTCTGCAAGTTACAGTCAGCATAGTTTTAGACTTGACTGTTGGATGGAACTATTAGGAAGCTCTCACTGTCTGTGTGTCAGGAACTATCATGGCTATTGCAATGTCTAGAGGCAAATTTTATACAGCCAAAAGAAAACATTGCACGCTTAGAATTTGCTTAACAAGACAGATAAGTAAACTATCAGTCAGTAAAATTAACTGATGCTAAATTAACTGAGGCTAAATTCACTCCCCTTTTTAGACATTGATTAAATAACTGGGGACTGTTGAGACTGTCTCAATGGACATTAGCAGAGCACCAATAGTTTAAAGAAAAAAATCCTAAGGAAATATTAACATACATGTCATATCATATTAAGAGTCTTAGTCCTACTTTTTCTACAATCAAAAAATACAGAATGGTGAGGGTTCATATATTTTCAATGTCTGCTCCAGAGGAGCTTGCTTGCTTCTCACTTTCAAGTTATTTTCCATAGGAAAAGCCCTGTAAGTGTTTTGGAGCTCTTCTTTACACTAATCCAAAGAAGAAAAACAATCCTAGGCACATACTTCCATAAGGCTAACTGTCAGCTGAAACTACCAAGGTTGGGTGTTCTCAGTTAACATGCAATACAGGCTTCCCTTCCTATATCAGTAATGTCATACTTAACTTCATTCAGAAGTTGCATCCAGAAACTAATGAACACTTTGGTTTTTTGTGCTTTCACCTCCTTAAGACAGTGAGGTTTCTGCGATATATTTGGTCAAGAAGGCAAGACAATGGGAGCTTGCATCTGGTCTCGCAGAAGGGCTTTGTCACTGGGTGTGGGTTGTCCTTGTTTCCTTTAGACCCTGTCCCACACCAGAATTATTGCCCCACACACTACACATTTCTTCTTGCCTCAGAATGGCAGGGAAGGGAAGAAGCAAGAGAATCTCAAGACCCATGAATTCCCTATTGCAAGTCTGTGAAAGGAACGAGGAGGAACTTCTACGAGGAGAGCAGGATGCCAGGCAATGCACGAGACTTATTGTCTAAATACTATTCGAGAGTAAGAGATACTATCTCAGTCTTTGATTGATATGAAGCCAATCTGTGTCCCAAAGTTAGTGCCATCACGAAAGTGAGAGTAAAATTTATCAGGGTGGCATGCAGTACAGAAAGTGATATTTTGGTTCTGGTCTGTGACAGAATCATCTTGGATGTTCTCAGGAAGAATCCCACCGCTCTCAAGAAGAATCCTTAAAGAAAGAAAGAGAAAAAGAGAACAATATTTTTTGTACATCGTCACATTCCTTAAGACACTATCATTCAGACAGCACCTCAAGTGCCAATTGAACAAACTGTGCCAATATCATGGTTGGGACTTTTATTTGCTTTCCTTTTTTTAATTTTTTCCACTATTAGACTAAAATAATTGCTTTTCTGCAGCAAATAAAACCACATTTAATTTGAACATTTGTCTATAATCCATGAATTAAAAGTATAACAGTAAAATAATAATTGAAACCCAGCAAAGGTGAGCAGATATCATTCATTCAAAGGTATCATTTGTTGATCTGCAAAGTACTGGAGAGTACTTCAAGGTGGTGAGGACCCTCACCATAATAATGCTGGATAATAAAATATCAATATAATTATTAATAACTAATGTGGAATTAGCCTTTTGCTCTTTTGTGCTGAGTCTACTCAGCACAAAAAAAAAAAAGTGTACATCATGGAAATGCACTCAGTAGGCTTACCGTGTTGCTCTTCTAATATCGATATAAGGACTTGCAGAGTCAAATAGTCTCACACATTTTGGATCAATTCTGTGAAATTCTTTAGCTGATTCGTGAGGAAGTTTGTAGCAGCAAGGTCCTACAGATGGGCCCAGCACCACAAGGATGTCTTTCACATTACAGCCATATTCAGATACCATAGCATTTACTGTGGCCATAGAAACTCCTAACAATGTGCCTTTCCATCCTGTAAGAAATGAGAGGTTGAAAAAAAAATTGCATAAATCGACTCTTTAATTTTAGAGTAGCTAAAATATATGCTATTATTAAAGGTACAAATTAATAGATACTTATATCTAAAAATAAATCATTATATCTAATAATAAATAATTGTTTTTTTAAAAAAAACAACACATTAACAACTGTCAGTTTGCTGATATCATCATTTTGTGGAGATGGAAACTAGAGAGAAGAGTTTAGATTAGGAATTCAGAATTCCTTTTTCCCAGTGTCCTGGTTTGGGCAATTAGAGCATACCTTACAGCTCCTCTGTGCTTGAAATGTTTAAATGGGAATATGACAGCAGAAATATGTTACAGTCAGAAGTGTGTTTCTGTAGTATGCTGAAAATGTTTTTACTGTTATTTTAGAAAAAAAAAAAGGCTCAAGCTAGAGGCATTGTTTGGAATAGACAGAAGAAAGCCAAGCTTTGAGTTCTCATATCTCAGTTTGAGTCCCAGGAAGTCTTTGCATTGCACAGGAAGTGCATCATACCAAAGGATAGGATATGCTAATAACTTTTCCTCTGCTTTTCTACATCCAAAGACTGAGATGACCTTATACCTAATTGTCCTTATTTATATACATAGCAACGTGTTCAAGTTAAACTGAACTGAGGTGGGGTTGGACAGGAAGGAAAGGATTTAGGAAAAGATAATTGGAAGCCTGGCAATGACTGTGATGTGGGAATGAAGGCCAAAACTTGGGAGATGGAAGGTAGGGCTGTTCAGGCTAGAGCAGGAGGTATGGTTGGAGAAGGCAGTGGTGTGGGTTGGGGAAACAGTGTGGTGTGTCAGGGACTAGATAAATGAAGAGGTAGCAGAAAAAGGAGCAACTACAGATTTAAATATTTTACAATAATTAGGTTTGAACACTTACAATGTAAAACTCTCAAAACTTTCAAGTCTAGATAAAATTCCCTCCATCCCTTCTCCCTGTTAAAACCCGCCACATTCCCCTCTCCTCCCAGACAGGCATGCCACAATTCTCATTCCTCTCACTTTCTCTAACCTAAGCTTGCTAGGCATGGGGTGGGGGGACATACAACACCTTTATTGAAGGAAAGTCAAAGTTTTGATCATCTTATGATGACTCACAAATTTGAATTTATTTTGGCTTATTTATTGAATGCATGAAGAATTGTATGAATTAGCTGGTATTCACAAGTCCTAGGCAGAGGTGAAGCTTCCTATCACATCAAGGGGTGTACTAGCATCAAAGCTGAGGAGAAACTCTCAGCTGTGCATTCTCCTTGACCTCATAAATACAGACTTTTTTATAAAATGAAACATCCCCAGCAGGAAAATCTCACCACAGGATACATATTCTAGCCTAACAGTTGGGACATCTTCTGAAGTCAGACATAACCCCTTTCAGTTTTATTCTCATTTGGTTTGAGTCAGACAAATATTTCTTCTGATCCAAAATGATTTTTGGGGGCATTGGCTTTGTAGCCATTTTTTAAATATGAAGTTAGACAGAGCATAAAAAAAAATTATTTGGTTTTGGCTACCAGATCAGAAAAATAAATGTATAAATACATAAATAATAACCATTACAGTTACAAAATTAAAAAAAAATACATAGCTTGGGAAACAAACTAGTCTCAAGACTAATCTTGTTTTGACAGGATACAAACTTAACAGGTCAGGGTCTATATTGTTATGTGATCTTGCATTTATTCATTCTCACTCAGTGCTCCTTTGGTTGCTAATTTGTAATCCTTAGTCCAAAACTCCCTTTCCAGTGGTCTCCTAGTTATTTTGATCTCCGTGATTTAAAATTCTTACCAGAATGAGCAGCACCGCAGGCTTTTCTGACAGGATCAGCAAACAGCACAGGTATGCAATCAGCCCCTGGAGCTGCTATCGTAACACCTTTCTGATTCGTAACTATTCCATCATAGCTGTCAGGCTCTGTCTTTCCCATAATACACACAGCATTAGCATGATCAATCTGTCAAGACAAAACCAGAATACGGACAGTGATGTGGCAGCAAAAAAAAACCAGTTCTGACTAATGCAAGGATTTTTCTTTGGCATGAAACACTCTTCTGCACCAACTGCTTATGCATGGAAATCAGGCACTCCCTTGTTCAAATGCCTTGCAGATATATCAGTAGAAAGCCACCATCGAAGTGGTGGTGTATTTTTCTTTTAAGGGAAACTGCTCTGATCATTTATCTGATTATTCTACTCTGTGGTAAGTTAAATGTTAGAATATACTTGGAAGAAACAGTGCTTCTTCTCCATATAGTGCCAAATGGCTGATAGTTTGGATGGCTATTCCCAGATAAACTGCCAGTATCAATGTTTTAATTGTCCTGCTTCTCACAAGTTCTTGCTGAGAAAGATAAGAATAATGCCTACAGTTTCAGCCAGTGATACACAAAGGAAGTACATAAATCCATTGCTGGATAAGATACCTTGACTCTGTGAAAAGTCTCTGGGTTAAATCCTGCAGCATTAGCTAGTCTGCGGAGATTTTCTTTAACAACAACTTGTGGGTCCCTCCGCTTGGAACTGCTGAAGAGATTGCAGGAGCTTAGAGTTGGTATGTAGGAGATGCCACCTGTCCTAGTGGTGAAGCCATGTAGGAAGATATCATCTGGCAAGGCAAAAAAGAAAACAAACAATTGCTTTCAACACAGGACCAGACCAGATATAACATGGTTTTATACTGAAGAGACCTGGAATCAGCCAATCAAGCTGAGTATCGTTTTACATCGTATTTAGCTGTGGCATTTAAATTTAAGGATGCTAAGTCTCCTTCTTGCTCATAATTATAATCCTCTGAGGCCAAGGTAGAGGGGTTTGAGCAAGAAGGAATCCTGGCAGATTTAGCCTAACTTTTTGCAGAGTTGTAGTGCAAACCCTAGAGAAGAGGTAACTCACTGAGGAAATTGAGAGTAGATTTTTAAACAAATGTTCTAAGGTGGCATGTCCCAAGCTTTTTTGGCAAGTGAAGTACTAGTCCTCAAGACTTCACAGAATCTCAAACATCTTTCTAAAGTGCACTGAAAGCACTGAGAATTTCTAGCGTTATTGAAAAATCCTCTGTTTTTATGGTGTGGATCATTTATCGTGGCCTCATGCACCAAATGCAATCACTGCTTTTGGGGGCAACGGGAGGGAGGGGGTCTGTGTGGCAAAGTTGGACACAGAAAGATAGTCCCACAACTGGTATTTTTGCTGTCTTAATAGCTGGCAAGCTTAGTGACATAATCAGAGTTGAGATTCAAAATCTCTTTTACGTAGTGTGATCCTTTCAAAGTCAGTCAAAAACCTGGAGCACAACAAAGGCAAAGATGGCTCTAAGGAACTCATGTTCCTTTCAGGCTCTGGATCATTTTAGACATATTTTTAGGGAAAGACAGTTCCAAATTTTTGCAGTAGCAAACCTCTCAGCTTTCCCCTGAATCCTCTGAATCATGAGACCCCATGATCACACCGCTTGAGAGACATGCTGTAGTAAACCGGGTCACGCCATGGCAGGGTCATTGAGACATCAGTCTGATTAACCAGGCATGTGTGAGGCTGCAGACCAGGAGAAACTCCTGTCCTGCCTTTCCAGAAGATGATGGTAACTCTCAAAGTGTGTAATTCCCACACAGAGGGGAGGAGATTTCACTGTCTGCAGTAATGCTCTCACTAAACCTGGGCCTGTCTTTCCTCTGATCATGCCCCATGCCTGGAACAGACTTGCCAGTCTTTTGCTGTATCTCTATTGACACTTCCCCCTCTTATAGACATGATACTCTATTGCAACATCAGATAGAGTTATTTGCCACCTGAAGACATTTCCAAATCTTACCCATTTGGCAATTCCCTTGGAGAAGGATGCTTGGGAACAGTCTCTGTAAAATCTATTAGCTGGGGTTCTCTTTACCTGGGATCAGGGAAGACCTGAGGATGGTGAGCTCCCCTTTCAGGCTCGGCAGGCTTTCCAAGTACAGCTGAATCTCACTTCGGATGAATGCCACGTCCTGTGTAGGAAGTGTTTGCTCTTCACTTCGAGGTTCAGCCATCTGTAGGTTTTCACAATCAGATGCCACCTGTAAATCCTCGAATTCAAACTGGTAGACTGCTGTAAAGAGATGGTCTATATATACTTTCATTAAGTCTTTTCTTAAGGTAGGGAGAATAACTTTAATGATGCTTAGGTCTTTTTCATCCAGTCTTTGTTTGATGGTGTACAAAGCAGCAGCTGTGGTCAGAGCACGTACCACCTCCAGTCTTTTCTTCAGACTCTGAACCTCTCTCAGAGCTGGAAGCAAGGACTCTTGTTTACTGTTCCTTTCACTCCCCTGCTTCTGGCAACACATGACATAAACAAATGGAGCAGGGATGGAAGAGCATTTTTCAATAGTTTCCAGCGTGTTACGTAGTAAACCTTGGATGTTGCTCTGCAAGTTGGCTGGTAGGCTGAACAGATCTAACAGTACTGCTTCCACCATGTTCCAGGATATTTAAAGATTCCTACAACTGCCACGTAGTCAGTACCAAAACATGAAAAACAAACAAAAAGGCAAGACGGCATCATTAGTCCAAACACAGAATTATGTTATTAAGGCAATGCATTCAGTGATACTGTGTAGAGAAGGTGGCATAGCAGTAATTACCATCTTAGGATTTCCTCACTGCATCAGAAGAAATTGCATCAGAAGAAAAGTAGCGGAAATGGGAATTATCATGTATTTATTTAAGTATTTAGGTATTCCCCTATCACCCTGCCTACCTCAGGTTTTTCCCAGGTCAGGGATGATAAAAGGTTAGTACGTAACATTAGATTTATTGAATCAATTAACCCACATTAGCCTAATGGATCTTCTTGACCTCTGACTGTTGGGCCCTTCTCCAGCTCCCATGAGGCGGTGGAACCACATACAGAGGTCCCTCAGCTTGCTGGGACTGGAGGATTTTCTGTAACAATTTTTTTGGAGGCATTTTACACACTTCTTATTGAGGTGGGGCTCATGTTTGCTACCCCTCCTGGCAGCAGGGTTGAGCACAATGACACCTTTCCCACAGGCCTTCACAAGACTTTTTGCACTTCTTCCTTTTGCGTTACCAAAAGTACTGACTTTCTAATTTCTGACTTCTGTGTGGAGGGGCACATGATCGGTACAGTTCTTCTTTTCAACACGCACAGGAACTCAGCACAGGTTACTGAAACTTTACCTAGTAACACAGGAAGCACACAGAACTAAATGAAAATAATATAATACCGTGCACAACTTCCTGCCTCAGTTTTTTCACTATGGTAGCTGCGCTCTGCTCTGGTATCAAGACATGTTAAGCTTATCCAAAATCATCCTGTAGTTCACAGCTTGTCTTGTGGCCTATGGTGTAATTCCAGTTTTGGTGGGTTTTGGGGTTTTTTTTCCTTTTCTAGACTTTGTTGATGCAAGCCCAGCTAGGCTGCCTACCTGTGGAAACTTCTCCATCATTGTCTCTTCCTCTCTCTGTTGCTATAGGAGCCTATTTTACATATCCTCTAGGAAGTGTCTTATTTTCTTTTCTCTGTCTGTGATAATTTTTCCGTTTCCAGTGCAAGCCTCCAGAGGTCTAGAACAAGACTAGATCCCTTTGCTTTGGGAACCTTGAACAGACGGCTATTCAGATTTCATGACTAAACACGGTTCTTGATCTAGGAGGAATACATGCAGCTTTATCATCAGTTGTAAGACCCCATAATCATTTAGAGTATTCCTTAACACCACTGTTGTTTTGCACAGTAACAAATTGTGCATGAATATTAATTTTTTTGCGGGAAAAATAATATCTTTGCAGGAATAAAGGACTTGAGAATCTTTTAAGTCTTTGAAATCAATGCTCTGCTACCAGAACTATCTGTATCAGATAACGCCTGGCACTATTTTCCTGCCCCAAGCCCTCGTTCTCCTGTAACTGCATGCATGCTCTGGCTTCACACCACTTCATTATCCTGCAAAAATACTGCTTCTGTGTGCACTTGCGGCCTACTGCTATGGCGGACTTGGTGTCCTCCTTGGCATTTCATGGTTGACAATGGATTCCCAGAGTTTCTACACTCAAATGAGAGGTCAAAGACCTTTCTGGTTTTAATGGATCGTTTATTTGGAGTAGGTTTTACAGAAAACATTCTGTATTTTCTTCATTGTTCTTTCCTCCAGATTGGAAGAAAAATAATCCTGACCGAAAACGATGTTTTCCTTTCTGCGAGTTGAATGCTTACAAAGGTTAATTAGTGACTATCAAAACAGGTGAACTAAAAGTATCAAAACATGACAGCAGATAAAAGCATCTGCCAAGGAATTTATGACTCTTGATTTTGCTCAAAGTATTATTTACACACAGCTGATAACAGATTTCAGAGAAAACAGCTTGCTGAGGAAACAGTGTTGAAACAGACTCATGTCAAAGACCATGACTTGGGAAATCAGCGTATTTCCTTCCCTACCCTGACACTCTCTGTGGGAGGCCTGTAAGAATACGACATGATCCCAATCCAGGTACAGCAAACAGCCCCAGCAAAGACAGTACAACAGAGGGGTGTAGTGGAAAAACAGATTATTCCTGCACTTCAGATATGTTAGTAGTGGAAGGTAAGTAGAGTTCATTGCTGTCCTCTTACTTCCCCAGAAGAATACCACCAAAGAAAGGGTAGAAGTAAAGTGTTTGTGGAGGGAGAGGTAATTGCCTGCATTGTTATTGTTGTGTGTGTATTGCAAAAAGTCCACAGGAACAATTATTGGGATATACACAAAGAAACAATGGGGCTGATTCACCCTGGTATCCTTCCAGTTTTGCACCACAGAGTCCTACTGAGGTCACTGGTGTCAGAAGTAAATTTGCTTACAGTCATAGTAAAATTTTTTTACTGCTTTCTAAGTCCCCCAAACAAAACCCTTCTCAAAATACAGGCTTGCCAAGCACAGCAATGTTTTAGCTTATGAGAAATTCATTCATGGTTACTCAGGTTTTAAGTAACATGCTGTACAGACCCAGTGTTCCACAGAAAGTCTCACTGCATGTAACCGCATCAGGAAAGAACAAGTGCATTTATTAAGGAGTTGTTCATTTCAGTACACAATGCAGGGCAAATACTTGCACAACCTTGAAGCCAAGGCCACCCATTAGCTGTTTCGTTCACTCTCTGAAACTCTGTCAGTACAAACATTTGGAGGGTAAAAAGATTCTCTTGCACAGACATCAAGAAAAAGAAAATCAAAGAAAATGATAGACAACGAGAAGAAAGGAGAGGTGAGGAGGTTAACAAGAGTGAAAAGGAGAAAGGCAAAGTGAATACAGAAAAGAAACAATGAAGGAAATAAAACCAGGCTGCAGAGAAGAGATAGCTCAAGGTAGAAAAAAGATCCAAAAAGCAATTTTCAAAAACCCCAGAAATCTAATTCTAACAGCTCACTGTTGGTCATGACAAGATTGCTGGCAATTTCCTGCACCTTTGAATCCTACTGGTCACCTTATCTTCTTAGAAAAACTCAGAAAACTGACATCGTTTTGGGAAAAATAAAAAGGCAAGAAATATTTAACATCTGCCAGAGAGAGATGCCCAGAGAAAGAAAACAGGTCATTAAAGCAGCCTAAATGAACAGGGATAAGAGCACATCTGTAATAAAATTTCAACAACAGCGAAGACAAAAAGTGGGGAAAAAAAAAGAAATATGTAAAAACCTCTTAAACAGGATTAAAATAAAACATTCTGCCTCTCTTAACCTAGGGGTATTTAGGCAAGGTTGAAGAAACAGAAATCAGCACTTACAATGAAAATATTGAACTACATGCAGTTTTCATAAACAAAGTTTAAAACACAGGGATTTACTTACACAGGTAGAGAATCCTTTTAAACTCTCGAAAGATATCATCTGATATAAACACACATTACCAGATTTATATATATCGCTTCTCACTGTCAGTCTTGCAGTTGATTTGTACAAGATGGAAATTCCTATTCTAGTTAAGATTGGAGTGGGAACCTGTATTTCTTCGTTATGATGAGACCCTGCTTTGTTGCTGTCAGTATCCACAGGAAATAACAAACTGTACCGAAAGGCACCAACATAATTAAGTGCCTGGGTAGCATTAAACCCGGAAGCAGCATTAACCCTGTCATGTAACTTGCGGCTGTAATCATACGTCCTAATGCATCAGCTTTGCACAACCTCAAACAGATTCAGAAATGTACAGCATAGCAAAACAGAACAAGAACACAAGGAAGTTTAAGGGAAACTTGTGCAGACTGAAAGAGTTTCCTTTTCTGAGCTGTAACTGCCTGTTCCAGTGAAGAATTTGGCAGTCAGTCAAGAAAAAGTATATTCAGAAGGACCCAGATAGAGAGGTTATGAGACGCCACATGAGGATGCCGATTTCTCCTCGGAGCAGTCAGAAATTTCGCAGAGCTCTGTAAAAAAGTCTGAATGTTTTGACAGGAAAATGCAAAGGTCAAAAGGCAAGTGAAGGAATTAGGGATTTGTACCAAGGTTTGTCCAAGAATCATATGATGATAAATACGTTTTCTCAACTGTGCTAAAATCAGTCATGACAGTTAAGGATATGACAACTAAAGGACAAGAAAAAAAAAAAGGTATTTTTTTCATGAACAGAGGAATTAATAAAATCAAATTTCCTGTGAATCGGTGTCCTATGTCCCCTGTTCCTCCCTTCCCTTCACCCCCAGTAAACCTACATTTCTGCCAGGTCCAGAACGCACCTTGGGAGTCCCCCACCATTTCCCCTCCTGCTTTTCCTTCCAGCATATGTGGGGCAGAGGGAGGAGAGCTGAATCCTCCTGGCTCTCCCTCCCAAAGGGAACTGATGCGGGTATCTTGTCCTTCCCAACTCAGACACCTATTTTCATGAAGTTTGCAGAAATCAGCTATCTCTGAGGCTTTCCACCCCACTGTCAAATGTGTCTGAACTAGATCATTAAAAATTAACAGGGGGACTTGATGGAGAGAGACCAACACAACCATTTTCTTTTCTTCAACCAGACTAAGAAAAAATAATTACTGGGGTTATTTTTGGTGCAGAATGCTGAGAAAGGATAAGGAGAAGGTCAGAAAATATCCAGGATACAAAACAATATTGAAAAATGACAAATTGGTATTATGTTTCCAGCTGAAGTATTATATTCAGCTCCTGCCATTTCAAAAAAAGGGATGAAATAAACAGATTGTATGCAGAGATGAGCAAGTAAATTATAAAAATTGTGGGATTTAGGGTTAAAATTCCTTAACCTGGAGTTTGGTGGAATACGAGTGGGCACGAGACAAGTCCACGGCTATAAAACAGGGCACAGCGTAGAGCAGGAGAAACTGGGCCACGTTACTTCTTCCTCGTAACCCAATGGTGCTCAGCAAAACTTAGGTTCTCTGCAGCGTATATCAAACACTAACAAATTATGACAGAAAATGCTGTTTAATACAATGAATTAGGTAACTCGGGGAACTTGGAAGCGAACAAAAGCCAAGCAAAATTGTCTCAGCCACAGGGCGAGCCAGGCCACACTACGACTATGGGACCCACCGCGAAGCACCCACCCACTCCTGACAGGATGAGTTGTTCCCTCCGTTTTTCCTCCGTCTCCTGCCGGGGACAGCCTCCCCTCCCCGCCCCTCTCCCCGCTCTCTGTGCCCCTTAGCCGTCGCGAACGGCCGCGCTCCCCTCACGCCGCCTCCGCCGCTCGCCTTCCCTCGCTGAAGTTCTCCGACGCTCCCTAAGCCCCGCACGCCGCGCCGCGGGCTGGCCCTTGGCCGACGCTCCCTGGCCCTTGGCGGCCGCCGCTCGCGCCGCGGTTTGGGCGGGAAGGGGCGGGAAGGGGCGGCCGTTGTAGTCACCCCCCCCTGAGGCGGTGCGACTGCGTGAGGGGGTGGCCGGCGCTGCTCGCCCTCCTCGCCCAGTGGCGGCGGGGTTGGTGGTGGAGGGCGGTGGCCTCGTCGTGCTAGGGCGCCTGGCTCTGCTCTGTTCGCGTTTCAGTGCCTTTGGAGGGTTTGGGACTGTGTGCCGCAGGGGCAGGCCTGCTTCGTGTTGGGGTGCGTGGAGTGCTTGAGCGGGATGGAGGGGAGAAGTGAGGGGTGCCAGCACAACCGTTGCAACAGCCCTAAACAGAAAATGATAGGTGCGGTTTCCTCGTCAAGACTACCAAGCTCCAGGCACGGTTCGTGGATCATCTGAGTGCCACTTAATATGTTGGGCCTGAAGATGCACTTGTGCCAGACTCATTGCATTTTCTTGAGAGTTCAGTGTCACTTTATGTAACAATACAGATGTTCTTCATTAACTTACTCTATCCGAAGTGATACAAAAATAGTACGAAATATTTTCTAATCACTGTGGAGGGGATCTTTACAGTGATACTAGTTTGTGACTTTCAGTGTGGCAGCTTTCTCAACATTGTTTATCTTACATTAAGGATAGTTTAATAGTTAATATAGCAGGCAGTTGCAGTATGGTAACTGCAATAACGTAAATACTCGGGCTAAATATGAGAGCATGCTCTCATGCATTTAAGATGCTCTTAAAATGATTTTAAGAGCTATGACTGTATTCACAAACTGAGGATCTGACCTGTGGAGAAGCCAGAAGAACACTGCAATACTTTATTTTATAAAACTCTGCATGAAAGTGTTCTAATTCTCGATCATTTTCTTTGAGCATCCACCCATCAGTAACCTGTTCCTGTAAATAAAAAATGAACCGAATGAAATAATGGAATGATCTGGGATGCCGTAGGAAAGGCCTTAATACTGTTCTCTTTCATTAACAGTTAGGAATTAAATAGGATGGTGATAAAAGAATTCAATTCTTTTTTATGTCCTTATAGTTCTGCACTTTTGCCTAAAATGGCCAAACAAAATTCTCCATCACTAATTGAAGTTGTAAAACAGGTTGCAGAGCAGCAGCATTCACAAGCATCAGAGATAGAAAAAAGCAAAACAGTTCTTTTCCAATTGCAGGTAATAAGCCTTGCTTGGAGTAGTTTAATTCGTTTAATTTTTTCATTAGGTGAGGAAGTATTCCTATGAACAAGAGAAGCTGATGGTACTTCATTTTTTCTGGGTGTTTGCATTTAAGTGTAAGGTAGCTGTTCTATTCCTGTCTGTGACATTTAGGCTTAGCCAAAACTATGTATGTGTATTGTTATTTGTAAGGCTGCAACATAGCTAAGACTTCATTAGAGCAGGTTATAGCAGAAGCTTTTATTTTTTATTTGGAAGACACCAAAACAAAAGAAACCCCAAAAAACACTGAGATAGCAAAAGTTAGAGCTCTTTGAATTTTTCATAGTGATTTCCTGAGAAATTAATGGAAAAAACATATTTTAAAAGCATCCTTTTGGGCAGAATTTCACCAGACTCTCATTTTTTTGTAGCATCTTTTTCATACAAAATACTTTTTTCTGTGTGTTTGAAGTGGGTGTCCTAAATAGTCATTAAATACTGGTTTTATTTAGTAGTATTTTGTAGAACACTGGATACATGTAGTTTTCCTGAAGACTATGTAATCATTTCTGTTCTAATATCTCACACAAATTATTAAGATTTCAATTATTATTTAACCTTTGAGATCAAATTTCTATTGAGAGGCTTACATTTAAGTCAGAGGAAAGACACAATAGCATTCAGCCGTTTCTGAGCATGGGAGAATGCAAACAGAAATAGTAGAGTTCCAATTATAACGTGTGAATAGCCCTGCAACTGGAATAATTGGGGTTTAAAATTTTGTACAAAGATAACTTCTCTGAAGGAGCAGTGAAAACTTTTATTGCTTAGGAATGTCAATTGACTGGCCACACCTTGCAAGAAGCTTTCTCCTAATTATATACCATCCCATAATTTAGTATGATGATGCTGCAACAATTAATTTGTGATCAAACAACTTAAACAAGGGTACCTGTTTTCAAAAAAACCCACGGAACTTTAGAGCCCTAGGTAATTAAGTTAGCTCATTTGTTTTCTTCCTCTTCCACACCTTTTCCTTTTCCTTTAAAAAAAGCCCAAACCCTAGGAAATTCCATACAAACATTAATGTTAGCAGAACAGCAAAGTTAAATAATTTGGAACTTAAAGTCAGAATGCAGAACTGCTTTTTCATCTTTACGTCTATTCCCATGTGTGCATGTCACAGAAGACATGGAAAACAGTAATTTCCTTTCCAAAATTGAAGATCTTTGCCATTAAGATCTTTTACTTTCCTGTCCTCAGTAAATGGTGGCTGGCAGTGCTACAAATCCTGCTAAAACCATAGCCCAAGATTTCCAAATTAAAAGTTAGGCAGAAACTTTGTTCTTAACAGTTAATAATGTCTTAATCTGTTCAAGACATTGAGTAAGAGATTTCATAGCACTCGTGATGCTTCCATTAGGGAAAAGATAATAGGTGACATAAATCACGATGCTAATTCTCTCACTTAATGCACTACTGTTGGCTGTTACGTTGGGTGGGATTCATCATAGCTTACATCACCTACAAGTCAGACGTTAAGCCTGTATTAGTCATCTAGGCTCCCTCGGTAGTCATCAGAGAGAGAGAAACATTTCTGAGGCAGCAATTCAGCCCTCCCATCTTAGATTTACATGTAGATGTGGTGCTTAGGGACATGGCTTAGTGGTGGACTTGGCAGTGTTAGGTTTACGGTTGGACTCGATGACCTCAAAGGTCTTTTCCAACCTAAACGATTCTATGATTCCACAATTTCTTATGATGTGTTGAAGTACTACTCCCTGGAGTTCTTCACTTCTCATCAGTGAGAAGATGTAGAGGCCTTTTTAGGACTAGATGCGTATTTCTTAGGGGGTTAAAAATAGCTGGGATTAATCCTACTCTCAAATACTACTGTGATGAAGGCGGGATTAAAAACGTCAGACAGGCTAGTTAAGCTCCATCACCTCAAACACCCATCTGTGTGTTTGTGTGGGTTTGTAAGTGATTTTTGGCATCATTAGTTATTTTTAGTCTGATTAGGACTTAACCAGATTTCAGCTGTAAACAAACATTAGGATTGGGTTTGATCTGCCACGTCCTATGTATCTTGCAAATACGAGGAATTTAAGGTAATTTCAAGGATACTTTATTTCATATTTTAGACTCAGTCTAAGGGGAGAAGTCTAAGATAGTATTCTTGCATTGTGCCTCTAAGGTGATGATTTTAGGAAATGGAACTCTAATTACCTTCCATTCAAGCCACATTAAACAAGTGAAAAAGAAGACTCTGTTGAATAAATATAAATTACAGTGTTTAACTAGATACCTAATATCCTCTCAAAAATGTTCTTAAGTGAACACTGAAATATTTTACAGGCAAAGTTTCAGCAACTAGAAAAAGAGATGGATTCTATTCTGTTAGAAACGAAGATGACAGAAAGGGAAATATATCTGCAAGATGATGCCATAGAAGTGACAAAATATCACTGTGAAAATCTGGAGGCCCAAGTCAGAGCCCTATATTCTGAAAATTTAAAGCTGAGGCATGATGCAGAAACAGTACAAGAAGAGTTTGAGATGACATTTGCAAGAAATAATGAATATCGGGAAAAAATAAAGGCTCATAAACATCTCTTTTGGGAGACGGAAAGTAAAATGCCAGTTATGATTCAGCTTGCTAAAAAGAAAGCTGTTGTTAAAGAATTAAAGGCAAAGAAAGAGGAGTTAATGCGTGATCTCCAGAATCCACAAGGATCTGTTGTAAAACAAGTGCAGGTACTATATTTCCTCTTTGATTCTTTTCCTTTTGTGTGAAATAATTTTGACATAGTTCAGCTAATATGATTATTTTGCCTAATATGTTTACAGTTCATGAGCAACAGACTATGGGGAATATAGATAATTTATAATTCTACATTAATTGAAGAAATTTTGACTTCAGTATGCAGTAAAAAAAATCATCATCCATTGTTATCTGCATATTATTGTAAAAGTCAGGTTCATTCTATGTGATTGAATGAACTCAGCTATGAAAAAAATTACAGAGCTGTAAATTAAACTATATCATTGCCAAACTATTTGTGGGCTTCTTTGTGTTGTTGGATAAACTTACACAGACACTTTTCAGAATTCTGTGCAACATTGCCATATTGTTACATTTTTCATGTAAGAGCACGGTATTCTTTTAACTTTGCTGTCAGGTAACAAACTACAGTTGAGCTGTTTGCCAACAGGAGGTAGATTTGATGAGACGGTGATAGAAAGAAGGAGAGAGGAAAAATATATTTGTTTTGGTATTCTAGTCTAACACTGTTGTTTTTACTTGACCCTAATTGCAGTACTTATTAAAAACTACCATGTAAGAATTTTTCACCACAAAACTTCACCAATATATGAACAAACACAAGTATGAAATTGAAATGGGGTCACAGATTTCAACTCTGATGCAACTTGCGTTATTGAAAATCTGGTGTTACTCTATTCACGTAAATTGATGAAAATTTGGTTGTACAAGCAAATCTTTAAATACTGATAAATAAAGACTCATTAACATTGTATTTCCCTATGAGAACGAAAAATCTATCTCAAATATTGCATTAAATGTTCTTTGATTTTGCAATAAATTACATTTTAAACAAAATTAAGACCACCAAAATGAGTTTAAATTCCTGTATTGTTGTAGTTATTTGCATATTTCAGATTGAGAGTGTATCTTCTTAAGTATCTAAAGCCATGTTATAAATTATTTTAATTATTTTAATTACAATTCTTAAATTATTACTTTATTATTATTTTAATGTGAAATTGTTTATTGTAGATCTTTATCTCATCTCTGTTAATGAAGTGAGACTGTTAAGATGTGACATTTTTAATAAGTTTAATAGATGTACTGTGCAACTTTTTAAGGAGGCGGTTTCTGTATCTTGACATATCTGCAGGAAGAAATTACGCTTTTAAAAAGGGAAATCACAACATTGAAAGAGTTCATCAATAAAAAATCAGATTTTCTGGAAGAAGAGAAAAAAATGCATGCTAAGCTTAGAAAAGAAATTGAGGTGAGTCATTTGAATAAAATATAATTACAGTTCTCCTGACAGAACATAGGTAGTGCAAATGAAGTTTGAAGTACTTTATACACCATTGCTGGCCATACATTATTCAAGTATATACAGTAACTATGCTACTTTAAGTTCTTGATACTGATAGTCTTTCTAAAATTCAGAATGCAATTGCTATCATGAGAAAAATTTAAGTTAAGAACATTTTTTCTTAAGTCTTTTAAGAAGGAGTTCAGCTGTGAACTTTTGGAATGATGTCCTGAAAAGAAAGAGGTTGCTGAATGGTAGTAAAGCAAAATGCAGGCTTTTTTATTTCTGTAACACTTTTGAATTACTTTAAATTTCAGTGCTGACTTGATTATTCATGACTTGTCTCATGGTTCCTGATAACTCATCAATGGGAGAATCAATTGCACCAAGAAAATGGACTTCCCATGAATCTCCCTAATTTGAGCTGACATTAAATTAGGGATAACACAGCAGCTCCTAATTAGCTGTCAAGATAAAATTCTGATAAATAGTTAAAAGCTTCTCTTTTTAAATAATTGAACTATATTTTTACATTTTGTTCCTTACTAAAATACTTTGTATGTCTAGATAGTTTTTAGTTTGGAAGTGTCACGTAATTTATCTTGTTAGTTCAAATAAATGCCACAAAATTTAATGAGCAAAGCTTGATAATATAAAGATTAACTGATCTAAGGTTAGCTCTATTGCCCATTGTAAAATCTAGGAGGAAAAAAGAATCATTTTTCATGTGATAGGGAACAACAGAGATTTTTTAAACTGAAAAGCGAAACACAGCCACTTTAGAATAGGTCTATGCCATTCAGCATCTGAGAAAATACTTTATCATCAAGGCAACATCCTCCTAAGAAGGTTCTCTAAACCCAAAGTGTAATTAGGCAGCCTAAAAATAATGTTCTGTTCTGTTATCGAAATCAATTTAATTAAATAGTGAAGGTTAACCTGTTCTTCAGTTGTTTGGATTATACGATCTTCTTGTCTCAGAAGGAAGCAGGTGTAAAAATGGAATCTTTCAGGGTATTATTTTCTATTAAGAGCTCTCCGGAAAACAATCTGATTTTTAATATAAAAACTGAGAGCGGGCAGGCAGAGACATTAATACCCAGCAGTCTTCAGCACAACTCAGGAAAGAATACGCAAGCCAAGCATGGGAATAAAGTGAGATACTAGTCACATGGATGAGGTTCCATTGAGCTGCAGTGGTGGGATTCAGCTACAGACTGCCGACACCTAAAAGTGGTTGTTTGAATGCAGGTGACTACACAGGAGTCAGACATGTTCCCATCACTGGAGGTGTAGTCAGTGCAGCTGATGTATTCTAGAGATCAATTCAGCTGGCCATATGTAGGGTGAGCTGTATAATCTGATCTTTCTAGACTTTAGAGTGTGCATTGGCTAAATTTCTATTGATCAAAACGGGAATGTAGACGTCTAGGTCACACATACACCTCTAAAGGTGTCTTAATCTGCAGACTGACCTCACCTCAAGACTTCAGTGCTTGTCACAGGACTTTTACATATTGCATGGGTTCTCAGCTTCTAGCACTGCATGGGCCAAAAGTAACTGGCCTCCTTATAACCTCATGAAGTTCAACAAGGCCAAGTGCAAGGTCCTGCATCTAGGTTGGGGCAATCCCCAATATCAATACAGACTGGGTGATTAATTGATTGAGAGCAGCCCTGTAGAGAAGGACTTGGGGATATTGGTAGATGAAAAGCTGGACATGAGCTGGCAATGTGTGCTTGCAGCCCAGAAAGCCAACTGTATCCTGGGCTGCATCCAAAGCAGCGTGGCCAGCAGGTTGAGGGAGGTGATTCTCCCCCTCTACTCCGCTCTTGTGAGACCCCACCTGGAGTACTGCGTCCAGCTCTGGAGTCCCCAGCACAAGAGACATGGACCAGGTCCAGAGGAGGACCACGAAAATGGTCAGAGGGCTGGAGCATCTCTCCTATGAAGAAAGTCAGAGAGTTGGGGTTGTTCAGCCTGGAGAAGAGAAGGCTTCGGGGAGACCTTGTTGCGGCTTTTGAATATATAAAGGGGGCTTGTACAAAAGACAGAGAAAGACTTTTTCCCAGGGCCTGTAGTGACAGGACAAGGGGCAACGGTTTTAAATGTTTGAAAGAGGGTAGGTCTGGATTGGACATAAGGAAGATTTTTTTTACGATGAGGGTGGTGAGACACTTCAATAGGTTGCCCAGAGAAGTTGTCATCATTGCAAATGTTCAAGGCCAGGTTGGACGGGGCTTTGAGCAACCTGATCTAGTGAAAGATGTCCCTACCCGTGACAGGGGGTTGGGCTAGATGATCTTTGAAGATCCCTTCCAACCGAAACCATTCTGTGATTCTATGATTCATAAATTTGCAAAGAGTATGTGAGCTCCCCGGTTTCTGAGCCTCCAGATACAAGCAAGTCATTGCATCTAATGAATGAGTTTGCTGTTGCTGTAGGACTTCTGGAGCCTTGATTCAGCAATGATTTTAAGCACTTGTCTAAGTCTGCCCCTATACAGCCCCATACTTAAATGCCTACAGAATTCCTGTTGAAGCCTCGTTAATGGCTAAGCTGGCACTCAAACAGAATGGACTGACTCTCACAGCCCTGGTGCTCCCACTTTGCCTCAGTATTATTTCTGGTTCCCCACAAAGATTTCCCCAACTAAGCACATAGTGCAGGAATGTAATTCAGAGTGCCTTTCTAAAGCAGCTGAATTTCGGACAGTTAAAAATTATTGACTAAATGTCTTTCTGCGAGGAAATTTGTGCCTAAGCTTCATTTTTTCCAAGGAAAGTCGGTGATCTGACATTGCTAATTAATAAACCCTACAATTAATTCATAACTGGGATGCTTCTCATCAGGCAGGGTACTTCTGATGGACTTTTAAGGCAGCTTGTAGACCTTGTCCCACTCCCTTTCCTGAGCACCAGCCCCACCACCCATCTCTTGAAGAGCAGAGCCTGTTCCCAGCCTTGGACAGGGATGTCAAGAATAAATCAGGGTGGTTACCTGTATAGGGACAAGGCTTCAGTCATAAAGACTAACTCAAGACATCCACAAATAATAGAAAAAAGGTTGTTATGTAAAAATAATATAAAAAAGAAAGTTCAAAAGACTGTCTATTCCCCTGCTGCCCTCTTTCACCCACATCAGTGTGCGGCTATATTATTCTTGGCAGATGCTTGTCTATCCTGTCCTTGAAGGATCCCAGTGGTGGAGATTCCACGAGTGCCCAGACCATTTTTTCTAATGGTTAACTTATATGTACACAAGGCCCAGTAAAAAGAGCAATGTTCTCCCTCCCCTCTGTCCAGTAAGCGTATTAGTGCTCCCTGCCTCAGCAGATGTGCCAGACAGTTCCCAATAATGATGCTAGAGACACAGTTCAAAAAAAAGCAGATAATACTGATCACAGATGTTTCAGTGTCATACAACACAGTCCTAGTGACATCCAGATCCTGCAAGCACTCATTCAGATGAGTGAATCTGACAGTATCCCTTGCAAAGTTGTGAAGGATTATAGTGGAGAGCCAGGCAACATGAAGAAGGACAACCCGTCAACAGTAAAAGAAGGCAGTGTAATTTATAAAACATTAGTGAGGGAGGGAGGGAGGGAGTTATACATGGAATTTAGGCAGCAAGTCACTGGCAATGCTGTAGTGCTGATGCAGCTGTA
The DNA here is from genome assembly GCF_965638725.1 of Aptenodytes patagonicus. NCBI lineage: Eukaryota > Metazoa > Chordata > Aves > Sphenisciformes > Spheniscidae > Aptenodytes > Aptenodytes patagonicus. The sequence goes on along the minus strand of NC_134949.1, from coordinate 194,155,551 downwards.
TACCATCATGTGTATGTTAAATGCAGTGTAATAATGTTTCAATAAGCAGATGCAAGAATAATTATACACTACCACTCATATGCCATTCAAACTAGGGTAAGTAAGCCCAAATTTTCATTACGTGAATTCCCATTATTTCCATTTTTATTATAATGAATGTTTCATGCTTTTACACATCAGAATGCAAATCTTCAGAGGGTTGTCTGCAGCAGCCATTCTTCACGTAAGGTAGCAATGAGGGCAAAATTGATGCAGTACTGCATTGTCACAGTATTGCCTTTCTAAGAAAAACATACCTTTTTAAGTGCAGTGCAACAGCGAAGGTGCTACTACAGCCATCTAGGTTACCTTATTTGTATTCTAATTTATACCCAAACATACTTGTCAAAGAATGAAGATTTCTTCCTTTCTCACCTCTCACTCTGGAGCCTGAAATCTTCCATGTACAGAGTGTTGCCACAGCTGTGAGATGCTGACTCTTTGGGTGGGATTTACTGTGTTAAATTTTAGACATCTACAGAGCAGATAGCCACACTGAACTCCTCATTTAAGCTCTTAGTGGGACAGAGCTTTTCCTTCCCTTAGTGGGAAAGAGAGGCATGATTCATATTGTCCTAAAGCAGATATCTGAAATAAGTCAGATGAATTGCTTCCTAGATGTCTGTGCCTCTTCAGTAGCTATAAAGTGAACATGGAATGACTTGGCCAAATGTCAGAATCTTCACTTAGACAGAGTTAGGTGAGCTGAACCCACCTCTGTAAATAGTTTTACTTGAAAGAAATTTTGAAGTGAATTTTATTCTCTTTTATTAGGTACAGAATAAAAGATTCGATGCTATTCTAAAACGTTTGCATTGCCAACTGAACAAACTCCATTCAAATAAAAGACAATGGCACTGGAACGTTCAGCAGTTGGAGAAGAAGGCAGCAGAACTAAGAAAGTGTCTTGGAGTAGTGGAGTTACAAAGTAGCATATAAAACAAACCTAACAAAGCTACAATGTGGGTAATCTTTTCCAGACAGAGGAGCGCTTTTTCTGGAAATGCAACAAATAGTAAATAGCCCGATAGCTGGGCCAGGGCTCAGTGACTTCTTTCTTTTTAAAGTTTTTCTCCCTTTCATTCTGTGGCCTAAACTAGGCTGTGCTCAATCTGTAATGCTTTGGAATAACTTTGCTTTTTTTTACTGTAGCCAGAGGCTGTTCAGGAAGGAAGTTATTAACATTTCCAGGTGTTTTCAAAACATGTGCCAATTTTATCTAAAAAGTCATTTGAAGTCAACCAAATAAGATTTGAGGAGTTCCTTTTTATTTCATTGATCTCTGAAGTTTGAGATCTACATTGTTTTTCCTACAGTGAAATTAGCATCAGTGTATATTTGCATTCTTGAGATACCAAAATTCCAGACCTTTTATCCACATCCCTTATTATTGCAACCTACTAAGGAACTCTGAAAGCTCCGATGGCCTGTATTTTGCTGTGTGGGAAATTCATATAGACGATGTTACAGCCTGTTTGCCCTGTATCTGCCAGGATGTCCTAGCGTGGGGGACGAGGAGGACATAGGCTGTCCAGCTATAAAAGGCTTAGGAACAAGTACACTCGGAACTGGGCTTCAAATAACCTGACTTCAACTGGTCTAATATATGTTAGCCAAGAGGAATGAGTAGGTAAAAAGAGTACTACATCTGGACAGCTTTTAAAATGGAACAACTCACCCTCTAGAAATAGGAATGCATTATAGATGATGGATTATAGAGGAACTTACTCTGTAGAGGATCTTAACTAACTAGTACTAGCCATCTAACATCTAAGTGCTTAATGTTCGGTCAGATGATTCTTAACATAAATGACAGCCTAGTGAAAATTCTTGTTAAAATAGTAGTGAACAGTAGACATTTTTCTTTGCCTTCTTTTTATTATGTGCTTGGCATTTGAGGAATTTACAGTACTTTCTCTATTCTTACACCTAAGGTAATAGTTCTGACTGGACATAACCTGTAGCATTTATCTGTTCTATGGAAGTAGCTTTTTATTTGAGGTGTTGCCTTGAATAATTTAGATTTATCTTTACTCCTGAATATAAAATGAAGATTTAAGCAAATTGAGTATTTACTGTGGAAAATGTTAAACTGCCTATATATTGTTAGCTTAGGAAAGCAAAGTTTAAAATGCAATACTGTTGTTATTTGTGTTAGAACATTCATATATTCATGTACATTTACATTTCCCTTAATATGTTATTTCACTTAATATAAAGTTATTTTAAGCAATATGCCTACTCATGAAGGCTCTCTCTCAACATTGTTAGACTCTCAAGTTTGTTTGGCTTGGTCTTTTTCCTTTGCAATATTATCAACCAGGCTACTTTCATTAAAACAATAATGTAGAAATGAAAACCTCAATATCCTATGCTATAGTAACAGTAATGTGATACGAATTATTTGCTGGGTTAAAACTTTTCTAGCCTAATTTATTTTAAAAGACGACAAAGACAGACATCTTAAAACTAACTCCTAATCTTAACTAACTTTCTGTTCCAAAGCGACTCACACATTCATTGCTCACGAGTCCAGAAAGCACCAACAGAACATTGAGTCTTATCAAGTATATAGTACATCACTGTAACATTACAACTGTTTATCCCCACACACAGAAAAACAGCTTGCATTTGATGCACGTGTATCTTGTAGAAAGGGATCCAGACTTGAAAAATTGGAGAATTTACTGTGTTATTGGTAGTTTCAGTGATTAACTGCTCTTCTTTTGTTTTGCATAATTTCTAATTTCAATTTATTCAGCCATCCAGTGAAATGACTGTACTTTATATCAGGTAGATTCTCTCCATAAAAATACTTATGCACTGTCTTCTTGCTGAATGAAATAGATCAAGCCTTCCAAAGTTATTGACTGTCAAATCTGACCAAGAGCTTTAGCTTAATGTATCCCCTCAAAAGTGGTACAGCATTCAAAATTCTCAGGGTGTTAAGACTGCATGCCCTTCAATGTGCCTTTTACCACTGATACTGTCTTGTTTTCATATTTAGTTTCTAATTATTTCTGAACCAGAACAATTAATGCATCAAGATATGTATTGTATCAGCTATGCAAATTACTTCAACCAAATTTATTTTGACACTTATTACCATGGTTATAATATCACACTTTAACCTTGCACTTTATTACCAATTGAAAACAACTCTAGCAAACAATCCAAACCTTCTCATGTAACAAAAATATCACACCTTTATTTTTCTTTTTGACCAATGGAGATGTTCATTATTACTTCTCTGGGTATTAGGGCAGTTTCTACGTTATCAACACACGTACAGCATGATTCACTCATACCAAGTAAATACCTTGGATCTACATTTTCCTTGTTCCTTTTCATAAATCTCAGTAAGTTTCAGTATGTCACATTACTTTTATGATTCTTTTGTACATGTTTTGAAATTCTTTAATATAATTTAATGAAGGTGAATACAAGAGCTGTGTGTAATACTCCTGTTAGTGCTATATGCAGAGGAAATGTTCCCTTCTCCTACACAGAGGCCTTCCTATCATCCAAGGCCTAAGTTGTCTAATACTCCTTTTTGCTCTGTACTTTGCAAGAGAGCTCATGTTCTTGCCTAAAGGGGCCCTTGACCCCTTCAAGGGATCTCAGCTATCAAAGGTGTATTCCTCCTTTTTCCTCAGTGTAAAACTTGCTTTTTCAATTTACATATTTAAATGGACTAAGCTTATCTCAATTGTGTCTCAAATATTCTGGTAACTACAAAGGATTCCCCTACATCTGGTAATAGCTGAACTCCATATCAAAAAGAGCCCTGGCCATTTGTGATTCCCTCCAATTCACGTCCCAGTTTTCCCAAGAAGAAACTCAGCTGTGCAGGCCAGAAAGGAGCTGCTGCATGGTTTTGCTGTATCCCCACATGAATGGTGGGAGCTTTGGAAATTAAAGTACACCTCTGCTTCTCAGCTTTCCTGCCACAAAATGTAGCTATAGTTCAAGTATTTAATGTGTGTCTGTGCTATGTATAACTGTTCTGCTCTCATTTAATTAAGAAATTATGCTAGAACTAAGTTTATCTTTAATTCCGTATCAAAGAAAAATACTAGTGTTGGCCATAATACCAGTACCTGTGGAATTCTACTATGAATACCCCCTTCATACGTTGGAGTTTCTTTAACAATTATCTGTGGAAATATGTTAGCTAGTCCTTAATCCATTTTACTTACGCTTTACTGACTATATAGAGTATGAACTCTTTAATGCAAATGTTGTTTAGTACAAAGTCCACCATGTTGCAAAAAGTCTGTTCCATCTCTGAAATTATTTGTTATAAGATACGGACTCTGACTGTTATTGTCATCCCGCATCACTGTCCTGGTTAAATGCCACAGTTATAATCTCTCATCCCACATAAACATACTATTTGTGTGTTTAACTCAACTGCCTTGAGACCTGAGTTGATTCATCTCCCATCTTTGAAGCTTTGATTGTCCTCAGTCCCCGCCAAACTTGTAGAAGTTTAGTCACTGAGTACACCTGAAATCTGTATTCAGTTGTTTCATGTGCTAAACACCACATTTTACAGGGTCAAATACATTTTGCACACTTCTGATTAAACAGAACTTTGTATCATACAATATTTACATATTTTCCCAGGTGCAGCATTCCAGATTTAGCATTCAATATTTAACAGATAATAAATATAAGAAAGGCATAAACATTTTACTAGTGGATTGCAGTTAATCGGGAGAAAACCTCATCTGGGAAAAAAACTCAGCTGAAACAAGGAAATATAAATTACTGCCTTCTCTAAACTATCAGCATTCTGTACAACATACAAAAAAAGAAATGTATGTAGCTTTTTATAAAAATGTCTAATTCCAACAAATCCTGGCAGCCTGCTGAGGCCGATTTTTCTTGGTACAACGTTGAACAGTAGTAGGTTGATCTCAGGGCATTTTTTTCCCTTAGCAAGCAAGCACAGACAGTAGGAGAATGATTTATGATTTTTGGGGAATAACTCAGTGAATGCACTTTGTGTTCTTATCACATGAGGCTCTCCCAGCTGCCGGTGGAGAAGCGTCCTGCCAAACCCCCATCAGTCACTTCCGAGGATGGGTGTGGGGCTAAGGGAGGAACTTCTGGCTTCAGCGCTCTGCAGGCAACTGCCCACTCTGAACAGCAAAACAGATAGCGAGCAGCAACGGACATGTAAATAAATAAGAGTGCGGAAAAACTTAACAACCAACAAGTCCTACCTACCGCTTAGCAAAAGTTTGAAGCACAGGAAACTGGATTTATTCCAACAATATGGTGTAAATAGTAGGGACATACTGGGGGAATTCCACACTCGACAGGGAAACAATACAGCCATTGGATCACGTCATGTCACGCAGCAGATGTACTGATGGGTGCTACAGGGAAGGATTTCCCCATGCTGTACGCTGATGCTCCACATGAAACCCTTTCACAAGAGCCAACAACCTCAGATGCTGAAGGAGAGGAAATACATCTGATAATACAGACGTACCTGTGAAGACCTTTGCTCTCATCAAGGCTACATGCAATACACAACAGAAGAGGGAAGGCGGGTTGGGGATAGACACCAATGTTGTGCTGCTTTGCCTCTGTTGCAGAGTTTGCTTTGGCCCTCAGGAGAGTTGCTTGCAGGGAGCCGTGTGCGTGAGTGTGACAGTAAGTAATGCATGCTATTCTACTATGGTTCATACATGATGCTTCAGAGGAAGAAGAAATCGTGGCCACACAGTGCATCGATGGTATGTCATGCTGCTGAGGGTAAAAAAAAACAACCTTTCAGAACTCTTACCCAATTTTCTGAAATGCATGAATATATCGTTATCGAAGTAATTATTAGATCCTTTGTTAAAATGTGGCTGCAGCATGTAGCTCTGAGTCATGTCGAGGCAGTGACTTCCTGAGGAATTCCAAGCAGTACTGAAATGTTTTTAATTGTCTACTTTGCAGGAGGCAAACACTTTTTCAGGGGCAGGGTTAAAGCAGTGCAATGAACTGCCTCAGAAACAGGGATCGAGCAAAACCAATTCACAGCCTGCTTAAAGTACCACACTCAATTCTTTCACTTGGCTTTTTCTAGCATTTAGAAGAAGCAACATGTAGCGACCTAACAAAATGAAGAAAAAAAATAAACCACAAACTGCAAAGGACAAAGCAAGATAAACAAACAAAATCTCTACCCTCCCTACCCCCAAAAAGAAAGATAATTGCACTGCACATTCCCCATCTGGGTGAAAGCAGACAGAGGAGACAGCTTTATCATGTCACTAAATATAATTCTCGTTGAAAATGGTTGCTACAATAATGAGCAAAGGACAGTGCTCTGTGTTGAACGGAGATTTCTCCTGTTAGGAAATTACATGGGTGTTTCTACATTTTGCAGTAGCTTTTTAGTTTAACATTGTCTAGTTTTACATAATTCAGTAAAATTGTCTCTAAATCTTTCCAAGGGCAGCAAGCTTCTTAATTTCTCATTTTACTATAAATACCGTATACCGTATAGGCAATATTAATTGACCAAATGTCACATAAAAGCTTCAATGTTTTTCTATCATCTACACATTGTATTAATTAACGTAATGTATCACTTGCAGTGTTTTCAACAGAATTATGAAGACTTTTCTGGAGCGGAACTAGCACCTACAGTTTGAAATGCAGGTGCTTTTTTCACCACTGACAATAAAGTCTAATAGTTCCCTCTAGTGGTGAAATGTCTTTTTACATAGTTAAGGCACCTTTCATACTTGTTTCGGTTTGAAGATCAATATTTATCGTGAGAACAGTTAATATTTCTACAGAACATGATGAATATTCCTAAATGCTATTTTATTTCTAAAAAGGGAAGGTGAAAAGGAGCTTCTGAGTATTCTAACTCTTACAACTGCGAACAACAACTGGAGGATTCGATTTATTTATTCTTAATTATTGATCTGTTTTTAAAAGAGGAAGAATTTGGCAAATTTCCTCAGTCCTTCTGTTCTAATCTGAGTTATAATGCAAAGTCCACTACAAATAGAAGGACTTCACAATTTTTCTTAAAAACCATTTAAAAAAAATGTTTTTGTGAGCTAAAAGCCGTCTTCTACAAACTTTTCCTTATGTCACTTTCTTCTTAGTAAGAACCATTCTGTTTAAGATCATTGGCTTCCTGCTCTTTCCTGAAAAATATATTTAAAAAAGATTAGGTCAGACTTATAGGTGACTAAAACTGACGATAGCTGGTAGTTATGGACTTACAAGATATTCTATAAACCCGTGTTTTCAGGCTTCTTAAATAACCCTGCCTGGGCTGAATCTTTTGGCCTGAAACTGCAGTTCTGTGTCAAGGTCAGTGTTCTGGAAAGCTTAAACATAAGGCATGAATGTCATCGCTTGAGGCTCCCAGTATACTTGACAAGAGAAAGGCATCCCGCAGCCGATGCAGTTCTTGCATGCCTTATGGCAGAGCCTGCCTCTTTCCAGTCACTACAAAGGAATCCTAGAGCAACTACCCTTGATTTAGAAGACTTAATTAAATGCCTATTTTGTGTAAGATAAGCCCAGAAATAGCACAGGCAGTCTGTTGTTTACCTGTATTTAAAGGTTTATTTTACGGCTATGTGCTCCGGAGCAAAGGATTGAACTTTGGCAGGGGCTTTTGAGGGGGGAGGAAGGACAATTTCAGGCTAACCATCATGTAATTAGCTACTTTTATCACCTTTCTCTTTTTCAGTATTGGCACAGAATTCTAATCTACTTAATCCTGACTTCGTAACATTCATATAAAATTTACATCAGTAGAACAGCGGCCTTCTCAACCAACTTGGATAAAAGTTACCTGGGTCTCGTGATTAAAATTTTACCCTCAGCTTTTCTCATATCTATCGCAGTTACTAAAGGATTGGAATGCCCTGCTCCAGTGCAGTACAAACAGGCTATCTACCTTCTGTGCATCTCTACTAAAATTATTACCAGCTCTCAAAATAGAAGTTCATACTGTTGCTAAGACTTCTTTAATTGCTAATGCATTTGTATTAGGTTAACTGATGCAGTTGGAAACACAAGCAAACATTTTGGCAGAGGAGAGGTTGGGTATCTCAAGTTTTTCCCAGTTACATCTGTTGGTTCTTCCTTTATAGTCATGGAGGGAAAAAAACACTTCTAGGGGATGTTTCATCTGAACTGCTTTATAGAGTTGCATTAGGATGACAGGAATTGTGCCCTAAAAAGTCCTATTTCTCTCAACTGACTGTAAAGGGAGTGAAGGGTCAATAGCTCAGATGTAAATAACTATATTCTGATGTCTAAAGTTAGGTAAGATTTATCCAAGCCCTATACCCTTAAGCAGCCACAGCTGCAACAGCATTACTAGCAAATGCTCAAAATTTCTTTTTGTTGCCCTTTATTGTCTTATTGCTGGCCACATATTTTTCTTTGTATTCCTCTAGCTTTCCCTATTGATTTCCTGGGCCGTAAGCTTCTCATTTATGTATTACATTCAGTGTCATGTTTTTCATATGGTACACTGGGGAGCAGCGGGAGGCTGGTTCTCACAGCTATTTCCATTTGCCAGTGAACCAGAGTAGGCTTTTAGCTAAAGATTTCCTCTTTCTTGGTGGAGTACTCTTTGCTTTTTAAGCACCTTTTTAGTTTCTGTCATAGAACTCCCATTTTTTATTTGCTTTTTTCTATCTGCTTCTCCCCAGCCAACTTCACTCACAATTTTCATCAGCCATGGGAAATTAGCCATTTTGCAGCATCAGCTACTGTGCAGGGGATTCACCTTGCTTGTCTTGGACACCTATTTAGAATTTAGTAACTCACATTCTAGTGGAGCCTTGCCCTTTGCATTGACTATGGAGGGATCTGGATGGGAAGAAATCTACCTTTTGGATAACTAACATGAGGTGAGATGAAACATCCTAGGACTCTAAGATAGGTGGCATGACTTGCCTTCTAGCAGTGCCTATTTCCCTCTGTTGCTTGCAGAAGGAGTCCAGGGCAACTAGTTCTAATCATGGTAGGTGATTAAAATTACATGACATAAATCCCATCTATCATCTCCAGTTATCCCTCACCGACTCCAGGCCAGGAATTAATACAGCTCTATCCATCGTAGTGAGACCATAATTGAGTTGAGAGCAGTAATACTTTCTGTGTTAAAGGATCACAAGGAATAATCTTAGAAACTCTAATAAGATGTGTGACCTCCATGCTACATTTCTGAAATTGAATTCTCCCATGGCAAGACAATTGCTCCCCCGCAATCTGCCTCTCACTCCAGACAAGCTGTAAGAAATAATTCTGGTATGGTTTCATGGTCTATAGAGACTCTCCCTCCTTCCCACTCCGCTGTATTCTCTTCTTGTCTTCTGTGTTTTAGCACATTGACAATTAGTTTCTGAATTATCGGGATATACAGACCAGCTAGCAGTGTCTTTGTAGTACTACCACTACTTCATTCACTACTTTCACCTCTTCCCCTAAACAAATTTTGTCTGAAGATCTTTAGCATTCCAGTCATGTGAACTATCTCACCAGTTGCCAATAATACTTTCATCAGTGAGAAATTCCAATCTCTTCTTTGTAACCTTGACTTTTAAAATTAGTACCTAATGACCAGAAAAATGCTGAGCAGTCCCTTGAAAATGAGGATGAAGTTGGAAACGTAGGTAATAAACTTAGACAAGGATAGCAGGGGAATGTGAATGGGAGACAGACACAGGCTGCAATGAGTGGAAGCAAAAGAAGTTGGGGAAGGGAGAACAGTAGTACATAAGCCTGTGTTCATTTCATACTACAGAGCTCATAGTGGAACGTGAAGTTCCTAACTCTGAAAAATCCTCCACGGTCAGCAGATAATCTCATCTTGCTCCAGCCGCTGGGGAATCACAGCCTACATTACTGTCAGTATCCATTAACTCATGTGACAGGAACCTGTGCAAAAGATCTAAAGTACTGATCCTGATGTTGAATCTACGAGTATCAGTAGAATCTCACAAGGTTACTTTTTTTTAAATCATTCTTTGAACTAAGCTATGAGATTTGTTTGATGCTCAGTTCCCATGGAATGTCTTTCTCTTCCTCATGGCACCTCCAGTGCTTCCTCACAGGGTGCAGTAGCTGCTTAAATTTTTTAAAGCAGTAACTATGGCAGCTGGAGAGGTAGCACCTAGATCCTGTTGCAGCTCAACACTGCAGCTACTCCTTCACTGTGTGACCTAATGGCTCAGGTGTATTCAGCCATCACGGGACCCAATATTTTGCTGTCTTCTGCACTAGAGAAGAAATGGCTTGAAAGTCCAAAGCAGAAGAGAGTTTTCTCATTGGCATTCTATGTTATTCTGCAGGCTTTTCAGTGGTGTACGGCAGTTCCTACACCTCTAACACACTTGAGATCTGTTTTTACATGCAGAATTTGAGTTTTGGTGAGTTACCCATAATAACAGAGGAATTCTATGGCTAAACTTTGAATCATACCAGGATTAAGGATTCTCACAGTAGCATGTGGAGAAGAAAGTCAGCCCAGTGCAGTTGTTGTCATTTCCTGGTCTGCTTCTGAGAGAAGCTGTGTGCACGAAAGATTTGATCTTCTAGATAGGAAAAAAATGTTTTTCACCGGATTGTTTGCGTAACTGTACACAACGCCTCACTGAATTGCTGGAAAATCTCATTTCTATAGCCATACCCATTTTAATGAACTTCTCCTTTGTAATTATTCAATTATCCATCCTGCTGCTCAAGAAAACCAGCATAACAATGATTTAACACAGCGCTGCAGCAATAAGCACTCACAAAACAACAAAGAAACACCTCACTACTCAAAGAAGGATCAAAGTATGAAATCCAATGTAACTCATTACAGTTGTCGTAACACCACTTCAGTTCTTACAGTAGCAATCACAATGTTTTGGTGGTTTTGACTCCTTTCCTTTTATACCTAAAAAGAAGCTACAGAGCATGCTTATTCCATTTTCAGAAACATAGTTATTATGAATTTCAAAGCCTTTTTGGTTTTCTGTTGAAAAGTAGTAGCTAATAGATCAGTTGTTGATTTACTGCAGTTTTTGTCTAGTCTAACTCCACTCACTTCGGTAAGTCTGGAGTTGAAAAAGGAACCATATGTTGGCAGTGACATCTGTAGGTAGTTTAGTTGTCACTTTTAAAACTTACTCTAACTCACTTTGCCTTCATATTGCCCAGGCAGCTGCAGATGGCTTTCTTTCCATTTGAATGGCTTTGCAATGTTTGGGTTTTTTTCTCACTACTACTTTTTTTTTCCTTGGTGTTACATTATATTACTAGCTGATGGCATAGGGGATTTTGACTACTTTTTAGGTTATTGGCACCAGAGACATTCTTAACCATGCTTATTAGACCTTCAAAAGTGCTAATTTTCTCATACAAAGGGAGTGTTGAACTTTCATTAGTGTATTTCCCAAATTTTCTGATACCATTTAGTATAATTATGTTTGCTTTTAATACATAAGTGTGGAAAATAATGTACATTGGGAAACAAACAACACAAAAGCTGTCATAAAAGCATAAAAGAGCAGCTGATAAGAAAAACAGCAATGCAACATTGTTTTTAGAAGCGATGGAACACAAGAAGAGCTGACATATTGTGATGCTAACAACTTTAATTAATGATGTATAGAAGATCAAGTATAAATGAGAAAGAGAAGATCTGTTAATAGAAAACATGTGCTAATATACTAAAATTAGAAGTTTAGAAATGTGCAATACAAAAGCAGAGAATTCTGATGAAATGTTTGATTGGAAATACATTCATTGAGATTTTTTTCCCTCCTGAATGGAAAACGAGGCATACTTGTTAGAGATAACAAAAGGCAAATTTTGGCTATTGAGTCCAAATTCCCAGTGTGAAATACATGTCCACTTTATTTCTTCCTCATTCATAGATGACAATCGTCTTTAGGGCAGAGTTCAGGATATGTTTGTTTAACCTAACAGTTAGTTTGAATCAATAGCCAAGTGGGAGTACCTCTTCAGTGGGGATTTAGCAGTCATGAAAGCGAATGATCTGTTTCACAGCCATTAATTCTCTTACTTTTGCAGATGTGCCTAATAAACTCCAACTGGGAATGACGTTCCTTAGTAGATACACCAGTGCAGTTCTTCACACTAGTGCAGTTCTTCAGTGCTGGAATTCCAAGCAATTTATCTGCAAAACACCTCCCTCCGCAGTCTGCACTTGGATGTTATGTTAGCTGATCAGCCCCCTCTCCAGCATGGCAAAGAGACCTTTAAGAGTGGAATGCACAGCAAGGCAGAAGACCACTTGCAGCGAAGCTTGCTGAATCTGTGCGGGATTCTTCTTGCCCAACCTTAGCCATACCAAGCAAGTAAACAAATAAGCTAGATTTCCTATGTGAAAGAGAGTTACCTTAAGAAGGTGATTCGCCCTCTCCTCAAATAAGCGTTTTGGTGAAATTAATTGCTCTAAGAAAGCAGAATTGCCCTGCAGTGATGTCCTTCACTAGAGATGTTCCATTTGGCTGTGTTGGAATTTGTCTTGTCTAACATTTAGCCATTTAAACATCAGCTAATGTAAGCTAATCGCCTAGGCTTCTTGGACTGAGAAGCACATCCAGTGTGCATGCTAAAATTGATGCCTGTTAGAGGTAGCATGAATCACCCTGTGGATGTGACTCTTTCTTTTTCCATGCGCTACAGAAGGAACCAACACAATTAGCTTCAGCTGGACTTCAGATTCTTTCAGCTAAAATACAGCATAGATGCAACTCGCTTACTTTTAGCCATGTAAAATCTGGGTGTCTGGTTTAAATGAGGACACTGTTTTCACTTAGCCTGTCTTCGCCACTTATTTTAGGTAACTTCTGGTCACTTACTGCTGAAAATACCACAGCAAACAGTCCTTCTTCCTGTGTTTGTCTGGGATAGAGGTGGTGACGTTCAGAAAAGTCAAGGGAAAATAGTTGCTTTTAAATTTCAAATTATCTTTTGTGTTGAGGTACTCCACTGATGGTTCTGCCAGCATTTTCCATTACGTTCTCCTATATTTAGAAATATACAGCTCTGTCAAAAATGAAAGGATAGAACTTGGCCCTCTAGAGGGTGACATTTTTCCATGTGAGATAATTAAACAGATCCACATGGACAATAAAATTTCTTCTTTTTAGGCACTGGTGGTTTGAGAAGACATTTTATATCCCTTCCATTAAAAAAACATTGTGTTTGTTTTACTGCATTGTAAATAATTGATCTGTAATGAGTGTAGTAGTTTAATTTTCTTTCATTTTGATGAAGAACAGAAAAAAATCCTTAAAAAACACAGAGAACTTAGCAACTCTGCTCAAAAGTGAAAGGCAGACAGAATCTCTGATATCATACCTCCCTCAAAGCAGTATAATCACAGTCATTTCCTGTCCCAGGGCATGTAAAATATGGCAGGGACATTACAGAAGACAAAGCCACTGTCTATACTGCAAAAATACTAAGATTTGTAGCCAGTAATCTCTGGAGAAGAAGAAAATGTGGAAGTTGAAGTTTTACATAATATAAAGATTGTAATCTGCTGCCATTCTTTAAACTGGAACAGTTCGATGGAACAGCTCCCAAACATTTCCACTGGTTCCAGCATGTTCCTGAATTCTCTTCCAGTTGCAACTGCAGTCTTTTATTCCTGCTTCTGTTTGTGAACCCTGCTTTTGCAATAAAACTTCTGTCACACTCACAACCCTTACTGAGTTCTGATCCCTTGTTTCTGAACCGCTGGTCTCATGGTAGTTTTCACCCAGCGTATTTTTTTGCACATATGGTAGGCCATTCTGCTTTCCTTCTTTTATAATGATCACCGGGCTTTTTAAGAAAGCAGCAAAAATGCATTAGAAATGGCACTCACATAACATCATTAGCACTTGCCACCGTAAGAAGGACAAATCGCATCTTTTGGTCTGCAAAGAGCCTGCCAAGTCCAAGCTGCCTCACAACGTTCTGCAGCAAATTTGGTTAGCACAGTTGAGAAAAAATGATTGTCTGCACTGAAGTGATTGCTGTTTTCACTTTCTTTGTTATCATTCCCATATCTGTAGCTCTCTGACATGGCAAATCACTGCTAAGAGAGAAGTGCGAAGTGTCTGTCAGCGGATGGCCCAGCATCAAAACAGACCAATTAGCAATGTCCCCATCTGCTGCCTAGACTCATGGTTGCTCCCTGCCTGTTCCCCGAGCCAAGAATTGAACTGGAAGCCGTGGGTTTCATGCACAGCAGCGGTGGCCAATTTCTCCAATGCTACACATCGTCCGGAGGACTTCTTATAGGAGCTGGAGAATGGAAGTATTGTCAGCGCCTTTCGTACAGGAGCGAGGCCTCTTCTCTTAATGCTGTTCAAGAGATCACTACAGACTAGTTGGGGTTCATTTAAGACAGAAGGTTAGAGTTGGTGCCAAAAAGAGAGCTCTTACCCTTTCACACCTGTACTGGGACAGAAACTGCCCTGCCCGGTGGAAGGAATCAATGTGCTGAATATCCTCTTCATTAGTTTAAAATCTTACACTAATCTGAGACTGATGAAAAATGTAAAGGGAGACTGATGAAAGCCTGCTACAAAACTGATCCTGTATCTAGCAGGATACCAACCTATAGAACTTCAGGTTTGCAATATCAGGCCATTAACTACTGGGTAAACTAAAGGAAGTGAGAAGAAAATGTTTGCACACATTGACATGAAAACAGAGTCTGTTAGATTGGGTCTGCATGCTAATCACAAAATGTATACCACTTTTATTGTCATAAGCTTCTTTGTGGCCTTCACTTACCCCCTTTGGAAGGTCCTGATTACACATGTGGCAATAGGCTTCTCAATCTGTGTTTTGTGATTTTACTTTCCAGAAGCCTCTCATTTTAAGGGCTGCATGAAAGGCTTTCCACAGCAACTCCAGTGTTCCCAGTCCTTTCCAGCACAACTCCAAATGGAGTTGTATTGCCTGAAATTCCTCAGTGTGTGGCTGCTGCCAAAACTCATACTCCTGAGGGTTATAGAAAAATCTTAACTTGGGGTCCGGCAGTGGAGATGGGACCCTGCTGTGAGAGCTGCTGACTCTGTTTGCACTTCTGATTCAGGCCTGGAGAAATCTACATCAGTGTCAAGATATGGTTTCCATGATCTCTTGTACTTTTAAAGTCTAAAAGCACTCCAAGGAGGCACAGATAAACATGATCTTCATTGATAGGAGATGAAGCTGGAGCCCAAGAAGCTGTAACTTGCTCTGATGCAGGTTCCATTTCTAGCAATAAAAGCCTTGATAACCTGCTTTTCCATCCTGTCCTGCTTATCTGTTTCTTACCAGGTGAAGACTATAATGACAAACACATATTTTACGAGAAGCCAAACTGACGGAGAGCACCTTCCTATGGATTTGCATCTGGTGGGGTTGTCTGATGTCTAAGAAGAGCTTCCGCTTGTGCTTTTTCCTCCAAAGGAGCACTAGCAGTCACTCTGCTTTTTGTGAAGCACTTGACAAAATTGTGTATTTTTGAGACTGTTTCCCCTTTGCCAGATGCTGTGATTGCTCTAGTCTCTTTTTCTTAGGAAATCAGACTAAAATAGCTCTACAGCTGATTTTGCTTTTTCAAGCAAATTTTCCAGATACATTAAAAGCAACACTACCAACAAAAAAATATTCTGTAGCAGTTCCTTTACTGAGTGACTCCAGTTTGGCCCCGGAAGAGGTGCCAAGATTGTTTAGTGTACCTAAGAGTAGAACATGGCACAGTTCCTGTAGTTTTCTGAGGCATAAGTCAGAGACTCAAATCTCGCTCCTGGTGTAAATCAGGAAAAATACTGAGCTCTGAGAAAGAATTGACCCATAACTTCTCTGTCTATCTGTGTATTTCTTCTGTCCGGGCTGTTTACATTTTCTTCTTTGTTTAATAGTAGAAACTGGAGTGGGTGGAAGGGAAAAACCAGCATGATTGGCTATTCTTTTTCTAATAGAAAACTAATTGGGAGGGATTGGGGAAGCTGTCCTCTTCTCTCCGAGAAGTCTCATCACTGATTTGTCCTATGGGATGGCTGCATCTGGTTCAGCTTAGCTGTATCTGTCTTCAGTATCGACCCTTCATCCAGTTTCACGTGTCTGCTGGAATGCTGCCCTTTCTCCCTTGCTTGCGTCTTGCCATTTTTCTTTCTCCTACTACTCTTATTTCATTTTAGGCTTGTTTGCTTTATGGAAACCCCTGTAAATCATTCCAACATCCATTGTCAGGAAGTATGCTAGCTACAGTCATGTTGGCTTGATTTCTTTGGTGTTTTAATGCTACATGCAGTAGCTATACTGTACAATCAAACCCTGACACTGATCAAAAGCAAAAGAGAGCCAGTAGATGGCACCATTTATTATAGTATAGAAGATTCATAACCAAAGCCTGGAGGGTTTTTCCCCCTTAAACCTGGCTGTCAGTAAAACATAAATCAACCCTCCATTTTTAGAGATGTTACAAGCTTAGTAGAGACCTCACTTTATATCCTTTCCCAGGGCTTCCTGGGAAGGATTCAGTGGCAATGCCTTAAATGGAAAAACATTTTAGAAACAATAATGGAACTAGAGGTCAATAGGATACAGCCCAGGGGAGCTTTCTTCTATTCTGCTCTTAAAACATACCCCGTTGCTGCTTTACTTTCTTCATTCTATTAAATAACAGATTTGCTTTGAGGCATATCTCCAAACGCAATAACTTCGGAAAAGATTCAGGCAATGGTCAATTACAAACATGGTTTAGCTCTTCTGTAATAATGAATAGCACTATTTTCCTACAACATATAGCAGCTGTTATCTAGGGCTCTCTGAGTGCTTCAGAACACTAATGAAGTACGCCTCGCAACACCTCTGTCAGATAGGGAATATTAATTCCCCAGGAGTCCTGTTGACCTCAGTGGGTGCTTGCGTGGTTCTACGTGTCTGAGAAAGAGATACTCGTGTGAGTAAAGACTACAGAACCAGGAGTAAACAGTGTAATATATTTTATGCCATTTCAAGCATTTATTTTTCCCAAAAGGAAAAAAAAAAAAGAAAAGAAAGTAGTTTTTCCTTTCAGGAGTTAGCCTCTGAAGCATTTTTGGTAGGGGATCAGACTGCTTGCTTGTAGGTTAGCTAAAAGTTTTGAATTGGTAGTGCATGCCCTGTGTGTGCTTCAAAGACAGATTTAGTGACTTCAGCGTCATTTACTATTAAAGGTTAAAAGCAGTTGCTCTTTCTAATCTCCTGCTGCACAGCCAATGTAATTTTAATACTGTGTGCTCTAGAAAAGGAAAGAAATGCAATGCTGAAACATTTAACAGGATATATTTTTCCATCTTTATTTTATGAAAGCTGTCTGCAAAAAGCTAGTAAGTGTTTCCAGTCAATGATAGTTTCCTGGCATCAAAAGATTTAGAAAATGAAATGAAATATCCAGCGGAAAAAAAAACACCAAGAGGCAAAGGCAAAGACAAAGAAAAAGAGAACAACTTGGATTTTCTATATTTATCTGTGTGTTATGTGTATCCGCTTCACTGGGCTGTCAATTTTAATTGGACTGCAACCTACTGTAGTTGGGTTCACACTGGTTCAATTAAAAAATCCTGTTGTTACTTTTTTTTCCATATTGTCCATAAATAGGAATATTGTAGGAGTAATAATGTTAACCCCAGTGTCCTGGCAGAATGCCAGCTCAGGTAATTATATTCTGCCTATGGAAATTTCAGTCGCCGTTTCAGCTGAATACATTAGTCTTTATTTTCCATTCCCGATCATCATGTTATATAGCACTGCTCTGTATTGCTAAAGAACCACCCCAGATGTGGCTGCAGTTTAGTGATCGCTGAACTACGTAGGATTTCTCCTCCTAGCAAAATTCTAGACTATTTACAACGTCAAAGTGCAACGTTGGGGGTGAGAGTTGCTTGAATTAAGGATTACTTGATGAAAGTATGAGTGGAAAGTATGGATGGACCGTATAGATAGTTAATGGTTTGTGGAAACTGCATAGTGATGTGGTTATGACAAAGAACAGTGGACAGATTTTGTAGTCTCACTCAGGAAGATCTTCACAAGCAAGGTAGGTCAGGCTGAGTCTTTGACTTAAAGAATGGTATAGCCTGGGAAAAATAATCCTTTAACAGCCTATCGGATAGGTTTGCACAAGGACTACTCATCACCTAAGGCAAAAAGAAAAGGGGCAGTTGCTGAAAAAATGGTGATAGTGCCCTCAGAGAAGAGTGGCTGGAAATGATAATTTTGTACGTCATTTTCTGCATAGCTGTCGTTATGAATGGTTTAAAAAAAAAGACACCTCCCCCCCCCCAAAAAAAAAACCCAACCTCAGGACTAGCCTACTGGAATGAGTTCTGCCAGAATGTTTACTTTTGTCTGTTTTGAAAATTGCCCATGGTGTTGTTGAAAGAACAGACATTTGTCTACAAAATAATCAGTAGCAGCTTAACTCAGCATTTATTGACATTAACATGAGAAAGGTTGAGCAGCTCTGTGCTTTCAATGTGCCCCCCCCCCCAAAATGGGGCAATAATATCTGGATAGCCCATGTAAGAGTTAAGAACAAGGATTATGCTTGCTTTGGGTGACTTCTAAATAAAAATGAAACTTGTGTTACAAAATGAGCAGAATAGTGATAAAGTACAATGGGCATTCAGGAAATCAGCAGCAAAGAGACAGCATAAAGGTCAAAACACCAGTCTTGTCTTTCAAAAGATCTCTGAAGCCAGGGAGGTGTGTGCTGACTCAAATGGCAGAGAAGTATCTAATTCTCACAGACTTTTGATGATGATTTGGCACCTACCTGTCACTTGTGCCTTGGGGACATCTCCAGCTTACAAATACCCTTAGCTTTTGCTTCGTTAAGGTGGAAACTGACACTGCATTTTAGAATTTGTCAATCTGCTATTTAGCTTGTATTATCCAAACCGTCTCTCTATCTGTGTTTACTGAGCATACGTAGTGTTGCCTTATAAACCATCTTCATATTTTCTCCTTTGGGCTTATAGAGACCTTGTTCAGCAGGCTTTTCCTCATCCAAGTAAGAGGGATTATTTTGATGAGCCTGCCTGAGTTAACTGGAGTTTCAGTGGAACCAGCTACATGGCGGAGGATCACCTACATGACCAAGGATGCGAGGTTTGGCCCAAATCTTCCGCTTCTGGTATGTGGTGGTTTTAAATTCTCCTAAATCTTATTTTTCAGATTTGGGAGGGGGGGATGGACAGTTGTTTTCATTTTCTGATGGTGATTGGAAGATGAAAGACAAGCTTCAGGGCAGGTGACAGTTCTCAGGACTGACAGCATTAATAAATGTATCCAATCATATAGTAACGATGCAATCCTTTAGCATACGGTACACAGGGAGCTGTCAGGTCTGTAGCAATCCAATTAAGTTACATGGTTTCTAAAGCTAGACGATTTGAGGAAGCTTAAAACAGAGTTAACACTGTGCTGGCTCAACGGCTGTGTCAATTATCTGGTTGGATGTGTGTGTAGCTCTGGCTGCTGAAGCATGTGGACTTTTTTTTTTTCCTTTTTTCCCTAGAGCAAGACCAGGGAGAACACATTTAAGAGTTAATTATTACCTAGCTTTATTATTATTTATTAAATGAGAATCATTATACATATTTGAAAGTGATGGTCATATCATTTGGGGAAAAAACCCAATAGAATAAATGGATTGCATAATATGTTTTCCAGGCTTTTTGCTGAAACTGAAATATTAAAGTTCCTTTATAGTAGCTGAAGTGGTATTAATTTGTGTGGAGGTCACTGTTTGACCTTTCCTGTGGGAAGCCTGTGTGGTTCTTGTCAAAATCTTTTCCTTCTAACCTTTAGTTTCAGATATCTGCCTGCATTTCTGTTTGTGCTATTCCCATTATCTTTGTATCTGAAATGCATGAGGCAGAAAAGGAAAGCAGCTCTGCAGCATAGCTATCTTTTTTTTTACAACTTCTCTCTTTGTGGCAAGTTAATCAAAAGCCCTGTGTGAAGTCCCCTCTGAGCTCAGCCCTCCATCCTTCCAAGGTTTCCAAGGACTTGCAGTCAGGTAACCCTATCACGCTCTTACTGCAGGTTCCTCACAGGTGCATGAGCTTCAGTCCTTGTTCAGTAATTTGTACAAGGAGCTGCCTTACATGCTTTGTGGGAAACAGGCAAGATTACCTTACTTCTCAGAAGTCTGCTGCTTCTTAATCCGAGGGGTTGTCCACCCACCCAAAATAATCTAGCTCCCCCTTGGCGAAAAGCCTGAGGGAAAAGACGGGTCACTCATTGTACGCTAACAGCACCTGGCCTTCTTCATCTTATCTGGAAATTAGAGTCAATGTCCAGTCCTCCAAAAATACGCTGCTGCCAATCCCAAGAAGCAAAATCACAGTTGTGACAAAATTGATGATAAAATTAATACTGATTTCACTGGGACCACGATTTCAGCCCAGATACATAGATTTAAGAAATTACCAGCTTGATCTCATCTACCACTTCAGAGAAGGAAGCAGGAGAGCTGGCCACATCTGTACGGGAGTGAAGACAATGCAGCTTGTCAGGTGCTATGTTTCAGGAAAGGTGAATTGCAAGAATGAAGGAAAATTTACAAAACAAAGCCACAGAGGGAGGAACGGTGTGGCTGCACATTTGATTTGGAGATCCCCAAGCCCAACCCAGCTCTGCAAAGGTTTCTCAGAATTTAACACTACCAGAGTTGATTGATAGAAGTATTTAATTTTTATACCATGTAATGGAGAACACGTCTTACTCTTGTATGCCATATTGGACTCTGATGGAAAATGAAATGTTTGTCTTGACAGTTGAGTTGGCATGAGCATTCCCATCAGCTCATGTCTTGCAGAAAACATCCTGCTAAGTTCAGTGGTTAGCCAAGTCTGGCCTTCTGTGAAGAATACGCCAATGTTGGTGCTGATATTCGTGGTTGTTTTTTGCAATGTCTTTTAAAGAGTTGAACCATAGACTGATTCTTGCTCAATTGCTCCATCCACCTTTTTAATATCAAGATATTTATCAATACATATTGATATATTTCTTCCTAGCATTCTGTTTGCAGGCCAGTAAAGTTGACCCATGAAGACAGACACGTGCATGTCTTCCAGTACAGAAATGACATTCTCAGTACAAATTCAAGTCTTCTGCTGTGAACTCGAGCACACCATTGTATGTAGAAGGCAAGGGTTGAAAAAGAAACGAACAAAAATGGCCCATCTGCAGTCACTGGCAAAACTCCCGAGAGAAAGCCAGGAAGAAGAAAGGGAATCAGGAGAATTTTTAAAAGCACTATTTCCCCTCTTATCATGTTTCTAATCCCATTTTCTTGGCTTCTTTTTGTCTTGCTTTGTTGTTGTTTGTCTCTAGCATGTATGTTCTTGAGGCTTTACAACACTTCATCTTAAGGGGGAACCTGAAGAGTGTATTTTGCCTGCTAACGAATAACCTGAATTTTTTTCATCACCGAAGCCAATCAGAGGCGGGAGATTACAGTCGATGGAGGACTGAGATTTGCATATTAACAGCACAGTTATTGAAGAATAGCTGTCTCGTATTTAGACCAAACTCTGCCCTCCGATTCGCCAATACCGGCTGCCAGCCAATGCAGATGAGGGATTCAAAGGTCAGATGGTTTTGGTGTGTGTGTTTGTTTTTTTTTTTTAAAAGAGAACCATACGGTGCTAATATAAATCAGATAGCGAAACCCGTGTGCAGGGAGCCGAGTAAGCGGAGTGAACCTGCTTGGCTCTGGCTCTGTAGCGGCACGGCCACCGTGCCCTGTCGTTGGCTCCGACGAGTCTATCCCTGCATAATGTATCATATTGTGTATATTAATGTTTTGGCTTTACAGTTCTATTTCCATTAGGGGAAGATTGCCTGTGAGCCTCTTAGTGGATAAATAGGAATTTACAGCTTTCAAAAATTCTCTTAAAGCTTACGGGATCCACAGAAGAAGGAATTACACATGACTATTTTTGAAGCTGTAAAAGGTCCAGAGGGCCTAATTGTGCTCTCAGATATGTCTGTGCAGCTCCGATTGAAGTCTTGGGATATAATGCATGCTTATGCGACAGCTAAAATGAATCCTTTTTTAAATTAAAAAAAAAAATCCTTCAGTTATTAAAAAATTAGACTGTAAAGTCTTCAGGGTCAAGGCAGCAATTTCCCAAGAGCTATTCAGAATGTAACAAAGTGAGGTCTTGGCTGGAACCAGGCGCTGTACTGACCTACAAATAGCAAATGCTGGAAGTGTTAGTGAAAATCACGCAAAGGTAACACCTTCTGCAGATTTGTACATGCGTGTTTGTGTACACGCACTTGTCCAGGCAGTTCTGTGGAAGGGAAGGAGGGGATAACCCTAAATTGCCATAATGAAATAACCGTATCAAGTGTTTTCACACTTTAGGCAGTTACGTTAAACAAGACCAACACTGGCAGAGATATTTTCTCTTACCTCTGTTTGCTATCAACCAAGGCTTATGCAAACAGTCAAGAGGAGTGTGTTCAAACTGTCTGTGTTGTGTTGGGGGTGGGAGGGGTGTGTATGTGTGTTTCTAAGTACAACTGCATTCAGTGTTAGGAGAAAGAGATGAAGAAGCAAACTTAACACAGATAAAGGCAACAAACAAGAAATATATTCAGACACTGGAGTTTGTGTCATTTTTTTTAACTAGTCCTTGATTTCGTAAGCTAATTTACACTACAAGTGAAGTATGAGTTGTGCATGAACTTCCCCACAAGTTTTCTGCGTGCTTTTTAAAAGGTGCTTGCTTAAGAATGAATAGGCTTAGGGCCTGTGCTTTAAAAGACTGAAAAGATGTGTTTTACTGTAAATAATATAGAAGAGGATGCCCAAGTTATAATTACGTCTTACTTTCATCAGGGCTACATTTAACAGAAGTGCCTCCAGCAACTTCTCCTTTATTCAGCTATCTGTATGGCCACTAAAAAGCAAAGCAAGAACCAGTCAGGAAATAAGAAATGCACATCTGCACAGCTGGGCCAAGAGTGGCTCCTGCTCCTCAGCAGAGGTAGTTAACACTTACCTAAACCAGCACATTAATTTCCGTCTTTTGTCCTCCACATGTATGTCCTTGTATTGCTCGGTATAATTTGTGTCAGTATTATTTGTTGTCAATTCTCAAACTGAAGCTGTGACACCAACCCTGCCAGCCAAGGGAAAAAAGCTACACACAGAGGCAACGCTAGCCAGTATTGTTTAAATCAGATAAGCCCAGTGGTGTGGAAATTGCTTCTGTTGCATAAGCGTGCTTGCTGGTAAACCCAAACCGATGGGCTGGTGAGCATATATAATTAGCCCAATACCTGTGGATGTAATGCAGTACCGCTTTGGTGAAAGAAGTACTGTGGAAAAGGAGAGGCAGGAGATTTTTCTACCAGACTTTCTTCCTACCACTAGAAATCATAGCTGCTGCGTGCAATATTTAATATCTGATGTTAGTTTCCACCTTTCAGCCAGAGCCACTTTTCACTTACCAACTAACCGTCACCGAGAAGAGTGCTGAAACGTATTATAAATGGGCATACAAAGGCTTTCTCCGGCACTAAATCACAACCGTCTCTTACAGCAGCCCTGCATGGTAATTCAGGCCAGGAGAAGAACAGGCTTTTCCCATTCAAACAGCAGGAAGAGCTCAGATTAGCAAGCACCTTCTGCGGGAGCCGAGATGCAGCCACAAAAGCCTTCGCTAACTCTCTGCTCAGACGAGGTGTTCGGCAGCATCTCTAGGAGCAGCCCTTGGCTTTGGGGAAGCACTTGTTGCCACCAGCCCCTCTGGGCCCAGCGCCTTGTCCTGGGAAGAGCTGTCCTTGGACACCTGCCCCACGGCTTCGCGGAGGAAAGGTGAGGTCAGGTGCTCTTGCCACACTTGAGGGTTGTCTCCTACCTGGGAGATGCATAAGCAAAAAAATTCGGACCCTGTAGTAAGGGTTTCCCCTGAGAGGTGCCAGTTTTAAGCCACAGCTAACTGGGAGGTGTGAGCTTCTGCAGATAAAACATGCAACTACTTCTCACGGGAGGATTTCCAGAGGAAGCACCAATCCCATCGGATGGGGTGTACCTCCCAAAGCTGCACAGGGTGCTGCGAACGGCGCCCGGGTGTGTTTGAGGGGAGGCCTCGGGGAAAACTTGCGGCAGGATGCTCTGCCGGGGGTGCCTGGAGTACTCCCGGCTTGTAGGGCCTCCCCCACCGCCGACGCCCGCTCCAGGGGCCGCACCCGGGCGGGAGTGGGGGCCCGCTGCCCCCGGGACGCCGTGACGCCTCGCGGCTGCTCCCGCCGCCGGGCTGCGCGCTCCCCGCCCTCCTCACCGCCCCTCTCCCCCTTCCTCCTCCTCCGGGAGCCTTGCCTCCCCTGCACACCTGCCTTGCCATTTGTCGGCGGCTTTGCTAGGAGGGGAGAATTTTCCCTCGGTCCCTTGCAGCATCCCTCCCCGGCACACACTCACTCACTCACTCACTCGCACACAGACAGAGCCACCGCGCTGCCTGTGCATCGGCGGCCGCCGCCTCTCCGGCACCCCGCGCCGCCGGCCCCGCGCTCCCCGCCGCCGCGGGGCGTCCTCCGCCTGCTGCGGCGCCGCCGGACCCGGCAGCCGCCGAAGGGGGGCGGCGGCAGCGGCGGCGGCTCTCGCTGCTCCGCGGCCCCGCACCGGCAGCCGGTAGGTACGGCGGTCCCGCGGCGGCAGCCCGCCCCGGGCGGCTCCCGGCGGGGGAGGCCGGGGAGGCGCTGCGGAGGGACGGGGCGGGCGGGGAGGGAGGGGAGGGCGGCGGGAGCAGGGCGAGGCGCGCTGCCCCGGCCCCGCCGCAGCCCCGCCGGCGGCGCCCGCCTCGCCCGGCTCCGGCTCCGGCTCCAGCTCCGCTCCCCCGGCGCCGCGCGGCCGTGCGCCGCCCCCGCCTCTGCCCGCCGCCCCCCCGGGCACTGGCTCTCCGCGGTGAGTCAGAAAGTTTGCTCTCCTGGGCGCTCGGTTTTTGTTGTTGCTTGGGGTCCGGCTGTTCAGGGTGGGTTTTTATTTTCCCGTTCCCGCTAGCGGGCTATTTATTTATTTATTTTGATTTTTTTTTTTTTTTTTTTTTTTTTTTTTTAATTGCAGTTGCTGCTGCAGCGGCGGGGAGGACGGGGCTCCCGCACCCGCCGCTGCCCCCGCCGGGGAGAGCCCCGCCGTGCCGGGCAGCCTCCTCCGGGGCACAGGCGTGGGCCGGCGGGCAGCGCACCCTGGGCAGCCGGGGTCGGACCCCGGGTCCCTCCCACTCGCAAACCCCGCTCTCCCCCCCGAGAGTTAGGTGGCTGCGGCTGCGAGGACCCCGGCAGCTGCCCCCCTGCAGTTTGCAGAACAGTTTTTGGTGGCAGCTCAGGAGGTGACTGTCCCATCCTTTTCCTCCTCTTTCTCCCCGTTCCTTGAGCGAGTGCTTTAAAACCGGTTTCAGCGGAGCTGTAGGTGACAGGATCTCGGTGTGTGACCGGTGAGGGACAGGGGAACCGCTGGGGACCGCTTTGTAACTAGCAGTGTAATTGTAGTGGGTTACCAGCGGGGGAATAGCCGTATCCTACCGTGGTGAGGAGTGGGATTGGTTGTAGGTCGTGTCCGTCTCTCCTTGCTTTGATCTAATCGCTAGAAGTAGCTTGCTGTTGTCTGGGGTGGAAAAAGCTCTCTTGCATTTTCCTCTTTTGTTCTTTAATTCTAAATGTGTTTTCGGTGAGGGCTCCTGGTTTCTGAAAGGAAGGTTAGAGGCTGAATAAATCCATCTCTGGGCAGGAGAGACAAGAAGCTCTCAGATCCTTCCCGTGAATTGTGTATTTTCTATGTTGCATGTTACTACTTTTTTTTTTTATCACTGGAAGTTCTGCTGTAATGTGTCAAAAGCTTTGATGTCTTTTGCAATGTACCTCGTTCATTTTTTTCTCAAATGTAAAATGGAGTGGTAAAATGCATAGACGTTAATAAATAAGTTGAAAGGACTTTGAAATAGTGCATGTTGTGAATGGTGTGAAATTGTAGATATGCATAAAAGAGTAATAACTAGTCTGCAGGTTTTATTTAAAACCTTTTTCTCTGTGGCTTTGTGCCGAACTCTCTTTATCTGTCTCTCAGCTTTTAAGTATCATTGTTTTTTGCTGTTGAGGTCTCCTGTCGTGTTGTGGGGATGCCTTGATAGGCATCTACATTTGTCTGGTTTTAATAATCTTTTAGTCTCTCACTTTACGAAGACTTGCCACTGTAAAAATACGTGAAATTTACTACTGTGGCTTTCAATTTTAGATCTCTTTTCCTGATGCTTTTATCTATCTATCTATCTATCTATCTATCTATCTATCTATCTATGTTACAACCGGAGGGGGGAGGGGGAGGAGGAGAGTAGGGGATTGTCTCCAACTCTTCTATCTGTCCAAATGTGCAAAAAAAAAATGATTGCATAAAGAAATTAAGGCACCGAAACAACCCTGAGCTGAATTCCAAGAACAAAAATGACTCCAGAGTGTGTGCTCACCCACACCAGGCATTCTGCAGCATGTGGTATTTACAGAACTTGCAGTGTACAGTAGCTCTCCAGTAGTAAGAGAACGTTTTGTATCCTCAGAAGCAAAAGAGTCTTTGACAAGTCGGCAAAACTACAGATACAGTCGTGGAACGCTGATACACGTGTGAGTGCATGCGTATATAAATATCACCAGACTGCTTAAGTTCATTTTTCCTCAGGATAGTTTGTCTTCCTCGACCTGGACTATATACATCCTTTCCCCTGAATTTTGAGACATTTTTTACTGTTCCTCTCTGTGTGCATGTGTTTTAATGTTAGTCTTAATTTCTTTGTAAAATATAAAATAATCTGGTATAGATTTAGAAGACTCTATTGCCAGGCAAACCAGGCAATAGATCATGAAATCAGACAATAGTATTTTGTTTCCTAGCAACCCCCTACTGCGAACAGAAAACAAAACGATGGTGGATGCTTCCACATCATGATAGCTACATGTCGAAACCCCCAAGTAGCAGGTACAGAACTACTAATCGTGCAGTGAGATTTGCTCCTATTTATATCAGCTGCTTTTTTAATATTTTCCTTTTGTAAGAAAGGGATTTACTGGGGTAAGTGACCTTAAATGGTTAAAATTTCACTCTGCTCTCCTAGCTTGATAACAATGTCTGTTAGAATGAAGAGGGCACAAAATTAAGTAGTAGCTGTAGAATTTTTGCCAATAAGAGTGATTTGAAATACCCTGTTCTTATTGCTGGACTATTTCTAAATCTATGCTATTACAGACCCTTGAAAATCAGATTTATCATCTCCTGTATCCAGTATGCAATGTCTTTTTGGACTCTGTCTCATTAGTCATCCTTTAGCTTTGTGTTTTAAAACTACATTTGGTAGAATGTATTAAAAGAAAAAAAGTTTTGCCGCTCGCAGGAATGGGAAGTAAAATCCTAAGCGCTGCTTTGCCATGTTTACGTTCTTGGCACCCAGTTCACCCCTTCAAAAGAGCTAGAGCTATCACAGTGCAGCGGGATTGGGTCCTAAGCCATGATCTTTCTAAAAGTGCTTTTGATAATGCAGTAATTCCCTTAGTTAAAGTGTCTGAGCATTGAAATGGCATCTCGACCCTGGACCAATCTCGGATGCACTTTGTGCACTGCCATCTATCTGAAAAAATCCATTAGTGCAAGCTGTGGATCTAACCCGGTATCTGTGCTTGGTGCCTGTCGGGTTGCAGCCTTCCAGCAGGTGTTAGTCTTTAGAAGGCTGCTGGAGACGCTCAACTGCCGTAGGGAAAGGAGGTGAGTAGGCACCGATGAGTAGTTGTATGTACAATGTAGCAGAGGAGTTTCTATGCTTGTGCCTCTTTGCCACCTTTCCTTCCTTTTGTAGGAGAAAGTGGCAAAAAGTTGTTCACAGAGTTGTACCTACAAGTCTTCGCTATCCAGCGGTATTTACAGCAGTCACACTGTAAGTAAACACAGTGGTAGTTTTCCTATTGGTTGCACCAGTGAATCTGCGACAGTGAAGGTATTATCTCTATCTGGGAAACGATATAATCACAAGAAAAATTTGCTGTGGGGAAGACAGCAAACTTAATCATGTATGCATTATTAAACAACAGTATTTGTGCTAGGCGCGGGAACGGCATTCTCTGAGTAACTTTGGGGTTCACAGCGTTATTTAACAGATCCAATATGCAGTCATGTACAATCTATTTATATTGCCTATAGGTATTTTTCTGGTTCATCTCAAGTACTGAGGTACAGAAGTGTTCCAACAGATGCCACTTCAATAAAAAAGGTGGAAGTGGAATCGTCAGCGAATATTATCATTCTGATAAATATCAATGAGCAGCTACTTTCTTGTCTATATTTGAAATCACACATTTTAGTGCCATAGCATGTGTGGATGGTTTAGTTTAGAACATGTTAATTGAATTTTGGAAGGCTTTATGGATTGAGAGGAAGTAGTCATTTTCCAATTTTTCTTCTCCGTTTCTTTCTCAGATGGCACTCCTCCCAAACCTCAAATCTTACAATTATGTAGTCCGCAGATTAAGCTTGGTATGGCTGCCTAATTGCAGTCCCCACTTAGCTTCTGCCTGTGTTTACCAGGCAGCAGAATGAAGGAAGGCAAAGAAAACAAAAAGTACAAACAAAAAACAAGGGGGAGAGAAAGGTCGTGAAGTATTCTGTGTGTAAACAATGGAAGACATTTGGAAGTGATTTTAAATACTCTCCACAAAATTCCTGTTATGCCAACTGCATTTGTTGCTGGTGATGAATGTAAAATCTTACATCTGCTGTCACGTGGGTTGGCGACTGATGGAAATAGGCAACCCATGACCAAAACCAAAGACTAGTACCTTCTTCCCCCTTCTCCTCCCTAAAAATCCATCTTTTGTGGAACAGTGAGTTAAGTCTGTTGCATTTAAAGGCACTTGGTAGACATGAATTAAGCAATGGACAGCTTTGTTCTCTCCATTTAACTGCGTAATGATGGTAGTGGCTAATGAGCTAACGGGGAACATGCTGCGTATCTTACTGAGATACATGTGCTTTTTCGAATTTTTCACAGGGCTTTTTTTTTCCAAGAGGTTACTGCAGTAACAAGAATGTAGAGTTACTTACTGCATGTTTAAATCCTATAGACTTAATGATTACTGTACTGTTGCATATTTACTTAGGTATTTATTTCCTATTCCTATTTTAAGAAAGGGACAAAAGCATGATGTCAGTTTTGGACTCTCCTGAAGCTTCATTCTTAAATCCTGTAACATAAAAGCATTGAGCTGTCAATTCTTGCCAAATCTGGAAAATAAACCATCCAAGTGATTACAGAAACTGAGGATTTGGTTCAGCAAAGCACTGACTTGCATGCCTAACTTTTTTTTTTTTAAATGTATGCTTAAGCTCATCTCTGCTTGCCGAGATCAACTAGATTTAAGCATGTGGTTAAAGTTAGGCATGTAATTAAATGCTTTGTTGAATAGGGGCCTCGAGCAAAACCTATAACCTTTGAAACTAACATCTTTGCTTTCGAGTAAACAGAACTTAAGGAGAATTCCTGCAGGATCATAGAGTGAAGGGAACAAATCTGGGGAAAAGGCAAGTTCACAGGGGTCTCAAATCAGGAACGTACTGATGGGTAATAGCGATGCTGGAAGGGATCTAGAATTAAGACCCAGCAGGAATTAATACATGAGTCTGCAGTGTGATTTGATTACAGAACAGCACGGTTTGTGGTTGAGGTGACAAGAAAAAGGCACTATGTCCGCGAACAAGGAGGTAGGATTTTCTTTTTGTAAGAATCTGCCGTGAACGCATTGGAAAACTCTGAATATTGTATCAACAGGAAGATATTTACAATTTGAATGAAGCTTAGAGAAGAGCAACAAAATACTTGAGGCTCTGGAAGAACTAGATGAGTGGAAATATTAAAAACCAGAGATATTTCTAGGCTGGCACTGAATATGGGGAGATAGGTTAACTACATGTATATATTTGAAATGTATTGTAGTCAAAGGAATCTGATTTTTTTGGTGCATTATGTGGGAGAATACCTAGGAATAAATGGAGAAATCAAAGAAATAAAAGTTTAAGATGAATTCTGGGCAAAAACTTAATGACAGAAAAATTTATTGGAGCCTATATTAGTCCAGGTGTAGTGAGACTCCCCCACCCCTCTTCAGACATTTAAAATAAGAGTAGGCAAGTCACTAGCAAATGTACTGGAGGAGGCAATTCTGCATTTTCAAGGAGATGGAGTACAAGATCTAACAGCCCTTTTTCATGTCTCTGTTTCGTTCTAGTTTTAGCTGAAGGTTACAAGAGAAACTGGGTCAGATGCTGGGCCAACCATCTTTGACTTGATTTTTCTCAAACTGGAATGTTCGTACTTTGGCCAAGCGGTTTCCAGTGCCAAGGCAGCTGGGTTTTATGCTTTTATAAATGCATGACTCAGAACAGGGTCATCATATGGGTTCAGGTTGAGTCAATGCTGGGATGGTGAATGTGCAAGGGCCGGCTACAATGGATTTTTTAGTAATCAGCTCTGGTTTATTCATTTGTTTGTTTTCCCTTTTGAAAACAATGAGCATCCTGGGGTAGTGTGGAGGGCGCAGAGGTGACAGCTTCTTGTTTGTTGACAGTTTCTGCAGCATTTTGTTTGATCATCTAAGGAAGCTTACTGCCATCAGGTAGCAATGATGGATAGTAAGTACTACTGCTTCCTTCCTGACCCCCCATCAGATGCCCTGGGCTCATAACTGCTGTCTCCTCTGATCTGGCTAGTCTGTGTGCAGTGTGAGTCCTGATGACTACTGCCATCAGTGGCGTGTTCTCTGGAAGAGGCTGAGGCATATGGATGACCTTTCCCAAGGTGCATTGCTCCCTCATCTGTTCAGACGGGCAGACAACTCAGCCAGGGAAGATGCAGGTTCAAGGTGTAGTGGCAGTTTTCTTGAGGAACCGTTGCCTGGAATGATGTTATTACACTAGTTTCTTGCAATTCATTTTACTTGAAGCAAATATTCAGAAAAAAAATCGTTGTGCAGACCGATATCATCAGGGAATGTTTTCCAACAGCCATGCCAATTGCAGAGGAGGAGGTGAATTTCCCTCTGCCATGCTTTGTGGATACCTGACAGCCAACTGTTTAAACAAGGCCTATTTTGGTAACCATGAGGTAAAAACAAGTGATTCGGAACAACTCTTCCTTGCGTGATAATGATTAAAACAGTGATGTTGCAGGAGTACCACACACAAGGGAAAGCTGATCTGGGGTAGAGCCGGTTGGTGAGACTGACCTTTGGTTTAAGTACTTGATGGTGCAAGAAAGGGGTGTTTTGAAGTTGTGGAAGCCAGGTTTAGGTCTTCTGTGTGCAGAATAAGACGGAAAAAGTTGGTCTGTCTATTAAAAACCACTACACTCCCAGTACACCCCATGTGACAAATCCTCTGACAGGTAAGCCAGGGTCAGCCCTTGCTGGTATTCCGTCACTGGGGGTTGGTTGATAGTGTTGGTGATGGAGGTCTGAGAAGAGGTTGAATGCAGCTGGAGGAAGGTTTTTTTTAAGCAGAACATAAGGATTAAGACTGAAGTTGCCAATGCATTGCTGATGTTAGAGGGACAGTTTTTTTGATGGGTGGATAATTTGTTGATGGATGGATAAGGTAGATAAAAAGAACCCATACAATTGAGTGGATCAAGCTTGGTAGTTGCTGGTAATGAAACTGGGTAGATTAGCGTACTTAGGATTACTTGTGTATGTGAATAATGCTCTTCTGTGTAAGTTTGTCCAAAATCAGACTTGGATGGAATCCTTTAGACTGAAAGATACTGTGTAAATGTAAGATTATTATTCTGTCGCCTTTGCAGGGAGAAGCTAGGTCAACAACAATCTTAATTACAATTTGTTTCTGTTAATACATCTTTATTTTTAGAGTTAAGTTACATGAGGCTTTAAAGCATTTTTATACAGATACCTTTAACATAGTGTTAGTATTTAGGATGTGGGGTTTGGTATACTAGATCCTCATCAATACATGATGAGGAACAGTTCCTCCATGGTCAGAGTGGATAACATATAACTGTTTTGGTATGACGGGTTGGCCTTGTGTAGATTTTAAAGGGGTCTGTGCTCTACACGGTGTAAAAATGCTTCAGGACATAACAGCTCTGCCTGGGGTAGAATACAGTGAGGGTTTACAGTATTTTTACAACTCTGTTTAGACTTACCCATACCTGTTAGGAAGCATTTTGTCAGGGAAGCAAAGAAGAAATGAAATAGAAGTAGCTAATAAAGGTGTGGGGTGAATTTAGGGAGGTGGAATGCAATAACCAGAATGAGAGCACTCTCTTAGGACGGGCGCTGGTACTTGTGCCCTTATAAGAAGTATTTCAGAGATGACAAGTAAGTTTGTTTCGTCTGAAAGTAGCAGATTGCTTCCTAATATTTTGCTGGTCTGACATTCTGTGAAATTGCGTTATATCCTAATTCAGTGGCTCCTCTGCATATAGAATAAGAGCTTGCTATTTTCTACCAAAGGAAGCAGTTCCCTCTCATTCTGCATTGGTAGAGGCCTGTATTTTGGTGGCAAAGATCCATGGATTAATCTCTTCTGATAATTTACAATGGATGTTGGCATTACTTCAACACTGACTCAGAAGAAAGAGTTGCATTTACTGAATAAGTGGTCCACTTAGTTTATTGAGAGTTTTCCTCGGAGGTGTGACCCTTCCTTAGCAGTGAAATCTGCTGAGATCACAGCCCAGGGTAGTATGGTTATAGATGCATCAAAAAAGTATGTGTTTATGGTCCTCTGCTGGCAGATAAGGATGACGCGCACCTGGATGTGAATAAGCACTCTGCGCGGATTTACTAGCTGTAAATGGATGGTCTATTCATGCATCCTCATGCCTCCTCTGCACACGCACATCTGGCTTCCACCGTCTTCACACAGAGCATAAATGGAGGTGTTGGTGGCAGGCTGTTACATGTGAAAGCTGAAGACTTAAAGGCCCTGGAAAGTACGTTTGATTTAGAATCTTCTTTATGTTGCCTTTCCATTAGCTGGCCTAAAATGAGCATCTCTTAGGTTAATTTCATTTTAGCAAATGAAGGACCCTTGGCCAGTTTTTTGGTTCAGGGTTATTCATATCTTAACAGTAAGAGGAAATACTGTTTATGTTGATGACTCTCTTTCTGCAATGTAATCTCCCATTTTGTATGAACCAGATAGCCATTACCATTTTATTTCATCGACAGCCTGTGAGAGAGCATGGATTTTCAGTTCCTAGAGGGAGCTGGGCTAAACTTGAGCTGATACACTCCAGGTGAAAGCCTCAGTGTACTGTTGCCAATCTACTTAGCTACTCAGTTTCTTGCCAATTCTGTAAGGTTTAAACTATTACAGAAAAACATGTGAAACCAAGTGTGGTGCGTATGACACTAGTTAGGTTTTGCAGTTTTATTTTTCATGATGCATTTGTTTAACTTCTGTATCATTTTGCAGTACGTATGTGATGTGTAGTTTATATTGTTCTCTTTGCAAAATAGAAGGCGGCTGTAATTTTAGCCTGGGAAGGAAACTATTAACATTTTTTAAGTGAAAGAGAAAGGCTGAAAAATCGGAATTTCTTTTTAAGTTTCTTGGAAAATATTAAGGGAGATTATGTAACTGCATAAAGTCTCTGGGGAAAAGGAAAGAGAAGGCTCGCTGATAATGAAAGAATGCAGTAGCTGCTTAATGTAATCCACTCTCCATGGGTAGTGATGAGAAGGAAGAGAATGGAGAACTGCGTGGTCAGAGCAGGCTTCATTTGTTCAAATCTGGAAGTAGGCAGCACATCTGACAGGGCAGCTTTGTATGAGACCACCTTGCCAGTCTCCCACCTAGGTTTACCTTTTCCATAATAACAAAGTTGATTCTGTTCAGTACTATATACTACAAATAAAATAGAAATGATAAAAGTAATAATTTTCAGGCTCATCTTGCCCAAGAATAAAGGGAGTAGTGTGAAGCGAGTCAGTCAACCCACTGTAATCAAACAATTCTTCTATACCTAAAGTATAAACGTTGCACGAGTAGCTAGACAGAAAAGACTAGTGGTCATCTTGAAATCATGCAGAAAATCCGTTTCTTTTGGTTCTTCAATGTCAACCCGGGTGCCAGGTGAAATTGAATATTGAATTGAAAGCAGAAGATTGAATTTGATAATCCTGAAGATGAGATGCTTTGACAACCCTGTCGTCATTGAAATATAGCTGTGATGATCACTGAAGTCACTGTTCTTGTTTCAGTGGCTCTTCAACGTCGTTTCGTTCTAGAGGAATCGGTTTGTCTTTGTTATCAGGGAGGACAAAGAGAAATAGCCACCCACTCCTATCCTAAACACTAGGAAAGTGAAGACTTCAAACTTGGTGAGAAACTTCCTTTCGTGCTAACGTTGCTGTCAGCATAACGCAAAATGAGCAATATAGGGTGAGATGTAAGCCTGTGTGTACTGCCCTTTTAAAGACATTTAAATTCACTAGTTCGCTGTTAAATCGATAAGGAAAAGGGAAATGCAGAACTAAAACCCCAAACCTAAAATAAACAGCACTTCTATTAATGCAGGGTGGTTCAATGAATATGAGCAGTGTTCAGAGAGTGGCTATAAGCATCCGTGCAAGGAAAAATGAAAACTTCTCTAATGCTTTCAGCCATGTCTCTAAGGGATGCCATGGGATGACTGTACGACAAGGAGGTGTTCTGTAAGTGCCTGAGGAGCAAGTGTAGTAGTGGCAGAAACAAATTGAAATGAGAACTTCTGAAGTAGGTTTGTTCTGATGCTGAGCTCATCTTGGTGAGAAAGAACCATCTATGTAATTAGGAGTTGGCTGGAAAAAAGAGTGTTTATGCTCCCTTCCTTCAGTTACTCTTGGACATCCTCTGAGGAGGATCTTTATTTTTGCCTCTACTCTGTGGTCCTCAATAATGCAAGTTTTTTTAAACTGAAATTGAATGCGACTTTCGTAAATTTTTTTTATACAGCAAGATACTCCCCAGAGAATTGGTAATCTTAGGAAGGCAACTAATGATGGTTTCAGAAGGATTTTGACCAGCTATAGCCTAATGACGCTCCAGTTCAGGTGGAAACTTTCTTCCCCTAACCTGCAAATAAATAACACCAAATATTTGAGAAAAATATTGAAGGAGGTCTCAGCAGCTGTAGAAACTGAATGACAAGATTAATGCTTTGAATGGAGAACAGGAAGAAGTCTGACATATGAGGAAAAAAAATCTAGAATGCCCACAGTGAGTAGAGTAAAAGTAATAGGCTGAATATGCTGCAAGAAATAACAAGTTTAGGAAAATTTTTCTAGTGGTAAGGATGCAGAGGGGTCCTAGAAT
The DNA here is from genome assembly GCF_965638725.1 of Aptenodytes patagonicus. NCBI lineage: Eukaryota > Metazoa > Chordata > Aves > Sphenisciformes > Spheniscidae > Aptenodytes > Aptenodytes patagonicus. Next base: position 194,120,111 of record NC_134949.1, on the reverse strand, counting down.
GGATTGTGTGAATATTGTGGGGCCATTACCGGTTGAAGTCTTCAACTGGTGTTGTCTTTAAAGGATGCAGCTGATCCTGTTGCATAGTTGTTTCCAGCTCTATTTGTCTGTGATTCTCACCAAGCCTTACAGTGAGTGGGATAAAAGGAAGTGGGACAGTCAGAAGGAGCGTGGTTTCATAACTTAAACTGAAATCCAGATGATCAGTCTGTTATCCCTGTTTGTGTCAGAACGTGGAATATGTAGCAGTCAAGTTATAGGAGACACTGGCAGTTGAACATGGATGTTTCAGGTTTGAAAATATTTTTTTCCCTGCCCAGCTCAATGTAGAACATTTTGCCATGTTGCACTGTTAGGCTTGAGACATTTTGATAAATTCACTTTTTCATGCATGATCCCTCGCTAACACAACTTGAGGTTTAGCCCTGGCTGGTGCAGAAGCATCATAAAGCATAGGTAGAGAGAAAACTGATCTGTCTTCAAAAAGCTTATGTAAACATAGCCCAAGTTGTTAAAGCACAACTAAAAATAGACTAAAAGCATGGTAGACCAGACTGTTTAGAGACCTGTGACTCAGCTACGACATTCTCATGTATTTTATTTAGAGTTGCATGCTTTCAGTTTTGGACCATGTTGGAGGAATAATCATGTTACAAAATAAATTCAGTAGTCTGTGGTTTGTGTTTTGGCTAGTAAAAGCTTTATGGACTTCTTACAGTATTTCCAGTGTCTGTCTTCGGTCAGAGGAAGAAAGTTGCCTGAGTTCTGGGACGCATGTGGGGAAAAGACTGAGTAATGGACCCCAGTTTCTGCTTTTCTCCAGACATTTACTCCATAGCCAGTAGCAAAAGTAGCATGTAGACCAATAAAAATGACATATAATATATTAGGAGTACCAGAATATGAGTTCTTTTGACAGAGAATTTTGAACTCTCCTAGGAAACAAATCGGTTCCTGTGCATTACGTGTTGATGGAGATTGTGTCCTTCTTACATGAATAATGAGTCAAATGTTCTTTTAAGATGTATGGGGCCAGATTCTGATCTCCAGTGATTTAAATTTTGAGTAATTCAAGAGATATTCATGAGTTACATTACAATAACAGATTACAATCTGGTTCTTCTTCCGTAGGATTTTAATATGGTTATAAAATGGATATTCATCTTCATTTTCTAAATGTGTAGCAAGTTACCTAATTAATCCAATATTGTCTTCATTCTGGAGGAGGCTGTTTAACTTGAATTTCGTTGTCAAATACCATACAGACAAGCTTGTGTGGTGGTAACATTAACTAATGATAGAGTTATCCAGAAATACAGTTCTGTCATTAACTTGAATTACAGTGTAACTGCAGTTGTTTTAAGTAGAGAAAGACCACATTGCTGAAAGGAAGAAAACACGCTATTTTTGCAGTCGCTATGCAATTAATTCATATAACCGCTGTGCTCGTCATGCTTTGTATAAGATCCAGGGTGACCAACTGTAGGTCACTTACATGAGAACAAAGACCCTGGGGCTGAGAGACAGTTTATTAAGATAATACTGTGGTGTGAAGATCAACTGTCACAGCAGTTGCCAATGAAAGCGTGTCTGTATTTACTGTATACTTGCAGTAAATAAGAGTTGCCCTAGTTGGGATGTTTTGAATACTAAAGGATGGGGAGAATAACCACATAAATGGTGGTGGTGTGAGCGTGGAGCCAACCTCACCTTGTTTTCCAGAGATTCTCTTTCGGTGGCGATTGCTCTGTGGATTTTCTGATGCAAGGTTGAGTACCTACCATTCAAACCGTGGGACATTTATTATTTTTCTCCTTTATTCAGCCAGTTATTTTCATGCAAATGAAGGGACTCTGCCCTCTGTCAGTTTTGGTTGCTCTTGACCAACGTCACCCAAAGTTAGTGAAGAGAAGGGAGGAGAAACAGATGAAGATGCAGACAGAGCATTGTTTAAGCTTCGTTGTCAGGAAGTAGGGCTAAAAAATATTTTTCTCGGGCGTTTCTCTTTCCAGATAGAAAAAAGAAAAGCTGAATTGAATTCTTTCACCCATGTCAGTGGAGTACAAAATGTGTTGTCACTTGCTGGTGCCTCAGTGTATTTGTCACTGGGAAGCCCACAGCAACGTGCTTTCTAAATGGCCTATGAAAAATGGACATACACTCTGTTTACAACAAAATAAACTTGTTGCTTTTATCTGTAAAAGCAAAAGAAAGCTGCTATGGTTTGTAGACTGCTTGTTGCCCTTAGAGTGCGTATAATGGCAGGTCTGGTGCATTGCTACTGACCATAGTAAGAGAAGCAAGTTCTTCCTCACAATGCCTCTTTAAACATTTTCTGTGTAAATTTTTCTTCTAAAAATCTTTGATAATGTGTAGTTAAGTTTGAAAGTGTCTTATTTCAGCTTTACAAGAACATCAGATTTTTCTCTCCGAAGCACAAAGAAAACTCCATGCTTAAGATTCAGTTTTGCAAACCCTTCCCCCTTCTTCAAACATTCATATGGAAATACACCATTAAATGTGAAATTCCCTAGCAACCTTAACAGCCTAGAAGAAGGGATCCAAAACCCAGCAATACTCAATTCTGAAAAGAATTTGTACTGTCTATTGATAATATTCATTATATTCTAATAAGTGATTTGAGAAATTCTTTTCAGGGTCTCTCCTCCTTCTTTCTCTCAACTGCAATGGTTGTTCTGTTGGAAGGGTGCAATATTCACTGGTGGAAAGAAGAACCCAAAGCTTCTTTCTCACCATCTCTCTCTAGAAAGCCTTCAGAAAATCCACTTTATTTCATAGTGATTCCTTTGCTAATTGCTTTAACAGCCGTAATTTTTTTTCTGATAAATTAGTCATTGACTGCTGATAGAATAATCATTAGTACTTTATAACATAATGAATGGTTTGATAACTGCTTAATAGGAGAACTTGTAATTTCAGGTACACGGTGGCAGTAGTATGTGATGCTACATGTAGTACCGTGACCGTTTTTGTATGTCTTAATTCTCTTACTTAGTAAAGACTAGTCATCCTAAAAAACCCAGAGCTGATGCTGTGGTATGCAGTGTCTCAGGTGTTTAAGTGCAGAAAATAATTCAGGCATTGGTTCAGCTCAGCCTTAATCCCACGGGAGCTGAGAAGTTCTGGCAAAAAGTCCCACTGCTTGACAGAGACAGGACTGAGCCCTGAGCTGTCAATGTCGAATGAAGCTTCGTTAGCCAATGAAATCAATTTCACTTACTTTTCTTCCAGCTCTAGTTTCTAGAGTAATTTTTGGGGAAGAATGTAGAGCTGTGGTTGTTTGTAGGGTTTTTTGTTTGTTTCTTTCTTTGTTTTTTTGGTTTTGTTTTTTTTTTAATTTTAAGCCGTTCCTTCTGTATGTCTGTCTCCCTAGCCCTTTTTGTCTTGCCTTCTCTCCTGTCATTTTTATAACCCTCCTTTCTCCTTCTCTTTGTGTTTCTCTGTTCCATGTCTTTTTACTGTGGCCTCCATTTCTTTTCTATTTCAGACTTGCTATTTTCTGTTTAATGCACTGTCCTGTTTATTACTTTCCTTTTCTTTGCTCCCTTCATCCTTTCTATTTACTTTTCCCACTTTTTTATATTATGAGGCTCTGTCATAAATATCCTACTTAATTTATTTCTAGAGGGATAAGATTGTAGACCTTATTTTTTTATTACTATTTTTCTTTGATTTTATATTTGAAATTTGCCACAAGCGCTCTCTTTCTGGAATACCATTTCATCTGCTCTAACTTTTCTTTTTTTGTATCCTGTGCGAGTGACAGAAATGTACTTGTGTCATACAAAGTAAAGATGGGTAGTGGATGTAGCCCAGCAGTGCTGTATGGCCACACTGAATTTCTTCTTGTTTGGAGGCTTAGAAACTCGAGTGTCTCTCTCAGGCTCAGGTCTTGGGTAGGCTGTACTGTCACCTGAGTTCCTTGCTCTCAAAAATAATTTTAAAATAATAATCTTTGTTTTGCTCCTTACATTATATAAGATCAGTAGTATAAGAGGCTAGCTGTGCCTAGTGTAATAGTTTTGTACAGTTGTCAGACTTTTCATGTTTTTGCTCAAAGAAAGGTCCTTGCTTTTATGTGGGGATCCTTATTTTGAGGCAGTTGTTCCAAAGAAAGGAATATTTGTACCGTATGGTATCTTTATTTAGCTTTTATGTGGGTAAGTCAATGTGACAAATGTGGTTATAGATCATTAAGGTCCATAATCTTAAATGTTCAAAAAACACACTCACATGTCTTTAGTGTCAAAATTTGAGTGTGAAATGGGTAGTACTATTGGAAAGCTAAATAAGTGGTGAGTCAAAGTAATTAAGGGAAAGTAAATAATCTCTGAGGTTCTCATTCCCCATGAAACTAATTTCGTATCTTATCCTTCATGTATTTAAAAATAGTTCCCTGCTAATTCAAGATGCTTGTGTACTATGTGTGTGAAGAGCACTTCACTTCTGTTGAAAGGATGACAGATTAGGGAGTTATTTTCAATGGGCTGATTTTTAAAATTTTTTTATTTTTTTATTTTAAGAGAGACATTCATTTGAGCAATGTAAGTGAACAAATCTTGCTGGAAAAACAGCTTGATGTGCATGCAAGACAGCAGGTGATCAGCCAATAATTTTGTGATGGCTTATGACTAGAAAACCTTTGTTTTTGTCTTTAAAGACATACGGATGGCAGTACTTCCTCTGCAAAGGTGGGCTTTTTTCCCAGTCTAGTAAGGCCTTAAATGTTCTGCCATACAAGTTTTCCTGTTTTACCTCCAAAAGATCTGTGTCTTGTCAGTGATTCTACGGTTTGGAATATGGATTTTTTTTTTTTTTTCCTCCTTAAACTAATAAAATATACCTTGTAAGATGGATGACATATTAGAAGGGCTAAACTGCTCTGGGGTTGCAGGTCTGCTGTGCGTGAGTCCGATGGCGGTCTGATGGGAATGTGATGAGATTGCACTGTCAACTCCATCAATATCTTGAGTAGATGTCTTAAGAGGGCTAATATATGTTCATGACGTGTCTCCAGGTTTCTGTGCTGAAGAAAATAAATGTAATTTCTTTTTTTATTTCTGTGTATATCCTGTCCTTTAACTTCTGAGGTTTTCTGTTGCCCAAAGAGGCATATTGCATATGTAGATTTCTTCTTCTTACTCATGGAGATGCAGGTAGTGAAGTGACGCAGCAAGGCTGAAATAGCAGAGGGACTCAGGTTCATACGTACAACGTGCCTGAAGCATGATACTGTGCTGAAATGTGTGGAGGGACTGCACAGACTCACTCTGGGCGTGTAACATAAGTGCCCGAATTAAGAGCTTACACAGTAGGTGTAGTGCAGCCCCTTGGGCTCTGAATTGCCTGGTCCAGGTGTCTGAATATCTCTGCCGAGTGTACAGGAACCCTACAATTACAAGGTTAAGCCATAGCAAAGTTCCATGTTTAAAGTGGACAGTGTAGATGTATCCCCTCTGCATCAGATGGGAATGCCATGTGTTACTTATTAAATAGGGATGCTGACCTGTTTGATAGTAAATTTGGAGGAGTTGAAGATGGGGCTTTTTTTCCAGATCTGCAGCCTTTCAAGACAAGCTGGTAAAGCTATTTTTTTAATGCAAGTTAACAGAGGCTTTATGAATTATTAATTGCAGATCCTCATGCAAGTTTAGAAGGACTGGAACTTAGTGCTTATGCCCTGCTGTCATCCTCATGCTCTCTGAAATCAATGAGGAGTCCTGTGCAGAAAAGTCGATGCTTGGCCAGAGCCCTGCAGATTTGGTGAAAGAAAATAAAACCATCAGTTAGTATTCTTGAGAGTAGGGTAAACCTATTCAACGTAAGAGGGAATTCTGTAACCTGTTATCTGCAGCAGAAAAGCTGCTTTTTATTAATCAGTCAAAGAAAATGTTGAAAATAATTGGAAAAATGACTTGAGGGAGGGAAAAGCAGAATTAAGGAATATTAGTAGGAGGCTGATATTGTTTGTGAAATCAGGCTTTTCTTAAAGCTTTCATATGCTGTAGGTAGTGTATGGAAAAAAAGAACACCTTTCCTTTTTTCCTCCTGAGAGAAGCCATGATTTTATCTCAGTAATTGAAAATAATCTCTGAAGTTGCTCCTTAACTAAACTTACATGAACCCCTTTTAAATCAGTTGTTATCTTTCAGTGAATTTCTCAATAAATGTTGCTGCCTGCGTTTGGATGGCATGATCCTATATAGCAAATAAGGCCAAGTACATCCTATTCATGACTCAAAGCACAGCACTTCTGGCCTAATTATGGTGGCATTTGACAGTGGTGCTGTAGTTAAAGGTGCTTGTTGTTTCTATTATAAATTGTGTGTACTTGAATGGCTTAATTCATGCCAGCCAGAAGTTCGACCAGCTATCTATGTAGGCATTTTTTCCCCTTCATTAAAAATCCTTGAGTGAAGAAACCAGTTTTGAGTTCTGAATTTTTTTGATCATATCTGTCTGTCAGTCTGTTTCTTACAAAAAAATGCTATGCTTTTCCTTCATTTCAAAACTTTCTTCTGTTGTGCAGAAGATATGTTGTTGTGCAACATATGTTGTTACTGTTCGATGACTTGCATCACTCTCAGCACTTTGGGTTGCTCAAAGAAAGCCATGCCTGTGAAAAGGGGGAAAGGAAACACAAGAACATATGGAATTGTCTACGTTGAGCAATCTGTGCGCAATGCTGTCTGCGAGCAAAGATGATTTCAGTCACCTCAGTTACGGCAACTGGGCAATATTAATTTAGGGACTTCTCACTTACTAGGGACGTTGCCAAGTAAATTCCTCACCGTTCCACGAACACTGAGCAATCCCTCTAGACATCACTCAATAGTCATATCTGTCATGCTTGCATTAATACACATAAACTATTCTGTTTTTTCCCACTGCATAATGACCAGTGCTAGATCCAGTTGTACTTATTCCATGTTTTTGGAAGAGATGGAAAAAACCCAAATGGACTCAACTGGGCTCAACTAGCAAATGCTACGAAGCAGTTCCCTCAAGAAAAATGCAGTAAGTTCTATGGAAATACTGATAAAGGTGGGATTTTTTTTTAAAGCCTCTCCTATTTAGAGTTTTCTTTTTTTATTTTTAGGCAAAGGGCCTCATTTGAAGTCTGTTGAACTTAATGAGAGTTTTCCGAGTGACCTTCTAATGTCTGTTTAAGGCTGTAGAGGCCCCTGAAGTGGTAATGCTGAGAGGTGTAATTGGCCCTATAAATCTCAGTGGGTCATTAATTCTAAGTCCCAATAATGTTAAGACCAGGATGCATGTAACTGAAGCAAAGTGATGAGCCTAGTAGGAAGATTTATGCAAGCATTGTCTTGCTTTGGTTTGCACAGTAGTAGAAATTATCTGTAGTTTTGGCTTGGAAGCTTTCTTTCTACCTGAACATCAATTCACATGTATCACCTATGTGGTTCTGGAAATTTAGAAATGCATCTTTTGGGGCAGGCAGCTGGGGATATTTTTTGCATATCAGGAGGTAATATCAGGAGGTAATAGGATATGACTTGGAAAATCTCTGTAAGATGGATATAAACTCCTCAACTCTCATAATTTAACTGTGTGAAAACAGTTTTCAAAACATTACTGCACCTAACACATTTGCTCCTAATAATGACAGCTCAAATTTTAAAGCACATATGTAAGTTTTTGTTTGGTCTGTGGAGACAGGTTCCTGAAGTGTGCGGTGTCTGTAGCTGCCATGCAGGTACACCCCAAATGGGGATCCCCGCATCAAGGCACACTATGAATCCACCATCTCTGCTCGTAGAGATGAGAATTGCCAGCTAATGAAAGCCTTGCCATTACTTACCGTGATGAGAAAGGCTTTTCAGTGTGTTCCTTGGGAGAGAAAAAAAAAAAAAAAGGCTTGACTTGGCTCAGTGAGAGCTTGTATCTTGCTTCCCCCAATTGGAAATTATTGTAATATGTCCTTATTTCATGGTTTGAATGGGAGTGGTTGTTGCTATATAAGTGCATAAGCAAGGAGACAAAAATGAACCAGTGCAGTGGCGTGGCTTTTGCCATATCTCATTTGACTGCCAGCCATGTGTCCAGTCCATCTCAAAGTCCTCTTTCCACTTTCCCATGGAACAAATTTTACCCTCCTTTGCTTCAACCCCCTGCCAGGGGTTGTTCAGAGAGATGATCTTTGTACCATACCCCCAAGGAGGAAAAAAGTGAATGTATCCCAGCATAGACAGAACACCGTGAGGAAACAGCTAAGATCAATAGGGAAAAAAAAAATACAAAACCACACAAAGAATTAAAAAATCAGACTTTTAAAAATGAAACAGGCCATTTATGTGGGAAATCCTGAGTATTGGTATTTTTATGTTATCTGAGGTGGAAAGGAAAATGTTTGGTATCCCATAGTATTCTGCTATAACAACACATTCAGCTTTCTGAAACATGTATTTGTCATCATATCTGCCTCCATTTATAACTGAAAAGAGAAATTATAAAAGCTTATTGCTTGCTCTCTGGCCTTTCTGTGCAAAGGCATGTGTACTGCCTTACCAATTCTGAGAGACTTTGTTAGGGACTATCCCTACGAATGCTTGTTAGGCACTTAGCAGCAATGGGGGCTCAGGTGGAAGGAGAAGAAAAGGCAGGGTTTGTATGTGTGTGTGCACTTTCCTCCATTCTTCAGGCAAGGATTTCAATTTCAGTTTGATCTGTAATTTTCTGGCAAAGCAATGACTTTGACTGCAACTGTATCTGTTTTTTGTCCAGTGGATGCCATAAAGCCTTCTACTGTATTTGAAATAGTTCCATCATTTTTTTTTAAACTCTAACTGTAATCTTGTATTGGAGCCTCTAACAAACATTAGTATTCATACACAAAATGATACATGATGTATGCAACCTGCCTAAGCTAGAGCCTGGCCCAAGGGCAGTGTAAAAGGACCTAAAGTAGCTTAGCTGACCAGTTGAGAATTTCCATCACAGGGAGCTTTAGATGTGCTTTGGCTGTCTTCTGGAACAAGAAAAACTAAGTCAGGACGTGGGATGAGGAGAAAAGATGTAGCAAGAACTTCTCTGCTGTAGGTGAACTAACAGACTGCTCTTTGCAAAGAGTGAGCAAATTCAGAGTAACTGTGAAGCTGCTTTAGGCCAAGCCTGTGCTCCTAGCAGAGGACAGGTCCGGTGGGATTGCAGAAAAGATTGGTCTTTGAGGAACCCTCAGCCAGTCTGAGGGTCACACCAAATGTTCCCAAATAAAAGGTCCTAAAATGTTCACTCTACATATCTAACCAGAACAGAGTTGTAGTTTTCAAGATGGGTGGTACTTAATTTTGTGTGATACACTCAAAAATGGCAGAAGGAACTGTAAGTCAGAATACAGTCTCAGGTTCTAAAATAGATAGCATTTTCCTTGCGAAGAAGCTTGTCTAAGGATAGTGAAGCTGTCTTTGTTTAGCTTTGCTATTTAGTTTATGAAACCTTGTTTGATGTTTTTGTTTTTCTGCTTATGCCACAGAACTATTTTTTTTAAGCTGCAAATACGGTAGCATTGGAGTTGGTGTTGGAAAATGTTCTCACTTTTTCTACGTTTGAGCTTCCATTTCAGAAATAACAAGATCAGGATAAGAACATTTGCAGGATCAACACACTCCTCTGGGTTGTCATTACAATGACAGAAAAGAGATGTATAGTGAAACTTCACTTCTATGTGCTGTATATGGTGTCATTCCCTTAAATGATATGAATGGGAGAATTTATCCCAGTGGATGTCTGTTATGATCCTTCTCTCTGGAAAGGTCATTGATAATTGCTGTTTATCGTTTTGGAGAGGATTTGTTCAAATGTATCTTGACTATTCATTTTCCATAGATTTGTGTCTAGGGGACTTAAAAGTGACAGCAAAAACAGTGCACGGTAGAAAATAGCTGTTTGCACAAAAGCAATTTTCAGTATTTTATAAGTGAAGGAAGGAAAGAAGAGGGAAAGTTCTTTTTCATGATGCTTTTCCCAACTTCAGCTCTTTAATTCCAGCCTCAAAACCTCCATTTCCGTCCCTCTGTTCCCCCAGTCCAGGTTAGGGACAAGAGGACCTTTCACTTGGTGAAAGCTGAAGAAAGCTCAATAGCATTTGTAAGAACTTTGCAGTCCAAGTATTTTCCTTAGTGTGCAGTAGAATACTTTATTTTTTCCTATTTAAAATTTTTGTTGTCAATTTTTAGGTGTTTTGACTGAATTTTCAATGTTCTTTACATCAAAATTGTTGGTGTTTGTTTTTACAAGCTCTTAGAAAAGTGCATCCAAGGGGAGGAAAAAAAATGTATAGTTTGTATCTTCAGACTGCTGCTATATTGGGATAAGAGTATCATTCTGACTAAGGTTTGATTTCCAATCTTATTTGTTTGGCTACACAAACTTGTATGTCATATACATATCACAGAAGATTATTGTGCCTCAGTGCAGGGAAATTTCTTCCCAGAAAGAAGTGTAGATCTTATTGTGGCATCTGACAGGAATTTTAGGCCAGCTTAGAGTAAGAGGTAAAAATCCCTCATGAAGAACAGCATACTTGGCTTAATTTTATATGTCATCATACTTCTGTATAATGCCACTGGGATTGTATACATGAAACCTGAAAATGCAATTGGGCCTCTTAATTTGGGAGGATTTAGAAAGAACTGAAGGAAAGACAGGCTCTGGTTGTGTTTGGTTAGACTGAAACTACTGAATGCTGAGTTAGGCGGAATCTTTTTCCATGCAGAGAAGATCTGGTGATCTAATTACTAGATCCCTCCTGCTGTTCTGCTTTTATTTGGCCATTAACTGTTCAATACACCTTCATCTAGGGTGGAAAAACCCAAGAATGAATCTCCTGTTACAAGAAAGCCAGTGTTTTTGATGCTAGCTTACTCTCCTGTTGATATAATTACAAGCCTTTTTTCATTTTGGAGTTGCCGATTTCTGGATTCACCGAAGGACTTCCTTGATTTTTCAAAAATTCCTTGAGCAAGGAGTGAGAGTTGGTTTGGAAACTGTTGTATTTATGGACGCTCAGCATCCCATTTATGAATTCTGGTTCAGTTGCTTTATCATGGGATGCCTCAGGCAATACGCTGTTGGAGCCCGGAGCAGGAGTGATAGATGACCATTAGCCTCGATGGTGCCCACTGAAGTGGTAACAACTGGTACTGGAGTCTTAGGAGAAGAGGCTTCAGCCAAATTACTCTGCAGGGAAAGCAGTGGGAACATTCAGTATTTTTCCAGAAGCAGAACAAAGAAAGTTTATAAATAAGACCCTGAGGAACTTGCTGAGCTTCAGGAAGCTGGGCTGACTTCTGCAGGAAAGAAGTTTGCTTTGCTTGACTTTCCAGCCTAGAAGGAAGGAAATGCTCCATGTGGGTGATAGGGCAACATGATGTGGTTCAGTAGAGGAGTCATATGTGGGGAAAAAATGATCCCATATTCCTGTTAGGTTTCTGGTTTCAGTGTAAACATACTTTAGGAAAGGGAAGCAGAGAAATACAAGTCTAGGTAAGGCAAAACTGATTGTGTTAGCTCTGTACTATAAATCCTGAGTGCCTATAAGAACATGGTCCTGGGAGGGACTATGATTTAGATAGCATGGGGTCTTCAGTATCTTTGCATGCCCGGATGACATTTCTTTGAAGAGCTAAAGGGCAGGAGGGCTATCCCAAAAACATATGCCACACGGGCCAGATAAAGGGCAAACACTGCCTACTAAAGGCAGCTTAGGGACACCCTGGATGAATGCATTGGGACCTGAATGCAGTCAGTTTACTGAACATCTAGCTGGGAAACTCTGCCCGAGCTTTTTGAAAAAGTGTGAAAACACGCTGTCCAATTCAGATCAGTTCCCTCAGAAAAAGGTAGGGAATTTTACTGCGAATTCTGTCTTTACTGATACAGATTGAGACTCTATGCTCATATTGCCTAGTCCTGAATACGCGCTTCACCAAGAATTAGGATAAGCACTTTCTTTGTGGGTAACCCAAAGCTGTTCTTCTAACCAAGAACCAGATAGAAGGGTATTTGTGTTTGTCATATACGAAACGTAAATCTGAAACAAATGGTCTACAGACCTTGTTAGTTCCTGCTGTGGCTCAGAGATCTGGAATCCTTTGTCAAGTGTACAATTGCCAACAAGTAGGGCTTCCATAGTGTAAAACCCATCAATCATCTGCTTGTATATCTGCAGTGTGCAGCAGAGCCAACAGGGCATGAAAATACAGACTGCCATTTTTTGGAACTAGAGGAGGTAGCAAAAGAGGCAATGTATTTACTGAGAGCCTTTGCGTGTGAGGATGTCATCGCAGCCTTCATTTTTTTCTTGGTTTGGTTTTTTTTTTTTTAAAACTGTCATATGTGTCAGTTTCTAAGATGTCTAGTAAACTACATGACCACGCGTCCTAGATACTGTTGATGTCTTTGATGTTGCTGAGAAAATGAGGAGGTAGTTTGGATCTTGAGAAAGAGTAGCCTGAATTCATTCCGGGTAACTTTTAAATTGTTTAACAAGGCTGTCTATTCTAGAAATATACATTACCCAAGTTTCCTTTGAATGAAGAGAGGCAGATACATTTATAGGTCTATATCTGTAGATATATATTGATTTTGGTCTTAGCGTGGCTGAGATCTTCTGAAGATACCTATTTCTCTGCATTGACTGGACAAAGAGTCTAGGGTGGTTACATACTCAGTTCAGGTCCTTCAGCTGGGAACAACATTTAAGTGCAATCTCTCTTTGATACTGTGAGAGGGGTGAACAGCAGCTTTTCAGCCTTTCTTCACCAACTATATACTGTCATGCAATAATTTGAAAATAGATGGACTGCCTATACAACTGAGGTAGCTAATGATCAACCTTCAGCTGTGTTGACAAAAGGAACAGGTGGGGGTCTAGAAGAAATGCTGACTGTCCAGGGCCTATTGCAAGTAAAAGCAAGAAAGAAAAGGGAGCGGCTGTAACTAATTCATGCTTTCTGACAATCTTTGAAGGTACAGAGCAGAGACCCAAGCAGTGAAGTGACTACTTCCCTGTAAACTTGCTAGGCGACTTTGGAGAGTGACTTTAAGGGCTGAAGAATTATACGCTCGTGTTCAGGTGCTTTAGGTCTGCCCAACTGCAGTGGAAGAGATGATGACTCCTTTTTGAGGAAGAGTAAGGAAAGACATGTCACTGATTTGTTACAGTCCAGAGAGGTAACTTACCTCTTGAGTGCACTCAAAGGTGCACTGTAGAGGGGAATACATGAAAAAAAGAGGGTACCTTTGCTGGGTGTACAGTTAAGAATTTGGGCATAACTCTATGGAGGGATCAGTACTGTGCATATATTGCAGCGAGTTGGAATTTTTTAAAAGAAGCTCATTAGCAATGTTCTTATAAGTTAAGCAAATTACACTTTTGATCATTTAACTACTAATATTTTATTGAAGAACATTATTCACTAAATATAAATGCACTCTGGGCAGTAGTCATATATGATTAACAATTATTTCATATAATCACCACATAAAACACAGAATAAGCATTACTTTAGTGCGTGAAGTTCACTGAGCATAATGCTATTGGTGTGTGATCAAAGCACATGCCTTCCATGCTTCTCACCTATCTTCCTGTTCCTCCTAAGTAATATCAGGTATGGGAACTGGAAATTGTTTAACTACAAGTTAGTAACATTCGTAGGGCACAGTGTCTCCGGAGCACCTCCCTGAGACACACTCCAAGCAGCTTGTGTCCACAAGTTCAGACTCTCTGCTAGCTCTTTCCTCTAAAGTGTCTGGCCTCCTTTGTATTTGCTAGCAGGCATTAAATCAACTCAAGGTTATTTCTGAGTAATTTAGAGTTCATTAGAGAAAATCATAAGGAAAATAAATTGGTCAGAAAACAAACACTGCTGGTCCAGAACTCTTTGATGAATGTAGGCAGCTAGGAGGGTAGGTATAGGTTCAGCTATCTTAATTTAAGGTGCAGAAAATTGTCTCTGGGACACATCTTACAGTGATATTTAGGAATGACTTTGAAGGCCATTCTCACATAATTGGAGCTGAGTGAGCACTTTCTACCACGTACTTTGTATCTGATAGGAGTTTCTGCTGTCCTAGTCACAGGCAGAGCAGGACCTTTCTGGAAATCGGGCTCATCTTTTCCGCTGGCCTGGGAGAAGTGTAGAAGTCTGAAAGAAGCAGCATGGGGCTGGTGCTGCCAACCTGCCCCATGCTCAGGGGTAGCTCGGTCCCGTGAGGTCCAGGACCCAGGAGGGATGGGCTGGGGGACAGGGGTGCCCTGAGATCAGAGAGCCACCAGGATCAGGCTTGGACTGTGCCTGAGGGTGTAACATCTAAAAGGAGTTTCCTCTTAACTTCAAGTAGACAGATTATTCTTTAACTGCTTCATCTGTGTATTTTCCTTTGTCGTTTGATTTCTGGCAGTGGGATATCAGTCTAGTCCTGCACGGCAATTCTGGTGTGTTGTTAAGATGCAGAATTGGAAAACCTCTTTAAGAATCAATATTAAGAAATGAAATATTAAGCTCTGTTCCAAACTAAAATGAATTTGAGAGAGCTTTTTCTTGTTTTCCCCTCCTGTAAATCTCTCTGTAAAGAAGCCACTATTTTTCAATGGCTGGGGCTTGTAATTTTTTGATCATTTGTAGATGACAGGATGCTGCCTGGCTGTGATGAGTATCCCAAGATGCTGACATGTCACATTTCCATGTCGGTTCAGCAACAGGGAGAGAGTTGAGTGTGTTCAAGGGGGGCTGTGTTTTGTGTGGCGTCTTTTCTACAACAGGAATTGTGTGAGTGAAAACTAGCAAAATACATTCTTAATTCCACAATGGCAGTAAGAGGAGTATGCATTAGTGGTATTCTAGCTAGATTACCATGTTTTGAATGTCTTTATTAGGTCTGAAAACTTTAACATGTACTTGTTTCAGTCTTTGTTCTGAGCCCCCCACATCTATTATATGCCATGGAGGCTATTAAAGCTTAGCTTAGCTCCCAGTATCACTCCCCATATTACAGTAACTTACTTTTTGGCTGACGGCACTTCTGAGAACTAATCTGTGATGCGTTTACTTTGGCTGGAGAAGTTGAAATGCTTTAAAGAAAAAATAAATTAAAAGCTCCCCAAATGTTCCTGCAGCTTTGCTTTCTGCTCTTACTATGCTGATCTGATTGTTTTTAATGTGAGGGCTTCTTTTGCCCTGGGTCCTATGTAGTCTGCACTGTCATAAAAGGTATACCACTTTACAGCTAAGTAATGTCGACTGCCTTGTAACTTAGAAAATCTGACGTTCTCAGTTGGAATACTGCACTGCATACGAATATGTCCATTTTTTTTCTTTTACTTTCCTGAAATGTAGGAAGTCACCACATTTAATGTGTATGAGGTCTTACCAAGATGTCTAACTAAGAGGCTGTCTAAGTGATCAGAAGCTTAAGAAGCGCAAAAAGATCTCCTTTCACGTTCATTTTTTTTGGTCTTTGGAAAAAGAATTTCTTATATGCCTCATTGGTTATTACCATCACTTAGTTAACAGGTAAACTAATGTACCGTTAGAATTAATTGTCCTGTCTCTACTTTATCTTTCTGGGACAAAGAGGTTAAGAAGTGACAGTGAGATATTTGTCAGTATTTGGGAAGTTTCATTTCTTTGTTCTGTGTTAGACAAGTTCACACTTGTGCGCAGTGCAACCATAGAGACCGTTCTTGCCTATTTTGTGGACTTCTCTTAGAAAAGACCACGTTAATGTTCACGATAATTGAAGGGGTAATGCAGATCCCCCCTTCAATGTGCTTGTACAATTCTTGCAAGGGTACCTAGAATTACAGTTAAGAATCTCTATTTCTTTCTGCTCCCCAGTTCCTTCAGAGAGATCCCAGTGGGTAATAATTTACCTTCAGGCTTTGTAGTGAGTGGTTCAGGTAAGTAGGTTCCTTTCCATGGCCACATGCATTTAATGTATAGACAAAGGTGGTGAAGGATAGTGCAGCTTGGGATTCATTGATGCTCTGCTGTTGATGATATGCAGGCCTGCTGCCTTTGCGCTGGACCCAGCTGGTAATCTCCTAATGTTTGGCTGGGGCCTGGGCTTGGATGAAAGGGAGCTGGCTGTAGCTCGGGCCAGATAATTTGGAGATGCTAATGGCTCGTTTGTTAAAACAAGTAGAGGGCTTGGCAGAGAGAGAGGGAGTTTCTACCTCATCTCACCCCTCCCCTCCTCTTTCCAACTTCGCCCGCTGTTCACCCAGAGGGTGTTCATTTTGTGGGTGCTCTTTGGAGTCCTCATGGACGCTGGTCACAAATGCCCGTTTCCATAATTTTTTTTTTTTTTTTTCATGATTACAAGTGTTTCCTGTGAAGATGGATCTTACTATCATTGTACATATTTCCATTTGGTGCAGTCTGGCTTGTTGCAGTGGCTTGCCCACAAATGTGTCTTTGCAAACCATTTAAGGAGAGAGAGAGAAAGAAATGTCAGCTGTTGTAGGCTATTGACTGCCAGTTACTGATTTGGGCTGGCTGGCATGAACACGTTTATGTCTGTGGTTAAAAGCGAGCTCTAGATTTCTTTGCTGGCTTAGATTCAAGGGGCTTTACATAGAATAGTGTAGCTTTACACGTGATTTATGGCTGGAGTTCAGACTGCAGCTTCCTCGCGTGCATTCGTAACAGATGAGGTCTGTCTATACGTATGTCTTTAGTGTGTTAGTCTAGACGGTGCGTACACAAGGCTCTCTGCTTTAGGGCCACGCTTTCTGCTCCCAGTGCGGAAATCATCATGCACTGATCATGTTTCCTCACCGAGAGATCAGCTGCAGAAGGAAGTGAACTTTCTAATTATGAGATTATGGTTTCTGTTATGGCAAATAAGTATCTCGTGTTGCTTCTTAAAGAAGGGAATTCTGCACTCAGATTTTCTGGCTGTCTTCAGTAGAATTGCCACAGCACAACAGCTTGAGGTTAGGTATTTTAAGCTGTTTTATCAGTGTGATCAACATTGGGTTTAGTGCTGCGTGAAGACAATTTCTTACAGGATACTCAAACGCTAATTCTCTACTAGTTACAGGAGAATTTCAAAGCATGCAACACAAAGGTGATTTTTTAATATATATTTATAAAAATATATATAATACATCTAACTTTACTTACTCCATATCCACTAGCTCCAATTTGGAGACATATGGCTGCATGTTTTACAAGCTGTAGCTTCCACTGTCAGCCGTAAGTAGGAAACATTATGGAAGTGTCAGTGGGATGGATCGCTGTGGTCAGGTCTGCATTTGAGTGGAGCAGGTGAAATTCTGCCAGGTAGTAATGATGAAAAGATATTTCTGGCCACTGTTCACAAGTGAGGTGTCCAACCGTAGAGATATGAATTTGAACATGCACCAAGAGGCATGGGATCTCATTTAAAGTGCCGCAAACTTAGTTAAAATATGCCCGTTGACAGCTCTTGCCATCTTGGATTCAGCCCAGAATGAACACTTCTGAGTACTAGAAAATAAATAGGAAATGGACCTTGAAGTGGGTTTTCAGGTTTGTGTACAGAATATACTTACAAAGGTGTTTATTGTTTTAGTAGAAGACTATTTGATACTCATTTTACTTTACATTTCAATAGATTCTCTAATGAACTGCAATTAGAATATTATCATTATTATTTTAATGAATTTTTTTTTTTAAATTAACAGAACAGTGCTGTGCTATAAACGTGGTTTTGGTCACTTAGCAGGGATGGAAAAAATCCTTTGATATAACTTTTAGCTGGCAATTTGCAAGTGTGTTTTTTTTTTTATTTACAATGTATATGCATCATAAAGGGATCAAAATAAACTGTAATTGAAATAACTTTGTTTCCTGGGCAATTCTTTCCTCATTTATTTGTGTGTTCACTATTTCATATGCCCTTAATTGAACTGTTTTATTTTAATCATTTGTATCACTTTATAGTGGTGAGTTTGTTCTTGTTGCAGTTGGGGCTTTTCATTTCACTTAGCACTTTTCCTGGGAAGTCAGAACATTAAATAAGTGTAGAAAAGATTTGCTGTACATCAATTTTGATTATCCTGAAAGCACTACACAGTTTAGATCTATAAACACATGTGCAGATATTTTAAGCATGGAGGCAATTCTGCTAAACTTGATGAGTCTGTTTTCAAAGTTAGAGGAATGAATAGGAGTTTGTAAGCAGTAAGCGCACAGACGCTCACTTGTTTCTGAAATTCATTATTTCCAGAGTGTGGCTTACGAAAGTAGGGGTGTATTTTCTTTTAACCGAACTAATAGGAAAAAAGTTAGAGGCAAGCAAGGTCTCCCAGCAGCGTGAAACTGACAGTTTGAAAGATGCTGCGTGTGGTCCATTTTACAGCTGATGCCCCTTCTATCCACAGCTGACAGCAGCAGCAGAACAACAAAATCTTGCTGCTTAAATTTGATGGTTCATCTGTAGCGATCAGCTTTTTTTGGTTAGTAAATCGCAGTAGCTAGTAAGAGGTTTTAATATATGATACTACATTTTAATAGCTATCTGGTGTAACTATTAAATTATAATATTGCCCATTAAACTTTCTTACTGATTACTGAAAATTTTCTTCTGAAAAGGTGATTCCCCACCCCCATCTCCTTTTGTCCCTAGGGAAGCTTTCTTAATTTCAACAAAGAATTGTGAGTGATGCTGCTTCCATTTTACAAATAGGTTGGAGTTCCTTTTAGTAGGGGCTCTGGGTGTTTCGGGAAGCAAAGACATTAAAAAATAAAGAAGAGTTGGGTTGATTCAGGGAGAAAGGAGAAGAAACAAAATAGGAACACTGAAAATCAAGGTGAACATTTAATAGAGCTCAGGGAGTAAAAATATACCATACATGAGGTGGGGGGGGGGGGGGGGGGAAGACCATGATGAAGAGGGAAGAGAAAGAAAATAGCAAAATAAAGCAAACTGCTGTGCATTGCCCAGGAATTTATACAAAGAGCCCTAAGTAATGTCTGCAAAAGCAACATTTTCTACATATTGTGATGGAATTTGGGGCATTTTTGTTGTATTTTTGTTGGTTTTGACTGACTTTTCTTACAATTGAAAAACACAGTTTACCAAGGATTTCTCTTTTCTACAGTACTTCCAGTCAGGAATTCCATGTTCATGCAGGGGAAGATCTATTTCTTGCAACAAGTTTCTTTCATTGGAGAAGTGAAAATGATGCACCTGGTATTGCATACTTATGTTAGCATTGTAATAGCCACATTGAGCAGAGCAGAGGCTTTGTAGGCCCTGCTAAAACCCCAAGAACTTACCTTGTTTGGGGAGCTGGCAAGAACTTTTACTAAGGAGGCACTAGCAAAGATCAGTATGTTGTTGACACTATGAAAGCACTAAAGAAGCAATGGTCCCTAAGCACCATCAAACAGAAGGCGAGGTCTCTGTGTCATGGAAAAGCCAAGAGTTCCTCTGGCTCTGCTTTGGGGAACAGAGAGATCCTGATACCCAGCAGGAACACATTACAGCAGCGCTGTAAAGGGCACACTACTGCAAATAAAGCCCTTATACATGATAGTGCAGTAGGACTGTATGGAGAGGACTAACAAAATTTTGTTTCAAATACCCAGGGGCAACTGCCTTTTTGCACAGAAAGAAATGACAAGATTTTTTTGTTGTTGTTTTTAATTTTTTTTTTCCTGGGGCCCTTCTAGTCTTCCCACCCTTTATGTTCTCCAAGTGACACGTCTGTACCAGGCAATTTCAGCACAGTGACAATTGTTTCCTTGCAAATTTCAGATCCTCTCCATGAAAGAACCATTGCAACTTCCTCTTTTAATCTCGTTTTGCATCCCAGCCCTCTCCCTGCTGAGAAACCTGTCCCTTCTATTTCACAAGGTCAGACTGTGGTACCATAGTTGCCTATTTTTTCTTTGAAGGGAGTGTGATTATGTTCAAAATTGTTAAAAAACATGGTTTTGAATCATCAAGTAAGGGGGGGAAAGCAGAGCAAATTTGATCATCTGATTGTGGGGGACATCTTCCAGTATTAGATTAAAAAAAAATAAAAATAAAAAATTGAGATAATAAGGCATTTTATTAATAAGCAGTAATTATACTCCTCACATAAATCCAGCATGAATGTTGCAAGGCGCAGAAGCTTTCTCCAAGCAACCTGTATTCAGCCATCAATACTTTCATAATCTCTACGGAAGTAAATCAATAGATACATATCTGGTCTGTTTGGTAAATTCTTAGAACAAGCTCCTTGTTTCTTGGTAACATGTGCTGCCGGAGGGCTGTCATAAAAGTACATGAAATATTAGCCTACCTGTCTGTCACTAACATCCTAGGATTAAAACGGACTGTATGCAACACAAAGGTAAAGTACACCATGTCTTAGGATCTCCAAGTGTATGCAAAATGGAGAACAAAGTAATGAGTCTTCCAGCACTGTTCAGAAAAGCAGTGCTTTATCAGTGCTGCCACTGGCATCAGTACAGCAGCTGTTTGCCCTTTTCCTCAGCCTTTACACTTAACATCCAGAGCACACGGGGGAGAGAACGGTATCAACTGTAAAATGTGCGACACATCTCTGGGGCAAGTGGAGAAGCTCCAATGATTAAATGTTTAATGGCCTCCTGGTGGCATTACAGGAGGAGCCTTCCTGGCCTGTAATCTTCTCTGAAAAGACAGAGGAAAGGAAAATTGTGGTGGGTTGACCTTGGCTGGCACCCAGGTGCCCACCCAGCTGCTCTTTCACTGCCCCTCCTCAGCAGGACAAGGGAAAAAATAAGATGAAAAAATCGTGGGTTGAGATAAAGGCAGTCTAATGAAGAAAAGCAAAAGCTGGATGCGGAAGCAAAGCAAAAAGGTGTATTCTCTACTTCCCATCAGCAGGCGATGTCCAGCCACTTTGGGGGAAGCAGAATCCCAGTACGCATAGTGGCTGCTTCAGAAGATAAACACCTTAATAACGAATGCCCCTGCTCCTTCTCCTTTCTCTTAACTTTTATTGCTGAGCACAACATCATACAATATGGGATATCCCTTTGGTCATTTGGGGTCAGCTGTCCCGGCTTTTTCCCCTCCCAACCCCTTGCCCACCCCCAGCCTGCTGGCCCTTGGGTAGGGTGTTGGAGAGACAGCATTGATGCTGTGCAGGCACTGCTCAGCAGCAGCCAGCATATGGGTGCCTTACCAACACCCTCCTAGCCACAAGTGCAAAGCACAGCACCATGAGGGCTGCTATGGGGAAGAGTTAACTCCAGCCCAGCCAGACCCAACACAGAAAGGAAAGAAATCCTTCTATGAAGAGGCAAAAGGACAGAGAAGCTGTCCTTGCGGAGATAGAAAATAGCAGGAATGGTACTGAAGGGCATTGGTGTACAGAAGCAGCTTGTGGAGTTGTTCAGGGAAGGACAGTACTAGTGGTGAGTACGCGAGTGCAATCCAGCACTAGTGTAGCCATATCCTGCAGTCTTCACAAAGCAATTTTTTTAAGAAGTCAATCACTGTTCAAGGTTTTCAGCAGATGTGCAATATTTTCAACATTTGATGCCCAGAGCTGGTAATGATTGTAAATTCAAAGACTTAAACTTCTGCAATTAATAACGATGGCTCCTGACAGTACTGTTCACCACCCTAGAGAAAAGTCAATCCAAAATCCTACACTTACAGATACTAGTGATCAAACAGCGCAAACATGAGCAACATTTTAAAATGTGATACTGTATCTATGTGGAATAAAGTTTGAACTATTCTGTGATGTGGTTAGTTACTACAGGAGAAATCTGCATATATTTATTTCTGCGGTAAGTGGCTCTATTACTCATGCTGTTTCTTCAGTGAGTAATTTTTGACTAAAGTGCCACAGTTCCACAAAATGACCCATCAACTTATAATAAAATGCCCTTTTAGTAAGTTACTGCTGAAAGGATCTACACAGAAAGTAATGAAAATCTATCAGGCTTCATAACACAAGTTTTCATTTCCGTTCTTTCAGTCTGTTGCAAAGTTTCTAGACAGGGCATCCATAACAAGGCCCTGATAATTTGCTTAGGAAGCTGCCTTTGCTGTATTTAACATTTTTTTTTGCGCAGTATCTCGTATTTCTATATCCTACTTCATTAATAAGGTTGAAAAATACTGCTATTACAAATTAGTTATGGGTCAGCAGCTGCTAATTTTACAAGGCTGCACCATTTCCTTCTCAGCTTTGCAGACATGCTCATATGTCATTCTGTGGCTGCCCAGGGTAGATGAGAATATCAAGTAAAATCCAGAATATTGTTTTTTTCTTGTATCCAAAAGCCTAGCCAATGGTTCCACTAAAATTTGGAAGGATAAATTAAGTATTCTAAAAGTGAGGGCTTGTATGTATAGCTGTCCTGATAAAAGGGTAACAGTTGTGAGGGTTTTTTGGGGAAAATAATAAATCCTAGCACTCATGGTTGTATCCAGCCTGTGTAAGTATGAGAGAACTTGGTGTGGTAAGCATGCTGTTGAGAAACAACTTAGGTTTATGAACAGTGATTTGCGGTGTTGGTCACAAGAACCATCTCATGGCATATCGGTGATCGCAGGGGAATCAGAAACCTCTCCCTGTCCTCTCCCCACCAGTTCTGCAGGAACTTAAAATTTTTGCCAGTTTTGAGACTGGGGGCAATGACATTTTCTTTACTGCAAATGCTTTGGGAGAACAGCGCCAGCACCAGGCTGGGTAGCCACTGACCAGGCGTGACTGCCAGAGGGGAGAGTAGAAAGCTTTGAGAGGAATACATTTCTCTATATTGAAAGAGAATTTCCTCCCTCCCACCACAGTTTTGAGGTAAGATCCACACAGATACCTGGAAGTGGTTATTCTGCAGTATGTCCCTTATCTCCATCTTTTACCTCCCAGCCTTCCAAATTCATTTTGGCCTCAATAGACAGCTGCCGAGGGAGAAGTGAATTGCAAACTGTGTTGTTTCTCAACACTCAGCTTAGGTTTCCTCAACCTGGAAGCAGCAGTTTCCTGAAAGAGGCAGTGCCAGGGAAAGTTCAGCTCGCCCTCTTCTCGTGCTCCTTTGTCTAGATGAGCTAAGAAACCTTGTGGTTTCTGCCACTGCTACGTGACTGATGGCAAATGTAATGTATTAGTGACTGCCAGGGGAGGTGAACATAGTATTTCCTCCACATTAGTTGGTGTAAGTTTGAAAATGCTGCTGTGATGCACAAAGAGAAAGAAAAAAACTGTCCATGAAATGTTATGAAAGAATCTGGGGAATTAGCTACTTTGACCAATGTGGTCCATAGCTGTGGGTGAAGCTGGTGAAAGCCAGATGTGTGGATCCAGTTATTTACAAGTGTTTCTTTTACCACAGCTAGAGCATGAGAAGGAGGGATGGGGGGAGAGCGAGCCCAGCAGACCTCGCCTGCAGGCAAGCCCGGGAACCCCCCTGGATTCGCACTTCTGGCCTCCTGAATCTGAGCTTCTCTGGGCTTGTCTACATATTACCTTACAAAAGATACCTCATGCCCTTTTTAGGGTCTTTGTAATGCAGTGTCAGGAGAAAATGTATCTATATAAACAGTGGATTGGGATTTTTTTGTTGTTGTTGTTGGTTTTCTGGGAAGACCAAAGCTCAAACCTGCTTTTGTGAGAAGTTCAAAGGATTAATAAGGTCACGTTTCTTATTTTATTTATGGGCTTGGTATGACTTCGAGCTCAGTTCAGCAAGCATGTAGGCTTATTGCTGGTTCTGGGCACTCTCACTGATGTGCCTCAGGTTGCAAATTCCCTCAAGTATATACCATAAGGTCCTATTAGAGATTTTAGGCCATTTTTTAAACACGCAATCTTTTGGCCTGAATGAACTTCACATGAAGTTGCACTTTAGAAAGTTTTTCAGCCAGCAGCTGACTGTTTTCATGATGCCTCGGAGATGTGGGTTTATCGAAGACCTTGAATAGAGCAACCTGATGCTCCTGCAGTTCTGCTGGCAGGAGTGCGGGCAAGAGAATAGGCACAGGCAGTTCCAGTCTCTGCCACAAACATTTCTTCCTGCTTAGGATGGTGATGTCCTCAGTCCTCACTGGTAGGCTTTCTGTGTCTTTTTAAAGCAAATGGTACTCTGTACAGAAACAGTCCTGTGCTTAAAGTGGAGAATAAGGAGTCGTGAGGCTTCCAAAATCAAATTGTTGGGTCCCAGATGTCTACTGAGTAGATTTGCATGTCTTCCAGAAACCTCCTCCAAAATACATCCATCTTTGTATCTCGTTCTCTTTTCTGTACATCTGTCTATTGTGAATGTGCTCAATATTAATTGAAAGTCCATAAACCCACAGTTGATTCCAACAGAACACTTTTTTTTTCATGTGTACAGTGTTGCTTTTCTCTTTTTCTTTTATTCTGTTCTCCAAAAAAATGTAGCCAGAAAAGGTAGTTATAACCAACATTGCAGCTTTAGCTAAACTCAGAAAAGCAAAGCAGGAGTTAAAGTTGAAAATTGTGTCTTGTAATTAACTATTCATCTCCTTTTGTTGTTGATGATTGATTGCGTTAGTGCCGAAGAAAATGTGTGATCGCATGCTATATTACGCATGCTATAGTCCTTAGGCATAATAGGGTTAGTTGAGGACAGAGTGTCAGATGCAGTATTTGTCATTACCTTTGATTTGCCTAGTTGCATGCTGTTGTGGATTTGTGTTGAACTATTAATACTTGAATGTAGATTTTTCTCTGACTCGGTGACTTTTTTTTAAGAAAACACTTCTTGGCATGCTTTATTTCCCTGTCATTTTCAATAGCAGAAATGTTTGCTGTTAAATGCAGTTTGTCTCCAGTTTTGATTCTTCTTTAAAGAAAACAGCATGTTAAAATGAATGGTACAAATTCAACTATTTGCTTCTCTTTTGTAAATGCTGGTAATGTGTATTATTAATTACAATGCTATTGTATGGTAAAAAATATTTTTTTTCTGTTCAGTAACTCTACCTTCTATTGTGTAACTGTTCCATAAAGGTCATCTTTTTACCAGACAATAATCTTAAATGTCATGCTTTCCCATATGTTTAACCACTTCCTATCTAGATATATACTCGGTAGAGCAGAGCACTTTGCTAAATGAGTTTCGGAGATTGGCAAGTAATTTAATTCAAAATAAACTGAACTTCAGTATTCTTCTTCCTGTGCCTGTACCTTGCTACTTTGATATCATCAGCCAATTTTGAGAATACGTATAGCTGATCTCTGTTTTCTGTTTATAAATGTGTCTGATGTACTTTATTCCAAAAAACTGTGCTTAACACAATGGCAATGATTTAACAAAAAGAAACACTTTATGCCTGAAAGCCATTTGCCTTCTGGCGTTCTCTTGGGATTCCAATAAAACAGGGAAGTGAAACAACTACCTGCATGTTTGAGTAGGTCTGTAAATGCTGAGGATGCATGTGTCTGACCAGAGGCACTTATATGTGGCGGTTCTGTATTTTTGGAGCAGTGTTTTGAATATTTCATAGTAGTTCATTTGGGCATACATGTGTTACGTGTGGGCATGCAGTGCACACCATGGCAGAAAGTGACCTGTAACCTCTACAACATTGAAGGCTTTTAGTGCAGGATTTGGCCTAGTATTTCAAATTCTCTTGCTCTGTGCTGGATGTTCTCCAGGGAGAACACAAACCTGCAAGCATTTTGTTCCTTTTCTCACTCTTAATTTCCATTATTGTTCCAGACTGTTTGCATTTCCCTTAGATACTTGCCATTTTGCCACCTTCTTTCCCCTCCTCTTATGTATAGAATAGAGGTTTAGAAGGAACTAACAAGGAGAGATGGGAAGGCTTCCTAGTACCTCATAGAAGGAGAATTTACTTCATGAAGCAAAGAGTTAAACTCAAGCTGTCTTACACAGCCAATTAAGTGTATGCTGTCTTTTACTGTGCATGCATGCCCTCGTGCAGTTAAATGTAATTTATGTTGGTAGCGTATGCCGTTCTTGCTTAGTGACCTGGGCTCAGACTGTGACACATTCAGTGCAGGCTGACAGTGAGGGAAGAAAACCTACAGATATACACAGGTGTAAGACAGGATTGTTAAAACTGAGATAGTAAGGTGAAGTTAAAGATCATACTGTCTGCTCGTCATTTGCAAGCAGATAAAAATCAGGTCTGGTAATTCTTGCAAGGTCCTTGACCAGTCATTAAACTACTTGCCTTAAGAAAGACCTGCCAACTTGGCAATTAATGAGACTTAATCTGGTTAAGAATGTTTTAAAATTAGTTGTGTATGAAATTGTGGTATAAATTTCTTTCACCTCCCTACAATTTCTGCTGGTTCATAAGTGGTGAATCACTGCTGGTCTATCCTTGAGCTGGAACTGAGCTTATCTGAAATTATACTAAATGTAGAGATGATTTTGCACTTTATGAGATTGGAAAATGTGTTGCCATCTTTGAAAGATCTATGCTGAAATGTAAAGCAAGAGCATAAATAAGGTTTTGTTTTTCTGAGATTATATATGTATATGTATCCACAAAAATATATGTAAGTATGTGGGTATATGTTTACAGTATATGTATTTTATAAAATACTTTGCAGGTACAGTATAGCTATTATGTACCTTCCTTGTTCTTGTCTTCTGAATTTCAGGGATGTGTTTCTTTTCATGTCACCAAGAAAACTATTTGGTTGACTTTGAGAAGAGCATCAACAAAAACAGTCTTGCCTTTTGACACCATTATCATCTGGTTGCTTCTCGGTGTCTCAAATACAGTAATCCTCATTTCCTTATTCCTATGTATGAAATCTTATAGACTACCAATAGTATTTACTGGCCTTAGTATCTAGGAACCTGAATCATGACTGAGGGCCCTCTCTTTATGTGGACACAAAACAGAGATGTATGTAAGCCGTTTAGGAAAGCAACCAAAGGAGTATGAAGTAAGAGGTAACAGATAGCTATGGACAGATTGGAGGAGTACAAGGGAATGACGAGACGGTACTGACCAGCACGATAAGCAATAGTTTTCAGCATGTTGAGAAAAAAAGTATTTTGGAGGTGTCTCGACAAAGCATATTTTAGTGGACTCTGCTTGGAAATGTTTAGCTAGTAGACAGTGGACGCTGGCATTGGAAGAGCTGACATCACCATAAAAAGTGAGAAAGTACATCAGGTGTGAGATGAGCAGTAAAGAGCCTTAAAAGTGAGAACAAACTATACTGGGTGCGCCAAAGGCAAAGAGGAGCAAAGTGGTTAAAGTGAGTGACGAAGGAAAGCAACCTTTGCAACAGGTAAGATTGTGTGTGTCAAGTTTAGAGAAGAGGATGCCTGTAATGATGTAATGATGAGAGCTTTGGCCAGGAACACGAGCTGTGTGAATGGATAGGAAAAGCTGCATCATAAAGAGGTTATGTAGAATGAATCCTCTGAACTGACACATTAATTGGGATTTGAGATACTATCTCTGAGTTGAAAATGTCATCCGTGTTGTGGTTTGCATGACAGGCAAAACAGTGATATTGTCCAGAGTGATTAGAGGAGGATATGGAGAGCTGAGATAGGGGAAGACGTTATCTGCTTTATTTCACTCATTCCGGTCTTGAGCAAGACATCTCATGGGGGAGGAAGAGGGAGAAGGACTACAAGGGGAATGTTACTGTCGGAGGAAGAGGGGTTTAATGGGGACAGTAGAAGGCAAGCCAAGAACAGAAATGGTAGATTTATGGATCATCCACTGGGAATTTCTGTTTGCTGAAGTTGTGCAGAGATAAGGCATGGATGGAAGGAGATTAAGGACAGAGCTGCTTTGAGTTCCCCGCAAGAAGCTGGTGGAAATGGAGGAGGCCACTTGAAATTTGGCATTTGTTGGATTAAGAAGGGCTTTCAGGATAAAATATCCGTGAAGGCTTCACGTCTACTTTATCACGTATCTACAATGCAAGACCCTAGGATATAGATAATTTTCAAAGACAGCTGACTTTATCTCCAAAAACATTTGGATTGGGGCAACTTTTAAAAGACTGCTGAAAACTGATTTGGAGTAGCATGTGCTTTAGGGAACAATGATGACTCTATCAGAAGATTACAAACTCGTTGGGGTGCTGTATTTTAGATGAGAATAAGCTCTAACTTTTTGAAGACAACCATGAGAACCAAAAAAATGAAATTCTCTCCAGATCATCCTGTACTGCAAATAACCATAGATAGGAATTTTTGCGTAAATCATATTAGTAGCTAAGTAAATATATTAGGTTTTTTAGAGGTGATGAGCACTTGTTCTTTCCTCTCTTGAACGATGGTTTCTGCGACACAAACTTCAAAGAATAGGGAAGAGAGCACAGCCTCCTCTGGGATTTCAGCCGTATTCAGGAAGACAAGGAGTACATTAGAATTCACTTTATTTTTTTAGATTTCACTAGTTTCTAGGATGTAGATTGTCAGTTTATGTAAACTGGCACAAAGCTGTTGAAATGAAGAGTGCAGAAGAGCTGACAATGTACATTAAAAAGTGTGTTTGGAGCAGAATTTATGTTAATTCTGTTAATTACTCTTTCAGTTGCTCAGAGAATTTCTTTTGCTGTGTGAGACTTAAATCTAAGAGATTTTTTTTTGTGTAGAAGGTCCCAAGTGACATCTGAAAACAAATACATGGGATAATAACTTGGGGCATAAGATTAGCCATTTGTTGTAGTCCCAGACTTGATTATGGATAGGCTAAGGAAGTAAATTCTGTGCAGTACTCTAATTCGTAGAATGGCAGCTCAGTACGTTGAGAAAATCCTAAGTGATGTTTCCAATGATGCTTTTAAAATAATTTTTGTCAATAAATAAGAATAAAAGCATAAAACTTCTGAAAAAAACCAAACCCAAACCCAAAACAGAATTTACGCCAAATCTTAGTAATTTGTGGAAGATAAGGCAGCTTTTTTGAGTTAGTGAGTAGAAAAAACCCGTCTTTTTAAAGAATGTAAGATTCCACGTTCTTTATGCAGCTATTCTTTTATTTGTTTTGATAAGTTCTGCTTTAATAGTGTACTGGTGAATGTGGTATAATTTTTAATTAAAAAAAAATTGAATAACTGGAGTCTTTGAGTCAGAAGGGTTATGCAGAGACATTCATTTTATTGCATGTATTTGCTTTGTGTCTCATTTTTTATACCAGGGATTTTGAATTATTAGTGAATGCTATGAAGTGCCAGACCCTGGTCAGTATTGCAGAACAGTATGAAAGGGCCCTTTGAATATGATCTGAAAGGAGAGCTGAAAACTTGCAGTCTGCAGGGGACCATCAGTGGGCTAAAGCTGGCATTTCTGGCTTTCTGCCAGACCTTTCCCTCTGTGTGACTAACCTCAGGGTTGGACAAGGAGGGATTTCCAGGTGGCTTGGCGTCCCGTTTTTCCTTCTCTCTGCTCCACTGACTGAACTCACCTGCAGTACAGCCAAAATGATTCAATCCTACGTTCAGAAGTTGGGCAATATATAAAAATAAGGAAACAAAGAGGCAAAAGGAAAAAAAAAGAGAATAAGAAAGCTTAAAATCCACAGATTTTGCTGGCAAAATCAACAGACTGAGTTTCCCCATAGCTTCATAGAAATGTTAGCTGTAGGGGACCTCTGGAGGTTTGTAGTCAAATTTCTTGCTCAAAGCAGGACTATTACTAACATTACTTTGGATCACCCAGACTTTCATTGATGTACATTGATGAGATGGTTTCATACACTGGAGCGTTGTGCAGTCAAGGAACTTTTTTACAGAAAACACAGTTCCCTCTTCTTTTTGTCTCTGCCTTTCCTTCTCAAACAGCCTGCATCCATGACCATACTCTGGTCATGTATGCTAGCCCAGGTCTGTGATTCTGATCATGCCATAGCTCTGCTACCACGCACAGACTTGCAGTTCTGCCTGTTTATTGCTCAAGCTCTGTGCAGTGGTGTACAGCTGTTTGAGAAGTCTGAACGCCCTCCGTTTCATGGCCTCCTCCAACATGTACTTCCCCTTTATCTGCACTGCTTCCTCACTTACTTCTGTATTTAGATACCATCCCCTCATGAACCTAGTTTAAAGCCTTCTCCACTTGGTAGCAAGCCTGTTTGCAAAGATAGTCTTCCTCTCTTTATCATGTGAAGTCCGTCTCCTCCTCTTAGTTCTCAGGACTCTCTATCTTTTATCAGGACTTTCATCTGAGATCATCCAATATCTCCTGTCTGGAAACACGGGACTGGGGAAGGAAGAAGAAACTACACTGGATAGTTGATCGAGATTGAAATGTTACTTCACATTTGCATGGCCAGACCTTACCGCTATGGTAAGGCGATGAAATTCACCTGAACAGAGTGACCTCCTGCTGGGTCCTTAGTGCATGAGTTTCATCAAACTGGCTAAGCAGGACTTACGTGGCTTGCAGGAGCTTGTGTGAGCTGTTCAGAAGTTAATGAACTGAATTAATTCTAAGAAAACTGAAAATAAAGTCTCAACTATGTATAGATAGAGAGATATGTATAGATACGTATATAGCTGTTGGAGAGAACATTCCCGGGGAGGAAAAAGAGTTAATGAGGCATTTCAATGTCTTTATATGGAGCCATATAAATTTCAGCCACTTAACTTCAGCAGGAATATCCTGGAGTGTTTGAAGTGTGGTGAATAATTTAAAATAAATAAGGTTAATGAAGAAGACCCTGTTTGCCAGACTGAAATGTGAATTCTGAAGACCCTTTAAAGTTTTTGCTCATACAGAAAAAAAGAGAGTAAATGATTAGGTCTTGCATTTTATAAACAGTTGGGGTGAGGACGAGCTCATCACTCTATATCTTTCTAGATCTATGTCTTTCAGCATGTGGTCATCTGTCTCTATTGTGTGAAATTTTAACTGATTATTTTTTTCAAGTGTTCTTGAAAGTGCATCCAAGAGGGTTTATGAAGAGCAGGTGAGGTTTGTTAGGATGGTTTTCTCAGAAGCAGTCTGTGTAAAATATGACATCTTTTAAAAACATTATTAAAGCAGTTATTTCCTGTTCCAGCATTGCCCTTGGCTTTAGGAATAGGTAAAATTTTTATGGTGATATTTGCATTCTCTACTATTAAATAGGTGAGTTTGTTCTACAGTTTTACTTCAAGGCAGGTATTCGGCAAATATAGCAACTCTGGCTAATTGGACTCGATTCCTTTCTGAAATCTTTATTGCCCATGCAAGCATAGTGTGGACACCTGCAGTAGAATTTGAAGTACATATAGGGGATACCACAAAAAAGATCACTTGCCAATATATTTTTTTTGGTAAATGTATTAGTAATCATGAAAACACTTAGACAAACTTCATCTTTTGACAGCTTTTGTTTGTCAATAAATTGTGGTTATTGCGAGAACTCTGCAGAGTTTTCTCACTTCTCACTTGTCTCACTTGCATCACCTGACGGCAGTAGACCAAGATATTTAACTGTGAAAATCATGGAAAAGTGAAGTGTAATGTACCTTGGTGCAATGCTTGAGTTAGATTTGATACGTCAGTCTTTCTTGTGCATCCCTCTAATAAAAGATATCTGAGAGGTAACCATTACCACTGAATTAATAACAGTGTCTGCCTTAAAATAAGGGGAGCTAGATTATTCAATCACTGTAGCTTTAGTGAAGGAAGTGAACTGCACCAGCAAGGTATTTGCTCCAGGATCTCACTATTTAATTGTTATAGTCTCCCTTCAGAGTTACTCGTGAGTAAGAAGAAAGGACTTGCCATGTGGGTATGGTTTTGACCAGTACTCATCTCATTTCTTCTCTACCTTTGCAAGAAGGCATAAGGGAGCTCAGTGGAGCTCCACCCCACCCCTTTGCTGTTACTAATGGTTCTGGAGGTCTGTGTTGGGACACCAAGAGGGCATACTGTATGGAGATATGGCTGTCGCTGCGTGTCTGCCACAAGTTCTAACCCTTATGAATTGCTGGGAAAAAAAATCAATCTGACAGATGTTCCTCTGTGAACTGGCCCTGGGAATTACTGAACGTCATTGGCACACATGAATGTGCATCTGACCCAGGGATGAGTAACTCTGAATTTTGTTGACCCATGAGAGCACTCATGGAAAACGCATTCAGAGGTCTCCTAGGCTATCCTGGTATCCCAAGCCAGGATCAGTTATATTCTGGCAGATCTCTGGTTTGTTCTTAAAAACCTTCTGTTCCAGTGTTGCGCTGTTTGTACTGTTAGAAAGTAAAAATCTTCCTTGCTGCAGTTTGAACAAATTACTTATCACCCCGTCTTCCATGGATGTCTCCTCCTATTTTGAGCAGCCATTTTGGTATATGACAACTTTTTACAGAGTTACTTCTTGGTGACCTTTTTCATACATTAAACAGTCCTCACTCTAGCCACGTTTCCTCATAGGTTATGTTTTCTAGAAATCTGTCTCTTCAGTTGTTCTTCATCTTTCTTGGAGTGTGATGCCCAAAATGGAACGTAAGACAGCTCTGTTTAGAGAGTTTATTTCACGTGTCTCACTGCCTATAATGCCATAATTCTGTTACGGTGTTTTATATTTATGCAACAGTAAGAGATGTATTCTTTACTCGAGATCCTCTCCTATAGAAATGCAGCTGAAAAAGTGGTTCCTCCTCCTGCATTTATACAGTTCATTATGCAGTTAATTATCAAGATACTCAAGTATCTTGCATGTGTTCTTACTAATTGACTCGTATGCTGCCCTCAAACTGTAGATTGGATCCAGTTTCAGGTTATAAACATCTGAATGTAGGTGCCGAAATGTATGTCGTATGTTAGCTGGGTCACTAAATTCTCAATCTAATCAATGGAGCCTGGCCAATTGGACATGTCTTACTGAGGGTCAGCTGAAGAGTCTCATTAGAGTCACCAAACACCAATGACTGTATTGACTTGTCCTCTATTAACTATAAAAATAATTTGTTCACAATCCGGACCTGAATCCCATTTCATCTCTCCAATTTACCCATATCATTCTGAATTCTAATCCTGCCTTCCAAGATACTTGCAGTCTCTTAGAGCTCAGTATCATCTGTGAATTTAATAAACATACCTTCTATTCCACTGTTGAAGCCATTGATATAAATATTGAATGGCATTGGACCTGAAACACAACTCTGTGGAGCCCTACTCAATATGCTGCTCCTTTGTGATTGCAGCGATTGTTTTCTGAGTGTTTCTTCAACTAGACAGCACCCATGTTAGTATTTTAATAATTTCTTTAAGCCTGCTATTGAAAAATGCTTTGCTGTTTTGTGGTTTTGCATGCTCAGGATTATGAACTCTGTTACTTTACAGTGACATTAGAAAAGCCACCCTATTCCCCTCCTCTCTTTACTAGCTGCTCTCTTTACCTTCTATATCAAAAACTGATTTCAGTTTATTCTGAATTTTTGCTGAACAAAATGTCCTGATGTATTTCTTTCTCAACTACTCCCAGATGTGGGAGTAGTTAAAATACGTATTATTCCAGTCCTGTACTCTGGATGATTCTGCCAGTTGTTTCGAAAACTCTTTTCTCCCTAATTTCCCTGGCTTGGTGGTTTGGAATGGATCCCCACCATGGGAGTGCTCCTGCTTTTTTCTTCTCTAACTTTGTAATCATTACATGGAAGTTTCCCCAAGATCTGAATTTCCTTATGACCTGGAACTACATCAATTGTATATGTTCTTGATGCACAATGCAGTACCCTTTTCCTGCTGCCAGTCCTTTTGAAAGAGCAGTACCTCTTTACATTCATATTTTAGACACATGTGTTATCCAAGTCTCTGTTATTCCAATTAAATAGTAGTTTCTTTAGAGATCTGGCTTCTCCACTTTGTTTCCAATACTATATTGTAGATGCATAGAACTTCAGTAGACTCATTCACTATTCTTTCTTGTTGTTCTTTTTAATTAGTTTATTTCAAGTAGCTTTTAGACCCTTCTCAACGTCATTCCTCTTCATACATCCCCACAGGATTTTGTTACTTCTCCCTGACCCACACCAATCCTGACTTAAATTCAGTTAATGTAATCAATCAGTGTGTAAAGATGCTTTCTCCTTTTTCATGAGATAAGCTCCACTCCTATCAGTTTGTTTACACGGCGCTGCCCACTTGCTAAGGAAGCCAAATTCTTCAGCATCTTCAGTCTAAAACAGAAAAATGTCTCATCAGAAATAGGAAGAATTAAAAGTCTTTCTGTTTATAGACCTAGCAAGTTCTTTCACTGTTTGCTGCAGTGGTGGCACTGACAGCAGTTGTGATAATGGTAAGCTGACATCGTGTGTTTCTGCTCCTTAGTGCTCCTAAGCTGGAGCCTGTTTGTGTTGGAGATGAGACTTTCCCAGCCGCTTGTGCGTATTGCACAGGGCTGGAATGCTGTCTTTCAGACTTCACTGTAAAACTTATTTCTTTGAACTTTCAGTTCCATTTCAGCAGATAAAATTTCAGTCAGCACTTGTGACAGTGCAAATAAGAGCCCTGCAACTCTTAACCCGGACTCCTTGTGCTCAAACTGGTTTCCTCATCAAGGGTTTAGAAATCATCCGCGCTTTGATGTGGTAGACTGAGAATTGTGTCTCATTTTAGAATTTTATGATACCAGGGTTTCATAAATATAAGATGTGGTGTTACAGCTAGGATACTTGATCTCTGAGTATTTATTTTCCTTTTGAATAAATTGATTTTATATTGTTCTGATGAGGTCACGGTGCCAGACTTTAGGTTTGCTTGATCTTAGGAGAAGCGGGTGTTATGCTAAAGAAATTCCACTGCACTGGGAGGGTTTGAACCTTGTGGTTTTGGCAAGTGTGACTTTTGGCCTTGCAGCAGATGTATGGGAAATACCACAGTATCTATTGTGAACAGCAGTGAAATAGTTAACAATGCTGACATTTAAAACAGCTGGAGTTACTTCTCTGATGTTACCGCTGAAAGAGGGGATTAGGGCCTTGAGCATGGACCTCCATGATGGCAAGGTGGGACCACAGCCAGACTCAGCGGCATTCAGGCCCTTTGTATAGTGCCAAGTTACTTTAGGTGGAGAATGTTTCTTGAAAGCTGGATAAATCAGAAATGAAATTGTAAACTATGGGCAAATATATATTTCATGTTCTCTTCTGGACCTGATGCCCAAATAATTATAAACCGCTTTTATCTCCTTTTTTATATGTATAAAGTACTGCCCTTTAGCTCAGTTGTAACACACTGGATTTTAGCTCCAAAGGCTCCATCTCAGTCTTGGGTGTTGGCCATCAGTTGGGAGTCTCAAGTTGTGAAATTGTGTCAGTTTTTCTCTTTGAACTGCTTAGGGATGTACAAAGTGGGGCCTTTCCCTTTTCGTGGCTCAAAGGGCCTGTGTATGCTTATGACATGTCTAATCAAATGGAATTAGTGGGAGGATGCGCACTACGGCTTCTATTCCTATTAATAACAGCCTGAAGGATGACTTTTCTGTGTGATCTCTGGTGCTCACTATGTTATTTAAAGACCTAATGTTCTGCCATGTATGATTTATGCAATAGAGGTGCGCTTCTATTATATTAGAAGCAGAAGGATATTAGCAGCAGTACACTGCTGTATTTTTACATTTTTACTTTTTTTTTTTGCAGTGATAAAAAGGGATATCACAAAAGATCGGGCTCCTTGAACAGCCTTTTTTCTACAAGTTTCTTTTTTTCTGCTCACAGATTCGTAGAAACAGAACTATTTTAGGCTGGAATGGATCTCTGGAGGCCATCTGGTCCAACCTCTGCTCAAAGTAGGACCAACTAGATCAAATAGCTCAGAGCATTGTCCAGCTGCATTTTGAGCATCTCCAAGGATGGAGATCCCACAACTTCTGTGGGTACGCGTGCCACTGTATGACCACTCTCATGGCATTTTTTTTCCCCCCTTATATTCAGTCAGAATGTCCCTTATTGTAAATTGTGTTTGTTGCCTTTTGTGTTACCACTGTGCATCTTTGGGAGGAGTTTGGCTTTGTCTTCTCTATATCCTCCTGTTAGGTAGCTATAGGCAGCAGTAAAATCTCTCCTTAGACTTCTCTTCTTAAGGCTGGAAAAAATGAGTTCCTCAGCCTCATTTTGCATATAATTTTCTCCAGAAATTCATTTGTTTCTGAGACAAAAGTATAATATAATGCAACCGTTAAAATTTATTTTATTTAAAAAATAGAAAAGAAATCCTCAAGTGTAACATATATGTACTTTGAGCAATAGTCCTTTGTGAAATAGTTTGGTTGGGAATTGTAGGTCACTGTTGTGTGCTTTTTTTTTTTTTAGAGCATGTATGTTATTGTATGTTTTTGAAGTTTCTCTAGATTACTATACATAGAACTTTATAAGTAATGCTACAGGAATTTGTATTTTTTTTTTTAACTAAACATGACAATAATATCAAGTAGAAATCTACAGTAATCTGTTTTATCCATCTGTCTGTATATCTACAACAGCATGACATAAGAGAGAGGGAAAAGAGGCCTGTCTGTGAAGTTTTCTCTTGCCAAAAGTACAGCATTGCCTGTTGATGATTTCCTCTGTTCAGCTTGGAGGACACGGTCTTTAATGAGATTCCTCCGAGAGCTAATCAGAGTCAGTGCTACTGTTGGGATTAGCGATGAGAAATTGCTGTGCTCTCCTTGGCAACTCTCGCCCAACCCTGGAACATTTCTTGTCAACAGAAAGACTGAATTCTGCCTCCTCCACCAAACCTGGTGGTGGGCAGGAGCCCATTTGACTAGATCATCACTCAAGTCTGCTAGAAAGGTGAGGAGGCTGCTGGCTAAGGTGCATATTCAAGGAATCTGGAGAGCCGGCTGACCAAACTAAGCCCCTTTGGCACCCAGGCTTGCAAATTTAAGTTAAAGATAACAGAGACTTTAAATTTCACCTTAAACATTGATGCCATTGTTTTCTAAGTGACGAAGTTGCAGGTACCCAGAACCTTTATACTACCTTCTGTAAGGCCTTGCAATGGCTTGTCAGAGAAGAAAATAATTGATGTTGTCCTTGAACCTGCTGCAAGCCCTTGGTTTTGGCACATAGTTTATTACTCAAATATGAAAAAGCCAGGAATTAAGACACAAACTTGCAGTTCCCTGATCGTAGCAGATGGCCAACTCCAGAGACCTTTTCCTCCTGCTCTTTCCAAGCTCCTGGAAAAGGATATGCCCCTTAATTTTTTCCTATTCTCTGACTTGTCTGTTTTTCCTCTGAGCCCCTGACAAAGTGAGGTCCAGAATACATGTTTCCCAGGAAATATTAAGTGTTAGATTGTACCCAAACTGTGGGATGAGAGAGAGATGCATAGTCACGGGACCAGGTACTAGTACATCAGCCAAGGTTTGGTGCCCTTCATGGATTACAGCCATTTCAGAGATGCCTGACTGGTAACTGAGTTATGCAGTCTCTTAGCAAGGAAGTATCTTGGTATCTGATCTGCAGATTTCTTCAGGGAGACCTGCTCATTTACAGATTTTTTTTTTTCCTACTTGGAAGGAACTTTATGTGTACTGGATACTCTTTGTCTTCTAGCTGTCATTAAAAAAAAAAAAAGTATTTCTAATCCTTTCCTGACTTCTTAAGCTTTGCTGGAGAGCATACCCTGTCATGGTATCCAAATGTGAATCCTTTCAATGTGAAGATTTGGGATCTTTTTACATCAACATTTAAATACATCTCTGGTGAGATAGCTGTTTCCTACATATCACGCCAAATACCTGCATGTTTACAGCAAACGTTATCTTTTTAGAAATATGAAACTAGATGTTAACTTATTATTTTCTGAGTCCTGATACTCAAATGTATAGGAATATATCTAAAAAATATGACCATCTTTCTGAGCTCATTCTTTCCCACTTTGCTTGCTGCAGCCCAGTAAATTTGTAGTTTTGTTTCATGTTTCTATCACCGAATGCTGCAAAACTCACATTTTTTTAAGAACCCCATAAATGCCCATTTCCCAGAGCCATTGTCTGCCTTTGCTGTTTTCCTTTCCCTTGACAATGAACCATCTTCCTCAACGTCTTCTGTACAAATTGCCACTTTTATAATGCTGCCTAGTTTTACTAGTTTTACCTAGTTTTACATTCTCCCTCACTTTGATAGCAGCCGCAGCGAAGGCTCTCAGCAGCTCACGTGGTGAGACCCCCTCTTCATTTTGTGCCGTGAAGGACAGGCACGTTGGGAATCGGGCATGGGAAGTACAGCGCTGAGTGGAGCAAAGAGTCGAGCTGTCGGAAGAGAGGGACTTCTGAAGTGGCCTCTTTGCTTACTGAAGAGCCCTGTCATGGTGCCCTGCCTGAGAGCAGACGAGGAGTAGGGAGGAGACAAGTTGAAACTGCGGTTGCTTATCTCCGAATGCCTCTCAGTTGCTCTGTTTTTCATGCCTCCAGCCCAGCTGTAATGCAATAATTAACCTGAGCTTTTTAATTTCTCCCAGTTGGCTTTAAATTAACTCTGTTGTCATGTTGCGTGGAGTAATCCTTCAAGCATCTGTGGGGTACACTACAATTTAAATTGTTTATGAGTGCATGGGTATTTACTATTTGGTCAGTATTTATTTCACTATTATCATAATATTCATTATTTTTGGGATTTTCATGTTTGTGGAGGAGCTGTAATAGTGGGTCTTACTGTCTTAGATACTGCACACACAGAATAAAAAGCAAAATCCCTGCTCTGTTGGTGCTGCAGGGAAGTCCAAAGCTTTTTAACAGTACTCGTGGCCAAACCTCCTAATGTGAAATAAAATATGGCAAATTAGTTTGAGGAAATCTCAGATCAAAATCCTGTTGTTAATAGAGCTTTGTTTCTTGTATAGACTGTTGCTTGTTTAGATGTATTGAAGTGGTATTGTTTGCAGTTGTTTTAGGTACAGACAGCTCTTTTTAAGGCAGGAAAATTTTTGATTTCTTGTAAATGACATTCTTAAAATAGTTTGTAACAGGAAAGAGTCAAGGAGAAGTCAGGATCTTTATTTCAGCCAATTAAATCTTTTGCACAGGCTCTCATAAATCTCATATTAGTATCAAAACAGTGGGACAAGTGGGTTTTTTATTTTTTTTTTTTAGTCACAGGTTTCTGTGTGCTCTATTTAATGGAGAGTCTAAAACTGCTATTTTATTAGTGTTGTGCAGTAATATGGTCCGTAACTATAGAGCCTATTAAACACTTCATAAAGCCTTCAGGGAAACTTCTTTCAAACGTTACACTGTGTTTTTATAATTTATAACCCTCTGGAAATTGGCTTATTATCAGTTTTCCATCCAAGTAAAGTGTTCCAGGAGAGTGGAGGATGACCTTATGGGATCTAGATCGAAAGCATCAGTGAAACTTGATCATTATCCTTGTTTTGATATTGTATATGTTAATAATGGATTCTTGTCAAAACACATGTAGATAGATGCAAGGCAAGCCAGAAAGACATACCTAGAAATTAAGGTTGCTGCTTGCATCACTGTCATAATAATGATTTTAAAAGTGAAGCTGTAACCTTCTTATTTATTTGTGAATTGAGCAGCAGAAACTCCAGCACAGGACAAGATAATACAGATACGGTGAACTTTAAATATTCAGAACCTGAACTCGCTTCTTTGCATTTGTAAAATGATGGTATGAAAATCTAGTAGCGTACAAAACCTAATCTAGCAGTGTGCCAAAGTAATTAAAGCAAAGTAAATAATCTCCAGTGTTCTTATTCCCCACAGAAATTGTTTAATATCTTATCTTTCCAAACTAGTTTTCTGCTAATTCGTGATGTCTTTGTAAGACTTTGTAAGATTCAGCCAGTGCTGTTGTTTTCCATGGTGTGATAATATCTCTCCTCCTGTCCTGTGCGGATGCATATCGGGTATTGTCCACATTCCAAAAAAAGATGTTTCATCCATACAGTGGAAATGCCGAGCATGAAGCTAACAGCTATAATCCTCTCTGGTTATTTATTGTTTACTTAGCAGGACTTCAATTGCCTAAGTGCTCGCAGTGTATGACATTTCTAACATTGTCTTGGTGCTGTGGGACATTTTGCTGCTGGAAACCAGGGACCTGATGCTGATCTTGTTTTGGTACAAATTAGAGGTAGCTCTGTAGGTGAAGCGTAAGGCTGTTGTGAGGCGGATCAGGTTATCTCTCTTTGAGTTGTCCTTAAATATTAGACCCTGATGACCTGTGGCTCTTAAAGTTACTGCAGACAAGAGGCAGGAGAGATGGAGTAGGACATAAATTATGTTAAAATAGTCCAGTATTCCTATATAGGAGAGCGTATTTCCTTATATATCTGTATATCCTGAAGCATAGTTTTAACTGAGAAAAATAAGTAAAGTACAAGTTGGTGCTGTGGTGCAAGTGGTATGACCTGAAACTTTTCCTTTACTTTCCTTTTTGGTGCTGATTAGAGGAATGTGCTGTTGTGTGTAGACAAGGTAAATGACACAAGATCACAAGAGCAGACGCGAGGCAATTAACATCCTTTTTTGACCAAAAAAAGGAAAATTTGGCTGTTTCGAAACAAAAGATCCTTCGGAGACTGCCACGACAATCTTTCAGTCTGGGCTTTCTGTCTATGCCACAGGTACCATTGGCTATGAATTGCCAGTTCTGTCACACCACTTTATTTCCAAATAGCTGTTAGTTTGTATATGATGGATAACACCTCTCTTGAGAACTTCCAAATGTTATGGGGAGGCTGAATCCAGCAGCCCAGTCGAGATGAGGCTGCCGCAGCTCCGTGTCCCCAGGTCCAAACAGCAGCGAGGCTGGGCTGTATTCCTTCAGTAGTGTGCTAGTAGGCACACGCACACAGACACACACATATGCAACGTATATATACATTATATACATGGCCAGCCACACAGATCAACAGACATACTCATTACTCACGCAAACATGAACAGCAGCAGTGACCACATCCTGCTCCCCTCGCTGGCTGCTCAGGATTAAGACCTATTAATGGGGAGTATATAATGTATATGTATGTACAGTATGGATCTCTCCAGCAGCTGGGCTTCAACTGTCACTGTCCCCAGCATCTCTCCCTAGATATCCAGTCTGCGCTGGTGCTGGCACCTGGACATACGAGCCGCCAAAGCCTCTGCGCCAGTCCAGCTGCAGGTACAGACTCACCCACACACGGACATGGACACACGTGCACACTTACAGACGCCCCAGCAGCTGGCCTTGCACATGCAGTTCATCCAGTAGCTGGTCCTGGATCCTCTCTCTCCCATGGTGCCTCCCCTCCCCGAGACACATAGGTCTCCCAATCCACCCCCAGGCCCCCAGTCTCTCCAGCAGCTGGCTGGGTCTCCCCTGGTCCCTGTGATAGCCACCTCCTCTGGTGGCCTCGCCCTTGAGGACACAGCTGGCTCCCAGGCCAGTTCACCAGCTCGCTGGCTAGTCCAGCTTGGTGTTTGCTAGCGCTCGCACAGTGATGCACACACCTTCATTCGCTACGGGTGCCAGTACCCCAGGCACAGGGTGCTCTGCGACCCCTGGTCCCACTCTAGCTGCTGCACTCAGAGTCCCCAGCCCCTGCACCCTGGAGAGAGCCCCTCGCCCAGGGGAAGAGTTGGAAATGGTGTTTAATGAGGAGACAGGACAGACTGCGCTGACCAGGGCAGGGCATGGCCAGACAAGTGCAGTGACCAGCCATCTGTTCACATGCGATCAGCCTCTTTTATCCCCTTATCCCTCTGTTTTTCCATGGTTGTTCCTCCCCAAATCACCTTGATCGCTCACTCACCTCACCTTTGGTTCCACCCTTAGGTCTTACGCAATCCTGAAATGCCCTTCCCCTGCACCCCACAGTGTGCCCCATGCCCCCAGGCTGTGACCCCTGTCAGGCTATGGGGTGACCCAAAGACCCTCTCCCATGGACTCCTGGTGATGGGTGTCCCCCCCAGTCCCCAAGGCTGAGGCTCTTTTGGGGGGGTCCAGGTCGGGGCTCATGTCTCCCAGGGGTTATTGGGGCTCCTCTGGCTGCCACGATGCCTCCAGGCTCCCTGTGTGCTGCAGATGGGATGGCTCCAGCAATGGGCTCGGGGGGAGCGGGGCAGGAGGTGATTTTGGTCCCGCTCACCATTGATCCCCTGTGCTCCTTTGGGTGCATGCAGAGCGGTTTTTTATCACAAAACCTAACACCAGGTAGCTAGAGAGAGCAAGTTCAGTGGAGCAGCTTCTTTTTAATGTTTCTTGACATTAACAGCTCAATTTCTCAATTAGAATGGAAAATAAAGTTGATTATGTGTGTCTGCAGGGTGACACTGTACTTTTGACTAGTAACTGTAAAGTAAATGGGAAAGGTCACGATAAATAGTATTTTAGTTTAATTATTCCTAGAAGACCACAGTGACTCACTGCAGGGTTTTTTGTTGTTATTGTTCCTACAGCTAGCAAGCAATGTTTAAAAGACTTATTCTATATATTTATAAAGGGACAGATTTGGATGACATGGCGCTGTTATTTTCAATGATGCTTTCTGTAAATATAAAGAGTTGTTGTGCGTGTTTCTTTAGTAGCATTTCCATGTACTTATTTTGGTTTCGGTAAATATTGCAAGCTTAAGCCTGCCTATAAAACAACTTCCGTCTTCGCATGCAATCTCTGACAGAAACTGCATTCTGAGATGAGATCTACAGATGATGATATATGAAGAAAATAGTGAATTTACTTAGGTAATATTGATGCTTTCATAGGGTCATTAATAAAGATCTGCCAGAGCTAACAAAAACTGTTTAGAGGGTACAAAGCAAAGTGTTTAGTGTTAACTTCAGTTTTATTTTTACTAGTTAGGCCACGCTTGTTTCCTCCAAGGAAAACAGGACTGATTATTTTTGCTAATTAGAAATACATCACTGGTCTGAATCACATCTGTAATTAGTAGCAAGATTTTAAGTAGATGTTGGAGATTTTTTTGGAGTATGATTTGCATTGTTAATTTACTATACATGCATACATATGTGTATCTACGGATTTAATGAACAAAAGGAACAGCTGGTTGTTTTTCAAAGCAATCAGTTAAAGGTGCTTCATAGGCTGACGTTGCTATTCCTTCTGCTTGGGGCTGAATTTGCTGCTTCTGGACAGCTTGAGTTTGTCACCGGAAAGTAAGTGGGGTTGGGAAACCAGAAAATAAACCCATGCTTTGCTCCTGTCATCCACTCAGCCCGGTAATTCACTCCACGGAAGTGTTGGTGAAAATAGCACTCCTTAGGTTTGCTCGGTTGGTTTCTGAGACAAATAGAGAAAAAAATGCTGAAGGGAGGGAATGATTTTGAGGGAAGGCTTGCAGCGAAGCAGGCCTGGAAGATGGAAGAGCTGGGTTGGAACGTGGCTCGTGTTCCCCTGCTGCGTCCAAAATGAACCACTGAATAGGTGGAAATGTAGATGGCAGGATAAAAATGGAAACTATTCAAACCAAAAGCAATTAACTTGTATACAGATGGCTTTCTGGCATTCACAGCTGCATAGATTTTGGTTGTGTACTTTTTTAGATGTGCCGCAGAAGGTTAAAGCCTCTATACGTCCATCTCCAGCTGTTCATGCACATCAAATAGATAAGGAAACAAAGCCAAGTGAGCATGGTGTATAGCGTCAGACTTGCTTGCAGAGATAGGCATCTCAAACATTAGTGCAACA
Organism: Aptenodytes patagonicus; assembly: GCF_965638725.1. Classification (NCBI taxonomy): domain Eukaryota; kingdom Metazoa; phylum Chordata; class Aves; order Sphenisciformes; family Spheniscidae; genus Aptenodytes; species Aptenodytes patagonicus. Next base: position 194,076,523 of record NC_134949.1, on the reverse strand, counting down.
TCCTGTCCTGTCACACGGCCCTTGTATCGGCCTTTTATGAGAAGAAATTACATATTTTACATCAAAGGAGTCACTCCAATTTCATAAAAATGAAATACGGGGAACTGCTAAGTATATGTCATATCTCTAGGATAAAGCCTAGGGCTGAGAATCCTGAACAGAAGTGGAGGATTGCTGAAAGTATGAAACATGTGAGTTCTTCAGGCAGCTTCGGTATGTCCTGATGACTGTGTCTCTGGAAAGCCTAAGATTTAAGCTGTTTCACGTAGAATAAAGTATGCTGTTCATGTGCTCTGATCCTTTATACCGCAATGCAAGCAATTAACTTTTTAAAAAACTTGTTAAGCCATGCTTTAAAAAAAAACAAAACCATTTTGCATTAACATGCAATCTACATTGATTTGCATTTTCATGCAGAACATAATAAATAGTGGTTTGGGTCATTTTTGTCTTGCATTTCTTCACCCTTTCTAAAAATCAATTAAAAAAAAAAAAGTGTTTGAAATATCTTGTTAAGATGGTCAAAATGTTTAGACCGGGCTTTCCGAAACTGTGGTGTAGGTACCTCTCTGAATATTTCAAGCTGGTACAAGACCACCATTGCAATAGCCAACTACCACCCCATGTGCATGTATTGGCCGTGAGTTGTCACCACTACTGGAGAAAGTGCTCAGGAGGAACAGCTGCAGCCCTGGTGTAGACTTTTCTGAATTTTGTTTCTCAGTTTTTTTCTGGTGACACTGTTAACTGGAATGATTTGTCTGTAGCTTCAGGATTTCTTTTGAGTGAAAACCTCATTTGTCTGTTTTACTTTTGGTCCAACTGCCTGCAGAAAAGCACTGTGGCCACCACCTAGTGAAGCCCAGTTGGCTTGCAGACCTGTTGGAGTGTCTCCCAGAGGGCCCCAGTCTTTCCTTATCACATCATGTACAGTATGGATCTGTATATGGATTGCTCTTAAATCTCTGCCTGCTCCTGCTGTGTTTGCACAGTGGTGAGTCTGCAGCTGTAGGAGCCATGTGCTTTTTCTTCCTACTTATTTCTTATGGAGTTCCCTTTCGGCGAGTAGATACCTGGGAAGGGATGTCAAGAGTCCAGCATGTATTCTGTTGTGAAAGGTGGGACCTAGTCTTTCAGAGAGGAATTTTCTATGTGAAATGAAGGGGTCCATCCTGCCATTTCTAGAGGAGTGTTGCGCCTGTTTACTCGTCACTAATAAGACTTCTCTATTTAATGTTCTCTGGGGTATGTGTTTCTCCCTCGATCCACTTGAAGCGCTTTCTCATGGTTAATGATCTGAATTTGCCAAGCACACTGACTCATTTCAGTGCTGTTTTTCATTATGTAAGCTATTAACGGGTCACTGCTCAGATGCTGGAAAATCTGTTTCAGGCTAATAGCGAGGTGCACAAGTGCCTCTCCATGGTATATTTGCTACCTGTGCACACGTGTTCTGGCTTGATAGTTGGTAGAAAATCCCATGGCAATATGGGATGCAGCATCTATGCCATGAGCAGTCAATTCCTAATCAGCCTTTCATTATCACATACAACGCTTCACCTTTTCTAGGATTTTTGCACAAAGCGACTGAAGGAGGGTGAGAGGAAACACACTGATGTGCAGAGGAAGGTGTTGATAAGTAAGGAAATAAAATTCTTCCCAGGAGAAACAGTGTTCTTGTAGTAGAGGAGGTAATAACACAGGATAAGGAACTGTCTTGGAGCTGCATATGAAAATCTGGCTCTCTGGCATAGAGTATTTTCCCTGAAAGTCAGTAACAAGGCTGTGGAGGAATCAGAATTTATGAAGGCAATTCAGAAGAGAAGCAGTTGGACACAGGAAAGCCTTGAAGAAAACATGGAGGGGTGTTATTTCAGGTCCCAAGTTTTGACAACTCAAAATTACACTGTTACAGCAGACAGTAATTACTACAGGAGCAGATCCTCCTATTGCCTTTTCTTTGTTACACTCGTATAATGTCCTTTTGCTTACAGATGGTTGCCTTCACATGCACACAGAGGTTTTTAGTTTTTCCTTCAGTGTACAGACAAATTGAGAGTGGATGAATGAAAATTAGAGAGGGGTCCAAGCTTGGATTTTATTTCTGAACTTCTCCCATTTTCCAGGAGAAGGGAGGATCGCATTTCCTGGATGTGGCAGAACTTCTAGAAGAAAACAGTTCAAGGTTATTTTCTTTTTATACACTGTTTCTATGGCTAAAAGCCATTTTTGATATTTTTTTCTCTTTCCCTAAATGATATCTGAAAATCCTTTTGGGAACCAAACAGGAGAGCAAAGAAACAAAAAAACCCCAAACAACCCACCATTCACACCTCATTCATTTTGGAGAAAGGTCTAAGTTAGGCTTCTTCTAACTAGGACAATCCTAGGAAGAGCTTTCATCTGTGCAAAGATTCACAGCCCAACCGGTAGAGCTGAAGGTCTTGGATGTCAATGCCTTTCTTTACCAGGGAGAAAATGAAATCCAGCCTATCAGTACTTAAAGGGGGCTGATAAAAAAGATGGCGGCAAACTTTTTAGCAGGGCCTGTTGCGACAGGACAAGGGGGAATGGCTTTAAACTAAAGGGGGGTAGATTTAGACTAGATATAAGGAAGACATTTTTTATGCTGAAAGTGGTGAAACACTGGCACAGGTTGCCCGGAGAGGTGGTGGATGCGCCATCCCTGGAAACCTTCAAGGTGAGGTTGGACGGGGCTCTGAGCAACCTGATCTAGTTGAAGATGTCCCTGCCCACGGCAGGGGGGTTGGACTAGGTGACCTTTAGAGGTCCCTTCCAACCCAAACTGTTCTATGATTCTATGAAAAAGACAATCTTTGGATTCGCTTGCACAGGAAAGAAATATTACAGTTAATGTGTGTGATGAGGTCTGAAAAATCTTTTCGGCATAAAGCAGTGCAGAGACAGTTTCCCGACACGGAAAAAGGGACACTGAAGGATTCATTGTGTTGCGGTGTTTATTATGTAAGAGGTATTTACATGGTAAAGAGAAAATGCAGATTTTATTCAGTATAAAGAGGACAGGATGAATGATGTTAATGAAAAGCTGATTGATGGAAGCAGGAGTTTGTCTACCACGCCACTCATATTTTCTGAACCCAGCAATCATTTTATGGACATCTGAGTTAAATGATGGGTAGATGAATCCTTTGGCATGCTAAATTTGTATAGAGAGTCTGCTGTGCCAAGATGGAGGTGGGATGAATCCAGATCTGATCCTACAGATACTAGTTAGGTGCCTGTTCTCCCCGTGCAGCCAAGAGAGCAGCTTCAGAGAGTGATTCAGCCCAGCTATGTTTTGCATTGCATTGCATTTTGGCATTATCTATCTCTCCCCACACTGTATGGAAATGTGATACAGCAACAGCTTGGATTTACTCCATCCACCCCTAGGTCCTTAACCGGCCATCTCAGTCAGGAGTCCAGTTGCCAGAAGCTCCTTGTTTTACTCCACTGAATATAGGGGGGAACCTAGACAAGGGGTGGATGGTAGTTCGGAAGCCTCTCTGTTTTTCTTGAAATAAAGGAAACCTCGTGATTAATCGGTGGTACTCTGGACAGCTGGGGTTGTTCTGTTTATTTTAGTTCTTATTCTAAGAATAAGACTGCTTGAATGGCTGTTTTAATAAATATGATCCCAAGTAGAGGCATGTGTTTTGCAGACTTTTTTTGTTATCTGATCCGGCTTCTCCACATCCTCCTTTTGTGACTAAGTCGAACCCACAGTCTGCCGAGTGTCTGCCAGGATAAAAACCCACCTGCCAGACTCGCTGCCATTAATCATTTCCCTATTTTGTTTATTTCAGCTAACATCTCTAAGCATCATCTAGCAGGTCCTGACAAGAGCTTCTCAGGTAGATTCAGTGTCCTGATTTCTCTTTGACATCTACTAGTGTTGTGTTGGTAGCCATAATTGGTAGGACACAGCATCCTGAGAAGTTCCCTATGGCACTGCCACAGCTTGAGATTGCTTTGAGCCCCTTTTATAGCAGATACAAACTTCTTACAAGAATTTAACTCTGTGGGGATTGGGGGCTTGTAAATCACGCGTTCAGAATGGCACCTTGAACTCAGGGACTGTGAAAAGCCAAGATTACGTGCCCTCACTTGAAGCCTAGCAATCAAGCCAACAGCGTAGAGATTGCCTCGTGATACAGTATTATCAATTAACCACCTGTCAGGGATTTTCTGTGACTCAAAGAGGTAATGGCTGGCTGCCTGCTGCTTTCTAGGTAGTCCCTCATAATATGGTCCTATGTCCTCTGTCTTAGGTAAAATCTAATCCTTGACATTGCAAACGATTTGTGTTCGTTCTCGTTATGTGATCCGTGCCTGTGAGATGCCAGCCGCACAACTCATCATGACCAAGACAGCTGAAATTATGCTGTGCTACAGAAGATACTGATTTAGTCACTATTATTGTTTTTTCTAATATATGGGAAGTCAACCATACGTTAATTATTTTTCTTCAGAACAGCCCCATTAAAATTTACATTGGTGTTACTAGTGGCTAGAAAATCTCTTTCAGTCATGTGAAAACGCTGTGTAACCAGCAGACCTCATGATCCTGTGCTTGGGATGTAAATCCTTCAAAAGCTGGTGTGCCAGAGCATGCCTTTCTTTCCTAAGTGAAAGATGGGACTCTTTAGTCTTCCATATTTATGATTAATCTTGATTAGTTACACATATTTTAAATTTCACAGTTTGTGGACAGCCAGTTTCCCTTTACCTGAACCCACAGAGGAATCTAATGCAGGAGGACTGTAATATGATATTTTAAGGTTGCAGTGGGGACGGTGGTTAAAGAACCTAGGCCTTCGCTCTTGATGAAGTTGTGAGATGTCTGCCTCTAAACCCCCATATTCTGAATTATAAAATCTGTACAACGCTTTCAATATTTAGTCCTCTGTGTTTTAGGGAGGCTTAAGCTGAAAAATCCAACCCACCTGGGATCTAAAGGAATACTGGAAAGATTTTTTTCTTTTAAATGTTGAATGTCTTCATGTGCAGAAAGGGAGTATTATCTAACGGATTGGGATCATTTTAAAATATCATATGCCAGCACTGCATGAATAAATTTGACAATTTGGGGCTTAATCGGGTAATGCAATTGCATTCACAGACACTTCAACATTATGGCGACAATTAATGCATGTAAACTTGCTGGATTTTTGTGTGTAGTTATAGTATTTAAGAATCTCATTTGTAATGAATTAGTCTCCTTTTCTTCTAATTCAGAATGCCAAGCAAATTTTGATATCTTTCTGTAAGTGTTTCTGGTTTTAAAAAGCCCTGTAACTGTTACATTTGCTCAGCGTAATGTTAGGCAGCGTGGGGGGAGCCCAGGAGCATTCTGGCTTTACAAGGATCTGAGTGTGTCACCCACTAGACAGAAAAAACCTTAGTCCTTAAAAACTCTTGGGACACACTGCAGAAATATATGAATACTTTCTAAAGATGATCATCTCCTTCTACTCCCTTTTGTCCCCCTCATCCCCAAAACTCAAAACCATCCGAACAAAACCTTGCAAGAATCCTCAGTAGGTTAAAATATGCGTCTCAAAGCAAAGCAAGAGAGGTGCCATTGATAGCAATCTAAGCTTAAAAATCAAGACTCAGACCCCCAAATTAGAAGATTTTAAGAATAAGGAAGGCTTTTTTTCCTAATCTTCATGCATTTTAATTTCCCATGACTTCTCTCACTGTGCATGTGAGGGTGTAGGAAATAATTTGATATTGAAAAGTGCACCTTTAATTCACAGCCTTCTCTGCTTTCTCTAGCTGAGACGGTTTCCTTTTGCTTACCCTAAAACAAGGACGACTGCTCCATGCTTATCACTGTCCTGCTGCTTCCTTCCTATTTCACCACCTGGTCCCCTGGAGTCCCTGCTGAAGTAGGACTATTAAATGCTAATGTACAAAATCCCAAGCCCCAAAATGCTTTTCCTAGCTTTCAAGTTACTCATTTCAGTTGGACAAAAATGTATTATTTTTGCAGTTTCTTTCAATTTTCCATTATCTTTTTCAATAATAATCCAAGCTTGTGGCAGGACTTCATATCAGGCAGTTTTGGTTTCCTAAAAGTGAGCGCACTGAATCAATGACCTCAAAAACTTCTGGTTCCTAATGCTGAGTGTTACAGCGCATGATACTAAACTAGAGCTGAATTACTCTTAATAGAGAAAACTGTGACCTGCTATGAAAGAGCCTGAAATAAAGGGACTGAAAACAGGTCTGCCCCCCTGCAGATGGTCTTCTTAGGATAGTCTTTTCCTTTTGGTCATTCTTTCCAGCCTGCAGCTCTCAAGATTAGCCACAGATGCTATGAAATCCTCACTGGAAGATCTCCATGAGCAAAGTCCCTTTCTTTTTGTTACCTCTGGAGCCTTGCTGCGAGTTTGCTCCCCACTCATCTCTGCAGGAATGGCCGTCTCTCTCTCCCTTTCCTACCCATCCTCGAGAAACTCCCTGTGTCTGAACATACTCCATCGTTAAATCATCCCTCTCTCCAGATACTTCCATATAAGTGCAGAAATCTGCAGCAGGAAATTATGTAGCCTTCATGGCTGCTGCCTGGCCACACATCTTCTAACAAAGCAAAGCAAAACAGGACAAAGAAATCAAGTAGTTACTCTGCTGTAAAGCTGTGAAAGTATTTTCATGTTATAGCATCTTTGCTATGTTGACAGTCCCGCTAACTGGTGCAAAAAGCCATCCTTCAAGCTGAGCTTTATGGAGTCCTTACAAGTGATTATTTTTCAATGGTTGATTCTCACCCATTTAGTTAAAACAGAAATATAATATTTCCTCTCCATTTTTTTCATAATTATTTCAACATCGTAAATCAGTGAAAAATTATAGCAAGGTTAGCTTTTGGTTAAAATATCATCATGAGAAATAGCTGTCTGAGTTAAGTATAATACGACCAATTTCCTACTGATAATTTCCTAAAAATAATTAAAAAATATTCCTTCCACTTCTTCCTTGATCTGCCCCTCTGTGTGGGGCCTGGAAAATGCTTTAATCAGCTTTTCCATTCCTCTGTCTCATCATACCCCAGTCTTGGTATTTGTTTTTTGTTTTTTCTTTGCTTAGACATCAAGCGGAAAAGAAGCCCAAGGGCAGCAGCAGAGACGTTGTTGCTGGGTTTGCGTACAGAGCTCTGCCCAGGTTGCCCAGAAAACTGCAGGATAAAAGGAGCTTCTTACATCTTTAGGGCCTTCTGGTAGGCAGTGTCTTCTTCCTCCTGGTCATTTTGGAGGTGATAAAATGCTGCTTCATGTGAGACCCTTCCCCATCTGCTCCTTTTCCTACCTCTGCCCGCTGCCCCTGTCGTGTACCTGCACCCCTGCGGTCCATAGACCTGCCTTTTGGCCCCCAGTGCCTTCCTGCTGATTATCTTCCATCTTTTACGGCATCTCAGGCCACTCTTTGAACACCAACCCGCAGCAGCATGTGTCCAACCCCTTTCAACTATAACGCGGTAGCCAGTTTTCCTCTCGGCATACGTTCAGACAAATTAAAAGCGGTGTGTTGCTTTTACTAAGGCAACCTCGGTTTCAGGTGCAGGTAGACTGCGGGGACACAGCTCCCACTTTATTGCCTCAGCTCTATCGCCAGGAGTGGGAATTACCAGCTGTATCGGTTAAAGGGTAATTCATGGTTTATGTCTCGTATTATCTTAAGACAAGAGAGAAGAAAAAAATCTCAAATGTATAAGCATTTAGAAGGATTGCATGTGGTAAAATTCTAATATTTGCCTTCTCTTAACTCCTTTGACAAAGGAAAGAAGGTAGGAAAATAGTAGTTTGGGTTCTGATTTGGAAAGTTCATTGGAGAAGGGGAAGAAATCAAGGAGAAATGTGAATAATTCAGAATCAGTGGTGTAAGCTATGGGCTGTTGATCATTATTTTGTTATGCAGACATGGATTTCCATTAATATTCCTTCTTTTGAAAAACAGAAATCCTGTCTGCTGTTGTATGCTTAATTGAGCACTTGAGGCAAAAAAACACCCACAACAACAAAAAAAACCAACCAAAAAACCCTATGGCATGCAGATCTATTTTTCAGATGATGGTATTCTTTTAAAATCTTTTTTAGAAAAGTTGTCCCCTGCTATACGTCCTAAAAACATTCTCTGAACTCTCAGACCTCTCCATGAAGTGGGTAGAAGAGGTTTAGGCAGCATTACAGAGTGAGACTGCTGGGGGAAAAGTGGAGTTGCAATGGGTTATAGAAAGCTAGTGTTACACTTGAAAGCACCTTCTTGAGAAAGTATTATATATATATATATATTTTTTTTTTTTTTTAAGACCATCTAATATTCCCTGGAGAGGAAAACCAAATCCACAATTAAATTGAATAGTCATTCTTTAAGAAGACTTCTGTTATTTGCGGCTTAAGTGTAACAGAAAACAGAGTATAGTAACACAGACTCCCAGCAAGATTTTTTAGCTATAAAATGTCAAAGCCGCTTCAAAATTTAAAACTAAACTATTGCACAGCTTTAAAAATGAGTGTCATAACTTTAGGAGAACACTGTTACCCTACTCCTTGTAGATCAACATGTGGCAAGATTATTTCAGTGGAAATATGTGCCTACAGGCTATTTACTTTTTGTGTTTTGTTTAACACCACTTGGCATCTGAGATCAAGAAAGCTTAAACCAATTATAAGTAGCTGGTGCAGCAAAAATCATGATTGATACAGTTACAACACAGGGTCGATTCTTCTGGTAATGTTACTTTATTAAGGAGTGGAGCAAGGGGGAGAAGGGGACATCAGGCATATGACTTCATAGCACCGAATTAACACAGTACTCTGACCACATACAGATGTTTCCTCCCTCAATGCAATCAGTGCAAGATGCACTGATTGCAGCTTGCAGACCTCGGAGAAGAGACGGCTGTGCTGTTGTTGCTAAGCCTATTTCCCTCTTCCCTTTGGCTTATTGGATTCTTTTACACAGTGGAATGATAGGAATTTAAAAATGAAGAAGTGCTGTTGAGTCATCTAGTCCATCTTGCAGCTAATGCAGGATTGTTCTCTGCGGATCTTCATCCAGTTGGCTTTAGATGTGATTGGACTTCAGCCAAGTTCCTTTGGAAGATTATTCTACAATAGAATACATTTCATTATTAGGAATTTTTTCCCTGTCAGCCTAAATTTTACTTTGCTCTGTATAATCACATTACTCTTACCTATAGTCTCCTGTAAATCCGTATTTAAAAAAAATCCTTAGTGTGTGCATCCTTCCAGAGCTTGTAGATAATTATCATATTTCTCTTTCAATAGTACCTTTAGTCAAGCTATACGTACTTAGTTATTGTAATATTTTCCCATAAATCAGTCTTCCTGGATTAGCAATGACTTTATTGCTGCTATCATTGAGCCAAATCTCAAATTCATCTATTTAAAATTCAACGAGAAAAGGCTGGACTGAATAAAGACTTACAGATCATGGTGTCATTGAAAACCCATCCTTTGAACCCTGGTTTGTGACATTCAGATCTGTCTGAATGCCAGCTCTCCTGAGGCAGACTTCAGCAGTAAGATTTGTCTCAACTACCTTATCTACAGCGTAAGTGCCTACATCAAAGCTACTCTCCCTAGATTCCTTTTATGATCATTGGACCCTATAGTTGGGTGCAATTCATCTAAGCTATTTTAGATATCCACATTAGGATTAGAGGAATTGAGCCCTAGAGGCACCTATTTGTCTCTCTCAGTTAAGGGTAGCCCAAGGTGATGAGCTCATATATCGACATCTGCAGTTGGTGAGACAAATCCCCCCTAGGTGCTGAAGGCTTGGAGATCGATACAGAGCAGCTGTGCTGGAGGGCCACCTGATTTACGTCAATCAGTCCCTCTGTCCTGGACCTCAGACTTCCTTGGTTATTTAAAGGTAGGATCTATTGAATTTTCAGACATCATGGTTCAAGAAGTGAGAAGTCTTTGTTCTCTCCATGGCAATGCCGCCACAGCTTGGAGATAGCAATGAGCTGCTTTGGCACTCACAGAGGCTCGATGCATGGTGTGTCCTGAGACCATTCCTAACACACTTGAATGGCATTGAATTCAACACAAAAGTGTGATGGTTACATTGAGAAATAGGGGGGTGGATAAAATTGCCTTTTGCATAGACATAGAGTCATAGAATCAGAATATCTCAAACTGGAAGGGACCCATAAAGATCATCAAGTCCAACTCCCTGGTCCTCGCAGGACTACCTAAAACATAGGAATTAATCATAGAATCATAGAACAGTTTGGGTTGGAAGGGACCTTTAAAGGTCATCTAGTCCAACCCCCCTGCAATGAGCAGGGACATCTTCAACTAGATCAGGTTGCTCAGAGCCCCGTCCAACCTGACCTTGAATGTTTTCAGGGTTGGGACATCTACCACCTCTCAAACCATATGACTAAGAGCATCGTCCAGGCACTCCTTGAACTCTGACAGGCTTGGTGCCGTGCCACTTCCCTGGGGAGCCTGTTCCAGTGACCGACCACCCTCTCAGTGAAGACCCTTTTCCTAATGTCCAATCTGAACTGAAGCAGGTGCAGCATTTACCTAGACAGTAGGAGGTCTAGATGCCAGATACATTGGTTTTCAAGTCTCTTTGGGCTGGAGGAAGTCTATGGTCAACATCTTTCACTTTCCAAGGCCTCTAAAAAGATATCTCTTACAATCACAGATGCCTACTGCTCTCCCCTCCTCTATTAGGTATTTGTTCTCCACTGACAGCTTAGTGCTTACAATCCTCACTGCAGCCCTAGGCAGATGCCTGCTCAGATGCAATTCTTGGCTCTTGGCTAGCCATAGGTTATAGTTTGCTCTCCATGGAGGTATAATCATTCATGGTTTATACTGGAGTAACTAGGAAAAGAAATCAGCGTCTGCTTTTTGTTCATTAGTAAAAAAATAAGTTAAATATATTTTCCCAGTGGATGGTTACCTTCTGTCAGACTTTCTGACAAAATATGCTAAGCCTCTATTCCCTATAATTTGTATATAATATCCAGGAAAAAACTTTGTTCTAAGTACCTTTGGAGGGCAAACACCAGGGAGGGAGGAGAGCTGTTGAAATTGAAGGATAATATCAGCACAAGATAATATGTTTATTAATTAGTCCTAAATGAATTTAGACTGAAAATTAAAAGAAATTTTTCAAACATCCCGAGAGGTGAAGTTCTGGAATAAACTCCCAATGGAATAGCTGAGTAGAAAACCAAAATAACTTGAAGACAGAATTTGGTAAATATAGGGAAGGTTTTGTAAGAATGCATAGAAGCATTTACAGAGGTTAAAAAAAAAAAATTAAGCATGCAATATGAAGTCATAGTGTTACCAAAGGGGCTAGAAAGGAGACTGGCCACTGCTTATGTGTTTGCACTATCATGTATTTCATGTTTAATCCAGCAGTTGGTGGATTCTGCTGTTTGCTGACAGATGCCAGAAGGTCCCAGTCTGAGAGGTCAGTGTAAGAAATTCCTTGCTGTTGCCAGACCCTTGGAGTTGGGGATGTCAGCTGCCTTCCCAAGAAACATTTTGGACATCAGTCTTGGTCTTTTGTTGGTGGTGTTAGGAAGGGATTGTGTGGTGTGCATGTGTCTCTCTGGAACGGACCCTGTGTGGACCTCGTGGACAAAGCAAGATCAGGAAACTAGACAAGACCCAGTTCGTCCTTCTGAGTAGTATATTCCTTCAATACTACAGCCCAAGCAGTGTACCCAGACTTTTCCCAGCTGAAGCCTGTGCTGAAAGCTTGCCAGGCAACGGGGTTCTGCTCCTGATTCACAGTAACTGGAACAAAATGCAGCTATTCTCATCATTCATACAGACACGCAACCCTCGGAGACTACAGGCCTGCCACAGCATACAGTGCTTCATCTTGACACTAGCAGACAGAGTACAGGGTTGTCTGTTGGGACATTTAACTTTGAAGCATCACCGTATTGGAGATGAGAAGGACTTGGAGGAGTGTGCGTTGGGCAGGTATTTTTAGCTACCTTTCCTCAAAATTGCTCTGCTTTCCCAATACTGTTTTATCATCACTGTGGTGAACTAGTTCTGCCACTAGCCTGTCTGCTAATAATCCTTATCTTGATAAGCTATTCCTCATTATTTCTGACTTTTAAGAGAATGACATCTTGGTGCCTGTCCTCCTCTTTTAGCAGGAGGCATGACTGACTGCTTAGAAAGTCTTCCTAGACTCCTCTCAAATTGTTTGATCCCGTCCCTTTTCACAGCTCCAGCTTCCGTATTTGCCTCTGAGACAAGAGAGAACGTTGGCCTTTCTTTTCTGTAATGCTAAAAATAATGTGAGCAAACACTTGTGAATTGCAGCTGGCCCCCATTACAGCAGGTGTCCATTTCAAGAAGGACGTGATGGTCCCCTTCTTTCTTCAGTGGGTTTTTTGACCCACCTGTGATTTCTGAGGCTGGACTTTACTGGTGGCTAGTTCTGAATGGTTCCTCCTTTTATGCAGGAATGAGGTATCATAATCTTCAGATATTGTGGTGCTAGATGTTATTTAAGGACTTTCCAGGACAACTGAATGTCATGGGCATGCTGAACTTACCCATGATGTCCTCAATAGGTCTTACTCTTGAAAAATATGATCTATATTCAACTTACTGGAACCCCTTTTTACATTCCTTGTGATTATCTGAACAGGGTTTTCCCAGCAGTTGTCGCTGTAGTTAAAGAATGGAATGGTTAGAGATGTATTGCATTCAGCTGCTGACCCAGTCTTTCACTGGGATGAAATAGTGCAGCTTAGTGCTTCTGCCTTTCCTTTAAAAGAAAAAAAAAAAAGTATGTATTTCCTTACAGAGTTTCCATTCCAACCTCTAGACTGCAATGGTGGCAGCACATTTCCGCATATCTCAGACCGTCTGTAGAGATGCAGCAAGGTAGCTTAGGCTCCGCGTTGTCAAACCAAAAGCAGTGGCCATGTTGTGTGCCTCTTCTGCCTGTATTGGTGCAGGTGAGGACCCTTTTCCTTCAGAAGTGCCTGCCACAGTAAAGTTGCTCAATACTTTGTACTTTCACAGAAATATTTCGGGTTGGGAGTCTTTGCACCTTGGATGCTACTTTTGAGACATACCTTAGAGCAGTGAGTCCTTTCTCGCATTTTCCCACAGGTCAGGGAAAGAGGGCATTTTCAGCCATTAGAAATTAGCTTTCTTTGAGTAGAAAAAGGTCTGCATTCTTACAAACCTCCTCATTGTTCTTTTTTCAACAGGGAACATGGATTTGTACTAGCTTGCCAAGAAGCTAAGCAAAGAAAGGATTTCACTTTCTAGTCTACTTCACTGTCAGTTCAGGATAGTCCCAGAACTGTTTGCTGTCATTGATTATGCTGCTGTCTGGTATAGGTACTTTGTCCGTAACAGTGATGGGTGAATACCCTCACTGCGATGGGTGGCAGGGATGTGGGACTGGGTGGACTGGCTTTGCTTCCCACCTATTTTGTTAAAGCAGTGCGCCCTGACTTTAAACACTGATGTCCCCGATGGAAAAAAAAAAACCCAAAGTAACAGGTTAAAAAAAATGTTTTATTGCATTATCACGTTGCACACTCCATTGCACACAGCGTGACTGTAATTTTGTCAATGATGGTGTGCAGGTTAATAAACTTTATTGCAGCTGTTTTATTAGACTGAAACTGAAATCTGTACAGGAGGCTCTTTTTTTACCCTGAAATCTATTAGATGTTGCATCTTAGGAGAGCTATAAGAAGATTGACTCCCAAGAATAATCTTTTCCTCCCTATTTCAGGGAAAAGTTAGAATGTTTAATTTCACTTACAATAATTTGTATGATTTCATATGGGCTCAGGAGATAAGAAAGGAGGTGTGAGATGGAACTTCCTTAATTTGCCTTTATGAACTACATCAACAGTGAATCTGTTGGCCTCAATGTACAGTCGAAAGGGGAGAAATTTTTCTGTACTTGTAGATTTATGTTAAAAAGAACAAATTTAAAATAGGGATGGTAGAGATGGAACCTGAAAGAGTTACTCTGAGAAATGAGGTATAATAAAGGAAGGCTTGGCATGTTCATTTATTCCCAGATTTCAGTCGTAGACTGAATGCGAAGCCGGATAACCCACCATCTTGCAAATTTGAATACAAAAAAATATGTAAAAATGAGAACAGCCTGCTTTGTTAAACATTGCTGTCTGGCATCTAAAAGTGATACAGAGTGTTAAAGATACCACTCCTTAATTGTCAGTGATACAAACCCAATTCTAGAAAAATGTTGTAAACGCTCACTCTGATGTATATTCATTTGCAGAGAAATAAAAACGTTTTCCACAGTGCCTGGCACATACTGAATATTCAGGGTAACAGAATGGAAGGGATTTTACAAGTTAATGCCTTTAAAATGAGGCGATCACAATACGTTTCTGACATGGTGTTTCAACCTGGACTCTTATTTTACAGTTTAGTTAATTCTCAGTGCAGAAACTGCGGTCCTGTGATGCAGAGATTTGAGAATCCTGCATTGAGTACTGCCCAACTTAGGCATTTTGCCTAAGGCACTGAGCAAGACTTGTGTCTAGCTTTGATAGTAACAGCAATTACTTCTGTAGTAACGTGAAACATATAATGGATGATATAAGATAAGAGTTGAAACTGTTTATTTATTAGGCTATTGTTTTGGGGAGGGGGAAATATTTCTTGTAAGAACCGGCTAGCGTTCACACTATATTCACATCAGGGATTTTTCTCCTAGCATAACATAACCAAGAACCACCCAAGAAAGTGTTACTTAGAGAGTGTTTGTTTGTTTTCCTTTTGTGGTCCCAGCACGAGAGTTCCTTTGATTTCCTATGAAAACTTGAATTCTGTAGAATGTGGTGGACACCCTCCAGCTGGAAAGTTGTAGGCCTAATAAATAGCATGTAAAAGAACTGGCCAACTGCACCCTGGACCTTGTCCATCACAGACACCAGAGGAATGTGACTGAAGGGAAGACGAAGAGGCCAGACAATTTGTGTTCTTATCTGTAGTCTGTGGATGAGTGCGAGTACTGAAGGTGTAAGGAGGTGGTCGAAAATTATAAATTATCAGGAATCAGTTTTGTGTTAGTACACATGATGGTCTGAGGACTTTTTTTCAAAGAGTGAGTAGTGCCTCTGCTAAAGAGTGCAGAAACAGTGATACAATCCATCTCAGCCCCAAGGCACCACTAGCTGTACCTAGGCTCCTCTGACAGATGTTTTCAGACAAAAAAAGGTCTTTTAAAGGAGATAATCATGGTACCTCATGGTGCTCTTTCTCTACTATTTAGGACCCACCTAGTCTTAAATAGTAAAGCCAAGATCCAGAAACTCTGCACCTGATAGTTTCTGAGGCGATTACTATGCTGTATTCTTTTCTATGTGTTTTTTTCCAAGCAGAAAATTAGAGAAGTTCTATTTATTTTTCCATAAATTCGTAAAGGGTGATTGTGGGTTTTAGCTTCTTCGACAAAATGCTGAAAATGCATTATTTCTTTTTAAAGTAAGTTGGTGAAAAGAACATTCAGTTATCAGGGGAAAGAAGCTCCAGAAAATGTTGGTTTTTTCATCGAAAATCATTTTAGCTCATAAGCCATTCTTTCCTTATCTTGATGAAAAGAAAATGATCAGATCGCTAGATCAATAATGTTGAAAATAGCAACAGCAGTGATCATCCCGGCTGCATGTTGTTTTCTGATGCGCTTTCAGATCTGAGCAGTTCAGCATGCTGTAAATATCAGCCTGACTTACTCTCAGGCTTCAACCTCACATCAAGCAATGGCGAAAAAAACAGGGGCTGTTTAAATGCAGCAAGGCTTGGAAACAACAATTTTTTTAAAATGTCAGCATGTCAAAACATTGAAGGAAAATACTGAAGTGTACCAGTGTGCTTCCAGTTTGTCTGTTGCTGAATGCTTTTTCTATTGAATAATCACATCTTCCAGGGTCTAAAGCGGTGGTTCATTGTATGTAATGCATTGCTGTCATGCCACCAGGCATTAAAAAAAACCCAGAGACTGAAATTATCTGGAGGAAACCAAATCACTTTATTTCAAAGACAAGTTAGATTGATCTATCTTACCATTCACTATAGATTTCATAAGCACGTTACTTGTTGAAGTGGTATCAGACATTTTGTATATTATAGCAATTTGCATATGTTCATTAAGCTGTGCTTTGTAAAGCTTTCTGACAGGGGCATTTGATGAATCCTTTCGTGAACTGCATTGTTTCTTTACGTGGAGCAATCTGTTAAATCATGCCTTTGTCCTTCAGTTTGTCAGAATCAGTAAATGAAGCAGATGTTAATAACTGTGGGAGGGTTTTGGGGGGGGGTTGGTGTTTGCAGAATTTGGATAACTGTGAAGGGCATGATGTGTTTGTAAAAGCGACAGCTGGTGTTATTAAAGATGGAAAGTGTGCTACAAGTAAAAACTTTCCCTGGCATCTTTTAGCAACTCTATGAGGCTTTTTGGAACTATCAGATGGGTGGCCACTTCTAAAATACAACACCGCTAATGCTATGCGCAGCAAATCTTGTGCTTACATACAATTGTTCTCACCTTTGGCTGCAAACGTTCTGTCACAGAGCGCTCTCAGCCATGCAATAATTCATAATGTTTCTCTATAAATATGTCATAAGAAATTCTCAGGTCAACAATCCCTTGAGACGTGTCTTTGAGCAGTATTGTTTCATGCATTACCGCGTTAGTAGAATTTTACACCCGGTTGGTGTTTTGAAGGTTACCTTTACAACACAAGTTTTGCTGGGCTTGACAGTTCAGCCCCTGGAATCTACTACCCGTCATGAAGGTCACTTGGCTGAAGATGTTAGAGCCAGGGAACAGCATGCATTTAGGTGGTTAACGTGCTTCAACCGATGGGTGGTAACTCCTGTCAAGGTGTGGTAACATGAGTGCTTGTAGTCAACTGTAGAGACCTTGCAAGTGAAAATAAAACCATGGCAGCCATAAAAGCCATAAGAGATGAGGGAGATAAGTAAGAGGGGAAAGCAAAGCATGGGGAATGAATGTATGTGGAAAAAGTGTTACAAGGCTAATTGATGGAGAAGGAAATGATGAAAAAAAAGAGGACAATACTGTAGGAAATAAAGGGTAAACTTTGGCCACGCTCTGATCTTGCAGATTTTTATTGGTATTGCCTAGTAAATAGATCCCACTCCTATTAGAGGTGATATCTGGCTGATTTTCACGCTAACTTTAATGGCATTCTCTTTGTGATTTCTGTATGCCTTATTGTGGAAGTCTTTTTTTGGGGAATTGAGTAAGAGACGCAAAGGGCAGAGATGTAGTGGTGTTACTTGTGCCTCTGTGATGGAATCTGAGCTTCTGAGCCTGGCTTGTCTGCAGTTGACATCAACAGCAGGAATGGCAACATAGCGCATAGTTTGTTGTAGTTTAACCCGGCAAGCAGCTAAACACCACACAGCCATTTGCTCACTCCCCCCCTGCCCCCAGTGGGATGGGGGAGAGGATCGGGAAAAAAAAAGAGTAAAATTTGTGGGTTGAGATAAAGACAGTTTAATAGGACAGAAAAGGAAGGGAAAATAATAGTAGTAATAATAATAATAATGATAAAAGAACATACAAAATAAGTGATGCACAATGCAATTGCTCACCACCCGCTGACCGATGCCCAGCCAGTCCCCGAGCAGCGGTCACCACTCCCCCCAGTTTATATGCTGAGCATGACGTCACATGGTATGGAATACCCCTTTGGCCAGTTTGGGTCAGCTGTCCTGGCTGTGCCCCCTCCCAGCTCCTTGTGCACCTCCAGCCTCCTCACTGGCAGGGCAGTATGAGAAGCTGAAAAGTCCTTGACTAGTGTTAAGCACTGCTCAGCAACAACTAAAACATCGGTGCATTATCAACTTTATCCTCATGCTAAATCCAAAACACAGCACTGTACCAGCTACTAGGAAGAAAATTAACTCTATCCCAGCCGAAACCAGGGCAAATAAATAAACCTAGAAGTTGTCGTGTTTATAGAGATTGCCTGAAAATATGTAGAGAAGACCACTGAGGGATTTCTGTAGTTGTTGTTCTTGCACATGAAAGTAGGCAGCAGCTACAAATCAACGAACTGTTGCTTTTGTAAGAAGAATTGGCAGAATCTTTCATGCAGTTGATGGATAAAAATTTCTACTGCTTCTGTTTCTCAGAGTGAGCCTTATCCTTCTGTCTGATTATCTTGCAAAAAATGAGCAGTGAAATAATTACCCATGCTGATATTTACATTTTGTCTCTCTGCTTGAAAATTAACAGCTCACAGAAGGGAACAGAGGGAGTCTAGGACTCCTTCGGTGGGCCGAGCCTTTGGAGAAGAAAATGCCTGCTCTTCAGCTGGAGCACATAGGTGCTCCCAGCCAGGTGACCATTGATGCATAATGGGTATAGGCTGTTCTGTAACTGATTTGTCTTAACTCTGCTGGGGTGATTCACTTTGCTTACGCTGGGAATCATGCGGTGGGTACCAGTGGTGCAGCTGCAGGCAAAAGCTCAGGCAAAACTGTGGGGAAAAGAAAGACTCAAGACTTTTTCTAATGTAGACTCTTAATTACTATTTTTTTAAAGAGCTGTGTCTGTCTAGCAGCACTGTGTGTAACAGTGTGTCCTGCTGCAGAATTCAGAGATGCTAATGGTGCCACAGAAATACTCAATACAGCATCTACTCATGATGGTGAAGCTGATATAGTTGTCAGAGAAGTCATTGTCCAGAACAAAGATCAGACCAAGTGCATTTGGACACATGAACTATTTTCTCTTCTTTTTTTTCTTCCTTTGTATCTTTCTTCGGTCTTCTGAGCCTGTTTCTTTCTCCCGATGCATCCTCTTTTTTGCTTTCTTAAGCACATTAGACTTATCAAATGCATTATGCTCAGGGTCACTGTGCGAGAATCACCAGGAAAATTTACAGACACTTTAGGACTAATTGTGATTAGGTGTTATTCATATGCTTACAAAAATGTACATCTAGAATTTCACACCTGTAGCAGAACTGCCATGTTCAGCATTTTTGGACAAGAAAGAGATAATGCACAGAATGATATCCTTGATTTTTCATGTGGTTTCCCTATTCATGCCACTGTCTTGCTGCAAACTAAAGGCAGGATATTGCTGAAATGTACATAGGGATAGTTGTGGTTTCCTAATACATTTATATTTTCTGCTATGCCACTGGCAGTTTTGCATATTCAATATGTTGGTTTTGTTCTTTCATTACGGACAGTTGTAGCAAAATTGCCATTTGAAAATTTGATGTGTTTTCAGTTTTTTCTACTAATTTTGAACTTGTATGTAGAAGTTGCCTAAGAATCTACACAGTATTATATATATCTTAAATATAATAGCCTATAAATTATCATACCATTGCTTTGATCACCCACAACGTTTCATGTGATGCACAACTTTAGAAGGACTAGCTCATAAACTCATTTCCAAATAGTAATTTTGCAATGTTTTTTTTCTTTTGTATGCTTAAGCCATATACTTTTAGTGACATTTAAAAAAATATATTATCTCCTTTTCAGATCTTGGACTCTGAACTTGAAGCAATTCTTGGTTATATGCTTCTTGAAACTTGGAGAATATCTGCAATAAATAGGTACGTGTAATGGATACATTCATGTTTTGTGTTGGATGATTTGGAGTGTGTGAGTTTTGTTGACAGTTTAATGCTGAAGTTCTTAAAGCTCTTCATAAATCTCAGCTGCCATGAATGGGACAGTATGATGGATCTTTGCCGGCTGAATTTTCCGTAGCACATGTGGTATTTGTATGGCAGAAATTGGGAAGGGTATGATGCTCATAGTTTCTCAGAGAGAAATGTGTAGCCAAACTTAGAAATTTATCTTCAGACTGAACAAAAAGGTGAGTCTCCATGAGCAAGTAAGAAGTTTTGAAGGTAAAATCAGTGAGTCGGAAGAAGTAGCTCTACTCTTGATCTCCCCATACTTGAGGCTGTGCTTTAATTGGCTTTTCATCTGTGTTTCCTTTGGATTTCTTTGCAACTGCTGAAGGTAGTAAAGGTACGAATGTGACTAAATACTAGGAAGAAAATGGCCATAAAGGTCGAAATCTTGGGTACATTGAAGTTCCTGGAAATTTTCTCAAGTATTTCAGTGAAGCTAGTATCTCACCTGGAACATTTACAGAAAATATTCAGGCAGTTTCAGAAATACATTCTTGCATATAACGAAGCAATTTTTAGGTGATTTCTTTTTTAAAAGTCAGGTTACACTTTATGATGCTTGAAACTCTGCTGAGCTCCTAGCAATGGAGAAGGGGAAACAAGAGAAGATTTAGAAGATTTTATTCTTTCTAAAGAATTTATAGACCTAAACAATTTTTGAGTCTCAGCTCTAAAGAGGAAAAAGTTTCTTGAATACATGGATGTAACAATTGAACTTACCTTGATCTGTACGAGAACCTTTTAAGAGATTTATAATGGGGGAGAGGTTGAATTCTTCTTATGAATAAAATCCATGACCGGTTTTTGGTGTACAGGACCCCTCCACAAAAATGGGTTTTCACAGTAAGTTGCTTGTTCTGTAAGAATCAGAATGCAAAATATTTTCATAGCGTATGTCATCTGTAGGTCCCAAGATGCTTCACAAAAGCTGGAGAAGAACCATTGTCTCCATTTTATGTATGGGATCAGGTACCTGCCTGGATCACTTAATGTATGATTGTCCTACTACTGGATCTCCTGGATGTTCAGACCTGTGTCCAGGCCTGTCAGAGGATCCTATGTCTAATGGTGCCTTCAGAGTGTGTGCAGAAGATCTCAGCAGTGTTTCTGATGGTTACGTTTCCTTATTATTTCTCAGATCTATTGATGTGCCTTTACTCCTCTCCTTTTCATCTATTCCCTCTGTGTGGTGCATTTCTTCGGTCTCATTTGTTCCGCTTTGTTTTCTCCTTTGCTCCTTTATTTTGCTTTCCCATATTTTTTTGCTTCTTCCTCCTCTTTTTAATTCATTTTCAGTCTCTGGAGATTGGCAGCAGTGGGATCTTACACGAGGAGGAGCTTCAGAAAAAAAATCATAGCAGAATGAGCTTCCCTTTTACTGCCTCTCTAGAGATCCTCCTGTAAAAGGCAACTTGCTGTCACTCCTGTAAATTTTCTTTTGCAGCCAGCTCTGCTGGGTGTCCCCTTTGTGCCCTGTGAACATCTGTGTTGCAGCTTATGTCTGAACTGAACTGGAGAACAAATGTGTGAACCTGCTTCTTATTTCGAGCAGGAAGCTGCTGTTATTAGTAGGGCATGTGGCCTTGGTTCACCTACGACTTCTAATCCCCGTCTGGGAACGAACCAGCCGTCTGTCCTCTCCCCTCCTGCCACCAGTGCTCTTGCCCGGGGGGGAGTAGCACGTTTCCCTGCTTTCTTCAAGATGCTGCCCGATGCCGGTCAGTTGTCAACATTCATTTTGTCCCTGAATTTTTCCCAAGATGTCATACAGAAAGGAAGAAAGCAGTTAGCACTGTAGGACTTTTATGGCATAGCTTACTTTCTGTTGCTCCTGGAAACTTCTCCCTGCATGCGCACAGTCATGCAGGCACCACCCAGTAGCACCACCCTTCTGCATATGGAAGAAATCTTCAAGCCCTGAAGTATTCAGGCTCAAGGAATGCCGGAGCAGAAGAGGAAGCCCCATTCCCCAGGCTGTGCACAGGATTCTAGGAAAAGGCGACAATGTTTCTGTGCTGGTTTTGGATATGGCACAAGACAGCTCACTGAGCATAAATTGTGAACTTAACCTCAAACAGACTTGCTTTAAGCAACTTTTTACTTTAAAAGAAAAGAAAAGGGTGAAGAAAAAGAAGCAGCAGCGCTGCCCTGTTTGCAAAAGCGCTATCCCACTTGAGCGTGCTCAGCAACATTTGAAAAGCGTAGGTGATGAACTGCAGTCTTTGTGGCATATGTGTGCCTCCGAGAGAAAAACGAAATCTGTTGTGTCAAGTTGGCGTTGGCTTATGCTTGAAGGGTTGTTGTGATGAGCCTGGAAGGTGCGGAAACTGTTGTGAAAGATCAGGTGCGATGGCAGAGAACGACTGTAACTCTGGGGGGAGGAAGCTGGAGGATTTGAGGTCAGTCTGAATCGGCAGCCATCAGCTGGAAAAAGAGTATGGCCGATTTAGCAAGAGCATGCACCAATTCAACAACTTCCCTCAGATGTTTGGGTTGGAAGGACTCAGAAATACCAAATCTTCCCAACTGACTTTAGCCGAAATGGCTACTGGGCAACCTTGTTTTCCTTCCCTTTCAGTAAATGACCTCCATTTTGGCAGAAAGGTACCTGAGTTTCAGAGCTTTCCAAGCCAGGTTAGAAAACATTGGTCCCTTTTTTTCCAAAACTAACCGTTGAAGCAGTCCCAACACACTGCAGACGTCTCTGGGCGTGTGAATCCTGCGCAGGCAATGGTCTCCCTTGTTCATTCATGTATGCACTTGTTACGGAGGGAAGGGTTGGTCTGGCTGATTGTATGACTGGGAGTGCTAAACAGCTAAAATTTCTAAACAAAAAAATCTGGTCCTCTTTAAACGTTGGCGGACAGATATCTGTCTTCCATCTGTGGCAGCCTATGCCAAACAGCAGAAGAACTGCAAAGTTTGTGTGCTGAAACCTTGGAGAAATAACTGGCACGCTCCAGCTTATTTTTTTAAACTACACGCAAATCTGAAACATTAAACACAGAAACTAATGTTAGATTGTGACAAGCAGGCAGAAGCTGGGAAGTTCAGCTGGAAGGGTTGTGCCTCCTCCGTCCCTATGGCAAAGCTCCGGTGCAGGGCATGGAGCCCTTGGGCACTGCTGCACAGGCATTGCTGTCGATTAACTGCGGGCAGCGGTCACCTACCGGGGAGGCAGTCCCTTGGCTGTCCCCTGCAGCTGGGTCACCCCAGGTGTTGCACGGCCTGATGTAATGGGGAAGAAGGTGGCTGGTAGTCTGGCAGGTGTGTATGGCTCACAAGACCCCTCCGGAGGTGCAGGGTGGCTGTTTTCCTCCCCTTACAACCAGAAAGGTTGTACGCCGCAGTGGACAGTCCCGGGTTTGAACGGCTGTTTCCTCAAACAGCTCCTTGCTGGAGTACTTGAGCAAGGGAGCTCTGTTCAGAGGAGAGGGGAACGTGGATGAAACAGCGGGCTCTAACTGCTGTGTTCTCTCCTGGGGGCCATGGCCTGCAGGGAAGAGGGTCAGAGCAGCCTTGAGGCTGCTCCAGCAAAAAGCTGGGGTTGTAAAAGCCCTCAGCCAGCCCTGAGCCAGGAGTTACATATAGTTGTTTTGTCTATTCTTGTTCTTATTTGGGGCTTCATCCAAAAAGGACTGCGTTGCTCTCGGTGAGCTTTGGAGCAGCCCCATGGAGCAGCTGGGAAGCAAAGCAGGACTGTGCATCAGCTAGCACCGACTGGGCAGTAGCAATTTGGTTTGGTTAGAGAAGGTGTCAGCTTTTAGTGGTCCCCTGTTCATTTTTAATTTGCTTCCCCGTCTAGGCACTGCGCCGTATTTAGTAATGTGCGTCTGCTGTGTTGTCCCTTCTATTTATCAAAGTTATGCAAAGAAGTTACGTGTTTAAACGCTTCCCTTTTCTGAATTGGCTTGGTATTGCGACCATTTTGTCTCCTTTTGCAGTGCTAGAAAATGTGTGTTTACAGTAGGTGATTACAAGGATGCCACTTTGGTACCTGGGAGCAACGTCTTCCTCTGATTCACTGGAACGGTCGTGGCTGAGTCACGCTGCTAAACATGCCGTATGTTACCAAGTAACACACGGTGTTATTAATTGAGGATGTCAGTAACGTGTTACACAACTGTCAGACTTAAAAATTAAAGCACTAATAAGGAGCTTTGAAATAGTCTTGTTTCAGATTGGTTACTGTTTATAACACCAGTAATTCTGAACACAGATTTAATTCCAAATGCAAGAAAATGAAGAAAAATGAAGGCAGTCTTTCTGCTTAAATGGCTTAATGACTTTATTTAATAAAGCGACAGTCCCCTTATGATGTGAGTGTGTTTTGTCCACCTTACAGTACTCACCTAGCTGGCTGTCACCTGCAAGAATCATTTCTTTAGCCCTCCTGAAGCTCCATTGCAGAGTTGCTGCCTGTCGCTACATGCCATGCACGCATGGGGTGAAGGTGGTAAATGTCCGAGTGGGTTTTTTAATACGGACACTCAAGAAGCCGATGCCAACAGTGAGGAAGTGGGTATGATCTGCTGTTGATTCTGTTATACCTTTTTACTGTGTTTGCCTGAGGAAAATGTTTCCGAATTGGAGAGGCAGGTGCACACTCATGTGTGGTGCTTTCTGTGTAGATACTAATCACGCCTTCTGCTTCCCGTCCCCGCGCGTCCCAGCGATGCGTATTGCTTTTCACCGCGCAATGACTGGGTCTGTAATCCTACCCGTGCATGAAGTGTGCGGTAACCAAATGCTGCAACATGGGAACGAAGTACCATTATTTTGTCAAGACAAGATACCCAGCATAGAGTATCATAAATTGATCCCAGGAGGACAGACCTAGAATATAAACTGTAGTGCTCTGAATATATGCATGTTATAATTGTGTTAAATGCTTTGCAGCAATTTGTATTGTATTACAGCTGACAAAGTATTTTACTTCCTCGTAACTAACTAATGTAAATAGTGTTGATATTTTTCTTTTCCATATTTATAATTACATTAATTGCTTTGCGTATTAATAACAAACAGTTAAGTGTCAGAGCCCAAGCTGTAGCTGCCAGTAATCCACAAGCAACTTGTTTGCATATTCAGAATATGAAATTGAAGAGTAACTGCGCTTTTTGCAAGCACGTATCTTCACAGCTTAAATTTTACGTAATAAAGCCCACTGGGTTACCTAAACATTGTCATGTTCAATATCAAATCTACTGCTAATAGAACGTCTTTCGGAAATGAAGAGAAACTTTGTGCTAAGAGATCAGAAGACATCTGATGAAAAAAAAATGAATAGCTCGCATTAGCTAGGAATTGTGACTTATTTCCAAATAAAGCTAAACTTTGAAAAAGATGTTTTCTGCCTTTGAAAATAGCCTTTTTCAGAAGCCAGAGCTGGAAGATCCATATGCAGTGCAATTTTTGTTTTTGTAATGTGATTTAATTAGGCTAACAGAGTGTCGCAAAGAAGCATTCGAGGATTGACTAAATTTTTTTAACGGGAGCTATTTTTTTGGAAAGTTTCCAGAGAGGTAATCTTTCTGCATTGGTATTTTGCAGACTTCAGCATTTTTATTCTTAGAGACAAAGCAAATTGAGATTTTAGCATAAATCTGGCTAAACTTCAGTTAAAGAAAGCCGCCTCTTCAGCTTTCTTTTTTTCTTTCATTTTTGTTTTCTCTGTAATTATGATGCTTTATTGGTGTTGAACTCCTTGCTGGAGGCCAGCATTTAATACAGGTGATGGTTTTGAAAGTTTTCAAACCACTGGTATTTGTGAGGGCTGCAGAGAAAAGAGTCAGTGCCAACTTAATATTGCAGGTGTATGCTGAACTATCCGGGGAAGAGCAAAGGTTGATTAAATTCACAAAATAAGGTGATTCGTAGTTTTCTAAATATGTCACTCAACCTAAAATTAACTCAATTATTTACCAGTCACACACATGCTAATGAATCCTGACAATCTCAGTCGACCTGCTGCGATGAACTTCACTGTCACCTAATATTATTTCCTCTGTATTTTGCCTAAAAGGAAAGAGTGATTGTAGCATTTATCACATGCAAAGCAAAAACGCTCAGGGATTTTATTATTTTTTTAATACCTGCAATTCCAGGGCACTAGTAAATTAATTACATTTAATTAGTAAGGCTATAAAAGAGGCGCTTCTTTTTTGCGAGTGTCTCCTAAAGTTTAATCCTCCAGAGATGTCATGTGGGATAGTGATGAAAGTGGCTGCTTCTAAGTCAACATCAATGATGTTATTTAAGAAATAAAGTTGAGGTTATCTTTTAATGCAAAATGTGACAAAATTATAAAGACATTAAGATAATACAGTAAACATGGTTTATTATTATTTCTGAAGTTAGAATCGCCTTGGAATGGCGTTTTTTAGCTGTGTGTTACTAGTAGCTATAAGAAATACGTAAGAAATTTGTAAGTTAGCCAAAATCTTAAATGGGTTTATCTACATTCCTGCTAAATACAGAAATACATTATTTAAATAAAAATGTGGTTATCCTGCCTTTGTACTTGAGTTATGGGTAAATCTCCAAAAGGCTGCCCTGGATTATGAAATAGTATTTCTCTTTCCCTTCCCAAGGTTTTTTCCCCAAAGCTTTACGAAATCCTGGATGAAAATCAACATTGATCCATAAAATAGACATCACTGTAGCATTGACATGGGTAGGGAACAACAGCTGAAGAGATTTCTGGCCTACGGTTATTTCTGTCAGGAAAATGGAGCTAGATAAAGATATATATATAACATTTAAAGCTGCTGGGCAATGGCAGGCTGTTTGCAGACAGATGCATGTTCAGCCTTTTTGGCTGGAATGGTTAAGTGGCTAATTAGGTGGAGAAGTCAGGTCTCAGCATGCCCTTGGGGAGAAGTCTGCTGTGCCCCAGCTTCCCATGAAAGTTTTGGCAGAGGTGGGTTTGAAGCTGCAACAATCTCATTGTGAGATGGGTATGAAATGGGCTTGCTAGAACCCATTTTACTGGATTTTGCTCAGTGGCTGCCACCCACGGAGAAACATGGAAAGTTAAAAAAACCCCGCAATTTTGAAAACAGAAATTAAGTTATCACATTCAATTGAATTTCTTTCTGGGTTGTTCCAAATTGTTACTGAATTTGTTTGGTTGTTTGATTTTTTGTGGTGTTTTTTTATATCATGTCCATGATTTTCTTACTTGATTCATTCAGTGACATCAGCTATAGTGACCGAACAGTTGTTTCCGTGGTGACAAATTGCAGTGTTACAAGCATCCTTGAGTGAATCAGGTAAGAGAAACAGATCAACTAGAAGTGGAGAAAGTTTGCTTGCAAAAATAAACTAGAAACGTTGGGTAAAAGTTTACAGGAGAATAGCTCGGAAATCTAAAAATTATTGTAATATAGCTGAGTCTTCAATACATTCAAGTATGCCAGCATGGCTAGTTTCATAGTGAAGCACAAAGGGATCTGTCCACATCTGGTAACAGCAACCAGCTGGAGAACACTTAAAATAGATAAGTAACTCCATAATAAGAATGAATGAATTTAACTGTGAGAAAAAAAAAATAAAGCTTCTTGCTCATCTTCTAAACTATGACAACTAGCATCACATCTCATTGTGGTTAAGGTCTATCTCCTTATTAAATTGCATCTTAAAAGGATATTGAGTACCTCTTATATCACAGCTCCAGTTCTGATTCCATACTGGCATGAGCCAGGAGGTCGATTACTGAAGATGATGGAATTGCATCAGGCTTATGTAAATGCAGGTGAAATCTGACTTGCGTTCAGTATATGTAGCAAAGAACGTAGGTCCAAATTTAGGAGGCCCCAAATGATACTGTTGTATGGTATACTGTATCATCGTGGATTTAAATACTATTTGGGGTACATGCTAATAATGCCAAAAAGACCCTCAATGTGTACAGTGACAATAAGAATTAATTCCACTCCCATCCTGACAACTCTCAGAGGGAATATTGTGCCTTGCCTGGGCTCAGACGTTATTTCCAATAAGTATGGAAATAATGGCTCACAGTGCTGCAAAGTGTTAGGAGATCTCAAGGGAAATCTCATCAGATTATGTGATAGGTTTGAAATTAATCCATGTCCCCACTGTATTTACACAATATACGATTGTCTCTCTGATGGCTTATAAGGAAAGGTAAACGCTACCGTCCTAAATCAGCGAGGGGACTTGCTGCAATACATTTTCTTGGTAGAGACTACATTTCTTTCTGTGTAGATACAGGCAACTCAGAAAATGATTATATAACTTTCTTACACTGCAGACATATTGTTGTCTGGTTTGTAACCTCATTATGCCAAATCATCATCTTTCTTGCAGTTCTCCTTGCCGCCAGTTCAGCAGACATTAATTTTTACATTATCCTTTTGAAAACCTGAAAGGGAAAAAATTTTTGAGAACTTCTTGCTTCTAACGTGGATATTGCCCAGCCATAGATCCGTCCATCCACTGGTCATAGGTAGATTGCTCTTTGGTGAAGGCTTCTTTACAGAGCTGCTCTTGCCTCTTTGCAAACTGGTTTGGGATTGTGCCAGGCTTTGCCTGTTCAGGTGTGCAGAACTGTGTCATGTTAGGCCAAAAACTGTCTTCTCACCATCTTTCCCCGAGGAGCAAGGGATTATCATCCATGGAAGAATGTACACTTCACCACACTTCTAAGTAGTAAATATCTCAAGAAGCGTATGACAAACTTGCCAGTCCGTGGGTTGAGTTTCTTGAATCCTGCTTGCTCTGGAGTGCATAAGCTAAAAGCTCAGTTGTGAAACCTTGTAAGAATTTAAGCATGCAGGAAAGATGTTCTCTAGTCGAGAAGTCTTAAAAGGTCTGGAAGAGGAATGGTCTTCTTCAGTGATCCCTTTCTACCCTAAAGTTTGAATACCAGCGCCAAGTAGTTTTTGGAGGCCCAGGGCAAAGGGAAGTTAGCACAGTGTGAAGTGCCATGGGAGAGGTGCAAGGGCTGCTAGCCTGGGCTAGACCTTTACTTTTTTAAGACAAAGTGACTTCTACGTTGTTTTTGTGAACATGGAAATAAAACAGGGGAGACACTGTGCATTTCTGCAGTTTCTCTCTCGTCTCACTGATTTAGCTTCATTTGTATCCGGCTTCCACGTTTAGCTCCCGGTCTTCCCTGAGGCTTCCTTCCCATTGTGAAATCCATCCTTTCTCCAAAGGCAGTTTCTTTGCTCCTTTGTAAGTTCTTTCTCTTCCTCGAAGATTCAACAACCTAGTGAAGAACTTCTAGGATCCCTTCTGTTGACTTTTCTTCTTCCCTGGTAGCCTGTCTACAGACAGCCTTACAGTTCTTTTTCCTTATTGTCTGTGCTTGCCTTTATTCTTACAAGGACCCATCTCCTTTTCCTTCCAATCACCACTAGCTGTGGCAGGCAAAGGGTTGATCGGGCAACCCCCTTTCTATCTTTCTGCAAATTTGTTAGGTCCCTGTAAACATTTGGTACAAACAGTGGGTTTGATTTGCTATAAACTCTAGTTCTACTTAGAGCTTCTTGTTTTTTCTTCTCCATTTTGATAGACTGTTGGATCAGTGTATCAGCAGTCACATCTGACGCTAGTGTCAAAACACAATAGATACCTGGCTCCCTTTAATTAATCACGTAGAAAACGAGAAAACCCACATAATAATTTATTTCCTCTAATACTAATGCTTCCAGATTCCAATTCTCTTTATCAGCTTTTAAAAACCATCTGAGTATATATTAGAATCTTGTACATTTTATCTGATAGGTATGAATACAAACACCTTCTTTTCTACTTCTTGTTATTCATGGTAGCTGGATTTTGTATGTAATTTGTAATTGTATTTTTCCCTCATATGCATTGGGAGAGGAGAAAGGACCATAGAGCTCTTTATTCTTGTTTACCTTGCTGAGCCAAAACTGTTAGAATGGGCATGCACCATTCAAAGAGCCGTACACTAAATTCCAATCGATTAATCACTGAGATGACCAAAAAGGAAACATAGATTGGTGATACGGCTGCTGCTGACAGCACAAATACAAGACGGTGAGGTTGCAGCAGGAGGATCTGAGGAATCATTATTACTGGTAATAATGTACGAGATGGAAAGAAATCAGGTTGTTTCAGAATCAACATTGGGTTTGTAAGTGACAGTCTAGGGAAAAACAATTGTTATTATTTATCAACGGAACTCATTTTCAATTGAATTGTTTGGGCTCTTTAAACTTCATATGTTGAGAAATTAATAATTTAAGTACACCTCTTCATGCTTTCTGAAGCATTGAAATATATGAACCTGAATAGTGTATGGTACTTAAAATTGTGTTTCTCATAGAGGTATTTATATACGTGTCTTGTGGAAGGAAAATTAATAATCTGCTTTGTGCACCAAAACTTTTATACTGAATGTTCTCTGAAATTTCATTATGTAGAAGCCCTACGGAAGCTGTGCTGTTCAAAACATTTTTGTTTTCATGTACTGTAATGTGTATTTGTTCAAACAAAGAAGTGCTTACCTGTTGAAAAGATAGCAGTGATAAATTACTTCCGCTTTCATGCTTACCTACTGTTTTCCATTTGGCATTAAATTCCTGGTTGAATCCCGGGGGTAGATAGATCTGAATTCAAAAAGTTACCTTGATGCCTTTTTTAGCCAACCCCTGTGACCTGATGATAAAAGGAAATTTAGTCATCTAAAGGACCATCCTTCTTGTATAGTTTAAACCCCACTAGATACCGAAAGGATTGCAATTTTTACCATTTTCTCTGAACTGTATTAATTTTCAAAGGATGTACAGGACCTCTACCTTTACTGTCACAACGACAGCACTTTAGATATCAACAGTGTAACTATCTGTTGAATCTAAATAGCATGTAAATTGAGCTTCCCATATTCATTCTATCTTATTATGGGTAATGCTGCATATGCTCTGTTAATCCTTTTGAAAAATTATTGACTCCTGAATAACTTTCTTTTACTATTATAAATCATATCTTCGTGGGTTTTTTTCCTGTCATTGACTTTTAAGTTCAAGGGTCTGTTTTATTTCTCATCAGAAAACAAATTTCTCTATGCTTAACATGAAGTATTCCGGGCTCGTGTTTTCCATTTTAATGGAGGTTCATCAGTCTCCCCCGCCTTCTCCTCACTGAATAAGTGATCCTTATGCAATGCACAATGGGAGCATACAAAACCAGAAGAGTAACAAAACAGTTTAAAAAGCTAAGAGGCAACATGCCATGAGTTAGCTGTATTAGCATATTTGAACGTGTACGAAAAAGCAATTGGGAACTCTTCCTGCGTTTGCCAGTCTTTACAGCGCATCAGTTGATAGAATAATTGTTATTACAAAATAACAACACTGGCCTTCAAATAGGAGATGCTGTATATCCCAGCTGACTCTTGAGGTCTGTATCTTCATCTGCATTTTATATGCAATCCATATTGGCTGCCCACTGAAGGACTGCAGACGTCTGCTTGTGAAGGAGATGAAGTTTCTCACACTGCTTTAGGAGAATTTCCTGCCCTGGGATGAACGAACATGTGCACTTGACCAAGCACTTAACATCAACATGTGCCAGTTTCTGTCTGATGAGTATGAAAGGAGCCTGAGCTGACTGGGTTTGATGTGGACAGTGATATTTTATCTGATGAGTCCAACCCAGTGTGTCCAGAGATTCCTGGACTTTCCACTGGGGGATGATGGTATTGGCCGGTGTTCTGGTTTCCCGATCTCTTAAATGGGAGCACTGATAATGGTGGTTGCTCATGTACTAGAATAGAATAGTTCAGTTGGAAGGGGCCTACAACAATCATCTAGTCCAACTGCCTGACCACGTCAGGGCTGAAATGTAGCTACTGTGCTACATAAGTTGAGATATGGGACATCTTTTGTGAGGTAAAATTCTGCTAAGCTCAATAAACTACTCATTATTAGAACTACTGTTAACATCATTGCTATTATTATTTCTGGATTTAAACTGGGTCCTCTGCATTCCTAAAGGGATTGTTTTTAGTGTAAAATCCTACCAGAAAAGGCGCACTTTTAAATAATGAAAGTCAAGGACATTTAGTATCTTGCAGAGCTGGCTCTACACAAAGGCAATATTACTGTCACTTCAGGGCCATCAGAATTCAAGCCCTTCCCATGTGGAAGAGCTGTCTGACAAAATGATTTTGAAATGCTACTTCACGTTAAAAGTAGCAGGAGAAAATTGTCCCCAGGACGGTATTATCTGTGTGTAGCCAGTAGTTTAACAAGGAGCTCTTCCAGATATATTCCTACTATTTTGAAAAAAAATCTGTTTTCTGGAGTACATTAGCCTGCAGAGGGGAAGAAACAGGGAAGCTATTAATATGTTTTTCCATTTAAACACAAATGCTTTCTCCTAACTCTAAGTGAGAAGAGAGATAGTTCTCTTTTGGCAAGCAAATGCCAGTTAAGGGCACTTTGCTGGATGCATTTGTGCTATTCTGTAATCTTGGTGGTCTACACAAACGGGCGCAATCCCTAAAAAAATGACAGCAGGCGTAAGTTAATTAAACAAAAGAACCACATCAGCATGTAGGTGGAAGAGGAGAGCACGCATCTCACCTCCCGCTGATGGTGTGGTTAACTTTCTTTCTGAATTATTTCCCAAGCCTGCAGTCCTTCCCTTTGGTGAGGGCAGGGTTTTGGTGGTGAGAGTTAGAATTAGTGGGATTTTGCCGGGAAATACCCTCTTAGTTAACAGAGCCGGGCTGCTGCAATTCTTTCTTCCCAAAGGAAATATATATGTTTGTGTATATATATTGGATTTTATTGATAGTGTTTAGACTGGGCAATTTGAAATGTGAGCGGAGCAGGCAAGCTGTATTTTGTGGAGTCTGAGAGCATCCTCGTTCTGGAAAATCTTTCTGAAATTATCTCGTGGTGAGCAGAAATTGATCCATTCTATAGATAAAAGAGGCTGCTGTTTACAGATATTTTGACGAAGCGTAGACACTGTCATGTCTAGATGGTATGATGGATTTCATTACACTCAGAAATTAATCCAAGCCTGTTAGAGACAAGTAAATAACCTCAAATTTATTTCTTTCTCTGTCTCTCTTCTTTTCTTTCCTCTGTAGTGCCTGAATTTTAACGAGTTCTTACAAAAGTCTTTGGTGACCCTTCACACGTAGCACTGCTCTGTGTGAAATTTTATTACAATGAAATCATCAGGGGAAAACAAGAAATCAATCTGGCCAGATAGTTATTACCATGTTTTAAAAAGGTAAAAACCTTTGGAGACTAGCGTTTCAGTGGACTGATGATGTGTCACAGCAGAGCTGTCTTTTCCCCCTGCAAGTCCTTGTCCGAGATGGTCACGAGGAAACGAAATACTCTGCCATCAGGCTCTTGCCCTCCTCCTACCCCATCCCTAACAGCAGCACAGTGTTTACTGTTGTTAGTAGCCACCTGCTTCCCTCCAAATCCTCCTCATGCAAAACACAGTCATTTCAGAGCAGTCATTATACGTTTGGAAATGACAAAGCAATTCTCCAAGTCCCACTGATTATGTTGTGTAGCAACCCTACTGTATGCCGTTTCTGCTGCTTGGAAGGCTGGTGGCTGCTTGGCAAGCTAAAGAAGAAGCTTCTTTCCAATATCAGTGTTTTTCTTTTATCCCAGAGTGTGGTATTATTTTTCTAGTGGTATGATTAGAAAAGAAAATATATACAAAGCTAAAGAAATACTCCAATATATTTATAATATAATATTATGATGGGCATTAAATAAAGTCATTCAAGTGCTTGAGTTCATTCAAGTATTTCTGGGGCTTTTAAAAAGAAATAATTGTTGCACAGAAATTCTCGCCTGAATAGCAATTATTTGATTAAAAGAATACTGGCCCAGGTCTTGTGCTTGGCTTTCTATAAGCTTAACCATGCAATCATTTTTTATTGCCATTGTTGAGCATAGATGGATTTAAATAGGTCTTCTCCCACGTAAGTTCTTTAATGATACTTTTAAGGCAGAGAGCACAAATGGACTGAAATGAAATCCCGAACCCACGGCTCAGGAAGAGTGTGGGACAGGGTGTGAAAGGAGCCCTGGAGCTGTCAGAAATGGCAGGAGCAGCATTACACAGCAAGGAGACCAGAGAGCTGGAGTCTTTCTGAGGATGGTAAAATAGCATTCTTCCTCCTGAGAGCCCTTTGCTTTGACTGATGCGGGCCCCATTCTCTCTGAACCTATTGCTGCCTATAACAATACTTCCAAATGCAATTGGCACCCGTTCCAGCTGCCTGCAAGCAGTTACAGAAAGCAAGCTGGGTTTCTAGGGTTTCCTAGACCCACCCTACCTGAGAAACAAAATTTCTTAAATATGCATAAGGAGAATAAAAAAAAAAAAAAAATGGAAAAATCGTGCTAAAATCTTTGTAAAACTTGAAACAACTTGTATTCTGTCCATTGTAATCTGAAGTAATGAGCTGGGAAGACATATTGCATTGCTGCAGATCTTAGCAAGGAGTAGATAAGTGCCAGAGGTTGAGCCTGTAAGACTCTGGGCAAAGCTTCATGCTGCTGGAAACATTCTTGTTTTGCAAAGTGAGTGGTAGCCGATTGTTAAAGCATGGTCCCTGCTGATGGCAGGAGTTTAGAAAATGGCTAAGACTCTCAAATGAAATATAGTTGAAACTAAGTTTTAAACAAGAAGAATCCTGTCTGCAAAAGCCTGCGTGCTGTAAAACTCCTTTTGCCAAGAATGGAACAAACAGGGACTCGACAGAAAAAGAAATAGCAACAAATAAACCCAACTTTTCCAGAGGTGATGGAAATGTGCTCAAAGGAATGATGCAAGCCCTCAGTGATTCTGGGTGTGTCACCCACATCTTTGCCATCCAAAGA
Organism: Aptenodytes patagonicus; assembly: GCF_965638725.1. Taxonomy (NCBI): domain Eukaryota; kingdom Metazoa; phylum Chordata; class Aves; order Sphenisciformes; family Spheniscidae; genus Aptenodytes; species Aptenodytes patagonicus. Next base: position 194,041,915 of record NC_134949.1, on the reverse strand, counting down.
AGTCCAGAAATACTTGGTGTGTCCTTAATAGACTGGAGAGACTTGGCAAGAACTGTCACTGAGTGTTTATTTGAAACGTAGTTCCAGGGAAGTATGAAGCAGATATTCATTCAATCTCAGAATTACAGGAAGATTTGAAAAAAAAGAGGTGCAATTATTCACCTTAAGGCATCTGATTTTTACACGTTCAAAGAAAACAGATGTGTTTCTTGTCTACTGCTGTTGGAAATTTTGCAGGATTTATATAGAAAGTATTGTATTTATCAACAAATAAATATCTTTAAATGGTGCCTAAATGCCAGTGGACTTTATAACAGAATTCTGGAGAATTACCACAACAGTCTATTCCTATTAACATAACCTATATTGTCTGAGAAGGTATCACCGTAACTCTGTCTGTTATTAGTGTTCTGGAATATATTTGTATCATCGAGTCACTTCTGTATTTTGCATATCCTAAAAAGACGTTGCAAGGTTTTTGGTCTGAAAGAGAAGTACGTAAAATTATTATTATTTTCAGTAGCATTGTAGAAATGAAGGTAGATTGTGTGGATCGGAGGAAGAAATCATTGTTCTGAGTTTCTTCCTGGTGGTCAGGATGGAGACGGATTGAATAGACACAAGGAAACTCAATTCTCCAGGAGCATGTCTGGAGATATCATAGAAGGGCCTGTTGTTCTTTTAGTTCCACATCTACTTTCCAAAACAGCCAGGTAAGTCCAGAGTGGAGGGTTTTTTTGTTATAGTAAACGCATATTTCAGAAAAAAAGTAAAGTACAAATTTAATGGACTATGCCTGCCCATCTTCGATGGATGGTTCCATAAACAGGAAAAGATATAAAAGAAAAAATAGCATTGAGTACTATAACTTCTATAGGAATTTCACCACCACAGGTCTGCATAAAATAAATACACTTAAGCAATTCAGCGTCAGCTGTTAGGGGTTTTACTGGGTCCATTCACTTCATAGATCTTCTGGGTTAGTATAAACTAGTTCTGTTACACACCTTGCACGAGCCCAAGAGGTTTGACATCCCTGGAGAAGATGTCGAACAAAGACAGGGTTTCCAGCAGAGAATCCCCACTGCTCATTTGCTTTGGACATGAGGCAGAAAGGTCTTGCTGGTTGTTATTAGATTAGCCCAGTTCAGAGTATTAAACAAGGTTAAAACGTGAGTTATTTTTTCATCCAGACGCTGTGACTCAGTGGGAAACGGGTAAGCCTATTTTGGGATAGGATTTGACCTATATTTGCTTCTTGGTCAGATTTGCGTACTGACCTCTTATTTTGGGGAACTGAATTATCTCTACTGTGGTCTGAAAAAATTGCTGACTGATCAGTGTTAGTGATTTATATTTCAATGCCCCACATTTCTTTGCTGATCTGTTCTGCTTCTATATGGCTGTAAGTGGGTTACCCAATCAATATTAGTGTCTCAGGAATTTGAGACTGTGTCTGGGAGAACTTTTTTATCTAAGAGGAGAAGATCAAACGTTTGGGGTGGCAGGGAGGGAATGGGACTAGGCTTTAGCCTTGCCAATAGAGTGAAGGAGGGAATGAGTTTGTAAATGATGTTCAGATGCAGCAGTTGTCTCATCTTCACCACCATTATGCTGTGAGTGAAGAGTAGCAGAAGAGGAAGAGAGAGAGAAAGGTCACTCAAAGGGAAAAAGAAACTGAGGGAAAAAGTAGAAAAGCATAGCATGGAGCAAAGCAGGGAGAGCAGGTGGAACGAGTCTGCCAAGGGCTGGAGAACAAGGCCAGTGGAAATGTGGTAAAGCCCCTGCCAGGCAGCGTGTAAGTCTGCTCTGCACTTAAAGGCAGCTTTCTCCAGGCTAGCAATTACATCTAGCTGGTTTGGGGAGCTCCAGGTAGCAGTCAAGATGCAGTGGCAAGGACTTCAGCTTGGCTGTTCGGGGATCTAGGAATGTATTTTGGATGCTGTCACACCGATATCTCTGTTTACTTTGTTTTAACAACCGTTACCAGCCAGGAAAGACAGATTAAGGTAGTGCAGTAATGTCACCTTTGTTCTCTCCTTCCTTCCCCCCTTTCCTCCCCGTTGCCCAAAGGCTTTTTCTCCTCTGCTTCTCCTACCAGATAAGGGTCCCTGACTAAATATGTAGCAAGGAAGGCTCGCTGAAGCGGATTCTTGACCTGACTTCAATCCAGCTTCAAATTTGTGTATGAAAATGTAATAGGGTAATTTATCATCTTTATTCAGGTAAACAGATGAAATTGCGGGCAGCTAACAACCTTCATTTGTATGCTGAAAGTTAGAGCGAAGTTAGGCAGTTAGATAGCAGCACCTTTCCCTGTCTGACGTGGATTACTCAGAAGGGAGTAATCATCTTTCATAGTTTTCCACCGGCAACTTTACCTGATACTGGCAGGTAAATCACAGAGCAGAGCATGGTGCTGTCCTCTAGCTTTGATGCTTGTAATTGTAGCAGTTCTTCAGCAAACATCCAGTATAACCCAGGCAGGACTTTCAGTATAGCTTTTAAAAATAACTAAGGAGTTTGAAATAACCATGCTCTGTATAAGAGCAAACAATAAAGCACATGTGGAGGAGGCTTCATTAAGATTGCTTGACCTATGAGCACAATAAAAAGGCGGACAAGACAGGCTTTTCCTAGTGATTTACTTTCTATGCCCATGAATCATGTTTTTTTCCTCTGTTATTGTGATTGCATTTTTTTTCTCAGCACTGCTCACCCTATCATTATGGGTAGAAAAAGTAAAAGGATTGTGGTATTTTCTCAGCAGTGATGAAAGGAACAGGACACTTCAAGGACATGCTATAAAAGTTGTTAGGACTGCAAGATGCTGTAACTTCTTCAAGATGAAAGTACTGTGTATGGTCCGTATTGGATTAATGTGAGTCACGCTGAAGGATGCTAGCTGTACCATAAGCGATACTGATCTTGCATGTTTACTTGTTAACTTATCAATTACATTAACTTCCTTTTTTTCCCCAGCATTTGTGGGTGAATACACTTTTGAGGCTGTAAACCCCATGGGAAGGAGCCAGGCAGTTCACGTTGGCAGAGAATCTGCCAAAAGATGCTGTTTAAATATTTACCACCAACAACAGAGGGTTGTTTAAAAAATAACTACGTTTCAGCGTATTGTCTTCAAGGGGCTTATTGCAAAAGAGACAATAAAGGCACAAAATTTTGAAATTTTTAAAGGGCTTTCAAAACGTTAAGGAGTATTTGCAAAGTAGTGCAAATGTCAACGCCGTGAAGAAAGTCCACAGATTTCAAAAGCTGAAAAACATGGATTGATGTGGGTTGGCTTTTTCCCTATTTTTGGTAGAGAGGAAGGGAAGAGAAAGCAGGAGGGGCTGGGTGCTCCGCAGTCGTCGAGAAGCCCTGGGATTGGAAACCACAAAATGAAAAACAGCAGATGTGGAACAGTGGCTTCTGACTTCCTTTGTATGAGCGCAAATGCATCAACTTAATAACATAATTTAAAACTCCTCTTTTGGGGCCATGGAAGAAAAGAACATGGAAGTAATTAGTACTAGTCTAAAAAAAATCCACAAGAAGACATTTGTCCTTGGTAAAATGTTTCTCCATATTGCTTTATGTTTTCTGTTTATCTAGACAAATTATTCCGCAGACGTAAAGCAGCGCTTCTGACATCATATGAGATTACTATGCAAGATTATAATGTGGATGCGGCTTTGTCACAGAAGACAAAAGTTCCTCGGGCCGTGTGGCAGAGCTGTTTGCTGACTGAAGGGAAGGATGGAAACCCCCACGATATACCAAACTTCACGCTGTAGTTCCCTTCAAAAATAATTTTAATCCAATTATACTAGCAGGTCGGAGAATCAGTGGGCTTTCATACTGATGGTATTGTGTGAAATATTAGTTGAGCTATGCAGCTGAATAACTAGAGAGGATTTAATTATGACAGTTACTGGTGTTTTTCAGAACATCAAAGACCTAGCCAGCAGATTATGCAGCAGATGTATTACATGAAATAGAAGTTGATCGTGATTTTCTGGATATTTGGGGATTTTGTACCAAGTGAGAGTATAATTATTGAATAACTTCTACTACAGTTCTTACAGGGGTTTTTTTGTTTGGTTTTGTTCTCCCCTCCCCCAGTAGTTACCTTTATCTGGTAGAATATGAATTTTCCCTTAATAGAACATGTGGAGAAGAAGCATTGGCTTCTAATTAGCTCAGTACACTTAACATCGTACCACCAAGCATGTGGTTTGGCACACACAGAGGCTAAAGGTAGATTGGTTCATCTTAAAGTTGATGGTTTTTAACTCATGCAGCCTGAGTAGTATTTTTCTTCAAAAGGAGTTTAGGCAGTAAGAGTGGTACAAATCTTCTCAAGCACTGCAAGAATGGCAGGAAACATAGGCTGTTATCAACAGAGCAAACGCGGGTCACTCACGGGTGGGCTGAAGGATATTCTTTTCCATTTTGTTAAAATATTGGCCGGCAGCCCGAAGCAATCTAATTTTTGTGGTGCTGTTTTATTAACTGAAAGAACCTCATGAAATTTTTACATATGAGCTGCATCGTCAGGTCTCAGCTCTTCTGAAGACAGCAGCTACAGTGGATCAAGTTTGTGAGAGGTCGAGGTAGACATTAGAGCACACATCACATGTACTGTGGTTGTTGCTTTTCCATAGTGTGCTAAATCAATACTATAAACACCAACCACCTCCAAAACTGCATAAATTCCTGTGCTGAAGTTGGAGGGTGGACATGACAGACCAAGAAAATGATGGCCATGCAGTTGTTTGGTGTCTCCACCGCATGCTAGCTTCTCGTCAGCTGTGAAAGGATGAAACACCACTGACATGAATGGGATCGCTCCCCTTTTTACCAGCAGCAGTGTTAGTTCTGTGGCATTCAAGTACTACAGGACTTGAGGAGACTTGTGGCAGATTTCTGAGAGAGTCTCTAACCGAGAGTAGTTTTGTTGTTCTCCGATGAAAAAACACAAAACCAAAAGGCACCATTTGGGAGACAAAGCTTGTGATGTTCAGCCTAGTCTATTTCCTAATGATAGCGCTGACTATGGTAACAGATATTCCTCTGTTATCTGCCACATTTATTTCAGATTGAAAGCAGTACACAGGTGTGAAAACATCCCTTTTTACAGTAGCAGTGTTTGAAGAATTTCTTCTGGGAAGAGCGCTGAACTGGTAGATCACTGCTGAGGTCCTTTTGGCCTAACAGGCCTTTCCCAATTCTGCAAAGCTGACAACAGTTAAGGGAAAAGATGAACAGCCTTTGCTGGGACGCTGCATCAGCTGTATGAGAAATGGAAGTGGGTCATTCTGGACATAACATTTCATGGAAACATGTTTTGTCAGCATCAAGACATTTGAAGACCCATCTGCTGAGGGGGTGTGTCCGCTTCTTCTGCCATGACATCTGTTTGGAAGGAGGCGTAAAATTCCCCTTGTGATTCATGCCAGTGCTACAGAGCTGGGAAACTCATGCTCCTTCTCTTCTCTCGTTATGTTTGGTGTCTCACCCTTGAATGGGTAGGACTGTGGTTTGCTAAGGGTCCCAGTAGAAAAGAAGGTTTAAAAAAAATTGGGAGGAATCAAATGGTAATTTCTCATATCATAGATGCTGTGAAATTTGGCTTTTATTGTGGCGCTATTAAAATGTCTGAAAACGGTTTATTTCTTAAAACACTGTAGAAAAGATTTTTGTGATGCATCTTTTCCAAAATGGGATAATGAGTAAGAAAGTGGAAGGCAAAATGCGGGAGTTTGTTTCAGAATCATGGATATTATGCATTAGTTATTATTGATTAGAATGGAAAACCAGTTATTTAAAACTGCTATTCAAAATCTCATGGTTTGGACTAGTTCATTTTCTCTTCCACTTGGGTTTGAACATTTCATGTCCCTTGGAAATTAGATGTTGAAACTAATGTTCCCAGTAATAATGCATTAAGCTGGAAAGTGCTGGATCTCAAGCATATAAAGCAGTAAATACTTTGAGTTTTTATTGTTGCCACATACCTTTTGATAGCCATAATAATATAATATGATGCCTCGAACCGATGTGTTTATTGTTCTAAAAAGATGAATAGGCAGATGTTGACCCTGGCTGCCAGATAGAAGGGAAGATTTCCAAAGTGTTAAATGTAATATTGTACTTACTGCATTAAATGGTCTATCTTTATTTTGGCTAGGTCGCTCATCTGTTAATTGTGATCTGTAAGTCTAGTTACAAATGTTTTTTAAAATACTGTCAGAAAATCAAATCCTGTATTTGCAATCCTAGTGGGCAGAGGAACAGGTCAGTCTCTTGTCTTATAGTGATATCTTGAACACTTCAAAATGCTTCTACATCTGTGCATTTTGAGGTGAATACTGCTGTAAAATCCAGGTCACTTCAGTTGCACTGAAGCTGAAACACCGTCTTGGAGGTTTTTTGGTAATATATATGCCCACTGAGTTACAAAAATGTGTTTCCTTAAGTCAGGCTTTCTTAGCACGGGCATGGTCTTACAGTAAGGTATCGAACCGGTCTTTTTTATAGAGTGGAGCTGCCTCTGTCTCATACTTTGCAGCGCAGATAATGGGCAGATGAAGCGCACGACAACCGCTGAGCGCATAAGCATACCCTTAAAGGGATCTATTTTGTGGAATTAGAGAAAATAGAGTCTGTTTGGAATAATCTAGCTAAACTACCAAATATTCAACTTCCATTTATTTTCAGTTGTCTGTGAAGGTAAGGAGATTAGTGTTTGCCTACAGAGGAATCACACTGGATCTGCCTTTTAAGTTGTTACAGGATATACAGTTGGGTAGGCACATCTGTAGGGCTGAAATGAGAGAACTGTCTCTCATTTGTTTTCTCCAGTCAAGCATAAATCTCTAATTTTAAGGACATTCTACCCTTGGTTTAGATTTGTTTATTTTAGTTTTATAGACCCCATTTAAAATCCATTTTAATGAGCTGTTTATGCAGTGATAGTGTTTTTAATATATGTTTAGGTTCTATGCGACTCTAAGTCAGGCAATGATGCGTGAAGAGGGCATGAATTAATAATATGGCAAAGGCAACTGAAATACCTCCGATGTACCAGCCAAACAAGATTTTGACATGGGTGCCTGTCTGCCGGTTTGCTTGCCCCTGCCTGAGACCGACAGTTCAAGCTAACGTTTCTCTCCTCAGGGGTGACTGATTTTGCTGGCCCTGACGCATCCTAGTTAGGATGCTAGGAGCTAGTTAGGACTCCCAGCCTGGTGCATGAACGCTCTCAACGATGCCGTGGTTGTGAGTGTGGGATGAAGATCAGGGAATGGAGGAATGCCAAGAACCAGCATTTCATCCCGTATGCCATCTGCAGGACAATTGTTCCGCACTTAGCTCACTCTGTATGGGTGAAGTGAAGTACAATGGTACTAAGACTCAAGCCAGCACCTCTAATCAGCTCAATAGTCAGCTTCACCCAAGGCCAGAGCTGGCCAGCTTGAGAACCTCTGTGAGTGTCTGAAAAGTGTTGCAAGCAAACACAGATTCCAGAAACCCAGAAGCATCTCTGATAGGGGGCATGATGCATGGATATTAGCTGGGCAAAGACTTTTCGGATGCTTTGTTTGCCTGCCGCTTTTCTAATCATGGCAGATCTGCATGGGACAGTTCGGTGACCTGAGCCTTGCCACAACGCAAGGTAATGACAAGGCCTTTTCATGGTCTTTTTGTGTGTCTACTTCCTGGCCACTCATAAGGAGCTTCATAATTTGTCTCCAGACATATCTTGAATATAATAACAAGAATAATTAAAACTCAAATAGCAATTCGGTGCTCTGACCATCTGGGATCCAGGCTGAGAGATGAGATATAGTACAGACCCTAAAGCTGTTAGTAAGGTAAGCTTTCTTACTCTTTTTTGTAATTAATTTAAATGGTTCTTAAATGATTTTTAAATGAGTTCATACTCACAACAGCTTTGAAAATCTGTGTCTTGCCAGTGGGATCTGACTGCTGCTTCTACTGCTGTGTCTTGGTCTGATTCCCAGCTGGAAAAACTGAACCTCTGTATCAGCTGGGTGCAACCTCAGCACAGTGATAAAGGAAAGCAAACAGAAACAGTTGGAAGCTTTTCTAAACACCATTTAGAGAATCCCTTTTCTAATATATGGACCCCAGAGAGAAAAGAAAACAGTGAGGAAGAGGGTATTACATGTGCTTTATTAGCATAAGCATGTGATGGCTGTGTTACTTGCTTGAAGAGAGGATGCTGAGAAGTACCACGTGTATGAAGTTAACGCTGATGAAAGCGTAATACACAGTAGTGTTTTATGGAATATCACTTTTTAACAGGGTTTTCTTTTCCCCTGGTAGAATAGCCTGGAAAGGTTGAATTGGGTTTTATTCCACTAAAGCAAGAGACTACACATTGAGGTATAAGGGAGGAACTGGAAGAATGGCAGAGCCAGAGCAGTGAATTCTGGGCTCACCTTTGGGCTTGTACATCCCAAGTATAGCAGCAGAGTAAAGAGGAGTCGCAACTGCACCGATTCTTTTCCAACCTGAAATAGTGTCTCCATGGCAGAGCTTGCCACTCCAGTGCTGCCATTCCCCAGCTCATTAGACTCATTAAGAGACAGAGCTAATGCTATCAGGTGCAGTGGTACACTGATGCAAATGAGCAACTTTCAGGGCCCAAGTTAAGCCAGTATGGCACTGTACCCCATGACCGTGGCAGCTCATTTGGAGTTAGGAGGGCTTAAGCTGAGGCTGTGTATCAAACACTGAGGTGCTTGGTATGTCTCATGCCTCCTTAGCTGGGGAAAGCCTCCTGTGAGTGTGGTGGAGTTAGACTTCCAAAAGCCTGTATAGGAGGACCAATGAGAATGAATTCCAGTTAGCAGCAAAGGGGAGAGGGAATCCATCCAGATGCCAGATGCTGGGTTCAGCGGAAAAGGAAAGGGAAAAAGGACGGTTGTTGCCCTGAAGGACTTCTTTTAAGTTATAGGTGTAGCTGGGGCAAGTGAGAAACTCTCTTGTCTAAGGGTGGACATAGGTTTTTGGCCAGGTGAGTAGTCTAATACTGACTACACCATTTGTATTTCATTAATAAACTCTGTCTTTAATGCAAGAGGAGTGGCAGAAAAACATCCTGAGTTTTTTCATTTTGCAGCCAGCACCACAAAGCACAAAATCAGCTCTTGGCAGCCCAGCTTTTAGCAGCGTTGTCCCATGCTTTGCTGCAGTGGTGACTGCAGCAGCAGTAGTCTGAAGAGCTGATGCTGCCTCAGGTTGCTAGCCGAGCCCTGGCTTCTGGCTGGCCCTTTTAGAGGGCAGCCAGCTGATGTCTCCACAATGCTGTCAGCTTCAGGGGTGTTGGTCAGATGGCTTATACCTTTTAGTCTCAAAAAACTTATGTCACCAGCAAGGTTTAGGACTAAAGCAGCCAAAAGGCACTTTTTTCGGGGCCACGAAAAGGTGCATTTTTCTGCCAGGGGCTCCCAATATTTTTTTTTTCCTTTTTGCCGTTGCTCTATGCCTGACAGACACTTGCAATCCCCACTTGAAGATCCGCATGGTGGTGGGCAGCCTGGGGTTAACCTGAGCAATTCTGCCAGCTGTCTTTCAGACCTGGGTTTACCAGCCTGTTCTCAGCTGTCAGCATTTGCGGTGCATGCTGCTGAGAATTATCAGGCCCAAGAACAAGTAACTTCACCAAAAAGGCAGTTCAGAGGCTTGCATTTCAATCCGTCTTTAGCAATTGTCTCTTAAATTGGCTGTGGATCTTGTAGGAGCTATATGAGGCACCCTGGGAAGCCTTATCAGAGGAGGGATACCAAGATGCCAGTGGGAATTGCCACTGAGGGTTTCCATACCAGCTTCCCAGCCCTTTTCAGCTCATTCCCAGGCTGTGAGCCAAGAAAGTTCCTGCTCAGTTCAAGCGTACCCAGAGTGTGATTCCCAGATATGTTAGCTGTGTCTGGGGGATGCCCCATGGTAAGAGTACGACTGTACAGCTAAGTACAGCTGAGAAGAGTGCAGGGAGCGGGGGAGGATAGGGACTGGCAGGACTAGATAGTTTAATTGTGAGACACTGAAGCCCTTCCCTTCTCCCTCACCTGTGCAGCCAGACAGTCCCTTCAGCTTGCATCTGAGGAGCTTCTCTTCAGCACTTAATTTACGCCTTTTAAGGGTCCCGCCAGACCTAGGGGAAATAAATAAATAAATACATACATACATAAAAAAACCCTAACAAATGAAACAAACCAAAATCACCACCAGAAAAACAGAATCAGTGGTAGGAAGGAGGAGAACTTAGTTGTAAGTGGGTCACATATAGGAGAGACTGCAAATTTCTTGCTCCATAACAGATCATTTCCACCCCTGGGTGCTGTTCACAGTAGAGGACCTCCACTGATTTGGTGCTCAAACAAGAGGACAGAGGAGGATAACATCCTGGAACAGTCTTCCACTACCTTGTGAAGGACTGGGACAGTCTCTCCACTGAGAGTTTCAGAATAACTTGTTTTGCTGCATGGGACCTACAGGCTTGAAGCCTTTGAAGAGCCAGGAACAGGGCTGGTTCAGTCCAAATTGTCTTCCAGTTGTATAAGGAGGGCAGCACATTTGTACATTGCTGTCTAGACATACACAAACAGACAGACAATTTCTGTGCATCCTTCAGAAAAATAAAGTGACCCTCCAGGAGGCTGTCCATGTAGGCACCCTTCCTTCTTTGCCCCAGGTTGGAAGTCTGTTGGGACAGTTAGGGGCTGACTGAGGATATCGCCTTGGGATAAGAGGAAGGGGGAAATTAGCATCCCAAGAATACCAATTTATTGTAGCAGTGGTGTATGGATGCTGCCCTCCAGCCAGCGGGGTAGAGCAGGATAGAGACGAATGCTGCTGGGGGAAAGCCTACCGACCCCTCAGCCCTGCTGTGTGACCGCTCATTCCTGTACTCCTGCCCTTGCAAATCTTAATTTCTACTGGCTTTTTTCACTCTCTGCCTCACTCTGTTGGTTTCTTAGTCTGAACTTGGCTTTCAGCCGCATCAAAACCCTTCAACCACTGCCCTCCTTCCCACCTCTTTGGTCCTACTTTCCTGAATCTATTCTTACTCCCCACTGTTCCTGTACGTTCCCAGGGGAACACAAATTGCTGCTAAATGCCAAAAGATACCCCCCCAATAAAATAAAAAAACCTGAGATGTCAATATAGTGAATGTAATTAACTGTCTATTCTCATGACGATTGTCTTCTCTTCCTCTTCTTTCTCCCTTAGGCTTTGCTGTTCTCTCTCACTTCTGCAATAGGAGTGAATTCCTCGCGACAGAGGATTGTCTTTTGCTTGTTTAATGTGCTTATCTGTTTTAAGCGCTACCTTAATGATAATTCTAAAAGTATAAGGCACAGAATAGTTTCTGTATCCAAACTGTACGGTACTGAGATGCTATAGCTTATTACTGGAAAAGTCTATCTTACTCCTGCAGGTGAAACAACAGATCATCTTAACGGGAAATGAAATGACTAATAGCAACTGGCCCGCTCTGCTCCTGTGACAGGCCAGCTTGTTGAGAGTGGTTTGGTGACTGATAAGATAAGGGAGTGGAAAAGAGACGTTGAGAGGCCATTTCACTGAAACTTAAACAAATCTCATGCGCTGTAGATTGGTTGATGTCTTGCCCTAATATTTCAATTTCATTATTAACCAGAAAAACAAAATCAAATCAAAGTTCCCAAGGCACAACAAAACAAAGTGAAAGTTCCCAAGGCACAACAGACCAAACCAGGCTAAATAAAAATATGCTCAAAGACATGCATAATGTATTAACTGTATTTTGCTTCATTTGTAAAGAGCAAAAGAGAACAAATAACCAGTGTGTTGGCCCCTTATGGGCCTTTGTCAGGGACACACTTCTCTGAGCTGTTCAGTGGGGAAAAAGATTTTTAAAAACATTTTTTCATAAGAGTTTTTCAAGCTGCCCTACAAATATATGTTAACTATTATATGTTCTTGGGTTTTATTTGAAGCAGGACATTTCCAACTCTCTGGCTTGTTGGAGCAACAAATAAAGCAACCAGTATAAACCTGCGAGCCTGTCTCTAGCCACATATCCTTGTTCATGAAAATGGGTGCTACTGAGCTGTGCAGAACAATTTACATGCATGTGGGCTGCCAGGATTGGACCTTTAAACATAGTTTCTATGATATCCTCCTCAAAATTGCAAGTAATAATTTAGAAGCTTTTTTTTCCCATCTTAGTCATAAATCCTCTTACAATGTAAAGTAAATTTAAAGACTAAAGTAGAGTAAAGTAGATTTAAAGACTCTATTTTAAAATCAAGTGTTTCTTTTTTTTTGTTATTTTGTTCTTTTTTTTTTTCCTTAAGGGGGAGTATCCTGCAGATGCTTTAGAAATTAGAGCCTTATTTCCAGTGCAGAAACAACCGTTCTGGCTCAAGTGCTGTCCTTAGCCTGACTCCTGTCCACACGCTGTCCACACCCAGCTGTCTGCTGTTTTGTGCCAGAGCTTGCTGACCCAGCCATCACTTGGAAACTTGTAGGAAACATCATCAAAATATGTCCTAAACAGAATAGCATGGGTTTTCTGAGGGACTTCATATTCTTTTCTGCACTTAAATCACTATATATATATATATATATGCTGTGGTGCTGTTGGCAGATGAAAACTAGTGTTTTTAATAAGTTGATTTTAAAGGTGGCAGATTCCAGGCAAACAAAACAAAACAGATTTTCTTCCTATTCTAATTCCTGTTGGATATACACCTGAATATCTAAAGGAACAGTATGAATTTCAAACCTTTACCTGAAGTGACCTTTGCAGAAATCTGGATATTTGTCTTTGCAAACTTGTAGTCAAGTATGTGTAAGGATTTCTTTTGTTGAACTAATTCTCAAAACGGGCTCAGGCTTTCTCTGTGACCCCTTTACACCCTATGGAAATCCCTGTCTAATTTTTGTAACAGCTTCTATGTTCAAAAGGTTAAAAAACTAAATTGAAATATTTCAGTCTAACTGCAGAGCATGTATGAAAGTAGAAGCTTGTATTTCAGAGAAGTGCCCCATTTATATTTGTAGGGTGCAAAGTACATTGTATGCTGCCATACATGCAGACCATCCCTGTTTTTGGAAATGCTTTATGAGACGTTTCTTCCCTCACTAATTGCTTGCTTTTGTGATCTTTAATATCCATGTGTACTTGCAAACACAGAAGTTCAACTGCACAAATGGCTGCTGTTCTTTGAAAGTATGGCTCTTAGGACTAGGGTACTGAAGACCCTGTCTCCATATTTTCCAGAGGTGGCCTCTGTACTTACACAATCTTCAGTATAAGAGCTGCCTGTGCATGCAGCTTTTCCATTATTCTGTTATTATTTCCATTATTAGCTCATGGCACAGATGCCTTAGCGATGGGCACATTACGAATGCACATACAAGTCACTTGCAGGCATAGGAGGAATCTCTTTTGTTCGAAATATGACCTTAATTTGCGTGGCTGTAGTTGCTTAAGTGCAGACACTTTGTAATTTTAGTGTTTGAGCAGGAACAAGTGCTTTAAGAATTTTTTCCAATACAGAATTCTTGCTGCTCTTGGTTTCTTGCAGAAACTTTCCACATGCAAGGCTATAGAGACATGAAAGGATGCCATTAAAATTCTCCCTTGGAAGACACCCCCTGATACATGATTGCTTTTTTTTTTTTGGGGGGGGGGGGTATTTTTATTTTATCCAAGTTTTTCTTTGCTGAAAGCTTTTTGCCACTGGTTGCAGACTCCAAAGTCAGTGGTAACATGGCAAAGGCACATCCGAAATCTAACAGATCTTAATTATACTTGTTTCTTAAAGTCTCTGTCAGGCTGATTTCTGCCTAAAGAGCAGCTTGTTAAACTGGAAGCGAGCAGGCTGGTGATGTGGGTAGGCTAACTGTTCAGAAAAATAATGACCCTTCCTTCCATCAAGGGCATCTACCTGCTTGCTACTGCAATGGCATGGAGTCGCAGAATCCGTCAGGTGTCCTCGCTGATTCTTGCTGATAGATAGCCAGAAAGGCTCTTCTCGTCTTCAAGCAGAAGCTGTTGTATATGGTTGTTGGCATGGTGAGACACACATGTATCCCCGCCAGGCTTAATTATGTGACACGCCATGACTGGGATTGAAAGTGGAGTCCAGCAAGAAGCTCCAGCAAATCTCCATCCCAACGGTTTATCTAGTAAGAAATAGCTTTTGGGAACCCCCACAAGCACTGCTCGTTCCTCTAGTCTGTAGTCCAAAATATAATGTATTTCTACTCTAAGTAGTTTAGAACAGCAGTTTTCAACCTTATTTGTGCTGTTAACCTCTTCCAACCACAAAAATAACTTTGTGGCTCCAGTCCCATCAGATTATTTTAAATACAAACATGGCAAGTGCTTGTACCCCTGCTGGAAGCATTTTGCAATTGTGGTTAGTTCATGGACCTTGGTTTTAGAGAAGGCAGTTCAGTCCAAAAGACCACTTCCCTCTCTGCATAAAATTGATCCTCTGATACCATCAGTGCATCATTTTTTCTGGGTCAAGGACAAGATTTTATCATAAGTAAATCTCTATAAGAAACCAGTATCAAAAGAAATCAGAATAAGCCTTTGCAAGACAGAGTAAAAGGAAAAAGAAAAAGAAAAAAAGAAAAAGAAAGAAGAATAAGTTTGTATAACTCATTAACGTCTGACATTTTAATGCCTTCCCTCCAGGAAAATGGAAGAAGTGGATGATGTTTCTGATCTAGAAGGAAATTGTTGAAAGTCTTGTCCACATAGGAAATCCACGTTGGCAGAAAAGTATCCATGACAGAGAGTCACTCATCTGAATAATATCTTAAATATTAACCAGAATTTATATTTCATGTGCAGATTTCCCAAATCATTGCACTGATCGGAAACTTTTGCCAGCTGCTCCAGTGCTTTGAGCACTATTCCTGACATAAGAGCCTCCTTTGTTCTCGTTCTTTTCTTCCAGTAACAAAGTAAGAAGAAACCCAAGTTTTGCTTTCCATTGCTCCTTATGATCAGCTCTGGGTGTGGACTCAACTCGTGCTGCTGTTGCCACTGTAAAAAACCCATGATAATGCAAAGTTGCTTTTTGTTAATAGAGCCAGCATTTGCAGCCCTGATAAAAGCACTGTGCTCCAGGCTGTTGTTTTCTCTAGACTTACTGCTGCTACCGTGTCTCGGGCAGACTTCATGGTCTTAATACTAAAATGGCTCTTTGCTGAGGGAGTTACTCACAAAGGTGGTAGACGCATCGCTATTTTTCCTCCCACATGCACGTGCACTACCTTCCTGGTATCTCTTAGAAATTCTTTCCCCCTGTTATTAGTTGTGTCATTTCTAGGTATATGGAGGTTGCAGTATTGTGTATTGGAGATGCAGCTTTGCGGAACAAAGAGTAATTTTATTTGCAGGATACAGTTGGTCTGGATAGAAGACGCAAATATGTCATCTCTTGATAAAGATTGAATGGATAGCAGTCTTTTTTTTTTTCCTTTTTTTTTTTTTTTTTACACTGGGTTACAGAAATTACTCTGCAGTGAATTGGGCCCATTTTGTGATCTGTTCATGCTGGTGCTATACAGCGTTTAACCAGGCTACATTGATATTAAGAAAATCTGTGTTTGCATGATACAGTTTCTTATTATATTATAATGGGAAAATTACTGCTGTTTTTATTCCTGTTAGGATCAGCAGTAATTTAAGCTCAGTTGTAGCTGCTTCATACTAAAATTCAAGTGGTTATGTGCTCTGAAATATTATGGTGTTCCTTACATTTCTCCCCTCGTTTCTGTGCAGTCTCTCTCAACTGGCTGTTCTGTCTTACCTGTGTGCTTGCTACTGCTCTGGGCTCAGGTGGCCAACTCTCATCTCCTTTTTCAGTGCAAGTCCACTCATAGCAAAAATCTGTATATTTTGCTCACATTTGGGCACACATTTCTAGGGCATTTTGTTGTAGCTCTGTGCTCTGCAGCCTCCTGGATGCTTTCAGCTAGACGTAGCTTAGCAGGAAGTGATTATTGCCCTCCATTCAGCACTTGTGAGACCACTTCTGAAGTACTGTGTCTGGTTTTGGGCTCCCTGTTACAAAAAAGGCATGAACACATCGAAGCAAATCCCGTGGAGGGCCACCAAGATGCACAACAGGCTGGGGCAGAGGATGTATGAGAAGTGGAGAGATCCGAGACTGTTCAAATGAAGAGAAGGCCACTGGGGGATCTTACTGCTGTCTACGACTACCTACTGGGAGGTGATAGATAAGTCAGAGCCAGACTCTTTTCAAAGGTGCATGGTGATAGGAGAAGAACCAACAGACACAATTTGGAACATATGAAATTCTGATTATATATATTTGGGGAAAAAAAATCACCATGAGTGTGATCAAACACTGACACAAATTGCCCAGAGAGGCTATGAAATTTCCATCCTCAAAGATATTCAAAACCTGACTGGAGAAGACCCTGAGCAACCTGCTTTGAGCAGCAGGTTGGACCAGATGACCCCCAGGGGTCCTATCCAATGTAAATTATTCTATGATAACCTTATCCTCAGAGGGAGAGAGTAGATGATATGGGCAGCTTTGGAGGTCTGGATGAGAAGCTCTGGGAATCAGTCTCCAGAGAAGTAGGATTTGGGGAGATAGCTAATCATAAAATCATAGAACAGCCCAGGTTGGAAGAGACCTCGAAAGATCATCTGTCCAACCTTTCATGGGAAAGGGAGCCTAGATGACATTATCTAGCACCCTGTCCAATTGCATCTTCAAAACCTCCAGTGATGAGGACTCTGCCACGTCCCTGGGGAGCTTGTTCCAGTGGTTGATTGTTCTCACTGTAAAAAAATTATTTCTTATATGAGGATGAAACCTCTCCTGGTGCAACCTGTACCCATTGCCCTTTGTCTTTTCCACGTGGCTCCTCGTGAAAAGGGAGCCTCCATCCTCTTTGTAGCCACCCTTTAAGTACTGGAATACTGTGATGAGGACCCCCTTGAGCCTCCTCTTTTCCAGAGTGAAAAGAGGCAATGGCTGAATGAAATTCCCTTCCAGAATTTCATAAACAGTGGCACTGAAAGAGAGGAGAGCAAGATGGCTTGCAGGAAGGCAAAGGACAGAAACCAGAACTCTAGCCCACATTCTATTTTTGGAAGACTTGGAGAGGAACTGGGCACAGAACACCACTGCTGACCTGCGGTTTGTCTAGGACACAGCTAATAGACAAAGGACGTGGAGCACTGGCTGATTCCTGTCCCCCTACATGGGTGCAGTAAGCAGAATCCTGAACAAGGTGCTCACAGCTAGGCAGAGCTGCCCAACTTCCTTTGCTCCCTGCCCCCCCTGCCTGCCTGCCTGCCTTCAGTCTCTGGGAACACCTAGGCTGCTGGCAGCACAGCAAGGAGGCTGGCGGGTATCATTGCATTAGCCTTTATTAAAGGCTGTTAGCATTGTGTGCTGTGACATGTACCTGGTATTTATTACTTTTTCCCTGGGTTGCATGTTACCGTCTTGGATGAATGCGAGCCAGTTTCCAAATCCTGCCCTTCCTCTTTCCCTCCCGCTTGCTCAAAATCCAGCTGTATTCAGCAAGTATAAAAGCGCTGACCTACAGAGCCCATGACAGCCAGCTGCAGTCCCCTAGCCCCTTTCTTTCCTGTTTCCCTCACTCATTTTTCAATTGAAGCAGTTCTGCTCTCTCTGATGCTCAAAAAGGGAGCCGTGCTCCTCAGTGCAGAAACTTTCTGCCCCTGCCATCAGTCACGCAAGGAGTTCACATGCCAGCTGCACCAGGTTAGGAAAGGAATGACTTGTACCATAAACATGTGCAGTGAGAGCCAGCTAGTCCATAAATCAGTTTTCAAGTCTATAACATATTTTGCTCAAACAAGTAATTAATTCAGTTCACCATTTCAAGTTTGTTATGAGCAGTAATTTCAGTAAGGCACTGTTCAGTAGTATAAATCCTAGGAAGTCCTTATTTATAAGTATAACTCTTACTGCGGCATCTTCTCATCAGTAAAACAGGTCTTTTGCTGGCTGGTCGGGTGTCCTCCATGTCACAGCTGCCCGGGGAATGGCAAACAAAAGCATTAGACTGCCCATGTGAATATTCACCTCCCTTCCTTGTACAGCAAACTATCCCCAGATTGCTGTTCACTGATACCTTTGCTCCATGGCACCCTTCCCACAACAGGTCCCTGGGCCGAGGAGTCACAGAGGAGTCAACTGTACAGAGGAATCCCAATCCGGATTGCCCTGTGCAGTAAACATAAGGCTGGCTTCCATCCTCCGGGAGCTGGAGGAGCTGGAGAGAAGCTATGAACTCCCAGACTTCGTGCTCTGAAAGTCAGTAGGAGAAAAAGAGGAAAGGAGAGCCGTGATGTGTGGAGGTTTCCAAAAGTGGAAGCGGACTCTGGACCTGGCATTGCAGAATTGTGGGTGGAAAAGTATATATTTTTTGCGGTGAAAAACTGAGCAATGAACAGCACCTGTACTTTCCTTGCCTTTTGGCTATCATATCTGAAAGGTGCAGACCCATCAGGACACCACTGTTTACTATTTCCCAGCATCTGGCAAAGGTGAGTATGAACAAGTTGTGTCCTGGGAGCCTCTGGGAATTGAGGGAGGCATGAAAATTTTTTTCTCTGGGAATGTTTTCCAGAAAAGTAAATAGGACAGTAAGGGGACATTCCCTCCATTGTCATGATACTGGTGAATAAAGATATACTCGGACCAAGAGTCTGGAAACAAAGGGATGAGCTATGATGGAGTGTAACCTTGCTGTGTGAATTAAATGTAGATAGCAAAGAGCTATCTACAGGTAAGCAACTCTCTGCAACATCTCCATCAAGCCCAAGGGAACACTAGTCCAGGGCGTTGAGTGTCCCTGCATGCTCCAAGCCAAGTGTCGGCTTGTCAGGGGGCTGGGAATTGCAGGGGTGGAAATGGCAGACTGCCAAGCTGGTCACACCGATTGAGGCAATTTTTGCAATGAGCCAAGAGTTAAACCTTGTGAACCTGTGTCAAACAACATCCCTTTTGTAGTTCATGAGGTTTTTATGCGTTTGTACTGTTAAAAAATAAGCCTTATTTGGAAATAAGTCTTAATTTTGAAAGCTTTTTAATTTCCCCTTTACATACTGTTCTTGCACTATAAAAAGGCATCATCTGCTGCTTTTAAAATGTACTGTAAGCTGTAAGACTTGCATAACAAATGCTACATTAAGATAATCAACCTGTTCAGACCAGTAGGTCATGGCACTGAAACTGCCTGTCCATGAAAGCACAAGTTCCTCAGCTTTAGAAGCCCTTAAAAGCATGCAAATCACTCAAAGCAGACCCACAGAGAAATAACCTCCCCTTCCTCACTGCTGCCCTGCTGTGGGAAAGGCCTTTCGCTATCCCTGACTTCCCCCCAGAGTGAAATCACATCCACCATTCAATACAAAATTAATAAGGGTATATAGAGCATGTTGAGCAAACACTGACATATCCCCAACGGTGAATTTACATCCCCCCCATCCTGTTTAAAATTAATAAAGGAAGACAGAGCACACAAAACCGACATGGAAGACTATAAAACCCCATACGTTTAGCCCGCCAAGGCTTGGCACTGAGAGGGAGCTGCCGCGCTGGAGCAAGCGACTCAGCATCAGGCAAAGCACGCGTTGGAAATGCCGGTTCCCTTTCTTGGCCAGGTTCAGGAGGGCTCCCTGGCAGCATGCCTGGTAGATTTGTCACTTGGGGTGGGCATCGCCTGGGTTATTCAGTACATTTGCAATGTTCCTGCGCAATTGAGTTCCCTTTCCCTTCTTCCTGCAGGTGATGTGCAGGATAAGAGATGCTGTTACAATCGGAAGCTTGCTTGGCTGCATCCCGCCTTCTGCTTGCCTTCTGCCCTTCCCTCTCCCAAAGGCACACTCCACTGTCGTCAGTGTACGGTTATGGGACTGTAAAAATGTTCTGTGATCTGAATAGCCAGCCAAAGTCTTCACCGGCCATGGTGATGGACCAGGCACTGCCGGAGCAAGGGAATGCAGATACTATTAATGTCTGCGGCATTAGTCTTCTTCAGCAAATTGCCCTATATTAGTACAGAAAATAGATGAGAGTCCCCAAAGATTGCCTTAGGTAAATCTACCTGAATGGTTACCTGGCCCTCGGGTACCTCTCTATAAACTGGGATGCCTGGCATGGAGATCAAATACCAGGAAGATGGGCTCTAGTAGTTGTCCTACAGCAATTAAGCATAATCCTTTGTACTCAAAGCGATCAATAACCTCTGCTTGACTGGAAAATATTACATCTGTACCCTTCAGAGCCACGCAGTCCTCCTCCACAAGTGCCAGCCATTGATCTGGCTGCAGAAGCTTCCCACAACCAATCGGGAGCAGTTGGAAACTGTCAGTTTTCAAAATGGTTATGGCCGCACATTTCTGAAGAGATAAGAGTTGTCTTGTATTGCATGCTGGCTTCAGGTTAAGCTTTTCTTTATTGCTCTGATGTTCTGCAGACACCGCCGGTTACCCCCAGGTTTGCAGCCAGCTTCTCCCACCAGTTAATGTGTATTTTATGAGCCCAGAGATGATGCTGTGGAGAGTGGAGCTGTGCCAAGAAGAGTTGTTCCTGCTTGTCTTCATCCTTGTCTCTTTTTTTCTGTACTTGCGGCAGCTGAAGGGGAGGGAATGCTGTAGCTGTGGCAAGAAAAAGCAGCCCAAACTGCTGTGTAGCGTGATGGCTGGTGTGCAAATTTACAACTGCCTGGGAGCAATGTGTCAACCGTATGTCTTAAGCTCGTCGTATACCAACTCTTCACATTGCTTCTAAGAGAAACTGCACCAGTCTGTGGTGGTCTGTTAGAGGTCTGCAAATGGTACTGTGTGCCCCAGAAGTGGCATCTATCTGGGGACTGGCTTGCAAAGGCTCCAGAGATTTTTCGAGTTTGATCCCCCCTGGTGGGATGAAATTGGTCACTAGGCCTTGTGCCCTGTGGGACAGACCCACAGCGTCCTCCATCTGGCAGCACCTCAGTGGGGCCTGGGGCCAAGCTGCTAAGCCACGAATTTTAGAAGCATATTTCGTAAGCAATGCCTTATAGCTAACTTAAAGGTGAACTCTTTCTTTGGATGAGGTGGCTGTGTGTTAGGTAGGATGAAGCTGTTGCAACAAAACATCTTCCTTCCAAGAAAATCCCTTCCTGTAGGCGAGTCTTTAGTAATCTTTGTAACCTTTGTCATCCTCTCCTCCCTGGGGAGTCTTCTCTGTGACCTTTGCAATTCTACCAAGGAGTCTCATAAATTATTATTCTTTTAAATGGCACTTAGGCTGTCGTAGTGGCTGCTAGCCTTGAAGATTTGCAGTCTACCCTGTAATTTTGAGAGGGAAAAAAAAATGGTTAAGTGACAGAAGAAATATTGTACTTTACGATAAAACTACTTTTGTGTTTCGTTTTCTGCTCAAGTCATTCATATCCCTGTCACTAACCTCATTCAGGTCAAGGGCTTGAGGCAGAGAACGGGAATAATATTTTTGGTCAGACTGATGCATCTGAGTATTACAAACATCTGTAATTTTGAAATTGAAATGAGCGCTGTGTTAAATCCTCAGGCAAATAATATTAAGGCATAATAGATTACTGAAGTTTGCATTTCTTTTGGCAATTCAGACCAAGGCTCTTTTGGCTGGTTATTCCAGACATTAATGAACCCGCTTATACAAAGGGAGCTGCTCCTCATGGCTGCAGATTGGATCCCGGATTCTGCGAACTTCATAGGAAATTCTGCAGGCCAAGTAGTTGAAATAATAAAGAAAAAATTAATCAGGCGCACATTAAATGTGAAGCATGGAAGAAAACATCTGCAGCACTCGGTGGACGTCTGGGTAACATACTTGCAGTGCTGTTTTGCCAGCTTACATCTGGAGTGGTTCATCAGAAGAGAACAGATGCTAGTGTGAAATAGGTCATCATAGCAGCAGGGCATCAGAACAGAGACATTTCTTTTTTCCTTGCAGTAACAGCTATTCCTTTTTATTCACACCAATTATGAAAATGTTAACCAAGTCTGAAATGTGAATGCATGTATTGTGACAAGCCAATACTCTTAAAGGGCATCAAGGTAAAAACTAACCTAACGAGGAAGCTTTGGAGAAGCAGTTCTTTTGCAGTACACACTGAATATCCATTAACAGACATAGTGACTATTTTTTGTTAAGATTATGATTTTTTTCCCCTTGCTTTATTTTTGTATTTTAGTAGAGATGTTACTTTTGCCTTCTTGGTGGCAAATACCCAGAAGCGGAGATGCTAATTCACGGGAGTTTCATCAGTCATTTCAAAGGAGAGGTCACATAGATAAGAAAAATGAACAGTACGCAGTATGTGAAGCAGTGACATTCAATGAGTCCTTGTCACTAGCAGCCATTAGCATGCAAGCCTGCTGTTATGTTTCAGTGCTTTATGTGCTTTTCTTGACCAGGCAGGGAGCCTTCGGAGCACTGTAGCAGTTAATACCATACAAGTTATTGTTTCTTTCTTGAATGCCTTATATTTTTAGTACCGTTTAGATGCTTCTCTGTCCCCTTGTGCATCCAAAATTTTAAAGAGAATCAAAGAATGCATAATTTATATCTGTCCCAGAGGTAATGGAGTGACTCAAAGATATCTGTGAAGGGGATGATTTTAAATTTTGTGTCTTATGCAAGAGGTGATTTTTATACGAAAACTGCAAAAATTGGCCTCGGGGATACCCAGATAATTATCCTTACAACAACGAGTGTGGATTTCATGAGGATTATTACAGAAAGCTCTAGTGTATTGTGTATCATCATCCCTTGTGTATCATGGTACAGGACGCATGATAAGGAGGATTCCCTATCCTCCCTCCGCCTGGCTGAACACAGTGGCTTAAGGGATAGGGGGCAATGGCGACAAGTTCCTGCCCGGCGCAGCAGGCGCGTCTTCTCTGCGACTACCCCACCTTCCCAGGTGCCCTTGCATGATAGGTATGAGGCTCTGCAAGTGAAACCAAACAATAACGAGGACGATGGTTCCTCTAGCTTGGAGGTGTCACCGAAGCTAGGTCAGCCTACGCCCTGCGTCAAAACTGCTTCCATAAAGAAAAAAAGACAGGTCATTGTCATAGGAGACTCCTTTCTGAAGGGAACAGAAGGCCCAATATGCAGAGCGGACCCACTTCTTAGGGAAGTCTGCTGCCTCCCTGGGGCCTGGGTTAAAGATGTGAAAACTTCCTACCCTGGTACGGCCCTCCGATTACTATCCATTATTGATTTCTCAGGTAGGCAGCGATGAAGATGCAACAAGAATCTAGGGCAACCAGCAACGAGGCTGGTGAGGGGTCTGGAGACCAAGTCTTATGAGGAGCAGCTGAGGGAACTGGGGTTGTTTAGCCTGGAGAAAAGGAGGCTGAGGGGAGACCTCATTGCTCTCTACAACTCCCTGAAAGGAGGTTGTAGCGAGGTGGGTGTCGGTCTCTTCTCCCAAGTAACAAGCGATAGGACGAAAGGAAATGGCCTCAAGTTGCGGCAGGGGAGGTTTAGATTGGACGTGAGGAAAAATTTCTTTACTGAAAGAGTGGTTCAACATTGGAACAGGCTGCCCAGGGAAGTGGTTGAGTCACCGTCCCTGGAAATATTTAAAAGACGTGTAGATGAGGCGCTTAGGGACATAGTTTAGTGGACATGGTGGTGTTGGGTTGACGGTTGGACTCGATGATCTTAGAGGTCTCTTCCAACCTTAATGATTCTATGATTCTATGATTCTAAGAAGTCCGAGGGCAATCAAAAGAGACTTCAGGGCCTTGGTATGACTGGTTAACATGTCAGGAGCACAAGTAGTATTCTCCTCTATCCTTCCAGTTGCAGGGAACGATGAGGGAAGAAGCAAGAAGAGCCAGCAGATCAATACCTGGCTCCGAGCCTGGTGTCACTGGCAGAATTCTGGGCTTTTTCATCATGGGTCAGTTCACACAATACCTGTCTCAAAGGGGGAAAGGGATCTTTGCACAGGAGTTAGCAGGGCTCATTGAAAGAGCTTTAAACTAGATTTGAAGTGGTAAAGGGATAAAACCAGGCTCACTAGAGATAAATCTGGGGGTGGCATGCCAATGTTTGAGGGACGGTGTGCTAGCGAGGCCCTTTGGTCTGCCATCTCAGTGGAGGTAGGGGATGGAGATCCATGAGGCAGCAAGGACGCATGGATCATCATCAAGGGTTATTGATGTGTTAGAAACCATGGAAGCACCTGAGAATGGTCACGTAGGAACTAGGGCTTCTCCCCACAAAAAGGTGGCGGGATCAATAGCCCAACTGAAGTGTATCTACACCAGTGCACACAGCATGGGCAACAAACAGGAGTGCAACAAACACTGTGCAGCAGGAAAACTACGATATAGTTGCCATCATGGAAACATGGTGGCATGACTCACACAACGGGAGTGCTGCAATGGATGGCTATAAACTCTTCAGAAGGGGTAGGCAAGGAAGGAGAGGTGGTGGGGTAGCCTTGTACGTTAGGGAGTGTTTTGACTGTCTAGAGCTTGACGATGGTGACGATAGGGTTGAGTGTTTATGGGTAAGGATGAGGGGGAAGGCCAACAAGGCAGATATCATGGTGGGAGTCTGTTATAGACCACCCAACCAGGATGAAGAGGCAGGAGAAATATTCTATAAGCAGCTGGGAGAAGTCTCACAATTGCTAACCCTTGTTCTCATGGGGGACTTCAACTTACCAGATGTCTGCTGGAAATACAATACAGAGGAGAGGAAACAGTCTAGGAGGTTCCTGGAGTGTGTGGAAGACAACTTCCTGACACAGCTGGTGAGTGAGCCAACGAGGGAAGGCACCCCGCTAGACCTGTCGTTTGTGAACAGAGAAGGACTTGGAGGCTGTGTTGGGTATAGCGATCACGAAATGATAGTTTTTGATTCCTGGAGGAGTAAGGAGGGGGGTCAGCAGAACTGCTCCCTTGGACTTCCGGAGGGCGGACTTTGGCCTGTTTAGGAGACTGGTTGACAGAGTCCCTTGGGAGGCAGTCCTGAAGGGCAAAGGGGTCCAGGAAGGCTGGACATTCTCCAAGAAGAAAATCCTAAAGGTGCAGGAGCAGGCCATCCCCAAGTGCCAAAAGATGAGCCAGCGGGGAAGAAGACCGGCCTGGCTGAACAGAGAGCTTTGGCTGGAACTCAGGAAAAAAAGGAGTGTTTATGACATCTGGAACAAGGGGCAGGCAACTCAAGAGGACTGCAAGGATGTTGTGAGGTTATACAGGGAGAAAATTAGAAGGGCCAAAGCCCAACTAGAACTTAATCTGGCTACTGCTGTAAAAGACAATAAAAAATGTTTCTATAAATACCTTAGCAACAGAAGGAGGGCTAAGGAGAGTCTCCATCCTTCATTGGATGGAGGGGGAAACAGTGACAAAGGGTGAGGAAAAGGCTGAGGTACTTAATGCCTTCTCTGCCTCAGTCTTTAGTAGTAAGACCAGTTGTTCTCTGGGTACCCAGCCCCCTGAACTGGAAGACAGGGACCGGGAGCAGAATGAAGCCCCCATAATCCAAGGTGAAATGGTTAGCGACCTGCTACAGCACTTAGACACACACAAGTCTATGGGGCCGTATGGGATCCACCCAGGGGTACAGAGGGAGCTGGCAGAAGTGCTCACCAAGCCACTTTCCATCTTTTATCAGCAGTCCTGGCTAACCAGGGATGTCCCAGTTGACTGGAAGTTAGCAAATGTGACACCCATCTACAAGAAGGGCCGGAAGGAGGATCCGGGGAAGTACAGGCCTGTCAGTCTGACCTTGGTACCGGGGAAGGATATGGAGCAAATTGTCTTGGGTGCCATCACACGGCACGTACAGGACAACCAGTTGATCAGGCGCAGTCAGCATGGGTTTATGAAAGGCAGGTCCTGCTTGACTAATGTGATCTCCTTCTATGACAAGGTGAACCTCTTAGTGGATGAGGGAAAGGCTGTGGATGTTGTCTACCTGGACTTCAGTAAAGCCTTTGACACCGTTTCCCACGGCATTCTCCTGGAGAAACTGGCTGCTCATGGCTGGGATGGGCATGCTCTTCACTGGGTAAAAAACTGGCTGGATGGCCGGGCCCAAAGAGTGATGGTAAATGGAGTTAAATCCAGTTGGCGGCTGGTCACAGGTGGTGTTCCCCAGGCTCAGTACTGGGGCCAGTTCTGCTTACTATCTCCATCAATGGTCTGGACGAGGGGATCGAGTGCACCCTCAATAAGTTTGCAGACAACACCAAGCTGGCCAGGAGCGTTGATCTGCTCAAGGGTAGGAAGGCTCTGCAGAGGGACCTGGACAGGCTGGATCAATGGGCCGAGGCCAATTGTATGAGATTCAACAAGGCCAAGTGCCGGGCCCTGCACTTCGGCCACAACAACCCCATGCAGCGCTACAGGCTTGGGGAAGAGGGGCTGGAAAGCTGCCTGGCGGAAAAGGACCTGGGGGTGCTGGTCGACAGCCAGCTGAACATGAGCCGGCAGTGTGCCCAGGCGGCCAAGAAGGCCAATGGCATCCTGGCCTGTATCAGAAATAGTGTGGCCAGCAGGAGTAGGGAAGTAATCATCCCCCTGTACTCGGCCCTGGTGAGGCCGCACCTCGAATACTGTGTTCAGTTTTGGGCCCCTCACTACAAGAAGGACGTCGAGGTGCTGGAGCGTGTCCAGAGAAGGGCAATGAGGCTGGTGAGGGGTCTGGAGAACAAGTCTTATGAGGAGCGGCTGAGGGAACTGGGGTTGTTTAGCCTGGAGAAAAGGAGGCTGAGGGGAGACCTCATTGCTCTCTACAACTCCCTGAAAGGAGGTTGTAGCGAGGTGGGTGTCGGTCTCTTCTCCCGAGTAACTAGTGATAGGACGAGAGGAAATGGCCTCAAGTTGCGCCAGGGGAGGTTTAGATTGGATATTAGGAAAAATGTCTTCACCGAAAGGGTTGCCAAGCACTGGAACAGGCTGCCGAGGGAAGTGGTTGAGTCCCCATCCCTGGAAGTATTGAAAAGACGAGTAGATGAGGCGCTTAGGGACATGGTTTAGTGGTGGACTTGGCAGTGCTACGTTAACGGTTGGACTTGCTGATCTTAAAGGTCTTTTCCAACCTAAATGATTCTATTCTATTCTATGGTTGTCATAATTGAAAACACAGCAACCGATAGATCTCAGGGAATATAAGTTGTATTTTGACTTGGAATAGCACATGCAGGAGGTGTGAAAAGACAGGTTTGCTTTGATTCAGTTGAAGAATTCATGCAAGATGTGAGGCATTTGTTTACTGCCAAAATTCTTTCCTTCCATTAAAGGAAAAAACAATTGTTTACTTATGTTGGGCAGAACACATCAGTACATGCTTTATCACACAGCACAGTTCCACTAGACTATTTCTGGTTTCATTTACGAAAAGCCTAGAAGTGCCACAGCTAGAAATAAATGTCTGCTTCTTTGATATGCTATATGTTTGAAAATGCACTTTAAGGTCTGTATTACAAGCAGTTCAAAGGGAATATAAATTGGTGCAGTATTCTCTCTTTTTTCTTTTCTTTCCAATCTAGTCCCACATAGTCATTGCATTTTTATCAAGACTGTTTTCAATAATATGTCTTTAAAAACAACTTACCATTTTGTATTTTATTTAACTTGGACTTTGTTATATTTAAATAATTGTTATGATCTTGCTGCGTCCATGGTTTAAAATGTTTAACATCCTCTAAACCAATTCTACACTGAGTTTTAGCATTGCGTATCCAAGGAGACAGCTGATGTTATTTGCTTTTCCTTTGGAAACTCTCTAGTTTTAACTATTCTTTCCACTTCTTGCAGGGTTGGCCATGAGAATTTGTAACCTTTCTTTGGAAATACCATGATGGGGCTGCTGAGAAGTTACCTTGCTTCCTACAGGTCTGTAAACTCCATTGCATTCTCACTATTTCAGCATGTAGACTCCTGTGCTTATTTGTTTTTTATCTTGAATGCATGCAAACCAAATTAAAATCCATCTTTATTCTGGAGCAAGTGTTGTGAAAAATTATTTTTTTTCTTGCAAAATGTTTAGGAGATAACTCTGTTCTGTTACCGTTGTATAAATGTAGAGTAACCCATTCATCTTCCCTTTGAAGTGAATTATTGCAGTTTATAGAGTTGAACTGCAGAAAGGAATTGGGCCTGTAAGTCATTTTCACGCCACCACTATGTCTTTCGGTATGTGTTGAAACTGCATTACCCTAAAAGGCCCTGCAATCGATTGCTCCCACCCAGGTTGCTAATATGTGAGCGGCTGTCCCACAGCTATAGCTGTGGATGTTTCAAGAAGCACAGTTAGCAAAGGGTCAGCAGAATTACTGGGCCTTTCGGGTCAGGAGGAGCTCAGGTTCATGGAAAGTTTAAGAAAATAATAAAATTTTAAAAAAGTTGATATTTAAGAGACTGTAAAAAGAGCAGAATAATAATGGCTTGACTCCTGTAGTGGCAGCATGGCAAGGAGCAGTGAGGAGCCTGTAGCTAATGCTATGTCCTTGTCAGCCAGAATGATAGCGTTATAAGCGCTGTGGCCCACCATTGCAATGATTTAGAGGGTAGAAAACACTCCCCTGCATTTCAATACGTTTTCCTATGCAGCTATATAACAGAGAAAAATTTGATTTCTTACTGCTTTCAAAGGTAGTACCCAACAGCATTTTTACAGAAATTTGGTTGGAGAAACCAATGGGAATCAACTTTTCCATCTAGGTGGTCATACCCCACTATCGGAGCACACTCAGGGTCTGCGGCAGTTGTATCTGGCCCTAAATAATAGTTTTCAAAAATGTTCATGTTTGGAATATGCTCTATTTCACTCACTTGGTTTACCTGAGAGCACTTTGGGTATTACTGCTTTCCTTGTTGCCTGTGTAGTCACTTACTATGCCATTAGCCTGTATGAATTCTGTTGGGACAGCGGCTTGTAAACCTTAAACAAAAACAAACCCAGGTGGATTTAGGGGATGAGAGGTATCCAAAACAACTTCTAATTCTTTCTTGGAAATTATTATGATTTGGTAATACCTTTTAAAGCAACCCCAGCTCCAAAATGCTTTAGAAACTATTTGAACCTAGATGTAAACCTCACACATGGCTACAGCTTCCATAGTGAGCAAAAGCCGTAGATCAGACTGGTTGAGATACTGCAGATACAGATCTGATGGTGATGCCTCCGGCCTGTGTTGAGTGAAAGCTCTGTGTTCAAAAATAAGTAGCTTTTCAGAGTAATTGCACAACTGTTGAATGATCTGTGTCATGCTAAAGCTTTATGACTGCACCGTTTCTTTCCTTGATGATGACATCCCTTAGGGCAAAATTTGCGTTTTTCTTTGGCGGGGGGAGAAAGCAGTGCAAACACTGAAAGACATTTAGGATAAAAGGAGAAAACTTGTTGCACGTGGTGGCATTTGGGTTGTAAATCCTTTACTAGCAGCAGCAGCTTTATAAAATCTTCCTTTCCAGACCTGTCTGTGAGCGTTGTTTGAATCACAGCTCACCAAAGACTTCCAAGAGCTGCTGCTAAATTTGCTGAAGCAAAGTGTGGTTGGGCCTGTGTCCTAATGAATTTGATACAAATGCAGTCAACAGCTGCTATGCAGAGGAAGCTTAGGCAAGTCATTTGTCTAAAACACGTTTTAAAAGTTTCCTTGTTCACAAGTCTGATTCCTGTAGAATAATGGCTTTGTGATACACAGACAAATTAGTATTGTGCTGTTTAAAAAGAGGATAAATATGATATTAATTTGATATATGTACATATTAGATATATGTATACTAAGTGGCATAAAGTAGTTTGGGCATGGCTGTGCTGCACCTTCATTATAATGCAGAAGCAAAGGAAAACCAATTAAATTGAAAGGCAAGGCATTTCTACAGAAAAGGAGATACAAGGTATAATTTTCTCTTGAAAAGCGTTGCCCCAAGGTATTATCAAAATACCAAAATATTTGCAAGAAATAGATATTTACATCAATAAGAATGCCATCACAGATATATTTTTCGTATTACACAGTTATAAAGCAATTACACAGCAGTTGCCTGGATGAAGGCTGAACTCACTGGTCCTTGGCCTGGGGTTTCGGTGAAGCTTCTTCTGCAGCTGTGTAGGTATCTTTTGTACCACTTCTCTGTAGCAGCTGGTATTGACATTGAAGGAAAACAGGATACTGGTCTAGCCAAATAATTCGTTTAATCCAGGTCAGCTTTTTCCATTTATCCCATGTCTTCCACTGCAAATTTCATGTATTTTTTTTTCTCATAAGTATCTCCTCCTCTTGTACAGTTCTTGTTTTCTTAATCCCTCTTTTATTTCCTGCCTATGATCCCTTGCCCATTCTCCAGAGAAGCCTCTTTTTCCCTGACATCTTTGTTACTTGTCCTTGCTTTGTTGGAATTTTATTCATTTATTGCTGGAGTTTCTTAAATTTTTCTATTGGGGTCGCTAAATGATGTATCTCTCCAAACACCTCTTGGGGTCTCCTCAAACCTTTACCCTTGGTATCTCTGTGGTGAAACAAGTGTCTTGGTTCTAGGGAGAGCAGAGAAAAACAAAGGCTGTTTTCAAAACCCTTCAAAGCATTGAAAGGAAATAGGCTGCCACGTGGGATGGGAAGCCCCCATCTCCCGGGGCTGTGCTCCTCTGCCCTGTCCTCGTGTTACAGCCTCCTGGGCACATGGTCAACCAGGGCTGGCTCCTAGGGGGGTTTGGGTGGAGGGAGTGCTACTCCATTGTTCTGCTGCTTCTTCAGTAAGGAAGACACAACTAGAAGAGTACCAAGCTAGCAAAAGTCATGGAGGGGAGGGAGAAAGGAGGGGAAGAGCCTAGGGAGAGCACTTTTCCATGAGAGCATGTAAGCACGGCAGCCATACCTTTGATCTCTGTACCATCGCTGCACGTGGACTTGGAGAGCCCTGCTGCCGCTGTGTTAGACACACACACCTGCCTTAAAGCCATGCTGCCAGAGAGGCCAAACGCTCAATGCCGCTGGGCTTGGCTCACGGCTCAGCTGTCCCGCCAGAGGCTGCGAGGGCGATGAAGTGGCTGCTCGCACGCGATGTGTAGAGGTCTGCAAAGAGAAAGCGGGGGGAGCTGATGCACAAGCCAGAACCGTGGAGGCAAACAGGAGCGCGTTATCTTTGCGCACCTTATATGCAAATTGCCTGGCTATGAAAAGGCAGAAAGGAAAGGGGATGTTACTACCTGGAAATGTGCCATGTGTGCATTTGATGCATATATTTGAGTTATTGAACAGATGGAAGCCAAATAGCTTGGTAGCTGGAGAAAATCTATAAGCTAGATGCTCAAAGGAATGTGGCAGAATAAAATGGGAGGGTGGGGAAAGTAAATCTCACAAAGCTGCCATAGAGGGACAGTTGCATTTTATTAGAACAGAATTTAAACCAAGACTGTGAGTTTGTAAAGACTACTGTGTCCAAATCATGGGGTTTATGTGCAAGCTGATATAAACACATATATGATTTTTTTTTAATTTGAATGATGGTTCAGAGGGTCTGTGACCATCCAACTCTGTTCCTTTATTGCCCACAGCAAGACAAGGAACAAGTGATTATTAGAAAAAATAAAATGACAATTTGCTCACCTGAGTAAAAGCGTGGCCAGAGCAGGACTTCTGCAAGACACTGAAATTAATATGGACGCATATGGAGCCATAATTAATGTCTCTTTACCATTCTCACCCCAGTGCCCATCATCTTCTGTTTCAAAGTGGCAATTAGATGATGATCTTTGCTGATCTTAACTCCTGGGGTGTTACGTAAAAAGAAAGGAGATCTTTAGTGTCAACAATCAGGAACACCTTAGGGACACCAAAGATCATTTGGCTCATTTGCCTGGGTTACCAACGAGAGCAAAGATGTCTAGATAATCTGTGAGAGATTGTCCTGGTTTCGGCAGGGATAGAGTTAATTTCCTTTCTAGTAGCTGGTACAGTGCTGTGTTTTGGATTTAGGATGAGAACAAAGTTGATAACGCACCGATGTTTTAGTTGTTGCTAAGTAGTGCTTACACTAGTCAAGGACTTTCCAGCTTCCCATGCTCTACCGACTGAGAAGGCTGGAGGTGCACAAGAGGCTGGGAGGGGGCACAGCCAAACTGGCCAAAGGGACATTCCATACCATGTGACGTCATGCTCAGTACATAAACTGGGGAAAGCTGGCCGGGGGGGCCGCTGCTCGGGGACTGGCTGGGCATTGGTCGGTGGGTGGTGAGCAATTGCATTGTGCATCACTTGCTTTGTGTATTATTATTATTATTACATTATTATTATTATTATTGCTATTATTATTTTATTTCAATTTTTAAACTGTTTTTATCTCAACCCACGAGTTTTTTTCACTTCTACTCTTCCAATTCTCTCCCCCATCCCACCGGGGGAGGGGGGGGAGGAGTGAGCGAGCGGCTGTGTGGTACTCAGTTGCCGACTGAGGTTAAACCACAGCAGAGATGTTTATCTAATCTATTCATAAAAAAATCCCCCAGTGAGGAAGACTTCAGTGCCACCCCGTGTAGTCTCTTCCAGAGCTACACAACACTTAGGGGGTATTTCTAAAATCCAAGGTATGCTTTATTTGCTCCATAGGAAGCAATTTGGTATCTTCTTTATAGTGAAGATAGAGAACAGTTGAACATAACTGTCTTTATGGTAATCTGTCAAATATTAGAAGGAAAAATGACTTTACATTGTAGTTGATTTCATTTGATTATCTATTTTTCAAAAATAAGCATTTGCAGATCCTATAGGTCCCATTCCAAAACCTTTTTTTCCTGTCTTCCTTCCATGTGCCTGCATCCCTCCATGTATCGTTAACTTCTTGACTCAAGTGCCAGCATTAAGAAGCTGAATATGGTCAATATGACTTTCAGATGGATACAAATTATGCAAAATAAGCCCGAAATTTAGAAGCTCAATAATTAATTATGGAGGTATACCCTCAATTAAAATGACTCCAATCCCTATCTTACCTCAGCTTTTTCTAGGTGGAATCACTGCTGGTGTCTTCTCTCCCTTCTATCCTTTAAACTCTTCTCAGTATGATACTAGGTAATGAATGACATTGCTGGAGAGACAATAAGTGTGCAACTGATAGCTCTCAGCATATGGATAATGACACATCTTGCACCTTTTCATTGCCCACATTCTGGCTGCACAGAGATATCTGAACAATAGATGAGGTGAAATGGTGGCTGTAGCTCATTTCTGAAACAATAATTGTCCATTCAGGTCCCTTTAAAAGAAAGACAGCAAAGAACTGCTAAGTTTTCTATCACTAAGGCCCTCAGAAGAATCAAATCACACGTCATGAATAATAATAATAATAGTAGAGGGAGGACAGCTTGCTCAACTGAACGTCATCAGTATTGACACCTTCCAGGAGGAGTAATCAGTAATCCTCTTGACCAAAGCAGGTGTCACAACAAGATAAAAGTCATAAGCTACAGCTCCAGTGAGAGCCCGTTGCCATAGACAGAAAGATATGAATTGATTTCATGTCTGAAAGGCAGTTAAAACATCTCCAGTTGAAAGAAGGAGAAATCCACTGTCATTGCTACTGTCCAAGTCTCCAGAAACAGCAGTGAAACTTGCAGAGCTTGTTACTTAAAAAACCAAGGAGTGTTCAGATGGCCGAGTGCCAGCCAAAATGAACAGTTAAAAAAAAATCCTTTCTTTTTTCCACCAAAGCCCAGCATAATGTTGGCAGCTTTATGTCCTTTCTCTCCTGCTTTTTAGCTAAAGTATGTGGAAAGGCTACCAGTTCAAATAGTAAACATTAAAGGAATTTTTTTGGATTTGTGTACATGAGAGAGAACGATGGTGAGTTTGATCCTGCAATGAATATATCTGCAATGCTATCACCATTAGAAGCTGTCTGTGATGATTATTCAGCTCCTTGTTGCCAGCCTCGTAAAAACTCTTTGACACCAGCTTAATTCAGGAGCAAACTTTGTTCATCTTCAGAACTCAAAACCCAGCAAATTTCAATCAATATCATAGAGTCATAGAATCATAGAATCATTTAGGTTGGAAAAGACCTTTAAGATCATCGAGTCCAGCCGTAAACCTAAGACTGCCAAGTCCACCACTAAACCATGTCCCTAAGCGCCACGTCTACACGTCTTTTAAATACCTCCAGGCATGGTGACTCAACCACTTCCCTGGGCAGCCTCTTCCAATGCTTGGGAACCCTTTCAGTGAAGACATTTTTCCTCACATCCAATCTAAACCTCCCCTGGCGCAACTTGAGGCCATTTCCTCTCGTCCTATCGCTTGTTACTTGGGAGAAGAGACCAACACCCACCTCGCTACAACCTCCTTTCAGGGAGTTGTAGAGAGCGAGAAGGTCTCCGCTGAGCTTCCTTTTCTCCAGGCTAAACAGTCCCAGTTCCCTCAGCCGCTCCTCATAAGACTTGTGCTCTAGACCCTTCACCAGCTTCATTGCTCTTCTTTGGACACACAAAGTAATAGTAAGGCAAAGCCTTGAATTTCATAAAGTTTCAGCTTTCTTTCTAGGCTGAAGTGTAGCGCACATCACACTTTGGGATTGAGAGTCCTAAGATATACTTCTCCAGATGCACTCAGATTTCTAGGGTCATTTATTGCAACAGAAAAGGGAAAATGTAGAGAAATTGATTATTAGATGCCATAGGTGAAAAAACCAAAAAGCAAAACTTAAAGGAATCCACATCAACGTTAATATGAGTTGGTTGACTCTATAGAAGAAATGATCCAATAATGGCTGTAGGCAACCATTCAGGAAATAATGTGTTCCTACTTAATGTCATCTGTCATCGATCCCACATTTGAAAAAAAAAAAAAGACCACTGAATATTGTGTTCAAGAGGCATTATAGGAATCAGAGGAAAGCATGATCAGGCAGTTTGCTCAAACAGCAAAAATGAAAGTAGAAAGATGAAAGACTATCTTGGGTCAAGCCACTCTTTAACTTTGAGCTTTCAGAACACTATTAAAAGTTAACTAAGGAAAAGGTAATACATACTATTGCCCAAAATATCATAGAACTCAAAAAATTATTCTCCTGCTAACCAGCCACAGGTGTTTTTTCCTAGAATCATAGAAAATTAGCAAGTAGCTTGAGGGCCCTGCAGCTGCGTCAGCTGTGCTGACATTCCCCATGACAGCTGTGACTGACCCGTTTCTGAGGGCTTCCACTGGTGGAGATTCTCTGGGCAATTCATTCCAAGGCCTAATTTTCCTTGCCATTAGAAGATAGGTTTTTTTCTTTCTTAACCTGGAAGTTACTTCTGTCCTACTTGCAATGAACAAGAATGGGTTATTCCCTTTTTCCTTGCAACCATTTTTAATATTTTCAGGGCCTTTTGTCACGTTTCCCCTAAGTCTTGTCTTCTTTGCATTAAACAACAATTTACTCCTTCAATTTTTTGTCACGTTTTGTAGACTACTCACTGTCAATCGGTCACATCCTCCTTAAAATGTGGCATCCAACACCGGACCTAAGGTTATGATTGAAGTCTATCCAAAGTGAAGTAATAAAGGAGAATTCCCTCATGTGTATTGTAGATAACACTTTCCTTTATATTTCCAGTCTGACATTCATACAAATGTGACAGTGACTCTGTTTAAGTTTATGATCCACTGGATAACTTCAGATCCTTCTTAGCAAGACTAAACCTATTTGGTTATTTCCCATTGAGTGTTTGCCGAGTTGACTGTTTCTGACCTTACCTCTCAAAGATAATTGCCAGCAGCTCTAAGATTCCCTCAGTCAGTTATCTACATATTCTAGGGTGAAATTCATAAGGCCCAGCCAATTTGAAAAATTTTAACATCTCAGTTCTCTTTAATCTACTTTTTCCTACTATGACCTGAATTTCTACTCCTTTGTCTTCAGTGTTAACTGTTGTGGCTTTCTGTTCACAGCTGATCCTTCAAACAGCTTTTCCTCCCATTGAGTAGCAAACCAACTTTTTCTACTCACTATTGCTGATAGTGGTATTCTTACTATTGCACTTAGTGGTTTTCTTAGGAAAGTTTTCTACTTTTACATCCCCCTACCAAAAGTACATTGCAGTGTTACACAGACTAGAGGAAGGGCTTTGAAAGACAGTGTACAATTTTCATAATATGGGATTCCACAGAGGCACTAGACTTACAAGAGCAATTGAAGACAGTTATAGCAGTACTTGACAGGTAACGCACAGATGTCTCTATTCTTACAGTCTCAGTCGAAACCTGACTTGATCTAATTAATTACAAGGAACCAGCACCAAAGAGAATAAAGAAAAACATTTCAGAGGGACCAAGGATCTTGAAAGTAAAGGTCATATGTTAAATCCAGGAGAGGGCTGAGTCTGAAATATGGCACCTTGTTCATAAAATTGACTGACGTTATATGTTTTGCTTAGAGGAGACTTAATTTCTTCATAATGCTGTTCTTTTAATGTTTGAAGGCCACCAATTCACTTATGTAGTTAATCACAATATTCTGTGTTTCTTTCACTCCATGAAAACATCCCAAGTGTCCTTATATTTTATTCTTCTCTCTTCACACAGCCCTTCACACAGTTGAGATTTCTGTTGGGAAGTTTCTCTCTGTCAAGAGCCATACAGCCAGCAGGCAGCTTGCAGTGCCATAGGACAGGCTTTCAGAAAAAAAGTCAGTGTTTGATAGACAAATGCAACACGCTATTTTAAGGTCTTTAAGTTATAATAAAAACCCAAGTCTATGTGGATGTCCTTTGTGGCAGCATTTTCTTTGCTTCTATGAAGAGGTTTCACTGCATGTGCTGACCATTCACTGGACTGCTGACAGTCTCACCACTGAATGCATAAGGTGCTTAAGACTATGGAGCCTAGATCAAACCTAGACTCTGCTCTGCAATCCCAGGCCCTCCAGGCATATGCTCAGGCTACAGGCTTTTTCCTGGCACTCCCAGTAGAGAGCTGTCACTCAACAGCCTATGGCCTTGGTCCAGAGTCCATTCCTCGCTCCCCTAGTGCTCCTTCTGTACTCCCTCCTGCAAAATTTCCCCAAAAGTTTGAAATGGTTGTTTTACACTTCAGTTCACCAAGATTCAGGTGCTCAGTGAGAGTCCACAGACATACGGATAAGGGTTGACATCTATGCAGCTCTCTACTGATCGATACGAGTTCGATCTGACCATTTTCCAAGCCAACCAGAAGCTGTGTAGCACAATTAGCATGATGCTGAGTACAAGCTAATAAATTGCCATGATTGGCAGCGTTTATTAGCTCTGACTCAGTGCAGTTAACTAGGCCTCGGCACTGCTAGTACATTTATGTGGCTTCCAGTTGCCTCCGACCCGGAGCAGAACAATCCTGAATTTGCTCCGTGTGGGCCCAGCAGCCTGGTATCAACACTCAGACCATGCAGGCACATGCTGTGGTAGGCTTTGCCCAACACTTAAAGCACAACAGATCCCTGGAAACACATTGCTCTGTGAGCAGTGGAGAAGCCTCTTTTAACGGATTCATGTCCCCTAAAACTCCCACCTCAGTTTCCTGGCTCCCCCTCATGTCCCTGCAGGCAAGGGGCAGCCCGTGCTGTGGAGGCACATCCATGCCAGCCGACAGGTCTGCCCACACCGGCCCATTGGCTTTTCCCAGGCAGAGTTTATGCTGGCCGCTCTGCCTGCCTTCCTTTCCATAGGCAACAATTTGTGTGCTGCTTCGCCGTCCGGCTGCTGGTTTTCATTAAACTTCTAGTAATGAAATTACCTTCTGTGACTTCTCTCCAACTTTTACACTGGCTTGAAAGCGGGTGCAAATTTGCTGCTGCCCCAGCTCTGCCAGTAAAGGTGTAATAGACGGACAGGCAGAGATTCAGTTAAAAATAATCAGAGAGAACAACAATCATGCCTGCTCTTTACTCTTAGGCTGCATTTTTATATTATTTTGATACTACATTATACAGATCGGATCTCAGAGCATACTGCCTTCAAGCTCTCATTTCCACGCTTGTCACCAGAGGTTACCCTCCCTTCAGCTGCGCTTAGTGGCTCAGCAGATTCTTTCTAATTGGATCTGAGAAATGATTCATGTTAAAAGAGCCATTTTTTTTAAATGATTTTTTTTTTTAATGACCCCAGTATGGTTTTGGGCATGGCCAGGCCAATGCTTGAACTGAGGCAGCTGAGGGGGTGTGGTGGGAGGGAGAATGAGTCAGGAGCAAGCCCCTGGTCTACTCACTAACATCTAGGGCTTTATATCCCTCACTGCAGTGCTGTTATCACAGAGGCAAATCCCTGCTCCCTAGTGCCCTTATTTCTACATGGTTTCTCTCTACAGTTTGCTAGCTTATAGGACACTGTCTTGGGAGGGAAACTGTCCTATCAATCCAAAATTAAACAATAAAAATGTGAACATGTAAACTATAGGAAACATTTTTACTAAAAAAATGAGGAATTTTGCATGTTCTCCCTGGTATCCAGTGATAGGACGTGTGGGAATGGCTCAAAGCTGCACCAGGGGAGGTTTAGACTGGACATTAGGAAGCATTTCTTTATGGAGAGGGTGGTCAAACACTGGAACAGGCCTCCTAGAGAGGTGGTTGATGCCCCAAGCCTGTCAGTGTTTAAGAGGCATTTGGACAATGCCCTTAACAACATGCTTTAACTTTTGGCCAGCCCTGAAGTGGTCAGGCAGTTGGACTAGGTGATCATTGTAGGTCCCTTCCAACTGAAATACTCCTATTCTATTCTATTCTATTCTATTCTATTCTATTCTATTCTATTCTACTCTACTCTAGATGTGATTCTGTATTTGTGGCAACGTGGCTTTCATGGTTGCATGATCTCCCTAGCACTTTGGTGTTCATATTCCTTAGTCAGTATGGGAAATGGCCAAAAGCTTGCCCATTAGGTCTTTCAAGAGGTGAGGTAAAGAACAAAACAATTTGATCTCAATAAGATTTAACTGTGCTATGGTCTGTAGCTGAGTCAATTAATTTGGTTATCAATAGTATAAGAAAATATTCAAGGACATTTGGGTTTGGCTGTAGGAAATGACTAATATAATGAGGAACATAAGTCCCATTGCCTTCATGTTTGTTTTGTTTTCCTTGGTGGAAGGAGTTGACTGATGTGACTAGAGCATTTTATACCTGGGATTATTACTAGTTTCTTAATCAAGGAAGTCTGAGTACTTTGGCTACATTGCCACGCTCTAACTCTTTCCTGCTCCCCACTCCAACTGAGACATTATAGATTGGACAAGGTTTGAAATAACTCTTGTTTCAAAGCATGGTTTTTTGAAGAGGCAAAGAGCAGTTACTGCTTTAAAAGAATCTGTCACCGTGTCCTCTAGAAGAAAGGCAACAACAATCTTTTCCAATAATGGACCCGTTATCTCTCTCCTGGAATTTATCAGGCAAGAAACATATTGATCCAATTTGCAGGTTGCAGCCTGTACTTCTCTAAACATGTCCAAACCCTTAGCACATGATGATGGCCAGAACTTACTCCGCATTTAGTTTGCAGACGTGTACCTCCCAGTCCCTTCTCCCTGGTGGGCTGCTGTTCTCTTTACAATCCAAGCAACCTAAAGTGGGTGAAAAATTCCTCTGTTTCAACTACTTCATTTTAACTCTGTTCTTCAGGAAATTCTCTTACAATGTTTTTCCTCCTTGGTCTTTCACCAGCTGTGAATTTTGAGCAAAAAATAGCACATGGAAGTATTTATATCCAAGCAAAATATGCTTAATGGGAGTTAAAAAAAATGTAGAAACTTTTTTTCTATTTATTATTTATAAATTCTTGTCATTTTTTAATATTCCTTTTGGAGCCACTATTTTTGTCTGCATGGAAGTGGCACTTCCCTTTTAATCTTTGGCTTTGCTTTTTAAGATTGCTTTTTAAGATAACTGACACCTTATCCTTCTCAGAAGACCCTGTTGTAATGATTCACTGTGCTTTACCTGTCATAATGAAACAAAAATGAATGTGAAATCATTCGTTTTCTGATCGATTTAGAATGAGAAAGATAAATCTTCCTTGTTTGTTAGAAACCATTTATAGAGGCTACTATGGCAACAAAATTAATGACAAACAAGGAGGCAGTTAATTAATTGTTCAGGCTGCCTAGAATAAGAAAATCCTGAATCTTTGCTGAATCCATTTACCACCATCCCAATAGCTCTTGGTTATTTGTTTGAAGAGTTAGTGCATCTTTTTACTGCACTGGAAAAAAAGAGGTTTATGATAATGGAATTGAAGGGGTGCATGTACTCCGTTAGCCTTCCCCCTGTGATCCCATTGGACATAATCGCTAAAGTTTGAGTTGTTCTCACAATGATTCCCTCTGCTGCTGATAATTTGATGAATTAAGCTGATAATGCCTTTAGGCTACTAAGGACGTAAACAAATAGCAGTAGTCCCTGCCCCGGGTGGTTTACAGTCTACAAAGCTGATACATGCCAAGTAAAAAGGGTATTTCCAATTGCTTTTTAAAATAGTTCTGGGGTGCTAGCAGAGAGATTATGTTGATATGTTAGGGAAGTGATCATGCCCCTGTACTCGGCACTGGTGAGGCCGCACCTCGAATACTGTGTTCAGTTTTGGGCCCCTCACTACAAGAAGGACGTCGAGGTGCTGGAGCGTGTCCAGAGAAGGGCAATGAAGCTGGTGAAGGGTCTGGAGAACAAGTCTTATGAGAAGAGGCTGAGAGAACTGGGGTTGTTCAGTTTGGAGAAGAGGGGGCTGAAGGGAGACCTCATCACGCTCTACAACTACCTGAAAGGAGGTTGTAGCGAGGTGGGTGTTGGTCTCTTCTCCCAAGTAACAAGCGATAGGATGAGAGGAAATGGCCTCAAGTTGTGCCAGGGGAGGTTTAGATTGGATGTGAGGAAAAATTTCTTCACTGAAAGGGTAGTCAAGCACTGGAACAGGCTGCTCAGGGAAGTGGTGGAGTCCCCATCCCTGGAAGTATTTAAAAGACGTGTAGATGAGGCGCTTAGGGACATGGTTTAGTGGACATGGTGGTGTTGGGCTGATGGTTGGACTCGATGATCTTAGAGGTCTTTTCCAACCTTAATGATTCTATGATTCTATGTGTTAGTGGGCATGAGATGGGGGGAAGAATACATAATCTGCCCAGGAAGAGAGGAAGAACCCTTGGGAGGCCTATAGGCAGTTAAGTATATAAACTACAGCAGTTTCCTTACTACTGAAGTTGGCATATTATGCTCTGTAAAGCAGGATTGATATGTTTTCTACAACAGAAGGATCAGCCAACAAACTGATTCGAGGTGTAACTTATGGAGAGACTGATCCGCTTTACTTTTTGGAATAAATTACAGTTTGAGAAAGTAAATACTTCTATATAGAGAGTTCAGAGCACGAAACATTTAGGCATTGTTCATTTTTATGTATGCATTTAATTCAAAGATCCAGACATATGGTGAAAACGCATATGGCCAGCACCCTGTAAGGTCAATTGCCATATGGCCAAAACTCTGCCTTTCCAGAGAATTTTGACAGGCGGGTAAGATCCCTGCCGGCTCAGAGTGGGGAGAGGAGCTATCACGTAGCAACAGGATGCTCCTTCTCCCCTCCTCTTCAGGCATTGTTTACTTTCTTGAGATGTCAGCTTTCCAGCCATATGATAGTTGACCTTCTAAAGTGTCACTATATGGAATTAGAAGCATATGAAATATGAACTAGAGAACCAAAGAGTACCCACTTCGACTTCCACAATGAAATTCCTTCCACAATTGACTTTCCTTCACAAAGTCAACAATTGTTGCCTCTGAATAAATTAGGAACAAGCTTCCAAGGCTGTGACAGGGATCAAAAGTAGTGACTAAACAACTGAGAAGCATTTGCTTTTCTATAATAACTCTTGAGGAAAGAGCTAAATCCAGACTATTCAAACAAAAGAATAAACCCGAATACTGGTT
Source organism: Aptenodytes patagonicus (assembly GCF_965638725.1). NCBI lineage: Eukaryota > Metazoa > Chordata > Aves > Sphenisciformes > Spheniscidae > Aptenodytes > Aptenodytes patagonicus. The sequence continues at coordinate 193,999,938 of NC_134949.1, read as the reverse complement.
ACAACAGTATATTACATTTTTCCGCTGGTGGGAACTCACACAGTTATTATTCTAGAGACTCTTTCCCCACTAGGTTTCATCATTTCTCTATTAGATTGAAAGGTAACACTATAAATCAAAAGTGCTGTGAGTTGGTATTTCCGAAAAAGGTAGTGGTGGCTGCTCACAAGCTGTGCACTAGTGTGCTCCATAGCAACGTGTAGGTTTGCAACACCATGTGAAGTAGCTTGGCGTGCCTTATCTTCTTCTCACAGCCATATATGTATACTAGGAGGGTTACCTACTGTGCGGGATGTGTACGTGATCGTGGTCCCTCAATCCTTACTTGGACAGAACTACAATTAGCTCTACTTAGGGTTTCCTTCTTGGTCTTGTGGCCAAGAGAGCTACATGGCTACATGTGATAGTAGCTGTATCAGCTAAGCAGTGATGTGCAGTGTCTGCTAAAAGAAGTTCCCTTGCTTGAAAGTAGCCATTAGAATATTTCTTCTGTTCCCTCACTCTAATGTTTACAAATCTTAGCTTGTTTTTAGCTAGCTAAGGAGAAGAGGAGGAAAAAGCCTCAGTTCAAATAATAGCAAGGGGATTCTTTTCAGTACAATAGTAAAGATACCAAAAGCCATCCTGTTTTCCAGGTGCTCTTCTGTTTCTGTCACCTATGATATCTACACCAAACATGGTGTCATCAGTCAGCAACAGCGTGGTGGGTTCATGCATATTTAGCAATTTGCAAATTATGCATGTGGAGCTCTTTGCATAGCTGTTTCTTTGTCTTTCTGCTTTTCTTCCTTCACTAATGATTCAAAATGCTTACATGCCTAGCATCAGAGGTCTGTATTCTATGCTTGCCGTTTGCCTTTGTACACCAATTAGGTCTTTGTAATTTAAATGATGTTTTATTTGCTGATTTGGAAGCATCCTCATTGGTAGAATGAGGTTTTCTTCATCCTGCAACTGTTCTTTGATATAATGATTTATTAAGGTACTAGGAGAAATATTGATCCTGCTAATAGCTTCTGCCTTGCCACAGAATGCCTTACATTTTACTCACTGAAAGGGCCATATTCCTTTTCTCGTCATCTGATTGACCATAAATGCTTTGGCCTTTCCCCAGCAATTATCACACTTACCAAAGCAATGGGTAAATGTCAAGTATTTATAGACTAATTAGAGAAGTCAACATGTCCAAATTATGTACTTTACATAGTACAAAGAGTCATTGGACAGCGCTTTGAAATTAGGGAGTGGTTCCATACTGTTCAAAAACAAATTAGCAAATTCAGAGGAGTTACGTGTCTACTATCGATTAGGGCTGCCTTTCTGGGAATTACTATGTGGAGCTATGTGCTGGGCCTGCGATTTATTAATGGCATTTATGCTTACATTTCATTGGTATTTCCCACTGTGTTCTCCTTCGTCTATCCTAACCTCCTCTTTCTTGAGAAAGCTTTCTAATATTAATGCCTGCGAGGTGGTGGTGAAGGCATCAATTTTGTAACCCACCTAGAGCTGATTCCTTTTGTAGTTTTTATTATCTACCTTGGAAAGTGCGTTATTCCTATGGTAGCCAGCAATGCTGAAAGGGAATAAAGGACAGCTGCATGGAAAATACAGTCAAGGCTTTAAAGGGACACAGTTTTGTTCACCGAAGAGAAGCCAAATGGAGGTGGAGATGTCCAGATCGCCTGCAGACCAGATCACTGGTGTCTCCAGTGGGCTTTTTAAAGTTGTGGACACAGCATTGTGGGCAACAGTTTCCTCTATTTCATCTGTCTTAATTTCCCTTCCTGTGCCCTTCCAGGCACAAAGTCTCAGTCTGGGCTATGGCAAACCTAAGTCATTTGCTTAATGCTAATTTAAAGGAAATTCTTGTTCATAAGACTGGGGCACTCACTGCTTCAAAGTATTGTTTAGTCAATATCTTGACTGTCTAGATTCAGATAAGGTTGGGGTTTCCATAGATTTGTGTTCCAGAGTTATAACAGTTAGTGAAAACACATTAGTAGAGGTATGTTAATTTTTATGCTTCACGGTTGGAGCTAATTTCAGACTACTTAGGGGTCAGAAAGACTTTGCTTGTGGAGGGAAGATTATCAGGAATTGTTTTTTGTAGTCCTTTGAAAAATTTCCTCCACCAAAGACTGTTGAAGACAGGACACAGAACAAGTTTTGCTGCTGTTCAGAAACGTCCCTTGCTCCTGTGCAATCACATACCCCCAAAACTCTGGCCAGAAAGCACAGAGGAGGAGAGTATTAATGTTGCCTTGCATTGAGATCTGTATCTCTAATTATGCTAATATTAGTCTGTTCAAAATTTGTTTTTAGTTAACATTTGGTACTTGTGTTTTATTTTCCTCAGTGTAAGCACTGTTGCTAATGAAGCTGTCACATAGGTGAGATGACTTTCGTCACCCACATCTGAGCTAGTCACCCTGCATAGTCAATGGAGACAAGCAGGCATTTCTAGGACAGGAATCATCTCAGCTTTAAATAGACATGCAAAATAAATCAGATTCATCGCACCCTAAAAGTGTTTCCTACTGTTAACAGTGAAGGGAGCTGGGAGTGACTAGCTCAGAGGGAGGTGTCCACAGTTCAGTGAGATGAACCTGTGATGATGTGGTAGGTGGAATGAATTACCCCCTCTAAGTCCCCAAAGGAGGAAGGATGCTGCTGAGAAAGCCTAGATAACATGCTCAAATTCAATCCCAATTTTTTAGATTATCTAAGTTAGCTGAGGTCTACCCTACATGTCCAATGTTCTGGGTTACTGCTGGTCTGGATCTGATTTGAGTGTAGGAGATGGAACTTTCACAGATGTAGACCTGTACGGCTCCACTAATGCCAGCGGAGCTCTGCTAACTACATCGGCGCAGGATCTGACCAGCAGAAAGGTAATTCTCTACCTGAATTACAGTAGCAGCCAGGGGGTGAGTAATACCTTCCTTTAAACAGGCCAACGTGATGCATGGGTTTGCCTTGTTCCAGCTACTGTAACTTGCTGTAACAGTGGCAGAAAAACAGCCTCCGACAAGGGAAAGGGGGGGCCCTTTTGCAGTAGCTGCAAATGGCTAGGTTGTACCCAGGGCATGGCTGTTCCTGGGGTGTTGTGGTCATATCACGGCGGCCCGTATGAGGCGAACAGAAAGGACCCCACCCCGTGGTCAGTGTTGTCAATAGATGCCCTTAAGTAATTTCTCTACGGCAACGTATCTTCATCTCCAAATGTTAATTAATAATTGATCTTGTTATGTATGTAGAAGACTCTCTATAATTCAATTCTCTATGTCTCATAAATGATTCTGCCTTGTCAGATTTTATGGTGAAATAGTAGATCCCAAATTAGCATAATGTAACAACCAGATCGCATATATAGCTTTGATCTGCAAACACTTTTGCCCATGAATAATTTTAGTTATTACAACTGAACTCACTGGGACTCACATATGCTTTTGTGGGATGAGAGCCGCAATGTTTATTGAATTAATTTCTTTCATACACTACATGTGTTGAAATGAAACTAATTTATCTGACACGTATCTAGGCATTTCTCAGCATATATTATGTAATTGATTTTTTTTAAGTGTAGTTCTAGTGAATTAGAGGCCTAGCTAATATTTCCAGTAGATATTTAGATAAAACTGAATCAGAGTTCATGTTATGAGATAGAATTTTACTTTATAGATGTGTATGTGCTAATATATGTATTATAGTATTTAACATAGTATATTGTATAGATAAGCAATTATACATATCTATGCATAGGCATATACAGATAGATATGCGTGCATATATATATGTATATGTAAGTGCATGTAAGACACTCTCTCCATATATATGTTGCATACATATACATTCTATGCATTTGAAAATACAGACAATTGCTATATTACTAAATATATGTAAATCCAGGTATACCCACACTAGTCTAACTCAAACCCATCTATCTTTACTTTCAAATAAACAATCTGATTCTGTTTCTGGAGTTTAAAATAGATCATTCCCCTCATGGGGACCAGCATGCTGTGTAACTCTGTGAAGAAAGAAACTCATAAGATTCAGTTTTAATGCTCATCTGGTGTCTCAGTGCGGACAAATGTCATCTGCTTTGTGTCCGTGCGTTGTGAAGCTGAAGAAATGTTGCACTTTGTAACGACACTGTGCTTATATATTGTTTTGCTGAAAAGAGGGAATGAAGGGAAGGTAAGAACCTTGCCGATAGCCTGTAAATTTAAAAATAGAAAATAAAAAGTTATCTGATATTTTTGGGTTTGCATGAAGCAATAAGGAAATATACTGAGCTTGCTCTGAGGATGTTGCTTAATGATATACAAATAATCACTCCGATTGCAGTGTTCGAAATGAGTGTGGTTTATGATCTAATGTCTAAAGATCGTTAACCAACATCTGCTATTTTCTGGAAACAGTGCTGAAAAAAGCCCCAAATATAAACTCCTTCAGTTAAATTGCCCTTTTTATATGCTGTAAGTAATGGGGAGAGAACCATAGGGAAGTCTGGATGTGCTGCTCGCATTCAGGTAAAATGAGATTGTTCTCTGTCGTTCAGAATTGACCTGGAGAGATTACTTGGCTTCCCTTGTAAAGGAAAAAGTGGTTGTTATGCTTACTTCTTTTATTTTAAATGGACTCAGGCAGCCATGAAGGCTTTTAGGCAGGACGTAGCACATTTGACCCGTGGGGCTGGCAGTGCTGGCTTTAATGCATTGCTCGCTGGCCCTAATCCCTGATAGTGTGGATCTCAGTTAGGGTGCTCGGCGTTCCCACCTGGAGCTGATTTCTGGTAGCCATGCTCACATGGTGGTGTGCTTCGATTCACAAGATGCCCGTTCATGTTGGCGCAAAGTACCGCTCGATGTGAATAACGCTGTATGGCGTTGGATCCTCCAGGAGGAATTCTGGACTTGAGATGTGCTGGTGTGTGGGTGTCAATCCCCTCACTTACCTGCCTGTGTTACTTGGCTAGTATTAGCACAGGAGTTAAGACAGATCAGATGTGTCTATAGACACTGCTGTGCTTATAGACCGAGCCTGTAATGTATAAACACCCTGTCCTCCAACCTCTGCTCATAAGATAACTTTATATTCACAGGCTTTTCCAATGAGCTTGTCAGGCTGCTTGTAAGAGGAACGCTTTTTAAGATTGGATCCCTTAAAAAAGATGACTGTAGATAAAAGTGCATCAGTGCACATTAGGGATGAAATTTTCAAAGCAAGGACATCCTGTTGAGTTCTGTCTTGCCATTGTTGGCTTCTATGTTCCTTCTTTCGTGTGAAATACAGTACAAACATCTCTGCCAGAGGCCTTTTATTTTGGGGTTGATCTGAATTTAAGGTCAACCGCTTAAAAATGAGATTAAACAAAGGTGATGAAATTATACTAAGTAAGTGAGCTGTTTCAATTAAATTTCTTTTTTTAAAAGGAAACAACCTACAAGGTGGCACTTACATTGTTATAGTGGCAAACAGCTAGCATTGCTGAATGTATTTCAACAAACACACATCTATAGGGCAAGATATGATCCCATTATTCCCCAATAAATGAAAGCAGTTTGGGATAGTTGATTCCTCAGTGAAACAACAAATTCTCTGGGTTTTCTTTACTGTGGGGCAAGAACATACTTAGGGCTGGTACCACGGCAGCTGATGAATGTCTGATTCTCACCCTAACTTTCCCTAACGAGGTTTATTTATGTCCCCAGTCTCTGCATGATCACCACTCATTTAATACTGTCATTCAGGAGTATGTGTGTTTAGAGTTTTTGCAGAGATGCTGGTAACATGTCAACAGGAGTTAGTGGAGCTCAGCAGCATTTGGTTGCATTTTTCAGTTCATCGTTTTGACTCTTGCAAGTGGTTTAACTCCTGGTGTACTCCAGTTCTGTAAAATGAGGCAAAACAATTACTGTCCAGCAAGCAGACTTAACCCCGATATGAATTTATTGGTGTTAGGGAGCTCCTTAAGAGTCATGGACAATGACACCATAGATGTGGAAAACAGTCTAAATGTTACTAATATTTATTTAAAAGAGAAACCTTTTCCAAGCCTTGTATTTTAAGTTTAAGAAGAGTATAGGTAAAAGCAATGTTTTAGTTTTATTAAGCTAAACTTGTACTTTATCATCCGTTGGAATAAAGTACTTCTCTTTGGATATAATAGAAGATGTCCCTGCATACATCAGGCTGGCCTCAGGTGTCATTTTCTTATAGGCAATTGAGAAATCTGCCTTCTTTTCCCTGTGATTCAGGATCTGCAATCCGAGGAGAAAAAGAGTTTTCAGAAAGAGAAATGACAGTTCCTTTAAGTTTATGTTAACATTATCACACCAACTGAAAAGGTCAGGAAATTCGAGATTGCCTGTAATGTTACAGGCTGTAATGCTGGCTCAGGTGAGTTAACCAGCCTGTGGAAGGTGGTGGACTTGTGCTGACTTATCACGTACAGCCCTGGGGCTATGTATTTAACCATTCCTGGTTAATTAATACACTAAAATTTCATTTTTATGTATCTTTGGACATGTAGTCTGGGGAAATGTCGACTTGAGCATAGAGGGAGACTGGAATCTTCCCAGTGACTTGAAAAGTCGAGTATGAGCTGAGCTTCTCTGCCCGCCTGCTTTAGGTGGACAGGCAGGGCCAACTAGAGATGCCCAGACCACATACCCAGACCATCAAGACCTTTGTCTTCATAAATCTCTTGTTCTTCCCAAAGAGTTGGCTCATTAATTGGCCATTGTCCTTCTAGCTGAGCAGGACTAGATGAATTTCTCCATTAGAGGACTACAGAGCTGTATGCTGTGAGCTGTAATGTGAAAAACTTACTGTGCGGGAATGAAAAAAAAAGAAGTGCTAAATTAAAGATGCTTCTAACCTGACATAAATAACCACTGTTGCCAGTCACCACACCGTATCATGGATCAAAGTTGTTTTTTACTAACAAACATTTGGGCAAGCAGTTTTGAATTTGTACATGACATTGGAAACCACTCCTGTGTGGTTTGTTGTTTTTTTTTTCTTCTTTCTGAGGTTCTTATTTTGAATGCACTTAAAAGTCACCAATGTCATAAGCAAAATATTTCATTATTACATTAAAGGAAGAAAAGTGCCCTTGGCCTGTGGTCACATTGACCAAGATTTTATGGTGGAATTTTAAATCCCCTAACCATAGGGATTTGTAAATTGAAATATAGATGCAACCTTGAAATGTACAGTTTCAGCATTGTTGGGTGTGATAAATATGAGCCATAAAGTAAACCTGTGCTCTGGTTTACCAACCAGATTGGATCAAGCATCGTTGCTGAAGCTCCTTTGCCATTTTCTGTGTTTCTCTTCTCAGCATCTGGTTCTACAGATCACTTTTCTCCATTTCAAGGTTGTATTTTTTTCTGAGGCTGGGGTTAAGGAATTGTCACATCCCAAGGGGAATCTTTGTTTTTTATTTTTTAATCTATCTTGCTGTAGCTTTATTTCTGCAGCAAGTGGTTTCAGTAATCCATACTGATGAGTTGTCCCCTCTCCAGGTAGGGTTGACAGGTAGATTTACGAACCAGGAGAAGATAATCTGCTTCCACAAGAGGTCACTGGTACCAGTGCACATAGCAACTAGTTTCTGCCATGCTTCTCTAAAGGGCAAGTTTAGACAAGCCTCTCATCAAAAGGAGTAAAAAAGAAAAAGGAGTTCTTACTCTTTAGAAGATACCTACAAAGAAAAGGGGTAAAACAGATAAATGAGAGTGCTTTTAAGAACTTCTTTCCTTTCAGTAGTCAGGTAGACAGATGTCAGAAGTCAGAAGTCCGTTATTGCATTCCTGTCTGAGTTGGTACTTCACCGTTCTCTGCTGATGTGTGATGCTTGGCTGACGTTGCTTCAGAGTCTGTGTTTGAACGGCCGTGAGGATTGCTAGAGCTACAGATAGCATATCAGGAAGTTGTTAATTCATCTGTAAAGTAGAATCTGTATGAGTAATTAATATAATTTCTCCTGAAATCCATATGCCTGTCTGCCTATTGTTAAAGGAGGTTGCCACGGGGTGAAATTTTAGGACACTCCTCTCCTGGTTTCTGTGGGTGCAGGCAGCAAAGGTTCCTGGTGTCAGGGGACAAATCTCCCTTTTAATTTTTCAGTCTGCCTGAAAACCACCTTTGGAGAGAGGCAACTCCATTAACAGGAATTAATGGAGCCCTTTCTGTAGGCAGGGGTCTGCCCGGAGTGCTGGTGTTTGTAATAATCAGGACATTTCATGAGCATGTTATTTCTGTGTTCCTAGAGCTTTACTTCGAAGCTGATTGTCTCAGGGTGCATGTAGCTCCCCAGCACACTCAAAAATACCAAAAGGTTTTTGTCTTGTTTTGGCATCCTGTCTGTGTGCAGCTCCTAGTCCCCCAAGGATAAACAGAGGAAAGCTTTTCTCTGCTATCTGGTGATAATTTTCTAAAGGTCAATGTTGTCATCCCTTTTACAGCAAATCTTACCTGTCAACTGCTGCCCAAAATGGCTAGAAGATATTTCTTTGCATTTCACTTGCAGTGGGGCTTTCCATGTGCAGCACCGGCTAAGCCTTTTTGCGTTCAGAAGTCCTTTGTGCTATTTTTTTTTTTTTTAACAATGTTCTGCCTTTAAAATCATCATCTCCCTCATTCCTTCCCTGCCATTCACACCAGTTCCAAAATCCGTGGAATGTATAGCACAGATTCCCAACATAATGCTTTAATTGCTGATACAGATTTTTTTTCCCCCTCTCTTTTCTTTTTCCTGGAAGAAGAACAAATTTAAGATTCATGCGAGGTAAAGAGACTGTAACTCCCAACGGCGTTGTTTTATCTCTTAACATTTAGAGGTGACTTTTAGAGCTGTTCAGTGTGAGGAATGAGTTTCTTGTCAAAGAAAATTCTCATTGCCATCAGTTTTGACATGTATTTACTGGGTTCTAGAAGGACTTTGTCTCCTCCTGCACCCCCATTCAGCACTGTCCAGTGATGGGGACGGTCTTGTACCGCCTGACATAATCACAGCTGCCCAGTCCTCTTGGCCAGACGGGAGCTGCATTCACCTCTCAATTTGTTAGAAACAGATGTTTGCCTCAGAGGAAAGGAAAAGGGGATGGAAAAACATAGCAGCTGCCATGAAATTTCCATTGTGGAAAGATGTGTATAATCCAGGGTGGGATTTCTGGTCACAACCTGCGAGTAAATGCCTGTCCTGGGAACTCTGGCTAATTTGTGCTTAGGTGCTCACCACTCACCTGAGATGGGTGATGGCAAGTGGCAGGTTGCAGACTTCAACAAAAGCTTCTTCACAAAAATCTTCAACTGAAATCAGTAATTTCACCCCACTGCAGATTCCTTTGGTTCCCTTCTAATTACCAGGCTTTTGTGGGATACGAATACTGCTTCTTGCCCAGCTGTAATCATATGCCAGTGTTTGGGCTAGAAGAAGGAACAAAATAAAAAAAAAGGAACATTTTAATTTGGATTAAATAGACATTTATCTCCTCAAACTGGTCAGAGAGAAATTAATTGTTTTATTCTTCTGATCTACTAATTACATGTAGAGGCAAGCCCATGTAAGCTTTTCCTACATGCTCTATCATTAAAGAATGGATTACGTCTGAATTAAATTACTGTATTTCCATCAAAAGTCTCAGTGGGTCAGGGTAGTTGGCAAGATTTATAGGCTAAAAAGAAGGAGGTCAATGGATGTCAGTGGTTAAGAAATATATTGTTCTGCTGGGGAAGTTATCTTTTCCTGAGAGACTGAATTGCTCTTTTTCTCATTCTTAGCATCTCTTCACACGCTTGCACTGCATGGACATTAATTCTAAACTCCTGTAGTTTCTTGTCAGTTCTTACCCTTTCAACCACCAAGAAACATCGTGTCAAGTGCATGCGTTCCAAGTCCCTGCCTCAGACAGGGAAGCATAAGAGATCATGATGGCAATGCTTAATTTTCCAGCATGATATCTATTCTTAGTCCTGTTTTGTCTACAGTGGTAGGGCTTTGTGTGTGCTGGCGGTGACTACAGACACAATTGCTTTCTCACTGCTATAACTATAACAACTGTCTCCTGCCTCTTCCTCTGGCTACGTAGAAAAGCAGATGAGAGTGGAAAAGTGAGAAAAAACTTGACAAAAAAATTGTTTCTTGAAGGTGAGATTCGCGGGCAGAAAAGGCAGTAGATGTCACCTTTGGGTCAGCAGCACAGAACAGTGATTTAAGAAAGAGGGAACAACTCTATTATTGTTTTAAAAAGTGTCAGACAACTTAGGACATGCAGTTGTTTTTCTACCCTATCATGAGGTCTTTTCCCAAATTTTGATTTCATAATTAGAAAATATATGTAATTATGACACAATCTGAAAAGCTTCAGTAAACACAGAAAATTGCAGGTGTCAGGTTACCTTATCCCCTTTTCCAGGTAGAGAAAGCGGATCCGTGCAAAAGAGAAAAAATTGCAGGCACATGAAATGTAAATGGCCACTTAACAAAAATTAAATACATAAATACCTAAATTTCTGCTGGTTTCTAATCAACCATCTGTTTAGGCAGCATACAAAGGAAAAGCAGGAAATCATAAGCACCATTTGAGACTCGCTTCTCTAAGCCATATTAGTTGCGTTATTACCGTAATTAACACGTTCTCTAATAGAACTGAATACACCAGAGATTGCCCCAGGTTCTGGGCTTTGGGACAAATGACTTCTCTGTATGAAAGCCAGCAGAAAGGCAGAGGTTTCTCTTGCAGTCTCAGGGGCGTCAGCATTCCCAGTGACTGGGCGAGGAGCTCTTGCAGGTCTGGAGCGGAGCCAAGGTTTTACGAGAGGAGCCACACATCCCTCCCTTGGTGCAGTCCTGACCTGTTCTTCTACCGCACAGCAGTCCAGGAGATGCAGAGCTGGTTTCTATGTCAGCAACGCAGGTGTACTAGTCACCTAAGGGGACATAATAATACTACTACTAATAATAATGAAGCACATGCGCCAAGCAAGCAAACAAATTTTACTTGACCAAAACTCAGCAGACCTTTAGGAGGACCCACCAGCCTCTCCCCACCTGCGTGCAATTTGCTCTTGAGACTCGCCAATTTTCCAGCCTGGCAGCTCTGTGCAGAAAATCCCAGCGAGACTTTGGTGACTTGCACAGTTCCATCAGATTTTACTGAATAGTTATTTACAGAGAGAGTGAATGAGTGAATAGCTGCCAGACAATTTGTAATGTGTGTTGCTGTAAAGCAGAAGATAAGACGGCATTTCCTATCATAATCTACTAACTCAGGCATGTGTAATCTTGCCGTGTTTTTTCCTGGTGCATGGAGCACTTCGTGGGAGAGGATGGAGAGATGGCTGAGAACACTGTTCTGACCTTGAATTTGCAGCTATACATTTATTTGAACTTACGTTCTTCTCTGAATGCTGTTTTTCCACGTGAGCGGTTGCTGTCACAAGGATGGGAGAGGCAGAAGGCTGCATGACTGTGAATAGACGATGAAAGGTTCTCTGTTATTATGTTGTCCACATCTTTGGGAATCCTGCTGGTGGGAAATCTCTCTGGATCCCAGATGTCTGCCTGCCCAGGCTGAACCACACACAACAATCTGGAGAGGGGAAAAGGAAGGGATTTATGTAGAATCACAGGAACTGACACGTAATTTGGGTGTCCTTGAGTTCTGTCCTGACTGTAAAAGTGGCTGAGAAAAAGGGTGAAGAAAGTCAGAAAGGAACTAAGAAATTTCCCTTTAGCTTTCATCGTAAACCCTGGAAGAATGAGGTTTTTTATATTCCTGTTTCAAAATTTGTTGTAATCCTATAATCTTCACAGTCTCATTCTCTCATACATACAGAATCACAAAATCACAGAATCACAGAAGGGTGGAGGCTGGAAGCACCTCTGGAGATCATCTAATCCAAACCCCCTACTCAAAGCAGAGCTGCGTCCAGTCAGGTTTTTAGTATCTCCAAGGATGGAGACTCCATAACCTCTCTGAGCAACCTGTGCCAGTGTTCTATCACCCACGCACTAAAAAAGGGTTTTTTTGTTCAGGTGGAATTCCCTGTATTTCAGTCTGTGCTCATTGTCTCTTGTCCTGTTCCTGGGTGCCACTGAGAAGAGTCTGGCTCCGTTTTCTTTACCTGCCTCAGGTATTTATCCACATGGATAAGATCCCCCTGAGGCTTCTCTTCTCCAGGCTGAAAAGTCCCAGCTCTCTCAGCCTCTCCTCAGAAGCTAGATGCTCCAGTCCCTTCATCATCTTTGTGCCCCTTCTCTGGACTCACTCCAGTAAGTCCATGTCTCTTTCTCACTGGGGAGCCCAGCACTGGACATGGACAGATACACTAGACACGTAACAGTTGGACACTTCAGACTTACCTATCTAAAGCATTTTTTAATCTTTTCATCTTAATTCTGTATGATGGAGGTTTACATTGACCTGTCCAGACTGGTATGGAGACAGACACATGGGAAGGGACCTCTTGAGGATCTAGTCCAATGCTTCAATCAAAGCAGGGCCAGCCTCTAAGTTAGTTCAGGTCCCTCAGGGCAATGTCCCATTGAATTCTGAAACTCTCCAAGGATGGTGATGCCACAGCCCTTCTGGGCCCTTGTGCCAGTGCTGCATCACTCTCGTCAGAGAGAAAATTTTCTGTGTGTCTAGCTGGAATTCCCCTTGGTACAACTTGTGATTGCTGGCTTTCGTCCTTTCACTGTGGACCCCAAGAAGGGTCTGGCTTCACCCTTGCTCTAACGCAGATCCTTCAACCTCTCCTCACATGCCATGTACTCCACCTCCTACTGTCATAGTTGCTTTCCACTGGACTCACTCCAGTTTGCCAACATCTTTCTTGTACTGGGAGGCTCAAAGCTGGACACATCATCCCAGATGTGGCCTCATGAGGACTGAGCAGAGTGAAGTAACCACTTTCCTTGCTCTGAAAGCCGACCCACTTAATGCTGAGCCACATAATGTGTGCTGGCACTTCCACTGTGTCCTCCAGTATGTATTGCTTGGAATTTACTAGCATCAACATTTATTTTTTTATTATGTTACCTTAGTTTAGGTCTCTCTAAAGTTTCTTACAAACATCTCAGATGATAAACATAAGTTATCCGCAACTTTCATTATCTTGCAGTCCTCACCATACACATGCTTTCCTGTTCTGCCATATATTTATGGAATGTCATAAGACAGGAGGAAATCTCAAAAATCTGTTAACTTTTTTTGTTGTAAAGTGGAAGCTAGCAATTAAACATTATTCTTTTTTCTATCTCCTGCTCATTTTTCATCTATGACATTATGCTTCCCTCATCCATGGCTGATTAGTTTCTCTATTAGCTTCTTGTATGACAACTCATCAGAGACCTGTTGGAGGTTGTCTGCTGCGTTATTGTAGGATCTCAGGCATAGACAAGGAAAAGATGCTGGTAGATGCTGCACAAACAGAGAATGAAAAGTTGGTAACCACCTGAAAGACCTCACAAAAGAGCTCCATTTTGAGACTAAATGTTGTGGGTCAGCATACCTCCTGGTTGCTTTGGGAAGAGACTTCATGTGGTGTTGCTGGAAATTTCTGATGTTATGGCATCTCCTTTCTTGTAAAATTAACCTTAACAAAAGGATGTCACAGACAGCCACCTGATCCCACCTGCAGCATAACTGTTGGTAAGACTTTTTTTGGCCAGAAGGTACTTCTGAAGAGAGGTTGAGGGGCTGGAACAAAGTAGCATTACAGTTTTACAGAGACTTTCTCACAAACGTGGCGAAGAGTCAAGAGACGCTACAAAGACACCTAATTGCAAAGTTGGCAAGTGATGAGTGGAAGCAGGGACTATGGACTGTTTGGGTGTGCGAGTTGACCTTTTGGTGCTGAATAAAATGAGCAATAAGGTGGAAGAGTCCTTGAAAGTTGATTGTTTGATATGACAGGGAAAAGGAGCTAGGAAGATGAGCAAAAAGAAAACCAAGTGTGAGGCTAGGGAATGATCTCTGCAGCAGCATTGTGGATCAATACACCATCAGGGCACGACTGAGTTTGTCAGTGGCCAGGAAAAGGATGTTGCAGTAATTGAGACATGAGGTGATGAGAGCCTAGATAAGAATTTAATAGCATGGCTGGGAGTGAGAGGTGCGCCTGAGAGATGTTAATTGGAAGGAATCTGCAAAATCCTGGGTACGTCCACAGAGCAGGCAGGGCTCTGAGTGCAGCTCATGGGGGCCAGCCTGCAGAAGGCTCACTCCAGACAGGTCAGCAACCAGAAGCAGTGAAGATGTGGTGATGTGGGCTTTGATGTGGGCTAGCTGTACGCAAATGGGCTATTATGAGTTCAGGTGCTGCCACCACTGGATTTCACTATTCCTTTGCTTGTGTGCTCCACATTTCTTTGGGGGGAAAAAAATTGCTTCTAAAACTCTAATAAATTGTTCCTTTCTATTTTTTTTTTCCCTCTGGGCTCTTTGGCCCATGTGCACATGAATAGATGGAGTTTCCCGTTTCTAGGATTTGGCAGCTTCTCAGATCTCATTGTTTCCTGCAGATTCCCTTTCTTTCTCTTGATACTGAAGTCATGAGCGTGGCACTGGTAGATACTGAAGAAAACTGAAAAATTAGGGATGTTTTCAAATTCTGGAAGAAAACAAAATTTGGCCAGTTGAAGAACTGTGCACAGGAAATTAAAAAGCAAAACCCAAACAACGTCATCTCCCCAAGGAAAGCAATAAAATCAACCAAAAGTACTGCCAAAGGTGGAAAAACTGATCATAGTCCTGTAGGACGTTAGTCTGGGAGGCGGGGGGGAAGCAGTACAGTATAACATAGTCACTATTTCCCAGTAGCTGTAACTTAGCTCCAAGTCTTCTTTTCAAGTCACTTATCTCACTAAAACTTGTCACATGCCCTTTCCTGATGCCCATTCATTGCATTTTCGTATGAGCGGCACAGTGCTTTGAGGGGAGGCACAAGCCTACTCGCATTGGAAGCGGGAGTCCTGCAAATGACTTTTAAGTCATTTGGCTTCAAGGTGCACAAGGACTGAGCTTTACCCGCCACGCCAGCTGAAATCATGATCCTCCTCTAACAGGGAAAAGCTACGTCTGTTAAGGAACAAATGCTGCCTTAAAACAGATCATAAATATGGCCATGAGGTTAATATTTGTTTTTATTTACAGTGGCATAGGAATGAGTCTGTTTTACATTCTTGCGCACATGTGACACGTGTAAACAAAGGTAGAAACTTTAGAAATGTGAGTAAGACAGTGGATTACTCATAGGGAAAAATCACCATTTAGAAATTCTTTGTTACATCTGCCATGGATTATTTTTCAAAGAAAGAAGTCTGAAAACTTTGAATTAACCTTGGTGCTTTAAGTACAGCTTCTAGGGAGCCGTAATAAAGCTTGTGCTCTAATACCTTTCAAAGTGAGCAAGTAGAAAAAAATCAGGGGGAGCAGAGGGATGCAGCAGCGCGAGAAATGTCGCCCGCGACATTTAAACTCATATTAATCTGCTGTGACACTACTAACATTTGTTGGTGACTTTGGGAGAGGATGTTGGCAGTGGTGGGTGGGATCACAGATGTCATCTGGTTTTAAGGCCTTGGATGAACCCGTTTCCCTGTTTTCATGGTGCTGACAGGGAGCTTTTTACTGTAGCAGAGAAATCCTGGTAACGAATAGTTTGTCAGGCTGTATGCTTTAGTCCACTGTGGGTGATGCGGTTCATATTTTGCATTACTGCTCAGCAACGTGTTAAAATCTTGTGCAGGGAAATTCCCTCTAATATGAGATGATAAGCGTATCCCTTGGCTGTTCAGTTCTTTAGCCGTGATCTGTTTCTGTGGTACAAGTACATGTAAGTGAAAACTAGACAGAGGCCACCAAATAGCCATCAAATAATTTTTCTCATTAATACCTACCGGAGTGTTTGTCCTATAAGAAACTCACAACTGAAGCCATTTCTTATCCCTGAGCTATGCATTCCACAGGGGTGATGCAATTTCAGCTGATAACGTGAATGGATTATAATGAAATTTGAATGTAGCCAATGCAGGGCTTTCTGCTTTAAAAGCAAAGACACCCCAACTCTTTTTGGGGGTAGTGTTTTAGGAGGAAGGTGTTTGGCGTTTCTACATTTCTTTTTTACATTTCTTTTTTGCCCTGCAGTTCTGAAACTTTGGCAAGAGATGTGGACTTCACTCCCAACCTTGACATTTTCATTTTTTAAAGCTAAGACTCAGCAGCATTTGGTTTTGCCCTAAGTCTTAGAGAAAAAAGGAAACCCAAACCAAATACAGGATGAAGTCTGATAAATTCTTTGCAATGTATCATTCCAAATATAAAAGTCAGATGTCACCGACTGGGCTTATTTGTTTTAAACTCTGGCAGCTTTACATGTCAGGGAAAAATTAAATTTCATTCTGCTAGACTTCTCCATTTAGCAAGCTAGCAAAAACAAGTGTATATGTTGGCCTACACATGCACACATTTTGATGACTGGATTATGTCATTTATTTGCTATGCTACTCTTGGTAAAATGTGTATTTGTTGTACTGCTTTTGATATTTTGGTTGGGTTTGATATTTTGTTAACAGGAAAGAACACGAAGAGCGGGTAAAGCTCTTGGGTAAAGCACAGCATCCTCAGTCTGTTTGGGAAGTGATGTGCTGTCTCAGTTTTGAGTTGCTCTGGGGGAATTAATTGGTGTCTGCTGGAACCGAACCCGAAAGTATCTTTTAAATTACACCAGTGCATTGCCCGTCCTCTGCTAGCTGGAGTCCCGGCAGGACTTGGCATGGTAGGTCCATCCTGCTGTACCTCAAACACCAGTGCTGTGGGAATCTTCCCCAATGTGTCGCTGCAGGGCGGTCCGTCCTAAAGGTATCTGATCCCTGTTGCACTGCCCTCATGCCTTTAGTTAGTGTAAAGAAGCCAGAAACAGAGTAAGAATCTGATGTAGGTCTCTTCTGAGAAACACAAATAGTTTTTCACACCTCTTCCCCCTCTGTCCACCTCTCTTTTGGGATCCACCGTAAGGATAGAAAGCTGACTTCTCTCTCAGAGGAGTTGAACTCTTAAAAAAAGTTAACCCCATGCAGATACTCTGTATAAAGGTCATAGTACGTCCCTAGCTGAGGGACGTTTTCCAAGCTGAAGGAAACAAGTTTAAACATTAAAAGTCAAGCATGACTTAAACCAAACCAAAACAAAAACCACCTGCATCACCCAGAACACTGCCAGATTCCAGAGTCCTTATCTTTTGAGTCCACGCTCATGACCCAGCAAAATATGATAAATTATACTGAAGAATATAGAGCCCAGAAATTTCTCATTAATAATAACCCTGCGCTTTTATGTATTTATTTTAAACCTACTGGAATAGGTAGAAGCATCACAGGTTTCCTAAATACCCAGGTCTTCAACTGGTTTAATGCCTCGGTAAGGAAAGACTGGAGCCTGTACTCCATACTTTCAAAACAGAGATGAAATTTATGGGTAAAACTGTAACTGTGTTAACAAGGGCTCTAAACTGTGTTAACAAAGGCCATCTAGTCCCAGGTAGGCACATTAAAACCCTGAGGTGCAAGGGAATAGGGCTGGCAGAGTGGGATCCTTCCAGTGTGTTTAGAAATCTGTTATATTTTGATGCAATTTTTTTGAATGAATGAAAAGGTCAAGGATAATTGCTGCAGAAAAAGCCATTTATCATCATGCCTGGGCAATACAAGGGGTAACCTAAGGGTCCAGGTTTGCAGAATTGCCGCTCCTACATGCCAGACCCATCCAGGGTCTGCTCGCTGCATGCTTGGAGCCAGGACCATGCTGCTGTGCCCTGGTTCTGGTAGTGGCTTTAAAAAATTACATTCAGCAAGCTCCGCTCCCCACTGCCATCTCCTCTCCCAATAAAATCCTGTCGGCTTGGGCCTAGACAATATATCAATCAGTGAGACTTTCAAAGCAGGAATTGGCCATTATACAGCTGATTGCATAGAGCCTGAACGTGAACCCAGACACGGATCCTGCTGGCAAGCTTGAGTAACACAAGGTAAGACTTAGCAAAGTCTGGATCCTTGTGGTGTTACTGACCGGTTTTCCCCAAAATCCTGAGAACAGTTGTGTGATTGAAGGTACACAACCTAGCGTAGTAAGTACAGAGGTCCTGGTCTCCAGAAATGACTTGCGGCCGGGGAGGAAAACCAACGAAGAGCTGCATTTACCTCCTTGGTGACACGGCAGAGCGTGGACGGGCGAGGAGGTGAATTTGACACGATTGCAAAGAGCAAAGTGCCATCCCTGCCCGAAAGCACCCCAGCCTGCGTGAACGGTTGCATTTCCCTCTCCAGCACGTTACAGGGCAGAGGCATCGCCCCTGCTGGTGCAAGGCACACGATGGCAGGGATTGAGCTAATCGTAACATCTCTCCTGCCTCTGCTGTTCCTCCTCAGTCAGGTTTCATCTGTGTTTCCCCACACGCTTCAGCAGAGCTGAGGAGCTGCCCGCAAACCCCCAGCCCTGCTTGTGGTCTCGCATCCTCTAGGAATCCGACCACAATCCCAAATGTCCCCAAAACACTCTTCTGGATGAAGAAGGTGGTACAGTTTTGTCCCCTTTGCAGGCAGTTTGTATTTTTGGTAAGAATCCTTTTCTTTTAGCGTCTTTTTATTTTTTGCATTTATTCTCCCTCTCTTCTGTCTCCCTCATTCCTGCCTAAGCTGAAAGAAGCCACATTGTATCTGAATTCTACTCTGCAAAACATGGATTTGAAATTAGCAGAATGAGTTAGTCCATTCCCAGTTTATTAAAAACTGTTTTTCTGGGGCTGATAAGGGAACCAATTAAACACCATGAATTCTGTTTTCATAATAATGCTCAATGAGGCACTTCATAAATTGAAGATTCACCATGCAAAGAAAAAGTGATATATTGTGGTTTATTAAAATGAGTCCAGAATTCTTTAAAGAGTGGAGTAGTTAGTTACTTTTTTTTCCTCTTGTTTTGAAATTTGTCCTTAATTCTTGCTCCTCATTCAAGCAAACTTCCTGCAACAGCCAGGAGGCAGTTCAACAGCTGTTCCGTGGACTGAAAGCGATGGGATATTTGCTTGAGGACACGGCAGAAGAGGGTGAATTATATGCAGTGAACAAATAATTTATTAGGTTGGCCCCATTTCTTCTTTGTCATTTATCTGTGAACAGATCGCAATTTCGGCAGTGCTGTTTGTTTTTCAGAATTTGACACACGAAAACATAAATAAACAAATGTGACTGCTGAATTTCTCACGAACTTGAATCACTTATGCAACCAGATATTCAAAGCATATTGGTTTTGCTCTTTTAATTGGATATGTGCTACCAGTTTCAGTCTCCTGAAGCCTGAAGAGGCTTTAGTGACCTCTGGGATAAATTAATGTGCAAAAATCAAAATGTATTTTGTATAAGACTTCTGCAGAATCATTTTAGAATTCCAGCCACAGAATTATTTTTTAAAGATTTGGGGAATGGGAAGCAGACTGGAAAGAAATTAGCAAAACAGTCAAATTTATTTATCCGCTTTCAGACAAATGCGCGGAGAAAGTTGGTTATTCTGACAATTTTTATTAGGGGTTTAGCCAACTTAGTCAGCAGATATGATCGCAAGTGTAATGATCGTGCTTTACAGCAGTTTTAAAGTTAAAAACAACAGGGTTTTATTGATACTGTCTGTAAACAGTGTTATACTTTTCACTCACGTCTAAATGCCATGTGCATATTAAGTGCCTATTCTCCTAGCAATAAACATGGTTTAGTAAAATTTATATTTTGATGTGCGTGGAAGTAAATCAGCAGAAGATTGGATGAACTGAAATGTGTAAACTTTTCTAGCTGAAGGAACCAAATTACCAAAATGCAAAACTAGTTACCTGCTTCATTAAGAAGTATGAGTACGGACGACTTTTATGAAAAAAATGATGGGAAGCAATTGGCTAGAGAGTGATTGCAGGATATAGTCTCTGTACTAATTGGCTTGTTCAGGATGCACACAAAATCCGTTTTACCAATCATTTGTAGTTTTTGTAAATGATAATATTATGGCAATTAAAGGATGAATCATTTTTCCACGATGTTGCTATATTAACCTAAAGCGGTCATCTGGGTTTAATTCAGATCTGAGAAGAAACAATTTATTTAAAAATGTTACCTTTCTAGTCTCATTTCTTCGTCTGCGCTCCGAGTGCCTACCCTTTTGTCTGCTCTATATTGTGGGTTCTCATGCTCAGACTGCAGATCCTAAGGGTGTTCATATAAACAGATGTTCCTCATATCCTGTCTGGGTTATTTTTTTTTCCTTTCTTTATAGAGGTCGTAATTTCACTGTATGTAGCGCTGTAGACATTTTCATGGTAGAAAGCCACAGTGTCTTTCATAAATGCCGTTTCCCATGATGGACCAAAGAGCGTGCGGATCCCACGGTGATGGATGTTCATTTGAGACAGTCTGGGCAGCAACAGGAGGCAATGAATAAGTGAGATGCCGAGGTATTGCCTCATGTGGGAAGGATGTAGTTAACTTTAGGGGGAAAGAGGCTAAAATGTAAAAACAAACTTATTAAGACATATTTTACCCAGTAAGTTGGAGAGAGAAAAGTGAAATTCTCTCCTGTAAAGGTCTTTTCTTTACCCTGCGCTTCATCTATTTCACTTCGCATTTGCTGAGATTTCCTCTGCACACAGAGCAATTATTTCTCTCATGTCTACATGACTGACCGGTGGGACTTAGCTAAAAAAGGGTCTTCTCCTTGGCTTCATACCCTGAAGGTCTGCCGTGCAGGCTAGCACTGAAAAGATCTGTTTGTTAGCTGGGGGAAGAAGGGGTCTGCAAGCTCCAAATCAAGCGATCACTCATACTGAAGAGGAATCACAGAACTCTATCCTTGGAAATGGGCTGGGGATTGATAGATTTTTGGAGGTTTTTTTCCCTTACTCTTGGAGCAGGTAGAGGAATGATGGATTTTGTTTTAATCCAGTCCTGTAGGATGAGAGAAAATGAAGTTATGTTGAACTGGCTACAGAAAAAAAGCCTCTGAGTTTACTACAAATAGATAAAATGTTTCTCACAGTTTGTAAAAATTGCATTAAAAAATGAACTGAGACATGGAGACAGCATGACTTTTGTTTATAAATATTTGTATTTCATGCTGAGAATTCCTTCAGCTGTGTACATGCATTTAAAAATATCTGAAGATTAAAAAATCTGACTCCGACAAAGTGAATTCGATGGATTAAATGTTATCAGATTTTAATTCTTCTTGATGCAGGACAGAGTGGAAGTGCCCGCTGGGCAGCTGTTCACGCACAGCGTCCATGTCGTTCTTGAGCCCGATTCCCTCTGAACCTGTGCTCACAAGTTGACACTGCATTTTGCAAACCACTTATTAACACTTGCCTTTGTGGCCCTGGATGGGTGAGCCATACAGTGATCTAAACTGGCTGCAATCTGAACAAGTGTTTTTACGAGCCTATTTTAGTAATTCAAGGTTCTCAAATATAGCAGGGGGGGAAAAAAGGCATTAGCACTATATAATTTTTCTGAACTATTGACCAAAACCCATATTCTGATCTTCAGTCATGTGTCTTCACCCACTTTTCATGCATCCTCTCTCTTTCCTTTGTCCTTCTCCCCTTTCCCTGCCAAGCCGCCCCCAAGCATGGAGGGTCTCCTTCCTTCCCCCTTCTCCTCCCAGCTTGTCTCCATTTTCATGTTCTCATTCCTATGTTGTCCTCCTAAACGTGAATTATCTGCTCAAGTTCTGTTAATAGGACGCTACAGATACTAAGCAATATATACTATAATATATCCAGTGCTTTACACTGTATGTCAGGTGTTTGCAGGTAGCTGTTAAAATCTTACAGTTATCTGCTAAAACCAAACTCTTTGGAAAGTAGAATATTATTTTTTTTCCATCCCAAACATTCATTGCTTTCCATATCTTACCTCCACTGAAATAGATGGCAGTGCTTTCACTGGCTTTGATGGAGAGATGTCTGATTGCCTGCCTATTTTCAAATATGCCCAGAGGTCACAACAGGAGGCATTTTTCAGAAGGGTTCGGATTCCAGCCCGAGCCCCAAG
Organism: Aptenodytes patagonicus; assembly: GCF_965638725.1. Taxonomy (NCBI): domain Eukaryota; kingdom Metazoa; phylum Chordata; class Aves; order Sphenisciformes; family Spheniscidae; genus Aptenodytes; species Aptenodytes patagonicus. The sequence goes on along the minus strand of NC_134949.1, from coordinate 193,977,827 downwards.
CATGCACCAGAGGGTTTCAAAAGGATGCAGTGGAGAAGGTTAAGCTATCCAGAAATCCTCTCTATAAATATTGATGAGGGAGCTGTGGGGAGCTCTGCTGTGTTGAAAGATGCTACTTTCATTTGGAAAACGTAATGAGGAAGGAACTGAGCTCTTTCGAAAACCCATGTTTGTGAGTGCTGAGCACCTGAGAACATGACGCTGAGTAGTGAAATGCTTTATCAATATTGTGACGGGGATGAAGCCTCCATGGAAGGGGATGAGTATAGAGTGGAGGTACCTTTGTGCCTCTATGGTTTATTTTGGAGAATTTCCAGTCATTCTAACAAGCTCACCATCTCCTGGCATCTCTCAGTGTGCACTGACAATCTCCGTGCTTCAGCAAGATCAAGCCATTGGGGCCATAGCAGATCAGTAGTGGAGGCAGTGCTTCGTGCAGAGGGAACCTGGTGAGGATCCTTTGCAGCTGGCTAATGGCAGAGTGAGTTCAGGACCCACAAGAGGCATTATCTACAGTTGAATATTAAAATATTTGTGTCCGTGCAAGAGTTTGTCTTAACACTGTTGAATTATATCTTCAGCCTGAACTAGAGACATCTACTGCACTGAATATAAGGCCCTTGACTGTGTTGAGCAGCTTATCTGTATTTGTTCTCTTTGAAAATGTTTTGTTAGCAGAGTCACTTACTTCTGAGAGCTGAGCAATACCAGACAAACAAGCCGGTGTGCACATTTCTGGAGGAATAGCGATCCTCATTTGTACTTCTTAGACCTAAAGGGTTTGGTGGCCACTGACAAATTTCTGCAACAGCCTTCTGGAATCAGCAGGTGTGGTTATCCCTGTTTCTTGAGTAAGGAACTGGAAAAATTGTGAATTTCAAGTGACTTTCCAAGGCATAGACTTTCCAGGGCACCGTTTTGTCTGCCCTGTAATGTCTGGCTCACCCTTTGAATTGATGTGGCATTTATGTGACAGCATTATCAAAAGGCTCACATACTCAGAGAGAGCCTTGCAGTTGCAGCTACTCCACCCCCAGCAAGTGGTTCTTTCAAAACAGGCTTGCCTGGACTGGCATGCCAAAGCTGAAGGAACAACCGGGGCCTTCCAGAGCTGAGAAAATTATGTAGATTCATAATATATTTAGCTTACAATTAACACATGAAAACACAATGTATGTTCCTATTACTTGACACAAATGAGATGTCATGTGGAGGAAATAAACCTCTGACGAGTTTACGCTTTTTTTTATTTTGGATTTTCATTTCAGAAGACACTTTTCCTTTAAGGTTACAATACAAATTTTATTTTTTGATGTATCTTTGGGTTCAATCATTGTTTTCCTTTTTAACACACTTTGCCTGTTGCAAATCATATCTCAGTGATACCACGGTATTTGTCTTCTGAAGCTTGTCCCCAAAACGTGATTTTTTTTTTATGTCTTTATGTATATAATGGATTGTAAACTATCTCTCTTTTAAACTGTGCTGCTCATGACACATAGAGCAGCACTGCAGAGGAGGTGGAGATGGAAAACGCAGTGCCAGTGAGCTCCCTCCCCACTAAACATCATGCCTGTAGGTGACCCTCTCCATCCTTATCCTGCCTGGGAGCAGACGGTGCCAGCACAGGGACTGGACCTGTCCAGGGAGAGGACACAAGTCCAGCACGGCTCTGGTGAGGAAGAGGAGGTCAGGGGCACATTCCCACAGGTTTTAGTAAGGAGAAAATATGATCGTTGTGTGTGGCCTTTTCCACTTCTGGCTACTGTGTTGTTGTGGCAGTTTCATCCCAAATGTATTGGGTGTTCTCCCATTTTTTTGACACCTGCAAAGTGAAAAATGACTTTTCTCTTTTCTCCATTTTAGAGAAAAATTCAGAAAATGCCCTACACAAATAAATGTCAAAGATTAGACTCTTTTGAATCATTTTCAGTAATTTGCAGATTTGTGTCACGCAGTGGCTATTAAAGTCTGCGTTCAAAACATTTCTCCAGAGAACACTCTCAGGTTGTGATACGGTTAAACGCTAACTAAAAATTAAGAACATTTTGAATATCTGCTTCAGAAATTTAATTATGTCATGATTCAAAATTCGTAGGCTTCAGTATCTGTAAGAATGCTACTTAATTTCCTGCAAATGCTATTGGTCTTATGCTCCAATCAGCTGGAATATTTTATGCATAATCATGTGGTGCTCAGTGCCCATAATTAACAATTGTGTGTCAATTTGTCAAGCACCATAAAAGACAAATGGGAACGCAAACCGTACTCTCATTTTTCTATGGGTCAGCAAATATTTTTCATTATAAATCCCATTTTCCAGAGGACTTCCTGAGATTACTTTGGTATTTTAGTAATTTAAAAACAAACAGTAGCAGTTTGCAATTACATTTGTTCCTGACTGGAAACTCTTCTGGATACAGTATTGCAGTTTAACTTATGGTTTATAAATAAGAGAGCGCCACGTTCCTTCTGTAGGCTGTCAGAAATATCTGGCAGGTGGCTAAACTGTCCTTTTCGTTTTCGGGTAGATGCTGATCTGGTGAGCTGCCTCTGCTCCCAGTTTGTCACACGGGGCATTGTGAGGTGCTCAGCTCCTCAGAGGATCAGGACCTGCTCTGTTTATCTCATTGCAGCTGCTCTTTCTTTTCCCCCTTTCTCTTCCGTTTCTCAATTCATTCCCAGTGCTGATAACTATGTAAGTGAGGGCAGGACATGATCATCGCATTAATTTCTGAGTACCTTGACATTAAATCACAATCAGGCATCCGAAGGAGGATAATTGAAACTAACAAACAAACAAAATCCATCGATGGTTGCAGCAATCAGTTGCACATCCCCTGCCAGTGTAGTAGAGCTGTTGCCATCACATCAGTTTTCTTCAGCAGGTGAAAAATCCTTCCTAACCCCGTTGTGTGTAGCAAGAAATCAGACTTCAACAGAGGCAAGTATTGAAAGGGTTAAGACATTTAGTCTAATACAGTTCACTAGACAGTCGTATGTAAATATGAATGATAGAATATATGAAGGCTCTACAGACTGCCAGATTTCTATCCTGCCTGCTGAAGCTGCCCATCTCAATACAAATCTGTGGCTTCTGTGGGGAACAGGTTTGTAAGCAGAGTTTAGCAACTTGCTCATTCATTTTGTATACCCATCATCTTTTTCGGTCAGAAATCCCAGTACAGAAATGCTAGTTTAGAAGCAGGGGTTAGTTTTTCCTTATTTATAGTGGGTAATACTCCTATAGGACCTATACACAGAATAAGTGTAAACAAAAAAATCCCAAACCCTTGAAAATTATGAAACTGGAATAGTTTGTGGATTTTCTAGCATCGTGGGTTTTTGGTTTTCTTTTTTTCAATTTGTTTTTCTTACCTAGTGTTTATCGGTTATCCCATAAAACTTCAGTTACAGCTGTTGAAATTGCTGGACACCGGGCACAGTACCAAGACATGGAGACACTGACAGTTCTGCTTCCACAGACAAGACTAATATCTTGCTTATCCCGGCTGGTGACCCTGTATAACTACTTTTATATGCCTGTAGAGCAAAGAAAATACGGAAGAACCTATTTCAGTGGGGAAAAAATGTGGGAATTCTTTTGGCTACTCGACTGCCTTGAAAGTAGGGTGACGGAACTGAATTTAAGTCGTAACAGCTGAAGAGCAAGGGATCGGTGTGGCTAACCTGGGAAGCTGGGATTTGTTTGTGGAGTTTCTGTAGTACATTTAAATTTTTTGTATGATTTGTAGTCACTTGCTGAACCAGAAAGCAGATGCAACTGAAGGGGAGAGAGGATGTGGGCAAATTATTCTTGAATGAGGAATGGCGCACCCCAACCCTGTTTTGAAAGAACCACTTGCTGGGGATGAAGTAGCTGCAATTGCAAGGCTCTTTCTGAGTATATGAGCCTTTTGATAATACTGTCGCATAAATGCCATGTATTGGCTCACTCTGTGGATTTTTTTCTCACTGGGAACTGTACTAAAACTTCTAAGAGGTTTATGAAACTGCTATTAGACAGAAATATTTTTTCTAAATGGGATTAAGTCCAAGATTCAGTCTTTAAAGATTCCCTACATTCCTTAAACTATCACAGTCCATTTCCCATATGTCTATACCCACATTTATTTTCTTAACACTCTTCAAAATTATTGGTGAAAACTTGACTTTTCTTTTTGATCTCTTTTTTGATCTTTCTGGTGTACTTATCCCTTCTATTCCAAATGTCTTTGACTTCTTTATTCTCTTTTACTTCTCACGCAGAAATTAAATACTATTCCAACAGGGCACAGCAGAAGTAAAAACTGTGTATTTTGACGTGATGATATATCCCAGTGGATTTGACCCAACATTCAGAATAAATCCTTACTTCATGCTGGATGACTCATATCAGGAAACAACTTTTTGTAATGTATATGTTTTTGTGTAAATATTAAATGTCACCTCTGTATTTTAGATATCAGTTGTGTGTTTATGACAGAGCACTGCCCATAATACTATTCAATAGGCAATGTTGTCAGTGTAGTACTACAGTTGAGATTTAAACAATTTCTTCTTGAAAACTTCATTTGGAGCATCTCCCACTGCCGTTGTAATCACATATCTCTTTTTATGCTTCTGGTGATGGATCCATGGATTTGAGGTGGATCTTAGGAGAACTGTGCAGTTGCAGAGATTGAAAATAAGCTTCAGAGTCTACTAGTTCCAAGTTAGGCCAGGGTGGTAGCTGTGAAGTGCCATAAACATCTGACAGCAGGTCAGATGACCACATAGAGGTCTCATTCCAGCTCATACTGAAAGTAGACTTCATTATATAAAACACAAATAGTTATCAAAATCCTCTGAGACTATGTTTTTTTCTCCCTGTATTTAGAACAGGAAATGCTCTGACTTTGTCTTTGCCCAAGATTTAGGAAAGGACGTTAAAAACTAGGGCTTAGCATCTTCCCTTAGCAGGGAGATGAAAGAAGAACAGATTTGGGATATACGGCTTGAACCATCTCTTGGTGCATGGAGTTCAGGGACATACAGTCTCTTCATACAGGCTTCATTTTAGAAGTGTTTGAGGCCTTTTCCTTCCACTTTTCCCATTGGAAGGCTGATTCCAAACCCAGTTAATGGCTAGGAACTTTATTTGCGTTCCTAGCCTAAATATATTCATGAACAACCTTTATCCATTTGTTTTGTGACACCATTACCTTTTATCTTGAATAGTTCTTTATTAATTATTAATAGAGTATTAATTAATATTTAATAGAGAGCAAACATATCCTCCCTTACCTTTCCCCTTAGCTGTTCCTCTTCATTTTGCTAGACTAAACAATCTAAGCCCCTCTAATCTCCCTTCAAGAAAAAAAAGCTCTCTCCAAATGGATTTTTGCAGCCTTTTTCTACACCTGGTCCATTTTCATTTTATGATGACGATGGCCAAACTCCAGCTTGCAAAATGCACGTGGCTCATAAGCTCTTGCAATGTGTCTCTTTTGCTGATTATCCAGCAATAGTGCTGCTGCCTAAAATGCAAGAGAAGTGTCTTGCCAGCACTACAAGGTAAGAAAATAGAATTAATAGGCACAGGATCAATCTACAATGCCCTGATATGTGTGATGCTTCTTGTATGAAGCAGCAGCTTCCAGCTCTGCTGTGTATTCCCCTGTGCCGGCAGGAGCTCCGGACTGAGGATGCAGGAACAAGGTAGGACATGGTATTTCGGTGGGGAGATGTGCAATAGGAGGGAAGGAGGGAGGCTGATGAGGTTGAAGCAATATTTTGGAGACGTGTAGGGCACAAAATGTGAAGGTGAGGGGGATGCATCCTTTGGGCTGTGAACACTTTGCAATGGGCTTATAGACCGTTGCTCAGATGAAATGTTAATGTACCTAGTCTGGAGGCCAGCTGTCCTGCTAGCTTTGGCACCCTAGGATGTGTCTATATAGCAGACTGCAGTAACACCTGAGCTGTGTGAACTCACTAGCCGTGGCGCTGGGAGGCTGTTTTAGTGTGATAGTCTACCTGGGCTGATTAGCCCTTCTCACATAGCCAGGCTGCTCCCAGTGCCAAGGCTGGCTGCTATGGTCAGCCTGACCTTGGGTATCACAGCCAAGCGTTGTAGGCTTAGACGATGGGCATATAAACAGCAGAAAATTCTCCTAGAGTCTTGAATGTTTGTCAGGTACGTAAATATCTCAGATTATTTTCCTTAAATTATCCCTATGGGGATCATTTATGCAGCAGTTTTATAACTAGTTTCTGCATAAAATATAGTCCTGGTACTCAGGTTATCTTTTATGTAGTTAAACATTTTCTTGTTTGCATGCTAATCTAAACTCTTAATCACTGAATAACTTCAGCAGCTGTAGTGTGGTTTTCTTATGGTGCTTTGCTTTGGAAAAGAAAATGAATGTGTCTGCTTTTCTTAATCATAAATTCAGTCTCCTGTTTCTTTGTTATAATTCTTTTGATGTGAACAAAACTCCAAATCCATTTTTTTGTGAAATTTAAATAGCAAGTATATTTAAGAACTGCATATGTGTTAAAAATGAATCCTCTGCAACTGGATGCTTAGTAAAAGCTGGGGCAATGTCTGTGTTTAAAGAGTTCTTTCATTTTTCATGCTTTACTTTTGATTGTTCCTGAGATATCGTTTCCAGCCTTGAAATAAGGATTTGCTGTTCTGAAGTGGTAAAATGATCAATTCAGACTTCTCGTTTACTTTCTTAAGGGGCCTCTTTTTAATGTCTCATAGAAAAGTATAACCCTGGTAAAGGAGCCTGGATGACATAGGGAGCCTGGATGACATAGGATTTCCAGTTTGCTGGAGTATGTTGGGCTGTGCCAAAGTTTAGGATGTAAGTCTGTCTCGCTGAAGAATACCTCAAGTTATGGCAATGAAGAGTAGCACTTCTGTATAAGGCGCACCCATCCTGTAATGTGAGTGCTGCAGCAAATATCCAAGCGCTTAACAGGCAGCTACCATTATATCTGCATCTATGTATATGCTACATGTACAGCACTGCACGTTCCTGAGGCTTTGTCAGCCCAGATCTCCAAACTCTCGATTGCAACCTGCTTGCATGTGATTAGAGCTTCTAAACTGACCTGTGTTTAATTTACCACCATTTAAACTTTTTATGCTGTGATGACTGCCCTCACGGTTACGAATAGCTAGCTGCTTCTTGGCCAGAGAGCAGTGAGATACTTGCTCCTATAGACTGAGTATAGAAGCGTTACTATGCCTCAGCTCTTGCTTTGGGGTGCAAAGCAATTAGACCACTGACGCAGTGTGACTGTAAGCATTTGTTTGGACCCAAACCATTTCTTTTCACCTAGTCAATGGTAGGAGAGATGCTGAAGGTAAAATAATGGTAATTTTCTTATGCAGGCTACAACAAGCAGGGCAGGTGCCTTCCCCTGCAGAGGCTGTGCCCAAGGAATGCCTCAGGGTGTAAGGAAGGGACTTCACTGTAGCACGAGACACCTTTGGGACCCAAAACTGCTGCCACAGCAGCAGTTATAACGAAGTAGTAGTCCAAGACCCAAGTCAGGACAGGGTATCAACTGAGTGAGGGATTGGTGTATCCCAGAGGTAGATATAAAACCTGTCCTTAGGAACTAGCAAGGCTGAGTCTAATGGAGGGCATGACTTGGTCTTTTCTATGCTTATGGTTGAGCAAGATCTAAGCTCTGGTTGTTAATGTCACTTGTTTGATGCTACACATATCTTCCACAGCTGGCAAAGCCGCTGAGACATAGTATAGTGTGGCACCCATAATGCCACTTCAGAGTTACTTTCTATAATCTAACCGCACCTCTGAATTGTTTTTTTCCATCTTTTTCTCTTTTTTTTTTTCCCCTGTAAAGCTTTAAATTCCAGATTGAAAAAAAAATTGAAAGCTTCTGCTGTAGCAATACCTGGAATGATAATTGGATGAAATGAACAATGCACATTTATACTCATAGTCTGAAGCGTCCTAGTTTATGTGATGGATTAATCACCTTTTCCTTGTGAGTTATATCATCACTTCCAAAATAACAGCTTAGTTTACACAGAGCGGCTGAAGCCATAGACAGCTGCCTTATTAACTGCTTGTTCATAGCAACTCTACGAAACTAGAATTTTAGTTAGTGGTAATGGTTAAAGAAGGTGGCAAAAAAAACCCCAGGAGGCCCCAGTTTCCTTGAAATAGCCACTTTCATCAAGACGCTGTCATCATTTTTTAATTATGTTTTGCTGGTGTGTGTATGGGACTTGTTGAATGAAGTAATCATGTTCACAGTTAATCAGGACATATATGATTTCCCCCTCAAAAAGAGGGAAGCCAAATGGTGGCAGATGCAGATCTTATTTCAGCTGTGTCCTGTATTTAAAGGAAAAACAGCTGGGAGCAATAGTTATTATCATTAGTGACACCCTGCCAACATATGCAGTTTTTTGGCCTCCATTATAAATATGAAAAAATCACGGTTCACAAAATACAGAGACCAAATGTTTTTTATAATAACTCATCCCTGGCACCACATATCAATATTTTATTTGAAGTTGTAAATGAACACAGTATAAAACTGGATAATTTTAGATTAGGGTAGTTACCATGTGGGTTTCAAGGGGTGGGGGAAAACAGGACTTTTGCAGACTGATCCCAAATTCATCTTTGGTAGGAGAAAGAAATAGGAGAAGATCTGAAACAGGAAAGCTGTCCCAACTCTTTCCAAAAGGCCTTGTAAAGGTAAAAAAGAAAAAAAAAAAGAAAAAAAAGAAAAAAAAGGAGTAACTACTATTAAATGATTGTTTTTGTGAAAGTATTTGTTTGTGCTCTCTAAGGTGTAATAAATATTGTCCAAAAGGCAAAATGTGCAATTCTGTAAGACAGACTTAAAACACTACAATCAAATCCTCCAGCCTGCTGAGAATGTTAAACCTACCATAATTTAGAGTGTGTCATTAATAACTGACACGCTTTACTGACATATTTCTTTTTCCATCATGTATATAAAATTTTAATCAAATTGATCTTAGCATACTAAAAACATGATCATTTGCTAGGAAATTTCATTGGGAAGGAATAAATACATTGAAAAATTACTATTCCAAATGCTGAAAGACAACTTTAGACTTCCAGAAATTTATTTTCTGTGACATTTACGGTTTTCCATCATCTTCATGTAGAGCTGTGACGTGTAAACTCTTTTCCCAGAACAAATTTGGGTTATAAATCTAAGTCTCCAATATCGTGTTCCAGAGTAAATAAAAAGAAATCAAATTTCTGTTGAGTCAACCTCTTTTTTCTGTTCAGAGTCAACTCCTGATTTTTTATTTAGTGGACTAGTCCCATTGACTAGTGACTGAAAGACTAATAAAAATGCAGGAACAGCCACACTGGGTCAGATCAAAAGTCGGTCTAACCCAATACTCAGTCTTCAGCTCCGAAATTAGTGCCTAGGAAACAGTAAAAGAAGAGGGCAGGCAGGTATGGTTATTTCCAAAAAATACATTGTATTGCAGCACTTTGTTGCTCAAAGACTCGCTGAGCCAGAGGTGGTAGCCCTTGACAGGTTATCATTCCTGTGAATTGGTCCAGTCAGCTTTTCAGCTCATGTAAACTTCTAGCAGTTACAGCTTCCCGTGGCAAGGACTTGCACACAATTTGACGATGTGCTGTATGAAGAACCACATCTTTTTGCTAGTTCTGAAGCTACCACATGCTAGTTTCATGTGATATGCCCCAGTTCTTCTCTGTATCTTCAGACAAACCAGTTAGTTGTTCCTTTCCACCCTCTCCATTCCCCTAATGATTCTGTGAATGTCTGTCACATCCCATCCTCAGCCATCTCTTTCCCAGGCTGAAAAGCCCCTCTCTGCGTAGTTATTTTTACCTGGAAGCTGCTCCATGCCATTGGGTGTATTTGCCACCCTCCTAACAGTCTTATTAAATTTTACCATGTCTTTTTAGGGTGGAGAAACCAGGAGTTAAGGTTGAAATTTTTACAATGAGAGAATGATATTTGTTTGTTTTCTTTTCCTTTCCTAGTAATTTGATTTACTTTCATGACCACTGAGCTGAGCTGTTTGTAGGGCTGACTATTGTGACTGTGAGATCGCATCTGTGCCTGATAATAGTCTACGCAGACTTCATCACCCTGTGTACAAAGTCATGATTGTTGGCTTTGTCCACATGTGCAGCACTCTTAAATTTATCTGTCTTCATTTTTACCTGCTACTTTATTGCTTGGTCCCTGAGCCTCATAGAATGCATCTGTGTCAGTGGTGTAGGAGCAGGAGAGTGCTTTTGAAGCAAATCTGGTCATCTCCACTTGCTGTGCATTTGTACACACTGAAGATGATCTGAGAGCACATGGACTGGACTCCTTTCAGATGTAATTAAACCAAAAGATAAGCTCCAGAAGTGCAACTTCAGTGCCCCATCTGCAGACATTCAATCGATAGGGGCAAACTGGAACTAGTCCAAATTAAATACAAAAAAAAGCCCAAAACAATCCTGAAATGGGGGTCATGTGTGGTCTTCAGCAGCAACTGTTTCACCGTACAGATCTGCTCCTGTTGATCCTCACTTCTTCCTAGTTTTGACATGGCTTCAAGTCCTGTTGCAGTACTTCACCAGTTGCCCTCATCTTTACTATCCAGAGGAAATTAGTGTCATCTACAAGCTTTGTTACCATACTGGTTAATGCCTTTCAACTTCACTAATAAATATGTTCAATATTTGGGGTGGCCACACCACTCCCCTCTGAACATCATTGGTGAGCTCTTTTCATTATGAAAATTGATATGTACCTTGTGTTTCCTTTCTATAAGTCAAACTTGCATCCTTTTGAGGACTTAATTCTTACCCTGTAGGTGTTTGGATTTTTTGAGACCCTTTGGAAGAGAGATTTTGCTGAATTCCTGACTATATTAGCCAAATTTGCCTTATCCATATGTACAATAATTCCTTCAAGGACTGGCAACGTGATGGTAAAGTATGACTTCATCTTTACGGAAACTGTGTTGACTCTGTTAATTTTTATCCATGTGCCAGCTAAGTCAATTCTCTTTTACAGTCTTTACCAATTTGTCTCTTTTGGACATTAGGCTCTCTGGTCCATAGTTCCCAAGATCCCTTGTCAAATCCTTTAAAAAAATTTGCCTTACATTTTGCACAGTTCAGTCCTCTGGTACCAGAGTGGTCTTTAGCAAAGACTTACATGCTGCAATTAATAGTTGTACCACTTTATCTTTCATTGCCTTTTGAACTCATGGTTGAATACCACCTTCCAGTTACTGATCTTTCTGTCTATTTGCTCCATAATGCCTTTTACTGGCACGTCATTTGGGGGCAGATCCTTTGAATGCAGCGTCTAAAAATTTTGACTGGGAGAGCTTCCTGAAATTCCTCCACAGTGAGTGTAGATGAATAAAATGTGTATTAGTTTTTCTGCTCTTCTGAATGTTCCTTTTACACCCTGTTTGACTGTTGGCCTCGTCATCTGGAAATTATTTTATTTTCACAGGTTTCCAGTTCTCTGGCAATTAGACCAAGCAATTTTAATTCAGTTATCAAAGCAAATCATTGAACACCAGGTTGGAACGGACCTCAAGGATCATCTGGTCCAACCTTTCTTGGCAAAAGCACGGTCTAGACAAGATGGCCCAGCACCCTGTCCAGCTGAATCTTAAAAGTGTCCAATGTTGGGAATCCACCACTTCCCTGGGGAGATTATTCCAATGGCTGATTGTTCTCATTGTGAAAAATTTTCCCCTTGAGTCCAATTGGAATCTCCCCAGGATTAACTTGTACCCATTACCCCTTGTCTTATCCACATGACTCCTTGTGAAAAGGGAGTCTCCATCTTCTTTGTAGCCACCCTTTAAATACTGGAGCATGGTGATAAGGTCTCCCCTAAGCCGCCTTCTCTCAAGGCTGAACAAGCCCAGTTCTCTCAGCCTTTCCTCATATGGCAGGCTTCCCAGTCCTTTGATCATCTTTGTGGCCCTTCTCTGGACCCTCTCCAGCCTGTCCACATCTTTTTTGTACAACAGGGACCAAAACTGAACACAGTATTCCAGGTGTGGCCTGACAAGCGCTGAGTGGAGTGGGATAATGACTTCTTCATCTCTGCTGGTGATGCCCTTGTTGATGCAACCCAGCATCCTGTTGGCTTTCTTTGCTGCAGCACACGCTTCACTCATATTGAGCTGCTTGTCCACCAGGACCCCAGGTCCCTTTCCACAGAGCTGCTCCCCAGCTGGGTAGATCCCAGCCTGTGCTGCACTCCTGGATTATGTTTTCCCAGGTGGAAGACCTTACATTTGTCTTTGTTGAACTTCATAAGGATCTTGTTAGCCCTCTCTTCCAGCCTATCCAGGTCTTCCTGCAGGGTGGTTCTCCCTTCTGAAGTGGAACACTTTCAGTTGCTAATTTCTGGGAGACACCTTCAGCAGCTTGGATGTGATCCTCAGCTTCAACCATCAAGCACATTGCAGCAGAGAATATTTGGTAGAAAAGTGTGACTTTTGTTCCCCATGTCCTATTGCGTGGCAGCATTCATCTTCTGGCTCACATTAGAACAGCATGAAGGTTGTGGTTTGTGCTAGACATGCCCATGACCCCATGAATGCCCATGAGCCTTTGAAGCAGCTGAGACTACAAGGTACACGGGGAAATGTGTGTCCCCCTTCCCCTAAACACGTTAGTAACTTACAGTAGAAAAGGGGTTGTTAAAAAAAAAAATCTACTTCTTTTTAATGGCACATATTTTGTAGTTTTGGAGTCAAGATATTAGACCAACATCACTGAGTAGGGATGCATTTTCCTTGTAGATCTTCATGTATGTACCATTTCTTACCAGCTCTCTTCTATTACTGTGACTGATACTTTGAGTCTTTCTTAAAAAAGAATAATAAAAAAAATCTTGGCTGTTTCCTGTAGTTGTCCTGTGAATTTGAATACATGTGAAGAAGTATACTCAGGGTGAATGTTTCAGTGTCTGCTTTATATTATTCTTTTTCAATTAAAGAGAAGTTGCCAAAAGTAAGGAATGGAAGTACATGAGTTTGAGGGAATGGTATATCCTTGAAAATTGGCATAATCAATGGCTGATCTTCAACATTTGATTTAGTGGGAAAGAAAAACAGGGACTGGTCTTGAATGAATGAAATGTTGAGGAGTGATGAACAAGCTGGTGTAGTTAGAAATTGTCTCACTAACCTTGTGGTGACAGCAGTGATTATGATATAAAACCTTTTTAACTTGCAGGATTATCACATTTCTCAGTACTCTGTTTTTCTGTTTCAATAGGCAAAATTTCACTTATTGGTGCATTTGATGGGGGATCTGAAGAAACCAATTTTCTCTTCTTTTTAAGATGGAAACTAATCTTGCTGGACTACTATTTAAGAACTCTTGACAATGCTTATGTTTTCATTTTAGGAAATTGTTTTCATTACTTCAGTCTGCTCAACCAAAAACCTTCAGGCACTTTATTCAACTTTAGATATGCAAAGTAGGATAAACACATGAATTAATGCTGTGCAATGATTTACAATTAACTTAACCCTTTGTTTTGGTGTCTAGTTTTCTCCCATCTATCACACTTAGGATAGAAGTAGCCACGGTGAAGGAGTAAAAAAAGGAAAATAAAGTGCTCCCTCTTCCATGAAACTTCTGATTACTGTGAAGCTATAACTGGCCTCATAAACAGGATCTGTGATACAGTGATACAGTGCTCCTTGGTGTCTGCTCTGTTAAACTCTTTTAACTAATGATGTGAAGTCCACCTTGAGATTAGAGACAAACAATCTAGTCTGGAGAATCTTTCGGGCAGATATTTTTTGAATACTTAAAAGAAAATAAACCTAGTATTGGTATTATATTGAGTAACAACCTCTCCCTTGTCAAACGACAAACGTGTTTCACAACCACAATCTTCTTTGCAGTTGTTCTGCCAAAACTGCTAATAAATTAAATCCTTATTGTTAGGCATATTTATGACACATTTTGCTTCATTCCTGGGCTACGTGCCTTTTTTTTTAGTACAGTTACCGAATTAACATACTTCTGTTATATATTTATAAATCTTAACTATTATTAACTTCAAGTCACAGAATTAAGTGCTAACCCTGATTATTCTTTTATTGTGAGAATGGAATAAGTATTTGTGCATTTAGTTTACAAGATAACATCTGGTGCAGAGGGTGCCAAACAGCCAGCTATTCTGCAAATTGCGTGCCAGAAGATGACTTTTAAACCGAAGTCTGTGCTGCAAAGACAATGCTGCAATGCTTGGACAGAATTCAGAGGATGTGCACTGCAAGGGGACTGCCGCCGTGCTGTCAGCAGGCAGGAGGCATGCTCCCCCCACATCTCTCTTGCTGTATAAAAAGGGTTAGGCACCTGCTATTCTCTATGCTCTTCTTGTAGATATTGATGGAGTGGTTGAGACAGAACTCCACTGAGTCTTTGGCCCCTTCAAGTAACTACCACACTAGGGTGGTCGATGAGAGACACCTTGTCTGCTTAGTCCCTACTTGCATTAGGGGTAGCTCTAGCTCAGTATAGATCAGGGAAACTGCGCCTTTGTGTCTGCTGTTTTCCCCTCTCAGTCCACCACAGGGTGTTCAAGCATAGCCTTTGAGGCGCACCGGTCCCATCCACTGTTGGCGTGGGGCAGGATTTGTCCATTGCTTTAGCGGTTCCTGGCATGGATGCCCAGGAGCAGTCTAGAGACAACTGCACTTCAAAATCCATTTGCAGACTGGTGGTCACTTCTCCCTGTTAGCATTCAGGAGCCCATAGTTGCCTTCTGAGCCAGCAGTTGTTAAAACACAAGTACTATTCACTAGACACTCTCCCGAGATTAAATATCCATGTTTTTCCTATTCTTTTAAGGCGGCAAGTCTGTGGAAGTGTTATTCAATCTGAAAGCAGCTGCTGCTGGTTTTCTGCAGAAACAAGCCTGGCACGACAGAGACTCTTGGTTTGGCACTGCCCAAAGCATTAGAGCAGAGAAAGGCTAAGAACCAGCAAATCAGTAAAACATCAGATGTGAAATCAAGATTTTGGAGATACTAAAGTCTCTAGATTAGTTCATATGTTTTTTTAGACATGAGCAACTTTCCTTTCTTTCACAGGAAGCTTTATCTTCAGCCTCCGGATTCCCTTGGCACACCCATTGATGTTTTCTGTGATCAGACTGAATCTACAGTTTCTCTTTTCAGCAACTTGAAAGGATCTGAGTGTGTCCTATCTGAACGGTTCTACTGCCGCAGAGCAGCATACATCATTTAAATGTATTTATGTTATTATTAAAAAAGAACTTATGTGGCCAAATAACAAATCCACGTGATCTGCTGATGAGCAGTTTGCTTATAGTTGCAAGTATATCATGTACTGAAAAGCATGTAAGAATTGAAGCAACAGTAAATCAAAGAGCATTTACATGCAGTCAGACAAGGGGCCAGTTAAAAGCCTACAAAAATAGAGACAATGTAATCCCAGACCCTCCAGATGGGACAGTGCAGACCTGCTTTTAGCCATATCATGGCCCCATCAATACTTTACTCCCTCTTTTTTTTCAAATTGTTTGAAAGAATTTTTTTCCTTCCCCAAATTTTTCCCTCTCTCCTCCTGTATCATTTCTCTTTCCTTACCTAGTTAAGCTATTCAGAAAAAAACCAGCTTTTTGTTTCTTTTAATGACCTGGAACAGAATTCTTGAGTTCATACTGCTCATTCTTCAAGCACTCTGTTCTGGCCCAGAGAGGATTGGTGTAATTCATGTTACCACAGTGTTGGAAAAAATTATTGGGAAGGGATAGAGAAGTTTCAGTTGTATTATAACATTGCCTTCACATTGCATCTTTGGAAGAATAATATATTTCTAACAACGCTGCATGGAATCTCAGCTGGACTTGACTGTATAGCAGTATGTACCTCATGTTAGATCTAAATTTAATCTGACTGTAGTCAACCAAAAGCAGAGGCAGCATTAGCCATATAAGTGGGATAGAAATAATAAAGGCAGCCACTTTGCTGGGACAATCTTTAACAAAACACTTCTTTCCTATTCAATTTTCAGATTGTTATGTTCTTCTAAGGGACTGATGGCAAATGATCAGGCCATTTTGATAAGGGTTTCTGATTGACATCAGATTTCATTACAGGCATTAGTATTGAAGGGAAGGGTCACAGGTTGGTCATGGTTCGTTCTACCTGCCTATCTCACTCAGCAACAACCAGGAAATGTCTAGTAATTTTCTGGTTTTATGCTCCTTTTAACGTTTTAATATTTCAGATGGGTAAAGTGCAAGTTAATCATGTTTATGCATTAATAAAAGGTACATAAAGCGTTTCAGTTATTCAGTTGAATGAAATGATTTCAGAGATGTGGTAATAACCTTAAGTGATGTTTTGAATACACTTCATATAAATTAGATCCATTAAACGGGACAAAAGTGATGTTTTGTAGGCATCCACTACTAATTGGCATGTTCGCTTGTTCCTGCAGCCACTCTGAGCACATGCTGGTAGCTCTCCTTCATTTTCCAAATTTTTCCATATCGTGTACCTTGTATTGTGAATAGCACACCTACCCCAATTTTCCCTTCCCAGGCAAAGCCTCCATAGATTAGAAAAATGGACTTTCAAAACCTCAAGGATCATTGAGCTTCTTTCTGAGGTCAGTGTTTTTATTGCCTGCATGAATTTCCAACCGGAGTCCATCAGGTGCCCAGAGATGAGAGCTATCTCCTTCTGCTGCAGTTCCTACTTGCTCCAACCCTATGCAGAGCAGTTTTCAGGCTCACAAGTGGTAGGGGGGAAGAATCTGAATATAGTGATTTTTCTGCCCTTTTGGCATGCCTCTGCTGGCACAGTAGAGGAAAGACTGTATTAACCTGTCTTTTGTCATTTGGAGCAGAATGACACATGTTGAATGGTGGACCACTCACTCAGGCATTGCATCCAGAAATAAAACAGGCAGAAGAAGAACAGAAGGGAAGGGGCTAGCTCAGAGGAAGAGCTGTTTAATTCTATGGTGTATTTTGAAATGTGCCTTTATGGAAAATGAAGGGCATGACCAGTTCAAATAAGGTAAACTGATCTTTATCTGACGTAGCAGTCTTCTTCCCCAAAATTAGTGCTAACCCCCATCTATAGTAAATAATACTATAATCTGTAGTAACTATTTGAACTCCTCATCTTCTTCTTACTCAATAAATGATGATTGCATTAAGTAAATGTTTAGCAATTAGATACCATATCTGTTTTGGCTTTTTTCCCCACTTGTGGCTTTGAGCACACTACAGAAAGACTCAAAGCTGTGTTTGGCTCTCCCATGCTTTCCACTTTTTTCTATGTAAATATGTAGTTGAAATTTCCTGTTGTATATTTCTGAACTTGGCAGTGAAAAGGCAGTTTAAAAGCCAGTCTATGCAGCTTACCAGAGGATAAAGGAAATGAGGAACAAGAACAGTCTATAGCTCCAGTATAGATGTGGTTACACAGCGGAACAGGGTATTACACTTTGCAAGATACCCTTTGCAAGTCAGATTTTCTGTACTTATCCTATAAGCAAACCTGGGGGGGGAATCTAGTGACCAGAGATCTTAATATGCTGGAATTTTCAATGGTCATTAATGACTCCAGTGTCTGTTTTGAGAGGTGAGAAATGCTTTGGCTGTCATTGATTAATTCCTTTGGTGCAGAACTCCTTGCAGAATTGAACACACAAATAAAAACATTCTGTTTGGCATGTACATCTTTAATGTGTCCATTATAGTAGGCAGAAAAAAATCCACCTTCCTGCATTTTATAAGCTTCCAGCGTAGGGGGAATAAATACGTACTTGAAAGCACAGTACAAAAGATCATAAATTTGGTTTTAAATGTAAAAAACTGATATTCCCTTTTGTCAGCTGAAGGTAACAAAGCTTACATACATAGTCATTGTTTTCTCTAATTCTAGACTAGCAGCAGCACCGTACTATTTCAGCCTCCACCCTCAACAATATATCTTGTTCTCTAAAAGGTATTTTCTCTCTCTAGTGAGAACTCTTTTTGTTCCTAAACAAAGCCCTGGAAAGGTCACATAAGCCTAAGTTAAAAAATGATGTGTCTGCAGCTTGCCAAGTGCTATTAGAATCTACAGTGTTAGTTTAGATTCAAGTCGAATAGAGTGGTATCCATTGGGAAATTATGCTTTCCTGAGAAGCATGTATGGATTTTTTCTTCCTGTATAGCTTTCCAGTAAATATTATGATAGTAAGATTCTGTTTCCCATGAATTCTTTATTTAGGTTAAGTATTATGTGTGAACTCTGATTTCATGGTTTAATCCTGATCAAAGTAGTTGATTTTTTAGTTTATCTGGTAAAGAATCGTATTAAAACACACAGCAGACTCACATGACAGTCCTAATAAACATGGTTCGTAATAACACAAGTCCAGTTATATAGTAAGGAATAAAAATGAAAATACTTGAAACTTCAGTGGAGGAAGAATTTTGTTCTTACTGTTCAGATCCACGGTGGTCTCTGCCCCTATGCATGTAGAGCAGCCTCTGAACACAGGAAAAGGCTTTCTTTTCTTCTACTTCTCTGATTCCTTTCCATTATACATCTAATATCTGATACAAACATATTCAGTACCTACATTTAAATCAGAGTAGTTGTAGGTGGGATGAGAATTTTGACTGCTAACACTCTATAGAAGAGCTCCAGAACAAGAAGCAATGACTTACTCTTGCCTGTTACTAATGGCCCAAATCTGTTTCATTCTAAGCCTACCTTTTGAGGTACAGAGCTCACTCCATTTCTAGGTACAAGTGCATTAGCTGAATGCGATTATCTTTTTGCAAGATTAAGCCTCATGTTCCTTGTTGTGTTTCTGAAGTCTGGTGAGTACAAATTCAGTCCTAAGAGACTTTGATCAGCACAGCTCTCTCTACTTCTGTGGGATATGTGGATGCATAACATCTCATAGGCTGTGGTTCATCCTGGTCTTTGGAAGTTGGTTGTTGTCCTGGTTCCAGCTGGGATAGAGTTAATTTTCTTCCTAGTACCTGGTACAGTGCTGTGTTTTGGATTTAGGATGAGAACAAAGTTGATAACGCACCGATGTTTTAGTTGTTGCTAAGTAGTGCTTACACTAGTCAAGGACTTTTCAGCTTCCCATGTTCTACCGACTGAGAAGGCTGGAGGTGCACAAGAAGCTGGGAGGGGGCCCAGCCAGGACAACTGACCCAAACTGGCCAAAGGGACATTCCATACCATGGGACGTCATGCTCAGTACATAAACTGGGGGAAAGCTGGCCGGGGGGGCCGCTGCTCGGGGACTGGCTGGGCATCAGTCGGCGGGTGGTGAGCAATTGCATTGTGCATCATTTGCTTTGTATATTCTTTTTTATTAGTATTAGTATTAGTATTATTACTATTTTATTTATTTCAATTATTAAACTGTTCTTACCTCAACCCACGAGTTTTCTCACTTTTACTCTTCCAATTCTCTCCCCCATCCCACCGAGGTCTGGGGGGAGTGAGCGAGCGCCTGTGTGGTGCTTAGTTGCCGGCTGAGGTTAAACCACAACGGTTGTCCATCCTGCAGTCCTACAGCCACCTGTTTCTGGACAAAGTGTAAGTTAACTAATAGCACTGAAAAGCACATCTATATAAAGGTGACTGACGTCACTTGTGGGGTTGGGAGGCTTTGAGTTTTGGTCCAGACAGACTTTGAACACAATGTCAGAATTGTAGAAGGGCTTCCTGTGCCTAGTGCCATGCATCTGAACATGTTGACATTCAGAGTATGAATGAAATTCTTCTCCTGTATATTTTGCACTCAAAATGAAAGGTAAACGTGAAAAGTGTTAAAACTAATAGACAGAATAGAATGGAGGATGCGTGTTGCTAAGCATCACTTAAAAGGCCGTTCTTCTCTGAAAAGTGTTGGTAAATACAGCACTATTTGACTCAGGAGACCTAATCCCAGAGCGTATTCAGTATGCTATCTTCAAATGCTCACAATAAAAATAAAGGTTTTTTTCCCCCTTGTATTTTATTTGTGTTAGCACAGCAGAGTCAACATTGCTAAACATGAGCTCTCTATTCCTTTTTACTTGTCAATAGAGTAGTTCTGCACGTTCTGTTTAGAAAGCCAAAATCATCCTCTGCGGTGTGTGCCAATGCACTTGCCGTTGCACAGCCGAGGCAGGGTGAGGGACAAGAGGCTGGAAAGGACACGAGCGGGCAAATCAGACTCACACATTTACTATCAGAACTAGGCAGAAGTTTTTCAACCAATCTAGAAAATGCCAGTTTGATGAACTGGAAATATTTCACCTGGAACACACGGGGTTTGATCATCTTTAGGAGCAACGATCCTCAGTCCAACTGAGAACATCAGTTCTGTCATGGTTGTGGCTATGGTGCCATAGGCCATGGGAGGATTTCCACGTTTCCTGGCCAAGAAGCGCAGAATCAAGGAACTCAGAAATGTGTCACGGTTTCTAACTTCATTACAGAGACATGGGGACTGAGCAAACCCCACCTTGTTCCAAAGCTTTTGAGCTCAGCCTTGACCATGCGTGTGATCTGGAGTCAAGAGTGTGTTTAACGGAGAGTCATACAATGAGTATGTCTGAGAACAACACATGGGAATCGTCCAGTAAATTAAGCATCAGCCTAGAAATCTTACTAGTCACATTGCCTTGGACTTTTCTGGGAGTTGAACACCACAGATGCAGAACTTAGCATGAAGCACCCTATCCCTGAGAAACAGGAAAGTGAGGAAGGCTTTTGTGGTATTTCCTAAGCTACTGAATTGACATGTTCAGTTGAAGTCCACACAAGGTAATGATATTGATACTATTTAAATAATGTTTCTGTGCTATCAGATAAGGAAACAAAAGTGTCCAGCACACATTCATGCTGCTGCTTCCTCTCCTGATAAGGCTAGACTCAATTGCAGGCAATCTGAAAAAGATTTCTAGGGGCAGCTAAAGAGAGAGGAGTCCATTTTCAAGATGCAGCTACACAAATTCCTGGTTTGTCCTAGGATGTTGTCCTAACAAAACCATGGTACATTCTACCACTAGTACCAGAAGCATAAAAGATTTTTAACCCAACCTGTGTTAATGAGGGTGAATAAAGGCGTTCTTCAAGAGGAAGAAAGATCAATAGAAAAAGTGAAGAGACTTGTGAACTGAAGCCCATTGGCAGGAAAAAAACAATTGCACTGGAATCTGCAAATAAAGATATTGAACCAGCCTTAATGGTGAAATATGATTTCATTAATTGAGACTCCTTGTCAAAACCCATTGAAAAACTGCCAGAGTACTGAGAGAAGAGTTCATGTAGCCCTTGTAGCCAGGGTCACTTTATAGCTAGAACATCCCTGTGGGCATCCTGGAATGCAGCAGCACAGCCCCAGGCCTGAGTGACATCCATTGCACGGCACAGATCATCCTGGCTTTACTCCTCTGAAACCCCTAAAGAAGTACAACTGGCAATTTTTGGCCTTCCAGATTGTTCAGTGGTAAGCAAGTGAGTGACTGAAATGCATCTCACTCATCTCAGTGCAGCCTTCAGGTTTTTGGGGGTGTATATATACCTGCTTTCTTACAGAGACAATATATGCCAGAACCTCGGCAAAAACCTCGCTATCATTTTTACAGGGCAGCAGACCTCATGTTGTCATCTGCCTCCTGTGGCTTCAAAGCGTCAGATTTGACTGCTCATCTAAATGCAAAGATGAGCTATGCCATTTCATATTTATCCCTTTCCCAACCTGTGCTGCCCTTTTACTCCGTACGTCTTCTTTCATGAAAATACATCTGTCATCATGTGTTGGGGCTTCTTGTTCTTAGGCTTTCCAGGCACCTGGATGTTTTGCAACATGTCCCAAACCTTTCTTAACGTGTGGGTAAAGATTGCAACTGAAAAACCTAACACAGAGTGGTTTTCTTCATGATTCAAAGTGTGCTGTGAGCTGGCTGGTAAGATCCCAGCATCAAGGAGAAAGTTTGATAAGGATTCAGACTGCTTAAGTAGCTTCTCCCAGAAATGTGCCTCTCGGTAACAGATTTATTGAAGTAGTGGAGTTATTCCATTTACCTATTACTATGTTACTGCATCAAAGAGAGGAGTGAAGTGGGTCCCAACTGCGGTGCTGACACCATTTAAGCAGTGTCTTTAGCAAGGATTTACTGCTGGGAAGCTACAAGCTCTAGTGTGTGTATGTGTATATGCATGTGTATACATGCACAGACACACAGAAGACTGGCTTGTTTGCAGAGCAGGCAGAGTTTTGTCCCGTGCTGGACACATACGTCTTCTGTGGCCTCTTAGTCCAATCCTGCACTACGCTGGAGCTGGATGACATTAGGATTTTGTGCGGACGGCTTGGTTAGTCCCGCCTTGTGCACCACCAGTTTAGAAACGTGAGAGCACAAAGGACACCACTGCAGCAGTCAACACTTGTCCCAGGCTTTGTACTGAGAGCTCCAGCACAGCAGCCAAGGAGTTACTCACACAATATTTCTTAAGGAACTGCAGCCACTGCACAAGTAGGTAACTATCTTTTACTGTCAGCTGTGCTATGGAAGTTAATTTTCTCACATTTTAAGTCTCACCTCCATGCTTTTCCATTACTGTTTCAAAGAGCTGCGATCCTCTTCAATTGTTGTAGCCTGACCAGGTATTTATTAGCAAAAGGGCAAATACTGAACACAATGCTGTGATGAATTTTATGTTTCAACTGTTTTTCAGAAGGAACCTGTAAACCAGATAAATTTAGTCTGCAAACAAAGAAACTATAAAGCAGTCACAGATGTTTCTTTCTAAGCACAGTGTAAATAAGAGTATTCATAAAACTTTTGTGGGCTGTGTCTGTACCTTTTTTCTGTGATGTTATAGAAAAAAAAATTAATAACCCCCTCCATCATCAAATAAAATATAGGATTTTGCCCTACTTTCATGGTGAAAGAAATAAATTCAAAGTGTATCTCATGTTCCCTATATATGCATCAGTATACGATTCCTGGTAGCCTGTAAAAATAAATGTTGACTTTTGCATCACTTGTGATTAGATTAGTCTCACAGAAAATACGAAAATCTTGACCATACAGTCATATCACACATGTAGTGACTGTAGTCACATGTGTTCAGGGATAACAGAAGATCCTCCCTTTTCTCTTATGAGCATCTTTTATCTAGGTGCATCATTTTTGCATAGCCATAAATTAGCACAGTGAAGCCTTATGGTACTCAGTAAGATTTATTTTTCACCCCAGGGACTAACCTTTTTAAGTTTTTGAATGATTTCAGCTTTTATTACAGAAGATTTTACAGATTCTCATTGAGCCTTTTGTAGTTCAGACACTGACAGTGGTTAGATTAGAAATTTGACATCTGCAAATTTGTAACAATAATTTATATACATGTAGCAGAATATCAATTACTTGAAGTTACTGCTTCAAATGCTGCAAATTACTTCTGTAAGAGCAGTTTCTAAATGAATACAAGTTGAATACTTCTATCAGAATTAAAAAATAATATCGAATTGGAAAAAGCTATTTTCTACCATCTGATGGGGGTGTTGTTAGAAAATAAAGACCCTCAGTGTTCACAAGCAGTTGCTGGGCATGTAATTGCATTTAGTACCTGATTCATCTTCTCCAGCTGAGCAGCAGATTTGCTATGGACTGAAATGAAAGATATTATATTAGAAAATTTAGAGTAGCTCCAGTTTGCTAGACTTCTTTCACTTCTTGTCTGGGCAAGGACTTCTGCCATAAAGAGAACTTAAAAAAAATACAATAAATATACGAAATAAAATTTCCGTCGGTCATACCAGCACCCTCTAAACGTATTCATGTTGTGGATAAGCCATATGCATTTTTCAGGCTATCCTTTATGGCAGCTGTTTGCAGAGGTCATGCAGCAGGAGAAGCCATGAGGGTGCTGTTCAGCAGAAACAAAGGAACATCTCTTTTCAGTTTTGCTTTGTACAATGTTCTCTGTTTGAAATGATAAGGCTCAGTAAAAAGTACAATGCACTAAATGGTGTATGAAAACCTGCTTCATAAGTCTGGCCTTAAGTGGCCCACCTGTAAGCTATCTCAGCAGGTAACAGTGACTGAGTAAAGAAGCGAGAGTCCTTCATACAGAGGGTAAAGTGAAATACTGAGAATATTTAGAGTTTGTGGGTCCTTGGAAGCTTAATAAAATACTGCAAAATCAGAACAGCTTGGTCCTTAAAAAAAGAAAATAGAATCTACCTGTAAAGCTCTATCTCACTTTTGGGCTTTTCTATAATACACACTTCCATTTTGGTTTGGGGATTTTGGTTGGGTTTTTCTTGTGTGTGGACAGCTTAATTGCCACTGAGTACTGAAAATACATTGTTTCTTTAAAGATGTCGCTTAAAAACATCTCAGGATCCCCCATGTTTTCTAATACAGCAGTTGTGGTGACAATCCGATCACACAATTAGGAAGCTGGGCAGGAAAAAATTAATTATTTCTCAACATTTCATTCTCTAGGTTACACAAACCTCTTCATGGTATACAGAAACTAACAGAAAGTTCAAGGGATTATGTTTAAGAAGAAAAATGAGAAAAAATAAATTATAGTATAAAAAGAAATTATAATTATAGAAATTATAGATGTGTATTAATAGTAATTACACTGGAAATTACCTGGGCATACTCCCATGCATCATTTCTTATTTTTGGCATTGAGTTAATGTTGAGATTTTATATTTATATCCCCTTTCTTTCTTCCTTTCTTTCTTTCTTTCCATCCCAGGCCCCCCTTAAGAAGCAGAAAAAAATATAAATGCTTTAATGATGCCTTTGTGGTACTAAACCACTTTCGAAGCACCTTTAAAGCTGTTCCTAAATACCTCAACCTTGCTAAATCACTTTAACAGTACATTCTTATCTGTGTATCTGTCAAAGTAGGTAGTCATGGAGGCTTATCTGTGCATGTTCAATATCCTAAATCTGTCTAAGATAAGGACAACAAGGAAAAAGGAGTAGAAAATTGTAAGGTGTATGAAAATGTTAAAAATCCTGAAACAAATTTACTTCTGTGTAAACCCATTTAATTTTAGTTATTTTGGTTTCTCTGTTTGAAAGGGTAAGTGACAGGTGGGTTTCATTTTGCCCACATTTGGACCTTTCCAATGCAGATGTCTACAATGGCGGTACTTGCCTGGAGTTCTCTGCATAGCTAGAGGAGAGAAACGGGCACATCTAAAATAGGTCAGATGAATTGACTGCCAAAAGCCACTTATTTCTGTCTTGTGCTTGTAAAAAGAGCCTCAGACAAGTACCTCAAATGTAAATATCTGCTTTGCAAATGTCCAGTGGTCAGCAAGATGAACCACACTCACACTGTCTCACAGATATTGATTAGCAAAGCATATTAAGCAATAGAAGAGGTGTTAAGTGCCGCTCAGATACAAAGTTCCTGCTTTAAAAAAATGACTGTCAGATCAGACACAGGAGAAAAAGAGTGGAACAAAGGCAAGATTTTATCTGTCTTTTGCAGACCGGGAAATAGAGGCATGGTTAACAGAGGTTAAACCAGTTTCAGTCATCTGGAAATTAACCATCCCTGAGGTTAACAGGAGGGCTGAAACACTGAAATTCCCAGCACATGTCTGTCCCAGTTGAGCTTTACCAAATACATTGACCTATTTTTGGTGTCCAGGCTGGGATATTGATTTTTCAGGGTATTTTTGATATTTTAGAATACAGGACGTTTTTATAGCATTGCCATTGCTGTTATCAAAATGTTCCCAGGCACAGCAGAGTAAGATGATAAGCAGTGCAGCAGTACAGCAAGCAGCAAAAGCAAAAAGCAGCCACTAATGAGCGCTAGACTCTAATGAACAGCAAGCCACACGGCAAGCACAGGAGCCTGCCAATTAATAGCTAAACAGCAATAACAGCTATAAATTCGATCTAGCACATTCCAATCTGTCCTGGTTTCGGCAGGGATAGAGTTAATTTCTTTTCCAGTAGCTGGTACAGTGTTTTGGATTTAGGATGAGAACAAAGTTGATAACGCACCGATGTTTTAGTTGTTGCTAGGTAATGCTTACACTAGCCAAGGACTTTTCAGCTTCCCATGTTCTACCGACTGAGAAGGCTGGAGGTGCACAAGAAGCTGGGAGGGGGCACAGCCAAACTGGCCAAAGGGACATTCCATACCATGTGACGACATGCTCAGTACGTAAACCGGGGAAAGCTGGCCGGGGGGGGGCTGCTGCTTGGGGACTGGCTGGGCATCAGTTGGCAGGTGGTGAGCAATTACACTGTGCATCACTTGCTTTGTGTATTATTATTATTATCATATTATTATTATTATTATCATTTTATTTCAATTATTAAACTGTTTTTTATCTCAACCCACGAGTTTTTCTAACTTGTGCTCTTCCAATTCTCTCCCCCATCCCACCGGGTGGGGGGGAGTGAGCGAGCGGCTGCGTGGTGCTTAGTTGCCGACTGAAATTAAACCACGACAGTCCTTTTTGGCGCCCAACGTGGGGCTTGAAGGGTTTGAGATAATAACAGGTTAACCGGAGTGTATTAAAGAACTTATATCTGTTAGTAGTTGTGGGTCACAATGTTGGTTTCTCTGTTCTCGATATTGATTTTTATAATCTGCATCGCGCTCTTTTTCCTGCTGTACATGTTAAAGATTGGTGTTGGGTTTTGCAGTTTGCTGTGGTCTGCAGTGAATAGTAATGTCTCGCTTGTGAGGTTTGTTTTTAGAACATTGACCTTGACGTTAGTGTGGTATGTAAACTTCGCAATGAAGCCGTTACTGTACCACGGAGACCATTTCGTGGAGACAACTACCAATTGCAGTAACTTTTCTGAGAGTTTTTTTACGGAGGAAATACAGAATGGCAGGGTCACTACCTTCTTCTATAATGTTTCCTCCTTCATTACAGTAATTTTTCAGTATTTTGAACATCCTTGGGCAGTTAAGATACTTCTATTAATACTTCTTGGGAATACTGTTTCGGTTTTGTCTAAAGTTGGTAAGCAATTTAAGAATATCATCCAGAGATCTGCCCCAAGGCTGAATAATTATGAGTGGCAGGGTGTGTGGGACAAGATGGGCAAGTACCTAGGCCAATGGGCACCCCCAGTGTTTTGGAACTTCACCCCTGAGCAAGTGCAGAATCCTGAAAAGTTAGTAGAATATTTGGAAAAAGTATGCTGTCACCCTGGCAACTCCAGAGAGATGCAGCTCATTGCAATGTGCTGGGGCCTGGCCCATGCCTACCGAGCCCTGTTCAACACCATTCAGTGCCCTCAAAGGGAATAGGTGGTCTCTGGCTCTGACAGTAAAACGACACGCACTGCGGCCACTCAGACCCGGGCAACGCGCCCTGCGGCCACTCCGACCCCAGCGACAGGCCGTGCAGCCACTCAGACCCCGGCGACAGGCCCTGCAGCCACTCCGACCCCAGCAACATGCACTGCAGCTACTCAGACGCCGGCAACAGGCCCTGCGGCCACTCAAACCCGGGCAACACGCACTACGGCCACTCCAACCCCGGCGACATGCACTGCGGCCACTCCAACCCCGGCGACATGCACTGCGGCCACTCAGACTCCAGTGACATGCACTTGCACTGCGGCCACTCCAACGCCAGCGACATGCACTGTGGCCACTCAGACCCCAGTGACATGCACTGCGGCCACTCAGACCTCAGCGACATGCACTGCGGTCACTCAGACCCCGGCGACATGCACTGAGGCCACTCAGACCCCGGCGACATGCACTGCGGCCACTCCAACCCCGGCAACAGGCCCTGCGGCCACTCAGACACCAGTGACATGCACTGCGGCCACTCCAATCCCGGCGACAGGCCCTGTGGCCACTCCAACCCCGTTAATATGCACTGTGGCCACTCCAACCCCAGCAACAGGCCCTGCGGCCACTCAGACTCCGGTGACATGCACTTGCACAGTGGTCACTCCAACCCCGGCGACATGCACTGCGGCCACTCCAACCCCGGCAACAGGCCCTGCGGCTACTCGGACTCCGGTGACGTGCACTTGCACTGCGGCCACTCCAACCCCGGCGACATGCACTGCGACCACTCCAACCCCGGCAACAGGCCCTGTGGCTGAACCAAAGAACCAGCCTGTGCCGGTATCAGTCACCCCTGTACACAAGAAGAAATTTTGGAAGCGGAAGTCGGCTCGTTTAGTAAGGGAGGAAGAAGCTTCTTCTAAAAGGGAACCGGAGGAAGAACTGTACGACTACCCTGGAGAAGGGCCATCACGAGAACGGGAGGAGGAGAGCCGGCCGCTGATCGGGGAGGAGGAAGAGGAAGAATTCATAAACGAGGCAGTGACCACCCGATCTCAATCCCTTTGGCAGCGGAGTGCAGGCCACAGTTTGTTTTCACTTGGAGGGGTGTTCAGTACACCTGGAACCGACTGCCCCAGGGGTGGAAACACAGCCCTACCATTTGCCATGGACTAATCCAGACTGCACTAGAACAGGGTGGAGCTCCAGAACACCTGCAATACATTGATGATATCATCGTGTGGGGCAACACAGCAGGAGAAGTTTTTGAAAAAGGGAAGGAAATAGTCCAAATCCTGCTGAAGGCCGGTTTTGCCATAAACCAAAGTAAGGTCAAGGGACCTGCACAGGAGATCCACTTTTTAGTAATAAAATGGCAAGATGGACGTCGTCAGATTCCAGTGAATGTGATCAACAAAATAACAGCCATGTCTCCACCAACTAGCAAAAAGGAAACACAAGCTTTCTTAGGCGTCGTGGGTTTTTGGAGAATGCACATTCCAAATTACAGTCTGATTGTAAACCCTCTCTATCAAGTGACCCGGAAGAAGAACGATTTCAAATGGGGCCCTGAGCAACGACAAGCTTTTGAACAAATTAAACGGGAGATAGTTCATGCAGTAGCCCTGGGGCCAGTCCGGGCAGGGCAAGAGGTAAAAAATGTGCTCTATACCGCAGCCGGGGAGAATGGCCCCACCTGGAGCCTCTGGCAGAAAGCACCAGGGGAGACTCGAGGTCGACCCCTAGGGTTTTGGAGTCGGGGATACAGAGGATCCGAGGCCCGCTATACTCCAACTGAAAAAGAGATATTAGCAGCATATGAAGGGGTTCGAGCTGCTTCAGAAGTGATCGGCACTGAAGCACAGCTCCTCCTGGCACCCCGACTGCCGGTGCTAGGCTGGATGTTCAGAGGGAGGGTCCCCTGTACACATCATGCAACTGATGCTACATGGAGTAAGTGGGTCGCACTAATCACACAACGGGCTCGAATAGGAAACCCCAGTCGCCCAGGAATCCTGGAAGTGATCATGGATTGGCCAGAGGGCAAAGATTTTGGAATATTGCCAGAGGAGGAGGTAACGCGTGCTGAAGAGGCCCCAATGTATAATGAACTACCAGAAAATGAGAAGCAATATGCCCTGTTCACTGATGGGTCCTGTCGTCTTGTGGGAAAACATCGGAGGTGGAAAGCTGCTGTATGGAGTCCTATGCGACAAGTTGTAGAAACGGCTGAAGGAGAAGGTGAATCGAGCCAATTTGCAGAAGTAAAGGCCATCCAGCTGGCTCTAGACGTTGTTGACTGAGAAAAGTGGCCAGTGCTCTATCTCTATACTGACTCATGGATGGTGGCAAATGCCCTGTGGGGGTGGTTGCAGCAATGGAAGCAGAGCAACTGGCAGCGCAGAGGCAAACCCATCTGGGCTGCCGCATTGTGGCAAGATATTGCTGTCCGGGTGGAGAACCTGGTTGTAAAAGTCCGTCACGTAGATGCTCACGTACCCAAGAGTCGGGCCACTGAAGAACATCAAAACAACCAGCAGGTGGATCAGGCTGCTAAGATTGAAGTGGCTCAGGTGGATCTGGACTGGCAACATAAGGGTGAATTATTTCTAGCTCGGTGGGCCCATGACACCTCAGGCCACCAAGGAAGAGATGCAACATATAGATGGGCTCGTGATCGAGGGGTGGACTTGACCATGGACACTATAGCCCAGGTTATCCATGAATGCGAAACATGTGCTGCAATCAAGCAAGCCAAGCGGTTAAAGCCTTTTTGGTATGGAGGACGATGGTTGAAATATAAATATGGGGAGGCCTGGCAGATCGATTATGTCACACTCCCACAAACCCGCCAAGGCAAGCGCCACGTGCTTACAATGGTGGAGGCAACCACCGGATGGCTGGAAACATATCCTGTGCCCCATGCCACCGCCCGGAACACTATCCTGGGCCTTGAAAAGCAAGTCCTATGGCGACATGGCACCCCAGAAAGAATTGAGTCAGACAATGGGACTCATTTCCGAAACAACCTCATAGACACCTGGGCCAAAGAGCACGGCATTGAGTGGGTGTATCACATCCCCTATCATGCACCAGCCTCTGGGAAAATTGAACGATACAATGGACTGTTAAAGACTATACTGAGAGCAATGGGTGGCGGGACGTTCAAACATTGGGATACGCATTTAGCAAAGGCCACCTGGTTAGTCAACACTCGGGGATCTGCCAATCGAGCAGGCCCTGCCCAGTCAGAACTTTTACGTACTGTAGATGGGAATAAAGTTCCTGTAGTGCACATAAAAAATATGCTGGGGAAGACAGTCTGGGTTATTCCTGCCTCAGGCAGAGGCAGACCCATCCATGGGATTGCTTTTGCTCAAGGACCTGGGTGCACTTGATGGATAATGCGGAAGGATGGGGAAGTCCGATGTGTACCTCAAGGGGATTTGATTTTGGGTGAGAATAGCCAATGATCTGAATCATGTGATGTTAAGTACTAATTATAGTTATAATAGTTATACTAATAATACACAGATATACTAATAATACTAATAATATTATATGCCATAATAATGTTATTACAATAAGAATCACCCAGACTAATGAAGAATAACTTCAGTGAAACCAAGCAAAGCACAGTGATGGTGGTACCAGAACTGACTTCAACATGAAACAATCCAACACCACATACCATCTCCATTTTTCCTGCCCTGAAAGATTATTATGACAGATGGAGCCCGAAGTCATGGACTAAATGAACTCACCGAACATTTTAGAGGGATGGCCCACAGACGAAGGGAATGATATCTGTGTGTGTGTGTGTGTGTGTGTGTATATATATATATATAAAAAGGGGTGGTGATTAATGAAAATGTACTGGAAAATATGAGACTTGAGCATGACGCAGATGGTATAGAATAAGGGGTGGATATTGTCCTGGTTTCGGCAGGGATAGAGTTAATTTCTTTTCTAGTAGCTGGTACAGTGTTTTGGATTTAGGATGAGAACAAAGTTGATAATGCACCGATGTTTTAGTTGTTGCTAGGTAATGCTTACACTAGCCAAGGACTTTTCAGCTTCCCATGTTCTACCGACTGAGAAGGCTGGAGGTGCACAAGAAGCTGGGAGGGGGCACAGCCAAACTGGCCAAAGGGACATTCCATACCATGTGCCATCATGCTCAGTACATAAACTGGGGAAAGCTGGCCGGGGGGGGCCGCTGCTCGGGGACTGGCTGGGCATCGGTCGGCGGGTGGTGAGCAATTGTACTGTGCATCACTTGCTTTGTGTATTATTATTATTATCATATTATTATTATTATTATTATCATTTTATTTCAATTATTAAACTGTTTTTTATCTCAACCCACGAGTTTTTCTAACTTGTGCTCTTCCAATTCTCTCCCCCATCCCACCGGGTGGGGGGGAGTGAGCGAGCGGCTGCATGGTGCTTAGTTGCCGACTGAAATTAAACCACGACACAATCAAACCTGTCATTGTCTCAAACCCTTTGAGCCCCACATTGGGTGCCAAAAAGGACTGTCGTGGTTTAACCCCAGCCGGCAACTAAGCACCACACAGCCGCTCACTCACTCCCCCCTGGTGGGAAGGGGGAGAGAATCGGAAGGGTGAAAGTGAGAAAACTCATGGGTTGAGATAATGACAGTTTAATAGGTAAAGCAAAAGCCGGGCACGCAAGCAAAGCAAAACAAGGAATTCATTCACTGCTTCCCATCGGCAGGCAGGTGTTCAGCCATCTCCAGGAAAGCAGGGCTCCATCACACATAACGGTTACTTGGGAAGAGAAATGCCATCACTCTGAATGTCCCCCCCTTTCTTCTTCTTCCCCCAGCTTTATATGCTGAGCATGACGTCACATGGTATGGAATATCCCTTTGACCAGTTGGGGTCGTGTCCTGGTTTCGGCAGGGATAGAGTTAATTTCCTTTCTAGTAGCTGGCACAGTGTTTTGGATTTAGGATGAGAACAAAGCTGATAACACACCGATGTTTTAGTTGTTGCTAGGTAGTGCTTACACTAGCCAAGGACTTTTCAGCTTCCCATGTTCTACCGACTGAGAAGGCTGGAGGTGCACAAGAAGCTGGGAGGGGGCCCAGCCAGGACAGCTGACCCAAACTGGCCAAAGGGATATTCCATACCATGGGACGTCATGCTCAGTACATAAACTGGGGAAAGCTGGCCGGGGGGGCCGCTGCTCGGGGACTGACTGGGCATCGGTCAGTGGGTGGTGAGCAATTGTACTGTGCATCACTTGCTTTGTGTATTATTATTATTATCATATTATTATTATTATTATTATCATTTTATTTCAATTATTAAACTGTTTTTATCTCAACCCACGAGTTTTTCTAACTTGTGCTCTTCCAATTCTCTCCCCCATCCCACCGGGTGGGGGGGAGTGAGCGAGCGGCTGCGTGGTGCTTAGTTGCCGACTGAGATTAAACTACGACAGGTCGGCTGTCCCAGCTGTGTCCCCTCCCAACTTCTTGTGCACCCCCAGCCTACTCACTGGTGGGGTGGTGTGAGAAGCAGAAAAGGCTTTGACTCTGTGTAAGCACTGCTCAGCAGTAACTAAAACATCCCTGAATAATCAACACTGTTTCCAGCACAAGTCCAAAACGTAGCCCCATACTAGCTACTATGAAGAAAATTAACTCTATCCCAGCCAAAACCAGCACAGTTCCAAACACAATGGACGATGATTTCAATCTACAGCTGTGCTCCTGCCATGTCGCCCCAACTCAAAATGAAGTCATCTGATTGGCGTAGCTCTGCCCCAGAGATAACTTCTAACTGCCAAATGCAGGACCTGGCTCTCCCTGCTGAAATCCCACTGCCTTTACATATGGTCTTTTTGTTGTAGTTCCACCTCCTATTCCCAAAATACCTTTGGTCTTCTGCAGCTAACTAGCTGAGAGTCCTGCGGGAAATAAAGTCTTTTTTACTTTGCAGCCTAAACTTAGTCAATAAAAATAACCTATACTGAACTGCTGAATGCAGCAGACATTAACATATAATCCCATGCATAATCTGTATCATAATTATAGGGGATCTAATAAAAAATGCCTACATTGGGGTATTGCTTACCTCCTGAGAACTTGACTTAAGACTCCTTTAGTGTATCTTCTTTTAAAATACAAACTAAGGAAAGGTATTTTATGTACTACCGCTCACAGGCTAACCATAGGTTGAAATGTCTGGATTCACAGTTCGTACCTCTCCCATATGAGTTAGTGGAGCAACTGATGGTAATAATAAGCTGTCTGCCCTCCGTGGACACCAGACATTAAAGGAGGACTAAGACAGTCATTTTCCTTGTGAATTTCAGAGGTATTTTGTAAAAACAGAGGAATGTGAGAACTCAACTCTCTATGATCAGTTCCAGGCTCTGAAGAGACAGGTAACCATTACTTACAGACTCGTTTGATTTTTATACCTTCCAAGCTGGTGGTTGTTCTGCCACTTAAAACATTTCCTCCCTACCCCCCATCCCTTTTTTTTTTTTTTTTGTCCTTTCTGCACCTGGCCTCTTCCTACATCTTATATTCACCTTAGTCCCTCTTCCACCTGCTATTTACTTCTTTTCACACAATCAGGATGAGTAGGTTTAGTCTACCCTATCTGAGTCATCTGAAACGTAGACACTGACATTTGAGCTAGCCTCTCAGGGCTTCCTCTGTATTCTCTGAAGAGAAATAAGCCTTTCCAGGGACAAGTCATACTATCATAAAATACATAGTTGAGATCAGGTAGATCTAAAATACGCATCTAAGATCAGATAGCCCTCAAGAAGAACCCCTTTTTTCCATTGACTGTAAAGGATCTATTCCAGATCTGAATGTCCCCTTTTTTAGGCAGCAAAAGCTAGGACACATGAATCCTATCTAGGGCTTCCTTTTCTCCTGTGGTGATTGGACATTAGTGAAGGGAAAAGAGTGGGCACAAAGAAAAAAAAATATTTGTGGTCTTAGAGGTAGTGCCCGCGATCAACAGGAACAGTCCTGGAATAAGGTCAGTTCTATACATGAAGATGTGGTTGGGGGACTGGAGCTTCATGGACTGGGGCACACTCAAGTACAGACATCATCTATGAAGAATTCAGTGCTACCAAAAATCTGTATGTGTGAATACGTATGAATTCTCTGCCAAGGACAGGCAAAGAACATTTCTCAGACCCCAGCTCTACGCAGACAAATTTGAATAGACTCTCACAAACATAGCAAACTCAGCCTTGCTTGACCCTGCTCAATATGCATGTTTTTCTGGAGACAGTGGAACGTTTTAATGAAAGAAAATATACAGAAGAAAATACCTCTGTCAACCTTGTTCTCAGAAACAACCCAATTGTTTAGATGAACTAGAACAAGTTGATTTTAATTTTTGACCTGCTGGGAGCAGGCTGACAGGATAGGATAGGCGAGGGAGAACAGCCCGAGGCAGACACCTCACATGGAAAACTTCAGCCTTCATAGCTGGTGAAGTTCTAAACTACAATTACAGTTCTACAGCATTATTCAGTCTTAAATACACATGTCGCTAGAGTGGTTTACGTAGAATATTTAATGTATAGTTTTCTTTCACTGCAATTCAAGATGTAAGAATAGAGTCCGTATTTTCAAATGGGATTGTTTTTATCAGTTTAACCAGCCCACTGTCATAACTTACTTTCCCCGTGTTCTTCATATCTCGACGTATTAGAAGTTGTTTCTAAGGGGAGGCAAGCAGAAATGTCAGGCTTTTCAACCTGCTTCCATTTTCAATCCAGCCTGCTTTGCTCTTACAATATCAAACCTTCCGGGAGTCTCTCTACATAATGTGGACTATAAAAGGTATCAATAACAACAGGAGTTCCTACTGCGGAAGGGTACTATAATTGCAATTGCTTAGGATCTGGAGGTTCATTATGGAGAAGGCGAATGTTCTGCAGTTTGGTTCTCTTGGGTATATTCCGTCTCTCCCTAACAAATCACCACTTCTAGAGTGAGTTTTCTTTTTATTTATTTGCTTATTTATTTACTTTAAAAAATAACTGAGTACAAACCAGGGCACCTCCACAAGTGGCAAAATATCAGAAATGAAAAAAAAAATGCTACTGACAAATAATTTCAGAAATAATAATAATAATAGAATACATACATCCTCACGTTAGCCTCTGATTTAAAGCTTGATGACCACACACTTGGACTGCATTCCCAACAAGTATCGAGAAGACATATTTCTCCTTGTGTACATGAAGTAAGATGTGTTTGTGTAGCTGTAAGTCCTGGTTTTGCACTGTAGCTTGGTACTCATAATAGAGGAATAAATATTAGTTTTATGCTAGATAATTTTAACAGCATTTGAAAAATAGGAAATAATAAAACGTAAGCATAATGTTTAAAAATACAGGCATGTATTTTCTTTGCTTGCAGGTATATATTTCACCTCTGTACACAGTGACAGCTTGCTAAGGAAAAGCACATTCGCAACATAACTTGCCTGCAATCATTAATTTCTTTCTACTTTTTAAACTATTCCTTTTAAATGACTGTAAAGTAATCTCACCAGAAAAATGTTTGTGTCTCATTGTTTTTGGCACTGTGCCGTATTAAGATATTTTTGGTTGTCTATTCTCATCTTGCAGTTCATATGGAAATATGAACATTGAAACTAACTGCCCAAAGCACTATTCCCTGCCTTCTGCAGGTGTTTAACTTTCACATCTCAACACTGAAGTTTATGAGAGTTGCAAGTAACGGGCACCCCTTTGAAGGTCATGCTACTAACTTATTATTCTACAAATTTAGATCTATTATTCCCACTAATTAATGCATCTGTGAATATCCTGCACCAAATCACACATTAATGGTATAAGCACTATGTTTGTATGAATTACTTTTTTTAAAAAACAGAGTAGCTGTAGAAATAATTGTAGTCCCAAAAGACTGTAAAGAGTCCCTGTATGACTGTTCAGGTGTAGACCTCTGTAATTCCATGTTTGTACCACTTGTCATAACGAAATAACACATTCCTAAATGAGCCCTTTCTGTTGCAATACAAGTATTAAATAAAGCTCAATACAGCCTAGAGATAAAATGTAACATTTAAATGCTGTTATTTTACATACATTAAGAAAGATCTCTTCTCAAAGCTGTTTCTCCTAATGCTTGGAAAAATTGTTACTGCAGTCATTTTTGTGATAACACAAACCCCAGAAGGCTGTTGGAGCTCCTGAATATCTGGTCATTTTAATTCGTTTCAGTATAGCTGTGCTCCAATTTATTCCAGCCTTGGCACTGGTTGCAAAAACACTCCTGCCAACCCTGAACAAACCACCTAATCCAGTCCAACCTCACCAGAAAGATTAATCCTTCATGTGACACTGTAAAGCAGTCAGCCACAGCCACCCCCTCAGAGGCTTGGGTTTTTCAAAGGGCATGACCACCAGCTCTTCAAAAATGCTCTGGGAGACCCCTTTTCCAGTAGTCTTAACAATTCTTATTCTCAAAGGCATCAACTAAATATTCCACTACCAGCCACCAGAGAATCCACTTAGAGCTGCTAACACCTTTTGTGCAACCTCCTTTAACCACGTGCATCTGTCCTTCTAGCCATCAGAGCTGTCCCAGAATCCCAGAGCTGTCCCAGAATCTCACAAAACTCTCTTCCGTCCATCTGTCCGTCCGTCCATCCATCCAACAACTGCGCTATAGAATCAAACAGATAGATCTTAAGGACTGCAGGTGTCTGGTGGTGGTTGTGGGTCCTCCAAGCTGCTAGGACTCTGTCTGGTATCACATTTTCCTCTTGATGACAACCAGTTTGGCACATGCCCATCCATCTACTTAAATGCAAATCTAGCTGCACAGCTGGATACTCTTTCTATAGCTGCAGGCTCTCTCCATCACAGCAGAATTACTGTACTTTCTTAAAAGGCGCCCCTACAAAAGGCTCCAGAGTTCAGGCCTTACAGACAGATAAGCTCTGGTAGGTCTAATTTGCAGCAGTTTAAGACCTTGCAATATTGAATTACTGCTTGGTAATTCAATAATAATTCTCTGAGGTCACTGCCCTTGAAGTGAAGAGTAGCAGAAGAGGAATCATGTGCTTATACCTGATTAGCCCCAACGCAGAGGTTGGTGGTTTAGCTTGTACCAACAGGGGAGGTGGTTATGTGATACTATGGGTGGGAAGGATATTGAGTAAATGGGTTATAGGCACATGTCCCGTTCTGCTACCTCTGCTACAGAGCCAGGCAGGAAAAGAGGACAATTAACAGCAGTAATACATGGAATCAACCTATCTTTTGCATGCAGGAGCTGGAGGTTTGGATATCTGTGTTTTACATAGCAACTGGTAAAATGGCATCTCTTACGAGAGGTCCTTTCCCTGTTTCTGTAGAGTCACATCCACTCCACTTCAGTGTCTACAGTACATTCAGGCCTTTTATTCATACTGAGAGCATAGGAGGAGTGCAACAATGGGAGAGGAAACTGGATTCTTTTTCCTTTTCTGCAATAGCAACAAAACCGTTTATTGCATTCAAATCATTGTCACCTTCGCAAATGTGCTGAAGACAGAAAGTCTGCACAGCTGCTGGAGAGACCATAGGTTTTGAAATCAGCAGGGTAGCAGAAGTATAAATAGTGGCCTGATTTTATTTGCCAGTCCTTTGATACTAATAAAGATGCAGGTAGAGAAATGTCCACCTCCTTTTCAGATCCCAGTCTGATTACTTAGAGCTGGGAATTAATCCTCTCACCATTTTTTTGCATTTAACATGAGACAATTCATGTGAAGCCACTGGTGGACAGCAGGGGTGAGCCTAAACATAGATGTTAAAGTGTCCCTTCCTTAGTACTACAACTGTGTTGAAACTTAGTTTGTCAATGCAGATTAGCAAAGCAATGGGCTGAGATGTTGAGGGTCATTTTTCTCTGGTGTCATCACTCCAATGCACCGTTACAACCTCTGCATTGCTAAAGGATTGTATGCTAAAAAATGTGCTAAAACATGCTTTAAATCTCTTTTGGAGAACGGGGATAACTTTGGAAAGCCTCACATATAAAAAGAACTGTAAATATTGCTTAAAAAAATAGAAAGTGGCTAAGTAAAAATCTTTATTTTTAACAGTTTGCCTTCAGAATACCCCAAGTGATTTGACTGCGCAGTTCTATGGTTTTATCATTTGCCAATTTTTATATTTTTAAAAAATCAAGCCCTTTTTTTGAAGACCACTAACAAGCATAGAAAATGTCCTTTGCACTGTTAACCACATAAAAATGACCCAGATTTAATTTGTTTTGAAAATTTATTTGTGGCAAGAAAATACTCCCAGGCTGAAGTGTTCTTTGCCAAATGTAGTCTACAGTGAGGGTCTGCGGGCCAAATTCCGAAACCAGTGAAAAACAGGGCTTGTTAGGGGAAATCCTGGCATTACCTTTGCCTGCCTACATGTTCATGGGCATTGTAGTGATGCTCACTATTTCACTGCATTCAAAATCAATATATTTGCTTAGTAGATCCATCATTTTATGAGAGTTTTAAAAATTCTTCATTAAACTCACTTTATGCCTCCCCAAATCCATATTTTTTATTGATAGTGAAAATAAAATAAGAGTCATTGGAAGCAGACAATAAAACCCGTATGCATAGGGCAGTTTACTTACTGCTTATGCTAAGAGAATGTATGATTGTTATAGTTTTGATGAACTGTCCAGGCCCTGTTTATATAGTGGATTTTTTTTCCTGCAGTGTTCATATAGTATTTCACTGAATGCTTCTTATCTGAACCCTGGGGTACTCTATAATTCTTGAATCTAAGAGTAGAGGCATGTCAGACATAAAAGAGGAAATGTGGAACGTGAGGTTTTAAGGAGTATTTCAGGTGATTTTGAAAAATATATCATAGTTAATAACAAGAAATGCTCCTCTAGGGTAAAGAAAAAAATTAAGGAGTGAGAAGTGAAGATATTCTTTAAAAGAGGTTTTAGCTAGAATAGGAGAAACAGAACACGTGCAAAATGAAGTCAGTGATATGCTTGTGAATAATGAGGGAGTTACATTTGGGGAATGCTTGTTAAGAAATTTAAGTTTCAGTGAGGATGGATGGAGAGAGGTGACAGGTATCAAACCGAATAATGGAAATCAGACTATTGGGTTTGCAATATCTGTGTGGGAGAAGAATCTTTTCGTGTAAGTCTTATCCTATGACTAAGGATGGGAAGAGAGCAGAGGGAATGCAGCAAAATAATGGAAGAGGAGGATATCAAGTGTCTATTTAGAGCTTTTTAATCTATTACTTGTTATTCAACTCTGAGTAGGACATTAGAGCTGTAGCGATGATGGGATGTGAGCTTCAGGGTGAATTTTGAGGGACAAGGTTTTCCTTTTCTATGGTGAAATTTTTATTCATATGCTACTTCATGAAAATGATGTGGCAGTGATGGCTGGGAAGTTGTGTCTGTGTACTTGTGAAAGTGCCCTTTTTTACAGAGCTTTAAGAAAGGAACAACCTGTAGTTTAAACTTTGTATATCATGATTTTGGGAATCTGGCACATTTGACAGACCTTATGAAATTGCACCTCAGAATACCTAACTCTTTGTGATGTGAATGCTCTAGAAAAGAGTGTGATAAAAGCCAACCAGTCTTTCCTTACTTTATTTTTCTTTAAGTGGAAGAGATGCCAGAGTGCATGTTTTACCTTCGAGCATGCTCTTTTCATGTTCTCTCCACGCCTGTCTTCCCTGTATCCTCATTTTTGATTTTTACCCCTCTTCTGTCACATAGTTTTCTCCTTCTTTCCCCAACTGACTCAATCTTGTTTTTTGCTTTTTACGTATGTATTATGTTGTGTAAATGCCTGCACAAAATGCTTGAGGGAGATCTCTGATCACTGCTCTCTGATCACTGCTTTCACTTTCTGTACTGGGCAGAGGGGAAAGCCTTGTGGCTTCTCTTTTGTATTCCCAGTCAGAAGAGATTCGGGACATAAACCAGTTAAGCAATAAAAATCACTAGTTTCCCTGCTCCCAAGCCATCGGAGCAAAGGAGGAAGCTAGGCTTTTTTACTGTCATGTAAAGAAAAAAAGTGCTATGGTCCCTCTTCAACTACGCCAAGACTGCAAGGGAAACAAGAGGGGACAGGGCTTCCTTTACACCTCTTGTGGACCAGAGAACCAGTATCTCCCAAAGGATGAGACACCCTCTGCCATTTTTAGTTCTCTGCAAAGAAAAGCTGTAAGCCAAGGTAAAGACAGCAATGAAGGGTGGGGAGAGGATGTATATAAGTAAGAACTGTGTCATCTCTTGTAGCCTGGTGGGAACACTCAAGTTTGCTAAGTGAGAGTACATCCATTTTCAATACTTCAACCTGGAATCACTTAAACCTGGAATCACTTAGACCTCTTTTCCAGAAATGATGGCCTTACAGAAAAGGTGAGGCTGGCAAGCATCTCTGGAGATCATCTAGTACCAACCCCTTGCTCAGAGTAGGGTCAGCTACAGCAGGTTACCCAGGACCATGTCCCCTTGAATGTTGAATATCTCCAAGGATGGAGATGCTGCAACCACTCTGGGCAACTTGTGCCAGTGTTTGACCATGCTTACAGTAAAAATAAGTTTTTTCTTACATTTAAGCGGAATTTCAATTTGTGCCTTTTGAGTCTTTTACTGTCACTGGCACCACTGAAAAGAGTCTGGTTCAATCTTCTTCATTCCCCCCCCCCCCCCAAGGTATTTATACACATTGGTAAGATCCCCCTGAGCCTTCTGTTCTCTAGGCTGAACAGTCCCAGCTCTCTCAGCCCCTTCTTATATCAAAGATGATCCAGTCCCTTCATCATCTTTATGGCCTTTTGCTGGACTGACTCCAGCATGTCCATGTCTGTCTTGTACTGGGGAGCCCAGCACTGGACCTAGCACTCTAGATGTGCCTCACCAGTGCTAAGCAGAGGGGAAGGATCACCTCCCTTGACCTGCTGGTGACTCCCTGCCTAATGCAGCCCAGGAGGCTGTTGGCCTTTGCTGCAAGGGGGCATTGCTGCCTCACAGTCAACCTGTCCCCCAGATCACCCAGGTGCTTTTCTGCAAAGCTGCTTTTCAGCCATTTTTCACTCAGCATGTACTGGTGCTTGGGGTTATTCCTCCCCAGGGGCAGGACTTGACATCTTCCTTTGTTGAACTCCATGAGGTTCCTGTCGGTCCATTTCTCCAGCCTCTCCAGGTCCCTCTGGATGGCAGACCAACCCTCTGGTGTACCAAACCACTCCTCCCAGTTTTGTATCCTCTGCAAACTTGCTGAGGGTGCATCCTGCCCCATCATCCAGGTCATTAATGAAGATGCTGAACAGTACCAGCCCCAGTATTGACCCCTGGGGTACACCACAAGTGACCAGCCTCCAGCTTGACTTTGTGCCACTGATCCCAGCTGTCTGGGCCCAGCTGTTCAGCCAGCTTTCAGTCTACCAAATCTTCCTAAACTCTGTTCTCAGCATCCTTGGAAATCCTGTGCAAAGTTTCTCCCAATGGCTCAAGCTTTCCCTCCATATGTAACAGTATCCAAAATCACAAGGAGGTTTGTCTGTATTACCTCAGAAATTGTCCAAGGTCATGCAAGAAATTCTTGTAGAGCTACAGAGTAAAACCAGATTTCCTATATTTTAGATGTTAAATTACATTTCCCATCTCTGTCTCCTTTACTGGCCAGAATTATAATGTAGACCTGTATCTGCACAGACACATTTCTTTGTCACAGTCTCTTTGTCCCAACTGTATTTTAAATATGTGTATGATTTTTTAATAATCCTTTGTATTTTTCCATTGTGGGTAACTGAAAAGGACAGAAAACGTAACGCGTGAGAACATCCTGCTTTCAGACAGCTGCATCATCACAAGTGCGTTTTCATCCAAAACACCACTTCTAATGGAAATAGAAATAAACAAACATGAGGAAATTCTGCTTTTCTGCTGCAAACCATTCTTACTGCTTTTGTTAAAAGCTTCGCCTGAGGAGGACTTGGCTGAAACAGATTGAGCACAACCTTGCTAAGAAAAGGCAGTGGGAATTGTGTGGGGAGAGAGTGTAGAAGTGGACACAGCTCCATGGGTAGTACAATTGCACACGTTCGTGCCCAATAAAGGCACAGCGGTTAGTTGCATTTCCTAGCTTCTGAATATATGTATAATTGCGTAGTCATAACATACTCCGAATACAGGACTGGTCATTTGTATTTTAGTTTGCCTTCAAAGTGGTGAAACCTTTCTTCTTCTCCAAACCCGACTAATACTCCTTGCCTGTAGTGCTAATTTTCTTTCCAATGGGACTCCCA
This sequence comes from Aptenodytes patagonicus, assembly GCF_965638725.1. Lineage (NCBI taxonomy): Eukaryota > Metazoa > Chordata > Aves > Sphenisciformes > Spheniscidae > Aptenodytes > Aptenodytes patagonicus. The sequence goes on along the minus strand of NC_134949.1, from coordinate 193,935,163 downwards.
AGCATGTGACCTGCTTTGACCTAAGAGATACTGTGAAAACCCTGTTTGCCTTGGGAGTCAGGATTCTCTCAATACGGTTCAATAAGTTCCCTTTAAGAATAGGTACTGTTTAATCTTTTCTGCTTGGGCTTCATTTCTGATGTCCCAGAGGGCTCAAAGAATTTTTTTTTTTTAATCAGTACTTTAAGGGGGGGGGGGGGGGGGAGGGCCTGAAAAATTCACATTGATTTCTTTTATATATATGTGTGTGTGTGTGTGTGTATACACACCTTACTCTTTAAGAGAGTTTATTTAATCCCACTCCATCTCTCACACCTACGAAATGGAGCCCCCGCCTTGTGTCGTTCAGGGCTGCTGCAGTAGCTGCAGTAGCCCCGTCCGTGCTGGTGCACCTCAGGACAGCCTGTTCGAGTCAGTGAACTGACTGTGTCACTGGTGCATGCGGTGGGAGCACTAAAGAAGAAAGGTACGTTTTGAAACAATATTGCCATGAATGACTTTCTGAAGAGGTCCGTTGAGCGCTACCATCCCATATTAGTTGAGCCACTTTACTTTTACAGGTCACCTTAGCATTTTCAGGTGAAGGGCCTGATGTTGAATGCCTCTGTCGTGACTAATGTCCTCCACACCGCAGTTGGCACAGGTGATGGTTACTGTAGGTGCAGCAAAAGACCTGTGTTTTCCACAGCTCTGAGTAAAAGGAGCTTCCAGTTAAAACTCTCTTTAACCAGCGAGTGCTTACAGGTTTCCTAACAGGAGATCCTTGGAAGGGGTGAGCTTTAGAGAAAAATAAATGAGAACTATAGTGTTATTCTTTTAGGCTTCAATTGTCTGAAGTTGTTGTCAATAGAAATAGTTGCATACATTTGTCTTCATTAATCATTTCAAGGTGTTGCTTTTTGATGCAGCCAGCCCTAGCAGTTCACAGGCACTTTAATTTTCCAATTATTGTACCTGTGGCTCAGAACAGATACTGATTAGTTTCACATTTTGCTCTGTGGGCAGCTTAATGTTCTTGTCACCTTACATTGAGTTTTAAATGTGCAGAGTGTAAAAGAATGTCAGATGTGCTCCCAAGTCTTCTGGGTCAGGCTCAACAAGTTATGACGTTTTCAGGTACTGTACTGATAGGTTTCTGAAATATGGATGAAAGAACAAGGTATGGGTTTAGGATCCTATCACAAAAGTAACAATTCCTCTTGTAAAGCAAGTGTGAGTGATTTTGTGTTGTATTCTTTTTCACACAGATTTTTAGCTGGAGATGGAGGTGATGCTGCCGGCTGCTATAACAGCAATACAAAAGGAAGTTATTATAGCAGCAAGGCAAGAGCAGTGCTTTTCAATATTTGCACAAAATTACAAGACCTTTTCAGACTAGTAGTGGAAGCGAAGGAGAAAATAAATTTTGAAAAGCCCTAAACACAAAGATTAATTTTATAACAAATAGAAATGTTGCCTGTCTCCTCTTTATCAATTGTGTACCAGCTATGACTCATCCGTGCATGCTTTTTTCTTTCTGAAAATTGCCATGGAAGAAATCCCCTCCAAAACACAAAACCACGCTGAACATCTGCTGTCTAGGTATTCATTAGTTCTGTCTGCTCTGCTTTTGGCTAATTGCCTGGGAGTGAAGTTGAATCATTTATGGGGACTTAACCTGGTGCCAGTTATAGTAGTAGAGATCGTGTAACATTTTGATAAAACCCAGGAAATGTCAAACATGTAGCCTCCCAAACATAAAGTTTATTTACTGGTTTCTCATGCACTTTGTTTGCCTACAATATTGCCTGCACAACTGATAACAGAAAATGTATTTAATAACTACTCAGTGCTAATATGCTGTAGTATGCATGACTGACTAATTTAATTTATCTCTGATTAAGGCTATTATGTTTGAGATCACTTTACAGAAGAGACTTTTTTTGCCAGCTGTAAGCTTATTTGAATTGTAATATAAGTTAATAATGTGTGAAATAACTACTGGTGCCTGCTTCTAAATGTTAATTTTACCAAATGTCTTCCTGAGTTAGTGCATACACAGCTCATCCATTGCAATGTAGTTAGTATGGTGTTTGGACGTAAGATTGCGTAAGTAAAAAGGCAGGTGCATGGCAAGGGGATAAATGGCTGTTGTTTCTGCTGAAAAGGAATACAACTGTAGCCCGGTCAGGGGTGGCACATGGTCTATATATTGACAGCGTCAGCTGAGAAGAAGCCCTTGTGATGTTCTCCATCTTGAAGTATTTGTTTCCTACAAGGTGCAAAGGGGAATAAGGACTCCTCGGGAAAACATAGAGAGGAATACATGAAACAAAAAGTTGTGAGAAAGGCAATCCTGAGTGTGTTTAAATAGGAAAATAGCCATTTGGGTGGAATTCTAGACTTTTCTCAGACTGAGGTTGGAGCTGGAAAAGAAGTGGGAAAGAAAACCCAAAACAAACCCCAAACAATCAAAGCCTGAGAAAGGTAGGGAAAAAACCCAGGAATTTAACTCTGCCAAGGAAAGCTAAACTTTTTTCCCCCTAGGGAAAAGGAAGACTATTTCCTGTTTGCCCTCCACTGTTTTCTGTGGTCTAATTGTTAGTGTAGGCAGGCACCTAATGGGGAGGGAAGCAAAGCTTTTTCTGTGCATAAGCCATATCCCAGGGCTATTGATCACTGGCAAATGAGACTTTGCAATGTCTGTGCTTTAGCCACTTGTTTCTCTGAGAGGCTGCAAAGTGCTATCAATTGTTGGTTTGGAAAAAGCTCTGTGTTTATCAATTGTTGCTTTTATGAAAAACCATAATTATACATATTCTTGCTTTAATACATGTTTACTTTAAATCTGCTGAGAAAATTCAGGTGGAGGGAATGAAGTCTCTTACCTTGTTTAAAGAAACAAGTGTGACTGTCTGGGGTTTAGTCTATGAGATTATCTATAAGCAAAGACACCTAAATTATGTGTACTTTGCATTTAAATATATGCAACTCCAACTGACATAAAGGGAAGTCAATACTTTCCTCCATCAGATTAGTGTATCTATCTCTTCAGATTAGAAAATGCATAGGATACTGTACTTACTGTGTCAGACTGAGCTGCCAAAACAATGTCACTTGCCTAACATGGAAAGAAAAGTATGCTCCATGTAATTTCTTTTTATGTCATTCTGTTCCATCCTCTGAACATTTCTGTCATGTGATAACATGTGGGATGTCAAGCACTATTGTTCACATTTTCATAGAATCATAGAATCATTAAGGTTGGAAAAGACCTCTAAGATCATCGAGTCCAACCGTCGACCAAACACCACCATCGCTCTCTACAACTCCCTGAAAGGAGGTTGTAGCAAGGTGGGTGTCGGTCTCTTCTCCCAAGTAACAAGCGATAGGACAAGAGGAAATGGCCTCAAGTTGCGCCAGGGGAGGTTTAGACTGGACGTGAGGAAAAATTTCTTTAGTGAAAGAGTGGTTAAACATTGGAACAGGCTGCCCAGGGAAGTGGTTGAGTCCCCATCCCTGGAGGTATTTAAAAGACGTGTAGATGCGGCACTTAGGGACATTTTTGTCATGCTATCTCATATAGATCAGTTATCAGCTGCACAGTGGCTCTGATTTCAAGGTCTCTCTTCACAGCATGTCAAACGCTAGCTGGCAGGGACAGGACTTTGGCAGGTCCACCACCGACTGTTGGGATACATGTACGTATGCAACTGAATGTATCATGGTTGTACTGTTTAAAGTTTCCAGTGGTATGTAATTGCCAAAAAATGGTATTTCTATAAAAATTTTTGGTATGGTGGCTTCAGGATTTGTACTGTAGTACTGGCATTACTAAGACTTTTCCTCTTGGTGCTTGACCAGAATAGGTGATGAATAAGGGTAGGAGGGAATGGCATGTCCCTTTTTCACATCAGGCAGAGATTGGACTGATATTCTTGTAAACAGCTGGTAAGGCTCAGTGTTTAGGCAGTACCACCTAGAGGGAATGCAGTGCACCGGCTTCCCATGCTCTGTACAGTTCTCCAGGTATAATTCAGGGCTGAATGTGATACACAGAGATCTGAAACTGTGGTGCTGTAGCTTATTTAGAGATAGCCGCTCTTTCCCTGCATGCTAGCACAGACTCCAAAACAGCCGAGTGCGCTCTTGCTAGCTGGTCCTAGATCTGTACGGCTCACGCCTGGAGACAGGGAGTTACTGGGGAGGACTTTCTGCTTTGAGAGTCGCATCTTCACTGGCGTGAAAGAGCTCGGGTTTGCCCTAGGTGTGAAGGCTTCTTCTATATCCTCTATCTTTTCCCTGAGCAGCTATGAGTAGGGAGAGCATTTAGTTTTATTTTCTTCTATAAGGAGCAGGATTCTTTTAAAAATGATAAACTAACACTTTTTCTTTTTTTTAATATCTTGCTAAGAGTAGCAGTCTGAGCTTCTTCACCTGACAGAGAGACCGACTGTAATTCAATTTACAGACCAGTCAATGCTGAAAATTTTTCCTATTTCTACAAATCGTGTGTACTTAGTGACAGGCAGGTAGATTTTGACGTTTCATATTTCCTTTCTGTAAGGAGAGGAATTTTGAAGCATAATTAAAGAAAAAATGTAAAATATTTTATTGTAAATAACCTAAATTTTCAGTGACTTTCACAGTTATGGGGCAGTCTCCTAGATGGTTTGAAGTGCATGAATTATGAATGTATTATGCTGGTTGTGGTTTAACCCAGCAGGCAGCTAAGCACCACACAGACGTTCGCTCACTTCCCCCAGAAAAAAGGTAAAACTCATGGGTTGAGATAAAGACAATTTAATAGGACAGAAAAGAAGGGAAAATAATAATAATAATGATAAAAATATACAAAACAAGTGATGTACAATGCAATTGCTTACCACCCGCTGACCGATGCCTAGCCAGTTCCCGAGCAGTGGCCGCGCCCCCTGGCCAACCCCCCCAGTTTTTGTTCAGCATGACATCACATGGTATGGAATGTCCCTTTGGCCAGTTTGGGTCAACTGTCCTGGCTGTGTCCCCTCCCAGCTTCTTGTGCACCTCCAGCCTCCTCATGGCAGGGCAGTATGAGAAGCTGAAAAGTCCTTGACTAGTGTAAGCACTGCTCAGCAACAACTAAAACATCAGTGTGTTATCAACATTATTTTCATACTAAATCTAAAACACAGCACTGTACCAGCTACTAGGAAGAAAATTAACTCTATCCCATCCGAAACCAGGACAGTATCCACTACTTATTCTATACCGTCTACGTCATGCCCAGGTCCCACACTTTCCAATACATCCCAATTAATCACCACCACTTTTCCTGTCTTTTGATATAGACACACAGATATCATTCTCTAAGTCTATGGGCCATCTCTCTAAAATGTCTGCTGAGTTCATTTAGTCCGTGACTTTGGGCTCCATCTGTCGTAACAGTCCTTCAGGGCAGGAGAGATGGTGTGTGGTGTTGGATTGTTGCATGCTGAAGCCAGTTCTGGTTCCATCACCACTGCACTTGTCTGGTTCTGTCATTGCTGCACTTTGCTTGGTTTCCTCAAAATTCATTCTTCATTAATTTGGGTGATTCTTACTGTGATACCATTGATATGGCATATAGCAACCATAGTAGTGATGACATACAGTATTATGTAGCAATTATCATCGTACAATTCAAATCATTGGCTATTCTCACCCAAAATCAAATCCCCTTGAGGTACACATCAGACTTCCCCATCCTTCCGCATTATCCACCAAGTGCACCCGGGTCCTTGAGCAAAAGCAATCCCACAGATGCTTCCCCAGCATATTTTTATGTGCATTACAGGGACTTTATTCCCATCTATACTACATAAAAGTTTTGACTGGGCAGGACCAGCTCAACTGGCAGATCCCCTAGTGTTGACTGACCAGGTGACCTTTGCTAAATGTGCATCCCAATGTTTGAACATCCCACCAGCCATTGCTCTCAGTGTAGTCTTTAACAGTCCATTGTATTGTTCGATTTTCCCCGAGGCTGGTGCATGATAGGGGATGTGATGTACCCACTCAATGCCGTGCTCTTTGGCCCAGGTGTCTATGAGGTTGTTTCGGAAATGAGTCCCATTGTCTGACTCAATTCTTTCTGGGGTGCCACGTCACCATAAGACTTGCTTTTAAAGGCCCATGATCCATGATCACTTCCAGGATTCCTGGGCGACTGGGGTTTCCTATTCGAGCCCGTTGTGTGATCAGTGCGACCCACTTATTCCATGTAGCATCAGTTGCATGATGTGTGCAGGGGATCCTCCCGTTGAACATCCAGCTCAGCACCGGCAGTCGGGGTGCCAGGAGGAGCTGTGCTTCAGTGCCGATCACTTCTGAAGTGGCTCTAACCCCTTCATATGCTGCCAATATCTCTTTTTCAGTTGGCGTATAGCGGGCCTCGGATCCTCTGTATCCCCAACTCCAAAACCCTAGGGGTCGACCTCGAGTCTCCCCTGGTGCTTTCTGCCAGAGGCTCCAGGTGGGGCCATTCTCCCTGGCTGCGGTGTAGAGCACATTTTTTACATCTTGTCCTGCCTGGACTGGCCCCAGGGCTACTGCATGAACTATCTCCTGTTTAATTTGTTCAAAGGTTTGTCATTGCTGAGGGCCCCATTTGAAATCGTTCTTCTTTTGGGTCACTCGGTAGAGAGGGCTTACGATCAGACTGCAATTTGGAATATGCATTCTCCCAAAAACCCACAACGCTCAAGAAAGCTTGTGTTTCCTTTTTGCTAGTTGGTGGAGACATGGCTGTTATTTTGTTGATCATATCCATTGGAATCTGATGACGTCCATCTTGCCATTTTATTCCTAAAAACTGGATGTCCTGTGCAGGTCCCTTGACCTTACTTTGTTTTATGGCAAAACTGGCCTTCAGAAGGATTTAGACTATTTTCTTCCCTTTCGCAGAAACTTCTTCTGCTGTGTTGCCCCACACGATGATATCATGAATGTATTGCAGGTGTTCTGGAGCTCCACCCTGTTCTAGTGCAGTCTGGATCAGTCTATGGCAAATGGTAGGGCTGTGTTTCCACCCCTGGGGCAGTCGGTTCCAGGTGTACTGGACGCCCCTCCAAGTGAAAGCAGTGGCCTGCTCTCTGCTGCCAAAGGCATTGAGAAAAGTGCATTAGCAATATCAATTGTGGCATACCACTTGGCTGCCTTTGACTCCAGTTCGTATTGAAGTTCTAGCATGTCTGGCACAGCAGCGCTCAGCAGCAGCGTGACTTTGTTCAGGCCATGATAGTCTACTGTTAGTCTCCACTCTCCATTAGACTTTCATACTGGCCATATGGGACTGTTAAAGGGTGAGCGGGTCTTGCTGATCACTCCTTGGCTCTCCAGTTGATGAATCAACTTATGGATGGGAATCAGGGAGTCTTGGCTGGTGCGATATTGCCGCCGGTGCACCGTTGTGGTAGCAATCGGCACCTGTTGGTTTTCGACCTTCAGCAACCCCACAACGGAAGGGTCCTCTCAGAGACCGGGCAAGGTAGACAGCTGTTTAATTTCTTCAGTCTCCAAGGCAGCTATACCAAAAGCCCACCAGTACCCTTTTGGGTCCTTGAAATATCCTCTCCTGAGGTAGTCTATGCCAAGGATGCACGGAGCATCTGGGCCAGTCACAATGGGGTGCTTCTGACACTCATTCCCAGTTAGAGTCACTTCAGCCTCCAGTACAGTTAGCTGTTGGGATCCCCCCATCACTCCAGAAATACAGATGGGTTCTGCCCCTTTATAGCTTGATGGCATTAGGGTACACTGTGCACCGGTGTCCACTAAAGCCTTATACTCCTGTGGGTCTGATGTGCCAGGCCATTGAATCCACACAGTCCAATAAACCCTGTTGTCCCTTTCCTCCCCCTGGCTGGAGGCAGGGCCCCTCTAGTCCTGGTCATAGTGTTCGTTACTCACTTCTTGTAAATGCGAATCAAAAGTCCCTTTATTAAGATTGGAAGTAAAATCAGCCCTTCTACTCTGTCTGGGGAACTGTCCACTGGAAACTGGAGCAGCAATTTTCCTGGAAGAATCCCCTTTTGTGATTGTTTTTCCTTACAACTCACGTACCTGTGCCTCTAGGGTTGAGGTAGTTTTTCCATCCCACTTCCTCATGTCCTCTCCATGGTCACACAGGTAAAACCACAGGGTGGCCCATGGTGTATATCCACTATGTCCTCTCCATAGAGCAGAGGGATGCTTACTCCTAATGGCTGAGATACTGGTCCATACAGGTGGGGAGTAGGACATATCCTCTTTGAATCGCTGGAACTCCTGGGACAGTTTCTCCACAGCCGAGACACAGGCCTGTAGGGCCTTCTCTCCCTCTTGAGGGTACTGAATAGTGTTGAACAGGGCTTGGTAGGCATGGGCCAGGCCCCAGCACGTTGCAGTGATTTGTATCTCTCTGGAATTACCAGGGTGACAGCATACTTTTTCCAAATATTTTACTAGTTTTTCAGGATTCTGCATCAACATTATTCTCATCCTAAATCCAAAACACAGTACTATACCAGCTACTAGGAAGAAAATTAACTCTATCCCAGCCAAAACCAGGACAATGCTATATCCTCAAGAGTAATTTTTCTGTTCAAGTTCTTCTCATGCAAGGCTCTTGAACTTCTCTGCAGCCCAGTTCCACATAGAAACCATCGGTGGGTCAGGAAATTGTTATGCTTTACAAAGGATCGAGAGACAACTAGGGCTGCCTTCTCCCTGTCCTCTTTTGTCTTTCTTTTTCCCCCAATACCTAAATTGAGATTGATCATTTAGCAGAAAAAAATACCACTATGAGCAATGAAGCGTAACTCAACACAATACTGAAAGCTGCTTAGCTGTCGTATCAGACTCAACCGACTCTTAAGCAAAGATTAGCGAGGATAACTTATGTACAAGGTTGTAAATCTGCTTAGCAGTCTGTGACTCTTATGGGCAAATAATGCTTCCTAAACACAGCCTTTGAACATGTCAAGAGTCACCTTTTTGAATGACTGATAAATAGGAGCCAGATGATTTCAGCTGGGAAAGAAAATAATCTTCAGCATACTAAAACATAGGAAGCAGAAAGATAACTCATCTTGTTTGTTAGTTAACTGTGTTACGGTCTATCTTAATATAGATATATGTTGCAAAAGTTTGTTATAACTATGAGTAACACCCCATAAAGTATTTGTTGTTATGAAGGTTCCTTTTTTGCAACAATGAGTGTTTCACCTTTTCCTAAAAAACCCTCACCAAATAATGACATTATACACCCAAATACTCCCTCAGAACATACTTTTTGAAAGTTTTCCATTTTTTTTTGCTTTCATTACCTTGATATTTTTGTAACTCCTTAGATGAATATGAAAAATATACAACAAATACATAAAAGCAATCTGTGAAGAAACATGCGAAATGTCCTTTTCCCCCCCTACACCTAAAAGCTCTGGACTTCATGAAGAACTAAGGTTGAATAAAAACCAGCATGTTTTCTTCCATTCAGTTTTTAAAATTTACTTGTTGATCTGAAAAAAAAGCAAACCAAAGGTGTACAAAGGATCCAGCGTATATAGAAATGCTTTAAAAATAAAAACATAGTGTTCTAGAAGACATCCTAATACATCAAATGGGATTTTTTTACTATGTAATTATTCAGTTAAACTTCTTTATTGTTTTAGTCTACTTAAATCTAAATGAAAAAGGCACTTTAATGTTGTAGGAGGGGGGAAACACAAAGCAATTGGTAAAGATAAGACTACGTGGGGGTTTTTTAAATTATTTTTAAATGTCTGATGGTTGTTTTCTCCCATTTTTTCAAATTGTTCCAAGTTCCAGGATGTTTTTTCCTTCGATCAAATCCATTAGGAATTTACTGTGGTCCTGTTCAGGAAATCCCTGTCATCAGTGAAGCTTGTTTGGGCAGGATTAACAGTAGCTTTATGGCATGAAATCTGATAGCAAGCACTCTGTTTTTTTGTTTGGGACTGATGAAGGGCTGGTAGGCCTGTGCAGACCTTGGTCATCCTATCTACCTTTACAAAAACTGACATAGTTTTAGCTTTCTTCCACTCTCTAGAATTTCTCCGGTAGTCTAAGATTAATTGAAAATCAATGTTGGTGGTTCAAAACCTCCTAAGCCAGCTTTTTATACAAAAGTGCTGATACAGCTTCTGTTTAATATGCTTTCAAGCTACTGACAGCAAAGAAAGTATTTATCGTAGCTGAGCATGAATTAAAACATCAAAGATGCTAAGTAAACTGCACCTATGTATCACAGCAGGGGTGGGTTGAAGACAACGATGGAGGGATTTCAGGCATCTCCTAAGAATGCCACTGACATGGCTTCTCTGTAGAGTCATTTCAGGTTCACTTATCAAATGGTAACACAGAGAAGAAAAGCTCAGTCTAAGGAAATACTGTATAGGACAATAAAGAAGGAAATGCTGACCATCAAAATCACGTTTGAAAATCCAAATGGACCAGCACAAAACTAGAATAAATAAATACATTTGGCAGAGAGACATATTTGATGTGGAAGGCTAAACTTCAGAAGAGCTTCTTCTCACCCCCAAAGACAGAACTGATCTATTTATTGAGCATGTTTAGCTTTCCTGCATCTTTATTGGCATTTCTATCATTTCTGTCCAGAAAAGGACCAATGTCATTGCTGAGATTCCTCTTCTGCTTGCCATGCTTAGAAAGTTGTTACTGTCCTTTAGTCTGCATAATATTGATTTTTCCCTTTCTTCTATAATTTTTTTCATAATAATCTAATGTATATTAATTGCAATCCATTTCCCTATGTTCCCTGATGTAGATTATTTTTTATAGCTATTTTTACTTCAGTAAGCCAGTGTGACGATTCAGGCAAGTATTCCTTTTTTCCCATTGTTAATGTTTGTTTTTAGTCTCTGGTAAAATGTTCTTAAACAGGTCCCAGCTTTCATCTTTTTCCCAAATAAACTGTTTCTCCCAGCTGAATTTGCTCCTAATTGTTCTCAGGATTGCAAAATGAACACTTTTAAGGCACCAGGTATATTTGTTTTCATGTTACCCTGTTTGTGAATAAGAAACATAATGAGCAAATGCTGTCATTCATAAAGAAGCAACTGCTGATTTTTAGTTCTGTGGTAAATTTTATGTTATCTTTCAAGATTAGGTATAATATAAAATTCCTGCAAGCTAAATGCAATTTTACTGATTTCAAAAAATATCTTTATGTAGAATTTTTTTTTATTATTTATTTATTTATTTATTTATTTCAAGGCAGCAGAAAGCCTCCAGCGTATGCCATTGAAATTAAAGTCCTCCATGGTAATTCAGATTTCTCTCCTACACAGTATAAACAGATGCTTAAGGAATCCCTCGTCAGCATTTTCGTCAGTGTATTTGTGGTCTGGAACAGATATCACCCTGTTTATCTTGCACAGCCTTACTTCCAAAATGACCCAGGCTCTGTATTCCTCCTTCTGTCGCACCAGGACGGGCTGTGGGAAGACTCGGCCGTTTCTGTCCAGCAAACCCTCCTCCATCCCGAGGGCCGCGGCCGCAGCCTGGCTTTGTTGCTCAGTCAGCCCGGGAAAATAAAAGATTTCACTGGATTGTGGTCTGCGTGTAAAACCACTTATTTCAAGAGATGATAGATGTATTTGGTATTTTTCAGTCCAGCCTTCCAGAAAGTGTTAGGCTGATAAAGTGCTGGCCTTTACCAAGGGGAAAAAAGAGATGAGTATAGAGCCTTTCTAAGATGTTACAGAAATACAGGATAATATGGGAAATATGGCTGGGCCCCCCTCTCAGCTTCTTGGGCACCTGCAGCCTTCTCAGTCGGTAGAGCATGGGAAACTAAAAAGTCCTTGACTACTGTAAGCATTACCTAGCAACAACTAAAACATCGGTGCGTTATCAACTTTGTTCTCATCCTAAATCCAAAACACAGCACTGTACCAGCTACTAGGAAGGAAATTAACTCTATCCCTGCCAAAACCAGGACAGATGTCTCCACACATTCCCATGCCAGGGCTGCTCTGCAGGGGCAGGGGAGCCAGGAGGGTGGTGAGGCAGGCAGGGGCAGTGTCCTCCCCGGCAAGGCCGCAGCCCCGCGGGCCTCAGCCAGGGCCGGGACCAGCAAGATACAGAGCCAGACCCGGCATGGCTGCAGCCTAACGCAGGCAGGGAGCGAGGGAAGGGCCTGAGCACAAACGCAGCTGCTGAGACGTGGGGGAAGAGGGTCCCAGCGAGGCTGCTCATGGCTCCGTCTCAACCCCAGCTGATCTACACCAAGTTCGGTTGGCATTGATCAAGCAGGACTAAAATGACTGCTGATCATTCCCAAAGGGTTATTGCTTCTCATTACATCAATAAAATAAAAGCAAGGCTCCAGGTTACCCAGGCAGTGCTTGCTGATATGAAACGTGGCATCAACTTTTCCTGCCCATGGTGAGTTTAAAAAGACTATAATCTGAACTTACTGTGCTTTTCACTTAGATTTCGCACTAGGCCTAAAGGCAAATTCTGTAAGAATATCTTTTAGTGTCATTTCTAAGGTGGTAAAAGTCCCTCAGTACAGCCCTCCAGATCCCAAAGTAGGGAAAGCTATTAGGTATGTTATTATTTTAAATTTTAATCTGTTCTGATGTTCCTGAAATGCTCTATCTATAATGCCTTTTGTATTAATCATAATAAATATTTTATCCTTTCTGGAGAGGGCATGCTGACGTAATGTCTAAGGGAAAGAGGAAACGTCTCAGCTACTTCGTGATACTTGCTAGACTTAAAATGAATATCAGAAAGTTCCAACAGAGATGTTGTGCAGATAATAAAGGCAAAAAAATGGGTAGAGATACAAAATAATAGCCACATGCAGCTATTTGCTTGCTTGCTGTTTTCTAATTTACAAAAAACAGAGCTCACTTGTAGTGCAGCCGTACAAATTCAGTAGGTGCTGCAGTCCCTGTTACAAAAGTAGTGAGGCAGGGGGGAGGAAGAAGCAAGAGCAAAAAAAGCGTGATAAAGGTTTCAAAAGCAGACACTTGTTGACTACTTGTATTTTTTTTTCTATGCTGCTCTGCAAAGAATGGTCAACTTTAACAGGACTAGGTCAGTAGTTCTATGCCTGTGCCTGGCCTCTGAAAAAAAGGCAAGCACATGTGCTACAGAGGTTGAAGCACTGGCCTGAGGGATGTGAACATCTCCTGTCTCAGCACTGCTCATCTGGTGACGGGTACGAGCTTGGGTGTATGGCTCATTCCTAGTTTACACATGTAACCAAGTGTATTTCAGCAGGCTCTGAAGCGGTGATAGAATGGTACGGTTTTGTATCTCAGGTATTTTGTATCTCAGGTTTTGTCAACATGCTTGCATTGCAATGAGGAGAACTGTCTTGGTTAAGACTGTACTATGTTGATGCATCTTTTCAATGGTAGGTGTCCTGTAGGGCGATGCACGACTTTTATCTATTACCCTCCAGAATAACCCAGATCAAGCTTCCCTGCTATAGCACAGATCTGCCAGTGTTCAAAGCTTGCCAAAGACTTTAGTGTAGCCTTCGATACTGACATTTAAGGCTCTTGCATGCATCACCCTTCTGTAAAATTATCGAGTGCTTTCCATTTAGAGCAGTGCCCAGAATACATGCCCTGGCTCCCCTTTCAGCACTGCCTCAAAGCCAGGCAGACTGGGACTGGCACGCACGCCTAAATAATTAATGGCTGTTTATCCAGGTACTAACAATGCTGTGTGGTTTGTTTTTTAATTGCAGCCTGCAAAGAGTATTTCTTGGCTTCCTTCTTGGCTGAGAGTAGAATGTGGTCAGAACAAGACAGCCAGAGAAGTGCATATTTTAGAATGCCAAATAGATTAAAACAAAGCGATGCTATTCCTCCTGACAGCTGAAAGCCACTCCTGTCGACAAACTGTGGGCATGCTTGCTTCTCGTTATTAGCTGTCATTTGAAGGAGAGAATGAACAAGGGAGCTAAACATTTGGGGAGAGATTGCTGAATGCACAATGGACAAACCCTTCCAGAGTTCTGGGGTAGGAGGGTGTGGATTTAATGTGTGATGCTGGTTGTGGGAACGTTTTGTACATCTGGTTCAGTTCATGGGCTGGCTCCATTTGTGGAGGGGAGTCTTGGCTATTATTGTTGGTCCCTCTGTCTTATTTTAGCTTCACGTTACTCAATGTCTGATTATGTTGGACAATATTCATGGTCGCTGTTGAGAACACTTTGGACAGCAGTGAAAAAATGCCAAGGATTATGTCCGTGTCATCCTATCACCGCTTAGGAAACCTGTTAGAGTGAGCCAATTGGATGCTTTGCAGAAGAAGGAGTGCCAGCCTAGAATAGATAGATAGATAGATAGATAGATAGATAGATAGATAGATAGATTGATCGATCTGTGTCCCCTCTCTTCTCCCACCCTGACTGTCTATAGAACAAGCAGAGTTTGGGAGTCCTCAAACCCCTTAAGTAATGGCCCCCGAGACTGAAAAATTAGAAGAGGGGAAAAGAAACCTACTTTGTTGCTATAGTCAGATGGAGGCTACGGTGGTGTCAAATTTTCAGACACCATAACAAATGTAAAGAAGAGAGCTCACACTAGCAGAGTTTGGGTATGATGCCTTGACAAGAACTCCTCTGGCTAGTGGTGGTGGTGGTGGGCTGGGAATTATGCAGGTCCTGTGAACTTTGGCATAATGTGTTAGAGCCGAGAGCATTACTGGGCATGCTGTTCAGCAAGGCAGGATTTCTGTCCATGTTTTCTTTTCAACTTTATCCAGCCTGTTTTACAGCTGCGATAACTTGCAGCACAGCACGGTCCAAAAGCTTGTGTGGCAATATTTATATAGAGGTATAACATCAGTTATTCATGCTTACTGTCTGAAATTGTGAGGTGTTGCTGTGAGAAGAATGGGTACTTGAAGTTTGGGTTGTTATGTGAACCAAACAAAACCAGACAGAATATTTGGCACCTAAGGAAGTACTATATTTCATTTCATTGTAATGTTTTCAGTGGATCCAAAATTCTCGATAGGACAAGAGGAAATGGCCTCAAGTTGCGCCAGGGGAGGTTTAGATTGGACGTGAAGAAAAATTTCTTTACTGAAAGAGTGGTTAAACATTGGAACAGGCTGCCCAGGGAAGTGGTGGAGTCCCCATCCCTGGAGGTATTTAAAAGACGTGTAGATGAGGCACTTAGGGACATGGTTTAGTGGACATGGTGGTGTTGTGTCGACGGTTGGACTCAATGATCTTGGAGGTCTTTTCCAACCTTAATGATTCTATGATTCTATGATTCTGTAACTATCCCAAATTCATACAGTGTCTTCAATGCTGCATATCATCTTTTTATCTTAGGTTTATCTGGAAGAAGTACCTCCATTAACAAAACCAGAGGTGATTCAGGAATACTGATTATTTCACCGAGGTTAATATTACCTTATAATAAAACCTGTTCTTTATGGATTCATTTACTTAGGGCAATAGTGCTCACATATAGTAGAAGATATTAAAATCTTTACAAATGTTTTTGTAAGTAAAATTACTGTGGCATTTGTGGAATTCCCTTTCTTTAGATTAGGGAATAAAGCTGTTACTTAAATTACCTTCAAAGAAAAACTATAAAGATTTCCGTTCAGGATTTACATTGAAAAAATGAAAACATAAAGTGCCATTTCGGGTGGTGTGACTGTACTTTAATATCTCCCATGCCCAGTGACACGTCACTGCAAAGGCCTGCAAACTGAATGCGGAGGACACATCGCCTTTTCTCCATCTCGTGCCTCTTTGCCCAGCTGAAGAGGTATGCTGCCCACACGAGGGACAGGTGTGCCATTCACATGTCCAACACTATGTGGGACCAGCGCAAGGTTTCCTGGCCCTGTAGACAGAGCTCAGGGCTCTGTGGTAGCAGGGTGGGCTCCGGATGTGGAGAAGGGGAGAGAGGGGTTTGAGGCACTAAGCGGAGCTCCAGGAGATTCCTTATACTGATGAGAGGTCAGCTCCGGGTTGAGAAAGGGAATGGGTGGGGCAAGGTGGGTAAGAGCAGCTGGGGAAAAGGAGCAAGGAGCTTTGCAGCGGCAGTGGGGCTGGGGGATAAGTGCAGGAGGCTGTAGTAGGCTATTAGTGGGTGCTTGAGGTTTTCCCTCTCTTTTCCCCCTAGAAAATCCCTCTCCCTCTGCATCCTCTTCTCTTTGGGATTTCAGTCTCTGAGCTCACATCTCCTGGGACTCGCAGGCCTGTCTTGTCTCCATCCAGCATCTTATTTTCACTCCAGCTCATAAAAGGCATCCCCTCCTCCCCTTTCATCCCCAGTGATGCCTTCTCACCTTCTTGGTCCTCCCGAGGAGGAAGAGGAAAAAAGATTTAGTAAAAGGAAATATAGAGAGACCTCCTAGAGGAGGAGCTGCAGTTGTTGCCAGAATTGGGTGTGAAGGTGGCAGCTACTGAAAGGCAAGGAGATGTCTACCCTTCTCCACCAGCTTTGCAGCGCCAAGGCATAGGATGAGACTACTCAGGTTAGAGTAGCCCATCCCTGCCTTTTCAGGCATTGACAATGCTTATCAGACACCAATACAGTAGACGGGCAATCCCTGGGCAATGCCTACCTGCCTGTGTCTGGAGCTTTACCTTCATGACACTGCCTGGATCTCAGGAATGAGTTTGGTTCACAGTAGACCCATTGACTCGGTTCTGGTTCTTTCAATCTTTTTTCCTGCTAGCCTCATGGAGCTATGAGGAGTTTAAAAAAATGAAAGAAACTTATCTCTGGTACTTAACTCAGTAGCTGAACAAAAGTACGGGAATAGGTGTTGAGTAAAAATGTCTGTTGTGGTAACTATGCTGAGTATAGCTGCTCTTCCGTGACAAATCCTTTGAATTATTTCCATGTGGAACAGAGCAGCTCTGACAGCAGCTCTTTTTTAGAGGGAGGCAATTTCCCTCATATATGACTTGTCAGCTGCTAACTGTGGGTGTGTAAATATAGCTGAAGTTTGAAAATAGTGTCGATCTGGCAGAGGTTTGGGCAGTTATTATTTATGGCTAAATGGATGAGATTTACCAAGCTCAGTTTGATGGTAAACATTGCAGGGCAGGTACCTTACCCAACCTTGTGTTTGTGGAGCACCTCGACAGTTTTATATTGATTTCAATAATGCGGTTGTTCTTGAAACAGCTAAGTGGTGAATAAATTATGTAATTTATATAATAACTGTAACAACATTCAGAAGCACCTCACTTTAATTTTACTCCAGTCTCATTTACCCTTTCTCCTCCCTTTGCTTTCATGGCTGTGTCCTCCCTCTTTCATTATTCTTCCATCTCATTCGGGATTTTCCTCCTCCCACTCCATATTTCAGCTGAACTCCTACAGGACATGGGATCCTCCCTCCATACCTCTGTCATGGGTGACCTCATTGGTTTGGAGAGCCTCTGCTCTAATCTCTGCACTTTTAACTCACAAATTTATGTCTTCTTGCTTGTTTTGTCTTACGTCATCCAGTGCCACGGTTCTGGTTTGCGTTCTCTCTCTGGCAAGTAATCTTTCTGCGCGTACTCCCTGCTCTGACTTACCTTGACATGCTCTTGCTATGTCAGCTTGCAATTTCTGCCTACGCAAAGGGCAGGGGTCTGCTACAGGCCACTTCCCAGGTCAGCTTTCCCATAAAGCCAGTCATTTCAAAAAAATTTTAAGTTCATGGAGCCGTAACTAAGAAAGGTCTTAAGAGCTTTTAAAGGGGTAAGGATATGTCTGTCTTTGCAAGCCTACCAAAGATGCAACTACCATAATTACATTTCTCAGCCTTCTGAGATCTTCCTCTTTGACTGGAAGCCCTCTTCCTGAGAAATCATATTCAGATTTTTCTTCCTTACTTTCAAGGTCTTATCTTCCTTTTGATCTGGATGTTTATGAGATCTCATCCACATAATCCAGAAAGAGTGCTAGAGAGCACAATGCACCTTTTCTGTTGTAATTTTCATGTGCCAGAACCCCTATTTCCTAAAATTTAAATAAATCCACTTTTTATCCTTCATTTTATCTAAATGTATCAAAATTACCTACAGAAGAATCCCCTCCTTTTTACAGGAGGCCTTCAAATCCTTTTTACTCCATCACAGTATTGCAGAAGGTACAGCAAACTCAAGGAATTAGTAAATGAAGTGGAGAAATCAGCAGAAGAGAACTTCCTGCTTCAACAGTAGCTTGTTTTACTTGTGTCTAATATGATCTCTAGGACTTGAGAGGATTGCCTTTATTTGTGCTGTGTCTTTGCTGCATACAGCAGCAAGCTTATATTGAAACTTCAAGTTAGCAATTTAGCTTGAGTTGTCTGAAAGCTGGAATTTTGTATGTGTTCGCATTTCTTGCAGATGTCTGTCACACAGCGAATGTTGCTGGCTGACTGCCCTCAAAACACTAGGAAAAAAAAAAGATCCTTGAAAAAGTGAATTACTAATTACTTAGAGCCACTTCATATCTAATAGCTAGCGAGTGTGCTTCTTGCTTCAAGGGAATGGGAACAATGAAACATGGAGTTTGCTTAGTGGTAGAAGGTTTTGCATCGTTTCTGAAGAAATACTTGCAAATTCCCTATTTGGTGGCTGACTTTTTAAAAAGCAGTCAAATCACTATGTGATGATGACGGAAGTGGTCGTGTTATTCTAAGTTTGACCCAAAGCATATATTGTGTTGGACAGAAAATAAGAAATTATTCAGAAAATATGCTCCAATATGCTCTGCTGGGTTTCAGTGTCTCCAGGGAGCTTCATTTTATAACTTTATCAGCTTGCCTTAAAGCCACAGAATATGTGATTCACAATTTCACCATCCTATTAGTTCATGCTTCTGTTGGGAAAGTGAATCAATTTCTGGATCTGATGTGTGTATAAACAACTTCCTTTTCCATATAGTCTCAAAGGAAATCATGAAATGTCCAAAGAATAACGGTACACAGAGGTATGGATGAATTCCAGTGCTGAAAGCTGAAAGTTAAGATACATCTAAGTGTTAGAACTTCAATAAGAATTCAATAATCAGTGTTTTGCCAGCAATGTGGCAATGTGCTCTCACACTTGCCAGCTATTTGTACACTGTGTACTTTGGTCGCTGGGTGTAGTAACCAGGAAAGAACAAAAGACTTAGCAAATTAAATCTAAAGATTTCCACTCCTGCTGTAGAACAGATAGGTGTAATGTACCATTTCATTTTAAACCAAATTACTTATCAGGACATTCAGATACTTCTCTCTGAAGCCATCAGTGTATAACCTCTGATATAACAAGAACCAAGATGCTTAAGTTCCAATTATGAATTTTGATGAAAAATCTTTATAAGAAAACAGAGATACCCAAACTAAACAGCTCTGTGATATAATTAATCTTTCCCTCCTCCTGCCTTCCTTATTGTTCATTCAAGTGCACATGTAAAATAAGGACTTGATCAAAAGTCCTTTGAAATAGATGATGATCTGTTAGCTGGCTTGGCTGGCATTTGGACATCACCTGTATGTTTTGTCTTTATAATAAACACTTTAGAGATTTCTTGAGTGTTGATGGAGCACGTGACATACAAGAAGAAACTAATACATCTGAGCCTGTTCAGCCTTAGGAAAAGAATTTTGAGGAAAGATCTAAATGTTATCTTCAGGATCTAAATGTTATCTTCAGCTGTCTAATGGGGATGTAAAGAAGATGAAACCAGATGTTTCTTGGAAGGGGAGAATGGTGGGAGAGGGAACGGACATAAGTTGCAACATGGGAAATCCCAGCTGGATATTAGGGGAAAAAAAATCACAGTAAGGTGGTCGAATGTTGGAGCAGGTTGCACAGAGAGGCTGTGAACTCTCCATTCTTGGAGGTATTTGAACCTGACAGTCTTGAGCAACTAGATCTAAGGTGGCCATGCTTAGAGCAAGGGTTTGCAGGAGATGACTGCCAAAGGTGCCCTCCAGCATGCATTGTTTTGTGGTTCTGTGCTTCTATAAATTCTGTTCTTTTTATGTAGTTTGCTGTTTTCATCTAACTCTTAAATAAAGTTGAAATGTTCTGTGTGTTTTCAGAAACTACTGGGTTTGCTCTCATTTGCTTGCACAAATGAGAAATGGAAAGGTGGTTAAAGAAAGGATTCAGTGAACTGCAAAATCAGGTACTTTTCTCTGGAACCATGCATTTTATACATTTGGTTTATAATACCAGGTAGAAAATATGTGCTGAGAGCTCACAGCTTTCATGAGCTGAGATATCTGTATCCATGAATAATATGTATTTGCGGTGTTTTCTTCTCTTTTTTTTTTTAATGAACAAAGCAAATAAAAGCATTCTATGGTTGTTGGAATATTAAAACATGCCTACATTCATACTGAAAATAAGCTCAAGTCTAATATATGTTATTATTGCCACAGATAGATCTGCTTTTCCATATAAATATAAACATCTCTTCTTGCTTCTTCTATTAATCTGTCTCTTAGTGGAAATACGTGTTTTGCACAGCATACTTTTGCAATACCTTAGCCACAGAAGATTTTCTTTGGTGATTTATTAAAGTCAGGACTTTTAAAAACTCTTTTGACAAAAGCTGACAGTTAAAACTGATGCCGTTTGAAATATAACAATGTTTTAAACAATTTTCCAGTGAAATACCCTAGATTTGCTTTTGCAAATGAAGAAGTTATACATTTCTATTTGAACTATTTTTTTTAACTTTAAGCTAGAGAATTTACACTTTTTAAACAACTTCAACATGAAATACCTTATGAACTGAAATTCTCTTTGCAGTTCAACAAAATGTTTAGTATTGTCAGTAAATTTGGCCTGATTTAGGCTGGTTAAACAAACTTCGCATGTCAGAATTTCTTACAGCATGGGAGAACGATCTCTTATCCAACACACAATATGTTTTATAGCATATTACAGCAAAGGGGGGAATATGGATATGGAATATATACACGTGGAATATGAACACTAGGTTTTATATGGATGTTGTGTTTTAACTCCAGCTGGCAGCTAAGCCCCACACTGCCACTCACTCACTGCCCCCCAGTGGGATGGAGGAGAGAATCGGAAGGGTAAAAGTGAGAAAACTTTTGGGTTGAGATAAAGACAGTTCAATAGGTAAAGCAAAAGCCATGAGCGCAAGCAAAGCAAAACAAGGAATTCATTCACTCCTTCCCATCGGCAGGATGGGAAAGCCACCTCCAGGGAAAGCAGGACTCCATCATGCAGAACGGTTACTTGGGAAGACAAACGCCATCATAGAATCATAGAATCATTGAGGTTGGAAAAGACCTCTAAGATCATCGAGTCCAACCATCGACCCAACACCACCATGCCCACTAAACCATGTCCCTAAGTGCCTCATCTACTCATCTTTTAAATACCTCCAGGGATGGGGACTCAACCACTTCCCTGGGCAGCCTGTTCCAATGTTTAACCCAATGTTCCCCGCTTCCTCCTTCTTCCCCCAGTTTTATGTGCTCAGTATGACATCATATGGTATGGAATATCCCTTTGGTCAGTTGAGGTCAGCTGTCCCCGCTGTGTCCCCTCCCAGTTTCCTGTACACCCCCAGCTTACTCATTGGCGGGGCAGCGTGAGAAACAGAAGAGGCTTTGACACTGTGCAAGCACTGCTCAGCAGTAACTAAAAGTTCTGTGTGTTATTGACACTGTTTTGGTGACAAATCCAAAACATAGCCCCATACTAGTTACTATGAAGAAAATCAACTCTATGCCAGCCAAAACCAGCACAATGGACTTTGATAGATATGGTCTATAGTAAAAGTCTGGAAATAGGACAAACATGTCTGATCAAGGAAAAAAAAAAAAGCTGAAACGTCCTTAATTCTGTAGATTCAACTGAATTGCAATCATGAGAGACACTCCAGTAATACTGCTTTTAGATATAAAACAACCTGGGAAGTGAACAATGGTCAAAAACATTAAACTGCAAAGGAATTTTACATTTTTTCTAAGGCTAGTTGCATCTGAATAAATGTTTGTGTCCTTCTCTGAAAAACAAAGTAGAAACTAGCACAGAACCAGAATAGTTTAACATAAATCTGTACATGGCTATTTCTGCCTACCACATCATCCTGTGATTACTGTTGAAACACCTGTTTTTATAACTAGTAATTTTTTTTCATTTAAGACAAGTCTTGCACAGTTCCGACTTCCTGGGGAGAAGGAAAAAACTGCTGTGAAAACTGATGTTTCTTGCAAGAAACATGTACAGTAAAGGCCAAATGGATTTCATCAGTATTATTTACTTAGCCAGCAAGGGCTGTTTATCAGTACCATATACAGATCATTTTAAGCTTATAAAAGACAATGAAATAATTGTGACCAGATTGGTTAAGTTTCACTCTTACTTTCTTTCTGAACGTTGGCTTTCTTGGCTACTGAATAAAGCTTTTGAGGAATAAAGCTTTGGCTTCACAATACAAAACGTTTTGTATAGTTTAACTGTAAGCAGCCAAGATTGTAATTTTGGAGAGACTGGAACAATTTGTCTTCTTCCATGAAGCCTTTCTGAAGCATTTTCGTGACAAAAATGTTGATGATTTACACAGACAGTTTACTCTTGGACAAGGACTGCTTTAAATCGTATTTCATTTTCAATAGCTTTTCTTCTACCTGCTTGTTGAGCAAAAATAGGCGACATTAATTATTTTGTTTAGAAATGTCTAATATACTAAGTATCTATATGCTTTGATCTGTAAGTAACCATTGCAAAGAATTACAATATTCTCAAGATCTTGGAGGTTATGACAGATGACAATTAGCACTTATTCATCATTAGAACATAAGGGATTTCCAAAAGAAGTGGATTTAGGTCCCCTTTGAAAGGTTTTTCCCCCACATTATTGAATAGCAAACTTCAGAAGAGATGCACTCATAAGCTTTTGCTTACATACAAGCATATACTATGTTTGTTTAAATAATTCTTATACATATGTATGCCTTCCAAAGAGGCTAGGATTATCCAAAAGTCAGCGGGGAGAATCTTTACACGTGAAGGGCAGACACGAAACAATACCTAGAAAAAAACAGGTCTAATTTAACACACAGGACAGAGAACATGGGAGCACCTCAGGCAGCAGTAGAAGTCTTACTGTGTGGCTGGGAAATTACTGCTGCCTGGAGTGTCGCGTAAGCAGTGTCAAGTAAGTTCATAATGCAAAGCTAAGCCTTACCATAATGTATGAAGAGCACTCAAATACCAAATTGAGATAAATGTCTCACTTCTATCCATGGCTTCCTTGTCAGGCTGTCCTCCTTTCCCTTTTCTTTCCACTATTTTACAAGAAACATCTGCTTTCTGGAGGAGGGGGGAAGGTTCAGCTATAGTGAGTGTGGGGTTTTTCCCCTTTTTTCTATTTGCTAACTCTGTGGATCTGCTAATCATCTCTTTATTGTCTGGTCATTGCTTTTCTGTATAGTTAAATTGTTTCCACTGCTTGTTCGCCAGCTGCATTGCAGGATGGCAGTGTGTCCTCAGCACACACCTCTGTAGCACGCTCATGCGTTAGGAATACCCTTCTGAGACTATATGCATATAATATATTTATACGACTTCTGTCACATGCCATGTGATTCCTTCTGGGGTCCAACACCATGGCTTTCAGGAGGAAGACAGCTACTGCTTCTTCATTCTGGGGCCATGGTTTCACCGGGGCGAGTGGCCGCTGGTAGCGGTAGGAGCACTTGGCACACCTTGACTTGTTAAAGATGGATGCTTCAGAATGAGAAATTACGCTGCCAGACAGCAAATTAGTGATTGATGTAAGATGGAGAGTTATAGACTGTAATTGTGCTAGCAAGATATGAGATGATGCTTAAAGTATAATTTTAACAGTATTTAATTAAGTGGAACAGTAGATTAACCACCACTACCCTAACTAAACACATATAGAAGGATTGTGAAATATAAATACTCATTATTGCTAAGTTGCCTCTGCTGTCAGTGACTGACTTGGAGATGGGGTGATTGACTTGGAGCTGATGTAAAATTGCTCGATTTACAAACTGAATTTTAAATCTTTTCCAGTTGTTCTCCTTTAATGCAGGCAGGGGAAGGCGACTCATCTGTTCAGTGCTGCATGGTTCACTGGGTGGGGAGAAGATGACATATTTTATCCGGTCACTGAGATATCACTGTGTCATTTCACTCTGTGTGTAGCAATTAAAGCAAAGTGAATCATTTACTCGACAAATTCAGTCTCTTGTTCTTCCAATGGAAGTATTATAATCTCTAGTTTATTTTTTGTTTGAATTGCCTGATGGAAGATTTCTCTCATCACCTCAGTTGCTGACAAACTGTAATTAGGTATCTTTGTGCACAGTGCTAGCTAAAGAAGGTGCAGGGAGCCAGTTTCTTCACTGGTTTGTTTAATTACCTTTGTGTGCTGGCTCCGAAGGATTTTGGGAACCTAGCCTCCCTTGCTTTGTCAAGCTGTGTAAATCCTGTATCAATTATACCTCCTATTCTGGAAGCAAATCATGGTGTGTACAAGCTTCGAATTTGCTTTGCATGACTATTTGTAGGAAGCAAACGTAAAAGGAGCTTGTGTTCAGCCACAATAAATTCATTGTTAATTTGAAGTGAGTATTTATAACTTTCTTTTTACTATTTGCCTGACACTGCTAGCAATTAATTTGGTATTCAGCTAATTCTGCCCAGCCTATGCCTGGTCAGAATTTTCTGTCCCTGTGTTTCCAATACATTTCCCACACACTGTTTTGTCCTTAATGCCTTTATAGCTTGTTTATTGGAAACAGGTTTTTAATTATTTTTCAACAGTATTGGAGACCTGATTTAATGAGCAATTGTTAGATATACTAGGGAGACACATTCACCTGATTAATGTGATAGTTAACTGAGCAACAAAATTGCCTCGTGAAGAAGCAGCTGTACACAGAGTTGAAGCGTTAAGAAAGTTTGAGGGAACGTGAAGAAAATATTTGAAGAAAGGTAATTTAAAATAGGGTACCAAGCAAGCTGAAGGCTAAGTATAAATATATAGTGTTAGCTTGCTGGTTAGTTGGTTTGTTGGTTGGTTAGTTATGTGCATGTTTGCACACACATGCCTGTATTTATTAGGAGACAGTTTATATAGGCTTGACTGAAAGATACTGCATTGGAGTGACGGGATATTCAAGGACTGTAGAAAAAAAAGGAGGAGGATCGGTCCTTCAGGTGTATGTTGGAGATGAAATTGTGCTGCAGCCAGCACTTTAATTGCCTGCAGTGTTGGTGTGCAGCTTCAGTGCTAATGTGTGCTTTTGGAAACAGATCCATCCTTTGGGAAATAGGTCTTTTCTCAGGGAGAGGAAGGGAGGAGAAAATTTTGACACTCTTTAGTTGGCAGAGCTCACACTGGGATATTTCTTGTGTTACTGACTTGCTCCTATCAGCAGCACTTATGTTCTCAGTTTGCAGGCTTGTGGTCGGCTTAAAGGATCAGACCAGCATGATCACCACAGAATTTTAGTACAAGATACTTTCACTCATGCATTTGGATGGCATCTTCCCTCCTCTTTGCAAGCAGTGTTTGCAAAGGGAGATGTCGCAGTGGGGGCCCAGCAGAAACTCACAACTAGATCACTGGGTTTCATTCCTGCAGGGGGTTGTGGCTTCTGCAGAGAGAAGAACCACAAGGAGATTAGTGGAGACATGGTGCACTGAGGCCAAAAAGTGGCACAGCAGCAGACAGAGCTAGAAGAGGAGAGCTGAAGTGTGAATGCTAGAGGAAACACAACTCAGCTGCTTTCTCTCATGTAGTTTCTAACTTTGCTTATATGATGCGTATCTCCTCACAAGACTGAAAATACAGAATGTTTCAAAGTCGTGGCATGGTGTAAACCATCCCACTCGCAAACTTACTGGACCACTTATAGCCCAACACAACCCCTCTGTTTTCAAGTCAGGGCTGGTGGCTTTGTGTTCCTGCTCACTCATACATCAATGAGGGCAGGAGCTTTTCTTTCCAAAAGGAAAGGTGAGCTGACTTTTTGTATGGGATGTTGCATTCTTGTTCACATGCTTTTAACTAGATGAGAGCTGTACAGATTACAGAGAACTCAGCCTGGGAAAACGAGCTGGCTTTCCATGCCATGCAATCACTTTGGGAGCACAGAGCAGGGAGAAGACTGATAAGATACTTTGCCAAGATCAAAACTAAGTGAAACTGGGCTGGACGCATTACTGGGATTTTAAGAGATTTTGAAGAAAATAGAGAAAAATGAGAAGGCAATTAACTTACACCTATTTGGAAGAGGAAGATGCTCTTGTGAGTGACGAGCACCCTGCACCACCTTCACTGGTTCAGCTCGTTTCCGTTGTGACAAGTAACGTGGACAATTCTTTGCAAAGCATTTTTAATTCCTTGCCTGGCTAACATGATGGACATATAAATTACTTTAATTATGCTTTGACTGCTTATTTCAAAGCCAGGAGGGATGCTGTTTTGATGGTTGGAGATTCAGACTAGAATTCAGCAGATCTGGATTAATTTCAAATTCCTGTCATAGCTTTGCTTTAGCAGGTCTTTAGTGGGTAACTTTTTATGTCTGCACCTCATTTTATTGTCTGCAAAAAGGAAATAATGATCCTTATGTTCCACCCATGCTGTCCTGCCTTGCCAATTTAGCCGGTAGGATTTCTGGGGCTGTACCTGTTTGTGCCTTGGGTCAGTGGTGCTCCAGCCCTCCTGGGCCATATCAGCCCTCCGTTTCAAAAACTTTTGTCTTGCCTGGCTTGGAGGGAAAGTTCCCAGTGATGTTTGGATTCGGGCTGTACTAGCCTTTTGTTATCCTTCATATAGCACCATCCTTAGACCTATTTTGTAGAGGACTTGGGGTGCTGGAGCCAGCTTGGTGGCTGTGTAGGACAGCTCTGAGCATTGCAGATCGCCTTGTGGAAGCCTAAGACAGGCCCCAGTTCAACAGACCAACTAAGCACATGCTTAATCTCTGCCTATTCAACAAATGCTTTAAACATAAACATGTTCCAAAGTGTTTTGCTATAGATGGGTGAGCTCCAAAATGTGCTGCTGTGCTTTGCTAGATAAGGATCGGTATTTCTCTCTGAAATAACTTGTTACAGGACAGACACATTATCGCTGCCTGCATTTTTAGGTAAGAAACTTGACACTTTGCTATCTGTGTGGCAGGCAAAGTAGACGAAACCAGAAAATATTTTTTTAAATTGCTTCGTGACATGTAAATACAGATTATTTAGTGTGATAATTTGCACATGTATTATAGATTAATGCTATCAAGCTAAACTATGTGATGGCAACCACTGATGCTAATCTTGTGTTCTTTATTCTTCAAAACCAACAAAACTCATCTGCTGAAGGATATACTGAATTGTTGAGTCCAAGAGTTTTTTTATTTTCCTTACATACAATTTAAAAAGCACATCAAGATAAGAGAATTCAAGTGGTATAGGTTATGTGTTCCAATGCAGAGAGTTCTCCTGTTTTTTAAGAAGAGCCTCAAATGGTTTAAGAAATTGCTGATTTAAAAAATAGCAAATAATATATTACACTGTCACCTTTGAAAACCTTGGGAGTTTAATGTAATTTAACAGCTGGTCATTTATATGTGATTGCAACTTGTCGTAAACCTAATGCTGTACAGCTGATAAACAGCGACAGAAAAAGTGGGCGATCCAAAGTACATGCAGTCAAAGCATCCCAGCCTGCATGTATCAATTCCTGTATAAATCACATATGGAAAACTATCAAGCCTGGACTTCTAAAATGCCTGAGACAGGATAGTGCATGAAGCAAATGCAGCAGCCAAAGTTTGTAAAAGCAACTAATACACATATATTTATACATACATGCATATATACATATATGCATACATACATATATGTATTTATACACTGTACGATGTGTATTCAGACCTGATACAGAAGTGTGAATAGCAAAAGTGCTGTACGCTTGCCTTCTGAAAAACTGCCTGCCTTAACTGTTGAGTCCTCTTCCCTCACCCCTGTCCTCGGACTTACCAGTCACATTTGCAAAGCTGAGCCCTTTGCTAGCATCGTGCTGAAAGGAAAATTTGGCATGATTTCCTTCTGTGTAACTGGGGCTCTTTCCCTAATTTGTTTGACACAGATACAGTCCCCAGCAGTCCCTGAAAGGGATTCAAATCCCTCCCTACCATCTTCATCCCTTGTATTTTTTCCAGGTGAACACTGCAACTCTCTCAACAAAGTGGAATTATTTTTTCTTTCCAGGACCCAGGTATGAACGTTTCTGGTAGGAGGCATATAACAGAAACGTGTTTGCCAAATGCTGCTTCTTTTCTTGGGTATGGGAAAGCGTTTTGTTGAAATGGGAAAACCAAATGAATAGAGTCCGCCAGTCCCGCACGCCTCCTGTCTGCGAGCATCCCCACCCTGGGGACGTGGGCTGTGTTACCGACTCAGGGGAATGGGTTTAGAGGAGGCCTTTGTTGAAATATTGGCAGCACATCACTGGACTCGCTGTCATTGCAGATGGAGTGCTTTGCGGAACAGATGGATTCTCAGCTTTCTGAAAGAAAGGGAAGGTACTTGATGTACCACGGTGGGAAAGGAGGGGGGTATTCCAGGCATATGGAAAGGCAGGAAAGAAGGCACGTTCTGTGGTTTTTGGTGCACTTGGAGCCTAGCAACCTCTCTCTGCAAACTTGGGAAAGGGTAAGCACGGCGCTCTGTGAGAGGGCGAAGGGGCTGTAACAGACGTGGAGGAAGTAATTTGCACAGAAGAAATAAAAACGAAGGCAGAGTCTAGAAAAGCCTGCTCTCCTGAACGTATAACTAAGTATTACGTGCTAGGGATGGGGAAGTTCTCCTGCCTGGGATCAGAGGTGCACTCTATTAAGGCACAGGACTAGTGCCAGAGCAGCATAACTGGAACAGAAGACCGGTTAATATTTTAAGGTCTGTTGTGTTGTGAAAGAGACTAGGGATAAATGTTACCTGCCACTGTGAAGCCAGGAATCCCCGTTTTCCAGCTGTGTATGCATTGGTTTCGAACCGTGGTGGCGCAGTTTGTACAATGGCATCGTTCAGATATCATATTGCCTCTTTTCTTGCACTCTTCTTCCTCCCCTCCTTGCCTCCCCATCTTGTTCATACCTCACTTCCATCTTAATTGTTAGGGCAGGATCAGTTCTGTGCAGCACCCAAGAGCCTGCAGTCCTGACTCGAAATGATGTTATCTGATCCAATATTTACTGCTAAAATCTTCATGCAATTGCCAAGTGGAGTGTGACAAGGAAGCAGCATGAACTGAAAGGAGTGATCATATTTTGTGTGTTAATTTTCTACAACTTTTCAGTCGCTTCACACACACACACAGACTTAGCAGAAATATTGCACTTATTTGTGGTACAATTTAGGATATGATGACAATGGATTTTAATCTTTATTTTTACCTCTTAGCTTAATTAGACAATTTCAACACCTCTTGAATGCAGACATTAAAGCTGTTTAGCAATAGTAAGGATGCCAAAGGCCTTGGAAATCCAGATTTTCTGAGAAAAATAAAATGAATCTGATAAAGGGCAAAAAATGTCAAGGTTCTTTCAAAGTGTGATTCGCTGCTGAAAGCAGCCATGCAAAAATATCACTTTCTTAGATAATGGCTCTGGCTTTTGTTCATACTTGGGATTGTGTCTGCAGCAACAGAAATGTCTAAAGTCTTTTTCCTGAAAAATAAAGCGAACTGGATTACATGCACACTTGTGCATCAACTGTGCTCCATTTTGCAGGACCGAATTCTCAGGGAGGCTCTGAGATAAAATAAACAAGGAATCCCATCATTGAATTTTAGTGTGAACATTTTTCAGATTGTTGTGTCTGGATCTCTGCCAAGTTTCAGCCCTATAATAAATTAATTCCAACCCACACAAAAGAGAAGGGGAAAAAAAACCCCAACGACTTCTACAAGACAAAAACACTGGGCAATTTTTATGGGGAAACAAGTGGCCAAGAATAATTTATTGGAAAAATAATTATCTAAAGAGAGAGTGGGCTCTTCTCTCTAATTGGAAACTATAACATTTTCCAGCCTTTCTAAACACAGTATAGGAGGAGCATCAGCATTTTGCTTCACCAACCTGGTTAAATTGAAAATAAAGTTAAGATGTTGCTTTCCTCTTGTTTTATTTCTCCTTACACCCAATACTGCAACTGAGCCCACTTGTCTCTCTCTCTGGCAAAATCTAATCTGGCTGCCACAGGACCTGTGAAAATCATGGAGGTGATGAGCCAGGGTCTGCTTTCTGCATTGTATGTCTGGCTTTATTGAATCTCTAGTCACCCTCAGATAATAAATATTTCATATGTTGGACAGGTGAAAGGTTTCATTCAGCTGCAGATCTGCTTCCAAGGCAACCAATTCCTGTCATTTGAACAGTTTAAACATGTTGAAAACAAAGCTTGCTTTCTGGTTTTCTCCTCTATGATTTTATGTGTAAAGCATTATCTGTCTCCCTCCTGTCCCTCCTACAAGCAGATACAGAAAAGCCAATAGCATTAACGAGTAATTCTAAACAATTTATAACCTAAATGTATTCTCTCTTCCAGTCAAGATGGGATGAAAAATGCCGTTTCATTTTACAAGCATAGAATAAATACCTAGAGATATGAAATTGCCCGAGTTAGCATCTATAAATACTCTGTATGCAAAAAATATATGTAACCACAGTACTACATTATGCTTTACAGTATGTTTCTCCATTACGATAGGCGTTTACTCAATACCATTGTCCAGTAATTCTGCTATAGAGTTGGGGGTTTTTTTGGGCAGGGGGCAGTACCCCAGGTCTTTCTCTGAGAAAAGTTACCGGGAAGATTGTTAGCAAAATGTCTTCAACTGCATCTGATTTCTGCCAGTGTCAGTGCTTGTGACAGATCTTCTGGAAAATGTCTGCTGTATCCTTTACATCTTGCAGCTGAACAAGCTCTTCTGAAGTATAGCTTTCCTCATTCTTCCTCTGCACATTTCTGAGCGTAATGGGCAGCTGCCCTCCCTCCTCCTCTCAAGCCCTCCCCACATCTGGACTTTCTGATTCGTGCTGTGCTCCATGCCCAACTCCATACCAATGCCTGCATCCACTGCTGATGACTTCAACAAGCGCTTCTCTTTACTACCTGCTACATCAATTGTGATGAAAGGACAAATCTATTGGAGCAGTGGTGAAATTTAGGTAGGCAGACTCCAAGTAAAGGGATTATCTACCATCTCATATCAGGCTCAGAGACATTTTTACTTGCATCTGACCTTCTGCGTGGATGTTCCTTTAATGAAATTATGGCAGAATGGTGGCATTTCTCCAGGAGGCACACAGTGGTTTTAGGAGATAAGATGGAGAATGCATCTTGGGGTGAGATTGACAGGTTTTAGGTATTCTGATGGAGATCTATGCATAGGTGGCTTATTTAATCTCTCTGTCCTCTCTTTCTACTTACTGTACAGGTGCTTTGCAGTGATGCTCTATTTGGGGACTAGGAGGACATTCTAGATCCGTTCAGAAAGACTGACATGACATGCACAACTGCTGTTTTGGGTTTAGGGGGGAGATGGAAAGTGGGTACAGTTTGTGATAGGCGTCTTTATGCCTGGTAGCTCTGCGGCTGATCTCCCTATTAGAAACAATTAAACTATATCTGACCTTGCAGCCCTCTCCCTTCTGTTTCCAGGCGTATAGATTTTAGCCAGCAGGTCTCTGGTTAACCCCTCCTCACTGTTGTTTATTTCCCGTCACTCCGCAGACACACCACTGAGCGTTAAGTATGTGAACTCAAAGACGCTCCCTCTCTCCCGTACAGTCTTCCTTAATAGCAAACAGTCACGAGCCGGGCTTCTCCAGGCAGAATTATTTCTACCTAAGAAATATAGGCTTCAGGAGTATGCCCTTTCTCTCACCCTTTTCAGATTGCATTAAAAGCATCCACTTCAAGAAACTACAACCGTGTTTATTCGAGTGTTGAATTTGGAAGTAGTGCCGGGATCCCTGCCACGGCACGCTTGAACCATGAAACCCAGGTCAGTTCCATTTTTTGGTTTTCATGTACTGGCACAACGCTGCAGCGGTTTGAGCTTCCAGGTCTCTGTGGGAGCAGTACTTCTTTTAACATGCAGAAAACATCATATTTGATTTTATAACCTTACCTCTTTTTTTTTTTTTCATGCTACTAAACCAAAGTGTCAGGGTGGCATGCCAGTAAACACAATGCGTTCAAAAAGGATCATGCTGACAGGCTTGAAAACTAAATGCTCTCTTTTAAACAGGCGGGAACAGCTCAGGTTTTCCTTCCTGCCCACCAGGCTACCCCTGGACCTGAGGGGACAGCTGTGCTTAATCTGCCTTTTGCTCTGTCACTGTGACTGCCGGCTATTGCACTATATAACGCACTTTCAGGCTATGGGAGGATAACAAGTTTCAATCACTGTTCACTGTAGGTTGACCTTGTCACTCAAAGGCTACTGACTCAGTAGCCCCTTAGTTTTGTCCGTGAATCAACCCCTTCTCTGACTTCCAGCCTTCTATGGTATTAGGGATTTTGTGAGTTTGTCATATTGCTAGAGAGAAAGGTGCTGGGGCAGCTATTGCACTGTCTGCAACTGATGGGTGATGTTACTAGGGTTGCCTGAGGCACTTTCTAAGGAGGCTGTTTTTGTTAATAAGTCTACTCTAGATCTCAGACTCCAAATTTCACTGAAACTGAGTTTGCATTTTTGAAATTTTATGTGCGTAGTCTTTCACTGCAAGGTGGATTTGCATAGGGACAGTCAAAGGTAGCAAGAGTTGGTACCTGCAATGTTTGTTCCCCCCAAATGTATGTTGGATGACTCTATTTGAAGGCACAGGACTGTTTGTCTGCTTATTGGGAAAACATCTGGAGGCAGTAATGCTTTGTGCAAGGACACTTGTTGGTGTTTTACTGTGGTGTAGATCTGGCTTCCCTTTAATTTCTGTCCCCTGACCCACAGTGGTTGTATGCTTTGATGTTGTTAGAGTGCTCTTGGAGTAAGTGTTCCTCTCAGGGAAAGTTATGCTGCTGTCATTTTATGTGTCATACGGTGGGTGAAGAATTATCGGGAATATACCCAAACATGGGCTTTTCATCACCAAGAAACCTGCAGTTAGAGCCATTGTCCCCTTCCATCACCAAATAAGAGTCCGGAGAGCAAATACCGTCTCCAGCCCAAGTCTTCTCCGGCTTTTCTGTGATGTGTTGAGTTACTTTGCTTCTAAGCACATTTCCCTTCTTTTCAACTTTTCTTTCTTTGTGCATTTGTTCCTTGTCTAATTATTTTAGATCGTTTGCCACAGCTGAACAGAATACAGTAAAGGTAACGCTCTGTGAGCTTCCTGCAGCAGGAAAATTTGTATAAAAAGATAAATATCTTTTGTAGGTATTATATTTATCGAAGACAATGGAGAGATAAGTTTTGAATGACTGAAAATTTTGTAACTACACCGTTAATGTTTAATTACTATTGGCAGCCAAGAAGTACCTTTCTGGATTAACCAGACGCTCTGCTTCGGGGATATGCATAGGTGGCAGAAAGTGATAAAGCTGGTGAAACCGCACCTCTGGGAACATGTAATGGGATCTTTCCTGTGATATGCAAATTATGCTGCCAAGTTGCTGTATAAACAATTCATGGGAGAAGTGGTGAGAGGTAGTTAAATAGCTGGATCACATATCAAAGATAAAATCCATCACTGGGAATGGAAAAATGCGTGAAAAGAGTGGTTTTGCTTTAAAAAATAAATAAATAATTAAAAAATCTTTGCCCAAAGCATGTAGTTGCACTAAAGAGTAAATAGCAAATGATTTATCACGATTGTTGCAGTTCAGAGTAAATGAGCGTTTAGGAAATCAGTGTGCATAGAGTTTGTGAAAAACAAGACTTCTTCTAGTACAAGTAATCTAGCCAATAATGCTTCCTTTTTTTTTTTTTAACTGAGAAAAAAGATTACGTCACAAATGTTAATTTGGTTACTTTTCAGGCAAAAGACATGCACTGCTTACTTTTCAGTGATAAAACCAATCCTGCCATTTCTATTCTAAGCATGAGCAAAGACCTCAGGCAGCCCAGAAAACACATATCAGGGCCGTATACAGCCATAGATCAATGAGCATGCACAAACCTTATTGACACCAGCAGAAGCTGAGCTCATGGCTTCAGCCTGGGTTTCCACTTTTGGTATTTTATACTGTATGAGGAAAGGATTCCAGCTAATCACACTCCTCCAATAAATCAAAGATTACTTTTTCACAAACGGCATCGAAGCCCTCATTGGCATTGTGTCCAACTGCATTGTTTTTCCACAGAGGTCAATCCCTGTAGCACTTGTTTTCCCTCAGCCCTTTCCTCTATCTGCTGTTCATTTAGGATCTGATGTGGCTCAGCTGAAGCCAACTGAGAAGCCCCTGATTAACTTCAATGGGAGCTGGATCATGCGCTAGAGTCCTAAGGGGCCAGCAGCAGAAAATTTAAGAAGACAGCAGGGAATATTAAAGCACCATGAGGCAAGGGAAATATTTTTGGCCTGTGACTTTCTTTTGTTTTGCTATGTAATAGGAGTGATACTCTAGATAGACTTGTACAGTCATAATAAACAGATCCCGCATTCAACAAATGTATCCGATTCTGTTCTATGTTTAATCACCCACGAAAGCTGTATCAGATGCTCTTCCACCAGGAACAATATCTCCTAATTAACTGTGATTAAGGTATGTTATAACAACAGGATGTGAAACTAGATGGATCTGTCTCTTGACGTTTCAAATTTGGGTATTTTTTTTCTGCCAAGTCTCTTAATATGCTTCAATTAATGATAACAGAGGCCAGGCGATTCTCAGTGATGGATCTGCATACGTGAATCTTAGTGCCACTGAGATGAGATGAAGCATGAATCTTTCCACTGTTAAAGCCCCCTTAGAAACATGCATGGACTCCAATTAAGCTGAATTTACTGGTCCAGATGTTGATTACTAGGAAGCCAAGGGTCAAAGCTTGATTGCCTTATCCTGGAAAGTGCCGGAGATGACATGAAAATCTGGTACCTTGTGTGCAGGTTCTTCAAAGGATGTGTCGCCATTTATAGCAGGTATGGCATCTCTTTTCATTCACTGAGAAACCGTACGAAGCTGTTTTATTCATGCACTATTTGAACAAGTAAATTTTTAACTTGAGTGCCCAACGAAGGGATTTGATTATCATCTAGAAAATTATTGCTTCTCCTCTGAGCTGTGGCAGACCCAAGGCGTCACCAACTGATAAGCATTTGGAGAGCTAATCAGTAGTAAAGCTTAGGTATAGTCTTTGTATAGATAGCCTAACAATTAAGGCTTTTTAAACTATTCCTGAATGAAAGGGAATTGCCAACTTAAAAGAGAGAATTTCCTAGCTCAGGCATTTCTGGCCACATAATTAAACTGAATATGCTGCTCCCTTGCCCCTAGCCACAGTTGTCCTAAAGAAGATTAACAGCAATGAATTTCTACCAAGGCTGAAATCTTGTTTGTATCCTGAAATGTGGACTAACACAACAATGTGCTACAAATCCATCTGGCGACTCCTCCCGAACTTGGTGATGCTTCACTGTGTGCCAGTGATGCACTTTGCAGCGTCACCAACCCATGGGACTTGGGGAGGAGTTCACTGTTTCAAAGACGAGCATAGATGAAACTGGGTTTCTGCAGCATTTAGTATGGTGTATAGATATTTGCCTGAAGTAATCTATTAGATGTCACGAAGCATATGCAATCAGAAGGCCTTGTGTAAAACACTGGGACAAAAGGATGAAAAGCATATCTCCCATGCTATTCCACTGAGCAGCTCTATTATGATCAGGACTTAAATTAAGTGATCCACTATATCTGTGATTGCACAATATAATCATTTTCCTAGGATTTTTTTTTGTGTGTGTGTGTGTCATTTATTTTTAGCTACCTCAGTTCCCTGTAACTTCCTAAAGAAAATATTTCATAGATTTATTTGAATTGTGTTCCCAAGCACAATTGTGTTCCCAAGTAAATCAGTTATCTGATTGAGAAATGACATGATTACAAACTTTTAGTTTTCTTTTAAGATACCAATAAAAAATTTTTTTAAAGTCCCATATTTTGTTTGCATCTTATGTGCCCATACTCGCTTGATCACACGCAAGAAATATTTTTGTACACTGTTGCTATGCATGACTAAGAAAGGAGTTGTAGATAGAACAAGATGAGATACAGGCTGTAATTTACACCTGACAGAGTGTGAATTTCAGTGCGAGTCCTTTTAAAGGAAACTTGCTATTTTCTCCACATTCAGATAGACAACGATTCCATAAGAAATTATGATCATTGTCTTTTTTTGTTTGTTCTACTCTGCTTTGGTTTTGATTTTTACTAGGGAAAAAAACATTCCTCAACCTAATGCAATCCAGTGTTATCTGCAGGCCCAGGTCATGGTCTTGTGGTGCTGGACATACCCCATAAGCAGAGAACAGCCTGACTAAGCAAGATTAATAAAGTGTGGGATAAAGAAAGAAAGTATTATCACACCATTTCATGGGTGGGGGATCAAGGCATAGACTGTTTAAATTGCTTGCCCAAGGTCTATTGCGGAGCTATGTGAGGAACAGGAATCTCCTGGATCCCCATCCAGTTGCTTTTCCATTTCTAGAGAACTAAAGACCCCTTATTTGTTTTGGCTGAACTGCAATTTTGGATAGTTTGGAAGACATTTGGAGATAGAAGGAGTCTATTAGTCTTTCCTACTGTCCTGGTTTCACCTACTGAAAGAAATATTAGCAGGCAATTAAAAGAATAACAAATGGGACCCATTCAAACTGCTCCACTTGCTGTTGCTCTGAGCTTCAGGCAAGAAGGTACGTAGAGGTCATTTAACCTGACCATTTATATATCACAGGCCACTAGTGTCACCCGGGCACTCCTAAATTAAACCATATATTTTAGACAGAAATACACCGGACTCACAAAATGTTTTCTATTCAGACTGTAAATTCAAAGGACAGGGCTTTGTTCTCTACATATATCTGCTTTGCACCTCCAGTAGTATCACTTGGATAAACACGGGCAGTTCATACTCCTGTCGGTTTAATCCCTTGCATCATCACAGTTATTTTGATTAATTTAATACCTTGGAGCTTAAAAGAACAAACAAACCATTAACAACATGAGCAGAGATGGTGCCAAAGAGGCATGGACACTGACCCTGGCATCCCGTTCTCCCTCCCGTGTGCCAGCAGAGCTCTGTGCTGCTGTAGGGAGGGTATGGGGCGGTGGCCATCAAGCTGCATTGGGGGAAGCTGAGGGAAACTGCTGCACCCCAGCACCCTTCACACAGGCTATGTCCTCTGCACATTCAAGGGGTGAAGTCAAGCTTTAGTCCCAGGAAAGCATGGCACAGAAGTTTGCTGGATGACAATATAAACAAACAAATCAAAAGCCATCAGTTACCATATTCATAGCTACAGGCCAAATGCTTTATTCATAACGTTGCAGTGAAAGTATTAATGTTGCATTTGTTTAAAAAGTAACTAGTAGGCTACTTGTGACCCTTATAATACACATGTGAAGCAGTGCTCTGCTGGTTTACACTGGTTACATTCTGCTTTATATTTTCCAGAGGGCCAGTTTGCAAGGATTTTTACTGCAGTAACAACTGCTATTTATGAATATAAGTAACTAATTTACCAAAGTTTTACACAGTGACTTCATGGCTTCCACTTCACAGTTAAAGGTTCAGCAAGTCTTTTGGTCTTGTTGTTGACTTTAGGTTGTTTCTGATTGTATGTTGAAGCCTGGAAATACTGTATTACAGTAAAATAAATACATTATTCTTGTTATTGCCCTTGTTATTAGAAAATATTTATATAGTGCAGTAAATTTACATTGTACTTTACCAACATAGATAAAGGCAAATTCTGTGCCCTGAAGAGCTTATAATTCAAATAAGACAAGACAAACAAACCTACAGCGCTTCGGAAAAGGGTGGGTGAAAGGATTATTAACTACATGACAGGGGTGGAGGGCCTACATGAGGAGAGATGGGGATGCTATCATCATCAGTGTTCCTAATTTTGCATCACAGTAGCATCTTAAAAGTCTCAAAAGGGACAAAAGCCTGGCAGCACGAGGTGCTATGCAGGAGCCTGGCAGGAGGGTGGCCTTGCCCCTGGATCTCAGAGCATCGCTAGCTCACTGACATCCCTGCCCAGGGGGCTCCTGGCTAAAGCCAGCATCAGTTCAATTACAGCACAAGGAGCACCAAGTCTCTAGTAGGTTTTAGCCCTGCCTGAGGGAAAATCCACATGATTTCCTGCCCTGAAGAGTTATAATTGAAATTGGAAAAAGCAAACACACATACAGGAAAGCATTTCAGGGGAAGGGGAGTGGAAGTTTGTTGGCTGGGTAAAGGTACGGCAGGACCACCTGGAGGGAAGGAGAGCTTTTAACATTGTTATATTCACCATGATCTACAGCTCAAGCCTCCTCTGCCCGGATCTTCTGACAGCTAGTTACAAGGGAGAAACCTTGAAATATTTTTGTTGCCTGATCATGGCTGATGCACAGTAACTGCTATTCTCCTGATCTGACCTTGTGTTAAATATGGGATTGCTTCTCCCTCAATGGAAGAGAAAGAAGGTGTCCAAGTGTCCTGTGAAGAAGACCACACCCACAGAGTATGTGATATTCCTAAGTTTGCAGCCCTACAGTAACTTGTTAGTGATCCCATACACAACTGTTTAGAAAACAGACAAAATTCCTGGCTCTGCTTAGCAACTTAATTCGACCTCTGCTGAAAGCTAATGGGTATGAGGGAGCACAAAGAGCCTGGAAGCTCTGCTCCGTCCTGTGGGATATGGGAAATCTTCTTTGTTCCCCTCATTTACCCATAGCAAACAACCTGGGAAAAGGGAAAGGACAGAGGGAAACTCCCTGTAGCTGTCCTCACCTCCTAATCAAAATAAGATGCTGCCCCCAAGCATGGCATGAAGGATAAAGAAAGCCAGTAGCAGCCTGGGCAAGGCTGGTGGGCAGAAATAAGGGACTGTGGTAGCTGAGAGGTGTGTGTGGTCCACGCTGATCTTTAAAATGGGAGCTGCAAGGAGCAAGGGAGTTATGTGTCTGGTAAAGAAATGGGGCTGAGGAGATGGGATTCATTTGGAAGTAGGTAGAAAAGGTCCAGGATGAATTCTGCCTCCAGAGAACAGGCAAATGTAGGGCACCACAGCTGTAGGAAATGTGTTTGAGAGGGCAGCTCCCATTGTCAAACACTAATAGTCATATGTTGACATATTCACTGGGGATGGGCAGGAAAAAAAATCAGAAAGCAAACCATCTCTCTCTCTAAATATCCATATCTGTCTATATTTGGGGACATTCTCATGAGTTATTGCAAACTGACTCATGATTTCTGTTCTCCTGAGGTTCGCTGTGCTGCAGTTATCAGGCAGGCAAAGGACAGGAGTGGGACCTGAGTCCCTCGGGACTGAGTGTCTTGTTGGGATTAATACGTCATGCAGGTAGCTGAGCAGTGGTTGGGCTCCCAATTTGCTCAGCCCAGCTCATCTCATCCCATGGGTGTCTGACAAAGCAGATGTCCATATCCAAAATTGCAGTGTAGACTCCTAGCCAGAGAAGTGAGATGTGTACTTCCAAGGTGTGTTTCATTGCCTAGCAAGGTAGGTGTCTGAAACAGGCCGTTGGAAGCATCTTGTTCTCCCCATTGGCGATGAGGGCAGCAGAAAAGCTCAGGCACAGACGTCTGCGTTAGCTGAAGTTAGGTGAGATGAATCCCTCCCTCCCCTAATAAAACAGCACAGTGTAACAGACAATACTGTCTTGGCTGTGAAGAGATATTTGGATAAGGGAATGGCCCGTGGCAGACTAAGGCAAGAAACGTGCCTCCATTGCAAGGAGAAGCATGGAGTCAATGGATAGAAACAAAAAAAAAATACAAAGGAAAGCAAGAAAGAGTATCGTGAGGTAAATGGAGAAGAACAGGAGATATACTAAGAGGAATGGAAGGAATACAAGATAAATGACACCAGGGAGCACACTACCAATTCAGAGCTTGTAGCTGGCGAAAAGATCCTGAGTGTGATGTGCTAAGAGAGGATGGTGGCTTTTGGAGTGAGGACAGCTGTAAGTTGATAGAAGAGATACTGAGTTTTTCTCTTAAGCAGAATTTATCACCAGAAACCTTGAATTAAAACAAACAAAACAAGCCTAAACCTCTTTTCCAGACTTTCACTTATCAGCCATCACTGAGAGAATACTTGATGGTCTTGCATAAAATTTTGATCGATATGACTTTGGATAGCTTCAGTACTCCGTGAAAAAGTGTGTTGCAGATCACCCAGGCACTTAACCTGGGTCACCTCTTGTCACAATTTGGTCCAGTGATAAAGCTATATTTTAAAAATATGAAAATGGTTTGATTGACAAGGATTCTTTTTTCCATGAATCTCTGCCTGAAAAGACAGGCTGCTTTAACTCCAGGAGTTCAATTATACAGGCTTTGAAGGAGAAGAAAAATGATAATGAATGCATTTTAGAAACTTCTAAAAAGTTACTTAAAATAGATTTTCCATACATAATGTTACCATGTGAAACTCAACTGTCTCCTGGTCTTCTGGGGCTAGAAGAGAGCAGTCTGTGTTCATCTGGAAATTCAGTAACGAGGCTCCCCTGCCCCTGATGGACTGTATGATATCATCCCCGGGGCTCTGCCACAGACAGGGGTTACCCGTCAAGCTGTTAATTTTTTCAGGAGGTAGCATGGGAGTGATTTCACTTTAGGTTAGCCAGGAAGCTAAAATGCTCTTTCTGGAAGTGTGTCCCAGCTTGCTTTGGTCTTTTTTTTTTTCTTTTTTTTTCTTTTTCTTCGCCTGTTTTTCTTAAAATAACCCAACCAAACAACCCTTTGTACTGCAGCTGCTTGCAGTAGCTCTAGTAAACACGAGGGAAGGACATTGTACGGTAGAGTGGGAGAAGGTATGTGGTAAGTGTGGTGCATTTATATAGGTGTTCCCTCAAGCCCAGATAGATAAGAAATAGCATGTATAGCTCACTTATAATGACTGGTCCAGGTGCTTTATGGCATCAGAGAGGCATTCCAGCACCTCTCATTTCAGTATTCAGCCTTCCAGTGAAGCTGCTGAAGTGTGTTTGCTCAAGACCTGCTTTGGGTGCTTTCTCTGTTGTCTGAAATACAGTGGTGTGGGATGTCATGTTTCTAAAGCGGTCGGTGGCCTTTAGGAGAAAACAGTGTGACACAAGACCTACTATGAAAATACTGCTGTAAGTAATGAAAAGATTTCAGAATCTTCTTTTTTGTTGTTAAATATAAATTATTAAAATGCAGAAATTTA
Organism: Aptenodytes patagonicus; assembly: GCF_965638725.1. NCBI lineage: Eukaryota > Metazoa > Chordata > Aves > Sphenisciformes > Spheniscidae > Aptenodytes > Aptenodytes patagonicus. The sequence goes on along the minus strand of NC_134949.1, from coordinate 193,893,781 downwards.
AAGGAAGGATTGGTCTAATTTAGCCAGTAAGCCACTGCCCTCTTAAATGGGAAGCAAGTGATTCACAATTGCAAGCTGTCTTGGCAGAGTGAAAAACGGAGACGCAATCATCAATTCACAACAGCGTTTTGTGTTCAAGGAATAATCAGACTTGTTTTTATCAAGGCTGCGCTGCATTGCTAGCCTGCACAGTTGCTTTTTTTCCCCCTTCCAGATGATTTTGGAACTGCAAATGCTTTTTCAATCACTAAGCTGGACTTCTATAATGCTTTGCTTAATGTGCCTCCAGATTCTGTTATTTATAGACTTCAGCATATTCAGACTGCAGCTGCTAAAATACACACAAAAGAAAAAGAACATTTGTAATCTGTTAAGGCTTTGCTCCGAGATGCCAGTGAAGTTCAGGATTTAGCATGAAATATTACCGGGTGACCTTTCAAGGAGCATCGGAAGAGAACACCTGTTTATCTCAAAGACCTTTGTTTTATTTTTTTTTCACTGTTGAAATCTTCCAGAGTTCTGCTTTCCGAGGGAAATCTGGCCTTTGTGTGTACCATGTGTTATCATCAAGAAGTGCTGGGGCAGAGGATTTAAGTAATGCAGCATCTCAAATGAGCAGTTCTTCCAGAAAATGTGTTTTGTGCAAATTTGCTTTGTTAAATTTAGAGGGAAACTGTAAATATATTGTGATTTTTCTCTAAGTTGTCTTAGTCCTATCAGTATGGCCATGATTTACTCCTTAACTATTTTTCAGTGAAAATTGGTGGAAAGGATCCTTTGTGACTATGCAAAACCCTACATATTCAGTGTACATAGTGAAAAGTGAAATCTCTTCATGCTGCAGCATGTGTTTTATGAGTTTATAAGATGACAATGTAGTTTTTTTGATGGCATAATCTAGAATGAGCAAAGGTGTTATAGTTCATACATAAGACAAAAAATCGGAAGAATTATGTAAGTGAACACATAAGCAGAGCTCCCAATAGGCTCTAAGGGTTGGACCCTGCTTATCTTCGCTGGGTTGTGCCTAATGAAGCTGTTTTCTTAAGGAAAATGCCAGTGCCTGCAGAATCAATCTTTGCTTTCAAAGGCCTCCTGTAAGAGGGAGGCGTGACAGACAAAACCAGGTAAACAGGGTGACTCTCTGGAGACCCTGGAAAGAAACTGGCTTCTCTTCAGTAGAGTCACGGGGGGATGAAGCATACATTAGATGCCTAAGTTAGGGTCCCATCCCAGAAAATAAGACACTTTTTCAAAAATGCTCTGGCACCTCATGTATTTTTTTAATTGAATTAGTAAATGGTTTTTTTTGCAAATTGTTGCAAGAAATATGTGTTTTCTTTCAATTCCTTTTGAATGTCAGAATTTAGGTGAGGCTTTCTAGGTGTTAACATACCACTAACCATGCAAAAATATGAGACAATGCCTCTTCTTGAAACACTGCACATGCAATATTATTAATAAAAGCCATCTTTAGAGTCACACTGGAGATGTTTGGTTGGTTTTTTTTTCATGTGCTCCAGGTAGGATGGCACAAAAGTATCATGTTCATTGTTGCTACTCCCAGCTTTCTTCTTCATCCTAAGACAGTCAGGAAGAAATGGATAGTGACTGACAGCAAATCCTTGTCTATCTTTTCTTTCTTTTTCTTCCTTCTTTACTGGGAGTCCTGTCTGCAGCTGGAGAAATAAAAACACTGGGAAGAACAGTACAAAACACTTGATGTATTTTAGAAGACAGCTGGAGCTAGCCTGGTAAATGACCTGTACTTTGGCAGGTCGGGTGGAGTGTGACCAACCTAATGACCACTGTCCTATGAATCACAGTGAACTGTAACAAATGCTTCACACATGCTGTTCTTGTAAGAACTGGGAAACTCGCCTAGATGTAAAAGTTTACAGGATATTACATCGCTTCTGCCCATCTGCGTTGCCTTGAGAACTGGTACCAATAACATTTAATGTCTCTGTGACTTGTAGACCCAGGTTTCAAAAGGTTGATGGCATCAGCCTTTTCCTTGAAGGATTTAGTGGTCACTAAAACTAGACAAAGAGGTGAAATGACTGAAGGTCACCCAGCAGGTCGGTGTCAGAGCTGGGCAGAGAACCTCCTCCTTGCATCCTGGGCCTGACTGCTGACCCAGGCACTCCGCAGAGCCTCGTTATGGTGGTGCATTTAATCAGCTTCGCTCTGTGTCGTTATTCATTGTCTGCGGTGTTATGGATATCTAAAGGGTAGGATTTTAACTTAGCAATCTGCTGTGTTATTGAATTAGTTTTATGTTGTGTTAATTTCTTTGTCTCATGGCATTCATTGCCTGTGATAATTGATGCACAATGTATAACTGACTTCTGTATTCATTTGGGTAACTGCATTTAATTGCCTGGTATAAAATATGTGTACTAAGTACAATCTGCTGTAACTGCTATGAGTGAGGAGTGCTTATTGGTATGGACTTCAGGGTGCTTTATCTTCCTGACAACTGTCTGAGGAAAGTCTAAAAAGTGTAACATGGAATCGCTTTACAAAGTGTTTGGCATTAAAATTTTGTTAACCAGAAGCTCTCAAATAAGGAAGTTTGTATTAACATCCCTGCCCCTCCCAAACCTCAAGGAACAGCAGCACCCATAAGACTTTACATGTTTTCTCCTGTAAATCAGGATTATGGCTTTATTTGCTTCTGAAGTTACTCCCTTGGAGTAAAGCTACTCCCATGCACAAGTGTTTATAAACACAGATTTCTTTTACATATATATTCAGGTCATTAATGCCCAGAGAAGTACTAATGAGTTATAAATCAGGAATGCTTTCTAAAGGTGTAATGTCAGTGAAACAGTGTTGATTAATGTCTGCTAAGGATACACAGGATTCCTGCATAAGCTTACACTTTCTTACCTGTTTAACCAGTATCACAGTGACTCCTTTTATTTTTAAGGAAAAAAGAATCTTTGCTAGTAGATGTATTTCTCATCATACACAGAACTTTGCTTTTTATATGACCTAGTGAGTAGTTTTATTTGTTTCCCTAGCTTGTTTTGTTTCCAGTGTCACGAAGGGTATAATAGTGCAGTGTCTGAGCTATACAAAGAAATGCTGAAATTTGTCCAAAGCTGATTTTACTTTAAGCATTAATAAAACCTTCCCCCATCCGAATTTTCAACAGTTTTTAAACAAAAGCTAATGGTTGAGTCTAAATCAGGTGTGAAATGCCTGTGAGATTATTTTAGCCAATTATGTTGCTCTGTGTTAATGTGACCGGTGAGTTGTCGGTACAAGGGATTTTCACAATTAGCATTTTTCTTTTTAAGAGAGCTAGTTTCAACAGGCTGTGTCCTTCAGGATGTAGCATTAGTTCTGCCTACAGCTTGCTGCAAATTATTCAGTGTACATAGGTGCATTTATGCTTGTTATTCAGCTCTCTTTTGCTGACAAAATAGCCTGCAGCAGTTCTTGGTTAGATAGGACTAGTTCCACTTCAGGCTCCTCACATGCTCTTTTGTGGTTTTTCCCCTGGTTCAGCCTGCGCTGCATCCACGTCCTGCTGATAATGTTTTATCAGACTTGATGGCCAGAGACAAAGCAAAGCTGCCCAGAGCCAGCGTGGGCTGTGAGAGTATGTTTCGAGCAAAGACTTTCATGGCACACTGGGCAGAGCTGGTGGCATAGTACAACAGGATTTTCACCAATTAACCCACTGATTCTGCTTTATTTCATATTCATGGTGTTATGTTCTTCCTCCTCTGCAAATACTTTAACAAATACTTGCGGCTAATTCATGAAAGTATACCAAAATCTGAAATATGTGGACAACCTGGTAGAAGGCAAACACCAGAAAAGTCACCTATTAATTCCCAGTAGGCTGAGGTGCATTTGTCTAGCCCAGCGTCTGATTCTTTATGGACTGCTTCCCATTTCTGGCAGAGCTGGTGCAACTGCAGTGTGGGTTTGGGGGGAAGAGAGTGTAAAGTTCAGCAGCAGACCTCGTTATGTCACCCGGCGCACACTTCACAAGGCAGTAAAACAGGGGAAGAGGGGGTGGCAGAGAGAGTCCGACACCCATTTTCTGCCCCTTATCCCAATAATCCATACCTGTCTGAGATGCCTTTGCCCCAAAACCATGGGGCAGCACCTCCTTCCTCCCCAGTAGTCAGGGTGATGCATTATGGGGACAAGCAACTAGCACACAGCAAGGTATGAAGAGGCATTTCATTGCTGTTGGTTTTCAGACGCGCCTTCCTACATCATGGCAACAAGGCTGCCGGTCACAGGAAGAAGTGGACCACTCTCATCTGGACTATTCCGCATATATTTGTAAATCAGGATTGATTTGGGAATGATTCATAAAGAACGAGGGGGGTTGTACTGTGTGAGAAATAGCTTATTGACAAGGAATAATTCAGCCAGCTCTAACCTTGAAATAGATGTTTGTGGTCAGAAGTTTATAGCCTGAGTGGAAAGAGCTAAATACAAGTTCAAGGAGCTGAACAGGAGACACCCAGTTTTTAAAAACTTTACAGAAATCTCGGGTGGCTTGCCTTATGTTAGTCTCATTCCCTGCAGAGGACTTTTGTTCAATGTTTATTTGATGTCTATAGATGTTATTTAAAAGCTAATTTTATCATAAAATTATTTTGTTATGTATCATGAATAGTGGAGATCAAGTAAGAATTGGAATTGCAAATTCAAATACTAAGAGTTGATAAATATTGGCTTTTAAATAGACCCACTGTAGATTTGAACAAAATGCTTTTTAACCTAGTTAAAAAGGTTATTTGAAAATTACAACATACTAAAAATGTACAGCATTGTCTGATCTTGACTCTTGTCTTCACTTTTACAGCTATTGATGTGGTCACATTCCTATGAAGTGATCTGTACAGTGTCAGGGAACTATAGTATGAAACTTTCTGGCTTGAACTTTATGCACATTACATGAAAAAAGTGTGGGAGGTACTAAGCTAAAATATAGTATAATCACTTTAATTGTGTCTTTTCTAAGGATGAATTCTTAGGGTTTGCATGTTGGAAACCTCTTAATTAAGGTCTTTCAAGTACTTTTTTAAAGACAACACAAATACCTTAGGGCTGAACAAGTCACCGAGATGCACCTGCACGGCATTAATGACCTCCCTGAACACCTGTAAGCGCTTGGTCAGTTGTTGGCCGCTAGCACCAAACGCTATAGGTCAGACCCCTTAGGCTACTGGCCAGCCACAAAAATAACGCAGCCCCCCTTGACCCACAGTCACATGTAACTAACGCACAAAGACTAACATGGGCATATATCTGTGATCATCGTCACTCCAGCGTTTCCTCCCTCTGCTGTGAGTGCTGGGAGCTCACAGCCTTTGGTCACACCTCTTACCCGTTCGCTCATTCAGCCTCCTTTCCAACCAGCGATGAGCTGACGTGGTGAGCTTCACAAACAACAGTAACAACAGCAAGAAGTTACCCTTATGTAAAATTCATAGTCTGACAGATACCTGAAGAAAGCAATGTGGTTTAGCTAGAAGCAGATACTCCACCTTTGCTTCGAGCTAACTAACCTTTGTGAGCCAAAGATACGGTGTTAGTTAAGGAGCAGGCATCATCCTCAGCTTTGTTAGGTTTTCTTACTTTTCCATGTCTCTGCAGGCTCCATTCTGTAAGTCATTGTGGAGTATTCTTTTTTCCCTTTTCATCTCAGAACAGGAGACTATTTCCTTGAAACTTGCATCATCAGTTAATTGTTAACAGTTAAAAAAAAAAAAATCATACTCATCCCTTAATATGTTCTTTCAGCTGATGCCTTCATGCCGAGGAGGCTGTGTAGCTACTGATAAGACCTAATTTGTGAAGGGCTTTTCAGCGGTCTGACAGGTTCATACGTGGCACTGTTTGCTCAGCAGGCAAGGATGAGCGTTCGCTGAAACACTTCTACAGTGGCCGCTAAATGCGTGCAAAGAGGCTGGGGCTGGTGATCCAGAGGGAGTGGGCAGGAGCTTCGAGTGGATTCCCAAAGCGGTCTGTTGTTTTGCAACTATGTTCTGACTGTGTCACTTGATAGCTGATTTCGTCTTTTCTCTTTCAGAGCCTAATGAGCTGTGTGTGGGCCCTGCGTTCGGTGATATCCCGTCTCAAGATGCTGCTAATACAGTAGTTAATTATTCCTAGCTGAAGAAGTCTAAGAGGAGCAAAAGGAACTGGGGAAAAGCAATGGCTGCCGGTAAATATCTCAGGTCTGCAAAGGTCATAAGAAAATAGCTGGAAAGAGCTGATTTCAGCTGTGACTGGGGAGGGAGGAAGCAAAAATGTGTGAACACACCTTGTGTTTGGGGGTTCAGTATCAGAACGGTACCATCCCTTAGCTATCTGACCCACTCTTCCTTCCCCAACCCAGGAAAATCCATGCCTGGGCTCAGTCTATTTTGACCATATTCATGATAATTCTCTTTTGTTTTTAGAACAAAACTTGGTATTTCCCATAGTGAATCAATTTGGTTTGACCTCTTTTTAGTTAGGGGCTAATGTATTCTTAAATCTTTTACCAAAAAAAGTTGCACCTTATGGAAAACAGGTCTTTCCTTGGATTGTGTTTGGTTCTCACAGCTTTCTGACAAGTTGCCACAGATTATATATAATTAAATTTTATCAGAGGATTGCAGGGCAATTCATTCAGGTTGGGAGCGGCCTCAGAAGGTCTCCAGTCCAACCTCCTGCTCAAAGCAAGGCCAGCCGTAGGGTCAGACCAGTTGCTCAGGGCTTTATCAACTGACTCTTGAAAGCTGCCAAGGGTGGCGACTGCACAGCCTGTTCCACTGCTTGACTGTCCTCATGGTGAAAAAGTTTTCCATATAACCAGCCTGAATCACTCTTGTTTCATTTTATGTCTGTTGAATGTTTCCAATGTCTTTATGTTTTACTATACAATACCAAGCACTATTGTCAATGGTCTAAAAGGTGAATCATAATTAAGAAACAAAACAAACCCAAAATAAGCAATGGTTGTGATATCTCATTTTCACTGAAGATTTTGGTTAAAAATCCTGGCGCGTTGACTATTCTACTTACGATGTTTCTTTTCTTGCAGCAGCTGATGGTTTGGGAAGTATAGCTATAGATACCACACAACTTAACATGTCAGTCACTGATCCGACGGCTTGGGCTACAGCTATGAATAACCTGGGGATGGTTCCAGTAGGGCTAGCTGGACAACAGCTTGTGACAGGTAAGATTTTTCTGTTTTAAAAAAGAACTCTTGTACTGTCCATGAATTCTTCCGGGTCCTTTTAAAAATATATGGAATGATTTCTGAGGATATTATATTTTTATATTCTGAAAACATCACCTATGATTAATATTGCATACTGTGTATTACTCTCTTCTTGTAGTAGGTATATAATCCATATTGTATTTTAACCTTGTGGAAAAGCCAAAACTCTTTGGGGAAATTAAACAACTAAACCATCAATCCTTATGCTGGGTCAAGAGCAGGAGGCAGGTCACGTAAGAGAAACGTTTGTTTCTGTTTCTCTGTTCAAGCAGGATGTCTTGAGGTTTTGCCAAGGAATAAATACCCTGGGCTGAGAAGTCTTGACTGGAGAAAGATTTTGAAGTTATGTTAATTAGGCAGAAAATCATGAAGCCCATTCAATTCACATGCTCAGTTGATATTAGTGAAGTGAAGCTTTCCTATCAGGTGTGTGCTTATTTACTTTCTGCCTGACTCCATAAACTGAATTTCAAGAGGTTGTTCTTGTTTGATTTTGTCATTTCACTTCCCAAACATAGTTTGGGAGAGGGTTGCAGGGGATTGCTTATTCTAACAACAATAAAAATAATATTTTGAAACCAGCAATATGTTTCACAGACAAGCCTGGACATATCAGACCTCATTGTCAACAGTAGAGGCCCGATTAGTTAGGATTAATAAAACTTCATCGCTTTTGTGAGGTAGAGAAAAATTATTTTTATATGGGTGCGTGCCCTATAGACACAAGCCACATGCCAGGCATATGACAGATCCCCTCTGGAAGCTGCATTGCCACTTCAGCTTAAGAAGAGCTGTGTGACATCTGGATCAGAGCAGCATCCTGGCACGTCTGCGCCCGTCCATGTAGACATGGATGCAGTGAGCCAGGTCATGATGTAAATCACTCTGCGTGCCTCACCAGGGATGCGTGATGCTTAATTTTGGCCAAATATGTCCCCTTCTGACACTGGGAACCGAGTGGAGCTGTGCCAGTTCACAGCTGACGGTCTGGCTCTGAATTACCTGTTTTACAGGCGGGTAAACTAAGCTGCAAGAAAGCTGATTTATAATGAATCAGTCTCAAGCAGAGAGTTTAGCTGGTGGAGGCTGTGAACTGATTCTTGGTCTCTGGCTTTAACCCCATGCTCCTGATTAAAAGAAACAAGCAAAGCCATGCACTCCTCGGGAGCCAGTTCTCTTCAATGTTTTTGTCAATGATCTGGACGCAGGAGTTGAGTCCACACTAAGTTTTCTGATGATACTAGATTAGGAGGAGCCGTTGATTCCCTTGAGGGTAGAGAGGCCTAATATAGCTATCTGGATAGATTAGAGTGCTGGGCAATCACCAACCATATGATGTTTAACCAGGGCAAATGCTGGATTCTGCACCTGGGATGGTGTAATCCTGGATGTACGTGTGGGTTGCGGGACAAGAGGCTGGAGTGCAGCCCTGCAGAAAGGGATCTGGGGTTTTTGGTTGATGGGAAGCTCAATATGAGTCAACAGTGTGCCCTGGCAGCCAAAAGGGGCAACCTGGGGTGCATTAAGCACAGTGTAGCTAACCGGTCAAAAGAAGTGATTGTCCCACTTCACTCAGCATTGGTGCAGCCTCACCTTGAGTGCTGTGTGCGATAAGAAGGATATAAAAATATTAGGGTGTGTCCAAGGGGAGGCAACAAAGATGGTGAAAGGACTAGAGGGCAAGACTTAAGAGGAGCAGCTAAGGATACTAGGTTTGTTCAGCTTGGAGAAGAGGAGGCTGAGGGGAGACCTCATTGCTGTCTACAACTTCCTCATGAAGGTGAGTGGAGAGGGAAGTGCTGATCTGTTCTCTCTGGTGTCTGGTGATACGATGCGAGGGAATGGCTTAAAGCTGCATCAAGGGATGTTCAGATTGTTTATTAGGAAAAAGTTCTTCACTGTGAGGGTGGCCAAGCACTGGAACAAGCTCCTCAGGGAATTAGTCATGGCCCAAAGCCTGTTGGTGTTCAAGAAGCATTTGGACAACACTCTTTGATACACGGTTTAACTTTTAGGTTATCCTGTGTGGAGTCAGGAGTTGCATTCGATGATTGTCATGGGTCCCTTCCAGCTCAGGACGTTTTATGATTCTATGTGCTGGTGGGGAAACAGCTTTTTCCATTTTCTGGTGGGGCATTGCCTGAAGGTGCTGCACTCAACTTGAATGCAATTACTTCCAAACCTGAAAATAGCCACATGTCAAAATCAGCTTCTGCTGCTTTCATTTATAAGCATCTCAGTTGCATATCCCGTGGAGGTTTGCCCACCTTTTTGTCTTCCTCTCTTCCACTGTCTCTCCAGTTTCAGTGTAAATTGTGTCCTCAGGTGTGCCATGCAATCCCTACATGGCAGCCTCATCTCATGTGCAACGCTTTTCCCCACAAGGGAGGATCTCCAGGACTTTATTTCATTGCCAGCTCCCTACTGTAATTTCCATAACTATGTGTATCACGTATTGTAGGAGTGTTGTACAGGTCAGTTGGTATTTGTTCAGCATTTTCAATATATGAAAGGTGCCATAAGTAATAAATATTAATTACTGAAGTGCTGCCTTATTCTACGGGTGCAGAATAACTTCTTTTCTTTCCTTTTGCTTTCCTTTATTTGAGACTCTCTTATATTTTCAAGGTAAATAGGTGCTTTGACACTTCATTATATTTCCTTATGATTCATAATTTTTTGACACATTTTCTTCATGGCAAATCCATAATGGCAAAATCACAATTTACCGTGAAAATACGTATAGACTTATTTGCTATAATATATTTACAGTATCTGCATTCAGTGAGAGTTTGCATCACCATGTTCAACCAAATATCTAACTAGTCCTTAGCCCTTTCTGACTTTTTTCTTTTTTTTTTTTGCTGTTAATCCTAGTAACGAACTCATCTTTGTCAGCAGTCACATATTGCTTTTGCTACTGTCATCTGTGACATTTCTCGGAGATTAAAATGACACACCCATGTCCCAGTGCTAACTTTTTGTCTGTCTTTAAAAATCTATTTTATTCTTTTTTTCCTGCCTTGATGACAGCTAGGAAAGCAGTAAGTAGTTTAGATTAATCTTGGAGAGAATATAATCTTTCCCGGATATCTTTACATAACCTCCCATAGTCTGAAGCTTGGTGTATGGTACTCATCTATATCCTGACGTATCTCTTAGTTCTCCGATCTTTCAGTTTCCAAAGGACTTATCCATTCACAGACTTTCCTTCCCCAAACTAACCGGTTCCTAATTCCTAAATTGCAGGGCATTTTTGTTCCCGTAGGTATGGAGCCCATATGATCTACTAGGTCTTTTTAAAGGTTTTTGATGGGTTTTTTTTTCCCAACTGTTGTTAACTTTGCTGCTGTGTAACATGCTGGGATGCCTGCCTTCTAACAGAGTTATGCTCCCCACTTTGCAATCTGTGAAGCTCTTGCCTAGCCCAAGAGTTTGTTAAAATGACAACTAAAGCTTCCATAACATCTGGCCGATACTCTTCTCACAGCCTGGGATGCAGGCTGTCTGGTCTTGGTAACTAATCAATTTTAAGCACTGCTAACCTTTTAATACCAGTTTAGATGATATCTGCTCTCTATTTAATTCCTTATCTCCCAGTGCTGTAAAATTGGATTTTTGATCTGGGCAAATGTCAGAGCCTTTCATTGGTAAAGATGGATTCTTGTTAATAGTTGTATAATATCTCTTCTGTTTCTACATATATTTTGCTTACATTTACTGTTATTCAGAAAGCTTACCTTTTTCCATAATATTTGGTTACTGCATTACATGTACACTAATATATGCATTTATACATTATATATACATAATTCATACAATAAACTGTAGTTTAATAATGCATTAGTTAAAGTGTTAAAGATTGATGTGCAATAGTTATGGCTGAAAAGCACTTTCATTCTAAACCTCACCTTTCAGCAGGTTATAATTTTTTCCAAAAAATTGCCTTTTGGGCTGAAATTTCTCACGGTTGGTCTCAGCCCAGAGTAAAAAAAATTCTGGAAAGGTGGGAGAAAATCTGCTAAACTGCTTTTAAATTATCCAGGCCTTAAAATTGCTGTTTTCTATGCTTTGAGACTTTGAGAAAAATGGTCAGGTGAGAGGGGAAGGATAGTTTGTACTCCACCTTTTTGAGATCTGAATCCTCTTTGTGCACTCAGCAACTCTGATTGAAGCAAATCTTTCAAGTACACTCAAGACTGCTGTTTTGTTACATTTTAGGACTAGCAGAAAAACTCAGTGACCTCAGGCCAACTGAGAATGTTTTATTTTGATTTTGCATTGGTACTTTTTAAAGGCAATTTTGGCATTGCTGAATTTAGCGTTCTTATGCTGTCATTTGTTTCAGCAAATGGCATCAGGTGACCTGTTTTCTAAAGGAAGACATCCTGCCAGGAAAATTATTTACTTCTCCAGTTCAGTTTAGTTCTCCTTTCACTAATGAACCATTGCCCTGAAAAACATGAAGCAATTTTGAGATGCTTTTCTCCAGAATGACTTAGATGACCTAAACATTTGTTAGTCAAAAATGGTACGTGTCAAAAAGTTCCCTGGTACAAATGAACATTAAGAGTGGTACATAAGTGGTAATTCTTTTAGACTTAGTTAAGCTCATGCCCTGTGCTGCATATTTGTACTCTGACAGAAAAAAAATAACAAACTACAAGGGCAGACATCCAAGACGAAAGTTATAGATCTGCCTAGAAGTCAAGGGTATGCCTGAAAACTGATGCCTTCTACTTATTTACAGGATAATTATTAAGGCACACTTTTCTATGTGAGTCCAGCCAACATGCCTCAGCCTCAAGATACTAAAATTTGCAGTGGCCTCCAGTCTTGTTTTTGCTGTTAGACTTTGACAACTTGTACAAAATCCTAGTCAAATCAGAGACCAGGAAGCTTTGAAGCCTAACATCTTGCTTACCAAAATGTATAGAAAAATCATACACCATTTTTGTGGCCTCAGGCATGTATTTTTTAAACACTGGAAGTTGTGAAATATTAGACAGTTACATCAACCTTTCTGTTTTTCCATTTGTCTTTGCTTTCCCCACACACTTGTCTTTTGACCTGATTTCAGTGGAACATAGGAGCTGTCAGTTCCAATCAGGTCACCTCGCTCAGGATTGTGCTTTTGACAGTGTTGAGTATCAGATACTTCACAGGGAGAGATGTACAAGGCAAATCAGCACTGAAGCGCTTCTCCCTCTGATGAGCCCCGTCCAGCCTGACCTTGAAGGTTTCCAGGGATGGCGCATCCACCACCTCTCTGGGCAACCTGTGCCAGTGTTTCACCACCCTCAGCATAAAAACATTTCTTTTTATATATAGAACAGGGTTCCCCAAACTAGAGGTTATATTTCCAAATCAAGTCATAACTCAGCAAAACTTCACTTCGGGAAGCAGCACCCGCGACAATAAGTGGTTGCAATCCTGAAACTGCAACCCCAGACTTACTTTTTGATAACAGAAAAATTTGGAAAATTTCAGTCTAGAGACTCCTAAATCCCAAGACACAGGGTTAAATATCCCTCCCGGAATTTTATTAGCTCAAGACCTTCAAGTCTTTGGAGGCATAATATTATCTCTTTCTTCAGAATGAAGATTGTAACTAAAGGCAATCACTATATTCAGATTCCAGTTAGTCTCAAGCATTTTTCCATGTGATGGGCATATCAGGGGGAGGACTAGCGTGATGGCTTTTCCTTCTCCTACTCACTCCGGTATCTCAAGAGGTCACTGATTCCTATGCAGAGGAGAAGACCTAGGAATTATTTGAGAAATATCAAGGTTGGGCTGAGACTTAAGAATTCCCTCACCAGTCTTCCTTGGCTGTGGAAAAGTCCTTTAAGCTTCAGTGTCTTTCTACCATAAAATAGATGAGGCATGCTTTATGAATTATTGTCGACTGCAGATCATCATATGCTGACTAAATTGTAAACATATCCCTCCTTGTTCTGGTTGTGTACTATTTTTGTAACGTTAATGAAGAAAAATCAAATAAAGTAGGAAATCAAGGTATATTTTATTCTATTCAGCAGTTCCCCAAAGAAAGACTGTACATTAAGCAGTGCTGAAGAGTTTAAGAAGTCAGCTGGCCAGAAGACTCTGCCAGCTCTCATGTCTATACTTCTTCTGTGGCCTCTCCGTTACTGGAGGCTTGGAGCTACTGATAGCCACCTGGCAGTGTCATTTCGTTTTACCCGTGCTATCCCATTACCTATTAAAGCTTGCTTTTTCTACACTTCATCGCTTAGCCGCTGAACCAATGTGCCAATGAGCACGTAACTCAAATTGTCCAAGACATGCCTAACAAAACACAGCTTCCTTTTCTGTAATTAATACTGAGCTCCTGTTAATTGATTACAGAGTCTATCCACAAAAGTTTTAAAATAAGCCACTTGTACTATGACCTGAAGATAGTAACCTTTTTTTTTTAGGAAAAAATGCTTGAGCATCTATAATATGTGACTGAAGTTTAGCACGCTCCAGATGTAAGCTTTGAAGTGCACAGGCAGCTGGCGAAGGCGCTCCACGCACTCTTGTTCCTCTGCCCCTGTAAGCTGCAGACCACAAGTAGCTGCTGGAAGAGTTCAGCAGCCCGGTGGCACGGTAGTAGTGTGCAGCATGTTTACCCTTGCTCTGAATGCTGCACTGGCTTGACATCTGGCAGTAAAAGAAGATATAAGAAGCCTTCATAAAATCTGCAGGTTTCCATAGGTTTTGCAAACCTCTCAAGGCTACAAGGTATCTTTGGAAGGCATCTTTTCAGCTATTATGGCTTCCCAACCTGTTTTATCCATTGTGTTTCATTAACAAGCCAGCCTATGGAGCAAGAGAAATGTAATAAGGCATGCTCTGAAGAAAATCATATAATTTTCCTAATTTTATTGTAATTCCTTCCTACTTTACTTTTATAGTCTTCACTACAGAAACATTGCATTTTAGTCAAGGGGAAAAGATTTACCATTTAAATTATCTGAATAACCAATCAGAATAATTAGAGGTGTGAAACATACTGTAAAAGATTAGAGTCGAGCTTGTACCCAGATAAAACCATGTATTTTTATTATCAAGACACAGGAGAGCAGCAAGAAAGAGAACAGGTACTGTGGGAATCCCAATATGTAGAGCCACTGGGAACATCTCTAAAGAAGTATTATATATTAGTGTAACAAGTAGGTTTTTTTCATTGACCTGAAAAGCGCCTGCAGAGTTAAGCACGCTTTCTATCATGTGAGTGTTACTCAAGGAGGCTTCACACCAGGGGACATTAAAGTGCTAGGAACAAACACAGTCAGGTTACAACAGAAAAAGGAGAGAGAGATTCGATGGCCAGAGGAAATGTGGCAGAAACTTGAAGTGCCTTTGACACACTATTCAGGGTTAAGTGTACCTCTTAGGTCATTCAAGTGCCTTCTCTATATTAGACCTTAATTGAGGCCAAGGATGAAGATAATGATTAAAATCTGCTTGGCGCTTAAATATAAATAATGCTTTTTCACATGGTATGAGGGGCTGAATGCCCCAAATAAACAAACCTCAGAGGTGAGCAGGGGCACGTAAAGGGAATTACTAAGTGCAAAGCTTGTGCTGTATGTGGGGTGAGGGTTTTTTCTGGAATATGGCATCTCTCTCTCTGTTGTTATACTTTTGTCCAGGCCAGTTAACAGTTTAGGAAAACAGACTGATTACTATTTGGCATAACTACTCTTAACTGTCTCAAAATACTGGAGTAAATTTATGATGCAAGTCATATTGTTTGGATGTTTTGGCCTTTTGGTTTGGATTTTTTTAATTCCTGGCTGTTGGTAATTATACCACCAAAAATCTGTTTGGCATGTTTTTATTTGAAGTTGCAGTAAAGTAGCGTAAGGAAATACTATATTTTTGCAAAAGTTTTCCCCATCTTTTTTCTCACTTTGGAAAGCCTCCATCCCCACTATTTTCCATGTATTTATTTATTTTAGACAAGAAAGCCTGTGAGTAATTATGAGCATCCCACTGCATAAAGTAAGCCAAGAGGCTATTGGGAACTGCTTGCTACTATTTGCTACTGACTGTTCACTTCTGCTGGAGCACAGCTTATTTGCAGCACTTTTCCTTCAAACATCACTCCCCATCCAAGGATCCCACGTTCCTTGGCTGACATGGGGAATCCAGTGTAACCCCTGTGTGACGTACAGTTTGCTCATGGGAAAATTGAGTTATTGTGGAGAGAAATCAACAAGAAAGAGCAAATTGACCATTTTAACTAATTAAAGACAAGGTATGAATACCAGGTTATGTATTTACGTGGAAAAAAAAAAGGCTTGCTAATGGCAGACGGTTTGAAGGTGGCCTGCTGAGCACAGTCACGGTGCCTGGGTGGCAAGGTGAAGGCGATGCTACCTGAAGCCCTAAAGCCAAAACTGTTAACAGGCCGTGTGGAGGGTCTACAGGAGATGGGCACAGCAGTCCCAAGAGGAGTGTTAACTCGGTCCATGCCGAGTACTCTCAGGAAAGCGCAGTGATCAGGATGGCACAGATGGCACCGCCTGGGGGAGTCACCAAGCCAGACTTCTTTGGGAGGGGAAGACTTGAATATGAATGAATCCCCAGGCAGCCACCCCAAATCAAGGGCTATAAAATCTTTTGTTCTTCCCTAGTCAGGCTCTCTGCCTGCATGGGCTAGGTTGATGCTTACAGCTTGGCCCTAGAAAGCAAGCAAGAAAAGCTTGCTTTCTACATTTTACCTTGGGATGAAGGGCACAAGCATGTTTCTTCTTCCTTTCTGCCACCTGTCCTTCAAATGCCCTTTGCATATGTGTGTGAGAATTATGTCTCACAAAGTGCATAAAAATGCATATCCACTTCACTGCAGGAGTCTGTCTGTGAAATATCACCAGAGGTGATCAGTGTGGTAAAATGTCTTCTGATGGCCCATATTGAAGAATAAAGTTGGGCTTCAGCGAGCCTAATCCCTGAGCATGTGAGGGAGCTTGTAACATAATACTTTGCTAATGTTGACTTCATCCAGATAAACAGTGGATTTACTGTACCTTCCTATGCTCCGGTGGTGACAAATGATGTGCGTGACATCACCAGCTCTGAGTAATGTCTCTGTAATGGGAAGCAGCTGGTCACTGGAGTAGTTCTGTTAGTGGACGTGGAGGTGAAAGATAATTAAACGTAATACATACAATATGCTCTAATACTCTGCAGCATGTAGTTAGATTGTGTTCTGCCCAAATATTAAAGATATTCTGTTACTATGGCTTCAGAAATTTAATAGGTCTGTTCGTGTAACAAGGACAACTTTATCTGCCTTTCCTGTATGTGCACATTTCTTATTCAGATTTTTTTTTTTCTTAAAAAACGGTTCTCTTGACCCTACTTGATTTTCCTTTATAAATAATCTCCTCCTCCCGACCACAATGCCTACATTATTCAGTAATTGTTTGTTATTTGTATTCAGGAAAGGCTTAGAGATAGAGAGCTCCAGTAAGTTAAACACCGTCTGAACACTTAAGAGTCAATCCCGGCCCAAATTGCACATGGTCTGTTTTCTTTCACTTAGATAAACCAGGTAGGTAAGGGACCACCTGGAAACAATGGGATAATACTGATTGGCATGAAAAGCAGCAGTGATTACGGAGCTGCCTGCCTATTATGTAGCTTTTTTATTGGTATCTTGGCACAGCAGTAATATGGTGGTAAGTGAAAAAGCGGTTTAACTCTTTTTATCTGATACTTTGAGTCAGGCAGTGAGAAACAGGCAAACTCTATTGTGCGCATTAGAAACAGGCAGACAGTTCCTGCCTGCTCTTCCTCTTTGACTATGCTGCTGTGATTTTTAGAAAAGGATTGGGAAAAGGGAAGTGAGAGAATAGGAAAGAGCTTTGCTGGCGTTTGCAGGAGACAGCACCATGGGAGAAGGTGCAGATGTGCTTATTGTCATCTTTTTTTTAAAGATCTGGCAGAATGAGCTGTGTTTCAGAAAAGAGATGTCCAGACTGCAGTGGATGGAGAGGACGAGTTATATGCTTCTCCAACTCTTTCTGTTCTCTCTGAGACAATTGCATTTCAAATGGTTCATTTCACTAGAAATCAATGTGCAATATTATAACCATTAGCAATGTTGAAGTTTTACCCTATTTTGAGCTGCATCTGTCAAATCTATTTAACCCTTTTATTGGAAACCTCCTGTTTCAGGACTTGATCTATATTTGCACTTGCATGACTGAGCCCTTTCCAGGAATAATCATTGAAACCTCCTTTTCTGGGCCCTTTTGAAAACAATTTTAGCACTTCAAGCATGCTTTGTAGAAGTATTTTTAAGACATTGCAGAATGTCCTACAACTTCACCTGCTAGAATAGCCAGTACCGTAAATAAATTAAATATTCCTTAAAAATAACAATAAACTCACCAAAATCAAGAGGTCAGGAAAGGGAAAAGTGACCAAATTTTATTTTCTTTTAATTCCTTCATATTTAGTGTGTTTATACCCCAACACAATGCTGCTGTCCTTCAATGTAATAAATGTTGCAGCAGCCTTTTTTTCTTTACCGTGTTTTTAATACTTTTGTAATCCCCTAGGGACTTAGAGAAGTGTCATAGGTTGTGAGAGGAGAGAGCTCAGATGCTGCACCTGTATATCAGGGCTGTGTGCAGGCAGCAGGGAATGGGAATTTGCAGCCGAGCAGCTCCAAGAGTAGGTGATTTAATAAATTGCTTATTATAAATATTGCAGGGTCCCTTTATGTTATTAGCCAGAATTCAGTATATGAAAAAATGTCAAGTACAAGTACAAGTTCATTCTTGCTATTCACCAGCCTGTGTAAAGTAAAATATCTCTTCCAGTTCTTCCTACATATGTTGCCTTTTAACTTTGTGTCCTTTTGTTGTGGTCTGTCTAATTACCTCAAGTAGATAATCAAGCTTGATTTTATAATAAACCATAGCCGGTTCAGGCATGTCATGACTGATTTATCGACTCCCAAGACTAAGGACTTTCAGCCTCAAGTCTAAGATCATTTCTGGCTGCAATTCAAGGTGTTAATTCTGAGCTTTAATATCTGAATGTTGTTTGGAACACGTGTTCTACGTTTTCCCTTCAAAAAGAGCAAACAGCCGGCATTTCTTTTGCTGTCCAAGTGGAATTTAAGCTGGAATTAAGAGAAAACAAACCCAAACCATCCAATTCTGCAGAAACAGTCTTGCATGTAATCATCATGACAAAGATTGTCCTCTTGAAGGCAAGAGGGCTATTATATATGAATGGAAGTTACTAGCAGTGGGCCTCAGGAGGAAAATATATCTCCATGAAGGATCCCAGTATATATTTCCCTATAACAAATTGCTTCAGCACCGCCTGATGGGGTGGCATGTGTCTCTACACATGTGCACACTATAGAAATGTAAAGGTGCAGTGCTAAGAAAGTAAAATGATGATAGCTAATGACTCATATTCACCATTTGGCATCCCTTAGGGACCGCCTCTCTTCCAGTGTTTTACCTCAGCAGTTGAGCTCATCGGGGACACAAGAGCTAACCATCCTTCCAACTATTCATCCAGGGATTTGAGGCCCCGAGTTCTCAGTGGAGGGCTTTTTCACCGCAGCTCCTTTAACAGACAGAGATCTCTAGTTTTCCATCAACAATGCATCAGTGTAGATTTGAATGCAATCTCTGTAATGCAACAGATATCTACTAATGGGCATTCAGATCTCTTAGCTACCTCAAGTAGTAAGAGAGGGACTCCATTATTCTAAGGATCGTGTAACAGAAACATTATCACACATCTGCATATTCTCACCAATGTTACTGTATATTGTAATTC
This sequence comes from Aptenodytes patagonicus, assembly GCF_965638725.1. NCBI lineage: Eukaryota > Metazoa > Chordata > Aves > Sphenisciformes > Spheniscidae > Aptenodytes > Aptenodytes patagonicus. The sequence goes on along the minus strand of NC_134949.1, from coordinate 193,874,706 downwards.
TCCCTTCTTATTGCTAATAGGCATCGGGTTGTGGATCTAGTGATATTTCTCAGTGTTTTCTTGTTAGAATTCAAAGACAGTTTGGGTTTTCACACATTTCCTAGGTTGTTTGCTTTATCCTAGCTCAATTATTTCACATTTTCCAATGCAGAATGGCAACTGGCCTCTGTGGACCACATTGTATGAGAGCCACATCTCACTAGACTTGATTACGTGACCTGTTATTTGTTGTGCTTCAAATATTTATTTCATCTGTAGCCTTGAGATACTGTATTTAATGCTTCATCCACATATGTATATAGTAAGCATAAGCTAAAGAAGTCCTCCAGAGGACTTTTTTTATTGCTCACCATGCTTTTATGATCGAAAGATGACAACCTGTCATAGTTTTCTTTTACGGTTGTGTTATAGATTGAAAATATCAGGAAAGTCCATGTTACTTAATGGCTGCATACAAATAGAGTTTACAGGTTTGCAAGTACTGCTCGCTCTGGAAACTCATTTGGGGATTAAAAGGGTAACAAACCTGTTTTCGCTCTGGCATGAGTAAAATCCAGTAGTAAAATGTTGCTGGTCAAATGTTGTGATTGGAGCCTTGATTGTCCCCCCTGGAGTTTCAGAGGTGAACATGAGAGGAGAGAGTGATCCAGGGGTTAGGTGGAGAGAGCCCCTCCATCAATAATACAGACCAGAATAGGACCCTGTTTCCCTCTTCCCTCCCAGTTTTCCCTCTTGTACAAGTCTGCAGAGACAGCAGGAATAAGAGGCTGTAAATTTTTTTTCCTTGTGTTAGTAAAATAAAGAAAAATGAATCTGACCGTAAAAGACCAGGCTTCATCTGTCTTTTAGATTACAAAACCCAGAAAACAAACAAAAAAAGTCATTTTCCATCACATATAATTAACCCCCTCATTTAATGCCCAGGCCCACTCGCAGCCTGTGCTGCCCTGACCTCAGGGACTGTGTGCTGATAACAAATCAAGCTTTGTGAGTGCAAAGGGGAGGAGAAGAGGCAGGGTCACAGCGGGCTCCTCATTTGCTCACAGAGCAAGGAAGCGAGTGCTGCGCATTTCTAGGAGCAGGCTGTACACCTGCGGGCCTTCTGCGTGAGGCAAGATTTGTGGGTAAAAGTAACATTGCTTCTTGGACCAACTTGTGTAGCTGGAAAAATATGCACCAGCCCTCTGATGGTCTGAGGCAGCCAGGGGACTAAAACTTTAATTATAGCAGACAGTAAAAAAGGTGGATTCAAAGGAAGGAGTAGTTTTGCAGCACATTATAATTTTCCTCCCTTTATTAATCTTGTCATCTGCCACAGGCTTACCTACCTATTCCTTTACAGAATAACCACCGTGTCACCACTTCCCTTTTAATATTCCCTTCTCTTTTACAGTGCCAACCAGCTTCTTTTGTCTACCTGACTTAACATATCTAATTAAAATCAAAGGATGTGCTCCCTACTTGTATTTAGCTTGGGAGTTCACTGCTTCTATCTCAGACCTGAACATGGGCTTCTTTTTTTTTCTGACTATACTGGCCCATAAACCTTGTCTTGCTTATGACTTTAGACCGTTACCGCTACAGCAATACTATTACAAATGTGTGACATTATTCTTAAAGTAGCCCTCCAAACCCAGACCCACAGGATAATGGCAGGTTTATGGCTGTAAGGACAAGATCTCTTGTGTAAGAGGGATAGTCTTCTTCTAAGGGCAAAACAATAATTTGAGCTAGTTTTTATACACAGAAGACTTTTTTATTTCTTTATTCTTGTTCTGTGCCTCTTAGTCATTAATCTCTCCTATGGAAACTTGTCAAATACTTTTGGAAATTGAAACAAATATGCTGCATCCATACTTAGTTTTCTTATCATTTATAACCACAATGACTTTAAAAAAGCTCCAGTTTCTCTTCCTGTGCTCCCTATCTCCTAAATCCCTTTTGCTTCGTTCAAAATGGACTGCCGTTCCATTTCAGTCTGACACATTTTTCATCATGTCCCTTTTGCAACAGATTTCTAGTCAATGGCTTTTGTGAAGTTTTTGTGTGATGAAACTCTTCAATGTTTTAAGCATGTTTGAACATCCCATCCTTGTCAATAGATGTCTTGGCTGTTGCTTGTATGCAGAGCCACTCAAGAATATAACAGCATTTTTTCTAATGTGACTTAACCAAAACAAGACTATTCTTTCTAAGTCTTCTCTGGTTTGCAGTAAGTTTTCCACCAAGGCTGAGTTTGAAATTTAATTCCTTTTTGTTGTTGTTGATTTAATGAGGTACTCCAGTAATTTCCCAGTAGTTTCTTTATAGCAAGGAAGCATGTACAAGTTCTGCCTCCTTGTTACTGGGTGTGCAACAGGAGTGCCAAAGAAAAGAGTGCGACGGCAGTAGGTTTCTGTCATAGCTTCTGGAAAGAGGTAGGAATCTCCTTCAGGAGATGCAGAGATTACTGCAGGTGGGCTGAATCACGCTATACAATCTTCCACCTTTTCCACGGGCCATACGAAGAGGTGAAAAGGCTCCTGTCTGAGGTGCCGTGGTTAGATGTTTTGGTGTGGGTGATATGAATCTCTCTGAATCTATAGTGAGGTCCCAGATTGGCGTTATCTTCATCTCAGCCGAAACTGAATTTCTGCAATAATGCTGCTGCTGCTTTGTTTCTCAGTGAACAAAGAAATTTCTCACAAAAAACCTCATCATTCCCTGATATTAGATTAGACCCAGGATGAAAGTAGACTTTTGCTTCAGAACTAGAATTGAATTACAGAAAGGGTTCCTGGATTGTGTCATCTCAGAGTTGTCATGTTGTCGCAAAACAGGGGAAGAAGGAGAGAAAAATTTCATTATCCTGGGCTCAGCCTTGCTTTGTAGATTTTAGATGATATCAGCCTTTGAATTAGGAATGTTGCTGTGGCATTTAGGCCCTTGCAAGCTGTTGTGTTCAGGGGAAACTGCAGAAACTGTGCTAAGAAACAGATGGAGGTGGGCAGAGGACGGGTGAGGTTCCTCTCTCCCAGGAGCTCCTGCTGGACCTATGTGATAAAGCTAGAGGGAACAGGTACGGGGGTGTGGGAGAAAGCTGGGCTACCGAATCCAGGCCATGGTGGTTGCTGAGAAGTTGTAAGGGAGGCGCATGAGCTTACTTTGAAGGGTTGTCGTGAGAGACAGCCTTGCACTTGCTCGTGCACCTTGTAGGGAAAGCAACTTTCAGGTTCCAAACTGGATATTTTGTGTATTTTGTTAATTAAGAAGTTGCAAATGATTACACATTACACGTTAGCAGTGCTGTAAAATGAATGGTTTGTGTGCATGGATAAGCTGAATGTGACTTTAGATGTACACTCCGATGCCATTTCTCCACTAATTACATTTACAATTTAGAGCTGCCTGTAAGTAGAAGAGCTTACTATGGTGATATTTACTGACAGAAAAACTTTTCGAATCACCTTCCCAGCCAGATGTTCATAAACAAGGGTTTGACAGGTGGTCCATAAATCAAGTCAAGCATTTCATCATTGTTCTCTTAGGTGGCTCTTGCATTTAAGCCTGTTTAGCTAAACACATACATTTACTTAAGATGAACTGTAAAAATAACATCTGGAGATCTTTTCACTGAAAGAAAATGCCAAAGGGTCTTACACAAGGATCAAGTATATTTTATAAACTGTGGCTGGGTTTTTGGAATTCGAGCTGAATAAATGCGCTCTCAGCTTTTGAGAGGATCAAGGGCCAGTATTATTTAAATGTTCTTTTTACTTACATGACACTCTGCAGGGAGTGTGCTCTCACCAAAGCATTCTTACATTTCTCATTCCATAATGAGTTTCTGTTTTCATCCTTGCCACCTGGGACCCTGTCACAGTCCTGCTAGTAGCAGTGGAGTCACACTGGTGGAACTGGATGCAAAGCTCAGTCCAAAATATTTATTTTAGAATATTCTGCTCTGCAGTAGACTGCGTTCAAAGGGGAACGTCAAAGAAGGAGTTGCTGGGTGTTTTACATTTTAATCTTTGATTGTATCAGTCATCTCTCTTTTATCCCTCTTTTTCCTTTTCGAGATATATGAGATTTTCTATCTCTCTATCCTGAAGAGGCTTTTATTTTTCTCCCCCCCCCCCCCCCTCTTTTTCTCAGAAAATCATGGTAATAAGCTGTGGTTTGCTCACCTTTCGATTCAGTGTTACTATGCATTTTAGCTTTGCCGAGCATCACTTTGGTCGCTGTGCTTTTTCATATTCACTTCACAACATGATGGAGAATTCTGCTGAAATATAACAAGCCCTAGGGAAAAAGATTCAGACAAGTGCAGTCAGATTTATAAAGTGGCAGATAAAGTGGGAAAGGTTTTGCATTACTTCTGCCACGTTGGGTGTTTTTTTGATGGATGGGCTATATCTCATCTGTGATTCAGAATGACGTCGATTCATGTTTTGAGGGGTACCATGACCATGGCTGTTCATGATATAATCTGGAAATGCTGGAAAAGGTGAGTACAAAAATAATACACATGAATTCCTGGCCTAGGACCATAGTTATTTTGTGATTTAGTTCTCAGGAACACAACCTGCTTCATAATGTGAGACTGGCATTTAATCTGAGAAACCTGACTGTTTTGAGAATTATACAAGGCAGCATGGAGCTGTTTAATGCTTAAGTGACAATAAAACATAAAGATGCTGGCCATAATTCTATCCGAAGTAGTATACTTTCCTGTGAAGCTTGGACGAGTATGTTCTCGATTTAAATATCTGGAACTACACTACGGTGTAAAACATAAATCCTCTCAGTGCTGGAACCCAGAGACCAAAGGAGCCAGTTGGAAACCTCTTCGAACTGCAAATTTATCATTTGAGTTTAAAGTACGTATGCTAGACTTAGAAAGGACCTTCCCTAACCTGGTCCTTCTGTCCCATTTCAGCAGTGCAAAGAAGCTATAAAGCTGCCTAAAATGTGAAAGGCTGAAAATTCACTGGCATGGCAAAGGTGGTTGAGAGCCGGCATTACACAGACCAGGGTGGCAGGGCATGTGGCCCATTAGCAGCCTTCGTTAAGTACCACTGCCCCACAAAACTCAAAACTATCCTGAGGCTGCTTCAGCACAAATCAAAGGACAAAGCAGTCACTGGCAGTCCCAGGTGCTAAAAGCCTCTTCTCTAAGCTCCCTTGAATACAGCTGTAGTACAGCTGAGAACATGACCCACAGAGCTAAACAGTTCAGCTGGTGTGGAAAAAAAAAAGGAAGACTCAAATCTAGTGACTCTAGTGAATTCAACCAGCCCAGCTGCGTGGGCCACGTCCGGATATTATGCCATCTACCCCATGCTAACCAAGCTGATGGCACTGCCAGTCACCTTCCCTTCCCTCCTCTCCTGCCAGCAGCCCCTCAGATGCCTTTTCCTGTGCCCATCACAGAGCAACACGGTGAGCTGAGCTGCTCCTGATGGAGAGGAGGGCAAGGGAGGGTAGGTGATATGGTCAGCTCTGACCTGCTCTGTGGTACCTGCAAGAAGCTGCCATCAGCTGCCTGGTCCTTACTTACTGCTTGAAAAGCTGTTTTCTGCCTCCCTGGTGAAACTGGTGTTGGGTGGTGAGCTAGCAGCTGGTTCAGAGTTGACTAGATACATCCTGGTCATGATGTATCCTACCGCAGATTATAGTCTGAAAAGTTTGTTTCCCTTCAAAGCACCTGCAGAGTGGAGATGTTTCAAATGAAATGGCCGGCGAGCGAAAAAAGCCAAAATTTCAGAACTTTGCAAACCTCTCCTAGGATCGGCATGAAAGATATTTTTCCCCATAAGCGAGGAGAGAGACAAGAATAGCAAAACTTGGGAAAAATCTGCTTGCTGGCTCTGTTGCGCTCCATGTTCTGTTGCTGGAAAAATTGCAGGCAGAACATATGGGGCAAGACCCAATTAGCTGCTCCAGATCTGACAGGCTTTTAGGAGAATCAAGCTGCTCAGACAATGTTCTGATTTAACCACTCTGATCTCAGCAAGTGTCACCAGGTTAGATTCGTCCTCGCTGGCTAAGCTGGAAACTTCGCAGACTGAAGGCAAAAAGAGCACAGAAGTAGAAGGCAACTTTAGGTTTCAAGTTTTAAAAAGCTGGAACAAATAATTTCAAACGTTGATAATAGCTGAGCTCTTTCTGCTTTAACTCCTTCCTTGGTTGCAGAGCAGAGGTGCAAACATAAACCAGCACATTTGTGGAAGATGTAATCCTTTGTGATTTCAGCTATTAAAGCCAAAAATAGATCTATTTTTCAGAGTATGAGTGAATATAATTTTATTCAAAGGCATAATTTGCCTGAATTTTCAGGTAGAGTTTAAAGAGAATGGCAAATATTACCGCTACAATGCAAAGGCTTTTCACCTCTGAAATATTATATCCTCTCTCCAGAGTCTGGAGGGGCTACAACTGCCGAGACAGAACACCAAATTTTTTAACATGAAATAAAAAAACCCCAAGTACTTTTCTCTGGCTCTGTCTGTGCAGCAGTTGGATTGTTCAGACTAAAATTTTTCAGAGTATTTCAGCCTCAGGCAGATATTCGACGTGTAAAATTTCAGTCCAAACTGTTAATGATTGGCAAAGCTAAAAGCAACTGACAACAGGGTGTTGCAATAGGAAGTGTCAGACAATTTTAATAATAGATGACCTTAGCAGCCCTGCCTCCTGTTTTATCATTTTGAACACTTTTGTTGTCTAAGGTCTCTGATGTATTTCTGTGTGTGTTTTTGTCTGTATTTCTTTCTTTCTTTCTTTCTTTCTTTCTTTCTTTCTTTCTTTCTTTCTTTCTTTCTTTCTTTCTTTCTTTCTTTCTTTCTTTCTTTCTTTCTTTCTTTCTTTCTTTCTTTCTTTCTTTCTTTCTTTCTTTCTTTCTTTCTTTCTTTCTTTCTTTCTCTTTCTTTCTCTCTTTCTCTCTTTCTCTCTTTCTCTCTTTCTCTCTTTCTCTCTTTCTCTCTTTCTTTCTTTCTTTCTTTCTTTCTTTTAATTCTGAGAAGGTCTTCCTTCAGTTAAGTTTTACATAACATGAAGTTCCAGGGGAGTAATTGCTTGTTGCAATTAAGAAGTGTTTCCGCCTACCTGTTCTTCATTTACAACCTCTTTATTTACTTCACTAAATGCTTCCCAGTTTTGTATCATGGAGCAGAGTCTACAGAACCTGTCCACCTACCCCCTCTGTAAAATTCATGAGCTTTGTAATGCTCCTACATAACTGCCTCTTCTCCCCAGTGAGCAATCCGAGGCTTTTTCGGCGGTGGTTCCTATGAGCTACTTTGTAATGGTCCTGATGATACTCATTATCCTGTTTTTGCTGTGCTTTTATATTGCTTGGGGAGGATGGGGTGACTAATTCAGAACATGGTATGTCAGGTGAGAGTCTGGCTTTTCTGAGAGGTCTGCAGTATTTTTCCCATACTTTTTTCTCTTGTCCCTTATCCAGGCTAACCTTTAATTGGCTTCCCTGGCCCCTTCGATGCAGTGCCACGCTGCTAGACCTTTACTGCATGAGCCATTCTGCCCATCCTCTGCTAAGAGCCTCATTTGGGATTTGTTAGCACTGACATCCTTGTGCCCATCCGCCTTCCTTGTGGTTGGTTCCTCTAAAACGCCTCTTGATACATACGGTTTTTTTCCAGGCAATCAACTGCATGTCTTTTGTGGCTTTTGCTATAACATTACTCCCCCTCTTTGCAATACAATTATCAACACGTTACCTCCAACCACACCGCTCATTTCAGATGGAAAGTGCTTGTTTCTTCCTTGGTTTTCCGGTCTCTTTGGCCAGCTTCTGATCTGCATCAATCATGACAAGACTTTGCCTCTCACTTTATGCCTGCACAGTTTCTTTGACAGCCTCTTGAGAAGGACCTTAGCAAAGACTTTTTGCAAGCTTAAATAATTGCACACTATTTATTGAGCATTGTTCAATTATGCTGCATTTATTGTACATTGAATGTCAAATACAGCTACACCTTTTTCCCCAATACATTTGCAAGCTGCAAGTTTTGTACGTTATTTTTATATTGCCCCACTACTAGAGTTTGTAGTTTGACACCTTTTAAAAAAAATGCTTAACAAAGCCTGTGAAGGAAGTTTAAGTTGGGGTTTCTTTTTCATATTGGAAAAAGATGTTAAAAATATATTAAGAACAATACTATCATGTATCCTTGAACTGAGAACCAACACTGCCAATTTTCATCCTGGAACATATTTTTATAGTTGATGTACAAAACTCTGCAAAAATGGTTTATTATAAAACTGTTGACAGAACCCTAGCTGTGGAAATGTACATGGTGAGGCAAAAGAAGCATCTTAATGTGGATAACATTTTCTAGCCCATAAATGTTACGAAGTAATGCATTTTCCCTAAAAATGGGATAAAGAATCACTATAATTTGAAACAAAGTCTGTCTGACATCATTTGGTTTTAATTTTAATTTGCAAAAAAATGGATACTTCTTGAAATAATGAATGTCTCTTCTGTTCTTGGTGTTTATAAACCTGCATCTTTCTTGAAAGTATTGTCAGAGAGTCACATGTAGAGTGTTCTGATAATAAATTGTAAATACCAAAAAGGCTAATTTCATTTCTGAATGGTGGGGTAGGTTCTGCGTGTGAGCATGTGTGAAATTGCTATGACTTTAGTTCGCTGCCCTGAAGTATTAGCAGATGAACCTTTGGTGCAGGCTGCCAGAAATTACAGATGAAATTTTCTAGCAGCAAGAATTTTAAGTTACAAGTTTTTCATACAACCACTAATATCATCTAAATTAAAATGTGTTATGCACAAGAGATGCAAAGCCTGGATTCTTCCTTAATTGGAATACAAGTTGAACTAATTTTGTGCACGCAGTGTCTTACTCTGCTTCCTGAAGTATGCTGTTCATTTAAAAAGATTCCTGATTTCTTTTCAGAGAACATCTTTTCCTTGTTAAACTAGATAATGAAATATGACATTGTAAGAATGTCATCAAGATTGCTACTTTCTAAGGAAAAATATAACGCTTTTTTTTTTCCCATGCTGAAAGACAGCCAAGAGCAATGCCTGTATTTTAAGCTATTTTGGAGGTACAGAGATGCAAGTGTTCTTGGAGAGATTCCTTCTTCCTCCTGTAAGCATTTCTCATCTTTTTAGTCCCTTTTTTTGGTGAAGAACGTGAAGAGAGGTTTGTGTTTGTTAGGAAATAAAAGTTATGTCATAACAAACTCCTTGACAAGACACAAGAACTTTGTACAAATGTTCTAAGATTTTTTTTTCCAGTTGATTTGGAAGTTTCTTTTTTACCCGTCTTATTTTCACTTCTTTTCTTGAAGACTTCAGGCGATGCTGTGATTGGGCTAGCTAATGGCTGGCCAGAGAGCCCCAGCTGTTTGGTATTTGGCACGGTGTTCTCCACATGCTCAGCGCTGGTTTATTATTAGTTGAAGCATGCATTTCCCCTTGCTGTGAGAGACAGGAGAGATGGAATGAGTCACTGGGGGCCAAAAGCATTAACCCAGTTCAGTGCACTGCCCTGCACATCTCCCACAGTAACTCAAAAGAACCTCAGGATGATTTAACCCATCCCAGCTGGCTTCCCCTGGGCTATATGCCAAAATCAAGGATTATTAGTCCTCACCGTTCCATTGATAATGGCTCCCGGTACTGAGGCCCCGGGGAGGGAGGCCTGCAGAGCAGCTGGCTACTCTGGCATCTCTAGCTGCTGATGACCTTCCTTGTACTAGAGATGTGCCCAGATGGTGGATAGAAGGGTTTTCTGCTCTGTGGGAGATACAAAAGGAATGGAGATGAGCTGAAAAAGGTAGTTATAATGTTATAATTATTGTAATTGTGCTGCAAAACTTTATGGTTGTGACCCAGATGTCAAAGGATGCAGAAATGTCTGTCTAAGTCTGCTGAAAGGCTGAAATAACAGCTTTCAGACATATGGACTACCCTTATTTACCTTAGTGTGATGCACACTCTCCTGACACTCTTTTAATGTCAAGCCTCTTCTAAATGGAATAATTACGGTACTCAAACAGTGTGTTGAAGAAGGGGAATTGTTTTATTATGAAGTTAGGGTTATCCCATTTGGGATTTCTGTACCAGCCATGAAGAGTACTCTAGTTACCACCATTGCTGGCCGTTTGACCATTGAGTCTGGCTGCCTAAAATAGGCACTTCAGAGAGCTGAGAGGGCCCTTGTGCTTATATCGTCAAGATCTAAAAACAATCAGTCAGATTCATAGATGGAAAGGGAAGTTGAAACATTATCTTGAATTGCAGCGAATGCATCAGGAAATTTTCAAACCCTGCAAAATTTGAGAAGGGGAGAGGTGGTCAAAGGAAGCCTTAGCTAATGAAGAGATGTTTCAAAAACTATCATTCTAAATACTTTTAGCTCAAACATAGTATTACATTCATGAACTTATCAGCTGCAGATCAAGACAATGCTAACATGTGGAAGCTTATAGCTTATATTTATTTAATCTTTTCTATTTATTTGTTTGAGAACACAGGTCAAATCACAGGTGTAACAATGGAAAGGATAAAAAAAAAAAACCTCCTGTTTCATAAGGAACATACTCCATTTTTGTCTAGCACACTTTATTACCCTCCCTTCTGGCAGGTGTCTAGCTAAAAACTGAGGGTGTTGCAGATAGTCTAAAGCTGAGGGTGTTGCGGGTTATTGAAAGCTGGAGAAGAGATGGTTGCCTGAGCACTGTGGCTCAATTCCATTGTCTTTTTGGGCATTCTTCCTCTTTTGAATGTAGAAGGAATCATACTTCGCATGGTACTTTCCATTCTCTTGGTTTATACGAGTTTTCATCCCATACTACTCAATGCAAAATGCTTGTTCTTTAAGTCACTCCTTGTGTCAGATTTGACATCCTTTGTCATCTACGTCTATGTGCAAGCTCTCTCATCACCACAGCTCACTCTCTTCCTCCCCACATGCCTACCCAGTCCTCAGGCCATACCTGCCTGAGACCCCTGTGAACTCACAAATCCTTCTGTTTTGGATGGAGATACGTTGCCCATGGCCTGAGTCTGCCATTAGGTATGATACCTACCTCTGTAAAGCAGCTTAATGGTTTCTCGTGGTCCTGAAGAGCTGTAGTAACTAACACTCTGTATTTGCAGTGAGAGCTAAGCACATAGGAATGTTTTCAGTTTGCTGAGGTGCTAGGTGGCTTTTAAAGCCAAAGTCTAACAAAATAGCTTTATCGTAGTGCATTGGAGTTTAATTAAGACAGCTCTTTTTATAGACACTCAGGAGCATTACTTGCTGCTATCAGCTCTGGCTTCTTTTCAGATCATGTTTTATGTAGCATAGTATTTCTCAAGATAGGATTCTTGGTTAATTCTTAACCAATAAACAGTTTATTAATTCAGCAAGTACCACTTATTACTTACTCAACAGTTAGTTAATCAAATTCAAATCCAACAGGTATTCTGACCATGCACAGAGCATTCAAATATTGTCCTACAAGTTACTGCCATAAACTGTATGGAGGTCAAACAGTTCTAGTAGAGGATGATGCAAAATATCAAGATTTCTTACTGCATTCATTTATAAACAGCAAATCTTTATTACATCTGGTATACTTACCCTCTTTCCAGTACTCTGTGGGTTAAAGATACAATGGTTTTAGGAATTTGGACCCTACTATTTAAATGATTTAACATGAAAGAAACTAGGAAAATAGTACCAGGAACAATCATTTCACATTATAGTTAAAGTCTCTCTTATGCCTGCTTGCTCAGACTTTTAAAGGAGAAGCGTGCACGTAGAATAACTTGGTTAAAACTTTGAAATATCATCACTAAAGATTTTCCAGCTGATTTCACAGGACAACTTTCTGTCATCTCCAGTAATGACACCAAGAGAAATACATCCCATGCAGTCAAGCTCATTGATATTTTCATCAAAAAATAAACCTGAAGGAGACACAGAACTTCCTCTGGCTTAGGAAGCCCCTGAGCTGCAGAGTACTGGAGATTGGGAGTTCATTATATGGAGGTTTTGCTTCAGGATTGTCCTGTTCTGGTACTAAAAAAAATTAGGCATTTGCTATTAGAGGCAGGTTTCTGGGCTAGAGGGCTAGAAGGATTCTTCAGTCTGACAGAGCCCAATTTTTCTTGTGTTTCTATGAAAACTTGCCCACGCAGGTGGTACGCCTTTCTGGACTGTACAGCTTCTTTCCAGTTTTGACAAGGCTGTTGTTACTCCTGTGACCCTGGAAAGGCAAGGAGAGTGTTTGTATGCATTCCACAGATTCAAGGATCCGCACGGTAACTCCAGTTTAATAGCCAAAACTTCTTTCATGATTCATGAGAAAAATGAGTCCCTTTTGTTTTCATTTGGGAAATGTCCAATGGAATGTCTGAATTTCATTTTTTCCCCCCATTTTCTCTGAGGTCACATTAATATCCAGAAGATGGTATTTTACCATCTTTTACACACTGGAGGCTTTTTATGTTTCATCTGTTACAAGGGTTATATTTCAGTATTAGCCTAGCTTGGGAATTGAAATTTTTCCTATTCCTCCAACTTCTTTTCAGTATTCATTTACATCTACTTAGGTGCTTATATCTTCCAATAACCTTTTTTTCTTTTTGTGCCCACACAAGTGCCTCTCAAATTTCTGGAATACAGCACTTTCCTAGATATCAAGCAAAGAAAAATCCATTAACAGTTCCTAGGCCGTATAATCATGTTTTATTTATTTCTTTTCTCATCTTCTAGAGCTTTGAGGTGAAAGGTGATCTCGTTTTCAAGGAACACAGCAAAGTTTTACTTTAGGAAGAGGTTCATTAGGCAAACAGATTGAACTGCTTCCAATGGAGGGAACTTAGAGAGGCTGCTTTGTTTGGCTAAGGCTAGCCTTATGAATAGCCCACCATGATGAGTCCAAAACTGGAGAAATGGAATGAAGAAGTACAAAATTGGAGAGGGTTATCCCAAGCAGTGTTTAGTGAGTGCACAAAGACTTGTAAAAGTCAGGAAATAACAGCTGTGCACATTTTATATTGTATAAGCAATGATTACATTGCATCTTGCATATTGGCCGGTCCCATATTTTTACAAACCAGCTTTGGAACTATTAACTGTGGATCAGGTGGCAGTGTGTAGAATTTGCAGTTTTGTTATTTTCTTCACAATCAACTTGTGACTGACCCCGTACGAGGAAGTGATTTATTGATGAGTAGATGGAAGAAGCCCATTGTTCCTACTGCATGGAGTGTTCTTAAGCAGCGGGGACTTTGGTCAGCACTGTGGACATCGTGAGGTGCTATAAACTCATGAGTCCTTCAAAATCCCGGCACTGGTCAAAACAGCCTGTGGATAGAGCATGGGCCCATGACACAGAGGTTCCAGGCAATACTGTTGTCTCTTCATCTTTCCCTCTCCTACACCTCCTTTTCTGCATTTCTTTTGATTTTTCTCTTTATCTTTTTCCTTCTTTCCTATTTTTCTGCTTTTTCCCCCTTCAGTTTTCACCTCCACAAGTTTCCGCTGCAATGGCAATGGGGTTTTACACATGGAAGAGCAGCTGATTGTGGATGGAGACTAAGATTAGTCGATTTTTTCTGACTTTAGCTTCTTACACATGCAGCTGTCAGCCATGAAAAACTGACAAACTGCCATCAGACTCCCTCAACATCAAGTCCTGAGTTTTCCAGCTCATTCTCAGGCTTGCCTGTCAGGAACTTCTTTGCAGAGCTGTTCTAAGGGGAAACAAAATAGATTCACCATGGGCAGGTAGTGTCTGAGACCCCTTGGAGGTCAAATTGTCACTGATGGCTATGCATAAGCAGAAGGAGTAATAGAAATAACATTACAAGGACACTGTAGATTTCTTTACACAACAGTGTTGAAGTTGCATCTTAGGAGGAACGTGGCATCTATTGTGGTAACACTTTGTATTATTATTATTATTATTTGCTATTCTCTCCTATTATTTGCATTACATTAGAAGCTCTAAACAAGATTGGGGTCCTGTTGTGCCAAGCGCTGCCACAGTAAAGGATGAACCAGGAGTGATTCACCCCATGATTTGCTTGTAAAAAGAGAAGGTGGTTTTCTTTAATTTAGTCTTTGTCATGTATATTGCTCTAAATATAGTGTTTGTCATTTGATTTTGTGGGCAGGGATCAAGAGGAGGCCAGATTTGCTTTTAGTGTTTTCAGCTACAGCATAACCAGCTCTGAGGAACAGCATCTAAAGTTTTGGGATTGTCTGCTGTAAACTATTCCTCTGTGCAGACACAGCGCTTTCTTCAAAAAAGCAAAAGTACAATAATACAGCCCTAAAGCTTTGTCAGCGATATATGTCTCATAGAAGTAATTTTCAAGTGGCAAGTGTTTTGATGATGTACAAGGGCTTTGTTTATGGAGTGGGTCTGGCAGACACTGTAGAGCTTATATAAATTATTGCTTGGTTGATTATTAATGAGAAACATTCATCTGGATTCCCCCTCAGCCCCTGTTTTTGTCAAAATTCCCTTAGAGGCTTGTTTTTGCTACAATCCAGGCTCTGTTTCACAGAATATAGCTCTTGCTGAATGGTGTTAAGATGGATCCCCTGGCCAACTGAGAAAGCTGGAGGTCAAGGAGGTGATTTCCTGCCCCTCCTTCATTCACTCCTTTCCACTCCTGCAAATATACACATACACGCACACGCGCGCACACACACACACATGCATGTTGATGCTACAGGCCTTACTCCTGTTCCTGCAGGAGTCCTATGCCCGCATGGTCCTTCATCGATTGTGTTCGTGCAGTGCTTATTTAAGGGCATCTGCTCATGTCTTTAGTATTTAGTCCTTCAAAAATTCAGGGCTAGATGAGCACCTACAAAGAGATCTCTGCCCATGCTGTTACTTTCTCAGGATTTTAAAAGGGGCCACAGTCAGAGGTTCCATATCCATATTCCTTTGGAGCAGCTCTACAGAGACAAAGATTGCTCGCCAAACAGATGGCAAAATATAAAAGCAGAAATAAATTTGTAATCTTGTGGATAAGGTGAATAAAGAACAGCTATTCATGATTTCTCAGGATGAAAGAACTAGAAGGCATGCCTGGAACTGCCAAATACCTTGTTTTAGCAAAGCAAAGGAAGCACGTTTCCCCACTCAGTTACTACCCTAATACCAGCACACTGTGAAAGCCAGAGGTATAAACAGGTTCCAACGGATTCCAAATATAAATAAATGCACAGCAGGATTTAGTGAAAAGGTATAAATCAAGTCATGTGGAATAGGTGCCTGCCAGAAAGGATTGTTTAGTTGTGATCTCTACCACTGGCAATATGTATACGAGCTAAAAATAGCTTGTTCTTTATCTGCCTACTTCTTATTCTGATTCTCTGGGCATCTGCTACTCGCCACAGTCAGATGGTCTTTGCTCTGAGGGAGGATGATAATGGTTATGCTGGTCAAATGGAAGAGCTCTCAGACTTCCCCCCCCCCCCCCCCCCCCTTTGTTTATTGGAATGTGTCTGGAAGTTTACCAGACAATTCAGCATCTATTTTAGAAACAGAGAAGTCTAGAAGTTTAATGATGTCTAAACTGGACAAGGCAATGTACTGGAAGATGCCGGTAGCTGCCACACTGCTGCATTCCAAGGTCTGGCTCTTTGGGGCTGATCGCGGTGCTCCACAACTGGGCTCCTCCAGCTGGATCAACACCAAATTCAATTGGCACATCTTCTTGGGACATCAGTGATCTGATGCCCTACTGCCACTCCCACTTTTGTCTTCTTTTTTTCCAGTGAGGAAGGCTTGTTACATTGAGAAAAACCCTATAATACTGACCAAATGAGTCACTTCCACCAAAAGCTTCCTGAAGCCCTGAAGATGGTAAGATTTGAATGACCAGGGAAAACAGTGATCCAACCTTGATCTCTGGCTTGCAGCTAAATATTCATTCTTAATTGATGATACAGAAAAAAGGAGACTGACATGAGGATAAAGACACTGGCAGACTCTAGAGTTTTGAGGGAGAATTTTAGATAAAAACACAAGAAGTTTTTATAATGACAACCTTTTTCTTATTCTAATAAGGTTCTTCCTTCATTTGAGGAAAAAAAAAAAGCTACTCTTTCTTTGCTACTGCCAAGTAATATGTACTCCCCTATATATATGTGTGTGTGTGTGTATATATATAAAAAAATTACATACTTGTTTTAAGGAAGGCAGACTTCTTCAGGAAAACTTAAATCTCAGTTTTTAAAAATCAACTCTATGTTCAGTCTCGAAATACTTAGCAATGGTGTTTCTGAAGTACACAATCAAATCTCTAGTCTCCAGAAGTTTTTCTTTTTATTTCCACAGAAACCAAAATTTAACGAGTGTCTTACTACATTTATTACCAGCTGCTGCCTGGACTGTCCTAATCCTTGCAGTGCATGTTGGCAGGCAACTCCATTCCTGGAACCAGATCTTTTTTTGTCTTTCAACCCTAGCAAAAAATAGACTGTTTTTCTTAGGTGTAAAATTATCACTCCCAGGCCATGGGGACCCTTTCAATGTCTTTTATTTTGGTTAGCTCTTTCACATTCAGATCATTGTTTTCACCACTCACCGTCTCTCTGTGTGTTCGACCAGCACGTCTGAGCACCGTAGCCACCAGCAGGCTGCCTGTTGTCCGTGCTGGAAACCTTCCATGCGTGCGAGTAGGGGCACACAAACAAATGCGTGTTTGCACACATGGGTGTTCTTATGCATCCAACAGAAATACAACTTGGCAGCTGTCATAAAACACCACAGAAACGATTGGCAGTTGCAGGCAAAACAAATGACACATCTAAGGGCTAATACTGAGAATCATATAGGGGATTATACCCTTAAAAAGTAATATTGAGCAGATATATAACTTGTAGTAAGGGCTGGTGGAAATGGGGTGGTAACTTAGTATTGGTGATGGAGTGCAATCCCCAAAAGCACAGTTGGCAGGAGTTATTTGGGCAAAACCAGAAGGTGATTCAGACAGCAACCGTTGCCAAAGAAGGAAAGGAGGATGCTTCTCCAAGATTGTGTGGCTATTTTTATGGATGACAAAGTTGCTCCTGCACTCTCAAAATGCAGACTAATAAAAGCAATTGTTTTACATGATGTACTGTGTTAGAATATAGTTATCCTTAAAGGGATTTTATTGTTCTTCTATTTTCTCCAGACCCAAAGGTTTCGTGTGAAACATTTTGTTCTTCCTATATTGTACTTGAAAGAAAAAGGAGCTTTAAAAACTACTCCAAGTGTTCAAGAAGATTTTTCTTCTTGCCTCTCTGACTGCCAATTCCAGATATTTGTTCTTCAGAGGTTTTCATTGTTCTCCACCATGCCAATTTCTTATTAGATGAAACAGGAATTAACTCATTTTGCCAAGTTTAGGCAGAATGTAGATTTGAAAATGTTGATGTTCATTACTTTTAGTTTCTTGTACAAATGTGTGAATATTCAAGCCTTATATATAGTATCCACAGGGGCTCTAACTTGAGCAACATGTTCTTTTCTATTCTTTAAGTTCTTTATCATCTCTGATTACTTTTCATTTTAATGATTTCATTTAGTAATTATTTATTAACACTTTTCAAATGTAAACTTTCTCTCTTCTGCCAAGTTGGTTTTTGTAATTCCAAGAGATCATAAACCCTTACCTAGCTGCATAAATATATGTATAGATCCCTTTAAAAATAATGCTATGATCATTGAAAGCATAAAATATTACTTGTTTGACTCTTCAGATGTGTAGTATGTAAATTTAACGTATTTGTCTGTGTTTAATGTAGCATATTCATGTCTACAATGTCTTAATAATCATGTATCCAAATGGATCTGTTAAAAAAAGTACAGGGGCAGAGTTGATTCCCATTTTTTGTAATCCTGCATAACTCTATCAGTATCTTTGATTCTGAAGACCAACAAACTTACCAGTAAGTTCAACAGGAGTTGTCTCCAGCTCTAACTCTGGTGTCCCGGTCCTGCTCCAAATAGGCATTATGCCAAGGTGTGGAGCAGAATGCAGTGGCGATGCTGATAGATGATTGCCCCCCGTCCCTGGACAAGGGGACAAGGGGACCTGAACAAGACACTTGTTCTTCTCCGAAGTAACAAGTGATAGGACGAGAGGAAATGGCCTCAAGTTGCACCAGGGGAGGTTTAGATTGGATGTAAGGAAAAATTTCTTTACTGAAAGAGTGGTGAAACATTGGAACAGGCTGCCCAGGGAAGTGGTGGAGTCACCGTCCCTGGAGGTATTTAAAAGACGTGTAGATGAGGCACTTAGGGACATGGTTTAGTGGTCATGGTGGTGTTGGGTTGACGGTTGGACTCGATGATCTTAGAGGTCTTTTCCAACCTCAATGATTCTATGATTCTATGATTCTAAGAGCTATATATCCAACTTCTATTATCGCACCCCTCAGTAGCATTAATATAGTTAAACTTGGGATTTTTCTGGATCCTATCACAGATGTGGCAAATTTATTGACTTTCCTTTCCAGTGACTTTATCAGTTCCTTTTTCTCTGCACCTCAGAGTCCATACCAGTATTTCCTTTGGACATCCCTTCTGTAGGCTCTCTTCGTGGTTTGTCAGCAATATGCAGGTGGCATGTATCAGCTTCTCCGTAGATGCAAGCACCACCAATCTCTTCGGGGGTCTGAACAGGACCTTCACTGTTCAGAAATCCAGCTGAATTTTCCATCACTGCAATACGTAGTAATAGGTTTTAGTATCCAGAGAATTAGTTTCATTTCCAGGTTGCTCTACAAATGGTACTTGTGCATCCTCTCAGTGCTCATGTGATGTATAAAAGCATTTCATTCTCAATTTAACACATTGGGAAACTGAAGCAACTTATTCAAGAGGACAGAGAAAACAAACCTGGTCCCGGTTAAAAGCTGTCCGTGCCTTCAGTAGCCTTGCCATTGACCTTAGTGGGGTTTCGATTAGTGCCTGCAAGATATGGAATTAGATTTCAAGAATTATTGACTCAGTCCTCTTCAATACATCTCAGCACAGTCACCTTCTGGAGGCATGAAGTCCCAGCACACCTAGAAGGATGTTTTGGGGGTGTTGGCCCCCAGCACTCTGCTTGTGCCGTTGTAGATTGATTCCAGTTGTAAAAGTAACCAATGACAAAGCCATGTACTTACTTAACACAGGCAAAGTTACTTACAAAGCCACATTTTCTTGAACGTGGCAGGAATTAGTGGCAAATAATTTTCTTCCACTTAAATCACAAACCTGCTTTGATTGGCATGCAACCTAAAAGCTCTTCCTCTCAGCTTCCTTTTGAGGCCGTGTTAGCAGTGTTTGTAGACATGAGTTTCCTTGTTGCCATCTCCTTCAGATTTGTTTTTCTCTGTATCTTCACCACTGCCAAAGGAATATTCAGAAAACTGTACCTTATTGAAACCTGCCATCTTTCCTTTGAGTGAGAGCATGTGTCTGTGGTTTAGGCAGAGTTTGCTACTCTTGTAGAGAAACTGAAACATATCTAGTTGTCTTAAAGAGAGAACAGCAATGGTTAAATATAACTCATGGTAGCAGTCACCAGATGACGATGTTTTTCCTTGGCTGTCGCATAGGACCTGAAAGATGCATACAGGACAGGGAGAACTTGGCCTTCGGTCCGTCTTCTTGTATGTTTCCACCTGCTCCATCCTTGACTCAGAATGCTGTGGGTCTACTATGGATATTGGATTTAATATGAAATTTCGTATCTGGCTAGGACTGTAGCTGATCCTACATTTGTCCAGAGAGATGCACAAGATGCCTCCCTCGGCATCTTTCCAGTCCCAGTTTTCCCTGATCCTAGGAGAAGATTGGTATGACACCACGCGTTGAGTGCTATTGTGGTGCTCCGCTTTGCATGCCACGGAGCTCTGTGGGCCGCTTTAGCAGCGAGTAGTAATGATGGACTTCCACCCACAGCAGGAGAAGGCTGCACAGGATGGCCTACTGTGACTGTCAGAAGTCTGACTTTTAAAAATGAGATCAAGCAAATTAGCATAGCCTAAGGATTTCTTTGAATTGTATGTTGCCCTTTCACCTCTGACTTTATCTCCCAGCACTCACTAGCCATGAATATTTAATACGGCCACCACTGCATCCCGTGGAATAAATGGCAGCCTCCGAGTTTCAAAGCTTAATCTGAAAAGCAATGCATATACATTGATATTAGAAAAAAGCATCACACCCAGAGAAAATCCTTTTTCATAAGCCCACTTATTAAAAAAAAAGTAATGTAATATCATGCGTTTTCATTAATACTAGTCTTCAATAAGCCTAAAGCAAATCCTTGCTTGCTGTGCGCTTGCTACGCTTGTTATACAGAACTGCCTGAAAGTGATGAAGGCTCACAGTCAGCGCATGGAGAGCAGGGAGCGTGCAGCCGAGACAGATACAAGCTCTACTGGAGTAGAGGTTCTCAATCCTCAGTTGTCTTTCCTGGAGAAGATGATTATGGGTGTTTCACAGGAATCATAATGCTAATTTTCAGCCCCCACGAAGTGTTTTACACCTGCAAAGTGCTGTAAAAATGTGAGCTAATCCTCACCAGTAAGTGAGTATTATTGTACCTGTTTTGCAGATGCAGAAATTAAGATACAGAAAGGTCAGCAGGCTGACCCAGGGTCACATAGCTTCCCAGCAGCAGGTTTAGGATGAAGAAACAGGCCTCTCTGGTCACATTCCATTGATCATGCTGCCTTGTAGCAAATGTAGCACAAATTTCCTAAATATATATATATAAAAAAAAATCCTAGAGAAGGAGTCGTTTCCCTCTTTGCTTTTTCAAAACAAACAAGCTCCCAAGCTACCAAACCCCGTGTTTACATGTATCATTAAATACTTTCTAGTTGCTAGCCAGAAAACTCAGCAGACAACCTGTAGAACACCAAAGTAACTCTCTTCTTTTAAATAATTGATGATGCCAAATAGCAGCAGTGTTAAGCCAACAAAGACATCGGTCTCTCAAAATATTTTATTCATTATGCCTCAAGAAACCCAAAGCCTTGTTTTTAACGAAAGCAAATTTCAGAAGTTGGCTCTCAGTTCATCTGAAACATCTGCTTATTACAATTCTTGGTGTTACAGCACTGGTGCTCCCCAGTAAATCTTTCAGCTTTAAATAATACGTATGGAAGTCTTGGCAAAGAGATCAGGAAGGAGAAAGAGTAACGTTTGCCAAATATGCATTTTACTTTATGGGTCTGTAGTGGTATATTTTAATAATACATGTTGAAGAGAATCTACTAATCCGATTAAATAACAGGACAAGAAGGAATAATTCCAAGGTTCAAAAAGAGCCCATTCTACGCAGCTGAAACTTTATATTCCAGGGTAAAATAGTTAGGAGTCTTGGCTAGCTAGACTTCTGTAAAACAGCCAGAAATGGATCTTTCTCTGTAGTGTTCGTAAATCAAGGTCACTTATGTAAGAAGGCTATGTTGTGATAAATCTGTCTGACAATTAGATGGAGAGGGCATATCGGTGTTAAATTATATTGTTTGTACACTCTGGTCAGAAGGCAATGTGAACACCACAGTAGCATTATGAAACAGAAAACTGCATTCCAGATAATAACAGATATTCATGGTGCATGGTTTTACATTTTAATGTGCTGTGTTTTACTCAGTCATATTAATGTTTTAAATTATGTAACATACCCTTCTTTATGCACAGTTTATTTTTTTCACTGAAAATGCACTTCCCTCTCCCTCGCCCTCTCCCTCTCCCTCTCTCCTCCTTATTGCTCTGCCTTTTCCCTTTTCCCTTCTACTTTTTTTAACAGTGATGCTTGGAAAAAAAAAAGCCTAAAGCAAAACTGCCTGTGCAAGAAAATAGTAACAAGTGGTTTCAAGATTTATAAACCAGGATTTTATGTTATATATTTACAGATTCAATCTGTGTACCAGGCTTTGATCCAAGCCTTAGCATGATGACTGGAATCACTCCAATTAACCCAATGATACCAGGCATGGGGTTAGTGCCGCCACCACCACCAACAGATGTGCCTGTAGTCAAAGAAATAATTCACTGCAAAAGCTGCACGCTCTTCCCTCCAAACCCAAGTAAGTGGATCTGATGAAAGAATGTTATTTTCCTAAATATATTGCATGAAAATTTTTTTACGTAATAAAAATTATGGTTTTTAAATAGAGTGTAGGCAAGTATGGTGTTTCCTTCTAAGGTCTACTCTGTGTGTAAAGCATGGTATGGTATCAGAGCATACTTATTCACCTCTGTGAAGTCATGTAAAAAAAACTAATCAGTTTGTACAACAAAGAAAAAGAATTACTTAAACAAAGCTAACAGAGCCTGAAGATCTACAATTCTCATAGTAGACATCTGTCTTTCCTTTAGATCAGAATGTCACAAAATATAACAATTATACGGTGCTGATCATCTCCGTGCTCCCCTTCAGGTGCCCACAATTAGATGGGACCAATCTGGGCTCACGTCCCTGAACACAGCACCTAGCACCCAAACGCTGACTAGGTCTGGTCCCTACCTGGGGGATATAGAGGGAAAGGGGGACTACGGCTCCTCTCTTGCCATTTTTGGGGGGCAGCATGCGGATGAGCTGTTTCTTCTCTTTGAGAGCCAGGACCAGGCTTCCTTCTGCCCCTTTTGGGACTTTGTGCAAATGGAACACTCTTCCCACTGAGCCACCAGCTCAAGCACAAAGCCTGATTTTGTGTATGTTAGCCCCAGGAGTTTAGTTTCAGAGCCATCAGACCAGCAGCTTTCACTATCACTGTGAAGACAAAAGAGAAAATTAAGCAAATAGTCTGGTGCTCTGGATTTGCAGTGTACCCAGATCATGGTTTAATCAAATTGGCTGTGTGTGTGAATATGTATATCTATGTATATTTTAAGGTTGTAACCCCATTTACTGTGTTAAAGGGCCAAAAAACTGTGTCATATGAATCAGATTCCTTCTTAGAGAATTACTTTTAGAGGAATGCTCTAGTAATCTACATATAAACAAGGTGAGGTGTTGTGACAGAGTATATATTTTGTACAGCCTTCAAAAATTTAATAGTTTTCATGATTTAAGTGTGTATATGTTCTATAAATATATACATAAAAATAACATTTCCAGCCACTCCACTTCATGAGCACTTGTAAACAGCGAGGTTATCCTTCCCGTGCTGGCGTCGGCTCCATTATCTGGCAACAAGACAAAACAGATAACCGGTAGAGCATTTTCATCATGCTGTCACTTCGTTGTGTTTTCTGCTTTGTTTTTCTGCTTGCTGTGCTCTTGTACTCTGAGACAGAAATGAAATTATGCTAAGACCAGGGAAAGGCGTCCGTCCTGCCCAAGTGCCCGGGGTGTACGCAGCATGGGCTGACTTGCAGAGGGCCCACACACTTGACGAGTGTGGCGAGTGATGGGTATGAGCCAGAGACGGTGAAGTTCAGGCTTTGAATGTACTGCACCAGTGCTTGAGATCTGTGCTTGGGGTCATATCAGTTGCAGAAGCTCCTCTGCTTTGAAACAGAATATTTTCTATTTTTTGTGTGACTGTGCAGGGAAAAGAAAGATCCTTTTAGACCTTACCGTCTGACCTGGAGAACAACCCTCAGTGGCAGGAACTAATCTCTGAAATGCCACCTGAAACTTGAAAAGGTTTAGATTCAAGTAATCAATTTTGGACAATCTCTGCAATATTCAATTATTTTGCTTCTCCCTCTCTCCTGCCTCCATGCTATGTCAAGTAACTGTTGTTGCCCAGAACTGATTAGGGGAATGAATAGAGCCAATGGATCAAAAGACAAATTTTGTATTCCAATGTGATTTCTGTTTTGACTTAGATCTTCCACCACCTTCAACAAGAGAGAGACCTCCTGGGTGTAAAACAGTGTTTGTTGGAGGATTACCAGAAAACGCAACGGAGGAAATTATTCAGGAAGTCTTTGAGCAGTGCGGAGATATAACGGCAATTCGGAAAAGCAAGAAGAATTTTTGTCACATTCGTTTTGCAGAGGAGTTCATGGTTGATAAAGCCATTTACCTTTCTGGTACTTCACATTCCTAAATGGATTTTCCTTGCTTCTCATTTGTATTTTGTGATGCTAATGTTTGCTTATTTCCTTAGCTTTTATCTCAGCAAGTCTTTCTTGAGCTCAGTGGCTGTAGCTTGGAGTGGTAAGGGGCAATTCTGTATTTCTCTGTGTCTGCCAAGACTTGTGCATGGTTTTGTATGTTGCTTACCCGGGAGCAATTTCCTGCCATCCCACAACAATGCAACAGATCCTGAAATGCACTACAGAACAATCTTATTTTCGATTTACACAGGTTTATATAGTTTTGCTCACAGGTTGTGGAAAGAGGAGGGCACTAGGCCAGGAACAATGCTGTTTTCCAGTGCCAATTTCTCTGATAGGCTGGCAATTTCATTGGCATATTTTTATAGATTTGCAGTGCGGTCTGAATAAAGTCTGCCTTTATGCATGCATGTATTCAGCTACCGCATGGGTTAGATTCTGAGCCCCATCTGTAGGCTACGTCTGTTGCCTCCCAGGACAATGAGTGCCACAGAAACTCAGGTGTAAAATTTCAGAATCTCTTTTATTTTCCAACAAAAGAACAGACAAAAAAACCTGCTAACTCACAAGGAAAAAAGAAAGAAGAAAAAAGATGAAAAAAAATTCTGCTGTCACATATCAGGCTTCAGTGACTGTCAGTGCCCTCTTAAGGTTACAGGCTCCTTCATATGAGGATTGGTTTCCTAACTGAGCCCTTCTTTACCTTTCTGAGCTGGATCCCATTCCCTGTATGTATTTGTCTTCACGGGCTGGTTCATCTCTCTTTCTGGGTCCTGGGAAGACCCACAAGTGTTGTTTTGCCCCACAAGTGTAGCGCTTTCACCCTACATGCAAGGTATTCTTAAATAAACAAGGGCCAGGGACTGCTTCTTGGCCAAGACGAGCTGACACCGACTGGCTTACAGCCACCCACCCTGTGTAGGGTGACCTCGAAGGAACCCACTGGGACCATCCAAAATGAAGCGTGGGAGGCAGCTAACGATTAGAGTTACCTTATTAGAGCTCCCACCCTGACCATCTTCTGTTTAGCAGTAAGGACATAACCCCAATGTCCTGTAGTTGTCCATAGGAAGCTCACACAGCTAGAAACAGGTGGTCTCTCAAATCACCACCAACTACATCTTAAAATAAAAGGAAGAAAGAAAACATCTGAACTTTTGAAATATGGGGTCAGGAAAAACCTAGCTACTTTGTTTCACAAAGGTTTTTGTGTCTGGATTTGTGGGGGTCTTTTTCTAGCTTGGCTGATTGCTTTAAATACCTGTTTGAAGAGCTACCGAAAATCATGAGTTTTATGAGGTCTATATAAAGATTTCTTTGAAATATTGCTGTATTTTCAGGTTACTTCCAGATCTTCATTCCACCCTGTTTTTTTCTTCCTTTTTTTTAATTTTCACTTCATTTCTTCTTCCCTCCTCATGCTCTCTTCCCAGTTTCCACCCTTCCTGTTTAGTTGTTTATTCACTTATTACTTCCATAACGCTGTAGTTCATTGGGACAGATTACAAGCATCACAGTAGTAAGAAGCAGCAGCACATTTCCCAGCTTCCAACTTCTGTCTAGGGGGCCCCATCTCCGCAAATAATGGAGCAGAGGAGGGGCACACCAGATTAAGTAGGAGCTGGTATTACTGCATATGATAAACAAAACAGTGGCAAGAAAGAGAGCAAAGAAAAGCTCAGAAACGTACAGGCTGCCACCCTGGGCCAGAGCCAGTGTCCCTCTAGCTCAGTTTCCTGCTTCTCGGCAGTTGACTGCACCCTTTGCTTCAGTCCAAGTCAAGTTTTATTTTAATTTTATATGCCTTAAATCCCGGAGGACCAGATTTGATGATTAGAGGTAGGAAATTCCCTATGCTGCCATGTGTCCTCGTTCATAACGCACTAGAGTGCGCATTCAGAATAAGGGAAATGAGCAGAGATGGAGGTGGCAGATTCCCTTGCTCATCCTTCCTCATCCTGAATTTTCTGCTAGTTTGTTTCCAAGTTCCTGATCTATCCTTCCGTCTTCCATTTCCTTTCGTCACAGCCGCACTGCTGTCTACGCTTCCTCTTGCTGTCTGCTCTGCAGCCTCCCTCCCCATCTGTCTTTTCCTCCACACCTTTTCTTTCTTCTAAAGTGTTGTACTTAGTGTCTCTGACCAGATCAAGGAAAGAACCAGTGGAGCTGACAGGGAGGAGGGAGAAAAGCAGGGGCACACTGCAGCCAAGTTTCACTTCTTTTTACCACCAGCTCTGAACTCTGCAGGTGAAACAGGGAGCACTGACTGTCCCCCACCACCGCAGAGCACTAGGTGGCACTAGGCAGGGGCATGTTTTATTTGTACTGAAGTATTGGGGTTTTTTAACCAGTCTTTATTCCATTCTCAAACATAATGTATTCTGAAATGGTGGGGATAAAGCGTATTGTTAAGGCATTTTCTTTCTCCTGTAAGAGACAAAAGAGACGTACAAACAGAATTTGTGGTTAATATAGTATACCTGTTATATTAGGGGAAAGTCATGCCTTTGATATCTGTAATATAATGACAATTTTGTCTACCTAATCAGTTTTATCTGTCTACTCCATCTAATCTCATCAAACTTTGTATTTATCCTGTGCTTATCATCAGAATAGTGCAAGTGATTACAAAATCCATCAAGTAGTTTAATCACTGATTTTTTTCCTTTCTATTCCCAAGTAAATGTGTATGAAAATGAGACTGGGAGATGGGTAGAAGACTGTGATAAAAAAGTTGAATTGAGGAAGGGCGGTTTTCATTT
Organism: Aptenodytes patagonicus; assembly: GCF_965638725.1. Classification (NCBI taxonomy): domain Eukaryota; kingdom Metazoa; phylum Chordata; class Aves; order Sphenisciformes; family Spheniscidae; genus Aptenodytes; species Aptenodytes patagonicus. The sequence goes on along the minus strand of NC_134949.1, from coordinate 193,847,887 downwards.
AGGCCTGAAAGTTACATTTTGATCTCCTGAGGAAAAGACTTTCTAAAATTGACATACCAGCCCATGAGAAAGCTCTTTCTCCAAACTGTATGTACTTTACTCTTGTGGCTGACAATTCAGTAACTCCTGCAAATATTGATGGCCCTGGACTTGAAAATATGGGGCGAACAGGTGGCTTGAGACAGACCTGTTTATATCCCAAAAGCCTGTGTATGCATTTTTCCTGTGCTGATATTTTCCCCTGTGGGTTTCCATTTAGTACTGTGTACTGGTTTTATTTTATGTTCTCAATGATCACCATCAACACTCTGATCTAGATCCCCAGTTAGAGAGCAGCTATTGGCCGGTCCAAATATAGCAACACTCAAAGGTAAGTCAAGCCATGGAGTTTTGACTAGACCTATGATATGAAAATACTGTGTTCGATTTTTATTTGGCACCCTCATTAATTTTTCCTGTTGCTGCTCCTTTAAAGTGAGGATCTTGGCAAGTTCCCAAAGTCTTTTCCTCTGCCATTATGTGTGAAACTAAAATTAAAAATGGCAAGCCAGGCACGCAGTTAATGCTAGCTGCAGTGCTGAGCAAAGAGATGGGGAAAAGGGTCTATGAGGGCAATTCATTGCTCATGCATGAAGGGGAGGCAATGGCAGGTGGTTCTCGCAAACATTTAAATACTCTCGAACACCAATAAGGAGACATGGTATTGGAAAAGAGCGAGCCTCCCAGCTGCCCCGCAGCTCAGAGCTGCCATCCCGAATGGGTGCCTGAGGATCCCATATATAAAATAGGACCTGCCAGTTGTGCACCCCTTGCCACATCTTGCTGGCTATCAACCTGCCAAGGAGTCTGTTCTTCACTGGCCAGGCCATTGGTCCTGTAGTGTCCCCAAAGCCTGATTTAGGAGGGTGCAAGAAGCCATGCCAAAGGCATTTTCTTTTTTTGTTAATGGAAAGATGCCAAGCCCTGAGCAACCTGATCTGACTTTGAAGTTGACCCTGCTCTGAGAAGGGGATTGGACTAGATGACGTCCAAGGTCCCTTTCGACCCAGGTTATTCTAAGTTTCTGTGCTGGCGGAAACCACCTGGCTGGCTGGCCGGCCACCTTCAGTCTTAAGAGTTAGACAAGCAATGAGATTTTTTCAGTGTGATTCATGGGCAATTTAAAAAATCTGTTAATTTGGGAGCACTTAAACTGGTTACCTAAAGGGAACCATTTGTCCAGTGCTGCACAGGGTACTGGGGTTTGGACTGCAATTTACACCATTCAGTGTATTTTTCCATTATCCCCATTTACTTCAAAAATGAGGGCCACTTTAGTGAAACTCAGCTTTGCCGGTGCACACACAACCTGTAGATGCATAGTTCTTTTCATTAGCTCTTTATTCAGATTAAGTGGGGCTTTGAGGTCCACAGGAGTCTTGCGTCCTTCAGTGCCTTGTTTCTCGGTCTGTCCATGCCCAGTGTGCTCCTGCCGATGGAGGTGAAAGATGGGGGAGAGAAAGAGAGACTGTGTCTTCCTGGAAAGTACAGCCCAACTGGGAGATCTAATTTTACGTTCACGAGACCTGGCACCTCGGCAGTGTCCTTTCACATTGCTGATAATGCTGTTTTGGCACAGAGCAATCACTATTTGAGGAATGCAGCTGGCGAGTTGAACTGGGGGGGGGTTAACATCTGTCATGGTTATCAGGGTGGCTGCACTACTGACCCCTTTTGGCTGGCCCCTTTGTGCCTACACCTCTGTGGATAAAACCACATAATTACCCCCTTGTTAGTTCAGGGCCCAGCTCTGAAAGGTCACCACACTCTTCTATAATGTGTCACTGAATATGGTGTATCCGTAATTCTTCCCTTCAACACCTTGTGGCTAGAGCTACGTATGTGACCACAAACAAACAGCCTTCTGGGGAAGAAAGTAGTATTTACTCCTCTGAGCAAGAGAAAGCAGAGCAAATAAAGGGGGATTTAAAATAACAAACAATCCCCTCATTTGCCTCTCTTGCAATATTCAGTTCTATTTCACCCCAAGCTCGTGAACCTTGGAGACCAGATTTGGTAGGTTCCATGGAAGTTTTTGATGCCTTCTGGCTTTGAAGGACCTCTGAAACACTTAGCTCGAGTTTTTCATCTGGGTTTGGGCTCCTTGCTGGAAAATGAAAGTCATACCTCTTCCTCACTGACAGGCTACTTAGCTGAACTCGACAGATGTTTGAAAGGAAAACGTCAAATCAAAAGGCACCCAGATTGTTTTTTTTTTTTTTGAAGGATCACTACATATATGGATATTTAATGTCTTTGAAGCTATTGTCTCATATGTGCTGTGGTACAGACAGTCCCTTGTATTCATACAGCAGGATGTTTTTCCAGCAGTAAACCAAACAGAGTATGCCTAGATACGCATTTTTGCAAAGATGCTCCTAATCTACTACACAAGTCTTAGCTTTGCTGTCCCTGGAGAGAGTTCAAAACTGAGTTTTAACTGTGGTGATGAGGTGCTGAAGCTCTTCAAACCACAGGCAAACCACGAGACTGAAAGGTAGGTTCTCTTGAATTGCTGTTCAAAAGCAGCAAACACCATTTTTCCTGCCATTTTGAATGGGAGCTTCCTGCCCCTGGCGTTATTACTCAGTGGTTGTAGCAGTGTGTATTTCTGAAGAGCCTCCTATATGCCAGCTCAGCACAGAGTTCATCTCCACAGCATCCTGTGATTTGAGAAGTCTCTGCTGGGCTGCTCTGCTTCTGAGGCTACTGCAGCAAGTTGGCATGGAGAAATTAGAGCTGGCCCTGTGCAGACTGATTAATTTTACCTGCATCTGAAGGCTCTGTTTGCAGCTTTCTGCGTAGTGTTTTCTCACACTTTCTCTGAATCAGCATTTTAAAAGTTAAAGAAACTGCACTGCGAGTATCTTTCAGCCTTGGAAATAAAACTTGAAAAAAGGTAGGTGCCCAGCATATGTTCTTCCACAGTATAGTCACGAAAAGCTCCTTTTATAGTTTTGGCATGATTTGTTTGTCCTCTGACAGCAGTCAAGGGTTTTAGTCCAGAGCAGGGCCCTGTTGTACTGCTGTGTAGCCCCTGGCTTAAAGCCTTTGCAGTCTGCTAGCTTTAGCGTATGATACATTGACCAAATTATGAATATGTAGAACATCGCTAAAGACGAGGCACAACACATTTCATTATTTGTTCTGAAAGGGGTCTTGCAATTGTCTAATGAATCCATCCACACTTTTAAAATTACTGTAAAGAATGCTGAACTCTATTCATTTGTAGGTGGTTTATATTTGCTGCCAGATTATTTCCAATGGGGAATTGGGAAGTAGTGTTTGCAATTGTAAAGGCTCAAAATTTGAGATCTAGCATCAATGCAGGTATGACACTGCCCTCTTTGTGGCCCAGGAATTTGTGTAGCACAATTTTCTCATTCACCTATAGTCATGATTTTTATAAAATTCAGCCTTTCCCCATATTTCCAATTTCTTCGACAGGCTGGAGAAAAGCACTAAACTGCACATGATCTCAACAGGATCAGGGGAAGAAGGACTCTACATTCAAACCAAAACAGATCCTTTTTCAGTAGTTGTTTTTTGTTTAGCTGGCCTTTGCACTTATAAAGGTTGGGAGTATCAGGTACAAAAATGACATATTTTGAGAGACTCCTAAACAGGAATGTAGATTCTGTACCGTTGGGTCGACTTTTTCAGCTCATCTACTGTGTTGATAGGTGATGCAGAAAATTGCGTGGAAAAATGAGTGGATGAATGTTTGTCTTCCTGTGAAAGCACAATGATCGATAGATCATGTGTAGATATGTGGGAATCTGTTAATGTACATTTTTACTTAACTGCACTTGAGGGGAAAAAAAATAAGCAAAGAAGTCCTGCAACAGTTAGTTCTGCTTGTTGGTTTCAGGTTACCGCATGAGATTAGGATCTAGCACAGACAAAAAGGATTCAGGTCGCCTTCATGTTGATTTTGCTCAGGCAAGAGATGACTTTTATGAATGGGAATGCAAACAAAGAATGCTGGCCCGAGAAGAACGCCACAGACGCAAAATGGAAGAAGACAGACTGCGCCCTCCTTCTCCTCCGGCAATAATGCATTATTCTGAACATGAAGCTGCTTTGCTGGCTGAAAAATTGAAAGGTAAGCAGCATTTGATACTTTTCAGTGTATTATTCCTTAAGAGCAGGAGCCATCCAGAAGTCAGATCAGAGGAGCAGATTTCTCTCCTATGTATTTCATGACTTGCCCTGTTAGCTTCCCCCCATTTCTCTGCCGTTTCTATGCCAATGGTAATGGTACTCACCCACCTGCTAGAAATGTGTAACATCTGTCCATCCACCTGTGCTTTAACAGCTAAAACTCAACCTTCAGTGGGTTTTTTTTCAGTTCGGTTGCTGTCATCATCTACCTTGGAAATGCTCTCATAATAAGACAACCTGTTACAAACATCCTTCATATTAAAGGCCTGATTCTTAAAATGTCATTATTCCTTGACTGATATGTTACTACATTACATGCATGCGACTGTCCCAATTCCTAGCATTTAAATTGCCCTCATGAGCTGCATTTTAACATGCCCCTCAGATGCAGTGGTAGAATTTCTCTCTGACACACACCATCCATTCTTTCATTCCTTCTTTAGGGTTAGAATTACTTGTGCAAGATAGCATATTGTTTTGGTATGCGTTTGCTTGCTTGTTTGTTTTTTTCTAGGTCCACTTACCGAGTTCATATTTTTCAAGGGTGCAGCTTGAGGATTCCTGTCTTTAGTAGTTAACATAGAAAGTAAGAAGCAAAGAAATAAAATTATTCATGGTAAAGAAATTAAAAAAAAGATCAAGCAAACAACTCTTCATACCCCTTAGAGATGTATTTGTTTTCGTTAAGTGTTTAGCAACTGTGTTTGGCATTCTTTCCCCACGTGGTGGCCGAACACGTTACTTTACTGTGTGCCAGGTCACAAGAAACTGTCATTCTTGCCACTGTTTCAGAATTACCCAGATTAGACCTAGGCTATTCAGCTGTCAACACACTGGTCTCTGTTCTAACTATGAAACATGTTTGGAAGCTGGAGAAGGACAGTGCAAAGTGTTGCATCCTTGGAGCATGGAGCAGAGATGCACCCTACTGTCTCTTTGAGTACTGCGTTGGTCGCTGTTGTCACTGTTACCTCGGCCTGTTATTAGTTTGGCTGACTGATATTCTCACCACATACACTCCTCTATTAAATAATTCATTAAGTAACTGGGAGATTGGTAAAATAACCCAGATGGGTTGATAGACCAGGAGAAAAGGAGGAAAGAGGCCCAAATATAAGAATTTTTAATTCTTACCTATCTTCCAGTCCTGCTCCTCTAGAGGTTACACAATACAATACAGTTTTAGATCCATCTGTTCCCAGAATCTGTTTTCAGTTGAATATTTTAGGAGTTAATCTTTTATAGGGAAGTTTTTCTTTATGTAGTAAGTCCTAGAGGTTTCCTGAACTAAGCCAGAAAATGCAAGAAGTCTGGACAATTTCTTCCGTACGGCTCACCATTGCTTGGGGCAATTGAATGTGGGTTTTTGCAAGATGTTTAAGATGTCTATATTTAGAAGGGTTTTTCTTTTCATTCTGGAAAGTTTCCATACTTAATTAAAACTTATTCCAAGTACTTAGATCTTTGGTTCTCCTGAGGGACATTTGACCAGAGCTTGGCATATATGCACAAGTTTAATATAGAAATATTTTGAGCACATGTACATGACTGTTTCTCTGGAAATAAAGGTAAACTTTCAGAAACATATAGAATTGAATATAATAAATTAAGAAACCAAAATGGTAAGTTTATTTTTTATTAGTTAAAAAATCATTAAAATCCAGCGAAAGAACATATTGCAATTTTAAAAACTTCTCTAATTAGTGATTGCCTTGTAGCAAGATTAATGGCACCAGCCCTGGATCTGTATAGATTGTTGGGGATGGAGAATGCAAAGAAGCCCCCTCTCTTCTCATTGGTCATGAGTTGTCTCCTGTACTAGGTAATCTACAAAGCAGAGGGTAGGGTTCAGTCGTTATACTGGTCTGCTTTACCTTTCCTACGGCATCATAGCCAGTATCTATAAGGCAGTGAGGTGGAACATTATGGCCTCCCTTGGGCAACATGGATTCACCACAAGCCCTTTGTGTCATCCTAAAAACAGAAGTAAAGCAACACTAAAAAAACAGCTTTAACTCTGGCGAAGGGCAGTTCATGTCATCATACATTCACAATTTAAATGTGGACTTCAGTGAAGCTAACAGAAGATATATATACATACACACACACACACACACACACAAAAAAAAAAACCCACAACTTGGGGTCAAAATCTCAGGTCTCTGGATATCACCAGATTTGCATTGCTGCAAAAGCCTGGACAATTCATCCGAAAGAAAAGAAGGATCAAAATATATCTGCTTTTGGCAGGATTTACCTTGAAAGATTGGGTTTTGAGCAGATGCTTTGCAGTTGTTTTCTTAAGGAAGGTCATGACCTCCCCGTGGTACCCACATCAAAAGTCTCCCGAGCTCTGTTGCCAGCTCATGAGACAGAGCTGCAGGTGCCCAACATGCGGGTTTCAGCTCCTGCAGTGCCTCCAGAACTTCACTGAGCAACACTAGCTGAAAAGCAAGTCAAAATAGCTAAACTTCTGTCATCCCAAGATACTGCTTTGCAAGCACAGATGTAGACAACTTGGTCTGAATCCGAGCAACTTTTGTGGTCAAAATAACCTTGGAAACTCCTGACAGCAAGGAAATCTGACGGTGAGCAGAGATGAGCTAGGCTTATCAGCCATTCCCCTGTTGTGGTCTGGATATTTATTGAGTCTATAACAGAGGTGGCAATATCTCTTTTCACCTTCTGTAAACTGCAGCATAAGACTTAAAGAAATCTTTTTTGTGCACCAGACTTGGCTGGAAACTCTCGCCCCGGTATTGTCAGCATATTCCTATTCCTCTCATGTGCTGATGTCACCTGGTACAGCAGCAACTGCCGTAAAGGGGAGTGGGTGAGAGAGTATAGAGGGTCTTTTATGCTGGTTGGAAACAAAAGTTCGTTATAAAATTTCAGCTAGGTAATATTTACTGGTATGGAGCTTCATAGAAAAAAAGAACTGGTTTCTCAAAATGGACTGCCTGGTGACTGGGGCTGGGAATCCCCAGTATGGTATTCCCCGATTCTCACTTATTATGCAGTGCCATTGGGTTAAAAATGTTATTAATCCCAAAAATACCTCCACTGCATAGGAGGCCTTGCATACCTGCAAAAGTATGAGGGGTTATGACTTGTTCTCCATTCCCTGCTCTCTGTGGACTGTCCCAAATCCCTTCGTATCTGTAAAGAACTTGGTTTGAACATTTGATTTATGCAGAAATAAGGAAAACCCATAAAACTATGGACCAGTGCAGTTCTTCACCACTTCCCATTTTAGACTGTGGCAGATAGTGCTATTTAATGGGTTTCTTTTTCTTTTTCTTTTTCTTTTTCTTTTTCTTTCTCTTTCTCTTTCTCTTTCTCTTTCTCTTTCTCTTTCTCTTTCTCTTTCTCTTTCTCTTTTTCTTTTTCTTTTTCTTTTTCTTTTTCTTTCTCTTTCTCTTTTTCTTTTTTTCTTTTTCTTTTTCTTCTTTTTCTTCTTTTTCTTCTTCTTTTTCTTCTTCTTTTTCTTCTTCTTCTTCTTCTTCTTTTTCTTCTTTTTCTTTTTCTTTTTCTTTTTCTTTTTCTTTTTCTTTTTCTTTTTCTTTTTCTTTTTCTTTTTCTTTTTCTTTTTCTTTTTCTTTTTCTTTTTCTTTTTCTTTTTCTTTTTCTTTTTCTTTTTCTTTTTCTTTTTCTTTTTCTTTTTCTTTCTCTTTTTCTTTCTCTTTTTCTTTCTCTTTTTCTTTCTCTTTTTCTTTCTCTTTTTCTTTCTCTTTTTCTTTCTCTTTTTCTTTCTCTTTTTCTTTTTCTTTTTCTTTCTCTTTTTCTTTCTCTTTTTCTTTCTCTTTCTCTTTCTCTTTCTCTTTTTCTTTTTCTTTCTCTTTTTCTTTCTCTTTTTCTTTCTCTTTTTCTTTCTCTTTTTCTTTCTCTTTTTCTTTCTCTTTTCTCTTGCTCTTGCTCTTTTTTCTTTTTTTTCTCTACTAAGGTCTTCAGGGTCATGCAAATGAAATCCTTCATAACTTTTTCTTTGTTGGCAGTGTGGACGTTCTTCTTTACCTTTCATGTTGTTAGTCAAGAGTGTATTCACTTTTCTTTTGTCTAAGTGTCTGTGACGTTATTCCTCTCCCTGTCCACCTATCATGTTTTGCCACTTTTCACTATGTGGCAGTGACATATTGCCAGTATCTTGGGTGTAGATCTCAGGGATTTGAGCCTGTAGCTCTAAAAATATACGTCTATGCTACTAGCTCTCGTTGATTAAACATTTTTTGAGCTGGTCTGCATTGATAATTTGCTAGTGATGTTCTTTGCTGGTCACAGCCAGAGCCAAAAGGGGGAGAAGCCAAGGAGATGATAGTTCATAAAAGAAGAGATTTACTGCATTAGAAAGATGACTTGTCACAAAATATTTGATTTAGATTTGTTTCATGCACTCCCATATCATGTTCGCAAGCCTTCTTCATGACTCCAGGACATAGAAGGCAGAAGAGAACTGAGCCTGGACTATCAGAATGAAATGAGCTCCAGCATTCAAACTAGATGGGTAACATGGGGAAGAACACGAGCTCCGTCTCATACCAGGGCTATGCTGATCAGTTTTAGGTTTGTACCACACATTTTAGGTTTGCAAGCTAGTTGGGAAAATAAAACCGCTACTTAATTTTGCATGACAAGTTATTTTTGTTTGAGGGTTTTTTTGACCTTCCAAACCACTAAAGTAGATTTGAAGGGAAAAAGCAAAATAAAAAATAGGCACCATTTGTTTAAAATGGTAAAGTAAAATTTCACTTTTTCAAAAGGTACTCTTCAAATCTACTTTTTGATCCAAATATTCCAAAATTTGTCACAACATTACAAATAGTTTCATCAAACCATTCTCTGATTGCCACGGAATACGATAACAGCTAAACATAACTCAGGTTAATGAAACTTCTGTCCTCCCTTCTGACATCCTCCTGCCTTAGGTAAAAATCTGTGTTTCCCTGAGGAAGTATCTCAAGAAATTCATACATGTGAATTCTGGGAAACCAAGGTCTTTTACAATGAAGTGTAAATGTGAACTGCCTCCTTAAAAAGCCTTTGAGAATAGACCCTAAGTTCTTGGTCTGACAAAACCAGCAGAATATTGTGTCTTCTGCTATTACATTATAAAAACGTGATCTTCTTGTCTTCTGGTTCATTGCAGCATTTTGTTTGGTGCGTGTCTTTGAGATTTTAATTCTTCAGTATTAAATCAGATGCGTTATTACTGCACAGTGAGATGTGTCGGTAGATATTTAGGATCAAATTTGCATACCCTGACATCTGTTTTCCTGGGTGCTTTATAAACGGTTGAGTAATGTGGTGCCCCGAACATCACACAAATGGAAGTAGGCTGAACCTTTTATCCTTAAGTGCAACGCTGCTCTGTCAGGTGCATTGGAACACAACATTTTAATCTGTGTGCTTATGACATTTGTGTTTCAAAGCAGAAATTCGAACTTTATGGTATTCTTAATTCAAGCATATCTGTACCTAATGGTATCATCTTCAGAAATCACTTCTTGCATATAAGCTCCTTTAAAATACTACATCTGTCTTATTTGCTGCAGGAAGTTAAATAGTTCCACCATCTAACAAAGACATCTCTTTATATGTGATTATCTGTTTTTTAAATATTTTGAGCAAAAGAGATATAAATATCTGCAAGTTATATACAATGCCCTGGAATTTACCTCCCTTTTAAATACAATGTTTCTTTATGAGCACAGGAAAGTTATTCATGTGGTTTTCCATTTAAAAAAATATAATTTGAAAAATTGAAAAGCTGCTTCTTTGCCAGGCACGGTATTATCCCCTGAAGAGAGAACAGATTGGAAATTTAAATAAATAGATGGCAGTTACAGTAGAATGAACTAACCAGGGATGCATCTTGTGCAAGATTCAGGTAACATCAAGCCTGACAATCTCAACCCTTGCACATCATTTGAAATATAAACAACATTTAATTGCTTGGGAAATAGGATATTTCACTGAGAAGAAAACCACGCTGCTTTCATTATCACTTTGCACTTGAGAGCCAGACTTGTGGAGCGCCGCAGAAGCGGTGCGGTTATCGAGAGGCAAGTCTCACACAGAAAGGATCGAATTCAGTGCAGGGCTACGTCAGCAGAGGAGGCAAAGCTGAGATCCTCCGAATGAATCCAATGAATGCCAGGTTTAATTGCTGCTGAAAGACTCCAGACCTTTTTTTAGCACTATCTTTTTTTATTAGTAGTATATCAGGACAGAGCCCTACCACAGACATGTTTCAACACTTTAGCGTCAAATCTGTTCACTCACCCTTCCCGTTTTTAGATCATCATTTTCTCCTTCCTTCTTCCATATGCTGCTGACATCTGCTGTGACACAATACATCTGGCTCTGAGAACCTCGCACAGGGGCTGTGAGCAGGCACGGTGCAAGGGCACTTTTGTCTGCTGGCAGAGGAGCGTAAGGTCGGTTCAGCTATCGGCAGCCTGGTAATCCAATTCCCTGGGCACCTTCCTCCGAAAGCCTGCAAGAAATAAATTTGCTGTTAAGTGTATTACTAAAAGTGTCCTCCTTCACCTAATCTGTATTGTATCAATGCGAATTTTAAGGTTTTAATATAAACCCACTTGATTAAATGTACCGCACTGCAAAATGACTCAAGTTAATTACTATGAACTGGGAAATTGCAGCTCGTCGATCTGAAAGTTTGTGGTGTGATTTTGAGAAATAGGGAGGAAACTCAATACCCTCATAATTACTTTCTATTGGAAATAATGGCATCAGCAGGATAAGATAATGGATTTCTGTGTCTCACATGAAACACCCACCTCTGGAAAAATCTTGTGTGATTTAATTTGGAAGAAAGAGTTTGATGATACAGGGGGGAAAGAGTACCTTTTAAGATATCTTTTAGTAAATGTATATGCATATTTTTATCAAATCTAGTTTCAGCTAGTCATTTATTCCGTAAATGGAAAAGTTTCTTGGTTATAGGATACAGTTAAGGCTATTTAAGAAATAGAAAGGTGGATATTAATCATTCTTTAAAATAACCCTTTGGCAGCAAGAATTTGTATTGCCTGATTCTCACTTATTATGCAGTGCCATTGGGTTAAAAATGTTATTAATCCCAAAAGTACCAGACGACTGATGTGTATGTTGCATGGCACAATTATATAAGATATTTGAGCAGGGGAAAAAAGAAGGCGAGGGTAGTAGCTGAAGGGTTGTGTTTCTAGGTCAGTGGTAGGCACTCTGTGCAAGAGAAGCTCTTAAGCCAAGAGAAAAATAGGTCGTCATTGTGATACCAAAAGTGGCATGTGCTGGGCAGCAAATTGTTCCTGATGCACAGGGGAGCTGGGCTGAACCTACTGATGAGAGAGGTTAGTAAACCTTTTCCCTGACCTGATTCACCCACAGCAGTCACCCATTGTGGTTTATTACTTTTCATATTGAATTCAGTGTTTGCAGTTTAGAAATCTTAGTTATAGCATAATAAGTTATTAAATCAGAAGTCAGATTAACAGTAACCTTGGCCGTACCACCTCCACCGGCTGCAGTTGTATGGAGTGAAGAAGTTTGCATCCTGAACTGGCCTCTACCACTTTCCTGTAATAGCTGGGCTGGGCCCAGTTTGACAAACTGGAACTGGAGCGTGATCAGACGAGCAGCTCCAGGCAGACCCCAGGGCAGTGTAACTGGGAGCAAAGGGGTAGTGCTGAGCAGGTGAGGGTGAGGCAGGGCACACATCATCATCCTATGGCACAGCTACAGCTGACAGGGACAGGCTGTCAATCAGAGGCAAATAGATGGGATATATCCCACGACTCTTGTCCCCTCTCTGTATGCCCTGCAGCGCAGTCATTCTCAGTGCTCACAAGAATACCTTCAAGGGGTGTTTGTTAACTGGATTTCTACTGGTCAGGGCAGAGCTTAGCATAAGGGCAGTCCTGTCCCTTCCCATGTTACAGAAGGGCCAGAGAAAAATAAGATCATTAATGCAACCCAAAACATACGCAGCCAGCACAGAAGCTTTCTAGGTGTAGTCATTAGGATAAATAGCAACAAGCTCTGTCTTTCCAGCGTCTCCTTGCAAGCCTAGGAGATTGCATCAGGGGAGCAAGATTAGGGACAAGAGATAGCATGTGCTGACAGCACCATGGCCTATAGGACAACACAAAAGGATTGCTGTGATTTAGACAGGCTCCAAGTGTTGTGTGAATTATCTCAGATACTTTTCAAACATTTGAGAATGCCCAGGGTTGGAAAGATACCAACAAGGCTAAAAGCAACTGTAGCCCAGTGTTTGATCTTGTCCTAGCTAGAAGTCCAGCAAACAACGTCACTCTCGAAATACAGAAATATAAAGTTAGCTATATTTGAAATATGCCTATAAATGTCAAAATGATAGTAATAAGAGTGCTTGAATGCCTGCCTTCAGAGTGATGGATTAGTCTATCTCCTTTCTAATGTCTAAGGCCTTAGAAACTGTCACCAAAGTTGTGAAAGCACTTTATGGAGGTGCTTAATATTGAGACATAAATAGTCACAACATTTCAGATTACTCTGAGCTGAATTCTGCCCTGTGTTACACCAGGGAAACTCCATAAACTGAGAGCAAAACCTCTGTTTCCAACGCTTTTTCCCAGTATACCATTTTGTAGCGGTTCTTGTCATTGATTTTTCTATTAAGTAGTTTATGCCAGTTGAGATTGCTTAGAGGTGGTCAAATTACAAGCAGAAAAATGTAAAACATTTGTCAACAATTATTCCTTTTTTTCATAGAAATATCCCTGTTGACAATTTCCCAGACAGCTCTAGGGATGCATTTTCTTTTCTTTATATTTCATTTCCTCTAAGTTGTGAGCTAGGATTTAAGTGCCAAATATCTTCAGTTGATACAAGAGGAGTTTGAAATATCCTATCTCTAGAGGCCTGTGATCGAGTCTGGCAGCACCTGGAACTCTCTATCGACAGACACCCAGCAAGCCATCCTCAGGAGATGGGTAATATCAAAGCGACATAGCGTGCATCTCAGCTTCCAGTGTAACTGAAAACCCAACATAGGTACACAAACGCTGCGTAGGTGTTCTGTAACTGGTGCACTTGTGTAACGGTTGGGAATACTCTGACCAAATGTAGGCGTCTGTTGCAGAGATGTCTATACCTGAGGAGGTCATCCCAGGCTCCCAGAAGCAGGCACTTCTGGGGCACAGTTCACCTCACCCTCAAATAGACAGCTAAAACAGGACTGACAAAGCCTGTCCGACAAGTGTCCATCTCTTTCCATTGACTGTATCAGGACCCTGGGGTTACTAAATCAGATGTTGACATAAAAGAGATGAATCCTACCTTATTTGCTTAAAACATGCTGTAACTTGGAGGAGAAAAAAGCTTTAAATGTGAAAAATAATTTGCCATGTGCTCATTTTAAAAGCACGATTACATACAAGAGCATGTCTTATATAAAGGAATTTATTTTAAGAGTATGTTTTTAAACAGTGTATATTTATGTGCATCCTACCGCAAGGGAATAATTTTGAACAGAATTAGGAGGTTTGTTTTATTTTTTTAATGAATGGCTGCAATCATAAGGCAGTTCATGCTCTGCTTAAATTAGATTCCATTGCTGCATTTCTTCTACTATTTTTCTACTAAATAAAAAATAAATTAACAATCCAGGATAAAAATCTGATTTTCTAAGTGAACCTCTGATTGCTCAGAGTCACTGCATTCTGGATAAAGAAAATTAATTCACGGTGAGTTACCTTATGCCAGTCACTGAGTAGTCAGCTCAAGAATAGAAAAGTTAGAAATGAAGGTGAAATAAGGAAATTTTAAAACTGTAGAGAAAAGATGTTATTTACTAATGTGCTCCTGTTGTGCATATATTACCCTCTAGCATTTTTTAATGTATCTTCTAATTATGTAATCAATGAAGATGCTGATGTTTACCAATGGAAGGATTTTTTCCTGCTAGTTCGGAGCCATGAATTAACTATAACAGGCCCACAGACCTCTGCAGCTCCCGGCAGTACAGTGTGTTGAAAACAGCTTTTCAGCATGTCCTTTTAAATGGGTTGAATCTGTGTGGCAGAAGGATGGCATGTTTATGAACATCCCTCACAGACACCAACTGTGCCTGATCAAAACAAAACAAAAGGAGGGGTGTTTTCATTTCATATAGACTCTATAGCAAAACAGCATAGGTCTGTGTACTGGGGAGACATTAAAGCAAGAAAAAGGGAGAATGGTTCTGTGCAACTGATTTTCCTCATGCATTTCCATGGAACATTTTTGCTCAGTTCTGCACGCTGTTTCTTCACCGGTCACAGTGTACCTCTTCAGAGGTCCTTCTGTGTATCATTTCTCCCGACTTTGCTGTTCATGTCTTGACCTAGACTGAATGGGATCATTTACCCTAAATGGTACTTCAGTGTTGGGTGATAAATTATGTGTGATGATATAGATAATGATGTCTACAAGGAAAAAAGAGGAACATTCAGCTGTAGTTACTCTCTACTCAGAATCAGCCGCATCTTTCGTGTTAACAGGCTAGTGCCATCCGCAGGGTGACCTGACTGTACAGACTGTTGGAAATTGCATGCTAACATTGCCAGAAGCCATTACAGGTTATTCTTATTGACTACTGTAATTATAACAAACATTATGTTCCAGGGATGAGTTCTTGGCTGTATTGGATCTGTGACATCCAGCTCCCATGTATTTCGCAGGCTGAAGATTTTACCCAAGCATGGAAAGCCTTATCCTGGTGTTTTCTTGCAATGAAGAGGCTTTGCCTGAGCCTTCTTTACATTTGGCTTTTCTGAGGCCCATATTCAGCCAACCTCACTCATCAGAGCCACTTAATACATACCTGCCGCGTATGTATCCAGCAAAGCTAGGATGTAGAGTCTAATCCAAGGGGACAATATGGAAAGAAAATATGCCTGACTGACTCTTCCTCCCCAGAGACAATTACTTAATGAATGATGATGATGAATCACATGTTAATGTAAAGTTACAACAGATACGTCATCATACCAAGGGAGGGTGTTATGATGCTCTTATTTTGCAAATTTTTGCGGGGATCTTGGGTGAACATGCCTATCCAGCTGCGGAGCGCAAATCCTATTGCTGTAGCTGACAGCTAAAGATCAGGCAATGTAAAATCTAGTCTTCACAGGCTGTGGGCACAGAGCATGTCATTTGTCCTCTCTGTACTTTAGGCTCCTCGCCTTTTAGGGAAGTGATTACTGATTCAGAATAAAAGCCCAAATCATCACTTAAGTATTAGTATGTCATTATTCTTTGCACATGGAAAGCAGAGTCTTATAAACTATGCCCCACATTTCTGTATCCTGTAACACAGTTGGTTAGGTTTAATATTTTCCAATTTTCATTTTAAGTGTCTTTTGGTTATAACTATACTACTTCTCCCCTCCATAACTGTATACCTTCTCCTATAGAAAGGTTTACCTACCATCTAAAATATATATAAAGAAATCTAACCATCAAGGACTAGATGAGATGTTTAAAATGATTTGTTGGGAAATGGAAGTTTTATAGAATAAAATCCTGGGGAAAAAATGAGATCAAATTGCACAAAAACGGTTCCACAGGAAGACACTCTGTTGTAATAACATTTTCTTGCAGTTCAGCATAAATGGGACTTAAAAAGAAATGTGTCCTCTTAATCGTGATGAAGCCAGAAGTGTAATGGATGCTGTACTAAGAGTCTTCCGAGGAAGCTGAGAGCACTGTCAGAGGAAAGAAGATTACTTGGGGAAGGAGTGCACAAAATCTAGCCACCAGTTTTGGCAATCTTTCTGCAGAGAAATATAACTTTAGTTACCTGAATGGTAAACATAAAGCTGTAATCCAGGTGTTTGCCTGGATTCATCTGGACTCCTTTAAAAAAAATATGTAAAACAAAACACAGGCAAATGCAAAATACAAAACAAATACAGACACATCATCTGTTCAGAGCAGTTCCTTGTAATTAATCCGTGCTTTGAGGAGGAATTGTTCAGCCTCGTCATTGTTCATTAATTAAGAATGTGATGTTAGTGAAATCTGTTGACAAAAGCCCAAGACTGAGCTTTCAGCCGAGCAGATTAACGTGGGCACATTTCATTTCCTCAGTGGGTCCAGTAACACAGAGGTCTCCTCACTCCCACTGTAAGGTCATTCCATATCACTGAACGGCTTAAGGGAGACGTCGTGAAAGCAAGGAGTCAGGCCACAGGGAAGGAGGGGTTGCTTTTTGTTGTGAGAAAGCTATTAAAATAAGCGGAAGACAAGTCTTGAAGGAAGATTTATGTAGCTTCACGTGGCAGTATTGGCTTCCTACATCTGATAGAACAAAGGACCCAAAAGTTGCCCAAAATGATATACTGCAAGCAGGATTTATGATGATTTTAATGTGACACGGAGCAGAAAATGTGTTCTTGGCAGGATATTTATGCCTGCAATTTAAAACCTGTGCTTTGATTGTTCTAGATGATAGCAAGTTTTCAGAGGCCATCACGGTGCTGCTTACCTGGATTGAGCGAGGCGAGGTGAATCGTCGCTCTGCAAACCAGTTTTATTCGATGGTGCAGTCGGCCAACAGCCATGTCCGCCGGCTCATGAATGAAAAGGCAGCTCATGAGCAAGAAATGGAGCAAGCCAAGGAGAGTTTCAAAAATGCCTTAACAGGGATCCTCACTCAATGTAAGTAACTCCTTTTTGTCCAGTGTTGTTGTAGTGATGGTGGTGGTGGTGGTAGTGGTTTTTTTATCATTTTGTTTGTTTGGGGGTAAGTAGTTGCAATGCAGTCATATTCTACTTCATATCCTATTCCATACTCTATGGCAATTTGGAGGAACAAGGACCATTCCTAAGAGCTTATTTCTCAAGGTGAGCAAAGTTTCAGTAGTTTTTTTATTAATAGACGAAGACATGCTCTATGCATAATGTCTACTGTTGCGTAGACATAACGCTTCAGGAACGGACCAGACAGAAGCCTCCCTGCTCTGAGCAAAGATCATACTTTTGTGGAGAGAAGTGATATGTAGCCTGTGTGTTGCAGCTAGTTAACTAGGCCAATTACAAAATAGAGGACAATTAGGTTATATTTTTAGCCTGCGTTTAGGTAAAAGGAAGTAGGATTCAGCAACTTTTAGGGATATATTCACAGCATACAGGCCACCCCCACAGTAGAATAATATGCTGTACTGCTGCTGGCATCAGGACTGCTTGGCTGATACAATGCCAGTATTAATTTGGCAGATAAACTGCCTTAAATATTTAGTGCTGGCAGCTATTTTCTTAGTACAGAAATATAATCAATGAAGTTAACTTAATGAGGTTCCCTCATAAAACAATAATCGGGATACTTGCCTGGAAGTGTTCTATGAAGGGAAGGGAGGAGAAGAGAGGAGAGCAGAGCAGAGCAGAGCAGAAGAGAAGAGAAGAGAAGAGAAGAGAAGAGAAGAGAAGAGAAGAGAAGAGAAGAGAAGAGAAGAGAAGAGAAGAGAAGAGAAGAGAAGAGAAGGAGAAGAAAGGAGAAAAAAGAAGATGAGAAGAAAGGAGAAAGAAAACTAATTTCATTGTTGCTGTTTTTTAACATGTCTACTCATGGCTGCTCAAGCAAGAGGCTTTATGATACTCAGAAGGGTGGAGCCTGAAGCCAGCTCTCATATGCAAGTTAAAACAAAAACCAAGACAATTTACCAGATGGAGGACAATGAAGTTGTTACATTGTAATTTCTGAATCACACCCCTAATATTTACATAAAAAAATAAGCCCTAAAGGCTTTTCTGCGATATTTTTCTGGTCCCTCAGTGGTCATCCTTCAGAAATTAGGGCTGAAGGCAGAAACTTGGAAGGATTTGCCTGGGTTAGGAGAGCAGCCCCTGGAAGCTTCCTGTGTATGTGATGGAGAGATCAGCACCTCAGAAGACCAATTCACCCCAGGGCATATGTCCTTCTAATTTAAGAGCTTAGATGCTTGAACTTAGGAATAAAGATTCTGGGCCAAAGACATTTGATTTCTGAAGATGTATGTTCAGTGAGTAAATTTTAAAGACCAGCTAATTCCCTTGGTAATTTGCTAGGCAATGTCATCTTCCACCTCAGCAACTAAAAGACAGTGTGAGGAGCAGAGATGCAGGCACCATGCATGGCCGTGCTGTTCAATTCACACCAGGGCCTCTGTAGTATTGTGTGCAACAGCCAGCCCTAGCATTCGGAAATGCCTTCTTCAGCTGCATTTAAAAAAATCCCCCATTGTCAGCAGGCTGAACTTTACTTAAATCAGTCTAAATTAGCCCGTTTGTCACCAACTGTTGTAGAACATCTGTCACTTGGAAATAGAGATCCCTGTAGTTTCAGGTGGAAACTTGCAGTTTTGGCTATCTGGTTTGTTCCTGTAATGTGCTGAATGCTGAACTTACAAAAGCAGAAATAGGTCTGGCTTCAAAACAGGAGTTTCAGAGTGCCACAGTCACAGCAACGCCTGGAAGAAGAGAGTTTCTGACAGGTCTGGCATAGGAGGACAAGGACAAGGTCAGCAAAAAAAACAGGCTCAGGGAAAGGTGTTACACTCTGTGGATTTTATAAGAACAAATTTTATGAGCTTTCCAGATGCTCCACATTCGTTATTTTATAAACATCATAAACATTGGCCATTATTAGCATTAATGTGTCTTACTAAATTTCTCTGCAAACTTGCTAGAAACAGATGGATGATGTTTTTGCTTTACACATGTATATGCCTGATTGCTAAACATGGAGACTGTGAAATGAGCTTCCCTTTTTCAAGAATTTTCCTGTATTTGAGTTGATCTGAGGAACGTTTTTCATGCGTCCTTTTCCATTGTTTTCCCACAGCCCTATTTAGTCGGTTACAATATGTCACTTGCTTTATGAAGAAGAATTTGAAATTACTAGATGTCCAAGACAGGTGCGTGTGGTCTATTAAATTCTGCAGAGTACCAAAAAACCACTTCTGCTGTTCCGCAGTAAGGATCCAAAAGTCTAGTGGAATGCTGCAGCTGTGTGGCCATTTGACATAATTATTACAGTATTTTTAAAATACCATGTGGCGTTCCTCTGTCATGAACTAGGTCAGATGTCCAACTCCGAGCTGACCATTCTGGGCTTTCTTTGCAGTCAGCAGAGAAAAATAAGCATCTCCAGGGGATGAGTCATCAGACTGACCTCATGGTGCTCTTCCAGTGAGATGAATCATCCCTTGGAGATGCCATTTTTTCTCTGCTGCCCATGCAGGATTCACAGTGGGTCTAGCTCAGAACCAGATGTTCAACTTTCACATGCGTTGTGCAGAGCAGATTGATCCCATTTACTGTGTGTAGTCTTCATACAGAAGGACGTAGCATAAGGGAAGAACTTGGATTTAGCTAAAAATGCCAGCATTGTAGCAGTGAATATTATGGGGAGTGAAGAAGAAATACGTTAAGAAAATGGGCTTCAAGTGCATTCCCCTGGAACACACACACTGTCTATGTGAGTCTCAGTATAAAATGCTTTGTTATTAATGAGGATTAGTGTGGCCAGAACATTTCAGCTTATGGCCCAACGACTAAAGAAGTACAGGTATTGAAATCCCTGCTACAAATTTCTGCCTGGAGGTATTTAGAAGATTACCAGGTGGATTACCCCTAAAAATTTGGGTCAAGTGTTCAGCATATGAATTAATTACCTGACCAAGGTACTTGTGCCAGGATAATCAGTGAAATAAAGTGTATTACTGCTGTCACACCACCAATTTACAGCCCCTGATTTAAGTTCTACAGGGAGTCTTAGCCTTGTTATGGTGCTTCTTCAGTTATTTAAGGGATAAAGAAAAAAAAATGTCCAATTCCTTCTTTTTTATTAAATTACTTAGTTTTTCTAGATTTTAATCTGTGCTTAAAATATGGATTGTTTTCCAGGAATTTGGATAGTTCTGTCTTTGCAGTTTGTTTTCTAAATTCTTCCACTTTGCTTCCACAGCAGTTATGTGTGACACTGCTCCCTGACTTTCCATGCATCTCCGTTTCGTTTCCTCCCAAACCACCTTTTCAGCCTAAGGCTTATAGATGTTGATCTTCATGTGT
This sequence comes from Aptenodytes patagonicus, assembly GCF_965638725.1. Lineage (NCBI taxonomy): Eukaryota > Metazoa > Chordata > Aves > Sphenisciformes > Spheniscidae > Aptenodytes > Aptenodytes patagonicus. Next base: position 193,827,610 of record NC_134949.1, on the reverse strand, counting down.
AAGAAAAATGGAAGCCCTAGAGACATCCGCGTTGGGCTGTTTTTTAGGCTACACCAAAGCTGCAATTCTCTTCTCTGACTTTCTCCTCCATGCACTGTAAACATCATCTACCTCTTATTGAGGTTTCAGACTATTTAGTGCACTGTCCCTTGACAACATTTTCAAAAGTACCTATAGATGAGTGAAGATTCAAAATCCCATATTCAAAAATTAATTTGATATCTCAAGAGTCAGACACACAAGGGGGTGGAACTGTCCCAGTATGCAGGTAGATAGATACACAGTGTAATTAACAGAAGTGCCCCACAGATGAGTATTGAGCAGCTAATGACACTCACTTATGTGTGGTCATTTTTGTCAGTTTTACTAATGGATGAATATTCAAGGGACTTAGGCACCAGACCCCAGCAGGGTCTATGAATCAGTCTGTCGCGTGCCTGTGGGGGAACAGTGGGAGGGTGGTTTTTATCATGAAGCCCCCTGGCCAGATTACTTGCTGGTCACGTGGTAGCCTTCACTTTCGCTCTCTCCTTGGCCTTCAGGGAATTTCAGTGCCTAGTGGTCAAGACGATCTTTTGGAAAGATATGTTTAAATACCCTGAATGCCAGTGAAAGAACTGAACCTAAGCCTCCCTCCTTCCAAGAGTGAGGCTGGTGCTCTGAAAGGCAATATTGACCTTCCTTAGGGTGTTTGACAGATGGCTTTTAGGCACCTGATCCAGAATGATGCCAGCTGGAGGGAGGTGTCTCCCTGCCTCCTGTAACATGGCACTGAACAGAGAGAACAGCTACATACATCTATGGCACGTTCCCACCCAGGGGATGTGTATTCATAGTCCATCAGCTAGTTAAGGCTGTGGCCTTATATGCATTCCCAAGTGTGAAGCCCTTCCCCTGTACTTTGTAGGATGCCTGAGCTTTAACCCATCACAGCTGATTGCAGATAATCACCAGGGTCTTAGAACTTGTGTAAAAGGCCTGAGTGTCAAAATGTGAGTCTGAAGGTGTGGATAGACACATGGTTCATCCTACAGAGCAAGCTGGAGTATAAATCTGCAGAGTCATTTATTCCAGTGTAAGTAATCACAGGTGTGTCCCTACCTCCTGGTGGACGTGAGGTTCCTGGAAAGGGAAGGCAGTTCCCAGTGACCCTGAGATCCCTTTGTGCATTAGCTGCCATCAGGGAGCAGAGATGTGCTGCGGGTTCTCACCCTACTTTGGCAAGCAGTAATTATCTCATTGACTCTCAGTAAGCAGCTTTTGAAAACAGAACGTAGACCCCTTAAATCACTTAGACATGCTTAAAGGTTGCCATCCTGAATTTCATTCACAACGGCTAAGTGACAACCCTACTGTTGGCATTAGGCAAGCCAGTGGCAATCCAGCGTGGCAAACCCCAGCACTCAGCATTCAAGGCCAGTATACACCAGTAGGCGATCCTGATATTTCCAGGGGACCTTGTGGACAAGCTACATACTGACACCTTTTTTTTTCCATTTCAGCTACTAAATATCATGCCATCATTATAAGCAGTAAAAGCAAAACTGTGACAAAGTTTAACGCAATTTATAAGTGACAGGATGCAATCTTCAGTAGTACTGCTGGAGTATTTGTAAATTGTAAAATAGGTTTTTCCACTAACTAAAAAGAAAATATTGGGATCTTTTTCCTGGTAGAGTTCTAATTGTGGTCAGGGACCAAAACCTGGTAGTTTTTGGCCACTTATGAAGTCATAAAATACAAGGATTCATATCTGTGGACAAAAGTGTCATTATTAATTCTTTCAAAGAAGGAAAGAGACAGCATCTGAGTCAGTCCCTACTTTGTCTGGACAATAAGCTGACTTCTGAGAGGGTCAGAAAAAGCACTGCAGTTTTCATTATGTTACTGGGGTACCTTTGCCACAAAAGCCATGGTGGTGGCAGAGGAAAAGCCATCTGTATGTGAGTGATATCCCAGCTTTGCAAGGAGCTGTGATCAGAGCGATACGCTGTGGTGCTCTGAATCTAACAGCTCCCGTGTAGGCGCACTACAGCACTATGCTGATATGGGTGAGGAGGGAAGCAGGGAGGCATCCGGAGCAACTGGAATATTAGGCACCATTTAAAGCAAGTACACAGCATCATCAGCCAGAATTTTATGACAACTCTACCTGCCATTGCCTGCTTTGATTTTTTGAAAATGATCTCAAGATCTGAACTGCATAGTCCAGTTCCAGTCATCATGTAGATATTCTTCCCATCTTGCTATCGAGGGAGACTAATTTTCACTCCACAGCTCAATATACAGGGTGCCTGCCACTTCCTTCTGCTGCCAGTAAGCTTGTTTGCTTCCCTATGCTCTTGCATTGCATGTAAAGGTGTACATGGAAGCAAAACCAGAGAGATACTCATCTCTCATCTTTCAAGAAGTCCTGAAACCAAAGAAACCTGGAATTATGAGATTATGCAGTTCACCTGCTTAGCTTGTTGCTAAGCATCCTTAGCCCTTTTATTTGTGATACAGGATATGAGGTTAGATACACCTCTGAGCTGATTCAGGATGGTGTTCATTAAGAAGAATCAAAGGTTTGGGGAGAAGACTCTGTGTCGTGGCCCCCTCCTTGGGAAGGTCAGGATTGTCACCTTGAGTTTTCTCTCCCTTCCTACTGAAGGACTTTAGTGGTGTGTAAGAGTACTCTGACTTTTTTTCAAATAGCTGGTAGGTGTCTGATGTAAATGTTAAAAATCCTTTTTGAGCTCTCTTCAAAAAAGGATTGGGATGAGTTTTGTTTTTCTCATTACAGGTTCGCTTCAAAAGTTGCTCTCTTACTTTAGAAAAGGTAGAATTTACGTTGATATGATGGTGATTACTAAAATCACCATCTTATCTGATTTGCTTTAAATTCCGTACTGCAGTCCTTTTTCCCAGTAATCCTTCCACTTTTTAGTGTATTCTCTTAGTACTAAAAATGAAACCAGTTTCATTACAGGTATTGAAAGCATGCTGGTTAAAATTCTCGTAGCAGTCAGACTTTTTATATACAGTCATGCTTTCCGAGTATTCTTTCAATTGCTCTGCATTAATAACAACTTTTAAAAGGATTTTCCTGCTCTTTAATTGTCCAGTCTTACAGTCTGTCTTTCATTTGCCAGTGACTAATTCAAAAATATGAGCTTACTTTATGTGCAATTTTTAGGTCATCATTAAGCTCTTTGTGAAAGAGATTGAGTCATATAATGTGTTTTTACAGTGCAGCCCAGATCTCAGTTGGTGTCATATAATGCCACTATAATACAAATAAAAACATTAATCATTCATGTCATTAGTTGCCACTATTGCTTTCTACCTTGATGTATTTCTAAAAAAAAATTAAATACAAAATAACCTCCACAATCCATCAAGTCCCTTTTGATCAGCTCATTTAGTTGGTGTGCTCTTTGCTTGCTTCTGTACTGATAATTTGTCCAGTAAAGCTCAGCTGGGTATCTGTATTCTTTTTTACTTGTCGTCCCATTTTCCATCTCATATACACATGTTCTCAAAAGCATTTCTATCCAGGATGCTGCAGCAGTGGCAGAGAATAGAGATGAAATACTCCATTTCTATTTTACCTTGCATTCTTATAATTCCTCCCCACTTTCTGGCAGTATAACCCTTTGTGGTTGCAGCCTGTAGTGTTTCAGATAGCTTATTCCTTTGTGTTTCACTTTCTTTGAATTTCTTTGTTCCTTCCATTGTCTGCAGCCTTCACTCCACCTAAACTCAATAGGAATCTTGGTATCAATTTAAGCGTGGCCAGAATTTCAACAGAAGCTCTTCTCCTGTTATTTTTAAGACTTTTTTTTAACGTAGGCCATTAAATATGCATGGTGTTTTATAGCAAAATAAAAGCACTGCCTCTCAAGAGATTTCAGCCTAAGGCCCCATTTTGACAACTCATGCCACTTGTCTGGATCCTGCAGGATCTCCTAGATGATGAAGCAAGGTTCAGTGCAAAGAATCATGTGCTTGAATCACATGGAAATCTGTGCTTGGTTTTGAGCTGCCTTGCTGAGTAGGGATGGAGGTGAGGGCCTGATGCTTCACAGAACTGAACTGTCAATGTTGTATGGAAATGAACAATAAGGGATGAGAGTAAGGCATTGGAGCAAGGAAGTAAAAATGGAGGTTTCACCCAAAAGGTTTTCTGAGTTGGCTGTGCACACACATCATGTGGCTTGCACATCTAAAACTGTTCAGGCTGCTTGTAAGTGAATGAATAAACCTTGTGAATATGAATATGAATAACCCTGTGCAACTATGACTGGTTGAAATACTTACTCCCTTCAGTAGGCACTATCTTACTTCATGTCAAATCACTGGATTTGTCCCAAATGGTGTAATTTGTGATGATGACAGAGATGTTAAAGGGGCAGGAAAAGAGTTTTGGAAAGGGATAGACTATGTGGGAGGGAAAGATGGGAACAGAAAACACAGAATTAAGATGAGACTGCAGGCAGTAAACAAAGAGAGAAGGGGACAAGTCATGGCAGGCAGGGGAACATAAGGTATGGCAACAAAGGGAGAAGTAAATGTTCCCATATAAGATGCGTGAGACCATTTTTTTGTTTGATTGCCAGAAGAGGCTGTGGCTGTTGAAGCCATCGTCTATTCTTTTTTTTCAGCAAAAGAAACCATATTATGCCCGAAACAAATATAGCCCTCTTGATCTCCTAGGAACATCCTAATCTGCAAGATCCCTGGACAATTATTACTTAGAAAGAGTCCCTTCACTTAACGGGACCTGAACCAGAGTTCAGTCACATTTATGATGTTCCTTCATCTCATTGTTCCCTTGGGGTTCTGCTTTTGGACAGGCTTACAAAAATAGTTGTTCCTACTTTTGCTATTTTTAAATCTGAGAACTGAAAAAAAGGTCTGCTTAACCATAAATAACAATGAGAAGAGCTAATTAAATGCAGTGCGTTGGGGATGGCTAATAATCTTGTCAAGCTGATGAAGAAAATAACATTCACTTAATCTTTCTTTGAGTTAGTGGGGTGGGGAGGTTGTGTGTGGGGTTTTTTAGGTTTGTTTCTGGATGTCAACACAAGGTCTGTGAAGTCTGTTCTGTAATGTAAGATGGTGGCATTAAAAGAGCAGGTAGTGTATATTTGTACCTGCCCTACTGTGTTGTGCTGGCCTGATGTCAGGTTCTTGTTTGTTGAGAAATGACATGGAGGTGAAGTGGTCTTGTTGAGTCCAAGTGATTTATCACATGGCACGGCGCCAGCACTCTCTGTTACACCAAGCTGTCAGTTTCTTTGTTGTAAATTAGACCACGTTTCACAACCTAAAAGATTTTCAAAGCTTATTTTGTAGACAGATTTTCTAGCAATACCTTGCAGGGAAAACTGAGGTCTCTTTAATCAAAGTGTATTTTTTTTATTTCAAAGTTTAACAAGGAGTGTTCTTCCATTTCTAGAACTATCAATTGTTGATATACATACCTCAGACAAGTTACTGTGCAGGTTTCAGTATAAATTCTGAAAATGGGACGTTTTCAGTATCCCCATAATGCTACTTCTTTCACTCTTCCGCACTGGGTGTCTCTGCTGAAAGAAGAAGAAAGGAAAACAACAGCTGCTGACACTAAGGTTCGATGTTTTTACAAGACCTGGGATTATAATTTGGGCTGTGATATAAGTATTTTTTATTTTGTCCTTCATCTATGTGGAAGAATCTCCTTATTGTATTAAGAAGAAATATTTCTTCCTGCGTCACTCAGGTTTACGTAGACCACTGACATTCACTCAGCCTCTTAATAACCCACACAAACACATTTGACCAGGACCAGTCTGAGTCAGATGGAAGAGGAAGGGGAATCAGCCATCAGCCCAGACAAACCTCCTCTTGGTCTCAAACACTGTAGGCCCAATCAAAGGGAAATGTAAAAATAACATAGTGTCATTTAGAGAGAGGACACTTCGACTTGTTTCTCATTCTTTCTAGTATTTAGGTATGTGAGACAGGGTAGTCAGGAGAGGAAAACATCCTTCTTCCTCTGGTAAGCCTTGTAATGGCTCTCTGCAACACCATGACCCCTGCATCAGGACGAGAGCAGAAAAGGCGAGGCTGCTCGTAAAAGGTGACCCCACTGATTCTGTCTATAGGACTAAATTAAGCTGAGCTGAGGCAGGCTTGGTCCATACTGTTCAACCATAAGAAAGTTGTTGCTCTGGGCCAGATAGCGTTTTCTCACACAATGTGGGCACAGTTTAGGGTTTGGTGCAGGCCAAGCAGTTTCTCCAAAAGCATCTTTTTGGATGGAGAGAGAAGGGTTGCTGCTGTAGAGACACTCAGCATGTTGTGCCAGCTGGTTTCGGGGAACAAGAATGGTCCCTGGCTGGTTTTGATCGCCAGTACAGATGTAGCTGTTGGCAGCAGGGCAAGCTGAGGAATGGCAACCTTGCAAGCTGTCTTCCCACACAGCAAAATGATTTGGGAGGTAAATCACCGGAGGCACCGTTCTCTTGGTCTGTCCAAAAAGGTGGAATTTGGGGATATAATAGAGAAGTCCTGTGGTTTTCTCCTTTATCATAACATGTCTTAACACTATGTCTTAAGGAACCTACAGTCACCCAGACAGCAAACAGACCAAAAAGTATTCTCCTCTGATGGAGTTGCAGCCACGATTCACCTTCTTTTTGATACCCATGGATTTTTTCTGGGTTTTTTTTGTTTGTTTTGATTTAAAAAAAAAACCAAAACCAAAAAACCCAACCAAACACAAAACCCCCACAAAAACGAATACCAAAACAAAACAAGGATGCCATTTATTTGTGGCAGATGAGTTATTTTGCATAGCTGTCAAAATCTATGTCTTCATTATACAAATCTATAATGGCATTTGCTTACATATCCAGCTGATGACCAGAGGTATGCTTTACTTCAGGACCCATCCCTTGCATTATCTGCAGTCTTCTCCAGGGTGATGTTTCCAAATTTTATGTTTTCCTCCTCTGCCAGTCAATGGCAATCGCATCTGTTTCTCCCTCTGTGGCATGTGAATTGGGTAACAGGGAGGGGCTGCAGGTTTTCAGCTGTAAATGTGTGAAAGACAAATTCTTTTCTGAAAGTAAATAGTATCGTAACCAAAAGATTGAGAGTTTTGCCCAGATTAATTAAAAGAATGTTTCTTTCATTACTCTGCAATCTGTCTACCGTTTCTCTTATTGATGTCACGTCAGTCGCCTACGTGCAATTTTAGCCTTGGACTTAATGCTAAGATCTGTTCAGTACGGCACCAAATGCCTTTCAGGACTGTTGCCAGAAAAAGTCTCTTTCCTATCCAAAACTGACCTGGAGAGTCTAATTCATTCACTTACAGCATCTAGCCTTGACTACTGTAATTCCTTGGTTTGCTGGGCTTGGAGCCAAATTGATTGGCAGACTCCAGCTTACTCAGAATTCAGCAACAAGGCTTCTGACCCAAACCACGCCAACTCTGTATCCTCCCTGTGCTGCGAATCTATATTTGAAAGGCATGTTATACGTTTACTGTAACAGTTTCCTTTACACTGTAATTTTAGGGGTGGAATTTCTCTTTTACCCTGCATGTCAACTGTCGCACTCTTACAGAATTTTTCTGAGCTAAATTGCCATATATTCCATTCTTGCACTTACAGTAATTTAGTGCAAAGCCCTTTTCATCCTGTATCCCTAAATGGTGGAATTTAGAGTGAAATTCTACATGCAATCTGATTATCTGCTAGTGAAGACTTTTGTTTTTATTTTAATATATTGTGTTTCAGTTTCTATTTTGTTTCTTTTTTATCGTAAGGTGTTATAAAATATTTGGTTGCTGATGTTCTTTATTATTGCATACAAAAAATTAAAAATGATCATGTATGCACGGCAGCTGATAATGTAATAAGCAAAGGAAAAATTGACTACTTATTGTCTCCTGAACCCAAGGAGAAATTTCAGCCTTCACTCAGTCATGTATTTAAAATAGCCTGCTTGATAAATTTAATGGAGGGTAAAAGTGTTCTCTCTACCTCTTAAGCTATAGATGAGACTATACCTTGGTTCTTGTTTATTTCTGTTCTTCTCTCTTAGTATCATTTTCAAATATCCTGTGTCAAATATTCTCTTGCCCTGCAGATAATTCTAGTTTTCCCTTTAATCCAATCTGGTATGCAACTTCTGCAGGCATTGTTTAAGTGATTTTTGTTGTTGTTGTTCCTAGTTTTTCTTATTGTTTTTACATTTATACTTGATAACAATACCCTATCCTGGTAGCATGTTTTATGACAACAGAAACTGAGGTTCAAACTTTCATTTAATATGCTTACTATGAGCTGGCACCTCTAATAAAGTGTATTGTAGTTACACTGCATCTGTTAAACATTGACACTTGCATATCACTCTTGGCTTAGTTGTTTGGGTCTTTTTAGTTATTTATAACTCAGCAGAAAAACAATTAGATATAATCCTTTGTCTGAAACATACCACATAAATTACCAGTCACAGAATAAGTTGTTAGGAAAGATGCAGTTATTTACATCCTGTAAGTTATATTGATAGGAAAAACATTGACATGGTACGGACCCTTCCAGAGCAATGTGGGTTTTTTAAACCCTAATTTAGTAAGGAAACAGCTTTGCCTATAGTCAATGAAAATTTGATATAGCATAGAACTTACCAACAGATGTTTGACAATGAATATTTCATGTTACTTAATAATTCTACTTACCAGTCAGAGTTGACGGTACAGTGCATCCTAGAGTTCGATGTGCCTTAGAGAGATAGGTATGATCTGTCATTTCATTTTGGAAATTTCTTTCTGGAGGTCAGGAAGTAGTCTGAAAACCATGGTCAGCAGTGAGACTGGGAACAAGTTTCACTCATATTCTGCAGATATCAGCCCAAAATCTGGGGCCTCTCTTTGGCCAAATCTTACCCAGACATGGAGGAAAATGTTTATATCAGCTGATATAAAGGCTGATATAAACTCTCCTGGCTTCCCCTTAGGGATGAATCTACCTATTATGGACTGTGTGCTGCTGGATCACTCACCCATACAAATTTGATCCTGATCAGGGGTGGGTGCGTTATGTCTTGTCTTCCAATTACCCACAGCACAGGAGTTATGCCAGCTTTAGGCTTCCAGGGGGTCTGTGGGAGAACAAATTAATCTTGATGCAACCTGAATTAACCTATGAACAAATGTGAACTGGCAGAACGGGTTCATATTGTATTGCCATCTCATAACGCATGAATGCAGGATTTTCATGCAGTACAAAGAGATGTGAAGCCACTTTCCTGTACTGTCGAACCATGGCCTTGGCTGCTCTTTAGCTCTAATGTAATGCTTGGAGACCTTTTCGGTTGGGTGTTACCTGTGGGTGTCTGTAACACTTCATAGCCTAGATTGCTGCGTGTATCGAAATTGCTGTACGTACATTGACACTTTCTTTGAATACAGAGTAGTGGGATGTTGGTCTTTGATATGTACTAATTTAATATTCTCCTCTACATTTCCCTTTTTTATTATCCCTAGCTGCCTATTGCATAAAGTTTCTTTAAATGCCTTGATTTTTAACATCTAATACTCAGAGTATCCTACCTCCTTTAGTTTTTTTAATTCCTGACAGTTAGGTAAGTGAAGGAGATCCTTTTTCTGCTCACTTTGTCTACTGCAGTTATGCAAGAAAAACTCTTTGACATCTTCCTAGCTTGTGTTTCCATTGAGGAGAGTTTCCAGAATGACCAGATAATGACTCGCTAAATCTTAGCACCTGTTCACAGAATGGAAATTAAACACTTTAAAGTTCAAATGTTTTTCAAAATTCAGATGATCTTATTAATACCTATTAGTGGAAAATGGCAAACCAGCTCTTCCTCATATCTTTGTGAATCTTTTCTACTTGAATTTCCACTTGCAAACTAAAAGAAGATTGTTAATTAAGCAAGATTTTCTAAGCACCTGGGTCATCAACACAATGATAGTAATTAAATTCTAGCCTCAATTTCTATACACATAATAGAGTGCTTTAGCATTTTCATTCTTTTCAAATTAATTGAATAAATATACACAACATAACTTCCTTGATACATCCACCCTTCACTCCAAGCAAGTTCTAATAGGCTGAAATTATCACATCTGCTATTAAAACTTGAGTGGATCACAAATGAATCGGATCATCCCAGTAGTTTTGAGGCACCTTCTTTAGTATAAACTACATATAAGTATTAATTTTAAAATACTACATTTATTTTCTATGGCTTTAGAAGTTAATTAACCAGCCCTGATGACTGCAAAGAAAAACTTCCATATGTGATTCAAAACGTTGTAATCTTTCTGAATCTGAAAGCAGCCTGCAACAGTGGTAAAAAAAGAGAACAAAAGAAATGTGCTCCTATTCAAGCAAGCGGGGTTAACTTTCCAATCTAGAGGTGAAAGATACATAACTGACTTACTAGGTGAACTCACCATTTTAGGAAAGATAGGTTGCTATGTATAATAAGATCCCCCACATCTGTGACTTTAGTGGAGAAGGAGAGCAACCGTTGATCAACTTGATGAGAGACCAGATCAGAGGGCATTACAGCGCTCCTGCCACCATTTCTCAGTGAAAGAGGTGGGAGGGAGGTACTCCAAGCTGCAGCTTTACAAAACAGTGACATCATTTCAGCCCAGGAATCTAAAGAGATAAATAGCCAAGAACCTTGTCAAAGAGTTGAAGCATTTTTCAGTTTGACTTCATAGGTCACCACAGCTGCTCACTCAGGAGCACAGCCTGGGTCATCTGTAGATAATCTGGATTTCTTGGGGGTCTTGCAGTTAACTGTGCTGGGATTAAAGCAACTTACATCTTGGTCAAATCATTTCTAGGCAGGTCACTGTTGTGGAAGGACGATGTGGCTTGTAACTGATGTGAAGAGAAAGAAAAGAGTGTTGGGAGAAAGGCTTCTGATTTAGGATGAACAAGTAGCTAAAAACTTAAGGTTCTTAATTGTCCTAGATAATTGACCTAAACATTGATGTCTGGCTTCAGAACAAATTCATTAGAGTTGAATGAGGGAAGCCCATTTCACATCTCTTCTTCATCTTATATGCACAAAAATGCAACTGTTCATGTACATAAACCTACATAGGCCATGGACACAGGACAGAATGATCTACCACAGGTGAGCCCATTTATATTAAACAGAAGAGAAGCAGCAGCTGCAGGTACAGAATGCAGCATTTATGTATGGTTTAGCCCTTCCCATCTGCTGACAAATTCCCACTAGCAGATAGTCACCTTTCAAAGCAGAGCCCACTTGTCTTTCATGCTTTCATTTGTAAATGAATGCTTGCTCCTCTGTATGCAGCTGCCACAGGGGAACGTGTGTCAGGTTTATGCCTCGAGTGTCATTTCTGTAGGCGCACACCTATAGCCACACACGCAAAGGCACGTGCCTGTGCAGAGAGTTGTAGCAGACGTCACGGGGAAGCAGCTGCATGCGTGGTTTTTGGTACATAGTTATAAGTTGTGTAGACTAAAGTTATGGAGACAGACTTGAAGGGAGACATCTCCAACATTGATAAAATGTAAGTACAAAAGACACATCATTGGATGGATATTGATGATGTTGTTTCAGTAATGACATCATCCATAGACTCCTAGTGTCTTTGCTTTGCTTCTCTATAGTGATCACAACATAAATTGCTTGTCTTGTTTGACTTCCTTGTTCACCAAAGTTGAGCAGATTGTCGCCGTTTTCAACGCTTCTACCAGACAAAAAGCTTGGGACCATTTCTCGAAAGCCCAGCGAAAGAACATAGACATTTGGCGAAAGCATTCTGAGGTTGGTGATTTTATTATTACTTTCTATCCATCATCTCACAGCTGGATTGACACAGAACGAGTGTGGTTGTAGCTGGCCATAGTGTATTCAGCAATATTTACGGCTACCGTTTTAGCTGTTAATCAACCGGCCATTATACAGTCTCGTCTACAGTATGAATTGCTCCCATTGCTCTCATTATGATAGTAGTCATTAAATAACACTAAGACAGAGACCGATGTGTTTTTATTTTTCATGCAAAATTTGGGAAATCATTGGAGGATTATGTTTACTTACCTAAAATAATGAACTGAAGTAGTGAAATCAGGAACGATATTTTCAACTAAGATAAGAATTAAGAATTATTTCTGAAAAATACTTTTTAGGAGTCATCGTGATCTGTTTTTAAAAGAAGTATTCTGTAGCACAGATTTTTTTTTCTCGTTGTGCCATCATATGGTCATTATAAGATGACTTTGCCTGAAAATAAAATAGAGAATTTCTTTCCTAAGTAATGACTTAAGCATATTAAGTCCAGAATTATGACATACTCCTTCCCACTTGTTTTATGTTTATCTTTAAAAAAGTAGATTCATCACTTGTACTGATTCTAAGTATTATGCTTGCAAAGAAACCAGTATAAATGTAACCATACTACCACACAGAGTTAGCAATGTCGGACCATGCAGGTGTGACTGTCGTAAGCATGAACAGGGGAAATGGGATTCTAACTCCCCTTGCTGCGAGTGGCAGCAAAGGAAGTGCTAGACCTCATCCTGTGTTTTGGTCATCCAGCTTTCGTTTTTAATTCAGTATATACGCTATGAGCCTGTATTTTAAAAAGTAAGTACCGCTGTCTTTGTTTTCTTTCTTTCTTCTTCCTTTTTTTTTTTTTTAATATGAGCAACTTACATACACTTGGTTTACCTTCATGTAGTACAGTATGTTGATTGTTACTATCACAGTCCTCTAAATGATTTTTCTCTGTCTCAGAATAAAAACTTTAAAAGGTAAGGTGCACTTATTTAATTATTTTGTAGTACACTTGTAAAATAAGTGTTGTACACTTAGTTTGAGAAACACTAAAGTGCTGTGATATAAATCATTTGGATAACATTTTAAGTGCCCATTAACTAATGCTAAATTACAGTTGAATACCAATGGCACTAAATGTAACATCCACATGAATACCAAATGAATTCTTTATTATCAGTGCTATTATGGTGAATACCAAATGACTTCACAATAATGGGACACTTAAAATAAAATGTTAGCATAAATTATTGGTACAAACTGTATGTTGCATTTTGTTCACAAATGTTTCATATAAGTAGTGGGTAAAGCCTTTGTTCAATTGAAAGTTGGGAAGTTGGGGGATTGATATTTGTCTTTGTTTTAGAGAAGTATGAAAATATGATTTGCTAGTAGATTATTTCAATTATATTAAGACCATCCCTTCTTAAACTAACTCTGTAAAGGGGTGTGGTGTGTGACTCATTTTCTGGCTTCTAAATCTTTAGTGAACTGAAATGTGTAAGAGTTGGACTTTCCAGAAATGTTAATTCACTACTCATTTTTTCAAATATTATTGCCTTTTGTTTTTCTAAGAGGACAACAAAAAACAATTCAAAAACATGTGAAGGCTCTCGCTAAACCAATGTATTTTAGAAATGCCTGGTTTTCAGATGTGAAATACAATGGAAATGTACCAAATAGCATCTTTCATTTAAATCACATTTTCTAACCATGACATTATCTTCTAATTTGTTTAATTACCTGATCACCTTCCCTTTTTTTCTGAATTTAGGAAAGCTTTGCTAGAAACCCAAACCCAAAGCAAACACTCATACACATAGACATTCTCCGTGGAAGATTATTGGCTTTGCTGATAATGTAGACATTGATACATCAAGGACATCTATCCCCTAAAGAGGGAGTAAATGTAAGCGGATGTCTGCTCATGTATGCAGCATACTTCCCCAGGAAAAGGTGCAGGTGGTCTTTTCCAATAAGGAATTAAGAAATGGCTTGCTAATTTCTTCCAGAGGTGCCTCTGATTGCATGAGACACTGGTTGACAATTTACCTTTTTAATAACTTTTTTAAATTTGAATTTATTCTCATGTAAAACACCCACTAATTAGCCTCCTTGCCTTTGCTGGGATTAATGGACACATATACATTTATCAGAATATTTGAGATCTGCCGATGAACCAAGGGTACAGCTCAAGGGAAACGCCTTCCCTTTTTTCACGCAGTCCCTCTCTGACAGCTTATTGTTAATTGCACGGAGCAGTGGTCGGAGTCCTCAATGCCGTCTCCTCCTTCCACGCGACTCTTCCTTGTTTCAAAGGTTTCAAACCACCTCTTTGGGAATTAAGCTCTTTGTCGGCAGAAAAATTAGCTGTCTGCAGACTGAAAAGGCCTACACTAATCACGGTGCAGCATCCCCGTGTTACACCTGACAGGATTATTAGGACAAAATAGAGTCCTCTCAATTTTCTCAGCGCTGCCATTAAAAAGCCAGCCGCTACACCCGCGCCAGCTTTTCTACCCAGAACAAAGACCGTCTAGACTCCCACAAAGCCCGCGTGCCTGCTGATCATTTACCTAGTGACATGTGCACGGGCTCCCTGCCTGCCTGCCTGCCCTTGCGGCGGTCGCCCAGAAACCGGGTTGTCCGTGCTGGCACTCGTTTTGGATCAAGATACAGAGATTTTCAAGACAACATTTTTGGGCTGGGTCTTTTAAATCCAAGGCAATCTGGGCGTAAGGACAGAGGGTGAGATTCCTTTGCCCAGCATCAGGCACCTACAATATTGAGCGCTCCATCTGCGCTGGCTGCTCTGGGTCCCTTTACCATCAGCAGAGAGAACTAGGCACTTTTAGGGTGTAGTTAATATGACTTTGATGGAGACACCTACACTTGGCTGAATGAGTCCTACCCCAAGTGGCAGAGAGAAGCAAGAATTATCTATACCTTAAGCAGGCTGACAATCTCTTTATCAGTCTGCTTTATACACAATTTTAAGCATTATCCCTGCTGTTAAAGCATTCTGCTATGTTTAGTAGAACTAAAGATCACTCGATGTGGAGACTCACTTTCTCTCTTGTTTTCCCTGAGTGTTACCTTTGATAAACTCCGTTCTTTCACAGGAAGAATTCCCTGTGCTACTGTTGTTATAAATATTCATATACAAATAAGTATGATTACAATGAAAAATGATGCATAATTAAAATCAGAGCAGTATTAAAAACACATACTAAATAATACATAATGACATGATGGAAGTTAATACTGACAAAAGGTCATTTTGGGTTTTAGGAGCTCCGAAATGCTCACAGTGAACAGCTCATGGGAATCCGCCGGGAAGAGGAGATGGAAATGTCTGATGATGACAGTGGTGACAATCCCAGTAAAAAGCTGAGAGTAGATGATTCAGGTAAAGCCAAATCCCTCTATAATGTCAAGTATATACAACTGTTTTTTTTTTAAAAGCAAACAAAAACTTACATATGAGAAGTGACTTATTAATAGCTGTTTGTATAAGACAGTATCTTATTTTAAACCCTCATAAGTTATTTGAATGATGCAAGCTGTCTCTAGGAGGTGTCTGTCACCTGCTATGACCTATAATGATGAAATTTCTCTCAGTTCCGCCCTTGGCTGGAAGCATTATGTTTCTTTAGCACGCGCTCTGCAGTCTTGCATAACAGTCTTTCATTCCATGGTTGTAACAATGTCTTATTATGAGACCAGTTGAAGTTACATTTTGGTCAGTATTCTCTAAGTCTTACCTTTCTTTTCAACAAATACGTAGTAATATATAAGCTCTCTAACAAACACGGTATACCATTTTAACTGTGTGTTTTGTGGAATTAACTTTTAAGAGTACATATTTCACAATATGGTACTGCATACTGCATTAATTTGACTCTCGTTAGATGGCTATCATGAAAGAAAGAACAAGGGTGCTTGTAATATGTGGAAAGAAAAGCAACTTTTTTGGCCGCCTACAAATACTCTGCTATCCAAGGGTGGACACTCCAAGAGGTGGCTCAGAAGCTGCCTGAATTACTGACTTGTAGTATGACCTGGATGGACCCTTTGCTTGATTTCTTGACATTGGCTAATAAAGTTGTGAGTAAAGGGTTTGCCTGTCTGGACACTCATCTTCAGAAAGAAAATTTACAGAGGCTGAGGCCAAAGCATGACTGGGAACTACCAGCCAGCAGTGACCTTTAAGGAAGGTAAAGAAGGTGGGAGTAAAATGGAAAGAAACTGAGAGTCTCATGACGAGGATAATTTTAATCCAGGCCTTTGCATAGAGGCACCATATTAAGAAAGGAAAGAATTTCTTCCATTCAATGGTTTCAAGTCCTTGTATGCCTGCACAGAAGAGTGAATTCAAGCTTATGTAGACAGGAGCTCTTTGGCTTCTCCTGTGACAAGATGCTGTGTGAGGTTGAATGACTCCAGAAGTAAAGACCAAAGGAAGGAGTGTCATTCTAGCAAAGAAATTTTTACTACAGCATCTCTCTTGAGGGGAGATTTAATGTTTTTCCTGGAAGAAAAATGAAACAGTAAAACCTCTAAAGGGCAGCTTTAATTTTTGCTTGGCTAATTGTGTGGGTTTGAATTTTCTGGACATCATTAGCAAGTGTTTGGAGCTGAGACAGTGGGTCTCTGCAGACAAAGCACTGCTAGCAATCAGAGATTTTTATGAATGTCTAATCATTTTACCTTGACTCTGTCCACTCTTACGAAGTTATTAGAATTAACAACAGGAAGGTAGAGCCAGAAAAACCCACAGCCTGCACTCCAGAAGAGGAGTAATAATGTTTTGAATTGTCATACTTATCAGTTCAGCTAGGTTTAACATAAGCATGCTCAGGGCAGAGCTATGCTGGTCGTTCTTTTTGTAACATCACAAATAGGAAAGCGTCTTTGCTTTTCTTCCATGAAAAGGGACATTTTTATCAAATATTTCGATATCTGAGATTTCTACAGCATTCCATCCCAAACAACTTCAGTTTATTTGTATTGTTATAATGTGGGGACTTGAGTCCCCTCGGTGATAACAGTAGCAAATCCAGTAAGTACTGTGTTGCATACTAAATCAAAATTTAGTGATATGAATCCACTTGAGTACTTGTCCATCATTGTCCATTATACCATTCATCATCATCTTGATCTTAGTGGAGTTGATCCAGCCTGCTGCATACGTAGAGTCATCCAGTTCTAAAACTAATTTTATAGCTTTCTTCTTCCAACATTACACTCTCAACTAAAGCAAGTGGATTTGATTCTTCTGTCATTGACAATAGAGGGAACTTGGAGTTATGTCAAAAAAGTTATTGGGTATAAAACATTGGTAAATGAAAAGAAAGTGAGAGAAGGACTTTTTCATTTTTATGTACAGAGAAGTGATTCTTCCTTCTTTTAGCATTTTTTTAAAATTGCTATTTGTGTTAGCTGCCTTCTGTTTTTCTTTTTTTCTTTCTTTTTGAGTATGTCATGCCAGAACCACCTCTTTATCTCACTGGAGTGGCTATTTGTATTCACAGTAATCTCTGTTCTACAAAGAATGTTTCTTAAAGAATCTTTTATCACGTAGAAACAATTCTGCACAGTAAGAAAACATTAGCACTTTCTTTATTTTTAACCCTTTTTCTTAAAATGTTTGTCTGAATGTTTAACCATGGGAAGGGCAAGGCTTGAAGAACACAAAGAAGATATTGTGCCTCTTCAATTCAAGGACAGCATGCACACATAAAGGCTTAAAAGTCTAAATCCTGAAGTGGCTGAAGCAACGAGGTGTGATGAATTGGTTTGGATAGTTCCAGAGTTCTGGACTGCCTGTCCTGCCATCCCAACAATTTTCATGAGAAATTATTTTTCAGCCTGCCCTACTCGACAGTGGGAACAACACTCCTGGGAAGTTGCCATCCCCAAAGCTACAAATTACAAGCTTTAAGCCCAACCTTAATGATTCTATGATTCTACAAGAAGTGACAGAGATTTCTCCAGGTTCCAACACCTGTGTCAGGTCTTTTTTCACTGGTTCACCTAGTTAAATCACCCCTAGTACAAGAAGGTTCAATTAATTCAACAATTTAGAATGGGTCCTAAGACCTCATTCTACCTTGGTAAAGTGTAGTTTCAGCAGTCTCCCAATGTAATTTCTTCTGTTAACTCAAGCCTTTTTCGTTCAGAAATAACTCCACTTCTGAGAGCATCTAGATAGTATGGTGCTAAGTGTGTCACATTTCCTCACAGCTAGACTGGTTAGAACAAACAGTCTCCTGTAGGATATCTGAAAAGAAACCTATTCATCACCCTGAAAAAAAGAGCGTAGATTCCAGCCCCAACATTTGAAAACACAGTGTAACACATTTAAGCCCTGAGGCTGTGCAAAAGGACTTCAGTGCCTGAATGCTCATCCAGGCTTGCTGGACTTCAGGTTTCAGAGGAACGTTACATTTTGCTGAGGCCCTTGTACACAATAAGTTCTGGGGATTTGGGATAGATGATGAAAAAGCTGTTAGTAAGAATGGTTTGCATATTTTCTTCAAGTTGTGCAAGATACTAAGTCATGCAAGAGATCAAGTCGTGGTGCGTGTTAGAAATCCTCTAATAGCTGTTTGTTTGGGAAGATTTGGGCTTGCTACTTGCGACAATGCAGAACAGTTCCAGGGGGACTTGTTGCAAAGTGCTTTACTCTGTTCGAGATTCAAATCCTCTTCTTTCATCTGCCAATTGCTATTCTAGTTTATGAACCTGATTTACTGATATCAGTGACTCAGTGGCAGAGCTGGAATGAGAATGGGGACTGTCAGTCTACTGGACCTGTCTTCCACCGTCTTGTCCATGTTGCGGGTCTGGGGCACTGCCTCCTGCACAAAGACCTGCTCCTCCAGGTGTTTTACAGGTAATTCTCCCCAGGCTTAGTTAGTACCCTACTCTGTCATGTGCAAGCTGATTCTTCAAGGAAAAGGAAGGCATTGCTACCTGCTTGTTCTTTTAGACAGCATCTCAAACTGCTGCAAGGACCCCCTGAAGATCCCCCCAGGGAAACCAATAAGTTGGCTGAACTAGCATGCGTGCCTAGTTTATAGGAAATCCTCCTGGTTTCACAGACTAAAGGTCATTTGCATTACAGGGAAAGCTGGCAAAAGTCTGGCCTGCAACTGAGTGAATCTCAGCCGTGGGATCAGCTATTCCTTTAGAATGATGTTTTTTTCCCAAAATTCAGCCTTTAAACAGTGATTTTTCTGCAATGTGGATTTTGGAGTTTGAAAGGGACAAGAGGATTGCTGAAGTAAAGCTGGGAGATTGCTAAGAAAAAAATAATAATGATGATTGGCAACTCAGTTAATACATTTGAAAGTCAAGGTGCAGCTACTGAAGCATTAGCTCAGGGGAAAAAAAAGATTCAGCGCCAGAGTCTAGAGGATATATGGAAATCTTCAGAATGATCAGGATTTATGGATGCTTCGTCTCCCACCTGCTGGCACTGGGAGTAAGGATCCACATGTAAAAGCCTCCAAAGTAATTTTAAGAATTAGTGAAGTGAAGCTGCGTGTTATAGAAAAGAGCTGAAGTTTGGTTTATGCCTAGAAGGCACCTGTAATTTTACTTTAAGGGGAGGTGGGTTAATCTCTTCCTTTTGCAGTTCTCGGTGACGTGCCATTAATTCTAACAACTCCAACTTCAGTGAGAGACTGTGGCTGGCACCACGGAAAAGAAAGAAATGCACAGTGCTTGCAGAGGGACGCGGGAATTAAGACTTTTGACCGGGATCCCAGAGCTCTGGGCCAAATCCCAGCTCTGCTACATACCCCCTGCCTGGACTAACCAAGGAATTCGTGTTATCTCAGTTTCCTACTATCAGATGGAGGCAACGATGCTTCCTTTCATTCACCCACTGCCTGTCCTGTCCACGTGGATGATAAATGCCTCGGTATAGGGCTCTCTCCGGCTGAATGGACTTGCCATAGCCCACTCATTGGCCCCTGGAGCATTTCACCGCCATTGTATTACCTGTGATGAAGTAACTTAATAACATCTCGGGGGCTGCATGCAAATAATAAATTGCAAGTTATGTAGTGGAAGCCCAGTTTGAACACGTAAGTTTGGTGCTGCCTTCCAAGCCAGAACAGTTTAGGCCCCTATGGCAGGATTTTCAAACATACCTAAAGTAGGTACCAAACTTAAACATTACAGCTCCTTCTGCCTTGAACAGTAGCCTGGATCTTTAAGTGCTCTCCTGAGCTGATCTGTCCTATTTGCAGCATCAGCTAAGTCAGCTGCCATAGGAGGCAGGCTGAATAGCGGGCAGTCCCTCCCACAGAAGCGTGTAAGTCCGTGTGAAAGTCAGTATTTGAAAACCGCACCCCTGTGCACACAGCATAAAACAGGCTTTGTGATATTGTTAGTAAATCTGTCTTGAAAGTTGCAAGCCTGGCAAGCCTTCAAGGAAAGCCTGAAGCAACACCAAAGTGATCTGCGTGATGCTTATTCCTCTTTTCTCTGCAAGTCAATCCTCTTTTTGCGTTCTCTAAGGCTTGTGTGAATGCAAAGATGCACACGTGGAATGGAAACTGTGTTTTATAGCTGGATTAAACTGGTAGGAAAGCTTTATATAGCTTGCTACAACTTTGAATAGAAATTGCTGAACCCCAGCTGTGTGGAGCTGAGCTTTGCTCTTCCTTTTCTTCTGACTGGCCAAGTGTCAGAGGAGATCTCATGTCAGATCTTCCTCTTCCTTCTGATCCCAGGGATCTGATATTTCTCCCTTCCTTTCTTGTAAGTCTAGTCTTTTGTTTTTATGGGGGATTAAGTTTTAAACAAAAGTCTGACTTACTTTTCTGTCATTACCTCTCCATCCCATAGCTTTTCAGCATCAGATTTTGTGAAAGTGATGCTGATATTTAACAAGCCCATAATTTCCCCTTTTTCCTTTTAAACACTTGTTGATGAAGATAATGTAAAATAACAAACTGTATTTATTTAGAAATTAATAGGCTAGCATTGCTTTTTTCCTCAAATAAATTAATAACATTTCAAAGCCATCAGCAGCTGGTGTCATAATCAGCCCTGCAGTAATAAACATATAAAGGCATATGAAGAGGAAAATAAACCCTGTTAACAGAAGCTAGTAACCAGGTTTTATAAGCAATCTCGAAGAAAACGTATTTAAAATCTGAAGCTCTGAATTGTTGCTGTACTGACACGGTCCCCTCTCTGGCCAGAGAAGACAGCTGAACAACCCTTTTGAGCTCTCCAAGTGGAGTAACTTGAATGGAAATGCTCTGGACAGAGCAGACAATCAGCTTTGTTCCCAGGGACCATCAGGGATGATCACTAGAAAGCAGCACAAGATGATTACTCCCTCTACGCCAGGAAAAGTCTGCTCTAGTGTCTTTCACAGCATGCCAGTTCAGAGCTGTTATCATCAGGCAGACTCCAATTTTGTGCCTTAAAATGCATTCCACTTTTCCCACAGCTTTTACAAAAATAGGCTGAAATTCAGGAAGCATATAGGCGGGGGCCTAATTTTATGCCACTGGTTTTAAGTCCATTTGGCTCTAATAATGCTTCTTGTGCAGCTGAATTTAGCAGAAATGCCTTGATGAATCAGGGCTGAAGGTACTTGCCAAGGCTGTCTTCCCTGGGGAATAAAGACAACCTTGTCCTGTCCCAGGTACTGGGCCAGTTCTTCTGGATCATGCACAACACGTTGGCTTTGGGATGAAGGCCTGTGCTGGTCCTGTGGACACAGCAGTGAAGGGGTTAACCTAACTTTCAATTTTTAGAGGAAACAGACACTTCAAAGGCATTTTCCTAATATGGGTTTTAGGAGGCTGTCCCATTTACTACAAAACAAGTCTGTTGCGCTTTGATGCTTTTCAACTGCCAGAAATACTATTATCTAGATTACATTTTATCATGTTTTCTGGGTATTTCATACTGATAAGGTTTTATGCAGGATCATTACATATGAGAATAGATTTAATCCTGTTTTTAGTAAGCTTTAAGGACACTGAGGGATTATTTATGTAATAAGATGCAAAGTTGCTATGGAAAATGCTATAGCAACCTAACATCTTCACAAAACCAAGCAGCCACTTGTGACAGCAATCTAAATTTACATTTATTTTAGTGTCATTTTATTGACATTCT
Source organism: Aptenodytes patagonicus (assembly GCF_965638725.1). Taxonomy (NCBI): domain Eukaryota; kingdom Metazoa; phylum Chordata; class Aves; order Sphenisciformes; family Spheniscidae; genus Aptenodytes; species Aptenodytes patagonicus. The sequence goes on along the minus strand of NC_134949.1, from coordinate 193,805,626 downwards.
TAGTATCTCATTTTGACAGCATGTTAAAATATGTTTTGCGTTCATGCTAGAACAAAATTAACAGCATGTTGTTGGAATGAAGATGATGCTTATAATTTTTGGAGATAATTTTAGCACGTTTCATTTTGTGTAAATAGCATTAAAATAGTAGTGAAAAGAAGTTTGTGTGCATCCCCACTATTTGTAGTAGAGCAAACAATGCACATTGAAAGTAATGTTTTATAAGTCAGTGAAAGCTAAACTGTTTTTATTTGCTTTATATCTGAATGAAAATATTTTTAAGAAAGAAATAATTCTGTTATTAGAATTTATTTCAAATCCTATATCTTTTATTATAACTTTCCCAGTTCAGGATACAGGCTATAATTTTTCAATAGGTTTCATAAAGCAGGGCATCATTTCTGAATATGTAGACTTGCAGATTGATAGGGAATTCCCCTGTTTAAATGGGACTTTTCTAAAATGTAGGATAACAGTACACATTGCCCCTTAGGAGGTTAAATAAAAAGGGAAAGAAAAAACAAACACAAAGCAACAAAACAGTCTGAACTGTGCTCATTGCAGTTAATAATGAAACTCGCGTTGACTTCAATGGGAGCAGAAGCAAGCTCTATATATTGATTTTCTCCATCCCCCTCCATTAAGAATCCTGAAGTGCAGCTGTAACATTGTTGAAGTGGGATGTTGGCAGCAAAATCAATAAAAGGCAATATTAGAACATATGCTGTTTTCAGCTTCCTCACAATCTGATATAACTGGTATTAGCATTCTTCTCCAAATTACACTTCATGCTTTCTATAAAGTGACCTTCCTTATAGTGCCCTCTCCAGTATAAAGCTTTTGAGCTCTTACTCTCATATTTAGCCTTCAAGAGAATGAGCCTTATTTATAACGGTGAAGACAGTTGATTCTGAACAGAGCATAAAGAACAGATACCTTCAAAAGTGGCTTCAGCCTAAACCCTATTTCTGACCTCCAATGAAAGTTCATTTCTATTATTGTTTAAACTAAGCTCTTGGTTTTAGGTTTTCTTAATTATGCTGCCCTTCATGCCCTGTTGCTTTTAGAAACCCTTTTCACCCCAGCACGTTAGAGAACCTTGCAGATAGTGCTTGAGGTGGAGAATTAGGTACCTTCTTATCCACCATTAAATCCAAGAAACATCAGCCATTGCTAAAGTGTCAGAGGAGATAATGATCAGAAAGCAGAGTCTTTTCCAATGTCAGTGTAAGCTTCTAAATTCATAATTGCAGGTTTGGGGAGCATCCTTACATCATGAGACATGCAAGGCTGGCTGAAGTTTCCAAAACATTAAAAGCTTCCTTTTCAAAGCATGCAGCTTCTCGTTCCTTGTGTGTCTGGCAATCTGTGATGTGGTTGCATGCCAGGAGTTAAAAACACACCCAGCAGAGCTGATGCTTGAAGCTGGATGGCCACAGAAACTCCCAAAACTACTACTAGTTAGTGATGCTGGTTTACTTTGGTGGATGAATCTTAGATTCAGAGGAGTTTCATGATGTCCTGCTCTTTGGTTTTGGCTTAAAGACCTCGTCAAGAAAATAAGCTTCTTACTAATGACACATATCCATAGTATAGCATTTTTCTGACCAATATATTGAAGGATTTAGTTCATAAAGTTGAAAGCCAAGTGGATTCAAAGCTGCTTGGAGGCGAGTGATCTTCTTTTAAGTCTTATTTGGTTTTAGATTAATGGTAGAGAGAAGAGAAAACAAAGAACAGTCCTCTAGGATGTGAAATGACAGACTGAAGAACTAGATACCGTACCAAAACGATACCATTTTATTCCACTTCTCCACTAATACCAGCATGTGACTCCTTGAACATCAGCATACAGAACTCTAAAGGAGGAAAATTTGTTTCTTCTGTGTTAAAAGAAAGGTGGTTTGTTTTGTTGCCTTTTTTTTTTTTAATTAGGAGTTCTAATTGCCTTTTTTTTTTTTGCCTTTCAATGGGCAAAATAGTTTGCAACCTTTTTGTTTATTTATTCAGCCCTCCCCATATTTGATGCATAGCAAGTTTCATCAGGTGCAAGAACTGTGCCAAGCATGTCTTTACAGCACTTGTATCCAGTGATTGCTGAGCTGCTTCTACAATTGCCAAGTGCCCCCCTCACATGTCAACCAGGGATCTCTGAAGAGATTTGGGTGGTTGCTAGTCCACAACACCAGTTTCTTCGTTGCTTCTTTGTCATGTGTCAGATATAGACTGTCTTCCCTCTTAAATTTTTCTGAGCTCTGAAGACAAGTGAGCACTTTTAACAGTCGAGGAAGAACACGATAAAAAGCAATAGCTCTCCCCATGTTGTTCTATTATCAGATAGTCATCTGTCTCATCAAGTTTTGTTGATAGGTTTTGAGATGCCTGCGCTGTTAGACCTTGATCCCACAAGCTACTGCCTGCTGCTTGGAGTGTTTGCACTCACCTTCTGCTCAACACCCACAGATACAAAGTCCTAAGCAGTAGCTTACCCAGAAAGTCTGGTACAAAGAGTATTTCACAGTTATCTCTTCAAAGTTACACACTTTTTGCAAATTTCAATAAATTGTTTCTGAAAGGACTGGAAGTACCACTAAGCTCTGTAGAACCCTGTCATATGCAAGTTTGCAACACATTTTATTTTTCACTAGCTGAGAAAATACCGACTAAACATGTTAAATTGTGGAGAAGCACAGTGGCATCTATTTGCAGATACTGAACAAGCTGAAGGCAGGATGGAGGGGAGAAAAGGAGGTTTTGGCTTGCAGATACAGCTCTTCTGGACACCCTTCCATTCACATAAGGGATAAATGGCTCAAGAAATGCTGTCTCTGAATGTTAGAGTCAGGAAACCACAAGCTTCATGTGATCATTTGCTTATGCCTTCTAAAGGGGTAAAAACATATTCCCATATTTAAGATCCATTTTTATCTAAGGCCAAAGTAACTGAGCAAGTATTTCAGTATTATGCACAATTTTAGAAGAAAAACTAGCTCAGCCTTCCAATGCAGTACAAGGTCAGAGAGATAACTGGATAAATGCTCTCCTGCAATTTAAGGTGCAATAGAATTTTGTACAAAGGTGGTTTATCCTCACATTTATAGAAAGCACTTTACGTTTACGAACAAAATTTGCCTATTATGTATCAGAACAATTCAAAACACAACAGTCACTTAAAACACTCGGATCAGCCCTTTCTTCCCTAATGAATGTGACAAATTGAGGAATTCACATGCACACTGTCAAGTTTGTTTCCAAGTAACAATGACAGTTTCTTCATATTTATAAGCCCTACAGATTATTTTTTTCAAGTTGTCACAGTGGTGCTGGGCCTGAGTGCAATTCCTAGTTCGAATGCCAACAGCAGCAATGCAGCCATGCATGTTATAAATGCTGGTGTTTCTTGTTTAAGTCTGAATAAAAATACAACAATTAGTTTGACTCCTAAGACGTAACCATCAGTAACCCACCTATACAGAGGTTTACCTATATACAATAATGTTTGAATATCCTAAGTAATTTATGTATCACATGTACACACATACATACAATCCATTTATGCAATACACATAAGATTAACACAGTATATACGAAACACTGAGCATTCATCAGCATCTCTTGTGCTATGCACAGTTCAAATGTCTGTACCCTCAGTTGCAAAGCACCATTAATACAAGCAGCGTTTTCCATTACTGGTGTGGGAGAGGGTCGTCAATGCCACTTGGCATCTCCCCAGTAACCAGCGCTTTTCTTACTTGAGTGAACATACTCCTTCCCCCCCGAGACTAAAATCTCCTCTGTTCGTTTTTAGTGTTACAGGAATACAGTCATTTTTTTAATATCATTGATTAGGGGAAAAAGTCACTCCTTTGCTGGCATCTTTAAAGCACAGTCTCTGTAAAAGTGTTGTAACAGTTCTATTTCTCAATTAGGAAAAAAAGCAGAACTTCTAAAAGAGATTCGGTACTTGATTAATTATATTTAACTGAGGTAGCAGTTATTGGTAAACATAAAGTATCTGAAAAATTCACTTCATCACAAACCAAATACTCTAATAAGCAGTGAAATGGAGTGATTTTTACTGAATTTTGAAAATATCTGAGAACTGCTACTATTTTTGATCAAAGTTATACCCCTACATTTTCTTATGATGGCTTGCTTCCTATGTCGCTAGCTCAAGAGGAGAACCAAGCAAGAAAGGCAACGCAACAACCAACCCAACTAACAGTCCACCTATCACAGTTGTCTGTGCAGAGCCAATTCTTCCCTCTCCTGTCTCCCCTTATGCATATGCCAAGTCCGTCGGGCTTGGTACATATCATGGGTGGCGGTAGAAGAAATGCAACCCAAAAAGGAGAGGAAAAAAGGGCCCTTTGCTTTAAAGAGGTGACCTGGAGAAAATGGTCTCAACGGGGCAGATTAACTATCAACTGTCAAAATATCACTTACGAGCTATGTAGATTCCTGTTCTCCAAAGAGATGCTGTCAGGTAAAATAGACCTAAAATGTGACAGGCTTTGATATTATTGTAACAAAGTGGTCTCTTCCAAATTCTAAATATGCATTTCAGTAATGTGATGTGACATCTTTGTAGGAAAAGTCCAAAACACTTAATGCTGTGATTTACCTGGGACAAAACTGGGTAAGAGGGGACTGGAGAATGTACGGCAAAATAAGTATGAGTGAGGGAAGAGAGAAACATCTGGAAATGTCAGGCAAGTGGAATTACAAATGAACAAAGAGATGGACTTGTGTTTGGAGCTGAAGAGAACCAGTACAGAGGTAAAAGAAAGGAAAGTATGAAAAGAGGGGTAGAAAGATCGGCTTAAAGTGGGAGATTAGCCTTCTGTCTTTTGAGCCCTTTAGAGAAAGTTGGTTCACTGTTCAAGTGGATTTTCTGCAGCCATGAGGTCTAGATAAATGATCCCAAACTGAGCTCCTGAGCCAATGATCACTTGTAAGACTGTAGTAAGTAATCTGCATCTTATTCCTAGGACTGGCTAAAACAGTGAGATTAAATTGCCTTGTTAGTGTTTTTAATTAAAAGTCAAAGTTTGTGAGAGCATGCTGAAATACAGAGAGCTGGTACTGATCCACAGTCTAGAAAGTTTGGAAGCCACTAGTGCAGAAACTTAAAGCAGAGGTTTTCAGTTAATGATCTCTCTAGGGCTTTAAATAAAATGTCAGATATCGTGAGACTCATCATAACACCACAGGAGTTGGCAGCACTGCTCTCCGGGGCGTTCTTAGTCCACTGCAGAGCCAGCATTTGCATGCTACTTTTTGTTACCAGGCCCAGCTGGACTGTAATCTGCCCTCTCTTTCCCTATACCTTCTTTGCTATTTGCAAAGAGATATGCTTCATTACACAAGAAATAATAAGCCTTCATAAATTACTGGTGAGCCACATGTGTAGTAAACCTAGGAAAGAACAGTGCTATTGCTGAAGTCTGCTAAGCAGGAAGAAGTTTTGTAAACTGAGAAAATCTCTCTTCAGAGAAATGCTTTGGTTTCTGAAATGTTACAGCTGTCTGTACTGGATGGGATGGATAAAATTGCAGTTAAATGATGGTGCAACTTTTCTTTTTTCTTTCTTTCTTTTTTTTTTTTTTTCCTTCTTTTTTTTGGCAGCATCCTTCCATTTACTAATTGTTCGCCAGCAAGTTTTATGTGAATAGGAAGCCTGAAAATAATCCTCATGAGTATTTAATTTGAACATCTGGTATCATCATGAACGTAACTGGTATAATGAGCTTCTCTGCATTGACCATAGGCTGCATGGTGAGGAAAGGACTTTGAAGCAACTGTACCTGAATAAATCAGGTTTTGTAAAAGAGTAAATCTCCCTCCCAGTGTGCAGGCCCTAACTTCCACTAACATTAATGACAATAACCCCTCCTCATATAGGATAATTAGTGCCCTTAGAGTTTAAATTTGCAGGTACTGAGACATTCAAATGAAGTGTGTCTAACATGAAAAAAAAATGTGGAAATTGCTTCACTGTTTGGTTACATTATGTCTGAAGGGGGAAAGAAAAAACTGTTTGTGGCTAGGTTAGCTTGTAATTGCCCCAAATTATTTATTTTTATACCATTCTAATTCTGTTTTCAGAGTTTATTCAGGCTAGTTACCTAGCTTGTTTCAGGATTTTTTTTAAAAAAGCCAAATGAGTCTATTTTTGTGGAAACATGGGAGAACAATGGAAAAGGCATTTATTAAAGAATGCAGTATAGGAATAATGTTGCTTTTATCTGCTAATATCAGATGTATTTCTATGCACGTCATTGACATCCAAGCACTATTTATGCTGGTGATCAGGTATTTAGTAACTGTCCATAAAGAAAAGAAAGTGTCCTCTAGGAACTCAAGGCAATGGACCAAAACCACTTTAGATATCAGAGGACTCAGGAGCCTGACATTGTTGTAAAGTGGGCTGAGAAGATGCCTTAAAGCGATCAAGGTGTAGCTTAGTCTTACTCTTCCAGAAAGCTTCTTGGAGATACCATCAAAGCGTTGCTTTCCCAAATGCCTTTGAGCTGTGCACAGAGCATGTGTAACTAAAACTTGTTCTCAGAGCTCAGTTTCTATGGTAGGGTTTACAAAAGTCAGGTGTGAGACAAGTGGATCTATACCTGGGCAGTTATAGATAATAATGGCCTCAACTCATTCTGCCAGGAGCTGACAACTACTGGAGAATACAGAGAGAGGGTCAGCTTTGACAGTTCACGGTGGAGACATAGGTTAACACTTCTCTAGTTGCTCAGTGTGTGTCCCCACTTCAGATGCCATCCAGCTTTCCGTCTGCAACGAGGGCCATGCCTTCCTTCCCACCACCTCGCAAACGCGACCTTCCCACCCACCTCAAGACATGGGTCACTCACTGTCATCACCTCACACACCCCCTGCCACTGAGTGACCACGATGGGATCCTCAGACTGTAGCACAAAGTTTAATTTCCTGTGGGCTGAAGCACTAAGTAGAGCCTTATAGGGTAAAAATGAATGAGGCTCCAGTGGTCCCATCTAGTCTATGAAACTGAAAGTTTTTTCCTTCAAGGCAGCCCCAGTCTCAGCTTCGCCCTTTCCTGACACATGTCAGCATGCACGCACCAGTGTATCCTCTTACAATTTTGCATTCAACGTGAAACTGGGCCCATTACTCACTTTTGAACTCTTCCTCCTTATATCCAGTAACTGTTAAAAATGCCGCCGCGTTTCCTGTGCCACCACCAGCAGTCCTGCCACACTTCCTCTTCTCTTCCTTCACATGTTGAACTCAGGTCCAAAATCTTCTTTTGTTCCACCTAGCTCTTCCTGGAATCTGACCTCTGCCTTTATTCTGTCAAAATTCATACCCAAACCTTGTGACCTCATGTTTGAATTCCAGGAGTTCCTTTTCTTTGGTCCTCACTTGAACCCTTTCTCAAGATAACACACAACATATCTCCTAAGACCATCCACACTATACTTCTGCTAAGACCATCTTCCTCACAAATAACAAAGGCCATTGTTGTATAACTTAGCCTGTCTTCTACAGCATCAAGACATAGCTCATGCCCTTCCAGATCCTCCAGAAACATTTTTACTTGCTGATTTTCCCTTGGTTGTACTGCTTCACAGTTCACCTATTTGAAAAACAAGCAAGCTAGCTAGAGGCGAAGGATAACTTCTATTGTTTGTATTTATAGTTGTGAACTTTGTGTCCTTATTTCTCTCCTCTCACATTTGTTCAGTCCCTCTAGCTGAAAACTCTTTGAAGAAGTAGCTGTCTTGCAAGATGGCTTTTCTTGACATTGTAAAATGCTCTGCAATAGGAGTGATGCAAAAAATTACCATAGTAACAGCCATCATTTTGACAGTTTTTGATGCTTTTCTTGTTGCTGTTATCAAAAGGAGCATTATATCATTTAAAACCTTATTTTCAAATCAGGAAATTAGGATAATGGCATTAGTAGAACTCGGATGACAGGAAGGTTTGGGAATATGCTCTTCATCTGTTTTCATCCACATCACTGTATCGATATATTGGATAAAGTTCCAAACCCCTGAGAAATTCTGCTGAAGAGGTTAGACCAGAAGTCTGAAGACAGACAAATGTCGTGGTTTAACCCAGCAGGCAGCTAAGCACCACACAGCCACTCGCTCAGTCCTTCCTGGTGGAATGGGGGAGAGAATCAGAAGAATAAAAGTAAGAAAACTCGTGGGTTGAGATAAAGACAGTTTAATAGGTAAAGCAAAAGCCGCACACGCAAGCAAAGCAAAACAAGGAATTCATTCACTGCTTCCCATCAGCAGGCAGGTGTTCAGCCATCTCCAGGAAAGCAGGGCTCCATCATACAGAACGGTTACTTGGGAAGACAAACGCCATCACTCCGAACATCCCCCCCTTTCCTTCTTCTTCCCCCAGCTTTATATGCTGAGCATGATGTCATATGGTGTGGAATATCCCTTTGGTCAGTTGGGGTCAGCTGTCCCAGCCGTGTCCCCTCCCAGTTTCTTGTGTACCCCCAGCCTACTCGCTGGTGGGGTGGTGTGAGAAGCAGAAAAGGCCTTGACTCTGTGTAAGCACTGCTCAGCAGGAACGAAAACATCCCTGTGTTATCAACACTGTTTCCAGCACAAATCCAAAACATAGCCCCATACTAGCTACTATGAAGAAAATCAACTCTACCCCAGCCAAAACCAGCACAACAAATAAGCACAGAAGTTTTCAGTTTTATGATCTATTTCTATACAAGTATAGAAGAATCTAGAAAAAAAATCTATATAAAAAGTTCTTCTAGGAGGACCTAAGAGAAGTCTATGCTCTTGAATTTACAAGAGGGTTTTCTGTTGTTGTTGTTAGTGTTTTCTCATTTGTTTTTCAGTTACTACTTCCAGATTGCCTCAGACTCTTGAGATAAGCTACTGCCTTTGCATTTCCACTCAGAGTGTCCCCAGTATGCGAATCAGTAGTCTGCCATTAATGTTAACTGTGATGTTATTAGGGCATCATCTAATGAGAAATGCACAGCCCAGTTGTGCATTAATAGCACTGGTAGAAAATTCGGAATTCTCCCAAATTTCCTCAATAAATAGATACATTCAGAGATGTGGGGCATTCACTTTATTTCCTGGCCACTGTGACATGATGTGAGTCATAAAATACTACAATTACCCTGTATCACCTGTGAACACTTACTCTGTGTTGGCTCCAGTGGGCATTATTATGCATTACGTTAAATGTAATCACAGAGTATCAGCTAAAAGTAAAAGGTACAGATCAGTACTACTCGTAAAGAAAGCACGCTTCTAACTATCCGAGAGAGGCCCTAGAAAAAGAAATTGTTTGTTTCTTCTGAGACATCAGTCAATGAGTATAGCCTTAGATTTCAGTGGATTTCTGATCAGCCAGTCACTTCTTGTTCTAAAAAGAGTGTCTTTTTGCTTTGGGTCTAGCCTGGGTCCACTACATGGAGTCTATCTTGCCACTGGGGCTGTTGCCGAATTGTATATAGCACTTCTGCCTCAGCACAAGGAACTCACACTAACCTCTGAGATGTCCTCAAAATATCGATGGGAAGGTTTCCCCCACTTACATATGTCTAACCTTCCTCCAGCCGTTTCTCTGAGACTGGCAGGTAATCATTTTGCATCCCTCAGTGAAAATGCTGTAAAGCGTATATTGAGCTGGTTTCCAGCTGTGTTTGTTTAGGTAGGAATATTTTCTTCTGCTTGCAGCACGGGCAACTATTTGAGATTCTTGCTGGAGTTTTCTTTTGTTCTACCTTCTGTGTATATAGTTCTTCTGTAAATGCTCCCAGAATTCATTGTCTTTTTATCCTAAGATGTTTTTTAGCATGTCTCACCGAGGGATTCTGTAGATAAGTATCTGAACTACCCAACTTAAAATGGCATGAGAAGTTGCATTGAGATGAGCAAACTTTTTTTTTCCAACAAAAAAAATATTCATTAGCTTTGTCAATTAGGTCACAGCAAAAATTTCTGTAAAAATTTGAAAAATATTTGTTTTAAAATGCAGATTCGCTTTCCCCAAAAATTCTCCTCTGATTTTAATTTAGTATTCATTGAAGTGCCTTTTTAATATAATATATAATATAATTATGTATAATTATTATAAATGAAATATAATTAAAAATTAAATTTTAATTCATTGTATATATAATAGATATTTTGTTTGGAATCAAAAGAGACATTGGTCTGAATCCAGAATCCAGTTCACTAAAATATAAATATCTTAAAATTATAGTATGTTAGGTCAACATAAGGATGTTTCTGATTTTGTTTAAAACAGTTACCCAGTGCTGAATGAGCTGGAGCCCCTGGGGTCCACCAGATGTCTGACGTTCTCCTTTTCTGCTAACCACTCTGTCCACACGTTAGGAACCGACTATTTGTAGCTTTAAATTAAATAGCAAAAGAACTACGTGTATTTAATGCCATATCGTTTGTGGACTCTTATCTATAATTAATTCATTTAAAAGCTTGTGACAATTTAGTATTCTGTTGCACTGCTTCTGTATGTGTTGCATCCTCCTTATTTAAGGACATATTTCTACCTTGGACTCCGTCTTTAATTGCTTACTATGAATGGCTGGGAAGATCACCAGAGCATATGATAATGTTGATAAGAAATTGTACACCTCTGGGAATCCTGCCTAATATCACAAACTTATCTCTGCTGTATTCTTATTCTCTCACTTTAGGTTGTTTGGGATATTTCCATTTTGTCTTAGAATAGATTGTAACCTCTTCCAAATACAGCCTTCGTCTTCCAGTGTCTGCAATCTAGAATAATGGGGCACCCATCCTTGGATGGGACTTCTTGATAGTACTGTAATGTAATTTTTGTCATATACGTTTTAATACAGTATACTAAAAATAATTTTAAAATAATAAAATAAAATAATAAAATAATTCAGAGGTGCAACTCTGAATTTTTTAGCAGTGAAAAAGCTGTATTGTATTTCTAAAGGGAAAATGGGTGGTTACCTTCACTGCTCACATAGAATGTGACTTGCTTCATTTGGATGAGTTATTTTTCAACTAAATTGAAATTTAGTTCCATTCCCCCTAATTTGCTGCCCCTGTAGCAGACTTCTCGTGCTGTCCCTAGGCCCACGCAATAGCCTGAACTCACCCAGGAGGACAAAAGGAGAAGGAGATCTCCAACTGGGCTGTAGTGTGACCCAGAAAAATACACGACAGCAGCTTTTCCAGGCAGGGCAGCCTGAACCTCGGCTGAATTTGGGTCCTAACCCACATTTCAGTGGGGACGGTGATTAACAAGTACGTAGGCCTTACGCCCTCCACTTATACAGCAGCTCTCAGAAGTTTTTTAAGAGCTGGATTAGGTGATGGACAGCAGATGAATTACTGCTCCCAAGCCACCATAAAAACTTGAGTATGCCCATGATGGTCTCTTTTCGTGCTCTCAGAGAGCAGAAGAATAGGCAGTTTCTGTCTGGAATTGAGTATTGCTTTTTTTTTTTTTTTAATTTAGGGAGAGTTTAATTGGTATGAGTAAGAGAATACAAATGACAGAGACTTTACCAAGGCCTCCAGTGACAGGACAAGGGACAATGACTTTAAACTGAAAGAGGGTAGGTTTAGATTGGACATAAGGAAGAAATTTTTTACCATGAGGGTGGTGAGACACTGGCACAGGTTGCCCACAGAAGTTGTGGATGCCCCATCATTGGAAGTGTTCAAGGCCACGTTGGGTGGAACTTTGAGCACCCTGATCTAGTGAAAGATGTCCCTGCCCGTGACAGGGAGGGTTGGACTAGATGATCTCTAAAGGCTCTTTCTAACCAAAACCATTTAATTTTGACTTGAGTTTTTCTTAGACTGAGGTTTTTATTTGCTTGGCCTTTTTTTTTTTTTTCTTTTAGCATAGCTTGTTGGCTCTTACAAAAAAAAAAGGATTTCATCCTCTTGTTTGCCCATTGGACTCATCATTGCAATTTCTTGAGGGTAAATTTTGTCATGGAAGGATGATTACATGCTTTTCAGAACAATTTAATTTGATGTAACAATACTGTAACTGTTGCTAAATCTTCCAGGGAGATTCTGTAGAATATCCAAATTAAGCACAATAACTAATCTGTGTCTGTATTTGAATTGTAGCTAACTGTACTTTATTTTGGATAATGCATTTGTACTATTTTAAAATTAGTAACAATTATCTGCGAAAAAGGTAGATTTGTCCTACCAAAGATAAAACATTTTTATTGGTAATGAAATACTGTGACATTCTATCTAAGTGCTGATATAATTTCACAAGCATGTTGAATCATGTTATCATGGGGAACAGGGGACTTTTTATCTGCGGAAGGTCTAGTCAAGAGAGGCCTAACATTAAATGGAGTTAATATACAATTTCCTATAATTTGGAGTTTAACCATATTGGTATTATAGGTGGGCAAGAAAGAATTCTGTGATACCAAGCCTGAAATCATTCAATCAGGAATGTAAATCAGTTATGTGCTTCAGTTACCAAATGTTGATAGAATTGGCTATGGTAGATTGTTGTTTTTTAATTACAGCTGCTCTGTAATGTTGTTATGTTACTAGGTTCCAAGAAGGAAAATAGTATAGTATGGTAGTTTGCTATGCCAAATGACCACAGCTACTGCCAAGTATAAATACTACCAGGGGCGGGTTCTTCTATAGGATGATAACCACATCCCCAAAGTAATGAATGCCATGCTTCCCTATATGTATTTATGTTCAGATAATTTATTTAAATAATGCTCCTAGTACATCCTTATAGCCTTCTGCCTTTTGCTACACAAATTTTAGCTTATATTGCAGACTGTGCAAGTCATTTGGCAAATGTAATTTCCATCCCTGCATACTAATCGATTTCTTCACAAACACCTGCTATCAGTTATGATAATAAAAATGCCATTCTAAATTGAAAAGGGGCCAAATGGAGCTTCCTAAGGAAATGACTTAAGTGTCTTTCAATGCCTTTAATGCAGTAATATTCTTGTAGTGCCAACACTTTTTTTGAGCATTTGCATTTTATATAATTTTACTCTATTACATCATTTTTCTGTCTAAATGGTTCCTCATAACCGTTGCTACGAAGTAGCTCATAGCGAGATTGGAGAGGAATTTCTGTGTTTCCTCTCTCAAGGGATAAAATCCAGCAACTTTACGTAGTCAAAATTCCTTAGCACAGATCTGATTGGAACATCTGGCTGCTACACTAGTATAATTATTAAGCGGTTCTATCATTTCCTATAACATCACTGGGAAAATGTTGTAAAGTTGGTGGGTGCTTTACCCTTGGACCGCATGCCAGTTTCTTCCTAAAATACAAGCCTAAATTTAGCAGCCAGATTGCAAGTAGCATTTGAATTATCCAGGGTCGCTTTATGGCTCCTTCTGTCCCAGGAAATAACTTCCCAGCAACAGTCTTTGCCAGAACCTAATCATTTTCAGCTCTGCTGGGTCTTGTCTCAGCTCCGAAACGTCTCACTGGCTTTCAGCTGTATTGTCATCTCCCCTGACAATGTCCTCTGCATTATTTGTAAGGAAACAATCCATTTTACTGATTTCTTCACATTTTCATTTTCTCTTAGCTCTAGCTGCCCAAGCGTATGCGCTAAAGGAAGAGAACGATAGTCTTCGATGGCAGCTGGATGCTTATAGGAATGAAGTGGAGCTCCTGAAACAGGAGAAAGGCCAGCTCTTTCGAACAGAAGAAAGCCTTACGAAGGACCAGCAGCTGCAGTTCCTGCAGCAGACGATGCAAGGCATGCAGCAGGTATTGCTATGGAAGAAAAGCACGGGTCATCTTTTTTAGGAAAGTGGTACCATGGGGCTGTGCTGAACTCAAGACTCTTAGCCATGAAGGCCCTGATTTCTTTTCAGAGTCAAAATCTTACGGATTTTAGAGGGGGGAAAGGGGAGGAGGAATTGGGGACATATTTAGGAATTCATAAACTGTAAACCCATCGATCACTCAAGGAAACTCCTTATGCATGTTCTATTTAGGAGTAAATTACTTCAGTACATCCCCTACTACTCTCCTCACTTAATCCAATTGGCCTTAATTCTGCACAAAAGTTCAAGAAAGTTTGCCCAGTGTAGCGTAGTCAGTGCTCTGTGGTGCCTTCGTTTGCATTCATCTGCACCTTTAGATGCATCTCCACTTCTCAGCTCTGTCTTTTTTCTGCTGACTCTTGTTTGAGGATGACTGAGACATCTCCAGCTTGTCCAGACTACCCTTCTGCTAACTTGCTAGTCAATAGCAACGCCAATGCTATCTCCTGAGCTTTATCATTTATGCTGACCCATGGATGTAACCTTTTCATTCAGGCAATTTTTTAAGTGGTTCAGTGCAGCAACAAAGCTTTTTCTCTGACACCAGTCAGACAGAAACTGCAATGTGTCCCTGCGGGGGCCATTCGGTTTATCTTATCCATTCTGCCTTATTTGTCAGCGTGCTCCTGATGTTATGCAGGGCAAGTCTTGGCAAGCACATCCAGACTGCTCCCACTGCTTCGTCTGACACGTCCATAACACATATGTGTCAATGGAACACAAAAGCAGCTCTCATTCAACATGCATGTGTATAACCCCTTTCCTGCCCAGGCACTTGTATTCAGCTGCTACGTGACAGAGCACAAGGGTGAGAGTGGCTCACCATGACACTGGATTGGGCTCCCATCTAGAATGGAGTTTCTTAAGATGTCACTGCAGAGGTTAATTTTGCCTCCTTCATCTGTGCCCTGAAGCAACGCGTGCAGTCCTCTATCACTCCTGATTATTAGATTCCAGAAGGGGACAAGCCGTACCCACTTCCAGATTGTACTAAGCTGTTTTTTAATGACAAAAACCAGGAGACATTCATTTACATAGGAGCTGCCTGCTTGGATTAGGAATTGCATGGATATCACGGTACCCGTCGAACCCAACAAGTCTGCAAATCCTGCCTAACACCAAATAACAGAGCACAAGACAAGCCTACGCGTGTGTTTATATGAACATAAACCCCTTTAAGCCTCAGAGTTTTACAAAATCAGGGTGATGTATAGTGGAATAATTCTGAACAAAATATTTGAAAAATAGAAAATAAGTCATTGATAATTCAGGAATAAAATCTTTCCCGAACTTAGGAATGAAGTCATTAATCAGAAATACTTGAGGTTTCAGGATACTTTAGATATGCTTGAGGTCTATTCACGGTCTTATCCTTATATGAATGGATACTTAAATATCACTGGCTTCATTAAATTTAACTGCATATATAAATATTGTGCTAAATTTCAGCCTGGTGCTAATTCTCCATTAAAATTAGTGAAAAGTGGGCACAAAATACTACTAAATCAAAATGCTAGAGCCCTAACGCTCATTTTGCATTATTATAATTTCCTACCTGGGGACTGGAAGAAGGATAATCAAGTCTGTACACTATAAATAGATTTCTATTGTAAATTCAAGCAAATGTTGATAATGCAAGTCAATAATAGAGAGCAACTTACTTATCTCTCTGTTCAGCTAGCAATGGACACTGTAGTCCCTATTCCTCTGAGAGTTTCTATGTTCGTGACAATTTTGCTGTGAGGTTCTGCATTTTTCTAGTTTGCCATCTCGGGGTCAGACCTACTAACTCCCAATGAGATATAATTAGAGATGGCCCAAGGAGCTGGAGAAGACAGTGCAGATAATCCAGTCTGACAATATGCTGAGGAGGGCAGCAACACAGAAGCACGTGAGGTGGAGTCCAGAATATTTGGTGGGAAATTATCAGTCAATTAAGCAGCTGGATGATGGCTTTGGATTTCAATGATTAGCCATAGTCATGACATCCCATAACCTTTGTGCTTTTCATGCAGTTCATGCATGAATATTTAGAAATAAACCTTTGATTTAGGTAGACTGTTTTATCTCAGCTTGGTTTTGTAAATGTTGAGATGACAACCTTAGCTGAAATCTGTCAGTATAGCAGGTGCTCAGCATCTATGGAAATCGGTCTCTCTATGAAATATTAAACATATAACCAGGACTTGAGCAGTAATAATTTAACAAGAAGACCTGTATTCCCTCTTATCCTTTTGTATATATTAAAATTAATTTCAGACAAGGTAAACTGAATGCCATGGAATTCCTGAACCCTGCATATATGTCAGCATTAAAAAAATGTATTCCTCCTCCTTCTTTCCTCTTCATTCTCCCCCGCTTTTTCATACACCTCTTCTTCTTCTAACTTTGAAAATGAGAGAACAAGTGATGTGAGCTGCAGCCTCAAAAGCAGATTTATCTGAGAAAAAGTGGATGCATTTTCAGAATCAAGAAATTTTTTTGTAAACAATGTTCTGGCATTTTTTGTTCCAAACAATAGCAAATAACACAACATCAATGTATTTTTCATGTACTTCTACCATCTGGATGTTTTTCAGGATTCCTTCCCACATTTGCAGGAGTGATGAAATGAGTGTTTATTTTGTCTTCCATCACTCCTACTGATCCAAAGTAGCATCAGCAAAATCACACAGATATTCGCTTATGAAGTATACCGTATGGGCAGTAGTAGCAACCTGCTTATTTATTGTGTCTAAAAAAGAAAATCCTTTGGACTAATGACATTGAACTTATGGGGGTTTTAGTCAACTTCCTCCATAAAATTGTGTCACAGTTTAATTTCATACCCACTGTGAGATCTCAAACAAATGGAAATAATGTCTTGTATCCATGGTAACAAATGAGATGCACTTTACCTGATTTTGAGATGGAAATTGAATTAACTTGTCACTGCTGCATAGGTGGTATTGCCTTCAATTTATTTCTATATGAGAACACACATACTAAGCAGATCCCTTTTCTAATGGCTCTGTTTTTCCAACAGTGTTTGGTATTCTCTGAGAAAGTCTGTGATCATAAGGAAGGGGATGTTTTAGTTGTAACTATTTTTACAATACTTCACAGCACAGCTGTAAGAATTTTTTAAACCTTGTCTCTTTGTCTGAAATGTTTTACCAGATACATGACTATAGGTAATGCAGAAAATATCACCTGGTGGTGTTGCTTAATGCTTGCCATTATAAGACTCAGTTTTCAGTGGGTATATAATTTCTCCAATTTTTATCCATTTGGGTTAGCATATTCCATGTGGAGTGGCAAGCAGAATTCTTTTGAAAAAATTCTCATCAAAATGTTTCAGCTATTCCAAGAACAACGCGTGAAATCTATGCTTTTCTTGTTTTTTGTCCACCAAAGAAAATTCTTGAGGAAATGCACTTGCCATCTTTATGCTTTGAAAGAAGGACTCAGAATTTGACAGTGAGTCTCTATTGAATTAATGATGTGGTTTCCATATCCTTTATAAAATCTGCCTGAAAGTGATAACGTTACAAGCCCTTGAAAAATGTCAGTTTGCCACATAGAAGATGTCACTCTTTAACACATATCCAAGTAAATTTTAGTTTTTTACTGGTCATCCGGGCACTGCACCTCCATAGCACAGCCATCAGTGCAATGTTTTACTCCTCAAGTTAGTCCTAAGTCTACAGAGCACACCTCCTTTAGCACGGCTCTCTGACTGAACAAGTTAGTTCCACCTTTTCATCAGGCTTAATTGGCCAAGGTATGGGGCCATGCTTGCATAGCCGTACTGATTCCTGAACTGGTTCATTTGCCAATAGACTGGTAATTCTGCACGGTGCTTCATTGCATCATGTAAATGTATGATAATGTTCTTTCCTCTCACAACTCCCTGAGCATGATAGGCTGAATTTAAGCTCCTGCAGGCAAGGGTGTCATCCAGAAATCCTCATTTAAACCATGCTTCCACCTATGTTTTCTCCAGGAAATGTACACAAGTGCCTACAGTTCTGCTATTGCAAATGCCGGGGTGTATTTGGGACATTCAAGAGGCACCTCATTGCCCCAGACCCCTAAAGAGACCGATTAATTAGCTGAGCTCGGGTTCATACTCCTAACACCCAGCGACAGCACAAGCTCCCCTTCGTTGGCTGTGATGCATTAAAGCCTAGCCGTGGGGTTATTGCATGAGCAGGGGATGCATGGGGGTGCCTCTTGTAAAATTCGTGCCTCTTGTAAATTTCCATCTCAAGATGGAAAGCAAGAACAATAGGAACAGCCGTGGGTGGTAGGCGTAGGACTGACATAAAGGCTGATACACTGCTGCAGGTGCCACCGATGCTGTTAGCTCAGGATGTCTCAGCAGGAGGCTGAACTTATTCTGGCCCTGTTGACGACCCACGTGGGTGTCACCGATGCACTGTGATGAAAGTCCTCTTTTGTCTTGTCTTCTTTTCTTCCCCAAACAGTATCAATTTCATTCAAATAGCAATGCAGATTGTGAACCTGAGCACTCAGAAGCCAGGAATTGCCAGAACTACCGCCTGTGTATTTTGTTTCGTATACCTCAGAGACCCTTCCCTGTTCAGTGCCGCAGACAGAGAGTGCACAGTTAATCATCGCCTATTCAATACCTTCCTGTCCTTGCTGTTCTATATGCAACATGAGGTCTTACTGCAAAGGCCACACTGCTCCTGACATTTCCTACCTACTGAGGACTAGCTTTTGCAGTTTACTAACCATTTAGCATGTAAAATAAATAGCACGTGCATCTGAGACTTACACACCTTATTTCAAAGGGCTCTGATAAATGCCAGATGACTAGCAGTCATTTCAGGCTTTCAGTGTTCATCCAGGGAAGGACAGTTTGGTCTGTGATATGCCTCACCTTGTGATTGGGAGGGTGAGAAGAGCCACTGGAGTGCATCGCAGCTCCCTCCTTACACCCACTGCTCCCTCAGAGGAGGATGGCCAGGGTACATATTTGGTAATGAGGACTGTGGGGTGCACACAGCTTCCACAGTATGGATGGTCACTAGGAGCCAGATTAGGACCCTTTTGTCTAAGTGAGATGACACAGGAGTCATTCTCAGCTTTTTAAGCAAGATCATACCTCTAATGTATAGTAACCATTCTGAGTAGAAAAAACAGAGGTAGCTAGCGTTGGCCTCACTGTGCTGCCTTTGAAATAAATTGGATTTCTACCATTCCCTGCCACTGGAGCAGAGCTAGTCCATTTTCAGATGTCCTCACTGAGCTAGCAGAATTTTTTTTCTGCAAGCAAAGATGGCATTGCTCAGGTTTTTCCTCTCCTATCCTATATGAAAAGTAGTTTTTTCTCGTACAAGTAATGGAAGAACTGACTATTCCCATGGTCCGCTCTCTTTCAGTGGGAGCAGGGAGGAAAAGCACGTTTCAGTCTAGCTAGTAGGACAGGGCATCATGAGACATTTTTTCCACATCACTCTTCTAACCAATCTGCCACCTATTAAAATCCAATAAGCCTCAGCTGGCATTTAGGTCTGCAGCTCTCAGATCCTTCACAGATGTTGCTAACTGTCACAGCCATTCCTTTCTCTCACATACAAGCTTTCTGAAATGTCAGAAGTCACAGACACATATGCTGTTGGCTGAAAATTGCTGGATCTGGTGCCACGTGAGTGCCATGAGCATTATAACAAACATTTACCTTTAAATATACAGGTTCTAGTAGCAGTTTAGCACTGAAATTAACAGCATTGTTGAATAGATGGAGCATGTTATGGCTATATTTATTAATCTAGCCTAAATGCAGAGGAGATTTGTAGTCTTTTTTTATCCACCTACCTTTTGCTCACCAAACATCTATTCAGCCTATAACCCACCCAATGTACTTACGCACAACTTTAAACTGATTCTTCTCCAAATATGGTATTAAAAAGAAGAGTAAATAAACGAAATAAAAAACATTACCCCTTGTATTTGCATTTTACCTGCTGAATAAACAGACCAGAATAATTTAGTTGGAAATGGTTTTTTTTATTACTACTCCTGCAGTATGAATTCCAGTTAAATCTTTCTGTTTTCCTATAAAAGTGGCACTGGAGTAGTAATGGCAATATTGATCAATACTGATAATTTTATAGGGAATGGATACAAAATAAGTTCGAGGGACTGGACCCAATGTCCAGGTGTTCACTTCCAGGCCTGTCTCTTCTTTTCTCACCCTATGGTTGATATTTGGAAACTGGTTAAGAAATATGCCTGCTCCCAGGACAGAGAGAAATGTTCCCATAAGTGTTATCTTTTTTCCCTTGTGCTTTTCAGGGCTCTGTACAATACTGTCCGTGTACAAACTTCCAGAAAATACTTACTTTTTCTGATTATATTTAAAAAAAGAGCAACTGGCAATTAAGTGCTAATTATTTACCAGATCTCAGACAAGCCAAATGGGTTCTCCTCTGTGTTTAACAACCTTTCCTTATTAAACTATTGAAAGTAGTGTTTAATTTCCCACTTCTGCCACCACCACTTCAACAATATTAGGGGAAGTGTAAATAAGGGCCCACTGATGCTTTAAGCACCGTATTCTCGATAGCTGTTCTAGTGGTAAGATGGT
This sequence comes from Aptenodytes patagonicus, assembly GCF_965638725.1. Taxonomy (NCBI): domain Eukaryota; kingdom Metazoa; phylum Chordata; class Aves; order Sphenisciformes; family Spheniscidae; genus Aptenodytes; species Aptenodytes patagonicus. The sequence continues at coordinate 193,785,196 of NC_134949.1, read as the reverse complement.
GGAGGGTAGCATCTTTATGCCTGCTACCACTGGTAAAGCTAAACTGAGGTTGGCAGCAAGAATAAACAGTTCGGAGAGAAATAATCGGGTGCACACATTTTATTTAAAATATGAAAGAAATAAACTAATATCTTCATTAACATGCTTGTGTAGTCTAGTGGTGGTGAAGGACAGATCTCATAAGTTTTACAGTCTGCTTCCACTACTAGGAATTGTGCTTCAATGGGAATTACACTGGGTAAATTGATTCTCTTCCCTAATGTCATTCTTCTAATTAAAATGTGTCAGGTCTTTTTATTCTCCTTCAAAATAAATAAAATATTTCTTCTTGAGTAGGAAATAAAAATTTAAAAGATCTAATTTGGTTTGTTGAGAAATAGCATGCTGTATCATGCTCATTTGCAGTCCCATGAAAGAAGAGATGGGATCATACAGTTCAAGTGCCATTGCCTGGTGAGGAGGTATCCACAATGGACAGGTAGAGGTGAAAGGTTGGAGAAGATGAGGTTGCGATAAATGGATGACCATGACTTCTTCTGACTGTGCATCATACCAGGTGCCGACTGGTAGGACAGATACGAGGGCAGAGGGAACATGGTGCTCATCTGGGATCAGCCCTCTTCCTTTGATCAGCATCAGAGCAAACTGTAAGCCCACCTGTCCACTCACCTATTGCCAGTAAAGTCAAGGGCTATGTAATATGCCAATCACCTCATTTAGTAAAGGTAGGAGGGAGCTTTACTGATGAGGTGCAATGGGCTTTGGTCAGACTTCTCGCCTCCACAGGCCACCATCAAAATCAAAGACCTTGTGTAATCTGCTGTGAAAGTCAGATCCCAGAGAGGGATCCCTGATGCTAGCGCTAAGTATCTATTAGTAAATTGAGAGAATTCTGCTTCTGAGGGGAGGGACTGATTCTGTAAGGTTACTAAGGACTTAGGTCTTTTCCTCATTTGCTGCAAAAGTCCATAGCTGACCGAAGAGAACTTGCCTGTCTTGAGGAGTAAGAGATATACTTAAAAATTACTTGGCAAAGGAAAGCTGTAGACTGGCTCTTAAGCCATTCATTGCACCATCCATGTTCTCCTTTCATCTCCTGTCCAACCCCTAACACTGCCTCTTGTATATGGTGTGGCTGAATTACTATGCCTCATAGAAACAAAATAAACTGAGCGCTAATTATCTGATATCTATTAAGTATTCTTTAGAATCATAGAAGAACTTAGGTCAGAAGGTACGTCTGGAGGTCATGTACACCATCCCTCTGCTCAAAGCAGGGGCAGCTCTGGAGTTGTCTCAGTTTTGCTCAGGACCTTGTCCAGCTATGTTCTCAGTACCTCCAAGGATGGAGAGTCCACAGCTTCCCTGAGCCCTTGTTCAAGTGGTGTGGAATATTTTCCTTACATGTAATAGAAATGTTCCTTGTTGAATATGTGTCTATTCACCCTCAGCCCTTATCCAAGAAAAGCCTGACTCCACCTTCTCTGTAACCTCCCTTTAGGTAGTTTCAGTGTGTCTGTGTCCATCTGTCTGTTTTCTCATTTAGCATATTTCTCGGGTTCAGTCCTGCCTGCTCCTACTCTGTGTGCTGTAAAGCTGTAGGACCTCTGCAGTCGATGTAATAGCAGGGGGAGGGGAGCATGGCAAACATCTTCCTAAGGAAGCAGCTGGACAGAGTTGTTCAGTAGTGCCACCATACGCATTCACCCATCAGGTGTGTGTCCAGCTCCCCGGCCCCCTCTGATGTGGTTAACCTGTGGAGCTAACATGTTCAGCATGGTCTTTGCCTCTGGCTAGAGAGCCAGGAAAACTCACTTTGCAGGTGGATGCCCAACAAGCAGGAGCTGGGCTGTTGATCCACGTGCAGCTCTTCACCAGCCCAGCGCAGGGAGGTCAGGGCTTGGAGTCTCTCATCATTGCAAACCCCATGATCCATCCAAATAACACCATCTGCGTAGTTCCTATGACACAGGCGGTCCCTGAGAGGTGGGAAGGATGAAAAACATTTCACTGTTATAATGTGTTTCTTTTTATTTCCTTAAAAAAATCCACAGTCATACTCTTTATTTTAATAATGCCTTGTCATACACTAGGACGGCATGTATGTTGCCCTTACTGCTGCAACATGGCTAACTTCCTTGAGGGCTCATTTCTAAAGCTTCTTTGACTTGTCTTTCACATTCTCCTGTTTCCTTGGTGATTTGTCTGGCCTCATCAGCATCTTGTTACTAATTTGCTCAGCTGGGAAGTCACTTTCTCATTATTCAAGCCTGCCATGTGCTGGCCATTTGTGATATGAAATCTTGTCTGTCTTACAAAAAGAGAAAAACACTCTTCCAGACAGTCCGTGGAAGTACAGGGAGAGGGATTTGTATTTTTATTTTGCAATTGGTTGTGTACCTGAGATTTCATTTTGATGCCTTATTTCTTTTCCTTCTACCTAAGGAGGATTCTGAAAAGAAATATTTACCATTCTTCCCCTCTGTATTTGTGAACAGCTGCTTCTAAGAATTTTGAAACACTTATTTTCCTTGCCAATTTTTGTCCTTTCCCATTTGGCAAACTCTAACTTCTTTTTCTTTCTATAAAATAAAGTTAGAAAAGACACAGCAAGGTTTTACTTGGGGAAAAAAAAAGAGAAAAAAAACTCAGAAATTGCTAGCATAAGTGAGCATTTTAATTTTTAGGTGAACCCTGCAGTCCTTTCAATGTCTGTAATTCCATACCTTTTAGATCTCTGATTCTAGTGTAGTTTAGGGGAAAGGGCTGCACTTTTGCACAAGTGAGAACTGCTTCCTGGGGTTACTGTTTAGTCTGCAAGCCTTAGTTTCATTGGGACTGAAAAAGGTAGCCTTGGTTGGGATACAGCCTTCCTATTTGAGGCACATAAGTTTTGCCTTCGTTTTAGGTGCCTAGTGAATCAGATCTCCCCATTTTAGGTAGTAAGGGGAGAGTAATATGCTGCCCCCAAACATTATGTGGATAGGAGAATTCAGTTTGCCTGAGTTCACTAGGTGTCTAAGATGTCCATTCAACTGAGTTGGCTCAGTTAGGCTGTGTAAGACCATCCTTCTTCGACTGATATACCCATTTCAGAAGAGTTTGCCACAGATCTTTTCTGGACACTCTGCAGCTACTCCAGAAATGGGAGAGAGAGTCTGTGCCTCCTCCCCGTGGCTGAACAGGCTGGGTTTGCTGAAACTACCTGCACAACCTGTGATCAAAGTCAGCGCTCCCACCTCAGAGCTATTCTTTTGTCTGCTCTTCTTTACTTACCTTTCTTTAAGGTCTTTATAACCTTTTCATACTTCGTTTCAAGCAGCTGTAGAGAAAACCATAACCGAAATAGCAGGGGCAGGACCATTCAGCAGTATAACTGCTAAACTTGTGGCAAATGCTGGTTTTCCTTTTTCATTATTCTGTCAGCCTTACAGTATCTTAAGTACAGCCTCAGGCCCAGTGGTCTCTTCTGATCTGCCTCTCTTTTCTTAGCATGCTAAGTTGATGGTTTCATGCTGGAAACCGTGCTTTCTTCTGAGACCCTTCTCCATCCCGCTAGGCTCGGTGTGTGACCGCACTTCTAGATATGTCCATAATTTATATTTAATTGTACACATGTAACACTGCCTTTTGGGGAGCAATGAAGAACTGTGGGCGGGGAGGAGGAGAGGAAAGAGGAGGAGTATTTTGTGGCTGCACAGTGGTACACAACAGCAAGCTACTACTTTCCCTTTAGGGCTTCTCGTACATTTCGAGGCACTGTGTGCTGTTCCGTTGTTAGCATTCTTGGCCACGCTGGCACCGCATTGTACACAGTCTGAGTAATTCAGCTGGCTTCAATAATGCCGTCTATATTTAATGTTTCAGAAGCTGCGAAGACTGGTTTAAGATGGTAATTTTCTGTCTGCACTTTTGAGATCTACGCAATATGGGTGGTACTGAACTGTCTCTGACAGATTCAGTGCTGGAAAAGGGAATGCGTGAAAAAAGCAAAATAAAACACACATACCCTTCCCCCCATATAAAGAAATTAGCTACCCGCTTATGTACAGGGAGGATTTGGTCCTCATGAATGAAGGAAGTTTAACGCTGGAGAGTGATATTTACCATTTCTATACAGAGCAGCTCCAGAGCTGCCACTGGAAACAAGCAATCTGTCTTGCACTTTTTTGTCTAAAACACATTGATTGATCTCTGGAGAGACAACCTGCAGGTTAATTCTTTCTCTTTTCCTGTCTCCTCTCTGGAAATGCCAGTAAGAGGATATCAGTGACATCTATCAGTCTTATCTGGACCTACTACACGGCTTAGGGTCAACCTGGCAGCCATGGTGACAAATGGTTTTGGTTGCACATAGACCAGCTGAGCTTCCAGACTGGTGCTGGTGGAGCTCTGGGCTGTGCAGGTGTCTCTCTCCAGGATCCTCAGAGCTGCGATAAGCACCGTGAGATGCTTTTCTGCTTCCTGACACTGGGATTTTGGCTCAGGGAAAAGACCCTTGCATAACTTGCAGGGGACCCTCAGAGACCCAAAGAATTGCACGCTGAGGACCATTGGAAGACAACAGAAGGATGAGCCAGGTATTTCCTGGCTGTGTAAGCAAGAAGTCACTCCTTTGCGTGAGGGAACTGGGGAACTGCTGTCTGAATGCCATGGCTGTGCCACAAAGTTGGGGACATCAGGGCTTAAAGGAAATGGCCAGAGAGGTGAGACAAGATTGAAGGAAGAGACACTTTGATAGCTGTGCTGGCAGTAGCTGTGAGACAAGCCACCAGGATATAACAGGTGGGAAGCGGGGTAGCAAATGCTGTGTGCGTGGGTGGGCACGGGGGGAAGCTCTGGCAGAAATGCTGGATGAGGTGGCAAAGTAGGAGGAACAGTATCAGACAGCACAAACATTAAAACCAAGAACGATTTTTTATTTTAATTGATTGTGGTGTATACTTGCAAGCAATCTGAAGGGAAGAAGAAATATCTATAGGATCAATTTTTAATAAGCACATTTATGTGAAAAACAAAATAATTTTGAATAATTAAATACCATCATCTTGGTGTCATTCATTACAATCTTTACGGAGAGGCTGTCTGTTAATAAGCAGGCATGACAGCAGTCCCTGTTATGAAACTTGGCTCATTCCTGCCAGTATAAGATCCTCTTCCCATTTGCTTCTAATTTTGCCAAAGATCACGTGTTTGTGCTGAAATTTTTCAGGGTGTCCGTCTGTCTTAGGCTGATTTTTTTTTTCAGTCAAAGCTATTTCTTCGTTTTCTAAAATGAGACTAGAAGGGAAAAATATGCTGTTTGGCAGGTATAACTGCCTTGTTACAACTTCCTGGTGGTGGCATCAAGCACTCAGGAAAAAGAAACCTCAGAACCTGACCCATGCAAAATGAGCAGGTTCTGCAGCTTTTAGAGATAACTATGAGGGAGAAAAAGAGAAAGAAGGTTAAACCCCCAGGGGATGGCTACAAGGTTTAAACAACTCTGACGTCTTTGGGGGTCGAATGGGAAGGTCCCAGTTCTGTGAAGGAAAAACCTTACGTGTGACTGGGAATATGGTACCTTAGTTATAGACACTCCATTTTCCACCCCCCTGAAAATAAGACCCATTTGCTGTCTTTGAAAATATGACCCTATGCACACACAGTAAGCACGCAGTAGTTGACAGTTTAACCGTTAAGACTGCTGGAAGGTTTTATCTCATATCAAGTTCTTTGCAGCTCATTCTGCAACCAGAATGCACACTCTCTTACCCCAGGGAAACTGAGCATGTTGGATGTTTTCCTGGGATTCCTGTTCCTGGCTGGTCCAGAGCCAAGTACAAAGATGCGAGCAGGGAGCGTCTCTCTCTCTCGTGCTCTCAGGAGTGTCTTCCACACCACTTCCTCCCATGCTCGGACAGTTTTGGATAAATTGCCTTAAACACAAAACAGAAAAAGTCAGGATCAAAGGAAAAGGGATATAATTAGACTAAATCACAGTGGGAGATCACAGTGGGAGATGTGAAAATAAAACAGCAGAAGTTTGTGAGCTGATCTGCGGTATGTAAAACTTGGCCATGGAGGAGCCATGGGGAGGGGGTGGGTAGGATGGGGAAGGAGATTTCGGTTCGGTGGAAGTGTAACAAGTTCAATCCATAAGTGAAACTTGGTTTCCCATTTGTAACAGTCATTCAGTAGTGAAAAGGCTTTTTAGGGGCAGAGATGGACTGAAAACTCACTTGGAGTCTTCCAGATGGGAGTTTATATTGTTCAGAAGCATGGGCTCTAGGGTTTCTCCCAGAAGCTGAAGTAAAATCTCTGAACCAGGATGAAGGTGCAGTCTGGATGGTGGTGATGTTCTCCTTGGATGTGCATGGCTATTCACTTTCTTCAGAGGCTGTGGAGCAAACAAGATCTCTTGTGAGGTCCTCCTCAGACTCCCTAGTACTTGCAGCACCGCACTGAGACAATGACGATAATCAAATCCCATGCTTCAAGGTTTCAGCTGATTGCCTGGAGAGGAAAAGAAGGACTTCCCTCCCCCAGTACATAATTGGCTAGATGCATTCATGGCTTTGTGTGGGGATCATTTCGTTCATTTTGGCTCCTCTCTTTGAATCATCAGCGGCTGTCCACACTGGTGAGACATAACTGCTCAGAGAAGACTCTGAGGTGGGGGGCAAAGAATCCTTTATCTTAACAACCCTTTCCATGTTCAGGTGTGTAAGGTCCAACAGGTTGCAGCCGGGAAGGAAAGGACATTTCACCAGCCCCTATTAGATGACACATCTGCTTACCAAACCTCAGGTGTCTCAGCTAGTGACCCTTGAAAAGGCTTATGCTATCTTTCTGGTGTCTTGTATGCTCTGCTTCTCTTCCAAGGATTGGAGTCCCTTCTTTCTAAATTGCAGACATCAGCTAGAGCTATCCTGGGTGAAGCTTAATGGTCTGTAATAACAGGAGGTTACATGAGGTGACAAATGGTCCTTTCTGGGCTAAAAAGTTATGAAATGTCTGGAAAGCTATAGCTGTGCTAAGGACCTGCATGGGTATCAGTGTGTGACATATGACAGTATACACAAATTCAGTGTATCTTCTGAAAGTGTAGGGAGTAGTACCCGACAGGCAAGATGAACACAGGCCTGAGGTGGCAATCCATCCCTGGTCAGGAAATGCCAAAGTAGAGCTTCCCACACAAAAGTTGGTTGGGCAAGAGCCTCAGTGGAACAGACTTTGTTATTTCATGTAAAATCTTGAGACTTGAAATGCTCTTGTGCTGTGGTAGAGTGAATACACATACCTGAATGTCTCTTGAAGGCTCCCAGGGAGCAGTGCAGGCTGCAAGATCCATCAAAAAGCTAACCCAGCTGGACTGCAGAGTGTGTGAGATATAACCAGACATATACCCACATGTATTTTTACTTCAGTGGCTGAATTAATCCATCATACTAGTGTTCACTTACAACAGAAATACACTACTAATAACTCCATCAGTCCCTGGAATGTCGTCTGTTTCCAAGCAGCTCTGAAAACAATACTGGCACCAAGTCCTTTGATGCCTGCAACTTCCAGTGCAGTGGAACAAGGCCAGGGGCTATTTCTAGGTTTGCTATCTGTAACTTACCAAGATGCTGAACACCTGCAACATCGGTTTGAGTCAGAGTTACCAGTCCTAAGCACAAGCATAAACTAAGCTTTAGATGCTTAGATACATGGTTAGATCAGTAACGCAAGTTAGTAAAGCAATTCCTTGTTCAAGTAGTCCCTAAAAAGGAGTGTGCTTACAAGCAATATGTTGCCCCAGCAAATCATAGTTTCCTTTCTTGATCACTAAGGGAAAGCACCATAAACTTTTTAATCCCATGTTTGTCTCCTCTTGCTCTTCATCAGTGTCTAACATTCATCATATCAATAAAAAATTATATAATCATTTCAGAATCAACTAAATCTACTGACCTGCTCTTGACAGTCACAATAAATCTATGCAGAACCTAAAGCTAGCCAAGACCAGGGGACGTGGGCTTTTAAAGATGTCCCTACATCCCAGAATTCTCTTCATAAAAATAGGTTTTGGTCATACCTTTTTGTTTTGACAGTTCAGATCAGCAGTCTTCCTGGCTGATATATTGATTGTAGGGTGTCAGTCTTCCTCATCTAATAAAATATCACAGCACAAGGGAAAAAAAGGAAAGCTTTTGTCTTCTTGGCAACTCAGTGTGAAAGCTTTCCAGAATATTGCTTTGCATAGAATTAAAATGGCTGTGGGCCAACGACTAATTATATTAAAGGGCTGTGCTTTTAAATTATTTATGTACCATAGTGTTTACCCTAGTATTATTAAAAACACCGCATATACTTCTACAAATAAGATTTTGGTTCAGATGAATGTGACAGTCACTCTGAGGGTGATATACTGTACCAGGAGTTTCTACTTTAATGTAACAAATGGCTTAACACACATTAACAGATGCATTACTCGTGGAGCACTGCTGCAGAAGGAGATGCAGATGAAAATAATTTACCTCTGGTCCAGTTACACACATCAGATTATGCAACAATAATAAATGTCGGACCAGACCGCAAAGCGTTGTTTCAAATGAGGATTTATCAAACTGAGGATTTAAAACCGCTTTGGATCCAGATGATGGTAACCAGAAACTTCTTTTCTTTGTGCAGCAATTGCTGAGCATACAGGAAGAATTAAATAACAAAAAATCCGAACTGGAGCAAGCCAAGGAAGAGCAAACACATACACAAGCGATGCTTAAAGTCCTGCAGGAACAGGTGAGTGTTTCTGGTGGGAGAAAAATGCTGGCTTAGGCATGCAAAGGGGACGGAGGACTCATGGCTTCACCTCCAAAATCCATAGGAGTCTGACCACAGAATATGCTGTGAGCAAGACATAACCTTTTGTGGCCTGTGTGTCTGCTCTGATTAGCATTTGTGAACACAGCTGAGGCTAACACAGTTTGAGAAAACAGAGTGAAAAGGGACCCTTATTTTCATACTGTCCAATATTGAATTTCATGTGGAGTAACATTTCCTCTTATGTTATTCTATATAGATATCAGTGATGTGTGTTTTCGCTCTGAATTAAAAAAAATGTTGAGAGAGTTAAATATACCTGAAACAAAACAGCTCTTTCTTTTAAGACTAGTATTAAAAAAAAGGAGCTTGGCATCTCCTGTGTTATTCATGCAGATATGAGTATACGAAGAACTTTATTATAATGGCATTAAAAAAGTAGTTATCAATGCACTTATTTAAGCAGTGAGAAGCAAACCTCTGTAAATCCGATTATCACACCTTCTTTGATATTAAGGTGTTCTATGACACTGAGAAGTATATTTGATAGTATTGTTTTATAAGCATGGTAAGATGGATAGTTACACAGCAAAAAGAAAATCTGGTGCTAAATCTGTAAATCTGGAGATGAAACAGTGCATTGTGTACAAGCACAGCGTGCACAAATACATGTTGTCTGTATAGACCACGTGGCTTGGACACACTGAAATTCCAAATCCCCACCTGTGCTGCACAGGCACAGTCTCTGCTTTGAGACCTTATTTTAATCCTTTCTATATAAACTTTGAGCTAAAATATTTAGTGACTTGGTTAAGTAAGTGCAGTTTAAAGACTGTGGGATCTGAATTGCTTAGATGGCAGAGATTCAAAATGGTGATGATTCTTATGTTCAAGATTTTTCAGCATGTATGTCTGAATATGTCTGCAGACAGATTTATACATTTAATGTACATATTGGGAAAAGTAAATTAGGCTTATTTCAGATTTTTTAAATGTCATTATGAAAGCTGTGACATTGTTCCACATCTAGCATTTGCCTTTGAACATATCTAGTGACAAATGTATTCTAGGAACTAATAATTTAGACTCTGGAAAAAAATAAAGCTTTTATGTTCAGATACATGTTCTTAGCACTTACAGTTACAAAGATAACCTTCTAAATGAGAGCTGATGCAAGACTGTGTTACACAAAACATCATGAGGAAGAATGGATTTGGTAATGACAAATCTTTATAAACACAGAATCCACCAGATCTCTTGAGTTAATTGCATCTCATTTACATTTTTACATGGCATTCAAGGTATAACGTTATAAAATACTCTAAAAAAAAAAAAGAAAGAATGAAATTTCATTAAGTTATTTTATATCTTGGTAGCAATTAAATGCTGCAAAAACATATAGGAAGATCTTACAATACTGCGCCCCAGTAGGGACCACCAGGGCAAGACTTTTGAATCTCTGCAGACTCCTACTAATTGCGAATCAAATGTGCGCTCATGCTAGGCAGACAGACGAAACAGTAGCTGGAAGAAAAGCAGGATGGATCTGCATTTCTCTTGAGAATTAGCTCTGAAACACGCCTAAGGCCAAGACTGTAAGTAGCCAGAATTCCTAAGGAGTGCTACGCAGCCAGTGTGCTTCTCCAACAACCCTGAACCAGTTCCAAAACTTTCCAGAAGAGCAGAAGCCCTAGCAGTAATGACCCCCACTTGCCAAGGCTCACAGCTTTCCTTTACCAGCACCACAGCTCATCTGTGTGTTTTATCCACAATGGGTATTGAAAATCATCCGGCGGAGTCAAGTAAATATGAACATTTCTTTCAAAAATAAATAGCACCGGGCTCCCGCCTTGATTATATGACTCGTTTTTGTGATATGTTTGCTAAAATCTGCCTTTTCATCTCAAGCTGGCAGAGGGATCCCACCCTGCTTCACCACAGGCATGCTTGCACGGAGAGGTGCATTTGTGTCTGAGCACGTCTGCTGGCTCAGCAGCGTCTCACATTGATCCAGTTGCACTAACGCAGCCGTGTCCAGGCTGGGACATCCTGCTGGGAGAGGTCCCGTTTGCTCATGCACCATCTTGCATTACTGTAACCAAAAGGCTTCTGGATCAGATCTGGCCCGTGGCCGCCAGCTCTTGTCAGAGGGATTCACACCCACTGGTTTGTGTCAGACCTACCCCACTGCAGCATTAGGTGCATCAGAGACTTCTAACTCCTCAAGCCTTCTCCTTTCCTTTCAGGTAGGCTCTTGGTTGTTACTGGCCCTAGTTCAGTGTGTTGCCTCAGCATGCTCTCTGCTGGTAACATCACGTTCACCACCGACCTGCAATGGAGCCTGCCTAGGGGGTAAGGCAAGTCCTGTTTTTCCAATATTGTATGTTTTTCTGATGTTCCTATTCCAACATTTCACTATTTAGGATGTGAGAGAAGAATATAATTTAAATTTTCATTTAGAAAAAACAATATTGGAAAAAAAGGGACTTCATTTAGCCCATGGGAATGCAGCTGCACATTCTCTACCCACAAGTTTTCCACCATTATCTGCAATGGTTCACCTCCACCTCCTACTGCAGTGGTCCTGTTGTAGATGTGGATGCTAGCACCTTCTTTCCTGAGCTCTGGCATCCTTTTCTGAGCATGGCAGGCAATAAAAGAGATGGAAAGTCTCAAGCATCCTGTCTGCATTAGAGTTAGATTAACCGGTGGAGCAGTGCCAGGGCGGTGATGGTGAGAAACCACGGTGAGGTGAAAGCCTGCCAGACCAACGTAGGCTAGAGGCTGAGCCCACTCTCCTGTCAAACACCTGTGTGGCTGATGGGGGAGTGGTATGTCACCAGCAGAACGCATGCGGAGCATTGCCCAGGAAGCCGGCAGTCACCAAGGGGTGACGGCACTTTATCAGCCTGGCAAAGGAAGGGCGAAAGGTAAGTAATGAACAGCAATCCCTGAGCACTCAGGACATGGCATTAGCGTGCGGAGCAGTTTTACGTACCCGAGCATGCTCTCCTGACCTCATATTCAGATGAGTAGTTCAGCTGAACTCAACAGGACTGCTCACGTGAGGTGAATTTCTGTAATGAAGAATTGGCAGAATCAGGAAATGTCTCTTTTGGTCGCACCGCGATGCAGAAATACCTAACTTTGGTGCTTGGCTGGAAGTAGCCCTCTCGGCTCATTCCTACCAGCCATTCTCACAGTGAGGTGGTTTCACAGGATGGTTATTTTTTCATTGCAGGGAAAACATGTAGCATTGATTGGAAATGCATCACCCTGCTGTCAGTATAAATTGCAAACTTTTCGAGGGTATTGAAAGATGAGTATCAGTGAATTGAACCAGGACACCTGATGAGTTTGCAGTCCCCAGCTATCCTTTGTACTGCTTTATCAGGGATTGCCGCCCCCTTCCCTCTCCATCAGGACCGGTTTAGTGGCTTGAGCAGCAGTTCCTGAACTGGTGCAGTTTACAGCCCTGCATAATAAGGTATACAGAGACCTTACTTTAATTGTCAGATCGGAAACTGTGAGAAGCCGGGAACTGAATCACACGCAGTTTAGCTGTTGCTGCCACACACAAAAAGATGATGGAGGTAACCTAGCTGCCCTAGGGTGGTAGTCTGCCAACGCTTCTGAGTCAGACACCTAATCGAAACATAATAGTGTTCCTTTCACCTGGATTTTGGGACTGTTGTCATTCAGGATCACAGCTGTATCATCAACAGTTACATCAACCCCAGCTTCTTTGGCAAAAAACAAGGAATGCAGAGGAAAGTTCTGTTTATTGTTCCCCATCTCCCCTCACCCCAGATATCTACTCTGAATTGTTAGAATAAAAACATCACTCTTCGGAGATTTACCTAAAGAGTAAATGGTTCTGAGCGCTTCATTTAAGCGTACAAACCTCCACGGATTATAGGCTCAGGAGAACTGCAGTGTCTCCTCCTTTCTGTGTTTGCTCAATCACAGGATGAACAACTGCATATTTCACTGTGGCTCAAGACATGAGCTAGGACATTCCTTAAATCTCTTGGGAATGATTTTTACAATCCTCAATGTAATCCTGGATTTTCCCCAGAAAGCTAATTCAGAAGGAAAAAAAAACATTTTGGGTCAGATCATATATTTGGAATTGGCAGTGTCTCCTCAGTTCTTCCTGCCACCGGTTAAATAAAAGAGCTGTTCTTCTCTTCAACTCCTTTTCTGTCATACCCAGGAGCCATGTCAGTTATTTAGATGCTTCCTCAGGAAGGAAACGTACAGTAGCACTTTGGCATCTTAAACAGCTCAAAATATATCATTCAAAAGTAATCATTAGCAAAACACTATTTAGCTAGTGGCAACTTGCAAATATTGTAAAGTTTAAATTAATAGCAACAAGAATGGGAAATTAAATAATTTATTATTCTTGAGAGCCAATTCTGTACACTTCTTATGCCTTCAAACTGCATTCTAATCTTATTATTTAAAAAATAATGACCCAGTCTTATTATTTTCCTTTTTTTTTTTGTCAACCTATCAAGCCTTAAGTATGTTGGTTTCAAAATGGTTTGAGCAAAAACTCATTAGAATTATATGCTCCATCTGTTTTTCTCATTGGAAGCTTTATAAAATGCTCCTACAACTAAATCAAAGATAACTGTGTGAAATACTCGAGTAATGTTCTTGTTTTGTTCTGTTTTGTTTTTTGTTTACTCTTTGCAGTTAAAAAGCGCCAAGGAACTAGCAGAAATCAATGGGCACGATGAATCTCAGGCAAATGTAGGTACAGCTATCTATGTATAGATTTAGATATATATATATATGCATGCATACGGTCTCAAATTTACTATGTCTTAAAGCTGATAGAACGGCTGAATGATTTGCACATCAGGTTTGAAGTGCCTGTTTTTTTTCCTGAAGCCACAGGTTCAAAGCCCAGCAAACTTCATTTCGAGGTAGATAAATTGAGTTCCATGCAATTTACTTTGTAGGATTTATTTGGGTGAGACTTTAACAACCAATGTCCTACTTGCTGTATGTGGGTGTTAAAGATACCATGGAAACGACTTCAAGAGAAATGCTTTGCCTTAGTGTCCTGTCCAGGATTACTCAAGCTATAAAGTTATACCTTTTGTCTCTGTGGCTGCCACCTTGCAGCTGAGCAAGTCTGGCCATATTTCAGTTCTGAGTCAAGTGATTCATATACACGTGTATAATTTGAAAACAGTTAATTTGCACAAGAGGACTAAATTAATTCATTGAGTCATTATTTTGTCCAAAATTGTTAAAGGACTTGTTAAGGTCATGTTTTTTAAAACCTGCTACCAAAAAAATGCTTCTGTTATTCTGTTAATGATTGCAGTCAAAACAGCAATTTGGATAAGGGGAGAGAGAAAAAAGGAACTTTCCTGCTATGTTTGTCATCCAAACCGTGCAGCTTTGTCATAAACATATGAAAATTAAAACTGATTATATAAGATATCTTCCTCCTAGCCAAGAGAACTAGCAATAGTCTGAACACTAATATACTTTAACATCTATTTTAGTCAATGTGTTGTCTAATGGCACAGCCAGGAAAGCAGTTTTATTTTAAACCTGAATGGAAGGCTCAAATTTTGTGAACTGCTTTGTGATAAGGAAATGTTGTCCTCTCCTTTTTAATCCTTTCCTGAATCTCATTCACTGTGGTCTGTTCCTGCAGTGAAGTCGATAGAGCCTCATAGCTCTCAGCATTTGGACAGGAGACATTCAATATTGTCTGATAGCTCCAACAAATCTGCAATTGCAGTCTGTCTGCACAGCGTCTCATTGCCCTTTGAAAGATCCTGTTTGCAAACCGAAATAAAGACATTAATCCACTCATGATCTGGAAATGCTCACATTTGCTACCTAAAACTTGTCTTTGTACAACAGCTGGTTGCAAGTTTCCTAAAGGAATTCAGAAATGTGAGACTTAGAAACTTTCTAAAGGAACTTGCTTCCTCTCCAAAAATGTGGATGAAACAATGTTTTGCAAGATTGAAATGTTTCAAAGGAAAATTACCTAAATGATTCAACTTTTATCATTCTGGCTCATATGTAACTGGATAAAACTGAAGAGCCTGAAAGTTTTATTTTTATATAATATGAAGGTTGAAATAGCATTAAAATGAAACATTTCAATTGTGTAAAGAGAGTGTTTCAGTACATCATTCCCAGATGTCTAAAACAAAATATTTCAGAATCTTTGGTTAATGGTAAATTTTTCACAATGTAATGTTTTGTTTCAGTTCGTAATTGCAGGAATTGTTTAAATGCCTGCATTTTCCATAGGATAGAAACTCTATTTTCTGCCCCTCTCTGCCATGAGCTCTTCCAACGATGATCTCATAGTGATATTAGACTCCTAAGAAAAGAAGTCAATACTGAAATTAGTGGTGAAGAGGGAAACCAGACAGCTACAATTATTGAGTCACAGTTGAAGCCATGTGTTCAACAATTATGCCACCATGAAATCAGGGAAGGCATAGCAGCACAAATGGAAATAGAGAAATAGAGGGAAAGAATGGATGTTAAAGCATTTGCTACAGTAATGAACTTTGTAAAATGGAAGTTGAGGTACTTTTTAAACAATTGTCATTTATGTCAAATATGTAGTGCTCAGGTGTTGTGCCTTGCAGGTTGTCTCTCCACATCTATTCTCAGCAGACTTCATGGTTCTTGCCCTTGGCCAGTGTGCAAATCTGGGATGATCAAAGAGAAAAAGGCTTGGTGGCTCCTACGTGGTTGTTAGTGAACTGTGATGCATATAATGGGATTAGGACATATTTGTTACAGTTGACAGGTTGAATTCAGCAAATGAAATACCTTTACATGCAGAGCAATAGTGGGAGGTGTTGGTAAGGAAAAATGGCAACGTATGTCTATACACTGAACACACAATCTAATCTTCACACTATGGCATATTTAGATTACTTTGCAGAAAATCAGGCTCGTAGAAAGGACAGTAGAAACTTTAGGCACAGTGCATACGCATCAAGAAAGCCCATACTGTAATCTTAAAAAGATTATTTTCTGCAGTCCTCAGGCTTTCTGCTGATGGCACTGGTCTGCATCATATTTTACATAAGAAAATATTGTTTCTTAAAATAAAACCTGGAAATATTTTTCTTAGCAAAAGCAGATATAGATGAAAATATATACTTAGACCTATCCTGGTGTGTCATCTACATTTCCATTATGTGAGACCATCCTGAACAGGAAACAAGGATCTGGACACCTTTGGAAAAAGAAAAACATCCCTCCTGAAATGTGCCCAACCTATAAATGGATGAATCTTCATCTTTTTTCTCCTGTTTTTGCAGGAGAATTGAGCACAGTTAACTAAGAGGCTGGAACAATTGAAATGTTACCCTCCCTGCCATGGCAGTTCACACACAAATCCGGGGGGAAAAAACCAGAAATTTTAGTGTATTGCCAGTACATCTGTTATTTCCAGAAAGCAAAACCATCTTACAAAGCTCTGTAAACAGTCATAAGGGTGTTTCATGAGTGACTTGCCAGGTACATGCAATAATATTTGTTATGGCTGTTGACATTTCCCAGCTATACTCTGTGGCAGGAAAGGCCAAATGTCAGGCTCAAGCGGTACGTAAAGCCCGGGATCCTGGCCTGGTGTTAACAGAGACTTCAACACCCAGGACTGCCAGAGGTGCTGTCATTGAGCATTCATTTCCTTCAGCCCTGCAGTTAGGAAAAGATTGCTTCTTGCTTCTAATCTGCCCCCCTTTTAATTTCCTTTTCATTGCTGCATATAATGATATTTAATTCACATCTCTGTCTTAACTGAAGAGAAAATAATGGCCAATAATTTCAGATATAATCCTCTTCCAGGATGTTCCCAGACTCTTGGGACCTGATTAGTCCCCATGTGACAAAAAATCTTGCTTGGGAGGTGTGCTGGAGTAGAGAACATTTTGCAAACTGAAAATGCTAATCACATGTTTTGTGGCTAACTCTATAAAGGCAATTTATTATTCCACTGTTTCTGTAAGTTCAGTGCCTTTCTGTGGAGCCTCTTGTGTATGGGTTAATTCTGTGTTTTGATCAAAGATCTCCTTTTCCTCACTGCTGAGTTCGGTATACATAGGGCACTGCATGCAAATGCAGTTACATAGCCTTGATGAATATATCCCTGTTTTGGGGGTGGGAAGGTTATCATCCATGGTATCCCTCTGTTGTTAATGGAGAAAGGGAGATTTTTTACACAAGCCTCACTTTAGAAGTACTCAGTGATCTTCTTCCAGTTTGGCGCTCTCCCTTGACAGGTATCTGCCTTCCTTAGATGGAGGATAGCTCCTGTGAATAACTTCTGCCCTTTGTAAAAGTGCCATAAAATGGTAGTCAAGAGTATCAGTCTTCCAAGTTCAGACCAAAGCAAGAGATGAGTCACAGTCACAGAAGGATTTTGAATGCCCAGATTGGAATTGCATGGTGAAGTCCTGACTCTGTTGAAGTCAATAATTAAATTCCCATCAGGTTAAAAAGCCAGGATTTCACCAAAAGACTTTTAGGGTTACTTCATTATCATGAAGGCATAATAAAATGAGTATGTTTCAGAGAGTGAAACTGATTTCACCACAGGGTTTTTTCACCAGCTTTTTGCTCTGTTTGAGTTTCATTGTTTGAACAAAGTAATGACTTTGACCTCATTCGACTGTCTGCCTCCAGTTAGCATCTCCAGCAGCTTGGACACAATATTCTGTGGGTTTTTCTCCAGACATGAAATCAATAATATTAAGTAGGGATGCATTTTTCCATTTGAATGCTTGAAGCTGTTATCAGTGCATTTCTCAAGTTCAACCAAGCATCTTACATTTGATGTTGATTCTGCCTTTCATTTTTCCCCTCTGTATCTGCTTTTCAAGCCGTTACCAGATGATCCCTGACTCTGAGGAGGAGTATAGCCAGGGTGAAATATTTCAACCATTTTACTAAATTGCTCACTTTATGCTACACTGAAAGTGATGCTATTCCTAACTACACCCTAGTCTTCTCTTTGCACATAGTATTAATCACTGATGATCTTTACCAAAGACAAGTAAAGACAGCTTTTAAATGAGGCTCATTTTTGCAACAAGCCGGGCAAAGTTTTAAAAAGCTAATCCCCTTTAATTTTTGGAGAAGTCTGTAATTCCATCAAAGTCATCAGAGTTCAGTTCTTATAGTTCACTATGCAAACCTTTAATAGAAGCACCCAAGGGTACCTGCTGTGGACGTCCCATGTCAGTGTACGTGTTAGTACGCACCTGCCATAGGATGGGGCACCTCCATGCTGTGTGACTGCCTCACATCAAGCCAGGTGATGGGCCCTTGAACACAGGGAGAGGAGAGGGAGCTAGAAGAGTGCAAGGCCTGCTCAAATCGTCCCAGCGGTTCGGGACTACGGGACAAAAGTTGGTCACCTTTATTGATGAAGATCCCAAGTGATTGCTGATGCTTTTGCTTCACTTCCTTGTGAGTGCAACAGCCATTTCTTGGCTAGCCTACTCTTCAAAAGGCTTGCTCTTTGCAGAACAACACAGGCTTGTGATAAAAAATGTGTCCTACATGGCTAATATAAAACCAATTTGGGCCTAAAGTTATAGGCCAGAAAACCCCAGTGCAGGGCTTGCATACGTCAGGAAACGTGTGTTTCTTTTCTGTCTGAGCTTCCTGGGTTCCTGGGGTTCATAAGCTGTGAACCTCAGCCTCAGCAAGCTGACATGAGTCAGGGAGCAGCTGCCTTGGCTTGGCTGGGGTCCTCTGGCCTTGCAGCAGGCATTTCTGGAGCACATGGGAGCAGGTGGGTGCTGCAAAAAGTGAGGTGGTGACAGCTGGCTGCATTTGAGGGTAGGGAGAGGGTGCTGGCAGCCTTTCCACATCCGTGAGCTCAAGGGTTACATCCCTCGCAGGGAATGCCAGAAGTTGGGGTTTGCTTCTCTCCTCCACCTGAGAAGGTTCAAAGCTGCATTTCCTGAGAAGAACATGAGCTACGTGCACTCTCCAGCCCCTCTGTCGTAACTGTTCCCCTTTGCAAGATTGTATTCGGTCGACTAATTCATTTAACAAATGCAGTTAATTGTCTAAAGAGAACAAGCAAGAGTAATGGTGCAGTGCAAGGATGAGGATAGCCCCTTGAGGAGAGAGTGGTGTGGGGTTTGGTTTCTCATCATGGGCGTGTTATGTTGTTAGAAGAAGGTGCAAGAACCCTGCATCCTGACTGGAGCGAGGCGTAAAGCCCCCAGGGATTACAGAGACCCATTTACTGTTTGTATTCAGGTTCTTCTGTCCCGGTGGGGCCAGGACCCGGGGTTGAGAAGTGGCCGTGCCTCTTTCTACTCCCTGCCTTTTCCATTCCAGGCATTTATTTGTAGCCCTTCCATCACTCATTTCTTTTCATTTCCTTCAATTTAAGGCATGTGGAGTATGATAAATTCAAGCAGCTATGACCATTCGCAGATCAGCAGCTTTCCTACTTACCACGGCAGGCATGAGGAATGACCACCTCATGAATTCAATGCCGTGAGGCCTGAAAAATAACAGGAGTTTAACTGGCTGTTTAGGACCATGTTATCAAAGAGCCTGCTCAGCCTTCAGAAGTTCTTACACACTGATAGATCAAGTTCCCCTGAGTTCCCCCCCTTTGCCGCCCCAGCCCTCGTTTGGCACATTAGAGGACAGCAATAGAGTTTCATTAGCACAGTGCAGATCTCTCTGCTGGCTGAATCACCGTCTCTGTGGTTTCAGCCACAATCTAACCCTACAGGGAGCAAATGGCTACAGCAGACCGAGGTATATTCTGACACGGACTGTGCTACCCAAAGCAGATCTGGGCTGTAGCAATAACCCCTTTGTTAATGTGCAGCAAGAAATCACACCACTTCCCTTGTCCCTAATTAAAAGTGTCAGAGTGGCATTGTAACTTGGCTTTTGATTGGAGCGAATTCCCATCATCTGAAGGAGGAGAAGAGAGAACTCTGAGACACAATGATAAAACCCATTCAGCCACCCACTCAGCAAATCACAAAAGTTTTTTGACTTTAAATTTCATATGAGCTCCACAGGGAGACATTTCTTCAATGCCCAGAGCTACCTGACATTTTAATAATATCTGATCATTATGTGCAGCCTTTCATCCCGAAGCATTTTCCCGGAGTATTTATACTGCACACATATACAGGAATCATCCCGTCATTTCTAGTGAGGAATAACATTCAGCCTTATACATATGCAGCTGTGTGCTTAACCCACACAGTGTACAAGGCAGATTGGCTTGTTGGAGCACTCAGGCTCCCCCGCAACCCCCCGAAGGATGATGGGCCACCTCTGCTTCAGCCACAAGCCTGCTACTGCAGTCCTGGGGATTGTACACCACATTCACACTCTCTCCAACCTGCTAAAGTCCTCCAAGGAATAGAGAGCAAACAGTGACAGAAGCGAGAAAGGAACTTCAATATCCCCAGGAGACACTCTTCTTGGAAGAAGAGTTCATCATCCTAATCAAGATCCAATCCAAAGGAATGAGAGCTCCAAAATGTTTGTTTCAAGTACTTTTCATATATTCAGATGTGGAGATTCCTGTGAATATGGGGGTTGCCCTGGGTTTTCAGATACCTAAAATTAATATCTTTCAAATACAAATCCTTGCTGAAAACCATTCACTCTCATAAAACATTTAAGGTTGTTGCCCCCCACCCCCCAATTACTTCCTTTTATTTCAACAAAGACATTTTCAAAACAATTCTACACATCCCAGAAAGGAAACGAAATGCCTTTTTTTTCTCTCTTTAACCTTTTTTCAGAAGTGCATCATTCTCAAGGAGATTGCTAGAGCAATATTTGTGTTAAAGAGCATTTGAAAGGGCTTTCACAAGTTCTCAGTCTCAAGTAAAAGTATCCCCTCCTACAACGACTTCAGCAGAGCTCGTGGGCAGGCGATCCTTTTGTTCAGGCAACCATTGGTTTGCTGCAATTCCCTAACACAAAGTGTGCAAAATGACAATTACCTTTTCCCTTGCAAAACAACCATCTTCACATCACATAAAACATCTGTGTTAAGTCATCAGGAACCTACACATAAATCCAGCTTTAGAAAATGAAGCAACCTGATCATACTTTTAAAAATAAGCATGAAGTAACTTTCATATTAGTCATCCACATTTTGCATACATACATTCCCATAAAATAGATGTGCTCAAATACAATGAGAACAATATAAAGAGATAGTTTCAATGAGAAAAGCATTTTCAGATTATTGCTAGTTGCCTAAACTCAGCAGGTGAAAGTTATAATAGTAAAAGCTTTGTAATGAAAAAGTTAAAAGCATCTCTCTGGCAAATGGATCAGAAAAATAGGATGTCAAGAGCACCATAATACAATTAATCTTCACTCCTGAAAACACTTCTATCACATAGGATAAATCAGACAAACTAATCTTAGATGCATAGAGGTGCGTTTGAAGTGCTTCGTTTGCAAGGTCTTATATTTGCTGTTCTAATTTTTCTTCATTGTTGTTCCTATAATTTTGATGCCAGATAATTTTTCAACCCAGTTGTCAACTGTTTATTTGTTAATAACATTGCACTCTTAAATTTACAGTTCTGGTAAATTCTATATTAGTGTACTTTAAAAGTAAATTTCTATATTAGTGCACTTTAAAAGTAATTACAATGTGCTGTGGCTGACAAAACCAACACTGGTTTCTTGCATAGCACAAAACAAAGTTATCAAGTTTAGACTTGATCTGAATGAAAAGGTGACACCTGGTCTGTATCATTTCTAATGATAGACCAGTCACAAGCAAAAACTGTTACAACATTCACCAGCAGTGTAGCATATGGCAAATACGTACTTCTGCATCACTAGGTAGGCAGTAGTAGGAGAAGGATCCTCTGAGACCCTGGGAAAAAAACACCAAAAACCAAGGGCTTTTTTACTGTATTGGTGACCTGGTGCTAACTCTAAAAGTAGCACAGGCTGCTTGTGAGAGCTCTGGTTTTGGGCAGATGGTTGGATGCCTCATTCCTTGCCTTATTCTTTTTATACGTGATGCAACACTGTAATTTGTTACCGTGAACTGAGTTATCCCAGTGCACATAGAAAAGGCCAAGAAACCTCTCTACATATAGACAGTGTGTCAGCAAAACCACCTAACAATGTCAGCCACTTTACTGAAATCAATTCTTAGGCTGTGAGGAACCAGGACCATGTAAAATATAATATTTCTAGGAAGTAGTTAATTTGCTAGCACAAGATAAATTCATTTGCGGCAACAAAAGAATTATATTAATCATAGATTATGAGCAATTTTCTAGCCATTAAAGTATTTTTAGAGGAGCAGTCAGCAGAGAGTCAGAAGCAGTCACTGTAAGAGGACATGCTGAAAGAAGAGCTGTGTAACACACACGATGTTCCTGGAGAATTTTGAGTTACTTTCAGAGTTCAGACACTCAACCAAATTTCCGCACATCACAGCGCAGCACAGTGCCGTAGCAGCCCATGAAGGGGAACAAGCTCCATTAAAGGAAGAATTAGAGCCATTTGGCCCAAACCAAGCAGTGCTGCTGTCAGGAGTTGCTGAATCCTGCAGCCAGACAGGGGCGAGGTGGTCGTAGCTCCACGTGACCAACCTGCAGCGAGGCTGAGCACATAGTCCACACAGGCACGTGCACGAACACGCATATACAACACATGCATCACATGCACACATATACACATGGCCAGCCACACAGATCAAGACAGACTCAGCATTCATAAACACAAATAGCACTGATGGCCTCATTTTGCTCCCCTTTCTGGCTGATCAGGATAAAGGCCCATTAGTGGGAAATATATATGCAGACTTACACATATATACAATATGGATGTCTCCAGTAACTGGCCTTTGACTCTTAGCCTATCCCGTAGCTGGCCTCTGCCTCACGCATACACACACACAAAAACAGGTCTTTTAGTCATTCCCCAGACCCCACAATGTCCCCAGTTGCTGGCTTGGACCCCCTGGTCCCTTCAGTAGGTTACGCGCAGTGCCTCTGGTCTCTCCTGGATCCATCCCAGACCTACGGCCACTTCAATGCACGGCTTCCAAGCTTATTATCATACTCAGTGGCTAGTCTGGCTTGATGCTCACCAGTGATCACAGAGCAGCATACGCACACACTGTGGTCTCCCTAACTGCGGCACCCCAGACACACGGCTGTCTGACCCCTGGTCCCACTCCAGCTGCTGTGCTCAGACCCCCTTACACACCCCCGTGCACACAGAATAGATCGTTCCTCACCCAGGAAAAGAGTTAGAAATTGAGTTTAATGAGTGTAATGCACTGATCAGGGCGTGGCATGGCCAGACAAGTGTATTGACCAGCAACCTGTTTACATGTGACCAGTCCTTTTTATCCCCTTCCCAAACCGCTATGATCCCTCCCTTTTCCTGCCTTTTGTTTTCCCGCTAAGGACCCTCAACTAAGTCTTGTACAATCCCAAGATGCTCTTCCCCTACATCGCTTAACAAGTCCCATACCCCTGTAGGCAGTGCCCCCCTCAGTCTGTAAGATGATCCATAGAGCATTTCCATTGACTGGTCTTGATAGTTGTCACGCTCGACCCCTGGGGCTGGTGCTCTCCTGTGACAGCCCTGGGAGGCACTAGGTCAGGGGACTCTCTTTTCTCTGATTAGGTTATCGGGCTTTCCCCATCTGTGATGGTACCTCTGTCCTTCTTTGTGCTTGTGGAGATAAGACTTTAATCACAAGTATCAGGAGGAAGCAGCAAGTGATGGTGGTTGGAAAATCCCTTCTGCAGGCGATGGAGGCACCTGTCTGTTGATGACACATTCCACATATTTGATGAGGGCATGGAACTGGGATGTTGCAGAGAAACTGCTGAGGCTTGTCCAGCCATTGGACTATTACCCCTTTTTGCGCATCCATGAGCTCTGACCCTGCAGCTGATCCTGCATTGAGCAGGAGGTTGGACTAGAGACCTCCCAAGGTCATCTGAGTGATTTTGTGATTCTGTGATCATCTGAATCACAATCACTGTCTGTGAGTGTACTCATACATTGCCACATTTGCAAGGAAATTTGATTTAAGTTAAATTTAAATATGCTCTTTCATTTTAGTTTAGCTCAACTTGGATTGAATAATTTTGTATTCACCATGGATAAGAACATAGGTGAGAACAGTAGCCCATTCTCAACTGACAACCATGTTAAGCTGTCAGAAGTTGTCCCGTACCTCAACCTTGCATGTCCCCATAAATTTAAGATGCCTGACTTGATGTGCATTGAAACTATTGCAAGGCTTCCATTCATTTGATTGGAAATTGAATTAGGCTCCATTCAGTTTAAAACAGCAAGATTAAATTTTCAGATGTGGGTCTGAAGTACATTTAAAGAAAGACCAGCAGACCAAACACATCTATACCAGACTTTAAGAGATCCCCAGGTAAATGAAAATAAATGAAAAACATGCAGTCGTCATGTCGCAGGCCAGTTTCTACCCATGTTTGCAGTAGAATCGTCAAACCTGCCTGGCCATCAATAAGCAGTTTGGGCAAGCACATCGGAAGCCTAAGCCCAGTTCTGTGGACTCAGAGCAGGTACATGTTTGCCTTTCTAGAGCTTAAGGACTGCAGATTTGGTATCACATGTGTATGTTCTTTCTGATATCAAAATCACAAAATTACCTTTTCTTTTCAAGCTTACAGCATGTCTCTGGCCTGCTGTTAATAGGCTGCAAGATTTTTGCTTGTGTTTCAGATGCATAGTTTTTCCTCCTCCAACTCGTTTTCCCTCATAAATCCCCTGGCTGATGAGAAAGTGTGGTGTATCCCTTACATCTAACTACATTCAGCAGTTGCTCTGTCATGTGCCTGCTGTGTCCAACATCTAGTCTTTCCTTCTTCTGCTACTGTTTTAATGCCTCAGACAATTGGCTTTGTACATATAGTACAAACGCCAACATATCCTGCAAACTCTTCCAGACTCTGGTAGGATTTTTTTTTTTTTACTGGGTCTTTCAGAAGGCATAATATTATTTTTACCCCCTCACCACACAATTCTGCAGAATCCCATATACTACAACAAAGGGAATGAGTTCTTTAAAGACAATATGCAAGCAGTCATCATTCTCCCTAGATTTAAACGTATTTTTAAAATATTTGGATTACCCAGATAGCGGAGGGAGTATTTCAGCTCTTTGGATATTTGTCATTTGCATCCTGATCATATGCCAGGTGTCTTCAATTCATTAAATTCCATATTCTGCCTTTCAAGCAGAGTCCTGAACAAGGGGTGATGGGGAACTGCACTTTGGTAGGAGTAGTTTCCAGGTAGGGCAGCTACTGTTCAAGCCCTGCTCAGCTCTTGGTCAGTGTTTATGGGGAATGGCAAGTCCTCACTCCCTCCATTTTTAGGGAAGCTGGCTAGCATATGTTTTCAGGATCACAGAACTTTTCAGGCTCAAGAGAACCATTTTTGCTAAAGAGAGAAGCCCCAGGCAAGAGCAGACATTTTATATTCTGTCTGCTTTTTTGCACTGGTGCAAGACTGGCCTGTAGAGGATGAGTGATGTCTGGATTGAGAACTTTTTATTTAATATCATACTTTCCCATGGGGGGAGGGGAATCAACGAAGGACTGAAATACCCAAGTCATCCAGCCTAAATATCTAGGGCTTTCCGATCTGCTAGTCCCCTGGAGTGCAGAGCTAGCCTTTTGTTCTTACAGTACCTGCGACTATCCTCTGTAGAAAGTCACCACATCTCTTCTACTCTTCAGGACTTCTGTGTCTCTCTCTGGCAAATGCAGCTCTCTCAGGAGTCATGCTCTTATTTGCTGTGTCTACAGTGTGGGACCCAGCTGCTTTGTGGTGGGCCATGGTGGACAGTGAGACGAGGCACCTTTTGGACCAATCCACTTGCCCATGCCTCTGCATTTGCTTCCAAAAGAAGCCAGGGTACCTGAGAGAATGATACAAACCCAACTTCTGTCCCACCTTATGGCCAGGACATGGCTGAGTTATACATCCATGTGCAAAAACTGCCATGTACGACTCTCCACAGCTATCAGCTCTGTGTCAGTGGTGGTGTCAGAAGTCTGCCTGTGGAAATGAATAGTCCGTGTGAGAAAATTGTTATTTGCCATCCTCTGTTTTAACCAGCAAGTTGTCCTGAAAGTTTTCCAGAAAGACTCTCTCTCTGTCTTTCCCTCCCTCTTTCAAAAGTAGGGAGCCCCGAATCAAAATGCTGGTCCCAAGGGGTATCTGCAGAATCATAGGGTTTGTCAAGCCCACAAGGGAAATTCATGTCTTTTCATCATCTGCTGATGGATGAAAGTGTCATTTGCAGGGAAAAGCTCCAAGCTGGAGATGGTGAGAGCATCACACAGAATGGTTGCATTCATGCTGAGCAGCTCTAGAGCTGTCATCATCAAATCGGGCCTCCGTGTTCTCCGATACCTGACATAATTTGTGAATAATGAATAGGGCCAGGTCCCTAATGATCTCCAGGTGTGATTTAACCTGGATTAAGCCTTCCACATACTGTATTTAGTTCTTGCAAGGTCATTTCACTTCTAATAAGTATTGGTTTGCACATGCTCAGCTGTGTTCTTGTCCTTTAATGCAGTAACTGACAGATGGTAGCAAAATATCCTTTTATAATGAAACCTGCTGAAGGAGACTGCTTAGGCCCTCAGAAAATACAATTTGCCAAATAAAAGATGGTCTCCAGGAAAGAAAGGAAATACTGTAATGTAGTATATATTAAGTAAATTTCCTCAGGCATCTGGTGATCAGTAGCTTTTTCTCATGTCAGAGAGGTGACCTAACTCTTTGTTTCCAATTAGTTATTGCCTCATTCACCTTTGTACTCTTAAAAGTCTTGTTTCTGTGGGTTGGCATAAGTAGTGCCTCTAAAAATGTGCAAATTAACTGCATGAGGATTTGTTGTAGAGGCTTCGTAGGTACAGATTTGTATCTGCAGTGTGTAGTCAGATACTTAAGGTTTTCACTTGCGCTATAATTAGCCTGGCTTCTGGGTGAATTTCACACTCATTTTTTAGACACAATTATGCCCATTTCTCTTAAATCACTATTAATTCCTAGCAGCATTGCTACTGAATCCTTTATGTGAGCATGCACACACCCTGGATTTTCTCATGGCCTGTGCAAGCTTATTTTGGCAGCTGAATACATCAGAGTTGTCTAACGTATCATATTCTGTGAGGCAGGTGGTTTTGGATGGCAGAAACCTCTCCTTTTCAAACCTCCAATAACCTGCAACCTTCTTCTAAAGCCTGTCATTTGCTGAGTAGCTATCTTTGCCACTCTTAGTTTCCTCAGGCTGCCCCATAACCATTTTTTTACTCTTTTATCCCCTGTACCAACACACAGTTAAGGAAGACTTGATGTGACTTCCTTTAGCATCCATTTACACTGTCCTATAAATCATACAACATGTTCTGCACAGGCTCAAATCTAGGCATTAGATGAGAATCCATCTGTTCGTTGCTCCCAATGGGAATATAGTTTCTTTCTCTGCATCACTGCTTGACAAAACTTCTAATCCCATCTGAAACTGCTAGTGTGTTGTGTTTGGGGCCTGTTATATCAAATATACATCTCTCTGCTCTCTCCTTCCCCTCTCAGGAATTGTTATTTTTAAACTGCTTTTCTATCTCTGATGGAGTCAAAAGTTACATCTTAACCTATACAAGCTCTGGTGGCATATGCTGCTCGGCTATTCTGCTGCAGTATCATGAAATCTGTCATCCAGCTCTGTTCTTCTGATCTGTAACCCCCTTGTCATTACTACCCTTATGGAGAAATTCATGCGAACGCTTCTCTCATTTCTGTTTCTTGCCTGGGTTTTCTTTCACTGTTCTTGGATGTCATGGCCAGCAGTAGGTGAGTATTTGCATTAGCCTTTTGCTCTATCAGGAGGGCAATCAACAGTACTGGACAACTTAGAGCATAGTCCTGCTGCTATAATGTGCCCTGTGCATTACAACACTACAAGAGTGTTAGGGTCAAGGTGATGTAGCTGCCAGAGCGCTCAGGCACACCATTATTTGAAGAGGGGATCACTGCAACTCTTGAACTGCAGACTCCTTCCTACCTGTAGGTGTCTAAATCTGTGATATAAGTTCCCCTTTGCAGCCAATGAGGAATATAAAACAGGCACCTCTAAGGTCCAATTTATTTCAACCTAAAGTAAATAACTAAAATACATGACTAAAAAGTTATTTCATTTCTACTGACTAAAAAGGCAGCAAAGTCTGACTAGCTTACATGTACACAACTACACATAGATCTCTGACCAGGAGACATGCCTCAGTAGGCCACTACAACTGCAGCAAACCACAGGTGACTCAATGCATCTCACTCCTCCTTCACTGTGGGCTAAGGTCTGTCAGAGCCCCTTGTTGCTGGGGGCTAAGGATCTACATATGCGTGTATGTCACTCAAACGCACATACGGTTTCTTAGCTGACACACAGCAATTTGTTCCTCTTCACAACGCGAGGGAACATTTGAACCCATGATGCATCTGAGCCACCAGGCACTGCGTATCAGGGAGCTGCTTCTTGGAGCCAGCCTATAAAGAGCACAAAGTACATCACTGGGGTTTTTTGTGTTGTGTTGGTTTTTGGGTTTTTTTTTTATTGAGAATGAGGAAGTGCCTGACTCTTTTTACCGATCTCACAGATTGTGAAGCCTTTAGTCATCTATAAAGAGGCACATTCGACATAGTTTGGAGGTTTTGCCTTTTTTTAGCACGGACTATTCACACCTTCAGAAATGCCCTAGAGTGACCCAAGCCTAGTGTCTCTCTTTTATTGCCGAAAATGCTTGCCAAGAATTTTGGAGCAAGGCACCACCCCGAGTGCATGTTCTAGATAGGCCACATCATTACACCGAATAGTGCAAATTTGCTGGCATTTAAGGCTGCCCAGTCCCATGTAACCTCCAACTGCTTACCGTGACTCCCCCAACCAGAACAAGAGCACCATTCCTGCACAGTCCCACCTCACACCACCGTACCTACAGCCCCATGCTCTCTGCCTCCAAGGTTTTGCATGGAACTACTGAGCATTTCACAGAGCAGATGCAGCAGCGTGAGTCACTGTCTCAGCAAGGAATGAGTTACTGCTATATTGCTCCATGGAAACAACCCATGTATACGCTTGAATATTGTGCAATGCACTTTGAGGCCACTTACATGCCTCTGAAATAGAGATAATTTGTTTACTTCACATATACCCAGGAGAAGAGTAATCTGTGTCACACAACTGCCTGGGTACTTCTGATGGAGCATCTAACATGTGATAGCTTGGCTGAGATTTGGATGGTTCAGGCCACCTGCTTGCAGAAAAAGGAGCTCAAAGCAGGAGCCTTGACTTGTTTGCCCTTAAGGCTGGCTCTCTTTCAGTCCTCAAAAGAAGGTAGCTTTATGTAAAACACCTGTTAGAAATGGTCCCTGAAATGTGCTGACCCCCAAAACATGCCTGGAAATTGTCTGGGACAGGGGCCAACACCATGCCAGACACTGGTCGAGGAGTATAACAGGGTAAATGATTGTGCTCCAGTAGCTAGAAACACTGCTAGTGATTGTTGAATTTACTCTCATAGCTGTAGCTGAATGTTTCCATCCATGTTCCCTAGAGGTGGTCTTTGTTTACAGATTTAATAGCTAGAAAATGTGATTTTTCTGACCATCCCCACACTTTATGGCACATCTTTCAAGCTGCTGTAATGAAGAAGCACTAGCAACAAAGCTATTACTCCACAAGCAAAATTTCTCTTCTTGGCAGCTCTTGGCATAAAGTTACTTCAAAAAGTGTCTTAATATTCTACAAACAAATCAATTATTTATAATTGTCTTGTCTTTAGATGTGAATTAAAGTAATGGTCTTTTTTATAGAGTTGAAAGGAAGCAGACAGGTTTAATTGAAGTAAATGAAATCTACATGACCACCTTTTTTTTTAAAACTTTTTAGGAAATCAATGTATTGACGGTAGCATTGGTCAACCAAGACAGAGAAAAAAATTCAGAGAAACGAAGCCCGGGTCTAAAATCAGAGAAAGAGGCACTATTAATAGGTAAGATAACCCCAAAGAATATTTTTGAGAACAAAATGCTTTTTAAGAAGTTTTTGGTTTGCATATGTGTTTACATGAATCTCTGTGCTAATAAAAGTAAAAAAAAAAGATTTTTTTTTTTATTTTTCATCTATATTCATGATGGCTTTTAGTAAGAGAAATCCTGAAATACAAGTGAACTTCTCCTTTCTAAAAAATTCTGCAGAGTTTAATGAAAGGATTTCAGGTATGAAGAAAATTGCAGGATCTGCATTTAGACTTGCAGCATGAATGTGTGAAGACTTTATTTACATCAAGATTTAGCAGGCTCGAATTGTATAACTTGTTATCTGATTATAAGACAAAATGGTGAAGGAGAAAGGGATGGAAATAATATTAGCAAACTACCAAACAAAAAATATGTATGCTGGCTGTATTAAGCAAGCCAGATTTATGCTTTTGACATTAGGTGGGGGAATTAGCAATATGAATATTTATAAAGAATACCACAAGGACTGTCATATCCTTTACCTAGAATAAAATCTTTAAAATAAACTCTTAAAAAGTGCCTAAAAACTAAAGCTTATAGGCAGTGGGCTAGCTAACTGGTACCTAGCACTTAGCCACACAGGAATGCTGGCTGTACCCATGCTACCCTTGGAGGGAACATGCCCCATTCATATCCGCGCATGTTTTGCATTTGGCTTCAGTGGGGCAGGTTTTCATGGAGCCTAAAGGCCCACGGTCCAAAGTGCTCCCTATGGCATGGTTGCTATTCACAGGAATGCTGACCTGAAAGACCAGGTTTCATTTCTTCGGTTTGGTCTTTTCACAAAATCAGCGGTGTTCTGGCAGGTGATAGTTCCAAAACTACCTTAATTTGTTTAAATGCAACTCATTTGCATCTGCTAAGCACCAGGAAAGTTGCTGGTTTATTGCTGGGGCATGGATTCACAGTTCAGCCCAAAAAGGTCATTTAAAAGTGAAGAATGTATTTAAACGTTTAAAGGGCTTAGTACACAAACTTTCTGTGACTGGTGAGATGTGGAACAGTGGGATGTACAGAAATGTATGAATTGATTTAATTTTGCTTGTTATAATAAAATTCGGAACTTTTAATTGTAATGGACAGTATTTGATGTGTTCAAAGATAACTTCTGTGAGAAGGGTAGCAAGGATGGGATTTTAAGAACAGAATAACAAACTTTTTTTTCTAGGTCACTCATTATTTGACTGTGACAAGTGGTGGCAGTGTCCCAAAGTGGACACCAGCTGTGCAGTGGCGCACTCAGATAAACAGTGTAATCTCAGTCCAGATATTACTGGTCATAATACCCCCACAACTGGCTCATTGTTACAGTTCAAAGGCAAAAAATTGCTCAAGGTGGATTTCATGTTATCTCTTCCTCTGAGGCATGTTTAGGTGCGGCAAGGGAAAAACAGGCCTTGCCTCCATCTATTCACTAAGTTTGTCTATATTTTACAAAATTCAATATTGTCTTAGAGGAAAAGAACATATAAGAAGAAAAAACACTAAAAAACTATCATGGAACTCCAGTCAATAACTGCAAAATATTTTCAAATGACTTTTTATTTACATTATATGAAAGAGCTAGCTTTGAACATCCTGAATTGAAAAGCCTTGGGAACACACATAACAAACGCGATGCCACTGGTAAAATGGGATTTGAATACAAATTGGATTTCCAGTCAACCCATCCAAGTGTGATGGTCTTGGCTTTTGCTTCAAGAGCTCTTGTGTGTGTTCTTATGGTCACGCACAGCACAAAGAAGGCAACTGCTGCTAGGACTCGCCATAGTATAACATTAAATACACGCCCCTCCCTTTGCAGGATCAGAAGTTTGTAAATGCTATTGGAAAAATGAGGGAGGAAAAATGGTGTTCTTTGCAAAGCCAGTCTAAAATGAGTTAAATTTTACTTATCATTTTCAACCGTGGCCAGTATTTGGGGAAAAATGAAATCCAAGATTATCCTAATTCATTGAGCATCAAGAAAGCAGTATGGCCTGCAGTACACAAGATACAGTGACCCATTTTTGTCATTTCTAAGCATTTTTAATCCTGGTGTTTATGCTTTAAATATAAGGAACTTCCCCTAGGGTCGTTCAGCTAAGAAACCCATCCAAACAGAGTTGAAAATATTTGCTCTGATTCTTACAGTCCAACTCTCCCCAAACAGTGAGTAACACACATGCCATTTTGTATTTTCACTGTTCCTTTAGAAGAGGAGAAATTGGATACTGCTTTTAATAGCAATTCTGATGCCCCAAATCTTGTTTTCTCTGGTCATCATTATTATGCTGTCACTTGATTTTCACTGCAGAAAAAATCTCTAGACTTAGATCCTGATTCCTCCTAAGCCACTTTTATTCCCATACCTTTTAAAACGATCCTGTAAATAACAATGACGATAGACAGAACTGACTCTCTTTTAAGAAAAAGTAAATAAGTAAATATGTCATAAAGGATTTGTGTTTTCTTCAGCAGCAGTTAGGGGTAATATGGATTAAACACTTTTCATAACCAGCATCAGCATAATTACTAGAAAAAATTGAGGGAGTGAGGTTTCTGACACAATTATATGAAATATTTTCACAACAGAGCATCCAGTGAAGGGGAAAAAAGCAATAATTTTACCATTGCAATATCCACAATTTTATATTGGTAAATCAAGCATAAAATTGGTAGTTGAAATGCTTCCAGCAAGTCTTTGTTTAGAAATTCCTTTATTCATCAGTATATTATCTTGGTCACTTACTTGCTAACTGCTGTCATTCCTGAAGATGAGCTATTGTGTTTACCATATTATTATGACTGTATTAAAAATGTGCCATTTTGTTATGTTTATTGGGTTGTGTAAGAAAAATAAGAATCATAATTCATACTGAAAAACCTGCAAGAACAGGCTATTCAGAATTATTTTGCTTATTTTACTGATACATTGTCTAAGGTAATTTCAATAGTTTGTGTGCATTTGTTTTTAATACAGGTATCATATCCACATTTCTTCACGTCCACCCTTTTGGAGCCAATATAGAATATCTTTGGTCTTATATGCAGCAGTTGGACTCTAGGGTAAAAAAATTTAATCAAAATCTGTTTTCTCTATAGAAATATTGTATTATTCTTTACTGCAGGTTAAACTCTTCGTGCGTTTCCATTAGAAAGATAATGGGATATGGGGCTTGGGGGTTTGCAGTCTTTATTCATTCGCAAATTACAGTGCACGTGCTTGTGTTGACGTCTTTGCCTCGTGCTGCTTAGCTATTCTTTGTGGCAAAGAAGAGCAGAAATTTAAATGGCAAAGACTAGCAGCTGATTTTATGATACATGATCCTGAAATACAGCTGAGGAGAAAGAAAGCAGAACAAGAGGCAGGTGTAGCCATGGCCATCAAACTGTGCAGAGTTTTAGGAGATGATTCCTTATTCTTCTAGAAGTTGTTAGTCATGGGTCACACTGAACATGAACTTTCATGAACATGTGAATGGACCATGAAGCATACCCTTCGTCTCCACATGGAAGCAGAGAGCGCCTCATAAAGGAATTGGCTGACCCTATTGCTAAATTCAGAGAAGGTGTGGTCAACACAAAAGCGAGGCCAACACACTACAGTGTGCAAAGTGTTTTTTAATGCATCAGTTCGTACAGTCCATAGTCAATACACACCGTAGGATAAGATTCTTTGACTTACTTTTAAATATCTACTCTAGGATGAGATGAAATCAAGGCCCAAAAGGGCCTCTTCCTCTCCGCTGAATATTAAGCAAGTCAAGGGTGAGAAGCTCAGCTGTGAAATAGCTGCCTTTGATCAGGTGAATGCTACTCTAAGTGCTAAACAACGGCCCTGCAGGATGCTAGACTGCATGAGATACGTAGCAGATGCAGGGGTCACCCTGTGGTTAGCCACAGCTCTGATCCACATCTGCCAATACTTCCTTTGGACATGGCGATGATAGTGCTTGCCCAGATCTTCTTGCAACATGGAGTCAGGATGTAGCTATGGTGTGCACCTGGACTCAGAATGTGAGTGGCACTCCTTGTGTGGTGGTCATTAGACACAACTCCTTTGATCCTGGTAATATTTTGTTCCTGAACACTCCCTCCAGCCATGCCACCCATAGCCAAGATCACCTTCCAGCTGCTTTGATGGGCTGGTTTGATGGGCTGCTTCATGCCTCTGAAGGATCCTTCCTCTGTTTCTATGAAAAAGTGTATAGCTAAAAGCAGAGGAGATCCTGAGCTAGAAGCCCACTGGAAATAAGACAGGTTGCATGGATGAGTGAGGAAGGATGATGAAGTTCTTAGGCACTAGCTTCAGGCCATGGCAGCTCAGATTTGCTAGTGCTTTACAGTCCACTGCTACCCACGGTGAAAAGGGAGTAAGGGATGAGGATGGTAGAAAGAGGTGAGAAACTGGTGAATTGCAATTTTTTTTTTTTTAAATTGATTTTATCAAGACCTGATACATCCAGAGCTTCACACCTGCAACCATTCCTCTTCTTCTTTATTCCCTGCCTCTGCCACATGTACACATTTCTTCATCTTGACCCCAGTTCCTGCAGCACCCAGTCTGCCCAATCTCCTCCGTCATCTTTCAAGTCCTTCCTTAACACACAGCGTTTGGCTAAGTTTCAACTGCTTTTTCCCCTGGCTGACCCCTCCAGCTCTGTATCTCTTGAGCGACAACAGCAATCATTTAAAATACCGGCCCCTTGGGCTCCAGCCCTGCTGCTCATTCCTTCTGCCCACTGAGCTCTTCAACTTTCTCCCCCTTCACTGCTGCGGTCCCTTCTTGTGCATTGTCTGTAGGCTCTGTCCTTGAATTTCTACTCACATGAGTAACGTGTTGGCTTCTGTGAGGCTGCCAAGATCGAACACTTAATTTGCAAACACAGCTTTCATGGAAGGAGCATTGTCTCCATCTCTCCGAGGTGGAGCCCCTGCAGCTACCACTGGACCTACCTGCTGCATAATAAACATGAGCCACAAAATTTGACCTCGCTGGTTTATTTTGGAAGTAACTGCTTGTAGCAACAAATTACTTTTTAATAGAGCAATCCAGAGATGCAATCTCAGAGATTAATTTCAATTATTTCCATGGTTAGCCTGTCATTCCTCACCTGAACAGGAATGATAAGGTCAGCACACCTGTGCAGGCCGCAGGCTCAGCATATTGCTCAGATGCATTACCCAAAGGTAACCAGCTATCCGTTACTGCCATAAGAGTACATAAAAGATGGACCTGATTACTCTGGGGCTTCAGACTGCTTCCAACACTGATTTTTGGTGCCACCTTTAACAAATAATTTAATCTTTCTGCTGCACTAGCCTCTTCATGAAAGTAAGAGGTGATAGATATTTTCTTGCCTCCCTTGGGTGGAATGAGGTATAATTAGCATATTTTATGTTTATATACTGTTTTAAAAAGAAAACTTTTCACCATGGAAGGTTCCAACTAATATGAATAAGCAGAAATACCATCATTGCCAGAGAAGCCTATCAAACCATGGAGATACCCGTGGATAACAGGCAGCACCCATAGATTTCTTTACTGCTCCTTTCATGACCATCACTTTAGAAGAAGTAGCAGTAGGATGAAATGGTTCATTTTCCATGACTGTTCATTTCTTGACTTTCCTACTGATTGTACCAGAAAGGTTGCTTTTGTGAAAGTGTTTTCTGCGATGAGAGCATCTTTCCCATTAGGAAGGTGACCAGTCATTAAGGTTGAGCAATGCCGAGTCAGGAACTTTACTGCTTAGTTATCTGGAGCTGCTGAACTGGGCCAAACTGGGAGAAGATGGCTCCATGGATAGTCAGCCCTAAGTAACAAAAGTGAGCTGATTAAAAATAAAGTCCCTGTGTTAGTTTTTTTGCAAGAGAAAAACTGATGGAGCTGGGAGGAGGATTCAAGAGCTCATGGGATGGGAAGGAAGAATAAGGTCCCATTTGCTTCCTCCTCCTCACAAGTATACCCGCAACTGTAGTTCTTAGATGGACTTTGTACCACACTGTGTGGCAGCAGCCCTGACATAACAGTTGTAATTCTTTTACGGTGGGATGCCACTTACAAAAGCAGAATCATTCCTGCAAGGAATCTGCACTTGCTTTGGAGTCTGGAAATTCATGTCAGGCTAAGGTTAAAAAAAATAATAATGGTTAGTTGTTTTCATCTGGCCTGGATTTCCCACCCCCTCACCCCGTCCCTTATTTCTGTTCTCCGTATTTCCTCTTTCCAATCTACAGGGCAGCTTTCTCACTTTAATTTTACCTTTATTTCTTTCTCAGATCTCTGCAAATGAGATAGAAATGCTTTTGATGAGACTGCCACGCATGTTTAAACAAGAATTCACTGGTGTAGGAGCAACACTGGAAAAGAGGTGGAAGTTTTGTGCCTTTGAAGGAATTAAAACTATCTGACTGTGACTAGTAATGAAGCTATGCAGAAGAAGAATTCCTAGAGCATGGCAGGGTTATAAAATATTAAAGTAAGAAATTTGGGTTTGGGCACATAGTAGTATGTTTTCAAAGTTATCCAAGCCTAATTTTAGTTACATTTGTGACGTTCTCTTGTGAGTGGAAATGTAGTTGTGCACCAGTTCCTAAAATAAAATAAAATTTTTTTAAAAAAGTTTCAAAATGTGACAGATCTGTTTCCTATGAAAACTGAAGAAAGATGCCACAGTCATAATGATTTCAAAATACTCCATGTCCTACTTCTAAGAAAAGCTCATTGAGCAAACAGTTAAGGAGAAAGATTGCCCGGTTATGGTCGCTAAGCTACAGCGATGTATATGTAATATGTAGTAGAACTCATTAAGTTTCGTTATTGAAAGTTCTTTCTGTTCAGTGAGAAAATTGAGTAATTTTACAGTGAGGAAAAGCATACCAAAAGAAAACTTGAAGATGTGTCTGAAGTTATTGTATTTTGTAAATTAAGTTATATGCTGTACCAGGGATTTTTGCCTTATTGAAAGAGGCCTGAAAATGTGATTGGAGTCCTCAAGAATGCTTTATCAAGAATATTATTTTTCTAATGTAACTATTCTCCATTATAGGTTCTTTTAACATGGATTGCATATCAATTTTCATAAACATGTAAATAAGGAGGAAACCAGTGTTACTGTATTGTATTTGGTATGTAACATTCAGGTTTATGCATCAAAATAAATATTCAGTTGCATTACTGTTACAAATTTTATAGCAGATATATTAATTTTTATCAATAAATATGACTTCTACCATATTGTTCGTACAAGTTTTTCTTCTATGTTTTTGTATTTTTATCAATCCAGCAGGAGTCTCCTGGCACTTATCTTTCTCCTACCTGAACTGCAGATAACTTGGTTAAATCAATTAGGAATCAAAAAAGAGCTTGCAATATTAGCTAAGATTAAAATAATAAAAAATATTGGTGGAGGAAGTACCAGCATGGACCTTTGTTTAGCTGAACAGATTTCATTTGTTTTTTCAGACAAGCAGCCAGGTTTTAAAATGAACACCTTCAAATTTCTCATATTCAGTGTTGTGTTGGGTAGTTGCGATGCATCCAATTAGTTACTCCTTCTAACTCCCAGCTAATGCTTCTGGCCTCTGGCCAGCCAAGGAAAAGAATAACTCACTTTTGGTGGTGTCCCTTAAGTAGGGACATCTATGTACATTATCATTTAGGATTTACTGTCAAACACACAGCATTCCAGCACTCCTGTAAGAGCCAACGAAAGCTGAAGAAGTGGGTGTATCAACCAAGCCAGGAGGGTATGGAAGGAATCACTCCTCCCAGAGCCCTACTTTAAGGAACTGCATCAGTACAGCATTTAGCGTGGTGCTGGATAAGAAACAGCAGCCCCCTCCAGGTCACACCTCTATGTAGGCAGAGGAGCCAGCCACAAGAGACTGGCCCTATAAAGTGGGGCACCAACAGCAGGAAAGATGGCAAATTGCAACAGATGCAGGGAGTATCCAGATACATGTCAGAGTGATGTTTCACTCAGGTTCTTCAATAAACAGCAATTAGTGTCAAATGCAATTAGTCATGAAGGAACTCTCCTACCTGGCTGTTAGTGATTACTGCTTTAGGACCTGTTTCTCTTCTGGCATCTACCTGGACTATAGAAATATTAAATGAAATGTTAATTGTGTACAAAAGGGAAAAAAGAAAGAGGCTTAGCAGGTCTATTATGGGAGAAAATTATGCTTTCAGCCAGTACACACAAAAATTTTTTTAAAGAACATACATCTCTATTACGGTTGCTACAGAACCTGTGTTAAGGTAAGTTACTCAGGTGAAACTAGTAATTATATGCCAGTTATGTTAATGAAAATTAACTAGTTTAATCCAAATAACAACTCTTTCTTCTCTTGTGATCATACAGATTTATGAATAATTCAGGCAAAAATGTGTTAGGTCTGACAGCTCTTATTTAAGTACTGTAACATACATGTGTATGGATGGCACTTAGGCTGGGGAAAAGAGATGTGAGAAAACTTTCACCTCAGCTTTCTTCATGCCATACTTATTCATTATATTCTGTCCTCCCTTTTCTCGTGTCCTCCTTTTTTCCCTTTAGCTCATCTCCTCTCCCACAAAACAACTCCAATCCCAGATAGCCACAAAACATCTTAAAACTGACAGGACCTTGTAACCTAATCACCATATTTGCTCTGTGTGTGTTTTCTCTTCCTTTTTTTCTTCCTGGGTTTTTCATGTCTGTCTAGACCATAAGTGCTTTACGAGAGAGCGACTTTTTAGTCCTTGTGTAGTACCAGCTAAAAGGGAACCTCC
This sequence comes from Aptenodytes patagonicus, assembly GCF_965638725.1. Taxonomy (NCBI): domain Eukaryota; kingdom Metazoa; phylum Chordata; class Aves; order Sphenisciformes; family Spheniscidae; genus Aptenodytes; species Aptenodytes patagonicus. Next base: position 193,746,519 of record NC_134949.1, on the reverse strand, counting down.
TTCACTGGCCTTTAGATACCACCATAGAAGATCTAAACTTTAAGTATAAATAGCATGTAGGCGTCCTTCAATATTGTAACGTATCAGCTGAGACCGTGAAACTCGAGGGGATCCTCATGAGGATCAGGTTGGGCCCCAGAACTGGCTCTGTGTGCTCAGTGACTGTGGGGGAAACTCTATTAAAATGCTCAGCTCCATCACTTAGCTGCTGAAATGTCCTTATGATGACCCTTGGGGATCCAGCTGGGGGTCCTGAAGTGATACAATAGGATGAATATCAAGGAAGCCACCTTTGAAAGACATCTAGACTGGACATTAGGAAGCATTTCTTTACTGAGAGGGTGGTCAAACACTGGAACAGGCTTCCTAGAGAGGTTGTCAATGTCCCAAGCCTGTCAGTGTTTAAAAGGCACTTAGACAATGCCCTTAATAGCATGCTTTAACTTGGTCAGCCCTGAATTGGTCAGGCAGTTGGACTAGATGATCATTGTAGATCCCTTCCATCTGAAATAGTCTATAATCTATAGTTTATTCTATCTCTTGCAGATATGTTACTGATATATGGAGAAGACAGTGATGTTCTGCAAGCCAACGTTAAATTCTGGCGAGGCACCCTTTAGCCAGCTTGTCTGAGCAGTAGTGTCCGTCAATCTGATGCCATCATAGCCCAGAAAGATGTACTCCATATGAAGTGTATCACTGGAGGATGGCTGTAAACCCCTGGAGCCATGGCTGTGGGTGACGGTGCTCTTCTTAGCACTGTTGGGCATTGCAGCAAAGCAACTTGTGAAAATGGCATGAGGGGATGCCACTTAACTATGACAAAAGAAGAAGTCAGTATGGTAGAAAAGGAGACTAGCCTTTCTCTATGTCACTTTATCCTGATGACTGGAACAGAGGCTTGGTCAGCTGCAGTAGAAGTCAGCATGCTCTCCCCCAGAAAAAGGAGGATGTTGAGGTGGCCAAGCGGTACTTAGTGAAATGAGGCAGTGCAAGACCTAAAGCAAGTTTCTCCAGCTGAGTCAGGTTGAAGGAGGATGTACATTTGGCAAAGACTCAAAGCCGTTTACAGTTAGCAGGATCCTCACAACGGTAGTGGGAAAGAAAACAAGGGAAGGAAAGGCCAAAGAGACACCACATCATCAGGCTAACCACGAGCTCAAGAGGTGAGACACTGCAATAGCCTGGCATGCAACTGCAAGTTACAGCAAAAAGTTACAGCAGCGTCCCCTCTTCTTAAATATGGACTAGTGGAGCAGGAGAAGATTTGGTTTCTAACTGCCCAAAACATGCTAAGGGTATTTTGCAGGGAGTTGTAAGCTCAATTGCCTGAACTCCTGTTCTCCCAGGAGAGCTTTTTAGCTCATCCTTGGCTTTGAATTGTCTTGGAGTGGTGGCAGGGTTGACTTTCATCAGTTTAGAGGGCCAGCCTCTTACTGCACTGTATTTGATTCCCACTTGAAGGCTTAAAAGATGTGCAAAACCTCTTGGGCAAATGTGCATTTCACCCTGCACATTCAAGGGAGATGAGTGTAACCTCTCTGTTAAACTGCATTTTATGCCCACAAGAGATAGCAATGTTTGATGAAGACTGCATTATCCCCATTACTAAAAAGGAAATTTCTAATATCTCCTCGTGCTATTGCACATAGTGGAGCCTAATTGCTTATTGAAGTGTGCATGTTTTGGGCAAAATTTGCATGTTCACGACTGCCAGAGCATCACATTCACTTAAGGAACAGCTACACTGAGATTTAGAGAAAATCCTATATCAAGCTATGCTACATTTAGCTACACATCATGTACAGGAAATGCTGTGGAATCTAAAGCTAGAAAATTTTTCATAACAGCATTCTGGGTGGTCTGTTTAAGTCAAAATTCTGGTCTTGCAAGCATTGTTTTATTTAAAATCAGAATGGCTTTGACAGTCAGTGCGACAAAAATGTTCTGCTGATGTGAGTTGATTTGGGGAACAAGGTTTGGGGAGAGGAAGAGGGAAAGGAATTGGTTGGTTTGGGAGATATATTCTTTTTGTGCCTCCGGTACCAGTAGTAGCCAGGTTTGATACAGGACTCATGTCCGCTTTGTCCACTTAACAAATGCATCTCAGAGTTCAGCATTTGAAGTGTAAGGCTTTTATCATCTTTTTCCTGTGAAAGGGTACAAGTTGTCCCTTGACTTGTCACTCTGGTTACCCTGATAAGATCTGCAGCACTTTTACCCTAACTTTGCCCTCAAAAAGGAAGTAGGAAGAGCAGCAAATTCCTTCTGGTTCTCTTCTGTAGTCAATCTCCTCTGGAAGCAACTGCTGAGATGCTCAGGAAAAAAGAAATCTTCCTACATTTATTGGCATTGAGTGCCTATAAAGCAGGACACGATCTGGAGGAAGCCATTCCTTCTTCCAGACTCTCTGAGAGCACAGTCAGTGTGACTGCTTGGACTGCAAAGGGTGACTATTTACTTACTGAGTTAAAACTGAATGTTTCAAAAAAAAAGTAAGCTGACTGAAAAAGACTGAAAAAGCAGCCAAATCAGGAAATTATGCTTACAAGGTGCAGATCCTCTAACTACATAAACCCATTACATTGAATACGTGGAAATCCTAATTTGTAAACAAAATCAAATGGATACGCTCAGGAGTACCTTTGATTAAGTGTTTTGCCGCACACTGGGTAATAAACATTGTGCCTGTTCAGACTTAATGGGCTGACTCCAATGTCATACTCCCTCTCAATAGGGATATTTGGGGGGCAGCAAGAAGAAAAATATATGTATTCCTTTAAACTTAGCAGAGAACACTCCTGTAATCCTACCACAGCCATATTATAACCAGTTGCTCAGACTTCTGGCTGGTAAGTACTTCTTGCCAATTTATGTACTTTTATATACATAACATTGAAGCCTAAAAAAAAATCATCCACTTGGACTGCTCATATCTTAGCCATGTCACAGCTAATTCTGTAGTGATCCCAATAGCATATGGTGGATTAAAATACATCTCCCATAAAAGCATCCAGCCATAATCAAAGTTATCAAGTGGTGGAAAAGATATTTTTTTGCTTGATAGTTTGTTAGAAGAGATTAGCATTATCAAAATTGTGTCCTTACTTCCTAACTTGATTTTTTCTGGTTTCTTCTAGCCAGTTTTGCTTTTCTCTACAAGATTAAATAATCCTTTAGTACTGCATATTTTCTCCCCATGAAGATATTTATATATTGTAGTCTATTTACTTCTCAGTATTCTTTCTCATAAACTAAACAGATTGAGCTTTTAAGTGGTTTGCTATAAAGCATTTCTCTTCTCTTCCTCAAATCATTGCATCCTTTTTTTAATATCCTTTCCAATTTTTCAACACCTGGTTTAAAATGGGCGGAGAAAAGCTGTTACGTGAATTAGTCTGATCGACGCTGTATACAGACATGAAGTCACATCTCTGCTCCCATTCAGCTCTTTGCCTCCTATTCCTATCAGACTATTAGCTAATCACAAATGCCAAAGCAGTAGTTCAAGTAAGTTGCTGTTAGGTCATTTCCTTCATCCTTCTGGTGTAACAGATTCCTCTGCATAGATGTGTCTCTGTATGCTAAAGCCTGGCTTTTCCATCCCCACTGATAGGTTTGTTTGTGCAAGGGCAAAGGTCTCACCCCGTGAGGGTATTTTGGGGCTTAGATCCCATGCAAGGCCTTCGGGGTTTGTTCTTTGCTACGGTGAAAGTCTGGTTAATTCTATGATGTTTATAGCCTTGCGTGATTAAAATGATCTGCTGTCAGGATGTTAGCTGATCGCATCAAGCATTCAGAGGGCAATCGCACAGGCTTTGTCTAGACTAGGGTTTAAATGCATGTCATTAGCATATATTAGCTGATACATTTTAAAAGTCTGATGCAGACAAGGCATAATGCCTTTAATGTGAAAAGCTGGCTGAGTTAGGCCCTTGGGCATTGGCGTTGACACTGGTTTGTCTATTTCAGAGTTTTAGAATAAGTTAGCCAAGGGCTTGTCTGCAAAGACCAGTTAATATGGAAGAAGATAGGCTATGAATTTAAAGGGCTACTCCAGGACTCTAAGACCAGAAAGAGATTCATTCTCAAGTAGTTGCTCTGAAATAGCTCTACATAATAGTATTATACACTTAACTAGGTAAGTTTGCTCTTTTTTTTTTTTAACCTTCCCCAAAAAGCAGTTCCCGTATGAGAGGTGTTATATTTAAAAATTAACCCTCCGGTGCATTTCTGTGTTCATCACTGCTCCTTACTGAATACAGCTGATTACCTTGTTCGTGTCTGGGGAGGAGGTTGGAAAACTTGTACACTCTGCAGATCTGGTTGCTGACGTTAAAAGCTGACTTGCATTTCACAGGGGGGGAGGCATGGTACGCTTGTGAGAGGAATGGGAGTGGAGCAACAGAAGACCATAAAATGGGATTAAATATGGAGACTGGAGGGATTTTGTTAGAACCTGGCATTCCATCAAAAAACCACACAAATCCCAGGACATCCCAGAAGCCTGTTATAAACTAAGAGGGGGAACAGGGAAGAAAAAGAGATAAGATTTCACAGCAAAAATCACTGTAAAGTATGGTGGTATTGAATGCATGAGAGTCTGTGAGTGTCCTTAGCTGGTTCTGTCCATGGAGTCAGCTCGGGTGGGTGTTGTGTCTGAGACTCTCTAAAGAGGAACCTTCCAAAATCACTCTGCAGTTGGCTCTATCCCAGAAATAAGCTACTCAAACAACGTTAACTTCCAATGGTGGAGGAGCCCCCCTGCAAGAAAAATCTGCATCTCTAGCTCTACAGTTCACTGGTTGATAAAGAATGGTGATGTTAGCAAGAAAAATTTTCTTGTCCTTGAAGGCTAGCGAAGACATATATTACTCATGGAAAGCAAATATTTGCCAGGCAGTCAAAACTCATTTCAGGACATCATTTTGACCCCTCCACTCTGACTGGCTGTCACCTTGGTGGAACTTGTCACTTGGTTAGATGGAGACAAAAAACCTAAAGCCTCATCAGGGTGGAATCTACACTTTAGTCTTCAGAAGATGAACAGCCATGGATAAACAACATGCCACCAGTCCAAGGCTGATTTTTCTAATAAAGAACTGCAAGACAGGAACTGCTTTGCAGGATGATACTGGAAGCCCGTTGTGGACAATAAAACATATCAACAGAGAAGGAAGCCAGATGGTGGCTCAACAGCAGAAGGTTTCTGAAACGCATTTCCTACTCTGAGAGGTTCTTGATTGACAGCTCTGGAAACCGATGTTTTATCTGTCCACAGGGCAGGACAGGGAAGGCATCTAATATTGTCCCAGCAGAGGTGTACAGAAATCACCTGCCATTTCATTTCCATTCCTATGAAGGCCTTGCCTCATCTGTGCAAACTGCAGAGGAAAGAGACAGCTGCAGAATGCACATTTGACCCTGATTTGAGGCCACAGAACTTCTGCTAGTTAAAAGTTTAGTTTCAGGGCTGGATTTGAATCTCTGATCTATAAAATGGATATCCTACTCTCCTAGTAGGAAGTTATCCAATGACTGAGGAGGGGAAGGCAGCCTTTCTTGAAGTACAAATGAAGAAGCATGCCCTGATGACCTCATTCTTCCTCCTCAACCTTCACAATGAGCAAGATTTGGAAGTATGTAGCTGGCAAAGAGGTTCGTCCTATTAGAAAGACAGCAAAAGAGCTCATGTTATGTTCACACAGCATGTTTTGAGGTGATTTTTAAGTCTAAAGAAAACCCTCTGTAGTTTATAGCCATGAGATGCTCTTAAAACAAAGGTTAGTACAGGGAAATGGAGCAGCAATGAAAAAAAGTATTATCTTTTATGAGCACTTCACTGCTCTTCCTCTTCGAAGAGATTTCAGTGTGGAGGCTGAAATCCCTATTGTTTCAAAGGTTTATGGTCAAGAGCAGGAATAACATGGGATTTACAGCCTTTCTTTGATTTTTGTGGTCCATGCAGTTCAAACGTCTGAAGAAAAACATGGAGGTGCATGCCCAGGTGAAATGGAACTGGGCGGTCGTTTATGCAACACAGAACTCTTGCTTTTCTGCAGTGCAGATCTTTTTGTTTACAGCAATAAAACACGGGCAGATGGTCATAAGTTCAATGATGTATATTGGTCATGCAACCAGCAAGAAATCTGTACATGTTCAGGATTCAGACTTCAAAGTTTTGTTTGTCTTTCAAAAATGATGAGATTTCTGTCATACGCAGTCTTGAGAGAGACAATGGAGGGTAAACTGGATGGATCTGGGCAAAGAGCCCTAATCAAAGGCTAACTAGTGATGTGACTGTCACACAGTACTGTGCAGAGATATCCATGCTAGAAGTAAGCAGGCTAGTTTCGCCACAGGAGACATCATAGCTGTGTTTGTACAGCCTCTGTCCAGCCCAATACACTCTACTTACTGCTCCCAGGTTAAGTGATGTGGTACTGTCTGGGCTGTCTTCTTCTGGACTTCTTCTTTCTACAGGGTTTCTTCTTCTGAAAAGTTTATTTTTAAGTAGTTGAAGCCTTGTTTCAGGCAGTTAACAAGCTGTATTGTCAACAGAAAACTATGAATTATCTGCAGCAAGAGTGGGTGGATCTTAATTGAAAAAAGAACCTGGACACCTTCTTCCTAAATTTGCTAAAAGCCTTGAAATGACCTTATTTGCCAATTTCAAAAGGAGATGGAGCAGCAAAAAGGTTTCCAGAAATAACCAGAATAAGGTTTGAGCTCCCAGACCCATTTGGCTCATACCTGTCCCAAGTTCCCCAATCCAGGCATGCAACAACGTTCAGAGAAAAGCAAAAAAAAAGCTGTTCCAGAGTTTAAGTCATGTGAGTAATTCAAAGCGTTGGGAAGGCTACAAAAGGTCCCTTGCGGGCAATCCCAAGATCAATGCTACTGTTGTTTTGTGTAACTAATCTAAAGTAAGGTTTTCATTAACTCTCTTTATTTGATGCATTGTGAAACAATCCAAATGAGAATGTTTAGGCTGGCAAAAAAAGCAACACAAAATCCCACAAGAGCCCAGCTAAACAGTACACATCAAGAGCTGAGTAACAAAGAAAATAGCTCTTGATACACAAAGTCTGTTTTGCAGCTAAGCTGGAGATGGACAAGTTTAAAGCTATACATGAGTACCAAGGCTCTTCTCCCAACAGAGATGTTGGGAAATTACTACTTTGTGCCATGTCATAGAAGCATAACTCACTACTAAAAAGTTCTTGTTAATCACAGGTGTATTACATGACAATACACGGACTTGGGCTAAGCCACAGCCCCTTTGCTTTCTGAACTACTGAGTGTCTGAGAGCCGTCACCAAATAAATACATAAGCAAGGGAATCTGTGACCGAAACCAATATTAAAACTATTCAGCAGCACTCCAAAACCCAGCCAGACAGTGCATGTTCCTTACCAAGCATTTGCTTTTAAAAGCTATCAATAGCAGGATTTTCACTGGAATGTGGGCATAGAGCTAAAGATGAGAGAGATTTTAGCCACTCAACTAACTTCACAGAATATCCTGTGACTGGAGGCACTCACCACTTCATGCTATAGTCCAGAGAGCAGACCCTAATTTTTCCTTGTCCGGGTGAGCACTTTATCTGCTGAACTGTTGGATAAGCAAGATGTCACACTGCCCCAGTTTCCATCACTTTGTGCAAGGTTTTATCCATCCAGCATGTTCTGAGGATATCTGCCAGACTGATCCCCTAGCTGCAGCTGTAGGTACACACCTCACTGCTCAGCACTGCCAAGGCCACTGCTGGGTTTTCAGATAGTCCTCAAATGTCTTTGCGGCATACCTTCATGTAGCCGTGATGGTTGATAACCATGGTCGTCTGAATTCTAAGTCTGAGAGTCACTCACTTGCATTCTGCGTAACATACGGAAACACAAGAAATCTGGGCCTTGAAGTATAGCACATGGATGGGCAGGACGTTCTTAGAATCATAGAATCATAGAATCATTGAGGTTGGAAGACACCTCTAAGATCATCGAGTCCAACTGTCAACCCAACACCACCATGACCACTAAACCATGTCCCTAAGCGCCTCATCTACACGTCTTTTAAATACCTCCAGGGATGGGGACTCAACCACCTCCCTGGGCAGCCTCTTCCAATGTTTCACCACTCTTTCAGGAAAGAAATTTTTCCTTATATGCAATCTAAACCTCCCCTGCCACAACTTGAGGCCATTTCCTCTCATCCTATCACTAGTTACTTGGGAGAAGAGACCAACACCCACCTCGCTACAACCTCCTTTCAGGTAGTTGTAGAGAGCGATGAGGTCTCCCCTCAGCCTCCTTTTCTGCAGGCTAAACAACCCCAGTTCCCTCAGCTGCTCCTCATAAGACTTGTGCTCCAGACCCCTCACCAGCCTCGTTGCCCTTCTCTGGACACGCTCCAGCACCTCAACGTCCTTCTTGTAGTGACAGGCCCAAAACTGAACACAGTATTCGAGGTGCGGCCTCACCAGGGCCGAGTAGAGGGGCACGATCACTTCCCTACTCCTGCTGGCCACACTATTTCTGATACAGGCCAGGATGCCCTTGGCCTTCTTGGCCACCTGGGCACACTGACGGCTCATGTTCAGCCGGCTGTCGACCAACACCCCCAGGTCCTTTTCCGCCAGGCAGCTTTCCAGCCACTCTTCCCCAAGCCTGTAGCGCTGCATGGGGTTGTTGTGGCCGAAGTGCAGGACCCGGCACTTGGCCTTGTTGAACCTCATACAGCTGGCCTGGGCCCATTGATCCAGCCTGTCCAGGTCCCTCTGCAGAGCCTTCCTACCCTCGAGCAGATCAACACTCCCGCCCAACTTGGTGTCGTCTGCAAACTTATTGAGGGTGCACTCGATCCCCTCATCCAGATCATCGATAAAGATATTGAACAAGACCGGCCCCAGTACTGAGCCCTGGGGAACACCGCTCGTGACCGGCCGCCAACTGGGTTTAACTCCATTCACCACAACTCTCTGGGTCCGGCCGTCCAGCCAGTTTTTGACCCAGCGCAGAGTACACCTGTCTAAGCCGTGAGCCACCAGCTTCTCTAGGAGAATGCTGTGGGAGACGGTGTCAAAGGCCTTACTGAAGTCCAGGTAGACCACATCCACAGCCTTTCCCTCATCCACTAGGCGGGTCACCTGGTCATAGAAGGAGATCAGGTTGGTCAAGCAGGACCTGCCTTTCATGAATCCATGCTGGCTAGGCCGGATCCCCTGGTTGTCCCGCTCATGCCTTGTGAGCGTCCTCAAGATGAACTGTTCCATAATCTTCCCCGGCACCGAGGTCAGGCTGACAGGCCTGTAGTTCCCCGGATCCTCCTTCCGGCCCTTCTTGTAGATGGGCGTCACATTGGCAAGCCTCCAGTCGTCCGGGACCTCCCCCGTTAACCAGGACTGCTGATAAATGATGGAGAGCGGCTTGGCAAGCACCTCTGCCAGCTCCCTCAGCACTCTCGGGTGGATCCCATCTGGCCCCATAGACTTGTGAGTGTCCAGGTGGCATAGCAGGTCATTGACTGCTTCCTCTTGGATTACCGGGGGTCCATCCTGCTCGCCGTCCCCGTCTTCCAGCTCGGGGGGCCGAGTACCATGAGGATAACTGGTCTGACTGTTAAAGATTGAGGCAAAGAAGGCATTGAGTACCTCAGCCTTTTCCTCATCCTCAGTGACAATTTTCCCCCCTGCATCCAATAAAGGATGGAGATTCTCCTTGGCTCTTTTCTTATCATTAATATATTTGTAAAAACTTTTTTTGTTGTCTTTAACGACAGTGGCCAGATTGCGTTCTAGCTGGGCTTTTGCCTTTCTCATTTCTTCTCTGCACGACCTAACGAGATCCCTGTACTCTTCTTGAGTCGCCTGCCCCTTCTTCCTGGGCTTCTAAGGACGCCTCTCTTCAGATCTTCTTAATCCAGCCTTTATCCCCTCTCATCTTGTCTACAGATTGCTGTGGGTTTGTGTATGTGTCTGTGTGAGGTCTCAAGACCATCAAGTGGACTATAGCTTTTTATCTCCTCGGCACATCACACCTTTTAATTTGTTTGTTATATAATTTCTGTTTATTTTATTGGAAGTCATATGGGTAGAGGGGAATTGCAAAGGAAAATAAAAAGGAAAATAAAATTGCAAAGGAAAAATGTCTACCAAGCTACATAATAAAATACATATGACAATCTCATACATAGGGCAAATCTACATGTAAATGGCAATCCGTCCAATTTACAAAGTAAGGAACCAGCAATCGCAACTGAGAACCTATAAAGATTTATATGAATGCATAATATGAATTAATCCTGAAAGATGAAAGGCTACCTACTCAGAGTCATTTTGTCCTGATGGACCAAAAGCTACCAGTTACTTAAACTTTAGTTCAAATATGAGAAACAAGAAACCCAAACTGTAGTGCCTGACTGAGACCATGGATTACCAGTACCTAGTTTCAGGCACTGACACCACTACAGCACCTAAATTCAAGAGAGCAAGTGTGACTCAAGGCTCCTGCCATATGACTGGGGAAGTAGCTACAAAACTTCAGTCTGGGATTTGGCAGGTAGGGGCAGAATCCAGCCTTGGCTGAACAGGTCCCATGCAAACAGGGCTGGACCGTGCCTTCACAGTCCAGCCGTGCTGGAAAAGGAGAAATAGCTCCCACCTTTCACTCAGGACACTCTGCTTTACAGGCATCATGACAAGGTGCGTGATACTGCAGTTAATTGAAGGGGAACAAGCATGGGGAAATTGCACTTTGTCTTCACCACAGGCAGCTTCTAGAAAATCAAGGGTTACAATATCCAGCCAATGATTACTTTATCCAAAACACAGAGGGCTGGAGCTTGTCTGTGGCAGTGACTTTATCTCATCCCAGTTTAGGCTCTCAAGCAGACAGATCCAGTGTTCAGTCCAGCCCAGGATCTTGCATTGCCACCTTGTTAAGGGGGTGCTGAATTCAGGGACCCATCTTCAGCTGTGGCTTACTGGAAATGCTAGACCACAGCTTGTCAACCTTCCTAGAGCCTTCCAATTTTAGTGAAACAAGGGAACAGCTGGTAAATGTTGCCACTTGAAGCAGGGTTTTCAGTGATGAGGACCACGACTGCTGTTGCCCAGGGTGCTCCTAAATCTGCAAAGCACCACCTTGCTGCTACCTCCCCGTGAAAGCAATGTGACTCCCGGAAGGTATCCATCGGCAGAGAACGCTGCCACTGCCAACACACACAGACAGTGATTTATTCACAGCACTTCCAAAAGAGGCAAGTCACACAAAGGTCATGGTGCTGCAGACAAAGCAAATAGCTTGCTATAATGTATGTAGTGAATAATAATGCCAGACATTATAGAATAGAGGAGAGGAGAGGAAAACATGTATTTCCCCTTGCTTAAAACTTATTGAATGATCAGAATCAGGGGAAAATGTAGATTAGAGGATGTGAGTAGGAGAGGAGTTCTCTGATTAAACTTTTTTTCTCCTTCCCTGTCCCAGCTTTAAATACAAAATGTAACATGTAATAGATGTATAAATGAGCAAAACCCGTAGTGCATACCAAATCTGCAATCCAATAATTAGTATTTGAATGTTTTAGCAAAAACTGACTGTGACTACAAACACTTCACAGACTAATTTTCAGACTCATGAGTTTTTACTTGGTTTGCCTGTATGTTCTCTGAGTTCTGTGCCAAAAAAATATTTCCTTTCTTGCACTGAAACGTAACGCTGACATGTGTCAAACTACTTCTTTTGTATGGGCTTAAGCATACTTCCTCTTTCTGCTTTTTGTAGATTCATACATATTAGACACACATCTTTGGGTTTTAATTATAAAATTAATGTAGACAGCAACCAGAAATAAAGCTGACAAATCTAATTTCCCAAGTAACTCAATATCATCTCAGAATCTCTGAGGAGGAAAAGAAAAAATTATGTCCAAGGGGTTACAAGAATGTTTCTAAAGGGACAAATTAAAAAACAAACAAACAAAAAAGCTGATCAGATTAATAGAGGAGCATTTACCTAGTGGTATATTCCGTATTTATCACCAGTCAGGAGAATGTGATGATATTTTAAACATGAAATGACTTTTCATACTGCTTCCAATCCCAGACACTTAGGGGAAAAAGCTGTATAGATACATATCGTAAATGAATCTTAAAACAAAATAGTTTCTAAAAATACTTGTTTAATGACCCTATACAGTGCTGTGCTAGCTCAAATCATGTAAACTCCTTCCCCATTCCTTAGATTTAATCTAAAACTTTTTTCCAAAGTGATTGACCTGTCCCAAGTATTGACAGAAAAAGAGGATTACTGTAAGGTAAGCCGAGAAAGTTGTCAAGTGACCAGTCATGGCCACACTGAGAGCTGCACTGATGTGGAAGGGGCATAGGTAGCTTTCATGTCCCATGACAAAATGTCACAGACACACAAAGATGATCCTGGGCATACAAAAAAATAAACAAACTTACACATGAAAATACAATGCCAGCCAGCAGTTGGTTGTTCTGCCAGGAGGAGGTTAGGAAATACAAAGAAACCCTGAGAGAACAATGCAGTTTGCTAAACAGGAATTTGAACCCAGACTTAGACCTGGTGACGCTTTTTTAAAATCCAGTTATTGCAGTTTTCCACTCCTGTGTCGTCCCAGAAAAGAGTGTACGACTAGGATCCACACGCACATCCACACCTCTAATTCTCAGGCTGCGATGGTGATACATCAGGCACAGCAATAATTCTGAGTCTGGTGTCTGTTTTGCCCGTGCCCTGCAGTGATGGGTTTGTGGTGCTGGTGCCAGGCAAACACTGTTCCTCTTCAGTGTCCCCTTGTTTCCATTTTCTCTACATTGGAAACTGGAAAAACTGTATCTTGTAAAATCTTGCAAGGCCAAAACGTAGCTTTGTTTATGGACAATATTGTTCTTGAAGTGGGGAAGAGGGTGAATTGTAAAAGCAGACATAATGGGTTAGACTAAGTCTTAACCATTCCAGGACCCATACCAAGTAGTGGCTTCCAGAGCTGACGTCCATATGTTTATTATCCCTTAATGAATTTTTCTTCCATTAATTTATTCCATTTCTTTTGGGAACTAATGCAAATTTTTGGCATCTGCTGTGCCATACAGCAAGGAGTTACATGGCTGGACTGCTGACTGTGAAGAAGTATTTCCTTTGGTTTTGAACCAGGCAGTTTAATTTCATGTTCCCTACTTGTATTGAAAGAGGAAAAGACTTCAAAACTGGTTGATCTACCCAAATCTGCCATAATGACTGGTCATTGAACTGCTGTCAAATTTCATGCTCCAAGTCAGCCTTACAGCTTGGTAGAGTGCAGTTCTCCTTGGCAAAAGCAGAGGTCCCAAGCACAGCCTTCTTTCCCTCAGTAAGGTGAGGATCTCTTACAGTGGCAATATTGTTGCATGCATTGAAGAGAGACTTGCTGATGATGTGCTGCTGGAAGGAGTGGGTAGTGATCACACCTTCATTAGGCAGTCGGAGCATTAATAGATTAATAAACATGGTCTATTCATGGAGGTGAATCTTACCACTTATGTATCAGCTGCAGAGAGGCTTCAGTCACTGTCAGCAGCTTCTGTTCCACTCAGTTATCACGGCCAAAGGTTGTTATGCTTTTTCCATCAGCACACGTGCACCAGCAATGACTCATCTCTGTGAGGATAAGGAGGTCTTCCACCCAACATCAGCAGTGTCATCCCAGGTAACGATAGTCTGATCAATGAATGTAATTTTAATGACAAGTCTGGATGTAACTAGACATGGAGATTAATGTAAAAAATTGTTACAGAGCTGGTTGCACTAACTCCAGTGTCAAGTTACTGCCTCCTGAGTAGGCTGATCACAACCTAACCATTATCAATACACTTGTTTGAACTAGTCCCCACGTACAAGATAGACTGAATGTTTCCTTTCTCAAAATACCAATATACAATCAATTGTAAAACAAACAGCTCTGTAAGGATCCAATATATCTACATATGAGAGTCAGACCTTGTCGCGAAGGGGTGATTTCGATTGCTTAAAGAACCACTGTCAAAGGTATTAGCAAAAATGGTTATAATATGATGCTGTAAAAGTGCAACTTATCAAAGTTTGATGGCAAGGTTCATTCTATTACTGTATGGCACAATCATTTGAACAATGAGTCAAAACTACCAAGACACAAATCAAAGTTACCAAGGTACAAATTAAAGTTAACAAGACAAAATCAAAGTTACCAAGTCACAAATCAAAGTTACCATACTACAAGGTTATGCACGATATCGGTCGCTTACCAAAGATCTGTCGTTGGTAAAAGGTCTCTCTGCCTCAAGGAGCAACCTCAAGAGGCATCCCAGCGCAAGGGGAGATCACCACCATGCAGCCACACTGCCTAGCAGGGAGAGCTCAAAGAAGGCTCACTTAGGCTGTCATATTTATGGAATAAAGTGGATGGCTTGTAGTCAAATTACATGCGATGGGAAAGGTATACATATATGTGGGTTTTACCCAAAACTTTCTTTGTTCTTTGATAAATGAGTCTTGGAAAAGCCACCCGCTCTTCATGTGTTAATCACATGATCGGTGTTCCAAGTTCATATGCATCCATGATCACTGTGTCACTCTGCTCCTTTGTGGGTTTTCAGAGAACAGATCGAAACCAGAGGAGTTCTTGGCCCATTAGTGGCTCAGGCCTTTACCTCCTTTGGAGCCTGTACCAAACTACCGCTAGTTTGGTTAAGGGGTCGAGTGCATCCGTCACAGACCTTAGTCTCCAGAGAAGTTGGTATCCTTCTTGACTGCCCTCAATAGAGAATCCAACATCTCAGTTCAGCAAGGAAAATCAAGAGAGTGGGCTGAGAGAACTGTGAAAGAAACTCATGAAGCTCTTCCAGGGTCACAGAGCAACTCAGAAATATCTTCATGGCACGATGTTCTCTGAAGTCCTCAGCTCTCTTCTGAAGGACTGAGCTGGAGCTAGTCTATGGACTGCCCAGCAGCCCAGCTCAGCAACGTGCACTGAGCCGCTTGTCCTGCTTAAAATAAATACAGAGTGGCTCAGCAGCCTTGAGACAAAGACTAGAGGCTTGCAGGTCTGTGTCTTCCCTCCTCCACATCAACCAGAGGCTAGTATATAAAGAGTCTCTGCTTGGAAAGGGATCTCAGGACCTGAAACTTAATGCCCAGTGCTCCCTTCCGCAGGAGCAGGCAGGCCACGGGAACAGCACGGCACAGCGTCCAGTTTCTCTCGCACTGCAATGTCTTTCAGGTGATCTCCAAACCCATCTATGTCTACAAGGAGCCAGCCACAGAGATACAACAGAAGCCTTTGCTTACCTAGCTCAGAGAGATGTAGGTTCTGCAAAGGATGAGGCCCTAGTTTACACTCCCAAAGGTACAGGTTAGTGTGTGAGCAGAGTGCCTGTGTTCCCATTACAGGGAGTGGAAAAGCAAGTCACTAACCTAGGCTGAGAGAGTCTATAGGCTGTTCAGCTACCCAGATGTAGATGCCTACTTTAGGGAGAGGTACATACTCCTGTATCCAGTCAGCTTAGTAGCTCCCCAGACTCCACTCACCAGGAGTATGATAGCAGCTTAGTCATTCTCATTGCAGACACCTACAAGTTCATTTGTGTGGGATTTACCTTAGGCTAACGTGGACCATATCTGCCTTCCAGAGCCAAGGTGGAAATTTGAGACCCAGGATTCCCACTTAATTCTCTAGTCTATAAAAATACTAATTTCATCCATAGCCAAGAAGTGCTTTGAGGTTCTTGTAGCTTTTGGCCTATGAGCCTTGATGACTTTTCAATCACTTCTTTATCTTATACAGTATCAGCCTGAGTTGTGCATGAATGTACTTGGGCTCTAACATGCAAAAGTTTTCAGAATCTTGTAAAAGCTTTCATTTGGAAGTGGAATTTATGCAAGTGTGTGTTAATGATTTGGCATCTTCAAGGGGTTATTTTGAGTGCTATGTTTAACTTCATTACCATTAAATTATTCCAAAGAGATGCTGGCAGCTTGTGGTCTAATGCTTTGAACCAATTTAAAAATTCATATGTAGAGTTTGTGATAGTCCACAGTCAAGAGGACATTTCAACAATGGGAACCAATTAAGCAGCTTTTGGGAGATCAAGAGGTGTTTGCCTCCGTTACACAATGTTGATCCTTTCCTATATTTTTTCTGCATAGAGTGAATTGGCAATCAGAACTTGAACAGGTGGAAATCCATCACAAATACCTAAATCATTTGGTAAAACACAATCCACACAGCCTTTATTTTGCAAGTAATTATTGCCACATGCATGTAAGTAAAGCTGTAAAGCTTCTAGAAATCGAGTTCCATTTGAACAGTCAATCCCAGATGGTTTCCACTCCTAAAGAAGACCATAATAGAAAACAGAATCTTGAGAGAAACATCCATCTCCAATAATTTGGCTGTACCCTGTATGGTCAGCATGCAGCTAGCCCAAATCTCAGGATTGTATTCTTTTTCCCTTATAGAAGTAATGCAAAAGGACAAAATTAGGCAATGATGGGCTTTCTTAATCCTTTACATTATCCTAACACTGGCTGTAGGGACTACTGGTGCTAGGAGTTTCTAACTGAGGAAAATTTGGGGAATACAGCTATTCCACACAAACTGCCCCACTAAATGTTGTTCATCCTTAGCCAATGCTGCACTGAATCACTGCAAGGGAAAAGGAAATACAAACAACTTAATGTAGTTAGATTCACCCATAGGTTAATGCGGTCAGAGTAAAGTCTTTTAGCTACTGACCAAGAGATCAATGACTCATTACAATCAATGACCACTGAGAATATATTTGCTTCACGCTACGATGCTTTAAAAAATGGGGGTAAAGGAAACATCTTTGAAGGCGAAATCCTTGCCTTGTGAGGTGTTTTCTTAATCAGAAGAAACCTTGGTTTTGTAAACATGATTTTTGGGGGTTAAGGGAAATGTAAAGGCCAATTCTGATACTTACATGAGCATTTATTTTCCTGTCATACATTCCCACACCTCCCGAGGTCGTGCTAAGCACTTTAAAGTTACTGTGGGATAGGGGACAATTGGTATTACCACCATAAAAGCTTCCCCTCAGTCCTTCCCAGCATGAATCAGAAGTATAAATTGCTGTGCCTAAGTGGGAGAAGTAAGAAATAGACTGTTCCCACTGGAAAGATAAGTGACTGGAAATGAGCCCAAAAATTTGTGTTCAGGAGTCTCAAAGCTGGAATACTGCTAGAGTAGATTACCAGGGAAACCAGCAATGTGTAGGAACCAGAGCCTAAACATCTGACTCTGTTTGCCTGGCATATATTTTGGAAATGCAGTGTGCATAAAGAGCTTGGATTTACTTCACTGCACATCTCAATAAAGAGATATTTTCTATTAAATTTCTGTAGAACATCATTTCTCACTGGTTCAGTCTTTGATTTCTTAGAAGTAGTGTGCTCCTGTGTACGTCCAATGACCCTGAGCTATAACAAACAGCATCTTCTTTTTGCCTACCTGAATGCACTGGTATGGTGAAAGAGGGAGGAAGAAGGAATCTGTGCTAATTTAACTCCTTATTCTCAGTGACACAGCACCCTCCTCATGTCTTCCTCTACCCAGTGCTGGAGGTGGAACACCCACCCACTCTATATTTCCTCTTTTGAAAAATATTGCTTATGCGCCAGCCTTTTTCCAACAGGCAATTATAGCAACAGTCCCCCCTTGCCATCTCCCCCTCTCCATCCTTCCACTCTCTGAAAAAAGAAAGAATCTTGCTACTTATATATGTATTTTCTAAATCGCTGCTACATCTTCTGGGTTTTGAGTCTTCAGCTGGCCCTGAACTCCACCTTCAAAGGTTTTTTTCCCCTACACTTACAAGAACTGGAAATATATTTCAGAGAATTGTCTTAAAAAACACCAAGGACCCTCAAGATGACCAAGCCCAAACACATGCACACATGCATACATATGCACGCATACAGCTTCTCTGCAAGGTCTACTACGAATGCAGAATTTGCCCTAATTCTGAGAAACTCACTTCTAATCCTCCTCCACACTCACACATACTCTAATGCACTCCCTCTTGTACAAATTCACCCTCTCCCACGCTGACATATATATATTCTCTCTCTCCTTCACCGCTCTCTTTGTCTCTGAGCTAAATTACTCTACTGTGGAAATTGCCATCAGCAATTTTCATCCTTTGCTGCTCTTTCAAGGAGTTTATGCAGTGGTGCAGTCATGATGTTCAATTATATCCTTGATATCTTTTGAGATATTTTCCAACTATTTTCACCCATGTGTTACAGGACAGCAATGGTTCTCAAGACACTTCCATGGACTTAGGGCACGGACTGGACTGGATGAGGTTGAACTTTCATGTTGACTACTTACTCAGGCTCAAACGGATGTTTTGGGGATGACATAGTTCCCATTATAAGGTCTCTGCCCAGCTACCAAGCACCCGCATGTTAACTCATATGTGGTGCATGCTTGCATTTTGTGGGAAGAAGGTTAGTTCAGAGGCTGAAGCAGTGTCCTAGGAATTGGAGGCAGTCTCAGATCCTGGTGTTATCACTAAGGGAATAGATGTCCTTCTGGGGTTTTTGCTGAAGTGTGCAGCACCACCCAGCTGCTTGTTCCCATCCTCACAGCTTGTGGTGAATGGTGTGATGAATGGGGTGAACGCTCTGAGGCTGTTTCAGTGTATAGTCAGCCAGGTTGTCTTAGGTCCAGACATACCCCATGAGGACACTGCATTACTCCCAGGTCAGAGATGTGAGATGCTGTGACCCATTTTCCTTAAAAGCAAGTTTGAAAGGAAGTGAGAAGGTCCCAGCTAAATTCATGGCTTGAGCTCTTGACCCCTTATGAATTTCCCAGGTGGCCATGAGAAAAGTCTTCTAACTTTCCTGCACTTCAGTTTCTCAGTTATAACAAAACAGCACTTTCTACCACACTTAGTAGAAATTTTGAGGATAAACACATTAAAGACTCTGGGCACTATCACGCTAGAGTAACGAAAGACACAAGTGCCCAAGAAATTTTTTGCTTTCCATATGTGAGAATAAAAAAGCAACTAAAACAGGTTAAGATGCTTACATTTGGGATGGATGGGGGAGTGTTATAAGGCTTGCTTATTACTTGTCTGCAGAGCTCTGAGATGCTGTAGAACCAGTTGGTGTTAAAATTACACTGTGATCTACACAGTTTGATGAGCTGAACCAGCCCTGGCAGATTAATTTTTTTTTTTTTCATGTTAAAGCCAGTCCTTCAGATTTATTCTTCGTGACTCACAAAATATAAACAAGTGCATGTATATAACCAGGCTTAAGGAAGAAAAAGTGCTGTG
Source organism: Aptenodytes patagonicus (assembly GCF_965638725.1). Taxonomy (NCBI): domain Eukaryota; kingdom Metazoa; phylum Chordata; class Aves; order Sphenisciformes; family Spheniscidae; genus Aptenodytes; species Aptenodytes patagonicus. Next base: position 193,727,168 of record NC_134949.1, on the reverse strand, counting down.
GTTTGACAAAGTAGATGAATCTTTATTTCGCATTAAAATGGTGGGTCCTTCATATTGATTGTTCCCAGGCAATACCTTTGGCGGTTATGTCTAAGAAGCTGGGCCTAAGCACTCATTTGCTGAAGGAAGAAGAGTAGGGATAACTCATTTCTCACCTAAGGGCATGTCAAAGAAGTGGGAATTTAGGAAAACTATAGCTTCTTGAAAAATCTAGATTAATAACTAGTGATCTCCTTGAAAAAAGTTTTTGCTGACAATATCTGTCCCTCCCCGCCCCCCATGAAAACTTGTGCTGCCAAGAACAGCTTTCTGTTCATGAGAAATGCTGATTTTGTGGGAAGTGAAGGGAACCTTTACTCAGCTGTTCTGATCTTTTAAGTAAATATTTATTTATTTTCTGTATGAAGTTATAAAGTTTCTTGGGAATACAGATAATGTAGCAGGAGGAAAAGTAATTACTGTAATTTTGCCTGTGCTTCTGGAAAATAATCCGTCTGATAAGCACCCCATTTACATTTTGTGAATTGCACAGCTCAGCATATGAGCATCTTAAGTAGATGCATGCAGTCCCTATTTTTCAACTACTATCATTCTTATGCTAACAGCAGTACTTGTCCTGGCCTTTTCACTTTTCAAAGACCATGTGATTGAGATGTCATTGACATTAAGCGTGCCTTGCATCCATTTCTTGAGGAACAGCATGGTCGCCGCTCAGAGGCGCTCCCTGAGGGTTAGAAATGCTTCGGAACAGGAAAGAAGAACCACAGCCCACAAGGGCAGTCAGACATCGAGCAGTTGCCCCTTCTTTTCAGCATAGCTTGCAAAGACCCAAAGTAGGTCCAAACCCCTCCCCACTCTGGGAAAGGGATGGTACAAGCATCCAACCAGCTCTCTTCCTTCGTCTTCCTAGAGGTTTATTTTCTAGCAGAGGAAAATATCTGTCCCTCTGATTTTCTGGGGATAAATGGCAAGAATCTGAAAGAAAACCTCATTAATTCCCTGTGCTAGAGATGACATCAAATAAGACATTCTTTAGGAAGTGAAGTGACAGACTGCGGGGGAGAAGGGAATGAGAACTGACCTAGCAACCATGCCTGCCAGGTAGCCTGAGGACAGTCAGTTCCTATCAACATGAAGGAGGACTGAAGGCACTCAGCACCTTGCATGATTAAGCCCAAAATGAAAGCAGCTTTTCTCATCAAAATTGCACTGCCTTCCTACTTCCCAAAAAGCACGTTAATTTGTAAGAATTTGCTATCCTTGGCAGTTGTTTCCAGCTGAGCTCTTTTGACCTCCCTTCCCATCATTTGATGGCAGAGCGATACATGCATGCACACCAGCTAAGAGCTTCAGGACTCTTCAAAGGCAGCCCACAGCTGCTTCCATTGCCCACACCACCTTTTTTTCCTGAGGAAAGTACTATTTGGGCCGGTATGATGCAGAGAAAGGTGGGTACCTTGTCACAGCAAGAGGGGAGGCAGGAGGCGGGCCTCCTTCCCCACCTCAGGGTGGCCACGGTGGCACCCTGATCAGGGAGGCCATGCAGTGGGTGGAGGGAACGGAGGAACAGTATTATCCCACCTTGGCTCAGCATCAGCTATTCTGTGGGAGAGCATTTCCAGGCAAAGGGAAAGGGCCAAGCAGGAGCATCTCCATCACAGCTCGCTGCTTCACTTAAGTGTGGGTTCAGGGTTTGCAGGGATATCTGTGTCACACACTGTCCAAGCGTGTGAATGACAAAGGCAGGATGCCATCTGCTTGGAAGGGTCTGAGGGCTCCTCTCTTTCTCCCTCTCTCCTCCCTGTCCCTTTCCTACCAAGCCTTAACCCTCATGGCTGCTGAGCTGTGGCTTCTCATGTAGGTAGCTAGCAGGACAGTTGTTTATTACGTTTTTCATTTTTGTGCAGGAATCTGTAACTCTCAAACAGTGTTCATGTGACATAGAGCAATACATTTTTTCCACTGAATACTTTCTGCCTAAAAACACTTTCTATCCTCTGCAGAGGAACACACAAAATATTTCTAAGCCATCAGGCTTGTTACACAGATTTTTCCTCACTGCCTATATGCCAAAGCATTTCACAGTGGTAAAAATTATGAGGCTGCGTACAGTGAAATGTAAGGAAAGCTGTTGCAGAATGACACCGCACAGCATGAGTGGGAGAGGGAAGGAGGAGTCAGTCATGAGACCAACAACTGAAGGAGAAATACATTAAGAGTCATAAAACAAACTGCCATTCAAAACTCCCTTTCCACAGCAAGGCCATTACCACCGTTTCTGACAGCTTCACAAAATGAGGATAATTTGGGAATGGTCCTGAGGATACATTTCTGCTCCTGTCCTGTATGCCACAGGACATGTCAGACCTCTTCCATAGCCACACTCTGAAATCCAGCAAAGCACTGGAATGGGGCATTCATAAAGATAATGAGAACAGCTGTAGACAGAGCAAATGGATGAAAAAAGAACAGGGATATAAAGTTTGGCTTCCAAAGCAAAGCCCTTTTCTTACTGGGACCCCACTGGAAGCCCACGGCCTGGTGCCTCCTTGCCTGTAGCTGTGGGATACACATGTACCATTATCAGAGACTGGGTAGGCAGGACCACTGGCTCAGTTTGGTGGGACACCTGCCCTATGAGCTCTCTGTGTTTATGAATTCAGGAGCCCCTAAGTGGATGTGCAAGTTTCCAAGGGTTCTCGCCTACCTTGGATGGGGTGTAAAAAGATGAAGTTACAACTGGATGAGCTGCGTGGCATGGCACTGAGACAGCATGGAGCATCCTTGCATATATAGAGGGTGGTGAGCCCTAAAGGAAGAATGCAAACTGGCCAGTAAAAACGCTAACATGTGGTGGGAAGCACACATACCCCAGCCTATGCTTTTTATTGTCTACTTGCAGATACAGAGGAAAATGTAGTTGGCTCAGGGACCCCACCTTTTAACAACATCTAGCTGCTTCAAAGTATATGAAGAAAATAGTGGTCAGAAAATGGTATTGTGTTAACACCTATCTGGTGCTTTCCTCCCAAAGAGCTCCCACTTGCTACTGCCAGTGTTGCAGCACAATATGACTCTGTAAAAACACTTTTTGTGGTTTTGGATTTTTGTCTTCATTGTACTTGCATGTAAAGAAACACATACCCAAAGTACTGATTGCTTAGTATGAAGAAACTGTCAGTGCAAAATATAAAATATATGTGCCATTAAGTGTTTTCAAAACAAAAGGAGCCTGCATTTGTATAATGACCTCTAACCTTAGTCTTAAAACAGCTCTTGAGACACTGAGCAAACAAAATATTATATTTATCTGTCATCAAAGCTCACTTCTTTTTCTAAATTTCACAATGAAGCTCTACTCTGCTGTGCTCAGCAAAAAGAAAAACACCAAAAGGAAAACTCTTTGTAATAAAGGTTAGATAATCTTCTTTCTTCTTTAGAAAATGTGTCTTGAGAAAAAGATTTTTTTCTTTCTTGCTTCACACTGCTTACTTTTTACATCCCCTCCTCTGCTTCCCACACACCCTCCCTACTTGTTGCTGGTTTTGTGGACTAGCCACCTTACTTGGCTTATAAACAATTACATGCTCTTGCACAAAAGTGCTGTGGATGCCAGCAGTGCTATGAAAATAATACTTTGTTTAATGCCTCATCAGTAGCTATGCCAGATACAACTAGAATTCAAAAATTGAATAGATACTGGAGGTGAATATACAAACTACAGTAGCACCTAGGAAAAAATGATGACTTTTACAGAGCTCCACTTCAGATCAGTGGATGCAATGGGTGTGCTTCCCCATGTACACAATTAACACATCCCTCCATGGATGTGATGTGTTTGAACAGACACTTACACAGCTCTTGTACCTTACACCAGGTCTGATGCTTGCTTGTGCAATCACTGCCTCTGACTGTGCACAGTGTAAAGATGAGGAAGGGAGAAACTAGATCACTGAATCCAGTGGTACTTTTGAATACTTTCTTACCCTCTCTCTGTGCCACATACCAGAAATGTTTTAGGAATGCCTTTCCCTCCCCATATATAACTGTAAGGTATTCCTGAGCAATCAAGATCCTTACACATCTGCTGGCTCAGTATCCAGACTCATCCATTTCTCTGACACATTAAAATATAAAATCACTTGGATCTTGAAGCAGATAACGCACAAATTCAGATGCTGTATCCAATCAGCTTTGATGCCGCTGCTGAAGCTGTCAGCAAGATGGTAATTTACTTGATTTTAAGTGTGCAAAATGTTAGAAGCTGTTTGTGCTTGCATTGGTATCAAAGCAGATGGGGCCTCTTGCTTCCTATGAACAGTATTTAGCCCGCCTCATCACATGCACACCAACCACTCCAGTGCATATTGCTAGGGCTTGCTATTGCTGGTTAACCAAAGCTAATTTCACAAACTTCTTTGTGCATCACCACAATCAAGCACTTCACAGATGCACACTATGTGTAACAGAACTGCAGCCTACACGGAGAATCCCCATCACACATGATGGGTCAAACAGGGCTTCCCAGTAGGCCCATGCAAAGCAGAGAGATGCCAATGTGTTGTGCAGATAACAAATGCAAACAAGAGAGGCAGGTCTTTCCTCAAGTGGTGGAAGCTGTTTCCTGTTCTTGTTTCAAGGGTCATTGCTGTGTTTTAAGCAAAGAGTCTTTGGAGCAGAGAACAAAACCCAAGGCTTCCCATCTCTTTCCTTGACAGGGACATATGCTGTGGCACATTTCAAAGACATGCAAAAGCTGGGCTTGAGTCCCCTTGAGCTAAACACAAAAAACATTGCCACCAAGGATGAGGAAACGGCTGAGGTACTTAATGCCTTCTTTGCCTCAGTCTTTAATAGTCAGACCAGTTATCCTCAGGGTATTCATCCCCCTGAGCTGGAAGACAGGGACAGCGAGCAGGATAAACCCCCCATAATCCAAGAGGAAGCAGTTAATGACCTGCTACGCCACCTGAACGCTCACAAGTCTATGGGGCCGGATGGGATCCACCCGAGAGTGCTGAGGGAGTTGGCAGAGGAGCTCGCCAAGCCGCTCTCCATCATTTATCAGCAGTCCTGGTTAACGGGGGAGGTCCCGGATGACTGGAGGCTTGCCAATGTGACGCCCATCCACAAGAAGGGCCGGAAGGAGGATCCGGGGAACTACAGGCCTGTCAGCCTGACCTCGGTGCCGGGGAAGATTATGGAACAGTTCATCTTGAGGGCGCTCACAAGGCATGAGCGGGACAACCAAGGGATCAGGCCCAGCCAGCATGGGTTCATGAAAGGCAGGTCCTGCATGACCAACCTGATCTCCTTCTATGACCAGGTGACCCGCCTAGTGGATGAGGGAAAGGCTGTGGATGTGGTCTACCTGGACTTCAGTAAGGCCTTTGACACCGTCTCCCACAGCATTCTCCTAGAGAAGCTGGCGGCTCACGGCTTAGACAGGTGTACTCTGCGCTGGGTCAAAAACTGGCTGGACGGCCGGGCCCAGAGAGTTGTGGTGAATGGAGTTAAACCCAGTTGGCGGCCGGTCACGAGCGGTGTTCCCCAGGGCTCAGTTTTGGGGCCAGTCTTGTTCAATATCTTTATCGATGATCTGGATGAGGGGATTGAGTGCACCCTACTGAGGGTGCAAACTTACTGAAGTTTGCAGACGACACCAAGTTGGGTGGGAGTGTTGATCTGCTCGAGGGTAGGAAGGCTCTGCAGAGGGACCTGGACAGGCTGGATCGATGGGCCCAGGCCAGCTGTATGAGGTTCAACAAGGCCAAGTGCCGGGTCCTGCACTTGGGTCACAACAACCCCATGCAGCGCTACACACTTGGGGAAGAGTGGCTGGAAAGCTGCCTGGCGGAAAAGGACCTGGGGGTGCTGGTTGACAGATGGCTGAACATGAGCCAGCAGTGTGCCCAGGCGGCCAAGAAGGCCAATGGCATCCTGGCCTGTATCAGAAATAGTGTGGCCAGCAGGAGTAGGGAAGTGATCGTGCCCCTCTACTCGGCCCTGGTGAGGCCGCACCTCGAATACTGTGTTCAGTTTTGGGCCCCTCACTACAAGAAGGACGTTGAGGTGCTGGAGCGTGTCCAGAGAAGGGCAACGAGGCTGCTGAAGTGTCTGGAGAACAAGTCTTATGAGGAGCGGCTGAGGGAACTGGGGTTGTTTAGCCTGGAGAAAAGGAGGCTGAGGGGAGACCTCATCGCTCTCTGCAACTCCCTGAAAGGAGGTTGTAGCGAGGTGGGGGTCAGTCTCTTCTCCCAAGTAACAAGCGATAGGACGAGAGGAAATGGCCTCAAGTTGCGGCAGGGGAGGTTTAGATTGGACGTGAGGAAAAATTTCTTTAGTGAAAGCATGGTTAAACATTGGACCAGGCTGCCCAGGGAAGTGGTTGAGTCCCCATCCCTGGAGGTATTTAAAAGACGAGTAGATGAGGAGCTTTGGGACATGGTTTAGTGGGCATGGTGGTGTTGGGTTGACGGTTGGACTCGATGATCTTAGAGGTGTCTTCCAACCTCAATGATTCTATGATTCTATGATCAAGGGAACACCTCCCATTTTCTTTTGAAAGACACTCACACCTGCCAAAATGTTTTGTGCAGCACCCAATCCACAAGGCATCCTCAGAGCACATCTAGCAGCGAAGACGCTTGCTTGGTATCACAAAACACCTAATCTGTACTGAGTTTGGCCAGGAACTTCCAGCCCTGTAGCTGGATTTTCTAGAGGATTTTCCCTTCCCTCACAGGGGACAGAGCAGAGGAGGTCTCAAATCACTTGCAGAGGGAGCAGCATGACAGTAGATGCAAGGTGATTCGTGGGGGAAAGAGGGAAACATTAGGGGCCACCCATTGCTCTTTTCACTGATGAGCTGGTGCTGGCCTATGAAGCTCTGCCAGGGCATAGGTGATTCTGGCTGCACCTGGATGCAGTGGCTCCAGCACCAGCAACCTTTCCAGCTGGAAACCCACTGTGTGCAGCCTCCTTGTGCCTGTTGCAGAGCAGGGCGGTAGCAGAGTGGAGGTTTCTAGGATCTGAGCTTGGCTTGTCTCAATGTCATTCAACGTGTCCATATTGTAGGTACAGACCTTCACTCACATTTAAACTAGGAGTAGCCTTGTGGGATTTTCAATGTATTGCATGGACTGCAATGTCCTTCCTACCCATCCGTCTTGTCTGGGAGGGAAGAGCTCTCCTTTTGAGTGTGATATAACCTGATCTTTCCCAACAGCTATTGATTACATTTTTGTCTTCCTTCAAACATTCACGTCAGCTGATGCTTGTGCTCTTTCAATTAAGTAACAACAGGCTCTGTTTGGTGACCTGAGAATATTAAAATACGTACTGGCAAAGGGTAAGTTGCAATATTTTGCCACCGAGAGTTTTATGATACCTATTTCCAGAGAGTAACTAGGTCTCCCACAGTCTTTATCAATACCTATTCTTTATCTGCCTAAAGCTGTCTTAACACGTACTCACAACTCCACTATCTGTGCAAGATAGTGTATCTAGAAGCCACGCCACACAAGGTAATTAGAAGTTTACAACACTAATTTCAGCCTGTTTCTAATCTGAGACCATCTCTAGTACTTTGGTCTCTGAACATAAACCATCCTTTTTTACTTTTGTCTTTAGCTTGCCAAGTACAGTGAGTGTTTGAATTCAGAAAGCCACCTCCTTTTCCCCTCGTGCTCTGCTTCTCTGGATTCCTAAACCTTGCAAATGAAAAGCTACAGTTTTCTTCTTCGTCTGAATGGTTCTCTAGGAAAGGATAAAGAGGTTAAAATTCACAAGATAACCATTTCATACCTGAAGTGTTGAAAAAACTGCAGCATAGGGTTTGGGGAGCAGGGGAAAGAAGGCTCTGGAGAATGATATTTCCTAAAGATTCATCTTAGCAGTTGCAATTACCTTCCTCAATACCCTTTTGGATAAAAGTTATCAGGTAAGAGATCAAGAGAGAGAACATGATTTAGCTCTATCAAGTCTCGATTTACAATCTGTCTTCCCTGATCTGAGTTAATTTTGTGCAACTCTTGTGTCATGTTCCTCTCTTGTGGAGATGGAAGAAAGAATTTAAGTCAAAATAGGTAAGTGTAAAGCCTCTGGAGGCCAAAACGAAATGTCTCTTAATGGCATCTTTATGGCATTCCCAGGATATCACTATATCTTACAGGGCTATTATGAGGGGAATTTCATCTGCTTTACTCAAAAAAGCTTTGGTGACATTCTCAAAAAAATGCATAACGCAGCAATTTAAAATAGCTAAAATATTTGGTTCAGGTTTCCTGGATTTCAGCCCTGCCTAAGAAAAGAGTGTGTGGGGAGGGAGGTGCAGAAGGGAAAGGAGAGAATTAGAAATAACCCTCTCTCCCTTTCTCCTTTTGCTCTCTTTTCCCACCACTCTCTGACGTTCAAAATCAACCCGAGGATCGAGTGGGAGGATGCTGCTGTTCAAGAGCGCTCTCTGCCAGGCTTCTCAGTGGAGAGGTCTGATTTTCATAAGCATGAACAGGAGACCTCTCCCTGATCATGTTTCCAGGCCTGGATTATTAATGGTTGTATTTCCAGCCCTTTAATTGCTTCCTTTTCTGGTGATATCTTTTTTAGTCTTGCTTCAGCTAATACACGCTCGGTACATATTAAGTAATGAAAATGCACAATCAAGGCACACATGCCTTGCAACTGCTGTTTATACTCAAGGATTTAAAACTGGTAACAAGGGAGGTAAATGTTATTCTTAGGAGATAACACTCGTTGCTATGGTGAAGACGTCTTTTGTCACTCACTGTTGGGAAGATGGCGCCTGTGCTATGAATGCTTGATGGTATTTTTGCTTTCGAGATTAGCAATAGTAATTATTCCAACGCAGATACTAACCCGACTGTTTCTGTGTGGATTCTCACATAGATGCTTTGTATCTAAACAGGCTCCTCTCTGCCTTCGCGGTGGGCTCAACGTGACGGTATTGATAGGGTTTTTCAACGCCTGAAGAAACAATGGAAAACAAGAATAGCTTGTGTCTGAAGATAACAATAGTCTTGCAAAAAAATAAAGTATCAGGCAATTTAATTTTTTGTTCTTTAATGTACGTTACCATTTGCATCATATTCTGGAGATCATAGAATCATAGAATCATTAAGGTTGGAAAAGACCTCTAAGATCATCGAGTCCAACCGTCAACCCAACACCACCATGCCCACTAAACCATGTCCCTAAGCACCTCATCTACACGTCTTTTAAATACCTCCAGGGATGGGGACTCAGCCACTTCCCTGGGCAGCCTGGTCCAATGTTTAACCACTCTTTCAGTAAAGAATTTTTTCCTCACATCCAATCTAAACCTCCCCTGGCGCAACTTGAGGCCATTTCCTCTCGTCCTATCGCTTGTTACTTGGGAGAAGAGACTGACCCCCACCTCGCTACAACCTCCTTTCAGGGAGTTGTAGGGAGCGATGAGGTCTCCCCTCAGCCTCCTTTTCTCCAGGCTAAACAACCCCAGTTCCCTCAGACGCTCCTCATAAGACTTGGTCTCCAGACCCCTCACCAGCCTCGTTGCCCTTCTCTGGACACGCTCCAGCACCTCAACGTCCTTCTTGTAGTGAGGGGCCCAAAACTGAACACAGTATTCGAGGTGCGGCCTCACCAGTGCCGAGTAGAGGGGCACGATCACTTCCCTACTCCTGCTGGCCACACTATTTCTGATACAGGCCAGGAGATCCTTCAGCTTTTTAAAATACGTAAAATTTCATTAGGCCTGATCTGCACTGCTCACAACTTCATGATCTGCACTTCCTACTAAAATTTATTCAGGCAATAATCCACAAGAAATTGGTTGTTTTCAGCATTTTATGACTTGTTATTTAACATTTAACAGAATGGCAGTTTATTTTGGTAACAACCAATACTGAGAGGTTTATTGCCATTGTAAACCATAATCAACCGTTTGTATCATTAGTAGCTTTTCCAAGATATAAAAATGGCCAGCTGCATTGGAAAATTGTTTAGCAGCTTTAAACATTTGCATTGAAGATTATGTATGGGGTTATTTCACCTTAAAGGTCAAAAGTATTTAGAGAAACCACTCACTTCAGTGTAAATTATTCAGCAGATTGGTAAAACCCAATCCCAGAAAGACAATACTGAAGCAATTCCCAGCAATTTTTTCAATTACGGTCATGAAAAAGGAATCTGTAGGAGATGGACAATACAGAAGATTGCACTTTCTTTATCACAGCATCAGGCCAGAAACTAAGGCTTGTTGCCTTTATAGATGTTGCAACTGTTTTGCTGAATAATTTATTGTACTGTACTCACAAATAGCTTAATCATTAAGGTTTCCCATTTCTCTCTTAGCATCAGGCAACTGGCCACAGATTTCATAATTGACATGTTTAGAAAAAATCAAAATACTTCCATTTTGATTGGAATAGGTTTTAAATGAGAGCACACGTTTTATAACAGTGTATCAGTTCTTCATCTTAATCCATTATAGTGGGCCAAACCTAAGTGAGTAATTCACAATGAATAATTCAAGTGTACAAATTAGTTTCTATTTTTGCTCTCAAAAATGTATCCACAAGCAGACTGCAATTTCCTTTCTTCTACTTATTTCACTAATATTTCTTTTTACTCCATAGTTGCACAAGTAGTTACTGCAGAATATTCGAGCTGAGTTTAATCACAAAAACTCTTCTATTGCCACTATCTCAGTGGATATATAAATTTGCACAGTTGATGCAAATGTTCACTTATGAATAAAAAAAAATATTTCCTCTTAACACTTGTGCCTGGATGTAAAGTTCATTTTTCCAAACTGCTTGTGCTAGTAAAACTTTCACTAAGCAAAGCTGCTGCACAGAGAGGAAAAATGGATGAAAACCTTCCATTTAAACCTGGGAGGGTTGCTTGTTTTTTTTTTTTTTAATTTATGTTTAGTAGTATTCATTCACCTCTTCTCTTCAACACTGATTGGAATTTCTGGCAGAAAGCTTTAACTCATTTTTTCCTCCAGTCTTCAGCATTATGAAGCAAATTAATCCCTACTATAATTCCAGTGAATTTGAGGACATTATAGCAGAGATTACTTTGGCACCATATTTCTTGTTTAAAGTGCTTACCTGCTCATGCACCCTTTTCATACAGTTAAGAATGATGGTTGCTGGTTTTCATTATTCACATTCAAATGATGTAAAATACAGGAGATGCCACAGCTTTAATTCTCATATAATTTTTGTGGGTTTTGCCTTCTGTGACTTGGAGTGGGTTATTAGGATTTCCAGATATATGCAGCTGTTGCCATACTGCTTAACTGGAAGCAGAAGTTTTCTGAACCTCCACAAATGTGGAGGTTCAGCATCAGGCTGATGCTGATCAGCAGCTGATCTTCATCAGCAGGCTGATGAAGAAAAGAAAACTGAAGAGACGTCCCCCTCAGAAGCATGGTCTACCATGTCAATCCCTTTTGAAGGGAGAAGATAATTTCTCTTTAAAAAAAAATCAAAAGAACAACAAACACTTATTTTTGCCTCCCTCTCAAGTCTAGATAATATATATATGACATGAAAGAAAGTGAAACAAAAGTCCTCAGGAAAAAAAAAAAACAACCCCAAATCTACTGCCTAGTCATATTCAGCCTGTCTTTCATGCTGTTAAAAACTCTCTTCAGCCCTCGGCATTGGTAGCAGAACTGCAGCAATGAGGGTCAGGCAATCCTGCTTGCCAGTCAGAGGCATTAGCAATTTGCTGGTTGCAGGAAAACTAAAAATAAAAGCAGAGTATTTCATAAAGCAACAAAAGCAAGGCAGCCTTCTTTCTACTAGGCTGCATCGGTGTAGCTATAGGCTACCAGGTGTCAGAGATGAAGAGCATTTAGGCCTCTTCAATGCTTTTTCACAAGCATGGATACAAAAGCAGGCACAAAGGTTGATGGAAAAAACCTGCATTCTTACATTTACTTTTATTGACTGAAGTAAAAACTAGATACCTGCCATCAGAATCATTACCAACCTCTGCTGGATTGATACAGCAGAGGAAAATGTGAATCAGAGGGTGGCCTTCCCAGGCATGGATGAGTTATTTAATTGAAACGGTGCCTTTGTCTTTTGTGAAATCATTTTCCCCTCCATATTTTTATGAAACACCGAGTCATTCAAAAATTTGAAAGCACTTATGTTCACACTTTTTGCTGGATTTCAGGAAATATTGTAAACTAACAGGGTTGCCTCCCCCCCGCCCTTTTGTAAGCTCTCACTTACTATGGCTTTTTTCTTCTTTGGTCTGGAATCACATGAGCTAGCCATTGGCATCATTAACAGCTTTCGAGTTGTTGTGTTTTCAACTTTTAAATTGGGCTTTAAAAGACTATGCTTGCGTATTTATTAAGGGCTGTTGGTAACATCAGCTTGTATCAGTAGACTCATTTTCAGGGCTGTAAAATCATTTGCTTGTGAGTTCAGCATCCTCACCCGGGGACATCCTGAAACCATGAATTGACCAGGCAGCAAGGACACCTCAGCACTCTGCTACTTCTGTTTCCTTGTCATCCATGGGCAGGCTTTTGAAATAAGACTTTAACAATATAGAACCAAATTATGTGCCCTCTCCCCCTCCACTCTCAATCTAACAAAACCCAGGTGTTTTTTCAGCTAAGCTTTAAGTCAACCTGAATAAACAGGTCAACTTTCTGAAGCACTGGCTGCTCAGCAGCTAACACTGAAGTAGCATAAGCTAATTTATATTCTGTAGGGTCACTTAAACTCTCAAGTGTTAAGCTAAAGTGTCAGCCAGGTCCCAGTGGGGCAAGTCTCTGCAGCTCTTCGAGCACTTTTTCTTAGGAGGAGAGTTTCGTCCCTCATTAGAATTCGTTTCATATTATGGATTCCTTCCATCCTTCCTCCCAGAAGTGGAAGGACTAATTAGGAATAGTTATCACTGCTGACATTCAAAGCATTATTAGAATTGCAGCCCACTGAAACAAAAAGGGAATTCATATCTATTGTAGGAGATCCTGACAATTCAGGCATTGTTAGACTCCAGTAGGGTCACTTTTAAAGCTTTCCTCAGCTTCAGCTCCAGCAACCTGGCTTTCATGACAAACCAGTGAGACTGGAGTACAACTGATGCTGTCTGGAACTCTGGGTTGTTGTTTGGGGTTTCTTTTTTTTGGGGGGAAGCTGTTTAAATGAGTAGAAAAAGCCCAGGCAAGCTTCTGTGTTTCAGAGCCTAACCCCTCAAGCTGTTCTCACTTCCACTGCCGCATTAACCTCTGCAGAGGTTCTTCATTTGCTTTGGTTACATGGCTTTTGTAAGGTGCTATCTCTAGTTTTGTCACTTCAGAATTTCAGCTGAGCATAAATAGGCAAGCATCCATTGCTCTGGTGGGGGACTTGAGGCAGGGGAGAGATTATACACTAGCCAAACCTGAAGCACGCAGAGGATGCTAGTTTGTGATTGGCATAAGCAGATCTAAGACGTGTCACTGCCAAAGGCAGCTCCTCTCCAGCACCTGTGTGTGCCCCAGGCATTCACAGCAGTGCAAGCCAGAGACCATGTGGTTACGTGGTTCATTGAAATTACAGCCCCATCACAAGCGCTAATGCAAGGGGGAACCATGTGCAAGCCAAGGGGGCCTTCAGTAGCTACATACTATTAAGTTGGTATAAGTAGGTCATGCTGCTGCAACCTGTGTCCACAGAAAATCTGATAGAGTCTCCTAGTCATTTAGGAAGAGGTCTGACATTTTCATTCTGCCTTCAGACTCTGATAAAGCCAAAAGAGCCTAGCTTCACACCTTTTAAGCCATATCCCTTTGCGGGGGCAGGGGGAGGGGGGGATGTTGCTGAGGGGAAGAAGAAAACCCTTTCCTATTTAATTCTCAGCAGCTGGTAATCTAATTAACTTGCTAACCAGCTTTACATATGCAACTTCAGTGCTTAGCAGTAGATAGATTCACAAGTGTGAGGAAGGGGAAAAAAAAAAACAACCTAAAATAAATCACATTTAGAGATTCCAGGCAGATTCCAGTATCAAAATGGAAACACGGTTAAAGTGTCCAGAAGCTTAGGAGAAAAAAAGAATCCCTCTGAGTGCTGCTGAAAAAGATTCGTAAAGTCTACAGAAGTCTTCATTAGAGTGTAATCTTTCCTTCCATCCCCCCAAACATTTTTAAGTTATCTTCTCTGTTCGTGATTGTCTTTATATTGTCATTGACATTGTGTTGTATTAAGTCAGTCTCTAATATTAGATGCAATTATGATATGTGACATTGAAATAGTGCTTAAAGTAAGATTCCACTTGAAGGAGTCACCTTAGATCTATGCCTTTGTAAGGCTGTTTATTGCTTTTGTGATTGCATTATCAAGTATTCGTTGTATACAAGTACCAAGGTGCTAACAGCCAGATCCAAAATAGACAAAAGGAGCCAAACATTTGAGTAACTTGAATTCTGATGTCTGCAGTCAGATTTGTACTCTAGAAACCCCTCCACAGCAGCTTCTTCACCTCAGTTTTGAAAAGTACTGCAGCTATATTTTTGCTTGATTTAACCTCTGGTTCCCCAAAACTATGTTTTGCCTCTGCACATTGGTAGGATTAAGTCTATTAGTGCTAACTGCCTCTATGCCCAACAGATATCAAGAAACTAGGAAAGTAGATGAGCTGCGGATGCTGTTGGAGCCGAGAGGATTCTGGACCCACCACTAGACATGCTGGCACCTACACTGTTAAGTCCAGTGGAAATTAAGAGTTTAAGACATTTTGTGGATTTATCTCAGTATTCTCAGTTAACAATTTTTTCCCCAGACTTACAAAACTGGACCACAGCCTGATCTTTTCATCTCAAACATCACACTCAAAAAGTTTCTGAAGTCAGATTGTGCCATGGGTGACATTGACTTGTGCCTTTTATCTTGAACGAATGCCTGTAACACTGCCTCATCAGTGGCAACACACAAGTGTAACTCACTGGCAATTAACTCCACTAGGACTAGGATCCAGCTACTTCATGGTTAAAATTGTGACAGCAGAAAACAAATTTAGAAGGAGAAGGAAAAAAAATCAACAAAAATAAGATGTGACAAGTGCTTATTTACATAGTCATTTTTCAGGAGCTGAGCTGCACTTTAATACATAAATGCATTGTACCTTTAGTGAAACCTTCCTCCTGAATAGCTAATAAGTTATATTTAAGTGCTTTCACCAATGAACTGACTTACTTTAGTTACTGTGAAATCATTTTTATTATCCTTCTGTCCAAAAAAGTTGGAGGTAGCTAAAATCATTTTGGTTCACATCCTGCAAGCTTATGAATTATTGAAGCCTGGAGGTAGAGTGGCTGCACCAAGAAAAAGACAAATAGCGAGGGCATTTTCACTGTTACTGAGAAGATGGCTTGAAAGGAAGGCAGGAGCCCCACAAACATCTGCAGGGGTGTATTCTTAATGAAGGGGGTGGTGGAAAAGACCGAAGCCCAATCACCAAAGATTGAAATATTTAACTGTGTAATATCAGCATATGGAGATGCCAACCGAGCATGTAAGCAAGTTGCAGATGTTGCTTTGTGGCACAGCACCTGGCTTCCAGCTCGCTCTCCCAGGTATTTAAAGCCCCTGTTGAAATGGTATCTCTGTGCTGTTGAGAGCGATGTGGGCTGGTGGTTAAATAATATGCTAAGATCGGGACAAACATAACAAATAGGAGCTTGCAAAGGACTTTTTGCTCAAAGGGGAATCCCACTGCTTCTTTCCCAGCTGCAAGTAAAGAAAATCTAACTGGGAATCTTGTAGCCCTCTACTTAATACCGGAAACCTGAACTGCTGTCAGTAACCTCAGCACTCAGATCTTTAAGCCTCTCTTAGCTGATCAATTTGTCCCCTACAGCAGTTCCTACCACAGTAATTCCCACTGACGCCGGTGAGGGAAGCACTAAACAATTACGGGCTGGCTGGCTGCTAAACCTGCTAACTAGGTGCTCATGATTTGAGGAGATATTTCTGTCTGTTTAGGCCACTGGCAGTTTTACAAGGCAGAATGTCTTTGCTCTCGGCCCAGCGGAGACTAGGCGGCTTCTCACCAGCTGGTATCAAGAACAAAGGACTGACCTGACCAGTGACACCAAGACTGGACTCAGAGTCCTCTAGAGCATTGGCTCCAGGACACCACCATGGAGCGCTATTAAAATACCAATATTCTGTTTTGGGCAGGTCTCTAAACGTTCAAGACTATTTTAACTATGCTTCTAAGTTCAGCTGAGGCTACAAATGTACTTCGGACTTTATAAAAAGCAAGCAAACTAAAATCCCCTATAGAAACTCTTACAGGATACTTCCCCAATATGACTATTCGGCTATTATACCTCTGCATCCGACTTTCCCACTGGATCTCATACGACAGGACAACGGAGCTTGGGAGGCACCTCAAGAGCTCTCTAGTTGTACCTGCTGCTCAAAGCAGGACCACCTGTGGGGTCAGAGCAGGTTGCTCAGGACTTTATCCAGTGGGTCTTGAAAGACTCCCAAGGGTGGAGAATGCACAACCTCTCTGGGCAACCTGTGTCACTGATGGACTCTCTTTGGGGTAAAAAAGTATTATGTCGAGGCCGCACCTCCCTTTTCAATTTGTGCCCATTTTCCCTCACCCTCCCACCGTGCATGACTGTGGAGCGCCTGGACCCATCTTCTTTATGACCTCCCTGTAGATGCTGGGAGGCTCCTGTGAGGTCCCCTAGCAGCCCTCTCTTCTCCAGGCTGAACGAGCCCCGCTCCCTCAGCCTCTCCTCAAAGGGTGAGTGCTCCAGCCCCCGGCCTTCCTGCTGGCCTTTGTTGGACCTGTGGTGGTTGGCCAATGTCTTTCCTGTACAGAGGTCCCAAAACTGGATGCAGCGGCTAGATGTGGTTGGCCGAGTAGAGGGGAATAGCTGCTTCTGTCGGCCTAGCGACCATGCTCCCGTTCATACAGCGCGCGAGGCTGTTGTCCTTCTCTGCTGCCAGGGCACGCTGCTGGCTCTTGTTCTTGCTGTGCCCCGGGTCCCTTTCAGCAGAGCCACTCCCCAGCCCGGCATTCCCCAGCCTGTCGCGCTGCGAGGGGCTCTTCCTTCCCAGGCGCCGGGCTCTGCCTCTGTCCTTCTTGGATTCCGTGAAGGGTTCCTGTCAGCCCATTCCTGCAGCCTCTCCAGGTCCCCCTGAATGTCAGTCCTGACTTCCACCATATTTACTGGTCCCTGTGATTTGGTGGTGTATTGGGTTTGTGTAGCAAGGTTTTGGTAGCGGGGGGGCTACAGGGGTGGCTTCTGTGAGAAGCTGCCAGAAGCTTCCCCTATGTCCGATAGAGCCAATGCCAGCAGGCTCCAAGATGGACCCACCGCTGGCCAAGGCTGAGCCCATCAGCCACAGCGGTAGCGCCTCTGGGATAACGTATTTAAGAAGGGGAGAAAAAAACCTGCGCAGCAGCAGTCGGAAGAGAGGAGTGAGAATATGCGACAGAAACAACTCTGCAGACACCAAAGTCAGTGAAGAAGGAGGGGGAGGAGGTGCTCCAGGCGCCGGAGCAGAGATTCCCCTGCAGCCCCTGGAGAAGACCATGGCGAGGCAGGCTGTCCCCCTGCAGCCCATGGAGGTTAACAGTGGAGCAGATATCCACCTGCAGCCCCTGGAGGACCCCACATCAGAGCAGGTGCATGCCCGAAGGAGGCTGTGACCCCGTGGGAAGCCCACGCTGGAGCAGGCTCCTGGCAGGAGCTGTGGACCCGTGGAGAGAGGAGCCCACGCTGGAGCAGGTTTGCAGGCAGGACTTGTGACCCCGTGGGGGACCCACGCTGGAGCAGTCTGTTCCTGAAGGACTGCACCCCATGGAAGGGACCCATGCTGGAGCAGTTCCTGAAGAACTGTAGCCCGTGGGAAGGACTCACGTTGGAGAAGTTCATGGAGGACTGTCTCCCGTGGGAGGGACCCCATGCTGGAGCCGGGGAAGAGTGTGAGGAGTCCTCCCCCTGAGGAGGAAGGAGCGGCAGAGACAACGTGTGATGAACTGACAGCAGCCCCCATTTCCCGTCCCCCTGCGCCGCTCAGGGGGAGGAGGTAGAGAATTCAGGAGTAAAGTTAAGCCTGAGAAGAAGGGAGGGGTGGGGGAGAAGGTGTTTTAAGATTTAGTTTTTATTTCTCATTATCCTACTCTGATTTTGATTGGTAACAAATTAAACTGATTTCCCCAAGTCGAGTCTGTTTTGCCCGTGACAATAATTGCTGAGTGATCTCTCCCTGCCCTTCTCTTGACCCACGAGCCTTTCGTTATATTTTCTCTCCCCTTTCCAGCTTCGGAGGGGGAGTGATAGAGCAGCTTTAGTGGGCACCTGGCATCCAGCCAGGGTCAACCCTAGATGGCATCTGCAAACTTGACAAGAGTGCACTTGATGAGAGTCTCCTTCTCCAGGTCACCAACTAAAATGTTAAATAGGAGAGGTCCCAGGACAGACCAGCCTCTGGGCAGAGTACAACCCTGTAACAACTACCTCCTGATCCCAGCCATCCAGAAAACGTTTTACCCATGGAGTTGTCCACTAGAATTTTGTTTAGGTTTCTTTCATTATATTGTATTCGCTAGTGTTTAGGATCTCTACCATTCTTTGCAACACACTGTTCACTCACTTGCCAGACATAAGGAACATCCAAGCTGCCCACATTAATTCCAACAGTCAGGAGAAACCACTACATCCAGAACCAGGCTTTATGCAGTGTTTAAATCATACAACCATTTTGGAGAAGAACTTTGCCACTATTTAAAACTAGAGTTTATTAGATGCAATATCTGCTATATTAAAAAATAACCTAATTAACCTCTCCTTGTATAGGTTAGTATATAAATAAGGAAACTGTAATAGCACAGCAGGGGTGTTTTAACGTCACATGAAGCTGTACAGCAATTATTCTGTGTACCATGACTAACTCTTGAAAAATCTTAGGAATATGAATCGGATGATGTTACCATTGTTGAAATGATATTTCTCATTCTAAGTATAGTTTTGTGATTTCCTAATGTTAGAGGAAGTAGGTGTATTGCTATCTAGGCTGATAATTCAAGTTATTCATGAGAGGAGTTTCTCACCCCATGGTTCATAGATCACCAACAGTCAGTAAGACATGAAATAATGATCTAAAATTCCCTCCCACTCAATGCCCCGAGCAAGTGAAGACTTACAAAACAGGAGAAAGTAAAATACAAAAGCATATTTTAAATGTATCCGAAATGTTAATCATTTGCAAATAGATAATTTTATTTGGAAAACATCCCAAAAGGCTCTAGCATTTTTTTGTTTTCCAGAAAGTTTTTTATTCTCCTCATTTAAAAAAAGTTGGGAACATGGATCTGTAAAAAAATAGCTTGTACAACTACAATATGATGATGGCAGAAGTACAGTGCCACTATTTCTTTAAAAGACTCATAACTATGTTGTATGTGTTCATACCAGAGCAAAACTGGGTATAAAGAAACTCAGTAAAGAGCATAAATTGGAGATGTTTGGGTGGTGTGTGTTGTTTGGTTTTTTTTTAAATTGGCTTCCTATTTACGCAAGAATAATTAACTTAAGACCTGTAATTTAATTTGGCATTATTTTTTCTGTCTTTAGAAGAATGAGAGGTATGTCAGAAATTGCATATACCCATGAAGAGGAAAGTTTTTCTCACTCTCAAATTGTAATAATTGGATTTGGAAAATTAAGTAAAAAAATTCAAGAAAAAATGTTATTTTAAAAGTGCGCCCCAGTACAGATGCAAAATTCCTCATAGGAACCTGAAAAGCAGCATGTATGTGTATAAACATGTGTGTGCTTATACATACACGTACATACACACAGATTCTGTTGCTTGAGAGCAATCATTAAAATGACAGAGCTTAAAAGTCCCAAGATTGTGCTGGCATCACTGATGATGCCAATCCACAAACAAGTATGTCTTAGCAACCTACATGCCAAAAGCTGCCGTTGATGGCCCAAGGAAAATACTAGTTTTATCATCATTCAACTACAAAGTTCTGGAAGTTGTAGCTGGCAATTTAGTGCCAGTCTACCGTGTCGCTTGTCAAGGACAGAGAGACAGACAGAAGCTCATAGAAGGGTGTGAATTAAAGGAAAGACCCTAAAGCCCAACATGTGGGAGGTGACGCTCCTGAAGAAGTTAGCAATACCTTTGGTGGTGAACTTCTTTAAGCTGTTTTGACACTATTTAGTGTTTTAAACTGACCCAGAAGTCGGGACCAGAGCTCAGCGCTCTGGCCCTTAGAACTTGCGGGCTTTATGAACCTTCCATTCTGCAGCGAGGCACAACTTCAGCAAGAAGCAGGGCAAGTGCCATCACCTCCTCAGCCCAGCTTAATCACCAGCCTCATTTGAGTACCAGGACAGATAACCAGGATTTTCACACCAAGGCCAAAGATGCATTGGCCCGTATGGGACACCCTGCAAGCACAGCTACCGAATCAGGCTTTTCAGGGAACTGAACAGACGCCTAATCTGTGGATTTAAGGATGAGAAAAGTGTTAAACTGAGCAAAGACGCGGCAAGAAGGAAGCAGTTTTACACCTATGCAGAAGCAGAAATCTAAGCACACAGAAGAGTAAATTTTTTACCTTTAAAATTACCTAGGAGATCAGGCAAAGGTTTTGTGAATTGTACCCTTGTATTTATATGTCTCAATTCTACCCAAGTCCCATTCTAGGCCAACCAAAGGTTTTGCAAGTTGCACTCGTGCAGGCAGATAACCAGATTTCACTGAGTCTTTTCGAGGACCTATGCTTAAGTCTGCTGTGGCAAGGGTAAAGAAGGCCATTTCAGAGAAATCTCCCACTGACTAAGAGCAAAAACCAGGCAGATGAGCAACCTGTGCTTCTTTAAACAAACTGGGAGTCACCCACAGCAATGCCAAATGAATGCACTCAGTCTCGCCTGACTTCTGAAGTTACAGGGGATACCTGGGCCTAGTTATCACACGAGCAGAAAACCACCTGGGAATTCCCGAGCTAAGAAGTTACAGATAAACACTTTCTGAACATTGAAGCGCACACACACAAAAATGAGTTTGCTTGTTGCTGGTGTTATGGATGGACAGAAATTGCACCAGAACAAATCAACCCCTATGCAGTTCGCTTACACAAAAAGCTTCTGCATCTGACAAGTAAAGAAAATAGTCTCAAGAGGCTAAATATTTCTGAGGTTAAATTAACAGGCTATGCTATTAAAAAAAGTAGTATTCTGTTCTTTGTAGTCGAATTGAGCGCCAAACCAGGTGCTGTTCTGCATGGCAGTCTCCAAAGACATTCCTTAGCCTGCAACGTTAATGATCAGCAACAACAAATTGAGCAGTATTTACATGATTTGCTTGACTACATCTTTCCTTTCACTGTCCTATCTTCATCCTTCCTAACATCATTTAGTAGGTAAAGTGAACAGACGAGCAAAATTAGTTGCTTCCACGGATACATACTTATGCTATTGTATGTGTGATGTTATGGCACCGGACATACAATAATGATGCTTTCACAACTGCTATTCATTAGCTTCACTCATTTTACAGCATTTTCCAGAGATACGACTGGCCAAAGTTAATTTGTTGAATTTTTTAATTTGTTAATTTGTCAAATTCGTTAATCGGTCAGAAGTCTGCTCTGAAAAGAGGGAGAAAGCAGAACTAGAACTTGGTTTTATTTCTTTTTATTAAGAAGGACAATCTCTCTCATAACTAAAAGCCAGAAAAAAGTGTTTTGTCCAAAATAATCAGATATAAATAATTAGATCAGGAAGAAAATTATCAACAACACAATCTCACAAAAATAAAACTCTACTTCCTACAAAGACATGGGAAATTAATTTTTAAGAACAGAACAAGTAGCCACCTTTAATGCATGTTTCAACTGATACTTTAGAATAGCTCTTTATACCTCATTTTACTCAGGAAAAAAAAAAAGGCGGCAATCATATGAAAACAACAGCTAGTCAGTTCAAAATCATTACAGAGAATGTTTTTGCTACCTACCATACACATCAATTTTGCTTTTGAACAATGACTCAGATCACTTACCGGACTCCACTTAAGAAAACGAGGAACAAGCCCACCATCTTGCTTCTCTCCTCCCAAAATGAAAACCTTAATGATTTTTTTTTTTGCTAATACAAACTGGTATACCAGTGAAAGGAGTAATTAACCTTAAATGTGCGTTAATTGGTGGCTACTCCTTTAACAAAAACCAGTTAGGGTTGCTGCATAGGAATAAAGCCCATTATCTTTAAATTAAAGTTTCTTGTATTAGAGCATTAGTTAAATGTCACAAGTGTAGTACTCGTATAGCATACGCCCGTTCCCAGGCAGGTTTTTCCCTGCAGCCTTTTTTGCTTTATCCAGTCAAGTTGTGTCATATGTCCTGCCACTCTAACTCTCAAGAAGTCTCTAAATTACCTAAAGTTAGTATTTTCTTTTGGGGTCAACTTAAAGTTTTTTCATCTATCTTTAATGAAAGTAAGGGAACTGTGACAAAGTGGGGGGAACCTGTTAAAAAAAAAAATTCATATTCTTTCTCCCTTTCAAGGAAAAATCCATATAATCTGGACATCCACCACTGGATGAACAGACAAATGCACGTTCTGGTGGATAATATGAGGTTGGATGCTTTAATTATTTAACTGCTCTTAGCCACTTTCCTCTGGCTAAATAACCTAGGAAATGGGGTATCTAAATTTTATATTTGTAGTACTTCACCGAGTTGTTTGTTGTACCTCGAATGATACGAGTTTGAATGGATACTTGAAAGTTTTTTCAGTCTTGCAATGAAGCCACTAGACTGTCTCATCTCATCATCATCCCCTTAGAGGAGTTAATTCATCTGCAGCCAACTTACCGGTAGGAATTTGCAGCAGTCAAGTGCCTCAAATAGCATCTACTCTCAGCTGTCAATTAAAATGTGTTCTCTTTAAAGTCAGAGATCCATGGCTTCAGTATTGCCTGAAGCCAGCGCTAGGTTGCTAGGGTGCTACATAAGGAGGTGTGTATGATACTTTGGGAAATGGAACTAACGCAGAGATGTGAGGATTACTGGAGAACTAACCCAGTAAGTCCACCCAGAGCCATAAGCAAAGCGACTATCATCAGGGTTACAGTCCTGTTTACTCCCTGCTATATCAGTCCTACACCAGGCTGACATGACTGGACTGACCTAGACAACCGCAGCCTGCAAAATCCATCTGAACTCCATGCCACATGGACCTACCTTCTTCAGTTCCACTGCCACGGAAAACCCTGCACCACCCCAACTGCTACAGAGTAAACGTACTCTGTGACTTGAAGTAAAAGCATGTCCAAATAATTATTTGACAATTTCAGAGACCTTTCAATATGCAAAAGAACTAACCAAAACCAAGCCTCTTCCTTCATGTCTCCAAGCCCCATAGATACAGCTAATGGAAACTGCAGTCTGTAGTCCCGTCAGTCATTTTGTTCTGTGTTGCACCTCTCGAACTGCACTCATGAATAAACCCTACTATTTCACAAATGAACAGATTCAAGCGTAAGGTGATGCTGAAAACTTGCCGTACGGGGTCTGCCATACTTCCTGTGACTCAATACATTGTCACAGATTTTCTGGCAACGGTCAAGCCTTCATCAATGAAGAAAAAACCCCTATATTTAAGACTATTTTTTAAATTTTAAAAAGCTCCAAAAAAGTTTAATGAAAGAAGCAACTACTTCTGAAGAAAGACACAGACAGTAGGAGAACATTTTCAAAGCTTGTAATGGATCATAACTCAGTAAGAAGACACTAAAATTGATACATAGAATCATAGAATATCTCGAGTTGGAAGGGACCCATAAGGATCATGGAGTCCAACTCCCTGCTCCTCGGAGCATAACTGTACATAACTTTACATAACTGTAAAAGATTTCAGTTTGCTTTTAAATAATCTTAAACATTTAATTATGACAATAAATAGGAACAATCAATGCGGTGTTAAGAAACTGTGCAGAGCAAGTAGCTATGAAAGCTGTTGTACAATGTATCTGCTGAATCTCTTATGACCCAAGGCTTCGGATTTCAGTTTTTGGCAGTGGATTCCAACAAGTCTTTTGCTTCATTTATTTTTGTTGCTACGTAAGGTGATCCACCTGAGAAGAAAAAGGGGAAAGGAATACCATTTACACATCAGTATTAAACACCAAACTACTTCACTTGCAGCATCCCCTTATTACTCACTTTCATTAGCTCCTCCTTCCTAAATAGATCCTTTTCATACAACTGCTTAAAAAATTACGTTGATATGAAGCAAACTAATTGATAAGGAAACATGAGAAATGTCATCAAAACTGAAGTCACTGAAGAATAACACTGAACAATTTGTCTCAGAGAGAAGACTGAAATCTGAAATCACTTTACATCGGTGTGATTTAGACTTGCAGTGCAACGTTGCTGCAAACATATGCAAGGTCAGCTGTCTTGAACATTCATCCAAAGCTAATAGCTATTATTTCCACCCACCCCAAAAACTAAGAGGTAAAGTTTTATAAATAATTTTGACAAAGAATCATTAAGTGCGTGCACATGCACACACACACACCAAGCCTCTCCTGTGCTAGACGCCCAGAATTACCAGCCAGAAACCATCACATTAAAGCTATTTAAACATGGTACGCCTTCTAACTTCTAGTCCTGAACACTGTCATTGCTTTACGCTCCATCTAACAATCTGATTACAGTTCAGCGGTCTTTTTGTGTTTGGTTTTTTTACTCTCCCCTTGAGTGCCAACCATCTGCCTACAGCCACCAAAAACAACATTACAAGGTCTGTGTCAGTCACTTATCACCTACTATAATACACCTATATTTTTACATGAAAATATGATTCCAGCAGTACTGTGCACTGAATAGCCTTTTCCAAGGCATCTGTTCAATCATAATTTTTCATTCATCATTTCGTTCATTCTATTCAATTCATCAGAAATGATAATGATAGAAGAAACACGCAGAACTAGTTGTAGACACATGTGGCAATGCTTGCTCAAAGACTTCTTTAGGACATTCCTTCAGGAATCCAAATCATTATAAAGTCATTTCAGGGTGTAATAAAACAACTGGAAAAAGTAATGGCGTTCTCTTGTTCATGTTTTGGTTTTGTTTGAATGTAGCCTTAATAGGTAAGACACACCGGAGGAGGTGAGGCAGGGCAGGGGAAGGGTAGAGAACTGGCTACTGGAAAATGAGTTTATCTTTTTCTTTTTTTAAACCAACTGGCTTTTTAGACAGGAATAGGATTTACTATATTGAGAATTGCTTCTTTCAAAGAGTAGACAAGAGATCAAACAGTAAAGACTAAAAACTGCAATAAACAATGTATCTCAAGTAATTTTTAAATGTGTGTTGATTTTCTACATGTCTAGAGTGCAGGATCTTAAAGTAAATTCATATCTGCTGGAAGTGTTTTCACTACATTTACATCCTTAAGTGCCAATTTTGTAGCCCTCCAATGAGAGAAAATTCAATCTCATGATTGCCTAAGTGTTTGTTTATAATTAGGGCAAGTCCAAAAGACTTCTCTCTTCCTCTTTTTCTGTGAGCAAATATTCTTTCATAAAATTAGTAACTGATAAATTAACATACAATGTATCAATATAAAAACACTTTAAACTGAACTATGTAAAGGTTAATAAGCAACCATTTTAGTAACGCTCACTGGGGATGTTATTATGCAAACTTCTACGTATTTCTTATTTATTTATTTCTAATAATTCTCTCTTTGACATTTGGGATCTCAGATAACATATGTAACTTTTAAAACCTGTAATTATTGCCCTTTCTTCTATCAACTCCATCTGGTAAAGTATTATTTTAAAATAGCACTCTAATGTTGAGTATTATTTTTAAAAGCACACCTGTGCTACCCACAACCAGAAGAAATATACATAAGCAAACAAGTCTCTCTGTGATGCCACGTGTTCAAGATTACTCCAGGCCCTAGCCCTGCAGCCAAAATTACACAAGATTTTTTTCTACGGCCATGCCAGAAGAGCTGCAGGGGCAGCACAGAGGCACAAATCCCTTCAACTGGTGTTCCTACTGAGAAAATGCTCCATCACACAGGAGGGCTCACTACATCCATCCAAACCTACACTGTGCCCGGCTGCCGGTGCATTACAGCTGTAAGAGTGGGTTGTTAAAATGTACGATCTTCGTAAAGGGAACTGCCTCTTTAGGTCTACTCAACACCCACATGGAGATTCACAGTTCTGGCTCACGTCTCTAAGTACTGCGACAATAAACTTAGAAGTTCATTATCAAAAAAATTTTGACCTAATAGGTACTTTAGTGGTTAAGAGGCCTCTGACCATCGTAATATATTGGAAATGCAGAAGATAATTTCTCTTCTATGTCTGTGCAGTTTATACATTATAAAAAGGGTAAAAAATGAAAGTGTGAAATCAAATAAGCAGGACAACTTTAGAATTAAACTGAGGGGTGAAGACAGCAAAGCAAAGCATCGACTAAACACTTCCCATGGCCAGTGGTCCCAGTTATTTTTTCATTTTCTTAAAATGGGGTGCTGGCAGGGAGCCCTGTAATTCTGTCAAAAAGATATAAAAACCCTCCGATCTCCCCTTTTGACTTCTGAAATACAGTGCAACTCTTCACCATCTGTTATTTTAAAGTAGAAACAGCAATGAACATATGGGCTTTCTTTCTCAACCAGCTGTAGTGTAGTTAAAGTTATAATAATAGCCTCTCTGTATGATAAATTTACATTAAAAACCTGGCCAGTAAAGCAACAGTGCCCAGCTTTACATTTTTTCTAAGCGAATTCCAGGAAGTCTGAAATTCATCAATGATGTATTTAGTGACTGCAGAACATTTCCGCACAGAAAGTTACTTTCACACACGTGACTGGTCCATCTCAGTTCAAAACATGTCAGTTTAATGTAAAAATGTTATAGCTATTTTTTTCTTATTTTTGAATAAGTTTCTTTAAAGTGTGGAAGGCTGGTCCCTGAGCTCATAGTTTTAACTTGAAGCGGCACAAGTCTAGAAAACAACATTAAAGAAAGATGGGTAAAACTGTGGTTCATAAAGCCTGGTTTATCTGAGAGAAGACACACGGAAGCTCAAGTCTATAAATAAACAACATACATTTGCACTCAGTGGGGTTATTTACACAATCAGTAAAGTGAAAGGATCTCATTTAAGTCTCGTCCTTTCCAGCTCTGGTTAAGAAAACTAATAATTATTTACCTTTATCAGGATGATTCAAAATCATGATTCTTCTATGGGCTGTTCTGATTTTGGCCTTGCCAGCAGATGGACTGCAAAAATAAATTGAAGTGTTTACCATAAATGCCACTGCGCTTAGGCTACAAATTAACAGTTTATAACGGCTTCAAAAATAATTAAAACTTGAGATTTTCACCATCTTGTGGACAAAACATAAAACTGCATCTCCGAGGAAGTAACAGTAACAAAGGCATGTAAGACACCAAGAACAACATTTTTAAAAAGCCTGTGTATTTGACATACAAATATCTTTCAGGTTTTTTTAAAAAACACAATACATCCACTCATTTAAAATACCCAATTTTTGGGGGGGGGGGGGGGGGAAGAAAAAAAATGGCAGCTCTAGGGTGTATCTAGCTGGTTATTCTTATCATTAAATGCAGAAAACACATTTTTTCCTCCTAGAAAATAAGTATTTACATGACCAGTGACAAAACAAGAAATATTTAATATTATCCCATTTTCTTCTACTGTAAATATTTTTATAGCTACTATAAATAATTCTTCTTTCTGCTGGGGCCTGAAAAAAAAAAACCTTTGTTATTTTTGCAAAGCTGTTCAATGTGTTACATTCAAGGACATGCTGATTTACAAGTGCTACATAATGTTGTCTCCTTCAATGACAGATACATAAAATATGTACTTGGCCTAAATTAAATATGTACCTTACCAGACAAATAACCACTTATGGATGGAGCATGCCAACACAGTAAGGCTATCATATGCAATAGGACAGTTTGAATGGTTTAGTTTTTCATAATTTGTTAGCATGCAGAAATGAAGCAGTTTTTTCCACTTCAGGTGACTTCTTAATCAGTGATGATTCAATTAATTAATCTTTTTGTAGATACAGTTTGAATGCAAGGTATCAGCCTAACTACATTCCTGAGGTAAACAACCTCTAATTGTTATTCTGTCACAGGGAAATTAGGGTATGTTGCAAAAATAGTTCATAGAACTGCATAAGAAAAGAATACTTCAGTGGAACAGAAAGTAACCCAGAAAGTAAGAATTAAGCAGAGGGTGAAAGGCCTTGAACTATAAATATAAAAATGAAATTATTTGTTATCAGACAGCTAAAAATAACAATCATATATATTTTGATTTGTAAAGCTGTTGTTTAATAATAAAAGGAAAGTTGATATACCAAAGCATAACTGTGGAAAAGTTGCATATTATGGAAAATCAGGCAGTTCTGCTCTAAGAAGCAACTCTGAAAACGGTGTTTTACATCAAATTTGCTTAGTTTATGAGACATTGCTTATCCCGCAGTCAGACTGGTCTCTAAAGATTCTTAATCACCATCAAAAAACCCTTTAATGTCAAAATCACATTTTCGTTGAACTGGTACAGCCTCACAACCTGAGTCACACCAACGTCATGCTGCTTTCTAACAACACCAACTGGCTGAGAAGTCTATCACCTTGGTGGGAACAGTCGATACGCTGGAAGGCAGAACTGACATTCAGGGGGACCTGGAGAGGCTGCAGGAATGGGCTGACAGGAACCCTTCACGGAATCCAAGAAGGACAGAGGCAGAGCCCGGCGCCTGGGAAGGAAGAGCCCCTCGCAGCGCGACAGGCTGGGGAATGCCGGGCTGGGGAGTGGCTCTGCTGAAAGGGACCCGGGGCACAGCAAGAACAAGAGCCAGCAGCGTGCCCTGGCAGCAGAGAAGGACAACAGCCTCGCGCGCTGTATGAACGGGAGCATGGTCGCTAGGCCGACAGAAGCAGCTATTCCCCTCTACTCGGCCAACCACATCTAGCCGCTGCATCCAGTTTTGGGACCTCTGTACAGGAAAGACATTGGCCAACCACCACAGGTCCAACAAAGGCCAGCAGGAAGGCCGGGGGCTGGAGCACTCACCCTTTGAGGAGAGGCTGAGGGAGCGGGGCTCGTTCAGCCTGGAGAAGAGAGGGCTGCTAGGGGACCTCACAGGAGCCTCCCAGCATCTACAGGGAGGTCATAAAGAAGATGGGTCCAGGCGCTCCACAGTCATGCACGGTGGGAGGGTGAGGGAAAATGGGCACAAATTGAAAAGGGAGGTGCGGCCTCGACATAATACTTTTTTACCCCAAAGAGAGTCCATCAGTGACACAGGTTGCCCAGAGAGGTTGTGCATTCTCCACCCTTGGGAGTCTTTCAAGACCCACTGGATAAAGTCCTGAGCAACCTGCTCTGACCCCACAGGTGGTCCTGCTTTGAGCAGCAGGTACAACTAGAGAGCTCTTGAGGTGCCTCCCAACTTGAGTGGTATTATGATCATACGATATACCTGTGCAGTAAGCTGTGTTTAAAAATAAATTAAAATAAATTAAAAAAAAACCCAAACCCACAATGATTAAACCTTAAATACGTTTGTGTTTGTACACTTATACAATGTACTACATGTTTTTTTAATGTAATTGCCTAATTTCTTTTATTATGTCATTTATGTTTTACAAATAATGATTTAAACATTTTTTTACTAATGCATATATATATTTTGTACATTAACAAAAAATTACATATTTCCTATGGAAAGAAAAAGAATGTATCTTTTCATAGAGGAAATGGTACAACACAAAGTCTTATCCATTTTTATCTAGAATTTTAACTTACGATTTTCAGAAATGTTTTCTAACTTCAGAAGTTCAGCGTTAGGGATTTGATAGTTGTAAAGCACTGTACTTAGGACAGCTACACTAGCACCTATTTTGTCTAATGTTTGGAAAACACTCCTAACATTTTCATGTCCCTTGTCTCAGACATTCCCCCATCTCTCCCATCAGCAGTTCCTTCTACAGAGTACATAGTTGTTAATATTATTGCTAAGTTTATACTGAATTTCAGTAATCGGTGCTGCTTCATAACAACTAATGCAAAAACACTAAAATTTAAAATCAGTCAATATTTCCAATACAGTACTTTGTATCTTTGGATACCTTTTACATAGTTTAAATACAAATAATGCACATGCATGTTTCTTACAAGATCTGCAATCTTACAAGATGGTTATTAGAGAATAACATTTGGAATGTGTAATGGGCCAATATATTTGAAATTTAAAAACTACCATTAAATGCTCACGTTTATCATGGCTGGTATTTATTATTTATACTGCCCATGCATACTCAGCACTTGAAATAATGAAGAAAGTCTTTGCCTCAAAATTTAATATGTCTTGGAAGTGATGACACAGAAGACAAGTGTTACAATAATAAGATCAGGGCCTAAAGAGTTTGTCTAGTTTGGGCATTTGTGCATACCCTGGCATATTCCGTAACACTTTAAAACTCACTTGCCTTTTTTTTTTGGTATATAAAATACATGTAAATACTATGTAATAATACATATTATACTGTATATAAAATACAGTAAGCAGTGAGTTAAAAGTGGTCTAGAAAGTGTGTTTAAACCACGTGAAAGTTTCCTATGAAGATGTTAGCCGTGCTTCTACACAATTAAAGGCTCAATCCTTTAAACATTGAGAAGAACTTTCCTCAGATCTGATTAAGTCTTGATATTTGCAAGACTCAGTCCAAACACAACAAGCAGTGTCAGTGCAGACTCAAGCTATTAAAATTAAAAAATGAAAGGGCACTGATTTCAGATGTAATGAAACTTCAGTCATGTACATGAGCAGTGTTCAGGCTAGCCATTCCCACTGTAAACACACTTTAATAAGCTGCCATGTGCTACTCTGGAGTATCACTGAATTTGCCCTTATAAAGTGAAAATGTTAATACATTATCAAATTTAAAGGCCAAAGGAAATATTTCTGAAGAGCATTCCTATAAATCTCTTCTTCAGCGTGCAAGCATGAAATATTTCAAATAAATGTAATGTTTTATTTTACAATTTCTTAAAATGAATGCTAAATCTGCATAATTTCCATTATGTTAGAAGCAAACACAAATAGCGCACTGAACAGGATTTTAAGTCCCAGTTTTCACCATCTGAAATAATTTCTTCTGGGGATAATTAAAACCATCCTCCTTATCTTTTTTTTTTTTTTAACCTTAAAATTCAGAACTGACCTAAACCATAAATAAGAAATCTACTACCTAAGGTCAGATCTGCTCCTCTCAACTGTAAAGCCCTCAAACTCACCGCCTGCTTTACAGAAAACACTAAGGCGTGTGCTACCATTGGCCATCCAAATGTTTTTGAAGAAATCCACTGAAAAATCGATTGAACACTCAGCCTGGAAATTATTTCCCATACCTACTCTATATGACAAGTCTCTCCAAGTATTTTTGTTTGCAATATGCCGCAACTTTTTAAATCCAAACAAATCAGAGTGGAGAAAGAAAAAAATAATATTACTGACTTATGAAAAAAATGAGCAAAATTTATTTGTTTTCTTTGTTTATTAATATAATCTATAATATTACTTATCTCAAGGGTTTTTTTGGAGACCAGGCCATGTGATTGCACTAATTAGCACAGTATGTGCTATTCTGATTATTTCTAGAGCACCGATTCTCCACTGCTATATGTTACCATGCCTTCAAGCCAAAACGCAAGCCGCATGTTTTATTCGCATTTTACTGGTTGCTTTTTAGCTTAAGCAGAATATTAGAATGGTTTATAAGCCATTAGAAGTCTTTTAAAAAAAAGTTACGATTTTGGCAAGAGTATTCTACGTTCTTGTAACATGCATTTTCTTCATTCAATAGTTACCAAACAAAAACATATTAATGCAACACACCTACCTTACACCTAAAATAAGACTAGCTTCTCGCCTACTCATTTTCTGTTCAAATCCTCCTTTATAGTATGATGAAAGACTCTAAAATGAAGAAAGGGAAAACAAGCAATAATTAGTTTCATGTACAAGGTGCCAGGACCTAAATCATATTTATATGACCTCATTCAGAGCATTACATTCATCTATAATTTATTTCAAAGGCATGGAATGACTACAAACCAGATAATATGAAAGGACTTCTCCTGAGTGTTAACACATACAAAAAACAACTTAAAATTAACTATCTGTGTTTTTACAATCTTCTACTGCTAATAAGAGATATTAATAGCTACAACCATTAAAACCCTGCCTTCAGGCAAAAGAGTCCAGAATCAGAGTACATACTAGCATAGAGTGGTACAGTGTGTGTGTTGGGGAGGGCAGGGGAGGGAAAGGGGGAAACTTGTTTAAAACAGCTTTGGTACCACCGCAATGGAAAATGGCAGAAGTCACAATACTTTGGCATCCAAGGAATTATGGACAATCACTCTGAAGTCCAGATATTTCTACAAAGAAAGTAGGTAAAAACAACAGTAAAAGTATAAGAACAGATAAATACCGACTCTTCATCAGTATATTGTATGTTTTTTCACATGAAGGAATGTTACTTCAAAAAAACATACCGAGAGTTCTTTGAAGGAACCCTGAAAAATAAACAAAAAGAAAACAAAAAAAAGGCTTAAGCCACAACCTATATTTCAGGAAATCACTGAACTGGAGAACACTGGAAAGTAGCAGAGTATATGGGGAAATCCTAACCAATTTTGCCTTTACATCCTTCCCTAGACACTGATGACGATTTGATACAGGATCTGGGGTTAGTTTTTTAAACTCACTGGCATGTGAGACTTTAGCCACCGTTTTAAGAAGGGGAGAAAAAACACGAGTGGGCAAAGAACATTAAAAAGAAGGAGATGGAGATGAAAGTAAATCATTACAACAATTAATTGTCATAAGGAATGGGTTGAAAGTATGTTTGTCAACTACAAAAAAAAAGTTACTGAACTACCACTGATGGTTAGCAGTGATCTCCTCAATGTAAATGTTTCTATAAGAAGAATTAGGGACGAGCCCATTGCTACACAAATAATAGTCTAAGCTGCACAAGTCCCAGAGGCAGCAGGTGTAGCTCCAAGACAGCCTGCCTTTGGGAACTGGCACACAGAAATCACTCAGCAAGACTGAAGTTTTTTCCTCAATGCAAAACCTATCAACTGGGGAAAAATAAGCTTCTTTTGTTGCTATCAAAGGGAAGCCTGGCCTGAGAGCTAAGATTATTTTTAAGTGTTCCTTTTACCCCCAAGTAAAAATGTGCCCGGCCCTTAATAAAACACTTTTCTCACTAAACGTATCCATTCATATTCAGTGAGAATTTTGCCTTACATTTACACAAACTCTCTCTCATGTAATTTCAGAAGCATTAAAGCATTTAAAGGTCTCTGTCTATGATACCTAAGCCAAGCCTTTAATTAATTAAGCTTAGGAGTGACATTCACCCAAAAGCATGGTTCAGAAATACTTCACCTATTGCTACCATGAAGTCACACACAGCCACAGAAAAGATTTTTTGGTGTGCTGCTGTGATCTGAAACTAATTGTATCTTCCTTCTTCCCATCCCAAACCATACAGAAAATAACCACTACCATAACACTACAGGTATCAAAGCTGAAGCAACTGTGGACGTGTCATGCCTACAACAAAAATTCGTTGAGGCCGCTGCTACAGCTACAGGGTAGCACTAAACAGGTCTGTAATAGTGCACACCGACATTACAGGTTAGAGTATGTAAGACTAAGGGAACACACAGGGCTTCTCCAGTCCTCCAAGAGGAAACGATGCTAATGATTTAATGGCCACCAGATAACACCCTTGAGGAGGCAGAACTGCACAAAAATTTGTAACGATGCCCAACAATTACTACAGCCAGGAGAGAAAAGCACACTTTAATGTCCTCTGAAAGATTTTCCAGAACTTCTCCCAAAGCAGCTTAGGTGCAGATGGATTTCTGAAAAGGTTAATTCTTCTCTGCCCTTCAACTCTGGCATACAACTCTAGTACAGGAGGACACTGGTTCGCTATTCATGTAGAGAAGAGCAATATTTGAATTATCTCTAACAGCTCATCTCTGTTCTTGGTAGATTTCATCTAAAATACTATTTGAAATAAGAGAATAGGGAGGGATGGCTATAGGCTTAAATTCAGAAATACTTTTTCATGTTTTTAAAGCCTACTTCCTTGACACTGTTCTAACCTTGGGAAGCCTTGATTTGCTTCCCTTCCAAGAGGAATGAAAAAAGAAATTCTGTTGTCTGTGGCCTTTGGCACATGAGCAAAAACAGTTTTTTGAATTGGTCATCAAGAAAAAAACATTTCCTTCTCAGAAGTGAAGCACGTAGCAAGAATAATCAATTCTTAAATTAAGATCTTGATCCTAAACAGAATTTAAAGCAAAAGGAAATTAGACATAAAAGCCATTTTTCCCATTGGTTAGAATAAGGGGAAGAAACATTGAGTCTTCATTTTAGCAAACATCTTGGCAAATTTCTAGTTCCCTAATGAAACAACTTTTGCACGCTATTCAAATTAAAGCAATTTTTTTTTCCTAGTTGTAAATTCTAAGTCATGGCTGGAATGAAATGAAACAATACTCAAGATATTTTTCTGTTATGAGAACTCCTTGATGAGGGGGTGGTTCTAGACATTTATTAACCCCAGCTATTGCAAACAAATTCTGTACTGGAAAAACTATCAAAATGAGCTCTCCATTTCTTCATACTATTTGGGGTGAGGGGAGGGGCCATCATTTAATTTACTTCATTTCCTTGCATGTTGTTGCTGTTTAGCAACTTATGGAAGTAAATTCTGCTTCCTAACAAACGCTATTAATAGGTTGGGGGGGGGGAGGAGGAAACAGAAAATGGCTGGATGTGCTCTGCAAATGTCTATTCACTCTTGCAAATTTTCACAAAAGCAGTCAGCTAAGAAAATCCAGTCCATTTGGACCATGACATCTTCAAGATAACTTGTCCTGGCATAGCACAGGGAAAGCATAATCACCGTTTCCATGCCAGGTAAGAGATTCAAAACTCCGTAACTGAGACCATCCATCATATTACATGAAGTAGTGAATTTTTCTGAAAACTCTATGTGTTGTTCCACCACCAGTACAGTCCTCCATTGAAAAGGTAACAAACACTGGGGAAAAAAACCCAAACCTACAATAACAAACTATTTAGAAGCTGTGTTATAATACAACCTACAATTTGCTAAGATCAACTTTAACTTCCTTAACTTCAGTTAGAAAAAAATTTATAAAGTGGACTGCAAATTGCATTATTCTCTGGAAACTTTATTTTCAATGAAGGACAAGAGAGATGGTTGCTACCCTTACCTCTCAATTCAGAACTCTATGAGTCTGAGCAGAATCAGATCCAATAAGGTAAACACAGTGAAAAAAATCTCTAATGAAGTGGTATAGAAGACACCCTTTTCTTCTGGAACACAGAATTTTCAGGATTGTGGGATTTGAGTATTTTGACAGTTCGTTTTGCCTAGAATTGCTGTTTCCATCTTCAATATCTTCTATCTATCTTTCAACCTTCAATGTCATTGATTCAACAAAGAAAGGTAATGAATGCTATTGAAATACTTCCTTTTTTTTAATTTCATATTTTAAGGACATATTAACATTATAATTAACAGCATTAAGGCCTGTCTGAGGAAGAAAAGCCAAATGACTACTTAGTGCTACGCACCTTCTACTGGCAACAGATTCTTGTCACTACACACAGAAACAAAACAGTGTCACTGGCATTTGCGACACCAGTAACAAAACTAGTCTCAAACTAAAAAAGCGCTTCTCTGGAAACGAGCATTATGACTTGTCATACAGGGGAAATGACAATGTTTCCTCCTATGTCTTTCTCCACTGAAAAAAAGATGGTAGAAAGCTTCAGGACTAAATTACAGCAGCATTTACGCTTCATATTTAAGAATATATATTTAACTGCCGTAAGTTAAAGTTAAATGAGAGGTAGAAATTCAGAATAAAATGTAACACTTTTACTTGCCTTTACTTACTATTTTTGACTAAAAGATGAGTGCAGTTGTTGACTGTACATGTTATTTATTTAGGTAAGTAAACAGAAAGTGCCAAATACTCAAGATACAGCAAGCAGGCATTTTAAATGATCGCTTCATAATTGCTCAACTTGACCTTACCCAAGTCATTTATTAGTGAGCAGGAGGAAAGGATAAACAGCACCTGGATTACCTTGTGTGACTGCAACCAACATGAATTGTGATTTCTATTGCAAACGGCAGGAGGAAGAGTGGGGGCTTACAGAGAGAACAAGCTAGCTTTTAAATAGGCAGCTGCTTCACAGTCTCTCAAAAAAAGGAGGTGATGAAGGACAGGGTTTGATTCTAGAAAGCTAGAGTAACCACTGAAAATTATAGTGACCAAGTCAGGTGCCTCAAACACCATAGGAAACCAGCAAAGTAACACTAAGCCTAGACACTAAATGTCACATGAGATGCTTTTTCCAGTAAGCATAGATAGAAGTACTGCCTGATTTCCTTTACCGGTATAGTTTAGAGGGCAATATGCTGTAAAGAAACGCGATGAAAGTGCTAATCCACAGATTATACTCAGCAGCTTCAAATACCCAAACAAAATCATGTAAAGCCACTAAAATAAGAAGTTTGGACAATAAGCACTTACATAGGATCTTTGTACCTAATGTTTTCTCTATTGTTTTAAAGAAAAAATTATAAATAGGAAATAATTGATAGTTAAGGGGAGAAGAAAAAAAACTTGGAAAAAACTACAATCCAAGAAAGTAGTAGCTGTAGAGTAGTAAAGAACAAATAATCTTGGCTAAGAATCATACAAGGGTCTTAAATTTGGACTATGATGGTAGAAGAAAAATATTATCACTACCCTCACAATGCAAAGCTGACAAATACATACAGTTGATTGGCAAACAGGGAGAGTTTTTACTGCATTCAGCAGATCTCGTCTTGCACTGAAAACTTGTATTTTCAAGTTCAGAAATAGAACAGCAGAAGAGAGATACTCTACTGGAAATCAACATACAATTCTGGGCTGTAAGGCAGGATGTGAAGGCAGACAGAGGATGCAGCTCCAGGGACTAGGAACACCAAGAATGCAGAAGGTCTTTGTGGTTGTTCATGAATTCTGCAGTACTCTGAAAGTCACCATGGTAAAAATGAGATAGGCCTGTAATGAGCTTGGCTCAGCCAGTATACCAGTATTGAGGGGTACAGTTTCCTAGGAACAGACACCTCTCTGTGCAGTAGCATGTCATATGTCAATCTGTTAAAGAGAGCCACTGCCTGCTTTCTTATGTGAACATGTCTGAATTTAGATTCTCTAGCCTGTATCTACAAATGGATAGAAGAAGAAATGCTGGAGTTAAACTGCTGGGGAGGCAGGGTGAAGATTGAAGCACTCCCTACTCTGAAGCCACATGTCCTTATTGCTAGCTACTTCTAGCAAGCCTGCAAGTCAGGCTGTATCCATATCATGTGGAAGCAATTTAATTCACAGTACCTAAAGTCCCTTCTGCTGTTTTGGCAGGCAACTTGGGAATCTCTCAAAAAATTACTTTGAAAAGGAAAAAAAAAAAAAATTGGTGTTGGTCTCACAACAGCAATGCAATAGAGGGACAGAGAGCAAAAACTGATCCAGGAGCACCGTTTCTGGCTGATGCACATCGCAATTAAGAACAAGTGTGGACCACCCCCAAGAGGACAGCCCATGTTTCAAGCCTTTACCTCCCCAGTAAGCTTGCATTGATCAAGCTTGCACCTTCAGCACATGAACACGAAGTACAGATGGCAAATGAATTTGGACCCTAGCATCTGTCTATATACTGTAGACAGGCTCTGTGTTGCAACCGGTTTCACATTAATAGGTACAATGTTAATGATCACTTTTTTAAAAAACCCTACCTTTAATATATTTTTCAGGAAATAATAATCTGCAACAACTACTCCCCCAACACCCTCACCCATCAGCATCAAGAGGGGAACTGTATTCCTTCCACTGTGGATATGTGTTCACAGACTATGAACTCTGAAAGAACACACTGCCACAAGCAGACATCTACCTCATTGGGAATTACTTTAATCAAACAGGAATGGAACATATTTATTTATTTACCAGAGGACAGTATAGCCACTGAAGCAAAAAAGTAAATGCTCTTGAATATTCCCTGCATATGCTCCTCTCACAACACTCCACCTCTTCATTTTTTTACCTCATTATATTTTTAAATCTGTAGGGCAAAACAAAGAACAAAAACTTGGTTAAAAGTTCAAATTATCTGGGGAAGAAAAAAAGACAACTCATGTGAACAAGAAAACAAGCTCCCCTATCTCTATGGCAACCTTTCCTAGAAGTTTATCAATTTGTCTTCTTGATTTTCAACACTTTATCTGAAAGAAAAATGACTAAATTCTTTCATTTTTAGCTTCTTAAAATGAAACCGCATGTCATCACTTTGTAAGCTCTAGGAATTAGCTATTTTCTCACAGCGCACTTCAACAATTTATCATACACTTACTAGCAAAGAGTTCTGAAACATGGAACATCACCAGGAAAATCAGAACTGTTTATCAAACTCACAAACGTCTTTTAATATAGCTTCATCCACAGGGATTTAAAATATACCAGATAATATGCCAAAACATACACAGTAAGGAGCACACATATCCTGGGAAAAAAAAAAAATCTAAGTAGCACTTACCGTATTTAACATAAAATGTCTCCTTTCTAAATACTTGAAATATAAAATCATAAATTTAACATAACCTCTAAACTTACAGAAGTTGAAATCCTCTTTGCTGTCTCTGTAATTGCCTGCTCCAATGGTTTCCAAAGGTGGAAAGCATAACGACCTGAAAAAGATTGAAGTTAAATGAAATTATAACCAACATTCACTAAGAGGAAAAAAAAAAGTCTCCAACTTATGTTCATCAGCTTACAGCAGAAAGAATTTTGGTTTAAAAAAAAAAAAAAACAACAAAATCCTTCATTGTTAATCTTTTTGTCTCATTTATTTGCTGTACAGCACTGTTGTACTTTACTGCTTTTCACGATGTCCCTCAACAGCCATTTTTGGATCCTGCCCAGCCAAAGTCCCACACTAAACTTGCTATGGTTTACATTTTTCAATCTTTGTACTATTGGGGGAGGGAGGGGAAGAAGTTCAGTATACTTCATCTAAAAACCTAGTCATGGACTGCAAAGATCCATTATGTTTGCTCACAAAATAAATACATTTAAATGCATTTCAATATGATAAATGAAGATATCTGCCTTGTGAACTTTCAGAAAAAGGGCAGTATGAAACATTAGCTTTGGATATACATTATTTATTAAATCCTCTTCAAAGGTTATGCCTTCAAGAACAGAAATCTATGTACTACATGTTTCTTGCTGTGATGTTTTATGCTTAATCACACATTTTGTAAGTACTGCATTTTTTATTTTGTTACAAAGAGAGGATCTTCTGGAATTCAGAGCCATTCAACTCCCCACCGGCAGTGAACTTCTATAGCTAGGAAAGGCTAGAGGGAACTCTATTAGACTGCATTCTCAGAAGTACAAACCAGGCCTATCAGCTTCAGAATCAAGATTTGTGCCATGTTACTGGAGGATTTTCCCTGTAAGTCCCCTCTCCCCAATTATTGTTTTGATTAACTATTCATTAGCAACGTAACTTGCTATTATACACAATGGAAAAACTTTTTATAAAATGTCGCTCTGCTTCATCCAAATAGCATCTTGCTTTTATTCTTAATATACACAATGTGTCCATAGGTTATTTTAGTCATCTAAGCCTATGCCTATGTTAACACAGAAGTTAAAACCACTGTTAAGAGTATCACTGCTGAAATGCTGTGATGTACTAATGTATTACCTCACCTTCTTAATGCTTTCTGTTACCACTTCTTTGCTAGCTGCCATTAATTCTCCAGCTCAACCAGCAGAAGAAATTCAAAGAGCAGTCCCCTTCTGCTTCTATACAAACACCAACTGCTTAATGGGTGTACATCACCAAAGATCTTGTCTTTCCTTCCCCTAATCAAAGAAACAACACAGCTGTACCCAGCAAACACCTGCTGAAGTTTGGTGCAACTTGTTCATCTATTGCATCTATTCTTGGTGGATGCATTTGCACATAGCTGACCATGGTTGCTTTCATATGCTGAAAATAATGGAAATCGATTTGTGTATTTCAAAACCAGAACAGACCACAGTTACTTAGTCTGAGTAACCCAGAGTATAAATCACGTTAAGCCCATGCCCTGTGTTCAGACTAGAACCTATTTTTCAGAAGAACATACAGTCCAGATGCAAAGAATTCAGGTAACAAGCAATGTACTATGGGAACAGTTTAGTATGATAAATCACTGTAGCCACTAAAACCTATTTTTCTCTATTTGAATTTGTTGAGCATCACCTTCACATCACAAGATCCTGTTGCACTCTTCTGTACTAAAGAGCCTCCACTTGCAATATGTTATTAAATAAACAAAGTAAACTTTCCACATTATATTTTGCAGACAAAGAGCAGATGGAACCTTTCAGCTGCTGCCCATAAAATTAGTTTCTCCAGCTGTGACTTTTTGAAAAGAATTTTGGAGCTATGTCAAGGATTTTGAAGGGACAGGAACTATA
Source organism: Aptenodytes patagonicus (assembly GCF_965638725.1). Taxonomy (NCBI): domain Eukaryota; kingdom Metazoa; phylum Chordata; class Aves; order Sphenisciformes; family Spheniscidae; genus Aptenodytes; species Aptenodytes patagonicus. Next base: position 193,686,434 of record NC_134949.1, on the reverse strand, counting down.
ACGGGACACAATTCTCCATAGCACTCTCAAGCGACCTTTCCACTTTCCAGTATTTATATTCATAAAAGCTTCATTAACCCTTTGGAAACAGCAGCTCGCAAGTGACAGTTCTACACTCAGCTGGTAATTTAGCTTACCTGCAAATGCAACAGTTGCAACGCCAAGTCCAACTGCTATCATAGTTCTGGCCTAAAGCAGAAAAACAGGAATCAGAATAACATGCAAATTCTAATTTGAAATATATGCACCTTTTACTTTAACAGCAAGTACTTCTGATGTCAGACGTGGACATTTCATGTATAATTTACAAGAAAGATAGAAATTCGTTCTGTATTCCACAGGCTACGTTAGATTTTCTAGTCCAGTCCCATTAACCCATGCCAATGCATCAGGTTTAACTTGGAACTACCCGTTAGCAAATCAGTGAACAAACACCGACAAAGCAGCTCACAGTATGTAATGATAAAAACACAAGGCAGATAACTATTCAGGATTACTTGAAATTATCTGTGCAGACTAGTTCAACACAGTACATAACAGAAAGCATCAGTTTATTACAAAAGCGTGAAGAGCTAAAAAAAAAAAAGAAAAATATCGCTTTGCAAAGTCCTTCACTGGGAATCTCATCATGACATTGCTTGAAAATGGTATTGGAATATCAACTTAAACGCTACGGCCACAAATGTACGTTAATGTCTTCTATCTTTCACACTTTGACTCATGGAAGCCCCAGTAAAGACATGAAGCCCAGTAACCTCTTTTCATTACTTAGTGTCAATCACTGGCTGGACTCTATCTTATAGTACAAATATTTGTAAATAGGCAGACTTCTGACAGATTTCAGTGTTCATTATCAGGTAAAATTCACTTTAAGTCTAACTGGGCTCTTGGAACCAAACCCACAAAACAGACTTGAATATCTGATTCAGACAACAGTAACTCCTACTTTTTACTAACTCAAAACCCCCAGCTTAGGTGTATGTATTTTCCTACGCGGTGCTTGAAGAAAGTCAGGCATCTCAAGAAGGACAATAAGAAGTATCTCCATGTTGAACAAGAAGCTGCTGAAAGATATCTAGTAAACCTTGAAGAAGGGACTGACTTCTCACACGTCTGCAGAATTCAAGAGTAATGAACATTGCAAGTGTTGGGGGCATCTCTCCGCTTCTGAAAAGCCTACATGTAATCTTTGAAACAAATGAAATAAAGTCATCTGTGGCACTACCTGTCTTATCATATGATAGTTCAATAATACCTTGAACTTTCCCCCAGGGAAACATGAGAAATCAGATTAGGCCTGTTTAGCCTGAATTCAAAACAGAACGACAGTGAAAATGCTTTTATCACCAGACTGTCTCTTCTATGTATGACTTACTGCTGCATTTACCCAATAACCAGTTTATACATTTTCTACCAACAAGCCTGACAGCAGGACTTAAAGCCCAAATTTCAATGTGAGTGCCCTAATAACTGGATCTGGAGCCAAGCTGCCTTTGCTACTAAGATTCCTGGGGCTAAAGTTCTCTTTGTACGCAATCTCATTTCTAGGCAGAGAGGGAACAGGGGAAGAGTTGGGAAATACCGGTTTTAAAGCCTTCTAGATCTGGCTTAGTAGGGGCTAGAACACAGGTTGACAACTTTCCCAGCAAACAGGCAGCTGTACAAGATGTAGGCACTGCCATAACCCTCAGTGGCTCCTACGGCTTCGGCTCTGAAGGCAAGTGGCTGTGATTGCTGCCTATAGTATTGAGCTCAGTATGGAAAAAGTGGTAGCCCGCTCTGAGCTCATCTATAGGAAGCTGTATTCCTCTGTATCTAGCTTCTGGATCCTATGCATTTTAACTAAGTACCTACCTCCCACCTACCCGGATGGGACTATTCTAGCTATTTAGATAACATAATACTCCAATTGCCTAGAGGTTTCTAGCAGAAAGAAGAGAGACTCGCTAAACATACTGAAAGTGAAGCTCCAAAGTTAAGACTGGGGGAGTTCTGGCCTTAAAATGGGCTAGACAGGGAGATTTTTAGTCACCTAACTCTTCCATTTCAGTGTAGCCTTCAGTCTCGATATTAGCATTCATTTCTGAATGTAAAAATAATGTAGTAGTTTTATGTCTGTTGTTCCTTTCAGTTCCACAAAATTTCCCCTCATCTTTAGACCATGAAAAAAATGTAAGTACATTACCTTAAATGGTAGAAGATATAAAATAGCAAAGCATACAGTTCCATCTCCTCACTAAACTAGAACTCTTTTCATTTCTTCTCACAAATCAGTTTTCCCAGGCTCTCAATATTCAAACCTTCTAAAAAATTCCTTTAATTCATCTGTTTAGACACTAACCAGAAACAGCCACAACATTGCTGAAAATATCATAAGCCCATAGAAATTCTATATTATCCTATTCTGTGGTTTGTGACCATGGATTTATATTCAGGAGATTTTCCTTGGCTTGTGCAGTGACAGTGAGAATCTTTTACTAAGTGGTTACAGTCAATTAAGAGCTCAACAATGTGTGAAATAGATCACACTGGCAAAAAAAAAAAAATATTTATCAGCTTGTGCTTGTCCAAATTAAGTTATACTTACTTGTCACCAAAAAGGTGGTTTAAGTCAGCAGTTTACAACAAGGCGTGCAGGCTGCAACAAGGCATTAGCAGCAGACACCTCATCACAGATAAGGCCAAGCACAGAGACCAGGCTAATAAATAATACCTGGACTCTTGTCAGTTCAGTGCAGAAATAGCCTAAGTGTTTTTACACAGTAGTCTGGGAACACAATGTAGAGACCCCTGAGGGCCTTTGATAGAGTCAGCCATGTCCAGTGGGATATACTATCTCAATCTCAGTGGAAAGCACTAGCAGACAGTGGAAAGCTAGTGCTGCCTGGAAAACAGCAGGTAAAAAAGCAGCACGGCAGCAGCTCTATAATAGGAGCAGTACACAGGATCAACAGGAATATGAAGACAAGCCAGAAAACTAGGTAAAAGTGATGGAATGCTCAAGCCAGAGAGGCATGAAAGATTGTCCACATTTTGAAGTGAGGTATGGCCACCAGAAAAGCTGAGAAATACTGGTTTATGGTAACGCACCTTATTTGCATTATGAGCAGGTTAGAGAAGAGTCACTTGCCACATAGTAGCAAAGAAGTGATAACTTGTGGTAACACATACCAAAGCACCTTGAATGTTTGTTATGGTGTGAATATAACCTAACTACACATATGCGATAAAAACTGAATTTGAATCAATGTAAGAAAGATTGCATGGTTTGTCTTTTACTGACACAGCCTCTCTCACAAAATTAGTGGCAACTTCAAGTACTAACCAGTCAGTCTTTTAAGTCCAGCTTGACTCAGTTTCCTTTTTCATGCTCACTTAACTCAGTTGATTATTTAGAAGAATAAGTCAAGGTTAGTCTGGTGCTTTGAAATGTAGAGTATAAAGTGCAAAGCTTTAATTAAATGCACTCCTTTCATGTCAATATTAAATGCAAACAACTCACTATCATTGTGGAGTGGATCAGTTCATTTACGGCTTGCTAATACAACTACCACCATGACCATTTTTGGCTCCCATTGCTTGAAAATGCATTTTATTTCAGACTCATAAAGGCTAAAAAAAAAAAAAAAAAAAAAAATAATAATATTTACTGACTTTCAATTTTGACAGAATTTACCTTCCCCCCCTCCAAAAAATGCCATTCAGAAATTTCTAAGATGTAGGTTTTAAATGAAAGCATTCTGTTAAGATCCAAGAAGGAAAAATAAAGAAACGAAAGATTAAAAAGTAACATCTGTCCCTTTCTTTATTCAGTGAATCAGCTCCCAAAGGTTAGTCATCAACCCTATTCTATTCTGCTGATCTCAGTATTTTAATTTTACTATATAGTTCAGTTTTCAGTAACAAACCCTTTTAGATACAGAAAACAATAAAATAAAAGTTTTGCTAAATCTACAAAAACTGATTTTTTTAAAAAATTCTTTTCAGAAACATGTATAAGAAAACACACACATTAGAAAGGCAACTGCAAGACCTGACTTACCAAAGTGTTTGGCAAACAAAAGAGGATAAAGCATACTAATTAACATACAGTATGTTTAGAGGTATACATCATATACTGTTAGCAAACAGAGATCCGTGGCCTCATCCTTTAACACATAATTTTCCAGTAGTCTTAATTTTTTAGCAGAAGAAACAGGGAAGAATGATAGTCTTTCTGCAAGTTTCTAATCCACAGTCTCTGCTAACTTAGCCATACTAAAAAAAAAAAACCAAACCGACTTCTGTAATTCCTAGCATTGCAGCTTCTCCTTCTATGAAGTTGAAAAAAGTTAAATTTATAAATATCAAAAGAATTTCAAATGCATAATTTTAAAATTTCAGCGCAACACTATTATATCTGACCACAGGCTACAAGAACCACCTTTACGAATGTTAGAACATACCTGCTTGCATAGGATTTGTATTTTATACACTGGTTCTTCTAACACAATTAGTGAAAACACCCTTCTTGGTCAAATGGAAAATATTTTGCTTTTCTCACAACTAGCTTTCAGACAAACAGTGAGAGTTCTACTGTCTTTTGCCTCAGAAAGCTACAGTGTAATGGAATAAAAAGCACAGAGAAAATAATAATTTGTTCTGATGGGTTGGATGGCATTTCGTTATTAGTCCATGCTTAATCATGAATCAGTAAAATAGGGAGTATATACTTACACTGAAATAAGTACACAAGTGTAAATTGCTTGCTTAACTAAAAACTTTGGTTTAGGAAGGTTTGGTTTGTTGTTTTTTTAAGTGCTGTATGCCCCTAAGAAGTAGGATACACAAGTATATTAACCAAACGTACAAAAATACTTCTGAAACTACTTTTTCCCTTAAATAAAAATTCTTGACCTGAAATAAATGATTGTTTGGTATGGAAGCTAGAATAAGGCTTCTGTTCCTCAGAAGAGTAGGTACTACAGCTTATTGGAAGACTGTTTCAGAGCAAACCACCTAATTAACTCAGTATGGAGCCAGATACATTTTGAAGTGGGATTATATTATAAACTATCTGCAACAGATTTGATTTCATAACCTAATGTTTTCCTTCCAGTCTTACCTTCCTATGAAATTTATTTTCCAATATTGAAGTAAAAGTAATTTCAGCTAGATGCTGTTCTCCATACTCACCCAATTCTCATGTCAATTTGCGTCATTTACTTTACAGCAACTTTTTTGGTTTGCATATAAAATTACGCCTAAAGTTTCTGACAGTTTTTCATAGGAAATGGTACCTGAGCAACAGATTCACTAATAGAAGCGTTACCATAAGGCACTCAAATTGATCTTCCTGAGCGTTAACAAAGGCTTCTTGTGGGTATCTTTGAGAACAGACTCTTTATGCTTCTACTGTTGTTCTGTCGCTCCAAGCTCCAAATGCTTTTGTAGAACAGCTACCAGAGTAAAAGTGACCAAGATCAAGTGACTACAGCTAACATCCAGGACATCTCACATCCAAGATTCGAGGTAGGATATTGAACAGAGCCCTTTCAGCCCTGAAAGATGGATGCTGCTGTTAGACTTCACTTCTCCTACTACTCTTTCCTTCCACTGTGGCAAGAAGTCCTCGTTAACCCTGTACGAGGTCAGAGGAACAGATGCACAGCACTACAGTTGATCTTGCTTTTTCTCTCTGGCAAAATTTTAGAATTTGGTTACATGCAACTTGACCTCCTTCTGAATTCCTTAGCCAGGAATCCAATAAACATGGGTACTGTCCCTTTTTTCACTACCTACATAATACCATCTAGGGAAACTCCGAAACCAACCATATGCTAACAGTTTACAAAGTATGCATGCCTAAAAAATACTGTATTCTCCACTGAAAGGCCTGGCTAAATAATAAATTTCGACAGAAAATTGCAGCAATCCAGAATCTAGTCCTCTAAAAACCTACCACAGTCTCTGGACCTTAGTAAGAGCCTGACAAAACAACTCACACCAACAAAGCAAGCCTTACTAACCCTAGATGCAATTTTTATCCCGGGCAGGTAAGAAGCCCCAAAGACTCCACAAAATCCACGAGGAATTTCCCTGCTAGCATTCCACAGGAAGAGTACATGGACATGACAATAATGAGTTTCAGAGCAAACTTCTTAAGATTACACAGCTTGCTGTTAAATACACAGACTCCCCTTGGGGGAAAAAAAAAAAGAAGTCTTAGACTGTAGTAACAATGAATAAGTAACTTAGAAAACTATGATTTTAAAAATCGTATTTTTTTTAAGAAGAAAAAGAAATGTTGTAGAGGCAACAGCATACACACAATGAAGTACGGCAAACACATATTTAAAGCCATTTTAAAACCATGAAATCTTCACCATCCAGTGCTTTAAGCAGCGATCCATGTATTTTTCCCAACTTTTTTCCAAAGAGAACTCTCTGTCCCGTGAACCAGTCGAAGCGACCAGAACGAAGGAGTGGGATAAAGTCACAGCACCCTTCCCACGAGACCGCGGTACGGCATAGGAACCTGTAGAGGCATTTTGCCTCCCCTTCGAGGCCCCTCCAGCCTCTCCCCCATGACGAACTGTCAGGTGAGAACTGCTTTTCTGAAACGGAGCTCCACAAAACCATTAACACTCAAACCTGCGGTAATAAGACTCCCACAGTACGTGAACATTTCACAGGTGTCATCTCTTTACGGCAGGGGAAATGCCATTTTAGGCCTTGTCTGCTCACGCCTGTGAACGCTGAAGCAGCACAGCGCTTTACGGGGGGGGGGGGGGGGCCGAAGCGCTCGCCTGTATCCCGCTGCCCACGCTGCGGCTCCACCCGCGCCACCAGGGCCACGCACGGCCTGAGGCGAAGGGGGCACAAGCCTTCTCGCCCCGGGCGCTACCACCCCGACCTCCCTGCCCACCCCCACGGGAGATGGAGAACGCCCGCCCCCCCCAGCCCCATCCTCCGACCCGCTGCCCCGGAGCTCACAGACGTTACCCCGCGGGGGTGTGAAAGCCCTGGGCTGGGAAGCAGGGCAGGTGGCGGCCCCACGGCCCGGGGGAGCCCAACCGCCACCCGGGCCCGCGGGGGGAACCCGTCGGCGGCGCCGAGCCGAGAGGGAGGAGCGGCCCCGGCTCCGCGGGCAGCGAGGGGGGGAGGAGGGGCAGAGCCGGCCGTTGCCCTCCCCTCTCCTCGGCCGCCACTCGCGGGATGCGCTGCCTCCCCCTCCCCCTCCCCGCCCCCACCCAGCCCCCGGCGCGCTCACCAGCCCTCGGTCCAGCTCGGCTTGGCCCTTGCCGGCGCCCGTAGGGACCCTGGCGTACTCGGCATAGCGCAGGCCCTCGGAGGAGGCCGCGGCTCCTTCCATGACGGAGAGGGGGAGGGGAAAGCGCTACAGGTCGTCCGGAGGGACAAACCACTCGGAAGGACGGACCCCGAAGCTCCTCCCCTCGCCAATCTTCCGTGCGAGGGGCGGGGCCAACGCTGGCACGTCACACGCCACGCCACGCCGCCTCGTCCGCGCGTCACGGCCTCGGTGCGGCAGGGGAGGGGCGGGGCGGGGCGGGGCGGGGAGGGGCGGGCGCGGAGGCGGCCCCGGTGGCGTGAGGGGCCGGGCGGTGCTGCGGCGGGGGGCGGGATCCCTCACCGGCGGGGCGAGGGATCCCTCACCGGCGGGGCGAGGCCCTCGCGGCGGGGAGGGAGCCGGTTCCTGAGGGAAGTCAGGCACTTAACGCTGGGTCGGAGACCGGGGACGGACGTGTCCTTCATTTGTCCTCCCGGCTGGTTGGAGGAGCTGGAGGGCTGGAGGTGGCTGCTTGCTCTAAATCCCAAGACAGCCAAGAAAGAAGGGGGGGGGGGGGGGGGGATGGGATGGGAGAGGTGAAGGGATGGGAGATAATTCATGCATAAAAATAGGACAAGAAGAAGGAGAGAAAACACTTGGGAGAAGGAAGGGCCGCACAGAGGTGATTCATGCCCTCTTAAGAAAGAACATAGGCTTTAGGAAGGGGGAAACATATGTAAAGGAAAGGATAAAGAAAAATTCATCTGGACAAAACAACCCCAAGCAAAACCACTAAAAATGCTTTTTGATATTTATATGTTTGCACCTTAGTTGATGTCTCTATATGTTTCAGTATATTTATATTTTGATTCCTTGAAAACGCTGACACTTGGGATCATAGTTCACCCTGCTGAAAGTCTTCAAGTGATAACTCGTATGCAGAAGCTGCCAATCACCTTTAGTCCTGTGTCACAAAACGTAAAGTGCTCAATCTCTTTTCAGTACAGCAGCGTAACAGCTCTTCTTTTGCCCTTATGCTGGTTTTCCTTCTCTCCTGCCTGGTAGTACTGGCAATGGGACTGAATTATCTGCAGATTGCTAAGCGGTGCGACTCAACAAAGAGAATTACTCCTCTTACCTCCTATTTCAAACAACGATTGCTCTTCTGAGACATCGTTCTGAGCACGTGTCATGGTTTTGTACATCTGATTGATACTCATCAATCCTACAACACCGAAAGGCAACTGCTTTAATTCATCTCTAAGTATCTTTTTAAAGTACAGCTGGTATTAACCATAAAGGTGAGTTGACCATATATAGCATTTCATTAATCTTAGACAGATGTATAAATTTAACTTTCTACAGCACAGAAGCCATTGGAAGTTGTATGGTGATCCATTTGGGAAGAAATACATTGCTTTTTACTTCTTCATTTAACATATAACAGACAATCATATGATTAATTTTTTAAACCTTCAATGGAATTGCATTTCTTGTAATCTTAAAACCTATTTTAAAATCAATAAAAATGTCCCCAACTAATAATTTTTTATAAATATAAATAATTTTTTGTTCATTGATTTGCATAGAAGTAATGCAGAATAGCATGTCACTTACTACTTTTTTGATTAGCAAACTCAGTTTAAAAAATAATAAATTGAAAGTATTGGAATTTAGGGGTTTTTCCTCAATTTTCCTCTTCTGCATTTTATTGCAACTTGTTTAAAAAAAAATCTAGGTCTCTCCTGATGACGTAATGGTCTTTGTTAAAAGATAATCAGCCATAAGAGAAGAAACATTGTATTTGTTTTGGGGAGAAAACTGAAATGGCAGGAAATAAAAAGAAGCCGAACAAGTAAGACTAGGAGAAAGTAAGAGGCAAATCTATGAAGTGAAAGACTGCAGAAAATAACACCTATTTTTTCCAGCTTCTGCAACTTTTACTCATATTGAAAAGTACCTACTCATAAAAGTAGCATCTTTGAGTCTAATGGGACAGTAAGGTGAATGAGAGTTACTCATTTTAGCCATCACGTGTGTTTGGCCAGGCAACTGTAGGAAATACACGTGGGTGGCTCTAAACAAGAACAGCTGCGTTGCTTTGAAAAACTTGAAAGACTCAGAGGGCAAAAATCAGCAGAACATCAACAATAATGAACTTTACCAGTGCTTTGCAATTCTGGACCACCAAAAACCAAAGTAGTTTAGAAGCATTTCCCTAATATCCAGGTATACAACCATACTTTACAAAATCTACCTAAGTGGTACGACATAAAATCCATGTGAAGTACAGGAGAGTGAGGAATCCCAGACATCTTGCTGGCTTATGGTCAACTTGTCCACCAGGAATTACTTGCTTCACCACCTTCCCGGGGATCGAGGTGAGGCTGAACAATCTGTATTTCCCCAGATCCTTCTTCTTGTACGTTCAGGCGGTGGCTGTATATTCCTCCCGGGTCACCTGCCCCTGCTCCCACTTCTTGTACACTTCCTTTTTATATTTGAGTTTAGTCAAGAGCAGCTTGTTCATCCATGCAGGTTTCCTGCCACTCTTGTTTGACTTCCTGCTGTCAGGATGGACTGGTTTTAAGCTTTTAGGTAGGGATCCTGGAAAATCAAACAACTCTCCTGGACTGCTCTTCAGTACTACATCCCGTGCGATCCTTCCAAGCTGATCTCGGAGACCCCTGAACAGGTCAAAGTTTGCTCTCATTAATTCCAGGGTTGTGATTCTGCTATTTTGCCCTAATTCTACTGTCTCATGGTCACTGCAGCCAAGTTCTTCCCCATTTGTAAGTATCGGATCCGGGAGAGCATCTCCCCTTGTCAGCTCCTTGATCACCTTTGCAATGAAGTTATCATCAATGCACTAAGGACACATCTTATGTCATTGTAAGGGTAGCAAAATTTGGCCTTTAAAGACACTGGGTCATACTATGGTCCATCCAAATACATGTAGGCAAGCTCTGAGAGGGAAAACGGTGCTCTGAATGTCTTCCTCGTATCACCAGCTATGCTACTGCTCCTACTTTCTGGACAGTGAGACTCAGGAAGCATATAGATTAAGCAGAAGAAACCAGATAATCAACACAAGGAAAATACATCTTTTGCTAGGAGTGAAAGACTGTAGGTTGTTTCCCTTGGAAGCAAGGAGGAATGAAAGCAGATGGGTCTTTGGTTATGGTTCTCTCCCAAAGCTCCTCTCAGCATGGCACAGCTGTGTGCTACGCTATGCACAGGATGGTGCTGGTAGAGACAATCTGTCCATTACTATTTTAATTTAATCCTAAACACTGGTATGTTCCAGCATATTGTCACTATTAATGTGTAGCAATGTTGTCCATATTTGTTATGCCATTTAAGTTAATTGTCTGCATACTTTTCCTGTAAATGACTTTCCTAAACAGTCTGTGCTACAGTATTCCATGTTGCAGTCAGGATCAATGCTGGCAAGAGTCTGTCAGGAATGAAGGAGAATCTAGAAACAGATACCAGATTAAAGCTTGTGAAATTGATAACAGGGAGGGGGGCCTTTTGGATTTACTCTTTACCACTGACAATTTCCAAGTGTAAGTGTAAGTGTAGCACCTGGCCAGTGACATTAGAATGGCAGGAACTAAAGTTTCATGCTGAAGATTAAAGTTTCTGAGGTCAGGCAGAGAAGAGAGTATAATTGAGAGTTATCAAGGAAATCATAAGGCGTATCATATAAAATTGGTAGAGTCAGTACTTGAGCCTTGCTGAATTGTCATGTGCATACAAATGAATAAAGAATAAATCTTCACAGCCACTGCACCAGGATTAGAGGTTGGAAGAGTTCATTGCTCCTAAAAGCGTTTGTATGTTTCTTTAATTACCGCAATATACTGTAAAAGCAAAAAGAGGCATGAGCTGTGGACTTCTACTAGTTTCTTTAAGTAGCGTATTCTGAAACATTAAACAATAAAGAATGTAATGTTCTTTCTAGATAATGTAATAATTGTCTGTATGACACCTTTGGTTGACCAGGTACCACAGGGAAGCATATTATACAAAATCCGAAGCTGGAACTAATCATGGCCTTCAGGAATTACAAGACTACAATTATTCCTTGAAGAAGATGGTATATACGGCAAGAGGCTCAGGAATCTTTTGTGAATAAGAGTGTTAAAATAATTTATGCGCAAGTAAATCTCCCCTGCTTTAAAAACTGTTAAGAAAAAGATATATTCAGGAATTTTACAAATACTATTTTAATATTGTCAGACTTCTCAATGACTTTTTCCTTCTGGTCACAATGTTGGAGCAGTAGTTGTAGGAGTTCTTTGTTTCTGATAGCATTTGTGTAGTTTACCAGTTAATTTTGCCTTTTCCAATAGATTTGTTGCAGGCATTTTTAATGGTATAAAACATTCATTTGTAGTCCTCATTGGTTTTATAACATCAGACCCTTAAAATAGCCCTGCTTTATTATTTAGTATTATTTATATAGCAATATAGATATGCATAGCACTCTCCAGGCATAAGAATACTCCTAAAATGTAGCAATAATTTTCAGGCACTACTTCAGGACCTCAATATAGCAAGTTCTGGACATCAGGTCGATTACAGTTTCAGTCTCCACTTCCTTTTACTGAAGTAGCATTAGCTAAAGGAGAGGTGGACCTGCTCTAATGCTGAAGGATGCTGCAGAGAAAGCGAGGGTCAATTTTCTTTAAGAGAGTGGAAGATGATAGCTTTTGACAGGTACCGTCAATTTAAGCTTTTTGCAATAAAATGGGAAAAGTGTGCAGCATTTTACATCTCCTAAATAGATTACCCAACACAGACACACACATGCACTTGTTAAAGCTAATGGCATTCTTTCTGCTGAGCCTGACAAATTCCAGTCCTAGATCTAAACAAGAATAAATCTTGGCCAAATGTTGACATTTCACCCTCCTTCTGGGGTTACCTCTCCAGGGAGCAGAGAAATTTCTCTTCTTTAGCATCCTGAGCTGTAACAATTAATGCTATCAACCCTGCAGAACGCACTGTCCTCACAACAGCAATCTTGCTCCTAACGAAACATTTTATGTGACGTGCACAAAACTAAAAGTGATACTACAGCATTCATTCATATTAATGTTTTGTGGGTTTGGTCTACGGTGAGCTCAGAGATTTTGCTTGCCGTAAGCTTGTTTCAGAGCAAGTGTCTTAAAAGTCAAGCTGAACTTTACTTGTTGTCCAGTTTAAGGTTTTCTGTTCACAACTAATTGTACAGCAAGCTAGAGGACTCAGCCAGAAAAACCTTGGTAAAGTAAAATGCGTCTTTAAAAATTCAATTTTTAATTTGCCATTATGGTATAAAAGCACTATATGCAGTGCTAATTATAGGTATGCTTCTAGGTATATTTGCCATCCCTTGTAATTGCCCTAAAATACAGGGAGATGTTCCTAATGATCAACTACACATATATGCTCTGTAGTGTATTCAGCTGTGTATCTTACCTACTTAGCCAAAATACCAAGGGAAAAAACTATGCATGTGAGCCCTTGAGCATCATACTCAGCTGTAGGACTATGTATTTTAGCTGATGGCAAAGGAAAAGGCAGTTCTGCAGCAGTCAAGGCCTTCTGATACCATTTGCTGGCTCCTGGGGAAAAATAGAGAGTGGCCTGTAGGAAAGCTAGCCTGTCCTGGCTGTCTTTCTCAAAAGTCTCCTGCAGTTTGATGCTGTTCTTCAGGCTTTAAGCTTCTAGTCTCCTTGGATTAAATGAAAATCTTAGCTTTTAATGAAAAGTGTCCATGGTTGTGGAAAAAACTTGAAAATGCAAAACCTTAAAATCCATAAACCAACAGGGAAATAATGAAGAATGAACAGGTGTTTTCAGAGAAGGAGAGGTGGGGGACATGACATTGTTTTAAATACTTATTTTCTTTCTCTTTTTTAATACTACTTCTTCCGTAGAAGAGAGTTTTATCCCATCTGACATTCCCAAAGAAAGGATGAGGTGGTGTTACGACCCAGACTGGGTGACGCAGGGGGTCGTAGCGGTTTCGTGATTCCCTTGGGCTAAATTAAGGTGAAACGACACCAGGCGATCAATTAAATGCTTTATTTATGGAGCATGCAACTTAAACTTGGAAAGTGTAATAATAGGTGGCGTGGATTCTATTGAGGCATTTATAAGAAGAAAAGGAAAGAGAGAAAAAGGAAAGAGAGAGAGAGAGAGATATCACCACCCTTGGATCCCGCGATGATGATGACGGACGTGGCAATGCTCCGGTGATGGGCGCGCGTACGGCTCCTTGGAGTTGTGCCTTTTATAGCCTATTCCCCGCCTCTCGGGGAGTTATGTAGCTCCTGATCCTTTGTGCAGGCGCCATTTGGGGGGTGGTCGTGAGCCCCTTCCTCAAATAAACTCTGTATGACCTCTGGCCATACATGGTGCGTTGTCATGCCAGGCCTATCAGAACATGGAACTGCGTGCCCTCCGGCACTCCATCCACGTCCTGAGTTATCCGACCTCTCGTTTAAGGTTTATTGCTGCTGTGCAGACCATGACTTGTTTTACCACAATGTTTGAGACATTAACTCTTTCAGTCTCTCACAGGTGGCTGACCGGGATTCCGAATATCCTTTACAGTGAGAAAGGATCTCTGATAGCTCCCATTTTTGGTATAGTTCATGGTGCTGCTGAGTTGGAAATAAAGGTTCAATATAGAATGTTCCTCTATAGAAGTTATTTTGTTTTATTATTGTAATTTCATGAAAAACACGGGTAAGGGAGTGAATATGGTGATTCTTAATATTTTATATGTCCACTGAAGGATTTTCTCAAAGCAAAAGAAAGATAATTTTCTATCAAGGACTTTCCTCCCACAAAAAAAAAAAAAAATTGTTAATAGCTGGAGGCAACAGAGCTTTACAGACAAAAAAAGCTTTATTTTGACAGATTAATTTTCTCACTCCTTTCCCTGTTTTCTCCCCTGTCCCACTGGCAGGGAGGGAGGGAGGGAGCCACCAGCTCTCTGGGTGCTTGCCTGCTAGCAAGGGCCAATGCACCACAGCATCTGACCCAGCTGGGAATGTAAGACAACTATAAACATAAACCGTTGGATAGAACAGGCAGCCATTATTTGGTGGGTCTAGAAAAATATAAGTACTGAGTTGAAATTATTATGGAGGATTTGGGAAGGGTTGAGATTTGGTGGTGGTTTGCATGTTTCAAGAGGCTGAATACATTGGCATTCTGATACTTAGGAAGCACAGACTCTTTAGCATCTATTTAGCATCTACAACACTAAATAAAATAGGGCCAGAGACTGACCCTTTGTCCTAAATCCAGCTAGCACAGACTTGCTCATATATATGCTGCCTAAGACTGGCCTCCACTAGGCTAGGAGGAGCCTAAGTGGCTGGGAGAAGCCTAGTGGAGGCAATATGCATGTCCTTCCTACTTAACACTCAAGCTGTGTTGAGAGTGTCCTGAGCGCCTCAGGTGGTACTGCTGTGACCCTGAAACTTAATTATTATTTTGGGGAGTATTTCAGCTCAATGTGTCTGAAGTAATCTGAGGGATGTGTTGCAGCCCATCAAAAGTTGTGTTTTAGTAGCATGAAACTGAAGGGCTGATGAATGACGTACTGTGGAGTATGACACAGAGGTACATTGGATGTGTTTGAGATGCAGAGATTGCTGGGACAGTGTTGGAGGGACATTTAGGGTGGAGGAAACGAAACCTGGCACAGTCATATCCATACTGACTTGCTGGGGGTTATGTCTGGCATTAAACATCCTCAAAGCCAGGCCTGGATGTTGTCCTGGAGAGAGTTAGTTTGGATTGTCCAAAACAGAGCTAAGAAATAAACGAGCATTGAAGCGATGTAAGCGATTGAGCTTCTAGTGCTTGGGTTCATTTTACATCCCTCTTTTTTGAGCAATATAAACGACTTAGATTCTACAGTTACTGTTTGCAGCCAAAACTTTCTAAATTTCAACAGGAAACAGATATTAGATCTGAATTTTACATAACAATGTGGGATTGACGATAGAGCAGCAGTGGCCACATTAATTATAATCCATTTTCATAATTAAATTTGGGTTATTAAGACATCAATCTGCATAGGTTAAGAAGAATCCAGATGTCGAATCTGGATTGTTACCAAATAGGGTGCCTGTAGGCGCAGCTGTTAGCCCACAAATCTTTGCAGTCCTCGGACATGACTTTCCTGTCATTTGCGCTGCCTCTAGTCTCTGCACTGTGTTTACCCCGCAGTCTCACATAAGGGACTAGGCTTGATGCTTACTGTCCCAATGGTTTCATCTGGGATAGAGTTAATTTTCCTCCTAGTAGCTGGTTCAGTGCTGTGGTTTGGATTTAGGATGAGAACAATGTTGATAACACACTGATGTTTTAGTTGTTGCTAAGTAGTGCTTACACTAGTCAAGGACTTTTCAGCTTCCCATGCTCTACCGACTGAGAAGGCTGGAGGTGCACAAGAGGCTGGGAGGGGGCACAGCCAGGACAGCTGACCCAAAATGGCCAAAGGGACATTCCATACCATGGGACGTCATGCTCAGTACATAAACTGGGGGAAAGCTGGCCGGGGGGGGGCTGCTGCTCGGGGACTGGCTGGGCATCGGTGGGCGGGTGGTGAGCAATTGCATTGTGCATCACTTGCTTTGTATATTCTTTTATCATTATTATTATTATTATTATTACTACTACTACTACTACTACTACTACTACTGGGGTTTTTTTATTTCAATTATTAAACTGTTCTTATCTCAACACACGAGTTTTCTCACTTTTACTCTTCCAGTTCTCTCCCCCATCCCACTGGGCGGGGGGGAGAGAGTGAGCGAGCGGCTGAGCGGTGCTCAGTTGCCGTCTGGGGTTAAACCACGACACTTACTTTCATTTGCCAGCACCTTGTACAAAAAACCAAAATATGTTTGTGAAGAGGAAGGGGAACCTGGGTTAAGAGATCTTCCCCAGGGCCTGCCTTTAGCAGGTGGCAGCCCACATGAAGCAGGACAGCAAGCCTCCAGCCTTCTGGCCTACCTGAACACTTTCTTGGACAACTTAGGGGATGACTCATATTGTCAAGTGCCATGCATTTGATTTCTGGTAAGAGCCCAATTACTATCCAGGACAAAATGTCTGTGTTCTCCGCAGAAACCCGAAGTAAAGAATAAGCCCACACAGCTGCTCCAAGGCTGTGAGGCCCTTTGCTCTTTTAGCAATTCTTGAAGACATCTGGCAGAGGAGATGCTCTCTCCCACACCAGCCTGGAACACTCTGAAGCAAGAAATGTCAGCAACATCAAGAGTTGCCTTGCAGCTATGGCCCAGCAACGTCCTACAAGCTAGACATATTCCTTTGCCCACAGTGTACGGCTTTAAACAACATGGGTCAAAGAGGACTATAGCCTGCTCTGGCCTCCTGGGCAGTTTCCAAACCAAGACAGGGGCTGTGTGAGCAAGCACTCTTGATTAATGGCCCAGGCAGCTAAAAGGCAACTGGCATCTATCCCCCCCAACTGAGCCAGCTCCTTAAAAAATGTCCCGGAGACCAATTTTTCCCCTAAGAAAACAAAAAGGGAGACTGCACTGCCAACCTGGGATGGCTTCTGCGTATGTCTCAATAAATGCCGCATTGTCGTCTCAAGAAAGATTGGGATTAGACAGATCAGGGCTTGGCAGAAGGTGGGCAGAGGGCCTCTGTTTGACTTTGGCTATCTGTCTCCAAGATGTGACCATACTGGACTCTCCCACAGTGTTCCTGTATGCTCATAGACCAGGCTAGACCCATCATGGCCCAGAAGCAAGACAGTTCTGGCAGAGGTGCAAGGGACTTTGCACCAGCTTGTCCCTTTGCAACCTACTGCCATTGCATTCCAGAGTCTGCAGATCATCTCTGCTGCAGAGCATGTTAGGAGGGATGGCGGCAGGGAGAAACCGTTGATGCTGCCTTCATCGGGCAGCGCTAGGAGATACGCACTGTAGGATGTGGCAGCTCTGGGAGGTGTGCTGCTGGTGATGGGGTCCCATACAGCACCCCAGGGAGCACTGTGAACACCAGAGAGAGCCTGTGGCTCTCCATGTGGCATTTTATCTTGCTACTTTCCCAGCATGTGTGGGGTGTGCTGTAAGACCTGGACAGTCTGGACAGTCAGGAGACCTGGCCACAAAAGTATCCCTTCAGCAATGTGGTTTTAGTGCAGCTTGAGCAGCGGAGGACAAAAAGTGATAGGATCTGCATGTGTGGAGCTGAATTTCCCTAGCTCTGCTGCATAAAGCTTGAGTAACATTACTAGTTCTTTTTTTCTTGGGTTAGGAGCTGCCAAACATCTTTATTTTACTAGTGCTATTAAGGTTGCTGGTTTTCCCCAGCCCTGCAGATCCCATAGATACAATACCACAGGTCAGATGTGTTCACTGAAGGGATCTGCATTTTCGGTTAAGAGGATCATGTATTTGTCCTCTATTCATCAGGTAGGATTAGGAAGGCTGAAGTAAAAAAGTTTTCTGATTGAGCAGAACTGAAAGGCAGAATTGGAGTTGTGCAGGACCATTGCCTTAGGATTCATCTGAGGGTTAGTTTTTAGTTTCACTTTCATCTTTCTTCTTACACTCCTGCAAAATAGAAACCAGCAACCCTCCTAGAGGTATTCCCCTCTGTCATTGGCAAATTTGAAGTGCTGGGGTAAAAAATTGTCGGAAATACTGCTTTCAGCCAGACCTCACCGTGCTTATGCTGAAGCAGTCTATTCCATGACTGCACAAACTCTTGTTGACTGTTCTGTTAGTATAGATCAGCTTTGCTGTCACCTCATGACTCCAGTCTGTCTGGGTGCTGTGGTTCAGGTGATCAAACTGAACTTCAGCTGGAGGATGACTCAGAAACCAGTCCATGTATTTGCGTATCTTACAGCTGAGAGTCCAGGCAGGGGCGGGTCTTACAAGGAATTGAAACCAAGTTGTGAGAACTCAAAGTTTTGTGTCTTTCCCTAGCCTTAGCTGCAATACTCCTTTCTGACAAGGCAAGGTACTCCCAAAGCAATGTCTGGGGTTAGAGGATGGACGGAAGACAGAAGGTACAGGACGGCTGCTGCCTCCGGTACCCCGTTTTCCTCTCAGGGTTACCTCTGGGATGGCAACAGTAAGACAGAGGAGGCTGAAAACCGTCAGAAGCTGACAACATCTGAAGAGGAGCAAAGCGGCCAAGCATCAGTCTACCAACAACAGCAAGAGCAGCAGTAAGTAGCAAGGAGCCTGGCTGAGATGGTGGTGTGTGTAGCGGGTGCCTGTTCTCCACCTTACTCAAGGTGTGCACCTTTGAAGGCAGAAATACTTTATAGAGGGACTGGGCACACCAGCAGCTTGTCCTCATCCTTTCAGAGCCACCTGTGGTCAGCCTGAAGCCTACCTATGAATGACACTTCTTACATGGGACCTGAGTTGTTCTGGCTGGCTTCGTGATGGCATGGCTTACACCTCATGCAACAGCAGTAGCCGGTTCTGTACATTTGATATTGCCGTACGTAGTGTCGGTTTCTTGGCATCTTTTTTCAAAGTGAAACTTCAAATCTGGTTCTAGCTCCCTGTTTTCTATCTCCTAATATTTCATCTTGGAAAGTCTAAAAATACTTCCTTTGGCTTAAGAGATGGATATAGGCTGCATTCCAGCACTGATCTGAATGCAGTCCAGGACACAGAACAGCTTCTAGCAACTTCATGCTGACAAAAGTAAAGCCAAAGCTTCAGCCCTCAATTTTATTTTAGGCTTTATTGGGATCTATGCTCAGTCCATCTCTGATTTTCCAGTGGCAATTATACAAGATAGCTTGTATAAGCTCTAGCTTGCAGACATAATACAGAATAGAAATGGACAGTAGAGTGTATGTATTTTATGGACATGTGCTTAACACATTTATGCTTAGCTGACCAGAAGTAATTGTTTATAGTTTTTTTCCCCAAAAATGTGCTTTTTCTGAGCTGTTAGTAACAGTGCATGTAATGCTATTATTATTATGTGCTGAGTTTGCTTAGTTTGCCTTTTTTTTCCCCTCCTTTCCAAGTGCCGCTGACAGAAACTGAAGGCTGTTTCAGTTTCCTTTCCCATCTTTCTGGATGAAGAAGGTGGAGCCACGCTGTGGAAGAGGTGGCAGGCTGCTGATCACAAGCAGCAGTCAGCAGCTTTCCATCGTAACCCAGGAATGCTTGCCTGCTAGGTAGTAATGATGCAGGGACTTATTAAGAGCTGGGTAGCTTTGAAATCCGTCAGCGCTTTAATGACTGACTTTCAGGAGAGCAACCAACCGTTCCTGAGTTACAGTCTATGTTTATTTTCTGCCACTTCCAAACATGAAAGACCCTCTGTCTTGCCTGCCCTGACATTGGCATATATCCACAGTACAGTGCGAGCAGCCCTAGTTAGCTTACATATTTGTGCTACGTGCATTTTTTTGCCTTTTTTTTTGGGGGGGGGGTGGATAGTGGGAGTTTTCCCATTGGTATAACTGTCTTTGTCCAGATTTAGTCTGGGATACAAACTCCCTGGTATAGGTTAGGTAAATACTGAATCAGTTGGTTAGCCTGAGCTCCCCGCAGAATTTAAGGCTAGAGCAAATATATTCACACAGATTCTGACCGGACGATGGGATCCCCCCTAAAACTAGGTAAGCTTTTGGGGAAGAATAATTTAAAACCCTGTTCCCTTTTTCATCTTTATATGATGCTTGCAGAGAGAAAACTGTTGTGCATCTACTGCAAGGACTGTGTGTGCGCTTAGTATTTTTTGCTATGTGATACGAAAGATTCTTTCTGTGGCTTCATAAAACTGTAACAAAGAATTCATTCCTAAACCTGGAGTGTACGAATTGAAGTCTGCATTAGTATGTAGTTAGTGAGAAGAAGGAATGAGGGAAAGGCAGGTTCAAAGAGAAAGCACGTAATATGGGTGGGAAACAAATAAAAAAAGAAGTGAACAAGACTGGAGTTTGCTCCCTTCCCTCGAGGAGGGGGATGCTAGCAGTCAGTTTGAAGGAGATGAAGATGCTTAAACTGCAATTTCCTCAACTAATCCAGATTAAAGTGGTAGATGGTATCCAAAATACTGAAGCAGACAAGGGGAGATCTTTATTCTTAAAACAAAAATTAGCTAATTCATTCATTGTTATTATCTTTGTTCTGTTATCTCAAGTTATGTTTCAAGAACGATCTCAGATTAAAATATCATTTTAGCAGTGATAAAGCTGACTCAGCCTTTTAGCCATCAATCCTTTTGAACATGATCTTTAAAACTAAAATATTAGGACACCCTCAGAATAGTCCAGGTTTTCAGGCTCTAGGATAACCAAGGATTGAACAGAGCAGAGAGCTGAAGTCATAGGCTGTCAGTAGAAGAAAAAATGCACAGACTAGCATTAACCTACAAGGCTTTCAGGAATATGTGTAGCAGAGGGAACACGAGGGGCCCAAGTAGCATACCTCTGTGCCAAGGAGTGGCTCTATTCCAACTTGTGTGCTGCTTGCTATTTTCTGGAAACAGCCAGGATATGGTTTTGCTGCCAGCAAAGCAGGAATTGGAGTCTCTGTTGAAGCTTCTGTGCGCGTGTGTGTTGTTTCCATGCAAACTCTCAGTCTCAGGCTGTGCTTCAGAGCAATTGGGAGTGGGAAAACACCTTAGCAGCATCTTAGGGTGAGATCAGGTGGCCTTTCATATAGACTGGATACATGAAATATGTGTGGGTCATGGCATGTTGTAGTTTCATCCACTAGTTGGTATTCAAACGTGACTATTAAAAAGTACAAGGTGGGCAACTGGTATTAGAGGGTAATTTTTCTCTTGCTTTGGAAAAGCCCTTATATGATATGTGAGGCTGAGAAGTGATAATAAAATGGTCCTAATTGAGTTAAGAATACTGCTTGTTCAAATGCAAAATTGAAATGAAACTTTGCACATCCCCCTCCAGTTATATATAGGATGTGGTTACAGGCCATGGAGAAAAAATCACCAGGATGACAAGTGCTTGAAACTGCTTATAATAATAAGCTTGCATTTAAGTTACTTCACTTTGTCTGCTAGGTGCCATGAAATTAACTTGTAGAACGTGAATTCCCAAATTGCCCCTGTTCATGTCTATTCAGAAACAAAAGTCTGTACAGAAGAAAAGGTGGAGGAAAGTGGGGAAATTAGAGGCTGAACTAGATAGCTAGTGCCTGAAAAAGAAAATGCTGCCCCCAGTCAGCAGTCTGTCCTTGGCGCCTTTAAAGCTGGCAAGAATAATATTGGTTCTGGTAAAATCCATTAAAAAAATCAAATTCAAAATAATAAAATCTGAAGATGTATTGTAGCACAGCTGGTAACAGTCCCTCATCATTTTGTGTGAAAGGAGAGCAGAGTTACTAGAATGCTTGACTCGTGAAATTGTATTCTTTGACTGCCGGAGCCAAATCCATGAGGGCTTTCTTTCTTTCTTTTTTCAATCTTCATCCTGAATTAAAAGAAAAAAAATATGTCTATAGTGTTGTAAGACCTCTCAATCTTTTGCTAATAGAGTGTACTTAGCAGTTCTGAAAATTTTATTTTCTCTCACGATCTGAAATTTCTTTTTAAAAACACCTAATTAGTCTATGAAACTGGAGACGGATGCTTAGCAAAATGCTTGTTTTGCCCACTGCCCTGCCACTGGTGGGAGTGCTAGAAG
Organism: Aptenodytes patagonicus; assembly: GCF_965638725.1. Taxonomy (NCBI): domain Eukaryota; kingdom Metazoa; phylum Chordata; class Aves; order Sphenisciformes; family Spheniscidae; genus Aptenodytes; species Aptenodytes patagonicus. The sequence goes on along the minus strand of NC_134949.1, from coordinate 193,664,484 downwards.
GGTAATTTGAATTATGGACAATCTGTTTAGAGTTGAGCTCTGCATTTACTGCACAGGAGAAATCTCCCAACTCTCTATCTTTCAGGCTGATGGATTAATCTTTACAGCCCAGTGAGGCGGTTCAGAGATGCCCGGCTTCGATGTGGTCAGTAGCCATCCTTATCTCCAGCCAAGTGTTTGGTGGCTGAGTCCATGTAAGAGGATAACTGTGCAGTAAGATGTCTGTTGGTCTGGATGGTGGGGATTGCTGTGTTCCTCGTGTGTGTGGGGGGAAGGAAGTCCTTTTAACTACAGTATTAGAAGGCTTTCTTGGAAGAGCTTGGTTTGCACAAGCCCCAACGTGCTTGCTTGATGAGGGGCAGCAGTGGGACGACGAATAAGGAACATATGGGAGGATACTCTGTTTGGGCAGGGACAATAAAAGGACAACAAATACTGTGGTGCAGAGGAGGAGAAAACAGATTGTTGAAAAGAAAGTGGAGGAAGCAGAGATGAACATGCCACTAGTTTAGGTCTTAATCTTCATGTGATACAGAGTCTGACCTGCTTAGCTCTCAAGGCATGCTGGCAAGCCTGGCTTGCAACACACGGACACCTCTGCAGGGGGTAGCTTGGCTCAGCACTGGTGTTGCCAAGCCCAGTGCCTGGCCTGCCCACGTATGGATGCTCTGTGCTCCTCACGGCTAGTGATTACCAGGTCTCCAGCTGGCTCTGGCGTGCTCACTGCATCCCTGGCACTGTGCTGCGCTGAGGTAACTGAGCTGCTTTGGGACCTGGGGACAGCATAAACATGGCTGCATCTGACTTCATAGACTTTGTTGGGTCTGATGTTAGTCTACCACACTGCCACAGCGAATTCTCTCCCATTGGTGTAGTCTGCCCACCAGCATATGCTGACTAATGGCACGTTAGCGTTTTCAGGGAAGACGGAAAGCTGTGCTGTGAGCCGAGTTTGGGCTTAGAGCTATCCCTTGGCTCCCTGATTTGATCCATCACTGTGACAATTTCGTTGGAGCTTTAGAGGGTGGTTAAGATAGTCTTCCAGCACCGATGTGTTTACTGCAGCAAGCAGGGTGCTGGTTGAAGCACCTGCCGTTCTTTCCACTGTGCTATCGCATGCTGAGCCCGAAGCAAGCTGCTGAATTCAAGCCCCATATTAACTCTTGGAAATTCAGTTCTGAGTTTCAGTTTTACTCTTTGGACCAAATTTTAACTTCAGGAATTTCCCTATAAGCTTGTGGGTACCGGAGAATTGAGATTTGGGTGCCAACAGCAGAACCGCAAGTCTGTTGCTTTCCTGCTTGTTTCTGACTCATACCTTCTCCTGGGCCTCTCTCTGCTGCTGTTTTCCTTCTCACTCTTCCCCCATGCAAGTTCACTTCTGCAGGATTTAACTCTTTGTTTTAACCTGAGGCCTCACTAAGGCAAAAATGTTGGCCATTTTAATGAAAGCTTTAGCTAACCAGAAGGACCAGATACAGAAGTGGGTTACCCTGGCTTAATAAGCTTCCAGACATCAGCTGAACTGTGGTAATTGAGTGCACTCCTAGCCTGTGGCAAACACAGGACAAAATCCATGAACGCAGACTTTTGATGATGAACGTTTTCTGCTAATGCAGTTTATTTTCTGCCTCTTGTGTCAAGAGCACACACGCAGCTAGGATGAATCGGGCAGGGTATAATGTTAAGCCCCAGCAATTCACTTTTGTCTCTGAGCTGTGAACTGGTAAGATGCTGCTGCTGATAAAGATGGAAAGCCAGAGCCCCAAAGCTGCATGAAAGATTTGTGCGCCCTCCCAGAGCTCTGCTTATGGCACCACCGTGGCACAGAGCATATTGCTCGACTGAGGTTTAGGACTGTGGCTGTCAGTTATCGTTAGCATCTGGCTGTATGTGCATTGCGAAATAGGGATACCAACAGGACAGTTGTTGTCTGCTTGCTGGGATTTGGCATCTTGTAGCCCTCTGATTTGGCAGCTTCCATGGTGCTTGGCAGCATATGGCTGCTCCATCAGGCATGGGAGCCTTGGTGAAAATAATACTTTGTGGTGGCGTGGACTTGACTGCTCTTAAAACAATTCCTGATAATTGAATGCAAAGTTCAGCTTAGCGTATCTTTGGAGGAGATTCAACAACTGTCTTTGGCAGTTTGGTCCCTTTTCTCTTTTAAATTCAGTCTTAACATATTATTTAATGCAGTATTTCACCTATATATTCCCTTGAGTCCTTCCTCCAGAGTGAACCTGCCCAGGTCTTTTTCCCAAGTTTTAGTCATTTGTGTTGCTCTCCCACTACACTCTCCCTGGTTTCTGTCTCTTACAGAGAGCACATTGCCCAACAGAGCAAAATATTTAGCTTTCAGCTTTGTGGCATTCATGTACCGATGCACCCGCAGTATAAAACAGTGGAACTGGAAATAGTTTATAACAGCCATTACTTTTGTAACTCTTTAAACTATTTCACACTTCATTTGGAAAGCTCCCCAGTGGTAGATGGCTGGAGTGGGCTTGAGGAAAAACTGAAGGGCACAGCGCTGCAAAAGACATTATTGGTGAACAGCAGTTCTCATGTGGTTTTTCAATTTTAGAAATAAACTATTCTATACAAACCTGAAAGAAAGTGGAACAAGGGTTTCTATGGTCTGTACCCTGAAAGCATTGGAAAAGTGTCCTTGAGTGGTGCTAGTTAGATAAGTAGTTACACACAGGATTCAGAATGTAAGATTGCAGACATGGTGTTCTCTGTGTTGCTGATCACTCAAACTGTAAACTATCTTTGCAGATTTTCTGTGACTGCATTGCATGTATCTCCTGATTGAAATGTTTCTATACCTATTTATAGATAGTTATATAGGTGTTTATCTTCCCACTACTGTGGTATTTATGTCTATCTGTTTGAAATATCATATGAGGTTGCTCTCTGTTTTTATTTCAATACAGATACATTCTCTTATTGGGTTATAACTTTCTTACTCTCGTTAGTATCTGTTCAGTCTGTGTAATTACTCAATACATTCCCATTTTCTGTGGAGAAAATAAACCAAAAGAAGTCTCATCAAGATCAATACGATCTATAAAGGTAGAAGACAATTTGTTTCTTTTTTGAAGAGCTATAACCTGGGTAAGAAGTTCTCCCCCATTCCCCCAGTGACTTCTGTATTTTTATTTATAAAACAGCCTGTGTATGAACTTGAGAGAAATATGACCTTAATATCTGAAACAGCCAAGAAAAACTACTAAAAAAAATTCTTGAAACTGATAAACTGTACGGCAGCTTGTCAAAGGCAGTTTGGGATAAATTGTAAATGCTACTACTCAGTCAAATAAAGAAAAAGCTGAAAAACCATCACTGATGGGGAATGTTATGCCATAAGCAAAAGTTTGATTTATAAAACAGCCAAAAAGGACTGTTGTGGTTTAACCTCAGTCGGCAACTGAGCACCACACAGCCGCTCGCTCCCCTGCCCTGGTGGGATGGGGGAGAGAATTGGAAGAGCACAAGTGAGAAAAACTCGTGGGTTGAGATAAAAACAGTTTAATAATGGAAATAAAATAATAATAACAATAATAATAATGTAATAATAACAATAGTAATAATACACAAAGCAAGTGATGCACAGTGCAATTGCTCACCACCTGCCGACCGATTATAAATAAATTTATAGATTTATAAATCTTACCCCAAAGATAGGCTTAAGTCATATAACAATAAGAATCACTGTTAGGGAACCTGAAAAGTTAAATTCTTTATCATCTTTTCTGGTTGTGGATTTTGAAGTACTTTGTATATTGTTATAAAGTACAAAAAGTCTGCACATCACTGATAGCTTCAAATCTTCACATTTCCTTAATTGCTACCCAGGTAAGTAGGATAATTTGCTCCAGACTTATGGCTACTGTTGCAACTCAGAAACTGACTGGAATATTAAATTGACAGGCTGTAGAGGGTTTTAGAGGCTTTACTGGATCAGAGTTTTTTTCTGAACAAAGAAATGACATGCAATATCCTGCAAACTGGCAAAAACACAAGGTGAAAGCTGGTGGTGGATTTTTGCATTAACTTTCTTTCCTTCAAAAAAATCTCAAGAAAATGAGGGATGCTAGGTGTGGATTTTAATTTTAGCATTAGAACTGGTAGGGCAGATGGTGTCTCTCAGGCAACAGCTCATCTGGGTCCTCTCCTGCTGTGGGCTTGAAAAGCAAGGACCAGTTCGTACCCTGACTTTCACCCACCCCACAAGAAGTTTACCATGTGCTTGCTCTTCCGTCACCCTGATCCCAGTACCCAAAGCTACACTCTTACAGATCTATCTTTCCAGAGACCAAGGTGAACACTATAAAATTAGATAAACTCACTAATGCTCTTTTTTTATTAACTTGGACTAAAACAAAGTATAAGCACTAGGTAAAAAACAACCGAAAGTTGGTATCCTGTTCTCCCTTTCCCTCCCCCACTGGAGACTTGGCATCCTCATTTTATTTTAACTTTGCCTTTATTTCAATGACACGGAAACCAAATTGGCCTTTAAGAAAGCACTCTTTTAACCACAATGACTCTTACGCTGCTCTTCGGAAAACGGAACAGAGCTTTCCCTGGCGGTAAGTGTAGTGTCACCTTTCGGAAGCTGATTGATCTTTGCTGTACTTCACGTGCCATCCTTCTGAGCTCCTGGATAATGACCATGGTCAGATGTTAGAAGAGTGGCCCCCACCTGGCCTCCCAAACCCTGAGCCTTCCAGCCAAAAAGCAGAAGCAGATAAAGGAAATGATTCATGGCATAAGGGCTAGATTTGATATCGTGATTTCTCATACATGTGCAGACACGCAGGGGTCAATGCTTGCTTTTTAATTTGATTCCTAATTTAAAAAAAACAACCAACCAACCACTGTTTGAAGTCATCAAAGTACATCTGATGATATAAAAACTCTTCTGCCCTCTAGTGCTGTGAAGCAGTGGGATTTCTTGAGATGCACGAATGTTTTTTGAGGAGAAAAATATGTAGCCTTGCAACTCACAATTCCAGCCATTTTTTTCACTGACAAAGGGAAGGGAGTGTAAAAGGTACTTAATAATTTTTGTGTATGAACTTGAGAGAAATATGACCTTAATATCTGAAACAGCTAAGAAAAACTACTAAAAAAAATTCTTGAAACTGATAAACTGTACGACAGCTTGTCAAAGGCAGTTTGGGATAAATTGTAAATGCTACTACTCAGTCAAATAAAGAAAAAGCTGAAAAACCATCACTGATGGGGAATGTTATGCCATTAGCAAGATGGGTTGTCAAAACTTCTTTTAAGTAACTGTTGCAGTTGTGCCACAAATGCCGGAGGGGCATTGATGCTCTCTTAGCTTATGCCCTTGAGGGTCTGGGGTTCGGTGGAGAGGTGAAGAACAGTCTCACAGGCACCAGACTATGCTGGCAGGAAGGGAAAAGATCATATTAAATGGCACCATTAAAGCTCGCAGCTCTGTCTTTACTAGTTTAATCTCATAAATTAATCCACATCCTCCTAGAATAAGTCTTCAAAGAGAAAGAGGTAATTGGATATAAATACTTTCCTTCCCAACCCCTGAATTACAGTGATACGGCAGCAGGCAGCTTTTTGCACTTTGATCTCTTTGCGTGATTTTCATTCCCCTTTTTAGCCTTAGTCTTGGGCCTCATTCTCTCATTGCTTTTCCACAGCCAACTGTGATCTCTCTGCTTCCTAGCTTGTCCTCTAGGCACCCCCTGTGGCCTTTTCTTCTTTTAAGAGGCTCAGCCTTCATCCCTCATTATTCTTTGTTTTCTGCTCTTCTCCTTGGGCCTTCCCCACGATGAAGTCAGATGAAATATTTGTGCCCATGTGTGCAGATAAAACCCTGCCAAATGCTGCGGAGAGATGTGAGCTTACTCTGATACGTGGAGCCAACTGCTGCTTAGTGCATTTCTGGTAAACCTGCACCCCCATGGCTTAACTTCTGCTGAGCGGGAGCAGTGTAGACTCGCACCCACACAATACACCGTGTTGATAAAGCCCTTTGTTTTCTCCAAGTGGAACTGGCATGTTTTCATCACTCTTTTGATCACCTCAAGTCTCTAATACACTCTGAACCCTGTCCTGCCTCTTTGCTGTCACGTTAGATTGATAGATCCTTGAGACAGCAACTGCATTTTGAATTAAGTCTAGCAAAACAGGGCCTTTGTCCTGATTCAATGAGTCACACCTTAGGCATGACAGCAAGATATGTATGCCCAAGGAATTCCTGGTGCCTGACAAACACAAGGCTGACAAGGAAACTGAGGCTCGGGCTGAGAGCAAGTCACCTGGGTCCATCACAAACACTATGATTTTGTGCGCTCCTTGGACAACTTTTGGTCAGACTGCCTAAATCTAAGAGGTGCTTGGTGCCCTTGAGGTATGGGGTGGGACTGCCAGCCCCAGTGCTCTTCCCAGTAAACCATGGTCTTCCTCTGTGTTTGAACAAGCTGTGGAAGTAGTTGTCTACCACGTGGAACTGTTTGATTCAAGGAAGTGATTTGATTTGATTTGAAATGGCTGAGATTTGAGGTCAGCAGTCTAGAGTGAGACTTAAATAAGAAAAGTGAAGATTATGCTAAAAGTGTCTGAAAATGTTATCCTTGGTATTTGCAGCCAATTCCAAATATAACAAGTATTTCTAGAGTATTTACCAAAAAATCCTGAAGAGCTGAATCAAATACCGGTTTTGATATGTAGTTGTTTGCTACAACAGCAGAAAACTGACCTTGCTGATGAAGGAAACCCCTTCCAGTCCTGTTTTTCTGTAGACAGGAAAAATAAGAGAGTGTTCTCTTTCATTTTAGTGTCAACCCATATGTCTTGATAACTCCAAACAAAACCAGAAGAAACCAGTTGCAGCAAAGTAAGTTGAGTTGTCTAATATGGTAATACATTATTTCTACTTGAATAAGTTTAGGGGTTTGTGCGCTTTATCGCCCTTGCAACTTTTATCCTAATTTTTACAATGCTTTTATATGTGCAATTGTGGCAGTAAAGTCAGTGCTGTGAGCATTCTCCATCATTGTGTGGGCTTTTCTTAAGATTAACTTCTCATCTGGCTAAACTTCATGCGGAATAAGTCTTGTTCAGGAAAAGGTTTTCAGTAATTTCAGTGCTGGAGCTATTCTAGCTGGCTTCTACAAGACTCAGCTGGAATTAGCTCTATCCCACTTCTACAGGATTGAATTCAGATTAGAGAACCCAACTTTGAACGCTCTCTGGGTTAGGGGAAGGAAGAAGAAAAATGTAAGTAAGAAATATTTTTGAAAGTACTCTCATGTGGAGACTAAAGCAACTAGAACCACTGTTGGTTCTTGAATCTCCGTTTAAGGATTGTAGGTGGATCTTTTAATGAAGATGGGAAAGATCATTTTAGATGGAAAATATCTTCACTTCTGCTTGGCTTCAAGTCTTGCTGGTGAAAGTAGCTAAGCAGGAACACCCTGAGCCTCTACCAGAAATATTAGGCATGTATTAAAAAGCTTTCATTGCCGAAAGTTACAGCAAAAGAGCCATGAAATAAATTCTGTATGCAGAGGTGACCAAGCACTGCAGTCCTGCACTCCTGGCTGTTTATTTGTGCAAGATATGAAAGCTGAAGGAGTGTCAGTCAGCACTCCTCATGTTTTGAGCCCTCAAGGAAACAGTGCAATAAAAACATTTCTTCTCAAACATTGTGAGTTTGGCTGAAATGCTTCACCAGCAGGGTGCTGTAGGGTTGGGTTACCTTTGGTTGCGAGAAAGAAAATGGACTTCTGAACCAAACCATAATCTTCTGGAAGGAGGAATAAAAGCAGATCATCTTAGAGCTGACTCTGACGCGAACACCAAAGGTGCTGCTACTCTAAAAAAGACCTGCTTTCACTTTGTGCCACCAGCATGCAAAGTCTGAAGCATGCCAAGTACTTCTGCCTTGGATGCTGGCAGAAATAGGGCCTCACCGAATCCAGTCTCTACCTAAGTGCTTGTTTTAAAGGTGAAATAACAAGCTGGTATCTCTCTTGGGCCTCTTTAGAGACTTGCCCAGGAACTGGCTTTATCGTGTTAGAGGAGAGCTGGTGTTAGCATCTGTTAGCCATAGCCTACCATTAGAAAAAATGGTTCATGTTGGGTTTAGTAAGAGTCAATTGAGCTCTTAGAGCAACTGAGGTACTACTCTAAAACACAGCTCCTCTTTCCATAGGCTTTGTGTGCCTTCCTATTGAAAGGAATGTTGGTTTTTTTTTCTCTGTCAGTTGATTTGAGAGAGCAGTTTAATCAGCCAGCCACCCTAGAGCATATGGCTGGTGCCCCTGGCTGTATTGACTAGACTTCCACTGACTACACTGGGAGCTTGCCACCCATCTCACATGTGGACACCTATGTGGAAGTGTCTTAAACTGAAGCTGAATCATGCATTCCTCCTGTTTTTATTTAGGAAGCATGTGGTTAGGAGGGAAAATTACTTATTCTTCATTTCCCTGCTGGGGAGCGTTACACCACAAGCATTTCCCTACATGCAGCAATAACATCTTAATTGTAACAACTTCTGCTTTACCTGTAGGAGTAAATACTGTGGCATTTACCTAGAGGTTCCCAGGGGTTAAAAAGAAGTCTATTAGCAGTCCCTTAGCTGTTTTTTGTTTTGCTTTTGGGGTTGAGTCTGAGGGTTTACTCACCATACAGTCTCATGTTAGGCAAAATGTTTGCCTTGTCAGCTGATCATTGCAGTGACTGTGTAACCTCCTGGGGGTTATCTGCACCTCTTGAGAACAAGTTTGTCTGTTCCTGGATGGGTCTTCAGGGTTGCATACAATTAACGATACCGCCTGCTTTTTAGTACTGCCTCTAACGTCCATATGTTTGTTTCTTTTTGTACCTGCTCAGTTGCTAAGAAAGAGCTAGATGACCTGGAGCAGTGGAAGGAAGAGCACAGGCCAGGGCCAATTAAGTTGGTTCCACAGAGACTGGGTAAGACATGTAAATCAACTATTATGAATTGCAAAATTTTACTTTCCAGGACATACGACATTTTTCACTTTTTCTCACATGCTACTTATTAAAGAGATTCAGTGTCAATAAGGGCTTACATGAGCCTACTGTATGTGCTCTGTGCTTCTTGATGGTCATGGCAATGAAGAAGTTTCTGAAACAAAACAGCATAGATTGTCACTCAAGAAATCTGTCGAGATCAGTGTAGAAAATCTATACTAACATTTGGGAAGAAGAGGTGGATTATCCCTCCTGCTGGCAACATCATCTGTGGTTGATGTCTATAAGGGGAAGCACACTTGGCATTAGCGTGCAGATGGACAGCGTGTGTTGGAGACCCTCCATTTACCCATAAGAAAACTCCTCTGTGTTAGGGGCCGGTACATATGCTTTCCTGATGGCTGGCTCCTGAAGAGGCAGAAGTGATCCCTGCAGCTTCAGGCATTTGCAGGCTAAATGTGCATGAGTCTCTGTATTAACAATTTTATAAAAATAACAACAGAGATAAGTAAATGAAAAACAAGATAAAAAGCTACAGGAACTTAGGTCACGCTGAATTGAACTGATGTATTTGATAAGATAGCCAACTTTTTTCCTAGACAAGTGAGAGGAACTGTAGTGCATCTCTTAAATTGTAACCACTATAAAGCACTTAATTTAGTGCTATTTGGGAGTTAATTTAAAAAAAATTGAAAAGACCAAAAAAACCCCCAATACACCTCCAGTCTTGTACAGAGAATAGGGCTGCAGGTTGTGCTGAAGCAGGAGGAAGGTTATTAGAAGTGCTTTTCAAGTACCAGTCTTCAGACCTATCTTGTTTTAGTATCTCTCTTTAATGTCTTTGGCACAAAAAGTAGGAGAGAGCTGATGAAACTTGCTGACAAGACAAAATTTGAAAGCATCATCCATATAGAACATGATGAGGATACTGTGCAGCAAAAATGGGATGACCTTGAGGAACTGTACTAATAGAAATGGGACAAAATTCATTCTGACAAAGTGAATGATTATCATGATGCCTTTATTAGTTTTGTGAAACTAGAGCTCCTCTTCCTTCTTTTGGCTGTTGTAGGAGAATTTGGGGTACACAGTGCAGGCTATTGTCTGCTTGACCTGGAAACTAAGTTCTTTCTTTGCCGTGCTATACAAGATAAGTTTGGGGTGGTTTACTGTGTATAAAAATAGATACCAGGTGGGAGATGGAGGAATTTGAACTGGCCTCAACCAAGATTTGTTTCTGGGGTCAAGGTGATACTGGTCCCACATGTTTGTTTTGCCCTGCAGCCTGAGTCCCAGTTGTTTGCCGTGGTGAGCCTACCTTTGCAAGTTGGCGTAATGCCCTGTGTTCCTATCATCATGTAGCCAGACATGCTCTTTGTGATTTCATACATACTAGCTGCTTCTTGCCTGTGTGTAGTTCCTAGAAGACATGCTTCTGTCCCAAGAGGACCACAAAGCTTTTTGCTGAAGAAAGTGAAATCTGAAAACAGAAAGTTGGTGTGTGGTGTCTATGCAGAATGTGCGCAGGCTGGCTGCGTGACTGGGAACATGGTGGCAAACCCACAGTGACTAAGAGTGTGGGGAGTCTTAACTTCTTCTGGCCCCACTGCATTTAAAAACTTTTCTTGGGAAAGAAGCAAATTAAAGAGAAAAAAAAAAGAAGCAAGAAAAAGCTGAAAGAATTCAAGGAGGTTATATGAGCTCTTCAGTCACTGTCTAGCTGCCACTTAGAAAGACCCCTGGAGACTGAGGCACGTGCACTATGTTCAGTGCCTCTGAAAAGAGGTAAGGTGCAAAGATTATTAGATCTTATCATTCCCACAGGAACAAATTTGGAACAGAAGAGAGCTCAAGGGAAGAGAAAAAAATATAAGTGGCATCTCTAATTTCACAACTGTAGGTACTCATTAAGGTAAAAAAGTATCCTATGTTATTTTCTCAGAGTGATTTTAAGACACTACACATCTAGTCCAAATCACCAGGGAATTCTTAAAGTTGAAGTTTCTTAACACTCATGCTTTCCATAGGGAAATAAGTATTCTGGATTTCAGCTCTGTAATATTTGACTGGCAAACTTTCAGGTACCATAGAGGGATGAGAGCAATGAAGGATGCAAGTTCCACCCTCCTCCATAAGCAATGAGTGGAGCAACAAATCATGCCTGATAAATGCAATGGCCTCTTTTTCAATCATATTATAAAAAGCCAGTCACAACATACTTTGACTTCAGTGAAACATTTAACACATTACAGCCAAGCCAACTTGAATGAATTAAACCTGGCTGAAAGGCTATAGGCAATGGCTAATAAAGATCAGTAAAATACTTGCTTAGAGCCAACGTCCAGCAGTTCATGCAGAAATGAACAGTGAACACGAGTGTTAAAAGTTGCTAATAAAAGGCTAGAAAGAAAGAAAGATCAAGCATCCAAAAGGTTTCAAAACTTGTTTAGTAGCAATTTTATTTCCTAGACCTGAGGAGGAGACACTCTACAATGCCAGCTGTATGCTTACTGCTACTGTAAGCTTGTTGCTTGTATACTGTATGGCCAGTCTTTCTCGCGAGCTTAATCTTATGGAGTTATCTGTGTGCATAGGAATGTTTACTCACTTAGGGAACTGATCTCCCATTCACTGAACCTCACAAAAGCACCTAAAGATTAGTTACCTTCCGTTAGTAAGTGGAGAAAGCTACTTTTAGTGAAGGGTGATCCTTCCTGAAAGATCTAGTATAGCTGTCTTACATTTCAGGCACCTCAGGTAGCACAGATTAGTCCAGCTGTTTCTGTAGAATTAACAGTTAGATAGTGGGGAAAATCAGTAGGTGAAAATACAGCCCTCATCCTCAAAATGGGGTGGGGGCTGCTGTTGTTTTTTCTGTTGTTTTTTGCAACAACCAAGGGAATGAATTACTGGCTTTCCCAAAGCAAGAAAATACTTTGGAAAATAGTGGAGCAGAATAATAGAATCAAACCCACTCCCTCCATCCCTTAAGACCTATTACCACTTTCTCTGTGTGTTGGGGTTTTTTTGTTTGTTTTGTTTGTGGGTTTGTTTTTTTTTTTTAATTGAAGGCTGAACATTATGGCCAGAGGTAGAGATGTTCTCAAGAGAGAGCCTGTGCCTTTGGAAAGGGCACCTTCTGCTACCTGGATATGAATATGAGGTCTGTGGGAAAAGGCTTTGATTTCTGTTTCAGAAAGGGGATTCTTCCTTGAGCCCCAAGCCATTACTTAGAAGATATTCAAATGATAGCATCCCACTAGAGCTGGCAGAGACTCCAAGCTCCTAAATTTGATAAAAGAGAAACTTTTTGGCAATAAAATTTCTGACTCTGTATGTGTGTGTGAGATAAACTGAGCAAAGGTGGGGAGAGCTGGATCTTAAAATGAAGACTCATCTGCAAAGTGTGACTGATTTTCTGAAAATGGAATAATTCCTCAGTGAACTGATCATATTGCTGGTAGAGTGGGTGATACCGTGGATGCTCTGTAAATAACAAGCTAGCGCTTTTGACGGGTGGATAAAATGATCAAAAAGGTCTCCTGTCTGTTCTCTTTAACGTCAGACAGCTACTGTAATTATGAAAAATTTCCTGTGTATACATACATCCAATCTGTTATATTGCTCTGTTCTGAAATGACTGGCATTTGAACTTAAAATGCTCATGGAAAATGCAATTTATTCTTTTTTTTTAAGGTGGAAAGGAATCAGAGGCTCAAGCAAGGCAAAAACAGCAAATGATGCTCATGCAATCTAAATACCAGCAAAAGGTCAGGAAGAATAAATTTGTTTATTTTAAGAACTCAGAAAAAAAAAAGCTTTTCATGAAGTGTTTCGTATGGCTATGAAATGAACTCACAGCTGCTTGACAAAGGAAAGTCATGAAACCTGAAGGATGCAGCAGAAAACTAGAAACAAACGTTCTGCAGCAAAGAAAATGAGAAATCTGGCTATAAATATGTAGCAACCCATATCACAGATCATATCTAAAATGATAACCAGTACAGTTGTAAAGCCACTTATATGCCTCGCTGTATCTCCCGGCAGGCTGCCTACACTTCGACTAGTTGATCAATGTACCACCCCATCCAGTGCTTATGTAGAAATGTTGTTCCTGTTATAAAAGGTATAAATGCTTGTAAGTTATCAATCAGCTGTGTGATTCCTTGCATGGATGCCCATTTATCAGTCCTAGATTTCTCAGTCTTTGTAAAGCCAATATTGGAGTAGTTGCTGCATAGCCTGCTTTATTCAGTGCCTCATTTTAAGAAAAAACTCTGGAAACTTTCCTCAAACACAATTTAGGTTTGAAAGATGTGTAATATGGGAGTCAAGTCAAGTTACCTTATGTGTTCTTTGTACACATACACATGTAAAATAATTTTCTATGTTTATGTCATACAGCACAAGAGAGAAGAATATGTAAAAGCAAAAAAGGCAGCTGAAGAAGCTGAAATCCTGAAAAAGAAAGCAATTCAGAGAGAAAAGGTAAACATGGTTACTGCAGAGTTGGAGACATAACAAAGTTCATGTCTTAACGCTTCATTTTGCTGAACTACATGGAACAGGCTAATTAAATTAAATGGTAGCCCTGGATTGCATCAAAGAGTTAGGAAATCCAGTCCTCCTTCTCTTTGTAGCTGACTGAAGGATGCCTGACGTGGTGTTCTTTCGGGCTTGAGCGTTCCTTTGGCTCTTCAGAAACTCCGGCCTTTCAGTTGCATCCATCCTGAAGACTCAGCAGAAAGGGAGAACACAAGGGTCAGGATTAATGTTGTGTATACAGGTTATATAGTCCACTTTGGCATGAGCTCTCTCTGTAAGATCAGATTGTGGCAGGTGGCACAAAGACCTTATAGAAATCCATAATTGCCTGCTATACACATGAGAAGAATACAAGAAAATCCAGCCTGTCATGGTGGAAAAGGCATCCAAATCTTGAAAAGGTCAGTGTAGTCTATCTGCATTGTGCTGAGCGCACCCTGAAATTCAGATGCCGCTCCAGCCCCTCTGGGGCTTGCACACCCAGGTGTATTGCTAATATGTAAGATCACTTTTCCTTCTAATATTCACCATATATTGACACCAATGATAGCTCACTTTCAAATCTTCGGTTTTATTTTGTGTTTGTTTGTTTTTTTCTGGTTATTCTCACAAAGCATCTTCTCATCCTGTGTGCTGCATAAACCTTTGTAAAAGTTCATTCACGTCTCCTTGGTGGAAACCAAGTAGCACTCGCTTGAGAATGTAATGTGGAATTTAAATGAAAAAGGAAAAGAGGGGGAGCATGATACTGATGTGCACAGTAGTAATGAGAGAAAGGGAGATTTCAGGTTTGCAAGTTTTGTCTCCACAACAGTAAAAATGATCTTCTATGCAGAAGCTGGATGCTGAGAATTAACTAAAAAATCATCACTACTGGATGGCGTACAAGGGCATGCATAAACAAAAATAGCCTTAATTGCCTCTAGGTAAGGGTTAGTCTGTTCCCAGTCTTTCAGTGGTTAGTGTTACTCTTTGGGGATAAGCCCATACACAATAGCTCACAGGCACAATAAATATTATCATGTGAAAATGTCATTAACAGTTACCAGCTCATGTGTAGCTCCAGAAGCAGTGATGATAGCAATGGTAGAAAGGGGATTAATTATATTTTATTCACCTATTAAATATATGTTGTTTGCCTGTGGGCATTGGACAAGAAAAATGTTGCAAGACTGCTCTAATTTATAGTTACACCTAGAAAATGTATTGATGTATCAGTTTTGTTTTCATGCTCTTTAATTTTCTTACCTTCACTCCCATGGATTATAAAATCTTTATAGATGTTGGAGATAGTAAAACTGTAGCTATCAGTTTCTTCTAAAGGAGGATGCAACATCATGGCAAACATCTTTGCCAAAAAGACTGTTTAATTTGAATAAATAAACATATACCCACAAAGCAAACAAACAAAACAGAGAAGCATGAAAGGGAACTCTTTGAATTTTTTTATTCGGGTTGTCTTCCATAATAGTGGTTGAGCTGATGAAGATTTCTGCTTGGAAGATGTTTATATACTAAAAATTCAATTCTGTGTTTAAGAAAAGCATGCTGGAAAGCCACTAAAAGGTGTCAATTTGGCTAACTCGCCCTGTCTGCAGATGAAAGGCTCCCAAGAGCTGAGGATGACAGGAAAGGAATCCTAAAGAACTAGTACTGTACGACCAACGTTGGGCCCTGGTTACCGCAGGAGAGGAACTTTTTCTTTGAAGTGATAGATTTGTAGACAACTGCACCTGCAGGGCATCGGCTGAGAGCATGTCTTTCTGCAAATTCACAAACCTTCTTTTCTTGCTGGCCAGTCCTTCTTTTGCTCAAGGTTATTATTCATTCAATAAAAAACAAATTGTCTGACAGTCTGAACGGAGATAATGGCTAGCCATCTTTATCAGCAGGGGCCCTGAAACTTTCACAGCTGGGGAGCTACTTTGCCAACAAACACGAATGGTGAAGCCCTACAGACTAATGCGCAATAACTAGAACGGGTGCTGGTACTCAGCTCAGTTCTTCCTTGGTTGTAAGGACGACCTACGGTAAGCCAGTGCTGCTTATGAACATTGGATCTGTTTATGTTACTGCTTTAATGGTGGTTTTGCAGAGAAAAGCAGTATCCGCTCTCCCGTTATCTTTGTGACCAAGAGAGAACTGGGTGTCTGCCAAAGCAGTATCCAAATGTGGAAGGTCTGCCTTACCATCTGTACAAGTCCACCTGCCTGTTGCTGTCATTCTTTAATTAACCATGAGGTTAGGTGCTGGAATACCAACGCTCTTGACATCTACCTTGTCTCCCTCCAGCTCTCAGAGAGAAGAAGGGTGGATCCTTCCCCCTCATTCCATGTTCCACAGGACCAGTTTGTGTGAACTGGTACTCGAGTCTCCGTGTGTAGCAGTGAATGGGATTTGGGATCCTGTGCACTCTATATCAGGCAGCTTGTCCTGGGACTGCTTTGATTTGTTCATGGGATAACCCTGGCCTGCATGAGTTTGGATTTTCTTCTAAGCTAGGGATTGCTGAGTGCTCACTGAAATAATTTTGGAGAAACTTTGTAATGTTAGCAGGGGAGTCCCTATTTCTGTATTTGTCCCTAGTGCTGAGATGTGTGTCTGATCTGCAGAAAGTGTGGGAGTACATGGGAAGTAGCATTATTATTATTTGCTCATTAGTAGCAGGCATCTGCAGTTGAGTGTCTTTTGTGCAGCCCTTCACATCACAGATTTTGACCAGACCGCACCATAACTTCCTTTGTGTCTTTTGGGTGAAAGGACTGTCAGAGTTCCCAAGAAAATAAACAAGTGGTTGATATTTGGCTTCTTGTTTTTTAAGCTTTCTGCATTTGTGCTGTACACAAAATAGCATAACTTCAGTGCTCTGGATATTTCTGTTTCCTGTCATTCAATCTCTGTTCCTTTTACCCTGCCTTTAGCCTTTCCTTGTATATTCTAAATCTTGACTAAATATTAAAAGATTCAAAAGATCTGAAGTTAAAAGGCTCAGTGTAATTCTACTGTGTGCAACTGTCTTTTGCTCTTACATTACATAGTAACAGTCCTGCCATCTTTAGAAACTGTCCTATTTAGAATAAGCTGTAATTTCATTTTATTCTTTATCAAATCGTGTGCTCTTTAATTTGACTGTGTTAATCAGCATGAATGGCCTTTTTCAGGAATTTGTTAAAACCAGGCACTTTACAGACCTTCTGCTAATGCTTTTCAACATGTTTACCTTCAATATCACAGCTGTTCCACTCTTGGCTTTGTTTTTGAAGACTGTGCCAAATGTGAAGTGCTTTGGCAATGTCTATTGATAGATTGTCATTAGTTAGAGAATGTCCCAGTCCCGTTGCCTGTCATTTGTACGTGTCCTAAGCAGGGGTGCCAGGGTAAACCTCCAGAGTAGAAAATAGTCACACCAGCCACAAGTAAATAATTTCAATATGCTGGAGTTTTCTTCAGGCATCCTTCTGGTGGTAGAATAGCTGTAGGATATTTCCTTCTTTTTTATCTAGTGGGAGATGGGGGTGATATTGAAGGATTGTATTTATCAAAGTTAGTATCACTGTGTTGTTCTAGCTAGGAGCTAGACCGCAGCACCTCCGGTGAGCTTTGGATTTGAACTTTCAGGAGCCTTGCGATATCATGGTGGATTCCATGTCAAATGCTTTTTCAGAGGTGAAGGCGTCAGCTTGCAGTGTTGAGCAGTGGTGGGGAAAAGCCTGGGAGCTGTTACTGGTGTCTTGAGGGTATCAACATCACCTTTGACAATAATAGATGCCATCACATTTCCTTTCTTCCTCTTTCCTTTCTTTCCCTGTAAATTGTTAAGCTGCACAGATGGGTGGGAGTCTTTTGCCTAAAAAATCATCTGTCTCTGGGTGGAGGGGTTAGGAGCAAACCAGATATCCCTTGAACACTATCAAAATTTACCTATACTGTGGGGTGATATTCCTTACTTTAGTTTGATTATTTTTTTAATTGCAGCAGTACTTCATACATTCTACCACTGTCTCAGCATGTCGAATGACTGAGCAACGGGACATCTTATTCAGAGATTGGTCTTCCTCCTTTTGTTTATTTTCCCATTGCCTTTTTCCAAATAACAACTTCTAAGTCATTTGCCTTCTAACAATTTATATTGTTGCACAACATAGTGGCTCTTTTCCTATCTGCAGACATCTGACAGGATTTTTTTTCTTAATCCAATACATCCCGAAGAGCAATTTGCACTTGTTTTGCAAATCTCTTCCAGACAGTCATTCTTTATCCAATTAAAAAATACCCACCCTGAAATCACTGAAGGCAAAGTAATTGAGTAACTGCCAGTAGAATTGTAATTTTTCTGAAATGTTATTGATTGCACGACAGGAAGAAAATGATGGAGGTGGGGGTTACAGCCTTGTTCTTAACACCACTTTCTGCCTTACACAGACACCACCCCTCTGTTCCACCTGGCCTTGCACAATACCTCCACCCAGGTACAGTGTCCTCTCCCTGATTTGAGGCTCTGACCAAATGGCCATTCCCACCTACAGCTCCCTTCTCAACTCTGCAAGGTATTGTCTGGAATTTCCAGGGCACTTCGTTTAGAGCAATGTCTGGTTGCTGGGTTACCAAACAATTACTTTTCTTCATTTTGAGGGTGGGCGATTA
This sequence comes from Aptenodytes patagonicus, assembly GCF_965638725.1. Taxonomy (NCBI): domain Eukaryota; kingdom Metazoa; phylum Chordata; class Aves; order Sphenisciformes; family Spheniscidae; genus Aptenodytes; species Aptenodytes patagonicus. Next base: position 193,646,298 of record NC_134949.1, on the reverse strand, counting down.
GCAGAGTGACAGTCCGAGGGTGCCATTTGCTCAACATGCTAGTCGTCGTGAACCTCGTGTGGGAGCTCTTGTTGGAGCATCCCCTCACCAATTGCAGTGTGGGAGCTTGTGCTCAAAATATAGCAGGGCTGAAATCCTGGTTTGGCACTTCTGGTGTGCGCTTTTAATACACTGAACTGCCTTTTGACTGCTCTTCTCACTGGACCTACCTACAGCCTGCGTGTCAAAAAAAAAATTTGGCTGGCCTCCTTTTGACTGGAATTTAGCTTGAGCTACATATTGCTGTTGCAGCAAGTTCTCTAGTTTCTGCTTTATTTTAACGTTTTATTCTACTTGAATTTGGGGGGTGGGGCAGCTTAGATGACCCTTCCACTGGAAATTATGTGCAATTTTATATTAAAGGACTTAATCACTTGTGTGGTATCCAGATTTCCAGAGGAGTTTTACGTGTCAAGGATTTGGTTGACTCTTGCGCTGGGCATGGTATCTGAGGCAGAGTAACACTGGTTAAGTACAAATGTCTCCCACTTTCATCCATCTTAGCATGTATTCAACTGGCCAGTAACTAATGCTCCTGAAGGCCACAGGTCTCTGTGCAGAGCTACATTGGTTGAGTCACCAACCCTGGAAGTATTTAAAAGACGTGTAGGCGAGGCGCTTAGGGACATGGTTTAGTGGACATGGTGGTGTTGGGTTGATGGTTGGACTCGATGATCTTAGAGGTCTTTTCCACCCTTAATGATTAATGATTCTATGTACTCGTATCACTGCGCTTTCAGTGCTACAAGACTATCATCTGCTTTGGTGTGGTGGTTCGCATCCTCTACCTTCTTACTAGGACCAACGTTGCATCAGTTATACTGAGAGACGGCCCCAACAGTGCTGTGGCATGAGAACGGTGAAGGCTCACGAGGCCCTTTGTGAGGCTAGATGGGTCTGCCAATAGACAACTGCACAGTGCGGTTGTCTATTTCAGACTGGTCTCTTGGCTAGGAGCTGTTTGGTCATGTCTGAATACTTTTAAATTTGAGATTGAGTCACTTCTGTACCCAACTGCTGCTATAGTTGTTTTAAAAGCCAGAATATTGAAATACTTGAATTGAAATAATCAATGTTTGTTTCTGGCTTACTGGAAATCTCAAGTATGTTTTCCTGTTTTTAATGCTGTAGGCAGAGAGACTCGAAGGTAAAAAAAGGCAACAAGAAATGCAAAGAAGAGAGATGTTCCTTGAAGATCAATATTAGTAAGTAAAATTTGAAACTTATTACCTAAAATTCCTTATCTGCTTGTCCTTCTGTTTTAGGGTTGTTTTTTTTTTTTTTTAATTTGTTTGCTTTCATCTGGTTTGGGGCTCAGGAAGGGTTTGGCTTCTGTTGCTGTTTTTCACTTTTTAACTTGAAACTTTTGACTTCACGGCAAGAGGCAATGGGCACAAACTGAAACACAGGAGGTTCCTCCTGAACATCAGGAAACACTTTTTTACTGTGAGGGTGACTGAGCATGGGCACAGGTTGCCCAGGGAGGTTGTGGAGTCTCCATCCTTGGAGATATTCAAAAGTTCTGGGCAACTGGCTCTAGGTGGCCCTGCTTGAGCTGGGGGTTGGACAAAATGACCTTCCAGAGGTCCCTTCCAACCTCAATCACTCTGTGATTCTGTGAAATATTCCAAGCCTCCTTCACACCTTATTCTGTGAGAAATTTGGTTCAGTAGATTTCTCTTAGCTTCTCAAAACATACACTTTCAAGTGAAAACTGTGAATTATAGAACGACTTTGTGCTTTCTTTCTCTAACTGAATCAATATGCGATCATTCAATCCAAGACTAATTATCAAAACAGGATCTAAATTACATCTCCACCCATTTATTTTAGTGACTAGTAAAGAAATCTAACCCACATGGAAATAATGAGGACTTCCTATATTTAAGCATAGTCCTACAGCTTAAATGTAGAGATCTGCTGTGAAGACCTGTTTCCCAAGAATACCTCTTTAATGTCAGATTTGGATATGGCTTAACTCCTGACATAATTAATTCCATTGGCAGTGAAGTTCCTGCCTTGCCAGTTCACTCTACCCTATTTTTTATTTTTAACTGATCCAAACCAATTCTATCACATAATTAACACACAATGCTGTTTAGTCACCTTTACCTTTTTTATCTTTGGCTCCTGAAATAATTCACCTGTGTTCTTAGCATGATTAATTGCTCTTTCCTCCTCTGTGACCTTTAAAGGAGTCACTTTTGTCCCATGCTTGTAGCTCCAGTTCCTTCATCATTTGCCCAGACTCTGTTCTCTGATGTATAGACTTCTCAAAACATGTATTTTAGTGACATGTTATCATGAGGGCAGTCAGTTGGTCCCCAGGTGGTGCAGGAGCTCAGGCTGCCTGGGCACTGAGAAGGAGACTGGCTGGCAGCCGTTCTGTCCACTGATTTAGGAAAGCCTTGTGAGCATTTAGCTGGTGTCATCTTAGGAAACCAAACTGACTGATGCAACTGAAGGTAAAGATGGGCTGTTGAGCTCCATTGCTCAAGATTATGTTCAACTATCAGAAGATTATTTGTATGTACTATGTATTGAACATACATGAGGAGGGCCCTGTAGATACTGCACCCGGAGGAAGTGAGCTGAAAACCTACCTACGGTGAATGCAATTTTGGTTAAGCAAAAACCTCCCATGCTGTACAGAGTGACACTACTGCCTTCCCTGGTCTGAAGGAATCCTCTGGTGCGCAGAGGAAGAGGAGTCTTTACCACTCGATGTTGTTGAGGGTGCATTGCTAAGATACATTGACATTATGGAGCACAACATGCAGGAGTAATGGAAAGATACTATGCGACATCTTAGATCTTGTAAAGTAACTCCACTGAAGTACTGCCGGTTATTAGAGACATGTTCGCATAAAAGTGCTTGGTATTTAAAGACGTGCTTTTGTCTACTATGCAAAAATGAGTGACTCATTACTTCCATCATCTAAGACCCTATGTCTAGAGGCGAAGAGAACAACAGGTTGTGCCCCTTTCCTCGCTGTCTCTGCTAGAGTATTTTGATCTCCTTCCCTGCTCGCTGGGAGTGGGGGGAAGGAAGGTCATGCGCTGCATATAAAGCAATGACCTCTGCAAAGTCATGGCCTGTGGAGCCATTTCAAAAGATAAGCTGCCTTGTTAGTCTGTCCTCTGTAAGCATCTGTAGCTGCAACATCACAATTTTCCTGAGGAGATCAATGCCTACCAGCAGTCTCATTAGCTGGGAAACCTTTTAAAATTGATCACCACCTCTAGCTGTATCAGCCTCCACAGGGTACAGCCCAATCAGTACCTCTCCCGTATGAAGTGCCGCTTCTATTTGATAAGGAAAGGCACTTAAGATTCTCGTGCCATTAACATACTCTGACAATAAAGTATGATGCTGCCCAGAAGTTCGTTGTTCTGATTAAATTCCTGTCACTATTAAAAACAAGAACTTCTCACTGAAATCCCCTTTCAAAGGGTGTAACGTGAAGTGAATGCCTAAAGGAAAAATTGTCTGCAACCTTGTCCACTGTCTGCAGAATACAGTTATTTCCTACCTCTTGAAAGCCTTGTTAGCTTCTCTGTGTACAACTGGCCCTTGAAAGTCAACAGTATCTGTTATCACAGTTGCTTGAGTATGTGTTTGTGTCTTGTGAGAATGAGGTCTAGACGCACATGCAGGGTGCTGTGGAAAAGTCTGCAAGCCTCTCTCTTTTGGGATCAGCAGCTCGTCTGACCCAGGAGGACTCAAGCTCTGTTAGGTGACTAAAATGGACAAAACTCACAAGGTATCTCCTAAAGTAGCTGTGTATAAAAAGCCTGAAGAGCACACAGGAGCAGACTTTGGGCTGGGGGAGTTGCTGCATGGCAGGATTGCTACGGTTTATACTAACAGAGGAGAAGCACTTGAGGGATTTATTGGTGATGGCGTCGCTGTGGTTCTGCCTCTGCAGATGCCAGATCTAGAAAATAAGGAGTACTTGTGCACTTTTCTACCGGAAACTACTTACACGTGAAATGGAGTCCTTCCTTCTGAGTAATGGTGTCTTGGATGCATTTTACACTGATGGCTTGTGGTAGAGACTGTGTTTCTGCCAGAGTGCATTAAAAGGCCATGAATGCTTGTGTAGTCCATACTCTGCAATTGCTAATCCTTGTGAGGAAAGGACTGAGTGTCCACCTTTCCAAATGGGAATGAAGAAGACGTTAGGTGGCTGGCCCGGGACTTTTCAGGACATCCCTCTTTAGTTAGGACACAAAAATTGTCATTTAAAAGGTAATGAGGGATGACTACCTCATGACTTGTTTTTCTCTGTGGCTTGCTGTGCAGGCTGTATGAATCTGTGCCTGAACTGTAGTGTGTCTTACCATATGGTTTTAGCCCAGCTCTCTGGTAAGGTGCTTTTATTTAATTTGGATTTGACTTCCCAGAAACTGTAGTGTTGGATGTGGTCCACTGCTTTTCTCATATCCATCTACCTATTTATGCAATGGGAAAAGCAGTCTAGAACATAGGGTTACTTTTTAATAGTACATGATGGCTGTTGTATCACTTCATCCTTCCCTTTGTTACATATTCGTGCCTCTGCTTTTGTGAAGGTTGTACTCCTGTAAAAATTCCTGGCACTGCTGCGCTCGGGTACATGTGTGCACTCAATATATTCTGCTCAGAATTTGGAGCTGGAAACAGAATTTGCCAGAGTGCCTCTAAGTGCATATTCCAAAACAATGCAGAAGATTCAGCAAACCAAGCTGATACACACTTGCCTGCCAAAGCAGTTTTCTCAAAAGTCATGAAATGCAAGAAAATAAAACCTGAATCAAAACAGCATTTTTATTTATTTATCTATTTTTACAGGATAAATACTAGTGTCCTTGCCACTTTTCAGTCCCCTATGATGTGTGGTTCAAACAGCAAGCTGGTAACAAATTTTCCCCACAGAACCGCAAATGTAAACCTGACCAGACTTTTAATACAGGTTGCTAGAGAGAATGAAAGAGGGCTCGCACAAAAAGGGTTTGCAGCCTTGAGAATCTTTTGTTTGCTTCTTCTTACCACAATGGTCTTCGTTTTGTTCATTTGCTCCTGATTATTTTAAGCATTGTCAATTATTTAGCTAACAGGCAGAAAACTAGGCTTTTAAAGACATCCAAAGGGACTCTCTTGAGTGTAATAATGAAGGCAGTTTATTGAACGCCTGTGAGGTTGCTTTCTAATTGTACGCATTAATCTGCCCATGCAAGCTGGCTGAAAATATAGAAGCAGATTGCACATGCAGATGGAGCACACAGAATGGAAGATCTATGCAATAGACTTATATGAAACTGCATTTTCCTTAAAACTGGATTTATGCTTATTGCTTCAGATAATAAATGAAACTTGATGTCTAAAATAACTTCCAAGAATGTTGGATGAGTTGGTGGGAGGAAAGAATAGCCTAGCTGTATTATTTCATCCAGTCAGGAAAACAAAAAAAGCAAGTGGGTTGACAGGAAAGATTAGTTTTGAGTGTGGGTGGGAAGTGATGAAAATAATTCTGCTGAGAAAGTTGCCTTTTTTTTTTAAAACCTATTTTTATACTTTCTTGAAGCCTCATACCTAAAATGAACTAGTGCCACATTTTTTGTTCTTATCCCCAAGAACAGGAACACATGCTCAAGAACTTGCAGACAAGAAAGCCTACCAGCCAAAGATAGTACAGTTTTGATCACTATCATTAGATTTGCCCAAGTCCTCCTTAGTATGCTTGTGCATTACTCCCAGTGAAGTCTGTGAATACTGCATTAAGCTTGGTATGTGGCTACTGGAAGGATTTGTGCTGGAAAGCAGGTGAACTAAATACCCAGAGGGTGGCCTTTCTTCCCAGTAAAGGGGATTGCAGGAGAGCCATCAACATCATACAGGAATTTAATGGGTTAATTATTTCACATTGTAATTTTTCACCTTATAACTTCCAGCAAAAGGTGAATCCCCCACCCACACGCACACCAAAAAATGGACATTGGTTCGTGCTGACAACTTTACACATGGCTGATGTTTGTTTTTCCTTCTTACCCAAAAGTGGACTCTGTCCTGCAGGTGTGGGTTAGGGTTGAGGTACAGGAGAACCAGAATCCATGTAGAGTTGTGGGCATGTTTGTTGCTGACAGGCAGAGATGTTTTTACTACCTTGCCCCTTGTCATGGCCCAGCTGTGAGAAACATGGCAGTTGCTTGTAGCCTTCTGAACTTACTTAAACCTTGTAAACTTCTTGCTGTGGTAAATCTCTGCAAAGAGGAGGGGATGTGAGAGGAGGCATGTATAACTGTATACCGGCAAAAGCCATCGGTGTCCCCACTCAGGCTACTTGCAACTTTCTTAATGGCTTAATTTTGAAATATGTACCTTTGGTGGGATTATTTTCACAAATGGTATTATCGGCCCCCCCAGCTTCATTCCCACTTTAGCAAATGATTTTCATTAGTGAAAATCCCAACTACACCTCCTTTTGGGGTCTCTTTCTCCATCTCCCAACATTGAATCTATGGGAAACCTGCATAAATGGACAGCAATCTCATTGACCTTTGCGTCGACTTCTGGAATTTCTTCTATTTTAACATTTGATTTTGTTAGGCCCCATGACAGAGGAGCAGCAATGGCCCTAGTACCAGCCAGCCTGGCTTGTGGGTCATAGCAAGTGCCTGACAAGGATGCATATGGCGATGCACAAGGCAGAGCCCTCGCTGAGGAAGGAACAAGGGCATCAGTAAGAACACACACACCATGGACCTTACTGAAATGAAGGGCAGCTTTTCTTGTCGGTAGGCTTTGGTAGTGTTAAGCAACAGATATTAATTTCTGCAAAGGTTGAGGAAGTTGTTACACTTAGACAATTAAATATGTTGAAGTCGAGAGAAGTGTAGATATGCTTGCTGGTGCTGCAAAAAGATGCGTGTTGAATGAAATTCAGTTTTGTTTTTTCATTTTGTTTTTGAGAGGGAGAGTCCTGCTATTGTTTAAAAACCATTGTGAAACTTCTGGCAGATGTGTGAAACTAACATTATGTATGCATTATGCATGGTTCTTAGATTTTTAGCTGAACTGGAAGAAAATGGTGAAATATCACTTCAGCATTGCTTACTGGCAATGAATTTGGAAGCTGATGTGTCCATGTCATTCAGCACTAGATGCTACTTCTGTTGTCTTAGCGACTACGCATGTTGTCTCCTCTCTGAAATGGCTATAATGATTTACCTGGCTTGGGAGTCTTTATTTTTATTTTTTATTACTGTTTTTGAATGACTCTTAGCATACTTATGGACGTTCATTAGAGCAGAATTGTAATGCTGGAGATCCTGCAGCTTGAGAAAACAAGGAGTTCAGGAGCTGTCTTGTTTTCAGTAGTAATAAGAGTGGCCATTATCTTTTAAAAATTGTCAAGAGAAATAAATAGATTTATGATATATGCAAAAGTATTGTGCTGCTTTTTTTTCAAAAGCACTGGCATAAAAGCTAGTATATTTTTCTGTATCTTGGCATTGCAGTGTCCGTCAATTAAAGCAAAAGAATTAACTGCCACTGGTTTCATTGGGAAGGAGTAATGAAGATTACAAGAAGCCTTTCTAATTGATGCATTTTTAATGTTAGTCTGTAAAACAGACTTAAAGCCAAGAACTTTATGGGTAGGCAGAAGAATTGTTTTCTTTACATCTTTGTTCTGAGAGGAATAGTCTCCAATGAAAAGCTTAGCAAGCGGTGCTGTGCGACTCTTGGGTGGAGGAAGGTGCTGGGGCCTGAGTCCATATCCTTATTCATGTCCCCAAGGATGGATCCTTTTCAGGACTGGTTCTTCTGTTTGCCTTGTAGATGTGCAGGAGTTAAGACCAAATGACACACAAAGTTAAAGACCTTATTCTGCACAGGATTTTAGACCTCAGGTCCTGCAACGAGATCAGTTGTGGGTCTTCAGATCTTCCACAGTTGCATGCTGGAGTCAACTGTGGAGCTTTCTGCTTCTCGGCTCTCAGGGCTGGTGACTCTGTTAGATCATGGGAACTCCTACCTAGGCCAGAGGAACCTAGGCTCACTCCGGCTTTTATATCCACCCCCTTGTCTCACCCCAGTGGGAATGTAGGCAGCACACTCATTTAGTCCCAAACAATAAGAAATACGTGTGGATTCCCTGATCTGCAAGTAGCTTGTAAGTGCATGGTGCCAACTCTAAATCCCTAAATTACACTGTTCTCAGTGGTTCACCTAGCAAATTCATGTTTCTGCATTTTACATATACTTGTTGAACTTCAAGTATATGCTTTTCTGTAACAGCTTTTAAGAAAGGACCCTGCCTGAAGAATAGTTGTGAAATGCAAAGCCGTGTATCTGAGGACCCACAGAAAGCATCTGCAACATGGGCTTATTTCCGAAGTCATGCACTGTCTCCTGCTAGCACGTTACTCAATGATCCTGGCAGCAGAGTCAGTATTTTCCCATGACAGCTCTTAAGAGTTTTTTAGCCCCCGAATCCAGTACTGTGCTTCACTCCCCCATGGCTGCATCTGTACTAATAAATTAAACACTGTCAATCATTGTCACTTTTGAGGCCAACAGGCCTGAGACTGCCTGCTTCCATTGTTAGCAAACTTTTTTACCTCCAAAAATGGGGCGGTTGCATCCAAAGTGCCTGTTGGGAGTTACTTGTGGTTGATATTCATTCCGGGACAGCAGCCAGGAGTTATTTGGGAAAGTGCTATTTGGAACAGGTCAAAACTATTCCAGGAACTTTTACCACAATATAGATGGCTGAGTTCTCATGCTAAGAGTATTGCCTGGTGCTATTAAACGTACCAGTACGGGGGTAGCCTATTTTAATTAGCAGAGCAAAAGGCTTGTTCCCAACGGTGTAATGGGAAACAGGGCTACTGAGAAAGACAAAATACTCTCATAAGATCACTCCAGCTTAACCAGTGCTTCTGAACGGCTCTCTTCCCTTCAGCCCGATGCTTAGGGGTAGTCAGAACTCAGGTTAGCAGCCTGTTAGGAGGGTGCCATCTTCTTGGTTTGTCTAAATTTTGGATCTCCTTTTGCCTAGCTATTTTTGAAGGGTATCAGGATGCTGCTGTATTCAAATTAATTTCTTCAGCTCATTCTCTTCTTTCCTTAATATTAATTAGTTTAGAGGAACACATTTTATCAGCATCTTTGATTAGCCCTTGAAGTTTTAGCAAGAGAGTGAGATGTTGCTCCAACTGTCTGAATGTGGAACACCTATGGACACTTTGATATGCTGATTTCCTTCTGGAGATAATGCGTTCCTCTCTGGAACATTAATTGAACTGTCAACTCTCTGACTTCCCCCTTTCCCTGCAGCATGGCTTATGCTATGCTCTGCATTGTTGTGACTATAGGTTTAATATTATGAAAAATACCATTCAGACAATATTTTGACAGTCTGGCAACTCCAGATGCATTGCTGGGTTTCCATAGAGATGATACACAATGAATAAACATATATGACTGACTTGACTGAGTTTGTCTTTAGTCAGGTTTGGAAACCTGAGTCCCTTTCTTGTGATAGGGACACTTTATTAATATATTACTTAATTTGGTGTAGTAGGGTGTTTTCTATATTCAAAGGCAGTGCACAGTCTTGCTGAGAAACTTTATTTACTTCCACTCTTGTAATCATCTTTTCTAATATCGAAACTGAGTTAGCTTTTCATCTATCAGTGTGCTGATCTGGGAAATGCAGTGTCTTAGCCCTCCGCCCCATTTTTATGCAAATAATGAGAACTTCCACATACCCCGTGTCATTCTTTTGCCATCCATAAGGAATTAGGACATCCAGGTATACCCCCAAGTTGCCAGATATTTCTTTGCAGAGCTTCAACCTTCTCAAATATATTCCAGGCTTTCTGTAGGAGTTCTTAGTCTTTCTGGTGTAGAAATAAATTGTTATTTTAGTAATTTTAGCATAGGTAGAGAAACACAAAATCTGCAATTTAAAACTTCAGGTTTCCAAAATTATTCTGCTCAATCTCACCACTCAACCACTCATCTTTCATGGAAAAAATGTGTGTACTTAATGCTTGGGTAAGAAGACTATTAATTTATTTAACCTTGATATACAGATGCTTTGTAGATCAGGGAATCTTATGTTTCACCTCGTTCTTTCTGTATTGTGTGTTGGCTGAGGTCCATGTTAACTGCTCGGGTAATGGAAGAAAGGGAGTGAACTGGGAATGTTGAGACTCTAAAAGCATGGCTTGCTACAGCTTGAGCAAGTACTCTGTACCTGAAGTGGTAACATAGTTTTGTATTCTGTAGAGTAGCAGAGAAGAACTTGTGGGTTCTTGTTCTTTTTCCCCACTTCTCCTCAATATACCCACTGACCAGCAGGACATTTTCCAGAAATGCATCTACTCACCGTTTCAGACCATGGAGTGAAAGATAAAAACACACTTGGTAGTCTGTTTCAGCAGTTAGTCACCACTCTTTGGCAGCCAAGGCTTTTTCTCCAAGGTTAAGTAGCTGTCCTTGGTAGTGGCATCTTCTCCCCCACAGAGCTAGCTGGTTGCCCTGTTAGCAGTGTAAATCTCTGTGTTGAATGCCTCTTGAAGCACTCTTTCTGCTCTCACTTCAGTACTTTCATGCTTACAAAAGCTGTATACAGAAATAAAATTGTCTCTTTCCTCTAACTCTATTCCTTTGAGTGAGCAAACACTTGATGTCCTGGTTTCGGCTGGGATAGAGTTAATTTCCTTCCTAGTAGCTGGTACAGTGCTGTGGTTTGGATTTAGGATGAGAATAATGTTGATAACACACCGATGTTTTAGTTGTTGCTAAGCAGTGCTTACACTAGTCAAGGACTTTTCAGCTTCTCATGCCCGGCCAGTGAGAAGCTGGGAGGGGGCACAGCCAGGACAGCTGACCCAAACTGGCCAAAGGGGTATTCCATACCATATGACGTCATGCTCAGTATATAAGCTGGGGGGACTTGGCCGGGGGACGGTGACCGCTGCTCGGGAACTGGCTGGGCATCGGTCGGTGGGTGGTGAGCAATTGCATTGTGCATCACTATCACTTATTTTGTATATCCTTTTATAATTATTATTATTATTTTCCCTTCCTTTTCTGTCCTATTAAACTGTCTTTATCTCAATCCACGAATTTTACTCTTTTTTTTTCCATGATTCTCTCCCCCATCCCACTGTGGGGGGAGTGAGCGAACGGCTGTGTGGTGTTTAGCCGCAGGCCGGGTTAAACCACACCACTTGAATAGATATGCCTGGGCCTGCAGGTTAGGAAGCTGATTCCTGATCACAGCACTGAAACTCCTATTCTTAACACTTCTTTATGTTGTTGCTTGTGACTTTGTTTAACAGTACTTGGTTGAAACTCTAGGCAAAGCGCTGTTACTTTGAAAATCTGGTTTATAAGAAATGCTGTTAGAAAAATAAAATTGCCCTTGCCAGAATATGAAATGACAATGGTGTGTAATTCTGCTTCAACTGAAGACAAGCTTTTTTTTTTCAATGCTACAAAATGCTTCAATGTCTGTCTACTTGATTAAGTAATCTGTTGTATTGTATTAACCATGAAGGAAAAACCCTTAAAATAATCTTTTAAATTACTTAGCTGAGATTTATAGATCTGGTAGAAAGATTTGCAACAATTCAGTGAAGCAGTTACATCCTGATGAAGTCCAATGTTATGCGAGTCTGTGTTTTAGGAGCTTTACAATGAGGAAAGAAAGCATAGCCACTGCAGACCCCAAATATGCAAATGACAATAATTGTTTGCTTAAAAATTCCTCCCAGCAAATGTCTTATCCACAATATAGGTTCTGTATCCTCTGTCCCATTTCATTCTGTCTGTCTTCGTAACCTTTTGTTCCACCTGTGATGTTTTTCAGCAGTCACGTGATAGAAAATGTCTAGGCTAGATTCCAAGGGTGGAATAAAAAGCTGTATTTATTTTTATGGAAGCACTAACAATTCTGTTTGGATTGGATTTCTTTGCAGCAAAACCAATGAATTATTGAACAGATTGGACTTGGGTTTGCCAAAGAGTGATTCCTGTCAGATTGCTAATAGTGGCCCAGAATCTACAGCATGGGTAAGCAAAACCATGGCGTGCGCTGTATTTTCTGTCAGCTTTCCAGGTGCTGTCAATAGTGTAATATTACAATATTCTAACTGAGCTTAATTGCCTAAACATAACTCAGTGAGTACCAAGGCATCTTTCTGGGTGAATAAGATTGCCTACATTGTCTCTTACACACTGGCAGAGTATCCTACATAGTAGGGGACTGCCTTATTACTCACAGATCTCTCTCTGATAAATGAAAGCCAGATTTATATTCTAAGGGCAGATCAGAATTTTAAATGTGCTCTGTACCCATCCATTGGTGGCAAGCTTTTATGAAATCTCAACTACTTCATGTCAACGGATGCTTTACTGCATTGAAAATCTAGTCAGAAGGGAAGCTTATTTCTCACTGCATCCTAAAAGTGGTTCCATAGATTGCTTGGGGACTTTGTCCCAGTTTGAATGAGCCTGGTAAGTATCAATGTAATTAGGAAATAGATAAAGTATTGCTTAAGTTTCATTATTCTAATTGCCTCAAAAAGGCTTTTTCACATATGATTAGTCTCTTCGTGTCTAAACCAAGCTTTCCTACTGATGTAAAAACTTGCAGTGAGGAATATTAACCCTGAGACAGAAGTATTTCTCCTTTAGGGAGGTTTGTAACTGGGGGAAGACAGAGAGCAGGCAGCCAAGTGGACAGAAATTGTCGCTACAAGCAATAGTTCTTAGTCAGCAGAAACTTGGAAGTATCCAACCTGGGCAGCCCTCTGTTGTATACAACCTTGAACACCAACAGTTGAGTAAAAGGAGGGAAGGATTTACCTCCATATTTCCTTGGAAGCCTTGGAAATGTGCAAGACCCTCCCGTTATAGAAATTGCTGCAAACAGAATATATGACAGCTCTGTCTTGCCTCTAGTGTCTCTTCCAGGTTTTCATTGCATGAAAAGGGAAGGTGATAGTGAAAATAGGTTCCTTTCCCCTTTGATTCCTCAGGTCATTTTGTGTCTCTGAAAACCCTAAAGAAATCTTAGCATGTGTGGGCAGATACATAGCTTGAAGGAGCCAACTTCTGCCCAGCAATGCTGGGCAGAAGGTCAATTGCAGGACAGTGGCTTTCAGACTGTCTTTTGTAGTCTGGGCGAACAAGCAAGATGAAGGACTATGGGAAGGGAGAAAAGATGTCTTGAAACCACTTCTACCTCCCTCTTGAAGCATCCAACAGTCCAAACAGTGGGGAGCGTGTTCTTTGGTAGGGAAGACCCAGCTCTGCAGCCTTTTATATGGTGTGAACATTGAACTGCAAAGACAAGTGAGCTCGTGTCCCCAGGACTGACTTGGATTTCAGCATTTTGGTGTGGTGCCTTCATATCTATACGGAAATGGGTGGATGCCTGAAGGAACACTGAATTCTTTCAGGTGTACAGGTCCTACTTTTAGCCTTTGCCTTTTACTTCACCTACCTGTGTGTGCCTTTCTCATTCCAGTTTTTGAGGGGTTTCTTAATAAGTTATGCCAAATTACATACCATAGTTCATCTTTGGCTTCACTAGTATCCAAGCAGATAAAATACATATTTTATCTATACTGTTCTTTAATACTAGCTGATATTATACATGTCTTTTGCATGGCAGCATTTCTATAGCTTTGTGAATTAATTCATCCCTTGCTTATAATGCAGCAATGCAGTTAGCAAAATGTCTTCCCAACCAACTTGGACGAGGTACGGTCTATAGGCATATGCACAGCCTCTGTGCTCTGTATGAGGACTCTGAAGCACATAACCAATGAGTTGTTATCTAAATAAACTTGGCATAGTACCAAAATGCTAAACCAGTGGGAAAACTTGAACTCTAATTTTGATGTTATCTTGGACCTGTCCTTTGTCTGGAGTAATCAAAAGATTCAGGAACAATGTATTTGAACAAGTGAAGTGTGATAAGCTTAGGAAGCGCCTGACATGTGTGCTAAAAGGGGGGCATATATATATATATGTGATTTTTTAAATTTAAAATTCATGTTCTAAAAAAAGTTTAGGACAATGTAATGTTGATCAATTTTTTTCCCTCACATCATTTCTTTGATAGTGATATTAATGTAGCACACCTAGTTCAAATATCAGTGTCAAATATTACTTGGTGTGAATGAACAAATTTAACTTCTTTGGAGTGACTCTGTCATTGGTGACTTTTTTTGCCCGCTTATTTAATCAAGCTCATAATTAATTTTAATCCTGTCTTTCAAAGTGTTACCAATCCTGTGTAGATTTTTATTGTCTGCCAACTCGATTAACATACACTCCACACAATTCTCCAAGCCATTACGGAGAGTAATGAATAATATTGGACCCAGAATGAGTCTCACTGGACCCATGTAACAACTCCTCCCAGCTCAAAATTGAGCTGTTAATAATTGCTTTCTCTATTCAGTCTTTTTAGCAGATTATGTGCCTGTTGTTTTAATGGTGTCATTCTGCATGCATATATCAAGTTTTGAGAACATTGTGTAGACCTGCAACAAACTCCTCACTAAAGCCAAACCTGCACACTTCTTGTATTAAATTATACTGGCTCATTATTTAGTGTGCTACACTATGTCCCTGCTCAAAGACTTTACAGTATAAGTTCCTATGTATAAGATCCTAAGGATCCTATAAGATCCTAAGGGTAGGCTGGCTCTTTGCTAACAACTGCAACTTGTGAGAGACCAGGGCTTGTTACTGTAATGAAAACCTACTATGCAGCTGAATACATTATTCATGATGTGTAGTTCAGATTTTCAGTTCTCTTGGCTGCCCCACAAATAATATAGCAGACACGATCTCTCAGCTTCAGTTGCCCTACCTCCACAAATGCCTTTCCACAAATAATCCTGGGTTCCCCTCTGTTACCAGGCCTCCGTTCTGCTTTGTTATCTTGGTAATATTTTCAGTACTTTTCTTTCTTCCCAGAATACCCCACCTCACTATCATATATCCTCATTGTGTTTTCTGACTGCTCAGGGTATCTTTATGCTTGCCACTGGGACACGGAATAGCATGTGCTGTGGTTGCCTGGGTGTGATGTGCAGGTGGACGTTCAGCCAAACCGAATGACTGAGAGGCTTTAGACCATTTCTTGTTTAAATTTTAGTCTTGAGACTAATCTGTTTTTTAAGTAACTGGAATCATTCAACCGCTTCTGTTTTGTTAATTACCTGTATAATGATTTGGGAATAAGGTTTGGGATTTTGGCCGCCCCTCTCCCCACACCAATGTGTTTATATTCTCTGCTGAACGATAGACAAGAAGCCATACTTACAAGCAAGCTCTTCAAGAGGATGAAAACAGAAGATTAGAGGAAATGAAGCAAGAACAACGGAGGAAGGTAATTATACATTAACAGTTTGCATATTGTATCATTTTTGCATGCTGTGAAACCAATTAAATACATTGATTACTTGTAGCCTACGCAGAGAGCTTCTTTTTAGCAAAAGTGGTTCAGTCACTGTTTTCAAATATTGTGAGAGACATGAGCCAAGCTGTAAAATTTGGACAGGGACAGGACAATTATCTTCTGGGTTCAAGGCTATTTGCATCTAGATGACAAACTCCTGTTCGCCTCTCCATTTGAACAATTGTGCAGAGCATTTTTTGACCACGGCACCCGATTTCATAGGCTAAGGAAACCAATTTCCTCTCTTTCAGGCAGAAGTAATCTTACTGAGATATTCATGATGATCTCAGACTCTGAATAGTCTCTTTCTAGAGAATCGAGGCCTGTGTGCCCTGCCTTCCCAAATGGGGATGTGGAAGAAGTCAGATTTGCTGTTGAGTCTGTATGCTTCTCTGTTCCCTTGCTAACCACCTAAATGAAGAGTCTTGAATTGTCCAAAAAAGCAGGCATGCTGTAACTGCAAGTTTGAACTCCATCTTCTGCGTATGTGGCACGCATTCCTGAAGCGCATCTGAACCACTATAGTCCCTCTGGCATAGATTTGGGTACCATAAAGTTCATCTACACAAGGCGATGGCACTGTGCTAAGTTATCTGTCTTGGCTCCAGGTCTGACTGTGCAAGCATGGGGAGGGCACCATTTGAAAATCATATTAGGAAATCATTTGAAAACATATTAGCAAATACTGAGCCTCTTGCTCTGCCTCTGCTGTTACTAACATCCAAATTAATGTTAAACTACTTCCCCAGTATCAGAATCTTAGTGCAAAAAATTCCATGCAGTGAGTTTCTACTAGAGCTGGACAAGTGACTCAGCCCCTCTCACGGACATCTTTCTTTAAATGTTGGGGATAAGTGTCCTCGTTTCATAGTATTCTAGCAACCAGGATGCTGGAAACAAAAGGTGGAGAAAAAGGAAGGCTCTTAATTGCCTTCCCATCAGGTGTATGCTTATTCCCAGGAACTGTACAGAGGAAAAATTTTGAAAGCCAGTCCTGATGGGTGTAAGGCTGGTAGCTGTTGTATTCTTTACATTGATTCTTCCATAGAGAAAATAACTATAGATGTGAATTAGCATGCCCCTACTTTATGAGTTTGGTTTAAGGGACCCATGTAGAGCTTTAGACTCCTTACCGATTTCCACAGATTGCTAAGAACATGTTGTCTGCTTCTAAGGCTGCTCTTGCTTGGTACACGGTTCCAAGTGCTCCTTGCCTTCACAGTTGCTGCTACCTATTGCGCAGAGTAATGCACTACTTACGATCCTACTGTAAATAATATGTATTTTAAAGGCTCCAATAGTTGTCCCTCAGATATATGTTGGCTTGTTTCTACTTCAAACTAATATTTATTAAAGTAATTGTGAATTCTGTCTTGTGTGTACCTCCTAGCACAGTGTAGCTATAAAATGTATAGGTATTGTCAGTTCCCTTTTTTTTTTTCAGAACAGGTTTTAGTATGTATTGCTTTATTTAGAAATTTTCAGTATGCTTTGAACACCGCATCATATACACACAATATATTTCAGAACATTACTCCAAGGGAGGACTCAGCATATTGGAAAGTCAGATACTGGGTTTTAATTTTCAGGTTGAATAGTTATTTAAAACAGTGAAAATTAAGGTTGGCTTTTTTATTTCTTAATCCTGTTTCTTCTTTTAGGGCTAGACAAATATTGATACAGAACACATTTGCAGTTATTGATTTTCTTCATACATTTATTGCATAGTTTTTATTTAATGTTCCACTTAAATTGATTTTTTTTTTTTAAACTTTTGTGGTTCCATTCAGTTATTGAAGCTTTTATCTAACTGCATCATTTTATTTTAGTTCCTATTCCTACTGCTGCTCAGTTGCTATGGAAAATATGAAAGATGGTTCTGTTCCTATCTCTTCCCCCTTGCCCTGCAAGCCACATTTTCTTTGCAGAAAAATCTGCATCTTCAATTCTTAGGTGCATTGCAGGGAGCAAGAGCCAGACAAACAAGCACACATGCAGAGCAGAGTCATACAAGCTGTGTTTCCTTCACAGTCCCGGCTAAAATTGCGTAAGCAAACTCTCCTCTGAAAAGAATTCCCTTTGATGCTGTTTATATACCTTAATATTGTGTAACATAAGGATGGTAGGCTGCTGCAATGCTGGGAGCTTGCACACGCTTTCACCACACCAACAGGTACCAGCTGCCTTCCCCTCACCCTTGCAGGGAGCTCCAGGGAGCTGGAGGTGACACACCATGCCACATAACCCCGTTTTCGTCTTCTCCTCGCGTTCCACAGAGGCAGGAGGCGAAGGGCATGTCTCCTTCGTACCCTACGGGCGCAACGGCTGTGTCTGCTCCTGCTAGATGACTTCAGCTGTCTTCCCCCTTGGACCCACAGGGAAACTCAAACCCGTGGGCTGGGGCAAGGGGAAGCAGACTGGTGTCTGGCATACCCCTTTAAATGTAGGACTGTAAATGTCTGAATCCTGTAACTTCCCAATTTTTAAGGCACAAACAAAGCTCATCCAGTGCAACGCTGAACAGAAAAATGAGCTCAGTTTTTAACATAGTGCTGTCACATAAATGAAATGCTGTTGAGAGAAGTTCTGGGAATGACACGTGGCTCTAGCTGAAGTTAACACCATGTGGAATTAATTGGGTTTGCAACATAGGTATGTCAGTTAAAAGTAAGTTTGTTGATTTTTTTTTTTTTTTTCACGTTTATCATCCCCAGGCTGAATTAATGGAATTTAAACAAAAGCAGGAAGAGGAAGCCAGGACAAGAGCACATCAAAATGAACAGAGGAGGTATGATGCAAAAATGCAGAATACACTTTAACTGAATTCCTATCTGGAAAGGGTCTCAAAATTGCAGGCATTCATGCTTTGGAAGACGATTGCAATGAGGATCCCTGACCTCGCCTCTGGTTTAGCTTTGCCTTCAAATGAGCCACTAATATCCATCATTACAACTGCTCACTGTAACTCAAGAGTGCCTTTTTCACTTTATCTATCCTGTCAGCATAGGATACAGCACAGGGTAGAAACTATTAGTAGTTTCATGGGTAACTACTAGTACAGTAGTTTCAGCTGGGAAACATTTTATCTATCTATCTATCTATCTATTTATTTTTACTTTATTTTAGAATGGGCTACTTTGTCCCTGCCACATTTTGTGGTTGACTGTCACTGAGGTTAACATGCAGAGCTAAATGTGGGATTTGATACCGATACAGATGGAAGCTGCAGTGCAGCAACGCCTTCTGTGCCCCACTGCTGTGCCCTCTCTGTGCCCAGTGGTTCTAATCTTGCACTTCTGTCACTTAACTGACTTTCCATTATCTTGAAGCACAGCTTTATTCTCAGCTTTGTTTTCTGCTGGTAAAAAGAAACAACGCTCAGGCTCAGAAATAAAAACACCATTTGTTTCTTTTTTTATATTATTAGGGAAATATTAAAAAAAATACTTCTGTAGGCAACCACTCTCCATACTGTTTTCATTTCTTTTTTTTCTCTAGCAAGGATATTGAGATAATTACTCATAGAAGGTAATGAAGGATTTTCGATTCAGTCCATCTCATGTCCCTAGATAGAAATAATTCAGTATCTTGCGTTTTACATCATTCTTACCAATAGCATTGTAAAACATTAAAACAACAGTCATGTTTAAGCATGTGTGTCAGTCCTAAGCATTAATAGGGGAAAAAAAATACTGAACTGAGACTAGGGAAAGCCACTCACAGAATGTTAAATTTCAAAGGTTTGTGAACTCCTCAGCTACCTTCAATCATTATTCATTTTTTGTTGTATTTTAAGGGTAAATAATGCTTTCCTGGACCGACTCCAGAACAAAATGCAACCTAATAGCATCTACCAACCTGGATATTCTGGGAGTCTGGACTACCTCAGTAATGGCGCCTGGGTAAGTTTTTGGGTACAGAACGTGAAAGCAATGAGATTGTTTAAAAGTTGACTTTTTCCCCAGGTACTATTATGTGTCTGTGTGCGTTTAGCCTGCCTGACAGAACTTACAGTCCTGGCTGGCTGTCTACAATAGCTTTTAAGAAGAAATCCTGTCTTAAATACAAGCTGATCAAATGGAGGAGGGAGGAACAGGTGCTCTTGCAGCAGAACTCAGTGGCTTTGCATGCAAGGTACTTACTGCAAGGAACCTCATCCAAGGTACTTCCTTAAGTTCAGAACAAGGGTAGTGAAATCGTAAGGGATTTTTTGAAAGTCTTTAAATGAAAGATATTTGGAAATGTTGTAAACATTTTAATATGATCTTGAAATTGGAGGGGGAAAATCCCATGAAAGGTACAGCTGTTCACTTTTTACCCGTATAAAATTATGACAAAGAAGACCCAACTGCATCCAATTTAAAATACATAGTATTTGTAAGGATTCTTTGAAGAAAACGTACCTTGACTGTAGACTATTAAACATCTATTAATTTTTTCAGCTGTCCTAATGAGGCATTAATGTGACTGTTACTTAGAATTGCACTTTTCAGTGTAAAAAAAAAAAAAATTATGTAGTATTCCCATCATGGAAATTTCCATTAGGTTGAAATTCTGTTGCTGAGAGGACCCTAGCGCAGAAATGGAAGATTTACAAAGACTGAGCAGCAAAAGGATGAGAGTCTAAGAGAATTTAGTGAACGTGCCAGTGTAGAGAAAGATGTTTAATTGATAAACCAGAAAAGTTTGAATTGGATTAGTTGGACTGTCTGGTGAGGATGTGTATGTTGGCAGATGAACGCCAGGAAGACTTGGGTTCAAGCATCTACGAAGTCAAGGCATGATTAAGAAACAGATATTCTTGCTGCTGGAGTTTTCCATATAGTGAAAGTGGAAAAAGAGTGTCTTAATCACTGCAGGCTTTGGGCAAGCCCTGGGCAATGGCAGAGGACTCAGGAACCTTGGACTGAGGCCACCTTTGTGCATAGCAGTTCTCTTGGTCTTGCTGAGAGGAGGCGGGACCTGCCAGCTCAACCTCCCATAAGGTCTGCAGGCAGCTGCTTGGAGAACCAGTTGGTTAGAGGCTTTACTGGTAAGGCCTGTATCACGTGCCAGGCAATCCAGGAGTTGTTGGAAGCCAAACTACAGATGTCCAGGCTCGTAATCAAGTACGAGTAAGAGAGCACTCTGGCTGGCAGGTCTGAACCATCTCCCGAAGGATGGCATGTCTGCAGATAGCAGAATTAGAGACTTCAGGTAGGACAGAGCCGACTGATACCTAGTAAGGGGCAAAAGGTGAAGTCTGCTGGATGGGGCCTGCTTAACAAAGGCAGCAAGGGCAGAAATTATTATTTTTATTTCACTTTGTGTCCTTTATCCCAATTTGTAAACTGTTTCCTGATAAACTCAAAAGAAAATGTGTGACACAGCTGAGATCCCCAATATCTAAACTCGAGCATCTCCATCAGAGCACCTGCTGTCACCACTGAAAACCTTGCCATTGTCTATAGAGGGAGAAGGGTTTTGCCTTTAGCCAAATGCCATATGTCCTCTTCAACAGGGCAAGTGTTCGTACCACCAAAAGAGTGGACTCAGCCCAGGCACAGTTTTAACAACAGATGACTCTATGACGTATGCAGCCAATCTATGCTTTTTTTAAAAAATATATATTCAAAGAATGCATCAACACAAATGCAATAAAACCCTGTGTGTAGAAGTGACAAATTTCCTATTCTGATGTTTACTTAATGGCTCCCAAGGAGCCTGCCTTCTGTTGGGTAATGCTAGATTATCCATTTTTCCTTTATGTTGTGATGTAAGATTTGAAGACTAAACAAAGCAGGGAAAGAATAAACTATGAAAGAATATGTCACCGTGGAAAGGAATTAAAAATTAGTATTGGTAATAAGAGCAAGAAAGACAAATATCTCTCAAAAGATAGGCTGGAGGCTGCAACCTCAGTGTCTTTGATTATACCAAGATTCTTCTCCCTTCCCTTGGGATTTTAAGCAAAAAGAACTGAACTCCAGGTGGGGCTTACAAGTCACATAGTCTGCAGCGTGGTGTTTTACATTACAAGGGAGCTAACTGAAGCAGGTCAGACTAAAAGAAATTAAAAAGGTTCCCAAAGTTAAGACCTGCAGGTAATTTTTGAGCCTGCTCCATCTGTGCAGTGGCACTGAAGAGGAAATATTTGTTCTCTTTCCTGCTTCTTTTTTTCCTGTTTGAACTCTTTACAGTCACAACAGCTTCACACTTAGCAGAAACTGAACATCGCACTGTGTTGCCGATATACCTGCTGTATTTTTCACTATTACTTCTATTAGCCTGATTTCCTAAGGAAATGAAGTTTGTATGATCACGCTGTCTGTCTACACGTAATAAGGTTTTCAACTTGCTGGCCAATCTTAGCCAAATTTGAAAGGGAGTATAAGTCTCAAAGATAATTAAGTTTCTGTGCATTTCGTGAAAAGCACTGGCTGGCAGAGGAGAGACCCCAAAACAGTACCCCACTCTGAGGGGTGGTGGGAAGGACCTGGGCACTCTGTGCGTTGTTCGGCTGCAGCCCTCCGGCTGATCAGCATGGGCACAGCTCCAGAGCAGCTGCAGCTCTGCCCTGTTTTCCTGGGGGCTAGGGGATGAAAAGGGGACATGGGTATCACAGGAGACATGGAGAGGAGGGGGGAAGGTGAATTTATTGTGTCTGGGCAGGGGGGAGGAGAGCAGTTGCATTGCCCAATTGTCCCCTAATCGATAGGAAACTAGTTTTCATTAATTCATCTGCCCTCCAGACATCTTGTGTTTTGTTAGGAATATTTATAAGCTGTTATTTCAAGAAGGATCTTCATGAAAGTAATCTTTTCTCCCTTTTTGGTTATAAATGCCAGGGCGCTCTCTGCATGGTTGTGTGGTTTCCTTTTTTAATGGGAAGACAAATTAATGAATTTCCACTTCCGCCTGTGAGCTACTGCACCCTTGAGAGAGCATTGAGTCTTGTTGTATGCTATCAGAAAAGTTTTTATGTCCTTTGCGCTGCCATTGTCTCTAACATAAGGATAAATCTTTTAGGATAGGACAGTAAAAAAATAACAGTTGTCCTTTGGACATCAAAGTTTAATCAATAAGATTTAATCCTTACTCATCTGGGACGTATGATTGAGACAGTATCTGTTCCCTGTAATGGCACAAATGATCAGTTTTATTTAAATATTAAAACACTTCTATTTTTACAAAAGAATGACTTTAAAACAGTTGCACATTTTTATAGTCACTCCCTTGTGAGATTTGCCCGTGTTCCAGTACGGAGGGATTTGCAGAGGCCAAGTGCTAATGCATGGCAAGCCTGTAACAGAGCCCTTGTTTATTTTTTGTGTGGAAATGGAGCACTGTCAAGGACCCTTTTGTCTATTCTATTATTGGGGAGAGGTCACATGGTGAACATATGAAATTTATATGTCTGCTCTTCTTTAATGAAATACTAGTTGTCTTTTTGAAACTCTCTGAGCTATAGTAAACCCAGAATCTAGAAGGCAACATGACATATTGCACCTTCCCGTTTCATGCCTCCATTACACCCGGTGTCGTGCATAAGAATGAGAAGTGCTCTCTCAGATGCTGACTCCGCTCTTTCAGTGGATGCATAATTCTAGATATTTGTTGTGGGAAGCAACTATGCCCTGAATACACGGGTGCAGCGTGACAGGAAACCCCATTCTCTTCCTCTCCCATATGCAGAACAAGAACTCGATGGATGCTGGATAAATCTGTTTTCAGAAAACATGATTTATGGATAAAACTATTTTAAATAAACATGGTTTGTGAGTTAGCACTTGGTTTAGTTCTTGTAGCATGATCCATGGGAATGTTTCTTTGGAATCTCAACCAGCACTTGATTTATGCTATTTGCTACCAATTCGAGAGGGAGCATGTCATGAAGTTTACTGTTGCACAGCAAAGAAGAACCATAGCTCAAAGGTCCCTGAAGTTACAAGGCCAGCATGCGTGCCACAGTTTTCTATACACAATCAGTCTTTAATGCAGACTTTCATGAACTTTTAGATGGATAAAGTTGCACTGAAAGTACTGGTTTCCCAGCACAAAGAAAAAGCTTTTATTTAACATGGGAGTATTGAGAATAGAATATTTATATAAGAAGGTTCCAGACTGCAATCCACAATGGTTACATTTGTTTTAACAAAGAATGTGGTTTGCTAACTGAGCTTTAACCTGGTTAGTCTACGTACAATCTGAGTTGGAAAGATTATTAAATTTTTTCCTAAAACTGGTTGGTTTAGGTTTTTTTATTGAGAGTAATGTGCTTGTCTTTCCTGGCAGAAGGATGGCAGAAAATAAATAAACTACTCAGCAGAAGTATCAGCATCGATGTAGGGACCTCAGATGAGTAGGTCCAGGCATGCTGTAGCTGAGTCTAATGACTTATCTCTGACAAGGCAGTCAAACAGCATATGCAGATGTGTTCTGCCTGGCTTGACTTTGAGCGCAATCATTCTTTCCTTTGAAAATCTCATCCTAAAAGAATAGTGGGAGTCTGGGGAGGAACGGAAGAAACTTTTCACTCTTTCAAATTGTGTGAGATCAAGAGAGGATTGAGGTATCTGAAGATGTTTGGAACACTTCTAGATTGATTTTTTTCCAGCAAATCCAAGATACGTTTATCTCCTGAGTCGATACATCCTGCTATTCATATTGAGTTCAAATCGAAGAAATATTTATTGCTAGAACTAGAATCTTGCAGAAGGGTTTACTTGTTATTTTAAGTAGAGTTTCAAAACTCTGCTTAAGGAAGCAGCACCAAGTAATCAAGAAAGTTCCGCACAACTGGATAGCCATAATTCCTTGCATAAATATGTGATTGTACTGTACATTGTACATTGTACTGTACTAATGCATTTTTTTTCTTTTATCCAGGAGTCAAACTACTTGGAATAAAGGAGGAGAAAGGTAAGAATAATGAATCTGTTTGTTCTTTTTAGTACCAATGCTGGTGTTAATTTAGCTTCATATTTGACATTTCATTATGAAAGCTTATGTGATTTAATTCTCAAGTAATATGAGAGGGGATCTTAAATGCTTTCCAACTCTGTGTTTGGGGCCATGCAATGGCGCATACCTATTCTGAAACACGTTCTTTCATAAAGAACTGCAGAACATGTATTTCAAGTCAGAGGAAGTGCTGATGGCATGGAGGGCATCTGCTGGGGGTACCTTGATATTTAGGCTAAAACCTCAGTACAGCCACATTCTCTGCATCGTGGACTGTGAGTGGATAAACCTGGGAAGCTGAGGAATGTGGCTGGAAGTGCAGGAGGCGACTCTGCAAACTTTCAGTGGTCTTAAGTGAAAGAGGATGACTTTGTCGTGGGCTGCGTTCTTCCTGCTATTTCCCATGAGCAAAAAGGGAGACTATTCGTATCAGTGGAGGCTGTCGGTAAAACACCACTACTGAATCAGAGAAATCAGGCCCTCTGTTTTCAAATGACCTTTTCATAAGGCTCACTGCACCTACATTCTTTTCTGAAAGGGTTTCCCTACCCTAATTCCCAGTTCCAATATAAAGATTTGTGCAGAGCCTTTACTTCTAGGCTTGGAGACTTTTGAAGCAAGTTCAGGCACTGACACACATTATTCTTGCCTTAGAAGATGGCTTTGACATAACTCTTTTTTTTTGAGAGCTAGGATTTTATAAAGAGAAATTAAAAAAAATCAAACTTAAAAAAGCCCCTTGCTTTCAACCTTTCTCCCACAAACACAGATATTCTTCTGCGACTTTCTTCCTCATTTTCTGCTCCAACAGTTATTTTAGCATTTTTGCAGCAGGGTTGTATTCTGAAGACAGTATCTAAATAATATTGTTGGCCTCCTATGAGTCGTCTTTTCAATTTTATGAGAGTAAAATTGTTATTAAAAATTAACTCAAATTCACTAAAGAAATGACGAGTAGGTAAAGGCAGTTCCTGACAGGGGAAGAAATGGTCATCTTTTGCAGCCCACAATGCTATTAGGTTTTGTAAACTGTGGGCAGCTGAAGGAGTTCAACGCATTGGATTCTTTGTTGTTTTTCACAATATCTACAATACCAGTAATATATTTGCATATGAACTGTACAAGAATTACGGATGGGTGTACTTTTTTAAGCCTTGTTTTACTGTTGTTTTGAAAACACATTTCAGCTTGCTACATTAATATATTGTTCAAAGAGTTATTAATATGTCTGCAGATAATTAGGACATTTTGTGAATTAAATTTACAAAAAGATAGAAATCCCTTCATGAAGGCTTTACATAATTAAAAGCTAAAACCTGTCGGAAGAAAAGGGAGACTTTATTTTCCAGTGGACTTAATCCTAGAGAAGTTGACTTTGATTTTTGTTTTTGCTGCAAAAGATAATTTCTAATTCTGTTTTCTCCCTCTTGTTACAGGGTATTGGAGAAATATTCACTTTTATCTGGCCTAGGCCAAATGACCTTGTAAAAGCTCCAAGAAAGCGCGCTTTTATCATTGTGATTTTTTTTCTTACCCTGACTTCAGCTTCACACCCACTTCATGAGCAATCTGCAGAGACTGGTTTCTAGCTGTCATTATTCACGCATATTTGAAGCAGCTGATTATGAAAGTCCTGTTTAATTTTTAATAAGAGAATGTGTCATTTTTTTCTATAAGTTGTTTTGCCTCTTGCAGAATGTAATTATCCCAGTCTTTGGGATCTCAGAAAAAGGAGACTTTAGTGGCTGCAGAAGCTGCAGTAATATTTGTGTTTACTTGCTGCTCTATACCCAGCCAAAAATGTCTCAGAGACTTGAACTAAAGAAGCAGGTAGAGGGTTTTCTTTTGGGATGGGAAGGAGAAGCGTTGCTGGTTTTGTTTTGTTTTGTTTTGTTTTGGTGGGGATTTTGTAGAATTGTTTCACTGTTGTATTCAACAGCAGACACTCAAGAAGAAACAGATGTGTGTATTGTAGACAGGATCTTTTAAATATGTTCTTAGAAAAATACAATCCGTGAAAGAAATAAAACTTGAAATAACACTGAAATTTATTCAATCTCTCCCACATCTTTTGTGGTATGATATACCAGTTTTTCACTTTGCCTGTTTTACCTTGGTAACTTCTGTTACGTGAGTGGGGATAACTCCTGCAAGGTTAGCTTTAGTTTCTTGCTTTTCTTTGTCGCTCTAGTCTAATGGAATTTAATTTATATCTCTCTGTTTCTGCAGATGACAACATTTTAATGCTTTCCAAAAGTCAGATGCATGACCAAGATATTTCTAAGGGAAAAGAAGGGTCCACAGTACATGTTAGATAAACCATGCAAACAAGAAAAAGTATCTGAGACATTTACAAGAACATCTTAGGCAAAGTTAAAGGTTTCCTGAGCAGTTTTTTTCAGTGTGCAGGCACGCCACGGTATTTTTGCATCACCCTTGCAATATGGAAACTTCATAATGGATCACCTGAAGTTTTCTTCTGAGCTGTGGATGTTGCTATGTTTGCTTTCCCCTCTGGGACTCTCTGCAGTTGCCCTTGGCTCTCTTTGCCTCAAAGAATTACTCAAATCTCTCACACCACTAGTTAGCTGATGTTAATAGCAAATGCCGGAGATCTTGGTAATGCTCTGTGGTTTAGCCTTTTTTTAAGTATCTGACACTGGGAGAATTCCTTGGGAAGAATTTGCATACCTACACAATGGCACTGTATTGCAAGTGGTACTTGACTGCGCTATCAGACTGCTGCTTGGGAAGTTAAATTCACATCTCCCTCGAAGAACTCCCTCACCCAGCCTCCTTTAGTAGATACCAGGGCTGGGGCTAAATGTCTGCAGAGTGGGATATATGTACATGCATGCACGTATATTTTAAAGGAAATGTCTTTGCTTTAATCAGATCCTTGTATTGTACTCTAATCAGACTAAGACTTGTAGGTGGTCTTTTTGAAGTAGTGAACCTGTAGCCTCTCTGCACTTGACGTACGATACCCCTAGACCCCGCTGACAAAGGCTGAGTGGGAGGGGAAGTCACCATGGTCACTGACAAGTTAAAATTCAGTGTGATCGTGTTGCTGTGTTTCTATATCCAAAGAAAAAGACGACCTTTTTATTAACCTGCTACTTTCACATTCAGGAACAGTGATGGCAATTTACCTTGAGTAACCTCTTCCATTAAGCTTGTCTACTTTCTTTTGGCTGTCTTCAAAGATGAAACTTGATCACAATCTTCAAAGTCCTTCCCCTTATCCAGTATTTCAATCTCTTATTTGAAATGCTGTCTACAAACTATTTCAGACATTAACTTCAGCCCTTTTTAATGGTAAAGTATCTGAATTTTTCCTCTCCTATCTTTCTGAACAGAACAAATAAATCTATATGAACAGTGGCCCAGGGAGTGTCTCTGAGAACCATGGCCTGCAACGGAGATGATAAGAAGTTACATGCATCCACAAACTGGTGTTAGCAGGATGTCTGGAAAATGCTGTTCTTATCCTGTTGGAAAGCTTCCAGAATCTCAGAATTACCACCTCCCCACACACACATCCTGCCAAAACTTTAAGCTCGAAAGCAAAGGGATGTCATGACATCTCCTTAAAGGGGTTATAATGAAATGAACTGGCGATAGACTGGGAAAATGGCTTCATGTCTGTCAAGAGTTAGGAACTGATAGTTGGGTGTGTTTGCTATCTACCTGTTAGAGTAAACCTTTGACAAAGGTTTTCAAATACAAATAGGTTCCTCTAGTTATAACTTACACCAACCGAATTAATTATCTATTATGTGGTGGCGTAAAACCAGATGTTATTACTATGTAACAGTAATTGGAGGTTCGGGTTTTTGTTTTGAAAATTGTTATTGTCTCAATATAATCTGCACTGATGATCTCCTTGCTATTTCAGAAACAAACCTTCCAACAGGGAGTGGTATAGGGCTGGAAGTTACAAGAGGAAACCTCCTTGTTTTTTCATTGCTGAGACAAATTCATTTTAACAAACTGACTAAACCATTATGATCAGCTATTCTGAATTCTGATACAACTTGACAGCAAGATTCCTATGTTTAGATTTTATGGTCTGCCTAGATCAGAAACTACCTTCCTATGAAGAAATGCAATGTTCGTTTAAGGACTTACAAGGTTGATTCTCCATTATATACCTAAAAGTTGTTCCAGTGGTTTAATTATCCCTGCTTTTAAAAATATCTGCCTGACTCCTAGTTCAAACTTGCCAAGTTTCAGATATCTGTTATTAAATTTTCTTAACCACTTGCCTGGTAAATTAAAGGGTTTTCTGCTCTTGGGACTCTTACTTTTTTCAGTGTGCATATTTGGACAGCTTCATTCAATTTGCAGTCCTTGTTCAGCTTTTATTCTTAAAAATATACCAGATTTACAGAAAGCCTTAGATGCAATAGGATTCAGTATAAGTGTTCTTAGTATAACTGTTCAGTATAAGTCTTCTTTTTGGTATGTGCCCCACTACCCAGACACTGAGGCAAAATATTATTAGCTACTAGAAGGGGAGCTAATCCATAGCTTACATTTTATGGTACTCATCCATGTTCAGTTCACACCTCTGCTTCAAGAAATCCAAATCCCTGTCTCTTGTCTTGGAGAATATCTTAACCACCAGGCTCTTTAGAGTAGTTCTCAGCACCCAGGCTGTGATGGTTCTTCTGCTTTATGCAAAAGAATAGAAATTCATGTGAAGTGAGAAGGCACATGGCTTTATCTAGCCCAAGAGCTGGATGTTCCTGCTGTGGCCCATGCCATGACTCTGCTCCCCATTGTAGTCTTCCCTAAGGGCTCCCTCACATAGTGCACTCACTCCTTTACACTTCCAGATACTTGTTTTCTGTAGTCCTGCTCCTGGAGTACAGACTCTTTGGCAGAAATCCCTTTCGCTCCCTCTGTTAAGCATTCCTCCTCCTTTCCCTTCAGTAGTGCCCCCTTTCTTGTTAAATCCCTCTACTTCACCAGCTGAATTGAATCAGGTGCCTGTAATCCATGGATTCTTCTTCGGCACTCTTGACTCCTTCATCAACAGACCCTTTCTCTGCTATATCTTATTGAAGAACAAATGGACAAAATACTATTGCTATTTGCTGCTTCAACTTAACTTTTTTCTTTTGCAACCATTTCTCTCTCCTTTCTGAGAGGCAGATATGTTTTCCTGACTCCTCTCTATGTCCCCTACTTATCCCATCCTTTCCCATCTTGGTATGGGGCTGCATTAGGAAGAGCATTGCCAATGGGTCAAGGGAGGTGATCCTTCCCCTCTGCTCAGCACTGGTGAGACAAATCTGGATTGCTGGGGCCAGTGCTGGGCTCCCCAGTACAAGAAAGTCATGGACATGCTGGAGGGAGTCCAGCAAAGGGCCAAGAAGATGATGAAGGTACTGGATCATCTTTCATATGAGGACAGACCGAGAGAGCTGGGACTGTTCAGCCTGGAGAATATAAAGCTCAGAGGGATCTTATCCAAGTGGGGAGGTAAAGAAGATGGAGCCAGGCTCTTCTTGGTGCCCAGTGACAGGACAAGAGGCAATGGGCACAAGTTAAAATACAGAAAATTCTGTCTAAAGACACAACCCCCCCTTTTTTTTTACTGTGAGGGTTATCAGGCACTGTCACAGGTTGCCTGGAGAGGCTGCTGAGTCCCCATCCTTGGAGATATTCAAAACCAAACTGGACAGTCCCAAGCAACCTGCTCTAGGTGACCCTGCTCTGAGCAGGGAGATGGGACTAGATGACCTCCAGAGGTGCCTCTGAACATTACCTGTCCTGTGGTGATCTCCTAATCTGTCCGTAGCTATTTTCATCTTCTGCTACCACTCATTTCTTTCCTTAGCCCACATTTTCCACTTCCAGCTCACAATCCAAGAGAGTTGTTTCATCCTGCAGATATAAACCAAGATTTTTGTGCCCCAATTAATTTTAACTGCTCCCAATTTTCTTTTTTTTTTTTTAATTTTGTAGTTTGTTTACAGTAATTCTACACTTTTTAGATTAATTTTTTAAGAAGTGGTTTAAATCAATATCTCAAATTATTTATTTTTGTCTAAATCTTGGAGTCGACCCTTTGTCTTCACCCTCCTTTCTTGTTAGCAACAGCCAGTCCTGCTCCACCCGAGCTCTGCCCACGGTGGCTCTCCTCCAGCTCTGCGCTTGCTCCCTCGGGCAGCTCTGGGTAGCTCTGCAGAACCCCAGATGCCAGCTTCAGTGCATCTGAGGTCTGAACTGCTCACTTCCCTCCCTCGCCTGTGGAGGAGGAACCTGTAAGTGTGTCATGTTATCTGGAATAAACGCTTTCTGTTGTCCTGGCCTTAAAGGAGTCACCTCAGTCCCAGCAATCATGGGCAGGCACTCAGCAGATGCTGACACTGTTAGTAGAGGGGGAGCATTCACTGTGACTGGGGCTGGGTAGAAATGCAAGCTTGAAGATGAGAGAAAATTCACTTGAGCTCCTTTGGTCTCTCATTAAAGGCTTTCCAAATTTCAAACCATTCTAGGGATCTCATCTGAACTCTCTCCGGTCTGCTCTCATTAAAAAAGGGTGGGGTTTTTTTCTTGCCAACATTAATTAATTTTTTATTTCACTTACAGCCCACATTCCTGTTCCTAGCTGTTTGATCTTTGCACCTAGCTCTTTAATTAAAAGAAGGCAAGCCCAGATTTTCCTGCTGTCTGGACCTCTCTCTAGAAGCTATCTTTATCTCTCATTCAGTTAGTGCCAACCACAGCCTTTACCACCAATTTCTCTTGCCTTCCCTCCCAACCCATGAACTCCCCTGAACTACATTTGGATAAGAAAACCCCACCAGAAATGTTATTTTTGAAAGTTCATTCTCATTCAGTATTTTCTTTTAAAATCTCTCTAGTAAATTTTTAATTTGCTTACCTAGACTTTGAAGGTTAAATACTTGGGTTTTTTTAATGAGAAAGTCATATGGTCTTATATAACTCTGCTGTTTTAATAAATGCACATTTTTTCAGACTAGTAATCCCACCAAAAATGCAACTTATTTATCTTTAAAGTTTTATCTTTCATTAAACCATGTTGTCTGGTATTAATTATGTTGTTCACCCTTAATTCTTTATTGACACATCCTGTTTTGCCTTCCTGAGATTTTGCCCTGGGTAAGCATTAAATTGACAGACATTTAGTTACATTTTCAGCACATTATCCTTTGGAAATATTGAAAAATTTGTTTCCTGTCTTCTCTGTTCAATCTTCTGGACAGTCACCATATCTCAGAGGGCTTACCCAGTATCCTACTTTGAAAAGAGCGGTTTAACAATCTCATCAGTCAATACGTCTACAGCCAATGGTCCAAGTTTTCTGCTTTGTTGATATTTAGTAACCCACTGCTTTACTAAAGGAATAAAAAATATGTATTTCCCTATTCTAAACTGGAAATAGCCATCTATCTGTTTCCCAAAAATAAATAAGGACTTATTTTATTACCAGAAGTGAGGATTTTGTACTTTGGCCTCCTCTTTGGCACAGTGTTTATTATTGAGCTAATCTGTGGGGGTGGCAGAGTTTCTTTGCTGGTGCTCCTTGTTTTAGATACTTTGGTCTCTGCCTGAAGTGGGGTGTTTCCCTGGAGGTAGGCACATAGTAGCAGTAGCCCCCAAAATGACCCTGGCCCCTTAACAGGAGACATACTCCTTTGCCAGCAATTCCCAAACTCCTCTTGGGTTACAGATGTTCCCAGAGGCTCTGTTTTCATAAGCCATGGTACATGACTGGTGACCGCTGGAGAAGCAGGGTATCTCATTTTTGTAAAATTTGGTTCTCCTAGCAGATAAGATTTAGTAGCCACCCTCCTTATTTACTCCAGCGAGGAAAAGGTTAAGTCTTGGATTACAAGGGGAAAACAAAGTTAGAAAAAGAGGAAAATAACAAATGCAGTCTTGGTGTATCCCTGATACCGAAGCTCTCATCTAACTGTCACTTCAAAGCTTTGAGTAATACTGTGGCCTAGCAGCCAAGAGGAAAACAGCCAGGTCTACTCTTCATTACCGTCCCCTCAGCTACAGCCAAAAGTTTTCTGGTTTGTTCAATTGCATTTGTTCAATGCAAAACCAGCAGAAAGCATTTCTCACCTTGAGAATCTACAATTTCCTCCTTAATGTAGAGTACCCTATGCTATTTCAATTTTTCTCTGCTTTTGTGGAGATACTCTATTGCTATTGACTCTCTTTTTTTTTAAAAAAAAAAAAGGTTCAAAAGGCTTGTTGGAATGCTTGTATCTTGATTTGTATTTGTTTTGTGGATCTACACAACTGAATTGCTTCCTCCTTCTTCATGGAGAGTCTGGGAAGTAGATGTTGTGCTGTTGTAGCACATCTTCAAGGTCAGCAATTGTTAGGACAGCAAAGCAGAGACTAGAGCCTTCAATCCTAGAAATTGCTCTACTTCTCTTTATTCACGTACCTGATCCAACCCCATTTAAATAAATCAAAAAGACTTGCTACAATGAACTAATCTGGACCTTTTACTGGATGTTAAGGTAAGTGGATGTAATACAAAGCTGTAATACATGAGGAAGCTTCCCAGGTAAATTTCACCTATTTTGCCCAATTTCTTTTTAACCTGAATAAAATGGCAAAACAAACAAACAAACAAACAAACAAACAAACAAAAAACAACCAAAAACCCCAAACCCAAACCACAAAACCAAACCAAACCAAAATAAAACAAACTCTCTTTTTTTTTTTCATTTCCTCTGGAAAGAAGAAATGGTTGAATTTGGTAGGCTGGAAATTTTTTTGGATTAGCCTTTATGTAAAATAAATGACTTTTCGGAAGTTCTGCAGTACCTTGTCACACTGGATCAATTCTGATGAATTCTCTGTTCTCTTGAACTTTTATGTTTCTATATGTGAGATCAAAACTCGAAGTGCCAATTACTTTACTCTTTAAATCAATGTCTCTCTTGGCTGTCCTTCAAAAAAAGACTGTATGAAATAGTGATTTATTCTGCTTTCTCCATTTAGTCTGGGAAAATGCGTTGCTTGCTCTTTGTACCCTGGCAATTGTCTCCAGCGGAAGGCAATGGGAAATACTGGAATTGAAATAGGTTAAACTGGTAGGAAAGAAACCCAGCCATAAAGATAAAATAATTTAATAAACAGATTCTATGTAATTATTGCCTTACAAGTTGCAGCTCCTTTTGACTTCAAGTGGGATAGGCAGCACTTGGGTTACCTGCAGGTTAGCTGTCTGGTGTCACAAAATGGACATGCAAAACGGACAGCTTTAAAGACTTGGGAGTGAGTATGTGGGCTCATGAACAAGTACTGAAAACAAATGCTTCATAGAGGATATCTTTCTTACTGGTTCTATTTTCAGTTTAACATAGGTAACGGTAATCTTTATAGCGGTCTTCTAATGTTGTGAGGCAGAATAAACTGAAAAGGTAGGTGGAATACAAATATGGAGGTGGTACAAATAGACCACATACTAGGTTTGTAGTTTGTGTGTGAAGAGGAGAAGCAAACACAAATTGATCCTGCAGGAGCAATTTATTTTCTGTTCCAAGGAGTGTCTTTATTAAGGGAAGGATTCGGTTTTCTAACTGTCTGGAGAGCAGATCTGTGGAGCCATCTGGCAGGGGTTCTTTGACAACTAAGATGAATCAGCCTCTGAGGATGTCTGTCTGTCTTTGCTGTCTATGGAGAGAACACAAATCATCACCACAGATTATGTTCCTAATTTGTGGGTGACGTGAATCCCAACTATAACAGCGTAAGCACCAAGAAAAGTGATTTACTTGCAGCATATTCCATAGTTGCAACTAGATGGGTAGTCCTGGGGCCTTTTTAAAAAATTGCTTTCACAAATAAACACAAGGGTTTTCCATGAGGTTACAGCACTCCACACTTCAGTCTGTCAGTTATCACAAATTGGTCTTTAAGGCAAATATAGGGATCACAGTTCAAAATGGAGGCCTTGGTACTCATTGATATCTCTTAGCTGAAATTATATGTTGATATTTGTGGCTGCAGAAGCTTAAGGGTTGTTGAAGGGTCAACTGAGATTAGAAGCCCATTGTGTGAGCACACAGTGCTGTGCGTTGCTGTTCACTGAGAGTCCCTGACCCAAAAAGGCTTTGTTTAAACAGACAAGGCAAAGGGTAGGGAGAAAAAGAGATATAATAGATGAACAGAATGATGACTGGCAAGCAACAAATTAATTCTCAGATACATTTTTAAATTATTTAATTCTTCAGGAGTTCATTAGAGAGGATTAGCTAAACAAAGGAAATAAGGGAAGGTGAAGGGGAACCTGTGGTGGAAGGAGGGTGATTAGTGAGGGGCAGAAGAGAGCAGGGGAAAGGCAGGAGCATGTAGCTGAAGTGAAGAGGTTGTGAAGACAGTATGTAAACAGCCAGCCAGCTTAAAAGCTTTTGTGGTCCCAGGAAGGTGGCATCTCCCTACAATTGCCCTCCATTGAGTCCACAGGGCTTGAGGGGCAGAAAGAAGTTACTCTGGGGACAAAATGCATAGACAGAAATGGCTCAGGGCATCATGGTTGTGCTAGAGGTGGAGAGGCACCACTCAATAGCTCTGGAGTGGGATTGCCAGGAGGAAGCTCTGACTGTGGCATCTAAGTGGCATCTTTCTATTTCTTCCCTTTTTATGGCCTGCAGAGATGCCTCTGCAATTGATGGGCTTTCATTCACATCCCAACTAGGAGGCACCTAGGCAGGGTCAGGCCTTGAGAAGATGATGTGCTATGACTTTACTGTTGCTAAAAAACCTTTTCATCCCTGAGCCACCTTGCTTCACTCTAGGCAAGTTTGTCAGGCATCTGTTTGAAGGGGACGACAACACCCATAAATACCTAGTAACGGTACTGAGGTTTATGTCACTTGATACACTATTTCATCCTAAAGTCAATATAGACCACACAGGCCTCTAAGATACCTTGAATCTGACAGCATTTTAAATAAATATGTATGGTCAGATCATAAAGAGGGGTAAATCAGCATAGCCTCGGTGGAATTGGGTCCTTTATACTGCACATGAATTACATATCTCGGTGCAAGCAATCCTGAGCAGCTGAGTCTCATGCATTGTGAAGGAGCCACACAGCTGACTCTGGGCAGGCTGGGGGGATTTGCAGACACCCCCTATGGCAGATTGGGCTGACAACAGACTTAATCCTGGAAATCGTTTCAGCAAGCTGCAGCCTATTGCTACCGCTCCTCCTTGCACCTCCTAAACACACCAACTGTGCATCCGCTGCGGGTGCCAAAGCAGTGCGGTCGTGCACACCAGTAAAGGAGATATTGGAGATGCCCAGGGGGGTCAGCGATATGCCAAGCCACTGCCTGATCTCAGTTACAGCTAAAGCCCACAGATGAAGGCAGAACCAACTCACTGTGTTTAATTGCAAAAGGACATTAACTGCAGAGCTGTGAGGCCAAATATTTGGCTGTTATGTTCAACCCTTCCACATGTCAGGGAAAAAGGCCAGTAGTATTATGTGCTAATAGCTTCCAGTAGTGACTAGTTAGTCTTTTGCTTGGACGCTTCCTTGCTAATGGATCTGTGAAGTGTTTTCCTACTATAATAAGGTACAGTTAGCCTGTCAAAGGTGGTCCTCTGTGCCAAAGCCTGTTCAAACAGGTTCTACAAATATTTTGTTCAACGATTTCCCCAAGCTCCCAGCAAACGGTTAATCATTCATTCACCAAAGGTTGCATTCCTCAAGTGTTA
Organism: Aptenodytes patagonicus; assembly: GCF_965638725.1. Lineage (NCBI taxonomy): Eukaryota > Metazoa > Chordata > Aves > Sphenisciformes > Spheniscidae > Aptenodytes > Aptenodytes patagonicus. The sequence continues at coordinate 193,610,110 of NC_134949.1, read as the reverse complement.
AGGGGCCAGTAAAAGTCTACCATAATCTTTTATAACGAGCTTCTGTACTGAGTATCCAGCAGTCTCACTTTCTCTGTTACCTGGCCTTGCATGTCTATGGATCAGACCCAGCCTGTTCTGGGGTGCCCATGTCTGTCGCTAGGAATAGATCGTGTTGGAATTTATTAATCCACTTTGCTCAGCTCTGCCACCCTGGTCAGCACTGCAGCATTAGTTGTGTTCATTCAGCTCTTCCACTTCTTACTGAGTGATGATTACATCTGAGCAGTGGGGACTGGTGAGTCATCAAAGGGTATAAATTCCAGGCTCTGTTTAAATGTTAAAAAGGAGGTAAATGCGTGATATATGAACTGCTAAAATCTTCTACAGTTGGGAAAGCAGTGTGCTATAAACAGGATTTATTTTCAATATATTAAAAATTTCTTGAGTATTCCGCTGATAAATATCAGAAGGGGCTGTATTCTTATTGTGCCGTAATTAAAACGAATGTTTCAAAAATGCCTGCCCCTGGGCTGACAATAATGACAGTGGAAACAGGTGAGGAAAATAAAAGTTAATGAAACTGGACCAGAGTTAAGAGATGTCACAAAACTGACTTTATGCCATATGTGCACAAGTTCCATTTAGAAATATTTAATAGTAAGCGTATAACTATTATTACACTCATAAATTAATCTTTGCTGACAGTGAATGGTTCATTATTGGTTACTCAGAGTCAGAGTTTAACACCAAGCATACAGCTTGCCAAAACCTTTCAGCTCAGGGACAACAATATTCAAAAGATGACAGTGACAAATATCCCACACATTTAATCCAAAAGTTCTTTGGTTGCATCTCTGTGATCTTTCGAGGGGCAGCTCCAGACAGCTTTCCGGTGGAAGCAGGAAAGCAGGCCTGGGTGCCCCACAGGGCTCCCCCCATAGCGCAGGGGAGGCTGTGCAATCAAGTGTGCCTATGGCATTGGCATTAAGTCTGTTGCCAGCCAGCTCAGCCATCGGGGTGGCTGGAAGGCATCCATATGTCTGGGAACCGTGCAAGTCAGGGAGCACCGTATGTTCCTGCCTGCTCTTTAAAAAAGCAAAGAAGAAAAAACAACAACAAAAAAAGTGTTGATTCACTCTTTGGGCAGGGATTAGCTTTTAGTATTAATTCTTAGTTTGATCACTAGCAGAAGAAAAGGGCGTAGTTGTCTTCGTTGTATAGCTCTGCAAAAATGCAAGAATGCAGCAGAATAAAGACTGCTTAACCTATGCTGGCACAAGGAGCAATTCTGTCTTAAAACTGTGAAAGAGAGACACTGGATGTATGACCAAGGAAACCAAGAGAACATTTTTGTCTTGGAATAAAACAGCCAGCTGGGAACAATACCAGAAGAGACATAAAAAACAGTTAAAAAAAAAACAAACAACCAAGCTAAAAACTCATTTGATTAGTTACATAATTAGGGTGTAAAACCACCTGAAATAATGAAATAATCAGATTCTGATGTTCTATGGTCTAAACAAAATGCTTATGAGAAACAAATGCACTTCCAACCTAATAATAGCATGAGAAGGAGATCAGGAAGCAGTGCATGGAATTTATCAAGGAAGTCCTGAAATGAAACAAAGAACTGAAAGTCATAAGAAGGTAAAGGAAAGAGAAAGGAGCCAATGTGAACAGCTAGATAGAGATGGAAATTAAGTGCTAGTCAAGCCCTTAATAGCAAGATCTATGAGCAGGATTGAGGTGTAATGTATGGCTCAGAGCTATTGCAAGTCTTTCTTCCACATCCCTGGGTGATAAAACTTCATTCCGAGGCCCATCTTTGGAAGAAATCTTGTAAAAACGATTGCACTAAAAAGAAGTTGGTCAAAAAGCCTATATACTTTCACAAGGCGTTTATCCATCTTGTTTTACTGACCCATAGCACCAACTAGCAAAAGTGCAGTTGTTTGCTAAGTGCTGTGATATGGTTTTAAAATGCTATAGAAAGCTTTACAAACTCTACTGATTTCTGTATGACTTACAGGAGGACAAAAGTCAAAGAATAAAGGAAGAAGGAAATACCTGGAAGAGATAGAACCAGCATTTATACTGGTAGCAAAGGACTGATACCCAAGTACAGTATGGAAAGTATATCACTAAGCTGGGACAATGAAGCAGAGGGATTTTTCTCTATGGAGAAAACTTAAATGTCCTCATCCACTTTTACTAGTGTGTCAATCCATATACCAACTGTATTGCAGAATGATAGGGAACAAGCTACAGGACTTACTCATTTTAATGAATTGTGATGACATCCACAAATCCCAGTCTGATGACATGAATTATCCATAACAGAAATACATGCATAAGAAGAAGGGGATGGAGTTGCTTTGATATTGCCAAGTAAAGCAGCAGTGCAGGCGAAAGTGAGAACTGTAAGGCATGAAATAGATAATATACCGCCAGGAAAACAAATGACAAATGCCTTATCCTTACCATGAAAGAGAAAAAGGTAAAAGAAAAGAACTCACTGATTTGACGTGACTCCAGTAAGGTGAAACTCAGCTTAAGACAATGATACTAGGCAGCAGACCTGGATACGCTTTTTCTATAACGAACCTGGGGAGCAGAGCTCTTAACTGATAATTGCTTATTGCATACATACGATTCTGATTGTGGACAGTATTTTTATCTCAGCTAAATTATTCCATGGAAACAGCAAACTGTCCCCCTGACCTGTCACTTGAAGAACTTTTCATCATTGTGGGCATTAACTCAGCTTTACATGTCAACTGCTGGACAGTGAAAGCAGGCTGACTTGGACCCCTTGAAAATTGTGAGACCTTGATACTCCTCTGTGGGTTGTGGGTCAATGGAGCATGATGAAACTGCATCAGAAATCAGTGGGCAGCATCTAGGAGTCCAAATGCTCCTAGTCCTATCAGGTTCTCTGCTTTGTTTTTAGTGAGACCAAGCTGATGACTCTAAATTGATATCTGTAAAGGTCAGATCAGACCGCAGGAAACCTGCCTTTGTGAAAACCAAGAATCCTCCCTGGGACTGGTAACGGAATTGCTGGAAAAAAATTTCATACAGTAGGTAATAATAACGAAGACCAGCAAGGATATTGCTTGAGAAATTCTGTGCATTCAAATATGTACTTTTGTTAGGTTGGCTGGGATACAATGGCTATCTCGTATTAGCAAGGGGTTTTGTTCAATAGGATCAGATTTGTATAGCAAAACTGTTATTGCTGAGGAACCCAGGCCCACAATATCCTTATTTTCAGTGCTTTGACTATGGACTAACTCTGCAGATCGAAGGCCCGTGTCCTGGTTTCGGCAGGGATAGAGTTAATTTCCTTCCTAGTAGCTGGTACAGTGCTGTGGTTTGGATTTAGGGTGAGAACAATGTTGATAACACACCGATGTTTTAGTTGTTGCTAAGCACTGCTTACACTAGTCAAGGACTTCTCAGCTTCCCATGCTCTACCGACTGAGAAGGCTGGAGGTGCACAAGAAGCTGGGAGGGGGCACAGCCAGGACAGCTGACCCAAACTGGCCCAAGGGACATTCCATACCATGTGACGTCATGCTCAGTATATAAAGCTGGGGGAAGAAGAAGGAAGGGGGGGACGTTTGGAGTGATGGCGTTTGTCTTCCCAAGTAACCGTTACGCATGATGGAGCCCTGCTTTCCTGGAGATGGCTGAACACCTGCCTGCCGATGGAAAGGAGTGAATGAATTCCTTGTTTTGCTTTGCTTGTGTGCGCGGCTTTTGCTTTACCTATTAAACTGTCTTCATCTCAACCCACGAGTTTTTCTCACTTTTACCCTTCCGATTTTCTCCCCCATCCCACCGGGGGGGAGTGAGCGAGCTGCTGCGTGGTGCTCAGTTGCTGACTGAGGTTAAACCACGACAGTCCGTTAGTGCTTGGAGCGTGTTGGAGGCGCCACAGGAGTCCTTCCTATACTTTAGTTTTGTCTGGAAAGAATGTGATCCAAGACTATTCTGAAATGTGAGCCCAAGTGTGGTGACTGGCACACTGAGGAGATTTGCTTCAAACATACACTGCTGATCTGAATTAAAATACTATAGACACACCCAAAATTTCAGTTCCATTGAAAATCTCAAGACCTTGAAGAAAATGTTCATGCAGAGTCAGAATGAAGAGCCAAAGCATTTCCTTCCCTTTCCCCTTTCGACAGTATTTTATTTCAGAAACACTGAGAACAATTTGTTCTTATAATGATGAATGAGCTCCCTGGAGCTCTATGGGAGCAGAAAAGCAAGGCTTGTCTACCTACAGTGCACAGAGGACTCCTTAGTTTGGGAACTCTTAAGGCAGCTTGCCTGGGAATGTGGTCAAGACGTCAGACAAGTCTCAGGTATAAGTTTCATCACACGCAATAAGTCCTCACTGTGTCCTTCTGAGTTTATTGAATCAACATTTTTTTGACATATGTTGAAAATTCTCAAATTATTTATTTAAATGCTGCTAAATATAGTGTCATCCCTCTAGAAATAAAAAAGAGAGCCCAAACAGACTAGATAATTGTCTTACAAAGCAATAACTTTGAGAAGACCTTGGATATCTTGTTAGATATCCTTGTTGGATAAACAACTAACCATTATCTCCTGGTGGTTTACTTCTAACTCCTGGGGGGCTGGCTGCTTGTGGGGACACAAATACATTTCGTGCATATAGGTGTAGAAAGGTGGTACTTCCCCTTTCTCTAGAATTGGGAAAAATGTCAGGGGTATCTAGTCTGACCCTGTTGTCACTCCTTTTGAGAAAATGACATTAAAAAAATGTCAAAGTTCAGAGAAAAACCACAATAGATATGAAGTCTGAAAAATGCATTTCAGCATGACAGGCTGAAGGTGTACCATCTTCATTGTTTGTTGAGAAGCTGAGGTGATGACTTGTTCAAATTTAACAAGCTGTACTGAAAGGAGAAAGTATAGGAGAGCCATCTAGTTAAGTGTAGAAAAGAACCAAGGACTGAGCGTTAAGAAAACTGGATAAAATCACACTAGAGACTAACTGTCAAGGCCAAGAAAGGGATATCTGTGGGGAAAAAAATAAGGAGAAAGAGACAGACGCCAAATATTGCAAGAAGTTTTATCCTATTTCCAAGATAAAACCTTTGCGGGAAGATGTGTTTGCAGGAAAGTGACTTCTCGGTGTACTCTTCCTCCAAGGTGCTGGCAGGTTTTAGGCTTTTTGCCTGTAAATCAGTGTCTCGGAGTGAGGCCTATTGGAGTAATGCTGAAGAAGCATTACAGACAAGTCAGTAACATCTCCATCATTCCAAGTCATTAAGCAAAACAAGACGGCCTTCTAAAAAGATGCATTTCTTATTCCCCCAAGGGAGGCAAGTTTAGTCTTAACATTTACAAAAAAAGGTTATGTTAAGAAATTCCTGTATTAGAGCTCTTACATGTGGCAATGCCAACCGCGAGGATTTGGGCTATGACTAATACATTTCCAGTTCTCATTGTGACCATCTACGAGAAATTGTGACCCCACAGGTTGAAAAATGTAGCCCTAGTTCAATTAAAAATGTATGGTATTGCGGGGGGAGGGGGGGAGGGGCAGGCACATTATTCAGTGCAATCCTGTGGTCTTTGCTGGTATATAGGAACTCACATAATTCTGTGCCTCTTAAAATTAGGAATTATTCCAGGAAACTGTATGGAGAACTGAGCCATGTTTGCCACGTTTCTGGAGGAATGTTCATGTGGAAGAGAGAGTCATATGAATTGGAAAAGAGCAGGTGAACTAAACCATAGCTACTCTTTGATCTGTGCTCCTCGCCTTCCTAATCCCTGCCTTCCTCTAACATAACCATGGAAAGGAAATGCTGGGGTGATCCCAAATTCAGGTATTTTAATACATTTCATGGTATTGGTTTATGGATTGGGGATATCTCTCCTTCTCAGCACAATAGAAATAATAAACAACATTAATAAACTCTGCAGACAGTCAGATATTCTACTGTTTTCAGCCTAGCTAAAATATATGGCACTCTTGCACTGGTGCTGTACAAGTAACATTAATGTGTGCAATCTCTAAAAATTCATTAGGGTTTGAGAACCTAAATAATAGAATAATGAATTTTAGAATTATAGAATCGTTTGGGTTGGAAAAGACCTTTAAGATCATCAAGTCCAACTGTTAACCTACCACTGCCAAGTCCACCACTAAACCATGTCCCTAAGCACCACATCTACACGTCTTTTAAATACCTCCAGGGATGGGGACTCAACCACTTCCCTGGGCAGCCTGTTCCAATGCTTGACAACCCTTTCAGTGAAGAAATTTTTCCTCATGTCCAATCTAAACCTCCCCTGGTGCAACTTGAGGCCATTTCCTCTTGTCCTATCGCTTGTTACTTGGGAGAAGAGACTGACACCCACCTCGCTACAACCTCCTTTCGGGTAGCTGTGGAGAGCGATGAGGTCTCCCCTCAGCCTCCTTTTCTCCAGGCTAAACAGACCCAGTTCCCTCAGCCGCTCCTCATAAGACTTGTGCTCCAGACCCCTCACCAGCCTCGTTGCCCTTCTCTGGACACGCTCTAACACCTCGACGTCCTTCTTGTAGTGAGGGGCCCAAAACTGAACACAGCATTCGAGGTGCGGCCTCACCAGTGCTGAGTACAGGGGGATGATCACTTCCCTACTCCTGCTGGCCACACTATTTCTGATACAGGCCAGGATGCCATTGGCCTTCTTGGCCACCTGGGCATGCTGCTGGCTCATATTCAGCCATCTGTCAACCAGCACCCCCAGGTCCTTTTCCGCCAGGCAGCTTTCCAGCCACTCTTCCCCAAGCCTGTAGTGTTGCATGGGGTTGTTGTGACCCAAGTGCAGGACCCGGCACTTGGCCTTGTTGAACCTCATACAACTGGCCTCAGCCCACCAATCCAGCCTGTCCAGATCCCTCTGTAGAGCCTTCCTACCCTCACATCCCAATACAAGGCTGAAAGACTTGGCAAGACAATTTTCTTTTTTTTTTTTTTTAATTGAATCCTTTCTCTTCCTTGCTTTGTGTGTACACCGACTGATCCCACCTGCTCTCCTCATGTCAGTAAATCCACCGACACAATGAGACCACTTTCAAGAGAGCATTGCCTGCTCTGTGACTCCTGGCACAAAGCAAACCAAATTTGACATTATTTCAATAATTTTATGGCATTACAGCTGCTTTCCTCCGTGCTGTTTTTGTGTCTCCACAAGCTTGTATCTCCCTCCCTCAATTATCCTTGCTGGAGAGCTGACTGCCATCTAGTGATCCCTTTAACCACCTTGTTCCCTATTGTCACTTTACAATATGCTTGTCTTACAGCTCCAATCTTTTAGTTTATAGCCTGCCCTCTTTCTCTTTTTCCCTGGTGTTATGAGCAATATCAATTATAAAGCTTTGAAACACAGCCTACCAATCCCAGCAAAGGACAAACTAAATGTGATACTAAGTCATAATTTTAGTCCACATAATTTTTTTCTCCTTCTGTATTTTATAGAAGGGATATTGGATTTCTGTGTTTCACTATAACCTTGCTGTCAAATAAAATCCTTCAGCAAGGGAGAAGGTTGTTTAACCCACCAGCAATGAACCATTGGTTATGGTTGAATGTATTCAGCACTTTAATATGCCCATCTACCCTGGTACATGCTGTCCGCGCTTTTTGGCTGTTTCTCTAAGTGACTTGGTGCAGCTGCCTGTGTGTTGAAGGGGCAGGCAGAGCTCAACTGTTCCCAGCACCATGCCAAGAAAACCCGCTCGGAGCAAACCCTAATGACTCCATGCTGCAAAAGGAAGTGTCCTCACTGCACAAGCCCTTAAATGTCAGCCATCCCCCAGCAGGTACTTCCCCCAGCAGTGACAAAATGAGACACTGTGTATAGAAACACGGTCCTTTTTCTGAGCTGTTTAGTCACCTAGTCCAAGTTAGATGCAAACTGTCTTTAATTCATTAACATCTGAGCAAGGCTCGGAGGAGGTAAAGCACTTTCTAACTGCTGAGAATCATGATAATTAATTTCCGAGTCCAATCCAATTTAAAAAGTACTTCAAAGGGACTTTAAGCAGGGAAATCCAAGATGTAAGTTAGTTGAAATATGAAATATTAAACTCTCTTCCCATACAGTCCTCGATATTCCCACTTAAGCAAGTGAAGGTCTCCCTGTTCATTTGGAAATGGATAGGGGAGGAGAAGGAGGATGACAAATTAAATATGTTACAGCAGCAGGCAAACACCGTACTCTCCAGATTGACAGGTAACCAGTCTACATTAAAAAAAGCCAACAACCGTGAGACTAATATTGAGCTGGCAAATTTTTCCATGCATCAGAATAACAATCGTATTAAAAAGACAGGTGCTCAAAAACACTAGAGAAATCAGTGTGATTTATTCAATGTGTTCAGGGAAACCCAGACACATGTTGATCCTGGGAGAAGAACTAAAAGCTTAATTTTTCAGTGAGCAGAGAAAGAAGGGACAATTTGTCTGCAGACCATGAGGACTCTAGAAAATGCAAATAGTATCAAGGCATTATGAATACATTTGCTACAGGCACAAGCGTGACTCACATCCTAGTACCAACCAGCCAAAGCTGCAATGCAATATACCAGGCGTAGCCACACTGAGCATCCAGGTCAGCTTCATAGGTCTAGGACTGATATAAACAACATAACTAGCTTTGAAAATTACTCAGTGAGATCCGTCTTTTCTTTTCACTTAGAGCAAATTACTTCCCAGAAGAATTGAAGAAGCAAGCATGGGCAGATACTAGGAAATAGTGCACCTAGGAGGGATTTTGCAAACTACCTGGATTCATTTTCAGCCTCTGCCATTGTTTTCTTGATGATCAAAAGTAGTTGCTACTGTCTCCCTGCCTCAGTCTTCCCATCTGGAAAAGGGGAAAATTGAGGCAGTCTTTGTCAAGCATCTCAAGACCTATCAAGGTAAAACACTGTTCAAAAAGAGTTTCCTGCAACAGAGCATACTCCAGGTACGTCTATAACAAGGTCAGCGCTGGGACTGCAGGTCATGGTCATGACCCTAGCTCAGTTTCAAACTGCCTTCAAAACTCCTTCCTAAAAGCCAGGAATAGCCTCTGATTTTGCTAGCAGCACCTCGGCTGCTAGTTTGAGGCCATTTTGTCTACAAAAGCTGAAGTCATGGGATTATGCTTTGAAGAAGGCACCCTTTTGTGCCGGGCATTTGCATTGCTGGCAGAAAGCCTTCACACCTAGCAATTTGCTGCTAAACATAGCAGCGAACAGTGGAGATGTTTCAATCCGTCTGTAGCGGCAGGTGGCTTAGCAATAATTAGTCACATTCTTCTCTCTTCACAGAAATCAATTCATTTCCACATTATGTGTCTGTGTCTGTCTTATTGATTAGTGATACACAGCACAACCCAGAGAAGCCATTCCTGGTCAAACAAAACTCTCAGTTAACATGCAGGAAAATACGCCGTGAAAATTGACTACCCAAGCAAAGTGCCCCAGCAAAACAGAAAGCAAAGTCCCGAGGAGACAGCCTGTCATGGCTATGACCCTGTCCACTTGTAACGGGCTACAGCAAAACTGCAAACCTAAGTGCCACAGGGATCTGCTCAAGGAAAGCGTTTACAGGGAAGTACGAGCCCCAGAAACCCAAAGGGTTATGTTCCCAGGAGCTGGGATCTCTCACTTGTGAGGCTCAGGGTTCATCCCTGTCAAAGCTCAAGTGAAACCTTGTCCCAGGGCAACCTGAGAGATTGGTACCAGTGTGTTTTTGCAAAAAAAAAAAAAAAAGCTGTCCTTGAGAGATGAAACCTGGCTCAGCAGATGTCATTAGTAGCATTGACTTCAGCAGGAGCAATACTTCACAGAACAGCAGACAGTGTCACGGAGGGCCATCCAGCTTGCAGATTGGACTAATTAAAGGACTGCTACTCTGCCAGCTAGACACAATCAATTACTTTTGTACTATTACAGAAACTAATCATTTGCTGGATACCTTTATGAAGTAAAATAGCTCTAAAGACCCTTAGATTAAAAAAAGAACAAACAACAAAACCTTTGATGGATGCAGAGAATATTTCCCGTTTTCCTGGGTTAATACAGCATCAGAATTTGAGAAGTCTTGAAAATGTTGGTTTCCACACGCTCGAATGAAGGAATTCATTCCTTCCAAACAATACCCGTTATTCCACTGGGCTGCTGAGAAAGCACCAGGAATTGAATTGTAACATCAGTTGTTTCATGCTGCTTCCAGTGATGATGAAGCACTTTTTTTCCTATTATAAGTGAACATTTTGTAACTAACTCACTTGTCTTATTTGGGCTGTAAAAGGTTTGCCTTGAGATGTTTATTATTTACTCAATATTTAATTGCCACACTAGAATGCATTCACAGAAAAGCATGTACCAATTTTTATTATCAATTGGTGGTTCTGTTTTTCTTTAAGAAGCAAACAAACAAAATATTTCCTGTTGTGTTTCAGTTATCCATCGATCCTTAGGCAAAAATAGAGCAAAAATTCAGAATAATATGGCTGCGGTAATACATATACAGTTGTATTGTAGAATTGCTTTTGTCCATTTATGTTTCTGATTGGCTGCTTGGGCAGAAGGAAATTAAGCCATAAAGAATAAGTTGTCGTACATAATATTTCATTTCTGGAGGAATGGCAATGGAAATGCACGGGCTGGGGGCCCCCATACATTCATCTCCCTTGGTATCCAGAAGTGAAATGAAATGTCACATTCAGCTGCCCTAGCCCTCCACAGCTTATTTCACTCTAACATTTCAGTAAAACACAGTATTAACAGGAAACCCCAAACCTCAACCAATGTTGCTTTGAACAGCTTCAGTGTGACTCTGCTTTTTATTTCAGAGATGACAGCTCCCTACTTTATCTCTCCGGCCATTCCTTTTAAGTCTGTCTGACTATTGTATCATTTCACCCAGCACCAAACGGGCAATAGTGTGTATGTACTCTTATTGCTTAGAAACTGGTCTGAAAGGTTCCCCTAAGCCAGGCTGTATCTGAATAGTCCTGCTCCTGAATAGTCCTTGCATGTCTTTGAGCAGGTGGCTAACTAACCACAGCATGACTGTGATGTGAGAAATCAAATCTATTCTCTGATCAGCACTTCTGCTTTCTTTTACTTAATTTTCCTTTTTTTTTTTGGTACAGGAACAACCAATTAGCAAGAGAGAGTAGAAAGAAAATAAGTCACTTAAAATACCCCGTAACATTAAAAAGTACAGATTTAAAATGCAGTTTGATAAGTAGCTCATTTATTCTTTTGCAGCCACCTTCACCTTTTTCTGCAGTGAAAGAGAACATTTTCTTTTCATGGCCACTGGGATGCCAGCAGGGAGTTGACTTCAATGAAAGCTACATTTAGCCGTAAATTTAGATGTGGTGCCAAACTGTCATGATTAAGGAATTATATTATGTTGGGTCTTGAAAGGTGAACAGAAATATTATTAAGAAAAAATGGCATTGCGCTACATAGTGAGGCAAAATGTCCTCATATGTATTGTTAGCAGACACTTCAGTCATTTTTTCCCAAGTATAAATTCTTCTCCCTTAATGGGTTCATTGCATTGCTGGTCCATTGCTGGTCTTCTGCATGGAGCCAGCCCAAATAATCCTGTGGTCCCCAGGACTCCATCTCTTCTCATCAACAGGTACTGGACAGGATTGATGGTGAGCTGTCCCGGTGGTTCCCGTGCGAGGGAATCAGCAGAATTCCTGATGACTGCTGAAGAGCAAAACCTGCTGATAGGAACAGGGGAAGACATATTTTTTTCCCCTGAAGTTCATAAAAACAATTTTAAAGCATTTTTAATTGGAAAAATAGCTTCTCTTTTTTTTCAGGAGAACATACATGCATATATAGAAATATACATACAATCAAAAATTCCTTTTTTTTTAAAGAAACAAACAAAAATCCCCAGTCACATTTCAGGAATCTATTGAGTTTTTGTCAATATAGACTAAAAGTTCAAAATAATTTGAGTTTTAGTGTAGAAAGCTATTGTCTGTCAGAGATACTGACCGGATGGCTGAGCAGCAGTATATCAGCCCATAAAGTATATGGCTTAATCTTTTGATTGGTTATGATATGTTATATTGTATCTAGTATATATGTGTAGTACATATGGAGTAGATTATTTTTATGTACACAGTTTCAAATATTTATATATAAATTTATGTATACAAAAATATGCTAATATATAATTAACTATGCTAATATATAATAGAAATTAACATATATATATAAAATATTTTCAGACATCTATGTGTTTAAACATACACACATGAATGTATCTGTATATTATGATATGCTATACTTTATATTTCATATGATATATGTCTATTGAAATGGAGGGAATCAGATAGTGTTGGTGCTACCATATGCCCTTCACTCTTGTCTTGATTATCCTGAATCCACAGTCTGTTTTAGTGTCCTCATTATCCTTATTATTATCACTGCTGTACCTTTGGATACCACTGACAACCCTAGAGTGAGACACAGTAGGACATTTATCATGGGCAGAAGAATCTCAAGTTGGGGAATCTTACTTTAGTTAATTTATTGCCAGCCAACACAAACACCCGGTAACTGATCTGGGTATTGACAAAAGAAGAAAAATATTAGATTTTTAAAAGTTAGAGAAACATCTATATCCCCCCTTCCCCACCACATGGTCACCTACAGCCACGGTCCCTCTAGATGTTACTGCTGCTGCATGGGTTGCTCATGGCTGCAGTCCCTCAGGGGTGCCCCTGCCCTGGTGTTGATCACCCATGACCACAGTTCCTCATGGGTGTCTCTACCCTTTTCGGCATCGATTGTCCTCTCATCCCCCAAGAGTGTCTCTAGCCCTAGCCACTGCTGATTTCTTTCTTAAATTTGTTTGAGCAAGGGCATTGTGTGTTTCAGTGACTGGAAAATGGTGGAGATTTGTCATGCAATAGTTTCTCCATCATTGTTTTCATGTGTCTTAGGGCAGACTGCAGCTGATTTCAGCAGGCACGCAGTGTCCCGTGACCTTCCCCAGCACAGACCCCCTCGACAGGACAGCCTGCAGCATGTGCCCCAGTCTGTAAGGTATGATCCTGGCAAACTCCACCCATCGCCCCTTAAAAACAAGATATTTAAAGATCATGTTCAGACTGTTAGAAGTTAACCTGTACAATCAGCCTGAACAACAATCATTGCTCCAACCCAAAGCTTCCCCCAGCCCAGGCCGTGTGCCAAGCATGTAGGCTGAGGAATCGCAACGTGTATCTGGCTGTGAAGAAACCCGTGCACAGCCTGGTTTCTGCGATGCACAAAAAGTAGGGCAATGGCTGAGGTTTTCCTATGGGATCAAAGTATTAACCTTAAATCTTCAATTATTCAGTAGGCAGGAAACTATCAAGGAATTTCCTTTTCCACGTTGGCAGTGAACGCACTGAAGTGAAAGGAGAGCAGGAGTCGGCATCACCAATGTTGGCCCAGCGCCCATAAGCAGTGGGAAGGGTGCTGGCGATGTCAGCAAGAGAACAAATGTAGGAAACATTGCCCGTGGGTCATGGCATAGCTACTGACCATGAAGATACAGGCCAGTAGACCTCACCAGGGTCTATTGCATGCCAGTGCAGCCCCTGGCCTGACTACAAAACCAAAGGAAATCAGGCAGAGCAGAGCACTGGGGATTGGATGGAGAGGACCTTTTGATCCACACTGCACACCACATGGAGATGTCTTGAGCGAAGGATGAATCAGTGCTTCAAATAGTATACACTCTGCTCCAGCAGATTTTTATTTCTGTGGATGCTAACCCAGAAGCTCATGTAGGCTAAGCTCCTACATTGCTACCCTTGCCATGGCTACCAAAGCTTCCTATCAGAAGTTCCAGTGAGTTTGCTCCTCTGCCACAATAACGTATTCTGTTTGTGAAATGAACTGAGTTTCTTGCCTACAAATGCCAGACTCCTGAACTACTCACGGAGGGTGAAGCAGGTATGCACATCTCCTTAAGGAACAAAGGAAAAGGGAAAAATAATGTGCTGAGTTGACATTTTCTGAGGTTTCTGAGGTTTTCTGTTGACACCGGATAGGAACCTACACTGTGTTCAAGCCAGGGTCTCCCTGCAGCTGCCCACCAGAGTAGAAGGTAGTGAACTGGGCTCTTTCAGGGCTTTAGCCATCGGGTTGTTTCTAAAGTTTTCCTATTGAAAATGCTCCTTTCTGATCATAGGTCCTACCTGAGTATGTTCCTGATAGTCTCCACAGCTCAAAAGAACAGAAAACACCTATGATCTCTGCTGTGTCCTGTAAAAGTAAACAGGGCTTTCTCATTTTGGGTGCAGGTGGAGGCAATATATTGAGACTGCAATGTGCTTCTGGTGTTCCTCTCTATTCTCTGTATACCCCTTTCACTATTTCCTGCACACTCGCAGCCAGTAATTCGTGCCATGTACTTCTGGCTTTTTTCAGTACCATCTATCTCATGACAGCAGGAATAACCGCTTGGACACACTAAACAACATCCTTTCTTGCACATGCTCAGCCTATCCTTTACATGATAATAATGTCTTCTGCCATTACATCTTCGAAAACTGGCCAGTCGTGGATAAGGGTGGTTTCTCTGCCTTCACCCTGCTTCATGCTTCATTTGACTGTGTGGGTCCTGTCCTCTGATATACACAAAGGAGCCATCTGCAAGCAATATACACTTTGAGATACTTTGTCCCATTTATGGGAAAAGTCCTAGGAAGTCTTCAGCCCATGGCATGTTAATGACACGGCTCTTAGGAGCACTTAGCAATGGCTTCTTCTTCATCTTTCCTGATGGCATCCAGACTGTGCATCCATCTTATGCCTGGAAGTGTCATACTGGCATCATTCTGTTCCTAGGAGCAGAGCCATCAATTTCTTTTTTTTTTTTTTTTTTTGAGCAAATCATTTGCTTGTGCCCCCTGGGCTTCTTCGGGCAAATGTGCTCGTCAATGGCTTTGCATCGCTGATGTTCTCCACTGGAGTCCCAGACCTCAGCTGTAGCTGGTCCACAGAACTGTAACACTGCAGAAATGGTGTTCACTTGGAACTGCCTTTAATCTTACAGAAGCTGCTCCTTTGGTCTTCCCCACTCATTATGTGGCGACTGTATTAATAGCTCTTGGCCTTCTGACACGATGTGCTCATCCATGGATGGCAAACCTTTTAGATATTGGCAGCAAATTTAGCTTAAAAAGCACCCCAATTCTCTCATTACTGATGGTGCCAAGACTAATCTCTGTCAGTGTCAAATTCGGTAACAGGGCCAAGGACTTATCATTGCTTCCCTAATTTGAATTTTAGATCTATTCTCTCCCTTTCAATCCAATCTTGTCTATTTAGTCCTTTTCCCTTGGTACTTAACCATATGCTGAGGAATCCAATTCTCTTTATGGCTCTGAATCAAGACAGGGAGACCTATTGCCTCTTTAAATCCTGACCTTAGGTTGGTTAAATGTCTTCTTTTCAAGCTGAACCTGATGATGTGAACTTCTCTGCTCTCTATTCCCTGCTGAGAGGAAACAAGAGTGTGCATTAGCTTACGTGCTGTCAGGATGCATGGTTTCTGCTACTGTACAGTGGGTCCACACGCATGTGCAGGAAACTATACAGACTTCCAGGAGAACGAGCCTATGGGCAACAGATGCTCACGAACTCCTTTTATTGTAGATAAGTGACTTTCTTCTTTTCCCTCTATGCTACAGATTTTTTCACTGTTGTTTCCTGCCTACCTTGCAATAATTGTTTGAAAATTAATTGGTAAATGTTTACAAAATACTCCAGACATAAAACTGCTAGATAAGTACTACGTATTATTTTAATTAGAATTAATAACAATAATAGAACTAGATTGAGAGCCTTTCCATGTCCGTTATACTCGTTTTCAGAGGGAGACCTTAAACTGACCTGAATATTTAGCAAGTTACAGCTACATAGTGTAGATAATTAAAAATAAATTACTATCAGGGTTCTAAAAGTAATTGAAAATCACATTACTAAATTTAGAAGGGAAAGAAAAAAGCTCCCAGTGCAAAAACCAAACCAGTTCAGCTAGCCATCCCAGGATTTTCTGAACAAGTGCAAAGGATTGAAGCCTACGGGATCTAGAACAAACCTGTAAATCTCTGAACACCACTGGCAATTCTTATTGCTTGCCTAAAGACCTGACCTCTTAAGAAATGGAGCAGAATCAAACATGGCCAGGTGTGTCTAGCAGGAAGCAAGATGTAACCACCCCTTGAGACAAAATAGAGAGCAAAATATGATGACAGCAGTTTGCAGGTAGATCAGGTCATGCTCTGTTTGGATTAAGTGCTGTTGGAAGCTGAAAAGGGCCTTTACCATCTTCTTTGTCACGGAATCAAAAGCACTCAGGTGGTTGATTGTAACAACTCCCCCGTGCTATATGCACAGCCAATGGCTTAAATCCACCCCCTCTCCAGCTCAGGATAGGACCCTCCATCCAGAAACTCCAGTTTTTACCGCTTGGGGTTAAAATAGACATAGCTGACAAAGTATGGGTTAGATAGGTGGACAGTGAGGTGGTCTGAAAACTGGCTGGGTGGACAGGCCCAGAGGGCTGTGATCAGTGGCACAAAGTCCTGCTGGAGGCCAGTCACAAGTGGTGCGTCCAAGGGGTCGATACAGGGGTCAGTACTGTTCAACATCTTCATTAATGACCAGGATGATGGGAGAGAGTGCACCCTCAGCAAGTTCACAGATGATACAAAACTGGGAGGAGTGGCTGATACACCAGGGGCTCGTGCTTCCATCCAGAGGGATCTTGACAGGCTGGAGAAATGAGCTGACAGGAACCTCATGAAGTTCAACAAGGAGAAGTGCCAAGTCTGTCCCTGGGGAGGAATAACCCCAGGCACCAATATACCCTGGTGACCAACTGGCTGGAAAGCAGCTCTGCAGAGAAAGACTTCAGGGTCTTGGTGGACAGTAAGCTGACTATAAGCCAGCAATGTGCCCTCATGGCAAAGAAGGCCAACAGCCTCCTCACATGAGGAAAAGCATTGCCAGCAGGTCAAGGGAGGTGACCCTTGCCCTCTGCTCAGCACTGGTGAGGCTACACCTGCAGTACTGTGTCCAGTCCTGGGCTCTTCAGTACAAAAGAGACATGGACATGCTGGAGAGAGTCTAGCAAAGGGCCACAAAGATGGTTAAGCAACTGAAGCATCTTTGACATGAGGACAGACTGAGAGAGCTGGGACTGTTCAGCCTCTGGAGAAGAGAAGGCTGAGGAGGATCTTATCCATGTGGATAAATGCCTGATGGGGGGAATAAAGAAGATGGAGCCAGGCTTTTCTATTTGAGCAATGGGCACAGAGGCTGTCACACTGCAGCTTCTTTCCCAAGGTCTGCTCTACACATGCTG
This sequence comes from Aptenodytes patagonicus, assembly GCF_965638725.1. Lineage (NCBI taxonomy): Eukaryota > Metazoa > Chordata > Aves > Sphenisciformes > Spheniscidae > Aptenodytes > Aptenodytes patagonicus. The sequence goes on along the minus strand of NC_134949.1, from coordinate 193,592,702 downwards.
TTAGAGGTATGTGCTTAGGTAGAGGAGTAGAGCAGAAGTGCTGTCTCTGAAGAGCTCAGATTCAGGCCACGGTTTGCAAGTAAGAGGACAGCAAATTTTCAGGATTAGCATGATGTAGCATTTTGTAATTCAAAAGCCTGTTGGTGCTACCAGCTGCCCTTGGGGAAATCTCTCAAAGTCAGAAGGAACCATATCAATCAGGTTCAGGAAGAAGGAACACAGAAGAATAAGAATTCAAACCCTATGCACTGTCTTTGGATATTCAATAGCTTACTTGGGCCAAACAAACTTCCCTGTTCACAAGGTAGAATAGGAAGTAGGAAAGACTGAGCAATAACTCCGTTAACAGCCTAGGCACTATTTGCCTTGCAGAAGCAGGCGGCCACTACATTGTCACTGGGTTAAGACCCTGAGAAAAGTGTCCGGATTTTGTTAGAAGAGAAGCTTGAAGAAAGAGAGAATCCTATACTGAAAGAAAAGGTTGTGTATCATACCCAAGAAAAGGCTGGGGTCAAGAGGAAGATTAAAAAGGAGAAAGAACTTAGACCCCCCCAAAAAAAACCCCAGCTGTGTCAAAAAGAAAAAGAGGCCAACATGGTAGGAAAGAAAATCTGTTACTTTGGACTAGGTGCTAAGGGAGAAAAAGAAAATCAAAGCATCACTCTCTGATGGGGCAGAGCTACCCGTACATCTGTAGATGTGCATCAGCTACTACAGGGATGAGAAAGAAAGAGTCTCAGTAGGAAGGAGTGAAAGGAGATGTTGCAGATAGCGGTACTCAGGAGATCAGTTACTCACTAACAAGGAATTTGTGCCAGCCCCACATTTGTGCAGCTGTGCTGCCACCAGTACTGCTAAAGTTTTCTTTCCTCATCTGTGATTTTAGTATCTGTGCAAATGGCCTCAGCAGTGCATAAATTATTATTAATAACAATGGCATGATTGCTTTTCATCTGCATAGACTCTGTGATCCAACTCTTCTAATTCCTGCTAGGTTGCTCCCTCCCTAAGCTTGGCAGCCAAGAGCTGCTGCACTAAACGTCAGTGAAATGAGAGTCTTGACTGTTCATGGTTTAATCAATAATAGATTTAGGAGATGAAGTCGCCTGTGCTCTTCATTTTTGAATCTCAAGCCCCATCTGCTGCTCACTCACTGATTTGGTCTCTCTCCTGTGAATGCCTCTCTGATGATCGTGTTGTTTACTGTGAGTAAAATACTTGCCACTCAAGAGTTCAGTCAAGTACATACTTTTGCGGTCTTACCAATTATAGAAAACATTGGTATTGCCAAAATACACTCTCTTCTGCATCATAAATGCTGCCTGATACCACATAAATGTCTATTTTTGAGCATTTTTCACCTGAAAAAATCTATAGGGAGACTGGAAAATCAGACAGGAGATCTGGATGAGGAAATCCTTCCTCCATCTAGTATTTAACTTTCTGCTGATGAATAAGGTATAAGCTAATCTGCACTTCTAGAAAGTACATTTGCATAAGGGAGTTACTCACACAGTCCACTGCACATAAGGTCTACAGAACTGGGACAGAAATGAGGGCAGAGGCCCACACACATTTCATTTGCTGTCTTTTGCTACTCCAGTGCCACAGCTGCACATAGAGAGCAGGCATGAATATGTGAGGCAACTCTCATGGCTTTTCTTAGGAACAGTTGGCAGCAGACTATTAATATAGATGCTCTAGTGCTGACAATTAGGAATAGGGAAGGATGCACATAGGTTGCGCTAAGCACCCCATCAGCAGAGCATCTGACTGCTGCTTCTCTCTATAGCGAGCTAAAACTGGTCCAGCTGCACCAATTGCTCTCTGCTGACTGCTGCATCAGGACTGCTCTAAGTGTAAACAAGCCTCAAACCTTCTGCATGCAAAGTATTTCCACACACACAACAGCAATGTAGGAACTGTACAAGTGAAAGTATGGGCACTCTGTTCTTAGGTACCACTTTCCGGTGTCCACTGAACTGTGGTTTCTGCTCAAGTGATGCGACCCCTGATCCATCCAGGCAGGTCCTAACAACATAAACTGCTACGGGCAAGGCGGGAAGATTTGCGGAGCTTGGTCCTAGGAGTTTTACAACAACCTTCCAATAATGTTTCAGTGTGTTATTATCTCCAGGACATAGCGGACAGAATCTGCAAAATCTATTGTGTTGCTGAATCAACAAACTCTCTCTCCCCCCAAAACAGACCAGTAAACAAAGAAAATCTCCTACCAGATTTGAACTCGGAAAATAGCTTTGATTCAGCCATAATGTAAATGGGTGCAAATCCCTCAAGGTGGATGAAATCCCACCCTTAAGATTAAGCGTTCCTCAGAACAACCAACTCTTGCTTACAAGGCCACTCAATGCTATCACATAGAGGAATTCACACTGAAAGAGTGAAAATCTTCATGGGGAACGGCGGTGGGGCACCTGCAGTCTACGGACTTAGCACGCGTTGTCACTTCATTTCCTGCCAGCTATGGGTGCAACATTTGTTTTTTTAATGGCATTCATGTGAGATAACAGGAAGGTGCACGTTGATTTGTGGCTCGCCAACAATGATAGAAGAGCACGGTATTTCAAATATCTGAGGATGACCCAAACAGAGTTCCATGTGTAACTATAGAGGATGTACTTATAGAGTAACTACAGAGTGACATTTTAAAAGCAATTATACTGATTCAACTTCTAATACAGAGGAGAATCTATTGCCCCAAAAGCTGCTCCTTGCAGCTGTGTTCATCCTGGAGAGAGTTTGTATTGCTTTAACAATATCGGTCCTGTTAAGGGAAAACAATTTTCTGTGTGTGGACTTGAAAATTGAACTCAGTGTCCTAAGTGAAATTGATGCACCCATCAGAAGACCTTCTTGTTGCAGTTGTGAAGAGAAGCTTTTTTAGCTGGCTGTAGCTTTTCCTCTCTCACATACTGTGTATTGCTACTTAGTCATCTCTCTAATTGTAGCATATTGGCATGAATATTGGATGATGATTTGGAGATGCTTAGCACCTCAGGAAAAATAATTGCAGCATGACCTCAGGTTTAAACCATCACCTTATTCTTATGCATGGCAGCTACTTTACTCTGTATTTTTAATAGGGCTAACACCTTATTTCCTCCATCTCATTTATTGGAGACTGTTATGTGAATGAGATTTGGGCATTTTTTTCCTAAGCCCAGTAGATTGCTGGTCCATCTCTTTAACGTGCATGTCCTCCTTTTATAGCGTTTTAGATTCTACCAAACTTGATTTTCTGGGGAAAGTGAAAGGAAGCCTTGCTCCTGTTAACAGGTTCAGTTGCCCATGACAAGACAGGCAATGGCTTAACTCTCCATTCTACTGCATCTGAATTTTATGGTACCTGCATGAAGTGTAAGAGAAGAGCTGGAGTCAGGCCCTTCACTTCACATTCCCTGCTCACCTTTTTTTCCCTTGCAGAATCATAGATACGGCAGCTGCTGTGTGTGTGCAGAATTACACACCATCGCATTTCTTTTGGTTTAGCTGTCTTGTCATATTGCATCGAATCCCCGCAACATGACATGTATTTTAAAAAAAACAACAGAACTGCAATACAGCACAGTACAGCAATGGCACAATAACAGGCGAGTACAGAGCATGGAAAAACATAAACAGTTAATTGCCATTTGCTGGTACGTGCCCCCACTGCACACAGGTGAAGTAGAGGCATCTGAACTAAATTTGAGTGTAATATAAACTTCTAATATCATTTTCTGTGAGAGGCCTGCCTTTATTTCTTTTATGTTTTCAGATCCATTGCTAATTGAAAGCAAACACAATTATTTTTTTCTAAAACATACCTGAATTGAAAGATGTGATTGAAGTCAGACATATTTTTACATATGCATCATTTATTCACTAAAGAAAAACATGTTTTGGACTGCCAATATTTGAATTCTTGCCAAAATGCACAAATATTTACAGATTAAATCAAACGGGTTGTTGTTTTTTTTGGTGGGGGATGCAATTCTAGTAATTTCTTTTTTAATACTGGCAGAATCAAAATATTTCAAAATTTGGAAACATATATAGTATGCTATACATAGTATAGGTAGTATTCTTCTAGTGGTATTTCAAGACTAACTTGAAATTAGCTAAATTTTATTTTTTAAAGTATGAGAAAAACGCACAAAACTAAAACAAAATATCTTATTTGGGATTGAACGAGAAGGATTTCTGTCAGTTGAAATGCATTTTCTTCATTATATTTCTGTTTTAGCTGCCAAGCTAAAAAGAAGAAAAGAGATGATCGTGTTATTAGTAAGGCCATAGATTAAATCATATTCAATCCACAGCATTATTGGAATGGGTTGGGAGATAGAGAGAAGGTGCTTTATAATACCCTTTGTCAAAGACAAGTGAAACACTGGGGAGAGGACAGCTGCTTTAGCACAGGTACGCCACTGGGAACAAGAACTTTGTGTCACTCTTGAAAGCACCTCTTCCCTACTAGGAAGCAATATAGGCATGCTCTGTAATTCACCCTTCTGGAGAAAACTATCTGCGACTGCAATCAGCCGAGTTGGTGAGAAGAAAAGGGAGTAGGCAGAGAATCTAATAACAACCCCCGTGCTGGCACACAGGGGAGAGACAGATTAAATACTCGATGGGTCCCAGGACCACCAAGATACCTACCAGTAATTTCCCACAAAATAAGAAGGGTCCCCAGATCCCGGAACTCTAGCTCTGGTCGCTAGGAGATAAGATGGAGGCTGCAGAAGGTGGCAGCTGTGACAAAATGGAGAAGACTTACAGATGCCTGGAGATGCTGCTGGAGTTTTAGCCCGCCGTCCCCTCGGTGGGGTAACAGCTCTGGCAGTGGCAGGAGCCCGTAGCAGAATATTGCCCCGCTTCAGACTGCAAGTCCTTATTACAGCATTTCCAGGAAAGTGCCAGGATACCCTACTGATTGATCCACAGATGGATATTATTTTCTGGCAGACTATTGGGGCCCACAGGAGTTTTTCTGAGCAAGGGCTGCGACTGCTGCTGCTGCTGCTGTTACGATACAGGGAGAAGAAATGGAGGAAATTATCTAAGACCTTGTTGTCAGACTTGGCCTGGGTACAAGCCAAAGGATTTACACTGCAGAAAGTTGTCTAGGTTTTTTCATGATACTTCCAGTGTTGGGCACTTTATTTGTAAAATGTCCTTTTAGTGTTTTCAAGGAAATAGTTAACCTATGGAGATACCTAAAGTATGTACAGCACAGCAGGAGGGTACCGCTGGGGGGATGTGCGATTTCCAGACTAATCAGTTCACCTTCCTGTATGGTTAGCTTCCTTCTTGTTTGATGATGCTTTGGCCAGTCAAGGTAATACACAGACTTTACAGTTAACTGAAGATGAGTGATATATCATTTAAAGTATCCCTCTGCTAGACGAGAACTACATACAGTTTCCGCGCTGTCAGCCTTTAAATCTTCAAGACCACAGAGGTGGTTCCCTTGGATCTAGATGATGGCATACGTATTTGTTTGAATGTTCTTCTCTCAATTGTGAAGATCATGCACTGTAGATTTGTAGTCACTGGAGAAATTGGTACTGCTTATCTAACATTATAGCAGGCAAGGCCCAGCACTGTGAGTTAACACCCATACTCCAGCTCTATATAACCACGGCGTACTTTTTTCTCTGCTTTCTTTTTTGCTTTCTTTTTTTTACAGTTGTAGACTTCACTGACCTTAAAAAGTTTTTCAAATAAATTTGGAAATAAAGCCATAAATTTGCTAAAGAAAAACCAGACAGCCATTCCTGAGTACTGCTCCCAATTATCTTCTCCATTTGCTACTGATCATTTTGCAGAGAACCAATTCTGGCCAGAGCCTGAATGTCACCTGTTATTTCTTTCTCCCTCTTTTAACTTCATGCCTGACCTAACATGACATCCATTTGTCCAAAAGGTGGCACTGCATCTTTGAGCATTTCATGGACTGAAATTGCTCTGGTGCAGAAGAGGTCTTCTGTATAAATAAGTAGAGCTGCTTTGCAGATCTGCTAAACATTTCCGCTAGCTTTCCAACCACGGACCCTTTCTAAAGTAAGTCCTTAAAGTTTTTAAAAATTTAAAGGTTTGACAAAAACAAAAGCTTGAACTTGAGTTTTCTGACAACTAATTTTAATGTTGTGGCTAAAAGCAATCTCTCCAGCCAAGCACATCCTGGTAAGAGATAGCTCCTCTTTGGGAAGATCTTTAAGGAAAGTTGCAATTCTGAGCTTCCAGAAAAGCCCAATGTCTTCCACTATGACAGGGAAATTGTTGCCCCTTCTGATCGCTTGCTCTCTCTCTCTCAAATTTACCAGCTGTGCCATGCAGAGAAATAAAATTTACTTTAATATAAAATGTAAAAACTCTTACTTAAGGCACCCCTTTCTCCTCAAGCTGGCAGGCACAAGCCGCAGGCACAAGCCACAGCCACAGTTTTTCAGGCCCTAGGTAGTCTTAGGAGTATACAGTTTGGTCTAAGAAATACAGAACTGTCCTTTCCACACCACTCCCCACAAAGCAATTGGAGTCTTGGCATCAAACCACGATGGCATGTCCCAAATTAGCTCCTTTGCTGGGGCTACAGTCTCTTTCTCACAGTTGGCTGGTACTACACGGATGGTAGGACCACCACTAAACTGTCTCCCTGGCTTTTGTCAGCTTTCCTACGAGGGCTTTTTTGACCTCTCCTTCCTCGCTTGCTTCTTGCGTTTCTAGGTGTTGCTGAAACCTGGCTCAAGGCACCTGTCATCTGACTCCCAAAGCCGCTGCGGAGATGCCGGAGTCCCACTCTTACCGCTTTCTCTTGTTAGGTCAATCTCTATTCCCCTTTTATGTTCCTTCTCTTTGGAAATCCAACTACTTGTCTCTTATCTATCTTCCGGTGAGTTCAGCTTCATTTTCCCTGAATTTTTTTTTTTCATCTATTTCAAGTCCTCCCTTCCTTAGGAGACCAGACTTCAGTTTTCATGTTGACAGTCAGCCTGGCTCTAGTCTTTCAGTCCTTGAATTTAAATTCCTGGATTGCTGTCAGCTTTAAACTCTCCTATTGATTGCCAGAGTTGTTCTCTCCAGTTTACACTCAGTCTTTCCATACCCTTCAGTCACTTCTTGCTTTTCTTCCTTATATTTCATTCTTTCCTGTGTCTTACAAGCCCTCTAATGAATTTCAGTCTCCTAGCATGTTCTTTAGCCTGCCTTTTCCTCTCCCAAATAGCATTCCACTCTGATTCTCCTTCCTCCTTCCCTGTGATGTTTTTCATTGCCTTACATCTGACTGTAACCAGTGTGTATCTTTTTTTTTTTTTCCCCCTCTTTTCTGGCCTTGCTGCTATCATCTTGTTGCCCCGATTTACACTTAGGACCCAGTAAAGCAAGAAACCCCACGCAGAGCCAGTTCAATTGCAGGAAGCTGTGCTCTGCAATTGGGAAGGAAACTGAACTCCTTCAAAGCATGAAGAAGGTCTGTTTTAGTGTCTGAAGTTGATTGATGCCAGAGAACCTTAACTCAGAATTCACTGTCAAACTCTTACCTAACTTTTAAAAAATGCATACCATTATATAGTGCTTGTATGTAAGATGTGTTTCAATAGCGCTTATGAGCTATAGGGCAGAAGTTGTAGCTATGCATGCCTATGTGAATGTTCTATAATGATCTTATGTTCCTGACGGAGTGGCCAAATGAATAGTGTAAAGTGCCGTGATGGTGAGAGCTGCCTAACTACTTACACAGACACCGGAGCTATGCACGGGCTATGTAGTGGGCATTACCAATCAAAGGTTTATTCTTAGGAATCTATTGTAGCCAGAAAGTATCTTTTACTAGATTTGGTGGTTTTTTTTTCTCATTAATCCAATCATCTTCACGTTTAATTCACTTTTTCTCCTGTGAGAAGTAACAGTATTGCATAAAAGTGTCTTTTCCAGTAAAATGCTTCTTTAACAATTTGGCCATGATACAAAACCAGATTCCCACCAGAAAAGATTTTTATCTCCAAACATATTGCAGCCAATTTCCTTCCTAATTAATACCATATCCACCTCCAAATTCCATTTCAGTTCCCAAACGAAAATTGATGAGGCAGTCAACCGCAAATAAGCACAATATACCACCGATAGTTCAATCAGCACAGTGTCCAGCATAGCGTGTTACTAAAGCACCACCAGCATTTATGTTTTCATGTCCCTTGGACATGCCCTGCTTCCAGCATGTTACTACGATAGCTTCAAGTTACACTCAAAGAAGGTTTTTAACATGAAGTCTGATCAAAGAGTCAGCTGTGTATGTGTCAAAATGAAACAGGATAGGTAAAATCTTTCCTGAGGAGCAAAAGCAGGGCCTGAGTGGTGGCATGCTTGAATGGAAGACAACAGAGGCTGGAGCAAAGGGAGGTGCATAGACCACATAAGCTCTTCCCTGATGGACAGTTTGCAGTACCATTCCCATGGCATGATGTGCAACTGCGAGGCAACCCAGCTGCAAACAGCTCTGCAAAAGAGGACTTGAAATGGCTTTTCCCAGGCTGAATGGTAGTATTGTGTCCCTGATCAGCTGCGATCTGGACTTGTCTCACACCAGTGCTACCAGCCAGCGTAATCAATGCCGATTGTGGTGCCAGTATTTGCAACATATTCACCAAGCCTTGAGAATGAAACAACTGGTCCTTGTTGGCCTTCTTGCAAGACTCTTCTTGGGAACTGACATCAGGGAATGAAGTGACAATTAATATGTTTAAATATGCTGGCTACCATCTTCCAAAGTATATACAAAACTTAAGTGTCTACAGTGCAATCGTCCTCTTCCCTGAGCAGAGCCTATGTGAAATTACATACTGCCTTCCAGGAAAGCAGATGTGTTTACCAGAAGAACCCAGACCACCAAAGTCTTTGTGTTTCAGATAAGATGACACTCTACATTGATTGTCAAACTCACATTCATACAAATTAAAAAGCTTCTGTCTCAGAGCAGCCCTACGTTTGCTCACCTTGCCTGCGTACAGAAAATCAGGGAGGAAATCCTGAAGGGTATGTTTTCCAGTTGAGAGGATATTCAGAAAAGAAATTATTTTAAAGTTGCAAAACACTGAAAAGAAAGTGGCAAAGCTGGATATTGGCAATAGTCCTTTAAAGTAGCTATAAAAGCTATGGACATGTTTTCTTCTGCTGGGGCTTATCCACGAAGCACAGCTGTTGGTTGGTAAAAAAACAGAATCCTTTCATGTAGATGAAAATGCTCTGACTCTAATGTTTTTAAACCTATTTGCCTAGGTCTAGCAAAGTTTATTTTAAAGGGCAGTTTCTTCTTTAGGAATTTCTCATTAAATAACATATTATGCATATCTTGGTGGAGGTATTCTCAAAGCTGCCTGCAAAAGCTGCTGTAATGCTCCAGAAATTGGAGGAATCCCAGCCAGGGGAAGTACACGACAAAAAAAATGCCTTAACATTAACTTTAGCTCTAGCCAGAGAGATTAATGAAGTAACCAAACAGATTAACAGGCACAGTAATAGGGGGAATTATTGCAGTGGGGGTAGTAGATCCCACACTCCCTATAGACCTCTTTCTTCTAGCACCAAATGATAGCAACTCCCTTTAGAAAGGCTGGTCAGTTAATGCCTCAATGTTTATTATTATAACTACTACTATTACTACTACTACTTCTACTACAACTACTACTGCTACTACACCACAAATAAATGTGGTGCTTGTAATGGGCATGACCTAAAAATATCTGGACTTGTGCCGCATGCACAGCAGTATGGCAGGTTTGTCCTCTTCAGTGGCCTTAATCCTGACTCAGATGAAATCCAGCCCTTTGCACACCTTCGGGCTTTCCACAGAACAGGGAACTAATGCCAATGGTGATGTTTCTTTCTTGTCATTAATATTACTAATGTCATCTATCAGAGAGCACTGCCCAGGGACACCAGCCAAGCCAGGGTAATAATGTGCTGTACAAGCATGTAGTACCAGATATATTATCACCCTGAAGGAAATAAAACCCCAGAAATAAGAATTGACTGGCTTTTATGTGGGGCTGGGAAGTGAGCCTGAATGCCTTGCTCTAAAGCAAGCCTCAATTCACATTCTTCCCAGATTCTTCCCTAAAATATACCTGAAAGTGGAATCTAGCTAACCATTTACAGCAGGTGGCCACTATACATGGAACAAAACCATCATCGACTTCAGCAAGAGCTGGATCCAACCCGTGGATGGTGAAAAAGCAACCTCATTTCATTATGTTTCCTCTTCATTTTCATTCAAATGGAAAACAACTTTCATAAACAAAGTTTGCAAGGCTGCTCAGGCCATCTGCCATTCATGTAATGATAGCTAGTCCTTTGGTGTTTCTACTCATGGAATATTCATCTTTTAGCTATGAAGTTTGTAGTTAACAAGAATTTACCCTATGGACTCTGTATACACATTTGTTAAGCTTCCCTAGTTAAAAAAATATGATCGATTTAGTAGGTGTATCAACCACTACCTAGAGATGCACTGCTTCTATATATTTCCTTTTAGTCAATTATATTTGCAGTTCCCCAGTATTCCAGAAATCAGCATTCATTCTTACCATTACAGTTCCCTTTTTTTTTCGTTCTGGCTTAGAGAAGCAAAACTTTGCCTGATGGAAAACCACTGTTTTTGCTTTCCAGATACTTAAGGGACTTGCTCTATTTTCATAAAATGGAGGAGTTTGCAGCTCCTAATACACTGTAAGGAGAGGAGTCATGCCACAGCTACAGGTTCTTAATATATTTTCCCTGGAGAGTAAATGAACTGTGCAGACCACTACAGTTTCTAGAGTTAACCTCCTCTAGGGACAAGTCTGATCTTGACTTCAGCAGGAGTTGATCTCAGTCAGGCTTCAATGTATGGGTGACACAGCATTAAACTGCAGAGTCCTGGAGGCCGGGAGACACATTCTCCCCACCTGTGTAGTTCATTGTATTCAGGCCCCACTGACTAATGTCTGCACCTTTACAATTTATTCCACTGTATATAAAAAATTAACAGCACTGACAAAATAAAACTTGGCTGTACGGCTCTCCTTGCCTATGGAGCATTTTGGCTGCTAAAAATAATATGTTGTAGCTTGGGAAAGCCAAATTCTTCATGTTATTGCAGCCAGACTGTCTAGACTGCCTAATAAGGTGGAGATTGTTCTGGGATGGCCAGAATATTCTTTTTAACATTGACTATTTGTTTCAGTGATTGCTTTGTTGGTAGATATTGCCAATGTTATTTCAGATTTGGGGGGGGGGGGGGTTGAGGGATGAAAAAGAGTGTAGATTTCCCTCCTGGAATAATTGCTTTATAAATATTAGTCTTCTCAGTTCAGTAAAGCCCAGAGTATGAAAAAGTTTTGAACACTTTCTGCCTAAACAAAAGAATATGATGCCAGTTCTAAACAGCGACATCAGGAATGACAAGTGATTATTTAATATTCAGGGCTTGACCTGTCTAGTCCTCCATATACACAAGTCAATGTGAATTCCACGCATGGAGGCTTTAAAGGATCAGGTTTGTAGTTTGTAGAATACTAAAAAGACAGTGCTCATTTTTAAAATGTCACTGCACATGTGGTCATCAACACAATAATTCAGCACTGCTTAGGCCATTGTGTTTCTCTTGACTCGGTGCTAAATGTCATGTCGTTCCTGAAGATCAACTGCCCTCTGATGTGTGAGAAGTCTGGCCTTCATTCTGCAAGGGGCAAAGTACTCTGAGCTTCTGAGCATCTGCTCACGCCCTCATCCCGTTGCAGCAGACCTTGTGCTCCTTCAGAAAGGGCATCCTTTTGGTGCCATTTGTACCATGGCAGAGAGGAAGGTGGAACTGTGCAGACCAGCAGGCAGCCACTTTTCTCCCTTGGAGTTTGTATGTAAACTAGGTTTGTACATACAGATTATGCAATTAAGAGCAATTTACTACTAGCTGAATCTAGATAGTATCCTGTTCAACATAGGGATCGCAGTCAGTGGTTAGGTGCTTGTTTTATTTGTCCTGTGGATATGCCACTGCAACTGGTAATTCCTCCTCTTTTTACTCTCTGGTGTCCTCATGTTCTTCTGTTAAAGGCACTTGACAGAAGCACAGAATATACAGGCTGTGTTCCAGTCTTTGCCACAATTTTCTTATGTCATTTGAAGTAAGTTGCTTAGATTCACATGTACCAAAGAGCTCGGATGCCTGATGTGGAATTTAGGCAGAATCTAAGGCCACAGCTCAGTTCTCGACACTTCCTCAAATGCCCAGATAAACAGGCAATACATTTTCCAAGTCACCTAAAACTCTATTTCTGCATGTGATCTGCACTGCCATGATCTCTCCCAGCTAAGCATAACCACATTTATTTGAAACCATGGTCTGAAGAGGAGGAAGACACCTCTTCCCTCCAGTAGTTCAGTGGCAAGAGTGGGACCTCCACAGAAGTCAGATATGCAAGATGGGTTCCTAGGACCTTCTCACCTTAGCAGCTTCAGACTGTATCCCAGGAAAACATCCTAAGCTGGTCTGTGGCAAAAACAATTCTGCCCTCCACTGCTTGAAACAAGGACCTTTGAAAAAAATATTGTAGTTCCACTGAGTCAGCAGGAGTGAGCATAGAGTCATAGAAAAACTGGATTGGGAGGGACCTTCAGAAGCTGTCTGGTCCATTCACCTAGCCTAAGGAAGGATCATTTATACCTCCTGCTTGTCTAATTGCTGCTGATCCTCCTGGATATAGACTGCCATATCTCCTTAGGCAATCTATGCCAGTGCTTCTCTACGCATAGATTTAGGAGATTTTTTCCTATTATTCTTGCTTGCGCTATCCATTATGGGAAGAGGGAACAGATTATTCTCTTCTCTCTAAAAGTGTTTGTGGTCTGTTGTCATCTCCCTAGTCAGTCTTTAAGGTAAACAATCCCAAGTCCTTTAATCTTTCCCAATAGATCATACTTTCAAAATCGCTTTCATGTAGACTGACTCCAGCTTGTCTTTCTGATACCCAGGGCTAAACAGAGCATTTCTGCTGAGCTCTACAAAAAGTGGAACAAAACAGTATGTCTCGCAAACTGTTCTACTGCATGTAAAACCTGATCTGATGTCTGCCATTTTTGCAATGGAAAAATGATGTTGGGTTCAGCTTATGATGCCCAATGGTATGTATGCCTATACATTAGTATTTCAGTCATTACCAGAGTACTTTTGAAGTGGTTGACTCTATCCCCATATAACATGTTTTATTTTGCATTACAGAGCAGTCTTGCAATGCATGACCTGCTTTCCTTTGGGATGAAACTAAACCAAAAGATGCTCCTCAAGAGTGCACTTCCTAAGCATTTTCTGCTAATGGACAGTCAGTCCGCAAGACCAGACTAGAGCTAGACTGAAGTAAACCCTCTAAAAGTGAACCCAAGAGAGCTGGTTCCTCAGCCCTGGCTTTTTCACTCTACAAACTTGCTCCCGTTGCACAGCCCTGCTTGGGTACTTCTGCAGGGTACCCTGCAACCTTCAGAACCTGTCTTAAAGAAGAGTACCTTACTGGTTGTACTGTACACCACATATGTACCATGGATTACTTTTGCCTATAGTGTCATATCTTGCATTTATCCACTTTGAACTTTATTTGACATTTTAATTTCTCAAGTTCTTTTTAAATTCTAGATCTGTCCTCCAATGCATTTGCTGTCCTTCTTGTCTTCAGGCCATCTGCAAATTTAATATTTAATATTTTCTCTTCCATCATCCAGGTCATTAATTAAAATACCAAATAGAGTGAGATCCAAGACAGATCCCTGTGGCACACCACTTAGTGCCTCCTTTCATTTTAACAGTGAACTACAGAAAATATTCTCAGCATATGATTATCTGGTAAATTTTATCCCATACTATAGAAGTTCTGCCATATATGTGTAGATTTTTTAATAAGAATGTCGTATGAGACTGTTAACATCAGCATATGTGAAATTAACTGTCTCATCCCTATCTGTAAGATCTTGCCATAGACAGAAGTTAAATTGGTCTAATGCAGTCTGATTGTGATAAATTCCAGTGGGCTATTATTTATTTTCTTTTTATCCTTCAGGTACTTGCATATAGTTTAGTTAATTATTTGTTCTAGATTTTTTCTAGGAACTGATGTTGACTGATCTTCTTCCTATTTAAGAATAATGAATATGTTTGCCATTTTTCCTGCCTTCTGGTACCTTATTTGACCTCTATGACTCTCAAAGGCTTCATTTTGCACTACCAAATAAAACAGACGGAGGAGCACACTCTGGCCCTGAGGCCAAGTGGCACAGCACAACTCATCTCCACATGGAAACCTTTCCCCTCACTCATCAGAAAAGAGTGTACATATTCAAACTGTCCCTCACCCAGGTTATTCCCCATCTGTGCCCAGAAACTGTCTGGGAAAATGGAACAAAAAGACAAAAATATGCCAGAGAGCTTTTAGCAATAAGCACTTTGGGTGATCCTAGGCCAGCATGTTAGCCTATAACCTGTTTCTGTTCTATTTATGACTATAGGCATAGCCAAAAAATGATCACTAAACCATCTGAGATGGCCTAAACCAGTTTAGTTGTGAGGATGATGACAATGATGCTCAGCTAGTGCTTAGGATGCAAGATCCATTTTGTCCCCATAAGAACTGCAGTAACAGTGTGGGGAGTAGGAGAAGATGCTTTTTCAAAGACACAGAGTTAGAAAACTGCCAGTATGTGCCAATTTAGCTTAGTTTAGGAATCTAACTTATTCCTTGCTCTGCACCCACCCCATAATGAATGTTTCTTTTCTGTTCATTATACTTTTTCTGTTCATCTACTTTTTCTTTCCTTGGGTTGCTTACTTACTTGACCTCATTTTCAAATGCCCTTGTTATTGTAATTCTGTAACATTCTCTGCTACCCATTTCAACCCAGGCCTTCTTTTTAGTTATCATATTGATACATTATACAAGAATCATTATTCGGTCCTGTCTTAAAGACAGAACCTCTAGCTGCTACATAATGCATGTACCGATTCAATGCATTTCTAATGCTGAGAATTTCTCTCCTTTCCCATTGTTCATATAACCAGAAATATTCTGTGGAAAAACTAAAAATAAATCTTCACCCAGTAGAATACGGTTTGTGATGTCTCTTGATATGGGCATTATCTCAGATTTAGCTCAGCTCACTTTGTATGGGAGACAGAGAGAGATTCAGCTCTAATTTAATACCTCTGAGATTGATCTGAGCTGTTTGCAGTTTCAGTCACACATAATAAGGTGAAGGTACAGTGTCTGACTGTCTGGCTGAGCATTTATGCTGTGCTTATCATTGTAACATATCTGAGCTGCTTTGAAAAAAAATACTCTGAAAAGCCAGCAAAAATTAATAATGACCTTCCAATATTATTAACCTAACCTGATTCCTTTGTGCTTGACACTGTTAGTTTTCATTCCTTTAATGTTCCCCATTCCACAATCCTGAAAACTGCTGGAGTAAGCTCTTTTCCAAGGTTGAATGGGAAGCTGTGTCAGATGCCTTTCTGACCGAGCGCCATGCTGGACTCTGATCCTGATGGAGGCTGGAGCATGGAGGGCGGCTAACGCTCATCTGGCTGCGCCGCGAGTTTTGGGACTGGAAGGGAAAACACTACAGGAGGCAGTGCTAATAGAAGTAGGAGGGAGAGATGGATGCGCACCTACAGCTGCAGCACTAAATCTCTCCCTTGTAAGTTCTTATCAAAGATAATTCAAGGTGGAGTAACTTCTGAAATATCTAGGCTCCACCATTCAGCCTAGTGCTGTGGTCCCTGAATTAGCTCCAGAAGCGTTATAATTACATTGCCCTGTCATTCTGCCCAAGCTCCTTAGTCTTCTTGAGAGGCAGATCTAATTACTCTGGGGACAGCAGCAGCCTAATGCAGCCACAGCTCTTCTGGGACCGAGCTGGGGCGTGTGCTGACACTGTGCTGGACTGGATACTCAGACCAAAGCCTGCTCAGTCATAGCTCTGAATTGTCCTCCCAATGCCTCGCGGCACACTGCAGGTGTGTCTTGTAGCTGGTCTGCTGTAGTAGACCCCAAACCCAGGTGAACTGGGTGGCAGGATTCTCAAGGCAATGACCAGTGGGTACATGATTTCCCCTTGATCTCCTTGCTTCAGAGCAAGAAGAAACATTGGGTGTCACATTAAACCTGTTGGTCAGATACAGTCCTGAGATAGTTTCAGAGGAAAGAACAAAGCCCTAAAAGACTCCAAAAGAACTGCCTGCAGTATTAATGGGAGTATCCAAGGCTAGCTTTTATTTAAATACTGCTCTTGCATGATGCAAAACAGCGTGAGATAAACACTGTAAGTGCTGCAAACAGAATGCCAGCTCCATTTTTAGGGTGTTTGTCTCCCAGAAGAAGAATCCTTTCTATTAAGAGAAGGACTTTTTTTTTTTTCTTCTGAGTTATTTTGAAATTCAAGCTTGTTGGCTCTGCTTCATGTGACTGTAACTTATTCAGTACATGAAAAACTGTCTAGATTCCCCAATTCACGTTATGGAGCTTGTATTTCTAATGAAGAAAGCCACTGGGCCCATCAGTTCAGTTTGTGGTTATAATCTGGTACAACACTAGTGCTACCTCATTTATGTGAGGTACTGTGGATCACTTTCAGTATCATCAGACCCAGCAGGGCTTACAGAGACCAATCCAGTGAAAACCGCAGACATTTCTGGTGACTCCAAGCAGCCACTGGACCAGGCTGATAAATGACACAGAGTTGCCTGACTGAGTGATCGTGACTTTTTTCCATCAGTGAGGTAAGAAGTTGGACCCTGGCAGCTGTGGACTGGAGGCAGAGTTACTCACCCTACTTTTGTTGTCCCACACAGCATGAGGCTGAATAAACATTAATTAAACTTTTCAGTATACCATGACAGTATCAACACCACTCTTTTGGAGAGCTGCCTATTCAGCCAGACCAGCCTGGATACCCTGCTGTTGCTTGTATGCTCAGCGGTACCAGTAATATCACTGGGCGTACTGGTGCCTGCCTTTCAACAGCATGATTTGGATCCATGCCACCTTTATTTCACCAGGAGCCTCAAAGAAACCAAGAGGATCAAGGGTGAAGAAAAGCATTCTAGCATTAAAGCCTAAGAAAATAATCTATCCTGAACAAGAAGTTCACAATTCTATATTAAATATCTCATCCCCTCCTTAGATTCCATTCAGACATGTTTAAAGTATAGGAAAAATCTGAAGATAGCCTTAAAATGTCTCCACGACAAGGACTGTTTGTTCATTTCTGTTTGTACAATGTTTGGCACAACAGGACTCTGACTGCGAGACTTTGGGGCACCCGGGAGTGCAAAAGACTGATAGCAGCTGAGCGATGGACTGTCTGAAGCTGGGGGATAGTTAGCTATCTGGGAGTAGTTCCACAGTTCTTCATTCTCCATCAAATTTGGTAAACTGTGCTGAACTCAGTGGAAACTCCTCTTGGGGAATCTTGAGTCATCTACGTGGCTATGGCATTCTCCATCAAACCCTGACACATTTATGGCTAAACGGACTTCACTGCAGTCGTGGTCTGCTGCTGTGTTTTCCATTCCATAAAATAAACTGTGCAATTTACTGTTTTCTCTTCTCCTTTCCAATTTTTGTAATCTAGAAGAACAATAAGCACATATATTGCTTTTATGAGGGAAAGTTCTGAGAACCTGGCAACTTGCCTGGTCTCCTCATTTGTTTGTGTTGGGGAACAGGCAGGATATTTTGCCACAGCAAAAGAGTGAATAGAGTTCTGTCCCTCTGAAATCAATTGTTGAGGAGTACAGGACAGAGCCAGAGTGTGTTGAGGTCTTTGGGAGGGACAGAGGATAATAAATCACCTCATTGATTCTTGTTTCTCATTACAGCCAGTATCAGGAGGAATGTGTCTAATCTTACTGTGTGGTACTGCATCTGCATGGGTGTGGGAAGGGTAAACAAAGTTTAGTCCCCATTCAGCTTCACTCTAATATCCCCTACTTGGAGCAGATTCTGACACCCTCATGGCACTGGGGAGAGAGTGTGGATCCTAGATGGATTTCAAAGGGACAAAGAGCAGAAATTGAGCCTCAGGAGAATGGGCAATGGATGGGGAGGAGGTGGGAGACAGTAAACATGAAATAGAATTTTGTGCCTCTTGATTTGGGGGCCAGTCCCTGTATGTGTGACAAAAGCCACCCTAGGGCTGCCTAACTTGGCACAGGATTATTTTGCATATCTGCTAGGGCCCTGCCTCTCATGGTCTTGCCTCCGATACCAGCTCATCTATTCTTCCCTCTTGATGCAACACCAGGCTCTGTGATTGGATTTTAGCAAAGTGGATGATTTTTTTTTTTTTATTTCTGTGTGCCTCTCCTTCCTCAGCTCTCCCAGACAAGCCCTCCTACCTCTCTCCCAGTTTCTAGTGCCCCTTTCTTTCAGTGTGGTTCCCGTGCTTAGTGTAAAGAGACAAGAGCAAGCTGAGGGACCTTCCCTTAGTGCTTGACGTATCACTGATATCCATACAGTGAGGTGTGTTGTACAGCATCACTCCGTGGACATAGGCTTAGATTATGAGTCCCCAGGAGTAACCCCTTAAATTCCATTGATTCCAGTGGGATTATGTGTAGACTAATATCCTGCCTGCTCTAAGGAGGCCTGGATGAATCCAAATGCTCATGGGCAGAGTGGGCAGAAGCCTCCTGGTGAAGGACTTCTGTTTACCTGTTTATTTTCAGTATGTGGCTGAATTAGGAGTTTCCTTCTCACATGAGTGAGCTATCCCTTGAGTAGTCCCACTGGAACTGTTTGCATCAACATTTTTATTCTGTTACAAGAAAGAAGTTCTCCATCTGCTTCTTATTTGAGGACTGGTGGATCTGTCTGTATTAGACATTGAGGACAGGAATGGAACTAGGTCTACCTTGCTGTCTCCAAAGAAGAGCCTGTGCAATGCTACTTTCAAGTCTGACAGCATCACCACCTGCATCCTCACATGAATTCTCCCCTCTCCTCCAAAGCAGGTAGAAGTTTGAGAAGGTGAGGTGCCTTTTGCAGTTATTGGCCTCTACAGCTGAGCTATCTCAGGGGTGTCAATTCACAATTAAAACTACAGGAGGCTTTTCCTGTTCTCCAAAGCTAGGAAATAGACCACTTGCATGTTGGATGAGCATTCATCAGATGGAAAGTGTTGGTGGAACTGTCACGTTTCCCTCCCTCCAGATATGCCCACAGTGGTCTGGTAAAGGCTTACCTGCACTGAAGTCCAGTGTAAAGGCCCAAACAAGCTTCAGATGAAGTAATCCAAGTGCCGGTAATAGCTTAGCTGTGACACCATGGAGTTCCATAGAGCCAACTCTCCACCTTACCCCTCCTTTTTTTAATAACTCTGATAACTAAAAAAGGAAAGAAAGCATTTCCAGCTTCATTCACTCAAGGAACACATGTTGCCACCGATGGGCTTAACAAAATTGCTGCAACCAAAACCTGTGAGTCATCTGGTTCATCCCCTTTAGCTCAGAATTAATTTCAAGAATGCATTCATTAGCTCTTTCACAGTACAGCAAACTTATCCTCCTGTAAAAGGGATCAGCTGGGATAAAAAAAGGTATTGGTCTCTTAGTGCAAAAAGTAGAAGAGGTCTACAAGGCAAGGACATGATTTTCTGTAATGCTTGAGAGATGTCTTGCACAATGTAAGTGCTACTGGAAATATATTGATAGTATGAGGATCTCTATCTCAATATTTATAGAGGTGCTAATAAATACTGTAAGCTATACCCTAAGAATGTTTTAGAATGCAGACTTTTACCTTCTCAGGTAGATCTGGTTTTTCTTCCTCATTTTCATAGTGGGAATGTTACATCAGCCTGTGGGCTGTGTGGCCTAACTGATTAGATTGTATAGGTCTATGTTACCAAGGAACAAGGTCAAACAGTGTATCTTTGATCATCCGAATGGCTCATTTGCTGGCTTGTCTCAGCCAGCTCTCTCCGAGACAAGGCTGCTCTAGAGGGCCTTGTGCAAGGCAGCGTGGACATTGTCCACCCTACCTAGCCTGAGGTTCAGAGACTGGGTCCCTGGCCCTTTCCTATTTTAGCAGCATAGACATGGACTGTATTCAGACCATCTACCATGGCACCTAAGCTAGACGGAGATCATGCCTGTTAAGATGTCCTTCATTGTCAGAAGAGCAATGAATGACTCAGAGGAGTAGTAGGCAGGGCTGCCAGACCCTTTGCAACCAGCAGAGGTAAGAACTCAGTGGATGTGAGTAAGGATGTCACGATCTAGCAATAATGCCCAAAGTTAGTATCTGTCATAGGCAGTCTGCATGTGGAGCCTCCTCCGTTGACTACACAGGTAGTCAGAGTCCAACAACTGGTTACTAAGTCAGACTAAGTCACTGTCAACTTTAAGACCTGTATGGCTTTTAACACCCATATCCTGCATATCTGTCATTACAACATGGCCAGCACCAGGCCCTGACCCTGACAGGGGTGGCTGTGCAGTCTCAAGTCTGTGGTCAAGTAAGATGACATGCAGACATGCAATCTACCAGACATGGTAGGAGGCCCACTGGTGTTAACACCTGCTGTAGAACAGGCTGTGCATGTGACACAAGGTCTGCATTGAGCCTTTGTTTTAATACCTAATGTTAAAACCTGTATTGGGTTTGTGTGGCAAGGTTTTGGTAGTGGGGGGGCTACCGGGGTGGCTTCTGTGAGAAGCTGCCAGAAGCTTCCCCTATGTCTGACAGAACCAATGCCAGCCGGCTCCAAGATGGACTCACCACTGGCCAAGGCTGAGCCCATCAGCCACAGCGGTAGCACCTCTGGGATAACGTATTTAAGAAGGGGAGAAAAAAAACTGCTGTACAACAGCAGCTGGAGAAAGGAGTGAGAATACGCGACAGAAACAACTCAGCAGACACCAAGGTCAGTGAAGAAGGAGGGGGAGGAGGTGCTCCAGGCGCCGGAGCAGAGATTCCCCTGCAGCCCCTGGAGAAGACCATGGCGAGGCAGGCTGTCCCCCTGCAGCCCATGGAGGTTAACAGTGGAGCAGATATCCACCTGCAGCCCCTGGAGGACCCCACACCGGAGCAGGTGGATGCCCGAAGGAGGCTGTGACCCCGTGGGAAGCCCACGCTGGAGCAGGCTCCTGGCAGGAGCTGTGGACCCGTGGAGAGAGGAGCCCACGCTGGAGCAGGTTTGCTGGCAGGACTTGTGACCCCGTGGGGGACCCACGCTGGAGCAGTCTGTTCCTGAAGGACTGCACCCCATGGAAGGGACCCATGCTGGAGCAGTTCCTGAAGAACTGTAGCCCGTGGGAAGGACTCACGTTGGAGAAGTTCATGGAGGACTGTCTCCCGTGGGAGGGACCCCATGCTGGAGCCAGGGAAGAGTGTGAGGAGTCCTCCCCCTGAGGAGGAAGGAGCGGCAGAGACAACGTGTGATGAACTGACCGCAGCCCCCATTTCCCGTCCCCCTGCGCCGCTCAGGGGGAGGAGGTAGAGAATTCAGGAGTAAAGTTAAGCCTGAGAAGAAGGGAGGGGTGGGGGAGAAGGTGTTTTAAGATTTAGTTTTTATTTCTCATTATCCTACTCTGATTTTGATTGGTAACAAATTAAACTGATTTCCCCAAGTCGAGTCTGTTTTGCCCGTGACAATAATTGCTGAGTGATCTCTCCCTGCCCTTGTCTCGACCCACGAGCCTTTCGTTATATTTTCTCTCCCCTTTCCAGCTTCGGAGGGGGAGTGATAGAGCGGCTTTGGTGGGCACCTGGCGTCCAGCCAGGGTCAACCCACCACAAAACCACAGATCATCCTGGACCCCAGAGCACTATTTCTGCTTTTAAAGTGATGCCCAGATCAAACATACAAATCTCTGATGTATCCATTTGATCTGAAGATTTCAAAATTACCTCCTCTCATTTTTGCTAAATTCACAAAACTGCACATAAAGTTTGTGCTTTATTAATGTGTTACATGGCAGCAAGTTGAACAATAATTGCTTTAATGTATGTAGCTTTTGTCCCTGCTTTTTATTCTACTGCATTTTCTTATTCTTTTAAATTGTCCCTTTTATCATCAGATCCTATGCTAGCTTTGATAACTTCAAGGAGACTAAGTTTATAGGTTCTGCATCTTAAATCATCCATTTTCTCATTTTCTGAGTGCTGACTAAAGACTTCCCTTCACATTTACTCAAATTGTTATGAGTTTTTAAAATGTTCTTTAAAAAAAAAGAAAAGTCTTCTAAAATAAAATTAAATTATTTCCTGCTGCTTCTGATGGATTGAAACAGTTGTTTTGTTGAAACATATTAACCTGTTTAATTGCTTAGTTCCAATACACATTATTGGTTTTCATATGAATATGATGGATCTGGTTTATTACTGTAATACTGGTGTCAGAGAGGTGTAAACCACTGTGACAGAGCAGGGCGTAAGGTCTCATGGATCAAATCAATAGACTTACCTTTGCCATCAGCTCTTAGAGGAGATTTTAGCCATGAGATATTTACTGAATTATTCTGAAAACTAGCAGCATGGAATCATGTGAGGTGTTTGTGCACTGCTCCTCCATCCTATGGAGAGCTGAGACCTTGTTTCATTTTTGTACACTGGCTCGGGTGCCATTTTTGAGCTTCTTCACATAGCAGCATCCTCCCTAATGATCAGTTTGCACCTCATCCTTATGACTTGGGGGCTACACTGAGACTTTAGACTTGAGACCAAGGGACTAGGAACAAAATTAAAAGGATGCTCCTGAGCGCCTTGGGAACTCCTCTTTTACACAGCTGGGAAGCTCTGTACCATCAAACCTCACCAGATGTATGACGTTTCCTATTTTTCGGTTGGTCTATCAGAAGGGTCAGAGCCACGTTCCCACCCTGCAGCACCAAGACCTACACAGTTTTCCTGAGAAAAGCTTTCTTGGACCACACTACCACAGATAAACATACACATTAGCATACTGTGACCACTTTACTGAAATCTATAGCACGATGTCAGTCAATTACCACATTAATTAGTTCCATATACCAAATAGTTATAGTTACGGTTAACTGGACTCTAGCAAACAGCATATTGTAATGAAGTAGTAAAATTAAATTGCAAAAATGTTATGCCATGCTTGACAAAATTTCAGCTTGAGATTATATTCATGTTTCTGGTTTATATTCACTTTTATATATGCCCATTATAGCCAGCAAGAGAGAACATTTGTTGAAATTAGTCCTTTCTGTGCAACACATTATATTTTGGGCAACAGAATATAATCTAGGGAAAAAAAAGAGAAAGATTTTTTTTAATATTATCCCCTTACCAGTCTCCACCTAATAGCTGAGACTGTACTTTCCTAAAAAGCAGGCCTCGGAGGATATCTGGATGGAGGCTGGGGTTGGGTTGCTGCCTTGTGCAGAACGGACTTCTGCTCCACATGATACTTCTTATTCACACAAATTTCCTGTCCCTAGATAAAACATTTCTTCCTCTCCTTAATCATCCCCTCAGGGACCAAGAATTACATGTGAAGTATATCTGATATTAGTATTTCATGAGGTCACACAGTGGTAGAAAAATATTCATGTCTTCAAAGCGGCCTTGGAGACTCTGTATAGAGACTCGCAGAATGCTGCTCATTGAACTGAATTTCACTGAGGAGTAATTTCAAAGAGTATTTTTGACACCTAAATCTATATATAAGACTATATATTATACAAAATATAATCTGGTCATATCCAGATGTCTCCTCCCACACACACCTGGTTCCTACTGTAGCTCTAGGCAAATACAACATTACCTTTTGACTTCCTTGTGTGAAACTTGGTGTAAACCTATCCTGTGTTATATTATATAAACTTTCATGCTGTATCATTGATGACACAATTTGAGTACTGTTATCTGGTTGCTATTGCTGCCAAGAGATGACTAGATTGCAATGGTAAAAGGATTTTATTTACATCCACCCACACAGCATGTTGTTTGGTATCCTGGCCCAATATGTATTTGCAGAAGATGAATTTACTTAGCTGGGATTTTGTGGGTGTGTTTGGCAGTGAAGGAGAGGGATCATACTCACCTCTGCATGACCATTTGGCCCTGAATTAGAAGTGATCTGAGACGTTCCAGGACACAAAATCCTCTTTCTCTCCATGCGGTGATTCGGGACCCAAAAGAGAGAGGAAACGGAGAGGGTCAGTGGCAAGTGCGGTTCGGCAGGGAGCCGGGCATCAGATGGGACCATACAGTCTGGTGCAGCAAACGGGGTGGTGAGGGAGACAAGGGAGATGCCTTTTAAGACAGTGTTGGGCCGGGAGCAAGTCCCCCACAGCCCTGGAGTGCAAACTCCCCTCGTGTGGGAGGATAGAGAGACAGTGCCAAGCCAAGTCCTGCCAGCACAGCACCAACCCCGGCTCAGTGAGAGCTCTGCCCCAAGTAGGGTCGGCGCAGGTCTGGCCGCACGGTCCCTGCAAGACAGGCCATCCCACTGGGCTTTGTGAAAAGGGAAAATTGCGGCTTGCAGAGATGCAATTGCTGTAAAGCATTTGCTGGACAGAGTTTTTGAGGAAGGTAGAAGGTGTGTTGCCAGGAGACAGGAGATGAAAGGAGCTCTTCTGCTGCTGTGATTTACTAGATGGCTGGGTTAATGTCGGCACTGCACCTTGCTAGATGGTCATTGTAAGTTTTAATTAATAGTTAGGCCATCTAAATCTTTGCAAATGGGTGTTTTTTAAATTGAATAAATGAACAAATTCAGCTTTAAGGCTTGAGCCCAACTCGGCGTTTCCAAGCACAATTCAGAGCTGGCAGGATAGCTTCCATTTTTGATTAGTGATAAATCTAATTGTGAAGGAATGGCTGACTTTCAGAGCTGGGACTGTATTACAAGCCATCTGAGGGTAGGAATCAGGCTAAATGAGCCTGATATAATGATTTATTTACAGCAACTCTGATACTTTTAGTAATCCATTATAATTGTATAGACAGAGACTTCATTATCCCTTCATCTATCTATGATCCCTTCAAGGGCTGGGAGGTGCAGAGCAAGCCCACAGAGAGGGGAGTGCTCAGAAGGCTTCATCCTGCAAGGTGCTGAGCAGGCTGCAGCCTTCACCAGGCAGAACAGGGTATTCAGTTCTTCACACAATTTCCCCCTGTGAGTTATTCAAGTCGATAGAATATAATTGAATTTATTTTATTTAGGGTCTAGTAAGAAAAGGTAGTTAATTTCTGTTGGATAATTAGAATAAATATCTAATTGAATCAAAGTCAATGTAAGTAAACATTTCTATTAGGTTGTTAGCACGTTGTTTGAATGTACTCCTGTACATGTTCATTGCTATCTTAATTTGGGGGGAGGGAGGTGTTTTTAGCAACTACAAAATTAATTAAACTTGTAAGAATTTCTTTATTCCTTTGGAAAGTATATATTTTTCAATTTAAAACAGATGGGCCTCTTTTTTGACTCAAGCCTATATATTTTTTGAGAGAAATGGGGGCTGTACCATAACAGCATATCACACCCTATTCTGCCTTCTAAACTAAGATTACACTTCCCAAGTCAAAGGTTTTCCTTGGAAAAATTTAGATTTTTCTTAGTTGAAACCCCAATTTTCCTCTGAAAAACAACCTAGATGGAACCTTTTTGACTAACTGTAGTTGGGCCAGTTCAGTTTGCAGAAAAATTGCCAGCTAGTGCAACCTTTAGGTATGTCCCTCTCGTAGTTCAACAACAGCAGCAAAAAAAGGCATCAGCAGTGCTGGCTTTGTGCTGCTTAAGCCCAACGTGCTTCTGCCAGGAACATCTGTACCCCATCCTCTGTTTTATCTCTTCCTCTGGGAGACAGTCCATTGAAGACACATAGTAAACCTGAAAGAAGGTTTGAAACCTCACCAAAGAGTAGGGTTCCTTTGCTTCATCCCCATCCTTGTTGCTTTTCAAGACAATTAGGTAGGCTGATGTGTTGTTCAAGGGGTCCAAGGATAGGGTAAGATCACTGGTGCCCTGTCTAAGGCTGGAGAAGTGGGATGAAGAGTCTTAATTGTTCCTTGCTTGTTTCAGGTAGAAACCCATTTTTTAAGTTGTTGTTAAAGGGATAAAAGTTAGCCAGGGAATGGAGGAGCAGAACAGCCAGTTAGCACGCCTATCTATCTGCCAAGACTAAGTAGACATATTGACGCACATTGAAGACTCCAAAATTGGAGCAGACTGAAGTACTACTTCTACAGCCACAGCTGACTGGAAGAGCAGAGAGAAAGCAAAACCACTGGTCCCATTCAAGTCGTTTTCCTTAAAAAAAAAAAAAAAAAAGCTGGTCAGCAAAAAAACTCAGAAAGTTAGCAGAGTGGAGCATTTCGGATGTGGGCCATGCAGTGATGCTCTTCATCCCACATTAAAGTCTGGGAATCTGGCAAAGCATTCTGACTTTGGACACATCACTACATCAGGTGCCTTTAAAAATCCCAGCCTAAATCATTGCCATGGACAGATGGGAACAGTTTTATGCTGTCTTTTGTAAGCCATTTCTGGACTGTTCCTATGACAGATCTGTCTTTTCCCCTATCACTCACATCAACACACAGTTCAGAAAAAGCAACCAGGATTCTTTCTTTTTTTTTTTTTTTTAAAGCTAGGATACATTTTAATGCTTTGACATGGATGTAGAGGACAAGAATACACCATGTGCACCCAGTAGGACTTAATCTACATGAATCCCTGGATGTTGATAGGACGAAGGGAAGTAACACAGATTAATACCACTTTAATATTATATCCACCAGAGACAAAGTAAGACTCCAACAGAAAGTGATGGTCAGAGAGTAGCTAGCAGTTCTCTTTTCCTGGGATCTTTATGTCTATACAATCCATTTGATTCACACCCAGCTGAACCCTTTCAGCTGAGATGCTCTTTCTAGCTGAGACAGTCCTGGGGGATGTCTCACAAGCATGGTCCAGGAAGGAGAGGTGAAAACCTGACTTCTTCTTGGGTAATTTGACCTGGATGACAGGTGGGGGAGATGAAAATAAATCTGTTCTGAGATGAATACTCGTGCAATCCATTGCTGCTGCCCCAGTGGGTCGCAAGGCCACGTACCCCTGAAAGTGCTGAAGAGCTTGTGCAGGAGAAGCCTCCTGCAGCACATAAAAGCTATCTTAACCACAGACACAGTAGCACTGGTCAAAGCAGCAGGAGGTTGTAAAACTGGCTGGCCTTTGCCAAGTGTGAATGATGGAGTCTGAAGGTACCATTCACAATTAAAAGCTGGAGCTGCTGAGCCTTCTGTTGGCAGTCGGCATCTCCTGGTGACGTGGCACTACTCCTGCCGAGGTTAGTGAGAGCAGCAGCAATCCTGTCTGATACATCAGAGTTATGGGCTCAGCCAGGAGAAGGAAACTGTTTGACTACATTCAGCATCTCTCGCGTTCTTTCAGTGCTTTGTAGACCAAAATCTCATCCTAGAAATGTAAATGGTGCAACCGATGTTAGTTTTGTCCTAAAATAATCTTTAATTATCTGGGACATAATCATCCCCAGGTGATACTAAAATTTTTGGCATTCATTGAACTCATGCTATGCTTGGGAATGCCATTGCATATCTCCAGGAGGTGCTGCTGGTTGCGCTCTTTCAGGAAAAGGCTGCAACCCTATTTTAATGGTGCCACAAAGCCCAGGATTCCCAGCTTTCAAGGAGCTGCAGAGTATGGAGACAAAGTATGACTGACTAAAGGCCATAGCTATCAAGCAAGTTGGTGGACAGGACCAATAGCCCATTGGTACACTTAGTCTCTGTCTGTCTGCATTTAACACTTCTGTGGTTAACGCCTGCAGAAAGGGACAGGCATTTTCTCAGTAAAGAAATCCACGTAAAAAGCAGAAAGCATATTGTCTGTACCTGTTGGTGTGGTCATAAACTCTGCTGAGAAGGGCACAGTTCAGTAGCCGTAAGCTTCCTGAGGTCCTCCTAGCCTCTGAGTGTGTGTGTGTGGTGACTGGACAGCCCATAAGCCATTCCTCATAACCTCCTACAACCACAGCTTTGTCCTTCAGGTTCCGATTGCTTTAGGTTACTGATGTGCACAACAATGCCAGCAGGCACTTACCCAGTGAGCTCTGCCGCTGGAGGTTGAGCTCATATCGGTGGTACAGAGTTTCCCTCATAGGTTTGCTGTCATAAAACTTCATGATGCTGTAGAGATAGCACTTCTGCTCTTGCTTCAGGACCTGTCAGAGAAAGGCTGCACATAGCAATTTGTGAACAATAGAACTGAATTTGCATCTGATTCAAAAGTAATTTCACATGGCTTCAAACGGGTTTGTTGGTTTGTTTTTTTCTTCTTCTTCTTCCACTGTTCTCTTGCAGGAGGATTTTATTAAATGAAGCAGGGAATAAAAACAAGGAAGAAAACTACAGTGAGGGTTACATTGGAACATTTTAACAATTTAAAACCACTAAGAGCATATTTCTATGGTGCAACGCTTGTTAGAGACCCCCCTTTATTGCCTCCAAAAGGATTGGTACTTTTGGGTGACAGATGGCAACAGCCTGAAAAATGGCAGCTCAAAGTCTTAATGTGTAGAGTCATGCCAGTGAAGCTCTTCACCTGCTGGGGACTAAGAGCCCAAAGATGGGGCCAGGAAGAAAGGAGCAGTGAAGCATTTTTGCCATTTTTTATTAATGTTAGTAAAGCTGAGGGTTCCTTAAATTCGGTTGTTGAATCCTACAGGCAAGCATAGTAATGACTGAGGCTTTGCTGGCTTACACTAGTTGGGAAGAGAAGCTTGGGAAGTGTACACCAGATTTATAAATAATCTGTTAGGCTTGAACACTGAGCATAAATGGGAAAGATGCAAAAGGAGGAGAAGGATATTGAATTACACCAATAAAACCCTCCAGCTGGAAAAGCCCAAGGAACGTGTAGAGATTGCTTGGAGTCAGAAATAAGTTAATTAAAAGATGCATCAGAATTAATGAGATAAGATAATGGAGGGATGAGTCTATCTCCCTTTTTGCATCCTTAAAAAAAAAAAAAAGACAAGTGGATGGGGGAGGGAAGGAGGACTTGTAGAAAGGGCAGGCGGCAGCCTGCATCTACTCCACTCCAGTAACAAAGCCCTTTTGGACCTGAGGAATCACAGTAGCTCCATGAGATCCCCACTGGAGCCCTTCCCAATCACATCCACTGCATGGGCAAGGACCCAGAAATATGCAATCCTCCTGTCTCCCTTTCCCTCAAAGCTCCTCTTCCATCATCTGCCTTTTCTCTCCATCTTGCACTCAGCTTTTCAGCCATCTTGAGACTGACTGTACTACAGCCAACAGGCTGAGATGTTATGAGCCATCCAGAGCTGCCCAGACTGGGAAAGATCTGTAAAAAAAAAGAGAGAGAAAGAGAGCTGACCAGGCCAAACAGTTAAGTGGGGAAGGGAGCCAGCAACCAGAGCGATAGCTGTTGTGGCTGACCTGCCAGCCCAAAGCATCCATCTGTGACTGACCATCTGCCTTGGATCCTGCAAGCATCAACAAAACACCATATTTTTCTCCAGCTCTGCTATCCTTTCTCTCCTCCTTCCTCTTATGTCTGTCGATGCCTGGCCGCAAACAGGGAAAGCAGCTTCTCAGAGCAGAACAGAAATAACCATGGCCTCTCGTTTGCCGGGATTGTTTAACCAGGCAGAGATATCCATACACCAGCACACAGAGCTGCACCGGGTTACTTCAGCAGGTAACCTCCTTCCCCACAGGGAATTGTGCTGGTTTTGGCTGGGGTAGAGTTAATTTTCTTCATAGTAGCTAGTATGGGGCTATGTTTTGGATTTGTGCTGGAAACAGTGTTGATAATACAGAGGGATGTTTTAGTTACTGCTGAGCAGCGCTTACACAGAGTCAAGGCCTTTTCTGCTTCTCACACCACCCCACCAGCGAGTAGGCTGGGGGTGCCCAAGAAGTTGGGAGGGGACACAGCCGGGACAGCTGACCCCAACTGACCAAAGGGATATTCCACACCATATGACGTCATGCTCAGCATATAAACCTGGGGGAAGAAGGAGGAAGGGGGGGACGTTCGGAGTGATGGCATTAGTCTTCCCAAATAACCGTTATGCGTGATGGAGCCCTGCTTTCCTGGAGATGGCTGAACACCTGCCTGCCAGTGGGAAGTGGTGAATGAATTCCTTGTTTTGCTTTGCTTGCATGCATGGATTTTGCGTTACCTATTAAACTCTCTTTATCTCAACCCACGAGTTTTTCTCAATCGTGCTCTTCCAATTCTCTCCTCCATCCCGCCAGGGGGGAGTGAGCGAGGGGCTGTGTGATGCTTAGTTGCTGGCTGGGGTTAAACCACGCCAGTCCTTTTTGGCGCCCAATGTGGGGCTCGAAGGGTTTGAGATAGTGACAGATTTTATTGGAATGTGCTAGATCGAATTTATAGCTGTTATTGCTGTTTAGCTATTAAATGACAGGCTCCTGTGCTTGCCATGGGGTTTGCTTGCCTCACTGTATATTAGAGTCTAGTGCTCGTTAGTGGCTGCTTTTTGCTTTTGCTGCTTGCTGTACTGCTGCACTGCTTATCATCTTACTCTGCTGTGCCTGGGAACATTTTGATAACAGCAATGGCCATGCGCCTGGGCTGGCAGATGGCCAGGGCATCGCTGCTGTTTCTGTGCTGCTGTACTGGACAGGCTGGAACTCCAGTGTGAACTCGAGTCAAAGGGACTGTGACCTGTGGACGAGTCCACGCGGGAGCAGGACACCCCGAAGCGTCTGTGGCCGTGGATAAGCCCACATCAGAGCAGGTACATCCTGAAGCATTTGTGGCCGTGGTTTTGTCTGTGACACAGCAGGTACACCTCTGAAGGGATTGTGGCCCAAGGATAAGTCCACACTGGAGAAAGTACACCTCGAAGCATCCATGGCTGTGGACAAGTCCATGCTGCAGCAGGTACACCTTAAAGCATCAGTGGCTGCGCATGCATCCATGCATCCATGGCTGCGGCTATGCCGCAGCAGGTATACCACTGAAGAGACTGTGGCTCATAGATGAGGCTCCACTTGGAGCAGGTACTGCCCTAAGGGACTGCAGTCTGTGGACAAGTCCAAGCCGGAGCAGGGGCAAGGGGAGGAGTTTCATTGCAATGTTAAACCCTATAACCTGACTCAAAGAAACCAGGGGTGGAGACTGTAATGCAAAGACCTTTAAATTATTGCAACCCATGATTTGAGTTGCATGTTACAGGAATTACTATAGCAGGAACCACCTGAACCAGTGGAGGACAAGCCTTACAAGAAGCAGTGCAAGTGCAGCAGTGACCCGACCTCAGCTGGCTTTGGTGCCCAGTAACTCTGTGCAACACACCACCTCACCTGCCCTGAGTGACCACCATAACAGATGGAGCCCAAAGTCATGGACTAAATGAACTCAGTGGACATTTTGTGAACACCTGTGGGCATTTTACCAACATTTCACAGGGGTGGTCCGTAGACTAAGGGAATGATATCTGTGTAATATATCAAAGGATGGGAAGGGGGGTGGTGGGTAATGAGGTTGTATTGGATAGTGTGGGACCTGAGCATGACATAAATGGTATGGAATAAGGGGTGGAGAATGTGCTGGGTTTGACTGGGGTAGAGTTAATTTTCTTCATAGTAGCTAGTATGGGGCTATGTTTTGGATTTGTGCTGGAAACAGTGTTGATAATACAGAGGGATGTTTTTGTTACTGCTGAGCAGCGCTTACACAGAGTCAAGGCCTTTTCTGCTTCTCACCCCACCCCACCAGCGAGCAGGCTGGGGGTGCACAAGAAGCTGGGAGGGGACACAGCCGGGACAGTTGACCCCAACTGACCAAAGGGATATTCCACACCATATGACGTCATGGTCAGCATATAAATCTGGGGGAAGAAGAAGGAAGGAGGGGACATTTGGAGTGATGGCATTTGTCTTCCCAAATAACCGTTATGCGTGATGGAGCCCTGCTTTCCTGGAGATGGCTGAACACCTGCCTGCCGATGGGAAGGAGGGAATGAATTCCTTGTTTTGCTTTGCTTGCGTGCACTGCTTTTGCTTTACCTATTAAACTCTCTTTATCTCAAGCCATGAGTTTTCTCACTTTCACCCTTCCAATTCTCTCCTGCATTTTACTGAGGGGGAGTGAGCAAGGGGCTGTGTGGTGCTTAGTTGCCGGCTGGTGTTAAACCACGATAGGAATTAAAGTGTGGGGAAGCACCTGCTACTTATAACAGCATCTGCTAGAACGTATTATCAGGACATGGCAGGACACAGGACAAATTTGACGAGACATGACAGAAAGGTGCCAGAAAGGAAAGGTGGAGTTCTTACTTAAAAAAATGGATGAAGTTGCTCACTTTGAGCTTTGTATCATCAAATCCTGACATTTTAAATTGTATTATATTATTTTGTTTGGAAATAAGGGCAGAATGAACATAGGAGTCACTGCTGAGAGGAGCAGAACAGCTTCATTTTGCGGAGGAATATAAGTAAAGGGGAAGCCAAAGAAGACTGGAAGGACAGAGACAAAAGCAGAGTCCATTTAAAGTGAGGTGATCCTATCTGATTTCAGCCCAGTGTGTATTCAAAGCTTCCTGTGGCACTTATCAAATACTGCCCACTGAAAAAGGCTCTGATGAGCATTTCTCCCCTATTTCTTTGTTAGTGAAACTGCTCCTAATGGCTACAGCGGTGTACGTTGCTGCTTAATGCATAAAGCCTGCTGTGTTTGCCTACACAGCCACCCGAGTTGGCAGCATTAAATTCACAGCACTGTGCTTTGAGTTACCTTGCAGAATGAAAGCCTTCATATATAAAACAAACTCTACTCAGCTCTGACTCACTCTTGCTTTTCTACAGGAGATAGTATTAATATTAAATTCTATTTCTCCCTGGGAACTCTATCATTTCCATTCTGTTGACAAATATCCTAGTAACACAGGGGTAGAGGAAGAGACAGAAAGTGTGGCAGAGAGCTCTGGGAACTGATCTGTGTTTTGCACAACCTCAGCCATTGCACTGCTGTTTCTTTCAGATGACCACATCTTTGCTGTTTTGCAATGCATTTGAGTGCTCTGATTCTCCCAGTGAAACCTCTGCCCAGCCTTCAAAAACCATCTCTGCATGGACGCATAGGGCTGCTGAGAGCTGGAGTGCAAACGAGTAGCATCATGCATCGTAACATCAGGCAGAGGTTCTGGGAAGCAAAACATGTCCATGCTATGAGAACCAGACAGCAAACAGACATCTTCAGGAAGGCAGAAAGAACAGACCCAGCAAAATCCAGTGAAAATGTTTTGTGATTCAAACAAGCCAGCTTCAGCTGTGCTAATAAGGCAGAGGCGGAACATTTCATTTAAGTCCTAATGAAATGGAATTACAGTGTCCCACTGACTTTCATCAGGGGGTTGTGGGCTGTGAAGTCTGTTGAAAATCTTGACAAATCTAAAAATCACATTTTCAGATGTGATCCCTGAACCCCTGTAACTTCCTGTACCAATTTACCACAAATATAGTAGCAAATGAATGAGTGAGACTGTAACTTTCTAGTAAGTATTGCAAGATATTCATAGAAATAAAATTTTTAATTCACAATCTGAAACCCTACTGCTGAGAATTAATTCCATCGAGTCAGGAGAAAGACACACACAACATGGCTTATGCATCTGCATGAATATTTGGAATACAGCTGTTCACAAAGAGCCGACAAGCCAAGGATTATTTGTCAAAAGTGTGCAGTGTAGTATGAGGTAATGAATGCATTTGGGATGATCATGGTTAATTCACAGATTATTCAAGAACAAAACAAAAAGAGATGATGAAATGTATCAGCACCTGTAGGAATTAGGCATCTAGCTGCAGTGGAGAGACTGCTGTTTTGCAAATGGCAAGTACTCAGAAATGATGTCTTTTACAAATATTTTGTGGTCAGACTGAAGAGTGGGTAGAAAACTCTGGACACTTATTTCCCCTTGTTCTTCAGGATTAGCACAATAAACCTCATCCACTGCTGCTCATCGCAAAAGACAGAGAACACGTCTTGCATTGTATTACTTGGAAGACAAAGCAGCTTTCTGAGGTCAAGTGTAGTTTTGCAGTCAGTACATAAAGAAGCTCATCTAGAAAGAGTTTCCTGGTGTGATTTTAGATCTCATTCTCCTGTGCTGTCTGTAAGAGGCTTCTACCATGCGTGGGGACATGCCCCACAGTGGACTTCCAGAAGAGTGTCCCCAAAAGCTGCTGGACACTTGAACCTCAGTGATTGCTGAGCAAGCTCTTGAAAGCCACCCACACCGCCCATCTTAGGGAAGACCTGGATTCCCGTTTGTGGTGTCTGTAAAAAGTATGTCCTCACCAAAACATATTCCACTCCCAATTAAGAGTCAAGAGTAATTTTATGGAGCAGATTTCTCTGGGCTTAGTGGTGTATTTGTGTAGAGGAAGAATGGAGGTCATTTCAGCCCCTTTACTAAATATTTGGATTTTAAATAAGTGCATCAGTGCAAATGTGCATTATGCGCCGGTGCTTTTTTAAGGGACCAGGAAAGTTATTTGTTGTACACGAGGATGTTTGAACAGGATTTAAGAAATGGGTAGGAGTCTATGTAAATTTAATAGAGCTTGACAAGCTTCTCAACTCTGTCCCATAACATTGTTTTACCAGCAGACTTCAATATTGGCATTATGTGAAAATCCTCTCCTGAAGGGACAGTTTATGCAAAGTCTCTGCTGGGTGTTGCCCTGCAGCTGACACAGGGATGAGCAGGCACCTATCCACACCACTGTACACAAAAAAAATACATAAATGAAATCTCCACGTGTACACTTATGTAGCCTCAAAAAACAACTTTACAGTGATGGCTGAAATGCTGGGGTGACGGCTGTCCCGTACTGCCTCCCCATTCTGAGACAGGAATTTGCTCTTCAGACCCATGTGATTTCTCAATGGATTGTTCAGATTAAGGGTCTGATACGCAAAGACGCTTAAGGCAATGTACGCAAAGGTATTGGGAAGACCAGATTCCACCCACTTGTGTTTGAGGAAAAGCACTCGTACAACAAAAGCTTTCAGGTATAATACTGGAAGCGGTTTCATTTTCCAGAACAAAGAACCATGCTGGCAAAAGCTGGCATAATATAAATACCTCAAGGACAAAGATTTCTGTCCCTACAGAGAAAAAGAGGAAGGAATAAAAGAGAAGAAGAGCACACATCCATAAAACTGATATCTATCTCTTTTTTTGCTATATCTTTTCTTAGATCCCTCTCAGTTTACTAATGAGGTGGTGGGGTTTAATATTCTTTGTATATTTTTAATACCTCTGCATAGCTGTTATTCATATGTGCATGTGAGTGCATATAGGTGCACATACATGTGTATCTACACATTTATACATACACATTCTTAAGTCTGTGTATGTCATATGTAGAAACACATTTATACATACGTGCCACTTTTTGTCCTACAGAGGCATCACTTTCATTTGTATCTATTCCTTATGCCTTCTCTACCTCTTTACTGATATGGATGTAAGGTTTCCACACAATAGATATGATTTCAACGTCTTTTACTCAGGTGTCAATCCACAGCCACCTCAATGATTGAAATTATATCACTCTGGGAGTTTCTTGTGGCACAGTGAAAATATGGACAAACTGGGCCTGTTTTGGTTGTGTTGTAGGAGTTAACCAAATGACTTCTATTAATGCTGCATAAAGTCCATCGAAATCTCCCCATTCACCATGCCAACAGCATTTCCTTTGAGGTCTCTTCTTTTTGCCCATAGTATTGAATGAACGAACTTCACCCTTGTGCTGCTGCTTTCAGCCCTGCATCTCTTTTGCTCTTATTTAGTGCATTCTTAACTCCACACCTTACAGTAGCTTTAGAGGTGTCCTATTACC
The DNA here is from genome assembly GCF_965638725.1 of Aptenodytes patagonicus. Classification (NCBI taxonomy): domain Eukaryota; kingdom Metazoa; phylum Chordata; class Aves; order Sphenisciformes; family Spheniscidae; genus Aptenodytes; species Aptenodytes patagonicus. Next base: position 193,556,775 of record NC_134949.1, on the reverse strand, counting down.
TACCTCCTTTAAAGCAACTGCACAGCATCTTCCCCCCAAGTCACTCCTGACAAATGCCAGGGCTACTTTACTTTCCGTTTGTTCCTTCCTTTATTCTTCAGAGCTTATATACAAAAAGTAGATATGTGAAAGGTGGCTAAAAAATTCTCAAATGGGGTAGGGGAGGAGGATAATTCATTCTTAATGTGTACACTAAAGGGAGGAGCCTGATTAAGGAAGAAACCCTGACTGGGTTTCTTGGTCATGAGAAATGAGACCATTTGGAAAGGGAAAATCTATGCTGAAAAACAGGGTGGGAGAGAATCTAACAAAAATTGAAATCTTGATTGGTGCGCTGAACTGCATCCTAAAGTGATGTAGGGATAGCCACTTTGCCACAAATGATTTAAGCCAAGGAGCAGGAAATGCATTACCAGAGTCGGCAGAGAAGCAAGGACAAGGTGGATGGACAGGGAACACTTCCAACAGGAAGCAACGGAGTCAGAAGGGCTCCTTTGACAATCCTCTCCAGGTCTTCTCCATCCAAGATCACCAAACATCTTAGAAATCTGCTTCTTTATCACTACTGCATATGGTATTTAGGTTCTGAAGACATTTAGGTACTTCCAAAAAGGCAACCCCAGAGAATGAGAGTAGAAACCCACAACCAAGTGCAACCAAATTATTGCAGTTTGTTAATTTCACACACAATCGTGCCAAATAGTTGAGACTAGAAGGTACCTCTGGATATCGAGTAGTTTAATGTCCTGCTCAGAGTAGGGTCACCTACAGCAGGTTGCTCAGTGCAGTGACCAGTTGGGGTTTGAATATTTCCAAGAGCGGAGACTCCACAGCCTCTCTGGGCAACCTGTGCCAGTGTTTGATCACCCTCATGGTAAAAATGTTTTGCTTGTGTTTAAATGGAGTTTGCTGTATTTCAACTTGTGCCTATTGCCTCTTGTCCTGTCCCTGGGCACCACTGAGAAAAGCCCGGCTCCATCTTCTTTACTCCTTTCATCAGGTATTTATCCACATGGATAAGATCCCCACAAGCCTTCTCTTCTCCAGGCTGAAGAGTTCCAGCTCTCTCAGCCTCTCCTCATATGAAAGATGCTCCGGTCCCTTCATCATCTTTGTGGCCCTTTTCTGGACTCACTCCAGCATGTCCATGTCTCTTCTTGTACTGGGGAGCCCAGCACTCGACCAAGCACTCCAGATGTGTTCCACCAGGGATGAACGGAGAGGAAGGATCACCTCCCTCAACCTCCTGGCAACCCCCTTTAAGAAGAAACCCAGGAGGTCACTGGCTGCCTTTACCATGAGGGCACATTGTTGGCTCATGGTCAGTTTGTTCTCCACCAGGCCCTTCTCTGCAGAGCTGCTTTCCAGCCAGTGGGCCCCCAGCCTGCACTGATGCCTGGGGTTATTCCTCTCCAGGGGCAGGACATGGCATTTCCCTTCGTTGAACTCCATGGTGTTCCTGTTTTGCCCATTTCTCCAGCCTGTTGAGGTCCCTCTGAAAGGCAGCCCAACCATATGGCAGGTCAGCTACTCCTCCCGATTTTGTATCATCTGAGAACGTGCTGAGGGTACACTGTGTCCCATCACTTAGGTCATTAACGATCTTAAACAGTATTGGCAGCAATATCGACTCCCAGGACACACTGCTGGTGACTTGCCTCCAGCTGGACATTTTGCTGCTGACCACAACCCTTTGAACCCTGCGGTTCATCCAGGCCTCAGTCCACCTCAAATGCACACTCTTACTGAAGCAAAATACATTCCCATAATTTCTCTTTCTTGAGAAGGCAGATCTTTTCAGTCTCAAATTTCCACCGGCATTTAAGTGCCTGACTGAACACCTTCTGCTGTTTACAGGTCACAGGCAGCAGGACTGCCAGGCCTCCTGAAAATGTCCCGTCCATTTTTTTTTCCTGCTTTTTGGAGCCTTGGTTCCCTCCAGCTCAGAAAGTGAGTGTATCGTGCCTCAGTTGTCTGTCTGATGCTGTAAAAAATTAATCTGTCACCCAGCTTCATCTTCCTTGCTTTTCGCCTCTGTTTCCAGCACAGACCCACTTTGCAGTTACTAAGGCAGAAGATCTGAGGGTTTTTTCTTCTAGATGTAAAATGAATTTAATGTTATCTTGACCTTTTCAGAAAAGTATTGAGGGGAGAGCGGAGGTTAGAGACACTCTGTGTGTGACCTTGCCCCAGGACAAGCTTCCTTCTTGCAAAGCTCTGCAAACTGTCATTAGGTCCTATGATTTATCTGTCCAGACCAGATCCTGTGGTTTATCTGAGCCTATCTCTCAAACCCAGAAGCCAAGCAATTTCCATGACAGGGACTCCCTGCATGAGGATGGATTGTTTTAAGGGTCACAGGGGATGCCAAGAGAAGGTGGAGAGTTCCCTTGTGTGTTGTTGAAGTTGTATATGAAGAGAAACATATGACAGCCAGCCAAGGCAGAGCTAATTGTGCAATCAGCTTGGCTTGACAAGCCTTTGGTGGCATGACACTGTATCAGGGTAGACAAACCATGACCGCTGTGTTGCACCCTCGTCCTATCTTAGAAGAGAAAGACTATGCAACGTGCTGGCCATTTCTGTTGCAGAGCCATGAGCAGCCCCATAGCCGACTCCACTGTCTGAGATCCCAAAACACTCAGAGAGAGATGAAATTGTAATGCTGTGAATCTCCTTTCAGGAAGCAAAAAAGAGGAAAGCAGGATATTTATCGTACCTTCGCCTCCTTTTTTTGTCTGGACTCGTGCCAAATACATCTGGCCAAAGAGAAGGGAAATGCGGTTTCCACAAGATGAAACTTTGAATGAATACAAGCAGTTTCTAAGGAGACCTGCTCTATAATTGTAGAGGAAATTACAAGCTGAATCATCTGTGGTTTGGGGAGAGAAATCAATGATATTTTGTAAGATGAACCCAACAGTGCTGACTACTTACCAAGAAGGAAACTGGAAAGAAATCAATTCCAAGAACTTTCAACAAAAATCCATCTTAATTCAGGTCTGACAGATCTGTTTTGTTCTCTTTCTCTAAAGCAACGTGATGCACCAGCCTGAAATCCCTATTACTACTGCAGAGACAGGCCCTCCCCAGCAAAGACTAATACACTACCCTCCAGACCTGCCAAAACACTTGCTGCCAAGTCTTGGGAATGCACAAAGGCCCTTACACCTTTCAGGGCTGGCCTGCCGAACCTGCTGGTGTCTCTCCAGAGGGCAGATCCAAAGCAGAATCCGCAAACTGTGATGCATTGCACCATGTATTGAAATAGATTGCTGAAGCGCAGCTGCACCCACTGGACCCTGTAATGACAGCAACAAACTAATTCTGCTTATAACCTAAATGGTATCTGACTCCTAAATAAGTGCTTTTCATATGCTGATGCTTTACACATTTTAACTTTTTTTGGGGGGGGAAGGCAAGGGAAAAAAAGCAACACCCTGAATATCTACTAGCATTTGCCATTCATTTTGTAGTTTTACTTTACTGAATGTCCCTGTGATATGCTGAACTCAGCTTAGTTAAATCAGAAGAGATAATAGGGAGATAATACTCTTATCTTCTGGAAAGATGAGTGAGACTTTCCTTTTGTGTTTATTCTATGTTTCTTTCTGTTGAGAACTCCAGTCAAACATTGCAATGCCCGGTTCTTGCCCCTAATCTTTGGCAGACTTAATCCTGCACGTAGCATAATTCCAAACCCATCTCACCAGGCCTCATCCGCAAAACAGACCTGCCAAAATCTGTGTCAGAAAGGCTGGATTAATTACAAAGGTCGCTGTTACTTACTCAAAAGAGAATGACATGGACCCAAGCTGAGGTACTGGCTTCTTCAAAGCAGGAGTATTCATCATTTCTTCTCTACTTCCCACAGTTGTCTTTCTTGTACCTGACTCTTTTTTTCCTGCCTTTCTGCTTCTCCTCTTGTGTATCAGTGTTGACCAAAAGTTCTTGATATTCAGCTCAGTGCTGCTGGTGAGGTTAGTTGCACTCTGCCTTACCACAGGACACACTCAAGTAGCAATGAACCAACTCCTGTTTGGAACTTGGACCTTTTTGAGCTTCTATCCTTTCTCATGTCATCCTGCCCCCCTTATTATGTCAAGGGTTTTGAGCATGGGGTCTGTTTTCCTCATGCAGTAAAATAAGGCATATATAATACACCAGTGAAGAGAAGTCAAGGAGGTTCCTGGGGATCCTTGACTGTAACAGGACACAAAACTGGTGGGTTATAGTTGAGGTGTTTCTCCCTCTGCCCCCCATACAACACACAATGTGATGCCTACCGGGCTAGACCTTTCTATGATTTATCAAACCCCTTGTAAATAGTGAACCCTTTTTCAACTTCCCAAGACATACTTGCTAAAAGACATTCTGACTTCACCTTGCTACCTGCTCAGATTATATCAGGTGAGACCTGTAACTTGAAGCCCTGTACCAAAAATACTTGCTGTATCTTTCAGAAGCCAAACACAAATGCTTCCATAAATGTTTGCCTTGGGGTGCCATATTCCTCTTAAGCCATGTCTACAAGAGTGTATGAAATTTAAATGCCTCAGGATGGTGAAGAGTTGAGTTTTCCCTTGAGCCTAAACACCAGTACAATGCGTGCTCTTGCTTCAAGGTGCAGATGAAAGAGTATCCTTCCCTACCAAATGTAAAGACAAACTCTTGAAGACCCAGTCTGTTTGGAGAGACGCAGAGTGGAGAACTGTCCCTGTCTATTCCATTCCCAAGCTAGCTGGGGATACAGGAAAGAAGCACTGTAAGTAGCACCCTTTTGGACAAATAACTCTGATCTCTCCATTTCTGCTTACCTGTCCTCTTATACTTCTTCTTTTCACTATAAGGTTCATTTTGCCTGAATTTAGCTGTCAAAAAGGTGGACAGACCTAGGCTGTGCTGTTCAGTAGGGCCCTCCAGTGACAGCCACTTCATTCTACCTCCCCTCGATGCTTTTCTTACACTGGGTGTATAACAGTCTGGAGATACCTCCTGTTCTCTACTAGCTGTACAGAAAGATCATGTAACTGCTTACACTACAGGCCCAACGTACAATCACAGAACAGCTGCTTGGATCCCACTGTTCAGGTTTTTGCTTTTTTTTGAGCAACCCTTCTCTCTGTTCCTCTCTTTTTCCACCTGTGATTTCCCTCCCTTTGAAACTGCAAGCTTTCCATGGATTTCCCCATCACTTCACATTTCCACTTCTATTAAATTTCCCCTTTTTTGACTTTCTTTTATGACCCTGTCCCTTTCCAATCCCCAATCATTTGTTCCACATTTTTCTTTGCTTACCTCTTATTCACAAAGCTCTAGGCATTTCACGTCTCCTATGTTTAACACTCTCTACTGTGCAGAAAAAACCTGCTGGACTGAAAGAGCAGGAGGTCACCTAACCAGCATCACCAGTGCAGCTGAGAATTAATTCCTTCGTAAACTTGCTCAGGGACAGAAGGAAACCCAGTTCTGGACAGGGGGAACTTACCAAAAGGCAAGTGTTCCATGACCAGAAATTAAAACAGACATCAGTTGAAAGAGCTTTATGACTCAACTGATCAAAAATTTCTACTATAAAAAATGCTTTTGCTTTCAAGAGGATAGTTTCCCTTTGTAGCCATGGAAATTCTTTTCAGCCTCAGCAAAACTAAAGAGTTATCAAAAACTCATGTTTTTTATCTTTCAGTGGTTTTGGGGGAAGATGGGAGTTTTAGGAAAAAGAAGCTGAAGTTATAAACTCTGATCAACATCATATTCTAATTATACCATCTGAAGAAGGAAAGTTGAGGTACAAATCTCAGAGGAGAAGCTGGATGGTGGATAGTAAGTTCTCTGTTTAATCTCTGTTTAGCAGAATGTCAGGTCACTAGACTAGACTTGGTGTTATAAAAAGCTTGCATGAATATTTTCATTCAGGTTCTTTTAATGAATTCATTCGGTGCATCTTCCTACTTCCAAGTATTCCAGCCAATGAATCTACTGGAGCTATTGCTGATATGGTGAATTTAGAATTAACATTGTAGAATAGTAAAAGCAAATGAATTTCAGCTTTGTAAATGCATGTTGGAGGTAGAAACTTGATTCTGTAAGTTTTACCCATGTAACAGGGCACAACAATGACCTGTGTGTCCATCCTGAACATTTCAAATTCTGAATGTCACCTACCTGAAATGAATTACTCATGAGTGCTATAGTCTGTTCTGAATAACAAATATATTCAAGAAAATTACAATTTATTTGAGGACAATTCATGAAGAGAGGATGAGGTGAATTTAATCTAATATGGAATTAAAAATGAATTATTCATGCAGCTCTACAGGACAATGATATCCCCACAAGCAATAACTGTATTGATATCCATGTGGAAGAGGGCCTCCATTCAGTCCTTCTTCCATCCCAGCAAATATAAGCATACCAAACTGCTTTCAGAATTTAATAGCAACCTGCGGTTTCTGTTAAGCTTCTGAAGGCTCTACAGAGGGATCTGGACAGGCTGGATCGACGGGTCAAAGCCAACTGTATGAGGTTCAACAAGTCTAAGTGCCAGGTCCTGCACTTGGGTCACAACAACCCCATGCAATGCTACAGGCTTGGGGAAGAGTGGCTGGAAAGCTGCCCGGCGGAAAAGGACCTCAGGCTGTTGGTTGACAGCCGGCTGAATATGAGCCAGCAGTGTGCCCAGATGGCCAAGAAGGCCAATGGCATCCTGGCCTGTATCAGAAATAGTATGGCCAGCAGGACCAGGGAAGTGATTGTGACCCTGTACTCGGCACTGGTGAGGCCGCACAGGCTCGAATACTGTGTTCAGTTTTGGGCCCCTCACTACAAGAAGGATGTTGAGGTGCTGGGGCATGTCCAAAGAAGGGCAACAAAGCTAGTGAAGGGTCTGGAGAACAAGTCTTATGAGGAGCGGCTGAGGGAACTGGGTTTGTTTAGCCTGGAGAAAAGGAGGCTGAGGGGAGACCTCATCCCTCTCTACAACTACCCGAAAGGAGGTTGTAGCAAGGTGGTTGTTGGTCTCTTCTCCCAAGTAACTAGCGATAGAATGAGAGGAAACAGCCTCAAGTTGCACAGAATTTCTTTCCCTAGAGAGAGCAAAGGATTCTGTGTCCTTGAGGGAGAGTTATGAAGATCCTTATTAGTCATTTAATACAGTTCCTTTTCTTCCCCAGCAGGCTACTGCAGATTCAGTATCTGTAGAAACAGTCATGGAAAGGCTGACAAAATATCCATCTGCTTTACAAGGTCACCACGCAGTGTGGCCACCAGTTTTCAGACAGTAAGAGAGTAAAGGCTACAAGACTGCTGTGCCACAGAAAGACAGGTCAGAAAGGTGGACAACGTTGCAAATATGCAGGTGTAGCAAAACAGAGGTCTGTGACACCTAGAAATTATAAATGTATTAAACAGAATATAATTAATATTAATCTGCCTTCAACCCAAATATGTACAAAGGTGGTGTAACTAACAACAGAATGTAAGTATTTTGTAACGCTCAAGGCACAGCAAGATGCAAGGTATAAGCATTTTGCATAAGTACGTGAGCAACATAACTACCAAAGATGGGTGTAGTTGCAGGTAGCTGGCACCCAAGTAACAAAAGTTACCAGACAGAGGATAAGATAAGTGCAGGGGACTGCAAATAGTCAGGACATCCTGCCAAATACACAAGAAAGATGACTGGCAAAGCCAAAAACAAGATACGTGATACTGGGAGCAGATGATTTCCTCCTTTTTGAGAGCAGAAAATAGCATAAAACCATCAGGCATAAGCAAGAAAAAATCAGAGAAAAAAGGAGACAAACCCACTTCAGTTCTGGCTTCTCTCATCAATGAGCTCTCAAGCCTGATCACCCAATCTCAGCAACTAGGGACCACCAAAGACCACAGCCATCAGTGCCAGCTGTGAGGCACCATCTCCATAGCGCTGTGTATTCACAGCTGACACAATATGGCTGTTAAAGACCAACAGTGATGATGTTGAACAATGTGTGGGAATTAGCCATGAGCATAAAGGGTGTTCTTAATGAATGGATTTAGTAAAGTTAAAAGTTTAAAACTTCCCTGATCTCTTGGCCTTCTAAACACTTCCATGATGGCAATCCCTAATTCCCTAACTATATACACACATTCAGTTTGCCTGCCTGCAACACAAGTTTTCTGCAAGAGTAGAAATTTCTTAGCAAGAAGTCCTAGCTGATCCTGAGGAGTGCACACATACTAAGAAAACTGAGGTGCTATAATTAGTATTTTTCAAGATGGAAAGACTTTCCACAGCAAGGGGAGAAGAATGAACAGATTGGGGATTTAATAATGTAAACTCCGTATCTTCAGCATTGATACGAACCATAGTACAGAATCCGTAGCCTAATCTGCATTCAGTGTATCACTGTTAAGCTATTTAACTGAAGCAATTGCTTCAGTTAAGTTCCTAATGAATATTTGTTCACATCAGAGAAGCCTTATCACAGTTAGCAGTAACTCACAATTTAGCATATCTGCGGGCAAGGTCAGCAGAAATAGCAAGACCTTGGACAATGAACTTGAGTCTTGCCCCAGAATGAAAATAGTCACTTTTTATCATTCACTGATCCCAAAGCACTGAAAGTAAGCAAAACCGCACCTTGTTTACAAATGGGCAGTAATGAGGTGCAGGGGGTGTGTGATAATTTTATGGCCTATTTTAACACTGCAGGACAGTGTCAGTGGCTGGAGAGAGAAACCACAGTTCTCAGCTTCCAGCCCAGCAGCCTGGCCTTTCAGCCAGGCTGCCTCCTTCCAGAGCATGACAGCACCAATTGTCCAGTACCTCTGGGTGCCAAAAGATGGAGAAAAACTCCTGGGGTGGAATTTTTCATGCCAGCACCTTTAGGCATCCAAATGCTTTTGGAAATGTGACCCACAGGCACCCGAGGAGACTAGCTTTGAAAACTTTCCCACATCCTATTTATGAGCAAAGACCTTCCATTTTCAGACAATAAACTGAGCATCTTCCCTGAGCTTTACATGTTTGAGAATACTGTTTATTAATTCCTTTAAAAAAAATAATTATTGTGTTCCCAACTAACATGAATGAATCTGTCTATATGTTGTGACCGTGAACTAGAATCATTTTATTCATAACTTATATTACGGTGATGCCTAGAGGCCATAAGAAGGAAGGAGGTTTCATTATCCTAGGTGCTATCCAGGCTGCCAGGAAGACATACTCTCTTACCCTGAGAGTTTATAGCTTAATTTGTGAAAAAGAGCATTAGGGCTGATGAAGGAAAAAGTTTCTTAAGGAGCTGTAACCTAATTTGCCGTTCTGGTTTCCCATGCTTTCTTGCAATGATGATGACCCTGCTTTGAAATGTCTGGGCTGTTTGTTCTTGTGTGGCAAAACACAACATGGAGGCATGGGGAGGGGAGCACCACTCTCCGCAGAAGACACATTTGACCGGGTGTTCGTTAAATTGTCTACTCACAGACAATTGGAGAGAAATGTGAGACAATACAGCTGAGAGGGCCTCGCCAAACCATCTGAACTTTGTGGTAGCCCCATACGAGGGTTTTATTGCCATCAGTCAATCAACCAACATGTTTGGCCTAACTTGTGGGTTCTTTTCCCTCAGGCAGTCGATGACATTAGATTGGTGTCGTGTTAACACAGCTCTCTGAGCTATGCAAACAAAAATTTAGTCCTGATTTGTGTAAGCAGCTACCACAACATGCAAGCAAAAGGGGTAAATGCGAGTAATTAGGCATAGGGTTTGTTTGGTGATGGAATGTTCCAGAACAGCACACCAAAACATATTTGGAAAGAAAAGAAAATTGCAAGTACTCTTAGTATTTGACCGGCAAAAATGCTCCTGAATTGGCATTCTGAACCATCCTTCCACACAAAACTAATCATGGCTGGACCTGTAACTTCACATTTATGCCAAGATTTAATAGTAGGACTAGGGGATGTCAAATAACAGTAAGAGGAAGCAAATTCAAAATAAACAAAAGGAAGTGGTTCTTCACAAGCAGAATTCCTTGACAAAGGAATTGTAGATCCAGAAGTGTATATAGGTTCCAAGGAAGACTGAAAAGATTGGAGAAGCCCACTGAAAGTCAACAAACCCTGGTCAGGCTCAGAAAATTTCTAACTTTAAAGAGAGTGAAGGCTGAGAAAGTATTAGGAGAAAACACTACAATTGCTTGCCCTCTCTTACACTCTTCTCTAAGCCTCCAGTTCTCATCAGCATTAGAATCGGTATACAGGACCAGAAGAACATTTGATTTGACCGGCCACTTTTGTATTACATTTCATGTTCTTAACAAACATACCAAGATTATTTGGTGGGTTTTTGTCTTCTCCCTCCCACTAACCAGGAGGCAAAAGCATAGCTCTTCATGTGAACATGTAGGTGTCAGATTTTGCACACTGTCTCATATTCAGGCTACATGTCTGCTTGCAGGTACCTGGATGAGATTAATGATCATCCTTGGATCAAAGCAAAAAAAAATATTCAGTTTTTTCTGCCAGGTCAGAACTCTGCCTTCCACTACTAAAAGTGCATATGAGTGTTAAGGTAAATGCCATAGAATTTGAATAAAGAGCCCACCAGTGTCCACAAATGACATCAATCAAATGCACCTAACCGTGTATCACCATGCCAAAAGGATGAAAAATGACAGCTCTCTTCGCTTTGATCTGGTAGGAAATACATAAAACCCTGCTTTTCTTTTTCCATCCATTTCTGTAGCCACAGTTGGCTGTGCTAAAGGGAAAAAAAAAAAAAAAGAATGCAGGTTAATTCAGCTTCCAAACCACCACAATATACCACAAAGCCCTCAGCTGCTTTACACACAGCCTTCACCTCAAGAGACTCTAACAATTTTCTTCTTGCTTCTAGGTGATGATTAATACACAGGCTCCAAATACACAAAGGGGTAATAAAACATCCTATGCCATGCACACATATTGGATTGAATTCATCATTCCTTGAAGGTGTTGGAGGTGCTGCCAGCAGCTCTTCCTGGGAAACAGCATTTCTCTTCCTGAAATGTTATGTTCTGCTTATGAAGGGGATACTTATTAATGAAAAATAAAAAAAAAACAGAAGGAAATACCATCGGACAATTTCATTGGACATTTAGTAGCCCAGAAATAAAATACTTGGTCAAAGAAGGTGCTCAGTCTTACTGGACAGGACTTGTGTTACCACAGAGAAATGCCTCTTCAAAGGTGGCCCAGTGGAAAAGCAGACAGTAAAAAGAGAAACAAGGAGATTCCTGCTCATAACTGCACACAAGAGACACCTGACCCCATTCATCTAGGAACTAAACCAGCAGGACCTCACATCGCTTTTTTTTTACTGCAAGGAAGCAGATGAACTGCACTAGTGTACAAGGCTGAGAAGATAAGTGAGCCTCTTTTGAGCCACCTCTCTAGGACATTGTTACACTAATTTATCACAGTAGTGTTTTCCACTCTGGCTAAACCTTCTCTGCTTTACTAAGCGGTCACCGTGCTGGGAGCCTGAGTGGCCAGAGATCAAGCCCATCTTCACCTGCTAGTGAAGAACCATCTACGACCACAGGCAATTAGTGCCAGTCCATGCAGATCACTGACAGCATTAAGCATAAAAGGTTGATCTCCTCACCACCTCACTAGCTGAGCCAGCTTTAACAGTATCCCCAATGTTGGCAAGATGGAGAATTTGGGTTTTTTTAGAAGTGAGAGATTGATCACTCAGGCAAAAGCATATCTCACAAATTCAGATTTGTAGAAGAGCTCTTTTTCTCTGTGTCTGCTTCTCCCAGCATCATTATCAGAGTTGATGAGCTACAGGATGGTAGTGCCTTGGGAGCCCAAGCTGACAAATCACAGCTCTGCTCTGCCAAATTCTGTTCAAACAAAAGGACAGCCTGGGTGGGTTTCATTTACTTAACCCTAGACATCTGCCTATGTAGTCATCTAGGGACGGTCATCCTACTCTCCCTCCTTAGGCTCTGGAAAACAATTGGTGTGTTTAGGGAGCAATTGCTCTAACCACAGGCAGCCGTCTATGCTAGGGTGAAGTAAATCACACCTAGAAGCCCCCATTTCTCTGCAAAGGCTATGAACAGAGTGGAGGGCAGACAGCTCAGGTATCAATAGGTGCCTACATGTAGGCAAATAACACCATCATCTCTGTTCTTAAGGGCTTTTGTCCACAAGAGAAACCATTTACTGCCAACAAGATATTTTCCAAGGATTCCTGTTTAAAGTGCTTCCGTGTTCATTCAGTCAAAAAATGTCAAGTAATATTACTGGGCTAAGGCTAGAGAGCCAGGTAAAGAAACAAAGCCAGACACTCTGAGGAAAAAGGCAGCCTCCTTCACCCCCTTAGGTGCCTGGATAATGTGAAAATCCACTGCTCAGACCGGCAGGAAGACAGCCATGGAGGTTAACTAGTCACCCTGCTCTAGCTGAGACACCAAAGTGCTGGGCACAGTGGACACCAGCTCTGTTGTGGAGAAGCCACAAGTGCATCCTGAGCCTTGAGCACCACCTGCAAGGCAGAAATTTTTCACATGAGGCAGGAGACATGTCCTTACAAATCAGTGCCTTGGAAGAGGCCAAACTGACCCCTTTGGTAAACCCACAAGGCCCTTTCCAGTGAACAAAGGCAGCTTTCCGATCTCTCCTGAGCAGCTTAATCATAGAATCATAGAATCATAGAATCATGGAACAGTTTGTGCTGGAAGGGACCTCTAAAGGTCACCTAGTCCAACCCCCGCTGCAATGAGCAGGGACATCTTCAACTAGATCAGGTTGCTCAGAGCCCCGTCCAACCTGACCTTGAAGGTTTCCAGGGATGGCGCATCCACCACCTCTCTGGGCAACCTGTGCCAGTGCTTCACCACCCTCAGCATAAAAAATTTCTTCTTTATATCTAGTCTCAATCTACCCTCCTTTAGTTTAAAGCCATTCCTCCTTGTCCTGTTGCAACAGGCCCTGCTAAAAAGTTTGCCACCACCTATTTATAAGCCCCCTTTAAGTACTGATAGGCTGCAATAAGGTCTCCCCAAAGCCTTCTCTTCTCCAGGCTGAACAACCCCAACTCTCTCAGCCTTTCTTCATAGCAGAGGTGTTCCATCCCCCTGATCATTTTCATGGCCCTCCTCTGGACCTGCTCCAGCAGGTCCGTGTCTTTCTTATGCTGAGGGCTCCAGAGATGGATGCTGTAGTACAGGTGGGGTCTCACCAGAGCAGAGGAGAGGGACAGAATCACCTCCCTCGACCTGCTGGACATGCTGCTTTTGATGCAGCCCAGGATACGATTGGCCTTCTGGGCTGCGAGTGCACATTGCTGGCTCACGTCCAGCTTTTCATCCACCAGTACCCCCAAGTCCTTCTTGGCAGGGCTGCTCTCAATCCCTCCATCCCCCAGCCTGTATTGATACCGGGGGTTGCCCCAACCCAGGTGCAGGACCTTGCACTTGGCCTTCTTAAATCTTCTGAGGTTCACACGGGCCCACTTCTTGAGCTTGTCCAGGTCCCTCTGGATGGCATCCCGTCCCTCAGGTGTGTTAGCCACAGCACTCAGCTTGGTGTCATCTGCAAACTTGCTGAGGGTGCACTCGATCCCACTGTCTATGTCACTGATGAAGATATTAAACAGTACCCATCCCAATATGGACCCCTGCGGGATGCCACTCGTCACCAATCTCCATCTGGACACTGAGCCATTGACCACTACCCTCTGGATGCGACCATCTAACCAATTCCTCACCCACCGGACAGTCCACCCATCAAATCCATACCTCTCCAGTTGAGAGAGAAGGATGTTGTGGGGGACCATGTCAAAGGCCTTACAGAGGTCCAGATAGATGACATCTGTAGCCCTTCCTGTGTCCACTGCTGTAGTCACTCCATCCTAGAAGGCCACTAGGTTAGTCAGGCAGGACTTGCCCTTGGTGAAGCCATGCTGGCTGTCTCGAATCAAGCTTAATGAACCTGAGATTTCTGCAGAGACAAAATGTTTTGCATTTTTCCTTCCAAATATCACAGAGAATACCTGCCATCCAACACCCTTGTCTCAGCCTGAATCACAACCTGTGTTTTTCCTTCAATACATATTTTCCTCCAAGCGCATCATTTGTATATTTAGCTAGTAATACAAATCACCTTGAGGACACAGCAGGTGTAAAGTATCCACACATTGGATAAAAAACATGGTTCATCTATTGAGCAAGGGAAGGTGATCAGTAGGATCAGCCTTTGAGTGAAAAGAACATGTTTTCATTATTTCAGACCTCTGTCCCTGTAATCAGCAGCTCACACTTCAGCTCAGGGAAGGCAGCACCAAGACTGCTACCAGAAACACTCAGGTTCAGACTGTGTGCTAATAGATTCAGGCAAAATTTGCTTGTTAGTGTCTAATTAGTCAGCTCTGCATGCACACCGATGGCAGCTGAAAAGATGTGTTGTACTTTGAGTTTCACGATCCTTCACCACAGGAAACAGTATTTTATTATAACGTAGATTTCTGGATTACTTGCAAAAGTCCTTAATGTAGGACAGATCTTTTCATTGCTCACTGCCATATCTAAGAAAAAGAGAGGGTAGAAAGAACTTTGAGAATAAATATTTTAATAGATGAACTAAGGAATTATTAATTCTTTGCTTCTCATGCAGAATATAAAGTTTATATAATTTCCAGGAGGAGGTGATTAATGGTGCAGCTCAGTGAGAAACTTTCTTCATTAGATTGAAGCAGACACGCAAAACATGTGAGGCCACAATGGGCCACTCAGGCAGGGCAATGCTTTGGGCTCTCCAGAAAAATTATGGTGAGAGAAGGGATGAGGGAAGGCTCAGGCGGTATTTTCCTTCACTCGTGTGGATTTCAGGCTAGAGACTTTTGAGCAAGTGGAGCGCTCAACATGCAGGCCTCCCTTATTCTGTCCAAAGTAAGCTGTATAAGATCTTCCTGTGTCAAGGGCTATTTTTTCCCCTTCTTCACATGGGAAAACATATCTGGAGCCTACCACTACTTAGCAAGTCTTTCTCTATTCCACTCGTCGGATTCAATGGTTTTTAATGTGTCTGCAAAAAAAGGAAGCTAGTGATTAAGAATTACAGAAGTCTGAGAGGAGACATGGGAAAGGCATATTTTTTCCTGTGTTTAGTTATCTAGAAGGCAGTTGGCCCTGTTAGAAAGATCCATCTTGCGGGGGGATGCCTTTTTGTTCCAGTTCATTTTTGGTTTTATTGAGAGAGCTTTTTTTGTTTGTTTGTTTGTTTTTCTTTGTTTTGTTTTGGGGGTTTTTTTTACACTTTATTTTGTAGTGGATTTTCAGGGCTGAAAATATCATGTAAGATAGGTTCCAAGACTCGAAGTTAAACTAATACAAAGTACAATCAAGAAAAGCTCTTTTCAAGTCTTCTGTATTAAAATGGGATACTATCAACATAACATGAAATGGGGAGAGCTTATTTCAGTGCAGCCTTTCTGCAAATTCTTTGCATCTGAAAGCATAAGTCAGATACAGATTTGACATGAATTAATACATCCCAAAATACATAATGAAAATAAACAGTTGGGATTCTGCAGATTCATGCAAAGGAAATTGTTTGTCGCTTATAAAAGCCCTCTCACTGACATAAATAGGGCTGTTTGTACAAAAGTTGAGGCTTGCTGGGTGAACCCAGTTGTTTCAGGACAAGGAGTGGGAATCAGATGTATACCCTAAAATTGTACTTGCAGATGAGGCGAGGCAGTAATGTCAGTGGCAGCAAGAGGAAAAGCCTGCTGCATGCACATACTATATCAGCTCATCACAATCTGTGCTTCAAGCTTTGGAGAAAGATTAAAAAGTGAAACCACAAATGGAAAAATAAATCCCTGGAGTTTTTCTAAAAGGCTGTGTTAGGGCTTTCACTGTGTACTTTTGTTTTATGTTACAGACAAAACAATGAGTCATCTTTAAAAGCTGCTAATTGATTGGGTTGGGATCATGTGATCCATCAGCATCGTGTGTCCTTTTAATGTATTTTATAGCAAGCAAGCAAACAGAGAAAAGACGTAGCTGCAATAGAGGTAACAGGACAGTCCCGTTTGTTTATTTAAAGAAGAAAGAGACACCGTATTTAAGCAGTCAGCCTAAAATGCCCTTTTCTTTGATGTTTCATTTTTGTACTACACATTCAGAAGAGTTCGGTATTCCTTTAAAGAGAGTTGTTCAGTACAGAAGAAGAGGCTAGTCTAGACAGATAAATTGAATAAAAGCAACACAAGCACAGAGTAGATAAAGTACAGTTCAGCCTAACCTGCCACAGGGTTTAGTTGCCCTTTGCAAATTTTTTTCATTTAGACTGAAATTTCCTATTCTGTGTGTCTGCTTCAGGCTGTTTATACACACACACACACACACACACACACAATTTCACTGAAAAAATATCACCAGTTTCTGTGAATGGGGCTAGGCAAAACACGCTGATTTCTCTGCACAGTTCCTCAAGAAGCCTTTTGTGCCACTAGCTATAGATGTTCAAATTTGACAGTGAGGCTTCCTCTTGCTCAAGGACTTGCCCAGTGCTGTTAAGAAAACAAAAAATCGTGCCTACATGGGGCTAGGTTATGAGGGTTGGATAAACTACTATGTGAGCAGGCTTAATAGAGGCTTGCTAGTGCTTTACCTACCCCGGCTGTGCCCCAGCCCAGGGCTCAGAAAGACTTTTCCCGCCATTTCAGCCATAGCCAGAAGCTGAACTGAAATTAGGGGGAAGGTTTCTCCAGTGTCCTTCCTACCTGTGATGCCCAGGTACTGGAGGGGAGAAAGCCAGCAGGAATCTGGGCCCAGCCTGGAGGGAAAGAGCCTGAAAAGTAACCTGGAAAGAAAACACTCGGGGAAGAGGAGGACAGAGTTGCATCAATTCATCTAAAAATAGGTTACAAAGTGAAAGGGAACAGTGAATACAAACAAAAAGCCTTCTGGAAAGTAAAGACAAAAAGATTTCAACAGACCCACTCCCATTTTTCCAAAAAAATCCTCCTTATTTTTTGAGATACAGATAAGACTGAAAATTAACGTGTCCTTTTTTTGCCAAATCACGAATTCTCATAGAATAGGACATGTAGTTTTCACTGTGCTCTAGTCAGCTCTTTATGCGACATTTAGTGCTCCCCCAGCTCTGCTGCTGTTCCTTGAGTCCTTCACAACCCCCAGAAGATGAGGAAATGGTGTTCCCTTTCTATTAGACACCAATAAATGGGGTAGAGAGGGGATTAAGTAAGAAAAAATATCCATTAATCTGGGGATTTCTCCTTTGTAACGCCCTGTGACCCAGCACTTTCTACCTTCAAAGTGCAGCTGCTGGTGTTCGCTTGCAGCTGTGAATGCTCAGCTCTTCTGTAAATCAGATCCAAGGCTCAAGACAGGCTCTCAGAAAATAAGAAATACACAACAAAGCAGCACTTCAGTGGCCTGCCTAGATTTGCTAAGAAGCTGCAGCCCTGCCTCCCCCTCTGCACAGGGAGCTCGAGACAGACATTCTGGTTTTGGTGGTGTCACCCTCATTACTGATTGAAGACACAGTATTTATGGTCTCACAAGGGGTCCTTGTTATGGTATTGCATGGTTGGTTGGCAATACACACAGTTGGCCCTGTGATTAATTTCTCCGGCGCGCTTGTGTGACAGCTGGATTGGGAGCTGGCTTCTTGTTCCCTATTTACGTGCCCAGCGCTAAAGTGGTTTGAATGCACCGGGACCTAGAGGTGCTTCCAGAGTCAAGGCTGATCTACTAATATATAAAGATAGATCTCTCTGAGATTCTGGGTGACACCTTCCAGGCAGATAAATTCATTAAATTACACTGCCTTGCAAAACCACCTCATCCACTAAGCCAAAGAACAAATTCTGAATTATCAAATGAAGTGTGACAGCTCTGCTAACACAAGAATACATTGTTATCTCAGGTGAATAAACTGAAAATCTAATGTATCAGCTGAGGAAAAAAGTCTTTGGAAAGGCCTCCTGTCTCACGATATAATCCAACAGAAATCCTAATCTACCCTAGCTGCAAAATTTGGAGGAGCAAAAGACAGAAACAAACAGCAGGATGCAATGAGACACTTTACTCTCTAAGGATGGAAGAATTTAAATATACAAAGTCAATTTCATTTCTGGGTTAATAAGTACTTTATTTGCTGTAAGGGAAAGGTATTGATCCAAACACTGTTATAGCCTAACTTCTTTTTTGGAATGCATTAGAAGTTCAGTGCTATGTCTTAAGCTAAGAGGTAAACTGGTGCAGAGTTAGGCCCTGAACATTTACTTTTGTTTTGGCCTTTAGCATTACTTTAAACAGAAGGGAGGAGCATGTTTTCTTTCAATAGCCCTTGTATCTCACTGAGATTATTGGGTTAGGTCCTAAGAAAATCGGGATTTAAATAAAACATGTTATGCTCAGAGTTAAAGTGTGCAAACACAATTTCACCTTTTGATTTCAAAGCATCTTGAAAAACTAAGGAAGAATTAGAAGCCCTTCACCAAACAGCCAGAGAATCAGAGATGCTGAGAAGCAGAAGTCACCAGGTCAAGTCTCCCTACCTAACCTGAAGGAGGGCCAGGAGGTACCTAGAAACAAGCTTCAGAGCATTTGATGGTAAATACAGCTGTACAAAACTTCTGCAATGAAACCCCAAACCAAGCAGGTAACTCAGCAGAATTTTGATTTTCTTATAGCCACCATACTCGGTCAACACACTCCAAAACACCCACCCGGGTTCAGAGACTGTCTCACAACTTTGGGTTGTGGCTTGAGTAAACCAGGGCTGAGTTTCAGTCGAACAGTCCTATTTATAGTTTCCGGCAGACACTAGGCCAAACTCAGTGGTTTTGCATGGTTTCCATCTGAAAGCCGGCAAAAATTGGCCATTTCAGCTGATTTTTTGCTTTGGTTTTTTGGAGCGGAGGAGAGGAAAGAGGGAAGGTTCATTCAAAAATTGAAGTGATGAGCAAAAATAAGAGTCTACGAACCTCACCAGCCAAAACTACAAAAGGTTGACATAGAGCCCTGGGAACAGAAACCACGGCGATTTTCCTGTCTCCCATGGTAAGCAGAGACTATGTGGTGAGTGGTAGCGTTGTAGGAAAATGTCTGAGAGGAGCTCCACAAACAGGAGGTGGATTGAATGGACAAGAAGCCAACCGATTGCTGCTGGCTGGATCCTGTCCTCCTACATTAAGAACTTCTGCTGTAAAATCATCAGCTCATGTATTGGCAGCAAAAGCCTTTACGGCCTGCACCTCTCAGCTGTGAAGGCCCAAAGCACACCAAGAGGAAGCCATGTGGTCTTCTCAGTGGTTGGAATAAAAATATAGGAAGCCTGGAGGTACTGAGCCACTGACTCAGAGTGTGACTGTAAGGAAGTCACTCCACCTTCTTTTGCTTCAGTCATACTAGTCCAAATTAGCTTAAAAAGTAGGAATCACTAAAAAAAGTACCCACTCTGACTAACCTATTTGTTGAGTCACCATGCATGTGATGTCTCTGGAAGCTGTCTTGGCATATGAAGCACCTTCCCAAAAAGATAATCACTCTAGATAGCTCAGGTTCATGATACTGGAAAGGGAGCTCCTTTTAAAAGAAACTAGAAAATGCCAAGAGAAACTATCCCTGGAGGCAAAACTGACCTACAAGTCCAGATGCCATTTTCCAAAGGGACATCTGGAGTCACTGTTATTTTACTGTTGCTCATTTTCACTGGATTATTTTCTATCTCATCATCATTTTCAAAGGGATGGAACAAAACAGACCAGAATGAGAAATTACTGAAATGTACTTGCTAAAATGGAAGAAGATGTCAAGATATACCTTTTTTCCTTTCCTCCAACTGGATGGAAAGTAAGTGAAGCTGAATTATATTATCACGCATTTATCTTACATTTCTATACTGAAAGGTACACAGCAATTTGGCAAGCATTAAAAAGACTTCAGTAAAACTTAAGTGAAAAAAATTAAGTAAAATGGTGTTATTCACACAGTATAATGGCATGAACAGAAAATACATTAAAAGTGTCAAGCCTGTTCTCTTCCTCTGATCCCAGCAGTATTCTCCCAAAGCCTTGACTCCATCCCCCAGGTAATGCACAAAGAAATGGGGGCAGACACAAAAGCCATACCCATCACAGAAAATGAAATGCAGGCTAAGAGCTAGATTAAGAATCCCGAGCACCATGACTTTTTGCGCTGGCTTTAGCTTAAGAGGAGCTGAGACGCAAAACATGCCTCTAGTGAGCTAAGAAACAGCCAAGCTATGGATATCTGCTGTAGCATGCCCTTTCTGATCCATCCAGGTATTGCAAACAAAAGCATTTGACCACACCAAGGTGCCAAACCTGCCTAGTATTAGACTTGCCAAAGAGTGTGAACACATGCAGAAATATATACCCTCTCCTGCTTTGTTCCCTTGACCATAAATTTGAGGCAATGCTGAACAAAAGACTCTTAAACTCATTAATACAAAATGTTAATCACTCTCAAGGAGACTGGTTTTAGCCCTAATCAATGGATATAATTGTACCGTGTGGTTGTCAGCTAGGAATATTATTCAGGGAAAAGAGCAAAAATAAATCCTAATTTATTTCTGTAAGGATGGAGGTTACCAAAATGTATTAGACCACACGCACCACTAGAACTACGCATGCTGGTTGAACATAGTGTGGTGCCAAAAATCCAAGCAACTCACCCCATGCCTAAGCAGAGCTCAGCTGATACAGGTGGAAATCACAAAAAGCTGATTCAGGTGGAAAAGGACCTCTGTATGTCATCTAGTATAACCCCTGATCATGTCATTCCCTGAACAAAGCAGGACTAGCGCTGAAGTAGGTCAGGCTATCCAGCTGAGGTTTGGGGATTTCCAAGGATGGAGACTGCACAGTTTCTCCGGACAACCTCTCCCACTTCTTAAAAAACCTTGTGAAATCCTTTTTCCTTATATTGAGCTGGCATTTCCCTTTCTGCATCTTGGGTCTGTTGCCCCTTGCCTTCTTTCTGTGCATCTCTGAAAAGGGTCCAGCACCACCTTTTTTACATCCCCTACTAGGCTGGTGTTAGCTCCCCCCAAAACCATCTCTTCTCAGGCTGAACATGTCAAGCTCCTTCAGCCTCTCCTTGTGCATGGTGTGCCCCAGCCCTCAGCCATCCTAATAGCCCCTCAGGCTTGCTCCACTTTCTCAACGATCCTGCAGCCCTGCTGTGAGCAGTGGCCCAGCCACAGTCAACACTGAATCATAGGAAGATTTAGACTGGAAGGGACCTTCAGGGATGGCTGCTGGTGTGGGTCCTGCCCTCTCCTCAACAGCGGCAGCATTCACTGATGTAGCAGCTGCTGCTGCTGCTTTTTGTATCAAGCTAACAAAGTTTGAGAAGCCTTATTCTAGGGTGGAAACTTCTAAAATATGCCCAGATCCTGCAACTTCCTGCAGCTGCCCAAAACCTCCCTGCCTTCATATGCATGCCTGAACACAAGATGCAGGATCTTCATATTTAAAGGTTTTGGTAGCATGTGTATTACGCTGTGGGAGTCCATTTATAGCTCACTGATGCTCGCAGCGCTGGCCTCTTTGTACTGCCCGCTGGTCATGTAACCTGGCTCTTGCCCAGGACGGTGTTACTGGAAGACAGCGGGTATCCTGGCTATGCTTTGAGAAGTGGCCAACAGGCAGCTAAGCGCAGTGAAGAACATAATGTGGACCTTTGCCCTTCCCAAATTGTAGGGCTGGCTGGGCAGTGGTCTGGTCCCAGAGTATTTCTGCTTCCATTTACCTCAGCTCAGAGGCAGAGCAGAGGAAAATTCCTGGTCATACACACACTCAGGAAAGCAACTAAGCCAGACCACTCTCCTGACACTAACAAAACATCTAAACCAGAACTAGATGTGCAGGTTTAGGCAACTAACTCCCACCCCTTGCAGGGACTGAAGGACTTGGAGGGCAGCAGTCTCCCACCCTCCCAGGGAAGTCTCTGGGGACTGTCCACCCTCCCAGAGCCATGCTGCAGGCTTGCACACCATCTCAGGCAAATTCGCCATCTCATTTCTCCAAGGGGCACATTTTCATCTTGCCTTTCATCCCTTCCCCCATCTGCAAGAAATAGAAACCTCTTTTTCCCTCCCTCTTGAACACCTACTCCTCTGGACTCACCTTCTTCCCCCGTTCTGTTCTTAGGAACAGCTAACCAGCCTAATGTTTACGTGGTGAGAGCCAGGTAAGACACATCCCACAATAGTGCTTGTACCTCATTGTGGTCCCAGAAATTCTAAAATAGTTTTCAATCACCCTTTTTTCCAGGGCAAGGACTCCCACGGTTGCTTATGCTGGCATTAATGCAGCTTTTAGCTGCCCGAGAAGCACAAAGTGCATGTACACAGCAGAGGATCAGGTCCCACATATTTATTTAGTAGATTAAAGACCTTATATTAGTTAAAAAGACACAAATGTCAAGGGGAAAAAGGGCTGCATAGCATAACTCTCAGAAATAGTCAGATTCCAATTACTGTAATTATATCTTTCAAAGGTAAGGTACGAAAATTATCACTTAAACGAGGGAACAAGGAAAGCAGAGAGAACAGTACCTTATTTCTCATCTTATCTTTGTCTCCATGCCATTGTACTGAATTGCCATGATTACATTTTGTTACAATCTTTTCATTTTTCTCACCACTCTCTGAGGATATAAGGCTGGGTGAACAAAGCAGGGTTATCAACCCAAATTCAATTTCACAAACTCCTAAAGGGAAATATTTATGAAAATGCAGACTTCAGAAAGATCAGATTCCTGTCTAACTTTCCTTTATGTGTTTGATAAGTGCATGAATAAGAGCAGATGCTTCAGTGCTGGGGTTCTTTTCAGTTGGGGGGGTGGGGGTGTAGCAAAATTAAGGGCATAAAAATGCCTCCCGCAGAAGGAAGTTTTGTTTGGCAAAACATGCCTTCTCCAGGTTTTTCTCCTTCCTGCCTTCTTGAAACCTCCCTGTGACTTCTGGATCTTCCTCATCTTGAGCAGCTAGAGGCGGCTCCGGCTCTCATCGAGCCATTGCTGCAATTGCCTCTCACAGGCAGTGTGTTCCTGCACTGGCTGTCGCTGAGCTCCCCATCAGCTCCTGCTTTCCTCCCAACTAGACAGTGTCTCCTGCACCATGAGTTACACTTCATATAACTTCATCCCATTAAATGGTGTCTCTACCAGTGAAAGCAATACTTTTCTCTTTGTCCTTTTTTCGAACATTGATGGCATGAAAATAACTCAGGACTTCTTTTCCAGCAAACTCAGTTCCTCAACTCAATGCAAGGCCTTCATCCTTCTCAACAGCTCAGGAACTTCTGCAGACTTAACCCCACAAAGTGCAGGGCACTGAGTACATTTCATGTCCCTTGGGCATGAGGCAGCCTCAGAGTGCGGGAGTCGGGTGCAACCTGGTAATACCTTCCCCGTGGCAGAGCTGTCCAGAAGGGTGTTTTCCGTAAGCCTCCATCACTCTAAAGGAAATCACAGGCAGTCTTGCTGTCGTTTTCTCTTTTGGTGTCAGGACCGAGGCCTCCTGGGAGAGGAGGAAGCTAAGGGACAAAGAGACATGAGGAGAAATAATGATGGAGAGCAAAGAGAGGAAGGGGTGTGAGGGGTAAGGGCTCAGACATGAATGGGAAGGTAACAGGAGGAGGCCACCAAGCAGAGCATCTCTGACAGCATCCGTCATGCACAGAGGGCATCTGGGTTGGTGGCCCCACTGACAGTGCCCCACTTGGATATGCAAACGGACAAGGGAAGGAAGCTAGCCCCACAGGACTGGTTATATCCTCACTAGGAAATTTGTTTTTCCTGGCATCACAGACGGACAGCTTGATGCAAGCCAGGAGGAGGCAGATGATGACGTCCTGTGACTTGGGGAGGTCTTGGATAGGGAGGGCACAGATGAAGAGCTGACCTCTCAGCAAGAGGTGGAGGGGCAGCTGGGAGAAGGACTGTAACACCATGTGCTTGGGGCAAGCGTGTGCCCAGTCCCTGCTCAGCCTGGAGGGGCCTGAGTCAGGAAGGCTTGGAGATCTAATGTGCCCATCCCCTCTGCTCTGCAGAGGATTTTCCATCCATTTGATGTCCCCTGCAAGCAACACCAGGCCAGGCCAGCGGGGATCCTTGGGGTGGTACCTTATCCCCACTTGTGTCTGGGCAGACCTGAGGGTGAAGGAAAGGAGAGAGCAAGGGCAAGCATGCAGGAGTCTGTGTGGGGGAAAGGAGTCCTCTGCCACTGTACGTTGGTGAGTAGGGAAAGCACTGTCAGTGATGCCACTAGCAGAAACCCTCAGGTTTTATTTGTATGCTTCCAAGCCCTCCAGATGACTTCTGGGGAATTCACAACTACACATGACCTGATGTGGAAATGGGACTGAACTTAGAACAAACATATCAAGAAAGCTGTTTTGTTGTGAGAAACCTCCTCTACTATATTATTCACATTTCTCTGCCTCTAGTGAAAGCACTGCAAAGAAAAGACTTGGTGAGGTGAGGCAACTATATGGATTCAGCTTCCTAATGCAAATAATTTGCAGAACTAGCAATGACCAAGACAGAAGCAAGGTTATTAACATTGCTTTGGACTTCGATGGAACAACTTGATGACTGATTTTCAGCCTCTTTTTGAAGTAGAAACTTGTAGTCATGAACACTGCATTTCAAGGTAACCCTGCTTAAATTAAACCAGACAGCACTGAACTCTCCTTGGAACTTGTTAAATTAATGGCAGAAGACTTTAGCAAAGCCTTTTTTCCCCCTTCTAAACTGTGTTAAGTGTGGAATTAGTGGTTTTAAAACAAAAATGCAATTTAAAAATTCAAACTGTTGAAACTCGTGCAGAGCACTTAGCTTCTCCAGTAATGCCAGACAACTCCTACACACACCAGGTCAAGGTAATATGGGTCAGAAATGAAAAAATTCAGATAAAAGCTCAGTTATAAGCTATAGTCATAATGTTTAAAACAAGTAAAAGTATAAAAGTAATGGCTAGAATTCCAAGCAGACAAGAACCAGATGAGAAATGAAGTGCATATTTCGAACAACCATTTGAATTACTTCAGTATTGATGCAGTAGATTCTTGTTTGAAGGCTTGAAATAAAGGATGTCTGTCTTCTGAGAAGCTATGTTTCAGCACAGCAAGGAATTATGACCTTGACATGGAAATCTTTAAGTAAAATTTTCTGCTCTTTGTTTGCTGGAGCTCAGACTTCAGGATAATACAGCTACCTTCCAGCCTTACGGTCTTTGAATCTTCGCATATAGATGTATGTATGCTGAATGTATCTTAAGCTCTCCATCTAGTGGCAGTTGTAAAGAGCCGTGTTGTTGCTTATTTGGTCAAGGTTCAGTAAGACTGTCAACTGTGCACTGCACATGCACTGCATGTGCACGTATAGATATAAAGCAGCACTACTAACACAAAGCCCATCTCAACCCACTGTCCAACACTGTCTTTGCTGACTGCCTTCTCCTAGCTGGGATAGGGGCAGCCACAGCCTTTTCCTGTTGCCAGTAATAATTACAAGGGAAAAAAAGCCTAAAGATTCATCAATTTCCTCGCGGCATTCTCACCCTACAAGTGCCTTTCCTTTGAGAGAGGCAGGTTCTCTGAATCCTTGTTAATGTGGATGTCCAAACCCTGGAGTCAGTGCAGGTGAGGTGATGGGACACAGAGCAAAGTAAGGATAAGAGGACTACCAAAGATCCTAGCCAACTCTGTGGACCTGTGTCTCTAAAAAACACCTTTAAAAGGAGCAGAGACAGCATGTGAGGGAAGAGGAAAAAGGGAGGAAGGCTACAGGGAAAGAAATAAATGTTTCTCATCCAAACTCTTTTGTGTGTTCACCTATAAACCAAAAACCTCTCCGCAGTTCCATCGTGGTCACTAAGCTGGTAAATGCTAGGTCTAGGGACATATCAGAGGGTGTAGGATTAACATTGCTCCTTCACCTGTGTTTCCAACATGGATTTTTACATAGCTGGAGGATAGCTCTGAATCAGTGACCAAAGTCATCAGTCCTGCTCTCGCTCTGGTGACAACCAGGTATTCCCTGTGGGTGCCTGACAAGTGTGGGCACAAGTGTTAACCTTCACTCTTCCTCTCCAACAGAACTCTCACTGGATTCGGTGGGAGACAGCCCCAAATAAGTGGCAAAGGTCCCTGCAAAACCATCTGCAGTCTTGCAGGCTTGTAGCCAATTTTTATGCAGCTGATTGTTGGCTGGCTTGCAGATTTTCCAGCTGTTTGATTGGATTTATTTCCGCGCCCCCCCCTCCCCCACCCTACCCCCCCACCCCGCTTTCCAGCTGATGGATTTATATGCTGGCCAGATAGTCTCAAGTGGGGGCTGGTTATCTTGCCTCTCTCTGCTTCCTCATTGTGCTGTTTCTCCAGAAGTCAGGTTGCTGTCTGCCAGTCTCTCTTTTCTAAACTCTGTTGCCTTTTGCTTTTTCACATAAAGATAATCTCATACCACCTCTACATGCCCCATCACTAGCTTGATGCATGACTGGCTGAGAAACAGCAAGAGCAATGAAAACACTCGTATGTGTCGAGGAGCACGACAGTGCCCCATCTCTGACTCCATTCAGGGGCAGAGTGAGTAATAATTGACAACTCTACCAGAGCAGAACCATCTCCTTACCCAATGCTACAAGTGGGATCCACCTACCTGAGATCATCTAAAATTCTGGTGTCAAAATTTGACATAGTCAGTGGAGAGAGAAGTAGGGACTCTGGAAGGCAACTCTGCTGGTGTGTCTTAGCTGCCTAACCTAGGAGCTGAAGAACCTCCCTCAGGGGTTTCTCTACGTTGCTTCTGCCTTTGTATTTGTGTTTATCGATATCAACCCTAAAGGGAGACTGGCTTCCTTGATGCCTACCTTTGGGCAGAGGAATGCCATTCTAGACTGCAGGGATCTTGATCAAAATATTCAGAAAGCTGTCTGGATAGCAGACAGGCAGATTTCTCAGCACAACTTTTTTTAGTGAGCTCTGCACTGTAAAATGAAAAATTTTATTCAACATATTGAGTCTTTTGGGATTTTGTTTCTGGAACTATATAGTAAGTATTTTGTCCTTTGCATAAAAATAATAGTTTACTACAAAGATACAAGTTATACACACCAATACAACTTAAGAATTATAAAGAACCAGTAGAACTTCAAGTATTTCTTTTAAATGGAAGAAACATAAATATTGGAGGCAATGTCAATCCAATGTTTGTTTTTTTCTTACCACAACACAACCAGTGAGCAAGAAACCAGATTATAAACAGAACAAGAAAAGAAATCCATGCAGGTTATTTCAACATTAAACAGCTTGCCCCTTCTGCCCTCTCTCTCCCTAGGGGAAAATAACTGCTCCTGAGGCAATAACATTTGGATATCCAGAAAAAGCATTACAAGTTACCCTTTATAGAACTGTGCAGAAGTGCATAAACAGGGCATGATTCAGTAGATGGAGGCGATTTTTTTTTCTTGCCATCAGTCTCTCCTATCTTAAATGTTTGAGCTTTAGGATGATTATGTGGCTTGACATGTCCATTCTGATGACACATAAAAGAAGTGATGCTTCTGAGTGCTATCGCTTCTTTGGGGCAGTGTCCCACCCTTCCCTGCGCACACACACGATCCTTCCCTTTGAGCTACGAACACATGTACAAGCAGCAGATAGCTGCTGGGACTCTTACACAAAACGCATCCTGGCTGCCTTTTGACCCGCTCCTGCTCCCTTTAAACTCAACAGAAAAATTCCCCTTAATTCTAATATGAGCGGGAACTAACTTGCTGACCTCCTCCATGTACGTCTCTTGGGTGGCCTTTTTTCCTTGATGACTCTGAGGGGGTTCCCTGATCATCTTCAGTGCTAAAACTGTGGCAGCATTCTTCAGTTTTGATCTTCCAGTTTACAAGCAGTCACAACACAGCTTCTTTCACAATACACAAATTAAAAATCAAAAAGTTGGGAGAAAAGAAAAGAACAGGAGGGGAAAGGAAGGACATAGATGGTCTTTCAGTCCTATTGAATGTCTATTGCTCAGTTTTTCTCCAGTTTTTTCCACTGCTGTTTTTTATTTTACTTTCTTAGTTAGTCAAGAGAATTTCTATATGTATATTATTCATTTGCAAGTTTCTTACCCTCAAAATATGAGATTTTAATTTCAACCTATAAATTAGTTGGTTTTTTTACTTTAAAACACATGAAAAGGGAAGTGACAAGAGCATTTGTGTTCTTATTGTATCTATTAGAAACCAGCAAGGAGGAAAGAAAATTGCCTGGAAACCTAAAGGGGAAGAGAAGAGGCATAACCATGTCTAATTAGCAAGACGTTGGATAAAAAGAAGGAACCAGGTAAAGCTCTCAACTGGCAGAGAACTTGCATCATTAAAAGCCACAAACATAGGGAAGGCAAGGAAGACCCTTGGGATCCAGGTTCAATGGAAATTCAGCCTGCAAAGCTTATGTGCCAGCCCTCAGTTTTAAATGTGGTTGTTCCTTCCTCTAAATGTAAACCATGTAAAAGCTGCCGATCAGTTTTGCGCAAAGGTAAATTATTAATGTGTAGTAGCAAGAAAACCTCACTTTGTGAATCTGACTCAACTTGCCAAAAGATAAAGAATTTTTGTGGAAAGCAAGCAATTGAAAATGATAATTGTACATGAAAACAGCTCATGCTTCTAAAAGTAAAAGATAAACATTTACCAAGTGGCCTCTTGAAGCAGATAAACAGAACGTTACTGAGTCAGAGGATATTATAGCTGAAAACTGCTTGATGTTTTACTGGCATCACATAATAAGTCCAAGTGCCTACCCCTGAAATCCTTGTATGGTGCTTCTAACGTTGGCTGCATATACAGAAGATCTGTGTTCACCTGGGAAATGGTAATGTCCCATCAGGGATGGTACCATAAAAATTAATATGAGAGAAAGATTTGAGTAGAATAAGACATTCTGGACATTTTTCATACTGGGAATCTCACCTCTGCGAAACGCAAAAAAGGGCAATTAAAAATATTTATTCAAGCACCTCCCTCTGGATATTGAAACATGAAGGGTTCATTATGCAGTGCTGAATTGCAGCAAGAGAGGACAATTTAAAGAAACTAAAAAAATTAATTTTGACACAAATGCAAGATCGTTCCCTGACTAGATAATAGTTATGCGCATGGGAGAAAAAAAAAAAAGCCTTTTCAAACTGCAATTGAATCTTCATTTGGAAATTAAAAGAAAATAGGATAATGGGCACAACTTGCATGCAGAGCCATCCAAGAATGCAGTGGGCAGTTCAGTAGAGCTCTTCGTTCAGACAACAAAGATAAATTAAGAAAGAGAAGACAATTTGTCTTAAGCTTTTGCCATATGAATTTCAGCACGCTACAGAAAACGCCACTGGGAAAAAAAAAAAAAAGGAGCAGTTACCCTCCACTCACAGCAGATTTCCCAAGTCATTGAGACCCTGAACCTGCCCTTAACTCATGTTGCTTGACCATGACAGTGATGCCCCAGCATTTCCACAGCTTCCCAGGCGGTACCTTGGTCCTGGGAACCAAATACCACATGAAGATTGTGCTGAGACAACAGGAAACTTCGGTCTTTGAGTGCAAGCTTCAGAGCAAGTTTCTTCAAGACATGCCAAAGTCACTTGTTCATTCAAACGATGAGAAGGACACCAGTCCCTGTCCTAGGGGAAATCTGGCTTCTTATAATCTGTGGGGAGAAATAACTGCAACCAACCACTGGAAGCTGCAGAATTTTTTTCTTGAGGAAATATGAGCAACCAAATGGAGTTGGTTTTCTTGCATCCTCTATATAGCAAATGCATATTTTTTCGTGGAACCAATAAATGTGCATCTTTTACTGGATGGTTAAATAAAAAATAGTGCAAATTTTTAAAAGAAAAGCCAGGCATGAAGGTGGATTCAGTTGCTTAAACACAGATGTCCAGTGATATTCTAGACTCCCTACAGCAACTGACACATCTGCACATGGCTAGCAGATATGTCACAGGATTTATGGGGCATCTGTACTTTTCTGGAGCTACAGCTGGAGGATAAGCATGGTACCCTAAAATGACATCTCGTGTCTATGTTTAGACAACTAGTCTCACACCAGTTCTCTGTGTGGGCATCTGTGGATAACTTTGGTCAATTCTTTATAACAGGTTAAAGGAGCTGATGAAACCAGCTGTTGCTAAAAATCTGTCTACATCTAAAGATTTATAAAATGAAAGGAAGTTTTATAATTCAGTAGTGCAAGATCTCAGCTTTCATGTTCTTTTATTTTCCTCAGAGTTGCCTTTCTGATGGCCAAAGAAGAAATGTACTTACTCACAAAAGTTGTTCATTGATTTCAGCATGCTGAGGAGTAAGCCCCCAGTATGGCTATGTGTGTTTTGTGCTTCACATTTTGTAGGTAGATGGGCAGTAAAGAAACAGGGTGTATTTTGCCTAGGGAGGGTGGAAAGGGAATGCAACAACCCTGCAAGCTTCAGTTGTTTGAGGTGAAGATTCCCTGATTGGCAGAGGGGTTTAAGTACTCCACCCACAGGTACTTTCAGTGCATGCAAATGCTCCATTCACTGATAGCTTGATGTTTCCAAAATTTACTCATTCTGCCTGCCTCCGTTTTGTGCATTACCCTTTTGACTTTCTGAAAAGCATTTGAATAGAATGAAACAACCTTGTTCCCAGCATGATCATAGTTCTCCCAATGAACGCACCATTTCATCTGGCGGTAACCCTCTGGCATCTTTTAAAAGATACAAAAAAAAAAAAAAACCCAAAAAACCCAACCAACCAACAATAAAAAGAGAAAAATGGCTTAAAACATGGGAATAGGAAATTTTACTGTTTCCCTCTCTGCCATGATTCAGCAAATGACTTCATAGCTTTTACTCTAACCTCTTCTGTATCCTAGTCAAAGTTAGATGACAATTAAGAGTGGAACAACACATCCAGTGGTTCATCCAGGATTTGGGTACACCAAAAAAAATATTTATAGAAAAATTGCTAAATATTTGCAATCTGTTTTTCTGTCTGTATCGTTGAAAGGATTTTCAAAAATCACTTCCTAAAAATACATATTCAACTACAATTTTATTGACTGGGAAGAAGTATGCTTTGTTTTCTGAAAGTTTCTTTTCCAGTTGTTCATAGTTTCCCTATCTTATCTCAGTCACTTCCAAGGATCTGAATCTTTTCCTGTGCCAACCTTCCTCTGAAAGGTGAGAGCAGGCTCTGAGTGGAATGACAGTAAGAGAAGTAACATAATGAAGTATCCTTGAAATGCTTACAAGCGTTGCCCCTGCAAGAGATTTCCCAGGTGACTTCAGCAGATTATATGTTATAAACAATTGCTTTTATTACAGTAATATACAAAGGCACTAGGCGAAGTTGAGATCCTGATGGCACAAAATACTGGTAAAAATAACAAAGCAAAATCTTTTTTTGTCCCCAAGAGCTATGGTCTTGCTGGGAAAGGGAGTGAGCTCCCTAATTCAAGGAAACAGTTGGCTTTTAAACATTCTGCATAAAAAGGGGGTGGGAATTGCTTTGTAGAGAAAAAAAGATTTGGGTTATGGTCCAAATTCTGAAGTAAGAAGAACAGAGCAGCATCTTTAGGAGGAAAGAATTATCCAAATCTTGCTATATTATCATAAATTAATTAACAAAACAAATGTCTCATACTCACTCTTACCAAGGCTTGACTTTCTTTTTCTGAGTCTGATATCTCCAAGCCACTTGTATTACCTTATCTCCGCTGTCATTATTCAGGACAGCACTCCTCATATTTCATCTTCTAAATAACAGCCTTGTGTTGGATGCTGTTGATTATATTATATAGTAATGCTCTGTTTGGGCCTTTGATTGTAAAAGCACATCTGTGTCTTCTTATTGTGTTTAGAATGGAGAAAAGCAGTTGAAAAAGTAAGTGCAGGAATAGAATTGTGCAGTTCAATGAACAAACAAATTAATGAAAGCACCTTTACAAGAAAAAAATAATAACTTTGTTAGTCCCCATAAATAAGTATCAAGCATCATTAGGAACATTAATACAAAAATGCATGCAACCAGAAAATATGTGTAAATTTGGGATGGATCAAAACCGTGGATAAGTAGAACATTCTTATCCACTGGGATTTAAACTCTTCCTCTCCCATTTACTCAATAGTTAAAGAATTCATTTAGTATCTAAAACTGGGTTTGGATTGCTTCTTCGCCCAAAAAGGCCAGAGTCCTTGGATCTTTCTAAGTGAATGCCCTGCTGTCTTGTATTCTGGGTTGAGCTATTTCCTACTTTCTCCTGTGAAAATTGCTGAGTCTCGGCTCAAGTACTTTATTCACCAGGTTGGAGGGAAAAAAAAAACAAACTAAAGGAAAAAAACACTCTACGTGCATGAATGAACCTATAACCTGCTGCGCAAACTGCCAAAGGAATAAATAGGGTTTCAAGCCCGGTTTCCAAGAAAGCGTTCTTGCTTAAGCAAACAGTACCTGCCCCAATGTGTCTGTCATGTAATGTTTAAGGCACTGGTCTGGGAGGTGGGATGCTCACATTTAAACCTATCAGACAGCAAAAGTATTTCTATTTAGACATCCCGCAGCCTGGGTGAGTGCCCTCACCATTGATGAAGGGATAGCTACCTCGGTGCTGCTTTTGTAGATGAGGCTTTGAATTGGTTTGCCTTTATTAAAAATGAAATGAAACCATTTTGTCTGTACCAAACCAAGCTTTCTTTTTCCCTTTTTTTTTTTTTCCATTCTGTTTAGCAACAAAAACTGACTCTTTTCTTTTCAGCATTATCTAAAACAGTTAGCTCTCTTGATTTGGGTTCTGAAACAAAACCCAATTATTCACTCAGACTTTATTCATACCGGATCAAACCTCCAGCCTGTAGCAGAGCTGGTGCACAATGCCACCCCTGCAGAACAGGGATCTGCACTGGGAATTCTGGAATAGAAGCAGACTTTCTCCCACCAACCTACCCATCTATTTAGATATTCCGTCACTGTTTGCTATTTATAACTAAGCAGCTTTCCATTGCATGATAAAGACCCGAATGAAAAACACTTCACGATGCTGATGGAAAACTATTTGAAGCAGGAGCCACGTGGGCTCTCAGCATTGGAACAAAGGAGGATTTGAAGTGTTTGCTAATCCTTGTGGACCTTTTTATAGGGCCAATTTCGTTCACCGACTAGAACAAAATACAACACATGAAGACTGTTAATATCTGTTAAATTCTCAGACAGCATTTTGCAGTACAGTTTGGTGAAATCTTGCCATTCTGCCCGATAGACATGAAGTT
This sequence comes from Aptenodytes patagonicus, assembly GCF_965638725.1. Classification (NCBI taxonomy): domain Eukaryota; kingdom Metazoa; phylum Chordata; class Aves; order Sphenisciformes; family Spheniscidae; genus Aptenodytes; species Aptenodytes patagonicus. The sequence goes on along the minus strand of NC_134949.1, from coordinate 193,523,427 downwards.
CTTCAAAAATGGGACAGGAAAAGCTGACCTCACTATAGTAAGCAGAATAAACCAGTTATACTTAGTCTCGTTGGTGTTTATAAGAGGTTTTAGCTGGCTTCCTTCCTGACTGGCTATAATTGGCACAAACAATTTCCTTCTTTGAGAGCAGCTGTCACTGGTGTAGTTTCTCTTAGGGCCAGGAATGGAATAAAGCATTTCTCCTCTTGAAACATCCTCCTTTGTGTGGAGGCCTATAAACAAAGGATAATGATAACCAGACATTCATCAAATTGTGGGAAAGCGATTAGTGGGTTGCCACAAGAATTAGTGTTAAGCCTAGGTATAATTAACATCTTTAGTCTCTTCCACAATCTAATAAAATCTAGCTACTGGAAAAACTTTTTTAATATTCATGCAATTTTCTCATTTCCTTGACTTACTTGCATAGCGTCAAGGTAAAGATTGTTAGATCACCTTTACCAGTTCTTCTTTTTTACTGTCGATTTTTCCACTGCTTGTAAATGACTGACTTCGTAGACATGTCTGTCTGTACTAGAAAGCAAACCAAAGTAGTTTAGAAGTAACATGACCATGAAAGAAGATGTTGTTATTTAGCACAATTCATAACCTGTAAGTCCAGAGGGACCACTGTGTGTGAGCCTGACTTTTATAGAACTGAACCAAAGGGATTTTTCTGAATTAGGAACAGAGAACGTAGAACCAGGTGAGATATGTGGAGCTGATGAGTCTATCTTGGTTTTGTGGACAATTGGACCAAATATCTTCATTTAAAACTTATCAGGTTCTATTTCTAAGCAAACAACCTTGTCTCTCCTCACCATTTCTTCTGGAAACCTGTTTGTTCCGGGACCCCATAGCTCTGTCATTGAGAAAATTTCCAACTCAGATTTATTTGTGTCCAATTTATGACCATACATTTGGAGACTGACTGTAAGTTTCTGAATTAGGAAAGAGAGCTTATTGTGAGAGTTTCCTTAGAGATCAGGCTCTACTTGCAGTTCAGACTCTTAAAAGCTTGGGGCCAAGCCACAAAAACTTACATTGCATTTTTCACAGGTCTGATTTCGCTAACTTTGCTATATTCCCATATTCCCATAGCTGAAAGTGGGAAAAGCTATCTCCCTTATTAAAGTATTCCAAAATTTTATATAGGAAACCTTAAAATATGTGTTTGGTCAATGAAAACAACATAGCATGGGTTTGTGCAATTTCATACAGAACTAAACCTGCAATTAAAATTTAACATTAGGAGGTAAATGTTTTAGACCATCTAAATGAAAAAGTGCACAAAAGCAGGGGTGCTTGATGACAAATTAAGATTTCATGGTTTAATTATGTATTAAATAGTCCATCAGCTTAATGAAATATAAAATCAGGTTAATGAGTTAATAAGGATAGCAATTAAGCAAATACATATATATATATATATATATCTCCATAAAAAGAGAGTGATAATTAAATGCATACCTTTATAACAAAAACATTTTGAAGAACATTTGGGGTTTTGGGAACTGTTACACTCCGTCCCAACAATGATTGTTGTTGTTTGAACTAAAAAGCCCTATATGCGTCATTCACGATGTCTTTACCAATGTTTGGCCCAAATACAGGTATTTTTACGTAACTGGCAACTGTCTATTTAGTGGTCTCGCTAAAAACAGAACCTACATAAAATGTGTACAAGTGCAGTGCCACCTCTAATGTGTCATGAAGATGTAAACATCTTAAGTCCAACACATGATTTGCGAGGCTTAACTTGGACCTCAAATGTTTGTAGATATGGACATAATTTACAATTGAGGAACAGTATTTACCAATGGTTAAGAGCAAGGCAATGACCAGAGAAACAAATGGGAAGAATTTTGGTTAATTGTCCATGATGGATGAGAAGAACAGCCAAAAAGAACATTCCAGTGCAGAGCAAAACCAACGTAGGAATAACCAGGAAGTTGAGGTTATTAATTGTAAAAAAATATGAAAGTGCCTAGATTGGAAGAACGCTACAGTTACCAAATTTTACTTTATTTTTTTGTCACAGAAGATGGCATTTATTTCTTGTTATTTATATAAAGGGTCAAAAAAAACCCAACCCTGAAATGCGTTAATTCGTTGTACTGGAATGAGTTTAGAAGCTGAGGAGGATGGTTGATGGTAAGTTTCTATTAAGATATTTATGAGGTTGAAAATAATGGCACAAAGGATTTTTTTAAGATACCAGTAAGATCACTATCCCCTAACTATGCTGAAAATAGGGAAATTATGTTTGATGGATCAAAGAGGATATCCAAACTTATTCTGATATGTAAGTAATATCAGTTGGGGCATTAAGTAAGTGACCTGTCTAAAGACACTTTGGAGCTTTTCTCAGGATGATACCTTTGAAATCTGTTGATTTTCTTGCTTTGCCAGGCCAAGAAAGGTGTGAGTATAAGAATGTTAGCAAATTGCAACCAAGATTTTGTTTTGTAAGGGTGTCTTTTTTATATTAGCACTAAAGAATTTTAACTCTTAATCCCTGCTTACATAAGCAGTTTGTAATGATTTTTGTAAGCCTGGGCAGGGTTGACTCTAGCAAAAATATTGAGTGGTAATTAAGTTTTATCTACTCCCAAACAAATCTGACAGTTAAATCATTTTATGTCAGCACTGTTCCCTTGATGTTCATCGTGGTTTTAAGTCCTGAAGTATTTAGAGAGAGAAATTACATTCCTCATTTTGCCATAATAAACAAGTCAAATGCAGCCTCAATTCCTTACAGACAGTAAGATTTTTGTGAGATTTCACCGAGCATTTCAGTAGCCCTTATCTCTTCTTCCATTTATCTTGAATATGGTTAACTGCAATTAAATGGCCGCAAGACCTTGTAAAATAACATTAGCACTTTACCTCTACAAAGAACATTTTGTGCAACATACTCGAGGGTGCATTTGTCTTTTTCATAACTATATCATAGTTCTGACTGATGGGAAGCAGCTCCAGAATTGGACTCCAAAATGTAGGTGTCTCTGTGTGTGTCTATATTACAGTCAATAGCACCTAGACAGCTATTCATCTCGTCCTTAAATGAGCCTTTGCAGACTCCATTTTCTGTAACGACTTGATCTTTGTTGACTATATTGGGACCTCAGCAATCCAGCTCATGTTGAGGCACATGCATTGTAGATGCTTAGATTTAGATGTCTGAATCCACACCCCCATTTTACACGACGTAACTGGCTAATATATCAAGGTCTTTTCTTTCACAGAATCATAGAATCGTACAAATTAGAGAATAATTCAGGCTGGAAGGGACCTTGGGAGATCTTTTGTCCAGCCTTCTGTTCAAAGTAGGCTCTACTTCGTATGATTTGAGCTATTAGAGCAGTCCAGGCTGTCCAGAGCTTTATCCAGTCAGATTTTCTTTATTTCTAACCAATGAGCTTCATTTTACACCAGAAATTCTTGCTAATAGTACTGAAGCAGTGACCTTCACTTTTGTCCTGTCAAAACCCATTCCATTTCTATTTCTCCATTTCTATCTCCTTGTATTCATTCTGAAAGGCATCCCAGTCTTTCCCTCTGTTGTGCATGCCCAGCTTCAGTTTCTCTTTGAACTGAAATACAATTTTTAAAATAAAAATACTATCTTCACCTCCAAAAAATCCAATGACGAATTCACCACAAGCCTTGGTAAGTTGCTCGTCACTTTCTTAAATTTGCTGCGTTTTAATTTGCAGTCCTGTTATCTTACCATTTCTTCAACTGATGGACAGAGGAGCCTTCAAGAAGCAACTTCCCATTGCCTTTTTGAAAACATACATGAATATAGTATATTACATTATGTTTTGTAAACAGAAATTCAGTTCACCATTATATTGCCACTCACTGGGAAGCAACTTCACCAGTTAGGAGTGGAGGGCAAGGCACGTCCATCGGACTATAGCTAAAGAGTGGTAACTCAGCAAGGCATTTCTGGAGCTCTCATTCACACTTAATGAACTTCTCTAGTGAAGACAAATCCCTGGAACACAGATGTCACTGCTGCGTATGTCACTGCCAAAAATGTCAACAGTGGGTAAGCATCCAGGCAAAAAGTACCAGGATGATGAATGGTCTGAAGAGAAAGATTCGTAGGACAAGTCAGAAGGACTAAATGCAGATGTATAGTTTGGCTAAGTGACATCTAAGAGAGGCTGATCAACGGCTTCATCTTGCTTCTTCCAGTTGTATGGGTTGAACAGCCTTTCTGTGCCAGGCTTGGACCAAAACAGCCTTTAATATAATGTCATTTCTGCTTCTCTGGCAAATGTTTACATATGTGAGAGTAAAGTATGTATGTGGGTAGTGACTGGGAGAAGTACAAGAATGACTACATTTTCCTACTACTGCTGTTGCTTACAGCCTGCTTTAAATCCCTGTCAGGGCCCTGGGGGCACTGATGGGCCTGACTGTCCCTGTCCACACCTCCGGGGTTCCCCCACCCTGCCCACAGCCCAGGACCCCATGTCAGCCCCCTGGGGCCCGTCAGCCCCTGCCCCAGCAATGCCGTAGCAGGGCCGGTCTCCAGCTCCCCACAGCCCTGCCCTGCCCAGCCATGGGCCCTACCGAGCCAGGACCACCCACGGGCCCACATCCCAGTCAGGTCTTGGCCCGTCCCTGTCCCCAGGGAGATGCCCGATGCCCAGGGCTGGGGCTTCCCCGGTGCCCCCTGGCTGCCCTGCTCCTGGCTGGGGCAGTGGGACAGAACAGGCTGCCAGGCCCTGCCCTGATGGGGAAGCCTCCATGGCGCCCAGCCCCAGGGAGCCACCAGCCTCCACTGCACCCTGACAATTATACTCCTACTCCACATAGTTAATATGACAGCCTTCTTCAAGGTCCTCTTTCACTAACATGTATAAAAATCTCTTTAAGACTGGAACGTCTTCTAACTTCCTAAAATCACGTCAAATTACCCTCTATATTGCAAGGTTTTTGGTAGAATAAACAGTTAAATCTTTGAAAGTGACAGCCAAAATAATGGCAATAGCCTGATGGAATAAGATAAGGGACTTGTTATCCCATATGCTCATTTGAATTTTATGTATCATACTCATTTTTATCAACAATAGTTATGCTATATTTTGCCGGTATAATCATCCTGACTCGGCTGTTTCAACTTTCAGGCTGTCACAGTAATTTAACAGAGCATTACCTTGCTTAGTTATTCTTAACTGAGCTGTGATTCCCTTCAAAACCTTTCTTATGCACTTTTCTTTCTTTTTTTTTTCTTTTTTTTTTTTTTTAACTAATTCTGCTGGAATCTGCCCTCCCAGGTTGGGTGAAGGGGCACTAAGCCATACCCAGGTGACAATACTACACAGCAATGGTGCAGTCATGGCATGTGGACATGATGTCTTCTTCTTACGTGGTGTTGCATATTCACCCCAGGGGTTTCACTCCACGGCAGACTTGTTGCAAGGCATACGCTCCAAGGAGATCCTGTGTAGTTGCCATCAGCTTGGAGATTTTGTCGCACACAGTCCTTGAAACGGTTCTTCCATGACAAGGAAAATCTTGTCTCTTTGGAATAAACTGTGATCAACTGCACGGCAGGGCTTAGCCACCCAGTCACTGATCTGTATTTTGACACTTCAGATAAATATGACAAGGTGCTTTGCCTTCCATCTGAAGCATCTCATTTGTCATCTAATAAGCAATTTGCTGCCAAATTTTTAACTAGGGCTCCATCAGAAAACATTCTCCTTGGTCAGCAAATCATGCAACATCTGCCTGGTAATATACTTTCCCCTGCTCCCCGATCCAGATCAACAAATGAAACAAATTTTTTTAAAAATCATCAATTTCCTGCCTGCTTAGAAAAAAATACAACCCTTCGTCAGTCCTGTATTGTCTGACTCCCAGCTGCATCAATCCTTCCACTGCCATCCCCCTCTTGTGTCTGGAGGTTAGCAGAGCTGCCCTGAGTAGTGGCCTGGGAGACTTTCTTTGCTTAGAAGAGCAAAGAGACCTAAAGTTGGCTCTGGCTGCCACATGGAGCTGGCAAGCCTGGCTGGTGAGCCAGCCCCATACAACACAGTGAGTGCGAAGAGAGCAGTGCTGCGCAGTGAGGGCAGCCAGCATTCCCAGTGGACAGGAGCCCATCCAACTGCACTGCTCTTCCCTGTGACCCCAAGAGCCAGACATGTCCCCATTTGTATGATCGGTATGGGTCCCATCATGGGGAAAGAAGACGCCAAAACCACAGTTGCCCTCTTGTATGCGCTTGAAGCAGCTGGACTAGCAGGGGGATTCAGGGATTCTGCAATAGTCTCATTTTCTCTCCCTAAAAACATGCTGTTGGGAACATAACTACGGAAATTCCCGCACATGAATTCTTGTTGGTATGTATGGAGATCACAGTGTATCCACAGATGGATTTATACACATTAAAAAGACTTGTAGCAGCTTCTAAAAATGTAATCCTTTCCTGTCTATGACTGTGAGACCTCAGAGAGGAACAGACCACCTGGGCTATCAGGCCACCCTGCTATAAGAGGCAGCTATAAGAGGCAGCTATACCCTTACACCGCGCTATGCACAAAGCTGGCCAATGATTCATGTGAGGGAGAAGATTTACCCAGAGGATTCATCAGGAACCTCACATCCTAAGCTCTGCTGATTTATCTTGCATGGTAAGTGTGGGTGTTTGGAGGAATCCTTTGGTCCTTTCTTGTCTCTGCCTGCAGAAGCAGAGCACAGCTGTGCATCCATCTTAATTACAGCATTTGCCTTGCAGTGGTTTGCATTTCCAAAGCTGTCTTCCCAAGACAAAGGTGATAGTCTTCTCTATTTTCTTCTAATCAAGAGCTGAGTCACTCCATTACAAAGCCCATAGGCCAGATAGTTACTAACACAGTTGCCAAAGTCCCCCACAGGTTCACCAAAACAGTGCAGCTCCAGTTCTGAGAAATAGCTGTGCCTGTTGCATGCCTCTACTTAAATTAACTTGAAAATCTTGAAGATAACACTGAAAGAAGCTAAACTGTTTTCTTTCTTCTTTGCTTTCCTTGTTGTTGCTTTAATATCCAATATTACCTTCCTGTGACTTCAGCAAGTTTTTATTGATCCTAGGAATTGGGCTGCTGGAGTCATATTCAGACAGTTTCCTTATATCTGTCTACTTTCGATATTGCAGCCTCTTTTCTCCCCTTGGGATGGTCCTTGAAAACAAGCAGGCATTGCTCCCTTGTTTCAGATGCCACAATATTTGTGACGCATCATTTACATGTGCAGATAGGTAGGTCCAGTCCAGATCCTCAGAAATATGTAGGCGATTAGGGAGAATTACATTCCTACACACCTTCAAAAAACTGAATTTCCACCCCTGAAAAGTGGTATTTGCAAGCAAATTCAACATTGCAAAAGTGTTACCGTTAAGTCAGTGGTATTCAGCAAAAGCAAAGGCATTGACTTCAGTGGGAACAGGGGTAGAGCCAGAAAATGCCCATTTGAAAACTGAACCCCAAATACGCGAACAGTTAATGTTCATTCGCCCAGACAATCCTGCCTTCTAACTTTGCCTGGAAAATAGGCTGAGATAGAGAATAATATCTGAATTTCTTTTTATTGCATCAATAATTTTCATCTGGGTATTTCTTTTCCCTAGCATCAATCCCAAACACTACTTAAAAGCAATCTACTCCTTGTCCTGATTTCAGAAAAAGCTGGTTTACTACTGTTTATATAGCAGTGAAATCAAGTTTATATCCCAATGCTACCAGTGTTTCTTTTATACCACACATGTACGTAGAAAAAACTTCCTGGTGAACTACCATTTCTAAAAGGTTCATTACTGAAATTTCAGTCTCGAGTATTACTTCTCCTCACAATCACCAAGTCCATTCCACTTGGGTAGCATTAATCTGCTACATAGACGGAGGCAAGATGTTTCCATTATTCACTAAGATAACTAGTTCCTCAATTTCTGCTGACAAGGTTGTTTTCCAGCTATTCCAACCCAAAAAGCTGGCAAGAGTTTATTAGGAACATAAAGACACAACCCTCAGGATTAGACACTGCATCTATGCAAAATGTTAAGTCTTTTTATTTCTGTTCTTATAGACCTGGAAATATGGTAGATGGCGAAACTGCAGCTTCCATATTTTATACTTGATATAACAAAGCAGTAAGGTCTAAAGTGGTGTAGGATCAGTTTTCTCCTGCAGGTTGCATGTTCACAAACTGAGAAAGCCCAACCAGTTTTTTGCCTAGGGGATACGTGCTTTGTACCAAATTTTCAGGCAGTTTTAAGATAGTGTCTATAATTAGTGGTCTAATTTTGTCAAGCACAAATGACTTTACCCACCCAAGTAGGAACACAAAACTCATATTTGTGAACTCAAATTGGCTGAATGTGTGTGTCCTCAAACGAATGCACTGTGAGTCTGCCGCATACATAATATTAAGTATGGCAGGGTCTGAAACTACAGTCAACAAACTAATATGAAACACTGCAAAATTATTTTGGTGCAAAATAGGTGAGGCTAGGAAACAGGCCACAATGAAAACTTTGACTTTCCTAAGCTGGCTCCTGTCCAGATCCCCCAAACATGAGCAAATTCTCCCAAGAGACTTGGGAGCACTCAGAAGATTTTGCAATGTCCATGTGTTGCCCTATAAGGGTGTTAACTTTTGGTATCATGATCTCATCGTTACCTCAGCCTAGCAGGATCTAGGACCCTGTCACTGGACCTCGTCCTTCAGGAGCACCTTGAGGCCATGCATGAAGGAGGTCTATAAACCCCCGTGAACCAGGGACTCTATAAAACACCAGACAGAATAGACTACTGATAATTCCATTCACGATCCCAAAATACGCTTACACTACACATGTTCTGCACTGGCATTTATAGTCTTGGTTTTCATACCATGTCTGTTGCTGTGTTTTATAAGCTGCCTACCAGTACAGCTGAAATGCCGTACTCTTAGCCTGATCATTCTTTAACAATTGTCCATTCCTGTTTCAAAGCTTCTCTCTTCTGTTGAATTATCCAAAGACGACTAAAGGAATGAACAGTGGCAAAGGCACTAGTTAGTGCAGACAGTGGTCCAAATCTTCAGGAAAAGCTATGACAAATCATTCTGGCAAATAACGTGTGAACCACCATGGCTTGGTTCTATATATGTTTCTTGCAATATTCCATAGGGAAGCATAGTGCAGTAGGAACAATTAATCTTATTCACCTACCAAATGTGTGGGGGTTATACACCCTTCTGAGTAAATACCTTGATTTTATTCTTGTCTGCACCCTTTTAGTGCCATCTTCTCTATATAAGTAGAAATTGTAATAATAGCATTTATTATTATTAATTGTATAATGTGCTATATTATTAATAGCACATTTCTTAAATTGAGGCTAGTCTGAGTTATAAGAACATAAAAATCTTGAAACAGGTGGAATGATTTTCTTTAAAAATCACGAAATACAAACCAAATTAATCTTTTTTTAAGTTTTCTTTTGAGCTAAAAACATTGTCAAGTTTCACCCTAGAGCAAATTTCTATGGATGAGTTATAAATCTCTAAATAATGAGGTTTTTAATGAAAACAAGTCTAACTCAGTGTGAACTGTAGCAGAGCAAATTGTATCACTATAACTGTAACTTAATGGAAAGCCCCAGAATATTGAAAATGTTTTCTGATTATTGCTTAATTTATCAAAATCATATCATTTACAGCACACTCTAAATGAGGCAAAAGCATATTCAAGATTGTGACAGAGATAATTATAAAAAGCACCAAGCAGCCAAGTAATGAGTAGGTAGAAGAGTAAGTCACATGAGAGGAGAAAGTATTATTAGGCTCAGCGTAAATCTGGGATTTCAATGGTTATAGCAGCTATACGTATGGGAGATGGTGGGAAGAATTGAGGACAGGGGATGGCTAGGTGGAGGGAGGGATACAGAACATGAGTGGAAATGGCTTTGTGACCGGTGAGTTAGCAACATCGCCTGTAATGTTTTCTTCCCATGGTATGGTATAACTGCTGTATATGTAGGCATTTTTAACTGGAAGCTTGAGATGCAATTAAGCAAATGAACAGCTAAAACCAAAGGGTCCCAAAATGAAGGAAATGTTAGCAAATTAGCTCTGAAGTAAATAGCACTCATCATTTGTGCAGCATTTTACATTTTCAAGGCATTGTACAAACATTGACTAATGAAGGGCCTTTTTTTTGTTCTCCGTGGAGTTCACAGGAATTAAGGCATCTACAAATGAGCAGGAACAGGCCCAAAATGAAGCAGTGCATCAACCAATGATAACAGAGGAGGGGATACTAAGCAACAACTGACTACTAGGCAGACACATGGAAGATACAAACCTAAAACAGCCATTAACGGTGCAGTGCAGGGCAGCTCCAGAGCTAGCTGGTCCATTACCTGGTGCATTAAGGTATGTGCACCTGAGCCAAGAAGTCTTCCCTCTCAGGCAGGCGCAGCACTGTGGTGGGACCAGCTATTGCTCCATCAGCCCTGCCTCTGTGCCTCTGCACCTCTGAGCCTCCGTGCCTCTGTGCCGCACTTCATCGCACATGAAAGATGTGACTGAAGCATCACAGAGTGCACCGAGAGGATTACAGACCAAGGAATTGCATCCAACAGGAGCTCACACTGACTGCAGGGAGAGCCCATAACCACCACGCTGACAGCATTGCTCTTTCCTGTCTTGAAACTCGCCCACCATCCAGGCAAGAATGGCAGATTCGTGGAATGGAAAACACTCTAAAGCCTAATGCTCATGGAGTTCACTTGCTAAGGGAACAGCCAGGTTCCTGGGCATTAATTTTGTGTTGCAAACTCTTACAATAAAACACATAAACTATTGTGGGAACAGGGGAAGAAACACTTGCCAGTGAATGCCCTTATCATAAGATGATTTTGCAAAGGCTCCCTCCAGTCTCACAAATCTTTCAGTTTCAGCTGTACAATGATCCAGTTTTCATTCTTCTCCTCTTCCCCTCCAAACCAGAAACCTCCCAGAGTACCCTGGATTGTGAAAGAAGAAAGTACAACCCTTTTTCAGCCGAGGGCACCAGAAACTTGGTTTTACCACCTCAGCCAATATTCCCGCCACCAACTATTTTACAGAAGGTGGGTGTCTCCTCCTCTTTCTTCTGAACAAAACCAGCTTTGATGGCTCACCATGCTGTGAGTTCAATAAATGAAAATGTAGCAGTGGTTTCTCTGCTTCAAACTGAGACCAATCCCACAGTCTGAATTAGGTGTTCTGAGAACAAACCAACGAAACCTGACGGCTCAGGGTTTTAGGCCTAGGCAGGCTTTGTGGATCCTACAGGGACTTCAGACTAATGCCACACTCAGCTGAGAAGGTAGCAGCTCTGAAAACGGACACTAGCAGAACTGTCAAGGCCAGGCAAAAGTGCAAGCACTTGAGTATTCACTTCTACTGAGGGGCTAGGCACATTGCTTGTGCCTCAGTTTCACCTACGTAGCATTTGAAGTGCCCAAGTGTCTTTTTGGATCTGGGCATGGGTGTTAGAGGTGACATTAAAAACACATAAGCAGAGCCCTACACGTCCTGGATGATCAAATTTTGAGTCCTTAGTAGCAAATATCTTCTGAGCCTTGAAGGCTAGATCACAGAAAGAGATGTTGAGAGCGTACAAGTCATTTTGTGACTGTGTAGTGGCTGCTGGTGCCAAGCATACATTTTCAAGTGTTTCCAGGACTACAGAAGCCTTGCAGCTGGTTCTGAGTCATTCTGAGCACCAGCAAAGGTGATGAACTTTATAGGAAATTATCTCCAGTTACTTAAAAATATTATTCTGGAATGGAAACTTCTGTAAGCTATCTGCTCCGAGAGGTATTTTGTGGTTATTAGTCTCATTTCTGTTCTGTTTTTACAGAAATGCACTGCCTACTCCTGCCCGGGACTTTGCAGTGATAGGCACAGCTGCATCCCATGAAGACTATCCAAAGCATCATTTAAAGAAAGCCAGTAAACAAGACAACAAATTATACCTCACTCAGCAGATGTTGAAGATAGTGTCTCTTGCTGGCACACAGTGGGGTTCTTACCCCTTACGCCACTAGAGTGAGTACTCACCAAAGCTCTCACAAATCAGAGACTGCATCACCTAAGAGGACCAGCCCAAATCACTATGAACTGAGCCAGCAGATCCATTTAGCAGCATCACCACCATTCTGCTGGCTGCTGTCAGTTTTCTTCTCTGTCTCCATGCTTCCAGGACAATGGTCTGTTCCTTCTTGATGTAATTTGTCATCTCAGCTGTTCAGCCAAGGGACAATATAACATGGACTTATGAGGTCTTACTGGAGATGGGGGTTGCCCTCAGATCTGGGAGCTGAGACACACAGGTCAGCAGCTGGGACTAACTGCTAATAGTAAATGCAGTGAAGATACAAAACACCGATCTTGCAAACTTTCAGAGAAAATTTTCCTGCCACTGACTTCTATTCTATTGCGGTCTAATATCTCAAAGGAAATGGTAGAAGCTTCCTGACTTTAGGCATTTAAGCCTCAACTGCTGAATAAAACTTAATGAAATAGGCTGCAGTGAGCAGCTTTTCTTTGGCAAGAAGACAGCCTCATCATAAGGGCTTGCCCTCTCCCGCACCTATGATTTCTGACAGATTACAGTTAGCCAAGTAATTAAGGTAAAGAAAGTAGCTTAAATGGGAACATAAAACTGTGAGAAAGGACAATGATCATAAACAGTGCATACTGTATTAAGGGATTATAGTAAAAAGAAAAAAAATGCCTCAGGAGGATTCAAGTGTTAAATAGCAGTTAAACAGCAGAGAGAGAGAGAGAGAGAACACAGTCTAATGCCTCTTTTTTTTCTTTTTTTTTTTTTTCCTTTTTCTTTGTAATCCAGATTTAGCAGCAATTTTCGGATGTCTGATGCCCTGGTGTGTGAAAATTGGATGCATTTTCATGAGATTAATTTCCTCAACAGGAATGGGGTCAGGTGAGGGAGTTTTGTAACTTCTTACTGCCAGACAGCCACTAGGACATTGGTAGAGGTCTTTATGGAGGTCTTACGCCTTGCTCTTCCCTTCGCTGAGAGGGAATGCTTGCAGGAGGGAATGGTTGTGCTATCTGGCTCAAGCTGAGCAGCACTGAGTACCGCTGTTTACTTGGAGGGGATAGATGTGGCACGAAACAATCTTTTTAGTATCTCATATCAACAGAGAAAGACAGTCTTAAAAGAAAGAAACAGAGAAGACTTGTCTGAAAGTGAAGCATAGATTTAACAGAGGGGACCCCATATGCCCCTATGGCGTGGTAACCCAAAAAAAGGTGGATTTCATCGGAAAGCAGTTTATGACCACAGTTGATTTACAAGGTGAGTCACTGAAGCACATACTCTAAAAGAAGGCAGTGCCAGTAAAAATTGACTACATGTGGCAAACCACACACCAGCCCTGCCTCAAATTCATCCGTGCTGGCCATGCTCCTGTGTCCAGCCTATGTACCAAACCTATCCCAGTGTGAGCCAACGCTCCTCTCAGGCTTGGCAGTGCCTTTGACAAGATTTTAGCTTAGATTCAGCTAATATAAAGCTATTTGCACTCTGTGCCTTTGTCAGTTGAGTGAGGAAAAGAGACCAGCTGAGAATCTGTGTTTAAATATAATTTAGCCTGTCAAGCAAGAGTGCTCCTCGGTTGGGGGTGTTTAAATGGGAATCAAGGCGCTTGTCGTGAAACAGCAAGGTCAAAGACATCCCCCGCCACTGTTCGAGCCCTGCTTCCAGCTCCAGGCCCTGGGGCAACAAGAAAGGAGCCTCAGAGAGGAGAAGGCAGCAGCTGGGATAGCTGAGGAAGCCCTGCTGCAGGGGTGGGAGCAGGCAGATGCCAGCTCCTGGGGCTTGCATTTCCTGAGGCCAACACCCCTTTTTGTTTTTCCTCTGCTGCTAACCCACCACCAGTGAGCCAGTCTGCCCATGCATGTACACAGCTCCAAAATCAGCCACCTTCAGAGTTTTTCCCCATACTGAGCTCCCAGGTCTGCCTTGGGGAGGCTGCCACCGGAAAGGGAGACTTACCCCCTTGCAGGCAGGGGATTGGGGCAGTGCCAGAGCACCCACCACCTTTGTACATCCTGCTCTGTACACAGCCAGCTCCCAGCAACCTAACTACGCTAACCCTTAAAAAAAATCATTCCAAGAAAAACACCTCCTTAAATAGCAGTGATTTGGGTGATTTTAAAATGCCACCGCACTGCTGCACAGACCTGCTCTCTGTGGCTGAAGTTTTCAGTACTGTCATTCACTTCCCATTAGTGCTGAATCTTGCAGCTCCAGCTCCGTGTATTACTTTGAAAATTTGCCCATATGTATCTTCCAAGATCTATCAGCTCGGTTTACTGACACAATCAAATGTTTACTGCTTTCAGCGCTGCAGAGCCAATATAGCTAAACAGCAAGCTATATCTACTTCTTGCAGCATCATCAAAATTGCCAGCTAAATTTTGATTTCTGATGCCTTGTTATTGCAATGAAGATGTATGGAGCAAAAAAGAAAAAAAAGTTTCATTTCCAGATACCCATCTGATTCTTGAAACTGTCATTGAAACAAAAAATACCCACCCCCGCCACCCCAAAAAAAGGAACATATTTTTCCTGAACAGTAAATGAGCATCTAAATGCAAGAATAAATTAGTTAAGGAAGAACCAATAGGTCATTTATTACTTTAACTCAATGTGGAACCAAATTCTCAGAAACAACTGTCAGTATTGTGAGCACAAATTTTGGCACCCATGACTGTAGGCAGTTAATAACTGAACATCCTGACATAACCCATACTTCGTCTCTTTAGGCATCCTCCATGTATTTAATTGAAAGTACAAATAAACATGACCACAACTGTTCTTTGCAAAAGCCAGGCACCCCCACAATGGGTGTAAGCAATGTGGGACAGCCTAGCAAATATCTGGTTAAAAAAGACCTGGTTAAAACAAGCAAACAAAACAAAACAGATTTTCAAAACCAAACGCATGCAATACAAGGACCCTAGGAACTAAAGCCTGAAGCATCTGACTTGTATGTCCTGGTGCCTGACGTGGCATCTAGGACCCAGAGTTTGGTATATTGGGACTCATTGAGCTATGAGCTGCCAAAGTGAGTTCACAGTTCACCGGGGATGAGAGCTAAAAGCCTGGGACTTGAGTGTATCTTCTTTTTTTAAAGGCTTTTCAGCAGGGTGGTTGTCTCCAAACCCTTGCCTGGTGGTTAGGACTCTTCCTGAGGAAGGACGGCCTTGAACGTCTTCATGCTGAGGATGGATCCAGAAGCAAGTCTCCCTTAGGCAGTCAAACTGAATCCCCATTTCCCTTGTCTCAGAGCTGCTAACCAGTACCCACAGTCAGAAGGAGAGTGGGGTTTAAGAGTCACCCATCTTTGTTGCCTTCCTGGCTGGTTGGCTTCTCTGTCCTCTTCCCCTTCATACACAGCCTCATGGGCACCTCATGTTGAAAAGCAATGCCCATCCCAATGAAGCAATCATCAGGGCACAACCCAGCACTGTGTTCACACACTGCTTCAGGGGTGACTGGTTTTAAACAGCAGAGCGTCTTAGTCCTGCGTATCTGAGCCCACCATGCTTCTTTCAGATCCACATCCAGGTAGCACTGAGCAAGGGTGGAGTCAGGAGGGAAAGCAAGCAGGAAACATTATGGACAGGAGGAGGGCAGAAGAGGATGCAGATGAAGGAGAAATATATTTAGGACAGGGAGGTTGCTGCTAGCAACGAAACCCCATGGAGGTCTGAGGGACCAGACAGATGTCTGTGCAATTGTAGCTATTACCCACTTAGACCTGTCAAGTCTCAAGCTTTATGTCTGAGGGGTATTTGTTCAGCTGCCTCCTGGACTGGTGCTGTGCAGTCTGGAGAGCAACAGCAACACAGATTTTCTCTGTCTTTACCTTCACTGACCAGCTATACCCAGTGCAGAAGGTACCAAGCCTAGGGGAGGCTCTGGCAAGGGATAGAGGCAATGGAGTTTGTCTTCCCATCGGGCCCTCACTGGTTGGTACCCTCTGGTTTCATGTAGCGGTCACAAGTAACATAATGTAGAGCTGGATGGGGAAAATGTGGAGTCAAAGGCCACCGTAGCCATCTGTCAGGTATTCTGATACCTGAAGTTTGTTACCTCAGAAATGTCTGGATGTCAGTGCTAGGTGAAGTGATTCCTATCTTGAGATTGTGAAGAGCTTTGATTTAATAAAATAAGGCATTATCATTGTTGTAGTTATTATTACTATTATTATTATTATTGCTTGTTTGGCACACCTTCTAGTTTTAAAGGCCTGGAGAAACCTGACAGCTGATACAGGGATTAATGTTGTAATTTGCTATGGTTACCAGCAAACCTTTCATTAAATTCATTGCTGTAAGGTAAACTGTATTTCCACATTCACTCTTGTTCTATGGCTGCAGCAAGCTGTTAAGGTAGGACTTGGGATTTGGCTGTTCAAACAGAAATGTGGGCAACTGATTCATTGTAATTTGGCTGTCATGCTATTTGTCAGTTTTTTTCAGCACGTACAGATAATGATTACTGTACAGGCAGAGATGTTTATGCTAACTTTCAGGGCCCCTCAAGGCAGAACTATGGTTCTGATCCATCTCTTGTCAATAATTCTTCCTCCTTTTAAATAACTGAAGCACATTCTTCAATCACCAGGCATTAAATGAAATGTCTGAGATTGAAACATCTACGGTGAAAATACTAGATGGAAATAAAAGGGCAACTACTTTGTAGTTATAATATTAAGGAGCATCAATATGCCCATTTCCATTAAAATATTGCACATTAAAGGTTACAGGAAAGGCCACACTGCAGCAATAGTTTGATTTGTACTGCTTTTCTCTATAGAGTATGTAAGTCCTGTCTTAATTTTGTCAGATGATATGCCAGCCTAGAAGAGGGTATGCAATTAAGAATGAAAGAAGCACAAATAAACAGTGCCATCTTTTGGGCACCGCTTAAACTCCACATTTATTAAATTTCAGATACATGTAATGTATGAATGCTATACAGGAATGCACTCACACACTTATCTGTGCGGCAGATGACTTTAGGATATTAGCTTTATTGTCTCTTGAGAGGTAGTGATGGGGACTCAAAGCCTGAAAGTCTCCATCCAGGTCTCTGCAGCTGACCACTTTCCTGCTGTGGTATCCCAGCGTGGGGTGCAGAGTGATGCCAGTTTCTGAGGCTGCCTGTGGCACCTCCCTGGTGGATGTAAGTCCCATCAAGAAGCAGATGGATGACTGAGTATCCCTTGAGAATTTTTGTGTATTGAAACACAAGGAATATGAAAGTAAGGTGGAAATGCAATGTTTTCATTTCTGTATGGGGGAAAAACAGCTTCATGTTTTACCAACACAAAGTCCAAATGGATTACATGTGTATCAGTCTGTTAACCTCTGGGATAGATTTGCCAACTGAAGCTGTGTGGGTAACTGTCCCCCTGGCTGATATAGGCTTTCCCACTGCGACCCACACTCCCACCACTGCCGGGATTGACTATTACAACACATTGCAACTGTGAGCAGAAGGTGGGCCTTGAACAAGCTCCAGCCCCATCAAAATGAGTCTCCCAAACCATAAACACCACCATCACTGTGCCCCAGGCACTGCCTTAACACTTTCTGAGTGCCACAACACATTCCACTAGTTAGGAACAGCCTGTACAAATAATGTCAAAGGCAAACACAGGTTTTCAGGTGTACTTATATGTCCAATGCTCATTTGAATAGGTGCTGGGTACTCAAAAAGCCTCTGAGAATCTGTTCCTACCTTGAAAGGAGAGTGGATGTTCAGCCACACTTTACTGAAAAGGTACCCGTAGAAAGAGTTTGTACAAGATTAAGGGCTAATTACAGGATGTTAGAAAAGTGTTGCACTTACCAGTGATCTGTGCCTTGCAGCAATATGTGCATTGCAGCAGTCATCATCATTGTGGTGGACAGCATCATGGTTGGTGGTAAGCAAGCAATCAACCCCCTGGACCATAACAAGGGATTAAGTAGTTCTTGAAACATCCAGGAGCACTCTGGCCAAGAAGGGACTGTACAGCCAATCTGCTCCCAAGTAAATGCAAAATAATAATTTGTACCTGACTTAGGCAGTGTGTACATCCCCTCTCTTCTCCAGCTTTGATCAAGGTTGTGTTTAGTCCTGAATAACATAGCTTTTCATATTCAGTGATTCTGCATGAATTGAACACACTATGAAGACCAGAAGGTAAAGCCCTGGCAGCTCCTTCCCTGACCTCACTCCCTGGAGACATGGCACTAAATCCCGCGGTGTTGTGCAGGCACTGGCATGCACTGGAGTCCTGCCCCCGGCTCCACCAGGGTAAACGTGGACAGTAAGGCAGAATATTCAGAGGCAGAAGTCTTGACACTTGAAAGTGTAAATGTTGCAGTTAGGAACTGCAGAAATGCAGACAGGCAGACAAAGCCTGAGCTCAAGATGCAGGGGGAAACAAAATAACTTCTTCTGAGGCACAGATTTTTAAAGATGTTTAGGCTCCTAAATCTTGATAAATCAGTGGGGCTTGGCTGCCTCTGAGCTTCAGCTGTACAACACCCAGGTTTCTTTGACATGACATGTTCATCTCCTGTCTCTGTGCTCTCTCTCCTTTCTTTCTCCTGCACAGTTCTGTGGTGGAAAGGCAGTTGTACTCCATCACATTTCCAGATAGATAGATACAATTCCTTAACATCTCTCTCAGGAAGGCCTACACAGAAAGTGATATTGTGGGGAAAGGAGAATTAGACTATAAAGCACCATGACTTGCACAGGGGTCCAAAACTAACTCGTGGAATTTTGACATCTCCAGATTCCCAGTGCAATTCTCCACCTGAGCTGTGACCTGGGTGATGCTTCTCTCTTCAGGTTAGCTTTCTCCAGCTAACACTGTTCTGCTCTGGATTTTTCTTCTTCCCATCCCCAGATGCTGAACTTGTTAATATTTTCCCAAGAACACAGAGAATTTTGAAGTCTGATGTGCTCTCTTTATTTCTGTAAATTGATATGCTCCATTCATTTACTCAGAGGAGTTTGGCAGCAGTAGCCACAGCCCAGTTGTGCATGGCACACGTTGCACATTGCAGAGAGATCGGCATACAGATATGTCTACTCTGCTTACCAAGCATATTATTTGCTGCTTTGTAAACAGTGAAAGGCTTGATTAAATTCAGGTTTTGTGTGTTTGCCATCCTGGCTTGAGGTCACAGTCAGTGGAATCAAAATCTCATTAGAACTGAAGTGTACACAAGAATAAATCATTATCTTTTTCATCTGCAGACTCTTCACTGTCTTACATGCATTGTTTCTGTGTGCAGAGTCTTTTATTTGAATTGCTCCTCAATAATAAACACTGTATCCAGTTACTTTCTGGTGACAAGACATTGTTTGACACTATGGCTTGGATACATTTTCAGGTTGTTCTCATCTATATTATTGTTATGTCGAAGGCGCAGGTTCAGCAGGAGAGATGCCACAATAGGCATCTGCTACAGATTGCCCCCACAAGAAGAGGGAGTGGGCGATGCCTTCTTTAAACAACTGGATGAAGTCTCCTGATCTCAGGCCCCTGGTTCTCAAGGTGGGGGTTTACCCACTCCAGCATCTGCTGGAAGGGCAGCATGTGGGGCTCAGGCAAGCCAGGAGATTTCTGGGATATGTTGAGGGCAATTTTTTACACAGGTACTGGACAGGACGACTAGGGAGGTACTCAGCCAATTCAGCTGCTCACGGATAATGAAAGACTAATCAAGGACGTGATAGCTGATAGCAGCCTTGGCTGTGAGGACCATGAGATGGTAGAGCCTAAGATCCTGAGGGAAGTGAGGAAGGCAACTAGTGCAAAAATTATTATGAAATCCAGGAGGGTGGACTTCATTTTTTTCAGGGCAGCAGTAGGCAGGATCCTGTGGGAGGCTGTTTAAAAAGCCCAGGAGAGCTGGCTGAGCAACCGCCTCATTGCGCAAGAATAGTCCACCCCAATGTGCAAGACAGAACAGGAGATATAGCAAGAGGCCAGCCTGGTTGAATAGGGAAATCCTGAGTGAACACATATGACAAAAGGGTACATAGGGAAGGGGGGACCAGAGACAGGCTATCAGGAAAGAATATAAAGACGTTGCCAGAGCATGCCAGAGGGAAGTACAGTTGAAACTGGTGAGGGATGTGAAAGGCAAAAAGGAGCGAAACAACTTGGACGGTCATGACTCTCTGGACTTCTACATCCTTGAGAGATTCACCCCACACAGAGTTGTTGCTTCACAGTTTATTATGTCAGCCTTGCATCAATAACATAGTGATAGCTGGAATTATTTTAGTGAGAAAATAACACCGTCCTCACAAAAAGGCGATATTCCATGAGAAAATTTTCAATTTTGCTCAAAAATGTTTTCATTTTCTGTCAAGCAAATTGAGCAGACAGCAGCCCAGCTGCTGACTTGGAAAGCTCTTTCAGCTGTGTTTCATAGTGGCAAAAAGTCAAATCGACCAAAGTCTGCCAAGGGGGAAGCTAAAGGTCACATTCATCCTCTTTGGTTTTAAGTCTGCTCATCTCCCTCATTTACGAGTGTCCAGCAGGGAAGGGTGAGTTCCTCATCCCTCTGCCTCACCGGCTCCTGCACAGCACATCTCCAACCAGCAGGGCAGGAGGGGAAGATGGGCAGCCTTTGCTGTGGCTGCTGGAGCTGTGGGGACCAAGTCCTTGCTCCCTCCTCCACCCAAGCCCTGTGGAAACCGCCAGCTGATTTCACCTGGCACTCACTACCAAGAGCGTTCAGGTGAGCAGCCAGAAACCTTCCCCCTGAGGTTACTTTGGTTCTTGACATCCCTTTTGCAATTTTCACCTCTACTTAGCATGTTTTGTTGGGTTTTTTTAAAATGCAAAGGCTTTCCTTCTAAGGAACCACCAGTCTCCGGGCCAGAATGACCACAAGTTGCTTCTGCCGAGTCCTTCAGGCCACATCTACACTGCTACAGAAAAGAGGCCCATGGACGAGTCTGAGGCCAAGCCCACAGATGGGCTCCCGGCCATCCTGCAGAGAGCTATGCCCTGTGCAGAACAGGGCTGTTTGGTGGGAAGTAGTAGCTGCAGCAGCACAAAACAGAGCCACAGCTACGCAGCACAGAAAATGAGGGAGCCTGTGCTCAAACATGCTCCCTGCTCCTCTTTTATTTAGCAGCACAGTCGTACCCTTTGACGTCGCTGCAGACCACTCCAAGATACGTGCTGTTGCCTCGCTGGGGGGATCTTACAGCATCTTCTGAGCCCTCCTTACTCCTTTTGCCACCAGCAGAGGTGATGTCTCCCTCCGAGCTCCCATCTTCTGGGGAGCTCAGTCTGTTTTCCCCTACCCTCAGCAACTCGTCCACCTGCTCAGGGAATCATTTGGTTGTGATGGAAGGCTTCTGTGGGGTGGCCCCAGAAATCTGGGATTTGCCAGTGATACCAAAAGCTGTGCTCAACAGGAGTAAACAGGTCCATCTGGATAGCTCTGGTGGGGTATTCAAGTCTCTTGGAAGTGTCTAAAAATTTGGTATATAACAGTTAATGCCAAACTAAACATGGAGCCTCCATGAGCCAGTGAGATGGATACCTCCACAAGGAGCATCCTCCCAACTTTCCTACCTCCTCTTTTACAACAGATTTGGTCCCCATCTGGGGCATCTGCTGTCTCCACAGACTGTTTGGAGAGCCTGGATACAGGCCTCATTTAGATGGCTGAAACTGAGGTGGCTTCAATACTAAGTTGGCACCACATAGCGCTCTTTACTCTGATTTGTGTTAAAATTCACCACCTTTTAGAGGGACAACCCAAGGCCTATTTACCTCTACAGTCTCACCCACACCTTCTCTTACATCTTCTCGTCTTGTTTATGCCTTTACATGGGATTTAAACAACGTCTCAGAGACCTAATCCTCATATGACTGGCACTTAAAAGGCCAAAGACCATTGTGCCCTACTGATGGCAGTCCATTTTACCTAGTCAGTTAATGGCAGTGTTTCTCTGACATCTATAACGTTTAAACATTTATTAAGGGATGTGTTTTATCAGGCAGCACAAGAACTTTCTTTGACCCACTCATGCTGCTGTGGTTCCAGGGAAACAAAATGAACGTTTAGTTCAGAAGTGAAAATTTTCATTTGCGAGTGTATCTCTAGAAAATATGTAAGGACATACATGTATATACGTGTATTTCATCCTAACCCTACTGCCTAATTTACATTGACACCTGTGAATTTCAGCTCCTAGATGAAAGCTTAAAGTGGCATTTTGGAGAAATAACCCACAAATAATGAAGTAGAGCAGAGTGTGCATGTCTACACCTTTACTAAGAGAATTTAAATGAATAACAGCTCATCACAATTGAGCTGATTTCAAGGACTGGAAGGCAGGTGATGAATTCTAGCCTATGCTGAGGTTATACCAGATAACAGCATCATTTGAAATTTTACCAGATAACCCGTTTCCTGCTTCAGATTTTTATTATGTATTTCAAACGAAGAGGAAATTCTAGGTAGTGCAGCTGCCTTGCTGTGTTATATGACTCCAGCCTGCCAATGGCTGATTTCTGGTGCAATTTTAGCGCTGTGGATGCTGGCTTGGAGTGCGATAAGCGGCATAGGTCCTGGTTAATGCAGACACTTCCTTTAGTTCTGCAACTGGGGCCAGATCAGATACTGCAAATATATCAATATCTACCCCTTGCTTGCTAAGAAGCAGCTGCCAACGCACTACACAAAAGAAGGTCCCTAAATCTGGGCCCGTAATGGCACATCACGTTTGGGGAACTTTGTGTGTTTTGGGGTGAGGAAGAGATTGGTAGGAAATAGGAGTCTGCTTGGATCTTGGAGGTATTTAGATTTTGGATGCAAAACAACAGAAGGAGGCAGGGTCTTCCCAGGGACAGTCACTGGAGGAGTGGGGCTAACATCTCTCTAACCATGGGAGATAGAAGGACCCTGGGAGGACACATGTTCTTTCTTAGTCATCTAAGCCAGTGTACTAATGCTGGGGGAGAAGAGGGGAGGATGAGTACCCCCCCACCTGCCTTGGAGGGATGTGTACTGTCCTATCTGTGCTGCAAAGTGGGAAAGATTTCCAGTGCATAGATATAGGAGTCAAAAAAACTCCCACTTGTCTCATCTACTGACCCACTGGGGTAAGTTACTTCAGCTCCACGTAAAACATAGTTTAGTTTTAATCACAATTATTACAGCGATGCCTAAGGATTAACCAAGGACCCCATCAGACTAGGGGCTGAACAGACATAAGGAAGCAGTCGCTGTCCTTAAAGCCTGTACCCAAAATGGGCATTGGTGGGGGCAGGTAGGGCTCACTGCAGATACAAAACAAGTCATCGCAGCAAAGACCCTATCAGTGCCAAATGGATGCAAGGCTTCAGCAAGGTGGGAAAGGGGTTGCTGTGGGACAGGCAAGCTAAGAAAGAGTGAGGGAGAGGGAGAGGGTATGGAGGAGAAGAGGACCCAAGCTGAGCAGAGGTGAAGCGATGGGTTGGCAGAGACACCGCAAGGAGCAGGATGTGAGCAAGCAGACTGTCAGCGCAGGGAGAGAAAATGAAGACGGCAAAAGTCCCTGGCATGCTTTCTCAAGTCTGTTGGCCACAGGTTTCCCCAGGACCCTGAGTGGAGGCAAGACGTGTGTTGCCATGCCAGTCAGAGAGGATTTCACGTCAAGAGGGGTCCCCTCACCACCAGCATGGGGCCGGAGGGAAGGTACTGTTTCGGGAAAATGTAGCCCTGTTTTATTTCTCCCCAACAGCCATCCCAGCGTTGCTCATTCTCCCTTACAGACATTAGTCTGAATACTTCTCTTTCCACACAGCAGGCAGCAGGATTCAGAGGAGAAAAGCTTAGCCTGGCTTTTTCTGAGCCAGTGAAAGAATTTCAATGCTCAGCTCTCAGCAAAATTAGCAGCTAAACGCTTGAGTTCAGCTTCAAAAATTTCAGCCAGATTATTCATTGCTGTTGTTATTCTGTATTCAGATACTTTTGGCCAGGTGTATTATGATCCTAAACAATGTCCCAGTTATTGTTTGCTATGACACCGAGTTAGGACACAATGGGAATGTTTAGAAGAACCTGCAGATATCCACCCTTTCTTCACAGAAATCAATGCTTGCAGGAATCAGCACAGAGGTGTCAACATTTCAGAAGAGTTAGTTTTGGTCAATTGATTCCACGGACGTGGTGGGCATCTGAGGCTGCTTTTCCCATTAGTAAGTCTAAAGAACCTATTGAGTATTCTAGTTTTTGATATGTAATTTCCAAGAGCTACCTACTTTGCATGGTATTGTGAGGATTATTAATGTTAAAATGATTTGTTGATGATTTTAGGAAGTGAAGTTCTAAATTTCTTCTCTGACCCCTGCAAGCTCAAGTGACTTTCAAGTTTGGCAGAGCAAACCTCCCCCTTATTTATGCAATTTATAGGAATGGATGCAGAAAAGACTGTGTCAAATGTTCCTGCTCACAAAACTTTAAATACTCAGTAGCAGCTTAAACCACAAGCAGCATAAATGTTTGCACCACCAATTATTTTGAAAAGGAAATACATTTCCATTTTCATGAAGCGGAGGAAGATAAAGTGATGTTTTATGAACTTCCTCTTATGTGTCAAGCTGGCTTGGTTGATTTTTTTGGATAGCACTTAATCATGTTGGGTCTTTTCCAGGAAATGATAATTTACGAGCTTTTGAAACTCATACTTCCCCTCTTCACTAGTCGGAAAGTATGACCTAGTTTAAGTTACAGCTTGAAGATGTGACCTAGTTTTAGAGGTAGCCTGCACCCATTGTGCTCAGCTCAGCATTGTAAAATCTGGAAATCTTCTCTTTGTGAAAGTGAGCTGGACTGTCACCTCGAATCATTGCTCCCTTTTATCTGGCCCCTGAAAAGTTAACAGTATTGCCTAATTTAGAAAGCTTGGGACAAAAAAAATTTAGAGGTACTTGATCTCCTAGATTCAGGTCCTCAGAAATACTTCGCTGCCCAGCCCCAATGATCAAAAAAGGCCTGGGGGCTCTTCTGTAAATCCTTGCAAAGGATGCTCGTCTGAGGACCACAGTTTGAGACCACTTCAGCGCTGAAGACACGTCTGGGTTGCCCAGCAGTTGAGAAGCTCAGGCACAATGAATGGCTGGCACTGCTGACAAGGCAACAACCTGGGAGAAACATGGAGGAGCATGGGGAGAGTACAGCGGCCATTTTTTTTCCTTCTCACACAAACAGTATGCAATTACAGAGGGAAATGCCCCTTGCTTGTCTGGTCTCCCTATATCATGGCTGAGTGTTCAAGCATGTCTAAAATTGAGCAAATGCAATGTTTTATAAAGACCCTGGACTTATTCATGGCTTTGATGTTATCTTAGTACAGCAGTGGGCTTATTTCCTCTGGGGCAGAGAGCACCAGCGTGCTTTCTCTCTACGTCTCTACCTGGTTTAGGCAGGAGTTGCTCAGATGGGGGTAGTTCTGACCATGTGCAAAATCAGAAAAGTTTGCATCCTTAAAAGCAAAGACAGATGGTGATGGTAGGTCCTCCTACACAGAAATGGTCTGGCGGGTTTTCTGGAAACAGTTTTCCTCTTAAATGCTTGATTCTAGCGGAGCATGTCACAGCTCTAGCAAAGGCATCAAAACCTTAATGAGTATGTCCTAACTGCTAACTACCATTTGCAGCAATCTCCATGTGGTCTCCTACGACTCTTCCAAACTTTTCACTGCATTAAATAAGGTTCTGCCTTAAACGCTGGAAATAACTGAGAGCACTGTTCATTGTCACATCCAAGCAGATGAACAAGAAGAGGAATAATATTAGAGAGAAAAGTTTGTATTGATTAACCAAGGAAGCGCTGCTGTAATTAAAATGGAGGTTCCTCTATGTGGAAAGCTATACATGATCGTATCCATCACACCGGTGGCTTTGAAGTGATGAGCCAGGCATCTAACGAACGGCTCCCTTCCATAGCAGAAGAAACACCAAAACGTGCAGCACTGAAATTTAGGAGCGATGCAGAACTTGAGCCTTGAGAGGCATATACTGAGTCAATTTTCCTCTAAACAAAAAATAATTACCCTGCAAACACGAGTATGGGGGAGTCATGGTGATGGTTATATGTCATCTCCTTTGCACATAAATGGGAAAGGGTTAGGCGAACATGGTATCACAAGGGTTATTTGCACCACCTAATCTAGGTCACATCAAGAAATTCAAAGAAAACTTCTGAGTTTACCGATACATTTTTAGCAAGTACCACATTTCCGAGTACGCAGGAGTTGATAATATGAGAAATACCAGTATTTCGTTTAGCCTGGCCTTTTCTCACTTTAAAATTAGTGCTGTGGTGAACTTTTGGGTAAAGGTTATATAATGTGAAACAAACACGTAGGAAGAGCTTTGGTCTAGCCCAAACTCGGCTGCCTGTTTTCATGGCTGAAGCAGCACGACGCTCACTGTCACCTTCAGTCCTATTTTACTCTCTGTGAGAAGCCGACTGGCGTGTGCTGGTCTTGATGTTCAACCCAAACTACTGACTACAAACAGAAGACCGCGATGAAAGATAGTTCATCGGTAACCATTGGGCAACATCAGCTATAATTACTTCGAGAGGAGGAGCTGGTATTAAACCCATGGTACATTCTTGGTGTTGGTCCTTATTTTAGTGGCTCTTATAGTCTGTTATTTTTTCCTCCCTCTAATGGCCAAGAGGGAGAGGAGATCCTGCCCTGGCAGCGGGAACTTGCTCCAGCAGACTCTTTGGTAACCGGCCCATTCCCATTGTTGATTCAGACTGTCTCGTGTTGGGAGCAAACCCACATTCATATACTTTTTTTTTTTTCTGTAAGAACTTAAATTACTTTTCATTGAATGTGTCTCCAGCCCATAATGGTCATAAAGGCCATCTGTGCTCCCAGGCATTTGGCTCGCAAGCGGAGGACAGCGGATGCTGACTGGAGCCTCCTCTGCTGTCCACCTTTTAGTTTCATGAGTGTCATCGATACCTGGGCAAAACCAACAAAAATAAGACAAAAAATGCCTCCCTACTACTAAGGCAGAATTTCTGCTTGGGTCATATTTTACACACATTGCACAAGCACATTTGAGAAGGCAATGTGAAAGTCTCTGGCAAGTCAGGTGTGTCATATCTCTTCTCCTTCACTAGATTATGACCTCAAGAGTTAGGACGGGGCAACTATGACCCCTTGTTCCTATTCCTGGCCTGTTCCTGGCTGGGATGCTGACAAGAAATGGGTCATTCTGGACATCTGGTGAGCAAAGACAGCATTTCCGTCACCTAGTCATTTGTTGTTGATGCTGCCAAAGTCATTCGGTATCATCCTTTCAATATAGGCACAGAAATGCCAAAACAAGTTATAATCTTCCTTCATGGCAGATCTCACAAGAGATAGAAAAATAAGGTATGTCATCAATGAGCAAATACTGTTCCCAGGGCTATATTATTCTCAGTTACATGTAGACTATATATGCTATATTTGAAATAGATACAACTAATAGATCTTATGTAGAAGAAACATTACTTGCATTGTTGCTATGTTTTAAAGCAGTTTATACTGCACAGAGTGACAAATACCAGCATACATGAAAATAGCCAGCTCCAAAAAAGGCTTAAAAAGAAACTGTCTCATATAGAACTATTTATAATACTAATCTTATTGCTGTCAGCAGGAAGAAGTCCACTCATTTCAAAGTGAGAAGCTAAGCCCTTTCTTACCAGCACGATATTAATCAAGATTAATAAAACTGAATGAATTGTAACAAGCAATTTATCTATTTGGGGGGAATTTTTCGCATTCAGCAAGTCTCACAGCACAGCTGGGCCAATAGAGTTCTCAATTATCTTTTTTATGTGAGCTGCTTTGTTTCACAATCTCGCACATCAGCAAAATTCTGCAAGTGTACAGATGGCATATACCAGAGAACAAGAGCAAACTTGAGGAAATTTGTTTGGATGTTTTCAAATAAATCATGGGAGCATGTCTATTTGGCTCGTATTTTTGAAAAAAAAAATGTTTTTTAAATGTAATTTTCAGCCAAATTGAAAAAAAGAAAAATAGATAACAAAGCAGAAATAGAATAAAGTGCTACTAATCCACAGACAGCAGAATGCTGGCCTGCAGTCCAATACACTTGATACCAATTTATAATATTACTTTTTATATTTATAATAAGGCTAATGAGGTTTAAATGAAAATTATCTCTTCTTGTTCATAGTGGTATAATAGGACTGTTAGATTTGAGAGAAAATGCAGATTCACATAAGTAGTAATTCAACCATACATTTACAGGTGACAATAGATGATAAAACAGACAGCTGCTTTCAGGAAATAGTAAACAAATTAAAAAGGTTTTGTGCTGCCAGATTATTCTCTGATTTATTACTCCCTATCGACAGCAATAGATCAAAGAAGAAAAAGGCAGAAGCTCAGGCCTGGACCTTTGTTGCCCACATGGGTTTATTTTAGCTTTCTTGCTGGCTCTGTTTTGACCTGCTTGGAGGAGCCCTCTCTGTCGAGGCTCAGAGCGTGCAGCACAGACGTTCAGATTCATGCGATAAAAACACAACTTAGTGGGTTGCAACTTGGTAGTACCTTCTGCTTAAGAGGGAGGCTGGCTTAAGCTGCACGGCTGTGTGCCACTCAGTGCCTCGTAACTCCAGCCCTCTTCCAGTTAGCAGGACAGAAATAACCTAACTATCCATTTCCAGAACTGCAGTTGTTTTTCCAGAGCAAAGATCTGGAGCCATGATGAGTGATAAACCATTAAACCAGACGGACCTTGTTTTGTTTAAGCTGTGTTACTGCATGCGATACTGTACTGCGGAAAAAATAATTAGTGAAGCTCACATTGCAAAATGCTGCAGGTAACCAGGGAGCTGGTCAAACTTCTGTGTAACCCAGAAAGCATTATATTTGGGAGATGTTTACACAAAAAAGAGTAGACAATCTGCAAATGGTTGCTAACTAAAGCTGTGTCATTAGTTATTAGTTCCCAGAGGGCAAAATAAGTATGTACAGGTTACGCCATTTGCCGTACATCAGTTCCCCGGGATGTCAGCAGGGGGAGAACCCATGCTGAGGTCAGAGCAGGCAGATGAACCTCTACCAGGCCAGCAATAAACTATGGACCAGCAATGAAGTTCTGCTCCATGCTATGCATTCATAGCCAGCATCTGTGGTGAACTGATTTTATCTGTGTCCACGGAAAGTTGCGATTCTGGCATCTGGGTGCTTTTTGTGACGCAGTAAGGAAAAAATCATTCCAAGCATTTCTCTCAGTCAGTCCAATTAATAGTGAAGAGTAGGTTAAAATCCTTCAAACTGGCGGGACATGAGGTAAAAACATTGTGTACAAGAGAGTATCTGAACTTCCCAAAGTTACCTTCCATGTGGTCATGTTTCAGTGCTCCAAAATCCGTGACCTGCTGGGAAGGGGATGGGGGGGAGGAGATCCTGTTTGTGAATCCTCCCCTTATGGAGTCAGGGTCCCCAGAACCGCCCCCCAGGCAGCCTTACTCACACCTGGTAGTACAGACTTAGGGACTGAGGGAATTTGGGACCTACAGGATGAGGCAGCAGCTACATCGTGGCTATGAAGGCATGATGGCACCTAAAATGTGAGCTCGGTGGTCAAAGAAGGATTCTGGCATCCTTTGCTAAAAGAACAACCAGGGATCTCTCACGTGGTGAATGAATCAAGAACCAGAAGGTTGGAAAAATTAATCTATCATTTTGTGACTTGCAGCATGTGAGGAGCTGAAAGCAATTGGAGTTCCTGCTTGTCTTCTGTCATAGCCAACATAAATTGATTGGAATTCGGTGATGTGCGGTCTGGGGAAAAGCAACGTGTCTCACGCAAGAGGGCAGGCGGTAGAGAGCACATGGCTCAAATGCTGAACAAACGGCAGGAAAATATGCCCTCCCTAAACTTCATAAAATGGATTCTGAACAGATAGCAGTAAATCAAAGATACCCAGCCCCTCACCTCCACCCCAGCACAAATACTTTCTTGGAAACACCGCTAAAAACCCCAGCACATTCAGACTTAAGGCTAAAAAAAGCAGAAAACCGAAACAACCTAAGTTGCCTAGAAATTTGTGAAATCTGATTTAAACAACCTCAAGCTGACACAGGTTTCTCAGCTTTTCATGACCAAGCTTTGCTTTGGAGCTAGTCACAAATGACAACATTAGGCGAAGGTATGGGATCTACAGGGTCAGACCCCAGTGAGTTAAAAAAACCCCACAACAGTTGGCAAAGTCCCCAGGTTGTGATCCCCAATAGCAGCAACCAGGAAATACTGGACAAGAAACCAATACATAGAGGGAGAAAGAACAAGAAATTCCCCGCGTATATGTGTAAGAACGCTTTCTGCTTTAGATGTGAGTTTTCTCAAATCACCGCAGCAAAATGCTGCACATGGTCACGTTTGTGAAGTTGTGCTGGAGACTAATTTTGTAACAGCAAAAGTATAAGCATGCGACAATTGTTTGGAGCCCTCCAAAGCTGGTACATCAAACCAAAAGGCAGCACGGACTGCTTCATGTGCCCAACCTCCTGGTTCCTTATTCCCCAACTACTTTCCTTCGTTCCTACCCAGCTCAACCCTTGCATCAACGCTTCAAAAATCTTTTTGACAAACGTAATTCTTGTTGCTTTCTATCCAAAGACACAACAAAGCCACCTGAAAGTGGGCCAAATACGGGGAAGTATGCCTAGATCTGACCCAAGGCTGTTGCTACCACCAGGAAAAAGAGCTGTAAGTCAGTGAGAGTGGGGTGAGCAGGAGGCACTGGCAGCTGGAAGGAGCCAGAGAAAAGGAAGTGGGATAGACAGAAAAAGAAACAGTCACTGGCTGGAAAGAGCTTGGGAAGGCGGGGGGAGGAGTACCCAGGTGCCAAAATATGCAATCGTAACCCCATGTATGAAAATTTACTTTTTTAGCAAGAACACAGTAAGAATATACAGATGTTTACATGCACGCAAATACGCTGAATTCCAAATAAACTATTTCCAAGTAAGATTTTTTTAACTTCAAATTTCAGCAAATAATCATCCTCTATCCACAGACCAAAATTATCTTTTGAAGATTATAAAATAAGAGTCACATGTACCTTTCTTAGCCAAGAAAGCATTAGCTTCTTCTCAAGGTAACTCTCCTCATTAACTGATTAGTCTACTCCTTTCATTGTGTCCCGATGAAGCAATCAAATAAATGAAGCGGTCAGAAAAGAACGGATGCTTCTGGGGGAAGACTTGTTTTTAGGAAGGTCAGTGCTAGAGCTACTTTATCATCTTGGCATCCATGCCCAGGCTGCCTCGAATGACACTGCTGAAGCTTTTCCATCTGTGCCTGCTCTGATTTAAAGAGCAAAATCAAACTGTTGTTAACAGCTCTATGTGGAGCTTCCCGCTTCCTTTCAAATGCATGTAAGGGTAAGAAGGGACAAGGGCCAGGGCAAGACCCGCAGAACGGGACCTCTTCTTTGCTTTCTGTTTTGTAGAGAGAATAGCCAGAGCGTGGCTCCTAATTATAATCCCCAGGGTAGCTGATAAAGCCCCATGAGGACTATTTTATCACATCCCTCCCACCTAGTTCATCACATAGCTGGACAATTTGCATCCAGGGGACACTAAGGCTGAAAAAAACCAAAACACAAATCATTTAGGCCCCGAAGTCATCACGCAAGGGAAATTTAAAGCCCTATATTACATTGTGAAGTTCAGATGCCTACAGCATTCCTAATGAGCTGTCCTGGTTTCGGCTGGGATAGAGTTAATTTTCTTCCTAATAGCTGGTATAGTGCTGTGTTTTGGATTTAGGATGAGAATACTAAGCACAGATGTACTACTAAGCTGAGCCTCAGAAGCCTTTTTCTAACCTCTGGTGGCTTAGGATGCATAGGTAACCACCAAGTGTCTTCACAGGGGCTCAACACACACCACAGGTGCTGTGACCTTCTCGAGCACACACTCATAGCCCACAGCCACTGTCATTCAGATGATATTTAGTGCTGGTGGTTCCCCTCCTTCATATAATACTGTACGTAGGCAGAGCATTTGCTAAGGTCAACTACTATGTGCTAAGTCTAACAACTTTCAAATCATTCGAGCCCTCACCTCTACCTCCCCAGAGGGTGACTGTTCTGGGGAGAACAGACACAAACAGTAGACATTTTTCTCCCAGCCTGCCAATGGACATCTTTAGAGTGGAAAAAATACCATTCTTTGAGTGTGACCCGTAGCTCTTGAAATTTTGAAAGAAAAGCCCCAGATTCTTCAGTAATTCTGTTTTGAACTGACAACTGCTTGGTGTAAAACATAAATGGGAAGGTCCCATTTCCAGCTAAACTTCCAACCCCTGATGATGTAACCCTACTTGAAAGTGGTGGATGCACGTTTGGAGCCAAATCAAAACCCCAAAAATTCACTGCAATTGTCTCAACATAGTCAATTTGTGCCTCCATTTTCTTGAGTGAGTTATACCATACCCAGCCTGCACGTTCTGAAATCTGAACAAAGTGATCGAAGCTGCACAAGAAATACAGAGACACAGGAAAATAAAGAAATCACAAAGTTGATTTTTTTCTTAGAAATATATTTTGTAAGAAAACAATATTAACATTAAAAAGAAATGTTTATTATACAGTATAAAATAATTGCTTGAATTCAACTCAGTTCCTTATAAAAAAAAAGCCTGAGGATTTGTATGAAGCCTCAATTCCTACAGATTTGAGTCTTTTGCCTTCTGTGATTCCTACCGCATTAAAGAGCAGGTTTTCCCCACATCATCTTTAGAGCACCCAGACAAACTCCTAAAACCTTCCTCATCCCTTCCCCAACAAGTTGCTGTTCCCTGCCCAGATGCGCTCTAAACATCGCCCACAGTATTTGCAGCCCTCTCCTATGCCCCCCATACCCACCCTCAGATTCCATCCACCTACCTCTTTTGGCCAAGCAACTACACAAGCGACAACACATGTTGCAGCTAGCTAGGAGTCTCCCCGTATTATTTCGTTGGCTAATACGAACAGTGGCCAGCCACTGACAAATAATGTGTAATGGCTGAGTTGTTCTCAGCTGTTTGTTCTCATAAAACCTGTAGGAACATCTCTTAACACTGCCATTCATCTGCCCAATCTGGCAGAAGTGTGCAGAGTTTTAGAAGCTAGAAGGGGAGACAAGGACAGGCAGTGCAATGACATAAGCTTCACTTTTTCAGGAAACTAAGCTAAAAAAGTCATTACTCAATTGTGGAATTTACAACTTGCAGATTTTGTTGTAGGAAAATATGCCTGTTCAGTAACTATAAATACCCCTAATACATTTCTGTGGCTTATTATGTATTAATTTTTTTATTTTTTTTTTTTTTTTAGGTAATGCCAGCTTTGTAATATCAATTACCCTCCAGGTTTGAAAGGCACCCAGTGACCAGCATTCTGGTGTAATTATTCATGACATTGGTGTGATTTCCCCCCCCCCCGCCCAATAATACTGACAAGTTTAACAGAAATCTATTAACTTAAAAAGAACAAAGATATATATTACATTTGCTAATTGCAAACAACCTCTTTTAGCTGCAATTTTTCCCATTGGGATCAAAAAGTGCACCAGTTTAACATGTCTGTACATTAAGAACAGTTTAAAACATTAAATATACAAACAGCAAGAGATTTTAAATATTTTGTATCAAATACTATAGGACAATATAATTTACTTCTTTTTTTTTTTTACACAAAACATTACACCTGAAATATAACTTTAGATATTACAGAATATAAAAATACATACTTTTTGTCTAAAAAATGTCTTTGCAGGTTCTGGCACAATGTAATACTTTAAAGGCACGCCGTATTTTGGCAGTCTAGATTTGCAGTTAACTGTGCAACAATAACAAAAATGACCTGTAATTAACCTTTTAAAACTGCAAGGCCAGATGATCTCCCTTCTTCCTGGAATAGCCCTTTTAATCAGGTAAAAACTTAAGTTGAACCGCTTAGGTGTTCTGCAACTCATTTCTGCCACGGCCTGAGCTCTCCAACACTAATCCAGCAAAGCAAGAAGAGGCTTAACTAAGCATGTGAAAAGCCACATCAAACACAATGGGATTAGTCATACTTTCACAATCTTTGCCGTCTCAGGGTCAGAACGCTCAACCCCAAGCAAAATTGAGCCCTAAATGCAAGTTGGGAGCCAAGTTCTGTCCTGCCCTATGTTTGCGCCAAAACTAGTGAGAGTAGCACAGGTTAAAAAGTCAGGGCAGAACTTGGAAACAGAAGTTCAATAATATTAATTGCTCTGATTTCAACTACACCAATCTAAAAGTCATAATGACTCTCCTGAAGCCGGTGGAGACATACGAAGTAAAACTGCTATAAGACTGAATCAGGACAACTATGTAATTTTGCCCTTCTGTGCAGCTGTGGGACTCCCAGTGGAGTCAGCACAGG
The DNA here is from genome assembly GCF_965638725.1 of Aptenodytes patagonicus. NCBI lineage: Eukaryota > Metazoa > Chordata > Aves > Sphenisciformes > Spheniscidae > Aptenodytes > Aptenodytes patagonicus. The sequence continues at coordinate 193,488,897 of NC_134949.1, read as the reverse complement.
GCAAAAACGTGTCTTTAGAGATATATGGCTTATACAGATGCAATTGGGCTGCAAAAGATTTTCAGTTCTGTCTTCAAGTTGTTTCTGGACCACTAAAAACCCAAACCATTTTAAGCACACTAAAGAAAGATTCAGTCTAAATCCCTTACTTTAAATGCCCCGAAGTAAGTTGCTTCTTGTGATGAATCCAGTAGCAATGGGTTTGATACCTGGATACTTATCATCTCACCAGATTTTAATTTAAAAAACCCTCCTACATTGACAGAATAAAAATGAAATTCTGAATTCCCTGACCAGTATTTGGTGCTTCCTCCCTTCATCAACACATCAGAGCGCCTTATTTTAAGGTTTGTCTTAGTCATGTACACCATCAGCTGAAGCCCTCTTTTAGTCAGGTTTCCTGAAGTTTCATGATGTCTAAAACAAATGTTGGCATAAAGGTAGTAAAATCCATCTTGATTAACAATCAGCTTTCCATCATTGAATGTCATATTTGATAGGTTTGCCTGGCCTTTGTCATGATGCCAGGATGTGAGGTTCACTTTGCGAGTTCCTGCAGAGAGGGGAGAAAAAAAAAATAATTGTTTATAAACTTTTATTAAAACTCAACATTTAGAAAGCAATCCCCAGGTTTTTAGAATCAATAGCAACTAGTTATATAGGCTAAAGTGAGTATTAGACAATTATGATAAAAATTCAAAAGAAGTTTCCTTTTTTCATCATGTACTGCCATATTTGGCCTGCTATTTATAACTGTCTGCCCTCTCACCAGAACAGCTGCTGGACCATGGTACAAAACATTTACTCGGCCAATAGTTTCATTATGCTAAGCAATCATGAAGCAAGCTCCGTATAGAAATTGCGTTCCACCTAAAACTCTATTCAAGTAATAAATACTTGAGAGGAATTTGAAAAGAAAAGTTACTAATGAAAAAACAGCAAATCTTGTTATCAGTCTTTAACCTGTAAGTGTTTGCAAGGAATAACTAAACAAAATCTGAAAACAAGTTAAACTGATAATTCCCCAAAGAGAAAGCTTCCCATATTTTATGTTCTTGTGGCTGTAGTGCTACAAAGATAAACATATTTTCATTTGAGAACACCAAAAAAATGGGGAAAAAAATCAGTACAATTGTGCATCTTTAGTACTACACAATAAGTTGCCTAGACTTTAGATAGCACTTCAAGCGTTTATGACATAACAAAACTTTTATGCAAAAACAATGTTTAGACTTAACCCAGTGCTTGCATATACCAGAATAAGGCTCCACAATCTGGTTTAGTCATATCCTAGATAAATAGAATAGTGGCCCACAGCACAGTCCTAATACTTTGACAATTGTACAAATACTTATAGCTGGGCAACTATAGCTCTTCAGAAAGTAAACTCAAGATTCTTTGTCTAATATCTAGTGGAAGGTCTTGGAAAAAGAGCTTTAGGAAGACAGATGTGATTCTGGATGCATTGCTTTTTTTTTCTTTTCTTATTTTTATTTATTTATTTTAAAGTATCTTAAGCTTAATGAGCTGATAATCCATGCTTGGAGGAGAAAAATCCCCTTCAAGTTGTCTTAAGCTGGAGATCCACAAATTAGGAAAGAAAATTATGGTAATATTCTCTCTGTCTCTCCATAGAACATCATGTATGTGGGGATCACAATACACGTATAACAGTTACCAAGTCTGACTACCAAAAGAACAGATTAATAGAATTAAAATACGTAAACAAGCATTACTGAATTCCTTCTAACAGGTACACGTAAGCCTTTTCAGCTCTGCCTGCATGATGGTAAACAGGAAGCTGTCCCTTATCTGTTAAGGTGACTGAATGCTTTGTGAAGAGAAAAGGAGCTGAGAGACTGGAGATGTTTTGATTAGTTTTTCAGCTCAGCACTGTCACTGAAAGCTAACTGCACATATACAGGTAAAAATGTCCCCCCCGAAAGGCACCTCCTGGGTGCTATCATCAAGCATCCACATTGTATCACCTCTTGGAGGTTTCAAGCTGGTCAAATCTCAGATATTGTTTCACGTAGATCATGCACATTAGGAAAAGGTTCTTTGCACATTAGGAAAAGGTTCTTCATTAAGAGGCTGGTCAGTCACTGGAACAGGCTCCCCAGGGAAGCGGTCACAGCACCAAGCCTGTCAGAGTTCAACGAGCATCTGGACAACACTCTTAGTCATATGGTTTAGTTTTAGGTAGTCCTGCGAGGAGCAGGGAGTTGGGACTCGATAATCCTTATGGGTCCTTTCCAACTCAAGATATTCTGTGATTCCACTATTGAGGCTGTGCTAAAGATGGCCTGGCAGGAGGTCAGATAGGCACTGAGAGAGAGCATTTGAGTCTTCCTTCCAAACCTGGTTACATTTGACACTTCAGTTTGGTTTTGGTGGCACAGTGTTAAGAAGCAGCCTGCAACACCAGCCCAGATAATACAGGTGCTGCAGCAGCAATGTTATGTAGAGGTTTATCACACTATTTTCTGTTGAGGAGCATGCCCTGCAGCACACTTCCCACAGTCCCTTCCACCTCTCCAGCTTCACCACCATCCCATTATAGCACCCAGCTCATCTCACAGCCTCTGCCTACAAAAATAGAGGAACAGGCACCAGTGGGAGGAGAAGATCCAGCCAAGGCCCACGGGCATGCCCATGGAGGAAACAGCACTGTCCTGAGAAAGCCACACAGGCCCTGACCCCTCCTGATACGCACAAGCCACTAACTCTACCATTTATTCAGTGTAATACACAGGGCATAACACAACAGATGAGAGTTGGCCAACTTGTCCTCCTAATCACTAGCAATTTTCAGCACACAAGACTAACTCCATTTGCTCCCTCTGAGGCACCCACAGCAGTGGGTCCACACAGGCACCAGAAGACCTTACACCTTAGGCTCCCAGTGCATCTAAATGCCTGCTTAGAATATTCAGTACCCTATTCTCCCAACATCAAACCAAAACAATCTATTCCCACCAAGATTTCCATGGCATGTGGCAGGGCCCAGTGCCCTCTCCTCCAAGCATGTATCGAGGCATGCCCGAGAACCATCAGTGCCGACAAGCGTGCTGGGGAAAAGCCCCAGGTATATTTGTTTAGTTGAAAAGATGCCTCCTGGATTTGTTTGTGCAGAAAGACGTGAGGGGAAGTAGGGACAGGGGAATTTGAAAGCTATGAGTCTTCCCTAACTGCCAAGGGCAAGCAACTTCTGCATGTGAGAGGAATACTTTAATAGTAGTCCAGAACAAAAAGCTTCTGGCGTTCTTCCACAAAGACTTGAGCAAAACACAGGCTGTCAAAGGCAGATCATAAAAAGTTGCTCCCCTATGGCTCTAGTACAGCTAGGTAGAAATTATACAAGCAAAATCATACAGAGAAGTCATCTTCTGTGCAGTGCCTCAAAAAACCTTCTGAAAACCATCAATTAATTGGAAGTGACACTAAGATCTTAAGTCTCTTAGCCTGGAATTATTCACCTGCAAAAGATGCTGAAACAGGGGTACCAGAGTATACCTCCGAAGCACTGGGGGTAGCTGAGGAACTTGTAGAACTTCTTGCGCAGTGTTAAGTCTGCCAGAAATACTGCCCCAAGGAGGTTAGGCTACCTTCAAGATGAGGAGGACAGGCAAGAAATCACTGCTTGGATCAGAGGAGAGGCACATCAGAGATATGGGACAGAAATGTATACGTATGACGGAACAGAAAGGCATGCTAGCATGCTGTGACTGACTGGTGGCACACCTGGTAGTTGCTAAGCAGTTTTTATTTACCTGGCAAGTAAACTTTTTAGTTGCCAGTCTTAAATCAAGTAGCAATTTTGAAGAACTCCTTAGTGGAAATGCACGATTCTCTGCTGAAGAAGGGGGAAGAGAGAAAATAGGTGCCACAGTCGCTTGTAACTGAGATGCTGAGAGGGGCTCTGGGTGAAGTTTGTTCACACTGCTTTGGTGTTGAGGGGAATATGCATCATTCATCCATGGTCAGGTGGAGGGACAGGCCAAGAGATGTTGGAAGATGACCATATCTGTTTTGAGCAAGGGATTTAGCCTAGATAACTTCTGGAAGTCCCTTCCAACCTAAATTATAATGCTATGATTGTATTAACTGAGGCAGATGGGCATTTTGCCACAATTCAGAGCTTCAGAAGAGGCATGCCACAGCCAGCAGCACAGCACACAGATGCATGGTAGGAGTTATGCCATGCAACCTTTAATGGAAGGAGCGAGCAGGCTCTCAGCACTTCTGGTGGCAATACACCCAAATTTGGAGACACCAAAACAATCAGTACCCTAAAACACAGGGAGAGGAGAAAAGTGGAACATACAAGTGCCAAATCAGCTGTCCATATATCAGAAACTCTGAAACGCAACCCAAGCCATGGGACAGTCAGAAATGCTGCAATACCGTATCTTCTGTGATAAAATTTACTATGGAGCCATGAAAAAAAATAGCACAAGGTAAGTCATGTTGACAGAGAAGGAAGAGGTCAGAGAGATAATGAGTAAGATAGCCTTCCAGACATGGTAAAAAGCATTAAAAAAAAAAGTCAAGATAATACACAGTTTTTCTGGTAACTGAAGACAAATCAAAACAACATCTTGGATATTTGTGAGCATGAACTAAGACTAATACAAATGAGTTTTAATAAAATTAATTAGTAAGAAGGAAGATGATGGAAGGGGAACAGAGGAGAAAGTAGCCCTGTATTGATAATTTGTTTGCATCCTAGTAGCTTTCAGGTATAAATAAAGCCTGAGGGAAGAACCGAAGCATTGTTTGCTCTGAAAAACTGCTTTGGAGGCAAAGGGCAGCTAAGCCGAACCTGTAGCTGTAAATGGCTGAGAATACTACAGCGTTTCCTTAGACAGCTAAAGGTATCAATTCACATCCCAAATGATATATTTTAACATTTACATTTATTTCTGTTTGTGATTTTCTCCTTTAAACTGTGACTAATTTCTGTAATCAATTTATAAACCAAAATTCACTGTTTTCATTTAAAACCTAGGTAGCATTTATAGTGAGCTCTGGTAAAAAGCAACCAGCAAGCACCCAGCTTTAACTTAACGCAGCAAACCTAAAAAATACACACAGCAAGCCAAACCACTATGGCTTCTGCAGCCAAATGATGGGTGGGGACACCAAGACCTGGGAAGGGTTATTTTCCCCCTCCGTCACACTCCCCCCAGCTGCAAAAGTCCATTTGGGGCTTGACATTATTGTGAACCATGTAAAAGGAAAATGTTCTCTCACAGACACTGCTCAGTGCCCCTTCATGAAGGGTGTTCAGTGGCAAACTACTTAAAATCCTGTTTGACAGGATTTGACGAAGACTGATCTTTTTTTTTCCTGACATCATTTATTTTGTGCCAGTGATGACAGTAGAGAACCTTAAAAATACTAAGAATAGATCTGTCCAGACTCACGGATGGCATAAAACAACTTAGAGGGATTTCAGACATGTAGGGTAAGGAATCAGGGGAAGAAAATAGAATTGCCATTGTTGTGGTTTAACCTGGGAGGCAGCTAAACACCACACAGCCCTTCACTCACACCCCGCCCCCGCAGTGGGATGGGGGAGAGAATCGGGGGAAAAAAAGAAAGAGTAAAATTCATGGGTTGAGATAAAGACAGTTTAACAGGACAGAAAAGGAAGGGAAAATAATAATAATGATGATAAAAGAATATACAAAATAAGTGATGCACTATGCAATTGCTCACCATCTGCCAACCGATGCCCAGCCAGTCCCCGAGCAGTGGTCACCACCCCCTGGCTAACTCCCCCCCAGTTTATGTACTGAGCATGACGTCACATGGTATGGAATACCCCTTTGGCCAGTTTGGGTCAGCTGTCCTGGCTATGCCCCCTCCCAGCTTCTCACTGGCAGGGCATGAGAAGCTGAAAAGTCCTTGACTAGTGTAAGCACTGCTTAGCAACAACTAAAACATCAGTGTGTTATCAACATTATTCTCATCCTAAATCCAAAACACAGCATTGTACCAGCTACTAGGAAGAAAATTAACTCTATCCCTGCCAAAACCAGGACAGCCATCTGCAGTCAGAGGAAACAGGATGGGAAAGAAAAACTCCTGGTGACCCTCGGGCAAATTCTTCATCCTTTATGCCTGTCATTAACCTCTATACCACCTAGCCAAGTGGGTACTGCCTCATACCAGTGAGCATGATACTGAAGTGCCTCACAACCAGTAGGTTCAGGGTTCCAGCTATCCATAAGGATGCAGCCCCTCACTGCTGCAATGCCCACAAGGACCACAGAAGCTGTGCTCGTGATTAGCATACTAACAATGCTCTTCCAAAAGAGGCAGAAGCTGTATGTACCAGATCAGGAGGGAGTATGTCCAACTCATCACATTGGTAAGAGGTTGATCTGCTCCAAGGAGAAACAAAGCAGCTTGTTGTCACAGGCACTGTATTTCTGACAGTTCCTGCAGCCTGTGCTACTAAAAAAAAAGTGAAGAGAGCAGGCAAGAGCAATGCCTCCCTTGCCATTACCCACAGATGTGCTGTGTCACTCCCTAAAAGGTTAATGCAGTGATGCACAACAGCAAAAACTATCAGCTGCTAGCCCTGATAAAATACAGTGTACAGCAACATCCAGGTAGACAGCAAATAAATTCTCCACAGGAAAAGGTGGATTTCACAAAGCGTGACACTGACACTCCACTTCTGTCTCTATGATTAGCAAATTAATTGAATCCTTCCAAAGACAAAATGCTAAGACAAGTTTACTGATAATGCATCTTCTACTATTGACCTATGTCAAAAGCCAAAATCCGACTGAAACAGAAGCTTGTCGGGAGGCATTTGAGCTAATAAGAAAGCTTGTAGAAGTTCTGACTGCCATCTGACAAGCTGCTTAAGCCCTCCGCTTATAAAGCTCTGGATCTTGGCAATGCCAATGCACTTGGAGAGAAAGAATCCTATCCCTCCAGGCAAGAAGCTAACCCCTTGTGTACAGAAGTGCTTTGTCTTTAAATAGAGCAAGAGTAAGGTATTACTATGCAGGCTGCTGAAATCTCAGATTTCAAGCCTCAGCACAGCATTCCCCTTTGGTTTGGTTATATAAAACAGAAAAGCAATGCACATAGCTTAATTAACAAGGAGTTCAGCACTCCAGAATGCATACATCTTCAGAGGAAGAAGACAGTGGTGATCAATGCCCTCTCCTATCTTGAGATCCTCTGTCTGATAGCTTCAGAATAAACTCTGGTTTATTTCTACCACACCAGTGATGACGGTTGTGTTGAGAATACAGAGAGAAAAATCTCAACTGGCAGTGCCCCAGGGCAAAAAAGGAAACAGCACTAAGATATTGTAAAATTGTAGGAATGAATCTTTTCCTCTGGAGAGTGTTCCAAGGCAGACTCATGTCTTGTTCCCTCATATTGTACTAGCGAGGATATTCCCAAAGCCATCCAAAGATACCTGTGAGTAGAGAATAAGAGCTCTGGCAAGATAAAAGAATGCCATCCTCTTACCATAGGGGCAGATAAAAGCCACAGGAACATTTTTTTTCCCCCCTACTCAATAGCTCAGAAACATACTGCACCCAAGTCAACACACTGACCAGAAACCCTGTTGCTCAGAGTACAATGTTATGATGTTTGATCTTTCTGCTACTGGACTAGATGGATGCAGACAGACCCTCGTGAAGATTTGCCATGTCTGAACATCAGGAAGGCCCTGGGAGTCTTGATGAGAAAAAGTCTATAGCAGCCCTGCAACATAATAATGAATGGAATATGACAAAACCTTTTCAACATGCCATCAGCAGAAGGAAACACTTGCTATAAATTCAGCCCTATGCTATGAGAGTGCAATGTACCCACAGAGGGCAGGGAATTAGCAGGCAAGTTATAATAATGACATTGGGACTGCAATTCTAGGTTTTCAACACCTCAAAATGAAAGATGTGCTTCCGTTATGGCAAGTTCTTACACTGGTGAGTACCTGACATGCGTGTGTGTTGTGTATTCATATAAGATTCTCAGCTTCCAGATCCACCCTGAAGACAAATGCTGTGTCACCCAGTACAGACCCAATTATACTTCAGCACACAAGAGGAGTGTTGCTGTGAAGGGGTTGAATAGATGAACATAAGACATTCTTGAATTTTACAACAGAAAACACCACATTTCTTCATCTGACAACAGGACAAAAAAATCTTAGACTCAATGGAAGGGAAACACCTTCCAACCTGCAAGATCAGGATTCTGGCCAATCTTTGTGCTGGTATATCCTTGTATGTATGCACGTATACATGCATACATCTGTGTGTATGTATACCTATAGCTCATGTCCAGTGTGAGTGAAGAACTCCAGATGGGCCCTACTAGCCAAAGAAAATAAGAAACTTCAGAGGACAGCATTCAATGCATATCTTCATTCCTCACCTGAAGACAGCACAAAGAGGCAGGCCAAGCCCTCAGAGCTTGATCATGAAAACTGGTCATTTGAAACGGAGGCCATTCGGCACATAACAGACTGATGTAAGATACCTGAGGCAAAGGGGAGCTATCCTCCTGTGAACATTACCCCTGCTGCCTCTGAAATCCTTTAACACATCCAATTTATTCTCATTATCAAAAGCCATTTCTGAAATCCCAGTCTGTTGCTGGTATCGCTGAACTATTTTCATATACTTCACCATTTAATACGTTTATAGTAGCATTGGAAGAATTCACTTAAAACTGAACTTACCAGATGGAATATTCTTATCATCAATAATGAGATGGGCAAACGGCTGCTTCTCAGGTCTGTTTCTCTTGTACAGATCCATTCCCAATGCTTCCATTGCAGCTAGAGATAAAAGAATTGCATTACCTCAGAAAGACAAGTTTAGTAGAACTAAAATATTTCTTATTCATAAACCAGCACCTACCTTTTTCAGGTCTTGGTGGTGGTCTTCCCATGACACGCTGGACTTCCTAAAATGAGAAAGAGCCATTGCTTTGATGTTGTCTTGGTTTTGTAATATTGTGTATTGCAGGTAGTTTGCACAATTACAACGCTCTGTGTATGTGTATGTGGGGGTTGTTCTACCTACAGTATATTCAGATGCCTGGGATACATATTCTCATATTTACATGATGTATAATATGAACACAGAGTTTAGCTGCCACAATCAAATTACTTCCTCTGTCCAATACTTCTGATAAAGGTGGATAGGAATCATGGTGTGCATGATCACTGCACTATTTATTGAAGTAGTGGTGACAGGACATTTACAACCTTTCCTACTTATTGCACTTGGAATATTTCTGTAAGTGTAATGGAACAATGACTGCTAAGAAGACATCACATAAAACAATGGAGTTTATGAACTGATTTAATTACTTGGGGTCAAAGATAACAAAAGAGGCAGTTCTACATAGGGACTAGTGTGTAATCACACTAACAACTAAGGGAAGCTAAGCTCTGAATTTCATTTGTGATGAGCTAAACGATGAGGTAAATGAAAACCTCCACCCCTCACACTTGACCACTAACAGGGAAGGCTGCAAGACTACAAGGCTCTATGATCAAGGCTCACTTCTAACAAGGTATGCAGGAGCTGAAGGATTAAGCATCTTCCACATCTGTACTGGGCCAAATGGACTGGGTGCCAGAGTTTGGAAGTACGCATTCTTCAAAACTGCAGATGAATTTTAACATGAATGACACCCATGCTACCCAAAAACCAAGAACAGCACAAGTAACAGACATCAGGCACCACAAAAAGCCTTGCTTTTAATAATCCACACCTGTTTTCCTCTTGAGAAAACATACAAACAGCAGTTTTCAAAAATCTAAGCAGCCTGTTCTTGTTACAAGCCAGGACTGAGCCTTGGTAATATTAAGTTCAATGCTCAGTTCTGTCCCCTGTTCCCCCATGACTCTCTTCATCTGTTTTCTAAAAAACAGGGGTAATATTCTACTTGCTATTCAGAATACCTCATACCATGGAGCCATCAAGATGATGTTTAATAAAAGGAAACATTTTGCTGAAGATAGCAAATCACAGCTCATCTTTGAAACCTAAGAGTGGTCCTTTGTTTTGCCTTTGTCACACACATTGCTGTTCGTCTGATTCAATACCATGTATATGCAATACGCCTCAGATTTGGCCAGATCAGCAATGTTCCACTGTGCTCTCAATCACTGCGGTGTTTTAGAATTTGAAATCCTGCTTTGAAAACACCTGAAGTCCTGCTTTCATGTCATTTTGCAGCCACAGTGAAATCTGTAACGCCTTGGTGCATTTATTACTCTCACTTTCCCCTTTCAGTAGGTGTTTAAATGTTAAACCAAAATGAAAAGCCACAGCAGTATGGAAGTTGTAGTATGACTATCAAAGCATAATACTTCAGCAGAGATATGCTGATTTTGTAGATAAGAATCATTAAGATGCTTTCTGCTGTAGAGACGAGAAGAAAAGCAGAATCGCAACTTCAAAAGAAGCAAAACTCCTGTCCACCTCCCCCCATTTACATTCACTTCCCCTCTCTGATCTTCCTACTTCAATGTCAGTTCTAGGAGCATGAAAATGAAGCTCAATTCTAGGAGCTGCACACTGGCATCAGCCTCTAGCCGCACTTGAGCTCTTCAACCTCATAAGAAGTAGGAAGACAACAAAAAATTGCAAGTACTAGATACTGCGAAAAGTGGCAAAAGCCTCTGAAGACAGCAGGACATAAGGTAAAAAAGACTGGGAGGTGGACCACACTCTGAGATTACTGCACCACACCTACTCCCAACCCTTTCCCTAGGAAGGGGAGACTCCTTTGTTTTCTTGCTTTCTTAATGGAAACTTCTCAGATGTGGAGTCTGCTTTCATATCCTTTCCTTCTGGGGGATGTGATAATGTCCTTGCCTGGAGAGCCTACTGGGCAGATCCAAAAAGAGCTATGTATGTTTTAATCTCCTATTATCTAAACTGGTACTAAAAAAAATCCCGTGGTTGGTAACTGCACAGCCCTTGAAGTCCCTGAACTGGCCAATTGCTATCCTCCTCTTAACCTACATTTTTCTTAGGAGTATAGAGTTCTACTTCCGCACATCTCCAAAGATGCTCTAGCTTGAGCAGCTGCATCCCTCACCTTCTGAGATCTAGCAGCCTGACTCAGCTCACCTTCCATGTGGAAAGGCTGTGGTCCTCATGAAATGCAGTCTGACCTGCTTTCTAACTGCTGGTGGTGCTGTTCATCTGCATCGCCACCACTTGGTAAGCAGAACAGCTACCCAGGAAGACTTGGGTCCACAACTCTCCTTGTCCTGATAGTCTTGAGCCTGCTTTCCTGTTTCCTAGGAGCATCTCTCTGACAGGAACACTCTCCTGTACCCATCCTGAAGCTATGCTACTATGCAATTAGGAATGCAAGCATCATTACAACAAAAGGGAGAGCATAAGCGTGAGCCCAACACTAACACACTGGGAAGAGCTATAGACTGGCTCATGTTCATTGACCCTTCTGTGTGCTTATCATTGGATTAGAAGTGGCTAGCCTGTGGCCAGAAAACAGAAATCCTCCATCAGCTGAGTTCTCCAAACACTGGACTAGTGTCAAGTTCTTTACTTGATTCTAACCAGCCCCACAAAATTTTGATATTCCTTTCTGTTCTGTTGCCCAGGCTTCCAAGAGGAAGCTGAAATCCACGAACTAGTCCTTAGATAACAGAGAAGGAGCTGTGGGTTTCCTCCTGAAGAACAAGTAGTTCAACACTTCTCTTGATTTTTTACTTCATGCTTCTACAGTTCCAAGGTGCTGATACACAACCTACCTTAGAAGAACATTTTAGCATGTACTTGCTTCTGAACCTGAAGGACTCAAGGACCACATTTTTCAGTGGATGTCTGAAGATATCCAGATGTCTAAAGATGGCCTTATAGTGGGATTATAAAAATCCCCCGGTAGCCTTACTGCAAGGAATTAGGAGCTAGTATTTTCCAAATCTTTGAAGTATCAACTGCATTCTTTAGCACCTGAATGTCTTTAAGTATCTCATACCTAATCACAATGTACACTACCATTAAGAAAGCAGGAACAGCTCAACAGAACCTGTCACTAAGACACTGCTATAATCGCATGAGAACTGCTGACAAAATATTACCAGTGACTTCTCTTAAGACTGCCACCCACAGAACCATGTGCACTACCAAGCTGTTGAGTTATTTTTAGAAAAACTGTACACAAATCACACCACTCTGTTAGTCTTACAATAAGCTGCACTTGTATACCTTTGCGTCATTTGCTCACTGCCAACCAAGTCAACTCTGCTGGCCTGCTTCCCACATTCTAACCTCCTTCATACAGTCACTGTTTAAACAACAGACCAGCAGCCAGTCACAAAAATGAAAAATGTGTCTTCCTTCATCCAAAAAAATTAAGAGGCCATTGGGAAGCTGCAAAACTTTCACATTTTAAAAGCTAAAATCATGCTTTAAGTGCCTGGAAAGTTGGGAAATGCTCTTTCCTCATCCACAGCAGGCTGCAGGTTTTAACCCTTAGCATCTCAGCCATCTTCAAAACAAAAACAACTCTTTCTCTTCAAGTTATGTCCAATGTTGAGGATACAGAGACAAGGCTACACTTGAATACATGACATTTGTGAATGTGTTTTCCTCTCCTTTGACTTTTACAATATCTCAGTATCTACTTTGAGCAGCTATAAGTAGCCTTTTGAGATCAATCAGAAGAGAACCCCTCTGGACATTCATGTATTGCTTCAGCTGTGATCATAAAGCTCTTTTATGCAGTTGTTTCTTCTGCTATCTGAGTGCTTTAAGTCCAGCTAATATCAGGAAGAAGTATCTGATTATCTTGCCAGAAATTCAGCAATTTGAAGAATGCTAATCAGGAAGGAAGTGAAATAGAAAGTACATGAACCAATATTAATCAGAAAATAGTTTAAAGATCAGCACTACAACCTCTGTCCAAATGAGTAGTCTATTGCCTGCAGGGAAAAAAAAAAGGCATGTAAGGTGGTAGGACAGAAACTGTGAAACTTTAACAACTTACAGCAATCACTCGTGAAACCCTGACTTTGTCCATAACTATGTGCACTTTAAATGTCTGCTAAGTATATAGATCTCTTTTTAAGTGCTGCCCTGGAGGTCTAGCAAAGTACTCTGTTGCAATGTGGGAGACTAGTTTACGCCTGAACTCCCCAAACTGCTAGAAGCTGGGAGTATTGCCAAGAAAAGTTACTTATGAATTGACCCAAGATATGTTTGTAGTCCTTTCTACTTCAGGCTCATAACAGACTTCATAAGAACTGTGGTTAGTGCATCTGGACTGCCAAAAGGTTTTTAGGGTTACATGCAAAAAAAATTAAGCAAACAGACAGGCTAGGAAAGTATATTATTTGTCTGCTTGAAAGTTTACATGCAATATTGAAAATGTGCTTTCTACTGAGTAAGCTGCTCCCTAAGCAGTATTCTTATCCTGAAATATGTTAAGGAATTCACCATTAGATTTTGATTAAAAGAAAAGCTTTAATTATTATTTTCTCAGGAGACAAATGTTTCCAGACCTGACCTTGCAGTCTTACTACACTGTTTTTTTCATAAGAGCACTTTCATTTTCAACATCAATCCCTGCTTTAGATTTAAGCACGAGGTCTACAGGTGTGCAAATAAAACAGATGAGAACCAGTGCAGTAAGCTAAAAGCTGTAACCAGACCATAAACCTGAGCAAAAGCAAATTGTCTATTTTCATTTCCTGAACAGCTTGAAGTGCAAGACAAAGTATTGAAAAATCACAAAACTTAAACGGTATTTTAAAGTGTTCCATTTCAGTCTCTTAACATGCTCACAATTCAAATAAGGATACTGCTTCTTAAAACACACACAGGTTAGATTCTCCTTCAGGAAAGTGAAGAAAGCACAGACGATAGGAAACCTCTTTCAAGTCACATTAGCTGCATTCCCACACATAAAGGACTAGCACAACTGAAGTAAGATTCAGCTGCATCTCTGCCCTTCATTGTAGCAGAGCCAATGAAAGGCAGAGCTTACAGAACATGATAAAGTATAATTTTGCCTTAACGCTGTTTCTTTCACTTCTCTGATATACCGAAAAAGATGCAAATGTAACCCCAGGCAAGCATTTTCCTATTTTTCTCTGTGTCATCAATGTATGATGACAAAGCATCCAGGACACTGACCCAGCTGCTTAATACATTCTGTTGCATCCAAAGGAAATTCAGAGTCTGATTATTTTGGCAAGGGAAGTTTTATTGTTCTGAAACTAATGGTCATCAGCCAAAAAAGTTATCCTACTCACTACTTATCTTGGCCACGGACATTGCAGCATTTAACCTCCATCCAGAATGGCAGGATATGCAGCCTCAACTAAAGCCAATGCCTTTGTTGAGTAACCAGCAGCGAATGGCCAGAATACAGGGTTTCCCATTCACTTACTGTAACAAGCTCCTTACTCCATCGTGGGAGCTGCATGAACGAGCAGTCTAGTACACAGAACACAGAAGTAGGTGTAGTGTGAGACAGTCTATAAAATGCTGGAAGATAGAACTAATCCTACAGAATTAACCTTTTTTTTTTTCCTTAAGCTTTTCAAGGAGGTGGCTAGCAAATGGGACAAGACATGAACTCCTAGGTTTCTTTAAGTTTTTTTCACAAAAAGATCTGTCACTCAGGGTACTCCGTTAAAAGCAAGCATTAGCAGAATTAAAGTACCATATAATTAACTCAAGTACAATTCACTCTGTAAAATGTACATGAGTTCAGCTCAAATCTCATGTAGTATCCTTTATGAAAAACTGACAGTCTTATGCAGATGTGAAGAAGTAGTAGTGGACCTGGTAAGCCAGGAAAACAAAATACCATAGCAGACATTCAGCTTTCAAATAGCCCATAATTAGCACTAAACACTATCATGAACACAAAAGAGATCAAAGGCAGTAACTGCAGTAAGAGGTGATTGTGACATATATCCAGCTTGCCTAAGCTTCTTCATTAGGGCTGACTTCTTTAGCTGACTACTTTTGTTATTTGTGTTTGGGAACAAGCTGTCATTCTCAACTGCTGGGCAAAGACTGCCTGGTTATTGTGCCATGGCAAAGTAGCTCTTCTGCCACTGTGGGAATGGTCTGCACAGAACAGAGAACTGGCAAAGTGAGCAAAAAAAGAAAAAGGAGATACTATCCCTCATTTTGGGTTGCAGAAAGAGTAAGAAACAAGAGCAAATGTTATCTCCTCTGTCTTTCAGGCAATATTTTGCTTGCTGATGATCTTGACTTGGGAGAATCTTGTCAGAAACAGTCAGGAAGATTGCTTTGAAAAAAATGTGGGACTGTTCTTTCTTATGAACACCCAAAGTGTTGGCAAACCTATACAAATATTAGGATAAATGATGACCATTCAGGCCCATCCAAATGTCAGAATGGCCAATCAACTAACTGCAATCAGTTTTCTCAGTGCAACTTCAAGTCTTCCTTTCTTAAAAAGTGTTTGAATACAGAATTGGTTAACCACTACCAGGTTCATGAGCAAACACAGTACGATCTTGAATGCAACTTCAGGTATTATTTGAACACCAGAAAATACTTTCTAGAACTTACCTCCAAATATAGACATTGGGAAAAAATCTTGTAAGTTCAACAGGAGCACGAAATAAAGGAACACACAGTCTGTCTGCCACTTACCTTCTGCACAGCTCTTTGGAGAGCCTGTTTCATGCTTCTACATGATTCTGGCATTAACTTAGCTTCCTGATTTTCGAAGGATGTATCATGCAAATCTGTATTTTCTTGATGTCCAAAAAGTGTTCTGACACAGTGTGCGTGTTCTTTTGAAATTCTAGTAGGGTCCATCTGAAACAAAAATAAGCACAACCACAGTTTTAAGTGTCTGTCCAAGAGACATTAAGAGCATTTAAGTCAGGGAGAACTTTCAACCATCTAAAAGTTTGGCACCTAGCTAAGTTTATTATCTAAATTTTCATTGTAAACAATTAAAAGAGAAAAAGTTCCCCACATGGAGGTTTATTTCATCCAACAAGTGTGAGAGATAGGAGAATGAATTATCTTCTGGAGCTGCCTAGTTCATTAGCTTAGACTGGTTATCTGATGTTCAAAAGTTAAAGATAAATCCCCCTTTTACAGTAAAATCAATAATCCTGAATTCCATTTTTTGACTACTCAGTGCAATATCACAATTATTTTAGCAGGCAACATACACAGCCATCCTACCTGTAAAAACTACAGTTTGCAAGATGACACACAAATGCCAAATAGAGGAACTTGGGGAAAGTATGTACAACATCTAGCATATCATTTTCAAGAGGAGAAACAGAAGAACAGAAGCCGGTTATCACTGCAACTATTTTGTGGGTGAGAGAGATTGCTGCATGAAACAGTCAAAGTAAGACAGCACAAATTCAGAAAGACCAAAAGATGATAAAGCTGTACCACAGAACACCTCTGCTTCATGGGACAAAGACTAGTAAATCTAGAATATCTGCAAGATGTTTTTAGCAATCAGTCTTTGTGATTGAATCAAATATACTTTTAAACTGTAACTTCAGAATACTCCTGAATTCTATCAGTTAGATAAATTGGAAGGATATTCCAATGATTAGGATTGTGCCTTGGCAGAGTTTAATTGCATAAACATTATTTAAACCATTTCACCCTCTCTCCCCACACTCCGTATACTTTACACTCAAGAGATATTAACCACTGTCTTTCAGAGATGGCCTAAGACTTCCAGCAATTGTTCTCAACTGGTATTGATTCCGCTTTTACTTCAGGCTTGAAGACAGGTTTGTGCACTCAAAACCTTGTTTTTTAACTGTATCAGCTGGTATAATAAAGAACACTTACTTCTATCTTTCTGCATAAGGTGGAAGGAACAATTTTATCTGAGAATTACAAAAGGTAATACATTATTTGTAATCACGATGTGGGAATGCCAAGACATTATGGATAGTGCCTGACCAGTGTTCAGTTTCCTTTAACATAGCACTGAACAAAAGAGATCATCAAAAGGAAGTTTTGCAGAATACAAAACAGTCAGAGTGAATCAAACATGTTATATCATTTGTTCACATGAACATAAATTCGACTCCCTAACCCCAAAAAAGAACCAAGTTAACTTAAAAGCATAAGGTTAGGATTACAGAGGTGCATTTAAGTCTACACCAGCCAGCCATCCAACAGGCACATGCTGCAGAGAAACATTTGTTGCACAGGTGGCAACACCAAATGCTGCTTCATCCATCACCATTCTTCTGCTGAAGTCTCCAGATGAGAGCTGTTTGCCTGATTCATTCAGACCAGTGTCAGCCCCTGTGACCTGGTTTAGGTGCCTCAGTTATCCCTGCAGATTTGGAATGAAACAGGTCAGAAAAGGTTCACCTGAGGATCAGAAGATGCTATGGCTTTGAGTAGAGGGGTAGAGATGAGTTACAGAATGGCTTGGAGGCAGTAACATCTTCCTGGGATGGCGTGACACAGCTGAATCCAAAAGAAAATCTGTGTATAGCCATTACGGTTCTATTAATTAAGCATTAAAAACTACATTAATGACTTCTGAAGTCAGCTAGTGCAGTGCAGCCCCATTAACTGTTTAAACTGATCCAAACCAGCACCTCTGTGCTCTCACCTTCTTCACCACAAAATTTCATTCCTGGTTCTCGATCTCCTCTTCTAAATCAATAACCTGTGAGGAATTTTTGCTGATCTAATTTCCTGGAAGATTAGCACCCTGAAACCAACTCACTTCAGATATCAGACAAGCATCAGAGCCAGTACAGGGACAGGCATAGGAATGAAAGAGCAGGAAGGCAGCACTAGCTTTAACGACTGTAAAACTGCACCCTAAAAGCATCTCTCCCAGTATGTTCCACTAGTATCCAGAACTCAAAATCAACTGTAAACTGAAAGGAAGAAAATGAAGCACAAAATGTTTACCAACAGCTGATAAAAGGCAGTTAATACAGAATGACCTGAGTTGGAAGGTACCTCTGGAGGTCTCTAGTCCAGCCCCCTGCTTGAAGCAGGGCCAACTTGTAACTTAGGTCAGGTTGGTCAAAGCTTTGTCTAGACAAGCTTTGTGGAACTTCCATCGATGGAGACTTTCAACCCCTCTAGGCAAAGCGTTCTACAATTTAACAACTTTTATTGTGTAAAAACACTGGTTTTGATGTCCAGCTACAGTTCTTCTTGCTGCAATTTATGACTGTGCCTCTATTTTTTGCTGGGCACTTCTGAAGAGCCTGGCTCCATCTTTAGGTAGCTAAAAACAGTGATTAGCTTACCGCACCTTAGTCTGTTCTTTAGGTTCAAAGAATCCAGTTCTCCATTTCTGATACACTACTGTCCCTACCTATCACAGTGGACTTCTGCTGGACTCACTCCAGTTTGTCGATATGCCTCTGGTACTGAGGAACCCCAAACAGGACCCATTATTCCAGATGTAGCCTCTTACGCTGGGATTGTTAGAGACCTGAGTGAATTAGGGTCTTCGACAGGTTCTGGATGTCTCTTCCCCTCTCCACACACACCATGCGATGGAAGATAGAAAGCCACAGCAAATAACTGCCAGTAGATACTCATTTTTATCAGTAATCCTACTAGTGAGAGACTATTACCCCAGTTTGGGATTTATTTAAACACATCTTCTGAAAAGTAGACAAGAAAACTAGGTTTTACAACACAAAGATCATGAAATTTGCAAAGGCCTGAGTGTCCAGCATGACAAATCATGCGTAGTGTAGACTTACAGCTATCACCCATCAGTAATCAGTCGAATGTGTCACACAACACTGTGCTAGAACAGTAACAGCAGATTGTACAGAAGCACTTACTCAGATTACAGTTTATCTGCTGAAGGCTTAAGACAGAAAACCAGCATCTCTGCACCTACAGTTAAAAGACTGAAGGCTTAATGGAAACACTGTAACTGATAGCTTCAGCACCTTAAAGCTCTGCAGCTCATCCTGACAAACTGCAAGTCTCTAGAGATTTAGTGTTTGATAAGGTGAAGCTCTGATCTTGGGACTAGCTAACCTACCCGATTGCCCTTACCTTTTTCAAAGAATACCTAGTCTTCACCACATTTAACCATGGAAATTAGCTCGCTTGTCTGAAAAGGCATTCTCAGAAATCCTGCACCTTGTATCTTTATAAAGAATGTGTACTGAACTGTCATGGCTATAAACCAGTATTATCGAGCACTGAGACGAAAACTGTGGGCAAGAAGTGATGCACAGAAAAATTTTCAAGTTCGAGTGTTTTGAGAATAACTTCTAAAGAGCCAGACGAAATACCAGAATGGTCGACGGGAATCAGCTTGCTAACGTGCAAGGCACAGAAGGTGAGCCTTTGAGTAAACAGAGACTTTGGGCATGAAGTCCTAAATATTTAATACCTGGAAGAAACATCAAGATGCAACCAAAAACATTGGAGAAAGCTTTATAACATGTTAAGTAAGCTAAATACCCTGGAGGAATTAACCTATTTAAATAGAGGACTGTCTAGCTTATTTTTCCTATGTTACTGTTGTGTATATATCCATTATGTCTGACCTTGGAATCAGATCAAATCTTTCGGTGCCCCTTGATTTTCAGCATCTCTAACCATTTAGTTGCATCTCTGGACTCCTTTCACCTAAATCAGGGCAGCCAAAATGAACTCCAGCATTGTGGGTGAGACCAGATGGATTTACAGAATTAAGAACCAATTTTCTGATGTTAAAAAGATCCATTTTGATTTTAAAAGCTACAATACATTCCATCCAACTTTACCTATTAAATGTTGTCTCAATTATGCAATGTTACAGTATCATATTCTGTACTTACTCCTCAGAATAAATGTTTACCATTTATACTTGTACTTATTTTCAAACTTAAACCAACTTCCAGATTATCAAATATCACTTTGCACTCAACGACCTTTCTTAACCACCAAGAAGGGCTTCTTCCAGGTTTCCAAAAAGTGCTAATGATACCCAGCAAGCTGTTTTCTGTTAGCCACTGCTCTAGCACGCTCACAAAACGTTAGATGAAGTCTGAAAGGCGATTGTTTAAAAACATACTTTCATTAAAGTCAGAGTTCCACAGATGCATGAAATGACAAGAAAAATCTGTCTTCCAGGTCCCCATTTATCCAAGTGTGAATTTTGCAGTGTGGTAGAACACTTAACATTTGTACAGACTTTTTTTTTTTAATGGGAAAAATGGATAAGCTTAGAATTCCAGGTTAAACTATGGGAGTTAGACATCCAATCTGAGCACTTCCAGCTTGTTCCATTGCCCTCCGGTTCAGCCAGTGTTAGACCAAATTCCTACTCTTTCATGATCTAAGTACACTAAGGAAATGAGCCAGAAAGAAAAGTTTAAAAGCAAAGCTTTTGGAGACTATACTTTAGCATTTACCAGTGAAAGTTAAATAAAATACTTTGCTCTCTCACCTTGTGCTGTGCATGACTATTACATGATGATCTCCAGCTGCTCCGAGTATCTAACTAAATTTTCATGGCATTTTCATTGATTCTGAGCAAATATTCCTCATGAAGTATAAGCAAAACAAACACTTAAGACCAATGCACTTTGTTAGTGTTTAATTTCTTGGATTTGGTACATCGCACAAGATGGTCCGAAAAGAAAAGCCAGAACATCTTAACGTTTTTACATTTCAAACACTATTACCAGAATATTGGTAAAATTCAGTTCTTAGCTTTTTCTTTCTTTTTGGATATACCAGCTCATTGTCTCATTTGCATTGTGCTGCATTATTTCTGGGCCACAAACATGTGTTTACCCGTGAAAATCTAGTGTCAGTCTTAGTTATGTGTCTTGTGAAATTCCAAATGCTCAAGCCACAAAATAAACAAAACTAAGGAAAAACCAAAACCTCAACTATTGTCTCAGCTCATATTGTGTCATGATCCAGCCCAAATGATTTTATGCAAATACAGATAAAATGTGTATGGTAAAACTGAGTCAGAGTTTACTCAGTCTCTTAGGTAGACTTTTAAAGAGCTTGTAAAATGTGTAATTTCTTAATATCAGCCTACACAGTCAAATCTTGCTAATTCACATTTGGTTAATTCACCAACCAAACAATTCAAATCTTTTGATGCACAGCTTCTACTATTAACTTCTCATTATTTCAACAAAATACACCACAATACTTAAGTTCTGTTATTAAAATACCAATTTAGATAGCTGAAATTTGTACTGAGAAGTACAAATTGAGATAGCTTAATACAACTAAATTTGACAGCAATCTTTTCAAAAGAAAGAGGTCGGATCATGTCCCATATAAATAAAACAATCTTCAAGACAGTTAAATAAGACTTAACTTCTGCAGGACCTACTATATTATTTTATCTATCTTATTTCACAATAAGAAATTGGTGAACAAATATGGATTACCATATCTAATTATTGTGAATTATGTACTTACTTCAAAAGTATACTTATTATTCTATTTTTCAATAATGGCAAAGACGACATTTTCTCCATTAGAAATTTTTCAGGCAATGGCTTCAGTCAAGTCTACATCTAGCTACATCGACTCTTTTAGATGTTTCAGAAGTTCAAGTTTACAAAGGACTCCATCCAACAGCATTGCTCCAAATCTACAGGAACAAGAAACTGGCAAGAGAATTAAGCTGCCAAACACAGAATTACACCCGGACTATGTAATTTTTCAAATCAAGGAAGCAGAAGAAAAATAGTCATTATGGTAAGAAAGATCTTTTTACCCTTTGTTAGGCATGTGTGAAGCACTGACATGAACCTACCAGAAAGAGTTCTTAATAAGGGGGAGGAGGTAAAGAGAATGGAAAAATAGGGTTTTCAAAAAGTATACTTTGGTTAGTTGTTTTGATTGCAATGGCTCTCTAGCCTACTAATCAATGTATAGCGGTGCATTTCTATGAGCTATGTTTTGACAAAGATGTCTTTTCAAGTTCATGCAGATCTGAAGTGAAAAGCATTTCTCTGCCACAAGCTGAAGTAGGCATTAATTCATTCCACTGTCAAGCAAACAAGTAACTTTAAGCTACTTTACAATGAGTCCCAGAAATTAAATGTCACTCTTCTGAAGCATACAGGATATGATTAGCTAAGTACTATATTGCTGTTCCATTTTATTTTTGTAAAAACAGCAAACACAAAGTCATTGTCAGTAAGAAAATACGAACTGGTCTGCATAATAAATGATCAGCAGCGTTATCGTATATTTAATAGTGATTCATCTGTTTAAGTGGGTATACATTTGTGCAACATCTGGTTTCAGAGTGCACTTGACTAAGAAATCCAGTCTGCTCCATCAAGACCAAGCGCATCCACCTAGAAAGTACACTGAAAGAAACAGGTTTCCACTGCCCGCTGGCTTCAAATGAAAAGTACACACAACAGAAGTACCACTTCCATGAAGGCAGTGAGACCTGTATTAACAGAACTAATTAGCATCCGATGAAAAAGCCGAGCAGAAAGCTAACACCTAGCCCCGAGAAGCAACCAGCCAGTAGCCCCCCACTTCCTCTGAGAAGGCTCAGCCGTGTCGGGTAAGAGACACAGCAGCGAGTGAATCCAGCCAGCCAGCCGAGCCGTTTCCAAGAAGCAGGCTCCTCTTCTCTCTGAAAGCGTAACCGCTCGTCACCTCATCTCCCCCACAGTGATACCTCCCTGTGCTCCTTTCTGCACACACCGCTGCCACTTCTGAAGCATTCCCCGGCAGGCTTGCGGCCTGGCAGGCGAGGGACAGCTCTATCTCAGAAACGAGCTCCAGAGCTACAGGGGGCACATCCGACCGATGCCCACTAATGCACAGACCCCGCTCTGCAGTGCCCCTGCGCAGTCTGAAGGACAAATGATCCCAAGTGGTGTTGTGTGGTGGCTTTTTTTTTTTCCTTAAAGACATTTCTCCTGCTGGTGAAACATTTATGGCAGCCAAAGACGTCAGCCACATCAAACTGCTCTCCAGTGAATAACTGAAAGCTGATCAATAAAAACCAAAGCCCCGCAAGACTTCAGGCGAAGGATCATGAAGCTGCTTCCTGAGTCGGGGACCCCGCACTTCCGACCTCGCTGAGAAACCCTCTACCTCAATACGCGCCATGAGGCCACAGCACTACCTAGAATACCTCAGGCTGAGCAGCTCCAGCGGCCAGGGGATAGCGCAGGCCGGGCAGGGTCCCGGAAGCCCTCCAGCCTGACCCCCTCTCAAAGCTTGGGCCAACTTCAGAGCCAGATAAAGCTGTTCTCTGCCCTTTTTTTAACTAATCTCCTCAATCCTACCGACGCGAGCACCTTCGCCTCTTCCGAAAGGGGTGGGAGTGCGAGGCGGGCGCTCCCGCCCTGCCCGGCTGTTCCCTCACAGAGCGGCTGCCGGCGCTCAACGCCCGCCGCGAAGGCGGGAAGGGGCCGCGCCGACACCCTCACCCCGCCGCCGTCTCCGGGCGCCAGCAGAGGCGCCGCTTACCTGAGCTCGGAAGTAGAGGAAGAGGGCGACGCTGCAGACCACCTGCCCCAGCCCCAGGAGGACGAGGGCGGCGAGGAGGGAGCGGGAGGCGGGCGGCGGGTGCGGGTGGGCCGGCAGCGACGGCGGTGGCGGCGGCGGCGGCGGCGGGGCGCTCTCGTGGGCGGCGCCGCTGCCCAGCTCCTCGGAGCCGCGCAAGTACTTGGTGTAGTCTCGGCTGGCGCGCCGCATCGCGCCGCGGGCAGCTCCGCTCCGCTCGGACGGCTCCACAGGCGGCCAGCGGCTCCGCAGAGCTCCCCAACCTCGGCAAACAACCCCACCGCCCCGGCCGGGCACCTCTTATAAAGTGGGCGGCCAATCAGCCCCAGGCGGCGTGCCCCTGCCACCCCTCCCCGCCGCCGCCACACAGATCACCACCGCCCCCTCCTCGCCTCCCCTCCCGGAGCAGAGACCGGCCCCCGCTGGCCCGCGGCGGGAGGGTCGGGTCGGGCCCGCCCCTGCCCCCGGAGCCCCGGCCTCCACCGCCGGGCCGGTCGCCCAGCGATCGCGGTCGACGCTGCTCCTCCTCGCGGAGCGAAACTCTTCGCCTCCCCTCCACCATGAGTGAACAAAGTACAGGCAGTCCTGCCTCGGCCGGCTCCTGCCGTCCCCTTGCCTCTTCCTCACCCTTGCCCCCGCTCACGTTTGTGATGCACCCGGCAGCAGAGGCCTCTCTTAGCCTGTGGTCGCATCTGGAGGGTCCTTTTCCCCCAAATCCTGGGGTACCTGGAAGCAGCACACACCCCGGGTGGGCCCTTTCAGTCATCCCCTGGCCCCTTTGGTGGGTCGAGGTCCTCAGGGGACCAAAGGCCTGTCAACCCCTCTGTGTCTTAACTCGCTCCTCGCTCAGGCCAGGCTAAAATGAGCACAAATGGTGTTGACTTGCGCTGTCCAAAACAGGCAACATAGTTCAGAGTCCTTTTAAAGGACTGGGGTAAAGAAATGGCAGAAAGCTGTGCTGGCAATTGGCTGCCGCTGAAACCAGATCAGAGCTTCCCCATCTCCCCTCACGCGGCCGGTTTGCTACAGAGGCATTTCCAAATGCTTGGTTAGGAACAACATCTTCCTGCGCTTCCCATGCCCCAGCTTGCATTCAATACTGAAACCTCTTCCTCGTAAACTCATGCTACAGTTTGTAGGTACTTTCTTTCTCATGGTCCTCTGGGGGTCCCATTTAGGTCAAGTCTCCCCTTCATATACTTGCTCATTTAGCATTTGTCTATTTATAGTCTTTCCTGCCTCCATGTAGTCTTTCCTCCCTCTGGACTTTTGTTCATCAGTTTATCTACACTTTTGGAGATGTGACTATCTCTTCAGTAGATCCATTTTATGTGACGGACTAGTCCACTTTGTGGAAAGCGTTCTCCTAAATCCTGTGAAAGTGCTTGTTGCAAAGACAGTGCAGGTATATTAGGTCTGCAGCCCTGTAAAATTCAGTGGGGAAATGGTCCAGACATAAAAGCAAGTGAGTTGAAGTCCGGCTCAGGCTTTGAAGAACACGGGAGAATGACACAGATCCATGTAGGTCATTTTGACTGTAGAAAAACAGTCTAATTTTTGACTCTTGATACATGACAGAATATCCTGTTTAGGTCTGCCTAAGCTAAGAAACTGAGAAGCTTTACCTCCCAAAGAGGTTGACTGAACCAGACATGATTACGTGCTCCAACAAATTAAAGGAAACTGTCTGAAATACACCAAACCACCATGCAACAAATTACTATCAAAATAAGCTGATACCATTTTACACTGGACCCAAATAGTGCAATAACAATTACTTCACCAACAATGAGACACATCTGAGAAATGATGGTGAGAGCACCTGCTTCCCAGCATCACCCACCAGGAAGTCATGGAGCAATAGCCCAACCTTGAATGGCTACCCCTGTCTCTTCTTTCCAAATGCTTACATTTATGCTCGAAAACACTGGTAGCATTGTGGTCTGTAGAGAATTTGAGGAATTGTTTCTCTAAGCGTGTCTCAACTTTTCTGAAAACAAAATGAAGGTAAACTAGCCACCATCCCCTGTAAAATAACTGTGAAGAAAACCTCACATTATACTGAGCTGGACACCCCTGAATGAATTTTACATTGGTCTACAATAACATTTTTTTCAGGAGAGGAATCACAGTGAAATAATTTTTTGAAAGATACAACTGTTTTTTTTAAGAGTCTACCTCGTTTTTAAAATCCAGTCACCAATTAGTTACTAAACAATTGGTAAAGGAGAAGTAAGGATAACACCAGTGATGCTAGCACATTATTTTTGATGCTTTTATATGAGAAGAAAGACCTCTGCTCTTTTCACCTTGGAGCTCAAATCTCTTCCTAATGAAGAAGGAAAAAATTGTGTAAACTCTTATTTTGCCACCTTAAGACTTTAATGTGCTCTTCTAGATTCTTACAGAAGGAAACCCAAGGAGCCTTTCACTGAAGAGCTATGAGGATCTCCACACACCATCTTTAAACACTTTATTATATATGAAAGCAGCTTTCTCCAGAAAAACATGCTTCCTCCAGGATCACTGCTTCATAAACTATCTTCTTACTGGCACCATCTTTCATATTATCATCACTATGCCACACCAGGGAAGCATTATGCCTGACCTGCATGCCTAAGTGATACCAGCCTTCTAACTGGCATCTTATATATATCAAGCCCATCTATTTCATCTTCATCCACAACAATTTCATCCTCACCAAATCACAGATGCAACTACAAGCACCCAGGTACTTGTATCCAAGCACCAGGATATCAGGCTTTTCAGGAGTCACCTCAAGAAAAAGACTTTAACCTTCCCACCAAATCTAGTGGGTGTATCTGAGGATACACTAGGATACATAGATGATATCTGGACTGAAAACTTGGATTCCCTCATTGATTTCTGCCACAAATTCAGCAACCAGAATTGCCCATCAAACTATCTCTGGAAAACTTACTTCAGCATCAACTTTCTAGACACCAAGGTCAACATAAAAAATAGCAACTTTCAAACTACCATATGCAGAAAATCCACAGACCAACACACCTCCTTCCACAAACCATCAGCTATCCAAAACACACTAGAAAAACTGATATACAACCAGCCCACAGACATCACCTCATTTGCTCTGAGGAGAACATTCATGACACGCCCTCACAAAGCTACAGATGATGTTCATCCAACAGTGACGCTCCTCTAGGACTGCATATTTGAAGAAGCCACCTAAACCTTGTACAAACTTACTACAGTACAGAGAGAAAATCCCCCACTGGGTATCACATACCACAATATGCAAGAAATGTATACTGGAAAATGTTAACAAGTTGCAACTTATGTTGGAAGAAAATCATACCTTGAAATGACTTTTCCTAGAAACACCCCTCCTTCCCTTCAAACAACACTCATCATCATTAGCTCCATCATTGAAAGCAAATTTCCAGCAGACCAGCATACGTGGCTAGAACCAGATAGCCTGAGAAAATCAGATCCAAATCTTGCCACAACCCTTATGATAAATGCCTGCTACACCAGAACCACCAAAATCCACAGATCCTACACATGTGCATCCCAAAATGTCATAGGCATCACACGATGCATTCACTATTCTTAGGGAACTCTGTGGGTGAAACCAAACCACCACCATGTGCTACCTAATTAGGAAAGAACAGCGACACCCAGTTACCAGTTGGAAAATTCTATTCCCAAAACAACTACTCCGTCTCTAACCTTGCAGTCCTGACACTGCAAGATCAAAGATGGGCCAGAAAACTAAGATGTATAACTCTATCAGGTAGCAGACACCATATCAGATGGATTCGAGACAGACCTCTGAGTTTCCCTACATCTCAAGTCTTGCAGATCATCGATGGGTATTACCACTTCCTCTGATCATTTAGCTTCTGTCACCTCTTATACTCTTAGCAGGGTCAGGATCACCCTCTGCTCCCAAAATAGCAAACATTTTTCTCTCAAATGTCTGACTGATTAAAACAATTAAGTGCAATTCAGAGCAAATTAACCACAATTACCTTCATATTCTCTCTGTTTTGGATGCAAAGAGTAGTTCATCTACCTGAAAATGAATCTGCTTTATCTAGTATCTGCTTTACCCAACTGTATCTGTTGGCCTAATAAAAGATATTCTCTTCCTAAAAAATGTGGCTTGCTTTGGATTGTGTGAGGACTAATGACATAGGTAACAGTTCCTGTGGAGAAAGTCCTGGCTCTGTAAGGTGAACTCTTGGCCCCTGAGCAGAATACAGCTCTTTGCTATTGTCTACAAAATATTTGTGTTGCAGGAGACAATCATGAATATACTACCTGTTGCGATAAGACTGCATAACTGCTAGGATTTTTTCATCATTTTGCTTTGAAGCAAAACAGGAAACAGTGTTTACATAAAAGGCTGTGTTGAAAGTAGGTTCTCATTGCCAAGTCGATTCTCATTGCAAAGACGAAAGTCTTGAAAAATCTGAAAATGTCAAAGAGTAGCAAGCCTGCAGGTCAAAGTAAAATGTTAGAAAAAAAAAAGTCTTTTTTTTTTATTTTAGTTTGTTCTCCTTCAAAAATAGGGAGAATTGCTAAAAGTTCTTCTTCTGACCTACACGTCAAATGAGGCAGCATTTATTAACTCGAGAGAGATTATGCAGCTGAAATATTCCATTTCAGTAAAGCAGGAAGTACATCCATCCAACTGCATCATTTTTTTAACAAGCACGTGTTAAACGTGTTTATGTTATAAACATAAGTGTTATATTCTTACACCAGCGAGATTTTATTCTGTGGAGAGATGTTCATAACTAACGTCTCTGCTATTACTATTGGTTGGAAAATTATTTCATCAGCAAAAGGTTGTTTTATACCTGGCACAAATGTTTAATTGAGGTGTATCAGTTTTGAGCATGTTTTGGACAGTAAGGTTTCCAAGGAACAGAACGGACTCTGTAGGGAGTGTAAAGAGAATCCTGTACTGAAACTCTGATCTACTGAGAGTGAATAGGGACATTTTGATGCAAATACTGAAAATATTCAGAGGTGTTTTCCATGCATGTTAGGAGGAAATGAAATTTTACAACCTCCGAAATTGTCATGAAATGGACTTAACCATTTTTTTCACTTCTCCTCATGCTATACAGTGATTAATATAAGTAAAAGCGTAAGTGTAAAAAGAAGGGTGGCAAAGTATGGCCAATAACACATAATGCCTCACTGAAAACTTATGCTTTTATTTAAAATAGTATTCTAGAAAAGGCTAGGAAACAGCAATTGATATACCAGGAAATAATTGCTATATTTGAAAACAGTGGAAAAATGCATTAAAATGTCATTTAAATTTCCCAGTGAATTGCCATTCTGCTTCTTTCTAGTCCAGTGGGTATGACAAAGGTCAAAACAATGAAACTGATTTTGAAATCTCAACAGAAATAATTAGTATATTAAAGTCTTTTAGGATTATGTAAAAACTTTTAATTTAAGGTAGTAGAAATAGCTTTTTTCCCCGCTCAGGAAAAAATTAATTGAAATTAAATTGTAGGAATGTTCTTACATTGTTTTAGAACTGAAGTCAGGAACAGGGTGTTGGGGAAAATACTGGGCAATAAGTGAGAGAACAGTTCATGTCTGTCTACCTCTGGTAAAACCAAAAAGACCCACATTGCTTATCAGTAGTTGGAGCCCTCAGAGCCTGTTAAAAAGCTCAAAGAAATTGGTGAATATATTTTTCAGGACTTTAATAGGTTTTGGATCAGGTTTGTCCAGTCGGGAGGCTCAAAGTCACCTTATATGAATTTGCACAATTTATTTCTGCATTGTACAGGCTTCACACATTGGGCTTACATCACCTCAAGGCCTCTTTTGCAGAAGAGGGATTTTATGGATATTTCTTTAAGCCAGATATGCTGAAACATTTCTGAATGGAAAAGATTCCTTTAGTGTCACTTGACCGACATAGCACATCTCTTTATAGTGCCAAAGTTTGAAGTATCCTCAGCTAGACAAGGTCTGTGACTGAGTTACAGGTGACATGCAGAGCTGTGAGACTCCTGTGATGCCTCATGAGGTGGAGTCAAAAGACAGATAGGAGTCCATCCCAGTGATTACAATCCATCCCTGGAGCACAGGCAGTGAAGCACTTTGGTCAGAAGAGTTTGATATTGGATAAAGTCACTCTGGTCAAATTACAAATTCACAGTGTTTCAATTTTATTTTTCGAAATAAAACAAAACACCATGCAATACGATAAATTGATTAAGTCAAAGCATTGCAGAAATAGTATTTTTCATTAAATGGTGATGTCAGAATTAGTCGAACATTTTCTGTCTAGTTTCACTGAGCAGCCTTTCCTTCTCCATGACTTTATGATGAAATACATGCAGCCCTAAGTTTTTTTAAAACCATCTGCCTAAAATTTAGGACTCCAATTTACAATGCAGTTAGGAGCTGTATAACTTTACCTTCTTGTGGCCATCTTCCGAGCCGCTACTACACATCTACTGCTTTCAGCACTGCCTAGAAATGGAGAAATTGCTCTGATGCCAAGGAAGAACCTGTTGCTGCTATTAGTAATCCAGTTTGGTTAAGATATATACAATTGAACACAAATCATTTGTTGATAGCATTTGTGCCGAAGGACAGTTTTCTCACACAGGCGGATAAGAAGAGCAGTACTGAGTCAGACGGAGATCCATCTAGCCCACATTTGCCTGTGTGGGTGGCAGCTGCTGCAGAATAGGAGTAGCCGTGTCCAGCTATGGAAAGCAGTGTGGCTAGCCCAAGCCCTGCTCTTTGGAAACCAGACTGCAGTTCCCTGGGGTCTGTCCTTCACAGGGACGGCTTTGTTAATCAAGTGGAGTCTGAAGCTCCAGCTACCACACTGGAATTTCTGGGTCTGAGACTCTCGAACTGGTTGGAAAAGTGGTTCAGGCCAAAAAAAACCCAAACCCAGGATCATGTGCTAGCACCTGCAGTTCACCATCCACAGTGACAGGGAGTAAAACAGTTGCATGCTCATTCAATATCCAGGCTCTCTTGCTGCCCAAGAAACCAATAGCCGCAAAATCAATAGTGAGTAAACCCAACTAAGACAAGAGAGTAACGTTCTGATTTCAGAAGTAGCAGTGGCCAATAGTCTATGCCCAGGAAAAAAATAAAAGAACAGGGCAAGCATGTAATTAGACTCCCCAGTACACTCCAGCAACTTGTGGCTCAGAGCTGTCCTAAGCCAGCGGTGGTATTTTTTGTGTTTAAGACTGTGCCTGAAGATGCCTGAGGATTCTGATGGTGTCTGTACATGTGATGGAGCCTCAGTGGGGCGCAGACAAGTGGATGTGACACAAAAAGAAAAGACAAAATACAGCAGCGATTACAACAGAGAATATGAGTCAGAAGCTGTCAGACATACCCAGCAGTGCTTGTGGCTCGCAAGAGGGGACACAGAGTACCAGATGATGTAGCAAAGATCCCTTAGAGAGGGTACTGAATAGGGAAGACCTGGAAACATTAAGTAGTGGATGAAGACCCATGGGAACAGAGCAAGACTGAAACACTGGAGGTCAACACAATAGAGAAGCTTCTTCTTCAAAGATAACGTCCCTAAATATGACTGCCATTGTTAGTGCTAAGTACAAAGTGATATTTGAAAGGAAGTTGATTGAGATAAACTAACTGTCCACTTGATGTAGACAAATCTTTATCTTACAAAGGGGACATGGCATTCCCAGGGCATATGGGATGAGGAAAGAGGATCTCCTTTTGGAAGAGAAAAGGCTGTATGCTTCTACTCTTCCCATTTAAGTTTTGACAGTGCTCTCATCTAATCCCATCAAATTTCACAAACTACTATTTTTCCATTCATCTCGCTGGCACCAGTCATGTCGGTAGGTGCTCTCAGAGCACTGGACGGGGCTTGGCACAGAACAGCCCTTGGGGAGGAGATGCTGGGCTCTCCCACAGGCACACAGTTTTATCTACTAGGAGAGCACTCCACAGGATGTGGGAGGCTTGCCTTCACATTCCTCTTTTGCCAGTGGGATTCAAGCCCACACATATTCCAGGATCCCCGAGAAGAAATCCTAACCACATATCTGTGTGCTGGCTGAAGGATGGGCTCTCCCAGTCTGCACGGCAGTTTTAGGGATTTGGAAGAGGAAGGGAACAGGAAGAAGGAGAGTGTGTGTGTGTGCGTGCGCACGCGTGCATGGGTGTGTTCCCATAAAAAGCACAGTCTTCCTTAGAGATAATATCTATCTGGAACATCTGTCTTCATCTCTCACTTCCTCTTTTCTCCACATATTTCAGTGGTTGAAGCATGGGACAAGAGCATCTGGATTCAATTCTGCCTCCATGAAGGAAGGCACAGCAGCATGTCCCACTTCCCTGGAAAGTGGTACAATCATCTGCTCTTCTGACGTGGGAGCAAAGGCATTTGCGTAAGCCCACCTGTCAGAGCCGTTCCACATTGCTTGGAATAATTAGAAGGAAAGAAAATCGAGGTTTTCCGACTTAGCAGAATGCTCAGTGCAAAAAGGAGACGGCATGTTTTGGAGAAGGGTTTAATGTAAATTATGATGTGATGTCGAACATACATCCTGAAAGCAGGGATGCAGGGCTGAGGTGTCTCTCTTTGCAGATGCCTGCCCTAATTATCAGCCTCTCTCTTTTTCTGCTTTTCCTCCACAACACAAGGGAACTCGCTGCTCAGCGCCACTCCTTGAGAGTTTCATTCCAAGTACCTGCTATGGAGAACATAGAATACAGACCCAGTTCAGGACAGTGCTGGCCACTGCTTTGGCAAGGATTACCTGAAGTTTGGTGTCACAGTGCTCAACATGGCAGCCACAACGCACTGCAGATGATCAAAGCCTACGCGGTAGCCAGAGTAACCTGCTGAAGCACGCATCCACTATTTTTTTCGTCCTTTATCACCTCCTTTGATCCTGCAACCAGTGCCACTTAACAGTTCAAATGAAGACTGTGGTAAAAGCTGCCCAGGAGTATTACAAAGCAAAGGCCGCCTAACACTGTAGCATAGTCAATAGCAGAGAAAGGCACTTGTACTTGTTACCTTTTATTAGTAATAATCAGTTATTGGTAGGTCGGTAGTGCTAAAACTTGTAATAACCTCTTCAACAAGTGCACCAAAAGTGCACAGAATCAGCAATGGTTTCAGGTACAATGGAAGTAGAAACCAACTCCCTCAGCATCATTTAGCTTGGGGCCTGAAGAAAGAGGATCGGTTATTCGTGAAGAAACTATACATATGTACATCATACAAAAGCACAATAAAAGAATGAACTGAAACAGGGAATACTGCTGTTTATTCTGCCACACTTTTGAAGATCTGGATCCTAAAGATGTATCACAAAATACTTTGATGCCTCATATAAAGGCAAAGTGTGAAAATAATACTTTGCTAGTTGAGAACTTCCTACTCATTATAGTTTGAAATGTTTGCATTTGCTTTATTTACTCAAAAGCAATTATCACCAAGCTGGTGAAGTTGGGTGAGACTCCAAATACAATGCTCTTGTTCCAGTTCTGTTTCCACAGGGGCAGGGTTAAGGTCCCAGTGAGATCTCACAATCTGTCCCAATCCGATACCCACGTTCAAGAAGGACAATTTCAAACTGGAAGCAGAACAGAGAAATGCTACCAGAATATCAGAGGAGTGGAGAACTTTCAAAGTCAAGGCTGAAGGGGTATAATTGCTAGCCATAAATACATTAGGGATACGAGAGAGGAAAAAGAGCTTATTTAAACTAAAGGTCTACAGACAAACAACTGAATATAAACTGGCAAGGAATATATTTTAGCAGGAAATCAGAAGGCAGCTTTCATAGAATCATAGAATCACTTAGGTTGGAAAAGACCCTTAAGATCATCAAGTCCAACCGTTAACCTAGCACTGCCAAGTCCACCACTAAACCACGTCCCTAAGCACCACATCTACATGTCTTTTAAATACCTCCAGGGATGGTGACTCTACCACTTCCCTGGGCAGCCTGTTCCAATGCTTGACAACCCTTCCGGTGAAGAGATTTTTCCTAATATCCAATCTAAACCTCCCCTGGTGCAACTTGAGGCCATTCCCACTCGTTCTATCGCTTGTTACTTGGGAAAAGAGACCAACACCCACCTCATTACAACCTCCTTTCAGGTAGTTGTGGAGAGCGATAAGGTCTCCCCTCAGACTCCTTACAACCCCAATTCCCTCAGCTGCTTCTCGTAAGATTGTTCTCCAGACCCTTCACTAGCTTCATTGCTCTTCTTTTATCCATTTAAGAAGTGATGTTCTGGAATAACCTACCAGTAAGAGTAGAGGGGGCAGGGGACCTCTCTAAAAACCTCACTAGATAGACTTTATCTGTGAAAGGGATTATTTAAGTATTTTATAAGTCTTGCAATAGCAGGGGTCTATCTCAGAAGGTCTTTTCCAGCCCTTCTTCAGTGTTGACTTCTGCTTATGGATGTCAAGCGCTTCTAATACTAAGGGGAAGATGCTGCTGTGCTTGTGCAAGGTGCATGTACCTTGAAGCACAGTGGAATTATGTGGTTTCTAGCTTAGGAGAGCAGAGTATGTGGAGCTATACAATAAGGCTGTGTTTCATGCAATTTTAGAAAGTACAATAGGAAAGAGTTTGTATTGGACAAAGGCTGAACATCTAGGCATTGTTACCAACATGACTGGAGAGGTTTAGAGGCTGAAACTGCAATGCAAGATTGCAACTTTAAGCTCTATGCAGCTTTCTTCCCTCAGAGACCAATCCCTATTCTGCCTGTAACTGGCACAGAACTGAATTGCGCAAAGAAAAGGGGAAGTTTCAAACTCTTACAGTAAGATAGACACCACTGGTGGAAAGACCTCCAGGTTAATCATTTTGCAAATTGGGAAGTGAATCTGGAAAGGAGCACAAGGAGAATTCTGCTCCATGCAAATGCTCTGGCACTGGAGCCAACATGCACTGGAAGTCCTTGGACTGTATCTGCAGGCAATGGGTTTATATCCCTCTTTTACAAAACAATGTCCCTGGCAAAAAGTCGACAGCTTAGCCAGCTTAGCACTTTTACTTATTTTTACTCTCCAGACATCTTTTAATGAAAAAAAACCACTTGGTCCAAGGTTCATTTCTAGTTACAAGACTCACCATTAATTAAATGGCAGTTTTTCAATCCCATCACCACACTTATGGACAGCAGAGTTCAAGAAGTTCATGAACTGGTTCCCCACAGTTATCTTGAACATGAACTCACTGTTTAGTCAATGGCTTAGAAAAACAAGGCTGGACAGCTGGTCTCTGCACTACTTACCACAGTCTCAGGGCAGGGAGGGAGGAAATTTAGAGAATATTTCCAAATAGAGTCTGCCAGATTATTCAAATCTACAATACATTCGCATAGACGTTTGGTATTATTTGCTCTAGAATTTAACATACACTGTAATATGCTCCCTGTTTTATGAAGTGTGAAGGCTGACATCTGAAATTAGTGCTATTTCATAGCCCGGTATCCAATTGCTACATCTGGCTGTGTCATGTAGTCTGGGGAAGTGCCCTACCACAAGGGCTTGAGCCACAGAGGATGGTGAGACAGATGAAGCTAGATAATCTTTTTTATGTCCATGAGGGTCAGTCTTTCAACACCAAGAAGAACTAAAACAAATAAACAGAAATGGGACACACTGTAATTAATGGCTCCAGAACACAATAAATCTGAACAGCTTCTTATTTTCAAACAGTGGCTCACTTCAGACTAAAATGGAAGTTTAGAGGGGAAAAAAGGTAACCTAGTCATTTCTTTCCTCTTAACTACTGAATTGGATCTTTCTGACAGAACCACTTTCAAACTAAATATGCACATAGACAGAGCACTCCCCACACCTAAGGTCACTGTATATATGTATGCATGTCTGTGCCAGTCTGTCATTTGAGAGGCTTCTTCCTCTCCCAGTGTTTCCTCATCCTAAGAAAACATCATGTCCTCACGCTATAACTGTGTAAGAGCATTTAAAACATGTTGCCACGTGGACTTAGATATCCCATACAATTTGATCCTGCTCAGTTTTTTTGTATTCTCTGGCGATGCAAACTGATTTTCCTTTTAAAGTCCTTAAACATCAGCCTTGAGGAAGAGATGGAACAAACGGCTGCAATTATTTTCAGCGCAGATGACCAGATTCACAGACATGTCACTGCAGCTCTGTAATACGACAAGATTTCCCTTATGAGAAACTAAAGGTTAATTCGATGGGTTGATAAACATGATTGTTTAGTACGATCCCCAGCCCCCAAACACATGTGTGCACGCACACACACATATGGAAATTGTAGTCTGGACTCAGCAATCACTTTCATCTTCCCGATCGTATGATTCTGAATCTTACTTTATTGCACGCTGGTCACTTTTAAGTTTGTTGAGTACAACAAGCCTGATTCAAAACACACTGAAGTCGATGAAATATTCCCATTTAGAGTCAGAGACTGCCTCCTTCTCTTTTACACCCCGCCTCCAGCACCCCAAGGCATCGTCTCTCCTCCTCCTCTTTGGCTTTGGCACTGTTCAAAGAAGGGAGGAAAAGCGGGGAGGGGGGAGGAGGGACAAAGTGAAATTCCCGGGGAAGGCTGTGTCACTTGTGCAAGCTTCATGTTCTGATGTCTGTTCCGATCAAGCCTGTGATTCTGCACACTAACTGCCAAATATATACTGCATGATTTGAAGAAAAGCTTCTGGTTAAACATCACTCCTTGAGGCTGGCTCTTTGGTAGTGTGATCTTAACAACTGATTTTGAAGTAGTTTATCTCATTTTATTATGAAAGTTCAGGCAGCACCTCTCTGTGAGATGCGTTAAATCCCCCCGTGGGTTTTTTTTTTCTTTATTTTCAAGTGCTCCACTCATGTGGATTGTCAGCGTGCCAGCCCTTGTTGCAAACAGCACACTGTCCTTCTGTGCCCTGGGCCTCCTGGTTGGTCTGGGAAATGCAGTGTGCTAGGAGGTTCTGGCCTCCTTTGGGGTTAGGTATGATGGTCTCCGTTGTGCGTAAGCAAGTGGTTTCAATCCTTAATTGCAATGGGGAAGTGGTCAGACAACATACAGTCCTGGCAGGATAATGGCAAAATGTCTTGGAGGAAAACCAGAAAATAACAAATACGTTACATATGAAGTGAATATGTATTTCTAACATAACCTGGAAAATGTGTAACATACAGGAAAGCAAAATACAGTTGGTTTTTTTTTATGGTGCTTATTTGAAACTGGAGCATTATCTCATGCTATTCCCTTATTCCTCTTTACAGAAATTAAAGAAGTGGTCTAAACATTTTCTTCTTACATCACAATTACACAAATCCAAACACTTATTATGAAGAAATGGATGTGGGTTTTGACTATAATTATGAATTCAAAGTGAGCTGTCAGTCATCACTAGTGAAGCACCAAGTTACAGGATTTTGCCTTGTTTTATCTAGGAGAGACAATTGCTTCATCACAGCAGAACACTAATACCTTGAACTAGACAGCTCACCTCTTCCGAAGAAACAGGAAATCTTTCACAATATCATTTTGGTAACTCACTACATCCTTCTGAGATATGTTTTACTTTACTCACTTTACAGAGGATTAAACAGAGACGTGGAAAATTTAGCAGCTCTAAGTCTCTCTATAATTCAACATGACAGCTGGGAATTACTTCCAGGAATCGTGTTTCCAGTGCTTTCTTACCATCACTTCAGTGATTCTCTTGAAAACGTGCTGGCCGGGATAAAATCCAGCTCATGCTCCCAATCTTGTTTGTGAAGCTGATTATCTGAATAAACACCAGTCATCATGCACATCCCTGAAGGAAAAAAAAAAAACGAAACAACAAACAAGCAACAACCTCTCATCTGAGATTTTCAAAAAGTGAGCTACTTGGCCTCACAGCTCTCACCGCTACTTTCAGACAAGGCTGCACATCGTTTATATTCAGGCACTTCTGTGCCTGAACTGTTTTTTTTACAGGTGTGGATTCATTGTCCCTCCTGCTGACCTCACTATGTATCCATGATCGCTTCACATCACAGACATTAAGGTGCCAGGACATTATGTATATAAGGTAATACAGGTAATAACAACATTAAAGATGTTGGTGTCCATTTCTCAGCTGTCGCTCCTCTCTCCCCAAGTACATTTCTAAACACATCAGTTATCATTGTACTCATCTAACAGACAGGGAAATTGAGGCATGGTCACTTGAGGGTGGTCTGGAGACCAGTTCAACTCTATCAAGAAGCTGGGAAATGAAATGAAAAGGGGTTTCCACTACCAAATCCCATAGACATCCCATTTGGCAGTGCTGTCTGCTCTCAGCCCATGTAATTGTTTGAGAGCCAAGCCAATGTTACCTCAATACAATGCATCAAGAATATGTATACAAATATTAATAAAGCATCAAGATACTACTTCACCCTCTGAAGTGATAGACAGCAGCTTTGTCCTCATCCCACTCCTCTCACACCTGCTTTTCTGCCCTTTACAGAGTGGAACTCATAAACATACATGAAAAATTGTACGTCCATGAGCAACACCGCTGGTTTTAAATCACAGGCTTTCCTGGCTATGTTATAAATCCTCTGGCTTGTTCAGTAAAGGTCCAAGCCTATCTCTGATTTTATGTGAGAAATGCACAAATAATAGTAACTCCTAGTTGATCCCAGTCAAAATATCACTTGGAAGAAAATCATTTAAGACTCTTTTTGACAGGAGAAATTATTCCTTTATTGTCTTAGAATATATGCACAGAAAAAGGCACAAGGGTTGTAGTTTAATTCAGCAAGAAATGTGTTAGCTTACATCACCTGAGCAGTAGTGACAATAATTCTTACAGAGCAGGTTGAGGTCTCATCCTAAATCATTTCTGTCTTCAGAAATAAGGGAGTTGGCACCTGATGCCAGTGGGACTGTGGAGTCATCTTGTTCTACCAGAAGAGGTGCATGTATGCCTCCAGTTTCTCCGGGACATGTTTTGCTCTAAATCCACCTTGATTCTAGAGGACATGTGTGGATCTTTATAGCTTGAAAAGTATTTATAACACCTTGCGTCGCTACCTGTTGCCTGTTTAACTGTGACAACATGAACAGCATACCCTGATATATCCAGCATTGCTCCAGCTACTCCAGGAGAAGCCAAAAACCTGAAAAGGAGCTTTCCTTAGTCAATCTGGCACTGGGTAAAAAATTCTTCCAGACTTCCCACAAGGCCACACCCCTAAGATATTATAAAACCTGGCATATGTGGAAACTGCTACTCCAGGGCTGGTTTGGATCTATTTCCCAGTTTCTATATGCACCTAAAGTTTATAATTCACCTGAAGTGCACTAGCTTGTTTGCAGCTCAGTCACCACCGTGTGGGGAGAGAGGAAATATCCATTTAAAAGCCGTTAGACTCTACCTGCCAGTCCAAATGTCTTTGCTGATATTGAAGAGCTCCGCTGTACTCGGAGGCTCCGCTCAGCCTGACCAGAGAATGGCAATTGAATGGATTATAACTGCAGCTGCTGTTTTGTCTACATTTTACAAGAAAAAAGAGGAAAGGAGAAGAGAGGAGAGGAGAGGAGAGGAGAGGAGAGGAGAGGAGAGGAGAGGAGAGGAGAGGAGAGGAGAGGAGAGGAGAGGTTATATTACTTCAGAGTTACATTTCTGAATTAAAAATGCAGCATTTTTATGAAAACGAGGATTCTTCTAGAAAAAAAATCTATATATTGTGGGGGAAGAAAAGAGCAGTTCTACTGAGGACACTGTTTCAGTTGTTTATAATCAGAGCCCTTTTTTCTCTTCGCACTTAGGATTGACCAAGTACCACACATAAAAATATTGTGGGGAAATGTCACTGCCATTTTTCAATATATTAGAATGGTTTCAGATGGCTAGAGAAAACTGCTAAGACGCTTCCACCCAAGATGACATTCAGAGCTCTGAAGCATAAGTGAAAACAGCAAATTGGTTTGTGCAGTTTCCATTTGCTCTTTTCACTTGCTTGCAATACACCATTTTCAGTATTAGACCTCAATACCTGGGGAGTTAGTTATCACTAAACAAGTGTAGCTCTCCATTCTGGTAAGAGTTTCCCAAAGGTCAAGTGTTGTTCACTCTAAAACTCTGTTAAAATTTAAGTTTCAGGTATGGTTTTTAGCGGTTGCATTATATGGTCTGTATGGGTGTCACTATTGGTTGAATTTTTTGGGGGAAGATGTGGATTAAGCCTAAAATTAACCTGAAAGTAGTTCTGCAAGGTACAGTCAACATATTAAAAAAACAAAGAAGAAAGAGTGGGCAATTCATATTCTCTGATACATTTTTGATCACCAGGGTACAGATAATTGGTAGTTCCCAGCAGACATTTTAGAACTCTTCAAACCAGCCAAGTTTGAAAGCTGAAAAGGAAAATACCTTTGTTGCAGGATTGCCTTCTGATATTTGTAATCTCGTATGTATAGCTAGTTTATAGTGTCAAATGAATGTGTGCTCTCCACCCTTTTGTTAGTCTTGAAGATAATACTGGTACAGCTAAAGGTCCAATTCAGTTCCAATTAAAAAAAAAAAAGTCAATGAATCTGGCCAAGAATATGTAGGGTTAGACACCAAATGTCTGCTTTTAAAAATCTTTATTTTTCCATGTTAAAAATAATGGCATTTAGCATAGAAATGAACCCAACCTTTTTTACTGGTATTGAATAGCCATCTGCCAATATGAGGAAATATTACGTAAATTTGAGGAAAGATTACTTTCCTGAACCCCAAGTGGCAACCAAATTCAAAATGCTGAAAGAAAAACCCGAAGGAACCACTCAAAATCAAGACATTAACATCATGTTTTATTGGTTTAGTTCTTTGTAACTCAATTTCCTGTTCTGTAATCAATTGCTTAACCTTTTACTAGATTAACCTTATCTTCATCATTAACCTTGTCCAGTAAAAGTGAGAGCAATGTGGCAGATGCAGGTTAGTCTGTTCCCACAGTAACAGGTAATCTACTTACAGGGTAAATTTGCATAGTATCGATGAGCCTGCATCCCCGCATGTCTCGCAATACAGCTGCGGGAGTCAGTTTAAAGATAGCTGACAGCAGGGAGGAATTGTGTGGAGGAAAGCTCCCATTTTCCAAGCACACGCCAGAGGGCAAAGAGGGGGTGGCGGGAAGACAGCTGATTACCTAAAAAGCTCATACATAGCTTTTCTTCTAGATCACACCTTGCGCTTGCTGGTTTATTAGGCAGCAAGGAGAAATCAGCTTTGTCACCAGTAGACAATGCAAGCACAGACAAAGATCCAAAAAGTAATACACGAAGTCTACGCTGCAGCTTTCTGGCTCTCAGTGTGAAGCCAATGCCAAGTTAGGTACCTGCAGTAGGGGTCTGTGCATCATTAACACCTTCTCTCTGTTTCTTGAATGTGAAGTCATAGTTTGGCTTTCTTAGGTAACAGGTAGCCTGGATCAAATCTTCTTCTCTTGAACTCATAAACTATGGTAGTTGCAACACCAAAGTAAGGCAGCTATACCGAGAGATCTGAATATGATCCAGCCTCACCAGCACCAGCTTTGGAATCCACTTTTAGATATAGTGCAATGAATATCAAAGGATTCAAGAGAACAGAAGTGAGAAAAGTCAAGAGAGAAAAAATACACAGGCTCATTGAGATTTTGCATAAAGCAACATCCTTGTGACTTAATCCTGAATTTGGAAGTATATTTGGGGTTGTTTTCTCAGGTAGATGGATGCCGAAGGTGGTTCTACCTATCTCTAGTCTCACTCAACACTTTTCGTTACAACATTCTGATTTAGCTTCCTGTCAGTTAGTAGATCTTTCATTCTCCAGGTTGAAATTGTTGATGTTGGATACCCCAACTTAAGGGTAACTTTAAAAAAAAAACAACTAGTCAAAACCATTTATTTTGGACATGGTTAGTGAGATAGTAGCAGCTGGCAGACAAGAAGTCTTTTTGCACTACAGATGTTTCAGCATCTGGCTCTAAAGGGATTTTCCCTGCAATTATGTTAAATTACCCACAAACTCAGTTTCTCCCTTAGTTCAAATGGCAGAAGCCCATGTACTGGATTGAAATGTTCCAGTCCCTCAAATTCACATTGCACAATGTTGCTGAGCACTGGGACTTCTATCCTTTCAGTTTCCTTTTTTAAAAATCTGGGAAGGAGACACACAAATCTGTTAAGAGCATAAAAAAGATTGCTAAGGAAGTTAGGAAACATGCAATGTGCATATACATTGTAGCACTTTCTGTATATATCAGAATCATATACAATTTTCATCGTTAGAGTATTTTTTCATTGTTTATTTTCTGGCAAGCCTTATTTGGAGATATACATGTTTTGGGGAAGGCATCAAAAGATAGAGCATTGTGCAGAACTGGCCAGACTCTCTCTCTAAAGCCTCAAGCAATTCAAGACCAGCTCCCACAACGAAAGTACATTGTGTGACCCCATGGAAGTGGGCAGAAATGTGCTTCCGCAATGTTTTTTAGCCCAAAAACAGTGGGGTCCTCTGGGAATCAGCTGTGCAGCCAGCCCATTTCATAGTGAGATGGGAGATCCCTGAATATCTCCTGGCTGTGAACTCCTAGAGTTCCTGTTCTACCTATCGCTCCAAGGTCTGTGGTGAACCTCCTGTTGCTATAAACCTGATGAAGATTTTGCTGTGTGGCTCTGCGTAGGGCCAGGAGAACTGGCAATTCCTGCCGTAGTGCTTGTGTGGCTACAGCAGCGGAGCAGTCAAGGACAACCCGCTGCCACAGTTTTGCAACAGAGCTGGTTACAGTAGAAACTTTCACACTTTTATGCTGTTGCCCCAGTATCTGCTTGTGTGGATGGCAAGCTCGTCAGTTTGCAAATGAGCTGGAGGAGCCATTCATATGATGCACAGAACCAAGCAAACTGGCCAATGTGTCTGACTTTATCTGCCATACACCAACATCTCCATATGCAGAAGAGCCACAAAGTATGAATTGTAAATGGCTGGGGCTGTACCCTTGAAACAGGATGACCATCAATCAATACCAGCCCCTACCAGCTTGCTTTTTCCCCATAGGCGGGGATTTGGATTACCAGCAGCCAACACAACAGGACGTGCTGATCTCATGGCCTAAAACCCCAGCACAAGACTCATGATCCAGCCCTGCCACGGGTCATCAAAAAGCAAGAGGTAGTCATCCAATAGATGGGAATGCTGATGTGTAAAGGACTGTAAGATGGTTTCTGGTACTAATAGCAGAGTCTTAAAGCCAGCACCAGCTCCCATTCCAGGGGCTGAATGTATTAACTGCCTGCTGTACAATTCCCATGAGCAGAAATTTGTTTTTGTAATATGAATTTTCATAATTTTCAACATCACTTTTGAAATGTAATTCACCTTTTCCCCCTTTCCTTTCCTTTCCTTTCCTTTCCTTGAGCAGTTCAGGGACAAATGTGAATTTGTTGGCAGATTCAGGAGGTTGCAATGACAAGTTTAAATATTTTTTCATTACCAGTGGCTTACTTCTTTATTTAAATAGCTGCGAGTCTCTCATTCTTTGTATGTTTTCTACTACATTTTACTTAAAATCTAATAGAAAGATAGGTTGTGGTTGTACCAATTTTCCTAAAGTGCAATTTTTGTCTCAGTATATATTGTCCCCAAATATTATAAGATCCCAGGAAAAGAGAGATTAATGGCAAAGAAGAATATGTATTCCTGTGGCCAGAGGGGTAGGGATAAAAGATGGAGCGGGAGAAGGAAGACAAGACTGGAGAACGAGGGACAGTGATGACATTTGTTTTCTCAGATGAAAAGCTATTGCCCTTTGAGACTACTTAACGTATTTATCTTTTAAGGGAGGAAAAAGAATTCCCACTAGATAGACTGAAAATTTGACAAAGTTCTGAGAAATAGGATCTTCTCAGGCTTTGTCTGTAGGTGGGTAAAGTCATAATAGCTCTGTTTTTCTTGGTTTTCTTTACATGAGAAAAACTGAGTAAGAATGCCTTACTATGCATAATTGTAAGGATATTCATTTCTTTGAGTCTTTTTACACTGCATCTCAGTCAACTAAAAGGTCAATTTAGTTATTTTTCCCTCCCTCACATCCTATACCGAGGAAGAAAAAAAACACCAAAACATGTAGACAGGTCTTTCAGATTTCAATGAAAATAACAGATGTTACCCATCAAAACAGCTTCCACCCAGAGCAAGGATGACATAGCCACAGTGACTGAGATTTTCCTTCCAACAGACAGAGCTTTATCTCAGACAGAGCCAGGCAGTACTTTCCTTAGCAGAAACAACTGTCATGATTTCACCGTAGAACATCCTCTGCTTTGGGACTGAAAGGAAACCTTTGATCTAACTGCACCTACCAAGTTCCCATATAGATGATGGAGCATATTGACTGTAAAAATTGCTAGGCTCAGCATTTGTTTGTTTGGCATGGAGCATGCAGAAACTTTGGTTACATATTGTTTTGGTCAGATGTAGGTTTTGCATTCCCTTCATATTGCCTGTTCAGTGCGCTGGGAAGACCACCAATCTTTTGGGTGGGCTCTGGAACAGACCCTTATTTCGCAATCTATTTAAATTCAGGGCATGAAATCGTTGTAACAAAACCACAGAAGGCATGGAGTATACAGACAAAGTAAAGCCTCTTCTTCAAAGGCTTGGATGCAGTTGCAGTATAATACCAAGCAAGCAAATGTGGTTTATCAGGGACTTAGTTTCTCCCCTAAACCAGGGAATAGCTAGGAAGACTGCCACTTCACACATGTGCCTAACTGCAGGCCAAGCATGGATGCAGTACAATAGTGATCTCAAATTCAGTATATGTTCAAACTGACTGAAATTAAGCTCCTGCTCAAACAAC
The DNA here is from genome assembly GCF_965638725.1 of Aptenodytes patagonicus. NCBI lineage: Eukaryota > Metazoa > Chordata > Aves > Sphenisciformes > Spheniscidae > Aptenodytes > Aptenodytes patagonicus. Next base: position 193,444,536 of record NC_134949.1, on the reverse strand, counting down.
TTCAGAGCACAACACAGAAAATTTGAACTCTCTCTTCCTCTACGCGTACAGCAGTTCAGACAAGCTGGTAACAATCATGGACTTCCATACTGACCTTAGACTGTCAGCGTATGTCCCATAGGGCAGATGTCAAAATCATAAAACAATATAGGGCAGAGAAGCTGGCTATGGGCTCATCCATAGCATGGGGCTGTGAGATAGGTGGGACACCTGATCTCAGGCCAGTCATGCGCGGAGCCTGGGGTACTTTTGACAGCTCCTGCACCCTGTTACATCAAACCATCCATGTTGGAAAATATATTTGATAAGAACGCTTCAGCTAGAGGTTGTGAAGGACACATACTATGTTTCCCAATGACACTCAGTCCAACTGTCTGTAGGTTGGAAGAGAGTAATGAATTGCATAAGAGCCATAAGAGATACCCAGTTTTAATAACTAAATGGGAGTAGAGCTCTCTCTCAAAAAATCTAGTTCTCATTGGAGATGCACAACATGCTTGAAATTGGGTTCAAGATTATCAAGACCAAAGTGTTGCTACTTCAAGCAGTTGGGGCAATAAAAAACCCAAGGCCAGTCATGAGAAAGGTTGTTTGTCTGTGTTAAAAGGCACCATCACCATTATTTTTTTCTCCAGCTGACGGCTTTCTGACAGCTTCTACTTCAGCCTTCAGCAGGCTCCTTGCCTTGCAGTGCACCTTTGGGACCTGGAGGGTATCACAGTACTGTTACTTCTGCTCCCAGGCAGGGCACCTCCCAGCAGAACTAACATTTCAGTTCCTGAACAGCTTTTGCTAATTGAGCTCTGCACATAAGTGTTTGGTTTAAAGGGATAAACTTGTGGCTTTTTACATTGTCTGCAAGTATGCAGAGCTGCTGTGCATTACCAGTGCTTCTCAAGAGACCTGTTAACTGCTTTTTAATATTTCAACCTCTGACCTGCATGTTAATGTGTTGTTATAATTGGAAAAGTCACTCTCCCTTACTCAGCAGTTTTGCTCCATGTGTGTGTTCCAAGTCTTACTTGCTGACTTTATTGACACACATAATAAGTTTATTGCTTCTCCTCTTGCTGGATACTGTTATTGCCAAGTCCCAGGCATGCAATCTTCAGTCTTGATGGGAATGCATAAGCCAGAAAAGGACAAAGTCTGACTTTTTTTATCCAGGGCTGAGGCTGCAAAGTTGTCAAGTAACAAAATGAGGGCGGAGGGGAGTGCATCCTTTCAATAGAAAAAATGTTGATCCAGCCCAGCAGTCCTGTCAATACAGGTTGGCAGAGTGCTTTTTCTCCGTCTATCTCTGGCCATCGGGACCATTTGTTCCCCATCCGCATAGTATCTGGCCATCCCTTAGTTATTTAAAACTGGATTTGATTGTCTGTTTTTTTGTACTTTCCAACAATGTCCACAAAAGCCTGAACCAGAGTTCACAGAATTATAGACTATCTCTAGTTGGAAGGGACCCATAAGGATCATTGAGTCCAACTCCCTGCTCCTCGCAGGTCTACCTAAAACTAAACCATATGACTAAGAGCATCGTTCAGATGCTCCTTGAAATCTGACAGGCTTGGTGCTGTGACCGTTTCCCTGGGGAGCCTGGTCCAGTGACCGACCACCCTCCCAGTGAAGAGTTATCCCTTGTCCTATGATTAGGCCATATTAATTTCTGCTGAAGCATGGCCAAAGGTAGCAAACTGTTTTAGAGCATTTGATTTTAACTTTAGGTTTAAAATGAGCAGTGTTGTCTTGAGTAAAATGACATTAAAAAAGGAAAGAAGAGTGGCTGTGAAAAGTTAGGATCAATGGGAATGGTGGGGATTTCCTGCCACCATACAGAGAACAGGAATTTGAAATGGATGGGTTCAGTAAGAAGACACTCATTTGATATAAAAAGTTAGCACACCCCTAGACAAACAACTTACTGTAAGACTTACTGTCTCACATGTCCTTGCATTCATTAAGATCATTTTTATTTTCTTCTTTTTATGCTCCTTTTTAGGATGACCACAGATTTACTTCAATGTCAGCTTAAGTCTTTCAGCAGAGTAGGGAAAATCAAGTTTTGGGAGCTGATAGTAAGGCTAAAACTAGGACCAGGTCAGTGTCATGACAGTCTGGTCACCCCAAGGGCAAGGAGCACTGGTATGAAAGGGGCAGAGGTGGGCAAAGTCTTGCATAGCAATGTTTGTGGCTTGTGGTACTGCTTAGGAGAAACGAGCCATAAAGTAACGACTTGTAGGGGGTTCAGCACCAGCAGAAGTTGTCGCACAACATGCCTCAGCAGCATGTCTACCTTTCCAGGACTCTACCAGAGACAAAAGTAGGGAGAAAACTGTCCCAGGCAGTTGTCTTCTCTGCCTACATCTAAAATCAGGCCCTTCCTGCTATACTGGAAATAGTTGGAATCACAACAGGAATAAATCAGCACATCCTAACTGTTCTCATTGAATACACTCATGGGCAATCGCCTCTCCATCTCGTTTTGGAGATTACATTCTGGGACTGACTCCCCACCAGCTTTCCCTGCTGTGTCCCAGGCTGTGATCTCTCTGATCACAGGGAGTGCCGGTTCATGAAACGTATCCGGCTGAGACAAATAAATCGGGGCGGGGGGGGGGGGGAGGAGTGTTTGACAGCTCACATTTTAGCTATATCAGCATCCTGGAAATGGACGGGAACGGACATTCAGGGGCAGGGGAAGGAGAGCTGGACCACGTCATCTTCAACTTACGTGAGCTCCAGCTATCACAAAACCGCAGTGTAAGAGCTGTGGCTATGGGAGAAGGCTTAGAGCAAGGCACACACCTGCATTACCATCTCCAAGTACATTATCTGGCCATGAATCTAGCCTGATGAATGTCATGCCTGAATAGCGATTATTAGGGCAAGGCACAATTTTTAAGCAATTAATTTCATACCACGCTTAGCTACAATGGTAAGAACCACAAATAACTCTCTGGGTTTCATTTCCTCCGTGTGGTCATGGATTTTCCAGACGAGCTCAGCACCTTTGTCTGCAGCCCATTCAAGCAGTCCTAAAAATCCCACAGCAGTGATTGACATTGTGAGCTCCCTCAAATTCAGCTTCCATTGGTACCAACATTGATTTGATGTGTTGTTTGTCAACAGTAAGTGAGTACTCCAGCTCGCTTTGTCCATGCAAAAACGAGCAGCATAATCCCACAATACGAACAGACAAGTACTGCAGACTGAGTCATCGTAGCACGGCTTCTGTTGTAAAAACATTGCCAACATAGCCAAATAGCTTGTGGGAGACTGCCATATTACCTTCTGACTGTACAGTTTTGACAAGGATGAAAGACAATATTCTGATGTCCTGTCGGAATGTGGATGTCTTGGTCTCAGATGTGAATGGGTGAAGTGTTAATCAGTCATTGCATTCCCTTAATGAGGAACTGCATTAACTGTGTCATTTGCTATTATTGCTTGAAGGGTTGGGGAACTGTGTTACACTCATTCAGCTCAGATCCTGTGCATAGTAAATTCTCTGTGTAAGTGCATACCTTACCATAAGGAATAAATCTGTTGGAAAAATGCTGTGGTTGATTACGAGTGGTCTTGTTAACTAGAGACATTCCCAAATGGCAACATCTGCTTCTACAAACCATGAGAAATGGAAGTACTAGCAAAAACAATAATACCAAACTCAAAGCAGCAGGTGCTGACTTTGGAACAGTTGTCTTTTCATTTTTAGAATATGTTACCACTCTGCCAATGTTCTGTAGGTATGCCAGGTGACTCAATTTTCTTTTTTTTTTTTCTTTTTTTTGTTTTGGTAAAGTGAAATAACATGATACTTCTGAATGCAGATGAATAGAACAAGAAATATCTATATATAATGTGAGGAAAATTTATTTAATAAAACTTAAAAAACAAGTTAACGGTCTGGTAGATTTTTAAACAATATATTTTTGTTATAGGAGCTATTTTTATTTTAACCATTTTAGTTAGCACAGCAAAAATAAAAAGGACAAACAAATATTTTCTTGTTATTCCGGATGTACCATTTGTCCTGCTCCAGCATAAAAAAGGATTATTTTCATCACTTAAAGATGCAAGGGTTTGGATCTCGATCCAGCTCCCAGGGTAGCAGATGGCTGTCTGTCTACTCCTAGTTCCAAACTGTTGTGCAGCAAAGAGGAACAGCACATTTCAGGCCTCTTTCTGCACCTGTGGAAAGCTGGGATTTGCTGCAAAGCCAGGTAGCACAGAAGTTAAACCATTTGGAGAGATCCTCCACCAGGATGCTGGCTCAACACGTGCCCCAACTCTGCTCTGGCACTGAGCAGAGGCTGCCACAGTCAGAGGGGGGCATTTTCACCCTGCAGGGATGGGGCTGAGGGCAGCAGGCTCTGCCTGCAAGGAGGTCTGGCTACTGTGTCCCCCCCCAAGATTGAAAGCGGTGGCTTGCTGCCAGGAGGAAAAGGCTGAGAGCTTTGGGGGCAGTAGCTCATTGCCAGGTGAAGAGCACCACTAAAATGCCCTGCTGGCTGCAGCCCACTGCCCGGTGGGGGCTGCTGTGAGGGGAGGGATGATACTGGAGAAGGGCATTTTCCCACTTCCCAGTACTGTGTTTCCAGTTAAGGGAAGTCGTCATTAAGTAGCTAGATGTTTCTTGTCTCTGGAAGTATCCTGGGGGCCCAGAAATACCGTGCCCTCTCCCTTTCTAGGGGGTGAGGATGCCCACACACACTTGGGCATGCTCACTCAGGGACCTCAGGTCCCTCTTGGGATGTTGTCATATGTTTTTGCCACCTTTTTTCCCCTACACCAGGCAGAAATCTCTGACTACCTGTAACCATTATACATTGCGCCTTTTTTTTTTTTTTTTCTTCCCAAAAACACGGTCCTGTTCTCTTCAGGAGAGGGTGCTGTGGTCCCTTGATAGCTTCACACTGACCCTGACGAAGGCATTGGATGTACTAACTGCCCAACTAACCTTGTGGGTGTCCCTACAAGTAAGGGACTGGCCCATCCTGCTGAGTCTGGGGTGCACCATAGGCAGGGGATGGGGTATGATGAAAGACACGGTTTTACAGGACAGTGGAGTTTCAGCCAGGCAGGGGTGAACCCGTGTCCTTTCAGCACAAAGACAGGCAGAAGGGTTGTTGGCTTCCCCGCTCCTTTACTTGCCACAGAGTATAACCTAAGAAGCTGGAAACTGGGTTCAAAGCCAAGCGCTGATCTTCAGGTACTGAGAGCTGGGTGCCTAGGTGCCTTGATTGGGTTTTGTTTTCTCAGCAGTTAGCTGCATCTATGAAATGATGCTCTAAACAAGGAGAATTCATGCTATCTATTTTTAGATATTTAACTTGGCATGCTCCGAACTGCTCCCAAGCTAAATAATGAAGGTGTCCTAATAGAGATGTTGTGCACTCAGAGGGAAAATTCATTAAGAAAAAAACAGTCTCTTTAAAAATACCATAACACAGTGCTGCACTGCAACGATGCAGGAAATCTGTACATTTACGGTATTACCAAACAAGCGGAAAGAGAAGCACAGAGGAGGCTAAATCCATCTATTTGTTATCTTACATATTGTTTGGAAAAAGAACAAAAATGTTGCAGTTTGGGTATGTGTAATCTCAGAAGCTCTAAGCCTCAAGCATAGACAAGAAATATATATATAAAAATTACCAATTGGGACAAATTAAGGTGTCATTTTCACTTTCTCTCGCTGGTCTGAAGATTAGCTGGCTAAGCAAAACATTTCTGTATCTCTGGGTAACAAAGCAGAATTTGGCTGTTCTTCAGGGCTGTGGGTGTTCACTGTGGGTTTTACTGACACATTCTTGTACGTTTTAGGGGGAAACTGTCTTAGTGTGGGATGGGCAGAAAGGGTTAAGAACCCACTGCTGTTGTGTGTGATAATATTTTTTTCTTTATTTCATTTTCACTGTACAGCAAAATAGTTGTTCTGCTTTAGTTTGTTAATGAACTGCGCACTGCCATCTTGTGGGATTTTTTAGCAAGCGCAATTATTCTTTAAAATACTTCAAAGGGCAGGAATAAAAGGTATCCATGAAGATTTTGCCGGCAGATTACTTGCCACCTCCATTACGATGCCTCTGTTTACATCTGTGATCTTTGGGTGTAAGAACCTAAAAATGCAATGAATAAAGCTAAATTAAAAGTATAATATAATTTTAAAAGCTGACCTGTGTAGCTTTGATTTATATTCAGATTTGAACCTTTCTTCCTACATTTTTTTTGGATGGAGATTTAACAGCATCATGTGAAATTCACAAGCTGGGGCCTCTGCATTTCTCTGCACAATTCTGAGACCGCTTTCATAGACCGTGAGCTCAAAATCTAGTAATTATTTTTAAAGTTTGTTGACTCATGGGCTTGGTGGTGGAAGGATGATTCTGTGAAGGTATCCTGGACCCAAACCTAACAGCTCTTTCTGACAGGTATTAATTGAAGGGCTGTTCTTTGAACTCTGTTTCAGGCAACAACTATGAGACAGCATCATTTGAAACACCCCAAGGTGAAACCAGGAGCCCAAGATACTTCACTCTCGAGACTGCTTAGCATGGTTCTCCAGTACAGGGAGAGATGCTAATACAGCCTCCCTTTATGAATATTATTTCAGTAAAACATAAACTTAAAAAGAGAGAAAGAAGAAAAACTGTCTGCTTTGCAGACTCATGTTGTCTAATGAATTTAGAGAAACACTTAAGGCGAATTGTCAACATAAGAGGATCAAGGCATACCTACACATCAGTGCTGTTAGAGAAGTCAAAGTACAGAGTATCAAGAAAACCAACCATATGCATGCATTAGAGTTTCTTTTCTCCAAGAGGCATTGACAACACAAGTATATCTACAGCGATGTGGGTAAAAGTATGGCAAGAAAGAGTATTGGTGAGAACCCACTTCAGCACATCATAATTAAAGAAAAGCTGGATAATTCTGTAACATATCACAGAAATGCCCTTTAAACTGAAAAAAAATACAGAACTGGGAAGTTAAACTGCCCTAAATGGCTTCGGTTTGGCATCATTAGCAATGCCGTCTTTAGCAAAGCCATCAAGGACAAATTTTTTTGGCTTTGCAGCATATTAAGGGCCACCATGAGAGTAACCCAGCTGGAATACCATGGAAGGAAGTTTAAGAGCTTCCCCAGCCCACTGCAGCCACTGCTTGAAGATGCCTGGATGAGCCCTGGGTTAGGACTGGCGATGCCACCCAGCACCTTGCAACCCCCAGCCACTCCTCTCCAGTGGCTCAAGGGACAGCTTCATCCCCAAATCACTGGAAGCCAAGTAGCTGCCATACAGCCCACATTTCCATAGCAGCGAGACATGGACTGAGAGCAATTCAAAATGGGGGGACAGAGCCATCTCTGACTGATGCTTCAGGTGATGTCTAGACCATCACAAGGCATCAAGGCCATTGGCTCAAAAACCTGCTCATTGCCCACAGCCTGGAATAGCAATGGTATTGGCCAAGACAACAACATTTCTTGCCTCTTGCCAGGAATAAAGTGTGTGTCACTTGATGACGAGGGACTTTTCCTCTGACTCAATGCCTGAGGTAAAAGCTTCAGTGATCAAAGTCCCCCACTTACAACCCCTCAATCCAAGAATGGTGCCCTCACGCCTGCCCTCTGCCATTTTTAGGGCTGTGCTTAAGCTTGTGGTGAATGCTACAGATCCCGAACCAGCTCTGTGGGCCATCTCCAAGGAGAAGACACTCAGCCTTTAGCCAAAAAGTAGGAAGATGGAGGGAGTGCCCCATGTCCACCAAGCAATCGTGCTTCCAAAGTCTCTGGAGAAAGAAAAGATACATATGGCTGCATGGTTAAGTTATATGTATATATTTCTTTATTAAAATACATATATATCGCAAGCAAATTAGCCCTGAAGAAATTGCTACAGGGCTTTGTCAGTACCACAGGGCCTATAGCATAAATGTGCAATGCCTGCGGGCTTCCACTGCAATGTGAATGTGTGCAACTGCTCGCCGTGTGGACATACACAGGACTCTCCAGTTTGGGATGTGCTCATTGAACAAGTTCTTGGAAGCAACCTAAAAAAGCACGCTGACATGACCACAGGACGGCTGCTTCTCCCTCCTTTGGCCCTCCAGTTCTTCCCACTGCCCCAGAAATCCCCCATGACCGGTGAGAACAATTTACACAATGCACATGCTAGTGTATAGGTGTCAGGACATATGGAGCAGTGTGGTATTTAGTATGGCAACAGATTGGTCACATGGCCATTAGTTAGTCTTGGTGCTCTTTAAAGCCTTAGTTCTCCATCTGTAAAATGGCCTTAATGATAATGTGGGTTTTTTTCAAAGAACGTTGAAAACCACAGCTTAGAAGTACTGCATGTAACAGCTAAAGACTATTAACAGTCTCTTCATGGCTCTGGTCAACAAAGTGGAAATAAATTGCTTAGCTAGAAAGGATTACAAATAGTTTTATTAACATTTGCAAAGCACTTTGAGGCCCTAACATGGACAGTGGAAACAAATATTGTATAAACATGCTATTATTAAATGACTGCTCTACTCTGGGAAATGGCATGGGAGTGGTTTTTCCATATTTGTTGTGACTCAGTGATTCCAGGTAAAACACATTCATTTCACAAGTTAAAAAAAGAGAGTAGTTCTAACTGTCAGCTCTGTCAACACATCTGAGGAGTCGAAAGCCAAGCCATGTTTTGCCTGGCTTGCTGATTAACACCGGCAGCGGCGATGTTACAGGCCAAATAATACTCCTTGCCATTGCTTTCCGTCCTATTCCACAGGATTTCACGTGAGGACAGGAGTACTCTGCCTGCAGATGAAGGGCTGAGACACTGTCAGTCATTGCTTATTTGACAGTGCTATTGATAAGCACTGAATGCAAGAGCCTCCAGCCCTCCTTCCCCATTCGGTGCTGTTTTAGCATAGTTTCTGCATGTTAAAACTGTTAAACATTTCTTTTGATTAATGAAGGCAGAAATGACTAAATTCACATCGAGAATAGGTAGGTTGGGTAAGAAGTGCCGTTTTCACATAGTCACTCTAAAGAATGCAAGTTAAGGTATTTAATTACACAATTATTATTTGTCAAAAAAATGAAAACTGTTCATCTTCTCCCTGCCCTAACAACCAATCAAAACATCACTTCTTTTTCAGTGTGGCTTCTAACCACCGATATTTAGCACAGATAATTAAGCCTCTTCAAATGTAAAGTAGTTAAGTTTTGTAAGGCATGATGCATGAAGCAGTTCTACCAGCTGTTTTCCCAAGTCTGAATTTCTGAGCTAAACTGATATATTGTGATCCCAATGCATGACTTCTGGTGGTTTCGTGAAAAGCATTGGGAGGGGAAAATATTGTTGTATTGTATTTCTACTGTGTTTGGATTACGGCCCATGTGGGCTCCAACACCCCCAGAAACAAGCTGAAGCTGGCCTTGTGGCCATCGACACTGCTCTGACTATGGCTTATGGAAAAGTTCCATTTAGTTTTACACTTGCAATAACATTATGCTTTGCATGTTATTTTTTGTTAGCTGAAAAGCATATGTTTTGACTTTTCCCATCAACGTAGGAGCAATGGCTTGTATTTTAAGTCATGAGACAGAAAAGGAATAACAAAGTCAAGGCTTGCTTTCCAAACTGCACCTACGCAACATTTTTATAAGCATTTTTGCTAATTTGCATAATTGTTTTTTTGCTATCTTTTAATCAATTTTGCTAATTATCATCACTCAATTTTTGTGCAAACTTAACAATTTGCGAGGTCATTTTCAAAACACAGAAGCAAATTTCCTCTACCAGGGTATTTGATGCTGCAACTTTAGCCAAAAAGTGCTGACATACATAAAATGCATCAAACATATTACCTTCTTCACTGGTCCATAGAAAATCTAATAAAACCAAGTGGCACGGAAAACTTTTTTGCAAGGTGTTCTGACACCAGAAGACCGGATTTCATCATTCATATGGATTGATTACAGCTAGTTGATTACCTATGAATTGATTACAACTAACTCATGTCAGATTTTACATTAGTGGCCAACAGCCATCACTCTAGACCTTGCCAGCTGATGCACAACAAGCAGAAATTTGCTTTGATGAGATCATCTGTGAAGTGAAAACCTACTCAAGCTAGTAAATGTATAAAGACCTGGCACTGGGCATAAATGTTATCTTGTTATTTGCTGGACTTCAGATACTGTCCATCCAATAAGTATTAAAAATATCAAAAACGTACTGTTTTTCTAATACCAACATTCCAGTTTTTGAAAAATGATCATTCTAAAATTGAATAGCTGTAAATTTTACTAGCAGACCCGTCAGCAACTCATCTCTCATTACACTGATTTCTATTATGATTATAAAAGCAAGCTCCTCCGTGATACTGAAACATAAATAAATCATGCAAAATGATAACAAAATCCACACGATTTCTAATGGACCCAATTCTGGAAGTATAAATTATTTGACAATCAAGTAAACTCTGTTGATGTGAAGGGAAGGACTTTTAAGCACGAACTGGTTAGAATGATTCAGTTTTATTTAGTTAATGAGAACCGCAATTTAAAAAAAAAATCCCCTAAACTAATGCTTATGTACTGATTCAGGTTGGGACCCTGCCTGCCTTTTTGAAACCACATTGGGTGACAGCTTTTTTCTTCTGAATGCCTCCAGAAGCATCTTCCTCTCCTTGGTGACTATAGAGGGAATTTAAAAACCATCTTAGGAAGGAATACTTCATCAAGCATGTCAAATTGAGGTGCCTGCTAAGCTGGGCAGGATAGATCCCACTGCAAATATACAAAGTGGGCATAAAAAAGCTGTTGACTCACGTATATTTACTCTCCGGGTGCTGTGCTGAGGAGTAAGTGTGCCCACCTGAAAGCTGGCCCTGGTGGCCCTCGTAGCTCGTGTGAGGTGCTTGGTATTTCTCAGGGAGCGCAGCCCCTGCCAGATGACACCCCTGAGCTGGGGGACTGGCCCATCTCAAAACCGGCAGTTTCATAACATCCACTTTCATAACGGGGATTTACGTGCGGTGAGAAGATGGTTGTATGTCAGAACAAGAACACCGTGTCGGTGAACTCTGCCTTTTTGTTGGTGAACTCTTTTTGTGGGATGGGGAATTCGCTCATGCTGGTTATTGCAGGCAGGGCAAGAATTAAATTAGCCGTGGGGACAATCCAGCTCACAGCAGGGACCACAGCTATAGCTAGCTGCCTCTGAGAGCATAGGAGCACGGGCTCGTATAATCATCCATGTCCCTTGGATTTAGCTGATGTCAGCTCACGCTCCCTAGTGGACTTGGTGCCTGACGTGCAGGCAAGTCAGTTCAGGCATCATTAATTGGCCTTCTCCTAAGTTACCACTGAAGGTATTGAAGGTATTGAAGATGCCATCACATTCGAACAGATCGGACACTGAAATATTGATACTGAAAAAGACAGAGCACTCCTTCTACCTAGCAGCAAGAAGCTTTTCTTGGAGAAACCATCCATTCACAGAACAATGTGCAGTCAAAGTTATACTCCCCAGTTAGTATTCTTGATTTTTGTTCACAGGCTGCATATAGATAACATCTCCGTCTTAGTGACACACCATACTACACGCAGAAGAGTCAGACACAGCGGTGATTATCTTGTGGACAATCCCTCGTTTCTCTTGGAAACGTTTCAGGGATGAAGTAACAGTAACCACACTGAAAAAAAGTCGAACAAACAGTACAGTATTATGGCAACTGATTACATCTTGTTCAAAAAAACATTAAGGGTTCTGCTCTGTCTTCTTCTTTCTCTCTTTTTTTAACTTGCACATCTATTTTTCCCCAATCTCTGCCCCCCCAGTCTTCCTGCTGGGATTCGTGTACAAAGCAAAATAGCTAAATTAATTGCACAGTACTGTTCCCAGAGGAGATCCAAACTATAGGATACACACTGGTTTCAAGGCTGCTAGTCAAGTAGTGCATTTGACTGTGAAATTAAATATGGCCCTGGGGATTCCTTTTGTGGTCACATAGAGGAGTAGGGTAAATTTCAATATACAATACGTAGTGTTCACAGCAGGATGATCACAAAGTTGGTAGTTTGCGCAAATTAATGGTCATCCAAGGAAAAAAAGATTGTCATAATTGTGCAATGATCACTTATCACTCTTGTAACTTCTCAGATTGTTTTCGCTTTCTAATTTTTGTTTATAGTGACAATACACAAGGGGAGGAAAACAAAGCATTTTAGGGAACACCAAAAATTAAATTGCACCAAGAATGAATCATGCTTGGAATAGCCAAGCAAATACTAAAATTAAGGCTAGCTGCCATGTACTACCACATATTATCTGGCCTCAAGTACACATTTGCTTGCAAACTCCTGGGATTTATACACATATGTATAAATAAGCATTTACCCTAAAACTACTTGGGATGGGAAAGAAGAAGCTCTATTTTAGAATACATCATGAAAGATGCAGTTCTGGAAGCTACATTTCTTTAAAGCCAGGACAGTCCTGGTTAAATTCTTCTACTGATTGCAAGGCAGTACAGATATGAAGCAAGTGTACATTTTTTTAACCAAGTAAATCAAACTGGAAAGGAAATAGAGCTAAACTGTTTTGGAAACCATAAGCTCTGGGACGACTGACTGTGAAACACCAGTGTCACAAGCTGGCACTGAATTACACCACATGTCGACTGTGCTAGCTTCAGTTTCTGGAAGGGGTGAAGGGATGGTTTTATGGCAGGAGTACTGCCTAAACTCCAGCTGATGTGTGCATACCTCATGGTATCTAAGTCTAGACTCAGAAGTAGACACAGCCTCCTACCCACACTGGCTGTAAAAAAGTCATTTCAACCACTGCCACAGGGGTGGCCAGCCACGACCAGCTTCCACCCATCTGGTAGAGCTCGGGCATCGGCAGATCAAGCCAGAGCTTGTATCCTCACTCCTATCATGAAGCGTAACGAAAGGGAAGGGGAAGGGGAAGGGGAAGGGGAAGAGGGAAAAGGAAAAAGGGAAAAGGGAAAAGGGAGAAAGAAGAGAAGAGAGAAGACGAGACAAGATGAGAAAGAAAAGAGAAAAATTAAAAATAGCTACAGTTTTAGTTAATCACTTTTGAATGTCATTTATGTTTAAATCAAATTTCACTTAGAGCAGCAGATTTTTGTATTACTAATATTTTGCTACAGGGCTGGCCACTAAACCAAGGGCTGCTTTCCAGTAGACCCCTCACTCTGCCACAAATTGCACAACAACACAAGCAAACATAAATAATGCATCTGGAAATACATGACATATTTAAAACCTGCAATCAAAGAGAGCACAACAGGGAGCCAAGAACACTGGTACAGGCTCTACGGCATTTCTATAGCATGGACCCTTTGCCCCCGAATACAATGTGCTCGGTGCATGCTGGAAAACCTCACTGGGCCGGCACTTCGTTCCTGATTGTCCTCGGCAGGGATCCAGGTTTAACCAGGCTGGCTTCAGCCAGAGGGATGACTGAGGGAATGAGGGAAGATGGATAAATTCATCCATTGGTCTGATGGCCAAAAACATCTGCTGGAGTCATGGAGTTGTTGGTTGGCTGAGTTCACATAAAGGAAGCCCCACTGGGAGTCGGTACCCAGCTCTTTCAAGTTTTGAGGGTTGTCCTTGGAGACCGCAGCGTTTTGCTACCTAGGGGCAGCAGAATGCCAAACCGACCAAGAAATCCTTCAGCCTATTAGCGCAGCATGACACAGCCGAAATGCTCTTTGTGAATATCAAATAGGTATTAAAATCTGGATTTTTTTTTTTTAAGAAATCCCTGAGGCTGCACACAGGCCAAAAGCTGAGATCACTCCACTAAATTAAAGGTTTCAAATGTGCAAAGATTTGTCGTGCATCCATCTGGGGAGATGTGAATGTGGATACCGAAGTGATGGGCAGCAGTACAAGTGCTGAAGACATAAAATATAGCAGCTTTTCTTTTTGAGTAACAGGACCCAAAAAGATTGAAAATCAAGATTAAAAAGGAGGACAGTTCCTGCGTTAGGCAATTGTAAGGAAGAGGCAGTTTCTTATCCCTGACGCTTGTTAAGTATTTGATGTGTTGATATCTGGTAACAGCCAGATTCATTCGTGTGATTCTTTGCATCAGCTTTTGGAAACAATGGGTGTTACTGAAATAACCTGCTATTCCACAAAATTCTGGATTAAATAAATCTTAGAAACACCTTAATTTTCAACTCCTAGATAAGATTAATCTTAAAAAGCAATAGGTTAAACAAGTAAACTAATAATCCAAAAGCTACAGACTGTGACCCTGTACCAAACTTTACAACTGAATTTAGTTTCTCTCTCTGATGACTAAGGAGTTGCAATAAGTGTTGTCCTTGTGGTATAAGTACAATTTCCTAGCAGTCTGCTGTATCTGAGTCATCACAAACACTAGGCAACAGAGGAATGAAAACTCTCTCCCTTCATTTTGTGCTTCTCATATTTAAGCAGGAGGCACAGAAGGTTTTAGAGAGCTTTCCCTGGTTCAAAGGCCATTGAAATCAGTGGGAGTCTTTCTGCTGACTGACTTAGTTTTGGACCGGACCCACCACTCTTTAGTACATTAAACAGTGAAGTTTAAAAGTTGCCTCCTTCCATTACTAGTCTCAAAGCATAGAGATGTTTTCTTACAGTTATCATTATAATTGGAGGTTGGGAATCCCATTAACTTGGTCACTATGGGAAATACATATGTAGATAGGAGGTTAGAGCCTGATCCTCTAAAATATTGTCACATGTTCAACTGAAAGCTGTATCTTTGGCACACGTACAAATGTTGCGGTCTTTAAACAAAGGCAGGAGTTAATGTACATTTTAGGTGTGCATCCTAGAACCTCCTAGAACCTATCAAAGAGTGACACCGCGCTATACCATGTCTAACTGACTGAGTTATATCCTCTGCTAGGTGGTTTATTAGTTATGGATCACAAGTCACAGAAATGTCAAAACTATTGGAATTTTTCTGGGCTTTGCGTTTGACTAGCTGTGAAGCATTTGGAAATCTTCAACACATCTTGTCGTTCCAACCTGAGTCCCTAAATGAAGAGACTGAAGTGCAGGAGCTCGGAGTTACGGACTATCATCAAACACA
This sequence comes from Aptenodytes patagonicus, assembly GCF_965638725.1. Lineage (NCBI taxonomy): Eukaryota > Metazoa > Chordata > Aves > Sphenisciformes > Spheniscidae > Aptenodytes > Aptenodytes patagonicus. The sequence continues at coordinate 193,429,414 of NC_134949.1, read as the reverse complement.
CACCGTCTCTCCGTGCCTGAGTTTTCACTTCTGTAGACGTGGAACCGCTTCTTCATACCACAGAAATAAAAGTTTCGTGAAACTTTCTGTGAGATTTTTCAGACGTTCTTACAGAAAACCTTTTATGATTAAAAGATGTGACTTTTTTCATATCTTAGATTAAAGATTAGAACTGATTAGAAGATTACTTTTGTTCACAGACATGTATTCTCATCAAAACTTTGCTCTCATGCTATGACATAGGGAGTTATACTGACTCGCCCAGAGTTTTAGAAGAAGAGTTATGAATTCTTATTACACATTTATTTAATGGGGGGGGGGGGGAGAAGATAGGAGATATGATCTGTCTTTTGTAAATTTACTATTTGGTTAACAAATATATGGAGAAACAATCCTATTTTAGTAAGCTCCTGGCTAAATATTTAAACAGAGAGATATTAATTCAACAGCAATTTTTAAGTTACTATCCATCTTATTTCTGTAAAATGTCTCATGAGAATTATAGTGTTGAATCCTGAAATATTTATTGAAGCTACACTATGTTTTGCCTGGGTAACAACTCAGTAATGACTTCAGCGTATAATTCATATTATTTAAGTCATATGCAACATCCATATTTTAAGCAGTAAGTCAGCTCCTTCAAATTGTGTCAACACTGTGTTGTATAACCTTGTGGCAGGAATAGAAGCAGCTTTTGTTTGAAGCTACTATTTAAATTTTCACCAGAGAAAGAGAAAGTAGTAATTTATCCATGGAAATAAGATGTTTCTGAATATTACAAAATAACCATTATTTATGGTTAACTGCATCCAGAACCTTTTCTAAACTTGATGTGAACTTGTACAGTTCTTCCAAAGAATGTTTTTAGTCAATCTTGTATGGCATCCGTAGCCATAATCTGGGGAAAGTAGAGTAACTGGATACCACTATTTAGTACCAGTAGGATGTACTCTGTCTCTTCCTATTTATCAATTATGCTTATAACACCTAAGTGACCAATGAGTACGATGAAGACACTGATTGCGTATTTGAGAAATGAGCCTTTTAAACTGTAACGCTGAACTACTGAGCTTACAGGCAGCCAGATAAAGAATCGAATTAAGATTAAAGAGCTTTATTATATTTCAATGTACACTGTGATGTGGAAAACTGCGCAAGTCAAAAACATGAAGTAGTTACTATCAACATTGCTTTTTCACACATTGAAAGAAAATAGACTGCATCTTTGTTCTGTCAAAAACAAAGTAAAAATCTTATTTAGTTCAGGATGAGAATTTGAACACAGATGAACTGATTCTTAGGTCTATGAAGACCTATGGAGGCACTACTCATGACATTCCCCTCTGTTAACGGGAATAGACACTTTATTTTGACTGTGTGCATGTGTGTCATTTTCCTGAGCCTAGATTAAAAAAATAAATAAATCCAGATGCTCTTGAGAGTTAAGTGAAAGATACAAGGAAAGATTATGTTCCTGAAAAAAAAAAAAAGGGGGGGGGGGGGTTACATCAGGCTTTCATTTTTAACACGACCATGATTTCATCACTCTGTGGTTGGCTAGACAGATCGCTAACATTTTTTGGTAATTAACACTGTTTTTGTCACTTTGTGAAATTGTTTGCAAATCTATATTTACATAATTGCTTCTCCAAACTGCAACAGAATCTGGCACAGGCATGCGTCATGGAACAAGCTGTTTTTAGACCCGCTCGTTGTCTAACCTCTCTGATTGTAGAGACATACGAGGTTTTACCTTCATCATCTTAATTAGCTGGCCCATGTTGCGCTGGGTTTTTTTACAAGCTTGAAAACAATTAGCTTCTGTTTCCTGGTAACCAATCTTTAACTTTCGAACTGACACACACATTGCAAAAGAGATTTCATTCTGAGCTTCAAAATAACATTCATCTGGCTATCTCACTGTTTTCTACACTTGCTCATAATAGTAAACCTATACCTATGTAATGTCAATGGACCAAGCCAATACCTCTGATACTGGCCCTACTGCAATCTGCCTGCGTGGCACTAAATCAAGGATCAAGGTATTATTTGGGTGCTCAGCTTTACTCTTACTTGAACAATGACTGCATTTTTATTCAAAGAGATACACTCGGCAGTGAGGCACCACGTATTTATGGCATTGAGCTTCAGCCTTCTCATGGCCTGGAGACAAGTGCTCTGAAGCCCTGGACCCCACGGTGAGACCGCCAACACGGAAAATACAGCCTTTGAAATATCAGAGTTATCTTGTCTAGAAAATTTCCTGTAGAGACTCCTATTATGAATGTGAGCTTTTCATGTTTCCATTTTAAAATCTATTGTGAATGTTGAAATCATGTTCTTCTTTCAGCCCTAATGCTGTCTTTAAAGCAGCTATAGAAAGGAAATTTGAGTCTGTGCCTACTGCTTTCTGTGTGAACAGAATATTAAACTGTGAGAGAATAGGGACATCAGAAAAAAAAGTCATTGTAAGAAGGAAAAAATAAACATGCTTTCAGTCTTTCTATTGGTAACAGTCATAGGGCACCAAACTTAACCCACCCTCGTGAGTTGTCATTGATGGGCCTGTCATGTTTCTAATCATATCTCGGTCTCTCACAAAGCCCTGGCAGTCTTTCCAGCACCACTAACAGGAGATACCTTAAGCCCCATAGCAGATTATTAAATTTTGGTTGCTGCTTCTTTTTACAGCAGCTTGCCATAGATGTACCTTTACATAGGATGGTTTTTAAAGCATGGAAAGAAAAGCTCCAACTTTTCAGAGCAAAGCAAGACGTTTACAGGTGTTCCTGTGCCATAAGAGCTCATCATCCCTTCCCCACCACCCTTACATGTCTTTTTCCGGCACTCCTAATCATGTCATGATTATCAGACCCTGCTTGCTCTGCTCCTCCCACCATGTGGAAAATCAAAAATGATGGGACTGGGGCGTATGGCAGAGCAGGAGGCATATGAGTAGTTGTCACATTGCCATTAAACATTTTCTCCATCCCCAGCTGCAGGGGCCCCAGATGAAAGGCTGTTGAGGGGGAAAATTCCACATCTGTTTATTTGTTCAATGTGTTCACTTATGTCAGATGTTCAGAGAGCTTTCTCAAACCACTTAAGCAATGGTCAGCCTGCTTCCCGAAACTAGTCCCATGGCTGGTACTCATGCAGACTTGTATCAGAAAATTGTTTTAAAACAACAAACTGAGTAAATAATTATGGTTCAGTATATACTACAGAGCAACTTCCCTTTGAAGCCTTCTCATTCCTCCACGGTCTTTTTCTCTCTGGATTTATCTGGGAGCGAAAGGCGTGGGGAGGTAGTAAGGCCAAGGAAAGGGTCTTCTATTTTGAGGTGCATGAGTCAGCTATTCACGGAGCCTCTAATAAATGTGCATCAGGTAAAAAAAAGTTTTAGCTTCCTCTTTGTAGTTGGTCACACTAAATTCCTGACTGTACTGACAGATACATAGCCACTTCACATGGAAAATGGGAGATTAAAAAAAAAGAAGCCAACATAAGACTAAAAAGAAGAAACACAATTAGAAGGCATCCGTAAATGCGAATTATCACTAAAGGCTCAAGTCTGTTGCCCACGCATAGATATTTAGAGGCATTTGTAGTTCCCTGCAGTGTCCTGCCTGGACTCCATCTCCTGGCCCACAGCTCCCCCGTAGGCTTTGTGTCCTACCCCTCAGCCCCCCTTGGATGTCTCAGACACCACAGGGCATCTATGTTTAGGCAGCCAAATCCCTAAGCCACAAGCGTTTGATATTCAGGTCAGACTGTAGACACCTAAATATACTTTCTAAATGTGAGTGTCTTCATGTGATCCATGTGTCTGAGCTCCCATTATAGCTGGTGGAGACTAGTCAATATGGGCAGAGGAGTCTGGAGAGCTATTCTGCTCTCCCTAAAACAGACACCTGCGTCTGGCCAGCTGAGGAGCCCTCCTGACTGCGCGGATGGGGCTGACTAGCTCGCTTTTACCCTAACAGCAGCTTGGCTCATGGCTGGCAGGTCAATGCTTAGACCCTGGATGTAAGCGTCTACAGCCAAGAACAGAATCCCACCCTGAAAACCCAATCAGTTGTTGCAAGTAGCTGTTGATGAGAAGGAAGGTTTCAGGCTGAAACTTTATTCCACATAGTCTCAGACTTTTCTGAAGTTCACTGACATTGGATTTGATGAGTTGGGCCGTTCAAGAGGGCTCTGCAACTATTGCCTGACAGCTGTATACTTGGGTGGCTTTGCAATATGCCGTAGAAATAGAGGCGAAAGGGCCATGGTGGCATGAAGTACCCATAAATACCTCCTCTACTGAAAGACCTTCAAGTCAAACATCACAAGGCCAACAGAGAGGAATTGCCCTGTACAGCAGGGTGGTACAACAGCTCTGGGGATCTTTGCTTCAGCTGCCATTAACAGAGGATTACAGACCTGGCACTGGATATTAAACGTATTCTTTTAATCTGCATAGAGAAAAAACCTGCTCAGACATGGTTTCCACTCAATGAATCCATTTTCCAGGGTTCCTCAAAGGCATTGCTGCTTTTTTGGAACTCCAGCAATCTAGTGCAATGCTTCATTTCTGCAGGGTTCCTGTGAAAAGCTGTATTAGCTCTATTAACACCACCACTAAAATCCTTGGGGGAGATTTAACGAGTTACGAAAGCAAACTGTTACTGCATGTTTGCATATAGCACCCCTTCCATAGGACCAGATAAGCTTTCTCTTCACGAACCTCCTTCTGCTCTATGCCTAAAAGGCTATTTTTTTTTTTTTTTTAATCTGAGATACATTAAAAAAACAGAAGTTGAAGTACTAGTCTGTAACCCAAAGTGGAAAATGTTTACCACTAACTGAAAGTAAATTCAACCATCTTCCATGCTCCCACTTGCAGGACAAGTTCTCCAAGGAGCAGCAAGTGGCATTGGCAGCATCCAAACAGGACAAAAATGGGGGAAGAAAAAGAAAACATTCCTTACTGTCCCTCCGCTGCCATACGGTGTGAAGGCTTGCAGTATTGAGTGTTAAAAGATGGTCAGAGCCTACCATTAAATGTGCAAAGAGAATAAACATGTTAAGTAGCTTGGGAGAATGGTTTTTTCCTTGTTTTACTTACCAGTTTATATGGTTTATATGTCAGTGTAGCTACTTGGAACTAGTGTGAATACTAACATTCAACACCTGCATATGGACAATAAAATAAATCAAACAATTGAGAAAAGCTTCTGAAAATCCTCTGAAATTCCATTACTCCACCAGTCCAAGCAAAAAACATGTCAATACCCAGGAAACAAAAAAAAGGGGGGTTGCATTTTCTCCTTCTATACATATTTTAGAGATTTCTTAGGTACCCGTTCTTGTGGGTTTTGCCTTTCTTTACTGTGACAGACTTTTGCCTTGTGAATCCCTTCCTCTCTTCTGGTAAATTTAATACACTTTTCACCTAATTTGACAATATTCCCAGCACCTATTTACTTAATCCGTTTTTATTTTCATTTATTTTTTTATTAATGTAACTGTAAATGGAAAGTTTGCAAATTTTGTTTTATAATGGGGAAAGGAAATTTTTGGGCGTTTCTACTGCATTTGGAAATACCTTAAACTTCACATTTGAAAATACAACACCCACAGGAGAACATAGCTAAAAATGAAAGCTTTAAGAAGGCAATAGAAAATAGCATGCAGACTGGACTAGGGCTACTATGGCAGCCTGGTAGCCTCTAAATCTGTTTACAAACAGCTGTTGTGATTAACATTTCTACTATGAAACCTCTTCTCTAATGTACTCAAAAAATGTGACTACAAATAAGGGGACAAATGCCCCCAAAATCAAATTCAGAACATGATTCAACCAAATTTTTGGGAACACGTGTTTGATGTGGATTCAACTTTCTTCAAAACTATGTCCACATACAGAGTCCCACAGCCACTGGATGGGTTGTTTTGGCTTTTATTTCCTATAATAAGTGATCTTGACTATTAGATTATTTTAACTCTGGATTATTTTAAGGATTATTTTCAACTATTCCTGTATTAAGATGACCTTTTTGCCATGAGCAGGGTATTGCCAATGGAGGTGACTCGGGCACAGGAGGACAGCTAGCCTGGACAATGTCAGTGCAGTGCTGGAGTGCCTTAGTACTGGGTAGCACGCGGGTACAGTGGAGGGTAAGTCGCTGCAGAAAGGCTGTAGGAAATCTTTTTCTATACCCTAGTTTCAAGTAGCACATGTAAAAGCATCAAACTTTAGGAGTACCTGTACTATGACAGCGCTTTGACTTACAGTTTGTCAGGCTGGAGTCACAGACAGGACACCAACTTCTACCACCGTTCACTGAGGGAGTGCAAAACTAAGTTCTGAATTAAATTTTAGTAACAAATCCCATTTTTTATCTCCTCAGGCTGAATTGTCCAAAGTACAATTCTTGGTCTTGTTCAGAGTCCAGGGGAGCGGCTCATACGCTTTAAGCCAATTCGTATCCTGTGTTTGGTCGGTGCTGAAGCACCCAGCAATTTTCAGAATGAAGCCCCCCCTGAAAAAAACGTATATGATAGTACATGACATTGAATACCTGGGTAATTAATAGTTATTTTGATACTACATTTCTTTTAGTGTAAGGTTTCCAGAACTGCCTGTTTCAGTATTTGTTCTGAATACGGCATGCAGCGTTCAGCCAGGCAGACACTGACGCATTAGTATTAAACTGAAGAGGTGAATGTCCACTCCACATATTTCGTTTCTTCTGTTTCACCTCTCTGCACATGCTTCCTGAATGTACACTGTGGATTTCTGACATGTCTTTCCAAAATCCCAAAAGACAGCTAGATGTGGCTATGCCATGGGATACTGGCTTCTTTCCTATCAACAGAGAGGCCTCTAATTCTTCCTAGGAAATACTGAGAATTATCTCAATTAAATAATTTTTTTAGTCATGCTTAGTGCTGCCAGAGGAACCAGTGGGTCAGCAGGAGAGGCTTTCTAAGGAAACAGGATTTGAGTAGTCTCAGCAAAGTTTTACACATTGTTTAAAAATATGTCTTTTTACATTAAAAAAAAAATAAAATCATTCAAAGCACCTCCGCTAATAGTTTGCTGCCTGGTTTGAGGCAGTTTAACCTTAAGGTGTGGCAAGCTCTGGAAACTTACTGTGACTCACTGAGTAATAACCAGCTACAACATAAAACATCAGCCTACACACAATTTTCCAACCTCATTCTGTAAATCTTTCACTTGAAAAGAAAAATAAAACAATTATCATCTCATTTAGTCTGTTTTTAATCTTTACGACAAAAAGTAATACACTTAAGGAATATTATTCTTTCTTAAAAACATATTAAGATATTAAACAAAATCACAAACACATCCTTGAAAAGCTTATTTGAAAATCTATAATCCATTTCTTCATCTAAAATTTATTTTAAAATGAAGTATAACATCTATGATAGAATATGCAAGTATCTACAGCACGGAAAAAGAAACTTCCAATATCTATGGCATTGTTATTATTGGCAAAAAAGCAAGAATGGGACACACAGATTTCTAAAATAAAAAAAAAAACATGAAAAATATATATTTTCTTTATCCTTCTGGACAGGATAAGGATTATATTAATGCCCCACCATCACCTCATGTGAATAATCCTTGTTCACAGAAATATTCTAAATGACTCCAGACACAGGACCAAATGCAGAATGCCGTGATTCCTCGATGGCCTCACCTTGCTAAGTTTCCTTTTCCCAAGAGGAAACCAAAATATCTGGGGAGTGAGAATGTGGAAGAGACACAGGAAAGGCAGTATCTCACCCCAAAATGGAGACAGGGTGTGGCTAGATGCACACCTGGATCTGGGAACTGCAAAGTGCTCCTAAAGTCTCTGTTCAGGACTTAGTGTCTACATACATAGACACATAAATCCATACATCTCTGAGTGAGTATGGATCCTAAGGCCACCCACAGCTCCAAGTATTTTCCGTTTACCAGAATGCAATCAGGTAGCTATGACCTTCAGGATACGACCTTCTCTCCTGCACCTGCTCCAAATGCCTTCACCAAGGAAGATAAGGTTGTTCAAAGGTAAGGGAAGATGGGTCTGGTGGGGAACACCTCCATAGCTGATGGCACGCGTACTGCAAAAGGACTAGAGAAATGATGAATGGATGTTTTCAAAACAAGAAGCATTTTGGCAGCACTGAAGCGACTCATCCTGCTGAGAACTAAACTCTTGGGAACCACTGTGAAGCTTCAATTTTGCTTTTCTCTATGACCTTGGCTACCACAAGATATGCTTATTTTGAAAGTCTTTGGGTTATAATCCACTGTAGTATTCTGTATCCCCTTTCCAGATGCCAGAATGAATGCAGCCATTTCCAATTATCACCATTTTATCTCTCCTCTTCTGTCATCCTATTCCAGGATTTAGACGAACAGGTCTGGGGAGGTGATTTCCTCTCAGGTAGGAGTCTCCCCTCTCTCAGCTTGGCTTTCTTGACTGACAAGCCTTTGATTCCTGTCTTGGATAGCTTCTTTTGCCAGATTACACCAAATGGAAGAGATTAATCAGTGGCAGAAAAAAAAAATGCAGAGCTCTCCACAAAATTTAAGTTCTTTTAAAAAATAAGAGATTTTCGAGTCCAACATCAACTGCCTAATTTTGGTAGGAAGCATGAGGTTACTCCAAAGAGGAGAGGCAGCGAACCATGTATTTGTGGCGTTCAGATTGGTGATATAACCATGTAACTCCAAAACAGGAATAATCCACGCTGCCAAAAGCTACAGAATTATGTGTGATCCCGACGATGGACAGAGGTGCGCGGGCACAGCAGGCTGATCGTTTCTAGTGATTGCTCCATTATATGCCAAGTGTATAGGTAAGGTACTACTGGAGCCCAGCGCTTTGTAGAAAGAAGTATAAAGACAAAGTTTGCCAATGTACAGAAGGGTAAGTATTGAATACACTAAATTGTCTTACTGATCCTTTTAGAGTCAATGTTTTTTCAAAAATCACCAGGGCTTTTCCAGCTGTGTGTTAAAATCCCAAGTGAAATTGCATGACTAATTTAACAAAATTGCCTTTGCATGTGTGAACCAGGTGACTGCATTTGCAGAACCCCTAAACTAGCTGAGAGGCCACAAAGGCAGTCAGCCTATGCCTGTAATTACTTTAACAACACAGACACAGTCTGTGCAAGCTGTATTTTGTCCTTTGGTATTTACTATGTGAATGTTAAATGATAAAAGAAATGAAAAAAAAGCAGAAAACAGAGTAGTTTTCCAAGCCTGTGGAATGATTCACATAAGGCTTTGGGGGATTTGGCCCCAAATACAGGAAACAATGTTCTGTTTTGTTTTTAATTTAAAAAAAAAAAAAAAGCAATTCTAAATTTGTAGATGGCACGGGGTTTTTCACTCTGCAGCGTCTCACACAAATTTTGCTTGTGGCCATCTTGAACGCCTACAGCTCCAGAGACACTGTAATTACCCCAACCCATGTGATGCAGCATGTGCTTTCCTCTGCCAAATGATAGATGTCTTTTCCATACAGCAGTTTCCTAGCAGTATACTCCACATGCAATAAAGCTCATTCTGGATGCAATAGGAATATGATTGGCCAATGCAATAGGAAAGCAATTAATCTGGGTAATTTGCATGCTTTGAATTTCCTAGACGTATTTAATATGAAGCTTACACAAACACAGTAAGGAGTAAAGCTAAGCCGTTCCTGCACATGCATATAAAATTACTCATTTATGTTTGCTAGATGCAAGAACGCCACATAAACCACACGTTCAGTTAGAATAGTATTAAAGTAAAGGTATTAATGCATTAAAAAGGAATTAAAAAACAGCCACCCAAGGCTATAGGTAAATGGTTAAGAGAATCAAATCTGTAATCGAAACGAAAATTGCTTTGACGAAACATGATAAGCTCCAAGGATTTAAGGGCAATGATCATAAGGAAGGAAAACAAGCGCCCAACAGTCCCCCTTTCCAGAGCCAAAGAAAATACAGACAAAAGCAACAAACTACAGCTACAAGAAATCAAGAAATGTAAAGAAACCCATACAAGTATTTACTGCTGGGCTTGAAAGAACACCACTGGACATGACTATCAAACACGGAAAAGTCTGCCCCAAAAATCCCGTGAGTCTGAATTCTCTAACTCAGCAAGCAAGATTTCCGGTCCAAAATTGTAAATATTTTTGAGTGTAGTTAAAATACAAATGATAGTATGTTTATTTTTATAAATGTCATGTCACTATGGCTTTCAAAATTAATAAGTGCATGGCTAAAAAAAAATGCCCATCATGCTTAGAGTGGGCAGCATGGAATAGGTCTGTTGGTATATAATATCTGGAATTAGACATGCAGTCTAAATGGGGCTGTGTTGCCTGCATGGATGAATTCCATTCAAGCACTTCTGACTATCCTCTGTCCAAATTTTAGCTTAATGAAAAATTAAGAAGACCTGAACAAGGCAGTGAGTAATTTTATAGGTACATGTTTGCATTACTAGCAATGGACAACAGGAGTGAAGTTTTATCATGGATGTTAAATACCTCCATGCAATTCCAGTCCCTGAGCAGTGAGGTTATTTTTTGCAAATTGTTTGAAATTTCTGAGCCTCAAGCTGTAAAACATCAAGTGAAACCGAACAGTTATAGTAGCAAAAAAAAAAGTGACTGAGAAGCACTTGCAAAAATGCTAAAAATAATTATATCCCATTCATAAGTGCACAGACAAATATGTGAGAGCACAGAATCCTGCCCAGGTCAGGCACATTTATACCTCTGCTTATATCTGAGAATCTGATTTTTTCAAATATGCAATTGCAGCGTCAAACCTCTTCATCAGTTTAAGCTCCAGTTGAAAAAGTAGTTACCTCTGGGAAAAGTGACAAAGAACTGACAGAAACTCTGATCATTTTTTTCACCACTTTCAAAACATTATCTTGTATTTTTTTTCTTTTTAAAAATGGCATCTTTCTTTCAAATCTACAGAGAAATGTGTGGGGTTTTTAAGGGACTGAAAAGGCTGTGCAGTGTGTGAAACATTAACATTGTAGTGTATGAAAAATTTAAATTGATGCCTAATTATTAATTTATTCAAATGTTTGCATTTTAACCAGTAAGCAAAAAGAAAGAAAAAAACCCCAGCCATTCTTTGCCCAAGCTTCCTTCAGATGCACATTCATCAGCTTGTTTTGAAAAGCTGTCCATAAATTCGGTCCAAGTGGCATTGTGGCTCCAGGGTTCCTAGAAGTAAGAGATAACAAAACACTCCTAGATCACCCAGTTCATCTCACTGCTAATGTCAGACAAAATAACAACAAAATAACAGCTCTTACTGCCAGGAAGTTTCTCTTACCAGCTACCAATGGCATTTTCTTTCACTGTTTCACTCCCTTGTGTATGCCTTGTGCACGAGCCTGAGTTATTTTCTCCTTTTCTGATATTCCACCCACCCAGCGACACGCGGCTGTAGTGTAAAGCTACCCTCCACAGGGCACCTATTTGGTGAAATAACGCTACTGTTAACCTCAGGCATTCAAGAATCATGAGGCAGGACCCCAGAATAATGATAGCCTTAAAAAAAATCAAATTTTTAAAAAGTTATGCATTTGAGTTCTCCTTATTCAACCCTTCAGGCTTTTGGGGTTCACAGTTTAAAACGTTTTTTTATGCAGCTGTAAGGGCTTGGACTTTTTAATGAGTTTTGGTTTTTATATAAATTAAAGCTTTGATTTTATGCATTTACTCAATTGAAGGATTAGAGTTATAAAGGTAAAAAGACATGCATTTTTAAGATTTGCAAAATATTTGCAAGTTTTGGCAGTATCTTACCCCTTTCCTGCATTTTCCCCAATATTTCTGGATTTATCAAGAAATAGTGCCCTGCCCTTCTGGCAGATAAAAGGACTGAGTTTATGATTGCTGCCATCAACTTGTCGCCTTACCCTGCATTTCCAAGACTCATATTTACTGCAGAAACGATTTCCCAGGAGTTTTCTGCATCCGGGGAGGGAGACGGGAGGCTGCTGCCGACCTGTTGTGGGAGGCACAGTCTAGTGCCTTCTCCGTGCAGTTCTGATTTTACTAAAACAGAGGAGTCACTTGAGCCTGCATCCGCCTCATCCCGAGCTGTCTATCAGCTGCCGGTCTCTAGACCATAACCCACCACCTCTCATTTTTATTGAAGACTTTTATTTTCCTGGGAGCACAGAATGGAAACAACAATCGAAACCTCAGAAGTTGCCACACAGCAAATTTTTCTGGCAGCTCTGTTCACATGGGAATTTTCAAAGAGCCTTTAATAGTCTCGAATCCAAAAATATTCCCATGAATTTTTGACTTTCATCCGCAATGGTCAACCATTTCCATGAATTGCAGTGTAGGGGTAAGTCTGTCCAGAGAAAGATCACTGCCTGCTTTCCCAAACCTTTGAAGGAATAACTGAAAGAGCCGCCTCTGAGGAGGGCTGCCGTCTCTGCTCGTTTCCAACGAGAAGAAATCCCATCCCGCTGTCTTGGTTAGGATGACTCTTCCCCCTTTTCTATGTGCGTTCCCGACAAGGAGGAAAAAGTCAGCAGAAAACCACGGTTGGATGCTAGCTCGATCCAGAAGTGTCGTCTGGGTGGCAGGAAAGAAGAACCGAGAGGGGACAGGGAAATAGCTGGGCAAGAGAGAGCAGGTTTTAGGGACGCGGAGATGTGTGAAGCAAGAAAACAGATTGCACAGGGGAAAGCGGCTGGAGCTCCGACAAGAAGCGAGTGGAAGGATTTCGTAGGGGCAGGACCAAGTAGCCACAGCAGCTTAACAGTGACAGCGAAGCGAAAGAGCAATGCAGGAAGAAATGACAGATTTACAGTCTTAATTACTAGCCGTGAATAAGATCTTCTTTCCTAGAGAGCTGGTGAGATGGCTGGACCTGCGTGGATGTGTTTTCCAAGCAATCCCTAGGCAGGCAGAACAACAACAGCATGCATTTGTTCATTTACTGCTAATATCTGGATTTTAAGACTAGTTCATACACTCTGAATATCTGAAGGAGGTAATGGTGTAATAACAAGGCTGAGGATGCCTAAATGGCAATTTCAGTTTGTTTAAAATACCTGCGTGCCAGCTGCTGTTCAGACGAGCGCTCAAGTGTTCCAGCTGGAAACATTTCTGAACCAAGCAAGACAGAGGTGCTTGGGAAAAAAGTCATTTCCCTTAGTGGGGAAAAAAATGTGTTTCCAACTTCTAGAACCATGAGCTGGTACTTTGGGCGGGACACTATGGGATCCTGGGGTCCAGAAAAGATCTGTTAAAAAGACAAGTTGGGGATATCTGATACAATGAAGTGGCAAGGGTCATATTTTGCTGAATAAAAAACCTTCCTTCGTAACCAAAAATTGAGTTTTGATAAAGTATCGATGTGTACAAGAAAAATCTACTGTGTTCCACCTGGGAATTTCTTTAAGTCAAGAGAATGACCACTGAGGCTCATGTAAGGACTTTTTACTATTCTCCACCTTCTGTTACGATTAACATCAAGTTAGGAAATTGCACTTACTTGCATCAGAAAACCTCATTCACATACCAAAATGTCAGAGCACATCAGAAAACCCTGAATTGCGCAAAGCCACAAGTGGCCTGCTGTGTATTATATTTTTACTACGATGAATTAATACGTAGTGGTTTTCTCTATTTGTTTCCTGTTCAGTATTGTCTTTAAAAAAATACTCACTTGTTTGCTTATATTACTGGAAGGAATGTTCTTTATTCCACCCTCGACAGAATTTGAAGGGCAATAATAGCATAGAGCACGAAGTCAAGCAGCAATATACTTCTCAAGCAGCTCTTCTTCTTTCATTTGGCTGCACTTAAAGTAGGGAGGTCCTCAGTGTGAGCTAAAGAGTTGGAATTTGCCCCACCATTTCTACGGTATCAAATAACAGCCCTTTGCGGCATTTGAAACCTTCCGAGGATCCAGTTTAACCTAAGTTAGTACAGGGAGGTGACTGGAAATACTCTCAGCAAAGGTGGCTAGCTGTGGTTAACTGCTGGTGTGCTCGAAGCTTTTAGAAACAATGAAATGTGACTCAGCAGTAGGTGGTGTGGGACTTCTCATCTCTTAGTATAGAAGCATTTGTTTTCATATTGCAATTTGATTTATGCTCCCGTATTTCTAACATTAGGAATTACCTAAGCAATGCAAGGGCGTTCAAGGGAAGATGCCATCCATAGTAGTGTGTCTTGTATTAGAATGCAGTTACAGTAAGATGGGATGGCAAACTTTCCTGAGAGGAGGATTTCTGCTCCTAAATGTCTGTAAAGATGACTTTGTGTGAGCACACGCTCGCCCTTCTCCGTATCACATATAAAACTGCTTGTGAATGAGTGCCTATGACATTGAGTCAGAAGGACGCTTTTAACAAGGGACAATGTGCAATTGCTGGTTTTATAGCATCATTTGTCAAAGCTGAAGCACAATTTAAGCGCAATGACTTCACATTGATTTGGGAATTCTGATTCCCTTGAAATTTTTTTTTTGCAGAATTGTAAAAAAAAAAGAGACGTGAGGAGGAAAAGAAGCAAAAGCATCCCCCTGTTATGCTACTGTAAGCAGTGCATTTTCATCTTCACGTGCCAAAAAAAATACTCTTAGCACCTTTAGGTAGCCTGAGCTCATCTCCCAGCAACCAAGCTCAAATTTATCAGCAAAGCCTATGGGCTGTCTGGTCATGGGGCTTAGATTTCTGAGAAATGTGGAAGAATTGTGACGGGTCCTAGTTGGATGACAGATATCCTGCCTCAGTGTCATAAGTGTAGGTTTGGACTTGTGAAAGCAGCGTTGAGTCCCACAGGTCTTGACTTATGCTTATGGAAACCCCACCCAAAGAGGCCACCCCAATCCTAAATTAATTTCAATAAATTGTTGGCCCTTTAAGTCCTAGAAGTGCAAGGGTCACTTCAAGCCAGTCCTACCTATATGCAGAAAACCGAAGTGCATCAGGCAAAGTTTTAAAAAGGTGGTGGAGCTTTCTGGCAGCCACAGCCAATCACTCAGACACACCTATGTTCTTCAACCATACGTCTGCTCTGGTACCACCAGACCACTCAGCTGTTGGCAAGCGGATAAGCAGCTGGCAAACTGTTTCACACATGCGGTCAGCATTCATAATACTACTTTTCTTGCTATTATTTCTATTACGTCTAATCCACTACTAACTATTTGGTTCATCTACTTATTGCATCTTACTTTTAGCAAAGTTTATAGGCTGAGGGCTGCTTTTGCTTCTCACGTGTACGATACACACAGCAAAATGAGGTCCTGTTTTGATAGCAGCTACTGAATGTTACAAATAATAGCAAAAATATAACTGCTGCTACTATTTGACATGACCTATTTCCAGATAGGAAATGGTCTATCATAGCATAATTGAGAAGATAACCCATTATTAACTCCTGTCTCCAAAACTTCCAAGAAGACTGATTATATGGTTCACCCTGAAACACTGCAATTTCACTAACATATTTGTTGGAGGCAATTATAATCTATACAGTACTTCATAGATCTTGGAATACAATAGCTTTAAATGGAGTAAATGGCTTGCGTGCCCTGATCTCAAATGAAATGTGACACTATTATATCTTCAGAGGTTTCCAACAAATCTCTTTCTCCTGGGTAAACAAAGAAAATCATGACGAGGAGAGAAAAAGAAAATATTTTGAAAACTTGTAAGCCCAGTTGCTCTCTGCCAACAGCTATGCAGACACTGGGGCTGACTTGTTGCCAGAGTCAGCACACTAGCTAAAAGTCTCACGTTCTGCAGACAGCAGCTTAACGATAAAAAAGGAAAAATGTTTCCCTTCTTGCTGCTTTCGGCAGATGACCCCAGCCTACAAGGGAGCCAACCCAAGTGTTTGCAACAGCAATTTGTCAAGTTTTCGGTCATTAAAAACTTTGCCAGAGCTTTACTCCATGACCTGACCGACTGGCTGACTGAATGCCTCTTCCCGGACTGAGGAGGGTGACCCGGAGAGGTGATACTATCTGTTAGCCTTATGTCTTAAAAGGGCAAAATGAGGGTTTTTCACCTCTCAGCCAGACAAGGCTACGATGCAGAACTGCTGACCTGCTCACAGGCACCAGGGGCCACCTGGGGCAGGGCAGGAGGTGCTGTTCCACCAGCACAGCAAGCAGTTCATCCCTTGGACACATGCAGCGAGGGCCCCGGTATGCTGCATTCAGGGGACACTTAAGACTAAGCAATGGCTTAGGAAACTAGAGAGTTATGTTTTTGTCCTCTCTACCTTTCACATCTCTTCCCCCAACTTTCACGGGCCTCGCTGTGCAGTAGCGTTGACCAGGAGGGCTAGGAAAGCAGCAGTGCAGGCAGGCTCATGGTTTTGACATAGCAAGGAGCAGGTCTGAAAACAAGGCCCATGTCCTGACTTCCCAGTCCTACCTCTAGCACTGGGCCAAGAGAAAAGAGCCTGCCCAGTATGGCTGCCAGGAGAGAAGCTGGCCCTCGGGAAAGGATTTAAGGCTCTGGACCCCAAGCAGGTGGAGCAGTCAATGCAACCAGTTGCTCCACACTTGTTGAGGTGATCAGGGTTCATGGAACCATAGAATCACAGAATGGTTTGGGACAGAAGGGACCTTTAAAGATCATCTAGGTCCAATGCCCCTGCCTTAGGCAGGGACATCTTTCATTATATAAGGTTGCTCAAAGCCCCGTCCAACCTGATCTTGAACACTTGGCTGGAGAGCAACCCTGCAGAAAGGGATCTGGGGGTGCTGATTGACAGCAGGCTCAATATGAGTCAGCACTGTGACCTGGCAGCCAAGAGGGCAAACCACATCCTGGGGTGCATCAGAGTATAACCAGCCGATCAAAAGAGGTGATTATCCCGCTGTATTCAGCATTGGTGCAGCCTCACCTTGAGTACTGTGTGCAGTGAGCCCCACAATTTAAGAAGGATGTGAAGGTCCTTGCTAATGTGTCCAGAGGAGGGCAACAAAGCTGGTGAAAGGGCTGGAAAGCATGTCCTATGAGGAGTGGCTAAAGACTTTGGGTTTGTCTAGTTTGGAGAGAAGGAGGCTGAGGGGCGACCTCATTGCGCTCTGCAGCTTCCTGAGGCGGGGAAGCAGAGAGGGAGGTGCTGAGCTCTTCTCCCTGGTATCCAGTCATAGGATGCGTGGGAATGGTTCAAAGCTGCACCAGGGGAGGTTTAGACTGGACATTAGGAAGCATTTCTTTACCGAGAGGGTGGTCAAACACTGGAACAGGCTTCCTAGAGAGGTGATCGATGTCCCAAGCCTGTCAGTGTTTAAGAGGCATTTGGACAATGCCCTTAAGAATATGCTTTAATTTTTGGTCAGCCCTGAATTGCTCACGCAGTTGGACTAGATGATCATTGTAGGTCCCTTCCAACTGTTCTGTTCTGTTCTATTCTATTCCATTCTATTCTATTCTATCACTCCCAATGATGGAGCATCCACAACTTCTCTGGGCAACCTGTTCCAGTGTCTCACCACCCTCATCGTAAAACTTCTCTTCCTTATGTCCAATCTAAATCTACCCTCTTTCAGTTTGAAACCACTGCCCCTTGTCCTGTCACTACAGGCCCTGGGAAGAAGTCTCTCTCCATCCTTCTTGTGAGCCCCCTTTATATGTTGAAAGGCCACAATAAGGTCTCCCTGGAGCCTTCTCTTCTCCAGGCTGAACAACCCCAACTCTCTCAGCCTTTCTTCAGAGGAGAGGTGTTCCATCCCCCTGATCATTTTCGTGGCCCTCCTCTGGACCTGCTCCAACAGGTCCATGTCTTTCTTGTGCTGGGGACCCCAGAGCTGGACACAGTACTCCAGGTGGGGTCTCACCAGAGCAGAGGAGAGGGGTAGAATCACCTCCCTCGACCTGCTGGCCACGCTGCTTTTGATGCAGCCCAGGATATGGTTGGCTTTCTGGGCTGCAAGTGCACATTGTGGCTCACGTCCAATTTTTCATCCACCAGTACCCCCAAGTCCTTCTCTGCAGGGTTGCTCTCAATCCATTCATCGCCCAGTTTATACTGATACTGGTGATTTCCCCAACCCAGAGTTCGATGACTATTACTGTGTGCCATCTGCCATCCCTGAATGAAGATCTGTTGGCTTAGCCATTCATCCCGCCACCTTCTGTCTGTGTTATGGGAAATAACATAGGTTTAGAACAAAATAAAATAAAATAAAATTACTATGAGTGGGGAGTCTAAGGCACCCCTTCATCCTCAGCCCCTCCTCCTGACTAGATGGAAGTAGCTCCCCAACAGCATGTTTGTTCCTGGATCCCAGGTGGAGGCCTGTAACTCCATAATACAGGATGCCCGGGGTGACCACCTCAGGATCTGGGCTCCTCTCCTGAGGACCAAAAGCTTACAGACATCTACATCCCTTTCCACTTCTGGTTGTTAATGTCTTCCCAGTGAGGAGGCCTCCTTTTTCCCAAGGCTTAATCCGCAGATGAGGGGAAGCGATGGGTTTCTGCTAGTAAACCGTGGATGGGGAGGAGGAGGAACCTAAAGAGGTGATGGCTGCTTCCCCCTTGGTGAAATAGATAAGAAAAGATGACGTTGTTCTTTCTCCATGAAGTATGATTTTGTAGCCCGCTTTCCAAATGTGTCAAGCAGAAGCCGAAGTCATTTGTCATGCCTCTTCCTGCCTGTCCACAGAAAGGTGAGCTGTGTGCACACCACGGGGCAGAACCTGCTAAGAGGAAACATAGGGAGGATGTGATCTACCACAGAGAGGCCAGGGAGCTTTTGGTGGTTAAGATACACACCTCTGTCATCAGTTCTTAGCAGAAAATGACAGTCAAAAGACCAAAGTAACTATGAAGTAATTTAGAGAAACTAAAAGGTCCTCAAAATAACAGAGGTTTGTCTCTGTAATAATATTGTACTGAGGAAATCCATTATCTTATTTATGGTTTGTTTTTCAGGGTCAGAGCGGACACAGTACTATATATTGTGAAATACAGGTTGCAATGTTGTAACAGGTTGTGTCACCACTAGGGGTTTGTCATACAGTCCTGTATAGTTTATTTTAACTGGTGTGTACTCATAGAGTATAAGAAATCAGTTGGTACTTTAATGAAAGCCAACATCAGCTGACTTGCAGTGTTTTAATTCCGTAAGGCAGTCCAAAGGAGGCTTTGCAAAACTGTTCCAAGAAACAAGAGCTCAAATTTAAGAGAATGGCAGCTAAAAATATTAGGGCACTTAGTGTGTTTCATCTGGTCAGGTGAGGAGCTAACCAATTTTATTGAAAACATCTGCAAGGGATGGGTTGTATCTGCAGGGCTGTTAAAACAAGATTCTCACATCGTATCAACAGCTATCAACCAGATATTGCCATTCACAAGCAAAGTGGCATTTTGCAAGCACATCATGTCTGCACAACAGGAATAAACCCAAGAAACAAGTCAGTGTTTATAACACCACACAAACTATCCTCTGCTTTCTCACTTGCTTTCACAAATGGAAATACCAACACTGACTGTGCCCTGCATCTCACCTAGCTTTAGATCAGTTCCGTGTAGTAGTCAGCACTTGAGCTAGCCTCCTACTACAGTCATCCACCCTATTCTTCTGGCCTACTTTACACGACACGTGAGATTAATGTCACCATAGAAGTGCTTCTTCATTGACCATAAAGGGAATCAGTGGTGATGAAGGTGACTGAGATCTGCTAACATGAAAGCTACAGAGAGAGATGAAGCATCAGTTCTTGGCTATCCAACTTGGGGAAGGTAAAACAAGAGAAAGTTCAGATGTGCCAATCCCCTGACTTTCCCAATGGCTTTTCATGGCAGCTTCTGAGGAGTCATTTGGACGTGTGGTCCTAAATGAATTGATCAGATCTTTTGAAACTGAGTGATTCCTTTCATAAATATATAGTTACATGACTAGGCCAGGATCATACCACACATCAAAGGACACAGCACTGTACAGGCAAATTGGGAATAGAGCTGGGCATGTAGCAGTATGCTACAGTTGGGGTGACAGAAGTCCGCCAGGTTAGAACAGCCACTGCAAATTCATTAAGCCCTTGGCAGCCCTTCAATGCTTGTCACCAAATAGCCCTTTTTTTCTGTTAAATTTTTAGGGTTTTAATCAGAAGGCCTTTTTTTGTTGTTGTTATTTGGCACCACCTTACTTTAAACATCTCTACTGAGAAAAATCCAACTACAAGAACATACTGCAAACAAGCAAAAAGAAGCAGTATTCAACTGAAATTTCATGTGCAGAGTCTTCATGACTATTTATGAGTGAAGGTAGTTTTAACAAATGTCTTAGGGAAAATGTGGATAACTACATTTATTTGCATGTCCAGGGAGAGAGAAAAGGTCAAGACAGAAAACCTTCAATGCCTTAAAATTTGGGGGATAAACACTAGTGTAGTCCAAATAAGCTCATGGGAGGCAAGGTTCAGGCTTGCACTCTTACCTTTCAGCAGCGACTCCTGGCCTAGCTATACTTTCAGTGGAGCTCCCCATTCACAGTACTCCATAGTGAACCTCAGTGACTTTCTTAGAGAAGCAATCACCACTTTATATCATCTGTGATCCAGGTAGAGTGGCCACCTATTTAGAACAGATAGGGAGTGGGAGGTGGGAAAAGGTAAGGAGCTCAAGCTACAGCTCCTTCACAGGACAGCAAATATTCAAGCATATGCAGATTAATACTGAGCTGCCACTAAACCAGCATTGATTCGTGACCACCTAGCTCACACCAAAAAAACCACCCCAACCTCGTCTCATTTGCCTTGCATTCATTGACTTAGTTTGTTTATTTGTTTGGGCAAAAGTCACCATTTCCCATCTTGAGACATCTCAGTGGCTGACTGAAGCCTGGTCTGTCAGCCTCCAGAGGAAGAGGCAGTCAAACAGCACCTGTGGGACAAGGACAAACACATTAAAAGGAAATTTTCATAGTCAGTGCTGTGAGTAATGGTAAGCTCTGCCGTTCTGCAAACAGGTCAGGTCAACATGACCCCCAAGGCTCTAGTATGTTGTCAGTGAAAATGCTGGAAAATAGTCCTTCTGGAGTGTTATTGAGAAATGATGTAATAGGGTTAAACTCAAATGGCTCTGACACAAACCCACTCAGGCCACATGCAGTGGCTGAGGGGGGGCAAACTCATGGCGATGGCAAACCATGCTCGTAGATGGGAAGCACACTGGTGAAGAGAGTTGCCAAACTTGTGATAGCCACCAGGGATGGGAAAAATGCCAGGACAGTGCGATGTCGCTACTTGGGAGAAGGCAGAGAAAACACAGGGGGGATGTTTCCTCTCCGTCTTGATCTTCCAGTCCAAAAGTTGAGGAAGGAGTGAACCCAAGAGTGTGCATATTTTCAAGAAAAGCATCCATCTCTCATCTTGGCTGTAAAAGCCATGCAGAAACACTACCTTGTTGTCAGATAGGCCTTCCCATCTCCCTGGGCAAACGTCCAAGCCTCTTATTGGTAACCAGCCAGCCAGAATGAGAGTGTGACAAAAATAATGCAAGAGGGGGGAGCAGAAAACTGTGGATATACCCAACCTACCTCTGTTGTGGAATAACAAGGAAGGAGATTTGTAGGATGACACCAGTGTCATCCCCACTGGATGACACAGTGGGGAACGATCAGTGATGTTCCTCAGCGTTGCATATTGCTTTGACCACTGGACTTGTCTTCTGAATGCAGTTCTGCTGAATAATAACAGTAACTATACAGCTACTTACTTCTTAAAACACACACAGCAGGCCCTTCCCATTTTACTCATGAGAAAACTGAGGCAGAGTGAACTTAGCAACTCCCTTACATTTGCCTGGTAGAAGTGTCGAAGCTGGGTCTACATGTGTGATCTGTATTAAAAGGGGGCAGAGAGATTGTAGAGGCATGGCTGCTCAAAAATTAAATTAAGCAAACCAAAAAACAACCCATGTTATGTCCAAACACAGACTTAAGAAATTGGCAGTATCTGAAGAAAGTGCGCAGCTGAACCTCTGGCCCAGAGGGCTCTGACATTGCTCTCTGACAACTTGGAAACAACAAAAAAAACCTCCTAAATGACTCTTGAAATATTGCCAGTATTTGTGGTTTAATGGTTGGGCCTAAGCATATTTGGTTTGTTTTCTTAAAGTCCCAGTCCCTAGAATCAGGTTATTACCTGAGAATTTCACCTACTTCCATTTGAAAGCCCTTGTAATCACAGGGGGAGCAAAACCATGAGGGAACAGAGGAAGGGGAAAGCATGTGAGAATAAGGGAAGAAAGTAAAAGTAGCCCAGAAGGAATTATTTTGGAAGCCTTATGATTTTTAAGCAAATGTCTTGATTTGCTGGAGGCTGACTCAGGTTTTGAGCACATGGCGCTATTGCTTGTCACTAATAATTTGACTGGTTCTCCCAGTCCAGAGGATTTTGGGGACCCCAGCCCTCTGCCAGGCCTCCAAAGATGAAGATGTGCACCTGAGAAACACGTTCTTCCATATTACCCAACTTCTCTTTAAAATTAATATCCATGGATAATCTAAAAGATGAGTTTCATTGATACCAGTTTGGCTGCTGTTTACCCAGAACTATTCCTTTGCTGACCCATGGTCTCTTCTTGCACGTCAGCACAAATTGCTACAAACATACCTCATGCACTGAATGAACTGGCACATCGAGGACGGAAAGTTTCCAGATTTCCTGCCACGAAGGACCATGCACCGCTACTGCCTTGGGGTGGCGGGTACATGGCATTTGCTGAATTTCCGCCCTCCCCTGCTGCTTGCTTTCAATCTGAGTAAGTCTGACTGATACTGTGACTAGGCTGGTTTCAAGCAAAGGCAGAGTGGGATGGGGTGGGCGGCTAGGGTAGGAATTGAGATACCTGGAAATTGAGTGTGAGATGGCTGGCGTTCACGTGTGTCAAAGACACCTTGTGCATCCCACCTTCTGGATGCAGCACTGTGTTCCCCTGAACCGCTAGTGCCTGTTTATAGCTGTTTTGGCACAGAGGTGTCCTGGCATGGGCAGAATGTGTCGCAACATGAAAAGAGTGACAGTGTGCTGAATGGTTACCTAAGCAATCTGTTCTTCCATCCATCTGGTTTACTGATAGCTGCCTCCAGGTGCATTGAAAAGTGCTGACTGAAGATCACCACCCAAGCCACAGAAGGCAAAGGCGGGGACTGGGAGAATGAAGAGCCGCCCACTGTGGGAGAACATCAGGTCCGAGACCATCTAAGGCACCTGAAGGTGCACAAGTCCATGGGACCCGATGAGATCCACCCGCGGGTCCTGAAGGAACTGGCGGATGAAGTTGCTAAGCCACTATCCATTGTATTTGAGAAGTCGTTGCAGTCCGGAGAAGTTCCCACTGACTGGAAAAGGGGAAACATAAACCCCATTTTTAAAAAGGGAAAAAAGGAAGACCCCGGGAACTACAGGCCAGTCAGTCTCACATCTGTGCCTGGGAAGATCATGGAACAGATCCTCCTGGAAGCTATGCTAAGGCACATGGAGGACAGGAGGTGATTCGAGACAGCCAGCATGGCTTCACCAAGGGCAAGTCCTGCCTGACTAACCTAGTGGCCTTCTAGGATGGAGTGACTACATCAGTGGACACAGGAAGGGCTACAGATGTCGTCTATCTGGACCTCTGTAAGGCCTTTGACATGGTCCCCCACAACATCCTTCTTTCTCAACTGGAGAGGTATGGATTTGATGGGTGGACTGTCCGGTGGATGAGGAATTGGTTAGATGGTCACATCCAGAGGGTAGTGGTCAATGGCTCAGTGTCCAGATGGAGATTGGTGACGAGTGGCATCCCACAGGGGTCCGTATTGGGATGGGTACTGTTTAATATCTTCATCACTGACATAGACAGTGGGATGGAGTGCACCCTCAGCAAGTTTGCAGATGACAGCAAGCTGAGTGGTGCGGTCGACATGCCAGAGGGACGGCATGCCATGCAGAGGGACCTGGACAAGCTGGAGAACTGGGCCCACGTGAACCTCATGAGGTTTAGCAAGGCCAAGTGCAAGGTCCTGCACCTGGGTTGGGGCAACCCCCGGTCTCAATACAGGCTGGGGGATGAAGGGATTGAGAGCAGCCCTGCCGAGAAGGACTGGGGGGTACTGGTGGATGAAAAGCTGGACATGAGCCAGCAATGTGCGCTCGCAGCCCAGAAGGCCAGTCGTATCCTGGGCTGCGTGAAAAGAAGCGTGGCCAGCAAGTGGAGGGAGGTGATTCTGTCCCTCTCCTCTGCTCTGGTGAGACCCCACCTGGAGCCCTGTGTCCAGCTCTGGAGCCCTCAGCACAGGAAAGACATAAACCTGTTGGAGCGGGTCCAGAGGAGGGCCACGAAAATGATCAGGGGGATGGAACACCTCTGCTATGAAGAAAGGCTGAGAGAGTTGGGGTTGTTCAGCCTGGAGAAGAGAAGGCTTTGGGGAGACCTTATTGCAGCCTATCAGTACTTAAAGGGGGCTTATAAAAAAGATGGCGGCAGACTTTTTAGCAGGGCCTGTTGCAACAGGAGAAGGGGGAATGGCTTTAAACTAGAGGGGGCTAGATATAGACTAGATATAAGGAAGAAATTTTTTACGCTGAGGGTGGTGAAACACTGGCACAGGTTGCCCAGAGAGGTGGTGGATGCCCCATCCCTGGAAACCTTCAAGGTGAGGCTGGCCGGGGCTCTGAGCAACCTGCTCTAGTTGAAGATGTCCCTGCCCACGGCAGGGGGGTTGGACTAGGTGACCTTTAGACATCCCTTCCAACCCAAACTATTCTATGGTTCTGATTAAGGTACAGAACTATAAATCCCTGGTTTGCCATTCAAAGCCTCAAGGAAAATAACAACCTAGCACTCTGTCCTGCAGACTTTGTCACTTTATGTTCCAAATGGACATCGATGTCTCAAATGGGCTATCCGTCTTCAGAACTATGTTTTATTGGCAGCTCCCTCTGATACACAAGGTCTAAGTGTGCATGCCTGGCCTTAAAAATACCTACTTGAAAGTTTTCTGAGAAAAGTTAAAACGTCTGCCTGGCTGGTGCCTTGGTTTCTTGCTCCGCTTACAGTAACTTTACATTTGCTGTGTTACTGGAAGCCTATATTTATTAGTCAAAAGGTTCTATTTCTCTTTGGAAAGTTCCCTTCCTTCTCCAGCAACCAACAGCCTTCCACCTTCATGGGAGGAGACCCCAGCCCAGCTCCACGAGAGCACCGGGCCAGCACTAAATGCTGCAGGTTTAGTTCAAACCAGTCTGTAAGCACGCTCTGCCACGGCAAATCAGGTTCTTTTCAATTATGTTTGCTAGTTGAATATTCAAGCTGCTGATGGGAGTGGCCACAGGGCCACAAGAACCAATGCCAGTGTAAGAGAGGGTGCAGGGAGGCCGAGGTGGGTCTGGCAGGGAGGGCAGCAGTGTGCGAGGAGCAAACACCGATCATGAAACCCCAGCTTTACAGCTTCCCCGGGTTAAACCAGCACACGCCATCTGCATGCACCAACTGTGCGAGTCCTTGAGGCTCTCAGATCTCTTCACAGGCACGCTACCAGAGCCAACAATGCTGCTGACTTTGCCAAGGCTTGTGAACCTATTTGCTCCCTACAGAAGACCAAGACAGGACAAAACAAAGGCCTCCCCATTCATTCGCTTCTCTCATGGCTCCCACGCCACATTGTAATCATCTCTGGTGTCCTCACAGACTGCTGGGGTGCAGGAGATCCTGATAAAGTAGCTCATTGCCTTTCCTCCGAGTCATGCAATTGTCTTTTCTTCCTTCTGCATCTGTTGCCTTTGATGCCAGTGCTTTGATCCAAATGCTTTTTAATTCTCTCCTGTGGGACTGAGCACTGGGGAAGATCCCAGTTTTAAAAAAAAAAATCATTCCTATGCATGATTCATTTTGCCTGTGTCAGAGTTTACTTCTTTCATCTTTGCAGATAGGTAAATGTGCATTTGCTTTTCAATCCGGCACTGTAGGCTCATCCTTTCTCACAATATTTATCAGCAAACGAATGGGATGGCTGCCTACTATCAGGAACTACCAATGTTAGTGGCAGGAAAGAGTGAGGATGAGGGTTTTCAGTGATGAACCAAGTTTAACTGTTGCTACTGAAACACAATGATAAAAGTGAGGCATATAAACATGTAATTCCCCCAGAAGCACGTGCATAATCTGCAGGTCAGAACTATGTCACTTCTTCTCTAAACACCATCCTTAGAATACGGTTGTCAAAAATGTTCCTGAATAATCTTTTTCTTACAGGCAAGAGTATTTCCAGCATAATGGCTGATTAAAGTATTCTCTAAAATGTTCTGAGGAAGGAAAAACCAAATGGGATATTCCTTCAAAATCCAAATGTTGTGTAGGGGCTGTGATAGGAAACCTTTGCTGCCCATGATACTAAAGAAATCTTTCTTCCTGACCATTTCTCTGCATTACTGTATGCCCAGGTACATGTCTGCTAGTTCTGTCAGCCCAAAGACAAGAGGCACGGCAGAATTCATCTCTGCACAGATTAACTCTTCCATCCCACAACAGCACCACTTCTTCCATGCTGTTTGTTAGCAACAGTCCCTTGGCCATACCATCCTCCAGTGCCTGGAAAGTATGTGCTAACTGGTACAGGTGTTGCTAGTAGGGAAAGCCCAGGTGATATCTTTAAGGTTTTTCATTTGATTTCTAAATTGCCAACAGCTAGCGATGAAAACAAAGCTCAAGAACTAGTATAAAGCTCCACAGAAAAGAGGTGGATCTTTCCCTGTGGTTTTTTTTTTTTTTAATTTCAGTAACTAACAGCATGTGGGAATCACAGGCAATATGCTTTTTAATATCACTACTATGACACTCAGTAAAGGTGTGAAACTCAAGGACAAAATTTTTCGGTTCCCAAGCATGCACTGAGGAAGGAGGGCAAATGCATCAAAGCTCAGCTAAGTGCACCAACTCAGTCATGGGCTGTGAAGTCGAAGGTTGAAGCTGAGGTTGAAACAAGGTCTTCCACTCTTGCTCAGAAAGGCTGGACCGCGTCAAAGCTTCCTGATAACATACAGCGTACTCAGCTGCATAAAGGCTCCAGCTATCCATGCCAGCGCAGTGTGAGATGAGACACAGCAATATATGCTGTAACATTTGCTCATAGGAGGGAGACGTTGGGACCCCGATGCTAGGGATCAGTCAGCGTGCCTATCATCACTTCACTTTAGTGATACGATACACATTTATGAATCTTCCCTTGATTCCCTGGGTGAAAAAAAATTATATAAAGGCTTCAATATGATTTTCAGCTGCTGCTGCACGTGCTATATAGGATGCCAGTGCAAGGCCTAGAGCTGAATTGCAGACACGACTATAGTAAGAACATTGGTATTTGGCTACTGTAATTATTTGCAGCAGTTAAAATCTATGCAGTATTTTGTGGACCCCATAATACGCTTGGTGACTTTCTATAAAATGAATCTTGAAAGAAGCTGAATATCATTAAAACCTAGGAAATTAATGGGAAATCAAGATAATAAGAAATAAGGGAAAAGAGGTTTGAAATGCTGTAGCCCATGTCTCTCTCCCACATCCACAATCACTACATCAGCTCCATTGCAGGGATAGGAAAGAAGAATCTCTCCCTTCAGAGCAAGGAAAAGCAAGCAAAAGCACTGGCCAGGTTGACTGTTAGCTGCGTGGAAAAGCAAGACACTTGTGCTTCCTTGGGGGGGGGGGGGGGGGGGGGGAGCGGGGAGAAAGAAAAATATCAGCTGCAGTTCTGCAGTTCTGTTTTAATTTCTCACCTGGTTGAGATCAATGTACCTCTTCCTGTATATACAAAATCTAAAAATACCTCATACCAATGAAAGCATGGGAATGCCTCCGCACCAAGACTTCCATGGCCCACGGCTTCAATTTAACAAGCTAAGTAACCTCTTCATCATCTTCCTGTTTAGTGAGTTTAAAAACCATGCTATATTTAGCCCTGGAATTAGCAGATGCCTGGTTACATCAGAGATTTAGTTTGTTGGAGTCAAAATGCGCTAATAAATAACGGACATTCATTCCCCATGGCTCAAGGTAACAGGGTTTGTTTGTATTTACAGAACATCCTTATATAGCTTACACAGCTTGCCTGAGCAGGGAGGAGATGAGCTGCCAGCGACTGCCTGTCCTCCTGACAGAGTGCCAGGACAGACTGTGCATCGCGGGGCGGAAAACGTAACAGGAGACACGGGGAGGATGTCATGTACCGCAGACAGGGCACAGGGTTTTTAGTGGTTAAGATGACAACAAATGCGCACCTCTGTCATCAATCCCTAGTAGAAAGCCATATCCATGGAGAAATTTAGAGAAACCAAAAAGGTCCTCAAAAACAACTGAGGTTTTGTTTTTTGAATAATGATAATGTACTGAGGAAAGCCATTATCCTATTTATGGTTTGTTGTTCAGACTCCCAGCCAACAGCACACCATACTCTGTGAATATATACATTCTAATGATATGATGGGGCAGGACACAGATGTTACGGGTTTGTCACACAGTCCTGCATGGTCTGGCTTAACCAGCATGTAATCACCAAGCATAAGAAGCATTTGCAACTTTTAATGACTGCCAGGCCAGCGTCTACTAATTGCTGTAACATGATTGCACATGACATCAAGAGAGAGGGAGGAATAAGAAGGAAGAGATGGAGGGAAGAGTTCGGGGTACCAGTCCAAGGAACAGAAAAACTGAACTCAAAACAATTCAAGTTGAAACCGCGTAGCAATTTTGTTCTGTTATGTTAAAGCAGAACTGTGACTAAACTGATTGACTAAAGGATGAAGAAAGAGTCTGATCTCAAATACTGTCAAAGACCATCCACTGCTCTTCTCTAGGGATGGCCAGTCAATAGGAAACCTTAAAGATTAGGATTATATATCACTTTGCCTCTTCCCAACAGAACCACTGAGGTGCAGATGGGTTTCTGAATCACCGTTCTCATCCTCCTTTGCTTGTGTGCTTTTGTAGCCAAAGTTTTCCAAGATTTTAAAAATTTGAGCATTCTAAATATAGGTGCCTTGCCTCTCATGCCCACCTAACATGTGACATCCTGAGCAGTGCTTTTAAAGGTGATAACTATTTGCAGTTCCCCTTGACTTTGATTGCAGATTCCTTTAAATTTTTGGTGTCTAGTCAGTCCTCCAAATATTGGAGGCGCTGAAAATTAGAGGCCACTGTCATCAGTTGAGTTTTTCATTAATAGTCCAGGACTACACAACATGACAAATTAGACAAATACTCAGAAGAGTTTGATTAGAAGACAAAAGGTGAATTGTTGATACAGCATAAGTAGGGATTTGCTTGTATTTGGGGATGGATTTCCAAAGAGCATTGAGTTTTGCAACATTTCAATGTTAGATTCCCACCTCTTCTGTACAATTTTGTGTCTTAAGAGATAAATGAAGAAAGGCCAGATGCCTGAACTGGGATCTGAGGTCAAGATGGACCTTTGTCCTCACTGCACAAATCTAAGCCCCCTTTATAGCAGGTTTGCCCTGGAGACAGCCTCTGAGGGATGTCCAGAACAGCGCTGAAGAGCAAGCCAACTCTTCAGCACTGTGGTTGCTTGGGGCTCAGTGCTCAAGCTCACTTCACAACTCTCTTTTTTATTTCGCAGTGTAGACATACCCTTAGAATCCTTCCACTGTCTGTGGAAATGGACAAGTACATCCAGAAGCCAATTCAAACTTTCCCAAAGTTGCCTTGTCTTCTTCTGGAGGTGCCTCTGTCCCTCCATTGGGTATAGTGGGAGCCAAGGCAATTTGGTGATTAAATCCTCTTGTAAATCTAGTCATTTACGAAAGAAAGGAACAAACTGAGATTCCTGTGGGATTTTAAAATATTTTTTTCCACAAATATTTGAAGAGCCATCACGTATATATGAAGATGTTAAAAAGTCAGTAACATTTCAAGCACTTTAGAACATATTAGCTTATCTGAAATTTTGACCAGAAATACATTTGTTTTCACTATTATCTGGCTCTAAGTGTTTCTAATCAGAAAAAGAAACTTTTTGTATGACTTTGATGGCCAAACACATATTGCCAGTAGGCAAAATGAACAGTTTTTCAACAATCTATAAGCAGAAATGTCTTTATGCAAACAGCTTCAATAGTACTTATGAACACAGCTGACCAAAAAGAGAAATTTCTGTCTAGTGAGAAAACTGGATATGTCCAAATCTCTTCACACTTCCAAATAGGGGAAGAAGCACGAAAACTGTATTTTAGGGAAGTTACAGCTCAGGCAACCATCTAGGCTATCAGGTCAGATAGTACCTCCATGCTGTGTGACAGCCACAGATATCGGTGATGCATCTCATAGGGAAGACAAATCGTAGTATGTCATGAGCCTTTAATGGCAACTGGAAACCTCTGCCCTTTGAAAACAATGGGGCTCTAGGACTCAAAAAAGAATCCCTTTAGCATTTCAGAGGACATGGATTAACAGTAATACTAAATTAATCAGATTTTTTTCATTTGGGTTCTATCAAGCAACTTACCAAGCATCCTGGGTCCTTCCAATTTGAGGCAACAGATGTTATGTGTAGATGGAAACATTTCAGAAAAAAAAAAAAAAATTAAACCATTTTCCTGTGGTAAATTTTGATTTTTAGGAGAACCACATTTTCCATTTTTAAGATAGAATTTCCAAGCAACTCTTAACTATGGCTAACAAACATATCCATAATCATCAGGAATCGTTGGTTAGCAAACGGAAAGAAATCTCAGGTTCAAAACAAACAATGTGGGTTTGCAACCTTTTGCGGTTTCATCATAGGTATCACGATAACTAGCCTTTTTCCCCCCTAACACCCAACAGCATGAATTCATTCACTGTCTCAAAATCTTACAAAGAAAACAAAAATGTGAGCCCTGAATGCTCAACCACCAGCAAAAGAATAAAAACAACACAAAACACATTCTTTGTACCTCTCTCAGTTTTGACTGGTTGGGGTCCTGACTCATGAGTGTCGAAAGTCTGGGGTTGCCAAAACTGCTTTTGTTTGTCACTAATAATCACTCATCCTGAGGAACATGTGGTTTACTGTCTCATGCCAGGCCTCCAATGCTAGGGGCTGAGGTTCCTTGGTGAGACAGCCTCTCCCAGCTCCAAGACATGTTCTTCCGCATTATCGGAATACTTTATTTTTTTTAAGCATCAAATGTAAAATAAATAGGTCTTTCTCTTGATAGACTTTATGATTTTTTTTTTTTTTTAAAGATTAACTTTGTTAGCCACAGAGGTTTTGCAATATTTCAAGACCACTGATAACTGAGCAGGATGGAAAAGAACACAAGTACATCCAGTCCGCTGTTTGTTTGGTTTTAATTACTTTCTTTGCTATGGCTAGAGACTTCTGGAATTGTCCTCTTGGTGGAAATAAAGTTAAACAGTTGGGCTTTTCCATCAAAATACTTAGCTGAGTCATAAGGGTTGGGGAAAAAGTAATGCAGGATGAGCTGACAGTTGTATTGAGTCATCTGGTAACCAAAGGTACATTCTTCAGAAGTGCCCAGATAAGTTGCATTTTCTAACGTGATTTCATTCTCTACTCCACCCCTGCTAGAACAGTCCCAAGACTAGTCACTTGGTTTTCAATATTGCCTCTTGCAGGCAGATTCAGGCTGTCTATAAATACCACCTGCCCCAGAGAAAGCAATGCAGAGTCCTTCTATGGCAGCCATTCTAGGAAAAAGCTCCCACAAGAAAAGACTCCAGTCCATTTTCTGCTTGACAGTATCTCTGCACTAACAAGCAAGTCCACTTCAAGCACTGACCACAATCGATATCCATTCCCTCCTCCCAATTTCTTCCAGGAATATGGTCATCTCAGAACTGGCCCCAAAAATAGTCCTACAAGCAGGTCATATAGACAGAAATTTAGTGCAAATACCTTATGGGACTGAGCAATTGAGCCAAAGAGCCAGATGCCCAGAGCGGACTCATCTCTGCTAACATCAAACAACTGCTATATAATCATCCCGATATAAGAAAGAAAATTATTACAGTGAGTACAGTCATTCACTGGAACAACCTCCACAGGGACGTGGTAGAGTTCCCATCACTGGAGGTTTTCAAGATGCAGTTGGACAGGGTGCTAGATAACCTCATTGAGGCTCCCTTTCCCATGAAAGGTTGGACCAGGTGATCTTTTGAGGTCCCTTCCAACCTGGGCTGTTCTAGGATTCTATGATACAAAACAACAGATAAGCTAGTAATCCAGACTCCTTTATGGTTAAAAGAAATAGAGCCCAATTCATTTGACCTGTTTTCAAATGTCTACATGAAAATGAGATTAATCATGCCCCGGAAGGAGACTTTTCTGTTTGTTTTTGTTTTCACTGACTACTACAGGGAACTTATGGCAACTGATTCCAACATATGCTGCAGTCCTCCAGCAAGGTGAGTCACCCCTACATTTCTCACAAACAACGTTTCAGCTCTGATAGGACTTTGCTTTTGAAGTAGGAGTCTTTTATTACATTGCAGGTTTTATGGTCAGGGTCTCAGCTATACCCCAAATCTCTGCTGCAGTTCCAAACTGGAGAGGGAAGGGCTCCAAAACCCTACTAAATTCACTAGGGAGGCCAGATCCAGTCTGCTCAAGCAATCCCTAAAGGACCTGGACTCACAGAGATCCTTTCAGAAGGCAACTGAGATGCCCCTCACTTTTCACATACTTGCTTCTTGGTAGGAACATTGTTCCCAGAAAGGATATGCCTACTACTAAGCTTGTCTTATCTAAGGGGGGTTTAAAGTGCCAAGGTCTTGCACTCCAAGAGGTGGTCCTCACTGCTAGACTCTATAGCAAAATTTGACTTTACAGTTTTAACCAAGCCTCATCTACTTGCTGCAAAATATCCTATGGATATCACGGAATGAGCACTAGAAATAAGAGCAGCAATCTGACTGTAACCCCATAAACCGGCATCTTCCCTAAAGACAGGCAGTGTCTTGGCCTCTTGTCTAGGCCTGCTTATGCAATTTTACACCTTCCATTTAAGCTGCTTTGGAGAAAATGCATAAACAGTTGCAATAGGGCTGCCAAAAGGCTGTCTCTGGCCCACTTCCAAAAATAAGACTTAAATGCTTTGGAAAATGTCTTTCCCTGTCCCTCTTAGCAAAAAGATCTTGGCCTGACTATTCATCTGGCTGGAGCTTTACTGTTGTCAGCCATACCAAAATGAATGAAGAGGAGACGTTATAAGACAATAAAAATATCCAGCAGCAGAACAGGTGTTTCAGCCTCTCCGCCCTTCAGAAGTTTTCAGTGGGGATGCCTGTCTGAACCAGACTCATGGCAGATACCCACCCTGTCCATCAATGGTCTCAAGCTGTCTTCATATCTGAGGACAAACGAACTGACAGAGGTAGTCAGTGGTGTGCCTTGGGCTGGGATGTGTCTGTGTTCCTCTATTGGGCTGATAATGCCGTCTTCAGCATGAAGCAGTGCGTGCTACTATATTGTCAAATACTGATATTTATACACAGGCTAAGAACATTGTCCTGCACGTTTCTGGAAAGTAAAAGTGAAGTGCTGTAAAAGTAGTCTTTAGCAGAAGAAACAGATTCTGTCTACATAAACACACAGCTTTTAAATCCTGCTAGTAATTTTTCAGTCTCATAAAATAAATCTGACAACATCTCTGTATGTTTATTTCTGACTCTGAACCTCAAAAAAGCCAATAACCCAGTAAGGAGTCCTAGCTATTTATTTTCCTCTGGATTCTTACCCATTAGTGTACCAAAGTGGCCATTTTCCAAACAGTCATTCATTTTGACAAATGCATTTTACTGACCCCTTTTACAGAGGCCAGGTATTGGAGGATATGTAGAAATTTCTGTAGAAAAGTACCTCACTGTTAAGTAGCAAGGACACCGGATGTCTCCATCTCAGCCATCCATAAGTCATCTTGATTTGTCAGATGCACTGGTTTTTAAAAAAGCTCAAGATAAGAATAGCCACCAGAATAACAAGCCTTGTCAGCTTCATTCTGATACGTTCTTAGCAACAGTCAATAACAAAGGTGTCGTCTTCCCATAGGATTCTTGTACTTCCAAAAACCTTCCTTTATTTACATAATGCAATCAGTCTTAAAAGCTTTTCCAATAACTAAGAATGATCTCACAGTTTAAATAATTGCTAATTGGAAATCAGTACCAAAATTTTCAGCATCCTATTTTGGCTTTGAAATACCTAGACTGCGACCATCTGTGATGTCTACACAAACGCATCTCTCCAAGTAACCCAAGTAACCCAAAAGCTCTGTGAAACTGTGAACTTGAGAACTCTGTTTATCTTCCTTCTCTCCCTATCTAAAAAATCCTGCCAAAAGCTGGAACTGGTGACACTGCACACATTCTCTAAAGAGCTAAAAACTGTGGACTGCCAAGCTTCCAGCTGTAGAGTCTATACCCTAGAGTTAGATATGCAGAACTGTGTTTATACCATGCACACATCTTAAGCTGGGCTTAAACCTGGGTATTTGCACATTCATAGCAATTCAAGCATTCAACTAAACATGAGCTTACGCTCATAGCCAATTTGAAGAACAAGCAGACAGACATAATGGAGATGATGCCAAATTTGATGACATAAATAAGCATGTTCATCTTTGAAAATCCGTTACTACTATTGGATTTTACTAGGCCTGTCGTTTTAACTTAAAACCTCCATCTGGACTTCTATTGCTGGTTCCGCAAACTTTCTTCTTTCGTTGTACACTGGCTGGAGGCGTGCATGTACAAGTTAAAAGATCCATACCTTTCTCCAAAGATTCATTAATGAGCACTCACCTTACAGCAAAGGTGTCTGGTTTCATTTTTGCACCAACACCTCTTTGTTGTTCCAGTAATCTCTGCCTTTCTGCTGACCCATATCCCTGCAATTTGGCAATCAAGCTATATTGGGTGCGCCACTGGTGCTTGTGGGTAACCTCATCCACCTCTTGGCCGACTGCTCTTCTCACTCTCTTGCAACACTGATCAAATGGGAAAATCCCCTTTGCAGAAACCAACCTCTGTCATCTTCGCAGCTGGGTAAATGTACATTTTCTTTTAAACCTGGCATCGAAATCACAACCTTAATCATAACATTTATAATAATTTCCTATATTCTGGAATTGCCACTCTCACTGTGGTGAAGAGAAAGGTGACAGGGTTTTAAAGCAAAGCAAGGGTTTTAAAAGTAAACTCAGCTGTGAGCCAGGTTTTACTGTCATTTCTAGAGCAAAATGATTAAAAGGAGGTGCAGAAGGACATAAAGAACTAGAAACGGGTCAATATTTAGAGGATATATGGTCCCTGAATATTGTTCATGAGATGTTGCTGATGCTGAGTCTCTCTGATATTGTTTTGGTACAAAATATTTTCTTCAAGGTCAAGTGGAATGTTTCTAATACAGGGTGGGAGGCAGGTGGAAGATGCAGAAGATCACTTAAGGCTACTGAAAATAAAGATGCATCTATCTCACAGATATGGTTCACGTGTAAGGATTTTATAGGAAAGGTTTGCTTCTTAAGATGTCAAAAAGCACAACTTTACTTTAGACTTCCAGGGTTGTATGTTCACCCTTAACGTAAGAAACACGTACATTTGAAACTTCCTGCCTACTAAGAGATCATAACTCCAAAGAAAAAAAAATCTGAGTAATCAGACAATCTTTCTATAGCATTTTATAAAGTCTTAATTTTGTGTCATTCTTCTCCTTAAAAGGCTGTCAGAATTGTCAGTGATTAGTGCAAAGATTAAAGCTGAGCAAAAGAACTGGTATAAAACCACATACAAGCTAGAGAGGTACAGAAAAATGGAGTAATATAAAATAACAATAAAAACCAGACCGGATGTACTCACTCATCACTAGACATGTTACATGATTAATCGCTTGTCCTCATTGTAACAACGAAGCCAGGAAATCCACAAAACCTCAGTATGTATGTAATAGTGCATTTCAAGCTAACAAATTACAGCTATCAAGCTAGAGAAAGAAGCAGGCACTACACTTAGTATAATTTAACATACTGGCCTTCTCTGAAAACCTGGCAAAGTTTGCTACCATGCAAGCCTATAGCATCAAAACTATATATTTCAATGAGGGTAAAAATTTGAGCGTTTAGCATTTACATGAGATTCAGTCAGAAAGACCAAGATGGCTCAGTGCAATTTGTATAAAGTAGTTCATCGTGAAGGTGCTTACGACAGTCCAGCTAGGCCAACACATCCATCACTAACCATAAAAACAGAGCAAACATTATAAACAGGTTGTGGTGGCGTTACCTGGAGCCAAAGCACAAGCCTGGCTGCATTTCATGTCAAACCACTGACCAGCCCTACTGCCCTTTGGAAAGTATGGCTGACATCCGATTGCGGGCCGCCCCGTGAGGTTCACCAAACCACCAGCAGTAGAGTGGTTATGCTGCTTTCTCCAAAACATTTTTGTGGCTTTCTTGAGGACACAGTATTCGTCAGGTGAGTAGCACAGCCAGGATGGTTTCATGTCCTTGTCGACATTATCTGTGCTTCAGTACCGTTTCAAGGGCCCCCCCTTCCGCTCAGCCGTATATACAGTGTATGAAGAACCATCCTCTGGAGGGGCTGCAGGCATGAGAACAAATTTTAAGGCTAACAAAGAGCATTTTCAGTCTGAACTCCCATACACCAAGCAGCAAATAGCACCTAGTTATTTATATAACTCTACTTACAGTATTTTTTCTTTCTTTCAAACAGTACTTAAATAACACTTTTACCTTTTAAGCTGCAATTTTGTGGCAATCTATAACCAATACTTTCTCAATGGGAGAGGACTGCAATCCTGAAACGGTTACCTTCAGGTCTTCTCAAGAGGTGGTTAATTAGCTACGTGCACCTCAATTAATCCTAACATGCCTGTTAACATCCATCTGCCACACTCTGCCATCCTCTGCTCCTGACCTGTTTCCCTGGACCCTCATCAGTCAAATTCAGCTTGGCAGGAGACGACTCCTTCACATGGAGAAGAGAGGGAGACCATTCACACCAGCTCCCTGCGCAAAGGGCAGTAAGCGTCAGTCAGCTTCACAAAATGAGAAACAAACAAGCATAACACAGGAGACTTACCCAAAAAACCTTCCAGGAGCCCCATGTCAGAGCTGTGTAGGGAATTCCCTTATTCCAGCCAAGCACAGTGTTACGGACATCATGCACCTTATCGCAGTCTTTACTGCTCTGGCTTTTATGCCACGTAATGCCCTTAGGAAAATGACACAAAGAGGGATAACATCATATGGAATTTCAGATCCTTGCATTTCTCGTGTTATCTTTGGGAACTCCTAGACTTTCTGGCCACATAGCCATGGGCTTGCTACCACCTTGAAGGTAAGTCATCATCTAGAACAGGGAGAGAGGCATTTCATCCTTACAACTCACCACAGAAAGGTTTCCAAAACAGAGTCAGGTACCTGCCTTACAATGTGATCAGCTTCCAAATTATGAGGGCTTTTCTACATGAGACCAGTTTGGGACAGTGTCTGAATGATTTCTGGATTTGCATGAGGAGGCACACAATTTTCAAGCTTTATTAAAGGAAAGAATCTGAAATTGTAAAATATTCGTTTGATTATATTTGGGAGCATAAGAAAAATGCTAACTATTGTGGTAGCAAACTGGCAAATACAAGGAGTGTTCCTCATTTTGAAAGTCCAAAACTCTTCAGAAGAGCCCGGGTTCATTGTTCCACTTTACAGAGGGGGACATACAATGGCCCTTGAAGTGCCCTTGAAGGGCACAGTTTGCCTCAGGTCAAAACAAGGCATCAGCAGAGGTAGGTACCGAACCCACGTTCACAGGCAAACTGAAAATAAAGCCCTTCAAGTCTCACGTATCTTGTCTGTCTCTCCTCTGACACAGTAAGCTAGACTGATTTTTGTCAGCCATGTGACTAAGCCTTGTTCGGTGGCAGTTCACTGTGCACATTTCGAGAGAAAGGGAGAGGCTGAGCAGCGGAAGGCTGGCTGTTTGCCTTCTCCTGGCTGCTACACTCCTGTCCAGACTGACTCTTCCCAAAGGAGATGTCACCTTCTTTGAGGGTATCAGACCATCTTCAGGGTTGGAGAAGCGTCTGGAATATAGGACCTGAGGTTGGGAGACCCTTTAGGAGCAGCGGAGAGCAGCATCGAAGCCAAGTCAGAGAAGCAAAAGGCAAGAGAAATTCCAGGTCTCAGAGTACCATGTGGGGTCAGTGCAACCTACAACCCCTGCTGAAAGGGGGGTTGGACTGGGAAGACAGACTGGAGAAAAAGTCCCACCCAGCAAGGACACCACAACCAAGTAGAAAGAAAATCTTTGCAACCTTTACTCTTCTCA
Source organism: Aptenodytes patagonicus (assembly GCF_965638725.1). Lineage (NCBI taxonomy): Eukaryota > Metazoa > Chordata > Aves > Sphenisciformes > Spheniscidae > Aptenodytes > Aptenodytes patagonicus. Next base: position 193,391,037 of record NC_134949.1, on the reverse strand, counting down.
ACATCCCAAGACTGTAGAAACTGCAAATATAAAAACAGATGTTGAATTTATGACATGTGTGTTTGAACATTGGACTTGCAAACAGAAGACAGTTGGTAGGAAATTAATCTATGTTCACATTAAGTGAGCTGCCAGGGTCAAGACTGTTCATGACCACAGTTCATTCTCTCTCTTTTTCTCCTTGTTAATTAGATACAATTACATGAGCTTTAGCTTTAGTGCACTTCCAGTCTAATTATCAAAAAAAGGTTCACATTTTAAGAAAGAGAATTAAAAATTAACGATGGTAACAAACAACCTTCTCATTGCTGACGTGTATTCAGATTAATGGTTATTTCCCTAATTAATCTAAACCACTCATCCAGTGTGATTTGGATGACTGGAACAAGGGTGACTTCTCTATGTACTTAAATTTTCTCTTAACAGTTGTGGCAAGCTAATACACAGAAAAAAAATAAAGTAAGTCAAATTTTAAACACACAAACTACAAGCTGGGCATATACCATTAAGCAGTAGCATTCCAACACTTTAAGGAGAAGAAAAAAATCTCACAAAATTTTAAACAGAAATTACCATTACTCCTTCTCTGAAACCATGTCTCTAGGAGCCTCTCAAAAGCACTTTCATCATACTGATGAAGGCCCTCCAGACTCCTTGGGGAATTTTCAACACCTACCTCTATTTTCTCAGGCAGTCACAGGAAAAGGTTTTGTTGAAGATGCCAGCATGTACTAGGCCCATCAAGATGTCTCAGGCTAAACCCTTTCATGACTCTGACCACCCTGAAGATACTATCTTCACATTGTAGTTTACGGCATTAAATTAGGACATAAGCCAAGTCCCAAACCTCCCAAGCTAACAGGATGAAAAACGTGTATCATTTCTTGCTGCAGAAATACTAGCTAAACATCTCACAGTCCTGCCACAGTTAGCAGGAACCTCTCTTATGCCGAGTGCCTTTTAACTCCAATAGAATTAACTGTGAACTCTAACTCTTCTCTGATACATACCGCATAACATACCATAAAGAGTTCTGTTCAACAGGACAGCCGAGTATTGCCGTTTCTCGACATAATTTCTCTAAACAACTACATTCTGATGAGCTTCTTTCACAGTTTGCTTTCCATAGAGTCATATTCTAGTTTCCTAAAGAAACATTACACACCTCCTCTAAATCTACGACTTCCAGCGTGAAGTGATGGTTCTTTGTTGTATTTCTGTCCATACTGCGTTAGCATTTTTGTAGCAGCATGAACAGTATGTCTGATTTTGTGTGGTTAATCAATCCAGCTGCAACATCTGCTCAGAGCACAGTATTACGGGGCAGTAATTATGAAAACTCGTTCTTCTCGGAAACAGAGACACTGAGAATTGTGTCCACTGTTTGTTATTAAAGATTTCTATCTGTCTAAACTGAGACCTGATGTAAGTGGGTGAGACAGCTGGGATTTTGCCAGCTTTCAAAAGGAGTGAGTTTTGCCCTGTCTGTGTCTGGAAGCTGCTGTGATACAGCACACTGAATATACATCTGCATGAATAACGTAGTATGTTAGAGTTACATTATACTTCAGTATCAGCTTAAAAGTTACTTTCAGATCAGCATAAAATCTAAGGGTTTTGCAAGCAGTAAGCTGGGTTCCAAACCAAAGCGACCACAGATTACTTTCCTACAGGAGTGAAAAACTCAGCCAAAAGCAAGCTTAGCTCTTCTTCACTGCTTGATGATTTCTGGTAGGCAAGCCTTATTCCATAGCCTCTCAGCTAAGACGACTCTCCTTTCTGGTTTTTAACCACTTCCGACGGCCAAGAATGAGAAGGCCAGAAGTCACATCAGGACAACAGAGTAGGGTCAAGAAAGAAGCAGAAGATGACAGCCATACTACAAGACTGGACAAGGGTCAGAAAAAAGTAGAAACCAGCAACAGCCACAAGGAAAGTGTAGGAGGAGACTTGGAAGTTATACAAGGTGGAGACTGTACAAATTAAGAGACTGGCAGTAAGTGGGCTACAGGGGCAGATGGCAGAAAAAAATACCACATTATCACACCATTTCATTTCTCGATATTCATCTTATTCCTGACCGAAGCACTGGAACTTCAGGAAACCAAAGTCAAGTGACTCGTACAAGTGTTCTCTTTTGCCCATTCTTAATTAAAAACAAAAAGCAAACAAACAAAAAAAGCATACACCTACACAAAGCTCTTTCACAGTCCTAGAAGCAGTGGCAGCAGCAACTTTTGGAGGAATGAAGGCAAGACAGACTACATATTTTGACTACCTAGAGGCCCCAATTTCAGTCTTCACAATTCCTGTGGAAAGGTGTTGTGTGGTCACGGACTAGATAGCCAGTACCTTGACCACAGACATGGTCTCATGCTTGTCATGGTTAGTTCCCTTGCCTCAAGCAGTCACACGCTTTGTGGTTTGCCTTAACAGCAGGGGAAGAGACAGCATTTGATTAATATGGTGCTCAATAACCAGTAAGGTTAGTGCTCTGGGTACATTTCTTTGGCCTTGGCGTGACTCAGTTTCCGTAGCCACCTCCCAACCAGAGGCTCAGAGCAGTAACCAGCATGGAATTCAGTCACACCAGAAGCTCAGGCTAGGGAGCGAGAGGAAGGTCCCAGCAACAGCAGCAGGAGATGGAGTAGCACACATGTTGGGCGAAGACTATGGAATAGCTGGAGACTTAACTCTCAATTTAATACACCGAGGTTAAACAAAGTGCATGGATACTGTTCTGTGGTTGAATAAAGCCAGCCAGAACCAGACTGCTGAAAGAAAGAAAAATAAAGTCCAGGCAGGAAGAAAAAAGCTCAGACTAATCTTGCACTTGAATGCCCTCTTCTTTCCCTTCACAAAAATCTCTTTTTTTTGTTCCCAAACTTGCCGCCCGTCTTTTTTTGGCTGTACAACATTTTAAGAATAAGTTAAATGTTTACTCGCTTCAGTTAACGTATATTTTCTACTTGATTGCATGTGAGGCATTACCCAAACAAAAAAAGTCTTTGAAATACTTATGGTAATGAAACAAAAGAATGCTCCTTTTGGAAGTAATCTCATAAATACTGTAGAAACCTCCTTTAAACAACCATTGCAAAAACAAAGAATCAAGGAGAGTTGCGCATGCTTACTGATTTAAAAGTAACTCCAGCAAAAATTTCCTAGTTCTTGAAATAAAACCTTGTTGAGATTATTAGATTCACAACATACACATCAAAAACCATTAAGGCAGCTATTTGCAATGGCAGTACTTTTAAATCTCAGAAACCGTATCTGTGCACACATCCCTGCTCAGCATTACTATTTTGGGGTACTTGACAATATGCTGTTTGGTAGATTTCACAAGATACCAGAACACTTGAGGATTTTTAATAGGCCTACGAAATGTCATGTTTCATACAACATTTTCATTAGCAGTGTATTCTTGCATTTGCCCAGAAGACTCTAAAGCTGGCTTTTACACCGCTTCCCCAAATACTGTACCAAAGTACAGTACCAATACTGTGCCAAAGACCAACCCCAGTCCACACGGAGGTATCAAGCTAACCTAGCTTCCAGGCAAGATGAGATTGAGGTAGGCTGGTTACTACATCCTACTTGTGTTGAGATATTAGAGTAGATTTCTTGCCCAGTCTCTCCTCACAGAATCTATGCGACGCTTTACTTCATGTAACTGGAACTTCGTGTTTACCTTTCAACCCAAAGACGGTAAAAGAGTGTTCTCGCATTCTTCCTGGACACCAATTTAATTCTGTAAGAAGTATGCCATCTACTGATGCACTATTTACTATACCATTCTTCAAGCGCCTTCACACAACCACTGACCAAGACCAATCTTAGGTGTGTTGGCTGAAAAGAAAAATAATATTCCATGACTTTACAAGAAATGACAGCGCTCTTGAAGCCAGTGAAATGTGTTTTATTTTAAGCCACTGCTAAAACAAAGACAAATTTAGTGCAACCTGGAGTTCATAATCTGAAAACTGAATATAGTTAAATTACTAAAATGGCAAAACTCATCACCGTTATACAGTACAAGACCTTCATATTCATTGAGTACAGTTACATAAACATTTATAGTTATTCAAACTGCTTTTGGTATACAATTGCATCACTAACTGGGCTGTGAATTACTGTAACACTGCACAAATAAGCAGCAGTTCCAGCAAATTATAATAAATTTTAGTATTAAATACTACTCAGACATTACAACAGAACAAAGGCCCTCTAAAACTACGACTCCAGCTATACAATAGGAATGTACAAAGATGGTACAAAATAAAGTGACTACAGTGGCTGGGCTCTGTTACTCGCCTCTTCAGAGCTCAAGTACAGTAAATGCTCGACAGTAGTGGCTCTCGCTGAAAAGCCAGAATTCTTACACTAAAATCATTCCTGAATCTTGTATTTTTCTTTGCAAATCAACTGTGTAAAACTAGGGGGTTTTGCGCTGGTGACAGTGTTTGCTACTTACTGTGTTCCCATCTCCAACAACATGTGGCTCTTTATAGAAAAGGTCCCAGACAAAGTTACGTTAGAAAATGTAACGTTTAAAATCCGATACCATTTCTTGAGAGACCTAATTAGTCTCGGAATGTGGGTTGCTGGGTTTTTGGTTTTTGTTTGTTTTTTAAAAAGCTTACACATCTTTTAAAACTCAAGAACAAAGATATTACGCAAATTGCATTCAAGTACCTAGTCTTAGCTACTTTTTCACATCCTTATTTTGAGACAGCAAATCCTCTTTAATTTTAGCATACGAGTTTGAGTTTTGTTTGGTTTTATTTTAAGGCTTTATGCATACTTCTGTATTATTTATGTACCCCGTTCTGAATGTTTAAACTTGTTTTAAATATGGCCACTTTTAATTGTTAATTTATAGAGGGACTATTTTCAAAGTGCTTTTTCTACAGAATCTTACAAAACATCCGAACACTTCCATTTTTCAGAACACCGAATGTATTTATGAAGTGTTTGAGACAGTGTGTCTTCTGGAACAATAACACCATTATATATATATTTTCCTCAACTTATAAATTAAATTACCAAGTCAGGTTTCCCATACAGAAAAAATGCAAGATGAAACAAAGTCTACCTTATTATGTTTGTTTATAAAGCAGAGTTGTCTGGTTTAAATGGACCAAAATGTGGCCCTTCATGTTTTTACAGTTTTCATTTACACTTCTGTATTTGTGGTCAGGAGTTTTAAATAAACTACGCTATTAGTGAGTTTAAGACTCGCATTAGCAAAGAACAGCTTTCTCACCAATATGGCAGACAGCACCAGTTAGATATAGTCAGAGTAAGGTTTCCCAAAGATTATTAAAATTATTAAATTATAATAATTTTGCCAGGCTAGTTTAATGCTTTCCCAATTTTAATACCCAAGGAGAAAAGTCAAGTCATCCAGAACAAATTTAAAACAATTTGTGTAGAAAATTGGTTTGTTTTTTTGTTTAAGTGAAAAATGAAGTATTTTATGATATATTTTTCTCGTGTAAATTGGGAAACTATGCTACTTTCCTCAGAGGCTAATAAATCAATTTATTCCTTAATATAACACCAATCAATAGTTACATAATGTATTTGATCCAGTCTGAAAACAAGATTCCATTTATAAAAATCTTTTTTAGTGCAACTACTGTCTACTTAACTTTTTGAATAGTTGCAAGCTTTGGGAATCGCACAATCTTCTGCCTTTCTCCAAGAAAGTAAATAAAAAGAAAAACCACTTCACCAACTTCATAAAATCCAACGTACTGAATAAATCAGTTAAAAACTGGCTGTTCCTGTGGTGTGGTTTTGTTGTTTTTTTTTCAAGTGTACAGCTTTGTACATTTACAATGCCTTCAATATCTTTCTCAATTTGGTTTTAGACACGTACAGAGACACTGTACTAGTACTACTGTATCCTCAGTGTCCTGAAATTCCACTTGGTGAGAATGCACGGGTCCAAAACCCAGAGCAAATTTTAGTCCCAAGGCACTGTTTTTAGTATTTTATTTTCTTGACATTTCAATTTTATAGGTAAATTTGTACATTATTACTGTGTTAAAGGGAAGATGTTACAGCCAGAGAATGGTTTCAAATTTTTGTCTGAAACAACGTCGAAAGTCAACCTTAAAAAAAAGGAAGAAAGGAATAGGGGGGAGGGGCGGGGCAGAAATCCAGACAACTTTTGTACAACTCTTCAAAAAATATTTGTTACTAGCACCATCTTCCAAATACAGGAATTAAGATAACTTCCAACCCCCCCTACCCCAACTTTGGGCTCTAGAGAAAACCGATTCCTAACGCTTGGCATTATATAATTATATTACCTGTAACAAGACAAAAGACCTTGTAATGGTTTTTGGTCTTTTTGTCACATGGTATACATAGACCTTTCAAGCAGTGAAATGATATATGAAGTGAGGTAATAAACTATGAGCATAACAGAATTTTAAGTTAGTGGTAAAAATTTACATTGTAAGTTCATATTGGTGAGATCTCATACACATATAGATACATATACATATCTATGTGTGTATGTACATGTGTGAACACACATATGTGCATATACAGAAACGTTAAAAATCTTTAACTCCATAAGAAAGGTGAACTTTGTGAGATCCAAGGCAGAAATCCAGATGACAAATGAGGACTAAAACAAACCAGGTCTCCTTCCTGAAACACAAAAGATATTGCAAGAAGAGTGCTCTTGAGCTTACCAGTGTGACGCCTCATAGTAATTTAGGGGGTAGGGGAAATCAGAATTGTACACATTCCAATAAAATTCATGAATAGCTTCAGAGACTTTCTCTCTCCTTGTTTGGGATCAGAAACTTCTGCACCATATCAACAGTATATTTTTGTATGAAAAAGCTATTAAGATTCTTTTGTTCATCCAAAATAAGTAAGACTCCATGATTCTCTTGCAAGTGATACGAGTTTTGAGGTGGCAACCTTGTAATTATGAGCACGTGCCTTTTTCTCTCAAAGGTTGTATAAAAGAACAAAACCCAAAAAGCATTTTCAAACCACAGGATATGTGAAGGTCCAAATTTCCCTTCAGACAGAAAGGCAAGTCAGCAGCACTGGTGAGAAACCTGATTAGACTGCTAAAAAGACTTGATTAGGAGTGCCTTTAAAAAAAAAATTCAGTGAAGGTAGTTAAGAAAAATGAAAAATCAATTTGCGAGAAATTTCCCCTTTATGTTTTATTTAGCTTTCTTTGCTAAATGCTTAAGTGCTCACTGAGTAACAAAATTCTCTTTATTACTGACAAGAAAACTCATATATGGAGGCTAAGACATAAATAATTAGACTAGTCAAAAAGATGGCCAAAATCTTCAGAGGAAGAAGTTTCTATCTCCTATTTTTAACAGATCTACATGAAAGACTAACATACAAATTCTTCGACACAGAATTAATGCCATAGAAGTATCTGCATACAAAAAGCTTCAGTAAGAAATTTAGCAATTTAAACTTGACTGGCAAGCTCCAGGAAACCTTGCTGAAGAAGTATGTATGCTCAGCTACCCACTCTGCCCTTCTACCAGAAATTACCAGCTCTACAGTAGTCAACAAAAGGGAACATGCATTTGCACCTCAACAATTTCAGAGCACACTCTCACATCTTCACATAAAGTTAAACTTGATAAAGGTGGCTATGAAGCCATGTATGTATTAAGGGGCTGCTTGGGCAGGTCACAATTTTCTTCCTGGCAATGGTGCCCTTGGGCACATAACACCTAGCCAATGTCAGTAATCTTCTCCATTGTCTGCAGCAAGGTATTCCAGAACGGATTTTTGCAGAGCATCAGTGCTCTTAGTCCCTCTGTGAATATAGCACACGTACAAGTAGGAAAAAGAGCTATCCTGGCACAGCAGGGATCCTGAACATCATGCCTGAGACTGTCTCCTCTGAACTACTATCATAGACAAGGGATTTTTTTCATAAATATTTCCATGGTCTGAACACAGCAGTAAATACAAGTTATGCATGGGTGGACAATACCGATTATGGACTGAATAAACATACCATGTGCACAGTATCACAAAGCACAGCACAGCTATTTTGACTTTCACCTCGAAGTCTTTTAAATGCTGACAAGTACTTGAACATTCATTAGTTGAATTTTACTTTACATATCTGTGTTCTTCCTATCTCCTTTCAGAAGAGGAATGAAGTGAAGAGTGTTGTATCTTTGGATTTTTCAGACATTTTCCAGAAGCCAACCAACCAAAGACTTATTTAGAGCTTGCTCTCCATCAGACGCCTTCTCTATCATTTCACAGTATTTCAGCATTGCTTGCAAGAGATCTCCAACTTTCCAATCTCTTTCTCGCAGTCTTCTGGAAAGCTAAAGGGGAGACACAGGGGAACACAAAATATTTTGACCGGCACACCCTGATTAACAGTTACAGAAGTTATTCTTGAAACGTTAGCTCATAAGAGATCAATTGTAATGAGTTAATCGTTATTCCCACATCTATAAAAACAAAAACTTCCGCAAGAATCAGGCACTTTTCTTTAGGGCAGTTTTCACAAAATTTTCTTCTGGAGGGAGTGACATTTTCAAATGATGTGGTGCCACAGGTATGAGGCCTGTGGTTCATCAAGACTGCAGAAAACAGGAAATTCTGAACACAAGATTAAGACATTTGCCACCCCTCCCATGCCAATAATGCACGTATAAAAAGACAAAACTCAGTCTTAATAAAAGGATGTGGATTTTCCTTTCACAACATATAGTGTGGTTTGGGTGGCACAGATGCTACCCTCAATGAAAACAGCGTCTTCAGAGTTGGGAAATTATAACATCTTGGGGAAGAGGAAAAGGTGAGGGTTAAACTACCACTTGGGAGCAGAGATCAGTGTAGCTGAAAACATTTTTTTCTGCCCAGGAGTCCAAGCAAAAGTCTTCCTTTGCTTATGTGTCAAGCTCAGCTATATAGAGAAGAAAGCCTGCCCAAAGACAAGGATGAATTAGCCGGTTTGCCTAGAAGTAAAAAAATCTTTTAGTTTAAAAACAAACAAACAAAAAAACCCACAACACTCACACAAACAAATTTTATTCTCTGTAGCTTTCTGGACAACTGTCAATGCTGCATTTAATAAAGACAATTTAGACACCCTACTTATTCTTTGGAACTGTAAAATTTTATTGCCTTTTATAGTCCTTACCACGATAGTCTATAAATTAAGTTTAAAAAAACAGCATTCAGTGAAATCACTTTCACAGCTACAAAATTAAAAATTCATAAGGTTTCTTCTATGAGACCCATCAGATTGAAATATGAAATTCTATCAAAAAAATGAAAAGTAAGACTCTCTCTGCTTCTTCACCTAGGTGATGTTCCAACTGCAATAAGGCAGGTGATGGAACTGACAGGAAGACTGTGGGCATAAAAACACGTATAAAACAATTAACTTCTTGAGAAAACAAGATAACAAAATTAACTTGAACGAACAAAATATCCCCTCTAATCTTCAGTACAATATATCCTGCACTTTTTTCACTGAAAAAAATACGTATTTTCTACATAAAAGGGGACTGAAATCTGTAGTTATTTCTGTGAATTATTTCTGAATTTTAAAATAGAGCACAGGAAGCAACAGCTTTGTAGTCTACAACAGGCAATTTTGTAAATTATGTTTGTTGGTTTATAAAAGAATGGTCATTTTTCTTATGCCAGAGGAAAGTTTGGCTAATGTCCAAAGACCTACTTAAGCAAATACAGTGTAAAGTTTCTCTCCAAAGAAGAAGATACCACCATAGTAAGATGACAGATTTGGCACCTGGCTTCACTAATCTTTCTATTTTAATTTAGAGTTCAAATTCAGTCCCACTATTTCTTTAGCCGATTGACCTGTTTTTTACTATCAGACAAGAAAAATATTGGCGTTTACTCAAAATCGACACCAGGAATCCTAAAACAGCTACATAAGGTCTGATTAAAAATTGAACATATATGTTTTTTTTAATCCAGGCACTTGCATATCTACACTGTCCGGCTTCTCAAAAAAGTTAAGAACTATCTATTCTAATTTACTGGCTTCTTGTTCTAGCTCCTAACAAATGTATTTTGTTTCATACATAGGTATTCAACTTCTTTCTGCCTTGCTGAGCGTAATGTGTATCCTTAAGTAAGAGTTCATACCCAGCTGCAGCAAGTAATACCTTGCCTGATATAGGCTAGGAGTATTTTTGTCTTTTATACAGCCACATCACATCAGTGGCTCATTATCCTGCTGTGATTAGCTAACACAAGCCTTTCCTCCCTTCCAGAACTCACCAACTGCTTATAGTGAAAATTACTGTTTTCAGTGTGATCTAAAGCCCAGGTTCATTCCCCGTGTAACTGAGTTAACTTTCCAAAGTACCTATGAGATGATCAAAACTGGAGAGAGATCAGTATATAGAGGTCAGTTTAGTTTTCTGCTGGGCTGTACTGCCCTCTGGAGGTGCTTGTCTAGCTTTACTAGTGACAGAACTGAGTGACTATTGCTAATTTAAGACCCGCAGTTTGGGTCAGAGATCACCAGGATCAGGCTGGGACTAACTGCAAGACTTCGTATTTTGTACTACTAAATATCTTGTTTTTATTAATACAATCCTGAAAGAACAGTTTGTTTTCAAAAGGACCTTAATAAAATTACAAGCACCCTTTCAGAAACTCTTCATCCTCTGAATTCAAATCTGACAATTTTTGAAATCTATTTTAACTTCAGAAACTAATTAAGTGATACTTGTATGCATCCTAATCTTTCCTATACAAGATTATTCAGACAGAGACTGTGCTCTGAAAATCCTGTACTTTCTTTTCAACTCTAAGAAACGGTGAGAGATGCCGAGTCAGACTGACACAACAGGTAAATGTCTGGGGTTTGGCAATTCAGTTTAGATACAAACAGCACAAGGGACAAGGGCACAAGTCTGTAGAGAGACAGTGTTAGACATTCCAATTGGGAAATGGGATGGAATAAAAAACAGGTAATCCTTCCCTGCCTCCAGGGGGGGAAAACAGGATTTCAATTCATTTTAACGTAAGTGCAGTTAGAGAACTAAAAATTAATCTAAGTGAATCAATTAACTATTTTAACATTTTCAGGACTGCATGACTACTGCCTGCCTGAAGGTCTTACATTTTATCTTTAGGTGTCAACTCAGTACCAATTTATGACTGAAGTGTCAAGTAGAAAAATATCACAATTTTTTAGGAGTGCATACATAATAGACACTGCTATTTTCCAGAGTGCTCTTCTCAGCATATGCTTTTATTAGGGTAGCTAGAGTGGTGTTCAGATACACAACTAGCTAATAATATCTTTCCTGTGTGTCTTCAGGCATTGGCTCAAATAGTAGCATCACAACTTTGAAATCTACTAAGTCAGAGCTGGCAGAATGACAGCCTCAAGGAAAAAAAAAATCTAAAAAAAGAGGCACCTGCCATCTATTTTTTGTCTTACATGTGATGTTGCAGTGTAAGATACACGTGTCCCTCTCACATACACACACAAAGGAGATTACTATTAACACTTAAGGGTCCCACCACTATTCTGCCTAAGTATTTGCAACACTGCAATCCACATACGACAACATGAAATAGATGGGTAGATCTTCAAAAGATGGCAAAAATGACTCACAAGGTCAGAATGATTGTAGTCACTAAACTCAACTCATTCACATCAAAAGAACTTCAGAGAATGCTGGGGCAGGCATGTGAGAACAGAAAAAGTGAAGTATTTTCTTCTTCATGTTAAGACACTTATAAACCGTAACAGGGAAGGAACATATGAATATAAGGACTAAACCCAACAGTTTCAAATAAAAACAGAAATGGAGAAAAGTATTCTCAAACTGCCTTCTAGTTTATGAAAGTATGAAGTCCACTATAAGTGTCAGAAATAATGTACAACAAAACATATTTCTGAAATAATTCTAAATCAAACATACCAACCTCCAGAAAAGGAGCATAGAGTATATATTTCAACTTGCCCAAAAGACATTTCCCCAATTTTCTGGGTTATTTTAAATAAGAATGCAAGACTTCCTACTCTCGAGATCAAATACATATACCACACAATTACATAGGCAAAAGAAAAACAAAACTAGTATTCTTTTTCTGGGCTAGAAAGGGAGAAGCCACTCTTGGGAAAATTCAGCCCAGGTACGATCTGGACTGACCTCTAGGTACCTTTCACACTCTTAACACAAGTCTACAGTAACTAAGCACCACAGGTGCACACGTTCATCTAAGTTTGGGAGTCTATTTAGTCATACTGACCTCTACTTCCTGGTCACTCCCCTTTTCTCCTGAAATGATGATTTGAGCTTTGGAAAGCACCAAGTTGAAGACTCAATACTAAATTTTGGAACTGACAGCAAGCTTTTCCTTCCTTAATATATTGATACATACGTTAAGTTGTTTTTGCCAGATCTTACTTATTAAAAACATACTAATGGCATCATGTTAATGCTTTTTCACGTTACCAGGTCACAAGACAAAAATCTTTGATAATTTATCATTCCTATCACCCTCATCGTTAGAGACAATGCCTATATATCTGTTAAGTTAGCCTTTCAGTAGCCAGGTAATGTTAAAATAATTCCTTGGTAGAAGATTAAAAAAAAATAGGTCAAATGTAATAAATGCCAGATTATCATGTGCAGTTTGGTGTGTAGCCCAAATGAATGATTTTTATGATTTTATAGAAATAAGAAGTTTCTGTTATATGTTTGTGATGGAAACACTCAGGTCAGCACACATACAAAAATTCTGACCCTTCCCTAAGAGACGCTAATTAGAATCATAGAATCATTTAGGTTGGAAAAGACCTTTAAGACCATCAAGTCCAACCGTTAACCTAGCACTGCCAAGTCCATCACTAAACCATGTCCCTAAGCACCACATCTACACGTCTTTTAAATACCTCCAGGGATAGTGACTCCACCACTTCCCTAGGCAGCCTGTTCCAGTGCTTGACAGCCCTTTCAGTGAAGAGATTTTTCCTAATATCCAATCTAAACCTCCCCTGGCACAACTTGAGGCCATTTCCTCTCGTCCTATCGCTTGTTACTTGGGAGAAGAGACCGACACCCACCTCGCTACAACCTCCTTTCAGGTACTTGTAGAGAGCGATGAGGTCTCCCCTCAGCCTCCTTTTCTCCAGGCTAAACAACCCCAGTTCCCTCAGCCGCTCCTCATAAGACTTGTGCTCCAGACCCCTCACCAGCTTCGTTGCCCTTCTCTGGACATGCTCCAGCACCTCGATGTCCTTCTTGTAGTGAGGGGCCCAAAACTGAACACAGTATTCAAGGTGCGGCCTCACCAGGGCCGAGTACAGGGGCACCATCACTTCCCTACTCCTGCTGGCCACACTATTTCTGATACAAGCCAGGATGCTACCGGCCTTCTTGGCCACCTGGGCACACTGATGGCTCATATTCAGCCGGCTGTCAACCAACACCCCCAGGTCCTTTTCCAACAGGCAGCTTTCCAGCCACTCTGCCCCAAGCCCGTAGCGCTGCATGGGGCTGTTGTGACAGGACCCGGCACTTAGCCTTGTGGGACCTCATACAATTGGCCTCAGCCCATCGATCCAGCCTGTCCAGGTCCCCCTGTAGAGCCTTCCTACCCTCGAGAAGACCAACACTCCCACCCAACTTGGTGTCGCCTGCAAACTTACTGAGGGTGCACTTGATCCCCTCGTCCAGATCACTGATAATGATATTAAACAGAACTGGCCCCAATACTGAGCCCTGGGGAACACCACTTGTGACCGGCCGCCAACTGGATGTAACTCCATTCACCACAACTCTCTGGGCCCAGCCGTCCAGCCAGTTTTTTACCCAGCAAAGAGTACGCCCATCCAAGCCATGAGCAACCAGTTTCTCCAGGAGAATGCTGTGGGAAACGGTGTCAAAGGCCTTACTAAAGTCTAGGTAGGCAACATCCACAGCCTTCCCCTCATCCACTAAGCGGGTCACCTTGTCATAGAAGGAGATCAGGTTGGTCAAGCAGGACCTGCCTTTCCTAAACCCATGCTGACTGGGCCTGACCACCTGGTTTGTCCTGTACGTGCTGTGTGATGGCACTCAAGATGAACTGCTCCATCATCTTCCCCGGCACTGAGGTCAGGCTGACAGGCCTGTAGTCCCCTGGATCCTCCTTCCGGCCCTTCTGGTAGATGGGCGTCACATTTGCTAACCTCCAGTCAACCAGGACCTCCCCGGTTAGCCAGGACTGCTGATAAATGACAGAAAGTGGCTTGGTGAGCACTTCCGCCAGCTCCCTCATTACCCTTGGGTGGATCCTAAAGCCTAATTCTTTAAACTTCTGCTTTCTCTTTGGTCACATACTAAATTCAATCTATAAAACCAAAATAGGGCACCTAAAAATGCCTATCTTAATAGTTTTGGTTGCAGTTACTTACAGAATAAAAACATACTTAATATTTTATTAAAACCTAAACTTCTTTCTGATAAGAAAATGTGCATTTGCTAGCAAAAAACCTGAGGCAGAACATCAGAATATTAAGTTAGAAATTAATTTGCATGAGCAAATTCTCAGAAAGATTCAATTTATAGACTAAGCAAATAATATAATTTAAATACTAAGCAAAAAATGCTTGAAAAAAATATATATGTCACTAAACAAAAATGCTGTAATTATATCCTCTTTGGAGTAAAACCAGGAAAACAACTTGTGAAACAAGTTAACTCAGCTTTGATTAATACTGTTTTATTTATGGTACATGCACAGGCTAAACAGGCTGCTCCACTTTGACCTCTCAGGATTTAATGATTTTCCTTAACAGCAAATACCTAATTATTATTGAGTGGCAAATAAAGTAGTAGCAGCTGGTGTATCACAGCAAATGGAAATCAAGCAAATCTTTCCGCTTCCCCACCACCCACCAAATCCATGTACTTACAAAGACAAATTCCCTTGTAGCAGTGTCATGAAAGTGAAGATCAGACACCTCTGCTTCAGAAGCTGCCAGCCACTGGAGTGCTGCTCTGAGCTGGGGGTCCACTAGATTTGGTTCCAGATCAATATTCGCTATTGCTAAAGTCTTTCGTATTTGCTCCAAACCTAACAGTAAAAATAAAATCATCAAATCTACAGCCTCAAATTGTTTCAAAAAAAGTCTCTGTAGTTCACTGTTTAGACTATATTATCTCAAAAACCTCAATTTAGTACACACAGATAATATGATAAGAAAAAAATCATGCTGGTCTGAAGTGTTTCTGTATTTTCACATAAGGAAGTATAGTTTATCCCATTAACAATTGTATGCAAACATAGCTGAGTACTAAAAGACATCTAAGCTTTAATGTATATTCCAAATGACAAGGAATTTAACACAGCCTTTTATAAACTGAACAGCAATGGCTCTCATATTGTCTATCAGTCATTTCCGTTTCCAACTGCTATTGTTTGCTACGCCTTCATCTACTAAGTTTTTAAAAAGTGTGTATTTCAGAATTCTTTCCTGTACAGGCAGACTGATCAGACTGCCTCTGAGTTCTTCCAAAATATAGTGCTGTTTTTACTGAGGCCTATCCAATTTTTCAATACTTCCTTTACAGCATGAGTTCCAAAAATTAACACGGTATTGAAAGAGCACTTGCATTAATAACACAAACTACAGTATTGTCACCTTCTGTTCCCACTCTGAATTTCTGTATCCAGCTACCACAGTAATCCTTTATCACACTCTCAGAATCAACTACGCGTATGTGTAGTGCTCTCCAAGTTGTTCTTGAAGTCTCTACTTCTAGACTACTGGACTTAACTCTCTAGAAACAAGGAATATATTTGCAATAAAAATATATGTTCATATGCAGTTTACCTCAATCTCACTACGCTTCCAATCAAGCTTATGAAGATTGAGGTATATAAGGTATTCATTCCTAACTGGCAAAGTTAAGCAAGACAAAATAGATTCCCCCAGGCAGTAAAAGAGAGAAAAAATTAAATAGTGGAACTGTCAACATAAGCGTGCTTTTGGTGAATAACAGAATATCTGTCTAGGAGCCCCAAAACCTAACATCTTTATAGGAGAAAGAACCAATTATAAAAAAATTTATGACACTTAGTGGATGGAAAGCATTGTGGTAATGTATCACTGGGAAATTTTGATGTATTTTTTAGTTTTATAAAATAGATGTACATTATGTAACAACAAGGCTTTGTTTCAAATTCTTTCGTGAACAAGGCGCAGTCAGCTTAGAAAAAGCCAGACATTTCTAGGTATGACATGAACAGGACTTCCAAATATACAAGACCAGGTACAAAGACTTTCTACCTAGAATACTATTTAAATGGTCCTACAATGAAAGTAAGAGAAAGAGTCTTTTCAAAACAATAGTGAGATGGTGAATAAATTAAACTGGAAAAATTTCACTAGAAAATCCTTAACACAGTATAAAGCAGTCTGTCGCACTCCAGGAGACACCTAAACTGTGTAAAGAGGAATGGCCTTAAACCAAAGCGGGGTAGATTTAGACTAGATATAAGGAAGACTTTTTTTTATGCCGAGGGTGGTGAAACACTGGCACAGGTTGCCCAGAGAGGTGGTGGATGCCCCATCCCTGGAAACATTCAAGGTCAGGTTGGACGGGGCTCTGAGCAACCTGATCTAGTTGAAGATGTCCCTGCCCACGGCAGGGGGGTTGGACTAGGTGACCTTTAGACGTCCCTTCCAACCCAAACTATTCTTTGATTCTATGAAATAAAATCAAGCACTATTTTAATCGAGCAATTTGAACATTTGAGATGCTAGAATTTTTTAAAGTCAAGACCAAAAGAAAGCAATGGTATATTGATAATCTAGATGAAACCACCAGAGCAGAAAATATTTTAATTATAATTATTTTCTGAGGAAAAACACTGAATAATTAGTTTAGTTTCCCTATAACCTTACAGTCAAATCTGATTAAAAAAAAAAAAAAAAAAAAAAAAGACGTGGTTCATTTCCATACATTTTTCCAGGAGTTAAAAAAAAGAAAAAAAAAATAACCACACATCTTTCTGCTTACATCAAGACTATTTGAAGATGTGCAACATGGCTGAATATCCTCTGTAAGTGCAGTTTCTTGAAATGCTTATTTCATCTTCAGAATACACCCAACACAAAGAAAAGCTCTGTTACAACTTGCTCTAATGTCAGCTCATCTTTAAATCAGCCTCCTACACTGTGTATTCAGGCGGTTCTCATTTGAGTTAACAACTTCAATCCAACTGGAACCAGTGCAGAGATCATCTACAAACTAGAAAGCTGTAACAAGATTCTGGATAGACCCTATTTTATATTTCACTAAGAAAGAGATTATAGCAGATGTATCGAATCCAAGCTTTTTCATTGTTTCTCCAAGGTTAATATGGCCTGTTCGAATAACTTCTTCAGTATCTCGAACATAGCCATGCAGATGCATTGCCATGGCTCCTTATCAAATATTTTACAAAGAAGTTATTCTATGCATATAAATTTATGCTTTCAACAAGCTGATCAGAGTTCATTACCTTACATTAAGTACATGTGTGAGCATCAGAGACCAGCATTTCCCAAAGGCTGTAAACTTCAGTGCATTAAGAGGTGTATGTAGGGTATTAATCTAAGAATATATTCTGACACTTGACTGACATGCATTATGATGAACAGGGATAATAGGGTTGCCACCTTGTTTTGCAGACTACAGAAGTAAAGAATTAACAAAAACAGTTCATGTAGAGTGCACAGGTCAAGAACAGTAGTATATGCTGGAATTGACATTACCTTCTACAGCATCCTTGGAGTCCTCATCTTTATCTTCTGTTCCATCACTGTATTTTAAAAATAAAATTAAAATATACAATCCAATACGTGCACAATAAATGTAGTCAATCCTAAGACTGTAATAAAGGTTAAAGGACAGGAAGATCACAAAAGAATTAAGAAGTGATCATGAAAAGAAGCTTTGCTTCTCACACCATTTCATGTTGTAAACAGATTTATCATGAACTTCACAAGATTTGCTCTTAGGGAAAGAAGGGAGAAGAGAGAAACAAGAGAAGGGTGTTAAAAAGAAGGACTGAAATATGAAAATATTTTAAAATAAGAAGAAAACTTATTGATTTTAATTAAGGAGGACAGTTTAGTTTTGCTTCATATGTGAAAAGGTTGAGCCATCTTATGTCACAGGTATAAAGAGCTACAGGTTATTCAAAGCTGTTAAGCCAGAAGTGTTCTACAAAAATCAATTACCAAGCAATTTTGAAAGTTTCCACAAACTAAAGGAAAAAACAGAAATCCTGTAGGAAGCAAGCTCTAGTTTGCATGAAAAAGTAAATCTAAAGACTTGGAAAATTGCAAGCAAGGACATGCATAAAAGGGACCTTTCATTTTGCAAGCAGAACACATTCATCAGTTTAGCACAGGAAAATTTAACCATTCAGTATGGATTAATTAATGAAAAAATCATATTGTGATTAACTGAGAAGAGTGTGAATAATGTATCAGCATAAAAAAAATGCACTGTATTTTATTTTCCAAAATGATGATTTCATGCATTAATTATGAGGAACCCATCTGGTTTATATTTCTCAACTCAACCAACCTGTCTGATGTTGGAAAGGATAAATTCTCCTCATACATATCCCCTTCTAAACCAAGACTGCTCCAGCTACTGCTGTTACCATTACTGCCAGGAGAAGAAGAGAACACAGCTGAACTAGAAAAGAACAATAGCTCAAACTAGAACCTTCATTTTCCTTAGAGCTGGTTTGTCAAGACATTTAATGCAAGAGCACTGAAACCTCCTAAACAGGTTTGCTAGAACAGACTACAAACATGACTGTCAGTGCTATTCAGAGCAGCAATATGCACAATAATGCAAAACTGGTAAGTTTCAGTACACAGCTGAAAGTATTAATTTGTACTCATTAATTTTCCAGACCAGTGCTAACAGTAATTCTGCCCTCAGGTCTAAGCACACTGCTCGTTGTTTATACAAGCTCAACAATTTCAATATGATTACTCATAGGAATATGGATTACAACTATAGTATTTGCTTAAGGACTAGCTAAGAGTTCATAGAATTATACATTGTGAAGACAACTGCACAAATAAAATCCTTCTGTCTCATTCCAAAAATCCAGTAACGATCTCCAACAGCCTGATGAGAAGGAATTCTTAGAGTAAATAATTTTTTTTTTTTAACTTCTGAATATTTTTCTACATGCTGATCTTTTGAAAATAGGGGGGTTTATAGATCAGTGAAAACAATACTAAAAAGATTACTTCACTTACAGTTCATAAATACACTGCACTTATTCCATGACTACATTCAAACCAATGTGAAGAACTGAAAACATTGAGCATGTCCTTACACTGGTACACTTTAGGCATTACAATGAGCAGAGTTTGTTAAGCCTGTGCTTATGTACAAGATTGAGCTACCCATGAGATTAAATCTCTGTTCCCCAACTTCATACCTCCCCCAGAGCACATCTGGAAGCCTTCCAAGAATAGGATTTCAAGACAGCCAGCATTCTTTGAGAAAGCTAGATTGTCTACTATAGATGGTATGACAAGCCATGAAACAACTCCAGAGAACAACTGCTGCAAGAAGATGCTTTCTTCACCTAAGTTTTGTGTGACTGTTAAAAGCTCTTCTTTTCCACTCATTCCACTCAAGGCAAATAGTAACATTTAAAACCACAAATGGTGGAAAGAAACATTTCAAGAGACAGACATTAATCTCTTTCAAGAGTCTGCCAGTAACAGCATCACCTATCAGTGTCCTTTGCTTTCCAATATGCCTGCTTGGATCCTAATTTCAAAACAGTAACAGCATGTTAGCAAGCCTGCAATATGAACACATCCTAACAGGAAAAAAAGATAAAATTAAAAAGTTGCAGGTGCTTCATTCAGAACGTTGTTGCTTATTTAGATTACATGCACAAAGAACAATCAAACAGTTCTCTCATTATGCAAAAAAGAAAAAAGAAAATTAAAGAGCAGAAGCTTCCAAAGAAACCAACTTGATTTGCACAGAAAATGCAAACCTGGTCTTAAGAACATTTCTCAAGCTACTGTGTGAGACTATCACAGTATATATGAAGTATTAAATTTGGTTTGAATTACATGTATAGAAAAGATTTAACATAGCCCATTGATACCGATATTTTGCACTCAAACAGCCTCTTTCACTGAAAGTTATAGATGCATAACATAAGTGGAAGTAAAAGCTGCCCCAGTTCTCAGACTAAAAGAAAAAGTAAATGCAACCTAACAGAATGACCTCATGCATACTACTATTCTGATTAGGTAAGAGATTAATATATTTCACAGAGACCAAACTTGGTCTGAAATAATCATATATTTAACCATATGATTACAATGCATAGCAACGTATGAGACTTTTTTGTAATGTGACCTTTATTTTGTAGTAAGATGCCAAATTAACAGCCTTGAAAATAGTCCTGCAACCGCAGAACAAGCAATAAACAGACAAAGGCATTATAATGCTTCTATGATGTTTCATGCAGCTCTTCAACATGAGCCAGCAGAATAATTACAAGAAAAGCTTTCAAATTTATATACATACTGTATATATGGGAACTGTAACTCAGATCATCTGCTTTGAGATTTTGCACTATGTACATACAGGCAAAGGCAAGAGGCTTCTGCTCTGAATTATAACCTAACCTGGATGCTCTGATTCATCCCCTGGAAAAGCCTGTGTCTATGCCTATGCCTATACATTAACTATAGAGAAAGCTTAAGACTTTTATTTCTAAATTCAAGTCGCTAACGTTAGGCACGCAAAGCAGAGTATACAAGCACTCCCCTGCAGAACTAACTTTACCAAGTCCGCTAAAGAACTTTCATTCCTATTTCCATTCAAATGGAACTGCAGGGATCATGTTTTGATAATTCTTTCCAAGTTGTCTTGCTCCCTTGTTTACAGATAGTTTAATCCTCTCTGAAGTATTGAAGTACAATTTTTATACTGATCTGAGACGCAGAGGGCATGTACCATTTCAACAGAGCTACTACAAAAAATGTCTTTTTTTCCTAAGTAAAGCAAAGCATGGTAAATTGAATTGGACCACTGTAGCTTGTATTGTTGTGTTGCTTTCTGGGGATTGTGATCCCGTGTTTCAAAAAAATTGCAACTACTGTTGTTATTATTATGAAGATAATTTCCAAATGTCAGCTAAAGGAGCCTCAAGTACCAGTATCCATCGAACACTGCAAACAGCCTGGAAAATACTGGGGGAAGGGAGAGGTCCTCCCCCACCAAGTAAAACTTGCTTAATGTTCACTATGTCACTTAATTATAGCACTACAAACAAATTG
Source organism: Aptenodytes patagonicus (assembly GCF_965638725.1). Classification (NCBI taxonomy): domain Eukaryota; kingdom Metazoa; phylum Chordata; class Aves; order Sphenisciformes; family Spheniscidae; genus Aptenodytes; species Aptenodytes patagonicus. Next base: position 193,369,697 of record NC_134949.1, on the reverse strand, counting down.
GTCTAATTTGTACCTAGTACCTCAAAGATGGTACAAGCAAGGCTGCTGATAGCTTCTTAGACACAAGAAAGCCACTTGCATTAAGAAATAGCTGCCAGGGGAGCAATGCTACCTGATACTACATTTAAATGTTTCAAATTGACATGGTTTACATATAACCAGCAAAATATTTTTTAAACAGATGGCCCTGACCATAAGAAAAAAAAAGAGGACAAAAAAAACCCCAGAACAAAACCCGAAACTTTCAACTGTTGTAACTGCATAATGAATGCCCCCTCTATGACTGAATGGCATTTTCCTGTTTAATAAAACAGTTTATGTTAAAAAGAGAAGATAAAAGCAATGCATCTTCATCACTGCCATGCAATTTTTTATTTCCTTAGAAGATGCTAACACTGTTCCACAAACAGTGTTATTACTGAATCTTGTTTTGTTACAGAAGGTCTCCCCCGCCCCGTATCTTTTTACTCAGGGCAATAACCCCAGATGCTGTTACTTCCACCTGCTAAACCTCAGCAACACAAACAAACCCATGTGCTGTTACCAATCTACAGTTAGTTTTGTTAAACTAGCTGATCAATTTGCGCATGCCAGTTTCTTCTGCCAACACCTCACTATCCAAATTATGCCTCCCCTTCTCTGAGTTAAATGCTAATTTAGGTCATTCCTCCTCTAACAAGCCACAGATTTTCTTGCAAGTTATAGAAATTACTTTCTTTATCATCCCCAAAATAGATTTAAATGAAAACAAACAACAAATACAACATGGGCACTACAGGTCCAGCAATTTTTTTTATCCTTTTTTTTCCCAGCATCAACTAACCTATATTTTATTCACTATTTGGAACTGCCAATATGCTGAATATTCTTCCTTATACTCTGAATTTCATCATGTAAGTCTAACTCATTTTCACTCATTCAACAAATGATGTTTTATTAAAATAACTTTAAGGCAATGTATTCCCTTACAAAATTATTCAGTTGTATGAGTGATAAATTGTAGTAGCGGTTTGATTAAAATATTTAGTTAAGCAAAACATGAAAAATATTCTAGACATTTAAGTGAGCAGTTTCAGTTTGGTACCAAATAACCTATTTGTACATTACATAAGAAAGCCTATCTCCCATATTTTCTTTAATCTCAGTGATGCTGGAAGTACTAACTAAAAAGAAAAAAACCTCTCCCCCATTTCTGCTATTCTTCAACAGAAACACTGAACTTTCTACAGTAATATAAGTGGTATATCGATCATAAAAAATTAAGTTTACTCATTCCTCATATATTCCTTATATAGAAGCTCGGGCCACAACTCTCAGTGTAATTTTCCCTGGCAACAGGCAGAGACATTGCAGATTTTTAAAATTCCCATTCTAATCTTTGTTAGTTATCAATCAGCCAGGGGAAGCGTAGAGAGAAACTCTGTGGAAAAAGTTACTACCCTGAACAGGTAAGTTCCAATGTTACACACCTGTAAGCTCATCGTTAGTAGTACATAAATATCCCACCAATATCAGTTAGAACAGCTTATAAATTCAAGTCCCAAAAAAGACAAAAATAGCTGTTAAAGCTCCTTGTGCAAATTAAGCTCATATTACTTTTCAAGAATAGATGAATTTACATAAAACACATTCTTAATTATTAAGTTTTAATATTTCATAGCACAACTTACAAACAGTACTTTCAAGTTGTATTTTATACACGGCGGTTGTTTTTAAAACACCTGCATCTTTAGCCAATACTTAAATTATCTAAGTACAGTTTTACTTGATGTGACTCCCTGACATCAATCACAACGCATACTCCACGTATTTTACAGACTGTATAGTATGAACATTCATGGGCAACAACATTTTGTACAATAACACAAACATAATATTAGAGCTTTTTAATAAAAAAGTCATTGTGTGTTGAAGACTAAATAGTCTCTCCTCCCCCAACCCCCAGGAGAAAACCACTTGATGCCAAGTTATTTGACGTCAAGATAACTGTTTAAGTATACTAACATGCTTATAGTTACCTGTCACTGAGGTGAAGAAAACTGCTGCTCTCATCAGGATGTTCATCTTCAAAACTTAGATTGGACCAACTCCCAGTGCTATCGTCACCAATACTAAGACTCATCTGCTGGCTAACAATAGATTCAACAGAGTGAAATCCTTCTCTTCCAACAGAGCTAAACAAAAATTCAAGACAAAAACATCACTGCATTTCATGCCCATCTGTGTTAGTTCATTTACAGCAATTTAACACCATTTCAAAGACATTAAATTCCAAGAAAAAAAAAGGGGGGGGGGGGAATCCATTAATTTGTACCCTATTCTCAACACAAGAAATGGAGCAACCAAATGAATTTGAAATTTCAACAGGCTTAGGTCAGGGATTGCTATGTGGAATTCTTTCACTAGAAGACAAAGGTAACGGCAAAAATAATTCTCTCATTTGGAAGATTATTTGCTATAAAGCATAGAAAGCACTGTAGCCTTACAGGCTGTATATCAAGGTACACTTTTCAAGCAGAAGACTTACCATTTTTGAACTTCTTCACCATAGGACAGTTTGGCTATTGTCCCCTGCCTGCTTTCAGTACAACGAGCTAGGTGGCTTGCTACTGTAGGCAAAGTGCTTAAGTACACGCTAGTGTTTAAAATGTTAGGATTCCATTATTTAAAAAGGTCTGTCTCTAGATAAAGATTTGTCTTCCTGCTTCAAGAAAGTGTAGCAATGCATGAATCATACAGAATTTTTCCCTCAGGAAATAAATTTAAATTTTTTATCCAAAAAACAATCAAGCAGGTATGCTCGATAAAAAGTAGTCTTTAGAAGACACTTGAAAGGATCCAGTTTGATAACTTTAAAGAAGTCTGAACTCCTTATAAAAAAAGTTACAATATGAGAACATGCAGTTATAAACTAAGTTTCAGGGGCAAACTGGGATTATCTATATACAGGTGAAGTGGTAGAAAGTTCAAGAAAAATAATCATCCTACTACCACCATAGCAAGCAGCCACAGTAACATCATTCACTATTTAAAAAGCCAACCTTAACCACATCACTGGCAACACTTTGCACCAGTGAGCACAGATTTGTGCAGACAAATATGTAGCTTGAATTGGAACCCACCTGGGGAACACAAAGGTGATTTTTTTCCCCATTTTTATTTACAGTTATACCAGCACTAGCAGCAGTTCTTTTCACCACGCAAGGCAGCTTCGCAAGAAACATATGCATTACATACCTTATATTAGATGACAATGTAAGAAACATTTATAAATTTTGTCGTAGTAAAACCCTAACATCGCCTCCTTGTCACAAATATAATCAGTATCTCTTTGAACGCCGCATTTTATTGCTGTCGTATTCTAACTAGAATTTTTAAATAATATTTTTAAGAAGCAATTCAGAAACAAAGTGTCATCTTTGATACTGTAGGTGTAGAAAAACATCACCACATTACTTTTTTTTTGGTCACACACTAAGTAAGGACTCAACCCTGTTGTGCGGAGAGCCACAATATACATCTTACCAGCACTTTTATGCTGCTAGTATGTATGTGTTTCATATCAAACCTTGAAAAATTTAGTTCAGTCCCATCGTGGCCTTTAGCCACTGAACATATAAAAATCAATTTTATTATTCATCATGATGCCCCTCTAGAAACCAGGAAAAGAAACCTGTAGATAGTGTGAGGAATTCCCACACAAAAAAAGTAGGAAAGTAAGTATTACTATAAATTGGAAAAACCAACATGGTAAAGATTGCTCTTGGACCTGAAGGAGATTTCAAGTCACTCTGATCACTGCACCGTCTGTTTTAAGAAACAGTTGTTGTTTGCCACAAAGTTACTGTGGCAAGTATTTCCTATTTATAGGCCTACTAAAGGAAACAGTGTATTAGCCTTTGCTAAATACACAAGAATTTGAAAGTCAGTTCCTTATCTATTGTATTACTATTTTATAAGCTAAAGTGTGTTTTAGTAAGTTGTTTTTTCTTGAAGTAAGGGGTTGTGGGTTTTTTTCCAATAATAAGGACACTATCACCACACAGCCTTTATACTATAAAGCAATGGCTAGTTTGGCCAGTACCAGATGTTGGTTCTACTGACAAAAGCAAAAATAAATTACTTTTATTTTTTAGCACAGAAGAGGAGATACAGGTAGGGAACAAACCTGGATTCCATCATGGCTCACAGATCAACAAAACCCATAAGGTCTACTATTCTCTACTGTAGGTAAAAATAACAGCATTTCAAGTTGAAATAATAAGTTCCACTTATTAGTCACCTACTGGAACATATGCATGCTGATATACATAGAAATGTTGGTTTCAAGCTCACACGGGTGGAAAAACATCTTTTTTTTTTTTCTAGTTCTAGTAAATATCACCAGAGGAATAAAAAGAAAACATGCAGAACAAAGTGCGTATTTCTAAAAAAAAGAAAAAATTCCTCCTGAGCACATATTTGTATTAATAATCCTTCTTTTTCTGGTACAGAATGCAACAAAGAAGAGAAAATTAATATTACCTTATGTTAACTGCCTGACCAATATTAGTCATAGCTGATGTCATTATTTCAGTAGTAAGGCTTTCAGCAAAACTGACTCCATCTTGTCCAATACCACTGTCAGCTGTCAGACTCATGTAACTCAGCTCTCCTTCTGCTTTCTCTACAGCCGCAGTAGCCCCCTTGTCAGAAAACACTGTCTTCTGTTCTACATCAACGTGAATTTTAGGAATATCAAGCTGAAACACTCTTGATTTTTGACAGGCACCACCTAATCCAGAATGAAGCAAATGCCTCACTGGAATGGAGGATTCTTGTGTGGGTAGCTGATGAGATGTACTTTCTGTACAGTACCGATGTTCCTTTGCACTGAAGCATCTACAGACAGTTCCAGAAAAAGGAGACAATTTCTCAGTATATGAGAGCCTATCCCCATTTTTCCTGTTTTCAGCCACATGGAGAACAGCCGACTCTATACTCATTTCTAGAGTATCATCAGCTACTTTCCTAGCATATTGTTCTATAGCTTGAATTATGCCTTCACTGTAGCCACTTTCATTTAAACTGCCTGTACTATGATACAGTTTATGATCTGGGGAGAAAGGAGGAAATGTCCTAGAAAATGTTGTTTTAATAAGATCCCCTGTGACTTCATCAAGTTCAGTCTTTTTATATAGACAGGAATCTGTTAGAGACTTTGGCAAACATGCTCCCGAGATTTTCAATTTCTTCCTGACATCACAAGTGATACTGCGAGCAAGGGATTCTGAAAAATGTAACAACTCTGTGCATTCTGTTCTCCGCGTGCCAATACTCCTTTCATACGTTCGGTCTTCACAGCAATGAGTGCTGCTTTTCACTTGCTGTACTGCATCTTTATTCACTGCTTTGATCAGCTCCAGCTTACCATTTACCTGTGCATTTTGCCCAGGAAATGTCTTTCTGTTGTATCTCAATCTGTTTTTTCTAGCAGCTTGCTGTAAGCCTGATTTGATAGACCTGTAAGCAAGTCTGCTAGCATACTGATCCATTAACAGTTCAGCATTACCACCTTCTCTTTTCAAAACTCGAATAATATGATCTGCGTATTCGTCAGTCACACTTTCACAGCTTGGGTATTTGGAAGTCAAACCTGTCATGCCTGAACCTTGTGGTAAAGGAAGTACAGATGAATCTCTCTCCCCCGGCCACTGGTCCCGCACTGGACCGCACTGTTCTTTTGAACTATAATCTTTATCGCCTTTTCTGAGATAAAGGCAATCCACCTGACAGTTAACCCGCTTCAACCTCAACAGTTTACAATGCCTTGATTTCACTATTTTCTTGGCCTCATTGATGACTTTTCCTGCCATATCACCTGCATAATTCCATAAAGAATTGCACGTCTCTTCTGGGATATTTATAAATGCAGTATATCCACATCTTCTGTTTTGCATACCTAACTGAACCTGCCTATCAGCTTCTCTTTCATTTGTTTTACCATCTAAATGGGAAGCAGCCATTTCAGTCGCTACTGAAATTATATGGCTAGCTAAGCAATCTGCATACTGAATTGTTTTTTCTGAACGCTCCTCTTTCTCAATGGGCATTTCAGAATGATCTTCATCTTCACTACTTTCCACTTCTTCAGAAAGCGACCGCATGAGTTTCAGCATAAATTCCTCATTTTCCAAAGAGTCATGTTCAGTTTCAGACAAACCAGTAACAGATGGATTGTATGGTGTAGAAGGTGGTGTTGCAGGTGCAAATTCCTTTGCTAATTCTCCCTTGAGTTTCTTAGATAGTTTTCTTAGATTTCTTTCAGAACTACCTTGACATGGTACTAAAGGAGTTGGTGGGGGTGTATCAGGCATTACGCAGGTATTTCCATCTTTGAGACTTGATTTATCTTCCATCTGCAAAGCATCTTCACCGCCAAACATCACTGAAGAAAACCTATTTGCGTGCAGAAAACAATCAGCCTGCCTGTAAGTCAAAGGTCCTGATGATGGTTTCTGAGTATCATGGTTTTTTGAGGCCTTGTTTAAGTATGTTATTGAGCAGCTTCCTGTGTCAGTGAAGTCCTCTAGAACATGCCTAGCTAAAGTCACAGTGGAACAAGGCGGTGGTGATTTTGAAGAAAACCTGTGTCCTTTTTGTTCCTGCCAACAATCTTTAGATTCTGAAAAACACTGAACAGAGTGAGTTGGAGTAAGAAGAAATTTACATGGATTATTCAAAGGCATCTGTTGTTGTTCTACAATTATAGAAATATTACTTTGTTTCTCAGCCTCTTGCTTCTTTATCACACATTGTTCTTTTCTGCTGATATCTGTGTAAGTCTGTGAGCTCACATTACATGCTAAATTCTCACTAGTGTTGCATAACAGAGTTTTACTTTCATCCACAGATTGTTTTATAACATACGTGGCCAAGTGATCTGCAAACGCATTCTTGGGGAAATCTTCACCAATACATTGCACATAAGGTTTTTTATCTATTATTTTTCTTGTTAAAAAATCTTTATATTCTTCTACTGCTTTTGTTACTCTAGATGAGGTTATGGCTTCATAAGCTTCATTTACTATCATATCTACCATAGTTCCAGAGAAAGTATTAATGCCTTTTGACCCACTTGTTAATTCTGAATTATTGTTCATTCCAGATCTGTTATTTGTTTGTTTGGTATCATTTTGGTTATGAAAGAGTGATGGAGTATTTTCAGTACTTTGACTGTGATCTGAAGTTAGGTATATATTTCTGAAAGAAGCGACTTCCTCCTCTCTCTTTCTGCTTGTGAAAAATGGATGAGTGGAGTCTTTGTATATTTTCATATTGTCATCAGAATTCGGAGCAGTGGATGCTTTTGCTTTATAAGCATCAGAGGAAACCTGATGTTGACAAAGAGCTCTTCCAGCTAAGGGCACAGGTATTGAACTTACAACACCAGAGGTGCAAAATAGAGCTTGCTGTACTGTATATTCCTTCTTGGAATCTTGGATTGGCTTCAGTGCTACCCTATCATTAAAATTAGGAAAAACTGTGGAAGTCTGTGTTGACTCTAACATACTTTCTGCGCTCACATATTTAATGTTGTCCATGGAAACACTGATGGCTGCTTGCGTTGTGAAGGTCACATCAACCTGAGATAGTTCAATAAAAGCCTCCTGAATGACAGATTCAGACAAATCTCTGGCATAGGATCTTACCACTTTGTCTTCATAATCAAATGATGAAGGCTGTGCAGCTATAGGTGTCGATGGATATGAAAACTGGCATACTTCCATGATTCCTTCAAACACAAGTTCTTCAGCAAGGTCTGCCGCAAACCGTGCAACGGTGTTGGTAAATATCTGCTTCTTTACATGCCGCAGTTCTTTCAAAGCACCAGTTATAGCTTCGCTCACCAGAAAGTTTGCTATCCCATTAATTGCACGCTCCTTCAGGGAGATTGCTCTACATCTCCCAATCTCATAAAAAGCCATTTGAAAGACCGAAGAAGTTAACCTAGCAGCCAAATGACAAAGTGCATTGGTGCATGAAGAAACACCTTTTTGCAGGTCTTTAAATGCACTGCCAAAGCTTTTTTCAACTAATTCAGTTGCAAATTTTTGAATGCTATCTCTAATCATTAATGACTTATGTTTAGATTTTGCTTGTTTATCTGGCTCCTTACCAGTTTTCATTTTGAGATCTGCAGCTTGACCTTTTTTCTCTTTCAAAGCAATCCCTTTGTGTTTCAAACCATTTCCTGTACATACTTGGTCTGATGAGGACTCAGAATGAAAAACAGAACCCAGTATTTCAAATGAAACACTATCAGCGTATGCTGAATAACTATTATAAACTGCATCATGGTGATTTTGACCTGTCCCATCTCCACCAAGATTAATTCGACATAAGCATTCAGAAGAACCACAGCTCCCTAGTGGACTGAAAGCTGATGATCTAATAGGGCTGAACAAGCCTCCATTCTCTTCCCCTGATGTTTTAACTGGGCGAGGGGAATCCGGGACATCAAATACGCTGCTATATGGTGATTCTGGTTTACGAGGAGTTGGTTTCTTTACATTGGCTGGGAGAGTGGGACGATCAAACTTGAATTTCTGAGGATTCATTGTAATGCTTGCAGAAGACAATTGTTCATGTGCAGTCCTCCTTTTCTGGGAGGCATGCCCTAGGATGGGATCCCTAATAACTTTACAAGAGTTTTCCAAGGCTTGTTCCAGCTCATCGAACTGATCAAAACTATCAAAAAACTCACTTACTTCCGAGTCTGAATCCTCTATACCATCTTTCACTACTGGAATTTTTGGCAGCTGAAGTTTTGCCTTCAAGCTTTTTTGATACCCTTCTTCATCTAAGAAGATAATGGGGCTTGGGCTGGAGCAATCTGACTCAGAGGATTCAGCTGGAGAGGAGGAAAACAATGTTTTACATAAAAAATTAACACCTTGATCAGAAGGATTATATGGCTTATAGAAACTCCTTTGTATCCAAGGATCAGAAATTGAGGTTGTAACTGAATTTTTTACTGAGGACAGTTCCTTAAGTCCCAAAATATCAATCAAAGTAGAAGATCTGGCAGATGACTTTCGACGTGCAGAACCCACAAGGACCTTTGAGTCAACAGCTTCTAAACATTGAGCAGGGATGGTCTGTGAAGCAGCATCTCGATGGTTTCGAGAAGTAAAGCTGCATGCACCTGGGGACAAAAAAGAGGGGAAAAAAGATTGCTTCAAAACCAAGAATTTTCACAGAACTACAGAAAACTGGGGACAGATTTTGATGGCAATTGCTGGACTTGTTATTGTTGCAAAATGCTAGCTGATCTTTCATGATTAAAGCAATCTTTCATTTTTTTCAAATCTCATTATACTAATCTAATCACTGACAAATTAATGTATTTTTAGCACACAAAGTAGAACAAGATTCTATTTGATCTGCATCTGACACTGAGTTTAGAATCTTTGGTTTATGAGTTGATAAACTGTTGTGAAAACAACAGCAAAAAAATTTAATTTTCAATTGCATAATACCCCTTTACAAAACATGATTAATGTAAAAAAATTACTATTTACTTATAGTTACTTTCCCATTAAATCCCAACAACCTGAATTTCAAATTACAATTTCTACAAGTCAACAGCATGCAAGAACTTACCAGCACTTTGTATCTTTGAAGGCTCATCTTCATCTAAGTGTTCGAAAGCAGTGACGAAATCATCCTCGATTGAAGAAACTGACTGATTAGTGTCATCATCTTCTCCATGGGATGTCTCTATTTGATGTTTTTGCAATGAGTTTATTTCCACTGCATATCTTATGCCTGTGGTATACTTGCTCAGCAAGGTAAATATATAATCAACTTTGATCCTTGGGAATGAAGGAGACAGTCTCATCACACAAAACACTTCAGGAAGTTGATTCTTGAATAAGAGAGCAACAAGAAAACAAACATAACAACCTTGAAATGATTTCAACTGTCAGGAGTAACAAGGGATTCCTTCAATGCATTTTTATGAGCAGTAAACAATTTACAAATATTTTAAAGATAAGAGAATGAATGGAACAGTTTGTGTAAAGAGATAGTTAAAATCACTTACTCATTTTCATAACTTCTGCATTCTGAATAAATCATTACAATAAAACAAACAAAACGTTGTATAATACAACCCTCATAATATGTACTCAAGAATCTATTAAAGAATACATGTTAAAAATCTGTAGAGGAAGGCAGTATTTCAAAGTATGTTTATGCTGAATAGTACTTCAGTTTATAGGATATTTGTTTCTTCAAGGTATTTTTTACCTTATATGCAACATAATTAAATTTAACATGCATGATTAGTCAATATGGCTTTAAGAAGTTTGCTTTAACAACATTTATAATTGGAAATAATACAATTAAAAACATAATAAGAATAATATTGGAAATAATATTGGAAATAAAAATAACAGAAATTATATAACTAACATCATTTATAATTGTAAATATTTTTTTAATAAGAAAAGAGCCCACTGAGTTTTATGAATGCCTGACTTTCTCATAATTTTTGGCACCTCTGTTTCAAGAAGAAAAGTCTGCCAAGGATGAAAGCTCTATCTGAGCAGAGCAGAGATAGGTAACTTGACAAGTTTCATCTTCTTTCCAAACTGGCAGTGAAAGGGACTATAGTCTAGCAGAAGCATGGGATCAGCACCATAATTAAATATTTGTTAAATATTTTCTGTTAATAACACAGCACATGAAAGCACCAAGTTTATTTTGAGATTTTCTAACATTCATTTTAAAGAAACCGCAGAAATGTAACAGCATTAATACCACTGTGGCTAAGATGGCCCAAAAACACAAGCAAGACAAGGCGTGGTATGACTAAACTCTTTATGAGGCCAAATAAAATGCTTCTGTAATTAAGGCATGCAAGAAGATACAAAATGTTTACCTGATGTTTCATGACATAAGGTTTTGCCAAGGTTTTCTTTACATCTTTTAGAAATATAACCTCGTTTTCTTTTAGTTTGCACAATTGGAGCGATTTCAGAACATCTGGGAGCTCTGCAGAAACAGCTGCCAACTCCTGATTTAAATATACAAACACATTGAGAATACAAAGTGAAAAAAACCCATGTAAATGATGATGGTTTTGATCTCATATCTTCCCTAAATAGTAACAGCTGTGAAATTTGGTAAAGCTTCTCTTTTCTCCCCTATTTCTTGCCCCACTTATTCTCTCAAACTGTGGTGCAAAGCTCATGTAAACAAGCTTTAATTCAGTCCACACTCATCTCCAGCTCACTGTTCTACCAAAAGAAGAAATTCCACTATTTCTCAGGGGCCAGAAGAGGCTTAAAAGTCACAAAGGAGAATCTGGTAAGCACTGAAAAACAGCTGCACATCCTACAAGGTACGCAACTACAAAGAGAAGACTGAATGCAGCTAATAATGGATCTCAACGGATCTCTAAATGCTCTTAAGTGTGCTTTATTGGAATGGTGTTTTAGCCCACTATTACAAAAACAGGGACAAGGCACTTCTTTAAGCATGATCTTGGATAACTTTTAGATTTACCTAATACAGAAAAGGCCTATGAAAGATTTATGGGGGTTTTTTTAAACAATCTAAACCCTACTGATCCATATGATACAAAGCAAGTCTCCATAAGCCTATTCAGCCCAATTTTCTCTAAATTTCATCTAACTCTAGACAATCAAATAGTTCTTACCCATACTTGAAACAATGTCTAGCACTATTATCATTTGATTAATTAGCAACATTGATACAACTTTGAACACAAATGTATTGAGAGTTTCTGTTTTTCATTTTTAAACATCAGAAAACTATTACAGCAATCTCTGTCTACCAAGATCTAGACAGAGTAGAAGTGTGGAGTTGCAGTGTAAACATGTATGTTATGGGTTATACTGATGTGTAAATTGCACGGGAAGATTAAATCCTTAACTTCTTAAAATGGCATGGCACAACCCCACTGGTTTGCTACACTTCCCCTTTTAAAATAACGTTTTCTCATCTAGCTCTCCAGAATAATATCTTAAGGCATATCCATAATACTGACTCCTGGTCCCCCACCAGCAATTCACAGCTAGCAGTCAATTCAGTAAAGTTTTAGCTTTGCAGATGACAATTGCACCCTATTAATAAGTACAACTCTACTAAGAAGGTTACAAACCAAAATACTGATACACACAGGTTTTTAACAAAAAACCAAAACACCCCACCCACCCCCAAAAAACCCACACCCAACACAAATCCCACCCACCCCTCCCAATTTAAGTAAGCTATTCCAGACCATTCCAATACAAAGCCCGGCCCAGGTAATATTTTAATATAAAACACTGATGACCATATTAAAATAATTATTTTCTAACGTTTCAATGATATTTAAAACTTAGGTTTTTAAATGTTCAACGTACACGTATTTTTCTCGAATACCAAAATTCCTCCATCTAAAAAATTACGTACTACTGAGAAGAAATCACCAGTGCTGAAGAAGGTTATTTTCCAATATAGATAGATATATACTGTACCTGCAAATAAGCAGTACCCATCTCTTCAGCAAAACCTATAAATGTGATCTGTAAAATAAATACATGAACATATTGAAGTACAGAAAAGAACTTTTCCATTTTCTGCAGGTACTTAAGAGTAAAAATTCAGCAAGCTTTACCATAAAGCTTCATTCTATGGCCATGAAAACCGTACCTTAGGGTACCATAGCTTGCTCAAACAGCAGCCCATAGTCTTACATAAAGAATAGTACTGCTATGCTATCTGACTTATGAAAGGTCAGATCAAACTAAAGAGCATATACAACATTTAAAACCCACTACATAGCAATTTTTATAGTGGCCTATTGGCTGGTATACACTGAGCAACACATATAAGTCTTATTACATCTGTTAAAATAAACATGATTTTGCAAAGATCAGTGCTCATCTGTCCTTGCTTCAAGCTCGATCAATATAAAACAGTTCCAGCCTGAAATCTGTCCATGCTAACTGTGATGCATTTGGATATCTGAAGAGAGCGTAATGGCAACACATTATACAGTTTACCATGTAAATTGATTAGCCTAAGGCCAAAACACAACAGATTACTTAAACCACATGTTTGCATGCAATATCCAAGTAGATAAACCCCTAAAGTAAAAGAATTAAAATATTCATTCTCAAAAAAAGAGGTCTTGTCAGGCTCAGGAACCTGGAATATGTCAGAAATGTTAGCTGCTTGTAGACAGGGGAGATATTTTATCACATATTCTCCCTCACTTCTGTCTACAGATGTCTTGTATCATTCAACATGAACAGACCAAAGAGAGTCAGTACTTTGTCTTACCTTCATTTTTCAGTGTCAGATCATGATCTATTTTACATCCCACTACTCAAACCTTGTTTCAAATGTCAGATTTCCTCAGTTCCCATTTAGTATTTCCCTAATGACGAATCAATAGGGTATCTGCGTGCTCCAAAAAAATCCCAAAGCATTTATTTTCAAAACAAGGTTCTAAGAAAAGAAAATTTGCTTCCATTTTGTAGATATGGAATAAAGCACAAAGATTAAATACTTCCACTGATGTTTGGACTTGTTTGATAAGGCTTGGATTCAATTATTTCAGAGCACTATGCAGTAGACTGAACTTTATGTATTCGAGTCACAGCTCATACTAAATTTGTAGCAGCTACTCCCTGTTACTGTAAGGTAGTCACTTGCTTCTCAAGTTTAAAAACAGCAAAGAACATCACTATGTTTATAATCACTTCTTATTAACTGGTTCAGCTACTTGCTTGTGCATACACAGAATCTCTGAGACACCTTTCAACTTCTACATCTTTTTATCTGTACAGTACCTACAATATGAACTGAATTCCTCCACAGAAGAGGCAAAATAGCAAACAATTTAAAGGACTTGGAAAAAAACCTCTCTGAAGAACATTTTGGGAGGCTTTAGGGTTTGTTGTTGGTTTTTGGTGTTTTTTTTTTTTATGGGTGTATGCTCTTTTGTCTTTTTACATGCCCTTTCCTCTTCCTCAGGATAATGATTCCAACCCTTTCCTTCTCCCACAGGATAATTCATTGTGCAAGATAGGGCAGTATGCAGGAGTTACAGCTTCACACAGATGAAGGCCAACCAGTCCATATGTACACTGATGGGCCAGCAGACTGCTGTCAAAGAGACCACACCACTCCCAAGTCTGCTTATTTTTGCCTCAATTATAACACTCATTTGGATTTCTTTATTGTGCCCAAAATCCAGTTTTCACAGAAAAATAATCACCTTTTAAGACATCAAACATGTCTGCAATCAGTACACCAGTTCAAAAGTTCTTGGGGAGTAGGCCAGGGAAATAGAAAGGCCAACAGTCGGTAACACAAGCCTTTTCTTTAAACTAAAAATAGTGTATGAGACACTGTATTTGAAGGTTATCATAATTCATGGGTACAAAGGAAATGAATTCAAATGGTACAGGAAACCTAAATTCTGTTTTTTGTAAGTCTGAGTAATTATCTGTGCAGACCTAATAGTGTTCTTTTAACGTTATTCTGCCGATAGGTGTCTTTCCCTATATTTTCATAAGAAAAAAAATACCTGTTCTGTGGTAGGATATTGACCCTCTTACATTTCAACCAGAGCGCTCTTAATTGCTTGAGCTAATAAGGTAACTAAATATAGTCAGCTATCTTTCTCCATAGGGACCATCATTACAGGCATATAAAACATGTTGCCAGCTACTTGCCAGGTATTTGCTACAAGGGGAAAAAAAAAAGGGCAGGGGGAGGGGCAACGTTTGAGGGGTTTCATAGATTATAAAGCATGGCCTGTCTGAACAGACAGAGACAAACCTTTGCCCACTCCTCCACTGCTTAACTCTTCTTCCTTACCTCTAATCTGTCACAGCTCTTCATCTTTCACAAATTCAGCTTCTTGCCTGCTCCCCAAACGTTTCATACAGTCACAACCTCACCATCCAGCCAGTCCCAAAAACCCTAGTGTTATCCAGGCAATCCTAACTCATCTCTGTTGATCACACAGTCTGCCTCTTCCCTTCCTCCTGCTACTCCTTATCCAATTATCAGTCTTCTCTAACCACTTCCTGAGTCTTTTTTGCTTCATTTTCCCCTATCTCAGCTCCTCTGCCTGGCCTGTTCAGGTCACCCTCTCCTTCTCTAAGCTCCTTGTCAAGCCTGTCAACTACTACTTAGTAGTCTTCTAAATCACTTAATACAAGATACATGGTACACATTGCTTCTTACTTTTTTCTTTTCCCTTTGGAGAAGCTGCTGTCAGTCTTGTAACTCAAACAGCTCTAGTCATTCCTCCTCACAGCTTGAAATTTACCTAGACAGTCCTGCATTCTGTCCAGGTCTACTTCTCTCCAGACCTTGTCCAGCTTTTGGCCCATCTGTATTAGTGTAAAAGAAGTCTAGATCTGCAGTGTTGAGGCTTCAGCTTCTAGCGCTGAGCACAGGGCAAACAAGAACAATCACTTTAACTTTTATCTTCAGGCCTGGATCAAAATGTTCTGCTACTTTGTTAGGATACTAGCCATACAACCTCGATCACAGGAGTGCTCACAAATGCAGTACACCCAGTTATACAATTCTTACAAAATCATCTATCAACACGTTTTGGTTTTTGAGTTTCACAAATCCTACAAAGCAGAGAAATGCCATCTTTTCAAGTCTTTTCAAGACTATAGTGACTGAATTCAAGAATGGCAATAGGGGGTACAGATTTTATGGCCAGTAACTTGCAGCATTGTTCACATTTACTATCCTGCAACTTCCCGTACTGCTTCAAGCTAAATCGTTTGCTACCATAGCCACAAAATATATATATAAATGGTCAGGTTATGCCAAACCTCAATAAAATTATCTTGTTCTTCCCGATTTAGACATTCCTCTGCTGATATATTGCATAACTCTTTTCTGCTGTGTAGCAGTGACTTCATAGAGTGCAGTACACCTTCACCAAAACTCTGAAAAACAATGAAAAACAACATAAGAAAAAAATGCATTTTTGGTTTTGGATACAGGGTCATCCATCTATCCCCTGCCCCCCATAGGTTTCCCTACTCTAAGTACGATTTCAAATTACGTTGTATATAAATCACCAGGTTTGAAGTTTAAATTTACTTCAGGACATGGAACTGAAACAGGTAAGTTGTTTTCTTCAAGCAATACTTTTATTCCAAAAAGAAGTTGACCATTCTGTATTAAAAAGAAAAAAAAAAAGTGAGAACATGCAGACTTGGAAAAAAAACAGATGAATCCAAGAAGAAATCCAAGCCCCATCTGTTCCTTGCATGAAAGCCTGTATACGGAACTTTTCCATCAGCTTTTCCTTAAAAAGGACGAAAAGCAAATTTAGCCAAGAAAACTAATGGCGGTGGCTTCAAAAGTCAGAGGGGAAGAAAACAAACAAACAAACAAACACCCCAAGAAAATCCACACACATTCTCCTTTCCCATTCCTTGAAGAATATGAAACAACTGTAACTTAATCCCATGTAAATACTTCTTGTAACATTTCTTATATTTACACTTACAGTGACATGCAAGCACCCACAGATGGCTAAAAAAAGCTTAAGAATCTAAGACTTTCTCCCAGTGTAACAAAGTACAGCAGAGCAAAAGAATTATCTTCACTGGTATCTGAAGTCAAATAAAACAAGACGACAGAACAACAACAAAAACTGGTTCACTCAGCTTGTAAAAAAGACAACATCCTCTCACTTTTTTTAGGAAGTCAGCAGCTTTTTCTTTTTTTTTAATTTTAAAATTGTCATCTTCTCTAGCAAGTGGTAAGGTTAAGAAGAAAAATAAGATCATGAAGTGGTTATAAATTGTTAATCCAGTTATTTATTCTCTATACAATTGCCCTGTTAAAAATGAAGTGAGAAATCAAGTGTGTCCGACTTATGACAAGTTACTTCAAATTTGCATAGCTTCTTAAACAATAGAAGAAGTGCTAGATAGCCAAATTTAGTCATAAATGTTTTGCATTTCAGATACTCCCACAGCAAAAACAATCCCTTTATGGTGAAAAGTGATCTTACATATTACAGTTAAAACTCAAGAAAGATTTCCCACCCCCACCCCACCCCCCCAATAGAAAAAATGGTATCAAATACTACTACAGCCAAATTATTATAGCATGGCCAGTGTCACCATGCCTGTGCTCATGGTGATACAAAATCAGGAAAGCATTTCTAGAATGAATAGACAAAAGCAAAATAGAAACTTCACTTCAGGATCCTTGAAATTACCAAAATATATTTCAGAATGTTAGCAAACAAGACCCAGACTACCACCCTGACAGCCAAGGCCAAGTGACATTAAAGCAGTCAAAACAGTCATTTTCATGGAAAAGTAACAGCTGAACTATTTTAAAATGCATTTTAGGCCGTTATTGGGTCATTTGAAATAAATTAATGAAGTGTTCATCTAATTTCCACTTTCATCTATTCCTTTGTCCTCACATGTTTAGTTGCAATTTATCTCCACACTTCAGTAATATATCTTTGTACTTCCCAAAGCATGCTGACAATGTCTTTCTCTTTGATTCTCTGGATCTTCCAAATTTACAGGTGGCTGCAATACCAATACTGCTCAAAGACTCTCCCCAGGTAATTCTGCCATTCGTCTCATACAGAAGTCATTTGTGAAGTCAAGCAAGCATGTTGAAATGTCTCATTTTCAGCTTCTACAATACCTTAATCAGTCACGGCACTCAAAATAGTAATTTAAAAAACAGTTATACAATGTGACCTGCTAATTTTCTGCAGACCAACGGTGATCCAGTCTGAGAAGGGTTTATCATTATTCTCTAATACTTAGCTTTTCTAAGGCTACAAACTATTACACGTACCTCATTTATAAGCAAGTATTTTTCCCTAGTTTAACATCCTGAAAGAAAAGGCAAGATGAACAACTAGAACAGGGGCATGGTATTAGGAGCTACTATAGTTGAGGTGAAGGAAAACTGAAGATTTTGGAGAATACAAAGTTGAAATGGGAGAAGAAGAAAGATGCAACAATTGGAAAAATCTCCTTCAGGTCTGGAAGAACCAACATACAAGACTATACGTAGGTCTGGTAGCACACTGATGGTGGCACTACATAACTGAAGAGATAAAATATCCATATTTAAAAAGGAGGAGGAAGGAAGTGATGTGTGGTTTTAAGATCATGTTAATGAATATAAAAGAGTTCAGAACACGGAAAGAATAAAGATGTGGAAATTAACAGGCACAGTACACACAGAGAAAAGATTTCATCTATCTGGACTTCCGTAATTATTTACACTGAAATATATGAAGAGTTAACAAAACCAGAAGAAGAGAGAATTTACTAAAAGAGCTGTTTCTTGAAAAGAAGAATTTGCCCGAATGGAGACAGCAAAGGGGTTTTTTGAGGATATAGTAGATATAGGTCAGTAACCCAGTAACCAACTTCCTCAAAATTTATCTTGAGACTGAAGTCAAGCATCATTATCATTAATAGAATCACAGAATAGTCACAGAATCATAGAATAGTTTGGGTTGGAAGGGACCTCTAAAGGTCATCTAGTCCAACCCCCCGGCCGTGGGCAGGGACATCTTCAACTAGATCAGGTTGCTCAGAGCCCCGGCCAACCTCACCTTGAAGGTTTCCAGGGATGGCGCATCCACCACCTCTCTGGGCAACCTGTGCCAGTGTTTCACCACCCTCAGCGTAAAAAATTTCTTCCTTATATCTAGGCTAAATCTACCCCCCTTTAGTTTAAAGCCATTCCCCCTTGTCCTGTCGCAACAGGCCCTGCTAAAAAGTTTGTCCCCATCCTTTTTATAAGCCCCCTTTCAGTACTGATAGGCTGCAATAAGGTCTCCCCGAAGCCTTCTCTTCTCCAGGCTGAACAACCCCAACTCTCTCAGCCTTTCTTCACAGGAGAGGTGTTCCATCCCCCTGATCATTTTTGTGGCCCTCCTCTGGACCCGCTCCAACAGGTCTGTGTCTTTCTTATGCTGAGGGCTCCAGAGCTGGACACAGGACTCCAGGTGGGGTCTCACCAGAGCAGAGGAGAGGGGCAGAGTCACCTCCCTTAACCTGCTGGACACACTTCTTTTGATGCAGCCCAGGATACAATTAGCTAATAAATTTAAGGGGAGGGGGAAGAAGTAAATATGTAGATGAAATCTGATGATAATTCAAAGTAAGCAGGTGTCATCAGTTAAGAGGAAAAATAGCATATCATACAGGAAGAACTTGCTCAACGTGAGAGTATTTTAAAATGGAACGGTATGAAGTACAAAGTTATGTCCTTAAAAACTAAAAGCAAGCTTTAAAAGAGAATTGTGAATTCACAAGCTGGGAAATGAAGAGACCTGAGCTGACTTCTTGATCATGGTATAGCAATGAATGGTCAATATGACACAGTATTGAAAATAGCAAACATGACCCTAGTACATATCCTTTAACAAAAGAACTGACATCATCAGAGTCACTGAGAAGGACATCCTGTGTAATTGCACGTACAGTATCATCCACATGTAAAAAGAAGATTAACTCACAACAAGCACAGAAAGTAGGACTATGATGGATAATCACTGGAATGCAGAGGCTTTCATACAAAAGCAGACTAAAACCTTAGTTTACACAGTTTCTAAAAACCAAGGCTAACAGAGGACAGATCACCAACTGTAAAAACATCACGAGGGTGAACATCAGCAAAAGAAAAAAAACTATTTAAGCTGAAGAACAACGTCATCCATGAACAAACAGGTATAAATTTGCTGTGAATAGCTTCAGCCTGGAATTCGTAAGATTCTTAGCTATTACAGCAGTGTGGTTCAAAGACGTAAAAACAACAGTAGGTTTTGTTTTTTTTAATCTCCTCTCATTAATTGTGAGACTATATTTAATAACTTTTTCATATTCTTATCAAAATATTGCTTCTGACAGCAAAGGACTGCACTCAATTACAGAGAAATCCTCCTATCCAACAGACAATGAAAGCAAGTTCTCTCACAAGCCCAGTCTAGAAGAGACACAACTACATTAAAAACTGAGAAACAGCAAGTTCGCAAGACTATCAGCTCAGTTTAGGTAAGGACAAGAGGTCACCTTCAACAAAAGGATGTAATTTGTTTTTATAAATAGTACAACTACTTCCAATATACATCGACATAAGGGCAAAAAACCACAAGCAATCTCTAAAGCTCTACTTGCTAGATCTGTGTACTCCTTCCTCACAGGAATTCAAAAGTCACATGTCTGGCAAGAAATCCTATTTCAATAGTGAGCACAGATTTCAAACTTACTAAATTGTACTAGGGGAAAAATACAAGTATCTTCAAATGTGCGCAGAGCAAGACAGACCTGAACAATGGAAATCCTTGTCACGCCTCTAGCTCAAATGACCAATTCAAAGTTTTCCGTTGTCCCCTTTGTGGTCAGCAAATCAAGAAGTCATTACCTATGGATCCTTCACAGTACACTGCAGGAAATTCTAAATCAGTCTCATGAACCATTTTAAACAACTGCTCTCTAACATTTCGAACAACCCACAAACCTGTAAGATGCCGTGATTTGCAGAGAAATCAAGTCCAGTGCTGGATAGTCATGTTTACTCTGCTCTTAAATAACAAAACAGCTCTTCCTGATTTCATGTGCTGTAAGATTTAAATGGACTGAATATTTTGAAGTAATTTTGTAACAATGGAAACTTGGGCTTTAAATGTGCATACCACAACCATGCACTGACTTTTAAGAGCTACTACTGCAACAATTCCTGTTAAGTATTACAAAGTATTACAAAGAGGACATGAATCAGACCGCAAGCTGTGAATCAACAGAAGATGAAACATAATGCGATTCTGACCACCCTACTGCCTGACTCTGTGAGAAAGAATGAAAGTTCCACACTATAATCTAAGTAGCCGCCCCTCAGGGAAAAATCAAGAGGAGGCAGCCACAGATCAAAACATTGGAGTCTGGCTGTATGAAAATGTAGAATTCTGCAAGACACCCGAGAAGGGTCGAATTCATGTTCCTAGAACCACACAGTCCAGAATGCTCAATGGTAATTAACGGAGCAGTTCACAGAGATAGTATTTTAGGCAACCGTTAGAATCAGTGAGGAATCACTGGTCACTGTCATTATTAGAAACATGTTTCTGCAACCCAAAGGTCTAAAAACCTAGGGCGGAGTTGTTGGTTTGTTTTTTTTAAATTGAAGAGAAAAAACAAATAGAGGGCAGACTAAAAAAGTCCTCTCAAATCCAGTTTGTGTTCAGGTTAAGAATGCAAAATGACTTGACTATAGTTAAAGAACTCTATTTGAGCTGGAGATTTCTCATAAACCAATAAAATAAAAGTTTTTATGCAGTGTTCCTTAAAGTGAAAGAATATCACCCATAATTACAAACTGTTTAATGTATGGCAGTTAACATTCCATATCAGGACCTGGAACAACTGATTACCTGCCTGGCAGTCTCATAATCACAGAATCATAGAATCGTTTGGGTTGGAAGGGACTTTTAAAGGTCATCTAGTCCAACTCCCCTGACATGAGCCAGGGACACCTTTCACTAAATGCTTACCTTTGCCTTCAAGCTGTTTCTACAGGACCTATACCACTGACACCGTTTCCTTAAAACAACAAAATCTGCCTATAGAATAAAACAATGCAATTTTCATGTGACAAGATACCTACTTGCTCAGTTTCTCCTCTTAAGCATTGCACACACTTGCAAGTAAAGAATTTATTAGTAACCAGGAAAGACCTAGAAAAATACTCATCTGTATTCAACTACTTTAAGAAATATGATTGGATAAATTTGTTCCTTCAGGATAAACTGCAACTTTCATTTGAGTAAATGCTTATAGAAGTTGCAAGAAAATTTGAGGAAGAGTATTTTTGTTCTCCAAGCTAAAGTGACAAAATTTAAAAGAATAAATAAATAAATACTGTTGGAAAAACACCACTAATATCTTTCATAAGTGCTACACTTATTTTCTTTTTCACCAAGGCACTGCCTAGAAGTTCACGTAAACACAAGGATAAGCTAATCAAGAAACCAAGATCTAAAGATAAAGATATTACAGTAAGTGCTAACAGACTTCACAGAACAGTTTTCAACGAACACTACACATTCATATTTTAATTTATTACATATAAACTTGAAAAATCTGTGCTCAAAATGAAAGTTATACTCCAATAAACAAGGCAAATTTTAGCTAATAAATACATCATGATTTCGTATCACCTTAAAACAAAAGGCAAAGACAAAAGGCAAAAGCATGCACCCCTTCCTTAAATTATTCTGTCTCCTAGTTCAACTACGCTAAATATGCCAAAGCATAAAGCAAAGGCAGTTTCTTTGCCTCCTTGAAATGTTAGACAACCAAAATTAAAACATATAAAGAAAAAAAATCACCCCAACCAAACCTACCAGTTCACTTGGTTCATTATTAGACCGTTGTGATAAAGATAGAAAAGCTCTGAAGTAATATTTTTTTTAAATACAGATAATTACCTTTTTCACAGATATTCTTGGTTTCATTCGATTGCCCTGAGCCCTGGCGTACACATCCATGATTTTACCAATCTTAGTATTCGATGAAAGAAGTCAGCTCAAGAATACCTACAAAAAACATTTATACTTGATTATTTTATGTTTCCCCATTTAGTTTGTATATATTTTGAAAAGGCAAGTAGACAAAACAAGAACCAATAAAAACAATTAAAAAGCATTTTAAAACTGAGAAAGATTAAACAGCACACCATCCATACCGATTGTTGCCTTTGATAAAGTATTGCCTTAACGATTTTTAAAACGACGCACGATATGTAAAACACACACCTTACAGTTAGTTCCAACATTTTTCTTTAACTAGATTTCAAGGCTGCATCCTTGTCCTAAGAAGAGCCACCTACGGGAAAAGCTGGTTTCTCACCTAGGGTCTTGTCAATTACTTGAGCTCTACATTTTTGGAGTGATCGCTCCTTGCAGCAAAAGCCCAGCATAGCAAAATCATGGAGATAACTTTATAACCATGTTGGGTCCCACAGTATTTACTCAGGCACAGTAGTCTACAGTTACACTGCCTTCAGGCAGTAGGTTAAGTATTTTCCTGTGGCATCAGCTAGTAAACTCTGGAGACCCGAGCATCAACACAGAGCCACCTGCAGCGTCACCTACCTCATGACACTAACAGTCTTGTAAATCACAGTACAAAGACTCTGAAAGATGCTGGACAGAAACTGTACTGGTTTATCAACACAACGCCATAACCGTTTTGTCTTGTCTTCATCCTGCCCTTCAGTACTTGAATTATACAGGTTCTCTCCACCACCTATTGCATCTCAGCTCTCTGTCATCCATTTCAGAGAAATCTAAAGGGTCCCACTTGTCCAACAATGCAACAAAACCTGAAAGTGTTCTTTTTAATATATAAAATTATTACCCGTTTTCAAAAGAACAATGGTCCAGTCATCTGAGAAGTACCAAAACTTTAAAACTAACTGGAAAGGAAGTGAAAGCACTGACAAACAGAACAACCTGGAAATAGCTCTTTTCTTGTGTAAATACAACCTACCGTTTAAAATTATTCTTACTTCTGCATATTGTATTTGACTATTAAATTTAATTTCCTCCCACTGTAAACTCAAAAAAAGGGGGAATAAGTGGCAGACGTATCAGATGGAAGAGGAACAGGACTTTCCCGTTACTGAGTAACTATCAGTAGGCACCCCCAAAAAAAATTTGATCATAAGAATAACTGATAAATACCCACATTAAGGTTAACCATCTCTACCTTTCTAGCAAGTTGGACCACCTTAAATCCATTTTTCCAGTGATTTGCTGAGGAACACCCTTCTCATCAGACCATGTAATAAGCATTTAGTTAGCTTTTCCAATCTTGTTTGAATATATGTAAGGAGCAAAATTAAATAATCAGCTTAAGGGAATCCAACTGGAATTTTGCCATGGATTTCATCTCTTTGTATAAATTTATCCTATGCCTAAATTTATTAAAAGTCAGTGTGCATTGACAGTCATTAGCTGACAGAAAGGAAGAAAATGTATCTTTTGTCTGTAAAGTGCAAATGTGCTGAGTAAATCTCTTAAATAGCTATACGGGCATATGTGTACATGTGCACACCTATGTTAAAGGCATACAAGGATGTGAGGAATTTGAACCGTACAGGCAATAAAGTTGAACTATATGTAATATGTTCTTATTAAATTAAATTTCTAATAAAAGATTCTAGATGATGACAACAGTATATCTATGTTTATGTTTCAAAAAAGTATTTTTACTGTAGTACTGTTAAAAAAAAAAAAGACATCTTTCTTTTAAAGAAAAAGTACTTTTTTTTTTTCTTCAACACAGTGACCTGAAGCAGCCAAAAGAACTTTGCTGGTGATTTGCAAAAGCCAGGTTTAATCAAATACTGAGCTCTGAAAGATTCATTCCAAATATGAAATTCAAAAATACCTTAAAAACAACAATATGCACTCTTTTATAACCTTAGCAGAACAATTGCTATGGAAAACCAAATTGAACAAGCCTACACTGACAAGCAGGCAGCATAGTCTAACGGATCCTTCTCTATTTCTCATTTCTAATGATTTATCACTTTCACTAATTGGGCTGGCAGTCTTGAGAAAGACCATTTATAGAATGACAAGTTGTCTTGACCACAGCCGCATCCACACTAAGAAAGGGGGGGGGGGGGAGACATGGGGGTGTGTGGAGAATACATCGTTGTTGGTCAGCATTAATGATAGTTATGAAAGGTTGGATCTTCTTTTTCTTGTTTGGTTCTGATTGTTTTACATTGTATTTTTGTCACATAGAAGCACGACATGACTACCAAGCTTCACCAGTTTCAACAGAATCCTTCATTTTCTCTGACTATCTCTGATCATTGCTAAAAATCATCACCCCCACCTTCCCCCCAGTCCTGGGTCTGAATTCTCAAGTACGTCCTGGGAAAAAAAATACTACTTTATGTAGCAGAAATATCCATTAGCCTAGATTTTACTGTTTGTGCAATTAACTTTAAGTTTCTGTACTTTATTCTGTTGTGTATTTCATACATAACACAACTAAACCAATTAAGTTTGGGGGGTATTATTTTCTTAGCAGTAGCATTTTCTCAAGCGGCCTTATTTCCCCTTAGAGAAAACATCACCAGAGAATACCTTGTTTAGGAGGTACTTTTTGGTTTTGCTTTGTTTTTTTTTTTTTTTAATTATATCATACCGAATGATTAACAGAAAGAGGGAATAACCTAATCTATTTTATTATTTTTCCACACCGAGTAAGACCTTCCACCACTATACTTCTTCAACTGCCAATAGATTTTAAAGAATCCCTGAAGGATAAGAAATTACGAGGCATCAACCAAGATGGCATAATTCAATTACCATGCCTCAAAAAAAATCACCTTGCCTGCAGACTAAGAAATTCCCCTGGACAAATGGGACCAACATTATTTAAAAACACTTAATTTCTCAAGAATTAATTAAATATTGGCAGTACCCACTAATAAAGGCTAACTGTACAATTCTGGAATAATCTTGCAAATACGAAGCAACGCAAGACTCTTCCCATGCATTACATGGATAAAGTGTATTGTGTTACTGTTGATTTTAGTACCACTGATCTTTCCCAGACACAGTAGAACTTCTGTTGTTTTTTTTTTTTCTCCCTATCTCATTCTGGTAATATCTCAGGGCTTCAATAAGAAGGCTATAATACCAGATCTGCAGTTCATAACTTCGCCCCCCCGCCCCCCCTTGGATACTGGGGGGAAACTAGAGAAAGATACTTCAGTCCTAATAAAGAAAGCCCCTCAGAAGAGCCAAGAAAGTAAACGAGCAATACTCGTTGTTCCTCCTCCCTTCAGGGAGGAAAGGATTTGGGAGGAGGACGTGGGGAGGGAGGGGGAGAAGACACTTTTGAAAAGCGACATGTTGAGAATGGGGTGAACTTATTTAACCCGAGTCCATCAACCACAAGCCAACCAACGCAGGAGGTAACGCGAACTTATTTAGCCTCCGTGCATCAACCCCCACAACACAAGCAGGAGTCAGCCTCCAGGCCAGACTGCAGACAACCCCACCCGAGGGGGTCACCGGACTTCCCACCGAGGCGCTCCACCGGCAGGCCTTCGGCGCAGGCCGCCGCGCCTACCAAGGGGCGCTCCGGGAAAGAAGGAGGGATGCTGCGAGCACTGCCCCCGCTCCCCACTCCCCGCGTCTCGGGGCCAAAGCGTTGCGTTACCCGCCGCGTCCCCCGTTCCGTGCTGCGGTACGAGGGCGTCCCGCGCGGCGCGGCGCGGCGCGGCGCGGCGCAGCGCGGCCGCCGCCCCCCCCCCCAGCGCCCTCCCCTCAGGTGTGTGCGGGCCGCCGCGGAGGACCCGCAGGGCCCGCTAGGAGGTACGCCGCCCCAGGCCACACAGAGCCCGCTGGGGTGGCGCCAGCAGCGCCTCCTCCCCGCGGGGAAGGGCGGCGGAGGATGCTGCGCCCCTCCTCCGCCCCCCGGCAGCGGGCCACCTGTGGGAGCCAGCCCCGCCTGACAGGCCGGGAGACTGCGCCCCGCCCTCAGCGCTGCCCCTCGCCCTGCGCGGGGACGGAAGCGGCGGGCCCCTCGCCCCCCAGCAGGGCAGCGGGGGATGGTCGGGGGGGGGAGAGCGGGCGCCCCGTACCTGACTGCCTCCTCAGTACCCGGCAGCCGCAGCCATTTCACCGCCAAAAGCGACGGAGCGAGCGAGCGAGCGAGGGCCCGGGCCCGGCCCCGGCCCCGCTACCCCCGTCACCGCCGCGGCGCAGCGCCCCGCAGCCGCCCCGCCCCCTCCTGCCCCGCCCCCGGCGCGCGCCTCCGCCTCTCGCCACGCTTCCCACTAACCCCACCCCCCTGCGGCCTCGCGCGCCTCCGGCGGCCGGAGGGCGTCACGTGGCGGCTGCCACCGGGCCGCCATTGGCGGGAGTTGGAGGCCGCCCCGGAAAGGGCCCCGGGAGGGTGGGGGCGGCTGGGTGCGCGCGCGCAGCTTCCGTCTCTGCTCGCGCCCGCCGTGGGGGTCGCGCGCGCCGTCCGGAGGCCGTTACGGCCGTTACTCGGCCTCCGGGGGCTCGGGGGCCGGCCCGTGTGCCGTACTCCCCTCACGGGAGCAAAACCCGGCTTGTGCCTGTCTGGCCGTGGGGGGGACGCCCCGCGTGTCCCTGTCAGGTCTGCCCCCCTGGATCTTCCCGGGCGCGCTCGCAGTGCGGGGCGTGGGCTCCTGCAGCGCGCCCGCAGGGGAACCTCTGCAGGCAGTCCTCGGTCCCGTCCACAGCAGCAGCGTGGGTCGGCACAGTCGGGACCAGGATCTGCCCCGCGGCAGATGGGTGGTGCGGCGCGGAGCGCGGCGCTGCTTTCCGTGCCTGGCGCCGTAGTTGCAGCCTTTGCAAAGCCCTCGGGAGGTTGCGTGCCTGCGAGGTGGGTCGTTCCTGCCTAGTCAGCCTGGGCTGGAGGCCTGCCTTCTGGTTGCTCATGAAAGCCTCTCGGGCCAGGCTTGCTTTCCAGCTGGCTGGCTGGCTCAGCAGGGTAGATGGGTTAGAGGCTAGAGGCTGGAGTCTGGTTTGAGTCAGACAAGGCACAGACAGAAGACTGTCAAGCCCTGTCTGAAACTCTTGTGCTGCTCCTTCCTTCCCACTCCTTTTTAAACTAAATGGTGCCAGATTCCCCTGTACATCAGGTGTGCTATTTACCCCAGAAAATACACAATTGACTTTCAAATCCTCATGAGTTATGGGAGATGTGTATTTAACCGTATGTGCTGTTGGGGCCTGGGGTTTCGTTGCATGGAAGCAGTCTCACGTAGCTTCCCAACATTATTCCATTTAAGCAGCAGCTCTGTCGGACACTAACCCGACAACAATGAGGACACAAATGAGGAAGTATGTGGAATGATAGGTGATGCATAGTCTAATGCAGTTGGCTAACAACTGTCCCCAAAAGAGAGGCCCAGAATCTGGACAGGTCTTTCTGAGACTCGGCATACGAGAGTCAACCTCAGGAGGAGGAACAACAGAACCAGAGTTCCGCTGTGGCTAAAGGCGCAGACAACATGGCATGTGGTTGCAACAGCTTCTAGAAGACAGAAAAGAAAGAGCCCCCAAAGCTGAATTCGGCAAGAATCCGAAACTTTGTATACTGGGGAAGGGGGTAGGGAAGAAAGAAAAAAAAAAGTCATAAAAAGATGCTAGCCTTGTAGCTTTTTTGGTGCCGGGGGGTTTCAAAGTCTAACCTGCCCACTTTACAGAGAGAAAGACAGACAGAGACTGCCCTGACTTCCTTATAAGTTCTGTTTCTCTTCTGGCTTATGAAAAAGATGGCGGCAAACTTTTTAGCAGGGCCTGTTGCGACAGGACAAGGGGAAATGGCTTTAAACTAAAGGGAGGTAGATTTAGACTAGATATAAGGAAGCAATTTTTTACGCTGAGGGTGGTGAAACACTGGAACAGCTTGCCCAGAGAGGTGGTGGATGCCCCATCCCTGGAAACCTTCAAGGTCAGGTTGGCCGGGGCTCTGAGCAACCTGCTCTAGTTGAAGATGTCCCTGCCCACGGCTGGGGGGTTGGACTAGATGACCTTTAGAGGTCCCTTCCAACCCAAACTATTCTGTGATTCTATGAAACTACATTTTAATTTACACTAAAAACTAATAAGTTGTGCGACAAAGCCCACAAACCATACACAGACTAGGTGGATAAAAGAAACAAAGGATTACTGGTTCTAAAGTATGTCACAGTGTTAGCTAAGTGGGACGAATAAAAGGTTTCTCATATTCCCAGGGACTGCAGGTCCCTATGGGATGGGGAGAAAGTAAATGAATAATAGAATCAAATTTAACTCAACTTAGGCATTATTTCAGTGCCCACTGAGACCAGCCTGGCTTGGAAATACACTGTCATTTGAGTAAAAAAATCTTAACCATTTTGCACATCTTCGGTTAACCAAAAAAAACCCCTCCTTTTGACCAGCTCCTTCATTCAAAATACTTTTCAGTTTTCGTGATAACTAAAGATTCTGTAAGAGGATTTTGTTGTTTTTCATGTATCAAGACTTACAGTAAGTAAAAAATTGCCAAAACAAAATAGATCTGGAAGCAATGTAAACACGAGAAAGCATGCTTTAAAAATAAATTCAAGCGTTTTATTCCCTTTGTTTCATAATTCCCCTTAGACTATTCAGAATAATGAGTTCCTATGGCTCCCTGCCAAAACCTTGAAAAAAATCAAGATTTACCCTCGCCAGGAAACTAGGAAACATAACCCACAGCACACCATTGTTTGTCAGAAAAAATGTTTTTTTAGACAATAATAAAAATGGGGAGGGCTTTGAAATAGTGATTTATATTTTTTTTACAATTGATTTAAATACTGCCTATGTAAAAGCACAGGGAACTTGGCTGGTTAGTCAACACTTCTTAAAATGTATATTAATTATGAAGAAATAGAGTAACCGTTTCTGGGCTCTGGTATTTTGTGTCCTGTTCAGTTTTATATTTTTCAGGGCAGGGCCTGGCCAGTCAGAGCCCGTCCCATTGCCCCCAGCCAGGGAGCAGGGACAGCCCCAGCCCGGGGCATCAGGCACCTCCCTGGGGACAGGGACGGGTCAAGGCCAGTCTGGAACGTCAGCCCATGTGTGGGGGTCAGGATCAGGCCCGGTGAGGGGCCTGATGAGGTGAAGCTGGCTGGCTGGAGTCATGCACCTGTACTGTTTTCTGCCTGCTCTTTCAGTATCAAAAATAGGCATCTTAAGAATCTTTTTGTCAGAAATACTGTCATGTCCCTGGAACTATCCTGAGTCACTGTCTGCACCTGTCTTTTAAGCTTGATATTTTCAGGATCACTGGCTTGGAGCAACTTGTTGAAAGATTACCTCAGACTGACTTGTATGTCATCTCTCTGAGGTATTGAATGCCAGTTCTATAAAAGGAGATGAAGAACTGCTCTGTGACTTTATGGCCGTTTTCCATCCATTTTCTTACTAGTCCCTTAGATTTTTTCCTCTCTACATGAAAGCTACACAGTTGCATGATTGTGTCAGTGGTTGCTTTTTTTTTAATGATACTACCTCTGAAAAATGTCCCTCTATAACTAAAGCTTTATTAAGTTCAGGCAAGACTTTAAATTATATCCAATAAACTACACTAATGTAATTTATAATAATACGGATTGCCTTCTCAAAGGCAGGTAATTTATAGTCTTTCTATTCCTACCTTGAACAGGAGACATAGCATATGCTTCTTGTCTCAAAACCTGGGTAAGCCTGTTCGTTGATACCCTCACAGCAAGCTGGGAAGGATCTGCCACGCTTCATACTATTCCCCCCAAAAAAAATCTAAAGCTCATAAGGTAATAATTTCATTAATGACTTTTAGTGGCTTATCTGTTTATAACATACCCTTCTGCTCCCCAGCCCAGCTACCTGCTTCTACGTCTGCACTGCTTCTGGACTGTGCCTGTATGAACGTTTGTGAAATCAAGCAGTTGAACTGCTTGAAATCAAGAGGTTGAACTGAGAAGTCTAGAAAACAACCTGCTTTCCTTCCTTTTTGCTGATCCAGTTCACCCGCATAATAAATGTGTCAGCGTGGCACTGAGGATAGCACACAGACAACCGAGAATGGAAACAGCTTAAATGGGCTTGTTCTGCCACCGAGTGCATACCCATGTGTTGACTGGCTTTGCCATTTAGACCCTGCTCAGTGTCTCCTTGAAAACACTCTTGACACACCTACCAACTACAAAACTGGAACTTTTTGTTTGAGTGCATGATTTCATTAGTCATCCTGTCATGAATCTTTGGCCTGGGTTCGACCATGGCGTTTTATCTCTGACAAGGGTTGGGTTTATGGCATTATGGTATAATGCGATGACATTTTCTGGTTTCTTTTCACTGAATGTTTCATGAATCTGTTGTTTCCAGTGACATGTTTGAGAAGTCATTTTTATTTGCGTGTTCATGGATATTTTAACTTCTTTTTTCAACAGTGAAAATCGAATAATCTTTACATATGTAACTATGTTGCAGCTATTATTACCACCCCAACATCTGTTGGAGGGACAACACGGCAGGGCATAAGCAATCCGGGAGGTTCCTGGAATGTGTCAATGATAGCTTCCTTCTCCAAGTGGTAGAGGAGCCAACGAGGAGAGGTGCTATGCTGGACCTTGTTCTCACCAACAAGGAGGGGCTGGTGGGGAGCGTGAAGCTCAAGGGCAGCCTGGGCTGCAGTGACCACGAAATGGTGGAGTTCAAGATCCTTAGGGCACCGAGGAGGGCGCACAGCAAGCTCACTACCCTGGACTTCAGGAGAGCAGACTTTGGCCTCTTCAGGGATCTGCTTGGCAGAGTACCATGGGACAAAGCCCTGGATGGAAGAGGGGCCCAAGAAAGCTGGGTAATATTCAAGGATCACCTCCTCCAAGCTCAGGAGTGATGCATCCCAACAAAGAGGAAGTCAGGCAAAAACGCCAGGAGGCCTGCATGGCTGAACAAGGAGCTCCTGGACAAACTCAAACACAAAAAGGAAGCCTACAGAAGGTGGAAGCAAGGACAGGTAGCCTGGGAGGAATACAGAGAAATTGTCCGAGCAGCCAGGGATCAGGTTAGGAAAGCTGAAGCCCTGATAGAATTAAATCTGGCCAGGGACATCAAGGGCAACAAGAAAAGCTTCTGTAGGTATGTCGGGGATAAAAGGAAGACAAGGGAAAATGTGGGCCCTCTCCGGAACGAAATGGGAGACCTGGTTACCCGGGACACGGAGACAGGCGGAGGTACTCAATGACTTTTTTGCCTCGGTCTTCACCGGCAAGTGCTCGAGCCTCACTGCCCAAGCTGCAGAAGGCAAAGGCGGGGACTGGGAGAATGAAGAGCCGCCCACTGTGGGAGAACATCAGGTCTGAGACCATCTAAGGCACCTGAAGGTGCACAAGTCCATGGGACCCGATGAGATCCACCCGCGGGTCCTGAAGGAACTGGCGGATGAAGTTGCTAAGCCACTCTCCATCATATTTGAGAAGTCGTGGCAGTCCGGTGAAGTTCCCACTGACTGGAAAAGGGGAAACATAACCCCCATTTTTAAAAAGGGAAAAAAGGAAGACCCGGGGAACTACAGGCCAGTCAGTCTCACGTCTGTGCCTGGGAAGATCATGGAACAGATCCTCCTGGAAGCTATGCTAAGGCACATGGAGGACAGGGAGGTGATTCGAGACAGCCAGCATGGCTTCACCAAGGGCAAGTCCTGCCTGACTAACCTAGTGGCCTTCTATGATGGAGTGACTACAGCAGTGGACACAGGAAGGGCTACAGATGTCATCTATTTGGACCTCTGTAAGGCCTTTGACAGGGTCCCCCACAACATCCTTCTCTCTAAACTGGAGGGGTATGGATTTGATGGGTGGACTGTCCGGTGGGTGAGGAATTGGTTAGATGGTCTCATCCAGAGGGTAGTGGTCAACGGCTCAATGTCCAGATGGAGATTGGTGACGAGTGGCATCCCGCAGGGGTCCATATTGGGATGGGTACTGTTTAATATCTTCATCAATGACATAGACAGTGGGATGGAGTGCACCCTCAGCAAGTTTGCAGATGACAGCAAGCTGAGTATGGTGCAGTCGACATGCCAGAGGGACGGGATGCCATGCAGAGGGACCTGGACAAGCTGGAGAACTGGGCCCACGTGAACCTCATGAGGTTTAGCAAGGCCAAGTGCAAGGCCCTGCACCTGGGTTGGGGCAACCCCCGGTCTCAATACAGGCTGGGGGATGAAGGGATTGAGAGCAGCCCTGCCGAGAAGGACTTGGGGGTACTGGTGGATGAAAAGCTGGACATGAGCCAGCAATGTGTGCTTGCAGCCCAGAAGGCCAGTCGTATCCTGGGCTGCGTGAAAAGAAGCGTGGCCAGCATGTCGAGGGAGGTGACTCTGTCCCTCTCCTCTGCTCTGGTGAGACCCCACCTGGAGCCCTGTGTCCAGCTCTGGAGCCCTCAGCATAAGAAAGACACGGACCTGTTGGAGCAGGTCCAGAGGAGGGTCACAAAAATGATCAGGGGGATGGAACACCTCTGCTATGAAGAAAGGCTGAGAGAGTTGGGGTTGTTCAGCCTGGAGAAGAGAAGGCTTTGGGGAGACCTTATTGCAGCCTATCAGTACTTAAAGGGGGCTTATAAAAAAGATGGCGCAGACTTTTTAGCAGGGCCTGCTGCGACAGGACAAGGGGGAATGGCTTTAAACTAAAGGGGGGTAGATTTAGACTAGATATAAGGAAGAAATTTTTTATGCTGAGGGTGGTGAAGCACTGGCACAGGTTGCCCAGAGAGGTGGTGGATGCGCCATCCCTGGAAACCTTCAAGGTCAGGTTGGCCGGGGCTCTGAGCAACCTGCTCTAGTTGAAGATGTCCCTGCCCACGGCAGGGGGGTTGGACTAGGTGACCTTTAGACGTCCCTTCCAACCCAAATTATTCTATGATTCTTTGATTCTGTTATTGGTTTTTCCTTCCCTGGAGTTTGATCTGTAACCTACGTAAGTCATCTTCCAAAACAACATGCATGAAGGGTGTAATCCACAGAGTCTATACTGAATTCATCCCTCAGTTGGCCAGTTATGTCCTGCTGACAAATGAGTTCTCAGAGCCAACTTAATAGGCCTTTTAATGCAAAATGGAAAGCGTCACAAACTAACCTTATCAAAAGAGGCATTGTACTACATAAAGACGGTTTCAGATGCTACGAGATTCTTATCCAAAGGCTTGGAAGGCTCTCTGGATTCACATCCTTTCTGTGCATTGTGTTTACTTAGAGGATGCGATAACACCGTCACTATGTTACACAAGAGCGTACAATAATAACGGGAGCTGGCTGGGAAGCGAAATTTTTATTCTACAGGAAATTCCAGCTTGTCAATATCTTGTTTCATCGAGTGCTGGAACAAAACATGGTGGCTCTGCAGCCTTTCTGGCAAAAATGGAACAATCTGTTTCTTTTCCAGCTGACAAGCCTGGGGAGCCAAGAAACCAACTGAGCAGTCAGCATATTGCCAGGGAGCTAGATAGCCAGTCAGCTGAGCTACAGTAAGCAGACAGCTTGGTTGGATTTCTGGCCAGCAGCCACAGCCAGATCACAGCTTAAGCTTCTGTAGAAAGTTTTGATGGAACCAGGATGATCCAGCATTTCCAGTGCCAATCTGTTCAATTAGAAAATGTTCAAGCACCCTCTCAATGACTGACTACTGTCAGAAAAGAATGTAACTCTACTGCACTTTGGATTCCTTACGGATTTCTTCAGCTTTTGCCTTGTGATTTATGCACACATTTATTGCTAGAATGAGCTGATTAAACCAATTAATTTTTCCTCAAGGTTCAATGATGATACCCAAGCCCATGAGGGAGTTTTCAGGGTTTCTGTCATTGCTAGTTTTGTTATTATTGTTATTCAAGCAATGTTGCATGCCAGCAATACCTAATAGTAGCTGCTGTGTATGCCTGCTAACCAGAAGGTACAGTTACTGTAGACAATACACTATTAGATTAAAACAAACTCTTATTTCTGCTATCAGATAACACACTGTTGCATTGTCTTCAGTCCGTATTTGTGGATAATTTTAAGTTAGGATGAACTTGCCAAAAATGCAATAGTGAGGCAAATATATCTTCTGAACTAGGTAAAAGATACTGATCTTTACATTAGTAATGTTGAGGTCAACACCGATACAGAGAGCCCCCTTCATTGCCAGAACTAGCCGTGCTCAAGTGCTAAGTTTGCTGAATATAACCTTAAATATTATGGCAGAACTCTGGCAGTGTTCCAGTTATCTTTCCCTTTTGGTGTTTTTTTGGAAAAGGTATGGGACAAGTTTGTAAAAACATGACATCTTTGCCTTCCTGCAGTTTATGATTATGGTATCATTGTGGAAGGTATCAGCTGCTTTTTTCAAATGTTTAGATAATTTCTGTTTTAGGATAAATCTCATCATTTCTTAAATCTGCAGATACTGTACACTCTGTACACTTCTCTCATTTGTTTCCAACCAGTTGCTGCACGTACTTCCTCTTTAAAGCCCAGAGATGTCATATACCATCGTTACTTCAACTGTGGTAACTCCAGGGAACAATGAATTCCGTTGTAAATGTTTAGTGGTAATTAAATTTTCTGCAACGTCATCTATTTAAGAACTCTCTAATACTCCTGCTGTGAAATCAGAGGAACAACAGATGCTTTACTGAGTTACATCTCAAATCTTGTTCCTTCCACATGTAAATTAAACCCGACTCTTATTTTGTCTCTCAAATTCAACTACTGCAGAGATGCTACAGCAGTCTTGGTGAATTCCATCCTCTTACCATCTGGATTCCAAATAAATTCTATGGCAGTTGCTTTGCTTTTCATTGACCTTTATATTTTCTATGCATGGCCCAGTTTATTGCTGTTTTTACAGTTTATTCTTGAACTGGAAATCGTTTGCATTGTGAGTCTTTTCCCACAATGAAAATAATTTCATGTACTGTTCATGGTGTGCTTGCTTCTTCATTCCTGTTGGATTTGTCATACAGTTTGCTGTGTGCTGCTGCAACGTATCTTAAAATGCGCTTTTCATCTCAGATGCAATAACTTGAGCATATGTTTAAGGTTTAAGTCAGTCTCATTCAATATGTCCATTTGGATTGCCTGGTTTTATATTCCACATACAAATAACTGCTGTCATGTGTCATTTAAGTCTCTCTGATTCTTAATTTCTTCAGTGCTGCCACATACTCGGAGATTCTTTCATTTCCTCCCTGATTCAATATATAAAAGAAATGTTCTTTAAACATGAGCACATTTTAATGAAAGTGTTATTGTCTTTTCCATCAAAATATTGAAGGGAAACTACCAAATCCTTACACTGCTTGGTGACACCTTTTCAGCAATAATAGGAGTATTCATAGCTTCTCCCAAACTTCATTTTCAGTTCTCTCAAAAAAATAAAAAGGAACTAGGAGTGACAAGGAATCAGTCACCTAAGACAAACAAGGAGTGCCTCACTCCTCCATCCACGTGGTTGTATAAAAGCTCACTGTAATACAAAGAATCCCGAAAAGCCTTATGTCAGAGAGAGGGAATTATTACCCTGAGGGGCTGCCGTTGTGAAAAATGGCCACTGTTAACACTCCTTTCCAAGGACCTCTTTGCAAATCACTGTTTGAAGACAGAAAGTGTTGGCCAGAGTGAGACGAACAGAAATGCCTGAAAGAAATATTGTGCG
The DNA here is from genome assembly GCF_965638725.1 of Aptenodytes patagonicus. Classification (NCBI taxonomy): domain Eukaryota; kingdom Metazoa; phylum Chordata; class Aves; order Sphenisciformes; family Spheniscidae; genus Aptenodytes; species Aptenodytes patagonicus. The sequence goes on along the minus strand of NC_134949.1, from coordinate 193,333,412 downwards.
TTCTTCCCTACCGCCGTAAGATTTCTGAGTAGTTGTTTCTAAGCTACCTTTGCTGAAGACTATTTCATTTTCCCAGTGAAATTTTTCCAGGAAAACTTCTCAGCTCAGAAATGTTACATTTACACAGTCTATTGAGAACCAAATAAGTTAAATTTTTCAACTGTCACTGAAGCTGATCAGAGCAGAAATGTAGAATGTAAACAGTGTCTGAAATGTATTTCCAGAATACATCTACTTTAGCTGAAGTCCTGGGAGTGATGATCACCCCATGTACTCCTGATATAGGGAGTACAGCATCCCGAGTCTGTTGGCTCAGTAATGGAATGGGCAGGTAATGATGAATTACGCCTGAGTCTAAATAAGAATGATTTAAAAAATTTCTGCATCTAGAGATATGTGGATAATGATCACAGTAATGTCTATAATATTCTGTCATTGTCAAGGTGCAGCTTGAAAAAAAGCAAGTCTGGCACTTTCTGGAAGAAGCAGCTCTGTGATTTTGCTTGACCACTAAGACAGGACATGAATGGAACAGATCGTAGCTGTATATTAAAATCAAATTGTTTCAACTTTAACGATGTGTCATCATTTACAACTGATAAGACACTGTTCTGTCTATAAATTAATGGAAAATGAGAATTAATATTTGCTTTCAGATAATTGCCCAGGTCACATGCTGCATAATAAAGCAGATGTGCTATAGATAAGTCAGAATTTGATCCTGAAAGCTGTGTTGTAAAAAAGTACTAATTTTTTTTTTCCTTATTTGCCAAAAAGTTTCCAGAATTACCAGCAGCTTTGCATTTCATCGGCTTTGAATACATGGAAATGTTGAGGCCTGTCCCTGCAAGATGATTATCTTGAGACACTGCAGTCAAAAGGTTTGTTAAGTGTTTTCCTGCTACTACAAGTTAGGTAAGGATTGACCAGCTGTGATTTTCTGTTCTTTGGGGGCAGTGAAGGTGGGGTACAGGAAAGAAATTAGTGGCTGAAGCCTCTATAATACTCATATTTCTTTACTTTATGCTAAAAAGTCTACAATAGTCATAAGTGTAGAACCATCTGATCCTTTATGAGCTGACGTTAATGGTATAATAAAGTCACTGAGAGGTAAGTTACAATAATGTACTGGTGATCGATTCTTTAGTAATATACCCTCTAAAACACATCATACCAAAGGAGAGAAATGGAACTGGATTTCATTTCCCCTAGAAGCCCAACTTTACCATTTTTATACCAGAAAATGAAGCTACGTTAATCTGATTTAGCTTATTCATTGGCAAAATAATGTTGATTTTTCAGGGCATCGAAAGCATTTTTTTATGGTTGAAAGCTGATTGATATGAATGGTTTGTGTGGGGAAGAACTTCAGGGTTTCAGAAGAATCACCGAGGAATTTGCGTGCGGCTTTTGTTAGGAAATAGCCTAATGTTTTGTCTTCCCATCCTAGTTCTCTCAGGTTCTGGCAAGGCAGGTTTGCCTGAAGGCACACTTTCTCCTCCTGCCTCCTTCATCATCCAGGGAGGGGGAACCCTTTGGAGCTTTGCAGCTTTGAATGGCTGATTTTCCTTATCACAAAAAATAGAGGGTTTTTTATGAGGCACAGCATTAGAACACACAAGTCCACACCTGATAGCTGTGGGGGAAGAGCCGAAACCTGAGAATGTACTCAGGATCCAGAGTACAGATTATAGCCTTTTTGTTTGTTTGTTTATTTTTAATTCAAGGCATTTATTTTGTCCCCTTCTATCTCAGGTGTGCCAGGGGAGGATGATTTTCTATGTAAATGCACTTGAAGAGACTGCAGAAACCTGATATATATTGAAGATGTTAAGGCTGAGTTTCTAAGTAACCTTAATTTCAGTTTTATAGATGACGAGTTTTAAGATATTATTTTAAAATTTGAAATTAGTATTTATAATTAATATAAATAATAAATTGCAACTTAGCATGGCTATATGGTATATCTGCGGGCAGTATGTGTGTATGTGAGAGAAAAATACACACTGTGCTAGAGAAAATACCTTATATTCATTAAAATAAAGTGTTCTACTGAGGTCTTTAATTTTTAATGTGGGTGTTTTCCAGTTCTGTTCAGGAAAGATAATGATGCACACTGCAGGTGAAGGTGGCTTGCCAGAGCTAGGAGTGCTGCTCACATTGTGGACTGAGGAAGAGAGTACCATATAGCCAGACCATTATGGTCCCTCAGTCTTCAGAAGCATCTGGGAGAAGGCAGAAAGTGAATTTAAAACTATCGTGCACTGCGCCCTCCTCCCTCTGTGCTCCAAAGCACTTCATAAATTCTCCCCACATAGTGATCTCTAGAGCAATCCTGAGATGGTGGTGTACAGCTCTTTGTAAAGTACGTCTTGGTTCGTTAGAAAGAAAAACCTAATTTAAAAATACTGATGTACTGTGTGTACATAAAGGACTGCTGGTTTTTGGACTATATTCATTATAATTAAAAAAAAAACCAAAACCCCTCTCTGACATTCATCTGAAGTGTGATCATACACACTTCTCTTTTCATTCAACATCCTTTTACCATGGATGATACAGAACTAATGTGAGATGATCCTAAGTCAAAAGTAAAGTTCTGCCAACAGGACAGAGCACTGAGGAGCATGATTACAGATTTTTTTTGTCCATCTATGCATGTGCTATTTTTACCAGTGACAAAATACTCAGTCAGTGTGACATAACAGATCTCCTTTGAAATACCTGACAAGAAGCTGCACAAAGCGCACATGCAGTAGCATATAGTACAGTTTGCACACTGTTCTTGAAGAATGCAAAGCTTGCTTTAATATTCAGTCTTTCTGTAATTTTCTGAAATTTATGACCAAAAGAAGCTTGTTTAGACCTCTTCTTCTATTACATTTCCTACCACTGTAGAAATGTCAGCATTTCCATCCCAGATCCAACAGTCCAGCCCATATTCCATCTCTGACAGTAGTTAACAAAAGATGTGTTACATGAAGGTGCCCATTATCCAGTGAAGACCAAATATAGAAAACAGTTATTTATAACTTCTGACGTTTAATAATTTTCTTACATTTTACAGTGTGAGACACAGGGTTTCTACAAATGTTCTTGTTAGCGATACAGATTTGATCCTCTAGCTAGTGTTAAATTTCCTTTTTTTTTTTTTTAAATTAAAGTAAAAGCTCTGCATTTCTTTAAAAGCAAATTAGAGTGAGAAATTACTGATTTTTCACTTTAACTGAAAGGCTAAACCCATGCAAAAAAGGAGACTTATCAAATACATTGGCAGCCATGCAGGGCTGAATTTAGCTATGCTATACCACACACAGGGCTGAATAGCTCAGTATTTACAGTTCTTACAGATGCACAAAAAGCCCCAAACTCACCTCTCACTTGACATCACCGAGAGATTTATCCAATTTATCCAATGCAAAATTCGGACAGGATTGACCATCACCAGAATTTAGGCACACTGTGGGAAGGGACATAGGATAATTAATGATGGCAGATGGTTGGGTTTTCTCCTTCTGTCTCACTGGGAGGAGGAAGAAAGCTCCAGCAAAGTGCTGGGATGAAGTATCTTCCCGGGACACTGGTTACATGTCTAATCAGACAGCTACAGAATTAGTAACATCATTCCAAGCTATGCTTTCCGGCTTTCTTTGGAGATGTCACATTCCGGTATGGAAACTACTTAGCTCATGATTTTTTAGTAGCACTTGTGAAGGACTGGGGCTTTTTCTTTCCTCTAATAGTGTCTTGGTGTTGTTCTGGAGAAGAAGTTGTCAGTGTTTCTACCTTAATTCTGTTCTTCTTTGGTGAACCTGAGGATGCAGTTTCTGCCAGCTTGCTGATGGTGAAAGGGGAAGATCATGCTCTCTTTCCCTTTTGTCATTCCTCTTTTCCCCCAGTACTACCTCCTCCTTGGGCCAGTCCTGGTGCTAGGTCCTTCTATCACTTGATTTAGTTCATTAACCCAGCAGATCCCTGCCATGTTGTTGTGGTCGTTGACGCTTCTTGACCATGTTAGGGAGTTATGCTGGTTGACAGAAAGGTCTGACAAAAAACAGTGCCGGAGCTAAGTAAGTAGCAGAGAGCAAGGCAGGGAGCAGGCATGGCATGTGAAATCATAACCTAAAATTTCTATTCTTTTGACTATAGCGTAGTATGTCTTGAAAAGTAGGTGAGCAGCTCCATGGTTTAAAGGGAGTGCAAATGAGGGAGCAAACCAAGTTGTTTGCGGTAGGTTTCTCGCTGTGATGAAGCTCTGCAAGCAGTAGGTGGCCTGCTTTTAAAGGAAATGAGAAATCCCAGCCATTTCAGTATGCAACAGACGATTAAAAGTACAGTTTACACAAGTTATGCAACTATTTTCTAAATCATGCTATTCTGTGATGAATTCAGGGAATAGCAGTTTTTATTTATTGTGGTGCAGTGAAATCACAGAATATTGTACTCACTTCATAAATATTAGAGGAGATTTATCAGGTTGTTTAGACATGGGAGCAAGTCAATAAATGAAAACTGCCTGTGTGCAGGCTCTTGCTCTACCTTAGTTTAAACTTCTTTCATAGAGACGTAGTTGAATTACTTCATACTTCCTGTGACAGACGCAATTGCCACAGCTTAGCTGACATGGCATCCTGTGACATGATCATGAGTACGAGCCACTGGAGACTGTATTTTCAACTCAACAGCCATGGCAGCCATTAAGGATTAAATCTGTACACTGAAACAATATCATCTGTGTTTTCAGAAATGCGTTTCCCCATCCTCATATTCATACTCCAACACCTCTGTAAAACGATAATCATGTGCTTGAAGGAAGAGACACCACCAGTGTTGGTGTTGGATGCCCTCAAAGACACTGAGGGCCAAAGGAGAATGGAAGGTAAGAGATGCACCTGCCCTGCAAAGTGTGGTGTTATCAACAGGCTTTTCGCTCCAGTTTTATTTTTGACTGTCAACAGGGGAGGACAAGAGAAAAAGGTGGGATTCAGAAAGAGAAACTGCATTTTAGCTGAGGTATTGCATGTCTTCTGGGAAAGTCCTGCTAGCAGTTGTAATTTGTGTATCTCTAAAAGAGAATGACTTCTATTCTAGGCCAGTAAAAAGCGTCAATGCAAAAAAGAAACACTTCGACTTATTATAAAGGTCTTGAACCGCTAAATAAAAAAACCCCATCAGTTAATATTGAAAGCAAACCAAGCTTTGGTGAAATAGTAAGGGACTCTAACAAGAAACTGCAACAGCATCGTTACACACACCTTATGCTCAATGACGCTTTAGGCACCAGAATCACCCAGTGCCCCAACTAAGGTGCAGCAGAATTCTAGCGTGCCACGGACCCTAAAATTCTCATTTTCTCTGTTTAATGGGGGAGGTGGGAACCTGACGGCAGCAACAAGTGAGTCTGGCAGCCAGAATGGGAACATTAATGCGTTGGTAAAATGTCATGTAAAACATCTTTCCAGCACCGTGCTTCCTCCCAGGCAAACCCCTTCTACCAACCCAAAGGTAGCCTGATGGTCAGGCTCCCGCAAGTGTCAAAGCAAGTACGTCTACTAAGGCTAGGAGTCCTCTTTAAATTAAGGGAAAATATTTTTTCTTTCTACTTCCCCAGGGATTAGTCTGGGTATCAGAAACGTCCAAACTGGGTATTAGATTAGCAGATGTAAAAGAACCACAAGGATTTATGTCCCAGGCTTTTCTCCATTTAATCCAGCAAGGGAAAAAAGTCTTTAATAAAATCCCAGATTGACCGGCCATCTAAGAAAACATAGGACATTGAATCTTGCTTTCAAAATATATACATTTTGAGAGGGGATTTATGTTGAAAAAATAAGCCATGACCTATTGTTGGTCCTGCTAGCAAACGATATGGGTTAATAATTTAACTTCTATTTAAAAACCAGCACTTCATCAAACCTTAATTGAGCTTAGTCAGCCATTAGCTATGGTTCTTATTGACTGAGAAATAAATGGTGATTGATTGGCCTGACATAATTAATTGTTATTGCATTTTTCAGGAATTTAGGTTCGTTTGCCCAGGCTACTCTTTCCACAATGTCCACAATGAAGATTTAATTAATATTCCTATCAATATTTTAAATAGGCTCAAGATTCTGGGAATTACATAGTAATCGTTTTCATGGCTGAGTGGCCACAGGGAGATGAAATTATATTGAAAATTTTAATAATGAGGACATCTGATTTGTAAAACACTATATACCTTCCTAAGACAACTCTCAGAAGGTTTTACACTGAAACTGTAAAACTTACGCTGTTCATTTCTTGATGCTGTGGTGGAGCAGGGCTGGCACAGGTATTGTCTACTCCATCTCTCCCCGTGTAGCTGTCTAATTCCTTTATAAACTCTTTAAGGAACATATTTAATTTTAATTCATATACAAACTCATTCAATTGTTTTCTTCTGATGAGCTAAAAAAGATAACAAATGACAGATGTGACTTTAACTGGCATCTGGAAAAATAATTTCAGATTTCAACTGGATTTTACGAGGCAATCGATGCTGTCTGATGCTCTCCCGCCTCTTGATCTCAAGCGCCCCTCCTGTACCAACACTTCCTTGGGTTTACGGTGGTTTACGGTGTGGAAGGTGGAGACCCAGAAGAGAGGGAGCAAGAGAGACCGAATGACAGAGCAGAATCATGTAAAGCGGATTAGAAAGTCAGTGCTTAAAAAAGAAAAACTCACTTCATAACATACGGTTTTATTCAAGCACATGGGTTTTAATTTTAGGAAAGGGTTGCCTACACAACTCCAGGCAAAGGCACCCTCCTCTGAACCAGCACTCTGGCTCAGGTGAGGAGTTGGCCCCAGAAGCCACCTGCTCCTCCCAGTGTTTGTAGAAGCTGGCAAAGGCGAAAGGATGGCCTGAAACCTTTACCTACCAAGCTTTTTGTGCAGGTACTCTGAAGTAACTTGTGAACCTACTACACTTAAAAAAGCAGCTTCCCCTCACTCCAAAGAAACCATGTTTTGGAAGCAGCTCCATGGCATCTTCAACCACTCTTAAATTTTCTTCATTTTTATTCATCTGAAAATAGCCCCCTAACGTTTCTGATTGACCAAATTCATACTTTTAAGCCAAGTTAGCTGGAAAATCAGTCATCAAGCGTAAATCAGAAGCACATACTCTTATACTGCTTGCAGGCTCCTGCGTGAACACTTGCTGACTTGACCTTCAGAGAGCTGATGGCTTCAACAGCGGGTTGGAGAAGCTGTGCCCGGAAGTCTCAGCAAAGCGGCATTCCCTGAGGGTGAGGGAAAACATGCCGTTCATTGAATAGTTATGCCATTAGCAGATTACTGTTACCAGGGACGGTGCGTTAGGGATTCAGAGGTATTACATGTGTGATTTTTAATTAATGAACTGATTTACTCGGAGGATAGCGTGACTGCCAGGAGAACGTACATCTGCTGTTACACCGATGTCGCTAGGAAGCAGACAAATTTTTTCTGGAATGAAGTTGAAGAAAGGAAATTGCACTTGGCAAAGTGTATTTGGGAAATGACGGTAGGCACCTGAGAAGGGCTGAAAGCTTTGGGACACGGGAGAGGCAAATACAGCTAAAGGGCAGAGGGGAGGAATGAGTTCAGAGGGGCAAGTGCAGGCACAGCTGTGCGCTGCTGTCAGGGAAAGGAAATGGAAACTAAAGCCCGAGCAGAAACCCTGCTGCCTCAACGAGGCATTTGCCACGTCCCAGGATGTCCCATTTCATCACCGTGACATCTATCCATCTCTCCCTCTATAAAAAAAAAGATGCACTTCCGTGTAGATCCCCTCGGTTCTCAGCTAAAAGAGGAGGACTCGGGCCAGCTGCTGCTCTCACTCATCTCTTGTGCATTTGGCCGGGACAGAAGCTGTTGCGCCCGCCTTATGTTTTGTCATGCTTAGAGTACAGATTCGATCCATGACGTCTTCCTGCCATTAGATGGCTGGGGACAATCAAGGCCATGGTTCTGTTCACATAGGTTATTTTATTTTCTAAAAGTATGCTTATAAATATGATCAGAACTGCAGTTATATAATTAGAAAATAGCCTGTAATAACTCCAGAGGAAATGATACGAAGATCTAGTTAAATACACAGCCAGTTTGGGCTAACGCCATGCTCCCACAACTGCTTCCAGGACAGGGGCAGATTTTAATCTAAACACAAACTTTCAGTGGCCTGAATGGCATAATTTTAAAATAATTTTCTTTCCCACTTTTTACCATGCCCGCTGTTCTAATATTCTAATATTCTAATATTCTCGTATTCTAGCATTCTAGTATTTGAATATTGTAATATTCTAATGTTAACATTAAATAAGGGAGCTGGTCATACTGCCATCAGTTTCATTTTTGCCCTTGTAGTTTGTCACTCCATCCCAAATAAATCTAAAACATTGATTTTGTGTTTTAGACAAGACATCTATACAGCCCTTTTTGATAAACTGTCTGGGCAAGAACTCTATTAGATTTGCTTCTAGGGATTTGCTTCGGGACTTCTAATTTGAACTCCTTCCTGTCTACCACCACCTTTTTTTCAGATTTTAATGAATTTAGTTATGGGAGTTAAAAGTTAGCACAATTTCAAAGTCTTTATCATCAGCTATTCAGTGTCACTGGCATGAACGGATTGATTATACACAAGTACTAAAATATATATTGTGGTATGAAGTTCATCCATTTACCAAACTCTTCTTAAAATTACTAAAAACTTCCCTAAGTGCATCTCCCAAGTTAAGGCTTAGAATGCAACCAATTTTTTCACATTCTTTGACTTCCTATTCGCACAAATCTAACATACAGGCAAGCCTACCTTTTGTTAAGTCTTACTGCTAGAAGCAATTCTGGAGAGTTCATGGTGTCAATACACCATCATATCCAGTCCCCCCATATACTGCAGAGTGCCATCCCCAGTGATGTCCCCTACTTTGCCTCATTAGCTATTTCTCCTAATACAGTCTCCCATTTATGCCACAGCTTTGATTATTACAACCAACCATTTCCGTTTAGTTAAAGAAATGGAATGCACACAAAACACACCCAAAATTAAAGTATGGGCTTCAATCCCAAGAGATTTGTAAGCACCTGGAATTCGTTGTGTGTTAAAACCGCCAGCTCTGACCTTTAAGCATTCTGGGTTATCCATAAAAATGCCTCTCCCACGTACGATCACTTCAGGACAATAGGATCCCAACCACAAGATGACTGCCTTCATCAACCACAAGATTATTGCCTTCATCGACGGACTTAGGTTCCTGTACGCTGTGTTTTTCCTTCTGTATATGCCACCGATTGTAGTTACTCTCGCATCACATCTTGTGTTAAGTACTGGCCTAGTAGCTCACTGACCTATAACACGGTGGCTGATGACGGCCTGCAGAATTGCCCTCTGTCTTCAGGTCCTGGCATGGAGTCAACTCAAACGAGTGTTTCTCTGGGTTGGTGTTAGAGAGGTTCAGTATATATACTACTAAGGAAAAACGTGTTTGTTTTACTGCCGCTTACCTTGGAAAACACGGGCACTACTGTATATTCTAACGACTGTTGTTACTATGGATGCAGACGTAAATCTATTTTTACCTTTAATATGACGTATGCCAGCAAGACCTAGTGGAAGATCCCTGCAAATGTAAACACCTACATGCACAGTGACCTACTTACAAGTTACATGAGGGCTTGCGCGTAGCCATATAAAGTATGTTTAAAAGCTGTATTCAAAGCCTGCAATTTAAACCAATTTTCAGGCAGTGTGTGGCAGACTGAATAGAAATGATGCTTGATAGTCATTCACCCCAAATTTATTTAGTTTTAACATACAGAGTTTTCTTTTAAATTACAAAGGCTTACACTGTGCCAAGGACTTGCCATTGTATTGATTTCAATGGGGAATTTTGCTTTGGATTTGATGACATTGGTAGCAGTCCACGTTTTGAGTGGGTAACATCCAAAATTCAGTGTCATGATGTTCAAGGAGTTCCATTGATTTCCAGACACAGAAAGAATTCAAGGACTTAGGTACATCGAATGCATTCTGTTTATTTGAGAAGGAAGATCTCATACGAGTGCCCATTATGGAAGGCATCTCTTATCATGTACAATAAAATCAACCATTGCTTCCAGCAGAATACAAAAATACACATCTCAGTGACTTCCATACAATAATAAATATGTAATCATGCATCCAACAATAAAAAGGCACGGAAAACTGGTCACTTAGTAGTCATAAAAATTACTAACTATATTAACAAAGCCACCCAAATTATCTGTACAAGGAAATGTAATAATATATTCCAAAGGTGAAAACACATAAAACATCTTTAAAATAGTATATGCAATAAATACCTCAATTGTTTTTTATATATTAAAAATAAAACTGTGCCATTGTAAACAGTATGTAAACAAACAAAATTCACTGTTCCTTACCATTATTACAAGTAAATAAAGCCAAAAGTTACACCCCTGCTCTGTTAAGATATACTTCATTGGCAAGTTTTGTCAGGCAGTTTAGTTTTACTCTTTTCTGCAGCAAACAGAGCCCACTATGTGTGTGATTGTAAGTACTAGAGCAATCGCTAAGCTTCAAAACTGACTACCCAGAACGTCGTAGGTCATCAAATAGTCAGAACTGAAACCAGGAAAAGCAATTTTTGCAGTTTTACGGACAAAAGTCATTTATTTATACTACATATAATAGTGTCAGTAAAACTTAGCCGCTTATATACCACTGCTCTCCTATAGGTCTCGAGGGGGCTGTACAAAGGTGGTAAGCGTCCTTACTCCCACGGGCAGAGAAAGCGAGGCACACAAAGGTTAACTGAGTTGCCCCCAGTCTTGCACCAGCTCCGCGGCAGGAAACTAAAGGCAGAATCCAGATCCTCCAGCCACTGCCTCCTCATTTCCTCGCATACCCTCTACTCGTCCTGGCCTTTCAGACAAATAATGGTGAGTCATGAACTCCAGTCCCGATTACAATTACAGAGAGATAACGAACATGCAAAAGGAAAGTTGTCTGCTCACTCGGGTGCCCATCTGCTCCCACTAATAACCACGGAGGTTTGCCACTGACCGCAGCGGGAGCACAATAGGAGCTTTTTTCCCCCAAATCTGTAATCGGATCCACATTAGCAGACCAGTGAGCCCAGGCAGAGCCCTGCGTAACCTCCACGAGCCTACTGATTGCCTCGACTGTTTGTTCTTTTGAGGTCTGTTTCTACAGCCAACAAACTCCTGGAAAGTTCAACCAAGGTGCATACTTCCTTCCTTATTAGCAAGGGGAAGAGTAGGAATCTGAGTATGATCCTTTCTTAAACAAAATTATAGGAAAAGATTCCTGGGAGCGGTGGGCATTTGCACAGATGTCTTCAGAAAGAGCCTCATGGGGGAATACGGCTGGCTTGCTATTTCTTCAGCTTTCGATAACATTGGCATAACTACCTCATTTACAAATCCTACTGTATCCCTGGGATGACCATCTATGATGAATACAAACTTACCTGTTCCGCACACATATATTTGAAAGTGCATGATAGCTCTTGTTTGAAAATGGTATTTTTAGCCTTAGATGAAGAAATTAAGATGCATCTGTTTAGCTGTTTCACAGCCTTATGTCTTTTTACAGGAAGAATATACTTAGAGCATACACAATTGAAAGATACCCTGGAAAGGGATTTAGGAAGCGCTGCATTACGTTTTTTTTCCTCCCTGGTGCTATAAAAGAACTGATCCTTCTGTCTCTAAACAAGTGATTTCTCTTATGTCAAGCAGTTGTCTGATTTGCCTTACCTCTTAGTATTTTCATAACTCTATTCATCCGTGAAATATTAAAAGAATCATTCTACAGACTGGCTCTGAAGATACCTTCATGTCTTGACGAGAAGTTTAAAGCCATATACTATCTAACATGTTGGTTTTCGATAAGGTACTTTCGGATAAGGTACTTCAAGTGTCTCATTCCAGATCTGCAGAGCCAGGTGAGCTGTATGAAATCAGTAGGTATACAAAATAGATGGGACTACTTTTTATTCATCAATAAATAATTCTTCATTTTCACCTGCCAGGCTGCATGCCCTCTTTGTGGAGAGAGGTATGAAAGGTGATCTGTTTTTAGAAGATTCTGTATTAAATCTTACAAAAGTTATTTTAGAAAGTATTTTCTTAGATGTATTCAAGGACCAGATCAATGAAAAATTCTGTACATTCTCTGAGGCATATATTCCCACCTGTGTTGTAGTTTGCAGGTTCTGTAGAAAAATCCAAATAGCAACTGCAGATTTCACATTGGGAAAAAATAAATACATTTACTCATTTAAAAAAATTATCACAGTAGGAAAATAGCCAGTAAACAATAGATTCAGAGGGGTTTAATCTTGGCCCCAGTGAGATCAATGGGAGTTTTGCCAAGGATTTCAACAAAGCCAAAATTTCACCCAGAATCGTATACAATTCTTTAGCTGGCAACAATCATAAACATCCTGCCACTCCATTGTATAAGTTAAATATTAATAAGCATCTGTAAACATCCTGCAATTCATCTGATATAAAAAATATTATAATAAAAACAATGCAGCATCTCAAGCATTGTATAAGTTTTTTTGGCTCTACACACAAGTCGGCGTCGTTATATTGGGCAAAACCAGGGTATGTATATACATATATATGTACAGGTGTGCACGCACATACACACGACAAACTAGATACTACATATATACACACACGCACACGCAAATACTGGCAAGAGAACAACATTCATAGGTATGACATTTAAAAGCCTACCGATGATCAATCTGATGATAAGTATGACGTGAGGAGCAATTTCTACCTACCCAAATCCCCTGTGGGCTTACACACAAATGCTAAAACTGAAATACATGAGCAATCTCCAAGGGGGACTAAAGTGCAGTTTAAAGCTAAGCAGATGCCTAAGTCCCAACAGATCTATATGTTTGCGAAGATGATGAATTTTCCTGTGGAGTGAAGAGGACCAAGGGGAAACGAAGGGCAGAAGCTACCGAGTGCGCAGCAATTTTTACCTAAACCAGTATAAATCACGTTAGATGTTTTCATTTTCTATTGAATATGTTTTGAATTGAGTGGAAATCGTGTGTTTCAGCTTTTTGCTACAAAATGCTATTCAGACCCAAATATATGAGTTATTCAGAAAACTAGACAGTGTCACATCTCTGCAACACTTCCATGTGCACTTTATGCATCCACTCATGCAAGTAAGCGGATGTTACTACAGAATTAACTAACAGCTGTACTTGACTGGAATACTAGTTGAAGTGACAAGCCTGGCTAATGAGAGAAACCACCCATGTTGGGCTGCGATCCTCTCATGACCTTCAAAATACCTTTAGATGAAGTTTGCTTTTTTAAATGCCAGAACATACACTACAAATACATTCATGCAATTCCATAGTGCTCGGCATTTAAAGATACCTGCTCTGGACGTACAATTGTGACAGTGAGAAGTTTTGTTAGTACTAACTGATAGATTTGCCATCACCGTGAATTAAGACAGGAAGCTGCTAGTATTATATGTCATTAAATGATTTGTGTATGATGACAGCAACGAAGAAGGGCCAGATCTCGGGTGCAGAGATCAGGCCCTCTTCACCTCTCAGAAGGTCCTCAGCAGCTTGTACTCTTTACGTACAAATCCCATCTATTGCACGTCTCATCTTCTGCTGTGAATATTATCTTGCCCTTTGATGATCCCCTCAACATACAAGCTTCAGCAAACGAAATTACTAGGTAACTGGCAGCTTTAGGGAGGTCCCATGTTTCAGCTCTTTTAGGATTCAAAGGACATGATGTAAGAGAGTGGCTAATGAAACAAATTATTTCAGGACAGGTTCACAAACTGTGCTCCTTGAGGGGAAAAATGGTAATTTTTGTCATATATGGACAACTGCATTTTTCAAAGTGCACTTTTTAAGGAGACAGAAATCCAGGACAGAAAGTACGGACACAAGTGACAGATGCTTGTAGAAAATCCTCTGAAATCTGGATAAGCGGTACAGTCCAAATGCCTATTTCAATATATAGAGATGGCATGTTGTGAGAGGACAGTGCCACTACAAACCTTCACAGTGGGTATCTGCATGCCTGTGTGCTCATTGTAAACCTTCACAAACTGTCCAAGTAGAAAACCTTATATTCTTAAAATTCTCATTAAGGGCCCCCAGGCCCTACTCTAAGCACACACGTTCTCTCCCTGAAAAGCAAGACCAAGCAGTTTCGAACGGCTTTCCTCAACCTCCCCATTCACATAATAATTGTAACTGCAAAGAGAATTAGTCCCAAACAGAGTGTACTTCAGCTAACATGGGGAGAAAAACAGAGTCCTATCTGTAACTCTTTCCCTGTTAATGACATCCACATCAGGTTATTAATTAAACTAAAAAGTTTTCTATCCAATTAATACTTTATTTTAATAAAAGTAGGACTTAAAATGCGAATTCACTTTAAATATTCATAGTAGGGATTTGGGGCACTGTGGGGATTTTATTTTTGGCTTTTCACATGGTTTCCATCATGAAAACAAACTACCCAATTTTACTTTTAGTTCATTTCTTCCTGGTTTCATCTTCCAGTTCACATGGTCTAGTATAACATAACTATACCTGTATCAAACACAGCTTCCTAAAAGAATAGTTTCCAATGAATTTGGAAAAAAAAATAATTCAAATTACTTTAAACTTTGTACCATACTGCTTTTACCTTCAGTATCTTTTCAATCCTAACACTAATCTTTCAATCATACTACAAATATATTTTTCCAAGTGTTTGTTCCATAGAATAAAATATAGTCGCTTGCATACTTGTCCTACTAATAGCTACCAGAATTTCTAGTATTTTCAAAGTCTTACACAGGTGGTGGAGTTAGCCAAAACACTTCTCTTTCCAAGGGCATTCCAGTAGCTAGTGTTAATTGTTAGTGGTATGGCAAGCTAAATACAGCTTTCAGCGGGGATTGCAGGAGTATAACTTGAAGGATTTTAGTCCACCATGGCTACGCTAGACTTCGGAGCCTGAAGCCCTGGTCAATCTAGATCTCCTGGGGCATCCTACAGCTTTTTCCTAGCCTGCCTGTCCAGCTCTTCTGAACGGAAACGGGGGAAGACATGCGAGGGTCTCGTCTTGCCAAGCAGCCGGGAAGTCATCCAGACACAGGAGCTGGGAAGCAGTGTGAGAACATTAGTAGAGACGTGACCTGTGTTAAACATAAATTATGCAACCAGCTTCTTCTGCCCTTGCTAATATAAGCAACAGGTTATATGAACTCAAAATCCCATCAAAAAGTGTATATAAAAAGCGCTTGTGTCAACCGGGAGACAAGGTCTTCAATTATTTAAAATAGATGTTTATAATTCTACCAAGTAAATATATGAATTTTGTGTTGACTGCTCTGAAGGTGTAGGTCTTTAACCACTGCAGCTAAACTCATTACAATTTGTCCAGGAATACTCTCAGGTCTGTAATTGCCAACATTTTGTTAGTTTGCCAAAGTGTTAACAGTGCTAATACTTCATTTTTTACAGTTGATGAGGGGATAACATTTTAAGTTTAATTCTACAGGCTGAAAAAAAACCTTTCAAAAACATTTTTTTCAGTTAAAATATTGAGGGCAATCACTATTAAGCCTACAGAAGTTGCTATGCATTTTGGTATTAGCTCCAACTGGCTACAGGAATAGTCTCCTAGGAGTCTCCAGATGGCTTCCAAATGGAATATAATTTCTGAGAAACAGACTGGGCTTCTGTATGGCAGAAACGAGCATTTCAAGTACATAAGCTAACCATTAACAGAGCTATTAAACCTAATGCAACAGTAGTAGAAAAGAACTAGAAAATTTTTTTCTTTTTGTAAAAAAGATCCATTTCCACACTATATTCTATATATAAATACAGGAATTTATACAACCAGTAAAGATCTTCTATTGATAATTACCAAATAATGTTTTATCAATCCTGCTGACACTACCATTCATCTCTGAAGAGGCAGCAGAGATGTTTTAAGTCCTGTCCAAACTCCTCAGCTTCCTCAAGTCATCAAAAACTCCTCCTTTTACGTAAGACAGCAATACAGTCATGTACAGTTCCTGCAAACATTAAATCTTCGCAGTTAGAATAAGCAGCATCAAACCTGGATGATATGAAAATCATACCACAAAACATACAATCTATGAAAACAGAATCAAAAAAATGGGCGAGCCCGTGGTATAAATGTAACACTCAGGACGCTGCAGTTGAGAGGTACTTATGTGATCGGGGTGAAAAAATAAATTTATAATTATATACTTTTCTGTGGCTCTCACTTACTCAGACGAGTGACAAGATGATTTCCTGGTTGTAAGCTAAATATATTGCTCCAGCTCGGTTATCCTCAACAATATACATCGCTTGTGACTTCACCTTTCACAAAGACTTTTTGCAATGCTAATTATTAGTTACCAGAGCTGTCAAACTTATATGCAAGAACTTAATACTTAGGGGCACAGAGAGAGCAATGGAGAAACAGTAGTAAACATTAGTAATGCAATCATTAATAGGAAGCATCGAGCAAAATGGAATCACTGCGGGGGTTTTTGTCTTACATGTCCATTGTGGAATTATCTATGTATGTGTAATACGTAGTTTTACATCTTTTTTTAAAGTAGGACTATGGAACATCCTCTCATATTTGCTTTATATATTAATTTTCCATTACATGTGAAAAAGGTCTCCTGCCAGTCTTCCCAAAAGGAAGACTAGATGCACTGAAAAACACTGATAATTTTACCCTTGAAATAAGATCTGTTCATTACGAAGGCATTATGAAATTTTCATTAAGTGAATTAGCATCACTGAGTTCAATTAAAAACTCAAAACTGGCAGGTTATCTATTTCTCTACAAAAAGCACAGGAAAATATGAAATGGGCCATTATAAAAAAAATCAGTTGTTCTTGTTCGCATTACAGTTATACAACATTGCAGTATGAATTTCTTTGGGCAGGGATGGAGAGAGAAAGATGATTTCTATTTATTATTTACAGGACCAAGCACGTTTACTCCAGTCCCAAAGTAAGAAATACTGGATTGAAATAGTCTGGGAGGGTTTTTGATCACACACTTTACATTTTACTGTTCTTCCAAGTTTAAAATATTTTTCTTTGAAAGAAAGAGATGTTCAAGAGAAAAAATAGTGGTTAAAGGGAAATACATAAAAATGTATCGCAAGGAAAATTTGCAATTGCCATCATATAAAAAATTTCATTTTTGAACAAGTTTTTTCTTTAAAGTATTGTAAAAAAACCCCAACACCTGCAACCATGAGTTTGCCTGATTTCATTCAGTTTCTAAGAAGAAGGCATTAGGCATTATAAAGGCAACACTTGCATGACCCAAATCAGAGGTTGCTACAGCAATTGAATACAGTGAACTGGAAAAACCCTATTCAAAAATGACAAAACAGAAACATGCTCTTAGCAATCTGCTGCCATTTTAAAACATGCATTTCTCCTCTTCCTCTTCCTGAGGTGTAGGGCATTTCACCTATATGAATACCAGCCACTTCAAAAAAATGCCGGTTGCTCTGTATTCCTTTCAGATTTTGAGGTATGCTGACTGACCACAGAAATCAAGCGTATTCGTCTAGGAGCAAAAAATTCATCCAGTAAACTTGGTATAGTGATTTTTTGTCTTGATTAATCTAGCATGTTGAATCAGGCTCCACAAGATCTATTGGGATAACTTGTTTTCCAAAAAACTAACTACTTTTAGGGGATGTGTTTACCTTATTTTCATTGAAATATTGGGATGTATGCTTTGAAGCACTTTAAACATCAGGATTAAATTATAAAGAATTCAGTTCTTTAAAAAGGTAGCTATGTATGTCCTTAGTTCTAGGAGCTGGGACTTTTACAGCAGTAAGGAAAAAAAACAATACTTGGAAATTACAATAATCATGAGATAGTAACCCTGTGTTCAAAAGTCTTTCTGTAGAAAAGCCACATCACTAAACACAGTTACGACCCATGACCTCGGCAGAGAAACCCCGTAAAATATTTTGAGCCTCCTTGTCAGACGCATTTGGATTTGATAGCCAACACTAGTCTAAGGCATAGAGTTGCATAAAATTTGCTCTCCTGGGCATCTAATAAATACAGCATAAATGATGCTTACAATTTTTTTCCTACTTGCACATTTTAAAAAAACTTCTGCTTAGGACAATCAAAGTTAAATTCTTTGGTGGTCATGTAAAAAAAATGAACTATACAAAGACAAGTGATCAGTTGTCCTATACTGAGGTAATTTGAGGAGTGCCATAAGAACATTGCATTACAAACACCACTTGCCCATTTTCCCTTGCATAAAAGCAGCTCCCATTTTTTAATATACTCAGCGCAGACCTCTACAGCAACCCGAAGAGATCCTGTTCCATAGCCCATCTTAACGCACGGCAGATAGCAAGGCTGAAAGTTGTAAAGAGAGTGTATCCTACAATCAGGAAAGCAAAGAAAGTTCTTCCATGTATTATGTCCTTGAATCGACCAGGAAGATTAACTACATAGTCTACTGTAACATCGATGTACTAGAATGCTGCCACACATTAAAATATAGCATAGCTTACGGAGAACAAAGAGAAAAGGAAATGCAACTTGCGAAGATTTGACGGATGCCATCTGAACATTATTAAAGGGGTCAATGTCAAGTACATTAAAAAAAATATATAATCTTTCCATTGTTTGCATATGCTTTTCATACAACAGCGTGAAAATCATGTCACTTGGTAAAGGGATTTTGGCTTGTTTTTTATGGAAAACCTAATGGAACATAGCCTTTTACTTTTGTTTGTTTACCAGAATAATCAATTATGTCCACAGAGCTCCCAGAGTGGTGCTTGTTGAACCTACAGCAGCAAGAGCACATAGTACTATAATTGGATATAAACAAAGCCTATTTTGCTCCTTTTGAATTTTTTTTGCAATAAAACAATGAGGGGAATAGATTTTACTTTCCAAGAGACGATTCCCGTCTACTTTCCAAGGGACGACTCCCATCGTACTCATGAGAAAGGGAGGGCAAAACTGGGATGCAGTACTTGACGTTGGCCCCTTTAACGGGGAAAATAAGCTTTGGAAGAAACAAATGAAACCTTACTCTGCTGCCTACCAGGAAAACATAAATAGATACTAAGATACTCTTTAATCTGTAAGAAATGTCAAACCTACTCGATTAAGTAAAAGTCAAGTGTTCCTCATGCCGCAATGACGCATTGTTAGGAACAGCAAGGAGAGAGCGATTCTGTGCAAGTTTTCTGGCAGGTGGTGCAATATCATCTCATCTCAAACATTTGAGTAGGTTTTTTTGTAGATATACGCAAATTATTTTTCTACTAGATTAACATCTTTGTGAAAAATTAACCAGGAAATTCAATTATGAAGCTATGTTTTGTTTAAGTAAACTGTAAATAAGCTTACAAGTTCTGGTCTAACGCAATTTCTAAACAAAGATGTTTTTCATTTTTTAACCTGTTTACACTCATGGATTACTATCTTGCATGTGATTCATCTTTGCATGCATAGCGTAAAACCTTAGAGTTTGTTTTTTAAATTTTTATGATCTACCGATGTAGGAGTGCTGACAAGAAACAAATTGATGACTTTGTAAAGAAACGCATACAGAGACATTTTTAAATTAATAGTAAGTTAGTAATGAGTAAAAGCTTACCCCACAAAAATCAAATCAGCTGCTACATTTTAAAACTCTTCTTATGTATGATAACTAAAATGAATTTTCCTGTAAAAATTTTTCATTAGTCTTTCAACCTGCTTTTTGAATAATAGAATAAATAAAACCATTAGTGCCTAAAAGTTCAAATATGCTACAGATGTTTAAGATAACTGAATAACTACATTAAAATGCACCATGAGAAAATTCTTTATCATTTTCCATGCAGGAAGCCAATTGATATTTTTGTGAGGTACCGGTCTTTCAAAAATACTCATAAGTTAGTTACCTGATATACCTTCTGTACATGGTATATTTAAAAATCTAACTGTACAGTGTTTCAATCATATATAATGCATATAATCTGCTGAATATGGCACAAATGCTAAGTTTCCACACCCACACATCCTCTGCCGTAGAACACATTTTAGGCATAACACAACACTGAAGAATAGAAAAGTGCCTGAAACTGAAAAAAAAAAAAAAAAAAAGACACTCAAGTAGTAATAAATTAAATCTCATTCAAACCGATATAAAAGTTGTTCAAGTGTTTAAAGTATCAGATGTGTCATGCAACAGAACAACAGACGATTCAGGCAGGCACACCATGCATTATAGTTTGCATTCATGGTATCACAAGGTATCTCTCCCCCATTCTGCGTGGCCAGTGAGTGCTGGGTACCTGCGGCACTGCTAGGCTCACGTGTTGAACCTCCAAAACCTCTCGGTCTCCTGCACGGGAGGTTTTATGAAGCTGTGCCTCGGAAGGATAACCGGACAACCTCATGCTGTACAGTGGTATCTTGCTGCAGTGCAGTGTAAAGAGAGGCATACTGAGCTGCATGTAAGCAAAGCAATCATTTCTCGATTATATTTTCCAGTCAGTGCAGTTCACCATAAACCAATCGATTTACCAAAATGTGCTTATCTGAACTGGCCAAGTTTGCACACCAAGAAAACGTCTTCGCAGAACATACCACCTTTTCTTTTTTTTTGGCACAAATCCTTTTGTACGCTTGCAGCAAGCTCTTCACCATACAAGAATTCAGAGATACTAGCCTGTACAAACACACCGGTGCTTATTCTTCCACAGAGTAAACTACAAAGACAGCTAAGTGCCTGCAACAGCTTTGCTTCTCCAGCAACTTTCCCTTCGCTCTCTAGGGAGAGCACCAGCATAATTACACTTCAGACAAAGGGGTGTTCTTGCCGAGCTCTTTAATTCCCTGGAGAATTCGCTTCATATGACCCACTTTCGTTATCCCCAGGTCCTACAGAAATTAAAAAAAAAAAAAAGAAAAGAAAAAAAAGAGAAAAAGAAGAAAGTTTATTTACAGAAAAGGAAAAAAACCCCAACCCATTGATTATGATCTAGCCATGCAACAAATGTCTAGAAATGTGCTCGCTGCAATCAACGATAACCGGAAAACATTCTATGGCACTAGCAAGTGTTGCCTAACAAAAAAAATTGCTTAGAGCATACAATGAATGCCTCTCTGTCTTGCAGACAGAAAATTACTTACCTGCAATAATGACAACCCAAGGCACTGCAATATCTGTCAAAAACATCTTTCGCTTGACTTCTAAGTCCAAAAACCTTTCGCAATTTCTGGCAACAAAAGAACAATCTCCCCCTCCTCTCTAATACAGCAATCAAATGCTTGGTAGGATGTGATGGATTAGAGCTTCTGTCCAGCAATGTCACTTGATCTGAGGCCCTGTGATGTCTGTTTTAATCAACAAACGCACACATCCCCAGTTTCTCGAGGGAAAGTGGATGTAACGGCTACAGGCATGTAGGACAACTTCCCTTTAGAGAGCAATAGAAAAGGTAAGCATTTGTTTTTCATTCCAAAAGGCTTACGTCTCCTAACATGGATCTTCTCGATTAGAGAGCTGTAAGAAAAATTCTCAGAAACATGACAGTCACGTCCCAAAGGAAAATGTAAAAAGCACAAGCGTATATCTCCTTGTAGCCACCACTAGAGCAATCACATCAGCTGAAATGTTTCTAATATTAGATTCCGGGACCCATCTCCGTACGAGTGACAACAGACAAGAAATTTTTGCAGCAAACCTCTTCCAGCATTAATAACAGCTTTAGCAGCATCCTTTTTCAATTTGACTGGTCCAATGGTCAGAGGAGCCGCTGTGCTAATGATGCCCAACTGCACTAATGAATTTTCAGCTCAGTTTGGTGGAAATCTGCTTCCCTTACCTGTAAAATCCAGCTTTGAAAAACTCTTTAAAATCCTTGTGTTAGTGATGTTGAGCAAGTGGCAGATTCAAACACTACTTATTTGTAGAATAAACCTTATATAAATAGATTGTGATTAAATACAAAAACCTTAGAAAAGTTTCACTATCTAGTTTTCTGAAATAGAAATCCTTTCATTTTAATAGGAAGGTTTTCTATTATGAAGACATTAAAAGGAAGGGAGTGTAATTAAGCAGCTTGAAATAATTACTCTCATACAGAGTGAAAAATGAAACCATATATAATATTCTGTACATACTCTACGCAAAGACTGTATCTACCTTTCTACAGCCACAGAAACTTCAGAAAATCTGCACTTTATATTACTTAAAAGTGTTAGCATGCAATTAATTTCCTCCATTTCTCCAAAGGAAGAAAGAGGTGGTAAGTTGGGCATGAGTTATTTTATTGTAAATGTAGCACAGCACAGATTAAACAGGTGGATTAATTTTCAGAGAGTCAAGATTGAATTCTGATTACGTTAGAGATGGAAAAAAACCCGGGTTGTTTCTTCAGTTGAAAACTGTCAGTATTATAAATACATGACCATCCTTTACAGCACTTTGGCACAAAGGTGTCAGCATGAAAGAGTACAAGATATGTTCATAAAAGTCCCCAAATCAAGTGCTGTTCGTAAAACTATCTGAAGAAAAACTGATTTTCCACATCACATCAATTTATATTTTGTTTCCGCTAATGGTCATCTCACTTATAAAAAAAATGTAGTACTAATTTTTAAGTTAAGAGAATTGATGTAGGTAGTAGTTGTTAAACTCGTCCCACAATGACAGTAATATTTATCATTTTAGATTTGGAGAATATTTTCTTTTTTATGCTAAACTTAATTTTCCAATGAATCAAAAATACACACGACTATTGAAACTACTGAAATAGCCTAGTTGTTATGTGGAGGAAATCCTACATAAGGAAAAACCCGTGAGGATATTTTCGAAACCACAAGAAGCCACACGTGTTAAAGGTTAAGAACTTGCAAATTCTTCAGAACAAACATTTTTCATGAGTAGAGCTTCTGTTGGATAAGCAACATAGTGAGATGCTGCCAGACTTCTAAGATCAGAGGAAAGAATCATATTATGAAACTCCCAGAAAACTCAGCCACTTTTTCCACCAACCTTTACAAAGTATCGTTAACAACACCTATGTTTCAGGGGCAAGAGGTTTTGGTTTTCTTTCTGTTCCAGTTGAAGATGCTGTAATGTAGATCAGAACAGCAAGTCTCAAGAGCCTCATCGCAATTTTTGGGACCCTTTTGATAAATTCTGCCACGTTTCCAGGGGAAAAAAAAAACAACCAACAAGATAAACTCTGAATTTTTATGCTTGTGTAATAGTTTCGTTTGGAGGAAATTAAAATTTATACATTCGTGACACTAGATGCTATCTAGTATTCTCAGTTTACTACTGATGGAGGAAAGTTTGCAGAAATTCTCTCATCTCAGACTAAACCAGCAGCCTATCATGCATCATACAAAAAGCAAGATCCCCAAAGATGTCTGCATTTTTGTGCATGCATGAGTTTCATCACTATCTATATAATCTGTCCATATCTAATGAACAAAAATTCAAATTGACTAAAATATGGTTTTGAAGACAATACGCTAGCCAGAGTTTGAGGAAGAAAATGGTCCTTCTTTTTCCCCAGCTATGGCCTTAAAACTACAGGATCGCCTCTCCTTCTGCTCTCCCAACCCACTTTGCCATCTCTAGGCCTTCAGCAGGTAGGGCTCAAAAAATTCTCAGAAAGAAAAAGGAAGGTTGGGCAAGAAAAAGCTGATGAAAATTCTTGCAACAGCTTTCAGGAGTTCTTTGTCTGCATTATATTATGGTGATTGCCTGTCTGCTTAGCCAAGAACCCATTTATTCCAGGTTTGCCCCACAGATTTTGGCCAAGCATACCACCAATGTAATACTACCAAACAATTTATATAAACACCCCTTAATATTAACATCTTCCAGATGAGAAACCTACCCTACTTGCATTCCCAGTGTCAAAAGCCATCTAGCATGCCCGAAGTCTGACAAATCTTACAATACATTTTAAATGCAAACACGCTACTGTGAAACAGAGAGATGAAATGCCGCAGTCCTCAGCACAGACTTCAGCTTGACTGGCAGTGCTCATCAAGCTGACATGAGGCATGGAAACCCTCTCTCCAAATAAACCAACATTGCTATGGAGCTCTAAGGAGATGTCACCCCAGTCCTACCAAATGTGTTGCAGTTCTGATTATTACTAAGTTGTGTGCATAGGAACAAGGTTATCAATGCTAAGATGCCAGTATTTATTTCAGAAAAATGAGAGTCTAGTTTTCAATGAGTTTGCTTGTAAAAGAAGGTTAAAAAAAAATCACGACAAGCTTTCTTTCTACAGCTTCTACAGCAGAGTTCACAATTCACTGCCCAGCCCTTCCTCAAGAGAAAGATAATCACATGGGTGTAAAAGTCTAAGATTAGGCATAGATAGGTCTATGCCTAAATAAAATCAGGCATAGGAGGCTGGAAAAAGGGTATTACTGCAGGGGCTGGGTGGAGAGAATTATCTGGTTCCTCTTGGAGGTGTTCTCCATTTGCCAGTTGCCACACACAGAGCTAACCAAGAATGGGATCCACAAGCTACGCAGAAATATAATTAGAGGTGTCCAATTATTCAGTCAACGTATTGATCTATTTCAGTGATGAGTGCAAAGGAAGAGGGTTTCATCAAATCCTTTTCTGTACTGCTTTTCATCTCTACTTTTGACCACAGAAAGAAAGGTGGGCCCAGAGGATTCAATTAAAACAGGCAACGATTTTTCCTGTTGTCGACATGAGAGGTAATGGAGGTAAATCTATTGCACATGACTTAAGAGCTTGTGAATCAATGGCGAGCCCATTTAGCTTGGCAGGAAGCACAAGCCTTGCACTGGAGGAGAGGCTGTAGACAGATTACAGCTCTCAAGAGCACTGAAGACTCATCTGCACACCTCGATAGCCAAAGGGGGGAAAAATTAACAGGGCAGCTTGTGATGTGTTCCTCATTTCCTAGGTACCACATTACACTTCTTGACACCAATTCAGGTCACTAGTCAGAAAACTGCAGGCTCCCCGAGCCATCCTTAATTGGCTCCCTGCAGAGATCATGCCCCGTATGTGACAAACAGGATGAATGTTAAACTCTGCTATTTAAATTCAGCATTGCTACATAGAGTGCAAGCCATGCTTGGCCAAAAGCCTGGCCTACCTTATGAACAGCATTGCCCTGGAAGCTCTCAGCTCTGCTAACGAGCAGATGGGGCAATTCTAGAGCAAGACTTCTGCTAGCACAGAATATACCCTTGGAAATTTGCATAGAACGAATCCTCGTCCAGCTATGCTGAGCAATTTAAAACCTCATATGTGCTTTCAGGCAGCACTAGATAGAGGGGACAGTAAAAGTCTGTCTCTCTGTAGGCTCTAAGACAAGCTTTTACATATTTCAGGGCATAGGCCTTTGTGGCGGGGTTTTATTTATGCTGAATCAGCATGAGTCTTAGCAACAGGGATAACAGGTTGATGATTACCCTGCTGCAGATATTTACTTGGTTGAAGTGCCAGTCTTCTGGGCATGCAGTCAAATTGGTACCTATCAGAAACGAGGCATGGCCAGAAGCCATGTCTAGTTTAACACTGATCTTACCCACCATCATTTATTCCAACAAATTTGACATCTTGATTTTTTTTTTAAGATTTCTTAATATTTTAGCAAACCTATGCATTGTGTGATGCTGAGTTTCCCAGCTAAGTTTTAAATTTGTTCAGTGCCCATTCAGAACAGGGACTTGCAACATCCATCACTGGAACACTGTGGGGGATTGCTTGGACAGTTTTCTATTTCCAAATTTTTGCAGGGAGGGACTGTCCTGAAACTGTCCCTCCATGTCAGGAACTATCCTGAAAGAAAGGAATTTAACTTCCATGGAAAGAAGCTTAGGTGATCTAATACCAAAGGGTAAAATAACACACAACAGCCAAATAGATCATCTCAAACACAGCTATCTTTAGCAGCTGCATTCTACTGCAACAGTCATGCAATGTAAGCACTACCATATAACGTCAGGATTTCATACTATGTAAGAAACTTCACAAAAAATGGCACGTTTGTATGAAAGTATTGCCTCTATCTGGAGACCACTGCACTGTGGCTAGAGCAATGACTTGCACTCTAAATGTGAATGTTTGCGATTTATACAATAACCTATTTCCTCTCTTACGTGCTAAAAGCAGTTGCAAAACACATTATCAAGAACTCATTACTACTGAGTTCCCGGAAAAAGTAATCTAACGAATCCCCAAAGATACAGCCTCTATTACATATAATGGATGCACTTAAGTCGTTCTTGAAAAAGACCAGCAAGCTCAAACAACAGCCTCAGACTGCTAGGTAACATTTCTCCCTGCAAAACTTATCAGTCTGACCTCAGAGGAAGAAAGTTTTACAATTTTGGAGACAAAGGAAGGTGCTCTTTTTTAAATCTATACAGCTAAAATTAGGCAGAGGTTGGTCAGGGATGAGAAAACCTATTGTGAAGGTCTATTTTGACACACAAACACCAACGCTATGTAAGTCCAATGCCGCAATTTATTAAGCTGCTTATCACTCTCACACGCACTATATCCAATATATACACAATAAATCACCTGAAGCAGAACAGCTGCTCGTAGCTGCTGACCTTGCAGTAGATAGATTCAAAATTATTATCACCACCTTCAACTGATTCATACTGATCCTGTTTAATGGAAACGATGAACTCTTGAAGATAACATTGTATTACACTGATGTCAGTAAGATATCAAACGTGCTTTTCCTATGCCTTCTGACATAAACTATAATGCTATCATTCTACATAACGTGCAAAAAAAGGAAATTTCGGATAACACAGATATTCTTGGTTGCAAGTACAAGTCAGCACTTCAGAAAATCAGGCCAAAGGACAGCGTGTATTAGTTTATTGCATATTTGCACAGTGTAAGCCAAGCTACAAGCACATAACAAGTGCAGGGAAAGAAGAAAAGTTGGTTGTTGTTTTGTCAAAGAAAATGGTCAATAGCAGAAAAGTAGCACAAAGGAAATACCTTAAGATCTCGCCTTTCCAGATGTAAAAGCTCAGAGCCTCGGATGTCATGGCTGATGAAGATTTCTTTGTACTCTCCCAAACTGAGCAGATCCAGCCAAGCAGCAACTTCATCTGTGCCCCATTTTTGAACTACCAAAGTTAAGAGCAAAACCCCCTTAATTTCTACATGCTCAAATGCATCACAAGCAAAGGTTAGGCCAAAGAGAGTGGAAAACAGAGTAGAATTGCCGTGCTAGCAAGGGGAAAGGTTAGAGGTGTCATTTCCACAAAAACTGACAATTTCCTTTTTACATGCAGGTTACAGGTTAGCAGTTAACATGAGAAAGTATCTAAACAAAGTTGGGGTTCTTTGCTTTGCAGCCATGCTTTCAGCTTTACTCCACTTTCTTCAGTAAAGCCTTTAAAACCTCATGTCCCAACAAATTCACATTACACCATCTTAGGATCAGTGACGCAAAGTCTGATGTTGTTCTGCTTTATACCATTAATTTATTAGTAGTCATCCAGGGAGAGGAGAAGCCTTCAAAAACTAATTAACATGTAAAATTAAAATATCAACCATACCTCAAATATAGCAATGGCAGCAAGCAAGTCCAGTTTTAATTAACATTTTCTAGTATTCTTAATTAATGCAACAAATATTCTTTAAGCTACTGTGTTACACAGCCCATTAATAAGCTCTCTGTAAAACATTGTTCTCTAAGGTTAGTTGCCCACATTAGTTCTAATAAGACCACATTTATTGAAAAAAAGATAGTTATGCTACTTATTGCTATAATTTTGCAACTTCATTCAATGCTGATTAGTTTTACAATGAAGTGAAAACTGAAGTCTAATCTGAAATCTAAAGTCTGATCAACACCTGCAAGATTTTGACCAACTGTCCATTAAAAAGACAAAGATGTAGAAACAGTTTTAGGACCATCTGATCACTGATTAACTCCTGGACATAATCTTAAGGAAGTAAGTTCATAGATAAGAGTGGGAAGAGAGGAGAGTGGAGTTTGTTCAACTTCTTCTAATTAAGAAATCAGTATTGACTATCATGGCTTTTTATTTGATTTGTCTCAGTTGCTGAACTTAAAACCCATCTGAAATTTAAGAATAACTGGTTAATAAAACCAGTGTGATAAAAGCTATTGCGCACCTTCTGAAACTAACTTGAAAAACCTGAATTGGAGCTTCACAGGGAAACGATGTGCTTACAACTTGTATTGCTATGAGTTAATCAAATGTAACCACAGCAAAGACACAGGTCCTGTCACATGATAAAACTATCTAAATATTTTCACAGTAGTTCTTTGGTTCACTTGGAAGTCTTGGGGTCCTACTGAATGCTTTCTAAATGCATTGAAAGAAATCTTCATCCTAATGAAGATGCCAGTTAGCTCAGTTGCTTTTCGCTTTGACTCTACTTTTAGGTAGAGTGCATCATTTCAGCTCTTACCAAAAACCCCATAAAATCACATTGTCCCCAAATGCTACTATTTTTCTTGTAATGTCAAAACACATACCAGGCTGAGGGCTGGTCTTATGCTTCTGAACTTTTTCTTTTTTAAACTTTGGCACTATGCGAAACACTGTACTTCTGTTGTTTCTTTTAGCATAATCCAGAGGGGGGTCCTGCATGAAAGAAGAGACATAGTTACCTTTAATTAACAGAAAACAACAGTGAAATTACATGCTTGAGACGGTAATTCATAGTTAACCTCAAAAACTAAGACCAGATTTTACTTCCATAAAGAATAATTTCAGGATTTAACTCTATACTTGTTTCATTTATTAAATAACCATTCAAAACCTTTAAATTCACAAAAGGGAACAAAACACAAAAAAAGCAACAAGCTTAGAAGCTTGTTCACAGCAGACAGAAATGATCCACCATCACTACTGAAATTGCCTCTCCAGATTCTAACTTACTCTTCCCTATCAAAAGAAATTAGAAACAAGAAGTATTAACCAAACTCACCTCATCATCATTTGGTTGAAAAACGTAATAAAGCCATGGTATCTCAGCAAGTTTTCTCAACTCTATTTCCACGCTGTGCAAAGCATCAGACAGCAGCTCTTCATGGGGAGCTTCTAACTGCTGTTTATAAACAGGCCAGAAAAATAGTATTTTTAGTTTTGTTAACATACAGCATTTAAAACTAGATACGTTGTTACCACACACAAACAGATGACTGCTTCATGGTGAGTGTAAACAAACAGTGAAAACAAATAAACTTACCAAATTAAATTTTCCTTCAGAGATGTGTCAGACCACTCTGACACTACACTTAGTATGGTCCCAACCACAAAGAGATGACTGAGGCAGCTGAGCCTTTCGGTGCAGACCAGCTGGACCTAGCTGTCAGTCACTGTCATCATTCACTGCACTCCTGAGTCTTCACAGAGCAAAAGTTATCTGATAACACCAATACTAGAACACACTAGAAGTAGAAACTACTAGCACAAGGGAGATAAAACCTGACCAGAAGAACAAGAGCCTGGAAAATTTTTGTATGAAAAGTGGTGTAAAAGAATTGAATAGATGGTAGTAAGCCTGAGTTAGTATTTGCAATTGTCTTCATATGATAGATCACTCTCTCATGGTCAAGTAAGAGGAAATGGATCTTACCGAAGATGCTCCATTCCCAAAGGTCTTCCAGTGGTGATACAATACCTGCACTACCCCTTCTAAACTGGTGAGACATGGAGCGATAGCCACTGCTGCTGGCTGGGGGTGGGAGGAACGGGGACCAGGCATGGAAGAGGGACACGACTGCAGCCACAGGCGGGAAACAAAAAGCCAAAGACATCAGCGAAGGCCAAAGAGGAAAAGAAAGTGGCAGCAGTGTAAAAAGCTTAGGACTTGCTGACCTACGGGAATTTGGCTCCATCAACACTTTGAGAACCCCATGGAGGTACCAGTTTTCCTTAAAACCCTGGTCTGAAAACTATTCTGCAGCTGTTTTGTGAGTCGAACCTGTGAGGAAGAGGTAAGGCAGGCCACTGATCCCTGGCAAAGCTGTTTTGGCCTTATCGGGGGTTGCTGAAACACCATTTTGAGGTAAAGAGTTGAATCCTGGAACGAGTTGCTTGGAATCACTAATAAAGCAATCTGAACATCTATTTCTCTCTTTGAAGTAAAAGTAGTCCCAAAGCAGTGCAGAATATCCTTTTGAAAGGATCTAATTAAGTTGTATCCTAGTGAATGCATTTTTAAAATGGAGTTGTAAGAAAATCTTTGATCTCTAGTGCTGGAAAAAGATTTTGATGTTGTTGGAGTTTGGTGATAAATTACAAGCCCCCTTTAATTTATCCTACCTAACAAAAACTTCTTTCCTTTGCTTCAATAGTTTGCATATGTTACCACTTTTCAAAGGAGAGACATCTTTAGTAAGATATTGCTGTTTAGCATAGTAATACTGTAAATATAAGCTCCCTCTTGCTATCGTGTTCTTTTCTCTTCTAAAGCTCACAGAATTCAGTGCCCATAAGGAGACTCTGAGCTTTATTTGCCTTCCCTTTTTTTTCAGTTTGAACAGTTCAATTAATTTGGAGCACAGTGGAAGACCCACCTGTCTTTGAAGAAGTTAGAACTTTTCTCTCGTTTTCATTTTTTAAAATTATTTATCTATTTTATATAAATGAATGAAGCAGAGAGTTATCCCTTTCTCAACAAGCACTTATCTAATTGCTTGATTCTCAAAGGAAAACATTGTGCTTGAGGACAAAAAAACTCTCATCTGATGGTGAGAAAGCGTATGCATTGGCAATATTGCTTCTGAAATAAACCCAAAACAATAGTGAAATTCTGGTAAAGGAAGAGTCAGCAATTTAGGGTAAATTCTCCTCCTACAACATCTTGGAGAAGCTTCTTATTTCCAAGATGGAAATTAACACTATGAATGAAACAATGAAAAGAAATTATTTTTTCAATTCCTTCCCAAAGGAAATTTTTAATATGAAAATATTTGATTTCAGTGGGCTCAGATAATTTCATTCAGTTGAAATGAAACATTCTGTCATACTTCTCCCTTAATACATTGGAAAACTGTAGTATATGCAACAAAGCCATCAATTTACTGCTATCAGGGCTTTGATCACAAAAAAGAGGCGTGAGAGAGAACTGAAGAGGCAAAGAAAAAAAAAACAGGAGGAAGATATAGAAAGAAGGTCCATCTTTGTCAGAGAAAGATAATTTGGAGAACAGTGTATGATGGCAGCAGCTGATGCATCAAGCAACACCTTACATTTCATCTGTCTCTATTTTAATAGAGTGAGGGGCCAACATACATGTAGCTTCAGCATTTATAAAATACATGGCAATAAGGTTAACCAGGGTGCCTTGTTGTTGTGAGTGTGAAATACTGTTCTAAACAAGCATGATGTCAAATGAGTGTAATGGACACCTCTGGAAGATTATCTCAGTATCTTTCAAACAGCCTTTTTATTAAAAAATGGGTTTGATGTAGACTCATTAAGACATTTGCACAGATCATAATGAGAAGCAGAAGTACAACATGTAAAAATCAGAAATGGACAAATGAATCAAATTAAGCTTTGGAGCCTGAACAAGGGACCAGTTCGACAACACAATGAGATCACAACTGGCTACAGAAAAGGTAATGTTTCCATGGGAAGGTTTCCATAATAACATTATTTCCAGACTGCCTTGATAAATTACACTAGTCCTAGTATGGCATCACCAACTTAAATCTTTTCTTCTAATTCCTCTTCCTAAACTATTTTAAAATTTAAACAAATTTCTCTGTTTTGATTCCCCATTCAATCTGAAATATGGGGGATTAGTAATAGCAATTTGAAAAAAACCAGCAGATATTTTTCCCTTTTCTTGGACAAAAACATCTAATGAATAACTTTCCCTTCTAAAAACTCATAAAATAGATCATATGAGTCTGATCTTTGACTATTTCTAGAACTTATATGGTTATTAGCCTTTAGACCATATTAACTTCTTGTTACTGTAGAATAGACCCATACCATTTATCACTTGTGTAAAAAGGTATCTGAACCTGCACCAGTAAGTTTCATACGATAACTCAGCTAAATGAAAACATTCCTATTTATATCCATTTTTAATTATAAGACTTAAATAAACAGTAAGTTAGTAATAAATCTGCTTTTGAATCCAAAGAAAATGTAACTGTTCCTACTGAGTATCTTCTTAATATAAAAGTGGACCAGCAGAGAAAACCTGACATCTTTCTTCTCTTCACAATGTCACATGTAGAAATTTTCTAATTATACATCAAGGTACAACAATTCTTGAGCAGTCTTCATCATTTTAGGCACAGAAACACTAGCCAAAGAAAAAGATGCAAAGTCTTCAGTACCATCAGAGGTCTACTGAACACTTATCAGTTAGAGGTTATAAAATAATTCCTGACAGGTGTTAGAACAAGGGTGAGATTTACTTGCCCAGATTAGATCTGTAGAAGTTGAATGTATGAGTCTGAACAGCTCTCACCCCAGGTTCTCTTTAAACTCTGAAGATGGTCACATAATAGAACTCCGGAAGTTCTCTTAAATGCTAAACCTCCAGAAGATGATTTATCTTTTTCTAAGATAGGCCTCCAAGACAGTTGAGTGTGTACCAGCCTCAACAGGGATACTTATTTCTCTCCATTGACTACTAAAAAGAAGAGCCCAGGCAATGACCTTTTAGATATCTGAAGTGAGGTAAAATGGATGCCAATCTAGGACAAGAATTCATAACTCATTCTGATCCAAACCACAAATGCAGTGTAATATCCTCCAATTGGCCTTACAGAGCTTCTTGTAGCAGGTCATAAATCCTGTGTCAATTTAAAAAATCAGCAAAGAACAAATCACAGATAATCTCAATGAGGGAATAAAACCATGTATTTTGTCACCTTACCAAAGGAACTCTTCCTACTAGCAGAGATTCAGTTTCATTATGCAGGGCCTTCACATTGACAGCTATCTCCATGGCAGTGTTTCTGGTGAGGCTCTGGGGAATAAGAAGCATAAAAATTATTTGAAGTGATGCAAGTCAAACTGCAAATAAGTACTTTGGGCTTAGAGCAGAGATCTTAAGCATCTTCTCCTAGGAGAAATACATCAATTCAGCTCTACACTGACAACTTCTTCAGCACTGAGAATAGAAAACAAAAATGTAGTATCTATTTACTGTCTTTTCCCCAACTTCATTTAATATGACCTTATACAATCCTGAAGATCATCAAGTGACCAGCCACCTGTGAGATGAATCTACGATTTTTATGGATGACAAAGGCCAGCAGAAAAGTTGTGGGCCTCATTTATTAACAACTGTTGATCCGAACTGTTCACCTTATCCTTAGAAGAAGTAAGCCACTAGCTGTATTTTAAGAAGCAAAGGTTAACTAATATATTTACCATATGTAAATTTAGGTCAGATATAGGCAGCCTCTACCTAATTAATCTTTTTGGGGTCCAGTCCTTGAAAACACCCAGATTGTCTAAGTGTGAAGAGAGAAACCAGGAAACTCATTTCCCCTCACCCCCTTTACATTCTCTGCATAGCACTTGGATAACAATTAAGCATGAAAATGTCTAAGAACGCATCCACAAGAATTGACCTGTACGTAGTAACAGCATTTGTTCAGCCTTTGTCATGCCTCCACTCTGTGTCTGGGAACATGCCTACACAGTTGTCTGCAAGCAGATGTGAGCTTACTTGGCCTATTGTTTTTGCTGTTTGCTGACACGAGTTTGATTTATTCATGCTCAGAGCTACATTAGTACACCGCCTCACTTGATTTAATAAGCACTGCTGCATCACTTCAGGATGAGCACCCCTGGCTGTGGACCTCCGTTGCAGATGAAGCGAATTCTTGGCTGCTTCCGAAAGGCAACAGACATACCCTTACCGTGCCCCTAATCCAAACTCCCTATCTCCCTTTTGACTGCTCACTCCCCCCTGCAACACCACCCAGAAGGTCTGCATTTTAAGTGTCGTTAATGTCCCTTTCTAATGTCCCATGTTCACAAAAGAGAGTAGCAGGTGGGGAGGACACTGATAAATGCAGAAACTGCATCTTCTGCCTTCTCAGATATCGTATTGATCTAACATCAGGAGGGGACTCTCCTCTTTAATACTCTTCTGTAAGAAGGCAGTTCTCCTAACTCCCATTCCTGGTATTATTAATAAATTTCAGAAACATTGAGCATGATCTCTACCGAATTCATCAGCTGTGGGGTATTTCCCTATGCACGTGAAGGGTTGAGACCCCCTGCTGCTATACAGAGCAGCACCTTCAGAACCTGAAGTAACTTTCCCTTTACTTTCACCTTAGAAAAAGTGGCAAGAAAGGGGAGAAGATACAGCATCCATTCATCTGTTAAGCAATTTCATTTAAATCTGAGCATGTGTATGTATATTTAGAAGTCTTGTTTATCAAAAACTTCAAGAATTATCATCCAACTTGTTTTAATATGGGGACAAGGAGTACAATACAGCTCCCATGTCAGAAGCTTAAGCATACAGATATTATAGCTTATTTACTTATACATAGATTTCTGTTCTTCCTTTACCTCAGGAAACCTTGGGTTGGCTTTATTTAATGCATGTGAACATGCATTAACGGCATGAGCAAGCTCCTGCTCCAAGAGGCCATGTATTTTTGCTGCTTCACAGATCCTACAAAAATATAAAGAGAGAGAAAAATATTTCTTACCTCCTTTAAAGACTAATTCTTCCGAGTACACAACATTATCAGATGACAAAATATATAAAGATATGTTTCACAAAACACTTTTAAAAAAATATAGTCCTTTATAACAGAAGTTGAAATACAAGTATCTCTTCAAGCAATACAGCGCCTCATATAAATCATATCCATAACACAGAAGATTTATTCTGCTATGAAATACCGAGACACATTTATTTGTCTTAGAACACAAATGGTATGCAAAAATTGTACCAAAAAATGTTGGGGCTATTAATTCAAATAAACTATAGAGGAAAACCCTAGCACATTAAGATAACTTACTTGAAGTTATCTTAAAAGCCATTACACCTATTTCACAAGGCATATCCTTCAGACGTGACATTAAAATTGACTGCAGTCATTTGAGATTATGGGAGGTCTAGCTGTAATTATAACCTCAGGACCATCTCTAGAACAGTAAAGTTTTTAAGCTGTCTTGGCTAAACTTCACTTTGGATAATTTATAACCTAAATTATTCTTCTATGTCTACTTAAGTCACAAGTACAGTATAAAAAGAATATGTCGTTCTTCAGTTCCTTTCTTATGTTATCAGTGCAACTCAACAGATACTCCAAGAATTGATTTTGATGCTTAAGATAATTTGTTATCATGATGAACTGAATAGCAGCTTTATAAAATGTTCTGATTTAAAAAAAATGCTTTTCTTAAAAAAATCTAGGCTTTTTTTTCTGTGAAAATTGAAGTGCCTTTTTTATTAAAGTACTTGCATCTCAGGAAGTAAGTACTTCTTGAAAATAAGCAAGGCTGTGGGATCAATTTTATACCATCAGCCCACTATCATCTCAACTCAAGTAAATTACTGAAGTGTCCAGGGGCACAGAGATGAGGATTTTGAGCATTAGGAATGAAATAGAAAGCTGCAATAACAATGAATGAGTGGGTGAATGCAAAAAGGTATGAAGATTTTATCCGGCAATTTGGGCTCCTTGAATGTTGCTGTGTTAACTGTTTACTTGTACAATATTTTAAGAAAACTTTCCATTCTATTGAAAAGTGCTCATCTTTTTGAAATTGTGAGTAACAAGGCTTTAAAGAGAAATAAGGTCAGGAGAAGTTAAGGTCAGGTGGATACATCCGCACTGCTGACTTCTAAAGTTGACTTCTAAGGGTTTTTTTTCAATAAAAATATATTTGCTCTTGCATAAAATGAGAATTTTTAATCAAAAGCCTCTCTGCAAAGAAGCTTTCCAATTTTCCATTTCCACTGCTCCTTCAGAAAGTCAGTTTTCACAAGAAAAAAAATACATAAACACACAAAAATAAAATTACAGAAATACATAAGAAAAGCATAAATAAACAAGTTGAGCCTTAAAAATAAAGTAAAAAAAAACCAAAAAACAAAAAAACTGATAGAGTGGCAACTAAACATTAATCAAAAAACAGGGAAAATATACACTTCTAAGTCTATGTATGCATTTGCATGAATAATTCAGTCTCGGTGTCTAGGTTGCCAATCCAAACTTATTAATTTTACTGTACCTGGTAATAAGTTCTTCTGCAGCTTGTGAGCACAGCTGGATCTGTGCGACTTCTTCTTCTGTAGCCAACTCAACAGCCTGCTGAGGGTACAAGGGAGATCGAATGACAGGCTTACAGGAATCATACTTCTGTTTGTCTTCCCAAGACTTCAGGGTGTTTTCAAAGGCCTAATCAAAATGAATTATACATTCAGTTCACAGCATTTGGAGTATTCTTATTTATTTTAAAATTTAATTTTATATAAATTTTAATTTCTATAATATTTTCATTAAAATTAATTTAACAAATTAATTTAATTTTAATTTTATATAAATAATACAAGCTCTATAAATAATGACATTAAATTTAACTTTTTTAAAACATAGTGTAGAGAATAAGTCACTTCTGAAAGCTTGCTTTCTCTTTCTCCCTCCTTTATCCTCAATAAGCATCTTTCAAACTAAGAACACAAAGACAGTGATAATACAAGCATGGATAGTAAGATCCAAATCTGAAAGTAATATAAGATTCAAACCTAAAAAATGGTGGGAAAAAGTAACAAATTTACTAAAATGTAGTTCAAATGCCATTAACCGCACCCTAAATTCACCATCCAGTTAGTGGATGGAGAACTGAGGGGCAGATACGCCTTTCACACAGTAATCCTAGACAAGCGTGAACTCTCCAGTGGCTTTGTGACTAGGTTCTGCACGTGCCTCTTCTGTCTGAGACCGGGTGGTGGGGGAGAGGGAGGATTAGTAGAACAGAGAGAGACAGGAGAGAAATCTGCAGAAAGTTATTC
This sequence comes from Aptenodytes patagonicus, assembly GCF_965638725.1. Classification (NCBI taxonomy): domain Eukaryota; kingdom Metazoa; phylum Chordata; class Aves; order Sphenisciformes; family Spheniscidae; genus Aptenodytes; species Aptenodytes patagonicus. The sequence goes on along the minus strand of NC_134949.1, from coordinate 193,296,320 downwards.
TGAAAAATGGACTTCATAGAACTTTGGTATTTATGCAACTGTGCCAGAACCTCCAGTATGTGATTGTGTATTATACACCTAGAGAAGAAGAAGAAGAAGAAGAAGGAGAAGACGATGGGGGGGAGAAAAGAAAGAAAGAAACAAATATATATAAAATTTTGATCATTCTTCTTCTTACTATATATTAATAAGAATACAGGAATAGCACTAGTAACACTGATAAAAGCTGACAAAGAGCTGTGTGACATACAAAAGAACAATTCTCTATCTATCTGGCTTATAGAAATTATGCAACTCTAAGTAATCATGTAAGTTATATAGATAGTTATAAAACATTTTTATAAGCACTGTTTTGTTCACGTTATAACTGAATCAAATTGTTACAGAAACAATGTTAGTAACAGTATTTCATAACATACTCTGTCTCGTGTTAACATCTGAGCTCTGTTTTTATGTATGATCTTAATCACTCCCGGGGGCTGGATCCATGCCTCTCCATCGACTTGCACTGGAACCCCTTCATCACCGAGTATGGTGATCTTTACTGACCGACACTGGAAAAGAACAAACACGTTATTTTACAGAGCAATAAATACTAATGAAACTGACGGGCCACCTGAAACATGTTGATTACTAGGAGCTGCGGCTTCCCTCCAGGTTTGTCTCAAGGATGAAGCACTTTTACACCTCATTTATCATTGAACACAATTTGTTACCCGTTAAAATTAAAACAATGTCAGCACTTTATTAATGTATAGGGTGGTGGTCATCAAGAGTACCGCTACTTGCCATCATCCCAAACTGCTGCCAACCATGTTGCATGCTTTCAAGTAAGAAACAAACCTGAGCTATCCTGTGGTGCTGCAGTTTGATGACTCTTGAAACTGCCATCTGCATGCTGCCAAATACCGCAACAACTTCTAAGATTTTATCATCAAATGATGGAGCCCCAAATATCTGAAAGGAAAAGAAAATATTCCATTTTTGATGGTAAATCTAGTGCTTAGATTGCATTTTTAATGAAACAGATTAATTTACAGATTTGTTTTCAACATTTAAATGCTCTAACTTATTTACTGTAGAATAACTACACTGTGTCTCAAAAGTCATAGGAGTGAGATACCGTAGACAGTAGGCAAATATTATTTTAAAACAGCAATGCTAGTAGCATTTCAAATATCTGAACAACAAGGCATATCCTTATATAGGAAGGATGGCAAGTTTCAGCGTGCCGACTAAGAAATGTTTTTCAAGGCAAGATGAAAGGCCAATTCAAATCTCTGCTTGGTTAATGTACTTAATATCTAAGAGGTTCTTGAAGTTAAGAGGAATAATGGTGGTTTTCTTCTCAGAAGTGCATATCTTTTTATATTCTGAATTCTCTGGAACCAACATCCGAGTCCGTGCTTGGCTTTGTTAAACAGAGCTTTCATACTGAAGAGGATCTTGCGTGCGCTGTATACAATTATCCGCTGTAAATATGAAAACCACTTCTGTATGGAACAAACGTCCTGATATCCAGCCAAGACACTGAATTTCCATAAGCTTACACAAAGCGCACGAAGTCTCGTGTGTGCCATTGCCACCTGGTGTCCTGCAGGGAGATTCAGCCATGCCACACAGCAAGTCTTAGGCTGGAGTTCAGCTGGGTCTGGCAGGAGATACCATACTAAGGTCACTTTGAAGCTTGACCATTTCATCCTGATATGCAATAGGGAGCAATGAGGGAGAAAAACCAGCAGGAGAAATCACTCCAGTAAGAGTTTAACGGGTAGAGAGATCACCTCTCTGAGTGGTACTCAGACTACCTCATTTGGCACCATGGGCAGAGTAAGCTGCATCAGAGGCACCTGAGAGAGGATTTCCTGGAGGTGAAGAATAAGAGGGTGCAGATCCAGGACCGCGTAATCCAGATAGTGTCTGCAGCAATGGCTCAGGGAGGGAGAGAATGGGGAACAGGGTGAGGGACTTTGGTCCCCGCTGCCCACCAAGCCAGTAGGAGCCTTCACCCCAGTGCAGTGAGCGGTGGCTTTGGCCAGGAGGCTGAGGAGGGCTTCTCAGGGAAAGGGCTGCACAGCACAGTTGCCACAGTTTAGTGCCACATCCAGGTGGCACTTCCCTTCAGAGCATCGCAGCATTGCACAGATATGTCTTGAGCAGATGAGTGTCAAAGAACAAAAGTGCAATTTTACTGGGTCTAGACTGTTTTGAAGCAAAAGGTTTCTCCATTTTTCCAATTTCCATGGAAATTTTTCCATTTTTCACATGGGGATGTGAACGTCTTGAAAAGAGCAAAGACAGTGATTTTGTTATTCCAAGGTAAAAAGTATGGAGAGTCTGTGATCCAGCTTTAACAAGTATAACTGACATCTACAGGGCCAGTTCTGCATGGGTTAAGAAAAAGTAGTTGTAAAATTTCATTTATTTTGTGCTTCGATTTTAGCAAAAGGATAGGCAAACCACAACCCAGTCTGCTGTGTCTCTCCGCCAGTAAAACATGTCTGTACTGAAAACCAACCATACTTTTTTTTTTTAATAAAGGCAAACAAATCTCTACGGACCAACGTTCAAGAAACAATTCCCTCCTTCCCTGTTGCAGGTCACGTTTCCAGCCTGTCTTCTGGACACCAAAAAAGCATGCCTAAACAAGCCCCGCTCAAGTCAGTAGGCGTGCAGCTGCCCTGCTTGGCTCACTGATAATGTTTCAGGAATATTTGCAGCTGTCAAGGGAACACCTTTTTTGTGTCCAGGTAAGCAGAACCAGCAGCACTTCAGACCACCACCACCACCTCTGATGATCAGTCACTCAAGACTGCACTAAAGCAGTGAATTACGCTCCTAACTGTCCACAACAAACATGTCACTTTGCTGGCCCATCTGATCACCAGAAGACTAAGAATATCAGTAAAACCGCTCTGAGACACACACACACACATTTGCTGTATACTGGTATGACAGCTAGGACAGATCTTCTCTCCCAGTGAGGTAGTCCAGGGAGAAAAATAAACTCCTGAACAGGAGCTGAGCAGACACTAGAGATGCTTTCAAGTGATGAATATGAACATGGAGTATATAAAAACTTTAGATATCCATAGCCAAATATAAACAGAACTGCCATCCTCTGACATATACCAAAAATAAGAACAGGACATTGAAACATGTTTAAATATTTTTTGTGACTTTTATATATGTGTGTGTGTGTGTATGTATATAAGCAAAGGATAATAACTCACAAGAAACCAAAAGCATTTTGGAAAAAAAGGTCCTGGATTGTCTACATTAAAATCACAAGCTAATTTGCAACTACAGTTTTAGGTGATTCAGACCTCACACACACTAAATCAGGACATGCAGAATTAGCATAATCTGCTAGTAATTACAATTGTTGCACTGTGCGTGAAGTGGATGGCAGCAGTAAGACTGCTCCAAGTTGTAGGACATTTAAGTATCTGAGTAGTGTAATGTTTCTTAGGAGATGTGAGGAAGAAGAGAAAAAAGATATCTTAAAATATTTTAGAAGCTCATTGAAAATAATATTTAAAAAACAGATTACTACCCCCACTATATTATCAGTCACTAAATGCATCAGTCCTCGTTTTCTGAATCACCATCCCTTAGTCCAAAGCTGTTTGAAGAACAGGTGGAAAATTCAGGTATAAACTGTTGAGTGATTATCCTTGTCCACCTTGTTTATTGTTAGAATATAGCAAACAGAGGAATCTATGCTTTGAGAAACCTTATTTACAGGAGTTTGTAAAACAATATAGAGAGAAACTATTTGTGTCTCTGCTTATAAAATTAGTTTCTAAAAATACTGTCTCATAGAGCCATTGTTTAAAAAAATAATTAAGTCTTATTATGAACATTTTGCTGGAATGGACACGACAGAAGGCAATAGACAGTGAAAAATCACGGGATATATTTTCAATTAAAAAATCAAATACAAGACAACACAGTTTAAACTCAAACAGCCTCCCTGAATAAGAGTTGCTATCCAAACCATACTCTACTACTATTAAAATTAAATGAGAAGAGCAGCTCATGGTATTTATTGCTGGTTTTGCCCAGGAGGTTACTTCTCTTTAATGTTACTCACATCATCTTCTTTGGTTCCACCCCAAAAATTAGTCCCACCAGCATAGCTGGGAATGTTTAGCACAGCTATGCCCTGCAGACTTGGAAGGGGGATGTACTGTCCGTCACACTGTAATGGATAAAAGCTCATTCAGTATATAAATAATGTGATAAAAGTAATCAGCCATTTTTAATACATGATGATTCAACAGAGCTGGCAGAGGAGGATGGAGTCATTAATAAGTTGACACAAGCCTATTCTATCCATGCTGTGAAGCAGCTCTAATAGAAACATCTTCTTCCCAATCTTACCACCAATTTTTGCGGAGCTGAAAAAATACTAGTATCTACGGCAGAGGTGTTCCATGATTTTTCAAAGACACATTTTCACGATTTCACATTAATTAAGTCTATTAAGCAGGGGAAAAAAAAAAAATAAAAAAAATCCCAGAATATTTCTGGCATAGCCACAAACATGAAGTTAAACGTAAGTGTTGTTAGCACTTGTATACTTGCCTTCCTGTAAAAATAACTCACTCTCCTCCTAAAAGTGCAAAGGCAAATCTAGGAATGACCCCACACTTGTTACCCTGGCCATGGCTAGGTGTTGTTGATTTTGCAGGTAAGAGATCGCTCCTGTGACTGACCATTTATTCCCTCTTTCTTACGTCTTTATCTTCCGAAACCCATAAGCAACTCCAAGTCCTACTCAACACGATCATGGGATGACGTAGGTCAATCTCACCTTACTTATGGCCAAGAGTAAATTTACAGACTTCAGTGAAATCACCCTTGACTTACAGCAGTACAACTGTCTGCAGAGGTGAGCCCAATGATCTCAAACCATTCAACTGGGAGTCAAAAGTGCGGTCCTGCAGCAGTGCCACAAGCGTGGATTTCAAGCAAGTTGATCATAAATGCTGGATTCAGGTGTCACTTTGGGGATCATGAATTTGCAGGTAAAGCTGCCTTTAAAGAAGACTGCTAGATTACTGCAAGTTACCAGTCCCACAGAAGGATTTTAAATTTATACAAATGAAATAGAAATCCTCAGGAAGTAAGGACAAAATCTGTAGCAATTTTATCAGGAGGAGAGAGAGATGCAAAATTATTTCCAGAATGTGCTTAGTGCTCTCTTTTTATGATTTAATCTCAGCGACAAGACAGAATTTAACATTTTAATCAAAATGTGACAGTATCCAAAATATGCTGTGATATTAATAGATGCTGCACATCCATTTGTATTATAGTAGAGGTCTGCCTCCAGTTCCTGAAATTGATATTTTTAATTTTCCAATGCCGTGCGCCTCATCACATGTTTTAACATGAGGCTAATATTATGCAAAGCAATACTAAATATGAAATTTCTACTTGCTGGTTTACTTCCAGAAATATTCAAAAATAATTATGGAAAGGTCAGGTTTGAATGCCTTATTGAATCTTATTTGAATCTTACTCAAAAGATCCTTAAATTAGAATTCTATCTGCAGCATACATAATGTTCTTTCCTGTCATTATATTCACTAACTACTGCATAATTCCTTGATAATTACTCGATCTTTAGATAACAGCAATCTGCTGCTACCAGACAAAATCTTCCTTTATCTCAGAGGAGTGATAAAGAGTTCCAGTAACTTAAAATTATTCTTTCAACTTAACAAGTTATCTTCATATAAATATGAATGAATACACTTCCATATGAAATGGTTAGCATGAAGTAAAAAGAGAAATTATGTATGTTCTTGGTCAAAATCCAGCCTAGATATTCTCTGGATGAAAACAACTGTAGCCATCCCACAGTCCTTTTTTGCATTTGGTAATCATTTATATCTCCTTTAAGCTCCCAGTATCATGAAGAAGACTTAGATTTTATGTTGGAACTTAAAAGACAAAAAATAACTATGTTTCGATAATATACACTTAATTTCTTGTTGCTGTGGTAATACCTTGCTTCTTTTGTGTGACTGTCTCAAACACCTATTAGAGAATGTCTCTATAGATGTAGCTGGGCTTGTTGTGATGCACATTCAGAATCTCTCCTCTTATGTCAGGAATTTTTGACTAAGATCATCTGTGTGCTCTTCCTATACGTGTAATCAAGCTTTCAGATAGTTTAAAATGAACCCGAAGGATTAAGACTCCTTATCTCTTTCCTTCTGTTTAGTGTATGATCATTTCTGTTATTCTCCTTAAAACCTGGTCTCCCCCTTTAATGCAGTAAACATTAAGAAACATATCCTATCTATACAAGAAGATTTCTGAAAAAACCCACAGTAATTACAAGAAACATTATACTGGGTATGTTGGGATATTTAACTACTGACATTTTACTCCAAAAAAACACCTGGGGAACCACCTCTTACATAGCACATTTTTACACAGTGCCTTTGAGGTCAGCTTGGGTTGACGTAAGAACTCTAAAAGGTTTCAAGAGGAAGCCCAAATTCTTCACTACACATTGCGGAAGCAAAAATACTCATTCTGCCCATAAATAAAATTTACCTCAAGTTGAACTTTTTGTTCTAAGTTCTTGTAAGTTCTCTGCAGTAGCTCTTTTGTGCCAAGAACTCCATACCACATCATGTTTTTCGTCCGACTTCTGAAAACGGGTAAAACAAGATTCTGTGATTCTACGATTAAGATTCACATATTGATATACACACACTATTATGTCTTGTATTTGTAGGATGAGAAAAAGTTAAGAAATTCAAATAAAGAGATAAGGAAAAGAAAATAATGGAAACGTCTTGGCTCTGTTACTGACAATTATATTACCTGCACTTTTCAGGGTGCTCTTCTCGCTTGTTATTAAATTCTAGTGAAATTTTTGCATCTAACCCAATTCCAAAGTAGTTGTTCATGACACATTTTTCTGAATATCCCTCCCTGTTAGAAGAAAAGAGATAATTAGGTGTACATTTGTATAGTACCTGGACACACAGAGCTTTGACCAAGATTGTGGTTGGTCTCAGAACAGATACATCAATCAAAAGACATCAAGAGATGTTTCCTCCGAATCTCCCTGAGGAAACCCAACTGCAGTCGAAGAGACAGATTGGCTGCTAGCTCCTTTGCAAGTGCACGTTACTCCCCGTAGGACAAAGAAGAAACTGTAACACCTCCCCATCTTAGCACTAGCTCCACCATACCCAAAATTAACAGTGGAATATGAGGAAAGAGCTGCCCCAGGCACGGCTCTGAGACAGCAGCACCACAGCGGGCCGAGCACCCAGGCTGTGTTTAGGCATGCTGGTGCTAGATGTTTGACTGATGCTGCTGGCACAGCAGTGCTTTGTTTCAGGGGAGCCGCGGCCCACAACCCAGACACTATCCATAAGTCTCTGCCAGTGCTACACCCAGTTCTGGGAAGCCGAGACAGCTTAGGACGCAAAATTTCCACCTCACTGCTGCAGTCCTTAGGGGAACACTCTTCTTCTTCCTCCACTACGATGTGCCCAGACCTGCTTCAACATCTTGCTGGTGGCTGAGCTTGTGTTCAGACCAGCAGTTTGGGCAGGAAAACCCAGCTCTGAAGGACTGCTGGCCTCCTCCTCTCCGAGCCAGTGGGCAAGGGGTAAGTGAGCAAACGTCTCATTATTTCTGCTGCTGCAAGACAATTCTGCACTACTCATATCTAAAATGGCACAATCCAACCTGTTTTCAGACCTTGAAATGGTCTGAATTCCATTTCAGACCTACTGCCAAATGACAGCAATACAGAATTTCATGATGAAAAAAAAGATTACAAAAAAGTAAAAAAAAAGCTTAAGAAAAGCAAACTAAAGCAAAACAGTAAATTTGGAAAAAAAAAAAATTCTTACAGTGAATCTGGATCTGGGTCAATAAACGGCGTAGCACCAAACGGATCGATGTTTGCTAGCAACATTTTGCTAATAATTGAACTTCCTGCAATAGAAGCAGCTAGACCAGCCCTCAAACCTGATTAAAAAAACCAGAAAAAAATAACAAAAAAACAATTTGTATTGGATAAACAGAGAAACATGTATTGTCATAATATAAGCCACATATTGCGAGACATTTTATTAAATCCATATAGGGAATGATTGTGTTTCTATCTCAGTTTTTACCTATATTGGTTATCTTTTCAGGTCTCTGGCTCTCTTGAGCAGAAAGGCAGCTATGCTGCGGTGCGGTGGCTGACTCTTCAGGTACCACCATTGAGAAAGAAAAAAACAAAGAAAATTCAGGATTTCAGGCCAACACTCACTGGCTGGCATAGTAACCAAATGGGTGACCTAATGTCCAAAAAGACTAGTAGAGCTTTTTATTTAGTTTAATCTTCACCTCCAAACTGACCATGATTTTCCTTTGGTCCTTTCCTTTGGAAATATTCCTAAGAAATACCCTCACCTTTTTTACAACTGCAAGACTCATAGTTTAACTTAATTTGTGGAAAGGTCACAGCCTTGCCATGCCTACCTTGACTAATATCAAAGTCACTCTGCAAAACACTGTGTAATGCATGTAAACAAAGAAAAGTTCTTTTGAAAAGCATTCACTTAAATTGACCTAAAGAGAAATGTAAGCTCAGTTCCATTATGTTTTAACTATACTAATGAAGTTAATTAAAATAGTGTTTTACTGATGCCCCCTAGAATTAATTGCATTTGCATAAGAACAGATTTTTTTCAACTGTTTTTACTGCACAGAAGCTTTGTGTAGTTTCAGTTACCCATTTCCTGAGAGGTATCTACAGATACCTCTTATTCAGAGGGTTGAACTTTAAATGGCTCTGTCCCTCGGCCCCTTCATAGCCTCCACTGATTAGGATGAACGATAGAAGGACTTGGGGGTACTGGTGGATGACAAATTGGACATGAGCCAGCAATGTGCGCTCGCAGCCCAGAAGGCCAATCGTATCCTGGGCTGCATCAAAAGAAGTGTGGCCAGCAGGTCAAGGGAGGTGATTCTGCCTCTCTCCTCTGCTCTGGTGAGACCCCACCTGGAGTCCTGCGTCCAGCTCTGGGGTCCCCAGCACAAGAAAGACATGGACCTGCTGGAGCAGGTCCAGAGGAGGGCCACGAAAATGGTCAGAGGGCTGGAACACCTCTCCTATGAAGAAAGGCTGAGAGAGTTGGGGTTGTTCAGCCTGGAGAAGAGAAGGCTTCGGGGAGACCATATTGTGGCCTTTCAAAATATAGAGGGGGGCTTATGAGAAAGTTTGAGAGACTTTTCACCAGGGCCTGTAGTGACAGGACAAAGGGCAATGGTTTTAAACTAAAAGAGAGTAGGTTTAGATTGGACATAAGGAAGAAAAATGTTTTACGATGAGGGTGGTGAGACATTGGCACAGGTTGCCCAGAGAAGTTGTGAATGCCCCATCATTGGAAGTGTTCAAGGTCAGGTTGGACGGGTCTTTGAGCAACCTGATCTAGTGACAGATGTCCATGCACATGGCAGACGGTTGGACTAGATGACCTTTAGAGGTCCCTTCCAACCCAAACCACTCTGTGATTCTATGATTCTAAAATCCTGAATTTAATTTTTCATCCTCCAGAATCAAACGCAACACTTCTGCTACATCTGGTGGTGTGCCAAAAGATCAGGAATCTTCTACATTATTTTGCATTTCCTACTATGTGATACAACACAAAGATGTGTATGTTGGTTCAAACAAATTCAGGGCTCCTGGCATGAAGTAAAAATTATTATTTGACAGCAAGCAGGGGAACAGAAGGCAATATTAAAGTAGTGTAAGGAACAGCAGATTTCAAAATCATAATTACCTGGACAGATAATTCTAGTGTTAAGCACTGGGAGGTTTTCCTTGCTTGCAGCCAAAGCTGGAGCAGAAAAAGAGCCCGTCTGAGAATGGATACCTCGGCTTGTACGTCGATCAGGAGATCTTGGTGCAGTTTTAACTGTGCAGAAGAAGTAAAAGTAAGAGCACTAATTAGACCTATTATGACATTACCAAATACAGTTTTTACATCCGTGAAAATACTTCAAAAGCATTAATTTGATCTGTTACCATTCCGTGACAAATGTCCTTACCCCTCACACCACAGTTTTTCTTCTAAATACAGGGAAGAAAACTCAGAAACAGATCAAGTGACAAGCACAAATTAAAATGAATAAGTGTACATGGCATTCAATGTGATGAGTTCCCAATTTTGCTTCAAGCTACTAGCAAAAATTGAATTATATCCACCTTAAAATGCAACAGTATTTAATGCTCTAGTAAGCTTCTGATAAACATGTTAATGAATTAATACAAATTTAAAGTTAAATTCAATGTGTATTTACTTATACCTATATTATATAGTGCATTATTATTTATAACAATTTTAATACAGATAGCTATTCTAACCCATAGGCCTGATCAATAATACCTGATCAAGAGCCATGCTATTTGCTTCAAGCAGCTAAAATGGACCCCCTGCCTGCTTCACGTTTCTGAAAACCTCAGACAAAACTCTGACATCTTTATCTACAGCCAACCTGAAAACTGCAAGGGAAGGGAAAGCCATGTTCAGACGTTCTTGTCTTCTGCAGTTAGAGAGATCATTGGGGGAGATCGATTTACCATCATCTTTTCTTTTTCACAAGAAAACCCAGCAATTCCCAAAATAATTGAAAAAACTTATTTGTTAAAATTGTCCGGAAGATGGATCAATAAAACCTTGTGACAGATAGCAAAGTTTGGTAGCTGATCAAATTGTTGGTAGCAAAGGCAGGTAATGGCTCAGGAAAAAGAAGGAGAAGAAAATCAAAGGGAAAGAGAAGATGTTCACAAAGAGGAACTGGTAGCTCAGTGAGGCCAGTTATCCCCGGGGCTGCCTCTGGAGGTGATGAAGAAGGTAGGCTTTTCAGAGGGCAGACCTCAGGTGCTTCAATTTACTTTCCTGGCAGAACTTGTTTCATGCAGACTGAGAGAATATGCCAGTGCCTGCTTTAGCCTGGGGAAGTTAATCTTTGTGAAATTCAGCCCCGTCAGACGTAGCCAGAAATTGGTGCCCCAGGGAAGAAAGTTTGGGTATTACCGAATGCTTTGCTATAGCATTTCCATGCGCATATAGAAAGCTTTTACACACCAGATGATCATAGACATTTCTTGGCTACCTCCGCTCCAAATTATCTCACATGTTAAAACTACTTCAGCTTAGGAAGTCAACCTTGACCATCTGAAGAAGCTCAGAACAAAAAATGAAATTATTTCAAAGTGATCTGATATACTCCTCTCAAAACCTGAAAACTAATTCAGTAAAAATAGAATGATTAGGAGTAGCACCAAGAAAGCAAAAGAAAAACACCACCAGGAATGTGGTGGGAAGGATAAAATACACCCTTTTATGTGGCAGGAGGGGCACAGATCAGTTCACGTCAATCATGATAACTCAGCCTGAGAGTAACGTGGGTGTACTGTATGAAGACATTAATGGAAAGAAAATGCAGAGTGGGAAAATCTAGAGACAAAGGTAATAACAATAACCAAGGTTTAGAAATTGTGTTCAAATCAATTCAGGCCAGGATTTGGGCACCCACTTGTTTTTTTAAGTGATGATAATCTAGTATGGAACAGTCAATGAAATGGCAAATTCTTCACCCTCTTGTATCCCAGGAATAAGGTTTCACACCTTTCTAGATGACTTGCTTAAGTCAAACAGAAATTATTAGATGCAGGACAGGGATAAGTGGGTGAAATTTTCTGGACTGTTTCATATGAACTGACCAAGTGGACTAACAGCCCCTTCTGACTTTAACATCTGTATAACAGCCCTAGCAATTATCACAAAATGCTATAGTATTGCATGATAACAATACAACACAATGATTTGTATCTGTGCACGACAAAACACTGTAATATAAAGTTAAAAAATGAAAAGAAATAAAAACTGCAAGTGATATCTAACAAGAGTTATTAAATATTTAGAGGAAGGTAATTAACATATGGAAAAATACTATCTTCGTCAAATGACCAGGAAGATCCTCGGAGGGTAAAATATAATATTCAGAACAAAATTAACATTGATTTTTCATAACGCTACTGAAAAATTCACAATGCTATTCACACAGTCTGTTCTCTCTGTACTTGGGCACAAGGCAGTTACATTAAATAGGAAAATCAACAGAGCAGCTGCTCTTTATTTGACAGATGAGACTCATGGGGATAACTGCAATAAAGATAAACTTTTGCTGTTCATGCTCTGATAAAAACAACAGAGTCCTAATGAGTAAAACTGATGTTTCATTGCAGATAATTGAATTCATGTTTCATGCTTTGTCCCTGAACACCTATCTTCCACTGACAGCATTAATATGCACTCTATTTCACACATATCAGATGTAGGAAGAATAATACAGCTTCCCAATAAATGCAGAAATTGTATCACCAAGAAACAAGAGGTTTATATATATTTCTACATATGGATATACATATGGGTGTATTTTTATTTTATTATATATCTATGGCAGTAGGATTGGGTCATCCGTAGGGCCAGCATCCTCTATGAGCTACTATTAAAACTGGACAACCAACACACATTGATTCCTATAACCAAGGGAAAAGGAGAGGGGCCAATGAAGAGACAGTCACTGGAGAAAGTCTGAAATCCATTCCTGGAGAAAAGGAGATGTGAGATTCTGAATCAACAGAAGCCCCAAGAGACTAATGTTGTATTTCTACGGTAGGTGCCACCAACACAGGCACCAGCTTCCGAGCAGAGCCTCACGAGGACACCACCTTTTGAGGATGTTGGTGTGGGTTAAGGTAACAGAAGGAGATGCAAATCCCAAACAACTTTGCTCATTTTGCCACAGGAAGTTGCTCAACAAATATCTAGAGGATGGCTTTTGCTGTCCACCAGCTACCACTGTTTCTCCCTGACTCGCACATCATCTCGAGACCTCACCTGCAGTGCATCACTGTCCACTTTGGTAATATGGCAAAGACTGAAATTTCCACCTATAGTAAGAAGCAGCTTTCCTAAAATTACTATGCAGCTTGAGACTCTTGAACAACCCTGGCACATGAACTACCAGTCAACACAAAATGCAGTATTGACGTTTGTGATGGAAAATGTCCAAACATGACCTCTGGCTGGATTGGCTTGGTGACAAAACCAAGCAAGGGAGGAGGTAAGTAGAGTCCCTTATAGACAAATTGTCCTTCCTTCTTCCACTGCAGCCACTCACTGGCAGATTTCATAAAGGACACATGAAGGAGATATTTTACCCTATCATCTGAATGTGGGAATTAGTACTACGCTATTTCAGGACATGACTATTCTTAAATACTGTTTTATGTACAGTAACCAAACACTGAATAGCCAAAAGGAAAGCTTAGTGACAAAATGGGCTGTTACTTTATGAAAATGCTACCTTCCAAGCAAGTTGTTTTAAACTCAGATCATTCAATATTCTGATTGCTTTGTACAACTATCGATAAAAATAATACAACTGCGCTCTTTCTGCTGCATTTGAAAACCCAGCATGGGCTACCCACGCTGTCTTCCTTTTTTTGGAGAGTAACCTGCAGAGCCCCACAGTGAGGGCACGATGATGCTCCTACAGGAAAGCAGGTGCACTCAGACAGCAGCAGATGATAAAGTCCACCCGACGAAGGACAGAGCAAGTAGGGGGCTCTACACCTCGGAAAGCAAGAGTAGCTTGGTATAGTGGCTTGCTGTATGGCTTGCTATACAGCGGCCAATAGCTGCAAGGAACTAGCTGGACTACTGACCTGTCTTTGGGACAACAACACAGGAATTTTTTCATGGGAAGGAGCCCAAGGATATTGAAGACTTTAGTTCAAATTCCTGCTCTGGATTAGGCAAATAGAAGGGGTGACCTTAGTACTGCAATTCCTCAGGAGACTTCCATGCTCCAGCTTCTATTATATTCTTTCCCGCTTTACGCTGTTCCACTTCATATAAAAGACTTAAAATTTCATTCTCTCCATTCCAATAACTGTCTCCAAGTAAGTTCCCAGCTGAGACATCAGAATTTCATTGTCAATACAATGAATAAATATGTCTGTTTCACACAATTTGAAATCCCTTCAACAGAAATGATTGACAGAAATTCCTATAATGTACCCTAAAACGCCTACAACTGAGACACGCTATTGCCACCATGACCCAGGCTCTAGTCCCTGCTCAGGTTCACGTAGAAAGGTGTAAACACTGGATTAAATGCAGGCACTTCTTTCCCCAAGTACCTTCTCAGCTTTGTACATCCATTCCAAAAGACTGTTCATCTCATCTCCCGCATTTTTCCCTCAACTTTTATTTATCGAGATCTATTAAAATTTGTGACTAGTTTCCAGTGAAAGAGCATGCTACTGTTTTTAATTATGGAGCCAACGATGCTCCATAATGCAACTATAAGAAGACTGAATAATTTGAAATTATTTTATTCCTAATTTACTCACTTGATGGCGACTCAAGTTCCTTTGTATCTTCCTCTTTTTCCTCTTCTTTGGATTCATCCAATTCTTTGCTATATTCTAGTGGGGACTGGTTCACTTGTTCTTCACTATGAGCATTCTGCTCATCCACAACTGCTTATTAAAAAAAAGACAAAGTTTCAAGATCTTTAAAGAAAATCTGCAAAAATGGAAAATTAGCTTCTTTTTTTCTGTAGCGTTAACTTTCAGTTTAAAAATATTAACAAAAGATTTCTATTGCCAATTCAGTGAAAAACAGTCTAGCAATCCTGTGCCCATTGATAGAGATTTACTGCCGGAAATTTTCATTTTGTGGAGGATAATAGTTACAAAAGAAACACACTTTTACATGTGCACACACATGTATTCATATATGCAGACAGTCATCACCATCCAAACAAGCTGCATTTCTTTTCCTTGAAGCTTGTAATAAGCACATAATTTTATCTACATAAGAATGTAGAAATCAAGCTTTAAAAATGAAAATTTATGCTAGTTTAAAAAAAAAAAGGAATCATTATTCTATCAGTAAGGATCAAAACGTTGCTGATGTGCACCTTTTTCTGCTTGTTCAATGATCTGCCTCACAGCCTTCTTCAAGCTGTTTGCCCGGAGCATTAACTGTTCCCTCGGTTTGAAGAGTTTCTGGGTGGAAGACTTTGAGACACACTCTGCTAATTGCTCTTTACTTTCAGACAAGGATTCTTCACTTGAAAACTCCTCCGCTTCTTCTTCCACAATGGGGGGAGAGATAGCTGGGAGGATGGGAGCAGCCTGGGCTTCTGTGTGAAGAGCCTGGAGCAATAGGTCTAGCTTCTCATTTAACTCTGAGCACTAAGACAAAGTGGAAAAGAATACACACACACAAAAAGCATTTGAACGTGCGAACATTTTCAGGAAATTAAGTGCCAGATTATAGGGAGGGATCTAATTTCTCCATGAGGCAGAATTTAAAATTGTCTGTGTCTAAGTGTCTATGTCATTGTCTCTGCAAAATCCAAACCCAGGCTCCATATTTCATAATATCAGATTATCAGTAGGTCTGCATGGGTTTTTGCAGACTCCGTGACACCCAACCAGATTAGAGCAATTATAACAAAAACCCCCTACACTCAGACTAACATAACACACTGTGCTAAACTCAGCCTGCCACATAACCAGGGTGCAGATGAGATCTTACTCTTCTTCAGATGGCCTGCAGCACAGAGAGAACGAGCACAGATTTGCCCATATCATGCATTATAACAAATTACGGGTGCTCAGTACCCCAATTTGAAGAGATAACCTATGGGGACATGCCTAGCTGTTAGACTGAAAACACATGGTCATGTTGGGGTTGGGTTTTTTTTTTGCAACACAGCTGTACATTTAAGCAAGTGAGTTGTCACAGAGCAAAGAGGCTCAAGCCAGAACCAAACACTGTCAAACACCTCTACCCCTGACTGAGCAGTTGCTCTCTAGGTACACTGGAAAAGAGGTGTTTTTCTATGCTTAAGGGAAAGGAAGCCAACACTGTTTGGCCCTGGAACAGTAAAAAAGAAAATTCATTTTCTAAAATGTGCACTGAATAGAAACGTGAACCAGGAACTACCATTTAGCAAGCACATTTCCTGACTCTGGGATTGTTAGTGATTTTGTTTTCTTCTTTTCTTTTCAGCTTATGTAAATTTTGTGCCTCAGACCAAATCCTTCTGGGTTTTTTTCAATGCTTTTGCAACATGATCTCTACAATTTACAGCTTAAACCATTATTTTTAACACTGTAGTCTCTCTTCCCTTCATTCTCCCAGCATACTCTTTCTTCATTATCCCATTGTTTTCCTGCAGTTAACTTAATCCCTTTCAGAGAAAAGTGTAACTCCTAATGCAGAATATTTCCATTTATCTCTATGTACTTTAGCATGTACTTTATCCTTTCTGAAGGAAAAAAGTGTAAACAGAGTTTATAGAGATCTTACAGTTTAAAGATAGTTTGGAAGTAACTGTTCTATGCACTATGAAGAGAAGAATTTTAAAGTCACCAGTTGAAATGGAAGTCAAGCTGGGCATCCTGGAGAGGTTTAAAAATTAAACACCCATGAACTATAACACAAAAACACAAGTTTAAACCAGAAAATAGTCATTGTCTTACTTTAATAGCCATGGCATCAGCTTCCTCTGCATTTTCCATCGGTTTTTCATAAGTCTTCCCTATTTTGGCAACAAAGTCCTTTACAGTTTCACATAATATTCTTCAGATAAAAATAGGAGAGGGGAGAAATCAAATTAAATTAAATAGATATGTTTTGAA
The DNA here is from genome assembly GCF_965638725.1 of Aptenodytes patagonicus. Classification (NCBI taxonomy): domain Eukaryota; kingdom Metazoa; phylum Chordata; class Aves; order Sphenisciformes; family Spheniscidae; genus Aptenodytes; species Aptenodytes patagonicus. Next base: position 193,279,549 of record NC_134949.1, on the reverse strand, counting down.
TATTAAATTCTTATGGCAACTGGTTTATGTGCATACTGCTATACACCATTCTTGTTGGAAACTGAACTCTGTGATCATACTTGCAAAGCAGATGATACTGTTTTCCATGGCTTGCCAAATTCAAGCGATAAGCTTTAAAACAAAAAGTCTTCCTCCCTTTTTATTTAAGACTTTGCACACATTGTATGTAAATCTCTTATTTCTAAGAACTGAAATAAACATGACTAATTTTATTCATTCCCTTGCTTGTACACCTTCCATACCAGAGTTGTCAGCAAACTTGCCTTCACTTTGTTAACTTCAGACACAGTCTTGCAAACTCCCATGCGAAGATGGAGCCTAGAAACCATGGAGAAAATCTCCTGACTTTAATGGAGCACTTCTTAGATGAAAGCATATGGCCACACGCGTCCCATTGCACCACTCATGCTTTTGAACCATAGCTGACCCTGAGGCGTATCTATGCAAACTACAGTGGCTGCAATGAATTTTCATGGTGTAAATCACAGGAAGACTTGGTTCTTATTCCCTACACTGCAGACAGACGGCAAACTTACTAACGAGGTGTGGATAATTGCTTAGTACTGTTCATTGGTTGAAATTTATTTGACAGAAACGAAACAGATTTAACAAGATACAGACCCAATTTAGAATTTGGAGTTAATTTTCAACATGTGCTATGTATATTTTATAAATGAAATTTTATTAACTTGCTTTTGGCAGAAAAAAAAAGAAATGTAATGACATTCGGATGTATTTTTGAAGACTCTGTGACTGGTCTTTTGCATATCGCAAAATACAAGATTTTTTTCACAAAGAAGGTATACACAGAATACTTCGATTTCAGATGATGTCCATGATTTGTCAAGTAATGATCTCTCATTTTTAAGTGTTTCAGTTTGGGGAAAAAACCCTGTTGTCTGAGACCACTATTTATTGAATTGATATAGACAGAGCCATGACAAAGCTACCTAGCCTGAAGTTTGCCTTCACATTGGTGAAGTTGTTTGTCCTCTTAATGATATGGATATGCATAAAACAAAACAGAAAAAATGTAATGTGAAGTTGATCACATATTTGCATTGGTAACAGTAAGTTTCATATTTAAGCTGCACGCTGATTTGGAGTGATTTAAAATCACTTCACATTAATATATGTGACTTTATTTTTTAAATGGTGATGTATTTAGAATTAAGCTATGCATTACAATTGTACCATAGAAAAAATTTGCAGAAAAAACATCCACTCTAAAATATATAAATTAAGATATATTAAGCCAAGCAAGCGAGGCCAGCCATAAGAAAATCAGGCTCACACAGAAGGTTATTATGGTGATGATGTTACACAGGGGATTTATCCCACACATTGTACATAAAAAGGATCAACTCACTTGGCAGATGATATGACAACTGAGTGCTGATCAGAATTGAGAATTTTTGCAAGATGAGCAGCAACTGAGTCCTCATAAGCAGATATCTGAAAACAGAGAAAGAAGACTTCGATTTCCACACGTTTCAGCATTTTAACACCTACTAGTGAGTTAAAACACCTCAAAAAATAGCAGGATTTCCATTTCAGATCTAATAAGAGGACATGCAGCTGGCAACGCAGATTCTACCTGCATACTGTATTTTATGTACCAGATTTTTAATATTGAAAGTAACACTGCATCTGAGAACTTGATGCACAGCTCTTTTGCTCCTGTAGACAAAACAGTAGGTTATTTCTAGGCTACAAATAGTCCACAAGGCAGAAAAAACTACTTTCTTTCTAGATTTATAACAACCTCAATTATTATAATCTAATATCTTTTATTTCTAAAACAAGCGAAGTTTCCCTCAGACTAAGCTGCTCAACTAAGAATAAATCAAAAGTTTGCAGTTATAATCCTGAATTTTCTTTTTACTGCCAAGTGGGATCTTACTCCCCAAGTACCCCTACTGACAAAGGCTGCTGAACTGGTATAATTTTATCAAAACCAATCCTTAAGGAGCAAACCATTTAGGGCTTAGTCTTTACAAGAATGTTTGGGAGAATGAACATGTCCACTGTCCGTCTTTTCTTGCACAGAAGAATTATAAATCCTGAAATACTCAGGCAAAGATTTGGAATGGATCAGATTCACATCTTCACGTACTATGTAAGGAAGAAATTTTTTACACTGAGGGTGGTGAAACACTGGCACAGGTTGCCCAGAGAGGTGGTGGATGCGCCATCCCTGGAAACATTCAAGGTCAGGTTGGACGGGGCTCTGAGCAACCTGCTCTAGTTGAAGATGTCCCTGCCCACGGCAGGGGGGTTGGACTAGATGACCTTTAGAGGTCCCTTCCAACCCAAACCATTCTATGATTCTATGATTCTATATCCCATCTTAAGATAGGCATGGATCCAGACCTCAGTTTTAAAAGAAAATTCTAACCAAATTCCAAACCTAAAGCTAAAAATAAATGCAGTTCTGAAATTTTCTGATGGCTTCCTTTAAGAATCTCTTAAAATCTCTTAGTGTGTTTTTGCCCTTGATATGGAGCAGGTAGATATTCCACTCTTTCTTCTTCCTAAAACGCAGCCTTAGTTGTATAACTCTGACAGTAAATCAGTTTTCATTTCAAGGGAAAAAACAGTATGTAAACATCTGATCTGTAAGAACGAACTACTGTTGTTCAAACATCAGTATAAGACTTCTGGAACCAAACCAAGTGAAATGGGCCAGTCAAATCTGGCGAGTCAACAAATGGTTACAGGGCTGGTGCCAGAGTCAGGGGTTCGGCTACTTCGACCGTGGGACTCGCTTTGAGAAACCTGGTATACTGGGGGCGGACAGGGTCCATCTGTCAGAGAAAGGGAAGAGCATCTTCAGTCATAGGCTTGCCAAGCTGGTGAAGAGGGCTTTAAACTAGAGATGCTGGGGGAGGGGAACCTCAATCCATCCCACTCCTACCAGTTTGATGCCAGGGCCAGCAATAGATGCCCAGAGCCTGGAGAAGGAACACAGGTCAGCAGGAGAGCGCCTGAAGAGCAGCACAAAGGAACTCCAGCCAGTAAGACAGCTTCATCGGGGGCCCAACTAAAATGCCTCTATGCAAACACACGTAGCATGGGGAATAAGCAAGAGGAGTTAGAGACGTGCGCACGCCTGCAGGGCTACGACCTTATTGGCATCATGGAGACGTGGTGGGATGACCGGAGTGTTGGGATGGAGGGATACAGGCTCTTCAGGAAGGACAGGCAGGGGAGATGAGGAGGGGGTGTCGCCCTCTATGTCAATGACCAGCTGGAGTGCATGGAGCTCTGCCTGGGGATGGATGAGGAGCCGACCGAGAGCTTGTGGGTCAGGATTAAAGAGAAGGCAGGGACAGGTGACATTACAGTGGGGGTCTGCTACAGGCCACCCGACCAGGAAGAACGAGCGGCTGAGGCCCTCTATAGACAGATAGCAGCAGCCTCACGCTCACAAGCCCTGGTCCTCATGGGGGACTTCAACCACCCTGACATTCACGCAAGCATACAACATACGCTGCCAGATACAGCCTTTTTGCATCTCTAGCAAGCTGTCAAAGGTTATAACCTCCTTGCCAATTAAAACAGTCTGAATTATTAAATTATTCAAGAACCTGCTGATTAATTATTTCTTCTCAAGTACTTTTGAGTTAAAGTTGATGTGCATTAACTTTCTTAGGCATATATTATTTTCTCATTTTTAGTCAGACTTTTCATTCCAATTAATTTGATTAAAGGATTTCCCTCTCCCTCAAAATCAAAACCTCATCAGATAGTACAAGCACAAATCTAGTCTGAAAGACAGACTAAGCTTTTCTTTGAGGTCACTTACGATTTCGAGCTCTCTGAAAAAACAAAGAGAAAGTTGGGTGGTATCACCTGATCTAGTCACTTTTACAAGCTGCAAAAAGCTTCTTTCTTTCTTTCAGAATACAACCCTTGCCTTCGAAATATTGGGGTTTTTCAATGCTTATTCCAAACTCAAGATAGCCAACATTCTGCTTTTATATATGTATTAAAAAAATATTTTCATATATTTTCATGTATTATTATAGTATACATAGTATTATTATAAAACATAACACTATATCATTATAGAAAAAATAAGTATATTCTTATATAAAAATAATTATATAAATATGAAATATTTTATTATATAAGGATAAATATATTCTTATATAAAAATAACATATACTATATATAATATATAAGGTAATATGTAAGATATAAATGTATTTTTCAGGAAGAAATTTTTCTGACTGCTCTGCTGAAGACTCCTTACCTTCATTCATTTTTGGCAAATAATACAGAACTGGAAACCCTAATTATTTGAGGTACACACCATGAACAGACATTAACTCAGTTCAGTTAGCAGATCACAAAACATCTGTTTCTATTTTTCACGCAAGTGCTTCAATTATAAATATTGTCATGCCAGAAGCTCAAAGTTCAGTATATGGAGCAACAAAACAAAAGTAAAATTTCACCTGGCATTCCTCCGACTCTTCTGTAGTCACTGGAAGAATAGAAGGCTTTGCTGGTAATTTCAGTTCATACGACATTATACTCCACCTAAAAGAAACATAACAGCTTTTAAGTTTCCAGATTATTAGTTTTATCTTTTCTTCAACATATGAACAAAAAGAAACTTCAGTGTCACACCGACGCTTAAAAAAACCCCAAACAAAGCATCTTAATTTTTAATTGTATGCTAACTGAATATGGCTGAAATAATTGAGACTGAAGATAATAATTGGTTTTATTGCTTAGATTTTTTGTTAGTGATTTGATGATGAGCCTTCTTTGTGAACAAATCATGGGACATTCAATGCAGGCAACAAAGGTTTTCTAGCAAAACATTCACAGTATAAGAGAATTCATGCAAACTAATTGCAGAAGTCAAAGGAAAATATATGTGTTACTAGAGAAAAAGCTCCAAGGTAACATTAGCTTTTCATCTCAACTAGGGGAGGGAGGCATGAGAACAAAGCAAATGGTGAACTATCTTCATTGACATACATATATTTTTTCCCCTGGTAAAGGACAGTATTCTACAGCATAGATAGTATGAAATCGCTAATAGCAACATCCTTCAAAGCCTGCTGAAAAGAACAAGTAATCACTGCAGATGGCCTTGGGGAGCAAGTCTACAGAAATTAGAGCAAAAAAAGACACTGGGCTCTTTTCAGTACAGAAAAGACAAACATGATTTAATCTACAAATCTTTCAGAATGCCCAGGCCAACAATTATTTCTAAGGATCAGTAACAAGCATTTCTCTATGTACTTTGCTGTAAAATGATCAAGTAGTATGCAGAAAAGCTTAACGTAAAAAAGGACTTGTTTCTCTATCTCATAAAAAAACCCCTAAAATAAAATCCTCTTTGATCACATTCAGGTGTTTGTAACTACAGCAAGAACAGAAACACCCATGAGAGAAAGGAACAGAGTAAGAAATACTCCTCTCAAAAACAGTGTGTTACACCTTCATTGGAATGACATGACCACCACCTTCTCTGACTTTTTGTAAATTGGGATTGCTCCTTTGCTTTATGGATGGAAACGACACAAAACAAGGAGTGGGAAGATCTCTTGTTTTTGACTAAGAAAATGCCTCCAACAAAAATATTAGTAGTGGATCAAGCCAAAGATCCACTTAGCCCAGCATCTTTTCCATGAAAGCACATGATGAGAGTTCTGCCCACATCCAAGGACAGAAAGCTCAGGTGTTTCCTAAAGAAAGATGCTACCTTTAACAGTATTTAATAGTGTGCATGGAGTCTGTAAAACTGCCCTAAATGGTTTTGAATCTATACAATTTCTTAATGCTTACAAATTCTTGTAAGAGGCAGTTATGCAGCTTCACCAGTTATGCAATAAACTGTCTCCTTTGTTCACCTTTGGACAACACGCTTCCTAGATTCATCAACTGCTCCCCCCTCTGACTCTTCAGTTTAAAAAGGATGTTGAAGAGCTGTCCCCATTACTATTTCAGCTTCCCTCATGATTATGATCTGCACTCTAAAAACCAAAACCACTGAACATTAAGTCTCTAGGATGGATTTAGGCCATCAGAAACCCAAACAAATACAATTTGAATCTCATTGTAAATCATGTATATGCACATTTAGGTTTACCTGTCTAACATTTTCGTGCTGGCTCGTTCTAGTTTCTCCAAAATCTGAGGAAGTTGTGTATCATCATCACAGGATCCTCCCCAACCAAGGACACGAGCAAGGTCATTTCCAGTACCAAGGGGTAACACTCCTAACTGACACTGAAACACAACACAGGAGCAAATCTACTATTGAAAACTAGAAAGAAAAAGTACGAACTATTACACATGCTTGTTATTTCAAGCAACACATGTTAATTATACAGCTGATGCCTAAAGCTTGTAAATCAAATTGTGTAATCCAGATACAACCTGTCCTGTTTACGCCAGTGAAAATTTTCGTTTATGAGTAACTATTGAGTTTGGCCCATATCCACATACATGACAAAGAACCAAGTCAAGGAAAAGTAAGGGTACAAAATTAAGTCTAGTAAGTATAGTCAAGGAAAGTAAGTATACACACTTGCCTGTTTGTGCAAGCTGAGCTTATCAATTTCTGACAAGACCCAACCCACGCTTCCATCGCCGCCACACACAAGAATCCTAAAGTTGTCAAACTTCTGAAATAACCGCAAACTGCAGAGAAAATGCAGCCTGTTAGGGCCAATTATGTCCATTAGCAAGAGAGCAGTTATATTCATCAGCAACTGTTACATGAAAATATGCTGCATGGCACCTTTATGGTGGTTCTTTCCTTGTTCTGGGGTATGTGGATACAACCAATTACTTAATAAACCTATCTGAATTCCATCTATTGCTGTATATTCCACTTATACTGACATTTCTGATAAATAACATGCCGAGCTTTACTTTAAAAAAATTTCCCTTGATATTGTTTTCAGGATTTTATTAATATTATTTTATTAATTTTATGACTAATAAAAAAAAGTCTTTCTAAGCTATGAAATTGCAACTGCTCTATGCTTCCTACTTCAGCCAGAAGAACAAGGCACCATGGGGAATTTTTCACGAGAGAAGGTTAAGACACAACGACAGGATGTGCTCCACAATACGGATAGGCTTTTGCCAACGTGTGACTAACCAAATGCAAGGACAGTTGGAGGCAATTATTACACGTAAGGTGATCACAACAATGTAAGACAAATAATACTAGTATTTCATATTAAATCCTTAAAGCCGTATCCTGCTTTCGCGTCCTACAGCTCTTCCTCCTGTTCTCTGACTTTTAAGACTTACAGGATGCAACACTTGGGCACTACAGGAAAGGAGGACAAGAGAGACAGAACAAGCAGAAAGGTGAGACACAGAGGAAAGGGGAGTGAGATGTGAAGAAACAGCCAAGAGGTAAAAACAACAGGGATTTAAACTAAAAAAAAAAAAAAAAAAAAAAATTAGAAAGTAGAAGCTCTTAAAATAATAAAAATAAATGTTTATTTTTAATGCATGTTATTTTCCAGAATATGTATAATCTCAGAAATATTTCTAAAAAGCAACACATTAAGATCACAGATTTTTGAAGCATTTATATTTTTTCTAAAGAAAATAATGTCATTTATATATGATAAATAATGTCACTTGTATATGATAGGCAGATACCTATTCAGAACAAAAGATGCAGATATTTAAGGAAAAAAATGTCGATACCAGAACAATTTCTCCTACCCTGAGAAAAGAGAGAAAAACCCCTAGAAATTCACTATCTCAAAGAATACAACTCTGCTTTTTAGATCAACTAGAAAAAAGAAGACATCAGCACGACCTGATAGAATAACTGCTAAGGATCTCTCCTTGGAAACTGGGAAAAATATTTAAAAGCAACCAACCTGACCTACCAAAGTGAGCCTCCTGAACCATGCTGCTGCTAGGTACAACTAGATGAAACAAGAGAACTTGCAAACAGACAGACATATTTTTTCAGACTGTCCTCTCTCAAAACTTGTCTCTCCAGTTGAGATGAACCTTCTTTACTTTTATCCGTCATTATAATTACATGTACGAAATGTTAGCCAAAAGGGACTTTGATTGAATTCGGATTTAAATCAGGGTTATAATGAAAAGAATATTACAGCTTAAAGAATTAATGTAACATGTCCATAACATAGTACTAACTATAAAAATCCACATCTGTATTCCCTTATATTTGTATTATTTGCCCACTGTTTGAACTGAATTTTTGTGCATTTGTCTATATTTTTATCATGTAAGCGTAATTCTGCATCTTTAAGAGTACAAAAATTAGTGTTTCTAGTTGCTGTAACTGATATTAATAAGCCATTTAACCAGAATGCTACATCTGTGTGGAATTAAGTTAGGCAACAGAAAAATATGCATGAATTTAATCTTTATAAATGTGCAAAGATGCTTGGGTTTGTGGCCACCACTATGCAAATTTCATCCCTATCTCTCCAATAATCAACCCTTAGATTTTGCAGAATGCCTGATGGTTTTAATTGTGTTCTTGCTCCAAATTTTGTGAGATGCTCATTTTCTTGACCATTTGCATATGTTGCCTAAACCATATTTTGAATGTACTTTTCAGATGACAAAAGTTTTAGTGTACTCATCCATCACCCACTGCAGACTCCCCCGCTGACATTTGTGTTCAGAATTCAAAAAGATACAGAGTACATTTAGACAATAGTTTTATTCCATAGCTATTCACAACAAAGTCACAGGAATATCTGAATTACACATATGAAATGGAAGAAAAGCACCTGGGCAACTGTGCATAAAGGCCCTGATTCAGGAAAGCATCTAAACATTCGTAATGGTTTTGAACCTTACCAGTTAACAGAAGTCAAAGCTAGCCAAAAAGCCACAAAACACTTGGGCTGATAGGTTTTGGTTGGAATTTTCAAATGAGTTTTTCTAAAAAGAAAATATTATCCTACAATCCCTTCACCCACCAGAATTCACCCTGAAATTCTGTTATCTCTTAGATTTTAATTAGGAAGTCACAGGTAGATATTGGTGATAGAATTATCACAATGAGGGGACAACACAACACTATACTTCACACTAAATTCCCTTGCGGAAAGGATTGCTCAAGATTTCCAAGGTCATTACCCTAAGTGAGGTCCTCCATTCATTAAATCGAACACCTGAGCTGGATTTAACGACTGTTTGAATCGACGAAGAAACTTTACTCCCTGATTGTCTCCACTCTTTGAGTTAACAAAAACTAAAAGAGGACTGGCACAGGATGGCGGGCATGTGGCTTTCCAGAAACCTGTGAACATAGTTAGAAAGAATGAAATAAATAAGGCTTTCTAATATGAACAACACAAAAAGAAATCATGGGAAAGAGGAAGAAAGGGATGAAGGACAAAAGGCGTACATTTTATCATGCATAATGTAAACGCTAAACTGAGTATTAGCCCTGCAAAGAAAACATAATTGCTCAAGATTTAGCAGTTCATTTTTTCTTTCCAGTATTCTCAGTGCCTAGATTTAGTAAAATCCTGAAGACAATAGCTTTATTGTTTTTCCACAGTGAAAAAGTTTATTAACCTTTTAGAATACTTCTCAAATCTCATCTTCACAGATTATCACATAATTAAATATATATTTCAGTTACAAGTGTTTGGTTTTTAATCTGATTTTTCATTAACCTTACTGGGTTCAACTGGATCATCCACGTCTGTATGAGCTTTCTAAGAGTACTCACAGATTTTAAAAGTTACTGTACTCAGTTGCTCCCAGGTGAGACTTTGCATGAGAACTTTTTTCTCAGACTGAAGTTATACTATTAATTATAATAGAATCACTGAACAGCAGACCTTCAGCTGTGATCCAAAGCTTATTAAAGTAAATGCAGGTCTTAACTAATTACAGCAGGCTTTCTATAAGGCCCTTAGTAAGTAGTACTAATTGACACTGTTGTCACTAACATGACCAGTCCATGGAAGTAGTGGTTTCTCAGCAACACTTCAAAATCAGACATCACAGGTATAGGCTTTGACATTTGTTTCAGGCAATATTAAAATGACTATGTTGTTTTCAATTACTAAAAAAATTACTAAAGCTACAAATAAAAAATTGGCATTAAAGGATGCTAATTGAATTCCACATTATCATAATGTATAATTTAAAATAAGGTTTGATTAATTTATTTAAATGCCAATAAAAATAATTTCACATATGGAACAATCTTTCTAGCATGAATAATAAACAGCAGCATGACGCTCTGGTCTAAGACACCACATAGCAAGTAAATAGAGTGAATATATACAACATAAACAATCACTTTTACTGACTTCATACAATAAAATTCATTAAATTGTGTTAAAGTTGTTGGTCTACATTTGCCATCAACACAAACTATAAAATTAAAGCAGTTAGATTTCATGATACTCCTTATTAAATCCACTCCCTGCCTTTAAGTGCAGTCTCCCACTGCTCACGCGTCTCTTATTCTGAGCCACCAAAGAGCACCTCTGAGTTTTGAACGTTTGCTGGATTTTTATCTGTGCGTTGCAGGATTCTTACACTGCTTATATTTAAAAGAAATTTAGAGAAGCTATGGAAGCAATTCCTCTCTTTAGCCTGGTAAAGTAGTTGTTGGATCTGAGACATTCAGCTAGCTTACCTCTGCATAAAGCCAAGTTATCCAAAATTTGAGAACTCACAGAATGAGTGATGCATGCCAGGCAGGCATCAGCCCACTTCGTCTGAGGACTCTGGTCATTCACTTGAAAAGTTTCCAAGGCTCATAAATAAAACGGGAGAAAATTTCTACTGGGGAACTTTCAAAAACGTTTTTTAAATCATGTCGGTTAAATAATCCTTTAAAAAGCTACACGGAAAATTATACTTTTCTCTAAATTTGAAGACTGCATTCACCTGCTCAGCAGAAGGATTTTAGCCTTGTTTAGTTATACAGATCTCACTAGGCACTGCAAGTCCAGAGCTACCACTGAACACACTACAATACTACGTACCATCAGAGTCTATACTGTTTAGTGCTGTTGGAGGTATGATCGATACCTTACATTGGCCAAGTGGACATTTACGAGGATACAGATCTTTACAGGCAGTGTGAACCTACAAAAGAAACAAAAAATTATTTCCCTACAGTGGAATTTTGGGGTGAAAGTATAACTGATACAGTATCTATGTAACAAAAATGGGCTAACATATAACATTTAGGTGTAGAGGGAAGAGGAGTGAGACTGGAAAAAAAAATGTGTGAGTGTTCAACCACAAAGGCTTGTTACTCATTGCACAAAACATAAGTTTGGAGTACTTCACCTTCAGCTACCCCTATAGCAGATATGAATTGTCCTTTCAAGGGAATCGCTTACCTCCATCCACGAGCAAGGGAGGACCAAGTTTCCAGCAGCCAGCATCTGTGCTGGGGGCAGCAGGCACACTGTGCACATGCAAAGCAATAGCTCTGTACATGCCTGGTCCACCTGGCTGTTCTGGAAGATGTTATCTGCACTAAAGCTAGCACACCTACCAAGCCAGACCAACCTGCCAAAGGTGGGTCCCATAAACGATGCGTTGTAGAGGTCTCTTCCATAGTTATGGGAAAAACAGGCACATGCAGAGGGTGCTGCACTTCACCTAAATTTCATATCACCTCTGGAGATGGCAATCATTTCCCACTGCCTACACACAGAGCCTCAGACATCTATATGCCGAAAGCTTCAACAATAAAAAAACCTGCTGACTTTCCATTTCTATACCCTAGCATATGAAACCCATCTTTTTAGACAAGTTAAAAAAATGAAGAGAAAACTATATTTTGGGGAAACAGCAATAGCATGTTCAATCAGCAACCTACAGAGTGTCTTGAAGAAGAGAACGTCAAGATTTTGCAGTAATAAAAATGTTACTACATTAATATTAGTAAATATTAATAAATATTAATATTACTAATATTACTAAAATATTATTACAGCAATATCTACAATAAAAAGACAATAGCATATGATTATGAGGCATACGGAACAGGCATTTGAACCTTCAGTTATCAGTTAGGAGAAGGCAGAGAAAACGCATGGGATGATAACACCTATTAAAGAAAAGCTGCATCTGTGGGCGTATTAAAAATTAACTGAAGCAAGTAGGACAGTCATGAGAAATTATGAATGTTAGAGAGACCTGAGTTTGCAAAAGCTGCCTGCTCCTACTTAATCCAAAAGCACGGTTATGAAATGACAAAATAAAAATAATGGCGAGCAATAAAGCTGGCAAAATCCTAGACGCTTGGACGTGGTTCATTGCACCTACCATAGCTTTACACCAAAGGCACTTCCAATCTTGCAGGCGTAAAACACTGCCACAAGTCTTGTCACAGACTGCGCATTTGGCACTGACGGGCAGATTACCCTCTAACCACTGGTGAGGCATAGCTATCTGTGAAGAAGTAGTCACAAAAGTTAAATACTCAGAAACAGAAATTAGAGGGTTTTGTCTCTCAAATGTAGGTGGATTTAAACTATTTCCCACAGCTCTACCCTTTCATCAAAGAAGCACGTATGGCTGACCAGGATAAGCGACACTGATGCTTGCAAGGCAACAGCTATGAATGTGGACTATGGTGGTGTTTCACATGCTAGGCAGAAAACGTGACAGCTGAAGAAGGGAGACACATCTCATTCAACTATTCGTGGTACTAACCACAAAACAACAGGGCAGTTAAATCTAGAGACTCCGTAATACAAATAAGTACACATTCACTTAATGTTAACTACATGACACAAACCAATTGAAATAACTAAAATTCAGAAGAATAGGCAGGACAGCAGAAAACCTCTGTGGATTTACGTACCCCCTCACCATGGCTGGTAAGTCACAGCTCCATAAAGCAGTCCCTAAATGCAGTGCAAAGCTTTACTCAGTGCACTCTTTGTCCCGTTAATACCACGGGCAACTCAGGACACTCATAGGTATGCAACTTAGTACTAACCTTCTAAGAAGAAGTTTCACGCCAGTGGCACATACACAGTTGTGTTTCTAAATATAACCCATCTATCACAACAAACCTCTGAAAAGCTTTTGTCATTTCTCCTGCTAATTTTAAAATTCCTGCTTTCATCAGTAAAAAGCCCCACACACATCAGTGAATTCCAAACAGGCCTCCTGGGGAACAGCTATTGGTAAGGAGGACACAAAATAGATTGCCACAGCACGGTAACAGTATAAAATACCACCTTTGCTTAAGAGCAGTAGGAACTTCTGGGAGCAATTCTCCAGCTTCAGAGTTTCTCTGCATGCGGCCTTTAAAATCTTGTAACACGGCTGCAATCTAGTGCCCACAGATACTAAACTTGTCTTGTGAGATAAGAATATAACTTTTGTTCTAAATACCACGTTAATCTTTGAAAAGTGTTCAGGAATATAGCCACCTACCATTAACTTCAATGGGTCACATGGCAATATTTCTATGCTTAGCCTTTTTTTTTCCCCCCATAAAGAAGAAACAGCTTTGGAAAATACTGTAAATATGAATAGTACTTACACCATCTTCATCTTCAATGATGTCTTTTCCAATTGAGGCTAATGTAGTCCATTTGCAGTTATTTGTTGCTCGGACAGCACATCTTTTATGTGCTTTAAACTTACACACTGGAAGGCACACATAAACATGTATACTATGTTATTTGCTGTATTTCAGTGATACATATCTTTAAAAAAATTACAGATATTCCATAAAACAGCCAAGTACACGTCACTTAGTGTTGCACACATGACACAACCCAACTAAAAGAAAATTCAGTTCATAATCACTCCAGCTTTAACTCTCTAAACTGAGTTTAACTGCTTAGCTGTAGCCCATTTCAGCCCATGTGCCCTGAAATCCACATCGGTTCCCATTTTTTCAGGTACAATGCAAGGTACTAAAGTACAAATATATCTTTAACTGTGTTTTTGCCTTTTCTATTCCTCCAGTGACACAACTCAGATACCTGGTTTAAATTTGCACGAGGTGATGGGAGAGTGTTTCACAGAAGTATTTTCCTTCAGGAGCTCTGTTTTTTTGCTTAAAGGATCCCTTTTGGGCACCATACTATGCCTGTTTTCCCAGAAGCTGAGGTAGTGAAGGGTTAGGTGGTGATATATTTATTCAGGATACTGGTGGTTACAATATTTTCCAAGAGGTTACATTAAGTGAGGAAGAGCCTGACTTCTTACTGGATCGTTCATTAAAAATCTTACTAATTGGAATACTCAGCACCAGTGTGTAATACAGGCAGACATTTTGACAATCTAAATAACTATTTATATTTTGTTCAACTCAATTACTATGACTAGTTAATGATATCATATTAGACCAAACAGACTGACGCACCCAACTGTGGGTATTTCTGTTACTGGAAGTGTATGAGATCATACAATTTAGAGTGCATTATATAAATTATTTTGGCAAAGACCATTAAAGGTTTATGAGAACTAGCCAGCAGACCAGAAGTAGTAGTCTCTTTTCAAACAAATATTTGACAGGAAACTATCAAAAGCTTTGGCCCATCGCTTGTCCACCATTAAAAAACATTAAGCCATGGTACAAAAGGTCTTGTGAATCATACATTTCTCATTTTAATTCTACTGATCCATTGCCAGATCAATTTAAAAAGTGAATTGAGACTATGTAGGCAACATCTGAGTTTGAGAGCAAGCCTCATTGTTCTGGGAGACGTGTGAAAGTATGTGCTTAGCTCAAAGAAAGAGAAGGAAACAGAAAAAGGAATTTTGTTGCTTTTACAGTAACTCCCCTGGTCATTTCGAAAAGCAGCATTCATAGACTCAAAGGGTGCAAATATCCCATATTCCTCAACTAACAGGGTAGGCTCGCATTTTCAGAACAGATCAGCATCATATTGTGTGTTTGCCAACCTAAGCTGGTTCCAAGCATCTAAGGAAATCAGCTCTGACAGAAGCACAGAAATAAAGGCTGCATTTTCAAGTGATGGGCCCTGAGCAGTTTTGCCACTTGAATGTTTTGGAGAAGATATGCCACTGAATTCAGCTTCCTACTCATAAATGATATGCATTTGTCTTTGCCACACAGATCAAAGTACAACAAATCAGGGATGAGGGGCAATAGGAAATTCCAAATTACGAAGGCATTACAAAGTAAGGGAATTTTCAAATCCTATTGAGCTACAATTCAACTAGATCTCAGGTTTAACCTCTGCTCTCTCAACAAGGCAAGGACAAATTCAAACCCAGGATCTGAGGAGCTGCAGCAAGCCACACCATGGATGGCAAGTGACAGCTAATGTTTGCTTTGTGGGTACAGTATATAACTTACCAAATCTCAGATCAGACTTTCTGTAGGTCAACCCCCTGCAACCCCAATATCATCAAACAACAATTCATGTTACTCTGAGCATTAAACATTATAAAAAAAAATGACCTTAAGACACAGATGTAACTTTCGAGCAAAATACATAGCAGTACAGAAGAGACGGGTACAGCAAGGAAACTTTTAAATCAAATCTCAACCTTAGAGTTGAGATTTAGTTATAGTTTATAGATATAGTTACCACTACCCCCTAATTTCTTTTGTCTCAGATGACACTGCATCCCATTCATGAATCAGTCTGATCTCTGAAATCTTTTGGAAACGTGCAGACATACTGCTAGACATCAATGGCCATTACTTCGCCAATGGAAGTTAAAAAACAAGAAAAGGAAAAATTTAGCCAAACCAAATCTAGAATTTTCGTAGAACATTATTTTAAATTTTAATTTCCCGTGTAAATGTTTCTAGCTGGAATACGAAGCAGATCTCTCAGAAAGCCAACCAAGAGAACCACTGAATGAGCAAACAGTTGTCACACTGGTACCAACATCTGCTGTCAGACACAGTGATTAAATCTAGAGCTATTATTATCTATAATGAAGAAAAGTCAACATTACTGAGTGTTATCATAGGATCTCTTGCTCTGAAAATATACATCTTTGTTGTAGAACACTTCTGTTTCAAAGGCCTTTCATTCTAACCACCCACCAATTAATTCAACTACATTGGCAGGACACTCAATTTTTTTACCCCCAAACTTACCACTCTACCACCTATTTTATGATGAGTTTTCTCTTCTGTGTTCTTCAAAGAAGAACTGGCTCAGACTGTTCTTTTCCAACTTCAAAGGCCAAAGCCAAAGTTTTGAAACTGATCTGAAGATCCCTGAGCTGGAATCTATAGTTTAAGTTGTCAAGATAGAAGGATTTGTCTTCAGGTATTTCAAGAAACCTGCTGTTTTGTTTCCAAGAATACTATCACATGACAGATGGACAAGCCACAGTGAAAACAGTGTGACTCACGTGAAAACAGCAACCTAACTTCACTCCCATTTGAAGTTTATGTCTATGTTACAAAGGATAAAATTCAGCAGTTTCTCACTAGTTTTACTATTTTCACCCCAATAAATAACTCTCTAAGTTAATTTAATATTACAAACAGTGTTAAAAGAATAGTCATATTACAAAGTCAAGTACTACAAAGTTAAGTTACTCGTGCAACTTAA
The DNA here is from genome assembly GCF_965638725.1 of Aptenodytes patagonicus. Classification (NCBI taxonomy): domain Eukaryota; kingdom Metazoa; phylum Chordata; class Aves; order Sphenisciformes; family Spheniscidae; genus Aptenodytes; species Aptenodytes patagonicus. The sequence goes on along the minus strand of NC_134949.1, from coordinate 193,262,999 downwards.
CTTTGCAATATAGCTTTGCAATACAGCTTCTGCATGTAGGTGTAAAGTCTTCAGTTATACGATCATACATTTTTGAGACTAGGACCCTCATTCACTGCATGCAATGGACGGTTCGTGATAAGTATGCAGCTGTGCCATACTCTGGTTCATAATAATTTTCAACCGGTATTTGCCTTATTTACTAAAAGCTAATGAAATACTGCTTTTTAGATATTCATTTCTTCCTGGCCTTTTAAAATTATTATTATTATTATTATTATTATTATTACGCTCAGTACTACTACAATTAAGACCTTTTTTTCCAATACTGTATATCTTCAAAGTATCAGTGACTTCAGAACAGCTTCAACTGATTTTTGCAGTTATAGAAAACTCAGCATTTCTGTGATACAGGTCCCAGTTTATAAACAACACACAACTACTGATTTGATCAAAAATCTTATTTAAGTGATTTCCCCAGGATTACAGAGGGGCACAGTGTGATTGATACAAAGTCACAGAACACAGTTTTCTATTACTCCTTAATTCTTTAACAATGAACATCCCTTCTCTTCCTGACCGTTTCATTCACTATTCACTCTTCAGCCTGTGCAGAAAATGCGGCAAAAATCCTGGAGACAATGACTACCCAAATAGTGCATGTACAATACCCTGTGCAGTGGGTAAGAAGAACAGGGGTTTTGTGGATGAATGTTGTGGAGATCAGTCCTTTAGAGCTAGCTAGAGCAACGCAACACACAGACAGTATTTGAAAAGTGGATTATCTTTTGAGAAGACATGCATCTCAAAGGAGTGCATGATTAAATTTTTTAAAAGTCAATTGTTTTTTGAGCAGTAGAAAGAATGAAGCCTGGTTTGATATGAATTTACATCTTCAGTTTGATATACATATCGATTCTTTGACTTCTAAAAAGACACAAGTTCACACTACAGTCTTTTCCCTAGCAAAGGTATTAACATACCCTCTTTTCCTACACTGGCTTCCACAAAACTTACAGGAGTATCTTCAGGGTGACCTGCAATTAATTTGGTCAACCTTTGCCGAAGGCTACTGGGAGGGAAGGTGTCCTGAAAAAAGAAGGCACCTATCTTATCTCCAAAAGAAATGAGGCTTGTTGTGTGGTCAGGCTGAAAAAAACAGTCGTGTAGCGCTGCTGGAGACCAGCAGCTCTAAGAGAATTAAATATTACAGGACTGACCTTCTGAAGTATTGTAAGTTGCAAAATATCAGCAATGGGATTTATTTTTATTTTTACCTACTGTTAACAGTCAAGAATCAGACCACAAAGAGTACAAAGACTCTAAGCTACTTTCAAGATAACTTGGTGTGCCAGTAACCCAAACCACTGAGAGGAGGAAGAGCTCCAATATCTCTTGAGAAGAACATCTCATGCTTCTCAATACAAGACATAATAGAGTAGCCTGGGATCAATGACCACACAAATAATTGAATTTAGTATAGATATAAATGGATTCCCAGCGTAAAGCAGTGCTGGAGGTTTCAGATACCAGGCATGAATATTTAAACGTTTTAAAGATGTAATGAGAAAAAGTAGCACAGAACATGTCTGGGGAATCTTAAGACTCCATACTTCCTACATCATCTCCTCAAACAGTGTATATTGCTAACACAGGGTAAGTAAAAAAAAATAGGTGGTGAAATGCATTAGCAGTGCACATGACAGAAGCAAGTAAATATGAACTCAGTCACATAAGAATTTCAGAGAAAGAAGTAGTATCAAACCAAAATACACTTCTTAGATGAAAAAATTAAGGATGGTTAACACGTGTTTTTATACAGAATCGGGGACAAAGTATGAGTATTCCAGTAAGACAGTCAACTGTCAAATGATTTAGATTAGATGCATAATTAAAGTTCTCCTTTTAGTTTTAAAAAAACTTGGGAAAAAAATAAAGAAAATAGATGTAAACTAGTATCTAAGAAGTCGGAGGAGGTAAACTTATTAATAGATAAAATAATTTCATAGTATCTATATCTAAACCAATCCAGGTCATACACATTTATGAAACTGTGGACCAGTGAAAACAAATCCAAACTACCTTCATGAGCGATTCGTAAAAACTGCTGAAAGATCAACTGGCATCAGAAATGTGGATAAACGTAGCATTAGTTTGTAATAAGTTATGCAGAAAGGTGACAAAGTCCAAATCTGGAAATTAAGGAAACTTCCTTAATGTAAAGTTAATGCCAACACCTTGGAAATTAAAACCATATGTAGAAGCAAAATAAGACACTGAAAAAACAGAAAACTATGAACCACCACCATTAACATTGATAATCTTACAAGAATAATTCTTGTTAAACAGTGTTTTAAAATAGCCATAATATTAACTTATGAAAGGATAAATTCTTTATGAAAGGAAAGAAGTCTTTCCTTTCCTCTGCCTGAGCAAATATAACGGTATTTGTACACAGAGGCAATACAACTGCATTTTAGTTAAGCACACGATACTTCCATCTGCCAATATCAGACATTGAAAATACCATAATTGCCTTAAAACTGTCCAAACAACTTATATACAGTGGAAAACATACACCAGAGAAGCTGGAAGTAACTATGCTACTCCTAATTTCTACGAAATGGGTTCGTCTCGTTCCTTGGCAACTGCACCATTAGCTACATTAAAACCATGGACAATTTAGGACAGTGGGTTAATGTTTCCTTTGTAAGATTTCCTTAATACACATTATTATGCTCAGACCTCAAGTATTATAGCAGCATCAATAACAGAAATGCATTTGCAGTTGGGTAACATGCATCCAAAAAATCAAGTTTTGAATGGTGTAACTGTAACTCTTTTCTGGACAGTTAGCTATTTTGGTAATTAAATATCTCTGCATTTCATATATATCATAAGGTCACACGGATGCTTTATTTTCTGCTGGATTCTAACACAAGCAGACTTGTTACCACTTTTTCACAGAACTTGCAGCAGAAAATAAATAAGCTGTTTCAGATTTATTATAAATAATTGATTGCGAAATACATTTCTCCAGATAAGCTTAATGCTGAAGTCTTAGCCACACCTCCTTTTAGTTTGTGCTGGATTTCATCTATTGAACCATCAAAATGCAAAAGCGTCTACATCTCTACTCCCTCACTACATGAGAGAATTTTTAAAGCAATAAATCTGTCCTCATCTGTCCTGCTTGTACTGCAGGATCAGGCAGCAGCAACAGAGCAAACAAGAATTGGAGGGGAAGAGGTCGTAGCACTGAACAAAGTGTTAAGAATTTTTATAGATTTTGGGCAGAAACTACCATTATGATTTTTTTCCTGAGGAATGCCGATTCTGCAAACTAGTAAGACTATTTCGTTTCACATTTTTGACGGGCAAATCAAATAAATCCTATCTTTTCTTGCAAACCGTCCACACAGCACATTCCAAACTGGTCGCTGCAGCAGAAGGAACCGCTTTATTGAGATGAGTTAGAAAAAGGCACCTGGAGCACGAAGAAGGTGAGCCAGATCATTAGCAGTCCCTCTGCCCAGAAGAAAGTCGCTCTAATGAATAGATATCTCCCTTCAGGCTTTTTTCTGACTCGTTATTTTCAGAATCATTACTCGTCTGAAACTTTCAGCCATCTGTCTACATACGCAGCATTATAAACAGGGGGAAGAACGCGTTTATTTTACCTTCACAAGACAGGCCGTGAGAAGTGACTCCAGAGAGGCTCTCTCTACACACGTTACAGAAGGTAGGTCGGGCATGGGAGCAGGCGTACCAGTTATGCATCCCTGAGAAATGTTCCACATTAAACTGTGCGGTCTAGTAAAGGAGAAGTTAAGACAAATTTGCAAGTACAGAACACAGCTACGGTGACTGAAATTACCTATGGTTCCATATTACAGGGGATGACAATGCAATGTTCACCAAAAGTATTTTCCAAAGGGTATTTAGCCTGCTCTCCCTCCAAACTTCTAAACAAAAGTGTGATAATAAGCTCTCATTTCGCTAGTAAAGGTCTTAACAAGAAGCTTCGCTCTGACATTAGACACGCTTTTCACACTAAGGAGGGTGAATACTCCCGTTCTGTGTCCTGTAGCTTGATCTGTTGAGGTAGAACAGGTTGCACCAAGAGGGATGTCAACTTACCTCATAGTGTTCTCTGGACTGAACGGACTTCAGAGAGCTTATCCAGTCCTCCATTTCTTTTCTGTTCTCAGCACACAATATTAGCCTCCTAAATGGAGTGATTATCTGAAAAAGATAACGCATTCTGATTAATCCAGATATAGTAAAAATCATGATAGGCTATAATAGTTCCAGTACTCTTTCCTGCAAGATGATGCAAAAGGAAGACATGCCCTAGATCACAAGATATTAAATGCTTAAAAATATTTTCTTTAATACACTACCAACAACGAAGGAGTTTGCTTTTCCTTTTTCAGTTCCCAAGATTCGAATCAGGCTTCGGTATAGGTCCTTACAATCTATATTGATCATTCCTCCTTCTCAGCTCTTTGTCTATGCACTGAGATTGAAATACTCAAATGGCAGGCACTGAAACTGCTAAAACAACCGTTCTGGAAATTACTAATTGACTAAGATTGCAATCCTATTTCATAACAGCATTATAGCAACTGCAAGGTCCACTCCAATTGCTAGAGACAAAAACACATCAAAATCAAAAGCCTGGAAGCATTAAACAACAACAAAAGCTTTCATCATGTATATTGGTATTAAATTTATACAAATTTAAACATACATAAATTTAAAACAGAACTTTCTATATAAAACTCAGTATAAGAACACATACAGATCTTTATAAAAAGACACAGAGAAGAAAAACAAACAGCTGAAATCACATCCTGCTAGGATGATTGAATGGATTCCTGGAACGAGTTGATGCTGGGGATTTTTCAGTGGTCTGGAGTTGGATTCTAGAAACCTGCATATGCTGTATCTAGGAGGTTCAGAGTATAAGCTGTTTTCCCCGCTCCCTCACCAGTAGAAAAATAATGAAAATAACAGGAAGGCACCACAAACTATCAGCTAACTCCCACTGATATTATTTTGAGCACTGCACTAAAATAGACGAAGCAGTTACTTACATAGCAAAGAATTTAAAACAAAATAAGTACATGAAATTAAAAGAAAGTTATTTGTTTTGTTGTAGGAAGTCTGAAAAAGAAAATTAAATCCTTTATCAGTCTTATGCATAAATCTATTGCATAGTATGTACCACCCACACTTGCAAATTACTTAAGTAAAACAAAGAAAGGACCACCAAAACATGATAGCTGAGTATTGTTTTAAATGCTACAGGCTAGATATTGTAACATTTGCACAATATTAGTAAACACTTATCTACATTTAGCTGCATTTACTTACCCAGTCTCTGCCGTAAATAGTCTCTAGCCTTGATTTGTCCTATCCACTTCTTCATTAAACTGAGCTGCACTTTAACATATCTCAGAGGCAATGTAACTGAAGTGCAGCAAGCTGCAAGTCACATGGAGGGGAGGCAAAAACCCCGTGGGCTTGCTTTTTTTTTTTCCTTTTTTTTTTATGTACTCACTTCACATGGAATGGAATAGTTTCTCTGTTTTCTATTTCCTTCAATCTTGCTTAAGCTTTTTAATAAGGTTTATTAGTAGCTCTCCACGGCTCTTCCTAAAGAACAGTTAATGCAAAGAGCAATGCTTCTCTCATTAGTTTGGAGCCAAACAGACGCTTTATTACTTCAAAATGTTTTTCTAGGCCAGGTCATCAAATGAAGCCCAGAAAAGCCATTAAATCATAATATAACCCTGGCTCCAACAACAATCAGCATTCTGCTGGAATTTCCAGGTTTCAGTGGACTCAGAAATCTTATTTGGGCAAATACACCCACCAGATTACTTCCTATAATATAGCATGACATTATAATATGGATTAAGTAAGGACAAGTCCGCCCAAAACTCTGCACTTTGCGTCCATCCTTCCCCCACACTCATTACCGATGCTAACCTGTAACCAGATGTTGTGAAATGCCATTAAGCAACAACAGCTGCATTTATTGCTGAAGACTCCTGACAATCTTGATCTTTTCAAGTAATATTTATTTATATTACTCATGTCTTTAATACTACTGATGACAGAAATCCCTTGTGCATCCCCCCACTCTCCCCCCCCCAAAATCAAGGCCTTAGTTCAGTTGTTCACACGTAGTTATCTAGTGCCAATGGAGATGCCCTTTGGTAGCCAGAGCATCGGCACGGGGCAGGTAAGTATGACAGAGGACTATAGCACCCAGAACGGCAGCTATAAATAAGCCAGGTGGGACACCAAAGGCTATCTCAAAAGGTACTACACACCCATGTATTGGCAACCAAATCACGTCACCAAACATTGCTAACTAATGCATGTAAACATACCAGAAATTCCTATATCCCAACTTCTTATTAAATTCAGAGCATAATGAACTTAATAAAGTTCAGAGCATTTCAACAGTCTAAAAGTTAAATTATATACTGACGATCACATGAATGTAGGATCAATTATTATTAGTGCTATAAAAATAAAGTGGAAAGTTGGAAGACATACATATTTGTAAATATAGGATCTATAACATGATGGTTAAACTACATATTCTCTTTGATTTACATATTTTAACAACAAACTTCACGAAGGTATATGATAACATGAAAAAAGACAAAATGCATTATATACAAAAAATGTCAACAATGCTTGATTTTTTCTTAAAAAAAAAAAAAAAGAGAAACAAAGCAGTCCATATAGGTTCTCATCTATTTCAGTCTACAAAATCATGGAGAAGATGTACTCTCATTATTTATTAGATATTTCACGCAACATAAGAACTCAGGAAACCAAGGAAATTATTAACAAACAACAAAAAGTGTTTTTTCCTAAATGTAACACATTATTTAGACTTGAACAGTATTCCCAAAGGATACTGAGGACACCAGAAGTATAAGTGTCTAAAAAGGTATTTGACAAATTCATCACGAATAGATGCATCATATACAATAACATACAATATCCGAAACCTTCAACTTAGCAAGTCTTCAAAATCCAACAAGAAGTGAACGTTGGGAAGTTACGCAAGAGGAAGAATCACTGTATGTGCTCTGCTGCTTATACTCCTTTCTTGAGTACCTGCTACCGCTATTACACTACTTTGGTTCAGTATGGTTTTATGAGCTTTACGCTAACTCAGTATAGCTGTTCTTGCTTGTCCTAAAGTGAGAATGACTTCCTATACCTTCTTATTTGCATTTACACAGAAGGCATGCTTTCTTATGGATGTTTACAGAATGTTATGATTAACTAACTTGTGGGACATTTAGAGTGCATTCATTAAAGACAGTTGAACCTGTATGCAGACATAATCAAAATTAAAATGGATTTAATTGTCCTTAAAACTATTTTCCAGCCATGTAAATTTGGATGTTACTAGTAATCTTATCTCATTGCATGTAGTCGTATTCAAAGCCCTGTATCTTTTCTTCTACTGACCAAAGTCAGTATCTTTTCTTCTATTATATATTACCTTTTTTTAAAATTAATGCTCGCTGCCCCAAATATTGTTATTTATCTATCACTCTGAATATGCTAAACTCTCAACAGACAAGAAGAAATTGTATAATACAATGACAAAGGAAGTGTCACAGGAACTACTGGAAGACCATTGAGGTAACATAAGAATAAGAAAACTCTTAAATCTTGGAGGAACTCAGGTGCTAATGGTTCACACACTGACAAAGCAGGAGACAAATCAAGAAGGATGAAGACAGACAAAAGGCCTTAAAAATAAATAAATCAAGCAGATTTAATTTAGAAGATTAAGTTACTTTGAAAATTTTCACTGTTGTCAAGTAGCCAAGAAGAAGTCATTGCCGATTTTGGAAGAGAGAGTTATCAAAGCCAGATACTGCAGTATATTGGAAAGTAATGAAATTGAGGTAGTGGGAATAAAAAACACTTTTAACGCAGTAGGTATAGGGAAAGAGTGAGCATATACAGTCTCAAAAGTTGAAGGCAAACAACACAAGTCCTAAAACATCATAGAGAATAAAGAATGTCTGGATAGGAAGAAAAATGGTCCATTACTGTGATAATGTTCCTTTCTATTCAGAAAAATAGGGGACTTTTTGAGTGGGGAATGAAGGAGAGAACAAGAAGACATTGTTCAGTCTGCCACCATATAGGTCTTGCCATAAATTGGGATTTTTGCACATGTTGACACTAGGATAATTTGGCTTCTAAAAATATACACATACTCATATATATATATATATATGTACATACACATCTGGAAACTACTTTGATGAAAATTACACAGTCAAGTTTTGGGCCACTACTGCAACTTTTCTTTCAAACAACACCTATTAGGAACAAGCTTAACATCTTGAAAGGAAATAAAATTGCCATTAAATTTAGTGTAAATCTGAAAGCACCTTTCGCTTTCAAAGGGGCTAACTTTACCAATAACATTCTATATGCCTTCAACCCAATGGGTTTAGATTTACGATCTGTAAAATAAACTCATAGAGAGTTCAATTAAAGCCTATTGCCTAATTTTTAATATATTTAATATATTTTATCATATCAGCAATATATAAGAAAATACAATTCCCAAAGCTTGGTGGCTACATTTCTGGTTTCCTTTACCGATTCAAAGAAAAATGCAGACACTACATTTGCTAATCAAGAAAATAACGGTCTACATCTCAGCAGCAACACAGCAGCTATTGTAAAGCACCCTGCTTCCTGCAACATGATATTTGCATTAAGGCACCTTCTGCTGCTCTAAACTATTATCAGGCATTACACTAATAGCACTTTCTATGGCCGATCTTGAATTGACTTAGTAATGTAGAAACATCACTTAGAATCCGAAATGGGCAGGGAAATGGTTTTCCTGTTCTTTGAACAGATATTTTTAAAATATCTTTCTGGAACTAATGAAGAGAGGGTGATATAAAGAGAGCGAGCACCCCCACCTCTCCTCTTAGGGACCGCACCCGATGCCTGGGGCATGAACGTAACAGATTTAATGCTGTGTAACTTCTCAGTGCTTCTAGACATTGGCGAATGAGTTCTGGCAAATACCAGGATAACATGTTAATGCCTTGCTTGCTTTCTGTCTGCCCCTATATTTCCCTGTCCTCATGCAGGTGGGTCCATATGAATGCGACGTATGAATGCACCTCCATCACAGTGGTGGGAGTAGACCGCTGGGGTCATTGATGCTCCCGTACCTACCAGAACTTGTCTGCAAAAATCACAGTGCTATCAGTTGGGCAGCTTTCTACAGTACTTTAATTTCTTGGATTCAGGATACTAAATGAATTATAACAGTACTGTCACTGTCAAAGGTGTAGTTGGTGCTTTATGGTGCTTTATGGTGAATCGTCACTATTATTTTTCAAGATGAGCCGAGCCAGGCAAAAGTATAAACTACAAAGGCTGTGGAAGATTTAAAAGCAAAGCGAGTAATAAATGGCTATTATATTTGCCCAAGTACAATACAGAATTTATAATCAGAACAATTAGCTCTGTCTACTCCACTAAAACGTTGCTTCCCTCTTTTTGCTGGCCTTCTCCTATTTCACTGTTGCCAAGCTCACAAGTAATGGAAGTAATGTGCGGTTTGGGCCCCCATGATAAAAACTCCTAGGAGGGGGAAGAAAAGGGTTAGTCCCACACAGCATCTCCTGCACCAGTACACCAGGACAAATGGGCTTAACTAAAAGGTGGGACAAAAGCGGTTACATCGCAGAAACAGGTATAAGGTCTACTCTGACTTCACTCTGCAGTAGAATCCAGCCCGGATAATTTAGCAAAAATAAAGGAGCATCTCCCAGAATAGATCCAGGCACATGAAGGACAAGAAAGTGATCGGGAGTAGTCAGCATGGATTCACCCAAGGGGAAGTCATGCTTGACGAACCTGATAACCTATGATGAAGTGACTGGCTTGGTGGATGAAGAGACGAAGGTGGATATCGTCCACCTTGCCTTCAGTAAGGCTTTCAGGACTATCCCTTAAGATCCTCATAGAGAAGCTGATGAAGTATGGGCTGGATGAGCAGACAGTGAGGTAGACTGAAAACTGAAAACTGAAAACTGGCTGAATGGCTGGGCCCAGAGGGCGGTGATCAGTGACACAAAGTCTAGTTGGAGGCCAGTAACTAGCAGTGTAGTTAATACTGTGCCAGTCCTGTTTAACATCTTCATTAATGATCTGGATGATGGGGCAGAGTGTACCCTCAGCAAGTTTGCTGATGACACAAAACTGGGAGGAGTGGTTGATATGCCAGAGGGCTGTGCTGCCATCCAGGAGACCTCGACAGATTGGAGAAACAAGCTGAGAGGAACCTCATGAAGTTCAACAAGGAGAAGTCCAAAGTCCGGCACCTGGGGAGGAGCAACCCCAGGCATCAGTGTATGCCGGGGGCCACCCAGCTGGAAAGCAGCTTGGCAGAAAAGGACCTGGGGGTCCTGTTGGACAACAAATTGAACATGAGCCAGCTACGTGCCCTTGTGGCAAATAAGACAAATGGTACCCTGGGCTGCATTAGAAGGAGTGCTGCCAGCAGGTCTAGGGAGGTCATCCTTCCTTCACTCAGCACTGGTGAGGCCACACCTGGAGTACTGTGTCCAGTTCTGGGCTCCTCAGTACAAGGGAAACATGGACATACTCGACATAGTCCAGGAAAGGGACACAAGGATGATGAAGGGGACTGGAGCATCTGACATATGAGGAGAGGCTGAGAGAGCTGGGACTGTTTAGCCTGGAGAAGAGAAGGCTCAGGGGGATCTTATTTATATAGGTAAATACCTGAAGGGAGGGTGCAGAGGACGGAGCCAGGCTCTTTCCAGTGGTGCCCAGTGACAAGCTAAGAGGCAACGGGCACAAACTGAAACACAGGAGGCTGAACATCAGGAAACACTTTTTTATCGTGAGGGTAACCAAGTGCTGGCACAGGTTGCTCAACGCAATTGTGGAGTCTCCATCCTTGGAGATATTGAAAAGCTGTCTGGATATGGTCCTGGGCAGCCTGCTCTAGGTGGCCCTGCTTCAGTAGTGGGGTTGGACCAGATGACCTTCAGAGGTCCCTTCCAACTCCCAAATCACTCTGTGATTCTGTGAAAACAGAATCCAGGTAAATCAAGTAATCCAGTTACGACATGTCCAGCCTCGAACTGTAAAACAGATGCAAAAAGTATCCAGCAAAGGTCACTTTGTCAGAAATCTACAGTTCCCCAAATTTGACCTCATGTATCCAATGTCAACCAACTGCTAACAGAAAAATATTATTCCTTCAGAATTATAACTTTAAAATGAGACAGTGACAAGAAGCAGGGTAGGAAAGTTTCATGAATTTGGACTGAAGAATTAGAAATTTATCTTAAATCAGTATTTAAATATAGCAAAAACAATAAACCATTCTTATAATTGTAAACTGGAAACTGCTATATATAGTTCAAGGCCTGCACGTTTCTTTAAAGTCCTTACATAAATATTTGTTAAGCACATTACTTTGCACTGCTGTGCCCTTAGCTCCGGCTTCACCAGCTCATTACACGTCTATCAGATGGGATGGCTTCTGTGCTTAAAGGAAAACATTTAGTTATATATTTAATGGCATTAGGTGCAGTTATACAAAATAAAACAGCACGTGACTATTTTTTCATCTGTAATAGCAGATGCCTGTTTAAACGTCATCCAGCTGCTTGAAGCCAGGGATCCTTGTTCACTAGAAGCAGGAAATTTATTCAAAGTTTACACCAATGGCTTTGTTTATAAAATTATTTGGTATACAGGAACTGCACTAAGGGATACTTTTTAAGGTTTCTCCAGGTATTTTAACCACTTTTAAAGCAAGAAGAGAAAGAAATGTCAGAGAATAGGTAAGTGTAAAACTGCAGGAAGAATGAAATCTGACAATCCTCAGTGCTTGTTCTCCAAACACCCCAACTGCTTCACCGGTGCTGTACCATGAGTTCAGACAAGGAAATAAAATATGGTTTTAATACATTTACTTCTATGCAAATCTTATTGTGTTTCACAAATTAAAGAAACTGTTAGAAAACTAAAGGAAGTAAAAGAGACATTTTCTGTGAGCTATTCTTGAAAAATTTCTGCTTAAGCTCAAAATCTGTAGAAAACAAGCTCCAGGCAAATGTAACTAGAACCAAAATGTACAATATAGCCCAGAATGGTCACATTTTTAAGCATCCCCTTGTCTCCCTCTTCTGAAAAGTGTTCAGCTTTCTTGTAATAGCTCAATCCCAAGTGATTTATCTATGGATTTTAGCCTCACAGCTGAAATACTTTATTGCTTTTTCATAATGAAACTTAAAGCTTCAATGTCTCCAGACACTCTAGGGAAAGGGAGACAGCGCATCAAGTCCGAGATAAGGAGCTTAAAACTTGAAAGTCACACCCAAAGCTACCCAAAGAGCTCTCAGCTTCATTACATTTTTTTGTCACTGTCAGAGGGCGGGGGAAAATGAGCAAATGCTAAATGGAGGAAAAAAACCTAAGTGCATCACAAGTGCACACTAATTGCTTTTGTCTAATTTTTTTTTTCCTCAGCATATTAATTTGCTATTTCAGTTTTGTTCTGTTTCTAAGCTGCCTGAATATAGAAGAAGAAAAAAAAAAAAAGAAAACCCTGAGTGGAAAATTGAACAAAATGGAATACAAAGCACTTCCCCTCTCTTTCTGTGGTTTGGGTATTGCTCAGGCTGGGAGCATCAAAAAGCCTTCGTCATTTAGAGGCTAATCAGCATCTGTATGAAGCAGCAGATAGTTCACAACTAGGGAAAAACTAAATCCATCCCAAGAGTTAAGTTACCCGTGCAAAGCTGAGTCACGCTGGTGAGGCCAGCACAGGAACTTGAGCTGTTTCCAGCCATATTCTACCTCCCAGAGATAACAAGAGGCCCCGAGATCTTCATGGATGTCACTCCAGGACCTCTGTCAGCCCTGTGCTAGACTGCAAACGGGGCACGGGGAACGTCTGGATATGCCATTCCCCCATCTTGAAACAGTGCCACGCACTGACCCTTCTGATAACACCAAAGGCAAAATTTAAAATGCAATGTTCCTGGGAGTGATATTCAGCTCAGAGAGGAAGGCACTTTAAGTAAAGACATCTACAAATGTGTCTGAACTCCCACCATCATCACTATATACTCTTAGCAATGTTAACACTCAACTGGAATGCAAAGGAAATTTCAAAGTGTATCCAAACTCAGGAAATTATTGCACATTTGAAGGATAAATCTGATGTAAAGTCTGCTGAGAGGAATCCTAAAGATAGCACCACACACAGTACAGAGCACTTCACTGATACTTCTTTTGTTTTCCTTCACACAAATAATTTCATAATACTAACGTAAGCTCATTATCCATATCTGGATATTATCGTCATCATCATCATCATCATCATCATTATTATTATTATTATTGTTGTTGTTGTTGTTGTTGTTGTTATTATTATTACTGAAATTAGTATGCAATTGAGTTAAGATACACCTATAGCAGACGTTCATGCAGACTAAAGAGTGTTCACACAAGACTGTGTCCAGTTAAGTAAATTTAATGTGTAAACTATTTGAAATTTGGTTTATGTAAATTCATCAAGAAACAGAAACATGTTTCCAAACACAAATCCATTCCTTTCGTGTCCCTGTGGTTTATTAAAGGGAGAAGTCAAGCAAGAGTGTCTCCCTTCAAGGGAACATCAGCAGAAACTATATGTAGAAATTTACTCAAAATACATTTTTCACAAAGAAAAAAAAATGCAGATAGCTGTGCTCCAGAGTTTTCCTACAGAGCAAACCAGAAAGTTTAATCATCCAGGCTAAGAACAAGGCAGTGAAAAAAGCTTGCTTAGCAATAGCTGAAACCAGGGGAAACCACCCCACACCTGGAACAAGCCAAAGCCTTGTGAAGATGGTTGCTGACCCCATGATCCCAGGTGTCTCCCAACACAGGAGTAGCAAGATGATTTCACCAAACTACAGAAATAAGAAAGACGATGAAAGCGAAGCAGCAGAAAGCCCAGAAAAGGTCCGTGCAACCTTTAGGTGAGTGGCCCTCGGAAAAAAACAGACTGAGGTAGAATAGTGTCTGAAAGAGGCTTGAGGCTATGAGTAAAGAAACCATCTCCTGATGTCCGCTGAGACCAAACTGCAGTAAATTGCATTTTGTAAACAAGCGGGACAGCATCAGAGAAATACCTCCACTGGCACCCATAAGCTTTTCTGCACTTAAATACAGCTCAAGACCCTGAACTTTGGGCAAATCAAGAGCCAGTAATAAAACTGAATTGATGTTAGATTATTTAAATCGGAAAAAAACAGTATTGGGATAATTATTCCAACTTTGGGACGATCTCTCTTTGTCTCTGACATTCAAAAAGACAGAAGACTCAAGTGCCCAAACCCAAAGATGAAAGATTTTAAACTCCTTTGGGAAAAGGCTCTTCTCATTTCCTCTTGATGTAGCTTGGGGAAGGTTAAGCAGTTCTCACATTCCCTTAAGTTCTCGTAGTCCCTGAAGAAAAGTCTCAATAACAACTCCGAAAAAATCTGGGTGGCAAGAAAGTAAGCAAAATATGTCCAAGCCTAAGAAATTAACACTATCTCTCCAACATACTGCAAAAGTCTGGCAATGCAGTCTGTTTTCCAAGCCCATCGTGAATATTAAAAGTTAATTTTCTAAAATCGATTAGAAGCAGCTAATCTCAACAATGAGCAGAGAGCTGACTGATGTCAGAAGCAGCAGGGCTGAAATAAACTGCTAAAAAGCAATACACCCTCAGGCCCAGTTGTAATATTCAACTTGAAATTCCGACGAATCGCAAGAATTGAGTTTCCAGTACAACTGGGCAACCTCCCATTAAAAACAGCGGCTGTACAGGAGGATTCGAACATGAAAAGAATTGGTTTATGCTTTAAGCTGGTTCCACATAAATTATATGCCAGTAAACTTTACAACCCCAGCCAAGACGCAGGATACGGTACATTCAGAAATATGGATAGGAAATAGGGTAATCAGAGTTCTGGAAGAAAACAATATAAACTGGAAGAAAACAATATAAATTTTAACCACAGTTGAAGCACAGTTGCTCCAATGGAGTATTTGGCTTCACTAACCTATAAAAATACCTAACCATCTCAAAATAATGGGTCAAAGGAAAATCAGCAGATATAAATGTTTAGTTTTTCAAAATCTATCCAAATTTACAGAATATCAAGGAAATCGCAGACAACTGGATAAAGATTTTTTTGTTTAAAAACATACTAAGCAGAACCCTCTGCTTTCAGGTCAAAGTGAACTGATAAGTCTGACCAAAAAAGTGGAAATTGGAGAAAAAAAACCTTTAACTTTTTGTGACAAAATTACATTCAGGGATTAACTTTAATGAAATGCCATTCATGTTTTGTTTTTTTCTTTATATAATATGAAAAAAATACTTTACACCAAAATTTAATCCCTTTAATTTGAACTAAATTAAGTACTTCTGTTCAAAAAAGTTAAAACATCAGGTTGACCCATAATTATTTTTAGTTCAAGTCATTGAACTGAAAAGACCAATTATTTTTTAATTCCCATCATGCGATGAAATGAAAAGCTAAGGGACATAAAAAAAGTAAGAAGGAATAATAGGAATTTTTAATATGGGAAAAGATTAATAGATAATAAGCACCTTATTATTCTCTTACAAAATTTTGTGGTGCAATTCTTAAACTGGAAGAGAAGTGTAAAGTAGCGATACGGGAAAATTTACAGACAGCACAAAATTTTGATTACTTAGTTCCCCCCCTTGATCACCAAGGCACTTCAGAGCGAGCCAAGCAAGGTATTAAACAGACAGTACAGTGACTTGAAAATCATAGAATCGTAGAATCATTGAGGTTGGAAAAGACCTCTAAGATCATCGAGTCCAGCCGTCAACCCAACACCACCATGCCCACTAAACCATGTCCCTAAGTGCCGCATCTACTCGTCTTTTAAATACTTCCAGGGATGGTGACTCAACCATCAAAAGGTTCAGTGTTAGTAAAAACAAAGAAATACACACCAGAGAAAAAACACAGAAGCATAGAAGAAGTATTTATGAATTACAGACAGCTCCAAATTAACAGGAAAAGGATCTTAGTATCATTACAGAGGATAAAAAAATGCATAATGCGTTGCTGCTGCAGAAAACAGACAAAATGTGGGATCCATAAGGAATGTAAATGAGCATTAATTTAGAAAATAGTCCCAAATATCCATGACTTGTGCTCCCTGAGTGCCAAATTGGTCACTTCACTTACAAGATGGTGCTGCAGAATAATAGTCAGAAGAACAGCAAGAATAGGTAAGAGTATAGAAAAATGTTTACAAAGATTATTTACCTTGGAAAATAGTCAAATCAAAAGGAGGTAATAAAAAATATAAAATACAGAACAGACAGTTTATAGGTTTCTGCTGCCTTTGCCTCATAACACTAGGTGAGAATACTTAATTAAAGCCCAGCACATTAAGAGTTCTCCAAGGAGGTACTTTTCCACAGAATAAATAATTAGACTCTATGGTCTACAGCATCTAAACTAAGCACTAAAACCAAGAAATCAGCAAAAATTTATGATATTAGGCATTTTTGCAAGCATACCCAGAATCCTAGTAATCAGTGTTATTGGCTGGAATATAATCTCTCATTTCCAGCCAATTTCTAATTACTAAGAATTGCAGTAGGCTTTCCAGGACAGCAGATCTGTCTAATGCAGCTTCATGCAGATGACCACTTTTGGAAGATGAATATTCCACAAAAAGCATTTGATTCAGCACCTGATTCAGAAAGCTGAAAGCAGGGGTCTACATTTTAGGTGCCCTGGATGACAAAGCTCCTATAGTAGCTAAGGGAGGATTAGTTAATAATCAGTGGAGTTTATACCAAATTGAGCAGTAACAGGAATCTACTTTAAAGAACTACTAATTTTATCCTAGATACCTAAATTTAGAGATCTATAAACCCATCATTGAGTCCCACCCTGAAGTTAGGGCAAGCTGAATCCCCATCCTGAGTATCATCTAGCACGTTAATTCTCATATTCCTGCAGGGCACCTTCCAGAACAACAGTGAAATTATTTCCTCTGTTACTCTCAGATGCAATCTAGCCAGGATTTTCACTTTTCTGAATATACATATAGTAAGAAATGGAGTGTCCGTTGCTTTGTGTAATTCTTAGGTGCATTTGCTTAACCCAAATCAAATGTCTAAAGCCAGCTATATGAAGTAATGCCTCAAAGCCAGTAATTCTACCCTAAAATTATTATTTTCCATCACATTTATCACAAAAAAACATAACTTAAATAAATGTTTCAAACATCAGTTTGGATGGATTAAATATAGTTGCTGCCACACGATGCCTGTGCATTTCATGTGAGGCTCTAGGATAGATTTATAACCCTGGGCATTCTATATATCCACGTGGCTCAACAACTGAAAGGCAGCATGGTTAACATCTACAGATTTTTCTCCTCAACAATATGCATCAGTTCTTCATCATCAAAAGCAAGGCAGAGGTAGAAACCTAAGCCAAAAGCTAACCTGTCAAAACCTCCGTTTAAATCACAATTCATAATCACCTTTGTTGCCCTGAGGAACTTTGTTAATTGAATATGCCTGTTCAAGAATTATTTTAGTACTTAAAAATCCCATTCCTTATACCTATTAGAACAAAAGCATGCCACCAATGTTCCACATGCCCATGCTTGCATGCTGGAGAGCACTATTCAGCCTCATTCAGTCTCAAGTCTTGTTCTGAGAACAATAAAGAGATTTTTCTAAATGCACTTGAGATATCAACAAGCCATCTTCCATCCCTGCAAACCAAAACGCATAAGGAATTACAGCTCTCAGCAGAATTGGTCACTGCCCCATCTGCTTGCATGCAATAAGGATGGGAGACTGATTCATCCCCAAAGTCTCCCCAAAGAGGTGACATGCTGTGCAACTACACTCCTCAGGTTGTGCTGAGACAACATAAACCACCCCCTGAGGCAAAGCAAAGTGCTGTGGAAAAAACGTTCAGCAGAGTACCCAACACCATTACAAGGACTCAGCGCCCACCCACGCCACTGAACTGTAGGCATGGGGTGAGCAAAAGCCTCTGTGGGCTCCTGATGTGGCTGATGGAGAGGGTGATGCACATCTTTGATGGGTTGAATTGGCTTCTTGAACCTCTTCTCTCTCTTCCCACAGATTTAGGAGACTGGTACCTAACAAGCAAGTAGGAAGAATCTGGCCTTGAGGGTCTCATATAACGACTCTGAAGTCAAGGGACACCTTTTCCTCTATTTAAGAGCCTCTAGATGAGGATGCTCAGAACTACAAAACACCTATAATCTATTACAAGGCACCCTAGTGCAAGCTTGTGCACTAGGAACTAGTTGCTAGAAATGAGTTGGTTGTTCATTGAAAAGTAGTATCATCAGCAATAAAGAAAAAACTGAAACAGATGAGCTGGTTTAAGTTTAGCAGCTCCTCATTTTAATTAGCAGATATTTATTTATCTCAACTTTCCCGTTAACCTCAATTTGTTTGTAGGAAGAAAGGAAAAGTAATTCTGGTGCATAAACACTGATATTTAGTTACATAAAATATTCTGCAAGCATGCGCATTACAAATAAACTCAACCTTAAATCTGTGTGTTATGACTAATTTTAGGACTTGAGTTTTATCCAAAAAAAGAGCATGGAAAATCTTGACACACACACCTCTGTCTCCAAACAGACAAACTAGAAAGGGCAAAAGAAGGCAAACCAGTAGCTTCTACAAGCTGGGGGTAGGAGATTGAGGGGAGGGGGGGATTTAAGTGACATGACAAAAGGATTTGTAACAAAAAGAAAAAAAAAATATAAATTTTTAAAGGTGTGTTTTCCTGGAAAAATGGTCATTTTGTGTATATCCCATCTACATAAGTTTGTGTTAAAAATATTCTCTATTGAGACAAAGAAACAAGAGGGGTACATTAATTAGAGAAAGCTAAAGTTAAGGATTTAATATTTGCTTTTTTTAACAAAGAGAATGCTAACAGAGCACTTAGAACATAAAGGAGAAAAAATAAGTAATTCTAAGAAAGGCTGGATTATCTTTTTTAAGATGGAAGGGGAAAAAAGGCAGACACACATGTTTCTTTTTATTTATAAGGACTATTGCTGGAAAGCTAACCACCCACCCCACCCTGCCCGACTCCAAACCAGTGCAGGCAAGGCCAGAGATGTCTTACTTCACTGAGCTGTGTTGCTGGGAGACTAGGTTAGGCAAACACAAAGAAAGAAGCCAGAAGATTAAGCGAGATGACGACTATTACCATATTTCACAGTCAAATCAGATGACACTTCAATCCAGGAGAGCTATAAATCCAAATGATTTTTCAAAATGAATTTGAAGACTCCTTAGAGAAAACACTGTTTGCCCTAAATTACCCAGGACACGAAAATATATAGTGTCTCCAAAGCTGTTAAAGCTGTAGCCCCTGAGATTTCTTTTTGCATTACTGTCTTCCCCAGAAGTCTTGATACTAGATACAAAACATGCCTTTGGTGAAGAATGAGATACTGAGTGGGCCTAAAGGATTATAAAGGATACCAAAACACCAAACATTGTAAGGAAAAAAAAAAAGAAAAAAAGAAAGAAAAAAACCCCAAAACATGCCACTCTTCTTCCTCACACAAAATTACACCAAGATCATAGAATCACAGAATATCTTAAGTTGGATGGGACCCATAAGGATCATCGAGTCCAACTCCCTGCTCCTCACAGGACCACCTAAAACTAAACCATATGACTAAGAGTGTGATTCAGACGCTCCTTGAACTCTGACAGGCTTGGTGCCGTGACCGCTTCCCTGGGGAGCCTGTTCCAGTGACCGACCACCCTCTCAGTGAAGAACCTTTTCCTAACTTCCAACCTGAACTTCCCCTGGCGCAGCTTCATTCCATTCCCTCGTGTCCTATCGCTGGTCACCAGAG
Organism: Aptenodytes patagonicus; assembly: GCF_965638725.1. NCBI lineage: Eukaryota > Metazoa > Chordata > Aves > Sphenisciformes > Spheniscidae > Aptenodytes > Aptenodytes patagonicus. Next base: position 193,242,986 of record NC_134949.1, on the reverse strand, counting down.
AGAGATCAGCACCTCTCCCTCTGCTGTCCCCCTTGAGGAAGTTGTAGCTTGCGATGTGGTCACCCCTCAGCCTTCTCTTCTCCAAGCTGAACAAGCCAAGTGACCGCAGCTGCTCCTCATTAAGTCTTGCCCTTAAGACCTTTCACCATCTTGGTCACCCTCCTCTGGACACATTCTAATAGTTTGATGTCCTTCTTATATTGAGGCACCCAAAACTGCACACAGTACTCAAGGTGGGGCCACACCAGTGCAGAGTGGGACAATCACCTCCCTCGACTGGCTAGCTATGCTGTGCTTGATGCACCCCAGGACACAGTTGGCCCTTTTGGCTGCCAGGGCACACTGTTGACTCATATTCAATGTGCCATCAACCCAAACACGCAGATCTCTTTCTACGGGGCTGCTCTCCAGCCTCTCATCTCCCAGTTTGTACGTATAACCAGGATTACCCCGTCCCAGGTGGAGAATCCAGCACTTGCTCTTGTTAAATTTCATACGGTTGGTGATTGCCCAGCTCTCTGGTCTATCCAGATCTCTAGACGAATGTCGTATTTCATGATTCAGTGATCAGTAGTAACATTATAGCTAGAGTTTTCTTAATTTTCTTTTTCCCATAATGGAGGCTACAGTGCAGGAAATTTGGGTCTTTAGGCTGAGCCTTATATCCTGTCTTGAACAGTAGGTGACTGTCATGACTGCTGGGATCCTCAACTCATCATCTTTGTATGCCTCATTATTCCTCAGCTATCCTGATGCCTGCATGACAGCTTTACTTCTGGCCAGGAGCAAGGCAAAGCTTCTAAGCAACAGCAAGAACCTTTTCAAACGGCAAGCTGGTACCTCACACAGCCACCCCCTTGACTGAGACCTTCCGTCAAAGTAGTCTTTTTAATTGCATTCTTAGTCAAAAGAAACTTAGACTGACATAACACACTGGACTGTCCAGTCCAACGCGAACACGTCTTTGAAGTGCTCTGACTACTCCAGAAGCTGCCTGGCAGGTACCACAGCAAGGAAGACCTGATGAAGCTTTCAGGAGGCTTGCGTTGGACTGCCTTGGAGAACAACAACCAACACTGGTAACATGGACAACCTGCGAAATTAAAATCCTCAGGAAAATGGAAAATCAGCATTTTAACAGAGAATAACGGGATTTGCAGGTTAAGAAAAATGATGCCATTTCAGTCAGCAGGAGAACTCCAGACCTTCAGAAGGACAACTTTACCCACAATCTTCCTCATAGCTAGTTCTTGTTCAAAAAATTTACTTTTCCAGAGGTTAAGAATCAGCAGAGGAACTGTATCAGACGTTATCACTTAGTTCCAACAAAGCAGCTGAACAATTGTCGTGGTTTAACCTCAGCCGGCAACTAAGCACCACACAGCCGCTCGCTCACTCCCCCCCAGTGGGATGGGGGAGAGAATCGGAAGGGTAAAAGTGAGAAAACTCGTGGGTTGAGAAAAAGACAGTTTAATAGGTAAAGCAAAAGCTGCGCACACAAGCAAAGCAAAACAAGGAATTCATTCACTGCTTCCCATCGGCAGGCAGGTGTTCAGCCATCTCCAGGAAAGCAGGGCTCCATCACGCGTAACGGTTACTTGGGAAGACAAACGCCATCACTCCAAACGTCCCCCCCTTCCTTCTTCTTCCCCCAGCTTTATATACTGAGCATGACGTCACATGGTACGGAATATCCCTTTGGCCAGTTTGGGTCAGCTGTCCTGGCTGTGCCCCCTCCCAGCTTCTTGTGCACCTCCAGCCTTCTCAGTTGGTAGAGCATGGGAAGCTGAAAAGTCCTTGGCTAGTGTAAGCACTACTTAGCAACAACTAAAACATCGGTGTGTTATCAACATTGTTCTCACCCTAAATCCAAAACACAGCACTGTACCAGCTACTAGGAAGGAAATTAACTCTATCCCTGCCGAAACCAGGACAACCATAAATGGCAAGACCTGTGTGTAAAACACACTTGTGAAGTTACAGAAATAGGGATTTATGAACATGCTTTGTTTCTTATACCAGTATCAGAATCAAGGTACAACTGTGAAGACAGCTTTTCCACATGACTTGGAAACATATAGGGTTATGATCAGCAATGAAAAAAATAAAATACACTTCAATATGACAGAAAACCAAAAATGTTATCATAAGAAATTAAAACAATAACACAATTACATTTGAATCAATTCAGCATGTCACCTCAAAGACAAACTACAGCAAAAAACCAAGCTGTACTAATAAGTACTAACGAAGTACTAATACTGAATCTTGCTAAATTTTTAATGCCTTGTATCATCATCTTGTGAAGCAACTGTTATCTAACATTCTTACTTCTGCTAAAAAAAAATCACAGAAACAAAATTATTAATAGCTGATGTGATATTGTTCTGATGCGTTATACCATTTCCAAATAAAGGACATTTTATTTCCAAACAGAGGAAAATAAGAAGCAATTGAGAGAATTCTTGATTTTCTTAGTAACAGTCTATCCACAGCTTTCAAGACCAGTATTATAATGGTTCCATACCGTGAAGCTGTTGTTGACATTTTTTGTGCTCGATTCAGCTACGCTGGCATCTGACAGGTCAACTTCATCAAATATTAGAGACTGTGAATGGAAAAGAACATAAAAACATTAAATGTAGTCTGAGTCCACTTTCAGATATGCTTACAGTCTGTGTTTTCATTTCCTTGTGTCCATTCCAATTGGAAAATAAAAATAGAGAAAAAAAGTGGTGAAAAAATAAGAGAACACTGATGATGTGACAAAACTTCCTATTTGACCCCTAAACACAGTCCTATTTGCTATCTAAGTGGTACATGAGATCATAAAAAAGTGGCTCCAAAAAATATATATTGCTTTAAAATCTCTTTTAAAGATTTTTTTTTTAAAATAGATGCAGCTTTGGGGTGTCTACTGTGTAGCATAAATGTGGTGTCAGAAGAAAAAGATTCACACTTAGTGAAATACAAATTAATTAATCAGTTTTAGGATGGAACTCTAAATTCATGAAGGGGAATCTATGATACGGTATCCATACAAGAAAACGAAGCTCAAGGGCCTGAAGAGATCCCTTCCACTCCTTTGTTTGATGTTTGTTTGATGTTCCAGAAAGAGAAATGTATGTCTTCTTTAAACACCCCAGCCTCTGGCAAGGGATTCATTAGGTTCTGTGAAACTCATGATGGGTTTTGAAGCACAGAAGGGAAGACCAACAAAAATGCCTCCCCCTTTTTTTAGCCATACCATGTTCTTCCTCTTCCATGCCATGGGAAGGAGAATCGATGCTGGGGGAGTTTCAGCATGTCTGGATTCAATGTTACAGAGTATTTGTACAGTTGCCTACTCATTACACCTCCTTTTCTCATCTTTATGACACAGATGATGTTGCCATTCTCAGAGCTCTTATCTGCCATGTTTATTAAGTCTTTACATAAACTGTTCGTGGTAGTACCATGTGCAGAGAAGTGTGATGACAGAGGTACTTCAGTGCTGCGCTCACTGGAGAGAGGATGTTTTCCTTGATTCATCACAGCCACACAACTGTGCACCATGCAATTACAGTCATACAGTTCTAGAAAGAGAGGTCTCCATGCCTTAGTAACAGTTTTATTGAGAAGACCAGGCTATGGAAGATGACAGAAACCTGAAGCGCCTCACCTACAGCTCCCATGAGTCACTGCAACCCCACAGGGTAAAGAAAAGTAATGCCCACCGCTATGGAGCAGCACAATCTGAGCCAGCCCAACAAGCCAAAATGCTCTCAGTCCCGACCCTGAGGGGGAGGGAGGAAATGCCTTTCGGAAAGAAGACAAGTATTCCCCTCTGCCCACCCCCAATTTTCCCACCAAAAATTTCAATTGATGGGAAACAGCTTCTTCCCTTATATATCAGTTTTGGCAGAAAATCTTCCTATCTTGATTTCACATAACCATTTCCACCTCTTTAACGGCAATATGGGCATCAGAGTAGAAGAGTTTTAATGGAATTCAGTTTGAGGGATAACTTCTGAGCATTATCCAATTTTTATTTTTTTTTTTTAAATGTTAGATTTGACTGCCTAAGAGCCACCCACCAAAACCACCACACAACTCCTTAAGATGAATTTATTATTTGTCTGAATAGTCAAAAAGGTTAAAGTAACTGTCATAAACTTCATTAAAAAAAACCAAGAGAAATCACCAATCTTCCTTAGTTAAAGTTAATTTAACACACTACATCTTATATACAGCAGTTTTTTAATAAAACAATCACTAACAAATCATTAAATAATTATTATAGCACTTATAAATCTAAACAAGATTGGAGTTACAAGTATATGGCATTAGACACTAATAGCATAGAATTACCTTTGAATCCTTAGCATAGTAAAGGGTACGACCTCGAAGTTTGAAATAACGCTTTTTCCACCTCTGAAAAGAACTGGTTTGCTTCAGTAGTAATCCTTCTTTTATACTGGTCTGAAAAATATTAAAACACAGGAGACAAGGTAAATACGTATCTAAATAGCTACGCATATAGATGAAAGTTACGCTTTTTAACATTTACGTTACACCTTATATTAAATTCACACACTGTGAATTTAAATTTGTATCTATTCACATTAAATTGAGACTAATTCTCTGGACAACCAGACTTTGCATTGCTATCTTTTAAACAATGACGGCAAAATGCTAATTTTACATGTAAACCGAAAAGGCAGTTGAGAGGCATATAATTATTGTGAAGATGAACGCAAAATAATTCAACTGTCTGGATAGCTGCAAACCCACAAATATTAAAGTAAGCAGCAACTGATGGTGGCAAAATTCAGAAAAAAAATGCTAAAAACCATCTACACAAGGTCATTTCCAATTCCAAATTTGATTATGTGAGGAGAAAAACCATTTCCACATAGGCACTAATTCAACAAGGTACTTAAACGTGTGTCTGATTCAAGCACATGAACTATGCCTTTAAAATAGAGGGAATGATCCAGTATGATGCAAGTCATGCATGACTTCAAGTGCGTTGCTGAACTGAAGCCTTCAGCATGAAATCAGCTTACCATTAGGAATAATTATTACATGGAAAGTGTGAGAACAGTAACAGCTAGGGATATTTTTACCAGGCAAATATTTTTAGTCAAAACCCGATCCAAACCTTTCCACTGCAGACTGAACCCTGCCTACATAAAGCCCATTTTTTGAAATGAGTAAGACACAAATTAGTATATTTTAAACGTATATGCTGCTTTTGCTAGCGTGTGTGGGATTCAGATGAAATGACGTGACACAGCATACTAATTGTATGAGTCTCGAAACTGATTTTCTTTAGCTTTGAAGCACACAAAGGGTATGAGAAAAAGCAAGTGCATTTGGATATTGTATTCCAAAATGGTCTCTAATATTTCCAGAATATTTCCAATTTGTAGTGTGATAATGTGATGCGAATCTTATAATACAATTTCTAGACAATGTGATATAACCATCATTTGAAGTTATTCTAGACCTTTTCGAGACTTAACCAAGACCTGACCTAAAGTTCATAAACATCTTCTTCTGTTATCAGACATCAAATTGTCTTTAACTTTAATGCAAGTAATAAAAATACAGAAAAAGCAGAAAGCACTTTAGTGTTCCTACCACTCCCTTGAAATGAGAAATATCACTCTTACATACATACATCGCACCCTTTATTTAGATGCTCCTAACGTCATGAACTAAGAACACAGTCCAACAATCACAAAGCAATTGAATTAATGCTCTCAAAAAAGCAACCCTCTCAGATGAAACGTCACAGCTGAAAGTTTGGCTTTATCTCACTTTACTTCACGTGCCAACAACCTGGACCGACACATTCGGTCAGCCCTCCTGCTCTAGCTAAGGGGTAGCAATTCCCAGCTGAAAGTGTCTGCTCACCACACACCATTTTAAGATTGCCTGCAATTTTCTGACCAGACCCTAAGATAAGCTAGTTTTACACGTTATAAATAGATTTAATCAGTTAGCAAATACAAGCACTTATTCAAAGCTGTTTGTTGTAGCTGTGCAGCACTTCTCTTTCATATCGCTCTCTGAGATTTCGGACGCTCATCACATGGGATGGGAGTAGATGACTTTTGTGTTTATCAAGGGTCGGAAGATGTAAGACCAGAGAAATTCAGTTCCAAGGAAACAGTACTCCACACACACGGCAGGCATTGACTTACTGGAAAAATTTCCAAAATGGAAGGAAATCCACGTTCCTTAAAACGCACTATGTGTACTACGAGACACAGAACAACGTTATACTGAATATTTTCAGGAATTTTAAAATCTGTTCAAAGAACAGATATCTCCCTAAACCTTGAGCCATTACTCATTAAAGAATTAATTCACTCTTTCATGTCATTTTTATGCCTACATAAGCCATTTCCCCTTATTTCTACTCACACCTTAAAACACCAGTATCCCTAAAATCAAATCAAAAACTTCAAAATTAGACCTATTTTGCAAATCAGCCATTTAAAATTAACTCCCTAAAGTTGGCAGTAAATAACCATGCAGGCTCTACAGAATGTATTTTTGTATCATCAAAATTATTAAAAAAATACTAGACTGGTAAACATTTACCCAAGAACTGTAAGCACTTCATGAAGTATACATGTGAAGTTTACGTTTTACCACTAATAGATATACTGGGCTGAGATCTGAGCATCTTAAATAGACAATTCCACGGCTGCAGGCATCAAAATTGAGCATAAAGCTTTGGCCTGATATCCTTCATTAGCTTCAGTTAGCCTTTAAAATGTGCAAAAAACTTCCAGCTGCCAACTGAGTCATTAGGTAATCTGCTAATAATGCTTTCCTGAATCTACACACAAGTCACAGGACTTACAGTAATACAAGATTGGAAGGGACCTCTCAGGTTGTTGAATTTGGGTCCAGATTATTGCCTACAACCAGGTCACGTAAAGTTTTTCAAAAGCATTGATCAGGCTATAGCTACACCTTAAGAAAGCGATCAGTACCTTTCCCTCTCCCAACAGCAATTCAGACAGTGCTCCAAGATCTCGCTGTTCTCAGAAACCTTCTTCTAATTAATCTCAGCTGGACGTTAAATCTGAAGCATAAGCAATAATCACTGCCAGTTATATTAACTACTTTCCTACTGTAATTTAGGAGAAACAAGTGCACATCCCACAATCCCACGCTACCTCTCACTTTTACAGAATCACCTCTCATCTGCTTGCCAAAACGTCTGACTTCCCCATACAGCATCTTGTATCATCTAGTAATACAACATCCCTCCAAAAGTATGAGACTACAATAAGAACAGAACAGAACAGAACAGAATAGAATAGAAGAGAAGAGAAGAGAAGAGAAGAGAATCACTATTATAGAATCACTAACAATCCTGACTACTTTAGCCATTAACAATTAGGAAAATAATTCACAACATTACAATCACAACGCCACAGTGCTCCATTACAATCACAACACCACAGTGCTCCACAGTGGTATATTTTCCTGAAGAACTCTAATTATAAAAATCATAGCCACATTTCATAAAATTAAGAAGGTGTGTACATATGTGTTCAATTATCCAAGAATCTTGAATACAACCCTACATCGCCACAATCTAAATGACAAAAATAAATGGGATTTGTGGGTATTCTGATCATGAAAAAATGAGAAGCATCTCCTTTTATATCAGCAGAATTTTAAATATTCAGTATATAACACTTGAAAATTCAAAACTAACAGTTTTAATTTCAAAGACAACCAACCACATTGCCTTACTTCTCATTCACTCAGTTTGTAAAATCCCACATTTGCGAAAAAGTCAAATTTTTTACATCTGCTGCTGCTAGAAAGACCCAAAGAAAGGAGAAAATATTCTGAATTTAGAAAAGAAAACAGTAAACTAAGTATGGATACATTATTGGCAACTGCAAACTAAAACACTGAATGATTAAAGATAAAACTCTCCCCTTGTGCTGGTTTTGACTGGGGTAGAGTTAATTTTCTTCATAGTAGCTAGTATGGGGCTATGGTTTGGACTTGTGCTGAAAACAGTGTTGATAATACAGAGATGTTTTTGTTATTGCTGAGCAGCGCTTACACAGAGTCAAGGCCTTTTCTGCCTCTCACACCACCCCACCAGCGAGTAGGCTGGGGGTGCACAAGAAGTTGGGAGGGGACACAGCTGGGACAGCTGACCCCAACTGACCAAAGGGATATTCCACACCATATGACGTCATGCTCAGCATATAAACCTGGGGGAAGAAGGAGGAAGAGGGGGATGTTTGGAGTGATGGCATTTGTCTCCTCAAGTAACCATTACACGTGATGGAGCCCTGCTTTCCTGGAGATGGCTGAACACCTGCCTGCCGATGGGAAGGAGGGAATGAATTCCTTGTTTTGCTTTGCTTGCGTGCGTGGTTTTTGCTTTACCTATTAAACTGTCTTTTTCTCAACCCACGAGTTTTCTCACTTTCACCCTTCTGATTCTCTCCCCCTTCCCACCAGGGGGGAGTGAGCGAGGGGCTGTGTGGTGCTTAGTTGCCGGCTGGGGTTAAACCACGCCAGTCCTTTTTGGCGCCCAACATGGGGCTTGAAGGGTTCGAGGTAACGACAGGTTTGATTGGAATGTGCTAGACTGAATTTATAGCTGTTATAGCTGTTTAGCTATTAATTGGCAGGCTCCTATGCTTGCCATGGGGCTTGCTTGCCTCACTGTATATTAGAGTCTAGTGCTCGTTAGTGGCTGCTTTTTGCTTTTGCTGCTTGCTGTACTGCTGCACTGCTTATCATCTTACTCTGCTGTGCCTGGGAACATTTTGATAACAGCAATGGCCACGCGCCTGGGCTGGCAGATGGCCAGGGCATCGCTGCTTTTCTGTGCTGCTGTACTGGAAAGGCTGGAACTCCAGTGTGAACTCGAGTCAAAAGGACTGTGACCTGTGGACGAGTCCACGCGGGAGCAGGACACCCCGAAGCGTCTGTGGCCGTGGATAAGCCCACGTCAGAGCAGGTACATCCTGAAGCATCTGTGGCCGTGGTTACGTCTGTGCCGCAGCAGGTACTCTGAAGGGATTGTGGCCCAAGGATAAGTCCACACTGGAGAAAGTACACCTCGAAGCATCCATGGCTGTGAACAAGTCCATGCTGCAGCAGGTACACCTTGAAGCATCACTAGCTGTGCATGAGGTCATGCTGGAGCACCTCAAAGCGTGTGGCCATGGATAAGCCCATGACAGAGCAGGTACGCCCCTGGAGGGACTGCAGCCATGGGTAAGGCCATGCTGGGGCTGGTTTACTTCTGAAGGGACTGTGGCTGTGGGTAAGGCCATGCTGGAGCAGGTGTATCTCTGAAGGCATGTGCCCATGTTCCTACGCTGGAACAGGTGCACCTCAAAGCAACTGTGGCTGTGGATAAGTCTATGCCACAGCAGGTATACCCCTGGAGAGACTGTGGCTCATAGATGAGGCTCCACTTGGAGCAGGTACTGCCCTAAGGGACTGCAGTCTGTGGATAAGTCCAAGCTGGAGCAGGGGCAAGGGGAGGAGTTTCATTGCAATGTTAAACCCTATAACCTGGCCCAAAGGGACCATGGGTGGAGACTGTAATGCAAAGACCTTTAAATTATTGTAACCCGGGATTTGAGTTGCATGTTACAGGAATTACTATAGCAGGAACCACCTGAACCACTGGAGGACAAGCCTTACAAGAAGCAGTGCAAGTGCAGCAGTGATCTCACCTGAGCTGGCTTTGGTGCCCAGTAACTCTGCGCAACACACCACCTCTCCTGTCCTGAGTGACCACCGTAACAGATGGAGCCCAAAGTCATGGACTAAATGAAGTCAGTAGACATTTGGTGGACATTTGTGGACATTTCACAAGGGTGGTCCACAGACTAGGGGAATGGTATCTCTGTAATATATCAAAGGATGGGAAGGGGGGTGGTGGGTAATGAGATTGTATTGGATAGCGTGGGACCTGACCATGACATAAATGGCATGGAATAAGGGGTGGAGAATGTGCTGGGTTTGACTGGGATAGAGTTAATTTTCTTCATAGTAGCTGGTATGGGGCTATGTTTTGGATTTGTGCTGAAAACAGTGTTGATAACACAGGGATATTTTTGTTACTACTGAGCAGCGCTTACACAGAGTCAAGGACTTTTCTGTTTCTCAACACCACCCCACCAGTGAGTAGGCTGTAGGTGCACAAGAGGTTGGGAGGGGACACGGCTGGGACAGCTGACCCCAACTGACCAAAGGGATATTCCACACCATATGATGCCATGCTCAGCACATAAAGCTGGGGGAAGAAGGAGGAAGGGGGGGATGTTTGGAGTGATGGCGTTTGTCTTCCCAAGTAACCGTTACGCGTGATGGAGCCCTGCTTTCCTGGAGATGGCTGAACACCTGCTTGCCAATGGGAAGGAGGGAATGAATTCCTTGTTTTGCTTTGCTTGCGTGCCCGGCTTTTGCTTTCCCTATTAAACTGTCTTTTTCTCAACCCACGAGTTTTCTCACTTTCACCCTTCTGATTCTCTCCCCCTTCCCACCAGGGCGAGTGAGCGAGTGGCTGTGTGGTGCTTAGTTGCCAGCTGGGGTTAAACCATGACATGAAAGCATCTGAATCCCATGGAAACAAGCAGAGAAGGCATCAGAGACAGGCAGCATTTAAGTGATAATATTTGCAGATGTCAAGATAATAATTGGACGTGCTGCTCAAAATGTGTCAGGAGAGTGAAGAAAAGAAGATCAGGAAATTTCTGAAAGTGAGGAGAATGAAAATGAGAACAGCAAAGTCCATAAAACAGGGCAGTTCAAATGTAAACAGGAAATAAAGAGGGTGAAGAAGAATTTTAAGATCTCCTTGCAACAGATGCTCACACTAAGACTAAAATGTTCCTTAAATACTTTGAAAGATGAAAGGCTGCTAGGGGGTTGGCAGGATCATTTTTCAACGGAGGTATGAAAACGGTACTCAAGGATGAGAAGATCACAGCAAAGAAGTTCATCAAATTCTTGGCATGTGTCTTTACCAATGAAGATGATGAGATGGTATCTCACACAACATGTTCTTCGTAACATCAGAACAGCTACATCAACATGAAGCAAATATACAGGAAGTACTAGATCAGCCAAATCATTAAGTCATGTGGACCAGATGGCACTGACCTGAGAGCTTTGAAGGTCCTGAAAGGACCACTGATACTAACTTCCAATCCTGCTAAGACTGTAGAGTCCATACAAAAGAATAATATTGCTGAGCCCATACACATCCGATGGGAAAAAGTCAACAGAGCTTTTGTAAAGGAAAATACTGTCTTGCTACCTGCAGGGAGTTCAGGGGGTGGAGAGGAAGGCATGTGGATAAATGAAGATCCAGTGGACCTGGATTTTCAGAAAGCCTACGACGAGACTTCCCACCAAAGACTACTGAAGAAATTAAGTTAGAATGGAATTGGAAAAAGGGGTTTTTTGTGGACTGAAAGTTGCTCGAGGGATAGGAAAAGCAAGTAGGACTTAACAGTCACTCTCTCTTCTGGATTCCCAAGGAATCAGGTTTATTCAAATTCAGTGACGCAAAGAAGGATCACACAATGAAATCTTCAGATTTGCAGAAGATACTCTTTGTAGACTACTCTTTCCATGCCAATGGTGAGGAACTCAAAGGACGTTATAAAACTGAGCAAGAGGGCAAAGAGGCAGAAGATGAGCTTCAGCCCAGGTCAATGTAAGATGCTCTGCTTCGGGGAAAAAATCGAAACCTCACTAACATTCTCACATGAACTTTGAGTGGAGAAGAGATCTGGGAGTCACAGTTCACAGCTCTCTGTGCTCAACCACAGCCAGAAAAGCCAAAAAACTTCGGCTGCCACCAAGAAGAGTAACAAAACCAAGGCAGAGGATGTCATTTTGCTGTTATATAAAACACTGGTGTACCAGAGAGTTCTGGTCTCTCCAACTCAAGAAACAGGGTTAAGAGAAGGTACAGAGAAGGGCAACTCAAATGATTCAGAGGACAGAGCAGCTGCCTTACAAAGAGAGACTAAAAAAGCTGGAACTCTTCAGTTTGAAAAGCAGAAGACCAAGGGGATAATATGATCAAAGTTTATAAAAGCATTAAAGCAGAGTATGGTGAATGCAGAACTATTGCTTACCAAATCCCACAATATTATAACAAGGAGGAATATGATGAAACTATATTCAGATCAGCTTAACAAAGATAAAAAGCAGCACATCTTTACATAGCAGGTAGTGATTTTATGAAGCTTGCTCTCACAAGAGATTGTAGAGGCAGACAGCAACAGCAAGTACAAAAAAAGGATTAGACAAATTCAAGAACACCACCTCTATATGTGGTCCCTTTAATCCACCATGGGGCAGTACCAGGAGAATGGACTGGAGCCAAACTCACGTGCTGCTCCTGAACAGCCTTTCCTGTTCCACTGTTGAAGATGAATTATTGTCTGACCCAGCAAAAAATTTCGCAGGTTGGATTTTTCCTGCTATGTTGACGGTATCTCTTTTGCTTTAAGGTCTGATGTTTGTGTTTGTAAGTGGTCCTAGGCCCTCGTTTACCAAAATAATTAATATTTGGATTGTTGACAGACCAGGCCATTAAAAAAAAAAAAAAAAAGAGACGATAATATTTGATATTGTTTAATGCCCTCCTGTGATACTTCCTATTCGTATGACTTTGCAAAGTTGAGTACTGAAATAAAACCAACCCTCTTCTTTTTAGTATTATGGAGAGTTTGGTACATTTTCACCATCTGCACAGGTATGGCTTTAGGCAGACAGAGTCTTCACTACGTTACAAGGTAAAGTCTCACAGCTCATATTAGCTCAGAGCCCCTTAAAATATTCCGTGTGTTCACGGACACACTGTCATGTGTTCAGTAGATCGAAAGTGACTTTTATTATTAAAAAATGTGAGAAACAAACTCTTGATTTTGATTAAAATTATGACCCGGGAATTCCAAGCTTGTGATTTTCTTGACAATCTCTATCTTGACAGCAGCTTCCATTACTGTCACTTACGCTGACAGATTTTTCACTAGTTATGTCAAAATAAAAAGAGACTTTTATCTACCAAGAATAAAAACTTCATCAGCTGCTCAGTGCAAGGTTACATTTTTATTGAAAATTCCTGATCATAGTGAAGGGAGCCTGACATCTGAAAATTAAAACCAAACCAAGAACTATGTTACACCTATGAATTTATACAGCTAAAAATGGTCAAAATAAACTTGAAAATCAATATGATCATGATGACTATATAACATTGCTTTAACTTCAAGAAAATCTTAATAAAAAGAAGTACCATCAAGAACTGATCACTCAGTGAACATGTGGAGCCATATCGTGGGGTACCTAAAGCACCATGCTTGCCTCAACTGAGATGCCCCAGACTGCTGCTGCTAACGCATTCTCCAGGTTACATTAGTGACAGAGAAATCACAAAAAGTGGCAAGTTGCATACGCTCAGTCTGCCATTGTTGATGACAGTTGTCCCTGTCCCATTAAAGAAAAAAACAGTCTAGCCAGCTTTGAGAAAACAGCTTTCCAAAATCTCGGAATGAAAGCCAGCCACACTCCCCTCCCTCCCTACCACAACACTAACCTGTGATTAAGCATTATCATTTTTGTGTAATAATAAAACAGTATGTTCTTCCAAAGTTATTCTTATAATCCATATTTTTGGGGTCCTTTATGTGGATAGACTCTAGCCTAAGTGAAACTGTAATTCAAATAAATGCAATTATACAGCTGCATACAGTGCACTTTTTCCTCAACCTTGTTCTCCCTTCATGTTCCCTTCCAGCCTATGCTGAGGAAACAGATCTTGCATTATTGTTGTTAAAAAAAAAAAAAAAAAAAAAAAGCGCAGCTTTCAGCTTCCTCTATTTGGAATATATGGTAGTGTAGTAAAACATGAAGTAAATATGAAATTGCAGAGAAATCGCCATAATAAAAATATCTTGGTAGAAAGATGAAGTTCAATTAGCAGATTGATTTAAAAATAGAGGTTATAGCATGTATCAAAAATGAATAGGATATTGCCATATTAGGATGAAACATTACACCGGGAATTAAAAATAAAAAAAACCAAAACCAACCTATTTTAGATATAAACTTGATACTGGATTGAGAATCGGAGAAGAAACTTTATCTGCAGTTCAAGTATTTAAACTGCTAACTTCCACCCATGTACAACACGTTGATCTCACTCTGTGTTCTCATTAATCAGGGCACGAAACAGCTGTAATACACTGAAAAAGGATAAAACACTTCATAGGGCTGTGACTTAGTGTGAAAGATTTAAGGGTCTTGGTGTTATTACACAACTCAGCTAACTTAGTCTTAGAGTAGTATTTTACAGCTACTGTTTGGAGCTTCAACAGCTGTTCCTTTTAAAGTACACATGCTCTGAGGAGAGAGATTTAAAACAACTAAGTCTAACTGGTTTTGAGACAGAAGAATATAAATGGTACGTATCTCAGAAAGAAAAAAAAATAAAACCCATAATAAACAGTCAAAGCACTCAGCTGGCAAGATTTTTCTTTACCAGGGTTATTTAGGTCTTGGTCTCAACTAAATAGGAGGAGCACTGAATACACTTCCCGCTCTGTAAACTATATGCAGTACAGGTCCAAAACAAACCATTTTGCCACCTCACACAGCAAAATGCGGAAAAAAAAAAAAATCCCATTACATTTCCACAGAAAAGAGCAAACTCTTCCTCTAGTTCTATCCAGTGGTAATACGCAAATAACAGTTGATCAGTTACTTCAAGAAATTACAAAAGCATCATATAACAAAAATATATTAAACACCGCTACAAACTTCTAAGCAATCTTTTCTTGAAAACAAATTCTAAGTTAAGCTTGTCGTAACAACCACTCTGTGTTTTACTTCTTGCAGTTTTAATTTTCCCCCCTCCAAGAATGTTTTAACAAATTCCAGTGATGCTGTCAGACTTCCTAGGAGCTACACTGGGCAGAAAGGAGCCTACGCAGAGCCACTTAGAGCTTGTGACTCTCCAGGGAAAGCTGGGAACAACTCATTTCCTTCTTGCAGGCTTTTTCCACACCTCTATCTGTCTTTCACCGATGAAATTACGAAAGAGAAAAAGCTTTTAGCAACAGAAGTCACACAAGGCCAGGAGGAGTTGTAGAATAGAATAGTTCGGTTGGAAGGGACCTACAACCATCATTAGTCCAAAACATACACATTGTAAACATACAATTTCAGGAAATCTCAGTATCATACAAATGTGTTTAAAAAGAGTAAGTTCTTAGAATCTTTATATTTATTCACTTCTTCGAAGAGATGAAAAATGTAAAAATACCATCCCATCCATTCACTCCTTAACCTTTTCTGAATTACCAGTCAGTTAGAAAGTGATCGGTCATTGCAGTTGGTATCTCACTCAATACTCAAGTCTATAGAGACAAATAGACACCAATTTCACAGATGCTGTAGCCCTGTGATCTGCAGATTCCTGATATGTTTAGAATTACAAACAGAGAAGCTGATTAACAGAATACCCAAGCATTCCTGAATTTTTATAGTGTTTCTGATTGCTGCAGATACAGAGATTACATGCTTTAACCTAATTAAGTGGCTGCACTCCATTGCAAGTTTATATTGGCCCCAATTTTGTTTTACTGGATGGCACATAAAATCCTGGATACACATTAATCATGTTTTTAATTACGTTTTCTAGTATTTTTCCACTAACAGTCTTACCTTAATGCTCTACTTCTAGAATAGTTAAATCAATAAAACCTTTAATTCCATAATAACTCAAAAGCAAGGATCTCGCTTACCTATACAACTTTTCAGGCGTGGGGAGACAAATAAGAATATATTTCCTACTATTGAGAAATTCATCTTGAAGTGAGAAGGCTGGGAATCTAATTTGAGTGACTATGGTAAAATTATACTAGTGAAATATGCAACAAAGAAAAAAAAGCAATGTACAGCAACAGGCACTTAGAAGAGCTCATGTATTACAGATAGTGAAAAATCCTTTTGATTATGATCAAAATTATTTAGAGAAAGCAGAAATACAGGCTAGATATGCCACAGATTGGAAATCCATTCCCAGTTTGACCACAGATTTTATGTGTGACCTGGGACACATCAGTTACTGTGTGTTCTTTGGTCTCCACACTGCAAAAAAATACCTTCTTTATGCTCCTCCACAAGAGTCTGGTTGGAATTTCTTACCATTTTATTGAGCATCTCACTAGAAGTGGCATTTCATTTTAATAAAATTTGTTCATTAATGACTTTTTGAATGATGGGGACTTCAGAAGTAATAAAAATGGAACTAAAAAAATTCACAATCCCTATCCTTTATGATCAGAATGATAGAAAAAAAATGTTAAAAAGCACAGAACTGTAAACAAAGCTGCAGGATAAAAAGCTGCATTTTGAGACAAGGAATAACACAGAACTTTTTTAATACTTGTACTCGTAACTAATACTGTTACAGTAGGTTAAAGTTACATATATTCACAGTGCAGGAGCATAGTTGTTGCAGAATCACAGAACAGCTGAGGTTGGAAGGGACCTTTGGAGATCCATCTAGTCCAGCCCCCCTCACAAAGCAGAGTCACCTAGAGCAGTTCGCCCAAGACTATGTCCAGTTGAGTTTTGAGTATCTCCAAGGATGGAGACTCCACAACATCCCTGGGCAACCTGTTCTCCAGTGTTCAATCACCCTCAAAAGAGAAAAAAAAGAAAAAAAAGGCAAAAAAAAAGCTTTTTCTTGTGTTTAAATGGTATTTTCTGTATTTCAATGTGTGCCCATTGCCTCTTGTCCTGTCACTGGGCACCAGTGAGTCTGGCTCTGTTTTCTTTACACTCCTCAGATACTTACACATATTCATAAGATCCCCCTGAGCCTTCTCTGCTCCAAACTAAACAGTCCCAGCTCTCTCAGCTTCTTCTCATATCAAAGATGCTCCAGTCTTTTAATCATCTTTGTGGTCCTTCACTGGACTCTCTCCAGTATGTCCATGTCTCTCTTCTACTGAGCAGCCCTGAACTGCACACAGCACTCCAGGTATGGCCTCACCAGTGTGGAGTAGAGGGTCACCTCCCTTGGCCTGACGGCAATACTTCTCCTAATGCAGCCCAGCATACTGTTGGCCTTCATTGCTCCATGGTCCTTCTCAGCCAAGCTGCTTTCCAACCAGTCAGCCCCCAGCCTGTACCAGTGCATGGCATTCTTCCTCCCCAAGTGCAGGACACAGCAATTGCCTTTGCTGAACTTCATGAGGTTTCTGTTGGCCCATTTCTCCAGCCTGTCCCTCTGAATGGCAGCACAGCCATCTGGTATGTCAGCCACTCCTCCTCATTTTGTATTGTCTGTACACTTTCTCCGGGTATACTCTGTATTATTGTCCTGGCCATTAATGAAGATGTTACATAGCATTGTCCCCAGTAACAACCCCTGGGGCACACCAGTAGTGGTTGACCTCTAAGTGGTCTTTGTGACACTGATCACAACACTTTGAGCCTGGCAGCTCAGCCAGTTTTCAGTCCATTTATCCAGCTTGTACTTCATCAGCTTGTCTATGAGAGTGTTATGGAAGACAGTGTTAAAAGTCTTGCTAAACTCAAGATAACAACATCCACTGCTCTCTCCTCATCCACTGAGCTAGTCACTTGGCTGCAGAATGCTATCAGGTCAATGGCTTCCTCTTCATAAAACCATGCTGACTCCTCCCAATCAACGTCTTGTCTTTCATGTGTTTGGAAATGGTTTCCAGGATTATTTGCTCCATCACCTTCCAAGGGATTGAGGTGAGGCTGACTGGTCTGTACTTCCCCAGATCCTCCTTCTTGCTCTTCTTGAATATGAGTGACATTTGCCTTCTCCCAGTCCTCAGGAACCTCCCACAGTTGCTATGACCTTTGAAAAGTAATGGAGAACAGCCTTGCAATGCCATCAAGCAGTTCCCTCAGCACTTGGAGATGTAGCCCATCAGGTCCAGTGGACTTGTGTACATGCAGTTTAAGTGTTCCCAAACTTGATCCTCCTCCACCTACAGTAAGTCTTCTTTGCTCCCGACTTTCCCATTGGTCTCAGGGACCTGGGATTGCAGAAGGCTGGTCCTACCAGTAAAGACCAAGGTGAAGAAGGCATTGAGTATCTTGGCCTTCTCCATGTCCTTTAGCACCAGGTCCCCTGCCTCATTCAGCAGCAGGCACAAGTTTGCCCTAGTCTTCCTTTTTCTGCTGTTGTACCCGTAAGAAGACCTTCCTGTTGGCTTTCACATCCCTTGTTAGATTCAACTCCAGGTGGGCTTTGGCTTTCCTAACCCCATCCCTGCATGATTGTTTCTCTAAATTCCTTCTGGGTCACCTGCCGCTGCTTCCACCTTTTGTACGCTTCCTTTTTATGTTTGAGTTTTTTCAGAAGCACCTTGTTCACCCATGCATCAGACTGCTCTTAAGATTGTAGGACTATCACAAACAGCCAGATTCTGTCTCTCTGTCTTTCACTCTACCTTTTGTTAGTTCTAAAAGTGAAATTCCTTGTAGCAAAACCATACCTTTTTTCTAAGTTTGCTTCTCCTATAATTCCTTACAAATATTATTGAGGTACCCCTTGCACAATTTCTCCAAATCAGGATTTTCTTATATGAAAATCTAGCAGTTCTAGATAATGTCTGGAGCCCAAATTGGCACCAAAAATCCCAGTTCCCATTACTGTATTTTAATGAATTTGGAGTTACTAAATTTAGTACGTAAATATTTTATAGCTTGGTGTATTTTGGAGAAAAATAAAAAAAACCAGTTTGTGATATAGTACTGAATAAGTGCCAAACAGATCTGAAGTTTACTTTCCAGGCCACTAACAGTCCTCTGTAACCTCTGGTAGGTGGCTTATTCATTGCACCTCAATTCTGAACAGGCAGAAAAGGAATAATACTTCCTCACCTCAAAGAGACATTATGCTGATGCATTCACTTGTTTGTGCAGCTACATATAAACATTACCTGTGTACCTACTGAACCACTATAAATTTAGGAAACAGATTATCACCACCAGAGTGCTGACGAATTCCCCAAAACAGCAAGGCACTTTTAGTAAAGGACAGGTGCTCAGCTGTTTCTAGCAATTTTCATGGTAAAATCCTATTTTCCTTCCCAGTCTTTAGTAGCAGCCCTGGTGGAAGCAGAATACTCATATTACAATGAGAGGACGAAATTCTCCCTTTTGAGACGACCAGACTGGAGAGCAGAAGAGTAACATACATCGGACCCTCCCTTCCCCTCTGTTTACTGATGGGAAATAAGAGCCTGTAATTACTTTTGAATTCACATTCCCTTTGTGACCAGGCTCATTCATGCACATGCTATTTTCTCTCATTCAGAAAACACAGTAAAGCTTCTTCTCCCAAAACACACATCTCTGACCAGAACAGGGCAGAAGAGTAATTCTCAGAGTTTTATACAGCATGGCTCATGCTTGTCTATCCATCAAGGAACCTGCCTCTTCTCCATCTCTATATAGGGTCCGGCTCTTATTCTGTGTCCAAACCCTTGAGTTGTGGAATACAACGCAATGCCTCACTTCAGTCCATGGGAAAATCAGGGAGTGGATCCTCTTGAAACATAGTCCTGGGCACATGAAGGAGAAGGAGGTAACTGTACACAGTTAGCATGGACTTACCAAAGGTAAATCATGCCCGAACGTCGGGGAATCTTTTCTAAGACCCCTGCATCAGACAATAGCACAGCACCATTCCACTTGTTGTTCAACAGCTCTTATTGCTAAAATATAACAAATGTAGTCGTCACTCACTCTTCTTTTGGTGAGTTGAGCAGTTAAGTATGGACTTTGCCTTTTCAGTTTTAAACAGCTTGATGGTAATATTTTCCATTTAAACAGTTTAAATTGCTATTAACAAAACAGCCCTAGTATAAAACCAAGTAAAACTAGAAACACGGAAATAAATATGCTAGAATAAAACTTGACTATAGTTGTCGTTGGATTTTTTTAATTGAGGAAAGTATTCTCCATATAAATAAATTCTCAGTTTTATAAAATATGTCACTTTACATATCCATGGTGTAAGACGACTTGGCACCTTGAAGGTAAGAGCATTTATGTGTGTTACAGTGTGCTTGCTTTCAGATTGTGATGCAAAAGCTACTTTCCAGAGGAGCTAAAAAAGGCAAATTCTATTTCAGCTTCAATAAAACCTCAAAAATATTCTGAAATGTTTGTTTAACAGTGTATCCTCCATACCCACTAACAAAATCAGAGACTCATAAAGGACCTAGAAGAGGCATTAGAAGATCTTTTAGCCCACACTCTCCTCCAAGGTAATACTAACGGTATACAGATTTGCAGAAACAGGTTATCTATCATCTTATTAGGTGTTCCATTTTTTCACTTGAATTTTTTTTCTGGCCCATTTGTTGGCAAAAAGGCCACTATCATCCAACATCTGCATCAGAAGACAGAAACACATGAACAGTAGAAGCGCTGCATCTCATAAGCCTGCATTCATTGCTTCTGCAGAGTTAATCTTCACATGTCCAGCTCCCAATCACAGAATCCCTAGACAGAATGATAGGGGGTCTAAAATCTGGCTTTTCACATGACCTGACTGTCGTTACAAAAATACACCATCCTTCTTCCCTTTCTATTTAAATGAGGTCTGCATCTGCCTTTGTCAGCCATCCTTAGACTATTCCCATACAACATTTGCCTAAGATGTTCTTAAAGCCCCCAGTTACAGAGATCCTCTACCATTAAAATGTTTTCCCTTGTGTAAACTTCCCTTGTTGCACTTTAAACCCATGAAGTGCTGTTGTAGGACAATAATACAGATGTAAAACGTCAATAAATGAACTCAAAACTCAAAGGCCATTCCTAATTTACAGTACTTTGTAAGGAGAAAAACAGGGAGAACAGCAATCACTTGATAGGACAATTGTTATTGCTCTTCGCTTGGCATGCCCCAATTTTCTTTTGTTCAAATCACGCTAACTTTTCATCAGGAGAAATTATTATGAACATGCAGTTATTAAACGAGTCATAAGGTTGTTCTGCTTTTTGACCAAACCAATAAATTTACATCTAGAAGTATTTTTAAACAGAACAAAGACGGAGAATTGCAAATGTTTTTCCACAGAGGATATAGGTTATGAAAGTCTTATATCCTGCTATGTACTAAGATTAGGCTTAGCATACAGCCCTTGAAGTAGATATGATTATGCTGTGTGAAATCTCTCAATGAAGTACCATCTTCAAGAGCATTTATGAGTGAGAAGCTCTACTCTCCTCTGGGATGTGGATCGAGTGTCCTATTTATTTCGCTGGCCTTTCACATAAAAGTGGAAAGCATGGAAAATATTTTTTAAAAATAGATGTGGTTAATCAGATTTCCTCTTATGTTTCCTGATCATGTTTCTTTGGTATCTACTCTCTTCTGTTTAAAATACTTTTATTCTCATAATTGCTTACTTGTGTTTAATACAGGTACTCTAAACTTTTGAGATTCATCCAATTTCTAAGCATTAAGTACTTAAGGAACGTCTGCAGTTGCTATCTTTTCCCTGTGATAAGAGCTGGAGGACTTTGCCAGATAAACCCTAGAAAATCTTACCCATGCTTTCTCCTATGCTGTGACGGAAACAGAAGGGAAGGTGCAGCCACTGTGCAACGTTTCAGGTTAAGCAGCCAACAATAGTTAGTCTGAGTTGAGACACCACCATTAGGAGCTTATATGACTGAGGCACAAGCACGCATGTTTCAGGACCAGTAATTTGGAGCAGAAAGGCAGGGCAGGTGCTCCTTAGCACTAAACCCACCAAAACTTCCAAGCCAGAGCATCCCATTTTCTTTGCACACTTGCGCTGGAGGCTGGGTTACGTTAGAACTTTCTCCATGCACAGAGGAAGTCATAGAAAACAAGCTAAAATCATTAAAAATACATTAATCAGATCTAAGCTGCATGATGAAAATTTTAAATCTACAGAATGATCTTCAATCTTCTTTCAAACTAGCTAGGCTTCAAAGAAAAGGCTAGGTAATTATAGTCTTATTCTATCTTAATTCCAAGAAAAATAATTCTAGCTATTTGTTATAATGCTTTTCTTGTTAAAAAATGAAAACCCCTTTAGATGGAATATTTTAAGAAGAAATGATTAGTCCAAAATCTCATTTGCACAAAGATACTGTGAGTTTATTAATTGGTTCCAGACAGTAGTTAGAGGTGCTGATCACAAGGACCTGGATGAGAGAAAGGTGACAACAAAGTCAAAGCACCCACATCAAGAGTAATTTCTGAGTCCCCCGAATTTATCACTCTCACTTCTTCCTACCAGATTCCTGATATGGTCTTATACTAGCAAGAAGTCTGGGAATAAATGTGATTAATACTCCTTTTTTCTTCTTTTTTTTTTTTTTTTTTTTTTACACCAAAGAGGTGCTTCTCAAACAGTTAAACCATTTGTACACGTCATATCTTGCTATGCTAGCCCCCCTGATTCGTCTGGGGAAACAGAAGAAAAACTACACTTGCCTATTTATATGTATGATACGCTGGCTTTATTTATCTGGGCTGAAACTACCATCACTAGCAATTCTAGAGACACAGCAGTTAACACCACAAAAAAATGGATGTTTCCTACAATCTAAGACAAGTTTCAAATCAGCAGTGCTGATTTTAAAGGCGTTCCATTGATTTATCCCATCAGCTGCAGAGACTGCAAGTGTTTTCCTTTAACACCACAGCTACTAGCCAATTTTCAGGTTGCCAATTGAAAGGTGATCAATCAGTGAAACTGGTTAACAGCAGCCAGGGATTTCAAGAGGGCATTTGATCAAGCTTCATTGAGCAGCAGCCTCTAAGGGTGCTCATGTGCTCTACAGTTACTCAAACTGATAGAGGATTATTCATCTAATGACATAGCTGCTGCTTTCAAACTATCGTTCAAGACGTTGAATAGGTTTTCCATACAAATATGAGCATACAGCAAAAACGTAAGGTATTTTATTTAGAAAAGGGAAAATACTTCTCACCAGACTTTTCTCTCTAAACTACAAATCAGAATTGCTAAACTCTCAGAGACTTTCACTTGCACTTCAAACTGTAGCTCCATACCCTCAGAGAGGGCAGAATATATCAAGGTCTAGGCGTACATTCCCTTCCATTAAAACTGGCGTGGTAAATGGCCTGTCAACATAATACCATGGGCACCATTGCCAACAACACCCTTAAACCTCTTTATTCTCCGCTGGAAGTCATGGTTTAATTTATATACCTGTTAGTTAATGAAGGTTTTAAACTCACAAGAGAAGCCCATGGGGGAAAACGCATGGACAGGCGCTGACAAGCTAATAGATGATGAGAACAGCAGGAGGCCTTGAGGTAGGCTGGTTATTGAAGGCTAATGGGCTCCTCCATCTTCCTAGGGCCCACCCCACCTATCTGGAATGCAGCACCGAGCCACAGAAGCCCATTTAATTAATGGGTCCTGCTAGGCACCAGGCCTTTTGCTTTTTATCTGCATTAGAAACTGGTTGGGTATAATTCTGAATGAGAAGGCTGAAGGTTTCTTCATGTGTTTTCTAATATACCTTAAGGTTGACAGAATGAAAACACTAATTTTCTATATGTAAAAAAAAATGACTGTCCAAGTTTGAGACAAAGATCAGGGATGTTGTAATTTTTAGATTTCCAATACAGAACGTCTTTTTAATTATTATTTATAACCCTCTATTTTAAGACTCAACTTCAATGGGGTGGGAGGTTTATGAAAAACATAACTAAAAATAAAAATTCTGACACATGAAGCACAGTGACTGGAGGGGGGGAAGTGTTTTCTTTGCAGGTTGGGGTTTGTTTTTTTTTAAGAAGTTTTACAGTAGTTTTACTTTATGCTGCCTTAATCACCAAAGATGAATGCAAAGCCTGCTGTGCTGTGGAGCATCCTTTTGGTGCCATTTATTTTTGGACCAAAAATGGGCTGAATCTGGTCCAGGGCACAAAACAAGGAGTTACCACCCCAAAGAGCCTGCAGCTTTAAACAATCAAGATACAAAAAGGATGCAGTAAGAAACCCTGAGGAAGGAATACGTCAATTTTTAACTAAGGAGCAACAAAATTTATATTACTGTTTGAATACCAAAAGGAGATGAAGGCGTTTAAGTGGAGAGAGAAAAGTGGCATGATATGCATGAAATGAGAAAGAGGATCCTTAAAGCAGCACTGGCACAAAAAAAAAGACAAGGAAAAAAAAGACAGGATTATTACGTCTAGCATCATTGCCAATGATGGGAAAAGCCACACACAAATCAGCAAGGGTCTCTTGCAGTGTGAGCCTACATCCTCTGATTTACAGTAACCATTCACATATGCTATGAATAATCAATAATTATTCATATGAATGATGATATTCATTATGAATAATCAAGAACTGAGAAAAACTACACTTTGGAGCCTCTGCTTAAATTTGTTAACAACATTTGTTATCATTTGATACATGGTGTCACTGAAATCACAGAATTGAGTTTAGCTGTTTAATTCACCTACCTAGAAACCTTCTCAATTGGATCAATATTGAAACAGAGAGAGAATGTGTACTAACATTGCTATCAAGAGGGGGGACATCTTTCTGGATAAGCAAGCCCCAGCAGTATTAAACAGGAGAGTGATATAAAGTACATCTCCTCACCTACTGGTAAGCAAAGTAGAATATTCTTGTTCTAAGGATATCTGGAAACTGGTTCTAACCAGTTATCTGAGGAAGATCCACAAAAAAGTATAAATACAACCAATTTTAAAATTACACTAACATATCTCTAGTATGAAAGAGAAATAATCTATGAGCAGAGTCCAACTAGAGTATAAATGGATATGTTAACAGTAGAAACTGGGGAAAAAATGAAAAAGTGGAAACCACTGTTTACTTCAGAAAAGATGTTGGATAATATTAATACAGAAAATTTTTATTTTCTGTCTCTTAAGAATGATTCATGTATTGTTATCTACAAATTAGGATTTGAACAATAAATGATAACCGCTGACCGCCTTTTTGTATTTAGTGAAGATCGAGACAGGTTCTTGAAACTGATGGAAGAAAAAGCCCTCTCCACCCTGAACTGCCCTAGCGTACTACATGATGCTAAATTTTACATAGAAGATGCAACAGAGTTACTCCAGGTCTTGATGGTTGGCAAAGACTGTAATTAATCCTAGAAATTACTTGCTATAATTGCGCCAGTAGTGAGGATGAAGATAATATGGAAGTTGTCTATATAAAGGAACCACATATTAACTTTCCATGGGACCCACATATAGGTGAGAATACGCAATCGCAATAACCAAATGAGTTAGCTTACAATGCAAGACACAAAGACAGCTCCACTATCAATTTGGTACTAATTGTAAGGAATTCTGATAGAATTTAGAATTTAGATATGACAGTGATAACTTTGACTTTAAAGGTACATCATTAGCATGCACGAAAATAAATTGATCCTTTATAAGTTCTAAAAGATATCGTTATGACGCAATAAATCATTATGAAGCAAGTTTTCTGCAATGTTTCAAAAAATACATTGTAATTATTTCTAAAATTTATTACATATTGCGATGACACAAAATTATTAGGAAACAATAAATTTTTTTTTTTTTAATTTAACGTGAGCATTTCACACTCCGCATAATTAGTACCTGCCTATACTTCCTGAAAAGAGATAATAAACTGGTTTATAACTAGTAATTCTGCTTTCTACAACAAATAGGCAAGTCAGACTTGGCTACAATAAATAGCCAAACAAAGAGTATTTCCACACCTTCCCAGAAGTTAGCCGTTGCTTTGAACCAAGCATTTATTTCATTAATGTCTCTTGCATTTCCTTCTGAGCACTCTTGTTCTTTACACTACTCTTTTACATAGCAGGATGTCACGGACACTTCCAATGCACAGACTGTTTCTGGACATAAAAACTACGTTGGAAATAAATACTGCGCCTAATATTTTAATACAAAATAGCTGATGCCAATGAAATCTCATGTTAATCTTCTTCATATACCTTCCATTTTATGTTTTACAGGTTATTAAAATGATTGTAGATTCTATACCTGAAATTTCCAGGTGTTGTTTCTCTAATCAAGCCATAAAAACTGTTGGAGAAGCTAGTTCTTATAGCAACTTCCTAAGTAACTCTGACTTTGTCACAATATTATGTGAAAAGGAGAACACGTACTGATTTTTATAATCTCCCAATACTCTACATCTAATGTGTTGAACAAATATTAAGATAAAATGCAAACACAGTGTCCTTCTAAAAATGGTAATTTCCTTTTAAATGAAAATAAACCACAAAAGCTTTTATTCCTTTTTATAAAAACTGGATTATAGCTAATGACCACGCGGGGGTAGTAGTGTGATGGTAATGCTCAGGTACAGTGTCTTGCGCCCAGCAGCACACAGCAACGCAAGCATAGTGGCTGTGTGAAATAACTGCATTTCTGCAGCCGGTTTTTGATTCTTTATAGCATACATACTTTAACCATAGGACATACATACATGTGGCCAATTGCAGTATCAAAGTCTGAAATTTGGGAGACTCAGGAAAGAAGTGTTCTAAGTTATCCTTTCATTCTAGAAAGGATTTGTTGTAGAAAAACAGAACAGTCACAAATTAACATTTAGTGAGAAAATATATAAAAGAGTTTTGGCAGTCATTTACTGAAAGCTGACATTTTCAATCCCTAAGTTACAAAAGAGTAAACATTTTTGCTAAGGCAAGTTGGTAAGTTATCAGTGATTAGCCACTTCTGGCCTTAAACATAGATTTGAATTTTCTATACATAAAAGAGGATGCTCAGGCTTTACTCTTATAAAAAGAAAGGTTAATTCCTATTCTCTTTTTACTGTAAAATAGGGTCAATCTTTTTTTCTCTTACTTACATCAGCCAGTATCATAAATAACTCACAAGAGTTGGTCTTGTGAAAGTCACTTCTCTTTTTTAAGTTTATAAATATTTATTAGATTTGTACTGCATGCAAACATAATAGAGGAGAAAAAAGGCGAAAATGGTTACTTGCTATATAAATAGCTGTAAGTACACACAAGATCATACAGTGCAGCTAAGCCTTATAACAAACTGGTTGTGCCATATGATTTGTCCTTATTCAGCTATGTTGATTCACAGACTTATTATTTTACTCACATATATCCTATTTTTGGTATATAATAACATATATTACAAATGCGTATTATTTTTACACATATAGGGGTCCCAAATGCATTTGATAGCATTGTTATACACGGTCAGAGATTGCCAAGAGAATACAGGCAGGCAAAGAAAGAAGTCTTGAAGTTGGCAAGCCAAGCTGAGCTACAGGCCACCGATTTGTTCCTCTCCAACCTTTTTTCCCCCAATGCTTTTGCAAGCAATATGTTGCAAAATCAATAAACTCCAGCCTTCCTGCAATCTGTGTACCGACAGCATTTGTACTAATATCGAAAGAAGTATTGTTAAGGGCTTGCCCAGACTTGAAAGTTGATGCAGATTATGGGAGTCTGACACCAAAGCGTAATAGCCAGTCCATAACCCAATGTGCAGTCACTCTTACCCTCCAGCAAAAGCATCACATTCCTGTTTTGCTTAATCCCCAGCTAAAGAACTTCTTTGCTGTCAGGATGATTCATTAAATCAACAGCTACGTCTGAAATAATTCTTCAACAGAGCAAATTCAGCTCTGACAACCCAAGAAAAACACAGGAAGACAAAAAGAGGTCAGAATGGGGCAAGGCATTTCATGGTAAAAACAGATAAAGTCAGGGTGGACAAGTGAGGGCAGCATCACCTTCAGCAGTTACCACTAAACACGACAAAATTCAAGAGCACGAAACTTATTTGCCACACCAACTCTCTCTAAAGAAGAGGAGGTTGCTTTTAAACAGGAGTTTCAACTGCCTGGCTAAATACGATGTCATCTCGCTTTATCTGAATAATTTTACCATTTTATAATAATATATTAATTAATATTAATTAATATAGTATCACCACTGTAATACCTAAGGGCTTCATTTGTTAGTTAATACCCTTTTTCCTAAGCCAGACAAGGCTGAGCAATTTGTGCTGGCACAACTATGTTGGTAACTAAAATGCCTGTGTTAAATAGGCTTAAAATGACCATAATCAAAGGGGATTAGAAAAGCTATTCTTGTTTTTACCTTGTGTGTTTGCTAAATCTTTTACAAAACAGTTGCTTTAATTGTAAAATACGGTAAAGAGTCAGTTCTTCCCCTTTGTAAAGCTCTCCACAGTGTAGCAGAGAAAGACATTGCAAAACAGTAATAAAACAGGAAAATGCAATTTAAAAAAACCACACAGTGTTTTAAGAACATGACAAGTATTGAAAATTTCTTTGAATTATTTAAAGTACTTCTGCCCTTTCATCTGCAACAGTCAAAGCTTGCAGGCATTAAAAGAAGGTAAGAGGAATAGTGTATTTTTAGGCTGAGCTGCTGATATGCAGAAAACTTAACTGACTTGCGTAAGGTCACGGTGAGTCAGCACCAACAGAACAGTGAATCGAAATCCTAATCCCGTTCTCAAACTACTGGATTGACTCATTTCCCACATCCAGTTACTCTGCTTGTATTTTATGCAATACCCCGCTCAAACCATGAAGTTGCTTCTGTAAATGGAATTTTTCGTGTTACAGCCCACTCTTGAAAATCAATCAATGAAACATTTAATTACTTTTTAATGAACTTCTGTGATCTTGTTTCCCATGTCATATTGTATATCCTTGCTTAATGCTAGATAAATGAGTCAAGTTGGGCATTCCAGATGACTGATATAAAACAGTTTTAATGGATCTTCTTAGGAATGTTTCTACAAAAAACCCTGATCACAAAATAAGTACGTTAAAACCTAGATATCATCATATCTGTAAATCAATGCACAATATTCTTCAGGAATCAGCTGCTCTGGCTTAGAGAAAAAAACAACATACCTTAAGATTTTTTTCATACGGAACGACCTGACCATTTCAAAACGCCAAAAGGTACTAATAAACGATGCCAAAGTTCCTAAGAAAGTTCGCTCTCCCAATCTCATGAAAGGTCCCCTGCAGAAAAAAACACTTAAGAAGAAGTCTGAAAGAAAACCAGTTTAGCCTGGATCTGATCACTGAAAGCTCCAGCGTTATCTGCTGAAAAGAGAGCAGTGTCTTACTCTGCCTCCAACTGTTACGGACAACATAGGTCAAGAGTCTATGCAAATACCGAGGGCTTCCCCTCTGCACTTCATCTAAATCTGTAAACCTCCATGTTTCAAACTTCACTGAGAGGAGTGAGAGCTGCTTCTCTTGTTTTGGGGAGCTTTGCGGGAGTCAAGAAGAGTGTCATAAATGCAGCTAATCCATTCCTGTACAGCAGAAGCCACACTGGTCTCAGGGACGGGTGAAGGCAATTCCACTTGGTTGGTAGGTACCCAAAGGACATGCCCAGCCAGGTTAAGGAAGAACCCAAAACTTGACTCTGATGGGCGCCAGGGAGTCAGATAGCCTTTCCTGGCATTACCTCAAATGCTGGCATTTGCCAGCCACGCTCCAATTTCAAAATTCTTTTTCATCTCCTCATTCACGAATGAACCAAAAGGAAGGGACAAAAAAACTCAGTTGTTAATATATTAACTGCTGCATATAGGAAATAGTTGAATTTCTTATCGTTCTGTTGCAATTTCCTCATACCTCCCAAGGCTCCAGCAGCATAGACTATCAGTCGCATTATGCGAAGTAGGAAAGATGTGAAATTCTGCCTGGAGATAGTCATCACACAAAGATTTCTTAAGCCGTATGTTACATTTCTAGAGCAAAAATCAGATGCATGATACACCTGGTTGTGATAAGCAGCCTGGAGACTATGAAATGGTTAGTTCACTGTTTAAAAGAACATCCTCCTGAATGTGAACCCCTCTAAAGTACCTGAAAGTCTATAATAACATAAATAATATATTGTATTTACTTATATTTATATATTTTAAAATATTTAAAGCAAACCCAGTATATCTGAGAAAATTCAAACATATAAAAACAAAAAAAGGTAAAGAACACAAAATTTGGAATAGAGAAGAGCAGACAGTGGCTATGGGGCCACTGGACGCCCTTCCTACACATCACCTCTTTACTCTTCTAAAGCTACCAATGTGAAACCCTGTTACCAATTGCTCAAGACCTGGAAAATTAGCTGCTACCTGGGAGCACATGAGGTGTTATGGGTTACTCCTTGAAAAAGGCTGTGAACTCATGGGTGCTATAGTAGAAAACATTCAAAGCCCAGAAGAAAGAAGAGAAACAGAAGAAAAATCCGCTGACAGTTTCCACTAAGGTTTTTAAGACCGCAAACTCAGAAACACTCTATTTTAGTTGCATTAGAAAGTGGTAGAGCTGTAATGACACACGTCTGTATGACAACAGACTTTCACAGATGCTGTGAAAGTCAGACAGATATATTAGCAAACTGAATTTTTGCCAGCATAAGTGACATCAGTTGTCTGAAAAATTATAAGCTGTACTAGGAAAGAATTTTAACAAACTGTACTAGAAAGCTTTTGGTGTTTTTTTTCTATAGTTTGTTTAGATTCCTGATGAAAAAATAAAAGTAATCACACTCCGACCCCACACTCACAATGACACAAGTTTCTCTTGGGTTTCATAGAATCATAGAAACATTAAGGCTGCAAAAGACCTCTAAGATCATTGAGTCCAACCATCAACCCAACACCACCATGACCACTAAACCATGTCCCTAAGCGCCTCATCTACACGTCTTTTAAATACCTCCAGGGATGGGGACTCAACCATTTCCCTGGGCAGCCTCTTCCAATGTTTAACCACTCTTTCAGTAAAGACATTTTTCCTAATATCCAATCTAAACCTCCCCTGGTGCAACTTGAGGCCATTTCCTCTCGTCCTATCGCTTGTTACTTGGGAGAAGAGACTGACACCCACCTTGCTACAACCTCCTTTCAGGGAGTTGTAGAGAGCGATGAGGTCTCCCCTCAGCCTCCTTTTCTCCAGGCTAAACAACCCCAGTTCCCTCAGCCGCTCCTCATAAGACTTGTGCTCCAGACCCCTCACCAGCCTTGTTGCCCTTCTCTGGACACGCTCCAGCACCTCAACGTCCTTCTTGTAGTGAGGGGCCCAAAACTGAACACAGTATTCGAGGTGCGGCCTCACCAGTGCCGAGTACAGGGGCACCATCACTTCCCTACTCCTGCTGGCCACACTATTTCTGATACAGGCCAGGATGCCATTGGCCTTCTTGGCCACCTGGGCACACTGCTGGCTCATGTTCAGCCGGCTGTCAACCAGCACCCCCAGGTCCTTTTCCGCCAGGCAGCTTTCCAGCCACTCTTCCCCAAGCCTCTAGCGCTGCATGGGGCTGTTGTGGCTGAAGTGCAGGACCCGGCACTTGGCCTTGTTGAACCTCATACAGTTGGCCTGGGCCCATCGATCCAGCCTGTCCAGGTCCCTCTGCAGAGCCTTCCTACCCTCGAGCAGATCAACACTCCCGCCCAACTTGGTGTCGTCTGCAAACTTACTGAGGGTGCACTCGATCCCCTCATCCAGATCATTGATAAAGGTACTGAACAAGACCAGCCCCAAAATTGAGCCCTGGGGAACACCGCTCGTGACCGGCCGCCAACTGGATGTAACTCCATTCACCACAACTCTCTGGGCCCGGCCGTCCAGCCAGTTTTTGACCCAGCGCAGAGTACACCTGTCTAAGCCGTGAGCCGCCAGCTTCTCGAGGAGAATGCTGTGGGAGACAGTGTCAAAGGCCTTACTGAAGTCCAGGTAGACCACATCCACAGCCTTTCCCTCATCCACTAGGCAGGTCACCTGCTCATAGAAGGAGATCAGGTTGGTCAAACAGGACCTGCCTCTCATGAACCCGTGCTGGCTGGGCCGGATCCCCTGGTTGTCCCGCTCATGCCTTGTGAGCGCCCTCAAGATGAACCGCTCCATAATCTTCCCCGGCACCGAGGTCAGGCTGACAGGCCTGTAGTTCCCTAGTTTCAGATCCCAAACCCCTGTGCAGATGCATAAACACTGACTGAACGAATTCCGCAAGAACACTTGTCTAACCCTAACTCTGAAGGAATCAAGTCCAAAAAGGTTCTCCGAACTGTCAAATTTGACAAGTTAATGTCAAATCTATGTTAGAGAGATCATCAGAATGCATACTCCACTCACTTCATAATTCTAAAGCTGGACAGAACGAAGGGTTTCAGTTAGTTTGAGCTAGTATCCAAATTCAAGACCTTTATGTTCCATTTCCAGGAGAACAACTCCAGTATCATCTGTCCACAAATCTTCAAGAAATGCAAGGTATTTAATGTGAAAACATGGAAATAATGAACTCTATAAAATGCTAGTCCAGACTGCACTCTTCTGCGCTGCCTTCTGACACACAGACAGAAAATATTGCTGAATTAAAGACTACTTTATTTAATATAGTGGTAAAAGCACTCCTCTTGCTTAGAAAATATATACCTGTTTTAAAAAATAAAGTGGCTCAGAGCACAAAATACCCTAGACCAGTAAACCGAGTATTGATGTGATTACATTATCCATTGGTTGGGCAGGTGCAATTTTGAAACAAGTCTAAAAAAATTATGTATTTCCAATTATTTATCTTGGAGTAAAGAAATGTTGGGGGTTTTTTTAGAAAACCAAGACTGGGATCAAGCTTTCCAGATTCAAAAACCCTCCCCACTGATTCACTAAGTAACCTTGGAAAGCTTTTAACATCTTCCAGCACCCGAGTTTCCCATGATATGAAGTGCGGACAATGCCTCCGCCATCAGAGAAGGCGAGGAAGTCATTATTTAGCCCGTGTACACAGTTTGATCTCCACGTGTTTTACAGTGTGCCAGGTTATTTTCAATGCATCCTGCAATGGATATAAACCAAATGATCATAACTCATAGAGAAAGCACTACTTTTTGCTTATTAGAAGACCCAGCTTTACAGTCATGACCTCCAGAAGCTGAAGTATTATCCTTATACCTTCTCCTTCTATGTTTTTCTAACATAGAACACTACCATATATTTTAAAAGGAATGTTAAGATCCACAGTTTACCAAAATACGTGCATTATCCATTGCTGGTTCAAAATATTTATGATCAAATGTTCTAAAAATGGGACTATTCATACCACAAGACTGGTATGTTTCACAAAGTCTAATGGAAGATCAGTTTCGTAAGTAGAAAAAATCTAAAAACATTATGAGAAGTGTGTGGGGTTTTTTAACTGAAACGGAATAATCTCAGGAGGATGCAGAGGTGTAATACAGTCATCACTGTAATTTTAATATCTCACTTGTGCAAAAACTTCATATTCTGGCATATCTAAAGAAACAAGTTTTTTGCACAATTTTTCTGCTCTTGTAGAGCAACTGTCTACAATAAAGTAGATCCCTGCACTAAGTAAGGCTAGTTAATAAAAGCCTTCAAGCATGTAGAGAACAGGTTTTTTTCCACTTATGTATTATGTCTCTAACTGTGGAATATACAAATCAGTATATTCTATTTACTGCCATCAGAAACTTGCATCTCCATCTACACAACAAAATTAGAGGTGCAACTGCTTCTCTGCTAAATCACTTCCTCCAGCTCTGCTTGATCCAGAAGAGAGCTAGATCTACCTTTTGCTGCTGAAAGAGTATATTCTCAGGTTATCCATCTTCCCTCTCTGCAAGTAAAAGGAATGCTGATTGCAAGGGAAGGGCAGAGGAAAACTCCAAGTACATCCCCTCTTGTGGAGGACTTCGTATGAAGTTTGCTGAAAGTATTTTTCAGCAAAGACGACAAGAATGAGGAGGAACTACATTTGAAGTAATATCACCTTCTCAAATTGCTATGTTACTCGTAACAATAATGTGGAGCAGCAGGTCCCTAACACTGCTTTTGCGGATTTTCTAAAACTATGTGCCTATGGCACTTCAGGAGCCTAAAGACAGATACTATGGGTGCCTATAAATTAAAATCATACTGCAATGCAAAAGACACTCAATACCCACATTCACTGAGCCCTCTCCCGTTGCCTTAGAAAACAGAGAAAAATAGATGCAAGTGGTTCCTCTCCTCATGCAAAAACTAACACAGAACCACTCCCTGCTTTACAAACATTTTTTTTCTGATTAGTTCAGCCAGAGCACACCCAAACTGCAGCCACGCTCTCCCCAGCAGCATGACCTCTCACAACCTTCCTGGTAGGCTTATGCAACCAGGAAACCAAAAGCAATTCTGTGTAACTTGGCTAATTTCAACCCATCAGGCCATTTTAAATTCAAAACAAATAACTGTCCCCAAATTTAGAATCAGCAGGAAAAAGTGATTTGGAAAATGAGTATAAAAGCACACTGGGAATTCTGAAGGCTCTGACATTTCTTCCCATTTTTCAATCAAATTCACAAAAGTGTTTTACTTGAATTAATTGCTCCTTTCCAGTTGTGAAATAGAGAATATTAGAATTCAGTAACCTGTTAAAAATGGAAAAGTCTGGCTGCTAGGTGTGCATTTCTGTCACAATTTCAAATGAAACTTTCACCCCACACTTGCATTAATCAGATGCTTTATGCCAAATTATTACTTCAATAAATCTTCAGAAATTGCATTTCATTGGTTTGACTTCAAACTTAAGGATATCCTTCATCAGAAGACCATTTAAAAATTAATGTTATAACAGCTTCCTAAGGAAATACAGTCTTTTTGAACATTTACACCCAGACTAAAAGGCTTAAGTAAAATTCTGACGTATACATGAGTTGAACATAGAGAATAGTTTCCAGTGTCACTGAAGTATGGAAGAAGAAGGTTTTCGTATGGATACGTGAGCGTGAGCTCGTGAGCACCAGTGATACACATAATGCTTACAAAAATCTTCCGTGCTGCAAGCTATCTGCATACAGAGAGGCCACATCTCCATCTCCTCCTCCGCAGGTGACATCAGGAGACCAGATTTTTTCGGTCACACAAAAGAATATCTTCTCTTTGTGGCACCTGTCTTTGTCTGAGATCACCAGGCTCAAACAACCCAACAAAAAAGTGTAAGTGGGAACTGGGACAAAAATTGCCATCTGTAAACAACTTCATGGGAAGTTTGAGGAACTTCCTGGAAGTTTGAGGAAGCTGTACACAACTTCATGGGAAGTTTGAGGAACTGCACACCACGTACATGCTACTGCTACAGAAGGCAGGGAAATTACGTTTTGAAGGAAGGGATGAAGGGAAAAATCAGAGCCAGAACATTCCTCATTATATCACACACATTGATCCCTCTTCCAAAAAGGCAGATGAACAGGAGAGGACAGTGAGTTTTCTACACAGCCTAAGAGGGGGAGCATGAAAAGAAAAAGAAGGGCCATCATCTAATTGATTCTACCTAAGTGATCTTACCACGGCAAGAGATAAGATCTCTGGCAAACAGCTAAATTTTGCTATATTTTGCAACTGCAGCTCATCTGAAGCACTGGACAGCTGAAAAATGAAAATGTACTGGTTTTTTAAGCGGAGATGACTCCAGATACAAGAAACTTGGCTTCACCACAGCCTGGTTTACTTTCTGTCTCCATCTGCTGGTACGTCATATTGCCATGTTAGATGAGTTGATATTTTAAAACTCCGTTAAAATGTCTTTAAAATATAATAGGGTGGTGCAGCATCCATTAGCATCAGCAGAATTACATCTGAAAGTTTATGGGGAAAAAAGTCCATTAAAAGTTTCGCCTCTGCAATGGCATTCAAAATCGCTTCAAGTAGAACAGTCAACGATGGATGCCTGGAGCCGAAACAAATATACACTCTCCAAATGGTTCATTTTTATCACATTTAAGTAATGATTTACTTTAAAAAGAGTAATGAACATGATTTCCTTTGGCCTTAAGAAAAGCTTTCACTTTTGCCATCATTTCTAGTCTACTCTTATTTTCTCACATAGCTAAAAACGATTTAAAGAAAATCCTCACGTTTACACACCGAATTATCAAATAATAACAAAACTGAAACTTTTATACACACATACAAAGTAATTGTTTAAAGAGTGACTATAAAGCACCACTGCTCACCGCTTTACTGTTACTTTAGTACTCAAAGACAAATAGAAATCCCTGGCTGGTCCTCAAATCGCTCTGTACTCAAACTTTGCAAGATAAAACCTATGTCATAAACCTGTTCATAAGCAAGTTCCTGATAATGTTAAACTGACCTTAGATTCATTGCACCCGAATTTATCAAACACCTATTTTTGTCATGACCACATTTATAATAATCATACCAGGTTATGGGAGGACAATACAGCAGGGAAAAAAGGAAAACGAAATCAATACACTCAATAGATACACATTAATATACACAAGGTAGCCACTGGAAGAGATGCCAGCTTGTCCTAAGTTTTCGGTTGAAGCTGCAACTCCAAAGTTACTAAAAAAAAAGTCTTCCTTTGGAAAAATTGATTCTCATTTACAAGCCAGTCACTGTAGTTTTGCATCAATCCAATTGTTTCACTTCAAATTACTGAAAGACAATATAGAACAATAATTATTTGGAAACAGATAGGAAGCTAGGCAATTTGTGTTTAATATAGTGAAATAATTGCAAATTAAAAATATAATTTATCAAAATTTGCCTTATCTATATGCAGCTTCTTGTCAGGGTGTAAGGTTTGGTTCAATAGTCTTCATATTAAAACAGAACTGCAGAGAGGAAAGGGTTTTAAAAAGACTCCATCCTTTAAATATAAGAAGAAAAATTCTGGTTAAGATAATTATGCATATTAATTTCTAATGACACTGAGTGACAAAAAAATTAACAAATATTCACTCTGTGGTCCTGATAGACAAGTAGAACATCCATTTTTATATTTTAAAATAAAATATCCCATTTTAGTTTCTCTCCAACTACCTAACAAATGGCTGATGAAGCTTCCAGAAAGGCTGAAGACAGTTAGTTGAACATATTCTTCTCAAAGCACAGTCCAGGGCCAGAGAGGGAAGGATGTGAAAAACCTGTTTCTTCCGTCACTTAGTGGCATTTTTCAAGAAACTGAGGCAGGAGACAGTTTTATTTTAAGATCTGGATCAATTGCTCAGCTGGTGAGCTAAGATTTACCAACCATGAGCCTGCTCATCAACCAGCACGCGATTTGGCTGCCCACTTTGCCACCCAGACCCAGCTCACTCAAGCAGTGATGCGCCCGTCTTTGACCACGAGAAAGTATTTATGTTCAGAGAGAAAAATATTTCTTAGTTGCCCCCATCCCCTCCCCAACACCTCTGCAAGGGCGTACACCAAGGCAGGGACGCTGTTGGTGGCCACCTCTGACTAACATTCCAGTTTCTGACCCAAGTCTCAGAGGAAAAGAAGCTTCTGAAGACTAAATACCCTCCTCGTAAAACAGGGTTTGGAACCGAAAGCCAGGCAAAACCACTTCTTCCATCAAGCAGAAGCCATTTTACTGAATTTTTGCAATGCAAATTTCTTATTTCCACCCCATGTACCCAGGAAAAACACCTGTAAGGAAACCTTGGCTGTATCACATTGATACAATTTGCGGTAGTCAAATCAGACAAGCAGTCGGCAGCCCTCTACCTTCTCGCATGGCGATGGGAAACTCTAAAACTGCCTGTTGCTACCCATGTCTAAATTGAGAGGGCTTTGCTTAGTGTTAGCTGTCTGCTGTAGAAAAGTTAACACAAAAAGAAACATAATTTCATCGATTCCTACTCAACTAAAATGCGTACCCTTTGGTAGCTCTACATTAAAAACGTGTTACGTCAAAACACCCGTAGAAGCTACATAGCACCAGGTTCTTCAACCCTGACTTTCCCTTTTGCAGATATACCGGAGAACATATCGCATCCACATTTTTTCATTTATGTTTGCAATATTACAGATACAAAGAAAAATAACAGGTTTACTCTTTGTGTTCAAGCATCAGATTTTTGGTGGCTTGGGGGAAAAATGCAAAAATTTCCAAGTAATTTCTGAAGAGATTCTCACAAGTAATAACCTTGGCAAACAAAGCCTTACTTCCAAGTATGCATAATGACTTGGTAAAATTAATTACTTTCCTTTTTAACCCATTAATCACCTGGTTTTCATTCTGGAGGAAGCCCAGAGTTTCATCTTCCTTTGTACTGCAACATTAAATCAAGAAAATTGCCAGTGGCAAAATAAACATCATAATACTTCATGTAAGGTTTCCAAGATTCTGGTGGGAGCTCTGTACAGAAGTATTTCTGTACTCCGGGTTACGACATTCTGTTATTTAAATATTAATAAAACAGTGATGTAAACCACATTAGAAAAAAAAAACAAATCTTTTCAATTAAGTTTATTTTTAGAACAAGTCCTAGGATTCCGAATACAGCAGCGTTTTCTGAACACAGTGTTTTTCCCTTAAGATTTCTCACTGGCAAGACTCCATAATCTACTTGGTTCAGTGGTGGGAGGTGAACTTTTGTAGAGAGAACAGAGGCAGTTTAAAGGGCACCTCAGAACATTTCTAAATGGACAGTCAACACACTCAATAGCTGCTACAAAGGTTTAACACAATAAAAATTGCGATTAGAAGTAAAATTTAGAATTTTTCACAGCATGAAACACCGACGTATAAGGAGTTTTTTCAAGAGCATTTAGTAAACTAAACTCTGAGGGATACAACAAGGAATATTAACTCACAGCACAAGAGAAATGGGGATAAGCAGTGCTATAACAAACCTAATTTATTCACCAGACTGATGCAGTCTGGCCTCGACCAGATTGTATTGTCACATCTCTCAATGGAAAAAAAAAAAATTCAAAAGTTGTTATTAGGGGAAAAAAATATTTCTTTAACATTTCTGGATAATAGCCAGCAGTACAGGGCTATGTCAAGATGATGGAATAACCCAACCTTACATCTCTAAGCATCACGGTCACAGGAAACAGAGGCCAAGGCTAAAATGTGACCCATTGTGGGAGGATTTAGTTAATCTCAGGCTTTAAGCAGAGCGATTTATTTCTTAAAAAAAAAAAAAAAAAACAAAACCATAATTAAAAAAAGAAGACATCGATAGTTAAGTACACGGGTCACACTGTTAGTTTAGTAACTATAAAATATCCATTCGCGCTCTCCATGTCACACTTCCATGAGGGGAACGATATGCGTCTCTCTCGCGTACATTCCCTCGACAGATCAGTCAGAAGTGAGACGTAGCTTTGAACTGTGTTACTCAAGAAGAGCAAACACCTCCAAGAAACCACCGCTCCGTTCACTACCGATTGGCAAAGGCTCTACTGTAGTTTTCTTAGAAACGGGATTTTTTCATTCCTGCGAAAACACCTGCTGCTGATGGACAGCTGTCATTTTAACAGAAGTATTAGTAACGCTTAAAGCTTAATACCAAGCTTTTCAACAGAGGACCCGAAAGTGTTTGCTTGTACGCATTTACAAATACATTTAGCACGGGATATGGGGGAGCAGGAACCCCACTGCACAGTTAGGAGAAACGGCAGAGTCCGTGCCTAGCGTAGGGTTAAAGAGGAAGGCTGGCAGGCGGGAACAGGAGGCGGCTGCCAAAACCTCCACTTTACAAAAACCATTCCTCCTCTGCAGCTGTGCTGCTCCCAGCGCCCCGTTAACCAAAGGTGCACGCGCGGGCAAGCATGATCAGAACGTGGCTCCGTAAAGGGAATCATAAATACTGCACTCCCAAAGAATGAGCAGCATGTATAAATACTCCAAAATAAAAACAATCTGTCACTAGCAATGTAGAGAGGTTTCCTAGTGGGCAAAATTCTGACACTGTTAAGGGTCAAGCAGGCAAAATGCCAGAGGTAAAGTGAAAAAAGGCAAAATAAAAAAAAAACCCTCCCCCCAAATCCCTAAGCACCTCTTAAGTCTATGTAATGCTCATGATTCACATAATCACGCTTCTGATTACACTGACGTGCCAAGGTTTCCTTTCTCAAGTGACAAACTGGACAAGTTACTGGTCCCAGCTACTGTGCACTGGGAAAGCCAAGCATGAAAAACAGGTACATCGGGACCTATTGGAAGAATTCAGTGTTTAATATGGACCTTTTCTTTTTGCGGGTGTACAATAAAAGGGGGGTGGGTGAAAAAGGAGTTGAATTTTTGACACAAATGACTTCAATAAAGAAATATACAGAAAAACCTCATATTTAACAAAACAGAGCTTAATATTCAGGTACATCACTGAGGACACTTCTTCCAGGAATTCTAGTTGTCCCATACAGACATACCTGGAAACATTACATCAGTAAACAGCCACAGTATTTAACAAGAATCACAATCCCATTTAGCAAAGATCAAATATAGGGATAAATGTCAAAAATAAGCATAAGAAAAGCTAGCTTTTCTTCATACGAACTATATAGTAGCTGCAGTATACAGGCTGCTTACATACCTTACATGCACATATCTCTCTAAGGGGAAGGAAAATAGCAACAGACGTGATACTGGACTTCATCATAGGTCTGGAAGATAAGTGAACAACTAACAAACACGGGGACATACAAGAAAGAAGGAGAATTAATACCCTCTCAAAAAAATGCCCAAAGGCAAGAACAAAGTTCCTCTAATCATCCTGCAAACAGTCCCAGCCTGGAACACACTTTAAGACAAACCCCATGTACATATGCTTCCTAAATACGAAGAACTTGAGTAAAAACGCTGACTCTCAGCCATGGACATAATTTCAAGACATCCTTGTAATAATATAATAATAAAAAAAAAGGGGTGAGAAAAAAGAAATAGTACAGAAGGTGCAAGTCCACTGCACAGGTCTGCACTGCCGCCCATCCCAGTGATGTCTGATTGCTCACCACAGCACAAGAGCAATTAATGGGGACAAGCAAAATCAGCGGTTTCATGACAAACTGGGGAACCGTGCTGGGAGGCAAAGAGGTTATGTTCCAAAAGTTTTATTTCTTTATTGTTCTTTCTAGGATAGCAGGAGTGCAAGAGGTAAAGGAATAGACTTTTACAGTCGTTGAAAGCATACCTGCTACCTTAACATATCTAAAAATACAACAACTGACGCAGGTACTGTTTTGCACTTTTGAAAGTACAGTGCCTGCTTGCAGTTCACCCCATCAATCAGCACTGAAGATAAATAAGGAGCACATCCCTACAGATTTTAAATCCTCTTACCCTAAGTACCATACATTTCTAAAGTCTATGTTCATTAAAACACATTGTCCAACACAAGTTTTAAGAAGTGCCTTCCTTCTGCTCTCCTCACCTCCACCAAGCACGGAGAGGGGCATACAGAAGCAAACCTTTCTCAACAGAAACTGTGCCTTTAGGTGAAAAGTACCCAAAAAGTGAAAGCTCTTCTCCCAAGAAAACCAAAACCAAACCCAGAGCATGATCCTCATAGGTGACAAATACCCTCCATAGACATTTAAGCTGATGAAGTACGAAGCTGATTTCTCTGGATTGGGACAAAACAATTTCTATGAAGTATTTAAGCTCCAAAACATGACTGCAAAGAAACAGTGCCTGGTTCTTCAGGCTCCTCAGTTTCCGAATAGTAAAGTACTGTATAGGGGACTAAAGCTCTGTTTCTACAAGCGTCCAGATTGGGCTCCACTTTGGCAGCAGTGAGCGGTCCAGATGCTCCCTCACATCGAAACGTGCTTGGGATTCTCATAATATCTCAGAAGTGTCAGATCTGGCAGGTGTTATCAACATAAATGTGTGCAAAACCTACACCATATCAGCAGGAAAGAGGTTTTCACAAAAGAGGCAGCACAATCACTTCTATTGAGGAACACACAAAAGCACTGATGGTCCAGTAGGTCACAGTTTAATGTGTTGGTCCATGATGCAAGAAACCTATGATTGCACCCCCTTTTTCAGCTGGAGAGGGCCCAAACCCATATGTCCCTTTTGACGACAATAACTTCACTAGGAGCTGTTTAGCCATGAAGCAATTGCCTTCAGCAATGCTGAAGGTGCACCACTTGGCAAAAAATACTTAGCAATGTTCAAAGGGCTTCCAAAAAATCAGCATGACTCCATGCGCCAACAGATACTTCCCCAGAAAGCATCCGACCTAGGTTCTGACCTCTGCTCCGTCAACCGTTTATGCAGTGCATATTATACAGTCACTGGATAAACACAGCTATGTATTTTTCGGCATTGGATGCATCACTTTGCGGATTTAATACTGTGATTTTCAGGCCATGACATCATAATAATGTCTTTTGCCACTTAACTCTTGAAGGAAGTGAGCTCGATGTCTAAAACATAACCAGAGCAAACTTTTAAACCAAAATCTGCATCTCTGAAGTTATAAGAAAGCCAGTAATTTCTGCTGGCTTTGTCCTTACTTTCCTTCTATTTCTGCAGAAATATGACCTGACTGTATTTTTTATCCAGAATTGTTGAGGCAGTGCTGTAGTACTTCCAGAAATGCTACTTGACCTCTATTGAATCCACAAACTTTGACTGAGTCTACAAAAAAAAGCACAATTTTATTTCCAGAATGAAATAAT
Source organism: Aptenodytes patagonicus (assembly GCF_965638725.1). NCBI lineage: Eukaryota > Metazoa > Chordata > Aves > Sphenisciformes > Spheniscidae > Aptenodytes > Aptenodytes patagonicus. The sequence goes on along the minus strand of NC_134949.1, from coordinate 193,200,423 downwards.
AATAATGATCTGGTTTTACAGATGTATTTAGATCACAAAATCTTGTAAATTAGCATCTCAGTTTTACATCTGTACCTTTTTTTTAGTTTCCTGTCATTATTGTTCTTACGCTGTCAACAAGCCAATTACCTTAAAATAACCACCAGTACCCAAAAATAACTATTTTTGAATGTGCAATGCTATATTTGACACTCATTCACCAATTAATATTCTGGTTTTAGCACGTCAGTTTACAAGTTTTCAAATCTATTTTAATCTCTACAAGTACTTTGGTTGCTGAAATTTTATTTAAAATGAACTATCACAGAAAAAACCAACCCCCTTCCACCAGGTTAATGCTCTAATGTCTAGGCTGCAGATAATCCCAAATAGATGCTCTCATGAGTTACTGAGTCATTTAGCGCCAAGGCAAGTGAGAGGATTACATTTGTTTAAGACACAACAAAAGCACGTGATATCCCGTGCTATACATCCGGATACTACTGTCATGAACAGGGAAGCAATTCTGAGTACAGCTGCCAAATTACGCTTTTTTCCAGCATGAGCTCCCAACAGGGAGCACAGCTTCTTCCTTTTCTGCATTGATACAGCGGTCCCAAAGGCAGACGCGGCAACCTGTTATGCCCGGATCTGATTCAAGGTCCCCTCCAAGTCAACAGCAAAAATTCCTTTGTTTTCAATGGGAGGAGGATTAGGTTCCCAAAGAACTTGCAGTTCAGCTTCCCTTGTAAGTACCTTTTCACCCCAGGACCTACATGGCTTTTCACAGCATCCTATCTCACCTTCCCCCTCCCTATTCTCAGCTCAACTGTACGAACAGAAAAATCTCTGTGCGTGTTTGTAATCAAATGAGGTGCATACTCCATTTAGATGCACATTTGGGAGCACTCCAGAATTTTATGCTAACTCAGACACACATGAAGAATTAACCGTCTGTGTTACCCCATCTGTTGCCTACTGTACTTCAGAGCAGCCCAGAACAGAGTTTGGCACATCTCATTTTCTTGCCACCTAAAGCCAGAATAATTTTTTGTGACAAAAAACAATGCGAGAGACTAAAATTGTACGGTTTTCTATACTTTGGGATAGGGACTGCTGTTTCAGACAATGTTACAAACATGTTTTCTTTGGCAACTTATTGGTTTGCAAATCGTGTTTGTTAAATTATTTGTAGTCTGCAAGAACCGAATAAAAAGGAAGTTTTATGCATTAGACCAATATAAAAGTAAAAATAATTGTATTTAAAAATAACTATTTTTTTTTACTCTTTCTTTAAAGAAATGGAGACAATAGACGTTCCACACTGCATATTTAATAGCACTTTAGATGTGTTAACTCTTAAGAAGTAAAGTAATATCTGTCTCCTGAAATACATTTTAGTTCCGTCTAAACAGTAAGCAACCAAAACTGAAATGCCAGTCATAAATATTTAGTAAATACAATTACCCATTATGTTACTTTATTAGCATTTCTGCCAGAAAGAAGAAGAAAAAAAATTAGCACCGAAATACAGTGATACTATTTAGGACCGTGGCATTTTGGCTTTCACTTATAGACAACAAAATACTGATCAGAATCAGACCTGATCCAAGAGCCCATGAGAACATCAAATGTTGATATGCTACGGCATTTGGTTTTAGAGAACAAAAATTTCAAAAACAGCCTGTGAAATCTAGATTAATGTTTCAAATTTTGCATCAAAAATCGCCTGCAAGTGCAAAAAAGGTTTCTGTATTTCACACCTACTTTTCTTATCTTGTATTTATCATAGTATTTCTAAAAACAACACCTTACAAATGCTCACATGGGCAACTACGTTAAAGTCAGTCTAGAGGCTTCGATGACTCTTTGCTAATGTCATCTCAGAAAAGAGGAACCTGAAAGACACAATGGGTGAAAACGCAATTTATACCCTGACCAATCTTATGTCAAAACTGAAAGTAAATTAACAAGTACAGACTTCTTACAGAATATAGACAGTACTGAAAAAATTATGATTTTTACAAAACACTATAAGGCGGCCAGGAAAAACAGCTTGGCAAAGGCATGACTTGTGAATCAGGGATGGGGACTCAGTTCCTACCTGCCACAGACTTCCTGATGATTGCATTATGCAAGTTTTCACTTCTCTTTTTTACCTTTATTTCACAGTTGGAAATAGCAAAAATACTTTTTTATTCATAGAAGAGGGAAAAGCTAAATTTAGTTATTTTGATGATTCATTCAGATACAATTGCCATGGGAATCATTCTAATATCCAGAATAAGTTAGGCAGACGTTACTGGCAGAAGTTTCAAATAATCCTTATGCAATATCAAATCATACTGCGGTCTATCGAACAATCAGAAGGGAACCATCTATTCTTTTAAAGAGCATTCACACAACATTTCCAGATAAGTGAAAAGACTGTATGACATGATGAATTTAACACAAGTGTTAAATAGTACGTTGTCCTATTAAATGTTTTTAATATACATCGTCCTAAATAATTTAAGAAAGTGGTTTTATACTTATATTTTCTGGAAACATCTAGAGTCAGTTCAATGCCTGCACAGATGACAACAGCTTCTTAATTTACTTCACTAGCCTACCAATGTGGGAGCACTGCTTGCCTTTATGCAAGGGAGAAAGTATAACTCTAATCAGGGACTTTCTAGAGTAGAATACACAGTTTATTTCTAAATATAAAACCTTTCTCTGTGTACATTTAAAAAACTTTACACAAAGCAGTCAATTTTGACCTGAACTGTTTAGATGAAGAGCATGATTTTAGCTGCAGGAACCCTAGAAAGAATGTTTTGAGACTGTTTAGGTTAATACCCGCAAAGTTGTTCAAGTCTAATCAGAAATTAAAAATGATAACAAGGCCAGATACTCTCACCTAGGTAATAGATGGAATGAAGCTCAGATAGACAGAATCTCATAATAGAGTTTTAATGCAAAGCAAAGCATCAAGATCAAGTACCTGACTTGGGGATGTTCCCAGTAGTACTTACAGCTTAAATTAAAGGGTAATCTACACTTCAAAAGTACAATCACTCAAGCTAACCTGCAACACAGTCATTTGAATTTACAATTTTTTCACTATAAAACATTTGAGTTTTTACACGTCGTTATATCGATTTTGAAAGTGTATTTTGACACTGAAGTACCTTCGCCAACAACTTCAGCAAAGTAAATGTGTATATCTAACTGTCCTAAAGTAATGGTTGGTTATCTGCCAAGTCCTCCAATTATTAGTCCTCATGCTTTTCTGGCTACGTGGACAGCCCAGCTTTTTATCTGAATATCATAAAAGCTAGAGAATTTATGCATTGTATTAGGTCATCATGGACCCAACATTAGCTTGCAATTTAAGTGTGAGCACACAGTCGGTGACTATGATGCAGAATTCATATGCAGTGTTACATCCTTTATTATTTGAGTATCAACATGGCCTCTTGACCACCATGCCATTGGGGAGAAGTGTTTGAAAGTCTATCTGTACTTTGTCCTGCTTTGTTGATAAACCTCCAGATCACTGTGTAGGACCAGAGTACTCAAATGCAGCTCCATGTCAGTGGTTTTCAACCTTTTTTTTACCTGGAAGCCCCCAAAACAAAGGTATAGACCTCTGAATAGTGGTTTTACACTCTCTGACAATAGGCTTGCCCTTCTCTACGACTTTTTGGAAGCCTGTGTCCCTAGACACCAATTAAAAAATGCTGGTTTTTGAGAAACACACTCCAACAAGCTAGAAGATAACATTCCAGTTTCCAATATAGCTCTTGGGGCTGCAGTATCTATGAGACTATTTACTGTAAAAACATCTCACTGCTCAACCAGTCCATTTTCTGGGAAATTCCCCATCAGTGACAACAACAATAAAATTCTTGGATCTTATCACCAAGAAAAACAAGAGACATAAATCCATGAAGGCCATGAATCTGAATGCAAATGCTGGATGATACAACACAGTATCAAGGGACAAGGCTATGAGGCAGACCATTCATAAAGTTCACGCATCTGGCCAAGCATACTTCTTAAGGGTCACCAGACTAATGCAGTAGGATCCAGATTCCATTTTTTTATAAAATCAACTCCAAGTCATGATATCAGACACTCTCCTGAGCGCCAGCATTTCTGGTGTCATAAGACAGGTGAGTGCAAGTACAACCAGTTTCCAACCCTCTCTTCTTCTTTTCCCTATGGCTGCTGGCACTTCCTTAATATCAGGTAAATAATCTACGAAGAATCAAACATGTTCAAAGAATTCCTGGGATCTCCAAGGAAGGAGAGAAACTTTGAAGGGATGGGTTCCCAAAGGAAAGACAAAGGAACGGATAAGGAGGGACAAATTAACGAGAGACAAAAGAACAGACGATTCTTACAGACATGATTTTTGGAAATGGTGGAGATTGGCTGGAGGATAACAAGAAGATCACGTGGTTAATGATTGTCACATACTTTATATGTACTCTTGCAGTCGTCAGTCTTTCAGCACTTCTGAGGTACTAGATGCGTCCCTTAATGCTCTCCAAAAAAGTCTTCTTCTGCAGCTGTGGACAATAAGATTCCCTTTCCTCCCTTAATCCATTCCTGCATTGATGGTGAAAGGGAAAAGCATTAAAGCAATGCAGAAGGCTCTACCATCACGGATCTTAACAGGCACTATATTAGTATATTGACTGTGTGGCAAGGTTTTGGTAGTGGAGGGGGCTACAGATGTGGCTTCTGTGAGAAGCTGCTAGAAGCTTCCCCTGTGTCTGATAGAGCCAAAGCCAGCCAGCTCCGAGATGGACCCGCCGCTGGCCAAGACCGAGCCAATCAGCGACGGTGGTAGCGCCTCTGATAACATAATTAAGAGGAGGGAAAAAAAAAACCTGCGCAACTGCAGCCGGAGAGAGGAGTGAGAGTATGTGCGAAAAACAACTCTGCAGACGCCAAGGTCAGTGAAGAAGGAGGGGGAGGAGGTGCTCCAGGCGCCGGAGCAGAGATTCCCCTGCAGCCCATGGTAAAGACCATGGTGAGGCAGGCTGTCCCCCTGCAGCCCATGGGGGTTAATGGTGGAGCAGATATCCACCTGCAGCCTGTGGAGGACGCCACGCCAGAGCAGGTAGATGCCCAAAGGAGGCTGTGACCCTGTGGGAAGCCCACACTGGAGCAGGCTCCTGGCAGGAGCTGTGGACCCGTGGAGAGAGGAGCCCACGCTGGAGCAGGTTTGCTGGCAGGACTTGTGACCCCGTGGGGGACCCACGCTGGAGCAGTCTGTTCCTGAAGGACTGCACCCCGTGGAAAGGACCCACGCTGGAGCAGTTCGTAAAGAACTGTGTAAATCTCACATAAAGCATTCCAACGTTGCACAATGCACACACCAGCATGGGCAGTGTTGCCAATAAGGCTTCACACACAAGCAAAGCAAGATGTTTCCTGGCATGTGATCCTCAGAAAGAGTCCCTCCTTCTGCTCAAAACATTCATTAAACAGCTCATTATGCTACCCAGCTCTCCCAATATCCACAGGCTTGGACTCCTTGCTCTCTACCAAAACAGAACAAAAAACAGAAGGCATCCAGGGAAAGGCAGGTATTTTCCCTCTCCTTAGAGTGTGGCCATCAGATATCTCATTTTGCCTTTCAGTTTTGCAAATGCACATTCCGTTCTAATTCCATAACTACTCAGAAAATAGCTGCAGCACCTTTCTCCCACCCATGTGTCCTCCCAAAAAGGCTACAGAAGCAAAATTTTGTCACTACAAAAGGAATCTAAACCATTCAAAACTTTCACCTTGAGATTCCTTTCCAGGAAAAGACATGCTGATGGTGCCAATAGAATTGGAAAGCTCAGCCTTAATATCCTACCAGTAAAACTTCCCGTATGGTACTTCATCTTGTGATCAGGAAAGAAAAGTATCTTTTGATAACAGCTCGGAGTTCCTCAATACAGTAGCTCTGAATTTCCACCTACCAACATCAACCTGGTCAGCTCTTCATCAGAAGCACATGGGAAGTAAACTAGATATGTTAAGGTGAAAAGTGATAGCCTGCTTCTGTATTTCCAAGGCGAGTTCAGATTTCTAGGAAAGTGTTTCTTATGACTGTGAAAGTCATCTCATATTTTCAGGACTACCCACTCACTACTAGTAGAAAAACTCCAAAGCAGCATCCACTGACGAACTGCATGCTTTCTGCCAGTCCCCTGCCACTCTGGTTCTCATTGCAGAAGTTCAGTTAGGGCTCGCAGCAGCCTGGTTAAAATCAGCACTGAGGAGATTAATGACTGGCAATTTTTCAGCGCTGATGGTTCTTTACCCACTCTGGGTTCTTCCTCTACCAGCCAACATATACTACACTGATGTCCTGAGCGTATATTGAAATTTTTAAAGGTGACGTTTCATTTAAAGTGCAGGGTAGTCCCTAATTTGGATCTAGCCAAGGATGCATACTGGTTTAAAATGTATCCACCCTGTTCATACCAGTAATTTTTACTAAGATAAAACATACTGAAATGAATCTAATTTAAAATTAATTGAGCACTGTCACACAGGATTGGTTCAAGTTCAACTAAATTGTTTTGAAAAGCTGTTTTGCATTAATCTGGACAGCTTGTCTGCAAGTCCAGACATTGGGACTTTAGACTTCTGCGATTTCTTTTTCTTTTTTTCTTTTTTTCTTTTTTTTAAGCACAAAAGTAAGACAAATTAGGGGTCAGATTTGGTTTTAATGAAGCTGTATTGAAAAAATTATGGTACAAGGGACAAGGGGCAATGGTTTTAAACTGAAAGAGGGTAGATTTAGATTGGACATAAGGAAGAAAAGTTTTACGATGAGGGTGGTGAGACACTGGCACAGGTTGCCCAGAGAAGTTGTGGATGCCCCATCATTGGAAGCGTTCAAGGTCAGGTTGGACAGGGCTTTGAGCAACCTGATCTAGTTGAAGATGTCCCTGCCCATGGCAGGGGGGTTGGACTACTTGATCTTTAAAGGTCCCTTCCAACCCAAACTATTCTATGACTCAATGATTCTCCTAAAACTGGTTCAAGACCTGCTCAACTCCTCCACAACACATAGCCATGGGAAGTGCAGTTCTGTTATCTACATACATGGAGATTAAGAAAGAGATCAGATTAAGAAGGGGAAATGGGAAGATTAGGCCAAGGAGTCTTTCAGACCTGAGAACCCATTCTAAAGGTCCCCGAGCAAATATTTTTTAAGAAGTTGCTGGATCCACTGGTCATTTCAAAGACTGAGGGAAAAAGGGATGAGCCCAAAGCTGATGTTTTTTCTTAAAAGCCGTGACAAATTTTCTTCAAAATACAGTAGAAAATTGAGCTACTATTCAACAAAATACACCAAGTCTACAGGATGAAACATTAATACAAGCAACATATACAAATGTTTACAGTTAGCTGACCAATCTGTAAAGAGTCATATAAAAATCAATCAACTCAAGGAATGACAAAACTTCTTTCCATACTACATTTTTATCAAAACACAAGGCTTACTTGCATTTGGACTATGAAGTGGTAGACTGCACATCACCACCTTTCTTATGTACTCCAGACTGTCACATGAAATGTTTCAAGAACTGGGGACCCACCACATTAGTGCTGAACACAAAATAGGATGGCAATGCGTGTTGAAGTTTTCATGTTGTAGACCAGGCAGAGTCATCCGGGGTTTAAGAAATGGGCATAACCCTCCAGAACAATTCATGTAGCACCCAGCTTGATGGGGGTCAGCTCTGTTTGTGAGCCACCTTCTGGCCACCACTCTCACTATGGGAAGGGCTTTTATGTTCTTTCGGGGATTCTCTCTCATTGCATGAGTAGTTTTGATACAAAGGCACTAGCACAAGATGGGCAAAAAACCTCAACAGATTCTGGATGCCCAAAGTGAGCCATAAGAGTGACTGATCTCTCTGAAGAACTCAAGCCCATGTGAAGTGCAGCAAATTGAGTACTACTCCACAAAAGGAAAAAATAACAATCAAGGAGGAAACATGCATTAGTTATTCATAAAGTCTAGTCTGGAACAATATGTGAAATTAACTGGGGCTTCTTTGTAAATGTCATTTGTCACAACTTTAAAATCTCAGAACTTACTTAGCATCCACCAGCAGCCCTGATATACAAAACCTTCCTCCCCAAACCTGCATCTAGTAAGACAGCTGTGACAATGTGTGTGAGGTTTACACTCTACTACCAACAACCCCCACTTCCTACTCAAGACCAGACAACTGAAAAGGGCTATTGAGAGTCTACACACTGACACAATCAAGAAACTCAGGTTAAAGTGTGATAATTTCAGTGTTCAGCACTATCAAGGTGAAATCAATTAAAAGAAGGGCATTCTATATATACACTATGGGCTTGAAGTAATTTATTTCAAACTCAATTAAGCTACTGGTATCTCCATTTTCAAATATTTGTCTGTCATTACCCTTTATTCATATAATTGTGAGGAAAATCTGTTTTAGTTGATATTTATCCTGGCTAAAAATAAGTAAGCACTTACTTCTCAGCTGTTTCAACCTCTAATTAAAACCAGTTCTACAGCCAGACACAGACACTATGCTAAGAAGAAACAGCCTCGAGTAACACAATTTTCATTGTTAAAGAAAGTGGTTCATAAGCAATTATATCTTGTCAGCTCTAACAGTTAATCTAACCTCTTCAATGACACCCAGTTATTTTCACACTCAACATCCTGCCACGAACCAGTAATTATGGCCCATATTTGCTATCTCCGCTGACACTGATTTCCAGACTACAGAGACATAGGCAAATGAACTTATAACCTTAAGATAACCAAAGGACACTAAAAAGGTTATTTTTTGCAACATGACATTTATTCCTGAAATTGTTTGACCATTAAACAACAATCATTTCATCGTTTAATCTGATTCTAACCAAGACTCTGCTTCAAATGGAAAGCTTTTCCACTGTACCATTTTTTTCTATTTGCAGCAACTCATTAAAACAAAATTAATACATGACGAAAAAACTGCAATGAAGGGGAAAAAAAAAACCCTGTAGATCTTATTTTGCTCGAGGGAGATTAAAGATTTCTCTTGCTGGAGAAGGCAGAGAAGGGAACATTAAAGTTGTCAAGCAGTGGTTGCACAAGTATGGACTCCAAACCCCTTCTCCCACCTTCCCAAAAATGACTGGCAAAAGACATCAGTTCTCAACGTTTGGTTGCAGTCTGACAGAACGCATGCCAGAACATCAGCAATAACCTCTGAGAAGTCAGGGAGTCAGGGAAGTACACCTCAGGAAGACCAAAGAGAAAAACATCATCCTTGTCTTTAAAAAGAGGTAAAAGGGGGAGCCAAAGAATAACGGCCAAAGTATTTTTCCTAGGAAAATACCGAAAAATACATTAGGGTAACAAACCTGGGGGTACAGCAAAAGCAACATGTTCTAAAACTTTTTGACAATCCCTCGTGACATTCTCGTCACAAGATATGAAGTCAGTCTTGTGTGGTTGTAAAAGTGGCTGGGAAACTTTACTTGGGGAAAATATAAATGGAAACACGACATTTTAAAAAGTAATATGGGTTATTTACAAACTTCATGAATTTGAAGGTCATAATTGAAAGACGTGCTCTCACAATAGCAAGTATCAGTGGGTATTTGAACAGATTTTTCAATTAACCATTGCAATCTCAATAGTAAGTATAAGCAAAATACACTATAGGTATATATTTCTACAGATTTGCCTGAGAACACAAGGTATAAGGTGTGCCTGCAGAGATTGCAAAGGAATTTAAGGATGTTAAGCACTAAAAGAAGGAACTGAAGAGATTGCATGATCCTATTCACCTGCTGTGTACAGTTGATTCTTAAGACACAGACAGTGTATTACATCAACAGAATGTGGTACATCATCTGTGATTTAAAGTGTTTTCTCTGGTGTCCTCTCCTATTTACAGCTGATAACCCAAGCCACAATACAGCTGATTTTAAAACGAATGATACTTTTAGTAGTTACTCAAGTGGGAGGTTGTTAGAACTAGTGCTACTTTGCATGTAATGTCTGGTCCAGCAGTTTTGCTGGAGTAGGATATATCTTTGAAAAGTTTTGCTTTAGGTTATTGACTAAAAGTTTCATGTATGTATGTCACGTATATCGAATTTAACACATGTAACTACTATCAACAGAAGTCTGAAGCCTGTACACTGGACCAAGTTAAGCAGCACAAGAATTTTGTGTTCTCGTGAAGCAGATCTTCCAGATCTCCTTGGTCATAAAACCAAGTAATTTTCTTTTAAAAGAGCTGAGAAATTTGAATAAAGTCCACCCAATAGGTTACAGTTACTTAAATTTTCCTGATGCAGCCTTCTATACAAGGGGGTCAAGTGTTTAAGGAAAGAAGGAAAATGCAGAGTATTACTAAACAAAAGGAAGCTCTAGGACATCACCCTAGTCCAAAACATATTTCATTAATACACTTTTCTTTTTTCTGTGGCTCAGTGATGTTATCAAAAGTCCAATTCCAAAGGACCAGCTCTCTTGGTTACCAAACTGCAAGATTTAAAACTTTTCTATTCCATCTTTTATTTTCCTTTTCCTTTCCCACATCCACGCTCTGTAGTTTGCCAACTGCCCCTCAGTGCCCAAATTTCCACTGAAAGAAAGTTCTAACTCAGCCAAGAAAACTGAAAGAATTTGGAGGCTGCACAGATGGGAAATCATTACATGAAAACTTTTAAAGACATTAACTGCTCTCTCACTTCCTCTTACAATGAGGAGCTCTTCCAATGTGCCATAGACAGGATGTGCCAGGAGCTCTTCTAAGGTGCCATAGACAAGGCCATATCTAAAGAAACAAATTCTATTTTAAATCAGATTAAAATTCATTTATCCTCTCAATACAATGTAAAAAATAAAATTAAACAAAAAAAATCCCCAAAGAAATCAACAGACATAAAGACAATATTCTCCCCCCTCTGCATCTTCAGGCTATTGGATCATTCTTATTATACAATAAGTAACCAAACTCAGAGAGGTTTATGAACAAATTTAGTCTAGTCAAACAATAAATGGTGGTTCAGCAGCCAAACAGGTTTGGATATCCATGTACAGCTTGGAGAACTGCCTTGGACAACAATTCTTCACAGTGCAATGTCCCAAACACAGAGATTCACTGTAAGAGCGGAAAGTGAATTAAATCAGAGCATGATTTCCAGTATTTAACATCTTTTCCCTTCCATAGAAATTTTCTCTTCTTTTCTTTTGCTAAGCAAAAGAGTTATTTTCTGAGAACAAACTAAATATAGATAGAAAGAGGATCAATCCTACAATACAGAGCACACTCTGGAAAATCCTAAACCAATGACACCAGTCACATTCTCCAGAAAACTGAGAGAAAGGAGGTCATGAGTTTGTAACTGGAAGCTGCTCGTCCCTACTATGCCTTTTCTGCTGAGTACTCAAAACAGGTGATGTCTTCTTCTCAAAATAAACAGGAGATAAAACGTCTGTTTAAACATTCACCATATTGTACATAGTATATTAAGCAGCCTGTATAAGGAATACTTTGGTAGATGTACTTTCCTTCGTTCCTGAAGCTCTCTAGGAACATAACAACAAAAAAATACGGGAGTACAGAGAGCTGAGCTATAAATAGAAATTTTTCCTACTAAAATTATTACTAGAATTTCTTGGTAAACAACTTTAGCTGAAAGAAGCCTGAGACAAAGTTTGATACGATCCTCTTGCAACCCGCAAAATAGCCACTTTTAGCCAGACTTTATAAAAAACCAAATAGAGAAGCTACCGCCTGGAATAAGACAGGCCATCAGAGACATCTAATTATATGCCGCAACACTTTGCAATTTACACAAAACAACAACAAACAAAATAAAAACCACTCCCATTTGTCATACAGGAAATTAAAAGCCCTAATTATACAATCAGCGTTAGCAACACAAATGTTACTATTCAGGGCAAGAGAAGCATTTTACAATCACAGGGGAAAAAAGAGGAACAAAGAAACAAATATTTATACTGGCTCTATCTTTAGTTCCAAAGTATGATCACACTACATTCATTGAACACTTTTTTTAAGTGACAAAGTCAAGCACTCGGAAACTAACTAAAACCAGAACAGTTTGGCTGAGCAATCATAATTTAGCTCTGTAAATCACATATATATTTTTACAGTCCTGTAATTACAAAATGATACGCTATTTCTTCCCACTGGAGCCTCACTCCAGGCAGGTGAAGCAGTGAGCGGGATATAAGATGTTCGAAGAGAAAAAAAATTGTGTATTTATTTTTATCCTGATCATTTGGGGATGCCACGCCACCCAGTCTTTATGTTGGCTTCAGAACTGTTAATTTCCTTTTAATAAGACACTTTCCACCATCATGTCATTCAAGCATCAGTGCATGTTATCTTCTTATCTAACCTGTGGAGTAAGAACATGCTACCTTTCTCCTTTTATAAATAAGGACAGCGAATCACTGATGGAGCCGAGGGCAGAACTTCACAACTTGTCTCCAGTCACAGATTTGCAGATTGCTCATTCCTGTAGATCACAGATGGACTTAGCATTTAATGTTCCCACGGACCTCAGGAGAAGTGAGAAGAGTCCAGTTCTGTCATACATACCATCCAAAAAGGGGATGACTTGCAATTTTAGTGGCCATGCATCCTAAAATTGCTTTAACTAATCCTTTAAAGAGGAAGCAAGGCTCATATACAGCCTCTTCTGTACATCATTCATCTAATTCATAAGAACACCCTACCTGTCCTTGTAATCTCTAGCTTCATTCCCTACACGCATGGTGATCTATCAGGTGAGACACGGGACCTACAAACTACAGCGCCAGCGGCTTGCCCTCACCCTTACCGAGTTTCTTGAGCCCTGCCCTTCTGTTAAACACGTACTATTAAATAAAAAATCTGCCCTTCTCGCAGTTTCTTCTTCCCAGTGTTACCATTCCCTCCCTCCTTCCCAGTAATGCCTCCCTGTGCACTGCTGACAGCAGTGTGGGACCAGATTTTGATAAGAATATTTGTGCTCAGGCAGTGTTTTGACAAGCTGCCAAAATTCTGCAGACAACAAAAGCAACAAGAGAAAAGAATATCTGTTTTCAATCTTTTGTAACTGAGCTAAAAAAACACTCTAGGATTTCAAGCAACAAATAAAAAGCACTTTTTTTGGCTTTGCAGTTATCTCTGCTGAATTCCAAAGACGTGCAGTAAATAACAGATTTAATAGAATGTCCTTTAAAAAATAATAAAGGTACAAAAATCTTTCATAATGAAAAGGGTTAGGCAACCTAACCTAGAATAAAAGGACATCAACTGCAGACTCATGGAGCCCTTAAAAAAAAATGAAAAGTGCAGTTCCTCAGACAGCAGCAGTAGCCAAGGGCTAGATAATGTGCAAATCCCAAATTCACCTCAGTGAAATGATACTTCTGCATCCGTGCAACGTTGGCCTCATTTCTTCCTTTCCCATCCCACACTCTTCCTGATCTACCAACTACGTGCAATTAAAATAACGTTGCCTGAGGCCGTATCACTTCTTTCATAGGTTTTTTTTTTTTCCCAAAGATAAGGCAGGGGAACAAGAGGGAACCAACTAGGAGCTCAAATTCAGAAGAGAAGAGAGACACAACCCCTGAATCAGTAGCTACCAAAAGCACAGGCCCTGTCACAGAAAACCATCATAATTTTGATCCTAAGTGTTGAACTACAAAGTAAACTGTACAAAGAAATCTCCATGGAGGTTTCTATGGAAAATATCCTACAATGCAGCTTCAAACAGCTGTGGGGAGAAAAAAACCAGTCCAAGTCCCCAAACTCTGTGTAACCTACAACACTGAAATCTCCTTGTTCTGGTGCTCAAAATATTAAACCCAGTGAAAAAGCAGACCTCCTTCTTCAGCAGAACTACAGCAAGGAGTGTTGTAAAAGTCTAAAAATGTGGACTATACAGGATTATGACTAATTGTTTCAAAGCTGTGTGAATGGCTTAGTTTTCAGTGATCCTGTCAAATCATCCTCTTGGCATTCACAAAACATCCACACAGAGGCATCTTTCTTCAAAACTTTCATTATTTAAATGTATTCAACAGGTTTGATTTGGCTCTGAATTGCAGGAGATTCATTGCTCCGAAACATCAATATACCATTAGATTTTCCTTCAACAGCTCGCACCGTGCTGCTAATGACTCAACAGGGAAATTACATCTGCGTTCCTCTGCACATCTAGTCTTCTCTTGGGACGAGGACAAAATGCACATCCTTAGCCTAGAAACTCCTTCTTGAAATTCAAGCACTTTCCCCCCCAATGTCCGATTAGCTTCTAGAATGAAATTTATTTTGCTAAGCATAGACAGAAGGCAGTCTCTGATACAGCAATGACTTGGTCCATTAACGTCTTTGAGAACTGCGATCAAGTTTTCAGCTGTCCCTAAAAACCAGTTGGGGATGTAACAGGAATTGCAGAGCACAGCAGTGACACAGCTGGATGCAGACACAATGTGGACGTGGAGAACCGCTATAGAGCTGTTCCCCCTATGGTGATCAGCGGTCCACGCGCTAACAGTGGCAAATGGACTAGTATGTCCTTTGTCCCCCTCGTAAATCTGCCCCAGCAGTGGTATGGGAAAGAAAAGCTACCCAACACTATGCAAGAGGAAACCACCTCTCATCCTTCAAATCAAGCGTAGGAATAATTTAGTCAATAGATTATTTGGTCACAAAAAAGGCGCAGGCTCTTTCTCTAGTCTAATACACTCAAGAAAAAAACTGGCTGATGTTTAACTGCGCTTTCAGCATGGGCTTGGTAAACACCCTGAAGAGTACAGCTGGATCCTCTTTTGGAAGGATGGGGTGAACTCTACTAACAAGATGAAGTTGAAAAATGCTATTTCAGCCTCTGTCATCACTTCATTAGGTTTCTCCCTATTGTTGGAGGCTAGAAGACTTTTTCCTCTAAATAGTTTCATTTTGTGTCATTAGGCTGCTTCCTTTGTAATTCAGAATCCTACCTGTGATTATACCACAAGTTTGACTTTAAGCGACACAGTAAAAATCCTCTGTGAGCAAAGCATCTTTTTTGATACCCTTTTGTTATCCTTGCAAAAGCTGATGCAAGTAGCAGGCAGTACTGTGGGATCCATCCCAGCCAGTCCCCCTAGCCTGCCTGGGCAGGCAGTGGAAAAAAGGTTTTTCTACCATTTGATGCACTTTATCCTCAAGTAGGCATCTAAACCAGGCCAGACATCAACCTAAAGGTGCCCATTTCTCTCCACTGATTATAAAGTGGAAGTGACCGGCTCAATATTAGGAAAGATGAATATTACCTCTGCCTGTCATTTTTCCTGGTCTAGACTCATTTCTGCTTTGCGGGTTTTTCTCCTGTTACTGAATAGCATAACCTGTACACTTCTAATTTCTGTTTGCTCTTCTTTGCCAATTCTCTCTCTGGGTTACAACTCCAATATCTATTTTCCACCACCAAAGATTCATTCTTACCAAATGTCAGTTGGATTCTCTGCATGAAAAATACTGTATCTTAGCTAAAATAAAAAAAAAAAAAAACCACACACAAAAAAACCCCAAAACACGAACCAAACACCCCCCCAAAACCAACTAATGAACACAAGAGCTGACTATAAATGTAATATTTGGATTCAGGGTTTTGGTTACTGGTAAACGTTGGGATTTACTTTGATCAAGGCAGATGAAAGCCAATCCTGACAGTGAAAATCCAAGCAGATGACTTGTTTTTGCAGAATCCTCTCTGCATACAAATTGCCAAAGAGCTTGATGATGCACCCAATGCAGGGATTAGAGTCACTGCAAAAGGGTGATAAATAGATAAAGACCTAGGCTTTATCTATTACTACCCACTGTAGGTTTTCATCATTATTTTTCATACTCCTGGGATATTTGCATGTGTACATTATACATGTATACCACTATGTTCATTCCTCTTCTGCTTCTAGCTTGCCTAGCTACCTCTTCCCTTTGGACAGGAATAAGGAATATGCTCCATAGGGAACATCAGGCTCAAACAACTTATTTCTCACATTCTGCTTCTTTAATAAAGTATATTAAGATTAGGACTCAAGCAGCTGAAATAGTCTTTGTATGTATTTTAGCAGTCAGGCCTCAGCAGATTGCTAACAACAACTGTAAGCTGCTGTTTTCTCAGTTTCAGAAGGGAGGGACTATGTCAATTCACACATTTGATGGTTAATAGTAAAGACAGAGAGAACAAGAACAGGAGATTATCATGGTCACCCACAAAAACACACACACACAGAATTAACAGGACTAAATTAGACCATTCTGAAGAAAGGAGTATTTTCTGCTGTTCTAGATATGCTTCAGTGCTTAAATCAAATATGTCTGAATTATTTTTATCAAAAAAATTAATTATCATCTACAAAAATCTTAACATCAATAATTCTGAAGAGCTGGAAATCTCAGATTAACTTGGTCAATGATAAAAAAAACATATTCTCTGATTTCTTGCACTTTTTCTTCATTAGAAATATTACATTGGCCAAGCAAATGAGCTGATGGATTGACTATTTCAAGCAATGCAATTTTAAACTCTTTTCAAAACGTACAGTCATACGTCTAACGAAG
This sequence comes from Aptenodytes patagonicus, assembly GCF_965638725.1. NCBI lineage: Eukaryota > Metazoa > Chordata > Aves > Sphenisciformes > Spheniscidae > Aptenodytes > Aptenodytes patagonicus. The sequence goes on along the minus strand of NC_134949.1, from coordinate 193,183,822 downwards.
TCAAGAATGTCAAATACTCCTACTGGGGACACTCAGCCTTTAATCTCATGCTTCAGATGACCGCAGGCAAGTTTATGAAATATGTCAGCCTTCACATACCCTCACAAGCTGGAAATAACGGTTGTAAGCTCTAGAGAGGAGGTATCTGGACATTCAGCATACGAGAGCAATGAAGAGACGCACGTAAAATGTCACAGTCCAGCTCATTTGGTAAAAGTTGCATCTAGCAGGATGTTTAAAAATGAAATGTTTGTTCCTCAAAGTAAATCACTGAAACATTAAAGCAGAGTTTTAAAAATAGTTTCTTCTATCATGAGAATTTACATTTTTATGTCACTCTATATTTACAAGCAGCTTCTCTACCCAAACATCAATTTGACATTAAAAAAGCACGCATATCAAAGGAATGATATGCAGAATAATCACTGAGCATCAGTGAGTAGAAATTAATTTTAAAAATAAGCCTGTTTGAATAGATTATTTGAGCAATTTAAACATGTGCTTTTTCTTAGGAAAAAAGTAACAATATTACATGAATGACTTCCCTCCAGATTCTACCAGTTGTTAGGTAAAAGTATCTCTTGCTGTGCGTATACGAACGTAACACAGAAGACACAAAACTAATATAGAAGATAACTCAGAAACAGATCATTTATTGAACTGTTGTACCCAAAGACAGTTTTTAAACTTCATATAGTTATTCTCATGCAGTCTAGTGACCAGTTAAAAACTCACATATGAAGAGATTTATGGCTAACGTTTTTCTGCCTAATTCACTTTCTAATTCACTTGTCTAATTTCACTTTTAACAGATATGTTAAATATCTACAGATCCTATGAATTAAAAACTGAGATAGGGGGTTCCAGCACTTCTAGGGAAAACGGGAGATATTAAAAAAAATTACTTACTACTGAAAATGTTAACCCGCGCTTCCTCCAAATAACAAATAACTGTACCAATTACTAACTCATTTCAATCACAAAGACTGAGGATAACTGGCAATACAGCCCTACATTAAAAAAAATCTCGAGGCTGGAGACTGAGCAGGAGGGAGATCAACTTACTTTCACTTTAATTAAGATGTACTAGCTACTAAAGGGAGGAAATTTAAAGGGTTTTTTTAATCACTGAAAGTTTCAACTAAATTTCAGCAACACATTTCAATTTAAGTAAGTGAACTGCAAAACAAATAACTAGAGACTAAATAATTTCAAATTTTATGGTTATTAAAGGTACACCTCTTTTTTACCCAAGACAAACATGCCTTAATTGTAGTCTCAGTGCATAAAAACTCCCTAGCAAGTTAAACAGAGAATTATAAAACTCCATTAGCTTTTCAGCAGAAATTTAGATTAAAAATGGAAATTTTGATGCAAAGTTGCGAAAACTAGGTGAACCATCTCTGACTAATGCTAAAAGTGCATATACTGCCTTACAGTTCTTCATACAGCACTACAAAAAGCAAACAAAACCAGGTGCCGATAAAACCAAGTTTGTAAAGCTTTTTTTCTCTACAAATTGTCAAGGTAGATTATGAGCAAAATAAATGAGCAAAATCAAGATAGATTATGAGCAATATTATTCAGTAGATTATGAGCAAAATAAAATTAAATGAGATGATCAAAAATATACCACACAAATTATCTTCTCACACCATCCAGAATACATTGCACAACAAATTTAAGTTTAAATCTGAGCTAGAGATCAGACCAAGGTTTGCATATCTTTTAACTTAGTGCACAACCGGTTTTGGAAAGGATTGCGGGCTGGAGGTAAAGGCATTGTAGATGGAAAGCAGGCACAATGCAAAACTATGAAGAGTAGTTAAGCTGGATCGATTATGGTGGAACACTGCACTAACAACCTGACAAAAATACTACGTTAAAGGCTTACAGTTTCTAGAATCATTAAAATTATCTGAGATCCCTAATCAAGTAGATATATGAAAAGGAAACGTCCGTTTAGCAGTCTGATTACTCCACTGACTCCTTCACTGGATCTTGTATAGGTATTCATCAGCAGTTTGTTTAAGAAAAGGCATTTGCTCTCAGACCCTCTTTACTGGTTTTAATATTTCCTTACAATGAACTGACAGCATCCCAGTTAATACAGCGAGACCATTTGAAGCCACGATTCCGTTTACTCTTTCCCTTCCAGGCTCAAAGGAAAAGTTAGCCCTAGGTTCTCATATTAACATATGTAACTAGCTATGCAGCCCCCCAAAAAAGATGGAAAATGGGTTATTACTGAGTAGTATCTAAGCCGGTACTTATGTACAAAATATATGCATCTACAAGCAAAGTTAAGAAACTTAGGGGACAGTTACATGGCTAATAACTCAGCCCTAACCACACCAAAAAAAAGGCAAATTAAATTAAATTAAAACACAAGATGCTGGAAATGGATAATTAGAAAACATCCATGATCCAGAAGATCCTGTCAGCTTGCAGCTGTAGTGACTGACAGAATATTGACAGAAAGCAGCCAACCCTGTGCACCAATTACACATCTGTTTAAAAACTGCAATGAAGACATGGTCTTTCAAACCAACATTCATGTCCAAACAATTTTCTCTTCTTTGAGATAAAGCAGGGATGCCACTACATGTTGATTCACCTCGATGGCTTTTGGGGCGAAAAAGAAGAGTGGGGAAAACATGAAACAATACCAAACACATGCTCCTCTGCCGGGAAAACATGTCCAAAACTCCTAAAACCCCTAAACCCCCTAAAAATGTCCATGCATGTAAAATATACATATATAGTGTGCACAGATATATATATGTACACACACATATGTGTGTGTCTGTGTACAGTGTGTATATGTACAAAAATAGTTACGTATGTATATAATACAAACAACATCTCAAAAATATACAAATATATGAAAACTATGTATATTTGTATATATATTTCTGTATATGTTAATATGCATATATGTATATACCTTTATATATGTGCACACACACACACAAAATCTCAGGCACATCTCTTTCTCAAAATTTACATCCCAAAAATAAGATTAAGTTTGGCTGAAGAGAACCAGATAATAAATAACACATTATTTATTAATATATAATTAATATAATTTGGACTGTTACACGTTTCCACAGCAGAGTGCATTAACCGCTTTTATTTCCAGTCCTCTTTTTCGTATTGCTGCTCTGTACTGACAAGCCTGGAAATGAGGAGAGCTACTATACCGTATTCCTGTCTCCAAAGCCCCAAGAGGCACTAATTAATTCATAGGCCATAGCTTAGAAATTTATGAAAGTGAGTATCTGAAACTTAATTGAAGCAAAGGAAAAACTTCCTTTTTTGACTTGTAGGAATTACGTACTGGCCTCTCTACATTTCTACGTTAACCTCTATATTATATTACTTTAATCAACTGTTAAATTTATGTAAAGCTATCAAACCATATGAGAAAAATGTCAAAACTGAAAGTGCTTACAAAACAAGGAACATCAGCTTTAAGTACTACTTACACCCAAAGAAAATTAAGCTCTCAGATTCTACCCCTACATCACGCTCCCCACCTCATCCTTTAGAATCGCCTGTTTCTTGAAAACACCGGCTTTTTACTCCACATGTCAGGTGCCGACCCCCTACTTCTCATCACGAACAGGCAGTAGGTAAAGTAGATGAGCAAAAGAAGAGCATAAATAAACTATTTTTTAAAAATGAAAGTAAGTGGATTTGGGGAAAGGGTGCAGCACCAGGTTATCTCCAATTCACTAGACCATCCCATCTGATGCACTTCAGAAGTGCTCCCACCCTGCGGGGAGATGGAAGGGTTATCACCGCCATTTCACAGATGCGGAGTTTCATCCAGCTGTGTAACGCACTAAGGGAAGTCGAGCAGAGTCTGGGGGCTTCATCTGAATCCTACCCCATGGTTTCCACTAACTGCACTGGGATTTTATTCACTGAAGTTGAACAAAAAATTCACAACGGAAGTGGCAAAACATAACAATGGATTCGTTCTCATCAACTTAACATCTGGTTTCTGAGTTAACATGGAAGGAGTTATAATTATCAAACCAGAGTAATCACAACAAATAGCAAGAGCTCCCCGTCTCCAGAGTTACTGACTTTACTTCCTACAAGTTACTGCTTTTTGCTTGCATCTATTTATCACTTTTTTTTTTTTTTTTTTTTTTTTTTTTTTACAAATTGCAAACACTCTCAATTCTATCTCAAGTGATCCGTCTTTCTAGTTTTTATTGATCAGCACGGTCAACTGGCTCAGTTCTGTGCGTCGAAATTTCATACACTATAAATTGCCTCAGTACAATATGAATTTTAGGTACTGTTACCATATATATGGTCCCATGCATACAGGTGTTCTCCTTCTGGACAAATAAGCAAACGCTCCTTGGTAATCTGGTCAGGACAAGTTTTAAATTAAAAAAAAAAATCTCATGAGAAATAAAATATCCCAGTCCCCAAACATCGTCTGCTCAATGTATAACAGTCATCTAATCGGCAGGTTTTTTCTCAATTAGAGAACAAATTTCCCTCTATGTTTTATGTCATGTACAAGCTGAAATTGTTCCCCTGAACAGCAGGTCAATATCCTATAAAAATGGGTAAATGAAACCTTCTTCAAAAGTTGTTTTCTGAAAGAATCAGAGATATTAAAACTGTTGGCAAAAATTCTTCCTTTTTTTCTTGTTTCTCAAAAACCGTTCACATTTACACAAGCAGAACTGAACCGAGTGGTGAAGACTGATTATACTATCAAGAGCCCCAAAGTAAGGAGGTATGCTTATTAAACCGTGAATTAAATTAACAGCAGAATTCAAGATATTGGAATCTACTCCAGCCAAAATACTACATTATTTTGACGGAAATTTTAACCTCATCCTTGCTCGAGTGGCAGAGCAGGATGGCAGTTAAACCAGGCCTTTGTACAAATTTCAGCGCTTGGGTTAAATGAAGCGGAAAGATTGGACTTTATTCCCCTTCCCACACAATTCATGCTCTACAAATAATTGATTTTCACTTCCTGGTGCACTGCAGGTCTGTCCCAACTTGCTCGGTTATAACAGCCAACACTGGTAGGGCAGATCATGCCTTTCCCTCTTACTCATTCCACTTGGTCTTCTGCCCTTTGCCCAACAAAATATATTTACTTCTTACTCATCTTTTTTTTTCCCCAATCTCATTTCAAAACAGATTGTTTCTTCTCTATCCGACCTTTTTTAGTTAGACTTAATAATCCAAGAAAATACTTCTCAGCACAAGTGGGCAGAAAATGCTGTATCTAGATGAAAACATTTGCATGGACAGAAAAAAGGGAATTAAAAAAAAAGTATGTGCAAAAAGCATAAAAAACGGAATTAAAGTATTTGCTCTGATGGTGCAGTTGTACAGGCATCATGAAATCTCCAATTTATTTCCTGAATTCCAATCACTCAACTGGAGATACTCTGTTTAAGTCCGCCAGTGGGCTGAGATGATGTGAAAACGATAGATATACAGACACAGCCAAGAATCCCGGCTTTCTTCTCACTTGGTTCTGGTTCCCAATTTTTTCCCAGTTATTTCTGAGCCAGATCAAGTTCACCACGCGGGCTGCACAAACCTCCCTCTTCCTTTCCCCATTTCCTTTCTAGTTTTAGACTTAATAGACTGACGTAGCTCCCCTCCTCTGTTAAAAGGCTGTGTTTATCCCCAGTTTAACATAATTCTTTTTTTTTTTGTAAAATTAATCTCCAGCACGCTCAACGGAAGTTTTCCACATGTTCTACTTGGATGAGCGTGTATTAGTTAGTGGGTCCTATTTTTAGCTGTTTTGCCTTACTTTACAGTTTATTTCCTTAAATAGCAATCTGGATATCGACATAGAGCTACGCGGATGAAAAATAAAACATATTCCCTGTTTCACATACATTTAGGGCCATGGAATTTTAAGTTTATAAATAGGAATATCTGAACTGAGAAGGAGTGAAATTTAGCATCGTAAGGTTAAACTAAAAATTTTATTATTATGATTTGGCAACTTACACAGATTTTTTTCATGGGAAATCAATCCACTTAATTTTAGATTTTTTTTTTAACAATGCAGCTGCAGTAGCTGCTACAGAATTTACTGGTAATCTTAATTACACTATCAGCTTTATTCTGAATCTCCTTTAAAGTTGAGGCACCTCAACTGAGGTGGACAGGATCTCCCTCTGGAGGCCTTCTGAGGCATCTTCCTCTCTCTCCTGACAAGGTAGGAAACTTCACTTGGTTGCAAAACAGGTTGGCTCCGGCATGCAAACTCAGCCTAAAGATGCTCATTCTCTCCTTCCCATTCCCATTCCCCATCACCCATATACTGACCTGTATTTCACCCCCTTGCAACCTGGATCAATGCAATGACTGAGGTAAAGAAATTTTTATTTTCTTTTTAAAAGTTATTTTCAGCCCAGATCATGTCAAAAAATCTCGTTTACAGAGCGAACCACAAAACTGCACCAGTGTAACTAAGAGGAGCAAATGGCAACACCAAAAAAAAAGCCATAGGAGGAGACCACCGTGGCAGGCATAAATTTCTTAACAGGGTTTCATCTCTGAGCAGTGATACCAATGGTGAAGAGAATCAGTATGGCTTCACCATACTGGTAGTTTGAGTGCGAAACACTGCAATGAAGACACAAAAGGAAAAGAGCTTGCAAAACCTCACTTCAACTCAGAGGCAAGTGCAATTCCTGGTGGTTTTGCAAAGCTCTGCCCAAGCCAGGGAAAGATGGTAAGCTTCCTGATTAAAGTATCCTGTTCAGTGAAGCTGAGATGAGGGAAAAATCAGATGGTATTTTCAAACATGTTAGCAAGTCGTGTAACCACATTAGTTAACAACACTGGAGTAACTTCTTCTGCAAGGCAGACATATCAAACACAGGACCGGGAGGAGCTCCATCATATAATGGAGCTTGCTGGTTTTCATAGCTTTGATACAAGTTTGAATTAACCGAAATCCCCTTCCGCAAACAATGCAAGGCATTCACCCATGCACTTTTTGATCGGTTCGTTTCAGGTTTTTCCCTTCTTTTCCTCATCTGCATTTTCACCCTACATCCTAGCAAGCTAATCTTCCATAACCACCTAAGCATCCCAGTGACAACCCTAGCACTTAATCTACTTTAATCTTTGACAAATCGGTCCTATCATCTATATGATAATATATAACAAGATATGATAAAATAAAATAACCCCCTTCCTCTGTGGGGATACTTCTGTGCTGCCAGTAACTTCCAGAATGTACTCACTGGGCTACTCCAAATGGGCTTCCCATTTTCATAGTACTTTTTATAGTACTTAAGTGGGAAACTCACTTAGTCAAGACTGAGACTGGAATTTTTTTTCTTTGACTTAATTTTATGTTTAGTATTTTACAGCTTTTTACTAGAACCATTTAATGAAATGAACAATTTAAAGAAGTTATTTTTGATGATGGTGATATCCAGAGCACGCTTCTGCTTCATAGCAATGCAGACGGTGCAATACAGATTATAATGGAAACATCAATAAATCAAACCTATTAAATTGTTTAATACTATACAATGCTAAAAGCTGCCATTTAATAGTCACATTTAAAAGTAACTTAAGTAAAAGAAGAAAGCAGCTGTGTGTTCAACAGGCAACTGTTATCTTGCTTCTTTGTGCTTTGAAAATAAGGTATTTAAAACTATCAATTTATCTACTAGTACATACCAGTATGTATTCAGCAACACGGTATAATGCTCTCCTTGATAGGCTCTAAATACCTGTTCCTGCAATGTCAAGTACATAGTTATTTTAGTAAATTAAGGTTCCCAAGTACCTGTCTTCCGAGTAAAAAGCTTCAAGAGGAAGCTGATGATCTAGCTGTTGCCAAAATGTATTTTTTAAAATTGACATTATAATTAAGAAAATTAGTAAGAAGGCAGTCACAAACCAGTGAGTGTTCCTCTTGTAATAACTCATTATGCGATGTTTTACACTAAGTGTTCATAACTAATCATTTTCATCTTCACAGAAATGGGGATCAAAATAAAACTAGGATAATATTTTTGTACTTCCAGCAGCAACACAAAATCATAAGTTTGGTTCCCGCACGGCAATATTCTGGATCTTTGCTATTGTCAGTGAATGTGAAAAGTTTGAGAAAAAAACATTATGAGGAAGGCGGGAAGATGGTTTCAGCTAAGTGAAATTTATATACCTCAAACTAAAGAAAATTTAAGAAGACAGGTGCTTCACTAGGTATCCACTGCATATTATTAAAATAAACCAGTTACAGAAACAGCATATATTAGAAAGAGAGAGACAGCTGTAGGTTAATAAAAAAATATAATAAAAAATGAAAACAAAACAAAAGATACAGCATAAAGAGACACAAGACCAGAAAGAGCTGAGAAATACTGAGACCAGCTCCAATATACTGATAATTATAGAACAAATCTATTTTAGACGAAACGATGCTCACTGCAGAAGTTTACTGAACTTAAATGCTACTGCTGATATTAGCTCAGTTAAAATCCATCATTCTTAGACACATTTGCCTTTACATAGCAATCTGGTTTTACAGATATACACTTATAGTTTGCAGGCTTACTTTTCTTACAATACTTACTGCTTCACTGATTCTCTAGAATCATGTCTTCGACAAAACCCAGAGTCTAGTCTAACTCTTCTTTCCCAGGAGTTTCCTCACAAATCTGCTAAATACAAGATTTCGAGTATGTACTGTGGCTGTTCTGCCTCTCAAGGTTTTTATATGCCACGGCCCTCATTCAGATTTATTACTCCCCACGTAATCTAATATAGAAAGAATTCACCCGATTGGCTAAACTGCACAGCGAAATGTTTCTATATAAAGCAATATTTTGAGCTTCCAGTTTGGGATGTTCCATGAGCATGACACTTTGAAGGAAAAGAAAATTTCCATCCACAAGTAAATAGAAAGCTACACTCCAAATATTTTCAGCTATTTGAGATATTTTTAAACATCTGCGTTTCTTATCAGCATCGGTGCGGTTCAAACTGGAGAGGAACGTGAGACTGAACCAGTGCGGAGCTCAAAGGAGGCAGCAGCCACTCCTTCTGCTCCTCCTTGCTGCCTACCCAGGGTCAGGTAAGAGACGGGGGCTATGAAGGGAAGAAGTGAAACACAAAAAAGAAAGCACTCCTGCTCATCTCCCAGCACCTTTCATGTTCACACAAAAGCCTTCTTGCAATGGATGACCTCTATGCTACAGGTAATTTAAGGACTGAAATTGAAAGGCGTTAAGTGATACAGGTGGGAACCCAAAATACAGAACCAGGGCAGCAGGGGGTGGGCACGACACGACAGAAAGAAGAAAGCGGGGGTGGATGCAATGGCACAGGTGATTGAAGTGCAAAAGCACTGGAGTGAAGGATGGAGGAGAAAAAGCAAGGAAGAAACGTGAAGAAGTGGAAATACCAGAACCTTTACTGAACAAAAGCCCTCTGCCTCCCAAGGTCACCTCAACCAGTTGAGACCTGACACTTTGACTCATCTACACATCCTAAAAACTTCTACTAACATCTTTAACCAACACCTATATTTTAAAAAAATCATTTTTCCTTGTCTAAAACAGCAGTCGATTAAAGCAATCTTCTAATAAAGAAAAATCAGTTATTTATATTCCAGCATCAAAGAGCTGCACTTGCCTTTGTTCTCATTAAATGCCCCTCATCTACACACATTATCTATTTACTTATCTATAACATAATTGAAACGGCTTAGGTGTTCATTACAGGATGCATCTTCCCTGTTTTGTGAGCATCCTTTTTTAATGCCTATCATACAGTGTGTGCACTCCTGCCAAAGTCAGCTGAGCTCTTGTGTAAATTCAATCCACCAATATACTTAGTGAATGAAAATACAATTCACTTTCCCATGCTATTTTGATTTATACTTTCCATGAAGATATTAACAAAATCAGTGATGAAACGCTTGACACTTCATACTTCTACACAGCAGTCTTAAAGTGGTAGAACTGCCCTACCAAAAGTCATTTTCATGTAGTGGAAAAGGGCATGGGAAAGATTAGATCTGTGAGATTTGCCTTGAACAGTGAGTGAAACCATGAGCATTCAGAGAGTTATTTGTGAGTGAATTGTTCTTGCTACCCAAATACACAGCTACCTTATTCAGGTTCTTATTTAACCTGCTCTTCTAAGGTAATTAATACAGCATTTCACCAGGTGACCTAAATGCTAGGTAGGACTTGGTAACTCCCTCCCTACCGAGCACCAACACAGCCACCTTTTTGGGAGCAGAGCAGATCACCCCCAACTATCTGGAGAAATTCTGTATATTACAGCAGAAGAGAATGAATGCACCCCAGAATGGCTAATGCACACCCGAAAACTAAATTACTGGGAAGAGGGAGGAAAAGGAAAGCAGTCATATCCTACAGAAACCTCTGGCATCAACAGCAAACTACTCCATCAGGCTCCGTGTTAGCAAGTCCCACTGCTGACTGATCGTCATGTGGATAAAGTAAAACCTGACCAGATAACAGAAAGTGATAGAAAGGAAAAGGGACGCCCAAAAGACGAGGGGGAAATGGGACAAATTGCTTTGGAGAGGCACCTTTTTCTTTCCACTGGCTATAGAGGGAGTTTGCGTGACAAGGTAGATGACTAACCTTGGTATCAGTGAAATGAAGTTACATGAATCCCACCTTACCTACTCCTTTCAGAGGTTATTAAAAAAGTTATTATAGTCATAATACGAAAGCTAAATTTCCCTCTACTATCCCGTTAGCTGTATGTATTGCACAATTTTTATGTAAAACAATTTCGTTCAGCAAAGTAGTTCATTTAATTAATTTTTCACATAGTTTTCCTGACAATCTATTTTCACGTCAAAAAGCACTACAGTTTTATATTCAGACTGATGGTTAAAAGCATTTCATTTGACAGATATCATCTATATTTATTTGCATCATAAAGCAGTTTCTTGAAGGCAAAGCATGATAAAAGGAGTATGAATTCTCTAATGAAATAGGTATTAATATTTGTATTTATGAAATTGTAAGTATTTAAAAGTAATTATTCAAAGATTGCTTGAGAAATGTTGCATGGACATCATACGTGGACGATGTGAGCCTAAGTGGCAAGAAGATCTAGCTAGAAAATTCTATCGATCTCAAAAACCAAAGATCCCTTTCCCTCAAAAAAACCCCGTAGTTTAGACTCTTTTTCCACGTTGTCTGTAACAAAACAGATGAAGATCAGTCCATTATTACCAGACACTTTTCCAGATACATCTGCTGTACCTCAACTCTGAAGTTTATTAGTTCATGACTCTATCAGAGAAGCCCAGGAGTAACCAGGTAAACGGAACATAGTTCATTAGCAGCTCTGAACAGAATACATGCTAAGTCGGTGTTGCAACATGCAAACTGAATGGAATTAGGGAAAGCAATTTTAGGTAATGAAATTTTAAGTACTTTATATTCTATTAAGTTGCTTCCAGACTCCATTGGACAAAAGACAGACAGACAGAATCAGCTACAGAGTTAATTATCCCTCTTTTAGATCTTTCTAGTGAAATATCCTGTTCTATTGATAAATTGATTCACCAAACTAACACTGAGGTTTAAAACAAAGAAGTTCATTGAACTGCTGAATTATGGCCGCATACAGTTTTTTTCTGAGAAAACTTGTGGTACTGGCTTTGATAAAATTGTTGGACACAATAGCTACAACGTGTAAAAAAAAAAATAAAGGTGGTGCGATCATTAAAGTATCCATCTTATTTCAAGATCATCCATGAGTTTTTATTGCCAGCCAGTCCCTGCAACCATTGACACATTCACTGGGAAAAAATGCTGGGCACTGCCAAGGTATATTGTTTATTGGCATAGAGACCAAGCGCTGAAATGAGTAGCTCCATCAGGTATGCATGCAGCATAAACCAAACATCACTCGCAACGAAATGATGTAACAAATGTAAAAGCAAAAAGAAAAAGAAGCTGTGAAAGAGAAGCAAGCATGGCGCTCCCAATAACGCGGGGATGGGAGGAGATTTCTAGGGCACTAACTCCAGGCACAGCAATAAAATACCGATTGCGGAGTCCGCTGCTGTTTCTTGAATCGTTTTTTTTTTTGACGCTGTCAAAGGTTGGCTGGCACCCGCTCTTGACAGGTGCAGGAACGCCACGGCCGATGCCAGTCCTGCCCTGCTGACTCACTGTGGCAGGTGCTGCCCACCAATTCCCCCCCGCCGCAAAAAGGGAAGGTGACCCCTCCAGCCATGCCACCCATAGCCGAGAAACAGAGAGAAACCTTAAGCGCCCGGCGGACGCCCAGCCAACGTGCTGCATCCAAAGGTCGTTCTCCAAGGTCACCTTCTTGAAAACTCACCGACAGTTTCTGTACATCCTTTTCTTCTGGTTAAACACATGCGATAAGAAAAGGCGCCTGTGGATGCATAACCAGGACTGCAGACATTTCACAAGCCCCACGGTAAAGAACTACTTCAGCAACTGAGCTTTCAAAAAGGATAGCCGGTTCTTACCCTGTACAATAAAACATTTAATTCTGCTGCCTTTGTTTGTAAGATCAAAGTTCTCTTAGAGGCAACTATGCTCATGTAACAGAAGCGAACTTTTTTTAATTGGTTTTCCAATTAATTGGTTTCCAAGGCTTCCCTCATTTCCTACAAGGATAAAAGGGCCATATTCTCTATCACACCCAAGATTTTGCTCAGAATAAGAACTTCCATTTACTTCACTCACTAAACTCACGAGAAGCTGTTCCCAAGAAAGGATTAAAGCTTCAGGGTTTGAATCACCGGAGCGGATCTACTGAGATCTTTCACTGGCAGTCTGGGAGCTCAAAACAAAACAGAAACCATCCTGACACCCTTCCCAGCAAGAAGTCTTTTGATCTTCCTCCCATGGAGCAGTTCAGAAGCTCCGCAATGAGGCAGAGAAGACCTCTCTTTATTCCATGCCAAAACCCACGTACATTTGGCTACCTCTCCCCCTCCCAAGGGCTTCTATCCTGCCTCCAGCTTATCTCACAAATCATCAGATAAGGCAGGCTTGTCTGTGCCCTGATGGAAAAACAGACAGTTCTTCCATGTAATAGCCTTGTAACAGCCTCCCTAGACATGCTGTTCTCTCTTTTGGAGAATGGTTTCTCTCTAGAAGGGGATCCAGGTGGTCCTTAGGGACTCCTGAGTTTGTCATAGCTGCTTCCTCTTGCCTGGGAATGGATCTTAGCCTAAACAGTCATAAACCGAGGTTTGGTGGCGTGACAAAGCCATTAGCCAGCCGGCCTCCTCCTTCTTTCCCTTCAGGTGGGCATAGTAAAAGGCACCAAACAACTCCGAACCCTGGAACTAATACTTTATTGTAACATACAATATACCTAAAATATTGAAAATTCAGAACTGCCAAGTGAAACATTTAAAAGCTTTGCACACAAACCTCCCCCTAACTACCTACAGCCTTAGAGGCCAAGTCTCTGCTTTGTAGACCAGCAGTTCTCAGTGCTTTCCTCAATTGAACATGTTCTTCAGAAGCCCCTCTGGGTTTCTACAAAGTCTCTCCTTCCATCTCTTTCCATCACTTCTATGGTTCCCCTGCGAATTCCCAAAAGCTAAAGGTACCAACTCCCCCTCCCTCCCTCCCCTCTCCTTGCCAGAGAGGCAAGAGGCAGAAAATGGTAAGCAAGCTGTCTTCTACCCTGTTTCCCACACTCCCGCTCATGTGAAGAAAAAATAGACAACATTTGTACAGGTAACTATGAATAAATCAATTTAAATACTTCTACCATCTGTCATAGTGTTTCTCATTTCCTAATGCAACAAATGATCTGAAAACCTGGTATGAGGTATAGTTGGCTCTTCTTGGAGGTCCAGAAACTACTCGTGAGAACAGAGTAGAGAGTATGCAGAAGGGGTGTTAAGATGGATGTTAAAGTCTCCCAAAGCAATAAGTCTTGTACCTTCATTTTCACAGCAAGCAAAACCTCAGCTCCTAAGAAATCACTGCTTTTTGGCAGCCTATATATTAGCAGGGTGTGTATATTGGCCTCGTCCTTGAACTTAGATTTCTGTTTAAGAGAAAATAAAAAGTTACCCAGGCCCTTTGTTATTCTCCAACTTCTGCTCTGTTCATGATAAAAGACTGCTTTAAATACCGTCAGATTTTCAAGAGCATTCGGCATCAACAACTCCCATTTAGGCATGTAAATAAGTCACTTTGGATTTGCTGGATGCTGAGTGCTCTTGAAGAGCTGGCCTATCTACTACTTCTGTACCACTTCACGCACCACTCACTGGATTTAAAGATGACACTGACAGACAGACAGAGCACTACTCAGGAGTAACTTTGATCGTTAGGCACACAGGGAGAACGGTTCTGTCGTGGTACAAAAATGCATTTCATAATGATACACTCTTCCTCACAACTCTGAACTTAAGTGTTTAAATTACATACTTTGTACAGATGTCAACACTGATAATAAAATGAACTTCCCAAGTACCCTCACTTTTCAAACACTTGCACAATTCATCCTAGGTTGTAGCAGGTGATCACAGAATAGAGACTTGCTCTTCTCTCAGTGCACATGGATACATGTGTTTTAATTTTGCTTGTTTCACATTTTCTTGATACTAAAACACTTGGGAGAGGCTATCATTGAATGGCTGAAGGGAATATGCCATGATTAAATTGCACAGCTTTTGCTTCCAGGCCTTTCATTAGGAAGGTAAGAATTCATATTCTTCTGAAAACTAAAGAGGAGGCATGGACATTCCCAGTTGTTGTCATGGATACAGCTGCCGAGAAAAATGTCATTGTACCCCTGCAGATAAATGCATGTGCCAACTGCTTGGAATACGCAGCGGCAAAACCACTGCAGATGTTAAACATTCTCACATGGCCATCAGGTTCCTCTCGAAATGTGCACTAAATAAAAAAAAAAAAAGTTATTTTTAAACATAAAGGTTATGGCGTGAAGGAAGAAAAGGCTAGGCAGTTTAAAAAAAATGTTGGCACTTTCATAGTTCATGATGTCATGGAGGAAAAAATATTATGGAACAATAGTATGAGTAAAGGATCAAGTGTCAGCCCAACTTCGAGTTATCTGGATTTTGTCAGTGTGTGTTATAACAGTATTGTTAACTACAATAACTGTATTTCTTAGGTCAATGGACGATAAAAAAACAAACAAGTAAAAAAAATAGCAACAAACACACATTGGAAAATTCTGAACTGGGGAAGCTCTGATCCTGATTAGACCATCTCATAGTGTCGGCATTCTTCCTTGGACTAGGGCACTTTGAATCCCTTTCCGCTTCAGCTTTACATTAACTATTTACTAGGGACACAGATCACAAAAAATTAAGAGGTTGAAAACATGAGACTGTTCTTCCTCATACCGTTTTCCATATCCACGGATCTAGGTCCTTGAATGAAGTAAGGCAATTACCAGGATGCTCCTGGAGTTTTGCTGCACACTGGTTAGCAGTATTTCATTGCACCATGCAGGTGGGAAAAAGCAAGTAACGTCCCTACAGAGAGCAGGCAAGGTTTGGGATTCTCCTCTCCTGGTAAAGTGGAAGCACACAACCCCCTCTCCCTCCTCATGTAATCCTTCAGATACCGTGCTCCTAAAGAAGCAGAGAGAGAAGCAAAGGCAGGCTGCTCTAGGGCAATCGTTACCTTGAGTGAGCGAAGCACCGAGGGCTGGTTAGGATGCGGAAAGGTAAGTTTGATGTGAGGCACACGAAGACAAACAAGACAAGACTGGCTCCCTGCGTGCAAAAAGAGGCCTTCAGCAGTGTGGAAGAAATCATCCCAAACTGAGGAGCTAATTCACCACTGTACAAAGACCAAAGAAATAAGGAAGCAGAACTGAGCACCCTGTTATAAATCTCTCCTTCTAAGTATTTTGGGACAGGCCTAAACAATACAATGCCGTGTTCTGCAAAGATATGTGAGCTATCGCTAAATGAAGCACATTGGAACTGGAAGCAAGATAACCGCTTTAGCATGATGTAACACCCCAGCTAATTAGCTCTGTTAGGAACAAAGCCCAAGAGGGCTGCACTGGATCCAGAAGGCAAGCAAGTTCATTTAGGGCTAGCTAGGGCACCTCAGTACGGCACTACTGTGCTCCAGACAGACACCTCCTCGATCTATCAGCTGAAGATGTAAAGCGTGATACAATAAAAATAATAGTAATCATCATCATCATCACAGGAAGAGGCACAGTTTCACTGGAAAAGCAGTTGTGAAGTACATGCTGTAAAAAAGAAAGGTGAGAACACACAATTACACCCCAAAATGTTGGAGTTTTTACCAAAGCTGGAAGGTAACTCCCCCATTTGACACACAAGCAGGCAGAGCACGGATCCTGCCTTAGCACAGATTCCTACACTGCTGCTTTCACAACACGTCATGACGTTTATCCCAGCCAAGAAAATAGCTGTTGATCAGTGTTCTGCCATATCTGATCATCACTATGGCCCAGCACCCTACCCTGGTGTCCACTGCAA
The DNA here is from genome assembly GCF_965638725.1 of Aptenodytes patagonicus. Classification (NCBI taxonomy): domain Eukaryota; kingdom Metazoa; phylum Chordata; class Aves; order Sphenisciformes; family Spheniscidae; genus Aptenodytes; species Aptenodytes patagonicus. The sequence continues at coordinate 193,167,303 of NC_134949.1, read as the reverse complement.
CACAAAAGTCCTTTGAAGCTATCCAGTTGTTTTAGAAAAGAAAAGCCACAAGAACAGAAAACAACTTTAAGCAGCTCACTCATGGCAGCCATCCCCCCTTCCCACCACTGTAACCAACAGACTTCACAGGCATTTGACATAATGGCTAAGTGTTACGCAATTCGACTAAAGAAAAAAATTAAAAGGCATTTTAAACAAGTGTTCAATAGATTCTCTAGTACCTGTCTCATCTTAGGAGTTGTAACTTTCTCCTCGGGAATTAAAATGTCTTCTGGAGAATCCCCAAGCTCATTTGGCAGGGGAAACAAAAAAGAAGAAAAAGAAAAAAAAAATAATCTGGCCTTTCTAGTTTGACATAGAGGCTTTAAAATATAAGTTCATGTCATAAGCATAGATAATTACGGCATGAGAATACACATTTCAGAACACACATGCCTTGCAAAATGAAAATTTCATCATAGTTACAGAAGGGCTTCCAGTTCCTGCATCCGCATCCCAGTCCTCTGATCCCACTAGCCTACTACGCCTTCCACGTTTGTGTAGCAGACAATTAGGGAAATAAATGTTTTTAAATTAAAATAAGTTCTTATCCTTAGAAGACATACAAGGCTTAGAACATCATCATTTCACTCCTGAAAGATGGAAGGGGTTAGCTAGATTTTTAAGAAGATAGACAGTCATGTTTTACTATTTGGACTCCAACAGAAGTAATTAAAAATATACTCTTAACTGAAATTACATCACGAATTCACGGGTAGGGACCCACCTGAGGAGAAATAAGGAAAACAAAAAATGGAGTGCCTCAGGAGCTACAGTTTGCAGAAAAATAACGAACAATTTCATAGGCTGAACGCTGCCCTCCAGGCAACATCCTCCCTTTTAAGATCCACCCACAGCATTAAGCGTGTCCCATAAGCATCACTAGCTTCTGGGAGAAAAGCTGTTACAAAGCCATTACGACAGGCAATATCTGATACGGTGCTAGAGATGAAACACCCACAGGTCACCTTACTGATCAAGCCGCCCCACGATATTTCTAGGCACACGTGTGCAGCGGCAAGCACAATCACAGGCACTTAAATCCTGTTTCTTGTTTGCTATAAACTTCCTCAGTGTGATCTGCTTACTAAGAACGCAGAAGGTTAGGTGTGCACTAAGCATAGTGCACAAAGCACTAAAATCACACTCTCTCTCTCTCCTACTCCAGAGATACTCCTTATTTTTTTACATCTGGTTCTCAGTCCAGAGCAGGAGCTTACACACAAGTGGATCACGTACTACGTCCTTCCTTGCTGATGCACTGAACACCCTCTCCTCCACTGGGCCTTCATTTAGGCCTCCGTTGGCTGTGACAACACGTGAAGACACTCTAGAAGCTACAACAGTTCTATCTGTTGGCAACATTATGTCCACGTCCAGGCCAAAAAAAAAAAAAAAAAAAAAAAAAAAAAGACTTAGAGGTCACTGAAGGAGACAGTCAAGCTAAGCATTCACTGGGATGTGTAGTTTCAGGTCTCCAAGACGTTCCCCAAAAAGCCGCTCCCAAGTTACTTGGCTGTTTGCAAACAATCCTCTACCTCTGCTTTGATGAAGCTTCAGAAGGAAGCTGTCCCACGCGTTACATTTAAACTGCCCTGATGAAATGTCCTGGCTGCTCTCTCCATCCTTCACTCTCTTCCGCGGAAGCTTTTAGGAACACTAAGCGTATCCATCCCCATTGTCCAAATCCCAGGACGCTGACATTTCAAATCGTACTCTTCTCTATGCAACTCGCGAAAATAACAAAGAAGATAAAAACCTCCCACCAATGCTCAGGCAGCTGCTTGCCTATATGCAATGAACCCGGCACAGGTTGCCAAGAGACTGCAATGATGAGCAGCATTTATTCTTGAATGCTCTCAAATGGGCTTTCACTATATATTAACTCTAAGCAATAAAACATCAAGACCACATTCTTGTTGCAGTTTAGAATTAGTTTTTATAGCCGATATATAAAAGGAGATAGTTGTAATAGACATGCTATGATGTTCCTAACTGGAACTATATAAACAGTGCTTCTATAATAGGCGCTACTCTGAACTTTGTCAGGGAACTGCCTGAACTTCAGGCTTCACGCCTGGCACTGCTTTTCCTGAATTTTAAACCTGAAAGAAACATCTGTAAAGATGAGAATAACCAAGCTATACGCAATGGTTAAGAGCAAATAAATTAAAAAAATAATACTAATCTGAGAATAAGCAATTTTCAGATAGCATGTATAGAAATTCCCCCTGTAAGCTCCATTCCCTAGGGAAAAAATTAAGTGCAGATTCAGTCAAATTTAGGAGGCTCTAAAGAACAGAAAACTCAGCCTATTATACCACTTAGCAAGACACTGCTACTGATATTCAACCTTTCCATCTAAAAATAAGGTAATTTTGCAATTAAAACAAAAGCCACCATTGAACTTCAGGTGTCAGAACATTTTTCTTTATTTATACCTATCAGATGAATAATAATTTTATACACTGTGTAGCTACCTAGAGAACAGAAGTTCTATTACACGTGTTTCTAAGACAGCAGTACTACAGCCTTTCACTATTCTTAGGCATTCATCACTGATCAAATTTTTCAAGCAAAATTCAGCACTACCAACCATTTTTCTCTGTGGATACTGCATATTATTTTTGTCAGACAGCTTAGTATAAATTTCTTTTTGTATAAGTTACATTACATACCTCCCCAATGAAAGAAAAACACAGAAGTGCTTTTCTGTACGCTGCAAAATTCTGCACACATCAAGAATCAGAGGGTTAGTATTGCTTAACACCTTGGGGAGAAGAGTTGCAATCGGTATTTCTCCATTGCCATATGCTGTAGTAAAACTAATCAGTGGTATTAGCAACAACCGACAAAGTTTAAGTGGTCCAAGGTCAAGTAAAAGGGAGGACCAAGCTTGGGCTCAAACAAGAGATACAGTCTTTCAGCTAAACTGCATAGTTTGAGAAGTTTTATAATCACTTCCACGACAAATAATTTACCAGAGGGAAAGCATTAAAAGTATATCCCGGACATGAAAGGTCAAGAAGCCTACGTTTTATCCAGTCCCTGTGCCAAGCGTTTCTTTGCTGCATTTAGATGGGTCGTATTCTGTACCATACTCATGACCTCCGAGTCATCTGTCACCACCTGCAAGAGGTGCAGAATCACCTCCAGTGATGTGGAAAGAATGCTGAAGATGGTGCAGCACCACCCAGACACCCTCAACTGCATCTTGACCAACTGCATCTCTGTCAAACCCTAGGTCATCAAACGTGATGCAGAATGACATCAGAAACAAAAGAAAACATGTAAGTTCTTGCAATTTCCTTTTGTAGGAAAGTTTAGTTTAGTTTAGTTCCCAGTTCCCCTGAGTGCCTCTTAAAACTCTAGCTTTCAAATTTTAACTAAAGCGGCATACAAATAGTCTTACGGCAGATAAAGCACAGCTATAGTAGGAAGACTATTCAAAATAGCAATCAGTCCAGGGAGGTTTAATTTAGAGAGAGAAGAAAGACTTTAAACCTTGATAAGGCATGACATGATTCCATGCCATTGATCTGCAATCGCATAGCTTCATCTGTAATGCAAACAAAAAGTTATTTAGAATACTCTTAATTAGGTATCATAAGTGTACACTGGCACATTACTGAATCTATAAACAGACAGCAACCACACCATTTCACTCCTGCTCCATGTTATAAGGGTATGGGACGGGGGGAGAAGAAAGGCACTTTCCTTTTTTTAAGACCTTTCTTAAAGTTGCACTATTGAAAAGAAGTAATTTTTTTGCTTCTGAAGGTATTTAACCAGGCCTTTAAATACTGACAAATCTTCCTCAGCAGACACAGGTTATCCTTGACACTTGTGTAAAAGGAAGAAAGAGAATACTTAATTTGAAATAAATCAGGAACTGTATTCTAGTGATCTGTTAAGACATTCAGAGGGACATGGCTCTGGGCAACCCAGTGTTGCTCTGAAAGTGTCCCTCCTCTGAGCATGGGGGTGGGACCAGATGACCTCCCAAAGTCTCTTCCAACCCAAATTACTATTATGATTCTGTAACAACCCCCATAAATATTTTTTTTCTAGAAGAAGTCCCTCTCTATAACCTCTCACACCTACACACGGTAATTTAAACTGTGGATTAGCTATAAATAACCTTGGTGTATATTTCAAAGAAAAGGTATAATCATCCTTAGCATAAAATTCAGCAGAAGCTCATTTGCCTCTTGCTCTGGCTGTGACTTACTTTATTTTTTTTTTTATTCAAACAGAAAACCATCAGATTTCCCAGTCATTTCCAACTCCTCACTGTGAGACAACCTCCCAGGGACACAGGTTTATCACAGGCTCAAAGGGTAATTTGAAATAGGAGCCCTTTGTAAAACTGTTGGCGGCAGAGCCCTGGCTGACGAGGGGTGGAGAAGGAGTAGAACCTGTGTTGTTAACTCCTTTTATCTCCTCCTCAGTGGTGCACACAGCAACCAACTGAAAAACTGATTTTTTTTTTTTTTTTTTACCCTAAACAGTGTAAGCAAAAAAAAATTCAGTATTGGTTCGCATGCACACACACATGCACAGGACTACTGGTCTCTTTATGCAAGAAGTAAGACCATCTGAAGTGTACATATAACCAGAACTATGGAAAAATGCAAAGCTTAAAGAAACTGGAATAAAGATTATGTATTCTTTTAAAAAAAAAAAACAAACCAGCTGTTCACTGTAGTTGCATTTACCTGGCAACACCAGGTAACATGAAATAATACACAAAAGTACTGACTGTTTTTTAAACTTACAGCTTGACATTGCCAGCACATTTAATAGCTTGCTTTTGACAAGAGCTCATCAGAAGTTCTGTACTTATTAGGATCTTCTTTTCCTTTGAAATGCTGAAGAAGCAGCAGAACAGAGTTTTGTGATGCAGCACCAGGGACATAGATAGAAATCTGACAACCCTCTGAAGCCCAGAGTATATTTTTTAATTTATTTTATAAAATTACCAAGTAGGGCAAGGGAAAAAGCTTGTCATCTACTAGACAGGATACAAGCACAGACCTTCACTTGTGTAACTGCCTTTGAATTTTTGAAAGCTTATTTGCCAGTGGATTGAGGAAGGTTGGAGACCACCAGCCTAAGCAGTAAAGTGTCTCAGGTATAAATTTTATCTTGCCTGCACATAGTTTTGAGGCACGCTGACCAAAATGTTCTCTCTACAAAATGTTAACCAGTGGACTCAGTACAGGTAAAAGTCCTTTCTTTGCTTCCTAAAGCTTGCCTGCTTCTAGAAGCAGGCAAGAAGCAGCATACAAACGTGTATTAGCCCAGCATTCATTCATAACCAAAAAAACCAAGATGCAGTCAACTGAGCATGAAGACATGAAAGTTTTCTTAAATTGTTTTCCCCCTACAAAAGCATTATAATGCAGACTTCCAGGTTATATGCAAAGTTTGCTTAAACAAGTTCACTCACTCAGGGGAAAGAAAATAAAGTTTAACAACATCAGATAGATGGCTCTGAAGGTTATTCCTGTTTATTTTGTCTGTAATGAGAAGCTGTGTAAATGAGAAAAATATTTTTTATTTCCTTAAAAGCTCTGGTTTAATCGGAAACGTTGGCTCTTCATCTCACACCCAAGTAACTCGCTCACACTAGCTCCCCGTTGCAGACCTGCGTCCTCTCAGCATTCTTCCCAGACAGAATCCACGTGTTATAAATATATCAAGTTAATATACAATAGAAAGAATTACTGTTTACACCACGAACACTGCCATATTCTTTCAGTGATGGGATCCTTGACTCACTAAACCCCCTTTTACCCTATGTGCTCTCTCTTTTTTCACTTTAACAGACCTCTGAGACTGAGGCCAATCAATGTTTGTCTATAGAGTAACTCGTGTGAAGCTCCCCGAGACATCGGGCAAAAAATGACAATAATAGCTGAAAAATCAGCAAAAAGGGTGCATTAGTTTTCAATAGCTCCCCAGTGAACCATCTGCTCCCAAGATCCATCAGTACCACCGAAGGAGAAGGCAGTGCAGAGGAGTGAAACTATCCAGAGGAGCAACCTCATGTATCTGCACCCTCTCCAAGACTCCATGCCCAGCAAACTTTTTTGCCTTGGGCAGTTTCTCTCTTTATGGGGATTATTGGGAGAAACCTTGCAGAGGCACAGGCTGAAAGGAAAAGGGATGTCACCCTTTCTCTGTTCAAATTCCTGAAGAAACCATGACAGCAGCAGGCAGGAAAGGAGGGAGAGAACAAGAAGCAAGATGTCTCTATGGGAGCATTAAAACAAACACAGAAGTATGTGCCCATCCTCACAATCAACAGAGAGTGTGCACAGGGAGGGAAGAACTCTCTGCCCTACAGGTGGCTGGGACTGCTGGTTAGCCATGCTGATCCCTCCTGACATCCTTAGCTGAACCAGAGCAAGCTACCCTTCGCACCAAGAGCTGGGAAGACACCGACCTCTCTCTCACTCCGGAGCATCACAGCGGCAGTAAGGACTACCGGCTGTCAAACTGAAGCCAAACTCGGTTGCTAAATTTAAGCAACCACACAACAGGACATAACTGACCAGAGCAGCATGAGAGCCCTTTAGATCCACTTAAATCTCCGCAGGCATGAAAAACCTCAGCAGATCTTCCCAGCACGAAACTATGCCAGAAGTGCAAAACGACACCAAGGGCACGGCTGGCTCTTCTCAGTGAGCACATCTAGAAAGACCCTGGCATGGGCTGGACATGCATCCTCCCGGTGGCTGCCCACAGAGGGGCTCGTGTTGCTTCCCACCCGGCAAATACATAGGGAGACTCTACACCCACAAGCTACTATTCAGCTTCAAAACCCTATTAAGGTTGCTAAGTGACAATAATGTAGCGTGATCTCACACCATTTGCAAACCCCAAACGTTTAAAGGCAAGGAAATGAATGGTTCAGGTCATCAGAAATCTCATGCCGCCCATCTAATAAACAAATAAATTCTCATCAAGTGTAAAACCTTGCCAAATTCATTACCATAACGTTAACTCTCCCAGGAGTATAGCTCAGGGTTTTGTTATCGTGCTTTCAGTATCTAAGCGGTGGAATATGCCTAAACAGGAACATTAGTCAAATGAAAAACTTAGCTGGAAAAAAAAAAATTATTTGCTCTTTCTTCATAATTGTGCAATATATCAGGATAATTCCTAAATGGTAAAAGTTTTATAAGTCAACTACGTTCTGACTTCGTGTATAAAGTTTTTGTGGCCCACATCCAACAAGCACTTAAGCGCCGGCTTAATTTTAAGAAGTAATTAATCATATAAAAGTGTACAGGACTGAAGTGTTTCAGTATGTGCTTAAATGTTTTACTAGAATAAATCTCTTATTTCATTTTAAATAGCATCTAATGCGGTGGTCTTATTTTTAGCATATCAATAAAATAATAATTTATTTTGGGTCAGCATTAAGCTTGTTTGCTGTGATAAATGCAATGTTTGCATTAAGAAAGAATGAGGTTTCTTTTTATTATCATGTGGAGTATGTAAGTTATGGATGCCCCCGAGCTAGGCTTTTTCTGCCATTGCTAGCAAATTGAGAGTTGTGGCTTGAACAGAGCTACAGTTACTGCACTGTTATTTAGTAGCCTGTTCTTAGGTTTTTAAAAGAAGATTTTGGACAACGCAAGTTACTTTTTGGAGGCAGGAGGGGAAAGGATAAAACAGTAATACAAGGCAGTGGCAAATACAAAGATGAAAGAAAGAGTTATGTCTCTTCATAAAAGACAAAGTCCAGGTACCAAAGTATCAAACTGAAAAAAATGAACAAAGCTAGCCATGCTGTCAATAACTGTATAACATCACATCCACCTACGTTACAAATAACTATAAAGAATCTCAAAAACCTAACGGCCAACCAGAACAAAATATTGGTCTTGTGGTTCCTCTGCAAGTGAGCTACTGAACTGCCTTCACAAGACACCGAACTGTGTCTTAATTATCCCTATCAGAGGAAAACATCTAAAACATCAGAATGACTACAGCATTCTTTTATACCCAAAACTCCGTATTCTGAGCTTCAATGAGTCCACACAAACACACAACACTTCACATTACCTTCTTGCTGCGCTTAGATTTTGAGGTCTCCAGACTATGTATGTTCTCTAGATCCCTTACCAGAAGCATGGCTGGTCAGAGTTCAAAGAAAATGGGAGTAACATTGTTTAAAAAAAAAACTTAGCCTTTTGGAGCGTTCCGGAGGAAGAACTTTTTGTCATCTTCAGTAAGTCAAGAGGATTCAGTATTTCCCTTCAGATAAAGGCTTTGTGATAGCCAGACAGACTATTCTTGTGATCACTACTTCAATTACAAAATCACTGTAGTTCTACGTATTCTGCTGCAGATATCCAGACTAACTTGGCTAGTCCAGCTAGTCATACAGCAGTCTTGCATCTTGGATTCTGATGTAACTGCTGGAAACAATTCAAAATGTCCACAAATTATCTATATAGCCTTACATGGATAAAGACCCAACTATAGAATAGTCCTTTCTTGAGCTCTGGCATGGCTGTTATGTGTCTTTGGGACTCTGCGCATGACGTTCACAAGATAAGGCATCTCGGAAAGGGATTCCCAGTTGTCATTCGTTCTTGAATTAGTCTCTTCTTTTGCTTCTTAAAACCAGAAATTCTCTCTAAACTAAACAAGAAGCTCAGTGTGTTTCACCTGATCTTTTTGACAGAAAAGCGTTCCCCAGCTCCTTGGAACAAAACACAAAATAATCAAAATCTCTTATATTAAAGATGAGAGTCTGATTATCTTGTCTTTTTTCACATTCACAGCTCACCAGCTGGCTGGGGGGGGAAGTATAACTTGTTATTTTTCAGTACAAAATAGCATTAATCCTTTAAAGATTCTAGAAAGAAAGAAAGAAAAAAAAGACCAAAAGCAACATTTTCTTCGAAGACCTGCTTGCAAATATCTACTAAAAACATTACAAGCTTCTCCTTTCTGGTACTTAGCTAGCAATTTAAGCTTTGCCAATACATGCATCACTAAAATGCCTTAGCAGATTTCATTTCAGTTTTATACAAACATGTGTCAGGATTTGGAGTGGTAATGACCACTGTGCCTTAAATAGTGTAACTCTTTCCATTCTAAGCCTGCTCGCTTCTATGTAGCGTGTTCAGTCATTTTTAACTTCCCAAAACTATCATGTCTTTGGCTGAAATTTTCCATTAATGGACCCTTTTTTGAAAGCTTATGCAAAGACAGAGCAAGTATGAGAAGCAATAAATATTGCGCACCATTTCACGCTAAAAACTGGTTTGCTTCGTCCAAGCCTACTCTAGAACTGAATAATATATATATGTATATGAAACCTGAAATATATTACTCTGTGCACGAGTACGTGTGTCTGCATGTATCAGGAGCATTCACTGATGAACTGATTCTGAGTATTTCACTTAAAAATTAGGTTAAAGACCCCAGGATGCGGGGAGGGAATCAAATTTGCCAGAGATTTTACAACAGTTGTGAAAAAAAGTTGGTGAAACATTTTACTAAGGATGGATATACAGTGCATGCACTGAACAAACTGATTTAATTGCAGAGCAAAAATGATGGAAAATACGAATACTGCAGCAGACAGATATCCTGCAGCCTTTTCTGTAGGCACTGCCAGGTGCCAAGAACTTGAGGACGATTTCTATGCACCTGGTCACTTTAGTTCTGCCCCATGCTGTTTATAATAACATGATAAAGTTTAGTGACACTATACGTGTTACTGCCGTTGCAAAATAAATTGCGAATTACAATGCATTTTGAAGCTGTGCAGATTCAGACAATCCTAATGCACATACAGGATCCCCAGTGGGGTTAAATTTGCTACCGTGGCATTCTCCTGAGAACTTCTAGTACATAAAAATCATGTTTCCTTAACCAGAAAGGAATCAACCACTACTTAGCTGAGTAAATCAGGAACTATCAAAGCTAGAAAAAGCAGATTGCATTGCAGAGTGTGATGTTCATGAAGTCTAACGCCGGTATCGACCACAGCACTTTACACTTAGGTGAATTAACAAGCGATGGTAATTGGAGAGAAATGTATACCAGAAACAAACAGGAAGTGACTACTGGGGCTTGGCACTGTCAAATGTCACCATATGGAAGAGGTTAGAAACTTTTTGAAGGCTCAGTTCCTAAATGGCTGGTGTTATCCACTAAGGCCAATAAAAACACAGTGGGGAATTTAATTAATTTACTTTTATTACTCCATAATGATCTAGGATATCTAAAAAAATATATTAAGACCCCAGATAAGATAATTCTAGTAACAACTCTTGCCATTTAACTAACAACACTGTATCATCTCCACTACTTATAACACACTGGTGTTTCTGAACATCTCCCACGTTACAGTAATTTCGTTATTAACAAAAACCACTGGGGGTGAAGGAGAGGAAGAAACCATCTCCCGGATACATTACAAGTGTATTCATCTCACTCAATACACCCTATTTTCTTACATTTCCCAATTTATACTTTCTGCTCCAGAATGTCTGCTTCATCCAAAAACAAACACAAGCCAGATACCCAATCACAGACTTGAGAGCAAAACATGTATCCAGCAGAGCTTTCCCATTAACTGCACACGGACCCATTAAAGTAGGAAGCCAGGTCAGCGATGAAAGCGCTAGTCTTTACGTCCACTTTTTAGCACAGAGTACTCAAGAGAAGATTAGGAACTATAACTGTGCTCATCTGACAACTCTACTTCCAAGTATCCAGGGACCATTTCATTTATTAATCTTGTGCTCGCCCCCAAAATGAGCAGAATTTAAAGAGAAAAAGTGTCAGCTCTAATTTGAACCTTCCCTTCTTGACAGGTCCCAGCTATAAAGAACTGAAGCAAGACCATCTTTTTAAGGAATGTACTTTGCACTACACTGATTAACTTTAAAGAAACTACAACCCAGCTGATGACAGGCAGAGTTTTCGGGCTGCAGCCCAAAGATCTGAAGTCATCTGTTTCATTTAAGAAAGGCACCGACGCTGCCTGTCTTAACCAGCATCTTTAAAAGTGAAGACGACAAATTTAACGCAGACGCATGGAGAACTTTCCACGACTTAAATCCCCAATATAACACTGTTTGTACAGCATCATATATACTACTTCAAAACTGCCTGACTACAGTTTTCCAAAGCCCTCATAAAAACAAAATGTATATTCCAAAAATGTTTTTTACCAAGACACTTTTTTATGTGCTAAATATTCAGGTCTCCCAGAGGGGAGCAAATTGCGGGTAGACATCACGAAGTCAAGAATTGTTTCAACACTCTCCGTTGGGGATTTCAGCTCAAAACTGCTCGAACTTCACAGGGTACCTGCCACCTGTTTATTCCCTTGCATTTCCTCCAAGGAACACATACGAACTCCACAGATGCAACAGCTTCCAGAATGAGGTTTAAAGATGCTGGCTTTAATCTCACAGAAGTACTAATTAATTTTGGTCCTGACTCCCCTAAAGACACCTACTGCCACCCACTGTCACTCGATAACCAAGTATGGGGCTTGAGCAAACAGCTCCTAGGTACAAACAAGGTGTTGGCCCAAAGAACAGTTTAGTTCTTGGCACTGCAACTTGGTCCCTCCTCCTCAGGTTTGCAGACACCAAAACATGTTGATCTTCAAGTTTTCTGTTTGGGGAAATTAATAATGGCATTATTTTGACATAGACATGCCTTTAAAGTACTCTGAAAATGTGAGGAATACATACGCGTAAATTAAAAATACACCCATAACAGAAGTTACATAAACATCTGGCCCTGTCACCCATCCGTTTCTCGTAATGATTTACTGTAAAAGTAGTTCCACTGAAATCAAGCGAGCAGTTTGCAGAGGAAGTTGCTATTCAACGTGGGCAAGTGGTGGTAAAACCGGACAACAGATTTCTAAGTAGAACTGTAAGCATATGATTAGCGTATCACAAACAAGCAATGAACTTCAGTATAATTACATCTGCCAATATAGTATTCTTTTTTTTTTCATTTTCCCATTCTGTTTTTCACCCCCTGCCCCCAGCCACATACTTAATTGTTTTTATTTAGGAAGAAGAAGGCAAAGCTTCAAAACTCCCTTTGAGCACTACAGGTGTTAGAAATCTTTAGACTTATCTTTGTGCTAGCGAAAAGGGTTTGCCCCTATACATACATTTGCTAAATCTTACCATACACACGTTAAAAAAAATCCACTCCTGAGTGATTCTGTCTGCAAAGTATCACCATATGGTAGCTTTCACAAATGACCAACTGTACCAAAACATCTAAAAATAACATCTTCCTTAAGTAAAATAAAAACAATTACCAGCAGAGACTTTTGGGTATAGTTCTGAGCTAAGGAATCAATACCACGTTGCTGAAATGTTTCAAGTAAGTATATAAGCAACCTCCGGAGAAAAATAGCACAGCGTTAAACAGCCCACAAGCATCAATGATAAATGTAATATACATGTTTTGGGTTCTTTCAAAAGTCTATTCTTAGCTGTAAGACAAACCCAATCTATTTAATTAAAACCTTAGCTTACAAACACATTCACCGAGTAAGTGAAGCTTAACAAATCTAATATGAATGAAAGGGACTAGCTGGGTAAAAGAGCAGCTCCCTGACGTTCCTTGCTCTAGCGGTTTCATGTAACCACTGATCACCAACTACTACAACAGCAAACATACAACACCCTCAAACTAAATGGGAGTTGTCTGTCTAAATATAGCTACTTTTAAATAATGCATCGTGAGTTATAAAATAAAGTGCTACTGAATTATTTAACATGGGTCTCATCTTTAACAAAGATCACTTTTAATTAAATGGAAAGAAAGATGTTTATATTCGGGGTTGCATATTGTTGTAAATGGCAACCAGTAAAGCAACATTTTATGACTCCAATTACGTCAGCAGTCAGTTTTTCCTATATATATCTGATTCACAGAAATAGAACTGAGACACTAAGATAAGCAAAAGCATCACTTGTAGACTTGTCTTAGAACTTCAGGCGATCCCAGCTTTGCGTTCATTCACAGCCCTCAGATACAGAATATCCCACCAACCCGTAACAGTTGGTAAGAATTGGCTGAGATCTCATGCTCACAAACCTGTTTCAATAACGTTCATAATCCACACGCTTTCCTTACACAAGCACCAACTAAGAGAGCAAACTCTCGAACACACTTAACACCGCTACAGCTAATAAAGCATCATGCTCTGTCACTTTTAAAACATTTTGAAGACCGCCAGACAGAAGTGGTGTTAAAGCTGAAAGTTTGTGTAGGACTATGTTTTCAACACGATGCAATCGTCTTACGTTATTTACTATAGTAACCCTTCAGCCAGGCCTAACATCTGCAAATGCAAAATCAGCATTTAGCAATAAAATGGGATGACATGTCGTGTTTAGGAGGTTTCAGGAAAAAATTGCTTTCCACCTCGCATAACGGGATACTGCTACTGTTTAACAACCAATACTTTCTGTTTAAAGGTGGCTGCCTTTTGGACGTAGTGTGTGAAGCGAAAGCTCGAAGGAAGAGCAGCAACAACCCAAGAGGACTCCACAAACAGCTCCTTACTAACTTTAATGGGTGCTCTGTAAAGGAAACAACAACACATGACCTATTGTGTGGAAATCAAACCCTAAGTGTGATCTGTCTGGGCCTGCATGGACTCACTTTGCCCCTCAAACCAGACGCTTACAGCAAAAACCCTGACCTTGATGTCACTGCACCCATCGGCTCTCCCCAACGGGGTTTTGTGCAGACCCCATCACTGAATGCGGCCCACGCTTTGTAGAACGTCATAGGATCCTTCTACACAGAAAGTAAGTCAGGTCTCATTATTTTTGTACTTTTAAATGCATGCTTGTTGAAGTTGATTTTACAGGGAAAAACGTGCTGTAAATACACCATCCATCAAAAAGTTAATTCCACCCGGATGACTTCGGCAGCCCGAGCCAGCCAAAAAACTGCATTAGCCCGAAATTTTGACAGCTGCTTTACGTATCCAGCCCCACGAGCGAGGATGTATACCGGTTTACTCCTGTCCCACGAGATGCCTTTCAAAGCGGCAACCGCGTTTCCCTCCTTCGCGGCACTCCCGCTCCCAAACGGGAGTCCGATGTGCCGCCGCGGGCTCCCCGCCCGCCGCTGCCTGCCGCTGCCTGCCGCTCCGGCGGAGCGCACGGCGGCGGCCCCCCGGGGCCGGGGGTGAAGAAGGCGGGGGGGGGGGGTGGGGGGGAAGAAGGAAAGTTGGTGAGGAAAGGGCTCGCTGAAACAGCCCACCCGCGCTGTGGGGAGGCAGGGCGGGATCCCCGCGGCAGCGGTGCCCGCCGCCGAGGAAGAGGAGCCGGAGGGAGGCTGCCCGCCGCTTCCCCCACACCCAGGACGCCAGGCAGGGCAGGGCAGGGCGGCTGCCGGCCGCCGGGGCGGTCGGCTTCCCCTCCCGCCCGGCGAAGCCCCGCCGCCCCGGGGGGCTCTTCCTGCCAGCCGGGGACAGATGTGGACGCAACAGCTGGAGGGGGAGGAGGGGGGAGGGAAGGAAGGAAGAGGCACGGCTGCCTCCCCCCCCACGCCGCCGCTCCCGAGGATGCGGGCGGGATGCAGCGGCCGCCCCCGGCTCCGAGCTGGCCCCGCTCTTGGATGAGGATGGAGAAACTTGCCCCGAAGGCAGCGGGGCTCGCCGGCTGCTGCCCCCCTTACCTTGCTGCGGATCTGGCCCGAGGTGGACACTTTCCGGATGAGTTTCTGGGGGCCCTCGTGCTCCCCTTCGCTGTCCGACGACTCGTCCGCCGGCCCCGCCGCCGCCGGGGGTTGGGGCTGGGGCTGCTGCGGGATCCCGGCGCCGCTCATCCCCGACTCGGCCCCGGCCATCTTCCCGGACTCCTGCCGAGAGAGAGCACACGAGCCCGGCTCAGCCAGGGCAGCCGCTGCCGCTCCCCTCCCCGGGGAGGAGGAGGAGGAGGAGGTGGCGCGGGAGGGTGGGGAAAGAGGCGGCGCGGGGGGGAGGAGACGGAGGCGGCGGGGACGGAGCCGGGAGCTGGCGGAGCGGAGCGGACCGCCCGGCCGCCATCTTCCGCCGCCCCCTCTGACGGGGAAGGGCGGCGGGCCCGCCCCGGACCGGCCACGGCGGGCGCCGCTCCCCGCTCGCAGGGGGCTGGGGCGCCGCCACCCGCCGGCGGGCGGAGCCGGGACGGACGGGCCCGGCCCCCTGCGCCCCTGCCGCCGGGGAGCCGCCGGGAGCGGCCGCCGGCTCCAGGGGGCGCCCCGCCGGCCGGGCCGGCTCGAAGGGGGGCCGCGTCGCAGGTGAGCGCCGGGGCGGCGGAGTGAGTCCGAGGGGCGAAACGGGCGAAAGCGGGTGGAGAGGGCCCCCGGCGCCCCCCGCACCTGCCCGGGCTTCCCCGGACGTCCCCGCGTCCCGCCGCGCCCGCGTGAACAGAGTCCCGCGTGGTTCGGGAGGTGGGACGAGGCACGGGCAGAGAGCGGCCCTCCGGTGTCTGAGCACCTTCCGTTCACGCCCCTCGCTGAACCCTACCGTGGGGTTTATAAACCCAGGCGGCCGTCAGCGGGAGCTGGAAAGCCAAGTTTCAAACGCTTCACGCAAGCACCGCGAAACCGTCCGGCTCTGAACGCGGGTGGCCTTCCCGCGTGCTGTCCGGCCGCGGTTGAGGACTCTCTGGCTCTCCCTTGGGAGCACAGGATGTACTTTTTGGGACTGGATGGACGGCATCTAATGCAATGGGTTCCTTATCCCCACCTCCAACCAGTCAATCCCGTGGTATCCTTCAGCGTCAAAGCGTTGGGCAATTTTGGCAAATGCATACATTGTTTTCCAGTTGTTTTCTCCTCTTAGTTCAATTTTCTTACTACTCTATTCATTTTTGTCTCTGTAAAAGAGGAGCTTTTACTCAGAAAGGGTCAGTTTTCCCTTTTAACCTCAGATCTGGCAGCTCACACGATCTCGAAATGTCACCACATGTTCTGAATTGTGGGACTTCAAAATTATTGTGGCTTGTATGTAGTCAGTGTTCAAAATAAGCATTTAAATCACAGCAATACTAAATAAAACACACAACTCCTAGCTGCATGGACCAGATTAAACATAAGAAAGCAAGCAATACTTGTGGCTTCTATATTCCCACAATTCTATTTATATTTCTAGAAAGGGAACTGACATCTCTTAATATGCTAATATAATGCCGCAGTACCTAAATACAAAGCACTTAATGAGAAAGAGAAACAAACCCATAGTGTACAACCTATCGTACACTGCAGACACCTTGCCATGAACTTAGTTTCACTCTGGAGTATACCAGTTCTTTTATTGGGACCTATTCGTAGTAGGTGAAATTAAGTATTTCCATGAAGCCTTGCAGGTTTTGTGTCTCAGTTCTGTGTTACTGCATCAGGTACTTCAAATGAGATTCTACTACTCTCCTCCACATAGGACCGCTTCTGATAAGTTGTATTGAAAAAATTGTCAAAAGTTACATTTAAAAAATGTCAAAATTTCTATTAAGTTATATTTTAAAGGAATTTTGATCGTATTACCTACATTCCCTATTAGAATAATAATAGGGCCTAAATCCTACCATTAATACCACATCTCAAAATAGATGTTCTCATATAGTCCCTTTTCCTTACAGGCTAATTGTGAAATTAAGGGATGACTGTCTTGTCTCACTCCTCACCTGAGAACGAGTTCTCCTCTTCCAAAAACATGGGATCAAACTTGGGCAAGCGCAAGTGTGTACTGCTCTCAGTGAATTAATTTAGGACACGGCTAGGCAGAAAGATAGGTTAAGAGCAAAGTTGATGGACACTTGTTCTTTCCACCCTCCTTCCTTCCTCTTCCCGACCTTAATTTCAGGACTAGCAAATTACGCCAGAACACGTCTCACTGCAATTCCATGAGCCTTTTGAAGGTAAATGGATGATTGAATGTTGCAAGAGGATGACAAGACAGAGTTTGCTAATTAATGCTAACATGTATTACATGTAATTGCGACTGTGATTTGAGAAATATTTAGTGCTAACAGAACGCCAGCAAGACTGACTAACCCCATTTAATTCAACTGAATTAAACAGCGCTAGCTGAACAACACTAGTTACTGTTAGATATGTTCCCATACTAAAAAAGCATTCAAAATATCAGCGCGTGTGACTGTCGTGTATTTGTATCACCGGACTAGGATCCTGTGCAAAGTTATGTGCAAAACTGTTTACAAGTAGACATTTCACCCACAGAAAATACCTTTCCAAATTCAGTTGAAGAGGAGAGATGAGACAGCAAGGGAGAAAGGCACACAAAGACAGCGTATTACTCAAGTGTATAATTTGGGATTAGGACGTTTGAACTCGGGGAGATCATGAAGTTGACTCTGTTGATGACCCCAAATTTGCACCTTTGGGTGTTTGGGCTTTTTTTAACAAAACATCATCTGGTTGCTTGTTCCTTATGTATTTATACCTCAATCCTAAAAACAGTAGGTGGTTAAAGTGTATTTCCAAAAACAGCCTTCCACTGAAGTTTTGGAATAATAAACGCACAGCACCAGTATCTTCCAGAGCAAGACACTAATCTGGTTTGTTTTCAACCTGCTTTCACAATTGGTTACACTGCAAGCTACTTTAAAAACTTGTCTTCACTTTTATAAAACATTGGACCATTTAGCAATGGATGTAAATACATTGTTTCATCATCTAGTGCATGGAAAAATAGAAACAAGTTAATAATTTGGTTTTTAAATATAACAGCTCCTGTGACATCCAATGGCTATTACAGTGCAAGCTCTAGAGGACCTGGTGATCTTCTTGGGTGTCTGTATAGACAGCTCAGATTTCATAGAATCATAGAATCATGGAATGGTTTGGGTTGGAAGGGACCTCTAAAGGTCACCTAGTCCAACCCCCGCTGCAATGAGCAGGGACATCTTCAACTAGATCAGGTTGCTCAGAGCCCCGTCCAACCTGACCTTGAAGGTTTCCAGGGATGGGGCATCCACCACCTCTCTGGGCAACCTGTGCCAGTGTTTCACCACCCTCAGCATAACATGTTTCTTCCTTCTATCTGGTCTAAATCTACCCCCCTTTAGTTTAATACCATTTCCCCTTGTCCTGTCACTACAGGAGCTACTGAAAAGTCTGTCCCCATCTTTTGTACAAGCCCCCTTTCAGTACTGATAGGCTGCAATAAGGTCTCCCCAAAGCCTTCTCTTCTCCAGGCTGAACAACCCCAACTCTCTCAACCTTTCCTCATAGGAGAGGTGTTCCATCCCCCTGATCTAGATTTCATCTCAAATGCATAAACACTGGTAAAAGACAATCTGTAGGTGAAATGGGAAATAAATACAATTCTTCAACTTCCGTTCACCTTCAGAGCTTAACTATCAGCCCTAGCTTCTGCACGCTTTCTGCACCGTGTGGACGGCATTGTGCATCCTCATGTAGGCTACCCCGTTGTCATCTCCTGACTGCCCGAACACAAAAATTGGGTTACAAGGAGGAAATGCACCAGCCTTTCACTTCCAAGCGAGTCTTACTCATCATATCTTGATAAACTTCAGAGTGCTATGAAAAAATTTTGAAGTACTAGGAATGTTCTCTCAGGTCACCTAATGTGAAGATTTTAGTAGTGACGACCTGCACATGGTAGGAAGTGTCCCTCAAGTACAGTTCAATGAGAATATGGTTTTGACAAAGTACGTAGTGGAATCTGTAAAATTATGGGCTCTAAAATCCACAGTCACCTAATATGTACAGTGTTCTTCAAAATGGGGACACTAAGCGGGTGTTAAGCATTGTTGAAAGTAAACCCGAGTTATTCATTCATGTTAGCATGGAAAGTTGTTTCTACAAACATACACGTTGTCCATGCATAAAGACGGTTTTAAAGATCTCACTGTTTCCACTTGTTCTTCTTTTCAGAGGCATTAGTAGATAATCAGGGTCCAGTTCCAGCCTTTACTGGCTGCTGGTAAAGCTGCCAAAGATAGCCATGAAATTTCACCTCAATAAGGACTGCCAACCTGACTTCCATCCCTTCATCTCGCAGCTGAAATTCTTCCAGGTGATCAGTGTCAGACTCGATATGAAAAATATTGAATAGCACATTTCAGCTCAGTGAATATAGCTATGAATACTGTGGTACAAATGGTACCACTAAAATCCCCTAGACTTCTGAGCAGGCTCTTGAAGAATATGGGGCTATATGCAGCCATTAAAAATACATACGATATTGGCATGCGCTGTGTCTTTTATTTAACACACTCAGTTTCACGCTTCTTAGTAATTGCCTTAAGTTTCCTAACTGAAGCAAGGGAAGACTGGTGAAAAGCGTGAAGGAAGTTTGGCATTTAAAAGGAGATGCTCAACTGATACAAAACAGCTCCGCTGACATCATTTGTGCTCCGGCAATTGATATCAGCTGATGATCTGCCCTTTATATTCAAGGAATCCCAAAGTGCTCGATACATACATGCAATGTGAGAGCGTTTTAACTCAACCACATCCAGTCCCAATAATAGAATGTGTGTCGCTAAAATGCATATGCAACGTAGAAAAAAAATCCAAATACATATGCACTCTAGCTGTGCCGGAGATTATAGTTTGTAATGCAGATTAATGCATTCTTTGATTCCAGGAACATAAATGATTCCAGCTCTAATATTGATTCCCTTCATAACAAGCGTATTTACCTCTTTTTCTCTAGGTCACTTTGGCATCTATAAGCTGAAGGGTAATAGATTTTTTTCCTCCACCTCAAAAAGTTGTTCTCAGGGGATCTGGGTGAGTAATGGTATATGTGTCAGGTTAACAATTCATCATGTTTAAAAGATTTTATTGAATCTTTCCTAGTTTTGATGGTTAGTGATAACTATAGTTTTTAACTGGGCTCCCCAAACTGAGCAAATTAATTTCAGATCCGCCTGTCTGAACTCCCTCTCGCAGCTCGAGTCAGCGCTGTTATTCTTCCTTGGCTTCCTTACTTACCAAAGGGGAAGCCAAAATATAACAAAATGTATGCATACCACTGTTAAAGAGAGTAACTACATCGCTCGTGGCTGTTTCAGGAGTAGCCGAGGCAATCCTGTAACCTGTAGGTTACAAAAGCGTGTTGTATGCTTCAGAGTGAAAAGGTATGAACCAGTGTAGGTCATCAAAATAGAGAATCACTTTGCGAATGTGTGAGGACCCATCTACGCATTTCAAGGGAAAGGTGAAGTCAAGACTCGGGTCTCATATAAGAAAGTCGGGTCTAGAACTTTGTAAGACATATATTGTGTATATTTTGAGTACAAAGCCACCGAATCTCTATTGGAAGAATGCAGGATGAGCCTTACATTTTCTGTTACTTTTATTTAGCTCCATCATGGAGGGTCTAATGCAACTCTTACTGGAGTCAGGAAGAGGTTTTCCATTCAAAAGTGAGCTGTGAATTAAGGGAAGGATTTTACAGAAATTTGACATCCGACACAGACAAGTCCAACCCTGACAGCCAAAGGAGAAGTTGTGGCTCCATTTGATGTCCATTACTTATTTCTCAGAACAGCTATAGGAACAGCACTTCCCAATGCCTTCTGACAATTTGCATAGATAATTAACTTCCACAGATTCAAAACCTGCAATAAATAGCTTCCCCTATCCTGCTGCTCTCTTGCTGTGTTTTGAGAGCGAGGGAGAGGTCTGGGCACTTTTTTTTCCCTTCATCATGCCGTTCTTCACCTAAATCTCCCTTTGCCCCCATTATAATATAAAGTCCTCCTATGGGCAGATACAAAGAAGAACGATGTGGCTTTTGCCACAAGGACTATGTGTTTTACCAGCAGGTGACCAGGTAAAGGATTGAGTGGCTTAGCTGAAATTAGAGTCTTGTGAAGAAATCAGTGCAGTGGTTAACCTTAAAACTGCATTCATGGATGCACTCTTTAACAAATGCAGCAATGAAATGATAAACATGACCCAAATCCTGGCCCTTACTGGGGGGAGGGGGAAATGGAGAAAAAAAAAAATGTGCTTCTTGTTTATCTGAGCCCTGCGCACAGAAGGAAACGGGTTTGGATGCTTCAGCCAGGACTCCGCATTTCCAAGCGGAGGGGCTGCAATCCATCTGCCTCACGAGTTTCAGCTGAGTTTCGGATGACGGCAGCCAATTTAAATGTCACTGTTTAATACGATAACGCATTCGCGGGAATCAGCTTCGCTGCCTTCCTCCCACGATGTCTTCATCTCTCCGGGCAAAAATCTCGGGTTTCCCTTGCCTGATCCTTTTGGTGTCAGCTCCATGTTACCGGAACACGCATACAGCTGTTTTCCCTATCACAGCTGCATCTCCGGCAGCAGCTTCGGGGCTTGAGGACTGCAGAGGGCAGTGAAGGGGGATGTTCAACTTCACAACAAAAATGAGGCTAGTAAAAATGTATTTGGGAGGGCTACAAATCCTAACAGGGAAGGGGGTGAACTTAGTTCACTGTGGGTATCTCCAGGGCTGGGCTGCTGCTTTCCTGGGGGCGAGCACACTGACCCAGGCAAAGCGTGGCTCTCCCCCGGCTGCTCTTTAAAACTGGGCTTACAAGTAAAACCAGGGGCCCTGGACCAACGCAACGAGTTAGCAAAACATGGCACAGCCATCTAAAGGGGAGCTTGGCAGTAGCATGGGTCCATGTTTCACGTCGCCTCACCAAGTTCAGGGCCAGAGACAGCCTAGCCTTGACCTCTCAGCCTGAAATCTCCCAAGCAGCTACCCAAAGCCTATTTTTATCCCTCCCTGCCTGATGTGTGTGTGTGTGTTTGCACAATGGAGAAAAGCCCAAGAGCGGGACCAGACGGCCCTGAAAAGGGAAATCTGATTTTATCGCCTGCTGAGGATGCCGGTGACATGATTTCCTTCGGTTGGAAGGAGGGTCTCCGAGTTGCTTAAACAAACCGCAAAGCCACCGCACCGCAGCTTTCCTCCCGGCCGGTTTGGGCACTCCCCTTCCTTCGTAGCAGCCGAAAGGCACACACTTTCCCCGCACCCCACAAAGCAGGGTGGCAGCGGGGTACCCCAGCCCCGACCCGCTTTGCCGCCACGACGGGAGCGATTCCCAGCCTGGCTACAGAAGAAGGAGGGAAAAAAAAGTGTCTCTTTCTGGAAACTGCCTCCCAACGCAGGACACGTTGCTTTTGCTGTGCTAAGAGAAGGCGTTCAATGGTATCAACATCCAACCCCCCCGGCAAAGTTGGAGGCAAGGCTCCCGGTGCTAATCCCAGGCTTTCCACCCGGGCAGTGAAACTCAGAAAGGGCGATGAGCTCCCCGTCCCCCAGAGGATCGAGCCCGCCAGCAAATGGCCGGACGCGGCGGGGGCGACAGGCTCCCACCCCCCCCCCCCCCACCCACCCCCCCGCTCCCCGCGGGGAGAAGACGAAAGCCGGCGGCCGGGCCCTGGCGCGGAGCGGGGTCGGAAGAAGGGAAAGGGGGGGGCGGGGGGCACCGATAAGGATGACAGCCCGACCCCCCGGCTAAACAATACAGGCAGGAAAAAGGGTAGGAAATGCCTGTGCGACTGCAAGGCACGCATGTACCTACCAGTTCCTCCCAGGCGGGGCTGCGGGCGCTATAGGAAGGGTACCCATGCTCCTCCATCACCCCGCAGCAGGTCCCCTACCTCCGCGGGGAGAGCGCCGACGGGCAGCGGAGCAGGTTACGCCGGGCTGCGCCTCCCTCCTGCCGCTGCCGCTCCTCCGGCTGGCAGCGCTTCCCCAGCGCCGCTCTTCCTCCCCCCCACCCCCGGCCCCGCTCCTCCCTTTTTCTCCCCCGGCCCCGTCCGGGCCCCCTCCTCCCTCCCCGCCCGGCTCCTCTCCCTCCCACGGCCACCGGGCTCAGCCCCGGCTCCCCGGGGAGCCGGCCTGCAGCTGCCGCGCCGCTCACATCACCACCACCGCCGCCGTGTCCTCCGGTGCACGGCGCGGAGCCCGCCCCCGCCGCCCCCTGCCCGCCCGCGGCGCCGCCCCGGGGGCTCCCCGGGCGCCGGGCACACCCGGCTCCCCTCTCCGCCCCGGGAAGCCCAACGGATTACGGGCAAATCGCCTTGGGCATAAGCCGGTTTACAGCCGCTTCGGCGTCGCGGCGGGGCCGGCGGGCGAGGATGCTCCCCGCGGCGCGGCGGGGTCGGGAAGCCCCCTCGGTGTCCCGGGAGCCGCTCATGCCCCGCCGGGGTTATGCCTCCTTCCCTCTCCCCCGGCCCGGCCCGGCCTTGCCGGCATGGCGCGGGGGCGGAGAACGGGGGTCTGCGGCCCCGACGGGCCCGGCTGGGTGTCCCGGGGCGCCGCGGGGGGAGCGCGCTGCGCTGCCCCTCGCATCGCTCTGCTCCGAGGCGAGCCCTCTCTGGGGGCCAGGAGGCGTCAGGGTCAGGGTCCTGGTGCTGTGGCAGCCCTCTGCCCCCGCACCAAGGTTCTGAGAGCGCGGTACCGCACATTTTCACCCCCTTGGGGCAGCCTCTTTCCCTCACAGAGGCACCGGCTGGTCCCACGCGTACCTTAAGACAAGCAGGAGCTGGGACACGGCATGGCCACTGTGGAAAAAGCAGCACGGATGCGTAGGCCATGTCTGACACGGGGTGCCTTTCATTTCCAGGGCCACCACGCCTGCCTTACGCAGTAGCAGGATTTCTCAGCCCTCCATCACGCCTTTTATTAATACACAGTGTGTATACTTCAATCTTCTCGGTTTACTAGTTACCAGCATACCCTTGAACACCAGCCAATGTATTACAACTCTTCAAGTGGATGTTGTATCTCCTACAAACTCAACACTTTCACTCATTTTTTTCTCCCCTTTGTTGCAGAATAGCGGGATACGTGAAAGAGTAGGACTAGAGGGGAGAGTGAGAAAATGAAGCTCAGTCACCATTCAGAATAACGGTGTTCTTCATCCCAGTTTTTCTATATTCCTTTTCATTCCAGCCTGCCCTTCTGAATTTGCAGCTATCATGCTTGATTACAAAAAGTAATCTCTGGGTCATCTACTCGATAAGTGCAAACATCAGAAAAGGAGTTGGATTTCACAAGAAAGAAGAAAGGAATTTGCATTTATAATAGTTTTATTTAAAAGCTATGTTCGTCGTCTTTGTGTTTCAAAGCTTTTTCATACCAAAAAATGTCACACTGCCACCTGAGCTCTAGCTTTTGCAAAGTACTTCGGCAATTTACAAAAAGTAGCACTATTGCTGAAAAAAGGTGAGGTCTTATCTATGCATTTAACTAAGCCTATAGAAAAATCCCACAAAGTTAAGACGGTGTACCCCTATGCCAGGCCCAAAGAAGTGCCACAGCGGTATAGCTCATTTGAGGAACTGAAATTGCTGTATTTTTTCCAGCAGTAGAAAAAGGAACTATTTTTGTTGATAGTAAGTTTATCAGCGGTCTGTTGATGAACTGCTTTGATGGTAAGAGTGTAACCTCAGAAGGAAGCAACCAAGATGACTTAGAGCATTTTGCTTTTTGGAAGACAGCTCTCTAAAACTGATGATAAGCAACAGTTGTCCAAGGATGTCTGGTCTCCTTCCCTTTGTCCCCTGAGCGTGAGATACTGCTGAAGAATGTCATACTATAAAGGGCTTTACACTAAGAACGAGTGTCAGAGTAAGATTAGTCAGCTCCCCTCCTTTCCTCCTGATGCACCAGAGGATCTCACATGACGGTTGTTTATACCTCTCGACATCTGGCCTCTTTAGCCTTGGCCATGCTGGGGCTTTGTGGCAAAAGTGGCCTGCCTTGCATTTCCTTGCTTGCTGAACCACAAAAACTGAAAACTCATATACAGGAACTTTAAGTGCCTCGAAGTTACTTTGTCAGCTCAAGCGCTATACATACCCTTTTGCCCTGAAATTCAGAGAGATTCTTGCTGCGCCTTCAGCCCCATTTTCTGTTTCATGTGCCCTGAATCTTATACCTGTGACTAGAAATGCAATTGCGTTCACCTCATTTCATCCCCTGGAGTTCAAAGCTTGGTTGGCATAAGTGGAAAGCTAGTATAGGCCCCAGAAGATTACAACAACCTACTTAGGTTGAAGGTATGTTTCAAGGTCTTGTTGGATAAGGAGGACAGACATCAGCCGCTGCACAGATCCTGCTAGGTCTAAATGAAAACCGTGCAATGCAGCTTCAGCTCAGCCCTGCCCTTTCGGGCTCCTGCATGCCAAATTTGATTTTTCACTTCTTTCTGTGAAGGAGACAGATTTTGGCCCCTGCTGATGAGCCCTGCCCTGTATGATTTCCCTGGGTGTGACCCCTGCTCACCAGGTCGAAGAGCGCAGTTTCTGCCGAGACCAAGGTCTCTGTGCTGCTCGGCTGAACTGGCTGAAAATCACAGGCAAAGCATTTTGCTGAAAAACGTAATTCTGTCAAAGCCAACACAGAATTTGAGGACAGATGTCAGAATCACAGGACTATTTTTCTTTCGTTCAGGGGTGTGCTGCCACATTTACAGAGGGGCAAGGGAACTGAAGTCAGGCCCAAGGCAAGGATAAGCTTCGTTAGCGAGGGGGTAGAGGAGCTGCCTGCTAAAACAAGGAACAACCAACTGTCCCCTTGAGAAGATGGGGACGTTGGGTTGGGAGAAGAGCTCACTGGAGGCAGCTCTTCATAGCCGTCTTGGGAACAGACAGTGATTCTCCTAGCTGGTCTACCAAACTGCATCAGAACATCCCCAACACATCCTGGGGGTTGGTTTCATTTCATTCTGATTTTTTGATTTTGTTCCAAGTCGTGTTGCTTGTTTGCGTTGTTTGGGTTTTTTTTCTTTTCAAGTTTTTCCACTTAGTCTAGACATTTGGGGTTGAATTTCTTGGTAGTCTGCTCTATCTACAGTGTTCAAAGATGCCTCATCTCCCTCTGTCTCTTCTGTTCCCTGCCCTTAATGACTCAGTGAAAACTGGATCAACAAAGTGAATGTTTCATTATTGACTTTTTTTTACATGAAGCCCATTGAAAATAGTAACACATGCCTGCCTTTTCTAAGCAAAATATTTTGGATATACTGGACACACTGAAACATACAAATTTTGATTCCAGTGTTGTGTTTAGACATTCACAAGAAAGCCCCCACCTCCATAAGTATTTCCCTTCCCTGGGGGGAGGAAAAGGAACTTCCCATTTTTTTTCCTAATTTGAGGTAGAAAGGCATTAAAAGGATGAGATTTTTTACGGTTTTCTGTATTTTTCCACCAGCATTGCCTTTAGCGTATATCACATAAAGAGTATACACTGATTTTCATCAATTTATGCTAACATGAAACTTCCTTCTTTTCTTGGCACATAGTATGCAAGCCTAACTTGAGTAAATTCTTCAAGGATATGTTGTTCTTCATTCTCTCCATTGTAAACGTGCCAGTTGACCTTTTTTTTCTGTTAAAGAATTTTGCATAACATTTGAAGGTAGGATTTCATCAACATGGTAGTTGGGTAGTTCCTGCCAGACAGACAGGTAGTAACAACCCGCAGTAGGTCATAAAAATGATAAATGTATTAAAAGCAGAGCAAAACGCACATACTTCTCAATCTGGTAACCCAGATAGAACTGAAGTAACAGAATGAGTTAAGAAAAACATTTAAAAAATAAAGGTATATTTTTTCAGTAACATTTATAGGCAAAATCAGATATCAGATAGCTGCCTTGAAACCCACTAATTTCTGTTTGTGAGACCATCCAAACTATTGTAGAAATTCTGCTTTTCTCCCAGTTTACAATGCCTGCTGCTTGGGACTGTCTCACACATGGCACCTGAGACATGTTTTTAGCCTACAGTTTTCGTTCATAGACTTTCTCCACCATGTGCATTCTCTCTTCATTGTTATTATTCCTCTCGTTACTCTGATAGCCACTTCTGCGCGTACCTGTAAGAGACAGGATGCTTTTAAACAGTTCCCTGCAGTTTTGGGTTTCACAAGGGGGAAATTATTTATGCAGCTGGCAAAAAGTTGTCTATTTTCTAAACAAAGAGCTTTAAGGAGAAAGAAATCACAGTGAGAAGAAAGCTTTGGGAAAAAGTGTTTTACTGGAGGAGCAGCAGAGCTGTGGAGGGACAATCCACCAGCCCCTTCATTGCTGTCCCACCAGTTTTATTTTCCCTTCTCAGTTTTCCGCCCCCCTCAGTGTCAGCATCTCCTGTCTTCACCTCAACACCTCCTTCTGAGTGGCAGCATCAGGGGCCAACGGGGCCGAAGTGTGTTTTCCCTTACGGACTTCATCCAGAGACATCTGGTTGGTTTGTCATCCCACCCCTTTGGCCACCCTGACCTGCTGCTGTAGTCACAACAGGTGCCCTGAAAGTCAGCAGAAAAATGACGTAAAAGCACAGATGGCTGCAGGTGGCGATTCCTTAAACTGCTGCTAATCTTCACTAATGACCTCTGCCAGTCCTCCTGGCTGAGGGCATGTACTAATACATTCAGTTAAGGGTATTGCTGAACCAGATTTAAGGCATTCTAGCTTGCCATGGATGGTTTCATAAAAATACCTTTGGAAAGAGTCATTCACTCCAATCTCTTGGCCCGAGGCAGCACCAACTGTATCCAAACTCTCCTCCAGAGGCATTGCCTGTTCAAACCCTGATGACCAGGGCTTTATATCCTTCCTAGAGGATGTAGTTAATGAACGACCTAAATCTGCTGTGCTCCAATTTTCATCTCATCCCCCATGAATATGGAGAACCCATTCCATGCCTACTCAGTGATAACTTTTGGTGCATTTGGAGACTGCTGTCACACATTTCTACCCTAAACCAGCCCAATTTCATTCTCATCACTGAACTCTCAGCTCACACTTCCAAAGGTGTTGCCTGTGCCTCACTTGACATGCAGTGCCCATCGGGCACCATGCTCCAGCTGAGGCCTCGCCTTAAATAACATCAGCCTGGGTTTGTCCAGGTGTGATGAACATGCTCCTTGGCTGATCATCCTGACCATTAATGAGGATATTGAAACATCCTTCTAAGCTTGTATATGAAGCAGGGCTTCCTCCCAACGGCGTGTCGTTGGATCTGTGAGCTCCAGGGAATATTTCAGTTGAAACGTGGTTTCCTAGGAAAATGCCACATCAGTGTCAAAAGCTTTAGTAAATTGATGTACATGACATCTACGCCATCCACAGGCCTGATTTGTTTGACATTATTTGTCCTTGAAAAACCTGTATTTGTTACACCCTTCCCCGTTATCTTCTAAGTACTTACAAACTTTTTTATATTGTTATTTTGGGGAGAATTTAAGTTTATGTGATGGATCAGTAATTCCTGAGTTCCTCCCTTCTCTCCCTTTTTAAAGTTTCACTTCATAATACAAGAACTGAACCGATAAAACACAGGATGTATCTTCACCTCATTTTTACATATGAGCCAAATACCTCTGATGGAGTTTTGCATTGGTGGTTACAGACTTTGGGAAGCCTGGCACAAACTTAAATATCTGCTTTGAATTCATTCAGACCTTGCAGGTGCAACTTTTTGACAAACATTTATTCTAAAAGAGAAACAAATAGTAAAGCATAAGGGTTACTAATGTGATACTTTAAAATCACATACAAATTAATAAATATATTACTTCTGAAATGCTCAGAACAAAAGTAAATGTAAACAATCTCTAAACCACTAAAGGTTTATAACGGCAAAATTGGGGTGGGGGAAAAGAGCTTTGTCTCCCTCCTGACACTTAAAAAGGAGAAAACAAGTGGCAAAACTATTTGTATAGAAAATGGAAAGAGTTTAGCCCACCCAACAACTTGGCACTGAGATGAAGCCGTTCCTTTTATCTTTTTATGTGTTCTACTAAGCACAATATTTGAGAGCTTTCCAATTACAGCAAATTAATATGTAAAATTCCTATTTTGGTCAGTTTTCTTCTTGCAGTCTATCACGGTACATGTTCAAATAAAAATTAAAACAGATCTTTTTTCAAAAAAACCCCTGCTTAATACAGGAAAGAGACAGACTGATCCCAGTGGAGTTTTTATTGCTTGCACAAGTGAAAGGAAGAAGTGACAAGATGTGTGTGAAGTGGTGCGGGAGTACAAATGCAGCCATGCGGTCATCCTGAATAAGTAAGATGGACTCGTGGCCATGGTCCTGATATTCTTTGAAGATGAACTGGAGAATACTGAGCCAAATACTGTTGTCATAACAAAAAAAAATTAGTTTTCACAACAGTTGGTGGATGTAGTGCTGAAAACCGCAGAGCATTTTTGTGGCTAAGCCAGTGAGGTATATGCTTACTTTTAAGCATGCGGTTTGTCCCATTTATTTCATTTCCAGCTGTGCTAGTTTTAGCTGGGATAGAGTTAATTTCCTTCATAGAGCTAGTACGGGGCTATGGTTTGGATTTGTGCTGAAAACAGTGTTGATAACAGAGGGATGTTTTGTTTTTGCGGTGCTTACACAGAGTCAAGGCCTTTTCTGCCTCTCACACCACCCCACCAGTGAGCAGGCTGGGGGTGCACAAGAAGTTGGGAGGGGACACGGCTGGGACAGCTGACCCCAACTGACCAAAGGGATATTCCATACCATATGACGTCATGCTCAGCACATAAAGCTGGGGGAAGAAGGAGGAAGCTGGGGACATTCAGAGTGATGGCGTTTGTCTTCCCAAGTAACCGTTATGCGTGATGGAGCCCTGCTTTCCTGGAGATGGCTGAACACCTGCTTGCCAATGGGAAGGAGGGAATGAATTCCTTGTTTTGCTTTGCTTGTGTGTGTGGCTTTTGCTTTCCCTATTAACCTGTCTTTTTCTCAACCCACGAGTTTTCTCACTTTCACCCTTCTGATTCTCTCCCCCATCCCACCGGGGGGGATTGAGCGAGCGGCTGTGTGGTGCTTAGTTGCCAGCTGGGGTTAAACCATGACATGAAAGCATCTGAATCCCATGGAAACAAGCAGAGAAGGCATCAGAGACAGGCAGCATTTAAGGGACAATATTTGCAGATGTCAAGAAGACCGAGGGGATGGTAAATCATGAAAAGGGTAAATCATTGAAATAAATTATTTGGATTGGCTGGTGAGATGAACATAAGCAAATATATTTCTAAACAGCCAAATGCAAAGCTCTGCACTTAAAAACAAAGTCTGTAGGAAACACTTATCTTTATGAGGGATTCTTTAGGGGCTGCCTTGCTTTTGAAAAGGTCTTAGGGGTCATGGTGATTAATCAGCTATATAAGACCTACAGCTAGAATGAAATGGTAAATTTGATTTATGAGTAGAATTGGATCTGTGAACAGAAGAATTTCTGGTACTTTTAAGTGAGTGATATTGCCTCTGTGCTTGGTACTGGGGTACACGCAGCTGCTGTATGGCATCTGGTGCTGTTGTCCACAGTCCAAGACGGATAAGTATTGTTTAGGAAGGGTGCAAGGAAGAGCCTGCAAAGCACCTGAAAGATCACAAAACATTCTTTATAGTTAAAGACTCAAGGAGTTTGTTCTGATTAAAAAGAGAAGTTGAGAGACGACTTAATCAAAGCTTGGAGGTCACAAAACAGGAAAGAAGTCAAGGGGGTTTTTCACGCTACATATGAGCTATCAGAAACTCTACCTATTATAAGTTTAAAATTAGGGCTAGGAAAAAAGACTTTAAAGCAAGGATAAATTAATCATTGGAATAACACACCAAGGTTTGTGGTTCAAAATTTTTAAACCAAAGAATGGGTGTTGTTTTAAAAGAAGTTCTCATTCAAACTCAGTTGTATCTTATGACTTGCTCTATGGAGAACTAAATAATCAACCACCATTATTCTACGCATGTAAAATCTTCTATAGTATATATAGTGTATAATCTCTACTGACTAGATAATCACCAGGGAATCTTCTGAGTTTATAATCATAGAAATAGGATACATCTTCTGTAGGTTAGAAAAAACAACTATTTTATTAGAGCAAATAGGGGCATACAAATATCCTCATCCTGCCCCAAAAGCAGTATTTTTTGTCATTAGAGGAGGTCTGGGTCACTATAAAAACCAGAGCTTTAAGAATCCTACAGCTGAGGCACGTTTTCTGCATCTTCCATCTTATGCTCCCAATGACATCCTAGAGGGTAATGATTGAAGCTGTCTATTTATTAGATATGACAGCTTCCACTGATGAGGGTGTTTGTAATTCTAAGCGAAGAGCAGATGCTAAGATGAAATGTCTTTAATTTTCTAACCACAGAGTTGTTGCTTTGGTAGACTACTGAGACAGCGGTTCTGTGATCATTTAATACCAGCTCTGTGCGGTTGTACGTCATGTAGCAGTACAAATTTGATCAAAATCAGGCAAGAGCATATGATTCCATTTTGGTTGGTTTAGCCAGAGCACACAGCACAGTGTTTACATTCACTTTATAATTTTATGTTGATTTTATGCTGGCTGCAGGAAGACAGCATGAAGTTAGAGTTGCCTAGACAGAGAATACTTGTTCTACATTAAATCTGCTAGGACAAAATTATCTCTTCCATATCTTGTTAACAAATCTGAATCAGTGGAGTGTCTCTGTACCAGTATATTGCATTCTTATGATTATAGTGGCTTTGAGATCTGACACTAAGTGCCCCAAAAAAACAGATTCACTGTATTGTCAAACCACAGCTTGAGAGCCAAGCTGAACTGAGAGTTAAAATGGAGACACCGAAGAGTAATCTCATTGTGCCTGCTCTCCAACCACAAATGGTAGTACTGCCAAGCCCTGGGATACCTTTGAAATTGCCAGTGATTCCTGAAAAGAAAAAAACAAGCAAACAAAAATCTCCAGCCAAAACAGGAACACTTTCATGAAAATAGCCGGAGGTAAGGATGGTTTACTTTGAACTTCCTGTTTCAAAGTCAAGTTGTGTCTCTTTAGATGTAGACCATTATTTGGAAGAGGTTAAATTCCCTCACGTTTAACCTACATTGGATTCTTGGATTTGGGAGGGTGCTGTGTGAGTTGGGCACGCCAATTAATTTTAAGGATGGTAGTAGTCATAGTAAATTAATGATCTGCAAGAATGAATAACTTCTTTGTCAGCTGGCTGAACAATTTTAGAAGCTGTAAAGGTGAGCTGGTTGGAGGTTGGGCCACAATGATTATATTATTTTTCAAAGCTGGAAGGAGGCACAGTGACAAAGATGCACTTTGAAATTAGCTTGGGAGGGAATATTCCATAAAACCCAGCAATATAGGCATTAGTACAGGAATGAATTCTGGTGGACTGATTCTAAGGATGAATGTCTTAGTCTGGAATTACAATATCAGAATTTACAATGTAGGTAGCATGAGAAACAAGGACTTCAAGATGTCTGGACAGATAGTGAGCACAGCCTTTGTGGTGGAAATCTGGAATGAGACACTGATCTTCATGGCAGTAGAGGAACTTGCCCCTGTGAAAGCCAGATCAGGTTCTATCTCATTACTCTACATTTTGAACATTAACTTTAAAAACATGTTTCAGGGCATGGAACAGCCCCAGACAGGGGAGTGTCACCTTCTGATCTGCTGAATTTCACACGGCTTTTATTATGTGAATCCACAAAGGCTCAAGTCTTTATGAAGAGGCATTAACCTCCATGTAGCTAGAACAGTTGCGTGCCAAGTCCTCAAAGCACAAGATTCACAATGTTACTGGGTAGTTTCTGAGGTATCGTTTTGAAGACCCCTGAAAGCACCACTTAATAAAAATACACAGTAAGTCTGATGGCCTTTTTCTTCTTTTACTAGGAGGTCCAAGGGCTCCCATTCTCATGCAGTTTCAGAATGCAGAGTCTCTCATACAGTCATACAGTACATAGGATACATCTTGCCTATTTTTTTTTTTGGCTTATTTTCATCCCACATTGAGAAAATACATAGCTAAAAATACTTCAGGATGCTTTCCAGGGAATACCACCCATGTGTCCCTCAAGAGACTCTTCCATAACATTCATTAACCCACACGGTATTCAATGTTTCCAGTGACAGACTGTGCCTCCATAAATAAGCTGCATAAGTTCCTAATATGAGCTGTGCATTGCATACGGTGGAATGATTGCCTTAAAAGAATGTTGAGGCTACAAAAGGAAGCAGTCATAGAGGTAAGAAATGCCAAAATCAAGGCAGCCTCTGCAAACTCAATATGGTCCTGTTGTGCAAATGCCCAGTCTGAGCCAGTCTCTCATTACGGCCTATTTTTTCCTCCTGGTTCATTCCAACTACAAGTACTTGCTATTCACCGGATGGGAATCTACTTGGTATTTCTTTATATTCTTCATTTGTAGTAACCCTTCTTAGTTGCTTGACATATTACCTTTTACTTCCCATCCATATGGACTAAAAGTAGAGAAGTCAGTCAGCGTGAACACGGCTTAGTTGATGAACAATGCTCTGATCCTCTCTGCATACCTTCCCCCTCTGGTGTGGCAAAGCTGTGTTCAGATCTTCGTGGGACACGCAAAATAACTCATCTGTATTTTAAGGAATTTCCCTGCTGTGTTTCCAAACACCTCCTTTCAAACAACAAGGCCCTGGTATCCCTAACAGTGGAAAGCATTATGCAAGCCAAGCTTAGAGATACTACCAGCTCTTTTTCCGCCTCACATAGCATCACCCTCACAACTGCCATAGGAAGGAAAACTTGATCCATACATCAGCAGTGTCTGTTCATGAGCCATACGCCTTTGAACTACTGGGTGGAGTTATGTTCTTGGGGGAAGTACAAAATCCTGCTTCCCGATGCACTGAAGCTCTTCAGTGAGTATCCCTCCTTCCACCATCCTTCTTGGTTTCAGAGAACCAAATCCTATAGCACGGGTCCCAGGGAGAAGCAGACTTTCATCCAAATGCCAGGTCTGCATTTTTTCCATGAGCAGGCACCTATCAGTATCAGGCTGCAGAAAAAAATCCCACCACCCAAACCCCTTGAACAGGGAAGAAAATAATACATTCTGACTGAGAAATCGTTGGAAAGCCAGATGTCTAAAGGGGGGCAAAGTGTTGCTGCTGCTCTTAACAATGCAATGATTAATGATTCCAAGAATTTGGGATACAGTTAACCCCTTTCATCAACTCATCTAGGTGTATAAATAGAACTTGCAGGATTTGACTCCTTCCTAAGAGCCACACAAATAGCCTATTTTGCATTGGGTTACAACAACAGATTCAGGGACAAATATGACACTGACATGCAGAACTTTGCAGAACCTCCCTTACCATTAAAACAGGCCAAAAAAACCCTGCTAGGCTAACGGGGAAAAAAAATAGCACCATAGCTCTGAACAGCCCCCAGGCACTCTCTTCCGGTTGTGGAAATCTTTCTGTTTGGCCTCTGGAAGGGTGAAGGAGCCCTTACTCACATCTTCCATCTGTGTGTGTGTGTGAAGAAGACGAGCCCTACCAAGCTTCTCTAAGTCCAGTGCCTTCAAGAGAGGGGAGGCTTCTCGGAGCGGGGAAGGAGAGCTGCCAGCTTTGCCTTGAGCCGGTGTTTTCTACCTAACATTACTGAATGGGTCTTCAAACAGGGCTGTGCAGAAGCTGTAAGATGGTTTTGGTTTTTTTTTTTACTATTTTCGTAAGCTGGTTGTTTACTATGAGATCACACATGTTGCTTACTTGCATCTTACGATCTCAGATACGACTACTTTGAAGTGGACCTGTCTAAAAAGGTTATCCACATGTAGCCTCCACTTTCGTGGGGAGCCTTAGTAATCCGCAGTTACAGGGATAAGATCGGCTGTCTCTGAGATCACAGGGTAAAAGCACGCAGAGCCTGCCTAGTGCTGATATCAATTTTACACGCTGAATCGTTGGAGCTGAGGAAGCTGCAGCTGCCAAAAAAATGGGAACATTTTTAAATTAAGGCACCACACGGACCCAGGAAAATTCTTGCTTAGCAAATGAAATGAGGACAAACAGCAAAAGAGAGGTACTTCATTACTGATTTTATCAGCTAACTTTCCCTCAAGGGTGCATCAAGCTTCCTTTTTTTTTCTTTTTTAATCAACTCTCCTGCTAAGTGTAGAAGGGAGGAGAAGTCCAAGACCTCAGTCATCTGTTCAAAGCTGGTTCAAACCAAAGGTGTGCATGGGAAGATCAGTCCCATCACACCAACCCCTGTTTTGCCCTAAGAAGGCAGACTTCAGCACTCTTCACCTTCTGCACTTGCGCAGAGTGGCATCTCCTTTCCCGCTTCCTCCTGCTTCCACGTAGCCAGCGGTTTTGAGTTCTCCAGGGCAAAGTCTATGCCTGAGCTGGTGAGTTATCACAGGGGACTGGGACTACAATGTAAAAGTGGCCAAGGCACGCAGTTATTCAGCTATATTTATCCCTTATGGGAAGGGAAGTGGAAGTAATGTGGAGAGGTATGTTGGTGGAACTGAGCAGCAGGAAGGAGATGACATTTGAAAGGAGGGAAAATGCAAATGGGAATCTACTGAAGGCTAGTTATAGGGAAGGGAAGACGGGAGCTCAACAGAGGAGGAGCGTATGTATCCAACAGTCATCGTGCTGTCAATACATATGTTAGTTGGTGTCGTGCTCTATGTGCCTCCGCATAGCCTTCCCATCAGCAAAGAAGTGAAAAGAGTATATAGGTTTCTTTTTCACATACAGCTTTCTCATTCACTCAACCATACTGA
The DNA here is from genome assembly GCF_965638725.1 of Aptenodytes patagonicus. Lineage (NCBI taxonomy): Eukaryota > Metazoa > Chordata > Aves > Sphenisciformes > Spheniscidae > Aptenodytes > Aptenodytes patagonicus. Next base: position 193,131,667 of record NC_134949.1, on the reverse strand, counting down.
TTCCTTTCCACCTCAAGTAAGCAAGTGGATACAAGAAGACAGAAATAAATGAGGATGCAAGAAAGACACACTCTTTCACACTCTTACAATCATCAGACTAAATGTATCGTTTCTGCAGCTCCGTGGAAGGCAATGAAGCTGAAATTAGTTCTTCATGCGTGGATTACGGTATTGCACAGTGATTTTTAGGCATCCATAAAATGCAGTATAAATAGTTTATGCTCCGTCCTAAGGGTGAGGTGTTTTCATTTGTTTACTTCTGTTAGATCTTTCTGCAAGCTCAAGGAAATAGCTGATTGAAAATTTTAGTACACAAGAGAATTATTTTGAAAAAAGGGTGGAAAAGAGTGATAAAATGAAAGTTAAAAAGCACCTCCATTTGAAGAAAGCTGGAAAAATAGTTTAGAAAAACACAGTAGAGGTGTGTAAGCCCAGAAACTACAGGAAAAACAAGCAAAGTTATTATACCCATTTTTATTTGTTCAAGACACAAGAAAATTAGAGAGACATGAAAGGCAGCAGAGGCATCACACCAGACAACTTTCTGATGGATAATGGTCAATCCAATCTTGTTATTTTGTGTTCTTTCTTTGCCTATGCCCAGCATCCATCTGTTAGGTTTTGCTGTACGTCACATCCACGTCTTGAACGCAACCTCAGGTGGACTCAATTCTTAGATTTTCTTCCTGAAGGAATAAAAAGTTCATCGAGGTGGAGGAGAACTGGAAGTCAGTAACCTTTAATACAGAACAGACTCCAAATTCAGGTTGTTTCATAAAAAGTAATCAAAACAAAAAATTGCAAAAAATCAGATTAGCAGGATAGAAACATAAACATTGAACACAATAATAACTGATTTAAATTAAACGCAAGTACATAAGGAGGCTGAACCTTTCAGTCACAATCTGTTGCATTAGTGCACAGATACACAGACTAGTGAATTCTGTTGTTTCTGGTTCTTAAGGAATAAATGTCACTTTGTGTCCCCTGACTGCATCTGAAGTCAATAAATCCATCTGCTGCCTTTCACGCATGCAGAATGCATTTTCATCCCCTCCAATCCATGTTCGTTGGCCAGCTTGATATAATTAAATGGCCTGCACAACACATTCAGATCCTTGAATTTAAGCCATTAATTTAAGTATGCATATTGCAGTCTCTCCCAGGTACTGGAGGAAAGGGGAGCACAAACAGCAATAGTCCTAAGGTACGTCCCTTGCCATTACAGGTTGTCAAACGTGATGTTAAGATATTTGGCAAATAATAAATAAAGATAGCAGCTAATTTCAACAAGTGCAGCCTATTTTAATTTCTTTTTGTAAAACCCTCTCTCGGTGTTCTTGGTAGTGCCTCTGCAGACTGAGGGGAGAGTAGAGAATAACGTATATCTCCTTCCATTAAATAAATATAACACCTTTATTCAATGGCAATATGTTAACTTGTCAAAACTCATCATCTTCATGCTACACAATAAAACATTCCTTAATGCGACACAGTACTATGTTGTCACCTAGCTCACCTAGAAGGAAAATTCCACATAAACTATTTTGTACCATCTGTTGCTTTGCCTAAGCAAGTTTTCCCGTTAGAAGATAACCCCTGTGAGATGTTAAGTAACATCGTGTTTGGAAAAAGTCTGAATAAACCTCTTGCATTGAACCAGTCTTAACATACTAAATTATTTTTTATTCTTCCTCATCTACATATTTCAAATCATATTTTTTCCTTTTTTCAGAGAAGCTTGAATTTCATTCCAATTTTGGGAGAAATGCAAGCCAACCAGCTGTCAATAAAGATTGTCCCATCTTATTAAAGACTAAAACTAAACAGAATTAGTGGTCTTTGATATTGCTCCCACAAATACCATCATTGCTTTTCATCAGTTCATGTGGACACGATTTCTTTTTTAGAGTAACGCCATTGCTAAGGTACCCACACAACTCCACACCTGACTTGCTGAATCCATAACTTATGTTTTATATCAGGTTGTTTGGCATAGAAGTAGAATGAAAACCCTTTGGAAAAGAGAATGTTTTTAAGAGAAGTGCTTTTCTCAATCAGAAGAATAAAAGCAATCTAGATACATTTGTGCTGCACGACTGAAGTTTTGTCTCTTTATTCACATTTTTGGCTAGGTCTGACATATCTCCCACAAGAAACTGTGGATCTCGAGGGAGAGAAGAAGGGAAGAGACTGCAACCTATTATTCACCTGGATGTTACAAAAATATCTTTCATGTGTCAAGTGGTACAATGTAGGTGGTATAATTTGACATTATCGTGCATTGCTACTCGTCTACCACCACACTTTTTAAAACTATCCCTGTCATTGGTATGGTGTCTACACACAAAGTGATCGCACTTTTTCCTTTGCTGCAAAAAAACCCCAGATTTCAAAATACTAGAAGCAGCTCAGAATAGGACTGACTAATCTTCACTAAAATTTATATACCTATATACAAATATACATTAAAAATGTGATTTCCAAGTTTTTATTTTATAGGCATTTATAGAAAGAGAGGTTTCTATTTTATGGTTTATTTTATTAACCAAAAGAATGAGTTTGCAAATCTTTGCAACACGGATTTACAGCAAACCCATGCAGTAATATGGAACTAAATTCTGAGGTTTAAATTAGATTATTAGCAGAACTGACTATTTTACAATCTACTCGGGAAAGTACTAGGCAAAAAGCTTTCATGGCACTTCGCCTTTCCATGAGCGATGTAGCAATATGGGCTCTGGTTACTTGGGCAACTGATCAACAACTTCACCTTGGCTGTAAATGCAACGCTGGGAAGAGATTAAGAAAAGGAAACATGAAGGAGGGAGCTAATTTGAATAGAAAAAGAATAATGCCTAGGATCATGAGCAAGCAAGTAATTTTAGTTGGTCCTAAGTACAAGAAAAAGGACCCGATTCTTACAACATGACAGTATAAAGTTAGGTGGCATTTAAAGAAGAGGTGCCGAGAGAATTTCAGAGCCCTTACCCATCGAGTCTTACTGAAAATGCCAGGTTCTAATTATACACAGGATGAAGAATGAAGGGAATATTTTGTACAAGTACAAAATAAAACATGCAGATATTATCCTCTTCTGGCAGTAGGGAAACTTTGAACTTGAGAAGGTCTAGGTTGCTTATCTGGGGCACACCTTACTATTGTGAAAATACATAGTATTTATTCTAAAATTACTTGGTAGCACTGCACTAAAACCTGTTTTTCCACCTTATAATAGTGACTGTATGAGTCAAAGAGACTGGATACACATACATTATATATCTAACTTGAATATTATAAAAATTACATAGATCAGGGATACAGTTCTATTTTCATTTCTCATTCTCTCTGTCTCCAGTCCACAGTGTGGATTTTTTTTTTTTTTTAACTGTTTTTCAGCAGCAAAGTCCATGGGAAACTGCTTTTTACCTTGCACCGTAGAGAACCTTTCAGCAGGAGGACACAGAGGTGTGACCCTAGGAAGAACCAGGTCAGTATCAATCCAAGTCTCCAACACTCTCACACACTGCTGGGGAGACTACGATAGGAAACAAGACAATGGCTAGAAGTAGTGTGGGATGCAGTCTTTAAACCAAAAGCTCATAGAGTAAGTGTGGATACGTGTGCATATTCTGTAAGGCGTCTGATCTGGTACCTCTTGGCAAGTTAACTGAGGATTTAGAACAATCAAAAATTAAGATAATAAACAGTGGTTTAAAAATCCACTAATTGAAAGGTGCCTTATTATCATTAAAGGGTTGCTTTATTAGGTCCTAAAGGGATTTGCTCTTATTCTGCAGTATAATATTATCATCAGTAATTCCAAAGCAAACAAGCATACTATATTATAACTGTTTCCCGATGATACAAGGTTTGCAGGAATGGCAAATAATGCAGAATACAGGTGACCGAGCCCTCTCAATCATTTGATACGCTAACTATGAAAGTTTTAGGGCAGCCATGTACAAAATACTTTGGAGAGCGAAGCAAAGCGTCTGAGGTCATGGAAGCTAGAAACCAAACATATGCTTTCAGCCTCATCCTCTTAGTAAGGGTGGACACAATCTTTACGGTATAATAGGAAACTGTATTATCTCTAACATTGGTGCAACTGTCACTATAATATAGTGGCCAGCCTTGACACTGGCCTGGACACTGTAAGTGTCCAGTGAAGAGTCACACAAAAGGATCAAAAGGTTACAAAGCTTACAAAACAATGTGAAACACTGTGAAAGTGAATGTGAAACACTGGCACAGGTTGCCCAGAGAGGTGGTGGATGCCCCATCCCTGGAAACCTTCAAGGTGAGGTTGGACGGGGCTCTGAGCAACCTGATCTAGTTGAAGATGTCCCTGCCCACGGCAGGGGGGTTGGACTAGGTGACCTTTAGAGGTCCCTTCCAACCCAAACTATTCTGTGATTCTATGAATAAATTGTTCCACCATCTAACTAAGTTAGCCTTAATTTCTGATCACTGGAATTTCTTGCACCTTTCTCTGTTGGAAGAAAGACTAAATTAACTAAATTGCTGTTCCCTGTAACGGGGAATTAGAAATTGTGATCAAACTAAATCAGACTTTTGCTTAGGCAAGCTAAGAAGATTGAGCCCACTGTTTTATTTTACTGCAATGCCTATTTTTTAATCTCTTGATCAGTCTAGGCTCCTGCTATATGCTCTTAGTTTTTGTGGGAGGCAGAAGGGTTGAGGGGCTCTTTTCTGATATTTGTGTTTTGGCTACAGTTAATGCAAAAGGATCTCCTTGTGTCCTGAGCGAGGAGGAAAATTGTGACAAAAAGGCTGGGCCTGTTGCTGAAAATACTGCTTATGTGTTTCTTTCCACTCTTATTAATCCAATTATTTTAGTGGGTGTGCTCTCAGACACAGTCAGACATCTGACCTCAGACTAAGGATTATTCTGTGAAGGTTTATGCACAAATTTGACTTCATGCACTGCAAATTCAGAGATGAGATGTTCCTGCTGAGTAACACCAAGTAAATGTCGGAGTTCTTTGAGCCCAAACTTCCCATTGTCTCTCTGCTGAAACTAGAATGCAATTGCAAATACTGGTATTAACTTTAAAACGCTTGCAATATCTCAAAGTGAGCTTTGTCCCTTCTGTGAAGATTAGTTAGGAAGTTTTTCTTGGGTGGGTTTTTTTTTTTTTTTTTGCAAACTAAGCCCTGAGGGCAAAACTCACTCCTTTGAGGAACGCAAAGCATGGAGTTGACTTCTGCCGGTTGCCTGCTCTGAAGCTGGGGAAACTTCAGTGCATGGACACAAAGCACTGTCAGTTGAGAGCTCATCTGCAGGATCCTCTCTCCTTTTTAACTCTGCTTAATTCTATGACTGAAATAAGGACAACAGGGTCTATTTTTGGTTTTAAATGTAATTTATTATGTAATTGTTGCTCGGTAAACGAGTTTACGTGGGATACAATAATACAGAATTTCAACCTCACTTTAAAATCTGTCTTACAAATCAGTGTCATGTTGCTACTGGTTTAAGATCAGTGCCGTCAAATATTAACAAAATACAGGAAATATGTCCTTCTTTTTCAGGAAATGCTTGTATCATTGAGTCAGTAAACTGTTTCAGCTTAAGAGAATCAGATTTAAATACTACTTACAGACATGCCTAACATCTTATAACAGCAATAAATATTACTGGTATATTAAGTGTTTGCTTAAATTCAGAAGCTAGCAGATGAACTAAATCTGTGTTAGGTTTTCTCTTCCTGTATATAACATTATATAAGAGCTCGATGAAGCATTTGCTATTAAAACATTTCTGAAAATATTTTCAGGAAAGGTACTTTCTGTACAATATACCAATTTCGGGTCTTGTGCAATATTGCACATAATACATGTATCTTCTGTATATATTACAGGTATGTATTCATTGATAGCTGAAGGGAGGAAAACAGAGAAAACTACGCTTCTTTTTTAAATGGGGATAAACAACACTATCTCATTTTCACATCAAATAACTCATGTTATTTGGTTTTGAATCCTAAACTACTTTATTTTAAATTTAAATTTATTTAAATAATGTGGTATCACTAAACTGATGAAACTTCTGATCATAACCCTATACCTCGACTTTTCCCGTCTTGTAACTGGAGGCAGGTTATAAGATACAGGCTGGATTCCTCATTACAACTCAGCTTTGCCGAAAGGAAGAGGTTAATAGGAATGTCACACTTTTAGTTCCCGTCATTAAGCCCACAAGTTATTTACTCTAACTGCTCTTCTCCTTTGTCCTTCTTGCCGTGGTCTAAAGGATGATTCTGGTCCCACTTCCCACTACCAGCATTCAGCCCATTTATGCCTAGAAAACTATGAGAAAAAGAAATAAAGAACAACGATGCTGGATCTATGGCAGCTAGGGAGCGAGCTTTATGCTCCAGCCACTTTTTGGTGATCGGTGCAGTCACCTTTATTGCCCCAGCAGGTCTTTTCCAGACCTAACATACAACATTTCATGTCCTCCTCTTGCTTTGTAGAACTTCAACAGTAAATTTCCAAACATTATTTCCTCCTTGCATCTGTCTGTTGTTTTGCCTCTCTCTCTTCCAGTTCATTTCACATATTCTGACATGATCCAAGAAAACAACAGATAGCAACTTCATCCAAGTGGGTGTTATTCATGAGCGACTGCAAAACAAGAGCTTGTTTTCCAATAACTTTGGAAAACCTTTAACCTGCCTTTCAGGTTAAAAGTTTCAGAACCTACTGCAATTCTCTAATGTGAGTCTCAAAAGCGAGTTAGGATAGAGTGGTTGGCTTAGGCAGGGAAAGATCTGCTGTTGACTTCAGTAAGCTGGCATTGAGACCTACCCTCAAACAAAATTTTGAATCTAACCTCTACCGACTAGATTTGGATGTGGGATTTCTAATGTGCAATGCATGAGTAGCAATGATAATACAGTCCAGCAGGAGAAACAGAGGTCGTATAAATAAAAGTAGGAGAATGAGAAGTTGGGTGGTTATGTGGGAAACATCTGTTAAAAAACAGTTAGGAGATTAAAAGGCTTGGGCGAGAAGGGAAAGAGGAAAGGAAGAATGAAGGAGAGAAGGAATGAAGGAGGAGAGGGGGATGGGACAAAGGAGGGAAGAAGTAAAGAGAGAAGGAAGGAAGGAGAGAAGGACGGGTATAAAACACAGGAGGGCATATTTAGTCACGCAGTGGTTTTGCTGAACTCCTTCTCCCGAGCACAGTTCCAATTCTTCAAAACTTCAGTTGTGCCAAAAAACCCCAATGAAAACAAATGCTGTAAAAGAGTTACAAACAATGAGACAGATTTTTATTAGATTTCCTTGGGTAGAAGCGGGACAGTATCTGTGTCTTGTCCTGACAAGAAAGTAAGGAAAATTTTCCTTCTGTTCCTCAACAAAAAATACCCTTTGGATCAGCAAAGAAAGAGGAGTGCAAATACTTTGGGCTACATATGGTGATTAGCTATGAAATGGGGAAGTAAGCATATGAGGCATTGGAAAATTTAGCTCAGGTCCCAGATGAAGTTTTAGCTTTTTCTTCTTTTGCTAGGCCTACTCAGCCTACAGCTTAATCAGTACAGCAGGCAACAACTAATATAATTAATAGCTGCTACTAAAGAAAGGGGTACATATTATTAAAAATAGTGTCAGAACATAGAAAAAATACTGAGCATGTAAAAAGCAAAAGTAGGGGATAATCTTTAATTCTGGGATAAAGGGGGACACAACTGAACTAAAATACAGGACATGTCTATTGACACCACTGAAGAGGTTTCAAAAGGCATACAAAAAGGAGTAATTCAAATCAGATAAAGACGTAAGTAGTTAGTTGGCTTTGTCTCACCTGCCTTTGGGTGTCTGAAGTAACCCACTCAGACCTGAGCTAGTGAGGCAAAGTTCCCATTAGAAAAAATAGATGTTTCAAGAGAACAATTCGTGTGAACACAGATAACTGCCTTAGGTCAAGATGAATTTCCCTTTCAGGGTGTCTATTTTTTTTTCTCTGACTATAAGGTGGACTTTCTGTTGACTGCTCAAACTTAGATGACTAATTTCTATTTGCTTAGGTTAGAGCAATTCAAGACAACCCAGGATATAAACTGTCACCAAATAAAGCATCAAGAACTTTGTTGAAATGAGGAAGACTTTTTTATTGGGTCTGGAAGGACTGTGGTGGGTTAATCCCAGCCGACAGCCAAACACCCACACAGCCGCTCACTTGCACCCCTCTCGCATGAGACAGGGAATGAGCAAGCATCTGTGTGGGTACTGGCTGTTGGCCAGGGTCAATCCAGCACAACTTTATGCGTTGGCCAGTCTTGTACTAAAATCCTTTATTTTGCCTATTCGTCGGGAAGACTTTGTAAGTTGGTCAATCTTGTTGAATTAAAGGATTGCTAAATAATTGTTTACAAAACCCTGGAGCTATAAAAGCAATCTGAAATACTGCTATCATTAAACATATTTTGCACTACGCATTCCTTCTGTCAAAAAACAGCAGGAAACTAAACAATGGCATTTTCACACGGACTTGTTAATAATGAGAAATCCTTCCAGTACCAAGAAATAGTGTTTGTGAAATACAGATGTCATATTTTTAGCGGCAACATTTTGCCTGAGCTAACACAGTCAGCAAGAAATTAAAATTAAAATCTAGATTTACCAATACTGACAAGAAAGTAAGAAAAGTAAGAATGCTGAGTAAATTACTCATTAAAAAAAAATACGGATTACTGTGTTTAATTGTACATACTCTTCCTATTTCTTCCACTTCATTTTTTTGGTGATTTCAGTGCAATGGTTTCTTCAGTTTGTCTCCCTCTAGTGGTTTACCCCTTCTGTGTGTCAGCAGAGTCCTTAATCTTGAATTTTTCTTTTTTCTTCACTTGTACTGTGTGGCTACAATGTTATTATTATAATTGAATAATCTATACACAGCAATGCCTCTATTCCATCCCTGATGACTACATCTTTCAAGCTTATATTTGTTCCTATTGCCCCAGGTATCAGCTGTCTGGGCTACAATTCGCACAAAGTATTCTCAATCCTCTTCTCACTTGAAAGAAATATAATTATACCGTATTGGTTTTCAGTCATTCTTTTGTCTCCCAAATCAGTTCAGGGACTGGCTCAAAATGGAGGTCTGTGTACAGCAGCCTTTTCAGTGGTCTAAATTAGGACCTGGCGAAACAGTAAAGCTAGGCACAGTTAAATCATGTCACAAATATGGAATGCCTTTTCTAAGCCTCCAGCAAGTATAATCTTTCAGCGACATAGATATATTCTAGTGCTTGATGGATAAAAGATAACAAGTCCTACTCTGTTTTTCAAAGGATCTCTCTGTAATTTGAGGAAAAAAATATTTAATTATAACAAACATAGAATCTGTCTTGGGCTTATTTGTATTAGCTGTATTATGATCTTAGAGTTTCTGTGATTGATCAGAGCCCTTCTATGTTTAACACCTATAAACCACAAAAAAAGGCTATTTCCTGCCCCAAAGACCTTACGCTACAGAAGGCAGGGCAGCCAAAGAAGTGGACTCAGCAAGCAGAAGGTGGGAATGGAAGGAAGTGATAAGAACTGACAGCAGTTGCTGAATATTATTAGTATTAGCATGGGCTGCCAAACGCCTTTGTGACTGCAGTATTTTATAGGCAGAGGAAAGGTTTCAGGTTTACAAATGCGGATCTGAAGAAAGAAAAGCTCATGACCACTGGTACTGCTATGTCCAAAGGGGCACATCTCTTCCAGAGCACAAGTTTTTTCCTGTGAATACATTCAAATTGTACTGTTGATTTTCTTGCCTTTTGTGCTCATTCCAGATGGCACTGCTGTTCAAGTAGGACATTAAATAGATTCTGGTGTAATTAGGCAATTAGCTGCACAATTAAACCTGAAGTTAGATAAATGCTGTGACCTGCACTCCGTAACTGCTTGTGAAGTGACACCCAGGTTGTTTGTTCCCTGTTCACCGGACTCACACCTTCTCTTCTTCAAATCCCTTCTAGTACTAATGGGAATAATAATAAAGAACGTTAACAATAAAACTCACTGTTAAGTTCCTGCATACCGAGTTACTGAGCCAGCTCGCTTTTACTTGGATGTGTTGCCTCGCATGGCAGTGAGCTGATTCATCTTGCACCAGCTCAGAGAGTGGAGAGAGGAGCTCATACCTATTCCCACTCCCCTTCATATGTCTACCTAGGAAGGGATTTCAGGTGTTGATTTGGCATGGCAAATAGTGTAAAAGGGCATTAGTGCCTTCCCCTTGTAACCAACTGTACTACCTGCTTCCATACCACACAAAAAGACGGTGTTTGGGCTGTCAGCCACTCTTTGTGCAATATAAATCAAAGCCAAGCACACGCAAATCTTACAAAAAAAATCGTCCCTCCCATGAACTAATTTATTGTTCTGCATGGACCAATTCTGCTAACGCCTACCCACTTGAATAACTGTACTCATTCTTTGAAATCAAAGTATGACTGACTAGTTGCATGCAAACTAGGTTAAGCCCTTAAAATCTGAGCTTTTGAAGACAAAACTGCATCTGACATGCTTTGCAGTGCTCTTGAACTACTTCAGCATACTATGAAGTAATAAAATAAAAGTAGAAACGAAGGCAAGGTTTTTAAGGTGTCCTTAAATTGACGTTCAGACAAAACCAATGTTGAACACTGAGAAAGGAATTGTGAATGAAGAAGAGTGTCCCCAGTGTAAATGAAAGCTCCACAATCCCATTTAAGCATTCTTAGAACATTAATCCATTTAGGATACTAGGACAGCAAAGGACCATCGTTCAGGACAGCAAGTGAAAGTCGAGATGGGCTGGGTTACTCCTTCCAACACAGAGAGATACCATATTTCAATTCTGAAAATATATTCAAAAGAATTTGAGATCTTTTATTATTTAAGATGCTCCACTGGGGGCTTTAAAAGTGTTTCTTTTAATAGGCAAAAACCCTACAGCCACTCATAAAAGAAAGAAAAAAAAAATCTACCTCCCAACATATGAGCTAAACATGTACTGCATTACTTTAATCTTCTCATAATTACCATATTCACATTTCTTTCACTTGTTATAAAATTGAATCTTTCCAGACAGACTGTCTGATAAAATTATATAGTTAGCTACAGTACATCAAAGAGAGCAGGTGAAAGTAAGTTGCATATTCATAGATGCTGAAATTCTGGTTTACCTAAAAAGAAAGAGGTTTTTGTGTCTCCTGCCTCTTCTTTTGGAATCTATCCTCACTCAGTGCAGTTGATGTTTCTAATTTTCAATTTGAACTGTTTCATCTGAACATAATGGAGAAGCAAAACAAACAGCTGAAACAACAATCAGATTGTGTAAGGTTTGTCTTTGTCTAGTTTGTAAACGACAATGCTGCTCTACTGAAAACACTAAGAGAATTCTAATCAAGTCGGAGTTTCCCTGGAGGACCTGTGTTAAATAGTCTTGTTCTGAGAATATAGAGATTGTACTTCACTTCAGATACGGACTTTATGAGAGATGAGTATCAAACATTTTCAAGGTCTTTTCTTTTAGAAGGAAAATCCCATCATGGCCTCATGACAGCTGGTTTGGATTTTTTTATTCCTTAAAGATTTTTTTAGGTCATTCTTTAAATACAGATTTAATCAATTTTCAGTTTAAAATTCCCAGAAAAAAATAATCTCATTCTTTCTAATTTATATTAAACACAAGAGATTGTATCAGTGCAAGTCTGTGTGAAATTTCAAATCTCAGACCAGGTCATTTAGAGCTATTTTAAATCTGCACTTTGTGCATGCATAGCCTGTGAAGGTTTTCACTCGGTGTTCATGCAATGCTAATGCAGTCATGACGTGCAGGCCATAACACCTCTTCCTACAGATGACAGCACAGAAGGCACAATTTTGTGTATTTTATTTACATTGACAAGGTCGAGGGGTCAGGCTGCTGATTATGAACTCTTCTGTTAGACGGACCTAGAACATACGCCAGCAGGGGATTCACTGGCAGCTCCCTTAAGCAAGGATTTAGGATATTAGTGTCTAAATGTTGGGTGCTCACCTCAGCCTTCATTCTGGGCTAAATTTTTCACCGTGTGTCACCCACAGCTCTACCCCATGGCCAGCCAGCCAGGTTGACGATATTTTGTGAAAGTAATGCCTACAGAGAGTTCAAAGGTTCAGGAATGAGGCAATATGTATTTTCATCTTTTGAGATTGTGTAAGCCCCACAAATGGCCTCAGGCCCTACTGAACTAATGTTGCAAGTTCCGCAGCTAGAGTGAAGTTAAGTTTTGTTCGTTAACAGCAAACATGAGCTTGTGAGATTGCCCCACAATTTACTGGAATTTAAATAACCTTTGTGATACATGGAATTAGCCTGCACTTAACAGGGATGACACTGAATTATTAATCCTGTCTTCAGGAACTTTGGCATTTTACTGATAATGTTGTGTCACCAGCACATGCTGCCAGTGACACTTTAGAGATTATTCTGTGCAATATTCTGTAGATAGCAAAATGCAATCCATCAAGACATAAACGTTAGGAAAAGCCAGCGTGTTTATAACTTAAGAAAAAAGGAAACCTACCATTTCAACAAAAAAAGGATAAAGATTTCAGGCAAACTTTGATCAGATCTTTTGCTTAACTCTTAATGCAACAGCTCCACTAACATTTTGTGGCTGCCTTTGAGTTGTGGGCTGAGTCTGGAAAAGCTTTAGGGTAAGCGCACATGGGACTGGGATGGAACTACAATGTTTTACCCAGATACTACCCATCCACTCTACTAGCCCACCCCAGTTATAAAGTAAAACACTAAATATGAACCAGTGAAATTTATTCAGCAGACATTTTACATCAGCGCTGGTGTGAGTGAAGAGCATACAAGAGTTGTTTTAGAGGATCATGACAACCATGAAGGACACAGGGAAGGACACCGGAAATCTTTGCCAATGAGCATATGCTTGATGCAAGTACAGCTAAATCAAATAAGCCACAAATAAGCTGATACCCTACACTGGCAATTAATTTGTATCAGAAACAGTGTGGCCAGCAGAACTAGGGAAGTGATTGTGCCCCTGTACTCAGCACTGGTAAGGCCACACCTCGAATACGGTGTTCAGTTTTGGGCCCCTCACTACAAGAAGGACATCGAGGTGCTGGAGCGTGTCCAGAGAAAGGCAACGAAGCTGGTGAAGGGTCTGGAGAACAAGTCTTATGAGGAGCAGCTGAGGGAACTGGGGTTGTTTAGCCTGGAGAAAAGGAGGCTGAGGGGAGACCTTATCGTGCTCTACAACTCCCTGAAAGGAGGTTGTAGCGAGGTGGGTGTCAGTGTCTTTTCCCAAGTAACAAGCGAGAGAACAAGAAGAGATGGCCTCAAGTTGCGCCAGGGGAGGTTTAGATTGGATATTAGGAAAAATTTCTTCACTGAAAGGGTTGTCAAACATTGAACCAGGCTGCCCAGGGAAGTGGTGGATTCACCATCCCTGGAAGCATTTAAAAGACGTGTAGATGTGGTGCTTAGAGACATGGTTTAGTGGTGGACTTGGCAGTGCTACGTTAACGGTTGGACCTGATGATCTTAAAGGTCTTTTCCAACCTAAACAATTCTATGATTCTAAAACACACATTCCCGAGTTCCTCAGATTGAAGTAGTCACTGCCCAGGTGCTGTCCTCTTCAACACGACAACACGCATCTTCAACAATTGATGCGTGGATTTTCTGTCTCTCTCTTCTTGAAGGGGTCATTGTCTTTTCTAGTGTTAATGCTGTGCTATGTGTTCCCTAACTCCATTAGCTCCTACATACACATTGTTAATGCACGCTAGGCTTTATCAGGCTATGAGTGCCTGTGAAGCCAATGAAATCACAGTTTCTGATCATCTCACTAGTTTTGTATGAAAATTTTCATATCAACAGCAGTTTAATTTCAATAACCTAACAATGCCATTTTTTATTTAATTCCTGAACATTTGACTTCATGCAGTTCTGAAATCACTAAACTGCTATATTAGTTTACTAGAAATTTTGTAGTTTTCTAGAGTTAAAAGAAATAACAATTATGGAAATCCAATAGAAGCAACCCTCCTGCCCCAGAGTCCCAATAAAGCATCAGCAGGACAGCAGAGATCTCCCTACCACTCAGACTAACAGCAGGAGTGAAGCAGGTCAGCATATTTTCAGTGGGTTTCACGACTACTTCTATCAGCAGCAGAATACTGGGGGTTCCAGTGGTGTCCAGGACTTGCATAACATAGTGGTCATGGTGCTTTCAGCCCCTGTCTTAACCTCATCCTTCATTACTTTAGTCCATGTAGCTTTTTACTCTCAGCCTACATCCATCTAGTGGCTTCGCCCTGCCCTCCCTCCACTTCCCCTTTGGGTTCCTTGTGCTTAATTCACCATTTTCTAACTGTCCCTTCAGGCTTGGCTCCTCATCTCTCTACTTCCTCAGCCTGGGGAAAGGAGGAGCACTGAAAGCACATCAGAGTGTCTTTGTCTGTAGTGCTCCCTGGCCTTGAAGGAGGAAATAAGAGGGGGAAGTCTGGCTCAACCCATGCAGTCTTATCCTAGGTCATACTTCATACAAACAGAGTATGATGAGTTAGCTGTTAAACTATAATACATTTCCCCAGTTTTCAGAAGCTCATGATTGAGCAAAAAATTGGGGTAATCAAAAAGCATCTTTCTGAAATCAGAATGACTCTCTTAGCAGAATTCTAGTCCTGGTTCTAAAGCACGGGAACGGTGAAGCTCCTAGTTTAAGAACTGTTTTCATGTGGGTAAAACCAGATGCAGATTTATCAGGCAGGACAGAGGTTTTAATCTTCTTTAGTCTCCCCTCAGCTCTCCAATAGCACCAAGGAAGGTAGTAAGCATTTCCCTCATGTGATGCGGCTGCTCAGTTGTGTGGCCTTCCCAGTCACGTAAGGGTTATAGCTGCTCCTGAGTAAAACACTCTTTTTTCTTTTCTGAAAAGTGGCTAAGCTATTTTTGTTCAAGTTTTCAAAAGAAGTCTTCAGCCTGAGGCAGAAATTCAGCATGAGAAATTTCTGCCCAAATTATTAAAGAATGGTGGACTTACTTACAAACTACTGAAAACAGATGGAGTTTGGCATAAGAAATTACAGATGCCATCACTTATGGCCCTTATACTCTCTGAGCATTTATACTGTAACACATATATGAATGTGAATATGCAGTACCACTCAGCAGAGTACTTGTTTTTCTTCTATGTTCCTTCAAAAAAAATTATATAGGTTTTATGGCTGCAATAACGATCTTCAAGAAATGTACTTCCAAGTAGCTACAGGCTGTAAGGTCAACCTTACAGTGAGCAATCAGATGGCAAGAACCTCCTTACCTTGATGTCATTATTTCTTACAAAAATGAATAATGACTTTATCCTTACTTGCTGTTTTAGTTCAGCATAAGAGTGCAAACAGCATAGAATAACACAGAGACAGAGGGGTCTGAACAGATACTAAGAAAGCTAATGGAGTCGTCTTTAATTTCTTGAAAGAAGTTGTCATACAAACAGAGAACAAAAACGTTTCAACCCTTAACTAAAAAGGCAGTAATCATACATTCTTCTGGGGTAGAAAATCTATTATAAACACCATTTGTAGACCAAAGTTTAGCTTTGACTCTTGCCTATTTAACAATAGTGCAGAAGGAAGAGATCATTAGATGCAAAGAAATTATGACTGAAAGCCAGTTTAGGAAGAACCAGGAGATAAGACAGTTTACATTAGAACCTTGGTATCTTATTGGTGGATCCATTTTTTAAATCAACTTGGATTAAAATAGGGGACAAATTTAGGGTTCAAGTCAACAAAGGGACAGCTGTGCATTTCCATTTTTATTTGATTTATATTGCTCCCAGTCGATTCCATACAAGAGAAGCACCTTCTGGTATTACAAAGTCTCGTTATACTGAATTAGAGTGGCTCCATGGAAATCAGTACTTCTATTTGTTCAAAACTGATACACAGCAGAAGAAAACAAGCCAGACTCTCTCTACATCTGGTATCTAAAGCAAGCCATCAGCGGCTACAGATAATTTGGGAAAACAACTATAAATTTTAAACCAAGGAAACTAGTTTTGCCTAACTGAAAAAAGATACAAAAGTAACCTCTTGATCTCAGGAATGAAAATTAATTGGTAAGCAAGGCCTGCCTCTACGGCTTGACTTTCTCTGTTAGTATCGCCAGATGGAACCCACACCACTAGGGAATTGTATGAATTCTAATAGACTTCCTTTTTTGCCTCTTCACATTTTCTGGACATAGTTTCAAAGGGGTTTAATGTTAGACCTACTCTCTAGACAAAGATTTAACAGTAGATGAAGACTGACTGACTTCTATTACTGTAGTTCAGCCAGGACATTTGGGTAAAATTCAGGCCTCGCTGCATTCAATGGGAGATTTCCTACGAACTTCAGATGAAGCCAGGATTTCATCTTAGCTGTCTTCTCTGTTCTTGTGTAGGAGAACTGACTACAGCTAGGCAGAGATGATGCATTGTTCTTTACAGTCTGCACCTGTGTCTAATTTAGTCTTGCAGCTAGAGCTACAGAGCGAAGTAGTTGACAGCTACTAGAGAGAACAGTCTGGAAACTGTCAACTCACAGAGATGCTTTTTGAGCTCTCACTCTTTGGAATAAGCTCTTTTCTGTTTAATCAAAGGAAAAGTATTTTTGTTAAGAAACTTCACATTCCAAATAAGAATGCTGTTAAGCCAGGGAATGAAAATATGAAATAGCTGTTTGTTACCAGTGCTGTAAATCATCTGTGAAAGCCTTCACAAACACACCAGATGCAGACTGCTAAATCCTTCCACTTCATGACAGCACTGAACCACTGACAGAATCGTGCTTTCCATAGAGGAGTGAGCAAGTACCAAATATGTACAGCATATATGCATCAGTTATGATTAGCAAGTGAAGCAGATGCCATATTCAAGCAATAATGTAATATTGTATAGCCAGATAAAATTTCACATGTGAGTATACACATGTATATACAAGAAAAACTGGGTTCTTATTAAATTATACTAAATTTTGAGTGGTGTCATGACAGACAGTATAGCATAAAAACAATGCAACATTCAAGTTGTGCATCCAATTGTTTGTGTATGCATGTATACATGTATATATTCAACAAAATTTTCCTCCCCATAATTATGCACAGAGATAACAATGTTTCCATTATAACTTTCCCAGCAATGCTTTGAAAATCAGTAAATATAGTTTTCTTTTGCTGCAAATGGAAAGTTGGAGGCTGAACTCAAGGCTGAATTTAAAGTTTTGGAAAAGTTGACTAATTCAGAATTTTAAGACAATGCTTTAAAAAGCAAAACATTTTATAGATACATGACTCAGAAAGGGATGAAATTTAAAGCATTTAGCTTGACAGGTGTATATATACACACACACAGAGGTAAAAGGAGGCTTTGTACATTCACAGTATGAAATTACTGTGAATCTGTACAAAATTTTGAAATGTCTCATTATTTCCAGCATAGCATAAAATCTATTCAGTATTGAGGTTATGCATTTAATTGCTTGCATATCTGTTGCAATCTATTTATTATTTTTTCTATAGATATGACAAGAGGATCAACGTAATCTTCTAATTTAATATCCCAGATTGGTAAGATATATTCATAAATGATCCATTGTTATTTTGCCTAACTGAAAAAAGATACAAAAGTAAAGATACATTAAACCCCTTTGAAACTATGTCCAGAATCATAAATGATTCCATTGTTATTTTGCCCCATTGGCCTTCTACTCTTTTCCGCCAGACCTTCTTGTTACTTAGCCTATCTTTAGCTTCCAGCATTTGCGATCTTCAGCTTACAAGAAGTTAGGGCAATATCCATAAAAGGATGTTTCAATTTAGTTTACCGTGCCTTAGATCCAGAAAGCAGGTTCATAGACCTATATTAGGTACTAGGAATAGAACTTGTACCCAACCAATACCCTAGCCAACGGGCAACACTGAAGATCATGAAATCTCACCTCTCTTAAGTGTTCAAAGCACCTAATACTGAGCTGCAGAAATGCATCTAGGACTAGATCAACATTCATAATTCATATCTTTTGGGGGCTTAGAAGTCTAAGTTGTCTACGTTTAAACAGATGCTTAGCTCACTCTTTAGTGGTTGTCCTCTGGGATAGTTGTTCAATGCTGAAAACATGCAGGCAATGGGAGATTTACTGGAGAAAAATTCTCCCAGCCTCATGGACACTGAGATACCTAAAAACTGAAGTACACGTGATGAAGACAGTGACTTGACTCTGGCTTCTTACCTTCTGCTAACCTGCCTCACCATCTTTTTACCGGTGCTGAGATCCAAGTCTTAACTGGATTTTGGCTTAGTTCATTATCGTGAAAGCTTCAGCCTTTCACAAATTATTCTAAAATTTACTCCCGAGCTTTTACATATATCCAAGAGCAGTAACTTCAGTTGAAACAAGCCCATTTTGAAATGTTTCAATAACAC
This sequence comes from Aptenodytes patagonicus, assembly GCF_965638725.1. NCBI lineage: Eukaryota > Metazoa > Chordata > Aves > Sphenisciformes > Spheniscidae > Aptenodytes > Aptenodytes patagonicus. Next base: position 193,113,161 of record NC_134949.1, on the reverse strand, counting down.
CATCTTTTACAAAAATCTCACATCTAAGCCATGCATGTGCAAAACATCACTCCTGAGTAACTTGGTTCAAACTCTTCTTAAAGTATAAAATAACTTCATCTCAAGAACACAGGTGAGGGGTGGCACTGGGACAGAAGGGCCCGTGAATTCAGCAGGATTTAAGAAATCAGAGGTAGGAAATACCTTCGGCGCATGAATTTACCTCAGCCACCGCTGCCCGCGCCTTGTTTTCCAGGGGTTTTAAACGTTTCCAGCTATGGAGTTCAGCCTCTTTCATATAAAAAAAATCACGTCGTCCTCGGAGCTGACGCCCCAAGCCTCCTGACTGAACACACCGGCGGTATCAGCCCCCTCGGCGGTCCGCGCCGAGGGGCCCGGAGCGCCGCCCGCCATCGCCTCCCTCTCCGGCCGCGGCGGCCCGCGCTGAGGGTGCCCAGGGCTCCTCCTGCCATTACCTCCCCTTCCGGCCAGGTCCCCCCCGACTCCATCCGGCACAGCTAGGGGCGAAAGGAGCGGCCCCCCCCGCCTTCCCCAGGCACCCCGGCGGCACAAGCAGGCTCGGCCCTCGGCCGCCACCCCCGCGACCCACGCCGGCCCCTACCCGCCCCGGCCGCCAGTCGGCCCGGCGCTAGTTTCCGGTGGGACTTTGTGCCTCGGCATTTCCCTTCCCCTCCTTGGCTTAGCTCGGCCCGGCCCGGCCCGGCGGCGGCGGCGGTCTCACCGCGGCCCATGCAGTCGCGAGTGCTGTGCCTGGGTGGCGGGGCCGGGGGCCCCGCTGCGCGCAGGGTCCGCCTGCTCCTGCGGCAGGTGCTGAGCGGCGGCGCGGCCGCGGCGCGGTCCGGCCGCCTGGAGGTCAGGGCGCTGCACGGCTCAGGTAACGACCCGTGGTCCCCCGGGGTGGTCCGGCCCTGGCCTCCCTACAGCATCCCCCTGGCTTCCCTCGCCCCGGCCAACCCCCAGGCCGTGACACCGGGCCCGGGGATGTGGGCAGCCCCGCTCTCCCCTCAGCCAGGCGGCCCGGGGGAGGCCTGGAGGCAGGTTACCACCTTATGGCCTGCTGGTTTGTCCAGTTTGCGCTGCCGTCCCTGTTTCTTCTTATGCTCGTGAGTATTGCGTGAGAGGAAAGGGCAGAGTTCAGCCGCAGACTCGCAGGGACGCTTAGTGTGGCTTTCCGTAGCTTCTCTTTCGAAGTGTTTCACCCGCAGTGAAGCAAGGAGCAGCCCCGCAGCCTGTACCTGTGAGAACTGCTCTTCTCCATCAGTGGGCTTATTACCATCTTGCAGTGCTTTCTGTTTCTGCGTTGCGTGGCTTTGTCCTTCCGCTAAGGCAAAGCCATACCCATATCAGGGGTTGCCAAGGCTGATTCGTGTTTGAGTGTGCCTGCACCGTATGCTAACGAGATAGGGGTTGACCTTGAGCTTGCACATGCTAGGAAGGATGACCTGAACTGTCCTGGAATATCCTCTGGCGACCTTTGAGACAGATGATGGGCCTGTGCAGAGCAGAAGTGGCATTTGGAAAAGGTGACATATGCCTGTGGTAGCTGGCACTTCTGTGGATGAATGCCAAAAGCAATAAAGCTACTAAATACAGAGCGAGTGATGAGCAGCTGTAAATTAGGGAGATAGAATGACAGGAGGTGATTCTGATGGTGGGGTACTCGCTAAAGCTCTTAGTTACACCCCTTTAATACCATTTATCTCCATTTTTTTTTTTTTTTAAACTGTTTATTAGTTGATCAGTTCATTTCTTTAAATATGTGTTTGGTTTCTCAAAGAAGAAAGCCTTTCCTTTCTCAAGAAGGAAGCTTTGAGGAATTGATAACCATAAAATTCCTTCAAGAATTTTTGAATAGAACATATTTTATTTGTGAAAAGCACTAAAAAACCTAGGGTTATTTATCTTAAAACAAATAGGAATAAAAGGGCACAAGTTAACAATGTGTGAAACAAGCACCTGAAGAAGGTAGCTCAGCACTTTTCAGCCCTTTGTTGGGATGAGTAAGCTTAAGAACAAGAAGAAATTCAGCAAAAGGAAAATGGTAGCAAACGCAGTATTACTAAAAATACTTAATAATTTCCATGTGATATGGAATGTAACTGAGTGTAACTTAGCAATATTCATGAATACGCTGTATATGTATATGAATAATAGGAGTATTCCCAGTTACAATCAATGATGGTATTAGTTTTGGTAGAAAGATTTAAATCTCAAAGCTCTAGACAATCTTGTAGTTTATTAAAGGCAGGCTAAGAGATAATATTAGGGATATTTGACCTCCCAGCACCTGAAACATCTCATTCATTATAGTGCTTCCTGTGCTTCTGTGAATTTGGGACCTTGGTATTAGGAATACTATTAATTTTTTGCTTTTTGTTGTGTTTTTTTTAATTAATTTTATTTTAAAGATGATTGCATGTGCTCTTGCAGGCCCTATCACTCCTCTGAGGTTACTGAAGTTACAAAGAGAGATGGTCTGAAATTTTGTGTGCAATACGTGTTTTTGCTATTTTTGTGCAGCTGCTGTAGTTACAAGTCTTGTTGTAAGCAGTGTTGAGGTTGCATGTCTTTTCCCTACTGATAAAGAAATTATTTCTGGAAAGGCTGGAAGCTGTTAACAGACAAGTGTTGTCTACCCAGTAATTCGGATCTGACATCCCTGCCAGATCAGATTTACTGTCTGTGATGGTACCTTTTAAGTGTAAAGGAGAGACTGTTGCCTGATTTTGTCCTGTTACACATGAAGGAGCCATGCTTAGCTTTCCAGCTCTGTCTTTGTAACGCGAATATGGCTTGCTCGTGCACTGGGGCTGTGGAAGAACTGCTAGAGTATCTAGTGGTAAAGTTTAAGAGACATCTCAAAGTGAAAGACAGAGGCACTCAGTGACTAAAGGGTAATGAGGAATATCTAGGAAGGGTTTGGGTTTGCACGATTTATTTAATGAGGGAAACTTAATTTATATGAACAAATGTTGTGGAAGGATGACTATCAGATTAATTTTCAATGCAGGTTTCATGTTTCCTTCCAAAAGACTGAAAAGAATCAAGTTTTTGTAGACTACAGTGCTATTTGCGATGAATTATTATTTTAAACACAGTATGAGCTGAACGAAGTGAAGTTCTATGTAACTCAGTTCACTGACGTTTAATTATTTGAATCTATCTATATGTAATATGAAATTTTTTATAAAGTCTGATGGAATACTCAGTATCAGAGATGCTTTAAGGGGTTGGTGGGAACAAATGCTGAATTTGGTGAAAACTGAAGAGCTGGAAAAATAAAAATCATTGCCAGTCAGATAGTACAGGCAAAGGAAGGTCTCTCGTGTGCTTTGCTGGTCAATGTACATAAAACAACTTACACTTAGTTTATATTATGGTCTACACAAGTAACAAACTTCATTCACTGTTTTCTGCAGCTCTGCCTGTCCAGATTCACTTCCCATGCTTTCCAAAACCTGGTCAGTCCCAGTTCCTAATCAAACCTGTGTTTAAAGCCTAAAAGATCTCAGTAATACATACAAGAGTATCTGCTGGATATAACACAGTCAGTTGTGAAAACTATATCAGGCTTCAGGATCCTGTAATGTTAATCATCAGTGTACAGGATCTAAGAGTGATTGTGGCAAAAATTTATAACCTGAAAGAAGACTATGAATGGGACCATGTGTTTAGAAGGGTTTTCGGGTGGTTTTTTTTTTCCGGGTCTATCACTGTCCAAAGACTAAAGGACTGGTTGATGATGGATGTAAATGCTTTCCAGCACATTCCCTTTTCCGACTTTACCTGTGTCATTATCGTGTTGAAGTTCACATGTTGACAGCTGTGAGTGTGGTTCTAGCAATATTTTTTTCACTGGCAAAACCTATTTAAGAGACTTCGTTCTTTCATCTTTCTCTTAACGTTCCTGCTATTGTTCATTGCCTCCGTAGTTGTACTTAGGGGGCTGCATTGTGGTGACTGAAACGATTCCAGTGATTTGATTTACAGCAAGGCCTTACGAACAGTTGTTGCGTCAGCACAACTGAGGAGGCAGCAAATGGAGATGGGAATTTTCAAAGCCAGTTGTTGTGAAAGTTTGCAGAGTTATGCCTGAGTTATTTCAAATTATTCTAACATTTAAGAGAGAAAAGGTTGGTGGCAAAAAAATAGTGTCATTTATTAGACACACTGATATAGTTGGAAGAAAGGGATGAGCTGTCAGGCAGATAAGCTTCTGTACACTCTTCGGTAGGGTTTCACGGTTGTTCCCATGAGTAGATGTCAGTAAATAGCTTCTGAGTTTTAATATTTGTCGGGTGTTCAAAATTTAAATTTTCCTGTTTAGCAACTGTTACAGTCCTGATACGTGTTAATGTGTTCTGCAAGTCCTGCCCATTTTAATACATAAGGCTGAAGTTGAACCTGCTTGGCAAACTCAGGGAGTCAGGATGGTTGCATAGCAGATGCCATAGTGAATTTAAAGCTGTTTTGTCTATTTTGGTTATCTTTTCAGTATATGGGAAGTTTTAAAAACAGTTCTGTTGATTTTCAGTTGTAGTTTCTTTTTAGTTGAAATACATTATTGAAATTATACTAATGCATTTGATCCCTAAGCTCAGTTTAGAATAGACTGATAGTCTGGCTTTTCTGCACCAAGCAAACTGTACTTCAGAAATCTTCATACAGTTTTACAACACTGTGAGCTAATTTTTCACATAAGTAGCACTGGCCACAGAAGATTTGAAAGGGAACACTGGGGATGTGGTGGGCATCTGTTACCGTATGACTACGAGCGGGTAGTGGATATTGCTTTCTACAGACAGCTAGCAGAAACCTCCCACTCATGGGCCCTCATGCTCATGGGGGATTTCAACCATCCAGACATCTGCTAGGAGGGCAATCTGGCATTGTGCTTGCGCTCTTGGTAGTTTCTAGACTGCTGGTAAAAATTTTGTAATGCACATGCCAGAGAGCCTGGTCAGGGATAACTCTTCACTTCATTGGCTGCTCACAAGTAGGGAAGAACTGTGCCGGTTTGGTCATAGATGGCAGCCTGGATCTCAGTGACCATAACATGACTGAGTTGTGGATCTGCAGGAAGGCTGGGAAGGTGAGCAGCAGAATTAGGAAGGTGAGCAGACTTAAGAACTGCAGGCTTTCACTTATTCAGGAGATTGGGAGGTAGAATCCCTTGGATAACAACTATGAAGAAGAAAGGTGCCCAGGAGAGCTTGCAGATTTTTAAAGAAAACTTAATGACAACTCGGGAATGAACCATTCCACAGTGCAGGAAGATTTGGTATGTCAGCAGGAGGCCTGCTTGGCCAAGCAAGGAACTTCTCAATGAACTAAAACACAAAAAGGGGGCATACAAAAGTGGGAATAAGGACAGACAACAGAAGAGGAGCATAAAAGTGGTATTTAGGGACAAAATCCCTACCATCTGACAAACTGCACATCTTTAGTCCAGAAGGACCTCGATAAACTTGAGGACTGGGCCAACAGAAACGTCAAGAATTTTAAGAAGAAGTATGAAGTTCTGTTACCGGACTTAAGTGTTGCTGTATGTCACTACAGGCTGGGGAGGGACTGGCTGAGTAGCAGCTTTGCTGAAAAGGCTATGGGTTTGCAGTGGATGTGTGGTCAAATATGAGCCGACACCTCATAGCAAATAAGGTGAACCACAGACTGGGCTATATTAGGAGGAGCGTGGGCAACGGTAAAGGGAGGGTTCATCTCTAGAAAGCATTGGTGAGGCTCTGTCTGGAATGCTGTGTCCAGTTTCGGGTTCCCTAGTTCTAGGGAGATATTGAGAAACTGATGGAGTCCACTTAGAATCATAGAATCATAGAATCATTGAGGTTGGAAAAGACCTCTAAGATCATCGAGTCCAACCGTCAACCCAACACCACCATGTCCACTAAACCATGTCCCTAAGTGCCTCATCTACTCGTCTTTTAAATACCTCCAGGGATGGGGACTCCACCACTTCCCTGGGCAGCCTGTTCCAATGTTTCACCACTCTTTCAGTAAAGAAATTTTTCCTTACATCCAATCTAAACCTCCCCTGGTGCAACTTGAGGCCATTTCCTCTTGTCCTATCGCTTGTTACTTCGGAGAAAAGACCAACACCCACCTCGCTACAACCTCCTTTCAGGTAGTTGTAGAGAGCGATGAGGTCTCCCCTCAGCCTCCTTTTTTCCAGGCTGAACAACCCCAGTTCCCTCAGCCGCTCCTCGTAAGACTTGTTCTCCAGACCCCTCACCAGCCTCGTTGCCCTTCTCTGGACACGCTCCAGCACCTCAACGTCCTTCTTGTAGTGAGGGGCCCAAAACTGAACACAGTATTCGAGGTGCGGCCTCACCAGTGCCGAGTACAGGGGCACGATCACTTCCCTACTCCTACTGGCCACACTATTTCTGATACAGAAATACTTGAGGGCTACCAAAATTGTTAGGGGCCTAGATCACCTGATGGCGAGGAGAAGCTGAGGGATCTGGGCTTGTTAGGTTTGCAAGGAGAGGCCTAAGGGTGGAGAAATCTGTGGGCAACTTATAATTATAATTACAGAAATGATTAACTCTACTTAATAGTGGCAGATAATATATCAAGAGGCAGTCATCACAAACTGGGGCTTGGGAGGCTCAGACTGGGCAATAGGACAAACCTTTTTACTAGGAGAGTAGTGCAGCAGGGGAAGAGGTTGGCTAGAAGGGCTGTGGCACATCCATCCTTGAAGGTTTTTGAGACTCAGTCAGCCAGAGCCACAGCTCATCAGATCTCGTCTTGGTGGTAAGCTGATGTTGAGCAGGAAGTTGGAGAAGATGACCGGTATTTCTAAAGTGTTTTGGTAACTGATGAAATGGGCAGCTTAGCACTTCTTTGACATATTAAGCATATTACTAAGAGATATTCTGAAATTCCTATACCAAGTCCGTGTGGTATTAAACATATTTAAAACTGACTTCACATTGTAACACTTTTGTAACTGGGCATCATCAGACTCCCTACCTTCAGGGTATGCTATTGGCCCAAACGAAAAATAGCTCTCTGCGAAGAATGATTGTAAGCTTCCTACATGACCAGGTGTCAGATAAGATTCCATGTTCATGTTGTTGATCTTCTACTAATGCAGAAAAAAGTTCACTTCCTGGGGTAAATACCAAGATTTTGTTTTAATGACACTTTGGACTTTAATCAGTAAAGAAAATCATTAGCCTAAAGTAGACAATTGAAAAATCAAGCATTAGCTTCAAAACTGAAAATTAGAAAAATAGAAGGTGTAACAATAATGTTGAGTAGAAATCGAGTAATATTCAAATTTTATGTTTGAAGTAATTATTTTGGTTTCTTAGAGGGAAAGACTTTCTTTCTTTTGCTCATTAAAAACAAGGGTGACTTAAGTGGATTTTTTTGCTTAGATTGGAGATGGGTTTTGTTGTGTAAACATCCAACTATTTCAGTCAGCAGCAGCTGTCAGTCTGCAGCATCCTGTCAGCAGCAGCTGAGCTCCACCTCATCTGTATGTGAAGGCAGTGGTGGTCACGGAGCAAACCTAGTGAGTGCAGGGAATGGGTTTCTGTCCCTCATACTCATGTGTTTGGGAGGCTGCCAGTACCGATATAAGATGCAGAATAGGTTTCAGTGTTACCCAGTGACTATGTGTAATGTTTGCAGCCATGAAGATGGCCAGTAAGAGCTGGTATGAAATGAGAGAAATAAGTAATTTGTGTAGATAGGGCTGATTTTTTTTTTTTTGTCTGAATAATGTATTCAGAGAAGTTGAGGAAAAAGAAAAAATACATCCTGGGAAGTGTCATTTCTCTTTCTTCAAAATAAGTTGGCTCTTCAAGGATGAGGGCCGACACTCTTTTCTGTGCCCTTATGGAAATGTGCTGGATAAATATCAGTTAAAAGCATCTTTTTTTTTTTTTTTCCCCCTCCTTTCCTTCACATTAGAATTAAATTAAGACCTGGAAATATACATTTGAATATAATACAGATTTTGAACTTTCCTCTAACAGGTGTGATCTTATCACACAGAAATTAATGTTAGCAGAGCTTAGCACCTTCACAGTTTTAATATGCTCTTGCTGTTACTGGCTTTTGAGACCAGATAGATGGTTTGTGTACAAGTGAATGTGTAATACACTAAGATGACTGTTGGGGTGTGTTAATCTCACATAAATTAAGGACTGAAGAGGCCAAAAGGCAATAATTTCAGTCACCTAAAAACTCAATGTTACTGAAGCTTCACTGTAGTGTCTTATGAAAACCCTGATAATATAAAGATTTACACATGAGATTGGAACTGTTTCTGTTGTGCACTCAGAAAACTAAACACACGTATAGCTCTGTGCAGGGTGTTTTCTTTTGCTGTAGGATTTCTTTATTTAAAAAATAGCCACTTCAAATTATTAATTTCCTTCTTTGTTCTTAAGGTGTTATTTCACCAGAAAAATGGCAAGTAGGAGAAATAAAACTTCTTTGTGCTTCTTAAGTTCTTAAACAGATTGCATCTCAACTACAGTTTATCTTCGGATATGACCAGCGTTGCTGTAAATAATTTAAACAGCAGTGGCTTTTTCTTCTCAACATACAGGAAAAAATAGTAGGATTAGGGAATAGTTTCTTCTTGGGAGGGGGAGAGGAGAAGGGGGATAGTTGGTGTGATACTAGCTTTTTAATAGAAGACCAGTCAAAGGTGCCAAGTGCACAATAAAGCTGCATCTTCAAGAAGCCTTCTTACTGAGATTATAACATAAAAGCATCCACAGTGGGTCAGAACAAAGGTCCATCAAGTCCTATTATTCCATATCAGAGAACAATGAGTAGGAGATACTGTGGGAGAATACAAGCACAGGGTGTTCATGCAGGGGTGCCCTGCCAAAGTGCTCTCCCAGCCTCCAGGTGCCTCCTCTGCAGCTCAGGGGCTTGGAGCTGGAGGTGGTGTCTTTCTATTCAGTAGCTCTCAGTGGACTGAGTGGAAGAAATAGGCCTGCTCAACTGAAGAGCCCTTGTCAGTTATCGTAAGAAGCAGATTTAGGTATTAATATTGTTTTCTATCTAAAATGTAGCTCTAAAGAAGAGAGCGTATCGGGTTCAGTGCATTGCAGTTACTGGATAGCTGTATGTGCACGTGAGAATTGCCATTTTGCCAGAGATGCAATTCACACCTGTCTATTCCAGATGCAGTAGGAAGAGCTCGTTGCACGTATTGAGGCTGTTTTCATATCTCCTTGTTTCAGAGTCTCTTCAGGGTCCTGTTATTGGGTCACAATCTTTATGTGATGCCAATTTCTGACCCATATTGCAGGGGCTCTTAAATGACCTGCTTTGTCTATATGTTGTCTGCCCCCTGAATGGGACATCCCCCTTACTTTTTGGATTCTGGCTTATTTGGCACTTGTTTTGTTTCAGCAGCCATATCTCTCTGTGTACATCGGGCACTGCTTGTATCCCACTGTTTTCCCCAAAGACTGTGGTACCTAAGATTACTGTTTTCTGTGGGGGAGATAAGAAACCGGGGCACATCTTCACTGGTTTCCTAAGCAAACCTGATACAGGCTACAAAGTCTCCATCGCAAACCCCGTGTGTATAGCTTTTGTCCACAGTAGCTTGGTAGTAGCTTGTGAGATGGGTTGGAGTATTCATGGGCTATTCCATAATTTTTAGCGGAGTCAAATAATTTGGGATACATGTTCTCAAATTATGAGTCTTGCTGATTTAACACCACCATTTTACCAAGCAGGCTGTTGTCAGTTCCTTGCCAGCTGGTGAAACACTGGAAAGAGTCTGTCCAGGATGACATCTCTGTTCAAAGAGTTTGGAAATGCAGTGGAAATGGAGTAACCAAACATAAGATTTTAAACAAGTACAGAAGAAACAAATGAGACAAGAAAATACAGCCCAGGTGGAAGTGTGTGATAAGCTTAGTGGGCTAATCCCCCCGTGCTCATTTAGCTAGGAAAATAGACTCTGCTGTCTTGGTTTCTTGTTGCTTAAAGTTCTATTAAACACTGCTAATATTTTTGCGTTTTGGACAGATGCAAGCTGGAGGCAACATTTGTCTCTAGGCAGCAACAAACCTGTTAAAAGCTGAATGCCCTGACTGTATGCTAGGGATTTTGTGTGCTCAGCTCTCTCCACATCTTGCATATAGTTCCCTCCCAGCCCATTTTTCATGAAAGTTTGTAGGGTCTATTGATGCCTGGAATATTTGTGGAATTTTTGGACATGATTAGATGTGTTGATCAAGGGTTAGCATGTTATGGACTGACATAAATACCACCAGAAGAGATGCATTTTCCATTTTTCACCTAGACCAAACTCGGTTGTGGGAGGTTTTTTTAGGAAGTACAGGAAATCGGCTAAGGCTTTTCAGTACTGTGCCAATTAAAATTCTCTCCTGTAGATGACATCATGATTCCAATGTATTGAAAAAGTCTGACACCTTGTTGTTTCGGCATCTTGTCCCTACTGTGTTTTGGAAGACTGTATGCATGAAAGAGTATTTACAACTTAAGCTGAGGTGATTTAAGCTAGGAGCTAATTAGTCATATACTCTTGTCTCATTGCATGTTGGCTGGGGAATGGTGAGAAAATAAACTGGCACTAATTTCTGAAGGATATATCAGGCAACCTGCTCTTTTTAGAATGTTAAAATTCTTCCTAGTTGAGCTAATGAGATAGGTGTCAACTTTTGCAGGAAGCAGTGGGCTCCTAGGAGGTTTTCATCAACTTGGAGGCATTTTGGTCAATCCTTTGGCTGTTCCCCAGTGAGAAAGAGTGATTGGAGCTGCAGCAGAAGAAAGGGAAAGGGAGATGATGCTTAGCCAGTAAAATAGTTTTTCTTGCTTTAAAACTTAGAGAAGTGGGCAAGACCCTGGGAGAGCCAAAGCCTAGATTTTACTCCCTGCAGTGGTTGTGTCTGTTGTCCAGTGACTCTTTAAGTTATACAACAGTTTCCAGAATGGGGACCAGGCCCCTAAGCTGTTGCGGGACTTCTTTTTGGAGTGAGCTTGAATGCTTCAGGCTGAAGAGGGCACAGTACTCTTAGGTGCATTTGAACTGCAAATTCAACGAGGGCCAGGAAATGAGCTAAAGCTGTAGACTGCTGCCTAATCATTCGCTTAGCCCCAGCTCTGTTTGGGACCATTCCACTTGGCTCCTGCACAGATCTGCCAGAGAAGGGTGCTTAACTCTAGCAGGGAGGGTGGGAACTGTTTGGTGCTGCTTGTCCTTAGGACCAGGGATGAACCCTTGGCCACCTTTTATTTGGCAGTACTACTGTTGCCTAAGTCTCCCACTTTCTGACAAGCCATTGAAGCACTGTATTGTTGCGTAAAATGTGGGAACAACCACCAGCTTACAGCCTTCTGCCAATATTTTAAGGAAAAACTGGGGGGCTGATTATTTGGATTTCAGGAGCAACATAAAGACCCACTTGCAGGCATGTATGTCAGGCTGCGAATCCCAGTCTCAGCATCGTTAAGACCTTAAATTTGGGAGGAAATCAGCTATAATCCTTTCTTCACCGCTTCCTGTTCGTTGCTGTAGGTGTTTCTCGTCTGCTATAAATCTAGTCCTAAATGGGTAACCTTTCCCATGGGTTGTGTGAGTCATGTCAGAACCGGGGGATTCTCAGTCCTGTGAGATGAGCATAACATCTGGGTATGCTGGAAGAGAACTGCATTTGCAGGCAAAACTAGAGTCACTGCTGACTGAAAGGAGAGCTGCTGTATGTATGGGAGGAGTTTTAGTTGCCTCTGGACAAGCTGCTTCTTCAGCATCTCCCTCTCTGGTTCCTGCATTGGTCTTCCAAACTCTTTGACTCCTTACACGGTGCTGGAGATAGGCAACCATAGACTGGGTCCTCTTGGATGGAGTAGGACAAGGTGCAGATCTACAAAAGGATTTTTAGAGTTGGATCTTGTTCGTGGGCTATGTACTTTCTACATCTCGTTTCTGAGAAAAGCACAAGCACAAGAAACAGTTCCAAAAAACTTGGCCTTGATTCATGGAAAGGTAGTGTAATCAGAGTGCTGTGGCAGAACTGCACCCCTGTGCAACAGTCTTACTCCAGTAATCCTCTCCATTCTCATGCATGCACTACAGTGCCTGTTGGGCAGCGGAGGTGGTGTTATCTTCAGCAACAGTAATGGAAAAAACATAATTTTACTAGAGTCATCTTCGTTTCATGGTCTTAATACTTGTGAACTCATTTGCATGGCCCAGATGGTCTCTTGAAAAAAAAATACTTTGAGTTTGTTACCAGTCTGCAGCTCATTTTCTTGGCTTCACAGGTTTTGGGTGTTGTGCTGTTTTTCTGTGTGACCACCGCTGCTTTGGTGCTCACCCATTTCCTGCCTTCAAACTAGATTTCACTTCTGATTTCCACGAGAAAGTATACAGGGCATGCCCTGCAATTTAATTCAAGCCTGTGGTTACAGAAAGACAGATAAGACAAGCAGGTCCTAGTAAGAGACCAGTAAATAAAATGGCCAGGTGCTCTAGTTTTGGTGAAATCCAGAGCAAGAAATGCTTGAGACCTCTCAAACCTTGGAAAGGTGCCAGGTTCTGCAGCCACACAGTCAGTGCAGGAAGGGCCCACTGACATGAAGATGTGGTTTTATACCTCCAACAGATACTGTTTCAGGCTGCTTGAAAACTCAGGAAAATCATCACCCCTACAAGTGTTTCTCACTGCTAGTTCTGCAGACAAACATGCTGAAGTTTTAATTTCAATAAATCGACTATGGTAGCTGGAATGGGATTCTACAGTGAGCTTGAATTCCATAGCTCCCAACAAAGTAAGTTATGGTTATAACAACAGCAACAAAAGAAAAAAGTCAAGGAATATTAATTAAATGTAAGTTGTCCTGGTACCTGATCTATTGAAAAGCAGCAAAGCCTGATTAGTAAACTAATAGTTCTCAAACACGTTAGAGGCTGCTTTGTGACCATGCAGTCAGCCTTACCACAGCAGGCCTATGATTTAAACTTTACTATAAGGACATTAAACGCTTAAAAAGTATCTGGGAACTAAAAGACTTCTTTTCTCTTTTTTAGGTGATACTGTCACTATTGGAGATGTGTCTTTTAAACTCAAAACACCGAAGAACCCAGAACTTGTTCCGCAGAACTACAGTAAGAATCTGCTTTCTTTTTGAATGAGTTTCAAGGCTTTATTCAAAAAACTTTTACTCACGCAAGTCATCCTGACTTTACTGAAATTATCTAAGAAATATGTTTTGAAAAAGCATGCAATTTGGGGAAGGCTATCTTTGCTGAGTTCTTTACTGTATCTCTGGTTCAGCTGGTTATACGGGAACCTCTTAACTTTGAATGTAACTTGGCCCATTGGTCAGTGGGACAGTAAAAGGATCATTTGTGTACGTTTAAATATTTTGTTCAAAAGGGGTCTCATCCAGCAATTGCTTCTAAAAATAATACAGTAATCTCAAACTGTTTGGTCATAAAACTGTGGCAGTTTAAAATTATCATTCAATTGCAACATGATTATATGTCCTAGGAGTTTTCTGCTGTATGGCAGATGTATGGTGTTTTTCTACTGTGATATTTAGTATTCCCAGATTGTCACGTTATTGTTGTCAGCAAACATACAGATCTTTGCAATCCATCAAGTTAATGAGAAGTCAATTGCATAGTGATAAAAAATGCTATCAAATACTTAGAAAAGACACAGCCAATTATGCACATTAACAATGCGCATACATGTACTTCCAATTAATTCGCATTATGTTTTGATACCTTATTAAAAATGCCACAGATATGCAGCCATCTGTATTTCCTGTTTGTTTGTTGAGAATACCTGCTTCTTGAGCTTTTCTTTTTGCACCCTGGATCAGCAAGTGAGTCATGTTTTTATTGTGGCATTTCCTAGGACAGTACAGGCCAACTATTTCCTGAGGATCCAAAATGATCAGTTGCCATTTGTTCAGCACTTTCATATGTAGGCTGCTGGATGTCCGAAATTTAAATTAAAAAAAAAAAAACACTAACGACTGATTTTTCCACCCAGAAAAATTTTCAGACCAAAACCAAGCACGCATGACTTTCTGAAAGGGTATGTAAGTCTTATACTACGCTTAGACAGGGCCAAGCATTGAGAACTCCCAGTGACTGTCACTGCTGGGCTTGCAAGGTTCTACAGCTGGAAACTGAGTGTAGTCATTCACTTCCAGTGAATTTGCTTTCCAACATGTCTAAATTCATTCCATGACATTTTGAAGCAGACACCAAGAAAACTGCTGGGGCGCTGGTTTTTTTTGGTTTTGTTTATTCTTTTAGAAGGATGGCATTGGTAATATCAACAGTAGACTTGCCACTACACAGCTGGCAGGATGGCAGGTAACTGCTGGGAGAGAGATGCTGAGGGCAAGAGGGATGTTACAGGTGTACAGGGGGTGCTACTGGTACAGTATCAGAAAGGGCAGGAGCTGTTGCGTGAAGGTTTATATTGTTGCGTTCCTAGGCAATAGTACTTCAGCTCATCAGACAGGCTTTAGGTGGCCCTGCTTGAGCAGGAGGATTGGACAAGATGACATCCAGAGGTCCCTTCCAACCTCAGCTGTGTTTCTGTGATTCCTGATATTGTAGTAACTGTGGGATAGTAGACCTGTGTTACTATTGACTTGTTTAGATTACTGTTTCTTAACTCTATTCTGACATGCAACATTTCTTCTGAAATGTTTGTCCTTCGAGAGGTGTAGCAGGAATATAGAATCATAGGATAGTTTGGGTTGGAAGGGACCTTTAAAGGTCATCTACTCCAACCCCCCCTGCAATGAGCAGGGACATCTTCAACTAGATCAGGTTGCTCAGAGAGCAATATAGAGAGGAAGATTTTGTTTGCTTTCAGTCTTTGACTAGTGTGAAGTCTGCCAGTAGTTTGGCAGGCCAGGTCATTGATCTGCATCTGGATTGTGGGCTGCTTAATTCCCATACCCCAGTAGGCATCGCACTGTGACACTTTCCTACCAGGTGATCCAAGGTACCAAAGATATCCAATGCCATGTGTCAGCCCTTGCTGTTACGGGGTAGCCCGTGAGGAAAGGGTTTCTGTTTTAGACTGTAACAACACTTCCCATACCTTGTGAGTTCCCTGGGAATGTGGCCAACCAGTTGAGAAATGCTGCTCTGTATTATTACTTTTTATAGCATCTTAAATGATAGATTTTTGCTTTTCATAATCTATTTTGTATGCCTATTTTCTCATTTTGATCATGAAGTAAGGACATCATAGAATCATTAAGGTTGGAAAAGACCTCTAAGATCATCGAGTCCAACCGTCAACCCAACACCACCATGACCACTAAACCATGTCCCTAAGTGCCTCATCTACACGTCTTTTAAATACCTCCAGGGATGGGGACTCCACCACTTCCCTGGGCAGCCTCTTCCAATGTTTAACCACTCTTTCAGTAAAGAAATTTTTCCTCACATCCAATCTAAACCTCCCCTGGTGCAACTTGAGGCCATTTCTTCTCGTCCTATCGCTTGTTACTTGGGAGAAGAGACCCACCTCGCTACAACCTCCTTTCAGGGAGTTGTAGAGAGCAATGAGGTCTCCCCTCAGCCTCCTTTTCTCCAGGCTAAACAACCCCAGTTCCCTCAGCCGCTCCTCATAAGACTTGTTCTCCAGACCCCTCACCAGCCTTGTTGCCCTTCTCTGGACACGCTCTAACACCTCAACGTCCTTCTTGTAGTGAGGGGCCCAAAACTGAACACAGTATTCGAGCCTGTGCGGCCTCACCAGTGCCGAGTACAGGGGCACGATCACTTCCCTACTCCTGCTGGCCACACTATTTCTGAGACAGGCCAGGATGCCATTGGCCTTCTTGGCCGCCTGGGCACACTGCCGGCTCATGTTCAGCTGGCTGTCGACCAACACCCCCAGGTCCTTTTCCGCCAGGCAGCTTTCCAGCCACTCTTCCCCAAGCCTGTAGCGCTGCATGGGGTTGTTGTGGCCGAAGTGCAGGACCCGGCACTTGGCCTTGTTGAATCTCATACAGTTGACCTCGGCCCATCGATCCAGCCCGTCCAGGTCCCTCTGCAGAGCCTTCCTACCCTCGAGCAGATCAACACTCCCGCCCAACTTGGTGTCGTCTGCAAACTTACTGAGGGTGCACTCAATCCCCTCATCCAGATCATTGATAAAGACATTGAACAAGACCGGCCCCAAAACTGAGCCCTGGGGAACACCGCTCGTGACCGGCCGCCAACTGGATGTAACTCCATTCACCACAACTCTCTGGGCCCGGCCGTCCAGCCAGTTTTTGACCCAGCGCAGCGTACACCTGTCTAAGCCGTGAGCCGCCAAACCTAAACTAACCTGATAGCAAAAAAAGTTATTAAACATGGAACTGTACAGAATGATGGGATCTTAGCTAAAATCTGATACTACAACTAAAAGTAACATTTATTAGCACATATTAGGTGTATTATTAGTTGTTTCTCTCTGGGTTTTTTTTTTTTTTTTTTTTTTTTAAATATTCGTGACTGAAAGGAGCCTATGTCATGCTTGGGATACTGTTGTTCATCAGTATTCATGTACTTACAGTAGGATTACTTAAGGTACAAAATTTTGCTTATAAACCTAAATAATAAATTAGTTAAAATTAAGTAAGGCAGAATACTCATGTATTTAATAGCAGAAAATCGATTTAAAATACTTAAGTACAATTTCTTTGTATATTTAAATTTCGGAAATTTTTTTATCCCTTAGTGCTTAAGTTCTATGGTTGTTACTATGGAGAACAAAGTTATATTCCTTTAGTGAAATTAAGTAGATTGTATTGGCTTCATGTCAATTATCTCCTCTTTGTGAGGCATTTAGAGAGTATGTGCATTGCTTAACGCGTTTTTTTCTTGTTTTAAGAGTACTTTTTGTTTTGCTGTGTGAATGACTGCTGTAGACATAAGATGTTTTGGTATAAAATAGATGAACATAATTGCATATTTATACTAATCTATAAGCTGAAACATTATATATTTTGAAATTTTATTATATAACTAATATTACATTTAAATGACTAAGGTACTTACCTGATTTCTTTTAAACTCAGACTAGAAATAATTTGGTCATCCACTTCAGTGGGAAATACCCCTGAAAAGGTCTCAGACATTGTAATGTTTGCAGTGGAATAAGAACTAGGAGGAGGGAATTGAAGCAGTTACAGTTAATTTACTAATACTGCATATGATATTGTTTTCTAGCTCATCATTTGTGTAGAATAGAATGTTTCTGCTTTTGTTATTTTGCCAGATAAAAGCCATGTTAAAATGCAGTGATGTTGAAAGTGCATATCTATAATTTACAGCAAATTTTAGGGACGTCATAACTTATTCTAAACTTAGCATTATTATTCTAGGCTTAAAAATAGCCATAAAAATCTGAAAAAAATTGTAACACAATAAGGAATGTAAATGTATTAAGTACCTACAAAACTTTACCTTTGTCATTTTGTCACATAATTGATACCGAAATATTTCATTCTTTGTGTTACAAAATTAAACTGATTTTAACTCCTTTATTGAACCTTGTTACATTTTGCAGAAATGGATAGGATAGTACTGCTGGTTACCTTATGTTTTCATGTCTTTGCTTTTCAGGTTTTATGCTAGGTACCTAGCAAGTTCTATATGAAGTACTCCATTTTGTGTACTAATGTAAAATATTAATTTGTTTTGCTGTTGTTGGCAAATGGCTTTTTCTTGGAAGATGACAATTAAAGGTACATAAAATCTGAATTGTTTTTATTTTTCTTTTTATAAGTGACAAGTAAAAATGAGTCATACACAAGGGAATTTTTTTAATGGGATTTCTGTCATAACTGTGTCTGACACGTTTTAGACAGAGGGCACTTATTTTTGCACTGCTTGTTCTTTTATCAGTGAAAATAGAACCTACATTTTTAAAATCTCACCATGCCTGAAAAGCACGATTGTTTCTTTAATTATACTTTGGAGAAGCTTTGTACAGCTTTCCATGATAGTTTAGATCTAAAATTGAATTGTGAGTATGCACATTATTTTTTTTTTTTTTTTTTTTTTTTACTTTGAGTTCATGTCAGTGCACTGCTTTCATTAATGGTTTCTGGAAATTTCATGAAAATGACAACGTACTTGATATTTCATATATTTATTAATCTTGACAAAACAATTCCTAACATAGCTTTTCCAGGACACTTTGTTCAATGACAGCAAATCCTCATTAAGGCAGGAAAAGGGATGTTCTCTTGCAACACCATGTCAGCTCTGCAGCTCCCTGAAGGTGCAAGTGCATTTCGGAGTTTGGCTGTAGTTATGTTACATGCAACTGCATTGAATTGTGGAAGATTAATTTCAAACAGTGTGTGGTTTTGTGCTCGGTGTCCTGAGTCTGAGCACCCTCCCCAGTGTGTGATCGGAAGTGACGTGCATGTATACAGGGGTTAAGTGATAAATCCTGTTAGTTTTGTCAGTTGAGATATATAGAAGACTAATTATCGTGAGGAATTTAAACAGAAGGTTTGCGCATATAGTAATGAAATACAAAAAAAGTAGCACTAAATGGATTTCTGTGCTTGAGAGGGAATTGTTTTAAAGTTGAGGAATTTGGGGTTATTTCTCTGCAGTAGGCTCAGTGGTGCCAGCAGTTCCTGTTATTTATTCTTCACCTGAAAGTTCAGTAAGACGCCTCTGTGTCCTTCTCCCAGAATGGTATGCACCACGTGCTGAAGCAGGAGCGACAAGCATGTGTGTTCAGTTATTGCTCACAGTAGGTTCAGATTTGTGCTGGAACGTGTGTTCGTTCTTCTTTCCATTAACTTTAAATCTGAGTGTCAGAGTGCAATACATTACAGAGACGGGTTGTATTGCAGGATGATAGAATTAAGTCTGGCCAGGGACATCAAGGGCAACAAGAAAAGATTCTATAGGTATGTCAGGGATAAAAGGAAGACAAGGGAAAATGTGGGCCCTCTCCAGAACGAAAGAGGAGACCTGGTTACCCGGGACACGGAGAAGGCAGAGGTACTCAATGACTTTTTTGCCTCGGTCTTCACCAGCAAGTGCTCGAGCCTCACTGCCCAAGCCGCACAAGGCAAAGGTGGGGACTGGGAGAATGAAGAGCCGCCCACTGTGGGAGAACATCAGGTCCGAGACCATCTAAGGCACCTGAAGGTGCACAAGTCCATGGGACTCGATGAGATCCACCCGCGGGTCCTGAAGGAACTGGCGGATGAAGTTGCTAAGCCACTATCCATCGTATTTGAGAAGTCGTGGCAGGCCGGAGAAGTTCCCACTGACTGGAAAAGGGGAAACATAACCCCCATTTTTAAAAAGGGAAAAAAGGAAGACCCGGGGAACTACAGGCCAGTCAGTCTCCCGTCTGTGCCTGGGAAGATCATGGAACAGATCCTCCTGGAAGCTATGCTAAGGCACATGGAGGACAGGGAGGTGATTCGAGACAGCCAGCATGGCTTCACCAAGGGCAAGTCCTGCCTGACCAACTTAGTGGCCTTCTATGATGGAGTGACTACCTCAGTGGACATGGGAAGGGCTACAGATGTCATCTGTCTGGACCTCTGTAAGGCCTCTGTTGCAGTCCCCCACAACATCCTTCTCTCTCAACTGGAGAGGTATGGATTTGATGGGTGGACTGTCTGATGGGTGAGGAATTGGTTAGATAGTCGCATCCAGAGGGTAGTGGTCAATGGCTCAATGTCCAGATGGAGGTTGGTAATGAGTGGCGTCCCACAGGGGTCCATATTGGGATGGGTACTGTTTAGTATCTTCATCAATGACATAGACAGTGGGATCGAGTGCACCCTCAGCAAGTTTGCAGATGACACCAAGCTGAGTGGTGCGGTCGACATGCCAGAGGGACGGCATGCCATGCAGAGGGACCTGGACAAGCTGGAGAAGTGGGCCCGTGTGAACCTCATGAGGTTTAGCAAGGCCAAGTGCAAGGCCCTGCACCTGGGTTGGGGCAACCCCCGGTCTCAATACAGGCTGGGGGATGAAGGGATTGAGAGCAGCCCTGCCGAGAAGGACTTGGGGGTACTGGTGGATGAAAAGCTGGACATGAGCCAGCAATGTGCGCTCGCAGCCCAGAAGGCCAGTCGTATCCTGGGCTGCGTGAAAAGAAGCGTGGCCAGCATGTCGAGGGAGGTGACTCTGTCCCTCTCCTCTGCTCTGGTGAGACCCCACCTGGAGCCCTGTGTCCAGCTCTGGAGCCCTCAGCATAAGAAAGACACGGACCTTTTGGAGCGGGTCCAGAGGAGGGTCACAAAAATGATCAGAGGGATGGAACACCTCTCCTCTGAAGGAAGGCTGAGAGAGTTGGGGTTGTTCAGCCTGGAGAAGAGAAGGCTTTGGGGAGACCTTATTGCAGCCTATCAGTACTTAAAGGGGGCTTATAAAAAAGATGGCGGCAGACTTTAGCAGGGCCTGCTGCGACAGGACAAAGGGGAATGGCTTTAAACTAAAGAGGGGTAGATTTAGACTAGATATAAGGAAGAAATTTTTTACGCTGAGGGTGATGAAACACTGGCACAGGTTGCCCAGAGAGGTGGTGGATGCGCCATCCCTGGAAACCTTCAAGGTCAGGTTGGCCGGGGCTCTGAGCAACCTGATCTAGTTGAAGATGTCCCTGCCCACGGCAGGGGGGTTGGACTAGGTGACCTTTAGAGGTCCCTTCCAACCCAAACTATTCTATGATTCTATGACTGTAATTTTGTGCTAACAAAGACTTTTGTCATTACATTTCTCCTTTCCTAGCCTAAGGAAAGATGTCTGTTGTCAGAGATGGTGACTATTTCAGCAGTTTGAGTTTTCATGTAGGCTTGCAACTGATCTGCTACTTGGCTGTTACCACCTAATCCAGAATTTGAGATAGTGGGGTTTTTTGTCAGTAGAGCTCTGAACATTTCACACCATTACCCCCGTTTTGTCTATACTGAGAGTGAGCACAGGGAGACACGGGGACATGGAAACCTTCAGTGAAGGTCTGGGTGGAGCTCAGGGAGTTGCCTGCACTGTTCCTTGTATCTCAAAGCTGGGGCAGCTGAATCTGAATCGTTCCCGAGAGATGTTTGTCCTCCTTGTTCTTAAAATGTGCTGGTGATGAAGATTCCAGAACCTCTCTGCACACTTTGCTCCAGTAATTAATGATTCTTTTGTGAAAAAAGCTTTTTCTGATGCCTCATTTAGATCTTTTTGGACAAACTTTTAGTTCCCTGGGGCTTGTTCTATCTAGCATAACCGTGATGTACAGGTTACTTTTTTCTTCACTGTGATTCTGTCTTGCATATTGGAAAACAGTTGTTATGATTTTTGGTCATTTCTTCTCTGGAATGAATTCCAATTTCTTTAACTTTTCCATGTCTTCCAGACTTTTCGTAATTCTTCTTGCTTTTTTCTAGAATCTCTCAAACTCATTTGTGCTGGACTGAGCTGTTGCGCTCAAAAGCAGACACAGTATGTCCCTCCAGTTGGAGTCTGAGCTACAGATAACTGCTCTGGCTATGTATTTCCCTACGAGTTGTACATCTAACTAAGAATAGTTTCATTTATTCCATGTTTATCTGTCACTAAGAGAAACTTAGTCTTCTGAATCCCATTCATTGTTCCTTCCAGAAAGCTATTTGGTTTTACGTGATTCCTTTATATTCTCTTTTCATTTATACTCACATGGAGAAATATGATTTACCTATGTAGATCTTGTACTTTCCTGTGAAGCAATCGACTCGGAGGAATTAATGATAAATGAGTTTACGGTCTTATCCAAGCAGTAACTTCCCCCTTTCTAAGCCCCTGCAAAGACTTGCAATTTGTGTCCTTACCACCGCAAGAGCAAAAATTGTTGGGATGAAGACCGTTTCTATGAAAAATTTATGAAGAAAAATAGTATTCCAGTGAAAACTGTCTGTGATGTAACAGCATTATGAGACTTTGAAAACTCCTTGGGCTCTGTGCATCAGCATAAAATTGGAAGAGCAGCGGTGTTTTACTTGCGAAGTGCTAAATGAAAGCAGCTGAAAGCAGGCCGCACAGGAGTGCCTCCCTCTAAGCCTCGGCCACGCTGCCTCCTTCGTGGTGTGCTGGGCAGCTCGCTCTCTTCCTTCATTGTCCCCCAGCCTGAACAAGCTGTGAAATAAGTCTCAGTGAGCTCAGAGTTTTGAACATTTTAACTACAAAGACCTCCCTCCTTGTCACCTCCTTCCTTAACCATATTTTACAGCGGTCACCCCCTGTGCTGGATGTACTGCAAATTGCTGTGGAAAGCTAAAGGACCCCCTTGGTAATCTGAAGAGAGGGAGATCTTTTTTCTCCTCATGAACTTTCACCTCCACTGATGAAAGGAACCATTCTCAGACTCTGAACATGCACTGTAGCTAGGGCTCAGGGTATGCAGAGGTCTTTTTTTATTCTGTTGAAAATTATATGTGTTGGTGTCCTCCAAGTTGCCTGTTGGTTATTATGATATTGACCAAACTATAGTCATACAAGGACATGAGCTCTAATGTATGTTGTACCGCATCTGGAATAGATATTCTTGGGAATCGGTTCATTTAACTGTTTGCATCTGAACAGTGGGAAGAGGTAGGTGTCTCCATCATTTATGGGATTTCTTCCGTAGGTGGGACACAAGGATTTGCCAGCAGATACTGTCTGCTATCTCCAGTGAATCTTACGGCTTCTGTGAATGTAGCATGTGCCAAGAATTCAAGTATAAATGAACTGGAAAATTTCCGAGGCTAGCATAGCCATTTCAGTCTTGGTTTTATCAAAAGCTGATTTGTGGATCAAACAAGAGCAGCTGCTGCATTTGCTTCAAAATCTATCTACAACAGTTTCGTCTTTTCTTATTTGTGGATTTCTCCATTCAGCTTCAGCTGCTCACTTTACAAAAAGTTTGTGCAGATTCTGCTAGGTGTTGTCCTACTTATCACATATTACAAAGCAATAGAATGCGGTTTCTTTTGCTGGCCATCCTTGATAGATAGGAATAGCAAATTGTAGCGCTGACTACTCTCCTGCATGTGCCAGATGGTGTCTTTGAGAATACGCTGTAGAGGCTTCCTACGCACCATCCTGCAGATTAAGAATATAAGGCCAGCTACTCAACTAGTGCAAATCAGCAGAGTGCCACTAAACAGATTGTGCAAACCCAGTTTGCATTAGATGCTATCTGACTCATGGGATAATTAATAAAAATTCCTGACGCTTTTTTCAGCTAATTTGTCCTGTCTTCTAAATGTAATAGAAAATGATTATATGCTGCTTGTAGTAAAGCTAATATACAGTACTTGAACAGAGAGGAATTTTTTTCAAGTCATGTTAGAGAAAACAAAAGCTTTGCAATGCAGATGCCACAGTAAAAGTAGTCTAAATATATATAAATAATATTCAAGATACTGTGTGCATCTGAAGTTGCTTTTGAAAAGCATACTGTGCTTTGGAAGCAGTTTATGCAGTATAGACTGCATGTACAAAAAAATTTTGTATTCTTCTGATTTTAGGACATAACTGGGAAACTGAAGTAGGCTTAATATCTGGAGCGATGTACAGATATTACATGTTAGAATAGAAGGAACTGACAAGTGGAAGCTGCTGTCATGACAGTTCACCTTAGGGAATGCTTGCTTTGAATTTTCAGCATTATTTCTAATAGGCTTCCTTTGAGTGAGTTTGCAGATGGTCAGTGTGCTGACTTTGTGATTGAAAACGTATTATAATTGATCCAGCTGTAATCTGTATGTGAGGAGAGTGGTGTGAGTGGTGAAGCAATGAAACCATTTTCTAGGAAATGTATCAATAAGGAATTGTGTCTTTCATGTCCTTTTCTCAAAAAAAAAAAAAAAGGCAAAGTTAGGAAATTATAGGAGATTTTTAAAAGTTGCATTTTGCGTATTAATATTTCGGAGAAAATTTGGACTGTTTAAACACAATGACAATTATATATATATATATATATATATTCCTTAAGGCTTGCAGGGGGATCACATTCCTAAGATTTTAGATTTTTTTGAATGCTGTACACTCATGTTCTCTTTTACATGACAGTTTGTCTTGCAGATGCTGCTGAACATTCTTAAATCCTGTTTCTATTTATGGTACTACTTTTAAGTCTGACCTGAGTTTTTTCTTGAGGCCATCCTAAAAATAAAAAAGATAGCTACACATATTAATGTGAATTACACCAGAGGCGTTTGTAGTCATGCTATGTCAAAGCTGTTTTTGCCATGCTTCTAATGCATGACTTTTGACATGAAAGAATTCAGTGTTTCAGCAAGATTTCCAAGCTTATTTGTCCACTTTAAGTAAAGTAACTTTTTTTTTTTTTTTGAGAACAGCTATTATAAAAATACACTAGAGGCACATTGACACGTTCATACAACAGGTAGGAGTAATAACGAATGTTCCTGTCAGTGAGATCTCTGTCTTGCAATTTTAATGGTACCTTTAATATAATACTTTTTATTTCTGTGGTGCTTTTCAAATTACCATACCTGTCCAGTAGCAAAGTTTGGACAGAGCAGTTCTTCTGGTGTGATGTATTACCCTTTATTTCCCAAAGAATATAGATGATGTGAACTTCCTTAATGTTCCTGAAAATCTCAGAGAAAGGAACATGTTATTCTCTGTGAGGAATTTATTTGCATTTGGCTTGTTGTGCGTGGTACGTGTGATGTGCGTTGTTTTTGGAAAACAGTATTGCAGCAAAGAAGAGGAAAATATTCTTACATTCATATGATCTTACCATACCATATATGACAACTGATCCTGGGCACACTAATGACAGTTGTTTAGAAAACAAAACAAAACAGCACACCTGAAATATTTATTTACAATTAATCTGATAATCCTAATGCATAGATTGCTCACCTACATGTGTATGTTATTCCTGTTCATATTGGTGGTAAGGATATAGTAGATTTCTCTGGAAGAAGATTTCAAATGGTTTTCCTGAGTGCCAGACCAAAACATACAGTTAAAATTTTTGATAAAAGTTTTCCTTAGCCACCTTTATGCTTGAAAAAATCTTCCTTGAATCTCATATAGTCATTTAATACTGTTTCTGTGATCTTACAAAAATGAATTTTAATTCTGGTATACAAAGATTCATCAATGAACTGAAACCCCTCAGAACTGGGGGGCACTATTGCTTGCCATCCTGAACTGTCCCGCACGTACTGCCTCCCCTGTCTAAGCAAAGCTGATGTAGAACCGGGGGTTGGTTTTTAAAATTTTGGCTTCTAATTGCAACTAGTAATGACACTGAAAAACATAAACACCCAACTATTAATTTGAGGATTTCATGGCCTCTTGCTCCTTTCTTACAGCACTTCAGCATCCCAGACACCACCCTTGAGGCTCCAGCTTCAAACCCCATCATTGGTCTTGTCAGATTGTTCTGAAAGCAACCGTATACGTACATGCATACATACATCTCCCTCCTGGCTTGCTTGTGCTCTCCTTCTCCTCCTGCACTAGTGCTTTTTGCTTGCGTCTGAGAAAGGGCCAGGCTTTTCGGGGGGGTATGTGAGGGAGTATTCTGGGATTAGAGCTATGTATGGCAATGGGAATGGTACCCCTCCTTCAGTGTGTTCTTTCTGCATGGTGCTTTCCAGTGCTGCCAACATTTGCATACATGTGGTAAGGTTTTTAGTTTAATTATAATCAGGTTATTGCTTTTTAAAATAATGAGGGGACAGTATTCTTAATAGAAGTAAGTGGATCTGCTTTGAGTTGTTTTTTGTTATGATTTTGGAAGCTGCCTGGTATTGATGTAGTGATATTGCAAAGTTTGCATTTCCTTGATAATTTAATTCTGTGTTTTATTGTGTCAAAATGTAAACAGGAATGCAGTTGTCTGTTAAGAAAATAACAAATTAAATATATCCCTGCACATTAATTATAGTCTGATGCAAGCAAAGTTTTTTTTTTTTGAAGTTCATGATTCACAGAAGCATTGGGATGTAGGCTGGATAAATCTTTTACAAATTATTAATAACATATCTATATTATATTAACTGATGCTGAGAAGTCCACTCAACACTGGGTAATAAAAAACAGTCTTTGCATTGATCAGTTTAATGTAAAATGGGAATCAACAACATTTTTTCTGGTTTTTGTTGGTTGGTGTTTTTTTTTTTGAAGGATGAAGTTGGGCAGAGAAAAAGGCAATGGGTAAGACAGGTATATAAACTTACATGTAAATTGAGTAGCCTAATATAAACTGTGTGTGGAATTCCCTGCTTTTCAGCTATCCAGCTTTAGGACAGCACATCTTTGTGTCTTTGTTTTATTTTTGGAAATAAGAACAAAAAGATGTGTGAATGGCCAGGTATCTAACACTTTTCAGAATTAAATGATGTGTTATCTTTGTGTTTCTTTCAAAGTGACAGATTCTTTGGCCCAGTCTGTAGTCCACCATTTAAGATGGATAATGCAGAAAGATCTTCTTGGCCAAGATGTCTTTCTTATTGGTCCTCCTGGGCCTCTCCGGCGATCTATTGCCATGCAGTATCTGGTAAGTATGTTGGTTTAATTTCTTGGAAACATAGTCATTAATGTCAGTTAGTCATTCCTCTACTAGCCAAATTGTAAAAGGTAGTCCTAGAAAATCTTACAGCAAGCTACTTAGGGGGTAGATAAGTTTCTCCATAAATGTGTTTTCCAAAGTTCAGTTTTTGTTATAGAGGAGTAGGAAGTACAGACATTTTAATACATATTTTTCTGCTTAAACTCCGGGGGGGGGGGGGGGAGAAGGGTTGGAAAACTGTGTTACCATATGCTATCGCAAATGGAGAAACAGTTTGTTCTAGGCATTATGTATGTTAGAAGATTAAGATATCTGACTACTGTTACAGACAACAAATCGTTTTTGCTTCGTTGTATAAAAAAAGAAACGAAGGAAAGGATTTGGGAGAGGAGTGTTCTGGGTAACATTTGGGAACAGTTATTGTGAGTGATTAGAAAGAGTAGATGCATGTATGATCCTCTCTTGGAATGTGGGAAGGACTTGCCTACGTCCATCTGCATAAACTATGGCAGCACCATGTGCAAAATTTCACATTTAAATAGCCGGTGCCCTTAAATGATCAGAAAGAGGGGGTTGTCTGCCCCAAAAGGTGATGTGGGGAGGACTTTGTCAGCCATGAGCTCTATCTAGAATCTGGTTGGGCAGAAGGATCACAAATGGAGGTGTATAAACAATTGTCATAAAGATCAGCCATTTCTTTAAAAATCACAAGATACTCATTCAAAGACTAGCTCTCAGAGGTAAAGCTGCAAGATTTTGAACTTTGGAAAGAAGAGCAAAGAGTTCTTAATTCAGCAAACCAGATATGCTACTTGATAGCTCGATGCATTTCTTGAAATAAATGAGAAGAGTTGGATATAACCTAAAAAGAGGACTTAGAAAACGCCTGATATCCAGGCATGGAACACAGAATGTGTCTTGTTATTTATACCACTGTTTGTATGCACCTGAGCTATATTAGAAAGGCTGCAGCTTACTGTTTCAATGCCATGCCAAACAATTACGTGAAGGCTGGTCTCTGCATGTGAGCTGATAGATGCTGTGGTCCCTTTAATGAAGCTATGTAAGCCTGGAAAAATTTTATCTGCTCTTGCTGAAAGCTACTACTATGTGTTCATACACAGGGCTAATTGTTGAAGAAAACTCTCCTGTATTTCACCTTCTGTTTTTTTTCCTTTAATTATAAGAAAGTACAATTGTATCTACCTGCAGCATAAAGGAATTGGTGGCTTTGTAACCAATAGGCACTGAAAAAGTGGAAAGGAGATAATTTTCATAGGTTTTTATATCTTTGCTTGATTTTTTTCATACAACTATAGTTAAAAGCTGCCTCTTAAGAGAGATCTGTTAAATATATCATACCTTTAATTGAGGGGTAAGGGCTAAGAGCATTTCAGCATGGATCTGTTTCCTAGCAGGTTGCATGATAACCCAGATATGGAAGTAGCAGGAACATCAGGTATAAATACATGTTGGGGTTTTTTTTCCCTTTAAGATAGAAAATTCTAAGTATATCTCATATCGAATCAAAATAACAAAACAATAACCCAAGGGTTCTCATTTTTTAAATAGTCTATAATTTTACAGATGCAGACTGCATCTCATGACATTAAAAGGAGAGAGGATAAGAACAATGTAGTTCACCGGTGTACTGGCAAAGCATGTACAGGTCAAAGCATGTACACAACTACGTCAGTATAAATGTTACTGAGCAGTGAGAGTTGAAGCTTTTCAATCTTTTACGGAAAACTTCTGATTTTTATTCATGATTTGTAGATGCTGATTGTTTTTCAGAGTCCAGAACCAGAAGATTAACTTACAGGATGTTACAGATGTTCAATGGAAAGAATATATAGCTGGTTATTATGTTTTTAGAACAGGTTTGGGGAAAATAAAAGTTTATTGAGCAGAAATTCAAACCATTTTGTTTGAGGCAGAATACACTAAACATTTTAAAAATAAGAGATATTAGATTTTGTTCAGAGTTATTTCAGATCACTGTGCTGCTGCCTAGAGCTCTTTTGTACAATTATACCACTAGGCCTGTTGTTAAAGTTCACTTACTGGGGTTATAGCCTTATTTTTGTAATAACTTCAGACTATTGTCCACAGGAGCTAACAAAGCGGGAGGTTGAATATATTGCGCTATCAAGGGATACCACAGAAACTGACCTCAAACAGCGACGAGAGATCCGAGATGGTAGTGCTTTTTATCTTGATCAGGCAAGTTGCAGTCACACACCACCTAATTATTGTTTACAGGTAGTTTGAAGGAAGTCATGGTTTATATGGGTGGGTGTCGGTCTCTTTTCCCAAGTAACAAGCGATAGGACCAGAGGAAATGGCCTCAAGTTGCACCAGGGGAGGTTTAGATTGGATGTAAGGAAAGATTTCTTTACTGAAAGAGTGGTTAAACATTGGAAGAGGCTGCCCAGGGAAGTGGTTGAGTCACCATCCCTGGAGGTATTTAAAAGACGTGTAGATGAGGCGCTTAGGGACATGGTTTAGTGGGCATTGTGGTGTTGGGTTGACGGTTGGACTCGATGATCTTAGAGGTCTTTTCCAACCTTAATGATTCTATGATTCTATATGATGAAAAATTAGTATGTGGATTATAGACTGACATGTTTCTGATGCAGTTAGAAAGTCTTATATAACACTCTTGATCTCGTTACTACCAAAAATGTTATCTTTACCGAAATCCAAGATTACTCTGTCTCTTCAGAGTACTACAGGGTTGATTTAGGCAGACTATTTTTGATACGCTTCTGTAACGAGGAGTGAGATCCGTTCTGTGCAAGTTAGACAAGCACTTCTCTTGGTATGTCTCTTCCCTAACATTTGTAGCCCGTTAGACGTATTCCTGAAATGAATCTTCTGATCTAGTTTCATTGAAAAAGAGTCTGGTTCATGTATTTTAAGACTGCTCTGTGTTGTAAAACCCAAGCACAGTAAATGGAGACAATTGGGAGACTTGATTTGAAAGCTCACTGCTGATCTGGGCTGAAAGAATGATTTAAACACTCCTGCCATCAGTATTGCCCCAACCCATTAGCTGATTTAGTACAACCATAGAGTGACTTAGATTAGTTAAGGTTTCTCTTTGTAAGTTATCAATGGCATGTCTCCCTTTTGATTATGCAGGTGAAATATACACCTCATTTAGAATGTCTGTTTTCCTAGATACCTAAAATTTGTATACAAGTTAGGTTTCTAATTAAATAGGATGGGTCAGTTTCTCTAATGCAGTGTGAATTTAAATATGTTATCTAAACCAGTTTTCAGTTGGTGGTGCTATAGAGGTTAATGATATCACCATCATACAAGCGATTTGTGGGTGGAAAGGGAGATGGGAACAGGAGAGGAAAAAGAACCTAAAAGCTTTGTTCTCTGTTTTAAAGAAACATTCCCCCCCCCCCCCCCTTTTTTTTATTTCCCAATAATCTCTTTTTCAGCCTCCAAACTTTAAAGAAACCTTTAAATGGATTTTCTTGAAACCATGATAAATGACTTTGAGTGATGGAAGATCCTCAGAATGAAGGATAACAACTAATCCAAATAATTTTTTTGTAGTTATTTCTAGGACTTCAAATTATCTCATGCTTATCTGGAAAGATGAGGGTTGCACAATATGAGGTAATTTAAAGTACTGTACCGTGGATTAGGGCTGTAAATGGCTCCTCATTTACCAGAGGATAAGAGCATTTGTGTAGGCTGTGGGGTTAACTCATAAACTCATGTTAGCTCCATGCCTAACTGCTGTTATGGACAGCCTTATCCTCATGCTTGCTACAGGATAGTCACGGTAACTTACCCCTGGTGTAAGAGCATTAGTTAACTAACGTTTGTAAGAGCTGTATCAGGGACTGTAAGAAGCTCACCGAGATGTGAGATGGTCTGTTAACCCTGTACTTGTCTGAAGACTTTGATCCCAATGTAAGTATGAGGCAGCTTTATTCACTTTGTACAATCTATTTTGAGTGATCTCACTCCAGTAAGAACACTCTAGGAAGATTAGCTTTCTAAGGTAAAGGTCTAAGATTACCTTTCTTCCTCGGTCTGTTGGAATTTTTCAGTTAAAAGGTTTTTACCAGAATCCAGCGCAGCAGTACTTCAGACCAAGACTTTCTTTTAGCAAGATACTAAAATCAGTCAGAATCATGATGTCTTTTCTCAGCTCATGTGTTACTCATCACATGTATAACCAAAGTCTGTTTAAGCTCTGAAGGGAAAATAAGAAAATAAATCATTGGTATTTAGATGAGCACTTTTAAAATATTGGAAAAATGAAAGATGAATCTCATAGATTGTGATGTTCCAGCTGAAGTTTTCTAACCCTGCATTTTAGTTAAAGACACATAAAATATGGTACATGGTTATGTTTAGAACCATGACAGATCTAATTATAGCTCAGTAATAAAAGGGAATAAAGTTTTACAGGTTACACTGGGGCTTGAATTTAATTAATTCATTTAATGATTTTGAGGTTTGCAGATGGCTGTACCAATTCAAAACATTACACAGGCCAGACACTGCTCTCTTTGAACCCCAGACCATGAACTGTTTCAAGACAGAGAAGGCTATCAGTAGGTAGCCTTAACAAAATGCTCCCAAAAGAGCTTGGATTGCTCCCATTGCCATAGGTGAGCTAAAGAGAAGGTGAACTCATATGAGGGACTGAAGATACAGGCTGTGCTTTTCAGATTTACATAGCATTTCTCTTCCTGTGGAATCTCATGTTTGTTCTTCATGATACCCAAGAGAAGACAGCAAAGCTTGAAAGTGTGATTTCCAGAACATCCACTGTATGAATTCTGTGGGTCAAATAAAACTTAGCTGTTGCTTAAGATAGATGAGGCTCTTTGCATGCAAGTCATAATATAGTAATGTAGTTATCTTAAACTTTGAATAATAATATAGTGTAACAAAAGCTGGCATCTTGTCACCAGAAATAACTTCAGGATAGTGAATCATCAGGTTTGCAGACCCACAAGGGTTTGCAAAGTTGTCTGTGAGTGATTGTTAAGATGTTATGGTTGTTTATAGCTCTACATTTAATAGTGACAGATTAAATACTGTAAATTGATATCTCATAGGTTTCAAAACATCGGATATATTTTAATACAAAGTTACTGAATATGATTGCAGTTAGTTATTTAAGATAGATCTGGAAGATAGTGATTTGGAAGCAGTGATTGAAATTCCACATTGAAATATATATTGAAGGGCCGATGTATCAAATATCCTCGCATATTGGCATTTCTTAGTACTAGAGTGAATCAAATGGGAGAAGATTTGGAGTTAGGAAGTTAGAAGAGATATCTGACGAGGGGAAAAAAAAAAGGGGGGGGTGTTATTTACCTCAGAAATAGGGGACCATTAAAATGAAGGTAAACGTTGAATTATCAAATTCATTCCCAATTAAAATCATGTAAAATAAAGGACTTATAATGGGGTAATGGTGAATTATTTGTTTTCTTTCAGGTACTGACAGCAGAAAATTCTGTTTTCTCGTCTTTACCTTGGGCCACTAATTTTGTTTTTCAGCTGTTAATTCACTGTTAAAAGCCTCAGAAATGTCATTATTGCTGTTATTGAGACAATTAAGTAACCTCTTGGTTTTACTCTGTAATTTGTAATTTACTTTGTAATTTTTTAATCTGCATGGGTTAATTATGTTGCGTATCAAGTAATTAGTTAGAATAACTTTATGTTACTTAAATACTTAAATGGCAGCTTGAAATTTTGCTTTTATTGATAGAAGAGCTTGTCTTGCAGAGCGGCTTTCTGTTTCTGTAACTCTTTTTAGTTGAACCACCAACTTGATGGAACCGGTATGGAGATTCTAATATCAGCCTATTGTATTTTCAAAAATTAAGGAATTAGGTTTGATACTTTTATGTCCTTTTTTTTTTTTCCTTCCCATTTCTGATGCAGTTTTGCTTTTTATTGTGTGTTTACAGCTATAAAAGGCACACCTCTGATTTAAACTCTTATTACCACAGCCTCCCACATTTTTAATTACTACATCAAAGGAAATCCTACATTGTTTTAATGTAGTGGATGCAATTGGGAGAGCAGCTAAGCCATTTTGTTAGTGCTTGAGAGGTGTATTGCTCCAGGATTGTGCCACAAACCATGTTGCCTGGAATGCCTGTTTCATTTACATGAAACAAGCTTCCCAAACACAGGCCACTTCATTAAGTGTACAGTCTTTTCTGTTTGGGACAATCAAACTAGCTGAGGTTGGAATAAGTAGAAAAATATTGTATGGTTATGTGCTGAAAAATTACAAATACAGTGTCATGTTTTTGAGGATTTGCTGACTAAGCTGTATCCACTGAGTGGATAAGTATGTATATCACTGTCATTTCTGTATATACAGAGTTAGACTCAGTTTTGGTGTATCTTTGAACTATGTGAACATACTCATTTTAATAGAATACTTTTGCATCCCTAACTGCACCAGCATCATAAGTTGTACAATGATAAAATGTGAAATTGATTGTCAAGATACCAGAAAAATTACCTTCTACCATGGCTTGAAAGACTTCATGTAGTAATCAATTGAACATCCAGAGTAACAGAAATGACAGCTTAAATTGTGCTGTCTGTAAAATGAACATGACATGAAATCCCCCGGAGTAGCACTACACAGACTTGAGTTTGGTTTCTTTTAATCAAAAAAGATTAGGAAGAGAATTAGAAAATAAGACATGAGATTAATTGAATGAAATTATAGTCATATTTGAGAGTGCGTGTGTATACATATGTATATATGTTTGTGTATACATATCAAAAAAATTCTATCTATACTCTAGCAAAGAGATGGGTAAGAATAATTCAGCTTTTAAAAAAATTAACCGGTGAGTGCAAATTGTGTAATTTTGTGACTTATTAACTTCCTACCTTGGAGGTGACAGTGGATTTTTGATGAGCTGGTAAGTTAGCCACAGCAAAGGCATTGTCAGAAGGTATAACTTAGTTGACCGACTGTCACTGAAATATCTGTCTGTCTGGTACAGGGAGCTAGATAGCAAAGTCTGTAGAAAGAATAGGCAAGCAATGTTCTTGTTGTGTCCAACGTTGCACAGAAAGAGGGAAATATTAGGTAGAAACCAACAGTATTTGGATGAAGTTAATCTTTATTGACGTTGACACAGTATATCTTGTCTCTAAAAAGAAAATGCATGATAAGGACCCCTATATAGTAGCCTCTTAACTCGTAGAAGTGATTTTGTTTTAATAATTCGCAAAACTTCTTTTATGTTTCTAAAAGTGTCAGCATTTAACTGGATTTGTTAGGTTAGCAGTTCAGACTCTGGTATCTTGTTCTGATGTAGAGGGCATATAGATGAATGTCTGTGATGTAATGTGAGGAATATTAGGACTGTGTATTTATAATTCCTTATAGATTAAAATCAAAGGTGTGGGCTTCTTTTTTCTTATGTTTGTGACTTACAGACATATTCCACTTTCTTTTCAGCTAGTATTTCCTACAATGCGGGAAGGGGCAATACTTTGTAACGTGGTGTCATAACATTCATAGGCAATGTGGACTCTATGGATGGTGCTCTGAATCAAAGTGATTTACAAGTGATAATTAACTTCATAATCTTTAGATGTCTGCCAAGTACTTAATTTCCTTTTTATTCTGCTACTCATCAGGAAGAAAAATTTAAATAACCCATCTCCCTTATTCTTGTCCAGAAGACAAGAGTTGTATAGAATTTGTTTGTAGATATTTGTACTGGCAACTCTGTTCAGAAACTCAGATTGCTTGCTCCTGGGCCTGCTCTCTGCCAAAGATGCAAAATGTTTCACATACTTGATGTAAATGTACTGTTGTACTAATACACCTGGTGTAAAGTAGCTAAAATGGCCAGAACCTGCCTAGGTGGGGACATAATCTCTTGTAAATACAGTTTGCAGGCACTGTTGCAAAAACATCTGACTGTCATGCTAGGGGAAGGGGTGATGGAAATAAAACAGGTCATTTGACATGTGGTAGTTCAAAAATGGAAAAAAAAATCGTGTGAAGGAAGCTGAAATCAATGGCTGGGGAAGCTAAAATCGGTGACTATGAAATAAAAGACTGTTCTAGTTCTTGTCACATTAACATATTTATGATCTTATCATATGTCGATTCACTTCCTAGGGTAAACTTTTCTAGCCTAGTTTTCTGATTCAAACCTCCAATAAATTCAGGTTGTTTCTTTTTTAGTTGCTTGTCTTTCTGTCTTTCTGTCTGTCTGTCTTTTTTTTCTGTGCCATGGCGTTGCATCATGAATTAGATGCTCACCAGTTCAGGCCATTCTTCCTCACTGAGATGTTAACTACTGCAGACAGCTGGAGTGTCTCTTTGGATACTAACTAGCCTGGCTGACAGTGCTCTGGTATACTGTGATTTCTCTGTCTTTTTTTTTTTTTGTTAATAAAAAAGGATTGAATAACATTATTAAATGCAACTTGCCCTGTAATTTTCCTAACCTCACGGGGGAAAATTAGCTATAAAACCCACCCAGAAAACATTTGATTAACTCAGTGGGGAGGTAGGCTGAATAGTGAAGACGTAGCCCCCCGCCCCCATTACAAAGGGAGAAAAAGGTTGAATTATTTAGTTCTTAAGTTACTTTTTTAATTTGACTAACCACATTAGTTACTATTATATTGATTTTAATAAAACCTGAACATCACA
This sequence comes from Aptenodytes patagonicus, assembly GCF_965638725.1. Lineage (NCBI taxonomy): Eukaryota > Metazoa > Chordata > Aves > Sphenisciformes > Spheniscidae > Aptenodytes > Aptenodytes patagonicus. Next base: position 193,077,923 of record NC_134949.1, on the reverse strand, counting down.
TTTGGAATATATATAACTCAGTATATTTGTGGCCTAAATTGTAAAATGCAAAACTATAGTTTATCATCATCTATAAAGTGAAAAATTTTGTAACAAAAAATAGAATACGTATTTTAGGTGAATAGTAGGTCTGTTTGTAATTTCATCTTTGAATGGCATTATATATTCAGAACTTTTTTATTAAATACACTTTATTTTAAACAACTAACACAAGATTTTACAAATATTTAAGGAAAAAGAGAACAGTAAGTTTTTGTAAAAAGTTGAGATCGTTGCTTTGAAACTGGTTGAACATGGCTTTTAATAGCCCTTTATCTTACTACTTAATTTTTGACAATACTTTTATTTTGAAGGAAGTATATTATCACTTCAGTCCATTAAATAGTCATCCATGTCAGCGTTGCTCAACAGCTTTCCTGTTTGCTGAACTCATGAGAGAAAACAATAACTAAGGAATTAAGAGGCCTAAAAACTGAACAAATGTATTGAAAGATATTCTTTGGTAGAGGCATACCATTAGACATGCTGTTTACAGGTATTGTTAAAATCTAGCAAAGTAGATTCCCCAATAAGAGACAGCCTTATATGCTTCACTGCCCTCAACATCTGTTTGTACATCTATCTTTAGACTGTCTCTAAATTTCTACATAATTTGCTATTTCCATATAGGTATTATAAAAAACTTGATGATCATATTAGTTCTATTGCATTTTCTTAAAAGAATAACCTGAGGCACTTACAGTAAATTACAAGTCTTGGTCGATGTCCTCTTCCTTTCCTGGTAAAATGAGGAGTAAAAGCTCATAGCGTACTCCATTCTGCATCTCTGTCATTTGTTTTCCTAGTATCTTTTACTTATTGGTTAGTTTTAATGATTTAAATTTGAAAAAAATTGCTTAATTGTACTATAACCTATGGAAAGAAATTTAGAAGATATCAATTTCCTCTGAGTTTTGTGATATTCAGTAGCTCGGTAGGTTCCAGGGACTCAAATTAATGTCCACTTCCCATCCCTGGAAGACAGGCTGCACCATGGACTTAACAGTTCAAGTTCTGTTAGCCTGCTGCAGCCAGTCAGCATCGTGTTAGCTCAAAACCAGCCAAAGTTTTGTGTTGTCTTTACCAGATGGTCATTAAGGATCTCTTTTCACCATAAGAGACATCTGGACATATCATTGTTGGAATGATACAGGAGTGAATGGAAAGACTTGGGTGGATGAGTTTGCGTGGGATATTGTGCGGGTGGTGGGAACGAGATACTATGTTAGAAGGGACATCTGAAATGTAGGCTGCAGATGTAGGGAAACCTTACCTCATTAGTTCTCATGTTCACTGAGCTACTTGTTCTGTTGTTTTTCCACATCGTAGTTTTGGTTGCTATGCTTGAGTTGGCATTGCAGGGATCCAGTTTTCGGACCGGGGGCAAGTCATCTTCTAAAAACAACTTATCTTGAGGTAGCTCCTTAAAAAAAGACACTTATTACTGATTACATTTGAGCAATTTCTAGCAGCATTTTTTTAATACGGTTCTGAAACGTAGCCTGTACATCATATTTAGAATGATGCCCAGGTCTGAAAAATCAAAGCCCTTTAGAATTCCCCGAGAACCTTCTTCACGGATTTCAGGGCAACCAGAATTTTCTGGTTTATGGTATGCATTTTCCTGAGAAAAGAGAACTACCATTTCAGTTCTGATATTTTAAACTATCCTGTTAAAATTTTTTGTGCCTTTACAAACTATTTTGATTAGCTTTATAAAAATGTCCTCCTTTCTCTGGTGTTTGTGCATTTCAGTATGTGCATTGTGGTGAGCTTTTTTCTGTCCTTCTTCCCTTTCTGACACTGTAAAACTTCATCCATGCGCTTATACACTGTGATTTATGCCAGAATTGGGGTTTACAGCTTCCTGCAGTTGTCATATTTTGCACTGCTCAAGTGGAGGAGCTCACCATAGTTCAACTATGGGAAAGACAATGAAAGTCCGCTTTGGGTTGTTTTGTTCCTAAGGTGTTTTTGCCTTTAAAGATAAAAATACATTTTTGTAGGTGCAGTGTGAAACCAGGGTAAGCAATCTGCATTAGGTATTTGTTGCATAAAGCCATTACTATGAGAGCAGCACTGTGTGAAGGGTTTCTGCTCCCAGCCTGCAGTAGCTGCAGATATTCCCTGGAGCAGGTATCCAGGTTACCATCCTCCCAGAGCCCTAGGAGCATGGGTGGGAGGCAGCAGCGTCTGTCCTCCTCTGATGAGCAAAATAGTCCCTCGCTGCAGTTACAATACATCTGAAAGTAAACATTTAACAAATCCCTCTCGGCCTTTTAACAAGAATTAATACTTTTAATCTCAGGTTTATCATCAAGGTTGCACAATATAAGCTCCCCCCATCAAATTGTGTTTTATGTTAAACATTTAGAACAAACAAGGCTAGTGAGAGAGAGAGGCAGCATAGCTATTTCTGGGTTTTCATTATAGAATTATGAAGATTTGTTTCTTGGAAGCATTTTTAAAAAATGATTTTCAGTGACAGATTGCAAACTGACTTTGTTCCTCTGATTTTTTTTTAATGCATTTTAGTTTCCATACCAATCCATCAATACACAGATAAAACTGAAATAATGATACAGAGGATTCCTTGTAGTATGCCTAGCTTATTGCAAAAACTTATTACCAACCAGAACGCAGAAATATCATAGTTCAGCCAGAGATATGCAGCTGTTTTGGTCCTAAGAGCAAACTTTATGCTATTTAACACAAGAACTTGAGAGGTAGATGAATCATGCATTTATTTAATTGTATTTTGGAGAACAATTTGCAATATTTCAGATATGCTTTGAAGATATTGTACTCATAGTAGCACAATTTGGAAGAAAGCCAATCAGAGTAAAATAGCACCCAGGTAGTGATGGTGTTATCGTTGTCATGGGGTGTCTTTGATTAAGAAGTGAAAAACCATGGTTGTGCATTCAGCCATTCCTGAAGCTGATTACAAAAGGTACATATAGGTAGGCAAAGACCGTGTGTAGCATATCTTTTGAAATATCATTGTACTGAGCAATAGAATTTTGAATAAAAACTTTAAATAGTTTCCAAGCTCTGGAAACTGTGTGCTTTTTAAATTTTGATCCTGTAAGCTGACGATCAGCAGGCAACATAGTGTAGTAGGCTGCTTCTCAAGATTGCACTGCTAACGGAGAGCAACTTCTTTCTTGAAGTTAATGATTATTATATACTTCCTGATATTTGCTGTCTACCCCTACAGCAGATTGCCTTCATGTACGCGTTCAGGAGAGAGATTTATGCTGATACTGGAAGCCTGTTATTTCAGCAAGCCTTCGTCCATAGTGTGCGTGTCTCAACATGAGTTAACAAGATTCTATGGATACTCAAAATGTTTTGAAACCATATGAACAGAATGTGTGTTTTCCTCTGGCTAGTAAAACTCGGTCATAAAGTCTTCATAGACTTATAATATGCAGAATCCAACCAACTTGGCAAATAAATTGTTTGCTAAAGCATATTCTGGCTGTATCTCCAAACTGCGTTTAGCCAAAACAGCATTTTGTTCATGCCAGGTATTGGACTGGCTGCTGGAGACTCAGGTTTTCTATTCAAGCAGGTTGGAGCAGATTTTTGACTTGACCAGTGACCTTCCTGGAGAAGAATGTCAGTACAAAATTTGTCCTTTGTACAAATTTTATGGGATGAGGAGAGAAGAATTTTATATTGCCTGTTAGTAGAGTATGATGTCCTGAATTAACAAAAAAAAAAATCAAATCAATTCACATACTGATTGCTTTTGGAAAGAATTGGTGATTCAGTAGAAGAGAAATAATCTGAGGACTATAAATTGTTTAATGAGATTATTCCAGGTTCCTCAGATACTGATTATGAGGCTAGGTATTAAGAAGTTATATAGAATGACTTTCAGAGAAGGGAACTTGAACTGGAGATGTGTACCAGGATTTGTGAGGGCCTTTTTTCAGTAATGTTTGCTTGAATCCAGATTAGATACAGGAATTATTTCCATTTTAATAACAATGTGAAAAGCTTACGTTATGGCTAATTTGCCAGTAGTTATTTATGCTTCTATACTGTACATAAGAAGCATCTAAATTAGTTAGTCTTATCATTTAGTGTTGTCTTTATCTTCTCAGATGGATCTCTGATTCTGTTGTATGCTTTGTACCATGTAGCAATTCATTTGTTGTGCTGAACTGTTCTTTGTTTCTAGTTTATGCTTACGCTTATACATCTGCTTTCACATGTAATTCTTGTTTTTGTTCTTGTTGTTTTTGTATTCTGGGACCTCTTCGCTACTCTTTCTCATATCTTCCTTCTTTCTCTCTGTCCCAGTTTTTGGCATCTATTGTATTCATCAGAGATTTCCATCTAGCATCCTATGACAGGTTCTTCTGTAGGAGTTTATAGGAGACATGCTGGGAAGAGATTTCATTTGTTTTCCTTTGCAACTGTGCTTGTGTCTAAAATTGTGTTAAAATGTAATAGGAATGCAAAGGAAGACTCTTTGGTGCCTCTAAATGTTGCCTGTGCCTAAACCTGCCCCATTATTATCTGATTAAACTTTTGCAAATTGGAAGTAGACAAGAATGCATTGAATTTCAGAGTCTTTTACTGGACAGTAATTGTGAATATTAGATATGAAGTGTAGTTAATTTACCTGAGTGAATGTCATTGACTGCAAGAAAGTTGCACAAAATTACCAGCACCGGAGTTTGGTTTTACATTTTGGCTCCACATTATGCACTTAAATAAACAGCCACATATATACAACTCTTAAAGTGAAATATAGAAAAGAAAGAACTTTCTATCCCAAAGGCTCCAAAGGATTATCAAGTTAATGGCTACATTTTTATTCTGGTTTTGTAGAAGACCGTGTTCAGTCAGGGAATATAATTCTAAATATTTTTAATTTTATCACATTTTTTAACATCTGATTATTTATAGCACTATTTTGTTTTCATCATCCATGTTTGGTTTCAATAGACTTATGTTCTAGTCAGACTAACACAAGGTACTGAGGATGAATTACACTGGTGCATAACCAGAGCAATCCAAAGGAATACCTGACTTTTTTCTAAATATTTTAATATAATTGTAAACATGTAAAACCACCTTGATTGTATGTTTTCTGTATAAATAGCTGTCCCAGAATTGTTAGATGGTGTTAAAATACCTGAAAAATACGAAATATTATGCAACATCAAAAAGAAAAGGTGCCACATACTAATATATACTGGGTATACACTAAAATGTCTGCAAGGTTTTACATTTTATTCTGTTGGTACAAAATACTGGAACTTATTTTTGTCAATCCCTGTAATAGTTAGGAGATAAAAGTCCAGCTCATGAATGTGTAGCTGTTAAGGCAGTCAGCTGTCACTCTTCCTGATCACTACTGATGTGAATCTTACTGATTCTTACAGAAATGACTACTGTTTTGGGAAGCACCTGGAGGTTCTTTTTCAGCAGGATTTCATGAGATATGTAATGTCTATTTCTATTATAATACCGGTTTTTTATTTTTGAAAAGTGTGCAGTTCGTGCGGCTACCGAAGGCAGAATCCTTGTGCTGGAAGGTTTGGAGAAGGCTGAGCGGAATGTCCTGCCAGTGTTAAACAATTTGCTGGAGAATAGGGAAATGCAGCTTGAAGATGGGCGTTTTCTCATGTCTGCAGAGCGTTACGACAAACTTCTGCAGGTATGGAAATGCTGTTTGGATTTTCAATTTTTGTTTTTGTTGATAGTGCTGAAATACCATTGTGAAGGGGAGAGTATGTATGAGCCAAATGGGGGAAATCTCAACAAGGTGTTTTTTCTGGGATGTTCCATGGGATGAAATAGGCAGAGTGAAAACTATGTGAGAAGTCAAACTACTGCTTACAACAACAAAAAAATATTCTGTATCTTGTCTGTCCACATGAAAAAGAGTAGTCTGTGTTAACCTTGTATGAAGCCTGTATGTTTCTAAAATGTGAAAGCCGCAATGTGAGAGTAACCAAAATATACTTGTGAAAAGAGATTTAAGTTGAAATTGTTCCCATGAAATTCAGATAATGTCTCAACACTGCAATTGCCTTGTTGCTAAGCTTTTAAAATGATAGGATACCAAAAAAATGAGGTCAAGATAAGCGACACTATATTCATCAGTGCTGTCTTGCTTTTAATTTACAAAAGTATATGTAAACAGCCAATGTAAATTATAGGAACTGGTTAGAGAATTTTCTTTTGATAGGAAATGGGATTTTAGTGTCTGCTGCCATTGCTACTTTAGCCATTTTCCTTTTTTTCAAGATTTGAGTCCTACTGCTTAAATTTGAGTGGATACTTTTCAGGCTTTTGGGCACCTCAGTAAATTTCATCAGACAGTTTCCAGTAGTACTCCGCATCTTACTCTCATGTGCTGTAGTTTCGGATCACATACCTGTCAGTCTCCCGTAACAGTCTGTCCCCTGCTCACTTATGTTTCTGTCGGTCATACCGAACTGTGGTTAGGTATATAATTCAGGCCCATGTGGCACAGGAAGGAAATTTGTAATAAGCCACCTGGCATTGATCCTGATTTGTACGAAGTTGCTAATTATGCTGAAGTACTGTAGTGGATTTCTGAAAATATATAATGATTTCTTATGCCTCTCATCTGTGGTTACAATTCTTCTGATCCATGCCTTTTCCAAAAACATGTTTATGATATTTAATTAGTAGATGCAGTTGTTGGAAGCATTATTATTATATTTTAAAAGTAGACTTTTAAAATGTTAATTGTATTTAAAGACTGAAAATGAGAATTCAAACTTAGACAGGACTTGGTTGCAATTATGCAAAGCATCTTCCTCTTTTCTTTTCCTTTTTAACACTTTTCTAATGATAAAATGTTTCAAAATGAGTGCCTCAGGCACGCTGCTAATAGTATATGAATTAAATAAATCTCTTGCTACAATACTAAATCTAATATTGTTGTTTTGTTGTTTGGGGAATATTGTATTATATAAGCTAACGTTCATTTTCTCTTCTCCTGTGTGAATAATTACTGTACATCTAGGTCTGCAGGAAACGTACTCAAGTATGGTTTCAAGGAAGACTCAGCTGTGATGTGGGAAGACTAAAGAGTGCATTTTTTGTATGCAATGGATCTTTTACATGACAACAACTGAAATACAACATTTAATGTCCTCATGAAGGAGTCTAGTTCTGTATTATTGCCTATAATAAAGCTTAATTTGTAAATGAAACTTTTTAAATGCAGATTATAAGAGGGGGAAAAAAGAAGAAAAAAAAACTTGATGGTGACCCACTTCTAATGTTTTAGAACAAAATAAATTTTGTGGTCTGTTTATTTTCTATTCTTTGTGAAAACAGTGTTGTAATGATACCTTTTCAACTTTAACCATCTGTGGGGTCTTCAGTCAAATTGCTACAGGCCTGAAAGCTGCACCTAATCAAGCATTCCGTCTATGTTCATTTGGGAAAAACTTGGTTTTACCATCCACAAATTTGACTGGTTCCATGCTTTCTAGTCCCTCTGAATGAAATATGAGAAGATTACCACATTTAGGCTGAAGGACCAGGGCTGTTAGTCAATCTGTAGCTTAGTCATCATACGTTTTTAATGATGTAATGGTTTTTTCTTCTTGTTGCTTTATTTTAATTAATTTAGGATCATACAAAATCAGAGTTAGATTCATGGAAGATTGTTCGGGTTAGTGAAGATTTTCGAGTGATAGCATTGGGCCTGCCGGTACCTAAATACTCTGGTAACCCTTTGGATCCGCCCCTTCGCTCTCGATTTCAAGCTAGAGACGTTTATCATCTGCCCTTTAAGGTAAGTACCGTAGCTGTCCTGGGTTCGGCTGGGATAGAGTTAATTTCCTTCCTAGTAGCTGGTACAGTGCTGTGGTTTGGATTTAGGATGAGAACAATGTTGATAACGCACCGATGTTTTAGTTGTTGCTAAGTAGTGCTTACACTAGTCGAGGACTTTTCAGCTTCCCATGCTCTACCGACTGAGAAGGCTGGAGGTGCACAAGAGGCTGGGAGGGGGCCCAGCCAGGACAGCTGACCCAAACTGGCCAAAGGGACATTCCATACCATGGGACGTCATGCTCAGTACATAAACTGGGGAAAGCTGGCCAGGGGGGGCCGCTGCTCGGGGACTGGCTGGGCATCAGTCGGCAGGTGGTGAGCAATTGCATTGTGCATCACTTGCTTTGTATATTCTTTTATCATTATTATTATTACTTTATGTCAATTATTAAACTGTTCTTATCTCAACCCACGAGTTTTCTCACTTTACTCTTCCGATTCTCTCCCCCATCCCACCGGAGGTGGGAGGGGGGGCAGTGAGCGAGTGGCTGTGTGGTGCTCAGTTGCTGGCTGAGGTTAAACCACAACACTAGCAGAAGAGTTGGATTATCTGTACTGAGTAGAGCTAATATTTTGACGTTATGTTTTACTTAACCTCACCTCTGAAAAGAATCCTTGAGTAACAAATTGATCTTAAAGGGTATTTTTCATACTGGGGCCTAATAAATTCCTGAAAAGCAGGCTTAGAGCTGCCAAGGAATGCTGCAGCAGAATAACTTCCGTAAAACATATAGCCCTAAAAGAAAGATTTTATAATCTTTCTTCTTTTTTTTTTTTTAAATAAAATTAATTCTGTGTCAAGGAGCGAGTAGACTCCTCATGTCTAAATTAGAGGGAAAAACAGAAAATGCCTCATACATCATGAGCTGTGACCCACAGTATGATCCCAAAATTAATTTACTCTGTGATTTTATGTTCTATTTTCAGGACCATCTTCAGCTATTATATTCAATTGGATCAAACATTTCCACAGAGAGGTAATTTTTCATAATTAAAAAAAAAAATTGAATGAATGAAGAAAAGCGATGTCTTTCAGGATTCCTTGCTATTTTGTGTCTTCTATCGCTGCATAGAGACCAGAACTGAAGAAGTTTTTTAATATGTGTGGGTGTATGCTCACACAGCTTTTTGTATGCAGCCTTCATATAATGAATCCTTAATGCTTTAGAACTTCAATCACACCTTACTTATTTGCGTTCAGAAATAGTTTCAGCATCTTACACTTTATTTAACTTTTTAGGCTTTAGTATTATAAATATAGACAGCATGTATAAAACTCTGTAATTACTTTTTCCTATGCAGAATTTCTCAGCTCCTGTCTTTTGCTACAACTCTCTGCTCTCAAGAATCTTCTACATTGGGACTTCCAGATTTTCCTTTAGACAGCTTATCGGCTGCAGTTCAGATTTTGGTATGTGCATACACATGTGCTGTGAAACTGTATGGGCTTACAATTTCTCAAAATTAGATCTGCATTATTCGTGTTGTTAGAAGAAGATTAACATGAACATTTAAAAAATAAACCCAAAAAAACTAAGGATGGTTTGAGGGAGAAAAGCCCCAGGTCAGATATCTCTGGGTAATAGTTTAACCAAGTATATAGCATAATACTGAAGAACAAAGTATGGCATGACACAAGATTTGTGATGTGATTAAATTTATATTAGGGCAGTCTTTCTGCTTTCCCTGACAGGCTTTTGTCCCTTGGACTTTGTAATTACATGGTAAAAGGTCAAAGTAAAACCAGAAGGTGCCTCCTGAAGGAAGTCAGGGAAATGAGATCTGCATAAAGAGAGAGAGAGGGGTTGGTACCCTTTTGCATGAGGGAGGATATGGTCAACCTAGGAGGCTAAAATACTAGGACAGCTTCTCAAACCCTCTCTCCAAGGTGCAGGTGTCTGTAGAAAGGACTCTTAGGATTAATTCTCTGTTGTCTCCTGTGCAATCATTTTACCTATGGTACTGCTCAGTGGCAGGTTACTTCTACGTATGTTATTGGATTATATATATTAAAACATACCAATTACTTGTGTTACTGTGGTGCTCAGTCCCCTCAGTTGTGCTGGGTACTTACAGACGTAATTTTTTTTCTGAATTAGTGATACTACATCAGATGTTAAGAAGTGATTAAAATTCAAGTTCAGAGAAATGAAACGGTATTTGGAGGGCTTTAGGAAAGAAATACATGTTGGATTTTAAAATAAATTGCAACTTTTTATTCTTTGAGCCCTGTAGTGAATAATTATTTTTAAATGAATGCCAGATGGCTTTCAGAGTAATGGAAAGAAAATGAGCCCTAAGCTATTATCTAAACTATGGAATGAAGGAAGCATTTTATTTTACATTAGAGAATGTGAAGTGTTATCATTGTGTGACAGTGTCTTTTTTAGGTAGATGAGAACTGTTTCTTTTAGAATTAGTTTTAATTACTTGGTTTTCTAAGCTGACTGTTATCAGTGATTCTAGCTACAGTATTTTTCCTTTGCATGCTGTGTCACTGCCATCGTCTACTTCTAGCTTGGTTGATTTAGCCGTTTAAAAGTGTGGAGGGAATGCATTGTAATGACTAGCTTCTTATCTTCTAGCATGGATTCACATAGTCCCAAAATGTATTTTTTAGGTTGAAAACTCCTGCCTGCTGAAAGGGAGAATTTTTTTATAGGGTGCTGTTCTGAAGAGGCTAATTTCATACATGCCACTGTAATTATTATTAATTTGAGATAATGTAGAGATATTATATGTTATGTCTTTATATATAGACAGAGGGCTTTTAAAATGCAATAAAGGGCTCCCTGATCCTTTAAGCAGTACATTTACTACAGTGCCTTAAATGGTTTATTTTTACTGATCTTTTTTTAATATGGAATAATATAAATAGTATTACTGATTATAAGTATGAATTGAATTATGCATTTCATAAAATATGCATCTCCTGATTTCATTTCTAAGCAACTCTTCTTTCAGTTGGGTGCCTATGTAAATCCAAGTGTATAACTGAAAATCAGTTGATTTTATTTGAATTATATTATTTACTTCTTACTTACTTTGTGGAAGGCTTAAAAAAGTAGTGCCAGTCCACTGACTGTTTTTCACTAGTGTTTACACACAAGTAGTGCTTAAAAATTTGCAAGTCTTTTTTGAAACAAACAAGCAAGCATTACTTTAGGGTTTTTGAAACACTTTTTTCCACTGTGAAAGGCTTTATGCATATATTTCTTGAGTATTTATAAATGCACTTCCATTTCTTTCTCTATTACTGCAGCAAAATAATTGAATCTTTGTCTAGTTCAGACAACAACTGACAAAAGAGTTAGTACTTAGAACTAACACAAGGAGATACTAAAAAAAAAAAGTTGTTTTCAATTTTGTGTAGAAAGTGCAAGCATACTTAGTAACTCATTTCAAAACAAAACAGTTTTGAACAAACTGTTCAGAAATTTCTAGGAATTGATTTGTTAAGTAGAATCTGTACAATGTAATAGAATCAAAATTAAATACTAGAAATTGCTGTGAATGACTAGATCATTATTGTAATATAGATTTCTTGTCATATTGATTCTTTTCTAGTAGTACTATGAAACTCAAGTTACCTGCGGTGGGATTTGTCTCTCCTAACCTTAAGTGTCTTTAGGTATCTGAGCCAGTCACTGTAGCTTCCATTTATGCACAGAAAAGTAATTTTTAGGACATAGTTCTTCTAATCTAATTTAGACTTTTATATTATAATGAATTGCATCTGAGAAATGCCTGTTTTGACATTTGATTGAATACTGCATGTAGTGGTCATTTGTGTATTGCCCTTACAGTTTTATTTTAAGTTCAGTGCTATATAGGATTTTCAGGTTAATGGCTGATGATAGAATGAGCCAATCATTTTTTTTAAATTTGTATTTTTTTAATTTGAATTAGGATTCCTTTCCTATGATGTCAGTCCAGCATGTTATTGACCGGCTTTACCCCTATAATGTTTTCCTTGGCAAGGAAGGCAGGACTGCAGTCAAAGATGCATTAAAAGTAAGTATTGCACATATATATTATAATTCCAGGGAGCGATGGATTATGACAGTAGTTCTCCTGACTACTGTTACTTCACTACTTCTGTAAAAAAAAAAAAGAAATCTTAAGTAAACTAAATGGCTACGTTATTGCTAATGCTAAAACAGTATTGAAAAAAAAACCTAAGCTGGTAGATTCCCTGGAGGTATTTAAAAGACGTGTAGATGAGGCGCTTAGGGACATGGTTTAGTGGGCATGGTGGTGTTGGGTTGACGGTTGGACTCGATGATCTTAGAGGTCTTTTCCAACCTCAATGATTCTATGATTCTATGATTTCATTATAGTGAAAGGTGAAACCTCTATGTTCTGTAGAATATTAAGACCTCAGTTTCAAGACTACAGAAAAACCCTCATTACTTAAGTGGTTAATTAACTTGAAAGTAGCTACTTACATGGTTAAGGTAGTCACATGCTTAAAAAATACCTTTGGCATTTGACCTTTAAAAGGAGATACTAAAATGACAATAGAGCTCACATGCACAAAATACATTCAGTATAGCATGATTATAGATTATATTAGTTTCTGGGTTTGGTCTGTGTTAGCCTTTTGTTACTTGTTATTGGTCAGATCTATTTTGTTGTTTTGTTCATGTTTAATAATAGCTTACAAAGCCTATAATTATGCTGGGTTATTCCATTTATCCTTTTAAAACTTTAGCACAGTGCTGGCTTTCTTTCATTTTTGAATATGTTGTAGGAGTTGTGTATGTTGTTGAAAATTAGTATTCACAGCTTAGAGCATCTTACCCAGTTCTTTCAGTCCTGAAAATTAGAAGTTATTTGCACATGCAGATTTGAAATAACCAACTTTGTAGCTAGTGAATTTTTGTTTTTCCTAAAACCAAGCCTACATGTCAGGGAAATGTTTGTAGCCCATCCCTGCTGGCACCTCCCATATACTGCCTTTTTGCATTGAAGCTCAGACCTGTATTCCCTATTTAACCGGGCTGGTCTCCTACTTGTCTTCCTGAGTTTTGGGAGGGACAGTCCTTGCATTTGAAGGAGGTTGTCCTGAATGACCTGCTAGCTTTCATGAACCTTCAGAGCTGCTTCCTGTGGTGTCCTACCTACCACTTCTGTGAATAAGCCAACCTGGCCTGAAATCCAGGATCAGTAGTCTGTTACTTGCCTTCATCACGCCCCCTCAGGATTTTGAACTCCGTTATTTCATGGTTGCTACAGCCAAGGCTGCCGTTGATTGCCACATCCACAACCAATTGCTCCTTGTTTGTGAATAGCAGGAGCCATCTGTGCATCACTCCTGCCTAGCCTGTGCGGCGCTTCTGTTGAGACGTTATTCCAGGCAGCCTCAGAAGCCTAGATTGATTGTGTTGCCCTTCCACCACACGTCAGGGTGATTGAAGTTGCCCGTAAGAACCATGGTCTGGGTGGAAATAGAACTCTATCTGTTAGCAAAGCAGTAACAGTCACTTCTGTTCTTAATATGCCTTTATTTTAAATCCTTTATGTCATTTTGTTTCCTCTATCAGTTATAGATGGTGAATGATTTATGTTCAGTACCAGCAGCTTCCTCCATTTTCTATTTCTTTTATTTAATTTGTGCATGCTTTTGCTTCCTGTGTAAGACAGGTTGATTTGACTAGTAGAATCTTCTTTCTCAATGGTCGTCTACCTTTAAATACCTCCTTATCATTTACATTTTTCTGTGTTAATTTTCCTTTTTTTTTGATACTCTTCCTCATCACTACTTATATGAACTTGTCCCATTATGTCAACAAGTATATGTAATCTTATTTGGAATTTTATTCTATTTGCACACAACAAATCTTGTTAAGCAATGAACCTTAAGAAATACAGAAAATAACTGCTTGTACTGAGGAACTTCTGTTTATAATAATATTTTAGTAATAGCAGCACCAGAACTGTATTAAATATGGATAAGAAATGATTTTTTTCCGTTCCATAAGAATTGTGAGGGAGAGGAGTCTGGCAGAAGCAAGGTGATTTCTTACTCTACCTTCCTACAGATTTCCAAAGAGTGTGCAGCTAATATTTGCCACTGAATACTTCTCTTTGTGTAACAGAATACAGTTAGGAAATACTAATCTTTACTGGGAGGTATCGAGAGTTGAAAAAATAAATGCTTGAAGTGTATTGCAATTGATGGGTTAATTTGTGTGAATTGAATCACTTCTTAACGTCAGCTAACATTTAAAGAAAACAAAAACAAATTTCATATAATAAAATGTAAAGTGTAGACATCAAACTTGGAGACAGATATGGGGAAGTAGTAATCTAGCTAATAACGTATCTTAATTTAAGGATGTCTTCCCTTCCAGTCAGCTGTCGGAGCTGAGAAGTGAGGTAGCCAGTGATTAGGCTAAACAGCTAGTTTTGGCAGCTGTTAGACCCTGTGCATATTTCTTGAAGAGGTCATATTCTCCAGGCACTGTCTTCCCAAACATTATCTTCAACTTAGGTAAATCTTTTCCTTATGGGCCTCCTTGCTCACTGAGACTCCACTAAGACCTAGGTATTCCTCATAATCCTTATTCTCAATAATGAATTAATGTGAAATACTGACTTATACCTTCCCGGTGAGTGAAAGTAGTTAATTACAGTGTTAGTCTTGGATGTGTAAAGATCCTTTGAAATGCAAATCTCTTGTTGAGTAGAACTAGTTGGAGTTAAAACCTGTCTTAGGCTTAACTCTGTCTATCAACCAACTTTTTCATTTGATACAAATGTTGCTCCTTGTGTCAAACTAGTTAGCATCGAAAAAAGTGTTGCTGGATTGCACACTAATCCAGCATCAGCAGTGATCTTGAGAGTTGCTTATCATACAGAACGTTTGTACAAGTGCTAGTTTGCAGCATTCATTAGTTCATTAGATTGCAACAGACAGGACAGAAGTACCAAAATAAACTTGAGAATGATGTGCCTTTGTGTACCCTTATTTGAAGTTTCTGCAGTTTGGAAACGGTATCAATTTCTGTTCTGATTCTTAAAGAAGATCTTAAACTTAGAAGATCTTGCAAAGGAAAATATGACTTGGTTTGAATTCTGGCCTTTAAAATTATTCTGTACTTGCATGAAATATTGGCATGACAAATTATTTTGACTGACAGATGAACATTTGAAATATGATTGCAAAACTTAAGTAAAAATTTATTTAAGCTTTTTCTCTACAAGATTTAGCTATAGAGAAATCATTGCTTTCAAGGAAAACAGCCTCCAGTTAAACATTCCCAAACAATAAGCTTAAGCACATATGATGTCTCCCATAGTATTGAAATTTTCTTTCCTGTATACTACTGATAGGCATTTATAAAACTGGTCATCTTCATTTAGGCTGAGTTTGGTGGCTCATCTTCATTTAGGCTGGGTTTGGTGGCTCATAAGAGACTCCAGCTGTTCTGTACTTATTTCTTCATTGTTCCATAAGCTTTTGGTATTTTACTTAAGATTCATCAGAGATTTTGGGTTTGCTTTTTTAATTCTCGGATGCCTTTTGCGTGTCTTTTTTTCCCAGTGTTCAAAACACCCACTGTTTGGTGTTTTTTTTAATCTTCTAATCAGGAGAATCTTCCCATCAGATTTTAGAAACAATCTGATATAAATCAGACTTGTCTTAATAAATGAGCAAGTCCCTTTTAGCTTACTATCCAAGTGTTTAACTTCGCTGAAAGACCCTTCTAGAATTTTTCTTCATTTTTTTCATGTCTTGATTAATTCTGTGTTTACTGTCTTGATCTTATATCAAATAAAAGCTTCTTTGTCCCCTTTGACTCTTTTTTTTTTTTTATTATTATTCACACACCCACTTTAATCTTACCTGACCTCCTCCTCGAAAACTCTTTCCCTGCCTCGCATTAGGGAATCTTCAGACTACGTAGGCACTCTCTCATAGAGAGTGGGCTAATAGTTCAGAATACTGGAATTTTCCTTCTTGTCCAGACAATTCTGTTCACTTCTAAGAGATTTCTGTTGCAAATTTTGGTCTAAGGAAGGATTTGTTTCTTTTATTCCCCCCGAAGTAATTTATAATCTTTGGGGTTTTGCATTAATGAATGCTCTTAGTGCCAGTACATACCATTGTAGTAGAATCTGTCCTTCAGACTTCATCTGTCTATCCCATCTTGCACTTGCAGTTCCTATTTTCCTTCTTGTGGAACAATTCAGTCCTCTTGTTCCTTGAAAAATTCTTTCCTTCCCATGCAGAGAATCTTCAAGAAAGACCAGTTGCCTTTGGATGCCTCTTTTGGATAGCTTAGCTGACTTGTAGGTTCAGCATAGTGGTTATTTGCAAATATATCTCTTTTAAGCTCTCTATTCCTTTGACCAGCTGGATCACCAGTGTATTGTTTGCAGTTTCCATGCTGAGACATTACTGATCATTAGATACTTCCAAGTAGTCAGAATTCCTCTTCTTCCTTTTTTATAATTTTTACAGTTTGCCTTTTCTCACATGTTTCTAGGCTTGCAGAATGTGGCCTGATGATTATGGACTGCCAAACCACTTCCCTTGTTTTTGGCAGCTAATCTTTTTTTTTTCTTTCCTCTTGAGTCTGAGGCAATGAGGCTGCCCACTTCTGACTCTCCAAGTATCTCCCAAACTTTCTGATACTGAATGTGCTCAATAGTTGTCCATCCAAGCCACAAATATTTTTTCCTTTGCAGCTATCAACTTGGACTTTGAGTAGAGGAAGTTGCTTCTGGCTCAGGCAGAAGTATGTTTAACGTGTTGTACATCCATTTCATGCCACTCTCTGATTCCATATTTAGCTATCATAATTCTAAATGAAGAGCTGCGTCAAAGAGATCTGTCTTACTCTGAAAGCCACAAACAGTTTTGTTTGCTGCTCCTGTCCAGGTATAAGTGTGGTAACTTGTTTAATTACTACATTATCCAGTTCAGCAGCATCTCCGTGCTTACATGTGATGAATTCAAATTGTACAAATTCAGTTAGATGAATTCAAGTTGTATGAATTCAGTAAGGATCTGCATAGAGATATACAGTCCTCTTTCACTGTCCTAGTTTAGGGTCTAAAAGGCTAGCTGCAGAGCCCTCAACAACATTTTAAGAAAACACAAAACGAAACAAAAAAAACCCAAAAAAGCCCAAACCAAAAAACACCTTAGAAATTTTAGACTCCCAAGACCTTTGTGTACAAGGTCTGCTGCTGCTGTCTCCAAATCTTCCTTGTTTGATACAGAGGCTGCTGGTGCAGATAATCTTGCTCACTCACAGCTATTTTCTTTTGTTGGTATCTGATTAAGGGATTTTAGTGTACAAGCAGTTTGCAATTTTGTGTATGAGCAGCTTTGGCCCTATCCAAAATGTCATTAACTTAGTAAGAATATTACAATTTACTAATGAACATATGAGTGAGAACATCTGTAGTTCATTTCACAGAATTGTAGTTGGAGCATTTCTTAGAACCATAGGTTGAGATACTACTCAGTAGGCATTCCTGTCCTCCGTTGTTTAAACGTTTAATGGTATCTGAAGTAGATTCAGCTGTTACAATAAGAATATAATTTGGTGCAGCCCTTTACTACAGCACATTTATCTTAAATTCATGTTTAAACATGAAATTTTTGTAGGCTCTTGTTCCAGAATGGGAATTTACGAAGTGATGAAGAGCCAAAGCGTTTGTATGAATGCATCTCAGTTTTCTTTCTAAACTTTAATAGGCGGTGCTGTGAGTACTAGTAGTAATAAAACTACATGCTTTTTAAGAATGATTTTACATTAGTGACTTCTGTTTAAAAAAAATTTTTTTCTAAGAATTCTAAGGAGTTGGATAATACTTCTTTTTCTCTTGTTTACTCAGCTTTCACTCTGTTGAACAAAATGGCTCTATGAGTTCAGTAATTTCAGTTAGTGGCATTTTTGTGCATAAACCCCCCTGACATGACTTTCCCTTTCCCAACAAAATAGACTTTTTACAGGATTTTTTAGATGGTTTTCATGCTTTCTATATACAGCATAAAATAGAGAGTATAATGCTCAAAAGAGGATTGGGAAGACAAATGTCCTGGGTTTTGTCCTTGATATACCCAGAACATGCTGAAGGCTTAATTTGTACAGGTTGACCTCAATTTTCATTGTATGATAAGGCTGTGGAGTTAAGTAAACATAATGTTTGATGGTTATTTTTATTGATGGCCAGATGTTTAAATCTGCAATTGGTGATAATAACCTGCAGAGATAGGTGATCTATTATTACACATGCTGAAGGCTATCATCCGTTTCTCTTATTATTTTGGACTGTCAGGCTAAGACTTGGCAAAGTCACCATATGACACTTTCACTTTACATCTCTCACTACAGTCAGAATAAGTAGATGGTATACAACCTTTTGCTTTGGTTTTAAATGTAAAATATATAGGCCATCAAGAATGGGAACACAGGTATGTGAAGTAAAAGTTGAAGTATAGTAAATGGATTTAGGACTTCACAAGCAATTAATCTTCAATATACTTCTGCCTTTGTTTTCAGAAGGAACAGTTTTAAAAACCAGAAAGCTGTATTTAATAAGTAATTTCCCCCACCCCCTAATTCTACAGCGTTTTGAGCTTCAGGATTCAGAAAGCCACTTGCTTCCCAGAAGGATTACAAAAGTAGAAAGTGTACATCGAAACAAACCCTTCAAGGCTGATGTAACTGTCCAGATTGGTGAAAAAGAAGTGACATTCCAGGTATGAATTTATATATTCATAAAACTATATATGTTTTTAGATATCATTAACTTGTTTTCATCTCATTGAGAATTTGACACTTACACTTGATACTAAAACTCATTTGCACTCAATATTTTTTGGTAGAGTAACACATGATATTTATTACAAAAGCATTTAGATACTGGAATATTAGATTATGGATACACAAGATTTTATTTCTAGATAAACTCATACTTTCCTACATGTGATTTATTTAAGTTTCTTGTGTTCAGAGAAATGCTAAAGAAGGAATGAAAGAAAAGCCTCTAAATTTCTTATTTTTTTATTGGATTAGAATAACAGAGAGTACTTATGATGCTCTTGGTGCTGTTTTCCCTTTTTCTTTTAATAAAAACAATAGTCTGTCTTTGTCTACACTTCAAATAAAATCTAATGAGTGCTTGGTAATGTTCCGACACAGGATGTTGGGAAAATGGAACAAAAGTAATCACATCAAATATGATTAGTTTGAGTTTCTTCCAATGAAGTTTATGACCTGCTAGGTGGTGAAATAAGGTCTTATTCAGGAAACAGATGCTGATCTGAGAATTTGAAGTTTATGTTGAATTTGGAGAGTCTAGAGAGTCTGTAAAGAAGGTGAATTAGTGGGAGTCAGAGAGAGATCATATTAACATTGGTGAGGAATATCCTCAGAGAATTTGCACCATGACAACGTGAAAAGGGGAACAGCAGCAAATGGGAATTTGTCAGAAAAAGGTGAGTCTGTAGGGACCTGATTCAGCTTTTTTCTGAGGGGAAGATTTTTGCTTTTGTTTGATGTGTAGGTGATACCTTCTGAAAATAGGTCTGCAGAATGTCTCTTTGGGAACAGGGGGGCATAAGGAGTTTGCAGATGAAACAGTTCCTAGACTAGAATGGGAAGTGGAAATAGAGCAAGTGCCTTAACGTGGGGAATGATTGAAAGTCTCCGAAGTTCTGGTCAAAGTAGCTCCTTCAGATTTTCACAATACAAATTGCTCTTTCTCTTCCATGTTTCTCTGATGAGCAATAAATATTGGTGATTTTTATATTTTGTCTCTAGCAGAAACAGCCTCAAGTTCTTTTCAGACCCCAGTGCTGTAATTGAACTGGTTCACATTTTGTTTTTTTTTTTTTCCCGTGAAGAATGGGTGAAGGAGGTGTGAAGGAGGTTGTCTATTAGAAATTATACAATTGAATGTTTTTTAAGCGAAAGATTTAAGTTTGATTGGTGACAATCATCAGCAAAATATTACAGTAGTTTTGGAGAAGCGTAACCAGTCCACACAAGCTATACTGTGATAATTCTAGGCTTTATTTAGCATTTTAATTTTTATTGTTTTTTCCTTATAGGTTCCAGCTGGGACTGGGCTGTTAAAAAAGCATCCTCGATCAGATACCTTCGTAAGGACTTCCAGTCATAATCAACTATTGGCAGAAATGATGCAATCCCATATGGTTAAAGATATGTGTTTAATTGGAGGAAAAGTAAGAATTTAAATTTATTTTCTCCCTCCTTCTCCATGTTCCTTAGAATGTAATCTAGTTCTTATTTTTTAACTTTTTAGGGCTGTGGCAAAACAGTTATTGCTAAGGAGTTTGCTGATATGCTGGGATACAGCATAGAACCTATCATGCTGTACCAGGTAAGTAAACTATCTGCTGATGGTCATGCTTTTTAGATACGATCTGAAATATAATACACAGATGTCGATTCTTTGTGTATATTCTTTCTCTCTCTCAGTGATTTTAAAAGCTGCAGCTATGTTCATATACAGCTGCAGCTTTTAAAATCACTGATAATCACCAATACAGGTTAAAAAAATAAAGGATAGAGAAGATTTCAAAGACAGCAAAGTTTTCTGATCATTATAGAGCATTTTTTACTCTCTCTGTTAGAATGCTCATCTAAAATCTCTTCTTATTGCAAGCCTAAACAGAGGGGGTACTGTGCAGCAATATAGATAGTACAATGTTGTTATATATAAACTAGCCCTGATACTGCTTTCCTTCGATTTTATTGACTTCATTGTGAATGTGAAAGAGAGGTAGTCTAAATAAAATGTAAGGAGAATCGTTTAACACAAGTGTCTTTCTCCTAGCCACAGAGAATTGACAACTCATTCTGTGATTTGGCATGACTGAGTGTCATAAAGAAAACTTTGTCTTTTGTGTCTTCTCCTTTTTGGATTTTTTTTTTTCCCTTTAGAAGTATCTTTCCTGCCTTTAGGTCAGAGTGGTGACCACTTATAATTCATGCAGGTTGAATGCCTCTGCAAGACCTTTTGTCGTTCCTTTTTTTTTTTTTTTTGGGTCCATATGCTATTTAATCTTATAATGGAATTCTTCATTATCAACATTATATTTTTTTATTATTATGGAAGACAGTTTCTTTATTGTATTGGGTTTTATGTTTCTGGGGAATTTTTTAGAAGTTATTTCTCATGTTCTGTAGGCTTAATCTTTCTTCTGTTTTTTTGACGTGTTTCTTCTGTCAACATTGCCTAATATGCCTAATAACTGATGCCTAACACGTGGAATTTTAATCAATATTACAAATTCTGTGCCTTTTGCTTATAGTTGTGGTAGGACTGTGTTGCAGTAGAGATTAGAAGATAAGGTTCCATGTTCAAAAATGTTGCATCCTAGAAATATAAAATGAGGGCTGGTGTTTAAATGTGACATATACATATTACATTCAATGAGTATTAACTTCATTATTCATAAGTGCTATAACAAACAGTAATCTTCTTCCGCCCTTAGCCTAATTGTTGCTACTTTATTTATGTTGTGTCTTAGCACAGATGTGGCTTTAAAGATAAATCTGGGGCAAAGTGTGCATTAACACTGTTTGAGACACACACCGGCAGTTGACATAGTTGCCTTAAAATGGCAGTCATGGGGTAAAATGGCAAGAAGGAAGAACTGGAGAAGTCGTAAGGGCGTCCATGGGCTTTGAAGGTGGTGGCAAAGAGCTTGTTGTTGTAGCTGCATTCTTCATGAGTTGGAAGAAGAAGTTTACAGTAATTGAAAAAGTAAGGGCAGAGTGAATGTTTTTACTGAGTAAAATATAAAGTTTGTATTTAAAAAGATTAACACAAAAGTAGTAGTAATGGTTCCAGGAGGGTTGGACATGCAGAATAACAAGGGAACGAAGGTTTTGGAGCTGTCACTTGTCTCGGAGTATGGTAAACATGGCACAGTGGGGCTGCTGTACATTTAGGGTTTTTCCCTTTGATTTCATCCGGACAGTGCTTCAGGCTTTCTCACAGCACTAGAGTTTTTTTGCAAACCCCAAGCTCTGTCATGCTTAACAGTGAACTCCCATAGCCAGTAGTCACTCAGTACGTGTTTGGAAAGAGTTGTCAGTCTTAAATCTTGATACACTCTAATCTCATGACATAAACTGAAAAATTACAAGATTAAAAAGTAGGATGAATTAATTTGCTAGTTTTTCACAGTAGAGATCACACATGTAAGGTTTTGTCCATAACCTTGAGGAATGAAAACACTCTCAAAGAAAATATGAAGTCAAGAGTCTCCCATGACCTTGTGAGTCAAAATACACCAAATATCACAGGATTTACAGTTGTAAGTGATAATTGGCAATGCTGCAGGGGAACATTAGCATCAGATTTAATGCAATATATTGGTCTGTTTCTTCCATCCCTTTGCTGCTTTAAATTTTTCCCAGGCAGCATGGAGACCTCCAAAGGAAGAAATGGCAGTGGCAGCTGATTTGGAAGTGCTATGGCACGTGGGGAGAGAGAGACACTGACAGAAATGGGTGGTGAGGTTGAAGGGTTGAAACAGACAAAAAGTGAGAGAAAATAGAAAAGAGAAATATTACCGATGATGAATAAAGAAAGACAGTCCATTTTATGTTTTCCTGCACTGTTGAGAACCTCCCCAGACAGGATCCCACTGCTTTTCCTTCCCCCTGTATGGCTTCAGCTGATAAAGGCGCAGACTCTGAAATTGTGTCTGCATAGATGAGGTCAGACAGATGACTTGTGCCCTTTTCTTATGCTTTAACATAGCCAGGTGCAAGCAGATTTGGGTTCCAAAGCTACACAGCCTCATCAGTGCAATGTTACGTTCATAGTAATATACCTGGATTCCCAGCAGCACCTATTACCTTCTGTACAGTGCTATATTAAGATAGGTGTGTAGTTTCTGAGCCAGAACTGAGTGTGTCCAGCTAGCCAGCATACTTCTCTCTGCACTTGTCACTGTAAACTTATTTTTAAATCATCCCAGGAAAATAACTTTTGCAACTTGACAAACCTGCTTAAGGACAGGCCCACCCTAACCCTTGTTTTGTTGCATGCAATACAATATTGGGTACTTGCCAGCAAAATTAGACGATTATTTAGTTAAAAACGTGGCCACTGTTCTTCAACATCCTACCTTTAATTAGTATGGCGTGGCTGAATAGGAGCAGAAGACTTCCTTTTTGGAGGCACATGAGAAGAGCTGACAATGAAATTAGTTACTCAGTAAACATCTTTCTTTCAGAGGGATCTGTAATTCCTACAGAAACAAAATCAAGGCGAAGGGGTTTGAAGTATTTCCCACTGAAGTGAACATTTCCTTTGGTTTCACCAGGGTTTGATCAAATTTATAGGGCAGAGGATTTTATAGAGAGGCTTTTTGGTGATATCAAACAGTATCGCTAAGGCAAATAAATGACTCTTTGTGACCTCATTGTCCACTATAAATTCCTGTGTAGACAAGTCTACATAAGATCCACATGTCTGTCTATATGTATAGATATTTCCTATGTACAATGTCTTATGTAATCTCAAAAGTTTTTACAGGAAGCAGTGTATAAAAAAAAATGATTGAATGTAGCTGACCTATACATCTTCTGATAAATTTTAAGAATGCATTTGTTTTTCTTAAATTACGTAATAACATATCAAGGGCTTTGCATAGCAAAGTAATAGGATAATTTAATGACAGAACAAATGTTAAATGTATTGATTCATACAGTAATTCAGCAATGAAGGGTATGAGAAGTTTGATAATGCTGTAAATCTAGCAGATTTGTCTGCTTTGGTTCAAAAAAGTGTCTTTTTGGGTTTTTTTGAGAGACACCATATTGTCCTAAATCCATTTCTAAAATTAAGGAGGTTTTTATTTGTCCTGTGGTTCATTTTTATTTTCCAACAATTTCTGCAGGCACAGAAATAAGTAGTGAGGCACTTATCCTTGGTCTGAAGCAATAGCACTGTTTTTCTTCAGGCTCTGTGAAGAAATGAATTCTTAGATTTTCTTTTTTTATATATATATAATGTTTACTTTTAATACTTGCTTTATCATTCTTTCCATCTGAAGTTGATTTAAGGGCTTGAATAGTGTGAAAAGGCATAACTCTTTATATTGATTTCACAGAAAAAAACCTCTCAAAGCTTTTATGTTGTGAGATGAGAATCAAATTTACCTAAACCAAGGGTTCCCAAACCTTTTGAGCACATAAATCATCTCTTATACTAACAGTTGGCTCAGAGAACAATTCCTGTCTCATTTGTGATATCTGACATCATTATATGGATTTCTCATTATATGTAATTCCATGCAGGCAAATTGCTGACAAAGGAAACTCATCCTGATTAGGAGAGGTTTGTTTTTAAGTTGTCTCTTAATACAGTTAAGCAACAGCAAATGAGAAGCAGCAGCCAGCTGGTTCTTTGTGGACTGTAGTTAGGGAACTTTTGGTTTAAATTGTTTAAAATAAAACATTTTCTCCCCCCAGAGTTCCAGGGGGAAAAAACCCCCAATATTTGAAGTGATGTTATAACAGTTTTCCAGCAACTTACTCCTTTTCTTCCCCAGCAAAAACAGTCTTTTAAGCACATCACTAGTGTTTGTGTTCTGTGATGTTTTTGTTTCTAGGATTTCTTTTTTTTTTCCTTTTTTTTGCATGACCTCATAATTTTTCTTTACAAATTCCTTCCATTTTTTTATTTGAGAAATACTAACAAAATATGAGTCCAAATTGGCATGAAAAGCAGGAAACATAGGTTTTTCACCTCATAATTGCCAAGAACATGATTAGCACTGCGAGCCATGAAAAACGGCTAGGTTGGAGGCTTGTATTGCTATAGCTGCTGAAGGGAGTGGAATAGAAGTTATCCTACTTGTTTTCTCTCCTAAACTTCTTTTTTCCTGTATGCAAGATATTATAGAAAATAAACAATGCAATGCAAAACACGTAAGTTACAATGACTGTTACAAATTGAAATAAGCGTTTTGTTTCACAAGGCAATATAATGTTGCCATTGCCTTGCCCAAAACAAGGGGAAAAAAATTAATTCATATACTTCTATTACCTCCCCTCCAAAGGGAGGGATTTTTAATGTTAGAGTATTATAACACTATATGTCATAATGTTATATTTTTAATATCATACATTAAAAATTGGTTTAGAGTAAATAAATGGAAACAATAAATCACTGGGCAGGTACTTAGCCGTAGAACAAATCCGTTACAGAAACTGCACAGGTGTTAGCAACTGATACTTTGTTTTAATGCATCACTAAATTGAATCTCAATCAACTATTTAAATTACAATATAAACGTTCATTTTATATTTCAGAAAATACTTTGCAGCAAAATACACTTCTGAGTTTATGTCCAGAAAATTAATGTATGGTTCTCAAGTGGTTGTTGGAATTACAGATGGACATTCTATATAGTATACTAGGCTCCCAATCAATTCATACTGTATGTTGTTTCATTCCTCTAGAGGTGAATTATCAGAAGGTGTGTTAGTTAAATATTCAGTTATACAGCATTTACCAGCTACTGAATGCACACTTCTGATGCAAGTCCTAAAAACACATTTTTCTCTGGCTTTGATAAAAATGTTCCACATTCTGGTTTTAGTCTAATTCCCTAATAAAATAGAAAAGAGCAAACACAGCAGTAAAAAAAACAGAAATACAACAATAAAAGTATGGTCTGGCTTTGTGGATTTGAATGTGGGACTTTAAATTATACAAATGTGGAAGCACTGAAGGAACCAGACTTTGTCCTGTTATTTTAAGGCTTTTAAGGAAATGTAGAAAGAGGAAATGATTCAGGCCATATGACGTAATGTGTACTATTTTTATTCTTTAAAGTTCAAAGGGTTTATAGTTGTGAAAAGGACATATGCAAAAGCAACAGCTACAATAGAAAATATTTTTCTCATCTGATTTTAGGTTAAGTTATGTTCACAGCACAGCCTGAGGAAGGAATTTCATTTTCCAGGTCACAAAATGTCTATTTTGTCTTTGTTGCTCTAATGCTTACCTGTTGTAATGGAACATCTAAAATATGTGTGCTGGAGGATATGCTAGATTTTGCCTTTGGTTTTGATTTATCCCTTAAGCATTATTTTGTGGTATGCTATGTAGTTTTGATATTTTGTGTGTTACTGGCTTCTTTCTTACTCTGTCCTTTGTTCTCTGATGCTTCCACTGCATTTTCCTGCTGAGAGGTGGAATGTCATGCTGATTTCTGTTCAAGATTAATGGTGAAATCTTTGCTCTTTCAGGTGACTTCTACATGAAATAAATGACTCTTGTTTGTTCTAGGTGTAAATTGCTGCCCCCTTCTGTACGCAAAGCTGTGTACAAGTTGTCATATGCTTGCACTATGTTTAAGGTGGGGGGGTGGGGGGGGGAAAGGCTTCTGTTCTGGTTTCAAAGAGGTGATATTGGCAAGTCTAGAACTTCCAAAGACTATTTAACATAGTGTGTGTGTAGATCCGTGTGTGTATTTCTAATACTCTTTGGAAAAGTAATTGAAGATTTCCTGCTAATCTTCTTTGGGTATACTCTCAGGAAAAACAGAATGCAGTTTTTTAAGGAGAAAGCATGTACTTGTAGATGAAGAAAATAGAGTGTAAATATATTCTTCTGATGAATTGATACTTACAGGATATGACGGCTAGAGATTTGCTACAGCAAAGGTATACCCTTCCTAATGGAGACACTGCTTGGAGACCATCGCCACTTGTTACTGCTGCCCTGGAAGGAAAGCTTGTTATTCTTGATGGCATTCATCGAATTAACCCTGGCACTCTAGCTGTACTTCAAAGGTCAGGATGTGAGCATGGATAAGTTGGGTGTGCGTGATCTGTTTATTGAGTGCATGCATACTGAGAAATTAAGTTCCTTCTGGTGAATATGACTTTATAACTTCAAGAGTACTGTAAAGATCACGCTGAGCATTGAAGTTTCATAGAATATGTAATGTTCGGTCTTTACATACTTAAAAGCAAAAGCAATTCTTTCATGTTCTTTGTAAGTCTATAATAATACAGGAATTTTCAGCTCTTTGTAAATACATAATGTAAGTCTGAATTGAAGAATGAGCTAGTTTTTACTCTGAACTTATGAAATCTAAAAATTAGTAATATTTGCACAATGATTTGAAAATGCAAGATGTCAGAAAATGTTTAAAATACTTAAATGCGTTCTGCATGTAAATAAAATGCGATCATTGCAGTTATGTAAAAGCATACTTTATATTGATTGCAAAGAACTCTTTCTAAACGTTACTTCATAATTCAATAAAAAATAAATTAAACTTTGCAGAACAGAAGTAGTAATAGCAAATACTACATTAATAATAATCTATATTGTTAGGTCAAATTTTACTGCTATTTCATGTGCCTGCATCGTATACTGCCTTTTGCAAACTTAAAGGACATCACCAGCTTTAAAAGCAGGTTGTAGCAAAAAAATTTTCAGCCTTCTTTTATTATATATGTACACAGAAGGGCAGAAGAGAGAATTACGTTTGCCTGTTTTTTCCCTTTTTAATCAGTTTAGCTTTGCCTTCCGATTTTTCTTCTGACATGTGCATGTGTTATATCTAATCAACTTCTGCCTTAAAAAAATAAAAGCTGGGTCTGTATGTATGTTAATCATTAAAGCCAACTGAAATATATTGCTTCAAGAAACAAAACAGAAGTATATTACTTGGTACAAGTATAACAAAATGGCTGCTTCATGCCATTTATGCACACTCTACTGGTAAGACAGAATTTTTTATTTTTCATTTTCTTACCATACCTATTTAAACTAAGTTGACTAACTGACTATGTAAAGTCGGTTAAACAGCTGAAACTGTTTATTTATGCATATTATTTTACCTCCACACCTGGATGCATCTTAAATTGGTATAACTTTTTCTTTTTACTATGGCCCATGTTGACTGAGGTAGCTTTTAAAAAAAGCATAGTTGATATAAGTATTTTAAAAAGTAATCAAAGACTAGATTAAGCTTTTTCTTTATTTTCAAACAGACTAATACATGACAGAGAACTGACTCTCTATGATGGCACCAGATTGTTAAGGGAAGATAGATACCAAAACTTAAAAGAAGAATTACAGATCTCTGATGAGAAACTACAGGAAAGGTAAAGTGTCAGCTACGACTACAGAATGCAAACAGCATTTAATCCTGTGAAGAGCTTAATTCTTTTTTTTTTTTTTTTTTTTTTTTTACAAAGGCATCATGCAAAATGCTTCCCTATTGAATTGATACTTTCTAATCACTAAGAGAAACGTATTTTAAACGTCAGTTTCCTCATGAGCTTTTTTTCTTTTTGTGGCATGGGAAAATTATATCCTGTTTAGAGTGCTTGAACTAAAAGGAAAACATTCAATATCCTTTAACAGAAGGC
The DNA here is from genome assembly GCF_965638725.1 of Aptenodytes patagonicus. Taxonomy (NCBI): domain Eukaryota; kingdom Metazoa; phylum Chordata; class Aves; order Sphenisciformes; family Spheniscidae; genus Aptenodytes; species Aptenodytes patagonicus. Next base: position 193,049,637 of record NC_134949.1, on the reverse strand, counting down.
GTTAGAAATTGAAGAGAAATTATAAGTACATAAAAACATAGATATAAAGGTATATAATATTTAATTTTGGAACAGTTTATTAAGAGTGTTGGAAATAAAGCTAAATTGAAGTTAAATACAACTTGTTACTTTCTTTTGCCTCATTAGCTAGAAAGCTGGTATTTAATTTACAACTAATATGGGGCAGGAAATCCTAAGGATGGGTTGGGACCCATTATGCTTATTCTTTTTGTTTCTCCACTTCCACTTGTCTGCTAGAAACATTCCACAGATAGAAACGTTTTCTAGTCCTCTGAGGCCATACTTGATACATAGTCAAACACTGCTGACCAATTTTAATTAATGGGAGGGATATTATTGAGTGTATGTCAAAACAAATGCAATCTAATATTCAGTAATATATAAGGAGCTAAACATACTGTGATTCTTACATGGCTCTAACCTCTGAAAAAACAGTTGATGTTTTATGTCAGATGTCTGTGCTCATATTTACACTGCAGGGTGTGCATGTGCCCAAACTTTGAAGAGGCCTTATCGGTTATAGTAGGGGTGCATTCATGATGTGCCACCCTGTTTCTCTCAATTGTCTCGCTGAATGTGATTTTTTTTCTTTGACCTCCCTCGTAGTCCACCCGTTAGAAAAGCTGTTTCTCTTTTACTGCCTGGTTGTTTTGTTATTTCTGGTTCCCTTTTGAACCAAAATACTGTGGTTTAAAAAAAAAAAACAACAAACAACAAAACAAAACAAACTTCATTTTAAGTTTTCCATAGCATTTATTTTGATTTTTTTTGTAGGTATGGTGTAATCTAAGCCTACTTGTTGCAAATTGTATCCATGCTGCTGAGGCCATACACCCAGCTAGATGGGCATTTCCTGCATTTGTTTTATTTGAGTGAAGAACTATGTATCAGGGAAGTGTTCTGTTTATCAGGATTTTAAGCCCAGACTTTGAAAAGAGAAGCAAAAAAGTTCCGAGGATCCACCTTGGATGGTATCCCAAATTTGCATTGGACTTTGTGCTTCAAAATACATCTAGTCATTTTGTGAGTCTCCTCCCTGCTCCGTGTTCATGGTCTTGTCCAAGGTGCTTTCAGGCAGAATGGCTGTGCTGTTTTGCTTACTGCATGGTATCCTTTAGTTCATGCCAATATACTCCAAAAACCTAGACAATTCATCACACATTCATGTTCAGTACTGCCTCTCTTCCTGGATCAAATCTCTTTCCCAAGAATAGAGCTTTACATCTGGATTCTATGTCTCCAGGTTTGCTCTAACTATGTCTGTTTTGGCAGTGGACTCCCTTAAAACTTTCATCATCTGTTAGACCGCGAGAACTGTCCAAGCTGTCGTCTTTAATGACTATTCTGCAGACCATCTTCTTATTGTGCCACCTCTGTACACACTTTTCTTCCCTTCAGTGTCATTGAGTAACCTTTTGGTTCCACTGTTCAGTGCTAATTGTGCATTGCTTTTGACTACTTTGGAGGCTCCAAAAGCCTTTTTTTGGCTTTCCTCAGAAGGCTGTCCCCCTTTCCTTCAGATCACAATGTACTGCTTTTACCTAGCCACCTTAATATTTTGCAACATAGTGTATTGTGAATTGCTAAGCTCTAAATTCTCTATTTGACTGATGGTGAGCTTTCACCCTCTAATCCATAAATGAGGGGTATCTGTTGTCTTAGACAGGAATACATTTCTGATTAGTACTTGATCTTAAAAAATAACAAACAGAAACCCCACTGTGTAGGCATTCTTGCATCTGGAAGCTCAGTGTGACCATTTAGCACCATCTTGGATACAGATGAAAATTCTTGGTACCGAATTAGCTGAAGTCCATTGTGCTGAGATCCCCCCTTCTCCTAGGTGAAACGTTCAATCTGGCCCTTGCTGAACTTTCTTCTGTACTGATTTAATTCAAAAGAAGCCAGGGTAAAGTAATGCAAACATGTATCCGCTTCTTTGGTTTTGGCTATGGGCTTCTTTGGCATCAGTGAACCACTCCTCTGTAGAGAGGGCACTGTTCTCATCAGCCCTTGAGGAACTGAAGGTGTTCCAGGACCTCGTCCTGGTTTTGGTCCCTTACACATTCTGAAAACATCAATACCTTTCACTGGCTCCAGGATGCGATGTCGATAGTTGCTGTTTGATTGCAGGACTGCATTCCTCCCTGCTACTCATCCTTTTCAGGAGCCATTAGCTGTCACTGCAAGCTTCAGTACCTTCCAGTGTTGCAGAATGGCGTGCAGAATTAGCCCTTCTCTCCAGACACCTTCTCATGAAATGATATCTAGGGTACTGACAGCTGATTTAATCACAGACTAAGAAAACACGATGGTGCTAACCATCCCTCATTTGCCTGCAAAAGATTACCTTGTGGAGATGTTATATAGAATATGTTGTACCTTGAATTTATAAGCAGATTGTCTGGGCAAATTCTTACTTCTAAATTATGATTGGGGGATGCTTGCCATATTGATGAGAAATGTTGTCTGTTTTGCTGTGTGTCAATGGCTGTGACTAGTGGCCTTAGCTATATTTCTGATGTTAGAGTAAGATGAAAAGAGAGCTTTACTTATCCTGATTTACTGGATTTGACTAATTTCAGTACAGTTGCTCTTTGCCAGGCCTGCAGAATATACGCTGTCATTCCCAGTTCTGCTGGGACTGAATCTGGGATGTTTGATGAGTGACGCATTAAGACTACTGTTAATTTTCCAATAAGGGAGTTCCCTATGGAAAGTGGTTTCAAGTTTTGTTTGAATCAGGAGATTATTCTGACTTTTTTTTCCTAAATCCTGCTCATTCAGCCTCGATTCTCATTTGTATATTGGAAATCAATATGGGACATAGAACTCATATTAAGTTACAAAAGTAATTTTTTATTTTGTTATTAACCTTTTTATTATCTACCTGATCTCATGTACTAACGTAGTTCTTATGAGAAACAGAGGAAGAGGAAGAAACATACTGAGAGGCACATCAATGATTCAGTGGAAGTGCATGACAGAGTTTTAAATGTCTAAGCAGTCAGGCAGGACCTAAATGAAGTAGCTGAAAGTAGTCATAAACAGAGGAGATGTAAGATCAAGAGGAAAAGGAATATTTCTGAAGGACTAGAATTTGAAAGAAAGAAGCCAAAAGCTTCCTTAGGAAATCACTAGATTAGGAGAGGGCAAGGCCATCTTCAGGATTTCAGGAAAAATGGTAGCTGGAGACTGGAAGGCAGCTGTGATAGAGAAGAGCTGATACCTTACTGCCATATGTCAGAGAAACTGAGAACATGGAGTACATACTTCTCTCCCCCCCGATTCAGGTCAGCTTTGGTGTGCATGAGTGTTGACTGTAGTGACTATTTGTAGTATAGTTTGCAGTTTCTGTCTTCTGTGCTACTTCTAATGATTCATAAATACAAAATAACTCACTGTTACTCTCTGTTCCCTTAATTTAAGACTCACTAATGAGGTGGCCAGATGCTGTTGTAAGTTACATAAATACAAATATGTCTTTCATAATGGAGAACAACTGATAATGCTTTTTAGTAGACTACTTGGACTCAGTACTTTGTGAATGGAATTTTAAAACAGAATTTCCCTTTAAATCTGTTTTAGAGAAAAGGAATACTATTCCTAACCAATGAGCCAAAACTTGTGTAAACATTTTATTTAGTCTGTGTTTGTAAAAGGATTTGACACACCTAAAAATTTTTCCCATTTCTCAGAAGAGAAAAATTTGAGATGTTAATGGAGAAGTTTTAGGGGATGCCTTATTCAGACAAGCAAGACACATTTTGTACTAAGCATTCATGCTCCTATATGAAAATATTTGATAGTAAAAAAAAAATTTTTTTTCAGTGTTAGTGCCTTTAATTTTTAGTGCTTCAATAGTAATAATACTCATGTGTAGTAGAATAGAAAGGAGAATACTGCACAATCCATCACTTAATTTCCAACCCTGATAAGTCAAGAGGTTTTTTTTTTTTTTAAATAAAGGCATGGTGTTTCAGATTACACTATAGTCTAAAGAAATCACATGCCTCTGTATAGGAATGTAAACAGTATTACAGTGGAGAATGTGAACGTGCTTAAGCCATGGCAGTGTTGTTAGCAGTGCTGGACAAAGAGGAAAGTATTGTTTGGTTTTCAGATTGTTTTCAAGTTTTGCAGGTTAAATTATATTTTTGGACAACTTCATTTAAAAGTTTTATTACCTTTGTAAGAGCTAATAAAATATATTCTTATTTTAAATGATGTTAATTATTGTCATTGAGTTATATGTTCACTATTATTTCATTACATTTCTACATCTGTCATGTCTACTGGCATTTTTCTGAGAAGGGCTTCAGACTGATGGGTGCAATAGCTCTGTCAGGACCGGCAAGTGCAAGCAGTACGTTTGCCCTTGTGAGATTTTGGGATACTCCTTGGCCTGCTGAAAGCCTGTAAGCTACAGGGTAACTAGCAGTGGGCACAGAGTACTTTTTTCCTCTATTCTTTCTTGTGCCAGTTTGGCTGTGGAGTTAAGTTAGCAAACAGTCACAGTAAGATGACATTCACTCATTTGAGGACACTAAGTATTTTTGTTTGAGTTTGAGGAGACGAAAAAAAAAATCTGCCCTTGAGAAAGTGACAGATGGTCCTTAAAGATCTTTTACATAGATGGAAATTATAGCTGCTGATTCCTTATTCATTTAATGATTGTATGATTCATTTTCCTGAACAGGTTCAGAGATTAAGAGAAAGTACGTTCGAGTACTGTACATATCCAAGATTTCTGCATAGAATTTCTTCTGTAATCATCCATTACTTCACTGAGACAGATACTGTAAAGGTAGCACACAGCCTTTACAAGACGAGCAGTGAAGTGTTGGTTTGTCTTATGATGCAGTATTTTAACCTGTTTGGGTGCATATCCCCCCCACAACACAGGCACACACACACACAGAGGATAAGTCCTTGGTGTGGTGAGCAGAAAGGCAGCTATTATAGGAAAATCTAGAAGTAGGTATATAATAGGATTGTTCAAAAGCTAAAAGAAGTCAGTCATAATGCATGGGTGGTTTTAATGCCCTCCAGACAAGTGGATTATTTTCCATGCGATTAGGTTGAAAGGGAACACACAGTAGATGAGACAAATACAAAATGTGGCAGGGAGTGAATTTAGCAAGCGATAAAAGTTTTAAATTGCTTACATTTTCTAGCTTTTACTTCATTTTTTGTTGTGTGGTCTGGTTTTTTTTTTTCCCCCCCAGTTTAGTGAATTTTCAGATAAAGTAATCTGTTAATTTTAGACTGTGGTGAAATCTAGAAACAATAGGTCATTGTGGTCCTAGTATTATAACAACTCCCAACTCATAAAATTTGATAGAAACTGAGATTTATTAAATTATGTTACAGGAAGAGACAACCAGAAGTAGTTTGGTTTTGCAAGGTGGCATTAGGAATGCCGTTCTGCTTTTTTGTTTGTTTTGGTTTTGTTTTTTTTTTTTTTGTTTGGGTTTTGTTTTGTTTTGTTTTGTTTTTTTTTCAGAAGAAGCTTCAGTTGTTCAGAAACATGTGTCAATAACAAGAAAATCCTTCCCTAAAATCACCCTGAACAGGCTGTGTTCTGATCTTCCTCTCAAGAGTGGTGGCGGTAATCCTTGGTTGGAATTAAACACTGATGTCAAAAGAAGGACATGCATATTATTAGGAGAGTGCTCTGCTACCTGTGTTGTCAGTAAACGTTTAATAGAATGATAGAGATTCTTTGTATCAATCAACTAACACCAAATCTTCCCACTGTGTTTGAGGCTCATTAATTTAAAAGGTGTCAAGTTTTTAACAAGATACGCTTACTTGGCCTTCACCTGCAAAGAACACAAGATGTCAAGGATTTCTTTTTTTTATAAAATATAGCTCCATGTAGGAGCTCTATATTATATTCCTTTAGAGACTTGATCTGTAATATGATGGAACAACTTTGAAGCTCTTCAGTTGCATTAATGGAAGCTGGGAACTTTCAGAGCATTGCAGGATTGAGTCATTTGTGGCATTTGTTTTAATAATACACTTAGCTTGACATTTTCAACATTGCAAACATCAGTCCAAACAATAGGCTTTTGAAGTAGCCAAATAGTTTTATTCACGTTTACAAACTGGAAACCTACAGCAGTGATGTTGTGATATGTCCAAGTCTAGAGAGTACGTCAGTGACTTTAACTGATATCACCAAGTTAGCTTGCCCTGACTTTGCATCCTCTCTCCTCCCACTTTTCCCCGTGCCCTCCCTGGCTGTCCCCACCATGCCCTTCGAGTTAGGCAGTGACATGGAGGTGGTACAAGAGAAATGTGTTCCCTTTACTAGGGAAAGCTGACTGCTTCTTGTGTTCTCTTATGGTATTGCAGAAGGACCAGAATTGGTCCTTCGAATTCGGTGGATTTCTGGAGGAGGGTTGTTTTTCTTCTTAGTAATGGGGGGTGTGGTGAGAGTCTGGAAGTATATGTATTTATCCTATCTAGGAAACATCTTTTTCTATAATAAGGTTGGCTAATGTTCCCTGACCTTCTTCTATGCTTAGTGACAGTGACATTCCCACTGGTTCCTCTTTCATGTGATGTTTTCAGGCATCTATCTCTATCAATCAGGGAGTAGCTTCTAGGCTTATGATTTTCAGCTGAGAATAACTCATGCCACCCCCTGTGTTTGCTTTGATACAAGAGACTGTTTGCTATAATCACTCTTTTGTATCACAGGTTTATTGTTGTGATGAACAGATAAGCCAACTATGCAGTAATTTGTTAATTTATGTTTAATGGTCATAGCCTGTCTTCAGGTTTTCTTGCTTATGCCATCGTTTCCCCCCTCATTTTAACCAGGAAGAATACTTGCCTCCAAGTGTTCTGATTTCAAATGTAGTAATTTATATGGAAAATGACATGATAACAGGCATATCTAGCAATATAAGCTGTCTAATTAAATTTCACTTGTTTTTTCCAAATTAATGTCTCCTATTTTTATAATAAGAGTACTGTGAGATTAATTGTTGAAAACAGGCCATCCTTGCACAATTGGACTGGCTTTTGTGTCTGACTTGTTACTCTCTATTATTTCTGCTGCTTCTAGAGATCACGCAATTGTGCTGATTGATGAGTGCAAATGAATTCCCAGTCCGAAGAGGTGATAATATTACATAGATAAGGGAGACAAAAGATGTGAAGAAGACAAGGATACCAAAAACCAAGGCAGCGGTCTTCTATTGCCCTAACACACACATCTAAAAGTTGTGTATAAAGATTTAAAAAATAATAATAATAAAAGTACCTTTTACAACCATGAACACAGCATGTGTTGCCACAGGAAGTTGTGGAGGCAGATAGGATGAAGAAGTTCAGAAAGGGATTAGATGAATCTGTGAGTAAACAGGCATTAAAGCAAATAGAGATCTATCCTCCAATGTCTTTGAAGATATGATTGTGGGTGCTGGGAGAGTATGAGGGGGACAGACCTGGTAGTGGCTAGGCTTACGTGCCTTCCTCAAGGAGTATCTCCAGCTGTCGTAATCGGAGACAGAACATGTAGTGAGATGGGTAGATTGAAGGACCCAGTAGGGCATTTCTTAAGTTTTTGTAAGTCTTAATCTGCCGTTGGAGGGACCTGTCTCCCCATGCTGACTCTAAAATGAGCCAAGGGTGAGGTGGTTGGTTTGGTCTTTGAAGTATAACTTTCAGGAATATTATGAAGTTAGGCATATTAATCCCACCCCAAGAGTCTAGGTGATTTTCCAAGGGCCGCAGAGAGCATCAGTAAGGGGAATGTTCCTAAACTGTTACTAAGTCCAGCTCTTCATGGTATCTAGGCCAATCTCTACAGTGTCATTCTTTCTGTCAGTCTAACTGAGTAAAAGAAGTTACTCATTACTGCAGCTCCGGTAGATCTGGTTCTCTCCCTGGTTTGCCTGTGAGACATCCTCCTTTAGGTAAAGCACTTTTAAAGTCCGTCAGATGAGTGAGATGTGTCCATTTCAGACATACAACGCAGTAGACTGTAGCTTAGTTGCTGGTATTTGTTCATCTTGAGGCATGCGAGTCTTGTTGCAGATGAGAAAAGGAGACTTGGGTACCCTTCTGAGCATAAAAAAAAATTGTAAATTTATAAAATTGCAAGTCACATTATGCAGTCTTCGTCTTTTTTTTTTAAATAAAGTTGTATTGCAAATGATCTGAATAGACTGTGATATGATTCAGTACAATAATATAATTCGTTTTTTTCATCTGTTGTGAAAATTTAAATTTGATATTCACTGCTTAAGCCAGGTAATGCATTTTTAAACTTTTTTTGCAGGTCTATCTTTCCTATCCATCCTTCTTTCAGAATAGTGGTCTTAGCAGAACCTCCTGTCATTGGAAGTAGTACCCAACAATGGCTGGGTCCAGAGTTTCTGACGCTGTTTCTTTTTCATAATGTTCGATCTTTAAGCAAGAGTGAAGAAATTGAAGTTATTAAAGAAATGGTAAGTACGTTCAATATTTTAGACGCTTATCGACTATTACTACATAAAAAGTATTTTGCTATTTCGGTGTAGCATAAATGAGTCTTCATTTTGAAAGCTTATCAAAGCAGCATATCTGCGTATCTTCTAATGATATTGATATAAATTAGCATTCTTACTGTGATATTAAATGATGCTGTAATAGAAAAATGCTCTTTGTCAAAACTGTATTCCTTTTTGGTTGACACAAAGCAACTGCAGCAACTGTATGCTCATTGCATCTGGGTGTAGCTGTATACGGAACTTGCATATCTTGCAGTAAGACTAATACTGTTTTTCTTTCAAGCAGATTCCAAATGTACCCAGTGTTGCTGTGGAGCAGTTGTTGTCATTAACACACAAGCTTCGGGAGACAAATGATGCCACGGTGAGCGCTTTTTTTTTTTTTTTTTTTTTTTTTTTTTTAAATTTACTTTCTCCTACTGTGACTGTTTGTTTTAACAAAGGCTGGGTGAAGCATGCTAAGCTATAGTGTTATTACAAAGGCTGCCTGATTGGAAAACCAGCCCCAGAAAATTATTGCTGTCAATTACTGCACCGCATACTGTAAACTTTTTTGATTTATGATGTACGTTAGAATCTGCATAAGTAAAGCTTTTAGGAAATTGCCCAAATCCCAGAGAAGTCGGGCAGAACAGTACACATGGTGGTGGTGGGTTTAGATACATGGCTCACAGTGAAACATGCTTGAGATGCCTTTTGAACAGGTATGGATGTAATCATGCATGTCCAAATATTTTTTGGTAACCTCGCTTTAGTCATTGGAACTTTGGTAGCTGAAATTATTGGGGCTTTTTGGGCAATGGGAACTACCTAGCCATTATAAAATGCCAATGGGCAACAGCAAAGACTCAGAAAAGGGAAAGCTACAGAACTCCTGGCTGCATTACTGCTACAGGCTATTCTATTAAAGCAGTCTCGTCAAGAAAAATAAGTTCTGCTGACAGAGTAACCACAAAATTCTTTAAAAAGATAGTCAAATCATGGTGAAAAGAAAAAAAAATTATTGCTATGGCAACTAAAGCACTGGATGTTTTTAATGTAACTAAAATGTAAAACATTTTTAGTGGAATCCAGCAGTTTAACTGGTATGCAAATGTAATCCATTCTCCTTAGTTTTCATGATTTTAACATGGGTAATAGTTTTTACAGTATTACTATTTAAGAAGCTGAGAGAGACTGTTATACTCTTCTGAGCTTAAAAAAAGTAAGTAAAAAGGTTGACTTTTAGGTAACACCTTTGGGACAGTGTTGTTACTACCTATTTAGCTTCCTACACCTAATGTATAAACGTATTGTTTTTGACATACTTGGAGACATACCATGCCTGAACAGAGCATTACAAAAATCCTTTCCAAATATGTGGATGTCTACAGCATTGTGAAATATTTAAATGAAGTATATGATGTTGACGCTCACAAGTCTATGGGGCCGGATGGGATCCACCCGAGAGTGCTGAGGGAGCTGGCGGAGGAGCTCGCCAAGCCACTCTCCATCATTTATCAGCAGTCCTGGTTAACGGGGGAGGTCCCGGACGACTGGAGGCTTGCCAATGTGACGCCCATCTACAAGAAGGGCTGGAAGGAGGATCCGGGGAACTACAGGCCTGTCAGCCTGACCTCGGTGCCAGGGAAGATTATGGAGCGGTTCATCCTGAGGGCACTCAGAAGGCATGAGCGGGACAACCAGGGGATCAGGCCCAGCCAGCACGGGTTCATGAGAGGCAGGTCCTGCTTGACCAACCTGATCTCCTTCTATGAGCAGGTGACCCACCTAGTGGACGAGGGAAAGGCTGTGGATGTGGTCTACCTGGACTTCAGTAAGGCCTTTGACACCGTCTCCCACAGCATTCTCCTTGAGAAGCTGGCGGCTCACGGCTTAGACAGGTGTACTCTGCGCTGGGTCAAAAACTGGCTGGACGGCCGGGCCCAGAGAGTTGTGGTGAATGGAGTTACATCCAGTTGGCGGCCGGTCATGAGCAGTGTTCCCCAGGGCTCAGTTTTGGGGCTGGTCTTGTTCAGTACCTTTATCAATGATCTGGATGAGGGGATCGAGTGCACCCTCAGTAAGTTTGCAGACGACACCAAGTTGGGCGGGAGTGTTGATCTGCTCGAGGGCAGGAAGGCTCTGCAGAGGGACCTGGACAGGCTGGATCCATGGGCCCAGGCCAGCTGTATGAGGTTCAACAAGGCCAAGTGCCGGGTCCTGCACTTCGGCCACAACAACCCCATGCAGCGCTACAGGCTTGGGGAAGAGTGGCTGGAAAGCTGCCCAGCAGAGAAGGACCTGGGGGTGTTGGTCGACAGCCGGCTGAACATGAGCCGTCAGTGTGCCCAGGTGGCCAAGAAGGCCAATGGCATCCTGGCCTGTATCAGAAATAGTGTGGCCAGCAGGAGTAGGGATGTGATTGTGCCCCTGTACTCGGCACTGGTGAGGCCGCACAGGCTCAAATACTGTGTTCAGTTTTGGGCCCCTCACTACAAGAAGGACGTTGAGGTGTTAGAGTGTGTCCAGAGAAGGGCAACAAGGCTGGTGAGGAGTCTGGAGAACAAGTCTTATGAGGAGCGGCTGAGGGAACTGGGGTTGTTTAGCCTGGAGAAGAGGAGGCTGAGGGGAGACCTCATTGCTCTCTACAACTCCCTGAAAGGAGGTTGTAGCGAGGTGGGTGTCGGTCTCTTCTCCCAAGTAACAAGCGATAGGACAAGAGGAAATGGCCTCAAGTTGCACCAGGGGAGGTTTAGATTGGACATGAGGAAAAATGTCTTTACTGAAAGAGTGGTTAAACATTGGAAGAGGCTGCCCAGGGAAGTGGTTGAGTCCCCATCCCTGGAGGTATTTAAAAGACATGTAGATGAGGCGCTTAGGGACATGGTTTAGTGGTCATGGTGGTGTTGGGTTGACGGTTGGACTCGATGATCTTAGAGGTCTTTTCCAACCTTTATGATTCTATGATTCTATGTTGGATGAGAAATGAGTCACAGTATGGATCGAGGGAGGATTCTTCTAGATCAGCAGTGACATGAGACATGTTGGGAATAGCACACCTGTGCGGAGAGCTGGAATGTGTACCTTAGGTATGTCAGGCTATTTATAGAGTTGCCTAAGTAAGCCAGCCTCTGCTAGAGATTATCCTGAAATATTAACTGTTGTTTAAAGCGATTTTGTTAACAATAGAAGCATACCTGTAACTATTCAGCCTGTGGGCGTTGTCTGCGTCATTGTAATTGTTTGCTTGATTTACAATAGAATCTAGAGACCACAATCAAGATCCTGTTGAATTAGATGCCTCATAGATATATATTACAAAGACAGTTGCTAGCCCAATTTTGAGTTTACAGTTGTTCAATATAAAATAAAAAAAAAAAGGTAAGAGAAAAGAGGAAATTTTGTTCCTAAAACTTTAACTGCCAGTTGCAAATATTCAGAAGATGTGATACGGCTTTTCCTCTGTGGTCCTATCCTCTATGCTTATTTATTTCAGTGCAGGATCTGATGATATATATTATTTAGACTTTAAAATGCCCGTGTCCTTTGAAATTGGACTTATAAAGGTGGCACAATGTATGAAATACACTACCTCAGTTACTATGCCCAGCTGCCATTCTCCATCAGTGCAGTCCCATAGGTTGTGAGTTAGGAGGATTGCTTACCTGCGAAAACTTAATCAGGAACCTTTCAGCCATTTAAGATACTGTTGAAAAGAGAATATAATCTCCAAAGGCAGCGAGGGTTCTGGCTAGTGAGCAGGGATAACAAGGATACAGCACTCACCCCTCTCTCCTGCCCATGCTTCACACCTGGCTGAGTAGGTCTTGAAATAACACTTGAAATGCCATCGTTTACATCACAGTGTCCATAATGCTGGGTGGTAAACTACGATGGTTCAGAAGATGCTTTACAATTTTCCGTCAATGAAAGCAGGAGGAGCAGGAGTAGTAATCTTTGCAGTTAGCCCAATCTAAATCATTCTTGCTCATTGCTCAGAGCTATACTAAAAAGTATTATCTTTGCTTTCTCAGCATTCGAGAAAAGTTTTGTACAATTTCGTAGAACTCTCTTTTTTTTTTTTTTTTTTTTTTAATATTAATGCCTGTTTGCCAAAACTGCAGTTTTCCAGGAGAAAGAATTGGTGTTAAGACATTTCTCATGCTTAAAATTATTAAGGGGGGGAAAAAGGCTCTGAAATTCATGAAGTGTTGCTTTTCTCTATTTTTTTTTTTTTTTTCCCCCCCTGGATGGCAAATTTCAGGATTTTTTTTCCAATTGAAACAGCATAAGCTATTAAGATAATTACAATAAAGTTAGAAATCATTTATATGAACCAAAACAAAATGTTTTGAAATTACCTAATTAAAATATTTCACTTGACCCAGGCAAAGCATGGCGTGACTTATCAGATCACGCTCATTGTTGTGTGTTTCCTGCTAAAATAAGGAACCTATTTGTATTAGATACCTTCATTCGGTAGATATAATTATAGAATGATTTCTTTCACAGTCTTTATATCTCTCTTTAAATACATGGTCGCTTGTTTTGGGTTTTTGTTTGTTTGTTAAATTTTGCTGTGTTTGTTTGAGGTCTGCCTTCCCAGGCATTGAATCATTTTTGTAACTCTTTGCTGAATCATGTCCAGTTTTTTGCATTTATTTTAACATGTGGACAACAGAAAAGGACACCGTGTTCCAGTAACGGCCCGCCCAGAAGGCGTGTGCAGAGGTGATACAATCTCCTTACTGCTGCCCAGTGTTGTCTTGTTTATAGGTCCAAGAATCCTGCCAGACCTTTTTGCCAGAGGATTACATGTGGAGCTCATATTCAGTTTGTGAAGAGCAGACGAGTTTTTAGGACATTGACCCTTTTACAGTGGCTAACCTCCTTGTTACTGTTAATATTGTTTAGTGTTAGGTTTTATGTAGTGAATAAAATTCAGTTATCAGCACATTTTTCTTCCTGTTGCTTATCAAGTGAAATCGTAAGGCTAATCTTTTGATGACATCATGATTTCCATGGCAGTGAATTACTGCAACAAATACAGGATTACAAGCTTGCAGATTAAAAAGCACAAGCTGTTGTAGGAGGCAGAAAGCACCTATGAATTAGGAGAAAAGTTGAGATAATTCCTTTTGGATTATTTTTTTCTCCTGACTGGTTCGGTTTAAGTCCCTGAGATCCAGTCCCAGAGATCAAATAATTAAACTACCTTGTATTTTTTGACAGGCACAGTCACTGGCTTCGTCTTTATCTACTCGACAACTACTGCGAATTTGTCGTCGCCTGTCACAACATCCAGATGAAAACCTTTACTATGCTGTTAATAAAGCCTGCCTTTCCAGGTAGAAGTGCTAGTTTTGGTGGAAGTTCAAGAACTTCTTGGTCAGTTGCTAACGTGCAAGATAGCTTTTAATGTGTTTTAGTAGATAATGCAATTGCTGTCTTGCTCCTTAAAGTCTGTCATTTCTTTAGAAGTATTTCTGTGGTATTCTGAAACCTAGGAGGTAAGTAGAAATGACTTTGTACTATTTCGTCATCTTTATGAAGATATTTCATTTTGTTATATAAATTAGGTCACCATTATCAGTATTACTTCACTGTCTCAAAACACTCAAAGAGGAGTTATATTAATAACTAGTATGACTAGATGTTTGTTGGAGGATTGGTTTCAGTTCTAAAAGCTGTATCTAGAAAAGTTATGAACATCTATATTTTTTGTTTGTGTCCCCCCCCAAAAAAATGAAAGCTAATTGTAATTATCAAAAGGTTTGGAAATCTGAAAGGGCCTAGTTCTGGACACCTCAGAGCTTACTCTTTCTCTTTGGAAGCTGGGGTCCAAGTGAACTGAGTCAAGAGAAAAGGTATTTCTGAAAAAACGTTGTTTCTGTTGTAGCTCTTACTGGCAGTGGAATGAGGACATTACATACTTCCAGTCTTAATCCATCCTACGTTAGAATCCTGTTGCAATATTCGATAACACTGAAGCCTTTTAAAATGAGCACGCAGCCACAAATATAGTTCATCACCTATGGAAGAAGCTCAGTTTCTCTCCTTAGGGATAGGTGAAATGTTGAAGACTATTTGAGTGTGAAAGGAATAGACATTCAGGGTTTGGAGGTCCAAGTAAAGCTTCATACTGATTTTAGATTACAGAAAATACTGAGAACTTTAAAAAAAAATCCTTAAAATACAACCTCCCTATTACTTTTCTTCATTTAGGTTTTTACCAAACCTTGCCAGATCAGCTTTACATAAAAATCTGCAGGATTCTCGTATTGAGAGAAGTCCAGATGACGTGAAGAAACTAGAGGAAAAGGATTACACGTGTAAGCTTCTGCCATCTTTTGTCCTGTTCTTCATGAATGTTACTCAGATGGTTGAGCATATAAAGGTGTATTAATTATCCTCAAAATTAAATGTAGTTTGCTCCACTTATATCCCTTTGACTTTGTTCTATCCGAATGCAGTGCTGCTCTCAGTAGGTTGATACTTTTGTATTGTCTGCTGTATTCCCAGCTCATGGAATTTTTTTCTCCGTCATGTTTAAGTGTTTCCCAGTCTATAAGATCCATGGCCTCAGGCTGCCTTTTTTGTTTGGTTGGTTTTTTTTCATCACTGATAACTACTCTTCTGTACAGTTACAGCCTTGGTTTGATCTTAATATTTCTCTGTTCTGTTTTTTATCATTGCTTCTTTCTCTCCACTGTTAAAATCAACCTTTTTCTCATTGAGACTCTTGTAAAAGTCTTGGGTTATGTTTTGCTTTCATTCTGGCATGCAATTTTTTGTTAGTTTCCCTTCTTTTTATTCTCTTTAAATTGCTGTGGTTGTTACATGTCACCTTTATTGAGCAGGTCTTTGTTTCTTTACGTCATCCAACTTGTACTCGTTTGCAGTAGCCTTCAGTGCTACGCATATATTGCTGCTTCTGCCATTTTTCTCACTTCTGCTTTCTCATTCCTGCATGACCCCTGGTCTTCATGCTAGCTGTATATCTTTTCATATCTTCTGTCAGGCAGCACACTTTGAGCAATTTGCCATTTTCCATTCACTAAACTTTTCTTTTACTCTGCTGCACCAGTGTTATCTCTGCTGTCACTCTTCTGTATGTTTATTCTCAGTTTTGTGATGCATTTGACTTCTGTGTTTTTACAGTTAGATCTTTGCAGTAGTAAACACATCTTTGGTTTTAATTAATATGGATTCTGTTTTTATATCTTTTATTTGTGTATGTGTATATATAAAAATATATATGTAAATAGAGATATATTAATGTTTCTATTATATACAGTATAATATATGTATGAAGCCATATGTATATGTATATACATATACATATGCAGCCATCCATGTATTATTATATCTGTATTTGCATTTTTTGTATATATAAAGAACTATATATATAAAATAATTTGAACTCTTGCCAGTTGTGTGATGCTACCTGCTTACCATTCTCTTTTTTATCTGGACACATCCCTTGAATTTTCTTTACGTTTCTCTGTTTCATGCCATAAAGATAGAACCATCTAGAATAATAGGTGAATAACTAAAAACATCTGTCTAGAAATTGGGCTATTTTCAGTTTTACACCATACCAGATTAAGAAATTAGTGGCAAAAAATTACTACCGTTTTTATTGCACAATATTATTGTTTACACTTAACTGTTATTTTCCTAAGGACAGAATTTATGATTCTTTTGATCTCAGAAATTTTTCTAATGTACTTTTTCTCTCAGAGCTGTAGTTGAAGGTTATTTCAACGAGTGCAAATTCAGCCAGTTTTCACCAAAATGTTAAATGTGTCCAAGTTCTGGCCTTAACCCATTTGAGCAAAAATGCAATGCTGAAAGGGAGAATCAACAGTGACTCTATACTGTTGTGGTAGGTTGGCCCTGGCTCTCAGCCAAGCACCCACACAGCCGGTTGCTCGCTCTCTTCCGCACCCCACTTCCAGTGGCACAGGGAGAGAGAACAGGGAGAATGAGAGTGAGAAAACTTGTGGGTTGAGGAAATGTAGCTTAACGATATGAGTGATATTCCGATAATAAAATGAGAGTATGAAATTGAACCAAGACAGCGGTCACAACTTCTAGTGTTTCTTGTGGTACTTTTCCCTTAAGATCACCTGTTCATCATTTATTGTAATAGACGTCTTTGCAATTTTAAAGACATTTCAAATTCATGATAATGCAACCTTTTGTTAACGGATACGCTTCCAAGCATTCTCTTTCTTTAGATAGAATTCATTTACTGCAACCCACAGCCTTGTTAAAATTTGTAAATCATCACTTGCAAGTGTTGGGGATTGATTGCATGTCTGCTCAGAGGATGCTGTAAGTAATGCATTTGCTTGCTTCCTGAAAAATGTCTAGGTGAAATAAACAACGGGATTCTGAAGATAGGGTCTGTGACGATGCCAATTTATAACTCAACCGAGAAAATGAAAGTGCCTGATGTTTTGTTTTATGAAAATGCACAAGTAAGTATGAATCTCTGGCTTCTGAGGTACAAAAAGTTTGTTAAACGTGTACTAATGTGCATGCTCATATATACTAAATAATGTACTAACTAAATTTCAAGGGTATATTTCTTAAGTAGTTTCTTTAGGATTTGATGCTCATTTCAGATGTGTCTTCACCATCCCTTTGTGAAGAGATTGTAAAAATCCTGTTGAACATTAACAAAATATGAAGTAACAGTGACTGAAACTGAATTTTATTTAGAATTATTTGATCAGATGTTGGGTTGAGTGATTTCCCCCCCCCCCTGCTGCTGGACTGATCCACTCTTGGGGCTGGATTATCAATTCCATCCTGAGACCGTGTTTTACAGGCTTGTCGCATGAAGTTGTACCTGCCTTTTATTAGAATTAACACTGCATGTTTGAAAAGCAAGGCAAAGAGTAATTAGTTAATTAGTTATTAGTTAATTGGGTATTATTTATTTTAATCAGTTTACCTTATTAATTAGTCATTAATGTTATTAGTGTTAATTAGTTTGTAGTAGTGAAGAGTAGGAATAATTAGTGAACACAATAAAAGGGAGTAATTAGTGAACACAGTAAAAGGGAAGGGCTTGGTGACTGTGGTTTTTTGGGTTTTGTTTCCTCCCACCCCTTTTGTCGAGGTAGGTGTACTGCAGCTTTCTTCTCCATCTAGCATGGAAGCCTCAAAACTGTCAGACAAGCGTATCCTTAGCAAGAGAGTTACCCTCTGAGTTACCTTTAGAATATTTTGCCTCAGGAGGGCAACACTGATAGCATGATCTTGTGAAATATTTTTCTTTTAGGGGCCTGGTGTGGGTTTGCTTACTTTTCCTTTCCTGTTCTTTTTTCCTCCCTTGCTTGCAGTTTCTCCACAGAAAGGCTATGGTACATAGGTATCACCTACTGAAGGTGATGACAGGCTGTGCAAGGGGAACAGATGACAGTCATCTTCTTCCCCACTAACATTTTATGCGAGATTTTGTTCTGTGTTGCCATTTCGGTGAAGTACTTAATTTGGGTCTGTTGGAAATGAAATCCTGAGTCTTGCTAGGACTTACATCTGCATTGGTTTTTCCACCTTCTTGCTTATAGCTTCAGAAAACTGTATGCAACCTGTGTTCAAATATTATGCATCTCTTTTATTTAGGCAACATCTGTTAAAAATGCTGCAGAGAGCAAACTGCTCTGTATCTGTCCCTGGTAGCTATGCATCCTGAATGCTGAAGGAAACAACAACTAAATACCAGTCAGGATAGCTGTTCCCATTTCTAAATGAATTCTACTCTTATGTTCTTTATTGCTAGTTTGTAGTTTGGTCATTCAAGTGCTGTAATGATCGTTTAGCAAGACCTGCTGGAGAACAAATTTGATTTATGAGTCTAGTGCAATACTTCCTCTCCGTTACCTAAAACCTACAGAAATAAACCGAAGCAGAGGAAAAAATATATCCTCAGCCCTTTGCAGTGCTGCACAATGTAATGAAATACACAGTTTTTGCCTCTGTGTGTTTGGTCTTGAAACTTTTCATGTTCCAGTGGAATTCAGCATTGCCATGGAACATTGCTGTTGGTCCACAACAAGTGGCACAGGGATGGAAATAATTTTTAGGCGATATGCCAAATGCCACTTTCAGGCCAGGCTTTGGGGAACATGGATTGATAAAGTTGACACGATATTGATGTGTCTACTTACAAGTCCTTTGTGTAAATAATTTATCTGAAATGTCTGCATGCATCCTAATACAATGCTAGTTTATGTCCTGGTGAAAAAAAAAAAAAAAAAGTATCAATACATAGTATCTCTTGTGGGAAAGCTGTTCTGCAGGGGAACTCTAATATACACATATTTGTGCAATTTAGGATAAAAAAGAAGTCACCAGGAGGAGAAGTACTCATGCCTTAGCAATAAAATAAAAAATGTAATCAGTGCTTGTGGTAAAACTGACTTCCTAGAATTTATGCTGTATCTGGTCAAAGTTGTTCTCATCAGTTATAAATTTCCAGTGTATACGCATGCCAGAAAATATAGTAATTTGCCTTGAAGTCCTCTCCTTAAATTGTGCATTGAATATTCAGTAGTCTTTTGACATGCCTGGTTAGGATTTTGTGGTATTAAGCTGTGTTTACAAGATTTTCTTTCCCCACCCCCAGCCTCTGTTCTGGAGAGATTTGGAAATCTAAAACGTCTTTCACACAGTTAGAAACTGAGCATTTCTATGCTCAGAAATTACAGGCAAGCTACTGATTTTTTTTTATTTTATTTTTTTTTAAATCGGATACTAGAGAAGAGATGATAATGTGAAAAAATATATATATTTATCTAACGGCAAGCATTCATTTCTCTAAGTAGGTTGTCTGACCTACTTACAGATGACCTATTTTTACTAGATACAGTGGAGAAATATACACGACTTTATTGCGAGTAAAGTAGTCTGCATTACCACATTATCCTTAAATCTTTTCAATCCTTTTAAACAAATTATTTGTGAGGAGCAAGATAAGGTTAAATGATGTACAGTGTGGGTTTCCTTTTATGATATGGATATATGTAAAATACACCTCAAGCACTTTGGCTTCAATTAGGCAGTCTAATTTAGAAGTTGTAAGACACGTAATAAACGCTTTTAGATTTGAGCTTGCATTTTCTTATCTTTGTTTCCCTTGAAAATAAAGTTCGATTGGAATAGAAAAGTGTATTTGTCATTAAGCTAGACCTGGTATTTAATCTTTAATAAAATAAATGTGTATAATTTATGTATTCATGTCAGCTGCCTTTTATTCCCTCTGTTTGGTTTCTGTGAAGTTCTACCAGGATACATTTTGCTTCCTGCCAGTACAATTGCTGGAAAATTGTCATACACATATTAATGAAAGTTCTTACACGCTGGGTGACAAGCATTCAGCTAAGCTAAAAGGAAATGCATTAGGAGTGATTATGGAGAACTAAATATATTTAGGGGAATCAGATACCCACAATCAGTTGGAGCAGAGGAAATACATAAGGAGAGTTAGTATTTTTGTTTTATTGTTTTAGTCTGGATAGATTGCCTCTGCTATTATTGGCTGAGAAGAGACTCTTGCTATGAAATAACTATGAAATAGCTATAAGTATAAAGTTCAAAAAATTTTGGCCCCAAATCCTGAAAGTAAAGTTCCTGTTGTACTACTATCATTAGTGAATGTATAAACTTGAGAGTATAAAAACAGGGGTGAAAATTGTGTTTTTGTTTCTCTAGCACATGATGGTAATGGAAGATATGCTAAAGGACTTTCTGCTGGGAGAACATCTTCTTTTAGTTGGCAATCAGGTGAGTTAAACATCTCTTACAATGCATGGAACAAACTCATTATTTAATAATGAAATTAAGTCTCTGTTTTATTTCATTGAAATTGCATTCATTGGTACTATGAGGTATTTCACCTGGTTTTTGATTCTTTATCTACTAGTGTCCATGTGTTTTATGGGCACATATCTGTGGAAAATATAAATGCCTTAAATGTTTTTTTAAGGTCTTAATAATGTTTTAAAGTCAAAACATTAATAGTTATATGTAACAACATTACCATTAAAATCTTCACTTAACGGCTTTGGTTATCCTTCTTGGCTATGTATCAAACCTCTCCTTTAAAATATCCAATGGTACATAAGAGGTGTACACATAAGTATTATCTAAAGCTTATTTGTTGGTAGCAAAATACTAGTTTTCTCTAAAAGAGATACAGATTTGCTTTATTCTTTGGCTAGTATCTTTGCTGATGGAGACTTTATTGGTGAGATCATGGGGGCTGTTGTGTTCTTTTAGTTGGTCCTTGCTGTTTGGTGACACCTTCTAAGAGTTTATAGGCTCCCCAAGATGAGGTATGGGCAGATGTTCTCCAGCTGGATATGTTTGAAAGTCTTCATTCTTCAGAACCATCTTAAAACTATTACTGGAACTGTTAGATGACTTGAACAGAATTACACACTTTGGCAGTTAGCTCTGGAAAAAAAAAAAGCTTTTGTTATTATTTCTGTATGTTTGAAGTGTTCAGGAAAGTGATACTTCCCAAGCTACCAGGTTGGTTTTGCCCTCATAAAATAATCTCCCTTTAGTTTAGCTTTCCCTTTGCAAGGATACGATAATTTTCTAGCAGATGTTTCTCTTTATGTTTTGCAATAGCCTTTGGAAAAAGTCTAACACAAAACACTAATGGTCTAACTACATGGCAAGGAATATAAAATGCTAATTGTTATTAATATGCATATATTAAAAGTACAGTGTACAGTTATATACAGTCTCAACTATTTAGAGTCCTTGTTAACAGCTTGAATTTACGAAGTTGTTGTACTTGAAACCTCTGTAGACTTTTGCTGGATGATGCCAGATGAAACCTCCCAAAAGGTTTCATCTATTCATAAATAGAAATTAATCTATTCATAAATGAGATCTATTTGTTCTATTTCATAAACAGTGCTCTTTATGCCAGCTTCTGAGTTGGTATTGAAAATGTTATATAGTACAGATTGCCTGCAGGACCTGCTGTCAGGGAATAGCAAGAGTGGGCTGCTCCACGGGGGAATGGAGGCAGGGACAGCATCCTTAATAACAAGGTTCACAGTCCCACAGTGTCCAAGCAAGAAGAGCAGGTCTGGGGACAGCAGCCATGGTCAGCCAAGTGCCTAGTGGCTGCCAGACAGGTGATGAGGCAAGTTTGAGGTCAAGCTGGGAAGTCAAGTCAGCAGGTCCAGGCTGGGATCAGCAAGGTACAGGGCCAGGCACAGCATTGCCGCAGTGTAGGTTGGGAAGGAACCGAGGAAAGGGCCTTTGCTCCCAAGCCATGGGGGGCAAAGGGGACCCCAGTGAGGCAGCAACACCATGTCAGAGCTGACCTTCAACACAGACAAGTAAAACCCTAGGTGGGGGGGAAGAGCTTGCAGAGCCCGGTGGTACACTCAGGGCCCAGGCACGTGCTTCATATGTTCTACCAATTTGGCAAAAAAATTTTGAAGTCTATGCGAGTATGATTTCTAGGGTATAAGGTATTTTCCCAGCAGTGGTATAGTCATCTTTAATAATTTAATGTGTGCCACGTTTTCTCCAAGCTTATGAAACTCTAATTGAAGACAGTGTTAAAAGATTTAACTGGGTTGAAGTATTGGAACATACTGCTTTGATTCTAGACATCAGCTCAGCTGTACCATTAAGTTGGAAAATTGATTTGCTGTGATTTCTCTTTGGCAAATCAGTAATACTTACAGGTTTTGTCTTTTATTTGCTAACATACTTCTGAGTACTTCCGGGTTTACTCTTTACTAATTTGTTCCACTGTTTTTATGTGTGACTAAGAAAACGCCAGCTGGCCTTTGCTTTTTGAAATACTATTTTTAAGTTTGAGCACTGTATTTGTCATTCTGCAGTCTTTTAGGACCACACCAGTCATCCTTGATTTCTCAGGGATGATCACTAACCATTTAGAAATTGCTTGGCTAATTCCTTAAATATATTACTATAAATTTCTGCAGCATGTGATGAATCCTGTTGAAGTACTTTAAAAGCAACCATATTACATCAATATGCTTTCATGCTATATATGCAGATACCTTCCCATTGAAGATAATAGAGTTTTCATCCCTTTTTTGTAAAGCAAATCATTTAAAAACTAGGATTTTTTGCTGTTCAGTTACTTTAATAGTTCAGTCTGTAATAAGAAGGTAGGGTTTTATGATTGCTTGATACATATGTCAGTGTGTACCCGTGTTTCGCATTTGGAAGAAATAGATAATGTTTTGTGTGGAGATACAAAGTGCTGTTTTGAGTTCTTTTTTGTTGTACTAATTGTTGGTGAATGAGTGAATCATGGAAATTCAGTGTAAATAACTGACGATTCAAATACTCTGAACCTGGGTATTTCAAAATATATGACTAACATCCCTTTGATGTTGTGTCATTTCCTAGATATTTAAATGGGTTGGCATGTACCTTAGAACGTAATTTGGTCCATCAAAATGATGACTATATAAGTGAGTATCTCCGTTCAACTGTGATTCAATGTGCAAGGCTTGACCTGTAGTCTTTCTTTTTGAGACTGGATTTGATTTTGCTTGGTTGACTGAATGTGGTTTTCCTCTTTTGCCTCTTTTGTTTTTGTAACGCATGTACACACACAAAATTCCTGTTAGCTTAAGACCTCTCTCTTTATTTCAAAGTCTCTCAACGTAGTCTCTTTTGTGTATTCTTTTTAGTTAAGAGCTGCCTGGTGAGAGTCCTTTTACCAAGATTGTTTTCAAGATAGGAACTTTGACAATTTGTATTTGAAATTCAGTAAATTAAAATTAAATTATCTTGGTGGATGTTAGGGACTGGTTTTCTTAATGAAACCGAGGAGAATTTGAAGACAAGTGTTAGATACTGACAGATATCTTTAGAAGTGTTCAGCTTCTGAAGTAAGCTACTTTATTACCGACTTCATTCATGTGTGTTCCCTGGAGCTTATATGGCCCAGGATTTCACAGCATAAATGTATTACATGAAATACGGCTTCGTCTAAATATTTGTTTACATTGGTTGTTGATTTATTTTGGATGCTAACTGGAATATGCTTCCATTTCATATATAAGCAAACAGGTTTCTTTGGGTCCTTGGGAAGGGCAGTGGATAGATACGAATTTTCAGCTATGAAATAGCTTCCAATTAAAGGAAGTGCCAGTACTTTAAATATGGCTTCTGATACTGCTTTCTGAATGAGCCTGTAGTCTGAGTGTGAGTGAGACTGACTATGACCATCGATAGTTTTTCAAAGCAGCTATAAAGCAGCTTCTTCCTTGGCTGAGAGTAAGCAGCTTTTTATTACTCTCAGAGCAACAGGCAAACAACAGCAAGAGTCCTGTTTAGTAAAGGTTACTTATTCCAAACTTTGCAGTGACTGTTTATTTAGTCATTACATATAGCTCTTACAGCTGCTTCCAAGCTTCATGAGACAGACTGGAGTATTTATTCTTACTGCCAAGGAAAATTTTTAGGCTGTGTTTTCGTGAAATTTTGCCTGATGGACACTGTGCAGTTCGTGGATTGGTCACTACTTGGTATCTTTTACTGTTTCTTTGAATTTCCTATCTTTGGCAAATAGGAGAGAAGCTATGTTAATAAATAGAATTTGTTTATGTGGAAAAACTTGAAAAATAGCAGTGGCTAAACCACTTTTATTTTGTCTCACAATTTTAAATTTTACATATAACATTTCCCAAATTGTTGCATTTGGAAGTTGTGTAAAAAGAGGTGTTGGATGTTTTTGCCTTTATTGGTCATAGGTGAAGTCTTGGCAAACATCAGCTGTCTTTGAAGATACAAAACAAAGTATTGATAGTTATAAGGGATTTGTGGCTTTCTGGAGAGACAAGGCTCACAACCTTGTCACTTCTGAATTATTTTATAGCCCTGAAGTTCTAAAACACCTAACCACATGTTAAACAAAATTGAAATATTTTATTTGGCATTATTCTGTTGCCATGATTTATAGTATGAGCTGTTCAGATAGCTGGTCTCATAAATTAAAGAGGTTTTGTCGTAGCAACGAATCCTGAACATTTCTGGGTTTTGGGCACTGTTAGTGTACAGGAAGTATTTAATAGCAAGTTGTATTCATTTTGGCTTTTAGAGTTACTCTTGTCATTCACTGTGTAAATACGGCATAACTATAAATACTTTAAATTTGAATATAGTACATAAATATCTTTAAAATACACTTCTACCATGACCTACTATGAGTTATCTAAAACAGCACAATTGCAATTTTATGTAGCAGGACAGATGCAGCTTGTACCAGGTCCAGGAGTTCTGCTGTGCCTTGAGAACTGCATGTGATCCCTGGCTATGTCTTCATCAATGCTTCACTAGCCTTTTTCCATTCCATAATGTGTCTTTTAAATAATATATATGTTTTATATTGATTCAAGTTTCAGTACATACAGCCAATATTCTTAGGTGCATTTTAGTCAGCTTGTGCCCCTCTGCTTGACTGTACCCTGTCAGCTTTGGCACACAGTGCTTGGCCTTCTACACTTACATCACCTATTATAGTCTCTGCACCATTTTCAAAGTGTAGAGCATAGCAATGAAAAGTGGCTGAGTGGACATTACTGTCCATATCGTATAAATGTAACCAAAATTATAAGGAACATTCTCTTTGTCAATCTTCCTGAAGAGTGGACAGAGGAAATGCAGTGTACGTTGGGATAGCCTCAGTGTTCATCAGGACCATTCCCTATTTGTCATCTTCTGCTTGTTTTTCTCTTTCCAGAATTCCCAGTTTCTCTTTTGTCTTGTAGTTTTCTTCATTGGCAACCTTTATCACTATTTCTAAGTATTTGGTACTAGCTGGTCTGCCCTTGAAAATGAAATACTTGAGTTACCAGTATCCATCCTGCTTTTATGGTAAATTACTTAATAAGGAAGAGCTACATTTAAAAAAAAAAAAAAAGATAATAAATAATGTATTTCTTCTCTTCAACAATTATTGTTAAGGCTTAACAGATGCTGGAGTTCCACATCTTGTTCTGGCTTTCCTATTGCTTATGTTCTCTTTTCAACAAGAAACACAAAGTTGATAATCAGTAAGAATAATCAGAAATGCCATGCAGTTTATTAAATTACTGCTGAATACAGAAAGCATTTAAATTTTGTCCTCCTTCATTTGATGGTGTGGAAATTCGGATTGTACTTCTTGTTCAAAATTGCTCCCCCTCTACTTCCCCATGTACAAGGAAAGCACTTTGCAAGGTGATAAAACAAGCCTGTTCCTGAATAGCTTGCAATCTAATTAGACAATTTCTAGATAAGGGAATATCAGAAAGAAATATGAAGTAGAATAAGAATGAAGAATTCTATAAAGGTGCTAAATATTGTTCTAAATAGTTTGAAAGAAGACCGTGACAGAATCTCTGGCAGCACTTAGTAAAAATGTTGATGTGAGCCCACAGTAAGCAGACTATCACAAATATATTAAAAAAACTTAGAAATGTAATGGCCTTTTGGCACATTTGGCGATTTTATTTCCCTGATAGAAGAATGTAATTTCATCCTTTCTGCTGCCTTTCTTTAGCTGAGAGATCAACTTAAATGAACTCTTGGGCTCCCACTAGGAATTTATTTTATTCTTGAATAATTTAGTAGGACAAATGATTGAGTCTTTCTTAAAGTTATTTAAAAGGACATGCTTGAATAGATCTTTCCTTCTAAGATAATATTATTCTTCTTATCCCATTGTGAAATTGAATTAAGTAGATACTGAGAGTGTAATAATATCAGTCACCAGAAAACTTAAAATACCAAGCATTTGCTGTTTCAGGTTTTCTAGAAATAAAGGACTATGTTTTCCTGCTTAAACTTGTGTAAAAATGGACAGCTTCCTCTGCAAGGCAAGAACGTGCTATCCTAAACCAATTTATTATTACGAGCATGAAGAAACTGACCTCCAAATGAGCTAAATTGGGCCAAATACTATGATATTTTTTGCTTAAGGAATTCTTTGTGACAGTTGTGGAAAACTTGGAAAATATTTCTCTTTTACTTGTTACAGTCATAACAGTACATGCACATATGAGAATAAGCATGCTCTTTAAACGTGTCTCTGCTTACATTATTGCTTTCTGCCTTTACAAGTTATGCTGAAGAACCAGAATAAAACAAGAATCAATGAATTTTCTTTCGGATGTTCCTTCCCACAGATTCTTTCTATTGTAAATTTTTCATATGCTCCTCTCCATTGAACCACAATTGTCTTACCTTGCTGGAAATGTGAAGATTGTGTTTAGCCTGACAGGGCTCTGGGTTGAAGGTTGTACTTCAGATTCAGAAAAGGGCATAAACTCTACAAGCTTATCTAGACTTTTAGTCAGAGATTTATCCAAAGCATTCAATTCATTACTTCTATCAGGGAATTAAGTTTATTTGTTCTTACGGTGAAATTTTATTATTTTACCATCACCATAATTTTTGCATGCCCCAGATGATAAACTCAAAATAAAATAATGAGATCCTAAACCACAGAGCATTCACTGTTGTGACTGACAAATATATATGTTGCAGCTGGGGCAAGACTTAAATCACCACTGCTTTTGCACAGCTATTTTCCTTTGTGACTAACATCCAAGCAAGGTAGCAACAATAGGGTCTATTGCAGTGGTCCTCTGGTAGCAATGTCTAGCGTCTGCTGGTGACACATCTTCTGCAATTATTACACTGCATTATTCACATTCGTTCCAAGCAGGGAGTGATGAGCTTAATAACACCTGGAGTGTTTGAGAGAGTTCTGTATAGGTGCTGCTTGTTGCTCTGGTGATAACGGTACTTTTTTTTTTTTTTAAATCAGAAATACATCCTCTGGTGTAAAAATAGCAGGCTCAGTCAAAATGCATGCATTCTTGCAAATGATTTTGTTGGCAGAAACAGGCAAGCTGTGGGCATGGAAGGTGCTTCAGTGCCAGACCCAGTGTTAGAAACCGTACATTAGCAAAAGTGTTTTCATTTTCTTCGTTTTCATTGTTCAGCCATAAGTTTCTGTGATAATGATGCTACCAATATAACTCTTTCTATGAAGTCACAAACTGAGAACTCTGACATGAGGGTTCTGTATACTAAAATTTAATGAAAAGTCAAGATTCCCTAGTAATACAATTTTTAAATTAATTATGAAATAAAATCTCCTAAGGTGAAAAAGTGATAAACTGCTTTTTTCACCAGTTTCAAAATTTGTTTCATTCTTTTGTAATGAAACAGGTGCTCTGCTATGCAGGACGGCAGTGTGCTGGAATGGAAAAGGTGGGATTGCAGTGTCTCAGCTGAAGGGCAGTACTGAAGAGCACAACATGGCAACCTCTTTAACTGCTTCAATATGACCTGCAAAGCATTTAAAAGAAAATAAAAATGAGGCAGCACAGTTTAGATCCCCCCCCCCCCAGTGTTTTTTTTCTAGGAGGCAAACTATTAATTTCAAAAACTTGGGTCCAGTTCTTTTGGACTATAACTTTATTGACTTTACTTGGGCTGTGCAGGGGAGAAATTTGTCCCACTACTGTAATAGCTGCATCCTGAATTGCAAAATGCCTCCTGGGACCTGTAACAACCTTGTTTATATTTGAAACTGCAGTTACTGCTAGAAGATTAAGTCATTTTATCCTTGGTAACAAGTGTTTACAATGTCAGTTAGGAGAATTTTTAACTAAGGGATTATTTTGCCTTCTAATTGCATAATTTCCTTTTTGTTATTCACTAGTGCAGATACTTACTTCCCCTTTTTCTACTTCAGTTGTCCCATATGTCTGATGGAATAAAAATTGTCTAATATTTGCTTTCTGAAATATTTTTATTCAGTTCAGCTGAAACACCAACACAGATGTTCTTTTCTCTCTAATTAGCATATGTTTATACTTCTGTTAAATTAAGTAACTGCAATAGTGCATATATAAAATAACATACAGCAAGTGTTAATGGCAAACTGGTTTGTCCTCTGAATGTTACCTTAGGCTGCAGTAATTGCAAATTACATGAGATTACATTCTGAATCCAGTCCAAGTTCAACTCAGTCTTTTAGTATGTTCATATGAAAGGTAGTTCTGATTCTTTCTGCTTAAATAGTTGACTGCTAGCTACGTGGGTGTCCAGAAGATCCAGCTTGATCCTTGGCAGTGGGTATAGACTCAGGGGAAAGGAGGGTGACTTTGTTGCCATTTTTGTCATTTCTTGTTTCTGAGGTGCCAGAAACTAATTTCAGAGGGTTTTTTTCCAAAATGGGTTAGCATTTTCCACATTTCTTCTTCACCTGAAGAAGACTACCAGGCATATTCTTCATCCCATGAAGGTCAGGTGAACTTGGCATGAACCTACTTTTCTTGGCCTTACATTAATGAATAGAACTTAAGGAAGGAACTCATCCAAGCTCTTTTTTGCAGTTTTTTAATGGTGCTAAAGGGCCTTCTGAAGAGCTTCCTTTCTATTATATCGTGCCTTCTCAGTGGAGTAACTGAGACAAAGAGAAGTGGTAACTTGTCATGAAGTAGGAATGTGGAGGGATGGAATCAAAGAGCTTTGACTTGAACTTTGCTCCAGCTACTGTTGCCAACCGAGGATTTTATGTGGTACACCACAGCCTCTATGAAGGCACATAATGTACTCTCTGAAGCAGTGCAGTCTAGAAGTTGGGCAATGTTAACATGTTTATAATAGCTAAAATCTGGTGGGAATGCCTTTTGGCTTTTGAGTACTGCATGCACCTTTTAAAAAATGTATCACGTTCTGAAATTGAGGTATACTTAAAATGAAATAAAAGGAGGTGTGCAGGGAGTCTGGTGAGATGCACAAATACAAATGAAGAAAGGGTGAGCTGTGGTCATGGCACAGCTCCCATTGACTTCACTGTGTTACTTTGGTAACTGTGCTCTCTTCATTCCTCCACAGTGGTCCTCCACCATGCTTGTGTCCTCTGAGCATTCTCTCAAAAGTGAGATGCACTCCTGTTAATACCCTTGGTGATAACAGCATGGATAGAAATACGCAAAACCAGCTATTTGGTCTTCTTTCTGTTGGAACAGGAGAGGGAGAAAAAAATCTAGCGGTGTTATTTTGTAGTTGGGAAAATATTCTTTTCAGGCATAATTTTAAGAATCTATCATAAACATACAAACCACACGCTCTTTCCGTTAATGCACATGAAAGCCAGTTTTTTTAAATTACAGTAACCATTTTGTTTGATAGTAAGTATGTTTTACATTGATTCAATATGTTGATCTATTTCTTCATCTTTGTACTTGCCACAGCTGGCTGGAGTCCCATTCTGCAGAGAAAAGGATATGCAATCCTCTTGGGATTGGTACAGAAAACTGCATGCTGACATCTGCCCAGTCATCTTTAGCTCTCTTAGGAAAAGTAAAGGAAGCTGCTTTCAGCATGGGTGTTTTGTGCTTGACATTAGGAGTATTCCTGTTTATTCACCCATTTATGATTTCAAGTATCTGATTGCAAGTAGTAGGAAACATATGGGAATAAAACTGCCTGTGTGCACTACTAGAGGATTCTTACCCTGTTTCTGGTTACTTTTGATGTTTCTGATGCAATTCCTGAAGTTGTGTATTTCCCCCCAAATGGGTACGTTCTTTGAGTTCCTGGAACAATCTGTTAGCACAATTTCATTCCCTGTTTCAAAGCAGTGGAGAACTGTGTTTCCAGTGACAGTTTTCAGAAGTGACTGGTGATAGATATTAAGTGTGTTGCAGCTTCTTACTCTACCTGTGTGTAAAGCTGTAGATTCTTCTGAAGAATCAGATGGAAGAAAGTTTGTGAGGAGGTGCGTGGCAGAGCACTAACTTGAGTTGGCTTTCCTGTGTTGGAGTCGAGTCCTCAGTAGAATCTAGGTAGTTCTATTTTTGTCAGCTCTGCGGTAATTTTTTCCTCTGCTTTCGTGGCGAGAACTCTCCTTCCGTGATTTCAACTACTACACATATGTGCACGATTCTCCCTTCTCATAAATGTAGTCAGATGAGACTGTGGTCCCATTTTGAGAAGTTTAAACAGTTTGCAGTTCTGCAGCTGGCAGTTACCATCTTTCAGCTAGACCTTACAGTCATAAATGTTATAACTTGCAGCTCTGAATGCTCCTATTCTGTTTCAATGCCAAGTGAAACAGATTAGCGTGTCTCAAGTTGGTTTAATCTAATCTCTTTAATCTTTCTGTGGGTTATATTTATCTGCTTTACTTTACACTGGTGTGGACTACTAGATGCGTTCATGCAGTCAGAGTGAGAATCTCAGCAGAGGGACAGTGTCTTGTCAAACAGCTTTTGGCTGGGTTACAATTGAACTTTTCTTTCTACTAATTATTTTTCTTTTTCCTTTGCAACCCTTGGCAATCTCACTGTCATTCTGAGCTCCCAAGTCTGCAGCCACATCCTTGCAGGAGGGATAAGAATTTCTGCATCTGAACTGTCATCTTGGTCTGCATCTACATTAGTATTTTAGACCTGATCAGGAATGTACTTTTGAAAGGAATCTTCTTACTGCAGTTTGATACATGTGAAGGGACGTATGACCTGGATTCTCTTAGGATGAGACTAAAGCGAGGATGTTCTCCAGCAGCACACCTAATTCATGCCCTCTGGTAATTCCTTCCATGGGACCAGGCTAGGCCTGGGCTGAAGTACCAGCTCCTAAACTGCTTGTACAGGACACACCAGGGTTTCAGCAACACCTGATACACTTCATAAATCCATTGTCATCATTCTGCACAGCTTGCTAATGCAGACATCCTGCAATAGGAGAGTTATAGATCAGTTTGATCTCCAACCCAATTCTGATTCCATCTGGGCCTTTTTTGGTAACTCCAGTGGAATGGGATTAGCAAGTACTACCAAGGCAATGCTCTAATTCCATGTGACAGTTACAGGATGTTTCCTATGACCACCGAGAATTACCTTTTCCTATTAAGTGCAAGCCAACTTCCTAGCATTCACAGCCTCGCAATACCTTTGTGAAATAAAAGGGCTGGAACAAAATGGTGTTAGTTAAAAGGCATCTGTGACATAACTCTAGGGATGCAATCCTATTTTTGGTTATTCCTAGTAAGACAGATAAGTATTTTGCAAATATATATATATATAAAAAAATATATATCATTAAATTGTGTTCAGAATTCTTTGATGTGGATTGACATTGTATTTGCCTATAAAGGAATATGGAGAGTATTTTAACAGTTTTGGAAAGTTATCTTTTCTTTGTTTATAACTCTTAAATGTGTACATCTATATTATGTCTTAATATTCTATTTATTTACTGCAGGGTGTTGGGAAAAACAAGATTGTTGACAGATTCCTTCACCTTTTAAACAGGCCCAGAGAGTATTTACAGCTGCATAGGTAAGAATGTGTTACATTTCCATACTTTGTGTTTATAATCTGTTTTCCCATGTTTTAAAACTCATCTTTCTGAAGTTTAATTTGTTCTTACTGTTTGAATAAAGACCCTCTTATGGTAGGTGGCACACAAACCACAGGAATGCATCCATTTTATAGGCAGAGGCAATAAGCTGACAGGTTGAGGAAGGGGTACAAGAATCTAATGCAATGACATTGCTTAGTATAAGAGGAAGCAGAAGTCAGAGCGTGCTGATGTTAAACCGTGCTCAAGAAAAGAGTAATGTTTTACTGTAATTTCTGGAGAGGTTTCCCTAAGCATAAGGTACTGTGTGAGGGGAAAAAGTTCAAAGGTGCTTGTTTGAATATATCATTCATTAGACAAGAAACATTTTACATAGTAAAGGCTTTTTGTTTTTTTCCTTTGGCGCTCCTGCTATAAGCACATGTGTGTGTTTCTTACCCATAAACATTTGATTAGAAAACTATTTTTTTTTTCATATGCATGCTAAAACGCGGACTTCAAGACAACAAACCAATTGAAAATAATTCAAAAGCTGAAATAATATCAAATGATCTTCCTCCTTTTTATGACATGAACTTTAAATCAATAAATTGAAATCAAGACTTGAATATGTCTAGAAGACTCAGTTTCAATTGAACTGCATCCTTTTTCAGCTTCATTCCTAATCTTTACCTCTCTGTCTTCAACTTCCTAGCTTCATCACCCTGTCTCTTTCCATAATCACTGTGTTTTAAATAGTGCTAATAAAAACATACATCTTTGATATTTTGCCCTTTAACAACACAGTCTCTGTAACACTTTCTTTCTCACTTTCTCCCCCATCTTTTTGTCTTCAAATGTCTTGTACTTGTATTCCTGATACTTGGATAGCTCTATCTCATCACTTTTCTATTGCTGTTTTCTTTTATACTACCTCTCCTAAACTTCCATCACTTCTCTGTGAAATACTGCTTTTGTGACCTGCTACTTTCAGCTTTGTGTTAACTTTCCTGCCGTCTTCCCTGCTTGGAGCAGCCACCCCCTCCTTCTGGATAAAATACACTATCATTTTTGCAAATCCCAATTATTTCACAAAATACTACAGTATTTTTGTCTTTCTGTGTGTCTCTCGCTGAAAAATTGTTCTCCAGTGAGGTCAAGCAGAACAGTACTTTTACATAAATTCAGATAGCTCAGGAGAACGCTGTCTAAGCACGATGTTTGGGGGCTGATGGGGCTGTAGAATGTATTAGTTATAACATGCTAGTTGATGCATCGCTACAGGAAAAAAAAGTGCCTTTTTTGTCTAGTCAAGACAAACTTCTATGGGCTCTGTAAAGTACTGTTTATGGTTACAGGGTTTTCTAGATAGATTGAAGTAGAAAGTGATGAGCAGTCCTATGAAGTTCTACAAAAATAATTCCTGAATATAGAAAAATCAGAAATTTCTATTTCCTGGGTAGCATTTTGAAATACTTTGTGAAAAACTCAGTCTATATAATACCTTGGTAAACTTTATAGGGCATTTAAACAAGGATTATGATATTGTTAGTGTACACTTTTGGATTGCAAAACAAAATAAGAGCAAGTTTACAAAAAAACCCAAAACAGTTCACTACTAAGCTTTTAGATACTTTGTGGGGAGAAATGCAGTCAGTAGCTTATGGCATAGATGTATTTTATTAGAAAATATGCTAGAATGTGCACTTCATCTTTGATAGAATCATAGAATAGTTTGGGTTGGAAGGGACCTCTAAAGGTCATCTAGTCCAACCCCCCTGCCGTGGGCAGGGACATCTCCAACTAGATCAGGTTGCTCAGAGCCCCGTCCAACCTGACCTTGAATGTTTCCAGGGATGGGGCCCTGGGTGTTTCTGCAGATTTCCTAGCTAGCTACCATCAATACCGTTAAGCATGCGAACAGGAAAGTATTTCTAAATACTATACTTTTAATGGTGCTCATATACCTGAATTACAGATCTTGAGAAATTGAACATTCAAAGCATGCATTTTAGTTTGTTACCCTGTAAGGGAAAGGAATAGCATTAATGCTTTCTTCATGAAAAATGTGGAGGCGATTCAGCATTAGATGAAGGTGGACATTCTCTGCCCTTTCAGAAATGTGTCTGACAGATGGTAGGTACCTCATTAGTCCTTGGAATTTGGGTTGCAGACTCTCTAGTTCCACTTCAACTAGTCTCTCTGGAAATGAGTGTGCACTTGTCAGCTGCATATCCTGAGGCTCTGAGTTTCTAGTGAGGTGGTGCATCTTGTCAGAAAATGGCTGACGATGACATCATGAGTTCTTGAATTTGCCCATATCAACTGTCACTTCATATAATTAGCTATAAAACAAGTAATATGCATGTATGTATAATAATGCCAATACAGATTGGGTGTTGCAACTGAATAGTATCTGTTCTGGAGTAGAGAGATACATCCTTAGCTATAAAATAGCCTTGTTGGTGGCTATAATTAAGATGTAGCCAGAGAAGAAACTGCTGGAGTGGAAAAAAACTGTAAGAAGAGCTTTAAAATGAATATAATGAAGATCTTTACTAAAATGTAGTGTTATGTAATAAATAAAAGCAGTGAATAAATAATAGACAAAAATAATTAGACTGAATTTCAGAAGTATTCTGATTTATGAATCTAATTGCCATTTTTCAAAAACTGTTTTTTTTTTTAATGGTATTAAGTGCCAAAATCATTAAGATATTCCAGAAATGTTTACTTTCAATAGCTTGTGAGGTAAATAAGGGGAAATACACTGTGATGTAATGCAGTACAGTTTGTTATGCAATGTAATTGATGTAGGTGTCTTTTATAGAAGAATACCTCACCCTTTTTGCCAACAAACAGGAACATAAAAGAACTAAAAATGCCATTAAATCTGGTTTGGTTTTGGTTGTTGATTGTTTGGTTAGGGTGGGGGTTTTTGTTTGTTTTGGGTTTTTTTTCTGTTTTGGGGGGGGGGGGGTTACTGTTTTGATGAAACAGTATAAGAAATTATGCTGATCTAACACTACATATGTTCAATAACATTCAAGAAGGGAATGTTTGCCTTAGAGGCAACGAGCTATTACCAGGAGTAATTTTAAAATCTCACATTTTACGTCTTATACTTCAAGATGATGAGAGGAGATAGAAGACAGAAAAAAGAGAGTGCTTTTCCTTAAACATCCTTTCTGACATCTGTATTTACTTGCTCTACCACTGATTCACATGGGAAGGGTCAGCCTGACCTTAAGGTTTCAATTGCTTATGGAGGTTATAAATCCTTTTTCTTAACCTTTCTTACAGCACCTCATTGAGAAATTTTATTTTCTTGAAATTGTTAAGTCTTATAAATCATTTTGGAACCATAAAACTGAAAATCTTAACTGGAAGGGAGCTGTGATTAGATTTAATAAGGAAAGAATTTAAGAAAAATGTTTACTTATAAATTATTCAAAAAGCTGGCTGCTTCATCTTGCATACTTCCTAATATTAGGAATTGATCAGGAATCGACCAACTCTCTCATCGCATTAATTGTGGGGTTATAGGATTGTTTCTGAAACAGGTAATTTGGTGTAGGCTCTACAGGGCCTCTCTTGAGGATTGTGCTTATGAAGCATCCTGCTGCTTTTCCGTGTTAAGGAAGAACTTTCCTCTGCCAGGATTTCCCAGTCACTCCTTCCCTACAAGAGTAAGTTTCAGCAGAGAAATCCTAAATTTTGTTTACCCTTCGGGGATGTTTGTCTCCATTTTGTGCACCCAGGACACCAGCTACACATTACAGAACAAACAACAGCATTACCTTGCCTAATATTAAACTCTAAGGTTTTACTGCTTTCACCTTGAGTGTGCATTCATTGTGCTACTAGAAAGGTGAAAATCTATGAGGTCTGTGCAGTCACAGGCCAATGAGAGATCTGTACAGAAATTAAACACATACCAGCCGACTTTCTAAGAAACTTTGATGTCCTCCAAATATATGTAACACAGAGTCAAGTATTTGTGTTGCTCCTAACTACGTGAACCCTGGAAAGCCCCATCATTTTATGAACCTTGCTGTTACTACTTTTGCCATCTCTCATGTGAGTGATGTGGAAAGAAATTGCCAGTGGTTCTACACAAAAATCTGAAGTTAGATTTGGTAGACTAAATTGTGGATCTGTAAAACAAATTTCATCGAATCAGGAAAAATATTTTCATGGAAACTGATAATATCTTGCTTTAAATTATGAAGTCTCTTGGACCAAGAAGATTCCACAGAAGGAAGAGAAAAAATGTAAAGCTTTAGAGAAGACTCAGGCAAGAATACGCACCCTGTTAAGACTATAAAGTCCTTCTTAGCACTGATGAGAGTAATAGATAAATATAAAAATGTAAGCTCCCAGCTTTCTTGCATGAAAACGTCGGAAGAAAGTATCATGGACTTTAGACTGTTGGCTCCTTTGATGTGATCAAAGAAAAAAGATTAATTTTACTTCTCTTATCATCACATTAGTAACTAATTGCACACAAAGATTGGTTTTGCTGGAGTAAAATGTCCTTCACCTGTCATTTAAACGTTTAGGTTTGCATCTATTTGGAATTCAGTCATACTGTCAAGCTGCTTTTTAAATTTTAATGACAATGATTTCTCCTCCTTGAAGTTACTATTTTTGTGTAGACTGTATTACAAAACTACAGTATTTATCCTTTTGTTTCCAATGCAAGCTTGATTTATGGCTCCTTTTTTTTAATTATGAAGAGACTTCTAATAGAAAGTTTCCTAAAAGCTTAGGTTCTCACTAGGAAGATGTAAAATTCAGTGACTCACTTTTTATAGTAGTTTCTGCTAGTATAAATGAGGCGCTAGGTTTTACATGCTAAAGGCATTTGGATTAATATATATATAAAGTTTTTAGAGTCATATGGTGTTATCTGATCTTAGCTTTCATTAAAATACACTTCTAGTCTTTAATATATGAGCTTTAAAAAAGGGGAGAAAAAGATTTACATGTAATTTATTCTCATCTAAAATCTTAATTTAGGCAACTAAAGAGAACTGGAAAAATACTGTGGAGAACACATAGTGTCAACTCAAGACTTGTGAAAGCTGCCACCTCTGTTCTGCTGGGGTTGGATTGGCTTTAAGTCATGTAGCCAAAAAGAGCAACTGGCAACAGAAACTCTCTGAAATTATTATCTGTCATCATGAGTTGTGCTCCTAATAGCTCTGATAGCAAACAAAAGCCTCTCTGTCTTGGTAGTCTCTTTAAGAAAAATTAATTGTGGAAAGAACATCTGTGTTCCAAGCAGCACATTTGCTTGGTACAGAAGGCAGAATTTTCATTTTTCTGTGTCAGTACCTTTTCTTTAAAATTTGGTACACATTACACTCCTTGATTTTTGAGATACTCAAAAGCTGTCTGGACACGGTCCTGGGCACTGTGGCTCTAGGTGGCCCTGCTTGAGCAGGGGAGTTGGACCAGATGACCTCCAGCAGGCCCCTTCCAACCTCAACCACTCTGTGATTCTGTGATTTACTAACAATTTCTGCAAGGTAGCAGCTGGATGACCCCAGCTAGCTCTTATTCTAGGTGTGTTGTAGTAACGTCTTGCTAAATCAAAATTGTTCAGTAGGAGAAAAAAAAAAAGTTAAAAATTAGTTTATCTTACTGTCATAAAATTAGATAATCCAGCAGTGGTTGTTCCGTGTGGGGAGTCCATTTGCACTGTCCTTAGCTGGTACCCAAATGTGTCAGTATGGAACAGTAGCTAAAGTTGAGGGAATTAAGAAACAGCTTCAGACTCATCACTGTTTTCAGAACAAGAAAAATAAGAACATTTTGTGTAATGAGATTGTTTGATAACTTCTAGAACATTTATTTATTGTTATGATATTAGTGTAAATAATGAGCAGTTGTTAAGCAGAAATTTCTCTGAGATGTTTTCTGGCTTCATACTGTCTCAGCCATAGATCAGCTGTAGGAAATGCAAAAATTGCAGCCTACCATCTCCTCTGCAGAGTGTCTATCATAGGCGTTCCTCTACACAATTCAAAATGTTCAGGGACGAAAAGTACTGATCCTTTCCATTGCGATGGGAACTTGGTTACTCTCAACTAGTGGGAGAACCAGATCCCCCCTGAGCTACTACAAATGCGGCCACTGAAGTCATGATAAGTAAAACTAGTCAGCCTCAACTCTGAGGTCTTCAGTATGTAGATCTGCAGTTATTTAGTTGTGTAAGAACGTCGCCGTCGCTTACAGAAATAGAAGCTTTTGATGAGTAGACTGCAGTGTAATCTACGTCAATAATTTACTGATGGCTTACGAATGGATTTTCTGCCGCTCGGAGCCTCAGTGAATCTGCAGAAGATATGAAACGATTAGTTCTGTTCAAGTGTTCTCTTTCTGTGTATCAAGAAAAATAATCTTTTAGGAAATTAGTTTATTGTCAAAAAAGATAATACAAATCTTCATAAAGTCATATGACAAAAAGAGGGAGTGTTTTTTGGTGTACGAGAGTTGTTCTCTGTAAGGTCGAAAAAGTTAAAACTGCTTATAAATACAGTTTGATGCCTTTTCATGAAAATAGAGAAAGTAGGAAGTTTTCTTCTTTAGCTTTTAAATAAAAGGGCCTGTGCCCTTAAATTAGCCATATTAAGTCTTAGTTCTTCATGTGATATCTTTTCTTACAGTTGAGATAACTTGTTTTCCACTTCTAGGCATTACCATATATGCTAAAGCAATTTGGCTTTGTTGTAAATGTGATGTTTCACCACTGTCAACAGAATACTAACTGCTGTAGAAATTCTATTTGTTATCTGGTAATCTTACTATTATTTTAGAAGATATTCTACCTTATTCTGTTTTTCTAATGTACATTTCCTTTCAAAGAATTTACCTATGGTATTGTATCTGCCTGTCAAAGTTACTGTGTTTGTTCTAGTGACTGGTGATTGGAAAGCGTGACACAGGGTTCATTTTAAAAATCTACTACATTTGTGTGTGTGTTGTGCCTTTTCTAGTTCCCTAATAAATTACAGTAATCTGATGATCTTTTCTTCCAAAGATTAACTGAGTTTACATATGTTATCCTTTTCAAAATAAATGTAATTTTGCTGTGATCTTTAACAATCAAAGTAATGGAGAGGTTTGGGGTAGGAAAATGAGTTTATGGTGTCCCTACAAGCAATACTTACTACAAACTGTCCATTAATCTTTAGATGTTAATTTTCTTTCCCTCTTTTTCAGCACATGTAATCAGTATATAAACTAATTACCTGTTTCCCCTGTTGAGATCATTTAAAACTACCCTTTCAGCTTTATTGACTTCAGATTTTTTAAATTCTAATTAAAAAAGTTGTTTCAGAAGGAATAACTTCCTTTGCCCAAGACACCTGATACTGTAGAATTATAGCGTACCTGTTCTCAGAGTTGCATTTGGTTATCTTCTCTTGAAAGACTATAGGACCACGTAAAACAATTTAAATGCTGATATAGCTCTGCAGGTCTGTTTTTAAAAAAGAACAACCCGGAAAAGCTATCTCTGTATCAGACTGTTGTTGAAGCAAGTGCTCTTAAGCTGCACTGGTTTATTAGAGGGATCCATTGAACACAGTGAAGATGTGTGTGTGTGTGTTGTGTATTTGTATGTTGGTAGCCACAAAAAAAAGGCTAGGTAATTTTTCCTGATGATTTTGAGTCATGAATGTATACGTCTAGAATATTTTCTTTTAATGTTGTACAGTAACCTTATAGTGTGCTTTATTCTTTATGCAGCACAGGTTTGGAAATAAATAATAAGATGACATTTTTATTATGAAGATTTATGTTGTGAAGCACTGAATGTATTGGCTAGCATATAATAGGTGTCTCTATAGTTTTTTACTCTTGTTTTTTTTCCCCTTTTCTTAAATATATTTTCAATCAACGCAGAGTTGCAATGCAAAGCTTCCAAGTGTTCATGCAAGCTAATGGTCTCTGCTTCCAATGTTAGCTTTTCATAAGCTGGCTGACTAGCTCTGCTATTGTCAGATTCCAGGTGTTAGAGAGCTACTTCATTTGTCTTTTTGTAGGAACTGAATTCAGCTTGAATATCCTGCTGTGTGGCTGTTACGGAGAAATAGCTTAGGTTAGAAGACCCCATTGTTTCGTTTTCCTCTAAAGCCGAAGTAACAGTTTCTCGCTGTTTACTCAGTGAAATGTATTCTTCTACACAATAAGGGGAGCTGTAGGGTGTCATGTTTCTTCATTTGTGGATTTTACAGTTAGGGTGAGTGAATTTCTTATGTTATAATAAATTATGTGAAAACATTGCATCTCTTTTGAAAGATGGATCACGTATAAGTAATTCTGTAACTTGATTTAAGCATATAACCTGAATTAAACATATAATTCCCTCTGGCCTTTGTTCTACCACCCACAGTCGTACTGAGTAATGAGTACCTTTATACTCCAAATAATTTCTTGGATTTTAAACAAATATATGTCCTGCTGAGTACCTATAACAGACTAGCAGAAAAAAAATGAGGATTTAATTATCAGTGCATACAGATAAGTTAAAAAGGCTTTACAATGTCATTTTTACAGAGAAATGAGACAGCTCGTTGGCTTTTTGGATATTTCAGAATTTCCTAAACATAGTGGTCAGATCATGCAATGCAATGGCTGTATGATAGGTTGGCTAAAGAAATTCATTTGTATATGTCAAAGTAATTGCAGATTCTTTCTCTGTGTTAAGATCGCCTACTCTTCATCAGGATAATCCATGAGTGGATTAGCTAACCAATTAACAGCTTCAAATGGCCCTTGGCCTAATTATTTTTCAAATACTCTTAAAATTAGGTCACAGCAGATGGGTATATTCATGTCTGATTGAAATGTAATTAAGAAGATATATATCTATGTACATAGGTATTCAGATAGATAGATATCTCACAGGAATGAAGAACAACAATTATTAGAGCATATATTCTGTGTCTCTGATTTTTCCTTTCAACCAGCATAAAGTTCCATTTGGAGAATAAGAGGAAGGCCAAACCTGAATCTGGTTTATCAAAGCTTGTTACCATGAGCACCAACCCTTACAACACAAGGTTGCCATCTATAGATACTCTCTTACCCTTTCAGCCTCAGTGTAAGTACATACAAAAGCCAGGACAGTATTCTTCAGCGCTTGTCAAAATGAAGTAATTCCAGTGAATATGGATGTTTGTAATGTTAACTGAGGTCCTGACACTGTGTCCTGTATTTGGGCATAAGCCTCCTTGAGGACTCAAGTCTTAAGATAAAGCATTGGAATACTTTTTCTTAAGTTAGATGATAATGAGAAAATTATACAATGGATCAAATTCTGTTTTGCTGTTTACATTTCAATGTTCTGGAGAGGACAAGTGTCAAAACATACAATGAATATTTGCAGGTGTGTCATATAGACAACATTAACATTTTTAATGAAGAATTTCATGCATTGATTTCATTTCTCTAAAGAAGCATCTTTCAGTCAGGGAGTCTTCCAGATGAACTAACACAAATTTCCTAACACAAATTTCAGGAGAACAACAACATCATTCTCCTTTGTTCCTTAATTTTTCCTCCTGGCTAGTTTCAGCTCCTGTTTCTCACCACGGGATATCCAGAATGCTTGGAGATTTACTTTCTTTCCGTCTTTGCCTCCCATCCTGCCCTGTTTCAAAGTTTATCGATAGAGGTATTCAGCTCTTTCATTTGCGAAGAGCCTTGGAGAAAGTTTCTGTCTCCCATGAATGGAATAAGAAATGCTGAACTCATTGATTGGATTGTGTAGAGGAGAATTCTGTTCTAAACAATAAACAGCTATCAGGTGCAGTTCCTCTCCTCTCTTTTGGAGTCCTTTTTTAAATTCAATTATTTGATAGAATTTGGGTAAATCTTGAAAATTGACAGGGACAGGATGGACTGAACTGTCTCTGTGGTTGATGGAAATTTCTTCTGCCACATCTCATAGTTCTTCCTTGGAAAGAAGGCATTGCTGTCAAAGAAATAGTAACTGTCACAGACTAGCATGTTCGAGTAAGCCTATAGACCTCAGAAAAAGCTGCCTTTAGGGTAAATAATGCACCAGTAGCAAAAAATAAATAAAAGACAGTGATGTGAGCTAATAAACAAAAAAACATCAAAAGAATTCTCAGAAGTCCTACTATGAATTGAGTGGTACTGTCAGAAGAGTTGCTGAGTTTCAGTATCAGATCTTTTTTTTTTTCCTTTTTTTTTTTTTTTATGGAGAGCTTGTGAGGACGGCTTGCTTCACAAAAATAAAAATACATCCTTAGGAAAGACATTAGCGAGCTTTTAATATTTTTCTTTTACAATCAGAAGACAACAAATCAGTTCAGTTGAGTAGGATGACAGTATGTCAGACAGCTTTTCTCACGCACTTCTACATTCCCACAGTCTTGCTTCTTTGTGTCAGAACTATTTTCATCTTGGGTGCCAAATATGATGAAATTAGGAGGTTTTGATATTTGTGTCTTTGTTAGAGCCTAGTTAATATTAAGATGCTAATATTAATAAGTGAATGTGAATTACAGTTTTTAGCTTCTTTCCTGTGGGAGTGAAATTCTACAGTCTAATGTTTTGAGTGCCAGACATATTTTACATTTAGGAAAATCTGCATACCGTATTGTTCAGAAATATTTCAGACTTAGTATATTTTTATTATTCTATATTTCAGTGTCTTTACATTTACATAATTCATTACAAAGTGGAAATTTAAGAAGAAAAAAACCCTAAGGAGGCAAATTATTTTTAGCCATTCTTTACTGTGTTTAGGTCATGTTAGGTTTCTGAAGAACAGAAATTAATGACATCTAATTGCATAGCTTATGATTCTGAAAGGAAAATAATATTTATTTGTACTAACCCTGGCAAAATCATTCTTATATACATGGCTGAATGTAATAGCCTAAGCAAGTACAGGAGTTTTGCATTCACTTATGTCATCAAGCCAATGGAATTAATATTTGGCTGTATTTTCAGCTTCTAGAATACATTGCAAATCCCCTGACATATTTCCTTAAAATATTAGGGCTGAATAACAACAAAGTAAAAGAAAGGAGGGAACCACAGATAAAATAAGAAAAAAGTTAGAAACTGGATTTAGGATGTCAGTTGTTCTTTCATTTTGATTCCTTCTGCAAATTTTTTTTGATTCATGCAACTTTCATACTAGCGCTTAAATAAACTGTAAACTCTTCTAGTGTTTATTTCCCCCAAAGATACGG
Organism: Aptenodytes patagonicus; assembly: GCF_965638725.1. Lineage (NCBI taxonomy): Eukaryota > Metazoa > Chordata > Aves > Sphenisciformes > Spheniscidae > Aptenodytes > Aptenodytes patagonicus. The sequence continues at coordinate 193,006,511 of NC_134949.1, read as the reverse complement.
TCAATTCTGTCTTCTCTGGAGAATGAGATCATCCTAAGGATTTCTGTGGGCTGCTGGTGTTAGTAAGCACAAGTTAGTATTCCATATCAGGGGACTGTGAGTAATCTCTGCAGAGCCAGAGGGTTAACTAGCTCACCAGAAGTAAAATACGCTATTTTGTGTTACAGTAAAATGCCATTTGACATTTGTGTCTTTTCTTCCGTCGCCACCTGTGCCCATCCACGCCACCACTAGAGATCTTCCTTTCCTGCCACTCTGTTCACTTTATTTTTTTCATGCATTGGCTGCTAAATGCAAATTTATGATCTGTAAAGCATCCTGTAATGCTTCACCTTCCTTTACCTTATTCTTGTCCTATGCTTTCCTTAGATCCTCACGTTTTCTCTTTTCTATTATTTAAAAGAGATCACAGTTCAGATTTGACAAATCCTTCTTCTTTTCTCCTTGGATTAATTCCCTAAAATATTTTTCCATGAATTATTTCTGACTAATTAGTAACCTGTGAATGTGCCTTCATACACTCTAGGGTTTGGTTTACACATTGTAAAATTATTCTACATCTGTGACTGTATAGTATTGAACCAGAAATGATAACTGCTAATGGAGGTAGGCTGATATATACAATCTAAGAATTTAGTCCCTAAATAATCTGTGTTCAAGAAACAATGGTCGTTGGTTTGTTATTTTTGCATCCATTATTGATTTCTCTGCCCAATGTAGAAATGGGGAGACAAGCAGGATGACAAGAGAAGCTTTGTTTTTATGTCCATGGTAGGATTTCTAAGATAATAGATTAATGCTACTGCTTAGTTTGGTAATTTCAAAAATTATGTGTTGCATGTGAATGCAATATGAATACTACTATTTTGGGGAGTGTTGCTGCTTGTGAGAGGCCTCAGTTGACAGGGTTAAATGAAGTGAAGGTGATCTCAGCTTTGTAACCTTTCCCCTCCTGGATTAAAGTTCAGATGAAGTATCCAAGTATTTAAAATCTCTTTTTCTGCCCTATGCTTTATTCCTGTGCATGGGAAACACTGGGATAAATCAATCATGTTTAAAGCTAAACAAGAAATTATTAGTTGTTAGGGACAGAAATCCTGCTGACAGCAGTTTCAAATAAAGGAAATTTGCATGTTATGCTGTCAGTTTAAAACTGTAATTGGAAGCTGGCCATTTAGTAGTTTGCTGCAAACAGTACTGTGTTTGATTTCCTGTACCCACGGAGCTTATCAGAATATTGTTGGTTTTTTACAAGGTGTTACAAAATTAAAGATAGAACTAAGGTGGATATTTGGAACAGTGAGTCAGCTTAGCTTAAGCAAACACTTTTGTTACAGGGCATGGCTGTGAAAGGTAAGAGATTTTTGTTGCATCAAATCTCACAAGCAGTGCAAAGGTTACCAACCTTACCTATCAAGCAGCATAAGTGAGGCTCTCCTGATGGGTTGTGTCATGTGAATAGTCCCTCATTCTGTTGACGCAGACTAATCCAACTTTGGAAATACAGGAGGAAAGGGATGGCATAGCCTACTTGGCCTAAGATTGAATTGGATATCCCATTGCCCATGAAACCATGGGAATCATGGGGATCTTCTGCCATCACCCATCTCTGGATTATTCCTTAGCTCATTGATCCCTCTGAACCCCAAGGTAAATGGGGTTGGTTTTACGGATCTTGACAAAGGTTTTGACAAGTATTTAGTAGAATCAGGAGGGGCTTTCCCTAGGTTACAGGCATAATTTATATAGGTAAATCCAGTGTGGCAATGTCTGTTGCTGGACCTTTCTGAATTGCAACTGTTTTTTATTTACCTGTACATTCAGTGGTGGTTGAAATAGATGAAAATAGTGTAGATTAAGGAATATTCTCATTACAGATTTTAATTAACACTATTTTAAATTTGAAGGGGAAAAAAAAATCATTTGAGCAATTAAAACACAAATAGAGGTTGAAAAATAAATACTATGCTAATAAAGCCTCTGTCCCATCTAAGAGCTTACACTGTCCATGATGTAAAATGTAGCAAGTGCTAGTAAAAATTATTCCATCTGGTACGGTTTAGATAGAACTAAAACCAGTTGATTTTTAGAATTCCACATGAGTATTTTTAGTCTTTTTTTTTTTTTTTTTTCTTGGTGCTATGTGGAGAAGAGCAACTAAAACATTAATGATTTGACTATGATACTGCAAATTCCTGTTTGGTTCTGGGGAGATTCCCCTGTTTGTCATGACAGTTTAAGCATGCTTAACTAGAAATAGTAGTAACAGTAGTAATGTGCCTACATGCAAAAGATATAGATTCACTTTTCAGTGTTTTCATTTCCAGGGTTTATAAGAAATTGAGAACTACCGTGAAAGCCCTGGCAGAGACAGGGATACTCTGCCAGGGATACACCTTTGACCACTAAGCTGGCACAGCATTGTTCTCAGTTCAAGTTCTTCAAGAATTCTAGAGGAAAGGAAAAGAAAAAAAAAAAAAAAAAAAATTTTCCTCTTAGAAAAAGAGAGCCTTCAGTTTTTCATTTATTCATTTTGCATTTTATTGTAACTAAAATTCCTGTGTATTTTTAATTAATACTGTCTGTTTTTCCACATTTCAGGGATACCACTGTACAAAGCCTTACCCTACAACCTTCTGTAAAAGACGGTCTTATTATATATGAAGACTCACCACTGGTCAGTAGTAACATTTGGATTGTATATTTGGAAATGCTTTTCATTAAAAACAAGTAGTTAAACATGCTGGCTTTTCAAATCAGAAAATTCTTTGTGATTTGATTACTTTCATGGCATGGTCAGTGAGCTTGGTAACATTTCATTAACTTTTACTTTGGTCACGTTTGTCATGTTTGCTGTGCCAAACGCTGAGTAAGATGATAGTCTTGAGAGCCTGCATGCACAAAATAAGTATGGAAAATAATTTAGTGTTAACCTGACATTCTAACTGATAGAATGGTATTTTCCTCCTCCTCTTTTGTAGCATCTCACACCTACCTGCTAAGTTGGACTCCAAACAGCTCTTGCAGCCATTCTTTAGTTCTTTCAGCTTCATGTTGACAGTCTAGATGCAAACTGCTTTTGCACTTCTCTGTCAGCACTCCAATTCATTCTCAGTCAGGCTCCTCACTTCCCTCCCTAGCGCAGCCCTGTCTGTCCCTATCCTGAAGAAATAGAAACGCCCACGTTTCTTGTCTCACCTGCTTCCTCTTCTCTCTGCTACAGTTTGGTCGTAGCTTGTCCCTGTTCTGAGTCCCTTTCTTGTCTCAGTGCCACCGAGATGTCACTAATACTGACTGAGAAATCAGTAATGCAGTTTCTTGCAGTTATTTTTGGGGGGTTGTGATGTTTTGATTCTTTTCTCTTCTAGGTAAAAGCAGTGAGGTTCGGACATATTTTGGTAATTGATGAGGCAGACAAAGCACCAACAAATGTTACCTGTGTCTTAAAAACTTTAGTAGAAAGTGGGGAAATGGTTTTGTCAGATGGAAGGCGAATTGTTGCCAGTAAGTAGATAGAAAGCGTTTTTGATCATTTACAGTAAAATGTAATGTGTTGAGTTACTAAGTAGAGACCCAAAAGAGTCCAAATGGAAAAAGTACTTGATGCTAAAAGGTTAACAATTAAAGAATTTACAGTCATTTTCTTTACTATTTTTGCAATAGCCACAAAGGTTTTCTTAAATTAGCATTCTCATGAATTTTGCTGAAAAATGGGGAAAAAAAACCCACAAAACCCCAACAAACTGTAAGTTGACCTCTCTGATTCTCATTCACCATAAGAAATAAAGATCTAGTTGACCAAATGATGATCTTGTTATGCCCATCTGGAGAGCTGGGGTATAATTTGATCAGATCTGGAATTGAAGATAGGAGTATATCTAAGGTTGAAGTGTAAAGGGTTTCATCTAATCAAATATTGCATATGCTTTTATTATTTAAATATATCCTGCAGGATGAGAGTATTTTGTAATTTAATGGAATTTAATTCATGTGAATTGCAGGAACTAAATATTTTTCATTATTTTTCAAAGACAGACCATGGTTGAAATGCCCTCTTGATGGTAGTAGACACTGTACTTTACACAATGAGTTTCTTTTTAACGATACTGGGAACAATAAGTATGAGTCGAGCAATCATTCAGCACTCGCATGGCACAACACTTGAGTTTTGCTTGTCATTATAAACTGTAGGTGGGCATTTTTTAAAGTATCTTGCTAGCCAGTCTCAATTATTACTGTAGTTTTTTAGAGGAAGTAAAAGGATTCCCAAACTCCACATGCCACAGGAAACATGCTGCAAGAGAACAAGTGGGGCCAGTCTGACTCATTTTGGAGAAACAGAGTCTTCACATGTGTGAAATCATGTGTCTATGGCTTCTCAAAGATTTTTGTAATAACCAGGAGGAATTTCAGGCCTGTGTTCCCAGATCAGATAATGTCAGACCTATAAAAAACCACATTTTATTCACCATTGGCTTCAGCATTTTGGTGACATTTAATATAAACAGGACAGGTAGTCCCCACCCCAAGAACAGTGGATGCATTTTTATTTTTTTAAATGAAACACTTTGGTTAAATTTTCATGAAACAAATTATGAAACTTTAAAATGAAACCTAGAACACTTGTACTTGAATGACATGCTAAGAAGCTATTGAGCCTTTTTTTGTAACTGTTCTTCTAATTCTAAGAGGAACATATTTAGATTAGAAGAATTCTTCTTCTAATTCTAAGAATAATTCTTCTAATCTAATTATGTTCATTTAATTCATTCATAATGCAAAGCTTAAATATGCAATTAATAAATTTTATTTCTTTTCCAGATCATGCTCATGTAGAGGGGAGAGAAAATGTAATAGTTATTCATCCTGATTTTAGAATGATAGTTCTAGCAAATAGACCTGGATTTCCTTTCTTGGGTAATGACTTTTTTGGCACATTAGGTAAGTTATTCATATTAAATGGTGATCTTTAATAGAATTGATTAATAGAATGACTGTCTTTATTAGTTAGATTTCATGTGGAGAAGGGGTCTTTATGCACATTGATACTTTGTTTCACATAGGACACTCAGGGTGAGGTTCAGCCTCAAGACTAACATGTAAATTTACGTATCTTAATAAAAGTGCCCGAACTTGCCCTGAAGTGAACAGCTATATGTGGTCATCTGTGTTACAACTAATTTGTTTTATGGGACCTGGACAAGCAGAGCAGACAGACAAGGTTACAAGAAATCTTTGTTAATGAGCGTATATTGTATACAAATATAGAAAACCATGAGCTGTAAGCAGCTTGATACCCGACTTCAATGGTTAACACAACTGCTCACCATTTTTTTTTTCCCCCCGTATCAAACAAGCCACAGGCCAGGTGCTGTCCTCTTCAGTACAAGAGATGGGAGCTTGATGGATGGTTCTTTTCTCTCCTCTCAGCAGTGGAGGCTACTGTCTTTTTTGGTGTTAGCACTATGCTACCTGCTTCTTAATCCTCATTAGCCTCTCCATGCCCATGGCTGAGTGTAATAGGCTTTATTAAAATAGAATCATAGAATCATAGAATCATTAAGGTTGGAAAAGACCTCTAAGATCATCGAGTCCAACCATCAACCCAACACCACCATGACCACTAAACCATGTCCTTAAGTGCCTCATCTACACGTCTTTTAAATACCTCCAGGGATGGGGACTCAACCACCTCCCTGGGCAGCCTCTTCCAATGTTTAACCACTCTTCCAGTAAAGAAATTTTTTCTCACGTCCAATCTAAACCTCCCCTGGCGCAACTTGAGGCCATTTCCTCTCGTCCTATCGCTTGTTACTTGGGAGAAGAGACCGACCCCCACCTCGCTACAACCTCCTTTCAGGGAGTTGTAGAGAGCGATGAGGTCTCCCCTCAGCCTCCTTTTCTCCAGGCTAAACAACCCCAGTTCCCTCAGCCGCTCCTCATAAGACTTCTTCTCCAGACCCCTCACCAGCCTCGTTGCCCTTCTCTGGACACGCTCCAGCACCTCGATGTCCTTCTTGTAGTGAGGGGCCCAAAACTGAACACAGTAGTCAAGGTGCGGCCTCACCAGTGCCGAGTACAGGGGCACGATCACTTCCCTACTCCTGCTGGCCACACTAGTTCTGATACAGGCCAGGATGCCATTGGCCTTCTTGGCCGCCTGGGCACACTGCCGGATCATATTCAGCCGGCTGTCGACCAACACCCCCAGGTCCTTTTCCGACAGGCAGCTTTCCAGCCACTCTTCCCCAAGCCTGTAGCGCTGCCTGGGGTTGTTGTGGCCAAAGTGCAGGACCCGGCACTTGGCCTTGTTGAATCTCATCCAGTTGACCTCGGCCCACGGATCCAGCCTGTCCAGGTCCCTCTGCAGAGCCTTCCTACCCTCGAGCAGATCAATGCTCCCGCCCAACTTGGTGTTGTCTGCAAACTTACTGAGGGTGCACTCGATCCCCTCATTCAGATCATTGATAAAGGTATTGAACAAGACTGGCCCCAAAACTGAGCCCTGGGGAACACCGCTCGTGACCGGCCGCCAACTGGATTTACCTCCATTCACCACAATTCTCTGGGCCCGGCCGTCCAGCCAGTTTGTGACCCAGCACAGAGTACCCCTGTCTAAGCCGTGAGCCGCCAGCTTCTCGAGGAGAATGCTGTGGGAGACAGTGTCAAAGGCCTTACTGAAGTCCAGGTAGACCACATCCACAGCCACAGCAAAATATATATATTTGATAAGATATTGAATTTATCCTAGTTTCAGGTAAGACTGTCCAAATTCCACATCAAAATTTTTTATCTCGACAGCAACCTCATTTCAGAAAGCTCCTGGTAGGTCCTAAAAATCCTTTCTATCAGCAAAGATTCCCCACAGCTTCATCTCACAGGAAAAGCAAGAATTTATGTTGCATAAGGGCAAGTGATGAAGAATTCATTGGCCTGTATAGTCCAGTGTTAGTCTAAGTGGGCCTCTGGCAAGGCTTTGGCAGTGTTACACTAGGGCTATGAACTGAATAGCCCTCCAGACTCCACTGACTGTGTTATCTATGTTTAGCCATTTATGTGCAGGCACCTTAATTTATGTGGTTTTATCTTTAGCTTTGGCCGTAATGCTTATTCTGCAAGAAATAATAACGTACTCATAAAAGCAGGTGCAAAACCAATTCTGTATTGCATGATAGCTTTTTGTTTTTCAGATGTAGTTCCCAGTGAATGGGGATTCTGTGTCAGAGACTCATTGGCTCTGAATTTCACCCAGCTATATTGCCCCAACATATTTTAGTATAGCCTGTTTCTTTTTCATGACCTAATTTCCCTCCTTACATGGACCCTTTAAACAAAATTGATCATCCCAGCATTCTTGCTTTTGGCCCACATGGCAGAGACTTGGTTGAGGTTTTGGGGTTCTTCGTTGATTTTGTTTTTCAAGCATAGGGGCTCTTCTGCTTTTAATCCAAGTCCTTTTTCAGCAGGATCTGATCATACTTCTGCAAAGTTTTGTACAACTGTTAAAGGACTCTTTACAAATAAACTCAATTTTATAGATTGTATGATTTGGAACAATATAATGCAAATATATGGAAAGACTATCTTGCCAAATTTCTTACCATACTTCAAAACAGGCAGAGGGAAGAGATAAATCCAGTATTTCCTCTAGACCTCTCAATTGGGTTTGCATTAGGGCATATCTGCATATCAAGATTTCTCTGCATCCTGTGGTGTTTTGAAGGAGTTCACAAATTGGTCCCATTCAACCTGTTATTCTTTCTTTAAACCTTTTTTCTTTTCTTTTTTTCTGCATTCATTTGACTTGTGTTTCTTCTTAAAATTAATTTCTCCTTTGTGATCACCTTCATAAAAATGACAGGAGAGATATCCATGTTTCTGGGAACCTTGATGTTCTTCATAGCAAGTTTGTCCTTCACATTTTTCAAAGTAGTTTTTGTCTTGTTTTGTTTCAACAAGCAGGTACTCAGCGTCCTCTTGAGCCATTGCTTTTCCATTTAAGGTGCTGTATGAAATTTAAGGGGCTGTTGTGATGCTATCTCTTTATAAATTACTTAACTGTATACTTTTTTTCTTTTAGGGGACATTTTTAGTTGCCATGCTGTTGATAATCCCAAACCACAGTCTGAACTGGCTATGCTTAGACAATATGGTCCTGATGTTCCAGAGCCGATTCTTCAGAAACTGGTGGCTGCTTTTGGAGAACTGAGGAGCTTAGCTGACCAAGGAATTATTAACTATCCCTATTCAACTAGAGAAGTTGTGAATATTGTAAAACATTTACAGGTACAGTACATCAGATTTCATTGAAAACTTGATTTCATCACTACTAATTTTTAATGCTTGAAGGTTTTAGAAAAAGATGCAATTATTGTTCATGTATTTTTATTTCATTTTTTATGAAAAGTTTCACATTTTGAAGGAATCATCATATTCAGATGTTCAGATAGTCTGAGGGTAAGGAGCACAGATGTACACAGGCAGATATTTTTTTCTGTATTTTTATTTATAGATATAGAAAATATCTGAGAGTCTGTTTTTCCACTGTGTGAGAAAATATCACGTTCATACTGTGAATACAGTATGCAATGTTTATACTAGCCTACATTATAAAAATTCCATATTCGGCATACAATACTTCCAGAATAATGCAACTTTATGCTGCTATAGAATTTTTGGTTTTAATAATTTCCTGGGGGAAAACGACCCTGCTGCATAACAGTAATACATCACAGATGGAATTTTTCTAAGGAAAATGTTAGATGGATAACAACTTAGCAAACAGGTACTTAGGAACCATGATTGCTTCCTACACACATTTTAACGGCAAAATCTCAAATTCTGATTTAATGATAATTATTTTTTAAAGGTTATAGTAGAGTCTGACTTCTGTGTTTATAAATTGAAGGATACTTTTTGTCTGAAGTATTTGAAATACAAAGTATCTTAAAGCTCTTTGAAACAGTAATGCTTTTATTTTGTTCTGTATATAATCATAAAGTAGGCAATTTATTAATTTATAGAGTATTTCTTGAATTATTTAATCCTAGATTGAAAAAAAGATTAATGGAAATGTTAATGTAATTATTACAATTAGAATATAATTTCTCATCAATTCTTTGGCCTACTGTTCCTGTGCTTAACACTGCATAGTATAACAGGGTTGCATGATGGTTTTGTGTTTGTGCTCATGAACATATTCACATATATTCACCCATATACACAGACATTTAGATCCCGCAGCTTAGAATTACTACTTTTAAAAATCTTCAGTTCATCTAGATTGCCGGGGAGGATAGATTTTTGTGCTCCGCAGTCTCCAGGGTGCAATGAAGCCTTGAGACAAAATAAATTGGTGCTACTATATCAATAATATAAAGAAAAAATAATTATATCTTTATAACTTTGTACTAATGGTTAACAAAATTGGGACCTAAAAGCTGAGGAATACATCCAAATAAACATGTAAGCAAAGTATTTTATTAGGATCCAATACCAGTTGATAGGTATTCGCTTACCAAACTAGTGGGAACCTGTACCATGTTGATAGTATCACTGATATCTTTAAACACAGAGTTACATTTGAAATGAAAGAGGAAAAATTACAAACTTGAGGAACAGCTGCTGTGCTGCTGAAAAGCTGGTGGTTTAGGATTTTTGTTAAATGAACTCCTTCCTGTCTTCATACTCTGGCTGTTCTTACCTTCCACCCTAACCTCCTTCCTTCATCTTCTGTCTCCAAGTAATCTGAAGTTTGCGCTGTCTTCTGTCACCAACTGGTGTGGAAGAATATGGACTTAATTCTTTTTACTTCGAGTGTGAACAGCATCTAATTGAAGATTGGAAGAGCTGCATTGCTAATTGTCTTAAGGGCACTTACTCTCTGGTTCTGTCTCCTTCACTTAACCAAATTAGTATGGTCACTTCAACTTGGGTATTGGGCACAGATCAGCGGGGAAGTTTCCTGTCTGCTAAGTTTTCACCTCTTTCAAAGTCAAGTGTAAATATCCAAATAAACCTCCAACATGCAGCTTTGATTTCTTCTGTAACATTTGTTTTCAAGATCCCAGCCTCTTTGAAAGGATGCAACATATTGTTTACTGTAACTTGTTTTTCAATCTGAATAATAAAAAGGCTGGGAGTAGCCAAATGTAAACAATGAATATAAACATAATGGTTATTCCAAAGTAAGAAACTTTTAGGTCTTCAGGTAGAGAAAAAAGAGGAAGGAGGGAAATGAGTCAATAAAATTGCTGGTCCTTAGGAAGGAAGGAGGGAAGTTAGTCATGTTGTTAAACAATTTCCCTTACAGCAGTTCCACAGCCCCACTCTCTTTGTACTATTGTGTTGATTTCTTTCACATAATTTTGGAATTTTTTGCTTCTGCAAAAAAAGAGTTGGTTGTTTTGGAGAAAAAATTGCTGTTGATTACTGTTATCTGAGAGAGCATCTGAGCATCGGGGCTAGTCAGTTAAGAGAGTATTCTGATTACTGTGACATCAATATATTATTAGGCTAATCTCTGCACTCTGATTAATTGTGGTCTTCAACATAGAGGATTGTGTCTACAGTGTAGTTAAAAGAGCATCTTCCCATAAAGATTATGCAAGTAGGGAACCCATAGCAATTTAGTTGTAGCTTAGACACTGCATTCAGAGCTAGGTTGCCTCTATACTAACTTCTTCTTAAGGAAAGGGTTTTTTGGTGAAGCTAAGAGATACCAAAACTGGTTTGAAGACCTAAAACTACAGGGGCATAGGGAAAGTTGTCTACTGTAGCTGCCTAACTTGGTTGCTGCACCTATTTCTCTCCACGGATTGTGTAGGGAATTTGGGTCTTGCAGCCCTAGATTGCAGGTGACCTGAATATAGCCTCTTTGTCTCCCTCGCCAGCAGTTTTCAGATTGTGTCAAATGTCAGAAGTATTGGTGCTAATAGTGGCTTATGGGCAAGCTGAGAAGCTTTGCTCTCGCTCTGTTGGGTTACCAAATGCTGCCCGTAGCTGCCGGTGTATGCTATGACCGCTTCTCTGCGATCTAATGTACAAGTTTTCATGAAACCTTTTGCATGTTGTTTTGCAGAGTTCAGGTTCACCCGATGTCCCTGGTAGATGCTAATCAGGCAAGCCACGTTAGTCCAGATAAAATGGAAATAGCTTTTCTACTAACTCTATTTAGTTTGGGAAAGCTGAGATTTTTCTGATAGGCTTTCTTTCTTGTTTGTGTATGAGTTTGCTTTTTAATAGTAGGCACTAGTATAACAATTCTCAAGCAGCAAATGTCTAAGATACCTTCTGGCCCTGAAGTCTACTAATCATCAGGCTTTTAGGCCTGGTCAGTAAGCTTGTGTACTAAGATAGTACATTTTCTCTGTTGTGCCTATTCTTGAAAGGAAACTAGGCTTATCAAATCACAGTTTGTATCCCTTTCTCTCTTTGCTGCCCTACGCACATGAGTTAACCACCTTTTACCCTTTTGGCCCACCGCAGTGAATCTCAGTTACCAGTTTTCAAAGATAATTAGGTTTCTGCTGCTTTCATCAAAATCAGCGGCTGTGTGACACAGAGGAACAGACTGAAATTAGTATCCCTGTGAATGAAAAGGCAGGGGGAGAATTCAGGTGTTTTGCTTGGCAGTAGATGATAACCCGCTAAAGACATGAGCACTGGTTAATCAATTAGTATGCGTGTCGCTCAGGATGAGCCATAGATGTGGTGCTTCTTGCCCTGCTGACAGAACAACTGAGGAGACACAGAGAGAGGTGGCAGCATTCAGCGAAAAGGCATGGGGAGTACAGGGGGAAGCCAAGGGCACGGAGGAATGGGCAGGTAGGGAGAGATCTGTTAGTGTTCTGGGGGCAGTGTGGTCCTTTGGGAAGGTGCTGGCAGGACGGGAAATGTGCAGGCATCTGAAGGCACTAGAATATGTAGGGAAGTGAGTGGTAGTGAGAACACAAGGTAGAAGTCTAAAACAAAAGTCTGGACTCATTACAGACTGGATACCAGATAATTTGTCACTTTGTTTTCAGGGTAGTGGTAGAAATACAGTAGACCTCAATGTGTATAGCATATTTTAATTAAGATTCTGTATTTGTACTAGGAAACTACTATTTTGCTGATAGCATTTAAGCAGACTATAGCAATACATGTACTCATGGAAAGTTAGATCCATAAAAATGCGGATTTTTCACCAAGCCGAATTCTCTCACAACTCTGTATCAAATAAAACATTAAAAATATATATATATAAAAATATAAAACTGTTAAAAGCAAAACCTATGTTACTTACTATTTTAAGGAATAGGTACGCACAGAGGTGTTACTTGTAAGGGGAAGAATCAATGAATGAGAACCAGACAGACTGATGAGAGATCAATATTTTCTCCACTAATCTGGTTTTAAAAATCAATAGAAACCAAATTACTTTTTTAAAATGTTCAATTCAACAAAAAAAAAAAGTTGAATGTGTTTTGTGGGGGTTTTTTTCCTTTCTTCAAGTGAACTGTCGTTGCCTTTCTTCAGTAAGCAGTTGTCCAGGCAGTTATTAAAAAGTGGTTGGATTTGTTGTGATTGAAATAAGAGAGTTGTGATTTTTAAATAACAGAAGTAGAGGGCCTTTTGACAAGTAGCTTGTGTTCAGAACAGGTTTATTGACAGCAGTGATCAGTTGTACCTGAGAAAATAAATTTTTTATGATGTCCTACTGATCAAGAGGCATGGAACTATTGAGGCAATTCATTGAGGAGAAGGGTATTGATATCAGAAGTTATGCAATGATTCGGAAAACCATGGACATACTTGGAGACTACTAGTGAAAACCAGATAATATTTGAAGCACTTGACCAAGGTTTCTGCAGTATCTAGTACAGGGCAGGTAAAAGAGTAGGTCATGAGTGAACTTGGTGCCAGTTTGTTGGTTGTGCTTCGCAGTGAGAAGGAGAGAACACAGAAAATGCAGTATTCGTCGTCATAAATGTTCTAAAATAATTACTTAAGGAAAGGTTTTGGTTATATAGAGTATGCACAATTTTGGACGTGTTTTGTTCTTGTTATCAAAAAGAAAACATACTTGAAAACAGACTGAGATAGGGTCCTGCACACTAAGTAGTAAGTAGCTTTACATGTTTACATCACAACTTAACTGTGATGTACATTTTTATAAGTCTGTGGGCTTTTTTTTTTTTTTTGGCAATATGATGTTTACTTTGGCTCCAAGGTGCAATTTACATTATAGAAGTTAGTACTTTCACTACTGAACATTGTCACAAGCTTCTTGCATTTACGTTACATGTGAAATGTTTATACAGTCTTTAGTTAGAATAGCTGTTGGGAGAAATTTTATTTTTAGGAACCTGTTTCGTTCGGTAAGGAATGGACATTGTAACCAGGGTGGCACAGGCTGTAGGACAACGTTATATTATCCCATAATAACTTGTATTTTGCTAATCTGTAATAATGCAGAACTTCTAATAGGTTCCTCATGGACAGGTTTAAAAAGCAGGACGTAGTTTATTGTGCTTTTATACCAACACTAGTACTGAAATATTCTGTGGCATGTACACCACAGATTAAAAAAAGGTTTGTACAACCCTATTTCTAGCAGTGGTATTCCATTCTACCACAGTAACTAGCTAATTTTAGTATTACTTCTGTCATGGATATTTTATGTCAGAGATTAGATATTTATTAAGTTGGGAAAATGTTAAACTCCTAAGGCTGATGTTTCATGAAGAGTGCAGGACAAAACATTTATGAAAATTTTATGTTTCCTTCTGGTTTAGTTTTTATTTCAGGACTCGGATATCTTTATTTTTCATGCTTTTATGCATTTCTCTGACACTTCTGTTAAGTCTGGGTTTGAGGTTATTTGTACCAGCCATGCTCACTAATGGGGAAAAAACAGATAAGACTTCAACTCCCTAAAATACTTCTTCACATGTTTATCTTCATCACTGTCAATGTGTCATTCTGAGATAGGGGGATCCATGTCCTGGCCTCAAAGAGCTAATATTTGAACGAAAGGCATATGAAGAAAAAGTAAGAAGTTTAAAATAAAAAGATTCTCATTTCTGTCTCTTGCCAAGAAAGGTAAAATAAAGCAGTGGTGGTAAAATTCTAGGATATATATAGTAATTCGGTGATTTTTTTTTTTTATTCTTTTTATTTACCTCATTTACATCTTAGAAGGGTAAGATGATTTTTTTCAGATGTTTTATTAAAGAGTATCTCTGAAAAGACTCAGTGACTTAGATGTGTTAACATGTTCAACTTAAAACAGCTGTTTTTTTCAATGCAAATAAAATCTAAATTTTGCACAATACATATTCTGTTAAAATTACCTAAATGTACCTTAAAAAATAAGCTTATTGGAGCCTGAAATTATGGCTGCCTACATTAAGGTCCATGTTTACTGGAATCTGCCTTAATTTAAATGGGGACAAGTACATGTTTGCTATTGGAGTTTCAGGGCAAATCAAAAGACAGTGGCAGTTACTGACTAAGCACTTGGAACCAGTTTGCAGAAAGGCTAAGCCAGCTTCTGACACCTGTAGTGTCTTCTGCAGGTACCAAAAAAAAAAAATCTTCTTCATTTCAGCTTATTCCTACTGCATGAGTTTAACTGACTGCTCAGTAAAGGCTTTTAAGTCTTGCTGGCTTCTAGGTCTTAGTGGGAAATGAGAGGCAGAAAAATGTGTTTTCTTCTTGCAGAAAAGCAATAATTAAAAGATGTGGGAAGATGTGAGGGTCTGAAACCTGGAAGAGCACGCTGGCCTTAAATCATCAGTCCAGTTCAATAGCAAAAGTTTCCTTTGTTAGAAATAACTAATGAAAATTTAATAAACTGTTTTTTCTTCATCTACAGAGCACATTTCAGGTAGTAATTTTCACTAAGAAAACAAATGTTTGTGCATCTTAAGTGAATTTCTGTTTCTACTAAAATCCATCATGACCTAAAGTCATTTTTAGTAAGCAAGCAGTGTATCTTCTGCTTTTCTATATTCAACATTAAGAATCAGAATTCTTAAATGAATTGTATAGTTGAATATAAGAAGGTATGTATTTATGTCAGATATTCACGGTTAGCAGAAAGCAGTTCCAAATTTAAAAAATACATTATTATATGTTCCAGTGATTACACCATCTTGTTATATGTATAATTAAAATAATTCTTTAAAACATGAATGCTGTTGCGTATTTAAATAATTGTCTCCTTGTTTGTTTAATTCAGGTTTAGTGTCAGTAACTTCATTCTGACTTGAAGCAATGTACCTTCTTCATTCTGGAAACCAAAAAAAAAAAGATGACTTAAGCACTTGTCTAAGTTGAGCAAAGTTACTGTTATAACTATTCATTTTAGAAATATTTAATTATATGCTGTAACTTAACAGATATTCAGTAAAAGAAAATTGGGGGTCTTTGTTTCTTCACAGAAATTTCCAACTGAAGGACTGGCAAATGTTGTTCGAAATGTATTTGACTTTGACTCCTACAACAACGAAATGCGTGAAATTTTAATCAGCACTTTGCACAAATATGGGATACCTATTGGAGCAAAACCGACCAATGTACAGCTGGCCAAGGAGTAAGAGTAACATAAGATATATATTAAGAAGACAGGTCTCATATTCACTTTTTTATGGTGTGTTATCTTGCTGCTAACTGATGTAAAAACAACCTGGAATACTTGAAGTCAATCCTCCTCTGGTTCAAATTTATATTCCTCCAAATAAGTTACAATATAAATTACGTTATGATAGAGTATTTGCTTATTACTAATATTTAATCTTTAATGTTCATGTTCATACTGATAGTTTGTATGGCAAACATATCAATAAAGGGAAATACTTGTTTCTTCTCCTGTGTTTTTAATTGAATTGCAACACATTTCTGTCCTGTTATTTATCACCTAAATCGGTAGGGGAAAAAAAAAAAGGTTGTCTTCAGTGGTAGTGGGATTTTGTCTTTGATACTCACAAAAGGCTCTACAAAAATATTTCTGCAGAATAGGGCAACACATGTAAGTTCTAAGAACCATTTTTGTGTGTGTCTGTTTATCACTATTATTCTTTAATTATATTAACAGTTGACATATCACACCATATACTTTTTCAGAGGTTAGAACCAAATTACCTTTTTTTTTTTTTTTAAGACTAAACTAAATTGTGAAAGAGATTTAACTCATTCTTTTACAATTCACAGATAACAGGCTTAAGTAGATCATATTGAAAAGCAATTAGAAAACTTACTCTGGCTTGAACTCTAATACATAATTTATTTATGGAGAAACAAATATTTCCCTTTCATGAAGAAAGCTTTATGGAAAATTGACTTTTCCGTGGGACATAATACTTTTATATTTGCTAAGGAGGGACTGATTGTTATGACATGATGTCTTGATATTAGGTGTCCATGTGTAGGTTTCTCCTGCTGGAGCACCACTGTTACATCTAACATCCTACATGTAACTATTAAAAGAAGATTGGCAGTGTAATGACTGTGGTGTACCTCTTAGTTTTGAGGACAGAAGAATTACATGCCTAGGGAACCAATGCTTGAGCAACTACAGTGCCTGTCAAATTGACAGTAGACACTTGAAACTCTTGCCATAGTTTCTTTGCTAAAAGTCACTTGGTAATTTCTATTTTAAAGAACTGTGACATTTGTAATAGTTTTTGAGAAATTTGCACTTTTATATAGTTTTTACAAGTATTAGATGTGAGTTTACATGGGTGGATTGGAGAGGACTCTTTAGTAATGAGAAGATCAGAGGTTTAGGAAACATAGGAGACAGACTGCTGTAAATGGGAACTGTTCAGTCTAGAAGTGAGAAGATAGAAAAAAGATCTGATCATTTTGAGTTAGGGATAATCACCTGATCATTTTGAATCCATCACTGAGGTTTTATAGGACAGTTTACACCAAGGATGACAGACTTACAAGACCCCCACAAGATGCTCATCAAAAACTTCACTTAACTGACAGCTGTGGGCACATACTCTGTGCACTGAAGGCCAAGAGGAGGAGAAACTACAGGAGCAGTTCACACACAGTTGATAAAAGCACCTTTTTCTTAGATCTCACCATGCAAGATTGGGACTAGGCTGACCACCTGGCTTCGATGATCCAGCAATCTTGGTCTCAGTATCTCACTTGCATCCACCTCAGCTGGCATTTCAGATTATCCCGCTGCTCCATTCCAAGACAGCCTTGCTGTTGGTCATCAGATTTAACCCTATGGAGCTTGTAAGCCACAGGTGGATGACCTTGAATTACAGACACATCTTTCAGGAATGGTTTAGACATAGTTGATTCTGTCTTGGGGTAAAATAACATCTAGATAATCTCTCCAAATCTGTTCCAGTGCATATTGCAAGCTCACGTGATGGACACATTGAGGTAATTGGGTATGGTGTTTGGCCCACTGCAGAAAAGGTTCTTCCTGAAGCTGCTACATGTTTAGAACTAGAGTACTGATCTCCCCTATATTGTTTTCCAGGAAATTGAGAGTAGGATAATGGTGCTAATCTATTCCATCCCACTTCCTTCAGAAAAGATGCAAGTTAATCTAATACCTTCTTGCCTGATTTTTGTCATGATTCATGCCTGAAAACCTTCAGAGATGGATTTCTATAACCTCCCAAAGCAAGTCAGTCTTGTTCCTAAATATCCTTGCCATTAGAAAGTCATCTATAGACTAAACACATCCAGTTCACTCAATCTTCCCCCTTTTTAAGGCCTCTGGTTGTTTTTATTTTTCTTTTATGCTCCTCTTCTCCACTTTATTCAGGTCCGTCTTTATGCGTTGTGCGTGAAACTGGGCAGGTTAGTTTCTGCTAGGGCTGAGGAGATGTATTTCATGCATCGGTCCCTTTTAAAAACCCCAGTAGGTTTCCATTTCTTGCAATATTCAGTTTCCTAAATTTAGTTTTTTGCATGCCTAGTTTCCTAAACACGAGCCTCCAGATCCTTTCTGCAGAACCCTGCATAGCACTTACCCCGTCTTCACTTTATGTAATCAACTTCCTTCATGCTTGCACTTTTCTTACTGTGTTGTATCTTTTCAGACACAAAGTTCTCTAACTTGTCAAGATCACTTTCAATTTCAAGCTTGTTTTCCTGCCTACTTAGAGAATCATAGAATAGCTTGGTTTGGAAGGGACCTTTAAAGGTCACCTTGTCCAATCCCTCTGCAATGAGGAAGCACATCTTCAGCTAGATCAGCGTCTCTCACGAGTTGGCAATCTGAAGGTTTACTAGGTGTGATTTCTACAGTGTCCTAGTGACAACAGCATACCCCCACAGAGGTTCACTTCTGTGTTTGTCTTAATTTGCAAGACTTTCAAGACTTACTAGCTAGCATAATAAATTGCTCAGTGGTTCTATTCAATAACGTGAAAACTAGGATAATAGTGCAAATGTATTCTGCCTGAGGATGTTAGTCATACCTGCAGCAAAATCATTGCTATTGATACGAATACAAATCTTGTGCAATTAAGAAGTTTTGCAGTACAGAAGTGTTTCCAGGAGATTCTAGGACAGGAAAATAATTATACTGAAATGCTGACTCCTTTATACAGGTAGTCTCTGGCATGTCTTGGATCAAACAATTCGTGAATATTTTATTTTAATAAGTTTTGGAGAAGTCTGTCTGACACCTACTACTTAATCTAAAAGAAAACTTGAATAAATCAGAATTACTTAAATTGCTTCTGAAACATAATTGCTGTAAATATAACAGAAGCATAATTGCTGTAAATATAGGAACAAAAACATGAGAGACACGAGCAACACACTACAATACAGGGTCTCAATAGAAGGAACTTTGAGGGTTGTATCCAGGTGAAATTACAGGGGAAATTTAACAGACGGTACCAGTGAACCTTATGGGAATTTTAGTTTAGGCTCTGGAATAAACATACCTAGTCTTGGAAGGAAAGATTAGGTGGTGTGTAATGACCATTTAGAAAAGAATTCTTGCAGCAGTTACTGTCTCAAGAAAGAAATTAATTTGTAGATGCCAATTCATTTATTTCCAAAATTGGTATCATATATTAGACTTATATAATAATATATAATAAATTAAATATAATTATATATATAATAATATATATTACTAAAGTAATGCTTCACTTGGGCTTTTTGTTTCCTTCAGGGTTTTTTTTGCCAAATAGGATGGCCATTCTTCAAGGCACTGACATGTTCAGTATTGTCAGCTTATAACATCATGATATTGTCTGTATCTCCTGGTATCACCTGTTCAATAGTTTATAATTTTTATCAGTATTGTGTGTAAAGCAGATGGCTTGTCTATGATGTTTTGCCAAGACATAGTGGTTAAAATGGATCACTCACTGTACTGACTCATTACCTTTCTTTATGTACAATTACACTTTGTTTTTCCCATTGACATGTTATGTCACATTTGTCTGAACTCACGTTAATCTGCCATTTTGTTGCACAGTTCAGACCATTTCAGTTTCTAGGTAAAACAGCATTCAGCTCTAATTCTGGCATTTATCCTTGATGAAATTGCCATTCCATGTTTTTTCTCCTGTTGCTATCCACTTCCAGGTGCTTGCTATAACTTCAATATTCGTTTTATATGAACTGAACTTTTTATATGTAATGTAAATACGTAAATTTTAACGGCTTTAATTTTCTCTTGAGACCTGTCTCATACCATGTGTGTCTCTTGTCCATCCTGTGCATTGTGGGGGGAGGCAGAGGGGGGGGTCTGCACTTGACTGTCAGGGAACAGGAGGCCTAACGTAAGACTGTTCTGTATGTCTACTGCTTATATTTTTAATCTAAAGATGTTTAAATAAAGTACGGAGATCTGTTTGGTAAGGAATTTTCCTGGTTTCAAACTCTATCTTACTTAAGTCCAAAAAAGTTAGGTGGGATAGAAGTCTCTTCAGCTAGATAGGGCACAGGCTGTTACTGAAGTCCTTGAATAATACATTCTGTGCCAGCACTGAGCTGATTTACAAGACCATGTATTAAGCAGCTTTGTTGCCTGTCATAGTTCATGTCTGCAGCTGTACTACTACGGTAGCTGGCTGTAGAGAATTTGCATTCAGTGGAACTTTAGTCTTAAAGATTTGTAGCCATTTTCCAGTGTGTTCTCAGAAAGCTAAATGAATAACTTTATAGAGCATGTTCTACTGATTTTTTGACTAGTTGTTTGGGTCTTTTTTAATTAGCCTAAAATGAATTTATTTTCTAAAATCAAAAAGATAACAAATGAAAAGAAGTTGTGCTCTGTAGGTGTCACTTTGAAAAGTTTTCCAACACCAGAAGCCACTACAGAATTATCTTTTGACAGATTGTCTCCCTTTAGACCGCCATGTATGAAGAAAATCAGGCTAAATAGTAATTTTTTGTAGAATTGTCCCATCAACCGTAGGTCCTGTGCAATCACCTTTTCTAAACAAAATACCTGCTTATATAACCACTTCATGGACAGCAGTGACCTTGTAGAAAACCAGGATGTAAAATTAAGAGTAAATAAACATTAAAAAATATTTCTAAATTTTCCTTAAGCAACAGGCTTTAACAGATCCATAATCAAAGAACTGATCAGGAATAATTCCTTAGAACTTGCTTTTAAGCCTTGGCTTTCTTACAAGACTTCTGCAGTCTGCTGTGTAGTTTTTCTGTTCTAGAAACCCTTTCCAGCTTTTGAGGAAAGCAAAAATTACGGATCACTCTGTACACTCCAGCTGGAGAGAGCAGTGCAGTTTCAGTACCGTTCTTGCCCGGCCACTGCACTTTTTACACCCATCAGATAGCTTTGCTTCGCAGATCTTTGCCCGTGGTGGCATTTCCGTAGTATTCTGTCTGCCTTTTATGTAAATGGTATTTGGTTAATTAATTTGAAATACAGCAGCGTGGCAGGAGCACCTTGTGAAGCTTTTTACTAGTACTGTCACTTCAAGTTCTTTTCAAAACTTGCTTGTTACTTACAAGTCCTGGGAAAAGAAAATCTCCCTCCTTCGCTGCGTATCATACATATTCACTAGAGGAAAACTGTTAAGATGTATACACGTTTTCGGTGTGGGCATGTTGTTCCAGTCCTTCTGCATCCTCACTCTCTCCTGAGAATTGTTCAGGAGGCAGACTGGTTATAAGACCTTTAATGCCACCAGCTTCTTCAATACTCTTAGTCTTTCTTAGACCAGATTTATGAGAGAGCAGTGAGATGGAGTAAAAAAGAATTGTCAGGCCCTGGAAGAATAAGGTCTCTATTACTCTTGACAAAGAACTTTGTATTACGAATTCTGCTTTCTGTTTTATTCCTAAATTCTGATCTACCTTTTTCTCCTCTGCCATTCATGATGACTTGGTCTGCTGCCCCAGAGAAACTAAGTCATTCAGAAACAGGAAAGAGAACAAAACCTCAAGAATCTAGGAGAAAGGAGAAATCAGTGTTCCTGGGGGAAGAGAGGAACTATTAGCAAAGCAAATCTCCAGAAAGCTGAAACAGAGTGGAAATGTTTTGTTTCTTTGGGAATGCAATCTGTAATTCTGTTGCTATATAAAGCAGGGTATTTGGTTAGAGCTGGTTATTAACATATGTTTTGTTTTAAAATTTAATAAGTATTCATGATTAGTAGTGAACCCGTTGATTTCTAGGATGTTGTCCATGGGAGTAATGTGTAAGGAATTAAAACCGAAGTCCAAAATGGAAGTTGATGTTCCATTGAGCTAACGGGAAACAATTATTGCTGATTATAGGTATATCAGAGATTATGCTACTCGGAGTCACCATAGCAAAAAAAAATCTCGTTTCTTTTTGCACACAAGACAGTTTTGGCTCAAGACATAACAAACGTTTTGCCAACAAATCATTTTGAAACCCAAATGGAAGCCTGAAGTAAAATTCCAGTTCGTGGATAAACTGACATGTAGTCTAGTGACTTGACTGTTTGCCCATTTTCTAACTGCATGAATAAATTTATCTAAGAATTGTGTATATGTTGAAATAGTGCATCCTGAATGGTTTTTCCTAATGGTGTTGAATGTTCTAATCTACAAGATATTGTACTTGCATTTTTTTTGAGTCTGGCTTCATTTCTCTTCTTAATTTGGGAAAAATCTGGCTAGACTAGCTAGGTGTAAAGAATGGAAGAATGCAAACTGAAGTGAGGAAGAATGCAAAATAAATCACTCTTCAAACATTGTATGTATCGATACTCTTAATGAGGCAACAAACAGGCAGTGAAGACTCTACTGGTTCTTTGACTAAGAGAGGGAATTAATGAGATGCACTTTCCTCATTACATGCCCCAATGGCATATTGCTGGCAGCTGGATATTTACCTATGAGCACCAACAATTTATAGCATCCAAACCATTTCCTGTTTGCAAAAAGTGTCTCTGGCTATCTGACTGCCTTGGCAGATGGTCCAAACACAGAATGGGGATGGAGGCTGAGTGACTGTCTGCCTGTGAGTACTGGCTTCTCCAGGTTGCTTGAGATTTGGTGTCAGTATACCAGTAAGAAATGTTAATGCGGCTTCCCTGCATGACTTGCAAAGATTAGAGGATATTAGTGTTCATTCCCTGAATTTTCCTTTAAGTTCTCAGTAGACAAAAAGTAAAATTAAAATTCCCCAAGATTCATGTATAGTCCAACTGAGGTTTTTTTTTATTTGGGACCCCTTCTTATTCTGAAAAGAATATCAAGCAGAAATGAAACAAACCTCTAATATCTAGAGGGGCCAGTTTGGTTGTGCAGAGAGGGGAAATAATTGTAACAGTAGGAATGAGCATCATCAGACAGGACAGAAGAGACCATGCACAGACTTTTAACAAACAGTCTAAGAGAACTTCCTTAAAATAGGCTTTGGAGATATTTATAGAAACTGGGAGAAGGAATGTCTTCTGTTCTCTTGCCAAGTTCTGTAGCTGTACAATAAAGTGCAACGGCGTGTAAGACAGAGTGCAGTTTTGATAGGAGGTCTTTTTAGGAGCAACTGATCCCAAATAAAAGAAACTAAAAGTGGTAAGTTCATTAGCTTGAAGGTATTCATGCCAATTAACGAAGTTAAACTGCTTTCAGTGGTTGCAAATCACTTCAGAAGAACGAAATAAAAATTGTTTTGTCCCTATTTTGCTGTCAAGCTACTTTGGCATAGACCAGCATTTTCTTTTCCTATATGAATGAGTTTTGCTGTGGCCCATATATTTCTTCCCTAAATAAAAGGTACAGAAATTAAGAAATTAGACCAAGTCAAGCAACTGAGGCTTTCGAAGATGTCCCTGTCCTTTCTGTAGACTGTACTGGCCAGAAGGCAGTGGGATACTCACGTCTGTGTTCCTTTGCCTTTGTTCATGTCAGTGGCAAAATATATGGAAATAATTCGTTGAACTTTTATTGCATGGTTAACTTGCCACAGTGTTTACTGTGCTTATTCTGCTGGTTTTTTTAGATGAGTGTGCCACTGACAGAAGTTCCTTTAAGTGGTACTATCACACCCTGCCTGATCTGAATACAGCAAAGAGACTGTTTGGATATATTTTATTATATATCTCAAATAATTCAGACTGGGAAGGTTTTCCTTTTGAGGCCATATTATGTGAACTGCTTCTTTTATGATGCTGTTTAGGTTGTGATTGTATTAGTATTCCAGAAGGCTAAAATTTTTGTGATTTAAAATGTAAAAGAAATGAAATACTTTAGCAAGGAAGCATTTTCTACAAGAGAATCTTCAGATATGTCTCGTTGGAAAAATGCAGTTGTTTATTTATTCCATATCAGTTGCTGGTTAATGAACATAAAAATTCATTTGTTCTTACGTTGTTTGACAGACTGCCATTACCAGATCATAAATTTATGGGCTACTGGAAAGTCGATCAGCCAGGGAATGCACGACAGAAACTGCTGTGTCCAACAGAAACTCAAAAAATAGATGTAAAGGTTTGTCTTTTTTTTTTTTTTTTAATTCATGTAATACTGTTTTTATGTATTGGGATGCAAAGAATCTAAAATGTGATTAATTTCTTCAGGAAAAAGAGTATATACAAAGCGTGGTGCTTGTTACCTGTTCTTGGGTTTTTTATACTGACTAGAAAAATGAATGTTTTTGTATACCTGGCCCTCACAATATAAGATGTGCTTTCAAATCAGTAAGTTTGGTCAGAAGTTGTTGAAAAGAGGTTTTTATAAGGATATTGAAATAGCATATTTGAAGGAACTTTGGAGCTGTTTTGGATGCTTAGAGGTGGCTGGTTTCAGGCCTCAGATCTCAATTTTTGGATGAGATCAGAGACTGAAATGAAAGCTGTTTTCTTTTTCTGTTCTGCATGCAGCTGAACTCTTACGGGTCTTTGGTACTGCCAAGTTTGAATCTGAACCTTTGGTACAATTTGACCTGCAGCCAAAGCTTCTAAGTCCTTTTCAGCTTTGAGTTCTTGGCTTGACTTCAGTAATTATTACTCCAGTGAATAAGGAAAAACCTGAACTGCTAATGTGATGTAGGGGTGAGATTTAAACTTTATATAATAAGAAATTGCCATTGAACTTCTTTGAAACAAAAATATTCTGATTTTTTCCTTGTATGGACTGTGTTTTATCAATACATGATACCTCCTTCATGCCACTGAGCAGTAAGTTTCAAACCAATAAAAGACTAAAGAGGAAAGGCATGATGGTTTCTATCCTGTAAAGAAAATGGCAGTATGGACATTCAGAGAGCTTGCAGAAAAGCATTTCCTCTTCCCTTTATTTATTTAGTAATTGGTCTGTTTCAATTGTTAATAGTATTAACAGTCTTGAAGAAGGCTTCAAGATTTCCATAAAGAAGGGTGATTGAAATATTTTAGCAAGGCCTCATTGTTATCATTTGGTTTAGGGCCCTGTGTACTTAAATATCCAAGGATTTCCACTGGAACGACATGAAGCCAGGTCCCTCAGTTTTACAGAAGAACTTGCTTTTTGGACGCTGCCTTTGGGTGAAGTTAACTTAGTTTGCGATGTCACGGTAACAAAAGGTGCGGTAAGAAAAGCTAGTAACTTTTGTAATGATCCCCAATATTATAAATACGTGAAATATCCTAGAAGTGAGGAAGAACTAAGCTGTTGACTTCATAAGTGCTCGCCGACAGCCAGTGGCAGAATGGAAAAGGGCAATATGAGGGATTTTAAGTGTAATAACACCAGTTCAGTGCATTTACAATAGTGTGTATTTCTGGCTATGTTTGCAATGGAGTATAGGAATAATACTAAGAATTGGAATATGGGAATGGAGGATATGGAGTATAGGAATAATAATTTATCTTTTTGCACTTTTTTTAACAGTAGATGAAATACAAAAATAATCAGCCACTGAAATGGGAGCATAATTTCACTGAGACATTGTGGTCTTTGTAAGGATATGCATCCTTCTCAAACTAAGAGAAGGATATGTAATTAAAGTAGAACACAGCCACAAAATTGCAAGTCTGTCTAGTTTTTATGTTCAACACTGTATTGCTTCAGAAAAACAATTCTTTGACTTTTCCTCTCTCTCTAGGTCAATTCAGTTTTAATACAAATCTTGTAACTTGCAGAGTGCTGTGCTTTTTTTTCCTGTGCTTATACCGATTAAAATTCTTTTCACTGGATCAAGCCTGCCTTAGTTACCTATACTATTGTGTCCCAAAGTGAATTGCACTGTTGGGAACATTCATAAATGTTTTTAGGGTTCACCATTAAACATGTCTAAACTTTATTGTGTATTATAAACAGATCGCTGATGATCAGTACTGGAATGCTGCCTTTTCTGCTTGTAGCTGTAGTTTCAAATACATTAACAAACTTTTATGACAGCAAAACAGAAATTACATGGCTTTCAATTGATTTTAATAATTGTCTGAACTCAGTCAGGAAGATGCTATATGTGAAAAGTTCCATACAAAGTTTGCATTCATGTCATGTTTAATTATTAAATATATTAATTGAAAGGGAGGATGAGATAGAGAAGGAGGGAGAACCAAGTTTATAAACAAAAACATCTGGACAGATTTTGTGTATACTAGCAGCTGGCAGGCACTGCAGTCATATCTACACAAATGTGCCTTCCACTACTTGTTTAAAGAGTTAATAATGTTGTGGCAAGATTCTGCCTGTTAACGTTTAGTTAGTATCAAGAGACCATTTCTCTCTTTATCTTCATGTGTCAACGGTGGTAATTTTGCTGTACATTTTGCTATATCATCTGCCGAGTTTATGACACATATATTTCCAGAAGAGCAATGCACAATGTCAGTAGCCTTTCATTAATTTTATTTTCTTATTTCAGAAGAGGAAGCCGAAAATGTTCTTTACGTTACTACATGCAATCCTGTTTCCTTGTACTTCATGAACGTTTCTAGTAAGAGTGGATACTTTGTGGATCTTTATGACCTCTTCCCAAGAACAGTTGGAAATGTCTGGCAACCTTTTGTGACTGTGGCACTGCTGGGAAATCCACTCAAAGGTCAAGTGGTTCTACATGAAGAGGAGGTAAAAAAAAATGAAAATACAGCTAAATGTTTAGTGATGAGCAAAGTAGTATCATAAGGGTAGGATCGCTGAGGAGTCTACCTCTATGGATTGAAATAGCCTGGACAAGCCTACCCCCTTCTGAATGTTCTCTTTTTCACTATACTTGAAGCTTAGGAGTTGCCTTCAGCTTTAGTTTTTATGTGTAGATTTTCCTCTTGTGCTTTTTAGCTGGACAATGTCCTTTTGCGTTCTTGAAGCTGAGTTCTACCTGCTTATCTTATTTCTCTTACTGATAGAGGGAGACTGGCCTTCATGGGAGAAAGGGAGATAGTGAGTTGAGTTCAGGAGTCTCAGTCAAGCAGCATATGTTTGCAAAGTGCAAAGTACAAAGTAAGCTGTTTTATGCTGTGAACTTAAGTTCTGCTCCTATCTTGTCCCCTTTTTACTTTTCAAATAGTATATGAAAGAGACATTTTCTGAGTCACAAAGTAAAATGTTGCTTGTATTTGCTTCATGCCACTATTTCTGATTTGTTTTGTGAATCCTGATATTTCTCATTCTGTAACATTTGAAGTACCGAGACTAGAAAGAAGACTATGTAAGCCTTGACATCCAGTGTATCAGCAGTGCAAATTTAGAACCACTGAAGACTTCAGCGTTGGTTTGACTTGAATCCTTTTTTAAAGTCAAGTATTGCATACTTTCCACATACTTTCCACTTTCCATTACTATCAGTGAACTGATTGGAACATTTCCAATTAAAAACTTCTTTGCCCAGGAGTGGGAAGGGACAACAGTTGATACAGTCCTGCTGCTGTTTGTTTTTTAATATTAATAATAGTTTATGATGTTACCTACCAGTCATAGTGGTTTGACATGGACATTTAATCTGGTCATTATTGTTGGTTGGCTTTTCCTTTTCCTTTTGTTGTTCTTAATTTCTTCTGCCCATTTTTCAGTAGGTGAGAGACTCTGATCTAGAAGAACCTTTCCTACATTGAGTGGGAGTATTAAGTAGTTTTCAGTCATTTCATAACTAGTGTCTCTGTGATACTGTTGTTCCAGGAACTTTTGTCAAGTGTTGATGCCACTTTCTGGTCTCAAACACTACAGTTAAGCTCAATGCCTTATGAGAAACACAATTCTTCCACCTTTAGTAGAACTGCCTATGCCTTCTTTAGTTTTGCCTTGGACACTTTCCAATGCCAACTGGAAAAAATATGATTCTGAAGTTACCTGCTTGTGGTGATTGCCTGTGCGGTTGTCTTGAGCAGCTGTAGAAGTACCATTTGGGCTATTTTGGGATGCACATAACACATTTGTTTGGTTCTAAACAATCCTTGGCCTTTTTTGGCGAAGTCAACGCAGGAAACTGTAAAACAGATGACAGTCTATCTCGTGTCTAAGAACATTTAGAATGTCTCACACTTTTTAATATAAAGCCCAGCAATATTCTTTGCTTTCTAAGTCTCTGAAATTCCTACTGTGAAAATAATTGTCCTGCTAGTTTTGTTTTTAACCAAATCACAGCAGCATTTGGTGTCAGCAATGAAGTTTTTATCAAAGGTTCATCTGTGAAGCTTTAGGTAGTTAACTCTGTGACTGGTTTTGCCTGTCCTCATGGAATATACTTTTCAGTGACAGTATGAATTAAACTCTGAAATAAAGTTTGTTCTGTGGAGAGATTGTGGTAGCTCAGTGCCCCTTTCCAGATCACTTCAGTTGAGCTGTAACCTCATGTTTTTCTCTGGCAAAGCTTAAATATTGCCCATTTCAGTCTTGCCTTTCTTAGCAAGTGCTACAGGTGAACAAATCCTGTCTGAAAATAAGCCTGTTTTACACTGCTGGAAAATAATACAGAATTACAATATTCTGAATGCTTTGCATTATTTTAGGACTTTTTCCGCAGTGTTAACATTAAGATAGACCTTACTCATTGAGTGTGAAAATATGTTTCATTAAAGTACAAACTTGGTTGCAAAAAATTATTGTATACTTAGGAGACCATTCAAAAGTAATTTTAGACTTCTTGAGGAACTTAAGTAAGCATCTTGTGCAGAAGAAATGATGAAAAAGGATTTTCTTGTGTATCACATGCTCGTGTCCATGGACTACAATTTATTTGGGATTTTTTTTTTAAATGAGGTACCAAAGCACAGGTCAGACGAATGCTGCTGTTGTAGTCTTCACAGCCACTGCTGTCCTTCCTTACATTAGGGTTCATGTGTTAGGATCTCTGCATTTCTAGTTCCTACTGAATCAAAAGAAGGATTCTCAAGTAGTTTAATTTTTCCACATAGAGCTTAGGTTTTATTCCCAACTCTTCCTGCAGTGGAGCCATGGAAAAATCATGTGCTTTCTTTGGGCATCTGTGAAATGAGGTGGATATTGCTGTGTATGAAGTTAAATCCATTATTATAGATGTTAGCAGGTAAGCATATAGTCTAAGTTAATCATCCAAGTACCTTCTGTATCTGTTGGGAGGATAAAGGTGATCTGCAAGAGCAATGCATCCCAGCTAAGGTAGAGCATGGTGATTTGCCCTCTGGAGGTGCCTATCTCTTTCCACTGGCTACAGAAGGAGCCTTGGTATATAGTCAAGATGCCTACCTTCAGGTGTACTAAGGTCACTGGCAGCTGTAATCTCAGAATTTGCAGCATTCACACGTCAAGACAGGTAGATTAGTGGCACATCTGTACTTTGGGCAAGGCTCCAAGGGTTAGCTACTTGTGCTAAGGGTGCCTCAGATCTTCGAGAAAAACAAGTAATGTAAATGATGTATGTGATGCTTTAGAGGTTCATCAACATGTACTTGCAAAAAGACCAAGAAATATTAACAGTATTTATAGAAATAAGAAGTTGCATTTCTTAAAAAAAGACCACTTGACAGCTGATATTTCATAAATAATGTAATCCATTAATTAGACAATACCAAAAGCTAAAGATTTTTCCCAAATTTTGTTTTAATAAAGGTCTTTGGAGATGAATGTTTCTGACTAAGTTATAAAAAAGAACAATTTTAAATGGATTATAACCTTATTGGGAAGGATGAGATGATGATATTGTGGCTCTTCAAATAAGCCTGTGTGATTTATTTCCCAGATGACGTCCATCTGGATTCAATAGAGCCCTCCAGTGAAATAAAATGAAAAATCACCATTCCTTCCTGTCCTTTTAAATAAAATTTTACTAAAACTAAACTCCTCTGGGATTTAACTTAACTTAAATAGCACAAATCGGAGATTTATCTGCTTTTAATCCACCTTTACATCTTCTTGGAAGAAAGAGTAGATGATTCTGTTCCTCGCAATGGCCATTGGTCTTGGTGAGCGCAACCTGTTTTGACTCTATCTTTTTGTTCAGACTAAGCTGGACGGCCGGGCCCAGAGAGTTGTGGTGAATGGAGTTACATCCAGTTGGCAGCTGGTCACGAGCGGTGTTCCCCAGGGCTCAGTTTTGGGGCCGGTCTTGTTCAATGTCTTTATCAATGATCTGGATGAGGGGATTGAGTGCACCCTCAGTAAGTTTGCAGACGACACCAAGTTGGGCAGGCGTGTTGATCTGCTCGAGGGTAGGAAGGCTCTGCAGAGGGACCTGGACGGGCTGGATCCATGGGCCGAGGTCAACTGTATGAGGTTCAACAAGGACAAGTGCCGGGTCCTGCACTTCAGCCACAACAACCCCATGCAGCGCTACAGGCTTGGGGAAGAGTGGCTGGAAAGCTGCCTGTTGGAAAAGGACCTGGGGGTGCTGGTCGACAGCCGGCTGAACGTGAGCCGTCAGTGTGCCCAGGTGGCCAAGAAGGCCAATGGCATCCTGGCCCTGTCTCAGAAATAGTGTGGCCAGCAGGAGTAGGGAAGTGATCGTGCCCCTGTACTCGGCACTGGTGAGGCCGCACAGGCTCAAATACTGTGTTCAGTTTTGGGCCCCTCACTACAAGAAGGACGTTGAGGTGTTAGAGCGTGTCCGGAGAAGGGCAACGAGGCTGGTGAAGGGTCTGGAGAACAAGTCTTATGAGGAGCGGCTGAGGGAACTGGGGTTGTTTAGCCTGGAGAAAAGGAGGCTGAGGGGAGACCTCATTGCTCTCTACAACTCCCTGAAAGGAGGTTGTAGCGAGGTGGGTGTCGGTCTCTTCTCCCAAGTAACAAGCGATAGGACAAGAGGAAATGGCCTCAAGTTGCGCCAGGGGAGGTTTAGATTGGATGTAAGGAAAGATTTCTTTACTGAAAGAGTGGTGAAACATTGGAAGAGGCTGCCCAGGGAGGTGGTTGAGTCCCCATCCCTGGAGGTATTTAAAAGACGTGTAGATGAGGCACTTAGGGACATGGTTTAGTGGTCATGGTGGTGTTGGGTCGATGGTTGGACTCGATGATCTTAGAGGTCTTTTCCAACCTCAATGATTCTATGATTCTATGAAGCTGATAGACTTTGAAAAGACTCTTCAGAAATCTCAAGTCATTTCCTCATAAGATGGGAATTGCATTCATCTTTTCAATGCCTCTGCCTTGTCCTCCCCACGAGTACGTCAGGGCGTACCCCTATTTCCTGTAAAGCTTCGTGCCCACCTATTTCAGTTTTCTTTTTCTTTCTGCACCTCTTGCTTTTACCGCTCAGAAGGAGAGCAAATACAGACTGAAAAGAATTTTGATAACTTTATGCATCATTTTATATGGGATTATAGGAGGAAAATGCACACGGAGAATTGATTTGCATATAAATTAACTGCGCGCTTCCGTTTTTTCTTACAAGCACTTTGCTCTGTTGAAAGGCTACAAGTGGATGGACAGAATAATCTACAGTCTACCTCAGGGAGCACAACAGGCTTTGCCCAGGCAGTGTCCTGCCAGCATCCTTTAACTCTGCTTTTGTCTTTCTCGGTCAGGAAGTGGGGTAGGGAGGGAGGGAAGTGCTTTTCCCTGTCCCTCGTGCTGCTGGAGCTCTTTGTAAAAGCTTTCAGATAGCAAGGGAGCGAGGGAGTCTGTGGCACAGAAGCTGACACAGAGATCCACCTCGCTCGCTACATGTAGAAGATGGCAAACATCCTTTAAAAGAAGACTTTTTTTAACGGTTTGTGATCTAGCCTGAATTACAAGTGGGGACCTGCGTATGGAAGTACCTGCAACATACTAGTAGTAACGCCTGAAACCTCTAGTCCCCATAATATTCTGATGTATGTTTTCAGGAGGAAGGGTTTATTTTCTTCAAAAAGTAGTTGACATTATTAAATTCTCTTCTTTTTATAAGACTTTGCTTTTCTATAAGCACATCTTATAGAAAAGGAAAGGTGTGCTTATATAGAAAGGTGTGCACCTTCTATAGAAAAGGTGAAGACTTTCCTTTTCTATAAGCACACAGCTTACATCTCTACTTGCTGTTCTCAGTTCACTGAAATCTCTAGTACAATCAAGTCTCCCAAATCATCTGAAAGACACCACTTGCGTTAATTAGAACACCAGTAATCTACTTGCATACATTTCCCTACCTCTAAAGGCATGCAGGTTTAAGCCCCAAACCATAAATTCTTGCACGGACTTTTTTCACTTGAACCTAATGAACAATATGATATGTCTGGATCTGTGCCCAATATTTACAGCATCAGGATTGTTACGTGTGTATCACTCAAGGGGTCCTTGAGTGGCAGTAACAGAAAAAGTGCTTGTGGGACAGGAGGCAAGGAGAGTTACAGAGGGGTTACCCTGCCAAGCTAAGAATCAGCCTCATCTGAAGCTGACAGCTAAGAAGAGTCTGTGTTTGCGAGCTTGCTTGCTTGGGATGTGAACATCAAAGGGCAGAAGAGAGCGAAACCGAGAGTGAGTATGGGGAGAAGAATACAAGAGGGTTAAACTGAATTATTTGTACTGTCCCACTCTGAAATTGGAGTGTATTCCCTCCCCTAGCCTTCCTCTCTGTCTGTGAGACCATAAGGAACAACTTCCCATACCAGCAAAGTGAAATCACAGCCCTGTTTGGTTTAAGGACTTTTAAGAGGAGAATGCGGGCTAAAATAAAAACAGCAGTAAGGAAAGGGAAACTTTGCAGTAACTAAAAATAAAGGCACACCACTTCACAAGACTGGTTATTGCATCTGTCCAGAGTTTGGAATTCCAGACATCAGGGTCGGGAGGTCACCCAAAGGTTACTTTTCTCCCAGTCAAGAACAAACACAGCGGAATTGCACACCAACGTCTTTTCCCAGCCCACTTGAAGAGTTGCCAAAGCTGCTCTTGGATGTGTTTGCAAGTGACGCAAAAATCTATTCTTAAACACAGACAGAATATACATCAGTCACTTAGCACAGAAGGAAACCATTAACATCAAAAGGGGTGGAGTAGAGAGGCTTTTTATATTACCAACTGCTCTCATAAATTTAATGCTAAGTGGAAGAATGTAATTGATTTGTATGTGTTCTTTATCTCACATGGAAGGCTAATGCATTGCTTCGGTACAGTAGTGCTGTTGCAGAATTGTGTAAATAAAATATGGCAGAAAACCAAAATCCAAAGCAAATGCCCTATTTTTTT
This sequence comes from Aptenodytes patagonicus, assembly GCF_965638725.1. Taxonomy (NCBI): domain Eukaryota; kingdom Metazoa; phylum Chordata; class Aves; order Sphenisciformes; family Spheniscidae; genus Aptenodytes; species Aptenodytes patagonicus. The sequence continues at coordinate 192,973,523 of NC_134949.1, read as the reverse complement.
TTCCTGAACCACATTTCTGTAATTTTGGTTTGTAATACATAAGCAAGCTTCTTTTTTTAGAAGTATTGAACTCTAGCTGAAATTCCCAAATGCTCCAAATAACATGGTAATATTTTAAATGCTTTACCATATTTAGCTTCAAATGACTGTCATTATTAAATAAAGTTAATTCTCCCAAATAGTCCTAGTGAAAGTATGAAGTGTACCCAAAAAGAACAAAACCACTGTGACTCAGATTGTTTGTATTTGTCTTATTTAGGAGAATTTGTGGGAATTTATGTTTTACTCCCTTAACGTCTGTCATGCGTTATTGCAGATGATGTACGTAGACAGTTTACTTTTAATAAGTTCTTGCAGAACCTAATGTCCTTGCAGAACCTAACGTTTCCTTGAATGGCAAACAAAAAATTCAACCCACGTCTTAATTAACTTGTTCTTTTGTACCTTTTAAATTTCTTTTGATGCGGTTAAGGTTGGCCCTGAATGTTCTCTTGAATTCTTAGTTAAACACATTAGGAGCAGCTATAGTACTTTGTAAAAAGAAATGTTTAAAATGCCCCCATCATTTGACAACATGCGTGGAACCTGGGGCATCGAGTAACAAACTGAGAAATCTGAAGAAGTTCAAAATTTAGCATACCATATTTTCACATGTGATATGTGGAGGACACTTGCACCGCTCTGTTCAGTATCCTGTCTGCTTCTGATCTCCATCCTCTTGAGTCACCCTGCTGTCCTCCAACAGTTGTCCTACCTCTGACACTGTAAGCTGTTTGAGCGTGCAGGTCACAGAAGGATTGTCACACACTGGGATATTTAGTAGGCTCCACAGTATCAGCAGTATGAACTTGGAGAGAAAGTACTAAGCCATTTCTTCTCGCACCAGTTTTTCACCTTCAGTGTAACTTAAGTAATGGATACTTTAGAGGATTGCTAAGAAAACATAAAAACTGAAATGAAATATTTTAGTGACTTGACAGAACAAAACTGGCATGTCTCTCACTTGTAGCTGACTACAACTTGGACATGTGAGCCATACTAGTCTAGTTCCTAGAGCTTATGCAGAAGTGAATGTGAGATGTATAGATAAAACATTATGGAAAAATTGGAATATCATTCCAGCCCTTTTTGTGTGTACTTAACCTCTACAATTAAATTTCTCCGTGAGCTTTGAAATGAACCAAGAAGATTCAGCCTACGTTTTCCAACAAAATCTAGATCATCTTTTCAAAATTTCCTAAGTTGTTAGAATTGTGCTTCAGATAGATTTGTTGTAGTCTCTTAAATGGGCTTGAGACGTACATGGATCTGCTTTTCATTTACAGAGCAATGTTGTGTTGTTGCTGGATACAAACAACGGTGCCCTTCGCCGACTTTTGCTCTTACCAGATGCTCAAGAGTCTCCTAAGAGAACATCTTGGTGGAGCAGCAAGGAAGAGATGGTGAGGAATAGCACCTGCCTCTATCATACTAAGGCTTTTTTTAAATCAAAGCTCAATATTGGAAAAACTGCCCCAGGATCGTTTATCTTTCTGTTTTCACGGCCCAAGCACTTAATTGTTTACTCTTATGTATGTTTAAATGCCTTACAAATAAAATAGCATTGTTATGGAATAGTGATAAGAAAAATACAAATAAGTTGTATTGTCTGAGGATATGTATCTTTAAAATATCCCTCTTTGGAGCTAGAACTGGGAATAACGGAACATTACAAGGAATTATGTCCAAAATAATGAACTCAATTATGATGTAATTATATGACTTGGGACAAGGCAGGCTAGATAGCATTTTGAGAGGTAATTAATGCCATGGATTATTCTAAATAAAGGAAAAATGTAGTACACTTTCAGGGGAGTCAGGGAAACTCCCTGGGACAAATCTAACAAACATTAATTGCTGTGTGATGTATTTATACAGAGCAACTACAAAATGTGCCGAGAGTTTTCACACAAAAACTGGCTGGTGTTCTACAAAGAAGCAGGGTGAGAGTAAATTATATCCTTGTATTATATTGATTTACAACAGATCTCCTCGTGTACATCCCTATCTGACTATTCTTTTCTTGGCTTCTAATTTTACAGAAACCGCCTTATTGTACTGGATGTATTAGAGGGTCAAACTCATACCATCTCGCTTCCGATCAATCTGAAATCTGTCTTCCTGGTGGCTGAAGACCGGTGGCTCTTGGTGGAAAATGAAACAAATCAGTTAGTTAAGCCTAGTTTTCTTGATGGCATTCTTTCTTGTTTGTGTCTTGTTTATGTTCAGGAGTTTCACGCCTGGTTTTTTCAGTTTGTGAGACTGGCTAGACTTAAACAGTTGGTGTTTAAGATGCAGATTTGCTCTGGTGAAAGTGCAGGTAAGCTTTTAGAGTAGAAAATGGACAGGATATGCCTGCATAAGTTCATGCCTCTGAAAATCTAGACTAGCTTTGATTGTTTGCATGTTAATACTGTTTTTACTGAGGTGGTATTGATCTTTAGAAATGAGAATGTTGGTGGACTTAGCTTCGGAAATAGAGCCATGTCGTCCAGAGTTAGTGCCTGCTTGCTTTACTTTCATGGTCCCGTGAAAGAAATATTACTCTGCTGTCTTATTTTTATAAATGCACAGCAAATAAAAGTGTGTAAATAGTTACCAGAGGACAAATCTGCCACTTGCTGGCTTACCCTTTACTATCTCACAGTTGTTTGGTAAATCATATTTAGTTTCAGCAAAAGGTGTTGACAACCTTGTTTGTATAAATGTAGAATGTTTTCACTATTTCAGAAGATAAAAGTCCTTGTTTAGAGTTACAAGCTTAATCAGGAATTATTATAAATCTGTATCCTTTACAGGAAATTTCTTTTAACCAAGCGTGCCCATGTGGAAGCTGAAGACAGTGATGTTTGCCAGCTGTATGCATTGAGTGAAGAGCCAGCTGACATGGGATTTGGCTTAACAACGGGTATTGAATGCAAGCTTGGCTTGTTCTTTTTTTTTTTTTTTTTAATCATTTCTGTGTTTGCAGCTGCACAAACAAGGCTCTTTTACTTTAAAGGTCTGGGTAACCTTCTCTCTGATTCTCTTTTTGTCCTCCCCTTATCATGTTTGGTTAATAATAACTTTTTACAAAACATGGCAAATTCCATGCTCAAACTTCAGGTTGTTTGAATAAAACGTCTTTGTTTCATTGTAGCATTTAAGACCCTTAGTCATGGATTTTCAGGAAACATACAAGCATACAGAATGGAAAAGGAAAAAAGATGACTAGGCAGGAATTAGAACATAGGAATAGAAGGAACCAAATATGTTGATGAATCCAGTCTGTATGCTGTTGCAGGTCTGTTACACACACTCATGAGCAAGAAGACATTTCCCAACACTTACAAAAATACAAAAGACCTGCTGTTAAAACAGAACAGAAGTCACAGTTTCTAAAGTTCTGTAGATAGTGTGCAGGAGGCCATTGAGGCCATCACACTTGTGTTAGAAGGGGGTATTTGTTGAGTAAAATTCCCAGACGGTGCTAGGCATTGAGGCATGTCTTAGCTACAGAAGAAGGCAGAAATCTCCAGTGGTCATCATTCTGCCTGGTAAGATCTGCCTATCTTCAGATCTGGTGACATTTTCAACCCTAAGCATTCGATCACGGTGCACAAAATCTTTAGTCTACCTGGTTTAATAACACTGGAAGTACATGTGCATCCCACCTAACAGTTTATAGGCTTTGGCCTATCTCCAGTGTGTCTCAGAGAGACAGAGGGAAAAAACCTAGAGAAACCACTTTATATCTGTTAAAGAGGGAAAAAGTTTTGTCCCAGTCCTTGTGGCTAGCATAAGTATGAAGAATGAGATTAATACAGTGTAAACATGATACAAGCAAATGCTATTGACAAATAACAAATACAGCTTATTTTACACAAACAGTAATAAATTGGATACCAAAGAGACTAACCACAGCTTAAATATGTAGGATCCTTTTTATCTCTTGTACAGTTTACTCTATCAACTTATCAAGCTCCATCAGAGCACAGTAGTTTCCTTCCTCTTACTACCTCATTTAGAAACCATTATAGAGTATCATTCCTCAGATGGGTAGAAATGTTATTATAATTTCCAGTCTCAAAGTATTTGTGCACAGTTTATTGCTGCATGCTTTTTGTGCTATTTTTATCCTTTGTTATCTTATTTCTTCTCTTCCGATCTAAAAAGTTATCATATCCCCTCTCCACCTTTTTTCCAAATCATCCAGCAAACCCCGAATGTAACATCTTCAGCCTGTTCTCATTCTTTGAGGCAGAACCTGTGGCAGGAGAACTAAGAAAAGGTAGACCAGTGTGGGTTTGCCACTGACCCAAGCCAGTAGCCCATTCATCCTTTGAGGGAGGAAAGATTTTCTCCCGCTGCCAGGTAAACGAGATAGTCTGCCCATTGAAGTGGAAACAGTGTATGCTGCAGAACTAAAGATAGCAGGTTCTGACTGTGTTGATAATTTGAGGCAAGGTAAAGGGCTGTTGCAGTTGCACAGAATAAAATTTAGTTTTCCTTAGCTTAAAGAAAAAGAAAACTAGACCTTTATTTACCAGAAATGTGTTACAAATAACATTATTTAAATTGCCAAGACAGCAAGACAGCTACCAAGAAATGTCACATTGACACTTAACCTGTGCAAACCTACATTTTGCCTTTTTGTGCATTTGCATAATAACAATCTTCACTGAGATCGCATGCTGTTCTATTCCATAGGCTTCCTGCCTCATTTGCACAGTAGAGGGCAAAATTAAGTGATATAAGCAACTACAAAGCTAGTATTTCCTGATTTTAAGTACTTAACTTTACAAAAATAACATTATTTCCTGACTTCTTTTCTGTGTTACAGTATAGTATAATCAAATCTTCTGCTTTTTAGTAATTTTATGCTCAAAGCAATAGCAATGATCAGTGCTCAGCACTCTTACAGTTAATATTGTTTCCTATTGCACATCTGGATTTAATGACTTTCGTTTTGTTTAATTTCCCTATTTAGTGTCAGAACTGTGTGTGCCACATGCAGTTTCAAGTGACCAGCTATCTTCAGAAAACCTCAGTGCAGCTGTGGGACAAAAGATCAGCTCCCCCAACAGGATTTTCTCAGATGAACATAATTATGCTACTATTGTTATTGGTTTCCCAGACCTCTTGGTAAATACTCAGCATTATTATACAATGAAGTAATATGATCTCATTTGTTCTGTAACCAGTTAAGTACCTGTTTACCAAATGATATGGAAAAAGAAGGGAATGACAGTAAATGACAAATCCATGTAGTGTACACCATTTGGTAGGGTAGTCTAATCTAGAGGGATTTCAGTGGACTTTGAAATAATAAGAAATTGGACAACATAATGTCTAGCACAGACAAAATTCATTGTAGGTAAGTTCTGAATAGTACTGGGTAAAGGAATATTTTCTAAATCATGTCTTTTTATAGATGTTTTGATTAAATATAACCACTGAGGAAAAGGATATCAGTACCATTTTGGGCTGTTCAGCATGAACTACTTGCTCAGTATGCAGCAGCTAGCAAGACTAGATTTAAGAAAAAGAAAAAAGATACAGAAAATGGTAACAAAACTGTACAGCCCCTTCACTATTTAATAATGTAGTTAAGTGTAAACACTGCATGTAATTGTGCTCATTCCTGTGATGCAATTAGAAAAGGACCAGAAAGGAAAGTGAAACTTAACAGTGTAATGACTAAGGCTGTTGCAAGGAGTGGAGGTAAACACAGGGAAAATAAAAGCAGTATGTTTAATTCTTTGGATTTATTTATATTTACTACCTATTGATACGTAAAAAGGGTGGTGCTTATGGAATAAATAATTCTATGTCATGTTTGCTTAATAAATTGGGGCAAATTAGAAAATTTCACTGTTAACAGACATGAATTTTGGGAAAGCCAAATGACTGAAGAAAATACTCTGAAATCCAAAATGATTCAAAAATATGTTTTTGTCAATAAGACATTCCCTGTCTTTGCAATTAGCTTTTGAGTTTTACTTGATTTGGATTTTTATTACCAGACTGATTATACTAGCTTTTCATATTATTTGTAATAGATGTGAGTTTATTGCTGGAAAAGGGAGGTAGTCTAGAGGAGGGAGTACTAAAGATGCTACATACTTCAATACCAACACTGGTGATGAAGCATTTTGCACTCCCTGTTTTAGACTGAGGCCCTGTCTTTCCTTATATACCGTTTTAAATGTCCATGTGAATGTCAAAGAGGGAGTGCTAAAGGTGAATGTGAGGGTGGTGGGAAAAAACTTCAGATGCAGTGTTTAGTGTTAATAGTGTAGGTGTTTAGTATGAACAAGGCATCTAAGCTCTTACTCATAGTAGCAATGCTCAGCTGACCAAACGTAAAGGCCTTCTTCAAGATGAGATGATTTATTCTGTAGGCTCTACTGACTATAGTGGGAGATGAAGCACCTGGCTCACATGTGGACACCTACATTTATGTCTCTGAACCTGGAGCCAAATCCCAGCCTTAATGCCTAGCTTTGAATTCACTACTGAAATATCTGTTTGCATTTATCTACATTAGTGGAAACTTAGATTATGGTAACAGTTTGTTACATAGTTTGATTCCAGATTAGGTTATTTCAATGCTTTCTGTTCCTGATTCAACATGAAAAAAATTGTTGATTCAACTTCAGATCTTCAAAGAGTCTCAATTCCTAAAACTTGTGTAGGTGGTCTGTTGTTTTTCACTCCTATAGGAGTTTTTAATGACAAAATAATCCAGGTCTTTTCCTTGTCATGTGGTGACATGAGAGGTAACCACAGTAGCCACATTTGATTTGAAATTAGATAAGAAGTGGAACTTACCAAGAAACGTTTGTTCTTAGGCTCAATAAGAGTAACGTTTTGTTCAGTAGACTCCTTCTCTCTTGCAGTCTCCTAGTGAAGTGTATAGCTGGAAAAGAAACTCCTCTCTGAGTGGCAAACGTGCTTCTCCTTCTGATCCATTTTATTACGGAGCCCGGAGGAAAACAGGAGCTGCAAAACAAACCAATTGTGTAACTTTATTGGCTTCTAATCAAATAGTCAGAATTTTAGCACCTGGAGATGTGCCTTTGAAAGACATTTACCCAAAAGGTAAGAGGTTCATATACTTGTGCTGCAACAACTGTACACACTTGTTTTTGTTTTATAAACTGCAATCACTCATCAATTTTTCCAAAATGTTTTTAAAGAATCACAAAGCAAGCATTTGAGGAGGAATGAGGGTAGTTGCACTCATTTTTAAAATTATTTGGATCTCATTAACGTGCTGAATTATACTTCTGAGGAATTAACAGGCTACCTAAACTGTGAATATCCCAGTAGATGGGATCTCCCCCTGTCCGCACAGGGAACCAGCTACAGGAACATGATCATTCCAGTTCAGCAATCGGCCTTCACCAGTAATTCCAACCTCTGCTCAGTGCCACACAGACATGCAGTGATAAGACAAACCTGTTGTCCATCTAGGTCAGTATTCTGTCTCCAGCAGGGCCAATAGGAGAGGTTATTTCAGGAATGCATGTGAGCCTGGCCACTTCTGTGTCTTTCCCTTCATACTTCCTCAACATTTGCAGTTGTTTTGCTAGGGATGTTGCAGGGGACATCCCTGCCTCAATCTTGAAATCTCCTTTTATGGACGTGTTGCCCACAAGTTTGTCTGGTCCCTCTCTGAACTTGTGTGTCTCCACAGCAAGCTTACAAGTTCACTACTCTCTGTGATCAACTGATCTCCTACCAGGTTTATCAAGTGCCCCTCATTCTAGCATTGCAGGGTTGGGTGCGTAACAGTTCTGCATTCACCTTAACCATCACCTTCATGACTTTGTAAACTTCAGTCACATCTGCCTTCTCTCCAGACTGAAGAGACCCAGGCTTTTTAGTTCTTCTCTTGTCCAAGAGAATGTTGCATGAGCAACATTCACATACAGCAAAACCATCCTCCACTTGTACTCTATTAAAGCAGGAATAGACTATAGACCTTCAGACTTTTTTGTGCTGCCATGCCAAGCTTTCTGTTATCATTGTATCTTTAGCTTCTTCAGCCAATAACTGAAAATATACCAATTAGTGCTAAATAACAGCATTTGTGAGTTTTTCATTAATTACCTCTGGAAATCTCCAAGGAAAGGTCACTATCAAAAGGGAAAACCCCCAAAATATTTGTACATGGTAGAATGGCAGGTTTTTGGAATTCATCATCACAAGAAGCTATTCCTGATTTGTTCTGTATGTGAACTCTCTGTCCCAGAATAAATGCTTTATTCCAAATTAACTCCCTTTTACAAAATAAATTGTCTAATGTCTGTCCTCATTTAATGCAGATTAACTTCCCTGTGTAGAGAAATCCTTTTATTTATTACTAAAAGGATAAAACATTTACTTGACTAAAGAAGCAAAGTCAAGGATATAAACAGGGTAAAAAACTGAAGTTACCTACATTTGTAAAGAAGAGATTAGCTTTTAAAAAGATTAAACTTTAAAACATAGTTAGAGTTAGCATGATGATCTTGGAACTAATTATACTACTTCAGGCTGTAATCCTCTCATACTTTATAAACTGCTAAAGGGCCAGACTGGGTCATTTTTTTTAGGCCTTCACGGTAAAAAAAAAAAAATCTGACTCTGAAGTGGATGGTATAAAAATTCAGAAGGTAAATCTTCTGAGCTTTTGTTAAAATTAGTTTATTAATTTGGGAGTGAGGGAGGGATACAGTGCTTCCAAATGATACCTAAAATTGAGATCTTGACAGTTATTTCTAGAAGTCTCTTAAGTTGCTGTGGTATATAACACTTTATAATGCTAGATTAGTATAATTAAAAACCAGGGGACATTCTTCATGAATCCTGGATACCAGTGACCTGAGCAACTTATCTGTCTGAGAATTGGCTTCTGTCTGACCGAGCAATTTAATTTATATCTGTTGTTATAGCTGAACAGGATACTAACTTTTTTTTTCCTCAACTATGGTGAAATATATTCATGAATAGTGATTGATAGCTTTAAATTTGTAGAAAATTTTATGAGGTATAGTTTGTACAGTACTTTATGGCCATTTAAGCTGAAAGACTTAAGGCCTTCTTGAAGATCATTATCATTGATTTTTCTTTTCTAAATGACATTTTAATTTATGAATTACCAAAATTGACCTTAACTGAATCACGTTTAATAGGACCTTAGTGATACAATTAAATTGGACCTGAGCAAGACTCTAGGTTTTCTATTCCATAGCCTTTTTCAGGACTTCAGACATTTCCATTTATCACTTAATGGTCAGTTTTTCTAGTGGAGGAGGAGCTATGAGTGGAGTCCTACAGAGACCTGTGCTACTCAGCATGGTCATGAAAAAATGGAAAAATGAATGAACAGTGAGGTGACAGTGTTTGCTGATGATACTGGTTATTATTCACGGTAGAAGGGATTCACCATGGGGGATTACAGAAGGACTACAATGCTGATTGCAATAGAAATGGCATGTGAAATTCAGTATAGATAAATATAATGTACATGAAGGAAGAAAGAAAGAGTCCTAATTCTAGATCTAAAATGATGGGGCTGATCAGTACATCTAAGGAGCATTCTTTTGGTGTTACGATAGATAGTTTCATTAAAATATCAGTTCAAAACTCAGTAGCAGTCAAAAAAAGCAAATAAAATGTTAAGAATTACTAGGGAAGAAACAGAGGAAAAACAGATAACGTCTTTGTGCTGTTGTGTAAATCCATGTGTCCTTAACACCTTGTAGTTTTCATTTCAAGGTGGGAGAAGACTGAACCGGGATAAGTTCAGAAAAGGGCAACAAGGATGAGCAAGATTACATTGGCCAAATCTCTTGCACGTGGAGACAAGATCAGGAAAGGGATATATGGTGGAGTTCTACAAGAACATGTTTGGCATGGAGATGTGGAAAAAGCAATTTTACAGTTGGTACCAGAGTTAGGGGGCAGCTAATGAAGCTAGTAGGAACTTCATCAAAACAAACAAAAAGAGGTGGTTCTTCACAGAGCAGGGAACCAAGCTGTGAAACTGCTTCCCAAAGGATGTTGTGAATGCTGAAACATGGATCCAAAGGACAACTGGACAAACTCATGGAAAGTATATAGACATATAAATATAATAAATATGTAATAAATAATATATTAATAATAATACATTAATAATAATATATAATAAATATATAGACATAAAAACATAGACACCACATCCAGCTTAAGAAGCCCCTAGATTGGAACTGGTTGGTGACTTGAGGAAAATACTATGTATGCTTGTCTATCTTTACACTTTTCAAGCATCTAACTACTCTTGGAGACAGGATACTAGATTAGAGGGACCTAGTATTGCCATTGTTATGGCATGAATCCAAAATCTTTCCAAGTGAAAAAGGGAAGACAGAAGAAGAGAGACATGCATTCATGTACTCACTTCAAAAGTGAGATTATAAGGTACTAGTCCGTACTATGCCCATTTGAGATCCAGTATTTGCAACCCTCTCTGCTGAGCTATTGTTTCTTCTGGAGTTTGGCCCTCAATCTCACTAATTGACAGAATATTTAATTTAATGCACATTTAACTGCTACCAGTAGCCGCTTAACGGTCTTGGTCCCTTGGAGATTCAATGTTGCTTATTCCTGATTGTGCTGCATAATTCATGGGGGCCTTTGGACGTTTGGTGATTCGTCTGTGCTGTTGTTTCTCCAATGGAAACCTGTAGTTACTTACCCACAAAAGTTGTATAAGGCTTCATTCATAAGTCTTTGTATCCTTTCCTGGGAGATGGTATAGTGAAGCAAAGGCATCCTATTACAGAAAATTGAGTATGTGGCAGTCCCTTGAAGTTCTTGCACTAATGTCTTATGTTGCCTTTGAGAAGTTGTTTTATATTTTTGCTTCAGTTTGCGTATCTATCAGGCTTTCTCTCTCATCTTCGTGGACAACTGGTCAGTTCTGACACACAGCCTTCCATTTCTATTAATTATTCAAAGTACTCAGCCAAACTGTAGCATGCTCCAGAAAGTATTACCAAAACTGTTCCAGGAACGACAAGCAAAGAAATAATTTCCTTTATGTTTTATTGGAACTGTAAACCAGGGTAATAGTTATGTTTGAAAAGAAACTATAACAAGTAATAATTTCCCCAAAGACTGACAAATAGATATATGGCCACAAAATATAAACTCAGACAGGAGATCATGGCAGAATCCAGCAAATAAGTATTAATGTTTATTCTAAAAACAAGGCTATAGAAATGAGGGCTACTTCAGAGCAAATATTTACTTGGATTCTCAGCGCTTTCTATATATGAATATAAAGTAACAGTCTAATACTGAGTGCGTATCTCTGTTAGTGTGACAGTAACTGGAACAACATGTAGTGTCACACACAGTTACAGGAATAACCTCAACACATCATCTGGTCCACCTATTTATATAGGGACAGGATGACATTTTTAGACTCTTCTTAACTGATGTTCGTCAAACAATTGGCCTATTGCAATGCTTCACTCTCCTTGTGTAAGAAAAACTTTTCCTAGTATCCAGGTTTTTTTGCCTTAAACAAAACTGAATACTTCATGTCACCTCCATTCAGTCAGGATAATATTGGTCTCTTTATAAGGATCTTTTTAATATTATGGGACATGTGTTTTTCAAAAAAAAGTCTCTTTTTAGACCCCCCCCAAAAAAGTTAATTCCTTATATTTGTCCTTGTAGCCCATCTATTCTAATCCCTTTGTCACCCCCAGGACTATCTCATGTGTCTATGTTTTCCTTGAAGTTTGATGTCTAGAGCTGTGTATAGCTATTCTTCTCCGTCGGGCTTCAGCAAAAGAGGAACACACTGCACTTGTTTAGGTCTGATGTTCATCATAAGATTCTTGACTGCAGGTCTGGGGCCTGGCCAGTTGTTCCTGTGTTGCGTTTAAGTATTTGATTACCTTTTCTTCAGCTTCCTACTCTGCAATCCTTTGTCTTTTTATAATTTAATTGGGTTGATTTGTGTTCTTTCTCTAATTTATTAACTTAATTTTTAATTTTTATCCCATAGTTCTACCCCTTCCAGTTCAGTATCAGCTCTATGTTCTAGATCTTCATCAGAATTTTTAATGTGTATCTTATTCTCCATTACTACTGAAAGAGAGAGCACATTTTAAAACAGAAACAAAATCTAGGCAAAAGAAAAAGTGCTCTGCGGTCCATAAACCTGCATTTTTCCAGACTTTTTCTTCCTATTTCCAATGTGTGTAATATTTCCATTTTTATGAAGATGGGTAAAGTCAACAGATGTGCTACTGTAGATATGCATACTACAGATAGGTAGATACAGTAGATACGCATGAAGTGCTGCTGTGGCTTATTTTTTGTACTCATTTCAATGTTAGATCCCCTTATACTGCTGATCTTACTGGTCTTTTCTGTGTGTGCTGTATGCAAGCATCAACACTTCTGCAGGTAACATCAGGCTCTCCTTCATTTCAAGGAGGTGAAAGATATGTTGTTTTAGAAGGAAATCTAGAGTTGCTTTCATCTTGTGACAATGATATTTTGTGCCCATACTATGCAATGTAATTCAGTCTTCTGTTTTCTTTTCTGAAAAACTTAAGTTCCTCAATTTATTTCAGGCAGATGAAAGCCAGCTCCTAACTGGAAGCCACTTCTGAGCTCAGGCAGAGTGTACTCGTACATTGGCAAAAGCCAATGTAGGCACACACACACACACACACAAATTTATTTCTGAGGGAGGGACCATAGTATTAGCTGTATTCATTAAACTGTCTATGAACAGAATATTAAATGCCTGATAGTCTAGGGCTATTTACTATGAAGTTATAAAATCTTTGCATACTGGGAAACTACGTGCAAAAAGAGTGGTTCAATTTAAGGCAACAACATTTAGGTTAATATTATTGGAAATTTTCAAGTGGGAATCATAAGCACAATGTTGTGAAACATTCCTCAATATGCTTTTAAAGTCAGATATACAGCTGACATTATCTTCAGTGGCAGATAAAAGCAGTGAGTTAGGGACTGCTTTAATGTCTGATCAGTGCTTTTGCGGGTAGGGCTATATTTGTGTGTAATTTTGACATTTGCTATACAAATGCATTGTTCTTTTATATTTGTGCCTGTCTGGTTGCTCACTATCATAATAGTAAAACAATTCTGTATTTGCAAGATATACTCCTGTGTTGAATGTGAAAGCTTATCATTTTCTGACAGGTACTGTATAATGAAATGTTTAAATTTAATCTACTAAATGCAAATGCAATAACCAGTTAATCATGCAGCAGGAAAATAACATGTTTGTTTATTTTCAGATGTCACTCCTCCACAAGCTGCTGGATACTTGGAAGTAACAGATCTTAACTCAAAGAAAATCAAATACATTGCTATTCCTAGGTAACTGATTTTATTAATTAGAGCAGCCTCTGTCTTACAGGAAGAGCAAAGAGAATTTAGTGTGTATTATTACTTCAGGATAAGCAAATATTTCTTCTGATGTGGAAAGTAAGAATAATTCATACTTAGTGTGTAAAATTCTGCAACTGTTGTAGCATATTTTTGTCAACATTTTTTATCTGTTTACTAGGTGATACCAATGAAAATGTAGCAATTAATTAGTAAATATGAAAGGTAGCTTTATCTTCTGATTTTCATTCCCTTTGCTCTTTCCCCCTCTTCACCGACTTTATCCTCTACCCTCTTTCATTTTGTTTTGCTATCTTTATTTTCTTTTCCTTTCTATCTTTAGGGTCTAACTAAGATAGGCAGAATGATCCAGTTCTAGGTGTTAGGAAACCAGGAATCTAGTTCTGGTCCAACATAAAGTTCATCTTGAAAATAACTTGAGCTTCTCTGTGTTTTGGTTCTCCCTTTGGAAAATATACATTCCCTCACAAGTATCTTGCATGATACACAAGTATCTCATATGATATATTAAAATGGTCAGACTACGTGGCTTCTGTATGGTTTTAACATCTATCTCTCACCATTGTAGAGCGTATTTGCAAATAATTTATGATATAAACGTATATTTTGGTTACAAATTGTTATTTTCCACTGCAATAATAATAAAGTTTTTTGTTTTAAATAGCAGTCTCTCAACTTTGCATGTTTAAATAGCACATGTATGAAACTCGCACATCAGGAATTTTATACTTTTTTTTTTTTTTAATTCTATCCATTTGATGTTGGTTTTGACAATATTAATGAATTCTCATTTAAATTAATTCTGCTTCATTAATAATCTGTGGAATTTTTGAATTAATAGAGAGTTAATTTTGGACTGTTCACCATTTTATAATTGATCCATTGGCCTACGTCTTACACAGTCATTCAAAAATGTAAGGCATTAACATAGAAATAGTAGTGAATCACACTTTATTTTACACTAGGATTTTATAAGAAATTACAAAAATTACAAAGCCAAACTTCAACACCATGACCCTTAACCTAATATGAGGATTTAAGCTATTTATGGCAAATCTGAGAAGTACAAATTTAAAAATGTACTCCATTAAGAACTGATAAATAAAGTGACTTTTCATATATATGAATAGTTCTATGCTAAAATTTAACAGGCTTTCCTCCTTCTGGCATAGTTAGCCTGGTCAAATGCTAAGATAACTCTTCTTCAGTTGAATTAGTACATGGTGATTTCAGTCTTAGGTAGAAACGTATGTGTTACTGCTTCTTTTATCTTTGAAGATTATTAATTGTGGTATTAGTGCACGTTGCCAAGTCATTATGCATGTCATTAACGGTACTGAAAAAATGCAGAGAATCTTTCCTACTTTATCTAAATTTCCCTTCATATTATGTAGCTATTAGGCCCTCTGTTTCAGCAGTAAATTTTTGTCTGCAAGTTGACTGTTTAAAACGGTGCTGAGATTCTCTGTGTATAAAGCTGTGCCATCTTTAAATGAGTGTTAAAATCTTCATTTTTTATTAAAGCACTGGAGAAAGGTGTTACTTTAAGTTGATGGAAAGGGATTTTCCTCAGTGCCCAGGTCATGTTCTCTCCTATTTCTTTTGTAGTTTCGTATTTTTCTATAATGTATTTTTAAATTCTTTATAGTTTTTTGTAAAGACTGATTTTCTTCAGATAGATGAGATATAGCAGTGGGTTAGGCAACACATTCCCTTTCAGCCTGGTCTTTTATACTGCTTTTTATACTGACATGTACCTTTCAATCATACCCACTTTCAGTAGGTGGAATGTTTCAGATGAAATAGTGGGTCTGCAGGGCTTAGTTATAGTCTCTCATGGAATGAGGATGTAATTTCATTTAATTGTCACCTTAACTACAGAAATACTTATGCTCTTTTTAATTGCAGCTTCAAGAAAAATCACATTAATTATTGTTTTTCAGATCACAATCTCTCTCTCCATATACATCTTGGCTCTCTAAGATCTCGGACGCCGATGCCCTGTTGGCACCACTGGGCAAAGTAGGTTTGGTTAGTGTGGACATGGGAGGCGGTGTGAGGCTTTGGGAGACCGGGCTGGACAGTCTCCAGCAGTCGCTGCAGGACTGGAGGAACATGATTGGCCAAGAAGATGGTCGTCCTGTGCAGGTAGGATTTCACAAAGTTGAAGTGAAAAACATTTAACAAAATGAGTTGCAAATGAGTTTTCAGCTGGGAAGAGGGGTCAAGGGAGAGCTGTGTTGAAAAACACTGTGAAGTAGAAATATGCCTGCAAGAAAAATTGAATAGACGTCTTCACTGAAAAAAAAAGACACAATAGCTTAATTAAAAAGCTTATTTGTGACCCCTGTAATTATGGTTACTGACAGTCTCTTTGTCTTGCAGTGTTTGTATTTTTGCCAAATTCCAGTACATTTAAATGCAAATCAATTCTTTATCTCCTGCTGATTTTTAACTGCAACTTTCAACATGTAGAATAATGAAATTAATTTTTAAGGAAAGCATACACTTTTCCAGAGTTCAAATACTTGGAAAAAATTCTTGTGTTTATACTTTAGAAAAGAAACTTGAAACCTAGGTGGAAGATGCCTTGAGTTCACCATAGTGCCTTTGGCTAATTTTGAAAATTCTCCCAGCTGAGCAGAGTTACAAGGGTCTCCATACAGCCATGTTCTCGTGTGGAATGTTTAGGTAGATGTTGAAA
This sequence comes from Aptenodytes patagonicus, assembly GCF_965638725.1. NCBI lineage: Eukaryota > Metazoa > Chordata > Aves > Sphenisciformes > Spheniscidae > Aptenodytes > Aptenodytes patagonicus. The sequence continues at coordinate 192,957,367 of NC_134949.1, read as the reverse complement.
ATATACAGCATACACATGAATGCTATGTGTGCACGCAGGTGTGTATACACAAGTGTTAATGTACTGGCTAATATGTATGATCACCATTGCAACACAGAGGGAAAATTCAGGACTGTTCAACTGCATCTGTAATTTCTGTTAGTGATTGGAGAAGTTATTCCTTTACTTCGAATAACTAGAGTGTGCTTTAGGAGGACTTCTCCACTTTTGACTAGGAAGATCCTGTCTCTATCTACCGTTGCAATTATTTCTGTTTCATGAATTTCTGTAACCAATTTCACAGTACATTAGAATGGGAAAACAGGATGAGTCTTTTCTAAATTAGATCTTTCTATATTTTTGTTTACAACGTGTCCGGGTATCTCAAGTGTGAATAAGATTTATTAGGCCAGAAACATAGCTCTTCTTTCACTTTCTTTTCCCACTCTGAGCTCCCTTTCTACAAGATGTTCTGCAGTTACAGAAACTTGAGCAAGAACTGACATGTTCTTGTTACCGGACCTCAGCAAATGCCTTTCATAAAAGTCATGAGAAAAGGAAACTGTTACCCACTAGCACGTTTGTGTGGATGCTTTGTTGCTTTACCAGTGCCATTTTTATTACCAATGCAGTAGCACTAGCACCATCTTATGGTCAGATATAGTCGGTTTACACCAGCCCAATTTGATCTACTGATCAAGTTGACCAGTAGAAATGAAAAGAGCCAGGAGGAACAGTTAGAGTTTTACTTGTTTTAATAGTTGGTTGTCCTTTTTTTTTTTTTTTTTTTTTGATAACTTGTAGTTTTATTCAACAGTATTACTGTACTGTCAATCATAGTCAACTAAATACTAGAGAATACTGGCTTGGAAAGTACACATCATCAGAAAATTTTAACTCATTTAACTAGTAATGTCAAGTAACCATTTTAAAAAAAAGACTAAGAAGTTTTCCCATAGTCACAAACCAGTTTTCAAGATCTGTTACAGAATTTCTCTCTCCTGACAGCCTGCCTCTCTAAGTAGGCACATGCCAGGGTAAAGTTGTCTGAGAGTATCTTTCTTCTTTCCTCTGTCAACACGGTATATAGCTCAAGTCAGTGGTTTGTCAGAACTCAAAATGGCATACTGTTTGATTTGAGCTAAAGGGCTGAAACAAAGCCTCCTGTGTGATCTTCAGACTTGCATGATTATCACTAACTTCTGTTTCTCTACTTTACACAGTTTGCTTTAAATGGAAGGACAATGAGGCCTAAGAAACTTTGTTTACAAAGGCATTACAGAGCAATAAGCAATAAATTAAATCTGTTATTTTATTTATATACAACTCCAATAAGATAATAGATACGTAGTTGCTGTGTAAACTCTACACTTTGCTATTTGGAGATGAAGGCCTTCACCTTTCCTATTTAACTCAGTTTTTCAATGGACATAGACATAAAAGCAGTACTTTATTAAGGCATTCATTTCTGGAAATGAAAGGATCCTGTTAGCTTGAAAACCTATTCATGTAGATTCCCTGTATAAGGTAAACGTAGCAAGAACTCCAGTGTTTCCTGTTCTAGAGGCAATTACTTTGCTAAGAAAGCTGCAACTAAATATTTCCTGATACCTGTTTTTACAGAATTGGAGATATTTTGCAGCCACGTGTTGATCTGTTCATTCAAGTGTATGAAAATCACCTTCTTTTGTATAATGTTTCATGCTCATTTTAAGCATCTTGGAGTCTAATGAGGCATCTCTAATTCCTTGACTAAACGCATCATTCCCAATCATTTTGTAGCAGAAGCTCACTTAAGAAAATTGTCAGTGTTCCACATATCACATATCCACCCACCCCCAATTTCCCCTTCCCTAAAAGTTGCCATTGATGCAGCCCACAAAGCTACTACAGGCTTAACAAAACCTATTAGCCCTTCATGGTGAAGTTCTTAGACCAACATGAGACCTGTCTAGGTGGTTGGGAACCACTGTTCTGCAAAACAACACAGAATCTCTCTGAAGCTTCCTGACCTTTGAGAGAAAAAAGAGCTAGAGGGCTTTCAATATAAATACAGATTCAAAGAACTGGAAACAAATCTTCGACCAGGCTTCAGCTGGAACTATTGGTACTATCTTCTAGGGCTGCATTTCGGCTTTCACAAACACATTAGATCTCAGAAACAGGCTGGATGTACATAAGCAATGAAACAGAGGAGAACAAACAGCTGTTCCACTAATAATCAGTAATTAGGCTCCCTTGATAGAATGTTGTGGCAGTCTTCAAAATAGTCAACATTTGTTTTGTATTGTTGATATACTCAGCAGAGTTCAAACTGCTGAAGTCTTGAGGCTACGAAAATAGTTTCTGGAAATACGGTTTATGTTTACATAAGTTTGCATTTATATAGGCAGGTCAGAAATTTTCTTCGTTTATTGAAGTTTTTAACTCAAAATATGACTACAGTATTCTGAAATTATTAAATTGGAGTACCTAAAATACAAAATCTAAACAAAATACTGGATTTTCTAAAGCTGTGAACTCTACTTGAAATCCAGAAATTGTTGAGCTTTTTCATTGTTTGGTGTTTCTGAGAACAAGGTCACTTCATTATGAAATATCTGAAAAGAATTTGAAAGACAATTTATTTTTAAAATCTTGCCCTAAAAGTTTCATGGCAATAAGCAGACATTGATAAGTTTGTGTTACTTTTTGCATCAAAGGGTTATTGATAGAAATTAAATAGAAAAAACACTGATTACATTCTGATATAGTTGGGCTGTTGTTTTTCAGTAAGCATTGTTTGCTGTTATGTCTCATTTAGATAAAGTACAATGCTTACATAAAAATAATTAAAAGGTGCATCATTTAGAGGTATTTCAATAGATGGTAAAGCATCATGCCCTTTAGGCACCTGAAATCTCTGCAACAAAGTCTTTTTTCATTTATCCATGATTATCAGCAAAGCCATTTATTTCTGTATTCATTCCACTTAATGTTCTCTTGCTGTAGACTGTTGTCCAAAATGTTTATGCTATATAAAGATTATACTCAGAATGTCACTGTTTTCAGAAGTCCCAGGACATAGCCAAACCTGTTGAGTGCATAAAAGTGTATTTGGTCAAAGATTACAAAAGTGTTGGCTTGTAATTAATGATAATATCTATCTGAACCTCAAAATTGAATCACAACATTTTTGGCAATCCTTGTGTAGTCTTGATCTAGACAATATCACCATGCAAAATGATATCCCAAAGCTGAGGATAGTCTCTTGTTATTTCAGTACCAAGATTGTCCAAAGAAGTGATGTGATTGATCAAAAAAAAAAAATTCATTGTTGTAATCTGAGAATTCTGAGGTGTTTATTTTGGTGGGTTTTTTTGGTATCTGTGTTGTTTGATGTATGTGTGGAACCTTCAGTAGATGCATCATCTCTTACGTGCATGAGATGAGTTTTTGAAATCGCATTGCTCTGTGTTTGTGGCTATATATAAAGGCCTAATGAGTTAAGTAGTTGCAACTCACCCTCACCCTCCCTGGTGGGATGGGGGAGAGAATCAGAAGAGCAAAAGCAAGAAAACTCCTGGGTTGAGATAAGAACAGTTTAATGCTTGAAATAATAATAATAATAATAATAATAATAATAATAATAATAATAATAATAATAAAAATAATAATAACAATATTGTAATGGAAAGTAAAACAACGAGAGAGAGAGAAACAAAAAAAAAAAAATAGGGAAAGGAAAAAAAAATCTACGCAACTGCTCACCACCCGCTGACCGATGCCCAGCCAGTCCCTGAGCAACAATCGCTGCCCCCTGGCCGACTCCCCCCAGCTTATATACTGAGCATGACGTCACATGGTATGGAATATCACTTTGGCCAGTTTGGGTCAGCTGTCCTGGCTGTGCCCCTTCTCAGCTTCTTGTGCACCTCCTCACTGGCAGAGCATGGGAAGCTGAAAAGTCCTTGACTTAGTATAAACGCTACTTAGCAACAACTAAAACATCAGTGTGTTATCAACATATTCTCACGCTAAATCCAAAACACAGCACTGTACCAGCTACTAGGAAGAAAATTAACTCTATCCCAGCTGAAACCAGGACACTGCTGCAGTCCTTAAACAGGGTCACGATCTCCTGGTAGATCCCAGATCTTAAAGCTCGAGGCCTCGTGTTCTACAGTACACTGCTTCTTCAAGGATGGTTATTGCTTACATCTCTTTGGCCTACAACAGAGGCCCACTCTACATAGGTGTTTTGTATAGTGTGTCTTTTCCTCAGAAACTTAAAAATCTGAAATGTTTGGCTCAGGTTATATGCACTATAAGAGCTCAGGTGGGTTTCTTAAATGATCCAGACTTAGCCAATATAATGTCAAGATCACATACTGTAGGACTGAACAGGAGAAAGATACAGCAAATGTGAATCGAGTGGGCACCAGCCTTGCTAATACCAGCTGTTTAAAAATAGCTCAGCTACCAGAATTTTCTTCTGCTTCAGGTAGTAAAATTACACCTATACTCACCCATGAGCAAGTGCATGCACTGTGTAGAACCTGAAGAATAAAACACCTCCATCATGCCAGCTCTTTAGTCTCAAGACTGATGGGCAACACTCGGCTTAAAAATTCATGTACTTCTTTGTAGGTGGGTCAATCCAAAGGAAGTGTGTAAGAGAGACACTGACACCTGCTCAGGACAGGTTTCTACCCACTGGGTCCACAGCTCAAAGCATTTCGACAGCCCATGTCACTGAAGAGGATTCACATAGTGTCTGTCAGTAACAGTTCAGCTACTCGGGGCAGACCTTTATTTGGACAATTCCTTAATGTGAAACCAGGCCCTTCCAGAGACAAGAAGCAGCCTGGAAATGTTCTCTCCCTTTTTTTCCCCCCACTTTGCTTTTGTGACTTGACCTGATCTGTCTGTTTTCTAGCAAAAAGCCAACTGAACAGTTAAGTCGCGTTAGAGTTCACAGCATCACAAAACTGAGATGTGGAATGAATTTAGAAAAATGCATGAATGAGAAAATAATCTTTGTTTGCTTCTCACCAGTGGTTTGAACAACAAATACACTGGGGACAGTTCTGCAGTAGTGTGTAGAAATTCGTGCAGTACTGGCCCAGATTCATTCTGTTAGAATTGGTCCTAGAGGTGGACAACTCAGCATGACACTAAAAGGAGACGTGAATGAAATGGATGTAAGAATAGGGGAGGCTTTAGATTAAGGTTTTGGGAGATTTCATTCAAGATCTTCTGCCCTGGGGAATTGACTGAGAGAATAGTTTTCTGTCAAAAATGAATGCTTTTATCTTAGATTGCAATTCCTTTTCCCAGTACCGCTAGAGGCATGTATGTTATTTTGGTTTCTGCGGTGACTAGTTAACATTTTACTGATACAGTGTTTCCACAAAGCATGAATCATTGTAACTAGCTAAATGAAGAAGTGAAAAAAAATTACTTCAGCCATCCATAACTGTTTCCCTTTAGACGCCCCTGAACCTTTAAATACGTAATTATTACAACATCTGGAGCCAGTAAGCATTACTATTGCTTTCCAGAGGAGGGAACTGAGACATAAGGAAGGTAGGTCACTTGTTTGAGTGCACGCTGTATGTCTACACTGCAGTGTCAGAGGTGGGATAAATGCAGCATACGCCCATAAGGATATATAAGCATACTTTGTACCTGTGTTGCCAAGCTGAGTAGCTTGAATGTCCTTGAATGCTGCAATCAGTACAAACATACCTTAAATTGGGCAAAAAATTGCATATAAATGCAGTGTAGCCACCTAAGAAAACAAATGTCAACTCTAGGTAGCTCAAGGTTGAAACATGCTTAGCTGAGTATAGACATATTCAGCAAAACTCAAGAAATGCAATAAATAGATATTTTTCTCAGATTTAAATGGCTGTCTTCACAGTCTTATAGCAGTGCTCAAAAATGATGACAGAACACATAAGTTATCCTATGTCCTGTGAACAGCTAGAAGACATGAACATACGGTTCATGTCAGTAACATAAAAGAGCAATGTATGTGTTCATCACCAATAGCTAAAAAAATTAAGGGTGGGGGTTTTTGTGTGTCTTAACTGCTCAAATCATCCATGATGCAAGGGCTTTTTGCTAAAAACAGCATTTTGATGAGTTCAGCAGCACTCAGTAGTAATTCCCAACACTCAGACTTTCTTCTGCAATCCATCAGTTAACCTTCAGATCTGATGAGGGCAAAGGCAAACACTAAGTAGTTATTATGGGATGCCAGGTCCATCATTAGAAATGTATTTAAAATGTGTTACTATCCTACCTAGACTTCAGGTAAAGCCTGTGTTGAACTAGAGTCAAAGGTGAGTACATTTTAAAAGTAATCATAACGCCAAAAATGTCAGGTTTATTGTTGAAGTTAGAAGAAACACAATCATGTTAAATTAGGTGGGAGGGGATATACATATGTAGTTGTGTGCATATATATATATTCACACACACATATTTACATACACACATTGATGCACACACACACGCAGAAGTTCTTTTTTTTGCCCAGATGTCATACCTGGACGTCGACTCTCTTGATTCTCTTGAATTAGAATCACCTCAGGGGATTGTCATAACTTTGCAGGTACCAAATCCCTCAGGGACTGTATTTAATAATGAACAGGAATTGGAAGGAAGAGATTAGAGGAAGAGATTTTAGAGCAATTTAGGAAAAAGATCTCGGGATCCCTGTGTTACACATGTACTTAGCCATGAGGAATGCAATAATACTTCTCCCTCCTTTTGTCAGGTCCTTGTCTGTAGTCAGCTGGTTAAAAGGCCTGTTGGCACAAGTCCTGCCCCTTGTCTGGCTTTTGCACCTGAGGGGTTATTTTAGCTGGTGTATGCCTGATACAGAGCTAGAATATAGCTGAGGCACCTACCTGGACTCAGAAAATGAGAAACTTCCTGTGGATGTATTCACAGCCTCCTTTTTCCCAGGTGCATTTTGATCTCTTAGAATGGAGGGGGGCGGACACAGTTGGACTGGCCTCCAATTGCAACAGCGAGAGGTTCAGAGCAATCATCATGAAATAGGTAGGATCATCAGGAATACAGGATGATACAGTATACAAACTATCATCTAGTAAAATGTACAGAAGAATTTTTGAAAAAATGGAAAAAAAAAAAAAGAAGTGTCATGGTTATGAACAATCTTTTGCAATTTGACTTGTCCATTGTATGGCCAGAACAAGGGCGAAGGGAAGGTGGCTGATACATAGTAGTGCTTTTAGTCCTGAATTAATTATAGTTGATTTTTTGGAAGGACTCTTACGTTTGTTTCTTTCATTCCCTCATAGTGCTATTACAGAACAAAAGAAATGTTGTGTAGCTGCCTTTCAATTTCCGTAATATGATGTAGGTGCTTTCTTTAGAGGGTTTTGGAAATCACCTGTATAGTTGTTGAGGAAATAAAACATTAATAACAAAAAGATCCAGAGAGTCTTGCAAATGCTCTAATTTATATAAAATGAATGGCTATGTTTTCCTTGACAGCAGTCATGCCTTGGTTTATTAATGGCTAAACCCTTTGAAAACATGCTTCAAGTTCAACTAACTTGTGGGTGTTTGATCAAACTGTCTTATTAAAATCTTAGCTTGTTTAGAGAGAGTCTCCTTCTCTTTCTTACAATTTTTCACCGAAATCTATGCTCACTAAACACCACACAGCCTTCCATGAGCCTTGCTGGAGTATCAGGAGATGAACATTTACCTCCCAGAGAAGGAGACACATGGTCAACTATACCTTTTACCCTGCTTCTTTTTGAGACTGTATTAGATAAAAAAAAAGCAGCAGGTATATTGTACTTAATGAATAAGGCTTAGTTTTTACAGGCAAAAGCAGTTCAGTTTTCATTGCTTTAAACAACATTTGCATGTACTTGCGCACAAGCAGCTCAGGCAGGTTGCTGTGGCTGTGCTTGGAAATACTGAAGAGCAACAGCAAGGAGAAGGAGTAGGGTCCAGCACCAGACCTGTGGGCATTTTGGTGTCTACTTCTGAGCTAAGCGTGTGAGCTCCCATTGTAACCAAGAAAGCCTGAAGAGCTCACCTTGAAGGAGACACTGTGTGGCCCTTCAGACACCACTGCCCGTAGTGGCACCTCAGACACCTGGCTTACCTGGGAGATTCCTACCTTTAGCTGTCTGCAGTCTGGATCCGAATCCCATCCTCAATGTGCAAGGCATTATTTATGGATTTAAGGAAATGGATTCTTAGAAATGGAAGGGGGTTTCCTTTATGCCTCTTTCTGTTATTTGGGCTGAGACCAGAAAATCCGTAGTTTGATTCTCTGCCATCTTTGGGTGGCGATCATCTTACTCCCTTCCTTGAATAGTCTCATTTATTCTATTTGAATTCCACTCAACTAATCACACAGAACTCTACATGAATTATTCACCCTTTAAGTGAATTGATATTTTTGGTTTTATTGAATGCATTCTTTTTTTCTTTTGATTTTCTGAAGCCGCAGTTTGTAGTTGAAAGTTTAGGGTAATGCAAGTTAATCTGATGAAATTTATTTTTTATGTTGGATGTTTATCTGAAGAATAATTGATTCAGGAGTTTCAGTGATCCCAACTTGTTTCTATTTACTGCTCAGGATCTACTTTAATCTATGCTGATGATTTTTTTTTTTTTTTTCCTTTTTTAAAAGTGACATTTTACTTTATAACATTTTAACAAGAATCCAGCTTTTCTTGATGTTAAGACTGAACTGGGCAAAGCTGAAGTTCTTGATTCGAGATAAAAGCATGACCTTCAGCAAGAGTGGCTAGTCCTTCTCCGGTTTTGCATTTTCTACTTTAAACCAAGTAGTTTTTCTGACCACATGGGGGCATCGGTGAGCTAGTAACAGTGACTTTGCTCATCTCTTAAATACTGTCGGTGCAAACGCCATAAATTATGAAAATATATGCAGTGGAGAGTTTTTGTAAGTTTGGAATAACCATATGATGGCATTCTGTAGTCCTGCATGGGATCCTGAAAAACTTGAAATACTGCAGATTACAAAGTTACCTAGTCAATAAGTGGATTACAAGGTATAGTTTGATAGCGTTTGCAGTTCTGAGATCCGTGAGCCCCCAAATACACCGTTTAGGTCCGTGACCTTTTCCTGGACTGCATGATTCATTTTAGCAAAATGAGGAGTAGCAGACGTATACCGCCCCTTGAAGCAAGGCATCTGAGTATGGGGAAGCATAAGACTAGAAGGCCACGAACCTGCAGAGCTCGATAAGTTCATATCTGTAAAAGTCTCCACTAGGTAAAGCAACTCAGATAAAGATCATCGGTTCTCTGTCAGATACTTTTTCTCACATGAATGTCCTCAGCTGAAATGAGGCCCTTGTTGGAAGCACTATACAAACACGATTAAATCCATTCCCTTTCCTAAAGATACTCCACTCTAATTAGAGCAGGCAAAGAGCAGGAGTGGAAATAACCTTAACTTTCTATTAGAGCAGTCTGATCCAGCACAAAGTTCCTCTTTCTTCCTCTGACCTTCCTGTGAAAGCCCACAGTTCTCATGGGAGAAAATATAATAATCTCAACACGCTGTATTTCAGATCTCAAAAAGCCTGCAGCAGTGCACATTGCTGATGTAAAGGCTGCAGCTCCTAACACCGGTGAAATCCTGCTGTCCCAGCAAGACAAATGCATACTAATAATTCTGCCCTTATGAAAGTTGTTCCCTGGTTAGTGAAAGGACAAATGTAGTGAAAATTTAAATCATCTGATCTGTTACAATAGTGAGGCTTTCCTTTAGAAAACAAAACAACATAGTTGATCTTTAATGACTTATGTCTCTGCTTCTTAAGGACAGATTTGACAAGGTCCTAGGTCTATAGAAAATAGAAAAATTCTGCTTCCACATGTATTTTTTTTTCAGCTTTCTTTTGACCGTGCAATGTCCCTGTGGTTTTCTGTCCAGACTATTCCAAATTGTCATAATGTGTTCATTTATCCCATCTTTCTAGCTGTTGATTATTCAGGGTACTCCAGAAGAAACTGAATTCAGTGTTTCCTGAGTTCATTGATGTTAGGAGGCATGTAGCAGTCATGATAAATAACCAAGCTAGACATTGTTTGTCTGCTCTGATGACATTTTGTAGTGGATTAGCATACTAAAAAGATGATGACTCACATCTTTTAGTTGAAAAGAATTGACTAGGCAATTTTTAATAATTACAGAGGAAAATTGAATTTACATAGGTGTTAACATAGCGGAGGATCTGTTAGATGGAAGCAAATCTATGATATTCTCTCATTACTTCATTTAGTTTATCCAGCTTTTAAGCCACAGAGTGCATATTCATAGGCAAAAGACTCTAATGCATCTACTGCTGCAGAGTTTCTGAGTTGGATCTTAGAGTGACAGCATTTAGTTCAAAAGAAGACCCACAGCAGCAACAACTGCATCTTATATAGTGGTTTGGTTTTTTTAGCTGGTGTATGAAAACTTCATTTGCAAGCCAGATACCCCTTTTTATGTGTTTCACTCTAAATCTCTACCTCTTTCCCCACCCAGATTCACTTTTCTAAAATTCCTTATAGCTATGATGCTTTGAACAGTTTTGCTATTTGAGACAGAAGTTTAATGCCTGTATGAACTTTAAAAGCTACTTTTAGAGAGAAATGTTCACCGGAGTCAGATAATGCATGAAGCTTCATTAGTTCATTTTGAATTCTTGCAAAGTTTTACAGACAAGATAGAAAATCAAAATGAAGCCAAATGAATAAAACCTATTAAATGTTTTATACTGCAGTGCAACAAATGTTTCTTCATTTCAGGATACAATTGAAGAAACAGAATGTATTTTATACATTATTATTGTCTTGTCTAATACTCAATATTCCTTTCTGTGGAAAAATGACTTGTGGGCTCAATTTTGTGCTGTTGATGTGAATAGAAATTGTACTATTAATTTTTAGTACATAGGAAAAAGCTGTAGATGATACGGTACAAGTAAAAGTAATAGAAACCATTAGATTTTTTTTTGCCTCTTTTTGCCTTTCTCTCACTAGTTTGTGTAAGTAGATTATAAAATGTTTTCTTTCTGTCTTTGGTAGAATCAGTTTTACAATAGAATGTAAAACCACCATGGAACAAGCACATTTGCCTTTGATTTGCCTGATGTGGAACTTTTATATACTCTTTGAGAATATAATGCATATATTCATGCTGCTGATAAAGAATGTGTTGGAGGAAAGGATGTTCTTGTGACCTGTTAAATGCAGCCTAGGGTAATACTGAGGTTTTAAGGTTGCTGGTGGGGAGGGAAAGGGATAAAAGAAAACGATGATTTTGTTTCAGGGAAAAATCAGTCTTTTGCACATCTGCTGAAATACATTCTGCATTCCGTGGAATACATTTCTTAATCCTTTGTGCCACTGTGGGTTGGATTATTTAATGCCTTTTTCACCTGGAGAATAGTCATGTTTTGTTACAGCCAAGTCAATCTTCTTTCATAATAATGTATGGTTGTGAGAAAAGATTTTTCACCTGTAGGACAAATGTCTAAGATGTTTTCATTTCTTTTCCTGCAATGATCTTCTGACACATGCCCAATCTTTGTCCACAGTGCTAACGAAGAAAGCAAGCTATTGAAGAAAACATCGATATTTTAACTTTATAGTATTTGTAGTGTTTTTATATTCATGTAATTCATATTTTTCAATAATAATTTAATGCATTGTATGGAAAATAACACATATTCTTCGTTGACTGTAAACTGCCCTGTTTAATATATTGTATATTAATGAAAAGGCAAAGTAGCAGATTAATTCTTTCCCTCCATGTCCCAGGTATGTCAGGATAAGAGCGGATATCTTCTAATTTACATCTTAGCAGGGTTCTTTCCTTTATGGTAAAAAGAGTAAATGAAGAATGGGATCATGCCAGCCTAGATCCTGCCTACATCTGCCTACTTTCCAGGACTGTCTAATCATGCAACTAATTAATCTATTGCACACCTTCTTAATTTATATTAGACTAAGCACCTAAATCGTGTGAATTGTATTCTGCCTCAAATCTTAGTGCACACGTTCTTTGTCCTATTTTCTTCTGATCAGTAAGAAACACCCAATAATGCAGTATTATTGCTAATACTAGAATAAGTGCTTGTGAAAATAGTTATTGTTTGGGCACCTTAGCTTTTTCTTTTTAAAAATCTTCCTACATAAATATTCTCTACAGCTGTAAATACTGCAGCTGTGACCCTGTTTGCTTGTATATTGTAAAATGATGTTTTGCCCATTTGTATGTGTTTATTAAGTTGCGACACATGAAATCATACTGGTTTCAGTTTTAGTAAATGTGTTATATGTGGAATGATCCTCTGAATGCTTAAAAGGGCTTAGTAGAAAGGTTGGTTGCTTGTCTGTCACCGCATACAACAAGGAGGAATTCCATTTATTTCTGTTATGAAGTTGTAAAATCCTATAAGGAATGGCCAGCTCTGTTTAAACATACCTGAAAGGATAAGAAAAATGTGATTTGGAGGGGGGGAGGTTGGCGAATGGAAATACAGTCCATTGTTTAAAGTACAAAATGCATCCCTTTATACCTGCAGGATGTTAGCCTGGAATTTTTTCTGGTTTTTTCCCCCTTTTTAAGGTTTATCCGGAGTATTAAAATAAGAATTGTGTTTTGTGTAAGAGGACTAGATATGAGTTAGTCCTGGCAGGGCCAGATGTATTAAAACTAAGAGGTGAAAGGTCTGTTCCCCTGTACATGAGGCAGCTCGCCCCCATTGGAAACGAGTTTCTTTGCCAGTCCTCAGGCAGAAATTTGCTTTTGTTGCTGTAAGCACGGCAAAGGAGCTTTTCTGGCAAGCACTCCTGAATGGGAGGCACTGACACATCCTGCGCCCTTCGGGAATTTTAATGAAGTTAACCCAATCAGAGTACAAAAGTAAGCTGCTGTATTAAAAGACCATCTACTCTCTAGCCAGCTTGCTGTGTTGAACAGAAGTCTGTTGTGCACACGGTAGGATGACAGGAGTATCTACGACCGAAAAAATGATCTATATCAGAGATGCATCCCAGACTGCATCAAGGAAAAAGTCCTTTGCATTTTACTGGAAGCCATCACTCATTTATTACTTTTCTATTCAAAGCTAGAAATATTTTCAACCTCATCTGACTTCTGCTTGCAAAGTCTAAAAGATATTTCCTAACCTGTAACCGCGAGTTCTTTTTCTGCCAGCGGTTAAATCTAAGTACGTGTTCTGCCCCTTGTTTTAGAGAGTCAGCTTTTTACAAGACTGTAATGGAGGTATGAGCGTGTAAGACAGCGAGAGCCATTGGTTAGATCTCCTGCATGAAACTCCCAGGAATAAAGAGAATTTCAAGTGGGAAAATACAGGAGGAGATGAGATTCCCTCTCTCTTTCCCTGTCTCCGCAATAAAGAGAACTCCTGGAATTTTAGTTTTCAGTTTATTGTAACAGACTTGAACAACAAGGAGTTGATGTATGGGCTTAAAACGAAAAGGTGAAAAGGTGGCAGTGTTGAAGGTTGTGAATACTCTGAAATGTGAATGATTGAATAATAGATACAATTAAATGGTCGTTGCAGTTGACTTTGCTGAGTGTCTTTTACTCATTAAATTGGATACTGTTATAAACATGTTAATGATAGAGATATTAATATATATTCAGTCTAGATGTACTTCAAATAGTTCCTTAAAAGCATCTCATAAAAAGTCAGCCAATTTAATGATTTTATTGCCATCAGACATATAAATGTGACTTGCTGAAGACTGGCTATCATTTCTTTTATTATATTTATTTGCTTGGCACAAGCAAATTGGGGGCAACCAGCACTTGTTAAGATATGGAAGTGCTGCTTGGGACTGCCTTTGAGGTGGTGAAGCTTCTTTTTAAAGATATTTTTTTGTTCTCGGTTTCATTGCAATGTACTATTAAGATTTCTGGAAGCTAAAATATTGTTAAGCTCACTTGTATGAAACCAGCTGAAGCTAAATTTGATAATGCTTTTCGTCAGTTTTACTCATAGAGCCTGAGAGATTTGTTTGCAAGATATTAGAAGAAAACGAATTTTGAGCTCAAAAAGGAAGTCCTGTAATTGTAAAAATAGCTCATATATTAGAATTAAATGCTGATGTAAGTGTGAGACATAAATCATTTTAATAATAGAGTACAGCAGCCCTCTCCATAATTCACACACTTTTGTTAATGGGTTATTGCAAGCTCCTTTCTTCCCATAATTGTGTCAGTGTATTGTAGAGGCAATGAACATTGTATCTGGGTCAGCTGGGTGATCCTCAACATATTCAGCTCCTGTCTTTTACTGAGGAATGATAAAAGTATCAAAATGTGATGTATGCCTGTGCATGGCATGTGGCACGCCAGTGGCATGAATGTGGTTCTAGATCCACTGCCAAACGTGGTTAAGATTTGGCGAGTACACGATATAAAGGACCCTTACCATAGTTTGCCTGACCAGCTGAAGTCTAGACAAAACTACCAGCCTCTGACTCATCTTCAGAGTGCCCCCTGTTATAGATTGGTATGTATTTAATAACTGTTTGGCATAAATATGACACAGATGTGAAACACCTGGTTTCATTGTGTTGTTGAGTGCATTAAATCATGTAACTGGCTTCTCTGAACCTCTTTATCTTCTTTACATTACTATATGAAGGATGATAAGATCACTTAGTTTCCAAACTGAAGGTGTTTGTATCAGTTTCCCTTAATCAGTTGGCTCTTAGAATCCCAGTGTTGTCAGAAAAAAAGAATGAAGTGTAGCCATGTAAAACTATTTTGGCATCCATTCATGTATCTCAAGGAACTGATATAGAGCGAGTTATTCAGATACCGTGTATGTCTCACTGAACGTAAAATGAAAGTTCAGTTCTATTCCTGTCTGGCTGCCCTTGCTGTCAGGAGTGAATGGATGTGTAAGAGGCAGGACCAGAAAATTAAGTCAAAGCATTAACAAGTCTCGGTATTTGCTGTTGTTTCTTCATTTCCTTTTTTTCTCAAGTGCTTCCTTCATACCATTGCCTCTTCAGAAAAGCACATTTCTTTAGCATCTTTCTGACCTGCAGTCTTCCATGTTCTTCTCGCCTAAAATTTCTGTTTGTTTGCTTCACTGACTTTGGAAGACCTACAGAGTCTCCATCCAGAAAGTCCTTTCGAATGCACCCATTACCTATTGGTGTAAGTGCCTGAGAATACAACAGAGTCAAAGAAAAGAAGAGAACAAAAAGATTTTATACCAGGGACTAAGATCATTGATGGTTACTGAAAATTTGGACTTTATAGAGAATAAAGTAAGAATCACGTGTATCCCAGGAGAGGATGGCAGTTGTGCTTCTTGTGTGGTGAGAACTTTGAAGAAGAATCTGCCCAAACAGACAGTGGAAAAGTGCTTTCATGCTCTAATCGTGAATCACCAATATGTATAAACAAGTTTAGATGATGCACAACTGACACGTGTGCCGTGTGTTTTGGAAATTGTGGTTATTTTGGAAATCAAAAGGAAGTCTTAGAAGGAAAATTTCACAGTTTTTCCAGCTATTCTACTCCGACCTCATAGCTGAAACTCAAGGCTACTAGGCTGAATTCATCTGTTGTTTTACAAAGCTGTGATGTGCACACCAGGCAGTATGAAATCTTCACAATAATGCAGTAATGAATAGCACCTTTCAGTGCATGCATAGCTAGAAAGAGCACAGATATCTCTCAAAAAGAGATGTTTAGTCAAAACTCTTGCTGAAAGAAACAAAGTTGATAGAAGTCTTGCAGTAGATTCAAACGGAAAGTATTCAGGAGGGGACAGATCAACTTTTGAGCAAGCAAATTATTTATATATTTGGAAAATATCCAATATACAACAGTATATTGGATATATATACTATATCAATATATATCAGTATATATCCAATATCACAACAGTAAGAGAAATTTCAGTAGGTTTAGAAATTCCAATCAGACAAGCTTGGAAAAGTTACTACGGATTTCTTAGATTTGTTTGAGCTTTTTCTCTACTTTCAGTACTTGCTTTTCTTGTCTTCCTTCTCACTCCAGATAAACTAGATTTTGCCCACTGACTGTCTTTCAGTTTGCCAGGTTCATAATACATCCAATTTTGGATCCTCCCCCTTAAATCTACCTTTCCAACAGTTTCTAACATCAAGAATTCCTCCAACCCTCAGAGGGGTGACTTATCTGTGGCTCTTCCATCTCTTTATATCTGTCATGCTGAAGAATGTATCTTTGTCCAAAAGTTTTTCTCTGCAGTTTTTTTCCTCATCCTTCCTCTGATTTCACGTCCAGACTCAGTGATTTACCGTTTACTTCTTTCTAAAATATATTTTCAATTCTAGTCTAGATATTTACTAGTCTAACTTCTACTTTATAGAGGCGCCTTCAGAGCAGAGTGAAGTTGTTAGTTGTAAAATCACCTTGAAACACTTCCATGGAGACAGGGATGGGGAGGAAAAAAGCATAAGTCACTAATGAAATAATCTAAGCTCAAAGAAAAACCAGGAAAGTACATCCAGAAGATTTTCTTCAAAGGGCCCTACATTGTGCTAATCTAATGCAGTTTCTAAGTGTATGGTAAATTTAAAAAACAATTACCCCAGCAAACCAGTGCTAATAAAAATTGGTTGTTCAAGTATTCAGATGTAGCAAAATTCTACTACCTTTTGTGTGCATAGATGTTACTTAAAAAACAAGTAAATTAATGAAACTGCTGCAATTCACTGGCATGACTTTTACACATCTGCTGGTGGCGTTCCATTCTAGTATCCTTAAGTTTTCAATTATTTTACCTAATAACCTATTAATGATATATAAAAAAATTAGTAAGGAGGTCACATTCTTAAGCTATGATAGATTGTATCACTTGTCTCTTTTTCTCTCTCATGCAATTTTTTTCAAAGTTTTAATAGAAATCAAATGTTGGCTGTTCTGCTGTCCTTTTAAGAACAGAAGTCACAAATCATTATAAAATAAAAGATTTTCTGTTAGCCGCGTGCTGTTTCAAAGTTACAAATTACTTTAATGAGATCAACACTATTGTAAAATAGGTTTATATTAGAAACTTATCTAGTACATATGTACTAGAAATATTATTTGGGAACAACTTACTATATGTGAGAAATATGTGTGAGCAGCAAAGCTCTTGTCTACAGAACTTTTCACTAAAAATTTAAACAATACTTGTATTTAAAAAAAAACATTTTTTAATGGAAAAACTTGACAAAAATAGAATATGGTGATCACATTGGATCACTGTTTATGGTTATGTTTGTCTCACAGCTTCCTGTTGCAGAATTTTGAGTATTTTTCTATGAAGAACCCAGAAGGCTGAAAACGTAAAGGATTTTCCGTCATTTTATTGTTTCTCTTTACAGAATAATATTTTGTTTTGATTCATGAGGCTGACACTACAGTTTTGGTTTTATGATTTTATTTTAAACTAAGTTCAGCGATTTTTGTTGACCTGTGTTTCTGATAGTTTTGAAATCTACCAGTTACGCAAAAAAGGAACTGTTTATTTTGGAGGAAATCTTTTAAACCAAAAATGTACATAACCCTAAGGGTAACGTGCTGTTGTGGTTAACTGTCTTTCTTCCTATACAAATGTTAGATTAATGTAATTTATCAGATTAGATCTCGATTTTACGCTAATGACATGGTTCACAGAGGATGTATTGTACCTCTTTGAATTAATATAAATTCTATAAAGAGAAAGAAAATGATATTTTGAATAGCTGCCAAGACACTGTTCTTAGAGCACATGTTTTCAGTTCGAAAACATGTATGGAATTCATGTCAGCATAAGGTTGAGTCTGCAAGACAGTGAATTCAGGGATTAAACTGCTCTACAGTCCCAGTGAAAACCCTCATAATGCCAGTGAACTTCTGAGAAGGCAGTAAATTGTAGTTATTGGGGCACATAAATTCATCAGAGAATTAAATGTATTTTGTTAGATGAGAAGAAAGTTAATTTGTAGAGGTTAGAGACATCAATTTTATATCTCTGTGATTAAGTTTTGTTAAAAAATAAACTGCCATTAAATTAAAGAAAATTGGTAACTGAAGGGCAGTTTACACATGAATCATTGCTTCACTAGATGACTCAGAGTTGGTAATGGGAAGAAGTATTTTTACCTTCAGTCACCCACTTAAATCCAACCCTAGCCTGAAGTGACTCAGCCCTGACCATCTGACAGCTGTTGGGTGTTCAGCTGTGCGGTGAATCGATGGGGAAAGTGCAGTCAGTAGACAAGTGTAGAAGACTCACCGCTGTAGACACTTGCGGTCATGGCAGGGAAGTTAAGGATTACGTGAGCATGTCATTTGAACTAGCTATTTACTGACAATGCTTGGAGAAGAGCATGTCGTTTCTTTAGTCCCTGTTCATAAGAGGAAGGTCGATCTGCCCATCAGTGAAGAATGCGGAGCTGTAGTTGGGTGTGCTTGAAATCTGTGAATGGATGTACAGCCAGGTGTTGCCAATACTATGAGAAGCATTCAAACTGCAGATGATCCTGTCTACAGGAGGATTTTGAATTATGTTGGCAATTACCAGTAAGCACTTTTCTAGCACGGATAAGATTTGAAAGCACTGGGTGGTTCACATGCGGCAGTAGTCTTAGATCTGGTGTGGGTCTAATGTGCCACTCAGGAGCCCTGGTTTACTCTCCTTTATCCTGTTGTCTTCAGCAGGTGGGATGTTGCATTTATTGAATTAATTCTGGTCCTACAGCTCTTCAGCAGACCTAGTATATTATTGTTAGGTTGTTAGAGTGGTTTTCCTTGCTATAAGAGAGACTTACAGCTCTATTTTTTATTTTACAGATAACCATTCAGAGGGACAGTGGTTTGGATGTTAGTTCCCCCAAACATGGAAAAGTGGATCCAGACAACATGCCGCATGTTGGTGGAAATACTTGGGCTGGTGGAACAGGTTTTTCATTCTTTTTTTTTTTTAATGCATCATTGAAGGACGTCTAAGGGAGATGCTGTGCCAGTTAAAAATGGATTTATACAAGGCCACCCTCTGCTTAGAGCTATTTTACCCGATACAGGGTTGCTTTATTGCCAGTGAAAAGAAGTATTTGCGGTATCTAACTTATACTGTGTATAGCGGATCTCCAATTACATTTTGTTGTTGTTTCTTTTCATTGGCCATATAGAGAACCAGAAGCTTGCAGCCATAGAAACTAGGCTGAGTCATTTGCCATTCTCTTAGATGTCTCTGTAGCCACAGCAATTTAGGTAGTGTAGGCAAGAGGCACACAGAATAGGCAAAGTGCATCCAAATTTCAAAAGGGCCTGATAGTGATCACTAGATAAAGTGTGTAAACCAACAAATTCTAGGGAGAAGACAGAGTCTGAATGAATGGCTTTAAGGACCAGGAGCTTTGAGGAGATGTACAAGACCTATATGATCTATAGTCCCCTTTGTACAAGGGAAAACATGAATCCAGTCTCAAGGGACTAGAAACACAAGTATTCCATTGGAGTTCTTAACTGTGGTAGCTGTTTGGTTTTGAAAATCTTTGGCAATAAATATTTCTACTGGGGATTGTTGGCAAATTTGTTGGAACATCTGTAGGTATGACAATGGAAGCTCTAAAGAAAATGCATTCTTATTTATTACTAAATGCATTTTTATCTCAATCATGCTAGGTGGGAGAGACACTGCTGGGTTAGGTGGCAAAGGTGGGCCATATCGACTGGATGCTGGCCACAGGGTTTACCAAATATCTCAAGCCGAAAAGGATGCCGTTCCTGAGGCGGTTAAGAGAGCTGCTCGAGAGATGGGTGAAAAGGCCTTTAAACAGAGGTAATGTGAGTGTCTTTATTTTCCCTTCCATTTTCCAGAAGAATTTGAAAAAGATGGCGAAAAAGAATTTTCTTTCTTAATTGCATTTATCAACTATCTTACCCTGATCATTATCATTTAACAGAGCTTACCAGCATGTGTTTAACTGTTCTGAACAAGATGTATAGAATGTTTTATTGAATTAAGCCACACTTTTAAAATGACTGTATGATTCTATGATTCTGTGATTTGGTAGAGTAAAACATAGCTAGGTGGATAAGGAGACTGATGTGAATATTTATCTTTTTTTAAAAAGGGAGCTACCATATGAAAGTTTGTTTGAATTATGATGAATCCAGGTTGTATGTTGTTAGGAATTCATCACCTAACAAATGTCATAGAATCATAGAATCATTAAGGTTGGAAAAGACCTCTAAGATCATCGAGTCCAACCGTCAACCCAACACCACCATGCCCACTAAACCATGTCCCTAAGCGCCTCATCTACATGTCTTTTAAATACTTCCAGGGATGGGGACTCAACCACTTCCCTGGGCAGCCTGTTCCAATGTTTAACCACTCTTTCAGTAAAGAAATCTTTCCTCATGTCCAATCTAAACCTCCCCTGGCGCAACTTGAGGCCATTTCCTCTCGTCCTATCGCTTGTTACTTGGGAGAAGAGACCGACACCCCCCTCACTACAGCCTCCTCTCAGGGAGTTGTACAGAGCAATGAGGTCTCCCCTCAGCCTCCTTTTCTCCAGGCTAAACAACCCCAGTTCCCTCAGCCGCTCCTCATAAGACTTGTTCTCCAGACCCTTCACCAGCCTCATTGCCCTTCTCCGGACACGCTCCAGCACCTCAGCATCCTTCTTGTAGTGAGGGGCCCAAAACTGAACACAGTATTTGAGGTGCGGCCTCACCAGTGCTGAGTACAGGGGCACGATCACTTCCCTACTCCTGCTGGCCACACTATTTCTGATACAGGCCAGGATGCCATTGGCCTTCTTGGCCGCCTGGGCACACTGCCGGCTCATGTTCAGCCGGCTCTCAACCAGCACCCCCAGGTCCTTTTCCGCCAGGCAGCTTTCCAGCCACTCTTCCCCAAGCCTGTAGCGCTGCATGGGGTTGTTGTGGCCAAAGTGCAGGACCCGGCACTTGGCCTTGTTGCACCTCATACAGTTGGCCTGGGCCCATCAATCCAGCCTGTCCAGGTCCCTCTGCAGAGCCTTCCTGCCCTCGAGCAGATCAACGCTCCCGCCCAACTTGGTGTTGTCTGCAAACTTACTGAGGGTGCACTCGATCCCCTCATCTAGATCATTGATAAAGGTATTGAACAAGACCAGCCCCAAAACTGAGCCCTGGGGAACACCGCTCGTGACTGGCCGCCAACTGGATGTAACTCCACTCACCACAATTCTCTGGGCCCGGCCGTCCAGCCAGTTTTTGACCCAGCGCAGAGTACACCTGTCTAAGCCGTGAGCCGCCAGCTTCTTGAGGAGAATGCTGTGGGAGACGGTGTCAAAGGCCTTACTGAAGTCCAGGTAGACCACATCCACAGCCTTTCCCTCGTCCACTAGGTGGGTCACCTGGTCATAGAAGGAGATCAGGTTGGTCAAGCAGGACCTGCCTCTCATGAACCCGTGCTGGCTGGGCCTGATCCCCTGGTTGTCCCGCTCATGCCTTCTGAGCGCCCTCAAGAAGAACCGCTCCATAATCTTCCCCGGCAGGTCAGGCTGACAGGCCTGTAGTTCCCCGGATCCTCCTTCCAGCCCTTCTTGTGGATGGGCGTCACATTGGCAAGCCTCCAGTCATCCGGGACCTCCCCCGTTAACCAGGACTGCTGATAAATGATGGAGAGTGGCTTGGCGAGCTCCTCCGCCAGCTTCCTCAGCACTCTCAGGTGGATCCCATCCGGCCCCATAGACTTGTGAGCATCCAGGTGGCATAGCAGGTCATTGACTGCTTCCTCTTGGATTATGGGGGGTTTATCCTGCTCGCCGTCCCTGTCTTCCAGCTCAGGGGGCTTTTGAAATGTCTTTCAAAATGGGCCATTACGAGCAAATTGCTTCTGTTTGAAATACCTATAGCCAAATGGTGAGCTGATTTGAACTATTAGAGCTCAGCAGAGACTTTTACGCAAACCACAGATCTTCCCAGCATTAGTGTAATGCATGGTTACTAATCAACCATCTCCCAGACTCTGCACAGAGATTCAGATTTCTTCCACCGACTGATCTCTCAAGTCAAACTCTGGTACTTGCATAAAAAAAATCAAAGTGTATTATTGACAGTCATTCCAAATGAGTTTTGTGTTTCAGCCCAGGACATACTGCAATGTGAGTATCTGTCTGAAAGTAGAGATTACTAGACACAGGTTAAAACATCAGAGCAAATAAATTTTTATTTATTTTTAGAAGCAGCTTAATCAGCTCACATTTTGTTGCTATTAACAAAGTGATTCCCAATAGGGGGCAAATCTGGGTGCTCTGAGGAGCAGGTGAGATTGCCATTTGCTTCAACTGATGTATAAATAATTAGGCTGTTAAGCATAGAGCACACACTGGACATGAATCACTGTATTTAAAACCAGCAATTTATCTATTGCATTCAGATCAAGTTTATTTTTTAATTATGTTTTTATTAGTAAATTACCTGGAGCATTTAACATTGCCATTAGAGCATTAGTGATTAATCAAGATGGGGAAAATGTATAGATTATGTCAGTGCTTCAAAGGAAAAGACCCTGAAAGGCAAAATACCTTTTAATAGTGATTTAATTTACACAACTAGCACACAGAAATTTAAATTAAAAATAGTCACTTAAGGTTTTGTTTTCAGGGGGAAAGGAGAGCTTGTTTTGTCTTTTTTCCTGCTGCTTTATGGTGAGGTGGGTGAGGAGGACTACTTTTAACTCTTTCTACATCCCCATTCTTCAAAATTGATTATCAGTTGCTTCATAATAGAAACAATCGATATGTATGGTCTTGGATACTGTACATCTCTTTGTGCCTATGCAGATATACACACATGGCATGCTTTGATGGGTTTCTACCTGTCTGTATGGGGGTTTGCAAAGTTCTTGCTAGGGGAAGTTCCTGGATACTGCTACATGTTGTGGAAACAGTGCAGCTGTGTCCTGTAAAATCTGATTATCTGTACATGAGGTAACAATTCATGTCCTGCTAAAACCAGTGAGCTGGCATGTACCAGTTGTAAATGTAGCCGATTCTGAAGCCGTATTTGACTTGGATTATTATTCTGTACCTCTTGGATGGTTGTGGGAACTAACAGATAAAAGTTAAGAATAGGGAGGTTGGAGTCCTCAGGCTGAAGAAAAGAAATAAGGGGGACTGCAGATTTCACTGCTTTGTTTATACATTATTATCTGGAAGGGAGAATTTTAATATGACAGCTATTGATTGCTTTCCTGGCTAGATAGTACTTCTAGTGGAAAACATTTTAAATTGCCCTATTTCACTTAAATGAAGTTAGCAACTGCTCTTGAATAGACGCAGTATTTTTCATGGTATTTTTCTGAACTAGCTTTCACTGTGGATTGATGTAGGGTCTAACAAAGTAAAACTGCACATGAGATATTTTTTTTTTGTTTGAAACAAAATGTTTTCTTCATTGATGTGAAGATACTAAACTCCATTGGCAGGATCCATGAAATAAAGTGTACAGCACTGAAAGTTACCTTTTCCTGCCTCTAATGAATAATAGTTGGCTATAATGACTATAGTGTCCATGCAAAATTCAAAATAGAAAAAGCCATAGTCATACTAAAGACAACAAAGATTTGATGTTTGATTTTAATATTATCATTAAAGGGCTAGTCTAAACAGCAATTCTCATGTATACTGTATGTTCCAGGCAAGTAACTTGTGATGGTATTAAAAAATTTGTCATTAGAAGTATAACTAGCCTATACATACTTTACTATCCATTTATAGTTCATTTTAAAATCGGTATTTTCAAAACAATGTGAGTGAGGTTATGCTGTTATGAAGTGCTTGTTTGAAATGAGCTGTGCACAGATAGGCCAATATGTTTTAGCTCAGGACTGGACCCAGCCACGTGCTGGATGGTAGGGTGGCCAGATACACAATTGCTGCCTCGCTATATGATGCTGGGTCATGGAAAATACCAAATGGTGCACACTCCCAGCATATCCACCTGTCCCCTAGCTTGTTCTTCACCGTTAGACCTCTGTACTTACATTCCAGTTGTGAGCTTCACCAGTTTAAGAGTATCTGCTTAGGTACAATGTTGAGAAGACTGGTACAGAACTTTAAGTGGGCACATCTTAACTTATAGAAAAAGTATATACCTGGTTTTATGGTGCAGATGTTACATTCTCTGTTAGACCTCTGGACAGGATAGTATTCAGTGACATGACTCATTTTTTTGTGGGAGAACACATTTTTGTTAATGTTCATTTAGAACTTCTTTGTTTCAAGGTTTCATCATTTTATGAAGCACAAAGATAGGTATTTGAGACAGAGTTACTAGTTGTAGGTCTTCAAGGACAGATTTTATAGTGTGTCTTTACTTGACCTTTGTGTTAAAGCATGGATCGTGATATGTTTAAAATACTCCGACGGTGAAGTAATGAATAGACACTCATGATTCTTTTATGTGCAGATAGCAACACCTGAGCCAATAAAACCTTTGGAATTTGATCACAGTTTTCAGAACATCTGATTTACTTCCCAAACATTAAAGCAGATTAGGAGAGAGACAAAGGATTAGTAACTTCAATAAATTTTAATGTAATGCAATCCCTGTAGACATTGGTGATCACCTGCCTTTTCAAAAATTCACAAAAGCAGCTGCCACTTCTTTGATTTTTCTCTTGTGTCTGGTTATTACAGTCTGAATTTGCCTGTTATCAAGTAAGCTTGTAATTTATATATGTAAATGGATGATATGCTTGTTTCCTAAACTGTTCTTAGCTCCCTGTTCTTTGCTTTAGATTGAAAGAGATTCAGATGAGTGAATATGATGCATCAACTTACGAAAGGTTTTCTGGAGCAGTCCGACGTCAAGTTCAGTCACTCCGCATCATCTTAGACAATCTGCAGGTAATCTTAGATACACTGATAAAGGAACATGGTGAGCTCATTACATTAGGTCCCAAATGCTATCCTGCTAATATCCTGTTAGCATCTGACGATCATACCTTTAAGGGCTAAAAGCAGATTCACATTATAATCATGGTTAGGAAAAACAGTCTCACATTACTGTTTCAAAGGCAGCTTTTAAGTGGATCCCAGTGCTCATCTCTACAAGTTAGAGTATTCCCATACCGCAGCTTACAGAGATTACTTATTCGGGAGCACAATTTTGTGAAAGAAAATACTATACATTATTAAAAGAATATGTGGTGGTGTGTAGATCACAGCCTTTGTCTTTACCTCCTGTCCAAAAGACTTTTTTAGCTTAGAAGTGCAAATGCTATAGATGTTAAAAGAAATACTCACTCCAGGTCATAGCTTTACTGCATATGCAGCTGAAAACATGAATTTTTCTCAGGTTTGGTTTTAACTCTTGCTAATAAAAATAGGTGTAGCCCAAATCTAAGTGGAAGCAGACCAAAACCACCAGTTTGCCTTTCTTCTAGTAATTGGTCCTGTGGTTGTTCCAGATTTTATTAATACTAGTGTTCATATGCAGGATAAAAAGTGCGTTGTTTCTAGGAGGAATCTGCTAATCTTCAGTGAAAATTAAAGGAAAATTAATTTTATCCTTATAAGATATCTCTGATTAAAAATATTTCTGTTGAAGGCTACCAACCACTGGTATACATATACCTTAGTCTATTACTTAGTCACTGTGCTGTGTCTAATCTGTCTCCTTACTTCAGCAAAAAAAATGAAATATAGAAAGAAATTACTTTGTACGACCAACAGACTCCTCCTGGGTCAAAAAATCCAATCCCCTGGTATAGCAAGTAAGAAAGGTAACATTTTTCTTTGCCTTACTTATATCTTTAAGCCATTGTGACTACAAAAACGCTGCTATAATCACATATATACACAGAGAACCATTAGCCGGTTTTATTATGAATGTCAATTCAGAGAGCTCCTCATATAATGAACATTTAAGATGGTCATGATTAGGTGATTCTGCACCTAATATGTGTTTCAGTTCAGGACATAGGCTTTTGGCTTGTAAAGACAGCTTTCAACTGAAGAATTTTACATATAAACCTCAGTTTTTCCTACATCATTTATATCTAGGTGCTTTTTTTACCATGTTTCTAGTAGACATGCTGTTGGAAGCACACTCTAGGTGTGAATAAGTGAATCTTCAGTTTAAAGTCTTTTTTTAGTCTGCCTTATCTATTCCTTGGAGCCAAAATTCTTACATTCAGGGATCACGTTAATCATAATCAAAATATGACATATTTTAATATAAGGAGACATATCCTGTTGCTTTGTTAAAAAGGTCATTTTAATATCAAGGCAAAGTCTTATAAGCCTCAGTATTTTATGAGACTTCGCTAACTTCCTGGCAAAATCTATAACAGCTAACCACAGAGCTAGTAAATGTACTTCACGATGAAAAAAACAAACTCACTGAATTTGGAAAAGCTAGCTCATAGAATAAGAGCGATATTGAAAGCAAATTTTTAACTTCATGAATTTTTATAGAGATTTTGGTAGGTTTTCTTATTAGAAGATGCACTAGGAAAATGAAGATAAATGGTAACAGGAGTTACCTAGTTGCAAAATGCTTTCTGTTAATTGGGAAGCTGAGTCCAAGCACGTTTCATGTTATCTTTTTGAGAAAAAAAAATTTATTTGAATTCTTCAGCAAGTTAAGTCATTCAGCCCTGATGAAGGACTATGCCTCTGTCTCCCCTTTTTTCTGGATAGTCCTATGTACACCATGGGTTCTCAGCTAAAACTGTTTTCTTTCTGTTATCAGTCAGACATTCCTCATTTCTCAAATAAGAAGTCAATGGCACAGTCAGTTGCAGTAAACTTTGCAGCTCAGATGTCTGTGTGTTTTTAACTTTGTGCAAATCCCAAATTACCTTCTCAGTAGAGAATGCTTTTGGCTTTTTAAAAATGTTTGAGTTTGCTTTGTTTCAAACTCAGCGTGTTCACATAATGGAAATATATTGTCCATGTTTACTTAACCTGGATTTTCTTTTCAACATATGCCCTTTTATAGTTATGTTTGTGGGGTTTTTAAAAATGTGTTCCTTTGATTAGACTTTACATCCCAAGAATCAAGAGGCTGGGATTTTTACTTTGCATAACTCACTGATCTCTGTCAGCTCTTTGAACAACATTAACAAAACATTATGAGTTGTCGTTTATCTTCTGTAGAAGTAACAAAGCCAGAAGTCCAGGAAATCCGGTCAATTATGAGCTTTCTTCTCTCTCCTAATGCTGGCCAAACCCTGAATAAAGTTTGTCCGTCTGAACTCCACATTCAAAAGCTCATGGTCAGTCAGTCACTCAGAAAGGCCTTCTTAGGTTTTAGACGACTTGCCTTCCAGAAAGTACTTCTCTTTTTATTTATTATTATGGAGGGAATCTGGGGCAACTGTCCCTGTAGCTTCTGAGCATCATTTAGGCACCTACATTTAAACTGGGCAAACCTGAGCCTGAGTCACTGAGCCTACTGGGGCTCGCTCTGATTTAGACCGTGCGGGACCTGTCTGGTCATAGCAGCAAGAATAAAATAGTGGCAGTCCTATAATAAATATGGCTCAGAATGCTGACGATGCAAAAAACCCTGTGCCCTGTTAGTAGTTTTCTGATTTCAGCAGCTAAGGGAACATATGCATAATGTTTTCCCAGAAACAAATGCAGACCACAACTGGCAGTATTTCATACCATCCTATACCATTACAAGTTACATATTTAGATGTGATCACTTCACATACACAACTTTTTCTGTGATATTTACAGACATCACCGTTATATTTTGCGGGGTTTTTTGTAAATATGCCTTTGATATCTTTCAGTGAAAAGAATTACTGCAGTGGTGTATTATGATCAGCCATTGTCATGCTGATAAGATATGGTATCTAGCACATTTTTCTAATTTCAAAAGCAACACAACGAATATATACACAATATTTTTCATCAATATGGTCGCAGTATATTGCAATAGTAATGGGTTGTATGCCCTTTCTAGTAAAATATCAAAGCAAGGTATATATGTAATAGTTCTGGTTTTCTCTTAAAATTGTAAATGCTTTTAAACTTATGTTGCTTTTAACCTTATGAAAATTATATATATAAATGCTTTGAAGCTTTTCTGTAATATATATGTGCATTGTATGATACACGTGCTTAAGAGGATTTTTTTTCAGCTTTTATAAAAGGAAATAAATTCTTAGGTATTCTACATGGAAGAGGCAGATGCTAAGTAGTCTAAATAATTTTAGCATTATTTTGGAAAGAGGTTAGGTCAGATTTTGTCGGCATTCTTTCCTATTTTAGGAGAGAATGTCAACTCTGTGTTCCTCCAATAAAGTTTCAGCTCAAATACTGGCTTTTGTTGCATAAGCTTCAAAAGGTATTAAATAGTTTTTAATAACCATTAGTCCATAGTTAAAAGCAATTTTCTTCTCACAGTACTATTCCTTGAACAGCAAATAGCCACAAAGCTAAAGCATTGTCAATGTCAATTGACAGCCGGGCCCAGAGAGTTGTGGTGAATGGAGTTCAATCCAGTTGGTGGCCGGTCACGAGCGGTGTTCCCCAGGGCGCAGTTTTGGGACCGGTCTTGTTCAATACCTTTATCAATGATCTGGATGAGGGGATCGAGTGCACCCTCAGTAAGTTTGCAGACGACACCAAGTTGGGCGGGAGCATTGATCTGCTCGAGGGCAGGAAGGCTCTGCAGAGGGACCTGGACAGGCTGGATCAATGGGCCCAGGCCAGCTGTATGAGGTTCAACAAGGCCAAGTGCCGGGTCCTGCACTTCGGCCACAACAACCCCATGCAGCGCTACAGGCTTGGGGAAGAGTGGCTGGAAAGCTGCCTGTTGGAAAAGGACCTGGGGGTGTTGGTCGACAGCCGGCTGAACATGAGCCGGCAGTGTGCCCAGGTGCCCAAGAAGGCCAATGGCATCCTGGCCTGTATCAGAACTAGTGTGGCCAGCAGGAGTAGGGAAGTGATCGTGCCCCTGTACTCGGCACTGGTGAGGCCGCACCTCGAATACTGTGTTCAGTTTTGGGCCCCTCACTACAAGAAGGACGTTGAGGTGCTGGAGCGTGTCCAGAGAAGGGCAACAAAGCTGGTGAAGGGTCTGGAGAACAAGTCTTATGAGGGGCGGCTGAGGGAACTGGGGTTGTTTAGCCTGGAGAAGAGGAGGCTGAGGGGAGACCTCATTGCTCTCTACAACTCCCTGAGAGGAGGTTGTAGCGAGGTGGGGGTCGGTCTCTTCTCCCAAGTAACTAGCGATAAGGCTAGAGGAGATGGCCTCAAGTTGCGGCAGGGGAGGTTTAGATTGGACGTGAGGAAAAATTTCTTCACCGAAAGGGTTGTCAAGCGTTGGAACAGGCTGCCCAGGGAAGTGGTTGAGTCCCCATCCCTGGAAGTATTTAAAAGACGAGTAGATGAGGCGCTTAGGGACATGGTTTAGTGGGCATGGTGGTGTTGGGTTGACGGTTGGACTCGATGATCTTAGAGGTCTTTTCCAACCTTAACGATTCTATGATTCTATGAAAACAGTAGTGAAACTAGTTGAGAATTTGCTCAATGAAGCCGAAACTTTATAATCTGTTGTTTGTCCCTCCTGCCTACTGAAAGGAAGCAAATGACAAAAATTTGACAAAACAGCAGCCCTAAGGAGGCATTAAGGCTCTACCTCTGTTCCAGTACTTACAGTGGCTAAGATGACTAGGAACACAGTCATCTCATCTGCATCATCCTGGAAGGTGCATGATTTATTTTAGACAGGCTCTACTCGCTCAGCAGCATGTTGTCTCCAGGAGCATTTTTTTAATGGTTAGTTGGAGTGTTGTTGAAATTTGCCTTGGGTTATCCTACTGTGTTTTTCACAGCAGGAAAACTCCTACAATGTGACATTTTGGTGGAGCATGTAGAGGTCACCTGGAATTTGCAGGTATCTTTTTATGATGTTACACAACTCTTCAGGCAACAAAGGAATTGATGATCCTATGGAAGAAGGGACTTCAAATTTCATCCCAAGAATATTTAATGATAGTGGAAACTACTAGTTGGTGGTACAAACAAACTCATGCATGCCCCACTGCCAAAGTGGGTTAAAGCTAGGTTGACTGTAGCACCATGAAAATGTATCAGAGGGCACAACTGACTGAATTCACAACCTAAGAAATCTTTTCCACTTAATCCCTTCTGTGATTTACCAAAAGGCTGAGGTTTCCATGTATTGGCATTGGGTTTGCCTCCCATCAGGAAGCATCTGTAAAGCTTTTGACACTGCCTAACTAAAAAAAACTGTGTTTGTCACAACTATGTAAATTCTATACTGTAAAATTAATTAATCAAAACATTTTCCTTGTGGCTTAGTGTTCTTTCTGCCCACTTATTTTCATAGGTAAGTAGTCCATTAGTCTTGAGTAACTATAGGCAATAGATAGTAGTCCAGAGCTCCTTCTTCCATACACACCAAAAAGAAAAACTCTCAAATTTTGACAAAAGCAAAATTAAAGATTCTCTGAGGCTTAAGAAGCCATCTTCTGACTGCTCAGACTGTACAGAATTATGAAGATTCGTCCTCTCAAATCCCAGGCCTGCAGTTTACTGGGGATTTGTAATGTAACACTTTCTGCTCATCAGAGAGCAACTGGTTTTCATTCCTGAGAACCAGTGTTTAAGGCAGTTTGTGTCCTGCTGGATATTTGATTTGCCTCCAGCTGCTGACCAGCAATTTGCTGAGAGTGCAAAAGCATTATACATATATAAATTTAAAATCTTCTTTCCTTGCTGGGCTTACTACTTGGATGAGCAACTTCAACCTGAAGATTTAAGCAGTGACCTGGTTTCAGCTGGGATAGAGTTAATTTTCTTCCCAGTAGCTGGTACAGTGCTGTGGTTTGGATTTAGGATGAGAATAATGTTGATAACACACTGATGTTTTAGTTGTTGCTAAGCAGTGCTTACACTAGTCAAGGACTTTGCAGCTTCTCATGCCCGGCCAGTGAGAAGCTGGGAGGGGGCACAGCCAGGACAGCTGACCCAAACTGGCCAAAGGGGTATTCCATACCATGTGATGTCATGCTCAGTATATAAGCTGGGGGGAGTTGGCTGAGGGCCAGTGTTCGCTGCTGGGGACTGGCTGGGCATCAGTTGGTGCGTGGTGAGCGGTTGCATCACTTATTTTTCCTGGGTTTTGTTCCTCTCTTTCTCTCTCTTGTCATTTTCCTTTTCATTACAATTTTATTATTATTATTATCATTTTATTTTATTTCAATTATTAAACTGTTCTTATCTCAACCCACGAGTTTTCCTACTTTTGCTCTTCGATTCTCTCCCCCATCCCACTGGGGAGGGGGGGAGGGTGAGCGAGTGGCTGTGTGGTGCTTGGTTGCCAACTGGCATTAAACCACGACAAGCAGAAATGAAATAAACCATGAAACCGATATATGCAGACTTTACTGTCTTTAGATGGATATTATGTATTATGAACCGTGATGAAGCTATCCTTTGAAAACATTCTTAAATGTGTTGCTTATAATATTAAAACACTTGAGTCTTCAATCTTAAGTGCTTGCTTCTATGTACAGGAGTTCCATGAATATTTGAGTTCCTGGACTGTAATGCACGTTCATCAGGTCAGGCTGTAGATAACCAGTGTCCTTTCAAATAAAACAAAAGAAGCATTTAATGGACTATCTCTTGAGTATCACAATTTTCAAGGTTTTTATTTTAAAATAGAAAATAGTTTATTGTTAACACCATTTTAAAAGAAACTACTTACCATTACCTAAGGTGAATACTTTAAGTCACCCGATGTTTTTTTCTTGTGCTGCTTGGTTGGAGAACACATAACAAATGGTCGGTTATGCATGTCCATCTGGTTGTATGTATTTCTGCACAGGCTTGTTACACAGATTTCCAGCATGTTTGCAAGAAAAAAGGTTAACATTTAACTGCAGTCCACAGTTAAACTCCCATATATGAAACAACTTAAAAAAGACAAAATTACAGAGGGAACATGTTCTTTGTCAGCGTTAATTTTTCTTTCAGAGGAAAAAGAACAGGACAGCTATGAAAATGTGTTTGGATTTCTTTGACTTATGCCAAAACTATCACATCATTACAAAGACATTTCATGCGTATGTCATGGTCAGTAGGTCTTAAATTGTCTAACATACACTCACGTCACTGAGTGAATTAAGGTTTCTTTTCTGTTGTAGGCCAAGGGTAAGGAAAGACAATGGCTGAGACACCAAGCTGTTGGAGAACTAGATGATGCCAAAATCATTGATGGGCTGACAGGAGAAAAAGCCATATATAAACGACGGGGAGAACTTGAGCCACAAGTAAGTATCCAACAAGTAGCAGGGAAAGGTGGGGAAGAGCTTAACCGGTTTGCTGATTTCATAGTGGCTGTACAATGTCTGTGTTTGGAGTTTGAGTAAGTTATAGGGATGAGAAACTCAGAAGAATCATCTCTGGCTTGGGAAGTCCCTGATACAGAGGCAGCCGCAGGGTGGAAAATTTGCTTTACTGCTTCTTATAGTCTTCCATAGGTATTTCCTGTTGGCCACCCTCAGAGAGAGAATGCTGATCTAGGCAGTGCTTTCTTTTGATCCAATGCAACAGTTTTTATGTCCTTACTTTATATTTTAATGAGCTGACGGCGATTAGCAGAAAATATTTTGTTTGTTTTTCTAAGAAAAAGGAAAATATTTTCTCACTTATTTAATTTAATTTAGTTTTTGTTAATAAATACCCTGATACCCTAGGAGGTTTAAAAAACAAAGTGTTTTACAAATGTGTTCTCCTTATTCCATGATATGCAAAGAATTTCAACTTCCACAGATATTTGGATTTACAAGAATAAAAATTATAATGGGGAAAAAAGTGTGAGGAAAAGCCATTAAGATACAATAAAGTTGTCCATCCTATGGCTCAATTCAGCCATTCCTTAGAAGACATTATGGTTAGGCCTATGTGAGTCAGCAACAGAGAAACCACTTGAATCAGACCAACAAAACCTGGCCAGAACTGGTGGGGCTAGTCCGTAATATTTAACAGTAATACTTAATGACAGATTGCAATTTTTAACGACACTAAGAATTTTTTTAAATAGCTGAGTACAGCATCTTTTCGCATGTCAGCTACCCACATCTGATGAATCCCTGGTATTATTTGTTATGCTACTTGGTCCTGATGTCTGTTGCTTTGAACAGTTTATGGAACTTGGCACTGCCTGTGTGAAAGATTAAAAAGGGAAAAGTGATTAGATCTTCATTTCTCATTTTTTTCAAAATGTATTTACTCAGTGTATCAGTTTTAAGGCTTTGTGAAAACAGTTCAGTTAGGAAAAAAAAGGGTTTGAATAAAAAACAAAATAAATGTAGGATTTAATGGGCCCTCTATCTCCCTTTGTTTTTGGGAGGACAGAGATGCCACAGTCTTATTAAGAGAATAATTAAAAGAATAAAGCACACAAATGCTTGCAACCCTTTACAGGTAAAAGAAACATTTTAGTTACTTGTTTTTAATGTGACTGTTTTTTTGCCAGATGATCTTTAATAGCCTTGAATCCAGACTCATCTCATTGCACACTAAATAAAACATCTCCCTTGAATGTACTGTGCCAAAAATTGTTAAAACAGATGGGGACTGTTTTCAGGAAAAAATAATGGTTTCAGCATCAGAATGAAGAAGAAGCTAGTAGTTAATCAGAACAAGATTTCAAACATTTTTGGAATGTTATTAACCTCAGCAGACGAGTTTTTACAGTCTTATATGGGTCCCTGCTAGTACCGTAAGCCGAGGAAAAGCATTTCCATTATGAGCCTTGGCAGAAAGAGCAAATTTGAGAGTCTCTTTACTGAAATAAAATGTGAAGAATCAAAACTGAGACAGAAAAAAGTATTTTCCTGACAAGCATGTGTGGAATTTTTTGAGGTATTTTGTTTCCAGTCATTGAAGGTGAGGGGAAAGAATGAATTGAGGTATCTGTTATGTAACTGGTTAGAAACAGTTAGAAAATAGGTTAAAATGTTTTTGTTCTTTTTTTAAAAATAATCGGTGTTTGCTGGATAAAAGTTTCTTGCTTTGCAAAGTGCATTGGGTTCTTTTTCTGAAATGTTTTATCCTTGCTGATGTTTAGCTTTCCCATTTAGTTTGGGGTTTTTTCTGCTGTGTTTCTCTGTCAGCCTGGGAGCCCCCAGCAGAAACCTAAACGCTTGCGCCTGGTGGTGGATGTTTCTGGTAGTATGTACCGCTTTAACGGGGTGGATGGACGACTGGAACGCTCCATGGAGGCTGTCTGCATGGTCATGGAAGCTTTTGAGAATTATGAGCACAAATTCAAGGTAATTACAGCTGGTCTAGAAGCTGTGTGGTTATTGCACAGGCTGTGTGGAGCAGTGGAAAAAGTGTTTCAGCAGTCAGTCTAGCCAAAGAACATTATTCATTCCCGCAAGGAAATAAAGACATTAATCTGTTTCTAGCAACCTGAAAAATAATACTAGTGAATGGATAAGAAACATTACATGCTTCAGCAGGGGAGAATTCAATCTAAGACTTTTAAGACTTTGATTTAATGAAATATGCTGCCTTTTTCTGTATTTATCTGTTTATTTGTTTCTTTGAGCAGAAACACTTAAGCCTACAGAACACAAGTAAATATGAGGTTCAGGACATGCAAAGATGCCCAGCCTTTCCATCTGCCCAGAGTACAGACAGTAGTGCTTTGTCATGGGAAAAGACCAAACTTCTTTGCCCATTACTTGTGTTCTCCAGTTACCTGAAAGCAAGAAAATAATTTCTTATACTGAAAGATATTAGGTTCCAAATGTTATTTAATGGTAGCCTGCAAAGGAAATGTAAATAAATTTTATACCCTTTTTTGTCTCAGTAAGCCTAAACAAGGTCTAGGGTATGTTTCTTTAACCTTAAAAAAAGACAGGAATAGCTAGTGTCTAGTTAATTCTTGACAAACTCAATGTTTAATGGAAGAATAAAGATGTCCAGTGCCTTTACTGAAGAGCATCTCAAACATAAGACTTAAAAGACGTCTGAACAAAATGTAAAATCTCCTAAACAGAATTAATAGAAAACTTAGTCCAGATCAATTCAGCCAGGTCTGCTTCATGTTGTTCCTCTGGCAGCATAATCCTACAGGTTTCTATTCTTCCGTAGAATCTCCTGTACAAAAACAAGCCATATTGGAGGCATGTACTTCTAGAATGTCTTCTAAAGTACAATCATTCAGACTTCCATTTGTCAGGGAAAAGGCTATAAAAGGAGACAGGCATTATGTTTTTAGCCTACCTTCCTAAGGAAACGAGGCATGTGCTACCATACTCTCTGGCAGTCATGCTTTCTCCCCTTTAAACATGCTTAAACAGAGTATGTTGCCCAATTTCAAACAGATTTGAAACAGTGGTTTTGTTCCCAAAGACACTAAATTCCTGCGAATGTCATGAAAATAGGCCAGATAGAGAGTTTGTTTGTATTCCTGTTGGAGAAAAATGCTGTAACCATAAGCTTAGACCTTAGCCCAGAGAAGCCATGTGGGAACTCAGCTGTAATTAAGAAAGTCATGGGAAATGCGGGGTTTATTGGTTCAACTGCTCATGTATCTCCTGCTGATAATAGAAAAGCTGATGACAGATATTAACAGGGCAGTGTAATTACACAACACAATTTATGTAGCTTGGTAAATCGGGCATATCTGAGCAACACTCATATTAGTATGGCCCAATGCAGGATCATCCACAAAGGCAGATGAAATAGAAGTAGTGGGCACAAGGATAAATATGATATATCGGGGTATAGTCAACATGGCTTTTGTAAAGGGAAGTAATGCATTCTGAAGAGTCTATATGTATGTGACAAGCAAGGTTGGTTGATGGAGTCTCCTTAGTCTCTCACCAGAGGCTCATGAAGAAATGATACTACTTTGGGGATAAAAGGGAAAGCCTTCAGATGGATGAACTACTGCTTAAAATATAGAAAACAGACTAAGTGGTCATTTTTTAGAGTGAAGAAGTGAAGGAAGGTCACTGGTGGAACTGCGTTGGGATTTGTGCCAGAGCCCATGTTGTTATGTTGTTCTGTATATTCATAAGTGATCTGTAAAAGGGGATGGATAGTGAGGTGACAAAAGTTGCTAGTTGTATGAAGTTATTTAGGAAAACAAAAAGGGAAATCCAGCTGCAAGAAGTTGGAGAAGGACCTGGCCATAAATGGTGACTGGGAAATAAAATGGCAGATGGTGTTCAGTGCTATTAAATGTAAAGTCCTGCAGATGGAAGAAAACAATTCTGATTTTAAATACACAGTGAGGAAGTCTCAGCTACCTGTTAGTGCTCACTCTCAGCTATATGTTAGTGCTCAATAAAGAAATCTTGTAATTATGTTGTATGGTTCTTTGAACACTCAGTGTCCACCAGCTGTCAAAAAAGCTAATTGAATGTTAGAAACTATTAGCAAAAGAACAGAGAATAAAGCAGAAATCATCAGGGTGTTGCTGTAAACATCCATAGTGCATTCACATCAGGAGTAATGTGTGCAACTTTGGTCCCCCCTCTCACAAAAGTTTCTGTAGAGCTGAAAAAGAAGAGAGGGTGACAAAGATTACAAAGGGTATGGAAGCGTCCCCATACAAGAAATGGCTAAGGAGGCAAGAACTGCTCAGTTTGGAGGAGATAAAAATCAAGGAGCTGATAAAATCTTGAGTAAAATGGAAACGGTGACCAGGGGACAGTTGTTCATTCTATTCTACTACAGCCATTCTGCTCTTGTTATGAACAATGAATTATTTTACATTTACACAACAGAGGAGAGTGGCTTAGAAGGTGATGACACTGAAAAAAGATGTAGCGCAGTGGCAGATAACCAGCTGTCCTTATTTCCAGTGCAGCTCTATAGCTGAGAACCCAGACATGACCCTCAGGTGCATGGTAAAGGAATAACATGTAGAAGTAGACAGCCAGCCAGCCCACTGTGCAGAATTAGTAAGATTATTAAGAACCGTCTTCAGTTCTGGGATTTTAAAATCCGTTTCATTACCTTTTAAATCCCTCTGTGTCTATTACAGATTATTATATTTTGCTTGGCAATAGTTGCTATTGGCCAGTGTTTTGCCCCGCGCATAGATGAAACCCTGTATTTGGCCATGCAAATAGCTCAAAGTGCAGATAGTTGTAACAGTAAATGTGCCTCTCTAACAACCACTTGCCATTCATAAAAACACTTACACAAAAACCACGTGCAGTTATTAGATGTGAAAATTGCCACTCTTTAATGATAGTAAGACAGGAGTGGTAATGTTACCCTTACAATCTCTGAGTCAAGAGAGCTGTAAGGCCCGTTTTATACTTAAAATAACAGTGGTGAGGAAGATGCTGGAAATTTTAGTGACCTACTCAGGAAAAAAAGTTGTCATCAGCTTCTACATCTGTTCAACTTCAATTGCCTCTAGGGTAACTCTCCTCCATTTAAGGGCTTCTTCCACTGGACAGAGAACTTTGGGGTCCAGTAACAGCCCCTTGATTCAAGGCTGGCCAGATCCAGTGTGAACCTTGTCAACTTCAGAGCTGCTTTTGCCCAAGGGAAGAAAAGTATTTTTCTTCCTCCACATCTCTCTGTGCTGCCTCATTGGGATTTGATTCACTCTAAGCATAATATCTACAAGAGTAGACCAGAGATGACTAGGACAGCAAACAAGATGTGGCCTTATGTTTCACTGGCCACTGAAGTCATCCCCCAAAATGAGCCCAAACAGAGGCATTTATTAACTAGTCATGTTTGAACCATATTCTTAACATGATCCAATGATTAGGCTGAAGTATCTCTTTTTAACCTCCATTTCACAGTCTTCTCATATGAGAAATCTCTCATGCATGTGCCGATGGACTTTTTGAGTCATTCCTTTGATAAAAATAAATAATGTTTCTGAAATCTCCAGCTCGAAAATACAGATTTTTGTGTGTGTGTTTATAATCTGGTATGGCAGTTGCTACACCTGCATGAATGCGATCAATAACCAAAACATGTGCCAGTTCCTCAGTTTCTAATGAGCATAATTAGGTCTTCAAAGAGTAAGAGAGCCAGTGATTGTTTTAAAATATCAGTGACTCCAGTGTGTAAAACACTGACGCTTTGCAAGATGCTGCTAGTTTTTCTCAGGACAAAGCTGAAGTTTGGGTATGTCTGCAAAAATAGCATACATTTCTCATGTCTAAAAGAGGAACCATATGAAAAAAGAGAAAAGAACACACAGCTGTGTTGTGTGCAGTGAGAAATCTGCAATTTATCACTTTTTTCTTTCTCTTCCTTATCCTCTTCTTGCCTTCCAAGAGTGGTTTTATAAAAATAGACCTTTTTGGCCTTTAGATATGCCTGTTGTTATCTGTTCCTGTTGTAGCCCCATCTGCAAGGGTCACAACAACATGTGCTGCAAATTTGAGGGGTTTCTTGTGCAACATGTGTTGAACCTGGGGGACCATCAGGCTTGTTGAGCAAAGCATTCAAAGGGGATTTATATAGTAAAGTTCCCTTCTGCTACCTAAGTGCAGTGCAAACTTTGGAAACCAATTCTTGGTTCAGGATCACTTTTCTGCTGGTGGTTGGTTTAGTTCTCTACTAAATAAGGTTGTGAATGAATCAGATGGGCTTTTCCTTGGTTGTTTTATCCTACCGGCTGAGCTTTCCCCATGTGTGGTACCCCTTGGTATCACTGATGATGTTGATTGTCTGACTGGTCTTTAACAGCACTGAATGAAGGTAGAGAATACTTTCTCCCTGCCGCCTTATACAGAAGAGCTAAGTATTGGGTATGTGACTGTACGGTAACAAAGTTATCCTTCATAAAAAGTCAGACAAGTGCCAGCAGGTATTTGTCAGCTTTTTCTGCTTGTGTGGGACAACCTGCCTGCTTCCATTTCCCATAAGTGCAGGCAGTGAATCATTCCTTGTCAAGGGGGAAATGGGAGGCTCATCCCACAGTCGGGAAATCAGTTTAAATTAACAGCCATGTTTCAAAGCCCTCCTCCAATGTCATCTAATCCACGCTTCCTCTGAAGTGCTTTATTAAAGAAGAGAGTGGGAGTGACTGAGATAATAGAAGCCACATTCTCAGTCTCATCCTAATAATGGAAGTTAAATATGTTCCTACAAATGCCTCTTGACCCCTTTAAATGTGTGGATGCATCACTTACACGTGTAAGTTATAAGAAGCAAGTTATTTTGCAGGATTGAAGTTCTTATATCTTTTGTACATGTCATTTTAGGTGCCAATTATTTGAAAACGTACAGAAGGGCAGTTTGTTCTTTGTTTTATCTGAGATAGTATTATGTCTGTCACACAAACCATATGGTTTTATATCATCCCTAATGACCGTCATTTGCACACCTGATGGCAGATTTAGGAGGCATGTCCAGTAAATTATCCAACAACAATTTTATGAAGCCTTTAAAATATTGTAAGTGGTTCAATAAATGGCATGTTATGTAACTGGTAGGAAAAGCCCAAATTGTTATTTATAGCAATATGAAAGGGATATTGCAGATTTTATATGCCCATTTCAGCATTCCCCATTTGTAGAATTTACTATGGAGGCAGCACTGTTAATTCAGGAAAAAAAGCAATGTTCCACATGCTTGGCAGAATAGTTTCTTTTAATAGTAAACAAAAGGTTTGAAATAAATTCAGAAAAAAATAATGTTCAGTGTTGTCCAATGAAAAGATGAATTTATAAAGATCTAGCCCTCCGGCAGAGGTCTGTCTAATTCACACTGCCTTTTACATTCAGCATGCATCTTCTCTCAGCTTTTTAAATGCCTTCAGAAATTAAACCTTTTGGCATGGCAGCTGCAGAAGACAAAGTCTACCACAATAATAGATTAATTCAATTAAGCCTGCACTGTGGCAAACAAGTATTTTGCTGCTGGATTTGTTCTAAGAGCCTATGCTTGCAATCTATTTTGTAAAACAAAACAAAAGTCAGTTCCGAGTAAGATCATATCAGAGCTCTTCTCTCACTTTTAACTCCATTCACATAAATTCTCCTGGGGAATTTGAGAAAAATGCATCGGGTCCCTGCTTCTCAGAGGCCCTTTTTCTGTGCTTGTCTTTAGCTCCAGCGGTCATGCAAAGGAAGGAAACTGGTTTTGACAAAGCATGCATGTGCCTGCATGTGTTGGGTTTCCTAGTTGGCCAGGGCTGTGGAGCTGTCTGCACCTTTTCTTTAAAATGAGCGCACTAAGATAACATCAAATCACTAAGGGTTCATTTTACTATGACACAAATTAGAAGGAGGTAATAATTTACTGAAAGAAAACCTGGATGAGAGATTTAAATCCTCCTTCTTTGCCCTTGCAGAGTGGGGTTCCTCACTCCAGTTTTACTCTGTCCCAAACTCTGTTTTGCTAAGTTGTGGTAGATTCCATACATTCCCGTGGGGAAACATCTCCCTTCTGTCACCTCTAAAGCTTGGCTGTGAGCCTGCTCCCATCCCTCCCTCCCAGGGAGGGTCTCCCAGGCTGCAGTCTTATGCTGACTCAAGTCAATCCATGTCAGTGCTGCTACGTTCCTGTCCCCACCTTTGCTGGGGCACAAGTACTCGTCTGACCTCGCAGTTTGAGGAGCTAAACTGCCCAAAAGCAGCCTCATGGTCATTAGCTTTTGGCCACTCCTGGTCCTTGACTTGACTTCCAGGGGATCAAAGGACCATGAGGACCAGCGCACCAGGGCTGGTGACCACAGCACTTCTCTTCCGCAGCGCAGGTGCTCAGGCACAGCGAGATGTCACCCTGCTTTTGGGGAGGCCCCACTTGACCCAGAATGCAGCAGCCAGGACAAAGCAAACAGGCACTTCTTCCCTGCTGCCTCACCACACTTTTTTAATCACAAACAGCGTAGTAAACTGTTGGCAAAGAAACAAGGAAACTGATAACATCTTTTAAATATCAGCATATGTACTCTGGCACATGCATGGGCCCACACAAAGAATAATAAACAGCTAGCCGAGGAGGGAGCAGACAGGACGTGATGTTCCCAGGTGAATGGCTTTACGTGCCTGCGATAATTTGCTCAGATCATTTCAGCCTCGCCTTACCCATACCTGGATTGCACATTCCCACCTTGTGCAAGAATGTGGAGGGGACCCAACCGTAGGGTCAACCTCTGGTGTTTCATCTAGGAGCTACAGCAGTTCCCTTTGCACAGACTGTCACAATGAGTTTACACCCAGCCTTTTTGAGATGAAAGGTTGGTCCGTTATTACTGTGTGCCAAGAACCAAAATGATATTCCCAAATAGCAAAGTTTGTCCTATTCCCATGAACTCAGTATGGCAGAGCTGATACCAGGACACCCGGTGGGAAGGGTCCGTGAAATGCTGGGAAGGAGCTCGTTATGAAGGAATCAGGCTTCTTTTTACACAGGAGAATGACAGCATTTTGCTTTACGTAATTAGGTTGTTGATTTAAAAGTTATACCAAATACAAAACTGCTCAGCAAAGGATGTGCAGGGTTTCATAATTAAGAGCCTAGCCTGAAGATCTGTGGACATTTCTGACATTATGCAAGAACCACATTAGTGCTGTATATTTTCCGCTCCATTAAACCACTGCTTTGTTTAGTTCCTCTGATTTGAATAATCTCTAGTTTTTAAAACAATACACATGCACGCTCTCTTTGTGTGTGGTTCTCCTTCTGGATTTATTCCTGTATTAATTCAGAAGTATGTTGAATGTAAACCTCAACATTATGCTCAAAATTTGTGTATTTTCATTTGCCATGTCTTTTCTCCAGGAAAGATAATGGTTTGGGGAAGACAGAAACACCAGCTAAATATTCATCAGGAAAGAAAGAGTCTGAAGCATTATTGGTGATAAGAAATAGGTTCTGAAGAGAAAGCATGTGTCAAACTGGAAGGCTTACGTGAGGCTGGGTAGCAAACACAAGAAACGGAAGAGCTGAGGAGAACAGGAATGGGAAAAGCCAACAGAGCAGAACGAAATGGGAATACATGGGGACTAGGTTATATAAAGATTTCCTAGGGGAAGGAAGTCTGGGTTACGTGAGGCTGTCATAAAATGATCTGACCCTGGGTGAAATTATGTGGCACGTTTGCTGTTTTGCAGAGGGAGGTATCACCTTTAAAAATGTTCCAGCTGCTATAGCTTTCTTTTACTCTTGATATATTTTTAAGCAAATTAGTGGTATGGAAACAATTAAAAAGAGCTTTGTTGGTAAAGGATGCCATTTCCTCAGTCTCTAGAACCCGACTGATACCAAATAAAGTAGTCTTCAATAGGAAAGAAAATTTAGAAAGTCTTTGAGGGTGAGACCCACCTTTTACCCAATGATTATGTGGAAATTAGGGATGGTGAACCCGGCAGGGACCTGTAGGCAGTACTTGAATAAAAGATAACAGAAGGGCAAAATATTGCACAAGGGCTCCCTGTCAACTAAAGACAGGTCTGTGCCAGCTAGTCAGGGGAAAATACAGGTATGTTCATGTTGAGGAATTGCCAGCTCAGGTCTCTCTGGGCTTAGGATCCATGCCCTGTGCTCTATTATTTGGTGTAGACAGCTCTTAAATCCACTTTTGTCCTGCTCATGAATTTTCCCTGGGGTGACTGCCACATCCACAACACAAAGGGCAGGTCAGGACCTTGCCATAACTCAGCTTGTCTTGGTTTTCATGTATCAACAATAAAAATCTCACATAAAACAAAGGCCTTCCCAATCTTACATTATTTGTTCAACAAGATATTTGAACTATTACAGCTCTACATGTCATGTTTTTGCAGCATCTTTCACAGGAGAATGAGGTACACGCCATCTCCTTTGAAAACGTAGAGACTCATGGAATTCACTTCTCTACATACTTTCAGCAATTACTTTGATCTGTTACGCACAAAAATAAGGAGTGCTGATTTTCAAGAGAGAAGGCTTGTAACACTTTTTTTTTCAGAGCAGAATAAGGTCATAAAAATGATCCATCAAACATGGGAGCTACTCTCAAACAATGCACTTCTTGTTTGTCAGACTCAAGAGGATGAAAATTGCTACTTTAAGAAAATAAGCGGACAATGTGAGAGGGCAAGGTCTTGATCTTATGCATCACTGCTCTGCAGTTGGTGGGATGATGTGGAAAACAGACCATGGAAATAAGTAACTGTTCTTTAATTTCATTATTTAGCAATTCTTTCCCATGTTTTCATGTCGGTGAGAAATTGCAAGTAGTTCCCTTAAGCAGCTCATAAACAGAAGCAGGGAACAGTATTTGGGTTTTCTTGTTGAAAGCAAATTGCCTTTGGTCTGTCTTGTGTCATTGTGACCC
The DNA here is from genome assembly GCF_965638725.1 of Aptenodytes patagonicus. Classification (NCBI taxonomy): domain Eukaryota; kingdom Metazoa; phylum Chordata; class Aves; order Sphenisciformes; family Spheniscidae; genus Aptenodytes; species Aptenodytes patagonicus. Next base: position 192,914,067 of record NC_134949.1, on the reverse strand, counting down.
AAGGGCCATTCGTGACTAACAGATGACTGATGAAGTTTCTTTCTTGCAGTATGATATTGTTGGACATTCAGGAGATGGCTTCGACATCGCCTTGGTTGGGAGTGACAAAGTCCCCAAGAACAATAAGCAAAGATTAGAGATTCTTAAGGTAAATCCTACTGATAAGTGATGATGGATAATTAAGGATTTTATGACTGCAAAGATAAAATTGTAGGTCACAGGATGCAAAACATAAGGAGAGTGAAATAAAAGAAAGACAAGAAAGCAAAATCTGTGTATTTGCATAAAGCTGAAACAGGACCTTTCAGAGACTTGCAGAAAACAAACTGTGCCAAAATAGTAGAAGCTAGATATTCCTTTTTCTGGACTGCAGTGTCATAAATGTGTCATTTTGACTGCCCATCAAAAGATATAGGAAGTTCCAAACATTATACAGTGATATAGATAGTTCTGCTTAAATAATGTGATGATATTATTAGTGCATAAGTGACTAATTTAAACTGTAGAGGGCTACCAGGTCATTGATTTAGCCTGGTACCTTCAAAAAGTGATGTGTCACAGTAGCAGTGGGAAAATGTGTCCATGTTAGACTCAAAATGTGTTAAATCACAATTGCAAAGTGAGTGTATTCATCAAGACTTTACTGCAATAGGATGCAGAAGAATTGAGTATATTGCAGGATTTACTTGGTTGGCAGCTTGATAGGTTAGAACTGTGTATTTGAGCTGCCTTCAAAAAGTATTTTTAAAAGATCAGCATTTGGGTTAGAAGGACTGGATTTTCAAATGTCTAAAATTCCTTGCCTTCCGTATAGGAAACAGCTTCATCAGTGCAAAGAGTGTATTTATTTCATAAAAGCTCAAACAAACCATTTCAGCATTTTTAAACCTTGCTGCTGATGTCAGGAGTCAAATATTTGATAACAACTGTAGCACTATTAGGGTTTGGAAGTCTAGTGCAAATTATAAACAGGCAGGAGCCGGTCACAGTATTAGGAAACTAAGCCCTGTTTTCTTCCTTCAGTAGATAGGAATGTAGCTACTCAAACTGCAGCTGATCAAAATATTTTACCTTCCTTAAGGTCCAGTCTAATTCTTTCCATGCATGGATTTTGTTTGTTTGACCCGTTGTGTTTTTAAGAAGTGATGCCTGTCTTGAAATACGATGTATTATGTACAAAAGGCTGCATCTTCTATAGTATCTGGAGCACTGTCCACATTTCTGAAGCATCCCCTAGTGTAGCATAACTGAATATTTGCTCCCCCCTATGCCAGCCGAAATGAATGTTTATTCATAAAGTCATCTTACATATTTCCACTTGGTTATGCTGTGCACACAGATCATGCATGCCCATGCTCAGTTCTGCATGAGTGGAGACCATACCTTGGAAGGGACAGAGCATGCCATTCGTGAAATCGCCAAGGAAGAGGCTGACGAGTATTTTGTTATCGTCTTGAGTGATGCAAATCTCGAGCGGTACGGTATTCAGCCATCAAGGTTTGCCCAGGTCTTGACCACCAATGCTCAAGTCAATGCTTTTGCCATATTTATAGGATCCTTAGGAAACCAGGCAGATAGGTAAGTATATTTGTTTTATCCCTAATATAACTTTCTTTGTTTCCATTCATCATAAATCTAAACCATGCTTTTATTGCAGTGAAGTTAGGCATAGTTGCCCATGCTGGTGTTCTGCATTAAGGTTTTGATCATAGAATCATAAAATCATAGAATGGTTTGGGTTGGAAGGGACCTTTAAAGGTCATCCAGTCCAAACCCCTGCCGTGGGCAGGGACATCTTCAACTAGAGCAGGTTGCTCAGAGCCCCGTCCAACCTGACCTTGAAGGTTTCCAGGGATGGGGCATCCACAACTTCTCTGGGCAACCTGTTCCAGTGTCTCACCACCCTCAGCGTAAAACTTTTCTTCCTTATGTCCAATCTAAATCTACCCTCTTTCAGTTTAAAACCATTGCCCCTTGTCCTGTCACTACAGGCCCTGGGAAAAAGTCTCTCTCCGTCCTTCTTGTGAGCCCCCTTTATATATTGAAAGGCCACAATAAGGTCTCCCCAAAGCCTTCTCTTCTCCAGGCTGAACAACCCCAACTCTCTCAGCCTTTCTTCAGAGGAGAGGTGTTCCATCCCTCTGATCATTTTTGTCCTCCTCTGGACCCGCTCCAACAGGTCCGTGTCTTTCTTGTGCTGGGGACCCCAGAGCTGGACACAGGACTCCAGGTGGGGTCTCACCAGAGCAGAGGAGAGGGGTAGAATCACCTCCCTCGACCTGCTGGCCACGCTTCTTTTGATGCAGCCCAGGATATGGTTGGCTTTTTGGGTTGCAAGAGCATGCTGTCAGCTTGTGTCCAAGTTTTCATCCATCATTCTGGTTTTTTTATATACTATCAAGAAGCAGTAGCTTTGACTTGTGTCAGGAAGGAGACTGGTTCGTGGGTCCTTGCAGTTATGGCCAGCTAGTTCAGAGCATTCTGAGCATCCAAAGGGAGCACCTGAAGCCATCCTCCCACTGGAGGATGAGCACTATCCCCGTATGTAATATCACTACATAATCATGATGGAGACATGGTGCCTTTGCCATTGCCCAGTATGGGGTTTGAACATGTGTGGGCCTAAGAGGAGAGATTAAAGCAAAAGAAGCTGGAGTTTAATGGTCTTTAAAGCTGCCAAAAATTTGACTCAGATACTCCCCTTGTGTTAGAGACCTAAATTCTTTGGAGAGTCTGAGCCAATATGCCTATTTTTAGTGCTAATACATAATATTACTTTAAATTGTTTGGGCACAGGGAAAAATAAGGAAATTCTGTCCCAGATGATGTTCCATATCCACCGAGGACCAGCACATGCAGCAAAAAGCTGGTATAGCCACAAATATCAACAGTGCCTTTTCTGCTTCTGTTCGAGTCTTCAACTAGAGCAGAATGAGAGAAGGCCCAAAGGGAATTGGCCCCCGTTATGTAGGTTTGATCAGAAAAGGGTTGAAAGATACAGCTGCACAGCCAGCGTTAGTCATGTCTGCAGGTCTGTACATCAGAGCTGCGTTATGCATGAAAAAAGAATCCATTCTGAAAGATTATAATTACAGAAGGTCCTTTTACTTCTGCTAGGAATAAAAAAAAAGCGCTGACCATATCCTGCTGTGTAAGAGGAGATCTTATAATTGCCTAGTTCACTGGGTATGGAAAATGCACACAATGCTGTCGCTGAAATGCATTTCTATGTACGTGGAAGTGCAGAATTAGACAAAGCCTTCCTGTAGCTGCTGTGGGGGAAGGAGAAGGGAATGCTCTGTTGCAGCTTTTTTAAAGCTCACTGTAAAAGTGAGACTTAACTTAGCATTGGAGAAACGGTGTGAAGCATAAACTCCTTTAAAAAACAGTGAAAAAATAAATTCCAAGCTTGCTGACTGGACATGAGGGAGATGGGGTTTGTAACGTGCATCTTGTTTAGCTTTTTCAAGGGGGGTTAAGCTGTGAATAAAAACGTGTCAGGCTAATATTGGCAGAAAAATATCTTTCCATCTAATCTGCTGCGATCTCAAAGAGGAAATACAGAGAGCATATTTAGAATCACTGGCAGTGTTGAACTGAAAGAGCTAGGGTTCATGGTAATCTATTTAGAGTAAGTAAATATCTTCATTTCCAGACTAAATCTCTAGCTGCCCTCAGAAAACCAGTTGTGGTAATACCTCACGGGGTCACTGGTACCTTGATCAAAACGGAGCTTTTGCACGTCAGAAAGAGGACGTGAATAGAAATCTCTAGAAACAGTCTTGATTGTCTTGCTGAAAGGACCTCTGTGACTTAGCTGCTCTCAGTGTTTCCTCCCACTGCTGCTTTCCCAAGCCTTCAATTGCATGGTGACAGCGACGTGAAGGGCATGGATTGGGAAGGTATTCAAAAGGAAAAACATCCATTCTTAAGGAACCCTGGCTTGTGGTAGGGAAGATAATTTGAAATGGTAATTGTGTCTTGTCCCTCATTCTGCTCCTTAGGCTGCAGAGGACGCTACCAGCAGGTCGGTCTTTTATTGCCATGGATACCAAAGAGATCCCCCAGATTTTGCAGCAGATCTTCACATCTACCATGTTGTCAAGTGCCTAAGCATCGCTGATGTCACGGTGCGTGAATTCAAAGAAGAAACCCACTCCTGCTGGAGATATAAACCCTAACGCTGAGGATAAACACAGTTATTAATAAAATATGTACTGTAATCAGCAAAGCAACCCAAATCTGCACGACGGCCGGGCTGTAAAATTTCACCCAAAATCTCTCATCTGACTTAGTGCATTCAAAGAATTGCAGCGGGGCAGAGGTAAATCGCAGGATGGCAACAGAGCGAATGTTTTTCCGGAGGGACAAATAAATAAAGGGCAGTTTGTGATCATTTCTTTGCCTGCCGTGTTGCCAGCACTGCAGTGTCATCTCACCCTGTTTTATTAAACATGGTTCGCTGGGATTTGATAATATTATGCAAGGCAGAGCCAGGCAATCTGTTTCAGTGTCTTGTGTGCATATGTTTGAATGGGTAGTTAACGCCATCTCTGATTTAAACAGGACTGCTCTTGTCAGGCAGGAAACCCTTCCTTCCTCTGCTGTTGCTTTCTTGTCCTGACGGGCATCAGGGCTTCACCGCTGGATGCTGGGAACAATGGAGCAGTTTGGAAACACTGACTGTCGCGTGTAAACATTCATTATCTGATCAGGCACGGTGCTCAGAGTTGTCAGATCTAGAGAAAGTGGCTGTTAAGAAGGAAAACAAAACAGAAATAGATTCTTTCAGTTTTGCCTGTGAAAAGTAAGGGGAAAGGGTCAAAATGGTCTTAAGAACCCAACAGCCAGCGTTTCCAAGGAGGGAACTACTGCTGCATCTCCTTTGCATGACCGATGATGCTGTCCCGCTGCACTGTTGCCCAGAATCCCTGGGATGGCCTCAGTACGTGGAGGTGCCTTTTCGGTTGGGAGACAAAAAAGTTACTAATGCTTTGCTAGAGCTCCTTCATGATCTGTTTTGCTTGGGTCTTTTGAAGATGAAACTGGAGGAGAGATCTAGGCATGAGAAAATAAGTTCTTCTTTATAAAGGAAGAGGAAAAAAATCTATTTTTATTTTAGCAAGATACCTGTGTTGGGGTATATTTAATATCCAGGATAGTTATAAAGACTTATTTTATAATTCAGTTGGCTGGTGTTTGGCTTGTCCCATGAGGCGATAGTTCCTCTTTATCTACTAAAAAAATAGGTATCTTGTAGTGCATCAGGAACACTGGAATACTTGATGAATTGAATGTATGATTTAATTAAGCTGGGGTGGGGTGGGGTGTGTGCATCATCACTTATACTCTGCTGATACTCATTTGAGGGTAACTGAATAGAAAAAAGTCAAGGGAGAGTACTTACAAAAATCTGAAGGAGAAATTGCAGTACTTCACTTCTAATATTTCTCTTAATCCCACAGTTGCTCAAACCGCACCGTGAGCAGTATATTTGGAGGGGAGGAGGCAAATTAATTTGATCTTGTTAAATACAACCATTGGTGTTTTAAAGGGTCCAGTTTCTAGTGGTCATTCTCTACTCCATTAGTCCTGCAGCAAAAACCTTTACCAGAGCATCAAAAATATCCCATATTTAGGATGTGTTTCGAAGCCTGGCCAGCTTTGAAACTCTTCAGGGCAAGAGAGGACGGAAGACGTTTTTCAAAGGCTTGTTAGTATTGTTATGATAACTATATATGTGAAAACAAAGAGGTTGAAGATGCAATTCCTGTTTGGAGAGAAGGGAATTGGGAGGAGAAGGTTGAGAAGTTTATCCCTGGCTGGGACAAATGCATGTACACGCACATAAGCACAGACATGGCTACTAAGGGGAAGTACGCTTCAAAATGTAAATATCTTGGTCCTGTAAACATATGATGAGGTACTAAATGCAATAAAGAATTAGCATATTAATAAGTCTGTTAGTAAATGTGTTTTTACGTGGAAATTCTTTCAGCACCTCTGCTTTTATTGCCAGCCGTCCTTCAAAAAAGCATTTTATTACAGTTAATTAGCACATGAACTGTACACTTTCTAGATTACTTGGGTGGATAAACTTTCTCACCTCAGATTTACAGGCAGTATAATACTGTTACCTTTATCATAAAAAAATAGTGTTATTTAAGGGAAACTCTAAGGTAAATCCATTTTTTAAACTTTTCGTTTGATTATCCCTGTAAGTTGTATTTCATGTCATGCTATCTGACGTTTCCTTTCTGTAGTGTTTGGTTTTATTCTTTGTTTCAGGACACGTCTGTTGTGGTTCAGTTCACGTTTCATAGGCCCACAGGATACGGCCATGCCCGGGGCCAGGCCCGGCCGGGAGGGTGGCCGGGAGAGCGTGGAAGCAGTTCCCAGTAGGTTTTGAGAGAAAGGGAGAAGAAATGAATGAAACTTCCCCCCCGCGCAGTTCAGAGGGAGGGGGGTTGGGTTTTGCTTTTAACAACGCTTCATTGCAGAGCATGTTTGACCCAACAGTGTCTCTCTAAATTGTAACAATTCAGGGCAAAATTCTCCCCAGGCCGTGCATCTCTCACCTGCTTTCGTGCCCATCGCTACCCCAGGGAAATCAAAGCAGCAGCTGTGCTTTTCCCTGTCTCGCAAGGACTGGCAGCGTTATTTCACTGCTCAGAAATTCAGCAAACACTCTTCTTTCATGTCCCTGGAACTTGCAGAGCTTCTTAATATGCATTTATTTTTAATTAGTAGAATGCTTAAGAGTAATGTGGCTTTGTTTAACTAACAGCAGCACCAGTGACTGCTCTCGTTGCAATGCGTGCACCAGCGTTGTGTGTTACTCATTCCCTCTGAAAGCGTGTTAAGGTAGTTTTCATCTCTTCTCACAGTTTATTAAGGCACTTCCACGCTCATCGTTTTTCATGAAAAGGCACTGTTTTGGCGAATGAATAGAGCTGCCGGTTGGAGCAGGTCCTGACCTATCGCTAATGCTTTAATAGCATTAGTCACATCAGCAGTAGTGATTTTAACTACCTCTTATAATGCAGATTTTGGTCTAGTTCTGTTTATGTATGTAATATGTTCATACTCACTAGGCAGTTAGTAACAGTACGCAGTCATTTAGGGTTATCATTTAACTGAGGTGCAAAAAAAAAAATACAGAAAGCCCAGGCAGATGCGATTTCAGTCAGAGCAACACACATTCAACATTTAGAGACAGAAGCAGCTTCACACGACTACGTGTGAAAGTGATGGGTTAGCGTGAAGTGCAGGGAGCGTTAGGAGGGACTCGTAATCTTTGACTCCAGCAGTCCTTTCCCCCCCCCCCCCCCACTTTTTTCCTTTACCAACACTAGGTGTCAAACGTGATTGCGACTGTCGTGCTAGAGCTTATCCGTTAGCCTGATAAAATTAAGACTAAAGATCCTAATTGCTGATCAAATATACTGATGTAATATTTGAGCAAACAAGCATACAACAGGAGATTTAGATGCTGTATTGTATGTGCAAAATCAAACAGAAATAAGAACCCTGATGCCTAGTTGAGAGTATGGTAAGAGATGCAAGAATACCAGAGATTTTCTTTATCTATACAGTAAAGATTTTTTTTTTCCAAATTATTACAAAACAAGTATTAAAATAATTTGGACAATTAATTTAAAAAAACAAGCAATTGTGCTGTGTTGGCTATTGCACATTATCGTGTTTATTAATAAATAATATTCCTATAAAAATGAGAATGTACAAGATAACTTATTGAGAAATAAAAATACAATTCCTAATCATGTATCGAATCCGGAAAGCTGATTTGAAAATGTAATTGTTGTACAGAACCTCTAGATTAGAAAAGGTTCAGGGTTTAGTTAGTTCTTTAAATGCTACTGTTTTAGTGAAAATAGGTAAAGCTCTTCAGTTGTCTGCTGTAAATATAATGGAAGTTGTTGTTCAGCTCCTAGATAATTCTGCTTCTGGGGCAAATGTCTATTTTGGCCCCATCTTTAATTAAAAAAAAAAAAAAAAAAGACAAGCAAACTTACATTTTATCATTTACTATTCTTTCTGCCAGCATCTGGGGAGCGCAAACACGCTCTCCTGTCCTGACAATGAACCTTTTAGAAAAGGAAAGTCAATGTTTCTCCCTCTCAGCCCCTGCGTATCCTGTACAGTAAGTGCACGCAACACATGGACGCATCTTACATCGTCCATTACGTGTGGAAAACATTTTATCCAATGTAATAGGTGTCCAACAATCCCTGAACATCACACGAGGTAAGTTACAGTCTTTAACCCTGGATTGGCTCCGGGTGTTATAGTTGGTGAATGATAGATATTGATGCCCAAAGCATTTGAACGTTTTGGAATTGTCCAGTGCAGTCAGGACCCTCCCGTATCGGTTGAATTAAAATGCCTCCCACACCGTATGGGATTGTGCTATCAGGGATGTTTTTTCCAAGACAATTCTCGGTGTAGCTGTTCGATGTGACCATGCTCTTTGCTGGAAATGTTGGTGATCTCTAACTCAAGAATGTGTGATTGTTTACAACAGTTTGTAGCGAACAAATTCCCCTAGAAAAAAATATGCTTGCAAAGCAAACAGTTCAGCTGAAGGATTTCGTCTTCTAGGAGACAGGCTTTACACCAGACATTTTAATCCTTAAAACCAGAAAAGGTCTGTCTTTATCACCAGTCATGCAGTGAGTCATAAGCAGGCTATTTTAGAAAATCCTTTTGCAAAATTGCTGCATGAATGCGACTCTACCAGTGGTTTATTTCTCAGTATGCACATTGCTGCAGTGTGATGCACAGTATCTATTCTGCACCAGCAGTCCTGAGAAAGAGGAAAACTAAGTTATTCTCTGATATTACAAGCATTAAAAGGTTATTTATATTGTTCAGTCTTCAAACAGATTAAAAAAACCCTAGAGTTCACGGTGTCATCAAAATAAACAGGCAACAAATTGCCTAACACAGAAGTGCTTTTGCTTTTGAGATTGTTGTGACAATGTGAACAGCATTGTCACTGAATAAAATGTTTTAAAGTCAACCACATTTTCTGGGAAATAAGTGTATGTGGGAAGATTTGAGGAAGAGATTCAACATTCTTCAGGATGAAGGTGATGGTGGGTTTTTTTCAAAGATGAGGTCAGCATTATAAAATTTGAATACCTTCTTTTTCATGACTATCTGTTCTCCGAATTTTGACAGGATAAATAAGCATATGAAAATCTACTTTAAAAAAACAAACAGATATCCTTAACATTACTCACAGCATCATTAGTCTGAACATCTGGCATGATTGCATGCAGAAAAATTCTGTGTCCTCCACGCTACACCTGTAGCGTGATCCTATTCAAGAAAAAAATAATCGCAGTAGGTATACTGTTAGTTGGAAATGTAAAAAAAAGAAAATCTCAGATTTTGACCCAGGATTCCCCAACCATCACATACAGTTTTGCTTTGGACAGGCTGAGCTGTGCAAAGCCAAGTAGGGCTGGAAACTAGACCCTGATCCTGCTTGCCCGAGGCTGCAGATCCCTACCGGCTGGGTGTAATCTGGCACCAGAGCTCCCGAGTTCCAAAACAACCATAAGGGAAGAGAGCGGGAAGGGGAAAAAAGGACAAATTCCTCATTTTCAACCTGCCCAGCTTCCTGAACTGGCTTGTCTTGAGCGCCAATGCAAGCACGGGCAAGAGAGAGATGAAGGAGCAGGGCTGGGAAGATCTACCAGGCATGGCCAGCAATAAAATTACCCACAATAAAAACCACATCCCATAAGCCAGGAGAGGCTCGGCAGAGGAGGCACGTTCAGCTTACAGACCAGGAGTGAGATGCTGCCGCATCGTGGCCAAGACCGCTGCGGGGACCACGCAACGCAAAACCATCCTCACACAGGGCAGGTAGGCTCTGAGGCAGATCTCTGCTTCTAAAGGCAGCACCGCGTCAGGGCCATTATGGTCCCATTGGCTTCAGCCCTTCAACTCTGTGCTTAAGCATCCTCATCAGTAACGGGCAGAAAATAAACTCCCTCCCTACCCCAGGCACGTGTTCAGGATGAATTGAGGCTTGTTAACATCATCAGACAAACAGTCACATGGGGACTGGACTAAAACATGTATGTTCCCTGAACAGTAATTTTGTGAGTTTTTCTCCTTTTTAAATGCCTACAAGTTAGTTCCTTCTAGCACAAGCCAAAATTTTAAAGTCCCTGGAACCTCTTACTGAGGGTGGAAACATTCACTGAGCACCTATAAACTAAATACATCTCACAAATATGAAAAAAAGAAACCGCTTTTTATACCAGGACTTGATACAAAACCATTCTTAGCACAGCCTTTTCAGTTCAAATCATTAAATGAGTATTTTATGTTAACTTCTCTGGCCAGGCTCTCTGAGTAAGATGACAATATTATATGCAGACGGTGGTCTGGAAAAAGTCCAAAAATAGCATTACTTGGTTAGGAAAATGTGTTATACGGGAGAGCGGTATGAGGAATGGTGTCCCAGATATTTTTGCTGTTGTCATGACTAAATCATGCTCCATGCTATCTGTACCAACATCTGCATTTCAGTTTGGATTGGTTCGACATCCGTAAGGTCACCTACTATAGTTTCCAAATTGACAATTATAAGTAAGTTTGGGTTTTTTTAAAGAAATGCATTTGGATAGGGACAGGGATGCTCCCTGCCATGATTTACAGAGAAGTGTTGAAGCAAGGAACACGCCTCCCTGTTATCACAGTGCTGCACATGCTGCCCCCATCCCAAAAATATTTGGTGGTAGCAAAGGAGCAACCTTAGCATTGCCTCATCCCCTCCTCCTCCTGCTCGGGTGGTGCAGGGAAGGGTAGTGCAGGGACAGATTTAGTGGAGGCAAGGACATCTAGGCATCTCCGCTGGCCCGCGCAGCTCACGCTCCTCCATCCAAGCCAGTGACCCCACCAGCTGCTTCTCTCCTGCCCCTTCCTTCCCCCCAGCTGGGGGTTGTGTCCGCCTGGGACTCTGCCAGCCTAATTCGCTGCTTCTGGCTCGTGGGAAAGCCCAAAGGCCATTTTAATGAAAAGACTGCAAACTCTGCATTCAGCAGCAGAAAGTGCGGTGGAAATTTGATGCACCAAAATGACTATATATTTTTTTCCATCCAAATTATCTGAAACTGCTCTGCAGGTCCCTCCCACTCCCTGCTGTCCGCAACCCCCTTGGTGTTCCTCACCATACGGAGGCTGAGCAGGGAATGCTGAAACTCCGTGTCCTCTTTCTCTGCTGTCGCAGTGAGGGGAAAGGACTGAGTACCTCACTGCATCCCTTTAGCAAGAAGTCACATAATGTGCCCAAAATGAGCAAAATCATACTAGAGATACAGCTGCCGTATTCCTCCTCACTCCCTCAATTTTCTGACACGACCCACTTTCAATGTGGCACGGTTCCAAGAGAGCAAGCCAAATGCAAGAGGAAAAACAAGACCTTACGTTCGTCAGTGTATTTGCTATAAGACCCTGGCTTAAGCACCGTATTTATGTTTAAGCACAGACCTAATGGTACAAGGGCTAAGCATGCAGGCGGCCAAAGACTGGCAAGCGCGCCCGTAGTGGGGAGGCATGCCAAACTAGCTGTAAGCTGACATCTGGGGGCAGCTATCATGTTAGGAAGAGCAAACACTGAAAGAGGCCCCCACCTTGCGGTCCATGCTCGCTCGGGGCCATGCTGACCTGGTGCATGTGGGGCTGCAGCTGCTCCCCGTGGCATCACCGCCTCCTCCTCCGGTGTTATCTTCTCATTTGAAGAGGACAGAGGTCATTTCCCACTCCTGCTAACGTAGCTTGTGACAGGGAGGAATGCCAATTTGCTGTGATTTCACAAATTCACTGCAAAGGTCATAGCTGAGCACTGAACGGGCATGGACTGATGGGGCAGTGAAATGGGGGTGGTCACTGCAAGTGCCACCAAGAGAATTTTTTAACAAGTCACCTTATTTTCCCTTATTCTGCCATTTTTAAGTCACCTCATTCTGCCATTTCACTCAAGAAGGTCTCCATGCCCATGAAACAGCAGGTTTCCCTCTTTCTTATGGTGCATTTAAGAACTCGAAGCTCTCCTCTCCTTTAGTGCCAGCTCAGAAAACAATCTCACCAACCCCCCAAATCACTCCTCTCTCTGCTGCAGATAGTCCCAGCAGACCAAGGAGCCTCTGTAGGGTCTGGTCTTTTACAGGCAGGACAGGTTGGAAGCAGAAGATCTTAAAATACACAAGATCTGGATTAACACAGCACAAAACCCACGCCACAACACTGAAGAGCCAAGCCCTGAACTGCAGCACACATATCCAAACATGGGCCGGCGTTAATGCTGCTTGTGTATTGGATGCCGAGAAGTACAAATTCTTTTATTTAGGTTTTTAGAATGTGATATTATAGCTCTAATCTCATTAATAAGTTTTGTAATGCAATGAAAACATAGAGCGTCCTTTCTCTTCTGCTTTTTAATTCATCAACTGTGAATTTTTATCCACGTGCAAATGAATAGATAAATTATGCAGTTAGAGAAGAGCTAGATACTGCCAAAGGCCAAGATACCATTTAAAACTACTATCTTATGTTGTTAATCCAATACTTGGAACCACAAAATACAAGCAAAACATCTCTATAAATGCAGCTCAGTGATTTACAAAGCAGTTGAAAGATTCTGGTGCTTTAACTTGTCAAAAGCAGGTCAAAGCCTATTAGCCTTTTTTTTTTTTTTTTTTTGTAATCATCCTTTCTTTTTAGTACAGGATTGATAGGCAGATGGACAGTTACTTTATACACAAGCTGAATCTCAGCCACCAGTATGTGCAAGTCCCCTAAATGAGACACACGCACCCCGGCCCATTCCTTTCTCACCATCATCCAGATGGTTTGGCCAGAAGATTTTACAAACGATTTGCTAAAGCAAGCCAGTAATGTACACTAAGCGTCTGCAGCAAGTCGTTACATTAACGCCTAAGCATGACCCTTATAACGAACTATCACGTTAGCCTTTTGAGATGTTATTTGCATACTCCACACAGCACACCTGTGATAAAAATCCGTTACAGAAATTGTAGTCAGCGTGTGGTTTTTAGAAGCTTCCTACTTCTCTAGCACTGGTATGCACCCTCATCAATGTGCCTCAGTAATGTGATTTGCAGGGTGAAAAAAAAGGAAGCAGCTATTCTCCAAAAAACCCAAAAAGTCAAAAGATCCTTCCCTCCACCACCACCAAAAATGATGAAGAGGGAAAAGGGAAAGCAGGAGAGAGAACCCATTTTGCTAAAATAAATGAGAGCAGAAATAGATGTGAGAGGGCTAGCTAGAAAGAGGCGGGAAACGATCCAATGACAAGCTGAGGCAAACAAAAGCAAGTGGCCAGGAATAAGTGTGCCCAGGCACACATCGAGACAGAAGAGACCCTAAAAGAGTTCTTCTCCATCTCTATTTAAGCCTCTGGAGTGCAGTGGAGAGTGGCTCTGAGTAGGTGTCGGACTCTAGACTTGGCATCTCCTCATCCCACCCAGCAGCTCTTCCCCGGCTACCCTCACCCTTCGAGGCCAGGGCTTTGCAGGGCAGCGTCTCCCCGTGCTTTCATCTGAAACCCGCTCAGCACGTACTCCAGAAACCAAATGCACCTCTTCAGAGGGCCTGGGGCATCCTGTCTGTCAGGATGTCTTCACAGCCTGCAAAGCCTAACTTGAGATGGTGGCAGACAGCAAACCAAAAGGTCACGGAGCTTTTTCCATTATCGTGGAGGAGTCTGAAAGCAGCATTATTTAACTCAACCGGTTGCTCTTAACAAAAGGCACACTGTTTCTCTGGATGATTTCTTCTAGGAAAAGCATGTGTGTGAATGTGAGAAACTCAGGCTGGCAAGGCAGTGAATGTCAAAGTTTAGTCATCTTTCCTCAAAACAGGAATCCAACATTTTATGGGTTAAAAAAAAATAAAATCAACCCCCTTTGAATTGCTCAAGTTTCACACTGTCTGAAACTAGGTAAGTGTCATTTGCTTGGTCCTTACATTTTTCTTAACCTCCAGAGTTTTGGATGGACCTGGACCCACACTGTAAGGGACCAGTCTCCAGGCCTGAATCTCCACTTCCCTCTAGGCAGCGATACTCACTGCCGCCGGCTTTCCACCCAGCTAACATGCTGAACCACCCGGGTACCTAACTAGTGATGTAGCCACTAACGTGGCTAAAAATGCTAGGGTATAGCTTACGTCATATACCATTTCTTCCCATTTCTTATCTCCTGCTTGAGTAGGATCACTGCAAGTGGGGAGAATTCGTTGGTTTTAACCCTGTTATTATTTGGGATATTTTCTTGTGGATGCTAATCAGCCAGCCTTGTCCACACCAGGGAGGATATACCGGTACACTCCCAAACCCCTGTAAGGCAGGCATGCCTCCTACAGGAAAGGGTGGGGGAAAATGAAACAAGCAGGGGCTTTCTCAGAGGGCATTGAAGTGTTGTGGTACAGGATTACATTAGGTCAAGATAGGAATTAAGATTCTTGCAACTAACCCGTGATTAAGAGAGTTTTAATTTAACAAGGGCTAGCGCATACAAATATTTGAGTATTTGAATATCCCTTTCTAGTAGCTCAAACTCCCAATATCTTTGCATCAGTCATGGAGCCTTGGTTAACGCTGAAAGGCACCAAGATGAAACAAACTCTTCAGGGAGGCAAAGGCAGAGAAAATTTACCCATAGGCATGAAATTAACTAGTTCCATTACACATCGCTGGGGTTTGAACATTATTTATTTTCAGTTCAGATGCTGTGGTGTTTGTGAAGACACAGCTGGTAGTGCGGTTTAAGCTTATTTTTCTGGAAAGCTAGTTATTTTATCACTATTTCTTCGATCTCTTGGTGATTACCATAAAGCATGCCAAGAGATTTGCAAGGATCATTTGCTTATGGAGAAAACTTAAAGCAAAGAGACATCCTATGATCGCATTAGCCCTTGCGCAGCCAGATGCGATGCTACCTACGTGCCAGACTTGGCACAACCTGATTGTAACAAAGGGCTTTAGGAAAGGTCCAGCTCCATCTTGCATGCCCACCTGAAGATGACTCTCTTCATTGAGGCTGATGAGCTCTGTTAATTTATGCTATGTGTACCTCACGCATATTAAAAAAAAAGACCAAGGAGAGAGCGAATTTTGAGGGAATATCTTTTCTCTCCCGGTGGGCATGGCAAACGTGTTGGCTCCCATCACTCAGGGGCCACCAGGCACAAAAAGGCAGCAGGATGGCAGCCCTCTGGGTCAGATCTGAGAGGGTCAGCTCCACCTCCCGGCATGCAGAAAAGCAGGAGGAACCTAAGGACACAGACAAATGAGCAGCTCAATAAGATGCCCAATCCATCGTCCAAGGTCCTGCTGGCTATTCAGCAGGGTGCCAGCACACACTAACCTGTTTCTGGGTCTGCCCAGACTTAGACCCCACAGTCAGTGGCTGATTCATTTTTATGTGTTCCTCCATCTTTTTAGCGCAACCCTGTCATAAAACCCTTAAAATCAAAAATTTCCCTCCAGCTCCTCCAAATGCAAGGATAGAGTTTGGCATTAAAACCCCAAAAGTTACAATTTGCAATCAGACACCCCGTTGTGCTTTCGTGGTCACCGGCTCGGTTTTGCGAGTTTTGTCCCTGAAAAGAAGCTCCTTTGTCCAAATAACTGGAAGAATAGGGAATATAACAAAAAATACCCAAAAGACCCCCTGCCTTGGAGGTAACCCCATCCTCCTCTGGGTGCAGACCACCAACTGTTTCCCCATGGCTGCCAAGCGGGCATGTGGGCCAGGCCAAACGGGGGAGCTCACCCTTCCCTTGGCTGGGGGAGCCCCGGCACGGTGCAGAGCCCCCTGCCAGGCACCTCTTCCTGCAGGGAACTGGGTGGGCGCTGGGGCGGGGGAGGCTGGTGGTGGGCACAGAGCAGCCCCTGCACCCGCTTCCCCCAGGCAAACCGTCCATGTCTGTGTTTCTAGCATTTCCTAAGCCCCATGAGTCCAGGAAATCCCAATCGCTAACCAATCTCTCATTATCTTAAAACCAAAAATCCTGTTAATGGCTTTACCTCATACCCTGCAGCTCTGGAAACCTGCCCAGCTCCTTCTTGAGTTACTTACTTCAGCTGATGATTTTGGCAGGTTTTTCCCCCAGACCTTGGCTACTGTTCCTCGGAGAAACTGCGCCTAACCCTCTTGCGTTGTGGTTGTCCATCCTCAGGCTTGGCTCTACAGGGCATCTATTCCTGCACCATTCATAGACTAAAAACTGAGCAAGCAATTAAACAGTGCAATGTACAGAGGCTTGCAGGCACCTAAAACCAATTAACGACTTCACTGTGTGTTTATTAGTTAAGAAAACTTTTCCATGCATACCAATATAATAAAAACACTGACAGCGTTTAAACCTGCTTTCTGTAGCCTAGTTTAAAAACTAAGTAAGTTTTACTGCAGTATCCCATGATGAGGCTGAAAGGCGCAGCCCTCGCTCCTGCGAGTACTTTAATAAAGTTTAATAAAGTTCCCATTTACAAACATCTCTTGTGCCGTTATCCGGCATGTGGTACACGAGACAAAAGCCTTCAGAGCCAGCACTTTACCCTTATTAAAAACATTGTTAGGGTTTAGTTTGGGGCTGTTTTGAAGGTCAGTGGGTTTTAATGACCATCCTCGTTTCCAACACTGAAAGCCGAGCAGGGGATGCGCGAAGCTGAGGCACAGCCGTGGACAGCCGGGGGGAGAAAGCAGCTCCGAGTTTCAAGCTGAAACATCTTCCATCCAGATGGAAGACAGGGATGTAGGACGGGGTCTCGATTCCCCAAAGATGTGCATTTGCACCAGATAAAACATAACGGGCTTCTACAGTTGTCTCGTGTGTGTTTGGGCTCAGTTCAACCATCTTTTATTAGGTGACACCTTTGGGGAGTTGCATCCAACCGAAGTTGCCCATGATTTGCCCTTCCTGGCATTGGGGTATAACCACAGAGTGGTTTCAGCTGGGCTCAGCACTAACCCCATCAGTGCCTGTTGCTTTCTCAGCTGCATTTTGAGCCAAACGGCTCAAAAAGGGCACTAAAATACTGTTTTCAGGAGGGGTGGACAACCTACAGGTGGGTGCCCCGTTGCATCAGCTGCCACCATCCCCAGTGCAAAACCCACTGGCAATGGTGATAAGGACACCGGGGACCAAGACGTACCTCCTAAGAAAAAGAACTGGGATTTCTTTATCCCTCCTGAGACAACACAGAAACATAATACTCTTTAGGGGGCTCAAATAATTTGCCCCTTCCAAATTTTACTTGCAGACCTGTTCTTTACCCTACCACATGTGTCCTTAGAAGACCATTGCCCTGTTGAGCTAAGTGGGTTGAAGGACTTAGATCTCTCTTGGACCCCGCTCACAGCCCGTTGCTATTTCCTCTTCGTCCTGAGTTAACAGCACAAGCAAATCTGGGAGTTGTGCTCAAAGTATGCCAGCTGCTGCATAATGGCGTACGAACAGAGAAAACCCGTGTTCCCAGGCCTGGCATCTCCCAGCAGAACAGCCTCCTCTTTGTGGCTTCAAAGAGCCCAGTGCTATTTGTGGCACTTCTGTTTCTATTCTTCAGCAATTTCATGTTCATTGAAAAACAACTTTCTAATTCTGTAATGCCACACAAAAAGCACAGACGGGATGGATTTGTCAGCTGCTCCTCCCTGTAAAAAATGGAAAAACCCAATAATTTTACCACCAGGTCTTCCATCAGCAGACTGTTCCTCCCTCTTCCCCAACACAGCTCTCTCTCCCACCAAAGAACTTTTTCAGGCTCTACCTTTGCAGGTGGATGAGCACCTCACCTCTGGCAAAGCACTTCCTCGAGGGCGATGGTCACGTTGGGAAGAAATGCACAGGGCAGGACTCACAGAAGGTCATTTTACATTTCCAGGCTTGGAAAGAGCTGCGAAGCCTGATTGACAGCTGGGGTTAAGGTTTTTCAAGATGAGATCAGCAGACCTGTTGCACTCTTGGGTTGTCCCAGCTCACCACAGCTCTGCTTACCCATACTTCTGGCCATACTTGTTTTGCTGTGCACAGAGAGAGTATTTGATTATGCCTATGTGATATACGGGCTTGTACGACACCATCTCTGAAACCACTAGTCCCCGCATACACAGTGGTACAATACAAAAGATGGAAAATGGCACGTTTGTGTCCCTTCATGTTGGACAAAATCATTACATAAGTGGCTTGCCCTTATTTGATGAATATATCTGGGGGCTTGTGTGAGATGACAGTGCAGCTCCTGACCTTCTGGGAAGCTTGCGAGGGACATATTGGTTTGTATTTATGGTGAATGCAAGAAGGCGCTGCATGTCATTTGCAGCATAGAATCATAGAACGGTTTAGGTTGGAAGGGACCTTAAAGATCATCTAGTTCCAACCCCCCTGCCACGGGCAGGGACACCTTCCACTAGGTCAGGTTGCTCAAAGCCTCATCCAACCTGGCCTTGAACGCTTCCAGAGAGAGGGCATCCACAGCTTCTCTGGGCAACCTGTGCCAGTGTCTCAGCACCCTCAGAGTAAAGAATTTCTTCCTAATACCTAATCTAAAGCATATGAGGCCAAAACTAGTGTCTTATCGTTGGGGAATATTTGAGGGGAAGGAAGGTGAGAATTGGTTCGTAATGCTGTGAAAGACATACAAAAGGGCTACAAAAATAGATGGAAATACCTGTATGGCTGTCATTGCTCACCATGGACCTACATAGCTGTCATTGCTCATCATGGACCTACGTAGCTGTCACAACATCTGCTCGAGAGGCCCAAGGTGAAATCAAAAAGCTTATATAAAGTCCAGAAAGACTTACTGACCAGTTCCTTAAATCTCAGGCTAGAAGAGAGCAAACCGAGAAATTCCTACCTGATTTAACAGCACTTCAGAAAGAAACCTGTCTAGATAGTTGCTCTACACGGCAACAAAGACAGTGGCACACAGAGCACCTGGCAAAGCCATAGCCATCATGCTTAACCCCGATGATAACTGAAGAAGCACTTCTTTTTTCCCCTTCTGAGCTCCAGCTTATTGATTTTGGAGCTCTCAGTTTTTATTCAGAGATCATGAAAGTCTTTTTGGAGATCACATTAGGTGAAATTTCCCCCTTCTTTTTAAGTGAAGTTTCCAGCCCTTCTGGTTGCAGGGCAAGTTTTAAAAATATGACACAAGTCAAGCAAAGGATTAAAATGCCATAAGGCAAAGAAAAGAGTAATAATTTCTGATGTCTTCTCTGAAATCAGGTTTGAGACAGTTTGGAGTCTCACTGATGTGTTTTGAGTACTTGTCATAGCTTTAGCTTCCCAAAATGTTCACGTCTAAGGAAGGCAGGCAAAAACATAGATGACTGACCTGAGCGAATCAGAGACACCATCCTGAAAGATAGTATGATTTTTGGCTAAGTATGCGTGGTTTGCTATTTAACCTTTCTTACCAAACAGCACTTCAGTGGTAGGATTAGGAGCTATTCCCCTGGAAATTTTTTGAGCCACTTTGTCATTATTAAATATTTTAATATCCTTTGAAAATTCTCTCCAGATTTCGTATCATCCACCATGACGTGTTTGCTCCTAGTTAGTTGGGCATGTCCTCAAAGACTCCTACTTGCTTGAGTCTCATTACCACTGAGGGGCAAGCCTTGGGCCACCAGTTTCTAAGTCTTTCAAAAGTCTTGCAAAATCAGTACAAACTGGTTCCAGCTGGGCTGCTGGGAAGGTCAGGAGAGCTTTTTTTCCCCACTTCGTGATGCCTCAAAGTGCAGTTGATGGGGCAGGGGGGGCTGGAGAAGGTGCTGGAACATTTCTGGCCTTCTGTTCACAAATGAGGAAGAGGAGAAGCTTGAGGCCGAATCTGCCGGCAGCCTCATGTTTCCAAGGCCAGAGCATCATTTATATTGGACTCAGTGGACTTAAGACAATATCAGCTTTCACCAGAGATAATTTGGGATCTTGGTGTAAAAGAACAAGCATCTGGCGTCCAAGGTTAGCATGTTATTCAGGCAGGAGCAGGGCTCCTTGCAGGCCGAGCATCAGAAGATAAAAATGAGGGGACATACTCAGCACAAAAAGCTCGGCAAAGGCAGCAAGGTGTGCCATAAATTAATGTATCAATCAGACTAACTATCCAGAAAGACACAATTAGATGAGGTGTGTTTACTTAAAGTCACACAAGTGTGCAGGAACAGGGGTAGCAAAATAAGTTACTGGTGTCGATCACCTGTATGTGATACAAGGGAGATGACCAGGTTCTCCATTAGCTGGAGTCCCCTTCATGTACTCTTAGCACTGTAATTAATGATGTTTTCCTCCTTCTGCAGGATTTTCCATGTTGCCAGAAATCCTTCCAGAGCAGGATATATAACTCTTAGTCTTGTCCCACCAGTGCTGCCCCATCTCATCAAACCAACAGCCACGAGTCCCGGTCTGGGGCTCTCTGCAGCCTGACTCGGATCAGGGGCAGCTCTGGACCGAGGGCTCACTGAAAACAGAGAGCATGACGAGCCACATCATCCCTCGCCAGACTCCAGCCTCTCAGACAGGGACGAGGAGCAGCACTGCAGCCCCTCAGCGCTGCCGCTTGGCCAGCGAGCAGGGATTGATAACCACCCTCAACCCGGGGCCAAGGACCACCAGGGATCCCCCTTCCCACCACCCCAAGGCATTTCCCAACATCCATGTCAGAACATGTTTTTTTTTTTTAAGCATTAGCTAAGTACAAGAATACAAGTAGCTGCAGTAACTATACCACAGATTTTTTTTCTGCCTGACAGTATCAAAATTTGTGTATTCAAATCTAAGCCACAGATGCAAATGATGGAGCAACGAGCTGAACCGATATCCCACCATTTGCTTGGCTCTTAATGCTTCAGCAGCGACAGAGCTCAGCCACACGCATCCCCCTCTCCCTCCATGGACAGAGAGAGGAAATTGAGCTTTTCATCTTCTTCCGTGCCTCAATTTGTTTCCCAGCTGAGGATGAATCTTCACACGAAGTTGCAGCACTGCCTGAAAGGAAGGGGACATTTCTCTTCCCCTGTGAAAACGCTCTGCTGTGCCCAAGCTCACTTGGGTTTCAGGTTGTAAAGTCACAGCCAGCGACTGCTGCTTCTCCTGTGGTTTTGTTTAATTTAAAACCAACTTCAGATGGTTAAACATTTGTCATTTAAACGGTTTGCAGAAGGATTAGCTCTTACCTCACTATAGTTTCAGATGGGGTTATTTAAAAAAAAAAGAAGAGAGAAAAATACTCCTACTATGGCCCCACACTCATCTGATGTTGATCTGGTGCACCTGCAGGTCCCTGGCAAGTGGGAAGAGGTGAGGAGTGGTCTCACTCCTGCCCAGACATAGCCCCAGCTCCAGCCCCAGGTGACTACCATTTCCCTTGCAAAACCAACATAGGGCCTCTGTGGGGCTGCTGGGCACGCTGAATAAGTCAACAAACCAAACAGAAAACTAACCCCACCAAAGCAAAGCACAGCCTGGGGGTACCGTGTGCATGGGTTGTCACTGGCTCCCACCCAAGGGCCAGGAGAGGACACGTGGGGTTGGAGAGAGGGAAGCCACCCTTTGAGCTGCAGCCCACAGTTGCATCAGATTTGAGGGGGAATATGAAACCACTCCATCCTTCCACTGCAACCTTGAGGACCCACCGTTCCTTTGGGAAGTCAAGAGGATGCTGCATTTCAGAAGTGAGCTAACTTGTTCTTGCTGTTTTCCAGAGCATGCCCGAGCTTCCTAAGGAGACTGTTCAACACGAACATCTCAGCCCCCATGGGGCTGTTCTGCCCGAGTCTGCTCTCCTTTCTCAGTGGACTACATAAAGCAACGGATGATAGATTTTTCAACCTCCTTTGTTCACACTGTTGTGTGCTGCAGCTATCTCCTTGACGGATGCAGCAGTTCAGTGTGAGGCAAAAAGAGACTAAGATGTTATACACTAATTTAACATGGTTTTTTTCCAAACCCAAGCCCTGTGTTTGTGAAAAGCCAAGACAAAATACTGTTTTTCTACAGCTGCTATTCCCATGCAAAGTCAATCTGAAGCTAAATCTTACATTTCTGTCACAGAGGTTTATCTCCAGAGGCACCATTAATGTTGGTAAAAGTAGACTGGAAAGACGCCCAGCCAAGCCACAGTGCACATGTCCAGGGTGAGAAGATATCGGTTTCCTGGCTGTAATTTACTGCTGAGTCTCCACTTTTTTGCAAGGAAAAGAAATGTCTACAAGTACTGATTCTTCTGTCACCATTAGTGACACTTTATGGAGTGAAACAGTATCTTTTAAGCACCGATTTACAATTTTTTCATTAAAACTTCTGCATTGCAATACTCAACTTTTAAAAGCCCAGTGGTCATGGGGCATCTTTGAGCACCAAGGAGACCCTTGCCTTTGTGCAATAGCGGACACCTCAGAAGGGATCCTTGGAAGGCAGCAGTGAGAAAGGCACTTCACTGGGGATCAGAGAGGCATTCGGGAACGGGGTTGGGTTTAGGTGCTGACCCTGGGCCAGTGCTTCCCTCCAGCAAGGTCCTGGGTCTCAGAGCCTAAAACCAGCTCATTGCTCTGCTTGTAGGCAGCTGCGGGTCCTTGTCTCAAGTGTCTTCTCCCTCTGCCCGGTTTCAGCATCCACATCTTGCAGAAACAGAAGTCTTTGTCAGCGAGAGCAGCAATGCAGTCAGTAACTTAAAAGCCTTGGAAGCCTTTCCAAGTGCTGGAGAACTTTTATGATCAGCTGCTGCCAACATTCGGTCACAGAGACAGGCCCCCACCTCAGATCTTGGCTGCAGATCTGTGTCCTCGACCAGCCACAGACTACGGGCTTAGAGCAGAAATACCAAAGAAAATCCTAGGGTGTACATTAAGCACAGAAAATCAGAGTAAATGTTCACAACACTGCCTTTTAACCCTCGTCTGACACGTGAACTCAATCCAAAATGGAGAACTTGGACGTGGCCTGCAGGGGACCGAGGAGTAACTTGGCCCACACATGGTACACAGGAGCAGAATTTTGCCAGGAATGTTGAAATCCGCTTCTCAAAGTCAGCAGGTGTTTTGGGGTGAAAGAAACCCAAAAAGGGCTCTGAAGGGTATCACAGCTGAGGGCTGCAGCTGAAAAGGGAGGAGGCACATCTCCAGTGAGTCACCTCCTTTTGGAAGAGGGATGCTTGTTTGCAAGGCGTCTTTATTTCAAGCAAAGCTAGTCACTCCTGGGTCATGCCAAAGCAACACTACATGGCTGACCAGACGGAGAAAAATGTTCACGCAGCCTTTCCCAAGCAGGGTGGGTGGCAAGCGCCGTGCCAGGGCATGACGGTGTCTGTCTGCAGCCCCAGTCCCTTTCGGAGAGCCCTTCCTCCTCTCTGAATCCTAAAACCCAAAAGTGGATGGGAAAGAGGTGGAAAAGGGCCTGGAGTTCAAACTGGAGAGGCTCAGCTCCCCGGGAGGGATGTGGTCACCCCCGGCACCCCCCTGCAGTGAGTCAGGGGCCTGGAGGACACCCAAACTGCACCACCCCGGCTCTCGCAGCTGCCGAGGCCAATCCCTCCGGCCACAGGAGAGCCTGCCAGCCCCAATTCCTGTTAGCGAGAGTAATTCATCGGGGGGGTGCGAGGGGGGAGCATGGGAGGCAGGAGAGGAGAATATGGATGGGGAGGGAGAGAGTAGAAAGAGGACATCTCCCAGGAAAGCCAGAAAAGCACCTACACATACTATGTAAATAAATACTACTTTTCTGTCCCTAATTTTGACACGTGAAAATAGACCCTTTTGCTGTGCCTGCTGATGGATGCAGGGGGGATCTCAACGCCTGCAAGGGGTGTCCCCAGGGGGGACAGATGCTCCTCATAGACCCCCTTCACGTCAGGATGGAGGCAAGGAGAAAGCTGCAGACGTCCACCCACTGCCCCTTCCCACAACCCCTGCAGACCCAACAGCCAAAAAACCCCAGATATTGGGCAACTTTAACACCCCCAAGGAAAAGGCAGGATTCCTCCCCATGCGCACCTCGAAACTCTCTATTTCCTTTCACTGAAGCCCTCAAGGTTGCAAGCTTACCCAAAAAACATAAACGGGAGGGACTGTTTCTGTATGGTTTATAAAGAGAGAATACCTGTGTTCATACAGGAGGAGAAACCATCCACTCAAGCTTACTTGCCCAGGAAAAGGACCCCTGTGAAGCCTGTTATTTCAAACCACCATCATTTCCCTAAAATTGCTAGGGACTTGGGTTGGTTTAGCTTGCAGATGGGGACCGCCAGGAGAGACTTTCACATGGAGTCAGGCGTAGGAGCTCGGGGTCTTTTGAACATCACTACACAACAGCCAGTAACTTCAAGCACGACGCTGGCACTAAGTCACATCAGCTGCTTGCCCGGCTCGCTGAGGTTTCCAGTACGGAGTCAGCAGCTTTCTCAGCTCTGGTTAAAGCAAGTAGTAAGCTAAATAGGAAAAAATGGTCTGAAGCCAAGCCTTTAAGAGCTGAAATGACTGTGGTTTACACATAATCCACCGCTAAAGCAGGTCTTGATTTTCATTGAGCTGGCTTTCTGGTGCACATTCCTGCATCGGCTGCTTCAAATTGCATCAGGCAGGAGCGTCACACTACGACTTGTTCTCAGCTTGGACTGTGGCTTGGTTTCTGAAGGAGCGATCCAACAAGCCAGGTAGCTTCAATCTTGCCGTGCAGCAACAGCCTTGTGTCAATATTTGGGTGTTGTTTGGGCAAGCTTCTGTTAAAAGCAGTTTATTTTTCCCAAAGCTTTGGCCAGGAACTAAATATGCTAGAAGGGGCACGACACACAAGGCCTATCCATCGGCTTCTTTCCTCTGGATGAGTGACAGTATTATTAACACTATAATCCATCTATCCAGCATGTCTGAACGTGGTTCAGGATCCATTTCTGCCAGCCCTCCTTTGATGGTACCAAATGAGGGTACCCAAGGCATGAGGCTTTTAGTGGGTTTTCATTCTACCAGTCCTACCATTTCCTGAACCTCCCTTTACCTACTGCTAGATGGAGGAGGAATGGTTTACTTCAGCTGGTAGAGTTTGGGGTCAAACTTCCTTTAAACCAAGAAGTTAATCCCCAAAAGGGACGGACACTGTACCCAACAACTTCAGCAAAACTTAGAAGCCATTAGTGATGCTTGTCTGAATCTTCAGGGAGCTTGACACAGCAGCAGATAGCTGTAGGGTCCCAAAACAAAGGCACCTTTGCTCCCTTTGGGGATAACCAAGCATCCTGGGGTCTTTTCTTCACACAGCCCAAGAGAGGATGGGATCGCCCGGGTGGCAGAGGCAAGGTCCCATGGGGACTGCAAACACAAGCAGCAGAGAAACACTGACCCGATGAATATATACTTTTTTTTTCCTACTTCTCCTCTGGTTTCATGAAGTTAGATGAAGGCATCAAACCAGGCTCTGCATATAAGCTAGCAAATCACTCACCACGTGAACTGGGGCCGTCTGGAGATTTTACATCTTTTTTCCATTAGGAACAAGAGACTGTTGTAATTCTGGCACTGAGATGAGCTGAGGGCATCAATTTCCATGCAAATCCCTATGATATCAGCCTGATTATGGGGAAAATAAAAGTTCAACAACACAGCAGTTGGAGAAAAGCCAAAGAATAAGCAAAATGAGAGGCCGAGCCCTTGTTTGAGCAAAGCTGAAAGAGGTTGTTTTTCCTGCCTTCTCCCTTTAGCATGCTCAGTTTGCAACCACACTTCGCTACCATATAGGAGTGTTCCTTCTTGATAAAAAGTCTACATTTGCAAGGCTGGCAGGTCTGTCATCTTGCCATTTGGCTCTCACAAAAGCCAGGGAAAATTAATATTTATCTTGAAAGTATTTATTACCAGAGGCAAAAGATACAATGGAACTGGATTGGCTTTGGGAAATGGTCTGTAAACTGTAGAGGAAACCATCTGAAATGATATCAGTGATTTAACAGACAGATATTGCAAATGCATTTTCACACACTGATGTAGAGCAGGAATTACACTTTTGGGAGCCCTGTTTCCAGTCTGTTAGCATGGTACTGCATGCAAAGACATACCGACTCGTGTAGCTCTGGCTCTGGAAGCTCTTCACCGAACTCTGTTTTATGGCAGAAGCTGAGAAAGCAAACCATCACAGCCCAGCGCCCTCAAAATCCCACCTGCCATTTCCCTGCTTCTGCAGCTTCACCTCCACTACTGAGCTCTCACTTTCAGGATCACCACTGTCATATTTCAGGCCAAGCTTTTATATGTATATACATATATACGCATGCCAAACCCCGTGGCTTTCCTTGAGGAACTGGATCGATTCAGAGTCTGTTCCCCATTTTGGATATCGTCATCACCACACCAACTGCTCACCCCTGGGTGGAAAGAGAGAAGAAGCCTGAGAAATAAGAGCTGCCTGAAAATTTTTCGTCAAAAGCTAGATGCGTCGTTACGGTGAAGCGGTTTGAAATGGAGGCACTCTGAAAGTGAAAATTCCTGCATTAAAAAATAGCTCAAGGAAGGTTTCCAAAAATGTTTGAGTGTTTTTATTCTCCCTCCCCTCCATTTCATGAGGTGCTAATGATGGCATGTCACAAGATAGCACAGAAGCTCAACTGTCCTATTGTATTTTGAGTATCAGCCAATACTCAGCACCAATTTAAAACACCTTTTTTTAATGTCAGGCTTTCCTTACAGGGGAGCCAAGAGACATTTCAAAACAAAGATGTTATTCAAAATGCATAGGAAGTCTGCCTCTTTGGCTTGGTAATGTAAAATTTATTTTTAGTCAAAAAGAAGTCAGGTTTTGGAAAGGTCACTGAGAAAGCACAATTGGCAGATGCTGAGGTTAGCTGAATGACTCCTTCTTGTTTAGCCACCCAGCCATAAGGACTAGGGAAGAGTGGCAGATGGCCCGGCCATCACTGGGAGAAAAGCTTGTTTTAGTCTTAAACACAAGCCCATAGACTCCAGATGTGAGCCATTGTGGATGCGTCATTTGAAAGAAATACTAAAACGGATCTGACATTTTAAATATTTAAATATTTTCCAGTCAAAATTGCCCACTATTTTGGTGCATGTTCCCTTCCCCTCCATCCCCATCCCTGATAGGGATAAACAAAGCAGCCCATACACCCAGGGCCCATCCTCTGAAGTTCAGCCATTTAATCACAAAGAAAAGAAAAACACCAACAACAGACAGCAAATTCCAATAACTTGGTGGCAATGCTCTTAATTGTAGACATCTGTGTGGGAGAAAATCCTCCCAAAGATGCAGATTGAGCTGCAGATACTGCCGGATAATTTTTTTTCCTAAGGGGTAAGGAAAACAAAAAGCCCAATAAGGGTAAAATCTGGCTGTCGTTAGGTGCACATTTAAGGTGACTGTGTCTCACAATAGGAGAATTTAATGATCTGGGGAGAAAAGTAGGGTTTTTCCCTGCCACACAGTTCTTTTGGGTATTTTTTTTTGTGAATTTGTGTACCATGGGAGTTTACAAAATCAGTTCCTACACCCCCCACACGCTCGCACTCGGCTCAGGATCATCACAATCCTATTCCCACTCCAAACCATGGGCAATGCTTTGACGTTCATCTTCAGGCTGGAGGGATGGCAGCATTTTAGCATGAGCATTTCACAAAGATATCCACTCTGAGATCTGTGGGGAAATGTGATTTTATGGTGCTCTAGCAAGGCATTTCACCCGAGGGCGAAGCAGGACTGAAATGTGCTGCTAAACGCAGATGCTGAACAGAGATGATTTAGAATCATAGAATCATTAAGGTTGGAAAAGACCTCTAAGATCATCGAATCCAACCGTCAACCCAACACCACCATGACCACTAAACCATGTCCCTAAGCACCTCATCTACACGTCTTTTAAATACTTCCAGGGATGGTGACTCAACCACTTCCCTGGGCAGCCTGGTCCAATGTTTGACAACCCTTTCGGTGAAGAAATTTTTCCTCATGTCCAATCTAAACCTCCCCTGGCACAACTTGAGGCCATTTCCTCTTGTCCTATCGCTTGTTACTTGGGAGAAGAGACCGACACCCACCTCGCTACAACCTCCTTTCAGGGAGTTGTAGAGAGCGATGAGGTCTCCCCTCAGCCTCCTTTTCTCCAGGCTAAACAACCCCAGTTCCCTCAGCCGCTCTTCATAACACTTGCTCTCCAGACCCCTCACCAGCTTTGTTGCCCTTCTCTGGACACGCTCCAGCACCTCAATGTCTTTCTTGTAGTGAGGGGCCCAAAACTGAACACAGTATTCGAGGTGCGGCCTCACCAGTGCCGAGTACAGGGGCACGATCACTTCCCTACTCCTGCTGGCCACACTATTTCTGATGCAGGCCAGGATGCCATTGGCCTTCTTGGCCGCCTGGGCACACTGCTGGCTCATGTTCGGCTGGCTGTCAACCAGCACCCCCAGGTCCTTTTCTGACAGGCAATTTGACACTTCACCCCAGAAAACAGAGAGAAGGTAGTGTTATTGCTGCCAACAATGAGGTTTTCCAGAATTGGCTCTTTTTTGAAGAATTTACCTATTCTAGTAAGATGAGGCCAACTGCACTCCTGTGGAAGTGAAATATCTGAGGGCATTGGGATATTTAAACAGAATTTTCTGGTCTCATCCTCTTCTAGCAACGCTGGTGACCAGCTGAAGCTGAAGATGGTCTTTGCTGGAGCTGAAGGAATGCCTCCTCAGCAGCCAGCTTGCAGGTCAGCTTTGGGACACAACTGAAAAAGAACAACGTGTGCCAGCATTTCTCAAAGACCCACAATTAACATTTATCAAGAGCTGGAAAGACTCCTCAAGTCAAAGAAGCCACCCAGGCATCTGCCTGTATGGGACTGTGGGGACTCTGGCCTTGTGGACATGGCAACAGTGAAAAACCTCCGTGGCAGAACGGCTTGAAGACCTCAGAGCCCCCCAGCGCAGCGCAGCACGTGTCTGCTACCCACACCAAGCACCACACGGCGAGGAAGGATCCAAGAGCATCCTTGGGAGAGTTTGCCAGCACCAGCAGAGCCCTCAGACTGCAGCTACCGGGAGGACCAGGAGATACAGAAAAGCTACAGCAAAAGGTGAGTTTGAAAGCGTCTGTGATTGATGTTTAAACTGACACACAGCAGGCCAAAATGGTACCGAAAATGACACCAGCACTGAAAGCAATAAAATGTAAAGAGATAGAATTCAGGGTACGTATGGATCAGCTTATACCCGTCAGCGTACATTCAAAATAAACATATGGGAGAATATTCAGCCGGCACATGAGAGGATTTGGTGAGTATTAAACAAAATGGAGACAGTACTTTGACCTGTGAAAACCAACAAAAGTGTGACCAATGGCTCCAAGCAGCTCTGTGAAAAGCCAAAAACACTAGACTAACGCGAGGCAAAAATGGTACTTCTCTGAGGTGCAACAAACACGTTTTACATGCGAGGTTAAACTCAGCAAGCAGCGCAAGGAGGTGGCTGAGAGGATGGGACCATTCCACCACACCCCTCACCGAACTCATCACAAGGACTCTTTGCAATCAGTTTTGCTCTCATTAATTCTGATGCAGGTACTTGGGAAATTCGAAAAGCTGCCAAGAAGTTGTGCGTGCTTCCCACATGGACGTGCTGCTTCAGAAAGCAGGTGAACTTCCAGGAGAGACACTGGAAACCGGAGACGACTTGTCAGCTCATCCGCTGGACAATCCTGGGCAACCATGCCATGGACCAGCCTTTGGATGAAGTGACCATGGTCACTTCATAGAGGAGTCAGAGTCATAGAAGAGTCACATAGGAGTCATAGAGAAATCATAGAGTCATAGAGGAGTCACTCATAGAGAAGGCATAGAGGAGTCAGCGTAACTACACTCACGTTATGAAGCCAGGGTTATGCGTCACCAAAATAATATTTTTCAGGCCAGCTACCAAATTCTGCTACCCAGAAACCTAAAAGCTGGTTTTGGTGAAGCTGATGGGATTCTCAACATCAATCACAGGTAAATCACCAGAAAATACAATGTAATTTACACATAGACTTAAAAATGTTAACACGTTGGAGTGGCCGACAGATGTATCTTTTCGTAGCACAGATTCTGTGACAGCAAAACCTTACATTTTTATCAAGTGCATTAAATGAAGCATGCACAACGGGACATGCCAAGATTTCCTCCCCCTAACACAAGAGCCAAGTGTAAAATGAAACCTTTTCTCATCAGCATGAAAGAACATGAATTAAAAATCCTGCAGTTAAAACATCCTGCAAAACAGAAAACTACATGAGCCAGGAGAGAAAGTGTGAAATCAGATCTCAGAAAACCCTTACACAGCCCCTTTCTTATTTTATTGCTTTTCAGTGCTCGATGCTGCTCTAGTGCAGGCAAGGCGCGTGCAAGGCTGCAGCTCAGCCAGACGTGCCGGCGGGGGGCAGGAGCAGGGCCACCCCACAGCCCCATTCGGCCACCGAGAAGGGATGTGACGAGGGAGCTGCCATCCCTTGTTACACAGCGAGGCACCAACGCTGCTGGGGAAGGCCAGAGTCCAGGAAACAAGAGTCTGAAGACTTGTTACGTATGCACAATATTTACTCCTACACTTTTCCTATGGCTCTACAACTCAGGGGGATGGGGCCAGCTAGCATACAGGAGATTTGCAATCCTGGAGAGATGAGCAGGGTCTCATTAGCTCAGCTCTGGCTCTGCCTTCTTTCTACCTCTGAGGCGACAGGAAAGGGGCTTATGTCTCTCGCACTTTCCCACAGTGTGAACATTGAGACACAGAAAGGGGGTGAGGGAGGAAAAGGAGTCTGCAACCTCCGACTTGTCTCTCTCTCTCCTTTCCTCCTGCCTTTCCACGGATGTACCAGCTGCTGGGTGGGTTGCGATGCTCATCTTTTGGCCAGATTTGAGAAGGGGGCACTGGAGGAAGGGATTTTGCTAGGTACAAAAGAAAGCAGAGGGAAGAGAAGAGCTCATGGGAAGCATTTCACGTTAAGAGGTACCTTGCATAATTGGTGAAGGTGTGAAGAACTACATGGTCCCTGGTGAAACGCATTACTGAAAACACCAAGCAAGGATACTAATGCTTTTTCGACAAGTTTCTGGAAAGCACTGAACTCCGTAACTTCCTCCTTGCAATCAACGGGGCTGGAGCTGCCCGGTAGCAAGCTCAGAAAAAACCACCAAGTTTCTTCTCTTAATTTTGTTCAACACGGGCTCAGGAATGCCAGAGACACTTGCTAGGGCAAGGCATTTCCTATGAGATTATTTAAAGCTGCATAAGTGCTGCGAGCAAGAGGCCCTAATCCTAAACTCAGCGTTAATGCAGGCTTCAGACCACTGACACCACTGGTTTCCTTTGGCCAAGCCATTGGGCGAGTGCCAAACTTTCACCATCTCCCTCTAAGTTAGGGCTGCTGCATGCCGGAGAAATCTGCCTTGTGCTTTAAAGTGGTATTTATTAGAGCATGCCAAAGAGCTTTGAGACAGCGATGTGTAGCTGCTAATGTGTAATAAACTACTGTTGTATTAGCAGCACATTGTACCAGCTGTCAACAAAATAAACTATCTGGGATGCTATTTGGAGACTGAGAGCTGAGCTGTTGTGTTTGGCCTCTAAGAAAAACATGCATTTTGTTTCACATCATAAACTCTATACATAAACAAACACAAAGCTGCTGCTCATAAATCAGTTTTCCAAGAGCATAAAGCTATTAAACTATACACAGCCTTAAGAACTAGTCTATGAAGACAGATTGCCAAGATCAGAGTTTAACGCTGTGCGAGAGCCCACTGAAGTCACAGCTCGAAAGTGCGAAATATTTGTGGGTATAAGCTCTTAGCGCAACCCTGCTGCCAACACTCACGCGGGAACAGCGACAAGCCCCATCCACCATCATGAATCGCTCTACTTCTCAGAGAGAGTGAGAAAAAACAGGGGACAACACGATCAGTCACTCAAGTTTAACCTAGATATTAAGCTAAAGGTCTCCCGAGATGTTTTAAATAGTGTCCAGAAACTCCTAATTGCTTTGCGTGAGAAAGCTGACCCCCCTCACAATCCGTAAGACTTTCTGGAGCACTGATGGAGCCATCAGCCCAACTACGTACTGACACAGAGTTAAATCCCAGCCCGCCTGCAAATTCTGCCAGGGACTTCAGTGGCATCCATTTGGTCCTCAGCCATTAAGCCACTCATTATGGATAATTAACCTAGAAATTATCTGCAGTTGAGATACCTAATGGCATTGCCCTAGAATACTTTTAAAAAAAGAAAAAACAACAAACCAAAGCCTCCAGACAACCTGCTACACCAGCATGGCTGGCCTGGCTTTGAGCACGAGGTGGGGAGGCAAGGCGCGTTAGCTGGGCTGCTGACTCAGAGCACCGGCGCGGAGCAGTGCAAGAGGAGAGCATGCTCGCAGGGTGCCTAAAGCCAAAAAGCAAATGACTGGAGGTCGGCGCCGTGATACCCAAGCACCAACCTGGGGTTCCCCTTTGTTACCCTGCCCGGCATGGCGGGGGGGACAGATGCCCCAAGTCACAGGGCTGAAGCAAGCTGTTGTGCTTGCACAATGTGATGCAAAGCCCCCAAAACAGGTCACCCTGGCCAGCTGGGTAGTTTTGCCTCTGCTCTTCCAGCCCCACAAACTGTTATACTCTAAGGCCAGTCATAGGCAGGTTTACTTCGACACGCAAACTTTTCTTTAGGCAGTTGATTAAGAAGCCTAAGTGAAAAGTCTGCTTGTCCACAGTCTTGCAATACTTGCTGTAGCAAAGGAACATCATCAGGGGATTATTCAGCCTCCCTCTCCTTGTAATGGCTATTGAAGGAGCCAAGGGCAACATCCTAACTTCGGTGTTTTATCTAAGAGCCTAAGTCAGGCTGGATTGGTCCTGACTTGATATGACACACTAGCAAGATTTTTTTTTTTTTGAAATGTGAAGACTGCATATATACCAAAATACCGTGATTTGTTTTTTGAGACAAGGGCATCATTCTTAATTATAAATACTGATCTGAAATACATTATAAACAGAACCGAAGGATAGTGGTCAGTATTACAGCCATACGCTATGGAGAAGGCAACACTCGCTTCCAGCTTGAAGCCTATTTAAGCATCCTCAAGCCTCCCAGAGAAGCCAGTGAGCTCTGCATGCCCGGGAAGAATGGAGGTGCAGGCCTCTAGTCTGTAGTTTTTAAGAGCTGAACTGATAAATATTTTAGTTTCCAAAACATAGACATGAAAGAGCAA
Organism: Aptenodytes patagonicus; assembly: GCF_965638725.1. Lineage (NCBI taxonomy): Eukaryota > Metazoa > Chordata > Aves > Sphenisciformes > Spheniscidae > Aptenodytes > Aptenodytes patagonicus. Next base: position 192,880,773 of record NC_134949.1, on the reverse strand, counting down.
AAGCAACCAAAGCATTAGCATCCTTTTGTACTGACTGGCCTGCTTTAATCCCACAAGCCAATCTACAGCATTTAACTGATAGCTTCAAATCTGTAAGAAAGAAAAGGACCTTGAAAAGATCTGGTTTACAACTCTAAGCCGATGAGATATAGCAGCCAGGATCATCTTACTTTATTGTGAAGTTATTTAGACAGCTAGAGCTGTTAGCCAGGCTGCAATGAAGTCAGTAATGTAGAAAGTAACATAGAAAACCGGAGTTTTCCCCGTTGAGAATATGGAGTTCGTGCTGTTAGTATGCAGAGCTGGATTTAGTTCAAGAGCTGCTGCCGTCATATTGGCTTTATGATACTCGCTTTGCTTCCAAACATCACAACTTTGGAAGTTTCTCTCCAGCAGTCTAGCAGATGTCATGTCTAGCACATTCAGGCACCTTCAGATAAATGAAATCTCACGTAAGATGGGCTCCAGTGTGGTGCAAATACCTCTCGGATGGTCAACCGGGTCCATCCGAGCTGAACACCACCCGAGATGAACTCCGAGTTCCTCTACAGAGACCCATGCTGGGTGGACCTTTCCCACCAGTGAATTCTTTTCACTTCACGCAGGGTGTGAAGCAGCTGGACAATGATCTAAAAGCAACAATTAATGATACAAACTAAAAAAAAAAAATCTGTGTTTGCAGGCACAAATGTTTCCCAGCAGGCAGAAGCGCTCTGTGTGGGTTTTCTCTTTGCAAGCGTCCACTACTGAAACCAAGGCTTAAATGAATCTGTGAAGCTGTGAACATGGTTTCTCGTCCCCTCTCTGACCCTTCGCATTAGGCAACCCTGCTGAAAATCAGTTCCACGCCCAGCGTGTACTGCAAAGCAAATACCGGTAACGAAGGAGCGGGGGAGGCACTGGGACAACAGGCTGTAGGAGCTGGCAGGGGCTGAGCCCTTCCCTATAAGCAAGCTCCGTCACTGCCAACGCAACTGTTTTCCTCCCTCCCATAAACTCACCTGGCTGTCAGTGCATCAATAGCGGCTACAGACACACATGCAGTCAGGAAAAAGAAAAAAATCCCTCCTTTGGCTCTTCTCTCTATTAAGGGCTCAGAAAAATGAGCACGTTACCAAGCTTAATGAGTTACCACGTATCAGCTGAGCCTGGGTGACGGCACCCAGGGCACACACAGTCAACAGCAAACCCAAGATAAGACACATTAGCTCAAGCCTCAGTGATGGAGGTTTAAAGTAATCCATTTAACCTTGAATTTACAATAGGTAAAGAGCATACGTGCAAATAATTGTTGCACCTCACCTTACACACGTTAAGCTGCAGCAATACACCTGCTTAGTCTAAGCTCCTCGTTTCCATTTCTGGATGAGTGGTGTTGACACGACAGGGCCGAGACTCTCTTCTGAATCCAAACTCAGCATCACAGCACAAGAGGGAGGTCAAAACAAGGATTAAAAAGTCAGGCTGGTCCATAAGGACAGCGCTGCCTCCAGCAATACTCACTGGGGATAGAGTATTGCAGGAACTTTTCTCAGTAATGCATTTTTCAGTGCCGTATGTAATTAGAGGATGAACTTAAGTCATAAGCATACGCCAGTGAAATGACATCTACATTAGTGTCTTCCTTCCGACACAGCAAGATGTTCAAAAATGAGCATAATAAACTGGAGGGAATTTAGCTCAACAGCTCCGCACAAGACACTCCCAGATTTTGCAGCCGATGATCTCCAGAACTGCTGTATAAGCAAGCAGAAGTCTCCACCTGTTCATGCATAAATAAGATTAAAAAAGCCAAACAGATGGTGACCTAATCCCCAACTTCATCCCCAACTGATGTTACACAAAGTGAGGAACACGCCTTGCTTTAAGCCTTTGCTTATACCGGAAAAATCTTCAAAATTGGGTGTCTGTAAGGACAAAGTATTGCCATTCCAAAGTAGTACTGTACTAATTTGGTGATATCACTCTATAAAGGGAGACATCCAACTTTAAATACTGATTATAGGGCCAGAGTGTTTGATGGGATCGAGCGACAACTAAACGTGCAGAGGGGAAGTGGAAAACTCACACCAATGCCTCAAACAATCCGACCTGAGGAACGGAGGAACAAACAGCCATCCATCTCCCCCATACCCCGCGATCGCTTGAGGTGGCCTCCTCTGAAACTCGTGGCTTATTTAACACGCGCTTAGTTGGGGTATTCTGCCTTTGGGACGGTAACGTCCACCATTCACCACCACTCCATCGTTCACCCTAGCAAAGAGCATTAAAACGCAGAAAGCCAGCCAAAACTGCTGCTGCTATTCAAGTACCTTTAAAAACATGCCTTATGCCAAAGATGTTTCTTAAAAGAAAAGCGTGAGCTTGTTTCATCTCTCCTGGTTCCCCTTCCCTCAGCTTCTACTGAAAGGCACAGTGCCTCTCCCTCCCCACGTAACAGCAAGTCCTACACCAGCCAAGGGAACCCCCCTCCCTGGCTTCGCCCAGCAACACATCCCTTTGCATCCGGGACCGGGGAGAAGGGCCAGGCTCCCCTCTCAGTTTCACAGAGGCAGCCAAAAGGAGGATTTGCTCGCGTGTGTTTATCATGTAGTAGCAGTGAATTTCCAAGCCTACCTTGCTGCTCAAAATGGGTTGCCTGCTGTGCAGGAGCCTCTGAGAATGACCCAGAGCATGCAGAAGCACATCACTGTCTCGAACTTGAACCATCCCACCTTCCTTCAGACTTTACAGTTCACCTACAGCAACAGGAAACTTCGCCCTCCTGAGCCAGTTCACTCCATTTCTGTTCTAAGGGACAATTTACCACCTAAATCTACGGTAGGAAACGCTGAAGGGAGTTCTTCCTCTTCAGAAAAATAATCCACCATCTTACATTGCCCTTCTGCCTGAAAGAAGGAAAAAAACCCACCCAACCACCTCAAGGTTGTTTCAGACTGATTAAAACATACCCAGTTCAGAATTTCATTCTTACCAATGAATAAAACTGGAAAAATCATATGGTGTTTAACAAGATCCAAATGTTTTGGTCAATTTTTAGAAAATCCAAAGCAGGAAGATGGAGTTGCATCATCCTCCCGGTGTTCCCATTAGCAAATACACAGTAGACTTTCCCCTAGCTGCAGAACACAGGTCCAAATCCATCCTTTAAGGTCCCTAAGCAACTGGCTGGTAGCTGTGCCACAGCCACACTCAAAGATGGTAACAGACCAAGGGGGCACAATACCTGAACCACTCATGCAACTGCTCGCTAGCCTGCTTTGGTCAAAATAAGACCTGGACTTCAAACCAGCCCAGCTCACTCAGTCTGAACAGATCAGAGAGCAATGGCATGAGAAGCTCAGACAGCAGAGCCAAGTGTAATGCCTGCAGCAGCTGTAATGACATCTCCAGTGCCTAATGCATATGGGAAGAATCAGGTTCCTTGTGAAAATACAGGTTCACCTTCCACTCTTTCAGCGTAAGACTGATGGCCAGGAAGTCTTTTCAGAGTGGTAGACTGTTTTGGACCCAAGGGTCTGGTACCAGAAACATCCAGACACTTAAGTATTTTCTTGGTCCTACAGGACCTCCATACCTTTAAACCCATGGGCCTAAGTGTCTGACCTCCCAATCAGTACTTCTTGTAGAATGCTATGGAATTTTACAGCTAGCTTTTACATAGGGTTTGAAATAGGTGTTATTGTTCAAATCTGTACTAAGTCAGTATTATTTCATTTGTATTAAAGCAAATCTGAAGTCTAACCAATTTTATCATTTCCCTCATTGTATTAATTTTACATAGTACAAAATTCTCTTATTTAAGCAATTTGAAAAGAAGAATATGAAGTTCCACATGAAGCCAGCATCACACATTTTGCCTAACAGGAAATACACCCTTATCAGATATTTTAAAGCTTGACGTTTTCAATAAGAGCTTAATTTGTACTTAATGTTTCAGAGTTCACACGAAGCTTTCGGACATCTGGATTCCAGTTCAGGGTTTATTTGCATACAAAAATATATTATAATGGAAAAAAGCATTGAAAGTTCTCAACTATATAAAATTACAAATATATTTTCATAAAAGCAACTTTAAATTAAAATTCAAGCTATGTTTTAAAGCAAAATACAGCTGTAACACTGAAGTTATCTTATTCCATCTGCTGCAAAGTAACAAAACTGATGTTGCCAGTTAAATACTTGTAGGAGTTTACAAAGGTTATGTTCAGAAGGTGAATATCTGGGGTAGCAAAGTTATCAGACAAGGGCAGCAGTTCAGTGATTGATGTCGCTTATCCTTCAGAGGACATTCATAGGCAAGCACAATGCCAAAGATTCATTTCACATACCTGGAAATACAAAACAAGATCATTAAGTCCTATATTAAACAAGATTGCATGTTGTTGACATACCAGACACCCTATCTACACTCAGCTTGCTAGACTGCCTGACAGGCCAAAATTATGCCTTTTTTTAATTAACACAAGAGCCAAAAGGTTAGCATGTAAAAGTTTGAGGCGATTACTGTTCTAACAAGTGCATTAGGCTTGAAAAGACATCTGTACAAAGTTCAGTGTAACTTCAAGCATATAAATACAACAACTCCTTAAAAATGTGATGATAAATATCAGATGGAAGTTGGTCTCTTTCCTCAGAATTTCCACGTATAATAAAGATAGCGTATCACTGTAAGACAAGTGACACTGTATAAATGAGACTCTGCTGAAATAGCTCGAGATTTGCTTAGTTGGGAGAAAAAAATACACCAAAACCACTACAGCAGGTGGCAATCCCTGGCTTCACCTTAGATGTGCCTTGCAAGGGGACAATGAAACCAATACACTATAGGCAGCCCCTGAAGAGTTAGCTGCAACACGGCTGTGCAAGACACAGCAATGTCAGTATTTGGTGGTTTAAGCGTTTCACTGTTCTACACAAACCTTCAGACTCAGAAGTTTATCAGAAGAGCAATCAGTCAACGAGGTTTCAGTGGTAAAGATGGAGTTAGCTCAAGCATGTGTCCATGACAGAAGTCAGGAAACTAGAAATATATTTTAAGTAAGAGAAGTGAAACCAGGATTAAGATACAAGACAACAGGGAAGTAGGAAGCTCATAAGGGCAGCTGTCTTGAGTTAAGTCCAAGGCAGATGGCCAAGGCTTCAAGAATTACAGGGAAGGGAAAATACCTAATGAATACAAGAAACTCTCAGTTCATAGTTTATTGGGGGGGGTTGTGCATGCTGCTGTTTAGGTCTAGTCCTACAATTTGTTGTTTTGGGCTCTATAGTCTGGTTCCATACAAAAAAAACCCAACCACCAAACAGTATCATGTCTGTAACAGCACAGGAAGAGGCAGAGAGAATAGGCAGAGTACATGGTTGGGAATAGGAGGGCATTTTTTTAGTTTTGATTTTTTCTTTAAAAATCATAGTGAAGAACCTAGTACTGTAACCGGAAAATACAATTTCTAGATAGTGACAGAAAAAGTGATCTAAATTCCATTTCTGGTAAAGACAAGAACAAACAGGATTTTGACATTTAATCTAAGTCAATAGATACAGATACCTGCTCCTTAATTCTTTCATAAAGCAAAGTCTAGAATAAAAAGGTTTCCCTCACCTCCAGTTACTCCTCCAGTTACCCAGCTTTATAATAAAGAAACAAAGCCCCACTTTTTAGCTGAGTTTTGAGTATTTAAGAAAGTGATGTTTACTTGATCACTACACTGTCAAGGAGGGGTGAATTGCAGCTGCCTCAGAGGTGGGGACAGAGGTTCATCGGAGTACAGCCTTGGTCACATAAGCTAAACTGCATGCCTTGAACATTCAGGCAAAGACCAGAATTTAGTCCATTTTACCTTCTTATCCACATAAAGATCCATAGGACTAGCAAACTAAAATGAAGCCACGTTATATAAAACTATTGCTACCCTTTTTCCCTTCTCCCTCCTCCCATACATTGGTTTTCATCACTCTTTGTGATGTGTTTTCATCACTCCCCAAGTGAGATGCAGCCTACTAATAAAAACCTACTTACTTGCTAGTGTCCTGTCAAGATCAGCAATGAAGTCTTCCAGTTCTTTTGTGTCTCCAAGCTTTGCTGCAAAGTAAGAGACAGCCGATACTGCTTAAACATGACATATTTCTCTGGCCAAAAGAAACACTGGAACCACACAATCCCCCAAATCATTTTCAGTGGTATCAAACATGCTGTGGATTATTTTCAGGTACGTTCAATAGGGTTGCTGCAATGTCCAAATACATTCTTAGAAAACAGGGGAGACTGAATTAAAATTCTAGTTTATAGTTTTCCATTTGACAGAAGCAAAGCAGAGCAATCCTCTGTTTAGTTTCCTTAAAAAGCAGAGGCTGAAGTGGAGAAAAAAAAGCGGTATGTCAACTAATCCATATCCTTGCTAGTGTGGGAGTCTTCCTTATTGCATGTATTCAGATACTGCATTCACAGCCCTAATCAAACCCCACCCAGTCAGCTCCCAGTTCCTACACAAATCTAAGCCTCTTAAATCATGTCAGTATCACTGGTTTGCTGTGATGTCAGATCCTTTGATCTTGGTCCATACACTACAAATTTGGATCCAAACATCCACCTAAATTTCCACTCCTGAGAACACCACTGCTTCCATTCAATCTAGTTTTACTGCAAGTGGCTTCCTTATCTCATTTCTGTGGTCTATTCCAAGCCGGTTTCAACTCTATTTCTGTCTTTTTGTCTTCTCATCAGGAAGAGCATCTTAACCTTTAGTGTAATTCCTTGCCAAGTATTTCCTGCCAGTTTAACTGAACTCTTTTTTGCTACTTCTTAACTATTACTCATTATTTCTCCCTCGTATCGTGCTGATTATAAAGAAAGCATTTAACTTGTTTTTTTGTGACTGGTCACCGTGGAAAAGACATGAAAGCATGAAAAGGTCTTGAGCATGCATCCGAAAAGACTAGTTGTAACGAAAGCACCATGTAGTACATATGTATGACTGTTCATTTATCAATACGTCTACTCCAGAGTTAATTTAAGTTCACCTGAATGAAACAAGCTCCTGGGGAGTTAGATCAGCTGCAAGACAGAAACCACTTTGAAACAGCATAGCTGCAAAGGAGGAAGGAATTACTAATACACGGGTTGTATCAGCAGTGCAAGGTCTGTATGGATCTAAGTAATCGTGTTAACTTGAATGGCAGCATATAGCTTCGGAGGAGTCACCTACTGCACCCCTGCATTCAGGCTAAGTATTTCTGTATATAGATGGGACACTTAAGCTACTTAGGTGCTTCAGTAAGAAGTAACACAAGTTAATTGTGAAGAATTCTGTAAGGTGTACCACAATTCCTGATCAACCAAAAGAACTCTAACACAGTTGGGTGTTTCAAAATCAGAATAGTTGCTGGGTGACCTGTGAAGAAGTGTGGATGCAGTGTGCTATCACTGTTTGTGATCAACGCAATAATACTTGCATCTGTAGTCTGCTTAACAGCAATCCTTAGTTTTGTTGTCATTTTAAAAAAAAGAGAGTCAACACATGCATGTGAATCCTGGCTCACAGAAAGAAGCCTGTAGAGTTGAGAATTAGGAAGAAATGTCAACAGTTAAAATTAAGTTTACCTTTACATGGAGTTACTGATGGAGATGGCAAGCTTGGAGTAGATGCAGTTGGAGAGTTAAGCTTTTCATCACTGAGGCTGAAACTATTTCTGTAGAGCGAATCTGCACCTGTAAAAAAGTTACATTATAAAGTAAAATTAACACCTTCTGCAATTTTGCAATAGAATTAAAAAGAGAGAAATGGGACATTTCCTACATGGGCTTCAACATCTGGAGAACTCAAATTTACAGACTTTAAAGCCAGAGGGACAAATAATTCATCTATTGTGTGAAGGCTGTTGTTACCACACCTACTGTTAAAAAGCAAGCAGTCCTAGGCCCAATCCTCACCCCCCAGTAAGGAAAGTGTCAGCTTTCCCTGCAGTCAGCATCATTTGGAAAATATTACAAGAATGGTAATTATCCCACATCCACTAAATTAGGCATGGTATGACCTGCCTGATTCACAATATTCTGGGAAATTCTGGTTACCTGAATTTTTCAAAAGCTATTAAAAAAGCTGAATAAAGAGCTCCAGGACAAGGACAGTCCCCGAGAACAGGGAATATATTCAGTGTTGTCCTCATCCCTGAAGCAAACTCACCCATTTCTCCATACTCTGCTGCTTCAGATCTTGTGTTCTAGATAAATTGTATGGCATTTTTAAATTTTCTTTTATTCTGTAACACTCTGGAGTTCAAAGCAGTAAATCTGTACACAAGATGTTCTGCAATCTTATTTCAGGTGGTCTTTCAAAGAAAGCTTTTATATGCCATGGAAAGCAACGGGAAAGGTTCCAATATCGTTCTAATGTTCTTGGATTTTAGATAAGGCCTTAAGTTTCAAAAGTACCAAAAAAAACTTATTTTTATCTTGCCTCTTTTCATAAAAAGAGTTCCACAATGCACAGTGCACACAAAGTTATTAGTCATGGCTCCACTGGAAGGAGGAATTGTCATTGTGTTGGAGACACTAAAACTGCTGGTTCCTGTAGTTTTCAGCCAGTGACCTGAAAACTGTAGTTCTACAAAAAGAAACCATTGTAATATGAACATGGCAATGATCTCCCTTTATTTGGCACATTTGCTAGGAAATAAATTTGCATCTCATTATATGGGGTGGTGACTACCACTGCTTGCCATTGAGGCCAGCAATTTTGCCCACCAGCAGCACATGTACCATTTGTACTTGGAGCCCCAGCCTAGGAGGTGGTTACACTGCATTTAGTCCATCCAAGTCAGAAGTGTCACACTGCCTTGGATGCCTGTCCCATTTGCTATGCCAGGAGATGACTGCCTTAGTTAAATTAAGGGTGTCTTGCTGAATTAGCAAAAGGGGGCAGGACCACAGCTCACTCTGCCAAGATCTGCACATCTACACCTTCACTGAACACCGCCACGATGTTTGCAGATATCAAACGCAGAGACCATCCCCCAGCTGACTACTCCTCTACCATAAGTTCCCCCTGTCTTTGGGAAGAAGAGCGTGTCTACACCCCATCTCCTCTAGCCTGCAGTCCTTACCAGCATAAAACCACCTTCCACAGGAGTATACAGGTACAGTGACAAATCAGACCAGACAGGACAACTGCATCCACTAAGCCTATCAGATGTTTCCTCAGCCATAGGCTGATTGTCTGTTTGTTTTTCTGTGCTAGCTTCCAAGCCTACCTCTGTTGCAATACACACTGAAGCGGCCTGCATGAGAAGCTTCAACCTGGAATATTTTCCTCTTTTGCATGCATGTTGGCCCACCACAGTACTGTTATCTTTCACAGTTTACTCTGCAATCAGCTTGGATCCTGTTCCAGCAAACGCACATGCTACCTGCAGCACCGTGCAAATGTGAGCGATGACGTGAGTGACATCAGTTACCTGGGACTATTGCTTGCCCGAATCAGCCACCAGTTGGTATTTCTTGTTTAGAAGGAGGGGTATGCTTCTTCATGCTAGCTTTTTATTGTAATTTCTTTATCTTCACTCTTAAGTGCCTGTTCTCCTCTCTAAACCCGAGCAGATCAAAACCAATCTACTTGAAACATCAGATGTAAGAAAGATTTGAGGAATACAATGCAGAATTGAGATAATTTTAGATAGAAAAATGGAAAAATAACCTATTTTAAAATTAGCTCCTAAAACCATAAAAAACAACCTAAGGGGGCTAAAAATCTGACACTGCTCTGCAATGATGTGTGTCACCAGTACTATACAATATTGTCCTGGTTTCGGCAGGGATAGAGTTAATTTCCTTCCTAGTAGCTGGTACAGTGCTGTGGTTTGGATTTAGGATGAGAACAAAGTTGATAACACACCCATGTTTTAGTTGTTGCTAGGTAGTGCTTACACTAAATCAAGGACTTTTCAGCTTCCCATGCTCTACCAACTGAGAAGGCTGGAGGTGCACAAGAAGTTGGGGGGGGGCACAGCCAGGACAGCTGACCCAAACTGGCCCAAGGGACATTCCATACCATATGACATCATGCTCAGTACATAAACTGGGAGAAAGCTGGCCAGGGGGGCCGCTGCTCGGGGACTGGCTGGGCATCAGTCGGCAGGTGGTGAGCAACTGCACTGTGCATCACGTGCTTTGTGTATTATTATTATTATTTTATTTCAATTCTTAAACTGTTTTTATCTCAACCCACGAGTTTTTCCTCACTTGTGCTCTTCCAATTCTCTCCCCCATCCCACCAGGGGACGGCAGGGGGGAGTAAGCGAGTGGTTGTGTGGTGCTCAGTTGCCGACTGAGGTTAAACCACAACAGTCCTTTTTGGCACCCAATGTGGGACTCAAAGGGTTTGAGATAACAACAGATTAACCAGAACTTATTAAGGAATTTATATCTCTTAACAGTTGTGGGTGACCATGTTGGTTCCTCTGTTCTCAATATTGATTTGTCTAATCTGCATCGTGCTCTTTTTTTGCTGTACATGTTAGAGATTGGTGTTGGCTTTTGCAGTTGGCTGTGGTCTGCAGTGATTAGTGATGTTTTGCCTCGGAGGTTTATTTTTAACACACTGACCTTGGGCTTAAGTTGGTATCTGAGTGCCATACTGAAGCCATTACTGTACTTCAGATACCACTTTGTGGAGACAACTAGCAATTACAGTTCTTCCTCTGAGAATTTTTCTATGGAAGAAATACAGAATGGCAGTGTCGCTACCTTCTTCTATGATGTTTCCTCCTTCATTACAGTAACTTTTCAGTATCTTGAACATCCTTGGGTAGTTAAGATACTTCTATTGGTATTTCTTTGGAATATTGTTTCAGTTTTGTCTAAAGTTAATAAGCAATTTAAGAATATCATCCAGAGATCTGCCCCAAGGCTGGATAGTTATGAGTGGCAGGGTGTGTGGGACAAGATGGGCAAGTACCTAGGCCAATGGGCACCCCCAGTGTTTTGGAACTTCACCCCTGAGCAAGTGCAGAATCCTGAAAAGTTAGTAGAATATTTGGACAAAGTATGCTGTCACCCTGGCAACTCCAGAGAGATGCAGATCATTGCAACGTGCTGGGGCCTGGCCCATGCCTACCGAGCCCTGTTCAACACCATTCAGTACCCTCAAAGGGAAGAGAAGGTCTCTGGCTCTGACGGTAAAACGACACGCACTGCGGCTACTCTGACTCTGGCAACAGGCCCTGCAGCCACTCAGGTAACGTATTTGAAAAGAGCAGAACAAGAACTTTCAAATTATTTCATATTTTAAAGGTTTTAGAGCTAGTTGAATTAATAAAAAATAATCCAAAGAACAATGGTTACAAAACCGAGTGTACTTTTGATGTAGAGTCTATGCTACTAGTACCCAGGCACCAAATGTAGCAATGCTGGGAATTTATATTACAAACCAATCCTTCTCATACACCAAATCCAAAGCTCCAGTTGCTCTTATATACAGCTGGAATAAAATGTTCTTTTTGTGAATGCTTGTGAGGGCAACTCAAATTACAAAAGTTTTAATAAGCCATTTAAATTGGTTGCAAACTATTCAGACAATTCTTTTTATTTATATCCATGTACACAACCGAGCTAGCAGTCACCTTTGATTCTTTTTGTGGTTTTCTCTCCACATTCCTTCTATAAGCAGTTGAAAGTACTGACTGCTCACCTCGCAATGTATTGAAACCAGAAAATGTTACTTCATTCTGGCTTCCACAAACCTTATGCTGGAAAATATTTACAACTGGGCAAAGAGAAAATAAGACAGAACTGTTGCTTTAAATATCTGAATGTTTTTCATCCAGTTTCAAAAGGTGAAATGTTTTCACAAAACAGTGTTATTTTCTAATGGGTTGCAATGTTAACAGTTTCAGGAAAATATCAACATTTATCTTTCTCAAAAAGCAAAGACATATTTTAGCTACTGGCTTTGGCTTACACATGCCACCAAGCAGCAGAAATTCTGGTGATGGAAGGAGGAATGCATTGACTCCCCTGTCAAGGTCATTATAACTGCTGAAAACAATGTACTGCTAAAAAAAATACTTGTGATATCTATCGCACAAAAATATCCGCTTTGGCAGAGCGTGGCTGTAGGGCAGAAAGCTCTGGGAAAAGGACACTTCAGTCCTTGCTCTCTACCAGCTGCCACAGCCAAGATTTGCTCATGCACCTCCAATAACGGCCCTTGGAAGAATTCCACTGCCACACAAATACAACACCCCCTGCAACCCAATAACCAGAGGCTGAGCCAAGGATCTCTCATCGCTGCTGTCCTTTCCTCATCCAGCCCCTTCTCTCCCACTGTGATGCAAGTTTATTTATCATTCATTACTTATTTTTCACTTTGTATTTTGATTCTGCTGCCTGTGCACATATATAGACTATGCCCCTCTGGCTGTTTAAAAAAAAAAAAAACAAAACACACCACTCAAACTGTCTCTTTGAAAAAAAGACCTTAAAATCGGAGAGTTAAGCTACTGAGTTGATTTACATGAGTCAAACTAAACCAATAGCTGCAAAATTAGGGGGTTGGAATAAATACGGGTGTATTTTACTTTGGCAAAGTAATCTGTAGTTAGTATTGACCTTTGCTGTTCCATTATATGGTTAAACCACAAAGAAAAACCACGGCAACACCATGTAAATATAGAATGTCCCCATGAAATGAGCAATTGAAAGGTTCTAGGCAGTAATTAACTGGAGGAGGAAAACCTCAAACTTTTCATTTTAGAACAGACAATGCAAGAGTTCAGCTGTCTGACTTCTTTAATGTTAGGCTCTTTCTAGTACCATAGTTCAGGATACAATTTTAAAGAGCACTGGAGTCGGCAAAATTTTTACTACAGTTTTCAGTGGGGAAAGTTTTAGAGGAAAAAAATAAATCACACTCCTGAAGTTCTCAAACAAGAGCTTTAAAATTCCACTTAAGTCTCTACAAGCTGTGAATTTATTATAAAACAATAGTTCAACATTTAATGAACAGACTGCACAACTCATTCCTAGTCAGAACATAGCCTACTTGCTAAAATAATAAAAAGAGAAAATCAGGAATTTCTAATGCCAACAGTAGAAGTGAGAAACATTCATGATGCAAAGAGCTTGTTTCACAATACATAAGTTGCAGCCCTCGAGGACAGTGTTTATTTTTATCATAATCAGTTACACTTGGCTGCATTGTGTATTTTTTGTGTTTTTTGCCTAGCTAACAAACATCTGTTCCAACACCAACACAAAAGTTACACCTTTTCACTATCTACATGTCTAGGCTTCATAATTTAAAATATTTCAAATCACGCAGTTACATGGAAGTTATCTAGGAAGCCTGAAATTCAGATGTACAAGCGTGCCTTCTCATTATATACAGAGCTTACCTTTCCACTCCCCCACCACACTTACTATCTGTGAGGCAGTGTTTCCAACCCCAACCTTCCCCTTTACTAATGCTTCCTTTCTAAAGTGTAAGAGAAACAGGTATGCTTGAGAGGTAAGAACAGGAAATCTTACAAAAAAGCACATTTCTCATTGAACTTAAATACCTGGAGAGAAGCCTATGCACCTGAAACTTCTGGGTTTCTTCCTTTTCAATGTATCAGTAATTTAATAAAACATTATTTCTCAAATGATTTAGAAAAAGGTTATTTCTCCATGAGAGGCTTGCTTCATTTTTTCATTATAAATACTGTATTGCCTTCTTGTTACAGACAGGCCATTAGAAGTTCGCAGAAACAATCTACCTCCTTAAAATGTTCTCCTCTTCTTCATATAGGACTAGGATTTGCTGCTAAGACCAAAGGCTCGCCTACCTCACATTCTATCTCTCATAGCGACTCATAGCAGATGCCTATAGAAGAGTTTAAGAGTGGTGCAGCCATACACTGACAGTTTCAAGATAAACCCTACCAAGTTCTAGCGATGCACAGATCAATCTTTTCTAAGACAGCAGTAGCATCTTAGCCTACAGCAGTCCCCGATGGCCCCATCCCTCCCATCGTAATTTTATCTAGTTATTTTTTGAGTATGTAAATTTTTAACATCCACGATACCTTAAGGCAATGTATTTTACAGTTTAACAATACACCATGAGAAGAAATAGCTCCCCTTATTTCTTTGAAACATGCTGATTTGAATTCCTCATACTGGGTAAGGTAGCAGTCACTTTCCTAATGTCACTTAGGATTTTCTGGAAGACTAGCTTGTCCCCACCCAAGTCATCGCTCCTTTGGGCTGACAGTCCCAGACTGTTTAGTCATTTGGAAACTATTTTATTTCTTCGGTCATTTCTGTTGCCTTTTTCTGTACCTTCTCTACAAAAGATTGCAAACATAAGCAGGCTTTTCAGGATGAGTGCTGCAGTATTAACAGTGGCTTATGCTTCATCTCTAGATAGTGGAAGCATTAGCACAACCACACAGAGACATCCATGGCACTTAACCACGAATGCTTGCGCTACACCAGGCATTGGGTGCTAACGGACACTGTGCAACCCCTTAGGAAACCTGCACCTGCTTGATTTTGAAATTATAAAATTAAGAGTTCTAGATGCACTCAAGGTCTTTTGTTGTGTATAAAAGCCAGGAGGTATTTGTCAGAAAGCATTTACACACTCCTAACAAAAACTATGAAGATACACTGCAAGCTGTATGAGTGCAAGAATTGAATCCATACATTTATTTTGCAATGCTTTTAACAGAGACTGGAAGCTGAACCTGTCTCAAGAAAATGCATCCGGAGCTAGAAGTGTGAAACATTTCTGAAAGCACAACAGATTATCGTTCTGCTTTTTGGTGTTGTTATAGCTGTGCCACAAGAAATGTTAAAGTGCTTCCCTTCACAACCTCTCATGAAGTCCAACTTTCTATTCACTACCCTAAGTCTAAACTTGGAAGACTGTCCTGACATTGCCATATACTGTACTAGCACAATGCACTGAGTGGACATACAATTTACACAGGCAAGCCTGCACTTTTCTTTGCAAGCTTATTCCAACACACAAGAAGCAAATGATATCTGTAGGAGTTTGTCAATATACCTGCATCTACACTAGTGGCTTTTGCCAGCACAGCACTCTAAACAAATCCTGTTTTATCACAACCAACATATGCTGTAAATAGCAAAGAGTCATAAGGTATCCCTCAACTTAGAAGTTTCAGCACGATTAATAACCTGAAGTACGAAGCCGTTCTACTTCGATTCGGTTGAATACATCAAGTTGAAACATAATTGGTACTCACTCACAGTCCAGCAACTCAAGAGTGTCTGTTGGAGTAACTCACCAGTTGCATCATGATTTCCAGCACTGACCCAATCAGCTGTTGTGTTAACGTAATACTTGTGGGCCAAGTACTAAGATCATCGTGAACATCTGCATGAGAGCCTTTCTATTACTGTAAGGTGTCGAGTCAGTTGTGTTATGCACAATACTAAGCCATGGCCAAGACAAACCTTGCCCAAAGATCATTTACTCAGATAACAGGACAAGATGTGGGAGAGCCAAGTAGTATCATGCCCATTTTCCACAGTACTGTCTTCAAATCCTTATTTTTTTCTAAAGAGCCTGAAATATGCTAGCTTTTGGAGCTAGGTCCCTCAAGAGGAGATTTTAAGGTCAAAAGCAATATTTGCAGGATTAACAATATTGATAAAAATCTACTGTAAATACTTCTGTTAAATTAAATGGGCTCATCCTCATGGCAGAAGCCCCAGGAAAGGAAAGGCTTTCCCTACCCTACTACGAAACAGTATTGTCTGAGTACGACCACTTGATACTGGCTACCGGCTTCTCGTAAAGTTGAATTTAAGACTGATCCGGGGGCCCCAAAACAAACAGTTGCAACAGTTTAAAATGTTACCTCCCCTTACAGTCCCACCCTAGGCTCAAAAGATATCCCTGCAGGAATGGCCAAAAGATACATATGCCTAACCTTCAGCCACACCACATCAGTTAGGAGGATTAGATTAACCAACGAACAAGAAGAGACAGTACTAAAATAGGATAGTCTGAACTGTTCTGTACACACACGACAAAGTGTACTTGCAATAGTCTTGGCACAGGATAACAAGATTTTACAAAGACGTAAAGAGTCTTCATGAACAAGAGGATCGTTCAAACTATCTGCAGATAATATTGTTGGAATTTCTTTTGCATTCCTACAGATTCGTGTTGTCAGAACTTGCTCTTTCAGCCCAGTTTCTCCTTGATCCTGCAGTGATGTTTAACCTAAGCATTACCATGGGAAAAGCAAAGTCATGAATTCAGCACTGCATTTGCACTAAATGATAGAGACCAAAGGAAATGTGAACCTAGGGGAAAAGAACTTGAGTTTGAACAGAAAGAGCCTGGCTAAGTATTCTATTCTTAAAATAGATCTAGGGAGTGTATCTGTATTACATCAGACACTGGAGCCTGTTTTATAAAAGGAGCTCTTTATAAATCTGCAACTCCTCTCCAATCCTACTATAGCTTAAAAATAAGAAGTTGTCTGCACTGAATGATGCCTTTAGGAATAAGAGTTTTACTGGGTCTGCTCTGAGAAACGAGGAGAGCCAGCTAATTTTCTGTCTCCCTTCCCTTAAACATATCCTCATATGCTTGACACTGCTGGATGCCAACAGGTCACTCTTAGTGCACCTCCTGGTCCAGTATATGCCAGTCTCCAGAAGACTGTGACTTCCGATTTCTCCAGAGCCACTTTTCACATGATGCATCACCTCAGAAGGAACCCCAGCACAGGACAAGTTCCTCATACAAGATCCTTGAGGACCTTTTGTATAGAGCCATCAAACCCTGTCTATCCTGCTATCCTCTTAATGTCTTTAGCCTAAATCAGTGCAGGTTTCTGACACCGATTTTTATTTCCCAGATCTTCCTGAAGATCTGGTCTGCCAATTTGTATGAGCACGCTGTTTCTCACTAGGCCTCCTGCCCTGTCAGAGAGCACCATCTTCCTCAAAAGGCCCTTCCTGTCCATCCTAAAACAGCTATTTTAAGCACTGTTCAAGATTTAAGTTTTCTGAACCACAGCAGATATGCTAAGCAACTACAGATGTCTTTATCCATGCAAGAAGAGTAAGTTCTTGATACTGTTTTGGTTTTTTTCTTGTTTTCTCAACAGTGGATTATTTTACTAGATAGAGAATCTTCACTCTACCAATTTAAGTGTCTCATTTCTGGTAAAATTATGTGAGAGGTTAATATATTACAATACTGAACACTGCACAAAAAATAGTAACACTAGGGCTGTACTGCTGCAGATAATAATAGACTTAGATTTACAACACGGCTCACGTGTTGTAAATCAGCTTGACTCAGTAAAGGCAGACCTCACCTTACGCACCCTCAACCATCCAAAAGGCTAGTGTCCAGCCTAAATCAGGTGTGCATTTCTAAGCCTCTCTCAGAGGGAAAGAGATACTTGCAAGGAGTGGTTCAGCCACTACATTATGAAACAACAGAGCAGCATCTGGATCCACATGCCCCCACTGACTACAGAAAAAACAACCTCAAAGGTACTGCTAGGCAAGGTATCGAAGTTCAGGGCAGGTAAAACATTACCTGTCAATGAAATGAAATGAATCTACCCATGATGATGATAATCTCCATGATAATATGGAGAAACTATACTCTCACAGCTTAAGCACTAGGAAGATTATATTAATGTTTCAGCGCTAAGTCAACAGACCTGCGTGGTAAACCACTGAACTGATAAAGATGCACAACAAAAATTAAAGGAGCAATTTTATTTTAAGTCTCTGAAAAATAGATAAGCTTCTTACAATTGCCTGTACAGTTTAGGAACTAAAAAACTGGGTATAGCTTGTTTCTAGCAGAACTTACTTCTGACAAAGTAGCCCTTGAGCCTACTGCTCCCAAGGAGAACAGCAGTTTCCCGCCTCACTGTCTGGAAAAGGAAAGATGTTTTTTCTCCCTGACTAGCAAAAAAATAAGAGGGGTAAAACTTTTTTCCAAGTTAACTAGAAAAAACTTAGTTCCAATTCTATGTTTTCTTGCTCACAGCAGGTCATGAGTCAGTATCTGCTTCCCACCCTTCTTTTGCTATGTTCTGCACACACCGTTCATATACGTCCAGTATACTTGGCGCAGGCTAGCTTAAAATTATCACCTCCGAAACAGTGATAAGTCTAAACCAGAAACCTGGATGAGTTTCAATCTCTTCTGGAAAACGCACTTTAGTTCAATCTCTTTCAACTGATACTTCAGCTACCGAGATACAACGGACGGTCCCTGTTAACCGAAGAGACACCACACCACACCACACACACACCCCGCTCAAGACGCCGGGATGCCTCGGCGTTTCAGCAGCCGGCTGGCAGCTTGACCTTCTCCTGCAGCGAGTTCTCCGGCCTTATCTGCTCAGGATCCGACCTTGGTGTGGCTTCCCTCCAGCGGCTCCCGCCCTCCCTCCCTCCTCTGCTGTTCAACACCAGGAGAATAAAACCAGCGGGGCCAGACTTCGCATCCTTGCGACTTCTAACGCAAGAAGTAAATGAAAGAGCAGGTATTATTAAAAAAAAAAAAAAAAAAAAAAAAAAAAAAAGCCGGGTTTCTCGTTCGGTGATCCCTGCCTCTCTCAAGGAGCGGTCGTGCTAGTTTAACACCCGCTTTTGACACCCCCCCCCCGCCCCCGCCAGGGACGGGGCACGGCCGGGACAGACGGACCGACCGACGGACACTCACTCTCTGAGTCGCTGAGGCCGCTGCCGTCGCTGACGCTGGCGCTGCTCCGCCGCTTCATGCGCTCCAGGTGCTCGCCGTAGTGGAAGCGGCGCCGGCCGGCAGGGCAGGAGAACTCCGCCAGCACCGCGTCGAACTCCCCCAGCGCCTCCGCCAGGCCCCCGCCGCCGTCCTCCCCCAGCGCTGCCGGGCGGCGGCAGCAGCGTGAGGGCTCGCCGGGCGCTGCCCGCCTCCGAACCCCCGCGCTGTGAGGGCAGACCCGCGACCCGCCGCCCGCCCCCCCACACCCCTCGACGGCCCGAGCCCCCCACCCCGGCGGAGGGAAGGGGAAAGGGTCCCGCCGCGCCCCCTCAGCTCGCCGCTCCCACCTTGACCCGCCGGCCGCTGGGCCTGAGGCGATTTCATGGCGGCGGCGGGCGGAGGTGCCCCGCTCTCGCCCCTGTCTCCCGCCGCCAGCATGGGCGGCCTGGCCCCGCCGCCGCCTCCTCTTATAGCCCGCCGGGGCTGGGGGCTGAGGCGGAGGGGGCGGGAGGGGGAGGCGGCACCGCGGCCCGGCCCGGCCCTGCCCTGCCCTGCCCGCCGCGGGGGACCGGGCGGGCGGTGCAGGTGCGCCCTGGTGAGGCGGGGGGGGCAGCCCCACGGCCTGCAAGACGGCATGGATGCTTGGCCCGAGACTGGGGTTTTCAGACAACTTGAGGCCCTCTAGCAGTTCACCGCTACCGCAAGTGGGAAGTATCGCCCCTCGTCCTCTGATCGTCACTCCCGGCAGCGCGATCGTGTCTCATTCTGGCTGATTTTGGTTTGCTAATCCCAACTATTTGTGGTTCAGGAGGGGATGTCTGCACTGGCTTTGTGCCGGGCTGCTGGTGGAGGGTACAATGAGCACCAGAGCCAGCTGCAAGGAGGGAATCACAAAAACACATGACCAGACCGTCCTTGCCCAGCCCCATGGCTGCTAGTCGCCGTGGGTACAGAGCAGGACGAAGAGGCAGCAGCCTGCCTTCTGTTGCTTGATTTACACTTGCAGTGAGCCTGTGGCTTCGCATGCAGCAGCAGTGCCGCGTCAGCCATCGCCGGGAGCCGGTTCCCCATCGCCATCGCCGCACGCCTGCCCGCCACCCCGTGTTGTGCTGGCATCTGTCTGTGGTTATTGCTCAGCTCGATCCGTTAGCGAGCTGTGAACACAGCCATGGGGGCAGCTGGGCCGGTTTGTTACAGAGGGTGACCTGAGGAGAGGAGCAGATGGCGGGGGTGACACGGGGAGCTGCTCACGCACAGGGAGCCGCGGCCCCAGCTGCGTCAGCCAGGGCATTCTCCAGTGGAGAGGTGTCCTTGTTCTTAGGAGAAAGATATTAGCACTTGTCCTGAAGTCAGGTTAACCTGATGTTTATACATGCCATAGCTACTGAATATTGCTCTTGTGCTGTCTCTCACTCGTTTTAAATAAAAGCTGTCTGAGCAGCTAAAATACCAGTTCTGTTAAATACCCATTGGGGAAGGCTGTCACATTTAGTTACGGCCAGTAATACTGAAAACAGACATCAGGTGCTGTTCCATGCATATGCGTCAGGAGCTATGATTATGTTTGTGTGTTGATGAGAACATTTAGAATTAAAATAGAAGAGTCGAGGACAGGGAGAGGGAAGAAAAAAATCTCACTGAAACTTCTTGACATTTTCAGACATGTTGTCATTGCTCCTGCAAGATACAAAATGAGAAAAACAATATTCTAGACAATAAACGATCTGTATCTAACAGATTTGTTCACCTCTCCTTACCGGCTGATACGGAGGCATTTATTTATTTTTGCAGCGGATCAAAAGAAGTTCTCATGGTGAAGTTCAATCATTATTTATTCTGCAGCTTCCTCCTTTCTTGTGGTCTTCCTCTGTTTTTCTTTCTGCTAATAAAAGTGGCTACAAACAATCCTTTTTGAAGACAGTAGTGACATAGATGGAAAGCGAGGATAAAAAGTAGGGAACAAGAAGATACGAGGGCATGACGTCAAGAGCACGAGCAGGATGAACAACAATAGACGTAAGGCAGAAAGGAGTACTGTCGAGTATGTGACTAGGTAGAACTCACAGCCCGAAAAGACAAGGACCTGGCCCTGCAGCTGACGTCAATTCTCTTTTGCCCAAGCACCTGCACATATGATCAACCCTACTGTCCGCACACATCCCCATCAAGCACTGGTTATTTAGTCCCACGCTTGTTTGTATAGCAAGACATGACTTAGAGGCAAAAGATGTTTCAGATCAGGCTTGAATCTGTTTTGTGAGGAATACAGGCAAAATAACCAAAGGCTAAAAGTCCTCCTGTGCCCTCCCTATTATTTCTCCTAAAGATGGTCAAGCAATCTCACAGCTGTCTGGGACAGGGTCACTTCATCACGAAGAAAGAGCACACATGTAGCACATGAAGCTGGACAATAAGGCTTGAGTTGTTCCATGGCCTTGCTGCCACAAAATGGGGAATGACCTGTCCTACTTCTTCCTTCTCATACTCCTGGCATAGATCTCTTGCACGTCTTTTGTAGCGGGTTTGTCTCATCTTCTGCTGAGCCAATTCAACACGTTAGAACAGCAGAAAACTAATCCAGTGAGAAAGAGAGTAGTTTTCTGTTGGACTGAGTTGAATGGATTCAGCTCGGGTAGGTAAGCTCCAGAGCTGATAAAAGGAGAGAGCGGATGGGGATGTGGGTACGTGAAGAGAACGACGGCTTCCCTGTAGTGATACAAGAGTTTATCCCTGGCCTTCTCTTTAATTGTTATTTTACACTCAAATATACCATTTTCAGAATAATTTCTAGGCACGCTGAAGAAATGTTTTCATAAACTTCCCTTCTTTACAGCCATGTGTTTGGGAATCTTCTTTCCTTAAGAAAACCTGGGCTTAAAAATTCTTGGTCATGTTTACTGCTCCATAGACAAGTCTCTTAACATTTCTTCCAGTAAATACTTACGTTTTCTACTGCAGCTCCTTCTTTCTCCTAAGCAGCCTGTGATTCCATTGAATGCAGCTGAGATTCAGCTTGTGAATTTTAATCTTCTGCATAAACCATTAGCTTATACATGAGGGAATAAAGATTGATTTTTATGCCTATCGGTTCTATGTTATAGACCATGTAGCGATGCGTCTCCATAAATATTCTTGAAGGACCCCAACATGCTCCCACTGAATTGGATGCATTTTTGCCATTGATGCCAACAGGATTAGCCCACATCTGGCAAAATGAAGAGGTCACTTTTAAGCGCAGTGCCCTGAAACACTGCAGACTGACACGTCAGGCTACTCTTGTTTATCGGTGGAAACATCCAATGCAACTTGTAATGTAAACCTCAACTACTGAATCCCTCCCTTCTTCTAGGCAGCCGTCCAAGGTGTATTTAAAGTGAATTTCTTCTTGATTGTTCGACACGGTGTCTCCAGATCCTCCTCAGCTGGTGATGCAATGTTTACAGTGGTTCCTACTGCATTTTTAACCTCACAAACTTGTGAGCCACATAACTATTTAAACCAACAAATCCTGCCCGTAAATATGCTTCAGGGAAAGACTTTTAAAATGTTAGCAGGTAGTCTGATATAGCCAAGTTGCAAGGCTCACAAAGTACTAGTTTTCTAAGTGAAACATGGAGTAATTTGGGTCACAAAACCTTGTGTAGCTACACCGAAGAGAATCCTAGGACTGTTTTACACAGGCATTGGTGCTGCAGGTTGACTAATCTAGTGGTTTTCAAACCATGGCCCAGACATGGCTACAGATCCATGAACAACTTCTGAGGCATTCATGTAAGACAGGAAAAAAAAGAAAGGCAAATTTACTGGAAGTAGGTTAAAATTCACAGTACTTATGCAGCCCCATATGCGCACATGCAGAAGGAGAGAATTTGCAAGTCAGAAATGGTGGAAAAGTTCTGGTCTAATCAATCATTTCTTTTCACTACTTCAGAGATCAAGAGTACCCCAAAATAGCAATCCTCTTGAGTAAGCACCATGTTCCCACAGTTAAAAGGAGGCGTTTTGTGAAATCTCATCCCGTCTTCTCACTGGTATTGGTGCTAGACAAAAGCTAGAGTGATAGATCCCTGCCCATGGAAGCAGCCTAGAGTTTTGAACATACAATTTCCAGGTCTCTTCTAATATTTTTCAGTCTGTGAAAATAATAATTCTTTACAACAGTAACAGTACCAAGTGGCTAAAGCAGTGCTTCATTTAAAACCCGGGAATGACAAATATAAGCCCATCATCGACAAACTTCTAGATGAAGGAAAGCAAGGGAATGCAACAGACAGCTGTGGAGAAGAAAAATGAAAGCTGCCGGAGGATGAAAAAGCACAGGTGCCAGCCAGACTGACACGCGGAGAAACCCAACTCCTGGAGCCACAGAGCAGGAATAGACCAAACATCATCGGTATAACTTGCCTCCCAGTTCAGTGCATCACAACCCTGCCCTCGGGATGCTCTTTTGGACGGTGAGGCGGTGGTTAACACTCCAGTCTATTTTATCCTTCACGCTGCAAATGGAATTGCCTATGTGAGTGAATTGCTAAACTTGTTCTGTAATGAGGACAGCCGCCTAATTAAAACTTGGCTGAGATGAGCCATGCATTTTACATAGGCTACCTAACTACCATCGGAGGCGTAACAACCTGCATTTGCTGCCAGCCAGGCTAAATACAAGCCTGTGACCAAGCTCAATCCACGACATCAGTGGGAAGAGCGTGTGACTCACAGCAATACAATTAATCTTGAAAAACTGCAAAAAAACCCCAAACTTTTGCCAGAGATCTTTCACAGGATTTTTCTTCCTCTTCTCCCAACCTTTTCTGTAGACCTTAAACCTGAAGCTGAACTTACTACAAACTGATGCAATTCATTTTGTTTTTCTCTCTCACTCTGATTGATGCACAGTGGATACAAACCCATGGACAAGCTCACTGCCACCCGTGACTGTGGCCTTGCGAGCAAAGCGTACATCTTCTTGCTGAATTCTGCCAAAACCTAAACTCACTTTCTCCAACCCATTACACTTCTAAATTTTCTGCTTGTCAAATTAACCTCCTAAATGCGAACACAATATAGCCCGTGCAGTTTTCTCTTCCTCTGTCTTTCAGTCATGAAGCAGAAGCTCTTGGAGTTTTGAATGGATATATTTAAATAAGTTATTTACTCTGAAACGTGTTTATGGCAGTTTAAATGTAATCACTATTGTTGCAGCTGGACTAAAAGTCATTGAAACTGATAGGTGTAATTGTAACCTATATTGACATCGCTGGAAGGGACAGTTTAGTGTGAGCTTCTGTCCACAGCAGAGAGATAGGCAAAACCACTCAAGAATTTGAAAGTTCTGGGTCAGGGGAATTTGGCTGAGTATTGCATGGGAAAGGGAAAGGAGTTCAGGTACGGAGAGGGATGGCAGTAAGTAAATAAGAGATAAAGAAGTTTCAAAATAACTCAATCAGATTCTGTTTGGTGCCTTTTTGAGAGAAGATGAAAGGAATAGTGTCGCTTAACGAAAGGTATGTTTATATTATCAGTCTGACTTGGGGCAATAGTAATTTTGATGCAGATCTGCTATTGTCTCCAGCTGCCTTCTGGTGGTTTCAGTTTCTAAGCATTTTTCTTGTGCATGAGCTGATTTCTCTTTCCGAGGAAACTTAACTGGAAGACCAGACCAAATGTACTCTAACTCTACATGAGACATACTGGTCCCAACCAAAGGCTTGGACCTAAAAACACGGAGATGGTCTTCACTTGTTTGATTCTTCTGTACTGAGGAAAGTACTGTCTGCATGTTCTCGGTACAGAACTGCTGGAGGTACCTAGTACCACCTCCTTTTCTTCTTCACATTGGTGTAACTTAAGATACATTTTAGCTGTTTGGGTCAAAAGAGACAACTGCTGACAACCTAATTCCTGGTCACAGTTGCAGAAACACTTCTAATATCAAGCTGCATGACAAGACCTTTTCTTATTTCCTCATCGGTCACCATGTTTTTCCAATGATGCCTATGTTTGTTTTGCTAGTACAAAACACTGGTGATATCCTGAAAACAGAATGTCTACGAGCAAAGAAAAATGGATGGAGTGTGTTATAAAACCAAACGCAAGAGATACTGAACTTTATTACATATTACAGCCAGGTTTCGGGGAACCTTCAATCTTGAGTTCACTAAAAGTCACAGCAAAAGTTCATGTCCATCAGAAAATCCTCAAAATCCAACTGCACAGAGCATGCACTGACCGTAAAGTATATAGGCAGTACATCATAGAATCATAGAATATCTCAAGTTGGATGAGACCCATAAGGATCATCGAGTCCAACTCCCTGCTCCTCGCAGGACTACCTAAAACTAAACCATATGACTAAGAGTGTCATTCAGACGCTCCTTGAACTCTGACAGGCTTGGTGCCGTGACCGCTTCCCTGGGGAGCCTGTTCCAGTGACTGACCACCCTCTCAGTGAAGAACCTTTTCCTAATGTCCAACCTGAACTTCCCCTGGTGCAGCTTCATTCCATTTCCTTGTGTCCTGTTGCTGGTCACCAGAAAGAGGAGATCAGCACCTCCCCTTCCGCTGCTCCCCTTGAGGAAGTTGTAGACTGCGATGAGGTGACCCCTCAGCCTTCTCTTCTCCAAGCTGAACAAGCCGAGTGACCTCAGCCACTCCTCGTAAGTCTTGCCCTTGAGACCTTTCACAATCTTGGTCGCCCTCCTCTGATAATAGATATCCACAGATAATGCTACAGTGGTAGTGGACAGATATAAGAAGTTCTTTTTTAGAGTGAGATCACTTCAGATGCAGGAGAAACCAACCAAAACACTGCTTGAAAGCTGTACTAGTCTTTCTGGATCTTAACGCAAGGAGATGGATGCTGTCTGGTAGTTTTTTCCCCTGTAGTGCAAAGGAGCAACCAGAGAACAAGCAGAGAGAAGTGGTCAAAAAGCCAAGACAGCAAGAGAAATGTAAGCAAAGGGGTCATGGCAGTAAACCAGGAGGGGGAGAGAGCCTGGCGGCTGGAGTGCTGTGTGGCAATTGGAAGTGAAGAAATTGCCCCCTTTTGACTCTATTTTCAGGAAAACAAGGCTGTGCATGTACCCTCTGCATGGGCAGATTGCACACGAGACTCTGCACAAGACCGAGTGAAGGCAAGGGTTTGTTCTTCTTCCATTAAGTTCTCCCCCAGCAGAAGTCATCCAAAAGAGTCCAGTGGCCATAAATGTCAGTTTAAAAGGGTAATGTGAAAAAAATGGAAAAAAGCATACATATGAATGCAACGGAACAACTTTATTTTCTGTGTCATTAGGTTGCGGGCTCTAGCTCAGGGCAAACCACTGTTTCTACCTCTACTTGATGCTACTGCCACCACAGTGGGGTTGGCGTAAATTGATGTGCTGGATCATGAACTGGAGAAGTTGAGTTCTCTACCTTTCTGCCAGTTTTGCTTCAAAACCTTTCATGACTACCGCTCCATCAAGAAACTTGTACCATTTCAAATGCAACCAAGAAACAGTTGTTGTTTTCCACGTACTTTTGCTCTGAATTGTTGAGAAATTGAGGAGTTAAGGCGGTTAAAATTACCAAAAAAATGGTAATTTTGTCAAGAGGAGAAAGAATGTTGACTCAACAGTGGACGATTATATACAAGAAACAAATGGGAATTTAAGGCTTAAGGTCCTGTATTTCATGAAAAATATCTGACACACAAACCACATTGGAAATAAATTTTAATTCTTGTGAAGTGAAACGTGTAAATGAGCTCTTAGGTATTAAAATACTGAGACATCTCTCCTAGTTCATCTCCTCCATAAGAAAAATAAAAGGCAATGAAATTTTCAGGCAGATGTATTTTACCTCAATGCTATTTACCCCGACTAAAAATTACGCATTTTATACTGTTTCTATTATGATATTTCACACAGTCACATACACATAGCCTGTTTGGCTTAGTCATCTTATACTTCACATCCAGCGTTGTTTGGGGACTGTCTGTTTCCAGAGCCTTAACCCTGGCCAAGAAATATAGGCTCTAAATTGAAGTAATTAATAATTACAATGATAATAAAATATACTTGTAGCCAAAATACCTGGCCAAAAAAATACTAAACATAACCAAAGAAAGAAAAATGTTCCTTGCTCAAGAAGAATTCTTAATAGATTTTCCTGGGAACACTGAATATCCTCTGGGCTTTGTGGTGGTGTTTTATTTTTTTTTTCTTTTTAAAATTTTACATGGGTTTCCATTTTGTCTGTTTTACTTGCCCTTGTGACTAGACCAATGCTTTGGTTTTTCCATGGTCCAGAAGCATCTTTCTCTCGTATTGCACCAATTTCAAGGTAACTCAGACCAGTCCAGCCACAAGAATAGGGCAAGTCAGGAATGGCAGGGGATGCAGGATGTCATTCCCATCCATCCTACTGAAGCAAGCTACTAAAGCAGGCTGAAAAAATCAAGTCTTCCTCTCCCTTCCATGCTCTGTTGGCATTAAGGCAGTAGGAGGCAAAAGGAGAAGCCAAGACCGCTTGTTTGCTGAAGGCATGTGGTTGCATATGTTAGAACAGAAGTGGAGCTCTTCATTTATTTGTGTTGCAGTAATGCCAATCACGGACCGGGACCCCATCGAGTCAGTCGCCATACAAATGTGGAACAAAAGCAGTAATCCGTGCGCTTTGGTTAGCCACTAAATCACCCTCCTTTAAAGGACGGGGATTTGCATATTTATGGTTGGGAAATAACCATGCCTTAGTCCGTTGGAGCCTCTCTTGTTACGAGTGCACAGGGGGTTGTGTAGATGAGAAGAAAAGAATCAGTGTTACAGTCAGTGACCACGCACCGCATCCAGCTCTTTCCTCTGACTGAGACAACTGATTTCAATTTAAGAATAATTATTAAAGGCCCTGGGATTTTTCCATTTTTCTCCGCCTCAAATCATTTTTGTGACAAGCCATAGCAGCATCCTGTCTTCCTTACAAATGAAAGTTAAGTAAACCATGCTCTAATTCTCCCAGCCAGAGGGAGGATCTGTGACAGCAACTTCTTCCATATGCTCATTTTCTATTTCCAACTTCTATTTCATAAATAACAGGCTTTCAGAATTGCCCACTCCATACTGCCCAGCACTGATTTGCTAGTTGTATTTCTACAGCAGAGGATTTGCATACAAAACTAGAGTCAGAGCATTTACACAAGAGGACAGCAGTTTAAAAAAATAACGGAACATAAAATACCACTGAAAAACGCAGGCTTTGCCACTGTAGACACTTAAAAACCTAGCTCTGCACATCCAGGTTTATCCTGCCATGGTATTGAAAAACATGTGTTATGCTGTTTTATCCAGGGTTACTTAGGCCATGAGTCTTCCTGAAAGCACACCTCAAAGAGCACACACCACCTTAATACTTACCTGGCATTGTGCTGGGCTTAGCACTTCACACAGACATGAATTTCCTGTTGTTACAGCAAGTTTACAAGCCTTCAGCAAGTAGGAGGAGACAACAGAGGGAAAGAGCTGGTCAGCAGAGATAGAAATAGCTTATGGAGAAAAAAAGGTAGTCAGACCTCCATAGCCACATTGTGTCCTGGTAGGTCACGTACCTGGTCAGGCCAGCGTGGCCACCAGCCACTGTGGTCCTCATTCCTCAGGAAGGCCAGGGCTTCTGTCAAGATAGGCAACACTGATGAGAGGTTGTCTAATAGTAAAGAGCCAAATGCAGAGGCAATCTTCTTTTGATCAATTATTTGTTGCTGCCATTTCCCCAATGCTCCCCCGCCTTCCCCTTCTGCTCCTCAGAGACGGCCGCTATTGTGAGATTGTCCATGAAACGTGTTAGGAAGAACCATGCATGGCCATAGCCAGGTTCTGTTTGAGCAAACCCAGAAGGAACACAGTTTCTTCCAGAAAAACATACTTCCTATGTTGGGAGGAAATTGAGAGGAATTGATACCTTCCAAGAATGGAAGGCCATGAACAAAACATTCATAGCCTGATACAACTGTGTGTGGGCTGCTCCTCAAATATTTGATTAGACATCGCTGTCTTTTCACTGTCTATCTACACGTAATTGGTAGATAACCAGCCTACATTTGCCGGGTTAGGTTCCTGCTAAGCTGTTGATTTGAATCTGTTCACAGAAGCGAACAGCAAATGAAGCAGGGAGAGAGGCTGGAGAAGTACAGCGGGGAGAAGACAAAAAACTTTTAGCAACAAATTGTCGGATAAGCTCAAGAAATCCTGTGGAGCTACATCTTTCAGCGCAACGTGTTACAGTCTGGGTGGCACATCAGGAGCAAAAAGGATATCAGCCTTGCAGATCTCAGTATTGCAATAAGTATTTTTAGATGTTTGACATCCTGAGGTGCCCGTAGTTTTGAATTGGATATAGGGGTTCCCTGGCAGCAACCTTTTGATTTTTGAAGAATTCCCTGCTTACTAAAAAGGAAAGTCTCTAGTGAAGCCGTAGGCTCCTGAAGAGAAGATTTACAGCTATTGATGTCACTACAGGCCTGTTTGTTTTTCATTGCCTCTGTGTCACAGAGAAGCACCTTGTGGATATACTTCAGCGTTCACAAATCACACAGCTGAGTGCCGTAGTCCTGAACAGCACAGTAAGGCACCTGCTGACATTTCTACACCGGCTCATGTCCGGATGCTCTGCAGTGCCCCAGCTAACCACTGGTACGTATCCTCACCACCTGGATTAGCACTCTAACCCCTGAGCAAACGAATCATGGTTTCTCCTGTGGATCCCAAAGTAATAAATCTACCCATGGCAAATCTAACTGATTCAGTCCGTTGGTTTGAATTTCCCTAGAAAGACATTTAGACGTGCAGGGAATGTTATTAATAGAAATAAAAGTTCCTCCAACTTCAGGTACTCTCTGAGCTCATTTCATATATAATCAAGTGCGTAGATTAGCTAAAATTGGATTAAACATCTCTAGCGACAGTTAAGAGACTCCTTTGGTGCCTGATGCCTTTTGTGGATCCCCGGATATCTTTTGCACTACTACTTACAGAGCCACGCCTCAAGCAGGTATAGTTCGCTTACATTTATAGATAGGTTTTAGGACAGTTTATTACTTGTGGTATAAACCCTTGTCTTGAAGTAGGACTGATCTGTGCTAGGCACTCTGCACGGGGAACAGGAAGACAGCTCCTGCTCTGGTCCTCGCTTCCTGGTTTGCTTTAAGTTCGACCATTTATCATCTGAAATCAGTCCTGGAAATACCATGTATTTCCTTCTCCCGCCTTACTGCATACCTAAAATACCTCTAGGAACCTCTCAAAACCCGAACCTCCTCTTAAGCGTTAACAGCACGTTCTCAAATATTTTGTCTAGACTTGAAATATGTTTAAGCAGCAAAGTCTGAGTGGTGAACAGACAGTGTATTTAGTCCATGATAAATTAACTGAAGCAAAGGCTAATCTTCAAGGCCAATACATTCTTCTGCCTCTCAACAGCCTGAGGAGAGTAAGGCAGGAGCTGGGTCGACCGACACTTTCCACATATGACACGGGATCCCCCACTAGGCCAGTCTGATTATCTGTGGGCTCAGGTATCCTTTCCCAGTGTCTCCTGTTCTCAGCTGGTATGAAATAAGCTCAAGCAACTATGCTCTCAACTTCAGATCCCCAAATCAATGCCTACAAACAGCTGGGTTATACAAATACGAGTCTAATTCAGCCATTTAAGCACATACAAAACACCGATGACCTCTCTCCACTGCCTGAAAGAAAAAAAGAAGATAGGCATTTTCCTATGCTCTTACTACAAAACCAGAAAACACCTGAAAATAAACAAGACTGCAGCCTTTCATTACTATGAAAATATTCTGGATGCAAGGCTTCCCTCTAGTGGAAAACCCATAAACTGACCACTTTTCATTAACACCTGCAGTTCAGATGTGAAAAAAACAAATGCCAAAAGAACATATAACATTGCTGCTGAAACACTAAGTGGCAAGTGCATTCACACATGAAAACATGCTTACACTTGAATCTTTTGTGTCACACTTAAAGCTTGACCTCTTCCTAGCTGAGGGATTCATTATTTGGGAAGTCTGGAGATACTGGAGCTGAAGAGACATGAGAAACTGCGCCTTCCACCATAATTGCTAATTCTGAAGTAAACTTTTGTTATCCATACGAATATCAGGTACAGGATTTTCCATTAGGGCCTGGGCTTTTGGAACAGGCTTATTCCCTATGATAAGAAGTTTGACAGCCTTGGGGTATGCCTCTCTGCCTGCCCGCTTGTGGGAGCAAGAAAAGGAAAGGGAGGGTACTCGTGTGAGACAGCAGTAGTACTGCAGGACCCTACGTGAGACTGGATGCTGGGTCAGTGGGTTCTCGTGACATTTATGTTGTTAACGCAGTTATTTGGTTTGTGCAGGGATAAGCGCTAGGGATCTATGAAAGAAACCCACAACAAAACAGCTCAAAACAAAAGGTTTTCAAAGACCGACAAAACAAGACAGGTAAGTAAACTTATTTACTGTAATTTATAGCAACCAAAATGAACACATCAATAGTTTCACATCCAGACTATGCAAAGCATTTTGAAGGTTTTGCTAAGACTGGTAATGAGCACATGAAGCCTAACTAACCTATATATACACACCATAGCAGAATACTTAATGTAATCATATAGGTGCTATATGAATGCAGAGACTGAAGAACATCTGTTGTAGACAGCAGCAAATGCACCTAACCCAAGTTCAAGTCAGAATTGTGCCTATGCCTCTTTGTTGTACACATACTCCAGTGGAGCTCGTTACATACTTAAGAAGGACTGCTGCTACTACCATCATCTTCAGCTCCTCCTAAAACCCTTTCGCAGGCCTCGAGGAAGGGCACAGCCACAGCTACGGCAGATCTGGGCCGAGATGCCCAGACACGTAGGCAGCTTCTTGTGTCAAAGGAGGTGCAGCACTTTTGATACCCAGCTAATCAGTGTGGATAAATCATAAGCCATGATAGCTCATGGTTCAATCTGCTGGCACTGAATCCCAAGAGGAGGCACGTACGCTACCCAGCGACACGCTTGCATTGCGATCGAAGATGAGCTGGCCTGTCTCAAGATTGCTCCTTCTCCTGCACTAGTTCTGGCCATCATCTGATGAATTCATTAACCACCAGAAATTTGACCAGTCAAAAAAATAAAGTGGAAGGTTTCTGTCAGTTCAGCAAGCTGAACTAGCTCTTCACTAAACGATGCCCTGAACTATCCAGGCACATTGAGATAGGCAAGGTCCTGCATTCTGCAGGCAGCCTTTTGCTAGACTGTTGCTGCATTTGCATGTTTTCCTTCTGCCTGGACAGCAAATCCCATCTTAAGGTAGCTACAGGTCATTAGGGCACACGCTGCGCCATGCCCATCTGCAACAAAGATTAAACAAAGGTTGTGAGAATGCATTGCAAGATTGTGAAGCATTTGAATACGGTATTAATAAAAACAATGGATAAAAAAGTGTAGTGATATATTGATAAAAAACATTTGCTAATCTATTAAATGTGGCCTACATAGAAATGTTAATCTGCCAGAGGAAAACAGTATGATTTCCTTGATCAGTCAAAGGCTTCTTCCTTTTTGTTAAAAAATACAAAACCAAACAAAACAGGGTAAAAATACTCAAGCGCATTACAAGACCTGGAATTTGTTTTGGTCTTTAGCAATTCTTCTAGACTTTTCAGGTTCGACTCAGGAAAGAGTTTCCAAGACTTAGCTATAGCTCCAGTTGTAGATGACCAGGGCTTCACTCCGTGTCTACACTAGTGACTTTTCCTTAGCAGAACCACTGCTACAGTCAAACAAAACTTTACCACTCCTAACCACAAAGACTGTCTCCAGTTGAAATATACTATGTATTAATGGCTTCATTGACAGAGGTCTGCTTGTGGGTGGCCACAGAAGCATCTTAAAGCAACTTACTTGGGGCCTGATGAAATTGCTGCCTTGCTCTTTATGCATTGAGGCCAGGCCAGAGTCACAGAGGAAAGGAGATGTGTAGCATAAGTAGGTCCCTCCTTCCACCTCCCTGTGTGTGAGCGGAATAGATGGTGCTGAAAATAGGAAATAACCCTGGTCTCCGCCATCACGTGTTCTCTCGGCTAACCTCACTTGAGAGAAAATAGCTGGTCTCAGACTTGAGACCTGAAGAGATCAGGTATAGGGTGCGACTGTGCTGGGGTAAAGGAGATCTGAGGCTCTTCAACTTCAGTCACCCCCACAAACTAACTCGATCTGGATTGTCCACAAACTCTTGACGCAGCCAAGCAGTTATTTTGATGCTAATGGACTGATACGAAAAGATAAGCTACCTCCTGGGATGTCACATTTGCTAGAGGAGGAAAAGTTTAGGGATGGGAGAGTGGAACAAGAATGACTATGACTGTCAAAGTGGATTAAATTATTTTTGAGATGACAAATCAGGTCAAACTGCACAGAGGGAAAAAAAGCAAGAAAGCGATGAAGAAAACAAGAACGAAAGAGTATGAAAGAAAGAGTAGAGCTGGGCCAGCAGATATATTTTAAAGTTTAAACATGTAAATGTGAAGTACTGATTCTATGACATGTAAACAGTTAGTATTTATATATTAACTCATTCCAAAGGAAACGTGCTATAACAGGCCTGTTAAGTTTGATGCCTTTTCTAATTGAAGTTACTGAAAGACACCAAATCTTTTCAGAATAAAGAAAAACACCTTTCCTTGACATCTGTTGTTCTCCATTATTTTTGTTACCCTTCCCATACCACCCTACTCGCTCTTTGTCAATAGTCTACAGGATTGCCAAGCATCCATTATCCCAAGCTGTTCACACCTGCAGTGACAGCCCTGAAGAAAACTCAGCAGCTTATGCCTCCAGCAGTTCCAAGAGAAAACCAAACCACACGCTGGGTGAAAGAAGACTCAACTTTTTTATTTTCAGAATTCTCAAAAGAATTCCTACAATTCTTAGTCTAGAAATCAAAACTATTAATCTACTTTCTCAAGGAATAAACTGCTGAAAAGACACCCCAGGTATTTTCGCTCAAGTCTGATTTGAAGTGTCAAGCTAAACAGGTGCCAGAGAACTGGATCAGCAGTCTCATCTACAGTGCCGCAACCTTCTTTTGAAGGCCTGAATTAAATCTCTAGCAATGCAAGTGTCATCACTATAAGAGACAGAAGACCACCGTACCACTTCTCGTCTTCACCTTATGCGGGCTGATAAAGTGCTTCTAGGGTACTGCCGAGCCAAAACAATACCATAATGGTCAGCTACCTCTCCCTGCTCGAGACATCTTTGAGCAAGTTGTTCCACAGCAAACGGCACATGGTGAATACAGAAGACAAAAACATCTTGCCATATATACAGTAACACAGTACCCTGAGAAATAGAGAGCTACATGTCTCGCTGTGCTGAATAGTTTGGGGTTTTTTTTTCCTTAACTACTTACAGAATTCACGTTAAACCAGTGAATGTTGCAACTGAATGGAAAACACCTAATGAATGCGATGGGCTGAAGTTTGATGTCCATAAATACACAAAAATTCCAAACCAAAGGCAAGTGTGTACAAAATAATTTATTACAGCATAACATATGTTGGCAATATTTTACAGTGAGTTTTCCATTCAACAAGTTTGAATCTAAACAGATGACACACAAAGGAGAATTTTAATTAGAACAGTTTATTTGTCTTAATAAAATCCCCTCTTCGTGAACTTATATTTGCCTTTAAGGGGCTAGTTAATATTACTGAAATTATTTACATTGCAGTGAAATAAAAACAAACCAAGATTGAATGATTCCATTACAGTTTCCAGAAAACTGATTTTCTGTACAAGCCACAGTATAGTTATGTTTTGATAGCAGTTCTTATAGAATGTAAAGCTGTCATATGCCATTTTGTCCAGCAACACTATGCTTTAAATAGGTATATTAGATTCAGACTTCCATTTTGATGTGTTGTGTATTTAACAGTTAATGCACCAGAATACAAAGTAAGAAAAAGGTTCATTATGATTTGTAGTCAGCCTCTTTGTGCTCCCTTAAATACTTTTTAAATGTAAAACATACTCCTCATACTATTTGCTTTGCAGCACCTAAAGCA
Source organism: Aptenodytes patagonicus (assembly GCF_965638725.1). Classification (NCBI taxonomy): domain Eukaryota; kingdom Metazoa; phylum Chordata; class Aves; order Sphenisciformes; family Spheniscidae; genus Aptenodytes; species Aptenodytes patagonicus. Next base: position 192,845,963 of record NC_134949.1, on the reverse strand, counting down.
GTAGTATTTAGGCATGAGAAGTACTGGAGTATTGGCCATAAGTGGACAACTAAGACTTTTAAATGGAGGCAATACAGTAAACTTACCAGTGAATTTCTATGGTGTAGAGAAGAACTGTATTCCCCATTACTGTACCTTCTGCATTTGCCCAAAATTGGAGCAGCTTTTTCAACTTAAGTGTCAATAGGTGAATAGATGGGGAGAAACCAGAAGGACGAGGAGGAAGGGGAAGATGGAACAAAGGACAAAAAACAGTATCAAATTTATTTTGTTTTCACAGGGAATTGCTTCAGGATACTCAAACTTAAAAATGTTAAACTGACCATAAACTTAAGGAAACAATAGCTGTGGAACACAAGGTAGATAGAATAGTTTTCAAAAAGCCTTAGCTTCTTTACACAAACCTAATCTTCATATCCATCAACACTGGTTCCATGTAAGACACACACCTGACAAAAACATGCAAACCCCCAATGCTTTCATTGTCACTGTGCTTCAAAAGAAACCAAACTGACCAAAGACTAAAAAAAAAAAGCCCAGAAAAAACCCTAAAGAACAGTAAAAGACGAAGAGGGCAATTCAAGCAGCACTTCAGTCTTAATCTGCTAAAAACGCTCAAATGATAATTTATTAACAAGATATGATCACATTTATCTGTATATGTAATGACACTTACGTGAAAGCAGTCTTTAACATCCATATTTTTTGTGAGGGAGGGCTGATGGATTATTAAAAGACTTAAAACTGTACAAGTATAAACATGAAAAATGCTGATTAAGGATAATGTTTACATAAATATTGGCAGTTCTTGTGGGGAGGAAAAAAAATAACTAATAGCATACTCCATTTCATTTAATTATCCAAATATTTTGTTTTATACCTGTTAAAGATATTAAAATACAACCTGGAAAAGTAACCCTGATCTGTATCCAGCCAGCATGTAATGAGAGTCAGAGTTTTGTATGCATGTGTGCATGTAGGTATACACACACACACGGGCTTGCACACACTACTTCAAATTTCATTAGACAGCAAATCATGGTTAATGGCTGTATGATTCACAGATGCAATGCTGCTATCGTCCTCGTTTGTGGCAGGCATAAAGGCAGACGTAAAAGGAAACAGTTTATGACATGCTGCTTGATATTCTTCACATTGAGTGTGGCAGCTTCCAAAACTGCCATCAAGCAGTGCCTCAAAAACCTTTGTTAATGTCTAAAGAAACAAAAGTAACAGTTAATAAATGTGATTGACAATTGTTTTATTACTAAAAAGATGTACTGTTAAACAATACTAATCTGAGCAAACACAGGTCCTCTGTTGGTATTCAGGTATCTTATAGTCACTCAGAGGAAAAAATTCAAAACCTTGTTCAAATAATATTAATTTATCATGATATATGAAACATGTACATTATCCTGCAGTTAAGTATACATTATTTAAGATCCCACACATTTTTTGGCTTTAAATACTATCTTTTACCTTCACATTTTTGTCTCTCATGTTTTTATCCAATCTAGTAGCAACAGCGATTGCTTTTTCTTGTCTTGATTTGTCCAGGAAGTACATCATCTTTGCACCTTATCACAAGAAAAAACACAACATTTAGATAATAGCGTTCCTAAATGCAATACCACATATGCAGACACACAATCCAAAAACTTAATGTGAATTAGGACTTCTTACAAGTTTTAATAAACCGTATTGTCCTCCCTTATTTATAACTTAAAACTAATGAAACTAGAGCTATTTTGAAATTTATTAGAAGCATAAGGATTGAGTAACACATGCGATCTGCTTCTGCGAAAGTGAAATGCCTCACTTTACTGAAGGCCTGTCAGTCAAGAAATACACATAAAGAGTGCATTGATGACTAAGCCCTTCAAATCAGCAGGCTAAATGAAATCCATCCTACAAATGTAGAAGTGAGTAAAAGACGTTCTCAGAAATACCTCCAGTACTTTTCAAAAGAATTCAGAGTAAGTGAACAATACAGTTACTAAACAATGGTGGAACACAGTCCAGAAGAAATTCAGACCAGTATATGTCTGTATGGCAGAAAGTAAGGCCAAGCTGGGCTACTGACCTGGAGCTGAGTGAAATAGCTTAGGTACAAGGAAAGCGTAATGTAAGTTTGGTGCTCTTCCTGGACTAGACTACACTGGTGAGAAGTGACATCGCATTAATGTAACTATGCGGCTTCTTGGACCACATACAGTTTATCAAAACTGGTCTGGGCATCTCTGCAAAATACTGCATTGCTCCTCGTATCATAGCTGCCTTAATTTAAAATCTCATCTTAATGAACGTGTAGGCATTTCATATACTTCCCTTTTCCCAAAAACAAAGTCCAGACACACCTCATTACATAATGTACTACAAAAAACAAAAAGCCTAAGAAATCATTTTACTGAAAAAGTTAAAAACCCACATTCTGAGTGTATTGCCTTCTCTTGCTCAACTCATTTCCTCAATTATTAAATTTTAAATTAAAAAAAAAATTTCCTAATTAAAGAAAGTTTCCTAATTCTTACTGCTTTTTGTATCCAGAAGGTTTTAGAAAATAAATTGCTAGACTGAATATATTTGGGTTTGAGTCATCATTGTTAAAAAAACTTAACCTACATTTGTTTAAAGTCAGGGAGGCTATGGCACAGAAATTGAAAAGATATTAAAATTCTGCTTATAATTTTTTTACTAGTAATCATTTTAAGCTAAGAAAACACTCATTTGTACTCTCAGACTTAAGGTTTACGCCTTTCAGACCTTTACATTTTCAGACTTGAATTAAAGATGGCAGTTTAAAAAGTTGTAAGTTGTACAGTAGATAATCGCTTCAAACCTGTTTCAGCATGAACAGAAGACTGGTACATAGGTGAAGACCTAAAGCTACCAAGGACATGGCTATGGTTAGTTCGCTCCTGATTTCACTTTAGAATCCTAATCCCACGTTTGTTCCCACTGCCTGTAAATTGATACACTGTTGGATCACAATGATCCATTGATTGACCCTAAGGAGCTTTTACATATTTAAGCCCCTCATCTCCACTGAATGTGAATAGGCTCACCTTCTTCAAAGGGGTCCCTGACATCTCTCTAACATGGGTGCCAACACTGTCAATGATCTAGCTTGGGTTCATTCTCAAAGGCACTAAAGATGTAGACAGCGTGAAGCCAGACTCGGAAGTATGACAGTCTTAGCCTGTACAATTACTATGACAAAGTGACTGTACTATTTTCTGTAATAATGGAGGATCGGAAAGTAGAACCTGGAAAACATCCAGTTAGATGCCCAACAACAGCAAGAGTGGAAGAACACACCTGTAAGAATCAGGAGCAATTGCCTGCTGAGATATCTGTACTTGACTTCCCAAATCTTGAGCCTGCCCACAGGAAAGGGGTACAAGTATTTCTCTCAAGATGCTGTCCTGAAACAGGGATCTTTTAATGGCCTCTATAAGTTTGGGGTAAGTTACCTAACCTTCCTTTAAGAGAGACAAACAATCTCTTTAACTCTGAAGTTAAATTTCTCCAGTGATTCTGGACAGACCCTGGGTAACTTTTACAAACTAGGTGAGATTAGTACTGTTCCAAGTACTTTAAGTGCCTGATAAATCTACACTTATCTTTGCTTCCTAACTGCTGGAGAGGTGTTTCGTTTTCTCCTCTACTAGCTTCTCAGGTGACATCAATTTTTATTCCAAAACTTTCTGTAGTCAGTAGACATGACAAATTTCAATTCCAACTTCCTTTGACTTAACTCCAGCAGCTACTCGTAGCTCTTCTACACAAATAGCGTAAGAGTGTCCTATTTCAACATTTTCGTTGTTGACCATGAAGCAGAAACGCAAAAGTAGCATAACAAGTTTGTCATGATATTTTTATTGATGCTGCTGCTACGTGACAAAGCTATAAGTAGGAACAGAGACATTCCAGCTGATAAGAAAACAGGGAAAAAACACTGCTTCTAATATATAGGATTTTTTGGTTTATGTTTTCTAATAATTTCAAAACTAGATGCTGCAACAGAAGGGATGACAGTGCTTCCATACTTTAATATCTGTGGTGGTTTGATCGCACTTTTTGGAAGTAAGAAGCAGGTTCCTTATGTATCTAAAAAAAGTGAATGATTTTTTTTTTTAACATGGTAAAAGCAGGCAGAAAAAAAACAATGTAAACATGAATTTGTGGTTCATTGGAATTTATGTATGAATTACGGACTGCAGATAAAGATTCTGGATTTAAATCACTTAATGCTCTTGAAAAGGACATGATTTAAAAAGTTAAACAAACCTGACAGCTGGTGCTGAATGGAGGTAGCATTGTGTTTGAGAAATTCTTCATTAAAACTTTCCAAGTTTTTATTAACAAAGATTTTCTGCATTTCTTGAGTTAGGACCTTGCTCACAATTTCTGGGAGGTTACTATGGTCAGATACTAGAAGGGGGAAGGTAAGAGGGAAAGAAGCAAAAGCAGCCATTTAAACAACTGAAAAACAATATGAAACCATAAACATCACTGCTAAAATTCCCATTTTTAAAATTTGGGCACAGAAAGAAACAAGTTTCAGTTCAAAATAGGTCAACGCAAGCATTACCGATGTATTTATAGATGAAACATTCACAAAGGGCATTCTTGTCATGTAAACTTTCTGCTGCAAGTTCACAACACATACTTTGCTTCAGTCAGAACCTTTCTCTCATATCTGCCACTTATTTTCTTAAAACTTAAGAATTTCAAGGATCTTTGGAACACCTACTCCTCTGTGAAATCTAGCCAAAATGAGTTATTGCGTCCACCTGGTGGATTAATAGAGGAAGGAGTATAATGTAATACACACAGTACCCTGCATAGCACAACCTGTGTTTTCTTGGGTATTAAAATGGAGAACAAACCATTTATTTTTTTCTTCATATCAGTTTGTGTTTCAAGAGTATTTATACATTACAAAAATATGTAATTATGTCCTTGCACAATATAACTTCCTGTATCTTTATACATGCATACGTACTTCCTACACACATACCAGCTTTAGAGAATTTAATCAAGCACTCATGTAGCCATGGATTATTACTGTTGATTGCAAAAGCTCTTTTGACAGACTGTAACATTAACAGAAACTTTCCTGTGGGAAGGAGAAAAAAGAAAAACATACCAAGATTAAGAATACAGAACTTTTTCTCTTGATATCAACTACTGTTTTCTTTAGTAAATCTAATACAAACATTAAAAACATCAATGCCTACACAGAATTAGAAAGGAGATTTACTCTTCCCATCCAAATTGCTTAATAAAATAGAAATGTGTGCTGCTCAAACTCTGGCAACACTACATACATGATGTTCCCCTATCTGTTTGGCTTTGTTTTCCCCTAGATAACTAAAGATCACACTGCAAATACCTTTCTACAGCATTTACTAGCATATACTCAAACTTACTTTGCTCTTAGGTTTTTTGTTTGTTTTAAGGGTGGCTAAACAAAAATGCTATTTCCCCTATTATTACTGGATATGATGCAAACCCCAGCTTCAGTCAAGTAAGTATCTATTCCAGACCATTTCAGGCTACACTCAGATAACAGGCTGCAGTGAAGGGTTAAAATTTTGTTGAGCAAAAATAAAATGATGCAGTATTTACCTTTTCTAAAGTATATTTCAAATGCTAATAAATGTGTTTCTATGTCATCTCCAATAAGATTCTTAAGTGGTATAAGGAACTTAATGGCTTCTTCTAATGGATTTTCTACCTGTTTTAATAAAAACACAGTGAAATTTAAAGCTTAAAATAAACGTCAAATAAAAACCACCAAGGATAGTTCCTGTTATTCAGAACATTTAAATAATCAGAGGCCAAAGGTGAACTGTAGACAGATTTCTGAATTAAACTGAACCACAAGATTGTTATTTGAACAGCAAGATTTAAAGGTGTTTACTCATGATTTCATGTTGACAAAGACAACATCATTGCTAACTGTAGCACTGCTTATGTACTGTACTCAGTGTTGTAATTTAGGAAACAATTAAATAAAACCACCTTAGACAACAAGCTTAAACTTCTGAAGTTACTGTGATAAAGGAGATAGTTCTTAGTGCTTTGAGAAATACTGGCTCATGTCTTCAAATTCTGTGAACTGCAATCACGTCTGTTAGTTTTTCTCTATTTACTGTATGAAAACCAGAGTTCTTCAGGGCAAGAACCATCTTTTTGTGCAGTATCTATTTTAATGAAGGATGGCCTACTGTTTGAAAAACAAGCAAAATTTAAAGAAAGTAACAATATTATTAACATAGAACTTCGATTTATTAGAGGAAAAATAGTACTTTTCTTTAGTGTAAATAGAGATAGTCTATAAAAAGGTATCTTTGCATGCAAAAATGATTTTATAAGAACCCCTGGATTCTTTTAGGAGAACCTGATAGGAATCCCGTATTATAAGCTTTTTATGATAATCACATGAATTTAACATGAAAGACCATGCTAACCCTTTCCAGTTTTTCAGGAACTAGCTCTTCCCTGGGTCCACTAGTTTCCTCCTCCTCTTCATCTCGCTTTTTCTTTTGATTCTTTTGTTGTCGCTCTCTTTCTGCATGTTTTCTTTCCTCTTCAAGTTTTGCTTTCTTTTGTGCTCTTCTTTGCTTGCTAAGCATTTTCTTCAATTCTTTGGCTGAGAGATTTTCTACAGATTAAGGTAACAAACAGATAACTTACATTAACAGAATATTTAATTAAAAATCTTGCTTCTCTTAAACAACACTCAGACATGCCACTATGCTCCTCCCCCATATCAAAATGGCACACTTTTACCGCGATTTCCATAAATATCAGCACTTGCCAGACTATCATCACTACATAGTCCAACATTACTACTAGATTACTATTTACAGCATAACACAACACTTGATCTTGCATATTTTCTCTTATGTAGTTAGAGAAACCCCAACTATTTGAAAGGTTAACTACATAAGTTGTTGCATCTATGACAGATTTTAACTTAGAAAACGGACAATGGTTTTCAAGGGTTATACTAAGCTCCCATATTGACTGTAGCTCAGTTTCCTTCTAATGCTAACTAGAAACATCCAGACAGATTTATGCTCCATCTTAAAACAGGCTTATCTTTCATTAAAGTTTCTGAACAATACACAGCCATGATAATTGCATCAATTTTCTGCAAATGCCATGGGATAGCTAAATGGATGCAAGCAAAAACTGACATTGTTTAGGGTGAGGAGAGGTAAAGTATTCTGGTATGTATTAGCAGGACCACTATATGAATCTTCAGGCTGCTTACTGTGTTCAGATTTTTAGACTGGACTAGCATTTACATAAACCAAGAAGGTTTAACAGTTGCATGAAAAGCAGAACACACAAGACATGGTTTCCTACAGGTTCACATAGAAATGAGGAGCCTTCAGCCTTTCCACTCACCCCGCTTTTTTTCCTTCCCTGCTGTCCCCACTGAGCTGACCAGTTTAGCCGGAATAATACTGTATTTTCCACTGTTTACTGTTGTGTTTCACTGAGAACAGGATTTGTGCTAAGAATAATAGGCTACTGAGGGACTAACACATCTTTTCTGTGGCTATGGCACCATGACCTCTCTGCTGGGGCCAGCCATCATCCTGAGATAGGGAAGCAAGGAGAAGCAAGCATTCTTTTTACCCCATTCGTACAGTGCTGTCTTCCCCTGTGTATGAGCCTACCGAATCCCAATGCACACCAGGCAAATGAACAAACATGACTTCTTAGACTCTTCCCCACCTTAGTTTCTACGACATATTGCTATCAAGATCATCTGTCACACACCAATCTTGCATTATATAGAGAAACAAATTAAAATTGGAAAGAAATTGAAGATGCAAGTTGAACTGTACTGTGAAGTGTGCCTCTTTTTATATGTACTTCATTATACGTAGGCAGATACGGAAAAACTTATTCACCTCTGAATGAAAGGTAAGATTGTACTGGCAATATTAAGTGGCTTTTTTTGGTTTGACTTTTTCCCCCCATGTCAAATATTCTTCCCTTTGCAAAGAGCTAGACATTAGTTTCACCCCTTTATTCAACAGCCAGTGCAGTGCTAACAGTAGCTGCGATTCCACAAAAGGAGAAACAACTATTTATCTTAAAGAAAAAAACCTCGTAACTCATTTGTCACTGAATCCTCAGATTGCCAAACCACACCCCACTGGTTTCCTAAGAAAGTCTGCTTCCCTTTAACACTAGTTTTGAATCATTTCCTAAATGTGTTACTTTTGCTAATACATACTTATCCATGTATTCTTTGGTCCTGAAGTTATGTGAAAAATGATAAAGTGTAATGCAGTGTTAACTGGTATTACTAAGTAGTAAATTAAATATACTGGATCAAAATTAAATTCTTACAATTCAGATCACTTTCCCACAAAATCTATCCATTGTTTTGTAATTCATCTGTTAATGACATCTGTCTTTTCTTTAAATGGACAAATAGCTGAACTGAATTTGGTTTTCCCCTCTTAATATTCTGAAATACCACTCCTCCCCAAGTACTCCAACTATAGCTACATTCATTCATATACTAATTTTACAATACGATGAGCGGAGAAATGTGCTGGTTTTGGCTGTGAGAGAGTTAATTTTTGTCATAATAGCAAGTATGGGGCTATGTTTTGGATTTGTGCTGAAAACAGTGTTGATAATACAGGGATGTTTTTGTTACTGCTGAGCAGTGCTTACACAGAGTCAAGGCCTTTTCCAGCACAAGAAGCTGGGGGGGGGGGGACAGCCAGGACAGCTGACCCCAACTGACCAAAGGGATATTCCACACCATATGACATCATGCTCAGCATATAAAGCTGGGGGAAGGAGGAAGGGGGGGACATTTGGAGTGATGGCGTTTGTCTTCCCAAGTAACCGTTACACATGATGGAGCCCTGCTTTCCTGGAAATGGCTGAACACCTGCCTGCCAGTAGGAAGTAGTGAGTGAATTCCTTATTTTGCTTTGCTTTTGCTTTACCTATTAACCTGTCTTTATCTCAACCCACGAATTTTCTCACATTTACCCTTCCGATTCTCTCCCCCTTCCCACCAGGGGGGAGTGAGTGAGGGGCTGTGTGGTGCTTAGTTGCCGGCTGGGGTTAAACCACAACAGTCCTTTTTGGCACCCAACGTGGGGCTCAAAGGGTTCGAGATAACAACAGGTTTGATTGGAATGTGCTAGACTGAATTTATAGCTGTTATTGCTGTTTAGCTATTAATCAGCAGGCTCCTATGCTTGCCATGGGGTTTGCTTGCCTCACTGTATATTAGAGTCTAATGCTCGTTAGTGGCTGCTTTTTGCTTTTGCTGCTTGCTGTACTGCTTATCATCTTACTCTGCTGTGCCTGGGAACATTTTGATAACAGCAATGGCCACGCGCCTGGGCTGGCAGATGGCCAGGGCATCGCTGCTTTTCCGTGCTGCTGTACTGGACAGGCTGGAACTCCAGTGTGAACTCGAGTCGAAGGCTGGAACTCCAGTGTGAACTCGAGTCGAAGGGACTGTGACCTGTGGACGAGTCCACGCGGGAGCAGGACACCCCGAAGCATCTGTGGCTGTGGATAAGCCCACATCAGAGCAGGTACATCTTGAAGCATCTGTGGCTGTGGTTATGTCTGTGCCGCAGCAGGTACTCCTCTGAAGGGATTGTGGCCCAAGGGTAAGTCCACACTGGAGAAAGTACACCTCGAAGCATCCATGGCTGTGGACAAGTCCATGCTGCAGCAGGTACACCTTGAAGCATCACTAGCTGTGCATGAGGTCATGCTGGAGCACCTCAAAGCGTGTGGCCATGGATAAGCCCATGACAGAGCAGGTACGCCCCTGGAGGAACTGCAGCCATGGGTAAGGCTGCACTGGAGCAGGTTTACTTCTGAAGGCATTGTGGCCCATGGAGAAGACCACACTGGAACAGGTGCACCTCAAAGCGACTGTGGCTGTGGATAAGTCTATGCCACAGCAGGTATACCCCTGGAGAGACTGTGGCTCATAGATGAGGCTCCACTTGGAGCAGGTACTCCCCTAAAGGACTGCAGTCTGTGGATAAGTCCAAGCTGGAGCAGGGGCAAGGGGAGGAGTTTCATTGCAATGTTAAACCCTATAACCTGGCCCAAAGGGACCACGGGTGGAGATTGTAACGGAAAGACCTTTAAATTATTGTAACCCGGGATTTGAGTTGCATGTTACAGGAATTACTACAGCAGGAACCACCTGAACCAATGGAGGACAAGCCTTACAAGAAGCAGTGCAAGTGCAGCAGTGACCTGACCTGAGCTGGCTTTGGTGCCCAGTAACTCTGCGCAACACACCACCTCTCCTGTCCTGAGTGACCACCATAACAGATGGAGCCCAAAGTCATGGACTAAATGAAGTCAGTAGACATTTGGTGGACGTTTCACAAGGGTGGTCCACAGACTAGGGGAATGGTAGCTCTGTAATATATCAAAGTATGGGAAGGGGGGTGGTGGGTAATGAGGTTGTATTGGATAGTGTGGGACCTGAGCATGACATAAATAGTATGGAATAAGGGGTGGAGAATGTGCTGAGTGAGCAAGTGGCTGTGTGGTGTTTAGCTGCCTGCTGGGTTAAACTGTGACAAGAACAGAGAAGAAAGCTGTAGCACATTATCTATGATCTCTTTTCAGTTATCAAATTGTGGCAGAAGAGGAAAAACTTGTGTATGTTACAACTTGTATTTATTCTATAGCACATAACTTAGCTTAATAAGCTTTTACATGTGTCATACACGTATGAGCCTCTGTTGTGGTCTAGATACCTGAATTCACTTCTTGTTCTTTGCTTTCATTGGTAAGAGGATTATCATGGAGCTTCAAGTAGATTTCAATTGCTGATCGAGCAGCCTTGAAGTAGAAGGCATGTTTCCTGAGCACATCTTCTAATCTCAAAAGGTCTACATAGGCACGAAGAGTCATCTTTCTCATGCAGTATGTGTGGAAGTCAAATTGATCATCTGTTATCTCAAAAAAATGCTTCAAGAAAAAAGAGAAAAAACCACACAACTTATGCACTTCCCTTACTTAGTCTATTTTTTTTGTTTTTAAATTAGATGGAGCTGAATAAAGTTACAACTAATACTATTTACAGGCAATATTTAACCGGCATAGGAATATTCACATAATACTGATTGTCCAAGAGAACGTGTCAGTAGGGAAAAAACCCAACCAGAAAAAAAAAAAATCTTATTTTGTTAACAAAAACTATAATGTGATTGTTCAAAGACTTAGGCACTCTTTAAAAGTCAAGTGAAATGCGATTACTCTGATTAAAAAAACCAGTCGGCAAAAGACAGCATAAAGTTAAAGTACAAGTAGTTGTATAGTTAGAAGACATGGTATTTTATATTGAATCCTTTTCACTTCAAATAATAGTTTGTCATATAATAGCTAGGGATGACATCTTACCTATTACAATAAATCATCAAGTATTAACCTGTTTTTAAAAATCATTATACTAGAAACATTACATGCAAAGAAAATCATGCTGATAACATCAGCAAATATCTTCATTAGTGTGTGAGAAACATTGGGAAAAAAATTGGTGGTGTTTGCACCTACTTACCCTTTCTACTTCGTGGCATTTTTTCAAGGCATCACCATACTTCCCCAGCCTTTGATAAGCTGCAGCACATTCAGTCTGGAACCACATACACTGCATCTCATTTAGGTTTTCCATAGCAGAAGTTCCTTCCTGAAATAAGTGTCATTATCACTTTTTGCTATTATAACTCACCAGCTGCTTCTTTCAACTATGGCTAGTTTCGGGCCATTAGTAGGGAAAAAAAATATCAATCCTTCAACTACTTGGAATACTATAGAAAATGGATATAACCACCCAGCAACTGAGAATAATGCTTCTGATACCCTATGCTCCCCAATATAGAAGGGAATAGATTTAAATGATTTAAAAAAATTATCTGAGCAAGATTACTGTCTCAACAGATTTTTAAGATTAACTCATGCTTGTATACACAGTCTTACTTTTACAATTTGGAGGCAGAAAACACTATTTTTAAAAATCTTAAAGTTCAGCAAATACTTTTCATTGTTTCCCCCCCCCCATCAGGTAAGTGGCATCTACTAGTCTAAAAATCCACCAATATATTTACTGCTTTATCACATAGTATGAATAATTACAAGTTTCTTAGAACTTGTTAGTCTAAATAAATGAAGATTTACACTTCATACTTTTACAAGAAAAAATCCTAGGATTTCTTCTTTATAGTTTCAATGCTCTAGAGTAAGAATAAACAAACTGGAAGCACGTTCCACATATCATGAATGCTAGCCACCAAATTTTCAGAACAATCTTTATACTAGAAAGAAAACTCAGTTAAACTTAAAATATTTAATTATTTAGGATCAGATTTATCCTATCTTACCACAGGTACCTATGCTAGAGTTCTGTATTTCTTGCTCTAACACTTCCAGCAAGCATACACGATGAGTTTTAGTAATCAAATTTTCAATTGTTCCTAGAAATATCTAGAAAGCTTGGATTCACTTTCAAGTGTTTTCACACCTAAAATGAAGAAGAATTAAGGGGCCTAATTCATTTATGTGCTCCAAGAAATCCCACCAAGTGGCTATCTTCCTATTTAGTTACATAAATAATATGGAAATCTGGTCTTTATGAATCTAAATTTTGTTCATGTCAAAAATATAGAATTTAAAGTGCTTACCCCATCTTTAAGGATAGGATTTACTTTAACAAAATTTTTGTCTGTAGTACTAGCTTAAAGGAATAAAAGTTCAAGTGCAAATTAATTTATGTTAATACTAAATCACAATGAATATAGTGCACATTCCTATGCAGTTAGCTCAGATGGTATTACTGGGAAACAGCAGGTTTTGCAAACATGGTATCCATCAGATGCATTTCCAGAGAGGTACTTAGAAGTATGGCAATAAAAAAAATACTTCTGGACAACTACCTTTGAACAACCATTTTTTCCCAGTATTTACTGGGTCTATACAGCTGGAGTACTGTGTCCAGCTCTGGGGCCCCCAGCACAAGAGGGACATGGGCCTCTTAGAGCAGGTCCAGAGGAGGGCCATGAAAAATCAGAGGGTTGGAACACCTCTCCTGTAAAGCAAGGCTGTGAGAGTTAGGATTGTTCATTGGGGTTGTTCAACCCGGAGAAGAGAAGGCTCTGGGGAGACCTTATTGCGGCCTTTCTATTTGTAAAGGGAGCTTATAAGAAAGATGGAGAGAGACGTTTTACCAGGGCCTGTAGCAACAGGAAAAGGGGCAATGGTTTTAAACTGAAAAGGAGTAGATTTAGATTGGACATAGGAAGGAATAAGGATGGTGAGACATGGGCACAGGTTGCCCAGAGAAGTTGTGGATGCCCCATCATTGGAAGCATTCAAAGTCAGGTTTCTCAAAGCCCCATCCAACCTGATCTAGTGCAAGATGTCCCTGCCCATGGCAGGAGCATTGGACTAGACGATCTTTAAAAGGTCCCTTCCAATCCAAATCATTCTATGATTCTATATAGTTATTTACCACTAAGTGTAAGAGCATTATCTTAAAAATGGACACTAAAAAAAGATATTTTTTTATTTTGGTCGAAAGTTACATGAGTGAAAAATAAACTGCCAGAGACAAACAAAACCTTTCTTCATTACCCTCGTGAATTTAGAGCACATCTCCTCTGCATCCTTCACCACATTTGCTCGCAGCATATATTTAGCACATTTAGAATTGATAAATCTGTCTGCAGTATCCAAAGACTGTGCTTCATCCATCCATTTGGCAGCTTCCTTGAGGTTACCTACATGCTGTTAGGGAGAAATTAAATAGTTAACTGTCAGTATAAGCCTGCTATTGACCAACTCCTGAAATCTATAGTTACTGGTATTTCTCCCTCAGAAATAACAAAAGGCAGTATTACTGTTCCCTCCCCCCCCCGCCCCCAGATTTTTTCAGAATGACAATTTGCTGTAAGTTGTGATTTGCTTTGCAAAACCTAAACATGAGTTTTCATTTTCTTCCTGACAGAACAGTGCCCAAAAAGAAACCCCCATGAAAACCAATGCCCATAACCATTGCTAACTGAAATATTATGCACACATTCACACCAGTTTGATGGGTTGTTGGGTTTTTTTTTTTCCTAATAAACTAGGCACTCTACATGTCCAAATTCACTTTTTACCTTGTAAATTTTTGCTTTTAAGTAGAATAGTTCTATTAACGTTGGAGTGCTTGCAATTGCAGCATTAATGTAATCCAAGGCCAAAGAACACTGGCCAAGTTTGTCAAAGTGCTGTGCCAAGAAATATCGAACCCAAAGCAGTGTTGTTGGGGGCTCTTTCTCTCCGTTTTCTGCAAAATGGAAAAGTTACAGCAACTGGTAAGGTTGAAGACTGCATTTGAAAAACAAACACAAAAAACAAAGCTTGGGAAATTCAGCAAATATTTCTTGTAATACATTAATTTACTAGAAGGTATTACAACTATTTTCTTGCAAAAAGTGTATCAGCAATTCAACAGTTCTTGATAGCTGCCATAAACAGTATTATTACAGCGTAATTAATATAAGACCATAGAAACTTACCACATGTACTAAAAAGGTCACAAGTTTTCAAAGAGGCTTCGTAACCAGTAACAAGTTCTTGGATTGTAGAAACCTGCATATAAAAAAATCAACTTAAGTTACGCTTTACTATCATGTTTACATAAATTAACACACTGAAAAAAAGTACTTGGGCAAAATTAGAGAAACTATACTAAAATAACTACTTAATTTGGAAAAAAATTGGATGTGTCCTCTTAGAGTTTACTTCACCTTTCACAAGCTACCTTTGATCACCCATTTTAACTGGTGATACAGCAGGGAAACAGGTGTAATCTTTGGCAGCTTACAGCAGAAAGTAAAAAAGGATACTAATCAAATGTACTTGATAAGTCGTATTTTGGAATTTTTATTTATTTATGCTATTAGTTTAAGTGTCCAAACTGAGCCAACTGAAGAAAGGTGCTTTGGAAAAGACTCTGCGTGAACTTCCCATAACAATGAAGATATAGAAGAGACTTCTGTGGTTTTCTGGCAGGCTGATGTGTACTATTTAAGGTTTGGTTTTCTTTGTTAAAAAGGTACTGTTGCCTAGAATACAGGCTGTATCTTTTTACATGAAAATTTATGTTGATTGATTTAAGGCTAATACTTTCTGAAATCAGACCTTGTCAACAATATTGTTGTTCATTCCAAGGCTGAAGAGTCAAAATTCACTCATACAGTTTTGAACTCACACTATGCAAGTTCAACATCTACAATACATACAAATGTCAGTATCTGTCCATTTCACGACAATGAACTATTCCAATACCAGGTCCATGGCTTACAAGTACCATGTATTATTTCTAAGCATTTTATAAAATGCTCAACCTGTTTTGTTGAGCTACATTCTAACCATGCCTGCCATATCCAGCAAGTAACCAGCCTCTTAAGGAAACAAGAGCAATAGTAAAGAACAAAAAGAAACATGATCTATGTATATATACCCGAAACACAGAAGAGACTTAAAAAACAAGATCTGACTGTAAGCATAAACAGGATAATGGCTACATTCACCAATCAGGTGAAACCTATAGCTGGTAAAAACCTAAAACTTCAATGGTTAAAAGTAACATGATCCTACATTAAAAAAAAGTTGTTTGCATGAGTAAAATAAAAAATATCACAGATAGACAGCAAAATTTAAAAAGCAGGATTTGACAAAGCACGCATCCACTTCAAGATACACTTTGGGAGAGGAGGGGAAGGGAATAAACTTTGTTCTAAAAGATCAAAGTATGCAATTTGAAGGATACTACTTTATTTAAACTAATTCAGCACAATAGGCAAGAAATGTCAAACATTTTGTCTCAAAGAGAGCAGAGAAGGTGGCACACCCGAGTCATACACAGCCAGTGTAAATGTCTCAAAAGTGTAATAAAATGTATAAACACACACATTCTGGAAAGCTCTGCACAAATCTCTTAAGAAATGGTTTCTAGTAGCAAAAATCTCAAATACAATAAAATGTTACTAGACTTCAGATAACTATGAAGTGATAAAAGAATGTAAAGAAGTCACAAATAAATAGACAAAGGCAAATAAATGCATTAAAGCTGTTCTCTGGCCTCAGACATCTATTTACTGAAAGAAACCTTCAACCACCTCAGAAAATCTTTGAAGATTCTCTTCTCTAAAATGAGTTTAAATGCAGAAGTAAGCATCTGCTTCAGGTAGCAGGCTTGCAGTGTATATGTGCAACAGAGTAAGTGTTATTTCCGTGCTGCTTTTCACCGCAACTTCAAAGTATTCCCAAAGTTATTCTCATCTGGCTGTTAGTAAACTCAAATTCCTTTGAGACCAGCCAGCTTTGCTAGACTGCAAGTGAACTGTGTGTAAAGGGAGAAAGACCCCTTCATATCTTTAACAAACACACTCCACCACCAAACTCTACGTGTAATTTTTTCCACTACTGCACACTTGGAGTATGGCTTCACAGCTGGACAAAGACCATGCTACCACCAAAAGAATGGTGCCACCATCTCTGAGCCACACATGCCTGGTCCCTGCTTTAGGCCAGGGCTAGTGGCTGCATCCAGACTTACAAGTGATTTACTCCCTGCTCCACCTCAGCATACAGATGCCCCGTTACTAGTTCCATCATCAGTGGGAGCTGGCAGTGGACAGGCCTGTGGCAGTGAGGCAGTAAGAAAGCCTCTCTTCCTAGCAGGAGGGTCTTCAATCAGCTTACAGCAACAGTGAAATCAAATCTGCTGATCTTGAGTTGATGGAGAACACCAAACTGTACCATGTTTTAAAAGATGCTAAGTTCTTCCAAATTCAGAACTCTGCAGTGGTTTTGGCTTCTACAGTCCAAGAAACTACACTGGAATTGTCATTCTGAAAACTACTTTAAACAATACATTTGGAAACAAGTATTCAGTGAAAGCAACAGCTACAAAAATAATGCAAATCAGGTGGTTAGGTTCTTGCAGACATTCTTGATGAAAGTGACAGTATCTTTGTTTCTCATGACTACTCAGAATCTTTTTCCTCCCTTTCTATGCTACTGTTTCAGTCTCTTGCTAGTAATTTAGGAAAACAATTCCCAGTTCATGTGCTACTTCAGGGAACAAATGATCTGGAAATATGAACCCTAATTTCTGTGTCTGTATTAACTGCAAATTTAGTAGTAAAATCTCTTGTATTTACTATCATTTATTATCTGTATTCTAGAATCACCACTGCCATCTTAAAGGCAGTAATATTTTACTATTTCTACACACTAGGCGTTCTTCATAAAGGTAACTTTACAATTTCTAAAAATCAAGCTGAGGTATCTGGAAATACCATGACACTGACCATAAGTTAAATTCAAATGGTATTGTTCTAGGAAAAGAGTTTCCATTACTCCCTTGCCATGGATCTGAAAAAGCTTAAAGGTATTACAAAAGCATTACTGAAGTCATCAACAAATCGCAGGTTTTGTTATGACAAGAATGAAGCCAATTCTAGAACTGGGGCCACCAGTTTCAGGAGCCTCTTAAATAATCAAAATGCAAACCTCAAACCTTTTCATAGGTCACTACCTATAACTTCAATTTCATTACAAAAGAACAATGAGCTAAGAAGCATGAATCCAAGAAGGGGGAAACGGGCTTTAGCCTTCCCCATTAGAACAGACAAGTGAAGTGCTTGTTTTCCCTCCTATACCTTACATAAAGATTAAAATTGCACACGCTCACAAACCAGTACAGATTCTTGTCAAGTGTAATAATCTTGAAAGTTAAGAAAGCATCTTCCCCACTTGGTACTACCTGAAGCAAAGACTCCACAAAGGCCAGAACGGTCTTTTCTTTCCATTCCTCTGTTTATTTCCACTGGAAAGGATAGTTTCATAAGTAAACTTTGAGTAAATGCCTTAAAATGAATATTTGAGAAATACAAACTGAGACTGGAATAAATGTCATGCATACACATCTTAATTTCTTTTTAAACTGTAAACAACAGGAACACAATTCACCTGAACCCCAATTCTGAATTCCTTTTTCCTGTGAGCATTTGTTTTTGCTTATCTAATTATACTGAGAAATATTTTGTGTCCTCTTTTGTAAGGGACAGCCTAAGGGAAAGTTATTGTTTTCCAGGTAAATGGCTGATGGCTAGAATTCTTGTATCATCACTTGTAGCTATTACAGCAGCACCTATGGGCCAGTCATAAAATAGAAATCTGTGCTGCATGCTATGCCGTATACCAAGGGACTCCTGCCATAGAAATTTTTCTTTAGACGAAGAGCAAGAGAGGACTATCCAAGATAAGAACAATAATATGGGGATCCAAAATGTGATGTTAGGGCTACAGTAGCCTAAATCCTAGTTTGATCCCCGCCCCCCCATACTCCATGTAGGAGGTAAGTTGAATGTAATGACAAAGGAATAGAAGTAAAGAGAAAAGCAATACAGAAAGGTTTTTAAGAAACTTATGTAACAAAGGTGAGGTACGTAATGGAAGATGAAATCAACAGCCTACTAGCACAAAGCAGGGATGCAAATTTTTCAAATAAAAGGCTCAAACTCTCTAGTTCATTACTACGGAAGTTAGATTACTAAATTGATTGTATATCCTATTATTACAGCAGTTGGGCAAAATATTTTATAATAGACTTCTGTTTCAAAGACAGCCTTTAAAACACTAATACTGTATTTCCTTCTTCAACGAAACAACTGCAAGAAAAGGAGCTGAATTATCAATACCAATCATATAGAAATATTGTAACGTACTATAAACTGGTCAGGCTCAAGCTGTACCAATAGCCTTTTTTTTTTTTTTAAAGGATTCGGCCTGTTAATTTATCAGTCACAATCACTATGTTTAAGTATTTTTTTCAGTTGCTGCCATTATAAACCAGTAAGAGGTTACCAGCACTCCCAGCACACAGATTAAAAGCTACTGTAGGCAGTTTCAGAAGCAATCCATATGTTTAACATTTGGCACAGGTTTGAATCCCTGCCTTTTGAATTCCTGCCAACATGTTTAGTATTATCTACACTGCTCTCAAAGGCAAACAACCAAAAGGCAAAGTTTGAATACTGCTACTGAGATATAAAGTTTCAAGGTACATCTATAAAGCTGCCCAAACAAGAAAATATGCTATTGACCTGTAGATATAGATGCAATGGTCATCTTAAGAAAATTTAGTTATGCATTAGTGTAGAAGAATCTTCAGGCAAATCCCAGAAATACTTTAGAAAGATGTGCTCTAGTATGTACTTTTATAAAAAGATTTAACTCTTACAAAATTCATACATATGTACACTACTGAGATACAGGCAAGGGGTACATTATCTTGCCTTGAATACCATCAGCAATGAAAAGGATACAAAACAGTGGGGAAGAGTGAAAAGACAGCAGACAGGAACAAGATCACACATTACTTGGCACAAATATGCGCAGAGTGACATTTAAATCACCAAAATGGCCCATCATCATGCATCAGATGGATCACTTTGGGAATTACCACACAGCAGGAGACTGATGCTTTAGAAAACCACTCTGTTTCCTTATGGCATGCCTAATAATCATACATACCAGAAGCTAAGTATTTGCACATTATTTTCTAAGAGAACTGAAACTTTTTAAAGACTAGCTATTCACAGTTCTGTACTGCATCCAGAATAATTTTAATTATTCAGTTACTTTAATGAGAGTAACTTTTTCTTCTCCTTCAAGCAGCTGCGCACAGTCTACTGCAACCCATTCCAAAACAGTAAGTGGCATCTTTAAGAAGAGGATGCTGCTGTCTCAGAAAATAGTCCAACCTCGCCTCAGTGTCAAATCTACACACCTCTGAAATTTCAGTGTCTCAAGTAGTACCTTGTTATTCAAACAGATTTCAATGGATACTACAAGTTTGAGACCCCCATGACAGAGCTGGAGACTTTTCCATGTGGGGACACTCTGCCTAATCCCTTTCACAGCCTTCCACAAAGGGCAGGAGGAAAAAAAATTAGCCAACAGTTCTTCAGCTTCCAGTAGGTGACCCAATGGGGCTTAAGAAACTTCTGGGTATTTACTTCTCAGTAATTACAGCAAATAGGTATTAAAAAAATAGAAATTTCACAAGAATCTCACCTACTCAGATTTATCTGTCTCAGAAAGCTCTTGAATTAAACTAAGAGAAGGATGATGTAGAAGGATCACTCTATATTCAAAAGCCATCTAAGTATCAGTACTTAGACTGGAAAAAACAAAGTTAAAAGCGTGGGTGCTTCTTATTCTCCATCTACACAAACAGGCTCACACATACCTCCTTTGAAGCACCCAATCCTGAAGCAGTATAGAAAACCTTCAGTTGCAGGAAAAAGATTTGTAACATCCAAGAATCAGAACTGCCTTGGTATTACCAAGCAGGTATCTTCCAAAGAGTTAGCAGCCTGAAAGTTCAAACACTAACTGTATTTTGGCACAAGTATCAGATATATCCTATGCGGGCATTCCCTTCGTTTCAGAGGCAGCTGTTAGATGGAGCATTACCTTTCTGAATATCAGTTTGCAGACAGTTTGAGAGACAACTGTAGCCCTTCCTGAGGAGGGGGATAGGTTGCTGCCAAACTTTTCTCCTTCCTTCAAAATAAGGGAGTAATTTCACAGGAACATCTTCTCTTATATTGATAAAGCACTCCTACTGCTCTAGCAAAAACAAGTCTACTGCAGAAGGGCCTGAAAAAGAGAGGGAAAACAGCAGGTAGAAGGGGATACCCTTCGTGAACTTGGTCTTCCATGCTGGATGAAGGTCTTCCATGCTGGAAATGAAATAGGATGTTTCCCAAGACAGTTCTCAATTCTGGGAACTGACAATTTGGCTCAGATGTCAGACAGCTGCATTTTCTTATGATTCAAAGTGTCAACATGGGTGGTCTTCACCACTGGGAAGCTTGATTTCTCAGCTGGTTCTGAAGATCTAGAGTGGGAGAAGGACTGCAAAAACCAACTGCAAAGGCAGTATTTCTGCATGTCACATTTTCATTTAAGGTGAAAGGATGCATACAGGGGGAAAAGAAAAAAAAAAAGAAGAGCATGTGTTCTTGCCCTTCCAAGGAAGGTTGTGCTGTCTTTGAAACTTGGAATTGAACAACCTTTCTTCTTAAATAGAAAATTCTCCACAGTTTATTTCCTGAAGAAAACTTGTTTCTTGCAGGTAATGTGCATGGTGCTGACAACAGTGGCCCTGCAGGTCACAGAAACTGATCCCGAAGCACCACGTGATTTGCCATCAACAAATCAAACATCTGAATCAGATGAGTACTTATTTGAAAAAACCAACTCCTAAAGATGCAAGAATTCCACTTTAATAGCAGAAAAGTATGTCTCAAAGCTGAATAAATGAATCCCTTTGTTTTAATCTCAAAGTACAATTGAATTTTGACAGTAATTCCCATCACCAGTATCTTAAGTAGTGGTACTTGAACAAAGCTTTCTGGTTCCCTGAGTAAGAATAGTACTCTTTATTCACGAGAATGAGGTGTAGTTGAGTTTGTGACACCACTTTTCCAGCAGAAGAGACAGCCACTAGACATGGTAAGAATCCTTATGTCTGTGCGAGATATTGAAAAACAGTTGTACTTTCCAAAAATACCTAGAAACCATTTGCAAATTGTTTTGCTACAGAGTACCCAAAGGAAATTGCTGTTGTGCAACTTCAAAACAGTCCTCATCACCTCGAAAAGGTGGGATACCTAAAGATTGAATGACAAACTAAGCCTTTCAACAGCAGCCCTGGCAAAGTGTTTTCCTTGGGCCAGAAGAAAATCACATTGACATTAACAGATAAAGTCCTTGTGGCCAAATTATTTGGACTATCTTTCACAAGACAGAAAGAAGTATCCAGTACATCTCCTGAAGCAATACTCTAAATGCCTCATGGGAAACGGAGAAGCAAGAATAAAAACAGTCTATAAGAGTACTACATCAATACTTGAAGTCTTCGCTACGATGAGATGTTATTTAAGAGAGAGGTAAGAAGGTGCTCACAATGTGCAGAAGCAGTATCAATGGATCCTGAAAAATATTAACTTAGTACCAAATAAGTTAAGACAGAAAAAACAGAAAGCAGTTGCTGGCTCAGTTTTGGAGAAGGCCTTTGATGACAACATTTTGAACAGGGCTTGTGGCTGGTCTGTGGCACACAGTAACAGTACTAAACCACACTTGTACCCCCTTCTCTAGGTCCCTAGAGACACTGTACAGGAGGATCCTGGGTTCAGAGCCAATTAAGCTCTGCCCACGTGGTAAATTTGCAACCTGAAGTCCCCATCTCTACAAATGCGGATGCTTAGATTTGAGCTTTCAGGCCTGAAAAGTATTTATGAATGGTAGCAGAGGCAGACTTCTGATGATCTAGCATGGCCCTATCACATGATTAACACTCTTTCAATCCAGGGCACCCTCACCATACCTTTCTGGATGGAAATACTGATAGGAAGGAAGTTTCAAATAATGAAGCTGCCAATCAACTAAAAAAGAAAAAAGCTCAAAAATTCAATTAACCACATCAAGGAAAGGGGGGGGAGGGGGAGAAGGGCAGCTACGCATTAGAAAAAAGGTTTTACTACAGCCTAACGAAGACGAAAGCATCTTCATCTATAGCCAAGAGGCGATTGGCATGAATTGCGATGTGCTTTTTATCGAGGCAGCAAAGAACAGAGCATGCCAAACACGTGAGCCAGCTGGCACACTTGCACTGCACAAGAGGTCTGAGTTCAGGCTCTTCCAGTGTATCTACACCAGAAGGTGTATACGGGCAGCCACCTAAAGAAGTTCCATTTCCTATGGCGTACTGTAAGTTTAGCTAAAAGAATATCTAAGATTACAACATTTATAAGTTTACACAGTTCACAGAAGAACCAAAAAACCTCTTCAGCAAGGCTCACACTGGTTGATTTTGGTTTTTTTAAAGCAATGCTCCTCCGTTATTTAAAAAATGTCCCATCTAGCTACTTTGAAACATAAGATATTGACACTCGTTTATCAGTGTGAAAAGGAAAAGGTATAGGGTATGCAAATGACTGAATATTTCCATTTTTACTCAAGGCAGCTATACGCTTACTTGCAACAACTAACTTAGTCTTACTTGAAAAGTTTCTGCTTCACAACTTAGATGCATCTAATACAGATTTACCCCACCCAATGGGGCATGAACCACAGAACAAGCCCATAGAGAATATTCAAATAAATTACTCCAATTGTGAAAGGCTATTCAGCCTCATACAGAGAATTTCCATTCCTTACATTTTAGTATATGGCTAACATTTGAACGCAATAAAAATCACAATCAATTAAAAGTTATTTTACCTCCTCATGCCATGAAAGTATAAACAGGAAAACATGGCAAGCAGCCTTCTACTTAACACAAGTCTCCTTAAATTTCTTGTATATCTTTGACATACATAGATGCCAAGTTGGTTTCTGTAAGAAGCTTCACTATTTTGTATAACACCCAATGAAAGTGTTGCTTTGGAACTAACAGCAGTTCAGAAGTAGGTGCATCTCTATTTTTAAATTTATTCAACTGAGCCATCAATACCCACTCCTGTTTCCTTAAGAAAAGCACTGTTAGATGTGTGCATATGCTCATGCACACACAAGGCAAGACAAAAATCTGTCGCTTGCAGTAAAACATACATATAAAGGGAAGTTCCACAGTCATTTTAAATTGACCTAAACAAGTCAACTGCAAAAAAAAAAATCAGTGGGTTTTCATTGATCTAGTTTGCTAAGCAGCTGCACAGAATCTTACACCTCCTTTCAGTGGAAACCTAGATATTGTACAGTCAGCTTCCTAAGTACCTGTAAAAACACCTTTCCAGTCAGCTTGCAACTGGCCATCTTGATGCAACTAGTAGAAAATTTTTACTATTTACTTTTCTATAAAGCTAATCCTATGGTATCATGGTTAGCCACTAACTTCAGCATTTCTCAGTGTGTGGTGGCTAAGCAGACATATTTCTCAGGAATTTCACCGAGGAGCTACCAGCTTGTAAGGACTGGCTAGCCACAAAGCATTGTCTGCAGTACTGTATTTAAAACAAAACATAATAAAAAGCAAAAAAATAAGCCACTCCATAACCCTGGAAAGTTATACATTTTCTTTGTTCTCTGACCATCTAAGAAATCAGTTACATGTTTTGTAAGCAGTAGAGAAAGTAGCTTTCTATTAGATAAGTTTCTTTAGAGCTGACCTATACTCTAAGGAAGTTCACACATTTTGGTTTACTGTATATTTTCATAGAAAGAATGAGATACAAGAGTTTAATTAGCTTTTAGATTTTTCTTTACACTTAGTTCCTTACAACTAAACATCTCCATTAATGACCTCTAATCACTTTCAAAAGTGAAATACATCCAACGCAGTGTCAGATACACTCAGAATTTAAAATTTGCTAAAAATCAAGCATAGCTAGACCTCCTTTTTGCCCTGGATTAGGTTTGGAGGTGTGCCTTACGATACACATCATTGCTAGTAAACCGCATGTCTTCATGAACAATACAGCTGCACTGCAGTAAGTTGGTGTGTAATCTGTACACACTTGACTATATACACCACCAAATCCTACTCTGATTTAGCATCTCAAGATAATGCTAACTTGCTGGTAAGTGAAGATTACTGCTGTCCATTGCTGCTAGCACTGATAACAGCTACTCCTGAAATAAAACAAGTGATACTTTTTTCTAGTGTCAATACCACCAATGAACACACAGGCTATTTGAAATACTAAACTCCAGGAAAAAAGCTTCCTCCATTTATCTAAGTGAGTTTAGTTTGTATTTGTCATTCAAAGAGTAACTTGTAACATGGTGTTTTGTACACTTGCTCTGCTGAAACAGCATTATTTCTTTTTTAGGGCATGCTATATACAAACATAATGAATTACCAAGTTTATAGTACAAGTAGTATTTGATAAACATTGCAATTGTTTTGTAATTTTGACAGAACCATGCAGCATTTCTAGTCACATGACTGCATTAACCAGTTTTTGTCTCAAACATCTACACTGGAAACACATTTTGTCCCATATGTAACAGGCTTTGCACTTCCCAGTTATTCTTAGAGCAGAGAACTCTCAGCTAGGGGAAAGCTTCTCAGTACACCAGCTTCGCAGAGAGCAGACTACTCAAACAGAATGGCAAACAAGTCAAAAGAAGAACATTCTTCATTAAAGAATTTACTGCTGCTTTGGAAAGGTCTAGCACATGTATGTTTACACATTGAAAGTACAACTGCACAAGCTCCTTTGTAGCTGTGCAACAGTATTAGAAGTACAAGATCAGCCTCCTGTTAAGCAAAACAAACTTCAAGTACAACGACTGTAATTCAAGAGCCAGCCATGAATTTTAAGTGCTTCAAATGTAACAAGTTGAATATTAAAACAACTCCTTTAAAGTTATTTTAAAATAACAATACTACTTGAACATCTTTATAAACCAACTGCTAGGCCATCTGGGATGGAAAAAACATACGATTCAGCCAGACTTGGAAATGAGATTGCTGGGAACTGTCAGAATTGTTCAAATCTTTTCCATCAAGTGTAGCATCTTTCCATTCAGAAAATAAGTAAAACTAGAGTAATTAAATAATTTTTCAAGTTCAACTACACATCTAGCTATGTTATCAATATAATATAAAGTTTAACTTCCCTCAAAAACTGAGGGAAACTTCAATGAAAATGTATATTGACTATAGGTGCAGCAAATACACTGCCTATAGTAAAGCTACAGAACACTTCAAAGTATGAACAGTGTTCAGCTGTATCATAAATATTAACTAATTTGACTATGACTTTCATATCAGATTTCTACACAGGTACCTTTTTTGGAAGTGAAAGCTAACACAGATTAGCAGTTTACCAAACTGTCAAAAGTTACACAATTTAGAAAACTTTTGTGCAGGAACCTAGAGTTCAGGACAGCAACACCACAGTCAGAACAGACTTACTGTCCCAGGAAAACTCTCCCACAGTGGTGAAGCTGTAAAACACAACACAAAATTAAAATAAAAACCTAGGGACCGCACAAAAGACTATTAAAGGCTTGATTTAAGTTTTTCTGATTTTACGCTTCCAAACACTGATCTTTCACTGCATTTTCAAAATGAGCTATAGAAATTTAACATGCCAGTCCACTACTGAAGTCTGCATATAATTCAGAAGAGCCTACTCATTTATCTGCTACTTCCAATTACACAAGGAGACACCTAGAAAAAGCACATTGCTTAAATGTATTAGATATCTTTCATCCAGGAATTAGCTCAAAAGAATAAATGGACTATAAATGGGCTATTATTTCTCCCCAGACATACTGTTACAGACATGACAGAGCCTTATGAAACAGACTTACAGTTAGATAGTCGTAAATCGGAAAGTTGTACTAGGAGAGCACTTCATATGAAGGACCGAGGATCTGAAGTTTACCCCTTTTTTTTAATTCACTCCACCCCACCCCAAATTAATCTACACTTAACAGTGAACTGCAAATATCTTAAGTTAAAAGAACTGACATTTTCTTGATATGAGTGTAGTACAGCAGAAAAACAAAACTAAAATTTAGAGGTGACTGGCTAGCTCAGACTTACTGTTCTAATAGCAGTCACGTATCTGAATTACACTAAAGACAACAGGTTGTAAGGTACAAATCAAGGAGCCACTCTAAAGCAACAGAAATACAGATAACCAAGCAACATGATATAAAGTATTATGTTATATATTTTTTCCTGAAGAACGCTTGCCTCATTTAACATACAGAGTGAATGAAATAGGAAAGAAATGGAATAATGTTCTATGAGAGTACTGACACGCACAAAACAGATTTTTGCTTTCATTTTCATATTGCCTTAAAACATCTAGAACCAGATTTTCTAACATGCTGAGCATTCATCCATTCAGCATTCATCAACTGAGACCAGTGAATGCTTCTGAAGATAAACATCCCTGAAACCATAACTCCAGGGCTACATGATCAATGCCTGCAGAATTTGGCCTTGACATCTTACTGACTCTTAAATGTGTCAAGTATGGATAATACTTGCCCTCTTTATTGTACTGTGTCAAGACTAATAACTTGTGAGATGTGACATAAGCAATAGCATATGAGAAAACTGCCAAACAAAAAATTTCCATTATACCACAGTATGTAAACACATTCAGAAAAACAGTATTCTTCATTTTAGAGCACTTGACTTTCCAGTTTTACTATTACTCCTAATGATCCAGTCATAAAACTGTTGACACAATGGAATAAGTTAACAACAGCAGTACAAGTTTGTACTGAAAGTTTTAAGACACTCGTACAAATACAAATTCAGAGCAAACCAATGCTCTAAGATGTCACTGTGGTCATCACACAGCTAATTCATGAGCAACTTTTTTTTTTTTTGAAAGCTTTTCGGCAAGTTTGGGGACTGCACAAAAGAAAGCAAATAATTTCATATGAGCAGAGCATCAGTAGGAGCAACTATTAGCAGAGATGTTCAAAGCATTTCTCATGGGTCTTCAGATGGAGCTATTTGGAGCAGTTATTCCCAATGTAGACCACTCAGACTAAAGAAGCTCTCCTGATAAAGTAGTTTGTAAGTCAGTTGCTACACCTGTCAGCTCTTGGCTTACATGTTACCTCAGGGACCCAAATTATCAGCCATCAACATGTTTTACACTACCCATTCTCATTACAGAGTGGAAGCATCCTATCCTGGCAGTACCTACAGTGAAGTTTCTCATCCTTCTCCTTCCTCCACTTAGTTGAAAATTTCCTTACTCCTCCTTAAGATACAGTTATATAGCAGAAATTCTATCTTTTGCTATGAATGTACCAGTTGTTAACCAGATCCTGAGCAAGTCCACTTACCAGATTTCCCCTCCTGGAATTCTAACTCAGAGACACTACTTTCTAAAACTTGAACTGACCGAGTCAGTATGAACACAAGGCTGTCCATGGTTGATCTTACAGAGTTATTTCTTCTTGAAATGTAGAGATTCCTAGTGGAACTAATGTTTTTCACTTTCTTACATAATCCACCAATAGTTCACAGAGGGCATCTAGCTACAAAAACAGCTGCAACTTGCTTTAGATTCCTTTAGCTTTCCACATCAAGGAGGGAAAATGCCTTCTTTCCTGAAAGAGTTAAAGAAAGATCTTCACTGGAGACAGCCTACCTTCCTGTGTAGACCATCTTACACCTTTTTTTGAGACTGTTGTTTCTGATGTTTCTTCCAGCCAGACATTTTCTCTCATCCAGTATTTCCTCACAGTCTCCATGTTTTTAGTTACTCAGAAAAAGGACACATGTGCACTAATGTCGAGCTTCAATGGAATCAACCAACGCACCTGCAACACAATCGACGCAAACCTTGATATTGACTAATTGAAGATCTTCACTCTTTGGATTTTTATCTCATGGATATAGAGACCAGCATGTATGGGGAACCAAAGAGTATTTCTGAATATCGCTCAAGTACAAAGAGAACTTTTTTGGAGTACAAAGAACTTTTTGGGGGGAGGTGGGGGTAGCATTTCAAGATCGCTCTCTTGTGAGGAACAAGAACAAATAAGGCTGTTCACAGTTACTTCTAATACATCTGGACAGCAGCTTACAGAATGTGAAAATTACTATATCCCATGCAATTGCTTATACTTCAGGTTATTAGCTTCCAGCAGAAACATTCTGCCAAGAGCCACAGCTACACTCACCCTGAACAGTAACTTTGCATGAACAACAAAACTCATAATCATGCAGTGGCACTCCTAAACACAAGTTTTTGCTTCTTGAATATGCAAAAAGGACTACAGCTTCTTCCTGAGAGAATATGTATTGTGCCAACTGTGTGAATTTTATTCAAGTACGAAGATATCAACATGATAAATGTAGTTTAAATAGCCAAGTATACTTGCTATTTAGAAACTAAAAGAAGCCTGATAAAAAAATTTAGTAAGCCTTCGTGCTATATAGCAGGCTTTTTAAATTAAAGGTTCAGCATTATAGAAAACTCAAGGAGAATGGCTACTTTGCTGATACCCATTTTTTAATAACAAACTTCATAAAGCACTAAGCAAAGAATAAAAAGTATAAAACCACTTGTAGCATAAAAGAGGAAGAGCCCAGTAGCAAGATAGTAAGTCTCCTAGACTAGAGAAAAGGATTGACACTCATTAGCAAAGTATTTCCTGTACACAGACTGTATTGTGTTGAGACATTTTCCTTGGAAGTGCTCCATGTTTCTTAGCATGTAAATAAAACAGTCACATTTCAAAACCTTTCATACACATAGCAGTACTTTAAATGGTCATTCCAAAAGGCTCCACAAACCATGAAAGTGAAACTTCTCATACTATTTTAGAAGTATCAACCATAAGTAAAAAATGCCACTATATTCACATTTAAAGCCATTTTTTGTTTAGATAACATTTCAAAGTTCCAGAGGAAAGCAGGATAACTTGTTAGTAAAAAGCTCCAAAACACAAACCCACAAGTTTCCTTATGTAGGATGAAGCTGCCTTTTTGTTATAGCCTCCCCTGCTATCCTTCCATGTATCTCACTTGTTTAGAATTAACTCATTTTAGTTAGTCACCTACAATTCTTATGACTTAGTCCATGGTTAAAAGTGACAAAGACAACAGATTCACTTTAAAATGCAAGTTACCTCCACAGTATGCTTATGAATTGATGATGCAGAAATTTAGTATTTTATGGCAAGATCAAGAAAATTGAGTAAGTCTCCAAAGGCAGTATGAGAAGTACATGTTTTAAATAATGTTCTTAAGTAAAAGAAACTACTTTTTCCAGAAATAACTACAGTTCTTCAAAACACTATCAACACCGGCCCCACTACACACAAGCACCTCTCTCACAGCATGTGAATTTTTTCTAAATCATGCAGGTGGATTTTTCAAATGAGGACAGCTAGTGTTTATTTTCACATGTTCAATCCAACCATCTTTCAGAGATTGCCACTGCAGAAATGGCTTGTTAAGCAGCTGCGCTTTTAGCTAAATAACACAACATACTAAGAAAACCAAAAATGAGTACAAGTTTAAAGCTGTACAGATTCAGGAACTGGTACTCAAGACACCTGTGCTGTTCCTTCAGCAAGAGTGGCAACTGAAGGACAAGGGTGGAATGGACAATTGGGAAAGTGAATCACTCTGTCAATGAGTCAGGGCCCTTAGATAATCCATTTTGAATTGCACGACACACACACTCATGAATCAGTTCCCCGAGTAGCATCATCTGCTGGAGCCCTACAAATTTGTGCCTATTATTCTCACCTTCAACACACAGAGTATGCAAAGATCATGAACTTTTAATTTATATAAATTCTGCATCAGAAAACTCCAAGATAAAGACAACAGATCATGGGACTTGTGTTATCACCTCTCAGAGCAGGCTATTTTAGGGTAAAAGTCCGTTTTCTCTTTAAACGTATGTCATTACAGTTGTCACTGTGGAGTATGGGAAGGCAATAGGTATTCGGGATAGTGAGTGTAAGTAACAGTCACTAAAAATTGAAGTACTGATCTTCAAAATACAGCACTTCATTTAAAGCCTAACATAGGGCATTTATCAAGCATTAAAGACAACAGCTCCACTGAGCACCTCCCAACAGTTGTGCGTTAACACAGGAAGTCAAGAGTAGGAGCACAGCACACTATGACCCCACCACAGTGTCACACCAATAGTCCCTGCTGTATAACGTTACAAACATCAGCAGGTTTGCTGGAACAAACTGTCTCCATCAGCAGGCAACTACTCAAGGTGAACATGAGCTATCTGACTTGAGAAATAGTCTGGACGCAATTATGACTTTACTAGAATTTTATCAGTATCTCTTCCTCCACTTTTCCTTCACCACTGAAGTTGTTTGCCCTCATCTAGTTGAGCATCTACATCAATAGCTTGGTCAAGTGACTGCTGATTTCTAGGAAGTTGAAAGTATTCTTTATATAACTCTTTCCCTCTGCTTGAGACAACAAAGAGATGATCACTGACAAACACCAAATGCACAACTGTTACACTGTCTATTAGAAGTTGCACTGTGGAACATCGCAGAAATAAAGAGGGATGCCATACATGCCAGTTTGAGGGCTCCAAAAATCAAGAATGATGGATGAAGGACTGTACTGAAACAATAATTAAATCCCTTCGTATCTATAGGTAGCATCCTCAGCCTAATCCCGTTTCACTCTTGAATAAACAACCTGCTCTTTTGGCAAGTGCCTACCCTGAAGCAGCAGTTATAGATGCTTCACCTGACATGTGGTGAACTATGCACATACTCACCTTTAACCTAATACTAAGCCAAGTCTGCAGTTAGTCACCTGTGTTTTGAAGTTAATTCATTTCTAAAAGGCAGATTCTGTGACAAGTACCCATTTTTCCCTTTGTGAATGATCTGAGAAGGGAGAAGCAAGAAATTCTAGGAACTGATTAGGAGAGCTATGCTGGCAAATGGATATAAAAATCACAGCTACAGATTCCACATCACAGTATCTGGATTAGGGATCTAAATGCTTTTGTATATAGGTGCTCATGTATATAGGCATATCCATCTTTATTGTGCCTTTCTGCACTGTCTACTATAGGATCTTAGTGTTGCCAGACTTGCATAAAATGCACTTGTCCCAGTACTTAAGTACTAGCTGCAGACTAGCTTGCTGGCTAACAAGTCAACGGCTACAAGCTCATCCTAGACTTGAAGGTGAAACCCAGTAAGAATATGCTATCACAGAATCATTAAGGTTGGAAGATACCTCTACAGACTGCCTAGTCCAACCCCCCTTTACAGAACAGGGTCAGCTGAAGCAGGTTACTTCTGGCCACATCCAGTCACATTTTGATTATCTCCAAGGATAACAACTCTACTACCTCTCTGAACAACCTGTTCCCATGTCCGACAACCCCCATGACAAGTGTCTTTTCTTTTGCTCAAATATTCTCTTGTATTTTAAATCGTGCACATACCACCTTGTCTCGTGCCTGGTGAACAGTGAGAAGCATCTGGCTCTCTTTTTTCACTCTTGCCTTCAGATATTTATACATATAAGATCCCACCTGAGGCTTCTCTTCTCCAGGCTAAATAATCCTAGCTCTCAGCCTCTCCTCATACGCCAGACACTCCACTCCCTTCACCAATTTCATGACCTTACTCTGGACTCTTTCCAGTATGTCCATGTGGCTCTCATACAGGGGAGCCTAGAACTAGACCCAGCACTCCAGATGTGCCTCAACAGGGCTGAGGAGAGAAGAAAGATCACCTCCCTTGACCTCATAGTGGTGCTTTTACTAATGCAACCCAAGATGTTGTTGACCACCTTTGCCGCAGGGTACATTGCTGGCTCATGTTCAGTTTGCTGTCTACCAGAACCCCCAGGTCCTTTTCTGCAAAGTTGCTTTCCAGCTGGTCAGTCCCCAACCTATACTAGAGCATTGGATTAATTCCTCCTAAGGTGCAGGACCTGGTATTTCCCTTCATTAAACTTCCATTCAGCCCATTTCTCCAGCCCATCGAGGTTTCTCTGACAGCACAATCCTCTCTCATGCATCCGCCACTCCTCACAGTTTTGTATCATCTGCAAGGTTGTTGAGGGGTACAATCTGCCCCATCAACCAAGTCATTAACAAAGATGTTACATACTACTGGCCCCAGTGTTAACTGCCTGGGGACACTAGTTGGACTTCATGCTGCTGATCACAACACTGAGCCTGGCCGTTCAGCCAGTTCTCAGTCCACCTTACTGTCTACTAAGCTGTACTTCAACAGTTTTTGTGTTACAGGAGACAGTGTCAAAAGCCTTGCTAAAGTCAAGATAAACAGTATCAACTGCTCTCCCCTTGTCCACTGAGGTAGTCATTTTGTCATAGAAGGGTATCAAGTTAGTCAGGCATGACTTCCCCTTCATAAATCCATCCTACCTATTCCCAGTCACACTTTGTCCTTTGTGTGTTTGGTAATGGTTTCCAGGATTATTTGCTCTATCAGCTTCACAAGGATTGATATGAAGCTGACTGGCCCATAGCTCCTCATATCCTCCTTTTTGTACTTCTTGAAAACAGAGTGACATTTGCTTTCCTCCAGTCCTCAGGAAACTTCATCCATCACGATGACTTTTCAAGGATCGAGTGGCAGTGCAGTGACATTGTCCAGCTGCCTCAGCAGTTGTGGATGCATCCCATCAGGTCCAATGGGCATGTGCACATCCAATCTGTTTAAAAGTTCTATAACCTGATCCTCTGCTACCAAGATCTATGTATATAAGAAAGCAATGAGAGTGATACCCATAGGCCCTCAAAAAAAAAAAAATCACAGAAGTTGTGTACATCCTCTATTGCCTTGGTATACCAAACTTGCTACTTTTATCAGCAACTCTCAGAAGGCTTTAAGAAGATTTACCGCAAGTGTTGAGCTTGAAATGAGAATCTCATTAGGAAAGATGACAAAAAGCATTATCATGAAAGGTTTTTGAATTTCTCTGGATTCTGCCTCATGAAGAAGTCTGGGGTTTTGTTTTGTTTGTTTTGGGGTTTTTTGTTTTTGTTTTCATTTTTTTTTTTTAGCACAACAGTGAAAGTGTCAGTGACTTCATTGACAATTGGTATCTTCTGCTTTTCCTTGATACGTAACAGGAATCCACTCTTGGACGCGTAAGAGCATAGACACAAGTATAGCCACAAGTATTGTCAAGACAGCACTAAGGACACCAACTCAGTGTCAGTTGAGCAATCCACTGCCATTTTGTTGCACACAGTCAATTACAGAATATATGCAGATGCCTTACCTAGAGTCTCCTGATCTAAGAAGTGTCCTATCAGAGGAGTGAATGATACCTAGAAGATCAGAATAAGAGTATCACCATGTCCAATGTTTGTCTTGGTGCTAGTGGATGTCGGAAGATGCAGGCTGAGAAGGAAGAAAAAAAACTAAGCACCTGCTTGGGACATGTCTTCCTCCCAGGAAGACTAAGCATCTGCTGTATCTGCCAATTAAAGGCACAGATTCAATGCATGAAGGGCACTGTTTAAACTGCGGATTTAGTGTGAACGCCACCATGATGGTGTTTAGCACAAAGTACCTTTCTAGGTAACTCTTCCGCAGAGTTCTTTCATTTTGTGATAGAAGTTATCCAAATAAAGTTAACACGGGGGAAAAAAGTCCTAAGAAACAAACACACACAGAATGAACTTAAAGAGTTTCGCAGAGCAGTAGGACATTCACGGGGTTCCCCTCTTGGTGTCTTGAATGATAGCCAGAACCAAGAGTGTGTTTCAAGAGGAATTGTACAAATAGGCACAGGCTGGTATTTGAGAAGGTGACTGAACTCATAGCCAAGGCACATGTGTTTACTGTGGAATCTCTGTAATAGTCCCATATTCTAAAAGCTATTTTAAAAATCAGATATTCTTGAAGAAGAGAACGAGAAGTTGTTAGCATTTGTTTTAATACACAAAACAACATTCAACGAATTGTAGAAACAGTTCAAGTCTATACTCATATTTTCCCCATCTTAGTTTCTTCCTTCAGTTTAGCAGCCATACATTAATGTAGATGACTAATTAAAGTTTTGATTAATGTAGTTTAATTACAACATGTTCTTCTGAAGACTGAATTTTCTATTTTTGACAGAAAACAGCAAATTGTTTCTGAATGACAGATAGCAACAACCTAAAAAACACCACAAAACCATCAAGAATATTCTTCTTTTATCCATACTTTGGTAAAATCATGCTTCATAATACACACTAATGAAATTATTATGAACTCAATCCAACATGCACAGCTACAGTAACAACTCATGCAGAAAAGTGTGTGAACTTAATTTTCTAAAGAGATACCCATTTTTTGCATTTTGCTTGTGACTGTTTTGCTACATGTAAAAGCTATTTCCCTGCACTTGTTCCATATGAGAAGAGTTCCTCTAAGTGATATTTAAGAGCCTGCTAGCTGTTTTAGCAACCCAGGAGTTAGCTAATTGACACACCAAGTCAAACACACTGTCCTTACCAGGCACTACAAGATCAGTTGAGAAAAATAAATATTGAGCTCAGAATGCAGGTCTGTTCCTTAACACTAGTAATCTGCATAGCTCTTGTTCAGACCAGCCATTTCCTTTCCTTTCTCCAACCCTAACAGGTAAGTAGAACCTGGTACAGAACTTTTTACATTTGTGAACTTTGTCTTTTATGTAACCACACTCACTTCACACTACTTCATCATGACCTACAGCTTTCACATTTATAAAGCCCCAGTCTGTATTTACAGCATTCCCTCGAGGCTGCCACATAATGAATAGAAGGAAGATGTAGGCAATTTCTTCACAACATACAGTGGCTACTTCGAGAGTCATCCAAAACAAACATACAGTAATGAACATTATTCTTGCTGACTAAATATTTTTTTAAAAATAAGAACAAAGCCATCAAGACAATGTTTCAAATGATTTCTCTAATATGTTGTAGGCAAAAAGTGATCTATGACTATCAGCAATGATGTACCACTGACCATGGTCTATATAGCATTATAAACTTGCTTTGAAAGAGACACTGGAAAATACAGTAAGACTTGCTCTGACAGTCTCTATCACCCTCTAATCCATTTTTTTTGTTCGGTTGGAAAGACAGACTCTACCTGTGTACCAATGTAGCAAGTTAGGAAGTGATTAGTGCATGCCTTTGGTATCTGCAAACAGGGAGCATAGTAACAATTATCACTTGAGAAAGAACTCAAACTCTTTACATAACATATCCTTACACATCCACATTACCTGTAGAAAAATCAGTTGCCAACATTATAGAAAATGATAAAACAAACATCTCCTTTTCAGTTGGCCTTTGTCTAACATTTCGTCCTGTAATTCAATGCCCCCCTCATTTTTTTTTTCTTATTTCAATATTAGAGTAACTTTATGCTACAGCATGGTATAGAAGTGCACTCAGGATACTGAACAGCTGGTGTGATTTTTTTTAATTATACAGTATTTTAATAATCAAAAGCTCTATCCACAGCACAATACATTTGATCAAGTTTAAATAGCAGTACAGTTTCTAGGCAAAAGACAATTGTTAGCTCCATTTCTTCAAGCTTCTCACCCTTCAGTCTCTACTACTTATATCTCCTCCAGTCTAGGTGGCTTGACAAAGAGGAAGAAACAGCCGAAAAACAGTTCGCATGCTACATATCAGACTAGCATAACAGCACAAAACCTAAAGAATCACAACCTCATTCGAAGAACTTTGAAGGATTACACAATTCATTGGGTAACTACCTTCTAAAACTAGGGAGAAAAACATTAGTCACATCACTGCTTTGCAAGCAGTGAAAGACCACAGAATCTGCAATTAGATCTTGTTGCAATGTACATACAGTAATCTACGGCAAAGCAAGCTTAACACTTTCTCCCCCTCCCCATCAGCTTCCAGAGTTATTTTAAAGTCTGCCTAAGTACCTCTGAAACATAATCATCTCAAATCTCAGTGGGTTAACAACTCACTCCTAGAAGGTAACAAACAATATTGCTGAGATTGTGATGAAACATCCAGCCAACCTGCTTATCCCAGGTTTCACTATACTATCTCTGCCACCTTCCCAAGCGTCCAAGTTTCAAGCAGTTAGCAAATCTTGAACAGTTTCCTTTTCAACCCAGTTGTACAGACAAATATAAACTTCTGCGCATCACAAACTGAACACAAGGCCAACACATAGATGATTTTTTCTGCTCCAGAATTTTAAGGAAGACAGATTGCATAACAAAGTATACTTTAACTCATTAGAGACTTATTTATTAGGGAAGATTTTACCTCAAAAAAAGTCTGAGAATGCCAAAAAGCAACAAAGCTATACACAAACTTTCTTTACTGAACAGATTTCAGATCCTCATTCCTTTGGGTCTGAGACTTGAAGAAAGTCTCTTCCAGCAATAACCTTAAGATAGTTTTTTTTTCATGAAACAAATAGCTTTACATTATTGTACTATGATGTCTTACCCACTTTTGGTACCCTTCTGTGACTTCACCCAAAGGATCTTAAACAACAGTTCTATTTTAAGTGTGAAGGAAGATTAAACACATCTTTCCTCCTTAACCGAAGTAAAGCATATTCTTTAGTGAAGTGATGAAGAACCAGTTGTACTCCACACATTTATCCACCTCATATTCACACAAGTATGTAAACAAAATCCAATTTGGTAGCTGAAAAAGTGACATCCACTCCACCTAGTTAGCACTTCAGCTATTTCAGTTTTGGTTTTTGGTGGGACATTCATTAATTCTTTCTAAAAGCAACTGGTAAAGCTTGCTCAATGTTAGTTTCATAGATACAAAGTACTCATATAACAGATACTTTGGGAACAAGTATAAACAGTTCCCAACACACCCCAGTGAAACATATGGGACACACAGTAGGTACCTTCAGGTTCAGACATCTATACTTAGATAACCATAATATAGGTGCCTGTGCTCCCCCTACAATCTAAACAGATCTATCAGATGTACCTAGCACAGCCAAAATGAACAGCTATCAAGGCTCAACTGATCCTATGTAGGAAGCCACATATGGTGGTGAGCTGAACAGTCCTCTGTGTCCACTGACCGACATTCACATGCCTGAATCTGGAACTTAATGTCAGTCCTTGACTGTTAAAAACGTATTCCAGAGAATTTGGGAGACAACCAACCAAACTGAAAGTTTTTGAAATCTGAACACACATCTGCCTAAAATAATTCACCTACCCAAAAAAAGCAGAACCAAGAAAATGGAGCTGAAGAGAACTATTTCAGCCATCTTTTTACTGGATGACAGTCATGCCAAATTTTTTATTTTGTCAAAAGTTATGCTTAGCATACAAGAACTATACTTTTTTGATTTAATTAAATACACTGAAAATGATTATTTGAAAGCAGGAATGTACAGGATCACAATATACCCTTTATGATAAGCTATGCAAAGATAATTCTCTGTGTTTTTTTTCCTATTCCTAGAAATATTGAAACAACAAAAAGACTACCTTCTCTGTCTTCAGGATCCTTCATTTAGACACAGCTTATTGATCTCCAATGAGGTCTCAGATTAGATTTCAAGGAACAAAACAAAAAATTCAGTCAAGTATCAGACACACTTCTAGTCTCCCTAAGACAACTCAGAGCATAACAAATATGTATACCAGAAAAGGATCTTGTCAAACAATTCTCAAAACGAAAATGAGTGTGGCTGAAAAGAAAAAAGTTAAATGTAATATTTGGCCAACTTGTAAATTACTCCAGTGTGTTCTTGGTGGATTTGATTACTCATTTGTTAAGCAATTTACCTTTTAAACTCCTTAACTGCTTAAAGGATCTTTGATCAAGTCAATGCTAACATACTAAAACACTGCTAGTTGATCATCATAAGACACAGCTGAACTTCAACTCCTTAAATAGAAAATAAGGAGAAATTCTGGTTTTTGGTCTCATGTTACTTGCACAACTTCCACAAGTACAGCAAATCTGGTTTAGATCATTATCACAACAATGTCTGTATTGGAATACAAAGCATAACTTCTGACCTATAACCTTGGTATTTTGAGTCTTTCTAAGCAGTGTAAGTACTGAAGAGTTTCTAGAACTTCCCCAAATAGTCTTCACTTTGATCTGTGCAAGTCCTAAAGCTTTGCAGCTCTGTGTACCTGAAGCTAGATTTCACCCAAAACTGTTAACTAATGTTAGTAGACTAGAATCTTTTTTTAAATCAAAATATGGCAGCAATTTTTATTTACAGCATTTAGTACGAAATACCAACTTATAGCAACTAGGTAACAAACAACATTTTCCTGAACACATTTGACAAATGTTTGCCTTCTATACAACCAGCTTTTTTCCCCCCTTGCCCTCTCCAAACACAGGGCAGACAAACATTTTTCCTCTAGAATCAGCTACTCTTTACATTACCTTTTGGTCTCTCCACTCAGGTGTAAAAGGTGTTCTTAACACCAAAATGTTAAGAGCTACTTACTGAGAAATATAATCCTCATCTTCACTGAGCAAGTAAAGCTATATTTTTCCCCACTATTCCTTTGTATTCTCACAAGTATTGAGTTAAGTAATTCACATTTTCCTTTCCTACATAAAAAAGTTGCTGCAATATTTTCTATCTGAGTTAAGTACATACAAATAGAAAGCTTCTATTAATATAAATATAGCTTATTTCACCTTTTTCCCAAAACTATGGTTTATGAAAGATCCTGGACCCACCTGGAGTTCTAGAAAGAAGGAACTTTCTAGGCTTAAATACCAACTCTTTCATAAAATCCTCATATCTATGCCATTTTAAAATTTAACTGCAATTGACTACACCAAATTACACCTGTTTCTGAAGAAGTAAGTGGGGAACTGTTCATTCCCAACTTGTAGGGAATTCAGTAATTTGCCAGGTATTTTATAGCAGGCATAACACGATCCTAACTACAATGCTTTCTATTTTCAGTCAAAATACACCAGTAATTTATGCGGGAAGCTAGTGTTAGGCACCAACTTAGAGAAGTTAGATACCGAAATACAACATTTTCCTGCAAGGTATAGCACACATTAGCTCACCACAATTTTCTGCCCCCTAATCCTTAAATTTTAGCAATTCTAAAATTAACTGTCAGAGACTAAAATTAAAGTTTCTCTTAGTTTCAGAGATCCTTCTGTTACACTATAGTTACATGAAAACCCAACCAAGTGAAGTGTGAAAGAGACCCTGTCTTGATAAGGGAAGGACAAGAAAGAAGAGGAAAAAGCGTTTGCAGAAGTTAACAGCACAAACAAATCCAAGCATATTTGGAAATTGTGAGGCTCTTGATTTTAATTTTAATAACTTTTTAGGATTAAGCTGGCAGTTCCAAGTGGCACTGATTTGATACAACGAAGATAACTAGCAGCAAGGAACTTACTGGATAAGTCTGCCCCAAAACATGGTAGTCCTCATTTTTTCTACCCATCAGGTCAAAAACAATTAAGTGCTAAAAATCTTTTCACACACCAAATGAGTTTATATGTATCTTTTAACTTCTAGATTTTCATACTTCAAACAGCAGAGGTAAAACTTGCA
This sequence comes from Aptenodytes patagonicus, assembly GCF_965638725.1. Classification (NCBI taxonomy): domain Eukaryota; kingdom Metazoa; phylum Chordata; class Aves; order Sphenisciformes; family Spheniscidae; genus Aptenodytes; species Aptenodytes patagonicus. Next base: position 192,805,820 of record NC_134949.1, on the reverse strand, counting down.
CAGCACTGACTGTATTTCTATCTAGATAGTCAGTGTATCATCATCTAAAAAATTTCAATGCCATTTCAAAAGCTTACATTGAAGAGTACGCATTAGCAATAGGCACTGTAGAAAAGCTTGTACTATACATGATACTGGAATTTACTAAAATTATGTCAACCATGGAGACACAGTCCAGACTACAATCTCCAAAGAGAAGCGTACTGAAAATTTCATATTAGGACAACTAGCAAAGAGACTCTTCAAAAGAATAATTTTAGTCCAATTAAAGGAATATCCACTGCTGGTTGAAAAGCTGCATCATGTATTTAGGGTTTTTCCAGATACAAAAACCTCTTCTTACCTAGTCATGAATGGATTAGAATACCCAGAGTTTTATTGCTTGTAGCAAAGATAGCAACATCTGAATAGACTGACCTTTATTTTATTTTCTACACATTTTAGTAACATGCTTTAGTTCAAAAATTTATTTCCACTATACCTTACTGACGAGCTTGGAATGAAGAACTACATTTGAAACAATAGTTCTAATGTGACACAATTTTGCCAAAACTGTGAGAGTTTAGACGTGCAAAAATTAAACACTAAAGTTTTAGCTAAAGACTTAAATGGGAAACAAGCCTTTGTGGTAAATTCTAATGTGTTCATGTATTCATGCAATTCAGAAGTATACGTAGAACAATGGCCATCTGTGTGATATTTTAAAATCATGACTTCTGGTGACATCATAAACCATAAGGTAAAAGAATCCTCACACGCTTGCACTCAAAGTACACAAAAATAAAGTTATAGGTTATCTTTGATTTTAAGAACCTCAGTGCATTCTGCACCAATCCAACTTCAAGCATTTTGACATCAGCTGTCTACAGAAGTGAAGTTTCATACATATTAAGCATCATCAAGTGATCATTCGTATATGACAATATAGCACATTAAGGAGAAAAATGTTCAGCAACAGTTATTGGTAAATTACAGGACAATCTATATAAAAACAGATAATCTATTAGAAATTCAATATAGAAGACTTCATTAAAACCAAATAAATACTAAATTTTACCTTTTCTGGATTGTAATATAAAGATTTCAAAGTGGTAAACAAGGGTGGGCAGCCTTTACTGAAGTTAACCCTCAGGAACTTATCCATTAGTTCTCTAAATTTTTCACCTAGAAACAAAAGTGTAGTTGGTTATATGTCAGTGATTCCAAGTGTTATATAAATACAAGCACTAATTGCTGTGCAACTCTGGATAATAGAGTAACTGAGAAACTGCAATTAAGGGTTTTCATCTTTCCTGTTATTTAAGAATTATCCGGAGCATATTTGCATCTTAAAAAAGATCTGAATAAAATGCTTAAGTTGCTAGTGTTTAGGAGACTGCTGACGAAGACATGGTAACAGTCCTCAAACCTGTAAAATCTATTAAAAAGAGAAAGTGTTAAAGTGCTGGCTACAGAGAATGTAGCAAGGGCTATTTAAATGAACACTGGAAAAAATTTAATGGTAAGAATAACTAAGCACTGGAATGGATTACCTTGGAGATCTTGTAAAAGCTCCATCATTAGAAGTTTTTATGATTAAGTTAGACAAAAGTGTGTTAGGAATAGTGCAGATATAAGTTATCCTGCTTTGAGGAAGAAGGATGGATGAAATGAACCCTCTACCTCTCTTCTAGTCTTATTTTTTTTTATGAGTAGGACATGACTTCCGATGGCAATAGGATTGTTTCTGGAATCAGAAACAGAATAGAAGACTGGGTTTCAGAAGGAAAAGCACCATATCAGAATCATCTTTATCAAGATATACTGGCAGAAAGCTAAAAATCTGATTTAATTATGTTTTCAGGTAAAAATTACAGTACTTGCAATATGCCACTTTTCTGAGAAATGCTGTTTCACAACAACCCACCAAACAGGACTTCAAGGAGAAGATATCCAGTCAGGAAAATAGCTGGCTTTCATGTTTTTATTCCTATGATGAAAAGTGGTTGTTTTCAGTTGTTTCTATTTTTTTTTATTTTTTATTGGTTTTATTTGCTTCGCATAAGGATGAAGTTGCTAAACTTCACTGCCTACTCTGTTGTTCTCCAAGTCTTTAAACAAGGAAGTAGTACACTTCACATACTAACATAGATGCATAAAGCTGTTGAAATAAACTTCAACTCATTAAGAACACATTACAAATTTGATGAACAGATCGTTTTATAGATATTCAGACAATGAAGATACTACTGGTTTGTATATAACATTCTTATATACTTCCACCAATTCTTAATTGTCCTACACTTACTGTTATCAGCACTGTTACTGAGACTAATAAAGGTAACTCATGTTCTTGCCTCGCTGTACTAAAACAAACTGCTGTATATAGAAACTCCTACTACCTGTGGATGGGGATCCATAACTGGGCTATAAGCACATGCTTTATTACAGGTGCATTAATTAAAACTTGTTTTCTCACACTACAAGAAACCCTCCTATGACAATCCATCTCAGTTTCTCAATTTCTTCTGTCGAATTATTCTAATTTATATTCTTGATGGAAAAATTGTAACTCTGATTTTAAGAAAGCAAGATTCAAGTTTTCATTCAGTACATATTTATTCATAAAAACCAGAACAGCTTTAAAACAAAGTCTGAAAAATGCAAAACACACAGCTAGGCAACCACCTATGACATGAAGCCAAGCTCAAATTTTAGTCTGAAGCACAGAAGAGACCTGACCACAGGAACAGTGAATCCACAGCAACATAAACAAATCCAAAACTGGATGGCCAGACTCCAAGCCGCCACCCTTGATCAGTCTGAAAATTAATTTTAAACAGCCTTCTTCCATAAAGGTGGTATCCAGTTGGATCAAGGAGCTGATTTGTATCAAATACAAGGTTATTAAGATGCAATGCACGACAAGGTCTGGGAAGGACTGCCCTTTTAATACTAGCCTGCACTTTAGAGTATTTTAAGCCAATTCTGAATCAACCAGTGTTGGTTGCAAGCAACTAGTCAGTGACCACACTGGAACAGCAACCTCACTTAACCAAAAAAATCTGTCCTCTTGAAATTTGCAAATGTGTTTCTGCAAACAAGTTTGTTTCTATGCCTTCACATTCTCACTATTAACTTCTGCCAACAGGAATTCTTATCTGCTCTACTTAGAAACAGAAGAAATAATTTAGTAAATAGATGAATTTCTAGGGATAAAAAACAACCTTATACATCCACGACTTATACAAGCTGAACAGGTTAACAGAAACACAAGTTTAAATTTAGGAAAATTCTTATTTGTTATGAAACACTGCAGAAAGTAGCCTACTGAGAGACTTTTCTTGACTGATCTGATCATCAATTCTGCTTTCATTTAGACTATTATTGTTATTGCAACAACTAATCCTTGTTACCAAACATATTCCCATTTAAATGAACATTAGCTGTGAAACTACACTGTCAGATATGATAAGGTAACCTAGTGCAAAACATACAGAGAAATGAAGTCAACAGCAAAACACACTATTAATAAAGATATGGAAAAGCATTTTACAGGTTATTTCCTTGTTTGCTATGTATTACCATAACAATTTTATTACAGGAGAAAAACAATTACTTGTCACCTAACTTTTCAAATCTAGCTGAACTGCCTTAAAATTTGCCCTTGTATCTTCAAAGAAACTGAAATATCTGGATTAAGTAAGGCACAAGTGTTAACTTCAGGCCTAAATCTCTTACGAAGCAGTTAAAATCTTGTGATTTTACACAGGAGAGGTATATACACATTCAGACTCCTGAGCAACAACAGAAAAGTGGACTAGCTATGCTCTGTAGCATTACCGGGAGAGATATGACTTAGTTGCCATCACAGAAACATGGTGGGGTGACTCTCATGATTGGAGTGCTGCAATGGATGGCTATAAACTCTTCAGAAGGGACAGGTGAGGAAGGAGAGGCGGTGGGGTGGCCCTGTATGTTAGGGAGTGTTTCGATTGTCTAGAGCTCAACGATTGTGATGATGATACGGTCGAGTGTTTATGGGTAAGGATGAGGGGGAAGGCCAACGAGGCAGATATCCTGCTGGGAGTCTGTTATAGACCACCCAAGCAGGATGAAGGGGCGGATGAAGCATTCTACAAGTGGCTGGCACAAGTCTCTCAATCACTAGCCCTTGTTCTCGTGGGGCATCAACTTCCCAGATGTCTGCTGGAAATACAACACGGCAGAGAGGAAGCAGTCTAGGAGGTTCCTGGAGTGTGTGGAAGACAACTTCCTGACACAGCTGGTAAATGAGCCTACCTGGGGAGGTGCCTCACTCAACCTGCTGTTTACAAACAGAGAAGGACTGGTGGGAGATGTGGTGGTCGGAGACCGTCTTGGGTTTAGTGACCATGAAATGATAGAGTTCTCCATTCTTGGTGAAGTAAGGAGGGGGGGGCAGCAAAACCACAACCATGGACTTCCGGAGGGCGGACTTTGGCCTGTTCAGGACACTGGTTGAGAGAGTCCCATGGGAGACAGTCCTGAAGGGCAAAGGGGTCCAGGAAGGCTGGACGATCTTCAAGAAGGAAGTCTTAAAGGCGCAGGAGCAGGCTGTCCCCATACGCCATAAGAAGAACAGGCAGGGAAGGCGACCAGCCTGGCTGAACAGGGAGCTCTTGCTGGGACTCAGGAAAAAAAGGAGAGTTTACCACTTGTGGAAGAAGGGGCAGGCGACTCAAGAAGAGTACAGGGATCTTGTTAGGTCGTGCAGAGAAGAAATGAGAAAGGCAAAAGCCCAGCTAGAACGCAATCTGGCCGCTGTCGTTAAAGACAACAAAAAAAGTTTTTACAAATATATTAATGACAAGAAGAGAGCCAAGGAGAATCTCCATCCTTTATTGGATGCAGGGGGGAACATTGTCACCGAGGATGAGGAGAAGGCTGAGGTACTCAATGCCTTCTTTGCCTCAGTCTTTAACAGGCAGACCAGTTATCCTCAGGGTACTCAGCCCCCTGAGCTGGAAGACAGGGACGGCAAGCAGGATGAACCCCCCATAATCCAAGAGGAAGCAGTCAACGACCTGCTACGCCACCTGGACACTCACAAGTCTATGGGGCTGGATGGGATCCACCTGAGAGTGCTGAGGGAGCTGGCAGAGGAGCTCGCCAAGCCACTCTCCATCATCATTTATCAGCAGTCCTGGTTAACGGGGGAGGTCCCAGACGACTGGAGGCTTGCCAATGTGACACCCATCTACAAGAAGGGCCGGAAGGAGGATCCGGGGAACTACAGGCCTGTCAGCCTGACCTCGGTGCCAGGGAAGATTATGGAGCAGTTCATCTTGAGGGCGCTCACAAGGCATGAGCGGGACAACCAGGGGATCAGGCCCAGCCAGCACGGGTTCATGAGAGGCAGGTCCTGCCTGACCAACCTGATCTCCTTCTATGACCAGGTGACCCGCCTAGTGGATGAGGGAAAGGCTGTGGATGTGGTCTACCTGGACTTCAGTAAGGCCTTTGACACCGTCTCCCACAGCATTCTCCTCAAGAAGCTGGCGGCTCACGGCTTAGACAGGTGTACTCTGCGCTGGGTAAAAAACTGGCTGGACGGCCGGGCCCAGAGAGTTGTGGTGAATGGAGTTACATCCAGTTGGCGGCCGGTCATGAGCGGTGTTCCCCAGGGCTCAGTACTGGGGCCGGTCTTGTTCAATATCTTTATCAATGATCTGGATGAGGGGATTGAGTGCACCCTCAGTAAGTTTGCAGACGACGCCAAGTTGGGCAGGCGTGTTGATCTGCTCGAGGGTAGGAAGGCTCTGCAGAGGGACCTGGACAGGCTGGATCCATGGGCCCAGGCCAACTGTATGAGGTTCAACAAGGCCAAGTGCCGGGCCCTGCACTTCGGCCACAACAACCCCATGCAGCGCTACAGGCTTGGGGAAGAGTGGCTGGAAAGCTGCCTGGCGGAAAAGGACCTGGGGGTGTTGGTCGACAGCTGGCTGAACATGAACCGGCAGTGTGCCCAGGCGGCCAAGAAGGCCAATGGCATCCTGGCCTGCATCAGAAATAGTGTGGCCAGCAGGAGTAGGGAAGTGATTGTGCCCCTGTACTCAGCACTGGTGAGGCCGCACCTCGAATACTGTGTTCAGTTTTGGGCCCCTCACTACAAGAAAGACGTCGAGGTGTTAGAGCGTGTCCAGAGAAGGGCAACGAGGCTGGTGAGGGGTCTGGAGAACAAGTCTTATGAGGAGCGGCTGAGGGAACTGGGGTTGTTTAGCCTGGAGAAGAGGAGGCTGAGGGGAGACCTCATCCCTCTCTACAACTCCCTGAAAGGAGGTTGTAGCGAGGTGGGTGTCGGTCTCTTCTCCCAAGTAATAAGCGATAGGACGAGAGGAAATGGCCTCAAGTTGCACCAGGGGAGGTTTAGATCGGACGTGAGGAAAAATTCCTTGACTGAAAGAGTGGTTAAACATTGGACCAGGCTGCCCAGGGAAGTGGTTGAGTCCCCATCCCTGGAGGTATTCAAAAGACGAGTAGATGAAGCACTTAGGGACATGGTTTAGTGGTCATGGTGGTGTTGGGTCGATGGTTGGACTCGATGATCTTAGAGGTCTTTTCCAACCTCAATGATTCTATGATTCTATAAAGGTACAAGTGCAGTGCTCAGTAACTGAGCTAAACTATAAACTAACCTCACAATTAAAAGCATGAGCAAATACATTGGCAATTTGCAGCTGAACTTAAATTTGATGACATTTGGTATTTATGTACTTTATATTTCTTCCCAAAGGTTTTCTACTGGAGTTACAGCAGTTAGACAGCTACATACCAAGTGTGTATTTTTATGGGATTTACCATTTCATTTAGCCTCCTTCCTTCTATTTTGGAACATCATAGCTTTCTGTTTTAAAAAAGTATATACATATTCCCTCCAGAACTGAGGATATCTGCACACTGTATTTCAAAACTTCTGGAAGAACAGAATCACTGAAAGAACTTGGCTATAAAATTAAAAATAAAATATTTCATGCTACATAACACTGCAGACCTGCTTTTTGTTCCTATTCTTATTGAATTATCAGCACAAAGTTAGTTTATGTTGTAGATTTAAGTTCTAATGGTTCTGCAACAGTGTTGTACACCCAGTATGATATTCAGAGTCATAAAAAAGATTTGGTGTTTTCTGTACAGTAGAAAAAACTGTACAGTACAAAAATTGTTACGAAGTTCAGTCCTATGCTATTGTGATTGTTATATACATCTTTTACACCTGGTTTCAGTGTTTATAAATTATAAGTTTGCTTATATATGTGTGTATATTAAAGATATAGGAGGGGATGTGTATATACACACCCCTATACCTTTAATTCAAGTGTACTATACCCCCTACCTTTTAACTTATGGTTCTTAACTCGCATGATGCAGAAAAATAATGTACAATGCCTACAATCTATATACCATTCTGTACTGCAGTTTTATCAATACAAACATTACATAGTTCATATCACCGTATTAGAGCACATGAACTTTTTCTATCAACTCCTAAAACATAACAAAATTTTGTCTATTCCAAGAGAAATGCATACATCCGATTTGTGTACATGTACTAATAGGTATTAAATGCACAAACAGGTATTAAATGCACATTCAACAGCCTGATGAAAACTTAAGGAAAAACACAGTAAAAAACTATTACAGAACAGATATGCAACTTGTTACCTGAAACAAAGTTTAAAGGTAATCTTCTAGGTGAAACTGCTCTGGGATGTCTTTTACTAACTTCTTCATAAATCTGAAGCCTCTCTTCTAAAGTGCCTATTATCAGTAAATATAATAGATATAAGTAACAGAGAAAAATCTATTCTTCTAAATGTTTTTAAGTGTTGAGAATTAATTTAGCTAGACTTCTTACACTGTTTGGATTTGGAACAATTTAAGTATTTCAAGCTATTTTTTCCAGTTAATCATAAACATTACTGTGTAAAACTGTGTATTGAAAACACGCTGTATGTACATTACACAGCTACCAGCATTAATCACTAAGGACAAACTTCAAACAGGACAATTTCCTTGTATATTCAATCATTAGTACTAAAGTTTGGTTTCTTTCAGTTACATGCTGTGCAGACCCATTCATACAGTAGTTTGACATTCATAGCTTCAATTAACTGTTTTTTCACTATGCATCCATTTCAGACATACTTAAAGCGTTCAGAGAAATATATTGCATTTCTAAATCACAGGTATACAAAGAGCATACTATACAAGCATGCCTTATTATAGGTCCTCTGGTGGCAGCAAAAACAGGGCACAATACTGCCAGTGTAAGTACTGAGCACCAGAACTCTTTATACATTAATGTTTAACAAAAATGAAGCTACTTAAAGATTTTCTTCCCACTCCTCCCCTTTCCCCCATAATATGCTTTGGAGCTCCAATGTGGTTAGAACTTTAATAAAACTAATCTCTTGCTTTCAAATGCCATTTTCACATAATCAAGATCAATTTTGCTTAAATATTATGGAATTCATCAAGCAATTTAAATAAAACTGAAGGTACAGATCAAGACTATGACACAACATATTTAATAAATATATCCGTTTTCCTTTCAGAAGAAAAAAAATTATCTTGTCACTGAGCTCAGATGTTGGGGAGGGGGGGGAAATATGTTACCCAGTGGCTCCAAGAGATGTAGAGTTCTAAAAGTTATGCTAAAATAATGTTTGGATTGGAACTAAAGCATATAAAAGCCCTAATTGAAGTCACAAGTTGGAGCTCCAGAACTTACCATGGGGGAGGAAATAGTCCTAAGACCACCTAAAAAATAAAGTAGCATTATTAGTTTTATAAATTAGTACAGTTTTAATCTACATAGGATTTTAATTTGTCAAATAAACAACTGGATTGGTTCTTTGTTAAGAACTACACATTTTCATCAACATTTATTATATCGAACAGAATAATCAAGTTCTTGGGTAATTTATTTTGAGACAATTATCATGACCTTCAACTCTATGGATATACTAGGAAAACCAATCAAAGGGCAACACTACTCTGCATAAATTTAACAAATGCAATCATTTTCATTTCCCAATCACAAGCCATATTCCCAGACCTTATGAAACCCAACTGTAAAACTTTCTAGAAGAAAGCTGGTTGAGAAATATAATGCAGCTATAATCTCTACAAATAATAGCCTTGTGGGCTTATGATTTATGATGTCATCAGAATAACTCAAATCTTCCACTAATTAATGAACAGTGAAATACAAGGAAACCATTCCTGTGTAAAGGGAAACACTTGGGACAGTTACAACTGCAAAACACTTACAGTATAAATTGATGCAATATTGTAATTAAAAAAAACAAACAACTAGCTATTTTCCTGGAAAGACAACAGCAGTCATGTGAACTTGCATTTGAATAACAGATTTATTCACATTTATCACCTTTTCATCCAAAGAACAGTCACCTTAAAAAAAAGATTTTTTTTTTCAGATGGCCTAACTTTAAAAGGCCATCTGAAATATATATTTGAGTATTTCTCTACAAGCCCATAGAAAGAGGTACCACCTAAACAAGATTCAGAATGACAATTTTACATTGCGGTGTATGATAGTAGTCTGACAATCAACTACTAGACAGGAATGAATTGCAATTTGGTTTCCAAGTTCATGTGTGGCAAGGAAATGTTCTTCGTGTAAGCACATTAGCAAATGCCACCTTTAGCTCCAAGCAAAAGACTTCCTGTTGGTATTTTCATGCATCAAGTTTTTCAGTGAACATTTTTAAAATGGATAAACACAACTACATCATATTCAAGATTAGAAAGTACATAATTTTCTACCAAGTAAAGCTTTTTAATCTAAAACATAACACAAACAGGAATTTTAAGTACATCCTGTATCATAACGTATTTTCAATGTATCTGTGTATCTTAACTTACTAGGTTGCAGGGCCTTTTCCAAGCCTTCATAATAATACCAGTTTTCCGCATTGCGCTCAATTAACTCTCTGTATACTTCACCAGCTTCTTTCAGTCTTCCCAACTTCAGTAACATCTCTCCTAAAAACAACGCAGTAATTACATGAGAGAACACTGATGACTTGGGAGTGAAGTTTACAAAACTAGATACATAAAATTGGGCTTAATCATATGTAGATACTTAAAAAGAGGCTTTATTTTTCCAGAGGCATTTACTGTGTATTACAAGTGCTACCTGAAGCTACCACACATATAGCTCAACACAGTTTGGAGCATTCAGTACCTGTGAAAACAAAGATTATTCGAAAGTCTGTATCCAAGTATTTAAAATAGCTATTGGGATTATCAAAGAAACAAGTAACTCTTCCTTCCAGGACTCCAACACATGACTATTTCACTTCTTATCAGGCTGTTTACTTAACTACACCTGTATTTTTCACACCAACTAACCAGTTTTTAACCAGTTAAATCACACTGGTTTGCTACTGAGTAAATTGTTCTACCAGGTATGGCTTGCATGGAATTTGTTTTCTTCACAGCAGCCCATACAGTGCTGTGTTTTGGGATTTGTGACTAAACTTTTGATAACACACCAATGTTTTTGCAACTGCTAAATGGTACTTGTAGAGCATCAAGGCTTTCTCTTTTTATCCCCACCCTGCCACCCAGCAAACAGGCCAGGGTGGACAGTAAGTTGGGAGCAGACACAACCTGGACAGCTGACCCAAATTGGCCACATGGATATTTCATGCTATATAGTGTCACACTTAGTAATAAAAATTGAGGGGAAGGCGTGTCTGGGCAGGTGGCCATTGCCTGGAGACTAGTGAGCATCAGTCTGCTTGTGGGAGGTGGCGAGTGATTGCCTTTGCATCACTTGGAGATCTGGGTTGTTTTTGTTGGTTTGTTTTGGTTTTTTTTTCCCCCCCTCCTTTTTCCTTCCTCTTTCCTTCACTTAATCTATCTTTATCTCAACAGATGAGTTTTCTTGCTTTTGTTCTTCCTATTCTTTCTCCTGTCCTGACAAGGGAGACTCAGGGAAGTGAGCAAGCAGCTGTGTGGGGCTTACCTGCTGGCCAGGGTCAACCCACCACAATTGTGCAAGCAAGGAGCAGCTGAAGAGTATGTATTATTACACTATATAATTGCACATATTCAGAACTCAGTATTAGTATTTCAAATCCACAAAACAACTGTGGATTATTTTTAATCAAAAAATTCAACTTCAGTATTCACTTAAGTAGGGCAATACAAGTGCACTAGAAAGCTTAAGAAGGAAACAAGAATTTGATACTTCAGTCAGAAAAAAATCAGCGTTTGTACTACAAATGTGAGATTAAAACTGGATTTATACTAGCTGATTTACAGAAAGCTACTCTAGTATGCACCAATATAATAATCTCTGAGGTCTCCTCTGTTCCTGTGTCAACCCAAGTTAAGCTATCTGCATCCACTATCCACTTTGGTAGGCCAAGTTACTTGAGCACAAAATCATAAGTCTCGTTTTACCGGTTTCCTCTATAGTAATTGTTTTAAATAAATGCAAGATTTCACATGTTTTTTCTTTTACTGCTTTATCATATCTGAAAGCCAGTAGCAAAAGTTTAGAACAAAATTGGCTGAGGGAAGAAGAATGACTTACCTTTGATTTCTTCTACTATTAATTTATCACATATTTGCTTTTCATATGTCTCTATATGTTCTAAAGACTCCTGAAATAGATCTGCCTCTCTCATCACTTGATTTTGATATAAAATCAGTTCACTATATTCATAATCTATTTTATTAGGAGGAATCTGGGGGGAAGAAAGCAATAGGTTAGTTAACATTTACCTGTACCTCAACTGTATGCAATATTACAGAACACAAGATTCAAGCTACAGAATATATCAGGTCTATTTATATACCCATCCAAACATTCAAAACGTAAAACTCCCATTATTCACAATCAAATTCAATTAATTCAGGATATCCTTTGTTAGAGAACAGTTTAAAAAGAATTCCTGTATTTCTCTTGTCTCTATCACTGTGGCGAGCTAATTAAAAACAGAATCCTTGCCTTCTCTCATACAATTCAATAAAATTTGCTAACATCTTGGTAATCTTCTCCTGAAGGACTCGTACTCCACAACAATTTTGCCCAAAGTTTCGCAGCAGATTGCTGGGATATCACAACACTGATTTTCAGCATACCAAAAATTCTGGATCAAACTATTTCCAAGAGCAATAAACCACCCAAATACTGGCCATAGCTTGACAACTAGAATTTTTGAGACAGGTAACTTACACTATTTTCCTCTAACCAAGTGTTCTCTGTACTACACTTCAATCCCCCAGAAAGTACAGCGCACAAGCATGCAAAGAGTGTTTTCAAGCAACAGATAATTATTTTGAGGTCTGCTGCCAGTTGCATACCTAGGACTTAGTTTACAGGCTATAGTAAAACTAGTGGGTCATTCACCTTCCAGTGATACATCAGCCACTGAAACAGGATGACATTCAAAAGTATTCCTCTCTAGGGATAACTCCCTGAAGTGTATTTAGGCAATGAAAAGTCTTGCCAGAGCTATAATTATTTCATACTAAATGCTCTTCAATAATATACACAGAAGCTACTTCAATTACGAGTAGATTGTAAGAATTTCAGAGACCAAATGCAGAAGTCCGCAGACAACGCCCAGCAGATCTATACAACAGTTTATTATGTGAAATATACTGCCTCAACAGAAATTGTAGGAGAGACAGTTATAAGTCCAACATGATTTTTTTAAATAAAAATAGATAAGAAGCAGCTGAGCTTGATAAGTGTTAATGATTTTCTTCCTCATGACACTACATTTCTTCCTGAGCAAGCAACACTTCCAAGTCACACTGGTCACCAAACAGTTTACTGTTACTTTTCTGTTCCCTGAGTAAAGCTTTTCCTCTGTCTTCTTTAAAGAACAAAGTAATTTAATAAACAACAAACACCACCCCAAAACATTAAGCTGGTTAAAATTAGCATTCATATTAAAAGAATCTTGTCCTTAACCACTACTTCCAGCCCTTCCTTAAGGGCAGATCAATTTTACAAGATTTAACATTTCTGTTTACATGCTCTTTGAATTTTTTAGAGGCAGCTTTTATAGTACTCTGAATTTTTAAAAGGAAGATTTCCTTTCAGATAGAAATGTTCTGAAAGACAGCATAACTAAAAATATTGGAAAGAAGTGTGTATGTGACAATGAACATCAGTTTTGGGGCTGAAAATAACAGCATTCAAGTATTTTTAGGATCTGCTAATATATTATAGCAAGTGATGGCTAACGAAACAAGACTAGACCTTGCACATACTAGAGTCAGCAGGTAGCATGGAATTCTACCCATTTCTTAAAGTATATTTCCTCTATCTGCAGCTCTATTTCTGTTTCCACCTTTGCTCAATTTTTAGGCATATTAAACATTAGAAGTCACTAATAAAAATATTGTTACCTGAAAAGCATTTTTAACTGCTTAACAAAATTGACACATGCAACAGGGGTTAAGCATTTAAGCATGTCTTCCTGCTTATCCTTACTGCAATATCACATAACTGAAACCGCAGAGCACCAATTTAGTTCTTTCTCTTTCACTTCCCCCATAAAAATATCCTCCCCTCCAATACAATACACATCTAAATTCCACAAGTAGCACAGCTTTTTGGCACATGAATTGGTTTTAGGCCTTCAAAACATAGATTACCCCAAAAACCTTTAATATATAAAAGGCAAACCAAATATATAAGAGACAAAATCAATTAACCATCTTGTAGCTCTTCTGGCTTGGCAGGACTAACAAAAGAAATTACGAAATGTCAAAAAATCAAAATTAACTCCCTCTTACACACAGGGCAAATCCACCAGAAAGATACCGCGCTTGCTGTTGCTCTGTTTAAAAAGCCATTTTTAAAAGTAGTTTTAAGAAGCTCATTTTAAAAGAGATTTTGAAATCTCATCAGGTTAATGATTTAAACATGCTGTTCATCAGAAGGCAAGCAGCTTATAACCCCAGTACTTAATCTGAATAATCAGATTGTCTTATAAAGAATAAGATATTCTATAAAAAGTTTTTTCCACACCATTGTTATTGCTGCACAATACATCTTTACTCCTCCCTCCCCCCTGAAGAGTTATGATTCTTGTATGAGATGTCCAGCTTTCTCTTGAACTCAATTCTGCTGTTTCAGAATAAATTTCTTCCTCTCCTAGACCAAAAAAAAGAATCAACTTTACAACCATAGATGCCCTAACATAACTGTCACTGAAAGAATGTGACAAGATGCAGCCAAAACATACCTAAGAGCAGACCCCCAAAACTCCAGAGGTTTTCTGTCCATATCTGTAATTGTGGGCCTGATGCAGAAATTAGGAATAAAATAAAAATTAAGAATAAAAATTTTGTTCTGGAAAAGAAGAAAGGAAAAATGGGACATACAACAGTAAAACAAATTGCATAGTTGTTTTACACCTTGGTTCCCAAAATTTAAATTCTGAAGTGACTCTTAAATCATGTTTTAACTTGGACAGCACAGGCTGTTACATTTCCTGCAGCGATGTCTGCATTCAACCTCATAACCTGTTTTTGACTGAAATATCGTGCATCTGGTTAATGTACAGCTTTCAGATGACAGGCAATGTTGATCTGGATACACTAAGAGACAGAAAATTCACCATTTCCAATGATAACTTAAGCCATTAGAATAAAACTGTCAGTGATAAAAAGTGATTTATCATTTGAATTTGTTGCTCAACTTCCTGCCACTACTTGTTCCTTTGTTTTTCCACACTAAGCAATCTTCCTAGCTGTCATTCTTCCCAAAACCAGTATCTAAACTGTACTAGAATCACCTAGGTTTTTTCTGCTTACAGTAAACAAAGAATCTCTGCCCTTCACTACACAGCATTTTCTCTAGTCCTCTTATCTTTCCATGTTGTTCTTTTCATTTTCTAACTTTTTATAAACAGGGTCATCAGTAAGTCTTGATCTCTCAGTAATCAGTGCTCTATAGAGAAAAATCCCTGCTTCTTCTCAGAAATAAGGGTGTTTTTTGCTTTTCACCCATAAGTCTGCCCTGAGGGACCATTTTACAATAAGCTAAGTCAATCTAACTGCAGCCTGGATCAACAAAGGCAGTTCACTTCCCTCTATTATTCCCCTTCCTCTCTCGCCTCTCACCTCACAGTTCAGTTCAGCCAATCAATCCTTCAGAAAAGTGATTATTTTTCTGTCACTTTGGCTTCCTGAACCAGCCCTCCACAAGTCAACCAGTGCTGCACAAGGAAGCAGTGGGGGCACACAGGAAAATCAGACTGCTGGCTTTGGCAACAGCTTGTAGCTAGATTAGCTCCATTATTTTGTAATACTGCATCTTCAGATACTCACCTACAATCACTAAAATGACAGTTCCTTGATCTTTTCCTTAGTTTTACTGCTTGGTTTTGGCTGTGTAAATTCACATCTGAATGGACAGAGCTACCTGAGTAATCCAAGTAAATGAATATGATCACCCTACACCACCATTATTCACCAATTATTACAACAGCAGCATTTTACATAACATGTTACATTTACTTCTTCATTCATTAACAATAATGGTAAACAGTATCAGGCCTAATACAGATTGCCATAAAACTCCTCAAAAACATCAGTTTGTTGAAGATTCCCATTCACTAGTGATTTGGAAGTCCTTCAGTCTTTCAACCCTCCTTTTAAACCTTGAACAACATCATGCTTTTATCACAGTCACATGCAATATTCTATCAAGTCAGTCACAAAAGTTCATCTACTGAGCTGGAGTGCATACGAAGTATACAGGGCAAGAGGGGAGATTTGTAAAGTAAAGTAAGCAAGAAGCATACCTCCTCCAAGATCAATGGAGTATCCTGAAGTCAACTATTTTAAGTGCAGGACTGTTAAATATCCAGAGACCGCACAAACAGTACATTTGGGGACTATTGTGGAAGAGCCAAAGTGTGGCAAAATTGAGCTGCGAGTTTGCTTGGGCTCTCCTGACTGTTCTGGACACAACTCATTGATTCTCTCTTCCAGTGGTTGGGGCTCTGTATGGGCCTGCACTCCTCAGGGAGCTAGCACAGCAAAGCACAAGACTCTCTCTATTTGCAAGAGAAATTAAATTAATATGGTCATCCTTATTTTTAGCATTTTGGGGGAGAAAACACAATATATCACTTAACTGTCTCTACCAATCTCAAAAAAAGAGGAAAGGCTTGATACTACTAATTTTCCACAAACTCATGTTGTCCAACATTTGTAGCATATTTCTATCCTTTAATGCTTAACCAGCTTTTCTACCATTTGCCTGTGACTGACATGCTAATCAACAGTTAAATAGCTCATTGTTCAAGCACAAACCTTTTTCCTATTTATGGAAATTTCCCAAATATTTCCAGTTTTACTAAAAAAAATGGAATCAGAGCTTGAGATCTTCTCAGGATTTCTTTGTTTTAGGGTGAGATTTAAGATTGTGATAACTTGCGCAGCAGACTCAACTGATTTAATATGTTCATCTATGGCAGATGGTATTTAAATCTGGCTTAGTCACTAGATTGAAGAGCATTATCATCATGACTGCCCTCAAACAAGCATATTTACATACAACCTTTTAGAAAAGACAACAACATTAACAGCATCACTTCCATTCTCTCCAAGGGGCCAATACCACTGTTAAGCCCTCTTAGTCCTTGAAAGAACCTCAATTTCTTACACTACATTTGCAGTTTTTCCATCTGTTATATATCCTAATTTGAACAGTCATTTCTACACTGAACTCAGATTGGGTTCTGCTGACTCATTTGAGAATCATGACTTTTTGGCTGTCAAACCCAATTTTCATTTAAACTTACTGTTTTCAGTTTTATTCAACACTGAAGTTACAGCTCTTTTGAAATATCAAGCTATGTATACCTGGCTTGCAACATCCCTTCGATGCATGATCAAGACACAAACACTGGTCCCTCCTAGCAATTTTTAATTTCCTTTCTCACAGTTAGTCCCATTCTGGCTGCGTAAGATCTCAAATGCAGTCATCTCAGAAAGGATGCGAGATTTTTGTTTTTAAAAAAAAAAAACCCACAATCTATAGGTCAGGTAATATCTTAGTATCTGCACATGATACTTCCAGCACACCTCCCAAGCTGAATGCATCTATAAACAGAGTTTTTCTTTCCATGTTACAGAATAATCAACACATCCACTCTGTTCTGTTAATTCAGACTTTAGTTCTGTGTTACCAATAACAGAACAAGGGAATGGTCTCTCTCTTAAAAAGGTTATACTCAGTGATTTTTAGCATTGTACCATTTGATTTACTCCAACAAGTTTCAGTAACACTAAATCTTCTCAAACAAAGAATTTTCAGCTATGCTTTCATGTTACTTTGACACCAAGCACTGATTTTAAGTGCATAATATACAGATGCATGCAAAGCAATGAAAAAGTTTTTCACATTCTTTGTAGAGATGCAATAACTTCCAGGCTATGGCAGGAGAAAGGGCAAACAAGCACATCCAACACTAAGCATTATTTTCTAAGTTTCACCTACTGTAAAGTGACAGGATCATCACAGGTTTTCTTTAGCTACAAGCCTCACAAACGTTAAGTTACTCAGTTGCTCCACATCAGTCTACCCTTATATCCTTAACCCTAACAGCCTACTGCAAAGGGAAAAAGTATTCTTGTATAATTTGCATCAGCTGCTAAGCTCCTAGAAATCTTTCTGCTCAAAGCAGAAAGCTCCACAGATAAATTTCTTCCTAACCGGTTCCTAATTAGTTCTTCCTAGTTACAAAGAAGTAACTCCTCAGATTCTGTCTCTTATACAGAAAGAGTTCTCCTTCCAGAATAGGAAGTCTTACCTGTTGGGTTTTCCTAAACTCTTCAAGTAGTTTTAAGGCCATATCGTAATCTTTTAGTAAGTGGTATGCAATGGCATATCCAATCCACGAAGCCCGTTGTGTAGGGCGCAGCTGAAGTAGCTGGTATCTTGTCTCCTTCAGTAAAAGAAAAACAATTTAAAAAATAAGAGATGTTAAAGAACAGTTACTACACCTTTATCATGATTTACCACCAGTACAGCTAATATTTTAGAAGATCTTTTAAAAGCCCTAGGCAATTTTTGAAATTCTAACAGCATGGAGAAAAGCAGGATGTCTCAGTCTCGTAGATCTGGAGGCTACATTCTAAATATAGGAGTCATGGTACAAAGCACGAAGTCTATTTGTTGGGACACAAACGGTGTCATTTTCAAGAGTACTTCTTAAGGGCCTAAATTATTTCCAAAGACAGAGCTTTAAAATCTCAGAAAGGGATTTCCATTAGAAAGCATGAGCTCACTGCCACCGAAAGAGCAGTCCTACTCTCCTCATGCCCAGGTACAAGGTCCTCATACTGCTGCAGTACTTCTCAGACCCCTTCCTGAGTCAAATCATACCCCTAAGTCAGTTATTCCCTTTGCTTGCATTAGCAAATTCAACATCCTCAGTGAAGGAGACCAACTAACGCTGAAGCCCACAATCCAGTCTTCTACTTCACATGAAACAGAGGATGAAAGAGGAACCGGACTTCTCCCTTTCACAGCCAAATCAGTGCAGCCATTTTGAAACCACAAAATTTGTCTAAAAACAGAGTTAAAAGTTTTATTTATGATAAAATCAGTACTGGGATTCAAGAAATCAGTCATCATGGGGCAAGTTTCCCATATACTCAGAAGAAACATGATAGTGTATTTCTCACAAAAAACACCTTCAGTATATGCACCCAAAACACCATTTGCAGTACTTCACAAAACCACAGTTAAGTACTCTTACTTGCTAAGCTTTAAGTCTTATCCTTTTTATTTTCATTATTTTAGTGAAAAATAAGTTGAGAACTAGTTTTACAAGGTGATCCACAAGTCAAATTGTACAGAATAACTGTACTTTTAGTTCTGTTCTCAACATCATATGGAGCTTGGCTGCAATACATTTTCATGCTTTCCTAAACAAGAGTTTAACACACTTTTGAAACAGCAAAAACAAGTAGCAACAGAATTACTACCAACAAGAGACTTAATAATGGAATAGAATAACAAGAGAATGCTAACAGCAATAAATGGGAATTCAAAGAGAATACTTACTCTATATCCTTCTAAATCCCTCATCTGAATCTGCAACAGAGAGAGATCTCTCAAGATCTGTAGATTATCTTTATCTAGTTTAAGTGCATTCCGGTAACACTTGATGGCTTCATCGTATTTCTTATCAGAACGTTGCAAGAGACCATAGACATGCCAACCTAATGCACGTTAAGGAAGATACATTCACAATTTTCACAAAGTAACTGCAGCGCATTTGTGTTACAGACCAAACAACTTGCCATCTTCCTTGAAGATCAGCACCCTTATAAATTAAGTTTGATTACTGAAGCCAGACTTTACTGACACATTTTAAAATATTAAATGCTTCCAAATAAGCAATAAGTCTCATTTAAAAGTCTTGTCACATTCATAACCCCCCAAAACATTGTTATACAAACTAAATGATCCAAACTCCACAAGACCCAGAAGAGTTATTCCTGCAGATGTGTTGTTTAAAACATACTACTGTAATTACAGTAGGAATTCTTACCCCTAGAAGTGTCTAACAGTACAATTGGTGTAAAAGTTTGACTTTTCCTCACCTGCCTATCTGTAACCTCAATTAGTCTCCATATTTTACAGTAAGGGATAAACATAGAGCTACACTTTATTCATTGACAAAAGGAAATCTTAGCATTTCTGTGTGTCAAAAGTCTGTCACATTCTCAGCATCTCAGATTTCCATCAGTAGTGTGTCATTTCAATAGACTTCTCACAAGCATCCTTTTTTATCCTGGAAAGATTCTGAATTCAAAGCATGAAGCCAACATATGTCATAATGACACACTACACTGTGTGCGCTTACATCAGTCTCCAAAAGTCATATTAAATGAAAGGTTACTTGACACGATCTACTTTTTGCTACTCCAGGTTACCAGTAGCTCATTGAGGCAACATCTTCCACACTAGTAAATCTGAACTTACTGTGATTTTCAAATTAGAAGTGGCTCAAAAGTTCTCTCAAGAAGCTCTCCTATGTGTCCTGGAAGCACCAAAACCCAGCAAATCTCGGGGAGAGGTATATGCATCCTTCACCCACTTTCAGTTAAGACGGCACAAATAACTCATAGTGCTAATAACCAAAATATTTAAGACTTCTTATGTCATTGAATTGAAACAGAAGCAACTGTTCCCTCCAAAGATTAATAATTTCTAAGCTTCACATCTCAAAAAGTTGATAAAGCACAAAAAATTCAATGCGTTAACCTGGTCAAATTAATCAAAGAAACAGAACTATAAGTTCCCTCTTTCTAAGAAAGACTCAGGTCCTGAAGTAAGTTCTACATATTAAGATAGAAAGCAGGTTCATCATTATCAGGAGTAAGAGATATAAAACTCCAGCCAAAAGACTTGTGAGAATTAATAGTCTGAAGGAAACTTCTAATACGCAAGCAAGAGACCCTGTTTTGCATTTCTACAGAAACACCAAATTAATTTCAGCCAGCTGAAGCACACAAACTCCATATGCCTCCGAGACTGCTAGGAGAGCTGCTACTGCTGCCATCATGATTTAAGACTGAACGGGAAAGGGGGATGAAACAATTTTGGATACAATTACAGCAGTTGGCCTAATACTGCTACTTCGTTCTATAAATCCTGCCTTGCCTATTTGAGTTCAGGTATTCAGGACGTGGATCAAAGTTAAATGTAGCATCTTCATATACCTGCCTCAGAACTACTGGTATTTTAGATTCTCACCTATAGCAAGACAATTCAGTCCAAAAGAATTTATGTGCACTTTAACAGTGTACTTAGACCAAGATAATGCTTTCAGTAATTTATCAGGCATCATTACCATTCCTGGATTCAATTGGTAATCTGGCTTAATCTTTCATAAATCATATTCTTTACCAAGCAATCAAGTAAAGAAAAGCATAAACCCATTCAGAAGTAAGTGTGTACAGTGGTCAAGACTAAGCATAAGAAATTTTAACAGTTGACGCAAGCCAGTAAAGCACAGTGCCACCAATTTATTATAATAGACAGCTCTAGGCAGTCTTGCACATGCTCCTACAGTGTCCCGCGTATAACATGCCACTACCTGAAACACTTCTTGAAATAAGTGTAGATCTCTGACCAGATCATTACTCAAGTTATACCCAAAAATGGGTCAGAATCCATTTGTAGTTTGACCAAAAAATTTCTGGATTTCTAAACAATTTTACAATGGCCATTTTCCCCCAAACCTTAATATGGGGAATCGCAGAAGAATCAAAATCTTCTACTCCTCCTTAAACAAGTCAGAACACTGAAATGACCGGCTGTATTTTAAACACCCTCTACCAGGTGCTGTCTAAAAAGCACAGATGACAAAATACATCAAAAGCACCTTCAACTGTTACCACAAGAAAATAAGAACACATAGATGTATTGCATCTCCTCGAAACCACCTACTGGAACGAAGTGACTTTAGTGTCTACCCCCCACCTCTCCCTTTAAACCAAATGACAGGCATTAAGCTCACATACAACGGGAAATGTAAACATTATTTTAGAGAACCTCCCAAGCTCTGCTTAAGTAGCACTGAGGATCAACAGGCCTTCAAGCTTTCATCAGAACTTCATGGCTAGTCACAAGCCTTTGCAAAGGCTGTAGAAGGAACCTTTATTAAAAAGCTCAGCCACAGATCTCAGTTTCTCATGGGCTAGAATATACATTCTCCTAGCCTTGACTCTCCCCATGTACTTAAGCCCCACCATCAGGAAAGATTCAGATATTTGGGTAGTGACATAATGATAGCACATCAGGTGGTCTTAAAGTGTGCTAATAGTAAAAGAGGTTTGCTATTTCTTTAGAATTTACCAAGAGATGACAACTGAAAATACTGTGACAAACCTGATGCCTAGTCTGGAATTAATTCAGTATCAGCTAGCTTATGCTCACTAGAGAAGTAATCCTGCATAAACAGATTATTCTAGGGGATTCTCTGTAGAGCTGTAACAATACACTTGAATGGAAAAAGTTGGAACTTCTTGCTTTGTCAGAGCTAGTTCTACAGATGCAGCTTAAAAAAAACCAACACATTTGTGCCTAACAGGATTCAGGTGAGTTGACACTGTCTCTGAACTCAGAAAACAAAAATATCTTTGTAGTCTTCTTAAGGCAAGGTAAGTTTAACAAGTCAGTAAAACAGTGATAAAAATGCACTAAAACTCAAAAAAATCCATTTTTTTTTTAAACTTGTCCAGGAGGAGGGTCCCTTTGAGCACCCCACCACCCAAATTAGATCTGAAAAAGCACAGATCCCTCCAGCATTTGTAGGGAAGTCTTCTAGACAGTTTTAAGAGTCAGCATGAATTGCAGACAAGAATGAGCGAGGCTGATAAATCTCACTCTGGAATTTTGTTTAGCAATCAGAATCCCCCAAAACTCTCCACTAACTCGTCCAGATTCTTTTGCTCCCTGATTTAAGGTGCAAGACTTCTTACACATAGATTAAAGTTGCTTTTAAGATCAAGAAGATACAAGTTAGCTTTGACTGTTTTATGGCATACCTCTAGTAACTCTGATAACCTCCATACACTTAGAGGTTTTTCCCAACCCTCAAGCTCCCTGGACTTTTAATATACGAATGCTGTAAACAGCTATCCCTTTGTCTTAACGAGATGGCCATCAGAAAGTGTTTCCTATGATACTAAAGGAAGAGGTTTTTTTAATGTTAAAAACTTAAAAACTTAAATATTTAATGGGAAATTTGCCCCTTAACGAGCTACTCAAATGCATACAGAACAAGTAAGGCATTCTGTGCAAACCTGAAGTAGCCTCCCACCTGTGGCTTAAACAGAAGACAGCTACTCCCAAAGCTCTTGGGCAGCTGTTAAGTATTTCACAGGTATAAACTTTTGCAAGACAAGCTTAGAACAGAGTAGTAGTCATCAGGCCAGTAGACCTAAACTATTATCTCAAATTTAGTGGCAAAATAGGTATTTTCAGAATACCGCTAGATTGGATTTCTTATACCTTTAAGAGAGAAGAAAACTTTAGAAAAGGCCAGCTGTACCTATTCTATGCAGAAAGTAAACATCATAGATGGTCTTTCCCCCCCCCCCAAGAGACAAATGTAGAAGGCATTTTTCTTAAAGATTCTGCAAAAATTGTAGAAAGGAAAATAAAACCTTATTTCAAGTATTTGACTACCAATTAATATTCACTGTACACACCTTATTTTAGACTTTTTGTCTACAGACCACATTATGGTACTTCAAAAGTATGTACTGATATAGCAACAAAATCATACACACAGAAGTGAGAGCTCATAACAAAAAGATCAGGTTTTGTATTACAAAGGATACAGACATGACTCTTTACATCATTACGAAGTCCTTTACGAACAAATTCATATGCTTCTTCCTTCTTCCCTAAGCAGTTCAAGGTCAGTCCTTTCATCGCAAGCGTCTCTGTAAGAAATATCATATACTTCTGTTTCTCACTTCCCATATGCCAGTTTCACAGCACAGATATCCTTTGAAGTTGTTACACAGTGAAGTTCCCCATTAAATGATAAATTTAGATCAGGATAGCAGCCTAGCACAGCTGAAGACTGTATATGGTAGCATTTCCTTTCTCAAAATTGGTCTTAAAAAGATCACTGCAGGGCATCATACAGATGTGATGAACACAGACAAGCTTTACTAATTAAAAAATACATTTAACTGGCTTTAAGGGAGTTAACAATAAGCTAAAGCAATTTTAGAGAGCTTCTCAATGTGTGTTAAAGTTCTAGGTAGGCAGAACAAGAGAAAAATTCATTAGGTTGTGTCATACCGTAAGAAACAGATCTGTCACAGTCAGCTCCACTATTGCAGGTTGCTTACGAAGTATTAGTTAAGAGGAGCATATTTCCTGCTACAGTATTTTGAGGGTAAAAAACCTTCTCAAAGTAGTAGCATCTTAACATTCTGAGAGGCAGAAGATTCCAAATAACACATTGGTATGACTATTGCTGCCCCTTTTCCCCCATTCTTCAAGTAACACTGTGGGAAACAAGCTGCATGTAATGCATGCACTATGCCTGAAAGCTGTTCGATTCATATTTCAGTTTTTTAGCTAAATAAGAGACCACTTAGTTTTGGCCCTTGCCAGAAGATTAGTCATATTTTCATCGTGGTACTCTGGTTATCCTCCAGTTGCAAACTTTTCCCCAGTATTAGTGGCAACAGCTTATTCTCTCAAGGTCAGTCATAACAGCAGTTTGGAGTTTCATTGACAGACCTGTTTAACACCATTTTCTGTAAAAGTACACCTCAAGTGAATGATGACCCAAAACAAGCCAAGGTTTTTGGTTTTGAAGTTGTCCTACATCCACACTGTAAGAACAGAGAAAGCTAGAATGATACCTTCCCAATAACATCAGGAAGCTTGAAAAAGAATATCCCTACTGCAGGAAGGAGAGCAAGCTACTCCTACCTTCCCACACCAGGGAGATAGCTGTCCAGCCACAGCAATCCATTTGTTTGCCACCTTCTCACTAAATTTTTCAAATTCCTTGTCTCTGAAGCTAAGTGTGACAACAGTGCAGCTTCTCATCAGATCATTTCATTGGCTTAGTTTTGCTTCAGCTGTTCGTTCCAGGCTTTGCTCCCAAGCTTCAAAGCCTTAGTGGCTCAGAGCCCAAGTAGTATGCGGACTGCCAAGGCAGCTAGCTGTCCTGGAAAAGTTTAAGAGGCAGCAAGAGCAGATAAGACAGAGATGTATACTGAGGTGTTATAAAAACACAAGTACTAGTAGAGACAAATGCTTCAAAGCTAGAGTGGCTTGTCCAGCTCTGACTTAATGCAACAAGAAAACTGTACTTTTATCTCTAGGGAAGTAATGAAGACAATGAAGAAACAGCAGACACTGATGGAAGCATGAAAAGGATTAGTTGAACATTTTGCCGAGATTTGACAATATCAAATAGGAAAACAATTTTACTGACACAGTACATGCACACTCAGTGTTACGTTGCTCAGCAGCAGACAAACAAGAAAAATTCACTGTATCAGAAGATTGGCTGAACCATGCAACAGAAACCCTGTAATGCAGTAAGACTAGAGTATCTTATTGAAGATTAACTTCTGACAGATGTAAATAGAAGCAACATTTTGCTGTCCCATTTCCTGCAATATTTATCAGAACAGTATCTCCAGATTCTGTCTTCAGCTTCAAGTCTTAGTAGCAACAGGATTACACCTAACTTTGCTCCTTATAAGTAGCAATTTGGTATGCAGTACAGGAAATTTAAGAGTATGAAGTTGACAAAAAAGCAAGACTTTTAATTCATTGGCAGAATACCTTCATGTAATATTCAAGAAAAGGCTGGGCTTGCTATTAAATAGGAATGTAAGAAAAACCCACACTGGCATTCTGACCCAGAAACCTAGAAAGGCAACTTACTTGGAAGCTTCACTGCAGTGTGCTTCCACCATGTATTTTGATCTTCATCATCCCACTGCACAGGAGTGTTTGACTGAGCTAGGGTGGAAACTTGGTCTGAATGCACAAAGACTGAAAATCCAGAGTAATTATTCAGTCATAAGGACAGAATCATACTCAGCAACAGGCTCCTTTCTTTCCCAACAGTATGGAATAGACTGATTATACATTTAAGCTCACAACAGGAGAAAAAAAATCTTTTGAGTCTGCAGTTACCTCCATGTTCAGCAAATTTCGGGTTAGAGAGGATCATCTTGCAGAACTTGAGTCCATTTTTGTACTGTTTTTGTTCGTAACATTTCTGAAAAAAAAGGTGGAATACAATCACTGAAATGCATTTAAACACAGTACTATTACAAATGCAGTAGTTTTCAGTAAGGTATGGTAATCAGATCACTGACAAGCTGTAGTTGAATATGACTATTCATATTACATTGCCTTTTTTTCAGCATTCAGAACAGTATCTGCCTTCATTTACATGCAGCCAATGTTCTACCTCATGGTGTCCTTTTTATAAAAAGTCAGTAACTCCTTTTCAACAGAAATAGGAAAGGCAAGTCAGAATGTTTACTTCAATTCAGAAATTCTTAAAATAGAGAGCCAAGTTAGAAATCTTGATTCAACAGAACTTTTGAGAAGAGTTAGTCTTAAAGAGTCTAGATGCTCCTTCCAACATCCCACTTCCCTGGCCTAGTGACCTCCCAGAGTAAGAAATCTCAGACAGAAGACTTCCCTTGTTGCCAGTGTACACTTTTGGGAGGAAGAGAGAAACCATGAAATAGGATAGACCTATTGTAACCTCAGAAGTCTATATATAGATATCCAGGGAGGGAGAATTTACCTGGGAATTAAAAAAACCCTAATTTCTAGCTGGAATAGTACAGCTAAGGGCTACTTTTAGATTTATTTAGGGTACCATTTACCTAATCACTAGGTAAACTGGCAAACAATGCAGTTCAACTGTGGGAACACAAGGAAACAAAACCAAACGTGAACCTGGGTCCCTTTTCTTCTTTTGAAAGGATATTACCTGATGTTAATAAGCCAGTAAGGTCTTAGTAATTTAAATCGATTACTGATCACTACAGTTGATCACTTTAAAACAAGTTTACTTAAGCCAGTTAAAGGCATGCTTGTGTCAGCAAGCATGAAAATTATTTAAGGTCATTTAAGCTTCTTAACTTGAAGAAAAAAAACAAACCAGGCTTAACTTGGCACCATTTTCAGTTAATAAGGTGTATTGTCCTGCTGTAATTTAGACAGCTATTCTCAGGAGAAACGATGTCATTTCAGTTATGTGCTTGAGTACTTCATCTGTCTCAGATTTTACCTCTGTCCCGAAAGACTGATGGAGTGGGAGTGATCTATGTTAAATTAATGCAGAGTGTAGTAACTCCTTTCCAGTCATAATACATCATCACATTGCTTCCCAGGGTACAAGCAATACATAAACAGGCCTATGCTCACTTTTGGGTAATTGGCCAAGGTGCCAAAACAAGGGTCCTCCTGTAGTCTGTGGGAAAGGGCTTAACTGCAGACAGTTTTTAAGTTTTTGTTGCCTGAAACTCAAGACACTTGCAGTTAACCATGATTAAGTGGAGACTAAATCATAGAATAATTTAGGACAGCAGGAACCTTTGGAGGTCACCTAAATCACCCCTCAAAACAAAGGAGAGCTATCCTTGATACTAGATCAGGTTGCTCTGCCTGGCTGACTTCTGGCAGGATGGCCAGGGAGTTCCCATCAGAGACAAATAGTTATACTATGGCAATTAACATTTAAGCAACAGCAACAAAAAAGATTTGAGAATTTTAAACTGAGAACTAGTTTCCACATCTTTATCTCAAATAACCCAGGTTGCAGCAAAACTTGGAGTCCCCTCTAGGAGAAGGTCAAATTCTCCCATTCATCTATTTTTTCCTTTCTCAACATATGATGCTTAGTATCATTTTTAAAGAATCATAAGAAAATACCAACAATGCTCTAAGTATGCCTTCTAAATTTATTCAGGTATGCTGAAAAAAGTAACAGAATAGTGAACATTCATCGATTCTACAACTCTTGCAACGTTGAGTGAAACTCCAAATATACAGCAATGCTTAACCATAGAACAGAACCTATTTGAGTCAAGTGTGCACTTAAAATAGATAAACTACTTGAGGAAATCATATCTATTATCCTTGTTCTGATATTTTTATCCTAGAGTTCAGTCTCAGGCCTAGAATAAGAACTGAACTTAGATAATTATAGACAAATTTGAGATTTTTGGAGGACAAACAAGATCACATTTTCCAAAGGCCAACAGATGGATGGAAGAGAGAAGTTATTGCTGAGAACTAAAGAGAGAAGTTACACTGAGAGAGAAGCACAAGTTCAATATTCACAGTTGTCTAGCTTGCTGATCAGCAACCAGCATACTTATACTTGTCAATGAACAGGTTAGCTCAAAACCAGACACAACCAGAGCATTTCTTGCCCAGCTGCTAGTTACTAGACAAAAGAGGGGCTGACGACAGAAACATAATGAATCAGTACAAAATGCAACTTTATGCAATTCCACTGCTTATGGGACAAGCCTTGCTGGTCAGTCAAAAGGTGACTTCCCAGTCCCACTCCCTCCAAATACATACATACAAACACACAGGCACTTGTAAATACGTTACATATTTATACCAGTACATTGGCTTAAATGTATACCAATATAAGAGAAAAGGACTTTGCTCAGCAATACAAATTATTTGACTCTCATCAACATATATAAATATACTGAAAGGCTTACAGATTCAGTTACATGAACAAGCCTGGGGCTTTAAAGCATCCAAACTTCATGAATGGACTGCTTTTAAACTTCTGTCTGGCCAAAAAACTCTGAATGAGCACACCATGCTCCACCTGTATCTTGTTTACAGGAGACCAGAGTTCCATGCCATATGATACCATCTCATTTTGTAGTACAGATGGGAATTTCATAGTTGAGAAACCTGATGTCTCCATATGTATTCTCAAGTTTTGTACTAATCAGGACAAATATAGCTGAAATGCATTCATTAGTATCTGTCCCACTGCATTAAGTCTTTAGTATATTAAAAGCTCAAGCTGGGTTGTTTTTGTTTTTTTCAAACAGCCTTATCTGTTGTGCTTAATGTGAGGCTCCCTATCACCCTTTTATGGCAATAATTTCCTGCCAAGGAAACTAAAAGTAAAGCCAAATCACGAATGTTTACACACTTGAAACCTCCAAGGGAGACTTTGGCAAGACCAAAATGTTACCCAGAACTTCTGCTACCAAATGTTCCCAGAAGGATGTTAACTCCTCTGGCAAACATCTCATCCTGGTTTATTCCTTTTTTCAACACTAACTCAAAGATATAATCTGCTTGTAGACTTTGCCATACAATTAAGCTAGACATCATTTTATGAACTTCAGGTAAGTATCAAGTGCCTCTACACAGAGGTTAAATAGGCACAGCATCTAGGAAGTAACTATAAGTGTAAAGAAAAAATACTAGTAACTAGGCTACAACAATGAAGAGCACAAGGAGACTTCAATCCCATATTACAGTGCTGTGCTGTTTCTACTTAAGGAACTGCCATTCACAAATTCTAATTTATTTTTTGTATCATGCCATCTTTTTTTAAAGAGACAAAACTCCTTCCACTACTAAATATCAACAGAATCAGGGATCTGAATGGTTCGCTAATATTACTTATAAAACAGAAGGACTTCATGTATCACTACTCAATTGCATATGCCATTTACATGTAAATTATGTTTAACTATTTGCAACATCAGGTTAGTAAAGGGATGCTTTTACAGACTACACCTCTCTAGACAATGCATTTGCCACTTAAAAAAAGTCTCGTATTGAGAGAAGAGCTACGTTTTTCATATATTGAAGATAGAGTTTAATACACAGATCAGCAATTTTATGGCTGAAGAACATCTCATTATGGCCCTCAGACATTAACACTCACTTCTGAGAAGCCATCTAACAAAAAAATCTCAACTGGCTACTCAAAGAGGGACTGCAGTTGTGGCAAACAATTCCCTTCCTCAATCCCTGTCCCTAGTGCCTCTGAATGTACTGAAGTGACATATTATTTCATAAACCATTTTCATGTGAAGGCTGAATAAAATGTATTATCACATTTGAAAAACAAGGACAGGTATTACATCAAATGAAATAGCAGTGTTAAGCATAGCAACCAGGCTTTCTTGATCAACTTAAATGTTTTAATAGTTTTAAGTTGTTTAAGATCATCTGTGACTAACAGACCTGCAGCAAAGAAGTTCAATCCACGAGACACACTGACCAATCTCATGGTAAGCGTATGTAACTTTAAGAAAGATGGGGACAAACTTTTTAGCAGGGCCTGTAGCAATAGGACAAGGGGTAATGGTTTTAAAATAAAAGAGGATAGATTTTAGACTAGATATAAGGAAGACATTTTTTACGCTGAGGGTGGTGAAACACTGGCACAGGTTGCCCAGAGAGGTGGTGGATGCCCCATCCCTGGAAACCTTCAAGGTCAGGTTGGACGGGGCTCTGAGCAACCTGATCTAGTTGAAGATGTCCCTGCCCACGGCAGGGGGGTTGGACTAGGTGACCTTTAGAGGTCCCTTCCCACCCAAACTACTCTATGATTCTATGTGCATTTTTCTTTAAAAACAATACTGCAATTTGGAAGTTGGTTTTGCTGTCTCTTGACAAGAGCTTGTCAAACACTAAATCCAAACCACTGCCACCAATTTAACACCATTCTCACTATTCACACTACCTGTGCAACCCACATTTATTAATACACATCTGCACATCAATAGGCTGCCTTGCCAAAGACATGCTGGACCATCAGAACCACCAATAAGAAAAATAAGCATTTCAACTGATTTAACTATTTCTGTGTAGCTGAATAAAACCAGCTTCAAGCTTTATTAGAAGAACATCAACTGTTTAAGTTTAATAGTCTTCCCTGGTACTGTATTTCCATATAATCCTGCTTGCAGACCTCTCAGCACTCAACAGTTTCAACATTTTCTTGCCAGGTAGCATCTTCTCTCTCATTGCCAAGATTTTGGTGCAAAGCTTTGGGGTTTTTGGCCACACCTAGGACTCATTTAAACAATTAGTCTTATGTTCTCAATGCTTACATCTTCAATTTTTTAAACTGCGTGTCTGGGTAAGGAAGGAACCCAAGAGCTACATGTAGAACATCAGAACCTAGAGAAAAGGACAAGGCTTACACATCAAGCCCTATGGAAAGAATGCTGGAAGTCAGTTGTGCTGGAAATCTGTCCAAGCCACAATGGTGATCAAGTTCAGTAATAAAAAACCCTCAAAGTTATCACTGACTGCAATTCTGATCAGCAACTTTTCCTGGGAGCTATCTGACAAGTATTTAGGGGCTGTTCAAATTATTGATACACATTTCTGACCAAAGCCAGGCATAATCAATACAGGCACATCAGCATACTGTCAGTATTACTCTTAATTGGCATTTAACACTTGGACTTTTAAAAAGCCTTCTTTGTTTTATTGCACATCTATAAAACAATGTCATCTGCATCTAACAGACAATATGTTTCTCACAGCAGTTGATGAAATTAGTTATCTAAGTACCTTAGTCAGATTTTAGGCAGAACTCTCTATCTACTGTCTCTATGCTAACAAATAATAATTACTAAATTATTCACCAGTTCGATAGCAAGGTCTGACACCATCTTGTTTGAATGATAAGATTAAGTTCCAAAAGAGTTCAGTATCTGTGTTGAAAATGCTCCTTGTATCATGAAATATTTGGATACTTTGCAATACTGATACAGGAACAGAAAGCATCATGATACTATTAAATTTCAGAGACAGACTGGGGACTTCTGCATGAGGTTCCCCAAACAGCAACCCTCTCTCCACACTGACTTCAGTTCACTGATGTTTGAGCGAATGGGGAAAGTATCAGCTGGAAGGGGCTTCAGCTCACAGAGGCCAAGGAAAAAGTTCATCACTGCTTTCCCACTCTCACAACATCTTAGATTTCCAGTCCTAGGACAACCCTTCCAGAGTATCAACGTGTTCTTCTACCCTTTCCCCCAAGCCCGACTGGTATTTTATATACACATGGCCACCCCCACTCTCTGCTGGTAAGAGCAGTTAACCTCATCAGCTGAAATAAAAAGAAGAGGAAGACAGCCTAGCTCCAGCCTTGCTTGCTTCAACTGTCAAAATGGACAGGCCACAGAGTTCTTCCCCAGACCTGGGGACTTGGCAATGCAGAACGGTGCTGAGTCAGAGCACAGATGGTGGTGTACAGTAGAACAAGCAGCCAGCACCATATATAGTTGTAACGTTTTGATCAAAGTACTAATGTCACAGTAGTATCTAAGCTTTCACTATCATGATTCTCTGCACACAACAGCATTTTTTCCTTTAACCAGCTTTTTACAATTATTTAAGTCCAAATTTATAGAATATACAAAACGTATTTCCACCTGCATTCTGTACAGTAACAGTTGAAATCAATAACAGTTGTAATCATTGCTGTTTGTATTCTATAGTATTAGCAGAATAAAACTGATATTGTATTTATTATCAGAAAGAACATGTGATAGGAGAATGTTGTTTCAACATTTGTTGTCAGAGACATCTTTAACAGCCCTATAAACTATGCCCCTTAAACAGGGAAGCTCATTATTAAAAAGCTTGCCTTAAATTAAGACCTAGTCTAATTCCGCGCTGTGCACACACACTCAATACAACTTGAATCCCTAGAATAACCTTTGCTTTGAAGGGACAGAAACAAGAGAACATGCAGTAGAAAGAGTTCTTGCTTACAAGTACTTAGCATGTGTAACTTCTTCACTATTTTGAGTTAGTAGAGTTCTCTACCACTTATGAACATGTGTATGTCTCTGCAAAGCAGAAACTGTAACAGCAACACTAGAAATTAGACAAGTCATAGTCCTGTCACACATTTGCAAATAGTTTTTGATCTGCACTTTGTGTAGAAGTACTGAAGAGATCAATCTGCCACATCTCCTGGGATGAAACTGCAATTCGCCTAGCAAGAACTCAAGACTGAGCAGGTGCTCCACAAGCTAGTGGAACTGCATCTGTGTGCAGTTAGGCAAATGAAACTATGAACATCAGCACTGTTTTGTGAGACCCGATACACACACGCATATAAGTCTCAGGCTTTAAAAAAGTTATGCTTTTATCTTAAAGCAAGTTCAAGGCAATTACCAGTACAAGCCTTAAACATTAACTTCATCTCAACATTCCATGAAAGATTTCACAGTGATTCAGACAAATAAGTTGCCTGAGTCATAACAGATCAGGCCAGAGAGATCAGACCCACCTGGTACAAGCCACTAGAGGTAAGATACAAGCATTAGATGCATGGGGAGAGGCTTATGAGCAAGACAAGCATTATTACAGTTCTCACCAGAATGTTCAGCCTGGAGTTATTTGTGCCTCACCAACCCTCTGAGCCAAAGGGTATATCACACACACAAAAAAAGTAAAGGGCTTCCCCCACACACACACACCCAAAGTGCGTAAAGCTTTTCATAGCTACATCTTGCAGCAAAGGGTTCCACAGTATAACTACCTTTTGTTAAGAAATTTTTGTTTGGAGCTTGCTACTTTGCAGCAACCATTTCTACCAAAATGAAAACTAGGCATGATAGCTTGAAAATAAGCAAGTCACTACTTAACCTCTCCAGATTGTTCATAATTTCAGAATCTTCTATTAAGTTCTTTCTCCTTCAAGAAGGCCATTTCATACTTGCATCCTTCTTGTGACGAGGCTCGGGGGTGGGGGCAGGGGCAGGACCAGGGGAAACAGCAATGCACACAGCATTGCAGATGTAGACTTGCAGTGTACTTCAGCAGTGGTATAACAGCATTTTTCTTTCCCCAGGATCCACCAGCTTTCAACTACTGTACAAGGAAATAATTTTAACAGAATCTCAAAAATCCCTAAAAGTCTCAAATCTTAGGGGCAATCCAGCTCACAGCCCATACTAGGTTTACATTAAATTAGGATTTCCAAATTTAACATTCATCTACAAACAATTTTACTTGCTATGACTCAACTTACTCCAGAAACATGAAGTACTTCTGCATGTTTTCAGGTGGCCTTCACTTCTTGTGCCATGAGTAGTTCAGTACAACTGAACTCTTCTTGCTATTCATCACTTGTTCTGTTCAATATAACCACAGGCAATTAAGAAGAAGTTCCAGCACAAAACACAACGGGACTTAACTCTGAAAAGTTATCATTTATTCACACAGGAACTTTCCTTAAAAGAAGTCCAGAGTGAATAAACAACCAGCACCATTCCATGGAAGCCTGCTTTATGAGCCTTTCACAATGACATCTACAAACTCCTTTTGAAAAATTAAAACAGGAATATTTATTTGGGATAAAGTCTTCTCCAG
The DNA here is from genome assembly GCF_965638725.1 of Aptenodytes patagonicus. Taxonomy (NCBI): domain Eukaryota; kingdom Metazoa; phylum Chordata; class Aves; order Sphenisciformes; family Spheniscidae; genus Aptenodytes; species Aptenodytes patagonicus. Next base: position 192,771,871 of record NC_134949.1, on the reverse strand, counting down.
ATCAGACTCCCTCAAGTCACCGACAAATGTGAAGCATGATTTTTCCCTTATGAAAGTCTTACTGACTCTTACCATTAGTATATTACCTATCCTCCACAATTCTGTCATTTTAGTAGTCTGCAGCTGGCCAGGCACCCTCACCACCTCTTTTGAAAGTCCACATCAAGGAAACAGCCCACATTCTTCCTATGCTGCCCCTCCCTCCTTAGCAGCACAAGTAACAACTGCACCACAAATCAGTCTTATCAGTTACACCAGAAGATTTTTACTGACAGCTCCATACTCCTATCTTTAAAGGAGGGGATCTTTAACAGAGACTTCAAACATCCACTACTCCAGTAGTAGATTACAACAGCTACCTCAGCTATGTTATTCACCTCACTTGGGAGGCATTAATTAACATAGCACCATGCCTTCCCAATTGAGTTTAATAGCTTGGTAACTCCCCCACATCATTACTAGGAGACTGAGCATTTGCATGCTTATAATCCATTATTATGTCATTAAATAAAATGAAAAAACTTTTAGAGTTTTATGAATAACAATTAGTTGAATTAACTCCTACAAACACTTGCATATTTATCTCTTATCAAAGAAGAAATCTCTTAAGGTTGTTGTAGAAGTCAGGGAACAAGAAGGACACTACAGAGAAGTTGAACTACTCCTCAGAGATAGGGCACTTCAACTTCTAAGATTGCCTCACCCGGAAAAGTGGAAGACACATGCCTGAATGAACTAAGCAGCAACAAGTCACTGCTACAAAGGGATATACTTGCAGACTTTTTGTGTTTAATTACTTGAAGTCAAACAAGAGTAAGTGGCTAAACTGGTCTCAGTAAGAGTAATGCCTTGCATCTGAAGAGGTACTAGGACTCAGCTCCCTCATAACAGGATGAAATATTCACAGGATAGCCCTTCCTCAAGGGAAACACATTTGCAATTAAAGCAGCAAACCTTATTTTATACAACAACAACATGTGGAATTCACTAACAAACCAAAAGATTAATTATTTACAGGCATGATACTATCCACAGTTATATTAGGCATGAAACAAACAGCAGACAATACCTTACACTGCATGATACTGGGCAGACACCAGTAGTTATTACAAGACACTAAGCATTTCTTAAAAACAAAAACAATTTGTCAAGTAAGCCATGAAAGTATGACAACAACCCCATGGCTTTCCTCTAAACCACTCATAAGAACTACTACCACACCCTGTCCAGACAGAGCTGAATTGATTCTATAAAGCCAAAGCTTAAAACTAATTTTAAGATGAGACATAGTTTATAATCTGGGTTCTCAGGTGGAAGGGAAAAAAATAATCAAGGCTGCTTGAACAGAAACATACTCTGAAGGCAAGCTTACAACTCTATTTTAAATACACAAAATGAAAGATCCACCTAAGCTTACTAGAAGTAAACACCAAATGCACATTACCAAACTTCAGTGTAAACAAGAAGCATTTTTAAGTTACCACGTGTACATGTTTATTTTAGATTGCATCTGCCCCATTCACTTAAAAAGTCACATGAGCTGAAGACTGATTTTAAGTGGCAAGAAACACACCAGCATTCCTGTATTAATTCTTCTTTATGGATGCCTTTCTCTCTTTCCATAAAGGGGGAGCCAGGAAGCTTTCAAACACTTTCTCCATGCCTTCTGTGAGATTGAGAAGTGAAAGAGAAGAGCTTGAAGTTGCTCAGCCCCTCCCTCCCAAGCAACATCACACCTATAAGCACCATCAGAGCTCCCAGGGGAAGAGCACTAGTCTGAGAAAAAGGCCCTGTAGAAGAGCAGAAGTAAGGCTTAAGAAACAAAACAGACCTGGAAGTCAGGACAGCAAGAGAAATGAGCTCTAGCACTACCTTACAGTAGCACTGAGAAACTAGAACTATTACCTATGCTGCAATTGCTGTTAGTTCCCTAATCACATCACAGCTAGTTTTAAGTCAGCTTGTTCAAGTACTGCCAAGCATGCAGGCACACAAATTGATGTGGCTTAAAAACTATTTACTCAGCTTCCTGAGCAGACTTCACAGCTTACACTGAACTCCATGAGGCCACACTAGTTTGGGCAGCTCTGTAAGCTTGCTTTGCTGTTATGTGGGCATCTCATTCAGACTGTTGATAACCTGTCTTACATGTTACATACACATGCCAAGTCACTGACTTTGAGTAACTCTCATGAGCTCCAAACGAGTTCCCCATTTCATAACTGCTAATTCTCCGCAGAGTGTTTGTAAAAATACTTGGTCTTAATGTATGAGTATAGTTTCCTTGCATCTGTTCCAAGTGATTAAATCACTACATGCTTGTAAGGTCTTATTATACAGCCTCCCACATAATCCCATCCCCCCCCCCCCCCCCCCCCCATTTTTAAAATGCCCATAGCACCCCTAGTAACTTTAAGTATTCTGGCAGTGCCAAAGTACACAAAAGCTGCTTCAATTAAAGAGCCTTTAGCACTACAAGCTACACTTCTACACTAAAATACTCTGAAGCCTGTCAAGCAACAGAAGGGTTCAATTTGTACTATGTAGACATTAGTATTCCAGAAAGAGTGCACCATGAAAAAGACAAAGGTGGCTAGAAAAAGCAATAAGAAATTAAGTTTCAAGAAGTATCCATATATGAAGTTACAAGCCAACAAGTTTGTGATTAACACTTTAGGAACTGTGACTAGCCACTACACAGCACCATTAAACCTCCTGAAAGCTTTAGAAAGCAAGTGAATTTCCCTATCAGCTTCACTGAAGTTTTATGCATCTCTTTTTTCCTTGCCTAAGCACTTATATTTTGTCCACTACTTAATACAAAAAAAAGGTTGTCTAAAATATGATCTTCAGAAAAGGTCTTCTATATTCCAGTTGAAAAAACTTCAGAAGTGACTGCTACTGTGAACTTGTTTGCTACTAGTAAGAATAATCACTTAACTGTTCTAATATTAGTCATTTATTTTTAGCAGAGAGAAAGAGGAGTGCTAGAATGACTTACGAAGATGCATGCCATATGCATGCAGTAAGCAACAAATCACCATTAAGAACCATAAAGTCTTAAAATCTGCACACTACCCAAAGCAGGTAAAAGAAAACAGCTCTGAAACACCTGCTGAAATGCACCAGCTACATACAGAGTACACAGGCTTACACATGCTATTTGTTTTGCGCTCAGCCTCCTGAAGCCAAAATGCACACCTCTCCACCACAAAGTTATTGAAACTAGCCTAGAAAATTCTGATATAACTGAAGAAATTCATGCCTGCCAAGAAATTACCACTGTGCTGCACAGACCTCCTCTGCCTGCAGACTAGCAAACTGGCACAAAACACCACAACTTTGTTAAGGCTGGAACTCCATTACTATCACACTGAAAAGTTCCTGAAAAGGGGAGTCTGGTGTTTTGTCATGGGTTGTGTTTTTTTCTTGGGGGGGGGGGGGGGGGGGGGGGAGGGGGGGGGAACGGGGGACGGCATGGCACTTTTTTCTTACCATAAAGAGTTAGCATTATAAAATATGCAGTGATTGAGTAGAAGCTTACAGTTAAAGTGAGCTCTTTCTTTAAAGTTAGCTCACAAACACTACATGTCCTTTGCACCATTAAGTCTCAAAGAGCTGAAGCAGCCCAAGATAATAATTGAGTCAAAGTAGCTCAGCACATAGAAGTTGAGACAAGTCTTCCAAAGGACGTACAGAGTCAGGATACTTTAATCCACCAGACGTCTTCAACTACACTGGTTTGCTCAGTGAACTAGCTTTACTCTAGTCCCTATACTCAAACTGACGTTCTTACTGAAAATGAAGTACCTATGGAAACAAACTCAGCAACACCAAATCCCTGCTACGCTTGCACGCTTCGAGGTCTTCTTCCACTCTCCCGAGCGCGGTGACACGGACAGGAAGCGACTGCGGTGAGCAGCACACCAACCCCTAACCCAGACCCACAGCGTACGGCAGGCAGGGGTGGGATGACAGCTCCCCCCAAGCCGCCGCAAGACCGCTCAGGGCGCGGGTAACGGCCCGCCTCCGCCGGCTGGGCCGCCGCCCGCTTGCGGCGGGAGGGACGGGGAGGACGGAGAGGCGGCGCGCTGCCGAGCCCCGCAGCCGGAGCTCGCCCCGGAGTTACCGTCGCGGGCGGGGAGGAAGGAGAACCGCGGCCCCCGCGGGGACGGCGGGCGGGTGGCTGGCCGGCTCCCTTCCTCCTTCCCGCCCTCGCCCGGCCGGGGGCGACACCAACCCTTCCCGGCCCCCCACACGAGCGAGGGGGGCTCGCCCGGCCTGCTCGGCGGGCCCCAGACAAAGAAAGGAAACGGGGACGAACCGGGACGAGGAGACGGCTGCAGCCCCGGCTCCCCCCGGGCGAGCGCGGCCGCCGCATCCTTTTTCGTTCAGCCGGAGCCAACTCCGGCAGCGGGCGAAGTAACCCGCGCCACGGGTCGGAGGGCACCGAGCAAGGCCGGTCTGCGAGAGGAAATAGGAGGGAGAAGCGCCGGCGGAAGGGGGAGAGAGAGAGAGGAGCGGGGCCGGTGGCTCACCAGGATCCGCTTGAAGAGGTTGCTCTCCTTGGGCGGCAGCGGCACGGACGGCATGGTGCGGGCGGCCCCAGGGCAGGCACGGCGGGAGGGAGGGAGGCAGGCTGGCGGGGGTGGGGGCGGCCCGGGAGAGGCAACCGGGCAGCTGTCGGTACGAGGGAGGGGAGGGTAGGGGGGAAAGGAGGGAAGGAAAACCCCAAACTCCGCGGGGCGGCGGCGACGCGACTCCTGCCCGAGCGGCGGCGGCGACTCTTTAACTCATTGGCCTGCACCGCCCTCCCCGCCGGCTCCCCTCAGACGCTGCGCGCGAGCGCGGCCCCTCTGCGCAGCTGCCGGGGAGGCCTCGCCGCCCGGCTGACGCTGCAAAATGGCAGCCGGGGTCCCCTTCGCGCAGGCGCATCGCCGCCGGGCGCCCCCCCGCCCCCACCCCCCCCCCGCCGCGTCGAGTCGGGGCGCGAGGGGGTCTTCCGCGGCGCCCTCCCGCTTATCCCCTCTACCCGCCCGGTCTGAGGGGAGGCTTCGTTCTTTGTCGGTTGTAGCTCTCCCCTCTCGGGGGCCCTGAGGGGTGTTACCTGCCGTGAGCGAGGCCGGCGGCGGGCGGCCCTGAGGAGGGGAGCCCTCGGCAACGCCCCGAGGAGAGGAGGGGAAAGGGGGCTCCCGTCCGCGGAGGTTGTCAACAAGTAATAACCCGCCCGAGTCACGGCTGTTTCCAAGGCGGGGGCTGTGGAAAAGGGGTGCGGAGGGTTTTGCAGCGTTTGGCCTGCCCCGGCCGTGGCTGGGAGGGCAGAAAGTCTCTTGTGTGTGCTCGCTGCCCTGCTGCTCTGCCCCTAGTAACCTACTTCTAGTGGCCGCCATCCCAACAGCTCGCTTAAACTGGTATTTTGGAGAGCCAGGCTGCCTGAAAGCCTGGGAGGTATTGTTGGAAGAGAGCAAAGTCTCTGTAAACTGCAGAGCTTTGAGAGGCTGCGTGCTTGCAGTGCCCTGGCTGGTATTTAAGGAAACAACAGCAAACTTAGCAGTCAGACTTTCAGTGAGCGGGGATGTCATCTATTGCATTAATGCGTTTTTCAGCAGTTGGTTATGTAAAGCTTCCCAGCACTATCGTGCAGACTTAGAACAGTAAGTGTTTATTCATGGCTTGGCTCCTTCGCCAAAGGAGGTTTAAGGTCTTTTGAAAATAATTTTTTCTTCTTGTTATTCCCAGAAATAGTTCTTTGAAATGAATCTTTGCAAAAATTTTAAAAACAAACAAACAAAAAACCAACCAGAAACATTAAAACCACATGGCCTGGGGCATTTACTTAGAAGGAAAACTGGTTAAACTGTCAAGGTTACAACCATTTAAAAAGACCATCTTAGAGGGAAAAAAATTAGGCAGCTTCAATTAGAATATCTGTTTATGTAATTGCCCTTTACAAATAGTAATTATATTTTGGTATGTTTTAAAAGATACTAATTTTGTAATAATACCACCTACCATCCCAGATGATGAACATGCTAGATATCCGCAGTAAAGCAAGTGTGTGGAAAATAGTATATGACAAGAGCCAATTAGAAAAGCTGCGTAGTTAACATATTTTATTTGGTTACACATAAAGTAGGTGACTATGCGACTGTGACTGAGGGTCCCAAGCAGCGTGTCTTTGACTTGTCGCAAGCCTTGCTGAAGCTGATGGACATGATAGCCTTTCAGGCTAAAGGAGGGAACAAGAGAGTGGACAATTTATTGGAAGAGAGTAACCTGGATGATGGCCTAACTTGGGCACTACTAATTAGAAAAAAAAAAAAAAGTGTTAAGCTTAGGAAACCTCCTGACATGAAAATGGCAAAGGCGAGGAGAATACTAAAGAAGTACAGCGTATGCTTTTCTACTTCTTCTTAGCTGAGCATCAGTTTATGGCCACTGCTTTTGTGGATGGTAGTTGTTTTCAGTGGTGTTTTGTTAATTTGTTTAGATGTATGGTCTGTAATAAGTTTCTTTGTAGAAGGAAGACCTTTATTGTGTTTATTTCTCACTTTTTTGTTCCGGCATGCTTCTAATGATGTCAGTCACCTGGATCACCAATAGCAGTATGTGTTTTTTCCACATACTGTACCCGATTCACTGTTCTTTCTGCTATATGGTGTAGTACTGGCAGTATTCGGTGTCTGATTTTTTCAAAGCAGGAGTACTGTTGACAAGGATGGCCAACTTGACTTTGCCCTGCTGCATTGTTTTCAGAGCCTGTTTATATCACAGCATGTATTCAGCACTTTTTGTAACTAGCTGAAGCCTTGACTTTATGAACTCTAGTTTTCTGTCCTAGCAAGAGGCATGTTATGCCTCTGGTTGGGTTGAGTGATAAACAGATGCATCTCCGAGATGGTCAGGCAAATACTGTGCTAGGTGGACCTTTGGTCTGAAGCAGTAAGGCTGTTCTTGACAGCTAAAGGTCTCTGTTTCCTGCTAGTCCAAATACTGGAAAGAACGCTGTCTGAAAATAGACGAATTGCAAATAAGAGGCAGGGGTTCGATTTGCGTTTAGACATGTGTCTCTATTAAAAATCTGTGTTAAAAGCAGCAAGAAAAGGAAAGCAAGGAGGCAGTAAAAGAAACATTTGTGGAATAGCTGGGAGAGAATAAACAAACGAGCTTTTGGGGGAGGCAGAGCTCTAGTTGAAAGTGAGGTTTGGGAGCACAGTCAGGAAAACTTCTTGTCATTTAATCCCACTGTGCTGGGCAAAACAAAGCTCTTTCTACAGGCTTTGTTAATAAACAGGACTGTATTCAAGACGCGTATGATTCTGTCACCACTTTTTCCTTCAAACAGCAAGAATTCAGAAGTCTGTTGACAAACTATTTGGGTCAAAAGGGGGGGGGGGGGCAATATTAAAGTGATATATACACTATAACAAGCTTGTGATTTTGCCGTGTCTCACTTTACTCCGTGACCTGTCACCATCAGTTGGTATCTGTAGAAGTTGTGGCACGATGCTTGCAGATTGCTAAACCCGGTTAGGGCCCCCGGAGTGAAAAAGGGCCTCTGTGTGGGCAGGGAGCTGCCTTCAAGCCAAGCACATTGTAAGGCCCGGAGCCTGTTTTGTCTGATGAGCCATTTCTTTGCCTCCAGTTTCTAAAGCAATTGGCAGTTTAGGATTGCCAGATTTTAAAGTATAGAACCACCATGTCTGTCCCGAAGCCCTGAAGCCTCACTGTACTTCTGCTGTCACCCGACGTCCCTGTGGGCAGCCGTGGTGGCTGAGGAAGGCAGTGGCACCCTGCCCCAAGCAGCCTCCATCCCATAACCTGTGGTCCTCACCAGCTCCATAGGCAGCTGCTTCGGCCACGCAGGTTTTAAGGCATCAAAGCAAACCATGAGGGAGGTGGAAGCACAGATGGCAATGGGATTTCCCATCCTTCATACTCAATTCCCATATTGCATTATAAAAGCATACAGTAAATACGGGGAAAGAGTGTATCTTATGTTTTGAATATGAGATGTATGGACTAGGTCCTGTGGTTGATGGTATATCTGGGAACCCTGCTGACAGTACAGGGTCCAGCCCTTGTCTTTGCCATGTGGTCCCTGCATAGTCTGCTGCCTGCTGGGGAGGGCTGAGAATTTGTTACAGTCTCTATTTTCACACTTAGAGTTAAGTTAAAGAACTCACCGCCAAGGCATAATAAAAACTGAATCATGATCGCTTTTAATCAGAGGATTTAATGTAAGAACCATTACTGGCTGGAGTAGAAGCTGATTTGATTTTCCTTGGCCTACCCTCTTCTTTTAAAATCACTTTTTGAGTGTGTGGTCTGCTTACAGTTTCCACGTTCTTATTAGCTTCTCGGTTGTCCTCCCATAGATTACCTTCCCAAGATTTTTAAGTATCAGATTGCATATTTAGAGTCCCAGTGCAAGGATAATTTTATTACTTCCTTTCACTGAGGTCTAAGTCCTAGTGGAAGAAGAGGGAGGCGTGGTGGGGACGGCGTCTGGACGATAGCATAGCGTGTGGGCGATGGCATCTCTCACGGCGCAGCACAGCAGGCTCAGGCCTGGGGAAGCACCTTTGAGGTTTCAGGGTACTGTTTGCTGCGGGCCCCTTTGTAGATTGGATCAGCCCTGGGGTGGGTCCTGTTCTCTGGAAGAGCCTTTTAATCTGTCTGCCTTGCCTTCTGTCCCAGGGGATGGAGCAGAGCCTCAGATCTAAACAAGCAGTTAGTTGTCATTCATGTGCTGATGGGGTTTGATCCAAATCCTCCTGATCGATCAGTCTCGTTTTCAGTCTTTTGGAATATTTACCTCACCAAACCCCGCTGATGTTATATCAGCCAAATACCAAATTTTTACCTTTTTTTAATCCTGTTAAATGACAGGAGCTGGGAAGAAAGAAACTTCAGAACACAGTGGGTTTTAAAGCATTTGCAGCAGAACTGGATTTGCTCAAATATAAAAGAGGTGGGGAAAGTTACTGCAATAAATCAAACTTCAGAAGAAAGAATGACTTTCCAGTGCAAATGGTGCACCTAAGGGAAACGTAAAACAGTCTCAAGCAGCAGAATTTTTCATCTTAGATGTCTGAATACATTTCCCTCCTATAGCATATATAGCAAAGAGTAAGTAAATTGAATTTTTTGGTGATTATAGGTATAAAAACCCGATGTTACTTAAGTCCTTTTAATTAGACTACCTCCCTTTATAATTAGGGAGGTAGTTGTATAATCTGTTTAATATTATCTATTAAAATGTGCATATACATAGTATGTTTTAAAACATACTTTATTAGGAAGCTTCAGCCTATTAGTGTAATGATAATCTGAATGGTTCTGTTTATTAATATTTTATAACTGATGTTTGTCTTCGGTAGCATAGTAATAATTCATTCTAAATATGATTGAATAGTGAGCTTTGACATAAAGTGGAACTTAACGTTGTTTTATGCAAACTTCTCCGAAATTAACCTTTGAATAACCAGATTTGAAACGACATGTATTTTCAGCCCACGCTTTGGGAAAATACATGGGAAAGAGTATGTAATATAACAGCTTAGGAGTTGGAAACAGAAGTGACTATTTCCATTTGTTGTTACTCTTGCCATTCCTCCCAAAGCGTTGCGGAAGTCAGAGTGTGTCACTGTGCAGCTGTGAGGAAGATACCAAAAATGAAGACCTATTTTTAAGGTCGCATTCCCCATTTTTTATTTCGAGGCTTGTGTTTCACAAAATAAAGCAAAGTCTGCCCTTTACTGATAGGGCAGACCTTTGGCGACGGTACCCCCGTGCCTCCACGGGCTGGCCGTGCTGCGGAGGGCTGGCCAGCCACACGGGCCTGAGCCGAAGCACGCCGGGAGTCATGTTTTTTAGCAGGCATGCTGGGACTGGGAGTTTTTCTGCTCTACTTCCCGTCTGCCATGGCCTCGTGTTTTGAGGCAGGATCCGTCCGGCGCCGACCTGTGCGGACGGTGAGTGCCAAAGCTTCTCGGTGGGTGCTGGGGAGCAGAGTCCCCCTCGCCCCTCACAGCCGCCCTCCGCTTCCGCACGACGCAACCTCCGGCTGCTCCTGCCAGCTCCTGCCAGCTCCTGCCTGCTCCTGCCAGCTCCGGCCAGCTCTTGCCAGCTCCTGCCTGCTCTGCAGCCCTGCCTTCCCCACAAACCCGTAACCCTTGCAATGGGGGAGGGCTGCCAGGGGGACTTCGTGCACGGCTTTCGGGGGGTTTGCTCTGGGTAGCTGTGGTGCGAGGCAGCGGTGTATGAAAGGTGGTCACGGAGGCACGGCCTTGAGCTGTTCCTGTTACAGCGTGCATTGAAATACATGCTCCTTCCTTATGCCTACATATTCTTACATGTCTGAATCCAGTTGCATGGAGTTAATAGCACCTTTGATTGTTAGAAATGATTTTTAAAACCTCTTAAAATGGTCACAACATTGATAACTGTTTCTTGTCTGGAAATTATATTTTTTTTTTTTGTTTTGTTATATAAGTAACATAAATAAGTTATTGTAATAAGACAATTACAGTTGTCACTTTTGCTTACTGGTTTTGATTTGTGATGTGCACAGGGTAATTTTGTCACAAAAAATACTAAAATCTGGTTTGGAAAGCAGTTAATAGGTCATCTACTGCTCATAGCTCTGTAAAAGTTTTATGTGTGCTTATGTCTGCACAAATGTAACGTGGCAACATCTCAGAAAAGGAGATACCTTTTTTATTTAACGTAGCAAAGTTATTTTGAAATTTCTGACTTCCTTGAAGGTCTGTGTCATGCCATTACTTAGGCTTTTTAGGCATTTAAAACCAAGAATTTTATTTTTGAGAGCTCAGGCAGAACTATAGTACAAATCTGTTATTATCTGAGTATATCACTTCTTAACTACACCAGTAAAAAAAGAGTGAGATGGTTATGTTTAATATAATTAATTAATTTAAATAAAATGTAACATTACGATTTTAAAAATGAGTTAATGATGGTTAGCACTTGACCAAACGATGATGGGCCATGCGGGCCTGGAGCAACTCCAGTACCATCAGCAGAATTAGGTCTTTTGGAATTGAGTCTATATGTGCCCCTGAACAACTATGTCCAGGACTGTAGATGATGAGCCTGATTTGTGCCTTTTGCTGTGTTCCTGGTGAAGGGAACATGATCCCTCTGCTACAGTCGGTTTTAGTCACTAGAACAATCCATGAGGGGTATCGTTGGCTTTCTGTAAATTAAAGCACTCCTGAAGTTGCCGCAGTGGGTTCAATAGCACCTGCTGGCTGGGGAAGGTGCAGAAGTAGAATAAAGGTCCTTCCCTCCTTCTGTAGGCAGTAAAACTGACATCCAGGCAAGCGAGATGCAGTACTTCTGGTTTTACTGCATATTGCTCTTTCTTCATTGTGGACAAATGGATGAAAGTAAATAGGTGAGGGTAATGGGTGAGTTGAGTAGTTAGAATGTCATGGCAACTTGTTAATAAAATGCCTGAAGATGCACAGAAGGTCTTGTCACTGATGAGTAAAAACTTTGAAACTCAAGTGTATGTTTCAAGGAGATCCTGTTGCAAAAGTTTCATGCTCTCATTTTCTCTGAATGCACTTTTTTGTAAAAATGAGTAGACAGATGGGATTGTGGCACTGGCAGAGATATTAAGAAGTGCTTCTTTATTTGCTAAACCTTCTCTGTGTGAGTAGTCCTAGAATATGAATGATAATTTAGTCCTCTTGGTAGACCCTTGCACTCCAATATAAATTTTTAGAGCACAGTAAGAATTCATAGCATAGTTTGCAATGTTGATATAAAATGAAGAGGACAAAGGTCTTTCCTAGAACAACAGTGGTGCTAAGGGGAGTTTCGGTCCTGCAAAACCGTAGGCCAAGCGTCTCAGAAAAATACAGGGGTTGTATTTCAGAGTACCAGCTTCTTACTCACTTTTTGGATAGAAAATGTTTATAACACTTACATGTAAATATATCATGGGAAGAGGTACACAGGGGACATAAAGCACTGCACCCATGTCTTACAGAGTACATATATGGGTGAGTAATTTCTTGCAAGTGTATTGTAGTCCCATTGACTAACCTGTCGCAAGGTCAGCTCGATGTTACTAATGTTCTCCTGCCAAAGTTATATCCTGTTATGGTAGTGGGTATAATTTTGCACATAATTCTGGACATTTCATACATTCTCTATATAGAATTCTGTACCTCTAGTATAGATTTGTCTTCTCTCCGCAACATTTTTCTTTCACCAGTAAGGCATGAAATGGTTGGATTTTTCCAATGAGTCATATGGCAAAATGAAGCTGTTGTCTGTAAAGCTGCATCTACAGTAGGTTTTCCACAGCATAAATAAACTGTTTGAGGAGGTGGAGGAAGAGACCTTTTCCAACCTTCAGTCAGTACAGTAGTGCTGATAATAGTTTCTGGTTTAAACCACGCCTAAAACAGGAGTAGTTTTGTCCATGACAGTTGCATTTGTGTTGGTGTAATCTAGAACAGGATTTGGGCTTGATACGGTTCTTGTGTGTGTTTGTTTTTGGTTGTTTTTTTTTTAATAGAATGCTCTCTTTTTCATGTACTGTCTACTTTTAATTTCAGGTGGTGGAAAAATAAGAAACAAAATGAAGCCTTTCCAAAGTGTCTGTCTTTTCAAGAGCCTGCTTACCAATTGCTACTGTCATGGTCAACTTCACAGCTGTCTTCTCCCTCCTGTTGCAAAGAAGATAGGTTATGTGGTGGGACTGCACAACTGTGGATTTTGGAGGCCAAAATCTTTATTGGACGCAGCTAGATTCACTCTGTCCTTTAACAGTCGGCATAGGAAAACACATCAGGATTCTCGAGCATTGTGGAAGCATGAGGCTGTGCAGAAGTATCTGGAGACTCTAAGTAAGGAATACCAGCAGGTTATTCACCTGTTAAATGCTGACTCGATAAACGACTTTGAGCAAAGAACCCTGAGGAGAAGATGTGCCGATCTGTCCCCCATTGCAGCTGCATTTCAAGAAATCAAAGAGGCTGAAAGAGAAGTTCAGGAATTAGAAGCTATGTGCAGAGGTAAGGAGAACATATCTACTTACTTGTTTCAAAACAGTAGCTTTGCTTGCGATAAACTTCATTGCCCAGCCTTTGAGGAAAGCTTTGAAATAAGTTAAGCCAGCCCTGGAACACTCTCTGGTCCTGCCTGCTCCTGGAAGCTTGTATGCTGCTAGGGCTTTCTGCATCCAACCACATCCTTCCATTTCTCATCTTAACTCACTTCAGTTTGAGGTCTTAATACAGCCAACTTGGGAGAGGAGGGATTGTTTGGAATCTCAGGGCTATCCATCTAGCAGAAATAGTTTGGAAATGTTTGGTTTAAGGTTGTTTTTTGATAGAACCGAGAGCAGTGTGAACCAAGAGCGGTGTGAACTGAAGGAAAAAAATGTAGTGAGCCTAATACATTTGACAGATGCAGACTTCACTCGTGTTATTTAAAATGGGATTCCAGCCAGCCAGTCCATTGATACTTATGGCGCAAATTACATGAACTTTCATTAGGCCCTGAATTGTCAGCTTCCAATTTAAATGGAAAAAGCTAATATTTCTTTGAAAATATTTGAGGAGTCCTTCAAGGAATAAAAATTGATGGTTGTCTAAGAAGCTGCTGCTTTTCAATACTCTGCTACAGTAGAAGTTGGAGTAAAAAAGAATTAAAAATTGTCGCTCTTTTTGATACTGTTCAGAAATAAGGAAGTATACAGGGAGTAAAAGAATTTACAAAATAAGTAACGGTGTAACATTTTGAGAAAAAAAAACATTGTTAGAAGTGTGAGGAGGAGCACACAGTAGGAAGGAAAAAATGTCATCCGTTCTGCTACACCAATAGGTATCAAGCCAAGAGAGGGAAACATTGGCCTGGAGAGGATGGGGCTTACACTTAAAGAAGTGAAGCAAGAGAAAAGCAAAGGATAGGAGAAATTGGTAGCCAGTGATGTAAATGGAGGAGAGTGCTTTTCAGAGAGAGAACCAAGAGGTGTTGACAAAATGGTAAAAGCCATATTGAAATAAAGCTGGTAAAAATGTAACTTGTTTAGAAAGGTAGAAAACATTTGTATTTTTTAGTTTTAGAAATAAATAGATGTTTGTGCTTTTGGAAAAAATGGTTATTGAAAAATGGTTATTCTCTTCACTGGAGAAAGAGGAAAAGGAGTGAAGGTGAGAAGGAACAAAAATTTAACGCTGAAAAAGAAATGTTCTTGGAAGAATTGGAAAGTATTAAGAAAACACTGGCAAATTCATACTTCAACTTAAAAAGGCTACATTTGGATCAAGTAAATGAAGAATTTTTCTAATTCCATAAATTATGATGTGGATGAATGGAGTGAGTTCTAGTTGAAAGAAGGGAAAAGAAAAGAATGAAAGAAAATTACAGCCAAGAAGTTAATTAAATGGAGCCAAATTATTCTATCTGTACTGTTTATCATGTGGCCAAGTTAAAACACAGGTGTTCCCTTCATTTGACTGTTCTTTGTTTTCCGCTTAGCTCCCTAACTGACCCTCTTCTCTGTAGTACCTGAATTCCTCACAATTGCTATAGGATTTTATATTTGCAACACTCAGTGAAGCAGAAAAATACTATTTTCTGGTTTGCCACTGGTGATGTGAGTCACGGGGTAGATTAAGTGAATTCTTAAAGGTCATGTTTGCAGGGAGGTAGGACTGGGACGCCAATCCTTTGAACCTTAAGCTTGTTGGTCACCACCAGACCATTCTTTCATCTCTGCTGACAGTAATTAATTTAATACTGTTTATCTAACTAATCAATAAAGATGCTTTTTGGACCAGCTAGAAGCCTTTGATTCAGTACCGGCTTTGGGTTGGAGTTGTGACATACCGGTAAGGAAATTTATACAGTTCTTGCCTTATGTACAGGGGATGCCAGGTTCTAGTGTAGATCTAACATCTTTTATTTAAGGAAAAAAACCACAGAGCATAAATTAAAAACTGTGATACGGAGGAGCTGCTGCTGTCCTTGCCCAGTATACAAAGCTGGTTCAACATCCCAGCCCATTTAGCTCTTAAGACTCGCTGCTGAGGCCACCAGTAAATGTGTGTGTGTGTTAGCTGCTGTGAACGGGGACCAGGCTGATCAGATGCCCAGAGATGTGGAGCCCACGGTCCTTGTGCCCGCCTTTGAGATACCCGATTCCTGCCGCAGAATCCAGAGCTCAGGCAACTGGTCATGCAAGGCAAAGAGGTGCATTCAGCTATTGAGTGTCCGGTTTTATGCTGCATCTGAGGCAAGCCTATGGTTTCCATGCTGGCCAGAAGGTGGCATAATACTTTCTCCTCGTCTTTGTTGCTTTCTTCTTTCGCTCTCACTCCCAGCTGTTCAAAGCTGTCTTCCCCCATTCCCCCATTTGTGCTGGTAATTTTCCGGTTGTAAATTAAATCTAGTTCAACTTGGCATGGTAAAATACATGCACTTATTTAACCAGACCTGTTGTTTTCTTTCAGTGAGTTGAATGGGTTTACTTTCTGATGAGATGAGTGACGGAGCCAATCCTCAGCTGGTAGAACAGTGGGGAGAAAGATGAAAAGGAAAGGGTGCTCCCTATTTTGGCAGTGGCAGGTTTTCCACTTGACTCCAACTGTCGTCCAAGTTTCTACTTAGTGTATAATCTAATGCTAACTGATCAGCATCTTTAATTATTGTAAATTGGAGCCTCCATAGCAGAAAAGGTTTTGAGCTTCTGCTAGCTTTGCCTAAGAATGTTTCCTAGTTTGGTAGTAAGCTCTAAAATGTGGGAAGGGACAATCTAATCACAGAATCACCGAGTAATTTAGTTTGAAGGGGACCTCTGAAGGTCATTTGGTCTACTCAAAGCGGGACCAGTTAGAGCAGGTTGCCCAGGGCCTTGTCCAGTTGAGTTTGGAATATATCCAAGGATGGAGATCCTACAACCTCTCTGAGCGCCTGTTCCAGTGTCTGATCACCCTTAGGGTGAAAATAATTTTCCTAATATCTAATCAGAATTTCCTGTATTCCAGCGTATGTCTCCTTTTAGCATGAAATACAGAGTCTGTCTCCATCTTTCCAATGTCTTACTGTTAGGTAGTTGTACACAACAATAAAACTTCCCCTCCGCCTGCTTTTCTTAAGGCTGAAAACAGTTTCCTCAGCCTCTTCTCATATGTCCTTTGTTCCAGCCCTTGATCATCTTGGTAATTCTCAACTAGACTCACTCCAGTATTTCCATGCCTTTCTTGTACTGGGGAGCTCAAAACTGGACACGGTACTCCAGATTGTGGTCTCACATGCTGAAGAGAGGGGAAGGGAATCTCCTTAAGCAAGACAAAGAGTCAAAGTGAGGTCTCCCACATCCTGATGACTTGCATCCATAACTCCCACATCTCACTGATCTCTTGAATAGCAGGAAACAGAAGGTTAGAAACCTCATTATTATCATCATACCTATATTTGTAATGCTGACCTTAATGAGGTGGCTACAAATTGTTGAATATATGGGTGTTTCTGGGCAGGTCTAGGAAGAAAAATTTTGTTGCATGAAAAATTGTAATAAGGGAAACTGAGGCACTTCTCATCTCCAGGCATGTTTTTGACGTATTTTGTCAAATCCATTTGTGGATTTACCCCTGGACTGTCAATCTGTATGACATAACCATCAGTATAACTGAGAGTTAGTAACTGTCAGGTGGGACTGGCATCTGTTTGATGCAGACTTTGAGCCATAAGCTGGAGATTGAGAGGTAAGATATCCGCTACTCCTTCCAGCACCCCTGAAAAATATGATCGTTTAGTTAGCAATATGCATCCTGGCTTTGGCTGCTCTTATTTGATATTTCATGCTGGTAGAATGCAACTGCAAGCTTTTATGTGCTGCGGTGCATGTCTTTGGACAGCTGTATTACAATGTGCTCTAAGCTAGGTGAGATTGGCTAACATCTATTCCTGTTGTTGGAATTTAGAGCTAGACAGCAGAGATGAGAAACAACTTCTAGAGCTTGCCTTAGAAGAGAAGGAAACCCTGGATAAAAAAATCAACATGTTGTGCAGAAAGGTGAGCGTGAGGTAAAGTTATACAGCTTTGTAAATAAAGATGTCAGAAAAATGTTCCTTTGTGATCTTACCAATAGACACTAACACTTGCGTTTAATGAAACAGAAGTCCAGCTTCTGTGTTCTCCCTGAAAAGAAGTGGCAACATTAATTATTAGTAAGCTTCTTACTGACAACTGTGTCTTAGAAGCTTATTATTTTAGTCATTTTTGCTTGCTTGCTTGTCTGTCTGCAGATGCTGAAGGGGATTAAAAAAATGGTGAGCCTGTGCTATTGAGACCTGACATGACATCCTATGTGGCAGCAGAGCATGCATTCTTGAAAGATTTCTGATGGGGACTTGCAGTCTTTCATTTTCTCTTCAGCTGACAGCACCCCATGAGTGGGGAAATTAATTATAAGCAGAGAAGCTGAAATGATTCAGTTGTGAGCTCTATGTTTGGTCTCATTTCTACATTCAGATTGAAATAATATGAAACGAGACTTTCTGAAAAATAAGATTAATGTACAGATTGGCTGGGTTATAGCTAATAACTTTGTTTTCATAGGTATTTGGGACTGGAGTGGGTGACCTGGCACCTGACTTTGCAGTATCAAATTGTCAGCTAGCTTTCCTGTGAGTGCACCAGCACATCCCATTTCCACACTGACTGCACTGAGTTGCAACAGCCATTGGATAGTTTTTAGTCCCACTTACTAGTTTGCCAAAAGAAATCAGTAGTTGTGTGCGCTCAAGCTGTGGCAATTGTGAAGGCTGGCTGTAAATTTGATTAAGAGGAGACACGGAGTCATGAAGGAGATAATGACATTATTTTTTTTTTTTTCCTTTTCAGCTTTTCCAGCTTCTAGTGCCAAAGGAAAAATATGATAGAAGTCATGTCATATTAGAAGTGACAGCTGGCAGAACAACTGGAGGTCAGCAAAGTCCCCACAGTAACGATTACTTCAAACCTCCATCCAACTTTATTAAACCTCTTACGTGTTATTCTTAATGCCTTTTTATAATTTAATGGTATAAAGTAATACTTTCTGAAGAAGAGTATTAATCTGTCTAATGACTGTGGTTAGAATTGCAGCTAAATCTAAAAACTGGTGGCTGCCATTTTGTGAACTGCTATTTATGTTGTAGCGCCTTTATATTTTTAGGAGACATCTGCCAACAGTTCACTAAAGAAATGTTTGAGATGTACCAGAACTATGCAGACTATAAACATTGGACCTTTGACATTGTGAACTATATGCCGGCTGAGATAGGTACAGTAGTTCTTCAGAAATTCCACCAAGACAATGAAATTAAAAGTGTTTCTGTGCTATATTTGTCATGCTATATTTGTCATGCATTATTTGTCTCTCTAGGTGGGTTGCATCATGCCGCTGCTCATATTTCAGGAGATGATGTCTACAGGCATCTGAAATACGAAGGAGGGACTCATCGAGTCCAGCGAATCCCTGAGACGGGTCTGTCATCAAGAATGCAGCGTATTCATACTGGGACGATGTCAGTTATTGTCCTCCCTCAGCCAGAGGAGGTAAATTAACTGTTAATCAGGGTGGTAAGGCAGTGTATCCCTGCTCACCCATTTTGGCATTGGAGTAGGTGTTATTTAAAACCACGTTACTGTTACTGTTTTGGGATTTTATTGATACCTAAGTGCTTTGTGCAAGTCCCAGCAAGTGAACCACAAGTTCTCTGACTCTGGAAGGCGATAGTCCTTGGCACTGTACCTTACATGTTTAAATGGGTCATCAGAAGCAACTTTGCAGAGATTTGCTATTGCCTGAAATGGCATGTAAATCAGTGATTGTTTCAATGAGTATTCCAGCCCCACCACTCAGAAAGCTGACTGCTATGAGTACGCCAAGTTTAAATTACATCATGTATTAAGACAGGGAACATATCCAAGAAAATATTCAGTGTTGCACAGTAATGTGATTATGCGGGTCCTTTTGATTTTTTTGGTTTCATTTAAATTATTGGTGTCCTCTGTTAAATCAAGGACGGTCTGCTTTGAATTTGAATGAGTGAGTGTGTTGGCTAGTCTTTCTGAGATCTCACTGATACCGCCAGTTCTCACTTAAACCAGCCATTTACACACAAAATAAACAAAACCAGATCGTGTAGGCTTTCCCTGCAAGTTCTCCTGCTTCCTTGTAATGCTTTCCTTGCGACATTGATCAGATCTGAATGTTCCTTTCCCATCCACTGAGCTCAAACTATGGTCCAGGTCATCATGGACTCATATTTCCAATGCTGCAATCCTTACTTGGATCTGGATACACCCAGTTTTTCCTCAGTTAGATGTTTTTAAGCACTGTTGCAAGAATCATTCAGGCTTGACTCATGAACAAGATCCTTGCACCGCTGTTCAGAAGTAGTTTTTGATTACTTGCTTATTTCTTAGTCTCCCTGCCAAAGCTAGTGTTTTTACAAAAAGTTGTTGATTTTGTTCTGTTTCACACATACCTTGTTTTGTGAAGGACCCGGAGTGAGAGTTTGAAAAAATAAGTGAAATATTTAAACATCGCTTGCTTTGCAGAGATATTTGACATTGCATTTTTTTAAAGTATAACAATTATAGCTGTTACTCAGGGACAGTTGTAAAGGAGCAATTTTTTGAGAAGTGATTTTTTTTTACACCGAGTATCACTGACATTCAAAATATTTTTAGAATGAGCAGAAAGTAGTGCTAATTTTCTTTGATTCTAGGTTGATGTTAAAGTGGATCCCAAAGATTTGCGTATAGATACATTCAGGGCCAAAGGAGCAGGAGGGCAACATGTTAACAAAACTGATAGCGCTGTGAGAATTGTACACCTTCCCACAGGTGAGTCTGGCTGTGTTTCGTACTTCTGATCACCCTAAATCTGTGTCCTGAAGAGAAAGCTTGTGATCCTGCAAGTTGTCTCTTAGAGTGAGTTTGCAGGGTTGGGCCTTATACCAAAAAAAGGAGGTAGCCCCTTCTTGTTCTGCCCCTCTGCTAGCAAGGCAACGTGTGAGAAAAAGGGCTATGTACCGGCGGCACAATGGTCAGCATGTTGCTATTATGCCAGTTTTGTCTTCAAAGCGAGTGTTTAATGAATACACTGTCTTTGAAGGATGAAAGGACAAATGGAGGGTGACAGGGATGGGATGGAAGATGTAAATAATCCGTGCTGTGTGCTCTGTACCTTCAGGAATAATGGCCATTGGCAACCGAGGGTGCGCTCTGCCTAGCTGGAACTTGTGTAGTTGCAAGACTGAGAAAAAAGGGGACTTGAAGATTTTCATTCAGTACCAGATAATGCTATCATATGTTGAACAGGAAGGAAAATGTACACTGATGGGAATGTAGTGTACATACTGGACCACTCTGTCTTTCTCTGGATTTGTTTTTATTGAAATTCAGTGGGCTTCTATCTGTCCAGACACAGAATCTCTTTAGGCACAGGAAATTCCAGTAGTGACCTGAAAACAGCTGTTTCCTATATGCCTTTTTATTTCAGAAATCAAATGAGAAGTAAAAATAAATACTAAATTTCTTTTAGAGACCTTTATTTTACTTTATTTCATTATTCATAATTAAGTTCAAGACTCTCCGGTGTTGTTTACACACCCTTCTCTGCTTGTATGATGAATTTTCCAGTCTCCAAGAGCTTATCTGGACTAAGACTTCAAAAACTTGTGTTGCACTGTTTTAAACATGCTTCCATGGACTGTGCAAATTACATTTTTAACATGTGATAGCTAATTGAGTGAACCCGTTTTCTGGAGGCAATGTCAGAGACTCGTTTGCTTCATGAAATTTTAAAATATCCCTGACTTTTCTGTGGCACTGAACAAAGCCCCTGGTGCAGCTGTGAAGAGTTTAAAAACATACTAATGGTTCTGGCCAGCGTGTTAAAATGACTTTTTATCCTACAGCTGAAAGGCCCTACAAACCAGCACTCTAGAAGGTTTCATTTGCCTAATGCGTTAGAATTAATTTAGCTTATTTGTTCTTTGTTATAATGGGCTTTTGATCTGAGCTCTCTTGAATCCCTCTGTGAAGGACTAGCAGTTGAGTGCCAGCAGGAGCGATCACAGCAGATGAACAAGGAAATAGCTCTGCGGACACTGAGAGCTAAGCTGTACCAGCAGATCATTGAAAAACAACTAAGTCAAGAGCAGAGCGCCAGAAAACTCCAGGTGAGAACATGTGATTGCTGAAATTTGGAGAGGGTGCTATGTTGTAGATGTGTTTCTGATCTTTTTGAGTGACAGTGCCAGGGCAAGTGAGCGTGTGTGTCTAACCAGGTGTGCTTACAAAGGAGAATCTTGTATTTTAAAACAGTAAGTCTTTTTTTTACTTATCCCAGTTCAACACTAGTTTAGACTTCTCGGGCAATGAAAAAGAGACATCAACTGTAGCTGGAAAGAAAAGAGTCAAAAGACTAGCTGGAATTATCCAAAAGGCAGCGCTCAACATAATGGATTGAATCCCCCTGTTAGGGCCAGAGTTACACATATAGAGCATCAGTAAAAAGTTATTTTCCATGAAAACTGGGATCTGAAGTTCTCAAAGTTGTATTTTAACCTGTTTCTAAACCAGAGTATTTTTAAGATCATCCAGAGCTTTTGAAAGAAACAAGTATATAAACAATCCTGCCACTTCGCAGTTAGGTAGCCGTTTATCTGATACGGTTTAGGGAACCTTCTAAGGAAGAAACAGCTTCCATAGAAGAGTTACCTCAAGTTATGCTGCAAAGTGTGCTTTTCTCTTGAAATGTGCGATCATTCTTTTCCCATTCTTTGAGTATTTTCCCATTTGTGGTGCAAACTTCAACAGTGATCAACAGGGATAAAAATACTTCAGAATTACAGAATTATTCAGTACTCCAAAGTTTCCAGCTTAGCTATTTAATCACTAATTTAAGTTGCATTTTCAGTGAATTGTTCCTGCAGATTATTAACCCAGTCGTTGTAAGCGGCAAGCCGTTTACCTTTTGTTATTACTTTTACGTTGGGAGCCTTCAAAGCTTCATAAAGGACTTAGATGTACATTTATATGAATACTACAGAAAACTAGGCAAAAGTAAATTACCTTTCCTAATGTTTCAGAATATATTCAATGTAAGTTTTGAAATATACATGTGGGTGCAGATGAAATTGTCAAAAAAGCCCATGGAAGCAGACACCCATTTCTCTAAGCAGTTTTTAGCATTTAATTCTGCATTTTAATAAAGGGTTTAGCCACACAATGCTACATTTGGAGTTCAGTTTTAAAACTTAGAACTGCTTGCACTCTTGCGCTTTACCACTAGAGGACTACTCTTCATGTTCTCAATTTACTCCTCTTTCAGTGCTAATTTCTGACAGCCAAACATTAGTGGAACTGCTTTGCCATGCGTTGACTGTGCTGCTTCTGTTATTAATGGTGCCTACGCTCATTATTTTTTTGTGGGAGCTACAACCCCCCCCCAAAAAGAAAAACACACTTACATTTTTGAACTAAGGGCACGTGTAGACGTATCTCTTGCCTTACATGACTTTTAAGAGTTAGGTAATTCTTCCAGCTGCAGAGCTGGAACAGAAGCGTAGTGGAGGATGTTAAAATTGGTCTGTGATACAGAGTCACAAATAATACAGTTTAGTAATGCCACAATATTTAAAAAAACCCGTATGCTAAGCCAGTGACTGCTAGGTTTGTAGGTACAACAGGCTGATCCATTAAAGTTTATTCTGTTTTAGAGTAGCATTTGATATTCTTTTTAAAACATGATCTAGTAGAATTTGTTTTCTGCTGCTTCACTACAGTTGGGAACGAGAGCCCAGTCAGAGAGAATTCGTACTTACAACTTCACCCAGGACAGAGTCACTGACCACAGGATCTCGTATGATGCACGCAATATCAAGGTAATGGTTGCTTGTGAGGGTTTTTAGATACCTATGTGTACCATAGGAAGAAAAAATTAACTCAGTGAAAACAATTAGATATATATGAGGAAATCAGATAGCCAGTTGTGCTCTGACAGAACGTCATAGATTTAGAAAGCTTAAGCTTTCTTTTTCTGCCTTGTTGTAGGGTAGTGTTTAAGATGACTGGCACAGGACATAACTCACTGGCCTACTTCTCCGTGTGTGTTTCTCCTACTGTATGAGTGAAAAATGACCAAGAGTGTAGTCCTCATCGTGAGCTCAGTGAGTCCCTTGGCCAAACCGGACAAGTGAAATTGGAGATTCTTGAAGCTTAGCACAGCCGACAAGAAGGACTTTTTTGTAGTTAAGCCGAGTCTTTCCTTCTCCCTTTAATGCTGGAGTGAAGAAAGATAAAAACTTTTCTTCATGTTTGCCTCGCAAGCCACAGTTAAAAGAAAGTGAATCTGAATGCTTTTATTTTAAGATTACCTGATACTTTATTTCTGAGTCAATCTCTACATATGGCTTGAATCTTTTTTTTTTTTTTTTTAACAGGGAAAAGCATTTTTGTGTATTAAATTTATAGAAAATGTTTTGAATTTTAGGACAAAACTTAGGGTGACCCTTCGCTATTTTGGCTTAGGTATCCAGTTTACTCTAAGTGCTGTTGCGTAAGAAGCAACACGTTTCGAACTGTATCCGCAGATGTCCTGGGTAACTTCGGAGAACACGGGGCGTGCTGAATATGGAATGGTTCATAGTTAATAGAGTGGGGAAGAGGTACACAAATGCCGTGGTGGAGGAGAATGGGAAGAAGTTCCACGACTGTATAAGAATGACTTTGTTAGTCAAGCTTTTCCATTACTTAGTGTTGGGAACTTGTTGCTTTTCTTGAGTGAAACTGAAACCATAAACTGTCTAACAAAAGTTAGTTAAGCTTTGCTTGCAAAACAAACTAGTTCTTGGCATGAGCAACAGTGTTTGAGTTAGATCCTTCAATCCTTGATTGATCTTGCTAGGGGATTTTCATGTAAACGCATGGGTTACACGAAAGCATGGCAGGAAGGCACCAGTAGCTCCTTCTGTTGCTGCCAGAATCGATGTGCTTTTCACAGGCGGCCAGCAGAAGTCCCGCCGCGGTGCACCACGCCGTGTTGCTTTCACACGGGGGAGCCGCAAAGACGAGCGGGTGGATGCACTAAGATAAGTCTCCAGGCAAAGTGCGTTCCAGGAGCTCCTCGTCCGAGTAGTCAGCCTTTCAGAATAATACTGATGTACCGTCAGTAACGCTTTTGTCTGTTGTTACTTTTTTCATAGGAAATTCTAAGTGGGAAAGAAGCACTGGATAAGTTAATCAACAGACTACTGGAGTTTGCAGAGATAGAGGCTGTCACCGAATATCTAGAAAATTTGCAGGCTTTAGAAGGAGGAGGCTGCTGAAGACCTTGTGTAGAGTTAAAGCAGAAATGTTGTGTTCAGTACCAAAATAAAACGGATGCATTTGTTAGACGACAGACTGATTAAAATCTATGCCTCTGTTTTTCAGTGTGATACTACCTTTTTTTATATTTTGGTGCAAATGGGTTGAATTTATTACAGCAGCCCTAGCAGAAAAGAACAAGCTTAGAGTACCGTGTGCAGATACCTTCTGTCCTGGCAGCATGGCTTTGTTAAGCCGGTCCTTTTCTTGACCATATTGCAGCTGGAGAGAGAGAGAATCGTGGTGGTGGAGCAGAAGAAATACCACGTAGTGCAAGTTTTGTTTTGGGGGTGGGAGATGTTCCTCTCCAGCTGAAAGGACCTAAGCTCCCCAAACATAGTCTAGAATCTGGCCTCACGAATACTACTTATTTTTATCCATCGATTGGGTGAGCTTCCTAAATGTAGTCCTTTAAAAATAACTCTGTATTATGATGCCTTTTTTTTTTTTGAGTGATATATTCAAAAGCAATTTGATACAGAGCAGACCCCCTTCTACTGGAGGTCATTGCCTGCAGCGCTCTGTTTTACTAAAGCCAGATATATTTGCTTCTCCGCATCGACAAAACATTATTTAAAGCTGTTTTATCCTAACTTACAAAATATTATTTGAAGCCATATTTTATTCTAAGTTCTTCCAGCCCAGTCTTTCTGTGGGATGTACGAGCTGAGAGATTGTGATGGGGTTGGGCTGTGGGCTGGCACTTGTCCTTATGGGAGGGATGTGGGGCACAACGATGCCATCTCTGAGGCATTTTCAGGGTGGAATACTCTGAACTTGAGCTTTTCAGTTCCTACAAGCAACCCTGATTTTCAGCAGTGAAACCACTAGCAGGAAAAATTACGATAACGAAGCACAGGGAGGAAAAGGAAAAGGAAAGTGGCTCCTTGGAAGGCAGCGAACAGCCCCTGGGGAGAGCAGGAGTGGTCGTGGGAAAGCAGAGCAAGAGCAAGGTTCATCTGGTAGGAACAGCCTTCTCCTGCAGCTTCGTATTTCGTTGTCAAACAGCATCACGACAAACAGAACAAAATACCACCTGTCCGCCTGGCTTCCCCTCATGATCATCGACGTGCGTAACAGACCTTACGCGTGGATGTGATGTTGCAGCTGGTGCAAGGCACCAACTTCATCTCTCTGCAGCTCCTGGTGATTGACATGAAACATAGTTCCTGGGTCTCTTTCATTTCCCTGCTGAGGTCTCGGGCGGCAGCGCCTCACCCAGCCAAGAAGGAAGCCAGGCAACAGCTGAGCCTGGAAGTAGCCCTTTTTATGACAGTGGAAAGAGGGATGCTTACCCTCTGCGTAAGAAGAACAGCCCTGGTACCTTACCTACCTTGATGACTTTCATTTAATCATCAACAGAATGCACAAGGGAATGTCTCGGGAATCCTGGAACTACAAAGGAATTTATTCACTTAAGTAGCAAGCTGCTTGTTCTCATTTAGCTAAAAGGAAGAAAAGAAGAAATAACCCAACGCTGTTAGCAATGAAACGTGTTTCCTGGTCTGGCAGAACTGTTTGCCCGGATCGTATCTTATTTTTTTCTAGCTGCTTAGTACAGCTGAAGAGTCTTTTCACTTTCTGTGAAAAAAGTTGCCAAAAGATCACACTGACAAAAAGATTTTTTTCAGTAAAAGAAATGTTATGAAATGATTTACACGCATTCCTCACCTTTTAAAAGCGTGTATCTTTACCTCTCTGGGCATTGCTCATCGTTCTTAAGGCCAGCAAATATGAAGACTACTGAATCACAATCTGTTACCATCAGAAAGTTTATATATTCAGCTATATTCTAAATGTTACTAAATAGTAACTTCAACAAACATTACCTGAACTCTGTTAAGAATTCTAAAATTAACAATTTTAACCCAGGTCATTTGTTACTCATAACTGATGCACAGAATAAAACAATTCCCAGTAACTGCTTAGTGCGCTACTGGAAGGCACCCAGACACTATGCTGGTGACCACAAAATAAAAGCGTTTCTTTTAAGAAGCATTTCCATATTTACATACCTATTTTGGTTTATATTTACCCCGAGCCCCATTTTTAACAGAACACGCACCCATAAATCTCTCAGGTTGTCCTAAAACCCTTGAATAGATGAACGACGGTAATACGGATTGTTCAAATGAAAGCTTTATTCGGCATTTTCATATAAACTCCACTTCAAGAGCTTGCAATATTTTGTAATTGCAACTGAGAAGCTGTTAAAGAGAAACCAGCTATTTAACTTTGCAGACAGTACTTACAAACTAAAACAAGCGCTCTTCAATCACCCCGCTGTTCTTCACTGTATCTTCAGTTAAGCAAGCCATTAAAATCCACTGTCTTCAGCCCATGGTCTGTATAATGCTGTCTGCTGGTTTTTAACGTAGGCTATTTCTGCTTTTACAAGTAAAATCAAATCTGCGTTTGCTGACACTCTCTGGGAATCCTCTTGGGCAAATTTAGCCTTTTTCAGCTTATTATTTGCAACACTTTTTGCTTTGTACAGAAACTTTTGTTCAAGCTATATCCCAAAACATTTCACAAAGCTACATTTGTTAATCACACAAACGGCTAACACGATTTCTAATTTAAATAATTTAGCGGGTAGAGGGTAAGAGGACTTAAGAGGTAGATACAAGAGAGACTGAAGAGAGACGGCTGACAAAACAGAACCAAAGGGTTGCCGCAGCAGAGAGCAGAAGGTAGACAGACAGCTTTTGTACCAACAAGCGAAAGGATTTCAGGGCTGCAAACCCCGTAGGAGGAATGGAATGAAATCTGTCGCAGGAAAACGAACTATCAAGAAAATCAAAAGAGCACATGTAGTCGGTCTTGAAATAGCTTGCGTGTTGTGTGAAAATAGGTAAGGTTGTACTTCTTCAGGGCATGACGCAAACAGGCAGCAGAAGCGCTCGGCACAAGCTGGGATCTGGAAACACGGTGGCCTACGTAAGACAACGTGAAGCTTTCCAGAGAGCTCAGTAGCGCAGGGGGTAAGGTGAAGGTGGACGCTAGAAACGCGGCACAGCGGTGATACGTAGATTTGCATATATAGGAAAGATGGAGGAAGACGGTTTGAGGAAGACACTAATAATAAGTTCTAAAAAGGGGAGGCACAACTCAAAAAGCAAATCAAGGAAACCAAGCAGCATGAAAAGTTTTTTACTCCCTTTCTGAGATGCCAAAATATGCACTGAAATAACATCATTGGGGGGGGGGGGAGGGCGAGAAATGTTTTTACACATGCACAGGTTAGTGAATTTAACTCAGATCCACGTCATGACCAGGCCTCCCACCTTCTAAATCTGAATATTGGGATTAGATGATGCTGCAG
This sequence comes from Aptenodytes patagonicus, assembly GCF_965638725.1. Lineage (NCBI taxonomy): Eukaryota > Metazoa > Chordata > Aves > Sphenisciformes > Spheniscidae > Aptenodytes > Aptenodytes patagonicus. Next base: position 192,744,131 of record NC_134949.1, on the reverse strand, counting down.
CACAGATTTTGTCTACGAGGGTCAAACAAAAAACAAACTTTACCCTATTGGGAAAGTCTGGATTTCAATCTACAAATTCCCAGGTGAAGGGTTAAAATTTGGCTTAGCCTAAATAGGAACTAGGATTATCCGATAACCTGGGTCAAATCGAGCAGGTCTCTGCACAGGTCCTGGCATAACAAACATCATTTTGGCCCAAGAAAAGAATTTTCTTTTTTAGCATATGCAGTATGTTTGCTTCTAAAAGCATCACCAACTTCAGGCAGGCCCTACTGTAAAAACACGCACACCAAAGATGAGCATCCTGTACTGCAAAGCTCTTCTAAACCGACAAGACAGGTGAAAGATGAGGCAAGGAAACAAAAATACAGAGCAGTGAACTGACATGCTCAAAATCACACAAAGGAAATCATCATCAGAAATTGCAGTGACTCCCCTTCTCTCCAACTCTCCTTCTCATATTGCTAATAATGTCTATGACAGCCTATAAAACCAAGGATGTAGTCCTCACTCAAGGAGCTTGCAATAAAAGCAGGCAAGCAGATAAAAACATGCAGCGTGACAGAAAATGGGTTAGTCAGCAAACAAAACACTCTTCTTCTGAAAACACTGTTCTTCTGAAACAGTAAAAGGAACATTCCTTTGTCAGCAGCCTGTGCAGCCCAAGGAAGGATTAGCAGATGAGGAGCGTAACTGTGGTAATACCTAGAGGATTCCTACGGCAAATTCCAAAGGCAGAAGATTTTGCAGGGAGATAGCGCAGAAGGGAGAGAGATCTGTGCAGAACAGATGTCCTGGAAAAGCAGCGTCTGCCTTAAATCTCACACAAGACAGTATTTTTGTATAGAAGAGAAAATATTTGGTTTAGATACACAATAAGGATAAGGAATGACAGCACGGTGCAAAATTAAACAGTGGCTTTGGATATATCAAATTTGAGTCAACTGGCCCTTATTATAATTTACACTTAGGGACAAAGAATAAACTGGTCTCTCCTCAAACTGACTTTCAGAGGTAGTGGGGAGCGAAGCGCTGTATTTCTTTGTGAAATGCAGGCTTCAGAAGTCACATCAGCAAAAGCAAGCCTACCGTACTTAAACCAACTTTACTAGCAGTGAACAAAGAAAACATTTAATCTTTCTGCGTAATGTGAATACTTGTTTTGGTTTGTCCGTTAAACACAGTACTTGACAAAGATCTTTGGTTCGTATTACAACTAACAGCAGCTCCTCAAGGAAACAAGTTTTGAACACTTATTTTCAGATGTTTTTAGACATCTGCTTGAGCAATTTAGTTACAGGTATCTTAAATCACTGCCTATGACCACTTCAATGGGACAAAACATTTTTAAGGAAAGATGCGCCACTAAAAGAGGAAAGACGTCCTCCTCAGAGGATATTAAAAGTGCAGCCCACAAAAAAACTATACTACTGTATAAAACTGTACGAATAAACAATAAAATCATTTTACAGAGATCATAAAGAAATTAATATACTTTAGGCTTGGAGTAACAGAAGCAGGATGAGTACAGCGGTACAAAACAAATTTGTAAGAAAAAAAAATCATACTTGAAAGGAAAGCATGATCAGCTGTTAACTCAGCAGTTGGCAATGGCAAAGGAGCAGAAAGAGCTAGTTGTACGGGCAAATCACAGGGCACCCACGGCAGACAGCATGATGCAGTCATGTGAAAGGCTAATGTGGTTTAGGGACGTAGCAAAAGTTATTTCCAATACGCTAAGGAAGTATTAGTGACATCACGTGTGGCCTTCATCTTCCTTGAACACTGAGCCTAGGCAAACTCAGGCTGGAATGGATGAAGAGAAGTGCTGGTGGAGCACTGAAGGTCCTGTCACACAAGGACGCTTTATGTGATTCAGAAAAGATGTGACGGATTCAAGAGGAAGAAAAGCTGCTTAGCTGAAGGGCAATGCTTGTGTTAGTTGGGAGGAAATGAGTGTAAACTGGTCGCAAACACACGGAGGCTTCAAGTTAGAGCAGGCTCCTAGCTGCTGGAGTAATGTTTAAATAAGAGTAAGAACAAGACCTGAAAAATCTGCTTTTTAAGAAACCTGACAACCTCTCCTCAGTAGAAGGGACGTTTCTGTTCCAGCCTTGCATGTGAGGTCCTTCATGCAGAGTACACGTTGTACATCCCTGCATCTAGGACTGTGAGAGCATCCAGCACGCATCCTGCATCTCTAAATGACAATCCAGGGCTAGATATTACAGGAAACTTTCAAATTTCTCAAAACAAACATCAGAAGAAATACAACCGCCCTGATGAAGCCAAAGAAGCACATGGGATTAAATGCAATACTTAATTCTCTTCTACACACAGAGAAAACGTCGCAGAACAGAAAAAAGGACTTCAGCTTCCTTTGTAATACATGATAAACCAGATTTCCTGTCTTGTACTCCTTCCTCCGCTGATCTGACAGATTAACAGTTGTTTTCTCAATGAAGTTCAAGCTCAGCAGTTACCAGCTCTATTTTGCCGTAGCTGGACTCTGACAACTGTCTTAACTGCACCCTCTGTTTTTGACTTAGACTCTCCTGAACAAAACATTGTGAGCTTTAGAAATAGAGACATATTTTGTAATGGATTCATGATTTGAACCTTTATGGTCCACTGTTTGATACCTAGAGAAGCAGTAAGCGTAGCTGTATTCTTACGCAGCCAATGAATCTTGATGATGCTAAATGCAGACCAATCCCACCATCAAATCTACAATCCTTAAGAAAATGTCCAAGCCATCTTGGACAGTACAGCCATCAGCTCTACTTATCCATCTTTTGCCTTCCTCTCCTATGGTACTGAGAGCGATGAAGCTTCAATACACTTAGCCCCTCTCAGCTTTGCGAACACTGCAACTATTCAACGCACTCCTTTTATCAACAGACAAAACCCATCAGCCTCAAAAAGCGTGCTGTGTGCTGTAGCAGGGCCAGGTCTTTGGAATATTCTTTCATGAAAATATCAGGCAATTGTTTTTTTACAGGGAAAGAGACAAAAAGAAAACAAGACCAAAAAAAGAAAACTTGATGTGTAAAAAGGAAGCAGAATTCAAGTAGAGACAATAGTAAAGCAAAATACAACAGGAAGACACCGCAGAAATATCTAGTCCTACAGGGGTGGCTCTGATGCTGTTACTAAAAGTTAAGATTCAACAGGTTTAAATCTTCTGCAGAGGTTTACTACATTTATCATGCATGTACACAAATAATTTCTTTCAGAACATTATTTGAAATGAGTGGCACTGATGTGACTAACTCCTCTAAAAACAGCTTTCAGATGATCTATTTGAAATGTTGGCACTCTCACCACCTACTCTTTTGCAAGCGATTAGCCAAAGGTTAGTAAGCACAATCTTTTTACTCATTAGTTGGGAAACTACTCCACATAAAACAATCTTGGGGGATGATTTTACTCTCTAGTACATGCCATTGATTCAGTTCCTCTGTAAAAATAAAAGGTCTGCATCATTTTTGCCAGATTAAGGATTACTACATTCTCCCGTACTTAGAAAAGGAGTAAAAAACCTTACACAATGTATTTAAAACAGCATACATAGAGCAAATTGAACTTAGATGGCATGGTTAAAATAAAACCCAAATGTATTTACAATATTGCATAAGTAATATAACACAAACTTCCATTCCAAAATCAATCACATCAAAATAAAATAAAAAAATATTACAACTCACATATGTTTTAATACCTATAAATCCTTAATTTCTATCCAACATTTTCTTTATAAAAGCCTGTTTAAAATATTAAACTTTTGATTCACTCTAGCTTAAACAGAATCTAAAATTATTTGTTAAGTATTACTGATCACTTAGTCTTTGTCTTAAGTTTCTAGATTTCCCATTTTCAAATTTCCTCTTTTTAAATGTTGGCACCCCTTCTGTCAGGTCTCCAAGGGAGGTGACTGTCTTCTCTTTAAATATCAGTGTCGCATCTTCTGGAACCTCTAGCACTGGAGGTGGTAGATTGTCACTCTCTGTACTAGGAAGCTCCAGGTCCACTTTTTCACTGGGAGAAGAGAGGAGAGGAAAACATAAAAGGGTCAATCTACATGGAGAAAACAACATGGTGTACTGCAGACAGTAACATCCATATTTGTCAAAGCAGCTTTGAGCTAGATGCAGTCTTCTAGCCAAGATCATCATCATGACAGGGATCAAGAAAAAAAACCACGTTCTTTTGTTTCTTCTGTGTGGGCTGGTATGAAAAGTAAAAAACTAAGACCTCATTCTCTACAGAGCTTATACCATGGCCCAAGCACTCATCATGAAAACAGTCCTGCGAAAGACAACAGGGCTGCATGTGTGTAAATCTAAGAACGTTGGAAGACAGTAGTCAGTGAGTAATTAGCAATGGTTCACTGCCAAAATGCTGTCGAGTAGTTTTCTGCAGGTGTCCGTCCTTGAGGGTCTGCATGACAGAACAGAGAACAGGCTTACAAAATCAGCCACTGACCCCAAGTTGGGAGAAGAAGCTCTGGAGGACAGGATCACAGCTAATACTGATCTGAACAAATCAAAGTCATTGTGTAAAAATGACCAACTGGTTTTAGGAAGTCAACAGCAAAACACTGTATTCTACAAGAATAACCTGTGGCACAAACATACGATGGAGAACAACCAAACAGTTCGCAGAAAATGATCTAAATCACAAGTCCATCAGGAATCACACCAGCATAACACTACTGCAAAGAGATACGCATTGTTCTCCTGGCCGATCCATACAAGAAATCTTTCAGTATTACTGAGTGTTAGTCTGATGTCAGCTCAGTTTCAGGTCCTATGCTTCAAGGAAGATATGGATCAGCTCAAACACCCAAAAAAGAGCCATGAGAATGACTGCAAGTCAAGAAAATACGACTGCTGCAGTATCCCTAAAATGTAAACTTCCTGAAAGTGGTTGGCACTGTGCCTAGTCTCAATTTAAAGTAAATAATGAACAACTGCATTTGTCTCATTTACATGTGTGTATATATCAAGCCTGTGTGTTAATGTACAGACTGAGACATAAGGTTCAGTAGCTGAAAGCACTTTTTATTGGACAGTGCTTTCCAAAAACCTGAAAGAATTTATCAGCTCTGGAGTCAAGGAGTGGTTAGCTGGTCCAATACAGGAGGTGTTACATGAACTGATCAAGTGATGTTATCATCTCCAAGGAAGTGTATCAGTGCTTAATTTAGTTCAAACAGTGTCAAAACTGTATCGGCTGAAAAATTTGGAACTAAAATGCTGGAGAATGGGGTGAGTATGAGGGAAAAGACTGATTTCATTCTCCTAATTTTTCCAGATTCATAGAGTTCCCCATAACAAAAAACTGGCCATAAAAGACAGCATGCTTCACAAGAAAATGAGCCATCTCACCATTATGCAGTAAAACAAAACAAAAAAACCCCCTCCTGATCAGATGCATATCATGAAAACATCTGCAGTACATCAGCTGGACATGGGAGAGAGAGACAGCTTCCAGATTTAAAATTGGCATAACTAGATTACATGTTTTGTCATTCATCTTATTTAAATCATTACAGGAAGTGTCTCACACCACATTATAAGAGCCTCCAGGACTTACCCATAGTGACAGCAGAAAAGGTTGTAGTGGATTTTGTTTTGTTTTTGCTTAACTTTGTTTTCAAATGAGGGAAATTAGGGAACAAGAAAAACAGTTCAACCAGAAGTCTTGTACTGCAATACTGGGTGAAAGTAAGACAAAAAATCTGAAGTGTCTTTTAGGCTGTGTCCTTCAAGTGAACAGTTAGAGTCAGTACAACACCACAAAGTGAGAAATAATTCACTGCTTGTGGAAGTAACTCAGCCAAACATACGGGGCTTGGGTAGAAATGGCTCGGAGTCTAAAAAAGCATACTCATTATGTCAGCAACTATTGATCCTACAGGGAAGGAATTCAAAGCAATGCTAACCCAGTACAATCAAGATCAGGTTGCTGCTGGCCCTGGAAGATCAAGATAGATCTTGAACTCCAGGCAGAGTTAGCCCAACTAATTACTCATCAGAAAGAAACAGAATTTAGCCTGGAAGCTAGAGGCCCTGAGAAAGCTGCCTATGCTGTTCCAAAGCTGGAAGCAGTTGAAAAAACAGTCACAAGAGCTCCTGAGGCAGCTGAACCAGATTGTTGAAGGAGACGATGTTAAGGAACATAAGCTTAGAGTAAGTACATTTAAACAGTTGATACTCAGCCTCCGAGAAAAATGATGATGACAACTATCCCTTAAATCACTTTAATTGACTTTGTACTCATGGTGAACTTCTACACTAAAACCAAAACACCACCACTATCTGTCATGGAGAGCTATTACCTAAAATAATCACTGCGGAAAGAACTGTATTTGGGCTACGTTTCCAATCACTGCTGTGCTAATTCTGCTAGAATTCAGCAGAAAAAGCTTCAGCTCTGAAAACAAGTATTCTGGAAACAAATATTATGAAAATAACTACGGTAGAAAGATCCTCACCATGGTTCTTCCTCTCCTCCTTCTTCTTCTTCTTCCTTAATTGCTTTCCATTTTCCGTACGGGTTGGTCTTGTTAGGTGCATCACTGGAGGTTTCTTGGGAAGCTGACGTACTCCCCTCTTTATCAACAGTTTCTTCTGGCTTAACTTCTCTCCATTTCCCGTAAGGACTTAACTTTTTAGCTTTGGGAGATTTTTTCCCTTCCTCTGATTCTTCACCATTACCTCCTTTCCTCTAAAGAGGAAAAAACCCACCTTAAGCAAAAATGCCTAAATAAAAACACAATGTAGCTTTATTTTACATCTTCTATTTACTATTATCTACTATTCATACTTTTCAACCAAGAGTAACTTGAAACAATAAACTCATACTGTAAAAAAATCTTTAAATTTCTCTCCTTGAGCTTTCATCACATGCAGAGTTGAAAAAAATCTTAAATGTTACAAAAAGTTAAAGTTGGAAAATCCCATCTATCAAGGCTGAAGTTAGCAAGGAGTACGCAATAAAAACTTACTTAAAAACAAAGCTTAGCATGTTTAAAAAAAACAGAAAGAGGCAAAAATTCAATGCATGTAGATACACACACTTTACTAGTAGTAGTTTATAATGATGCACGATAGAAAAATATATATTTTAGAATTAACACCTGTCTATGAATACATTTTACATTTAAACTGTCTCTGTGTGTTCTGAACTACCAGTTTCAGAAACAACATCTGACCCAACCAGAGGCATAATCACACCCTTTAAGTTTTAAATCTAAAAACAAAAATATATAATTGATACAGGTTTTGTACCATGTGCTGCTAATGTTTTTCTCAATTAATAAGGAAACTACAACCATGTCATTTTCAGTCAAAGGCATTCCCTGAAGGTCTCTTGGCAGTCACATTTACCAATGAAGGTTAGAAGTCTCATCCTCACACTGAAACCCAAATCATTTTGTGGATTATTTCAGAGAGATGACAGTGACCTTTCTCAGAGAACATCACATTTCCTGCAGAATTCAATCTACTTCTGGTGGGCTGAAGGAAAGATGATGCTTTCTATTCTGGAACAGTGCCACTAATGGGCCAAATAACTGAATAAAGATTCATTTTACTATTCAAACAAGCGCAAACTTCTACTTTGACTCATATGGTTTAACCTCATTACAATGAGTACAGCCTATCACAAGAGAGAAAAGATAAATCATCTTATGCTAGAAAATTAATACTGTATGTAAAATAAATCTGAAGAGAGAACTTACCTTAAACTTTGTTTCTGAACTCCGTGCTTCATTTTCACTATCTTCCGAGTCTGATTCAGACGCTTTGGAATCTGTTTCTGCAAGCTCTTCAGAATGCTTCTCACGTTGACTCTTATTTGAAGATGAAACAAAACCATCCGGTTTCTCCCACGTGGATACTGTCCAAGATATTTGAATAACCACATTATTTATGTTTTTAATTCTGATCTGTTACTGCTTTGACAACATTACCTTTCAGAAGCAGTGCTGCCTTATGCAAAAATACAGCAAATAATTTAGCACCAGGCTTTTGCCTTTGTTCGGTATGTTTGTTTTAGTAAACATAATCAGAAAGATAACGTTTCACTTCTCAGCCGAGATACTGTCATGACAGCTGAGTTCACTGTTGATAAAGCTTGTCATAATTAGCGCTTAAGAAAAATATCATGCACAGTAAACTGCAGGCCACAAGACTGTGGTCCCTCTCATCCTAACACAGGACAGACAAACTGCCCTCTAGAGGTGCCTATTTGATTTGAGTTGTCCGTTGATTACGAAGACAGGATAAGGTAAAGAACACTAACTGCAAGCCTCAGCTCTCCAGGCAGATAAACCCCTTCCCTGTGCTACTTGGCTCAGTAACATTAGGTCTCTAAATTAAATCTCTAATTTAGATCTCTAAAATTAAAGAGCTGTCAAGTAAACAAGGAAATACAAACACTATTCTGAAAAGACATGAAAGTATCTACAGGATATGACCTCATTTTCAATGAGAAGGTAGTATTCCAGCAAATATATTGAGAGAAAATATTTAAATAAAAGTTGACTCAGTGGTCTTAAAACTGCTTTTAGTAACAATAAGGCAAAAGTACACTAACTTTCAATCTATAATTTTATTTAAGCTTTCAAATGTAATAAACCTACTATTTTTCCAATTATTTTATCTATTTCCAAAGAAAACCCTAACTGAAAACAACGTTTAACAGGTATGCTTCTAGATGTATCTTGAAGAAGTAAAGGTGTAAGACTGGCAACGAGTGGCTTTGAACAAACAAACCAGTCTCTTAAGGGTACTGCTGTCATGTAGCTTTAGACCAGTAACTGAGAAAGTTCACTTTCCTAGGTGTCACATATAGCCAGTGGAGTAAGGTGCAGCCTCCCAAAGTATGACTCATAGCAGGAGCTAAGCCTAGAGATACCGGCCTCTTAAGTTACATGCTTCAGATGAGACACTACGATCAGTCTCCTCGGCTAACAATTTGTCTTGTCTTCAGAGGATGGGATTAGCGTTAACAGAACTGACAAGTAATTTTCAAGCATTTCCAAGATACTTGCAGCTATGTAAAAGTAAGGGATCGCTTTAAAATCTCACAAGCCAAAATTTTACCAAATACAATGATTACAAAGACATTCTTCACGAGTGTCATGTGTCCATGAAGAACTTTAAAAAACAATACAACCAAAGGCATAAAATGTATCTGAACTTACAAGGCAATGTTTAAAAATAACCAGCATCTCATTTCCCTTTCAAAAGAAAAAAAAAAAATCGCAAATCATTTGAGCAGGGGAGTGGCATGCTGAAAAATGGAAAGGTTTTGGGTTTTTTTTTCTATTCTTGGCATCGTCAGGAATGCCACTTCATACCCAACAGCAGAAGGAAAACTCATAGCCAGCATAAAATCACTTGCTCTCCAGAGAGGCATCATTGACCTTAAAATGATTCAAACAGATTTAGAAAACAGATGCCTGCTCTGGGGGAGTTACCACTAAGTTCCCCATGTAGGAAAAAAACGGGGAAAAGAAGTAGGAGGTAAGAGTCTGGACTCTCTTATCAACGCTATGTCAGCAAGAGGAAAAGTTTAGGAGATTCTTATTCAGTCCTACATACTTGTGAAAACAAAATCCTGCCCCTTTCTGGTTTCCAAACTGTAATTTCAATATATATGTAGAGAAGAACCACCCATATTTTAGAGTTACAAGTTGAATGTCTAAAAAAACCTATGAAGCACAAATGCATACACACTGACAATACAGCTATAAAGCCAGCATTGACTTAAGCAACAAGTATATTTCAACTAAGGTAACAGATTAAAAAATACAAAACTCAGTAATGGCCTTAAAATGCAGTTATTTGCAAAATAACTGAAACCCCTCTCTTCTGAAACAGCTTAACTGGAAAACAAGCTCTCCTTACCTCCTGTTTGTGTGTTATAGTAATAGGTATGACCATCTTCAGTGACACCTTCTACCCACTCTGCTGCCTGAGAAAAAGATTCAGGAGCTAATTAAAAAAGAGAGTTTTAAGGATCAGCCAAAGCATCACTTATAAGACTATTCAACCCTTGAGTATTTTTTTTCATGATAATTTTACTGTTTTAAAGCTTGAACCCCTGAAGTTGTTAGAAAGTATCCCCTTTGACTCAAATGAGATTGAATTGCTTAACTTAAAAGTACCACAAATGCACAATTTTTTCAAACAGTGGATAATTAGTATGAGACAGTATAGTAAAGGTTGCCATACCGTTCAAATTATGATAAAAGCCATAAAAGCCATTATTTTACATGGTTTTTATTTTGCAAAGCATTCACACCTGAAATTGACATTTCCTATTTTTTGTCATTGTCTTCAGTAGAGACCAAGAAAAAATTTCTCTGGAAGACTCAGGGTTTTGTGAGGGCTATACAAAAACAGTACCAATAAATACTATCACAAATTAAACATAAGCAAACAAACCCGAAACTTCTAAAATTTGTTCCAAAATAGATCTTCACCAAAAGTATTGCAGAAGCAAGCTTTGCAGGAATGCATGCCTTTACTTACTGAGTAAAGCACCGATTTCAACAAAGCACTGTTTTTCCCTACTAATTAATAAATACATATGAAATGTGGCAGAAGTTGCTGGTTATGTCTTTTGTGGATGTGTAATTAAAATAAAAGATCTTTTGCAGAATCAGCCACAGCTAGATAATCAGTCATTACACGTGACTTAACATCTTCCTTAAGAACCTGATTTTCATCAACACTTACACATACACTACTTCACGGCTCCTAAGTACTAACACTGCCCATTCCCCTGTACCGAGCAGAACTTCTATGCAGCTTCACCATACATGATTTTTGCATTAGTAAATGTCTCTATGTGTACACATATACACACACACCCCTAGATAGGCTTCTGCACACACATACGTATGCATTTGCTTAATACTCTATTATTAAAACTTTGTGCTTTTTTAAAAAACACAAAAAAATCAGGAGTTAAAAGTTCTCACACCTGCTCTATAGAAAGCTATATATGAAACAGAAAAATTGTATCAGTAGGTTCAGAGCAGGCAAAAAGCAAGAAAGCCTTCAGTGAGCAAGTTTCCTCAAGGTTTTGCTCTCAAAAGTTTCAGTGTGCTAGTTTCAACAAAAGAAGCAGAAGGCAAATTTATTTTATGTAAGTAGAAAGAGGACAAAAGGCTAGTCTTAAGTACAAACTGCCCTTTTTGTTAGAGTTAGATCCTGAACATTTTAGACTTGGTTCTTAGAGGTTTTCAGCAGATATTTGACATCAGGCACACTGAGTATCCTACTGCATAAATGCTAACAGGCATGATGTCAATCTAACCGAAGTTGTAGGTAGTCTTCAACATGTCTTTTCATTACTCTGTTCTCTCCACCTCTTACGAAGTCTGAGCAGCAAGCTAACAACATGCTGTAAAACAAGGAGGGCCTGTGAATCTCACTTGCACTACATATTGCAAGCATGCCCTTTAATTTCTGGGCAGAGTGAGTCCTTGTTAGAGATCTCGAACATTCCCAATATCTTTAGCTCAGACTAAATAAGGGAGCGATCAAATGCTTTTTTTTTAGCAATAGCAAAAATAACTCAAGACACCACAAAGTCACCAAGCAGGGTGAGGGAGGAATGGCAAAATACAGCCATGTGGCATTAGAGAGATATCCAAGGCTGAAGGTGTGTGTTTATGATATAGCTGAGATGAGCTAACTTCAAATTGTTGCCAAGAAGGGAGCTCCTTCTCTCCTCCATCTGCTCTCCCCGCACCAGCACTTCTCAGATTACCCAGAGAGCTGATGCAAGGACATAAGCCCACAAAGCACTAACCTAAACTCTGATGTCTTCACTCCCTGAACTAGTTCAGTGTCAGGGCAAATATGCACCAAGGACCATACAAGATTAGTCACAGGACTACCTCTTCCAGTGGAAGGCTACAGTAAGACTGGCTGATAAATACTGCAAAGCTATGCCTTGACTGAAAAGATAAAGTTGAAGTGCTGGTTAACAAATTGTGCAAAACCACAAGATAAAGGAATCAGAAAGCCAGAGTAGCATGTGATGGGCAGCTCTGACACAAAGCGTGCAGTCTCTTGGGAATGAACACTGGATGGAAAAAGTCTGCATTTTTGAGATAAAACACTGCCTTAACAAAAGATGGAATACAGACAAAACTTCATGTGCATTTTGTGAATTGATTCAATTGCCTAAAAATATACACAATTATAAGCATTTTCTCCTCTGACTGTAAGTAACCTAGTACCAAGCATAGGCTACCCTCTCAAATGTGACAATATAGAGCTACAGAATGTCAAGCACTCTGAAAAAGCCAGGCTTTTTTGATCTCTAACATAAAATCCAACATTAGCAAACAACACTGACTTTAAATCATGCTGTACCTATGACACCTATCTTGAAAATGGGGAAACGTAACATCACTTCACAGGAGTGTTGTGAAAATCCTATTTTTAACGTTGTGAAGCACAAAAATCCTGGAGTGGTATCAGGGGAAAGCCCATTAATAATAATAATAAATCTGCCTTTGGACTATTTTGCAAGTTTTCTGGTGCCTTAAATAAGGAAAATAAAGTATTACTCTAAAAGATTGCTTGCACATAGGTTCCATGACCATAAGAAGTCCATGAAAAAGACAAATTATCACATAACCGTACCGTAACGCAAACACAAAAAATAGGCACTTTTTTTTTTACTACCTGACCAATCTCAGTGTTTCCTAAGATAAAGGAGTCTTAACTATTTCAGATGTGTAAGTTCTGAATTTATTCAGAATTTCCCAAAAGCTTTCCATTTTATGGGCTGAAGCATCAAAAAAGCATATTCTGTAAAAACACAACCACCACTATCGCTTCTCTTCCCTTGATAAACAAATTAGCCAAAAAAGATTTGTATAGCAAAATTTCAGTTTTCATCAAGTATATCATAAAACATTCCATACATTCAAGTTATGTTTTCCTAAGTTTACTAAAAGCAAACAATTTCTCTTCTGCAGAGGACTTGCAAATTGCTTAGCTTATTTCTGGTAAGTGTTTACAAGGACAAAGGAAAGTATGAATAACAGTATTTTATTACCGTTTGTGAGTTTTGAGAGTTGCCTTGGAATCCTTTAGGTTTCTCCCACTGTGATTCTTAAAAAACAAAAACATGTTTCACACATCATTCAATCCTGTTTATATTTAATAATATTTAGAAAAAACAGATCTAAAGGGTATGACACTGATGTATGCACATGTACAAACAAGTAATACAGATATACCTCACTGGAATATAAAAATCATCCTTGATCAAACTAAGGTAGGAACAATAAATCAATGTATCATAATTACAGTTGGCTTTAGCGGGACTAACCATCTTCCAGACTCTATTAAACTACAGCTGATACACAGATACTGGAATTTTGGTACAAAAAAGGTGTTTGTTTTTTAAATGGTAGCATAGGCCAGAGGAAACTAAACACACAAGATTTTTATCTTTTGGAAGTTATCTTGTATGAGGAAAGACTACCGTAATTACTAATGTCAATCCTTAAATTTATAAGAAACAGTTCGTAACAATCTCATTAATCATAAAAGAGGGTTGCTTTTATGCTCTAAAGTAGATCATAACACATAGCTCCTCAACAGAAGTCAGTCAGTTAGATAAATCCTGTAAATGTGGAAAGAAACAATCAGACAGCAATCCATAACTGCTCTCATTTACTTGGGCACAATCAATTTATTTCACATTCCTGATAAGAAAGCTTCTTTAGGAAGAACACAGCTATCTTTTGTATACTTAACCTCTGAAAGGCTAAACATTTCCAGAAACTGTGGAATTACTGCATTCTCCCATTATTAACAGACATCAAAACCAGTCTAAAGTTCTGGATGCCTAAGCCTTGAACGTTAAATATCAAAACTCCATCTAATTGTTCACATTTTAATAATCAGCTCACTACTGAGAGAGCAGAAGAGTAAAGAAATGCAGGTAGTCTTTTCTCACTTATATCCAATAACTATATCTGCATTTGCTCCTCATTAGTTTTTACCTCCTGTTTTTGTGTTGTAGTAATATGTATAGCCTTCGGGAGAAAATCCTTGCACCCACTCCTTTGTTTCAATTTTTGGCGGCACTGAGGTGTCCTGAGGTGTCTTTTTCTTCTTTTCTTTCTTTTCCTTCTTTTCCTTCTTCTCTTTCTTTTCTTTCTTTTCTTTCTTTCCTTTAGTTTCCACTGTGGTACTCTGTGTTTTACTCTGTGTCGAACTGGGACCTACATCATCTTAAAGAAAATAATACTGTCTTTTAAAAAAAGAGTAATAATCTGAGCTTAAACATTAGTCACTCCTGAGCAACAGCAAACAGAAAATTTTGTTCTTAAGAGTACTTTCACTCATTAGTATTATGGTCATAGCAGCTAAACTTAAAAGATTATATTCAAAGAATCTTGCATTGTAGCAATACGATAGTGTCATAAGAAAGTCCAAATATCAAAAGATGAATAACATAAAGAGAAAAACCGTAAGGACCAATGAGCTCTAACTAAACAACAAAAAAGAAACTAAGAGAGTTATGAAAAAGATAGCTTCTACAGGAGCTTGAAACTACAAATTTTTTAAAAGGATAATGCCTTTACATGGACAGAACAAAGGTACTTGCTGAACTGCAAGCTGAGTAGGAGATTCTCATCTCCACTGTTTGACACCAGTGGGAACCCAACCTCTCCTACTCAATAGGAACTTTGTCTCCAACCGGCAAAAATGAAACATAAAATTAACTAAGGGAAGCGGCACTGCTGATTCAAAGCACCAACTACAGCCTATTTTTTGTTACCATATTGTTTCATTTTTCTACTCCAAATTGGATTGTTCCATGGACCAGAGGACACCATAGCTAAAAACATTCCGTACTGCAATTTCTACTACTGGCAATTTGCAGACTCCTTTTTTTTTTTTTTTAATGAGCAAACACAGACCTGGAGGCCTCCTCTCATGTTCCTAAAACCTAATTTAAGAAAAAACATTCCTATTCAATATTCTTTCAATTCTGTTTTTAATCCTTTGGCAGCTATATGAACTACCTGGCTTAATTCCAAGCCTTTTCAAATCCTCTTGATATGCTTTCATTGCAGCCTCCTCCATTGCTGCAAATTCTTTTGACATGTTTTCTTCTTCTTTTGCTTTGTCCAAGCTTTTCTTTTTAATCTAAAACAAAACAAAAAACCCAAGACCATAAATTAAACAAGTCTGATAATGAAAGAGATTAAAAATAAGTATTTGTGCAAATAAGGTATTTGAGTTACCTCACTAATTCTTTTTGCCACATTTTCTTTATGATTCTTTCCTCTTTCATGAAACTCAATGCTCTTAAAAGTGAGAAAAAACAAGAAAAATAATATGTATTATACAATTCTAATTTAGTTAATTTTAGTTAGTTAAAATTTAGTTAGACTAAACTTAGTTGAACAAGCCTAAATGTAACCTGTTCTGAAACACTTTCAGCAAACACTATAGCTATAAAATGGCTACAGGAATTCAGGAACACTGAGAAACACTCAACATAGAAATTATGAAAAATCAGTAACACTCAGTAACACTCCAAAATGGTATAATAAAATTTCATAGCCTGTATGTATAAGATTTAAAATTTTTCAAATAATACTGTTCAGCACACAGATTAGACAAGTAACAGGGAATCTGGGCTCCCTCTCCATGCTATCCTTCCAAGTATCATCCCTTGATTTTTTTTTTTTACCCTCTCTGTTTTCATGCAAACTTTTAAAAACCATATGGCTTATTTAGAGTCCCAAATATTAGCTATGGTCCTTAATTAGGTTATGCTATGCTCCACAAATATCCCATGAACTTAAACTAGTCTGCAGGTCCACAAATCTGAGAGAGAGAGAGGAAAAGGCAAGGTGGGAGAGTTGGGTAACTGAGGACAACAGAATAGTCTGCAAGCCAAAAAGCTGCCAGAAAGACTGAAGCCAGTAGGAACTGGAAGGAGTTCAGAAGCTCTACAGGTACAACAGTGGAAGGCCTCATGTGGTTCTCACAAAAAATATCTGAGCTTGTTTAGGCGTTCAAATGTTAGGTGCCTAAGCCTGACCTAGTAACCCTAGAATTTCTTTGCACAAACCGATGTGCAGAGGATGCACATCCAGGGGATGATTCATCTCATTTAAAGACAGGCTTATAAGTTACCCAAATCCCCCCCCTTTAACGTGTATTTCTCTTCACTGACTACAAGAAGAAACCTAAACCGATTAGCTCAGATTTGTCATTCTGAACTGCAGGTATCTAACTGTAAGCCAGATGAAGCTCAACTCCGGGAGTACCCCGGCATCGAGTCAGGAATGCAAAACTTAGTCTAAGTAAGAAACCAATGGGTCCAGTAGTCTACAAAAGGCATCTGCAAGTTACCTTTCTGTAACACAGTAATGTTTCTATGGGCTATGTGAAATGAAAGAAACCTGCTTTAAACGCTTAGAGCGCTGGCTGTACCAGGCCTCCCTAACAGCACATATGCCAGGTTTTGCTTTCTACTTGCATACAGGTGCGGACAAAGTTTCAAGACAGATCAAATGTGAAGTTACAGAACCTGAAGAAAAAGCAGGGTCAGATATTTTAGTTCTTATCTGTACTGCCAAGGAGAACAGCACACACCATCTTGTATGCAGTATCTGGCTCTCACGTAATATATTTTAAATATCACAAGTCTTACAAAGGCATTTTTAAACCACAAATTTCATGCATCAAGAGATTAGTATCAAAAGTGATGTTAAAAGCCTGTAATTCAAATTCCTAGTATTTCAGAATCATTGACATAGTACAGTAGACCATCGTACAGGTCTGTTGTCTGCTATCCAGCACTTGCAGTAATCGCAGAATTTTTTTGGCTGAGATTTCCAGTAATCGGCCCTAGGGAGAGAAAAAAAAAAAAGATGTATCATCTGAAACAATAATCAAAGCCACAGGGTGGGTTTTTTTTATATATATATATATCTATATCTATATCTATCTATCTCTCTTCAGAAACTACATTTAGTCTTCTTTGGGTGATCGAGTGCTAAGAGTTTGCTTTTCTTTCTTTTTTTTGTTTCAAACAAAGTGTGGGGAGCAAGCAAGAGTAGCTATATTGACTACTGTGTCCCATAAAGCACAGTTCAGTATTGGGATTGTGCCCATCTGACCCCTGAAGACTGCAAAATGTTTACAATGGAGGTGATGCTGTAAGAACTAGAAATACAAGACAAAGCAAGCCAGAGATAAACAAGCAGCTCCAGATACCGTTATTAAACACAGAACTGTCAGAAAAGTGCAACTTGCACTATTCTTCATAAAAATGCATACAATAAATGTTTCTAAGTGTAAAACTTCAGATTTAATGTCAAAGTCTACTTTGGATACTGTATGCAATGAGCTTAGCAACACAAAGATGCAGTTCTGGACCATGTGAGCTACTGTGGGGAATCCTAGAACAGATTCTGACCTGTGGGGTCACAGACACAGCAGTAAATTGTTCGGATGTTTCACTGTAAAAACGTGAGTATTTCTGAACCATGCAATTTAGATAAGTTGCATATGTGCGAGGAATCTTGGGGAAAACTCTTTGGAGCTCAAAAGTTAGTACATAACAGTATTTAACAATAAAACAAACAACCCCTCCAATGGCTGTTTCTTCATCAAAAAACGCTTTCTAATGCCAGATGAGGCTTGTGCAGAAGTAATTCCATTTCTTGTTGGCTTGCAGCAACAGATGCAATGCTTTGGTTCAACAGAACACATTCCAGCAACAGACTTCTATGTTTTTAAGTTAAAATGAAAAAGAATGAGGGACGAAAACAAAACCAATTCAAGATTACACTAAGAACGTTAGAAAAAGATCAGTCCAAAAAATGAATCTTTGCCTTCCGTCTGAAGATCAAAGTACAGAGTTCAAGGAAAATACTTCCTGACATTTTTATTCAATAAAACCAAAACTTCTTCCATGCATAACGACAGCACCCTCAAACCTTATGATATGTGCGAGCAGGTCTTTCATAACAGAAACAGACCTGATTGACTCAACTCTTAAAATTTAAGCAGATACCAAAATGCGCTCTCCTACCAGTGCTTAATGTAAAAATACAATTTCTAAGAGGCTACGATTCTTTAAAAGTGTAAGTATGAAGGATATGCTCTGCAAAAATACATCCACCTATAAGCAGTACTGTGTTAGCAACATGCAGCTTTTCAAGCAATTTTCTGGAAAGGTAGAAAGAAGCAGCTGGGCTTCCCCCTGTTTAAACAGAAATCTGCTCATCCCTAAATGGTGTACTTTAAAACTGGGCGATTACTTAGTCACACATTTAATTAAAAGGCCTTTGAGATTTATATATCAAAACGTGCTAGGGCCAAAGCCTGGGAAATCAAACACTCCGGCTGGAAAACCAGCTGAGTGGGAGGGAGAAATTCAGAGCTCAGAAATACCTTGAGGCCCTTTTTCCTATTTGAGCTACAGTTCCTAAATTGTCTCTAAGTCCTTCGACATCATCTAAGAAAAATCTCCAGCTAAAAGCTGGGTTAACCTTCCTAAGGCAATGGACCAATTCTGACAGAAAACACATAAATTGTAAGAGCGCCTCACTGCATCTTTCAGAGGTGCGAGAACATCTGTGTATTTCCAAGTTTAACCTAACGGGGCTGGCTCTTTCTCTTCAACAGAATCAAGTGCAAGTGCTAAAATTATGACTGTACAGCTGCACCCACCAAAAGTCAAGACCTGAGAGTGCGATGAGCTGTATTTTCACAGCTATATTTTCCACTGATTTCTTTCCTAAACGCTACTGGACATCACATCTGTCGCAAGCCACTGTAGCTACACACAGACTAATCCTGCTGGAGAACCTGAGGGCACACCTGGGGCTTAAGTACAAATCCAGGTCTTGACGACAGAAGCCTTTTGTCTTATCTCCTATCGGTTTTGATAAAGATTAGAGCTGGCTTTCTGTTGTTACATATAAAATAAATGTTGTGCAGAAGACCTGATATCCTGGGAACCTTAAATCCTGCATTTCATGATTAATGAAGTTAATTGTGTAAATTACGGTCCTGATTCTGCGACTTATGAGCATGAGGAGTGTTATACGCTGAGCAATTCTCTTAAAGATTTTCCACTTGAGTTCATACCACTCAAAAAAAGAGTAAGCTCAGCTGAAATATCCCCCAAATAACATCTGCCATTGTAACAATGATGGAGCCTGCAAAGCACAACGGTGCTGCAATGAGAGCAAACCAAAGAGGAGTGTTTGGAAAGGAGCAGCAACTGAAGCGAGACCCCACTTCAGTGAGATGCAAGTGCTTCACAGGCTCCGGTCACAAGCCTGAAAGTTAATCCAGATCGATGACAATGTTTAAGTATGTAATTATTTTATTAATCTGCCAAATACAGGTTTGAGAGTAAATGCTGTTAAAGTGGTACAGAGGTCTTTCATACTTCAATAATTGTGTACAAATCAAGGGAAACATAGTTATTTTAAAAAGTCATTGCAGTCAAAACGGTACAGGTTTTAAGACTCCTTATCTTCTGTCTGCACGTACATCAGTAAAGTTAAGGTTGATTCTTGTTCTTAGCTTTACAGCTGGGCCAACCTGCTAAGGACCAGAAAAGCTGACCAGCTAGCCATCACCACCACAACTACCTTTCTTCCCTTCACTGAAAAGAAGAGACAGTCCAGAGTGCATCAAGTCTGGCTTGTCCAGGTTTGCAGGGTTGAGGTTCAGCACTGTACACATTTACCCAGGTGTGGCTATCCAAACAGGAGCTTGGCGACACAGACCCCGAGAGGTGTGCAAGTTTTACTGTGAAGCTCTACCTCCCGGGAAGGGTTCTGACAAAGTCCACTCGGAGCCCGATTTTCCAGAGCTGGCTGAGCAAGTCAGCTTGGCAACCTGCTACCGGGCACACGGGAACAGAGCGGCGCCGATACAGATGGGTACTAGGCAACTTCTGGACAAACTGCTGTAAACTTCCAGCCAGAGTTGGAAATCCTGTACTAACTTGCAAGAAATTTGTGTCTCCTAAAGAACAGTGATTTTCTTTCAACTTTTACTGGTCAAACCACTCAGGGGCAGAATGTGCAACAGTTCAGAGGGCTAAAGGGGAAGGAGGGAAAAAGAGGGAGTGAACATCAAACTGTTTCCTTGAAACTTTAATGAAATGACACACTCTTTGCTGCAAACAGCTGTAGAGTGCAAATAGCATCAATGTTAAAACCATTTTCAGACTTCTGAAATTCATTTAAAACTTCAGAGGGAGTGAGAAGATGGAGAAGAACAAGTAGCAACTCTGCATTAACAGCGCCTGCCACATTCACTGTTTCAAAAGGTATGAAAATGCTTAAACTCGGAGAGAAAACTCCATAACTCAGGTATTTTTACTTCGCATAATTCATTTCTTGAGCCATGAGAATCACACAGCCTGTGCTGCAATGGCCGGGTTACGCATGCCTACTGCACGTGAACCACGTGTTTGGGAGCACACGAAGGGGACAGGTTCTGTCAACAACGTTCGGGAAGCAACCCATGGAGTAACTCCAGCAGCACGGGAGTCCAGGGTCCCGAACTGTCAACATGCGAGCTGCTTCTCCTAACAACTCACAGTATTATTAATCTTTTAACAGGTGGTGCAGTCAGCCTTCCTTATATAGGGAAGCTTAAGAAACCCTCATAAAGAAGCTATCTTCAGCTGAGACAGCTTTGCCAAATTTTACTTTGGGACTGGGTTGGAGGGTTTGGTTCTTACCACATACTGGCCAAAATTAAAAGGTGGGGGGGAAGGGAAAAAAAAACAGAAACAACTGTTTCAGGTGGTTCTGAATACAAGAAAAAAATAATTTGGCCGTGCAAACAAAATCTGGAAGCATTTGCTTTGAATAGCTCTGTTCTAAAACACCAGACTTGAAATTTGGCAGGGATGCCGGGGGGTTGTATCAGGGATATATCTGTCCAAATTATAAGCCTTCAGCCTAAAAAACATCATACACATGCTCAGCAGTCTTCTTTGGTTTTAATATCTACAACCTCTGAAGACTTTATACAAAGTTAGTATCTTCCAGCTTTCTGCACGTTTGAGCACTGAACAGCTTGTGCGTACATCATCTTCTTGAATACAGATGTGTGAAGTAAGAAATACACAGATTCAAGTTCTTGACTACACAGGGAAATGAATTCAGATTAGCTATTGTGGCTGTTCTGTAACAGCCACTCAACAGGACATAGTATTCAGAAATAGTAATAAATTGTATTTGGGAATACTGTGTACTTCTAAAGAGAAATAATACTTCTGTAATGTAAGCAAGTAGAAAGAACGAAAGAAAAAAATCACATCTATTTCACAATAGACCCTCCACATGGGAAGCCATTCCAGAACAGGTAATTCTAATTCAAATATCCCAGTATTGGCAAGACCTAAGAATGCAACGCTAAAATCGGTAGGGAAGGAGGCCAAAAAGGAAAGGGTTTTCATGGACCATTAAGTAGGTGCCAGTGCCATGGCCCTAACGACCCACACTCCCAAATAATTCACAGCAACTCTATTCATTCATAGTGCACTAATCCTACCCTAAAAACTCTTCTTAAATACGTGCCCTTAATATTTATTTTTAAAAAAAGGGTATTTAAAAATAAGGACTCAAGAAAAAAGCATCCCTGACACACCTAGTATACGGGGGTGTCCTTCTACCTAACCTTAGCTTGTTGATCTTCTAATATATCACAGAATATACATCTATATGCGGGCTCCTACAGAGTAGTACCAGATGGGAGTTTCACGTACATGAAACAGGGGAGTTCTGTGAACTTCCAGGTTTCGTTCTTCTGGCTTTCAATTCGATTATATTTTTGGCAATCCTTCTGTAAATTCTAATTTACAACCCGAGTAGCTGCTTCTTTTTATTACTATATTAGCCCCCTCTGAACAACATACCAATCATAATGTCCTGCAAGACAACCTGAGCAGACAGCAGAATCCGCACAAGCTGCTCAGTCCAACCTGTATTGGTGCAGAAAATCATTTCCATGGATCTGCTTTGCCAGATCTCTTTTCTAAATTGTAAATTATGTAACTTGAAAGGTAATGCTACACATATTTTTAACAATATACAAGAATGCACACGAATATGAGGGCAGGCAGCCTTCTGCATGTATGGAGCTCCAACGGACCTCATCTCCCCTAATTTCAGTTGTCTAAAAAGGGAGATATTGAGTTGTCCAAGTTCTCCATGTCAATAGATTGAGACTGACATCTCCAAAATGCCACTCTTTCCATCCTAAAGAGGCATCTGAGAAGCAAATTGAACTCCACAGGTGCGTGCTTCTTATACAGGGAACCTAAAGTGAACTGCCTGAGTCAGCCTTCAAAAGTTAAATATCTGAAGTCAAGGATATCTACTGAGAGCAGCAGTCTGCTGCTGTAGATGCAGAAAAAGGATATGGGCTAGGTCAGGAAGAATATGATAAGAATTATAAGAGAGAGGAAAAAACCAGCAACATAAATTGGGTCAACAAACTGTTCAGGTATAATTTTAGCAATAACTAAAATTAAGAACACTGCTGTATGTAGTATCAGTCTGCAAGACAGGCTCACACAACCTAACCATCAAATACTTCCCCACAGAAGGATGGCTAAAGAAATTTTTGATCAGGTTAAGATTTTTTTTTTTTCAGCAGGGAAGTTAGGATATCTTGAAAAGTAACAGAAACGAGCAAATGCCATTCGTATGACATTCTCACTTAACAAAGACCAAAGCTTGGATTTTTACCCCCCGCAAATGTAGTCAGATATTAACACAAATTTTCTGATTAAACACTTAAAAGAGGTAGCGATGGCCAGCAAAACCAAGGCACAGAGGCTTTCTTCCACACGCTCCACCCAGCACCAGAGGCGCCAAAGGAGGCCTCGGTTTGAGGGGGCAGGGGGGACGGAAGGACGGGCTGCCCTCCCCCGCAGCGCTCCAGGACGCGAAGTCCCCCGCAGGCGGGAGGCGAAGCTGCCCGGCGTGTCTGGGAGAGATAAGGGGCCGAAAGCGCAGCAGAAACAAACAAACAACCCGGGGGGGGGGGGGGGGGGGGGGGGGGGAAGGACGGACGGGGGCAGAGAGATCGGAGCGAGAGGGAAATAACTCGGTCAGCGCGGCGGGGGTCGCCGGCCGCAGCAGGGGCACAGTCGCAGCCCGGCTGCCCAAGGCCTCCCCACGGCCTGCGGGCACCGCGGCCGGGCCCGGCCCTGCCGCCGGCGCTCCCACCCCGCGCTGCCGGCCCTGCCCAACCCCGGCCCCCGGGGCGGGGGGCTGCGCGCGGAGCGCGGCCGGCGCTGCTCGCTCCCTCCCGGCCCCCGGCACTTACATCGCCGCTGCCCCGGCAGCGCCGCTGCACCGCGCCGGTCCCCTCCGCTCGCCGCCAGCCGCGCCGCGCCGCTGGGGCGGGCCGGGGCGGGGGGAGGGAGCGTGGCGACGGGAGCCGGGAGGGCTCAGTCCGCGCTCTCCTCCCCCGCCCTTCCCCACCTCCTGCCTTCGCCCGCTCCTCCTCCCCCGCCCCCGGGAGAGGAGAGCGCTCTGCGGGGAGCCGCTCGGCGAGGGAGCCGCCGCCGCCGCCGCCGCTCGGTGAGTGCCACCCGCCCGCGCGCCACAGGTTGCGGCGAGCCCCGCGCTCAGGGGGACGGGGAGGCTCTCCCCCCTCCCCCGCGGGGGCTGAGCCCCCGCGGGCCACGGGTTCGAGCCCCGCCGCCGGCAGCACCCCGTGCCGGGCTGTTCCCGCCCCGCCGCGGCTGTGGGAGACGGGAGGTGCGAGGGGGGGTGCGAAGGGGCTGGGGAGGCGGCAGCGGGCCCCCTGCGCGCGGGCGGCGGTGCGCGCCCTCGGGCCGCGGCCAGCGGCGCTCCGTCCCGCCGGACGCCCCTGCCAACTTTCTGAGGAGTTCAAGCAGCGCGTGTGCCGCGGGGTCCTGCGTGCCGACTTCGCCGCCGCCTCCTCCTCCCACCCCTGCCCTCCCTGCCGGCTGCCTCTCCCCGGCGGCTGCCTCTCCCCGCCGTCGTGGGGCAGCGGCGGCTCCGCGCTGCCGGGGCGGGGGCGCACGCGCGCGCGGGACGGTTGGCGGCCGCGCGCCCCTGCGCGGGGAGGCCGCGGCGCGTGCGTGCGCGCCTGAGGCGGCGGGGGAGGGGGCCGGGGCCAAGGGCCGGCGCCGCCCCGGGGCGGGGGGGACACGACACGGTCGCAACACGGGCGACCCCGACACGTCGGGCCCGGACGGGCCGCGCTGCCGCGCGGGGGTGTTTGACCCTCCCGTGCCTCCGGGTGGCCGGGGCTGATGAACCGGAGAAGCCCCTCAGCTGCTTCCCCCCGCCACCGAATAAAAGTCATACCGGGTTTGTATTCCTACCCCCCGCCAGCGCAGTGTGACTTATTTCCCGACGGTGCCGCGAAAAAAATAATGTTAATTCACCGACTACAGCTGGCAACCTTTTTGCTATAGTCGCGCACAAGGGTGGAGGAGAAGCCTGCGGAGTGAGTCATGGATTTAGGAGGCCCTCTGGTTGTTTATGGCGAAAACGGGGTGCCTCATTCAACACGTGGGAAATAAGTGGAACAAGAGTTGCTTAAATTCATAATAAAAGGATAAGATACAGGTACCCGTACATACCGCACCCCCCCACCCTGCCCCAGCTTGCTATCGAGCAGCCTTAAAAAGGAGGGGGGTAGTAAATGTTGCTTTTTCCTGAAGGAGGACTTGTGGTCAGACTGTCATAGCTAACTGCAGTAGTTATGCATTTGTCAGCATTTCCATTATAAGTGTAGTTTTTATGTAGTTTACAGCTTGGTTATAAAAATATGCACTGGGTTGAAACTTGGTCGATGGCCTCTTCTCCAGAAACATCTTTTAAGCGAATTTTGAAATTGCTTAGATGCTAAGTAGAAATCCATGAAAAATACTGGCTTTTTATGTTCCTCTGAACTTTAAAACTTAGCTGCTTACGCACATGGATGCATTTACAGCTGTTAGTCCAAACCGCCCCCCCCCCAAGTTTGTTACATTGGGGAAGAGTTCAAAGGCTTGGCCTCTGCAGGCATTGCTCTTCACGCATTAATTAGTGCAGCAGAGACTCTCTGGAGACTCTTGCACAGTCCGTGCTGCCTCGCATTGGGGCACCCACCTACAGAAGTGACGTGGGGCACCGCGTATCCGCACAGCTCAGACCGTCGAGTGCCAGGACAGTTTGAATGCCTCAGTGCTGCGGACAAGAAGCTGGTGTTAAAATGAAGTCAGGATGTGTTACCTTTGCTCTGTGGGATTTTTTTTTTTTTTTTTTACCGTGTCTGTTCAATTGCTGCTTCTGAGACAGGGAACAAGCACAGTATTTAAGAGGTTTTGTCTGTATGTGCATGTATCTGGATCCCGCAAAACATGCCTGCCACCCAGTGAATGTATATATACTATATATACATTCTATATACTCTGTATTCTATACATTTACTACCTCTCTGCCCCGCCCAGGCCTACCCCATCGGTAAGTTTGCAAAGCAAAGTGCTCAGGAGTTGTAAAAATGCCAGGCTCATCTGGCCGCGCTGGACCTGTGTGTGATGATGGTGTCTGTTGTGACGTGATCCGCCATCATCCTTCCTGGCCAGCTTGGGTGATGAACCAGAGGTGCATCTGTCAAGGCGGAGCAGCTCCCCGGCTGGGCAGCAGTGAGAAGAGGTGACGTGAATGAGGTAGATGATTATATGCAGAGGGAGAGGCAGTTTCACGCCTGAGACGGCTGGAGAATTGGATTTTGCAGCCCCTGCCTTTCCCGTAGGATTTCCATGTAAATGTAAAGGTTTTCGCACATGGAGAGTTGGTTTTTCTGGGTGCCTGGCCTGAGTCCCTGGGATCTGCTGTGCAGTTATGCTGGGCTTGTCCATCTGGGACAAAAGTCAACGGCTGTTCGCTCTCGACATACAGAAGATGTTTTGTAGGTCTAAGCATGTTAGAAATACAAGTTTTGAGTGTCAGAATTGCTCGCTCAGTGTCCGTAGCTTTTTGCTCTAATCTTTTCATATCTTAGTTTCCCATCTTTAAAAGAACATGGATAACAGTACCCTTTATCTTACGGATTACAGTAGTGATGAGAACCATAAAAGAACCTAGGAGAAAAGAAATAATTCCCTCTGTGGTTTGAAAGTGTGTAGTGATGCTCTAGAGAACAAGGGCAAAAAGAGGAATTTGTGTGTTAATTATAGCAAAGCTTCTATGGGGAAAAAAATGTGACCAGGTCAGTTGCAATTAGAGATTGACCTCCATGCATATAAGCACTAGGAGACGGTTTTAATAACCGTAGGCCACTTAGTTCTAATAATTCCTAAATTCTGCCATGTTAATCACATTTTTAATACTGCTTTTTGTGTGTAATTTCCTAGGTTTTCTTTCCCTTAGGAAGAGAGCCGAAAAGCAGATAGGCAGCCTAGGGTAGCGTACTCGTGTTGCCATCCTTCGTCGGCCGGATTCCTAATGTAATGCCTGGGACTCTGCTGTTGGAACTCTCTGTTGAGGATAACTGGTGGTGGTAGGCCATGGCTGTGGTCTGTGTTGCTGCGAAGACCCGTAGGATGGAGCAGGGAAAGGGCAAGGAGAAGCAGGACTCCTGCTCATGTCCCACGTACCTGGTGCCGTCATGGCCTCCACCAGCCCCTACATAGGAAGCCTGGAGTCTGCTGCTGTTCCCTGGCTTGGAGCACGGTTATTTGAGCTGCAGCCCTGCCCTGCACGGGCGCTGGGGGAGAAGTTGCTTATTGCTGTGGGGATGGCCTATGTCGTCTGATTGGCATGAGGAGTTGAGAAGAATGTGGACGTGGCCTAGCAAATGCCTACTGAAAATGCACAAAGTGCAGTTCATCTTGGACGTTTGACCAAATGCAGGTGGATTTTTCATGGGGGCAGCACAAAGGACACCTCCGATAGAGCGCTCCAGCCCTCATGTCAGATTTCAAATCTGTCACCAAGAGCTGGAAGGGCACTATAACCTTCCGTGTTTGCCAGAGATTTCTATTAACATTGAAAGACAGCATTTTCCCTGATCTTGTTCTGAAAACAGCTGAAGTATTTTGGCTGAGTTCTAATCACAGTCTACCTCTTTCTGCACCCCTCCTTCAGAGGCAACCTCTACAACACATGGAACAAAATTTAGCCTGAGGCAGACATTCAGCTTGGAAAATTTCAACCCAAACAGTCAAAGTCTGGCCAAGTTACAAGCAGCTGGAAGCAGCTTCTTGCACTGGAAGGGTTCAGCAATGGCCTAATAGGCGGTGCTACAAGCTTCATCAATACTGTGTATATATTTATGTACATGGAAATATGCTGCCGAATCATAATATTAATTAATAGGTTACCCAGCTGGCTAACTGGCACCCAGTTGTTTCTGAATTCTTTTAAATAGAGAATCAAACCTAAAAGTCTTTGGTTAATTGTATGAATGCCTTTCCTTACTCACATTATTCATTGTTGTTTTCCTGGCTGAAAAATTGAAAACTTCAAAATGGAGCCTCTGAAATAAATGACAAGCCAGGGCTTACTCGTTCTGAATCTTTCAAAATGACTTAACAATTCTTAAAGACCAATTTACAGTAGAACTAGAGCAAATTGCTTCCCAGCATTTTGAATTGTAAAAAACCACATCTCCCAAATTCCTAAACTATTCATCAACTGTTCTGTTGTAGCAGACTCACCCTATATTGTGTCCCTGATATATCTATTAACTCTGCAGTGAAGTGTGAGTTTAAAACAATTGTGCCATGGAGTCACTGTGGAATAAATACCACAAACATTGGCAAAGTTGCTTCATAAATCTTTCTTAGTTTAGAGAGGAACTTAGGCGTGCCTTTCTTCTATGAGAGTGCAGCTGTTTCTTGTGGGGTCCCCCGGGGGCTGGGTCTTGGTGTAAGGCTGTTTAATACCATTATATTCGCAGTTTTTGTGATGATATCTCATTACCAACAGATTACATGCAGTTTTGTGTGCATGTGGAATGAGTTACTAGTACGGCGTACTCCACATCACTTTTTTAAATGGTTAGCGTCTAGCAGAAGGCATTTTTCATGCAGCCAGATACAAAGGAACCAGGAATGCGGTGACACCAGCAGGATAGGAGACTGTCTTCAAACTGGTAATTTGAAAGAAGGCTTAAGAATTTGTGCGGAGAATCATCTCAACAGGAGTTTTCATTGTAATGCTGTGACTGAAGTGTGGTCTTTGGCTGTATAGCAATATAAATATTGCACAGAAATAGGAAAGTACATGGCATTAGTAAGATCACGGGAATTCTGTGTCTGGTTTTGCTGCTCACACGTGAGGAAGGATGTGAAATATTACTAAGAGCGCAGTGACAAAAGTGATCCAGGGTTTGGAAACCAAGCTTCACAATGCAGGGTGTACAGAGTTTATTCAGCTTAGAAGAGACTGAGAGGGGAAATGATGCCTGTATATATCGTTCGTATGTGTAAGGAAAATACATGATACTTACCTGACCCTACTGAGACATCCAGTGTCTGGGAGCTGAAGTTAGGTATGTTGTACCTTGAAATAATAAGTAGCAACGAGGGCGATAAAGCATTGTAATGGATTTGCTGTTGCTGGGAGTGTTTAAAGTGAGATGGGGTTTCCTTCTCAAAGATGTGCTTTGGCTTGGTTCGGTGGAGGACATTTCCAGCGCGTGAGAAGGGGAAGGACTGTTCTCTGTTCACCTACGTTCTTCCCTGGGTTGAGAAAACAAGATTATTTGTAGTGCCTTCCATGTATTGTAGCACATGTTGCTACCTTGGACAAGTTTATAATAAAATGTCATGCTTCACAACTTGGCTGGTTTTCTCTTGGGTCAGGAAGAGCATTTTTTCTTGGTGCTTAATTTGACTTCTGGGATTATGATTAATTATTGTATATTATTCACTTTCCTCCAGAGCATCAACATCTGGTGGCAACTGGAGACAGGATATTGGGTACTCACCTTCCTCACTTACTTCTCTCTGTCAGTACAGAGTCCCCTCATATTCCCAGGTTGGTGTACCCTCTTCCTTTGCTCAGGATACTGACAGCTACATTCAGGGATGAAGAAATTTCCTCTGCCATTAGGTAGGCAAGGACGTCGCTCATCGTTCAGAAGTCAGCTGCTGAGGGCTCACGGTACCTGCAAGCCCAGTCTCCCCTTAACCACCTCTCTGTCCTTTGGGCATGCCTCTCCTGCTGCCAGATCTCCTGCTGCAAGCAGACACCAGAGATGGGGACGGGGGCACGCGTGCGTATGGCTTGGCAGCGTAGCACCCCTGGCAGTCACTAAAACAACAGAAGTTATGGCGGAGAAATAATTTCGTACCCTGAAACACACGGCTGACTGCTTGAATCAAGTTGAAGCATTACCTGCAGAGTTCCTTTTCAGGCAGCTTCACAATAAAGCTGAAGGTTTAATTTGGCCTGGGAATTTCACTTGAGCCTAGATAGTTATGAGATGATGTTTTATAATTTCATAGTTCATTCTTTTTAATACAACAAACAGACACATTTTTTCTTCTGGCATCTGAACTAGAATAAATATACTTTAAGTGTTAAAGTATTTCTTTCTGTAGAAAATTTATTTTATTGTACCTACTCTAGGGTACATGGTACGCAAAAGCGTGCCAGGATCTGATGTTCAATATTTCACACAGTGGTCTTGATTTGGGCTTTTTCATTCACACTTTAAAATACCCTATGAATGTTTTAAGGTAACAAATTGCATTTTCTATACAGGATGACATTACTGGAAGTTTTCCTGTTGAGAAGAACTGAAACTTGAGGAGCCTAAGTTCTTGTAAATCAGTATCTCTAGGCTTTTCGAAAACATGCATATAAGTATTTCTGCTTACTTGGAAATACTTAAGTGCTAAAGTACTCCTCTCAAACATGATTTCTAAAACCACTTTCCTCAGCTGCCTTATTGGGATGTGCATGTTTGAGAAAATAATGAGAGTACAGCCTTCTAGAGTTTGGCCCATATGCCTATCGCTACGTTCATTGGAGTTAATGATAATGCTCTATTGATTTCCAGGATCCAGGAAATACAGGATCCAACTCACTAATAAAGTACAAATCAGGTTGGATGTTTTCAGTTTTTATGAGCTCTAGTCAGGTTATTTAATAAATTTCTTCTCAGAAAATGGCAAAATCAAAGAATCAACAGCAAATTTTGAATCCTATTTTGATGTTCCAGTAGTTGGATAAAACTTGGGTTAATATGGAGATAACAAGTATCGCCACATGATGTCTGTTTTGACAGTGCAGTCATGGGTTGTAGTTTCCCACCTCATGACATCTTACTGCGTTTGTAATCTTTAGTGAGTTTTATTCTCTTGCTGGCTGTGAAGTGAAACAGTGTTTTAGGCTGAGATTAAAATTTACAGAATTGTTAAGTGACCTATGTCCATCTCAGGGGCATATCAGATTTGAACATAACACTATTAAGTAGCTGAGCTATATAACTGACTGTTTGTACGCCTAACAGCACAAATTGTGTGTGTGTAGGATAATTATGCACCCAGACAACCGAATTAACAAGGGCTAGAAATAGTAGTAGGACTGAGTTCTCTGCCAGGTTTGGTTTTCTCCCCTTACTGGTGCCAAATGTAACTAATCGAGATAGTCAAGTTAGGTGTTTTTATTGAATGTATTATGCTGTATCTGCTGTGTATGTGCAAACTTCCCACACAGTCCCTAGTCCAGCACATCTGTGGCCAGTGAAGATGTAATTTTGCCTGCTCCCCAGAATTAGTTTAATTTCCTTCTTTTATTTATGTGTGTGTACAGAAATACTTTTTTTCTCATTAAAACCTACTATTTCAGATTCACCTACGTGCTCTAGGCAGCGTGATATTCCTGTGTCTTTCCTCCTTTAATACAATAGTGACATTAAGCAGTTACAGTGTCTGAAGTACCTGGTCATACAGGCATCGACGAAATTTAATGAGGTGTTTCAGCTTGCTTGACCTTGTTCTGCGACTCATTTATGCTTCATGTATTCAGGTAGAAAACCGAGCATGCTCCGAGCCCTGGCAGAAGGTTGCTGACATGGTATCTGCTGCTGCAGCTGCTGTTTCAACATCTGCTGCGGCTCGGAGAGACGTTGCCACTGTGTTAGTTCCAGCAGCTCATGCGTTAAGCATGTATTGGATGCTTTTGGGGTGTGCTTGGGATCTACGGAGGGGGGACACGAGCTGGTGGTTGAGAAGTGGAACTGCTGGTGGGAAAGTTGTAGGATCTGCAACTTGCTGCAGACCTTCAGAGACCTTTTTTGGGCAAGAGGGAGTTGAACAGCATCCTGGCATCTGTTCTCTGCTCTTTAATTTTGTTAATAGGAGAAGTTCAATGAGAAATTGCAAGGTCTCTTGATGTTGGTCAAGAGAATGACAAGCAGGTATGTTTGTTTTGAGGGAAACTGAAAGAGCCCACTTTGTCACCAGTTTAAACAGTTGAAGAGGTGAGGAGGTTATGCTACCCTGTGGCATAGGTTTTGCTATTTTTTTTAAGATAAATGACAGGGGAAATGGTATTGTGGGTAAAAGGACAGCAAGACTAGCGACAGTACTTAGCATTCATATACTGCTGTAGGAACACTGACTGATCCAACATGTCATGATAATAATGTGTCACCTAAGGAACAATAAATCTCTAGGAAAAGAGCATAGTCCAATGCAGTTTCAGAAACGTCAGTATTTTGGGGACATAACTGATTTAAACATCAAAAATGTGCAAACTGAGTAACTAAGTACAGATGACTGAATTCATGCATGCATCAAAATATGTTTCCCCTTGAGCCTAAGGAAGACCATTCCTTGTCTTCGTGCAGCCATTTGTACCGAGTGAAATGACAGTGGGAGACAGAGAGCTGCAGCACCACCTCGGCCTGGACCCTGGGCTTCCTCCCTCCCGTTCTGCTTCCTGGGTTGCAGATGAACGCAACAGAAATGAAGCCGCTACCAAGCTCCAGAAGAAAGTCCAGTGCTTGAATATTTCTAGCAGTAATTTCTCCAAACAGATAGGCTGCCTCAGAAAAATAACTTCGATGCAAATTGGCCTTCAGGCAGCTTTTACACAGTACTCTTCCTTGCTCTCCCCACACGTCCCCCCCTCGCACATGCACAGGAGAGAAATACCTAAGAGCCAGACAGCAGTGTCTAATGAAATGGCTGACCTTTAACTGGTATGGATCCCAACTGCAGACAGTCATCTTCCAAGTAAAATGCTGGGCCTGAGGGACAGCGGTGCAGGCAAAGGCACCGGCTTTTTCGTGCTGTCGCTGGAAGTGGCGGTTTGCATGGGCATCCCGAGGAGGAACAGGGCTGCAGCATGTGTAGGAAGTACAGGGTGCACAGCATCTCCATGCCCATGACTGCCATGGCTGTGATGGCTACCACTCTTCTCCGTTGGTCACCCTCCCAGCAGCTTGTCGCTCATCTTCTGTGGGCATTTACTGCCGCACCCCGACCTGCCAGCTGAACATGGGAACCCTTCTGTTTCTGCCAAAATTACTTTGCTTAACTTACGTGGTTTAAACAGTGGCTTTATTTCAGTTGAAATGGACTGGAGAGCTTAGGTGGCAAAGCTGAGGCAGGTTCTGGTAACTGTACTGAGAAGCTGCTGGGGGATGGGTTGAGGAAATCTGTGGTGTGTTAGTGGAGATAGTGGAAATGAGAGCGTCCGCAGTCTATTGAACTGTAAACCTTTCTCTAGCCTTGTGCCAGCAGACTGGTGCCAGCATTTTACTTTTATGTTTCCTTCTGGGAGAGGGGAATTATACCCACGTGTAATTGTGTGCAGAGAATAGGTACCCCAGCACCTGCCTACCTGCGCTGAAGTAGTGCTGAGCTTTTTTCTTACGTATTTAGGTATCTATCTGCTCTGTGCAGCTGTCTTTCACTGGATGCCTTTTCAAGTGAAACCTTCATCTTGAGCCATCCAAAACAAACCTTTAGGGTTTTTTTAGGTTTTCCTAGTTGAACAAATTTTATGGGTTAACAGATTCTGTCTTTAGGGTTTGTAAAAATTTTACTAAGGCTTTTTCAAATTCAGTTTTCAAATGTTATGTTACAGCGTAGTAAAACCTTTCAACCATTACAGGTGTAATATTTTAATGAATGAATGAACTGGCTTCTGACCATAAATATATTGCAGCCAAGATGGTGAGAGCCAGAAATACACTTTTATATTCTTGGCAAATGACTGTTTGTGAAAATTTTCCAGGGCACATCTATTGATGTTAAATATTTTTCATTTCTTTGTGATCAAATTTACTGGTATACTTTTATCATTTTTGTACTCCTTCAGGAGGGGAGGGGGTGATTGCACCATTATGTACCTCATTCAAGGTGAATTATTGCAAATATGTTACCTGAAGTCTGATCTAGCTACTTGCTTTGCCACTGGATGTAGGTTCTGGGGCAGCCTAAAACAGAGGTCAGACAGCTGAACAGTCACAGCGTGTTTTCCGGATGTTGTTTGCTTAAGAGGTCTCCCTATTTTTTCTGTGAGAAAACCAGTACATTAACTTTTGTAGGTGTTGTGTGTTGTCCCTCTGAAATAAAAGCTGCATCAGAAATGGGGGTTCGTAGTCTCTGTTTTATCATTGCTGTGTGACGAGCAGCTGCAAGGTCAAGTCCTGGCTGTTACTGTACAAGCCCCTCTCATCATCTTTACTAGCTAGGTGTGGGGTTTTTGTCTTTTCCCAAATTTGTATGCATTTGTGAAAGAAAACAACTCATTTCATGTTTTTCTGAAGAAAAAAGGTAATTATACAGGGAATTGCCTTTATTGTGGAGAATTAGTGATAAATACTGTGTACTTCTTCACATACTTTAAGACTCAGACTAGGTTCCAGGTCTTACGTCTTTGCTTCAATACCTGTGAAGAATATTGCTTACTTTTCTGAATTATGATGTCAAGACATGTAGTGACATTAAATATAGTTAGAGACTGCATAGTTCATTGGAGCTTTTGGTTTAAGACATGTGGTGGACAACCATATTAAAAAATCCTTTTTTTTTCTGTTTTTTTGAGGTGGAGAGGGATCAGTTATGTACATGTTCAGATTTAGGTTTCCATTCTGTATATATTATTATCAGACTGAGCAGTAGTCTTATTACAGGTGTTTCAATAGGCACAAGTATTTGTGCAGGTGTGGTTTAAGGGAGAAAACGCGTAATTCTGGTTCTTTTGTATAGCACTACATTCATGTTTGCAGAACGACTGCATTTTAGCAGAGGAAGCTATTCTAAATGCGAAATATTAGGAAAACCACTGAATTTGGAGACTGTGTTAAAGAAATTGGAGGACTGATGTGAGAAGGTGGCTTTATGAACACTGTCACTGGTACTTTTTTGTATGTGTGCTCCCTCTTTCTTATCTAGTCAGGTTTCTAAATTATGTTCTTCAATTTTTTAGTAAACTGAAGACAAGTGGAAATAAAAATCCTAAAGGTGTTTTTTCAGCATTCTGGGGAAAATCCTTTCTTGAGATTACTTGTTTTATCTGCCAGAAAAAGAACCTGCTTACCAGTTCCAGATATGCAGGTGAGGAGATGACTGCCGTACCTGGATTCTGGCTAGAACAGGGTCACAGCTTGAGTGGCTTAAAACCAGACATCTCTATGCTTTTGCTCTGTGGAGCCACCACAATCAAATTCTTCCGTCTTTATTCCAAAATGTATCTTGAATGTTCGTTCATATGCCTGAGGAATAGGGAACAGAGCTGGGGGTGAAAGAAAATCAGGTAAAACAAATTAGAAAGGGAAGGAAATAGAAGAAGGTAGATCCAAAGTAGTTTTCTCCTTCTGTCAGGATATGAGCCAGGGAAATGAGATGCAGAAGAAACTCTGAGTAGTCCTGCTGATAAAATTGAGATAATTTGAACGGCTACAGAATAACTGGGAGCTAGATCAGTGCGTACAGAAGAATGTTGAGTTGAATTCGTTACCCATAGTGAGAAATTTAAATTCCTCTCACCCAACTTAATGTGTGGACAGTTGTTTACTGAAGGATTTTTTTGGGTCCTTTTTAAGAACAAAATGTTAGCTTTTACTAAACATGAGGAAAATGGACTCAAATCTGAACGCTGCTACCGAACAACATTGAAGAACAATCATCTGTAGTTACAGCTTAGATTTCTTTCCCCTCCTCTCCCAAATACTGTGTTAGCATGATGTAGTTTTGAGGAGATTAAGAGCATGAAACATGGACAGGCAGTTTTTTCACCTAATTAATGATCAGATTTTCTAAGTGAGCTGTAGCCATCAGTGAAGCGCCAGAGCTTTCCCAGTTGGGTATGACCAAGAGCTCAAGCTCAAGATCTCCCAATTCCTTTTAGACAGTCTGGGCTTACTTTGCTGTGTTTTACAAACAGGGAGGAAGGTACAGAAAGCCCTGAACAACTCTGTGGGGAGTCAGGTGCTGTTGATAGCTTGGGATTGGTGCCAGTGATCAGACCCAAGGGGAAAGTGATGGGGAAACTGAGGCAACAAGGCCTCATCAGGGATGTGGGGGAAAAGAGTATATGAATGAGTAGCCTACCACCAGCTCCATTTTATCTCACTAGTGATGTTTGTTTTTTTCCCAGAGGATTTCAAGTCTTTATGCCTTTGGTGTTGAATAAAAATGAAAATAAATGGATGATGAGGAGACATCTTTTTGGGGCTTGTAGAAGCACAGCTAGCAGAAGTGTATTTCTGCTCTGCTCAGAGTCAGAGAGATGGTGTGGATGAACAAGTGTTCAAAGTCAGGTTGGATGGGGCTTTGAGCAACCTGGTCTAGTGCAAGGTGTCCCTGCCCATGGCAGGGGGGTGGACTAGATGATCTTTGAAGGTCCCTTCCAACCCAAACCATTCTATGATTCTGTGATGTTGGATGATGTGTCAGAGAGGAGCTTCGTAACAAAACTGAACCTGAGTGCGCCAAAATGTATAGGGGGTGGCATACAGAAGCCAAGTGTCCAACTGTGGTGTTTCAGGTTAACTGAGAGATGTCAGTCAGATCTCCCCATGATTCCTTTGCAATGTTTTTCTGAATATGGCTTCCCAGCGCACCGAAAGCTGTAGAGTGTATGTATAGCCATATACTATATTGTATATACAGCCATATAGTGTATGTATATATACACCATATATATATGTGTACTCTATATAAATATCATGATTTTGGGAAAAGTCTTGATACTTGGGAGTCAAAATGTTAACCAATTTATAATGGTGTATTTGTGTCTACCTTAACTATGTTCTGCTTATTTCTGTTTGCTTTGTAATAGCATATTTAAGTTATCTTGAGGGTATTGTTCTTCAGTTATGGTCTTGCTTTGACTTTATTCTTTCAAGTGTCTCTTGGACTGACATTTGACAATATTCGCATAAAATCGAACCTTTATGGGTCCAAGTCAGGAAAGAAAGGGAAGGATTTCATTGTGTATTTTGACCTTTCCCATAAAATGTATAGGAATTTAGTAACTTGACTTCAGGGATGTTCTGAATACAACATCAAATGAAGTCATGAGTGGGACCCTCTTATCCTCTCCCCTCCCACTCGTGGATTAAACCTCACCTAACACAAGTCTTCTCATCCAGAAATACTGGCATCCAAATCCTATTAGGAGAACTAACTTAACAGCATTTTTTGACCATTTGGGATATAGGGGTAAGGGGAATGACCTCGTTTTAGTAAATGTCGTTCCCTTTGTTTAAGACTTGTGTGGTTATGCCAGTAATGATGTTCTGCCAGGTGGAAGGCTGATGGGCAAAGGGGTGAGAGCCTGTTTATAATTTTCTTTAGTTAAGTAGAACTAGGAAGGAGAAGGCCATGTGTTTACACCTTATATTACACACACCCCCACCCCCCGTTTTAAGGAACACAGAAGTGTGGAAGAAAACAATCCTTGAGCCAACACAACTACTCAATGATTACATGCTGTTTTCCCCATTCTTCTGTTTTGTTTTGTCTGTGTAGATTAAAAGGTCTTTGTTGTATTAACTTTGGCCTGCAGATCTTCAGCCTGCTCTTTTCTGCCTGTAAACATGAATTGTTCCCTGGGCATTATAAGTAAAGAGCCAGGTTTCCTGTAGATTTGTATCCAAAGCGTGGTGCTCCCTCCTCCTTGTTTCCCTTCCTATACAGTATCCCGCTGCCATTTCACCTCAAAAATGCAAATGTGCATCTCCTGATGATACAGGTGGTATCTTTCCTGTTTGCTGTCTGGTGTTGCTAGTTGGTGCTTAATGACAGAAGTGAATTTTCCAATGTATTGTATAATTTTGTTGCATAATTCCTGCCCCTCTAGATCTGACTTGTGCCGGAATGGTGCACATATGATATACCCGTGTAGCTTTGAAAACGCTCACTGGATAATGTAATTTAATCAAATAGGATGGAGGGAAAGTAGTATATTTTCAGAAAGTAAGTAGAAATAATGTACCTAACCCTGTTAGAATCACCTGGAACCAAAACCTTCTGATAAGTTATTTGGGATCTTATGGTGAAGCAGCAGCCTGCTGCATGCAATTAAGGATTAGCAATAAAGGAATGAAAGGATGCTTGTTTAGGGTAGGGGAGTAAGTTTTCTCACAGAACAGAGAGTAGCAGGGAGGAAGCTGCTCCTAGTTCCTGCAAAGCAGCAAGGGCTCATATTATAAAACCAACGGGCCTGAGGATGTGGGTAATCAATTAAAAAAAAAAAGTAATTTTCTTTACTCTTTCTCCTTCCTGAGTGAGATACCTCTTCAGAAAAGCTGTTTTAATTATTCTTATTCTGAATATTAAAATTAAATTAGTTTGGTGTTACTCTTCAGTAGTGGTGGAAGTAAAGGAAGATTTCTGTGACCACAGTCACAAATAGCATATTTTTGTCTGATGTGCAAAGCTGGAAAACATTTCTAATGTGTCTCGCTAAGAAGGGAGAGCATTAAAAGTAAAAGTTCAAGAAATAAAATTGGTTGCAGAGATGCAGTGGAACACTCTGAATTTAGGCTACTGTCCTAGAATGTGAGCACTCTACCCCCAAATTTAGGTCTCTGTCCCTTGATGGTAGAGGGAGTTGAAATCATTCCACTCTGGCTAGTGGGATGTTTTCCGGAGCACAGACATTTAAAGCTGATGGACCCTCAGTAAATCCAGGACAAAATGGGTTATAAGGTTAAATGTATATACTGAAATGCTAAATTGACAATATTGGACTAAAATAATAAACAAATGTACGCATAGTA
Source organism: Aptenodytes patagonicus (assembly GCF_965638725.1). Taxonomy (NCBI): domain Eukaryota; kingdom Metazoa; phylum Chordata; class Aves; order Sphenisciformes; family Spheniscidae; genus Aptenodytes; species Aptenodytes patagonicus. The sequence goes on along the minus strand of NC_134949.1, from coordinate 192,705,858 downwards.
CTTTGGATGGAGCATTCAGAATACTAAGTCTTTATGACAGATTACTCGAGGAGAATATTGAGCTCCCTCTGTTAAGTAAATGACCTCTGTTAGTGGAAAGCAGGAGAAAAATCACATCTGTGAAACCACGCCTGCCATAATGTCCTCCCATTCTCTTAGCTTCTGGTTCCCGATTTTGTTTTCAGTGCTCCCTAAACCACAGAGTCGGGAAAGATGATTCCTGGGAGGCTTTTGGAAAACACATTGTAGTAGCAGCAATTCTCTCTGGAACTGAGCCTCTATGCGTGTGTGCAATGGTATCTTCTAGGATATGTCTGACTGCCGTACCTTGTTTTTATGGGCAAGTGACAATAGCAGAGGTGATGGTTTGGTTTCTTGAAGTGATCCACAGGATCGTAATCTTACAGGATTTGCTGGCAGGACTGCTCACCCGGCCAAAGATCAGCATCGAGATGCAAGGCTGCTGTTTGTGCAACTTGAAATGTACCCGAGAGATCAAAATGTTTGCCTTCCAGCGGCCAGTTCACCTTCCCTGCAGCCCCCAGCTCCCCGACACCCTTCCTTTGTGTGTCCTGCAGTCTTTATTTTTTTTCCCTCTTCTCCATGATTTATGTATTCACCAGTTGGTTAATGTAGCATGTATTTGCATAGGTAAGCCTGCTACTGAAAGTATTGATTGTTTCCTGAACAAGCACGTAATGGGGTTGTGTTTCTAGCTAACTGTTCTTTAATAGCCAGTTCTCTGTCTGAATGAGTTGTGATAGCAAATGGATTAATTCACATGAGCTTACTTTTTTGCACAACTTACTTTTTTCTCCTGCCTCTCCAAGGTAGCACTTTTATCTTTTTCCTTTAATTAGAGCAGCTAGAAGAGCAGTAATAAACACACTTTCCTTTCCTTTGTGTTCACATCCTGAGCAGTGCAGAAATACCCTGTAGCATTCTCATAAGCATCTAAAATATTTGTGGAACTCTAGCTCAACATTTTTCTAAAAATGATGTTTATCTGGATTTCCTTTAATTCCATAAATTTGGCCTGCATCCGTACAGGGAGTCAGCACAAGTGTGCGAGGTAGGCCATATGGCCTGCCTGGGGTGGCGGGATTGAAAGTACAACAAAAATTGGAAGAGAAGCAAACAGGTTTTTCATCTGACTGGAGCAGTGGAAAACCTTGCAGCAACCATCCCAACATGTGCATATGCTAGATGCTCTTTGTTACTGCCTAAAACACAAACGTGAATAAATAATTCCCTGGTACTTCTTCAAGATATCAACAACAATTTCCTGTAGCACGGCTGACTTTCTGGGACTGCGCAGTCTCCGCAACCTAACTCTCTAGCCTTTAGAAGAAAATTAATTAAAAAAAAAAAAGCAGCTGCAAAAGTACAGCTTTGGGTCCAGAACTGTCTAGCTAAGGGCGGTGCCTGGCTGTTCTCCCTTAGGAGAGGGTTTGATGGGGAACATTATGATCCCTCCCCCTATCCTCTGGCTCTGTATAAAGGCCAAACAATAATAGTAATACTAACATTGCCATGCTGTAACTTCTGTGCATATCTGTACGCTTGTCTCTGGCTATACCAAATACTTTGTCTGTGATTAATAGCATTCCTTGCATAGAAACTTCTACAAATCTCAGCTTCATTCTTGATTTGATTTTTATACTGATAAATATAGACATAAAAAAATCCAGTGTGAACACTGGGTATTTTTTTTTCTTCTTCCCAGTATGTGTTTATTATTCATGAATGTGTTGCAATGTCCAAAAATATAATGAGTGACTCACAGAATGAGAAGAGGAAAAATATAGTTATAGCTTTTTAATGAGGATTCCTCAGCGGACTACAGAGTGTCCCAGTTAAGAAACCACTGTTTGACTATGTAAAACCGACCCAGTCCTTACTTTTATGTTCCTTCTGTGTGTATTTGCAACATAGTTTAACTTGGTATATATTTCTATTCATTCATTTGCCCGATATTTTTTTTCTGTCTTATATCAGGGATGACAAAATTCTGACATTAAAAACAAAACAAAAACCACAGAACAACATGTTTACAAATAGTTCTGGATTTTTTTTTTTTTTTTTTTGTGTGTGTTAGAAAGGAAAAGAGCAAAGGCTAAGTTTACTGTTACTGGCGTATTAACATCTCTAATAATTTTAGATTGAGCTTGTATTCTTAAAAATTATCTTTGCAAGGACTCCAGAGCAAATATAACCATCCCGTTAAAGCAGCAGAGCTCTGAAGGAGTATAGTAGTGGGGGATCTGAAGCTCACCTTGTGGGATGATGTCCAGCGCTGATCTACTTCAAGAATGTACATTGACTTTCTTTCTGGAAAGATTGTTTCTTGTTCTTGGAAAATCTAACCTTTTCTTTCATATGTATGTTTTTCAATTTTAACAGTGTTTATCAATTTCACTTCATGCCTAATATCCCCTCACCTTTGTGCCTTTCTTGCACAACAGCTGAAAACCCATATTTGCTTATAAAGCTTTGTTTTGAGTGCAAATCCATAGAAATAGATAGGCGACCTAATACTTGTTTTTCAAACCAGCTGTACACCCAGTTGATTTCCTTTGGAAAGCTGTGAATCTAGCGTAATCTTACTGCAAGCAGGATTGTATAGCCTTGTATGATTCATTATATTTTTAAAGAATTTTCACGGCTGGCACACATACTGCGTGAGAATTTGGGATAAAAACATCATATTGCTATGCCCTTGCTGGTTCTCTTGGGATATCCAGGAATTATTACCATACAAAATTGAGGTAATTTTGGCTTTGTTTGTTGCAAATATGTTGTAGTGAGGTGTTCTGTACATAAAATAGCATGACTGTTACAGTGCATAGCTATACTTGGGCATTAATTAGAACTACACTATCTTCCGCCTTGTTTCAGAAACTGTTTCTGTCTTTTCAAGCAGTAAGCTCTTCTAGATTTAAAAAAAAAAAAAATCCAGATAGAGTTACTCATTTGTTGGTGTAAAATACATTCTTGGCCCATTTACTTCCCCGTCTTTCCATTAGTTGCCTTATTTGTTTTAGGGCCCGTGCTGAAACAGGGTCTAGAGATGGTATTTAAAGACATAAGGGATGTTGGCCTTTTTGGATGAGTTTAGTGATCCCGAATGGAGGACTGAGAAGCAGCAATTTGTAAGTGAGCTGGGTTTCAGGATGCAGGAGCCGTAACTGCCTATCCCAATGTGGTTAGTGATAACATTAGGTGAGGCACGATGATTTCTCCTGTCACCTGAGAAAACCAGGTGACGTTGCATGTATTTTACAAACATTTGCAGATCGTGGTTTAATTCTTTCAGTTTTGTGATTTTGGGGGAGGTCTAAAGCCTGCTGAGAGTAGTATCGGCTATAAATTTGTCCTGTCCTTATTTTGATTTCTTTGTGTGACTGCCTCAGAGCTGTGGGTTTAGAAGTGTGACTTCTGCCGCACCTACTGGCAGGTGTATTTATAGGATGTTAAATGACTTTCAGTGCACTTTCCAGAACAAACAGGCAAGTAGCATGCGGAGGGAGGGGTGGAACACAGCTAGCTCAGGTATGAGAGCCGTGGGTTAAGTGGCATCTTTGTCCCTTCTCTCTGCCTGCAGCACCGCCCAGGTAACATGCCTCGAGCTTTTTTTTTTCAGCTATTGTGCAATCATGTGAGTCTTAGAGTGAAAATTTACCTTAGTGCTGGGCCAGTCTAAGAAGTTCATTACCACTCTCCGAGGGAGGTCCTATGTCCTTTGCTGGCAGTGCTCATCACAGCCAGCCTTTCTGAGCTGATTCAAGGGCTGCCAACGCTCCCCACCCACCCGGGTCAGCTTTCTGCCACATTCATGTGTTTAATGGGATCAGTGGACAGTTTAACAGGTGGACCAGAACCGGTGCAAGGAGAGGATGGGGAGAGAAAAGTGTGGTCGGGGTTGGTAGAGAAGTGTCAGAGAGAAGCTGGAGCCTGCAGCTTCTGGCTGAGAGTGGATCAGAGATTATCCTGTGTCGGAGCTGTATTTACTACCTGGATTTTTGCAATTCTTTCCCTCCGAAGCCTGCTTGTCAGTAGAAAGGAGGATACAACCACATTTTAAACCATTCTCAGAAATACTGAGAAGCCTACTTCGCAGCAGAGGCAAACCCATAACAAAAGGAGGAAGGAAGGAACTTAAAAGAGGAAAAGTGACTATATAAGTAGATTTTCCTAGAGGCTTGTCATTTTTGGGATGTGACCTAGGAATACCTTAGAGGTGATCCAAGAAGAGTTTGTGCAAGGCTGTACAAGGTCAGGGGTTTGTAGCTGTGTGGGATGTTGCTGTGCTGCTGGCAAAGGCAGCCACCTTGCCAAATCTGCCTTCACTAGGAAACACTGGAGACAAACTTGGAAGTGTAAAATGGATGAGGTTAAAGCTGCCTGGTGCTCGGTTGTGAATCCATTTCATTTCAAACACCTCTCTCGCCCCTTCTGCTACCAAGGCATAATTTCTGGAGGCTTGGGAGTTTCCTGACCGCAGACTTGTGAAAGACACTCTTGTGTATTTTGAAAGAAGATGACATTTACTATCTGAAGGATTCCAGTTAAACACAGGACAGCTGGGACACCTTCCCTCCCAGCTTTTGAAAAGAACAGTGGCCTGTTCATACGCACTTTGTTTACTACCACCTTTCCTTTCCTACAATTCAACTAAAGTTCAGAAGACGAGCACAATGAAAAAGTAGACTGTTTTCTCTCAAATTCATTGTGCTCTACTTTCAACCTATACTCAGCGTCCACTAAAACATCACTGAACCATACCTTTAAATTCCAAATCAAGAACTGATAGCTGCATGAGCTGCGCTCCAGGTATCCGAAACCCTGGGTTCCACATTTCTCCTTTGAGATGCTTTTTTACTGAAATCTCTGAAAATGCAAGAGGTTTGTAGACGGCAAACAGTCGTCTTAAAAATATCGGGAGTATATGGTCTGAATTTGTGATTAAGTTGTTAAATAACACAGTGATGAGAACTTTTCCATACCTAATGTCCTGTAGCAGAGGCTTCCTTTGGGGATAGGACTAAGTTACCTTATAATCTCCTGATGCAATTTCTCCATGCGTAAATATTTAGGTCATTATGCATCCGGCAGTGTTAGAAACCCACAATAGTTTCAGTCTGTGTTTTATGTGGCACCTACCACAGCAGGAGGTGCCAGTCCACAGATCCAAAGTACCGGGACAGTAACACCGTGATAGATATATATTACATTAAAAAGTTGTAGCAGTGCTACTACTGTATCTTGGTGTTTTATATAAGGAGAAAGGAAGGTGCAGGAGTTTGGGTGCTAACTCAAGACTTGGGTGAAGGCTGGTTCAAGTGTTGTCCTTCCATACACATACAGTGTGGTCTTGGGCATGTCCATTGCTTCAGGTGTTCTTCCCTGCCATGCTTGTGAATGGGATTATTAGGATTTCCTTCTTACAGGGATGCCTGAGATCCAATACATTGCAAAGCTTGAGATACCAGGATCCTACAAAAACAAATAGGAAATGGAAGTTCCTTAAATAAGATTTTTATCCAGTCTTGAGCCAGAGTTTGAGGCCCCAAGCCTGTGCGAGTTGAGTGTGTGCCCAAGCTGAGAGCAGGGTGGTGGAATCTCCTCTTGCAATAGTGGAAGAGGAGTTACAGCATCTTGAGCTGCTTTAGGAATGGCACCGCGGGGTCCCACCTAAATGGGGCTTGCTAGGCTTCTCGTGTGGTGACCTTGTGTATAATACAGCAGGAAAATAAAAACCAAAGAGCTTTTAAATCTAAAGTCTGCTTCCTTTCCTTCATCAATATAGTATTTTCTCCTACCCAACCCCCATCCAAAAATGAAAGCTGAACACAGTCACAAACATCCCTTTCGGCCCGTTTTTATAAGACTAAAATGTATGTGTCTTTCAGGTGGGCAGCATACCTCCAGAGCGCATCTCTCTGGTCTGTCCTCGCGTGGCTTCAGAGCCTCATGCTGTCCCTTGTGCAGGCAGGTTGCCGTGGTCCCCTCCTGTGCCTCATGGGGAAGTATCCCATCCCACTCTCATAGGCCTGTAGCTTTCAAAGCCAGTTGAGAAGGAGGGACAGCGATTACCAAATCAGGGTGTGAAAAGAGAAGCGGCTTCCTCGGGGTCACACGTGAGGCCAGCAGAAGTGGGAGCAGCATCCAGGTCTCTGCCACCCCAGCCGGTGTGCGGCCCGCTGGGCTGTGCTGCTCCCCTCGGGGTGTAATTTGGCATGCGTTTCTCTGGGAGCTGGGGCCAATGGCAACGTGAAAATTGTATTATGCATTATTTATTTATTTGTGCAGCCTTAACTTTTCCACTGGTGGGTTCCACCCTCTGCCGCGCTGTGTGGCCGCACAAATATTTGCGCTGGGAAACTGGGGGGAGTAGCTCGGTGCAAGGAATATGCAGCCAGGATGGAGCGGAGGGCTGTTTAAATTGGCTTAAGCCGTGCTGTTGGTCAGTGTCTAGCTATGTCTTTTGGGCAAACGATGATCTAAGTTTCATAGAAATACTCATCCCAGCAATGGGCAAGGTCACTTCTTCTTTAAGGCGAAATTATAATTAGCAAGGAACCTGATACAGTTCCAGGGATGAACATCCACCTGCATTTTCTCGCTAAATATGTTTACATTTTACATATGCTTTTAAAAAAATACTGCTTCCAGATTTAGCTTAGAAACGGCGAAATGTTTGCATAACTTGTGCTCAGACATCACTAAGAAATGATTTTTCAATTTAGTTGATTGCTGGATAAGACTGTGTTGGTTTTTTCCCCTGTAAAACATAACTGTTAGACTTTCTTTAATAATGAAAATGGCACTCTCCCTGTGCCAATGTTACAGTTTCCTTGTAACCGCTGTGCACCTGGGTCAGATTTCTCCCCTCAATGCCCCATGATTTCCAAAGGGTTTTGCAGCACAAGAAACAAATACTTTTAGATATAAGACTGGATTAGAATTAAGTTGTTGGAGAGAGGGAAAATACATCTGTTGGGAGAGGTGGAAAATATATAGTGGCTAAAATAACATTGCAGTGTTTCTTCCACATGGTCTTTTTTTCAACCGAGAAATATAACTGAAGACATATTTTGATAAAGAGCTGTAGCGAAGCTACTTTAGTAGTGACTTAATTGATACCTTTAGTCAGTAGGTCATAAAAAATGTGCTGCTGCTTCTTTTCTGAAGATCTTCCGCTAAAGCAGGCTGCAAAATAACATGATAAAATACATCTAATAAAATTGTACCTGGATAACTGCTCTTTAAACAATAAACTGGGAGACAGTTTTGCCTTTGAGTGCCAGGCAGGTATCATAGGGACTGAATTATTTGGAATTAAAACCAAAATTTTCTTCTTGGTTATTAAACTACTCCAACCAGTAGTTGGAGATATTAATGTCCATAAAACAGTAAGTTTTGCTCAGCGAACCACTTGTGGGACTACTGTTTAATTATTACTGGGGGGGTTAATGACAGCTGCACTTAATCATATTTGGAATTATTTCAATGTGTTTGCTAGAAGTATCTTCAGGTTTTTACTCACGTCATCCCTGCTCATTGCAAGGTTGCCTCTGCTGCTTTCTTTCCTCTCTCCTGCCTCCCAGCTCCTTGCCCTGCAGTTAACACACTCCCGTTGTCTGCATGGGCTTGGGTCTTTGTGCCGTGCCTTCCCTTACGGCCAGCGGGCTGCTTTGGACTCTGCCCTTCTGGAAATTAGTGGAAAACGAATGCATGTGCCAGCCTGCAAACAGAGTGTGCGCTTACCCTTCCCACTAAAACAAGGCAGAAATAATTCTGTCCTTACCCTCCGCACCGTGTTTTTTAAGACTAAACTTCTGTTAGGCCTTTTGGTGCACCTGATGAGTTTGTAGAGCCCATCCGAAGCGCTTACGTTGCCCTCGTCTGTGCGCTGGGTGGCTTTCGGCATGTTGTTTGTTAGGCACAACAGTTGGGTTGAAGAACATAAGGAGCATACTGGAAAAATTTACTGGGGATCCTTGAGAGCCCTGGCTTGGAGTTAGATGCGTGTCAGCGCTTCGTTGAACACTGCACATTAACTAAATTTCCCTGAGCAATTTGGTCCCTCCTAAGTTTCGCTTTTTTCTGGGGTTAACCAGTTTAGTGTGAGATAGACGGCATGGGTAGAAAATACCAGATGTTCCGCAGAAACGTGTTTAATTATTTGTTACTCATGAAGAGGAGCTGGGTGGGATGTTACATAAGGTCTCCTAGGTTCGGGCGCGCAGATGCAGGCCGCCTCAGAGTCCAGAGCGATGGAGAGGGGAGCAGGGAGGGAGCCACCGCCATGAGCCCACCGCTGGTGTAAGCTGGGAGAGCGAGCCACGCTTGGACTGGTTGCTCACACGAGGGAAGGCGAAGCGGGGCGCGAAGCCGGCCAGCCTCTCTCCGGTCGCCGAGCTGCCCGTTCCCCCACGCACCCTGTCAGCACAGCCCGGGGAGCGGAGCGGGGCCGCCGCCACCTGCGGGCCGGGCCCGGCGGAGCGCTGGCCGCCGCCCGGGGCGTGTCGTGTCGAGCCGAGCCGCGCCGCGTCGAGCCGCCCGGCCCCGCGGTGACTCACCGGCTGGGGCCCGGGCACCACTTCCCCCCCCCCTCGACAGGAGCCATTTTAGCTGCACGAAGCTGCGGGGCGGCCGGGGCGGTGCCGCAGGCCCCGCGGCGAGGCGGTACGTGCTCCCCGGGGAGGGAAGGGCGGGCGGCCGGCCGGCCGGCCGGGCAGGGGGGACGAGGCTTCCCCGGGCTGCTGGCCTCCGGTTGCCTCGACGTGCTGCCCGCGCCTGGAGCAGCCTCTCCTCAGCCGTCTGGGGAGGATTGCGGGGGAAAAAGGGAACTTCTGGTAAAGTGCAGGACCAGGGCGCGCTTGGGAAAAACAAAAAATAAATTGAGCCGCGAGTAAAAGCGATGTTTCGGGGCAGCAGCACTGTGAGCTGCCTGTAGCTGAGCATGTCGCTCCAGGCAAAGGGCACTGCGGCCGCTGCTGTGCTGCTCTGAACAGCACACTTCATCAGTGTTACAGCTGATTTGTAATTTTGCTGCATTTTGTAATTTTGTCGCCTTTGACGCGTGTGGAGGTGTCAGGCAGGCTGCTGATCTGACCCCTTCAGCCGCCGCTCAGCTGACTGTACGATAAACGAATATTTATTCCGAATCTACATTTACCTGGACCTGGTTAGCATGTAGCAGAGCATGGTCCAAAGCGATTTGGGCAAAGTGTTAGTAATCAGTACTGTGGCTTTGGGCACCTTTGCTCTGCCACTGCCGTTCGCCCGGTGTGGTCCCGAGCGACTTTAAAATGGCAGGTTTGTCGTTTCAAAGATGGATCGCTCTCTACGCCCGTGACCTTAAATTGCGGTTCTGTTTCTCTCGAAACAAACGCATTCAGGGGCAGCCGCCGCGGTGTCATTTTAAAATAGAGGGAGTTGAATTGTTTTGTGCAGAAAAAATGGGCAGGTACTCACCTTTTCCTGAAAATGATTAAGAAATGATAGCAATGGGGATGGTGTACATGGCAGAGGGACAGACCAATTACAAAATGGGCTTAGTGGTAGTTGTAATGGGAGAAGAAAATCCTGGAGGTAATTGCGGTGTGTCAAATTGCTTTTTAAACTTTCAGTGCATGAAAACTAGCTTGATTCTCCTAATTACGTACTTCTGAACTCTAGCACAATATTTTGAAAAAGAATGAGTGTTTTCACCGTGTTCATAGTTGAACAGAAATGCAGGCTAATATCTTTAGAAGTTTTGTCTGAGTATATAACTTTGGACCCTATATTTCAGTCTTTCAGTTGAGAAATAAAGTTGAATATCTTCTTACTGAAAATGAAATGACAGGGAGCTCAAACTGTTGCGCACAGGGGAATACTCTCCCGTGTCATTTACTGTATGGAGCCTATATCTGAGAAGTATAATGGAGTCTTGCTTAATACTGTGATCGGTTTGCAGGGGAGGGAGAGAGGGAGGCAACCATTAAGTAAATGGTCATGTTTTGGGTGAGGCTGTCTCTTGTCTTCAGCCTTTCCAGTGTTCGCCTGTATCTTCCCTCTGCAACTTACGGTATGGTGTGTTTTTACCATCTTTTGATTTTATGTTTTGCCTTTTTTCTTTCTAAAAGGAACAGTTTTGCAAGGGCTTGGGAGATTTATTTGGTGCATTGTTTCGTGTTGAAAAATCCACAGAGGAAATGATAAAACTACAGAGGAACCACTTGGAAAAAAATTGTTTTGAGTTAGTGATAGAAGTTTTTTACTGAAAAATTCTTTAAGGTATTTGCATCTTCCTTTTTTTCATCATGAGTTTTATTTTCAGATCTTAGGGCTGAGGCAACAACTGTCTGCCGTGCTTGCAACTGGCAGAGCACGAGCCTCCCTTTCCTTACCTCTTTCCTCCTCTTCTTTCTGCTGTACCGAACCCTGTCGAGACATCCAGCCTTAAAAACTTGAGTTATCCTAAGTCGGCTCCCAAGCTGCAGCTGCTTATCTTGGCCAGAACACTTTTTGTGTGCTAAAGGGTAAGTAGCTGCTGCTGCTGCTTTCTCTCAAGCAGGGCTTCACAGAGGAGCAGTTCCTCTTTGAAGGCAAAGCTGCCATGTTCAGCCTCTCTTGCTGCTGCGCAAGGACTACGCCAGGGCTACAGAAGCATCTGGGGTGCAGTGGTGGAGCTAGGATAAAGCGATTGGAAAGTCCTCCAAGCCTTACAGATGACAGCTTGGACAGATCTTCTAGAAGGCAGAGAAGTGGATTAGAGGGGACAGAGAAATGGCATTAGTTTTTGTTGATTTTTATAGCTGAAGCCTGTGTTTGTCTCAAAAAAAAAAAAAAAAAAAAATCTTTGCTTCCCCCCCCCCCCACCCTAAGGCAGGGATCTTTCAGTTTGGATTAAGTTTGTGATTGTTGATAGATGAGCCATGGGAGTGGTATCATTAGATGCCAGTTAGCTTGAACATTATTTCCAGACCCATGCTTTTACAGAAGTGCCTGTTTTCTAATGTGCTCTTTCTTTTATCCGTTGAATATTAGAATTACCAAGTTTGTGATCTTGGCACTCAAATGAGAAGAAAAAAGAAGTAGACGTCCAGATTTGAAGAATGTTGTTGGCCTGGTATAGCCTGATGTTTCAGTATTGCTGCAAACTCATACTTCAGTGGTGTGCGTTACTCTTTGGACACTTCTGTGTATATAAAAAAAAAATACATGAGGTGTGTAAGTGTACCCTTTTCTGTCTTTCCAGCACAGTTGTATTCAAGGGAGGGGACTACACTAGGACTGCGTTCGGTGAGTGGATAGAAAAGACTTTGTAAGAAAAACGCAGGATTGCCCTCTGTATCAGAGGAGGAGCATTGATATCCAAACCAGCTTTCGTTTCTTGCAAGCATTAGCAAAAGTTTCTCAGCTTTCGCTGGCAGATTTTGTTGTTTTCACTGACAGTTTTGGTAACTCGCTGGAGTTCTATTGGGTGTGCGAGGAGTAGCAAGGACTTTCCCCCCTCCCGGAGTGATTCAGCACAGGAGTGGCAGGAGGTGGAGTTCATGTTTCCAGCCTTGGTTACAATCCGCTCTGTAAGCACTGAAACTTTGCTACCATACGCCAGTGGTTTACTGTGCTTATCCTTTTAATGCCACTGATGTGCTTTAGAGATTATTTGCTTCCTTAAATCTTACTTAAATATTGCTTTCTTAAATCTTACTTAAATGTTCCTTCACAGATAAAGTAGTTGACAGAGACTATACATACTGAAATTTTAAGTCTTTTACTTATCAAAAGTCTGCAGCAGCCATGTGAAAGGCTCTAGAGGTTCTCACTCTCCTGACCTGACGGGGCTAAGCTGTGTAGAGCTAAAAACGATTTATTCTTCAATATGGGCCTGTCCTGCGGCAAAGCTTCCCACTGTGTCAGCCTTTGTGCTAAAAGGATCCCATTAGATAGGGACTAAAGTTTATGCATTCTTACCTTGATGTGCTTTAGGCCTTAACTACCTACCAGCTATCTTCAGTGATGAATCGGATGGCTAGAGCTCAGGTCATTTATTTGTCCTTAAAGAGATCAGTCATCTTGGGTCACGGGTGACTTTGTACTAGGTTCAGGTTTGAATGTGAAAATGATAGCTGTTTTGTTAGCCCAGAAAGAACCTCCAATTCTTAAACTTGCATATAAAAATTATTTCTTTCTGTATTGGGGGGGAAAAATATTATGGTTAAGATGATTTGCTAGGAATAGGAATACTAAATACATAGGTTGGAAACTGTGGGAAAGGGTTGTCTTTACATGGATTGAATGTCACTGTCTGCTTCTATAATTAGACATTTTAGTCTATTTCTAGAACACCCTATATTTAACTCATCGTCAACATTTCTGTGTGAATATACCAAATAGATTTTTTATTTTGAGGGGAATGTTTTGTGCTTCTTGAATGGTTACCGTTAGTGTACTATCAGTCTCATCACTTCATTTGTGAGCTCCTTCCGCCTTTGCCTCACTTACCTTCTTGCATGGTAGTGGTTTGACTTCTTAAGCGGGCCCAGTATAAATGTCATCCCACACAAGACTGGGCTTCAGAATTGGAAGAAAGGGGTGAGCTTGGTTGATTCAAATTGTTGTCTGCTGTTGAGAGAAAAAAACATGTTAGTATATATTGTGGCTGCATATACTGTTTTGTCATGCTGTATGTTCCTCTAGAGTTACTTGTGTTTTTCATGGGATCTTTTGACGGAGTTAATAAAGCTGACAGGTTAGGAGAAAGCTACCTTGCTTTTATGAGCTTTGTATCAAGTCACTTCTGCTGTTCTCTGGTTCCTGGCTATCTCGGTGTTTATTCAGTTCTATATTGCAGCTAGGGAAAGAAGCAGCAAAATGTGATTGTGAAACTACGGTTACAACTTGTGATACGCAGGGCTGACCGCTGTCAGAAAATTAATGTTTAACTTGCTCTTCCAACCAGACTCAATTTCAAATTAAAAGCAAGTTGACAAGGATACTGTTAGTTTTCTCCTCTTTGCACGTGCTACCTGTGCTGCACTAGATAATTTTGGAGCTAACAAGAATAGTTTCCCAAGGACGTGATGGCATGGTTTGTTTTTAGTGGAGGCTGTCTTTCCGACTAGAAGATGACCCTCTTAGGAAGAGCTTTCATGAAAACTGTATCTTCAAGGCACCAGGGCTTGCACCTTGTCTGCTGAAGGCAGAATTTTGCCTGACATTGGCCTCAGAGGTGGTGGTTACGTTATCCACTCCCATCCTCTTGTTATGTTTGCTGTTTTGTGCTGTTATTTTCCCCACCTCTCCAGAGCCTCTGTACACTATTTACTCTCTGTAGCTATTCAACCTTTGTCACGGTACCTGTAAATTAAGCATGCGAACGAGGGTATTAGCTATCAAGAAAATAATTACAGAAAAGAAGCTTACATGCCGTGGAGTGCAAAGGGTGGCAAACCTGCACAAATTGCAAGAATTTACTTCCCTGTCTCGCGGTGCCTCTGAACCAGCTTGTCGAGAGCTCTGTGAGCCCAGCAAGGGGCTCCAGGTGCCCTTGGTGGTGTGCTACTGAGAGGCTGCCATCCTGTTTTTTTCAAAAAAACAACCAACTTTTGTTTATTTCAAAAAGAGAAAAGAAGGAACTGTAGAGAGGAAGTGTCTGTTCGGGGACTTTTTTTCTTTACAAAGGTGGTTTAGACATATGAATGAAAATGAAACTTTCTGTGTTGAGAAACAGTCTCAAGTTTGACTGCTAGGGATGGCTTGTGGCATTTTTAAACATACTGGCTCTTTTCTATTAAAAACCAGTATATTTCTTTTAGTATCAGCTAAAAGCAACAATGAAGTAAGTTGCTTTTGAAGCAACTAAGTGAAATACAATTTTAATTTGTCTGATGGGGCCATAATATAGAAAGCTGTTAATTTAGACCATTTAAAAATGGGCTGTGGAGGGATTTCCTGAGAAGAAAACGAAGAAGAAAGTTACTGTTGGTAGAATATTTTCCTAAATGTGCACTTCTGAAAGACGTATGTCTGATTATGAATGCTTGATGTAGTACAACGTTCTACCATTTGTTTTTATAAAAAGCTAATTATCTTTTAATATGGTCCTTCAAATGAGCAGTGTTAAATGTTGTTTCAGTGGTAATGGACTAGAAATAATTCTCAACAGTAAGAAATGTCAGAAAATTTTTGCCAAACTACAAGATAAGGGCTCGGTCCTACAAATGTTTTGCTTAAAAATAATAGGGATATTTGCAGAAAAGGTTTAATACTTTTGAAGCCACGTTGTTAGAAAGGGTACATTTTGTGTCTAGATTCTAATATTCGTAATGTTTAAAGCTTCTCTTATGGTTGCCCTGCGTTCAGGTGGACTTAGGAAGCATTTTGTTAATTTGTACTGCCAGGCTTTGTAAACAAAAGAGCTGTGATGACATTTTATTGATATACTGTGATTTAAAATGTGTGCATTTGAGGAGAGAGACGGTAGCAGTTATTAGTTGCAAATAGCTAGCTGGGTAAAATAGCTGCTGCCCTGAGAGAAGAGACCCAGAACCACTGATCCATACATGCTGCACGGATGCAGCATGTCTGGGGGGAAAGAAAAAAAAAATCAATGGGAAGTTTTGTGGGTTCATTTTTGCTGCCTTACATGAGGATCTCTAGGTGGGGTGAAATCAGGAAAAAAGAAGACTGCGTGGAGAAAGCAGCTTGCTTTCTGACAGAGGCTGCCTTGGAAGAACCTGTTATGCTGTCTGTCGTGAACAAGCCTGGTATTTACTAACTGGATGGGAGAATGATGCTAGTGCCTCGATGCTGTCTCCGGTATCTCCACACACTGTGTGCTTATACAGCTTACATGCACACTGAAGGTGCTTCAGCCTCACCCCAGCTGCTCATTTTCACTCATAAGTGAAGGTTGCATGTGTAACTGTCCCGGTTGCTTGGTGGCACATCCTGTTAAACCCATGCGGCAATGGTTTACGTGGATATGCCCTGGAGCACAGAAGGGAGGTTTGGACTGAGCAAGTTTTACTCTGGTAATGAACTGTCCTGGAGGTGATGGGTTGTAAATCCTTAAACGGCTCATTTAGCACGTGCCCAGGCCCTTAGCTTGCCCTTAGGTTCTTGACTCAACAGTAAGCTGCACTAGTTGAGCTAAAGTTGCAATTTAAACTCTAGACATACGTTTTTGTGAGCATACGAACTTGCACCAGTCTAATTTAATTTAAAATGTACCCTTAGTGAAACAGTTAGAGGTGGGCATGATTGTTCCTAGATGTTTCCATGGCGGGAGTACTCATCCAGCGGCCTCAGTGCTGCTTGAGGGGTGCCACCCTCATTTTTCCTAACTGACAGCATAGTTTTTTCCTAGTGTTCTATTGCCCTCCCCTCCCACCCGCCATCCAAACTGTTTGTGTGAGCAACGCCTTGTCTGGTTCTGCTAAGGTGAGCCACGTTGGCAGTTCAGGTGTCCACACCATGGGAAGTTGCTGGGCTGGCTGACTGAACCAGGTTAGGGATTGATTTTGGAGTGGTGGAGCTGGGGAGCTTGTAAGAGCTGGGGTTGAGAAATAAGGGGGAGGATGAAGTAGCACAGTTGTCCTTGGAAGAAGACCATTGTCCACGGCCAAAGCTTCGACGAAGTGGTAATTAGGACAGTTAACTCTCTTCTACAGGTCACATCTAAACTCTCTTGAAAACTTGTTTTCCAAATGAGTTGTCTGAACACCACAGCTAGATACTTCTGATTGAGGGGAAGAGTGTGTTAACTAATAAATTAGATTTTGCCCAAAATTATGTAGAGGCTTAAGTCTTTTTAATATAAAACAGGAGGAAAAGGTGTTTGCTTGTTGGTTGGGGAACGTGCAAATAAAAGCTTTTGGTGGAGGGAGAAGCTTGGGCTTTTTTGTTCTTTTTCCTTCTGGCAGAAGAGAGGGAAGGAAACGTAGGGATGAGAACTGCACCGCTGCGTCTTTTTGAAAGAATGTTAACTTCTTGCTTTGTTTAAAAATATTCTAGTTATTCCTGTCTGCTAAATCAGGTTATTGAAATGAAATGATGACCTTTGCTCTGAGCCTGAAACAATACAGGAGGAAAGCAGGTGTTTGGGAAGATTAAACCTCTTACCTCAGCTAGAAAATGTTCAGATAGAGCTGAAGCTCTAAGGATGCCATATTCTTGCTGAGGCTAAAAATGTAAGAATGAGGAAGAATTTTATAAGTTGATTATGGTCAGTTGCCAAGAGCAATGCTGTGATAAATTATTAACTCATTGCACTGTACTGCCTCGTAGTGCAAACAGAATAGCTGGTTATTGTCAACTTGGTAAGTCAACACTAAAAAATTCCTTGGTTATCTGGAAAATGTCTTCTTTGGGGTGTTTATTAAAGGGACACTGTAGGATTAAAAATCATGTTCCCCTCTATTGAAGCTGGTTAAAACAAACAGAAATCCGTGAAGGCAGTTTCTTTCTTGCTGTCCAGCGAGCCTGGTCACAGTGGGTGTCGATCAGCTCGGTTTTGCTTTTGCTCCTCTCTCTATATGGCGCTTCGGTGAGGTGTGATCCCTCCTACCTCCCCAGAAAACACACCGGTAGCAAGGCAGTTAGGCTTCTAGTTGCAGAGACATGAGACAAGTTGACTCATAGCTGTTCTGCAGGAAAAGCAGTCCTGGGGAGACCACTCCTCCCCTGTTAGCTGTAACCGAGTCGGAGGAAGAAATGCAGGGGGCAGGCTGTTCAGAGTGTGCGGGTGCCTTGCTGATGCCACGCAGCAGCAGCTTCGAGGAATAAATTTTCAATTTTGTAAGAATTGAGACATCCTGATTTTTGTTTTGCTTTTATAAATATAAATACCACAACATTTACCTTTCCATTTTTGCTTAAAATATACAGAGCTTGAAAACTTAGACGATCTTAAGGTGCCTCAAAATAATTTATAAAAGAACACTCCCACCCTTATTCTAGCCCTATGCTTGTGTTACATTAATTCTTTGGCTAATTTAATAGTGTATAATCAATATAATAGAGATGATTATGCTTGTAAATAAAACTTCTTTGGTGTTATGCTTAGAGCTAGTACAACAGTAATACACCATGAAAATAAATACATATGAGAACTTTGAAATGTTTGCTGTAATAAAATCTGTAGTTCATTAGCAGGACACAGATGAACTTTCAGGGTTTAAAAGAATATCCAGCTTGAGAGTAAACCATTTCTGCATCAGTGTCAGCATCTGCCACCCTGGTTTTCTTAGGAAAACATTGAATCCTGCCAGTACATGTTGCAAGATATGACCAACGTGACTTACAAACTAAGAAGCAAATCTACAGAATGCTGTTGGCCACATAGCATTGTTGGAATCTGAGATGGAAAACACTTTTTTTTTCAGTTGTAAGTCCTTTTGCCAATCCAGCAAAATTTAGTAACGTTCAGATCATGCTGCAAGGCTTTTTTGTCCAGAAAGGCTTTTGAGCAACCATTACTTTGTATCTTTTTTTAATTTGTTGGCTGCTTGGGGTTACTTGAGTATTTGTCAAGGGTGGGACTTGTGTCTTAAGTGGACGTCAGAAATGCTGCAGAGGCAAGCTTCTGCTACAAGTTCTTCCACTGGCTTTCTGTTAGTGTCTGATGGGTCCTGGTTTAGGGCTTTCGTTCAGACTTTCAAGGCATGAAGGGGACAAGTGCCCAGTGACATGGAGGGGCATAGTTTGTCTGTTGAAGCACTGGACAGCTGCGGTTCTCTGGGATAACCCAGATGGTCACAAAGCTCAGATGGGAGCATGTGAAAGCATGCTTTGTTGGAGGAACCTAGTTACAGAATTGGTTTCTGGTTAGAAATGAGGAGAATTTGGAGCCTGGTCATTTTCAGGAAATTGCAGACCACTGACTTTGATATGGCTGTTCTATTAACAGTGCCAGTCACCATGTGAAGGCATTTTTATTCCCAGCTGTTCTGGGATGGGGATGGAGAGCACCTTAGGATGGAGAGCCTCAGTTCCGTAAGGGGTAAAATGTGCCAGAAACTCTATGAAATCCAGTGAAGACTTTTTTACTGCTTTTAAGTTTACGCAGAAAATGCTCCTAGACTGTAGCAGTAGATGATAGTGTTAAATCTACTCGATACCTACCGGTTGATATATTTCCCAAGTTAATTACACGAGTGACGTGGCTTCTGTTGCTTTAGTTGGCAACCCTGCAGATATAGCTCAAAACTGGTTTTCCTCAGTTTTATACCACCAGTTAGCCGTTGGTGGAGGAAGGATACGAGGCCATCTTAATAATTTTTCATCCTACCTGGAAGTACAGTTTTTAGGCTGGCTAAGGAGAAGATGTTTTCTGACAGGTGGCATTATGGGGTAATCGATGAGACTGAGCAGAAGACTACTTAGAGAGGGGCTGAGTATAGCATATTGCTTCTTAGATAGATACCGTAGAAATTACAGCTATGCTGGAGTTTCTGCTTTTCACTGAAGTTTTGCTTTGTCTAGCAGTTGATTCTTTGCTTGATTAAGCCATATTAATTCTTGTGCTTATCCTGTTGGTACTAAATGCTTCTTCAGCGTTTCAATTTTGTGGTAGACTTAACAGGTGTTACTCTAGGTATTAGTGTTAGAAAACTGTAGGTCATCTAACCTGTCCCATTTTCTAGGACAGGGTGGTCCTGTTAGGTAGACGTGCTGGTGCCATATTGTCAGTGTGGTTTCTGCCAGTGGTTGTGGTTCATTTCTGAAGATTTCTGCTTGTTTGCTTCTTCATCTGTTAAGTCAAGTAACTTGGTTTCTTGGTGGTGTGCAAGCCCGTTTGAGGAAAGCCAGACTCTAAAACCTCCAGAGCTGACTTGTGTGCTGTCCTGGGTCATGTTGGACGAGAACATGCCACCAGCGTTTTATACCCCGCTTTGGTGGCCTTCTGGGGCCACATTTCAATGCACTTGACCTGATTACTTTTTATCCATCCAGCTGGTTGGCTTTCTGTGCGTGGGCCTAACTTATTTAAATTTTTTCTTTTTTTTTAGAAGGTGTCACGGAGTTTCTCCCCCTCGTAGGAGGCCACGGCCCATGCAGGAGGACAGGTGCGCTCAGTGACAGGCGCGTGGGGGGGAGTCATGGCTGTGCAGGCAGGAAACACTCGTCACTGGGTCCTGGTATCTTCGGCTGTGTTTCCTGTCGGTTAAACCACGAGTAGGGGAGCAGATGCACCCAGAGATGATGACTCCGCTGTCTGCCCCAGGCAGCCATTGTGTAACAAACTCTCTTCTCAAGAACGTACTCGTGCCTGTATGCTTTTGACTTTGTTATCCGTCGGAGACCCTTCTTTAGATACCTGAGAGTAAAGGTCAGAATTTAATTAGTTCAACAGAAAGCAGTTCTTGAACTCTTGAAGCATGAACTGTAAAAGAGTAACCATGGGAGTTATCCTACCGCAGTGAGAGCTGAGGTCCAGTGTTACTTTTTCTACTGCTACCAGTGTAGGAGTTTTTAAATGCATATGAGAAACGGACAGATTCGGCGTGAAGTCATGCAATTTCATGAATATCTTTCTGGGCAGATAATTGCCACGTTACTTGACCCGGTGAGTTTTTATTGTAAGATCTTGTGATCTTTGGAGTGAATTTTTTTTTTTTAAATTATTACTAATTTTTTGCATTTTAATCCACTTGTGGATCTGTGTGTTTCTGAGGCAACTCTGGCTTTCAGTTAAACAACTTGTAACAAGTGCACAGAAAAAAGCACATAAAACCTTCTATTCTAAAAGATGTAATGTTTTTTAACTGGGTCTTATGATTTCTGAAGATATGCATGTTATTACAACATAGTTAATTTACTGAAGCTAGAACTCTAATAATACCTTCCCCAGCATCAGATTTTAGAGAACTGAGTACTCTGCACATCAAAATTATGTTAGAACCGAAACTGTGTGGATTCATTTCAGCCTTTTTGCTTGATTTGATGCTCTTTTCTTTCTCATGTGACAGCATAACTACCAGAATATTTTTTTTTTCCCTTAGACTGTTTATTCATTGACTAGCTAGCATTGAGTAGAGATGTCTTTGCTGTGTCATAAAATGTTTCTGTACTACATGTTCTTTAAAATAGAGGTGCTCAGCCTGAGGGGCACATCGTCTGGATGGGGAGGAGTAGAAAGGTTGTAGGGGCAGTGAGATTGGATGGGTAAGGGGTTTTAGGTTTTTTTGTTTGTTTGTTTGTTGTTTGTTTTTTTTCTCCTGACTTCCCTTGGCTTATGAAACACACTGTGCATCGCACCCTGCGCGAGAGGTGGGGAGGAGATGGTTCTGCGCTTGGCAGAAGAGCTGCTTTTGCAGAGGCAGGCACCGCTCATAGCTCTCAGCGGTGCCTTGACCCCGAGGGAGCAGCTCCTGGTCCCCCCGCATTTCTGCAGGGCCAGGAGCTGGCACCACAAGGGCAAAACTCTGCATTTTGCCTCTGTGAAAGGCACCAGCTCTCGCATTTCTAACATAGCTGCACTGGAAGCTTTTCACAGCGACAGGATGCTTCTGCTGACCTTTCTGCCTTTCAGTTTTGAGCACCGTTTTTCTTAGTACTGTCTTGTTTGAGAGAGGAAAGGTGCAAATGGGGCACAACCCTCTGGGGGGAACACACAGTAAAACCTCCACACAACTCTGCCTGAAGTCTGTCGCATCTTGAAAAAAAGGCATAGTATTGTTTTTTTTCCCCCACCCACCCACAATTCTGGTATTAATTTATTGTATCTGTGATCACAGCAAACCACTAAGACTTCATGGAAGTAGGTAAAATGTTAGGCAACAGAAAACAAGAAAAAGAAAGGAGGCTGGAGGATAAATGAAGGGATGGATCAGAAACTAGGTAAAGCAACCTCTCCCTGCATTACCTTGTTTATGGTACTAGTTAATCTTCCACTTTAACCTCAGCTTTCCCTTGTTTTTTGGTTTTTAGGTGTTTTTTTTTTCTTTTTTCTCCTGACTGTGTACAAGTTGAATGTCGTGCTGGGAGAGGAAAGGGTAGGGTAGAAGTGGTAGATAGAACGTTTTTTATCTCTGGTTTCTATGATAATTTGCAAGTTTTCGTAACAGAGCTGATGTCTGCTGAGGAGCTTCTTGCATGATGAGGCTGTTGTGCTGCGAGAAAGGCTGGAGTGCTTGCTTCAGCCACACCGTACACTTGTTTTCTGAGACCTAAATGAAAATGGTCAGAGGGCTGGAACACCTCTCCTGTGAAGAAAGGCTGAGAGAGTTGGGGTTGTTCAGCCTGGAGAAGAGGAGGCTCCGGGGAGACCTTATTGTAGCCTTTCTATTTATAAAGGGAGAGAGACGTTTTACCGGGGCCTGTAGTGACAGGACAAGGGGCAATGGTTTTAAACTGAAAGAGGGTAGATTTAGATTGGATGTAAGGAGGCCGTTTTTTACGATGAGGGTGGTGATACATTGGCACAGGTTGCCCAGAGAAGTTGTGGATGCCCCATCATTGGAAGTGTTCAAGGTCAGGTTGGACGGGGCTCTGAGCAACCTGATCTAGTGGAAGGTGTCCCTGCCCATGGCAGGGGGTTTGGACTGGATGATCTTTAAAGGTCCCTTCCAACCCAAACTATTCTGTGATTCTATGAATTGAGGCCTGGATAAACTCCTGATAATTTAGGCAAGTCAGATAAGTGACTCAAGGAAGGGCCTTTCATCTCCAGGAGATGCAGCCCACCTTTCCTCCCACTGATTATAGGGAAAACTTAGAGCAACCAAAGTCCTTTCTTATGGAGGTGTTTGAGGTTCTTAGAATTAATCTGAATTTAGAGGACTTGATTGTCAGGAAAAATCCTACTTTTGTAGGTCAAAGGGGGAAAAGCTGTCATAGGAGGAAATTGTTTCCTGACAGTAGAAGCTGTGTGGGTGCATGTCTGCTCGACCCATCTCCAGTGTATGACGCTGTCAGGGTTTCTCTTTTGGGAGGCACAGGTGGACTTGTGCAATGGCCCCATTCAGACAGCACCTGAGAGAGAGGGCAAGTGGATGTGTGTGCGTGGGCGCATGTTTGCATGTACATGTTTGCCTGAGTGAATAAGGATGTGGGATATGGTGGTGCCTTTGCCTTTGAAGTCTACATAGCAAGAGTGGTCATGAGCCAACAAGCTGTATATCAAAATCTTTCTGAGCCTGGGTGCTGTAATATCTGTATTACTTGCTCTGCGGAGCCGAGGGGAGGTAGAAAGAGGTCTCCAGGTTTGTGAGCCAGTGGCTGCGGCAAGGTTGCGCTGCTTTCTGTTGCAGGATGAGACCAAGTTGGGCACAAAACTCAGTCCAGGGTGACCGGGCAATTTTGTGTTTTCCCCAAGCGATTTGGTTCCCCCCAGCCCTGCTGCCTTGCTTCCCCCTGCAGCTGTGGAGTCAGGCTGGCACGTGGAGCCCTGTGGTAGGGGCTACAGCTGGATGGCACAGGGACGCGCGCAGCAGCCACCTCTGATGCCTGATTTAGTTCTGCAAAAGACACAGGAACTTGAATGATGAAATGAGGAAGAGGTGAGGCTTGAATTTCTCTACACCTGCTTTGTGGGGGCTCTGAAACTTTCCAGAATACCCTGATTTTGTAGGTCTTTTCATGTAACACTCATAAATTCTGTGTTTAGTTCATTAGCAGTGAATTCCTGTGTTCCTGGGAGCAGGTGTGTGCTCATATGAGAGTGACTTAGGCTTCAGTGCAAACATTTCCCCAGACATTACGAAATGAGAAATACTGTCCTGTCCAGACGCTGCCTTCCCTGGAGGGACCTTTGCAGACCCTGCTCTTTTTCCATGTCACTCTTAAGAGAAATCTTTTTGCCTTTTTTTATTAATCTTGTTGGTCTTCAACTCATGTTTCATCACTGTTTGAAACCCCATGGTGGGAATTGTTAGTCTAGCAACAAGTCAGGAGATAATTTATATTCTTTTAATAGCCAAGTTCACTGGTTTGAAATTCCCCAGACAAATAGTCTCCCTTCTTAATCCCACCCCATGCAAATACTTTAGAACATAAAATTTAAGCTACGCTGATCTGTAAGAAGAAAAATGTACAAATGGCATGGGAATATTAGTTTTTGACTTATTCTACATAGCTGCAAGTTAATGTATTTATTACTGTAATTACGGTAAGCATCATGAAGCACACACATTTTCAGAATAATCTGAGTGAATACATTGCATTTTAGACTGCATTAAAATTGGCAGCTTAAAAAGTATTACCTAACTTTAATTATGGCTTGAGTGAACGTTCTCCACTGTAACTGTGTAAATGGTCTCAGGCCTTGCAGAGGTTTTCAAGGCATGATTTTAGATGCAGTATTCTCTGTTTGGTTCTTTACCTAAGATTTGTTTTTCTGCAGACATTTACATGAATCAGATCTGTTACATGTTACGTCCTGGATAGATGTTCAGTACAGCAGAAATGCCTGTACTCTTCATACTGTTAATGCTCCTTCTCCAATTTAGGCAGCCTTCAGCATGCCATTGATCTAACCCAGCAGCAGCTTTTGGTGAAAGGTAACACTGAAGAAGTAGGTGAAGGGCATCGTTTTAAAAAAGGCAGCTTGTCGGCTCGGGAGATGACTACTCTTGCTATGCAGGCTTAAAAGGCAAAGGCACAGGCACCGGCACCATCATATTCCACATCCTTGGACTTGGGGTACTGGTGGGTGAAAAGCTGGACATGAACCGACAATGTGCGCTTGCAGCCCAGAAAGCCAGCTGTATCCTGGGCTGCATCAAAAGCAGCGTGTCCAGCAGGTCGAGGGAGGTGATTCTGTCCCTCTACTCCGCTCTGCTGAGACCCCACCTGGAGTACTGCGTCCAGCTCTGGAGCCCTCAGCACAGGAGAGACATGGACCTGTTGGAGTGGGTCCAGAGGAGGGTCACAAAACTCGTCAAATGGATGGAACACCTCTCCTATGAGGAAAGGCTAAGAGAGTTGGGGTTGTTCAGCCTGGAGAAGAGAAGGCTCTGGGGAGACCTTATTGCAGCCTATCAGTACTTAAAGGGGGCCTATAAGAAAGATGGGGACAAACTTTTTAGCAGGGCCTGTAGCAATAGGACAAGGTGTAATGGTTTTAAAATAAAAGAGGGTAGATTTAGACTAGATAGAAGGAAGATTTTTTTTTTTTTACGCTGAGGGTGGTGAAACACTGGCACAGGTTGTCCAGAGAGGTGGTGGATGCCCCATCCCTGGAAACCTTCAAGGTCAGGTTGGACGGGGCTCTGAGCAACCTGATCTAGTTGAAGATGTCCCTGCCCACGGCAGGGGGGTTGGACTAGATGACCTTTAGAGGTCCCTTCCAACCCAGACTATTCTATGATTCTATGGCTGTCTTAGAAAACTCACAAAGACTTCTTCCCAGGGCCTGTAGTGACAGGACAAGGGGCAGTGGTTTTAAACTGAAAGAGGGTAGATTTAGATTGGACATAAGGAAGAAATTTTTTTACACTGAGGGTGGTGAGGCACTGGCACGGGTTGCCCAGAGAAGCTGTGGATGCCCCATCCCTGGAAGCGTTCAAGGCCAGGTTGGATGGGGCTTTGAGCAACCTATCTAGTGCAAGATGTCCCTTCCCATGGCAGGGGGTTTGGACTAGATGATCTTTAAAGGTCCCTTCTGACCCCGACCATTCTGTGATTCTGTGAAAACAGCACAACCGTTCAGTGAGTGTCTGACTTGGCAAACACCTGGAACCTGGACGTAGATGATTACCTTTTGAAAAGCTGGCTGAAATGAGACAAACATATCCAAGAGGGAAATAAGAGAAACATAGAAGCGTTTGCCTCTGAAAACAATATTCTTAAAGTATATCAAGTGAGTTAATGCTGAAGATGCCAATAGGGGAAAGAAGGAAAGATCATGACAAAGATTGGGAATGAAAAAACCCAGACCTACGGTCTCTCTGCAGGGGTGAGGAAGTCATCTCAGGAAGGTTTAGAGACGAGACAATTCTGTTCCTTTTTCTGGGTGCAATGGAGGTATATTCAGTGTGTCTACATTAGGTGAGATAATTGGGATAACCTGCACATAGAGCTCTTTGTGCTGTGCACTCCACGCCCATAAGTAGTTGGCTGTCTAGTAACAAGGTGGTTTGTGTACCAAACAAGTTACAGCGAGAGCCTAGGGTTCGGTGTTTTTTTTAGCTTTGTTTTGTTTTTTGAAGTCCCTCTGGCTATATAATACCTTTTCTAACAAAGGCCACGTCCCTCTCTCCTTGTCTCTGCATGCGTGTGTTGGTGCTTTCTTAAAAGTTTCCAATCTCAAGTTCAGTTTTAAACTAATGTTTTGAGAGTATTCTTGAGTTCAGAGCAAACTGGTTGGTGGGTGACTTTGCTCCCTTTCCTGCATGCTGCAGGAGAGTTTACTAATTGTGTTTACTTGAGCATATCTGGAGTATTTTGTTGCTTCTTGCCTTTCTCCGTGGTGAGCTGTGACCAGGAACGCCGGTACGAATTACCCATGCAGAAAGCACGTACCAGCTCAGAGCTGTGACTTCTTGTGCTGAGGGAAAATGTACAGTCAGCCTTCTACCCCAAATGAGCCTTAGCCCTTCTGCCTGTGAGTTTAAAAGCTTAGCTCCCTCATTCTATGATTTTCAATAAATTTAAATATTTTTTTTGTTAGGCCTGTAGATGACACGAGTTACAGCTGCAGTGATCTGTAAAATATGATAGACTAGAAATCAGGCAGAAGAGTTCACCTCAGAAAGGAGTAACAAACCCCATGCCTTGATTTGGGAGACTATCTTGAAGGTGTGGAGTTTGTTTTGGTGTCCCATTTAAGAGAACAAGTCTATCATGGCCTACATGAATTCTTCTTACATGAAAGCTGTCTGAGCTACAGTAAAGAACCTGATTCAGCCAAAAATAAAGTCGAATGCACTCATACTAAAAAAACCCAGTTACATTAGCAAAGACAAACAGTGGGGAAAAAAAAACCAGACTGGTCAGTCCTGGAGGTTAGTGGGAGGGTGTTCATGAAGTCTGACTTCCCTGTCTGCAACTGTACCTTATCAATCTGCCTGGCTGTAGGTACTTTGCACCTCTTCTTATATTACCTTTC
This sequence comes from Aptenodytes patagonicus, assembly GCF_965638725.1. NCBI lineage: Eukaryota > Metazoa > Chordata > Aves > Sphenisciformes > Spheniscidae > Aptenodytes > Aptenodytes patagonicus. The sequence goes on along the minus strand of NC_134949.1, from coordinate 192,679,808 downwards.
ATTCCTGTTTCTACAGGCTTTTTTGAATCAAGTATTTCTGCTTGTGAAATGTTAGGAGGTGTTGTCACTCACTTTTGGGTTGGGCTTTTTTGTTGCTTTTGTTTTTTTTTTTTTAATCTGTATGAAAGCTTAGTGCAAACGTCAGGTTTGTGATTTTGATGAAGTAGGAGATTTGTCTTAATTTTTCTGAGAGATTTGCTGATGGAGATGTGTCTCTCCTGTCCTAACCTCATAAATAACTCCCTGGCTGTGTTAGTAATAGTATTGGACTCTCCAAGCCCTTAAAACCAAAAAATTCACAGTACTACTTGTCTTAGTTCACTCATCAAACAATTTCAGAAAGAACTTAGAAGAAAAAGTAATCTTGATGGTCGTGGCTGAACAGGTGATAAAGTGGACCCTTGGGGATGTATAAGGAAGGTGAGGTGTGTGTTGGGGCACCATATGGGCACTGTGCTCTGTCTGATTACAGACTGGAGAAAACAGGTCACCTCTTGCCTGGTGCGAAAAACCTCACTGATGAATTCCTGTGGTATAACCATTGGAAATGCGTGACTGAGTACTTCATTTCTTATATTTGTGGGTAAAGTTAAATTGTGATTAAAAAGCTTCAGGCACAGTTTGCAATAATGTGTTTTAACTGATAAGTTTTATAAATAAGAAAGACTGAAAATCTGATGTTTCTGTCTATATTTTACCTGCGCATCATTGTTAACCACAATGCTAACTTAAATATAAATGTTAGTGCTCTTCTAAATCCAGAGCTAGAATCTCTCAAAGACCGAAACACTTGTTTAACGCTGTGTTAAGAAAGCAGCTTATGGTAAGTGTTAGTTGCATTGCTCTGTGATCTGGGCTGTACCATTTCTTGACACGAGCCCTCTTAGCCATTTATTTTTTGCTTTTCTTTGATTGGGTCTGTGATTCTTGTCTGAAGGGTTAAAAAGTTAGTTAAGTAAAGATTTAGGTTAAAGCAGCATGCAAATAAAACTCTTCTTGTGTGTTTCATCCATGCTCTCTGAGTTGGCTCGCTTTTATGAGTGTAATGGTGTGAGTATTACCTTATATTCTCAGCTTTAGCAAAATGGACCCCTTGTCCCAAGAAGGAGGCTGCCTGAACAACCCTGGGTGAGTTGTAAGAATATACATACTTATTTGTTAAGTCTCCGTTTAATTCCGAGGTGTATGATGTATGTGTAGGAAAGCTAAGGTACCTGTCATATAGGAACATGTAAAATACCTTATGTAGTCCTCTGAAGCATCACCATCACAGCTGATGTTCACAGGAATGGCCACGTATCTTGCATGAAGAGAGAAATTGCTGCTACTTTTTTTTCAGCGTTGTATGGTTTAACTCGCCGCTGTCTAGACTGCAGACCCTAGTCTGTGGAAACAGGATTAGCAGCACACCCTCCAGAAAGGGAAGGTGGGCTAAAAGCCGTCAGGGAGAAGGTGGAAGAGCCAAGCCCAGGGTATCACTGTGTCCTGGCAGGCAGAGGGAAGCCGGTGGAGCTGGGAGAACTGTGGGCTGGAAACGCCATCTGCTCGTGCTGCGCCAGACACGTGCTGAAAACGTGCCTGGCTGCCTCCTAGTCTAGCAGCGTCTGAAGGGAGGCGAGGAATTAGTGTAATTAGATGATCTTGAACCCAGAATGAGCCATTTGGGGTTTCTGAGACCTGCTAAAATAAGCAGCACGTGCTTCCAGGCCATGGTTTTCGTTGGAGGTAGGAGAAGTCTCTCTGCTGCTGGGTCTCCAGGTTTGTTCTTGCGGGCATCTCAGGGCCACTGTTGTCGGCGTAGCCTGCCTGAGTCCTCCAGTTTGTAAAATGAAATCTCACGCCATCCTGTAGCTGTCAGGTAAGAAGGAAAAATGACTCCTCTGCTGCAAACGTTTTTTAGGTGATACGTTCTAGCATAAAAGTTTTTCCTGTTGGTAGCAAGGGTTAAACATTGAGGGCAACAGGTATAGGCAAACTTAGGTATGTGATATGTTCGACTGTTTTGCAAGGTGCTATAAATGTTGGCTCCGTGTAATCTGATACCAGGGTAGGACAGGCTAACTTAATGAAGGAAAATAGACAGCAATGTAAAAGAACTGGAAATTCAAGTCTAGCTGACTAATACCAGCCTGCTCCAGAGGCTTTTGACTGTTCATATTGCTGACAGCTGACAGCAAATGAGAGGCAAACAACAGAAACATTGCCTAATCTGCTCTATATTAATAAAAATTCTTTAAAGACACTGCAAAGGTAAGACCCTTTACGTTTCTCAACCTGGCGGAGTTGCTGAACGCAGCCTTGAACATACACATCATCGACAGGAGTAAAGTACCAAACTGAGGCTTGAAGTCTGTGTCTGTGTGTGTTTGGGAAAGGGGAGGCTTCAGCAAGTTCTGTGTGGATTAGTTTGTGCCCCTTTCTAGTTGGTGCACATGAATCAAATTCAGATTTCTGAAACTGCTCAAATACTCAAACGTAGAAATGCAAATCACACAGTATTTCTATGGCTACAACAGAGAGTAATTTGAACTTATTTAAATGTTTTGTTCGTTGTGCTTGACAGTCCAGTTGGAAAAGTTTAAATAAATTGCAAAGGAAAGCCACAGAATGGTAAAAATCTGTGTTGCAGAAGTTGTAACGGGGATTTTTACTGAGCTTGGTCCTGTAGCATCTTCTGCAGAATGCTGAAAAAATCCTGTGGGAGTTTAACTCCGTGATCTAGAATTACCGATGCTTGGCTGGAAAAGGTCACCTGGAATAAGAAACTTTTGACTCAAACCCGATGTCCGCTGGCCTTTTTTTCAGTTTCCCCCTTTAATGTATATATTTTGTGTGCATTTATATTCCAGTTAAAAAAAAAAAGTCTACGTCTTTGGCCAGCAGATTTTTCTTTGGTAAACTTAACTTTTACCTGCAGGTGATTTAAAAATAATGACTGTGTTACTAATTTGTGGGCAAACTAATTTTTAGAGAACAGTTGACAGTTTTATATCAGTATTGGGTACAGACTGGCAACTGGTAATTTGTGAAGTCTGGCACCTAGCCAAAACAATTCTATTTCATTTCCCCTGATCTTTCTTCTTCCCACTGCCACCACTTAATTCTCTTGTGTATGCGTTATTCAAAAGAGCAAAACCTCTCGGGGTCAAGCCGTTCTTCCCCCCTCCACCCTCTTTTACAAGTTTCCTCATATCCTGTTCTAGCTGTCTTGGAGCTTAGCCCTTCAGCTGTCTCTGTACTGAGACCCTTTCCCTTTGAAATCAGTGAGATTTGACTTACCTGCAGCTCTCTTATTATAGTTGCTTAGAGGATCGTGGTCTTAATGCTCCTTAAAAGGTGCTATTAAATGCCAGAAACCGCTTGAGGGTGCCTTTTAAAACATTTATTCTATGTCACTGGAATAATTCACTTGGTTTACAGAAATTTCTGAACAGGATTTGGGATTTTATCAATTTAGTTTTCTCTGTATCTTTTTTAACCAGCTGTTTGAGATTTTGTGCAATATAAAAAATAGTAGGATATCTTTGATACTAATGTTATTTATTAATGCTGGTAATTTGGTTATCTTATGACAACACATAAAAACAACCCTGTCTCTGCAAATTTACTATTGGATAAAATAGCATATACTGAGTGTTGTAGGAGAGGAAATAATGAGAGATCTTTTGTTTTCCTTTCTCTCCATAATAAGTATCACTTACTTCTTGATGAGCTAGACTATGTGGACACTTGCAGGGTCATATCAAATTTATAGTCCATCTATTCTGTTTTTGGAGTGTTTAATATTTTTTTTTTCTGGTGGAGAATACGTGAGTCCAGAAGTGAGCAGTTACAAACTAAAAAACTACAGCAAAATCCTGCCTGTAGAGATGTGTGGTTGCAATCTGTATTACTGGGGGTTTGTCGTGTGTTATGACAGGTCTTTTCCATTCTGTTTAAAAAGAAATCCTTGTGTAATGAGGCTAATTTGGTCTAATTACATTGAGCTGTTTTTAAAACATTTTATAATTTTCCTAAGCTTTTGACTTCTGTCATGTCTGTAGCAAGGAGTTGAGCAAGTACATCAAGGCTGATGCATTTTTAATTGCTTTCCTTTCATCCTTTCAAAACTAGTTGCTTCTCGACTTAATTGAATGTCTCCTTGTTCTCATTTTATCAACTGGGAAATATGAGCACCTGATTTTTTTCCTTCTCTTTACCAATAGTCATGAATTAACTACAAAGGCAGAATCAAAGGACAGACCAAGTTAGTGATTCCCAAGAGTTTTGGACCAGCAAACTGCACTCCCCAGCCTCTGCATTTACTGGAGATGAGCATGCACATGTACCATTACGCAGTAGCAAGAAGAGAAGCAGGTCTTTGCTATGAATGTTACTTTTTTAAGCTGGTCCTTGGATCCATATTATACTGCTAAACAAGGCCACGCTTTTGGAAATGTTCTTAATGACAAAACCTGATGGTTGGTAGGATAAGAGACCTTTAGGTAGCCCATCACAGAGAAGTTCTTAGAAAGACTGGCAGTGATGCTGTCGGTCGCCAGGAAGCTCGGTGTGATGGTGTGCTTGTGGCCAATGTTTTTCAGGTGGTGAAGGCCTGACTTGCACATACGCTTCTCCCTTTTTTGACAGTAACTACGCACAGATGTTATTTTTGCAAGACCAAGATGTTAGTGCTGCTCTGTTCCCCAGGCTGGTAGACCGACTGCTGAGTTCTCGCAGGCTTGGCAGACGTGCGAGCTTACTGTGCACTGCCTGGGGGTGACTGTCCTTTTTAGGGGGGGGTCCAGTTAATCTCATTTGTTTGGCTTTCAGTGGATGAGGGGAAGATCAAGCTAAATATTCTCCCAGTGGTAGTGAGGTGGTGATGAGCAGCAATGGGTGCAGGTGACTGAACTGGAAGCAGAGGAGGAGCACTTCTGCATATCCCCTTGTTGTACAGGGATGTGGGAGGTTGTGGGGTTTTTGCTGCTTTGGTAGCCTAAACAGCTACACCAAAAGTAAAAAGTCAAGTCAGTAGAAGGGCACGCATTTCATATATTTATTTTGGGGTATGCATATGTGTGTGTATGTGCACATACCCACACAAAAATGGGGATAAAGTGTGTTTATGTAACTGCAACTGATACGTATATGCATGTATCTGTGCAGGCATGTAGAGTAGGTGCTGTGCAGTGAAGCAACATTATGTGGCTTTTATCTAACTGTAGTTGAAGTAATGCAGCTTATCTGTGAGCTGAGGCTTTAGTAACCCAAATTCGATCTGAAAAGTTTCAAAGCCCTACGGATAGCCAAGGCTGCTAGGTCACATAACCACTTCTGAAAATTTACCCTCATCTTCTCTTTTATGTGTCTGATGTGCCAAAAAGTGCAATTTGGGCAGCTGCAACATGGTGTTTGAATCCATTAAGCATTTTTGATTGGAGTTGGGGGCAGGTGGGGAGGGAAGGAGGTCCAATCTCTGACACGATTTGGGGAGGAAGGGAGGGCTAGCATTGTGACGTCCCATCTCCCTTCTTCTTATACCATGCACCCAACCTATGGAAATGGAAGATGAAGTTATTTTCTTCTCAGGGGAATGGGGAAGTGGGGGAAAGGATTTGGACCCTTGCTTCCCCCTGGAATGCCCTTGCTCCCTTGCTTTAGGGCAACTTACAGCTAACTTTTCCTGTTGAGTTGGCTCTACTTTGCAAGAGCAAATGCTTCGCGGAGAGGTGACTAAAACCCAGCGTGGCCTTTCTCTTGCCTGATCAGATTAGGGAGGCTTGCTCTTTATCTTAGCAGATGTTCAAATACTTTATTCAGAGCTCAAGAGCTTCAGTAGTAGAGCTGGGGAGAGCCTTCCTCGCCTCAATATCTTTTAGCTTGCTGTTTAGGACTGGCCTTTCGGTGGTAGCCTGATCTTCTGTTGCTGCAGTGTAAATCAATTATTTACAGTGCTCTATGTCTACACACCTACACTGATTTGGGGCTACCTTTACACATCGAGCATGCTGGCAGGAGAGGATACAGAGGAAAAAAAGCCTCAGCCACACTGTAATTTTCTTCAGATTTCCCGGCAGCGCTCTGCCAGGTTGCTGTGTTTGTGTACAACAGCTGTGATATATAAATGTGCTAAATAAAAGGGACTTAAAAAGTATCAGGGAACATGGGAGATAGGAAAAGGAAGGTTTTCAGTGGTGGGGGAGTCTGTAAACAGTGCTGGAGCTCTTACTGTTAATAGTCTGGAAAGGAATCTTGCCTCATGTTAAATATTCAGGCTAAAAGAGGTAGTTACCAAAAAAAAAGAAAAGATGAAAATGTGATTTTTTTTTTTTTGGTGATGGCAAAGAAGAGCTTGTTGCTTGCATTTGTGCTTTTGCTCTCTTTGGAGTAAACATGTGCTTTTATGTGAGATTTGGGGGAGGGGGGGTTCATTTAACTTCTTTTGTATTGACTGAATTGTGTGCCAATTTTTTTTTTTTTTAATGCTTGTTTATATTTAACAGATGAACCCTCTTGCTCTCTCTCTTCCTTGCTGTATATGTAGTGAGAGCCTGTGGTGACATAGGCTGGTTTCTAGCCTGGCTACAAAACAGGGATTTATTGATACCGATGATTTCTTTGTCCTTAACGAAAGCTCAGCAAAGGTCACTCTCTTGACTTTTATTATGTCAGCTGCTTTTTGCACAGTTTCCCCGAGGCAGCATGGATGCTTTCAGAAGATTTCAGGCTGTTCCTTACGTTGTTTCTTTCCTTCACTGGTGATACCCCCTTACCATGTTGTTTTCCTATCTCCTTTAATTTTGGGGAGCAGTTGAAATACTGAGCCTTCAGAAACTTCTTGTGCCAAGTAACATATATTAACTTGTTCTTACTGCTTGTCATTTTGCCAACTACAGATGCGCCAGGTCTAAGGACGTGGTTCAAAGCCCCTGTTCTCTGCAATTTCTTAATATTACTGAATAGGAATAATATGAAGAATGCCACAGTAGACTATATTGTTAGCATTTATGCTTAGTGTGGACCATACGTAAAGATCATCACGGGTTTGGGATTTCTGCATTATGAGAAATGTGGTATCATTCAGCTTTTCCCCCCTTTTTAAGAAAACCAGACCCTACAATGTATTACTTGTACAGTATCTTAAAAAGATGCACCTCTGCAGAGGGCGGACTGGCTCTGGCTTGATCCATCCTTAACCTCCACTGGTAGAAAGGAGTTAGAAACTTGAGTGAAATGATGCAGTTACTATCCATGTGTTTGACCTCACCTGGGATGGTTTTCAGTCCTTCAGTCCAAAATTTCCAGGTGATGTCTTTATTCTTCCCTTTCCTCTCATTCATGCCCCTCTTCCGCATCCAAGATGGTGTTGAGAAGGGGGTTCGGCTTTGCATTTCTGTTAAGTCACAATTTGGACGCTTCTAGACTAGAGCTAATGCTGCAGACTGTCTTAGAAAATCAATGGGAAATTTCGGTTGCAAGTCATTTGTCCCCATGCTAAGTGAGTTGAGCTGTTTCAGCAGTAACTCGGGATTCAGATCTGCATTTGAATCTTAAAGCAGCTAAGCTGGTTCTTAATTTTAAATGTATGAATGATCTTACTAACTTCACAAAAAAGGCAGTGCGGGCTGATTACAGTCATCTTCAGTAACCCTAAATGGGACCAGATCCAGTAGCTTGTTGGAGGCATCTTTCAGCTCAGCTGGGGTGCTCTCAGTACCAAGACTTGAGCCTTCCAAGTTTATAGCTGAGCTTCTTCAGCAAATTTTTGGGTTTATGCCTGCTACACCTGCTGTGGTGTGGTGCCGCTGTGTTATTTCAGTGTTCTGCATTACACTGCTTGAATGCTAAGGCAGTACGGGCTATACTGGCTCATACTGTCAGGAGTTGAAGGAAAAATTGTGGTTTTGTTACTTCCAAGTTGGAGCCTAGTTGCAGTATTGCAACTTCACTGTTGGGACCAAAAACGTTGGTTCTGGAGGTATTTCTTACGAGCTTTGTTGAACTGCCTAAATAGGGCTAGGATTAAGTGCAGGGTATATATGGTGAAGAGTGGTGGGGAAAAAAGTTGTGATGTCTAGCTGGAAGGAGTCCTACGATCTATCTTCTGGGATACCAGAGTAGCAGTGTACTAAGGGTTAAATTGGCTGAATGTGCTTTTTGACAGACTGATTGAGGAGGTTGTTTCTAGATGTTCAAATCAGTAGAGGAGGGGAATTTTCAGAGGGATTGAAATAATTTATTTTTACGTTCAGTTTCAAGGATTAAGCAAAATTAAGATGTTTATTTATATTGCTGTGTCTTAATATTGCTTTTTGTAATAAGTTTCTACAACAATTAGTTAAAATGAAAGCAAAACCTTACTTACTCTGTAGTTCTGAAAATTTGATGTAAATTTCATGGTAATATATACTGGGTTCCCTTTCTCTTAGGACTATTTGTATGTAGTCAAGCATATTGTGCATGTGAATACAATTTATGCATTTTATGCTGTTTGCAAATAACTTATTTTCTACTCACAGATGTACGTAAAATCAGGCAGGGAGATGAGTGACATTATATAGCAAAAACAATAGTCATGTTTGTGTTAGCTTATAGACAGCAGGATCCTGTGATACTCGGAATAATGAAAGCACAGTTTTTAAAAATAGATGTGGAGGAAAATATAGCTGGTTTAGAATTGTGCTGGCTTCTGTGAAAAGCTGCTCTTGTTTTCTATATGTCAGAGAAAGTGATACGGGTTAAAGGAAAGCACTTTTGCATTATTTTGCCGTGCTGTTATTGCCCAATAGATCATTTGCTATTACTGTGTACCGCTAAAGAAGTAATGAAAAATTTCCTGTAAATTATAATAGTTTGAGTGCCTAACCTTTATAAGGTTAGATATAAAAGCTCACTAAAGCCTGTTCACTCACTTGTCTTTGACTCTGGTCGTAATGTTGTGGTTAGATGTTTCTTTTCTTGTGAGAAGAAGGTCTTATTTGACTTTATTTATAGATTGCTTGGTGGTTTTGGGGAGCGGGGCGTAGGGGGGAAGGAACAGTCTGCTATGTAGTCTTACATCACTGCATCACTGTGGTGCAAAATTCGTAAAACAGCTTTTGAATGTCTGTTCCTGCAACGGTATCAGATGATTAGGATCTTCATGTTACCATAAAGTGTGACTGTTCTAAGTAGTGTTTGTGTGGATCCCTTTGGGAACAAATGCGTTACGATGCCGCAGTCTCTTAAATTATATTAAATCATGATTGTTAGTTTTTCATTGAGGGTTTTGCTGGTTTTTTTGTAAATAAAAAGTAAGAAAAGATTTCTTTATGGCTTTTAGTAGGTTTGCTGCCACAGCTTTTGGATCTTATGCATTTAGTGTGCATCTTGGTATTGTAGTATCTACTGTAAAAATATTAATATTTTACAGAATAATGAATGACCTGGCACTAACAGAATAATATGCCAGTTCTCAATGCACGCAGGGAACTTTTAAAATCTGTCTTATGGTGGCTGTACTTTCAGTTTTCCTTATACTTCATGAGCTTACTAGGTAGCCCGTCTCCAACACTTCATTTATCCTGATGTTACATTGGTGCTGTTAATAGTTACTGACCTTAGAAAGTTACTGGACCTCAAGAACTTGTACTCTTTGTTCATACATGTGGCTTCAATTAGTGTAACAGAGATGATTATAAGCCCTTGTTGTATTCTGGCTCTGGTTCTCCCTGGACAATTAGCTTAACCCCCGTTTTAAAATAAGTCTTCATTTGGAAGCTATGAAGGTTTTCATATTTGCCCAGTGATCCTTTGGAGTGAAGTTACTCTTCACTGATTAGAGGGAGTGACTTAAAATATTATTATTTCATCTTATTGGAGAGTTACAATTTATTTCTAGGCAGTAACCAAAATAGAAGTTGTACTTAAATAAATTTCCATACCTGTCCTCTCTTCTGAAAGAGCTGGTATGTCCCTATTGACACAGATTGACCCACTTCAATCACTGTCTGTAGGAAATATTAAACTGTATATTATATGGCTATGTACTTTATTTTCAGGCTGGCACACAGGATGGTAGGAATCTGGGATGGGACAAGTTGGTCTTAGTCGCGCTGTGCTGGCATGTGTGTGTAACTTCTTAATGGTGTTTTTATCTTCTAAAAGGCGAAGCCAAATAATTACATTTAGGGAAGTTACCCAGGAGTATATGGTTGCATGTAAAGCTTTCAGTACCATAGCCCTGCTGAAGTACGGAGAAAGCCTTGTTAACTCTTCAAGTCTTCCTGCAAAATGGCAGGGGCTGAGGTTGAACAGTCATGGTTCCCAAAGTACATCCTTCTCTGCTCATGCACGTAGCTCTCATTAATGCAAATGTTCTCTAGTTAGGGTTGTGGCTACTCTTATGAACCCTTTGACAGCTAATTAAAGCACGCTTTGGAAGTTGGGGAGGTTCTCCTGTTTGCATAATCTTGGGTTTCCTGGTTTCTTAGAAGGGTAGGATCTAGTGGCTTAAATGCTTGAATGCTCTGCCATCACTACTTAGGAATTTGGGAATACCACAATCTATATGGGAAAAACAGCTGTTATATTTCCTAGAGTGAGGGAGTACGATCCTCCCTAATTAAATTGCTTGGCATTGGGGAGAGGAAGATGCCCTTCATTTTTTTGAGTTTCAGCCTACTGCAAAAACAAGGCGAAGTTAAACCTCCTGTACAAAGGCAGATGTTAATCCTCGCTAATGGCACTGAAGTCGCCCAGAGGCTTTCCTGGAGGTCTCAGTCTGGATGGGTACGTGTTAGACCTCTGCCCCTTATTCTTCTGTCACAGCAGCCCTTAATCAAAGGCAGTTTAAAGAATTTTGATCAAAATGCTAGATACCACACATTTTGCTTTCCTAAAAACATACAGATTTAAATTCCTAGGCACAAACATACTCCCCTAGGTTCCTAATTTTAGACACCTGTTTCTGTTACTCTTTTGAAACGATAGATTTTTTTTTTTTTAATTAATGTATTGGTCACGTTAGTTGTATAGAAAGATTATGTTTTATGCTTGCCTTTTCCCTGGAAGTGATCCAGCACACCTCTTTGTAAGCTCATGTTAACCATAACTTTGGCGCTGATGAGTAAATGAAAACTTGGGAGCTGTAGGCACGCATCCCTCCAGTGAAGCTGTTTACATTCTGTAGTTTGGGATTTTTTTTTTCTTTGCTATTGTACTGTGCAGTTTTTTTGCCTGTGCTAATTTGCCGTGACGTGGTCAGCGCTGTTTCCTTCCGGCTGCTTGTGAGCCTGTGGTAGAGATAAGGATACGTTTACAGTGCATTTTTAACAAGAAGCTGAAGATCTGCTTCGTGTAGGAACTCGGGGACTCTCTGGATTGTACATAGAATTTATTTACTGGTTTCATCCGTTTGACACTGTGGGAATCAAGATCTAGAGCATTTTACTTGCAAAATAACAACTTTGCTAAATTTGAACTTTGTGTGAAGAAGAAAGGTGATATACTTCAGATATCCTGCAGCTGAGTAGGTCAGTCTGGGTTTTGTATTTTTACTTTGAATATGCCTTAAAGACGAGAGTTGCTAATGAATGTGAAAACTGCATATATGAATCAAATGAAAAGATGGATTTTCTTTTTGTTAACTTCCGTAACTTTTTCTTAGTCTCATGCTTTTAATATGAAACACTTTGAAACTGATGTCTTACTTCCTGAAACAGTTTTATTTTTAAGGGAATGAAAATTTGCATGTATTAATCAGTAGAAGTAATACCTCTGAAGATACAAAGGTGTCTGACTTCCTTGGAGTTAGATAGAACAGTTATAGTTTGGAGCAAGCTTTATTGTGACTGCTACTATTTCACATAGCTAAAGCGAATATTTCTTAATTATAACTTTATTTTTTCCCTCCACAGTGATAAAGGCTATCGACGTGGGAAGAACAACTCAGGAAAGGATTTCCCTTGGTTTGTTTCCCTTCGAGAAGAGAAGAACCCGGGAACACCGATGATCTAAGAAATACGAACACTGATACTTGATTCATTTCGTGATCCTGCCTTTCTGCCTAGCTGGATCTTGGTGACGCTCTCCATTCTTTCACATTGGAGAACATTTTTCTTTGTATGTGGAGCTGAGACCTGGGAATGCGTTATTATGGCAGCAGTTGTACAGCAGAATGAGCTTGTCTTTGAATTTGCCAGCAACGTCATGGAGGATGAGCAGCAGGTAATGCGACAGTGTAAGAAAGCATATTTGTACAAGTTGGTGCTCGGAATATTATGAAAACGTGAGGAAAAACTGTGGTGTAAAACAAAAAAAGCAAACGTTGAGGTCATTATTGTTGCAGCAGATCTTTGTGCTGTTTCAAAAGCTTTCTGTTGCTTCCTGTAACTTGCATGGGCGGAACAGAAATTGGTTGAAATGTTATAACTTCTGCAGTATTGCAGAGACATCCTCCTCTGAAAATGTTTTTCCTGTGTCGCTGATTTGTGCCAGTAGAATCCATCCATTTGTGATGCAGAATTCCTCAAATTCTGGTATTTGACAGTAGTTTTAATTTTCCTAGTGTGCTGGCATAAAATTCTGAATAACAGTAATGGTCACGCTACAGATGACTAGACGGAGCAGTAGGTACCTGCTCACTGCTTTTTACAGATTGGTTTCTAAATTGTGTTACTGTATGCTGGCTATTCAGAAATACGCTTCAAAGTAATTTAAATTGGTTTCTTTCACACTGCAAGGGAAAATATGTCTGTTTCTGTCTGAGGCGGCTCTCAGTTAGGTGTTGATTACCTAAACCACATCCTGTGAGTCCTGAGGCTTCAGTGAAGGATTCCTATTGTAAAAATCAGGTAGCTCCTCTATAGGTGGTGGTTAATAGTAGGGTTTTGCATTTATTAACAATGAATTAGGTGTCTGGGTACTGTGGAGAGACAGTTCTTAAAAGGCTGAGAAGTGCCACAACAAACTATTCCTCTTTTTGTGAATGTGAAAAGCATTTATCCTCCTCTCTTTCAAAAATACTTTCGGCTTTATAATCTTGTCTCTGGGTTTTCTGTATGGCCTAGTACCTGGCTGGGTCAGTGGCCTGTTTCTGCTGTCAGAGTCATACGATCATTTCAATGAACTGAGCGTTGTCTGTCTAAAGTGCTAACTCAGTTTTGGGTGGAACTAGTAACGTAACTTCCTTCCCTGTATTTTTCCAGAGCTTGTGGTAGCCTGGGGATTTAGATATGGGAATTGCACAAACATAGTCGAAAACGAGCCTTATTTATTACCTCTGTCTGTTGTTCGTTGCTGGCTTTACTTTATAAGCCAATGGCAGAGGGGAGAATTGAGATGAGGGGGCTGCTTCAGTGTGGTTTCTGGAAGGGGTAGTGCAAGCAAACGTGGTTTTGTTCAGTCAGCTGTGCATTCTGCCTCTTGCAATTTCTTCAGATGCTCACCTGAAAAACTTTAAAAATACTAAAGAGCACTCAACAGGGCAGTAAAACCTCCCTAAACAGAGCTTTCTCCAGCTCCAGAACAAACTCAACTTTGGCATTTATCTCATGACCCTAATAAATCCTACTCCAGATGAAGCCTAAGGAAAGAAGGCGTCCTGTAGCATACCCTAAAGGTGATCAAATCAAAGATGCGAAAGGCCAAAGAGAGAGAGTGCATAGCAGAAAGTCCATCGCTGCAAACAGTCGGATGCGAGCTCCTCTTAAATCACTGGGTTACCTTAGTTCGGATATCAAAGATGCAGGTAGCCAGCTAGCTGGCTGCACGAAGGTAGATATTAAATACTCGGTTGTAGAAAAGGAGTCCTGCATAAGGAAAGATCCGGGAAGCTGGAGCAAGATTAAGCTCAGACAAGGATTTATAGTACAACGTTAACCCAAAAAGATTGCTTATTGCTTATACCTGGTTGATCTGTTTCTTACAACATAGGAGCTATTGCTATTGCTACTCCTGAAGTTTTTAAATTCCGGACAGATTAGTTGTATTCAGGGATGGATAACACGATTTGTGTACTTTGCAAAAATTTTAGCTCTGGAAGTGCTCTGTCTTGGTCAAAAGCATTTTTTGAGCTTCATCAGTATACAAAAGGTGACATATTTATACACAGGTGTCATTTAACTGATCTTTGGATAATTATTTTTGCGATGCCCCCAAAAGCTGGCATTGCAAGAACTTTGGTACTTTTTTTCCTGTCAAAACTTTGCCTGGAGCCGTGTTGTGCCAAGAGCTGTCAGGAGATGGAACAGCTGCAGGGAGAGGTTCGGGGTCTGGATGGCAGCTACACTCAGTATTTCACGGAAGTCATAATTCATGGCTATTTTTTTAAATTTATTTTTTTTTTAAGTCTTGGTTAAACAACCGTAAATTAGGAACAGTCCATTTGCAAATGTAAGCATTTAGCCAGTGGCAGATGCCAATGGGAGGGACTCGATCACATGGCCCCGTGTGAACGGGAAAGGCGCTCTCTTATCAGCTTTATCCTTTTCAGTTTAGAAACTAATGAATTTTTTTTTTTCTTGGAGGGTTCATTTATTGCATTGTGCACATATGGTGAGGAAGAAATGAGATTAAAATATCCTTGTAATTTTGAGAAGGGAACAAGTGGCTTGCACTAATGCTACTGCTAACCTGTCTGGCTGCTGCTACGTGTCAGAGATCCTAGTTAAATAGAAGGTTTGCGCTTTTTTTTTCCCCTCTCTTCTTTTTTTTTTCGGAGAGAGAGAGACTACACACGTAAAACTGGGCATGAGCCCCTGGGGGCTTTGGCTGAGTCAGTGCTGCTGCCTAAAACTGCTTTACTTCATGTCTGCAGCTTCTCCTCTCAATGTCTTTTCATTTAGTCCTTTTGTTAACTTACAGTTAACGTGATATTTGATCAGGACATTCTTAATTTAAAAAGCTGAATAGAAGCAGCCAGAGGCTGGAACCATACTAGGAAGTTTTAAACGGTGCCAGGGACACGCTGAATCATTGCAACCATTAAATTGCTAGCATGGTCCCCAGCATGACTGCTCTGTGCCAACAGGTGCTCTCTCAAGTGGCTCTGACACGTGTAGTAACCTGTGCCTGAAGACACCTTCTGTATCTCTGAGGGATGTTTCTCTCTTCCCTTCTTCTGAGGAAGAGGGGTCCAAGCCCTTAGGTTGGGCCATGACTTCTGCACCGTCTTCTCATGCCTTGGTTTGCTCTTTCACGTTCCCTGGTGTTGCCATGGGCCTTCTGAAACATTAAGTCACCTGGTCAAGGCCAAGGTGTACTTTTTTTTACTATTTCCATCTCCTTCAGAGGGTCCTCTCCTTATCCAGTTGCAGTTTTATGAAGACTTTAAGGAAATGATTGTGAGATCCGTAATGAGGTTGTCTCCCCAGGAAAGCAAGCGGCATTTATCTGCTTCTAGCATCCCTCTGTGAAACTTGGTAATTTCTCAGATGCTAGCCATGGGAATATCTTTAAAGTCAAGAGCCTGCCTCTGCTCTTGGCACAGGAACCTTCAGCAAGAGAAAACCGAAGCCCATTTTCTAGTCACCAAGGTCCCTTTGCCTAGTTTTGTTTAGGTTTTTTTTCCAAAATAAATGTCCAGCTGTATTGCAAGTCTGAATTCTGTTGCTCTGTTAAAAAGCCAGGTTTCTTTCACGGAGGTTTCTTTCTCTTTTTTTTTTTTGCCCCCATGTAGCTTTTCTGTGCTCCTACCTATTGCATGCCTTTCTTCCCACCCATCACTCACTTGCACAAAATTTATTCCACACCAGTTAGAAGCCAGTCACCATATTCCTGGGACAAGTTTTCTTCCTTAGAGGACCTGTAGTATGAGAAGACAGTACCTCCAGAGCAGAAGAAATCCCCTTCCTTACTTTCCATTTCCGCAACCAGGATAGTGTTTTGATCTTCTGTCAGTTGGTGACAGCTCATGAGAAAATTCTCAGAGAAAAAAAGAAACACCGTGTCAGCATGTCAAACACCCAAGGATTTGAGAGCAGGAAGGAAGACTGCTGCCTTTGGCCCCCGGAGGAGGGCAGGGTTCAGTTTTCAGGGGATCATGGAGCATGACCGATGCTTTAAGGGACCTGCTCATGGGACCTTCCATGGACTTCAGCATCTGTCTGAAGCTTTGCACTCCTCCAAATTGTTAAAGGTCGGTCTACAGGACTGGTTTGTAGATAAACTATGGTGAGGAATTTGGTGTCTAAGACCTGGGAAGATTTCAGCAGTAGCTCAACTCCTTTATGTGTCCAGCAGACATGGGAGATGTGTTGAAGCCAAGCCAAAGCTTTGGCAGAGCTAGGGTGTCATATTTTAACTATATTTAGCATAAGAAAGATGAAGCTGCAGAAGTAGGCAAAAAGAAAAAATACGTAAATTGTTCTTCTATGGATTTATGTATTGATTTCTGGAAAATCATTGCTGACACTTTAATTTGGGACTTTGTTTTAATTTTGGGATACTTTGCACTCTTCCTTTTTTTTAGTGCATGTAGAACCACCTTTGTATTAGAAATAAATTATTTTGTGATCTTGCTATTAGAGAGGTAATTTAATTTGTCTTAATTGAATCACTACCTTCTAGTCCTTAATTTAATGTTTTCCCTGTGTGTAATTCTCATTACACACTAGCATCAAAGGGAGCCATAGTAAACACGGGCTCTTCTGCAGTTCTAAATGTGTACGAAGTTATTCTTGTGTCTTACAACAACAGAGCTACAGGAAGCTTTAGCTTGGCTCTCAATTGGGATTCAGGCGCTTTCAATGAAATCAGGAGCATTACAGAAGTATTGAGGTGAGGTTTTACCTCTCAATAGTCATATAAACATCAGCATACATTAGTAGTAGCTTTTAAAACTGAATGAGATGCTTGTTAATGAAATCATAACCAATTGCAATTATTGTACAAAATGTGATGACGGTTTCTGCAAAATTAATTTCAAATTAGATTTGTTTGCAGTTACGTGAATGCTTTTCTCTCTGAAAGCATATTATATATTTGTTCGAGCCTTTTCACAACTGTGGCAGGAAAGAAAATCCATACGTTGTACCTCCGTAAGGTATGAGTTGGAAGCAGGTGTAACAATGGTTTTAAAGTAAAAGGCCACAAGAAGTGATATTTACTCTGACTCTTCCAGTTCAAAACTGTTATTAATTTAAAGAAAACCACATTTAAAGTGTCTTGCCATGAGTGAATGCTTTTCTGTTCATCTCTTGCCTTTTGGAAGCGTACTGTGTCAGCAGGCTCCTCAGACGGTCCAGTGTGAGTTCAAGCGACGAGGTATTCCCCTGCCATGGGGGTTTCTCTGCCTGTAGACAGACGCAGCGACCGTGTCGGAGTATGTGTATGATGGTTGTTTCTAGGCATGGTCAAAATACAGTTTAACCTTGCAGAGCAGATCACATCTGATCATACGGATCAAACCAACTGCTGCTGAAATGCGTGACAGCAGCACTATTCAGTACCACGGGAAACATTTTGGTCAGCAGTGAAGCGTGTTTCAGTAACCCATGGATTCTTGGGCTTTTGTCATTAGGTTTCACGGCAGAGTGACGAGTAGGGTGTAATATAAATAGGGTGTTGAGTTGAAGACGTGTGACAGTCGGTTGGTTTTATCTGTGTTTCATTTAATATTCTGAAACAGTTTTTTATGACTTGTCCCCACTAGAGAATAACAGCAGTGCTGGATGGAGGTGGTTTTGCCTCTCAGAGGCCAAGTCAGTGACGTGAGTGTCAGTCATTAGAGAAGGACGGTGCTGAGCCAGAGTAATTTTTTTATCCAGAAGAAGCTAACGTGAGGCTTATCCTAAGCACAGGCAACTCGATACGTTGCCACAGACACTGCAGCTATCGAGCTGGTGCAGCGGCGGAAGCAGGGAGGAAGGAGTGCCTCGCTTCGAAGACGTGGCGGGGAGGCAGCTGGACGTTTGCCGATGAGCATGTAGGAGACAGACGCCTACATCAGAAATAGACACCCCAACGCCTCCACCCTTTTATAGTCAACAAAGAGGAATAGGCGTTTTTAGGGCACAATTCATCCTATCGTAGCACAGAAGCCTAAAACTGGGCAGGGAAACTGTGCCCTAGAAACAGCCATTTCTCTCTGTTGGCTCTGAAGGAAACCTGGGGTTGCTAGCTCAAGTCCAAGCGTTTACACCACAGCTGTGTGAAGTTAGGTGAGATGTACTTCACCCCTAGTGTCTATGAGTTAGAGCAGGATGAGAAGACTGAAATGTCTTACTTGCATCTTCCCTACCTAAAATCCATAGTTTTTACCTGCTCAGGAAAATACTGAACAGGTACTTGCAAAGCTTGCAGGTGACAGGAGCCTGAGTTGAATGTCGTATGTAATCCTTTTTAATTTTTTTTTAATGTAGTTACATATATGGGCATACAATATATGTAACTTCATCCCAAAAGTTATATACAGTGGCATATTACTGAAATTGGGGTGTTTAAACTATTTTTGTAGCATAAATTTTATCTTGGCAATGAGGCTGCAACAGACCATCTTCCTTCTAGTTTCTGGAACATATTGTTGAAAATAAAAACTTTTTTAATGCACACAGTATTTTATTTTTCTTTTCTCTTTACAGTGCTTTATCTTTTTTACTGATCTGGCTTTTATGTAATCAAATCTATTTGTTTACTCTTGCCTGGAAGCAAATAGGATCTGGGATGTTAGGGTCAGTAAACAAACAGGATGCACAATGTGAACACGATGCTTTCTGAAGAACAGCAGGGACCTCTTGGCCACCAGTGGTTCCTGGTTTCTCAGCCCAAGCAAGATGCAGCCTTGGAAAGAGGTGGCCACAAAGGTGTAGGGTAGAGGCTGACCCATTGCTTGACTTGATGTACGGCCAGTCATCTGGCAACGTGATCGCATGAGAGGGCTTTAACTGGTCTGCCCTTTGTTCATTTTTATTGATCTCGTACCGTGTTACTCTATTTTGAAGCTTGTGTTTGGTAGAGTAGGTAGGTTATTTGTGGGGATTTTGCATTTGGTTTTGTTGGGGTTTTTTTTTTGTTTAGCAGGCTGACCATGATGGAAGCCCATAGAAATCCTACTTCTGTTTCTTAGTTCTTCCTTTTTTCATGATTGCCCTTTACCACAGTTGTTGCTGAGACATGTTTTACAAAACACAGAGCGATTTAAAGTGGTAATTACTGCCTTTTAAAGCTTCTAATTGCACTTTCTACTTTCAGTATTTACATTCCAGACTCTTCCCTAGGAGAGGCTGACTCCCATAGCTGTTGTCCGCGTTGAGCCAATAGTTCTGATACCATTTTCTGTTGGTGGTGGTGTGTGTAGTGGCAAGATTGTGAGACATGAGCAATCCCTAAGCAAGCTCATAATCATATGGTTGTTTTTTTTTTTTTCTTGTGTGGTTAAATAAAAAAACCTGCTTGATCCGTGTATATCTGTGCTCTTCTGTGGAGGGTAAGACAAAATGTACATATGCTGGTTTTCTCAGAAGCAACGTTTTAGCAACTTTTTGGTTTGTTTTCTTGTTTTTAAGCTTGCCACATTCATAATGTGATTTATTTTTACAGTGAGAGAGCCTTAGAGTTACACTAGACTTTCTCTGAGCCTGCTTTCCTATCATCAGCTATGGCTTTCTTCCTGCAAATGACATTTCAAAAGACTCGCTTTGGAAAATACTGTGTCTGTAGTAAATGGTATTTTCTGAAAACCTCTTCCTGTTGAACGATTACCTTTTCAGAGAGTGTGCATTTTATTACTATTACCGGTCAGCTTGATTTCTGTTTTCCCAGCTGCCTCTTTTCTTTTGTATCTGATGCAAAATAACTATCGAGTCAGAAGGATGATGTCTGAAAGCCGACTTAGGAAGGAAAGCGGGGGGGAGTAATGTCAAGTGACTAAAGCCATAAGAATTAGAGAGGGAAAGTATTACGGCATGTATATCGAGCACTCCCTGTTACACCCCTTGTTCTTGTAGCAAGTGTTCCTTAAAATAGTGATCTTCAGCTAGTGTCTTGTGGGAAACTTGGTGCCTGTGAAAGCTTCATCCAGTCCTGACAGCTACAGGACTCCTCTGCCCCCAACTTGACGGGAAGAGCAAAAGATTAAGGTGCTTGCAGCAAGTTGCTTGCCCAGTATTATTGCCAGCGAAGTTTAGCATTTACTGTGCTGTGCTCCTCCTCTGTATTGTCAGCTTTTATGCTGCAAAATAGTGTCATGGGAGTCTGGTATTACCTACTGGACTAAAGTCAATATGTTAGATACTGCAGTGATATTCAGCCTCTGGCCCATAGTGGGACACGGCTGCTACTTGGTTTTATGTGCTAAAAATCATCTCGTTCTTTGGTACTCTTTCCTGACGGTGTAATATTCAAGTAATGTAGTATAGGACTCTTGACGAAATCAGTAAGTGGTTAGATTGGATGTAGTCTAACTACCGTTATTTTAATTTTCTTTTTTCTACCCCCCAGCTTGGTGATCCATCTATTTTCCCTGCTGTCATCGTGGAGCATGTTCCTAGCGCAGACCTCCTACACAACTACTCTGGCTTAACCTGTGTGGATGAACCCAGTGACATGATCACTGAGAGCTCTCTGGACGTTGCAGAAGAGCAAATCATAGAAGATGATGATATCACCCTCACAGGTTGGCAATAAAAACATTTCTGTGCCATGTTTTTGCACCGAGATGGCTGTGGCTAATGATGGAATAAGCTTAATGACAAAAAACAACAGGAAACAAAATTACAGTAGTGTTGAATGCTGTTAATTCTGTACAAGACAGAGAAAATAGCATTAATACCATTAGCAGGTGGCTTGCAATCCCAGCTGCACAGCTGATAATGGTGAAGAGTTTCATCCATCAACAGAGTTTAAGACAGAGTCCTGCTCAGAGTACCAACAAGATTTTTCTTTGCTCTTCATAGGATATGTTTGCTCTTATTTAATGGTTGGTACGTACCTAAGTAAACGTACATATCAAAAAGCAGGAATATGCAGCTTGAGTAGATGTACTGCTTTCAGCTTCCTGAGGGTATACAATTAGCCATAAAATGTTCACGTTAGTGTGACTTACTAGTGTAAGTATGCTCAGCATAGTATTCATTTTGGATCTCTAATAATGATTAACACCTAAAATACAGATATCCTGTGTAAATTCTGTTAGAAAAGGTAGCCCCAAAGAGAAAACAATTCTCAAGAGGAAAGCTCAAAGATAGGTCACATTTTTTAAAAAACAACCCCTCACTGAATGCATGCATTTGAAGCATTTTTGCAGAACAGGTCTGAAAGGTAGGGTAGACACTTCACAGAGTGAGGATGTGTTTCTGTGTCTTCTTTCAGCCACTAGGTTCCACACCTGGCCTGTCTCCAGGGCTAGAGACAGCTTGCTGGTTTCAATCATGCTTTTGACATTATTTCCAAAGGCACACTCTGATAAAATCTTTTACCACCAAAAGCAAAACAAAAACTCAACAAAACTTGACATGAGGAACAGTTCACAGAGTAAATTGACATGAGCTGTTCTCAGTAAATGGCTTTATCTGATAAATGTCTCCTTTTTTTTTTTTTTTTTAGTAGTGAATTATCTGTGAACAGACTGTGACCGTACAGATAAGTTAGCTGATTATTCAAGAAGGTTTTACGTGCTTAAACATTATTTCAAGTCGAGACCTCTTGCCAACTATTCACTTGCTATTCATATTAATTATTCACACTGCAACTGGCATTTCCTCAGTGTGTTACTTAATGCAGTTGTGTGAATTTTTCATAGCAGATCATTTTTATGAATCCATATTCACTGTAATATATTGTGTGTGAATTTTTACTTGCATGAGTAACTGTGAAACTCCACTTTTGTGAATGCTCTTGTTAACATTTTTTTTGTTGCTGGTCACATGAGAAGGGTTTGCAAATTGCTGCCAGTGACTGAAAATATGTAATCCTTGTAACCGATGGGCTCCAAGGGTTTCTGGGATACTTTGGAGGCAGACAAGTACGGTATTGTTCCCATCATCCATTGTAGTTCAAGCAATCTGGTTTTCTTTAAAGGCAAAGTCCTTAGAAAACCGGAGCTGCCACTTTGCAGAGATGATTGTTGTGAAGGAGACATTAACTAATTATCTGTTTCGCACTCTCCATCCTGCTAGCTACTGTGCCTGCTGTGGGTTTCCTTGGAAAGGAAAGTGCCTGGTTTTGCAGTGCTGGATGAGCCCAGGCCGGGCAGGGACCAGCACCGCTGCTGAAAGCTCAGGCTCAGGATGCAAGGCGGGCAGCACTGGCAGCTCAGCCCCCGGTTTCTGGCAGGGAGCCATCCTGCCTGACTCAAGTGGGGCAGAATTCGGGCGCCCAGGGGTGCGAAGGCACCCCACAGGAGGTGAGGAGAGGACATTGGGGAAGGAGCCCCTTGTCACCTCCCTGCCTGCTGCAGGCAAGCATTGGCTGTGGCCGCAGCTGCCCACTTGAACCGCGAGGCTGCCGTGGAAGAGATCCGGTTCAAGGACAGCTTGCTGTAGGCTGCCCCTGAAATGGGGCTAATCGTAACTGAAATTTCCCACCTACTCTGTTTTTCAGCTGCTTTTTTTTCCCTCCCTTCTTTGAAGTTCCTGTCTTGATTTTTTTATACGGGGTGTGTTTGGTCTCAACAGTGAAATGCATTGTTTTGTGCTTTGAAGTTTGTACCAGTCTTTTCAGTCATTTCCTTGTTATGCCTTTGAGAAAGGAATCAGACATTATAAAGACTGTACTAATTCCACGTTGAAGTATTCATAAGACTGACATTCACAGAAAAATGAAACTGAAACCACCATTATTTGTGACTAAACATTGCAGAGAAATGGCTGCTTAATATGCAGGATTTGTTTGGGTTTTTTTGAAGTTGCCAGTTTTTCAGTACTGTTTTATGACTGTCATATGTGAAGCTTCTCTTTTCTCCTAAACTAACAGAAATTAGCAGTAGGTGTCATGAAACTGAAGCAATTAGTTTTTAGGGATCTATCTGCAGAATGATGGACGCTGGTAGGTTTTTCCTTTATGCTTCAGCCCTTCAAAACCACAGCTATCACACATTGGTGATTACTTACCTGTAGTATAAATTATAACCTGCAGAAAACTAAGAACAGCATCTGTTTCATGTGAAACCCTGCTGAGAGATGGCTGACAACCAGCTTTTTAGTTACATTAATGCTCACACTTTAATTTTTTTTTATAATGAATAGGCAGACTTGTCTTACCACCCTCCTCTTTTCCAGGGAAAAGTACTTTTTAAACTGTGATGGCAATTTATGTGGTCAGTTTGTTGCCAGTATTATGGGACTTAAAATGATTAACCGTCATGTAGTAAAGGGTGATTAAGAAAATAAATTGGAGCATTTGGCTTTGAATGAAGTTTTATCTCTAAAGGGAATGTTGAATTGGTTTTTTTTCTCTGAAAAATACAGGGGATAATGTTTTGTGCAGAATAAATTCTAGGTCAACTTGCAAGATGGTACAATTTGCTACACTTTGTTTACCTTCTTAATGTGACTAATTATGGTTATAAGATGCATAGGAAGGAGGAACTAATTGGATAATGTAACTTCCCGAAAACTTTAAAAAAAAAATTTTTTTAAACTTTGCCATGGCTGGCCAGTTTAATTTAGAAAAATAATGGTTAATCAAACTCTGCCATGTTGCGATTCACCTGTTCTGGTGTTGTTTTGATGGGATCAGGGAAGCAGCTGCACTGAGACGGTTTATGGGGATGAGGGAGGAGGGACAGAAAATTTGCACTTAGATGCTCTGTGCCCTAGTCTGAATTGGGAGCATGGAAGTGTGCATTTTCATAGATTGATAACAGTGCTTAATAACCAGTTCAGAAGTTATTTTACAGCATTTTGAAGTTTGGTAGGATTTGGCTTGTACATTTGGTGAATCTAGCGTTCGTGGCACAAGCCAAGCTGGTCAGGTAGGAGAATGAAGGCAGAGAGATGTTAGGTGCTGCAGTCCCGCACAAACCCAGTGTCTTCGGTGATCATTTATGATGCTACAGAGAAATCCAAAGGAGTAGTTGGGTGGAAACTGAACTTCATAGTGTTAATCCGTGAGGATTTTGAGTTGATGAGATGCCAACTGTAAAAAAAACAGGTACGGTTTCAGTTACTTTGTAAAGGAATTGTTCACTGCTGCACGTAGCACCTGGTTAAAAACAGTGAGGGTTTTTTCATATAGCTTCCCAATGAGATTATTTTCCTTACAAATTTTAAAACCTTATTTAAAAAAGAAAATTAAGGGTGATGTGTAGGTCTCCTGAAATACCTGTGCTCTTAAACTCTGTTTCCCAGTGTCAGTTAACAATCAGCTCAGAGCTGATATTAAAAAGCAGTCACTTAAATTTAACAGCCAGTTATTCTGCAAAAGGGGGCTCTGTCCATGTTTAATGGATCTCTTTCTACTTTTAGCAACTTAAATTTCTTCCAATGTGATTTTGAGGCTCTGCGGTCCCTGTTTTTGTCTATAGTAAAACTAGTACTGAATTTAAACACAGCTGTGACTAGCACAGCCCTTATCTTGGCCCGGACAAGGACTCTCGTTGTCCACTCTCCGGAGCTGCTGGCCACCAGGGAAGCAACGGGAGCAGGACGGGATCGCTGAAAGCGGTGTAAAGCTTTCAGAAAAGACGCTAGGCAGGAGTAGGGAAGGCAGGACTTTGGACTGAGGTGGGGAGCTTCCAGCGCGAGGCATAGTTTCTTTCTCCACCAGGTGAGAAGAGCAGAAAGCTGTGTTTGGGCAGGCCTCGCGCTAACGGTGAGCGCTGATTCATAGCGAACCTGGACTCGCAGTAACTGGGCTGTAATTGGCAGGCAGATACTGGGGCTTACATTTGTGGCTTGCTCAGATAAACAAGAACTTGTAGAGTACCCTGGGAAAAAAATGAAGTTACTTTTGGGTGTGGTTTTCCCTCCTCCCCTCCCCCCCCTTTTTCTTTTTCCTCCCCCCTTCATCCCCTTTTTTTTCTTCCCCCCCTTTCCTTTTTCCTTCCCCCCTTTTTTCCTTTTTGCCTTCCCTCTTTTTTCTTTTTTCCTTTTTTCCTTCCCTCTTTTTTCCTTTTTTCCTTCCCTCTTTTTTCTTCCCCCCCCTCTTTCCCCTCTTTTTTTTTTAAAGTTTCTACCTATTTAAGATAACATTTGAAATCTGATGCTTCTCAGAAATTACCTCCCCCACCACCGTTCTTTCAGCTCTGACTTTGCCAAAGTGTAACAAACATGCTATTTTCATCCCAATTCTTAAATTTGTGACTGTATCATAACTGCCAGTGATTGGAATACCTTTCTGCAACATTAAGAGAAAAGCTAAAATAACAGACACCAACTTGCCTTTGGTAGTTGAGTTGGTTATCTCTGAGCACTGTCTCAAGTTAAGTAATGCAAATTAGCATCTTGCTGCTAGTAGGACAGAGAGGTAGTGTTCCATCTCCTCTGTGCGGTACCCCACACCTTGTTTGTGTTAGCTCTTGAGTTCTTGTAATTCAACTTGCTAACCCAGCAAAACCCAAAAAACTTCTTTTGAGCCATTTTATAAAACTAAATTGTCTCGCTGCATGATCAAAAAAGCATGAAGCCTGGCTTGTATTAAGTGACAGGAGTTTGGATCATGAACAAGGGGCAGAGATGGGAGGAAGAACCATAGCCCTTGGTTTTTTAGCAACAGGGAAACATTAATTCGGCTCAGACCACCTTGTGAAGTCATCATCTAAAGACAAGGCTTGAAGCGTGTTAGCAAGGGCATTAATGTGGTTAAGAAACTTATTTTTGCCATTCTGTGTCTGTGGATAGACAGATAGCTGGCACTCCTTACGTTTTTTGTGAGCATCAAATTATATTAATTTCTATGTTTATGTTATTTGTATGACTATTGTCAGTTCCTTTCATTAGTCTTGGATATGGATGGTTGATTTTTAGCCACATGGTGTAACAGTGATGGAAAGCTGGCAACCTCTGCCTCACCTGCCATTATTCAGGGTGAAGAATTGACTCTGCTCTGTCACCTCAGCACCTGAAAGCAAGTGGGAGGGTTTGTTCCTCGTACAGCTCTCTCCAGGGAAAGAGCAAACAGTGGCTGCTCCCTCCTCCCCACCTGCAGCACTGAGAACCACGGGGTACCACTGCTGGCTTTTAAATTGTATGTGACAGCGTAAACCAGCGCTGCTCAATGGCTTTGGCTGAGCTGGATCATGGCGGGTTACCTTCCCGTCCATTCAGACAATGTCAGAACTGCTGACAGCTATATTGGCAGTGCTGTGTGCCTGTGTTTAGGGTGACATCCTTACTGTGGTCTTTGTTATGCTGGTAGATGATATGGAAAGTTCCCATCCAGATAAAACTTAGAAGCAGAAGTGATCAAGTCAGCACTGCTGGGCCAAGCAGGGCATGCCTGCAGACTGCATGGGCTGCACTTGGTTCAGTCTCCTCCTCAGCTGGCCGGGCGTTCCCTAGGGATGCTCTTCGGCTCTTGGGGCTGAGACGCTCTGTGGCTGAGCTCCTGAGCCTGCAAGCTGCACAACAAAACTGTGAGCAGTTTGCTGCCCCGTCTCGCTCTATGGCTTCCTAAGCCAGGACCGCAGTTCATACTCACTACCTCCCCTTGTCTCTTTTCATGCTGTTCACCTCCCCAACTCCACGTTTCTCATTTCTTAAGCCTGTTTGAAGATGTCAGCTAGAAGGTACAGGTCCTGAACTGGCTGAATGTGCAAGATGAGGGGTGGAGGGGGCCCTGTAGACAACAGGGTGAGTTGCTGTGTGGGTCAGGGGTTCCCAACACCTGAATCTAATGTGTGTTGGCGTGAACCTCTGACACTTGGGGCATGGTAGGACTAAGGTCAAGAAAAAATCCAGAAGGTAAGGAGGCTTCTGAGCTCCACGAGCCTGTAAATCACAGCTAGATGGAGGAGGTAGGGCTGATGCGTGAATGTCTGCATTCATCTTTGCCCTCTCCTAATGATACGATTGCTGAAGCTGTAAAGATTTGGGGTAAAACTGGTTGATTGGTTGTTTGTTTTTTTAATTATGTGATTGTTTAGTGCTAGTGAGCTGGGTGCTTTGTTGTTACTGTGATTTTTTTTTTTTTTTTAAAGTATAGAAATTCTGCTTTCTGGCATAAACCTCTTGCTTTTATGTGAAGAAGAAATGTTCCAAGATCATTGTGTTGTGTTTTATGATGCATTTTTGCTTGCTCTGTCAGTTAGTCTCCTTTTTTTTTTTTTTTTTTTTTTTTTTTTTTTTTTGGTGACTGCTCCACCCAAAATTCCTGAAAGCTAAGTAAGGAGAGAGGGCTTGAAGCTGACTCATTACTGGGCTGAGAAAGTAATGGAGGTTCATTGGTGTCCTAGGGAGGGGAATATTAATGCAGACCTTTGTACCACTTTGATAGATGCAAGCGAATTCCCCAACGTGGCTTCAAATTCGTGGCAAAGGATAAGGAAGCCTAGCCCATGCATTTCCATCCAACAAAGAGTAATTTCTGAAAGAATGTGTTAAATAGTTCTAAAGGTTTACGGTACCAGGTACTGGAACTAACATCTAACTTGTTTGTCATGCTACAATTACTTTGAAAAAAATCCCCTGGTAAGATACTCCTCCAGTCAAACCAATATTATCTTCTCGAACAGCTGATATTTTGCAAATCTGCTTTAGGTATCAGGAAAGAAATGGTATTTTATTGGATTTTTTTGGTGTGTAGCTTCACATGACCTTAATTATTAATTAATGCTCAAGAGCTTTGGATTTGTCTAATGACCACCCTCATGAAACTGATGAGGGCTTGTCTAGTAGTCAAAATTTTTGAAAAGTTTGTCAGCCCTCTGTATTGCTTTTCGTGTTTTATGTTTGCTTTCCAGTGTGTTCCTGGAGCCTGTGCTGTTAGCCCTATGTATAATCCCCACAGATTTGAACGGTTTAGGATTCAGTTAAACCTTTAGATCATATGCTCTCTAATAGAAGCTGTGGAATATTTTCTTGTCTGTCCTCCAGGCTAAATGACAGGATATTTTTGGTGAGCATCTCTTGATTATGGAATTCACTTCCTTTGGACCACCATAAGAAGAAATCAGCAGGTTTTGGTTTTTTAAAGGATACTGTCTAGAATGTTGTTTGTGGTAGTAATATTTCTTAGGGTTGTTGTGTTTTACTGCATGTGCTTGATCAGCAAAGGGAGTGGTTAGAAAGATGAGGCAGAAACAAAGGGTTTGGGTTTGTTTTGGGTTTTTTAATACATACAATCTGAAAAATGTAGTGTATTAAATAAATGGCATGATTGCAGTGTGCATTTCCTTCCCAGATAACTTGTTACTACTCATCTAGTAGAAGACCGTGGTTACCGCTTTTTTTTTCCCTAGAAATGAAATAGGAATAAATATCATGTTAAGCTTTAAGTCCAGTTTGTAGCTTGTCAAGAATTAGTTATTTTCTCTTGCTTTTAGTTGAAGCATCTTGTCATAATGGAGATGAAACAATGGAGACAATTGAGGCTGCTGAAGCACTTCTCAATATGGACTCCCCTGGTCCTATGTTGGATGAAAAAAGAATAAGTAAGTTTTTTATGAAATTTGCCTTGTTTATTAATGAAATGAGGAGGGATACAGTGCAGCATGGTTGTGTGGAAGGGGTAAGATGATTTTGCTTCCAGGTAGACTTTATGTCCGTAGTTTGGATATCAGAAATCCAGTGGTGTATGCAATGAAAGATTTCATTGCCATGCCAGAGTTGAACATTGACAGGTAAGGAAAGAATCAAAAATTACAAAGGGAAGGTGTGAATGAAGCAAGGTTGTTTAGACGGCTGTGTTTTATTTGGCTGATAGAGGATGAGTTTGTTTATGTTGCCAAGATAAAAGAATATATGCTTACATCTGCAGATTGTCTCAAATATGAATAAAAATGCATGATCACCAAATAATTGTGCTTTTTTGGGGAGTGGGTTATGTCATTAAATTGTTGTATTTTAATACTGCTTCTGCTTGTGTAGAATGTTGTGGGTGGATATATTCCATTATGAACTGGTCTTCTGTCCCAGGAAGGCCTTAAGTGTCATAGTTTTATTTCATTCTGTGTTTTAAAATTTGCTGTAAAATGTAGCTTTTAAAAGTCCTTGTGGCTGTGTGGTTGTCCCTTTCCCTTAAGCAACTATGTTTGGCACAACTGAAGATGATGATATGGTGGCTCCTATTACACACGTGTCAGTCACGCTTGATGGGATCCCTGAGGTGGTGGAAGTTCACCAAGCCCCAGACCCTTACGCTGAATCACCAGAGACTCCAGAATTTGAACAACCAAAGAAGAAAAAAGGTAAGATGCTACTGGAGAACAGTGGTGCAGTGTAGGAGAGCAGTGGGTGGCATGCTCACCTCCCCTGTGGGTGTCTGGAACCATTCTGGGTGTCAGGTCAAAATAACTGAGTGGGCTTAGCTAGAAATACAGAGAAAGCGTTTTCTTACTGGGTAGTGTGAGCACAGATACTGGTGCTTAGATACTAATGATGTTGGAGAGGTAGCAATGATGGCTTATTCCACAGGAAACATGGATCTCTGCTTGTTCCTATTTATAGTTTCTTCTTCAGAGCAGAATTGCAATACAAGCTATAGAGCTTTTGTTACCATGAATGCTGAAGTACTTTAATTAGCTCCTATTTAGCTTCAAATAAAGATACTTGGTCCGTTCAGAATATGGGATGAGAATGTTTTTTTTTTTTTTCCCCCCTCTTCTTGAATATGAACGGTTTAAATCTTCTTTTTTTTCTAAAGAGCTGCATGCTATAGTAAGCATTAGTCCCATTTGCGGTAGATAAAATTTACACAGTGTCCATTGAGTGATGTTCCATTGGAGTCGGTGCCGTGCTAAAGAACAGTGAAGTTTATGTGGTGTTAGTCAGACCTTCTGCTCCTGTTTTCCCACCCTGCTTGAGCATGGACCCTATCAGAGGTCCTGAAGCTGATGTCTACAGTAGAAGAGAGTCATGGAGTGCAGGCAGATGTAAGGTGCTGTTGCAATGAATTTAAAAAAAAAAAGAATAAAACGAGAGTTATGTTTCTGGAACTAATCCTAGGACCGAACCAGCGCATTAGGACTTGGACAGGTTCCCCTGTGGAAAAAAAACCTTCCAGAACAGGACTCCTGCTACCCAGCAGTACTCCTGCTGAATGAGAGTGCATTTTTGCTGCTAATGCAACCATCATACTCCCAAATGTTGGGAGTCATTATCTGTGAGAGTGTACTGTCCTGTGAGAAACCTTGGGGAAGCCTCCTGAGCCCCATGTGTGTCACAAGGTCTGGTAGGGACGGGTGTGGGTCGGGAAGTCTCCGATTCCCGTAAGAAAGCTGAACTGAAACCGCTGTGGAGAGCTTTACCAGCAGCTGCCCCAAGAGTGCTGCGGGGGAAACTACCGTACTGTGCACACTACTGTGAGATAACCAACCGTAAGAGGATTTTAAACTGGTTTTATGGTTTTGTTCTTTTCTTTTCTTCTTCTTTTTAATGTTGGCTGCTATGTGGGTCAAAACAAGGAGCCGCTGTCTGCCAGACATTTAACCTCTTTGGCTTGATGCATTCATACCCTCTTTCGTGTTGTGCTTCTGCTTACTCCCACTCCTTCCTCCTCCCTAGCTGTAGGTTAGAAAACCAGTTGCTTCACAGCAAATGTGTGTGTTTGTTTTTGACAGTTACATTGGATAGAAAAAATACCAGAAAAGATGCATCAGCTTAGTGTTTCATTAACTGCAAGTTTTTGATGAAGTTGAGACTTCATGAGGTAGATGGTCTGGTCTGAGCGATGCTGAAGTGTTACTGCAAAATGTTATTAATTTTGTAGTGCATTTCAGGATGACGTGCAGTGTGTGGGTGGGGTTTTTTTGTTTTTGTTTGGTTTTTTTTAAGTGCAATCTGTTTCCCTTCCTTTGGTCAGTTTTGTGGCACGGCAAAGGACTACGGTCATTTTGCCCTATCCACACCACTCATGATTTTATAGACTTCCAGCATATATAACCCATCAGCTAAACTTGTAGGGTTGCATTGTGCAGAGCATTGCTAGCTAACTGAGCCAGAATGGCACTGCCAAGTAGAGCTCCTCCAAGAAAGTGTTCTCCAGAAGTGATGGGGTGATTTCACTTCCTTTCCTTGTGGGCCTTATTGCTGCAGCAGGAGAGCTGTATCCACCCATCTGCTCAACTCCAAAACTGTGTTTAGCATGATGTTTGTACTCATGAACATCTGAGCACTGAGGTGCCAAACTATGGATCAGAAGGACAGGAAAAACAAAGGGATGTCAGAGAAAGAAACTTGGAAATTTGCTATACTAGTACCTTCAGTCCCGTTTTTGCTATGGGAGGTATCTGGCAGTAGGTGGTCACATAAGTCATATACACATTATATTTTAGATATATACTGTTCATTATATTTTTACATACTTTTTTTTTTGTTTTTTTTTTAACAAAACCCACTGAAAACAGTGCAAGAAAATGTACTGAACTTTTTCTGGTGTGGTATAAAACGTTTAATCAGGATGAGCATCTCACTTTCTAAATATCACATTAATTTGTAGCATGAATTTCTAACCGGAAGTCTTTTTGCAACCATGCAAATAGGAAAGTGGAAATACCAATTATAAATTCAATTAGCTATACAAAATGACGGTAGCCCCAGATAAGTCTTAGCTCTTGCACATTCTTCATCCTTCCTCTTTGTAAAATTCTCTCCTAAAAAGGAATTTAGTCGTGTGCTCTGAAAGGTAACAAATTCATGCTCTATTGAAGCAAAGGAGGAAGCGTGCAAATGCTTAATGTGCTTTCAGAAATCATCTTCTTTTAAACAAAGGAAACATATCTTGTGTGTCTCTGTTAACTGTGTTTTTGATGGTATCAGTCAGCGCCTGGAGATTATAGCTCACAGTGTAGTCTAAAACCATCATCTTAAGTATCTCTGGCCCAGATATAGAGCAGTAACATCAACACCTTTCTGTAAACAAGTTTCACATTCTTCATTGATTTCTAATTTTGGATGGATTTCTGGTAGAGGATTGTCCATCTAGGATGTCTTGAAGTAGGCTAGGCTGAGGTAAGAGAGCCTAGAATTGCTGTAGCAAGTAGTATTCGTATTTAGTAGCCTAGCTTATCCCTAATCAGAAGTGCATAAATTATATGTGATTGGTACTTATGTTTCCTGAAGTTGACCAGTAGTAGTTCAGTCATGACCTAATTGAGCCCTCATCCACTTCATTTTCTTTTAAGACCTGATCTCATTTGGACACAAGGTAATTAATTACATCAAAATAACACTCCCCACTCCTTGATGGCATACACTTAAACCTGTACAAGAGGGAAAACGAGATGAACACCCAACAGGGTCTTCCCATGACACAACTCTAAGGGGAGAAGAGCACTCAGCCAAAGTTACCCTGGCGGACTTCTTGTGCAGTAGAAGCTGATCTACACAAGAGTGACTTCATCTAGATATTTTAGGGAAAACAGACATTTCTGCAACCAATAATGGTGAGTGGAACAAAGCTGCTAAAAAATGTACTCCAGTAGTTCTTTATCCCTTCATATGATGATATATGAAAAAAAAAATTGTAGGATTTCCTCCCTCCCATCTTCATTCAAATCAAGGAAGGCATTACCAGCCAAGATGATGGCTGAACTTTGTGTCCCATCCTCAGTCATGAATCCTGTCTGAACAGAAGCAAGAAAGTTAGAGGACTCCAGGCATTACTAGAGTTTCCTCACTGTAGCTCTCTCAACTAGCTAGCCATCCTCCCCCATGCCTTGTCAAAAAAAAAGAGAAAGAAAAAGGTGCAAAGGTGGACTTAGCAAGACTGCTAATATCAAAAGGTGAGTGTTCAAGCCAGTGTTTCTTATGACTTCTTTATAGATACCTGGAAGTCTAGAGAACAAAGCAGACTGTGCAGGCTGGCACTGAGCATTTTTTTTCAGAGCTAGTGAAAAACCCTCACTCTTACTCTGCAGCAGAGCCGTTTCCTTACTAAAGCAGCCCCTAAAAACAGAACCAAAAAGTGGAACGTCATAGTGTACGGGATTGCACAGGCCTATTGGTCTTGCCTCCGTAGAACATAAACTCTTTGGAAATGCAATAACTAGAGAAAAAGAAAAATACTTTTCTTTAGATCTTTAATTATGACAATAGGTTATTTGGACTAGAAGTATGTTTCTCTGAGTCCTGTGTCTGCTTGGTCTATTCTGCCTCTCAAAAGAGCAGAGGTAGTACGTGAATAATTTAGGTATTGTCAATGTCCTAAGGGGTCGCTGCAAAACCTGGTAAGAGGAATTTTTACTTCATAAGACAGTTCTGAAGGTTTCTGATTAATTACATTACCTGTAAAAGCTGACATTGCAGGGTATGAGAACTACTAAAGGAATAGGTTCAAGGTTGTATACTGAAAAATACTCCAGCATGACTTACATTTTTTTACTCCACTTACGTTTAGATAGTTGATTTTTCAACATTTTCAAATCAATGCTCTTCATACTTGTCATCGGTTCTAACTAGCTTCTTCCTTTCAGTCTTCCTCACCAGATAGAGCCACCATACTTACGACTTTAAAAACTGGTGATTTTTTCAGAGCCTGTTACTGGTTCTGCTGGTCTTAACAAGCAAACAAGTGACTTTCCTTTACCTGTAGCACTGTTGAGAAAGGTGTAAAAGACAATAGGACTGAAAAATGTCTTCTTCACATGACAGTATAGTTTCCTGCTGTCAGTGGAGACTTCCAATCTATTAAACAAGCAGACAATCTTGTTTTATCCGTAAGTTCCATTTTGGTGATGAGCGAACAAGATAGTGCTCTATATTTTATCTAGCTTTTCCTGTTTAAATTCTTGTCCACAGTTAATAGCTTATTCTTCTCATCTCTACTGTTTTAAGTGCTCTTAAAAGTATCTAAAAAGCCACAGAAGTTTCCAAGGTACGTGGACTTTGGAAAAGTGAGCATAACCTTTACCAGAAGTACCCTAAGAGCATAGGGGGTCCAATCCTGCTGTAGAAATTGAAGAAGTTCAGCACAGAACTGAGCTCCTAACTTGCTGGAAATTGAATCCTCTCTGAATTGGGGAAACAAATCTCTTCCCTTTTTAGGTCCTTGTTCTTTTTTATTTCCTTTTTTTAAGCTGCAGTTTGACTTGCTGGTGGTTTATTTCAGGGAAGAAGCCGAAACCGTCTCGTCCTGAATCCCCTACTACAACTCCAAACATATCAGTGAAAAAGAAAAACAAAGATGGAAAGGGTAAGTCAAAGAGTTGTCACTGAAGTTTTTAAAATAACATTGTTTCTGAGTGACCTGTAAAAAGAAAACATTTGTGATGTAAAAAGAAAATGTTCGCTAATTTTCTTGTGATGTAAAACCAGGTCTTATGCTCAGGGGTAGTTAACATCTCATCTTAAGGCAAGTAAAAAAATTAGTGCATGAGATTTCTTGGTGAAATACCCAGTTCCCGGGGGGAATAACGTATTTGTCACTTTAGTAGCAAGGGTTCTTGGGAACTCTTCAATCTCCCTCGGAGGCTGCTGTGTTTTGAGTGAAGTCCTGGGGAGTGCTTTGCATTGTATTAGGGTTTCTTGGGCTGTGGTTATTTTGACAGATGATCTTTGAAAACATTTTCCATCTGTGTGTGTCTAATTCTGCATGAGGAGCTAATCAAGGCTGCCAGTTGGCAGCAGGAAGTACCAAGCCCTAAATTTTGAGGGAAGCTATAACGCAGCTTGAAGACTTGGGCAGAAAACTTGCGTTTTTGATACTTCTCTCATTCCTCCTGTGTTTAAAGGGAAGAAAGAAAAGAAATACCACATAACTGATACAATAAATCATTTCCTCCAGACTGAACTGTTCAGTAGTGCCTGTCAGTTTTGTCAACAGCTCGGTTGCTTTGCTGTTGGGTCCAGCACCCGCACCCATTCCCCGGGCTGGTGTTTGAATGGCAGCCTGATGTCCCGGCCCCCACCAAGTTCTGCTGTGCTCAGCGGGAGCTGGAAATGAGCCTCCCCTGTGTCACCACAAGTGCCTGCATGCACGCCTGGGGACTGATGTGCTTGCATGCTGTGCAATACTTGCCAGGACAGAAGCCAGCCAAACCTGGAAGGTGGTGGCATAAGAATGTCAGACTGTCTTGAAATCAGAAAAATCGCTACACTGACAAATGAGTATGTTTTTTTTTTTCTTTTGAAGAGGGATTTTCTGCAGTAACAGGAAATAAAGACTTGTTTGCAAGCAATAAATATTTAACAGGTTAATGCCAGCAATTTTGAGTATGCATTGTTGCTGCTTTTTTTTTTTTAATTAAAACCTGATTTTTAAGTAAAAATGAAAGAGAAGTATCAGAGGAACCTCTAGGTAGTGCGCAAATGAAATAATAGAAAATATTAAAGCAGGTAGTCACAAAATTAAAAGGCAGAAGAGTCTACTGTTTCTAGCAATGATAGCAAGGATACAGCATATTTCACATTTGTCCTTTGTTACAAAATTGCTAATTCAGAAGGAATTAAAAAGGAGCGAGTTGACTGAAACCACGGCCTGTTATGAAAAAAGCTACCACAAAAGCATTTGTTTAGCATTTTGAAGAACACAGAATTGAAGTAAAAGGGGTATTAATATAACCGGCCATGGCAGGGAAGCAGCTAGAAAATTATGAGAGTTGCCTGGCTCTCAGTATCCACAATGTTTCCCTAAGGAGAACATGTATGCTAAAATACCAAGCCCTCCATATAATTATTTGATGTGATGCATGGAGAAAACTGAGTTTTCTACATATGTCATCTTCTACTGTGACTCAGAGGAGGTTAAAAATTCTGCCTGTGAGTAAAGCAGACGGTTTTCGCAGACAGTCCTCTTCACAGTGATTTTCAGTGGCTAAACAGTGACAAATTTTCAGACTGCCTTGATGCCACTGAGCATTTTTAGTCTAGACTACAACAAAAGCACCCTGGATTAAATCGTAAGTGGCTGGGAATGCTCTCACTCCTGGCTGACGTTGTGTCTTGCCTAAGCAGTCTTAACCTTTGCCTTCGGGGTATCCGAAGGCAAACAGGCTGACCGTTTCATGTTAGCTGGGAGACATTTGTTGCAAAGGCAGTGGTTTTTTTCTAGGGATGCTCACTTTTCAAGTTTCCACCTGCCAAAGGAGCTGTTAACATTTTGTACTGCCAGTGCTGATGACTTTGCTGAATATTTGTGAAATACAGATTATAGTACAGTAGTATGGGAGCTTTAATTTGTAAGACACCTCCTCTTGTTGAAAAAAGTTCAGAGTGGTGGTTATTAAAGTTGAAAAAAGTGCCGGGTTAAATTGAAGCTAACAAAATAGATCCTGTCACCTTCTGATGCACTGGGCATCATTTTTTGTGAAACTTAAGAAATCTGCACATGTTGTCCTTGCTGTGTTTTTGCACAGCTACTTGTGGGAGGTGATACTTTCATACAAGAAGTTTTTTCTTCCTTTCTCAGACTAACAACAGATCACTAAGAAGCTTATGTGCAGCTTCAGGTGTCCAAAAGAACATCAGACACCAAAAGCCTTAAAAAAAGCAGGAAAAAGGGTCTCATTAGTTATATGTGTTTAGACTCCTTAAATGTGCTTTCGGAAAAAAACAATATGCAAATTTTGTAGTAGTTATAAGTATTCACAATCTGTGATTTTAATACTGTTTCTTTATATGTGGTAAACACCGAACAGATGTGATGGATTTCCATATATAGGTGTTTGTGCCTGCTTGTTTGTAAAATGAAATTTGAAAGTTGTCTAGCAGCAAGTCCAAGCGCTCACTGGATTAAAAAAAAAAAAAAATCTTTTTCTGAACTTTATTCTTGAAGGTTTGCCTACCTCAGCATATGCCACTGATTGCCCCATATAAATCTAATTGTTAAAAGTAAGGATTTTATTTAGCCTTTTAAAGGATTATAACACTCACCTCAATTCAGCAAAGTATTTAAGCAAGGGCTTAATTTCCAGCATTTTCAGAGGATGGACCTGAACATGTTCCTAATTGAGGTAAAGCAATAGGGACTGCTTCTGTAACTGGATTAGGCAGGAGGGAAGTGTGCACATAGGTGACTAATGGTATCTAATGGTGGTGGTTGGAACGGGGTGACTGTAGGTTGACTGGTACCTGACTCTGTACGTTACAGACAACGGCTAGGGTGTTTGGGCACCCAGATTGTAATAACTAACAAGAATCCCTTCCTTTGCTTTTCCATCACTATTTCCTAGTCTTGATGATTTATTACAGTGTATTCATAAAGATACCAGCTTCTTAATTTTTACATTATTTACATCATTGATAAAATATGGTCAACTAATATTTTTTTCTTTTTTTTCTGTGTCCTGAAATACTTTTATCTTAGGAAATACAATTTATCTCTGGGAGTTCTTACTAGCACTGCTCCAGGACAAAGCTACGTGTCCTAAATATATCAAATGGACTCAAAGAGAGAAGGGCATTTTCAAACTGGTAGATTCCAAGGCTGTGTCCAGGTTGTGGGGAAAACACAAAAACAAACCTGACATGAATTACGAAACAATGGGTAGAGCTCTCAGGTATGTGCATTTTTAATAATAGACTGTTTCTGTTGCCTTAGTGTTTGCATGCATTAAATGCCTCATCTAATTTGTGTAACAACAGAAAAGAGTTAGTATTCTGTCCATTTGGGAAATGAAGAAGTTATTTTGGCAAAATAAATAAGCTAACTAAAAGTAACCCTTACTAACCTCAACCCCAAATCAGTCACCTTCAGTCTCAGCTCAGACATCTTCAGTGCTGCTGCAAAAACTGCATCTTCACAGTCAGCCACAGACAAAGTAAGAGACTGAAGATTTCAAGTGGGGCAAGCCTTTTACATAAAATTCGAATCTCTTTTCTCCAAAAAATCCTCAGTTCAGGTGTACTAATGAAATTATTTCTACTTGGTGCAAATGATCCCGTTTCCAGTGGAAGATACAGTTTTAGAATTTAGGTCTGGTTGTGCTTCTCTAAACTTGAATATACAGACAGTTTTAGAACATCTTCTCATATGCTTCTGCCTGTCAGGCTGGGATTTTTCTCATCCATAAAAGACTGTGCAAAATAAGCAGACATCCATGAAGATTCAATCTTACCTGCTGATTGATAATTGTCCAACTGAGCAGCTATGCATTTCTTTTCATTTCCCGTCACCCCTCACCTTGGTGTGCATGATTTCAAATTGTCATATTAATTTGTAAATATAACAGAAGTAGTGCTCTCCTGTCCTATTCCCTTTGCTTTGCTGTAGCTAAAATGTCTGCCTGTGCTCACTGATGAATAAGCGTGAATTCAGGTAACTGAAAGAACTGTATGAGTCAAGAGGAGAATTACAAGTTTCATGCAACTTTTAAAGAGTATGAGTTGATAGCAGAGCTGCCAAATCACGGAGTTCTTCTCTTTCTCCTCAGAGTTATCTGAGGTTTAAATTAAAAGGTGACAGGAAATACCAGTAAAAGAAAGTTGTTTGAGGAAAAAATACGCTATTAAATTGGCCACTCCTTTATAATGAAGAAACTAGGCACTTAAAATATTGTTTACTTGTTACTACTGGTCTTATTTTCTGGGGGTTTTGTTGCCTTTTTTTTTTTTTCCTTTTTTTTGTTTCGTTTGGTTTTTGGCAAAAAACACTGTGTAACTTGATGTGTGTATGCTTTAAACAGATACTATTACCAAAGAGGAATACTAGCTAAAGTAGAAGGTCAGCGCCTAGTATATCAATTTAAAGAAATGCCAAAAGATCTCGTCTATATAGATGATGAAGATGCGAGCCCTAGCACTGAATCATCAGATTCAACTCTGCTCTCAACTCCTGTGGCCAATAGAAACCAGCCGAGCAGATCTAGAGCGTCTGCAAACGCGGGAACAAAGGGAGGATCAACCACAGTGCTAAAAACAGGAAACTCGAAGCCTGCTAAGCTGAAGGAGCACGTAGAAGTTGTACAGCAGCAGACACCTGGCTTGACTTCAGAAGTTTTGAGGACAATGCAGTCTCCGCAGCCAGTACATCCTACTCAGCTTTTTCGGACAGTTCACGTAATGCAGCCATTGCAGTCCCTCACAGAAGGACATGCAGCTGTAACCAGTAACGTTCCGGATGAAACGTTAAATCCCTCGGTTCAGAATATAAGGTAAGAAAATGTACAGGATATAAATGTATGAATAATAATAAATTCACTGCATGATGGCTAGATAGACTAGATTCTTTGTTGCGCTTCAAAAAAATGCTCATCTCCCAGTTTGGTTGAAGAGAAATGGTGTCTTTGTGGCTGATCCTAGGAATTGGGAGTTACTACACCATACTGCGACATGTACGCTCATAAATGCTCTGCCTTTGGTGGAGGGAAGCACATCTTTCCTGCGGTATTAGGCCTGATGCAAATCCTTTAGAGAGGAAAAATGCACAACTTCTCTTTTAAATTGGTATCATCAGTTCTGTCCTGCAGCAGAGGCAGTATTTTCATGGCTCTGCTTTTTCACTGACTGTTTGATGTCTTCACTTTTGAATTATACATGGTGTGTCTGCATGATCCCTTCAAAAAGATTTTCCTTCTTGCTTCTTAATTTTTTTCCCTAAGAATTTTTTGTCATTTCTTTCATCTTTTGTAGTGTCCCCAGTTACAACAAGGGAAAGCTCCGTGTTATCTACTCTAGCATTTTGC
The DNA here is from genome assembly GCF_965638725.1 of Aptenodytes patagonicus. Classification (NCBI taxonomy): domain Eukaryota; kingdom Metazoa; phylum Chordata; class Aves; order Sphenisciformes; family Spheniscidae; genus Aptenodytes; species Aptenodytes patagonicus. The sequence continues at coordinate 192,640,192 of NC_134949.1, read as the reverse complement.
TGCTGTTACAAGAGCATGTTCTTTTGATTTTAGAAAACAGTTAACAGAATAATCTCATGGGAGCTGTGTATCTGCAGACTATTTTGGGAGACAGTCATGCTTCCACGCTTAATTTGTAAGTCAACTGGCTAACACTACACAGAGTTCAAGCATCATGACTCCTTTGCACCTACCCCTTAGTAGCAGCATCCTAATTGAAGAGGCTTTAAAAAACAATCACTTAAGCCTGGTTTCACCCTAGCCTGAGGCGTCCCCTGATGGACCTTGTTCATCTCCACTGACTACAAAAGACCTGAAAAGAATAAATGTTCTTGGAATCTAGGCCTAGGCCCCTCACACACATTCTTAAAGAATTATGAACATCACTTTTTTTTTGAGATACGCTGTGTTAACATCACTGTTATAATGGTTGTCATTTTGTGCTGCAAAATGGCAATAATGCTATTTCCTGCTCCCTTCCTCTATTCGTTCCTTTGAAAATTACATCCAGAGCCACCAATAGATTTGGAGTGGTACTTACTATCTGGGGTTAACCATGCAATTTTGTCAGAGAGAAGTAATGACACTAATGAGACCAAATAATTTCTTTGTTTCCAAAAAATAAGTTTTGCTCTCTCATCTCTGCTACTAGAGGGATGCTGTAAAAGCTAGCCAGTTATTAAAACTCCACTTATATAAAAGGAAAATCCAGAATAGCAGTAACAGCTAGGTTTTTCAGAAGAACTGAAAGAAGAACTGAAACTGTTTAGATCAGCCTCCAGTGACTGATACAATAGAATCAATGAGAAATGCTTTAGGAGATAACCAAGTAGTTGAGGAAGCTGAAGATTTATATATAGGAAATGACAAACCAAGACTGCAGCTTCAATCAAGAAAAAAGTTATGTCTTCTTTCCTTGGGGTAAAAAACCCCCAAACTTTAAAATTATCCCTGGACTTCCTAGTTTGAATCCTTTTTTTTTATTACTTCCTTAAAAATTATGAAATGTTTTCATTCACACTGCAATATGAAAAATTCACACTGAAAAGAGAAATTCACTGGTTAGTAAAGGCTGCAAGGGAATAAATACATTGGGCCATGAAAGCAAAAATATTTTTCATAGTTACTGGCAGGCACTGTAAAACAAACTGGAAAGAGTTACCATTTTTAAGTAGACAATGTCTGTTTTCATTTGTCTTCTAATTCTAAAATGCATGATTTGAAATCAAATTGTGTTTTGCTTATTGTTCTAACCAACTAGAATTAGTTCGAGATGCACATAGGGGAGGAGGGAAGAGTTATATTTGATCAGAAGTTTATGTGAAAGAGAATTATGAGGAATTTGACAAAAAAAAAAAGAACCAGTTTTGGAATTAATTTAGGAAATTAATAAAAATCTGCATCAAGGTGATGTCTTTTAAGTTTTTGAAGCTTAGGAATGAAGCTACTCTGTACAGTGCAGTCCTATGATTTCAGGGTTGATGAAGGGTTTAATTACTTGTAAAAATTGACTAGGGCAATATAGTGAAAGGAAACAAGTACAGACATAGTTGAAGCTATACAGTACCATTTAACTCAGTAGAATTACTGAGTTAATTAATTAAACATTAATAGGGGCAAAGTTCAGCAATTTTCAGAGTTAAATAGCTCCAGGCTAGACCTACACTAGATTGTATATCAAAAACAATATAAATAGTATAGATGGTATAAAAAATGGTAGCAACAAACAGAAGTATCTGTAAGACCTAATAAGGCAGGCAGGCAAGAAGTCCAGCCTAACATTTGGAAAGCTGCTCAGTGACATTATGACATCCAGTTATTGCATTACATTATTTCACAATCGGACCTTGGGCAATAAGCTAAAGGGAAAAATGTAGTAGAGATGATACATGTGTGACGTTCGAATGAAGTAAAAGCCTTAAAGCCTTAGGGTTCTGTATTGCATCGGTTCTAATCCATTGTTTGTAACTTAAAATGTTATTCCACGAAGTCTTCAGTTGCACTTTCCTTAGCCAAGATGACAAAGTGTTTCAGATGAAGGAAAAAAAAAAAAAGACCCATCGGATCTTTTCAGTACAGTACATAATTACTGAATGGTATAGAAGTATTGCTAATTAAGAAAGAATGTACTAAGGTGTCTGAGCAGTTAGAGTGAAAATAAAAACCACAAGCCAGATTTTTTTTGGTGTGCTTTTAACCAGGATGGGCCAAGCTGCAAACCAAGGTGCTGATGAGTCCTGTGCAGTAGTCACTGCCCATTCCAGGCTCTAAAAATACAACTTATGACAGATAGATTTCTGCTCAGTTTCAAAATGCAAACTTCAAATAGTTTGGTGAGGTAGAATGGCATGTTGAACTTTTTTTGGAGCATATGTTTTAGGTCTTGTTTTATAATAAGGCTAAAACAAAGGAACTGGATTTTGTGTTTGTTTGTTCAAAGAGCTGTAAATCTCTAGCAGTTTAACAAGTTTGTGTACATGTTCTGAATTGCTGCAGTGGGGCTTCCATAAGGGTTGAAATGAATGGTCTACGTGATTTGAAAATGTACAGCAGGTACGATTGCCATTATAGAATAAGAGCTGACAAACCTTCTGATGTATGCACACTCCCCTTGGGGTTGTGGTTGGAGTCACTTTATAGTACTTTTATAAGGAAGCATGAGGACAAATAGCAACATTGGTTGCCAGTTGGTGTTCAGAGGTTGGGGCATGTAGATAGTCAAGGTCATTTGGGCGAAATGGCAACCAGGGTTTGGGAATGATCCTCAGAAGGTTTTCTGATACGTACTGGTTAGTGGTTGGGCTCTGCCTTGAAGTGTGAACATCTTGGACCCATATAATTTGTCTTGCGCAATGTAGCTTCTAAAGTTTTATTCATGTAAATTTTCTTCCCTCTTCTTCATGGAAATAAATGGTCTTCCCTCTGCAGCAATTTGCTTCTGTTGTGTTGTGAGAAGAAAAAAAATATAGAGAAAATACTGAGGATTTTTGAGGTCAAAACAACTGGCTTCTTAACACTTAACCATATCCTTCAGAGAAGAAGTCTGAACATGTGTCTTTGCTGCTGAGGTACTTGGTAAAAGAATCCTGTTTGAAGAATGTTGTGAAGGGCTCGTGTCACCATCCCTCCCCTGTGCTAGGCAGCATTGACTGGTAAAGTCTGCTCCCAGAGCATCGCTGGGAGAGCGTGACAGCCGTTCCCCAGGGCCTCTTTGCGTTTCTCAAAGAAATGGGCATGCCAGTGAAAATCAGGGGTTGGTTCTTCACAGTAGACAGGCAGTGGCTTCATTTATAGCTGCACAAAGCTCGTGCAGAGTTTTGTGTACTTTGAGGGGAGGGTAGTGTTTTACTCTGAAGTGGAAAGGTTTTGGATGGCTTTTGATGGGCTTTTTATACAAGTTTTGGTGCTGCTGTATGCAGGGGAGACAAGGAGAAGTGTTGCTCGCCAGGGATAGATGCCTCTTCTTCAGCCCCAGTGCTTAAACAGAAAGGCTGTGATGTGGTGCTAACCCAAGCTTGGGAAACGAGGCAGGAGCAGGGTCAGGTCATGCAAATGGGGTTTTGCTGACGGGGAAGACATCTAGTATCCCCAGTGGGAATATTCAGAATTGCAAACTCACTGCTGTTCTGCGGGTGTAACAGCTCTGGCTCAGTGGATGCAAGCACAGTTACTGCAGTCTCCAGTTGTGTAACTGGGAGCTGAATTTGGCACCGCATGTTTCCAGTGATAAGACAAAAATAAAAATGCCTCTCTGGATGAGCATTTGATTTCTAACTTTTTCCAATGAGCCAGCTTTTTTAAGGAAGGAAAAAAAAAGTCTCTGAATTTAGCACTTGTAAAATTGTTCTGTTTAAACCAGAATAACTGACACAGGTTAACCAGAATATCTGGTTTATTGGAGTAATTGTGTTTTAGCTTGGAATTCGGAGGCACTGAAGTAGTCCTGGGATTCAGCTCCATGTTCATTGGGTCATCCTAAGTGTAAAGGGCATCTTTTCTGTTGCTCCAGAAAGTGTACCTCTCCTGTAAGGCTTGGAACTTACCTTGTCATGGGTAGTCTAGGACATCATACAGGGCTCTAAGTTGCCTGCATTTGGGCAATTAAATTGCTCCCTTAAATGACTAGGACTGCAGATAGAGATACGCATTTTCATTTACTTTTAATCTAGAGTAGTAGTGATTTAAGATGGAGTGTCTTCTGGATGGAGTGAGAAGAGGTTCTTGTGTTACTAACGGTTCAGAGAAGATCATATTGTGAGTAATTTAAAATTATATGTCTCTATTTGTTATTGACTGTATGGGACATATCTGAATCTTCTGGCTGGCAGCTCTGTATACCAAGAAACTTGCAATTAGCTGATTGCTGACAGATCCTGTGCAATGCTTTAGCAGACTTCAGGTTTTAAACACAATTTTTCTATCAAAATTCAGTTTATTGTTTCTTTTCTGTATTTTCAAGTTGTCATTGTGATAGCTTGGACATGTTAGAAGACCAGTATCCCAATTCTGTTCTGTAGCTGGGGGAAAAGCTAATACAGACCACAGAGGACCAGTGGGATATGCTTTGTGTGTTCACTTCTGAACTGGAGAACTGCTACGTGATGAATCAGCCACAGCTTTCATCTTGACCTTTTTGCAACCTTTGGGGTAGAAAACGTTGCACTAATTCATCCTGAAGGTGACACAAGTGTGGACCACAATGGCAAGATCCTCATTAAAGAGGAGAAGGAAGTAGCTGAAGGTGAATCGTGTTTTTTCTGGGCATGAGCATTCTGTGTAAGAACAGTGATGAAGCGAACAATATGCCAACACAGTGGATTGTCCCGCTACGCAGAGGGAATTATCTTTGAAAGTCATGTCTACCCCAAGCAAATACGTATGCTTTCTGCTGTTGTTCCATAATCTGTTTCTGTGTCCAGGCTATGATGTATTGGTGGTCTGACTGCAGCTATGCTGATGCTGAAAAATACAGATTTGTCTAGCAGCATGAGTTTATCAACTCTGAGAATGTGAATACAGCTGCTATTTCAAACGAAGTGTCTTCATCTCGTGCCATGTATAGACGTTACCTTGTGTAAGTTGTGCAGTGAATGTCACTGTTACGTTCTGTAATCATACTTTACACCCTATGTATATTGGTTTTGCTCGAGCTTGCATAACCACACAGACACAGGGAGGCAGTCTGGCACTGTCCTTCTGAGATTTTGCATTGACCATCTCTTCCTTTTTCCCTGAATAAGAACGAGAGTCAAATCTGCACAATGTCAGCTAATGTAGCTCATCACTCCTCTGCTGTTCCTATAGGTATGCTGAATATAAACTGTCACAGGTGTCAGTCTTGGTAAAGAGCTCACTAGGGCTCCCTGGGACTTGATGGGGAACATGAGCGAAGGAATACGATGCCAGCTGAGGACTTCTAGATAATTGGAAACAACTCCTGGCTGATATTTGGAAGGCCTTACTTTGATCGGCCAGCATCGGTGCACGTGCTTTGCTTCTGTTTGCAGTTAGACAGTAGTCTTCCGTCAGTGCAACAAGTTGGGTCTTCATGCTCCAAAGGAAGGCCTGCAGTAGAAGCTCTCCAGCACACCGACTGTGTGTCCAGCAGATACTGTTGGATCTCACTCACCGCTGCTGTAGCCTTCCCCAAAGGAAGGGAAGCAGGTGATTGTTGCGAAGAGCTGATCTCTCTCATCTCTTAAGTGAAGGCTTGACTGCATTTCATGTTGCAGGATGGTGAGGAAAATGCTCTTCCTGAGGGAGGAGTTGGTCAGAAATAGGCTGATGTGATCTCAATGGGCTTCTACAAGAAACTCTCATTTAGCTTACAACAGGGCGTGTTTCTCAGAACACATTTACAATAGGGACAACTTCTATCATAGCAAAGACTTTGGTTATAACCAAACATTTTGATTTGATTTTCTTGCAGCTGAGAAGACCTTTTCTTAAGCCCATTTCTGATTTAATTTCTGCGGTAGGTAGGAAGAAGGCTGCTTACGGCAGAAGGGACTTCAAAGTCGTCTAGACAGATTAATTTTGTTTCTGCACAATGAGAAGCTATCCACAGGAGCTCTCTTTACATGTCTTTGGCACTGTCGAAAGAGGTGGGGTTTCTGCAGGTCTCTGTTAGTAGCAAAGTTTCTGAGTTCTAATTCAGGTGAGCGTGCAGTTTTGAAAAATTCTGGAAAAAAGGCTGTAAGACTATGTGGGTCCGTAAAAAGGACACCAGACTTGAGAGTTGAGTCTTCTGTCTCTGTCTTCATGACATAAGAAATTATCTTGTTCAGGCAAAGAGCTAGACAAGAACAGGCAAGTTCTGCCCTCCCTTTGGAGGAGGCTGTGTTCAGACGGCATGAAGGCATCGAGTGCCTTTCTATCTCTCATGGACATCTGCCCCTAGACTGCTTAGCAGCTCCTGTCTGCATGGCTTGTGCTGCAGAAGGGCCAGTGGCTATGAGGCAATACGTTGGGGTGAAGTATTGACAAGATTGTTGATGACTCTGAGGATCACGTACTCGAGCGCAGCTGTGGAGCAGTTTGCAGTGATGGTAGAGCTCCTGAGTTGCATTTGGCTGATGCTTCCTATAGTCACTCAAAAGAGATTGCCTCTCAACTCAGGCATCTGAAGTGATTCTAACAAGCACATCCCACCCCTTCACCTCCCTTGCTCTTCCTAGCTTGACTGAATGAATTGTTTGCACACAGTTAGTTGAACAAATGGGGAAAGTCCCTGGAAATTTGCCCGTTTATCTCAAGGCCATCATTTCCCCTATAGCTGTAGGTTAAACAATGTGTATGTTGGAGAGGGAATTCTCCTCTGTTACCTCTCTCTATGTATTTCTTAATACTGCCTTGTTACATTTTCTTATTGTGCGGTGAAATACTTTGTTTACCTTGGCTTGTAGCTTCAATATTTTTTTGGTATCTTCTCCCTTTCTCCATTTCATAAATTTCACATAAATTACCATGAATAAGCTTGTTTTTCCTGCCTGTCACTTATTGTTTGCTTTATCATTAGTTACCTCTTGATGAGCTAATATGATACTGCACAATTCTGGGCTGTTAGCAGTACCAAATGGACCAAGAAATAGATGATCATTTTCTGCCAAGCTAAAATGACTTCAGAATTTTTGTCATTCTGTTCTCAGGTGTAACCAGATTGTTTTATGGCAGCATTTCCTTTTCATCACTGTTGCTCAATGTTCTTGTTCTTCTTGTAACCTCAGCAGGAACTTTTAAAGTAATCACCCAATAGACTTATACCTTAGAGTAGGAAGGGCATTAGCAAATTGACAGTGAAATTCAGAAGCATAGCAAAATACACAGTTCAAAGCACCTAAATAATGTAGCCCAGTGTTAACAGATCACCTTAAGTAGTGTGTAGTTGTTTGGGGTTTTTTTTGTAAAACAGGCAAAACAATTAAGCAAACGTGTATTTTTTTCAATTATATTCAAGGCAAATAGTTTGTGCAGATAGATTTTTAGTTTGTAAACAGACGCATTTATCTGTAGTCTTACCAATTAAGGCAAATTGCTTGGCCACCATCAGCATAAACAACGTGTATTTATGGTGCTGTGTGCTACTTAATCCTGTGCTTGTACAGACATCTGCTGCATGCTTTCCCTGTAGCAAGTTCACACTCTCTGTGTGTGTATACATATATGTGTATATACATGTTTATATGTGTGTGTATCATATATGTATCTTGACTGATGGTGAAGATAGAGCATCTGGAGTAAACTATTAGTCACAGTATGATGTACAGGTATGGGACTTGCTTTCAGGAGAAATAAAATGGCTTAACATCAATATGCAACTACTAATTACAGTGTGCTGAGACAAACGATCTGGTTCTGTCCTCTCAGAGCTGTTGCTCCTAGTGCTTTGTAGAATACCTTCTGCACTGATTAGATCCAGTTCACACTTTTTGAGGTTGTCCTTCACAGCCATTTAGCAGCTAGAAGCTTTTATTTTTACTATTTTGTTTTAAAACAAAACAGCTAAAGAACAAGAAAGTAGCTTCAAAGTAATACTTGGATGGCATACAGGCTAGCAGCTTCAGCTGCTGCTTTCAAAACTGCAACTATTGAGTTGATCTTAATCCTTCAGGCGCAGGTAAGTTTCTTCATGGATTAAAGAGCTGGCTTGGTATCTACTCTGATACTTGTAATGCTTTTCTGATGGCAAGTGTCAGTTGTCTTTCCTTCTTAGCTGTTCCACTTGCCTTGCTGGTCTCTGTAGACTTTCCTGGGTTGAGCTGTATCTATATGACATTTTGATTTTACTGCAAGTTTGTTTAACTGTAGGTAGTTTACTTTTTTTTTTCTTTTTTAAAAAAGCTAGTGGATGCCCTCATCCTGTTACTACTTCTGACAGTCATTTATGATTTTTCTGTCAAGGTCCCAGGGGAATTGCTGGGGCGGGGAGAGTTAACACCGATAACCCTTAGCAGACTTGGTGTGAGCCTTGCACTTTAAGCTTGGTTGTTGGTATTTGCTGTGCAGCACCAAGTTCTCCAGAAGTTGGAAAGAAAGAAGTGATCACTCCAGCTGATGCTTTACCTCCAGCCAACCCCCGTTTCCATGAGCTTCTTCCTTGGGCTGTCTCCAGTTGTGTGAAACAGGAGCTAAAGATTGACTGTGGTGCCAGTCACATCAAATTTTGTGTCCTGGTTATTATGGCCTCTGTGATGAGACCTGCATGGGAGCCTCATGGGCAAGGATTTGTTTTTTTTTTTCTATAGTAGCATTCCTGGGTACTGCAACCTTCTTTCTTGTGAGGAAGAGAAAGCTACAGATGCGGATTTTGTTCCTTGTATTACCAAGCCACATAGGAGGTGGGGAAAAGATTGCCTGCAGCAGGGACTGGCAGCTGGAGGATGCTCAGGGAGTACTGATGTGCTCTGAGCCTGATACCAGCTGGGTTACTGGAGCTGCTCTTGCTGGAGCAATCTTTGGAGATCAGCTAGAGGCCTTTCCCAGAGGACTGAGCTGAGAGGGACCTGGGAAATCCTCTACAAATACTCCTTCGCTTGTCTCTGCTGCTGCATTAAGAAAGGGGGAATGCAGCTCCCTGGGCGGTTGGACTACCGCCAGCAGCGGCATCTGCATCCACATTGCCCCATAACTTCAGCATCGCATAAGTCCTGCTTTGGTAAGCTTTTTGTTGTAACTGTGATAGCCAGAGCATGGTTTTAAATTGAAGTTTTGAATATGCTGAGTCTGATCTGGCTGGTCAATCGCTAAACGCTGGCAAGTAGGATTTCACAGAGCTGTAAAAAACAGGTACTACATGGGTAGAAGGACTATAGAGAGGAGGACATTCCATGGTAGATGTATAGTAGGCAGCCCTTACAGCATATATGAGGATCGGTCTTCAGAAGGAAGAGCATGCAGTATTGTGCATGGACTTGAAAGTACAAATGTTGACAGTAACTGGCTTTCCATCGAAAGTGATTTCAGCAGGGGTAGAAATAAGCTAGGAGGAGGAGACAGTTATTTTTGGTTTTGGTCAGTGTCAAATATGTTCAAGAAAACACAAGGGAGAGCTTAAGACTTAAAAAGTGGAGGAGGGCAGGCAGGAGAAAACACTGAAGAGAAGCAGGAAGGTTGGAGAGAACTTTGCAGGACAAGCAGAAGGAAGGAAAAAGGTTGTCAGAGACTGCGTGGCATGATGGGCTGGAGCAAGCCGTGGGAGGGCGTCAAAGCAGTTGCCCTTCCCTTCCTCTTTCCTTCCCCTGGAAATCATTTGCTTCACCAGGAGTATGTTGTGGTTTGGGTTTTTTGTTTGGTTTTGATTTGCATGACTGGAGTGTGTGTGTTTCAGCCACATCTCTAAGTCACCATTGTCCATTGTAATAGTTGTGTACTTCAGCAGTATGGCTGTTAATCCTCTAATGTTGCCCTCTCAGCTGTACATATATAGAAAGTAATGTGGTACCCGCGTCTGTGAGCCTGCAACTGATGGAATCATTCCTAATTTAAACTGATGTTTTGGGAGCAAATTCTGTTCAGTTGCTTTACCAGAAGGAGCATACAAGCCTGGCAGACAGAGGACTCTGTGTCCTGGGAGTCTGAGAAGGTCCTGACCAGACTCACTGTTACAGTGCAGATACTTTTGCATACAGGTAAATGTATATACAGATGTCAGGAGAATTGAGGCCTGACTTATGAATTATTTAGGTTTGTGACTTATGAATTACTTAGGGTACCTCATGAAATTGATGGCAGATGTGTAGTGGGTCATGCTCGTGATGTTGGTTGATGCGTGAGAAGGAGATCTTAGATGCGATTCTCAGGTTTTCTGATGAACTACTGAAGGTCTCAAAGGCAGGCTGTTCAGTTTGGCAATGTTCATCGCCAGTACTGTTCATGCAGGGTACCTTTACTTTGGCAACTGTGTTGCTGAATTCAGGGGTCAGGTCCAGTTCTTGTTTTATTAGGAGAGCGACTGCCACCTCCTTCAGAACCTTGGGTAAATGAAATGTTTATGAAGCCAAGTGATTTTTTTCAATAGTAAATCTATAATTATTTTTCAAAACTCGGCGTGGAAGTGTTCTGACCCTATAATCTTTTCTAATCTTAATAGGACTTTACAGACTCCAACCCAAGTTCCAGTGGTTGTTTCTCCTGGAAACCAGCAGCTGCATACTGTAACACTCCAGACGGTGCCTCTTACTACAGTGATAGCCAGCACAGATCCAGCCTCAGCAACAACGCCCCAAAAATTCATTTTACAAGCCATTCCTACTTCACAACCCATGACGGTTCTTAAAGAAAACGTTATGCTACAGTCTCAGAAGCCAGTCTCGCCTCCTTCCTCAATTGTGCTGAGCCCAGCACAAGTTCAGCAGGTGCTCACCAGCAGCGTGCAGACAATTTGCAATGGAACAGTCAACATGGCTTCATCTCCATCCTTCAGTGCCACTACCCCCGTGGTAACGTTTTCACCTAGCAGCTCACAGGTGGTAGCTCATCCATCAGGCACGGTGATCACTTCGGTTATTAAAGCACCAGAAACGAAACAGCTTGGCGTAAAAGAAGAAGACAGTGACAAATTAGATGATACTGAGCAGTCGGAGCAGAGATTCCAGCAGCAACCGTTTGTGATGGTAGTGTCCAGTTCGAATGGTTTCCCATCTAACGTGCAAGTGAAGCAAGAAAATGAGCCATTGGAACCCAATTCATATTAATAAATAAATTAAAAAAAGACCCTGTGGATGATTGTTTTCATAAATGTGATGGGACCCTTTCAGTTATGTATATATGATTTGATTCTGAAGCAAGATGTTGCAAAGCTACTTAATTTCTGCAGTTGTTAGAATTCATGCTTTAGAATGGATTTTGATTTTCTGTTAATTGCTAAATGTTATCATATAAATAAAATTCTATATTACTCGTTTCAAAATACAGGCATGAAGGAACATGCTTTTTACGCTATGAAGACTTTCTCCTGAGGTTGTTGGCCTCAAACTTCTTTCTTACTGTACGTTTTCAGTCTGTTGCCGATTTACATTGCAGTAATGTTATTATAACCTTTTCTGTTTAATCTGTACGTGTATCACTTAACTTTTGAAGCAACAGTTACTTTTAGTGTGGGACATTTTCATTCCATGTGTATGACTTTTTATGATCAAGTATCTGAATTACACCAGTTTTAGACTTGGATAACCAGGTATCCTCTTGCGTTTTTTGCAGCACAAGCTCTTGTGTGTGCAAAATGGAACATACACTCCTATTGAGAGTATACGAAACATTTATTCCAGTAATGGACAATGCCATGTCTGTATTTTATATGAAAACATCAGATATATTTAATTACAGAAGCTAACGGCATCACTACAGGTGCAAACGTTTCATGCCATTTTGCGACTATGAAGCTTAACAATCTTGCTTTCTACTTCAGATTATTTTGTAAGGGGGGAGGGAAATGAAATATATACAATTTATGCAGGTATTTGGAGATTAATACTGCTAAGAGTTCTTTTTTTTTTTGATTGTAAATAATGTACATTCAATGTCACAAGGAAGTTTTTTCAGCTAATTTGTTTCCATACAAATTTTTGATAGATGCAAATAAGATCATTATGTTTAGAGGTCTAATGTTATATGTATTCATATTACAGAGTGAATTTGTATTTAAAGACAAATTTTTAAATGATGGAGCCCTCTGAACCTTGGGTCCTTGTCTTTTGTATTTTTAATTGGTTTATTATGAAAATAAATCAAGTGGAAAAACATTTTTCTGTATTTACTCTGAAATGTTTTTATATTATTATAATGTTTTGACGACCATCATAAATAACCAAAATACACTGAGAAATAGGACAACGTGATTAATCAGTGTGGGTCTGTGGTGGGCCATGAGCGATTCACAAACCACTTCTGAACAGACTCGAGCGCACCTAACATGCTGCGGGTATCCTTTGAAATAGCAGCACTGTACGTTTTTGTAGCTCAGATGAAGGTTGAGCTATGCCTAAGAACGGGACTTAAACTTCTCCTTTTCCATCACTTCACAATATCTTACGGACAAACAAGCCAGAACTTTCAATGTAATTCTGGGGTGCCATTGATCGCAAAGGTCTTTGTAGCTTGTATAACACAACTGTTGGCCCAAACGGCTAGGTCTTCAAAACCTCGCATATTGCAGTGTTTCAACAGAAGGTGGATTAAAAATAAATACGATGCCTGGTAAGATTAGTGGAATGTAAAATTAAAGGAAGTATGACTTTCTGTGATTGAATTCATGCAGGAGTTTTATTGATTGGTTCATAAGGTTAAATTTAACTCCAAAGATAAGCATACGAGTCCTAGGAAAACTAATGGGAGTAGAACCGTGGCAGAGAGAGTTCAGTCTAGTTGACTAGAAGTAACTCTACAAACTGTATCAAACGAGCAATTCTTTGCCACAGCTTCCCCGTTTCTTGGCAGTTGAAACCGCACTGTTTAATTCAGTGTTTCTTCCCTCTGTCTCCCATGCAGTAAGGCTTCCACCTGCAAATCCAATGCGCCTCACTCCATTTCCAGGAAGGCTGGCCGTTCCCAAACCGGAGCAATTGCTGCCCGCTGACCGGTGGATGTTTATCTGGCAGTGTTCCCCGCAGCTGGGGAGCGCTGGCAATATTGCTAGGAATGTGGGTAAGCGTTGCAGAAGCGTATCTGATACAGTTCTCATCCTGAGGGCTATTTCAGATTGACGAAAGCACTGGAGAGGGAGGCTAGTTCTTTTAATCAGGCTATAAAATATGGACTTTGTCCTGTAATACAAGTATTTCATACTACTAGGAAACCTGAAGTGATAATGCTTGACTGACGTTAGTGTTTTTAAATGTGGGGAAGTTGTTTAGCTGATTTACTGGAAATGCGAAAAAAAAATCACACCATAAGGTTACAACTTCGCCAGCAAAACTTCTTGCCATAGATGCAACTATTATAAAGGGAAAATGATTTGTCAGCTTAGTTTATGTCAGTTGGAGAAACGGAGAAAATCTCCAGCAGACAATAATGGGTCTCCAACAGCAGACCCTGTTGTGTAACCAACAGTAAATGAAAATCACTCCCTTCCCATGTCCTCGAGGCTCCAGTCTACCAGCCGGGTGTACCCGTACTCCTAGCTCCCCTCAGTATGACAAAGGGAGGGAGAAGCTGGAGTAAATCATAAAACGAGGGCTCACATCTGGAGTTGGAGCAACTCCTCCCCTCTCACAGCTGCCTTTGTGCCTGTGGCAGCGGCCAAGCAAAACACACGATCTCAAATCCCAGCCGCTGCCGACTCAGAAAAAATTGAGGCCGCAGTTCTTTTCTCCACGCGTGCGAGGCTGTGGAGGAGAAAAAGGCACCTTTTTTCTGAGGCGTTTCACGGAAGGGAGCCCGGGAAGGGGGGGGAGGAGGAGGAGGAGGGAGGCAGGCAGGCAGGCCTCAGGCTGCCAGCACTGCCTCAGCGCCGGGCCCGGCCCGGCCTGGCCCACCGGCCGGGACGCAGCTGTCCTGCCAGGCGGACGGAGGTGCTCGCTGACACACAGTGACAGCGGCGGGTGCCGGCACCCTTCAGGCTGGGGCGAGAGGAAGCGTCTGACCTTCAGTCAAGCCCAGTGCCTCCCGGGCGGGCCGCCCCGGCGCCCGCGGCCACGAACGCCTCAGCCTTCAACCCCGTTCCCCTCAGGCTCGCACCCCAAATGGCAACTGCGCGGCTTCGCCAGCTGCCTGCTCTTTGCCGTGTCTGCGTGTACCCCGTTTGGGAAGCCCCGCCCGCGATCCGGGGCAAGTTTCGGCAAGGAAGGAGCCGCCAACCGCCACAGCGCCGCCATCTCCCTCAGCGCCGCCGGGGGAGGAAGAGGCGGGCGGAAAGGGCTTTCGAGCCCCTCTGCCCCGGCCGGTCCTCCAGCTCTGTGGCAGGGGGAGGAGGCGCGCTTGCCTCGGTAGCCACGGCCGCCCCGCCTCGCCCGGAGAGGCGCGGGAGGAGCTTGCGGGGCCGGTTCGCCCCTCCGCATCCCGTCAAGCCTTGCGCGGCTGCGGCCTTGGGGTTTGTTGCGCGGGTGCTTCAGCGTCTCCAGAAGTTTCCTGGGGGCGGCGGGCGGCATGGCGGCGGCGGCGGGAGCGGCTCCTCCGCGGTGAGGCCCCCTCCCGCCCCTGCCTCCCCGCCCCGCGCCCCCTCCGCCCGCCTCCGCCTCGCCCTCTTACGCCGTTGTGTTTCCTCGGCAGGTTCTCGGACGGGGACGTCGACCGGGACCCGGGGACAGCGGCGCAGGTGAGGGGCGGGCCGGCGGGGGCTCGGAAGCGGCGGGGTGCGGCGGTGGGCCTTGCCCCTCGGGTGTTCCGAAGTTTGCCGGCCTGCCGAGCCGTCGGTGTGGCGGTGCTGGAGGGAGCCGGGGCTTGCAGCGTGCCGTGCCGCTGGTAGGGGCGAGGGGAACAGCTGAAGCGCCGTGCGGTTGCCGTTGCTGCGAGCCGGGGGCTTGCAGAGTTTCCCCTGGAAACCTCTCTCGTGTGAGGTCTCGCTGCAGAGGAGTTCAGCGCAGTTCTGCCAAAATACTTGTGCTACTTGTGTTGCAAAGAAGGAAAAAAAAAAACCACCCCACCAAGCCAACTTTCTCTTCCATGTGGGTAGATGGTAGTTCAAATAACTAAATCAGTTGTGATTTGTGGTTAAAAAAGCCCCAAGCTTATTGAAGAAATGTATTCAACCTTTATTAGTTTTTATTCTGCCCTGATCTATTTTTTTCTCTTTCTATATTTTGTGAGACCAGAACTGATTTTCGTTTCATCTCGACATAGAAATAAATTTTTTACAGTGAGAACAATCATTCACTGGAACAACCTCCCCAGGGGTGTGGTAGTCCCCATCACTGGAGGTTTTCAAGACGTGACTGGACAGGGTGCTAGATAACCTCATCTGGGCTCCCTTTCCCACAAAAGGTTGGACAAGATGATCTTTCGAGGTCCTTTCCAACCTGGCCTATTCTATGATTTTACCCATTAACATGTATTAATGTGCTTTCAAAGGTTATTTTTACTTAAAACAGAGAGTTAATGAGAAGACAGAACTGGAGGGTGGATGAGTAGTTCTATTTAACATACTTGGAAGGGGAGAGGATGTAAATGGTTAGTTCTGCTTGAATAGATTAGGTGGCAGAAGCATAAGATGATGCTGAATTATCTTTCCATAAAGAAAACGGTGCAGCTAAATCTTACATTTTTGGGGGGTTTAGGCTGTAGCTTGTAAAAGTTTTTCAGAAGATGAATGACATCTAAAAAGCAATTTGCAAATATAGTTGGCGTAGTAAAACTAATTAAAGATCTAAAATAAAAAAGTAAGTTTCCCATTGTGGGGGGAAAAAAACCCCAACCAACAAACAAACCAGAAAAACCCCAACACCAAAAGGTCTTTGGAAGTATTAAAGAATACTATCAGAATATGCATTTGTTTTTTTTTTTCTGTATTAACATAGTCGCTTTGCTTTCCTAGTTTATATTTCAGTTCTTTGTACATTCAGCACTTCAATATGTAACACATTCTATAGGCATTATTTAATATCTGATACAGTAATACTAGCGTCACTTTTGTAGCCTTTTTTAAAAGTACTGAATTGAGTAGGCCGATTGTGCTTGATAATCTCTGAACTGCTAAGTCCCATAGTGCAGTATAGCATTTTGCTGACTTAAGCTTGGATCTACAGGTAGTATACCACGTTTGCATGATCTTAGGTGTGCTCTTTTAGCTCATGTACTTAATATTTCTGATCTGGGACATGATACCGTACAAATGTTGCTGTGTAATGCTTCCACACCTGACTGGACTTGTGTCCAGTTGGCATGGCATTTCTGCACTGTGTCCCCAGGACTTGTGATTCCTTTAACTCCTGGAGAGCATGCTTCGGCTTTCTGCACTTGGGTCTGATACAACTGAAAGGTCATCATCCATCTTTAAATACTGTCTGAATGATAAAGCTGTGAACTCTTCAATGACTTTCCTATCATTTTAAGTTGAAAACATAGTTTACTGTGTGGAATAAGGATGTTTTCTATTTGCTTTTCTTTATAAAATGCTCTGCAGTGTGAGTCTTGATGATTTAGGAGAGAATCAGAACTGTATGTTAAAACTGTAACTGCTGAAACAAACATTCATTGACTTTGTTTCGGTGAGGGGTTTTGGCAAATGATAAGCAAGGGTGGTGACCCTCTTAAATTCAGGCACAAGTGATTCAGGAGACCGAAAGCACCTTTAATTCATACAAACTCTTATCATTAGCATGGAGGGACTCGAAAGGTCCCAATGTATTTAGAAACAGATTTGCAACTTAGTTGCGTGGTAAGGGCCTTTAGAGTAAAAGTATGTAGAAAGCACGTACTTGAGTGTTTGTGAGGACAAGGTCTAAGCTTGTTCTAAGTAACTGTTGCTGATGTCCATAATCTGGAATTCTTGGTGCTAGTTGAGTATTTCCCAGCTGCCACTTGGCTGTCTTCTCAAATAGCTGTGTTGTAGGAGTAACTTCTTTTCGTGTGTGTCTGAATGCGATGTGACAACTTACTGACAAAAAGCCAACGAAGAGATGAGTTTCATGCTGTTCAAGATGCTTGGGTTTGTTTTTTTTGCTTTCCTGGGGTGAGGGCTAGTTCTGTAGAAGAATCCATTAATGTGTTGTGCACTGGTTCCAATCGGTGCTACTGTCATCAGCGTAAATCACAGGAAATAATGTTCGGAGTGAGAGGTGATCTGTCACGGAAGTGACTCTGCTTGTGAAGTGCCTGTAATGTTCAGTGTCAGAGTCAGACCCCACTTGGTTTTGAGGATCAAAAGCTGTACTTCACCTCTCGGCATAATATGCACCTATTTTAATACATGCGTTACCTCATGTCCCTCCCATGTGGAATACCTGTAGCCATTAATATTTCTGTAATATCTGCTTTTGCATGGCTTTAAATCTTATGAGGGCATCTGTATAATTTGATCAAGTGTTGCTTGTTAGAACTGTCTACTGCCTGCCACTTTCTTTAGAGACCCCGAAGGTTTTAGAATTGTATGCTACACCTATTCGTATCTTATGCTGATAAGAACTCATGCTACTGCTAAAAGAAGCTGTTGTGGCCACTTAAGTCCTAGTTGGCGTAAGTGTTTTATGTGACAGCTGTGAAACAGAACAAGGTACTGATCTGAGTTAAAACTAAGGCAGGTCCTTCTGCTCTTTTTCTCTGGCTTGGAGGGACAGTGTTTTGGCAGTTGTACTGTACTAAGATTCATGCAGGTTTGAAGCCTATATCTCAGCCACCTTCATGCTTGCCAAATTCTGAGTAGGAGTCCAGCCAACTTAGCAAACAGAGTTACTGTACTTAGCAATGTACTGTAGTGGCTTTTGGAAGACCTACTGTCTTCTATCAAGGAGAAGAACTTACCTCACTAATAAGGGGAGAATTGGAGATGCTCTTTCCAGGTGTGTGCATTGAGTCATTGTGATTTTATTCTGTTGTGCAACAGTCATAAACTTTTCTCACAGCAAGCATAATATAATTATTTCAATCTGTTTACCCAGTGATTCCCCCAACAAGGGGTTGCTTTATGCTTATTTCCGTTGCGCAACAATATTTCCTGTGAGCCCTGTGCTGCATAAGTCTTTTGTTCTCCTGCTTTTGTGCTCAGCGTAAATCGGAACAATCTCCTATGCTCAGTAATATCATGTAATATGGTATTTCATCATGTGTTGCAACGCTTTGAGCATGTTATCCCCACACAAGTATTTTGACATACTGCATGTTGATTTCCAAATTCCTGATACTGCAGTGCTTCCTCAGATCCAGCAGACCTGTATGCAAATATGCTGAGAACTGTAGGAAGGTCTTTGGAATGTAGAGGATCACCTGTGCATTAGGCTTCATGTTGAAGGCATTTGAAAGTCCTGTTTCCTTCTCAGTAAGAAACAGGCTCCTTGAATTTGATATAATTGGCAGGTTCCTTGTACTTCAAGCTCTGATGTTTAAGCTTTGTGAATGAGAACTGAGCAACAGCTAAACATTCATACCAGTTCAGGATATTTTCTTCTGAAGTGTCTCTTATTTGACAGGGTTTGGTATTGTATTTTTATGGGGACTTCTGAGGTGCCATTTCATGTTTTTCTATGTGTCTTTACAGGAACTGACAACAGCTTTGGAGAAGAATCCAGATGATGCCGAATATTATTGTCAACGAGCTTATGCTCATATTCTTCTACAGAAATATGCTGGTAAGATCTTCAGACAACACAGAATCCTCTTAAAAGTGTATTATGACACGTTCTTTACAGAAGATGTCTTCAATCTGCAGCCAAATATAGTAATAACAGAAAGTGTTATCTGTAACTTAATATGCTGCTTCTACAGTTAGGGTATAAATTTATAGTTTTCTTTGTTTTGTTTCTGCAAAACTTCCAATGAATTGGGTACTCTGCAGTCCCAGCTTTCCATTTGATTTTAGCCTAGTATTATCTTGGCAGCTTTTTTTTTTTTTTTTTTTAAGTAGACTTCTTAAGCAGATTTTAAGCGTTGCGTTGTAAATATCTTCCATCCTTATGTTTTTGGTAGAGACTGAATCCTGTCGTGGTAGGGATGTGATAACTGAATAATAACTGGGAAAAAAATTAACTGAATAACTAAAGATTTGGTCTATTTTTTCTTTCCAGTAAAAAACAAACAGATTCACACTTTCAGATCCAAGTAGAGGATTTGACTAAATGAAAGTCATGCTTCATCTTACATAGAGCTCTGTAGCTGAATGAAAGGTTCATCCATGGCGGTTGTGACTAGATCTAATTCAAACAGTGTGATTTGTGTGCAAGCTAAGAAAGCTAACATAGTACACCTTAAAAAATTTTCACTACTTAAAAGACCCACAGTTCACTGCTTTTTGTAACACATTATTATGTTCTTCACCTTTAAATTGATTTCTAACAGATGCAGTTGCAGATGCAAAGAAGTCCCTAGAACTCAACCCCAGTAATGCTGTAGCACTCCTTAGAAAAGGGTACGTATCATATATTGTGCTTTGGGAATACTGTGATAATCTGTACAGCAATACTGGTATTTGGATTATGGCTCAGTACAAACTTCTTGCAACACCACAAATGAATAAATTTAATGCCATACTGCTTCTAACCCGTCCATAATAAAGCTGTGGTTATAAGAAACAATTGAGTTTGGGGTGACTATCTTAACATTCTAGCCATTTCAAAAACACACCTCTTGGGTGATTTAAATTCTTACACGTGTAATTTTAACCAATATAATGTGTAAACTAAGGATGTTGTGATCTTCAGAATGTGGATTAAATTGAAAAGTAATTACTGTTTCCTTGTGTTTTTCTTTGTTCATGTCAGGTTAGGTGAATATCATATTAAAAACTATGCATCTGCTTTAGAGTCTTTCAGAGAGGGACAGAGGTTGGACAGTAAGTATTAAAGTTTCTTGTGTGCACAGTAGTCCTTTGCTAATGAGAAAAAACTCCTAATGTGTTAGTTGAAAGTGAAGACCAAGGCTGCCTTTTTTTTTTTTCTTTTCCCCTCCTTTTCTCTTAAGGCTAATGAGTTAGGTGCCTGACTTGAGATGTCTGGTTTTTGGGAAGGTGTGTGCAATCACTGCATGAAAGTGTAAAACTGCTTAAAAATGTGTATCAAAATTCATAGCAAGTAATATATGATTTTTTTTTTTCTTTATAAAATGGGAGAGTGTTTTCCTGCTTCCTGGAAGTCTTATGAATAAATGATCACAGTGGTGTGGTATTAAGTGTTGTAGAAATATTTCCGAACAGAACAGGCTCCTTATACATAGCTGGAATTTCTTGGTTGTTAAGCCATTTGATAGACTGGTCTTTAGAAAGAACATGCAACTTGGTGGGTATTGAAACTGACAAAATGGATTTTTACCTCACATTCATTATCACTTAATTACAGAAGCATGTTTATTATCTGTCTTTTTTTCTTAAAGTGTTGGCTTCCTGGCTGGATTTGCGCACTTTTTAGTTTGGGGAGAATTGGAGCTTTTTTTTAAATCTGAATTTCTTCTAGAAGCAGGAAAGGAGTAGTTCAATACAGAAAGCTTTGGTAGAAGACATTGGGAAGCATACAACAAAGCAATTGCAAGATGATTGTAACTCCTTGCTCTTCCCTCCTATACGCCATTTAAAACAAAACCCTTTCCTCATTCCGTTCCCTCCTTCTCAACAGCAGAAGAAGATGGTAAGAAAAGCACCTTGAAAAGTTACACAGAGCAAAGTACACTAATCTGATAAGCGTTGTCATGGTCTCAGATCTTTCTAGTATGTTGTCTTATCTGTAACAGTGGCTGGGACCTGAAGGTTTAGCAAAAATGTAATTACTTTGCCTCCCCCCAGTAAGCGATCTGCTCCTCTGATGTAATCTGATCTAAAAACTGGAGTTTCATGGGAGAGTGTTTGCTTGCTGCCAAGTGATTGTGCTCCCTCCCACTCTTGTGCTTGTTTAGCCTCTTCTTTCAATGCATTAAGTCTGCAGAAAACTACTGTTTTTAAAATATTTTCCCCCTGGATTAATGTGTTGAAATGGAGCAATGAAGGGTCTGAGTGCTGAAGCCAGCGGAAGTGAAGCGGCAGAGCAGTATTGGGGCAGTGGTAATGGTGGTGGAAGAGGGATGTGGTGGAATTGCAGCAACTGTTAGTTGTCAGCTTAGGCTGCTCTGGAATAGGCGTTAAAATATAAGAAATTTCCTAAGTTGTTTCAGTTTTGGTAGTTTGGATAACTAGGTAGTCTCCACTAGTTTGTACACTAGAAGGACAAGTGTGTCTTTGCAATCTAGCCAAGTTCTCTAGTATCTTCCTGTGAAAGGAAGTGATTCCTCCAATGACTTCCATAGCTTTCCTTACTTGATAGGTAACTTTTCATACATCTCCAAACTCATCACTCCTGAGTTTAACTGAATAAGTAATCTATATTTTTTCATATTCTTGCCCCACCCCAAGCAACCACTATCAATTTGAGGCTTTTCATGTGCATGGATTTTGTCACCTTTCTAGTTTGTCAGTTGGAGTTCTTCAAAATACAGATTATACACGAAATCTCCTCAGGCCAGAGCATCTGTTTGGTTTTTTTCATTCTGTTTAACTTCACATCCTACTTACGTTGTAGGGTGCAACAACACACAGAGCTGCAGGTATCTTTTTAGATAAGTCAGTGAATACCAGGTCTCTCTTAGCTAATTCAGAATCCCTGAAATACAGTGCAACCTTTTCCTGTGTTGAATTGCTTGACTTCTACCTGTTTGAATTTAATTTGCTATTGTTTTGCTGCTTACCCAGTTGAAGTGTTTCTGAAGCTTCCCAGTCCTTCCTGATTATGCTCGCATCTGAAGATGGCTTCCGCTGTGCTTCCCGTATCTCATTACAAAATTCTGTGACCCACTGTGAGATGAGAAATCTCCTGAAGGCCTTTTTAAAAATACAGATTTTTAGTTGATTCTCTCCCATATATTACCTAATTTGCTGGCAAGTTTATGTCAGTAACAGAATTTGCCTTTGTAGTTCTGCGGAATGTTTGATGGATCCCAGGTGAAAACAATTGTGAGCATAAGCATTTTGGCAAAACAATTAACTTCCAGTTAAATGCAGCTAGTGCAAAATGAACAAAGCACAGAGGGAAAATTTGCCACATGCTGTTAAGCAGGTGATAAAGAGAGAAGACTTTAGCTGTTCCTGCCTCAGAGAGGATTGCTGTGGTGGGGAATTCTTTGCTGGCAAGGTTGGTTTCTTTGCCACGCAAGGGGGCAGAAGTACACTGGTACGTGTTTCTGTTCCTTGTTGATGTAAGGGCTGTTTTAAATCTTAATCTGGAATGCTAACAATTAATTTAAGTTGCAGGGAAGCTCTGGAGCTCATCTAATTCCATGCCCTGGCCAAAAGCAGTATTAACTTTGAACTTGCATGTGTTTGCTCAGGTCCTTCTACTGTTGATTTCCAAGTATCTCCAAGGCTGAAGATTCCACAGCCTCTTTGGGCAACCTGCTCCAGTGTTTGACCGCTCTTTTAGTAGAGAATTTTCCTTATCTAATCAGAACTTACTTTGATGCGTCTTGGGTCCTTTGCCTCGCTTCCTTTCCCCATGTACTTCTGCGGACAGTCCGTGGTCAGTCATCTGAATACCTTAAGTGTACATTAGGTAATTGAAGACAGCCCTTGGATCCCCCAGCATAACCCTCTGACAGTTAATTTTGGAGAATTCTATCTGAAAGTAGGTATCTTCTTTTCAGGATTTGCTAGGAACATAGAAGACTGCAATCAGTGACTGATTGTATTGTAATATCAAGACAGCCATATTATTATTTGCATTTTTAGCTTTTCCTAACAGCAACTGAAAGGTTACATAAATGTTATGTAGCTTAAAATTTAGATACCTTTTAAGACGACTGGTGGGGATGGCAGAAGAAAAGGGAAGAGGATATGGCTTGAGAAGTGGGGTAACAATTTTAAGACCTAAGGCACACCTTAAAATTTATGTACATTTTATATTTGAAGGGGTTGGGGTGAATACTTTGCATAACTGCAGTGGAGTCACACTTGGTGTTACATGCATGTCTGCTGGGAACTCTTTTGTCGAGCCTCTTCAAGCCCTCTGCTGGATAGTTGGCTGCGTGAACTCCCTCAGTGTGAATTCTCTAAGTTTAGCTATTCCTAGTAGCTGGTCAGTAACATTGCTACTTTTTTACTTTGTGACCGAAAGATGTTTCTGGGAATTTTGTTGAAATAAGATGATTACTCTGTCATTACACTACTACCATTTGAGCTAATTTCCAGTGAATTCACTTCTGTCTGGGGAGCTTGCTTCCTAGAATATAGAGGTGTTACTAAACTTTTCTATGATTTTGATTCATAGAGTGGAATTGGCACCTATGTATTCCTAACAACCCTGAAGCTTCAGCTGTGTTTGTAAAGTTTGTGTGAAACCACCAGGAGAAGATACTTGGTGTTTGTGAAAACTTGTGCAACTTTGGGTTGTCCTCAGAACAGACTGTCTCTTCTTGATACTTCTCTAGAGAGGAAGAATGTGACTGAGTGTTTGAAAAAATAATTTTAAGAATAATGGAAAAATGTGTAAAACTGTACTTCTTGCTTTCCAAACAATTATACCGAGCTTGAGCAGACTGGAAAGCAGTAGTGTATTTGGGTCAGTTCCGACAAAATCTGGTGTCCTACAAATTAATTTAAGTTAATTAAATATAACAGAGTTAAATAGTAGAGTTGTATAAAAATACTTAAAGCTTAACTGGCATGACAGAGATTACAAGAAGTTACTAGGAAATACCATTTTTTAATAAATTGATGGGAGTTTGGGATGAATTTGTTCTGATTGGCAGTTGTAAGAGATTGTTTATGCAATACATGTAGTGCTTGAGGAGTTTTAATGTTATTGTGTTTGATCTCTTTTAGATGTAGATGATACCTTTACTATTTGGATTAAAAGATGTGAGGAAACACTAAATGGTAAGAGAAACCACATTTACTTGATAAGGGATTTGATATGCCCCGTGCTTTGAAGCTGTGTCATGTTTTTCAAAGATTTACAGCTTATCTCTTACTTAGAACAAAAGAAATTTATGTTTTAAAAAAGTCACTTTTTCCTATCTCTTGTTTCTCTGAGTGTACATCCTGAACGCTTCTATACTTCAGATTTAAAGGAACATTAGTATTGGGTTTTTAATGTAATAATTAGCTGTGACAGAGGAGTACCTGTTTAAAGTTCAGACGATCATAATTAATTTTAACTTGCTTTCATATACAGCTGCTAGCTAACTTTAACTGTGGAAGCATGTGTCAACTTGCTTTGTAAAAACAGCATCAAAATCAGTTTTCAAGTCTTGCAGAATATAACGTTGGAAAGAGAGGTGGAAATTTGGGGATTTTACTCTGATTCCACTGATTTTTCCACATTTTACTCTGATTGGGGATTTTTACTCTGATTGCTGCTCTGGTGTCTTACCCGTTGTAGTCAGCGTGTGTGAGTATAGTTTCCTTTCATAACTTCCTACAACCTGACACCGCTGGCAATGAACTCATCCACCGTGCTTAAACTGCCTGTGGATTTTAATGAGCTATAACCCAATAACTGCTGTAGTTTTTTCCTTCACTTGTTGTGACTTCCTCCCTCTTTGTGGTGCACACTGGAGAATGGGGTAGTAGACGTAATACAAGTTCATGTCAACCTGTTGACTAAAAAACAAAGAGGAGAACCTTTTTGTGTTGTGTAGGAATGAACAAGCTTCTGCTTCATGATACATTTTTGCCGGGTTTATTTTCATTTGGAGAACTTAGATAAGTGATTGACATGCATGGTCTTATTTGCAAAGAATTACCTTGGGTGACAACTTTTTCTGCCGTTTCAAGGAAAGAGGTTATAATACAGATTTTTCTCTAACATCGTAATTACTTTTTGCAGTGTTTTGTCTGGTTCAACTCAGTTATCCTGTTTTATCTTGAATATTCATCCCTGTCTTTTCTTTTTTGAGCCATTATCTTAATTCTCTGATACTCCAGGAAAAAAAAAGAAAAAACAAACAAACAAAAGAAAAACACCCAACCCCAAAACGTCTTAATTACAACTTAATATTCTTTTTTTATTAATCTTTATCTCTTTTTAGCAGTATGCATTATAAAGAAGCAAAAGGGAAGTTTGTTTCTTTTCAAACATACTTAACCTAAAATATTTTAGGAAAAAATATTTGAGTACTGAGCTATAATTTAGATCCAAGTATTACAGTATATTTAAGGTCATATAAGTGAATTTCTCTGCCAGATTTCCATCTCATTCCCCAACTGTGTTTGCCTAGCATGAGATACAGATTTGATGAGAACTTTGTGCTATTCCTATGGATGGATGATAAACCTAGTACAGACTCGTGGGAAGTGATTTTTTATTTTTTTTAAACTTTTGTTTGCTGTGATGTTGCTTTCATTAAAAAAGGTCTGTATAGGTTTCTGATAAGCAAGGAAAGTAATGGAAAGTTTGTTCCTTCTGTTAATCAGAACATGCCTTATATTACAGTTGTTCCTTTGCACAAGTTGCTGATTGAAGTCTGATTAAAAAGTAGAGTGTCATAAAAGCAAAATACTAGAGGTAGAACTGGCACATTTTTAACTCTTCTACTGTTGAGACTGGAGTAAATGCAGAATGTCTGGAGTAACTGAAGAAAGCTAGAATAAGTATATGCCTTGTAAGTTCAATGTCTTTTTCTGAAAGTGCAACTTTTTTCTTTCTGCAGCATCACAGACAGAAGTGGTAAGATGTTTTCCTTAATATGTTTACTGTTTTGATTTCTTTGTTAAGCTAGAGCATACTTAGGCTTCACTGGCTTCTTAAAACTTTCAGGCTTTAAAAATTATCTTTTCTATTGCATGCAGTTCTGAAGGATTTAACTTTCCTTCTAAACATGTGTTCTTTCATTTGAGACCAAGGTTGCAAAATTTGAACTCTGAAAACTCTTAGGAATGGCATACAAATCTGGCAATTACTGTACACTCATTAAAGTAAATTTTAACTTTGTTGCTTGCAGTCTGTGGCCTAATTCTACAAATTAACCAGCTCATCTTGTCAATACTAACTTGCTTGTGACTGCTAAGAAGTAACCTTTTTTTCCCCCAGTAGCTTGCCAGTGGTTTGTGTGGACTTTTTTCTTCTGTAACTTGTTCAGTTTTCAGTTTCCTTTTTTTAATTGGAAATCTTCAGAAGAAATGTTGAAATTGACACCCCCCTTTTTTTTTATTTTTGAGACAAAAATGGGAATTTGCATTGGATGTTCTGCTCCCTCTTTCATAGTTACTTCAATTTTTTAAATTTTAAGAATAGGATAGAGGAGGAAAGTGTACAGAAAACATGGTGGGTGTACGGAAAGACAAATCTTACAGTTAAGGTTTTTATGTTTAACAGTTATACCCTAAGTTCTCAGATCTGTTTCAGGCTTCCTTCATGACTTTTAGATTAGCAACATAGCCACTGTGTGTCTTTCAGGTATACTTCTTATCCAGGAAGAAAACGAGTTAAAGCTGAACTGATTGCTATTTATAAAATGTCTGACCAATGCATTCTAAGTTACAGACTGACATATTTAATGTAAACTGAAACTTTTTAATAAATTCTTAATCTGGCATAAATGGCTAGGAGAACAGTGAAGAGCTTTACCTGTAAGTTAATGCACAAACATAAATCAAGAGAAGGGGAACAATCAGTATGAAAATGATTTGTGTCTTTGAAAAGTACTTCATGGTATATTTTCACTTACACTGATGTAATTTTCTTTCCAATGGAATATGCTTCAACTAGAATACACAGCAGCAGCCTCTGCCACCAAAGATCAAGTAAGTTGACTTTAGCTTTACTGTGAGAATTAAAATAATTGACATATAGCTGTTCTTTGACTTGGGGATTGGAGAAGCAAAATAATGACTGTAGAAATTCTTTTTCGGTAACTTTAGAACATGGCAGTCTAAGTGAAATGTTTCTCAAACAGTGTCCTCGCTTTTGTTCAGACTGAATTGTGCTTTCAGGAGATAATGCCTCACTTGGAGAGTGGGGAATGGAGTAAGTATTCTGGCTTCTGTTTCTAGTTCTTGGGCTGAGCTTAATTCAAAGACAGCCCCATTATGCCTAGTATAGGTAATGTTTTTCAGAGGCTTTTAAGACCCTGAACTAAAAAGTGCCATTTAATTTATAGAAGGCAAACAATATTATGAATTGGCCAAGAAAGTGACTTAATTTTTATATGCTTCTTGATTAAAAATGATTCTTTGTTCTTTAACCACTGATCTTGTCAGTTCTGCAGCTGCTCTGTTAGAGGAAGGGGAAGAAATCTAATTTTGTATGTCTTCTCTCCCCCATTAAACTACACAACGTACTGTTCCAGCTTTTGGTGGTGTTCTGTACCTCTCTTTGCAGTCAGTTTTTTTCCTCTCTTTTCCTTTTTTTTTTTTAAGATATGACTGGTACCAAACAGAATCTCAAGTAATTGTGACCATAATGATCAAGAATGCGCAGAAGGATGATGTCAGTGTGCAGTTCTCGGAGAAAGAGGTGATTTGTATTGGTTATTGATACGCATCCCTAGATTCCCTAAGATGAAGTAATTAAACCAATGAACATTATCTCCTGCAATAGCTTGAAAAAACTGTTACAAGAGGTCTTCTGTCGGAGGGATTTTTTATGTACAGCTACATTGTAGACGTGTGTATGCTCAATCAAGTGAGGATTTATTGCCACAGCAGTGTCCACATAGGATTTATACACAAGCGATAGTGTGGTGTGCATGCTACAAAGGGAACATCTGTTTTTCAGCTGCTTGTGTGTTTGGAGGGGTGAGGGAGGAAGTGATCTGGACTTAAAATGTTTGAGTATGCATGCATCTGGAGTAGGAATGGACAGAGGCAAGGTGTTCTAAAAATAGGTATGAATGAGTAATATCTTGCTTTAGGACAATTATAGAAAAAGAATGAATGTTGGTGGGTGGGTTTTGGCATTACTAAGATTGTTAATGGCAGCAAAATACATATTTCAAGGAAGTGCAGTAATCTTTTTATTGTAATACCATATGCAGTACTGATGATGTTCATGTTTAATTTAGCTGAGAATAGTGAAGAGTTAGGTTCTTATTCTCAACTAAGTTGCTACTTCGTGAACTACGGGAAGTATTTGGTTGTTACTGTCTGGTTTAGATTGTTAAAATTGTGTGAACACTTGCCACGTAGTTTGTGTGTATTGGAAGGGAAGTTGCAAATTGTTTTCATGTTCCATTATTAATGTGTTGATACTTCATTTGCTGTATAATTCTTTCCCCAAAGAATGCAGATCAAACTGACAAGATAATAGGCTTTTTGAGTACTTGCTGGCTAAGAATTGAAATCTCCTGTTCATTTTCTAGTGTACTTTAGAAACACCGTGTTCAATAATTCAGTACTGTAATGGCGTCGTCTGAAATTCTGACGCCTGATGCTTTAAGTGCCCTAGTGAAGGGTCATTAATTTAATCACTTAATCTTGGTGCCAAATGACAATCCTTTACTTGGAAATGGAAAACTGCTCTCAAAGATGACCAGAGACATGTTTTCAACTGTTAACAGATGAATGCATCAGTGAAACTTCCATCAGGTGAAGACTACAACTTAAAGCTTGTTCTTCTTCATTCTATAGTGCCAGAGCAAAGTACATTTAAAGTGCTTTCAACAAAGGTAAGCTTCTTAAAGTGTAAATTATTTCTTTGACTGTTCCTGATGTTGAAAACATTTCTGCTCTATTGTCTTGTCTCTCCGCAACAGTCGTAATATCTTGCTTTTCATATTGAATTGCTTTTTCTTTCTTCAAGGTGCCTTTCAGCCAGTGGGAGGCTTTCTAAACTTGTGCAAGTATCAGGAATAGTAATATGATGGTGCTTACTGAAGAGCAAATGACAGTTATGTTGAGGATGCTTTTACTTGTTGCTGTAGAAAGAAGACTGTGGTCTTCACTCTTAGAATTCAGGTATTAGGAAAGTATCAACACCTTTCTACTAAACTCTTAGGAGCTAATATTGCTTTATGAAGCATTGTTATTTTTGTGTGCCCAAGAAATAAAAGTCAGACTTTGAGGATTTCAGTGTTGAAATAATTCTTTACCCTTTCATGACCTTTTCTTGCTGGTAGAGGTTAGCCATACGGTTAACTGTTCTTGGCTTTTCAAGAGGGTGTATTCCACACTGTTCCTGGAAATAGTACTTGCTTGGAGACACTTGAAAATGGCATGGAGTGAGGGAGAATGCTTTCGCCTCAGCATTTTGTTTCTTCTATATTACAGGTATAGAAAAGCAAGAAACTGACTGTGGTCTGGCATAGTATATATTGTTGGTATAACACATAGACAGACATATGCTTTGTCCATAGAGCCAAGCCTGAATCTCTGAAGTAGGAACGTATTGTTGGGTTCTTTCCTTGTATTTCAGCAGTGGTTCTGCAGAGCTTTTGGAAATTCCTTTGTGTTCTTATGTTCCATTTTACCTGTTCCCTTCTCAGAAAGGTACCTATAATTGTTCTTGCATCATTTCAGGGAAAAGGGACTTCAAGATGACACGAGAGGATTGCCATAGAAAGTTGGTCTTGTTTTTCCACTCCTCGCACTAAGGAAGCTGGGCAGGTTATGTGATTGAGTCACGTGAGCTCTTACACTGTGGGAGATAAGCACAGTGCTCAAAGTATGTAGAAAATCTGCTAGTCCATTAGTATTTATATAAATTTGAGTGGAATGGGCACAGACCTTGTCAAGAGGAGTAACTGTGGGGTCCTGTTTGCTTTATGTTCCTATCTAGCTTATGTTATGCTTTTCACTTGTCTTGAAGTTTACCATTATTTTCATGAAGCATCTGCATGCTACTGAGCACTGTTGAAATGAACTTGACTTTGTCTTTCTACGCTACCATCTCTAGCCTGGGTTAATTGCTGGAATAATCTCCAGTAGTCTAGGAACCTCAGTCTAAACCAGGCTCTAAAGTGGTGTGAAAGCTTTAGTTATGTTCAGGCAGTGTCTGACTTGTAAATATTTTGCATGTGTTTCCAAATGTTACTGTTCTTATATAATTATGAGAGAATATTTTTGAGACAAAATGGGATTAAGAGAGAACACAGAAAGTGTTCTAACAGTAGAAGTCGGCGCTTCAACACGTTCTTCCTCTTGCAGAAAAGAATAGTATGAGGACACCTGTGTAGGTATAGTGAAGGAATACAACTTAAATGATGTCCCAGCTAATTCTGGTTCTGACCAGCAGATGGAGTCTGGCTGAAGAAAAAAATTTAAAAGCAGGTCTACGTTATGCATGCAGACTTCTTTAAAGGCCTAGAATATTTTACTTTGAAAAACATTAAGCGCTTTAACGGAATGGTGCGGCCTTAATTGTATTTGCAGAATTACAGATTCTAAAATAACTGCGAAGAGCAGACAGAACTTACAGACTCTGGGATTGGTTCTTTCAGGGAATGTTAATAGTGGTGAAAAATGCAATTGATACCTTAAGAGTTGTTTCTTTCCTAGCAATGAAATAGAAATTATACCTTTCAGTAAATCCATGCTGTGTCGAGCTCTGAGATACGAAGTCTCTGTTTGGAAAAGAACAGAACTAGCAAATGGTACGGAAGTAGCATAGATAGATGTTTGGAGGTGTTTGAATGGTTTCTGTATATGCAAAAGTAAATTAGTGTTCATAATCTGCAGACTTTTGACTTCAAGCTGTGAGCTAGAAGAGGTAAAACACTTGACTGTGACT
The DNA here is from genome assembly GCF_965638725.1 of Aptenodytes patagonicus. Taxonomy (NCBI): domain Eukaryota; kingdom Metazoa; phylum Chordata; class Aves; order Sphenisciformes; family Spheniscidae; genus Aptenodytes; species Aptenodytes patagonicus. The sequence continues at coordinate 192,609,452 of NC_134949.1, read as the reverse complement.
CAAGAACAGCATGTGTGGGTGAAGTCCAGTTTTGAGATAAAATCTTCATCTCTTTATGCATCCTAGTATTGTATATTCTCTCATTGTCAACAGTTTTGCAGATGATACAGACTGCCTTTAATAGTGCCTGTATGTATTACTACCATGCTTGGAGCCATTTTTTTACCTAATTTAAAAGTTCATTTGCTATTTAATAGAGATCACTATGTGCAAATTCAGCTTTGAGTCGATTATGGTTCCTGTTCACATTTAGTTGCAAGTTACTTAGAATTACCTGGTGTTGTTCAGCATATAATTCTGATGATTTAAGGCCTCAGCTTAATGTTCATGTGAGAAAATGCTGAATACAACTGTATTGAGTCCTTCTCTTGAGGGAGTTGCTATGTATGCCTAGCATTTTTTTTTCTTGTACATGAACAGCATAGTTGATAGATCATAACTGGATCAATTGCCATTATTGGTTATACTCCTCATCTGTCAAAGGTGACTGACTGGAGTAATCTGATCAAGCAAAAAGTAACAGCAGCTCCAAAAAGGACCATGTGAGTTTGAGATTTGTGTCTTACAAATGGCAGCTGATCTGGTCTTTGTACGTAGCATGACTTTGTACACAATAGGTAGGATTTTGTGTATTTTGGTGGTCATCCTCAATTGTGTCCAGGTGTCAGGTGAAGTGGGGGGAAAACTGTGCCACGCTGAAAACTGCATGTTGCATTCAGCATTTAACAGGAGGAAGGTACCATTTAGTGGTGCTACTTGGTTTTTTTACTTCTTTCCAGAAGAGGGAGCCAAAATGTAAAGGCTGGACCAAGTTTGCTCTTTGGAAGTTGCCTGTGTGCAGTTATCCTGTAGCTCAGTGTGCATAATATCATTGTGCTCCCTTCATAAAAGGAAAAAGGCATAAAAACTTAACATGAGTGACTAAACACGTTTAAAGCAAAACTAGCTGATCTGTCTCTGTCCAGAAAATATGTCAGGAAAGTAGAAATGCACAAATAGTGTAAGGATTTCTAATGTTCTGAAACAGTTCTTTGTGCACAATCAGCCTCGCTTTCTTTTCCCTCTTCTGTTCAGTCTATCAGTCAGTGTATTTGGGATTCCAGGGGAATGTTCTGCCATGTTCTGTTGGACACTTGTGTAACGTGAGCAGTTTCTCTAGGTCTTCTGTTGTGTCCTAGGTGATGCGGAGGATTTTCTTCTCCTTAGACCTAGAAGAGGAGAGTAGGGATGAGTATGTGCTTTTAGCACGTGTGGTTATGAACTTGAAGGAAACTTGAGCTAGTGCTTTCTCTTTTTCTTTCCCTCTGCTCTTGCATCTGCAAATAGCCTGGGGACAATTACTGTGAGTTTTTGGTTTTTAATGGTTTGGGCTTTTTGTAAGCGACGACTTGCAGCAATTTAGAGCCGTTTGAAAAAGTGGTAAAAAGTGGTTTCTTTACCCCAGAACTGTCCTTTTATTAGAGATCAAAGTTGTGCTGCAGACAGGGGAGGTGTTAGAAATCCTCAGCCTCTTTTACAGTTGACATTTGTTACTTAATAGAGATGTCTGAGGTAGAAGCACACTCTCAGCAGCTTCATGCCAAGAATATGGTAGTGTGCATCAGTGGAATGTTTCTTTTTCTCAAACCACATTTTGCCTTGCAAACTCTGAAATACTCTGTGCAGCTTACTGGAAAAGCACACCGATGCCTGTTGCTAAATGTAAAGGAAAAGGCAAAGAGTGAAACTGTTTCACATACTCTTGGACTGTCGTCAGAGCCTCTATTCAGAGGCAAATGTACACAAATAGATAAACGAGGAACAGATTTATTTTAACTGAAGTTGGTTCTTACTGTTGCAGTCTGGTCCTTAAAAGATACTTTCTCGTTTTGGATATTTTCATTAAATTGCTTGCAGACACTTGAATGCAGACTTCCCTGCTCTCATGTACTTGTTTTCTCTGTGAGGCTTTCATTCAGATTCATATCTCCCATATATATTCTTGAGTATTTTCTGTAAATTATAAACTGATATTTAAGATATGAGTTGGATACTCTTCAGAAATTTCTTGCATCTCTTAGGCAAGGCTAGTTGGAGCAATTTCCTGGCTAGACCATAGAGAAACCTTCCCAATCATTGGCATGATATTTACTTGGCTTAAAATAAGTTTGATTTTTTTTTTTTCCTTCTTTATGAATGCAGATGGGTGTAGGGCAGATTTAAACTTGTTAATACTGTGAGAACTATATTTTAAACAAGCATGTAAGTCAGTGCCCATGCTTTATATAAATACATACAGGAAAACTATGTGTAAGGGTTTTTCTCTGTCTTGAGAGAAGATGGATTTAAGAACTATTAGAACAGCGATGGTTTACATTGAGGATGCAGTGACAAAGAGCTTTAGGATACCTAAATGATCTGTATTGCTAGCTCCTTCTCTAAAATTCAAAGTTTTAACAAGTAGTTGCTATGTAATATCAGTGAGGTGGAAACTGACCTTTTTGCACTCAGTTCTCCATAGTACATAGCTGGCAAAGAAACTGAAAGATGCACGCTGAATCCCTTCTGTTGCAATATATTTGCTACAGAATAAATTTCTTAATTATCATTTATTTGTGATAAAACTGTAGAGTTATTTTCATCTCGGTATATTTTGTTTAAAGTTAAGGACCGAAGATCGTGGAATTTGGAATATAAGCAATGTATAAAAGGTCTTTGAATAACTAGGATACCAAAACTGTACATGCATATGATCTTAGAGGTAGTTTGAATAGGTCATACATTTTTAGAAGACAGTGCTATTTTGTCCTACCCTTAAATTTAGGTAACAGAATACGTGAGATGACTGCAAAATGACAACTCTAAACACTCTAAATTTAGAACTCGGACAAAGCAGTCAGTAGTTCAGTAAATAACTAAGTTGATTGGAAACTCTGAATTCTTGTTTTCGTGTGTTTAATATAGCAAAACATCAGAATTTAAAAGGGTATTTTTTGATGCATCTTAAAATTAATGGCTGAACTACTGCCTGAGCTTTGACAATTCTGATTTCCTTCATCCATCTGATCAGAGCTTGACACAAATTTGCCAGTGGTAAGTGAACTTTCCCTTAGCATGGACTGTAAAATATAAAACACAGTAGAAATTAGAAAAAAATTCTTGTAACTTGTCAGTGTGCACCAGAATCTTCTTTTAGGGAAGAAGATAAAAATTCTTTCCTTTTTAATGTTTCTCAGTTAAACTGGCAATGTCTGTCCCAGAACGTAAGTTCAAGTGAAATCTAGTTCATCAAAGGTTTGGGCTTTTTAACAGCAAGCTTCTACCTAGAAAATTAATGTTGGCTAACTAGCGTTGTGTTTAGCTAAGGGGAGAAATTCTTTCTTAAAACTAGATTAAATGTTCTTTTATGCCAGTCATCTTAAAGTAAGGGGGTTTTGTGTTCTTTTACTACCAATGAAATAGTTTAGAATAGCTTCTGAGAGTAACTCTGTTGCATCTTTTCTGATAGCTAGCGCCTGGATTAAGCTGCAGGCAAACTCGGTTAAATCTCTGATAGGTTTTTAAAAATGGATTACTTTTATGACTAGAAAATTCTGTGAGTAGAAATTTCTCTGTATCCTTTCACTGCAGATGGGGTTTCTTCTAGACGATGAATCCCCCATTCGACCCTCTTCTCAGAGGGGCTGGTTTCTCTCAAGACGGTATTTCAAACAAGTAGTGCATGAATTACTGTGTCAAAATTCCGTATTTCTTTTCCTTTCTGCTTTGCTCACTTTGAGCCCAAAGTACCAGGAACTTAAAAATTACAACAGAACGTGGATTATTTCTGCGTTGGAACTTTTCCTACATCTGGAGTACTGTGTCCAGTTTTGGGCTTCCCAGTGCAAGAAAGGCACTAACGTAGTGGAGCAAATCCTAGTGGAGGGCTACTGAGATGGTCAGGTGGCTGCACAGCATGAGCTACAAGGACAGGCTGCGGAATTAGGCTTGTCCTTAAGTGGCATGCAAAGCATTTAATTTGCAATGAAACTTTCCTGTCTCTTATTCTAAAGTTGGCACGAGGCACACAGGCATGCGTTTTATGAAATATAAATGTTAAATCAAAGTAGTTGGCAAAGTGTTGATGTATTTCTCTTGCCCAAGTACTGAATTTTTTTCAAAGGAGAGGAAAAAGCTAACCGTACTTACGTTAGATGTGACACAAATGTCCGTACTGATATGTTACTTGTCTGTGTGATAGCTATCAGCATCTGCCATAAAATGTTCATTAAAACACATTTATTGCCGTTTGTGCACATAATTGGGACTCACAAAGTTGATTCTCCTTAGATCAAATAAAGCTCTCAAGTTGAAGAAATATGCGCCTTCACAAGCAGAATTTTATAGCTTTATATTTTTGGAAGATGCGGTTGTATAATGGTATACAGCTAATGATTTCCCCAGTTTTTGCTCCTGCCTGCCGCTTTGCCTAACGAGTAACTTCAGTTGAAGTGGATGGAGTAGATGGGGGAGAGGTTTAATCATGTCATAAATACATTCTGTCTCAATTCTTCAGCTGTCTATACTTTAGCTTGGCAGGGTTGAAATGGTTTATATCTAAGAAATCTGCATCTTACACTGGGAATTAGTTTGTAGCATTTCCTTTTCCTTAGGGATGTTTGTCATGTGGTACTGGCTTAGGGACAGTTTCAGAGAGGAAAATGTAAGAACTAGCAGATTGAAAAAAGGAGAGGGGGATTACTGGAGCAGCAAAAGTAAAGATCTTCCTTTTTTTCTTCTTTTTATACATGGGCAGAGTACTCTGATGAATAGCCAGAGGTCTTTATAAGGGTTATTTGAGGAGGGTTGTATTCCGAGAAGAAAAAAGTCCATGTTTAGTAGCTCACATCAAGCATTATATTGCATTAGAGGTCATTCTTGGTGTGGATAAAATAGTGTGTATTTGAGATACTGAAAGATATTGGTGGAAAGCCTGAAGTGTAAGGGTAAGAGGAGGTAGCAAAGGAAGAAACAAATGGAAGAGAAATTGAAGTGGTATAGGGTTGAGCAGTCTCAGTATCAAGCATTTACTCTCTGTTTTGTTTTGTTTTTTTAAATAGATCATATTGGGGGGGGGGATGCACTAATAAGCAGAGTATAAAATCTTAAAATTAAGGCCTCCTCAACTTAAATGTGCAACTGAATTGATAATACAGTTTCCTCAGGTTGAGAAGAGTTGTATAGGAAGCAGAGGAGAGACAAGTTGTTTTAAATTAATACTTATGTTTCACTTCAACTAATTAGTGCCTTTGTAAGTGGCTGATTAACTTAAATGTTTGACTCAGGAGATCCAAATCCACTGGGGGGAAAAAAAAACCAAAACAACCCTGCTAGTTCTGGCACTCATGGAACTACTTGTTTGTCTTGTACATAGATATACAAATATTTTAGCTTCCTTAAGCTAATCGCAGAGCATTAGATCTATGAGCGTAGGTGTTCAAAAATGAACTTTAAGGTTGTAATTTCCAAAGCGTTTTTAGAAGAGTCCAGTGAAGGAACCTTTGCTGCCTTCTTTAGTTCTACTGAAGACTAATCATTGGCATAGTTTGAATGCTGCTTCTGCATAGTTTCAACAGAAATCTCTGTGTCCGTACAGATTGTAATATTGAACTCTGGGATACAGGCCTTCTTTAGAGACAGTAGGTTGAGCAACTAGACTAATACAGTATTTTATTGTTATTTGATTATTTTTGGTTCTGTGACTTTCACTATTTTAAAAAGTGATACCCTGATGCTTAATTTGTGACTTGTAAAGTTGCTAAAAACATTGGAAATCCAACAGACACAGGGAGCGGGAAGTCAAATACATGTGGGTGTTGGACTTACAAACTTACTAAAACTCTCCCCTGCCTTGAAGGGCATTCCATGCCTCATGTCTTAAGCTTTTTGTTGTTCTCAGTTAGTAGAAGTTAGTGGTAGAAAATAAGTATTTAAACTTGTCTGGGGAAATGGTAGCTTGTGGGGGGGGTGGAAAAAGTAATCATAATTAAATATTCTGATTCTTAAAATGCAGCATGATTGCAAACATGGAAGCTTTGAAACTTAAATGAGCTCATGTCTTTATTTTTATAAGGCATCTCAGTCTGTTGCTTACCAGTGACTGATTTGAAGAATGGGTTAAATAAAGTTCAGATTTCAGATCAACGTGATGCTGTGCAAGGAGCTTGCTGTTAGGATCTCTAGGGTTAGCTTTTACAGTGGTGCCTTTGTTCTTGGGTCTGCAGGGATCCCCAGGTTGTAGTGGCTTTAGGTGGAACGAAGAACTCGCTTCTGCTGAGCTGTTCACAAATAAGGAACTACTGAAGTTCAGCAAGCACCGATTTCAGTTAATTAATAGCATCATATGAACTTCGTGACATTTTTGTAAGTGAATTTGTTGTTTGGAGTGACATTAGGCAGTCCTTGTTTTGCAGACATTGTTTTACAACTTTGTAACCCTGTGACCAAAGGATAAGGCTAATTACAAAAAAAAAAATTCAGTATGGTTTTGTCTAACGGGACTGTGTGTAGTTGTGAATAGGGCATGACATACTTCACTTAATTTTGTTTCTCCTATGATAATTGCAACCATATCCATTTTTAATTGCCAGTTTTGTCAATGAATACTAGACAGTTTTCTCCATAGCAGTGTGTGTTCATTGAACCAAATGAATACAGCTTCTGAATTTCTCCGGTGGGAAGATCTGCATTATCCCAGGGTGTTTCTTTGGCTTGTGTACTACACATCAAATAGGAATTTTTTTGGTGGATGAAATGTAAACCTAGATAAGAGTTGGATTTTGCAGTCCTTCAAAAGTACTATTTAATTATTAGAGCTGACTGGCAAGAAAGGGATGCTTGAAAGATAATACCGTGGTGCCTGGCAGCGTAGAGACATTGGGACTGGCCATTACTTTTGAGATACCATAATGTACAAGAAGAGTCAAGTGAATAGTAAGCAAAAGAAAGCAAGTGGTACTAAACAAAAGGGTAAAAGTCTGATACAAGAGCTATGCAGCCACGTAAGAGCTTAGTTGACATGTGACTTGAAGTCACGTAACTTCATCTTGTAAGGTAGGTAAATTTTGTTAAAATACAGGCTTCGTATTAAAGACTGTGTCTCTAAAAACAGGTTTATTTTCGTACTGCTACAGGATCCAACTAATTCAAACCCATTTGGCAGAACTGTTTGCCATCTGGATTAATTTGTTCTTTGCCTTGTGTTTTGTAGGTTGAGATAAAAATGAAGAAGCCAGAGGCTGTAAGATGGGAGAAGCTGGAGGGGCAGGGAGATTCTCCTAAGTTAAAGCAATTTACACCAGGTTCGTTCTCTGAACTATTAAGTATTAAATGGTTTGTTTGTATTAAGTTACTTGCAGTTATTAGTATTTTTTTTGTGCTAAATATTGTTAATAAAATCACAGCTTCATTTTTACAATGAAAAGCCTAATAGTCTTGTTTTTACTGCCAAGAATTGACAGAAAAAGTCTGCAGGGCATTACTAAAACTTAGGTATTAAATTTAGTCATAACTTCCATTAATCTGGTGGATTATTAAAGATATATGCTTGTCATTAATTCCTCTGGGCTTATCTGTTTTGGTCACTGCTTTGCAGTTCTATGCATTGTTATGCCTCTATTGTTGCTTAAATAATTAAGTATTATTTACTAAAGTATTCTGTCTCTCTTGGAAAGTAGTACTTTTGCAGTTTTTCAAGTCAGATTAACAATCTATCTTTGAGAGAATTTGAATTTCCTGATTTATTGATTTCGGATATTTTTTGCAATTTAGCTCAAATTTTCCTATGGCTCTAGGCTGCTGGCTTCCCCACTCCCCCCCCCCCCCCCCCCCCTTACTGTCAGCCAATATCTCCTGCCTCATTTTGACTTTAATTATTTGTGTTGCTGTTATCCAGCATTTTGTTGTTGGATAACTAAATTATGTAACTGTGTTTACTTAAAAGTAAACTTTTGCAGCTGGTGAATGTAGTCTCTTGCATTTCTTCGTTTCCTTTATTTTTGTTACTGCAATGCTTATATCAGTAAGGAAGAATCCATTTGCATTTTCAGATTCATGTTCCATTATCATCTCTGATTCATCGGAAACATATATGTCTGTGTGTTCCCTGCTGCTCTAAAAGTCGTGAGAAAATGCTTAGTTAACTAACACTTCTGTTTTCAGATACCCAGCACTTATATCCATCATCCTCTCACTATACAAGGAACTGGGACAAACTGGTAGTTGAAATCAAAGAAGAGGAGAAGAATGAGAAGTTAGAAGGAGATGCTGCTTTAAATAAACTCTTCCAGCAAATTTATTCAGATGGTACAGATGAAGTGAAACGTGCCATGAACAAATCGTTTGTAAGTCTTTGCTCTTTTTCTCTGAAGAAATGTGTACCTTTTGCACGTTGGCACAATTTGCTGAGCTTTGCGTGAACCGGGAAGCCTCTAGCTACCAAAACCTTGGGCCTATAATGAATGGCACTGGTTCTGTTGGAGGTACTGGTATAACAAGTCTCTCTGAAAGCTACAGTGTTGTACGCTAATGAATGTGACTTTAAATCCAAGTTTGTGCCTCATTGAAGCTTGTGCTTTGTCACTGGTCTCTTTGTTTCAATCAGTGTTATCAAAGGAAATACGGTTTTTGGCTCATCTAGAGCTTGAAGAGTTGCCATGAGTGAAAGGATCAAATTCCTTTTAATTGTTTATATCTGGTTCCTTTTATTTGTAGCCCTCATATTCAAGAACCTGACTGACCTTTTAAAAGCTTCTTGTTAATGAAGTGACATCTGATTGTGTCCAGTACTGATAAAAGTGTCGTTGGGCTGAAGATTATGGAATGATGGCTTTGTCAAATTTCATTCTATATATACACAGACTTCCTGTGTGACTTGCTTCTACGTGAAGCTAAATTCTTCACCTTTCTTCAGAATTTGTTAATCTGCTGTAAGAAATGTGGCTTTTGTATTACTAGAATTCCTCTAGCAAACTAAACAAGCTTTCTTTCATATTGCAGATGGAGTCTGGAGGCACAGTTCTGAGCACCAACTGGTCTGATGTTGGTAAAAGGAAGGTAGAAGTAAATCCTCCTGATGACATGGAATGGAAAAAATTCTAATCCCATTTTTAATCTTTTACCATCTATGTGTTGCCATAGTCATGTACTGACCACTGTGTATGGACATAGCATTCTTGGATTCAAAGCACTGAATGTTCCCTTGGAAACAGGAATTGTCTTTGCATTTTGCGTGCTTTAGAAATTCCTTCATCTGCAGATGTTAAAAGATATATTCAAGAGTGGAACTCCTATTTTCATCATCTCTGTCTAATTTTTGGAAATTGAGTCAATCACAGTCTAAATTTTCTACCGCCTTTATCAGCTCTGCTCTTTGGGGATGGGGTGAACTCTAATGGGCTGGTCAGGGTTATTACTTTATGCCCGATATGTCTGTTCAATAACTTATTAGATCTTGGCAACTCCGGTAAAAACACTTTTCAACAACAGTGTTAAAATTGTTTGCTCTTTAACTCTGCTAAATAAAACTGTAAATATAACTTTTTCTATACGGAAGCTGCTTCTTTTCATTTTTAGTAATCTTGGTTTTTGATGGGGGGAATCACTTAAAGCATATAGGTAAGGATGTGAATACACTGCTTAAAAAAAAAAAAAAGCTGGCATGTATAGGAGCAAAACTTGCATTCAGTGAAGAGGATGAGATTGCTATTCTTGATGCAGACACAAGCTTTTGACTTGTAGAGTCCTTCCACCTGGATGATAAGTTGAACTGCAGTCATATGATGGAAGGGAGAAAGTCAGTTGTGGCTGGAAATTTCTACAGAAAAGTGGGTCCTGTGTCTGCCTTCTATATTCAAAAAGAAGGATCTATTGCAATTGCCTGAAATCAAAGATAGCAAGCAGTTGCTTTAAGTTCTGTTATTTCAGAATATTGGAAACTGTTTATATTTTAGAGGAGAGCCCATGTGTCCTTAATTGCTTCCATCAGTTCAACTTTTCCATCATGATCAAAATTTAAATAACAGTATTTACAGAAAAAGAACTGAGAAATGTAAGAAACGCTGTCTATGCTTGGATACAAGTCTGCAAGGGTCTATAGATGCTCAAAAGCTGTCTGGACATGGTCCTGCGCACCGTGGCTGTAGGTGGCCCTGCTTGAGCAGGGGGGTTGGACAAGATGACTTCCAGAGTTCCCTTCCAACCTCAACCATTCTGTGGTTCTTTGAAGGGGTTCTTACAAAGTTGTGGTAAACTTGCCTAGTCCACGTGCCGCTGTCTCTTGGGAATTCAGATACACCTGAATATTTTAAGATTCTAGAAAACCCCATGAATTGCAAATATTGGCAGCCCCCTGAAAGCCACTTCATTCCTTGCTAACCAATGGGTGCTGCTCTAAGTTTGCTACTTTTCCTTGCATTCCTAATTATGTAGGCTTTTTCCAGATTGTTTGTTATTCTGTCTGTTTTCTTCGATATGTTACTTTACTACAGTGAGAATTGGATTAGCTTGGTAAAATATAAAGGGTATTAGAACAGGTGTTTTAATAGGACGAGTGAAGTCTGCAGCTGTTACAGTGATAAATGTATGTAAAAGATGATTGAAGACTGAGGAGGAGGAAGAAAGGATGTATTCTGTTCCTTCTGTGGACTAGGAATTTAGGTTTTGCAGTCATGGCGGGAAAGTGCAGTGTTTTTTTTCCTAGTATTGTTACTATACCTGTGCAGTAGATAGATACCAAGATTGTAAAATCTCACAAATCTTAGGGAGAGCTTGTTTTTGGATGTATTGCCATAGCTATGAACCTCAGAATGTCACACTTGGCAGCTGTAGACTATGACTACAGTCTTGACGTAACTGCAGTTTCCTCATGCGCTCAGATCATGATTATCCTATAGTGCAAGCTGGACAGTGATTTCTTTTTGACTCACTTTTAGCTTCAGAATGGACTCATGTTTTCCAAAGCTCAAATTTGATGACCTTCAGAACTGGATGTTGTCCTGGTCTTTGAATATGATGAAGGGAGATGGATTGAGTTTAGCAAGGTTTTTGCGTGTGCCTTATCTCTTGACTCTTACTAAACAACATTTGCTTCTTGGAAGAGTTTCTCAAAGGGAATACTTGTGGTATATTTCAGTGAAGCTTTGTTAGCTTCAGTGGGGAATTTCTTGCCCTTCGGAGAATTCTGAGTAGCTAGTTGCTCAATATCTAGAGCATTTGCCATCCATATGGGATGCTAACGTTAAAGTTGACTTGATTTGGAACGGACTTGAACTTGATTCTCCTAGATGAGTGCTTTGCTGCTTTTTTTTTTTAATTTATGCTCTGAAAGGCATTTCTTCCTTTCTAATGTAGAAGGAAGACAAATGTCTGAGCACTTCACTTTGTCGCAAAATTGGGTTCTTGTCTCCTGGCCAGCCTTGCTTTATAAATGTCATTCAGAGCGCTTAACAGCACTTAGCAAAGACTTGCTATGGGAAAAGCCTAGATAAAAATCTCTTAAATAGAAATGAAAAAGTAATTTGAGGATGTTTTCTGCCAATCAAGTTGTTCTTACTTACCAAAGAGAACACAGTAGGGGTTCCTCTGTCTACTTTCACTTACAGAAAGTCCATGGGAGTATTTCATCAGATAAGCGCAATATGTTCTTGTATTAAGTGGGTACTGTTTCAGTGCTTTGGGATTCAATTCACTTAGCTTAAAGCAAAAAGTAAAATAAAATGCATTGCTACTTATGTACTCTTGAGGCATATGTAATGCAAATATAATGCTTTAGCTTCAGGCTAAAACTTGTAGCAATCAAGTGTTAGACCTCCCTGTCCATTTCAATCCTGTGAGCAAAGTTTGCAGGTCTAAACATAATTCCAGCATGTTTCTGAGCACAGACAGATAATCTGTGTGTGTATATTCCACCCTAAAATTTAGGTGAACCAATAATGGCAGCTCTTGTCTTATGGGGGTATTGGGGTTTTTTTTTGGGGGGGAGGGGATTGGATTAAAGCAATAGGTAAAACTTCCTTGTAAAGTTGGGGGGAAAGTGCTTCATGAACTTTGTGAACAGTATATGTTTTGTTCTTGACAAAACACACACACAAAATGGTTCCAGAAGCCCTAGGTCAAGGGAAAGATAGCAGGGAGCTTGGAGGTTGAATAGAGGCTGTGAAAGATATCAGTGACAAAGGGAATTTCCTTCGGGACCAGAGAGGATGAGCAGAATTTGTTGCAGCACTGGCAATGAGTTGGCTGGAGACAGAGAACTGCCTGCAAGGACAGAGTGGATGATGCTTTAATTGTGTTCAAACTTCTCTTGAGGTTTTTATTCCAAGCCTTTTGGTCATCTGTAGATGGTACTGCCTAGAAGACCCAGGCAGTTTCACCTCAGTGCTCTGATTTGTAGTCCTGTTGCAAATACAGGAACAGGACAGCAAGAGATAACAGTAGCTTTCCTATTTAATACCACAGATGGGATTACTCTCTGCTACTGTTCTTGGGGGTCACAGAAAATGCCTGTCTGTTGTAGCTTAAGGCTGCCTCTCTCACCTTTGGTATACGTGCAGTGCTTGTGAAAGATCAGTTGAGCCTCTCAGAAGCAGACGATGGTGGTGCAACTGGTTCAGTTGCAACTCTTGCCCTTTCTGAGCAAAGATTCTGTCCACCCTGATGTGGCAATCAACAATCCGTTCTTTGCCAATTGTAGTTTTTAGCTACGTTACTAGCCACTTTACTAGCCACAGACCATGTAAGTGGTGTATCTGCTTCTCTTATGATCACTGGAGCTTTCTTGGCATGGTACGTACAGAAGAGTTCCCAGGACGTACGTGCGGTACGTGACAGTTTAATGCATCCATGAGTAGGATGCTTTCTTTACTACTTACATGCTTTGTGACTGCCTTTAGAAAACAACTGATACAAGCCTTTGTTTAGGAAGAGTTAATTTTGTTAAGAACGTGTAGACATGGAAATTGCCTACAAGATCATTTTTTTAGCGTCTTCTGAAGAAGACTTTTCTTTTTTTTACTGGTGGGACACAGGGAGAAGCAGGTCATGGGTTGCCTCAAGATGGCCTTAGATGAAGAAGACAGCAACAGTCTAGTTTGTATATACAGTCATACTTCTTTCTCTTTGCTTTCAGTGTTTGACTTCTGATCCCCTTGTTTTCCTCTCCAGACAGTTCTTGAACATGTATGTAAAGGTACTGTTACACTTTCTACATTGAAAAAAGCACAGAAAACGATTGCCGTTTTTTAACGTATTTGTTTATCTGCAGTAAAAAAAAAAAGAAAACCGACTTTTCTAAGCATATGAATGACGTACTTCTAAAACAACATAATGATCAAGGTCATTTTCATTTTAAAAAGCAGAAACTCAAATTGAACAGGCCTTGAAATCCCACTTTAAGAAGTTTTAAATTTAAATATTTCAAAGCGAGTCTGTTCTTCAGATTAAGGGAAGGTGAAGCTTATATTAAAAAAAAAGCTACAATAGAACAAAATACTGAATTCTATTCTCATCTTATTCTCATTTAACACTTTGCTTTTTAGATATGCAGTTTAGCATTCCACATGAGGTTGTCTTTATTTTCTTTAAGCCACGATTATGTCAAATTAATTCCTCTTTTCTGTGTGTCACGCAGTGTTAATAACATTACTAGGCTTGCAACATCTCAAGAGCTGTTCAGTCACAAAAATGAATAGTCCAGAAAGTGAACTTTTAAGAAAAATTGGACCATTCTGTTTATAAAGCCAATGTAGATGGCTCTGTAAACTCACTGGTAGGGTTCAAGGCGTATAGTATGGATGAAGGCAGTGTAATACCTCTGTCTTTGTTTTTCAAGTCTAGAAATCCTAAGTCATTCCATCTTTGTGAGTGTTTCAGCTTAGTACCTTCCTTAGAGACTTAATATGTAATAGGATCAATCCCAATAATTGCAGAGTTTGCCTAAGCAAAAAGGGTTAGAAACCCTTTTTTTTTCTTTCTTTTTTTTTTTTTCCTCCTTACTGGTAAGCAGTTTCTCTTGCAGGGAACGGAGGTTAGCTTCAGCGAAGCTAAAGGAGCTAGTATGAATGGCTGCTATCCATGTGGAATAAAGAGGAGTTGTAATCTTGTGTCAAAAGTGTCTAGTTCAAGGATTTATAAATACAGTGGCTCTTGTAGATTCTGAAGGGTCTTGACACTCTTTGGTCTGCAACTGCATGTAAATACTTTTGCTGTAGAAGCTGGATAGCAGATACTTGTTAGACACTACAGTGGTATCATGGATACAAGATTCTTGATGCTGGGGCTTCTTTGATGTTGGGATGTGCGAAGCGTTTTGATTCTGCAGCCACGCACATTCCCTTCCGCAGCCCCTTTTCCTGCCGTTTGTTTCCGATTTAGCACAATGTGCACTTTCCCGTGTCCCCCGGAGCAGCTTTGTGGGAAAGGTATGCTGTAATTGGTTTATAACCATTCGTAATGACCCGGCAATTCGGTATGAATAGCAACGGGGAGCAACTTGTGATTTATTTAAGTAAGCTACATGGATGAAAGGTACTCCCAAGTGTACAAGTTGAGCTAGTTGCCTAATTGGACGTAAATTTTCACATCTAGCGCAGAGAGAGGGTTTTGCTATGAAAGGCTGAATTTGGATTTATGAGCAAGCTTCTGGACTGCTAAACCAGTTTGTGAGCAAAGTTTAATATTGTCTTTTTTTGGGATGTCTTAGTTTTTGAATTCAGTAAGTACTAGTATACCCTTGTCATTTGTAAAGCTAATGGAATATTAACTTAAGATTTTTATTTACAGTTAGAATATCTGACCTTGCTTTTGGTGCAGTAACCCACACTTTGATTTAAAAGCCAGGATTGGTACTGCTGCTTTGGTTGTAGTCTTTTACCAGTTTGTCGTCATTGCGTTCCTGCTTATTTTGTCAAGGCTCTGATTGCTTTTTCTCACACAACACCCATGATACGGGCGACCCACCAGCTGCAGGGCATGATGATTCGGCAGGCAGTACGACAGCCTTGGTAGTTGTACGGCCACGGGTAGTAGCCCATGAGAGGCTCGCAAATTCTCTGGCACTGTGTGTAACTTCGTCTGCATTCAATGCAGCACACACCTAGGTGATCCAGCATGGGGTCAAAAGCCATCCCTTCACCTTCCAGTTGCTGAAAAGTAAAATAGTAAATGTCATCCCGGTGCCCTCATTCTCAGAGAATGTAGAATATACTGATGCTCATGTTAACCCTACAAAGGGCAAACAGTGAAATCTTGGTCCTGTTGAAGTTAACAAAACTCCCGCCGACTGACCCGTGCATCTTGCTTTTTTTTTTTTTCCCCCTTTTGTCTTGCTCTGTTTGGTAGAAGTGTAGAATTGGTGCGATCACCCGTGTAAAATGGAAAGAAACAACAGGGAGCTCTAACTTCATTTTTCTTCTACAGTCCTTGCAAAAGATCCAGCAGCAGTAAACTCCCAAGTTTTAAATATTAGTGATGGAAAAGATTTTCAAGACAGTTATCTGGGTCTTTTATGTAGATGACCGTGTCTGAAGTGTATGCTGTGTTTTTAATGTTTTGCTTTAATTTTTGTATTTTAATGCTTTTTACAGCATTCCCAGGAAACTATTCAGTAAGCCTGAAGTTTTCTGAATATTTCTCCCTTGTCTTTCAGTCTGCTTTCTTCCCCTCTGCCACACTTAGTGCATTGTGGACAGTGAGAATTCTGCCTGTTCTGTATCTGACAGTAAGGAGTTACATGGAGCAAGGCACGCATAAAATATGTAAAAGCAGGCTCTTGCTACTGCCTTCACCCTTCAAAATTCCTTTCCTCCTTTCTGGGAAAAAAGTAACCTGAATATTCTGCTTTTTGAAACTCATTTGTTCTTTTCCCATTGGTGTTATTTCAAGAAAAGCAGCAGCAAAGAGCAAATGCCAGAGTAACACAGCTTTTTACCTGAGCATTTTTCATTCAAAAAACTAGCAGCACACTGAAAACATGAGGCACAGAAAGGTGCCATCTCTTGTCTGGGCTTGTACAGGATGCTAGTGACAGCTCGGTGTCGTTCAGGCCCCCAGTGACCCATTCCCAGCCCTGAGAGCAGGGAGGGTGTAATTCCCATGGGCAGGATTCATCATCCTTGAATTCAGATACCTGCAGTGTCAACTTCTACACCTGAACTCATCGTCCAGGCTCCACTCATGGTGGGTGAAGAGAAATAGCTCTAGGGAGGATTCATTTCATCCTACAGTAAAGACCTATGGTATAATTAATGGTCCTTTTGAATTGAATGAATCGGTTTCTAAAGAAAGCTTGGATATAGGCATCTACGCAATAACTGTTAGTGAAGGTGAATCCCTCCCTGCAGGCTGAGGGAAGTCTGGTGACTGTATCTGACTTGGACCTTCTCCGTTTGGCCCAGGGGCCCTCTGGCTGGAAGAACGGACCCGTCGCAGTTGTCCTGCTGTTGCCCTCCAGAGACAGGGCAGCTCAGACCCCATGGACGTGGTCACGATAGTAGCTGTGAGGAGAAGTTACACTCTAAGTGCCGCTGCTGTTTTACTGACCTCGTGAGAGAGTTGATTTAGATCCACTTTATTTGGAGTGATTAATTTAAGTTTAATTAAGGGATGTCAACTCGGAAGAATGCTGTCACAGTATAATGATCTCCTGCTGTTGCATAAATGTCAAGTCAAAGCTGGGACTCATTTCCAAAGCAGGAGGCATTTATCTTGTGACAGCGTTGTATTAAAATGACTTACTCCTGCTGCACCAAATGGTGGGTGTAAATTGTCTGGCGCTGGTGCAGTAGACTGGAAGGTGCCTACTGTACGGTCGGTTTTCCTGCAGCACGGCAAAGGTGTTGGGACACAGCGGGGCGGCTTCTGTGCTCTTTCTGTGGGCTGCTTCGTCTCAAAGAACGAGAACAAGTTTTGCGATAGTCATCCTCCACCCACTGCTGCTGTCTCTAAACAGGTTCTCCTCTGAATTGCTTGCTAGACTAAGGCCATTTACTCTGATAGAGAAGAGGCTGAGAAAACAGATGTATTTGGCCTAACCCTAATCTCTTTGCAACCAGACACTACTACTGCTTTCCTCTGTTGTAGTCACTTCTGATACTAACTTCTATTTGAGGGCAAAGTATGTTTCTAGCTACTGGACTCTCTCTTTACATTGTCAGTAAATGATGGGGATCAGCTGTCTGATGAAGAGCAGCTTTGGTTTGTTTTCAGATGGCATTATGCTTCTTGGATCTCTCCAGTGCTGCTTCTGTATGGACCTGAATCCTGAAAAGCAGCTCGGCATCAACTTGCCTTGATCTTGCCACCTCAAGCGCTTGTGCTTGTTTCAGACTGAAGTCTAATGAAAACTGGGGTGAGGGAGGGAGAAGAGGATGAGGGAAGACTTTTTTTGAACTTCTTAGGTGTTTTATAAGTCTGTAATTTTGGAGAAAAGCTCAACAGGCAAAGACTGCGCAAATTTAAAAAAAAAAAACCCAAACCCCACATCACCAGTATTACCTGTCCACAACAGTCTTGGGCTCCGAAAGAAGATTACAGTGCAAATACTTACATTATATGGATTGTCTGGATTCAGTGTTTGATCAGTTTCTTGTCCCATTGGCCTGGTTTCATTAGATTGGCGATCAAGCTCTTGAGTCAGCTGTGTGGTGGGCGACCTGGTATTTACTTCTTCAGTAGCAGCTTCCAAGTCTTCTGTATCAAAGTTTGATTCTGATTGGCGTTTGTTTCTCTTCATTTCTCTCCTTTGGTTATCTGAAGAAATAATCACGGGGGGATAATCTTATCTTCAGTGTGTCCTTGTATTTATCCACACGTTATCTAAGGTTTCAGTGATTTCTTTAAATATTAAAAAGGGGGGCGGGCAGAGGGAAGGATGAAACTGTGTGGGGGCAAAATTGATGAGCATCCCCATGGGAGCTGCTTGCCTTCCTGTGTTGTATCTGCAGCCAGTGTCAGTGCAAAGGGGTGTGAGATTGCCTTCCCCCCCCGCCCCCTTCCTCCGCTGGAAGCAAAGCGGGTGTGAGGAGGTGCTTTTTGACCCACTGTGTCGTCACTGATGTTAACCCAGCAGCAGTTGCCAGCGCTAGCAAGACCAGTCATATACATCTAATTTTTTTTTAAGTGCTTTTGTGACAGACTGGTGCCCTGCTCCTAAGGGCAGCTGGTGAACCTGGTGGAAACAGCTTCTGGACTGCTTTGATACTGCTTTTTTGTTGCCCAGTGGGATATGAAAGCTCATGAGAAAAGTGGAAAATATTGGCAGTTTGGATCCACAGGTGCTCTAAAATGCAAATTTTTTTTCCCCTCTTTTAGTGTTCTAATATTAGCTGGACCAAGGAAGAGTAAATCTTTTCAAGCCTTCTCCTCTCCTCCCAGGCCTGGAAGTTACTTGGAGAAGTAACTGGTGACTCCCAAACACCCTTGCTAAGCTTGGCTCTGGGTGACAGGAGTACTTAAGTTCTAGGACTGCCTCCAGGACCTCATAAACTTCATCTACCAGTTGCCTAACTAAAGTATCTTGTCCCTCCACTCTAGTGAAATCCTCTGGAGAAGCAAGGTGGGAAACAGGACAGGTTATGGTCCCAGATCAGGAGCTTGATATTCCCCAACTATTGGCCAGGTATGGTATTCCTGCTACCTGGTGTCAGCTGCCTAAAAATTTTGGAGGCTAGTTTAAGGTGTTGTCTTGTTCTTCTATAGAAAGAGGCTGACCTCTCTGGCAATGCTTCGTCTTGTTGTGTAACTCACTCACGCTGGCTCTATAAATTGCCTGAGGAAATGCAGGTATGGAAGACCAAATGTCTAGGTAAGTGTGGATGAACTCCAAACCCGCAATCTCAGCACCAGCCCACGAGGGCTTGGGAAGATAGGCTGGGCGAGGGAGGAAAGGATCCTGGTTTCCCTGATGTGCAAGTCTCGGTGGCAAACCTGATTTGGGGGAAGGTGTTCAGATGAAGGGAGGGATAACGTATGTTTCAAATATAAGAAGTGTTACCTTTGGGATACGTTGGTCGAAGCCAGAAAATTGGAAGATCCCTGCAAAGCTCTAAAATTTTGGGGCTTAGGAAACTGT
Source organism: Aptenodytes patagonicus (assembly GCF_965638725.1). Lineage (NCBI taxonomy): Eukaryota > Metazoa > Chordata > Aves > Sphenisciformes > Spheniscidae > Aptenodytes > Aptenodytes patagonicus. Next base: position 192,590,368 of record NC_134949.1, on the reverse strand, counting down.
TATGCTTGATAGGCTCGTCTGCAGCCACCCAGATAAGGGAGTTTTCGTCAAATCTCACAGGCATGATTTCATCTTCCTGCAAATAGAAGAGCATAAATCCTTTGCTAGCTCAGTGAACACTCATGTGCCTGCTTGCTGTTAATTCTTGGGCATCAAACTGTATAATCGTCTGCTGCAGCTAATACCAAGCATCCTTGTATTTCATGAATGTGAACTGATTGTACGGAGCCAAAGCCTGAGTAAAGGTTGCCGCCACTGAAATGAATGGCAAAACTCCTGTCAGCTTTCCTGGGGCTAAGATTTCACCCGTCTCTCTCTTGGAAGGCTTTTGCCCCATGTACAAGGACTAGGTGTTGGAGATCTTTCAGCCCGAAGCGCCAGATTTTTCAGGTGGTAGAAACTGTGAAGACGTACCACCTTCAGCAGAGCAGCAATGAAATACGCCAGCTAAAAACAAGACCCTGATCTTCTATCATGCCCCGTTCTCATTTGATATACTCCCAAGAGATAATTGTATTTACAATTGGGGGTGGGGGGGTGGGGGGTGGGGGTGGAATCTTGTTCAAAAGTTTTAGAGAGGATTATAGCTTGAGAACTGCTCCAGCTTCCAGTTTTAAGTCAACGTGATTGGTCTGATTAAAGGTCTCGTTTGGTAAAAGCAATTCAATTGACCAAAAGCTTGAAGTGCGAGTTAAAGGAGCCTGCCTTTTTGAAGTATACCCTGCAGGTTTTTGGTTCATATCTTCAAAGTAATGTAGAAAAATGCCAGTGATTGATTCTTTAAAGTTGTTAGTTCAAAGTATTATTTTACATAAAATATGTAAGTGTATTATAGCAACAGTGAAATATTAAAAGAAAACCAACTTGTGAATCATGAAAACCAGTATGATTTCAAAGTTAAAATTCTAAATTGCTTCCATAAAAGTCATCAAAACTTGTTATATAACTGACTAGATCGATTTATTCCATTGAGTTGCTGTTCCTTTAATGTGTTTATTGATTTCTTTTGTAGGTCTCAAGTCATTTAAGTTCGCTATCCAATCTGTCTAGTGAGAAGTGCTCTTTATTTATATTCTCACACTTAAGCGTTTGTCAGCATCAGAAATATCTGAACCTAGTTTTCCAAAATAAAAATATCCTTTGTTTCTGTTTGAGATGATCCTGACTTGTGAGCAGGCAGAGTTTGGGTATCTATAAAAGCTTATTTTAATCAACCATTTTTATAGGCAGTGTTGGTTATGATACGTGTTGTAAGAAAATGGCATACGCATACTTTCTCCTAAATACATGCGTATCAGAGAGAGGACTTGCTCCAGAAAAATAACTACTACGTTGCCATTTCCCGTACATCTAACCTGGAAAGTTGAGCAGCAGGAAAAGGTTAACATCCCAACGGTAGCACTAAATCGGCTGCTTGTTTTGGCCTCGGTGCATGCAATTTATTGCAGCGGTTGTGTAGGTGATACATCTTTGGAGAAGGTACACAGAAAACAGGACAAGGAAAGAGGTTTACTGTAGCCAGGTAGAAGACTAGAAATAACTTTTTGACTATTTTAGGGTAATGTCTTCAGGACTGTGACTTTATTCTTACAAAAAGATGAAAAATTGAAACCTTGACTTTAGGCCATAGTGCTAATGAAGTCAAGAAGCCCAGCCTGCCTTTAAAATAAGGCAAGGTGGGAAAGATCTAGGTCTCTGCCTGGAATTTTGGCAAGATCTCTTCCCCATCATGGGGAAAATCCCACCAACTTCAGGGGCCTTTGTAACATCCCTGGTGCCTTGCTGATTGGATTTAGAGAGACCTTTTTTCCCTTCATTTTAAAGTAGATGGTCAGTAATCACAGCAGCGCTGCAGGTAGGTGCAGCCTTAATGGTGCCTCTTTCCCAGCTGATTGTATCTGCTTTTATTTTCTCGGGAGCGGAGCAAACCCAGGGGAAGGGGTTGTGGATCTCCTGTGCTCTCCTGCCGGTGGCTGAACCCCTGCCAGCATCCAGGCTCAGCTGTACTTAAGTCACTGGAGCCACTCCTGTGTGAGCGATGGGCTTGGGTGTCTGAGCTCTGAGGAACTCAGGCTTTGCGCTCCTAAAGCGATAGGCTTTTTTACAGATGTGAGGTAAGGAGAGGTTTTGGTGGTATCTGGGTGAGAACTGCAGCTTTTGTGGTGGTTGCGCTGCAGATTCCGTGAAATTTAGTTAACACAATGTCCTAAAATGAAGTCTGATGCCGTCTAAGAAGGCAAATTCTTAATTTTTTTAACTATTATTTCTTCTGAGTTAGCTGAATTTTTGCAATAATGTTTTCCAAAATTCCCCTTTATCGACTATTTCGGAGGACTTGAGTGATGGAGTCCCTGCTTCTGTTCAAGAGCATTCATAGAAATGTCCTTGGATCTACCACGATCCCTCTTTGCATTGACTAAAGCAGCTGCTTCTTCCATACTCTCCCTTCCAGCCTTGTGCACAGCCTGATCTCAGGCGGATATGCTTGTCACCGAGGCCTCCTACAGATCTGCTAGACGCTGGTCTACGGCTTCCCCCAGTCTGCAGAGTCCCGCCATGCCCCTGGACGCAGCGTAATAAGTACATCTCTGGCACCAATCTTGCTTTCCTTACCTTTCAGGGACCCCTCGCCATCGGTCAATGAACCCTCAGCTCTCCACAGATGACTGCTCGTTGCAGGGGGGTTGGACTAGATGACTTTAAAGGTCCCTTCCAACCCAAACCATTCTATGATTCTATGAATTCTTCAGTGGTTTTTGTATGTCATTTTTATTTGTATTTAAATACCCCCTTAAGTCCCTCTCCATACAAAGATTTGTTTTAAAAAAAATTACCCCTTACCAGCTCAGATGAGAGGCTTGCTTTAGTCATAGCATCAACTTCGGGGACGTGAGCTTTTGGCTGAGCTTTGATGTAACACTTTTCTCCTTCAGCAAAACGGATTCCAGTTATGCCCTGCAAAAGCAGAAGGCAGGGGGTTGAGCGCAGCCCTCCAGCTCCCCACCGCCCCCAAGAAAGCGCTCAAGCTCTGCTGAAATTGCCACTGAATTTTTAGTCTGAAGGTTGAATCTTATTTAAAAACAGATGCAATAAAACACTCTTTCCTCATCATTTTAGCGTTACAGTTTTGGTCAAATGGGTCTAGAAGTTTTTGCTCAATTTCTGAAAGATGGGGGTGTTTTATATAAGTGCTTCCATGCCTGCTGTAGGCTACTTGAAGTAGCTCTGTTAAGGAATTAGTTGACACGATTTGAACCGTAACTTAGCACCTAACGTAGGCAGCCTTGAAATTGCGTTAGCTGGCGGTGCGGTACCCTTATGACAGACTTACAAAAATAGGGGGCAGCTTGGTCCAATTTATACACATAAGTGGCTGCGACAGCAAGGGGAAGCTTGTGAATGGGGAATTTGGTGCAGAAATCTGTGTGTGGGACTTCTTTCATCTGGCCTATGAGGGTGAAATGCAGTTGTCTAAACATAGATGTCTAGTTTTAAGCAAGAGAAGGGTACGCCAGCAGCTCCAGAGGTCTCCTGCAAGTCCAGGGTCGTATCTGCCAGCTATGTGCCAGCACCTTGGGCACCAACGTTTGGGCAGGAGAACCTTGTCTGTAGTTTCTGTGTTTCTGCTGTAGGTTTTTGGGTACCCATAAAAGAGCTCTCTTTTCCATTATGAATTTAGATACCTCATTGTAGATGGCAAAACATCTGTATTTTTCATAGGGTTGCACAAACTCCATTCAACTGCCTAAATATAATTACCTAGTACCATTTGAGGTGTGCTGTTTTTTTGCCTAGCTTCTAGCTGTCAGGACAGGGGGGCATGAATGTCATCATGACCCCCCTCACCTGCCTCATATGGGGATCGTAGATGCCTTAGGCATCTAGTGCAGCTTGAGATGGGTGATACTGAGGCACGTGAGTCTCGTCCTGTGTGCCTGCAAGTCCTGTACAGTTGGACGGACACCCATCAAAACAAAATGACTAATTCTAAAGCAGTGAGAGAGGGGATGGCTATGCAGGGATGAGTGCAAAAGGGAATGAGACTTCGTGGTGCACCGAGCATGCTAGGAGCATCCTAATATTGCCAAATCCAAGTCTTCACCGACCGTGCAATCGTTCGAGCGGTGCCAGTCAATCCAAAGCTGCTAATGTAAATACTTGGCCGTTGGAAGCGCATCTCTTCAATTTCTTTCTCCTTTATGTGCGTTCTTGGCTCAAAACCCCACTGGCAGCATCCCTTTGCTTTCGCTGAGCCTGTCCCCAGCCCTTTGTAATTGCAAGTGGGCGCCGTCCCTGGGAGGTCCCTCTAGCTGGTTGGTGTTGGGAGCTGATTTCTGGCCTGGTTGTGACAGGCAGTAGCTTACCAGCAGCACGCATGGAGGCAGTGTGAATTCAGCATCTCTCCAGTGGGCTGGTGCTTTTGTGCAGATGTGGAATGGTAAAGGCAAATGAGAAGAGCTTGTTGTGGGTGCTCTTATTCAGCTGCTAATAATGTTGCTATGGAGATCTTAACAAGAGTTTCATAAAGGCTGAACCGTAGCTGTTGGGAAAGTCGGAGTCCTGGGTCTCCTGGCGTGTTTGTACTTGCTGAAAAGCCAAGGAGCTGAATTTCCTTGCCTTTCTAGATTCAGCAAGGGGAAGGTGGCTGCTCCAGAAGCCCTGGGCAAGTCTTCCTGGCAGCAGCACCTTTATTTTAGGTGCTGCTTTGACTTAGCTCTGAAGTTAAGTGGAGTGTTTCGCATCTCAGAACATTAATTGCAGGATCTGGGCCCTGTAAACGGGTTTCTGCAACACCACATAGATGTGCCTTTAGTAGCTCAGAGGTGGTACAGCTAAGTGAACCGCTGTATCCGAGTTGTTGAGCTCTGCTGAGATTCGGCATCTGTTAGTCCAGGCTCTGTGCTGAGCAGGCACAGCCAAGTTGCTGGGGTACCCAAATGTGTTTGCTGCCAGCCCAAGTGGCCCAGTACCGTGCATTTGGTGCACAGATGCATAAGCTATGCTAAATGCCTCCATCCCCTCCCCTGGGGATGAACCCAGGCCAAGCCATGGAGAGCAGCTCCCATCTTTGATCTCAGGGCAGAGCAAGCTGCCTGGGTCCAGCCCTGTATAGTGGTCTCTCCTTGGTGTCTACTTGGCTTACAGTGTTGACCCTATGCTCCTAAAATGGTGATGTTTTGGGGAAGGGGAGGTGGTTTTTCCAGTTCAAATATGAAATCATGCAGGGGCTGTGTCACAGCCTGCCAGAATGTTTTTCTAGCAAGACCCCAAGGGCACATGTTGTAGCTCTGTTCAATGGTTTGAAAATGCAAAGTGTTACGTGGAGCCAAACCTGATGCAGCCTAATCCATACTGCTTCCCGGAGTGGGATCTGGCATGACCTGTCCCCAAAAGGCACTTAGACTTTGTTTTGGAGGAAACTGCCCAGCTCGCTGTGAAAGCAAGCTGGGAGAGCGTGGAAGCTTGTGTGGATAGTTGGGGGCTGGAACCTGAGACCCACTGGGGCAGAGAAGTCGTGGCAGGGCAGGCTATGCTTGGAGTCCAGCACTGGAGCATGTTACGTGAAAGACAAGGGTGGAGGTACTTACAATCTGAAAATCATGAACTTCAACAGCCTCTTCACTCCCGCTTCCTGTTTTGAATGTCTCTAAGTTGTTTCCAGCATCTATTTCCATCGATCCATCCTGTACTTTTCCATTAATGCTCATAGTATAGTGAACATTGTACACCTGGAATCGATCAAAGAGCAGTAGCACACATCAGTAATTGCTTATTGCCTTCCTCCTACACCAGGCGATGGGTCGATCTGACTGTCATATCCCTATTCAGCTCCTAACTTTTATTTCTGTAGGCATTTGATAACCCTCTACCAACCAACACCACCCTACTGCAACACTTCACCATCGGGGCAGGCCAGCAATGGAGCAGGTTGCCCAGAGAGCTTGTGCAGGCTCCATCCTTAGAGGTTTTCAAGGCCCAACTGGATAAAGCCCTGAGCAACCTGCTCTGACCTCACAGCTGTCCCTGGTCTGAGCAGCAGGTAGGACTAGAGACCTTCTGACATGCCCCCTCCGGGGCTGCACAGAGATCTATTAGTGCTGACAGTTTTACTTCAAAGCAATGTGGGATGAGTCCGCATCCAGGCTCACTCCAACTTAAAAACCTTCTTCTAGGTCGTATTTTAGGAATCGCTTCTTATGCTGGCATGATTCCCAAAGGAGAGCAGGAGCAAACATTCTACTCCGGAGGAGGCCAACCCCTATTTATCTCTTAGGATGTTCTGCTGAGGCACAGGAAAACGAGTTCCTCTTGAATATGAACATGTTTCTCAGCTTGCAATGGATGTGAACTTTGTTTAAATTGGATGTGAAGCTGTATAGACTTGTATTTTCCTTGTCAGCGTATTTGCTCTTATCCTATTTTCAATGAGGAAAGCTGCAGCGTGGTTTGTATTTGCTGGAGGACCACAATCTGTGGAGGGGGTTTTTGATGCTCTTGTGCAGTTCTGCTAAAAGTGCTGCACAAGCAGTTTACTTTTGGCTTAAAAAAGCCTTACAGCATTTTAATGAAAAATTTACACTGGCAGCTAGAGACAAATTTCTTCTTTCCTCACCTTCGCTCAGGAAAGTCTAAGGTGCTAAAGATTTATGGTTCCTCAGTTATACAGATTCAGTCCCATATTCTCCACTGTCTAGGACTCCTGTTGAAAGTGGTCCAGAAAACCAGACGGAAGTACGTGGTCTCCCCTGCTAGGGGCTGAGCTAGAGTTGAGACTGTTACCCCTGTCAGTTATGGGAGAATTTAAAGATTTAAACTAAAAATAATAATTTAAAAATTGTCTTAAATTTTTTCATGAATGACCCTAAATATAACTTTTTACAGTTGCTTCCTAAACATTTGGAAGTCAAACGTAGCTTTCTGAGTTTGAAGGCAGCTTGGAAAAATAACTCTAAGCTTTCCCAGTGTCTTCACCTGGAGCTCAACTTCGAAGCTTAATGACAACTACGAATGTGACACATTTTGCAAAGCAGAATTTAGATGATGGGGGCAATAAAAAAAGGGAAACTTTGTCCTGTACTCCGCAAATGCACCCACCCGGTCAGAGCTGCATGCGCCGTACCCTCTCCCTGCCTACCTCCCCATTGGGGTCCCTCTCCCTTTTCAAAAGCCTAGAGAAGCAGATGGCTCTTACAGCGCGTCCTGAAGGTCAGCGGTCTGTCCTGTCTTTTTGGTGTAAAACCTTGTACTTTCTGATTATCTGAATTATGCCTACGTGCCCGGGTGTATCTCACAGGGGGACCTCTGCTCTGGCTGCTGGGATTCGCACAAGGCTCTCCTTGACAGGCACTGGTGCGTGGCTGGAGGCGGTACAAAATTCTTCCAAAGTAAATTCAAAGATACTAATTGCACTTATGGAGCAAGTCACATTCAAATGTGCACCATCGTGTTTCAAAATATGTTCTAAACCAAAATCTTATGTAAACAGAAAGGAAAGTTAATATATAAACATGTTCTAATGCTCTGAAGTTTGGTTCTTAAACTGATCAGCAGCTTCTCAGTTTTGTTCTTTGCATACAGGATTCTTCTTGTACCCCAGAAAAAAAAACTTACACGACTTTAAAAATTGTTCCACAGCTGCTAACCATAAATGCCTATGTGTATGCACAATCATACAAATCACCAGAGTGAAATAATGGTGCCTATTAATGGGTTAAATATAGCATTACATATTTGAGGGTCCAGGTAGAATCTGGACCAAGAACGTGGATGATGTGAAAAAGGAATTTACACATTTCAATGGTTTTTTTTGTCCTGGAAGCTGGAGTTTGCCCAGGATATGAATCCCCAGGGACTTGTTGGGGTTTGAGCTTGCTGAGGATTTGCGAGCAGAAATCAATGTAGGCTCTGTGCTCTCAAAGATACGTTTCATGTTCATTAAGAAATGTGCTTCCAGGAGTCTCCATCTGAACAGCCAGTAAAGATAATGATTATGGGTTTGTTTTTTAGTTGGGTTTCTTTTTTTTTTTTTTTTTTTTTTTTTTTGAAAGCATGGGAAAAAATAAAGACCTGCTTAAAACCTCTCGCCAGGAGAGTTTCCAGCCTGTGCCTCTCCTTACATGAAACCAGCTCGGAAAAAGCCCTGCTCGATGATGTGAGGATGTGCTTCCAGGCTCGGCGGCCGCCCGCGCTCACCTGCCGCTCGGTGGCTTTCCAGAAGTAGAAGGCGCCGATGGCCCCGGCCAGGAGCAGGAGGGCGCCGGCGATCAGCACCGCGGCCCCCGCCTTCAGCAGCCGCCCCGGCCCGGGGGGCGCCGCCGCCGCCGCGTACGCCTGCGGAGAGCGCGGTGCTGGGTGCGGGGCGGGGAACCCCCCCCGGCCGGCAGAGCCTCCGCCCCCCGGGGCCGGCAGGGACCCCCGCCCCGGGACTCCCGTTCGGGTCCCGACCCGACTCGTCCCCGGCCCGGCCGCGCGGACCGCGGCGGTCCCGTCCTGACCCCCCGTTCCGCCGCGTCCCGGTCCTGACCCGACCCGACCCGACCCATCCTGATCCGACCCGATTACGATCCCTTCGGTCCCGATCCGATCCGACCCGACCCGACGCGTTTTGTCCCGATCCGATCCGTCCCATACCATCCCGACCCGACCCGTTTTGTCCCGATCCGATCCGTCCCATACCATCCCGACCCGACCCGTTTTGTCTCGATCCGATCCGTCCCATACCATCCCGACCTGTCCCGACCCGACCCGACCCGACCCGACCCGTTCTGTCCCGATTCATCCCATCCCGACCCGACCCGTTTTGTCCTGATCCGATCCGTCCCATACCATCCCGACCCGTCCCGACCCATCCCATTCCGTCCCGTCCCGTCCCGACCCGACCCGACTTGCTCGGTCCCGTCCTGTCCCGACCCGACCCGTTCTGTCCCGATTCATCCCATCCCGACCCGACCCGCTCGGTCCCGTCCCCTCCCGCCCGGTGCCGCCCGCGGCGCCCCGCCGCCCGGCAGCACTCACGGGGGGCAGGTACTGCTCCACATCGTCGGGCCCCGCGCGGGCGATGGGCACCTTTTCGGAGCCCTCTGCCATGGCTGCCGCGGGAGGGAGAGCTGCCCCGGGCTTCGCCACCGCCCCGCTCCCGGCCCCGGCCCCGGCCCCGGCCCCGACGGGGGGCAGCACCGCCCCGGCCCGCCCCGGCCCCGACGGTGGGCGGGGGGGGGGGGGGGGGAGGCAGGACCGCCCCCTCCCTGGGCACAATGAGCCGCTTGAGTTGCCGTCGGAGCTCCCCGGGGCTGTGACCCCCGAGCCCAGCCCCGTACCCCCCTCGCCCCAGGGGCTTGTCTCCAGCTTTGGAAATGGGGGAGTCAGGGAGGTGTAGGGGATGCACACCCCCAACCCCGCATGCCACTGCGGAGGGAGAGGTGCCCCGGCAGACAGACGGCCATCGTAAAAAGCAGCTTTTAAAATAGAACAGCATTTTAACTGCGTTTTTACACTTGCCACAGGAATTCACAGGCGCTGGAGCTGACAAGCTGCTGTTCGGTGACTGCTCTGCAAAACACCTCGGTGCGTGGCACAAGCAAAGAGTCCTGCCTCCAGCCGAGCCGTGGGTCGAGGCTGGGCACAGTCTGGGAAACAGAGCAGCGAGCCCAGACCTTGAGCAGGCTCGGTGGGGGCAAAGCACGGGAGGAAATTTCATCATTTCGTTTAAAAAGGTCATGGATAACTCGCGACGTGACCTCTAAAGTGGGCATATCCCTGGGATTTCTTCCATTTCCTCGTGACTCATACTGCTCAGTTTGGTTTTTTGAGCACCTGAAGTATAGCAGGATCATAGGGGAATTTGGATTGGAAGGGATCTGTTTGCTCGTTCTAATATTGTACATGGGAAGCTTAAACTCAGGGCTACAACCGGCTATGTGAGTCTGTGTTCCCTTCATGCACCGTACAGACATCCTTCCTGCACATGCTTGTGTCCAAGTGTGCACTCTTTGCTGCTGGAAAATAAATAGTGCTGGACCCCTTTGGGGCTGATATCGTCAAACACAGAGCACAGTATCCTTTGTAAGGCTGGAAGCAGAGGAAAAAAAAAAAAAATCAACTGCAAAAAGAGCCTGAGGGAGGCAGTCTGGGTTGTGCCCTGCCCTGCCCTGCTCTGCCCTGCTCTGCTTGCTCAGTGGCCCAGCTCCAGTTTCCCAGACAGGCAACAGCACTGGAGAGGGGGCTGTTAGACTGGGGAGATCCTGGCACGTGGGGCCCCATCTCACTCCGGAGCAGTGCCTATGCTAACCAGCTCTGCAACAGCAAATTTTTTTTCAGAGTATGCATCTCCATTTACATTTCTCTTCCCCTCTCTTCTCCATTTTGCTTATCTGGCAGGTTTATGTCTCTTTGCTTAGTTGTTGCACGCTACTGACATGTTCCCCTGTCTTAAATCTTCTGGGATGTTGACAGCAGGGGCCAGGCGATGGCCCTGTCCCACCGTGCCTCATCTCAGCTCTGCGTGCCCCGAAGAGGCAGGTTTGGCCCCTGCAGTTGCTTTCCTACACTTGCCTCTCCTCTGCGCCCCACGCCGTAACTGCAAAAATCTTTGCTGTTTCTCAAGTCTCTGAATCCCCTCACTGATGTGACCAGTAGCTTAAAACCCATCATCAAGCAACGCAAAAGCGGAGAAAACTCAGGCCCCGCTGACTGCCTTGCCTCCGCGTGCTTGGGGACCAAATCCCAGAGACATGATTCCCATTTTCCTTCCCTTCAACCCAAATTCATCCTTCCTGTCGATTACTATTGTTAACGATCAGACCTTAAACAAAAATTTAACGGGCATAGTTGCCACCGAAAATAAACACAATCACAGCTTATTAAATCAAAAGCGAAGCCTACTGTGCAACTTCCTAAACTAGGGCATATTCTAGCCTGCTCTCGAATGACATACTGTTGTAGGTTGCGGCTAATAATAAGATTATGATCCTCTTCATTAGCAAGTATTTTGTTACACCAAAAATCTCGTGAATGGATATGTCTATCTTGGCAAAATGTGAGAATCCCAGCCTTTGATCTCAAACCTCTATTTAGCATCGCTGCTTTAAAAAGACAGATTTATTTTAAGGCCCCTGTGCTCGTCTCCGTGGGAAAACGTGCCAGGGAGGGAGCGCTTGCCCGGGAAGAGCTGCTGCTCACTAGGGTTCGACTCGTTTGAGATGCATCCCTGCGACTGAGGTGGGGGAGCAGGTGCCCCCCCATCCTGGTACCCATCTGAGCGCCCGACGGCTCCTTCCCCGGGATGTGAATGGAAGGACGGAGGGAGGCTGCGCCATTTTGGCTAGCAAAAGGGCGGCCGGGGGTGCAGTGTCGAGGAGGAGAGTTAGCAAATACACTATCGGTGCAAGAACGGATAGGTGCAATTAATACATCTGTGCTGCATATTCGCGGAGGTACCTTCACTCCAGGTGCTGTGTGGTGAAGCACAATATCACCCCCAGGAAGGTGAAGGACGGGGTCAGAGGGCTCGTCCCTAGTGGGACCCCCACCCTACTGATGGGGCAGTGGCGGCCCTGGCAGATTTTGGCTTGGGCGGACTCCCGCCATCCCAAGCAATGGTGCCAGCCATGAGCCAATCCCCAGGGATGGGTGCCTGGCTGCCGGTCCTCGGCGGGCTGGGATGTGAGCTGCGTCCTGTTCGCATGGGGTGTGGGAACTGGTCCTTTGGGAGGGAGCCGCTCTGCCCAAACCCTGGGAGACAAGCTGTGCAGCGTTTTCTCCTCAAGTCAAGGTGCAAATCCCCCGAGTAATCCTCCAAACATATTTTTCTCATGCAGGGAACAATCCCAGATTTTTTTTTTCCCAACTCGGAGCATCGCTGCCTCTTCTGCTTTTGTTCCACAGGCAGAAGAAGAGCAGCATGAAATTTCAAGCAGACGGAAGAGAAAAAAACTGTCCTGTTATACAGCTTGCAGCTTACCACCTCTAGTTAACCCCTATGCTCATGCTTTGCCTTTTGTGTGGGCATATATCTGTTTTCCTTGGAGGGTTGATCTTTTGCTGTTTGATTGATTAGATGACAAGAGAGAAAACGGGATTTTTTAGACAGATGCAAATCCGTACAAACAGCCCAACATTCAGCAGCTCCAGACCTCGCTGCAGAGCGCAAGGACGAGTGCAACAGCCAGTGTTTGCAGGGCTTAGGACAAAAAAATGTGACTTGCCTTTCACCAGCTGAATTCTTCATTTGCAATAAAGATCATGATCATACTAGTGCCTGAGCTCAGTCTCCTCTCTAAATAACATGTGTGTGCTCAGCTGGATTAAGGCAACTTCTGAGCCTGGAAATCATCATAACAGTCTTTTACAGGATAGACTTTCTGGTCGTCTAATACTATTATCCTCTGGGCTGAAAAGCATTCCAGAGTACTTGGAGTGCTACGAAGAATGTGAGGTTGCTTAGCTGATAGTACTGGCTTGTCTCAAGGAAGCACATTTTCTCATTATTTTTCAGTTTAAAGATAAAGTTTAGAAGGAGAAATGGAAATATTAAAACCGAGAAGGATTTGGTGATGCTGTGTGCCTTTCTGTAAGTCTCTTGTGGTGCCTTATGCGTTTTATCTTCATTTTCTAAGTGTCCCAAATAGTTATTTGAACTCCGTGATGGCCTGAACAGAAATTCGTGAGGGCTACTGAGACCAGGCACCTTATTCACCGCTCTGCTTTTCCATGGGTTTACACCACCATAACACGGTGATGATTCAGGTCCCACTTACTTGACATGTCTTCAAAATAACCAAAGTCCTTTGGGGAAAAAAGTCCTACAGAAAAAGAAAATCTTGTTTTTGGTATTTAAGCCGTGACAGCCTGAGGATTTTGAGAAACTCTAAGGATCTTTGCTGGCAGTGAGACCAAAGGATGAAAAACCACGTATGTATGTCATCACCACAGCTCTCATCTCTGCGGTGGCCCTGGACATTGCGATGCCCCTGGGATGGTCCCTTTACCTCCTCTCCCCTCCTCCCCCGTGCGCGGGGTGCGCCAATGCCGTCCTCCCTTCTTTGACCAGCAACACACAAAATTTCGAGCACCAAAACCATTGTTTTTCCTGGTAGGCTGTGAAATTCTCCCTGGAAAGCCCTGCAATGTCCCTTGCTCTGATGCTACTCTCTGGAGAAGATGGGCATCCCCGTTTGCTCTGCTTGGGGTGCATGCCCAGCAGGACAGCACGGTGCAGCTGAGCTGGCCCCGCTTGAAAGGATGGCCTGAAACGTGCTCGGTGCAGGACCTCGCTCATCCCGAATCCTTCCTCTTCTCTCCTGCGGTCGGCTGAGGACATATGGCCCATCGCGGTTTGCTCTTCCTCACCCCAGGACACTAAAGGCCGATTTGTTTTTCCCCAGGGCTGAATCCCATCTATCCATATGTCTTCATCTTTTTCTTCTTAATTTAGCTAGTGGCTGTGCCTTCTGTTTTCCTTGAATTAAAGAAATAAAATAAAATAACTAGCTGTCATTACATGCTTTCATTCCTAACTTTAACGATGTGGTCTCTTTCGTAGCTATTCTGTGTAAATTGCTCATAGGCTACTTTCTTTCTTAACCTCCAACCACGGCTTTGTGCTTTGGAGGTAGTTATTATCTTAAACAACTTGGTAGCATCAATCTGTTTCTTTCCCAGAGGCTTCTTTACACTTGATGAGAAATCTGCTAAGGTTCTTTTTGCTTTGTAGCAAAGGCCGAGCCTGGCTTTTTTTTCCCCCCCTCATCCAAAAGCACCCATGAATCAACTATATTTCTCTTTTTTGATCTATGCACTGTTCTTCTAATAATTTCATGACCCAACTTTAGAGAATATTTCCAATGAGATTGCCCCAGAGGCACCTGCAGCGCCAGAATGTTTTTCACAAATCCAATCTCTTGAAACGTATATTTCACTCGCCCTTCTGACAACACTTTAAACATTTTTTTTTCTACTTTCATTACCTTTGTGAGACATTTGCGCGGGCCGATTCCAGCAAGTTTAATCCTTATTCACCTACGCTCTGTTCTTTCATTTAGCCTCTTACATCACACTTTTTTTGATCCAATCTATAATACTTCTTCCCCCGGATTCAGATTTCTACTTTAAAAAGAAAAAATTCTTCCAAAAAAACCTTCCTCACATCAGATTTAAGAGACTAAACCTGGGAGAGTGAAAGAACCAATAAACAACCATGTCTTCTGCTAAACTTTAGCGCTGCATTGATTTTTTTCTGTTGCTTCACATCCCCTTTCTTGAGATTGCTGGTCCTCAGAATTGACCATGGAGACTATGACATGTCCATCAAGGTCCAGGGCCTCTCTGTTCCCCACTGAAGGCTGTGAGAGCTGCATTCCCTCTGAGGACCTCTGTGCTTAGGGTGGGACACGGTGAAGAAAATGGGTAAAAGTTCTCGCTGGAAAATCCAGCAGACAGTGCCATGGCTCAACTGGAGCCATGGACCACTTGGATAAATATTTCCCTGAGAGATAAAAGACAGGGTAGAGAGAGACCAAGAGCAACCCTCATTTCTGGGCACTCCCTGTCCTCCCTCCATGGCTTTCCTTACGAAATCAAGCTGTAGCAACAACAATGATAGTAATTTTGGCCTGGCTAGGGACAAATCTCCTTTCCCGAAGATGTGATTTGATAAGCCTGGAGCAGTGGGATCCTCATGTGTGTCCGCTGTGGACCACTGAGGGGAGAAAATTCTTGAGAAATAGCATGAAAAAGCTGGGGACCTTTCACCTTGGACAGCCTGGAAGAGCAAGGGATGGAGGGAGGAATGGCAGCCCATGAACCTGGAGGCCAGGTGAGGTGGGAGAATGGATGACGAGCTCTTGGGAAGACCTGGCTGCCATGGGGCTCACAGCCGTGGCTGCCCCCAGGACCCCCAGCACAGCCCTGTTTCTCAGGGCTTGCCCCATGGCGCCACAAGCAGCCATTTCCATGGCGTTCTCTAATCCCAAAAAGGGGAACTGTCAAATAATTTAAGCTCCACATGTTATAGCCCGTCTGCTCTGGGCCATGCACGGCATGGGGGAGAGCTGAAGAGCCGGAAAACACCACCGCAGGAAACCGCACTAATTGGAGAGGGGATGGCAGTGGCCTCTCTCCACCAGTTCGTCCTCCATGGGGTCCTGCAAGTGCAGGGGCGAAGCCCAGCCCCACCACCAGGCTGGGGGGATGTTGGGGAGGGCTTAGGATGGGCTTGGCCTTTCCCTGCTCCTCGCTGGCAAGGCTTTCTCCTTGCTGACAGACCTTCTGGTTGCTGCCTCAAGCTGCTCGCCTGTCCTCGCACAGCCTGGCAGAGACAGTAAGGACTTGTCTCCAGGCAGTTTTTGGGCTGTTTTGAGGGAAGAAGAAGAGTTAGCTTTCAGAGAGCTAGATAAATGTTCTGCAGTATTATGCTAGGTGGAGAGAACCACCTCGCAGCTGCTCTGCCTTCCTCTTTGAAGGTCTCCACCATACATGGCCTCAGTGGCCCAGAGGAGATGCTCAAGGTAGCCGATTTCCTTGCCTCTGCCCACAGAAAGCCAAACTTGTCCCCGGTCATGACCACACATGACTCCCCCCTCCTGCAAGGACGTGGCTGCAGCTGCCCCAGAGCATCTCGTTGCCATAAGGGAAGCCCGCCCTTCCCGGCCGAGACCAGCAAGTGGCTCTGTGGGAGCGACATCTTCTGTGCAAGCTTGGCCTGATGAAAAGAGCTTTGTTCCCCCACTGCCTGTGCTTGTTGGTGCTGAAGAAACCTGGCCTCCAGCTGTGGCAATACTGGTTTTAAAGATGGAGATGACTGGCATAGCCTTTGCTCCGTGGTCGAGATGCAGCTGGGTGGTCCCTTGTGCAATGAATTAGTTAATGTGTGAAAAGGTCAGAGGAAGGCATAAAGGACTGAGCATTTCTCCAGCCTTCTGAGGATAATGCATTTTAAAGATCAACTTGGGTTTGCCTGCAATGTGATTTGTTTAATTATTTAAAGCTTGTTAGCATATTTTCCTCAAGGGATGGAAAATCCTCAGCGAAAGGATCCTTACACCAGAAGAGAGATCTCTGTTGTATGCTGAAGGTCTGGGCTCACACGCAGCCAGCCGCACCGATCCCAGCACGTTGTATGGGGGAAACACTGTGCAAATACCCACCTTCCCAACTCCAGAAGACGCCTCATGCCAGCCTCTTCTCCACACCTACAAGTCACCAGTCACTAAAGGGCACTTTGTAGGGCAGCTGGGGTTATAAGTGATAGCTACCTGGTACGGAGAAGGCTTTATAAGACAGTTCTCAACCTCATCCCTTTCCAAGCCTGGGCTTGGTTGGGTATGTCTGCATGGTGCGAGGTGGGATAATGTTAAGATATCCAGAGAAGTATATCTGGGACTCTTGTTGATGCCCAAGGAAGAGCTTTCTGGTTCAGGAGTCTCATCTCCACATGGCTGCAGAGTGGAGGACTGTATGAGGAGGTGCAGAGAAGGTGTGGGAGTGAATGGCCTTGCCGCAGGACTGGATTGACTGGATCCCAGGTGCTCTTGCTCTGCCTGAAAACAATTTCTTGCTCCATTTTACTAAGCCTACCGTGACGAACGCCACGTGCAAGGCTGACCCCACACCACTCAAATCCCAAGGGATGGTGCCTCTCCCTTCTTCACTGCCCCCCCCGAAGTGCCAGCTTGCCAGCTGTGGCTCCTCTATGCCACCTCTGAGTCTGACCTGCGACCTTCCATTTAAAAGGGAAAAAGCTCTCAATTGTTTTCAACTTTGAGAGAAACCACCGTGTTTCATGTGAGTAGACACGTGTGTGTGTCGGGCAGGGTCAGATGGCTGAGGCAGGACTTCTCTTCAGCATCCCCATCGTACCTAGAAGGTATCACACAGCAAACAAACTGTACCAGACACGAGCTCTTCCTTTCATCTCCTTCTGTTGCATTGAGCAGTGAGTGCTAACAGAGGTGCCAGCAGCTGCAGCCATACTGGCTGTGGGACTGGTTGGAAATGTTTTGGACTTGGTGTGAGGGAGCACTAGGGCTTTCTTGTCCTTGGCACGGCTCATGCTGGTTTCTCCATGAGGAGCCTTCCTGGAGAAGGGGTGGGCTGTGGGCTGTCTCGCAGCTCAGAGATTTAGAGAGTAATGGGGACCCCTCTCCCCCCCGGCTGGGGGACCGCATCCCCACCTGGATGGGCGCATGCCACCCAGGTTTTCCCAGCACTGCTCAGTGCTGCAGGTGCTGATGTACCTGGGTACCGGAGCTGGCACCACATTGCCTTGTCTGTGCTGGTGTCTGCAGCACCTTTTTTTTTCACTGCAGCACAAATCACAGGGACACTACTTAGATTTGCTCTGACATTGTAATGGGGGACCCCAGAGACTGTTGCTGCTTGCACTGGCAAGGCCTGACATCCTCGTGGCATTTGAGCTGGGTCACCGCAGATTCAAATTGTTGTTGATTTTTATTTTGTGTTTACCCATGAAACCTGGACTCAAGGCTCAACTGGGGCACGGTGGCTGGTTTCCACGAGGTCCACCCTTCAACCAGTTTTACAGCTGAGCTGGCTGAGGTGCAAAGAGGTCAAGAGCCCCGAGTGAAACATGCTGAACGGGTGGCTCATTAAGGGCTGAACTCCAGACCCATGTTCCCAGCCCTCTGCTCTAATCACCAGGCGAGACGTGGGAGAGCCTCATGGGGCTGATGCTGATGAAAGAAGAGTCAACAGCTTTATTTTGCAGCTTTATTAGCAAAACGAAGTAAAGCCAACATGCCCGACTATTACTGAACCAGTAATCTCTGCGTGCTTACACCCAGAGCTTCCCAGCCGTTTAACTAAGAGGCTGAACAATAAAATATGTTAGGTCCAAAATGGCTAAAGCAGAGGCAAAGCAGGAGATAAGCCGTCTAATTGGAGAAGTTGCAGCGGGAATCTTACCCCAGGGGTCTGTCCCTTGGGATTAACGGTTTGCTGACATCTGGGTTGCATGGCACTGCTGCCTTGCCCCGGGTCCCACCAGGGCTGATGGCAGGGAGCCAGGGAACAAAAAAAAAAAAAGTCTTCAAACTCGTACAACAGGGAAGATGAAGATTTTTCTGCTGTCACCGTGGAGGCCTTTGGGAGAAAGAAACTGTCAGCTTCTACCCAGAGACATACGGTTGTGACTTCTCTTGGCTTGCAGAATCACAGAAGGAAAAAGCGGGGACAGGGAAATACAGTCTCTTCTGCTGCTGCCGGGGTTGTCCCAACAAAGAGATCCCCCACTGCCTTGTCCCATCCAATTTTAAAGGCTTACGTCAACTACTCGCCTGCTGCACATCACACCCTCTCCTGTTTTGGCAAAGCGGTCCCAGGTCCATCTCTGCCCAGGCACGCACCTACGTTTGCAGCGTGCCAGGGTCTCAGGGGAGGGCTCCTGCTTCTGCCTTCATCCTTTCCTGGCTGCAGGCAGTACGGAGCCCTTGGCCACTACCGGGAACAGATAGATTCATTTTCCCTAAATAAGGTGCCTGAACTAGTTAAGAGAAAGAGGCAGCAGCTAGAAGTCAGAGGAATCGCCAGTTGGAGACATTTATTTCTTTCCCTCTTCCTGTGAATGGGACACTGCTGGTTACTGGTTCAGATGCAGACCTTTGGGGGCCACCAGATAGGTGAGATGCCTCCTGCTATCAGCCAGTTGTCATGAACTGGCACGTGCCTCTCCCTCTGGTAGTCCATCAAGATGAAACCAAGTCACCACCCCAGCTCCTGTCCCTGTGCTTCCTCTTCCCCCTGTGATCCCATTGGAGCCATTTGCTGATGCAGATGAAAAGCGAAACATGGAGAAGTAAGAAAAAAAGCATCCAGCTGTGAAATGTGCTAGAGCCAAGGGACTGAATTGGGCACATAGGTTGAGGACACCTTGGGAGGGACACCATCAGCTGCTCCACAGCAACGTGCAGAGTATCACACAGGCTCAGAGCCTGCCATAAATCTAACTAAAGTACTCAGCCTGTTCTGAAATCCACCCACAGCCTTACTTTTTACAAACTCAGGAAGAAAATGGCAAATTAATCCTTTTTTTAAAAGGATGAGTCGGTTTCTTGTCATTCTCCGTGCAGCTCAGGATATGATAGTTCCTGCTGCACAAATACAGATTGTTTCTTTTCACAACTTCCCTTTCATCAAACTGCTAGGAAGGCCTGGAGGTTGCTAAAAAATGTGAAAGAAACTTGCTTCCCAATTAAGGTCAATTGCTTTTATCAGAGCCTTTGCATATAAACCTCACTTTCTGAAGGATTTCTATAAACTCCATCCCCGGCTCTGACAAACTGGGAGATGCCCAAATCTCCGAAGGAGCAGCTGACTTCTTTCCCGGCTCGCAGCGCAAAACAGGGATCTGATCTGTCATGATGACTGAGAACATGTCACAACAATCTGTTTGCGTTCTTCAGGAAAGAAAAACATCTTTCTCTCCCGGAGCTGTAAGCTAATTTGGAGACTTTGCAAGCTGACATGCAACCTGATTAAAATGACCTCAGGCCAACAATTCTTCTTAGGCAACTCGACAATTAAAGTCTAGACCTATCTGTAGCCCAGTTTTCCTTTTGCTTCAAATCCCTTTTAGGGAGGAAAGAGTTCTGTGTTTTTATTTTTAAATCTACATATTTGGAATTGTTCTTTTACACTTTGCTTCTCCTGTAGCGGAATGTGCTAAGGGGTTCTATATTTTTTCACATTTTGAGCAGATGAAACTCGTACACAGAAGCCCCGGTTTCTTGCCTGCTGGAAAAATATACTGACTATCCGAGGAAATAATACATGAATAAACTCGAGGACTCTAAGGAATACCCAAGGCATTTTGTGGCCTACATAAAGCTGCCCTCCAACAAAATGTTGTGCCCTCAATTTTCCAAAGTCAGTGGATATTTTTGTAATGACCATCATACTACTCAAATCAATTTTTGGCTTTTCACAATTAGTTAAGCAGTGGGATCAGTTTATTAATCCACTGAATTTTTGTGAACGCAGTGATTTGTCAAGCAGCAAGCAATGAAAAATAAACGGCCGCCTTCTGGCAGGACGTTTGTCAGACCATGAGCAACCCCTGAATCTAATTTGGTGGTTTGGGGACACTTGGTAATTTGTCCATGAATGTTTTAATGCCCGTTTCTTTAAAAAAATCACTGTCACGGTCATTCATCCAAGGTAAATCCAGGAGAGATTTCTCTTCTGCTTTGCTGATTTGGCTCAGCCTGGACCATCGGCTGGTTTCTAGCTTGTCAATTGGCTAAACTGATTGACAACTTGTGTTTTGCTAACACTCTTCACAGCACAATGAGACCACCTAAAGGGCTTTATTTATTAATTCAAATTATATACTTTTGAATTACGTACTAAACCGGAGTGACTTGCAGACTAACTTTTCAGCATCACTGAAATATCCTGTAGAGCTATGGTTATCTGACATCGGTTCCAGGCCACCGAGCCAGGGTGGGAGCTTTCCTGGATGCAAGGGTGAGATGGTGGCAAGGGATGCTGGTGGCTTTATGCTGGGGACCCACAGTGGGTCCTTGCATGCCTGTCCCCAGCCCAGGTGGCTCATTGCCTCGGTGTTTTTAGCTGCTTGGGGGGGTTGAACGCATGGGCTTTTTTCACCTGATTGCACGACCCTGCCTTGGCTTTATCCCTTGCAAGGCTTTTCCTCTCGGACCACTTCGAGAGAAATTTGCCTCCTGGCCCATTTCTTTCTGCAGACACCGCTCCAGCTCAAAGGTGGAAATCTTTCTGCAGACACCACTCCAGCTCAAAGGTGGAAATTTCCCATAAGGAGGTGCAGGAGATGTCTCCCGGGGGCATAAACCTGGGGAAAGTTGGATGGAGGCTGGCTCCCAGCTCCCAGCCAGGCTGAGCATCCCTTCCTGCTCTCCCCATGCCCCCGGGGAGCCCCTGGCCCGGCCTGCCATGCCCTGCTGTCCCCGCCTCTCACGAGGCCTGACGCTCCAGTCCCGGTCCTGGGTGGGAGCTGATGGAGCCCACTCAGCTGGCATCCCTTTGGGGAATAATACCACCTTTGGTGAATTTACACCAAGCGGGGAAGGACACCCTCCCTGTCCCAGCTTGCCCCCAGGACCCTGGCCATGCAGGAGCTGGGCCAGAAGCTTTTTAGAAATTGGCAGCTGAACCTTGTAGTGGGTGTAAAGTGGCTGCCGACTTCATGGCTGAGCCTCCTATCCCGCACCGATGCCCAGGCTGGAAACCCCATGAAAATAAGGAGCTACATTAACCAGAGAGCTCCTAAATCTTGCAAGACATCATGATTTTAGCATAACCCCCTCCCCCCCCCCCCCCGCTCCGCTTTCACGGTGGAGGATGCCGGAGTCTCCTGAATCCGCTGCTTCCACTTATCACTGATGTTTCTCGAATCCCACCCCCCCCCAGCCCCAGTTTGGGGCCCTGCCCCGGCCGCTGCAGGCAGGGCAAGGACTGCCGGACCCGCACCCCCATCTAGCGGCGGCCCCGGCCGGAGCCGGCGGCAGCGGCCGGGGGGATGCGGGGGTCCCGCCGGCAGCGCGGCTCCCCGGGGGGGGGGCTTTGCCCAGTCAGAACCCCGTCCATCCCCCTTCCCCAGCCGGGAAATGCTGGAGGGTTGGTTTAAAAGAAAGCAAACTCCGACTGGAAGGAGCCCTTCAGAAAGATCATCCCCCCCTTCCCCCCCCCCCCCCCCCCCGGAGGGCGGCGGATAGGGTGGGGGTAAACGCTCTCGGGGACCAACCGAGCTTTGGATTAGTCGATGCACTTTGATTAATTTGCGTGTGAGCTCCTAATGACAACGCGGCCTGCCGGGGTGCAGCTTCGCCGCAGAGCTGGCACCAGCTGCAGGCTCCGGCGCAGCTACCGGCGGAGGCAGATTCCTTCACTATATCTCATTTATCATCATTGCTTCCAGTCCAATTTTGTTCACGCCTTGCATTTTTGATTGTCTTGGATTAAACATTACCAGAGGAAATAATACTAATAGCTTTTCACAGCGAAAAAATCAACTTCTAAGGCATTTGTTATGGAAAGGATTATAATAAATTAAATGCTTAAACTAGCACTGTGCAAGCATTTTTGTCTTGGATCAAAATGTTTGCACTGGCTGTTTAAACATTTAATTTATTATAATGAGAAATATCATTGTAAAAATAAGCATGTTAATTAAACTTGAGTTTTGCAAATGTGAGTCATCCCATGTGGACACAGTATAATGAATATAGACAGGTAGAGTCTGCACGCCCTTTTTCTTCTCATTAAGAAAATGAACATTTACATCTTTAAACCCTGCAGCTATTAGTTATTTTTAATGAACTGTGTTGCCATTTCAAAGTTAAGCTCTTATGTGATGCAATCAGATATTGCTAGGTCAGGGAAGAACTTTGCTAATTAAGTTGCAGAGAAGTTCTTTGCCACAGATAATTGATTAAGGTTGTTACATGGATAATCAGTTTACGCAGTTAAATAAATAAAAATAAATAACTGCTAAGAAAACCCAGGTCACATCAGGGTGGTAAAGCGAAACAGAACCCCAGCCATCCTGGGGCCCAAAGGAGCCGGGAGTTTGGAAGCGATGGGCTGAACCTCTTTGTTATCACGTGACAGGGAAGCGAGGGACCATGGGGACCTTTACAAAGGCAATTTGGACAGTGATGGTTTGCTGCTGGAGTGGGTGAGAGAGGGTGGAGGCAAGATGCTCTTTCCCTTTCAAGCGCAGTGACTGGAAGCAATTTTTCTGCCTTCTCCTGCCACCGGTCTCTGGTGCATCCAGCTGGTCTTGTCCTGGATTCATCGTGTATGCCAGGTTGTATGCTGATACGTAAACAAAAAGCACTTGGATATACTCCCAGCTCTCTCACAGATGTGTTGTGTGGCCTTGAACATGTTCCTTTACCTCCTGGGCGTTCATAAAGTGCTCTGAGCTACGGCCCTGCGAACGGTAGAGGTAGTGCTACTCTGTTTTAATTAACAACCTGCCAAGCTGTATGTTCGGACGTATCTCAGATCTCTCGTTATCGTGCATTACTCAAACAGGCAAAGGTCACAACAGGCTGCCAGCCCTGGCTGAATCCCATTTCTGAAGTGGTCTAGCCCCCAAGGGAGGGAGGAAGAACATCTTTGGTACAGCAGTGAAATTAAACTCTGGAGAGGGAGGAGACCTCAGTGAATTATTTTCCAGGAGCCACAGCAAAGAGCTGGGGATGGGATGCCCCTGCTCAGGGGATACACGCCAAATGCACCATTGTCCCACATGCAGAGATTCGGGCTGTATCAAATTTGTAGGCAAAAGCAATTTTAAGATCTTGATCTGCGGAGGTGCTTCTTCGTGCTATTCTCTAGCCAGTCGTCCACTGAACCTGCTCTTAGTCTCTGCAGCAGGATTTTTGGAAGGTCAAGATTCTCAAATTTCTTCCAAATCCAGTGGACGTGATTTGAATAAAAAGAGAGGATGAATTAAGCTGAGGATCCTCTGTACATAAATTGATTATTTTACGGGGGATTGTCCTCCAAAACCATTGTGTGTTTGCAGCCTCTAGACAGCTTAGCCCCACGTCATGTGGGTCCCTCTCTCCTGTCTCCCAAAACTCCCTGCTTTTTTTGTCTTCCTCTCACTGTGAGTGGGAGGGAGAAGAGTTTTCCAGGTGAAGGGAGGAAGCCTTTGCCCTTTCTTCTTCTCTTTGTGTCTCTCTGTCCCTCTGATGGAGTTTTACAGTTGTCCATCATCATGGCCTCTGCTGACCTCCTGCAAAACTCCCCTCTTCTTGCAAGAGCAAATTCAAGTTATCCTTGAGCCATTTTGCTTTAGCCATAAGGAGTATTTCTACACAGAGCATGAGCCTGTGGGGACAGGGAGGTCTTGTCTGCAGAACCCTTTAAGGCTGGTCATTTTTTGGTGAGCTGCCCCATCCCAAGGGGATGGAGCACATGGTTGGAGTTACAGTGACTCCACAGAGCAGTCAATCCAGGCAGGGCCAGGGCTCATCACCCTGGCAGAAGGCTACAGCTAGCAGGCAGGTGGGCGAAGGGTCCCAGGAGCCGGACTGCAAAGGTGGGCAGGGGCTGCCTGGCAGACAGCTGCAGGGACAAATGTCATTCCTTGCACCCAGCTTTAGGCCATCCACCCCAAGACCTTGGGAAGCTGTGAAAATGAGGGTGCCCAGCTGTGGTGGGCACAGAGGCTGTTCCCACTATAGATCCACTTTAGATCTGGAAGAAAGCCTAGAGGTGATTTTGCTACAGTGGGAACTGGGAGCTCTTGCTGCCACCTGCGTGCTCATGCCAGGACAGAAATGCCCAAATCTCATGGCACTCAGATAACCCAGAGGACAAGTGTGACCATAAAACCTTATTGCTGAGGCCCAATACCTTGACTTAAGAAGCACCCGTAAACTGTGAGTCAACTGTTTCATGGCTGGAGGTAGCTGGAAAGTGGATGTTGCGTTGGGATCTTAAGCAGTTGCCCAGGAGGAGAGAACAGGTAGGAGGCAGCCTCCACGTCTGGCCTTCAGCAAATTCACCCTGTGTAGGTTAAGGCAATGGAACACAACTAGGCTTGGAACAGAGACCTGCCTTCAAAGCTGAAAGATAGAGTTGCCACAAAAATGTCTGCATCCTTAAACAGCATTCGACTATAGCACTACATGAGGTTGCTTCCCTGCCTCGCGTGCAGGGCCAGTAGGTCCTCCTTACTCAAAAAGTACCAGCAGGGCACAGCAGCTGGCTGCCCACCACAGCAGGAGTTGATGGGCAAGCGGGGTTTGCCTACTGCAGGCTAAAATGGGTGCTCATGCCTGTGACCTCGAGGATGCTAATGCCCACTCAAAAATAATTAATAATTACCAACTGAATGAACCCACTGGCTTCTCACAGCCAGGCTAAGTCACTGCTTTTCTCAATTTGGTGGCCATCTGCTCCCTTTCCAATTCAGCTCCCAGGATTTTAACCCTCCCCAGGCACTGTGGCACAGGGGGAACCTACCAAAGCCAGCCCACCTCCTGATCCCTGCATCCCTCCCTGCCTGTGCCTGGGTCTCTGGCTCCCTGTGAACTCTCCCAGTATGATTATCATTGGATGGGCAGCATGCTCCAGGAGCCCCGAGTGTGGTGGGGATCTCACTGCCATGGGCATCGTGGGCATGAATGCAAAACCAGCTTTTTGCATCCATCAGGAAGGATGGGCAAGCAGAGGGATCCTTATCACTACTTCAGGAGGGGGAAACCCAGCTCCAGGGAGCTTCTCCAAAGCATCCTCTTAAATAAGGAAGGCTTGAAGACCTTGGCATATATGGTGGGAAGTAACACTTACTTCTCCCCAGTTAGCAGTCCACATTCTTCAGCCTAAATTTGGGCTTAGGTGACATTTGGGGAGTGAGCTGGCATTATCAGTAGTGATGCCAAGCCTTCAAAGCATCCAAAAGGCATTAGGATCCTCCTTGGCCAATTTTGAAATCGTCTAGAAACCTCCAGAGGTTTTACATTACATATAGGCTGATCGACTTGTTGGCTGCTGCCCAAAAGCACAGTCCTGCCTTCTTCCCAGGTCCTGGGGGCCTCCTCTCTCTTTGCCCCCTCTCTGACAGCATCTGATATTTGCCTGACCTCTGGTTGAGCTAAACCTGCAGAACTCTACCCAGTTTTGGTGCTTTTGTACATCTGCCCATAGGCAGATGACTTTTCTGGGTGCTGGTGGCAAAGGAGTCATGGGAACATTGTCATGGTTTAACCCCAGTTGAGAACTAAGCACCATGCAGCCTCTCGCTCACTCCCCCCACTGGGATGGGGGAGAGAATCAGAAGAGTCAAAGTGAGAAAACTCGTGGGTTGAGATAAAGACAGTTTAATAGGTAAAGCAAAAGCTGCACACGCAAGCAAAGCAAAACAAGGAATTCATTCACTCCTTCCCATCGGCAGGCAGGTGTCCAGCCATCTCCAGGAAAGCAGGGCTCCATCACGCATAACGGTTACTTGGGAAGACAAACGCCATCACTCCAAACATCCCCCCCTTCCTTCTTCTTCCCCCAGCTTAATGTGCTGAGCATGACGTCATATGGTATGGAATATCCCTTTGGTCAGCTGGGGTCAGCTGTCCCAGCTATGTCCCCTCCCAACTTCTTGTGCATCTCCAGCCTGCTCACTGGTGGGGTGGGGTGAGAAGCAGAAAAGGCCTTGACTCTGTGTAAAACATCCCTGTGTTATCAACACTGTTTCCAGGACAAATCCAAACCATAGCCCCATACTAGCTACTGTGAAGAAAATCAACTCTATCCCAGCCAAAACCAGCACAAATGTGAAGCTGGAGATTGAGAGAAGGGTGGACCATTCCCTTTGGTGACAGTGCACCCACCTGAATTTCTATATCCACAACGTGTGTGTCTATGTGTAAGGCAGGTGCTTAATCTGCTGTCATATACAATGACAAGATAGTCAATGCAGTTATGGGAGACTAGAGAGTGATTTTGCTAAGTGAATGCAGGTGCCTACTGTGAGATGAACCAGACAGCCATCTAGACCCCACCTGACCAGACCTCGTTGTCTGCCACAGGAGCGTAGATGCCTACCGTGCATGTAGACATCTATGCATTGGCCACAAAAGGCACATCTGTCTGAATCTTCAGCTAAATCCCACCCTGGTTTCTCTCTGCTTTCAGGGCCTGGTCCAGGCAGCATTTTCTGAGCATCTCTCACACATGTTGAGATCACAGGATTAAACCCCCATCCCAGAGGTCACAGCCATATCCACTTACAAGCATGAGTGCTGCCACCCCATTTTACTAGAAGTCCTGCATCTAGAACATGCACTGCAGAAACCAGAATTAGGCACCTCACGGTGGTGTTTGACTCCATCACGCATCATTAAACATAAAACAGCCTTGAAGGCATTCAAGAGGCACAGGAGAGAGCAGGTCAGTGGGAATTTGACTTTTTTTTTTGGCTAAAGTGCCACAGAAGGCATCTCTGGGACCTTGTTTCCTTGGTGTGTGTGGTAGGTTGACCTTGGCCAGCAGCCAGACCCCCACCCAGCTGCTCACCCACTCCCGCTCCTCTACAGGACAGGGGGAGAAAATCAGATGAAAAATCTTGTGGGTCAAGATAAATATAGAGAGATTACTTACCAATTACTGTCACAGGCAAAACAAACTCGAGAGGTTACCTCCCGCCAGCCTCCCACAGGAGAGCCTAGGGACCTGCTGTGGAGGTCTTGCAGTACGTATCCCAGGCTTTCAAACTAGAGGACACAGAATCAGCTTACGAGACTGCCCTGCTTTTTTGACAGCGAGCCTTTCCCTCCCCGTGTTCAGAGTTATGACTAATTACTTCACATGCGGGCTTGCTGCTCTGCATCACTGATGATTAGCCGGCAGGGAGGCTCCCAGTCTTCCTTCTCAGCGCCCACCCTTCAGCCCCAACTTCAGCCCTAAATTTAACCAAGACGACCCTCTTAGTTCATTAGATGCATCACGATTTTTACTACCAGGTTTAGATGAGTCGCCAGAGACACTCACCTATTTTCCTGACCATAAAAGCTGTATCACAGCTGTTGCTTCTCAGTTGAGTCTTGCATCAGCCTGATTTCAATTCTCTTCAAGTACAGTCTCTGAAGCTCTCTGCCCACCACAAATCTTCACGCAGAGGCTTTTATGAAGCCCCTGCTAAAACTCAGACCGTGTGTGCATGAAAACTTGGTCAGGCTCTGCCACTCTTGCTACGCGGGCTTGAGAAAGCTGGAAGTTGGGGGAGAAAGGGAATTTCTGTCGGTTAAGGGAGATGCAGGGAGGGATACTGTTTTCTACTTACATTTTGAGACACAAAGTCTAATAAGGCCTTGTTTATGTCTAAGAAGGCTTTATATTTTCTTTGTGAGTCATCTTCTATATATATGCACCATACTAATTAGACATATAATTGAAGAATTCACGATAAAAACCAAAAGCTTTGTCATGTGCAAATTTCTAGATTCTTGATTTGTACAAAATGCAAAATTATATACTCCAAGTGAGTAGCAGTTCTTCCTTTTGGAAAAGCTCAGTCCAATATTAAAACTCCAGTGTAAGTGTTATCTCTGTTGTAAAAATTTTTTTGAACACAGGAAGAAATGCTCACGCTTAGTTTGTTTCATTCAATGCTATTCTATACCTGATTTCAGCAGAGGGATTTGAGATGTGCTTTTAACCTGAAACCTTGAGGGGAGGGAATTTCAAAGCTCTATATGATTTTTTCCAGGCCTTTGTCACTTCTGGAAGGAGGCAAAATACGTAGCTCTATTGGGTCTGGCTGAGATGGAGTTAATTTTCCCCACAGCAGCCCTCACAGTGCTGTGCTTTGTATTGGTAGCTAGAAAGGTGTTGATAACACACCGGTATTTTGGCTACCACTGAGCAGTGCTGGCACAGCGTCAAGGCTGTCTCTCCAGCATTCCCCCCTCACCAGTCAGCTGGGGGTGGGCAAGATCTTGGGAGGGGACACAGCCAGGACAGCTGGCCCAAACTGACCAAAGGGATATTCCATACCGTATGACGTCTGCTCAGCAATAAAAGCTAAGAGAAAGGAGGAGGAGGGGGGGCATTCGTTATTAAGTTTGTCTTCCAGAGCAACCGCTACGCGTACTGAAGCCCTACTTCCCGGGAACTGGCTGGATATCGCCTGCTGATGGGAACTACAGAATAAATCTGTTTTCCTTTGCTTCCGCGCGTGGCCTTTGCTTTTGCTTTATTAAACTGCCTTTATCTTGACCCATGAGCTTTTTTCCATCTTATTCCACCCCCTCCCCCTGTCCTGCTGAGGAGGGGAGTGATAGAGCGGCTTGGTGGGCACCTGGCGTCCAGCCAAGGTCAACCCACACAGTAGCACAGACAATCTAAACATAATCAACATCTATTCTTTCTCTGTTTTATGCACAAATATAAACCTAGCCTTTCTCTTGGTGTATAAATACACGTACAAAAATGCAAGTTACTGTCCTCTAGTAAGGCTGCCTTAACAAGGAATAAACATATAAGCACATACCTATGCAGCTTGACTCAAATCAACGTCTCAGCTAGATCAGAAAGCAAAATGCTTGAGTGGCTGCTGATGCAAAGGTATTTGCACAGCATGAACACTTCAGCTGATGGACATAGTTTCATTTGCTTCACTAAAATTACACCGCTTCCCATCAGTGAAGGATGGGGCGAAAGAGCTCAGACCAGGTAGTTAAAAGCAAAGGCCAGCTCCGTCACACGGCCCTCCCTCCCACCCTGCAACCCGTCATTAAAATCTCTAGAGCTAAACCTCCAGTGAGGTATCGCCAGAGATGAAGGATGGGTGAGACTAAAAGTAGCATCGTTCATGCTCCTCCCCACTGCGTTTCTCTGCACAAAATACTTCTGTTGACCTGTAAAGACCGCTACGCTCTGAAGCATGAAATCCGTGAACAGATCCCTCTGACACATCACAAAACCTTTATTAGTGTTTATCAGTGACACAGATTACAGGAACCAAAGGCAATTAAATAACATTTAAGTTGACCACAGACTCAAGAAATACAAGTCACATTTGGCAAGGCAAACTTCTCAGTACACTGGGTTGCTTAGGTTATTATTACACCATGAAAGAGGAATTTCCCTTACAAGGTTCTACATATTCAGGATATTATGATTAATTATTATTATTATTGTGTCTTTCAGACAGTTCCTTTGGCAAGAATTCCCATTTTTTAAGCTTTTATTATATAAAAATATAACCAATTTTCATTATGTACAAACATTACATTACACAATGTACAGGTTAAAAACACTACAAAAAATGGCAGGCCATGGGTGAACCAAAAGCAAAAAAAAAACAATGTAGAAAACATGAAAAAAAAATTTAAATACTGCACATTTCATAAAAATTACATTAACTACAAACAATTTTTTTTGTTTGCAAATATCAAACAGTACTGACGTGATTGGAAATCTTTCCCAACAACTTCATTTTTAAGGCACATCTTGCATATTTACATGTATGACACCGGATCTGGTCAATAACTTAAAGGCTCTCGGGAGTGACCTAATCGTGTGCGCGCAGGGACGTGTGTACTCAGGTGGGGAGCGTGTTGGGCTAAACTTTCTCAGCTGTGTCAGTCTGGGGGCCCAGGTATCTAGTCGAGGGGGCTGGGTAGAGGGGCACCCCGATCTCCTGAAGGTCGGGGAGCCGTGCGGGGCGCGGCGGGGAGAGCAGCGTGATCGTCCGGTCAAAGTCTCTGTGCAGCACTTTCTCGTAGACGCTCTGAAGCCCCACTGTTTTGGGCAGCTGGGCTTGATAAAAGTTGTCCCTGCGAAGGGGATCCCTGGGCAAGGATGTGCTCTTGCAGAAGGTAGAGAGGGGTGCCGAAGGATGGGGAGAGGGGTGAGGGTTGGCTCGGCCGCAGGAGGGGCTCCAGCAGCGGTCCGAGTGGCCCAGGATCTTGCACTCGGCCGTGCATGCCCACAGACCTAAAGGGAGAGAGAGAAGGAGAAACCTGTCGTTACTGCAGCAATAAATCCACATAATTCATAATCCTCAGAGTTATCAGTCACGGGATGATTCAATGCACTAACAGTGGGAGTCGGGAGGTGATGCTCTACGGCACAACAAAAAAACACGCTTGGGAAGGTTATGTCATTTTGCTAGGGACACTCCTCACAATCCTAACTTTAAGGGAAGCTTTTTGGGGAGGAAAAAACCCCAATACTACAGTACTTCCAGCATCTGCTAATTTATGCTGGGTGCTCAGTGCAGAGAGAAACCAACGTCTAGCAGCCTGCTGCAAAGAGACTGGCAGCTTGAGTCACGCAGCATCAGGCTTCCCCCTCCAGCTGCCCTGCCTAATTCCTGTGCCCCGGGGATGGGTCCCTCCGTCCACCTCCCTGTCCACCTGTCCACCTCCCCGGAGGGGCCAGCTGGGAGCAGGGGCTAAGCCCTTACCATTCTGCATGTGCGTGATGAGATCTTTCTTCAGGGCATCTCCACTGATATCCGAGTCACTGTCATTAAAATCGCTGTCACCTTTGCCGCTGTCTTTGCCACTGAACTTCTCTGCCTCTCGGCCGGAGATGGTGTTGAACGAGTGCCCCTTCCAAATGGCCACGGGGGGAGCAGGCTCCTTGCTGTAGCTTGGAGCAGCAGCGAAACCCTGCTGGGGTGGGTGAGGGGATCAAAGGAGAGATGAGAGGGGAAGTAGTGAAGGGTAAATTGACATCAGAACCATATCTCTGCAATTCACATCCTCTGAGACCCCCCAACCACCCTCTGACCCCCTTCCCCGTGTCAGGATCTTACCTCCCCGCTCGGTCCTCTGAGCCTCTTCTGACCTTCGTAGAGGCAAGTGCTGTCGCTGCCGCTCTCAGCGGTGGAGAGCTCTTCAGCAGCTGGAGAAGGGTCAGGGCTGGTGAAAGAGGTTTTGCTGGGAAAGGTTCGTACCTCAAACACATTCCCCCTCTGGCTGCCCTCCTCCTGACGGCCCTTCTCTAGGTGGGAGATGTCTATTTGCTCCTTCAAGGAAGTGTTGTTTTTGATCTCGTTCCCTTTCTTGCGCCTGTTGCAGGTGGTGGCGATGGTGATTATAGCCACCAGGAGGAGGGTGCAGCTGCCCGCCAGGACGATGATCACGATCAGAGGGATGTCCCACTGCAAAGCCTTTCCTTCCCAGGAGCTGGGCTTGGCTATCTCCTGGATACTGGAAGGAGCAGTGGCGGTCACCAGGAAGTTGACTGTGGCGGTCGTGGCCAGGGGGGGTCTGCCGTTGTCTGTCACAGTGAGGATGACCTTGAACAGCTGACCCAGCTCTTCAGAGAGGTCACCCCTCAGCACAATGTCCCCAGTACTTGGGTTGATGGTGAAAAGGTCCTGCTGGGGCTCTTCCAGGAAGGCAAAGGTGAGCTCGGCATTGGCCCCATCATCTGCATCTCGAGCTTTGATCTGGGCCACCAGGGAGTCACGGGAGGTCTTGCTGGACACACCGATTTCCATCGTCCCATTGGTGAGCACCGGATGGATGATGATGGGAGGGTTGTCGTTCTGGTCCACCATCCTCACTTTGACAAGGGTGCTGCTGGAGAGCTGCGGGGAGCCTCCATCAGTGGCCTGGATCCTCAGGTCCAACTGCTTGAGGATCTCATAGTTGAACGTCCTGAGGGCATAGATGGCCCCGGTGGCGGGGTCCACCGAGACATAGGTGGAGATGGGGGCCCCCATGACCTGTGTCTCCAGGAGACGGTAGGTGACCTTACCGTTGTGGCCAAGATCAGGGTCGCGGGCCACCACAGTGGTGATGTAGGCGCCTGGGGGGTTGTTCTCTGGCACAGCCACCTCATAGAGGGGCTTGGCGAAGAGTGGCGCATTGTCATTCTCATCGCTCACTCTCACTGTGTACTGGCGGACAGTCTTGAAGGGCGGTGAGCCCAGATCCTCAGCCACCACGGTGAGGTTGTACTCGGGGATGCGCTCACGGTCCAGTGCTGCCGTGGTGACGATCATGTAGCTGTCCTCATAGGCGCGCTGCAGGGCAAAGTGGTCGTGGCCGCGGAGGCTGCAGCGCACCTGCCCGTTGGCGCCTGAGTCACGGTCTGAGGCACTGACGAGGGCCACGAAGCTCTCGCTGGCCGCCGCCTCGCTGACATAGGCCACGCCAGCAGCGCTGGCAGCGCCACGGAGGGCGCTGATGCTGATGCGTGGCGCGTTGTCATTGACATCAGCGAGGCGCACGACGACGGTGCAGGTGGCGGCACGGGGGCTGGCGCCACGGTCCTGGGCACGCACATCCAGCTCGTAGGTGCGGGTGCGTTCGTAGTCCACGGCGGCCTCCAGCGTGAGGCGGCCCGAGCGTGGGTCAAGGCGGAAGAGCCGCCGTGCCTCGGGAGGCACTTGGCTGCCGAAGGCGTAGACCACCTCACCGTTGGGGCCCTCATCAGGGTCGGCGGCATCCAGGTCGAGCAGCAGGGAGCCGGGTGGCGCGTCCTCAGGCAGCTCCACTGTGACTGAGCCCTGGGCGAAGGCAGGGCTGTTGTCGTTGGCGTCGAGGACACGGACGTGCACGGTGGCCGTGCCCGAGCGTGCCGGGCTGCCGCCGTCCTTGGCCACCAGCTCCAGCGTGTAGGAGGGCTGGCGCTCGCGGTCCAGCTCCTGGAGCAGCACCAGGTCGGCGCAGCGTGCCCCATCCGCCCGCGTCTGTGCCTCCACTCCAAAGTGGCTGTTGAGGGAGACCTGGAAGCTCTGGATAGAGTTGGAGCCCACGTCCTCGTCCACAGCCACCTCCAGCGGGAGGCGGGTGCCAGGTGCGGCGCTCTCTGACACCTCCAGTGCCATTTGGGCACGGGGGAAGCGTGGCGCATTGTCATTGATGTCGCGCACCTCCAGCTCCACGTGTACCAGGCGGTAGCGCTCCCTCCAGCAGCTCACCACGTCGAAGGCCAGGACGCACTGGGGGGCCTGCCCGCACAACCGCTCCCGGTCCAGCCCTGCTTCGCCGATGCTCAGCTGCCCGTCCTCCTCCCGCACCCGCACCAGCGAGCTGTTGCTGAACTGCCGCATCAGGCGGAAGCTCATCTCCCCCGGCGCCTTCACCGGCATCTCGTCGGCCAGCGTACCGATCACGGTGCCCGGCGCGCCCTCCTCGTCGGTGCGGTACCTCACCGTCTTGCAGCAGGACAGGGCCAGCAGGCAGGCGACGGCCAGCAGCCGCAGGGGGCTCATGGCACTTGCGCGGGGCTCAGCCCGACGGTGCAGTGCGGGGTGATGGCGACGCCCCGTACCCGGGGGGGGGGGGGGCGATGCGCGGTACCCGGGTCCGCGCCCCGCGCCCCGTCCGCCGCCGTCTGCGCCCCTCCGCGCCTCCGCACGGCCTTTAATAGACGGCGGTATGCAAATGAGCGGGCGGCGGAGCCAATGGGAGGCGGCGGGGCGCGGGCGGCCCCCCCGGCGGTCCCCGAGCCGGGGCGGCTCCGGCAGCCGGCGGGAGCGGGGGCGCGGGGCGCTCGCCTTTGTTTTCTGTAACTCTCCGGGGTTTGGGGTTTTTCCTTTTTTCCCGGCTTTATTCCTTTTTTCCCCCCTTTCATTTCTTTCTTTTTTTCTTTCCTTCCTTCTTTCTTTCTTTCTTTCCTTCTTTCCTCCCCCTCCCGCCTTTTCTCTCTCTCCGGAGGCGCGGCAGCGGAGCTGGCGCGGGGAGCGCGGAGTAAAATGCGCGGCGGGGTTTATTAATTGCGGACACAGGTCGGACAGGTGTCGTGCCGTGTCGTGTCGTGGCATGTCGCGCCGTGTCGCGGCGTGCCGCGCGGGCGCGGGTGGGTGCGCGGGCGCGGGGCGGCGGCGGGCGCGGATTAGCGGGGTGCCCGGGGGGGGGGGGGGGGGGGGCCGGCGGCATTCAGCTGCGCGCCCGGAGTGGTGTGTTACTCGCGTGAGAGCCTGTGATCAGCGCCGTAAGTCGCCTTTCAGGAGGTGTCCCCGCATGCTTTAGTATGCATGTCACCGCCCGGGTTTCTTAAGCCTGGGGCACTAGCAGGCGAGGAAAGGAAAAAAAAAAAAAAAAAAAAGAAAGAAAAAAAGTTCCAAATAGGATTTAGCATAAGCTTGAGGAGATTTGGAAAGGTTTCAAAGATCAGGCTGTATCAAAGGCTTATGAAGCCCTCGTTAGCTGTAGAAATATAATAGCATGGCAGGCTATCCCATTCGAGGAACCAATGTCTGTATTATTTCACTATGACAGGCTAAAGGGAGAGAAAGTTGAACAGTTTCCACAGAGGAGTTGGACTAAGTTGAATATAATGAGCAAACGCCACATGTATCCATTATGTCCCTCTATTCATTCCCAATCACTGCCATAACTCTTTGACTAAACGATGATGAGCGCTGAATTACACACAATGCCCTGCTCATATTAAAATACATTTAAGACCTATCCCTCCTGGTGCCCTGTTACGCCTATTCACAGGATTTTCTTTTTGTCCTAATAGGGCCTCTCTGGGAAGCAACACCAGTCTCGTTCCAGAAGAACAAAATAACAGCATGAGGCTGAAACCTGGCACGAACTGGGGGGAATGAAACCATCTGCCCCGCAAGGCACCAAGGCCCCGCGCGGAGCCCGGCGCAGCCTCCCGGCCCTGCGGTGCCTGGGCAGCCATGGGGAGGGCGGCCGCAGGTCCCGGCCCGCAGGGAGGAGACCCAATGGGGAGGGAAGCTGGGGGTCCTGACGGGCATCTGGCCCTCTGGGAAACGGCATGCCCTTCCTTCCCTCCTTCCTTCTTCCTTCCCTCCTTCCTTCTTCCTTCCCTCTTTTCCTTCCTTCCTTCCTTCCTTCCTTCCTTCCTTCCTTCCTTCCTTCCTTCCTTCCTTCCTTCCTTCCTTCCTTCCTTCCTTCCTTCCCTCCTTCCCTCCTTCCCTCCTTCCTTCCTTCCTTCCTTTCTTTTCTTCCCTCTTCTTCCTTCCTTCCTTTCCTTCCTTCCTTCCTTCCTTCCTTCCTTCCTTCCTTCCTTCCTTCCTTCCTTCCTTCCTTCCTTCCTTCCTTCCTTCCTTCCTTCCTTCCTTCCTTCCTTCCTTCCTTCCTTCCTTCCTTCTTCCTCTTTCCTTTCATCTTTCCTTCCCGTCTTTCATCTTTCCTCTCCTTCTTTCATCTTTCCCTCTTTCTTTTCCTCCTTCCTTTCCCTCTTTCCGTTCATCTTTCCTTTCCTCCTTCCTTTCCCTCTTTCCTTGCCTCCTTTCCCCTCTCCTTGCTTCCTTCCTTCCCTCCCTCCCTCCTTCCCTTTCCTCCTTCCCTCTTTCCATGTGTCAGGGAACCTAAGAGGTGCGTTTTAAAGGAAGAGGGGGGACAAACTGAACGGGGTCCGCCCCCCGCCCCGGTTTCCTTTGGAAACCTCGGATAAAAGCGCTCCGCTCCGCTGGGCACACGAAGCCATGCAGCATCCCGGGGGGCTCCATCCCGGGCTCCGTGCGGGGCCGCTCCTCTCGGCAGGGGTACCCCGGGGCTGCGCGGAGCGCTGCGCGGAGCGCTGCGCGGGTCGTTGCGCGGGGCGCTGCGCGGGTCGTTGCGCGGGGCGCGGCGCGGGGCGGCACGCGAGCGGGGGGCGGCGGGCTGCCCGCAGCGCCGGCTTATGGAAATGGGATTTAAATCGCGCCTCGGCGCTGACTGCGGGGACGCGGAGGGGGGGGGGACGGACACGACGACGCTCTGCCGCCAACAAAAGCTCCCCAAACGCTTGGTTTCCGTACGAAAAGCCTCCGCGCAGCTCTTTTCTCCTGCCCGCGGGAGCTCCGCGGACGGCTGCCTGGCGGGGCGGGGAACAGCCGGCCCGGGCCGGGGTCCGGCCCGGCCCGGGGTCAGGGGTCTGGGGTCCGGGGGCGAGCTGCGCGCCTGGGAACGGGGCCGCCGGCCGGGAGCGGGCAGCGGGCAGCGGAGCGGCCCCTCGTGTGTAACAGGATTATCTTTGCCATTTCAAGTTCCATACAGCATGTAATTTATTTTTAATTAGGATTAGATAGAGCAGGGAAGGAGACCAGACCTTTCCCTCCCCCACCTCCCCCTCCCCGCAAAGGCATGGCTATTCCACGAGGAGCTCTTATTCTTTATAAAAAAATCAATCAATCGATAAACCAGGACCTGCGTTCATCTCCCACGCGCTTTGCAGGAGACAAGAGTGCAAAGGGCTGTATTTTCGATGTGTGCTCAAGTATCTGCATCATCCCCTTTCCCATCCACCCGGTCCCCATCTCATGCGCTTTCGATCTGAACCCATTCTTAAGAGGGTCCCGGTAGGGTCTCGCTCCTCTTGCTTTTTTTTTCAGAGAGCAAATGCACTTTCCGTCTGCCTGGATTATTCTTTTTCCACAGTCGTGACTTTGATTTAAAAAAAAATACGTATCAGTCGCTCCGCTGGAGCAAAACCTTCTCCCCGATAGTTTGGATAGAGTCCATGACAGAAATGTTCTGAAAGGCTAGTGAAGAATCCCGTTTTGCAGCTCAAAAATAAACATACGGATCAGCTGCATTAAAAGCACTTCTTTGAAATATTGTGGTTAAACAGCCCAGATTGGTTGATTGCTCCATGCAGGGACATATGTTCTTGCAAACTGTGCGTATTGTTACTAATGGGGATTCTCACACCACAGCCTTCCCTTTGAATCTGAGGCGCTGGTGGTTTCTCCGGAGCTGTTGCAAGGTTGTTTTAATAATTTACCAGCTCTCTTGCACTTAGCGTTGTTGCGGAGACTCAGAGCCTGCTAAGAAGGAGGTGTTTCGCAGTGTCCAGAGGTCTGATCTCTGCTGCCAAGCTTCTTCCTGTTCCTCTTAGACACAGAAATCAAAGCTGCTCCGAGAAGTGGGTGTCAGGCAAAGGAAAAAGCAAGGCTCCCCGCACCCATCCCCGTGAACCCGAATCCCTGGGTAATGTGTTGCACCCAAGGAGTGAAAGCACTCCTAGACCACCAGCCTGATGCCAACAGCAGCCAAGTCAGTGACGGCCAGCAAATCACTCCAGGTACTTTTTTTTTAGCTTTAAATTTACTTTTCCCCCTGATTCTGATCCAGCTCTTAGAAATAAAGTTTGTGGGTGCTCTTCCCCTCTCCCAGGACAGTTACTGGCTTACTGAGAGTGACAAAAAAACAGGATCTCCTCCTCCCCTTCACTCCTCCAGCTGAGCACAGGCACTTACGGCTCTGGCCCTTTTCACCATCACCTACAGCACAGTGAGTTTGCATATGTCCCAAGGTGTTGGTGTCCCCAGCGCAGCGGGGTAAGACTTTCCTCCTCTCAGCAGGTGCTTGGGACTCTCTCCAGGGATCTCTGTCGATGGAGATAAGCTAGGAGGTGTTATATTTTGGGGCTGTGAGAGAAGGTCAGATTCCCATAGAGATCCAGCCCAGTACCTCAGGACCACATAGACCTTGAGGGAGGATGTGCAGCTTAACGCACGCACAGGGCAGTGGAAGCAAGCCAGGCTTTAGCAAGAGGTGGCTGTGTTACATGTGCTTCCCCTTTCCCAGGAGATCTTGGGGGCACCAAGTCCTGGCTATTGAAGTTCCCCCTCTCCCCTTGGCCCCAGTTCCTCCCAACATATGCTGCATGATGACTGCATGCCCTCGGGGCGGTGGGCTGGGATCCCCTTGTAGCACAAGCCCTAGGGTGGTATGACTTTGCTGGGGCTTTGCTGAGCCTGGCAGGGAGATGCCAGGCTATCTGGGCATGGTGTCCAGCTGGTCCCGCTCACCCACATATGCAGAGGGTCCGGCTGACTTCTCTCCAGCCGTGAAGTTGGGATGCAACATGTCCCCCCACCCCTCGTCACTGAGCCTGCAGAGGGGTGGCACGACCTCCCTCCCTGGAAACCTGTCTCTGCGCTCAGCCTCTGCCTCTTTCTTCTTGGGCATCCCGGCGGGCTCGGCTGCCTTGGAGTGATCTACAAAAACAAAGGAATTCTTTCTGCTTCATGGCCTAAACAATCCCCCCTGTTTAATCATTTCTGCCACAAGCAAGGAAGTGTGGGTTAACCTGTCAAGCTCCACAAGCCCAGGCTGACCAAAAACCCTGGAAAACAAAAGAGTGGAACGAAGCGGCAAAGGGTTTTGTTGCTCTATGACTGTTTGTGTTGGAGGGTAGCACGCGCCATTGTGCTTCTGTCTCCGGCCATGCAGGCTATAGAAGACAGAGGCTGTGATCCTTCCCGTGAGCTGCGGGTTGGTACCAGGGTTATAAATCATCCCGATCATTTGTTTGTTGTATTTGCTCCAAATGCTTCCTTGCTTGTATCTCTCCTCTGTGAAATGTGGGTTGGAAGAAAGAGTTTGTTTTGCAGAAGAAAGAAATTGCATGCCCATACCCCCCACCCGGCAAGCAGTTTTGATTCCACAGGGAATTTATTTTTTAATTGGATTAATTTCTAGCCTCTCCCAGAGTAGCAGCTGGGGTCTTTGATTCAAGAGGTTAAAACAAAAGGGCGCGAAACAAAAGACCAGTTCTTCACATTCCCCACACAGTGTGGGCCTCGTGTGCGCTGCCTGGAGGTATCCCTGGAGCAGCGCATTCCTAAAGGTCCCCCCATGTGGCCCTCAGCCGGGGTCTACTGCAGGCTTTTTGGGGTGCTCCCTAGTGTGGCTTGCCTGCAAGGTGGCTAGATGTGAGTCTTTCCCTCCTATCCCACAATCCAGCTTGTGGTTCCACATAACCTTACCCCTTAGTGTCCCTCCCCTCTTCTGCCCCCCCTTTTCCAGCTCTCTTTACCCTCTACCTTTTCTGCCCCGGAAGAGACAGATGAGGCTTTTCAGCTGTTAAACCCCTAGGCAGGTGCTGACGTTCAGTTCTCGTCACTGTCATCTGGAGCAAGCTAATGAGGCTCAGCCCCACCAAGGTCTGAGGTGTTTCAGTGCTCAACTGCCATTGAACGCGATGGGAGTTGGACATATTTTAGCCTGGATGAGGGCTTGAGGCTCTCTCAGACTCAGCCCTTCATGTCCACAGAGCACTTCTGTACCTCGCAGTGGTGTTGTGAAGACAAATGCACTGCAGACCATGCGAGTGTGTTGGACAGATGACAGCCCAAGTCCTTCTGTTTGCCCACCATCAGGACCGTTAGGAGATCAGAGATGCCCTTAGAAGGAACAACCTTTATTACGCAGGTCCTTTCTGGCTGTTTTGCCTCGTTGCCTTTGGTTTTAGGGGGTGCAAGTAACAGAGTAGTTATTCATGCCAGGCTCCGATGCAGACCTGAAGAAATGCCTACCCTCTCCATAGCTTGGGGTCTGGTCAGATTGCTGGGATGTTAAAGAGGGGAGCTACACGGCTTCTCTCCCTGGCTGTTGTGAATTGGTGCTCCCCCTCCGTGGCTGCTGCCGTACACCTGGCTGGGATGTCTTTCATACCACTTTGAAGGTGTCTGGGCTGGTATATTTGGCTTTCCTCCAGCAGCTCCTTGTTTCCTCCTGGGCCTCGTTCACACTCTCCTCCTTGAAGGACTGTTTGGGATTTCAGACTCTTACGAATGATGAATGGGCAGAAGAAATCCACCTCTTGGCTACCGTGAAGATGTACAGTCCTCTGCGAATACTTACGTGTGGCAGTTGTGATGGGCTCCACTGATTTCTCTGAGAAGCAGCTTCCTTGCTATTTGGCATACAAGGTCCCTTTCTGAATGTCCTTCTGCTGCCCCTGGCCAGCCAGTGTCAACCACCCAGTGTCACCCACCCAGTGCCACTCACTCAGTACCGCACTAAACAAGCACGGCCACGTCACTCCTTGGGCTCTGCCTCCTTCCTACTGTTTCTGAAGTCCTTCCCAGTAAGATCATATCCTTATATAAGCACAAGGATACTTAGATACATGCCAATATATTGTTACTATGTCAATAAAAATATCCTCCCCATTTCTCTGCTGTCTCTATATTTTCAGTCTTACCCAGCTCACGTGATTTCTTGCCCCCCCCCCCCCAGCTGATACATCCACGGGGCAGGCGGGGACACTGGGAAGTGATCCTCATTGAGGTCCTGGAAACAGAGAAGTTGCATTAGCGTGATGCCATGCTCGAGCTAATTAGCCCAGTGTCACAGCGGGGTTAATGAGCTTGGGCACAGCGCCACAGCTTCTGATTCCCAGGCTGGGGGGGCTGTGCAGGTTCATGGCCCGAACTGGTCCTGGTTGTTTCCTGGAGAATGATGGTGAGGGGCAGCACGGGGGAAAAATGCCATGGAGAGGCAGGGACTCAGCCTTGTGCTGCGAGTCGGAGAGTCCCTTCCTCCATCTCGCCTCTCCTTCTTCCCCCCTCTTCCCCCCCTCGTCCTCCATCTTAATCGTGCCTCAGCTTGCAAAGTCAGAGCCCCCCAGCTGTGAAGGACTAAGTCTCTTCTTCTCCCAACCTCCTGAGCGGCAGCAGGCTGCGAGCAAGAGTGTGCCTTGTGTCACTTCTGTTGAAGAGGCTGAGAGAGCAGGGGAAGAGCCCAGACGCAGGCGGCTGCCGTGCTTGGCTGCCTGCCAGGCCAGGAACGCTATTCACTCCCGGGGAGCCGGCGAGCATCCTCCCTCAGCCGGCTGCCTCCACGGGCCGGGAGTCTGCCCAGCCCAAGGTTTTATTTCGGCATGGCAAGGA
Source organism: Aptenodytes patagonicus (assembly GCF_965638725.1). Lineage (NCBI taxonomy): Eukaryota > Metazoa > Chordata > Aves > Sphenisciformes > Spheniscidae > Aptenodytes > Aptenodytes patagonicus. The sequence goes on along the minus strand of NC_134949.1, from coordinate 192,549,312 downwards.
GCCCCCCGGGATTGAAGGCGGGGGGGGGAGGGGGGGGAGCGGTGGTGAGTTCCATCAGGCCGCCTCTCCTTCATCCTGAGTTTGGGATCATCTCCCTTTCCTATCTGCAGGTGGGGCTCAGAGTTAAACATCCCTCTCTGTCTCCACCTTTAACGTGCTGGGTTTCTCATAGGGACCGATTTTAGCTTCGATAACTGCCAGCGTGTTGCTGCCTGACATGCAGTTGGCTCTGTGCAGAGCAAGGCAGGGAAATGGCACACAACAGTAAAGAGGAGGGTGGAGAGCAAACACATCCCGTTACAAGAAATTTGGAAAGGCTTTAGATATTCATACCGAGTCGACGAGAAGTAAACTTTTCAGAAGCTTGGGGACTTGTGGAAATTTGGTTCCTAAATCATTTAGGTACTCTCGAGTACTTCACCTAGGATTTTTGCTTTAAGGTTTTCTACTACTGCATTTTGCTGCATTTCATGAGTTTGGGGTGTTGCTTAGGATTAGATCAGACTGCTTTATGAGGCCACGGGAAGACTTCTCCCTCCTTTTTTTTCTTGTCCAAACCTGCCATTCTTTGACCTCCGCAGGACTTTGACCTCCAGAGATACAAAATGTTCCTGTACTCACTGCCCGTCTTTCATGCACAGTGTTTGCTCATTCTCCACGTATGCTTTGCTGAAGGGGTCTTGCTGAGGAGGCACAATGATGGCTCTGGGTGACGTGACCTGGGACCGGCGCTGGTGGCAGAGTGGAGAGGAGCAGAGCTGTTTGTCATGGCTGAGGGACACATCCGCACTGTAGTCCAGAGCATCGTGTTTGCCTGTCTTTAGGAGATAGCCAGTCAGTCCCCAAATGTCACCCATCCCTCCTGCACCTGTAAATGTGTACCACAGCAGGATGATGAGATGATCTGGAAATCACTGCAATCTCTATGGCTACATCTATAACACTGAATAAAATGCTCCGTACTCTGGCTCTGATTAGTTTACTTCTGCAGACGTATGATGCTGTGTCCCCTTTCCAGCTGGGGAGGAATTACCTGTTTGTCTTTTCAAGTTTAACCGTCTGGTGCATTCACTTATTTAATTCACTTTAAAAAGAGGTGCACAATTTTACATGCCACCCAGTATCTGTGGTTTTTGCATCTGGAAGTATAGACACCAGCACGTATTTCACACGTGATCCCCAGCAAAAAAATTCATGTGGCCCCAAAGTCTGCAGAATTCTGTTCTGAAAAGTTAAATAAATTGTTGTTGCTTTTTAAGTGCTGTAATAAATGTGTGTAATGATCTCGCAAAAAAGCTTGAGGCTTAGAGAATAGGTGCTACAGAAATGCATCAAATTAGACCAGAAAAGAGGCATAAAATCTGTTATCCCAAAAAATAAGGGCTGATGGCTCAAATGATTTTTCTGTTTGCTGCGGTACTAAACATCAAATTCATGTTTCTGCCTAAAAGAATTTGCGTCTCTGCAGTGAGCAGATCTGAAAGCTTTGTTTTGCGGGAGAGGTATGCGGTGCTGGGTGAGAGGTAGGAAATGATACAGTCAGGAACAGTTTGTAAGCAAAAGGTTGCAGATGGGTGAAGCCTCGCAGAAGTTAAAACTGACAAACAAGCGTTCGGAAATGCTCCTGGAGCATCCTGAACACTTAGAACTGGAGAGGTTTGACTTTGCCTCAGCAGCATTATGTATGTATATGTATGTGTCATATATTATAATGAATATGATAATTATAGGAGATAATTTATAATATATGTGTATTATATGAGTGCCTCCTCAGTAGGCTAAAACAATGCCATGAGAGTCTAAAGAAATGTGAAATCTAATTACTGTAGCTGTGTAAGTGAAGTAATGAGGAGCTTGAGAGTGTGACTGATAAGCAATTAGATACTAGACTAATGAGCAAGCTGTCTACAGTCCATCAAAAGAGTAAGGGAAGCTTGTGTAAGACACCCCTGGCATTGCAAAGAGAAAGATATACCTTATCCAAATGCAGCTTTTCCGAGACACAACACGAACACATGATGCTGGGTAATGACTGGAGACTGTGTGCTCAGCTCAGGGATAAAGCCATTAACCAGTTAAAAAACATGTGGCAGACCCACAGGAGATAAGGACAGCAAAAAGTACAAAATATAAGGAACCGCAAGTATGTATAGAAGAGCTGGAGCTTGGATTGAAGGTGCTGGATTAGTGACTCCCCAGTATTGGGTTTGTTGTGCTATCTTACCCTGGAGAAAGCAGCTGGGGTGAGAAATTGGTGTTGGGCTGGCTCGTACAGATGGCAATGTGAGTCTGGTCCTGGCAGAGCCGGGCTGGGAAGGGGCAGCGGAGAGCCGGGCAAGGGGAACAGGGGCAGAGGTAGCGGGTGCGCTGGGGAAAGGCACTCAGGGCTCTCTGTGTCCTATAGGGAGCCCTATAATAACAATACTTAACATTGTATAGAAGACTGTCTCCAGGAGCTTATTCTTCAGCAAGTATTAACTGTTTAAGCTGAAATTTTCCATGCTGGGTGTCCGCTTCAGGCTGTTGGTTCTTTCGAAGAGAAAGTTTCAGCTGAAGCAGTTCAGCTATCTCCAGAAAGGAGGCTAAGATAAATTTATCCTAGGCTTTTTCTATGGTTGTTTTGCCTGTGGGATAAATATTCAGGCTCTCTTCTTTTTCTTTTCTGGTTTGTTTGCTGGTTTTTTTTTAAACCATGGAGTTTTCATGGTTTCATTTGAGGATTTGAAATTTTGCAAGAAGATGCCCTGCTAAAGCAGGCAGGTGACTTGTGCCATATTTATGAGCATTCAACCAAACTGGGCCATACATTTGAAACACTGCAGCCTGCAGGGGTTAAGTAGAGTAGAGATTAAGCAGGGAAATCCCCCCCCCAGGTTCTACCTGCAGTGAGTACACCATGATCTTAGCTGGGACTGGCTTTTGTTTTAAGTACAGGCTGGGCAGATCGAGAGGCCTGAAAGCTGTCTGCATCTCTCTGTGGTCTCAGGCAGGTGGAGAAGGAAACTGCTGGGTTTGAATGAAGCAGGGATGAAGGTTTGGGGAGAGAAAAGTCAGAAGAGTTTGTTCCAATCATAGCACCTTCTTTCCTGGTCTTCCACAAACTTGGATTGCTATTCCAGGTATTTGTGACACAGAGCCAACTGTTCGTCTGCTATCAAGAAACAGCTGCCAAAACCCACTAGCAAACCCCCCTTACCCTCCTGATTTCAAGACAGGTTGGCCATGATAGCCCAGTGCTGATCTTGTCTCTGTGCTTCCTCAGACGGGGCATGGTCTATGCGATGGACCTGAGGCTTGCAACTCTGGGGATGACTGCCGGAGAGCTGGTGGTGAAATTATGCTTTTCCAGTATCTGTACCTTAAAGTCTAGGGAGATACGCATAGAGCATCATGGAGTTTGCAATGTCAGGCCCTCCAGAGTGAGGGGAAAGCAGGCCTTGAGTGTTTCAGCTTAGTTGTGCAAAATTGTGGATATTAATCTACTAACCTGCATCTCTTTATGTCTCAGCTCACCAGCTGTAATGCGGAGTTAATGATACACCCTCCTTTTACGGGTTCATTATGGAAATAAGTTAATTAACATCTGTGAATCACTCTAATTTAAGAGTGGGGAAGGCCAAAGAAAAGTCTATGAGAAAATTATTGCTTCCATCCCGAGCAGGACTTGAGTGGTGTGAGGAAACTGCAGCATGAGGCAAGGACCCAGAACACGCCACTGAAGGGAACGAGGGCTCTCGGGTCTATGGAGCAGAGCAGGAGGCCGTTGGAGAAATAACACTTCACTGTGCAAATGAGGATTGTATCACAGCATGACTGGGGCTGCAAAGACCACCTTAGGCCCCATATTTCCTCGTTTAAGTGACTGACTTTGCAGTCTTACTAAGGTACTTCCAGTGCAGTTCTCTTGGGTGCCATAGCCGTTGAAATATATAGGTCTGTGGAGGGAAAACTGTGTCCTGTATGCCCTGTAATCATGCAAGTTGCCTGTGGCGTGATGGGGGTTTAGATCAGTGATTGCTCATTAAGCAACAAACTTTGGCCACCCAGGTGGTGACTTCTTTGTTCACTGTCCTCCAGGTATGCAGTGACCTTCTTGGCTTCCTTTACCCTGCAGCCGTAAACCTTCTCCACTCTTCCCTCGGTGAGGAAGGAACCGCTGCATGGTGCTCCCTCGTTTTGCTGCCTCAGGAACGTGGTGTTTGAGAATAAATAGCACCGAAGCATTATAGAGGGACTGCAGCTTTTTGAGGAGGAAAATGGGCTTCTGAGGTGGTCAAAGGCTGAAGACCCTGGTGAGCCTTGAGGCTGGGAGGAACTCATTTTGGGCAGCCTGGGAGGAACTCATTTTGGGCAGCCAAAAATGATACTCAGGCACAGTTTATTTAAGGTGTGCCTTGTGAGTTTGAAGATCTAGGTTATACTGCCATGCCATGGCCTCTCTGTGTGTTCTTGGGCAAGACAGTTCCTTGTCTTACAGTTGAAATAGTACTCCACAGAGAGCAGTCTATGGTTAGGTCCCTTAAAAATGCTGCAGTGAAAAAAAATCAAAGCTACTGATTTTATTTCTCTAAAACCCTTCCAGATACCTAAAGTCTCAGTGAAGTCACTATTGATGGGAATTTCATCCAGAATGACCCTTTTGGAGAGGATGCGGGTAGGGAAAGGGGGCTGTGGGTTTTCAGCCTGTGGGGGAAGCTGAAGGACTGTCCCCGTGGGACGTCAGGGCTGTCAGCGGTGTGGCAGTTATGAGCGGCAGGGATGGAGGCAGGTAGGACGGTCTGTATACGGAGAACATATTGGGGAGATGGTGGGGTGGGAAAACTTGGGGTGAGTGAGCAAAGGTGGGAGAGGGGGACAAGGTGGGGGGACTGGGTGGTGAAGGGAGTTGGTGGGAGGATTTGAAAGGGAAAGAATCAGTCGGAAATGTGGGTAGACCCTAGAGGGAGGAAAGAGGGTCGTGAGATGGAAAGTCCGGGGTGCAGGGTTGGGGAGTGTTAGGGGATTTGAGGATGCCAGGGGAGCTGAGAGCTTGGGGGGGGGAGGTGGTGGGGGAGACATGGTGGGAATCCTGGGGTCCCAGAGGCGTTGGGGCCAGCAGCTGGAGTGGGGGACGCTGGGAGGTGTGGTCTGGGAGTAGCTGGGGAATTTGAGCTCTGAGATGGTTTAAGAGATCTGGGTCAGCAGAGGTTGGGTACGGGCACTCTGTGGGAAGCTGAGGGATCTGGAGTGGGAAGGGCTGAGGGAAAGGGGCTTTGCTCTTAGGGGAGAGCAAGGGCATATGTAGGGCTGAGTTTCTGGAAGAGAAGGGATTTTGGGATGGCCACCAATAGGCATCGTAGTGTCCTGGGGTGCAGGCAAGGTCATGAGCTGGGGACCGTTCCCAGAAGGCTATCGCATGCCTTTTTGCTGTCAAAAATATGGTAATCCTAAGCGTGCTGGGAGCTTCATCTGAGCATGCATCATACAGCTGGACTCTCATGTTTACTATATCACCTGCACAAATCAATTACCTTTAAGTGGGGAACAGATCCATCTGGATGTGTCCATGCCTTGAGCGAGTCACCGGGTGATCCTATTAATATAACAAATTCTCACCACCTGTCTCTGCTCCTCCTTCTGTGGCTTACCCCACTTTCTTTTCACCTCTGAGACAGCACACTCCTGTCTTTCCAGTCACTCCACGGTGTGTCTAGCTTGCTCTCAGAGAGTAATCCTGGAAAAAGCAATAGATACCCTTACAAACAAATGTGTACCGCAGCACAAAGCATTTCATGGAGAACTCTCTTAGGTTGCACAACGTGTTGTTTAGGGGCATGGTGTCAGGGCATGGGGAATGGTTGTGGGACGGCTCTCAAAAGCATTTAGAGCTGCACATAGGCAAGCTCAAACCACGCGGAGCACGTTGGCTGCCATCCTGTGTTGAAGCCCAATGTCCGACCTAATGATGTTGGTAATGTAAGCTGTCCTCCTCGCCTGTCCATTTCAATTTACAATATTTCACCTGAAATCCCTCTTTAATCATAAGCAGATAGGAAATTACTTATTACAGAGTGCCATAGGTGTACATGGTGCTTTATGAACATATGAGGAGACAGATCACTGCCCTGAAGAACTTACAATTGGATTTAGACAAATACAATAAGAAAGAAAAAAACTATGGGGGTTGAAACTTTGAGCAGACAAATAAATGCCTGTATACAATTACATCAGTCGCAGTACATGGAAATATTCTCTTTTTTTGATTCAAGTGTTCAGCTGTGTCACATCTACTGCTGAAGCTGACAGACTGTTAATTCCTCAGGTAGAAAATGCTTATATTTTAATGCTTGTTATGTCATGAATTATTAAACCAATTTAAATGTAAAAATCAACTGAAAGGACAAACTTATGTTTAAGGATGACCTGCAGCATCTAAAATGGAGACACTGACCAAACTAGTAGACGCAAGGTCAGATTTTGTTTCGTTCAGACAATTTATGCCCAAGTTGTAATGCTGATGTAATTTATGTTGCATTTAGTGCTTTGTTTCCTATGAAATTTGACTGTGCAACAGTGTGACATGAGTAATATTTTAAGACAGGATTTTTATAGATGATGCTTGTAGCTAATATACACAGAGCTTTTACTGGTCTTTCTTGTGAAAGGAAGAAAAAGAAGAAGAAGGAAGGAAGGAAGAGAAAAGAACAAGGCAATAGCCATGTAGGATTGCATCCTTTATATCAGGGATAACATTTTGCTCACTTTATTTTTTTGGGTGTGTTTTTCCTGAAAAAAAAAAGCAAATATATTTTGGAAATTATAGACTGGCTAATATAGCCTTAATATCCAGAGCAGTCCTGAGGTAGCCCTCCTGTCCTCTGCTCCATGCCTTTTTTTCAGGCTTTTTGTTTATCCATCAGCAAAGAAGTCCAGCCCTTGTGCTACAAATCAGCTGGAAAAGATCCTGCTCATGTGCTGTGAAAAAGTGCTGCCGAAGTATGCCCTGTACAGCAAAGGGAATGGTCCTTAAAGGCAGTACGTGGATACATAAAGTATGACAGCAGAAATAAGATGCGTTGGCTATCTTTTACGGGCAGTCATTAAAAAAAGCCCTTATTTATAAAATCTGAGACAACGGTCATATAATGGGTTTCTCGGATTCAAGGTGAATCAAAGGGAAATTGTGTCCAGGAGGACAGAGATGCTCAGCCAGTACCACTATGGCGTGGCCACATGACATACCCAGCGGCAGGCACGGGGCTGTGAGTACAGCTGCCCACGGACTCTGCCAAGGAGCCAGATGATGCTGGAAGAATATCTTTCACAGCTCTGGATCTGGCTATTCTTGGCTTGTTCTCTGGCTGCGGGAGCTGGAGCTCATTGCTGGGCAGATAAACAGAGAGACTAATAAAGGAGATGAGGAGCTGTTGATCGTTTGAGCAAATCAGAGATGAGCTGTTAAGCAGAGGAACGTGGTGATCCCTGTGAAAAATCACCTGGTGGTTGACACTTGATCCAGGATGAAAGTGTGTGTATAACTCTTGGAATAAAACTCTCCTTTCCCCCCAAGCAGTCCCTCTCCCCAAATGATTAAATCCTGTGCATAATTGCAAAAGTGTAAAAAACTCTACCTCTTTCAGACACTGATTTTTTTCTAATTCCCATAATTGGCAAGCGGGTGTACATGGGGGAAAAAAGGGGAGAAAGCTTTGATTTTTTTTTTTTTCTAGGCTGAAAACGTGCAAGCCCTGTGTGGGTTAGGTCCTTTAGATATTTAAAAAGATTGAAACAACTTCAAAGGAGACGTTCTGTTCTATCAGGTTCAGTATATTTTAATATTAGCAAGTCTTTTTTTTTTTTTTTTAAGAAAAGAGATCTGTTCTCTTGAGGAACTAAAACATTCTGAAAGATTTTATCCAGAATGGTTTTTCATTGTTTTTAAAGAGACAACACAGTATTTCAAGCATGCTGAAGCTGGTAAATGTCCTATTTTCTGCTTATCAGTGTTGGCTGCTCTGTGTTATCAGTTTGATAGTTGCTGGTTATGTAAATCGAAATTTTCTATCAACAGACTGCTGTTTTTTGGAAACGAGAAGGGAGAAGCATTTGGCAATAATGTTTTTATTTACCTGTTATGAATGCCAGCATGTTGTGGATGAACAGGGTACGGAGTGCCAGCCGTTTAGTTCAGAGACACAAGGGACTTCTCCTAAGGAGGATTTGCTGAATTCCCTGCATGTGGCCCAGAACATGATGGATTACCAGAAGACAGAGCTATTCTCTCTCCAGTGCAGGTGTCTGTTTGAGCTACCTCTCCTGCCCTGCCTGGTGGACTGAGTGCATTTCTCATGGGAAGTGTACTTTAAATACAGATTAGAAATGTGTGCTGGGCAAAAGGGAAGGAGAAGATTTAACAGAAGGAGGAGGAAAAATCTTTGGAGGAGGGTCACCGTGCCAGCTCGAAGCAGCAGTGTGGGGAGTAAGAAGTTGTGAGATGTGAATGGGGGTGGGGGCGGGCAAGGCACTGCAGCAGTTCAAGGCAAAGGCAATGCAAGGTATGGGCACCGCGGCCCCACAGCTTGTGGTCCTCATGGGACTGCCTCTCCGGGTCCACTGGCAAGAGCTGGTGTAGGTGGCGAAGGTCTTCTCCAAACCCTGAGGGACATGGTACCAACAGGGATATGGGACTCTGCAGAGCGGTATCCTGGGTAGCATTTGCTGTGGGGAATTTGGGCTGTGCTACACATCGTTTAGTCTCCTTTGGCAGCAAGGGGAAAGGTAGAGGCCATGTCCCCATCTCCTGTTGTCAGCCCTGGCTTTGGCATCAAAGCCTCTGTGTGGGGTTTGTAGCCAGCTGGTTTAACATCTGGGAAAGGAGTCTGCAGGGGAGCATCTGCCTCTACCCTCTTTCCTCTCTTTTCATTGTGATCCAGATAATGAAAGCAATGAGAGGCTGATCTGCCCCTTGTGAGCCCCGAGGAGATCCAGCCGCCAGCTTCTGAATATTCTAGTTATTTTAGATTAACCCTCTGGCCTGTGTGCCTTTTGGGGTCTCCAGACCAGAAATGAGGCAGCGAGACTGTGATGCTTGAGCAGGGTTGTTTTTTCCCTTGCAGTGCATTCACCTACCCACTGTCTTCACCTGGTTCAGACTCCACATATTCTAGCTGGGATGCTTTAGTCTGGGAGAAAGCCTGGAGAAAGGCTCCTTGCTGGGTCCTCCCAGCTTGGGGAGCCAGGGACCAGGAGCACGGGGCAGAGGGCTGCTCCACAGGGTTTCCTCTGTCCCATCCATCACAGCTGGAAGGATAGGGAGGAAGGTCTGTGTTTGGTGAAGGTGCTCCCAAGTACAGCTGTCCAGGGGATGTGGGATGGTGGAAATGGTGACTGCTCTCCCACTGGGTGTCCTCCCTCGGACGGTGGGAGGGCAAGCTGGCTCAGGGCATTTGCCTGCCGGGATCAACACAGCTAGAGGACAGAGCATCCTGTCTTGTTAGATCCTGTCATTACTAACAGTGGTTAAACATGTGTTTTCATGTATAACGTAGTATGTCTGTCCTCAGTTATCCAGACTCCTGTAGCTGAAATAAGGTCATGTCCCTGATGTCTATTAACCACTCTGAAAATTCCCTCTGTATTTGATGCCCCCTTGTCCTTCAGAACTGTCGTGGTTTAAACCCAGTCGGCAACTGTACCAGCTACTAGGAAGAAAATTAACTCTATCTCAGCCAAAACCAGGACAAGATCATTGGCGGGGGGATTTTATTTTTTACCACTGGGGTGATTTTAGGCTAGAGTGGTCCTGAATGAAGTCTTGATGCGGCAAAGTAAAGAAGGAAAAAAATAGCAGTCTCCTAGCTTCTGCAATGCTCATGTGCATCTTACGATCTCTGCATGAAAAGTGTTAATGGTGCACAGCAATGAGCAGAGTACATATGCTCGATAAAACAGATGCAAGACATGTTTCCTTAAATAGATCTTTTGCTAATTGAGCTCATCGTTGGCTCTCTGCTTGCTCTGGGTGTCCGGTCTGTAACTCCCCTGCTAAAGAACTTGCTGGGGAGGCTACAACTTGGCCCAGAACTGTGACCTGGGACATTAGCTTCCCTCACAAACAGCCAAAAAGGAAGGCCCCCAAAAAGTAGACTATCTCTAGGTGACTGCAGGTAGCCTCAAGCCATAGTTTTCATTTAAAGGGATTTGAATGGCTTCATTCACACACTGGATCAATGCAGCAACTGAAAGTTAACATTTCACGTGGCAAAACTGTCTCTTTTTGATGCTTACTTCTTAGCAGAGACATCCAGGTAGTACCAAATTTACCCCGTTCTTTCCTGGATACCAGGTTATCCCAGAGGAAGGTGCATTGGCAATTCTGGTGATGCAGACACTGAGTTAGCTGCACAAAAATTTATGGCTCATTCTGTTCTGGAAGTGGTCTGATATATAAAATATGTAAAATGATTTAAAAAGTCAGATAAATAACAGAGTGTGTGCTCTCATTATTCATCCTCATGTTTAATTTAACAACATCCTTCATTTTTGTAATGAATGTGATGCTGCTACAGAATTTCCAGCCCAGGGTACTGCAGTGCACCAAACCAGAGGCAAGATCTGGAAGAAGTTCTCAAATCCATGTGCTTTGCTGCCCATCTTTCACTTGCCCAGCCAGAGCTCTCAAACACAGCTATGGGCTTGGCTTCTCAGAGGGATGTCCGTGGCGTGGAGGGCTGACCAGACCTGTGAGCTAGCAATGGGTGGCAAAGGACTGTGCAGTGTCCAAAGTCCTCCCAATGAGGTGTCCACCTCCTGGCTGTAGTGAGGAGCATCTCTCATCTCTCAATAGGGCCTTTCCAAACGTTAATTTAAATTTTTCTTAAAGGATGAAACAAGGCTCACTCTTTTGCTGCAGGAGACATCTGGAATGCGATGGAGTCTGTCTCTTGCATGGTGGCCTCCTGGTTAGGGCAGTTATCCAAGCAGTTAAAGACCCAGGTTTGTTCTCTGCTCTATTGGAGAGGGTTTGAATCCGCAGGTCACAAAAGATACAACTACCAGGTGATGGGCTTATGAGGTGGGGAGGGACACTGTGCAGGAAAAAAATGACTTATACATGACTCCAGGAAGAAGGGACGAAAGAGGGACCAGGAATGTAAGAGGCAAGATAATTGTGTGAACCTCTATAAAAGCCTCTTCAGGCTGTTATATAGAAGAAGGGTACCCTCAGCATCTTGTTTTCCAGATCCTTTTTAAAAGTAAGAGGCCTCAGGGTGCATTTTGTGAGGACTTGAACCGCATCAGTGTAAGGTGTGCTCTGAGAATACTTCTTGGAGAGGGCTGCACAGGCAACCTAGTTTTTTGTATATATTGTTTCTGCATCCTGACAGTCTATAAGGCTAGGCTCCCTACCTGGAGCAGATCTAGGCTTGCCAGGAAGCAGAACTCTAATTTTTAGAATGTTTTCTAATGTTTTCAACTGGAAAGAGAATGTCTACTGAATTTAGGTATTTCCAGGGCTAAATAGATTTTGAATGGGGTGATTTGGATATAAGCACCTCAGTTTCATTGAAGTCCCATTTTAGATACCCAAAGCCCTAAGAAAATGACCACTGCATTGATGGACTTTTCTGGTCCTTGTGTAAATAGTGCCAATAAAAGCAGAGAGACTCATTAAACACAATTCTTTTGCAGTGTAATGTGAGCTATAACACTGAGCTTGAAAAAGTTTAAGCTATCTACAGCAGATTCTGTCAATCCCTGTTCCTGGTATCTCTCTTAAGAAAGTGCAGCTGAGGGTAAGCAAGCTTGTGGTATAAATAGAAACAACCCAGGAAAATAAAATTGTAGACAGTTGAGGCCAGCACCTTGAAATCCTCCATTGCCTCACCAAGCTTGTACATGCCAAAGTATAAATGGATGAGGACACCAAGAGACTAAACCAGCAAAGTGCTCGAAGTGAGCTGCCCCAGCAACCAAATAGCAGCGTGGCGACCAGTCCAGCTATACAAGCTTCTTACCAATATGTAACTATTTTTTTCAGCTTGAATATCAGGGCTGGAAATAGTTGTTTTCTGATGTGGCTGTATTCAGTTAAGGTTTTCTGTTAACACAGCTACGGACCATATGCCACTGTGAGCATCACTGGAGCATCACTGTGAGCATCCCCCGCGTTATTGGGCAGCCTTTGTAGCACCACATGAGAGACAGTTGGCTCAGAGTAGCCCTGGAGCATTAATTGGTTTGTGACGGTTTTGTCCTGCTAAGATGCAAGACTGGTAAGCAGTTAAGAAGATGCTATATTGGAATATCATTCCCAATTCTGATCGTGAGAATTTTAGGGGTGACCCAAATACCTCAAGATTTTCTTTTTCAGTTACAGTGAAAGACTTTATGAAATGGAGAGTGGTGTTTTGGGGTTGGGGGTTTTTTTTGGTCCTTTTTTGTCTCTTTTGGGCTATAAGAAGGTAATTTTGGGGCTGTTTAGAGAGAAGTGAACTCCTGCTTTCAAATGACCTGCTAAGAATTTAGTGTGCCTGTGGCCATTGCCAGTAAAATAGAAAGAAAGATTTGCAGAGGAAGAGAACAAAATCTTAATAGTGGGTAATGGAGCTGGAAGTCCTGATAGCAGGCTGTTGAGATGCATTAATCCCATTTATTATAGGGAGATTCATCAGGAGAGAAGCCTAAATGGGCAAACCTGGGAAAATGTATTAAAATAAATCATTGAAAAGATAACTTCTGACTTACTGTGTCCACAGACTTAGTGTTTCATGGAATAGAACAAAAAAGAATGATTTTCCAAAAAAGTGTGCTCACAAAGCAGTGCTATGAGTGTATGTGTTATGACTCCAATTTTTTTTTCAGCCTTTGAATTAATTAGCTACCATGTTGAATTCTAAGTGCAATAATTAAGCAAATTAATGCTGCAGTGAAGTTATTAATGAGGCAAAATATGCTAATATGCTTTCATAGAATCATAGAATCATTTAGGTTGCAAAAGACCTTTAAGATCATCAAGTCCAACTGTTAACCTACCACTGCCAAGTCCGCCACTAAATCATGTCCCTAAGCACCACATCTACATGTCTTTTAAATACCTCCAGGGATGGAACTCAACCACTTCCCTGGGCAGCCTGTTCCAGTGCTTGACAGCCCTTTCAGTGAAGAAATTTTTCCTCACATCCAATCTAAACCTCCCCTGGCGCAACTTGAGGCCATTTCCTCTCGTCCTATCGCTTGTTACTTGGGAGAAGAGACCAACACCCACCTCGCTACAACCTCCTTTCGGGCAGCTGTGGAGAGCGATAAGGTCTCTCCTGAGTCTCCTTTTCTCCAGCCTAAACAACCCCAGTTCCCTCAGCCGCTCCTCATAAGACTTGTGCTCTAGACCCTTCACCAGCCTCGTTGCCCTTCTCTGGACACGCTCCAGCACCTCAACATCCTTCTTGTAGTGAGGGGCCCAAAACTGAACACAGTATTCGAGGTGCGGCCTCACCAGTGCTGCGTACAGTGGGACAATCACTTCCCTACTGCTGCTGGCCACACTATTTCTGATACAAGCCAGGATGCCATTGGCCTTCTTGGCCACCTGGGCACACTGCCGGCTCATGTTCAGCCGGCTGTCAACCAGCACCCCCAGGTCCTTTTCCGCCAGGCAGCTTTCCAGCCACTCTTCCCCAAGCCTGTAGCGCTGCATGGGGTTGTTGTGGCCGAAGTGCAGGACCCGGCACTTGGCCTTGTTGAACCTCATACAGTTGGCCTCGGCCCATCGATCCAGCCTGTCCAGATCCCTCCGTAAAGCCTTCCTACCCTCGAGCAGATCAACACTCTGCCCAACTTGGTGTCATCTGCAAACTTACTGAGGGTGCACTCGATCCCCTCGTCCAGATCATTGATAAAGATATTAAACAGAACTGGCCCCAGTACTGAGCCCTGGGGAATACCACTTGTGACTGGCTGCCAACTGGATTTAATTCACCACAACTCTTTGGGCCCCACCATCTGGCCTGTTTTTTACCCAGCAAAGAGTATGCCCATCCAAGCCATGAGCAGCCAGTTTCTCATGGAGAATCTGACTGCTTTCGATAAAGAACTCCCTTTTTCTCTCTTGCCAAAAAAATGGAAAAGCTCTTTTATTTCAGGCCAGACACCTTATTTGGAGTTCTTAGAGTGAGGGTTCGCAGTCATATGCTGGTGAACGAATGTTTAAAGCAGGGGTTAATATCTGCATTTTAGACACATGCAAAACCTTGCAGAAATGTTGCGGTGACAATGAATTTATTAGCCTGGTTTCTTGCAGCATCACTAATGAGGAAAGGAAGGTGTTCTGTGACCTGTGCTTCCATTATGGGAGAGGATAATACCTATTAAAGGATTGCTATTTTCATGATGATATTTTAAATATTCAATTCATATAAAGCAGTGAAGGCAATTATTACCATGACATAATCAAAAATACATTTATCTAGTCAGTGTGTCTGTTGCGATTATGTTTTCAGATTGTAAAGAAAGATTCTGCACTGAAACGTGATGGTAATTATTTAGTGGCTTGGAAATATGCGCATGTAACAATAATAATAACAACTAATAACTGGTTTCTGTAAACCTTGCCCAAGCATTTGGAGTTGGGCATGTAATCCATAAAGCCATTTAAAACATGTTGGAAAAATGACAATAAAAGACTGTTCCTTGAAATGCTAAGAATACCCATCTGTGAAGGAAATCAGCCATGTGATAACTTAGAGATCCCTTGTATGGCTCCTGCTTTCTCTGGCTCTGCCTAACAACCACTTCTTTTAATCCCTGACAATCTAATGGACGTTGCACTTTCCCAAACGGTCTTCTTGTTTATAAGCAGCTTCTATGACTTTTAGTTATTGTTTCTCTGCGAAATCCTTTTAGCCTCTTCTCATTCACTCCTTACCTATCACTTGCTGTATTTTATGCTTCTTGCTATTTGCATCAGTTTGGTCAGATTTCCAAATGCTGAAGGGTTTCTAACTGGTTCAAAGAGGCCCTTGAGCCAAGCCAGGCAGCTGTGTTCATTAGTTTCTTGCTTTTGTGTTTCATCCTTTTTTTTATAATTTTATTTTTGTGTTCAGCAGTATACATGCCTTGGAGATTTTCTTATCAATTCCATGAATAGATGTATTCTTGCTACCACTCAGGATTTCATATCCTTCCTTTAAACCTTCAGGATATTTTCCTTCTCATTTGCTGACATGTCCTTGGTTTTCAAATGTGGTGTTAGCAGGTCCCTAGGTACCCCAGGTACCCTAGGTACCCAGCTAACCCCTTGGACATATTTTAGTCATTTTGCAGTCAGTAGAAGTGATTCAGGTAACATTATCAACTGTTTTTTAACCCTATGCCAAGTATAATCTGTCCTCTTTACATGCTTATTTCTAGAGCATTGAACTGCTGAGAAATCGTTTCTCTAAATCTTCTCCCCACAGGTAGTTTGACCGGTTTACTGGACAGTAGTTGAGGTTCTCTGTTAATAAAAATTTGTTAGGAGTTTGCTGCTGCTTTGATCTGTAACTGCGGCATCTATTTCTTCCCTTTTTCTTGATCCAAGGCTGACAGTTCATCCATATATTTATATCCTTACGGGCTGGGATCTGTATCAGATGGTCTCTGCTGTTTGGATTTCACTACTTAACATTTTTGCATCACTGGGGGTGCTGGATTCCTTTAATTACAGCACTACTCACCCATGTCTTTAGTCTCACCTGCCTTTCTGGTGCATGCTGACTCAGAGCATTATGGATCCCCACTCTTCCTTCTTGCCATTTCTGCAGTGCTCTCTTCTGCAGGTCCTCATCCAAGACAAAACTTCTTGCTTGCTTTTTGCTTTTGGATTGCTCTCATTCACGTTTTGGCATTCCCAGGGTTGATCCCTGATGAGGAGCTAGCTCCAGTGAAGGATCTGTGTGTATACATGTTTGGAGGCACATTGCTGTTTGGCTCCCAGCAGCACCGCCAAGAGGTCCCCACACTAACCGGACAGACTCCTTTTGCAGGCCAGAGTCTTGGACTGAATAGCCCCGCACATTGGGTCCTCAAGAACCAGTCAGCCTTGAGTAATTTTAGTAAATTAGCTTTCAGTGGATTTTTTATGGTATGACAAGGTTGTTGTTGGAACCTGAGTTAAAGGACATGGGAGGGTGTAAAAAAGCAGGAGGAATCTCTGGTGACATCTGGTGACATCTGGCAGGCAAATTGAACAGGGCCAGGACACTTCTTCCTTATGGTCTGAGTATGAAAATACTATTTGTGCCTTTGTCTGGCCTTGTGTATGTGGCTTGAGGGAGAAGACAGCCAGAATAGGGTCTGGTGGAGGTTATCAAAGCACACAGCTTCTGCAATTGCAGGGGATGATGTAGTTCCTAAAACCATGTAGAAAAGAGGTCACTTTCCAAAGAGATTCACTTCAAGAAGAGCACCCAGCTACAGCATTTAATGTTAGTTTCAGTATGGTCATACCTGAGTTAAATTTGGACTGTTGGTATTTGTTTGTGTTCCTGAGTGCCTAGGAGTCTTTGGCATGGATCTGGACCTTGCTGTGCTCACACTGCACAATTGCAGAACGAAAAGGTCACCTCTGCATTAAAGAGTTCACACTGTATGGAGCTGAAGTTTGCACATATCACCCTCTTCCCCCTGAAGACTGTCCTTTGGTTAAACATGAGAGCTCTGATATCAAAGACTGAAGGTCTTGCAGTTCAAAGGCCAGGAGGTTTTGCTATAAAGTAAATAGTGCCAGCGCCTAAAGAAGGTCTAAATGACTTAGGAGGAAATATGCCAAGAATGACTGCAGCCCTTTGTATATCAGTTTGCTTTTCTGTATGATTTCCTTTGATCCAAAATGTGTTGCTGCTTCATTTATTGTGGAGGTTCTCACACGATTTCCTTAGTCAACAGCAGAACTCCATCAGGAATTCATTAGACAGTGTTTGTACAGATGTAAAGCTCTGCCTAAGTGATCCTATTATTATTTATATTGGGCCTGATCCTGCAAACCCTTAGTCACATAAATATTTCACAAGAAGGTAGTTAGCGAATGTGATAGAGAGGACTGCAGCAGTGAATTTAAATTTGCAGTGCCAAGGCAGCAGTCATAATTTTACATGTAAAAATTTTCCTTGGTACATGTGAGTTTCGTTATTCATCTTAAGTTTTGGTTTTCCCTATTTTTTAATTTATTATAATGAACTACACATCTTTATTATGCACTATGCACACTCCTTTGAAAATAATTTAAAATAAGTAAGGAACGCCTTGTTTTTGGTGTTCCAGGAATTGACTATTCTAAACCTCCATCTCTGCTTCATTTTATATTGTCTGCAATAATTCCCTTCTGTAGCCTCAAAAGATAGAGTATCATGGTGAGTGATGGTCCAACACAGATGTCAACCTTATGTGATGCTGTTGAATTTTGGGTCATAACTGTAGAACATAGCATTTCTGAGGTCATGGTTCCCAACGGTTTGGCTGACAATGCAGAGAGAACAAAGATATGTTCTACAAATAGGGTAAAAAAAGAAGAAAAAAAGTTTATTTTTCATCTTCAGAGAGCATAGCTGTAGACATTTGGAGGTGGTGGAGTCAGAACATATCCTCTCAGTTGAAATGGAGTTAGTGGCTTTTCATCTCAATACCAGGTGAAACAGCCTAGTTGCAGTGGATGTTGAAGCTGGTGAGCCATTGGTTGCATGAGGTGACTCCAGAGGTCCCTTCCAGCCTAAGCCTCTCTATGATTCTATGGGGATTTATTCATAAGTCAAGGTCGGAAATGACATTAGAAGTTTCTTTGGCTTAAAAAAATATTGCCACTCTGTGTGTGTGTGTGTGTGTGTGTATGTAAAAATGGGAATACTGTTCCTACTGCAACTAGTGAATGTTTTGGAACCATGTACATGAGGTACCATGACACTTGCAATGGATAAAACTTCCCTCCGAATATGTACCAAATCTTTGCTGGATGCAAATGCTTTCCAGTGAGGAGGGTATGGTATGACCAACAAAGACTATTTCTGTTCTTCAGAACACACAGTTCATCTTCTTACAATATTCAGTCTGAGGCAGGTGGCATAACAGATTCACAATGCTACTGTCTCACTGCAGTGTTGAGCTGAAAGCTTTGTCAAGCACTGGAGCATTACCACTTTGGAGAAGAAAGCTAATGTGCAATAGTTATGATAGAAGAAGTCTCACTAGGGCTATAGAGGGACCTGGCTTCCATATGTCTTCATAAAACCACTTGAAAATGGTCCTCTCGATTCTGAGTTCCCGTAAAACCATATTCCTCACATGAACGTAATGAAAAAAAAATCATCTGTCAGTCTGCAGACGCTGAGTAGCACAGAGAAGAAGTGAAGCATTAGGTCTTAGAAATGCACATCTTGCTGAGGAGCCCCTGGGAAGCTTGGTCCGTATATCAATGCTGAGTACAGTTGGCGTATGAGGCCATACCAGTGATTTCCCATCCCAAACACCACACATCTTTTGCCCATCTGGAGCACAGTATGGTTGAACTTACAGTGACTGAAGGACCTGTGAATGAATCTAAGTACATGTACTTAAGGTTCCTCCTTAGACAGCTATTTGCTTCCCACTGTCAGGATCCTTCATGCTAGCGATGGATGCCGTGCTGGCAATGACAAACTTGCACTGATGAAGCTGCACAGTGCATGTGGACTGTGGCTGGCTGTGCCCTCTTTAACCTGATTATTTTATACGGCATGAGTGCTTGCAGGCTGGTGCTTTTATTTTAGCACAGGCTGGTCTGCATTGGGCCTACTGCATTTGTCTTGTTGTCTGTCTCCAGCACAGTTCAGGGCACCTTAGGAGGAATATCTGTTTGTGTTCCAACTGGCTGAGACATAGACTTCAATTTTGTGTGCTCCTTTGCATCTAGGCAATAAATCTTGTAATAGCTTAACTTTTTATATGAATGCTGCCTCAGGCAAGGACTGTTGGCCTAGAAAGCAGGAGGTTTAATATTTTATAAAATTTCCAAATGCTGTTTTGCTGCTACCTCTCCTTGAGTGAATGGAAGCCACAGTGGTTTGATAGACCTCCAGACTCTGAGCTGCATCAGGGAACAGAAATAATCATGGACCATCTCAGTTAACTGACATTACACAGAAGTCAAACACTGGGGAAAGATGGTTTGAGTGGAAGCATTTGAGGAAATCACAATCCACTTGGGGAATAAGCAAAATTAAAAAAAAAAAAAAGACTATGCCCTGCGGGTAAGTAATTTTAGTGAAACTGGTCCCTTGTCTCTAATAGAAGCGGGGCTGGAGTGTGTATTGAGCTGGGCAAACAGTTCATGTGAAGGTAAACATGAGACAAAAAGCAGTGAAGTCAACAGCCTGGCTCAGTACTTCAGTGGTGTTAGAACTTTGATTTTTTCTCCATTTTCTGGGAAATCCTGGGGGGACATTCCTGCGGCCACTTTAAGTAATTCTAGTAGGCACTATCTTGCTGCAAGCCATTGCGGGGCAGTTGGCTTTGTTATGCTGGAGTAGTACCTTGCATCCCTCAAACCAGGAATAATTCCGTTGTTGTGTGTGGGTTAGGACTGAACTGTGTGATTGTGGCACTTGCAGGGCTCATCAGTGAGATTCATCGATACTAACTTAGGGCTGCTTTTGGACTTTGATGCAGTTGGAGCCCTTTTGTCTTCCTCCACTGTCTCTGTGGTCTCAGGATAGAGCTTTGATTAAGTCAAGTGAAAAACAAACCACGCAGAATGAAAAGAAGCCAAGAGGCTCCATGAAGAAGCTTGAGACCTTAGCAATTTGCATCTTTCCAGGCATAACATGCACCTTTCTTAAGGTAAAAAGGGTTTGTGACTGCTGCTCTTGGTATCTTGCTCAGTCTATTCCCAGCAATGTCCCATGATGTAGTCCAGTGCTTATATCTTGGCTATGGGCTAAAGTTATTGTTGGTAGGACTTGGGTCAGCAGAGCACTTATGTGTGCTCACCCCGTGGAAGTCCATAGGGCTGAGTGAAAGGGAGGGAAGAAGTAGGGGGTTGTGCCTTCCCCTTTGTTGCTTTTTGGTCTGGTGGGCTGTGACATGTCACATGATGTCGTTGCATCCTCCCCCCCAACTTTCCCCCTCAAAATTACCCAATCCAGCCAGGAAAGCCAGTAGGGTTCACTTCAGTGCTTTAAGTGAATCACAGGATTAAATGGTTAGTAGAACTGGGTTTGTACAGTCCCTCTGGAGACTGGTTTGAGTGAGGAGCTCACATTGCCATTTGCAAGCCCTGATTGGGATGTCTCATTTTAGGCATAAGCCGTGGTCAGGGAGGAATCCAGTGGTGCGGAACCTGAATGCATTTCATCCCTATGGGACTTTTTTCGTTGAAACAATTGCTGTTCTCACCACATTTTCAACCAGAGCCACGTGATAGTGGGCTAAAATGAACAGAATGGCTTCTTGGAATTTGGCATCTCTGGGTGGTATTACTTACCAGTTGAGAAAAATAGGAGATGTGACAATTTGTATAGATTTTTCTCACAAATTTGCCATCTAGGGAAGAGATAAATGATAGCTCTTGAACATGCTTCACTTATTCATCCATAACAACTGAATGGGCTAAAACTTGGAAATGTGTCGGGGTGGGGGTGGGGTGGGGAAGTGGGACTAAAGTCTTTTACAAAGGTTGGGGTAGGGCACCTTTGGAAAGACACTTTGCCCTTCTCATGGGTGCCAGATGAGGAGTCACCACGAGGCTGAGCAGGCAGTTCAAAGTGCTAGGGCTTCAAACTCCTTTTTCCAATACTTCCTTCCAACCTGCTGTTCCCATTTTGTATTTTCATGCCGGTGCAGCTGCCCAGCTTGGTTCAGCGTTGCCCCAGCTTTTTGCATGTCATTCCTGCCTTTCCTTCCTGCACAGGTCCCTCACTCCTGGCTGTTTTGCTTCCCTCCAATGTTCACCTCTTGCAACAGAGACCTGGGGATACCAGTCGTACAGAACATCCTCCACAGAGTTTGCTGCCTGTGTGCAGTAGTGGCAGGGGGTTGCAAATGGCACTGGACAGGAATCCTGGACTATTAACAATGCAAGGAATAGTCAACCTGGACTCTGTCTAGTCTCTCTCTCTTCCCTGCCCCCTCCTTCTCCCTCCCCGCTTCTTTCTTGGGGACTTTGTCTTCTTTCTGGAGCTGTGCTTGGCATGTTGATGCAGGTCCAGTGTGTGAAAAAACAGGCTGGGTCTGGGTCTGCATTTAAGGGGGATTTCTTTAGAGCCATCTGCCATCTCGAAAATTAAAGCAGGGAAAGGTCATTGGGATAAACCGATTTGCTAAACAAAATGGTTAACAACTCATGAATAAAACTTAAAAAAAAAAAGAATATCCTGAGGGGAGGGGCAAACTTTATAACTAGAAAGAAACCCACCCCGTCAAACCCACAGCCTGCCCATGCTGAGCTCCACCCGCCCCTTTCCAGTTCATTTCCACCCTTTTGGGGAACAGACTGCTCCCCCTCCTTCCTTCCCAAGCTCCCCTCCCTCCCCCTCCTGAGCCCCCCATGCTCTTGCATATGCCTTGGGAGAGGAGGACTTGCAATCTGTGCTGGGAATGTGGCCGTGAGCTTCCTAATGACTTTACAGTGGTAATGTCCAGGGGGTTTTGTGCCTCCTCTTAGCAACTCCTGCAGCAGCAGCAGTAGTGACCAAGTCACTTTTGTCCCTTGCTTGCTTCAGCGATGCCTCCTCCTCCTCCTCCTCCTCCCTTTTGCTGGGTTTCCTGCAGGTCACACACAGGAGCAGTGAGCCTGTCCCTGTGCAGACAAGAAAGAAAACACAGCCCTACACAGGCACAAAAAGAAGCAAAATCCACTTCTGTCCCCTCCCCCATTTCAGCTCTAAAGAATAATCAGGATTATAGGGGAAGCTGGCTGTTGAAATAAGGCATGCTGGCCATGCTGGCCACAGCCACCGTGCTCACCGAAAAGTGAGCAAGATGATACCTCAGATGGAGAAGAGGAGGTGAGGGAAGCTCACCACCCACCCACTGGCTGCTTTTGTTCCTCTCCCCAGCAATAAGTTCTCTGTATTCCCTGATGAGACCTTAACACAAAAACAAGCAGTAGATGGTTTTGGTGTTTGCCTACCGCTCTACAGGGCCTGCCCTAAGCACCAGGTCTCAGGGGTCCCCTAATGGAAGACATACTTAAGAAGTTTGCAGTCTGCATGACCTATTGGAGGCTACGGGGCTCCTCTTGGAGATGGCTGAAGAGAGGCCCTAAAGACCTGAATAAAGCTCTTGCAGAGAGCACCATGAGACTGTTCAAAGGGAAGCACCACAGTCTTAAGGGCAAGTGCCACAGTGCCCATCTACCCACATAGCCTTGCTCTGGCTCCTCATCCTTGTCCTGCCCTCTAAACCATCAGGGCTGTGATACAGCCCACATCATCTTCTTCCCCTTAGGAGTGCAGGAGTGATGGGAACTGCCCCTAACCTTAAGAAAAGGGGCTTAAAACATCCCACACATCAGGGGTGCAAGCCCGCATTTTAACAGTGAGGGTGCAAAGGGTCTGGGTTTGGTTTTCTTCCATTGTGTTGTTCTTCTCACTCACAAGTTTCTGATGAGGGAAAATCTCCCCCGTGCTCCGGCGCTTGACAGGGAAACTGACACCATTTTGTCCAGTCAGTGGGGTTTTGTCCACGTGTGGACAAAAAAGCTATAAAGGTTTTGGGGTGGGAGCTCTGGAGTCAACTCCTTGCTTAGACACAACAGGCCACGCTGAGAGTTCCTGGTAAGCAGCTATAAGGGTTCATTGCTCCCCCAAACCTTGCGGGGACAAAGCTACGTGCCTACCAATGCTGTGCGAAGATGGTCTGAGAACCCTAGGGTATGGAAACAAGAAGCTGAGGTGTCAGAAGATGAAGATGGTGGGGTTATGGTGTGTAATCAGGCCTGGATCCCATCCGAATCATGCAGTTACGCCATGGGTAAAAAACACTGGCCCTGCTCCCATGGTCCAGCTGTGTGCTCATGGCTCGCCAAATAGCAGTTTGAGGTGGAGAGTGCTGCCTTACCTTAGCTGCTGAAGGAAAAATCCACGTGGGCCTATTATGTAAGCTCTTTCAAAAGCTACTTTTTGTTGGTATGTTGGGAAAAGTAAGAGAACGTTAACATAATTTCCCATTTATTTATCCGAAGTCCACTGACATCAATTGAAAGACATCCATTCAGCCGGTTCTTTTATAATGGCTTTTACTGTGTGCTCTTTTCTCTTTCCTTTCTCAATTTTATTTAGTTTTAGAATGGTTAAAAAGAACAATATTAGGGGAAAATGGAAGTCCTTGGCTGAAAAGAATTAATTAATATTGTTATAGCTATTGCTATAGCAGAGTTCAATTATTCTGTTGGTCTTGCAAGTGAAAGCAACAAACTGCCAGAGCAACCGAGGAAGGTCCCCCTGACCATGCAGCTGGCTTTGTCATCAAACTCAAGTGGGCAGAAAGGCATTTTCCATGCTTATGTTTAATTTTCTGGTGTAAATGAAGTTGGCCTACATTGCTGATATGCCCCTATATCAAACTCATACTTGACTTTATGAATTGTTTATAGAATTCACACTATGAATTTTGCATAAAATAGTTGCAGAAGAACTGTGCCTCGACTACATTTGCTTTTCCATGAGTAAGGTGGTGAGTACTTAATGTTTAATTGATTAACAAGCAAGACTGTCCAATATATTTCCTTTCTAAAATGCACAGTGTAAAAACAAGAATCTGTAGCAATTATGGTCAAAACACCGTCAGGAGAAAAATCTCAGGAAGCTTGAGCTGTAGGAACATTTATAAGGAGAAAACTTCGAAACAGGTGATAGAATTAAAAAAAAGTTATCTCTGGATCAATTATTACTTATATTATGTCTCATTTTCCTTTAACTCTTCCTACAAAAGAGCATATAGCTGCTGCCTGCTGTTTACATGTCTAGGTGATTTTTCATTTGGTTTTGAGAAGTAGAATATGCATTTAATATGTTGCTTACTTGCTTCGATCTTTGATGGTCATTAATACAATTTTAATTTTTGGACTTCCTTGCTTATATTTAGAGTATTAACCCCGAAACATCCTTCTTCTCCAGGGAGATGATTGTTCCTGACTTGATCTATTTAGAGTTAGAAAGAGCCCTACAGGGTTGTGGCAAAGCACTCGAGATAAGTGTTTTCCCCCCATGTATTACTTATTTATTAAAGCTGGTGGAGCATAAGTAAAAGGGAGGAAAAAGACCAAAGAAATACAGAATACAATGGCCTGCAGATTTTAATGGGAGATATGGCTGGAAGCAATTTCTAAATTATTAAATAAATCGATTTTATTCTTGCAGCCACCCTCCAAGGTGTATTTGTCTGCCTTATTATATTCATCTTCAGTGCTATTCAAAACCACTTACAGAGAAACATGTTTTTCCTGGCCACGATTCTTCAGCCCTCCTAATTAAACATGAGATCTACATTATAGGTTCAGCATTCTTTCCTTTTCTTTCTTTTTTTCAGCCTTCATTTTTTCTTTCCTCAGTCAGTTCTCCCCATGTTTGGTTTGTAGGCCCAAAGACGAGTAGGCGTCAGGCTGACAAACCTGGAGGTAGCCCTGTCCCCATTTAAAATGCAAGACCTGTTGGCTACAAAAGAGTTTTAAGATAATGTGTGCAGCGCAGTCCTGCTTTTTCTGTTCACAGGTGATGACAGGGCACAAAGCGTTAAACAGCGTATTTGTGACAGCAGGGTTGCAGATAAAAGGTTATTGCACAAAGAAAAATACTTAAAAAAAAAAAGATTTGATTTATCATTTAAGTGATTCTGTGCTCTCTCACTCTCTCTCTGTGCAGACGCACACTACACAAAATCCATTTGCTCAGCTTTTCCCATGAGTAATCCAACCACAGTGGTTTGGAGCAAAAATCTGAAGAAGCAATTGAAAAAATTCCGGTATTGAAAGTTATTATTAAATGCCCATCAATAAACCAAATGCGCTGGCATGCTGAGAGTGGGAGAGGAAAGTAGTAAAGTATTTATTTCCTAAAGAACAACTTTACAGTCTCCAGCAATTAAAAATGGATAAAGGCAACGCATTCCTTCCCTACCCCCCCAATTGTCAATAGTGCCTGTGCCTGTGCTCAGTGCACTGAAGCGTGGAAGGAAATTGGGAGCAATTTTTGCTGCTCCCTTTGTAGAGGACTGGGAAGATGCTCTGCTGAGGATGAACGCTTCAGAGCCGTGGCACGGGGTGTAGTTTTTGTGGCCATTCCCTCCACCGGCATCTCCGCTTGAGTACAGATTGGGAGACGTCTGTGAAGAGACGTCTGTGAAAGAGAGTTTACAGGGCTCAGAGGTGAGGTACTTCACGGCATGTGCCTAGAGGTTGTGCTTTTAAAGGGTCCTTTTGTACGTGCAAAAACATCGCTAGCATTCTGCTGCTTTCTGTGTGGATTTACCACAGTGAAACAGAGCACAATGGTACTTAAAATAGATGACTACCTCTCTAGAAAAATATACACTCACTGTGTAGTGTTCTTCCGGCTGACTTTTTGCTCATTGTTTTTTCCAAGATATGTGATTTTTATTATTACACATTGTACCCACAAATAATATGCAACTCGAGAAAGAATGAAAACATTCCTCAGCTCAATTAAAAAGCAGGTTATCTCAAGGCTAGCGCCGTTGCCAAGTACATAATGGCTGTTTCACTTTACTGCCACAATCACTTTATTGACAGAGCCAGGCTCATTACTTTGGGCTAGTGTGCATCTCAGGGCTTCGCTCTGAGCGATGCAGAAGCTGGGTAGCTGCCTCATCTCAGGAACTGCTCTGGGAGACACTGTGCCCCTCACACACCTCCCCGCTTCATCTTTCCTACAGGGGACAGTAATTTACTGTTAACCTACGGGCAGCAAATTACAGCATGCCTTGCCACACTGACCAAGGTGTTTGGGAGCAGAGCCCGTTCCCCACTTCTCTTTATTCCCTCCCTGCTGCTTCCCCCTCCCACAGCCCCCCCGCTCTGCGAGCTGACAGATGAGCCTGTGCCCACTGGTTTTCGTCTTGTCGGTCGCACAGTGTGATAAGCCTGGGCAAGGCGTAGCCTGGGAGTTCCTCTTCTCTTCTACGATCCCTTGGCTTAAGTCACAGTTGAATCCTTTGTTGAGGAGGCACTGGGTGGGGTGGCCACAGGAGCAAACCCACACCACTTGGCGAAATACCATCTAAAACTTTTTGACTTAGTAAGGCTGGTTTAGTGGGTGGATAGTGATTTTTTAATTCCAAGATTTCCATTTTCTGACACACAGATGCACGACACACGTGAATCAGAGCCCCAGCTCCGCTCCAGTCTAGACCAGCACCCTGGACCCTTGGGGAGAGATGCTCACGCCGGCAGAGGGACATGTTGGGTCCTCGGTGGCAGCTTGGCCCCTACACAGGGTGGGTCCACCTTGGGCAATAGTTGTTTCACCGTGTCAGCCATCCTCGTACGTACGTGCTCCTGCCCCAGGAGACTGCTGTTTTAACTATTTATTACTTTCTAAACTAGACTGTTGGCATAAGCTGCCAATGACTGCTAATTATGTTGCCCCAGGCCAATCTCTTTGACTTACTCCTTACTGAGGCCAATTAGCAGTTGCCAGAGTGGTTTCTGTCACCCGCTGGCCTGCCCCCCCCAAATGTGAGTTCAACGACAGTTACATAACAAAGTTTGCCTAATGCTTTGTTTTCTGGCTCATACTGAATTAATGCAGTCAGTTAGAGTCATGCAGATGCAGTCAAGGTCTCATCTGGTGTTTTCGGGTAGGCTACAGCCTACCTGATGGCTGTAGCCATCCCCATGGCCTTCTCAAAAGAGATCTCATCCATGGTATTGAAAGGAGATGTCTAGAACCCAACCTGGTCCACTTCTATTTCAGCCTTCCCATGACTTCTTTTGAAAAATACTTTGAAGCTGACTTGAAAGCAGACACAGGACAAGCTCCATCTGCCCTGTGCATGAGTGCATGGGGATGCAACCACTTGTCCATGACACATGAGGTCACGTCACACACATTGCTCTTGGTGATTGTAACAGAGAAGCTGCTGGTTCTCCTGCTGGTTCTCCTGCTGGTTCTCCTGCTTCCATGTAAGTCTGTGCAGGGGTAAGGAGATACATGAAGATAAGGCACTGGCATGGATCAGGAGAGGGAAAATGTGTGTTTTCACCCTCTCCTTACAGTCCTTTAATAGTACCGTGTCCCTGTTCAGAGGTGAAACGGCTGGTGATGTTGACAGTGAACACATTCATCAGTCTCATTTTTCAGTGGGGCACTCCATCAGAAAGCTAGGGCAGGTATGTGGGGTTGTTGCAGAGACAAGCAAGCCTTGTGTAACTCAAACTCAGTGAAGAGACTCGCCTGGTTGGTAGGCTGAATGGTGCTGTTTTTTTAACCTTGTTCTGTTTTTAAGCTCATTTAAGTTATGCCAATGCAAAGGCCTTTGTGGGCCAATTAGTCAAACATTGCTGTTGATTTTAATCATGGAAATTATACAAGGCTGAAGCTCTTCTCCTTTGGTTTTCTCATCTGCACTCCACTGCGGAGTGTGATTGCACTGCTTATGTTTATAAGTGCCAGAGCTAGAGATAAGCTAGCAGATATGAGCTAGATATAAGCTAGCAGATATCAGTGCCAGAGCTAGATATAAGCTAGCCCATCTGGGTACTGCTAGCAGGGTAGCAATAGCAGCAAAAACTTTGCCCAGGGTTTGCGTGATCCTCACTGTAACACTACAGACCCGGGATTTGCTTCCATTCATATTTACCAGTCACCTGGGGTGAGAAAGGAGGCATAGTCAAGACTGGGGAAGGAGGCAGCTGGCAAGCATGCCCCTTTTGCCCAGAATATGGGGAAAAAGGATAAAGGTGGGACTAAGGAAGAGAGTTGATCTAGAGCAACATGGCTGTTGCCCGAGAGGGTGGCAATGGAGACGGTTTATCGAGGTTTTCAGGTGGTTGGGAACTAGGCATGATTTCAACAATTGCTTTGACAGAACCAGCCCAAAGAGTCCCATTGCACTCACGTCTCTGGAATGCAGTCTTTGCATATTAGCAGACAATTAGCTCTAAGGATATATAGCCTAGTCTCACCAGACCTTTCCCAATTGGAACAACAAAGTGGTTGCTTGGGATATATAATACATTCCATTCCTTCAGGACTGCAGTGCTGGTAACTAGTCCCCAGAGGTTCACTTCACCTTATTGCTTCATGCAGTTGTTTGTGTAGGCACCATTAAAGTCTTTGCATGTCTTTGAAAGTAATTTACAGTAAGCACTATAGTGTTCGCTAAATATTCCTGGTGCTAAATTCTTTACAGTGAATCATTTGAACATGATGATATCCTTATCCACTTTCAAAGGCAAAATTGGAGAGTTTTTAATGATAGCCACTGTCTACGCATTTTATGCATTTTGGCTGAGATTTTCAAAGCATATAGGTAATGAGGACATCCAAATCCCATTAATTTTAGAGGCACCTTAAAAGGCTTTATAAATCTCAGCCTTTATGCTCTAGCTTAAGCTCTAGCTTTCCTTCCAGAAGAAGGAAAGATTGATTTCCATACTGAGAAAAATTTTAGCAAATTACTGATAACGTACTATAATAATTTCCATGATAGCTCACAGAAAAATTAACCTCATTATCTGCACCATGTATGAATTTCTCTTCTTAGTGTCTTACCTTGCATATCAAGGTAGTTGAAAGTTATGATTGATGGTGTGGTCAATGTTACATTAAGACAGGCTGCTAAGTACTTATCTTTCCTTCTGCTATTCTCCTGGTCTCATGAAGTTGCTTAGATTGCTTTACATAGCAATGACACTGGGGTTGGACTAAATTTTTTCTAGGAAACAGCTTCCTATTCCTAGGGTTTCCAGACATCTTTTGTAGGAACTGGGGATTTTTGGCAAGATTTTTTCAGTTCAGATCAGTTCAGCTTTGATTACTTTTGACCATTCTTTCTATGGTATTTTCTTCTTCCCCTTGATTTTTCTTTGCTGTCCTTTTGATTGAGTGGAATTTGTGCTTTATTTTGTAAATCTGTGATCCTTAAGCAGACTGGAGACTTTATATAAATTTCTGTGAACTACAGGTTTATATATAAGCTAATATATTTCAGCCCTTGGATTGCTCACAAGATGTTTTCCAACAGGTTTTACTTTATGTTCATAATTTTGAATTTGAGCTGCTTTGGTTGTACATTAGGGGTAAAAGGATGCCTTTGCTAAAGCCAGTGATGTGGGAGAGGGAGACAGTGCTCTTAGTTCACATGCATGTGTTTGTGTCTAATGTGCGAATTTGTTCTTAATTCAGAAATTGCATGCTGTAAATTGCAATTGATATACATATCTATACCTGTAGAAACATGCAGATATGGAGATCTATCAATGCAGCTCTCACCATTGCTGTCTCTCAGTACCTGTGGCTTCACCCCACAGAACTCCCAGTGCTTCTTACCTTACCTCCCCAGTCTCATGTGGGTGAACTGAGGCCCATGTGGTGCCACCTGGAGCGAGTGACACTTTTTACATGCACTGTGTAATTTGGTAGGTGGGGGACTTAAACACACACCTCCTGACATACAATGGTTTTGTCTAAGTGGTGGGACCTGATAGTTCCTCCCAGCTTCTGGGTCTGGTTACACAGCATGGCCGTGTCCTGCCTGCTGATGTGGGCTGGAGACTGGATGTGGGCAGCCCCTTCTGTGTCCTGATTTCTGTGTAATTCTAGCCCCTCCCTGCCTCCTGCACCTACCTCTTCACTGACCAGAAGCCTTTTGACTGGGCCTTGATATAGGAAGAGCTACCACAGATAATATATATAATGTACTAACATTATACATATGTTGTATGTTATAAATACAGGATTCAGCTGACCCACCTTTAGTGCCACGTGTGTGCTGAGTGTCTGAGCTCCCGTTATTTCCAGATGAAGGCAGAATAGCTCTCCAGGCTCCACTGAGCAGGTTGAGACAGGGGATAATATCAGATGATAAGGGGAACCACAACACATAGCCATGGCATATGCACTTAGCTCATACCTATGTCATAGGTACCTCATGGCAGGGAAAACTAAACCCACCCCTAGAGACTACATTGTGCTCATTGCTGTGTAAATGTATTGAACGACTATCCTTACAGTTCGGGAGACAAGCTATATAAACTCAGTAGCTTTATATGGAGAGGGTTTACCGGGATATGTGGTGTTGTACTGCGAGCCAACATGCACCCAAAGCAGAGCCCTGCATCCAGCTCCTTTTGTGGAAGTTTGCATGGGAATGAAAATGTGAATTATGTGGCTCGGGTCAGTCCCTTATTATGTGGCTTGCTGAAAAATGTATTGGTTTCTTACAGGCAAAGCTATTCCCATGAATGCACAACACTAAATTCATCCCTGAGTCAGTGAGTTACACTTGGGCTGAGTTTGGTCCAGAATTTTTATAGGTATCAGAATTACGTAAAGCCATAATTATTAAATGCTTCCTTTTTTTAGAGCTGCAATATGTAATTGTCATGTAGGTTGCTGTGGTTTATGCCTTTAGTTACATTGCCAAGGTACTTAATGTTTAATAAAATCCTTTCATAACCCTTTGTCATTAATACACAACTTGAAAAGAGCTGGGACAACAGTTGTGGAATCTAAATGAAGCAGTAAGCTAGGCACTTGTAGTCTCCCTCATTATCTATCTTTCAAAGTAGGCTAGAGCTAAAACAAACAGACTTCCTGGAAAGTATTATTAAGACACATACGACTAGTGCTATTGGAAGGAGCTCTGTGAAACAATTGTATTTGGGGTAATTTTGTTGATATTGTTTATTTTTCTGAAAAAAAAAAAGAAAAGTTTCCTGATAGAACAAAATGTTCATTGAAGTGTTTTTTTCTTTTTTATAAACTTACTCCATATGCTTAATAAAGTTCCTTTATTGAGCAATTATGGCATTTTGTTCATTATGCATTGCACCGTGTCACATCCGATGAAGGAAACAGCAAACTCTGTCCTTGAAAACCAAAAATGTAAATAGTGGCATTACTCCCGAGGGAAGAGCTGTGTTAATCGTGGAGCACTGCGTTAGAAACCCTGGATATTGTATGTCCTCATTGTTCAGTTAGCGCGGGGTGGTTACTGTGGGATTTAAACCATATGTCGCTTGAATTCCAGAATTGGTCCTTTCAAGTCAGCTGTGCTCTATCATTCTGTATTGATCACAGATAATATGCTTTGCAAATTAGGGGTGGTTACAGTGCCTTTGTCCATAATAGATGTTGTCATTCATGTAGAATAGCCTGAAAGTGAAGAACATTTTAAACAGGGCTAAAGCTTCTATGGTCATCATTAATGAATTTTCTAATGCTGTCCGGATTCCATAATCGTGTGAAGATCAATAGCTATTACAGTATAATGTAAACAAACAGAGAATCTATTAGGAAAGGAGGGGTTGCGCTGAAGCATTTTACTTCTTGCCTACAACGGCACATTAGTTATTATCAGGGCAAAACTGAATAATCAAGTGTATAAAATATAGTTTGAATGAGGTGGTGATTAGCGAAAGTGAGGCTATTGCTGAAAGAAGACAGTTTTAGTACCTTTTATAAGTGAAATGAATTTGAACAAATTTAGCTGCAATAACAGGATCCCATTTAGGTTTTGCTGTGGTACACAGGAATACTTATGAGCTGGATGTTTGAAAACAGTGAAATAACAAGATGGTTTTGTTGTCTCACACAAACACTTACACTGTGAGAGCGCATAGATGCTCCGCTGGGGTGGGACCTGCATCACCACAGGCACAGGAGAAATATAGAGGAAATGACAGTTCTTGTCCCTGAAGGGCATGGTCTGAAATATACGGCATAAGAATAAGAAGCAAACAAAGAAGTGAAGAGATGACAGGAAGAGGGGCTGGTGTTGAGCTTCTCTCAGACTGTTTTAGCATAGTCTGGCTAGCTGTGAATCTCTCATCCAGCTGGCGATAGCAGCCTCCCCTTAAGTCCATCACTGAGTTGTGGCATTGTAAGCGTTTGCTGTTGCAGAATGACTGAATGTTGAACCCAGATGCCAATGCAACAAAATCTGCTACACTGGACTCTGATAAAGTGCATTTCTTTTGTATAGTCTGTGCTACTGGGTCATATGTGCAATTTCAATGCTTCATTAGCTTGATTGCAATGACAAACTCAGATGTATCTATTGTCCTTATTTGCAAGGAGCTGTGTATTTCTTATTGCTGTTGCGTGCCATTTCACGCAGCTCTCCTTAGCAGATAAGAGGAGAGCTCAGACCTGGGAACTTCACAGTGTTTTGCAGGACTGAGCCTGCGGAGGCCTATTGGTGCTCCTGTACAGCACTTTTACAAGGCTGTGACAGTGTATTTGCACGGATGGAGTGTAACTGCCTAAGGCTGAAACGTGTTTCACACTCTACCTGCCAGCTTTCAGTGGGGAATGTCACCTGGAATATCTGCCATGCTGCAGAAACTGCTCCAGCAGTTACCAGCAGTCATCATTCAATATAACTGTTTAAAGAACCCACTTCACCAGGAAAAAAAAAAAAAAATTATCTCATCTGGTGAAAGATCATCTGTTTTTCTGTCTCCCTGGTGCAATGGGTGAACTGTGTATTTCCCTGTCTGCTTTACCTACCTTACAAGAGAAATGAGAGTTGCTTGAGCACAGGATATAACACAGCCCCATTATTGTTTCATGGTTGGTTGACTTTTTAATAGGGACTGTGGTGTGACACCAGAGGATCCACAAGAGAGAGAAGACTTGTCTGTGGTACAGTTTCTCAAGCATCCATTGCAGTGCAAACCCCAATGCGAATTTGTGATTTGGACATTCATAAACCCACACGCCCCTTTTAGATTCTCTGGAGTCTAATAAGAGCTGACCTCACTCAGCAGTCTTTCCTTCCGCGGTGTCATTAATGTCTCCACCTATTTTAATGAAATTTCCAGGAACTTTGAGACTGCTGTTCCTCTGTGATGTATGAAACAGCTTGGAGAGAGGCCGTACAGGATTAATGGAGCGATTGCACCTCCATAAGAATCTGGGGAAGAGAAAAGGGACATGAGATTTCCATCTCAAAGAAGTTTCCACTCCATAACACACCACAACTGAAATACAACACAGCATGTCACTCACATGAATATGAGGGTACATTACCCAGAAAAACAAAGGCTACTTACCTCTGGCTTAATTTTCTCTTAATTATCTCCCTGATGGTGTTTCTCATGGTGCTCCAGCAAAGAGGAGGAGTGCTCAGCCCAGATGGGCAGCAGACACTACAGCCACCAGGACTACCTCTGTGCTGATTTCGACAGGGTGGTGCAGCACAAGGCATGCAAGTCCAGAGCTCCCACTCTTACTCCTGGCAGTGGAACTGTGTGACGGGCAGCAAAAGCAAGAGGAATGAATTCAGGCAAAGCCTTGGCATGGAGAAGGTCATGGGAATTGCTGGAGAACTTTCAAAGGCACACAATGCAGCTGGGAACTGAGGGTGAGATTAAAAGAAAAGTATTTAGACACCTCAGTACAGCTTAGGTGGATTTGAAGCAGATAAGCCCTTAAAAACAACATCGAAATCACCTTATGTATCTGAATGACTTAGCGTCTAAGAAGTCACAGGACATGTGGATTTTACCCAGGAAGTTTTCGTGGTTACATTAAGACAACAAAAAAAGTTTTTACAAATATATTAATGACAAGAAGAGAGCCAAGGAGAATCTCCATCCTTTATTGGATGCGGGGAGAACATTGTCACCGAGGATGAGGAAAAGGCTGAGGTACCCAATGCCTTCTTTGCCTCAGTCTTTAACAGGCAGACCAGTTATCCTCAGGGTACTCAGCCCCCTGAGCTGGAAGACAGGGACGGCAAGCAGGATGAACTCCCCATAATCCAAGAGGAAGCAGTCAACGACCTGCTACGCCACCTGGATGCTCACAAGTCTATGGGGCCGGATGGGATCCACCTGAGAGTGCTGAGGGAGCTGGTGGAGGAGCTTGCCAAGCCACTCTCCATCATTTATTAGCAGTCCTGGTTAACGGGGGAGGTCCCAGACGACTGGAGGCTTGCCAATGTGACACCCATCTACAAGAAGGGCCGGAAGGAGGATCTGGGGAACTACAGGCCTGTCAGCCTGACCTCAGTGCCGGGGAAGATCATGGAACAGTTCATCTTGAGGGCGCTCACAAGGCATGAGCAGGACAACCAGGGGATCAGGCCCAGCCAGCACGGGTTCATGAGAGGCAGGTCCTGCTTGACCAACCTGATCTCCTTCTATGACCAGGTGACCCGCCTAGTGGATGAGGGAAAGGCTGTGGATGTGGTCTACCTGGACTTCAGCAAGGCCTTTGACACTGTCTCCCACAGCATTCTCCTAGAGAAGCTGGCGGCTCACGGCTTAGACAGGTGTACTCTGCGCTGGGTCAAAAACTGGCTGGATGGCCGGGCCCAGAGAGTTGTGGTGAATGGAGTTACATCCAGTTGGCGGCCGGTCACGAGCGGTGTTCCCCAGGGCTCAGTACTGGGGCCAGTTCTGTTTAATATCTTTATCAATGATCTGGATGAGGGGATCGAGTGCACCCTCAGTAAGTTTGCAGATGACACCAAGTTGGGTGGGAGTGTTGATCTGCTCGAGGGTAGGAAGGCTCTGCAGAGGGACCTGGACAGGCTGGATGGATGGGCCCAGGCCAATTGTATGAGGTTCAACAAGGCCAAGTGCCAGGTCCTGCACTTGGGTCACAACAACCCCATGCAGCGCTACAGGCTTGGGGAAGAGTGGCTGGAAAGCTGCCTGTTGGAAAAGGACCTGGGGGTGTTGGTCGACAGCCAGCTGAACATGAGCCGGCAGTGTGCCCAGGCAGCCAAGAAGGCCAATGGCATCCTGGCCTGTATCAGAAATAGTGTGGCCAGTAGGAGTAGGGAAGCGATCGTGCCCCTCTACTCGGCCCTGGTGAGGCCGCACCTCGACTACTGTGTTCAGTTTTGGGCCCCTCACTACAAGAAGGATGTTGAGGTGCTGGAGCGTGTCCAGAGAAGGGCAACGAGGCTGGTGCGGGGTCTGGAGACCAAGTCTTATGAGGAGCATCTGAGGGAACTGCGGTCGTTTAGCCTGGAGAAAAGGAGGCTGAGGGGAGACCTCATCGCTCTCTACAACTACCTGAAAGGAGGTTGTAGTGAGGGGGGTGTTGGTCTCTTCTCCCAAGTAACAAGCGATAGGACGAGAGGAAATGGCCTCAAGTTGTGCCAGGGGAGGTTTAGATTGGACGTGAGGAAAAATGTCTTTACTGAAAGAGTGGTTAAACATTGGAAGAGGCTGCCCAGGGAAGTGGTTGAGTCACCATCCCTGGAGGTATTTAAAAGACGTGTAGATGAGGTGCTTAGGGACATGGTTTAGTGGGTGGTGGTGTTGGGTTGACGGTTGGACTCGATGACCTTAGAGGTCTTTTCCAACCTCAATAATTCTATGATTCTATGATTCTATGATTCTACTTGGACTTGTGGCGTTGCACACAATCAAGGCATGTTTTCACCTTGGCTGTACTGAGCCTTCACCCAGCCAGGTACTTATTTACCAGCACCCATATGCTCAGAGCAGCCCAGTCAGTTGGGAACATTTACTGGGGAGCCTTCTCCCTCCTGTCTGTGAAGTTGAGATCCCCTATGCTGTACCAGTCATTTCGTTGCTTCCATTTCTGCAACAAGGCACAGAAGAGCATTTGGCTTAATCTTTCCTGAGCTGACAGTTTGCTATTTGTGGCATTTTCTCAGATTACATACTCTGTGTAGCTGACAGTAGCTTGTGATTTTCAGCAAGTGGAATGCAAGGGAATGACACGCATCCCTGGCAGTCTGGTAACGCATCCACAGTAGGTTATTCCCAGAGCCCTGAAACATTGAGCCTGTGTGAACAAATGGCCTGGAGAGCCTGCCTCCACTGGTGCCTCCAGCCAGGCACAATTGTCCCTGGGTTCGCTATCCAGTTTCTCAAAATATTGCTTCATTTTTGTCTGAGTGGAGATTTGCAGGACTAAACCCAAAGAGTTGATCTTATTTCAAGCCTGAATTTTCTTTTTCTGTGCATCAGAAATAGCCCTGCTGAAATTACCCTGGTTTAAAATTCAGCAGAGCGGAAAAAAGGGCCAATGCGTTGTGTTATTTTCTACTGTTTTTGACTCCTGAGATCTTTCTGGAGCCTTGAAATTCTGTGCAACTATCGTGTCTCTTTGAAAATTTTCCTGTCGGTCTAAATTGTCTTGCATTTGCTCTACGCTCTCGAGGCTAATTGCTGCATAGTGGTACCCTTAGCCCTCCGCTATCCACGTCTCCGGGCTGCGGACTGATCACATGTGGGTGCAGATCCACCATGGCTGACTCTGAGCGCAACTGGTTTGTCCTGGCTGGGCTTATTCTTTCAGACACAGCACTGGGAGAGCAAGGCTATGTCGTTTCCTGGCCCAGCAGGGCTAGGGAAGCATTTTAGCCATTTTTGCACAGCCGAGGCTATGCCTGTACACTGCAGGCATCTCAGGCCCATGGGCACTGTGCGTCCATGCCCCGGGAATGCCAGGAGCGTGTGTTTGGCTCTGCATGGAGCTAAGCCCCATACAAAATGGGTCAGCCCAGCTCTGCTATAAAATAAGACAGACCCCATGGACCGAGTGCTGGCTCTGAGGTGAAGTGGCACAGCCTGGCTTGTGTCCATGGACCTCTTCTCTCCAAAACAAAGCAGCCTCGTGCAAACTGCCTATTTAGGAAAATCCAAGGTCTGTGCTAATCTCTTAAAGGTGCCTAGGGATTGTGTAGGAGACAGTAAGTTGTTATGGGCCAAAACCCTACCAGTGAGTGTGCTAAGAATTAACCAGTATGGACAATTGCGGATCAGGGCTCAAGCCCTCACCCTGGCCTTGGTTTATTTTCCCGTACAGTCTGCTGGAACCAGGGTGGCTCCTGCAAACCCCCCAGATTTGTTTGCACTCTGCAGGTGTGAGCTCATGCTTGGCAGGGCTTTGCAATGAGGTGAGCTTGCTCTGCCTGCATTTTGAGTGGACACGGTCTCATTCTGCCTCTGCTGAGAGCTGAAAGCAAGCCTTGTGATCATGATAGCATGCTGCTTTGACTGAATAAACTCTGCTGAGTTCCACAGTTTATTACTTTTGGCTCAGGGCTGGGCAAAGGTGTTATCAAAGCTTCATTTTGGCCATAAGTAAACTTGGTGCTACATCCAATACCTGGGGTCAAAGTGCCACAGGAGGTACATATCGTGTCTCCCAGTGCGCCGGTTTGCTGAGACGCTGAAGCCCACCTGAGTTAACAAACTGTCCAGAAATGCTGCACCTTGGGGAAGGATGTAGGGAGATACCCCAGGAAATTTGCATGAGTCAGGCTGGAAGCAATGTGGCTCACTAGCTCTGGGTCTGTGCCAGGTCCTGGTTTCCCAGGGAATCATATGGCGTGTCTCCATGCTTTTTTCCCCAGTACCTATGTTTTCCAGCCTTTCTCCATGGCTTCTGGTATTTTAAATTCCCATTTTTCTGAAAACAGATGAAGAACTAGGTATGTTTGTCGATAATATGTAACAGTCAAATGGTTCTCATTCAAGATCTGAAATTCCTCAGTATCCTGCACAGATATGAACAGCACTGTACCCTTTAAGAAAGAAGTTTCTGAGGAGGTGCGGTTGGATACACTTATTTTCAGTAGCTTTTATATTGAACGTGCTTCAGGCTGATGTCAGATGACCTTGGGACTCCAAAATACTATATGTTACTGTACAACATGACTTTACATTTCATGCCTATTTTCTAGGATTTTTTTAAACTGTATTTTACATTGCTTTTAGTTGCAGTCTTAAAAAACTAAAGAAGAGTAAGGTCTGAGAAGGGAAAGCTACAGGTATCAAATTGCATCTGCAGTGTGGGTTTGGGTTTGCCTGGAATGGCAGCACATGGAACCAGGACTACATGAATATCTACTGAAGTGTAAACATTCATACTGCTCACATGCCATTCTGAGCTCGGACTTGCTTGGGAATGCAAATCTCTTTTGTTTAAAATAGAACATTCTGCTTTTAGGAAAACATCTAATTGAGACAAGTTTCTGCATCACAGCTGATCTACAATAAACAAAGACAAAATTCTTCAAAAGAGATTTGGAAAAAAAAAGGAAAGAAAAGGGTGTCCCTTAATTTCTGGGATGTGAAGATGTAACTTCTTTCAGAAGCGAGAGAGTGAATGAGGGACGTTGTAGCTACTGGGTGTAATTAGTTTCCAGATTATATCACTTTTGATAATTAGATCTACATGAAACCTCCAGTCAAAGACTTCACAAGCATTTCTCGTATGTCAGCCTGGATATGTAATAGTTGGTTTGATAGATCTACTGGATAGATCTAGGCTAGTAGATGCTTTGGGAAACACCTTCATCTTTCTTTTAAGCTGGCAGATGGTTTAAGTCCAGGCTGGACCGCCTGCTGTTGTTTTCAATGAAGGAGTGTTACCTTTTTGGATTCATGAAAGGCTCTCAATCAAAGCTAAAATGGCAGGCCAGTGCGGTGAATCAATAAAATCTCTACTTTCAGCTGGAGTGTCGGATAGTAATTCTTCTCGTGTCACTGCCTGGTTAAACAGTCATACTCCCACTAAAAGCCCTATAAGACATAATAGATTCATGTGGCATTAGTCCATTGTACTGCATTTACCCAGAAAAAGGGAGAGAGGTTACTGTTTCACTAAAACAAACCAGACACTGATGCATTGTGTATCAAAATGTATTCACCCATTTCGCTCTGCCTCATTAGAGCAGGGGGTCTTGTTTTCTATACCGCTTGTGGAGCAGTGTTAAGACATCTGACATATTTATTGCAAATCCTAGTTTAATGATGACTTAGACATCAAATCCTAAATGATTTTACATGCTGGCTTTCTGGTTTCCCATTACAGCACATATCCATGTGCTTTCTGTTTATTAAACTACAATAAAGATGTACAAACTGGATGTATTAGAACATTTTCCAAGAGGCTTTAGAATAAATCAGTTGGCCCTGCGGAGCACTTATCCATCTGTATCATTTCTAATTGCAGGAAATTAACTTGGTGCATCTGATTTGATGTATTAAATTTCCTTGTATGTCATGTTTTAGTAGAAAATGTTTATGGGACAAAGAGGTTTCATTCAAAATGAATCTGAAAGTCCTTAAATGTTAAATGTCAAGGCTCAGAGCATGCAAGAAGGAATAGTGCTTTGTGCCCTGCAGCTGGAAGCTGGTGGCCCTAAACCAGCCTTATTCAGATGCAGACGAGTTCCCCAGCCCTTGGAGATTCCCCAGTTGCATGTATCAGCCATGGATACCCTTCCCCTATTCACTCCTCAAGACTGACCTTGTGTCAGAGAACTGATTAGCAAAATGCATGCAAGAGGTCTGAGTTAAAACTCTGTTTGGAGCCCTCTCATGAACTACATCTCACTTTTCTGGGACAGTCAGAAGTTAGATCCAAAGTTAGACCCAATGAGCCAAAGACAAAACAGTCAGTGTCTTAGAGGGGGAAGGTTCATGTTCCAAACCGTATTTACCTTCCTTGTGGAAGAGACCTGTTCAAGCAGTGGAAGTTTTGCTTCCTAGTACTCACATGTTGCTCACACATCTGCCATATCTACTCACCTCCCTCCCTCCCTCCCTATCTTCATGCATATTACTCATGGGACTCATTGATTGTTTTGAAGAAAATCCTTAAGTGAGTCTTTTCATTCCTTATTTTGGAGAGAGTCAGATTACCCTTGCTAGTATACTTAGCAGTGCAGCTTGCTAACATTGGAATTCAGAGGTGATGTGCAGGATTTTTATATTTAATGAGACCCACACACCACATTATCTCACCATCTGTGTACATCCGGGAATGGTTGTAGAAAGTTCCCATTAGTCATATTAACATCCATCATGCCTTCAGCTCACTGTGAGGATACAACCATGGAAATGTTTCTTTCACCATGGAGGTTATTTTCCTTTGAAAATCCATTGAACTTTGCAACTTGGACAAACTTAAATATCCCTCTCTGCTACTAGGCCAGGTATGACCCTGGCTACTAAACAAGGGCAGACTGCAAAATATCAAGGGTCCCCCTCCTCCACCTCTCTGAAGCAAACCTCAGCAGATGTAGACAAAATTTTAATAGCTACAAAAAGAGAAATGCATGACAACCTCATTAAGGGAACTATAATAGGCTGTCAGAATATCTCCAAGAGGACAATATATCAATGTCTAGTTTGTTGCAGCATTGCTAACTATGGTAGTTTGCCCCTCTCATAATCTTTCATTCATCTTCTATTGGTCTGATTTCCAATAATACTTCACCACCACATGCATCCTCTCTCCCTTTCAGCTGCCTCACAATTGCTGACATAACTCTTTAAGTACAGAAGAATCGGGGCTGGTAAGTGACAGTAATAAAAAAGCAGTTAGTGGTCCACCCCACTGCTAGCCCTGATACGGTACATTAGAAGGGTTTTCATTTTCTTCCCCTCTCTACCATCCTGAGGACCATTTTGTCCCATCCCAACATCTGCAGGAGGTCAAGGTCCAAAGAGCCCAGGGATTTTACACCATCTGCCACCAAAAAAAAAAGAAGAGGGAAAGGAAGGCTCTAAACATTGCTCTAAAGAGCTATTTAAAGTTATTTATCACTGTAATAGCAAACCAATCATTATTAATTGTACCCGCCCATTGTCTTTCATGTACACCGCAAGGCCGTGAGACATTATTAAAATAGATTTAAACCACTGCAGCTGGAGTTCTCCCCCCCTCCCCTTTCACCTTCCCCGACCCTTTGGGAACATGAAACGGAGTCAAGTGATTTTGTTCCTTTTATTTCACGGTGAAGCCGGCTCTCCTGTTCTGCTGGGGATCCAGCATTCCTCCGAACTAGGAGCGGTCCGTAAGGGTCATGAGCCATCTCACACGAGACTGTGACAGCTGCTGAAACTGCTTCTGAAGCTGGGCTGGAAACACAAGCAGAAACTCACACTGGAGACCCCATAATATTGCTTCCTCCTGTATATTTAAAGATTTTCTTTCCCCACCTGCCCATCAGTGGCAGTCAAAAGG
Organism: Aptenodytes patagonicus; assembly: GCF_965638725.1. NCBI lineage: Eukaryota > Metazoa > Chordata > Aves > Sphenisciformes > Spheniscidae > Aptenodytes > Aptenodytes patagonicus. The sequence goes on along the minus strand of NC_134949.1, from coordinate 192,508,177 downwards.
CAAGAAAACGACAGTGGACTTCCAGGCTTTTCTGTTCATGCGTCAGTAAACAGCACTTTTGAGGAACCTGATTTTGTACATCTTAGGCAGCTGTGGTTACAATAATATGTCTTGAATGAAGTGTGCCAATTGGAGGAAATTATCAACTCAGTATTGTAGCTAACAACTGAGATACGAATGTTTCAGTCAGAGCAGGAGGCAATTTTGTAAACAAGGAGTGTTCCTAAGGGGATTTTTATAGTTAAAATCAGTATGAAGTAGACCTGAAATAATTGTAGTGACAAAGGGTACAGCTCTGCTCCAGCTGCAGTTGATGACAACCCTCCATCTGATTTCCATAGGGTCAGGATCATGACCTTTCGGGAAACACACCTAGCACTGGTCTTCGCTCTGCAGTGTTACTCACATGTGCCCAGGTATAACCTGGAATTCAGGTCAGCCAATTTAAACTAGCTTATTAGATGGTCCAATGCCCGCGTGGATGCTGCATTCCCTCCACTGGTCCAAACAGACTTCCAACAACAACCCCCCACTGCTTGTTGGCTGTGACAGCTCTGGGCACAGATCTGAACTCTGCTGCCCAGTAATCCCAGCGACCAGACGCTGCCTGACCTACTTTTAAACTCTCCAGTGTTGTTTTAGAGATGCCTCTTCTCTTGGCTTTGCTGATAATTGTGAGCACATGTGCATGGCTCCCCAGAAAGCTACTCTAACACTCGTGTCCTTGTGGAGGCAGAGGAGACTGGGCTGTGTTTGGCCAGGAGGGTGAGGAGGAGGATGAGAGGAATGGGACCATGAAAGCTTTGAGTCATCGCAAGACTGAAGTTGCCTCTGGGGACATGGCAGACAGGAGAAGCTGAGAAAGGCCAGGCAGGAGGAAGGAGCGGTGGCAGTTGCGAGAACAGAGAAGGCTAACAGAGAGTTTAGTGCTGTCTACAGGCTGTTTGACACAATTAAAGGGACATTCATCTTTATCTTCTGAAGGTTTATGTTCTCCTTGGTGTGGCATAGAGCTGAAGAACATTGGTCCAGAATGGGGACAAACAGCGGCATGGGATTAGTCAGGGGCACAGTGTCTTACGCAGGGACTCCACAGTCATCCTGGAAAGTGGCGGACACTTGGAAGAAAGACTTTTCGAAGCACAAACCAGAAAGGAGCTTGCTGGGTCTATAGAGAGAGGGGACAGAAACCAAACTGAGGCCCGGCAGCTCTTTGCAGTTCCGCTGGAATAAAAAAATCCTAAGGAAAAAAAAACCCTGTCTGTTCTCTCAGAGCCCTTCTCCCTGTGTTTGGTCTTTCTTAAGAGAGTGGCTGTATGTGTAATGATGAAGTAAGGAAGCTGAAAGATACCTGTTTCATGATGAAATCATGTACTTTCTGTCATTAAATAAAAACAAAAAGAGCAGAATGAGCAACCTTAAATCACTACAAAGAACAAGCTTTCAAGTAGGGCAGGCAAATATGAATTTCTAGTTGCAAACCTCCATGAATAACAATCAAGAAGTGCCTTACACTAAGACTGATGCTTCAGCATTCATCCATAGCCTATGAAAAATTTAACATAATCTTAGCCAGCAACCCAGTAACTGGTCATCTGTATTCCATGAGTTGTGGAACAACCCAAAAAGTAAACAGGTAAATGCTGGATGCTTTGTTTTTCCTAGTCCAAGCCCCAAATAGGTCATTTGCACATTGCAAAGCCTGCAGCTGGTGCTTATCACAAAATGAGTCATGTTTCAGTGTTTGAGCACACAGGTTCCTCCGCCCAGATGTGCGGCTCCAGCCTGTGCTGCCGCTCGGGGAACACACTCAGCACCGGCGGCTTTCAGGCACCCCTGCTCTGTGGTCTGTTTTTCACTGCATCACAACTGGCTGCAGCAGGAGATGCTGAAGCTCCCCAAAGGCAGGAGAACTGTCCCTGTCACCACAGTTCACTGACACATGTGGCATCCAAGCCTCTGCTAAGAGAGAGCTGGCAGAGGCATTGAGTCTTGGCAGCTGGATAAGCAGATTCTGGGATGTACCTGGGTGGGGAGGGGTAGTGATTGTGGGATGGAAGAGAAGGAACTGTGGAAAGTTGTCCCTGTGGTCTCACAGTTCCAGGAGAGCAAGGCTGGTCTCCCACAAAGCAGACATTACTGTCCCACAAAGCAGCAAACATGCCAGGGAGCGACGACACAGATCAATGCATCCTTTTCTGGCAGAACTCAAACTGAGGTCACAAGCTCCGATAAAGACCACATGTGCCTTTTCTAGTGAAACGGCAATTTCAACCAGTCTGCATCAGCAGAAATACTTCTGCCCTCTGAGGTAGGAGTGAAAGCACAATATCTGCAATGGTATGCCTAAGGGAAGACAGGTTTGGGATTATAGCCATCCCATTAACAAAAAATTGGCACACTTCCCTGCACTGCCTTCTTCTTCCCTGTAGAGATGATTTTGTCCTTCCCCTCACCTTTCTGCACCCACCCTCCCCTTTTAGTGATCCACTTGCCTCAGAAAATCCTACCCATGCTATGGGTTATCTCCGGGTTCTTTACAAAGAAAGTGAGGCTGTGGTGTCATGTGACATACAATATGCTCATGCAACAACTTGCTGCTGCCAAACGGTGAGGTTTCTTTTGCTCCTCTGCTCTCTTGCCTGGTTCCCTTGTGCCTACTCCTGTTTGTCAGACCGTTCCCGTAACCAGTTTAAATCACTGAAATTATCGGAATCTCTGCATTTCTTCTGGTTTTGTTTTCTTCCATTTTCATGAGTTAGTTCAGTTTCTGCAGGGACCCTTTAAGTGACAAGCCAGGTGAGTGAACAGGGACCTTTTATACAGGGCTAGGCAGTCACATTGACTGGCCCAGCCTTCTAAAAAATTATTTTGAAACAAAATGACTGCAAAACTTCATTTGCCAAGATGCTGAGCAACTGCCATTCTTTGCGGAAGCCGATTCTGTTCTGGTGCTGGTGCTGGTGGAGATGCTTAATGCAGTGAGTTCCCAGGCCTTGGCACTGAGGGCAGGCAGTTGTACTCACACCATTTCCAGGGATCACAAAATGAAAAGCATCAGCAGAGATGACTGTTCCTTTTATAGAACTATACACACACCTGGACACATGATAGCTTGGTGAATGGCTGATAAAAGATTTTATGAAATAAAATGGAGATGAGTGTTTTCAGCTCAGGCACCTGGCAGAAATAATGTGTGTGATGTGGGAAATAAACAGCAGCCCCTCAAATCATGTCCAGTATAGGTGGCTGTGAGCTCAAGAAATCGGGATGAAAAGCTTGACATATAGCCAGTCAAAAAAATCTGGTCTAACTATTTGGGAAAGGATCCATCTCTATAGTGTGCACGTATGCAGGCAAATATAGCGGTCCTCCTTCTGCAGTATGAACGTGAAAAGATCTTAGATGTTTAAAGGGCTGTTTGTTTCGTACCGGTTTTTCTCAACCTAAATTACAATCTACCTTCTTTCCTTTTGGGCAGTTCAGTATCCCTGATTCCTTCATGTGCACTTCTAGTTCAAACAAAGGTAGAAAATAATGTCTTTGAGGTCACGAGCAGGGATGTATATCTGGGATGAGATTGCACCTTGTTGCTTCCTGGAGGGTCCAAGCAGGTGGTACCTTATGGGGCAGTCTGAGGAGGCTGCTCAGACCAAGGTAGGGCTCTCTGCACCATGCTGCGTGCCTCTCTGAGGAACAAGAGCTTCAAAAAGCCACAGATATGGTTTGTAGCCCTATCCTGCCCCATGTTGTTTGCTTCATTTATCCGAGACACAGCACAAACCCTTATTTTTAGATATGCTAAAATGCTGTATTTTAAAAAAAGATTTCATTCTATTTGATCTGTCATTTTAAAGATGAAACTGAGTTTTACCAGTTCAGGAACATTTTGTTCTGTTTTTAAGCTCACTGTTTTACTAAAACTGTTTGAGAAGACACACCAAAGAGAGATCTGCAGACCTTGAGAGGAGATTCTTTGTGTGAAAATATTGATTTTACCTGACACATCTGCAGTAAATGAACAAAATTGTTCCAGTCGTATACAAGTAATCTCTATTGAAATCAGTCTTCTGACCTGAACTGAACAATTGCTTTTCTAAAATGGAATAACTTCCATTTCTTTTGGTGGTTTTCCTAGTCAGCTGCATTATTTTGCTTTTTTGCAACTATGGTGCTCCTATAGATAGAATCAGGCCTCCCTCATTTGACATGGCATGAAGGGTGTTAAATATTTTCAATTTAAAGACTGTCAGCATTAGGAAAGTTTGTGGTTAATATGAGTATTTATTGCTCTTCACTAAAGACATAGTGCAATAAACCCCCCTATTTTCTTCAGATACTAATTAAACAGGTACATAATTAAACAACTTAAATAATGAAATAGATGCTCTGTAAAAGGTTAAAAATATCTGGCCATAAATTAGTCATTCAGCCTATATTAATAAATAAGTTCTGGATGTCAGCTCACAAAGATTTCCTTTCTGTAATTTGACCACCAGTATGCGCATTGCAAACACATCAGACTCCCCATCTAGACACTGCTCAGCTGCATTTCTTTGTGCTCCTGGATCACTGCACCTTGTAGAGCTGGAGGGTTTTGTGTACATATTGAGTCTGATCTGATTCTCGTATGGACATCTTGGCATGTGGACTTAAACAGAAACGGCACACCGCCATTTATATATAGTGGAGACAGGGAGTGAAACGGTACATAGTGAGGCAGAGCACACTCTTTGGTAGGAAGGTTTGGGGAGAGGTAGGTTTGTGATATTGTCACGCACATCTGGGAATATAGACGCAACATTTGTAAAATTTCATTTCCACTTACCTGAAAGAATGACTGACTGGCTTCGTGGCAAGGGCTTTGTGCAGAGGGCTAGGGTGGCTGTGTCTGCAGAGGATGTGTACGGGGCTATGTGGCAAACCTTTCTGAGTGCTGACCCGCCTTGGTGTCAGCGGGGCCAGGATTTCATCCCCAAAGCCATCTGAGAAATCTCAGTGCTTGCCTGTCATAGATGCACTGTGTTCTTGGGAAGCTAATCCCCTTCACCTGCTTCATTCACCTTTGCAGAGTGAAGACTGTGTGTATGTAACCTACCCAAATGAACTGCTGTGAGGCCTCACTAACTAATATTCATACAGGACCAGAAAGGGTTTATGCTCCAAAGGAGTGTTAGTGGTTATTCTTAGCCAGGTTTCCTAAGGAAATTAGACTGCCGTGATCCCACTGTCTGTGTTTGCTTTACTGTTGTACTCCCTTTAACAACTATTGAAATGGTCATTTTAAGCAAATTTGACCCAGCAGTAGAGGCTTTAGGACATTGTGGTCCTATAACTTCCGTGAAAACAGGCAGGTAAATAGAGGAAAGACAAGCAGACTAGTGCTGCCACCAAAGGACTACCTGCAATGAGAGCACAGCCAAGTAGCAGGCACTGGAGAATCCACTTAGGAAACAGACCACGGTGACTGGAAAAGCTGTGAACAAAGCTCACAGTTTATAAAACAAAGAAGTCACGCAAACTGTGTAAGCACCCTTGCACAAGAAGGTACTTGTTTAATTTGGTTAACTTAAATGATAGGGAAAGGGCAAATTGTTTTTGGAAGAAAAAACCCACCCCACTTCTCCACTGGCCTTTTGCCCTTTTCTAAAGCCTTGCTCAGACTGAATCTTTGTGAAGGTTCTGAAATATTTAGTTACTGCCTTTCCTTTTCTTCGCCTTTTTTTCTTGCGTGTTTCTGGACTGTGGCCAGAATGAGAAACAGATTGCTGAATACAGCAAAAAAAGCTGTTCTCAAGGTACTTCCATGCCATCTGAAAGCTGGAAAAGTTGTAAATCTTGAGCTAACCTGCTCTTGAAACCTTGAAACTTGCTGACGGTGCACTTCCCTAGTCTGTGCTACCAGGTATAACTGCTGACTGTTCTTGTATTAGCAAGTCTCACCTTACCAGGGCTGGCCTGCAGGTACCAAGGTAATACTGCTGTTCTGTGTGGTACCACACAACTGCAACAGCATTCAGTGCTGCTACTTTGCAACGCGCAGTCCTAACATCAGCCAGGCTCTGCTGTAGCTCTGCTACATAGTCTGTGCTCTGCTGTTGCCTCCATCCGTTTTATCCCCTGGTGTCTTTCTTAGAGCTGAAGTGGCCTGCACGCTCTCACAGATTCAGCTTTGGGCACAGGGGATGGACTTTTCCTCCTACTTCTCTGCATCCCATCTCAGAGCAAAGAGGTGCAGCAGAGCAGAGCTGCTGCGTATGTGAAACCAGTCCAGGACTATGCCTGTGTTAGGGGCATGCTTGGAAGAGGGTTTTATAATCCCATAGAGAGGCATGGAAGCTCCTGCGATGCTACTTTGTGTTGCAAACTCTATCACCACGTCCTAGAGACAGGTCTTTCCTTCTATCGGACAGCAGGATCAGGTGAGCTGAGGTAGAAAGAATTGTTCGGCTTGTAATGCTTGTCCCCTCAAACTCTCCTAATCTTGACAATTCTAGCAATGTGTCATGGTTTTATTACATTACAGTACTTGATGATATCGTGTTGCTTTTTTACCAGTGTTATGAAACTACCAAATAATACTGCCTAAAGAGTCCTGTTCACTTATTCCTTCTGGTTGTTTGGTACATCTTACTTTGATTTAAATGTTCAAGATACAGGCTGTGCCTTTGCTAGGTTTTTGCAATCCTCAGAATAACATATCCCTGAGGACTGGCAGGATCTCAAGGAACTGCTGTAACACAGACAATGTTTTTATTAAAACTCCTGCACAATTTCTAGCCAACTTTCAAGATCACATCAATAAAGGTAGTTTAGATAAGTCGCAGAAAGTCACAGTTTCCTCATACCCCAAATGGACATATTTTCCATGACTAACATATATTGGGTTATTGATTTCTGTTTTTCAGAGGGTACAACCAAACATAACAAAGGGAAAGGATGAATGTTTTTGCATCTATTTAATGAAAAATAATGAATTATTACAGAGTGCAAGTTGATTCCAACTATGTTTGCTAGGAAAAATTCTAGTTCTTTTGTTCTGGGTTTTATTCTTCTGGACAGTCAGCCTCATAAGAGATAGGCTGTGTAGTCTTTACTTGCACAGATAAGCTTGTATTCACACGAGAGCTCCATTGATTTCCTGGACGACAGCCTAGGGAAGTAAGTCCTGCCACTTCTTCTGAGCACTTAGCAGATGTGTAAATGACAATAAACATAAATAAGGTATGTATCACTCAGGTCTGTACCGTGTATTCATTTGGAGTGCCACTTGTTGATGTGAGTGTGTCAGCTGATCTCAGAACAGCACGTGCACAAGAACGACTGCTCAGCAACAGGAGAACAGCTCTGGAAGCAAGGGTAAAAAATGCCACAGAAAACTATAAAGAGACATTTCGCCTCTGATTGTGGAGGAGGCACAAACCATTTATGACATGTGGTGGTTGGGGGAGAGAGAGAGAGAGAAAAGAAAGGGCTGTTCAGACACCTTGAGAAAGCCACTCATGAAAAGTTAGAGTTTAAGTATTCCACCTTAGGTTGATTGATACGTGTACCTTCGCTGAGCGCAGTGTACCTTCTTTATGCCCACAGTCCCTTCATAGGCTGACTACACATTTGATATTCTAGTATTTGATTAATTCTGTAACTATGATTCTAAAGATTGATGCCCTGCTGATGAGGCTCCCTGCACATGGACACTTCCCGCCCCAAATAACTATCTTTCTAGAGAAGCAGGCAAAGGACAGGATGGGGGCACTTTATTTTCCCCACTTTAGAGATGAGGAATTGGACATAAGAGAGATTAATGGGCTTTCCAAAGGTTACCAAGGAAGCCTGTGTCAGAGCCGGGAACTGGTTTCATGTTTCCTGATTCCCAAACTACAGCTTTAACTATACCTTCCTCTCAAGTAAATGGAAACTTTTACGAATTAGTGATGCCAGTGAGGTCATGCAGTGATGGAACATAGGCCAGCGAGTGAGTGGGGATTTGTAGGTAGGGCGTAAACCTAAACTATACAGATAACTCTATAATCTCTGACCATAAATCAAAATTGCTTTCTTTCTGCCAAGGAAAGATGTATGCCTGCTTTTTTCTTTCCAATATTTTAGTAAATTTGCTTGAAAGGTTACTTCTCACCTCTAAAGGACATGTGTTAATATCTACAATCCAATCCTGTATCCCTTTGGGTTGAAATAATGCTGGGTGAACTATATGAATTCAGGTGAACTCTCAAGCTCATGACAGTAGAATTTGCTACTCACTGTTGCCTGTCCCTGAACTTTCAGAGGAGAAACATTTCGGGGAAGGGAGAAGACAATGGAGATGTTCTCATCACATAGTTTTCAGAGGCTGGACAAAATTAAAAAAAAAAAAAAGAAAAAGAGAGCACTCATGCCAAACACACTGCAAATTTTCGCATAATTTTGGTAAATGAGTTGCATTAGAAGATTCAACCATTTAAGTTACGCAAAATCAATATGCTGTCATCCATGGATATAAGCACGTCTCAAGGACAGTTTCATTTCCACAGAGGGGGGTGATGCTAGTTGGGAAATGCATGTTGAGGGTTGGAATTAACCCAGAAGAGCCTGTTGTACATATGAATAGAACAGAGGCCCAGTAGGTGAATGATTTACATAGGGGTAATCAAATCTAGGAGAACTAATGGTTTACCTCAATAGCCATGAATCTTCATATAGCCTTTTTTTTTTTTTTTTTAACAGAATAGCATCACACTAATTGGAGGACCCTCACAAACAGAATTGCTTTTACCAAGTTTTGGTGAGAAACAGGGTTTTGGTCTATTTCTTCCTACAATCCCATTGCACCTGATGTCATTGTCAATATGTTTCACGGCAAATATGATTTCCAAGTGTTATTGGAATGTATGTATTATATTTGTATTTTTTTATATATATATATATATAAAATTATGTATTCCATGTGGTAAGGCCATCCTGATCTGGTGGTTTTGTTTAAAAACCACAATGTATTCAGAGGAACTGAATTCTCATAGGCATGGCATGACTGGCAATCAGGGTTGGCTCATCCTCTGTTGTAAATGTGTGTCACTGTTCGTTGTTGCTCACAGGGCAATACAAGTTCTTACCCGCAACAGAGTTGGAATACATGGCACTTGCTCACCATTTGCATTTCCTGCCAGCAGAACAACAGTTTTTTGAATCTCAAAATCAAACAAATCTGCATTTTAACATACCAGTCTCCTTTTATTTGTACAAAGCTTTTTTTTCTTTCTCCTGAAAAAAAAAAACCATCCCAACAATCCTTACTTGAAAATATCTTAAATAACTTTGGATTTACTTACTGGGAGCATTGAGATTTATTTTAATTTCATTCCTGTCATTTCTTAAAAGAAAACAAGGGAAACAGAAAACATGACATTGGAGAGTATGAGGTTCTGGCAGCTTGGCATCTCTTTCATACTGTCATGGAAAGCAGCTATGATTCCAAATATTTTCTGCATTCGTCTGAGCCACATTCTTATAAAGCAGAGGCAAAACTGATATTGGATGGAGATGGTAAGGCTGTTTATGAGGGAAAGGAATTTAGTACATTCATAAGTTTGAGTATGTTTGGATGAAGGAACCTGGAGTCTGTATGTCAGGAATTCGGCAGGAAGCAGCAAAGAAAATGGCAATGTTCTTGATCATTTTGCCTCATCTGGTCCACTAAGAGTGTTTTTCAAGGAAAATGAGGACCCAACATATGCTAGTAAATCTTTGATTTCAGTGAACAATTGCCAGCTTTGTGACAATGGGGGTGGCAGTATTTTGTACAGTGATGATGCTGTTGCTCTGTGCTCCCTTACTGCTGTATACATTTTTATGTGTTTTTCATAAAAGTAAAGTCAATGGGGGAGGTCAGCTTTGTCCCACAAAAATTGCCATGTTAAACTATGACTCTGGTAGTCAGTGGATGGACTTTTCCTTCCAATTTAAGTAAATTCTAATTGACTGCCCTTTAATGTGCACTAGATTTTTTTGTTTATATAAGTTTGTAGCTTTTTGAACAGCAGCTTTGCAGGTCATGCTTGCAGGTTGAAGTCACCTTCTTGCTGCCTTTCCCCTCCTTCAGACCATAAAAGATTTCCACCCAAGGCAGGGTGCAGCACCACCAGTCCACTTTCACACCCACTGCCTGACTCCATGAGTTAAAGCTCATAGAACTTGCATTTGCGTCCACTTCACATTTCTGACTGTTGCACAATGCTTTGCCCTCTTTCCTAGGGCTCTGCCCATTACCCTGATGCAGGCTGGGGTTATGCACATCTTATGATGCTGTGGGCAGCAGAGTAGCCCTCCTGTTCAGCAAGAGTTCGGTATCTTTGCTTTCCATCCCTTTTTCCTTATTGGCACGATAGAAAGTTGAGGGCGATTCAAGGCTGCTATAGGTTGATGTTTGCTGATTCAGAATGGACAAGGTTGAACCTGAAGTTCAGACTTTAAAGTCTGGGTGATACACTAATCAATAACCAAGCCCTGGAGCATTTGAGAGAGGTTCAAATTCTGACCAAGACATACAGATAAATGAGTGAAAGCAGTCATTCCTCAGGTCCATGTGGGTTGCTCACATAAGCACCACACAATTTTTCCAAGATGAGCAGTATCACGGGCAGGATCTTCTAAGCCAAGTCAGCAGTCCAGCTATACCCACACCCCTTTCTGGTCAGTGGCTAGTACCACCATCGTTGGTGCTAGCTAGTGCTGGGAGTGTCTCCTATACAAACAAAACTTGTTCATACGAGAAATTCCTTCCTATTTTTATCTCTATCAGTAAATTTCTAGCCTGTCCCCTGAACCAAGAGTGATTTTCTCCCTCTTTCCTAATTCTACCCATTGTAATTGGAGAAGCTGGTACTATTCAGACATCTTGGATCTTTTAAAAATCAGTAAACTACTGTCCTCCGAGATGTCTTTGATAGTTCTGATAAGCAGCGCCTGTTTTTGTTATGGTGAAGGATTAATGCACAATTTATATTTCCCTCTATCCTTTGCTGTTGTATATTTTTATGTGATGTCATTTCTTATTAATTTCCTCCCTAAATTAAACTTCCCTCGTATTTTCTCCTTGCTTTATACAGCTTTTTCTCCACTTTAAACAGTCTTACTGATATAGCAAAGCACTGACAACATTGTACAAGACTCCTGTGAGACCTCATCTGGAGTACCTCATGTAACTTCTGATTGGGAACTGACAGACTCTTGCCCAGGTGATTGGGAAAAGGGAAAATTATCATATGAGAGAAAAACAGAAGATCTTGGCTTGTTTAGCTCCACAAACTGGAGGCTGAGAGGGGATGTAATGGCTCTCTGTGCATCAGGGGGTTAAACACCAGCAAGGAAAAAAGAACTTTTTATGTAAAGGCTGATGTTGACATAAGAACCACATGGGTGTAGGCTCGCTATGGATGTATTAAGCCTTGGAGTTACGAGAATGTCCCTAATGGTTACAGCAGTGAGGTTCTGTAACTGTCTCCCCATCAGAGTGGGGAAGGACTAACTGCTTCCAGGATGGAACTTGATAGTTTTATGGAGGAAGAAAGCATGACGTGGTGCCTGAGGTAGTAAAGGACCGAAGTCAGTGAATTCAAAGGTTAATTCCAGTTTCTCTATCTGGGGGTCCCAGGTCCAGACTGTAAGTTTAGATTTCTAGAAGACACTTAAGTGTTTTGTCTCCCATTATATCCCACAGAGAATGGAGAACAATCCAGCTCAGCCGAAAGTAGATACCAGCATTTGATCAGTCTCCACTAACTGTAATGAATAGACACCTACTTTTAGACACCTCAATTTAGATGTTAGCACTGGAATCTCACTGTACTCTGAGTTAATTAATTGCATAGGCCACAGGGGCTTGACTCACCTGGCTAAGGAAAAGTGTCTTGTCTCATCTGAGAGGCCGGTAAGAAATCTGCAGGGGCAGGCAGATATGGCATAGGACACGCAGAAGACCTGCTCTCTTCTGAAGGAGCAGCTGGGGGCTCAGCAGACATGAGGGCATCTTAGAAAGCACAAGGTGCCTATATTTAGGCAACTGAATTGGACCCCGGACAGGGGGGAGCAATGAATTGGTAGTCACAACCTTGACAGCATTCGCTCCTCTCCTCTCCTCTCCTTGTGTCCTCTCTTCTTTTTCTGGTTTTCTGTTGTATTTGTCTTACGTCGCTACAGAAGTTAACATACTTCAGAACAGACTCCAGAATCTTGAAAAGCAAACAGAATTATGCATATTTAAACTAAAAAGAAATTAACTAAGAGTATAACTTTCCTTCCCAAGTAAAGGCTTCCATGTGCAACGGACATGTGAATTCTCTCTATACAGCCCCAATCTTTCTGCTGATTCTTCACTGATGTTCTCAGCACAGTAAACTGAGCATTTTAAGATTTACTACCAGGCTTCTCAATGACACCAGTTAGTTTCTTCTTAGCCAGCAGAAGTCTTTTCATAATGTAGGGCAAGAAAGAACTTTAAGGAAGGGCAAACAGCACCAAAAGGTAAAGTGCTGGTTCGCCGCAGGATCCCAGTTGCCAACCATTATTAATATGCTCATTTCTGGATTTGTCTTTGGGGCTTTCCTTGCACAGTGATGTTAAAAGTCTTGGCAGATGTTAAAAGTAAACACATTCTGCAGTGTTCGTTGCCTCTCTGTAGGGAAGGAAGGTGTGAGTGATCGCCGCCTTGCAACCCCTTGATAAAAACAATCAGTGTTACCGAGGCATGGGGAAGGAAAGAAACCCAAGCTGGACTGTAGTGAGGGCTTCTTGAGGGAGTAAGATGGGAAGGAGAATAAGACAGAAGATTTAAGAAGAGGCAAGAGATTATGCAAATATGAGCTGTGAATAAAATCCTGGCAGTACAACCCCTCCAGAGATAACTTGCCACCTGCATTTCTCTAACAGGCACCTCCAAGTCGGTAAGAAAAATGGAGCAGCTTTTGAACAAAAAGGCAAGAGAAAGAAAGAAAAATCAGACTAAGTGCTCTTTAATTCTAGCCACGTCAAACTCTAAATGCTGCCAAAAAGCTGGTAATAAAATTTAATTCTTTCTGAGGACATGACGATCAGTCATCCGACCAAGAATCAAAGTCTCCTGGGAGCGTTTCTTCCATCGTGGGGCTTGAGTAGACTTGACCCTCTCAGCATTTCATATTTCATAATTGAACTCAATGTCCCTCACACTTTTAACATCTTCCTAGATTAAAAAAAAGCATTAATCACTCTCGTCTCAGAGCAGCACTGAAGAGGGAAGTAGGACACCAGGCGCAGTTTCAGAGGCCTGGGGGATTAAGGTGATCGGTGTCTCGGTGCATGCGTTAGTATGTGTTTATGTCTGTGTCACAAACAAACAAAAAACTTCTCGCAGGTCCGTTACAGACCCCAATATATTGCTCCAATATATGATCTATCACCACCTTAATAGTTTCACTCCAGAGACGGTGGCATACAATTGAGCACCATGCTTCTGCAGCTTATCTCTAGAGAAGTAAAAAAAATAAAAAGCCCTTTTTAACTGGGTGCTTTGTAATGATTTATACATTTCTTTTTTGAATAGCTGGGGTTTATCTTCTTCAGCTGCAGGAACTTAGAGCAAGTGATAAACGAAAACATCAACCCAGAGCCTGCACTAATGCCTGACACAAACATGTCACTCGATATTTAAGTATTTATTTATTCATTTATGTTTTTGTAGTCTCTTCTTAGGCACAGAACCTTTGTATTTATTATAATAATGGTGACAAAATGTGGGAACGGGGCGGGGGGGGGAAGAACGAACATAAATGGAAGCAAAAAAAAAAAGCAGTGACACCAGAGACGGAGGAACGGTCCTCGCAGAGGTGGGGCTGTCGCTCCTTCTCTTTGTTTTTGCTTTAACTGAGGAAAACCCAGTTGGGGAGCGGGCTGGCCCCCCAGATCTGAAGCTGTCAAGGCCTACAGGGCATTTTGGGGCCTGGCCAGGAGGAGAGGCTGAGAGAGAGCGGGGCCAGAGGAGCCTGAGGGGCCCTGGGGCAGCCAGAGTCATCTGAGAGGAGCGAGGCTGCGCCCCACAGACAGTGGTGAGGCCGAGGCCCAGGCAGGACCCAGCCGTCTGGGGGGTTGCCCCAGGCCCAGCGACGGGGTGGTCCTGCCACCAGCACGGCTACAAATTGCCATAGCTGCAGCCCGGCACAGAGCGGGGAGGTGTTGGGAGGGGGGGTCCCCTTCCGCTTGGTTGATCCGCAGGGAGAGCGTGGGGCTGGGGGGAGCGGTGGAGTGAGAAGGGGACAAAAGCGGTGGCCGGGGCTGGCTGCCGGAGAGGGGTGCCCGGCTGAAATCCTTCACAGCGCCAGGACACAAAACCTCCTAAATCTTCATTGGAAAGTCATTAGAAATCTGTTGGAGGGGCCGGGCGCAGATTGCCAGGGGAGGGGACTCAAAAGCCCCTCCGGGCTCCACAATACCTGAAGTGAACTGGAAGGGATGGGGTGGGGCTGGGAAGCAGATTTCCTGCCATAACTAAAGCCCCCTTTCAGCCTGCTTTGCAACAGTTTTACGATGTGTTAGAATTTACATTCACGTGTTGTTAACCATTCTTTGGCGCAATGAAACGTTTTATCTGTCTGACCTCAACCTTTGCCATATGCTGGTGCAAACTGTTCAACTTAAGCCCCCAGGAGTTTAAGAAAAGGAGGAAAAAAAAACAGGGGGGAGAAAAAGGAGGGTCCGAAAAGCACATTGCTGGGTAGGCTCTGTTGTTGCTCTTGATAGCTGCCTTCCTCTCTGTTTTCCATGGAAACGTTTTGAAAGCCAATTCCAAAAAAAGAAAAAAAAAAAGGAAAAAGAAAAAGATCCAGGCCGATAAATGAATAGTGGCTCAGAACATGCCAGCTCTTCACTATTTGTCCACTTTACATATGCTCCTTCATGTCTGGCGATTCCTTTTATATTGTGGAGAGACAGCAATGAAACTTCATTATACTGCGTTAAGGAGAGGCATATGGAATGCATTTGAAATTGATCAGAATGAGTTTTATAAGGTTTTTATTTATTTTTTCCTAATTTCCTGATTGCTTTCTCAGCCCAGTTCGTTTGAAAGAATAAGAGATGGGGATTATGGAAGGAGAGTGATAATTTTGTGAGACAGCCTGGTAATTCATAATGAAAGACCCCATTTTGTGCTTTTGAAGATGTGCCTGGTTAACTTGCAAATTCCACCCTATTTCTCTTAGGGACCTGCACTGTCGCATTGCCCCAGTCTTGCTATTCAGTTCCTCTGAAACTATGGTTATGGCCCTGTCTCTGCATTTTGCCACCGGTGTCTAGATGTGGTTAGGTGTTTCTCACCTTGTGTTTTGGGTGGACTAAGCAATCCAGAATGCACTTCCTAATATCTTGTGTGATGGATTTTCAAGGAATTGTGTTATTTCTGTACTGAGAAACACCAGTTTTCCTTCATCCCACAGATGCCTCTGGAGTCTAGTAAGAATGGTGGCACTGAGGAAACCTGGCTTCAACTCAGCCTCCTGAATGGTCTTGGATTAGTTCCTAAGGAGGATGTCCACAAAGGTGCTGTAATGTTGTCACGTTCAGCAGCAGGAGGGCTTTGGGATGAACAAAGCTTGAGTAGCCCTTGTTCAGCTGTGAAGCCCATGCCTGAAGAAGGTGCTTTAGCACATGCATGGAGTTGTTTATGAGAAGACTTTGAATGCGTAAGGATATTAGATTATTTAGGGGTTAGGCAAGTCCTTGGTGAATCAGCTGGTAGTACTTAGGTTCTTGGAAGGCCCCCAACTCCTTTTGTAAATCTCATTTTTGCTTTGTGAGCCTCCCACTGTAAAGCCACGGTGGCCTTGGGGGCATTCAGTTAAGAGAACTCTCATGGCTAGGTAAGGCTCATATACTCACTGTAATAATGAATCCCCAAATGAAGAACCTAATTATGTATGTTAGAATTGTGAGCTGATACAGCCCATCAGTAATCCCTATGCTGGACCAATCATTGCTGCAGCCTCTTGCAGTATATATTGCTGCATTTCATGGTATGTGGCATGTCTCTCGGGGAAATAAAAATCATTGCTGCTTTCTGTGAAACTCTGCCAACCCATCTCGCATTTTTATAAGTAATTTCCATTCTGCTATGGTCTATTACACATGATGTTTTGAAAGAGTGGGAAAGAGTTAAGCCAAATGAAGACCATTAGCAATATTTTATTTGTTACAGCCGAAAAACTACATTTATAGGTCAGTTCATTGCAATCCATTCATTGATTCAATACTCAAAGCCCTTCAGGGAGTGTCTAAAATCCACTGACGTTTCGGAGTGCTAGGTTTTGTGTTTGGATTTCTGATAAAACTGAAAGATGTGTCAAAACCATGTAACAGGCTCTGGATCTGATTTACCACTGTATGCTTCCAGTCTCTGCTGGTGTTAACTCCAGTGATTTCATTGGAGTGGAGCTGCACGGTATTGTTTTAATTCTTATGCCGATGTGACCCTCCAGAGACATACTTCCCTGCTCTTATTCCCACTGACTTCAGTTCAGGAACATAATCAGGATCATAATTACGAATGATGACCTGATTCAGCCAGGCATAGAAATACAAGCCAGTCTTGAAGTTTCTCAGTAATGCTACTGACTGTATTGGGGCTACTTTCTTCCTTAATGTCAAGTGTATGCTTACATCCCTTGCAGATGGTAACCTATGTATTTAGGTTTGCTCTTGAATTTTGTGAAAGTGGAAGTCTTTTGACTGGCTATAAGAAGCTTTGGATCAGGTCCATAAATAGAAGAATCTTGGTAAGAGATTTAAGGAGGCTTAGGAGCTAAACAGCGGTTGCTCCTCGATCCCCATCTATGCAATTCCATTTGCTTCAATTAACTTTTATGTTTGTAACTAGAATGGATGGGATTTGATCAAAGTCCCTTTCAGAGTACATTCATGGTATTGTCTACAAACCTATTACGTTCATAAAGCAGAGTAGGATAATGCACTTCATTCTGCAGATTGCGTTGTCTATTCTAGCTGCCATTTAAATATCTGGTGCCTCAAAAAGCATACCCAGCAGGGCTCAAATGTTTTTGTTTATGTGTATTTTTCAGGCAAAACCTTGCCAAACTCCAGTATTGGTTGTGGGCTTCTGGGGAGAGAACTTGGCTTGGCATTAAATACCCTGGAAATGGACTGGATCCAAGAATGAGTAAAATCTGTAGCTGAGGTACAAACACCTAATTATAACCATTATCCAAAAATTCGATGTAAAAATAATAAGGGAAAAATTACCCTTCATATTAAAAGGTGACTTTTTCTAATGGCATTAAGAGATTTTAAAACCAGACAAAATATCAAAAGTTGAGTAATCAAATTATCTATGATCAATATTTATATTCAGGTCAAAGTGAAGAGAACTGAGACAATGAAATTTAGAAATGCACGTATTGTAATTTAATTTGAACAGTCAACATTGGTAAAAAGCCTAACTGTTTGTTTACTATAAGATTATTTTCTGATTCAGCATTACCACACAGAGCTACATCTGTTACTCTTAATTTGAATACAAAAATTACCTCTAATCTAATTAAAAATAGAATAAAAGCAGGAGCTTGATGTCCTTTGGAAGTCCTCAAACTTGTTAAAGCTAAAACTAATTCAACAAATTTAAAGAATTAATTGAATTAATTAATCAGGGGCTAGATTCTGGCTAGTGAGCTCCAGCTGCAAAGGTAACCGGGAGAAATAAGAATTTTAATGCAACACCAACAGTGTTCTTATTGCTTGGTGGTATTTAATAAGTACCTGTGATATACCTAAGTTACCTTTGAAACAGCTAATTTGACCTACGTTGCCTTTGAAACTAATTTGAGTTGGGCTAGCTGATAGCTGCAGCAGCACTGGGCTCAGCGTGGGTTGTTTCATCGTTCTTATACTGCAGGGGACTAACTTCTGCAGTTAGACTGCTAGCACTTCAGACTAGCTTAGATCTACAGATACTCTCTCTAAGGAGTAATGGGGTAGGCAACAGGAAGAGAATGCAAAATCAGATAGGCTGATTTGTGTCTTGCCTGGTCCCACCTTCCTTCCCTTGCAGACCTTTAAACTGTGACCTGAAAAGGGCTTGCATCAGAATTTCCCCTCCAACATAGTAAAAGCATTGTTTCTCTTAAGTACAGTAGATTGCCTCTAAAGAATGAACCCAGCATCCTAGCAATAACCTGTTGTGGTTGGTTTTTTTTTTAGTGTAGTAATCCTTTGCTTGGAAAAGCCTCAACTCCACAAAAATGGTCCTGATTTACTTTTGTTCCTGAAAGCCTATGAAAACAAACACAGGCATATGCCAGGGAACAGAGTGAGAATTTTTGAGTGTTACATCTTATGATAAGTGACTAACTAAAATAGGTAGAAAATTAGTAATATTAAGTATTTATGTAACATTTTATGTTCTTACTAAAGGTCTCCACTTTCTATAACTAAGAGAGGACATTGATTTGTCGTTTTAATGTGGAGATGAGTGAACACAGAATAATAAATATAATATTCGTTTCTGGTCTTGTAGTAAATCTTGCTGAATTGCTTTGCAAATTTCAGGTGGGATTCATCTCACCTAGCTTTAGCTGTTCAAAAAAACCCCAGAAAGGCAGCTAGCATAAGGTAGCCATCTAGGCTTTGCTGTTAGTCAATGAAGAACAATAGAGTTCTCCAATCTGTGGTGTATTCTGTCCTGATGGAGGTACGTAAGAGAAATGGGGTCAGTAGCCTTTGATGAGCACCAAGAAATGTCTCTCTTCAGTGACTGTGGAGGGAGGAAGCCAGAGGGCAACTGGCTTACACCAGATGCCTCATTCTTTGGCAGTTAGAGTCAGCTGAGGTAAAGCTCTCCCACTATGGTGCTGTTGCACGTCTGTGAAAGGGGAAGGCACTCTGGTGGTTTTAGTAGATCAGACGTAGATGGTCAGATTGGTAAGGTGAATGCTGATTGCAATGTCTCTGGCATTCCTGAAAGAAGACCTTTATTTCTTACTGTCCTTGTAGGGAATGGTTGTGGTGCACTACAGCAATTTCTCATTCAGCAGTCATGTGGCATGTCTGGATGCCGTATCAGAAGTGGGGTCAGTGGGTGGTTGGCTGCTAAACAGAGCTTTGAGCCTGTAAATACAGTCTTGGATGTACCTAAGGCACGCTGCCGTCATAAGCAAGGAAGTGTGGTATGCCATCCTGCTTGCCAAAGGTAGATACTTGCAGGATCTCTGAGAGAAGCCATTTGGGTAGGAGTGAGGTGGGACATACCATAGATGTGGCTGCTCTGCAAACCTCTTCCACTTCAAAAATGTTGAGCACCTTGACCTAATTCCCCAGATAAATTATGTATCATTAATATTAGATTGTCCTTTTGGAAAGAGTCAAAGCAAACAGGTTTGATATTACAGGGGCAGCTTTCGAAGAATTCAGGTCCAATTGTTTAAATATATGCCATAGGATTCATCTTACCTGCCGCTAGAAGTCTGCGGTTTAAATGATGTCTATTTCTGAGCTAGTCACCTTTGGCTCCTGCTACAGTCAGCAGAAAGAAACTAGCGCTGCCAAAGGGCATGTCTTAGGCACCTGCTGTATGGGAGGCGACTCACCCAACCGAAAGTGCTTAGCTCTTCCCACTGACGAGGCTAGCCTGGAGCAACGAGCTCAGACTAGACACCTGGGTTTTAGACATTCAGCATTAAGTGGGATGAATCCTGTTCTTAGCATGTAGGTACTGCTATTTAAAAATCACAGATAACGTTAATGGAAAAGTTGCTGCTGATTTGCATGAGAAATGTGATCTTCCAACCTCAGGGGACTACTCACATGAGTAAAAACCATGTGAATGTTTCACTGCTCACAGGATCTAAGCCACACTTACTGCTGTTTAATTAAAAATAAAAATCTCTATTGATTTTAACTGGTATCATGTTAGGATCCCACTATAGATCCTTCTTCAGTACAACCCCTTGTGTACCAGGATGAGTTTTCTAGTTTGCCATTGTTACTTTCCATATCAGAGCATGTACAGGAAGATCTAGAAGTCTACATTGCAGCCATGGAGTGCAGCTTTAGACAGAAGGTAGCTTTACAGTAGCTGTATGGCGTACTGTGGCAGGTACTCTGTGTGCAGCTGGGGGCTACACGGCCGCAGGCTTCTGTGGCTGAAATGCAAGATCTGCTTCGGTCCACAGGATGTGGTTCCTCACCTGGGCTTCTTGCAGCGTACAGCTGCCACTGTCCTATTGCTGCCTGCTCCTGTCTCCTCTCCAGCAGCCCCTCTGGCTCCTGCTGCTTTGCAGACAGCAGGCCGGGGTATCAGAGGTGGCTTCAGATGCTGAGGGCTGTGACGTGTGTATGAAGAAGAAATGGAGAGAACTGCCTGTCCCAAACAGCCTCTCCCTTGTCCCTGACACTCCTCCTTGGACTCCTGTTGCTTCTGCTGCTGCCTGAGGTTGAACTGCCACCAATGGTTACTCTGAGTGGCCAGAGGAACATGCAAGAAGCTATGTAGTGGAGAATACAGAAAGATGGCAGTTACCCACCCACAACACACCTCCCACTTACACATCCAGTGTAAGTATCTATCTCTCACTGTCCTTGCTAGGCCACCAAGTGCAGAAGTGCGTTTGCACCAGTGGTCATCCTGTTCTCGTCATCTCTTTCATGAGGAGTGGCAGTATACAATGCAGAAAGGAAATTGTTTTGCCATTTTGGGATTTCAGGGCATATGTCTCCCTTCTTTAACCTCCTGATGTCCTTCAGGGAGTGCAGGGAAATTAACCCCATTCACAATGTGGACTGCTTGTAATTAGAATTCTCATTCACTCTTAATAGCCGCTGCTATCCATCAAAGGCTTGATTTCCAGGTCTGTTGCATAGCACAGTGAAGAAGAAAACAGCTGAAGGTGCTAAGCATGTTGACAGAACGTAAGTGGAATGGGGGGAACTGCTGTGCTGACTCTGAGAGCAGGTTTGAGAAGTCCCAGCTATGCTTGGTGTGCCCCAAGGTGCTGTGTGGTCGTGAAAAGCTGGTCAGAGGAGTGAGAGTGGGGCTTTTAAGAGCATTTTATTGGGCACTAGGGGCAGGCCAGGAATGGGTTTTTTATAATCTGTTGTCATGGTTCAGCTGACAGATGGCAACTGGTGAGCAGTGGTATCTTGAATGCTTCATGGGATTGAATCCTGTGCTAGCTACTATAACCTGATGGTAAGCTGATGAAAGCGTCCCTGTGCAGAGAAGCTGTGCTAGCTAAAGGCTGAATCAATCTGAAAAGCAATTTTAATTATACTAGTGTAAATTTTGTGAGCAAGCACACAATCTCCTTGGCGGTAAGGAGAAAGATGCCATTAGTGGTGTGTAAGACTGGTCCATGCTCTCTAGACCAGGCTAGTACATACTGAAAAGAGTATCAGAGACAAGGTAGTTGCCATAATATAAAGGTAAAAAGTCCCTTTATATTATGATGGTACATGTTAATCTGTCCCTTGTTAACAGGATCTGACTGATGATCAAGCTGTAATTCAGACCTCAAAACCAGAAAAACCCCACACAATAGTGCTCTGTAAGGTACAGGAACATACAAGGAAGCCTGCCAGATTTGCACAGTATCCTAAGCTCCACCATCCCGTTTGGCAACCTTCTCTTTATAGTGCAACAAGTGTCACCATCACGAGCTGGCCGCACGCTGACACATTGGATCTGTGACCTCGCGTTTCAGCCCTGCGCTCGTGTAGTGGCTGAACTGACCCCTGCAGCCAGGGATCAGATGGAAAGCCATTAGGGGTGATTCCTCACCAGCACAATGTCCAGACTCATGTCACTGCTGCTTCGAGTCATCCTGGGAGCAATCATCCATGAATTGATTTTATGGCAGTGCTGACAGTTGCCTTCATTCTTTCGGAGCCGGAGAGAATTGCTCTTAACCATGCCCCCTGCCGCCTCGGGATATAATCTCAGGAGCATAGTTTAGGGGCACAGCCAGCTTCAAGGATCATTACTTTGCTTCAGTGCATTTTTATGTGTTTTCTTTTCCCTGCAGGCCTTTTTCTGTTAAGGGGGATATTTGGGCTAGTGAATGCACTTTTTTTTTTTTCTTCTTCTTAGTAAAGCAACAGTCAAAAAGTCTATGTCTGTGTGCTGTTGTCAAATATACAATATACTACTGGGTAGCATCTTGGGCTTATGTCTTAGCTTCCAGCTTGGTGATGATATCCTCCCTTAACAAAGGATTTTACAAACAAATGCACATATCAAAATCAGTTCATCAATACAACTGCAGTTTTGAAGCCCGCGTTTGCCAAATCCACAATCCTGGGAATATGTTTTAAGGATAAAGCTGCAGTGAGATTATTTATGCAAAGAAAAAGGTTATTTTTAGCATCAGGACCAAAATAAGATTTTTTTTGGTAGGTCAGAAATCCTTTGAAGTACTTTCATTTTTTTCCCTGTAATTCTCATTAGCTTAATTAATTGTTGCTCTCTTTTGAAATTAAGGAGAACAAATTGTTCTCCTGGTACTGAAGGGTGCAAGAAAATAATTGCAAACAGTCTGTTTGTACCTGAGTTTTTATTACATTTCTCTTGAACGGAATCTCAGGAAAAAGGGAGGCAAATTGTTCACAGAAAAAAACCCACTATATTAAAGCCAGAAATATATTTGTGTGGTGATTTCTTGTGGATGCATATAGCATTGCAATGTTCTGATAATGGAAACAATTTGTTTTAGAAACAGTATAAAGATTGCTAATTTCCAAATAATGGAAAATGGTCTGCTTGACAGGTTTTTCTTTTTGGTATTTCTACTGCAAATATAGTAGCAAAATAGCAGGAGCAGAGGCAAAGCCGGGCAGGCACGGCAGGCTCTCCAACAGCTGCTGCGACCTCTGCTGTACTGCTGCCAAAGCCGGTGCAACGGGACAGCGACAAGGACACGGGCTTTTGGGGATTAGCCCTCTCCCTTCGGGGTGGAAAGGGAGAGGATTTTTTTTTTTTTTTTTTAAGAGGAAAATGAAGGCAACACCTACATGGGCAGAACTGGGTGCGTTTTCCATATTTTTCTATTCCATGAACAAATATCTCTGAAAAGCAAACACTATTTGGAAAGGTAACCTGGCTGGGGAGCTTGCAGAGCTACAATTCTGCCAAACTGTTTTTCATTTTCCTGTTACATTTCATGCATCTGAAACACGGGGAGGGAGCTTGTGCTTACTTTTTGCTGTTGTATAAGGCAAACGGGGTTGGAACTTTGTGGATTAATAGGATGGGAGGTGGCTTCCTGCCTTCTGTTGGTGGCAGATAAAGGTGCCTTCTCACCTCACAGGTCTTTTTGAAACAGTCCATCAAGTTAGGTATTAGAAAAAAGAGTTGGTGAAGTGGGTGGAGAGAAGAGAGTTTCTGGGGCAGAGTGCATACATTACACTTACTGACTATTGATCTTATGAGTGTATTGGTCATATTGCTCTGTCAATATTTGGCTTGAAGGGCAATGATGGACTATTTAGGCAGCTGGAGCTGATTTTTGGGAAGAGTGGTTAGCCTGGATCCTATTTAGCTGAAGAATGACCTGGAATTGGGATGGGAAAGCATGAAGACAACCACCCACGCGTAGCTTCTTTACAAGATATGAAGGTTGAAGAAAGACTGTTTTATCTGCTGCCTTTGCCAGCTCATTTCTTCCCCTGTCTACATGGGAAAGCAGTTAGGAGGCAAAGGACTGTTTCCCTCTCGATACATGGTAAGAATATGTGATGCTTGATACATAGTAATAATATGTGATGGCAGTGTAAGTCACAGAAAAACTTCACAGATTTTGATAGAAGATGAACCGTCTTATGATACTCTGTACAGATAAGGTCATGTTTTCAGTCTTTTGAGTTTTCTACTGAATTCCTTAGCAGTGACATGTTTTTCTAAAAACTTTTAGAAAAGTTAGCGCAGTCCCTTAAGAATCCTATAAACTTCTAGGCTGATGACAATAGGAGATATCCAAACTTACTGTCTTTTGGGGTTTTATACTCACTAAATCCTACAAGGCTTTACATATGGCCAAAACTGCAAATATTTAGAATGTAAAGGGTGGGACTCGCAAGCCCAAAGAATGTGGATAGCAGAAACGTGCAGAACTTCCCTCAGTGGGCTAGCTGAATACCATCTGCTCAAGGAAGGCTAGAAAGCTACATGGTCAAAGAAGGCTTAAAAGGATTGAAGAACAATCAAAAAAAGTTAAAAGAGAGTTACAAAATGCCCATGAGAAAAGGAGGAGAACTGAGACTCCTATGAAGTGCTGCACAGCTTCCTTTCTCATTTGGCTTCTACATCATGTCGTATGTGGCATTTTAGGTTCTGTGGAGCAAGGGCCAGCCAGCCATCTTATACACTGTTCACAAGGAATGATATACTGCCTTGTACATGCAAATACACATAATGAATCTTATTATCAGTCCTGATATGACTATTTTGATTATTCAGTGTATTGTGGATGAGAATGAGTAATTAAAATAGTATTTAAATGTAGATTTTATTTGCACAGATACTGAAAAATATCCCTCTTTAGCAAAGCCTTTTGCTATTGCTCTTTGTACCCTGGGGAGACTTCAGATGCCTGATCATTTCCCTTGGCCCCCCAGCTCTGGGGAAATCATATCTTTTTGTTGGCTCCCTTGGCTTCCCAGGCAATGCAAAGAGCTGGCTCAATGTGGGACCTAAATGACAATTCATTGCCAGGAGGGAAGTAATTTTCAGGCCTTCTCCCCTTCTTCTTGCCATGAATATAATAATATGCTTTGGAAACATTACTGGGGTAATCTGAAAACAGCAACGCTGTCAGAAATCAGAAATGCCTGATAGAACCCGTCGTTCACATAGCTTACCTATGATGTTTAGAATCACTGTACATCATATTTCACTCTTCACTGACATCCTGCTGGATTTTTCCCCAGTGAGAAGTCGTCTGCATTAAACCACTGTAAGAGCACTATAGGTTGGACATTGTTGTTATTTTTCTTCTCCTTCCTCCCCCCCCCGCCCCGTTTTTGTTTCTTTTTTTCCAGAAGGCTACTTCATGTTGCAAAGATCATCAGATGAAATGAATGCAGCCCAGCTGGGATTTGCTGGAAATGTGTTCAGCTTGGCAACACCTCTCACAAAGTGGCTGGGTCCCTAAAAGCTTTGTTTAAAATGGTGAAATGAAAACAAAAGAGACATAATTAGCTGGTGTGTAATAATAGACAAGGCTTGTATCCAGCTACTGTAAAAGTCATTTAATGAAGGGTAATCTGGACATAAGCCTGCACACTATAGCTGTAAAATATTTAAGCTCTTTAATGAGAGGGAAAATGGAGAGAAGGGTTTGCTAACGTGATTAGGAAAAATGCCTTTCATAACCATTTTTACAGGGACTTGCAATTCCTAAACTGAGGTTTGTAGCTTTCTTGAAGTCAAAGAAGCAATAAAACTTTTATACCGCAACAACACTTAAAAGCTACATACATCACATTGGTTTTATATGTCTGAGTGGGAACATCAGCGTACTGCTTTTTATGTCTGCAGAGGGCTACACTGGCTATTGAGTAGCATCTCCAGTTTTTTCCACTTACCTCAGATTGTAGAGTGCTTGTGGATGAGCCATCATTAATCTTAAGCTGCAGTAAAAGTTGCTTTCAGTGATGTTCTTTCTCATATCCCCCTCCTTGTTCTGTTCTTCCTCTCTATGTTCCCTGCCTCCCTTTCTTTCTCCTTCCCAGAAAACTCCCTTTTCTCATGCTCTCTGTACTCGCCACTACTGGAACCAAAAGAGATGCTGCTTGGTCTGAGGTAGACCAGTTGCTACAATGTGATGAATACATACCATTATTTTTAGTCCATTCACAGGTTACGAGGCAAAATGCAGAATGGGGATTTTCCACGATGAGACAATCATAAATTATGTATAATTAATAAATAATTAATAAAACATTATTGTACCCCTGTGAAACATTTAGAGGTGGGATCCAGTATGATTATGGTATTTACCTAACCTGAGTGCAGATGTGTCTAAGTTTTTGTTACCTATGCCTGGGAGGGAGGGATAATCCTGTCCTCCTGCAGGGAACACCTTCTCTCTAGTCAATGGGGAAAGGTGGACACCAGAGAAAGGCAGGCACCTCTGAAAACCTCCTGGGTTATAGGCATTCCCTCTTCAGTCAAGAAAATGAATGGAGACTCACAGTGGTACACCAGATTTCCCAGTCTTTTCTAAGATACAGGAACGGCTGAGAAGGGCCACATGATGCTGAGACAGTGTGTATGGTTTTGCATGGCTGTCTGAGACCTAGGGGGAGGAATAATGGAGACAGACTGTTTTCCACCCTAAACCTCTCTCTGGGAAAGCCCAATGCCCGTGGATAGCAGGATACCCACTGGTAGAGCCTTCCCTGCAGTCTCCTGGGCCAGTGACCGGGGGGAAGGAGGAGCTCGCTGGGCAGAGGCTGGGAGTTTTGCCACTCTGAAAGTTTTCAGGGTGAAAGGAAGAAAGTCCTGGGAGTTCATGTGTCCCCATAGTGCCAAAACATCGCCCAAGCAATGCTTGCCTGGCTGGCTCATGTGTGCTGCTATTGTTTAGCTGGCTTCAGCTGTGCTCTTCCCCTTGTTTCCTAGCTGCCTGTTTTCAAGGGCTTCATGGATTGCACTCATTGTCAGTACAGCCAATTAGGGGAATTGTTGCCATTATTTCAGTGATATCTCACAGAAATAACACATTCATAGACACGTCTTTCTCACTCCTTCAAAGTCATCACTGCACCATCAGAATTTTAGCTCAAAGGTTTTGCTTAAGCATATAAATAATATTTGTAGGTCTGTCCCTCATGTTCTTGCAAATTCTTCGTTTAAGCTTCCATGTAGGAATGGAGATAATAAATATTCATGTATTTCTTCCTACCTTGATATGCTAATTCTGGTGTGAGTAGTAATCAAGAAGCAGCTGAAAATGATGACTCGATTCTGGTATTATTTATGAATCCTGCACTGAAGTATTGGACTGTGGGTGTGTGACAATGCCAGTTAAGGGTGATTTAACATGAGTTGCTCCCTGGAGATATCTTCTTTGCTTTGTTCATTGGATAAAATCATTTAAGATTACTAAATTCCCTATTTATTACCTCAGTGAGTTGTCTCAAATTAAGTGAAATTGGTTCTTTCTTTCCCACCTCTTTCCCAGACTTCTTAAATAAGGTGCTGAACTCAAGTGCTTTCAGTTGCGCACCTAATAGTCCGACTGACCTCAGTGAGTTAGTTAAACAAAGCCTAAGTGTTTGTAAGAGTAGTGGATCTTTTATAGTTACCAGCTTTTTAGTATAAACTGAAGAGTTCATTTCAGAGCAACGTGGATGGATGTTCAAGTTGATTCATTTAGTGTTTCAAGCAGAGTCGCAAAAATACTTTCAGAATATTGGAGAATTAAAGATATGCCTAAAATGAATCTCAGACACTAAGACCCCCAGACTTTGTTTTGGAAAGCTTCATATTTGAAGAAACTGGGACAGAAATGTAAACTTTGTCACTTGTCTTGAGCAGAAATCCAAGCAGATGCACTATACCTGATATTGGTGAAACGGGTGGCAGTTTGGATTTAAATTTTGCATTGGGATTCTTAGAGGTGGATTCATCTCTGCACAGAATATTAGTGTGCAGGAAGGATTGGGAAAACATATAACCCTGCTATAGCTAATTTCCCATGTCACGAGCTGGCCTCCATTTTTAATAAGTATGAAATGATGTTTGTCATATCGACAAATCTTGACTCTGCTGAAAGATCAAATGACCTTTGAATGTAAGGGGTTAAAAAGACCAGATGCTCTGAATTGAGTTAATTGTAGATTCAAAGTGCTTAAAGCTAAAAGCTGAAAGACTGAGTGTTGTCTTTTCTCATTTGATGTTGCAGGTCACCGAGGTTACATGCTCTGGCTATGTGAAGACCCTATGAATACGAAGACTTCTTTCTTTTCATCTAGCTGCTTGGTAGCAGAATAACCCATTATGGTTATAAATTACGATTTTCTTTTGAAATGGCTGGAAAGACAAGAAGGGCTAAATTTAAAACCCTGATTCAAATATGCCCAGTTTCAAGCTCTTTAACATGGGAACTGTGGGGATTTTATTTAACGGGTGGTAGATGGCACTCAGTTATAAATAGTATCAATTTGGCTCATGAGCTGCAGCATCACCAGATGTACCCATAAACTGCAAACATCCTCTTTATTCTGTTTCCCCATCAACACTGAGTAGGTTAAGGAAGAATATTTGCCTTTGTAAGTGGTCAAAAATTGTCCAGTCCATACAATGAGAAAAGTTAGTAAAAATGATGTAAAACATATAATATGAGTAAATACAACTTCTTTATGGTCTCCCATAATAGGCTTACTGTAAACATATCATTACAGTTTTCAAACAGTGTTTTCTGTTTGTGAGATCAGTTGTTTATCAGATTGATTTTATCATGGGGAGGGGGTGGTTTGCCAAATTTGACACGTGATATTTGTTCTGGGCCTAGATTAGCTGGACCCAAATCATGAGGATGATGGTGGCTGCAGGATGCAAAACTATTTTTGTGCTTGCTCTTGAGCAGTCCTAAGCAAAGTGATATTCACTGCATCAGAGATTTATTCAGTCTCATTATTGCTATTTCACCCTACTACGAGGAGGGCCTGAGTGGGGAGGACTCTGAGAATGTGAGAGTTTAATATTTCTCGTTAAGGATGTGCAGAGACAATAGAAGGAAGAGTGGGACCTCTGCCAGAGGTGTCAGGGGGAGAAAGCGGGTCATTGATGCCTTCTATCAAAATGACAACTCCCAGTAGGAGTTCCTCATCAGGGACTGCTTGGGAGCAGTGGAAAGGTAGTCAATTTTGTTGGCGACGGGGGTGATCAGGAGCTGGCATTGTATCCATCGCACCCCCTGAACTGTACTGCTGTATGACCTGCTGGTGGGAAACGCACTGTACAAAGACAGAGGCACCGCTGGCATGGTAGGAGTCCTGCAGAAGTTTAGAGATGTCAGGAAAGCACTGACAGCCTGTGCTTTTCAGATTTGGTAACCAGCTGATGCATGGCTTGTTTAGCTGTGCTATGAGGGTAGCAGGCCTTTACATGCTGTTTTGTGGTGGTGAAGCTAGTTAAATGTGTGCTTCTCATATTGGTTTGCCTCGCTACTGCTGAAGTTTGCATGTGTTTTTATTACTCTTGTTTCAGAAAGCAGACTGTAAGAATTACTTCTGTTTCAGCAAAACACACGTCTCTCAATCTTAAAGATCCTATTTTTGCTCTGGCTGGCCCTCAGATCCAGGTGAAAATCACATATGTTCCTGGCTGACTACCCTTTGAGGAACCTGCTCTGTTCTGGTGGACTAAGGATGAAGGGCTTGCTTACCACAGCAGGACCAAGAGGGGAACTCTGCAGGTGAGGTAGCAAGGAGCTAAGTTACCTCCACATAACCAACTTCATTTAACATTTCAGCACATCTTCTAGACCTTGGTGCTTTAGGGCTATTCCCTGCTGTAGGCTATTACCTGCATTGGTCTTACCTAAACGTAACTGTCTAAAAGTTAGATGTCTAGCCTAAGCTAGTTAGGCAACTTGCCTCTAGACTCTACTGCCAGTGGGAAGAGAGAGAGAGGTGATCCATCTAGCTTGTTTTATATAGATAGACCTGACCCTCTCTGAACCATCTCATGCTTCTGTTCTTTATGAAAGGATTCAGTGGCTGCAGCATTTATAGTTACCAGAGCCTGAGCCTCAGCTTTGTCATCTGTGTTGACCAGACTAAAAAGATGTACTGTCCAACATTGAAGCACTCCACAAAGATTCAAGTGTCGCTACTGAAGATGGACTCAGAGGTGGTTCACTGCCATTCTCATGTCAGGGAGTGGTAGCACAGATGGAATTTAATCTGTAAACATTTTTTCTTAAATGTAATCTAGGCATGCACATTTAAAGTGCTTTCCAGATTCCAGCCTCATTGCTGTCATTATGGGAAATTTTTACACTGCAATTGTTTTCTCCCTAGACACAAAAGGAATGGGTTCTCTGTAACGTATGATGACACATTTCCCTAGAGGGACAGAAATGAGTGTTTTACTGAAAAAAGACCCTGTTAAAAAACATCCATCTTCCTATTTGCAAAACGGGCAGTTATTATTCAATTATTTCTGTGAATGTCCCTGCAATAATGTATTTTCTTTTGCATTTAAACTTGGTCAGTAGCTCTTTATTAGTGCTGTTAGATCCTTAGGAAGAGCAATCCATCGTACTAACTGGCTGGGATGCCAGATACAGAAGCTGGCACAGAATGCAACTCAGATGGTCACTATCTGCTTACTACACAGCCTGCCAGGAGTGGGATTCACCAGGAATATGAGAGTTGTTTAACACATCTTCAAAAAGGAGTACATCTTTTCTGGGTGCTCATACCTGTTCCCCTCTGTTCACACTTGCTTTTCACTTTGTCAAGAGTGTGACTGCTCCCTTTGCAAAAGTTTGTTGGCCCTTTTAAAGTCTCTGCTCAAATACCTTATTCTTGGTCATGAGGGGTCATGCATTTTGACACAAAGCCATGAGATTTTTGGGTGCTGAATATTGCTAGATTTCAGCATCTACCAATGCTGGAATTTTTGAGTGCTTCAATCCAAAAGAAATACGGAAACACAACTGTGATGTAGGCACGAAGAAAAGGATTTATTTAATCTCTAAAAGTCAGGTGTCCAGTTGAAACTAGTTGTCTTTCTTCCTCTCTGATTAACAGAAAGAGAATCATATCACGAATCTTTCTAAGACACTTACCTTAGTGTCATGTAAGTCACAGGTAAGTCATTACCTTTCTCTCTACTGATGTAAGAGATGAATCCCACCCCTGCTTCCCATTGTTTTCCCCTTGATGTCAGTGGGAAGTTGGATGTTGACATAGAAATTAAACATCTAAATATATTCATGGATCTAGGGCTAAGTTGAAAAATTTTGTTTGATGATGTTTCTGTCTGTTTCTAAGTTCACAAGTATGATCTTACCTTTTATTTTCACAGGGCAGAGGAGAAAAATCTCTGCATAAATCCTTTCCTCAGAAAAATACTACAATCAGCTGAACACCAGTAATTGTGTTCTAAATCTTTATAGCCTCAGTTCGAGTCTTTAAAGTATATTTAGAATAGCATATTTAGCTATATTTCTTCTGTTGCCTTTAGAATGCCAGGCACACCAATAGAACTATATGAATAATAAATTATAATACTGTTTATCATCTAAATAGTTATCGTTTAGAATTTTTCTCTCAAGTGTTTCTTCTAGAAATCTATTCAACTCTCCCTGATGACACATTTGGATGAACATTTCAACTGTGAATGCCTAAAGTTAGTCATCTAGATCTATATTTAGGCACAAAAATGAATGACCTGATTTTCAGAGTTGCTGATTACTTATTTTGATGCATTAATATGAATTTAACAGCTTAGCTGTAGGTGCCAAAGTCTTAAGAATGTTATTTTTTTCCTGTACACAACTTGTCTATCAAACTGCAGAACACATGCAGAATTAACTTACTAATGAGTGATGACAATATACCATATAAAAACAATGTTGCATTGATTCATTTATTTGTTTACAAGATTGGGCAGGCTAATTTTATGCACAAAGTCCACCATGAAAGCTGATTTATAGTGATTTGAACAGAAAAGCATATATTTCTCTCATTTCATATCAAGACAATGGTGAATTCTGTGTGAAGAAAACACATCCTCTGATTGTTCTTTGTCATATACTAAAGAGAAACATAATCTGAAGACATTTTGCTCATTCTATCAGAAAAGCAAACAGTTTTTCCCAGTGACTTTCATTATGTTAAGAATTGAGAAAAACTGGATACTGCACAAAAAACTGATGCATATTGTAAAACAAAAGCCTTTCAGAAAACATTAAGAGCCATATGTTCATTTTAGAGATATACGGTGCCACTTTGAAATATGGCTTCCTTGTTGTTTAAAGACCCAATTCATCAAAGCACTTTGCTACTTACATTAACGAGTCATAAGCATTTGCTTAAGGGCATTGCTGAATAGGGGCCTAATAGGCTGATTTGCTATACCTTGTCTAGCTGAGTTTGAGAAGGTCCCTAAACTACTTTGGGGATGTCCAGGACTACTTAGAGAATAAGGACTGTTGAACTGTAGTGTGAATGGCAGGACCTAGACTTTAAAGATAAGGGTAATAAATATCTTTTTTTTTAGTGTGTTGTCCTATTCTCTGGTTTTACATTGAATTATTCTTGATACATAGGAAGGCTTTTTGCAAAGAAAGAGATGAAATGAGGATCAGCTGCTAGGTTTCCTCACCTTTAAGAGTTAGTCTCTGGGCCCTGATCCAACAGTGGGAGATTCCTACGAGCCACAGGGGCGGTGGGTGCAGGATCCCATCTACTGCACTTAATTTGCTTGAAAAAAACTTGAGGAGAACGGCTTGAAGTAAGCTGAGTGAGAAATACACAGCTCCACCTGACATTATATTGACAGCAGGTGGTAAATGTGGATGGAAGTGCCTGACTATTGCTGAATAAAGCACGCAGTCCCTTCAGCATCAGCAGCTGTGTGATCGCTGGGGAGTTGTTCGGTTACATGTGTTTTTTTCACATCTGTCATTTTAACTAAATTGGTGGTCTAAATGAATAGTGTCATGCACAGGAACATTACATGGATTTATGACAGTTGAAATGTATAGCACCTAGAGGATTTGGGGTCCGTGAAGCAGTGAGTGTATTTCAGAAAGGCATGATTTTCATCTGTGGTAGATATAAGCTTGATCCATTATTCATCATGCTATGCAAAAGAGAATTGCACACTGGGTTCACAGGGCAGTCTTCTGGCATTTCAGAAAGAAGAAAAAGGAATTTAAGAGAAAGATTTATATGTTTATGTTGCCTCTGTTTATGATGTGAGCAAAAGAAGCCCAATTTCCTCCTAATTAGATTATAACAGGTGCAAGCAAATCCAACAGAAGGGAAGCTGTTTGTATAATATCTATACAGCATTTGGTGTGGGTGTAGCAGGGAAATGGGAAGCATCTCTCAGCCGTGCTTTTCCCCTTTTATGGTCTGACACCCGCCATGTGCTCTGCCGTCGGACAGAAGTGTTACTGGGCTCAGCGAGGTGGCTTCACCCTGGTAGCGCAGCTGAGTTCAGCTGAACCAGCTGGGGAAGCAAGTCCTCTTTTGAGACTCATTTCACACTGCGCCTTGTTCTTCTGAGAGCTGTGTTGCCTCATGCGCCCCCGTTCCCTCTCTTGCATACCCTGTTTCACGCAGGCTTGGGTCCACTGCTGTCACCCATGTGGGAGGCATCGCAGTCCTTGCCGCTTCTCCACTGTTGGTCCTGCCTCATGTTCTGCTTCACCCCCCCCAGCCAAAGGGGCAGCAAGCAAAGGGTAGGACATCCTGCGCGTGGACATCGCCTCCTCCAGCTGTTTAAGCTGGGATGCTGAGATGTGAGCAGAGCAAGCCTGGGGAGTGCCACATTTTCTGCTGTGTTACTGCGCGGTACTACCAGCACAGCAGTGGACAGTTGGAGGCAGAAACCTCCAAAAATGTCATGCCAAGAACTGCCTGAACTTGCCTATCAGTGATTTCAAGTTGTCTTGGTATCTACAGATGGTGATGGTTATTCTCCTTTCTCCTCAGATTTGCACTGGTGAAGCTGTATGGACATCCCTCTGATATACTTCTGATGATGAGAACAGAGTCCAGGTGGGCAGATACTGAACAAGGTGTGTAAGAAGATGGATGATTCACCCCTGTATTTAAGCAACCCAGGGAGCAATGTTACTTCAATTAAAATCAAAACTAGTGAGTCGAGAAATTTTCACTGCATTTTAAAGGAGGGGCAGACTTTCTACTTTCATTTTGAGTTTATAACCTAATATGTAAGAAAGGTAAAGATATACTTTTTAATTAAACAACTGAAGAGATCAGAACTGAAATCCTGTTTGACTAGG
This sequence comes from Aptenodytes patagonicus, assembly GCF_965638725.1. NCBI lineage: Eukaryota > Metazoa > Chordata > Aves > Sphenisciformes > Spheniscidae > Aptenodytes > Aptenodytes patagonicus. The sequence continues at coordinate 192,474,158 of NC_134949.1, read as the reverse complement.
ATGTTAATGCTGTTCTTTAAAAACTGCCAGTGAAACAGAAAATCCAGAGGATTAATTTATGATTATTATAGAGAAATGCACAGAATCATTCATGATGGTGGGCTTAATCATTTTCTTGTGGGCAAAATGAAGTATTCTGATGTCATATAGTGTATTTGCGTGGAAACAAGGTCTATTTCTGTGTAAACACATTTTATCATTGTTTCAGACTCCTAGTGAGACCATAATGATAAAGCAGTGCAAAAACTGTCACAAACTGGCAGAAACCAGCCTGGCAGGAAATTCCAGACCCAATGGCAAACTTCCACAGGCTATTGGAAATTAGCTGCTGTTCCGCTAAAACAGTGATTGGGGGTATGTCTTACGGGAAGAGGACTGAGTTTTTAATATGTAGATGTGCAGATGGGTCCTTGTCAAGTTTATGGTGTGACACTCCTCTACCTTCAGGGAGAAGCTCAAATCCAAACTGTAAAGAAAAAATAGGTTCCGCAGGCAGGATCTGTGAAAAAACATATTTTTTTTCAGATACTGCGCTTGACTATTCAGAAAGGTGTTGTGAAGAAGTGCATTTACAGCAATTAATGGCTAATAAGTGAACATTTTAATTCTGGGGGTTTTTATTCCTGGATTTTCTCTCTGCTTCTCTTTCCTTTTTACCATCATTTCCTCTGGTGCTACATTCTTACCTGTTTTTGATATGTGTTTTGAGAAATTGCTCCAGACTTGTCTACATAGAGATCTATTAATAGCTATTCATTCTCTAGGCAGGTGCTCTAATTCCATCAATACAGTGTCTTTTTTTGAATTATCTTAGCTCAAGTCAGAGTGGACTTAAACTTATTCAGACTAAGTCACTCTTATTTTGAAATGAGAGAGCCTATCCAGAAATTGATTGAGGAAAGGCTTATTTGTTGTGTAAACAAGCCCTCAGGAGCATGCCATGTGTTCTGAATTACATTTGAAAGCTTTTGTGAGTACTCCAACTCATGTTCATGTGCAATTCAACCTACAGCAATTCAAGATGTTATCACTTCCCCACCTTCGCTGCTATTTATCACAGTGATTCTGTCAGAAGTTCCTGCCAGGGTGGCAGATAGCAGACTGGAGCACCGGTTCATTCAAGTCTTACTGCTCCGGTTTAAAGGGTACTGCCTTAGCACAAACCCAGTTTCACTCATGAGTTACAGTGGACTGTGAACTGGAATGTGGTTGAGGATGCACGTTCTGTTCCTTTGACTTTGTTTTGGGGATGCTAAACTGTTGCAGGGTGGCAGCTGGATGCAGCACCATCTTCCGCTGCTGCAGTGAGATTAACCAGGCACAGAGATTTGTTAGAAGATGCCTGAGAGGTGGTGTGGCTCAGTAGCTCACCCTGGGGTCTGGGCATTATAGACTCGTGTTCTTTCCCCCATCATTGTATGAGTGACCTTGCATAGTGTCTTTGTTATTTTTCTATAAAAGTTATAAATTCATTATAAAAATGAATTTATAACTTGGCCAAATTGAATCAGATTTTTTTTTGAGGTGAACAAGGAATATTTTTCAGCCCCTGCACTAGGTTCATTTGAATGTCAGGTTCCTCTGAAAGCCAGTGAGGCTGTTCAGAATTCTGCCAAAAAGTAGCATTCAAGAGAACTGTCTGTTCTCCTTTAACCTTGCTCTCAAAGCAACAGCAACAAAAAATTGTTCTGGTCCTCCTGAGTCTTAAAAAAACATTAAGGCAAGCACTGAGCTCAGACAGTTGAAATTTGGCTCCATTACAAAGGACTGAAAATGAGGCATTTGCTCTGGTAAATGCCTTAATAGAGGTGTCATTACCTGTGCTCTCTCTACGACTGGATTAAGCCCACTGCAGCTGAGGATGGATTGGACTAATAAACTCCAGAGCCTATAGAAAGCCTGCAGTAGTTAACAGCAGGGAAAGCAATCAGTGTGCATGTTACAGTGTGAGCATTATTGTAGGAAAGCTTTCCTTGCTCAAGGGTCCCCAGAGCAGTGAGAGAGGGTGGGCTGCTTGGGCCACTCTATTTTCTTCAGACTCTCTTGCTTCCGTTGTCTCAAAAGTTGAAAGTGGGTATGTTAATTTGTTCTGAGAAGCAGGCTGAGTCGCATAATAGCAACTGCAGGTGACGCAGAGCCTATCCCATCCTGAGACTTGCATAAATCTGGCTGGCCACTATAGTTACAGTTCAGGTCAATCAGCTGCAGAGAACATCTCTAAGCGTGACTCTCCGTGCTGCCCAATATGCACGTTCTCCTGTGGTCCATCTATTTCTAGGAGAGCAGGGCTGCTTTGGCATTGCTTGCAGTTACCATTATGCAAAGTGCGTATCTGGTCGGAATGGATTATCGTGTCCGTTGCAAAGCCCAAAGCACACATGTCCATGTCTGCAGGTACAGCAAAATAGAACATTTGAATAGTTTATAAAACCAAATGACTACTTTTTTTCTAGGGTCAAGCGTTATCTGGGTGTGAGCTTTCTTTTCACTGATCCCTGAGTGATGAATGTAGCTGAAGAGAAGGGACTACTCATGTGAATAGCTGCTCATCTAGTCTGTTCGATCATAGTCAAGTCCCTATATAGCCTATTTCACATATGAATGCAGCATGTCTATGCCACACAGTGTCAGGCTGTTTGAAGATACAATGGCCACACCTTGATCCCAGATATATTAATGCTCTGATGATGCAATGCTCCAAGGAGGCTGAGTAGGTGTAGGGTCGGTTTAACTCTGTGTGCATGCCACAGGAAAGGCATGAGAATATTCTCCTTGCCTGGGGGCAATGAGGCCTTTGAGATACATGTTATGGGCTTCCTTAGGGATATCTAATATTAATGTGAAAACATTCACAATGCTAATGGCTAAATAAAGCTGCAGCTGTAGTCTATAGGTTTCCTCATCTCTTATTCCAGCTCAGATATTTTCCATATCCTCTTCATTGTGATATCTGTCTGAAGATGAAGACCTGAAGGAGGACCTTTTTGCTGCCATGCCAAGCCCAGAGGATTTTGTCTTTTGAAGAGCAAGTGGTCATTAATGTTTTTGGTGCAATTGAACTTATTGCACTTTACATTGCTTGGCCCATATAGGGGGAAGAGATCCTCTTTGTATCTATGAGAAGGAAAGTATTAGTAGAACTGCTGTGAAAACCCATTTCTTTCATCACCTCCTTAGGCTGGTCAAGGCAATCCTGGGCTGAGAATCAAATTGGGTAGAAAGAATAAGAAGCAGAGGACCACATCATTCAGATATGGGTGTATTGTGGGGGAGAAGATTTTTTCTTTCCCGTCCCTCAACTCTGCACAACACAGTGTGTGCACATTTAGTCTGGTGGTCACTAAATGCTTGCCACCTCCTGGCTGGGCTAGCTCCATTTCTTGTTCACGTTTAGTCCGGTGGTCACTAAACACTTGCCGCCTCCTGGCTGGGCTAGTTCCATTTCTTGTTCATGGAGCAGCTGGGGCTGTTGATGCATGAGCTTGGTGCTGCTCTGTGGGTTGACAGAAGCACCAGTTTGCCTGGAACGCGCAGAGCCATAAAAGCAGCTGTGAGCCTTTTCCCTCTGGCCAAGTGGCTGTATTTATATTCACCAACCAGAGACATGTGCAGGCATTAGAGAAATGGCTTTTGTTTTTTTAATAAAGGTCTTATTGTTATTGGGACCTGTGATATGGTGGTATGTGGAGCAGATGTTTCAAGGACCTTTCTGTATTAAGTCTTTATTATATAGGTGCCTGTAAGTGTTGGGATTGGTATTAATGACCCAGACCATGTCCAGACCATGTTCCTCTGTTCCCTGGGACTAGGGACATATGTATGAAGGACAAGTCTTTCTGAAGGAGTAGGTATTCTCATCATTGGATGTTTAGGGGAAGGGACTGGAACTAAATGTAAGACTCTGAGAGTTTCAACTGCAGTGTACTGAAGTGCTAAACAAATAGCTGCTCAGATGAGAAGACAACCCTTATTAGGTTGGGGTCTTTCCTAATTGTGTGTCAACTTTTACTTTTGAAAATCAATTTATTTGCAACATAATACCAAAGTAAATCATTCCTTTCAGCGTCATGCTGGCTCTGTTTCCGAGCTGTCTTTTGAAGGAGCAGTTATCTCTTGTCAGAAATAACATGCCCCCTGCCTTGTCATTGCCCCAGGTTATTGTTGAGCAATTATTCTTTCTTCTTTAAAAGCATTTGCATGCAGGTTTCTCTGGCCTTTATACATGTGGCTAGCCATCCGTGCAAATCTATCATAATCCCAATGCAATGGTACACCTCTTTCCTAGCCTGACTGTCCTATGACCTTCCTTCTCCCAGATGTTTTCTTCTGCCTTTCTTTGCCACGCTGTATGAATATACCCTACTCTCTGGTTTTGTTCTTGTTTCTTTTAATGAAATGGTTATTACTTTTCCTTAAGTGTCCTTACAATGGGATTTCATTCTTACTCACCACCCCAGCATATTTTGACACTGCTGTCTGTGTTTCATATATACACTCTTACGCCTCCTCTAGGTTTTGCTTTTCATGCATTTTGATATTCTCTAACTAAGTGTGCCAGTTTTCATCTATACTCTCTCCTTTTTGCCATCCTCTCTCTTCTGCCTGTTGCCTTCCCATTCTTACAGACCAGGACTATACTTCCCTGATTTCTTTTGGCTTTGAACTTGCAGGCAGATTATGGCTAGACACAATTAATTTATCCAAGAATCTCTAGGTTGCTTTGTTTCAGGGTAACAAGCTCTTCTGCCAAGCCACAGAATCTGTGGTTAAACATTTCTCATCCTTCTACCTGGCGTGTACCTCACCTGCTGTCTTCTTCTTCTTATGTCTTTCTTACTGAAAGTCTTTCTTTTTTGACATTATGGATAATTTTTTTCTTTCAGTTTTGGCAGCTGAGTCAGCTCAGTTTGTGTCAGTGGCATTTTTAAAGCTGTAAAGGAAATTTTGTCCTCTCTGCAAATAGTACTCAGTTTCTCATTCTGCTGCAGAAGGACACCCCTTTCCTACAGTCTCAGAAAACTAGGACTCACCCTTACTAACACCATTTTTTAAACTAGGTGTTAACATTTCTCATATGCTTTCTTATTTCGGACATAGCCGAGAGGGATGGTTTTTAAAACACTAACCTGACATTCTACTGATAAAGGGATTAAATGAAAGTATTTGCATGATGTCTTCCAAAAATATGGGCTTTATGATGGATGACACCAAAATATATTGCATAAGAACGTGAATCATTTGGAGGGGGAAAAAGTGCAAGTGATTTGTAAAGAGATTAGCAGAGTAGAACAGGGCTATGTTGGACATTGATCTTGTGAAATAATAGGATTTCATGATGTCCATCGTTACACAGCATCTTACCAAAGAGACCTGCCCACCCTAACTTCTTTGTTTCACTGCAGGATGATCCTGTAACCAAAGAAGCCCAGACTGGTTAGCTTCAGAAAGAACCATTTTGCAGCCACCTTTGGAAAAAAAAGGAATATTAGCTGTTATGTTCTTGTATCACAGGATGAATTTGAATTCATATTTTCTCCATCTTTTTGGCTTTACTTCAGAAATACATAGTTTGGTGGGAGGGGGGATTTAACAAGCTTTAGGCAAGCTTTGCTAAATCCACAGTATACAGGGTACTGGACGACATGCACTGGAATACTGATTCCATGAGGCTCGGAGTCTTATCGCGTCTGCAGGCAAAGAGTAGAAGTGCTTTTACATTAGACTTGCAAAATGTAACGTGCAGTGCGGTACTTTCTGCCTGAGCCGTTCTGTCAGGTTAGCATGATTAGGTACTACACCCCATTTTGAATCTTCTTTTTGTTGTTGTTGTTTTTGTTTTAAGAAAGTGTAAGAAGTCATACACGTCTGTCCTGGGAATGTCCTGAAGAGTTCAGAGAGAATTTGAAATTGTCACATCAGCTAGAATAAATATATTAGTTGATGATTATTTGATAGATAGAACAAAGATACATAACCTACATTCAATTCTTCATCCTGTCATTGGCCTACTAAGCTGAGACAAGTTATTATACCCTTTCTTTTGCTTTTATTTTTGCATGTTTAATGTGGTCCCTGTTCCTGTAATAGTTGAGTGCCTCTTATTCTTGTTAATGCATCTAATCTCAAAACATGACTCTGAGGCAGGGAAATACTGCCTTTTCCAAATGTAGATGGGAAACTGAGACGTAGAGGGTTATGTTCATACTACCAAGCATGATCAAATAATATTTGACTCCAATGACTTTGGATAGAGCCAGCAGCTTTAAAGAGCAGATGATCTGAATCACCTATCTCTCTGTTGAATAATAATCACAATAATCTCTGCTGTAATAAACACAATGGTTAAGTTAGGCTGGGTTTCAGAAAGGCTCTGCTGAACAGACCTCTGAGAGACAAAGTTTTTTTTTTTTGCGAAGACATTTTGATATATAACTCCCACTGAAATCGAAAAGAAGGTCTGTGCCCCAGGGACTTTGCCCTGGATTGCCCAGTAGGTCTGTTGCAAAACAAGGAAGTACTGGTGGGTGCAGCTCTACAAAGAGAAAATCCTTGTATTTTGCTGTTTTCCTAAGTGGAAATTCCTAATTAAGTGCAACCTTCCTGTATGACATATAAGTAAAGTTTCTCTCCTCTAAAATGCAGGCAATGAGTCTGACTTATTTTTCAGATAAAGGGCTCTACATAGATCTAAAGAAGATATTTTTATTTAGTAATAATTATGCTTTGACTAGGAATAAAAATGTAGGTCCCCATTGCCTCTGTGAGGTCATGTGCAAACAGAAATACAAGACAAATTGCCTAAGCAACTGATTAACTACCATTACATAGCTAATATTTGCTTCCTATCTCGGAACTGGCTTTTAAGCATAAAAGAAAAAACGGTGAGAAACCAGTGTCCTTTGTGGGTGATTTGTAGTAGCAGCCTCTGGAAAGAACAGAGACTCACTGTTACGCTCAGAAAACAGGTTTTTCTCCTGATTAGAGACCCAGGCTCCAAACTCACAGCCTGTCTACGCTGACTGCACAAAGCTGCTTTCAAAACTGCACTTGCTTGCTACACACTGGAGCCCGCGAGTGTGGCCTCGTGTGCTGCAAGGTTGCCCTCTCTGTAGCCGGCAGGACTCCAGGTGCCCTAGAAAGGCCAGTGGACTTGCACGTGCCATAGCCAGCTGCCTTCAGGCAGTTTGCAGGCTGCCAAGGTGCTGCTGCATGGATGGGGCATGGAGCATGCTGCTCATTTGGGGTCTGCATACAGATGCATCTGTACTGTCAGGTTGGTTTCCCTACTTCTCTGTGTCAGGCTTTCCCTTGAGGCTGCATCTATCCTGCTAAATGCATCCACTCTGGGAATGACGCCTGGTCCACAGGAAAAGTGGCCTGTTTGCTCCCTGCTCAGAGCAGGCTCCTTTACAGCAGCCTAATGGTCTCCCTTGCATCCACATGATGAAGCACTTGCCCTTTTGGGTCTCTTCTGGGCCCTTTGGCTCTAAGGTGTGATCATTGCTTTTCTGTGTGGGTTGTTTTTTTGTTTGGTTTTTTTTTTCTTTTTGTTTGGAGCATTAAAAATAACCTGAGACATGGATTGCAGCCCACCAGAGTGGTATTTCCATAACAAGGGATGTGCCAGGAGGGCTTACGGCAGGTGTTTGTCAGTATGAGACCCGGGGAGATATTGTTGGAGGGCTGGTTAGGACCAAGCAGGGTTGATAAGAAACAAACCCTCATCAATGCCACCTTTTGGGAGTGATATGTTTCCAGGACTTTCCTTGGTTTTGTATGGAGAAGATCAGTTGGTTCACTCCAAAAAAGAGGCTGGGAAGGAAGTGACAATTTTGCAATATCAGGATATCAGAACCTGAGAGTAAACTGGGAGTTAACTTGGTGGACAGCGTAGGCTTACTGGTTATCTGCCATATGTATGTACTGGTTTGCACCTGAACTCTGCTCTGGAGTGGCCAAAGTGTTTTTCTTACAGTGCAGAGGATAGTTCATAGCCTATAGCTGCTCTGATGTGGGCCAGTCTGCTCTTCTTAGACTGGAGCTCGGGGCTTAAGCCCTTACAAAGACACTGTAATTACAGCTTCAGTCTCTCCAGTCCCTTGAAAGTACTGTGATTTACCCCAGGAAAGCAGACCACTATAACCTGGCAGGAAGAGGCCTGGATTTGTTTTCTTGCTCTACTGCCATGGCTCTGGTTCTTTTTGCTTAGACATTATCACATGCCTTCCAGGTCTTGTCTGTCTTGCATTGAATTATCAGCCATGAAATCCTCCAGTGGAGATGCAGCTTCTGCTGTGAAAAAGTGTTTTTGCAAGAACATGTTATATCCATTCCCTACAAAATGAGCTACTCCTCAAAAAAGATGCTGCTGCCAGCCTTGTAAATCTGTCAGGACGCTTATGCTTATGTGAAGCTGTGGTAAAAACACGTTGCCCCAATGGACTTGACCGCTCTGAAGAGTTTTCTAGTATGGATCTGTCCTAAGCCTCAGTTTTCCCATTTGCCACCTGGAGTTGATAGTGCTATGGGAACACAAGAAAGCCTTCTGAGTTCCTCAGCTGGGAGACGGGTTTTGTATGAGGCAGTACTGCTGCTCCGAAGTACCGCTGCTCCTGCCCTTTCCACTGCCCTCCAACGTTGGAAGGGAATAAGGGTCTCCTAACTACTTTCTCCGCTTACACACAACTGAAGCCATTTGCTGCTAACCTAGTAGAAGAACTAAGTCTGACAAAATGGAGAAGGAAAGGGCAAATGCTGCATTGAGGATACAGGCACAGGAAAGGACAAGAGATGACACGTTTTGGTCTGGGGACTTCTTGACTTCTTTTACAAGTGCACAGACATGGCCATCCCCTCAGTCCCGACTGGAACCTTCCTCCCAAACACCAAGCTAATTTTCCCAGTGATCCACAGAAGTCTGGAGAGAAATTTTAATTTCTGTTGCACCGGGTGGAGGCTTGCAGCTGACTCCACCATGGCGGTAGCTTGTTGGAAGTGGGGAACTCCTGTGGTGGGCTGGATGCCTTGGGAACTGCAGGCAAATCACTGCCTGTTATACTGTAGTGTGGTACACCTGGCGAGTGTGGGGGCCACACTAGACGTTACCTGCAGCCTTTTTTAATCTCTTTCTGGATCAGTGCTCTAGAGACAGGACAGTGAATCATTGTGGTCAGGTGGCATGAAGCTCCGTGAAAAGAGAGCAAGTAAGCAAGCATTAATGGGTACATAGTGTTAATGTATGAGACATAAGCCTACTGGGAAGGAAATGGGAGGAGATTGTTTGTGTCCCACCTGTGCTACGTGAGAGTTGAGGGAACTGAAAAGCTGTAGAGACCCCTGTGCATTTTACTTATTGTCAAAGGTCTGTTGGTCTTTGAAATAAGGGGAGGTTGTTCCTGGTGTGTGAAAAGTCTAAACTGACCTGCTCTTCTCTGTACCTATACGAAGTAATAAATACCATCCAGACCTGTATTGTCTGCATAACTTAGAAGGGATCTATAAGAATTTTTGTGATTGAGTCACAGTAAGAGGAAATGTCTATCTACCTGTTCTAGCAAATAAGCACCCGATGTTCTGTGTAACCAAGATTAAGATTAGATACTGCACCATATACATATGGGAAAGCTTTCCTGTTAGGAAATTGGATTAGTTAATTTCTGATGGTGAGTAACTCGTATGTTCTTTGTACGTTAGTATTTGGCACCTGTTATTATATGACTTCATGATATCACTTCTCCAAAAACTTAAAAAAATATCATGCAAGTTCCTTAAGGTTTGGCTTGGGAAATCCCCAGACTCTACTATAAAAGACCTGCTTTGTCCCTCTGCTGTCACATCTGCTGGCTGAGAAGATGAAGCACACACAGGTGGCTGTGCTGCTCCTCATGCAAAGCATGATTGCTCTGGCTGGAACAATGGCAGCAACAGAAGTGGTAAGATGGGGGTCTCATAACCTGAGCTTTAGTGCCTTCTTGTCTTCTCATGTAATTTAGATTGCTGAAAAATCTTTTAAGGTTACTGGAAAACTATTAGGCAAATGTTGAGATCTCTGCATGGAGAAAGTTTAAAGTATTCCTTCATCCTCCCCCCAACTAATGTATAGGGACCGGGTAATAAATGTAAAATTGAGGCACAGGTTTAAAATCAGAGTCAAATTCTGCCTTTGGTTAGATGAGTGCAATTCCCAGTGAGGGTCTGATATTAAATGCTCTGTGTAGCTTCTAATTAATTAGCAAGGGCTTATAGCAGGAAAGGATCCACATCAAAGATGGAGTTGGGAGGTGGGGACTTTCCCAGTTGCATGATTGCTGTCATACTCTGTGACCAGGCATATGAAAGCCATGCTGGGTGGTTTTTGTGGGGTGCTCTCCCTCTTCCCCATAAAACTGTATCTGTTTGGGCAAGAGAGAAGTTCAAATCAAAGCTATTAATCAGGATCCCCCCCCCTCTGAAAACCCCCCACCAACAAATCCAGGGAGGAAAGGAGAAGAGAAAACTTGGAAAAAAAATGTAAAAAGTAAAAAATACATTAGTGAGAGATTTGTTTTTATTTTGTACTGCCTCATTCTTTTTAAATTTAAAACTGGGCTTAAATTATCAGAAGAAAAAGTTTGTGAATAGCTTAAAAGCTCTTCCAAATGAAACAAAACATTTTGGTTTTGTTTGACCCAAAGTGACTGCCTTTTGGTATGTTTTAGTTGAAATTTGGAAAAAAAAACCCTTTTGGCCCCAATGACTATTTCTGATTTGTCTGGTTTAGTCACCAACCAGAAAAATCCTGCATGCCCCTAGTTATATTTTTTGAAGTTTGGGAGCGCTGTGGATGCAGGCAGTGAAGTCAGCGTCTCCTGGGAAGGTGTGTTTATCTACTCAAGGAATGGAAAGTTGCAAAAGTCAAGATGGAGGTATAAATATATGTTGATAAGCTGAGGGTAGAAAGCTTAATATGTGAGACATTTCTCCTCAGTCTGCTCAGCTTTAAGCTAGTCCTCAGTTTGTGTAATTTACACAGTTTGTGATGCTCTTTGCCCTACCACTGTTAATTGCTACTAGCTGCCCCCCCATGTTCAGTGTAATCATATGAGCACACAAATGCTTGTTCAAATGGGTTTATTTGACAAACTGTCCCACAAAAGCTTGTTTACGCTATGCTCTTTAATACACCTGCCCTTTGCCAGCCATTTGGAGTTCCCCACCATTCCCTGGCTCAGGAATGGGGCTCCGGCTGGGATTTGGGAAATGCAGAAAGACCCAGGGGTAGGTGTCCTGTTGCGGGGGAAGACCATTTGATGCTCAGTCTGTCACACTATTTGACATTGACGGTGTCTTGCTGCAGTTCCCAATTTGCCACAGATTTTGGTGAATCCCCACTATGGGTGACAGTGTGCTGCATCATGGCGATGCATCGTGCTCTGCACCCTATGTGGGGATGGAGTAGACCTTTAGGGACACACAGTACAGTGCCAGGGTGACAGCCACTCTCCTTGCTGCAACAGGAAGGCAGGCGCCAGCCACAGATGAAAGTTAAAGGGGATGTATATTGTCTCACTACATAAGACTCCCAAGGTGGACCTGGCTGTATCCTTGGCAGTGTGGTGGCTTCCCCCGGTGCTCCCTCCCCGTGGTGGGATGCTGCCCCATCTGTGGTGCTAGTAGCAGAGCAGGATGCGTGCCCCAGACGTCACAGCTGGCAGCCTGACAGCTTGGCGTGAAAGGGGCAGCGAGTCCTGCGCCAAGAGGCTGGTGTGCGAGCCGGGCAGCAAGGAGTGGACGTCCCTGCTGGGAGGACAGTAGTCTCCAGATTTAGGGCAGGGGGGCACGGTACTGTTATTTTAGACTGCCATGCAATCTGCCAGGGCTGCCTGTCAGAGCCCTGGCTCTCACCTCCCAGGCAGGCTGAGTGTCCCCTGCCTTGCACTGGTCACACAGAGCCTTTCTTCAAGAAGAGGTGTCTATGAAAGTGACACTGTGCCCGGGGAAATGTTAGTTGCCTCAGCAGCAGATCAGAAAAGCCAATTAATTTTACAGTTGCTGGGAATGGCTCCCATAATAAAATCAAAGTGCTTTGGAGCTGCAGGATGGGGGCTAGCTGGTGGGGAAGGGATGGTGCCATATGCAGGAATTCACACTGAAAAAGGCTTTCCTTTGCTTTTTAGACGCCTCTTCTCAATATGACGCTTCCGTATCTGACTCAGCCTAGCAAGGTGACTGGTGACCTGCACACTCCCCCAAAGGTATGATCATTACTGTTCTTCAGTGAAGTCCAGAAAAAACAAAATTAGGAACTTGTGTCCCATTTTTTAAATGCTACACAGTCACTCAGAGATTTAACCTTGATACATGTTCATCAGTTAGGCTGCCCAGGAAAAGGCATTTAGGTGTTGTGTGTCCAAGATTTTAGGCAGTAGGAATTCCCAAAATCATCAGTGCTGCTGCAATGTCATTGAACGCCTTAAGTCACATGCAAAGCTCTGGCATTGTCCTTGTGACTACTGAACTGGACCCCAGACACAAAACAGCTGGTGGGGTCATGGGGATTTGATGGCAATGTACCAAACAGTTTGGTGGTTACAGCCTCCCTGGAGGAAGGGGAAGACTTCTTTTCAACTCTGTCTTCCCATGTAAACCAGAGCAGGGCCTTGAAACAATCTTCTGAGAAGTGCCCACTTGTGGTTGCTGGAGGTGAGAAAATCTTGATTCTTCCTGTTCTACTTAGCTCAAATTTTATTCAACTATTTGCTGATAGAGGGACTTGAATCTGATTTCCGTGCCTTCCGGTACAGTGCTCAAGTCCATGGTCTGCAGATTTCAGCGTTTGGCTTCTTTTCCTCTTTCTGTCAGAGACTGCTTAATAACATGTTTGCTTTGGAGCAGATTCAATGGGATCCGCTTGCTCTGCATGGTCCTGTAACCTAGTATCAAGAACAGCGTTTGTCCAAAGCACAGCTCCAGATCAGGGGTCAGAGATGGTAGACAGCTTCATGGCAGGCCTTTGCTGTCCAGGCTAGCCCAGTGTGGCACCTGGGATGTGTGGAAGGACCTCTTCTGAGAGATCCCATTCAGTCTTAGGAAGAGCAAGTAGCTAATTCGGAGCTGTGAATGCCACTAGGCTACAGTGTAGCTGGAAATTAAGCACTGAAATGGCTAGGCTGTTTTGAGGATGTAACCCTACGTCCACATTTAGGCAGCTGAATAAACTTCCTGGTTTTCAGGAAATCAAGTACCTGCTGACTCCTACCCCTTTTCTTAAATTGAAGGGATGTGGAAAAGGAACATTTCTCATAGCTTCAAATATGTATATGTAACAACTTAATTCTACAGAGTGAAATGTTGCTGTCAAGTCCTTGCTGTAGGCCTGGACAGTTTGCTCTCTTTTAAGCATTCAGTGTAAATTATTAAACTTTAAAAACCATACAACTCCATCAAAAGTAACAGCCTATCATCTTGTGCATTTTTCTACAGGATGAGGGAAGACATTTTTGTTATATGGTTACCATTTGACTGTTATTATATTTTGATTGAAGCACTTACTGACCCAAGGGGCTTTTAACTAAACAATGCTTCTTGGTCCCGTGAACATCATGATCCCAATGTTTGTAATGTCAATGGAAGAATGGAAGCAGTTCTGTCTGCTCAGGCTGTCTGCTCCTTTGGGGAAACTGTCTCTTGGCTTAGATATAAGCTGCACTTACTGCAATGAAGCTCTGCCTGCAATTCAAGGCTCTCTCATAACACAAATGTTAAAAGATAATGATTGTTTTTCACAGGGAGTTTAAATGCACAAGTTGGAGGTTTTTTGGGAGATCATCTGAATATATTTATGAATGGTTCATTTAGCACATGAAGTAAGCATGGTACTTCTAGATAAACTGATAGCTATATATAGTCAGGACTGTGCTTTACAGCAAAGTACACAATGTGTATTTTGCACTATACTATATATGGAAACATATATATGTATAGTACATACTGTGCTATACTATGTATAGTATACTCTCTCTTGGAATACACATATGTATTATATTTGTGTTATATACAGAAGGGATAGAATACAATACCTTCTACACAAAAATTAGCATGTTGGTGCACAACATTCTTATAGAAATTCCCATGTACTCACTAAGCCACATTTATTTCTTATTTTGTTTTTTTCCCCCATCTGTTTCTTTTGTTATTGCTGAGCAACTTTCCATCCCAGCCATGCCCATACGCAGAGAACTCAGAGGTGCAGAAGCATCTAAGTGATTTAGAAACCTATTTTTCATAGTAATTTAGGTACTGATAGCCATATCTTCAAAAGTACTTGGAAACTTAGAAATAGTTTGCAGTACGTTCTTAGTGGGATATTCAAAAGTGCTTTGGTAACCTACCTGGCAGGGAAATCAACAGAAGTTATGGGCTGGGACATTCTGGAATGCCATGAGATACTTCTCTGCTTCCTTTCATGTTAAATGTCTTCAGCAGTCTGGCTATGAGTGAAGTTTTAAGGTCCATGGTGCTTGAATAACACAGATAAAACGTCTTTTCATGCTTTCTTTCAAAATGAGATGCGTGCTGTTTGATATGGCTGCAGTAAAGACACTGCCAGAAGTGTGAACCAGGATCATCTCTGCTTGCTGCTGTTCTCTTCTTGGGCTCACAGATTAAGACAGCTTTGCTGCTGGCCATCACTGCATGTTCTGGGCTGGTTTAACAGTGAGGAAGTTAGTCGAAATCACTGTGAAAAAGTGAGGGAAGAAGTGCTGAAATCTCAGCTTTCAGTAGATAGTTTTGTTGTTTGCTTGTTTATTTTTAAGAGGGAGAGAGAAAAACACATGAATAACTGGGATTTCTGCAAGGCAGGAGGAGAGATTATAGAAAGAAGTGTATTTAAAGAGTAAGCCTGTAGTTTTAAAATATGCAGCCGCATTGAAGTGTGTGCCAGAATATTTTAAAATAACATCAAATATCTTTATTAATAAATTTGTGATAGGTTTACGAACTGGGAAACATTTTGTGTACAAACAAAAAAGGACTGCTTCAAACACACTCAGTATTCAGCCCAGTGTTTGTAGGAAATGATGTGCTTTGGCTGTAAATTATGGCAAGATCATGAATTGCCAGCCCTGACCTTTCCATACACCATACACATTGCTCCAGTGGTGATGCTTTGAACATGCAGACAGCCAGGACAAGGCGATTCATGCTAATGGTATGGGCAACAGCTTTGCAAACTATCCACAAATGTGGATGAGCGGGCTGTGATGTGTGGGTGTTACGTGCAATATTTTGTAGCAAAATAATTATCTCCACCTTAGGCTGAGCCTGCATATTTAATTCATCACCTTTCAGTGGTGTATAATTAAATGCATTTGTCTGTTTGCTGGGTCTGGCTGAGAAACTTCAAATGAAGCATTTTCCTTTTCAAAACTTTCCCTGTTACTAGTTCTATTTCAGTACTTTCATCTCTATGGATGGAAATGACTAGATGATCTGATCAATTCAATTCAAATTGACAGAACAGTAACTATAAGACCTAACTTGTTAAGTTATTATTTTCCTGCTGTTGTGTGCTTTTCCATCTGCTGGAAAAGTTATTTCATTATCTTAGGAACATTGTCCACAAGATTGGGAAAGTAAGAACTAGTATATGCCTCTGTTTTTCCAATGGTAAAAATCTTTACAGCAATATTTAGCTATTTTCGGACAGATTTGTAAGGCTGAGTCACAAAAATTGCTAGATATTTTGAGTTCCTTGGAAGAAAAAGGTGAAAGATATCTAGTAACAAAGTAGTTGATCTCATGATTGTCACAGCTCGTGTTATTGTCAGGCATTAGCTACTGATTCCAGAGAAGGATGTTAACACTTTTTTCTTCACTGATTTGTTATTGCAGCTCTTTGCCAATGTCTCCGGCTCTGTGGATGATGAAGGAACCTGTCAGTGCTCTGTGTACTTGCCGGATACCACCTTTCCAGTACAGAAGGCTGAGCAATTGGAAATTATAGCTGCAACGCTCTCGGAGAAATTTGAGAGAGAGCTTTCTCAAGTAAGGTGTTCTCTTCTCATAAATATAACAATTGTATCTTTGCTGAAAAATGGTTGCCTGTGAAAAAGTACAGCAGTCAGTGGTTTTCTGTGACCTGTCTTTCAAACAGCGGGAAAGAGGGCTCTGTAAGAACAAGGAGAAGGGTAATTAAATCTCAAATCTTTGACATTGTAGCATGTCATACATTTGAATATCTTTAGGTCTCTTTTCTAGGCCTTTGCAGCTAGAGGCATATGGTATTTTTGGAAGAATGGTTATGTTTTTCCTCTTTTGGCTCAGTTTTATTGGTTTGTGATTGCTACACAGAGCTATAGGAAGCCAGGCCTCCTGCTCTTTCATGTGTTATTATTTGTATCAAGCCAGCCAGATTGTAAGAGGGAAATGAAGGGAAAGAGGAGAAAGGTCACCACAGCCCAGAGTGAAGAAGTAGGTGAATATTTGCCCCTTCACTTCTTCTGCTTTCACAGATTAAAAAACAAATTAAAAAATCAAATAACTTCCTTGTCAACTTCTGAAGCTGTGGCAGTGAGACTGCTGAATTATGCATTGTTGTTGAAGACAAACACACCTTACACTACTTTGGCTGCTTGTTGCACAAATTTAGATCCATTTTTTGAGGAACTCGGGCAAACCTATACATGCTGCAGTGGACCGGGTGAAGCTGCCTGTGAAGACAGAAATTTGTCTTTGACTTTTGATAGTGGATAAATATTCAGGATTCAGATTAGGTGTCCAGCAGAAAGTGTTTGCTTCGGGAACCAAGCATCTTAAGAAATGAAGTGTCCTTGAATTAATCAGCAGAAAAGGCACAGCATTAAATTATAAATTCTAACCATAAATATTCATAACCCTCCTCTGGTATAATCAAGAACAGATAAGAAGTTGTGCATAAAAAACACAACAAGGAAGATCCTGTGGTAAGATCTTTCAGTTCAAATCATTTGTTTTGAAAGAACCGGAGCTAACAATGAAACACATTCAGCTGTCAGCAGGGGTATGAAGGGCAAGCTGACAGAAGTCCCACTGCCTCCAAGCACAGGAATTACCTGATCCCTTGCAGCATGGACGGTAGCTCAGAGTTAATGATCCATGAAAATCATTGAGATTTCAGGTCCCCATACTGTTCCCACTGTGGTCAGTGCCAGCATTTTAAGCTAATTGCACTGGGACAGGATCAGGGGCTTGATTCCCAGCCAGAAAGTTGGCGTGATTCTTCAAGGTATTTGTGTACCACCTTTCCCAGTCACTTGCCCTGGTGTACCAGTACTTTCCTCAGAATGGTGCATGTTTCCTTTAGGATGTGTGACTTACCTGCTAGTGCCATGCAGATCTGCAGAGCATCTCAAGTGCTGCTTGGCGTCTCTGTGTGGACAACCTCAGATCTCCATCGAGTTCAGATATCTTGCTCATATAAAGACACAGGTTACTATAGATACAAATCTGGACACCTAATTTTAGGTATCTGAAACTCACTTCTAAATTCAGGGCAAGCTGAATCCCCACCCTGGACTTTAATGTCTAGGTTGCCAGCTGGTGTCAACCGGTGTAACTGTGTTGTCATCCTTAGGTGCCCAGCAGTGTACCGCAGTGTAGACACTGAACTTGGCTTTCAATTGTCGCTGCAGACAGTGAAAAATTCTTGACCTAACTCAGGCTTCACTGAATTTCATCCTGTCGAGACCAATCAGCCAAGCAGTGTTACAATGCATCTAGTTAGATAAAGTGTGACATATACTTTGGTGTGATATAGGCAAAGAGACACTTTGGGTCAGAAATGAAAACGAACAGATTGCATTTTCGTGTAACTCTATGTGTGTAAGATTTCTCAGTTATGATGTTGTTTTTCTGTAGAAAGAAGAAAGCTGTCGAGCATTGCCCTACTGATATCTGAACTTAAGTAATCTGAGATCTTGTGGTGCATGAGTCTCCATGCTTAAAAATTTTTCACCTTTCCAGTTGTGGAAAAAATCCTCCTTATACAATCCTGTATATTACTTTAGTCATGATAATACCCATGGAAAGAAGGAAATAATGAAATGGAGGAAAGCCAAGCTCTCATTATTGATCATTATTAGAAATGATCCTGAGGAAATTTCTAGGGAATCATGCCCAAACATAACCTAGTCTCACCACAGGGGTGGGAATTTCTACTGAGTGCTTCCTTTTTTGACTCTGAGAATCCATGCTTTAGTCGCTCTTCTAAAACACCCTTTGAAGCTCATGGGAGCTTTTTCTGGGTAAGAGCTGCAGGATTGGACCCTCTTAAGGATGCTTTCCATGTGCTAGAAGTCCCAGATAAACAACCTGATTGAATCGTTAACCTTTTGCCTGATTGTAGGCTAATTCAAAAAGCAAGGGGGTCCTTTTATAGAATCAGCAGGCAAGGAAGCTTGCAGATAAAGAGATGCTCTCATGTGCCAAATGAGTACAAACGGTAGGCTGAAAATACCAGACTAATTTTTCCTCTGTCACATCAAACTTTGCCAGCATAATTATGATTGCAGAAGAAAATTAACCTTTCAAAGCAAAGCGGGAATTGGCTGCTCCTCTCAATAGGAAAGGGGAGAGGACACATCTGTAACAGGGATGGATCAGCACGTGATCCCAAAGAGAGAAAGTGCCATTCAGAACTTGATTCACAACAGCCACAACATTCTCACGTAACAAAAACAGGAGAAAAAAAGCATGCCCGCCCTCTGTCAGGAACAGCTGTTTTCAAAATATGTTGACCTGCAGTGGAATTCTTCTCGGTGTCAGTTTGCAGACTGCTTGCCAACCTTGCTCCTTATGGGTCGGTCTGTAGAGGTCAGGCCCGCCTGAAGCCAGCATCCTGGGCTGAATGACTTTATAGAGTTGCTGGTTTTGTTACTTCTTTCTTATCTTCCCTCAGTCCTCCCACTTTTTTTCTTTTACATCTTCATCTTGCACCTTTGTTCCCCCTTCTGTAGTCTCCAAATGCGTGCTGGAGAACTGTCTGTTTGCATGCTGCAAAACCTGTGTTGATAAATACCAATTGCAGGTAAATGACACAGTAAATGAGCATCGCAGATTTTTCCTGCCCTTTTCATTCCATGAGAGTGACAATGCTTGGAAAGGAGGAAAAACTGAAACTGAGGAATTTTTTTCCTACATATGCCTCACAAGGCTCCATTCTCTTCCTATAAAGGGCTAATACAGGCCCTATGCACTCATCATACCCTACTTTAGGCTTTTACGACAAATGTGGCAGCAATCAGTACTAGTTATTGGTCTGTATCCCTAAATATGGATATGCACAGAACTTCTGTGCCAGCCTGTCAAGAGACAACAGCCAGTCCCTAGCAGGTAGATGCAGTAGAAGAGCAAGGATTACAAGCTGCTTAAATCTATCTGCCAAGCAACAGAGCTGTCATGGTTTAACCCCAGCCGACAACTAAGCACCACACAGCCGCTTGCTCACTCCCCCAGGTGGGATGGGGGAGAGAATCAGAAGGCTAAAAGTGAGAAAACTCGTGGGTTGAGATAAAGACAGGTTAATAGGGAAAGCAAAAGCCGCACACGCAAGCAAAGCAAAACAAGGAATTCATTCCCTCCTTCCCATCGGCAGGCAGGTGTTCAGCCATCTCCAGGAAAGCAGGGCTTCATCACATGGAACGGTTACTTGGGAAGACAAACGCCATCACTCCAAACGTCCCCCCTTCCTTCTTCTTCCCCCAGCTTAATGTGCTGAGCATGACGTCATATGGTGTGGAATATCCCTTTGGTCAGTTGGGGTCAGCTGTCCCGGCTGTGTCCCCTCCCAACTTCTTGTGCACCCCCAGCCTGCTCAGCGGTGGGGTGGTGTGAGAAGCAGAAAAGGCCTTGACTCTGTGTAAGCGCTGCTCAGCAGTAACAAAAACATCTCTGTATTATCAACACTGTTTTCAGCACAAATCCAAACCATAGTCCCATACTAGCTACTATGAAGAAAATTAACTCTATCCCAGCCAAAACCAGCACAAGAGCAACATCATGTTCCTTTTTCAACTGATAACTCTAAACTACAGAAACTCCTAAGCCAGATCTGAGCAGGTGGGAATGAACACACAGGGCATCGCAATGCTTGACATATGTGCTGGATTTTTCTGCAAAAGCAGTATAGACCTGTTAGAGCAGCGCTGCTGAGAAAATGATATTTGTCCAATAATTTGCCAGCAGAGCTATTAGCTTAAGTTCATTGCGATGCTGGTGTGGCTGTATAGAGCACTGCAGAATGCTGGGGCTAGTTCAGGCTCAACTTGTGTGGATATCTCTCAGCTGTACTCCACTGGATGGTGTTGATGTGTCCTTAAATGACCTAGATGGTTAACTGAGTGAAAAAACCCTCTGATGTGGGAGCTGAACTTCAGGTCTGTGTCCTGTAACACTCTGCAGTCAGGGCTGAAATAACTATGTATGTCTTGTTCCAGCCCTCAGCATTTTGTCCAGGCTCTCAGAACCCTGGAGAAAACTCCACAAGTTTCTCACTAACGAGTAGCCATCACTAATTCCAGCAGTCTATTTCAGTGGTTTGTAAATTTGGTCTGTATTGCATCATTATTATTATTATTATTACTACTATTAGTATTACTGTGAGAAAGGTTACTGATACCTAGATAGAGTTCCAAATATCTCTATGATGTACGTAGCTTCACACAGCAGTGCAATTTTGTTCAGACATGGGCTTGCTTTATATTTCTTAGGCTGTAATCGTACATGCTTTCTTTTTTGTTGTGCAAACTCTAGACACACAGTTTAAACACTGACCTTTGAAGAATTTTTTCAGAAGATTTTTTTGAGGATATCTTCCAACTCCAAACTGATTTTTGTGATCAGTGAAAGTGTGAAGTCCCACTACATCTGGCTTTTCCAAGAACATTGTCCATTCTTCCTACTGTTCCTTCCTGAACAGATGATGGTGACAGCTAGGACAAGGGATCCCAGCTGTCTTTGTTGTCAGCCAGATAGAAGGAGCTAGGTCTAAGTCTTCATATGCTATTATTTTTTTTATTCTTAATTGTAATAAATAGCTTAGTTATTCCTTAGCTTGAAGTTACCCAGACTTGACCTGGGAGGTCTAGAGCACCCAGTGTTATGAGTCAGGGTGCTTCTGCTGCAGCGTATGGAGACATGCCAGTTTATATCAGAGCAGCTCAAAGTCTGGCTGCACACATTTAGAACAGAAGATCTGTTTCAAACCCTGATTTAAATGTGCAGGATTGAGCAGCCTGTTTTTGGTGTATGTTATGTATGTGCATGCAGAGGGGCTTGTTCAGATTTGTAGTGTAGTTGTGCCACTATTGAAAATCATACTTTTGAAAAGAGGGTCTTCTCACTTATGTTTCTCCTTCTTAAGCCACATCACTGAATATCTTATGATCTGAAAGGATCCTTTCTGCCCTTCATGAATTTCCATGCCATGAGCTCCCTTACCTCCTCTTTGGTACACAAGGGATTCAATCAAAATTGAAAGGAATTATTTGATAAGTGTGTTTGTTGGGGTCCCCATCCCAGGGGCTGCTGCCAGAAAAGGAGAAAAGGGAGTCCATGGTCTTCACACCATGACAAGATTTTAGAGGCTGTTCCAGAGCCAATGGGGAAAAATACTGACTTTCATTTTATGTTAAGATAATGCAAGAATGTTTGAGATGATGTGGGCTAAAAATCTTTTAGTCAAAGAAGAAATAGTTATGGAAATCATAGTGCTGTAGAGAGAGGGACTCATACAACAAACACCATCTGATAGTATAAATACGGAGTTACCGGTGCGACAAACTAATTATATTTATTCCTACTTCTTACCTTTTAAGGGAAAACAGACATGACTTTTATGAAGCATATAGGAGAGAAATTATGTATCCTTCCCAAAGTGTTAAATTTCAAGGAACTAATATTTTCCAAGGAATGTCCCAAATCCATATAATATTCTTAACATTCTGCATCACAATGCTTGTGCTGTGACCTTTACCTCAGCAGATACATGTGTGAAAATATATTTATCTGGACAACTGTTTAATGGTTCGAAGGCTGAAGAGGCTGCTATGTAAATTACTGTAGCTGAAGCCTGCAATAAATTTTACATTTTCATTTAAACAAGATTTGATTTTTAACACTGTGTTTAAACTTTCCCCCCCTGCCCAAAGACAAACTCCAAACCGGTTCTGCCAACTTTTGACACAATTCAAATGTACACAGGGTAAAATCCTATTTGGATTCAGAGTTAATAGGAAATGAAGTTGAAAAACTTGGGAATCCTTTATTACATTTTTCAGCCTCCTTGGGATGCTTTTGTGAGATAATACACTGCAGATTTCCTAACAAAATTTTTGCTAATGTAAGTTCTTGGCATACTGAGGATAAAATTAGCTCACAGAGACAATATTGGCAAAGAATTAAAAAAATGGAAGACTGCAAGTAAAATTCTGCCTTCAGTTATCCCCAGGCATTCCTGAGAGGACTTTGTGGAACTGCCAACAATAACTGAGGGTTAAATTTTACATTTTTTATGTATGTGATGAAAATTTCATTTATGGAGTTTATGTGAAGAATATATATGTCAAGTATGTGGAAGTTATGCATGGGGTACTCAGAAATAAAGATGTCAAACAAGCTTGTTTTGTTTGCTAACATGGACTTGAATGTGTACCTTTTTTTTTTTCTTTAAGGTTAGAGAGTACTCAAAAATGATTGAACTGTATCAGCAGCAAATCCTTAATCTAACCATCAGAGTGGAGCATATGGAGAAAAGCAGTGTATCTTACGCACAACTGGACTTCCAGTTACTGAAAGTGGAAATCAGTGACCTAGAGAGACTGGTCACTCAGCTGAAATCCAGCCTTGTTGGAAGCAATGTCATCGTTGAGCAAATATATTTGGAGGTATTGCCAGACTCTTAATTAGCCACAGAGGGTTCAAATATACAGATAGTCTATTCTCTCTTTAGTATTTAGGTTGAGGAAATGTAGCCTGTCTCTACTGCAGCCAGTGGAATTATTTTAGCATTTCATCAGCATAAATTAAAATAAAGCTTGACCTTAAATGTATTAACAGCTTTTTCCTTGATATAGAGCACAGAAAAGCAAAGAAACCTCAAAAGAAATGGGGACCTCTTTATTTTTGCCAACTACCTGCCTGAAAGTTAACAGTTTTGCATAGTGTTAAGCGCAGAGCTGATTAAATTATTATAATAAATATTAATTTATAGACCCCCATGCTTGAAAGCCTCTGTGCTTTAACTTAGATAATTAAAAAATCAGCTTCTGGTTGCTAGGGCAGTGGCCCAATCAATATGAAATCAAGAAGTGGGAAAGACTATCACCTTCCCAGCAGACTATAAATCACATTTTCAAAACTGTAATTAATCACTCACCTAGAGAGAATAATTACTTCAGATGGAAAGTGAAATATAATTTTCTCCATTGTCCTCTAGATCATCAAGTAGGTGATTGAGAACATTATTTATCTTTGCAAATAAAATTTCCAGATACTTTTGTAAGGCTGGAATAAGTACTTTTTATATATAATAGCTAGTACTTGCCTAAGACTTACTGGATATTTTTATGCTATGTATAAAATAACACTATATTTTTACATTATGGTATACAACGGAGTGTTAAAGCATTTCCTTGTGGTCACATACCTCTGCTGGAAATGTAAAGTTCAGGCTAGCAGGATAAGGTCTATTTTTAGGGATATTTCTTAAAACCTGTTCTGTAGCATCTTCTATGGTATGACCAACCCTGCCTGCAAATATCTGTAAAATAAAGTTGACAGAAATTTAAACTTGCTCTCTTTTTTTTTTCTCTAGATCACAAATCTGACTATATTGGTAAATGAACTAGAGTCACTGGACAAAAACAATGTCCTTGCAATTCGTCGACAAATTGTGTCTCTGCAGAATCGATTAAAAGAGTGTGAAGAGAGCACAAATAAAACTACAGTACCCCCTTATTTCCCACCAGGTAAGAATTTCTCTTGTATATCAGATAAGAAACAACATAATACATAGGTAGAACAGTAAATGCAGAGATTTCCCTTTGTTAATATTAAATACAATTATAATGATACAACTTAGCTCTTGAAAAATCGAGCAGACAGCTCCTAATGTTTCATCAATGGGTTCAAAAGGAAAATGAGGGCAGGAAGCAAACCCAGACACAGTAGCTGTTTTCAACTGGAAAAACTTGTAATTTTCCTCTCACCTGCAGTGCAAAAACAATTCTCTACCCCCCTTCTCTTTTTCAAAACAATTACCTTTTTTGTGGGAAACTATGTTTTTTTCTGACCAGCTTTGATTTTTAATAGTTCCTGTGAAAGTGACCAGTGTCATGGCAATTTTGCTCTAATGCTGCTTGGGAAACGTATGAGGAACAGTTGATGTACTAAAGCTGTTGGTACGCAAGCTCCAGAAGGTAGCTTTGCATGAAGATTACTTTTGCTTCACAGGCAAAAGATTCTTCTAAATCAGAAGGTCAAGAACCTTGGGGGGAAATTCTGGTCTCAGGGAAATAAGTGGGAGCTTTATTACTGATTTCAGCGGAACTAGGATTTTATCATTTTCTTAACTAGGAAAGGTTATGTTCTGGGTCTTAGATTAGTGGTTCCCAGAGTGCAGTTCATATAAAAGTATGAACAGTCACAGGGCATGTGGTAATCAGTTTACAACTGGAATAATTTTTGTCTTGACAGTGTGTTCAGTTTGAAAAATCACATTGTGAGTGAATCATAGTCTGAGAAATTTTGAGAGTCAGATATGATACACTGGAGCAAACCATTTAGGAAACACTAGTTTAGGTATGCCAGGTCAAGCATCCCACTTGCTAACAGACAGGAGGATTTATGGAACTGTGTTGATCCCCTGAGTGTTTTATACACTGGGAGTTCCTTTTGACAGAGTATTGTAAGAGAGAAAGTGCTCTGTTGTATACAATACCCAGGGGAAGGATCCTGCTTTGCCACATAAGCTGGTTAACAATCAGCTAGAGGAGCCCCCAAAAAAGGAGGAGTGGTGTCCTGCTTGCAAGGATCACAGATTTGCACCTACTAGCATTTACCTCTCATCACCTTGGAGTCAGCTAGTTGAAACATCTCGTTGGAAAGGTGAGAGGCAGAAATACAAGCTTCCCTAAGGGTCAGCCGCCTTTCCTATTGCGATCTCCTTAGGGCTTCATGGCGGTGCGGGCAGCTGCTGCACTTCTCTGACAGGATGCATGAGTAACACCTTGTCTGGGGATCAGGCAGGAGAGAAAGCTGAAACAAAAACCTGCATTGCAAAATCTCAAGGCCCTTCTCTGCTCCTTAAGGAAGGGCTTAAAATGTCTCATTGAAAAAAAAGAAGAAGCGATGTTTTAAAAGTATTTGAAGGGCATCTCATTGATTTATTGAGGGTGACGGCGTGTGGAAAGAAACAGCCTCTTTCTCTTCAAGCCTACAGCAAGCCTTTGTTTCAGTGAGAAAGTACTGGGCTCTGGAACAAGAATACTGTGTCCTTCCATGAGTGATGGAGGAAGGGGCTGCTTTTACACCTGGGTGGTTGGCGTGAGCATCTGTGGGATGTAGGAGCTTTCACAGAGTTGGAAAGGGAGGTCTATGATTCACAGTGCAGCTCCATGCAGGGATAGGCAAGTCATGCCTAGAGCAGGATAATAGCTCTGGGATGGGTAAATGTAACTGTATAGGATTGTGACCATAATAGAATTATTTAGCATTGCTTCTTAGGGCACGATGGGGAGATGGATAGCATTTATCTGGGACCAAAATGGCATTGCTTTAGCGTTGCCTTACTCCTGACTGGTGTGCCAGCTAGCTCAGGCACCTTTGCATGTCACTGCGTTGTGTGGGAATGACAGAGAAGAAAATAACCTAGAAGGCCAAGACCCCGGGTGGTATGAACAATGATAGCTCCATTGACTTCCAGAGAATTACCACCACTGACATCAGCTGAGGACATCCCCTGGTGTTATCTGTGAGTTTATCTCCTGCCCACAGCAATAGGAATGCCGGAAGGGTTTGAAGATGTGTGTGGGTGTATTGTCATGGCCACCTTTAGGGTGAGGGTGGTCTCTGAGGCTGGCACAAAGGAATGGCAGAGCAACTGCGGAGGGCTGGCAAGTTTCCTGCGTGTTGGGAGATGCCAGCTATAGATAACCCAGGTGTTATGTAGGCTCAGATCCCTGCTAATCCATGCAGGACTGGCGTATCCTGACTTTGCGCGCCTGGTGGGGAGCAAATATTCTCTGGGCAGAGAACTTTGCAGAGCAATTACATGTCCTGCAGACTGTACCTGAAAACAAGTAGTAGTAGGAAGATGTTATTTGTTCGGGAGGTGGAGTAAGTATGTGGGAGATCTGCATTTCCTAGAGGGTCATTTTGGAGGCTTTGCATGGATGCTCACACCTAGGCCTCTGAAGCTCTCTAGCACTCATTTACGCATTTGAATGCAATTTCCATACGTTTTCTGTGCAAGCTTGAATGACTTGAATTCCTGCCAAACCATTTGGCCTTGCCCTGCTTTTAGTTCATATTATATTTATAATGTTTGTATTAAACTGAATCTTTGTCCTGTTTTCAGACTGCATTTTCTTTCCTCCTTCATCCTCTCTCCTGCATATTTTGGGTAGGCAACATGAACTAGAGAGAGCTTGGCTAATCCCCAAGCTGTCTAAGACCATGAAGTCTAAAGGCAAGTTTAATTAAAGCTTCTTGCTTCTCAGTGCTGTAGTACACAGCCCCTCTGACTCTGTCCCCCAAGGCTTTTGCTGCTGTATTTCTCAGAGTGAGCAGACCTGTTCTCAAACAACATAGCAGAAAGAAATCACGGGTCTCCATTTGCCTTTCTCTCCGACTGGAAAGGTGGGTGTCTGAGTATCTGAGATGGGGCTCGGTAAATATATAGTTTATCATCCTCATCCTCATCACTGGCTTTCCTATCTGCAGCAGTTCCTTGCATCTCTCTCCTCACCACTCTGGTAGGAAGAAGTATTTATCCATTCGTTTTTCTTTTGCGCTGATCTCATCTGGCTGCATCAGGACAGGTATAGAGGGAAAAGACCCCAGGATGGTTCTTTGAGGACTCTGCAGCAGATTCTTTGTCACATCTCACTGAAATGATCTGAGAGAGGCAGCAGGGAGAAGTGAGTCAGATGAGACTCTCAAAGGCAAAGAAAGAAAGAAAGGAAAAAATAAAAAAAGAGAAAAGCTTTTTTTTCTGGCTTTTATACATTTAGAAATTAAGGATTTCAAGTTACTGGTGAATAGGTCTCAGCAGGAGGAAGACCTGGTGTAGCCTAATGCCGAAACTCAAGTAATCCTATTGGAGTCTTATAGTGACTTCACTTTTACCTTATATTTTACCTCCTATGTACCCAAGATGTCTGTGTTTTTGAAGTGTTTTGGGTTGTGTTTTGAAATGAATACGTCCATACACAAAGAGAGAGACATGCCTACAGGCACCTGAAAAGAGTTGGCCAGTGCCTCCTCTCCAGGACTGCCTGAACTGCCCCTGGAGACACATGTATTTCTCCACTGGCAATGGAGGGAGCTCAGCTGAGGCACCTGAACTTTTAGTTGCCTGAAGGTAGGTCAGATGAACTCCAGCCCTCCACCTCATCCCCTGTTAGATGCTGACAACATAAGTCTTCTCTGACACAGCGGTCAGCCTGCGTCTGTGCCCCATGATACTGGTGAAGACTGAGGTGTCTGTGTGGGTCTTCCCATGTCAGTGAGACAGCAGGAGGCAAGATGAGCCTTTCCCCTGGCAGTTCTGTCTCCTGTGTCTCAAGCCGTAGTAAGGCTGGTAACAGCTCACACATCTGGATGCGGTGGTTCATCTGATGGGAGAGAAGGGTGCACATCTGGTGCTTGGGAGCATGTGTGAGAGTGTAGCACCAGCCTGCTCCTGGTCTCTGTGCCCTTCATGGGAGTTCCTTTAAATGTGGGTCCCACCTTGTCTCATGACCTTCAGCTGCATAGGCGAACTATGGTCCCTTCTCTGCAATCAGATGCAGCTGCTTGGTGGGGGGAGGCTGCTGGAGTTTTTTTGGTACCTGTATTGTTGGAATGAGAAGCTGATGTGCTCTGCAAGTGCTTCAGAGTGAAGTGGGTGAAGCGAGACCAACGGGATGCGTCTCATGCTCTGTTCTGCAGCCCGTTAGCCAAGCAAGTCAGGCTCCCTCCAGTCCTGACAACTAAGTGCCAAGCTCCTTTTCTGATGAATCAGAAGGATTAGTAAACAACTGAGCTGAGATACTGGTTCTTTATGTAGGGAGAAGGAGACGTACATGTGTATGTACCTATGCTAGTCCTCATCTCGCCTATTTGCTACATAAGCATGAAACAAAGGAAGGCAAGAATACCAGGGCGTCATTTATCAGTGGCCCAAAACAGTGGAGAAAGGAGTTAAAAACTTGAAAGTTTGAATAATGCATATGGATTTATTTCAAGTACCTTCTAATATTTACAAAATTACATGACACTTTGTTTCCTTTGTGCATTTTTTTCCCCACAAGATCCAGACAGGGAGGCAAGTTTAGATTAAATAAACAACAATGAATTCTTCTGAACCTGTGCAGAAGACAGATCACCCCCTGACTACCACAGAGTTTTTTGGTAAAAAACCCAATAATTCTGGGAGAGTTTTCAAGGAAATAAAAATCAAGCACATACTCTATAGAAGCCTCAGACAATTTTTGATGTCATTAAAATGGAACACGCTTCTAACTTTATTTTAATAATTCATTGTTTCATAAATAAAAACCAAACAAGTGTTCAGCAGAGAGATCTCTTTAAGGGAAGAAATAATAATTTATTATTTCTTTTGTAAAAAAAGGTCTCTCTGCTGAACACACGTTTGTTTTTTATTTATGAAACAATGTATGAATTATTAAAATAAATCTGGAATTGTGTTCTGCTTAATGACATGAAAAATTATTTGAGGTCGCATATAGATGAGCTTAGCAGTGCTTCACTACCTGCAAGCTTCGGTGCTATATTTTTCTAAACAAATCAAGAGTTTTAGAGCATTTAATAACCATTTAAATCTGAGATAAGTTTATTGTGATTTCAGCACAGTAATATATTCAATGTGTCACCAGCTTAAAAGAAGCCCTCATGCCGGAGGTAACAATACATAATAGAGATATAAGAAAAAAACCAGTTCAAATTGATTTATGGAGTTGGCAGGCTGCAAGCCATTTCGCACTGTCTGCCTTAGCTTTCTTCCTTTGCATGAGCTGAGGTATAAGCACCTCCAAACGTTGGTATCTGCGCCAAGTGCTGAGGCCATGTTACTAGCCATGCTATGTGCCATTTCCAGAGATACAGCCTGGCTAGCCATACAGCAGTGCCTTCTTTGTGTGCTATATTTGGAAATGAGGTTTCTGCTCCGGGGCCTCGTCCTTTGTAAAGAACTTAAGTGCATGCTTAAATGCTCATCTGCTCCGAGCCAGGAATGCTGATTCGCATCTATTCTTGGTGGCACGGAGGGAAGCAGTGTTCTCCCAGGGAAGCATTGTTCACCCAGGGTCATCCCACGTTTCAGCCGCAAGAATCCCGGGACGCAAAAGCGGCTGGGGGAGGAGACGGGGTTGTTCACAACTCGTGTCACCCTCTCTGCCATGAGCTGGGCACTCAGTGATGCAGAGGTGCTCCCATGGGCAATACTGACTCCAAGGAAGTTGCCAACGTGGCCTGGGGACACAGGGATTTAGCTCAGCATAGTGATTTATATTTAATATAAAGCTGCTCCCCACCTTCCTCACAGATGTTGAGAGGATGCTGCAGATGAATCACATGTCCCCCAAGTCACTAGTGCAAGACAGCACAAAACTGTGAGGGGTGAAGGTGTTATGTAGTGGAAGGAGACAAATACTACATTTTGAGAAAGGAGGAGACATGGAGAGTGTCACTGCCCAAATCAACTTTATACATTGGCACAAATGTTACCCTCTTTCTTGTACATTTCTAACATTCAGGCCACAGGTTTCCTCATCCCAGAGGCAGAGCACCTTCCCCCTGGGCAAGGCAGATCAGAAAAAGATTTCTCTGCGTTTGCAACAGTCCATTTTTCACAAAATATCTTGTTTCCCACTCTTTTTCAAAGTAGACTACTTCAGATTGGTCTGTCTCCACATTTCCCTCTATCTGTGGGATAGACTAGGATGCCTTTGAGAACAAGATACCTCCTAGGATTTTTCTGTCAGTGGCTTTAGGAGTTTTCAATTCAGCTCCGTAAGTATTGTCTGGCCTTGCTTAGGGATGGCCAGCCTTGAGGGCAGAAGGTAAATTCTCTCTCTGTTATTTCTCTTTCTTCTTTGTGCTAAGACATAGGTTGTTTATATGCCAGACATCCTTTCATATGACTGAGCTTATGAACAGCCTTTCTTACAGGCTGTAAGCAATCGTGACATGGTACCCACGCAAAGTATCAAAACCTCAAAAGATAAGTTTGACTTTCATCATTGACGCCATAGCTGGTGGTGCACGGAGTTCCTGTGCTGAGGGAGGTATTATTAACATCAAACAGTTGTGGCCATTAATTTATCCATTAATTGACATGTGAGACTTGGGTCTATTCATATTATACTCCATTTTTAATAAGGAAAGCTGTCTGGTGGCTAGAGCACCCCACTGAACTGGGAAACATTGGAGAACCACTAAGCGTGTGAGCTGGTGCCAGTCACTTGACATCTCTGTCTCCATTACCTCAGGTGAACATATCCTTACAATGAAAACTCTGGGACACTTCTGTGGCAGGAATACAAAAAGCTAATGTTAACACTTGGAAAAAAGCATGCTGGTTTTTGCCAGGGGCAGCTTCAGACTCATCAGAGGCCCACAGGCATTTCTGAGTGGAGGATTTTTTCCACCAGTGACTTACAATATTGAGAATTTATCAGGAAGCAGGAATGTCACTGCCATTCAGCACGAGTAAAAGGAAAGTATTTCTTGTATCTAAATTCATTTTTCCATGATCCTGAAAATGGCTTCGTAGTTGATATGTGGAAAACAGAGCTGTTCTGGTTCAGCTTGAAGTCATATTCTCTTTAGAGTTGCCTCACGTGAAAACTCGGAGTAATATCTGTCTACATTTCCTAGGCTGTGATTGTTACTGTCTGCAGATTTCTTTGAGGGCCTGAGCCGGAAGGCACCATGTGGCTGTGATGCACTGTGATTCTGACAGCAGAATGCTAATCTGAAATGTGACTCTGGAATTACTGCTGCTGCTGCTCTTTCCTTCCCCTCCGCAGTGAAATACACAGAAATCAGATGCTCCTCTTTCTTTTTTCCCCATCTCCCATGCTCTCAGTTCCACTGAGGTAGAAAATAACCTAAAATGCTTCTGAAATTGTATTTTCCAAGGGATTTCCTAGTGCATCAGGCTGGCATGCATCAAATGGGTAGAAACAGAAATCTGTCCCTTGTCTGGAACAGCGCAGTGAGCACTTATTTTCTGAGAATTAATCCTGACTGAGGATGGATGTCCCTACCTTTTCTCCACCCCCTCCCCACCCTGATAGCTGTAATAATATGTACTCTATTTTTTTTACTAACTTTCTGAGTCAACTTGGAACACTTAGTGCCATCCAGTTGCTGACCTTGGCCCAAAATGAGCCTTTTACACATGAAGCTATGCATTTATGTCTGTGCTTTGCCACAAAGCTAATCCCTAGTAAGCACACTCTAGAGCCTACAGTATGCAAAACCTCTCTCCTAATGATGACATTTGGAAAACCTGTTTTTTTTCTCTTTAATTGCAGGTAGCTGCATTCACCGTGGACTGCTGAATGTTAGCCAGCCCTATATTGTAAAGCTGAACTGGAGAGGATTTTCCTACAAATATGGTTCCTGGGGTAGAGATTACTCTCCCTCTAACCCAGAGAAGGAAGTCTATTGGGTTGCACCACTGAACACAGATGGGAGATACTTGCAATACTACAGAATTTATAGTTCCTTTGATAATTTGCTGCTGTTTAAACCCATGTATGAAAGTACAATAACATATGGGGAAGGAAGTGGTGCTGCCCTTTATAATAATTATTTGTACTATCATGCTTATAGTTCAAGATATATGGTAAAGCATGATTTAAAAACAAACACCATGGTTTTGCAGAAGGAGCTTCCAGATGCTGTTACCGGTAACCGTTTCTCTTATGCAGGTGTATCATGGCAAGACATAGATTTTGCCGTGGATGAAAGTGGGTTATGGGTAATATATTCAACAGAAAATAGCATGGGCAACATTGTGATTAGCAAACTCAATGAGACCACACTTGATGTGCTAAATACTTGGCAGACAAGACAGTACAAGCCATCTGTTTCCAATGCTTTCATGTTATGTGGTGTTCTGTACGCCACAAGGCCAATGAGCACTAGGAAAGAGGAAATCTTCTACACATATGACACGAGTACTGGCCAAGAAGGTCGTATTAGTGTCATTATGGATAAAAAGTTAGATACAATCCAGAGTATTGATTATAACCCCACAGATCAGAAACTGTATGTTTACAATGATGGTTACCTTCTAAGATATGATATGACGTTTCAGCCTTAGCATCTCAGTGACATAAGCATGCGGTAAAATTGGCAGCAGCTAAAACGAGAGATCCGATACGCCTTTAGACAATGCTATTGCCAGTTTAGAGTTAATTTGGTCTGATGTACTGTATCTGTGGGTGTTATATATATTACATACAATCTTTAAAGGAATTGCCCGCTCTGGTCAGTAGTATCGCTGGCAGCAGTGTTTGGCAGTACTGGGTTCTTTAGGTTTTGATCGGTGTTTATTGGTGCTCGGTGCTTTACAATTGTCCCGCCTCTAAGGGTAAATTTACTGCATAGATTTAGTGCATTTTGTTCACAGAAATTGATGGGCACAGCCTATCTACTGACCGAGAAGCTAATTACCCACTGATGTGCATTTGTCAGTGTAACACAGGCAAGGCACCCAGAAACTGAGAATGAATTTCCACTGATCTTCATCAGAGTGAATTGAGGTCTCAGAAAAATTAATTGAAGGATTAAAATAGTATAGGAATTGGACTTGGTTGGAAGACAACAACCCATTTTTTAGGTGGAAGCAGTAGTATCTGTCTCAAGGCGGGAGAGTAGAAATGCACTTTCCTGGTTGAAGTCCTACCACAGGGAGGGAAGAGAAGGCATCAGGGCAGGGACAGAGCTCACTGTCCTCGCCATCACCGATGCAGTGGGACAGCTGCCCCTGGCGCTCCACCTGTAGCTGCCTCCTAGCTCAGCCCTCTCCCAAGTTGCCACAGCACCAGGCTGGCGTCTCGGAGTGACTGTGGGGGCAAAACTGGCAGCAGGGCTTTCACCAACTTTCCCTCTGTCCCACTCTGCTGCCCTTAGCAATTCTGTGTGCCTAAATGTGGCCTTATGAATGGTCTTACTGCAATCTAGCCATATTTTGTGGTCACCATGGCTCCATTTTCCTGGCAGTACAGTGCAAGAAACACTGTTTTCCTTTCCTTTATGCTTTTGTAAGCTGACGCAAATCCTCCCATTGACTTTATTGGCTGCGAATGGCTCTTAGGTGTATATCATGCATTGCCATAGAATGACAGCCCTGTTATTTAATGTGCCTCTATTCAACATTTTTGCCATTCTGTGATTAGATTTCTGAGAGCCTTGTTAGTGTAGGGTCCAATTTGTTCCCTGGGTAATTCTGTCTTACAGCAAGGTAAGAGGTCTTGTGGAAAAAAAGTCTGGTCAAACTATTTGGATATATATTTTTTTTTAAAATGGGTATTGTGTAATACAAAACAATAGTTTTTGAGTGTATGCACTATATCAATGTTTTACCTTCATCATGTCAGAAAGCAGGCTGAAATACTGAAATTCAGAGCTCTACAACGATGAAGAAAGCAGTTCATGTAGTTCATTTTCTTCTGTTACCTATGCAATCATGTCTGTGTCCTCTGATAATCAAAATCAATACATATGCAAATGATTGCTTTTGTTTTAATAAAAATAATATTTCAAAGAATCTCAGCTGTGCCATAGAGCTATGTAAAGCTGCTTGTGACAAGTAGGTAACTTCTGGGATGCAACGGAAAGCCAGGGCACCAAATGTTTGAAACAGGTTCATTGCCTTCACTTGGGCTCCGTATGCTTAAATAGTTCTGGGAACAAGGCAAAGGTGTGAATCGGTATGTCAACAAGTACATAAGAGGAGTTTTATTTCCCCACACAGAAATATGTTAGCTGGTTAGGCTAACACTTATCCACCAAGCTGAGATGTTACTCGAGACGTTGGAGGCTGATGAACTGATGACACATTTTGAAGCCAGGTGCTGCCACTTATCAGGTATCAGCATCTGTTTCTTGGAAACCTGTGAAATGAATTTGAAAGCCATGGAGGCATTGGTACAGTAATCTGATCAGTCAGCACAGGCAGGGCTGCTGTGTGAATAATCCGTAACAGCCCAAGTAAAGATTTGGCTGAGAAAGGAAGAAGAAAATACTGCAAATTTTTTCCCTCTACATCTGTGTGTGTGTGTCACGGAAGGTAAGCAACTCTCCACTTATTATCAAGAAATGCCATCAGCATGGGCCTTGAGGCTCCTCAGCTCACCACCGTTTAGGGAGGGAGTTGATGTTAGCATGTATGTGACCAGTTCTGGAGAACTGTGATTCTCAAGTCCTTCCTGGGGACAGGTCTCCTTGTGGTCTAGCCTTCTCCCCTTCGGAAACAGCAGTCGGCCTGGACTGGAGGCTTCCACGGTGGCGGTGGAGGTGGGGATGCCGTGACTGCCCACCATGCTCAGTTGCAGTGTGGCCCAGACCCTGTGTGGCCTGGCACCGTGCTCCAGCTGGACCTCACTGAGGTGGCCCAGAGGTGGGAAGATAGTGGCAGCAGCCATCTCTTCAGGGTACCACACAATGTTGCTGCAGAGAAGATAAAACGCAGTCGGGTTAGACCTCGGTAGCTCAGTACCAGAAGGAAAGCAGAAACATCCCTGCACTTATAAAACCTTAAAATATCTCATGTGGAGGGGCTGGGTCAGGATGTTTTGGTCCTGGCAAGGCTGAACTTGTCCTTGGATTTTTGTCCTGTCCTAATATTTCTCAGGCAGCTGCTGCCAGGGTGCAGCAGGGGGTCCCCCGGGGTCTATCAGGGCAGGGCTTGGCAAGCCAGGGCCCATCCCACCACCCCAGACAGGAGCAGGGAAGCTGGGGGGCACCAGGGCAGCCCCAGCCCTGGGCATCGGGCATCTCCCTGGGGACAGGCTGAGGCCAGGCTGGGACATGGGCCCATGGGTAGGCCTGGCTCGGTGGGACCCATGGCTGGGCAGGGCAGGACTGTTGGGAGCTGGAGACCGGCCCTGCTACGGCATCGCTGGGGCAGGGGCTGATGGCCCTGAGGACCTGACATAGGGTCCTGGGCAGGGTGGAGGCAAGTCCCAGGGGGGCGGGCACGGTGGGCAGTAAGGCACATAAGTGCCCCTGGGGCACTGGCAGCTGGAAATGCTTCTGTTAATGTTATAAGAGGCTTTGCAGAGTTATAGAAAGACCGTTGTCCTTTTAAAAACAGAAAAATAAAGCATGAAATGACTGTATTTCAGCTCTTGGCCTATTGATTTGGCATCTCCCCATGGAGGTTTTGGGGTATATAAACAATATTGAACATAAATAGTACCTGCCACAGAGCCCGGAGGAGAGGACATCTGTCTGCGCGGTGACACCGGGAACTGCAGTACAGGGGCTTCAATGCAATTTCGTTGATGAGTGATTTTCACACCACCTAACTGGAGGCACCTGAGGCAGGAGACTCGGCTCTGATCCATGCAACGATTACACGTGGGGAGAGAGGGACGTTCTGCAAAGGAGCACTTCAAGTAGAGGGAGTAATACATCTTTTCATTTCTTCCTTTAGACTTGTCCTTTCAGGCCTTGGATGAAGGTGGTTCAGTAGTGCTGGTTGTTAAAATTAAAGTGTGTTCTTGAGCTGGCCACAGCACACAACCTTGGGCAGGCTTCACTCGCTGTCCCTGTTGCCCCGTCTCCTGTAGCTGGTGCTACCTCCACCTTGTTTGGGGGGTGTTTCCTCCTCTCCTTCCTCCTTGGACATGGAGAAGACCTGACCCCCATGCTTCCCAGCATGGGCTGTTACTGGTTTGGTGGCTCCACGCCATTTCTTGACATGGCTTTTGCCTGCAGTGACATAAGTTTCACTCTGACCCTTTTCACCCAGACTTTCCTGACACCCACTGACCTCGTTCGCCCCGTCCTGTTCAAAGTGCAGTGACAAATTCATCCTTTTTTGCCTTTTGCAGTCCTTCTTGGTCCCACCCTCTCTTTAACGAGTTAGACACAAGCTCTTTATTCTTTGGTGCAGGACTTTCACATCCTTCCCTCTCAGCAACTGTGTTACCTTGAGCCTCCCTGCTTTGCTGCCTAAGTGATGCCAACCTCCTTCATACTCCTGTTCCCTTGTCACACACGCTTCCCTTTACCCCACACTGACACTTTTCTCTGGGATGCCTTCTCCAAACTGATCTATCAGCTTCCCTGGACTCCTCCAAGTTTCTTATGAATTTCTTCGTGAAGCTCCTGATAAATTGCCAACTGACTACAGATAACTTGTTGCCTTCAGTAGGCGACTGGTATTTATTTGCATCATGTATTCAATTAGCTGGCACATGAGAGCATAAAGCTGGCACATATAAACTCTCTTATTCATTCCCGTATGTCACTCCCTCGCTCTCTGTTACATTCACTTGCATCTTGTCTTAAACGAAGATTGTACGTTCCTCAAGGGAAATACCTGTCTTCTAGTTTGGGGTAGTACAGCACCTAGCACAATGGGCTGCTACCTTCCTCCTCTCTCCTGGGTACTTTTGAGCAATGAACAATAAATAGCAGCAAGTGCTGGCCTGGGATTGTTGCATGCATCTGTGTTTTTGTCTGAATTTTCATGCATGCTGCTACGTGTGCTGCATATAAATTGGCTTTGAAAAGTAGGCAAACAATATGCTTCCAGACAACTGTGTAAACATTCTGTTGGAAACTGTTTCAGTAGCTATGTGCACATAATGTAGCTACAATGCATCCCTAAATTTGTACCATGTGGGGTAGGATCACTTTTCCTCCTGTAAATATTTGATTTCTTTCCTTTCTTTCTTTGCATTTTTGTGACTGCACAACAGTTGCTCCCTGAAAGCCAGAGACCGATGGTACAAGTGTGCACCACACAGAGCCTGCAGCCATGATCTTTTTCATACTGCCAAACAACCTGTGATTTTGCAGGGCTAGGAGTTCTCCTTCTAATAGGACAAAATGCTCGCTTTGTAGCTGAGCTGGGTTTGGAGTGATGAGAATTAACGAATCGCAACACTATGGTTTGTAAAAGTGAGCACGTGTGAGGGCAAATGTGTGTGTCTAGCAGGAATCCTGTCTTCCCCTCTGCTTGCTGGGTTGGTGCCAGTTTGCAAGCTGTTAGCCACGTACAGGGAAGCAAATGAAGTGAGGGAAGCTGCATGAGCAACCATTCTTTCGAGTCTTTAGGGAATGGCTCCTGCCACTGGCCTACATTGTCCAGGCCAGTTGGGCTGTACTTGGCCTTGGGCCACGGGTGAGGACAAATCTGGCTTTAAACCATTGCTCTTCCTCAGCAATGAGGCTGGAAAGCAGTGGCCTGATCCCCAGCGCAGCAGCTCCCAAACTTCTTTATCTTTTGCCCGCTACATGTGATTCCTAGGGAGTAGCGGGACACAGCCATATCCCACCTACATCTTTCTTCTTTTGGTACATGTATTATGCTGGAGAGGGAAAGAGATGGACAATACTGCTATACAGCTAGTGGATCCACCGATGGGAGGTGTCACTGGAAGAAGACATCTGGGTGCGCTGCTTTTGGCTGGGGCTGTGCAGAAGAGTGGCAGAATCCTAGACAGAGATCCCAGGAGATCTCCTTGTCCACCCCTCTGCTTGAAGGCAGGATCACATATATCTGAGCTGCCCTTGACAGCTGTTTGTGTAATCTGTTCTTTAAAACCTCTAATGATGGAGATTTCACAGTCTCCCTAGGTGGCCTCTTTGGGCACTTAACTACCCTCAAAACTAGGAAATTTTTCATAAACCTTCTCTGCTGCAAATTAAGTGGATTTCAGAAGATAAGCATGACTGTGTTGCTGAGACCAAAGGCTCAGCTGCCCCAGCGTCCTGTACATAACAGTGGCCAATAGCAGAGGCTTCAGAAAAGTGTATAGGAGCAGGGAAAGGATGCAGTGATAATCATGCCACTGGATTTCCTTAGCCTGAAGTTTGGGAATGTTTTCTTGGTCTGTCTGCAACAGATTCAAAGTGCAGTTAACTCTCATCTGTGTAAGAAACAATTATGTAGTGGAAAATGCTTTTCATATATCTGTGACGTCTTCTCTTTTCTAGGTAAAGAAAGCCCAGTTTCCCACCCCTTCCTCCTAGATCGTGTTTTCTAAACCTTGTAAAATTTGTGTTGATCTCTCCTTTCAGTTGACCTACAACTCTTTTCATCATCATTGAGGAGAATGGACTGGTTACCTCTAAATCTGGTAACTGAACTGGCACCATATTTTGTATTGCTGATGGGGTTGGGCCCCATCTGGTTTGAAAGGAAAGCACTAAGGAGCCAGGAAGAGAAGAAACAAGGAGAGTAACACCCTAGCCCAAGCAACTTCCCTGAACATGGAGAGTCCCAAGGTCTGCCTCCTGCGCCTATGTTCATGAATGGTGTGCATGAGATATGCATATAGGAGCCAGCCCTTGCACCCTTTCATCAGAGAGGCACAGAAGAACTGGGCTGTCATTATCGCTCAGCCTCCAGGGATATTGCATTCCTGCCTGCATGGTAAAAGAGTTTTCAGAGGAGGGATGGAGAATTTGCACCCAAACCCCACACCCCAGCCCCTGTATTATTCTCGACTGTAATGAGAGTTGAGGGCTATACGGATTTGTACGCAGTTTGGCTCTGACTCCTAGTGTTGCAATGGCAACTAACTAGGAGATTTCAGTCTTTGGCATTTCCTTCTGGCTGGCTCAGTGTGTCGGTTGTTCTGCATCCTCCTCTTAGAAGCTCAGGTCCCTCACCAGATTGCACAGGGAACCGAGGATACGTCTGTGCCCTGTGGCGCAACTCCTTACAGTGACACTTGAGTGCTGGCCCTAAGCCTAGATGATGTAAAGCCACCAGTGCCTCTTGGACCAAGCACAGAAATCTCTTCGCCGTCTTTCATTTGGCAGTATAGACAGCTTCTTTAAGCTGAAAAACAGGATAGCTGTTTTAGCACGACGCTAACATGAGCACTTGGCTAGCAGGCTATGCTAATGTGACTAACTTGCTTCCAGAGCGCAAGCACTGTGCCACAGCAATGACCCAGCTTGTTTAGAAACAACCTGTTGACCTGACAAACCCCTCTGTGCAGTGTGGTGTGGGTACACTGACAAGCACTTTCCTGAGTGCTGGGCACTCTGCAACTGGATGTGGGAATACTTTTTGTGGCTCTACCTAGTGAGCCATAGCTTTGTTAACCTACTGGGTTCTTGGCTAATTTTACGTGCATCTGTGCGGCTCAATTAATTAACTCCTGATCTGTAATCAGGGTGGGCCGAAGAAGGCTCTGAAAAGACTGAGGCAATGGAGGATTGCTGCCATTGCCTGTGCAATGGAAGACCAGCGTTTGAAAGATTGGCATAAAAGAACTCATATTCTTGATATTTATGTGGGAAACACGTACATAAGCTGCACAAATCATTACCATCTGTATTATGAACAGACCCCAGAGCATTAACCTGTTCTATTAGTTGCCTGTGTTGGAAATACTGTTTATGTTAGCAAAGCTGAAGTACAAACCTTCTTATGCATAATGCAGGACATTTTATACATTTGACAGGAAAGCAATTTGAAACATTTTGAATGGAAACATTCTCTGCTGAATCATTTTATTGTGATGAAAAATACCCCCAAGAAACAGTGACGTTAAAGATGCTGGGTCTTTGGAACTCAGGAAGTTTGGAGTGATCAAACGCACCTTGATTTAACATTTTCTGCATCTCCCTTTTTGGTGTGTTTTCAAGGGGGAAGAGACTCGTCTGGCTTTTTAAATGGGAATAATAATGGTTAGCTCTTCGTATAGCGTCTTTTGTCTGTTGGCCACAGAGTCTTTCACTAACAGTAATTTAGCATGGAAACCTCAATGTGAAGAAGGGGAAGATATAATAATACTCCTCATATTAATGCTAAATTCCATGCCTTTATAAATAGGGAAGGAGAAAAAGCCAGCTGGAAGTTGTGAAAGATCTCTTTATCTGCAAAGCATTCCTTTTACAGCTTCCCTCCCCTTGAGGAATGTGTAGCTTTGCAGAATGGGGGACAGTCAGGTTTCTGTAGGTCACACAAAGTGTGTACATCTGAGCTTTCGTCTCTGTGCTGACTACTGGGGTCTTTTCCCTTCGAGCAACCTGACTCCCTCAGAAACTTTGAGGTGCAATCTGTGCAGCTTCACACTGCACCCTGCCATGCAGGACAGGAACCAGGATGGGGATTGGTACTGCTTCTGGCATTGCCAGCTCCTGCAGGGATTTCTTAGTGCAAATCTTTGGGAACCGGATTATGTTTTGGAAGTGATTCTTTGATGTCTTCTTATTGAGGGCCTGGAGGCTTTAACTGTGTGTCTGTTCTCTGTGGGAGATGGGACGTATTTTCTCTTTTCCCTAGCTCAGTCTCATTTCTGCTTTTCCCTTTGTATTGGCAGTAAGAGAAGTGGTCCAGAGAGATTCAGAGGTGTGTCTGGAGGCACAGAATCAGGCTCAAGGAGGATGAAAATTATTTTTCTTATTCTGATCTTCTGGAGTGATGCCCAGAATCTGGGGTGATGGTCACAGCGTAAGAACCTCAAGACGCAAGAATGATCTTCTGTTGATTTTAGTTTTATCCGATGTTAACTCTTCATGTTTCTATATGGAGAAATATGAGCAAGGAACTTCTTTCTGTTGCAAAGCAGCTTTCCTAAAAACATTTAAATATAGTTAGATTCATAAATCAATGGCTTTTTAAGTGCAGCTATTCACCTCCTGGAAATGGAATTGTGGATTCATAAGCAGATCACAAATATATATGTCTCAGAAAAATAACTGGCACAGTCCATATTGTAAGGGAAAAAGGTCTGAGTCCAAGTGGCACAGACTGATGCTAGTCCATACTGGTGAGAATTCCCAGTTCTTTTATAGCTAAGTCTTGAAGAAATCTAGTTAGAGAGGTTCAGAGCAGAGCCAGGGAGTGAGGAAACACCATGTGGATGATCAGCAGTCCAGCATGGTTCCTCATCCTCCGTTATTTAGTAGCATAGATCTTCTCTTAGTGCATAGCTTCAGCTTCCAGCACGGGGATTTCTATGACTCACAGGCAGGTCATGGATATACTTTTTTGCAGCTCGAAAAACTAAGTTCCATATGAAATACATCTGAAAAACATGAGCTAGAAGTTTTTCCACTGCCAGCCTATGGTGGGGTTTTGGACAGGATGTCCTAAGTAGTGTGCCCAAGGTAGTCTGAAGATGATATTAAAGGGATAAAAGTGGAAGCTGTAAATACAGGGATGTTACCAAAACAGAAAGAAGGGTTTTGAATAGCTTGGCTTTGAAAGGATTTTGGGGTGAACAAATAACAAGGACAGACCACAAGGTTTCTGGACTCATAGTCTTCAAGAGAAATAGTGCTTGACCAAAATTTC
This sequence comes from Aptenodytes patagonicus, assembly GCF_965638725.1. Taxonomy (NCBI): domain Eukaryota; kingdom Metazoa; phylum Chordata; class Aves; order Sphenisciformes; family Spheniscidae; genus Aptenodytes; species Aptenodytes patagonicus. The sequence continues at coordinate 192,432,415 of NC_134949.1, read as the reverse complement.
CTGGCACTTAAATACTTTACTAAGTAAGCATTTAGCACATTTTCCTTTAAATAAATAGTGTGTGTTTACAGCTTGTAAAATATGTTCACAATGTACCTTTGGCCAAGAATTATTCTATACCCATAAATCACACAAGTTTATTTCATGCAGTGAAAAATGATGTTAATCGAACAATGCACTGAACAGGGCTTAGTGGTAACATCTGTGGAGCATTCCAAGGAGTTAATCCTTCATGTAACTTGGTGAGGAATTATTAGTAGTCTGCAACAGGGTGAAAATCATCCTGCATTAGCCCACATTGTAAAAAACCTTCTACTTTCGGGAAGAAAACACAAGATAGGTGTTATCATAGGTACTAGTGGCTGTATTGACAAGAGCTCAGTTTTACTGCTGAAATAGGGTGCTCCAAAGAGCACCGCTTAGTTTTAGACATTGCAGACATGATCAGCAGAAAAGTGGTTAATGTGCTGAGAGCTGAAAAAGAGATGATGGGTAAATGGAGCAAAAATTGCCATTTTGTACCTGACTCTTCACAATCCTGCCTTCGTTTGCAGCTGTATTGTGTCATCAAACCATGTGCAATCCATGGGGTTTCAGCTGCGTGACTCCCATTAACTTTAATCAGAGTCAGGAGAAAAAACTGCTGAGCAAAGCACTCTGAAAACGTACCCCTCCATTCTTAACCATTATATTACTCTGCTTTGTGCGGTGGGGAATCTTTAGGAGGCAGAGCTGAATGCTCCATCATTTCAATACCTGCTCTTTGTGCATAATGAAATCAGCACTGTTTGCAGCCTGCTCCCTACTATGGTTGACGACTGATTTCACTACACAAATGACCGAATGATTGACTTCAGCATTCTCTACATGAAACAGATAAAAATCTTTCAGGGTGATATCAGTCGTGTTCTGTGCATGTGAGTGAGGTTATACAGGATGGAAAGGCTGCTTAGGAAAATTCAGTGTTGTTGTCCTTTAATAAAAATTGTTGCCAGGTTACTGTCAATTCATACAGGATAACTGTGACTGTGGCAGTTCTAGCGTTAAAGAGATGAACAGATATCGGCGATCAGGACCAGTACCACATATTTAAGGCTAGAGCAGAGGTCCAGGTGCGAGGTGATACATCCCCACTGCCGTATTTTCATGAACTATGGCAAGCATGCAAACCGCAGGATGGTCCATGCAAACAGCCCTACAGCAATCATGCCTGCGAGATGCTGAAAATCCTCATCCCTCATGAGTGTCAGTGACCGAGAGATACGGCTGCTCAGAAACCCAGATAGGCAGCAAGCACGTAGAGCTGGCATCTAGCCCTCTCGCTGCATATGTGCTTCCTGGATTTTATGCCCAGGCTCAATTGTTCTGAGTAAGTAATCACACTCGTTTACAGATCTGCATTCTGAATAATTTCTTCAGTGTTCAAACACGCCCCAACCTTTTACATGACCCTCAAAGTGTGGATAAAACCGCTGAGATTTCCTGTGGGAACTTTAAAAAAACAATAACCGCAAACTCCTCTGAAGGACAGATAAAAATGTGGTGAAAGTTTAATTAGCAACAAACTCTAGCCCTCTTAGTTGCACTAGCAGCCATATTTTTTGTTTAGCGGGACAGTTTTTGCACAGATGTCAAGTTTTGCTACTTGAGGAATGTGAAAATGAGAACAGAGTTTTCAATGCATTCGGATCAGTAGGCATAATCAGGTCTCAAGACTACCCTTCCTTATCCAGATAAACAGTAATTCTTTACAATGATTTCTGAAGTGTACCATGTTCCCATTTACTTAGACACGCAGTGTTTATAGTGGGAACCATTGAAAAGCGTTGTCCTGCATTATATGAGGGATTTTGAAGGAAATGAAGCAAATCTGCTTTACAATACATTGTTCCTGCAAGGAAGGATCTCACAGAATCTAATCTTTTTTTCATTCATTTTTTAGTGTAGCCTGCACAACAGAGGCAGCTCTTCAGCATCATTTGTATGATAATAGCATTATTTTGTCCCAAATATGGTGCACATCTCAAGGACCTCCACAGTGACATCAGGGGAATTGTTCAGTCCAGACAAGGGGGAGGCAATTGTGGCGGGAACAAGTCCAAACACAGTGAAGTGAACTGAATTTCAAATATTACTGTTAAATCATTACATAACCTTTTTCGGCTGCCACCAAAAAGCTTTTTCAGCAAAAGGGATGTTTGGCTTCCCGTGGAATTTCTGCCAGACCAGAATAAACTGAGCTTTTCCAAGAGACTTAGTCTCCTGAACGTCACCTGTCCACCTAATCCTGGATTGTAATAGAGCTTTAGGCAGTCAATAAATGCTTAGCCTCAAAACAGAGGTCCTTTTCAGTGTGCATGGGTAATTAAAGATAAACTTCTGTGAATTTTGAGGTGAAGTGGGAAGTTACTTAGACCTTAACGTAGTTTAGGTCTAGAGCTGTCTGAGGTGCTGTGTCTGGCCCCCACAGCCATTCCAGAGGGGTCTATGTTTCCTATCTGATAGCCGTGATACCCCAGGGTATCTCGCATGGTCCTAAATACCCATGTGAGAGCAATCAAAAACTAATTTATTAATGATATTAAGCATCTGTAGGGCTGGGAGGGCTCTAAAGTCTGCAGAATGGACTGCTGTTTGAGATTTAGGTAGCATTTAGGGAGATTGGTTCCTTTTGTTCTTTCTCTGTGGATTATGCAGGGAGCCCCGGGAAATTGGCCTCCTGATTTAGGCCCTTCATTGGGAAGCCTAAAGCTGTCATTGTGAATCCCCAAGTGCCAGTTAGAACACTGCCCGGGCTTCCACAAGTGAAACTACGTGCTGTCTATGACACTATAACGAGTAGTTTTATTTTAACAGAGCAAATGGTTTGGCATGGATGCTTTAATTATAGAACGGAACCCACTTTTCCTTTTTGCAAAATGTTAGCGAATAGCTCAAGAAGTACTTGTTGTGACTGACTGTGTTTCATTCATGGTCCTCTCAGTGTGATGAGTTTGCTGTGAATATTCGAAGTTCACACTTGCTATTATACTGCAAAGCCACATGAATCAGATGAAACAGAATTTATTTCATGCATCTTTATCAATCTACAAGATGTATTTACTCTAAGCTAGTTGTATAGGCACTATCCATAGAAAGTTAGACACTGTTCAACTGTGATTCACCTGCTCCTTAAGGAAAAATATGAAATAATAAAAATAGGTAGGCTGGATAACACTCTGAAGTATTGTTGCATGTTAAGTGGATTAGATTAAACATGTGGGGTTTAATTCTGTGGCAAACTCTGACATTTTTAGGGCCATTTGAAGTGCCTTAGGTATACTGCCTTGCCTCTGTCTGGTGTAGCGAGGCACATGTCCTGTAGCCCCTGTGTAATATGTATCTCTTCTAGGGCACCTCAAATGGCCCTAGGTGCTTACAGTGTGTGCAACTGAATCCCTGAACGTGTGTCCCTCAGTCATCATGGTCAATGAAACTAGAGATTTCTTTATCTGATCAGATGTACGTGTTAACTCTAGGTTGTGCTCAGTACCTTTCTAGACTCTGTTGGCTGTATTCACTTTGCCTCTTGGAGGAAGCCCACCTCACATGTAGAGACCTGCATCCTGGACATCTACATGTAAGTATCTGAATTCCACTGTTGCATTTGGGGGGAATTAAGTTGGATGAGATGAATGCGACCCAAGGGTTTTGTTTCTAGTGAGAAAATAACAAGTAATAGAGAGTTTACTATTTGAGGGCTGAGACAAAAAATTGTGAGAAAAAACCCTAGCTCAACTCACATCAAACTAGAATGCCTCTTCTTTTTTTGGGGGGAGATGCAGGGACCCAAAAATAATATCATTTGCTCCATACTGGCATAACTAAAATGTGTAGTCAATGGTGTAGTCACCACATTCCATATGTGTGTTCCAGCAGTGTGCCCAGGTGGCCAAGAAGGCCAATAGCATCTTGGCTTGTATCAGAAATAGTGTGGCCAGCAGGACTAGGGAAGTGATCGTGCCCCTGTACTCGGCACTGGTGAGGCCGCACCTCGAATACTGTGTTCAGTTTTGGGCCCCTCACTACAAGAAGGATGTTGAGGTGCTGGAGCGCGTCCAAAGAAGGGCAACGAAGCTGGTGAAAGGTCTAGAGCACAAGTCTTATGAGGATCGGCTGAGGGAACTGGGGTTGTTTAGGCTGGAGAAAAGGAGGCTGAGGGGAGACCTCATCGCTCTCTACAACTCCCTGAAAGGAGGTTGTAGCAAGGTGGGTGTCGGTCTCTTCTCCTAAGTAACAAGCAATAGGACAAGAGGAAACAGCCTCAAGTTGCGCCAGGGGAGGTTTAGATTGGTTATTAGGAAAAACTTCTTGACCGAAAGGGCTGTCAAGCACTGGAACAGGCTGCCCAGGGAAGTGGTTGAGTCACCATCCCTGGAGGTGTTTAAAAGACGTGTAGATGAGGTGCTTAGGGACATGGTTTAGTGGTGGACTTGGCAGTGCTAGGTCAATGATTGGACTCGATGATCTTAAAGGTCTTTTCCAACCTAAACGATTCTGGGATTCTACTCTATATATAGTTGAATCCCCTTATTTTTAAACGAGGTCAATTTTGGTATGAAAAAGCCATTTCAAAATAAAAAATGCAAAAGATTCCTTTTGAAAACATTGAAATGAAATGTTGTGCCATTTTGAAAGTTTCATTCCTGTTTTTTCAAATGAAATGTCAAATAAATGCAAATCAAATTTACATAGTTTCTATCGTGTGAAAACAACATATTTTATCAAATCTATTATTCACCTATATTTTCAGGATAGCTCTATTTCTGATGTGTGAGCAGACAACTTATAAAACTAGCACAGTGTGAATTCAGTTATAAGAAGAAGATGACAATTCGTTCTCTGTGACTCTTAATGTTGTAAAAGAATGAGTGAAAATTCAGCTCCCACAATACTTCTGTTAAAAAGGTTGGCTATATAATGATTTTTACTGAATAGACTATGAATGGAAACTAATTTTGATTTCTAAAGAAATAATTTTGAACTATGTTTTTGCTTGGATTGAAAACAAGAAGAAATTGAACTTGGCATATAAGATAAAGATAGAGTCTAGTCCTCCTACTTTATTTATGTATTTTATGTATTTAACTTTACGTACTTTATGTATTTAACTTTAGCTTACATTTTAAGCTGCTTGTTAAATGATCCGTCTATAGTAATTACCTAAGTTTTTATATGGGTGCCCTCTGTGTAGATACTTGGGAATGATGTGTTTCTGAAAAAAACTCTGAAAAGTTATGTAGTCCATTTACATTTAGTCACTTGAGTTGGACACATAATCTCCCTGTTGAAGCCTTCACTTTTCCATATTTGCTGTGTAAGGACTGAAACGCTTAATTTGGGAGGACTGCCTCATCATAAGCCTAATATTTAAAGCTTAAATTAGGGGCCAAGATCAGTAAGCTGTATTCTATCTAAAAGCCTAACAACAACATTGTTTCCAGCCAGCTGGTGAATGTTAGAGGTAGAAGGACTCTAGACACCTATATCATGCATGTTGCTATAGTGGTAGCTGAGTCTTCCATGACTTATGTAGTCCCTTTTTCTCCTTGCTCTAAAAAAACCCCAAAGCCAGTGGAAGTGCAGCATTCATTTATGGGATCTTTTTTAGGGGAACATTAGTAGCTTTGCAGGGTGCAGGTGAATTTTTTGCATCATGTGATGTTGCCAAGATCAGGAGGAAAAGAAACTGAAATGAAAAGTTTCTGTTGATGTGTACACTGCTTCTTAACTGTGGCCTAAAACCTCTGCAGGCAGGGACCTGCGCAGGAATTAGGTTCTTATTTTTGGCAGTGACATCTTAAATTATGGCACCATAAGGCTCAGGTTCTGGGCCCTTCCTTCAAAAGCAGCCCTGCAGCCAAATAGGTTAGACTTTCTGGGCAGTGGCTCTGCAAGTCTGGAGACTCAGATGGAGTGAATCCACACCCCTTGCTCAGGAGCTGGTCTTACTGCATGTACAGAGAGTGTCTCTGCTGCACATGCCCACAGTACCCATGGCCTGCAGCATCCTTAAGACACCACTGATTTCTGGAGTGAGTTTCCTATATGACTTTGGACAAGTCACGCTTTAGTTTCCTCATTTGTAGGCTGGGGATTATATTGCTCGAATGAATGGAGGCTAAAATCACTGATGTTTGTAATTTGTGTTGATATTCTCCGAGGGGAGGCAGGCACAATAGAAGTGCAAATAAATTGTTGTGACTGCTTAGTATTTCAGTAAATGGAAAAGCTCTTCAAAGCAGAGTTCAGAGCAAGTACAATAGAGTGGAAAATTACATGTGCAGAGCTAAGAAAGACGATGGAAAGACACGAGGAAGCAATTTCATTGCAGTCATTCTAGGAATCAATGAGATGTGTACATTTATTTGCCAGTGTGGATTATAATATTAGCAATAAGCCTCTCAAGAAGAACAATATTGGATTTGGGCAGACAAGGCAAATTTGAAGCATCAGAAAAGTGCAGGTCCAAGCTTGGGCACAGAAGTCCAAACAGGTTTCCACTTCCCCCTCCTTGCACGTTGTTTATAGTCAGAAAGTGGAGCTACACATTTCTCTGGGGAGGGACAGCTGAGCAGGCTCATGGCTTTAAGATGGACCCACGCTTTCCTCATGGATCTGCCTACAGTGGGACCAGGCATTTGACAGCTCAGAGCAACAGGGGATGGTTGGAGTCTGGTGCTGGCTAAGCACAGGGTGGACATGCTGAGCTGAGACCACCTCTATGAGTGTGGGCGGAGGGCATATGGATCATGGAGCTTGTCATGACTACCTCAGGTCTGCCCACCTCAGGAGGGGTAAGCATGGACTTTGTAGACACTGGAGGGGTGAGCATAGCTCTGCTGAGTGGGAAGGGGGAGGCAGCTCTTTCTTGGGCCGTGATGTAGGAAGTCATTGCCACTTGGTGAGGAGGAACTGCTCCAGTGACAATGCAGGAGGCACGTCCTGAGGGTGAATTATGAGAACCAATTCCTTGTGGGTAAGTTATTCGCATTTGTTGTCATTGTTATTCCTCTCCTTAAAAATAGGGACAGTATTTATAATTTTCTAACAGGGATGAACAGGGTGTTTGTAAGTGTATTTTGTATACGAAGGCCTCCATGTACATACCATGGGCTGTGACTGTGGAAATGGCCATTTGGCAGCTCATGGGAAACGAATTCTTTTTTAGCCTGGCTCTTAGAGGAACAGTTATCCCCATATCAGCATTGTCACCATAATGCTCTGCATTGTTGGTCACATCAGCAAAGATGTCAGGGCACAATGAATGTGTATCATTCCTATGGGCATGTTCCCTCAAACTCGGCACTGGTGCATACGATGAACTGAAGTCCTTGTCATGTTCCTACTTATGCTATGTCATTTTTGCCCCTGAGCAAGTCTCCTAAATTCCCAGACTGTCATTCTCACACTTCTAACAAGCAGTTAATTCCCTTACAGAGAGACATGGCATTGAACCAGACCCCAGACGCAGACTATCCTCCATTCTGGGAGGTGGATAGAAGTGTAAGCGAACGTGAACTTAGGGGTTGCAGTTGGGTCTATGTAACCAGCAAGCTCTCCTTCCTCGGTTCAAATGCTCCTGAATGTTGATCTGCTAGGAGTATTGGTTAGAAGCAACTGAAAGCTTAAGTGTCTCCTATATAAAATACATTCATATAGGACAATATTTTGAACTGGGGTAGGTTATATAATTTCTAGTGCAGTCGGAGGATGATGGTACACAGCAGGTCATGATATGCACTATTTTTTAATATCTATGTATCATACAAATGATAGGAGAGAGAGAAGCCCTGGGAGGAGAAAAGATGTGGAGAGGTAAAGAATGGAAAGGATAAAGTGAATCCTAAAACCCTAGAAGGCTCATACCTGAAAGCAATATGAAATGGGAGAGGAGGTTAGCTGTCTTGAAGAATGAGTACAGAAATAATCTGAACCGTGATAATACAATATTACTTTATTTAAATAATCTGTTTAATTCTTTTTACTTTGTGGGATCTTTTTCTTGGAAACCGGGGTCCTTTTGACACTGAAGGAGTGTTAGCCCTCCTTAAAAAGCTGACCCTGCTACAAAAGGGACTGCTAAGAAAAATTGAAAACAGCCCTTAACAATGGGTGCTTCAGTTATACTGCGCAAGTGTTGGAAAAGCATGTCTCAGGACTTCCAGAGGGCTGCTGCATAGAGCTGAAAAGCGATTAAGGCTGGCAAATCACTGTATAGTTTTGCACTGCCAGTCTTGAGACTGCCTCAGTAATGGTGTGACTTACTCAATTCAATATAGCCTTGAAAAGGGACCTCTTGAGCTCAGAAATGCTGTTGTGTAGACCACTCATTTGCCTCGAGGGGATTGTCACAACATTTCCATGGCAATTGCTCTTGTAAGCTGAGAAACATTCAGGAGGCTGCCATAATATAGACACTGGATAGTATGTACTGACTTGTGTGTGTATATATGTGTGTGAGAGAGAAAGACTGTCTAATGGAAGGTCTTTCTGACCTACTAATGTAGCTGAACTAGCTGAGGTGTTTCTCTCAGTGCTGTAAAGATCTGTTTTTAGACCAATTTCTGAGCTTCAAGTGGATACATTTGCAGAAATCAGGATTGTTTTGTGAATTATTTGTCAGCAGAAAAAGAGGGCTAAATGCATGAGATAATGTATTCATAATACATAATTTGACTATTTTAGAAGCAATTTCACTTTTGAAACCATCAGCATAAGCTTAATACAGACAAAATGGAGCTCTTAGTAGCCCCCCTGAAGCCGTCTTCCTTTCCTCTGCCACTGGGCATCATATAACCTTTTTTTCCTCACCTGAACCCTTTCTCCAAATCCCAACATACAGGTCATGTTAAAATCTTTCTGTTTCTTCCTATACAATATCAATAATATTGGTCCTTTCCCCTCCCCGCCCCTCCCCCACCCCCAATTATTTCCCATCTGGGCCCTTATCACGTCTCATTTCACAAACCATCACTGTGTTTAGCCACCTCAAGGAGATTTCTGAAAATTTAGTGTAAAAGAGGTGCTGGTTTGGAATTTGGGGCCAAATTTTCAGCAAAACCTTAGCCACGCCTCCAGTTTGCAGCTGTGCAGGTCAAATAGCAGCATTACTGGAATGTTGCAGGACTTGGTTTCTGCCTACCAACTGACCTTAACTATGTGTCACCACTAGTTTGTGGCTGTGGCTTAGCTAAAAAGGCAGGGAAAAGAATGAAGTCTTGTGTGGTGGTAGTATCTGTTTCTATGGTGCTCTGTATGTACAATATATTTGTCCCCTTATTGATGCTATTTGCCACGTGCAAAGGCTATTGTCACCTGGCTATGGTTTGTGGCATATCACCTGCCTTTTCTTTTGATCTGGTGACCTGTTGTTTGTTTGGCAAGGAACAAAGAGCTGGGGTGTTTGGCTACCTTCAAGAAACTTCTCTGCTATTATTTTCTTAGCTCTGTGCTGGGTGCTTCTTTCCACTTCACCATGCACAACTGTTACTTACTGTGGCCCACTTGGCCAATTTCAACATGTCTTAACTGCGAAAGTGGGTGAAAAAACTCCAATTCTATCAGTGTTTTTTCCTTTCTGGTGATGGATGCTGAGAAGAGAAGACTGAGGGGAGAAGTAATTAAGCAAAGGGCTGTGTCAGCTGGGAAAGGAATGAACTGTTTCACATGTCTGCAGGACATAGGACAAGGAGTGACACACTTAGATTACAGCAAGAGAGCAGTATGATCAAGATTTGGAAAAGTTTTGTAGCTGGAAGGACAGTCAAGCATGGAAGAGACTGACTGGGGATGTTTTTAAGGCTGGACAAATATCTGTGAAGAATGAATGACACAAAGTCGGTTGATCATGCTGTGGTGCTGGGACTAGTCTGAACAGCCTCTTGTGATGTCAGAGGGCCTGTTCAGGTCCTGTTTGTGAGTCCATCTCCTGTCTGGTAGCTCAGCAATAAGTTTTTCCTATTCTGACTTACAGCCATGACTTTAAATTCTGGAATTAGACTTGATACTGATCTCTAGCTTCACTCCTGAATTTTGCTTGTGGCCACTTAGCCTCTTGTTATGCATGTTCATGAGGCATCTTGCTTTGTTTTTTTTCATCAGTTTGTACCTCTCAAGGGTCTAAACAGTAGCAGCCTGACTAGTTAGGATGCTTTTTACAGTGACCTACCTTGGTTTTCTGTATTTCTAACCTTGAATCCTTAATCTGTCCCAATTAGCTTTACATATGGTTTCCCAAGGCTTTGGAGAATATTTCAGAATTGACCCAAGCAATCAGATGTGTCATGTAGAGCTCAGATTGTTAACAGCACATTGACAGTTGAAAAGTATTTCAACTCTCCTTGGTGACTACAAAGAAAATTCTTCAGAAAAGGAGTCCTGAAGTATTTGTAAAACTCTTTAGGAAAGCAGTATGTTCCTGTTATTTAACCAATCTCTGGCAGATGACCTGTTGTCCCGGATCAGAGAGCAGGATAGAATTTCTGCTTCCTCTGCTGACATTTGCAGAAACTCGTCAAAGGTAGTTCATTTTCGCATCTGCTTTCTCTGCTGTGATTAGAAGAAAACCGTCTCATATCTCATCTCTCCGTCCAACCAGTCTGGATTCACATGGTGTTTCAGGGTATATTGACTCTTCGCTGTGACATCCAAACCACCTTCTGAGTCAACAGCTGATTTATTTTCTTTTAGTGGCTCAGACAGAGTCCTCCTATTTGAACCCTGAACCTCACTGTAACATACAGAGTATTTTCAGTTAAAAAGTCTTTTGATCTTTCTGACTGAAAGATGCAGTCTGACAATCCTGATGCTTCTCAACAGTTTTCCTGAGATCTGTTATCTTGTTCTTTTTATATTCTTTGTGGGGACTACAGTCACTGTGACCACTGAAAGAATTTCATATGCTTTCTGTGTTCCTCTACAGCTTTGAAAAGTGTGCACATCTTTTGTATGTGTGTGTGTCTGTGTATGAATGCATATGTATATTTATTTCTGACTAGAATCAAGACAGTATAAGAAATGAAAATCTTATATGATGAGCCCTCAATTGCCAGTAATGAACACAAAATATAAAATCAAATTAAAAACCCGTATGCTAGAAGATAGCATTGGGAACAATTTCACATTTATTGAACAACAGATGGTGATTAAAAGCATAAAACCTTGATTGTCTTGCTAAAAACCAAACCTCATAGTTCTGTCTAAGGAATGTCTAACATTTCAAATAAAACACTCAAGGCATCAATGAAATCATAGGAAGATCAATCTCAAAGGGGTTCTTATATATGTTCTTATCAGAAGTGCAGTTAAAATCTCCCCTTTAAAAGTATCACATTTTTAGCTTGACAGTTTTCTGGAAATGAATCTTCTCCTTCAGGAGGAGGTCACAGATAGTAAACACTTAACAGAGAGAGCATGCACATTAAACTAATTTTATTAAATGGGGGGGGGGGGAACTGAATACTCTCTTTCCCTTCTACCTTGTTCTTTCAACATAGCCCAGCTTTCAGTGAGTTGTATAAGGACACAGCGTACCATCCTGTTCTTCAGAGTGTGAACCCCATGGCAGTAGGGATGTGCCCCTGTCAATCACACTGGAGCGAATGTGGGGGCAAAGAGAGACTCCAAAATTAATCAGTAGTCTGTTTTGTCTTCTTTCTCTTGCACCACGCAATTAGATACCGCACTTCATGGGGTGCCTGTGAGCCACCTAATAAAGGTGTTCTCTCTAATCCGTAGCTTTGAGTCACAGATCCCTAAAAGTCTGTATCCTGCATGTGAAGGAATTTATGTAAGATGAGTAAGAGAAGCAGTCTATTGTCAGCAGATTTACATTCACTTTCTTGTGGAAAGAGGGTGGATGCGCATCATACAGGGTCTTAGGCAGGTGGTCCCATTTTTACCTCCAACCAGTGCATCTTGCCTGGCTGACTGCACTCAGAGATCGTCTGCTCTGAATGCATGTTCTGGCTGAGTCTGTTGGTGGACACAGATTGAGATACGCTGAATTTATATTTATAGGATCAGTTATGAACAGTTTTGCCTCGTCTCTTTCCCTTTATGTTAAAAATTTTATCACTTCTTTGTGCGTAATCACAGTCATGCCCTTAAGAGTAACATACTGATAATTAGCAATAATTGATAGACATATTCAGCATAATTGTTTCATTGTTCTGACTACCCATCCTTCTCTCCATGTGCAGTTGTCATGTCATCCATTGAGGGATGAGTTTTGTTTTATTCTCTGTATCTAAAGCCATTCTGCACACCTCAGACTTGTTTGCTGTCATGTCCTTCTTTGCTCAGACCATGCTGCTTCTCTGCATTGGGCATACTTCTTTTTCTCCTTCAGCATTTTCACCTTTCTTTTCCCTCCTGTCTTGGCCTTGCTTCTGTCTTCTCTATGTTTCACTGACTGCGCATAATGAATTTTCAGTCTTCATTCACACATATTTGCTCTGCCAAGCCTGTTTCACAGATTGCATTTGCTGTGTCTAGGAACAATAGCCAACAGCATGGTCCTAGAGACTTGAGGATGCAAGATATTTCCTGACAGAAATATCCTCTAAAGCTCTTTGGAAGTCAATGGCTATAAAACTCAAAGTACAGGGGCAGACAGTAGGGTCTTAAAGGGGATGGAGATTCCCATGTCTGGAGACAGGGAAAGAGAAGCATATGCAGTAGGTAGTTCATCCTATCTTGGGACAGGCGTCATAGTAAGATGGCTGAATCTCTCTCTGAGGCAATTATACCTTTCCACTAACTATCAAGGTTGACTAAATGACTGCCTTAGAGTAGATATTTAGGTAATGGGAAGTAGGTTATGGTCATGAACTGGAGCATGAGACATCTGGTTTTTAACTTCCGTGTGCCAGCATCTCTGTGTTTCATCAAACTATTTACTTTTTTGGTTAACATTATTCAGATTTTGATTTTTTGGTCAGAAGGTTGGTGGGTTTTTTTTTTTCCCCCATAGCATTGCAGGCATTTTAAGTCAAGATCTAATTGCAAATTATAATGTAACTTGAAGAATAAGAAAGGTTAATACAAATATGTGGTAGTTTAACACCAGAAGAGAACTCTAATGAAAAATCTGAATGAGGCATTAGAAAGTTAAAGTAGAGGTATTCCAACCTTGATCTAAATGGTGTGAAAGATGTCAGAAAACCATTACTTCTAGCTAAGGAAATTGCAGGTAGTATATACTTATTAGTGATACAGAAAGCAAGAGACAAACAGTGAAATTTGGAGGGGGAATACCAAGGACTATGCATGATGAGACAAATGTGAGCTGGAAGGGATAAGCAGAAGTGTTGGTGAAAGGAACATCTGAAAAGTCTGGACACTGAATACAAGAGCTCTGGGTCTGCTTCAGAAGGTGCAGGATGGCTAGTGAAAGCCATCAAAGGAAGACAGAGAGAATACATGGAGAAAGATGGAGAAGATGATGTTCTTGCAATGCTCCATGGGAACTTGAGGACTGTCTGTCTTTGGAGATGTTCAAATCTTGAGTGCATAAAGCCCTGAGCAACCTGAGCTAAGCTGACCCTGCTTTTAGCAGGGTGTCAGATGAGATGATTCCAGAGGTGCCTTCCAACCTCAGCTGCTCTATCATTTTGTGCCTCCATTCCAAACTTCAATCATAGAAACACAGTATTTTTCTTGTGTTTGTACATCAATAAATGCATAATTTCTTTTCATTGCTATTGAGTGCACAAAGACCTTCTGCTATTGTCCTGTAAAATTTCATACTGAACACATGGACTAAGGAAATCCTCTTCTTTACACATTATTGCATTGGTAGAAAGGAGTAAAAGAAAGTAGAGAGCAAAAAAAAAAAAAAAAAATTATTTTGCTGATGCTTGCAATAGGTAATGAAAATATCAGTGGTAAGAACCTATTAAGCTACTTCAAACTAGTATGTGATCTGCTTTAAAAAGACACTCATTATCAGTTAATTCATTAAGGATATTTGCTGAGGTTTAAGACATATGAAACAAAAATACCTTATTTGCAAGTAATTAATACAGAATTACTTAGGCAATACAGTTTCACAAATGAAATACTTATATTTGAATTCCTTTCAATCCACTCAAAAGAGATACTTGGATCTTTAATCATCAGATAAATTAGATATGTTTTATTAATTACCTATCAATCAATATTCCAGTTCAGCATCTACATTGCTCAAGAGAAGGGCACACAGTCAGGACAGGAGGTTTTTTCATTGAACATTCTTACTTATTTATTTTCTTTGTGCAGCTGGCATTGAGGGTATTAACCAATTCAATTGTTCAATAATTCAGGGGAGAATTACTGTGTTTATTTATTTATTTTTTGCTGTGTAGTAAGTAAAGCTCCCAGGAGATTTGGTCATGTATTTCTATGCAGTCAAAACACATGCTTGAGTCAAATAGTTTACCTTTTCTTCCCCTCCCCCCCCCCCCCCCAAGACTTCAAGAGTAAATGCAGTTTTATTTAAAAACATTATCACAAAGACACCATTGCATTTAATTTCTGATTTCAAGCCTGAATTGACTGGACTGTGCTGGCAGATGCGTGGATCTATTGAGTTTGCAGAGCCAGCTCCCTGTCCAAGGAAGGCACACTCTTGCGTTTGAGTGGTCCACTAGGTCCTCAGGTTGCGTAAGGTAGAAGCACTCAGCACCTGCAAAGGTCAGACTTTATCATTCATTATTCTTCTGGCATATTTTGGAGGAGGACTGGGAAGAAGAGATTCTGCAAGAAGAAGGTTGCACCACCAGGAGAAATTGTGTGGGCTGCAGTTTAAGCTCCAGCACTCAGTAGAAATCCTGCGATGTTTCCCTGTTCAAGAGCAAAAATGGATCTTCAGATAAAAAGTGGGCCAGACTGTTTCTTTAAAAATTATTCCAAATGATTCACACCTAAGTTGAAAATATCTACCAGCCAGGGATGAGAATTGTTTTAATGTCTGACTTGAAAAACACTGAAAAACCAGTGATAATAATGAAATGCTGACACAACTTTATCTATAGGCCTTCTAGCAGAGTGGTTATAACATGAAAAAGTAAGGTTCAATAAAATGCAAGGCAGAAATAGAAAATTATATTAGATGTGACATATTAGCCATAAGGCCTTTTCTAAGCTACAGTGAAAAAACTAGGACAAGGGTATGGTAGTATATTTCTCCCCAAAGCATGAGAAAGGCCTAGCCCCCAGAGCATTCCCTCTGAACTTGCTAGCATGTGTTTTATTAACTTTTATTTTTGTTTTGCAGGCTAGACACACAGCACCAACCTTAATGTCAAATTAGATAATGAAAAGCAATAGTCATCTTAAGAAAAATCATTCAAATAACCGTCACGTTGCATTATAGTTTTTGCTGCTAGCGAAAGCCTTAATTAAGTCTGCAGAGTGGTTTCTTTTCTCATCTTCTGATTTCAGATGCTCTGAACTTCCTAAGCACTTTTTCTTAGAGCTGCATCTTTACGTTCTTATATAAATCATCCTATGTATAGAATAGAGCAATATCTTAAAAAAAAAAAAAAAAAAGTAGGAGGGGACAGTTTCACATAGAATTGTGCCATTTATCAAGTCGTAGGAAAAAAGTGAAAGCTAGAACTTTGCGTGTTGCCAGATTTCATCTGGGATGGTGAACACAAGCCTAGCGACTGCTGCTGATGTATAGCGATTAACAAATCAGAACAACAGCAAATGACATATTAGTATGATAACCTGGAAATATGCTATGGAACAGATCCTGTCCTTGTCATGCTGCAGTGAGGTTACCCAAGCTGGTAGTAATCTCTGGCTGGTGCAGAACCAAGCTTACTCCAAAATAAACTTTCCTAAAGGAAAGAACACTGGTGGATCATTACTGCTTTGAGCAATCTCTGACTGAAACAGTAATTTCCAACAGAGAATCTAATTATGCCAAGGGCTGAAATGATAAGTACAGGGACCAGAAAGTGCAAGGAAAATTGAGCCATCCTTGGATGCTGAATCAAGCAGAGCACAGCCAGATTTGGAGGAATGGGCCTAATGAATGCATGCATAATAAATTGCAATTAATACCACCAAAGGAGCTATTGTTGTAATAGGCATTACCTACTGTAAGTGCATTATTGGAATTAGTAAGTTGGATGTATTTCTACTGCTTTATAGACCTCCAACAAGTTTCCTTAACCTTAAGAGCAGACCCTTCCCCATTTGCTGTGCTTTGATTTGTATCATGAAGTGGTCTTAGCATTCATGAACTAGAGTCATTTGGGTTGAAACTAAACTGGAAGCGATGGCTGAGGACATCACCTACTGCACTCGAGCTGCAGATAGGCATTCAATCCATAGGACCAGACTAGAACTATTATGAAGTTAAATACTCAGAAATGTTTTTATTGAGATGACAGAACTTCTGCACCAACTCCTGAGGTCTGTAGATCCACGTCTAGTGGTCCAAACTGCTTGCTAAAGCAGTTGGAGAGATCCTCTGGCTCCAAACACAAACTTTGGCCATGAGGGAACCACGTTCTCCTCTATCTGGCACTTACATAATGCGGGTGTAAAACATTTCCAGATCAGAATAGTCCACTGTCACATGTTCCTATTTACACAATGTCCTTTAGAAATGAAAGTGATTGCATGAAGTAGCAAGCCATGGTGAGCCAAGCTCCCATTTTTCACCGAGTCTCCAGATTGAGTTTCCCTTGACTTTGTTAACTCCTGAATTCAGTCGGGTCCATTGCTCTTTGCACCAGTGAAACCAACAGAAGTATTGCTGTCTGTTAGGGCTTGACTGTGAAGCCAGGTATCACTCATATCTCCAGGCTATCTTGAGACTATGATATTCTAAGATGGCCTTTAATTTTGGCCTAAATTCCCCTTCTGCAAAATTGAAAAAGTAAAACTACGTTTCCTGTGTACTTTGCCCTCTCTACGTCAGTGGTAAGCACTCTGTAACATAAGAACATAAAATTATCGGGCAAGTCCATCCTTTTGGGATCATGTACACCAGGGAAATAGTGTCCTCCTGGGAATACATCCAGAGTTTGACAGGATGCCTGACTACCTTAGTACATAGAGAGGAAAAACAACTTGAAAGGAAATGCAGAAACTTTCCACAGAAAATGAAAAGGTGGTCAAATGGAGAAGGAAAGAAGAAAAGTAAAACAAGCAAACAAAATGTTTTTAAGAATTCTTTATATCTTTTGAACTTGGATGTTATCAAAATTTGCTCATGTTTTGACCAGCTCTACAAAGTCACAGTAGAGTTGACAGGAGGAAGAGAAGGTCAGGATATGCCATGCCAAACTGTAACAGAAGTATATGTCCCCTAAATGTACTCATGCTTGCTGCATTCAATAAATGGTTTGTTCATAAAGACCTGTGGCTAGTGTTGTCTAGTTCTTCTTCAGATTTATGACCGGTTTGCATGGCAAGAATAAGCCAGATTTAAACCCTTTTGAGACACACAGGCACGTTTGCAAATTCCTCCCTTCCTCCCTTCTTTCCTTCCTTCCCCTGCTAAATCAAAACAAAAACTATTCCCTTTACATGGATATGTTACAGCTTTCTCTGCCAACCTAAACAGCAATAAAAGACTCGGTCACTTATCACTACATACATGTAATAAGTGACTAGGCCACCTCCATATTTTACAGTGCTGTTTAAAAACATTTGTTTCTGGGAATGTAGGCACTGATTTCTGACCTGGAAATGGGAGAGTAAGGAAAAGCATATAAGGAAGATTTATACAGTGAATTAAAGGAAAAACTTTGTTAAGCAGAGTCTTGGTGGTTTTTTTGTGGTTTTGATTTTTAGTTTGGTTTGTTTATAGGTCTTGCAAAATCCATCGGATTAAAATACATCAGAAAATCCCCAGGAAACAGGCTGAAAGTGAACAAGAATTTAATCTTTTTCCATCACTGTCAACTGAAATTCGTTCCTCCTGATAAATATAAGTAGATGCTGTTTCTGCTTCTTTATTGATGCTGGTGATTTCAATCCAATAGCGCAGAAGAAAGTGGAAGATTAAGATGTATAGTAAAGCAGTACTGCAAGATTATTGCAATAAAATGGAAAAACTGTCAGTCACATATTGCCTTAAGATGGAATTTTACAATGCTTTTGTGGTTAGGAAAGGTTAAAACTCTTCCAAGAATATCTTTCTTACTGATAGACTTTCCCCGGAGAAGACCTTGTAGTCATTTAAGTCCTTAGTGACCTGACTATAAATCTTATATATCGAAAGCACAAAAATAAACTGACTTGCTTAAGGATCTTCAGCTGTTGAAATTATACTCGCTGTGAGTCGCATAAAAGAGGAAATTAGAATCTAGCTAAAAATCAGAGTCCATGGTGTTTTCTGTGCTAAAAACAGCATTTCAATAATATAAATTAATTAGATGTTAAGAGTTACTGAAGAACAGGATCTATGTGTTAACCAAGGAAGCCAGCTGGGGGTGAGATGAACAGTGACTTAAGCCAGTATCCCAAGGAGAAGCCACTTAAATGTGACCAAGGTTATTTGGACGAATTGTAATTGCTCCTGAGATTTTAGCAAGGCCCAAAAAGTGTCTGGAACCGGCTCCTTGGAAATTGGATGTGATCACTGTAGCAGAGGATTTTGTGCAGGGGAAACCTGTGTCATCTGGTGAAGGCGTGAAGTTGCCTTTACAGAGGCACAGGGTCTGGAAATGTGCTGCAAATCTTATCACCACGGGATAATTTAAGCACAGCCCTTTCTGAGCACAGGGTGCTAAAACTGAAACCTTACAATAACATCAGGCATGTCCATGTTTTTTCACATACCCTCTGCTTGGATGTTTTGTATTGTGAAAAGGACTGGGCAGAGTATCACTCCCATTCTAGCATCCTTTGACACTGAGTTGAAAATATTTAAGCTTGCAGGGAGATTGGTGAATGACCCTTTTGAATATGTTTTCATCTAAATCATTAGGCACATGGGTAGTGAGGGGGAAAAGTCCTGACAACGTTGCATGGCATATGTCTTAACATTTCTTAACTACAGAGAAAGAAGTGACCAAAGAAAAAGTTGGTCTAAGGGCCCAGTATGTCAAAGCATTTCCAAAATGCTTGCGCTCCCTATTTACACCCCTCTATTTGCATGTGAAAGGCCTGTATTTGCAGATGTCAGGATTTCACTAAGGGTCAGACTGAGCTGAAACCTTGACAGTCAAACATTTCAGAAGGCCTGAGAAGGCTTGTTTTCACGGCTTCGGTATATGTCATTGTTGGAGATAAGAAAGTGAGATGATTCAGTGCAGAAATAAATCCCTCCAGGGTTGGTGTGTACTTTGGTTTCAGCCACTTCTGTCAGATGGCATTGTCTGGTGGTCTTACTTGGCTGGCAGTGCTTCATACTTACACATTTTGCTCTCATGTGAAATGGAGCTTATTCTACTCTTGATCAAGATACTTCAATTTGCTAGAGAGCTGTCCTACAGATATGCTCTGGGGCACTTTTCAGCATGATCAGCCATGTCCAGGAATGGGATGGCAGCAGAAAAATCATGCCAGGAAAGCAAAGGAAAGCAAGAGACATTCTTGGGGTCACAGTGGCTACTGGACTTCTGAACTTGACTTATACTGGATCACCCAAGTCAGGACAAATTGCTCCCCATAAGCGTAGTCCTTCCTGAGTAACTGGGGATGCCATGACTAGTGGACTTCCATGTCCCCACCAGTCGGTAGCCATGATGCTACTGCCTGCATGGCCATCCCTACTATCAACCCTCCACTGCACCAGCTGCTTTGCTGCTGGCTGTGGCAGGGGTGGAGCGTCAAGAGCTATTGCAAAACTGCATTTCCTTATCCAGTAGTGAGACTGCAAGAATTTGTCCTCATTCCTGGGATAGTAAAATTTGATTTTGTCTATGCTGCTGCGAATCCTTGATCTTTCCCTGAGGACTGTTCTTACAGAGCTCAGAATGAGACTATTATTACATTACCATTCAGAGCGGGCTTACCAACATAGTTATTTCCTATTAGAAGTGCCCGCATAATTGGAATTTCAGAGTATTGAATTTGCATTACACAAAACTATAGGTCAAGATCTTAGCTGATGTAACCCTCATAACTTTGCTGAAAATAATGGCACTCCAAGCATTTGTAGCAGGTGGGGACCTGGCTATATGCATGTACATATCTGTATATATAGATCCAACACAGAAATGTTACGGAACACATGACATTTGTAGGAAGAATCCTTCCTCATATTCAGTTTGATGCTTCTGTGATAGAGATTACACATTGAGAACAAGTTTGATTTTTCAGATAAAGAATGGAAATTGGTCAGTTTTGTCTTTTAGTAGCATTAAACCTTGAATTATGTACCGTAAGTCTTCAAACAAAACACTGCAATTACCTATCTATTCACTTTTCTGTTGAGAGACTTTGTGTCAGGGAGTACATATGCAGAATGGGAAGGAAAATAATGATCAGATTTAAATGAAACTAAAAGGAATTTTCTCAGCTGGAGGTTAGAAAAAAGTGATTCCATAAATGCAGAATTTTGTGAGAAGTCCCTGATGATGTCTGGAATAACATATCATAGAGCATAACATAATAATGAAAAGAGAAAATGAAAAAAACAACCCCTGCTTTAAACTTAGTTGATTCAATGCATGTACATCTTTCATTTTGGTGGTGTTTCAGTTTTACACAAAGTGTATTTTAAAGATGACTTAGATGTTTAACTGCATTGAGATCATGCATTATACTCTTTGTCCTTTACAAAAGAGAGCATACCTGCCAGGAGCACACAATTTAATAAAGAAAATATCATTATAACTAGATTTTGGTGACATTATAATCAGGAAACACAGGCGAGGGGTCAGCCAGCCAGATTGTTTCTACCGGGTATTTGAGAACTGTGGGTTGCTGTTATTTTCAGCTACACCATAATTTTATTTTATTGTGGAGAATAAATCAAAATTTTAAAGGGAGGCTATATATATATATTTTTTCATATCTAAAAGCTACAGATGTTGGCACTAGAATTCCTTGTTGCCAAAACTAGCTGTTAGGTATATTTAGTCTGAGAGAAAACTATCAGGTTGATAGCTCAGAGGTCGAAAAAACACCCTTATGACAATTATGCGTTGTTTAGCATCAGCGCAGGTTCTTCTACGCTGTCCTGTCCTCGCTCCTTCATTCTCCTTTATATTATTTTCTTGTTATTGTGTCCTTTAGGGAACAGGCTTTACGGGCTGTTCAGTCTCTGAATGGGTTCAATCCTTCGCTTCCGCGGAGACTGCTGAGAAGGGTGTCACTTGTGAAGGCGGTTTTGTGAGGAGACAACTCACTAATAAGACCCATACTCAGACAACCAGCCTGCTCCGTGCAGGCCTCCGGGCAGCTATCAGAAGCTAATTGTAATGCTTATTAAAGACAGCTTAGCAGGGATGTGAAAATGGCAGGCAGAGCTTTGCTATTATCTACACCAGCTCGCAGCCCTCTTACTCAGCAGCTCTGCTCTCTGGATCTATTCAGGGGCAGAGATGCTGCTTTTCTAAAAGGAAAAAGAAAAAAAAAAGATCCCAAAGCAATATAACTTGGCAGTTCTGAAAAACCATCCCAGCCTGGGAAGGCCGATGGAGGCTCTTTAGATTGCATTTGCATCATGTGCCAGTTTTTTGATGGAAACCTGTCTGCAGGACCACTAAGCAGATTGTACCTTCTTCACAGTCAGCAGGTGAGCATGACATAGGTGTTTCTGAGGAAAACTGAGATGCACAGATGTGCCTAAGATCCTTTATTAGTGGTGATAACAAAGAAAACAGAGACCCAGAAAAGTACAGCTTGACTTAAAAATCCCAGTTTAAGCTTTTCAGTGTCATCTCTTATCATTTGCAACGTCTCCTTCCCACCTCCTCCCACCTCCTTCAGTTTTTCCCGTGAAAACTAAGCAAGTATGGTATGGAAATCAGGGACACAATGAATATCAAACTCAACATGCCATATCCTTAAACTCCCTGTCAGAGTAAAAATACAGTTTGAGGCTTTGCATCCTGTTATTCCTCATGCAAACTGCCACTGCAGACAAGCACTTTGCCTGTGGTAAATGCTCTTGTTCAGAGCAGATGTTTCCCTCAATTAGAATTTTTTCAACTATTTAGCAAGTACATTCTATTAAAATATTTTAATTTATGCAGAAATTATGTTATTAAATTTACAAATTCTTTTTATAAGACACATCCTGTAGTTTCAAGCTAATAATTTTCTGTCAGTAACAGTTATCATGGGCCAGAGAGTATTCCTCTAAAAAGAAATCTTTGCATTATTTTTTCCAAAAGTGAGGCATTTGCTTCTTTCATGTATTCCTCATAGCAAGATGATTGCATTTTTTATATCCTCTACATAAAGATACTTAATGTTTAAGACACTTGACAGGTTTCTGAAAACATGGGGATACAGATTTCAGTTTTGAAAGTTCTGCACATATGTAATAACTCTTTTGTTCTTATTCTATTAACTTTCCTCCTTCCAAAACCACGGATAGACAAGACAGTCTTTTTCTCCTTATCTTTCCATCTGTTCAGACCATTTTCACACACCCTGCCAATGCAATGCTGCCTTAATGTTACTTTTCCCCTGAATATTGACTTAAATGGACAGCGCAGCTTAAGTAGTCCATATATAGGTCAGCATTATTTCTGAAAACATTTTCATCTATCAAGAAAACATTTTCATCTATCAATTAAAATTAGCTATAGCAAAGCCTAATACAGTTTTCTCCTGGGAGGCTGAATCGCTCATGTGGTTGATGATGAAACGCAGGGCTTTTTTGCATCTAGGTTGTCGGCAGGCATCCAGCTCAGGTTACTAGTGACCGACAGTTGCTACCATCTACTGGCTGTTTGCAATCCTCTGTGAAACAACAGGGCACCTTGATTCCTTCACATCGTGGAAAGGTGGGTTCTGTCTTGTTGGCAATCTGACCAAAAGCTTGTTGGGCTTGGCAGCTAACAAGAGGG
This sequence comes from Aptenodytes patagonicus, assembly GCF_965638725.1. NCBI lineage: Eukaryota > Metazoa > Chordata > Aves > Sphenisciformes > Spheniscidae > Aptenodytes > Aptenodytes patagonicus. Next base: position 192,409,400 of record NC_134949.1, on the reverse strand, counting down.
GTAGCACTTTCACAAGTCCTTTTAGCAGGTCTTTGGCTCCAATATAATTTAAGATTTTTTTCTCCTGCTATATAATGTAATGCTAGTTGTTCACTTTAGACGATGACTGCTGTGTTTAGGAGTGTGCCAGCTAATTGCTGCTGAACTGTGATTTTACGCAAAGCAGTCCTTGTCTACCCTGGATATTAACGTTCAGTGTCCCATTAGTTAACCTGTGATTATCTGTATATTTGTAATGGCCTTTCTCAGTGCTGGCAAACCTACAACGCTTAAAGACCTATTGGATAAAAAAATAGCATCTTTTATCAAGGTTAGACCTGAAGGGTACTAAGTGAAGATCCTGAAGTGCCTAAGCAGTAAGGCAGATAATCTCCTCTTTTCATAAATGATAAATATATGAACTTTATAATGAACATAGAGTAAAAAGGTTTACTGCCATGACACTATCTGTGTTTCACGTTTTTCAGAAGATTCAATGCAATTTAATTGATTTTTTTTTTTTTTTAGTTCCTTTGCAGTAATATGCATAGCTTAGCTACATTAAAAAAAAAGGTCTACTCTGGATATATGTATGTTTATTCTTCACGCTTATGATTTTGGGGATAAACATTGGGGATTAATAATAATATCACAAATGGCTTATTGTACTAACTCCACTCTTCCTTCTTTCTAGCTTTCCTCCCTCTCCTAGCTCTCAATACCAGAGGAACTGAGGAGAACAACACGATTTGGCTTTTCCTTTCACACCTCCTAGGCGTAGCCTTCCTGGTCCCCAAAGTGGAATGGCTTTGACTAGTTTCCCAGTCCTTGTCAGCTACTGTTGAAAGAGAGGTTTCTAAAGTAGACTAGCAAGTGACAGTACACTGGCAGTGTATTTGCAGAACATAATAGATTAGAGATCTACTTATCACCTAAAGCAAAGGCACAGAAGCAGCAATGACAGAATGACAGTAGAGTTTGCAGAAGCCAAAATTCCACAGAGCAGTGAAACATTTAACGTTCCCAAAAGCAGTGAACTCCAGCAAGATGGAAAGTAACCTCAGACTTCTTGTAAATTTAGGTCACAAACAAGAACAACATGAAACTTCTAAATAACCAGAGTACTACAGTTGATTTGATGCTATGAATGATGATATTCCCCTGTGTCTACCTGGCCATGGGCAGTTATGTTAATAATGTAGGAACTTTAGTGCAGCTGTAGTGCTGTCCTAGCCAAAACACTGATAATATTCGCCACCATAATGGAAGAAGTAATCTCTTCTTGACAAAAAGTATTAGGTAGAATTCTCTGGCTTGTCCTCTGCAAGAGGTCAGACTAACGATCTGACATATTTTTACTTGACCTGAATCTCCATGAAATCTATGGAAAGTAAGCAGAGCTGATATCATCTCTAATTAGTTTGTTCCATCTCTCCAATGAGCACATACAGGTCACAGTGGGAACTGTTGTGGAGTTGAGATATTTGTTACCCATGTGGTGACTTCCAATTTATGCAGTTTAATAGTAAAATAAGAATAGGAAGGGAAACTGTGTCCTCCTGATATGTGGGTCATAAACTGATTTTTTTTTTAACCAGTTCAAGATGAAAAATTATAGTGAACTAATCATTTTTACTGAGCATTGGGGTGATTTGCTTTATTAGTTACTCTTAACTCTGTGGTCAGCTGAGGTAAGTGGTGTGGTCACCACATAAGTGGTCAGCACTGTGCAATCAGTAGGATGATCTTCATTACTAGTTCTGTTTAGAGCTATTTAAGTGACTGGGACTTCAGTGTCTATATCTATACCACTCTGACAGAGCTGACCCTGGAAGCGTATCATCCTTTTCCTTTTCCTTTTCCTTTTCCTTTTCCTTTTCCTTTTCCTTTTCCTTTTCCTTTTCCTTTTCCTTTTCCTTTTCCTTTTCCTTTTCCTTTTCCTTTTCCTTTTCCTTTTCCTTTTCCCTTTTAGAAGGACACTTTACAGCCTAGCTGTCCAAGTGTGCTGAGCAGTGCAGTAACCCAGAATTTGTCATTCCATTCCGGAATAAGGCTGTTAAAAGGTGAACGGATTTGATCCTGTGTCTGCTCTGACTGCATCTGTCTGATCGGTAAGATGGGATTCAGCTCCAAGTAAAGATGCCTAAATGCAGGTGTCTAAATGAAGGTATCTGCTACAGTCTTATTAAAGCCATATTGCAGGTTTTCAGCATTATCTGAGTCACTTTCCAGGCACTGCTGAATGTACTGAATGGCAACTGAATTCAGATGCCCACACATGGGCTCAGTGATGTTTTAGATTCCCTGAAATATCCTCCCTGGTTTTCACTTGCCACTATGGAAAGTTATTGCTCTGTTGTAGGTCCTCTGTCATATCTGTCATCTTCATGAGAGTCTTCCACACTATAGGGCATCTAAAATGTAACTCCATGTGTATGTATGTGCAACTGAATTGAGTGAAGATCTTCACTGACTATAATGGAAGCTTATATGTACAGGTCACATGTAAACATCTGAGGTACCTAAATATTAGAGTTTGCTGACATTAGAGATACCTTAGGATGTTCCACCTGACTGTCCTGGATACTGCAGGCTGCCTGAAATGGCATTGTGTTTTTGTTTAGTCAACTGAATCCTGCTCCTAAATTTAGATGTCTTAGTCTCAGATTGAATCTTACCCCAAGGGAGTGATACAGGTGCCTTAAACACAGGTTTTCTTTCATATTAGATACCCAAGGGTACCCCTGACATCTGCAGAGGTATAACAGATGCGCCGCAGAATTTATAGACCTGAGCGGTGTTGGAGTAGCAGCTGGAGAGATACCCTCAATGTCTCATGGAGAATAAGGACAGTGCTACACTGCTGGGTACTGCCACAATAGTTCCAAGCAGGCCGGGTTAGATGTGCATCCTGCCCATGTCCCAGGCAGAGCCGGGGTGGCTGGAGCCCCGTGAAAGTCTGCCAATGCAGACTATGTAGGTGCACGTGCGTGTGCGTGTACAGGCGTTTTATCTGGGTCACCTGCTTCACTTCAAAGGGAATATTCTGCTGCTTAGACTCTGGGAGGTCAGATGTGTTTCATTTGCTTCAGAGACTAAGCTGGTCCACCCGGTTAGGCAGTGAACCATCAGGGGTGCCAGCACTGCTGATGGAAGTGCTGCTTTGTTTTTTGTTTCTTTAATGAATTTAATCTTTTCCTGAGCCTGGCTGACTGGGATGAGCAAATTAGGTAAGATAGAAATGGTTATGGAAGTATCAGGAGAGCTGGATAATGACAGTGCCTGAATCATCCGTTGGAGGCATTTTCTTCCTATTTACTATATGGTCATCAGTTAAAAGCCATACTTGACCTGTCACTCTGTGTCCATTTCCAGAAAAAATTGGTAGCTCATTGTGTCTTTTGAAATCTGTTTGGACAGGGGACTGAAACATTTTTTTTCTTTGATGAGGGGCTTGTCACACTTACTCATGTCTTTGTCGTTCCAAGCAAGATTTCTGCAACATGTTCTGCTTTAAAGGGATTTATTAATATCTGCTAGAAAGGGAAGTCAGCAGCTCATCTCCTTTTTGGGGTGGTCACTAAATACCATTCCAACATTGCTCTCCTTGCATTTCACTCTCCCTTCCAGTTTGCTTCCAGGTGAAACTCAAGAGAGTTAGTTATGACCTTGCAAGTCCCATGGATACAACAGCTTGAGAGAGAAGTCTTTTTCTTGTGAAAAATCCTGATGGAACAGAAAGTTGTAACTGAGGACATATTTATTTGTGAGGAGGCAAATGAAAGATTTTGGTTTTGTTTTCCTGATGAAAATTGTGGTTTTGTCGGTGTGTGTAAGACAGGGATATTTTCCCATAGAAATAGTTTTTGTGACAATAGGAGCATCCTGTCTGCGTACAAATGCTAGGTCACCTTGTTAATGGGAATTTGCTACACATAGAAGTGTTCAGCTACAAAACACTTTTTGGGGATATGTTTTTGTTCTCTGATGTGCTTTGCTTCCACTATTAGAATTAAATCCATAGTTGGTGATAGGAAAAATTCTTGCACCTAGTGTGTAGCAACAGAGCTACATCAAACTTGAATGACTGCCAGTAATGGCAGAGTGCCACTGGACAAAGCAATTTTTCAATTCTGCACTTTAAGGAGAGGTAACCAAGTGATGGATTACTTGGTAGAAAGTGGTTTCCACCTGGCAAAATTTAGGGGGAAATTTTCCAATGAAGTTGAAGTCAGAAGGACGGACAGACAAAAAGAAAGCTTGTGAAGGGATAGAGGAAGTGGGGAGACATGCTTCATAGCAAAGGTGCCAAGGAAGAAATTTGGCTGTGGGAGTGGAGGTGTGATTCTGAGAAACTCTACCTATGAAAGAGAAAAGTGCAATTCTAAGCAGATGTGAAGCTGAACAGTCAAAGATGAGGACTCTCGAGGCAGAAAAATACTTACAGATAGGTTTTCTTTTGTGTATAACTATATGACACACCCTTTTCCTTCAGAAAATCATGTTGATGGGAAATTTTCAACAAGGTCTGCCTGGTTAATTTAAGAGAGAGGAACATTGGCACCTTCTGTGCCTGTTATTATGCCCAGTCTTTTATCACTTTAGGTGATGATGCCAGAGATATCTGCTCAGAAATATGTGAATTGCTTTCCTCCATACGTCTTGACTATGAATGATGCATTTGGAATGATTTTTACTGGAACATCTTTGGCAGAAATTGCTCTCCCTATGACACAGATATCATCTGCCCAGTCCAGGGTACTATGCAAAAGATGCTTATATATGGTATTTGTTCTTTAAAGTACTGCTTTCGCAGTTGTCACTCTCCATAAACTATTTTGTATGCTCCTCCATTGCAGCAATATTATGTTCAAATAGTACGGTGCTGAGTGTCAAGTTAAAACATACAAATAAGCAAATTAATTATCCTTGGTTATTATAAAATTCTGCCCTTAGTTCTCCACCAGGGAAAAAGAAGATTCACAGAGTTCTTTACAGAGTAAAAAATGCCCGTATATTTTATGAGAAAACATTTTCCACTTTCAAAACATTAAAAAAATAAACACTTGCATTAAACCTGGCTTAAGGTTGATAACATATGACAGTCTTTAAAAGAGGAATATATCTGGAGGTTTTCTTAACTTCATAAAAATACCTAAGTTACACATGCTGCACATTAGATACTCTTGTCTTGGAACGTAATTGCCTTAAAGGTATAAAGGAGGCTGAGTCTACTAATTCCCCCAGCGTGTCTATTCTCCACTTCTGTTCCACAGAGGAAGCTAGAAGGGTATGGTATCATCAAAGAAGCATGTGTTGGGAGAGGGGAGAGCTAATCCTTAAACAGTTGTGCCCTGCATCTCAACTAAGGAATGAAAACCTTGCAAAAGGATTTCCTGAAGTCTTACACACACTATATCCCTTAACCTATTAAATGCTATAATTGTTGCACTAAGATAAGAGATGCTTCCAAAGTAATCCATACTGGGTGGCCCTAGGTAAAAAAACTATTTATTAATATCCCAGAGTTGTGCCATGCAGCGATAGTGATGGAAATTTGGCAAACCAGTTCTACTTCTGTCAGATGAGTGAAACAGCCACTTCACTCAAGACTGGATGACAGATAGATGTAGAGATCATTGTACTAGGGAAATCTGAGGGGATGGCTTATGATTAGGATGGTGACAGAGAGAGATGACAAGAAAAAGAGAAGACGGTAGTGAGTACTTTCTCATCCAGACCTTTTTACAGACATAAATAAGTCTGAAACCTCTTTCTCTTACAATTCATATTGCCAATATGGATTGGCTGCAAAATGTTGTTAATTTAGATTATTAACATTTGGCACTGGTTTTGAATTTGTGCAAATGATTTGGGGTGGTGGATTGGTTTCAAAGAATCTCTCCAGTCTGTTTTACACGGGCTGGTATGATTTTCCATACTGTATAAATGGGAAAAGTGTGAGATAGAACTGAAATAACTTGCTTAAGTGGAACGAGTAAAAAAGCTAGGTGATAACTGGTAATTATTTTCGTGACTAGTTAAATTCTTTGGAAAATATGGTCCTAGTTGTCCTAAAACTAGTCATAAATTTGGGTTAACAGTGAAAATCTGGCAGAATAACGTGGGAGGCAGAATAACGTGGGAGGCAGAATAACGTGGGAGGTTTAATTCAGGAAACAACTTTTACTCAGCAGTATAGTGGGGTGCAGCATTTGCTCAGTTTCTGGGAGATTTGGGACTGACTGTCGCAGTTGTACTGAAATAATTTTCATTTATCCTGATCCACGCAGGGAAGGTCCCTCCTGTTAAGCTACCTGGGGCTGGGTAGTTCTCATCTGCTGTGGATAATGTCTCATTTTTATATCATCACCCACGCATTCAAGTGCTGCAACTGTTAGGACAGAGGATGATTCCTCTTGCAGCTTGGAGGAAAACCATGTAGGAGACTCTGACTCTTGGTGATTGGGTTGTTCATTGAAGACACAGAGAGTCTTGGATCATTTCCTTGTGATAAATCCATCAGAAGGTGGCCTGCTGATTAGATAGCCCTGACCAGCAGGGTTTTAGGGAGGCATGTGCTGTTGAGTCTCCTTCCTAGAGCTGTTCCACTTTATGAAGCAGACATGAAGATGGTGCTCTGCTACCAACACATGGAGCAATGTTGCAAGGGGAGCTCTCAGCCCCAGCCTGGCCCATGCTGTGGGTCTGGGAGATGTGGGTTCAAGGACCACAAAGAAGAGCAGACTCTTAAATCCAGGCCTGCAAAATCCTGGGTCCTGGCCTTTGTGCTAATGAGTAAGAGGGTAAAACCACATCATTAGGAAATTTTGTGAATTTGGCTATCTCACTTCAGTGGGGGAGAGGTTGTTTGCTCCTTTTTGGTGTCCAAAACACTCTTATTCTCTGTTGAGTGGAATATTATAACAGTGGAATATAATATTATGCACTGAAAATACAATTTTCATTTAATTTTTTCTTCCTCTAGAGATGAAGAGCTGAAACACATTCCAAATAGTCTGAAATGAGGCTTGTTTTGTTTTATTTTCTTTGTTGGCTGACCTGAGAAATGAGTTACTCACACTGCCTGCTTGTGGGAGCTGCCCCAGCTCAGGGCAGCGCAGGGACAGAGACAAGAAGTCCCACTGAAGAAAAGTCACTGGAATCGTAGTACATTTCAGCTGCTGCGAAAATCCCACCATGCCTGAGGTCAGTGGCATCACTGCACTTCCTTCGTGAAGCATTTCTTCACATGCTTTCGGTGTACTCTTGCTGCTTGGACCCATGCCAAGTTTTACTAAGAGAAAATAGATCAGAGGATCTAAATATTAGAGACAATAACATGCCAGTGCACAAAGGCTTTATAAATGTCTTGGTGTCAGGGCACAGACAGGGCTGCTCAGCAGGGGAAGGGTGTGGAGGGTGGTGGTGAGGCAGACTGGGACAGTGTCCTCCCCTTCAAGGGCACTGTACCATGGTGCTCCAGTGAGGCCAGCGGAGCAGGGACAGGGACTGAGGGTTGTCCAAGAGCCCAGTGACCACCAGACATATCCACAGTGACAAGGCATGTCACTGTGACAAGGCAGGTTTGAGTTCAAGCCTGTCTGCTCAGGGCAGTTCAGCGCCACTGGGGCACTCAGGGCCCTGAGACTTGCAGCAGCTTTGTACCATGGTAGACCTTGTTCTTGTGAACAAAACTTATGACCATTAATACATTGAGCTCGGTCCCTAAGATGGCCAACTTACCAACAATGAAAATAACTATGAATGAAGTTAGTGAGAGAAAACATTTAAATGTGAAGATGTATAAGAGAATTGCAATTTTTTTACAAGTGCTTCTGTAGATGTTCCCCTCCAACCCCCAAAATCAAGAAGCTCTGCCAGATAGAAAAAGAAGACATCACTGTATTTTAGATATTATCAAAATGAATGAGTAATAGAGAAGTCCATAGCTACATATATAAATTAGCAAAGGAAACATTCAGACAAATGACATACTAAGTTAAGGGTGTTTGTGAAAGCTCTAGATGTACAGCAGCAGAGAAATAAAAATAGTAACATTACTAATCATGATTCAAAAAGTAGACGTATATGATCATAATTCTTTTTCATACTCAGACAGTCTGGATGATGTGTTAGTATGAGATGGTGAAAGACTACAGCTTAAACAGGAGAAGCCAGATGTTACTAGATATTAAGTGTTTGGCCCTCATATTGTACTCCACAATCCCCAGGTGGACGCGTAAGCTCCCTTCTCTGTGTGTGAGGGAAGCAAAATGCCTTGGGCTGGAATCCAAACCCGCCCATGGACTGACGGAGTGGGGGAACTCTGAGCAAAAAGAGATGAATGAACTCCTGCCCTTCCCCATGCTCGTGAGGTGGAGCCACAGATTTCAGGGGGTCATCCTGTGCTCACTTTGCAGTGAACTGAGCTGGAATTCCTGCAGCTGTAAACACCTTATTCTTGTGTTGGGAGGAAAAAAAACCCACACAGTCAAAAGATGTACTATCTCTGCCAGTTTTCTACATAATAATGTAGTGGTTAGAGCACTCATTTTGGAGAAAGGGATGTTCTCAGAGCTCTCATCAGCATGAAGGAATCCTACTCACACCTTCCATCATTCTGAAGAGCATAACCCGAGCTGCTGATTATGATGAATTGCCTCCGATAACGTTTGTGAATTCACAGTCAGTGAGTAAATACCATCTAAACACACCCTGGGTGTAAATGAAGAAGGAAGTAGTCCTGAGAGCAGGCTACAGCCCAGAGTTTCCCCTAAAAGCAGGTGAGCTGCCTACTAGCTGGGTTACCTAAGTTCATGTCTCATTTTCTTCCCTCTTCCTCCCTGCCACCTTCCATAAAGGTTTAATTTCTTTCTGAACTCTGCAGGGTGAAGAGATCCTGCTCCCTGGGATGCTTACCCAGCATCCTGACAAGTCCATATTCTGGAGCTAGGACATTTTAAGGATGGTAGGAGATGTAGCCTTGACGTTAATGAATAAGTCTATGCTGAATTCTTTGCCTGTATGAAATCCCCTGGTGGATTGTTTCCAAGCTGTTTGGAAGCAGTGCCCACTTGGGTACTTAGGATTGCACCAGAGCACAGCAGAGGAGACAACTGGAACGTGCTCCAGGAGTCAACCCTCTCCTCACTGTACATCCCAGTGATGATGTGGGTCTCACTAGAGATACAATGAGTGTGGCATGAGTAGGTAACCAGTCTCTGAGAAGGAAGGGAGTCAAATCCTCACTTGCAGTTGCCTCTTTTGTGGCTGCCCATGTAGCAAGTTGTGCTGGTTTTGGCTGGGATAAAGTTAACTTTCTTCATAGTAGCTAGTATGGGGCTATGGTTTGGATTTATGCTGGAAACAGTGTTGATAATACAGAGATGCTTTTGTTATTGCTGAGCAGTGCTTACACAGAGTCAAGGCCTTTTCTGCTTCTCACACCACCCCACCGCTGAGCAGGCTGGGGGTGCACAAGAAGTTGGGAGGGGATACAGCCGGGACAGCTGACCCCAACTGACCAAAGGGATATTCCATACCATATGACGTCATGCTCAGCACATAAAGCTGGGGGAAGAAGAAGGAAGGGGGGACGTTTGGAGTGATGGCGTTTGTCTTCCCAAGTAACCGTTCCATGTGATGGAGCCCTGCTTTCCTGGAGATGGCTGAACACCTGCCTGCCGATGGGAAGCAGTGAATGAATTCCTTGTTTTGCTTTGCTTGCGTGTGCGGCTTTTGCTTTCCCTATTAACCTGTCTTTATCTCAACCCACAAGTTTTCTCACTTTTAGCCTTCTGATTCTCTCCCCCATCCCACCTGGGGGAGTGAGCAAGCGGCTGTGTGGTGCTTAGTTGTCGGCTGGGGTTAAACCATGACAGCTCTGTTGCTTGGCAGATAGATTTAAGCAGCTTGTAATCCTTGCTCTTCTACTGCATCTACCTGCTAGGGACTGGCTGTTGTCTCTTGACAGGCTGGCACAGAAGTTCTGTGCATATCCATATTTAGGGATACAGACCAATAACTAGTACTGATTGCTGCCACATTTGTCGTAAAAGCCTAAAGTAGGGTATGATGAGTGCATAGGGCCTGTATTAGCCCTTTATAGGAAGAGAATGGAGCCTTGTGAGGCATATGTAGGAAAAAAATTCCTCAGTTTCAGTTTTTCTTCCTTTCCAAGCATTCTGTCCCCCATCCCACTGGGGGGGAGTGACTGAGTGGCTGTGTGGTGCTTAGTTGCCGTCTGGGGTTAGAGCACAACACAAGTGAAGGTCTTTGTCTTTCCCCTCTCTCCCCACAGACTCGCCTGTTCCTCAGTGTTGGTGAGTGCAGACCCGGCTGCCTCATGGTGATGGCAGCAGGGCTGGAGGAGGTGGCAAGGTCCTCTGGGGCTGTGCAGGGAACAGCTGTGCCTGCTAGTGATAAAAGGAGGCTATGGAAAGAGTGATGGTCCCCATGAGCTGGATGCAGTTGTTGTCTAACTCCAGGCACTTGGTAAATGTAAGCAGCCAATTTTGGTTATTTTTATGATTGCAGTTTTTATGTAGATACTCCGGATGTGCTTAAGCCATTATTTGTGTCCTGCCTGTAATGAAATGTTTTCTGTTCTTCCAGTAACTGAGAATGGGGCATGGAGAGGATGAGCATAGCTGACTTAGAACAACCTTGAGGTTCTCAGCATGGCCATGGATGGGGAGAAAGAAAGATAAACTGAGGGGTGCTGGTTGACAGCTGGCTGAACATGAGCCAGCAGTGTGCCCAGGCAGCCAAGAAGGCCAATGGCATCCTGCCCTGTATCAGAACTAGTGTGGCCAGCAGGAGTAGGGAAGTGATCATGCCCCTGTACTCGGCACTGGTGAGGCCGCACCTCGAATACTGTGTTCAGTTTTGGGCCCCTCACTACAAGAAGGACATTGAGGTGCTGGAGCACGTCCAGAGAAGGGCAACGAGGCTGGTGAGGGGTCTGGAGAACAAGTCTTATGAGGAGCGTCTGAGGGAACTGGGGTTGTTTAGCCTGGAGAAAAGGAGGCTCAGGGGAGACCTCATCGCTCTCTACAACTCCCTGAGAGGAGGTTGTAGCGAGGTGGGTGTCGGTCTCTTCTCCCAAGTAACAAGCGATAGGACGAGAGGAAATGGCCTCAAGTTGCGCCAGGGGAGGTTTAGATTGGACGTGAGGAAAAATGTCTTTACTGAAAGAGTGGTGAAACATTGGAACAGGCTGCCCAGGGAAGTGGTTGAATCACGATCCCTGGAGGTATTTAAAAGATGCATAGATGAGGTGCTTAGGGACATGGTTTAGTGGGCATGGTGGTGTTGGGTTGACGGTTGGACTCGATGATCTTAGAGGTCTTTTCCAACCTCAATGATTCTATGATTCTATGATTCTATGACTCTATAAATTAGAGCTACCGTTTGCTAGTCTGCTTCTCTTATCATCTGCTTTTTTTGTGCTGGCTCTAGCTGCCTCTCCTGTGCTTCAGACATTCAGGAACCCCACAACAACTGAGGCTTTTTAGAGTAAAAACTCTTACCCACAGGCCATATTCACCTGCTCCAATCTCGGTATTTCCTGTGGACACCATGAAGACGCTGGCACAGCTCGACTTAGCGCTGGAGGGGTAACACAGGTTCCTTTATTTAGGCCATGGGGCAACTAGGAAGCATAGCACTGTCTACTCTTGGTGAAGCAGCATACAGTGGATCCCACACCACACATCCAAAGAGTCAGACATGACTCACCTTCCTGTACAAATAATTACTTCATTATACATTGTGTCATGTGTTCTCCTAATGAATTTCTCTCATGCCTCTATTGTGTAATTGGTTCATTACTTTAGCCCTGTGCTCGGCAAGCACTCGAATGCCAATCATTACCAGCACCATGTGTTCAGTTCAAACTATATATTTTTGAGTGCTATATTTGGTTGTTCTCTGGTCCCTATGTACTATTTATACAATACCACATATGTTTTGTGGAGCCCTCTGATGAAATGCAGACATACTGCTTGTTAAGCTATTGTCTAGCTGCTAATCAGTAGCAATTCCCAGATGCCCTTTGGTGGCAGAGTTACAATAATTGGGCTTCCTGGTTTTCAGGTCTATATAGTCTATGACTTTACCTTTCACTGATGCTGGCCCTTGGCCTGCTGAGGGAATCTGGTCCCATGAATGAAAAATAGGGTGAGGTTGCAATAGATTGTTTAATGGTTGTAATCCTCAATAAAGGTTTTATGAATTGACTGGCGCTTCACGAACACACAGTAAGTGTTCTAATGAATCGAAACTAAATATTTACGGGAGACAAGTAATTAGATGTGAGCGAATGAAAGAGCCTATTAAACCATCTGGACAGCTCAAAGGATTGGTAATTCTCAGATAAAACATTGAAGGGTTAAGGACACCAGTTAAAATCTGACCCTTGTTAATGGTGATTAGATATTACTACCACCCGATTGCTGCCTGGGAGACTAAGGTGAAATGAGTCAGGGATTGCTTTTGTGTTTATGGCTAATTTTGGAGAAGAGATTTTCAGATTCTTGTAATATTTCCAATAGGTCCCCAGCAGAAAGGTGAAATTTTAGATTATTTTTGTCTCCATGAGTGTTCATTTAAATTTAAATTGGGATGTGTTAGGTGTGGGAAAGCTTGTGTTTCTATGACAAATTATATGTGTTCTAATAATTAAAAGAGAAATTGAGATTCCAAAATAGATGATTTTAAAGGAAAAGGGAAAAATCCCATGAAAAAAAATCTGAAATCCACAAGAATGTTTTATACGGAGCATAGACAGACATGGAAGGTTAAAAAAAGAACAGACTGCTAACTGAAACCTGCTTGTAAGAAATCTTCGGCAGCAGAAGAAAATGAATTGAAATATTTGAACCCTTAGCAATTAAGAAACCAAGGCCTCAAACAAGTAAGAAACTGCGAAGGAGGCAGGCATTACATAATTAAGTTTTATCTGAATTAGAAAGAAATTAAATTAAAGTGGGTGGAGGTTGACTCTCACTTTGCAAAAACTGATGTTTACTGCTGCAATAGCTGAGAACAAATTTCAAAGTCGAAGACAGCTGCATTCAACTACAGCCAGTCTAACAAGCTGCTAATATATCTCCCAGCTGCTTATATGACCCAGTACTACGCTTAGCAGGAAGTTACCTTAGTCAAGAGACTCTAAATGTTTTGCAGTGGTGTTATTCCCTCCTCTTTTTGAAACTTCTACTGATTCAGCAGGGTTGCGATTAAGCAAAGGAGGAAAGTAGCATTGGGATGCTAGAGCCTACTTTGGTTCCTTGACTTATGAAAAGAGCAGTGGGTTTCATCCTCCAGCTTATATTTAAGATATGATAGTGATGACAGCCATAGAAAAGCCCATGAGAAAATTAATTCTGTCTTCATAGCAGGATTTGAATAGTGTGCCGTAAATAAAGCATTGGGGCCACACACTGAATGTGGAGGATAAAAGAAAATGTTGAATAGCTTACTCATTAAGTGAGCACCATCCAGCATGAGCACAGAACGAGGCAAGAACTATGTGGAAAAAATAGTATGTCATCAAGTAATTAAAGACTGTGGCACAATGCATATGTATAAGGGACTGAATTAATGTTTTCAGGAAATCTTAATTTTGGCATTTACTAGTACTGGAGTGCTTGACTTTGCAATCTGAGCAATATTCTTTTAGTGTATCTTTTTGTGTAGATAAGCCTGACATAAAAAGGAATTGAGGGAGCCTCACAAAGCCTTAAAAAGCCTATTCCTTTTTCCTCTACCACAATTGCCTCTGAATGAGAAATTATGGTAGCTGGCTGAGAATCATAATCAAACAGTGAAATCTTAGTGTCGTTGATAATTATTACCATTGCATTTCCTCTGTAGGAATTATTTTCCTCATTTTTATTCCAAGCATTCTCTACTTCATAACTTTGCAAACTAACATGTAATGAATGCTACCAACAGGAGGTTTTTACAAAAACCTCTGCCACTACAGCTGAAGTTAAAGAGGGAGGGGGCGGAGGCATTGAAAGGGTGAGGTTTCAAAGAAATCAGTTAGAATAGATGGCTAAATAATAAAAAGTAATGAAGATGGCAAATTTTGCCTGCTGTTCTGCTGATGAATTTGCCCATGAGCAGATTGGAGTATTTTAAAAACATATTAGTTATTCAAAATCATTTGTCAAGGGTCAAATTCTTTCCTGGTTACTCATACTGAAGCAAGAAAAACCTGTCTGTGGAACAAGCTGCTGCTGTGTGTGAATAGATGTGAGGAAATCTGTTCTCAATTAATTTATGGAAATAATTCTCCATTTCATAAGCAACTCATTGTGTGTGTTTGTTATTCAGAATGTGAATGGTTTTGACTGATCTTGTAAGTAATATGGCACGTTACAATGTGTCACAACACATTGATCTGGGTTTCTAGTACAAATATTTGGCTATATGTTGCTATAATTTAATTTCTGTGATTGTTTTCTGATATTCATAGATAGTTGTCCTTCTCAAGAGTTCTCCCCTTTCCCCCTGGAAACATGTTCCTTAAAATAATCAGAGAAAGTAAACACAATAAGAGCTGAAGTGAATTCATTTAACCATCTACAAGAACATGTGTGATTTTTATTTGGGGGGGGGCAATATTTGCCTAGTACTAGTGATTAATGACTGAGGAAAGGATTACATTTAGTTAAACACATGAGAAGAGTCAGACAAGAAAACACACACATGATACTGCTAAATTCTCTAATAGTTGTATAGTGAAAAGATAATGGACATATAAAAACTGCCTCTTGTAGATAGCTAAAGCAAATTAGTGCGCTGTATAAAACCCCTTTATATTGATTTATTGGAAGCCTTTTACATTTTAGTAGCTTGCCAAAGAGTCATTGTGGCACAATATTTCTCTTAGTCTGTAGTATACATTTGTTTCCACTTCAGAAAAAGTACTTTTAAATGTGACATTTGGGTGAATTGAGACACCCAACCAAATATCATTAAAAATTTTTGCTGTCCTGCAGGAGTTCTGAGAGTCTTCAGAGTCTTTCTGAAATAGAAGAACAACAAAGGCTAAAACTGGGTACTTGTTTTATCTCACTTGCACTGAAATGACTAACTCTGGAAGAGGAGATGTGTTCACAGCCTGTCCAAAGCACAGAGCCTACAAGGAATGCATAGATATATTTTGTTTATTAGCTGAGTTGAGTACCAGGTTTCTCCTCATTTCTTTCTAGACTGACTTTGTAAAGGGGATTGCCACTCAGCCATAACTAGAAGGGAGTTGTGAGACCCAGTTTATATAGTTACAGGTCAGTTTGAGTTTAGCAGTCGCATTGGCTACATGAGGACGTTTTCCTTGTTGAAGAGTAGAATGTTTTTTTTGTCATTTTGGAATTTCAGGCCAAATTATGCTACATGCTTGAGTTTACCACTAGCAGGGTAAAAGACAGCGAAGCCCTTTGCTACCAGACCTGCCAGGGCAGGCTCAGAGGTGTGGACTTTGGATGCTTTTGACCTGTACATCAGGATAGCAACAGCGACGAGCCTGCTGATTGCATCTACAGGTGGTTATTGCAGGCTCTTCAGGCCAGGGTGTCCTGCACATAGGAACAAATATTTATCTTTAAAACACAACGTATCCACATTTAGCCTCTGAAATGTCATATCCTAAGCACCTTTCAGAGATTTATTTGCCATAATTGTGCCTTTGTAATGGAAAACTATTTCTATATATGTATTAGCTGACATGTTAAGCTTGGCACAGCTGAAGTGGAAGACTGGGCATCTGAAAGTGCCTTTTTTGTTCAGTTTTGGACCCAGCTGGTTTAATTTAGAGTATCCTCTGAGTCAAGCTGGTGGCTGTTGTGTTTTAACTGGGAATAAAGATGCCATTTTTTCATCCAAGAAGGCCATGTATGACTGTGTCCACCTTGCCACCTTGCTATAGAAAGACAGCCATAGGTCAACCCATGGTCCAAGATTTGCATGGCACAAAGTGGCTCATGTTCACACAGAATAAGGGCTAGCCCCTCCCTAGCAGATTTGTTTTTGGAATAGCCCAAACTGAGCCAGGCCGTATTGAAAAGCTGGTGTCCTCCACTCACTCTTGCTTCCCAATCCTCTAGTGCCAGCGGTATGGATGTGCCTGTTTTAGGACCTAAAAGGTAAACAACAGTAGACACTGTACATTAACAGCCATGGATTCTGCTTGCAAAGGCTGAGTCAGGCTGCAGGTTTTGAGTGTTGCCTCTCATCTCCTTTGCATAAACAGGGTTCAAGAAATGGGCCTGTTGCTTTTGTGTTCATGAGGAGTATAGATTAGCACTTGAGTATCGAGTCATGAATATACCGAATAAATTAATGAACTGCAGTGTGAAATGAAGAATATTCTTCTTTATTGTAACGACTAGTTCCAGTAGAAACTGAAACTTATCTTTATTCAGAGAGTAGGTGGATACAAGCAAAGGAAATTCAATTTTCTCCTACAGTAATGGCAGTCCTAACAAAGGGACAATACCTTTGATGTGAAAAGATACCGCAGAATCACAGAGTGGCTGAGGTTGGAGGGGACCTCTAGAGGTCACTGGGTCCAACCCCCCTGCTCAGGCAGGACCACCTAGAGCCAGTTGTCTAAGAACATGTTCAGCTGGCTTTTGAATATCCCCATGGAGGGAGACTCCACAACCTCTCTGGGCACCCTGTGCCACCCTCACAAAGACAAAGTGTTTCCTGATGTTTAGGAGGAACCTCCTGTGTTTCAGTTTGTGCCTATTGCCTCTGGTCCTGTCACTGGGCACCACTGAGAAGAACCTGGCTCCATTGTCTTTGCACCCTCCCTTCAGGTGTTTATACTCCTTGATAAGATCCCCTGGAGCCTTCTCTTCTCCAGGCTGCTCAGTCCCAGCTCTCTCAGTCTCTCCTCATACATGAGGTGCTCCAGTCCCTTAATCATCCTTGTGGCCCTTTGCTGGACTCTCCTCACCAGTATGTCCATGTGTCTCTTGTACTGAGGAGCCCAGAGCTGGACACAGTACTCCAGGTGTGGCCTCACCAGTGCTGAGTAGAGGGGAAGAATCGCCTCCTTCCACCTGCTGGCAATACTTTGTGCAACGCAGCCCAGGATACCATTAGCCTTCTTTGCACCAAGGCACATTGCTGGCTCATGTTCAATTTTGTGTCCACCAGGACTGCCAGGGCCTTTTATGCAAATCTGCTTTCCAGCTGAGTGGCCCCCAGGATGTACTCACGCCTGGGGTTGTTCCTCCCCAGATGCAGGACTTCGCACTTCTTGTTGAACTTCATGAGGTTCCTGTCAGCCCATTTCTCCAGCCTGTTGAGGTCCCTCTGGATGGCAGCACAGCCCTCTGGCGTATCAGCCACTCCTCCTGGTTTTGTGTCATCAGGAAACTTGCTGAGGGTACACCCTGCCCCATCATCCAGATCATTGATGAAGATGTTGAACAGGATCTGACCCAGTACTGACCTCTGGGGTACACAGCTAGTTAATGGCTAGACTGACTAGACTTTGTACCACTGATCACCACCCTCTGGGCCTGGCTGTTCACCCAGTTTTCAACCCACCTCACTGTCTGCTTATTCAGCCCATACTTCACCAGCTTCTCTATGAGGAACTTATGGGAGACACTGTTGAAAGTCTTACTGAAGTCCAGGTAGACAATATCCACTGCTCTCCCCTCATCTATCAAGCCAGACATTTCATCACAGAAGGTTATCAGGTTGGTCAAACATGACTTCCCCTTGATGAATCCATGCTGACTACTCATGATGATTTTCTTGTCCTTAATGTGCCTGGAAATGCTTTCCAGGATTAGCTGCTCTTGTCACTAAGTCCTGTGTCACTAAGGCCCCTGCCCCATTCATCAGCAGGCCCACGTTTTCCCTGGTCTTTTTGCTACTTATGTACTTATAGAAGCCCTTCTTGTTGCCTTTGACATCCCTGGACAGATTCAATTCCAGTTGGGCTTTGGGTTTTCTAACTGCATCTCTGCTCAGAGAGTGTCTCTGTATTCCTCCCAGGTTACCTGTCCCTGCTTCCACCTTTTGTATACTTAATTTTTGTGTTTGAGTTTTGCCAGGAGTTCCCTGGCCATCCATGCAGAACTTGTTGGGATGGACTGCTCTTGATATTGGAGGAGGCAATCCCTGAATATCAATCAGCTTTCTTGGACCCCTTTTCCCGCCAGGGCCTTATCCCATGGGAGCCTTTTAAGCAGATCCCTAAATATTCTTTGGTAGTATCCATGCAGGGACTAACCTTCCTTCTAAATCATATCTATTATACCAAATGTGAGGATTTTCAAACATGCAAACCTGCCTCTGGTAGGACAAAAGTGGAATATATTGTGCTGGTTGCCGAACAGCCATTCACCACAGTGTTTCCCAGCTTCCCCTACTCTAAAAACTGATGTCCCAGAAGTAAATATTTCTCTAACACAGACTGATTTGCTACATCTGCATCTGTAAATGGAACAGAGAGGTGATCATCCTTTGGCCCTGTGACTGCCACAGTTTGTACCCATGCAGCTAAAATTATCCCCAAAACCAGGCTGGCTGTGCCCAGCTATCTGTTGGGAATGGCCTCAGAGTGGTGCTAATTTCTTAATAGTGCTGTGAAAGGAAAGCTGCTCTGAGCCAAAAGTGTGCCAGAGAAACTGCTTACAATTTAATATGCTTAGGCCCATGCCCCAGTCCTCTTTCTTTTACTGGTATTGATGTATCCATGTAGTCTGAGCAGTTGCTTTCCCCAGGGAAGAGTTTCACATAATTTGCTGCTACATGAATTTGTCTTTTTGCCTCTGGCCTTATAAAACCACCTAGAACTTAAAACATGGCACAGCAGCTAGCCAGCCCAGACAGCCATCGTTTGAAACCTTGGTGTCCCATGCCTCCAAGTCTATAAAAGCTGGAAACTGGTCTGGGAATGGAGATAGATGATATTTTTTAATAGATCAAGAACAACTGTACTTAATTTTTAATTTATAAAAGAATTGACTGTTTGCTCAAGAAGGGATTTGAAGCCTTTTGTGTGTGTTTGTTTATTTTTTATTTTATTTTAGATAAAGGCAAGCCAAGCTGTTGTTCTTAAGCAAAGTAGTTTTACAAGCAAGCTCTCAAAGGAATGAAGAATTACTCCCCAATGCTTAAGCATTATTCTGTATAATTATGGATATTTTTTCCTTCCAAAAATATTTTTTTTGAGAAGCTGACATTTCAAAGGCTTTCAATTCTGTGTGTCACTATCAAATAATCTTTTTTGTACTTGGCTGTTTATTATTGGATTGCAACAACGATAAAGCTCTAGGGGTTTTGTCTCCTTTGGTATGTTAATTAGCTATTTTCCCTTTGATCTTTTTCTTACTGAAAAGAGTGAAAAGCTATCTCGGTAGGGAATCTTACTGATGTACATTCATCCCCTCATCTCCATAATCTCAGGATCAGAGGGAGACAACAAATTTCACTGCTGAGTGAGGTTGCTATAGGCCTTAGTTATAATGTACTCAGTTTCTAAATAATCCCACCACCATTTATATCTGGAATATTGAAGAGGAACCTCTGAGAAAAAGAACTGCAAAAATAATTAATTTTAAACTGTGAACTACCTTCATTAATTTAACTTTTTCTTGAAGTTTTAAGCTCATGCATATGCCACAAGCTCTTTCTTTCTTGTATGCTTCTACACATTTTTCCTTTTTTTTTTCCTTTTTTACTGTTGGCTTTTGATACATTCTCAGTCCTCACAGAAATAAAATATAGGCTAGGTACAGAATAACTGTTGAGTGAACTTTTAAAGTATTAAATGTTAGAATAGCTTTCCTATGGAAATGATGAAAGTCCTGTAACTTGGGACAGTTGAAAGCGATGGGGCAGGACTGTGGATTGGTGGGGAACACACACACAAAAGCTTACACATATACACATACACATTATATGTGTGTATTTCTGTCTCTCAAATTCCTTCATCAAAAGCTGTCATCCTCATACTGTATTTCTTGAAAAACCTGAAATAAAAGCACTTCAGTGAGAGGCAGAGGCAGATAGATCTGCTTCATGGGGCGGTCCAGCAGGGGCAGAAGTGTAGGCAAGATTACCTACTAGAGACTTTCCAAACAGAGTTTCTTTGAGCCAGTTTATCCATTTCCACAGGAGATGGACAATGCACTAAGCAACCTTGCTGTTGAGATTCTTAACTTGTGTCCCGCAGTGTGGGATGTGATCAGATCTTGATGTTCACAGTGGAGACATCTGCATTTGAACTGGTCATGTAGACTGCCTTGGCAGTCAGTGGAGGGAAGCTGGCACTTACAGAGCAAGAATGATGCCATTTTAAAGAAGATATTTAATATAGGTCAGGTGAACTGTGCCCTAATAATATCCATTTCTCTCCAGTGGCCAGTTCATATCTGTACCAAATTGATACTGGTGTTTTCTGAAATGGGATGGGACAAATTCTTCCTCTCCCGTGTTACCTTGCATGTGGAAGGGTAACGAGGACCTAGTGCAGAGGACCTAAGGTACTCTTGCCAGTATACAACCATTGCTGCTGTTGCAGCTCACCATAATAATGGCTCACCTGTGTGCACTGTCACAGATGGAGCTAGACTGCACTTCACTCGTAAGAGAGAAGCAACAATACACTCTATTGATATAAAACAGTGAGTTAACAAAGTTCAATGGTAAATGCGACAGTGGTTTAACAAGATTCAATGGCAAGGTATGCTTGATTATTTACTGCATAGAGGACAGGGTCAGATGAAACTGTCAGGGAGACCCTCCCGTTGAGGTTCAGAAAGGACCCCCTTGCTTTCTAAACTCCTTCTCAGAGAGGAGTCTAGGTGTGACTGGATCCAATCCTAGTCCCAGACTTGGTCAACAGTTTATGTCTAAAGGATTATATATGCACAATTAATCCTTTATATCACTTAGCTAAGATTTCAAAGTTAAGCATGCTATTAGTCACTTACTGAGGATCTGTTGTGGCAAGGAATCTCTCAACCTCGAGGAGTAACCTTGAGAGGTGGCCCTACTCAAGGGGAGATCCTGCTGTGCAGCCTGCTGCCATGCAGGACAGCTCAACGGACTCTATTTATAGAGTAAGATGATTGACTTATAGTCATATTTGCAAATCAGCAAGACGTTTGGGTCACTGCTCCAGACAGCGCTTGGCTACTATGCTGCCATCCGTCCCCAAAGTCCAGCATAAGCTGGATGCAGCCATCAGACCCCCACTGGTGGTCATGGCTTACACGGGGAAGGGGGGAGCAGGCCGCCACATGCACGCACAGGAGGAGGTGCCAGGCTGTTCACATAGCATAGGTGCATCACTTGATGGGGGATGTAAAACAGTATTGGCATTCTCCTGGTGTGAACCCTGGGGTTGGAAACCATCCCGTTAACTTGCAACAAGTTCAACTCAGTTGTTAAAATAGGGGTGGCTAATGCAGTCCAAGGTGCCCGAAGGAATCTCAGACAGCTGTATGGGGCTGACTGGATGCATAACTTATGAAAGGCACGTGTTCTTCTGGAGCAGCTGGAGGTCCTATGCCGTCTTTTATAACATCTAGGCAACTGAATGCCACTCTAAAAGTGGGATTTAATGCCACATTCTGACACTGAAATTTATGCGTCCGCATGCAAGCGAGGTGTCTAAGCTTCCATTACAGTTGATGAAGATCTAGTCAATGCAGTAGAGTCTAGAGAGCTAATAGTCTCATTCTAAAAGAAACACCTACATGTGACCAGCTGATTTCAGATGTCTAATATGCTTCTATGCTCTGGACCTGAATTCCATCCCTGCTATGTAAAAGTCCAATTCATGTGGCTACGTTAATGTGGTACCTACTGCAGTTTGAGATGCTCTTGGTCTCCCATTTGGCTACTAGCTCTTATTCCAGGAGGGCATAGGTCCTTTGTCATATCTGACAGCCCCATGTAGATACTACTGGCACCCTAGGACACCTGAAATGGCACTAGATGCCTGTTTGTGTGCAATTGACTTGAGCATTAAGTGTCTGCTTTTTTGTGAGCTCAGAAGTTCCCTTGAAAATACATCTTTCTCTTCATTGACTACAGAGGAAGCCTAGTTCAAATGTTGAGACATCTGTGGTAGATCTCTAGATGTGGTCAAGTGAATTCCATTTCTGGTCTCCTGGGTACACGCGTCTCAAAGACTCCTGGGAATCCTGTTGTTCCCAAGGTGGCAGTATGTTGTTTGTTTCCCTAGAGCTCCTGCATGATATAGTCTGTGTGCTGGTCCTTCTGACACAAAATAAAAAATGAGTGAAAATCACGTTGGAGTGGCTCTGGAGTGATTTCAATGCTTATGCCTTCCCACATGCTCTACAACCACAGGATGCAACTTGTGACTGATGCAGGTTGGTGCTATGATATGAAGAGCCAGAGATATTTTTTTGGCCATAGTGAGATCTGTGGTGTTAATTTTCTAAATGTGCTGCTTGCACAACAACATCTCCCCTCAAGCTTTTCCCCACTATCTCTAAGACTTAATATTTTAAAACAGCATCAACCAAAGACAATGAGAAAAGGCAGACAGGAGGATTTAGATCCTATTACAGTCTTACGCAATAACAATATGCAATAAAAATCTTGTTCCCACAAGGATCAGCTGTTCTGAGTAAGATTCAGGTGGGATCCCCAATGGTCTGTGTAGTTACAGGAGGAAGGATTACTGCTTTCTGCCCTGAGTTAGGCAACTAAGTCTGAGCTAGACACATGACCTTCCCTTCATAGAAATTGAAGAGAGAAATTGAAGTCTCCAGAAGAGATTCAGCATTTAAGACTGCTCTAATAAATCACTCTCGGGATGTGCTCATTTCTGTCTACTGACTGTAAAAGGAGTCTCAAATGATGAGCTCACCCAAATGTAAACATTTATAAAGTCAATGAAATAAAAATGGCTTATATGGACCTGGGACCAGTGGAGGATTTGCTCCTGCTCTTCAAGATGAAATGTTCTGTCAGCCTTTACATGAATACATGGAGTTGTATATACAAGACCATTATTTTTATGTTTATAAACCTTTTACTGTTATACTACTTTTTCAATATTCAAATGGTGACCTTCAAATGAAAGTCACCGGTGTTTTCAGGAAAATTTAAGAAACTCTGCTTGGTAATCACATCTATCCTTAAGCCATGGGGACAGTCAAATATGCACTGAGTTAATGCTAACTGAATCAGGTATGGTACAAAACGCCCTGGACATGGTGAGTGGGTTTCTATTTGTCCTGGCTGACTATCTCTTCAAGCACACATTCTGCTTCTTTATTTCTGACCTCTTCTCTTCACTCTTAGGTTTGGCTGTTTTCCCCTCTCTGCTTTTTCCTTTTCATGTCTTGTTTTTCTGTGTTTTTCTTCTTTGCCTGTCATTTGGTTGTTAGTCAGTTCCTCAGTTCTCCAAGCTGGGGATCATCTCCAGGAGATGCTCAGAGTTCCTTGACCCACGTGGCTCTTCTTTGTACCACCACATCTGCAGTGAGGTTTATCAATGCTCTGTCCTGAGACCTGACCTGTATAACATCTTTATCAATGACCTAGAGGAGGTGATGTCATCAAGTCTGCAGATGACACCAGACTGGGGGGCACCAGTCGATGCACTCAAGGGCAGAGCTGCCAGACAGATAGACCTAGACAGGCTGGAGGAACGGGCTGACAGGAACCTTATGAAATTTGACCAGGATAAATGCAAAGCCCTGCACCTGGGAAGGAGAAAACCCTTTGCAGTGATACAGGCTGGGTACCGCCAGGTTGGGGAAGGCTCTGTGCGGAGGACCAGGAAGACTTGGTAGACAGCAAGCTGCACATGAGCTCTGCAGCACAGAAGGGCAAAAGCCTTATGGGCTGTATGACCAGGAACACAGCCAGTAAACTGAGGGAAGTGACCACCTCCGTCTACTCAGTGCTCACTAGACCACATCTAGATACAGCAACCAGTTTTGTCACCCCAGTACAAGAAAGCCATTGACACACTGGTGTAAGTTCAGCAGGGCCACCATGATGGTCAGGTGCTGAAGCACTTGCCTTGTGCGGAGAGGCCGAGGGAGCAGGGCTTGTTCAGGCTGGAGGCAAGCTGGCTGTGGGGGGACCTCACAGCAGCCCCCAGCACCTATGGGGAGGTCACTGAGAAGACAGAGCCAGGCTCTTCATAGTGGTGTGTGGGGACAGGATGAGAGACAACAGGCCTATGGTGAAACAAGATAGGATCAGACTGGATATAAGGAGAAGTTTTTTCCCAATAAGGACAATGATATTTGAAAAGTCATGGCAGTCAGGTGAAGTCCTTGGTGACTGGAAAAAAGGAAACATTGCACCCATTTTTAAAAAGGGTAGAAAGGGGGACCCTGGGAACTACCAACCTGTCAGCCTCACGTCTGTGCCTGGGAAGATCATGGAACAGATCCTCCTGGAAGCTATGCTAAGGCACATGGAGGACAGGGAGGTGATTCAAGACAGCCAGCATGGCTTCACCAAGGGCAAGTCCTGCCTGACTAACCTAGTGGCCTTCTACGATGGAGTGACTACAGCAGTGGACAAAGGAAGAGCTACAGATGTCACCTATCTGGACTTCTGTAAGGCCTTTGACACGGTCCCCCACAACATCCTTCTCTCTAAACTGGAGAGGTATGGATTTGATGGGTGGACTGTCCGGTGGGTGAGGAATTGGTTAGATGGTCACATCCAGAGGGTAGTGGTCAATGGCTCAATGTCCAGACAGAGATCGGTGACAAGTGGCGTCCCTCAGGGGTCCGTACTGGGACCAGTACTGTTTAATATCTTCATCAATGACATAGACATTGGGATCGAGTGCACCCTCAGCAAGTTCGCAGATGACACCAAGTTGAGTGGTGCAGTTGACACACCTGAGGGACGGGATGCCATCCAGAGGGACCTGGACAAGCTCGAGAAATGGGCCTGTGTGAACCTCATGAGGTTCAACAAGGCCAAGTGCAAGGTCCTGCATGTGGGCTGGGGCAACCCCCGATATCAATACAGGCTGGGGGATGAAGGGATTGAGAGCAGCCCTGCTGAGAAGGACTTGGGGGTACTGGTGGATGAAAAGCTGGACATGAGCCAGCAACGTGCACTTGCAGCCCAGAAGACCAATTGTATCCTGGGCTGCATGAAAAGAAGCATGGCCAGCAGGTGGAGGGAGGTGATTCTGCCCCTCTCCTCTGCTCTGGTGAGACCCCACCTGGAGTACTGCGTCCAGCTCTGGAGCCCTCAGCACAAGAAAGACATGGACCTGCTGGAGCGGGTCCAGAAGAGGGTCACGAAGATGATCAGGGGGATGGAACACCTCTGCTATGAAGAAAGGCTGAGAGAGTTGGGGTTGTTCAGCCTGGAGAAGAGAAGGCTTCAGGGAGACCTTATTGCAGCCTATCAGTACTTAAAGGGGCCCTATAAGAAAGATGGGGACAAACTTTTTAGCAGGGCCTGTTGCGACAGGACAAGGGGGAATGGTTTTAAACTAAAAGAGAGTAGATTTAGACTAGATAAAAGGAAGAAATTTTTTATGCTGAGGGTGGTGAAACACTGGCACAGGTTGCCCAGAGAGGTGGTGGATGCCCCATCCCTGGAAACCTTCAATGTCAGGTTGGACGGGGCTCTGAGCAACCTGCTCTGGTTGAAGATGTCCCTTCCCATGGCAGGGGGGTTGGACTAGATGACCTTTAGAGGTCCTTTCCAACCCAAACTATTCTATGATTCTATGACAGTCCAGCAGTGAAAGAGGTTTCCTGGGAGATTGTACAATTTCCATCCCTGGAAGTTTTCAGGATAAAGTCTTCAGGACTGGATAAAGTCCTGAGCAACCTGCTCTGACACCATAGCTGACCCTGCTTGGAGCAGGAGGTTGGACTAACAACCTCCTGAGGTCCCGCCCAGATTGAATTATGCTGTGATCCTATGATTTAGGCTCAGTCCTTGCCCTATATCCTTGCCTTAGCTAAACTGTAGTCCCTGTATATTGCTGATCCCGACCTTGCTTTGCTGGCTTGACTTCCTGGCTTGACCTTGTTGGCTTCAACGTTATGGGCTTGATGTGCAACCACCAAACCTATGGTGGAACTGGTTACTGCTGCCAACCCAGCTCTGCCTGACAGTCCCAGCTGCTAGAAACCTCATTCTTTCTCAGTCTGCAAGGACTCACTGTCATAAAAAGTTCTGAAATTTCAGATATCACTTTAAGGATCTAAAAATCTCCCTGAAGTTTCCTTTTAGGACCCAGATCCTGAAATCTGATAGGTCTATATAAGCCTCCTTTATGTCCCGATTTTGGTGGGGAGGGAAGGATCCTTTTTTCTTTCTACCAAGAAGATATTCCACACACTCCATTTTTTCATATCTCCATTTCACAACTTCTCCTTGTTCTTTTTTCTTCCTGGGAATGGTATCTACATCAGCCTGTCACCACAGTGGGCTGAAGCACAGGCAGGAGCCAGTGGCATAATGGTTGCAGTAGAAGTATGTATTTTTATTAATAACATCCTGGAAAGGATAGCGAAATTGCAGCACCACTTCTGGATATAGTGTAGCCATCATTATGTGCTTTGAGGAAAAATAATTAGTCTACCTTGGGGTGCTGTTGAAGAAATACGGGGAAAGAGACATTCCTGAAGAATCACATGGTGGGAGAAGAGAGTAAGAAGCTAGAGTGCATATAGGATTTGCAAGGAGGGTGTAGCTATAAGTGGTAGGATAGCTGTGGGGAAGTACTCTGACCTTTGAGTTAAGAAAGATAAGAAAGAAAAAAGGTCTGGTTTATTTATTCCTGTGGTTTATATAAGCAATGATGCACAGCTATTAAATTTTAAATCTGTTGTACACCTTGAAGCCGTGTTGCAGGATTATCCAGCTTCTGATGTTACTGCTGGAGACAGGAGGCATATAGTTCTTCTCACCTTATCCAGTAAGTGTCTGTCTATGTAAATACTAAAAAATGCCAATGAAATTTTCTTTGCTGTTCAAGGTCAATGTCCTAGCAAGAGTGTTCATCCTTGAGTACGCCGTGCCAAACAAGACCAAGCATATCTACAGTCTGTTGATTGCAGTTGCTCCTGCATCCCTCTAGAATCAGGAGTTGCAAGTTGTGTGGTGGTGGTGGTGGTAAGAAATTTATGAGGGAGATGGAGGCTTTCTATGTGACAAAGTATTTTGGTATGGCTGTGCTGGATTTGTTCCATATGGTATTTGGGATGCTGCTGTAAAATTATCTGGTGAAAGTTAACAGTGGATTTTGTAATCAGAAAAGCATGCAATGCTCAGCGACTAGCTGCAACTAGTCTACTGATTAACCCTCCAGTTCTCAGAGCATCATGGAGAAGCTGTCCCCATATGTTGTTCTTCAAGTTCCTGACAGCACAGACTTCTCACAAATTGCATTGCTGCAAGCATATCTTGTTCCCTACTTGCTACCTTCTACTGTCTGCTTGTCCTTGTTAAACAGATCTATCCATCCTACTTCCCTGCAAGGCCATATCCTCTGAGTTTTATGTGGGCTTGGAAGGAAAGTGGGCTACTGTCATTGTTTCTGACATCCCCTGAGGGTTTGGAGACATTCATTAGGAATTTCTCCTCTTCGCATTGATGTTGTGTAGGAGATAGTCGCTTTATTTTAGTGGTGACTTTGAATTGGGTTGGATTCTGTTCTCAAATGTACTGTGGAACAAGGGGTAGGAGGTGTCACAGCTGAAACTTCATGCTAAATTCATCAGGATCAGCTAAACAGACAAAGCTCACAGATAGGAGGATGATAAAATGATAGACATGTTTGGCTGGAAAGGTCCTCAAGAGATTGCTTATTGCCACTCTGCAGTAAGGCAGGGTCAGGTGTACCTAAACCTTTGGTGACAGAGCATTGTCTACTCAGTTGTTACAACCCTCAGTTACGCAGTGTAGATTTCACAACTGCCCCACGCAGCAAACTCCAGTGTGCAACTACTCTTTCAGTTGCAATGCCTTCTTAACAGCGAAATCAAATAATCTTTTCTGCAAATTAAAAGTCTCTCTTTTTATTCTTTCCTTGGTGGACAAGGAGAACAGTTGATTGCTATAATGAGCAGCAGAAAGACTGGACCATTGAAACAGGGCAGTCTGTCTCCAGAGGTTTTGATCATATAGGGTTTACTGGTACCTTTCTCGCTTTCCTTGCCTGAAGGACAACACTGTGTAGATCCCAGATGTCTGTTACCCATCTATGATGGCTGACAAAAACCATCAGCAGAAGAAAGGAAGTTTCCCCAGGATCACAGTGAGCTCTAACCAATCTTTTCTGAGGGTCAGAAATGGCAAACTTATAAATGCAAATGTCTGGTGTTGCAGACAATGTCCAGAGGATGGTAGTGTGAGAAACTGGATACAGCAGAGAGGAGAGGAGCTGGTTATGGCTGTAGTATTCACTCAGATGCTCTATATCTGGTCCAGTGTCACCTTGTAAACTGAGCCAGTGGGGTGGAGAAAGGCAGCTTTGAGCTTTCGTGTGAAGGTGGTAATGCAGACACCTCTCCCAGCTGCTTCCCGTCTGCTTCACTCGCACCAAATGCCCTTCCATTTGCTCAGAGGCAAACAGGCAGGAGGAAGCCAAATGCTGCATAAGCTTCATGAGGTTGCTAATTATGATGGCTGCCTGGAGTCGATGTGGTAAATAGAAATACCACAGCTGAGTCCAAATGGACATGCTGGTGTTTGTTTTTACCTTGTAGAAGCAAACTGAACATGAGGGCTTGATAACATTTGATCCAAGCCCTTGGAGCATACCCCGACATACGGTACCGAGTGATAAGGGGCATGTCAGATGGACCATTTGGATAAAGAAAGTGACCCAAACTCTCTCGCAGACCACATTTAGGAGATTTTGGATCTATGCATAGATAAATAACACAGCTGAATAATTTTCTCTGTATCACATAGCTGCCAGTGACCTTGTATTTCCAACCTACCCCAAAAGATACTTATCCTAGAAAAGTGGTAAGTACATTTGTATAAATACAGAAAGTGATCCTGTTTACATTTTAACATACACATTTAAAGAACAATAAGATTGCAAGGTCAGTATTTAGGAATAACCGATGTTATTATTAAGCTTATTCATGTAATAACACTTCTGCCCCTTTGCATATATCTGGTATTTATAGCTATATTTACCCCTAGTTATAGTCTTTATTCACATCTGAGAAAAATCTAGCATTTTCTGTTGCAGTGGAAGGCTGTATCCTAAGAGTGCTAGAAGGTCACAGGAGGAATTTTAGAGCTGGCATTTTCTAAATTTACATAGCCATTTCTTCTTATACAAGCTTATTTTCTGCTTATTTGTTTGTGTGTGCCTGTGAGATATATATGCAGTTTATTCTGTATATATTCATGTCCACATCCTCTTATTTTTTATTTCTTTCCATTATAAAAAACATAATAAGGACTGTATTTCATTTTTAGTATATCCATGCTACAGTGCAGGAAAATCAATTAGTTTTAGCCATCTCAGTTCCTTTTCTGTAAAACTGGGATTTACAATTCAGGTCTTTGCAGTCCTCCTATGGAAGAAATGTGTTGACTAGCATCTGGATGTTGTTATTATTGCTACGTACTCTCTGTTATCTGTTGAAGGTGTTAATATTTTTTTTGCCCAGACATTTTTGAGCTGGGACTGTGGAAGCCAGCTTAGGTGCAGAGGTTTATTGCCCCATGTGCAGCACTGTGTATGGGTGACTATACGGCATGCAGGGCCCATGTGGGCTCTGGTATTTCACCTCCACTGGTAAGCTCTCGTGGGAAAGAAGCACTGGAGACACTTAAGCAGGGCACTAGCATCTGATATGCTACATAGCACTATCATTTTCGCAGTACCATTTTTGGGAGGGCGGTTAGCTAAGATGGGGACTTTAGGCATGAGTACAGAGGTCTAACCCCTCTTATAGTGCTGCAGTATCCAGCTAATATTGCTCGGGGGTGTCTGTACGGCAACAGGTGTATTTCGCTGTTCTAAAATGGCAAACAGCAAAGCTGTAGCATGCATTTTGCGCTGTGCTCTTAATGAAATGGAGCTGTCTGCATGCTGGGCTGTGTCATTTGAGCCTGCTTGTTTTGTGGTCAGTGCACAGAAACCATTTAATGTAGGTCACAATATGCTACAATGCAAATAAAGCAAAATCTGGAGTAACTGCACTCTAACATATGCATTCTTACACACTGTCTTAAGTCATGGCTTGGAGACTGTTTATTTGCAAAAATAATTTCCTCTCTGAGCATTTGCAAGGGAGACAGCTTCTGTGCTAGTTCAGTGCTGTAGGACGCACCAAAATGACAACCTCTCTTCCCTTTCTGACTTCGCAGTCTCCATTTTTATCGGGAGCCCTACTGTGAAGTACATCCTACCTTTTTTTTTTTTTTTAAATGCCCCCTCCAGCATCTCCTCTCTGACTATCAAAGAAAACCCTTTTGCGAGTGCCTCACTGAAGTCTAGGTGCAGTTTTTTTCCTCTTTTTTTTTTTTTTTTTTGTGCCCAATGATGAGTGTTTTGAAAAGGAAAATGGAATCTGAATGCCTGAGCAAATCTATTTGGGCACCTGCTTCTTGAAAAGACAGGAAGACAGAGAAGAAGATAAATGGCAGAGACACTACGCGATTGCTGGAAACAGCTCTTTTAACATCCATATTTTTTTCAGACCAATCTTTTCTTTTCTAGTGGTAACAGTGCTTTTTTTTCACTCTTGCTTTTCCAAAATTTGCTTTTACAAATGGAAATTAGTTAAACCTTGTGGCGCTCTTGTGAGATAAATAATATGGTATGGTCCAGCTTGGCCCTGTAGATCTGTTTGTATATAGAGCTACAAACGTGCCCACCAGCAAAATATTTAAGGTTAGGTTCTGTGCCAGAAAAAGGGATGTAGAGAAGGGTGTGCGGTCCACCCAGGAGGCTGATGGTGTAAGGTGCATGAGCTTATGCCAGTTCTTGAGCAGAGAGCCTTTCCATCCTGTGGAACTTGCACCTATTGAGGTATCTTATGGCATTTCTACCTTTCTTGGTTTCTGTATTTTTTTTTCCTACATGTATTTGAGTGGCAATGAAAGGTGAAGGAGATCAGGAAGCTGCAGAGGAACCTAAATCTACCCATGAGATGACTCCAGCCCCTGGCAGATCTCCTGGGAGCCAAATGGCTGCTGGGTCTGTCATAGTGGAGAGCTGACCGTGCTGGTTCTTCAGGGATGGGGAGGACAGCTCTGACGTGTTCCCCCAAAAGAAGAAGTTAAAGGAAACATCATGTCCGTTCTCTTCCATCTGTTCCATGTTATTAGTTTTCCTGTGGGAATGGTTAAGCTTATTCATGACTCTATGCTACCATGGCAGTAGTGGAACATGGCTGCTACTTCATAATGTCCATTATAACCTGGTCTAGGCTGAGTCTTGGAGTCCAGGTAGAGCAAATATAATTCTAACTGTACTGCTGGCTTGACATTCAGGTCTAGCTCTGCACTGTCATGGCAGCAGTGCTCCACTCCTTAACAAAGGAGTGATACTACCTACTTCCCTATGCAATATATTTAGATTTCCGTGACAAACAGCCACACCTAAATTCAAAGTGTTATTATAAAATCTTAGCACCAGTAATAAAGAAAAGCACTGCACCCAGCTGAAACTGTAAAGAGAATTTAAATAGTGTTGCAATTATCTCATTTATAAATTGAGCAGGACGCTGCTGGTAGCAAATTTTATGTAAAGTGTTGTAGGGTTTTTAAATGACCGTAAGTAGTCAGGGCATTTGCTCTGAGTGTATTGTGCAAGATGGAATAAATGGCGGAATGATTTGGGCTTTTAAAACTAGGCTGAATAAAATGCTACAAGACATCCTGCATGGGTGGGCTCACTCTGACAGGCAGATGCATTCAGGAACATAATGTGTCTTGTATGGCTCTGATTTATATGACTCTGTGAAGGTGCCTAAGGGCTGGTTTAGACACAAGCTTGCACTGTTTTAATTAAACCTGTTTTCAGTCTAGGATTTTCAGCTCAGAATGAAAGTTACTGTCATCAAGACAGCTAAAAAATGTCAAGCTCTGCTTTATGCATCTCACTGTAGGTGTCTGAGTGAAGCAGCACAGCTCCGCAGGTATTGTACATACGGAAAATAGAGAGGTAGGCTCTTCCAGAGCAAGTGTCCTGAATTCCCTCAGGGAGGGGTTTAATTCTCTCCACTGACTCCAGGGCATGAGGAGATGAAGTCCATAGCTTAGACAACTGGAGTGAGAGACCCAGAGTAGATGATGTAGACAGCATCTCCTCTCACTTGTGCAATTTTCTTTTTCCTTTCTCTGGTTGTCCTTTCAGTGTTTATACCCAAATTGCCACTGTTGGGTGGAAATCAGAACCACAAATGCAAATGTTCTGGAAAAGACATGAAGAATAGCCTGGATAAGAAATGAGGAATACTAATAGCTTACTAAAATATCTGTAGAGAAATTCAAGAAAAAGTGGTGAAAAAAGATAAAATAAAAGAACAATGAAAAGGTGCAGATGATGACTTCAGGAAGATGTGGGTGGAAGTCCTGTGAATGGTATATAGAGGGGTTTTTGACCACATTTGTTGGCTGAGCCTTGAGTTTTCAGAGAATTCAAAGGGAGTGAGACAGGCAACTTAATGTGATTTTGGCACATAATTTTCTTTCAGAAAATCTTGCCTTAGATACCCAAGTGAGAAAGTATATTCTATTCATGTACATATATATTAATGTATATATGCACATATACCACATGTATATATGCATACACATATATACTTATGCATGTATATACACCACATGCACACAAATATAAAATGTATATTCAATAGATTTATATGCATAGTAATTGGGTATGCATATGCATATATACCTCCCTCCCCTTTATATAAGTACAACCCTAAATTGACTAGAGTTTCTAGGAAAAAGAAATAAATAGTAGTTAGACACCTAAAATGCCACTTGGACTATTAGCACTGAACTCT
Organism: Aptenodytes patagonicus; assembly: GCF_965638725.1. Taxonomy (NCBI): domain Eukaryota; kingdom Metazoa; phylum Chordata; class Aves; order Sphenisciformes; family Spheniscidae; genus Aptenodytes; species Aptenodytes patagonicus. Next base: position 192,376,416 of record NC_134949.1, on the reverse strand, counting down.
TAACAGAGGGATTCAACTGTCCCTCAATCTCCTCCTCAGTTTGTTTGACTCTCTGAGAAGCTGTGAGCTCACTGTTTTACTCAGTGGCTTAAATTCTGCCTCCCCAGATGCCCAAAGGCTCCGGGTGTCCATCTCCTGCCTCAGTCTATCTAGGATTTGTAAATGAAGTTGCATCCCTGTGTCTGGTCTGGCAGACATGATGTGAGCCACCCAGCTGGCGGGACGGGCTTCACACAAAATACAGAGCTCAGAGAGGTAGAAACGACATCGAGATTGGAGCACTAATCTCAGAATCATTAGACTTGGATTCAATCTTCTGTTTCAGAGATTCAAATCTATGTTGCCTCATAGAAAAAAGCGGTAGCCAGCACTCCTGGAGAGCTCTTTCTGCTCCTGAACTGAGGTCACAGCAGTGAGCGGTCAGCCAAACTGAGTGACACAAGAGGAAGTCTGTTCCTACCCTTTCCACCTCCAATCCTGGGCACACGGTCCCACGACTTCCCTGTGCAAGCACAAGCATTTCTGTGGCTGTACAGTCTGCTCAATCAGCAAGATGATAACCATATGGCTACCTGAATGCTAATGACAAGAAATGTGGGGCACAGGCCAAAATCACTATTTTTGAGAGCAATGAGGCTTTATATTGGCTTAGACCACTTGTGAAAGCATGTATACCATCTCTCATAACATCTAATTACTAAGCATGCTTGGTCCAAGATGAAGTTGTTTGGATGACACTGATTTCAGTTAAGAACTTGTGGTGTTAGTGATCATTTATACAGTACATACCGTGTGGAGCATTTGGTCAGGAAGTGGAAGACCAAGGATTTTAATTAATGTTCACGGTGTTCAGATTAACATGGAGGATTGTACAGCTGAGAAGGATATCCTTGCTGTAAGTCAAAGACATATTCTTAAGAAGATCCCCTACATCCTTCCTGTTTAAAGCAGGGGTGAAAAAATTGCAGAGTCAGAAGAGGTGAGAGAGAGTGTATTTCCAGCTTAGACATCAGGGGCCTCAACAGAGGATGGGAAAGCCTCTTTCTTTTCCCTGGATGATTTTTTTCCCTCCAGTGCTGATGTAGGGTAGGATGTGCACACAGTATCCTGTAACTGCAGCTGGGTACACGGTTGTCCCTATTCCCAGGTACAGAATTAGGCTCTTTTACTCTTCTTTCTTTGGGTGCCATGAATTCTGCATGCCTGGCTGCACAAAAATTCAGGTTGAACAGATGTGGAGGCATCTTTCTACCCAGGTGAGCCTACAGATGGCAGTTCATGCACCCTCCAGTACTTCTGGGAGATATAAATTCAAACCCTGTTAGTCTGAGGAAGACACTGAACTCCGCTTTACCATTTCCTGGATAAGTTGTGCAACAGAGAGGCCTTCTCCTCAAGGGAAATCCAAAAGCTTAAGCCAGGATCAGGTTTCAGGCTCTGAATTGCACGCTGACAGCTATGTCTCAGATAAGTGCTCTAGTCTAAGCAAAGGGCAATGTTTCAAATGCATCCTTCCCTTTGGCTTTGTCTGTCATGGCAGGCTGCAGTGTAGGAACCAAACCATCTCTTGTTTTACTCAAAGGGAAACTAAGCACCTGATGCATCCGACTGGAGTGAGTCACCCGGGCATGCCACCGCTCAGCCTTGCACTACGAAACTGCCTGAGCTGAATGCACACGAGTGTGGTCTGCCAACATGGGCCCATTGCTCACACAGGAGGAGTGGAAGAATTTTAATTTACCAGATTCTAGTTACTGTAACACCCAAATCCAGGTCTTAATTTGGTCTTCAGTGTGTCCCCTTGAGTGCTGAAGGCTACAGCCTGCTCAGGAAAGCCCTGTGACTGTCACTCACATAGAAAGAAGTCCTCGACTGTATTAGTACATGTGGCAAGTCTTCCCAATAATTGAATGGGCCTGTGAATAAGCTTCCAAAGAAATTTAATTGCATGTAAGGTGTCCTGGTTTCGGCAGGGATAGAGTTAATTTTCTTCCTAGTAGCTGGCACAGTGCTGTGTTTTGGATTTAGGATGAGAACAATGTTGATAACACACCGATGTTTTAGTTGTTGCTAAGTAGTGCTTACACTAGTCAAGGACTTTTCAGCTTCCCATGCTCTACCGACTGAGAAGGCTGGAGGTGCACAAGAAGCTGGGAGGGGGCACAGCCAGGACAGCTGACCCAAACTGGCCAAAGGGACATTCCATACCATGTGCTGTCATGCTCAGTACATAAACTGGGGGAAAGCTGGCCGGGGGGGCCACTGCTCGGGGACTGGCTGGGCATCGGTTGGCAGGTGGTGAGCAATTGCATTGTGCACCACTTGCTTTGTATATTCTATTATTATTATTATAATATTATTATTTTATTTCAATTATTAAACTGTTTTTATCTCAACCCATGAGTTTTCTCACTTTTACTCTTCCAATTCTCTCCCCCATCCCACTGGGGAGGAGGGACAGTGAGCGAGTGGCTGTGTGGTACTCAGTTGCTGGCTGAGGTTAAACTACAAGATAAGGCCACATATTTACCCAGAAAATGAACATAAAGGCAAAGAAATTTAAAAAGAGCTATGTATTTTTATGTTAGGAATAAAGCCAAGTTCAGCAGTGTAGTGAAGATACTCCTGTAGCTCACTTACAGGAATTTAAAAAAAGACGGATGTCTATTTGGTTGATATTTATACTTTTTTAAATAATGGTAATTAAAACAGTAAGAAAAGAGGTGGTGGGAGGACATCATATACCTCCTCCTATTCCTTGGATGAAAATCACAAGCTTCAAACACTATCATCAAAGATAAAAGACTTGTTGTGTTGGCAACTTTACAGTTGCTTTTCAAGCCTGTCAGATAGTCATGCTGTGGCATTCGGGCATTGTTCTTCTGGACACCTCCTTCTTCTCTGACTTGATGGGAAAAAAATCTGTCATCTTTTAAATGATATTTCCTTCCCAAATTAAAAGGAGGGCAAGAATTGGCAGATCCCTCTTTAGGTGAGAGAAGCCATCTATTATTTATATACCTCTTTTAACCCTGCTGCTGTTACATCTGATTGCAGAAAAACCCAACAAGCTGCCACTCACCATAAAAAAAATAAATAACGTTGAAAACGCTGCTTTGTATTGAATTAAAATATTGGAAATGCAAAGCTCCACCTTGATGTTGGGATCAAGGGAGATGCATTTGTGTTGCTGCAGTCATGAGACAGAACCCATTCTTTTCAAAGTAATTGGCTGCCTGCTGTCAGAAGTCCCGAGGAAAGTTTGGCATGTTTGTGCAGAGCTGCATTGTCTTGCTGTATTTATTTAGAATAGAATGCTGCCTATAGCTGGACCTCTTCAATCAGAAGTAAATGTCTACCCACAATCCAGCTACTGAGTTTTGAGCACGCGCATGTGCGTTTGCTTATACCGTGCAATATATTTTTTCTGGTTTTGTGCCTTTAAGCTGTTTTGGTTGGGAAGACAACTAAAAAACTCTGTGAACATGGAACAAACTGAATTTTAAAAGATTTCCACTTCAAAATTTACAACAGAGACTTCTGAAATCCTTGTTTAGAAGAGTTTTGGAGGAGAGATGTGGCCTCAAAGCAGCTCAAATGCCTCATCTCTGTCTAGAAGCTCAGACATAAATCTCACACACCATCTGGCAGGGAAAAGTAGCAGACTTAGACTGTGGAGAGGAAATGAGCCACTGACCAACTGTTTCCCACTTAAGTATCATTCAATGGATATTTGCCCCCTTCTCACCCTGAGAGCTTAGATTACCCACTGAACCTCTTTGCCGCAGTACGAAATGTGTGCGTATCAAAGATGCAAGCTTTCAAGCAAAGCTATTGATAGCTGATAGTTAAAAAAAAACAAGCCAAAACAACACAGCGAAACAGTGGGCTAGTTCCAGTAAAACTTCATATGATGAACAATACAGACTAGAGCTGAAGTTTTGCATGAAATCATGAAGCAATTATAATCAAAAGGAGCTTGAAGAGGTATGGTATGAAATCCTGGCGTTCCCCTGGGATAAAATAGTCCTTCAGGGCTATTCCTGACTCATGAGTCTGTAGTGAATGAAGGAGGAAAATAGGACATATCAGCTGATAAAACAGATAAAGAAGTAATAAATTCTTAATATTATGGACCAACCCGCCTCCTGCTGTAAATGTGTTTCTCATATTGAAGGGACATATTCTGCCCTCATCTCCACCCTGAATCATTGGATTTTTGAAATGTAGCCTAAAAGTAAAATGAAAACCAAAGGCTATGTCTGATATTATTAGCATCCTACTAGCATCCAGATTCATTTTTCATGGTGAGACAAGGAGAATATCAGTATTACTGTTTTTTGTACATACACAGTTGGGTTTTTTTCATATTATGAAAAGAGTTTCTGAATTTTAAGCTCTAGAAATTCAGGAAAAATATATTTATCCAACTTCTGCATATGACAAAATTTCCCTCATCAACCAGCTACTCTGTACTTTTCCCTAATTTCAGATATCTAAAAACAAATAGTCTAACTCTGGGCTAGTAATCTAGATACTTCCTCTAATGGAGAGAAATAGGCATTCCAAAATACGACACATCTCAGACTATGCTAACTAACGTGGCTGGGTGAATCATTCCCTGTCATGCCCATCCCGGTACAGATACTTTCTAGGAATTGGATGGACACCACTAGGCACTGAAGGCTGCACAGCAGACATTATAATTTTGGTTCCAAATTCAGGTCACTACTATGAACCTGGTCTAGATCCAATTAGTGACCTGCTATAGAGGTGAAAGCCTGAATAGCCCATTGGTAATTCCCTGAGTTATTTGTCTCCCAAAGCAATTTTGTTTAGCTTGAAGCCTGTTCTTCCAAACTACTGATTTATATTTTAGCTGAGTGCAAGCAGGATTTTAATCATTAAATGTAATAACAGCATTTGTTCTTATAGGGTAAAATCAGCTCAATCCATATCCAGTAAAGAAGTCTGAGTAATTGAAATAGAAGCACGCTACTCATCACTTCAGGCACGTAACAATAATAGCTAATAGTAAAAGATGATATATCTCATCCCCTTAGAGACACTTGAGTAATTGGTAGGCCGACAAAAAAATCATCTATAGCAGCTATTCAAAGCGGGCAAGATGGTTTCTGTCTATTTGTATCTTTTGATTTACACTTTGGATTGTATTACTAATCTCTGTGCTGGGGGTAGCTTTGCACAGGATTTCTGTAACTAGGCAAATTACACATACACACTCACACACCCTCACTTGTGCCCACACTCACTCACATACTTTTCCTCTCACAAAGACCATATTGTAAAATCAATTTTTTGTGATAATAATTTGAACTCTATAGAGCAGAACACGTCACAGCAAGGATGTTTATTTAAATGCTTGAATTTCAAGATGTCACATCACTTTTTCACTTTTGCGACGGTAAATGTATCAAAGCAAATGTCCTTCTGCTCAAAAAGAAAAAAAACACAAATCTGGTAAGTGCTGCTGGCAGAATCTAACTGCTGCTTCTGTGGTGAAAATAATGAAACCAATGTATTACGAGAAATAAATCACTAGCTACCTAGATGGTAACAGCCCCCTCTATATAAGAATAAGCTTTGTTGGACACAGCTGAAAGGTGGGACACAGTTTGCCTGAGTCAGGCACTGATTCACACAGAATCTTTAGTTGATTATTTCAATTGTGGTGCAGTACGTTTCTAAAGAGCGCTGTATACTCCAAGGGCAGAGGTAGATGACCCTGAAGGTTTCAGGGGCAGAACAATTCCAGCAAACTGAGTTGTCAGCAAACAGGTTTCCTCCTCAAGAGGTCTTAACTGGCACCTACCTCTCTCCAGGGAACATAGAAACTTCCCATAAAAAAACTGCTTCACCTGGCAATTTAAATGTGGGTACAAATGAGGCATCCAAGTTAGCTGGATTAGATCACTCTCTATTATGAAATCAAAATACTCAGGTGAGTTCGTGACTTGCTGTAGATGCTTGGCTATTCTGTGGATCCATACAAGCAAAAGTATTTCCTTTTGCCCAATTAGATTGTGGAAGCTTTTGGAAGATTCCTTTTCTAATTCAGAGATGTGCACCATGTATTATTGGGTTCTTTGTTACCCATACTCTTATCTAATAGCTTAATTAGTTTTCTAAGAGACTACATAAACAGCTTGTTTCCACAATACCTTGTTATGCCAGCATGGGAAGGGAAGTGTGCTCAGGCTGCATGTGGATAGAGGAAAAAAAATGACTCTGAGAGTGCAGGCGTATAGTCAAGAAACAGATAAAATGGAATAAAGAGTGATTCATTTGGGGAAAAATAAAAAAGCATGTAGTCAATGAATTCAGATGTCTAATTTAGGTGTGAATGAATGCAAAGAAATGAATAATTTCAAAAATACTTGAAAATACAAAGATGAAATGCTTTTTTAGGTTGTATGTAAAAAACCAAGACTATGGCATGGAGATAGCAGTCTCTCTGGGTGAGTTTCATGTCACCTAATTCTAGGGGTTGGGTACAGCTCCAGATTAAGTCACTTAAGGTTAGGCTTGTAAGTATGCCTTCCACATGCAGGTGAGGCTGCCTGAGATTCATTACAGGCAATGAAGATCTCTTCTTCTAATCAATTGTCCCCATGCAGGTGTCTACTACCACTTGAGAAGCCCTAAGGTATTGTGCTTGGTCTCCAGCTCCTCTCCAACAGACAATGGGTTCTCCACAGGTTCTGTGTCTAATTTGCTATCCCCATCTGAGAATCTCAAGTATCTTAGGGCATCTCAAATTGCCACGGATGATGGCTTAATATAGGTAGCTGAATCCTACTCAAAAAGTATTTAATACTGGTGGAACCAAGTGTACTGAAGCAATAGGCAGGACAGTCTGCATGGAGGAGTCCATTTACCACCCTATGACTATGAGAGAAAGAAGGAGTGGTATAAGGAGCAATGAAATAATTAAGAAAGAGAAAATTCTGACAAAATTTTCTGAAGAGGGAATGCTATTAGGATTATGGAAGAGTCTTGCTAGGGAAATTTCATCAGCACCTGGCACTTTAAAATTTTGATAGCATAAAGCAATAGCAAAAGTATTTTTCAACTAATTTGCATTGTAGATACTCACTTTACATAAAGGTCTTCTGCTACCCCCTCTGATAACTGTATTTGTCCAAATTATTTATTGCACATGAAATACGAGATGAAATAAACTATTTTTTCCTGTTTATAAATCATTTTCAAGCTCATCTTAATTTGTATGGAAGTATTCATTGCGCGTAAGTATTTGCTAACTAGTTTATGAGGACAAATTACAGATGACAACTTGTTAGTGAACACTTATTTCAACTCTTTATTACTCCTGAGTTGTGATTAGTCATCCATATCACATGGTATTGAACTGACTGTTACTTTTTAATCAAGAAAACAATGATTAATGATGGCAATTAACTGATAATGAGAAACAAGAATAATGTGAAGTTCAGGACTCACAAACATTTTTAAATAAACCAGCAAGCATTTGAAGACACACAGGCAACCAATGCTAGTTTCCTGTAAGTAAGAGCATGACTAGCTTAGTATGTTCATTGCTGAAACACCCATCTCCTCCAGGTATCATTCTTACAAAGTCATACTCCCATTGCTACAACCTAAAAGTAAGTTTGGGATAGCACTTAAGTAGTTTGTTGTTCCATGCTGTATTTGTTCACTTTCCAGGTGAAGAATTTTATTAACATTGTGTTTCCCGCTGTGGCCTGCAGTACTCTTTGATGTAGTCTTTTGGGGTCTTTCTGAAGTCTGGTCCTGCACAATATGTGTTAATCCCCAGTTTTGATCCTGGCTGGAGCTAAACCAAGAAAGAGAAAAAAAAAAAAATAATCAACAAAAAAAGACAAGAAGCAGCTGTGCGAGTTGCAGACAAATACTTGTTATTTTGAATTTACTTGCTTGAAAGAGCCACTGGGAACCCTGGAAGAACCTTGTTCTGGGCTATAAGGAGCAGAAGGTGTCACTGCTCAAAGAGTGACTGATGCTTCGTGGTTGTGACAGAAGCAGCTCCAAGCACAGTCATTTGAGTACCACTGCACTAGCAAATATGTGGTAGAAATAAACTTGCCTTGGCAGCAAAATAGACGGCAGTACCTTGTGTATCTTTTAACAGCTCTTATTCCTCTGATTTCAGAAAGAAACAATACATAAACCACTTATATCTGTGAGATTTCTGTTAATGATGTCTCTTTTGATGAAGACAGCTTTGACCTTATTTCAAATTAGTTGGGGGGAAAAGTGGAGCAGAATATCCATTTACAATCTCTACAATCTCTCTACTTACAAACACAGAATCTCCTCTGATCAGCCAAGCTATGAAAAAACCCCAACCTGATTACACTTGCTAGATGACAAAAATCCAGAAGAATATGGAGCCACCAGAGAAGCAGTGGAGCAATTGGCACTGGGAAAGCAGGATGAAGTCCCCCTCTCTCACTCCCTTACTGCCCAGTATATTGGGATCAAAACCCTGTGAGAATTGACAGATGAGCCGGCTGGATCATGACTCCATTGCAGCTGATGGAGTTCAGCTGTTAGCAAGCTGCAAAGCCAAACTTTTGATTGTTGTCTGGCAGCTTCAGAGAGTAATGGGCAATTTAGGCAACTTCATGAGCAGCAGAGCAAATGAAGCCTGTTTTCCTAAGGATTTGTTCCATGAAGTTGGATTCACTGGGGGCTAATAAGGAGTGAGCACCAACTCAAGCTTCTATAGCAGCTAAGGCATTCATAATGGCTCTCTCCCAGGTTGATTCTCTAGTGTGTAGAAATGTATGTGCCCATGCTGCAGCCTCTTCCCTGCTTTCAAGCTCTCCTTTCAGTCCCTATTTATTATAAGAATATAATGTTTTGGGACTTCCACTTGATTCTCAGATGTAGTTGCAACTGATGAATGGATTTGGAAGGGACTGGGAAGGGACAAAAAGAACACACGCCAAAAATATAAACAAAATAAATGTAGAAAGACAGCCTAAAATCATGATCAGTTTACATGTATTTTCATGGGCAGGTAGTATTCTGTGATCATAATTATAAAAAGACTTGGTTTAATTAGGTAAAAAAAGAGATACATACACTTTCTTTCTGTAGATATATCAACACTGCAGTTTGGCTGTGCAATTGCTGTCACCCCAGGCAGACAGAACAGCCTTAAACACAATCCCTCCCCCACAAACACCCCTGCCCTCAAAAAAACAAACCAGAAGCCCTCAATACCACTACAGTGGAGATGCTATCATATAAATGTTCATATGGGCTGAAGTAACCCATAGGAAGTACCTGAGTACCTACTTTGCTTGCCGATAAATTTATCGTGACATCCTCATTACTATACTTATTCATGGTAGAGTACACGAAATGCTTCAAACAAAAAAATTGAAGCCCAGTTGCAGAGAAGGTATTTCTGAAGCATCTCTCCTTAAGACAGGCTAAGGAGTCAAGTACAATGGACCATGAGTCATGAGTCAGACAAGCAGGTGTTCATAACCACCTCTAAGCTATGCAGAGGACATACACCTGGCTGTACGGTGTCATGGCTCTGCCCACCTGATCAAACCAGTTCAGTAGTGTGCTGATGAGAGTGGCTGATGGCAGGAACCTAGGGAAGATTATGAGATTGGGATAAGTATGTAACTGATATTCCCGAATGAATTCACTTAGGCTCCACCAAGTCAAAGTGCCAGGACTTCCTCCACTGAAGATGGGAGTGCTGTGTTTAACAGCTCTTGGTAGTTTTTTCTTCCATGGATTTTTTCTGTCAGTTTTTGAAGCTTGCTAAACTTTCAGCATCTGTACTATCATGTGACAGGGGACTCCTCAGTTTACCTACATATGGCTCATAGAAGTATTTGTCAGGGCCTTGAGTGCATCACCAGAACTTCTTCCCTGGCCCTGGCTTGCTGCCTTGACTTCCCTCAGACCTGCTTCATCACCTGCAAACCTGTCTGGCAGTCACTGGGATCTCAGATGACCCTTGGTCCCCAGACCTGCTCTGCTTGGGTATCAAGGCACTGTGCCCCTGTCAGTGAGGACACTGCCCCTGCCTGCCTTGCTGCCACCCTCTACTCCTGGCTGTCCTTCCCCTGTGGAGCAGCCCTGGCTGTGCCCTGGCAGTGTCCCACTCGGTCTGTTTTGGACCTCTTATACACCAGTTCCCCTGGTTGCCCTTCGGTTGTTGTCTTGGAAAGGAGAGTAATCAGTCAGTTCCTCTTAATCTTCACAGAATTTTACAGACTTAATTTCTATGTGTACCTCAGTTTCTCCATATATAAATTAGGAATAAAGTCCTTGCTTTCCTCTGTAAAATCGTTTATGATCTAAAGATGAAAAGTGTTATGAAGGGGCTGCCTAGACCTTGAGGCATCTCCCACTGGAACCAGTAGGAGTAGACACCTATGTACTGTGTGGAACTGGCTCCTACTATAGCTATGTTATCGTGATGGGGAGTTAATTTTCCCTAGCTTCAGTAGTCTAAATAACAGGCATTTAATATAAATTAGTCAACTGAGATACACGAGTAGTTTCAGCCCACCTTATAATCCCCATGGTGTCCACAAGGAGAACCCAAATTAATTACTTAGATGGCCAGACCTAACTGGTTGTTTTATGCTAGGTCTCAGAAAGTTAATGGCTAATTTACTGGTGTCCAGACTGATGGATCCAGTATTAGCTTTTGCTAATAAGTAAAGTATTTGGTTATAAATCATTAGAATAACAAATATTGTCCTGCTGCAGCCTTATAATGCTGCCAGTTTAGCATGTGTCTGAAAAGGCACTTTGGGTAAAAAAGGCTTAAAAGATTAGAGTTAAGATGAAGGTGATGTAATTCAAGAAATCATCTTCTGCATCTAGTCCAGATATCAATTAATTCTGATTCTTCCTTAATTTCCACCAGGTTAAAGAAAAGATGGCTTTGAATTGATGAAGATGATTTGTTCCTACTCTGCTGCGCTTTAGTAATCTCAACTATATTTTGACCTGCCATGAGGGTACTGAATATATGGCATATTTAGCTCTGTGCGAACCTGAATTATCTTCTTGGAAAATACTTTATTAAAGAGACGAGTATTTTTACTGATATCTTTCTTTTTAGCAAGCTGAACCCTCTGGTCCTAATCACAAAAGAATGTAATATCAAAGATTTTAATAAGAATGAGATACTATGACATTGAGACATACCTCATTTGTATGCTTTTGGGTTAAATTATTAACCCTGCTTCTTTTTCAAGGAATGATTACAAAATTAAAACAAACCCTCACAAAATCTACCCTTCAGATTTATTCCTCAAATATATCAGTTCCTTCTTAATGGTTTCAGTACCTGGTGTTTAAATCTTGAAGCTATTGTACACAATAACATACTGCCATAAAATCTACAAAATGTGCAGACGGTTGAGAAATGCAAATTGTTTTCAGGTTTTACAGGAATCTGCACCAGGGATAAAATCAAACAGAAATTGTTTACCTCATAGGGAAAACAAAGGAGTAAAAGAGCAGAAGTTTTCAAGGTCTTGCAGAAGTTTATGCTCCCATTAAAACCAGCCTTCTCACCGCTCACTGCATTACATTCAGGGAGTTTGAAGCAGCCTCCCTGCGGTTTCATTTGTTCGCAAAACATGCTAATGACGGTTTCACGATTAGAGCTAGCGAATTTGAAATGTGTAGAATGAGATTTGGAGAAGACTCGAGGAGGCAACTAACTCTGCGGTGTATAACCCTGCATATTCACAACTCTCTCCTCCTTCTGGCAGGGCCTGCCCGGGGGTCTTGTCCTATTATTTTTTCACAGAGAGGAGAGGACGGAAGCCTTAGGTCGCACCTAGGCTGGGTTTTTAACCGCTGGCGGCTGCGGGGCGGGTGCCCCGGCGTTACCAGCCCGCCGCGGGGATCCGTGCCGAGCCCCCGCCGCGCCCGGGCGGCCGCGCCCCGCATCCGCCGCCCGCCCCTCCGCTTTCTCCAAAGCAGAGCCCCGGGCTCCCTCTGTAGTTCAAGCAGGGAATTATAGACACCCCCAGGAGCCGATTCGTCCTAAAAAAAGGGAGGGCGAGCCATTCGTGTGTGCGTGCGTGCCTGTTGCAAGCGGGGCGACAGCCTGGGGGGGTCTTGGGGGCGCCCCGGACCACCCGACGTGGAGAGGCAGCAGGTCTGTCTTCTCCAGGACTCTGATGGGGAGATCTACCCCGGAGACTAAAGCGGGTCTGGCAAGCTGTAGGGTGTGTGACCCACGTCAGGTCAAGGCCTGACGCCCCAGGGGACACATCTACAGTGTCTGCACTAGACTGCCTGTCACTTCATGGGTGTAGCTTTGGTCTTGCCTCAGAAAATGTCTTTCTTTAAACTCCAGATGTCCTTCATTAGCTCACGCTGCTTCGTTCAGACGGTCGGTCACGACACATGCAAGAAAATAACAGGATGACCATGCACCTATGGCAGTCAGCCTGCGGGGGCATGACGCCCAGAGCAAGTGTGATCCTAGAGAGAATCAAAGAAAGTCCCAGAAGAGCTAACAGAAAACATTGCTACCTCAGGCTTTATTATGAAAAAGTAAGACCAAGAGATAAGTCATGCACTGTTGGCCACTAATTGCTAAAACATCATTGTCAAAAGCATATCTTGAAATGCTACAGTAGTTGTCAGCCCTGGTGGGCTAAAAGAACCCTCCTGCCTCTATCAAGTAAAAAAGACATATTGGAAAATCAAATCATTCACAGATGGGAGATTTTCTGTACAGAGCTTATCGGATAAAGAAATATTCATGATTCCTATAAAAAGGATTTGTTCAAAGATAATTTTGCCACTGTTGCTAGGACCAGAGACCGACAAGTGGAGCAGAGCAACTGCTTCCCAGTAAGTGCACTAGTGCATAAAATCAGGCTGACTCAGAAACAGCCAGACAAATACAGAGGGGCTGCATGACTCCTTTTGGCATCACTTCATAAAACTAAGTTTCTGCCACTTCCTAGCTGTGACCAATCTTGCCAGTCCCATTGGTCATCGGTCATTTGTGTTTCAGTACGAGCAGGAGAGTCCTCTCTGAAATCAGAGTAGGCTAAAGCTTCTCTGCAGTTTTTGTGCTCTTTCCATGGACCTTATTTTTTGCCACTTTCTAAAGAGAAGGTTAAACAGGGTGGCTTTGGTGGCAACCTCAGAAACGGGCCACTGGCACATGCTGTTTGAATGGGTGAGAGAGCCCCTAGCTTTTAAAACCACCCTTGTATTTCTCCTTTTCTGGGACTTTAAATAAACACTCTTTGCATTATGTTGCATGCTCAGAGAAAGTTAAAGAAAGGGCTTCATAACATAGATTTAAGCTCTCCTCCTTGATATCTCTGCAAATCTCTTCCAGCTGTATCCTTAGTTGGCAGTACTGTCACTAATTAATGTCTTTTAACCTCGCAAGATTTGCCCAAGAGATTCCTGCTGATCAGTCAAGCTGAGGGGGAAGAGAAGGACTGGCCATTTGTGCCTGCTTTGCTTTAAGCACCCTCCTGGCACAGTCTGCCCTGGGTATGCCAGAAGTAGCTAAAAGCAGCTCACAAGGGACTGCTCCTGCCTGATCGACCCTGGGCCATGCTTCCCTCTCCCCTGTCCCGTTGCTGTCCTGAGTCACCTTGACAGCCCCTTCAGCATGGAGGTGCAGAGCTGCACTGCATTGACCTGGTGCTTGCTGCTCCAGAAGCTGGACAGCGAGCACAAGCCCGCCTACATGCTGGAGCTGGTGGCCAAGGATGGCAGCATGGCCACCATGCACATCCCCTCGACACCAATGACAATGGCCCTGCCTTCGCCCAGAGCTCGGTCAAGGTGGAGCTGCCTGAGGATGTGCTGCCCAGCTCCTTGTTGCTCAACCCAGATGCCACTGACCCCAAGGAAGGCCCCAATGGCGAGGCTGCCGAGTGCCCAAATGACCGATTCCTCTGTGCTTCAGCTTCTCTACCTGTAAACTGAGAAAACCAGATTTGTTCATCCTATAAATATGCAGGTTATACTGCAGCTAAGTATTATGCAGATGTTCGTGCTGTGTTTACTTTAACTTATTGAACTTTTCTTTAGTTTCTCCACTTCAGCCTTTTTTTAATCTGAAACTCTTGTTTGTGCCATGCTGATATTTAAATCTATGCAAAGGAATAGGCAAAGATATTTTTCTCCTCTAGGAGAGTCAAGTTCTTGTTTCTTTTCATCCTTCATCTCTTCAGCTGGAGGAAAAGTCTGCTTCCAATTTAAGGTAAATCTGTCTATTTCTCCAAATTAACAGTTGGAAATATCGTACTTCATATTCTTGTGGTGCCTGGAAGAGAAAGTTTAATGGTTTCCTTTTGTTTTTAGTGCCCATTCAACTCCAGATCAATTGAGTGTGAAGGACAGTGGGAGAGGAGACAGTGAATTTAATGACAGTCATTCCGATATCAGTAGAGAAAGGCTAAAGAAGCCACCTTCAGAGATGATGGAAAACCAGGTTGGAAAGTATAAAACTTAACATCTCAGTTTTGGAGTGCAAGACATAAATGGAGGCAACGAAGTGAAACCAACCTTATCATTCTCCTTTCCAAAGACCCTGGATGAAAAAAGGCAGGAATAGATTGAAAAGTAGGGGAGCGTGACCCTCTAGTCACCACTGTCCCTGACTCACCAGTGAAACATCTCAGGCATGAAATCGTGGAGGAAGCTCAGTCCCATGTTAAACACTGTCAAACCCCGAAGTGGCTTCTGAGTGCTTCGTTTTTGGATGCTCGCTGTGGCACGCCGGAGAGAGGCTTGAGAGTGAGCAAGTGCTGAGCATTGCTTTGTTAAAGTTTCTTGAAGCTGAGCAGCAGAAAATGCAGGCATTAAAATCATCATTGGTCTATGTCCGTCCATGTGTGTTATAAGGTGCATGTCATACATGTGTGTACTGTAAAAAAATAAATGAGGTATATGAACAACTGACCTGCTGAGTGTTGAATCACATGTATTACATAGGTATATGTTTATTACAGCTCACTTCATAGAGGTGCTTGTAGGGTACTAGCATAATATCTAGGATCCTAACATAATTTTAGGATGTATCTTATTTCCTGCAAAATCAGCGCAAAGAAATGTAGCTATACTTATTTGTAAACATAATAAATTGCTTTTTTGGTAGAGTAAGAACACCTAAGATCTTCCTATTGTAAGTATGATATTGCTGATCCAAGCATAAGGTTGCTAAAAATCAGCCGTTGCTATGAGAATATGTTATTTGTAATTTAGTAAAACATATCAGATTGCTGAATTTTAGAAAAATACCTCATATTAAGTTGAAGGACTTCAATTCAAAGGAATTTTGCTTCCTTTCCAGGTACCGTATCCTCTGCAGAGGAAAAGATGTACAAGGATGCAGAGAGCTATCACAGTTCTTATGCCCAACAGCTGAAAACAAGGAAAACACTTCCCCTGCATTACAAAAATGATTACACGATTGCATATTCTACAATGCCAGTTTATCAGCACATACCTCAGTTTGGAAAGTCTAATTTTCATCCCCAGCAGCCAAAGCTGAAAGAATATTATTATCCAGTGAATATTCGTAAACCCGAAAGACTGCGGAGTGTATATGAAAGATTTCTAAGTCATGGGCAGACCAGCCCAGGAATTGGCCTGTCAAGACAGCACAGAGGATTAAATCATCATTCACAGAACACTTTACCCCTAAGAGCCTCTGAAAGAGGAACATCATTCTGAAAGAGCAATGAAAAGATATCACAGAGTATCATAAAAATGTACTTGTGTCCTGGTTTCGGCAGGGATAGAGTTAATTTCTTTTCTAGTAGCTGGTACAGTGTTTTGGATTTAGGATGAGAACAAAGTTGATAAGGCACCGATGTTTTAGTTGTTGCTAGGTAATGCTTACACTAGCCAAGGACTTTTCAGCTTCCCATGCTCTACCGACTGAGAAGGCTGGAGGTGCACAAGAAGCTGGGAGGGGGCACAGCCAAACTGGCCAAAGGGACATTCCATACCATGTGCCATCATGCTCAGTACATAAACTGGGGAAAGCTGGCCGGGGGGGGCCGCTGCTCGGGGACTGGCTGGGCATCGGTCGGCGGGTGGTGAGCAATTGCACTGTGCATCACTTGCTTTGTGTATTATTATTATTATTATCATATTATTATTATCATTTTATTTCAATTATTAAACTGTTTTTATCTCAACCCACGAGTTTTTCTCACTTGTGCTCTTCCAATTCTCTCCCCCATCCCACCAGGTGGGGGGGAGTGAGCGAGCGGCTGCGTGGTGCTTAGTTGCCGACTGAAATTAAACCACGACAACTTGGTACTTTTGTCTGTGTTTATGAGAAAGTGTTGCCAACTGAGATGTGTAAATAAAATCCCAGCAAGATCAAATGTTACTTTAAATTATGGCAAAACCAGTCAGTGTCTAGACAAATCATCCTTTTAAAATAATCTTCTATCCTTTATTAATGAATCTAAGTGAAAACCATGCAAAGGCATGTAATTAGTGCTGCTAGGAATTAAAAAGTAAATGAACCCACGCCATGTCTTTATACTGAAATGCTTACATATGTCAATAAAAAGATCTAAGTGTACATCTACAGTCAAACACCCTGAAGTACTTATTGTCTGATATATCAGATGGCCTATCTATATTTTTTTGCTTTTTAATAATAGCATCAAATTGGCCTCAGGTCTGCATCTAAAACAGCGCAGGTAGACTTTTATGCCCACACGGCTGGGTGAGTTCTGTGCTACTGTATGAGTAAAGGCTCCTGCATTAGGACTCCAAGAAAATCATAAAAATAGCTGTGCTGGAGGGATAAGGAATGTAGGTTATTTAGGAAACTATCGTACGCAGACATCTCTGTATACATATAGCTAAAACTTTTCAGTGTTTCTTTTATTGATTGTACGGGGTCTGGCTGGGATGGAGTTAACATTCTTCACAGCAGCCCTTATGGTGCTGTGTTTTGGATTTGTGGGTAAAACAGTGTTGATAATGCACCAATGTTTTGTCTATTACTGACACAGCCTCAAAGCTTTCTCTTAAATTTTGTCACTCTGCCCCCAAAGTGATTAAGCCAGTGGTGAGCAAGAAGTTGGGAGGGGACACAGCCAGAACAGCTGACTTGAACTCCCCAAAGGGAATCCCCAAAGGGATATTCTGTACCATGTAACATCAGTCCTACCTCAAAATGTTTGCTCTCAGAAAATGCTAAAGGACTAATTTAGCACCTGTTTGTAGTCATTTCAGATAAGGTTAACTCAGTTTCCAATGAAAAGCAAAATTTGAGAGCCAAGTTTAATAGAGATTTTAGTTAAAAGAGATTAATTAAAATTGGGTACTGGGCAACAAACTGCTGTTATTAGGCCAACTGACCCAGGTGAAGATAATTTGAGGACAGGCTTGAGGATCTCTACAGTCGAGCTAAATAATGAAGGAATAGAGCAAAGATTTTCTGTTTGAAAATGCACACTTTCTCCCAGTAGTTTCCTGGATCATTTTATAAGGAATTGCTTTTCACAGAAGAAAGACATAATTCAAGCACTTCACAACACCAAAAAAAGAGAAAAATATCCCAAGTATAATATAAATGATCAATGATCTGGGACCAGTAAGTTATTTTAGTGGATGAGTTAGGATGCTCTTTATGCGCTACTTGGATAGCTTAAAGCACTCCAGGAGGTACCTACATTTTGGCTGCATATTCTTCTAAATTATATTCTTTTTTAGCTTTTAGTTACATTATATGTACTTAAAACAGGCACTTTAGATTTGCTTTTTTGAAAATTGAGATGATTCTTGAATTATGGAGTTAAATGCTGGCTCGTAACTTCAGATGTGCTTAGTAGGGTGATATACAGTTTCAGAAATTCTGAGATTCAGTTCCTAACCAAAACTTCCCCAAACAAACACTAAGGCAGTTTGAAGTCTGCTTCTCAGGGAAAATATATACATACCTGAATCTTAGTCTATAGTCAGAGGTTCGGTCCATGTTCCCCACTAAATTTTTCTAAGTCATTGTGAAAATTAGATTGCTGTTAAATGGGCTATTTTTTTAGTGTTTTCAGTCTTCTTCCAACTGTGTATATATGAACCCCCTTTGATAGGTTATGTGGATGTTAGCAACCTGTATGGTACAACAGAGACCAGGGCAACGATAATGTGGCTTGGTTGATATGTGTGTTCTACCCCAATATCAATATTAAATAAGATTTGATTGTCACAGGTGTCAGCCTAGTTTATTAAGGGAAGCCAGTTCACCTGAACAAGCACGTGAAGTATGACAGTTTGGTTGCTGCCTCATTTGCAGTTGCGATGTCCCAGCTGAGACATTCATGCGCTGAGAGAAGGGTGGGATGAATAACCAGGATTAAGAGCTACTAGAGTCATCCCAGGGGAAGCAGCTGTCACTCTAGAACAGAACCCTTGGCTTGTTTGAAGCATATATATAACATTTACTTTAGGCTGCTGTGGTGGTTTATCTTAGCTACAATTTAGAGACCAAAGGTAATAAGTAAGGCTGGCAATTTCCACGTACAGCCAATGACAAGAAGTAGGATCCTCCGGGGGCAATTCAGAGCATGCAAGTCAGATGCTAAAGTAGCTGAAAATGAATGATGTGGTTACCTCCTGTACCTCATTTTCTTTTTCCATTAAGGGAAAAGGGAATAATAGTATTTCTTTTCTTTTCTTTTCTCCTCCTCCCCCACTCTTTCCTTACAAATGAATTGTTTTTCAGGTACAGCTTCCGCCAGTGGCACAAAGGCAATTTAAAATCCTGCATTTCCCACACATCCTGTGAGCAATGTATGCTGGGAAGGAATCCTGCTCTAGTATGCACGTCTCTCTATATCTTAGTATCACTAACAAGGATACTAGTTTTCCACTGCGTATTGTATTGATATGCTAGCTCTCCTGTTTGACCTTTGATGGTTGAACTGAATTGAACTGATCTCTCTCGAGGAAGAGTTCATTTCTGAGATTTGTTGACCATGCATACGAGCCATAAAGACCTGAAAAGAGACTCTGTGGTTCAAATCCACTCCATAAAGCCCATATCATTGGGCTCAGCGTAAAGGTGAGGGAATCCATTCTTAACCAACATAACCAGTGCATGCAGGCTCAGAGTTGGCATGCTAGGTACTATGGCAACTATATGATAAAAGCAGGGAATCAACTGCTGCCTAGCCTGTCAGCTGGTTTGAATAAAAGACACTAATTGCTAAGTGTCTGTGCCTTCACCAGATGCTCAAGGGCTCATTAACCTCAATAGAATAGCAGACTCATTAGCAGGCTTGTCTATGGATTAACTCATTCAAGGCTGATAGAGACTTGCATTTGCCCAGGGTAGCTTAAATTAACTCCATACCTTCACATTAGTTTTATATTTTATAGAAACCGAAGGATCTTTGGGAACACAGTTCTGTAATTTTTCTTCTATCACAGCTCAACTGGGTTTTAGGAAGCCAGGAAGAGGTTTTACTGTGGCTTAATTACTGTGTCAAAACTGGCATCAAGGTGAATTTTTCTCTGAAAATATCAGGGATGCAAGTTGTGGTTTGGTAGTTTTGCTCTTTTGTCCATCCACCTTAAATATTGGTGGATAATCCAATGACAGTCTGGAAATGCATCTGAGATGATTGCTCTTCTGCAATTTCTCAGATCTAGAGCTGAGTTCTGGCAATTACTCTAGAGCCAACCCTGAGCCATCCTTATCTTTGAGACACTTATAAAAGAAGCTAAAAATGGAGATAAGGTTGAAAAGAAACTCAAACCCATGTCTTTCTTGATTCTTTTCCTCCCAAAGTATGCCAAGAGGAACCAAGAGCATCTTTCTTGGAGGTAAGAATAACTCTGTGCTGTATGGTCTGAGAAAGAAAATACAGGTTTATTTGCAGATATAGGCCTGAGGCTGAAGCCTCCTTTAAATCACTGAACTTGATGCAAGTCTGAGAAATAAGCAGTGGTCAATTAATTATATAAATGAGGTTTGTTTGTTTAATTAGAAAATAAATCAACAGATTCTTATTACTTGTTGCAAGTGACCGTTAAAATAAAGATTAAAACAAAACTTGTATAAACTCATTTTTTTCTTTTTGGTATTTAAAAAGAACCGTTTGACTTGATGTGATTTTTATTGTCTTTATTCTTGCTTTGCACAGAACTAGGTGGTGAAGAGTCAAGCTCGACAACCAGCGCAGATACAAATTCAGTGCCTCTTTTGGGCAGAATGGAACCTCTGCCTGAGATACTGAATTCACACATACACTTTGGTTGCCTCAGAAATCAGGTGTCCTAAGTTCTTTACCTCACGGAAGGAGGCAACTGTCTTTGAAAGGCTTTAGAGAAAGATCTTGCCTGCTTAATTTTGGATACCTCAATCAGCCAGGCAGGCTTTCTGTTTGGAGGCCTTCAAAGGGACCTGCCCATCCCTGGTGACTATGCAGGGAACTTAGGCATGTGCTTTAGGAGCACTCCTTCACTGAGCACCTGGAGCTTAGGTGTAAATAAGATGTTAAGGTTGGTCAGATTGGCTTCTCATCAGATATCATCTGTCTGCAGTCATCTTTTGGGACACCAGGATAACACTGGCAGTAATTATTGAAGACCGAAGTTGGGTTGCAATTTACAACTAAATTTATGTATTCTAATGTAGCATATTCCATTGCACCTTTTCACTCTGTGTTAATCATCTCAGTAAATCCAGCATAAGTAATACACACAGAACCCTGCCAAGGATATAACAGCAAGTGATATCTGCTGCAGAAAGCTGACCTCAGGGGTTTAAGGTGGGTGCCTTAAAGCTGAAGGGGAACTGTTTAGAAAAAAAGCTGAAATCTGTGCTGGGTTGCAGGAGGAAAATGTTGGATACATCTTTGCTGGTGAATTAGGTGGTGTCAGAGTGTTTTCCTGGGCTTGGCGCTTGACCATCTGTATTGTCAGAGTGGTCACTGGTAGAGTTTTGGCCCAGGCCTGGTAGCAGCCTTCCACATAGTTCCTGAGCACTGTTTGGAAATTAACATAGGCCAGGGGTATTTCCAAGAGGCACATTGCATGGGACCAGCCTGTTTTGGAGAGCAAGAGAGCTGAACTCTGGGTGGATGCAGGCCCTTTCGCACCAGTTGGCCTCAGTGCTTGAGATCAGTCCCAGATACTTTTAGTTTACTGAGGTGGACAGAGGCTCTTGGGGACTGCGGGTTTAGAACCTGAATGGTACAACTATCCCTAAAATGATGCTCTGCTTTAGTGCAAAGGACTGCACTGATCCTAAAGTGACCCACAATCTTTTGCTATGAATTTCAGAGCCTTCAGCTTTAATGCTTGGTTGATTTGTACACCTCTGCTCCTGCACTGGTATGCCAACAGAGCACTAGCTGTAAAATCCCCCGGTACGGTCCTCTGATTTGAGCAGACATTTTCAGTAAGGAAATCACAAGCTAACTAAAGCCACAGATAGAAGTTTTGAAAGGGACAACAAGTAGTAGCTTTTTCAACTTTGATGTTGCTTACAAGCAAAACCATCACTTTTGAATAGCAGCGAGTCAGCTCTCTCGTTACAAGTTCTGGGTGACACCTGACAATGTTTGTCTTTCAAAAAAGGCAGTTATATATTTCTTACAGTAGGATATTTGTTTCCTGGTAGTAAAGCTAATGAGGGGTTTAGTTCTCATTCTTGTGCACAAGTAAATATGTATAGGTAAGATTGTTTGTGAATGATACCGCCTTCATTAACTAAGACAGGAGCAACCTCTTGTCTTAGGAAATGGCTCTGAAGTGTTCTCAAAAGTGTAAACGATGACTGTGCTCTACCCACCTAAGGAGATGGCTTCTGTCAAGCCATTGATTTTCCTCAGCCCTTTGAATGATGGCTTGAGAGTTTTTGCTGTGTTGTAATTAGCCAGGGAGGGAGCAAATCACTTTTAAAGTTAGCCCATACATGCATTTGCTATTTGTGATATGCATGAAAATTAATTACAGTTTGAATTTACTCAACACAAAGAGAAGCTAGTGAATCACAATTTGCAGTTCATTGAATAAATGTCAGTTATTGATTTCTGTGGTTGAGTACTAGTGAGGTAATACCATGTTTGCTACTCATTAGAGGTGGCACAGCACAATATATCATAAAATGTAATTAGGGGAACATCAATCATTTAAAATATGCAGCTAAGATTAAATATATTGCTATGCATGGAGAAATGAAAGGGCTCATTAACAACATAGTGTAATGTGACAGCAAGAGAGAGCTTGATTTTCAAAAAAGGAATCTTCCACTGTGTTGAAGATCGTGACAAGCCTCTTCTTCATATTTTAATTAAGGTTTTAATCTGATTTTGCTTCTGCTGCTAGAACAGATGAACTTTCATGCATGCCATTCTGTCAAAAATATTTATGATAATGTTCGTTAACTGTTGATTAGTAGAACTTCTCATTAAGGCTCTTTTAAGACTGGGCAAATGTCTTTTTGAATGGGGTATTCAGTTCATCTGTGCCAAGATCTGAAATGCGGTTGTTTGATCACAACTTACTCCAACAAATCTTCATGATTTTTTGATATCTCACTTCCGTGGAGAGACAGTGAGTCAGGACAATGAGAAGCAGGGAGGGAGGGACAAGTCAAAGCTTTAGCTTGCTGTGAGGGAACTTCTTAAAGGTGCTAGTGGGGGCAAAAAAAAAAAGGCAGAGGAAAAGCTAGCATCCTAACATCCTTCTACTTCTTTCTTTAGCAATGCAAGTAAAATTTCAGTAAGGGTTGTTCTTGCAGCTCCATAAAGCACTATTCTAGTCTGTGAGCTGTTAGAAATGCTTGAAAAGTCGAAGGCCTGTAGAGAAGGCTAATTTTAGCTCCCTATGCAGCGGAGGGATCCAATTCTTGTGAATGGTGTGAAAGTGATCTTTTTACCCCCACCTGCAGAGTCCCTCATCTGTTCTGTCCTAGGCTGTACTTTCATCTGGGCTGCCAGGCTGAAGCAGCAGCTGAGAAGAGAAGTCACCTAGGAGGAGAAACACTACCAAATAGCTTTGCTAATTCTGCCACTTGAAAAGCTTTAAAATTTTCCTTACCTGAGGGAGCAATGGATTTTATAAGTAATCTAGTTCTAGGAAGTGTGGCTCTGTGAGCAAGGGCTTCATTATGCCATGTGCTGAATAGGAGGCAAAGATCTTCTCTAGCAGAGACTTTCTTTGTTTTTGATGATTCTTAGGTATTCAGACCCTGATTGTTATCCTAATATGATGCAAACTATACTAGCATTTCCATTCACATGGGAAGTTGTTAGTTTTCAGATATCCTTACTTTTCCTCTCCCTTTCTACTTTTAATAAAAGAGAGAAGAAATCTAGCCACAATAGAATGGCTAAAACATGAATTTTAGTTGCATATATATTCCTTCTCTTTTTCTCTGTTGCTCTTCCCTTATCTCAGGGCTACATCTGTGTTGGCAGCTTAATTCATTACTGAACTCCAAAAAGTTCCTTAAAAAGGCTTAGTCAATGCCCCCGTGCCCCAACCCCTACCCCCAGGGTCCTTTGCTCAGTTAAAATTTAAAGCCAGAGTTAGGACTCATGGCACCAAGCCTGTCAGAGTTCAAGGAGCATCTGGACGATGCTCTTAGTCATATGGTTCAGTTTTAGGCAGTTCTGTGAGGAGCAGGGAGTTGGACTCAATGGTCCTTATGGGTCCCTTCCAATGTGAGGTATTCTATGATTCTATGACTCTGGCCCTCTGGGAACACTTGGGTTGATGTCAAGCCTGGAATCCAGGCCCCTGCCAGAGTTTTTCTGTGGATGCAAAAGCATCCAGGACTTCAGTCCTAAACCAGCTCATCTGTAGATCATCTTTAATTCACATGAAATTCAACCCTAGTAGCCATGTCTGTGCAAAAATGCTATTCTACCAGTACCACCGTGCCCTTTCTACACCCTTTTAAATGAGCTGTCTTCCCACTTTTTCTATACCAGGTTTTCCAGAACTCTGCTGGTTTCTGTTGATATGCCCATGTCTCCGAAAAGGAGGTGGTACCAAAGTGGGAAGGAAGCAGGACTGTAGATTGTAGGACTGTAGGCATGCAGCACTCTCAGGCCATTCCCATCCCAAGCAGCATCAGTGAGAAATGGTCTTCTCTAGGATAACAGGTCCTCTTGACTATATTGATCACAGACATTTGACTCTAAGGCTATAGGTCTATTAACCAGATATTTACCAGAAGCTTACACACCTATCATGCTTGTAGATACCTAGGTGGAGGACTCATGGGTTGAGTCACTTGCCTGCACATGGGTGTGTAATGCTACTTCAGGTAGGTTAGGTAGCCTGCTTGGTTTCTGGCAGACACTTCTGCAGGGCATGAATCTCTTGTACCTCCCGCATCAGGTCTGCCAGTTCCTTGTAGGTACCTGTGATACCCTAGGGCCTCTAAACTGACTTCAGATGCCAATGTGTGGGGAACTGAATTAAGTTCCTAGAGTTAGGGTGAACTGAACCCTACCCAGCTCTTTGCTGTGTTGATGTATTTTGAGCTAGTCACCATAGGCTCCCTTTCTAGTCACAGGAGAGGCTCATCTGACCAGTTTTAGATGCCTGCTTGAGATGAGACAAACTTTGGAAAAGGTAAGTCACGCTCTAGCAGTGACTGTTTTCTACCGCTGATTATTTAGGGAAACCAAATGACTGGCTTTGATACACAGGGCTTACATAGCACACGGCTACATTCAGACAGGGGAATCCCTGCTTGCAAATAGTTATTATTACCTCTTTTTTTTTTTTTTTTTTCCCTTGCATAGCCACCTTTAGAGACTAGGGTAAACAAAGAGACAAAAGTACTCGCACCGCTCACAATCTGCTCTGTTTCTCTCAGAAAGAGAGAAAAGGTTTGCGAAAAGCAAATGCCGTGGCAAATGAATCCAAGGCCCACAGCGGTGCTGCAGGTTCTCCTTCCATGTCCCCACTCCTCCCCAGAGCTTACCTTGTATGTGTTTGGATCCTTTTATTTTAAAGAAAAGCAGAAGGAGAGCCAAAGTAAATTGCAGATCCCAGAATGTTTCTTGCGATTTGGACAGTCTTATCATGTGGTAGGACATAAATTAGTGATGCTTGATCCTACACAAAGACAGAGCTCAGCTTCAATTTCTCAAAAGCGTGTCCACTTAGACATAGCTTTCACGTAGGTGTGTAGGGCAAGGACATGTGCATTTAGCTCTCATTTTCAGATGTTACTGCAGAATCTCAAAAATGGTTTCTGTAACAGTGGTAACTTTGTGTTTGACAGGTAAATAATACAAAGCAAAGAAGCTTTTTAAGTCTTGAAAAACCCGTTTTCTGTGTCCTCACAACATACTACCCAGAATAGTCTGAAACAAAACAAAGTGTCCTTTATCTGCAATTCATTCTCTGCACTGTAGCTCGTCCTCTTTCTGATGTCTGTGGCTTTTCACCTTTCAGATGTTTTCTCAAAGATTTACAGAAATGCCAAAGATCAGTAAATACATAAGGCCCAGACACTGTGGATTTTTGAGTTCAGTCCAAACATGGAGCTAGACCTGAATTCAAAAGGTACCTTTGCACCTACAGTAAGATGTCGGTTGAGTCAAGGTGTCTCCCTTTAGAACTGCAGTTTTTAAAATGCCTTCTCAGGTGCTTTCTGACTTAGAAGAGCTTAAGCTACAAAGGCACCTCAGTGTTGGACGTCAGCAAGTGAAGAGGACTGTTTGGAAGTATTGCAATCTTGATAGGGCTGATGAGTTTTTCTTATCCCTTCCTTTTGCTTCTGGCCAGAGCTTAATCCTGTGGTGTTCTTGGGTTGCCTAACAGGCAGATCTTAGCTGAAAGCATAAGATGAGCATTGGATGCCAGTGAGTTCAGTGGCTCCTCTGTTAGGAAGAAACTGAATCCATGTATCCCAGCACCCAGTAAGATGCTTCTAATTCAAATGAAAAAGCATTTAAACATTTAATAAGCGTTAAAAAATAAGCATTTATTGTTCAATAAAAGGGGATAAGAGAGATAGGGTCTAGCCTCAGAGTTAGGAGTCTTGAGAGTAGGTCGATCAGATTTTTGTTTGGACTAAAAGGCACGTATGGGACATGACTTGTGTGTAGGGTTACTTGAGGGAGAACACGTCCCAGCATGTTCATGCAGCACAAAGCAGGAGTAAGAAATGCCACTGTGTCAGATCACAGGGCAGAGAGTTGGGTTTTGTAACGCGTTGAGGAACACTGGCTGTTACTGAGGTCTTTATGTACTTTTGTCGTAGCACTGAGATTGTGCACATTTAAAGGGTAATGGCTTGAGAAGGAAAGCTAGAGAAATCTCCATATCTTGGATATAAACTAGGATTGTAATAGCATCCTAGTGGCTCTTGTTAGAAGACTAGGTATGTCCTGGGACCACAAAAAAAATCATTTTTCCCTATTTTTATTCTAAGCCTATTTTTTTTGTCAGATTTTCTGGAATATTTGATGCTGAGACAGTAAAGACATTTTTAAACAAAATTTTTCAAGTTGAATAAAGTAAGTTTTAATATTAGAAAGCATTGTGCAAGCAGAATAGGAAATGCTGCAAGCTCTGCCTTTAATGTATCTCTAATAGTATTTTACATGCATGTGTAATGTACATCTGTGGCGTATTGGTCAATAATGATGCAGAAACAACGAAGTAAATTGATTGCCTATATAAATTCAGACCCAAGGCAGTAATTGCATAATTAATGTGGATTGCATAGCTTTAGCCAAAAACTTACAAACCTCATCTACTTAGCAATATACATTTAAATGTTTCAGAATTCCAGGGAGACACTACGGTGTATGAATAAAATAGCATTAATCCATGCCTAGTTGAGTTGAAAGCACAGCCAGAATATATGAATTTATTTAAAGCAATCCACAAATATGCCCCAGTGCTTTCTTACAAAGTTAGCCATGTAGAGAACCTTTGTTAGTTTCCTTTTTATCTTTATTTTCAAGTGAAAGGAACAATTAAAGAAAGCATTTAGCTAAATAAAGAAGAAAAGGGAAGGTAAAAAAAAAATCGTGAGTCAGCCAGTCTTTCTGTATCATTCAACAGGCAGGAGACAGAAATTGGCAGCAGGCCATCTTTCTCCATAGGTGAAGGCAACAGTCTGAGCTCCACTGAACAATGACTTTTCCTAATGCATCAAAATTACAGTGACAACTGTGCTAAATAACTTTCTCTTGGAAGAGTGTGGAAGCTTAAAATATGTTATTACTTCTCACAGTTGTTCATTTGGTGAGGTAATCTACTGGTTGCATATTGAGCTGCAGTACAGTGAACATGAATGCAGTTGGCCATGGACTTGAGAGTTTTAAATACATAGTCTGACTTTTGGAAGGTTTAGTAGTTCTTAATGTCTCTCTCTGTATTGACAAGTAGATGAATTTTAAAGCATTCATTCCACTGATAGACATAGAACCAAAACGGGAGAGGTGTCAAAGACACAGGTTTTTCCAAAGTGCGGTGTTGACTTTGGTCTTAGGCCAAGAGCTCAGAATTTGCCAATGTCATGAAAGCACAGGATCACAGGATAATTCAGCTTGGGAGGGACCTCAGGACATCTCTAGTTAAACATCCTGTGGTTGCTGAGGCTGGACGCACTATTTTTAAAGTAAGAGCCTCTCCTGGTTGTACTCAATTAAAACGCTCATACTTGAAAATCACATTTTCATGCTCTACTCACTTTAACTGTTGCAGCTGTACTGCTGTTGTCTATACAGGCTGCAGGGTTTTGGACCTCCTAAACATTTCAGGCTTTCCAAAGGCTGAGAGAAAATTTTTATATACACAAAGGCACCCTAACAAACATCCTCATAGTAAATGTGACTTCAGAAAGGGATGAATACTTTTTGAGGGTAGGGGTGACTGAATTCTACCTTCTACATCAGGATAAGATGCCAGTTTTCTGGGCTCCACTGGGTACAGAGTACTTTCCATTGCCTCTAATGGAAGCTTAGACACCTCTCACATTTACATGCCTACATTTAAGTGTGATGATCTTGAACAAAATCCAACTCCTGACGATCAATTCAGTTGCTGAAATGTGGGTGCCTAGTGCCATTTAATATGTTATTGCATGTCCTGTGTGTCATCTAGCTTCCTGTATTGATGACAGAGGATCTCCTACGAGTTCTGTGTCATACCTGCCATCTCCATCTGGATGCTGCGAATATGCTAAGGCATCTCAGATGACACCAGTTCCTATGTTCAGGCAACTAAATCAAGACCTTGATGTCTACAGACAAACCACCTGGCTAGCAATCTGTGTATGCGTGGTGTGAGTAGAAAAAACTACCAGGCTAATTTTTCCAGCTGCATGGCAAGTATCGGGAAACATTCTGAAGAATATCAGCTTTGGTTTGGGACTTATTTTGTGCTTTATCAATAGTAACAGGTGTCCCACGCTCATCAGCTGCCACTTACACCACAGCTCCAAGCAGCGTGTGTCACTAGAACTGACTGAGAACAGAGGCTATCCTTGCTGTAACTGCCATGAATAAGATGATTAAAGGATATGAATGAAAGATCATGTATACCTATGGCTAGAGACTTGTGGTAAAGTCCAGGTTATCTAATTTCTTATTTACTAGCAAAGTATAACCAACTGCATAACTTTGACTTGCTTTAAAAATGCTCAGTGCTGCACTATGTTTGAAGGGAGAAACTAGGTATGAGAGAATTTGATAGGTATTAGGCAAATTGTTTTAAGTATAGAGGGATTAATCTCAGGTAACATTAGCCACCTTATGATTAGCTTAATTTTAGCTAGTCACTCATGTTTCCTCTTGAGGGAGTAGAGATTCTTCAAGAAAACAGTACATAAATATTAAAGACAGATTAGATGAATCTTCCAGATCCTCAACTGATGAAACCTAGGTAGATACCTGAGCCTAGCTGCCTAACTTTTAGATAGCCAAAGTCAGGTGAGGTGAATCCCATGTGTGATATTAACCTTCAGTAGCATAAGTGAATGGACACTTTCTGTGTCAGCCTAATTGGCTGGAAAGGAATCAGATTAAGTAATAAATAAAAGAGAATTATTGACACTAAGGTCGATGATGTTTGATTATTTAGGGTCTGATAAATAAACATCTTTTTCTGGTTCACAGTATGAAAGCTTTTTGGAGGCTGCTGTTCTACTGGGTATTAATTTGAAAATTACATTCACATGATGACTAGATATTAACCCATGGTATTCAGATTTAATTGCCATTATTCTCATGCAGAAGCAAGGCAAAGAGTAGTCAGGCAGCTTAGTTTTAAGAGGACAGAATGCTGGGCTGAATGGAAAAATATTATTTTTCTTGTTGTCAGGTTTTAGAACAACAAGAGGAGATGAGAGACAAATCAATAAGTCTCACAACTGTGGTCTACAATCTCCCTCCTATTCTATTCCTTAGAATGGATTTGGCACCAGATACACAAGCCTGAAGTGTGCTAAAAAAAGGCCACGGTGACTGGAAATGGTAATCTGTGTACTTTCTCCATTTTTAGGGCACCAGTGCAAGGGAATATTTCATCTGAGCTGGAACTGAAGATATAAGCTTACAGGCTTACATGATCATGTGTCAAATTTGCTGAGTCCCATGCTGAGATGTGGACAGCTTTCTCTGTTATATGATGGAACGCAGAGGGCCGGGAGCAGAGAGAGTTTAGGCCTTTCTCATTGATATTTTGCAACCCAAGCTCAGTGACAGCCAAACAATGTTTTGCATAGCTTCCTTCTCAGCATGTGGATTTTCTTTTCTTTTTTTTTTCCCTTTAGTTTTATTTTTCCTTCCTGTTTCTCAACAATTGCCAATAACATATTGCTTTATTTAAACTGAATGAGTTTGCTATTAGACATGTCATTATTACCAGCCTCAAAAATTAAAAAGAGTAATTTGCAAGTCAGTCTTCAAACCCCACAAGAATTCCTTAAGATAAAAGTCTTCTATTGTATTCTTATTGTATTTTGTTTCGTTCTATTATATTATTGTATTGACTTTTGATATTTTTTTTTTTTCAAATTTTCGGAGAAAGAATGTCATCCAGTGTCCTAAATTTCTGTACAAAGGTGAATTTCCAGCTTCAAGTTTGAGTTTGCTTACTCTCTCACACTCACATTAACTTCTCCCAGTCATGCTGTTTCTGTCCTTATATCCTCTGCCCACACCCTGACTGGGAATCAAGTGCCCAGATATCCACTTTGTTCTACCCCTCCATTCTCGCCTGTCCCCCCCACCAGCGAATTCATTGTGCTCCCAGGGTTGTGCTTCCATTTCAAGCCCCACATTTGACCCTAGATGCTCTGATCACCCAGTTTGGGATTTGTCTAACCAACTGTAGACTTCTACAATGTACATGTTGGTACTGGAGCTAGTCAGCCTCTGTGGCCTTTAAAAACAATGGAGAGAAATACAAACTGCGTCTCATCTTAAAGCTGATAGCAAAAATGGGTTGGATGAATCTTGTGCTGTAAACAAAGTTTTCTTGTAATTGTCTACTAAGAAAGCCCAGAGTGACAGGCTCAGATGAACAGGTCTGTACTGCAGAAGTCTAAGGATAGGCGATATAGACCCCACCTTTGTAACTTGCAGGGCTTCTTGGTCACTGTTTTTCCCTTTTGGCATTGGATGTAGAAGGAAGACACCAGGAATGATCAGAATAATTTCTTTTTTATGAGGGAGGTGACAGGAAGAATCAATAAAGATTTTGTGATGATGTGTCTGAGGAAAAGTGTAAGAATTGGTTAAAGAGAGTTCTGAATTTGTATGGGAATAAAGGACTGGCTCCGTTGAAACCAGAGGGGCAGGTAGAAAAGACACATAGGAGTCTGGAGGTTGGGCTTTCTGAGAACAGAGAGCTTCATGACTTGTCTGGAAGTGCTACATCTCAAAGAATTGATAGAATCAACCTTAAGGAAATAAGAAATGTCCTTGCCTTGGAGCGTGATCAATCAAGAGAAGATAAATGTCATGTTATACTGGATGATTGGTCCCTGCTGAGAACTGGTCTATGGACACCAGGCGTCTGCAGATGAGAAGCAGACTACCATTGTTCTGGCTTGAGTGGATTGCTTACTGATCTGCCCCAAAGACAAGAAGTCATGAATTTGATGTGTTAAGATGTATTCATGTGACATTTTAAAGCATCGTAGTGTTTTATTCTGTGTTAATTAGGGACCATAGATGGCTCTTGGTCTATTCAGCTGGTCTAGCTGGAGCCTGAGACAAAACAATGCAGAAAGCAGTGAAGTGAGATACTCTCACTTACCAAAAATTAGTTCTGAGGGCTGCAAGGAGGAGGAAGCTACACTGATTTTTTTTTTTTTTTTTTAACACGCTTTGTTTTCTTTCTGATTAGCCACCTAAATGTAGGGGAATTCTATAATTTTATTTTTTCATGACTCTACGTGTGCCCTTCATGCAGAGATCCACAAACATACTTACACTGGTGGGCAAGCCATGGTACTCTCATATTGCATCTGGCATAACAGGTCATGAAGTACAGTGATTAGCAGTACAAATCTTGGGAAACTCAAGAACAGAAGCCCTGGACTCTTACGTCCCTTTGCTCATAGAAGCTGTTAGTTAGGTAAATAGATGTGCTTATTTTGAAAGGCATCACAGAAATATTTGAAAGAATTAAAATGATTTATTGGACGGGCAAGGATGAGAATGTGCAACTGATGTGTCTCAGCCATGCTGAAAATGCCAGAGCAGTCAAATATCCTGGAAGGCCTGTATCAGCTGCTCTTTGAGGCCTGTCTCTCATGCATGCAGTTATTCAGGGTTGGGTTTTTTTTTTTAAATAGCTGGGAAGCTTACAGACATGGCTCCCAACATAAACCTGGCAGGTACTCTCAACAGCTGGGAGGGGGAATGTAAAATAGCATCTACCCAAATCCCTAAATCGCGTGAAATTCAGGTGCTGAGGAGAAAATCAGGTGCCTGATGATTAAACGTAGAGAGCTGTCATTGCTGCATTATATTAAAATAACTTGCCCCTAGCAAACCGCACACTATTTCTTCCTTTAAATCTGTTACTCCAGCTGGCTGCATCAGTAGCTTTGGAACTATGTAAGTTTTACAGTGAAGAGGTCACTTATAGAGAGACTTTTCATGAACAGTGGGGGGCCCATTAACCACTGAATAGCCACCACGATGTGCAAGTAATGTTTTCCTGTGACTTAATGGGACTCAGCACAATCAGAAACTTAAAGCAGAAAGGTCCTCAGATGCACTTTTAAGCCACAACAAGGCTCCAGGCAAAATGGAACTTATTTGTTTATGGATTGCTGTCATTAATAAACAGATCAGAGACTTATTACTGCCTCAAGCCACAGCACTTTTAATGATGTCCAAAGCAGATAGCTATTAAAGCTGTGAACAGCAGCGCAATGGAGTTGGCCTGAATGAGCAGGAGAAGGAAGAGGAATAGCACGTCAATGGCAAAGTCTGTGACACTCGGAGAACGAGCAAAGGTTTCTCATTATAAAGACTGCTCTTTCTTTATGCCCGTTGTCTCTCTGAAGCAGACTTCGGTGTCATAGAATCATAGAATCATAGAATCATTGAGGTTGGAAAAGACCTCTAAGATCATCGAGTCCAACCGTCAACCCAACACCACCAGGCCCACTAAACCATGTCCCTAAGCGCCTCATCTACACGTCTTTTAAATACCTCCAGGGATGGGGACTCCACCACTTCCCTGGGCAGCCTGTTCCAATGTTTCACCACTCTTTCAGTAAAGAAATTTTTCCTTACATCCAATCTAAACCTCCCCTGCCGCAACTTGAGGCCATTTCCTCTCGTCCTATCGCTTGTTACTTCGGAGAAAAGACCAACACCCACCTCGCTACAACCTCCTTTCAGGTAGTTGTAGAGAGCGATGAGGTCTCCCCTCAGCCTCCTTTTCTCCAGGCTGAACAGTCCCAGTTCCCTCAGCCGCTCCTCATAAGACTTGTGCTCCAGACCCCTCACCAGCCTCGTTGCCCTTCTCTGGACACGCTCCAGCACCTCAACGTCCTTCTTGTAGTGAGGGGCCCAAAACTGAACACAGTATTCGAGGTGCGGCCTCACCAGGGCCGAGTACAGGGGCACAATCACTTCCCTACTCCTACTGGCCACACTATTTCTGATACAGGCCAGGATGCCATTGGCCTTCTTGGCCGCCTGGGCACACTGCCGGCTCATGTTCAGCCGGCTGTCGACCAACACCCCCAGGTCCTTTTCCGCCAGGCAGCTTTCCAGCCACTCTTCCCCAAGCCTGTAGCGCTGCATGGGGTTGTTGTGGCCGAAGTGCAGGACCCGGCACTTGGCCTTGTTGAACCTCATACAGTTGGCCTCGGCCCATCCATCCAGCCTGTCCAGGTCCCTCTGCAGAGCCTTCCTACCCTCCAGCAGATCAACACTCCCACCCAACTTGGTGTCGTCTGCAAACTTACTGAGGGTGCACTCAATCCCCTCATCCAGATCATCAATAAAGATATTAAACAAGACCGGCCCCAGTACTGAGCCCTGGGGAACACCGCTCGTGACCGGCCGCCAACTGGATGTAACTCCATTCACCACAACAACCAATAGTCCTCCAATAGATCTCCATTAACTTTGTGTTTTTTTTCTTGAAGCTAGAGGCATACTCTCTTCTACTTGACCTCTGGGATTTTTCTTTACTCCACAAAGGGCAGCTTTAATACATCTTTGTGAGAAGCAATTTTCCTGTCCCATGAAATTTTGTGCCTTAAAGACCGAACAGAACTCTCTTTTCTTTCCACAATGATTTTTTTGTGTGTGTTTTTCACACCCCAGCTGTGTGACTGGACAATGAGGCTATTAGATAATTTGGAGATAAATATCTGCACTTTTTTTTATATAGGTATGTGACACATGCATTTCTCTTTCTTGTTTCCCCAGTGAAAGTGCTCCTAAAAATTGTAAAAATAGTTAGCTTTTTTTAGTACATCAGAGAAGCTGTTTCAGTTGCCAGGTTAATTTAGGGATCAAGGGGATTCAGGTTCAAGACTCTCATCCATTGAATATTCAGCCTCTGTTACGTGGTATGGAGAGCAAGACAAGAGCCCGATGCGCGGACTCTCTCCTTTTCCAGAGATTTCTTGCATCTCATCCTCAGAAACAGCCTGTCCCCAGACATTAGTGTCCTACCTCCGTCTTCTGCTCATGTTTCCTGTTGAATTGGTGGGCGTACAAGGAGCACGTCCCTCCTTCCAAGCGTGCAGATTTCCTCACAGCCTGGAGCTGGCTGAATGGCTGTGAAAACTGTGCAGGTAAAATTTAGTCAATGTAGAAATTATTTGCATGCATTTTGAGGGCATTTACATGCTTGATGTGTATTTGTGCTTGTGAGAATGTTTGTCGCATGGATAGGCATGTCATATTCATTTAAATAGCTCTTCTTTTGGAGGCAGCTGTGAAATTAAGTGCCCTTAGAGTTCACCAGTCTGGCTAGGGATGGGCTAGAGGAAGTATGTGCAGGAAAAGGAAACCTGAGATGGGAAGAAGGGGAAAAGTAGAGGAATAAAAATGTCTCTAAAATGTGTAGGGTTGTATGGTAACAAATAAAGCTTGTGCAACTTCATGACGGGTAAAGGAGTCAGGAAGCCAAGGGGCCAAAGGGCAGGGCGAGAGAATCTGTGAATTTATCTTACCATAACAGAAATGAGTTGAAGGCCCTAATGAAGAAGCAGCTATGCCTCCTCTTTATGGCCTCCCCAGGTGAGAAAGTGCACAGATAGGACATGGAGCCACAGGAAGGTCTGAACCATAGGCCAGCCGCTCTTTTTTCCAGAAACCCTTGTGGGTGTACTCTCCCCTAATGGGAAAAGGTGACCAACAAGTCTGAAAAGCGTAAAGCGGGAAATGTAATTACTGAGGGTATGGTGAAAAGGGGCAGGTTCTCCTGTGGCTAGTTTTTCTGCCTTCAGCAAGTGTCCCTGCTCCTTCCAAGATGCTGTTTCTTCTGTTGCCAGGAAGGGGCCATTGCTGGTCTCTTCTTCCTTCACACTGAAATCAGGGGACTTTGCTTTAGGACTTTTCAAAAGCCTGTGAAGCACCATGAGTTGTCTCATAGAAAAAATGAAGCAAGGGTTAGAAGAAGAGGTGTGAGGTACCAATTCACACCTCATGTGAGCTCTGAATGGGGCTCACGGGACCTATTTACAAATTCTGAATGCTTTTTTTTAATGCCAGTGTTTATAAAAATGTTTATGTCAATGAAATTCCTTCTAAAATATTGCCATCAAATTAAAATGAAGTTGATTTTTTAAAACAGTTGTGACTTAAAATGAATATACTATGTGCATGGGAGCTTGGGATGCTTCCTGCATATCTTAGAGAACCCTCAAAACATGCAGGTGGAAATAGAGGTATCAAAAATGCATCCTCTGGTAGTGTGTTTCTCCTGGAAAGTGTAAGTATCCCCAGCCATACACAGTGCCTGAATAGGAGACTGTGCCTAAACCCTGGATAAATAGCCATCAGTTGAGGTGTTGTGGATGGGTGCAAAACAGGAATGAAATTACAAGCTCCACCACTGTTAATGAATGAAAGGAAGTGGGGAAAGGAGGGGAGAAAAGGAAACATCCCAGAAAATGCTAAAGGATGGATACAGTACCACTCGTCTTAAAATCAAAAGTATATGTGAAATATATACGGTACTTCTCCTACATCTTGAAAAATGATAACAGCTTGTGACTTTTCTTGTTACGTTTGATCTTATTAACTCTTTGAGAGTGTTTCAGTTATCTACTGAAAATTATATCATTATACAGTACATGCCTTAGCCTCTGCCACATAGCTTGTTAGGAGATGGTAGTGGCGGTTTGTAACTAATTAATGTGTCTGTGTTGTATTTTCTAGAAAATCATATCCATCTGTGTAGATGATTTCAGTGAGTTTTAACAGGGTCTCTATAAGATGTTA
Organism: Aptenodytes patagonicus; assembly: GCF_965638725.1. NCBI lineage: Eukaryota > Metazoa > Chordata > Aves > Sphenisciformes > Spheniscidae > Aptenodytes > Aptenodytes patagonicus. Next base: position 192,340,474 of record NC_134949.1, on the reverse strand, counting down.
TTACTTCTGTCACGCAGAGACAACTATATAATGATTTGCATAATTATAGATGGAGGAAAATGTTAGCCTGCATATTTAAAACTGTTATATACATTTCCACCTCATTAAAGAAAATCACTGGAGCTAGGTAGCATACTCAGGTTGGAGATCAGATGGCAAAGTATATAGATTACACAATCTAATTTTCTAGTGCTAAGGAGTTCCAGCTGAACAAAACCAATAGAACTGACCTTGCTCGCTGAAAAAGTTACAAAAGAAAACTAATTTAAAGAGTGCTTCTGTGAAAACACACACGTCTCTCTCTGTCATTGTAACTCTAACCTTGGGTATCAGTCACTTTGGATGTGCTAAAGAGATGCTTTCATGAATAAGTGATCATAGGCTTTAATATAATTAGGGATCTTAATAGGCAGAGCGGAAAGAAGGTTACAGTACTTGCAATGTGAAAGCATAGGGACAGATTCACAGAGGGGATGCATGCACTCACATCTACAATTTAGATCTTTTCTTCCTCTGCCTAAATCTGGTATTGTGTAAATTTTTGCTGGTGAGAATCTGTGGAGTTGCTCAAGCCTTGACAGCTCTGGGTATCTCAGCACATATTACATGCCATCACCCTGGCAGGACCTGCAAGGAGGCAGATTCTGCCAATCGCACACTTGGGGTCTAGCTCTGATCTTGTGGGTGCCTCAAAACACTTCTGAAGATGGTCCTACATATGAAAAAACACATGTACTTCTGGCGTGCTTATTCAAATTGAATGAGTGGGAATACAACTTGGCCCCGAAATTAATTTGGGTAAGATGCTTGTCCTTTCTCCATGTTTGCTTGATAAAAGCACAAGAACAACTTTTAGGGGTGGGTCTAAATTGGTATATAAAAGAGTGCCTGAGAACAAATTAAGGAAATGAACCTCGATTTTCCACGTTTATTAGCTTACTCTCTGGTTCTGCCTTACATTGCTCCAGCTGGTTCTCTGCAGGACTGATCTCCTGTAAGAGGCTAATCCAAAGCAGTGTGAACTTCATCCTTGACCTTGGGGTCAGGAGTGCTTCCTGTTCCTTTTTAGTTTGATATTACAGACAAAATTTAGAGTTCTTAACAAATTCTTCCAGAGCAAGGATTCTTACAGGCACTGGGAGAAATGGCCTATTCATCCTTGTAAAGTGGTGTGGGGGGTTCCCTGCCAAGGAGCAGAGTCTGAGCTGTGTGAGGTCCTAAAGGACATCCCTAGCAATGTCCTAATTTAGATAGAGTTGTTCAAGTTCTGCAGGGGGCTTTTCCAGTTCTCTTCACAATTTTAGCAGTGGATCAGGAAGATACGAAAGATGCTTAGAAGTAGAGATCTCCAGAATAACTTCAAATGGCCTGGCGTACTTGAAGGCTGGGAATCAGCGCTGGACAGAGATACACACTCAAGACTCAGAAACTAGAAATCTCTCTGAGGGTGATAGTCTGTCTGGGCTTTCAGTTGCATATAGCATATAAACTAGCAGAAGTCCATCAGTCGCAGCTGAAGGTACTGGCTTTCTGTTTGGGGCCTCCATCATCTGCTTGCTGGACCACAGCTGCACTAGAGATGTGTGAGAAGATGATTGCAGTTCCCTACCTCTTCTGAAGATGGCAGAGAAGCTGGCTGAAGATGTCTAATAAAAGCATGTCCAAGTCCATCATCTCAGCTTCTGGTACAACAGAGATCCTTCAGTGGTTTCACTATTAATTTTGCATTGAGATTTAAAAGTATGACAGGAATTCTATATTTTTTGTTTACGAACTGTATATTATAATCCAAGTTTAAAGGAAACACGCTTTGACTATGCTATGATTTAACTGAGAATGTACAAGACTATTTTAATTAAGAAATATTTGAAAAAGACTTTCAGGTTTTCAGTATGAATAAATTTCATACTTTTCTCTTGGTGAAGAAGGTGGCTGGAATAAAAAATTTTGAAGTAGGCTCAGCTGTATATCTTCACCTACTGTAAGATTTGGCAAAATTAAAATTCAACACACCTTAAACTATTATTTTGTGATCACTAGTTCTCATAAATATTTCTATTAGGCTGCCATGGTCTTCATACAGTCCTACTTACATCAGATGAATTTGATAAAAAATGGGTATGACAACAAATATTTTTGAAATTTGCAGGTTTTGTTGCAGGGGTGGAACTGGTATTCAAATAAACAGTGCTATGCAAATGGCTCAGTGAATCATGGAAAGTGATGAATTGTACAACACCTAACTCATTACACCAGGGGAAAAAAAATAATCAGTTAAAAATATTTGACATGCCAAATTTCTTTCAAAACACCCGATTGCATTTACTATCCATTTAGCACGTTTTGTACATGCGTCATTCAAGTATTCCCTTATGTGCTAAAACATTTTTCAGGTAAGAAAGCTAGAAAAGGAGGGTTTTCCAGTAACTGTTGACACAGGCAAAGTAGCAACAGTGCAACAAGTTGACACAGGAAAACAAAAGATTGGGTCACACTGAATTAGTCATAGTCCCTTTTATTTGCCAGTACTACTTTCCCTGGTGATTTTAGCAGAGGCCTGTGAAAAAATCCTAAGTCTCTGCAAGGCAGTGGTAATTTTGTCACTGATTCAGTCCCATTACATTTTCTCTGCGATACTTATCATTAGATAAAAGCACTGACTAGTGGCAAGCTGATTGATCAAGGTCACTGTAGAACTATTTTTTGAAATGCAGGCAGCAATGTCCTAAAATGACAAGCAAGTTCTAGTTCTGTCATTTAGATGCATGAGCAAAGCTTCAATAAACAGAAGGAACGGTGAACATTTATAAAACTCCTGCCCTGGGTCTGCTGGCGGTAGTCTCATTTGTCAATATGGGGCCCTGAAAACTCAATGCTAAGATGCTTCCAAATGAATTTTGATTCTGCAAGGAGCTACTCACCACAGGAATGATTTGTCTTTACTCTGACTTGCTCGGCTTTGTAATGCTTCATCTTTTTATTTTGTAAGCTGGCCCCAAGCAAAATTGTGTGGAGTCCATTGCTGATCCTCCCTGTTTCATGCAAAACTGCTTTGAAGACAAGAGAGGTGATAACATCAATTTGTGAAAGAAGACTATCTGCATCTTTGGTTGTGTGCCAACCTTCTTTTCATTTCAGAGTATTCAACAGATACGGATGAACTTGATGTTTCCATAATGTCCAGAATGACAATTTTATATCTACTGATTCATCAAATGCTCCCCTCCTGGGAGCTCTGCTCAGGGACTTGGATTCACGCATACTGCCTGCAATACAAGCACAGAGCAGAAAGACAGCCCTCCCCCAAACACTTTTCTATCTAAAAAGGAGAAAAGAGGTGGATAAAGTCAAGTGGGAAATACAAAGGGACAATAAGATAATCCTGAGAGAGAAGCTTTGAACTGCAAAGAGGCCTTGCTAACGTTTATGGGGATCATTTCACAGTCATGGCGGAAGCACAGGTGAAGGTGTGACAGCTGCTGCTTGAAAATGCAGCAAAACTGGGGTGGGAGCTCTGAGACTGAGCATCAGACAGGGTGGTGGTGGTGGCTGGTAAGAAAGGAAGTACTGAGGGATGAAAAGCGCTGTTTTACTCAGGTTATGCCCCCTCTCAGGTGAGACTCAGGCTCTTCATTACTTGTTCTCCTTCTGGTCCAAAGACTTGCATTCTTGCCCATCCAGTGGTGCAACTTCAACAACAATTAGGGAGGCTAATCCTCTGTGTTCAGCTCTCACTGCTGGGCAGTCCACAGTGCCTGGGATGCCCTCCAAGGATGTAGGGTTTAAGATCCCCCAGGCTGAGGCTGTTTTCCCTCCAAAATTGTGCAGAGACTTGCTTCTGTTGGTGCATTGGTTTTAAAAAAGTGCCAGTCCTAGAGGGTCACTGAAGAGAGGCTGGAAGCTAGCTGCATTGCCTTGGCTACCTGAAGGGGTCTATCAGAAAGGTGTCTTGTTGCGCTGTTCGCAGCAGCAGGCAAGCATTTTGGAAGGGCTGGAGCTCCGGTCAGACCTCCCTTATATGCCAGGGCTAAGCACCTGATATTAGACACAACCATAACTCACTCAGTTGTCTTAGTGGCATGCATTCTGGACCACAACTTTCTGATGGAACATTGTGTGAGCACTTGAAGCATGCAGACCATCAATGTTTTTTTTCCTTCACATTTTTGGTATTACTTACTATTACATGTACAAACATCCCTCCTCCTCAAACTATGAACTGCTGATACAGTTCACATCCTATTTCTTGACCAGTACATTCCACCAGTTCATTCCGAATAGTTTTGCCCATGGGCTGTGCCTTTGTGAGACCACATTTTAAATGGCTCTGACACCATTGTCACTGGTGTCAACAAATGCATGACAAATTTCATGTGAGTGTCTATCGCTCAAGAGTGAAAGTATTTCCTAGGATGGGACTGGTGAGATGTATGAAAAGAGTCCTCACCCCCCATATTGCAGCTGTGTCAGTCTGCCTGCCTGGTGTGAGCTCAGTAAAGAATTGTTTTCTACCAAGGTCATCTTTGGAAGGTTTCCTTTGCTGTCTTGGGGCAGAGCAGACTAATTCCTTTGCATATGCGGCTTGGAGTCTGCAAATGCTGATGGGCTTTCCATGGGAGTGAAGGCAGCAGGCCACATAATCTCTTGGCCCACATAATCCCCTCTGTGTTACTGAAGCATTGCACCTGTTTAAATGACATACAGTTTTGTCAGGCCCTGTGAGTTTGTAATGTCTTTCTTTTTGATAGTGGAATTAAAGATGCACTTTTGCTTTGTGTTGCATGAAAGTTATTTTTAATGGTAAGACAAAAATGCTTTTTTTTTTGTAGGCCTCTTTGACTTTCCCAATGAGCTCCAAGGGACATTCAACATGTTGGGCAATTCCTACTGAGGGAGCTATCAAGTTTTATACCTTCTGTATCCACATAAACACTGATTCTCAAAATAGAGACTCCAGATTTTCCGTCTAGCATCTAACTGGAGTGTTTGTCTCAAAGGAATCATTCCCAGGAACGTCAGTCCCCCATGTATAACACTGAAAGATTTTGGAAAGCAGTGGAACTAGCCCAGACTAATGCTGAAAACTTGTTAAGGGCAAAATGAGTATCGTTATTTCCTGACAACAATTAGGTCGATGCCCAACTCTATCCAGAAACAGAGTTTCACCTGATTGGTTGTGACTGTCTAGAGATGTTTACCCCTGAGCTACTGCCTCTACACTCTCTTGTAGTTGATGGGAGGTAGTAAGCACCTTTGTGGCTCAATTCTCTTCACCTTGAAGGAGAAGATATCTAAATTCTAAAAGAAAAATGCCTCAAAACTACCTGTTTATTTTCTTAATTATTAGAAGAACCCTTAGGTGGTCGGATCAGATGTGGGCATCTGGCTCTTTGCAAACCTAAAGCTAGGGAAGATGAACCCAGTGAAGATGGGTTCTCTCTTGTCATGAATGTAAAATGGAGCTCACACCATCTTTTTGTAAGCAGTGAGCCTCTCTTTCTGATCAGAGGCACGCTACGGAGTAATGTGAATTCTTCATATGCCTCTAATTCAACACATGTATAGAAGGCTGTCTTCAAATTTGATTCCACGAGGAAGCATTACCAAAGTATGTTTAAAAGACCTGTATCATCAGACCTGAATCTGAATTTGTTTGCCCTTAAGCAAGATGGCCTAAATGTTAAAAGCAATTTTGAAGGTGAGTATCTGAAAATCCCAGCGATTGACTAGCTGATTCTTCAGGTACTTAGGCATCGAGTCCCAGAGGCAGTCCTTGTCTATGGCAATGCCTCTTTTCCCTGTCTTTAACAATGCATCTGAAAGTGTGGGACTTCTGTATAAATAAAAATTACTCTCTTCATGTTTACTGAGCTTGACAGGACGTATTTGTGATTTTGAAGCACTACTCATCGAATGGTGGAAGAAATATGAAATTGAGCAAAACTGTAGATACTTTTTATATCTTTTGTTTGTTATTGTGGCATACTATAAAGCACAGATCATTTGACTTCACAAATTATATTTGATTTTGTAAAAAAGAGCTAGGTTTCCCTTCTTTTAAAGCAAGCTTAAAATAATCAATATTTTTTTAGCCTTTCAAAAATCCCTGAAAGTTTAGATGATCCAATAAAGGACAGATAAAAGTAGAAACAAACCAAAAGTATAAAATAAGCAAGAATGAAGGGTGCGTTTAACCTGAAAAGCAATTTGCACAGTGTCTTGTTTTTTGTTGCTGTTAAAATAAACTACAAATGAATGTACAGGTTTATATGTCACCTCAGAGGATAGCTGCAAAGATTTGTATGGAGTCGTAGGACACTAAGCCTATTGAATCCATTCCAAAATGGCTAAGTAGCTTGTTGTGCAGCCAGCAGCAATAGATATTTTGATAAATATTGGACTTTTTTTTTTGCCTGCGTAGTCTTGGAAATAGCCACTAGATGGCACTGGTTTTGCATAGCTGGAAAGTAAACAAGATTTTTCCAGAGGAAAATCGAAATGGCTGGTTACATTAAATTCTACTTTACATCAGTAGGTGGCAGATTTGGGCTATTTATGGAAAAAACAAAGGCTTTAATGTTCTGTGTTGCTTCTTGCAAAACTATTTTCATTTATTTTTTCTTAAGCCTTCTATATGTAAAATATAATACAAAAATAAAAATTATTAGCTGAATAAAAAGGACTTTTATTTAAAATCTTTGTTTCATCTTTTCAAATTACAAGCAGAAATATAGTAGAAAGTAAGAGCCTATTAAAGCCATTAATAAAAAGGGAATCAAAACATAAATGAGTAAGAACACAGTTCTAAAAATAATTGCCAGAGTTTCAATGGTAATAAAAGAAATATTCTAACATATAAGAATACTTAAAAGGCAAAAACAAAGACACATCTCGATTAAAAAAAATATGACAGGGATCTTTTCACTTCTGTGATGCTTTCAGTCTAAGATCACAAAAACATCAATTTTTTGGTCTCTGTGAGCCCTTTTAAATACATTTACAGAGGTGAGTAAAAAGGGGTGCAAAGAAAATGATTGCCTCGTAACATTGATTTCATTTTTGGATGCTTGTGCTCTCTAGTGCAAGAAATCAGGAAAGTAGGTTTGGCTCCCCTGAAATAAATGAAAACTGTTTTTCATGGAGCAACAGTTTTCAGCCTAGCTATCTTGAAGATCCTAACAATCACACCCAAAACTTATTTGTCAGGAAGGAGTATGTCTACATGGTGCAGGTATAGTTCCAGCTAGAGAGGCCTGGGCTAGCGCCAAAGCAACAGCAGAGTGGCCACAGTTCATGTGATGCTTTATCTGGGTAAATTAGCTTTCAAAGGGTTGGGTGGTGATGTTGCTCCCAGGACCTGACCATCTCTGCAAGCAGTGCGCTGTGAACCAGCCAACAGAGACAATCTTGAGGACAGGAATCAATCTTCTCCCCTCTAATATACTACTATGGCATCAGGTGCCTCCATCCACTTGGAACCCAGAACGTGATATTTTACTCTCAGAGTGTTTTTACCTTTCTCTCCCAAAGTGGTATACAGGTCTCACTCTTTTTTTTTTTTTAATTTTATTTTTTTAAATCCAGATATACTGTTGAAACCGTGTCACCCTCTTATGTAACAGCCCAGTGCCGTTACCCAAGAAGCAAGAGCCTACACTCAGCTCCCACCTTTCCCTGGGGAGACTGCAATCCACGCCTCACTGCTCCTCCAAGGTACTGTAAACATCTGACTGCGGGGTGCTTGAGTGTGGGAGCTCTCTTTTCACTTGTCCTGCTGATGGTGCACGGAAAAGACATCACTGGGGTCAGAGCAGAAACTTGAGTGCATCCCCTGAGGGATGTGGGTTTTGGTGCTCTTCTAAGTGAGTGCATGCCAGGCTATGGAGTCAGGCTGCTTCTTGCTCTCTCTTTCTTTCTGCTCCCAGCACGTACAAAGTTAACTATTTCCTATGCCGTGGAAAACCTTCAGTAAGAGGTTGAGGACTATAAGCAGCCAACCACCTGAGCATAAAAGCCTATTTTTTTCAGAGCCTCCTTTGGGAGGCTCTCAAATCCCTTCAGGCAATGGTGGGGGTTGAGTGCAGGTCCCCTCTGTGATCTAGGCCTGCTGTAAGTACTGTGCAAAGGCGGGGACAGAAACCTCCTCTTCTGGCTGCCTTTTCAAAGCAAGCTGTGAAAACCATGGTGTTTGATAAAGGCCCTGATTGTGTAGGTGTGTTAGGTGAAAAAACATGAAACTGAAGGGGAGTTAGAGTGGGTTTCTGAATGCTAATTGGGCTTGGGCGTAAGATGGAGCTCAGCAGTGCTGTCAGAACTGAAGGTTTATCTGTGCACACCCAGAAGATCTTTAGGCACTGAGGGAGGTTTGATGTAAAAAAGCATGTGGGTACTTTTAGGACCAGGAGCATCTGAGCAAAGGTTTTGTCCTTGCACCCTACAGCCCACGTTCTGCTTCTCGCAGACACCCAACAGCTCTCTTTTGGATCAGTCCTAAATGGTCAGCATAAGAACTCAGCAGAAATTGATTTATATGCTTAAACAGAACTGAGCAGACATAATTCATTCCCTCCCATACCTCTGGAAGCTGACGAAGCTACAGGAGACTCCAGTGGGGCCTGAGTCGCATAGTCTGGCAGAAGGATAGCAGAGATTAGACCAGCGTATTACACCTAGAGCAGACAAATTCCCTAAGGGATGTGTGTGTAGGATGGATTGGGGAAACCTGGATGAGAAACATACAGTGCACAACTCCAGGCACATTACACTGATGCCTGCTGCTTGGGCAGGATAAATGCAATTAGTTATACCTGCTGTGCTAATCCTGCAAATCCCATCCCAGCCAATTCACTGAAATTGCATTCTCTAGCTCTCCCTTTACTTGTTGTGCAGGCATTCCTGTGCCTAATTCTGGGAGCTTAACCAGGGCGTCACTCTGCACAGAGTTGCTGGAGGGGATCATAGCAGGAGTCATGCCCTCACATGTTCTGCTTTTTAAACTTCTAGCAAACACCGTCCCTGTCTCAGAGTGGCTCTGAGCTCCTGCAACTCCTGTCAAAGCCAGTTCAGTACCCTGATTAAATGCAAGTATGAGATTAGCCAGCATCTCCCTCAGACTTAGGATAGGACTAATTTCTTTCAGCTTTAGCTGTGTAAAAGGTACATGCTCAAGCTATTCATCTGAGCATCCTCTCTCCAAACAAGAGACATTGTCACCTCCAAAGTGATGGTGCCTATCCATTCCCCCATTTCAGACCCTGTCTCATGACAAGATGAATTTCCCATTCTTCCCTTTGACTATCGAGGGGGCTCACAGAGCTGGATGAGACTGGAAGTCTAACTTTGAGGGTCTTAAAGGTGAATCCCATATTGTCTCAGTGAAGGAATCTGAAAAAAATCCCCTAGCTGATAGCTCTACTCCAGGGCTATTAGCACTTCTGTGGTGCTGCCCTCTGCTTCCCAAATCACCACAAGAGCAAATCCTTCTGGAATTTGATGGGTAGGTTATAAAATCATTCAGATTGGGATGGACCACAGAAGGTCTCTAGTCCAACATACTGCTCAAAGCAGGGCCAGCTGTGGGTTCAGACTAGGTTCTACAGGACTTTATCCAGCTGGGTCTTGAAAACCTGCAATGGGCAACCTGCTCCACTGCTTAATTTGCCTGAGAGCGAAAAACACTTTCCTCATACCTACTCAGAAAATCTTCTTCGGCCATGCGCTGCTGTGAACAGCCTGTCTCCATGTTCTTGCTGACCTCCTCAAAGGTGCTGGGGTCTGCTGTATGGTCTCCCTGATGCTCTCTGCTCCACGCTGAACAAGCCCCATTCCCTTGGCCTCTCCTCACAGGGCAAGTACTCTAGCCCCAACAATTGTGGCGGCCTTTGCCGAACTTGCTGTACCAGAGTGGGAGTTGATTAGTGGTTCCCATGCCCAGTCTGTGAGATATCATTCACACACCTCATTAGGAACTTCCTCAAGCCTGGACTCCCAGTAACCCTACCCAGGCTGCTGTAAGGATCACAGATCTCTCCCTTGGTCCCATGGAGGAGCCGTGCAAGAACAGCAGCTGACAGACTAATTATTAAGGCAAGTATCTCCATGTTGGTAAGACTTCTGTTTTTCCTCCCCCTAATTTTCAGGTACGAAAAACAAGGCCAGGTGCTCTCCCTGTGCCGTGTGCCCCAGTTGTGAGGAACCATGACTTTGGCCTTGAGCAAGACCAAGCTTTGGGAGCGTTCTAGTGTCAGGCCTCTAAAACAGTTAAGAAACTAAAAAAGAAGGTAGAAATGTACCTTGTGAGCTTCTCAGGGGATATCAATGCCCAATCCATGTCCTCTATAACTCAGCTGACTCCTAACTCCATTCTTCACCAAACTGTACACCTATATACAAGCTGCCATATTCTTTTGTTGACTCTGGATAGCCTCAGGTACTAAGAAACTGTTACTTCTAACAGGGTTCAACATGCATGGCATTTCTCCTGTGTTTCAGCAAGGCTAATGTTTCTTCCAGCAACCGGTCTCATTACAGTGAACGAGAGTATTTTTTCTCTCCTTTTGTGTTCCATACAAAGCAGAGTGGTTCTGACATGACTGTGTTTAAAATGAAGCAAGCTCCAGCATCTGCATTTATGAAAGAAGCTGCAGTTTGTTCTTGCCACTAGATCTATACGCAGCCCAGAGAGCTGACTGCAGCCAGACTGCAAACGAGATGCCTGCACTGGTATTGTTTCAATTTAGAGGCTACCTTGATTTTTCTGGGGATAGTAAAGACAGCTCAAGTGTCACACCTGCATCTGCAGCCTCTCTGGGCAGAGTCACTAGGAAAAGGTCACAGTTGCACTATCCTCCTTGTTGTGCTCTAGACTGTCCTATCTCTATCTTTGGTAACAAATTTGCACAGTTGCTCTAAGCTATATGGGATGTATTTCTGTCTGCTGTGCACGTCTGTGTATGTCCCATCCTAGCTGGGGATGGGAGGCAACAAGGAATCCGGCTCCCCTGCTTGTCTCCACAAGCGCCTTATCAGCAGAGGAAAAATTCCTCCCCTCGTCTCCTTCATTTGCTATTAAAGCAGTCCCAGCCTAGGATGTTAACAAGGACTGGGTTTCGTCTCAGTTTACTTCTTTGACAAATGTGGGATTCCACTACTGCCTTGGCATTAAGCACTTTTTAAAATGTAAATTTCTCAGCTGCAAGGAATCACATTAAAAAAAAATATTCAAAAAGCAACTGTCTAAATCAAAGACTAATTGGCTGCCAAATTATGGGTTTATGCAACTCCCTCGTTGCAGCTTGTTTGGCTTTTTTACCCGAGGTAGGTAAAAAAGCATCAGAAAACACACAGAAAATATTTTTGTTTTCCTTTCATAATAAAACATGTGATGTCAACCCATTTACTTTGAAAACTCTTGTGCCTACAGTGAAAATCCTGCCCACCTGAGATTGCCTGTCCAGTCTAAGATTGCTTCCACAGGGAAATGGAAACCACTCCTGTGATCAAATCCTGACTAAGGGGAAACTGAGGCAAGGAGCATGGTCACCAGCAAACTATTGGGTGACTCAGGAATGGCAGTAGGTTCCTCAAAGACCTCGCCATCATGCCTTCCTGCAGAGGGTTCAAAGAAGCAGCACTGAGATCATCTTCCTCTAACTGTGTGGCAAAGAGTATGAAGATTCACAGTCTTCTTGTACCTGGGATTTTTCTTGTGAATGCCCTCTGGGAGTGGGGCTGTTTGGGGACTGAATATGCAACTGAAAACTCTTGAAATCAAAATGCAGCAGTTGGTTAACTTTGTTGCTCAGGTCTCCATGGTGGCCTCAGTCTCACACCCAGGGAACTTCATGGGCGGAAGAAATTGCTTCCTTGACAGATGTTCACAATCACACAGGTGAAACGCTCTGAACTATGACCCATGAGGCACTGGGGGTAATGTTAGACCTGAGGTACATTATTCTGGGTCAGTGTCTTTGTGGTTGACCCAGTCCCGGTGTGGAATTTGGAGACAATCTCCCCCGGACGTAATAGGAGTCAGATCATATTTTCCTTTCTTCTTTCTTTCTCTCTGTGACAGTTCCTCATCCTGCCTCAAGCTCTGTTCTTGCCAGCTTCTCAAAAACATCATATGCAGCAGACTACCTGGATGCAGTGATCTTCTTCTCTATATGACCTTGCAAAGATGTTATTCTTCCCCAACTCCGTGCCAGGAGTTTTATCTTAATCCTTTGTTGCAATCTCAGTATGTGAATTCACACTTGCAATGAAGAACAAGGATTTCAGGCAAATTACAGTGAAGCAATGGGAGTTTCTAGTAAAGCAATTTGCCTTGTTTCTTCAGCTTTAATGCTTACCTTTTCCTCTAAGTTTTCTCAGTGATTCATGTTTAACAGGGTAACAAATCCACAGCCACTGGGGAACCATACACCTGACACTATGCTGCAGACTGATTACTCAGGAATTCCCATAAATAGTGGGATAAGAAATCTGATTCTCCTGCTTCAGCTATGCAGTACCTTACTGGAGGACTGGGGGCGTGGGGAATAGAGTGTCCCTATTTTAACAATATATGGCCTCTGTGAAGCAATGAGGATTTTATCTAGTAAAAGGCTTGTGGTGTGTATGTACATACACTAACCAGGGTGGGAACTTACCTTCACCTTTGAAATATGCTCTCTGGTAAGTAACAACTTAGAAAGAGAAGGGTACAAATACCATTCCAAGAGCTTTTCCAACTGTACTGCATCTTTGCTATGTCAAAAATAAACTGCAAAATGAAAAGATGAAGAATGAGCGTACCATTTTGCGTCCTCACCTCTTAAAATAAAAGAGTAGTTTTAAAACGCATAAAAATGTTCTGCCATGATGAATTACACATTTATAACCCTATTTAGTGAAGTATTTTACCTGTGTAATTTTAAAACTTTCATTTTGACAAAAAATATAGATGAACGAGTTGGCCTTTCACATTTAATGTTTTCATTCTTATTTGCAATTCACCAGGTTCAGCTTTGATTAAAGAAGTGGTATAAATGGAATGCATAATGATGAGGACTTGAAGAACATACTACTCTGACACTGCAGGATAAGACTTTTTTCTTTGTATAAGCAGATTTGGTTTCCTCACCTGAGAAACTTCTTGAGCCTGGGCCTGCTGACTTTATTACATCTGAAATGCATCTTGCCTTCGGCTCCAAATTTGCATAGAAAAAGATGCTTGATTTAAAGAGGAAGAGACAAAAGTCAGTGGATAGACATATTTATAACCCCACGCTTTCTTTTTAACAGACTTTCAGTGAATGAATCATCTTGTGCAATCTGACTTTAAGCCTGAGATGAGGTGTGGCTGCTGCAAAAGATTTTAGGGCCAACGCTAACTGGTGATTAGAAAAGGTTCTGCTCTGGACACGGCACCTCCTATTAATAGGGGGTTTTCTCCACAGCAGCTGCTGTGGGTGCTCAGCATAATGTGACCCTGAATTAGCTCAGAGGAAATATTTCATTCTCTACTACTTGTCAGAGCGACATTTTTATGTCTTCAACTCATTTTCTCTGGGAGCCTCAGTTCTTCCAGGTTAAGTTAAAATCTGTGGGAAAAAACCCAAACACCAAAACCAACCAACAAATCACTAGAAAAGCTTTCTTTTAAAATAGGTACTCAACTATATTAATATCTTCTGTTTTGGTAAAGACATGTTAAACACAAATTCTCTCCTCCGTGACTTGCTCTAATTATTATGCATTGCATTCCAACATCACACTCAAAATATTTTGTTGGTTTTGTAATGGAACAACTCTGTATCAGTATTTACTGACTGAGGACAGTAAATCCAGATGATCCTTCTGGAAAGACCTTAGCTATGTAAATGAATTAGTTACCATTAAAGCAGGTACCTCAGGAGTGAAGTAGACAGCCATTTAATGGCTAATAACAACGTCATGCAATTATCTATGGGTCCGTTATCACCTTGGCAAACTACTGATCTTACTCCAGATTTGTACTTTTTGTTTAGTTCTGTTTGATTAAATGGACCCCCCTCTCAAGGGTCAGTGACAGCAGAGTTTGCTTTAGGATCCAAGCTTACCAGCTTGGATAAAAAGAATATAAATAAATAACTAAAGAAGACGACAGATGTGAGAAACAAAGGAGATAACAGAATTCAATTACACTATTTGGAGATGGTCCTGACAGAAGGCGTGAAACATCTACATATCTAGGAAGGCCAATTTTAGGAACGAGAGTAGTGGTACACTGAAGCATTCATTCTTCTTTTTTAATTTCCTTCTCTGGATGTCAGTTTGCAGCAGACCACTCGGCAGCATCTTTGAGCCAGCAAAAGATCTGACACCTGGCTTCCAGCCCCCATTCCAGGGAATTTCATAGGCAGTTTATGCAAAGCTGAACAGTATCAAGAAGAGATATTGAGCCCATAATTTTAGATAATTTACCCTGTGTTGTTTAGTAACCTTTCTTTAGAGGTAGAAGCTGGGGGTTTGAGTCCATTTTAAGAACTCCACATTTTCTGTACCTGGGTTGGTGACAACTGGAGGAAAGAAGTGGCTCTTTCAGGTATTTTTTTATGACAGTCTAAGTTTGAGAAAGCCTTCCCAGCTGAACCTATTTGTCAAATTAATGTTGAATTCATAAATTGTTTTGGAATGGATGAAATTGCTTTTTGGGGATATGAATAGTTCATTCACAGGAAGAAAAATGTGCCCAGCTCCAGCGGATTATATTGGCAGAGATGCACCCAAATGTTGCTAGAAATGACTTCCAGGCTGAGGAAGGGTGACGAATCCCACATTTAACCTTAAACATTCACTTAAAAGCTTTCCTGAATGCAAATACTTTCGTTACTGGAAGTGCTGGGCTGAACTCTGCACTGCTCATGTACATCCGGGCAGGCTAAATGCCAAAAAAATGCAATATGCAACATGTTTGCAGAAGTGTTTGCCATGTCCCCACCTTTTTCCAGAAGTGTTTATGCTTATGCAGGTTTCTTTGACAGCAGAGAAGTGGATCCAGTTTTCTAAAAGACCACATTTTTTATATCACTCTGTCTCATTCGGTTTGCCTGCAGAGATTGTTAAACAGAAAGTCTCCAGTGAGGTAAATGAAATCTTTTGCTAACTGTCCCTTTTTACATCAGGGCAGTGAAGGTATTTAAGTCAAATATGACTGTTCCAGGCTGAGTGTGACACATTCGCTGTACCTTTTCTTCCTTCATTGACACTTATCCCACTTAACGGTGGCTTGATTAGCTGGCTAAGTGGAAATGCTGAACTGTAGCTGAAATTCTTTCCTTTCCTATCGTTCTTGAAAGGCCAAAATGATAAATGGAATTCAGATCTCAGAGCCTCAGTTGTATCACAAAATGTCAAACCAACCACTTTGTCTGGGTTCAGTGTTTCTTAAAATCTACTCCCTGCTTGCTATGTTTATCTTCCTATGCATCTGTGTATGCGCATGTGACAGCACACGTGTGTGTATTTAAAGGCCAGCCTCTGGTTGTCTTGAGTTGTAGGCACAGGGAATGTGGCAGATTTTAATATACATCTTCAGCCTCCTCTACTCATCAATATCCAGCAATACAAAGATCTGATGCATGAAGGTAAGAAAATGAAAGGAAGGAAAAGGAAAGGAAAATATTTTGAAACTCTGGAACTGTGTTGTCCCTACATAGAAAACCTGGAATTTGAGTTTCTCTGAAATCGAAGAGCAGCCTAAGGCTGTAAAGGAATCCTGTGCTCTTTTAACATCAGGGTAACTTCATATTATTACCTTTTTCATAGCATGAGGGAACTACAGGCAAGTTCTGAGGTTGGCATACTGGGCTGGGCGGAACTCATTGAATTGCCAAGCCTTTTTTGGTATACCTTTCCTTGGAGAAGTCCCTTTTTTTCTGACAAGAATTTGTGTTCAGGTAGAATTTGAAGATTTTTGACAGCTATTTATTATAATCTTCTGATTATCTCTGTGGTAGATATGCAGAGAGGTCGACAGGATGTCAACTCTACTTGAAGCTCCTGTTGACCATAGCCAAAAAGCCATTTCCATAACAAAAAAACCCACCACACCCACTTCCAAAGCAAGCTGTTAACCTATAGTAAAAGATCGTAAATGGTATAATATGTCTCTGGAGAAACCAAGAGAGATCATGGTCAAACATCCCAAGGTCCTTTTTGATTCCGTGTCCTGGTTTCGGCTGGGATAGAGTTAATTTTCTTCCTAATAGCTGGTACAGTGCTGTGTTTTGGATGTAGGATGAGAATAATGTTGATAACACACTGATGTTTTAGTTGTTGCTGAGCAGTGCTTACACTAAGTCAAGGACTTTTCAGCTTCTCATACTGCCCTGCCAGTGAGGAGGCTGGAGGTGCGCAAGAAGCTGGGAAGGGACACAACCAGGACAGCTGACCCAAACTGGTGGTGAGCAATTGCATTGTGCATCACTGGTTTTGTTTATTCTTTTGTCATTATTATTATTTTCCCTTTCTTTTCTGTCCTATTAAATTGTCTTTATCTCAACCCACGAGTTCTACCTTTTTTTCCATTTCTCTCCCCCATCCCATTGGGAGGGGAGTAAATGAACAGCTGTGTGGTGTTTAGCTGCCTGCCGGGTTAAACCACGACAGTCCGGAAAGCAAAACGTTTATCAACATAATGAGAAAGGCAAGGAGCCTTAAATAGCTCCAGCCTGTCAGGTTTTGATGGAAGTACCTACCTGCCCCTGAATCTGTGATTGTTTTCAGCCTGAATATGTGAGTAAGATGCAGTTGCACAGCACCTAAGAGAAATTGGTATTACAAGGAGCACTAGTGTGTCCTGCCCTCTGTCTGTAGCTGCAAAATCTATCGTCCTGGACATTACAATGCCATTGTATTTTACAATTACAATTTTATCACCTTGTGTGTTGCGCACCTGTGACTTTTTCAGGCTTCTAATTGTACAAAGCTCATTCTGGTGGAAGGATCATGAGCATTTTCAAGCAGTTTATAATGAGGATGTCATTGCTTTTCATAGTGTTAACAAGATTACCATCATGTGTTCATGAATACTTAAGCATATTCAATAAAAAGGATGGGATGTGAAGAGGATGAGCTATTGCAGCTCTGAGATTGTTAATCAAGGTTGTAAATTATCCATATCCTTTAAATTCATGGTGGGACAGCAACATCAAAGCACTGTTTCTCCAACTGGCTGCAGTCAGAAAACAAACTTTTTCTTTTTAGGGACATCACCATATTCTGCAAGCTTTCAAGGTAGAAAATTAGCTCAGAGTCCCAAAGTACATGTGGTCATGCGTTCTTTCTGCATTTGCTTGCTTCTGTCAGCTGATTACTCAGTGATAAGAGCTAGAAGAAACACTTTATTCAATGTATTGGATCTGGGGGAGGGTGTGATACAGGTCTAATGTTTTACAATGTAGGCCATCAAATGTACAGCTTTGTTTCCAGGCAGCTCCATTTATTTACTTACTGATTTTCATATTGAACCTCCTTCTGCCACTTAATTAATTCTTGTTAGTTCTCTGGAGTCTGCTCATTCACACTCCCTCACTCACCTGGAAAGTTCCCATTGCTGCACAACGCCAGGGACACAGGACCCTGCTCTCACAGTCACTGATGGGTACTTCTTGGGTACATCAACAGGCACAAAAGAGGGTCAGGGACTGACTTGTGGCCCAGAAGTCAAGTGTCATTGACCAGTTCCTGTCAACACTACTTAGGCCTAACCCCCTTATTAAAAAATTCCTCTTGGAGTTAGTTGTCATGGTGCAGCGCCAAGGAGTGACTAACAGCTAAGTAATGTGGACAATAAGGTGGACACTCGGGCTCAGTCCTCTTTTTCTCAGCAGAGTGGACAAAGCCTCTGAGTAAGAGTGATGTTTCTGGCTGCCTGCTTGGGTCCTTACCATGAAAGCAGATTGTCTGTGAAATTCTTTTTAGGACTACAATGTCTTCTAGTGAACTGTTCAACTCTGAGGACCACTAAACTACCAAAATCCTCTCTTGCTCCTTACCTTCTCTGTTCATAAAAATAATTTCAAAAGATCTTCTGTCACCCCTAAAACTAAAATACATTGCTGTGTAATGAATTATTATTGCTGTGATATTGTGATAATTCCCAGAGGCCCAGTTATCAACTGAGGTGCTGGGATCTTGCTAGCACTCAAATGCCTGCTTAAGTGTTTTGAGTACAGAGGGGGAGTCTTGAGTTCTGGGATCTGCTGAAAAATCCAGTATTTTATCTAATATGGCACATTAGAGGAAGCAAAGACAATAGATAGTTCCTATCTACGGCATGTCTCGAGCCTCTATAGGCTCTATACTAGAGTTTCACTCTCTTTTTATGTTTTACTCAATTTAGACCTCTGGAATCCTTCTTAGGTATATGGTGGGTCATTGCAGGCAAGCAGAAAGGCAAGTGTAGATGAAGCACTTAGGGATATGGTTTAGTGGACATGGTGGTGTTGGGTTGACGGTTGGACTCAATGATCTTAGAGGTCTTTTCCAACCTTAATGATTCTATGATTCTATGATTCTAAGTGGCCCCAGCTCTTTTCAGCCTGCTGTGTCATTTGGTGGTTAGGACACTCTTGTAGAAGGTAGAAGAAAGAGGTGTCTCAGAATCTCCTCTGGCTGAGCAGCAAATTAAAACTAGGCTTCTGCGTGACCGCTAAAATGACCAGATTATCGAATAAAAGGTTGCCACAGAACTGGTGATGTTTTTTCAGTGCTGTCAGAGAGTGTTAGGAGTGTTCTGTCTAAATGTGCTTAATTTGCTATTGAGCAGGGTGTTGGAAGGCACATTGACCTTGTTGTGCCCTGATGTACTGTGTTGAATTTAAACCTATGCAAGACTCAATTAATATAAGTTTATTTGTAACCATCTGAGAGACGAGTCTTTTATATGACACTCTGCTTGATGCAGGGGAATATAATCTCTAAACCACTTACCTGCTCTCAGTCAGGTTGGTGTCAATGTCAAGTGGCCATATGAGGAAGACACATCTCCCGAGCTTCTGAATTTGGTCCCTAAACTGATGCCTCCAATGTTTCGACTGACACTAACAATAATAAAAACATTGTATCTAGCAAGCTCCCATTTAGGCTAATTACCACTAAGTTTTGATGGCCAGGTGTTGGTCTAAAGAAAGCAACCTGTCGTACCTGGTGGTACTACAGGAGCTGGATTCTCCTCGTTTGCCTTTCAAGAGTAGGGTGAAACAATAGAGGAGGCAATCTTTGCAATTAATGTGATCGAGTTATACAATGTAAACCTTTGACAAATTAAAACAGACTCTGTTACAAACAGGCTTTGTACATAATTTCTGCTAAAGTTGACATGAAAATACACTTTTAATCAGAAAGCTAGAGAACAAAATTCTTTCATGTTATTATTGCACTATGTCTTTTTTATCTTTTTTTATCCTCCTTTTTTTTTTGCACTGTGCTGAGCCTCTAGTATCATAATTGAACTGAACAGATTTTTTTCATTAAACACCATGCATCTTTTCTGTGTCCCTCCTCAGATCCCTTTGAAATTCCCAGAAGTATCAATCTGTTTTGCTTCATATTCAAAGCTTCCTTCTTGAGAGGACAGTAAAAATAGGTATGATTGCTTTAAACCTTAGTTGAGGTAAATGCAATGTTCAATAACTTCATCAAATAAAGCTTAAATTTTATGGTGCAAATGCCAGTCTTCATGGTTCAGTGAACTTTTTCAAATAGTACACAGCCTTCCTATATCAAATTTGTAGAAAGGGATTGATTTTGTTGTTGTTGGAATAAGGCCATTTCAGTCTAGTTGCATCCTTTCCTAAAATAATAACGCTACATTAAAAGATAAATGATAAACAGATTACTGTTTTTAAGAATTATTTAGAATGTTAACAACAAATATGACAGACTTTCTGCTGTAAACTTAAATGGCAAGTCTCAACCTGATTATTAAAGTTCTGTTTTCCACAGTCATGTAGGATTACAGGGCAAGCATTTTTGTCTGCTAGACAGAACATTATGCTTTCAACTATAACCGTAGACTGTTGTGATTATTTTTTCCCCATCTATTTCCTTAGTTTTGTGGTGGTATTGATAAGATAGCTATGAGAGACTGCAAAATGCTTCCTGTGCATAGCTAATGTTACTAACGGTGGTAGTGGGAGAATATGCAATGAAAGCAGACACATTTAGAACATTATCCATTTCCAGACTGATAGTCAGTGACAGGACAAGTGGTAGCTGTTTAATGAATTATTTTGAAACCTGGCTAGTGCAATGAATTCCCCTCGGATTTTTCTATCCATGTTTTCTAAGGCCATTTGTATGTAGCTATTTTTTTCCTGTATTTGTTTGCTTTTATCTGTAGTCAGACGATGAAAGGACTGCCTTTAGCATACACAGGCAGCAGCACGTTTAAAAGCATCTAAAATGCAAATATACCTAAAATTTCAGTTAGGAAGTATGTAGTATCAGCTCCTTAACTGGTGTCGGTGAATGTAACTCCATAAAAGCCACTGGCATAGTGCTAATATGTCCAAGCTGAGCCCATATCTGTCCTTAGGTCCCTGTCAAAGCAACACATGATCAAAGCTTTCTTTGTTCGTTCTCCCAAATAATTTGCAATCTAACATTCAGTTCTAATTGGTTTATCCTATTTCCTTTTTGTCAGTGCCTTTTTGTGGCACTGGCAATTTTAAGTGACATGCATCTTGGGATTTCACAGGCAAAATTTATGCCAATAATAATTAGATCTCACTGAGGCCTAGGATCTAAAGAGGAATAGGTTCACCTAGTGAAGATAACAGCAGTATTATCTGAACTTCTCAGTATTGTCTGAATGCCAACGACGTGGTATCAGGTAGTCTTTGGTGTGCAGTTGTCCAAGCAGTATGGAGAAAATGAAAGCTTATTTGCATTAGTACAGAAAGGGCCAAAACCAGACAAACCAAATTTAGCTCTGTAAGCTAAATGTAAAAATTACATGATGGTGGTAATTCACTCATTCTATATTTGGATACAATGGGGAAAAAAAAATCTGCAATTTAGGAAAGTCTATACACAGGAGCTTTTATGACCTTTTAGTTGGAGGAAGTAACTTTTGGCTAAAACTAACAGGTACAGTGGGGAATGGATGCTTACTTTGCAGAGAAATATATAGTGGGCATTGTTAGGCAAGTCATCTGAAATCATTGCCTATAATGACGATCAACTCTCTCACGTGTTTTCCTTGCCTTGTGGGGCTTTGAATGCAGCTGCCATCTGCAATGTAGTCTTTGGGTCAGTGATTCCTTTTTCTGTTTTCCCCCAAAACCTGTAACAGTGAGGCCCTGTCTTCATGAATTTTCACTTTGATGGTACAAGGAATCAGTAAAGCAGGGTCAGATGAGAAAGAGGAATTACGCAACAACCACTAGAGAAATCCAGATTGCTGAACTCATGCTTCAAGATTGGGATAGGTTTTTAAACCTATATGATATGAGAACCTAATGCCCTTAGGCTACTTTGAAAAACCTGGTTGTAGGGTGTGCTTAGTGTAGCGAGAATGTGATTTGTTCAGTTGAGGTGTCCATTAAGTCCTTGTAACCTTGTTATCCTAGTCCTGACAGGTAATTGGTGCTGACCTGCTCAGAAAGTAATCTGAATGTGAAACCAAGTCAGTAGTAGATACGAGATGTCAAGAAATAGGTAGATAAATATTAGGGAGCTAGAGAAAGCGCTTCATTAAGAACACAGTGTTCAGGCAAGGTTAGAAGTAAATTACAGATTCAACCTGCCTCTAGGTTTGTTGGGAGCAAGGCCCTATGTGCTGAAATCTCTTGGGTATGGCTGTCATCAGCTATAAAATGTACGACCAAGGGCTTATGTGGATTGTTTTTTTGGCTGAACATGAAGGGTAGGGACAAAAAAGATGGGAAAGCTTAAAAAAAGAAAGAACAGAACAGGGTAAGAAAGACTGGTAAATACTGGTTAAAACAGTAGGAAACTGAACTTTGACCCATGGTGCAAGGTTGATGAGGTTAAGCTGGCATTGCACATTGAAGTGTTTAACATATTGTTCTGTGCATCAACATTTTGATTTCATATTCATTTGATAAATAATGCAGTGAGAACAGGAAAAGGTACATATGAACCTCCTCTGACATTGCTTGTAACAGTGGAAAGGAGTAGACTCGCAGTGCCTGGAATGTCAGTTGCCACCCATACTAACAATTATGCAGAAAAACCCCTCAGACAGCAAAATGCAAAATTATCTTCTTACAAGTTACCCTGCTGCTGTACTGGAAAGACTTAAATAAACTTGCATTCCATTTGCACATGCTCCAAAGTAAGAACTGTATCTCTAGTCTATTTATTTTGTGTGGCATTGGAATTGGGCATTTTCAAACCTAAGACAAATGAAGGATGACCCTCAAACTGAGACAGAATTTGCTTTCCTTATGTGTATATACACACACAAACACACACACATATTTATATATATAGAGAGACATATATATATAGCAAACAGCAGCTGAATATCTGTAGCTCCTCCAAGTCCCTGGGGGGAATCTCACTGGAGACATGCAGTCTCAGCTACCAGGACAAATTAAAAGCACCTTCCCTGACTCCAAGTGACACTCCTCTTTCCCGGTGCCTTTACTCCTTCCTTTTGGGTGCGCTTTGCATCTTGTTTTCTGAGTGAAAGCAGCCAGTATTGTGAGAGACCAAAGAATTACACACACAATCAATATAGTGGTGAAGCCATCTTTAAAGTATGAAACCCCCCCACGCTTAGGAATAAGAAAGGAATGAGGTTAAGGTTAGGTTCAGTTTAATCAAAAGCAGATTTACCATGTTGTTTTCATAATTGTATGCTGATAATGGGAGTTAGAAATAGTTAATGGCATTTCCTCTTTTGTCAAGTAATGAGGCTGATTGTTACTTTTGGCTTTTATTATGACTGGCAATCTGGTTCAATGAGCAGTCACATATAGTATGTGTAATTTTATTATTTATTGCTTTGTTCACTATTCACTTTACAATTTGGCTTTAGATAGCTATCATTTCAAATTATTTGGTTCAGTGCTGCAATCAGACATTCGATAGTTGGTCCTAAGTAATGCTTTCTTCTGGCACATGGTAATACTTGAAGAATAATTCCATTCTCCCCATCCAGACAAAGCTGCCGAGAATTGTGCATTCAATTTTCTCCTACTCCAGATTGGCTATTTGAGTTACTGCAGCTCCTGAACTTACGCAGTTTCAGCTGCTTACTTACCTGCAATAAAACTGTTAGAACTAAGGAGGCTTTGAAAGCTCTTCTGATTAACAGGCTCGATGCCTTATGGAGTGCATTACTGCTGTGGTGAGAACTATATGGGAATAAGTTAGCCTAGTAGCATTGGTACCCCAGCAATATGAAGGAGATTAAAAAAAAAAAAAAGTTAGTTAATTGGGTTCATTTGTGCTTGAATGGGGTCTGGGACAGCAAGTTGCATTTTTTCCTGTGTGTTGGCTCTATGAGGTAGCCCTGCCGTGGAACAAAGAGAAAGTTCTGCCAGACAACTAAAGATTCAAGTTGTTTAAAGGCTTTTACATAAGACAGAATGACTATAAAACAAAAAACCAATATTCAGATGATGTTAGCCGGCTGCCTGTTTCCATTTTTGCTACAGTCTTTGTCCCAAATCCGGGAAAAAAAAGTGTTGTCAGGTTCTGTTTTTGTTACAATTTTTTTCCTCAATAATGAAATATCAACATTTTCATGGTTTGTACGCTACATGAAATATAATATTTTGCTGGAATCCTTTGACCTTTTCAAAAACCTGTATTTTGACTGTCTGGCAATTCTGCTATTTCCCTGCAGGTTAGAGAGGAAAACTGTGTTTTGTGGAGGAGGTGAATTTACAATGGCGTTGCACTGGGCTCTGTGGCAGGTATTCAGAAGCAGACTGGATAGTCCATTGGATATAGGGGTGGCGGTGATTTGTAATGATTAGTCCTGCAAAATGCAATGACCTGGACAGATTTTTTTTTTTTCCCCTGAGTGTCATTGTAATAGGATCTGCTCTGATGAAAAGAAAAAAAACTCTTCAGAAAATGTCTAATTACCCAAGATGAAACTCAAGTCAGGCCTCCAGGAATGATACCCAATTATGTATTGCACCTGAAGCCATCTTCTTTTTTCCCAGCAACACTGATAAACACCACTTTTCTCTCCAGCGCAGAGGCTCCAGGCTGACAAAATCCTCTGCATACTGTTTTTTGAAAAATGTCAGGGTTTTGAAAACTGTTTTCCTTTTGTATCAGAACGAAAACCTGACTTTTCAAAATATTTTATGAGAAAGAAAAAGAGTGATGATCCCTTATTCTCTACGGTGGTATGAAATGGGTAAGAGACATATATGCAAGGATGAGAGAAGCAGAA
This sequence comes from Aptenodytes patagonicus, assembly GCF_965638725.1. Lineage (NCBI taxonomy): Eukaryota > Metazoa > Chordata > Aves > Sphenisciformes > Spheniscidae > Aptenodytes > Aptenodytes patagonicus. The sequence continues at coordinate 192,316,065 of NC_134949.1, read as the reverse complement.
ATAGACCTAAGCCAAATTTTTTCTTGGACCAAGTGAGGATGCTGAACAGGAGCTTAGTGCTTCTGATAGGGTCTCACCTACCCTTGGAGGTTAAGAGATGGTTTTGACAGGCTGACACAATAGCCAAAAAGGTAAAGGTGCCTCACTTAAAAAAATTCTGCCCAATCCTACCCGCAGCTGAAGCAGTTCTCGGAGAGCCCTGTGTCTGCCAGCCCTGCCAGGTCAAAGCACTGCTAGCTATCTCTGTTCCCAAAGCCCTGTAGCTGCTGCTCCAGTGCCTCGTCATGATGGACAGTCCAATATTTTCATCTTCCTTTGCAGCAAGGAAACTTGCTTCCACCTGTTTCAGTCCAGCCTAAAGACATCATGTAATTATTTTTTCCTCTCAGGTATTACAGGCCCCTTATGCACCTGGCTGGGTCTTTTCATCAGTTTCCCCTGCACCCCTTCCCTTTTCCTCCTTCCTTACTCCAATTTGTTTCATGTCTTTTTCTAACCTGAAGCATTCTCTCTTCATGTGGCCAGTGTCCCTTTTTAAATTTCTCCATAAAAGTAGTTTAATTTCCTTTTCAGGTTTGTGCATATCATGCACTCATGTTTCACACTGCATAAAGTCCTGCCTCAAGTCCGTGGACAACCTTTCTTTGTGTGTGGGCCTTTGACTGAAGTCCCGTGGGCTTTATCGGCCTTCAGGTAGGGTGTGATACAAACAACAGCAGAAATGATATAATCACCGTGTTCTGGAAGTACAAATAATAGGGCTGTTTTTCAGATGTCCGTAAGTTACAGGAGACAGGAAAATACTCATATCACCTTTATACATCTCAGCTCCAGATGTAACAGAGCTTTCAGACCTTTAATGTTAGTGGTGGCAACCTGGACACAACCTACTGAGGACGAATTTCTTCTTAACTATGATATGTGATTTAATCTGCCATCACACAATTTTTGAATAATAATTTTCCTGCCTCGTTATTTTCAGATTTGACATTCACTTAAACCTTTCTTATATTGTAAAGAAAATAGCTTTGATTTAGGCAGTTATAGTGTAATTTAACATTTGCGTCTTCATTACTGGGGCATTTCAGTTGTATAACACATCTTGCTTATCCACCTGATCCCTCCTTCCCATCCATCAGATCACAGTAAAACTATTGGTATGAGTGAAACTTTCACTTATTATTCTAGTTATGGAAAGACAGAAGATTTTCAGGATAACATGCTGTCTTACAAAAAATCTCTTTTGATGACAGTATTAGATATAAGAAAGTGACTGATCTTAGAGACTTTGTAACAAAAATTTCCTCGGTTACACCAGATCTTTTATTAGATTTGATAATATCGTATTATTGCAGGGAAAAGATACAATCTTTTGCATAGATAGCTTTTTCTAGAAATGAGTGTATGTGTGTGAACTTCAGTTAGACTTGTTTGACTTTTTCCAAGGTAAAATCCAGTATTCTGTGTTAGATCTGCCAGGAGATACTTATCTAAATTATAATTTCTTAAACACAATATTCAAGATTTGAATTTACACACTGCAAAAATACAGCTTCAATCTTGTACAGAGGCAGAACTGCACCGACCCAGTCCTTCACAGAACAAGAGCATGTGTTACAGTAGAAACCTGCCAAGATTTCATCATACATTGTTTTTACAGCAACTGTTACGAACCTCTTCTTGTATAAAAATGCATTATTGAATGTTGATCATGTAATGAACATTCTGGATTTTCTTTCAGGGATTAATTTTTGGATCAGATTACATGGGGGTCTGAAACAAGAAGAATTGTTTTCCTTTCTCCCTCTGGGAAAAATCAGAGAATGCAGGTTTCTCTTGCTAAGTTGTGCTACATGGAAACCCTGTATTCACATGAAAAATATTCTTCTAAGCTCTGCTATTACTGCCTGTCCTCTTTCTAACATTTGTGGAAGTGCTGTAAAAGGAAGAAATGCAATAGGTGTAGTCAATAAAAGAGAAATAAAGTCTGCCATGAGAAATTGCATAGCAAGCCTGTGCTTTCAGAGCTTGGGCTTAGATGCTGCTGCATGGAGGAGGGCTAACAAGCTCCATTGCTCTAGTAAAGCTTTCTAAAGCTTATTTGTACAAACCTGTATACTCGTTTTAAAGGGAACAGGATAAACCTTTCCTTTTGCAACTTCACTGAAGTCTTTTGCAATTACCAGGTAGGTTAATTGAGCCAATGACTACAAGACTTAAAAAAAAGAAAAGATAATGTTCTGTACACAATTATATGAATTTTAAACTCTAATTGTTAATTGGAATGGATTTATATGCAAGTTTTAGCCTTGATTCTGTCATGGCGTTTCTGCAGACATAAGGATTTTTTTACAAGATCAGATTTCTTGAACCCATACCTTGGCACAAATGAGTCTTTGGTTTACTGAATATTTAATGAATTTATTTTCTTTATTTTCCCAGAAACTCATTTTCAGGTCTTTATACTCTTAAAACTCCTGTTACCTTTAATAGAGATTTTCCCAGTGCCACAACTGGCTGCACCTTTAAGATTTTACCCACAATGTATTTAATTGTTAGAGTCAAATTGCTGCAAGACTTGAAAGGCAGATGTAGTCAAATGTCTCCCTCCCCCTTTTATTTTTTATTTTTAAACCTCATTTTCTGAGAAACACTTGGGCAGTGCAGGTCTGATCATATGTGAGGGACAGCTCAGGGTGGAAGGACGAGAAAATAGAGAACAGCAACAACAGAAAATTCCCCTCCAGATCCTACTCTGCCTGTTCAATTTCTGTTCTGTCCGGAGGAGCTATAAAACAGGAGAAAGGTGAGTAATAGATTTGAGAGTCATCAGAAATATAAATTATAGCTAGACATTTCCTATCAGCAACCCATGCAGTTAATGATAAACAGTCAATGAGATGTATGCACTTCTAGCATTTTTATAATGAATCTATTGCTTCTATGACAGCTTACTGTCAAACATTATGCTTTGGAATTTATAACTTTTGATACTATTTTAATAGATAGTCTAGATATGCTAAAATCTGTTCTTTTTCCTTTTAGGAGCATGACACTTTTACCTAATGAACCTAACGAACGTACCTCATGAAGTCCAAATGGCTCTGCAAACACATGCACATACACACACAGGGAGGATTTTCTTTCTTCCTTCTTTCTCTCTCTGTCTCTCTCTTCCCTCTTTTCTCTCTCTCTCCCTCCTTCCTTCTTTCCTTCCTTTTTAAATGACTGCCAATCAAAAAAGAACAAACAATATTCTTAAAGACTAACAGTTCAGTGGCTCAGAGGAAATGAAAAAAAAAACAAAAACCAAATGGGATTATTTAAAATCTGTAATTGCATAAAAAAGTATCACTTCTGTACTTACTGCCTGATTTATTATTGATCTTCCTACTAGTTCTTTGTGTGTTTACAATATTATATGCTAGCTGTCTTCAAAAGCATTGAAATGATAACTGCTCTGCAAGCCTGGTTCCTCTTTGCATCATTCCAGCATTGTTTGCCCAGGAATCAGTGATCAGACCAGATTCAAAAGGCAGAAGAATGCAGTCTCTGATCTCTGTTACCAGGAAAGCAAGTTTCACCTTTGAAATTATGCTTGAACATCAACCTTTTCACTCATCGGTGTTTGATTCTGATTGTTTGTAGAGGAAATATTTGCATTAAAACTTTCCTGCCCTTTGCAACCAGCCTAGCCCTAAGGAGGCCATGATTTTAGATGACAAGAAATGTATCAGCTTTCATCAGGTTGAACACAATTTTATTTCTGCTACAGAGGTCTGGTTCTCCCCATGCTACTTTTATGCCAGTTTAACTCTACTGATTTTATTAGCTGCCAAGGTAGGTGAGCTGTTCATGAAACACTCTCCCTTCCCTGCGCTGCCTGCCAGGCAGTCGCAGTCTCCTTGCCCTCAGACGTCTCTGCAGTGATGGCTTTCAAAGCTGGGTCAGGCTCCTTTTCCTGGCTTTATTGCTGGCCTGTTTCTTCCTCACAAGTTCTTCTTCTTTTTTGTTACCATGGGAGGGATGTAGCAAAATAGTTTTGGAAAGAATGGATGACATATTCAAGTCATGTCTGGAGGTGAGTTGCTTATTGCAAGATAAATAGCACTGGAGATCAAAATGTATGAAAATGGCAGGCTAGGCCTTTTGTTTATTTTCATACAATATAATTTGAATATTAATCCCTTCATTTAGACCAGTATCACATGCTCACTCATTTTTATAAATACAGGGAGGGTATTTTTACATACTGTCTTATAACAGAAGTCTATGCAGTTGATAATAAGCCTGGTGTTTCTTAACTAAATCCATGCTGAGGTTGAATAAACACAACTTTCTTTTGTCTTCTAATAGAAAAGCTGACAATTTGGTTCCATCTCGTAATGTATGCAGGCTTCATGTATGTTCATTACCTAGAGTCTAGGAATTGCTGCCTAATTGCATAGTCAGACTAGTAGTTATAGAGGAACTGGTAGCTAATATAGCTAATATCACTAATATCTAGCCCCTCAGCTACGTATGAAGGTTGCATATAAATGTGACAGCAGTATGTATGGCTATCCTACTTACTGAAGTCAGGATGAGAACAAATGAAAACATGAAGGGAGAGCTTGACAGAAATGGGTACAGAGCAGTATAATGGACAGGCTAAATGGCAGAGGTAGTGATGTCGCAGCTTAAAGGCAGGAGAGAGCGATGAGAAGGAGAATTTCTAATGAGTGCTATGGACTCTATAATCAGATTTTCAAATGTTATAGGGCACTTGGAGCAGGGATGTGAACAACTAATAAGGGCTGTGAGCAAATTAAGATGGAGAGTCCACTGGGATAGGGGGGTTGTGAGGCAGGCTAATTTTCCAGGAGATAAAGCTGTTGCTAGCTATCTTAGAGACTAGTATAGGCAAGATGGTTGTGAATTGTTGTGGTTTAACTCCAGCTGGCAACTAAGCACCACACAGCCGCTTGATCACTCCCCCCGGGTGGGATAGGGGAGAGAATCAGAAGGGTAAAAGTGAGAAAACTCGTGGGTTGAGATAAAGACAGGTTAATAGGGAAAGCAAAAGCCGCACACGCAAGCAAAGCAAAACAAGGAATTCATTCCCTCCTTCCCATCGGCAGGCAGGTGTTCAGCCATCTCCAGGAAAGCAGGGCTCCATCACGCAGAATGGTTACTGCGTTAACGGTTACTTGGGAAGACAAACGCCATCACTCCAAATGTCCCCAGCTTCCTCCTTCTTCCCCCAGCTTTAGGTACTGAGCATGACGTCATATGGTATGGAATATCCCTTTGGTCAGTTGGGGTCAGCTGTCCCGGCTGTGTCCCCTCCCAACTTCTTGTGCACCCCCAGCCTGCTCAGCGGTGGGGTGGAGTGAGAAGCAGAAAAGGCCTTGACTCTGTGTAAGCACTGCTCAGCAATAACAAAAACATCCCTGTGTTATCAACACTGTTTTCAGCACAAATCCAAACCATAGTCCCATACTAGCTACTATGAAGAAAATTAACTCTACCCCAGCCAAAACCAGCACAGACTGGATATATTGAAGAGGAAGCTGATAATGAAGCCACAAGTATGGATAAGAGAGAGCAAAAAAGAGAGAGAAGATAAAATGTAGGAGACCATGGTAGCTGTTCTGGAGAGGGATGGGAAGCGAATGGAAGACCAGAGGATGTGCTGCATAACCCCACATTACAGGAAGAGAACGGACCTCAGTACAGTGCTATGTAAAGGGCTTTTTTTTTTTCCCCGATTCACTCACAGGGACAACTACAGGCTGAATTCTGTAATTTTGTCTTTTGCTATATTCTCTTGAAGCAAATTATTTTAAAGTCTTCTTTCTGGTGAGTATCTGAACAGTTCATAACAAATCATCCCTTCCAGGAGATCATTCATTATTAGACATATTGATGGCATGTTTGAATCTCTAAAGTGGTAATTTATGCTATTAGCTGAGTTGTCTTGATGACCTTCACTACACTAGTATTTTACTCATTCTTTCATATTCTTGTACTTCATACATACCAGAGAATAATTCATATCCTTGGTAACCTTTGCAAATGATTTCCCCAGAGGTTTTTCTTCATCAATACCAGAGGAAACTAACCCATTGTCATCATCCTCTAAAAAGTAATTAGCCATGAATAATTGCTCCTTTCTGACATCTTTCTAACTTTGCACTGAATTGATTTTTTTTTTTTTTTTAAGTAGATCTATTAATTGTAGAAGCATTAGGCTGCCTTCACACTTTTATTCTCCCATTCCTTATTCTATGCTTTTGTTACAAGTGCTCTGGATTACATTTTGCTTGTCTTGTTTAAAGTTGCTTGCACAGTTCCCTAGCTTTATGATACTTTGAATTCCAGACTGGTAGAATAGATTTTTCTATGCAGTGTTATTAGATTCGATTTTGGAATACTTTTACTCAGTGAGTTATTTTCATGGAAGTCTTATCCACTTTCATGGGACATTATTTCTCTAACTTGCCCAGCAGGATTCCCAGTGTGTCTCTGCCAAGCAAGATCCAGGGAAGAAATATTCATCAGATCTGTGGTCCCCTATCTTTTTGTAACTGAGCCTTGCTTGACGTATCTAGCAGTTTGTGCTTCATGGGGTCTTCTGGAGTTAGCTAAACTACTCCCCAGGGCTCAGGGCCGTGGCCTACCTGTGTTACGCTTATGTCTCATCCTAAAAACCTTAAAAAAAGATGTCTCAAAAATAAAAGAGAGGAAGAGAAACATGCATTCGCATGCATTCTCAAGGTATTCCCCTGAAGGCAGAACCTCTTTTCATCAGTTATGACTAAGGCTCTCCACTTTCCATGGAGGTCTTTTTGTAAGGATAGGTTATGCTGGAAATGTTTCTTCAATGAACTATGAGGGAGAAATGTGTTTTCCTTCAATGTAAGGGAACTCTTCAACCATACAGCTACACAGGGAGTAAAACTCTGTTGTTTTAAACTGCTGCAGCTCCACTGACTTTAAAAGACCCATGCTTTTTTTAATAACAAGCGATGTCGCAGGCAATATAGTGTTTTGTGTTCCACATGTCTACTCCTGTACTTCTGCATATGAGTAGAAAATTGCCCTATTTTTCCCTACTGTCTGAAACCTTTCTGATTTTGTCTGAGACCTGCTGCACCCCAACCTCTCTTTCATATAATGCAGTGGTGCTCAAAGTATGCTTCAGAAAGCTTTGCATCCATTTTAATAATTAAAATATGTTTTCATTTTAATTTCTAAAGAAATATCTTCTTGGAGATTTCTACACATTTATTATTTGGCCTTCTGTATTTGTGGGCCTCTTTGCAGTATATCGTCCCACTCACCCAATGTATTTTTAAAGGTGTTTTTTTATTTTTCTGATCAATTCTGCTATTTAACTTCTCTGGTTTGTTTGTTCTACACAATTATCTGACTAAATGACTATATTTTTGTTGGTTTGCTTTCCCATCTCTTATATAATAGATTTTTTGTAACCTCCAATAATTGTTTGGTCCATCTGACAGTTTATTCTCCATATGCCTTCTTCTTCTCATGTAAGTCTAGAGGATCTTAATCACTGTGGAGTTGGAAAATGTGGTGGATTTTAATGCTCTCTTCCATTTTTTCCTGGTAGCTTCTTGTTTTTGTAAGCCTTCTGTGTGCCAGGTCCTCCTTGATTTCCATTGAAGTGCTGCCTCTAGGACTGAATTATTGTTTACTTAAATCCTTCAAGTGCGCCTTTCCAGAACTGAAAACCTTTACACTGCTTTATTACATGAACTCATTCTTTACTCTGTTGGATACAAGCATCCAGTAGTCACTATTTTCAGGTTTCTCTCTTTTTCTTTTCTCTTTTCTTTTCTTTTCTTTTCTTTTCTTTTCTTTTCTTTTCTTTTCTTTTCTTTTCTTTTCTTTTCTTTTCTTTTCTTTTCTTTTCTTTTCTTTTCTTTTCTTTTCTTTTCTTTTCTTTTCTTTTCTTTTCTTTTCTTTTCTTTTCTTTTCTTTCTTTTTTTCTTCTTTTCTTTTCTTTTCTTTTCTTTTCTTTTCTTTTCTTTTCTTTTCTTTTCTTTTCTTTTCTTTTCTTTTCTTTTCTTTTCTTTTCTTTTCTTTTCTTTGTTTCTTTTTTCGTTTCTTTTTTCGTTTCGTTTCTTTTCTATCTGTAAACATTACCGTAGACTGAGGACATCTTAGCTCCTGACTTTGGTAGTTGCTTCGTGAATCCTAAAGTTAAGTTCACAAGGATTTAGATATTTGTTTCTGTACATATATCAGTGGACATTCCCCCAGAAATACAGCAACCTAGCATGTTAGCCCAGGAATATTTTGTACTTTTCCTTTTGCATGTTTTGAGTATGCTTTCTTTTTCTGTCTTTGAATCCCAACTTGTATCTTCACTGTAGAACTATAGCTTGTTGGGATAGTGAGTATTTCCTGGACCATAACACCACGCGGCTTATCCTTGTTTTTCTGTCTCAGCCTTGGAATGCAGTACTTTTAGATTGAAATGATGACTGCTTAGAAGGGAGATTAACGGACTGCCAGGGAGATACCCAGGGACAGGGAATCTGTGTTCTTATATAGGGAAATTCTAGCTATAGTTACAGATTCTGGTTATACAGTTGCCATCCTAACAAGATTTTTTCATATTCACTAGTGAAAATTTGTCATGTTTATTTACATATCTATGACTGAGTAGGACCAGCTGAAAATGGACAACATTCAGATTATATAAACTATATGTATATATATATAGTAGGGAATGGAAATTGCCTCAAAGAATTTAAAAAATTAAATATGATTTTCACTTTTTTTTTTTACTTATTCTTATAAAAATGTACTGGACTGTATTAATAATGGACTTAAATACTACAGCAGCATCTTCACTGATTTATAATCCTCTGGCATAGCTCAATCTACAAGATGTCAATAAACAGAATGTAAATTTTCTACTGAATGCACGATCCTTTCATGCCACCACAGGCTCTGAGAGACCCCTTATTATTACTTTTGATTTCTGTAGGTCTCAATATTAGGAAATCCTTCTGTAAACTCAGCTGCATGCACATTTCATCTGTACAGAAAACACTTAGGTTGACTTTACATTTTTTTCCACCTCAAAATTCTTTGTTCCTGTCCATGCAATGTTAAATTTCTCAGGGGAAGAGGGATTGAAGCCTCAGTAGAATAGGAAATTGTGAGGAAAATCCCCTATTGACTACCGGGTATCAAAAAGACTCATAGGCATCTCACTGGGAGTGTTATTTAGCCTCAGATGCTTCTGTGCTGCCTTATATATAATCTGATATTTTTCATTTGGAATCCAAGTACATCTAATTATTTTTACAGAAATGTAAAATAAATGTGCATATAAATTATAGATTAGGAATGAGGATACCCTGGTAAGTAATTCCATATAGTTCAGCTACTTTTTTTTTTTCCTATTACATTATTGGTTTAAGTTTGAAGTGATATAATCCTTTTTTAAACTTCTTTTAGAATTGCTTGCATTATTCCTTATTTGCTCCTTCTGAAGCCTCCCTATATGAAAGGTTATTTACTGTGGCACTAGCACTTGCTAAAGCTTAATAGGAAAAATTCTTGTAAGCGTCACCATGGTATCTGTCACAGTTGCAAGTAATAATTTTGTTTCCAAAATCTGTCAGCTCCTTCTTTTTTTTTCAGAAAAGATGCCCTGCTGATATGAAAATTGCCTGTGCTCCACTCAAATGGACAGAGAAAAAACACACAGGACCAAAGTTTTTCATAGATGAGGCTGGTGAAATTCCTTATCCAGGTGAATTTTCACCTTATTCAGGTGAAATTACTTATGTCAGCAATTAATTTGGTCCCAGATTGTTCTAGAAGGCATTTCAAAAGTTAAAAATGTGACTCTTACCGTACCTAGAAATAGTGCTGACTCTTCCATGTCACTTCTGGGTCACAGTATTGTCAGCTCCTGCTTTTAATGGAGTCTCATGATATTTGTTGTTTTTTTTCTTGAAGTCCCAAATTCTGGGGGCATATCTCATATTTCATTTTTAAAAGCATTTATAAACCTTTATAAAAGGTTTATAGTTCTCATGGTACCTCAGAAACCCCTGATAACTTGACCTGAGTGCACCCTATGGTCACAGAAACTCAGAGCTAAATAAAAAGAAACAAGCATTCATAAGACTTAAAATTTCAGAGGTTTTTTTTGGCAAGTATTATTCCTTGGAAACTGTAGTAGAGATAATTTGTGACTTTTGAATGCATGCAGTTAGCAGTGCAGAGACATTAATAGGAAAGAATAGTTTCCCTTCGTTTGCAGTAAAGCATGCCTCTGACTGGTTTGTGCTCAAAGCTCAGCAAAGCCCGTTACATATTCTGACTAGCAGCTTTTCTGCAGAGAGGGTACTTTGGCCATCTAGGCTTGGGCAAATGACGGACTGAGGTTCAAACCACAGACATCCTCCAGGTTGTCTCGGTAACTACGGGCAACCCATGTGTGACTTCATCTCTGCCACAACAAGATGGGGCTGATGTTATTTTGCCCTTTGCAAGGCTGTTTTGAGCATTGACTCATTAACGTTTGAAGCATGTTCAGTTACTGTGAATGGGGGAGGGGGAGGTAGAGGCAGGTTGAAATTGGTGGGCAAAGTATGTGCTGAAGCAGAATGAAATATTGTTACTTACCTTTCATAAAATTGTGGGTAAAATTACCCTTTTTGGATACTTCCAGCTACATGGAATATATTTATACAATATGTATATTTTATGTATTTATATATACCCCTGTATATTTAAAAAAAAAAAAAAATTCTTTCTAGTTAGCTGAATCTCTCATCCCTTTTCCTCCGAGGCATGCCCTGCACAGTGTATTGAGGGTTGATGCAAACTCTGCTCATGCCCCGAGGTGACCAAAATCTGGGTGACTGGAGGAGTGTACTGCAGCATGCCAGTGACGAGGACCTGCTGGAGGCTCCTCTGGAGGTGTGCATTCCACCTGCAGCTCCGGCAAAGCTCCCACAGTACTGTGAAGATGCATGATGGGCAGGAGTGCCATAGCTGGGGTAAGGACTGATGGCTAACCCAGTCCCTGGCTGCAGGAGTAGGTAAATCAGTGAAGATAGAGGGTAACCCAAAGGAAGGAGGATTTTAAAATAACACAGGGCAATTTGCATGTCTATCTTACTTGGAATACTGCCAAATGCTGGCAGAGCTACTAAATAGGCATCCTGTTCACTGTCAGCCCTAATGGCTGTGGTTAGGGCTATAACCTCTGTCTCCCTCATCTGCCTGTGAAACGCCTACCCCCTTCTGCAGAAAGAGTTGTATTTTATCGCAAAAATCTTTTGTCATCTCCCCTTCCTGCATTTGTAAAACCCCCACATGTTTGCTGAGATGTGTCTTGTCTGAGGTTGTTTCTTGGCTTTCCTCTTGGTTTCCCAATTTCTGTGTTGATTGCACACAACAGCTTTTTCCAATAAGCCATGGAGTAACTGGGTCAAAACGTGGTATTTGGGAATTAACCCAGAGCCGCCCCATTTCTGCCACAGTCTGTTCCAGTGTTACAAATAGTCTTTGGGCTTTTGGTGAATACTCACTCCATTTTTTATGGCATCTGGTGAAAAAAAGAGCCGCTTTAACAATCAAGGCATTATTTTATAGTAAGCAAAATAACATTTTACAAAGTAAAGGCACGGTTGCTAAAAGCTTTGAAACAGGTTTTTTTCACCTCTCCAAAATGCACGATTTCTTTTCTTATACCATGAAATATTTGGACAAGGGTTTTACCGCAGCGATTCCCACTCGGTAGTTTTGTGAAGCTATGATACTGCCGGAATCAGAAGCAAGTATGACGGGAGAAATCCTACTCCGGTTAGAGTGTTGCTGTGGACTTAAATTAAGCTAGGGCTTTGCCTGAAGTTTCTGCACAGCAGAAAGCCTGCTATAGGCAGAGAGGAGAGGATTCTGATATAGTCTCCTTTCAGCCAGGGCTGGAAGTCAGCTCATCTAAGTTAAGCTGCCTGGAAGTCCAGTATCTAGTCTAAACCAGTTTCCCAGGCTACCCTTATAATTAATGGAGGAGATAAGCTCCAGAGGGCAATTCATGCCGCTTGTCTGAGACACCTGCTTTAGCACTGGATCAGTCAGTCTCTTCAGTGTTTTTCTTTCTTCACTGACTACAGGTGGATGCCAGACAACTAGCTCAGACCAGACATTTCCAGTTAGGGAGGTGAATAGCACGCTTGTTATCTGCATGGTGTCGTGCCTGTGGAGTGTGAGTACAAACTCCTGGAGGATCCCTGCTCTCTTGCTTCTTGTGATTAAAAAGGGAATCAATGTTTGGAAGTGAATTTGCCCCTTACTGTTTGCACAATGCTGTCCTTAACTGTGTAGCAGTAATGGCAGGCTTGGTATGGAGTAGGACACAAATTAAAGCAGACTGCAAACATAAACCACAGATGCAACAGCTTGTAACCAGCAGTGCCTCTTGCGGTGGTTACCACACTCCACTCAGGCACTACGACTATTACAACATCGAAGTTCAGCCCGCAGATCAGACTGCTGATCACCGCCAGCTGCTAGTCAAGGAGGAGACATAAACATAACATCCATATAAAGGACGAGCTGTATCTATACAGCCTGGGTGAAATCAGGGATGTGCAGCAGTGACTGTGGTGCAGACCTGCCCATCGGATGCAGAGGCACATAGTAATGACGAGTTTGTAAGGCAACTGGCTTTTTTTTTCTGTAAGCCGTGCCGTCCTCATGCATTACTGCTCTCTGTTACAGTGGCATTTGTGGTAGGCATTCATTGCTCCACACGTTGCTATTTATAGAAGAAGAACTAAAGGAGAAGAGGACTCGCAATAGCTGTCTAAACCCTTGTAAATGGCAAGGGGGCAGAGGCAGAGTCTGCAAATGGCAGAGAGAGAGACAGTTCTCGAGTTTGACAGGCTAAAACAAAGTTAAAAAACAACCAAACAACCAAGCCTCTAAGTAGTGTTTGTCTAACTATTTTCAAAGACGGCATTTTGAGCTTTATGTTGCTTTAGTCAGTGATGTGTTTTAGCAGAGAAACAACAGGGATTGCGTTGAGCTCATCTCAAACACACATAAAATATTTTAGTATCTTTTCTTTTATCTCCCCTTTCAGATACAGCTCAGGAGAAATATGTTCCAAGTGACAGCATCTTTGACAACATGTACTTTTTGTTCTACCTTTTGTTCTTCTTCCTGTGAAAAGCCGTGTGATAAAGATTGCTAGAGAACATTGATACCGTCCCTACTTATGTAAAAAAAAAAAAAAAAAAGAAGTAACCGTATACTTCCCAGAGGGTCAGATTGAGCCTTTAACTGCAACATCAAGTGAAGGGCTCTGTATCTCTGAAGCTGCCTGGGGCAGGACGTATCCTTGCCAGTATGTATCAAAACCATGCAGTAGAACACTGAACAGAATTCCTCACACTAGTGTTAACAGAATTCCTCACACTAATCATAACAAAATTCCTCACAATAAGCTAATAAGCCTACGCAGCACCATGGAAATGCCTTAGACTGAGTTTTCCGAATGTGCTTTCTCTTTTGTGCCAACAAATACTGCAGAGAGAGAGGCAGATTCTGAAAATGTGGGCAATGTTTCTTAACCTCAAAGTTATTGATTTCTTGAATTGGAACATCACCTTTTCATTTTAAGAATTTTAAACTTTTGATTTTTGCCTTAATTACATCTGTCTTGACCTAGGTCCAAAGCCAGCAAACACTTATGAATGTGTTTAACTTTACTCATGTGACCAATGATAAGCCCAAGTGCAACTAGTTTTTGAGAGGCTTTTCCACAACCCTTATCTCTGGCAGTAGAGCCTCTCACAAGAATAATGAATTTTCTTCACAGAATCCCAGTGAGATAAAGCAATGTTATTATCCCATTGTACAGCTAGGAGAAGTGATGACACAGAAATTAAGTGCTTTACTTGAAGTCCCATTTTCAGTTAAAAAAGAAGTTAGAACTCCAAAAAAATTCATTGTATTATTTTAAGTTAATTGATCTTGCTGTCCCAAGGAGTTTTTCTGTGTATCCATACACAAAGTAAGTGGTACTCTTAAGTGCTAGTGATCATTTATGATGACAGAGCTTTGCTGGAAAATGAGTAAAAACTGTCTTATAATGTGAGCCCTTGTGTCTGTATGTGCACGTGTGCCTGTTTGAGTGCACATTTTGGAGTTCAGAGCTACTAAACTAAAGTTTAGATCCTCTAGGTCTCCCAGCAGGGCAGAAGTTTCCAAGAATGCTGAACACAGTAGAAATCAGCAGAGAACACAGAGAAGCAGTGAAGAAACACACACTGTGTATTTTCAAAGCAAGGTCATTGTGCATTAATATTGCTATGGAGAGCTTAGCTACACACTGAGTCCTTCACAAGCTCAACTTATCAAACTGCTTGATACTCCAAATCATCGCCTGCTTGTAGAGCAGCATGAGTAGTCATGCACTTACAGAGGTGGGAGAGCTGGCTGAGATTGTGAGGACCTGCCCTCAGCTTGATGCTGTTTTTCTTTTTGGAAGTAACATGACACTCTTTGAGAACTGTATCCCACTGCAAAAGCTCAGGAACGAGCTGTCTGGTGCATCTGGAGCAGAATGCAATTGATTTTGATGACAGACAACTGGAAAACAGGATGAGGGGCATACCATCCGCCTGGCGTCTGCTGTGTAAATCCACCCACTATTATCAAACTTGAAGTTCTCTCCAGATTACGAAGCAAGTCTGTGGAGAAGTATCTTCTTACATAAAAGAAAGGTCAGTCCCAACCAAATTTCAAAACTCTGCTATCCTCTTAGACAGGAAAGGGATAAATGAGACATGGAGACGTAGGTGGAAATTAGAGGTGCATGAACCCCATATGGAATGCAGAAGACACAATGGTCTCTGATGTACTGGAAGCAGAGTAATGGAGAGATCCATAGAGGCACTGGGATTGGGGAAGATGGAGGAGGTGAATGAAGCCATGGGAGGAGAATGGGGAAACTTGGTGCAGAAGAGTGGATATGGAAGCATAAAGAAGCCATTACTCACTAGAAGGAAAGGATGACAGATCCTTGGTATACAGGAAGGAGGACTGCAACAAGTTCTTAAAACAAAAGATAGGGGAAAATAGCACACAGAAGCTTTCTGGAGAGGTGAAGGAATCAAAGACTGCTAGTGCCTACAGTAAATCTAGGCTGCAGAAGCAACAAAGCGTTTACCAGTTTATGAAGCAGCACATCCTTGGATGTGCCTGTTCAGTTTCTAAGCTGGCCAAGTTCCCATATTGCCTTCAGGAGGATGGAACAAGGACATCCTAAGTTAAGCCTCCTCTCTTAGATGGCTGTGAACACTGAATAGGTCTGAATCTTGATGCCTTCACTGGGAGGAGCCTTTAAGGTAGCTCTGCAAGGCAAATTTGATGTTAAATGTTGGGAGCAGCTCTCACAGACAGGAAACTACAGTATTTCTATTTCAGTGCCCAGGAGTGATCACAATGTAGTACCGTCGTTAAGTGAGAAGTGAGCATGACAGTTAAAACTGAATAGACAGTCAAGATCTGAAGACAGTAAAATTTTATTCTGGGAGAAAACTACAGGATCAAATGCTATGTTACCAATATTGCAAGATATTTATTTATTTACTAACAAAAGCCCACTTGAATGTATTGCATAAGTCCTCTCTCCCTATTCAGTTAAACTTAATATCTGAGGTTTCCCAGCTATAGGTATTTCATTTCTTTACCATCTTCTGGATGCAAAACATCTGCAGAACAGACAAGAGCCCACGATAGGTCTAATTTGCAAGAACTGTTCAGATATATTTTTTCCCTTGAGCTGAAACCTCACATATGGAAATTGTGTGAAGGTGAGAAAGCAGATAAAGGCAGCGTGGACAACTCAGTAAGGCCAAGGAGGATGTTTTTTTCTCAGTGTTTTGAACTTAATTTAAACTTAATTTAAAACACCGCTCCCAGCTACAAGAGAGAAAAAAAAGATGCAGACCATTAAGCTGTAATGGAGATACATCTTCAGATCTCTTTGAAGTATAACAGAAGATATGTGTAAAAGCAATAGTTAGAATGTTTTAGTGCTTTGTATCAGAGATCATCAAAGAGTTTTGAAGAGATAGACCTCCCAGACTCCCTGCAATGTGTGTATGAGCTGTTGTTTCCATTTTACAGAAGATTAAAATGAGTCCTAGAAAGATTCATAGGACGAAGGCAAAATAAATGGGAAGCCCATGACAGATTTTAGTATACTGCCCCATTCCCAGGCCTATGCTTCAGCTGCATGGCTGTCTTTGTATTTGCCTGCAGCAAAACAGAGGTTTAAAATAATAGACAAGTTGCTATATATGTATTAAAATTCCTTTCAAAATACATTTAATTGTATGTTAATGAGAAAATTCTACTTTGAATGCTTTCATCTAGGTCACAGACATAGGCAAAAAGGGAATGATATTTATAGGCATGTTCTTAACAGACAACATTGTGTAGCAGGAAAGTTTGTTTTCTGTGTGTTAGAGTTGCTGTAATCTTCAAAACACCTACTACAGCAGTCTGCTTTAGTAGCCCCAAAATTCTTATTTCTCTCTGTCTTGCTGCTACTGCACATTTCATGGAGCCTATGATTTGCCTGGCTTTTAATAAAACTAGGTGGCACGTGGATTAGGACACTCTGGGCCAAAAGAGTTTCACGTGCTTACAGCTGGACTGGTTTTTGGCCCGAAAAACACTTTGACCACTTTTCAACAGAAGAAATAATCAGAAGGACATGCAGCTGCTGCACAAAGGCCAGGGGAAATTAAAATGTTTCCCATAAGGAAACAAATGAACAAAATACATATGTGGCTTGATTAGAATTTGCATTGTAACATCATTAATTACTAAAAAGCCACAGGTGGGAATGACATGAGGCATGAAAATATGACTGTGAAGGGGGAAATGATGATTCTGTGTCAATAGCACAGTCCTAACAAAGGGACATCAAACTGGTGAACGGCTAAGGGTGTCAGAGCAATATCTTAGCAGATTAAATATTTCATAAATACAAACCAATGGAATGTTTGTAATGCTTAATGTTTTTTAGTCCTTCACAAATATAATTTAATTCATTTTTTTCAACAGAAAAGTGTGTAAACACTTAGCAAGATACTGGCCTTCTATAGACAATAACTAATCCTGACAGATTGTAATTTTACAGTTAGGGAAATGAAGGAGAGAGATACTCAGAGTAAGGCAATGAGTTCGTCCCAGAACTGAGATTAAAAAACCTTGCATTTGATTGACAACACAGGGATGTTCTGGGCTCTCTTTGATTGTGATTTGTCTCGTGCTACTCTACTCTCGTTCTGGTAATTCTGTATAGATGCTTCTGCCTGGAAGCTTTACTCTAGGACTTAAGTCATTGGCATATTCCAAGCTTTAAAAAGTTGTTGCAAAACTTACAGAAGCGTCTGCAGCTTTCACATTTTTTTTTTAATTTAACTAGTAAATTGAAGTAATAAGGAAGAACACCAGGAATAGATCCAACTCATTATGTTTACAATTATTTTACTGCACAAAATTTTAAACCAATTTTACTGGACATGAGGCTACATAGGTAAAGCTAGTTTAGCTAACCATTATAAATGTCGGAGAAGCTGCCAACCAGCAACTAATCTGTTCTTTTGTGCTAATCTTTTCTTGCCACAAATTACAAAAGTAATGCAGCAAGATTTTTCTGAACACAAAGATCTGTCCCCTTTCAAAGAATTCAATAGTGGAATTGATAACTGAATTAAATCTTCCTTCAAATGCTGAGAAATGGGTATTGATGCCTGTGTTGCTAACAAAATGAGTAATATTCAGAAAAAGAAGCCTTGCCCACCTTGAAGATATGTTGAAAGTCTCCTTAAAGTACAGGTTTGACAGCGAAAATAATTTTAGATTAGTGACAAAAAGCACAACAAAAATTCTGAAGTTTGGGTTGTGGCCGCCAGGCCAGAGCGCCATGATTATACAGTTTCCTCTTACTCCTATCCCTCATCTGCTTGCGACATATGAGGTGCAAAAACAGGAATTCATGGATAGGGCAATTTGGGTAGCTGACTCCAGTGAACACGCTGCTGTGCTTTCTATTCCTGCTGGATGGCTTATATTAACTTTGTAATGGAAAGCAGCTTAGTCTGGAACAACTATAGATATATCTATGCAATTGATTTGGAACACAAATTCTTATATGGGATGAATCAAGAGCAGGAACAGAAGGTGAAATGAGAGTCATTGGCAGCAGCGTATGACTGTGCAGGAATACAAGTCCTTACATGTAAACAGCAGCATGGATGAGAACGCAGCCTCTGAAGGCTGAATAAACAGTCAGTATGAGCCTCAGCCTATCTGTAGTGCACTGAAGTCTTTTCCCTCCTTTCCCTTTGAAGTAGAGTATGAATTTTTTTTCATTCTTTTTCGTATTTTCTACAAGAAGAGGCTGCCCACTGTGCTTGAAACAAAACAGTAAAAAGTAAAACAAACAATCTGAAATGAAACCCAACAACTTTTGTTGTTATATGATTGTTTTCTATCTCAAGTAAAGCAATAAAAATATTGATTGGTGGAGGAAAGCTTAAAAATCAAAATGATTTGTCTCAGTAGTAGTCCCTAGAAGAAGAATGAGCTCCTCAGCTGCTGTAAATTGGCCTACTTCTATGGACTTAGATTTTAGTGCAATCGTCGCATGTGTCTGAAACGTCACAAGAGCTATGAAGCATTAGATATTAGACGGTAATAAATAGAAAGTAAGAAGGTTTGCCTTCCTACTCAAGCCCTTCAGTCATTCTCTGCCTTGCTAGTTCTAACCTAAGTAAAACCAACAGACTTCACTTTATTCCTGCTACCACAACTCAGCAATTGCTTATAGCCATGGAATGAAGCTCCCCTCCATCACCACCTGAATTTAGATCAGTCAACCCTGCACAGCACAAGCCTCACCATGTAATTATCAACAGCAGTCAGTTTTCTCTGCTTGCTACGAGACTGTGCCTTAGAAAGGGGTAGTATCCCCAGATTCCTTATAAGTGAGACCAGAGGGTGGTCTGGAAGCCCTATCAGTGACACGCATGCTGCACACAAATTGTCATCCTCTCTGAAGAAAAGGTAGATGCACAGAGGTTCATTTTGCTGGGGGATTCGAGGAACCATGGCACTGCTGCCACACTTATGCTTCGGGGACTCGGGTCAGCAGAGGCCGGCTGGGAGGGCTGAGTGGGATCCTGCCTTAGAAAGAACTGTATAGTACTGCAGAAGTGCAGCTACTCATTTTAATTCTTCATCCTCAGGTAAACTTGTCCTTCCTGGACTTTCTGTCTCATAACATTTTTCACTCGCACCATTTTCCCTTCTGCCTTTGTATATATCCTCCAGTTATTTTTGTGCTCTTTCTGTGTTGTGAGTCCTCTGTTTTCCACTGTTGCTGCTTTAGCATTCTGAATCCAAACTCAGTAAGCTTTGCCTGTGGTCTAATCATTGTGCCAGCTATGTCTTGCTATTAGAATTTGCCCTCTGTCTTCTCATCTGTTTCAGTAATTGACCTCTTTATTTGTTAGTTTAACATTTTCATTCCTTGCTCTAGTTATTGTCATTATTCTACTTATATGGACTTACTAATGTTTAACTCCATAATCATTATATGGAGAGAAAAGCTGCAAGCAATTTGGAACAGTAAGTCCCTCTAAAAAGAGAAAATGCTTTAGAACAATTTTTTCCCCCTCTCCAAAGAACTGTTTTTCAAAGCTAATCAACTAATACACCAGAATAAACTGCTCCATCTAGAGAGTCAACACATGGCCCTCTGTCCAGTAAACAGGGATGAAACAGTGCCCCATAAATGCCTCAAGGAGAATGAGGTTTTCTGCATCTTCCACATTCAGAAGAGAGACAGTGGCCAAAATATTTACTGTTGATAGTCTTTAAAATGCCCCTTGAATGTTGCACTAGAGAAGTTGTTTTAACATAGGCCAAATCTCCAAGTATGTTTCCTATTCATGCTACTCCTACAGTTTTAATTAGAGAAGTTAAGCTTTTCTCCTTAAACTTTGCAGTATGGTTTTAAAATAAATACATCATATTTCACTTCAGAGGCAGCAGCTTGGCTCATAAATCTAGGTTCAAATGACCTAGACGGGCCATTGCAGCCATCCTCAGCCTCAAGGTAGAATCAGCTATGAGTAAACATTCTCTCTTTCACATATCCCTTTTAAAAAGCCTGCTGGTGAGACTCCCCAATATACCTCATCCAATCTTTAACATTAGGAAGGTTTTCCTAATGTCTGGTTGTCGTGGTTTAACCTCAGTTGGCAACTGAGCACCACACAGCCGCTTGCTCACTCCCCCACCCCCCCCGTGGGATGGGGGAGAGAATTGGCAGAGCACAAGTGAGAAAAACTCGTGGGTTGAGATAAAAACAGTTTAATAATTGAAATAAAATAATAATAATGTAATAATAATAATAATAATAATAATAATAATGCACAAAGCACGTGATGCACAATGCAATTGCTCACCACCCACTGACCGATGCCCAGCCAGTTCCCGAGCAGCGGCCCCCCCCGCCAGCTTTCCCCCAGTTTATGTACTGAGCATGACATCACATGGTATGGAATGTCCCTTGGGCCAGTTTGGGTCAGCTGTCCTGGCTGGGCCCCCTCCCAGCTTCTTGTGCACCTCCAGCCTTCTCAGTCGGTAGAGCATGGGAAGCTGAAAAGTCCTTGACTAGTGTAAGCATTACCTAGCAACAACTAAAACATTGGTGTGTTATCAACTTTGTTCTCATCCTAAATCCAAACCACAGCACTGTACCAGCTACTAGGAAGGAAATTAACTCTATCCCTGCCAAAACGAGGACACTGGTCTAAGTCTTCCTTGAAACTGTCTAAACTTATATCTTCTTGTCCTACCTATAATGAATATTGAGACCAATTTATCCCTTTCCTTTTGCAAGCAAACTTTTACATGTTTGAAAACAGTGGCCCTTTAGTCCTCTATGAGTAAATGGACCCATTTCTTTCCATCTTTTCTGCTGGACTGTGTTTTTTAGACCTCTGGCCATTTTTATTTTCCTCTGAAGTCTTTCACATTAGCCAACCATTGTCTTGAACTACGAACGTCCAGTGATTGACATGACATTACAAAGTTGGGGCTTTCTTTAACAGGTGCTAAGCAGCGTATGAGGTTTACCTCATATGCCTTATGGATAATTCAGCTATTCATAGGTTCAAGTACGATGCTTACTTTTTTTAAAAAATTGGTTGGGCAGAATTGTTCCCTTACAGCAGCACAAGCAAAAATGTGGGTAATTAGCTCAGATACAGAAGAAGCTGCAAAATATTAGAAAAAGTATATTTTAATGCTTGTCCTTCACTCCCCTTCCACACCTCCCTTACATGTGCTGCAAAGTCTCTGACTAGTAGAAGACTTCGAGAGCTAATAAGCTGTTTAATACAAGCGAGTTTTTGAAAAGGTTTCTCTTTTGAGAAGCAAGTAGCAGTGCTGATTCCTCTAAAACTTGCTCACTCTGCTTTCCATGTACAAGATTACTGCTTCCCTTCCTCTGCCTCTTAGAGAGGACTGGGCTGATCCTTCCCTAGCAATTCTAAAACCCTTTTGCATACATGTGGCTACTTTTGGAAGATGGTAAAGCCTTATGTAATACTCAAGCTTCATTAAAAATGTGCTTTAACTCCAAAGCTTGTGAGCTAATACAGTGTAAAGAAGGACAGTGCAGGGTGATATTGATCAATGGTATTTTTCTTTGCATACGTCTTTTTGTCCTCAAGCCACTTACTGAGTTATCTTGACCCTAATCTTTCTGGCGCTCTGTGCACTGAACTCTAGCTGAAGTTAATGGGAAAGCTGCATGCAAACTTCCAGGTTCAAGCCCCCTCTTACAAGCAATCTCTCCTACACTTGAAGATTCTGTGATACCATGAAAGCTTTACTGTGCGGTTGCTTTCCTCTTGTAAACAGGATCAAAGACAGCATGTCATTTATTTTATTTTATTTTATTTTGGTCTGCTGTCTGGTTGTTGTCATCTCTTTCTATTCTGGCTCATTGTGTATCGCACCTTGAACATTACATCTCACAGCACTTCACAGTTTGGTTCCACCCTTTCTGTGTGGTACATGACACATTTTAATACTTTTTCCTATCAGTATGGCATTTTGTATGATATATGCTACTCTGCTAAGCTAATTGTGATAAGTCATGCTGCTAGATCCAGTACAAATGTCCCTTTTTCAAGGTATCTCTTATGCTTACATATCTTTCACTTTCTAAGCATGCAAGTTCTGGTTTCCTAATTGATCTATTAGTATGACAATTTGATAATGTAAACTTTGTTGCCATTTTCCTACAACACAAAAATACAGGCTTTTCTGGATGATACCTCAGAATAGTCTTGAGTATCTATCACATGGATGATGTAAAGTGTCTAGGTTGTAAGTGCCCTAAATGTCTCAGCATTGCAACTGCGAGTATTCAAACAATATTTTTTCCCCTTAGCCCTTATTCATAACCCTTTGGCAATACTAAGCAGCTGAAGAGAAAGCAACCTCTTCTGAGCTGAGGAACCTCTCTCAAATCCCAAATTACACTAAGCGAGGTCATTCCTGCAGTTCTCAGCAACTCCAGGAAAGTAATTGCAATCTTTCAGTCAAAAAGGAATCCTCAAAGCCATTTTCCTTGCTTCTTTCACATCTGGATTTAGACTCGTGCCTTTCAGAAAGCAGGCAAAACTTATGAGATGAAACGCTGTCTCCTGAAAAATAAATTACATTGGGGGTACATGAGCCTAAGTCATCAGAGGTGGGTGTAAGGGGTTGCTCTGAATAATTACAGAATACTATGCAATGCTGTGGGGGAAAAAAAGATGGGTTTGTATATGTAAAAAGGGATAACTGAGCGGAACTAGTGGAACTGGAGTGATCTTTCCTCTGTACACAGCACTGTTAGGGGTACTATGAAAAGTTGTCCTCAGCTCAAGGAGAATGTGGAAAATCTAACAGGGAGAACAGCAGAACTTACCCTCTTCTATTTACTGAAAAAGTGGTGGAGAGGCAATCACTGGATTTATTTACTTTTCACTGGATTTAGTTACTTCTCTACAGAAAAGAGTTCTAATAGCTGGGTGGGAGTGATAGAGAAGGGCTCACCCTTGTTGACCCACACCAAATGAAGCATCGCATCTGAATGCCAGCCTTAGAAGAGCTCATCCATAAATAACAAAATGTAACTTTGTAGCAATGAGTTTTAAATAAGATCAGGGCAATTTCTAACTACACACAGGGAATCAAGAGTACTAGACTAGTTCCACAGATTGCTAGCACTTGGGGAGAACATCATGCTAGATGAGTACCATGAAGCATGGACAAATTCCCCAGTCATTCCATCTTTGCTGAGACCATAGGGAGAAGTAGCTGGCTGTTCCCACTAGCACTTGCAGCCCTGTGTTAAGACAGAGATGAGAAGCAAACAGATTTTTGTCTTCAAGGTCAAGAAAACTTTCCCCCAGGGCAGAACTGGACACTGCTTCTATGTGGTACAGACGACCCTCACGGTTTGGTCATTGCCCATTATGCCAGGTTCACATGCTCAGAGGCAAAGGTGGCTTCTCCCTCATTCAGAGCATCAGGGACTCTGAGTTTTTACTGCCATACAAGAGTACTGCACCTCTTTGTTCTTTAGCATTGCAAAGGCCTTGGGCATTTGTGGTAGCTCTGTTTCAGCTGATCTCTGTCTGAAGCACTTAACAGTTAGGTCTCAAGGGGGCTGAAATGTTTTAATTTGAGTAAAGTTACTGGATTTACTTACAGGGGAGAAATGTAATGGCCTGTGATACAAAAGAGGTGACCTTCAGCTCTGATTTTAAATCCTGTTATGAATTCCTATGCATAGATATTGCTGAGGGAAGGTTTTGGCTCAATATGCATTTAATTTAAGAATCTTGTTTATTCCAATTGTACAGAGGTGTTCTAGCGTGCATGAAGAGTTAAATCCAGAGAAAATAATTTTAACCAAAGATCAAGATGAAAAGCCAAGTTACATTATAAAGATACTTAAGCAAATGTACCATATTTAATCTACTCTCTTCTTAAAGCAACTTCCAATTTTCACTTTCACTTACATTTCTAATGCAGTGGTATTTATTACCTATTGCCTACCTTACCAAATGAGCAACAATCTCCAGAGATCTCTTCTCTCTGATTAGAAAACTCTCGCTGCAAAATAATAGATTTATGAAAAATACATGAAGAAACTTTTATTAAAATTACATTAATAGCCAAATTCTGCACACAATTACACTTGGCCATTGTGAAATCAATGAATTGCACCAGGATAATAGAGAGCAGAATTTGCCCCGACCGAATAATTTTAGCCAATTAGAAACAATGAAATAAGATATTAATATTGACACTCCCATTTTGAAATACCCTCGTTCTGTGGACCCAGGATTGATGATTTAGGGCTCTGCATGGAAGAACAAAGCCACTCTGCCAGCCAGCCCTGACAGCAAGACCATATATACTCAAACAAATGGTCTCATATATAACTCCAATTCTGTGAGGTAAAAAGGAGGA
This sequence comes from Aptenodytes patagonicus, assembly GCF_965638725.1. Classification (NCBI taxonomy): domain Eukaryota; kingdom Metazoa; phylum Chordata; class Aves; order Sphenisciformes; family Spheniscidae; genus Aptenodytes; species Aptenodytes patagonicus. The sequence goes on along the minus strand of NC_134949.1, from coordinate 192,291,459 downwards.
GAATCTTATTCTCGCCTGTTTTGCACCAGGTCACAATTATTATTCCCCCACAGTAGCTGGTAATACATACCTGAGTAAGGTTTAAACCTGCTAGCTCGGGTGTTGAGAGCAACGGAGCTCCAGCAGCATAGAGTTCAATAGAGGCTAAGCACCCAGATATTTACTCAGTCTGTTCTGTCACTAGCTAGCTTTGGTACCTCTTTTAGGTTAGCTACAATATGAGACTGGCTGCAGTCCAGCCAGTGGGTTTATTACCTCCAATGCAGAGCCGGGTTTATTAGCCTGGGTAGAGCACTGGGCTGATGTAATATATATGATACTGTATAGATAGGGAAGTAAAGTGGTTTTAATTCTTCTGGTCTCCAAGCTAGCTCATGGCTCTGCATTGTGTTTTATACTCTGAGGGAATTATATTCCTCATCTGAGGGAACATCTCGCCTGGGGGAAAAAGAAATCTGGGGCTAATGACTGTGCTGAACTGTTTGGACATTTAGTTAGGGCTTTGTTGCCAGTGTTCAGACTTTCAGGCAGAGGAGCAAAACGGTGCCCACGAGAGATGCAAACTTAGACAAGGACTCAGAAAGCAAGGGTTGTTTGAGCACACAATGCTACTACATGAGCAGTAGGTACTGACAAGTGCTGTGCGCCCTCCCGATGCCAGGTGGAGCAAAAGTGGGCTCAACCCTCTGTTCCCCTTCTGTTTTGAACTGGAGGGTTATGCTGCAGGGGGGTTTCTGAACCACGTGAGCACTTCTTATCTCTTACAGCTGTGAGATCCCAATGTATTTTAAAGACACCTAGGGATTTTGCACAGCTGCTTTGGATGGACTACGTACCACCTCAAACAACCAGACCTCATCAGGCTCTGCTCTGCCTGACTTTTACCACAGCATCCCTCTATGTTCCTGTACCAGTGCTGGTGACTAGGTGCAGAACAGAAACCTATAATTAAAAGGAGATATAAAGACAATGTTTAAAAAGCTGTGTTACTCACAGCTTCAAAGGTGTTAAATGTCTGCTTCCAAATCAGAGTGAGTTGTCCTACTGAAGGATAAATACAACAATAAAGAAGGGCTAAAACCTGAAAACTGCTAAGAAAAAAGAAAGCGTTTGGGTACACTGACAGGCTGAGAAGACCCACACAGAAATAAATTAATTACACTTCAAACAATGAAGGCTGTTCTTCCTGACTAAGGTATTAGGGACCTGGAGAGAGGAAGGAACTGTAATGAGATACACCCCTACTCTCTTTCTCTTCTGTTTTATGCCCTCCTCCCAGGCAGTTTGTTTGTTGGGGTGTAGGAAAAAGCTGTGTCTTCACTGGAGGAATCTGATTGTTCTGCCACTTAATTTGGCTCCAGTCACAGGCCCCAGGTAAGAACATTTGTACAGTTAAAATGGGACTTGGGGGCTGCAATACCCAGAGCCTGGCTTGGGAGCAGATGAGCGGAGGAGTTAAGTACCTCTGAGCGAGTTCCCTACCAGGGGTGCCACTGCAGATACCTACAAACTGAACATTTGCCTCAGCAGTAGGCTGGCAGAGAGGTGTATTCTCCAAAGACCACTCTGGGTGTGCGACACGGAGTGGCAGGAAGGGGCTGGGGAACAGGACCCCCACATCCCTCTCATTGTGTATGCTGAAAGGAGCAGCTGGATTAAGATGCCTCCTTCCCTCTGCAACTCTTCTTATCCGCGCTGAAATCACCGAGGCAATAATATGTTGGATGTCTGGGGACTTCAGAATGGATGCCCTATTATTTCTTTCTTTTGTTTTGTTATAATACGTGTGACCTTCAACTGCTTTCACACACTTTTCACTCTGTAGAGAAAATACCATGCTGAATGGCTTAACTGTGATTTCAATGCAAAACCGATCAACAAAAAGAGCATTTGGGACAAAAGCAACAATGCGGGCAACGACATTGAGAAGTGTTAGAAGTAAATCTAACTGCACACAAACCAGAGTTCAGCTAAGTGTCACTGCCAAAAACCATCTTCTGTTCTCAATGAAATGAAGCTGGAAAAGAGCTAAATTGAGTACTGAAACTCACTGGGTGCATAAAAAAAAACACTGAGAAAGGGGATGTACCTGCTCTGGAGGACAGCAGGCACCTGTTTTGCATCTATGCATATTTGACAGATGGGATGGAGAAGGACCAGTCTTTCAGCTGGTGTAAAAGCATACAACAATTTGCCTGTGCAGAGGCTCTGCTCCATGGCCTGTGCTTGATTCTCCCAGGCAACACTTTAGGAAGTAATCAGTTAGTCCTTCATATCTGATTTTGAGTGTACACTTGGAGGGAAATGCTGTAATTCCTCCCTTTTGAAACACATATCGGTAAAATAACCATCTATTTTCATTTGCCTCCTTATCTTCACCTTCTCTTCTGTCTCAGTTTTATTGCCATTTGGATTAGTCCTATGCATCAGGGATGGAAAATGTTGCCTGGTTGTGCTGAAGGAATAGGGGAAGACTCCCGTTTTTCTGAACGAGGTTATGCTGCGACACACAAGTTGCTTTCAGATGCAAGGGGTAATGCATAAGCTGATGCTTCATTTGCATGCTAAGGAAGGTCTGAAAGCCTGCTCATTCTCCGCCTGGATCACAGTAATATGCATGAGTGAGAAAGGAGGATAATAACCAGTAGAAGGAGTTGCTTTTATTAACATGTAAAAATGCTTTTGCATGTTTTCTTTTAGATGAAAAAATTTGGAGGCAAATACTTGCTTCCTTTGCTTATGTGTAAGAAAACATGCTTTTTGTGTTTCAAATATTAAAAATAGGAAGAAAAAGGTTTCAATTTTAATTTTTTAATTAGATAAAAGCCGAAAATGTCCACATGGGTTTGATAAGAGGCTTAAAATGCTCCCACAGAAAATACCATTTTGTTGCCAGCTGCAGTGAACAGGGACCTTAATATTTACCTCAAATTGATGCAGTGGCTTGTGCTTAGAGCTTAGCCTTACGTCTGGTTGTATGGCCTCTGCTCAGGCTTGCTTTTGAGTACATCAACCTCATTGACCTCTGCTGTGTACGCTATTGAGCATCAGTACTGCAGCGCCGTGTGCGACACTTCAGGTGAGATGTTTGGCAGTCAGCCAGTCACACCACCTTGCCCACCTTGCACAAATAAACACTTAAAGGAACCGGTCTTTGTCTGATGAAGGGTTTTGTTTGTTTGGGTTTTTTTTGTTGGCTTTTATAAACTACAGGAATTCAGGAAGGATTTCAGGCTGTCAGGGAGAGGAACTGTTAAAATGTTCCATTCTCAGCAACCTTCGTATGTGGGGCACAGAAGAACAGTGGTCACTATTCCAGTCAGCTTCACCGTTGCATATTTTCCTTCCCCAAATCCAGGAAACATGCGATGAAGGAGGTATTTTGCTTTATACAGAAAACATGGGATCAAGGAACAACAGACGGGAGAAGTAGCAAACATTCCAAAAATAAGTGCTCAAAAATCAGAAGGAATTAGAATACCTTGTTCATCTATAGTTTGCAGCAGGAAATGAATATTTATGTCTCAAATGTTATGTTAAAACATTCTTCCTTAATATGTATTTATATACAACCTTCCACAAAAAGTCTGCCTTCAAAAGCAGCAGGCGCTGACATCCTGTCTTGCCAAAAACACAACATCTCATCAGATGCTCAGAAAGAATTTATACGAGACTTTGTGAAGTGCCTAACAAATAGCAGGCATTCTACTGAAGAAAGCATCGGCATTTCAAGATGAAGAAGTAAATCTGTTCAGTGCTTTAGGAGTTTGAAGCGACTTTAGGATTTTAAAGTGACGACTTTAAAAAATGTAGACTCCCAGCCTAATGTTTCCTCTGGACCCCTCTGGCTAACAAATGACTTGTTTATAACATTTCTAAGTATAGATCCAGGTAACTCAGATTAAATCTCATTCAAAACCCACTTTATTTCTAGGCAAAAATAATAAAGATCTTATTTTTCTTTGTTATAGTTCTTTGTATGTAAAGAAAACCTCTGAAAAATTTCTTAAGGTGAATGTACTCGTCATTTTCATGTAATCTGAATATATCATCATTTTTCCAAATAAAAAACAGAAAATCTTTTGAACACTTTTGTCTTTTCTGCATTATTATTGACAGCCCTACCTTATTCATTTAGGAGAAAACCAGCACCTCTGGCAGGATTCCTTACATTTGAATTTTTTACTACCTACAACTATAACATCCCTTGCTTTTTACTTGATTCTTTTTTTTGTTTCCTTAATCAGTTTCCCAAACTTTCTAGCTTCTAAATTTATATCCATTTCTGTCATGTTGCCCTTTTTTTTTTCATTACTGCCGCCCCCCGCCCCGGCGCACACACAAAGATCACAAATATATTTTAGCTTTTGTAGGTGCTTTTGTTCTCTCTGCTGGAGTCAAGTTGTTTTATAACTAACGTCACCTAATTTTTCAGCTGTGGGATGGTACCTTTTTGGCCATCAAATAAAATATTTAATCAGTTCTCCCAAATTATTCATACCTTTCTCCAGTTCTATCAGCCTATAGTTGTTTTCAGCTTTATGAACCTGTCTCTTTTAAATCACCAACCATATTTATTACTGATTTGAGCTTTTTTCCTGTCTGCACATAATGAATGTAATTAAGTCATGATAACGTGCTCCTAAAAAATCTTTGGTTTTAGTTCTTAGATCAGTGCCCTTTTATCTGTCAAGATGAAATCAAATTTATTTTTCCATGACACTATTTTTTGAGTTAGGCAATTGTCAGTATTTTTTTTAGAAATTCCAAAGTAGTTTTTGAACTGACAGATCTCTGATATATATCACTCATGTTGAGATGTCAGCTTCTCAGGTTTTTTTCCCTTATAGAGGACAGGCAGGGTTTTAAGGAGCTGTTGATGCTGTTCTGAAGTGTGATATGACGGTGGGAGCTGCCACAAGGTAACTTGTGCCCCACCTTGCACTATATTGGCTAGAAAATTGATCCATAAACCTTCAAGATCCCTTGCACAGGGCTTTGTCAGTGGCTCAGACATGAGTATTTTGTGGAATTTGAGCAGGTATATAAAATGGTACCCTTGTCCCTTGTGCTACAGACCCTGATCTGTCATATAGCTTGTTCCTTATGGGTGATGGGTCCCTGCTGCCTTGAATCTGCAACAGTGATGTTTTCCAGATGTGTTTTTTCCAAATATCCCTCCTGTATGTTATGTGAAGTCACTGTCTGTCTTTCTGTTCTTCCTTCATCTGCTTGGTTCCAAAGCACACCAGGCAAATGATTTATATATAAATTCTCGCTGCAGTCTCATTCCCTCGGTAATCTGGGAGGGATTAGCTACTTGATGATTTCAAGCACTGACTCTGATCAAAGACCTGCTAGTCACGGCCAGATGGGTCTCTCAGAAGCACCGACAAGACGATCAGTTGGCCTGATAGGAGATGGAGAGACTGTCCCCACAGCCTTCCCAAAGGACAAAACTTGAATAGATAATGCACACACGCACGTGCATGCAAATGCTCTCTCGACTCACCTCCCGCAACTGCACTACCTCTGAGCACAGGGTCTGCAGCTAACCCTTCAGAAACTCCCTTGTTAGCTGCTCTGTTTGCTGGGCTCAGCTGTTTCATTCAGCTTTTTGATTCTGAGTAAAGTTATTTCAGCGGCTAAACAGAAGGAACGATGCGTGCAATGCCCTTCTGGATTATCCCAAGTTATGAACTATGAGTGATGGTGCAAACAGTAATATACATGTATCATGCTGAAGTGAAAGATAGTCCCAGTGATCACAACAGAGAGGCAGAGGATAAACAATCACCAGAAGTAACCTTGCTGGCTGAAAGAAACGTCTGATTTTTGCTAAAGCCAAAAGTACAAAAGAACGTTTTCAAGTTTTCTGAAAGACAGACGGAAATGTCTTAGGGAACTTGACGCAAAGCAATTATGGATGCTCAAACACAACAAAGATTTTGAACATGAAAAGAGAATACTAAAAGGATTTTTATACTTGACAGTTCATTTCATTGTATTCTCTTTTTATATTAAATTATTAAAGAGAGATATATCAATGTGTGTATTTTCAGTCCCTTTTTGCCAGTTTAGCTTATTGGAAAAGTTTAACATTTCCCAACAAAATATCTTCATAATATTTCACAAATGTTACAATTTGCCAAGTTTTTCCCTCAGTAAATTATTATTGGTCGTAGCCTCTGATGGGTTACTCTTCCTCTCTCAAATGAAACTTCCTTCTTAATTTAATAGAGTACTGACAGTGGGATACAGATAAGAGAAGTTGTTAATCATCTTTGAAATATCTTTGAAATATCTTTGAACCCTCATCTGTATTATACCACTGAATTCAACAGTACCATGATTTTCAGAAGGTTTATGCCTCCAAGAGCTTTAATTGTGTATTAGAATATAATAGACATCTAATTCCAGTACCGATGATTCTTTCCTGTTGCTGAAGGTAGTTAGAAATGTGCTGGAGCTTTGGGGGTTACAAATCAATTTTTACACTGCTTAATGATTACCACATTTTTAAGTTCTTATAGATCACTTTATGTAATATAATATGTAGATCACAGGCATCTGTTCTGAGCTGTTCACATGGGCCACTGCTATAATGTATTGTCATGGACCCCTTGAGAGAAAGCAAGTCATCCCACTTCAAGATAAGTGCCTAAGTTAAGAACACTAACATTTACCTGGAAATACCCATCTCTCTCCATTGAATGTAGAAGCAGCTTAGAGACTAGCTCAGCCAAGAGCTAAACATTTGGATTGCTAAAATTAGGTGAGATAAATCCCACTGCAGGAGCTCAGGCTTGCTGCACAGTCAGTGAAGAGGCAGGAGACAAGAGCCTGAGTTAGGAGTCGGTGTCTCTCCGTCAGCTGTGTAGAGACTTCACAAGTCTCACTTAAGCATCTACATGAGATGGTGTAATTTAAATGCCCAGAGTGGGATACCTATGTGATCAAAGCACTTACGCACTCTACCAGGACTCACAAAGAGGCTTAAAATGGCACGTTGTGCTGAAGTTATCCAATTCTCCAGGAATTCGGGTTTGCAATGTGCTTACAGGACAGGTTTGCTATATATATGTACAGAGCCACAACAGAGTTAAAATCAACTCAGGTTGTCATGTGATACTATTGGGGGAACTATTATCTGCTCTCCCCCACTCTATGAGTTATTATCTTCTGTCTAAATGCAGATTATGTGCAGGAACCAGAACTTTTATTTGACTCAGAGGTGCTGTGTACTTTCCTGGCACTATGATAATATGCAAGGACTTGCATGCAGCCAAAATATGTCGATACTGCTAACCAATACGTTAAATTCTCTGTAGGAAGTCTGCATGTAGCTTCTTCTCACAGGCACTCCCATCTCTGTCACACAGATCTTCACTGTTAACATGGCTTTAAGCAAGAACAAAAAAAGACCTTGTTTTAAATTTACATTTTCTCCTCCTAGCATCCTGGCCAGCTGCAGCTTCTGTTTACTGCTTGACAAACCCTGGGAGTACTGGAGGAGCTGCTGAGCTATCAGCAAGAGCTGGAAAAGCTGGACATTACTGTGACTCACAACTTGATGTATGCTCTCCGTGGGTGGCTGTTCACCAAAGAAATTTTGGGTGGGATGTGTACTATTTGCAGAAACTAAATCATCAGCGAAAAAAGGAAGTTTACAAGATGTGAGTTAAAATCTCTCTGACTGCCTTTCCAAAGGTGTTTTGCTAGCTTCACTAGGAATTAGTTGCATGACTAAAGTGAGCAGGATCTGGTCTTTTTTTTTCTTAAGTAAACAATTTTCTAATGACTATTAGTTATGGGTGCTACCTTTGCAGTGAAGAGAAATACTGAAGCAACATAAGTGAACCCATCTCACCTATAAATTAACTTTCTTCAACATTGAATTAGGGTGTTGGAGGGGCAATATGTGATGTACATTATTGCTGATCTTAGATTCTGTCACCGTTCTTTGCCTAGAATAATCTGAAGCATTGATGAGAATAAAGAGGTGCAAGGGAATAGAGGGAGAGTTAGTAAATGACTACTCTTGGAGAGTAAGGTGCAGGTAGAATCACACCTTCTGTAGTTGCCACTTTGGTAATCTTTCGCAAAACATTTCACTTTTCTAAAACTAAATGTGTGAATTCTTATACAGTATCACAGCTAACTGCAAGGGGCAGCCTGTTCCCACCTGCTCCTCTTCCTTTTTTGAGGATGGAGACTCCACAACCTCTCCGGGCACCCTGTGACAGTATTTGACCATCCTCACAACAAAAATGTGTATTCTTGGGTTCAGATGGACTTTCCTGTATTTCAGTTTGTGCTCATTGCCTCTTGTCCTGTCACTGGGCACCACTGAAAAGAGCCTGGCTCTGTCTTCTTTACACCTTCCATTGAGGTATTTATATGCATTGATAAGACCCCCCCCCGACTTCTCTTCTCCAGGCTGAAGAGTCCCAGCTCTCTCAGACTCTCTGTGTATCAGAGATGCTCCAGACCCTTAGTCATGTTTGTGACCTTTTGCTGGACTTTCTCCAGTATGTTCATGTCTGTCTTGTACCGGGGAGCCCAGGACTGGACCCAGCATTCCAGATATGTCTCATCAATGCTGAGTAGAGGGAAAGGATCACCCCTCTTGACCTGTTGGCAACGTTCTTCCTCATGCAGTCTGGGCTGACACTGTCCTTCTTTGTTGCAAGGGCACATTGCTGGCTCATGATCTACTTGTTGTACATCTATGTCCTTCTCTGCAGAGCTGCTTTCCAGACAGTCATACTCCAGTGTGTACTGGTGCATGGGGTTATTCCATTCCAGGTGCAGGACTTGGCAATTGTCTTTGCTGAACTTCACGAGGTTCTTGCTGGCCCATTTGTCCAGCTTGTTGAGGTTCCTCTGAATGGTAGCACAGCCATCTGGTGCATCAGCCACTCCTCCCAGTTTTGTATCCTCTGCAATCTTGCTGAGGGTGTGCTCTGTCCCATTGTCCAGGTCATTAATGAAGACGTTACACAGTTTTGGAAACAGTATTGACCCCTGGGACACATTGCTGTTGACTAGCTTCCAGATGGACTTTGTGCCCATCATCACAGCACTTTGAAACAGGTAGTTCAGCCAGTTTTCAGTGTACCTCACTGTCCATTTATCTAGCCTGTGTTTCATCAGTTTGTCAATGATGATATTATGAAAGACAGTGTTGAATGCCTCGCTAAAGTCAAGATAAACAGCAACTTCTGCTCTCACCTCATCCCCCAAATTAACAATTTCTTTCTAGAAGGCTATCAGGTTGGTCAGACATGAATTACCCTTCATAAATCTATGCTGATTACTCCAAATCACCTTAATATTTTTGGAAATAGTTTCTGGGATTATTTGCTCCATCACCTTCCCAAGAATTGAGCTGAGGCTGACCAGCCTGTAGCTCCCTGGATCCTGTTTCTGCCCTTCTTGAAGTGACATTTGCTTTCTTCCAGGCCTCAGAAACCTGCCCCAGTCACGATGACCTTTCAAAGATAATTCAGAGTGGCCTTACAGTGAGATATCCAGGGCAGCTCCCTCAGCACTTGTAGGTGCATCTCATTAGATCCCATGGACTTGTGTATGTCCACTTTGTTTAAATATTCCCTAACCTGATCCTCCTACACCAAGGGTAAGTCTACCTTGCTCCAGACTTTCCCAGTGGTCACAGGGCCTTTGGATTGCTGAGGGTGAATCTTACCAGTAAAGGCTGAGCCAAAAAAGACACTGAATACCTCAGTCTTTTCTGTGTTGTTTGTCACCAGATCACCTGCTCCACTCAGCAGCAGGCTCGCATTTTCTCCACTCTTCCTTTTGCTGTTGATATACCTGCAGAAGCTTTTCTTGCTGCCCTTCTTGCCCCTTGCCAGATTCAAATCCTGGTTGGCTTTCACTGCCTGATTTCTGCATGATTGGGCAGTGTCTCTAAATTCCTCCTGGGTCACTTGCCCCTGCTTCCACCTCTTGTGTGTTTCCTCTATATGTCTGAATTTTATCAGGGGTTCCTTGTTCATTCATGCAGGCCTCCTATTGCTTTTACTTCATTTTATGCTCATCAGTATTGACTGTTCTTGTGCATGGAGGAAGAGACGCCTCTCCTGGATCCCTCTTCTCTCCAGGATGGTCTCCCATGGGATTCTTCCAAGCAGATCTCTGAACAGGTCAAAGTGTTCCCTCCTGAATTCCAGGATTATGATACTGCTATTTGTCTTGCTCCCTCCTCTCAGGATCCTCATCTCACAGTTACTGCAGACAAAGCTGCTCCTGACCTTTATGTCACCAACCAGTTCTTCCTTGTTTGTAATATCAGGTCCAGCAGAGCTTTTTCCCCTCTTGGTCCCTTCCCTTCCCTTCCCTTCCCTTCCCTTCCCTTCCCTTCCCTTCCCTTCCCTTCCCTTCCCTTCCCTTCCCTTCCCTTCCCTTCCCTTCCCTTCCCTTCCCTTCCCTTCCCTTCCCTTCCCTTCCCTTCCCCAGCTACTGTATTTAATCCAATGTAGAACATGTTTTGTTGTGTTGCTTATATTATTCATTTTTGCAAATTAAATGAACAATGGAGCTATTTGGCCCAAGGAATTTTCCAAGTGAGTCTTTCCTAAGCCGACTTGAATACCAGGGGCTACGAGCACAGACTTTTTACATACTGATTGGTGTATTAATCCATATTTACTATTATTATTTTATGAATTTTGAAATCTGTAGTCGTATCTCATTCAGATAAATCTTCAACTGAAGTGAATGGAAGTTTAGCCTGTGTAACAAATGGGTAATAAATGAGTAAGACCTTCAGAATCTGGCATGCTAATGATTATAATTTAACACTACTATAGCTTTTTCCATCTTCAAAGTGCTTCATGAACATTAACCATTCTAATTAATTTCATTTAGAGATGTTCCTACTGTATCTTTTTCTCTGATGAACACTGTAGTACACTTACTGCTGTATTGTAATTCAAAGGTTGTTATGGTAAAGACTTTGACAAGAACAGTGAATCCCTTGTGAAAATTTGCAGTTGTGCTAATTACATCACAGATTGGATGTCAAGATTATCCTTGAAAAGGATCCTAGTACATACCATAAGTAGGTACCAAGTCTCTCAGTAGAAGAGCTAGGTTTGGTCAATCCACCACTTCTCTGGCATGTGCCTGCTGTAGGATAAACAGATTCAATAACTTGCAAAACTGATTGAAACCCATGTTAATGTTCAATCTCAGGCTGAGAAAATGCAGATGAGGAAACAAAGAACCCATGCAAGTATCCTACCACTACTAGTCAACTTGTCAAAGGCAGATAAAGTAGGACAGAAGAATGACATATGATTGTAAGACAGTGAGGCATCTGTGTTTCATAATTTTCCTATCCTGAGATGCATTATTCAAAGTGTTATCTTGTTAGTCTATCTTACTGGGAGTTACAAAAGACAGTTTAATAGATGCGTATAAGTCATTTGACAGATTGGTCCAACTTCCTCACCGTGGGGAACTGGCTGTCAGTTTTGGGATGTTTCTTTGCAAGCCTCTTGCATGTGGTGGGGGTAGACTGTGAGTGTAACCGCTGGGCCACCCAAGGGTACAATAGATGCCCTTCTGCCGAGCCTTGCTGATTGTCTGAACAGCTTTTCTTCTTGCTGTTTTCTCAGGCAAAGCTGTAAGGAATCACCTCTTGGAAGCTGGGCAGCCAGCATGATGACATTGTAAGTGCCTGCGCTAGGACACTGTGGAAGTGTCCACAGGGAGGTACCCACAAGCCTTGGAGTAACCATGTGAGCATCTTGCGTGTGGAAAATGTCATTTGAGTGTCTAACTAGAGCATCTAGAGAGATCAGTACAGTTTTGCAGGTACAGCTAGTGAAAGTGAGCTCAAAATACACTGTTGTAGGTATTGAGGAGGATATGACAAGAAGGTAAACATCCCCAGCCTATGTGAGATATCTAGAAAATTCACAAACAGGTAAGGACTTTTGGGATATGGCAACGTTACTAGTTGAAGGAAGTCCAGACTCCCAAGGTCAGCTGACACCTACTGCTTCCCAGTAACACTGCTTAGCATTAAACCCCTTCATAGGCTCCTTGGAAAGTCCTAGTTGGAGGGATACAAAATAGAGCAAAGGGACAAGCTAATAACTTGGGGGTGATCACAGAGCCAGCGCTCAGTCTCCATCCCAGATCTCTCATCTGTAACAGTTTCAGCTGAACCCTACTGAATAACCCCATCTCTTCCTAGCAAGCTCAAATATTTCCCTGGAAATTGAGAACAACGTTACAAGCTGGAGGATGACTTGAACCTTTGAGAGAAATTCATCCTCTATAGAAATCACAGCTCTGGTCTACACTGATTTATTTCAATACTGCATCGTGCAGACATCTGTTTCTATGGTAGTGGCATATATCTGGAATGACCAAATACAGAATCATCTGATTAAGTATTTTTCTATGTACCAATGGATATCTGATGTTTAGTAGCATACAGCTGTAGTTCACAGGGGCTTCTACAACAGCCTTTCTGAGTTCTCTTTGTAAGATGGGTGGAGAATCACCCAGATGTTCCTGTAGAGAAAAATCTGAATTTAACATTGTTTTTTAATCATACAGTGGCATTTAACAGATGATTATATTCCTGAAATGGCCAATTCAAAATAAGGAATAATTCATTTAATTATTGATTATCATTATTAAATGACAGATGTTTCCAGAACAGCTTCTATAGAATCTTATTACATTTCTAGAGAATCCTATTATTTTAGTTGCTGTTCCTTTTCTTTTTTTCCCATTACTGTTAAATTCCTTAACTAATGGTGGCCACTGTGGTCAAGGATCTTAGGCTCCTGCATTTGGGACCTGAATAACACTTTGTCTGTTCATGATTTAACACTACAGTGGATTTCTCCTTTTTCATTTATTGATATTTATCAGTTTACAGAATATGACTAAATCACAGTTGCTGCTGTTATATAAATTTCTTAATATATCTACCCTTTCTCCTGAGTTCCTGGATGCTTCTGAAGCGTGACTTTATAGAAGTGTGGTTTTAACCAGCAGTATGTAGCCCTTCTGCACTGCTACACACACTTTTCCAATGAGCCCTGTCACAGTTAAAGACCAAATGACAGTATGGAGACTGATTTTTAATGACAGATACATGCATTTTTATGAATCGCATGGCTTCCCTACTTCATGGGAGCGATGAAGTGGGCTGGGACAAATGCCAGGTGGGTCAGTGCAATGGTCCCAGCTGTGTGGTGCATGGTCCTGGGGCTGGGCCATGGCATCCCCAAGGTTCCCCAGAAGTCTCTCAGGTTCTTCATTTTCCTGGGTTCCCTCTGGGGTCTGTGCCCCTGGAGTCCCTCCGTAAATTCTTTATTTTCCCTAGTTACAGGACTGGACAGAAAATACCTCCCTGGTGACTCATTCCTACAAATCCCACTGTCTTTTTCTGAGTTGCTGACTTTCTGACACTGTTGGTGCTCACAGTGAGCTCCTGTTGTTCGTACTATTCGGGACACTTCTGGACAAGTTTGAACCTTCTTGATTTTCAACAGGTGGTTTGCGCATCTTGGCTTTTTATTTTCCTTGAGCACACAAAAAACATTCAATGTTCTTTTTGGCTTTTTTGGAACAAGGGGTTCATCTACTTCTGAAACGGAAAGTTAACGTTCATGGGTTTTTGCTAACAGTTCTGCTACCTAGCCCCAACTCATGCTAACTGCTGCAAGTTCTCAGAACAAGACTTGCTGTTGCCTACAAGTTGCTGACAAGTTCCATGGCTTGCCTGATGCCACAGGATAAAAAGGCGATAGAAAACTGGAACTCAGGAATGATGTTCTGTAGTTGAGAAAGTACAGCACAAATAGAGAAAAAGGTTCAAAAGGCTAAAATCCACCTGCATGCTCTGGGGATCCCATGATACAGGGGGAATTGGTGCAGTGGTACAAAATAGAGAGATCAGATTCCATACTGTTGTGTAGAGTGACTTTAAAGCAATGAATTTGATCTATGTTAGTATTTTCCACACCCAGCTCAATCTGCTTGCACCAAGAATTTATCCTCAGCTCCTTAAGGGTTGTTCTCAAGGCCTACAGAGCATCTTGAGCGAAGAAAGCACCATCCCCAGAGATCAATCAGTCCAGCTTTACTAGCACTAAGTACACTCCCCACCATTGCCCCTTCAGGATCCTGAGATGATTGGCATTTTAATGTTTCACCCTGATTCCTCTGAAGCTGTGATTTAGCATATAGAAAATATAGTGCAAAATTATGTTAAAACTGTAATAAAAGCTGTTTATTGTACTTAATTGTCGTAAGTCATTCTATTAAACAGTTAAGGACTATTAACAAGGGATATGATAATATCACCATATAAAATTCATATACATTTTTTAGCAGTTGTAAAATGTGTTATAATTATTTAATAGCTTTGCAACTGGTTGTGTTTGATAATTAACTGCTGTGGGTAAGGAACTGTGCTGTTATTTCAACTATCTGGAAAAGACAGATCAGCCTCAGTTTAAGCTGACAATTACCCACGAAAATGAACAGGTGGCAAAAAAGTTGTCTTATTATTATTTTTTTCCCCACAAAAGCAAACATAAGGCAAAGGTAGCCTACATCTTCCAAATGTGCTTGTTTATTTTGTCTCCACAAACATATGGATTAGATTACCGAAATGCTCTCTACTGAGGGACTGCATCTAAAAAACCCTTAAAAAACAGCAGAAACAGGTTTTATAATCCTCATTACCTGCCAGTTAATTGGAAGTTTTGTGTAGGAGAGAAGAAATGGGTGGAATAATATTGGTCATGACCTATGAATCACATTTTCTAAAGTATTTAGATGGGTGCTTAGGTGTGAAGTCCCACCACGGACAGTGAAGCTCCCTGCTTTTACATCCTGCAAATCAAAAAGACACTGGTACCTCCAAGGACAACCGGCAAAAATTCAGACATCAAAATGTGCAACCTGAAAATCCCTGCTCAGCTCTCATCCAAACCTTAAAAAGCTTCACAAGCTGCCTCTAGAGGTGTCTCCGTTTTTAACCTTTAAACTCCCTGAGAACCTCATGTTCTACTTCTGTGCCTGTCCAGAAGTAGTCTGGAGAGGATGGATGAAAAGTGCTTAGTTCTCACCTAAGTCCACACAGACAGTCCCCCCCGCCAAGGGGCTCTGCCTAATCAGCCGCTCTTAGAAACTGGTTATGGCATGCCTAAAATATATCTATGACAAAAGTACAGCGGTGGCTGCTGCTTTCTTTGAAAACGTGCACAGAATGGCCTCACGTCTGAGCATTCATCCAGCTAGAGGAGACACAGATTCAACTCACTTCCCCAGCTGAAGTAGTTCAAGCCCACCTTCTTCCCCCCCCCCCGAAAGAATGACAGAAGTTCTCAGTATCACCTTACCTCTAGCACTCAGACATGACCGAAAGCCCATCTGAGATACCAAATTCTCATTCTGAGTGTAGGGCTGAAAGATGAAAATCAATGATAATTAAAGGTGGAGGGATGCTTGATAATCACATGGGCTGTTTACTTGCATTTTGGTGCCTAATTAATTTTGACAGCCCATTTAAAACAGTTGAAGAACTGCCTATATGGAAGATCATTCCTCTTGCACTGCCATCTTATTGCAGACACTTTTGATTTCAAGTTCTCTCTGCCAAGCTAAAGGAGACTTTCTGGAGTAGATATTTTAGTCATGGGCTTGTGGCTCCGTCTGTACACATTGGAAAAGCTGACATTCAGAACATAAAACCACTTTGGGGTGGACAAGTATGGGCATGCGTTTTGGGGAGGAAAGGGCAATTTAGGGATAATGGGCTCTCTGCTTCCTTTTTCCGTGAGAGCTAATGCATAATGGCTGGACAAGATGGAAGCTGTGTTTCCCCTTGTCTGTGTGCATGGTTTGTGTTTTTTGAGTCATTGTGAAGGTCACCTAGTATGCAGCAGTGTCTATTTTAGCTTGCTATTTGGTATAAAGTAATTAAATAAAATAAGCAATACCAGACTATTGAATAAAAATCTGACAGCAAACAGCCTAAAACCCTACTCTCCCTCTTTACATCTAGCCCTGCCACCAGTTACACTTTACAATGGATCAAGTCTCTAACAATATGAGCTGTTCGTTCTTGCTTCCAGGGCTTTTTCTGAAAGGACTAAATTTTGCCTTGCACTTGCTACCTGACCAAAGCCAGTGATGAACCTCAGAACAGAGTTTGACCAAAGAAATAAAAGGTGAATCAAGGAAAGACAGGGGGCTAAAGTCATCCTTCGGCCACCACCATCAGGGACATTCCTTTGCATGACACTTTTCTGGGCAACCATTTCTGTAGCTGATCCTAGCACTGCCTCTATCCTTCTTTGCCTGCCTGCCAGCGCAGCTGTGATTCAGCCCCGTAAACCAAAACTGAGACTTTAAAGCAGCTGGTAGACCCCTTTGTAACAGGAGAGGGAGCTCTCACAACACCGATGGAAAATTTTTGAGGGTGCTGTTTACCCAAGGCAAGCAGAGGACAGAAGCGTGTCTTTGTTTTTAACAAGGAGGAAGGAGGTGCATACACATGCCCCTGTATTAGCTCATGGGAAGCACTCATAGTTTTGGTTGCCTACACCACAAAGAAGACTTGGGATTTGAATATATTTAGGAACTACAGTTATCCACATATACAAAACCTGTAAATTGATTGGCCCCTGTCTAGGTTGTAACTCATGGGAAAGTGTCCACGTATGAAAGGAGAAATCCCATGACTTTTTTCCTGGGGTCAGCCGAGCTGCTCCGATGCTGCTGGTCACCATAGCACAATGTGACACCCAGCACATGAGTGTCCCAGCTGAGGTCCAAAAGGACAGTGAAACACAAGTGAACTCCTTAGCTCACTGGCCTTGTTTTGGGAAAACTTACTGAAGGGATACTAGCAGAACTGTCGCTTGCTTTCCCTAGTCCTCTCATTTCCTCCAAAGCCCCCACCAAAAGGCTTATTTTGCCTTTCTAGAATTATGTCCTCTGTGCTTACATAGGTGGAGAGTTAACCTAAATAGTTAATTAATGTTTCCAACAAATTAATATATTCAAATCCCCCCTTTTTTAAGAAAAATGAAGAGAGAAGTTCTATTATTTAGTAAAAAGATCTTAGGAGAACTTATGTTAATCTTCTCATAGATTTTATTTCCAGAAATTTCCAAGAAAACAACAGACTCAGAACCATTCCTAGTCCATGTTGTGCTTTCAGCCACTGACAGAACCTTTTTCTGCAATCAGAAATCCCTTTGTATTTAAAATAAATGTCAGTTGTGAGCTAGCTTTGATCTGCAATTACTGCAGTACCTTTGCTTTATTAAGGAAGAGTATTTTTATTACTGTTTAATATTTTTCAGAATATACAGTAGTTG
Source organism: Aptenodytes patagonicus (assembly GCF_965638725.1). Taxonomy (NCBI): domain Eukaryota; kingdom Metazoa; phylum Chordata; class Aves; order Sphenisciformes; family Spheniscidae; genus Aptenodytes; species Aptenodytes patagonicus. The sequence continues at coordinate 192,274,072 of NC_134949.1, read as the reverse complement.
AATCAACATTTAGCTCTTCTTAGAAATTGTCAATCTTTCTGTAAAATCTTTATTTATTTTCTGGAGACGTATGTTAAAGCCCCTAGGTGCTTTGGTAACCTGCAAGAAAACAGATGTGCACCTCTTCCCTGTTCTTTGCCTACATCCCTTCTACAGAAATTTTCTTGAACAATATAGACATTATTCCTTTTTTCTTTTTATTTGTGTGCTCAGATGAAAAAGACAATAGTGACAGCACAGCTACAGGGAAACGAAACCATAAAAATTTGTAAGAACTGATCCTGCTGTCACTTGTTATGATGCAAATAATGAGCTTCTCCATTTGCTACAGTGAACAGACTACTGACTTAGGCCATAAGCTTGCACCAAAATCAGTGCAAGTTGAAGACTGTGCCAAAAGACATCATTATTAGTGTCAATGAGGCTCTCCTTGGATACCAAGGCTTTTTCATGGGGAATCTCCGTATAATTTCCAGAGGCCAAGGAATATGTCGCTAGAAAAAGAATGAAGCTGAAAATCTCCAAATGCTAATTTGAAACTAACCCTTTTCACTTGTCTTCCTAGATGACAGGAAGAGCAGTGAGTCATAATCTGTCATAAATCTGAGGAACGTCAAGTGAAGTCAGAGGGATTCTTCAAATGGAGATCAAGAGCAGAAACTTTTTGTAAATTTACAAAGTACACAGAAACATGATGAAAATGGTATATGACCTGATGAGACACAGAACCACATTTAAACAAGAACCTGAAGCAACAGAACATCACTGTGGTGAGTAATACTAATTCTTAGGTAGTTTTGACTAGATCACCACTTTTCCAGCAGACAGAAAATTCACTAAGGGATATGGTTCTCATTGTCCTAGTGACACAGCCAACTTGTGAAACTGTTTTGGCTTAAGAAAATGTTGCAAAATTACAAAAGAGTTATTCTCATTTACCAGTAGTGCAGGAGTCAGAGCAGTTGGTTGAAATGTGGAAGAAAGTATTATCAGTTCCTTCTTCTATCCGAAAGGCTTGAATCCTTATTAGAAGTTCCTAAATGCCACTCCACTAGTGATTTCCTGATGCTGTTTCATCCTGTAAAAATAATTAAATACAGGCTGGAGAAGGGATTGGAATCTGTCTCCTGTGCTGGTGAGCTGCTCTCTGGCTGGAGATCCAGACTCATTGCTTTGCCATTCCTCTCAGTAGTTTTTTATATGTGGTATATGAAGTAGAAGAGCACCAATAAAAGGAAAAGAGGAAACCTTGTTTCAATGAATGCTTCATCCTAGCAGCCAAGGACTTCCCTGTGGAAAAGCCTGATTCATAACTTTTCCGTTCAGGAAAAGGTTCTGAATCAACGAGAGATCTTCATTGCTGGGTACTGAGGATGTAACTCAACCCTCTATAAAATACATCACCAGTTATTCGGTATAACTGTCTAGCCAGGAGAGGAAGAGACTCGCCTGAAGGGAGTGGGCCTACAGTCCCTACTCTAGTGTCTTCTTACTTGGCTCTGCAAGGACAACAAGGCAGCCCACTATTTGTCCAGCCTGATGGATGGTAGATTATGGTGTTTCTAGTTCACTCAGAAGGGAGCTGAGTCACCCACACTCTTGACCTATGCTCACAGAACTTAAGTTTTGGGTAAAACAGAGATGATGATCTTTTCTGATCATTTTCTAAATGTAGGTCATCATCACGTTCGCTTCTTACCAACTCTGGGAATGAGCTGCTTGGTGTCAATGAAATGACAACTTGGCAAGAAAAAACAAAACATTTTAAGTCTGTTTCTTCTGGAATATTCTTTCCAATTCTTCAATTTGCCAGTCAAATATAAAAATCAGTGATTTCTATGGCTTTAGTTTTGATTAAGTGTTCTTCCACACAGACTCTCTTAGAAAAGGGAGTTTAGCCTGTTACCTTGTCGTAAAATAGATGTCTGATCTTAACGTAGGGAACAGAGCAACCAAACTGAGTGAGGAGGTGAGAAACTAAAATGTAGAGCAGGTGAAAGGTTAGAATTTATTTAAGCTTAAAACTGATTGTTAAGAGGGAATTTATTAAACCTTATAAAATCCTCATTGCATGCATAATGTCCCTGTAGTTTACTGTTTCCTTTAATATAAACTAAAGAATTATAAATATGGAACAGATGGTAAGAAACACGTTTTCCATACCAAGAATGATAAGTGCATCTTCCTGCAGAAAGGTTGTTGGAACAGTTTCTAGAGGGAGTAAAAAATTCTAACCTGTATTTTATCTGTGTGGAAAATACAGGTGGGAAGTTTTGACCACTGAAGTGTGTATTAATTTCTGAACTGCAAAAGCCACCTCTGCCTACTAGATTACTTGGTGGGATAGAGATGGTTGGTTCTTGAAGAAATAAGTAATTGTTCTAGAATTACTGCAGAACTGGGCTGTGGTGAATGCTGAGGCATGCCTGGTCCCTGGGAAAAGATGCTTAGCAGAACCCAATGTGCAATCTTCTGAAAGACAGTCTTTTTGATTTCTCTTTGTATATTTGTTTTTACCTTTATAATTTCTTTTCTAGTGTGTCTGAAATCCCTTTCTAGCTATCCCCTAGGATGTGTGCATTTGCAGATCCTATTAATATTCCTGAGATGGCATTTTCTACACATGGAAAGTTGTCTCTGAACTGTCTATCTATACCTCTCATTCAATAATGTTGTTCAGACCTACTTCTGGGGAGATTCACTGAGGAATTCTGCTGGCTGATGAGCTCTATCATGTGGTCATAGGGTATGAAAAGAGGAAGAACTTTTGGGGAAGAACCTAAAGGTCTGCAAGATGGAAATGAAATTACTCCCAAACAGCTGCATAGTCTACGAAGGTGGGTAAATACCTCTTCTGGTTGATTCAGTCCATTTAGGAGTTAAATTCTTCTCTGGAGGTATCTTTCTCTCTCTCTTCATCATGTATGTAGCCCCATGGCACAGAAACTTGTCAAAAAGCCTAATCCTGAGCTCATTTACACAAAATTATTTCAGATTTATGTTATTGTAATCAAAAAAAGAAATGGTGATAATCAATACAGTATTTCCAAATGATTGATTACAATCTAATAATTGATTACAGTCTAATTCTGCTTCCTATTATGTCAGGGTAAATCAGAATGTTTTTGTTAGTGATTTTGGTGGCATTACTATGGATTTCTAATGGTTTAGTTGAGACTAATTTGCACCTGTATCTCAGGAACTGGTGTTGTATGTGTATTTTAAATAAAGAAGGATGAAGAAGAGTATCTCAAAGTCATATCCATGTTGGGGATTGAATGACCATGTAATTAGATTTAGATATCACATTCCCTTTACTTAAACCATTCTTTACTGACCAATTTCTTCTTTATTGTTACTAGCATCGGATTGTTTCCCAGAAGCTTGCTTTATAGACCAGTGTGCCCAGTGCTAGACACTCTACAAGCACAGAACAGATCTGCTGCTGTGAAAAAAACATGGCTTAAGCCAAAAACTTGGTACAATCTATATGTCTGTAGATGTTAGTCATAGGTAGACATGAATAACTCTTTTCATCCTTTGAACTGGTTTAATGTAATACTGTCGTAGTCCAGAAATATATAACAATGTTAAAATGACACTGTGCCTCTGGATGTATTGATGGAGCATAGTCCTTTGGACACAGTGGTGTCCTAACAAGCTTATATCTTTTATGGCATCCTGCCAGTTTGGAGCATGGACAAAAGATGCTGGATCTATATACCTATCAGTAAGAGGCATGCACAATGAGGCAAAGGCACTCAGTATGGAAGCCAAGAGATGCTCTCCACCTCTGTGAGATTATGGGAGAAAAGGATCATGGTGGCAGAGAAGGAAGACTGAGTGGTGTCATTATGGACCGTCTCAGACAGAGTGATCCATAAAGTAACATAGAAAAGCAAAATTCCTTATTTTTATCTGCTTCCAACTACAGCAATTCCCTACTGTTCTCCCTTAATGCAAGTGCCATTTGCTTACATGATATATTCCTCTTTTTAGTCCCACTCCCTGTATTTATTAACCAGATAATCTGTCTTTACCATACAACCAGTGCCACGATTGCAAATCCTACAGGTTCTCAAAATGGCTATAAAGTAAAACTCTTTTAAGAGCCTCAGGATGGTGACTGGTTGCATAAAGCAGATTATTCCTGTCTGGGGTTTCCAGGAAATTGTTGTATTCCACTTATTACCTGTCTTTGAAATGAAAACATCGAGATAGTTTATCTCTGAAATGCTACATTCCACAGTATACGAGACCAAAAACTTAATAGCATCATGAATTTCATATAAAATGACAATACATTTTTCGAAGATAGCTTTCTCCCTATTCCACATCATGAAATCATAGTCAATAAACTTATACACCATTGCACCATATAAATGTATGAAAATCCTTGACTGACTGAACTAATTTTTTTTCAAAATAGGCTGTAAATAAATAAGCATGGTGCGGGATACAAGCCTTGGCTATATGCCTCTCATGAAGGGACAAGTCCAGTCAGGTTCTGACATTCAAGAACAGTATAAGTGAAATGTTAACAGGCAGAAAGCACTCTTGAAGAGCCCTGCAAAGCGCAAGTAATCCCAGCAGTCCTTAATGGTCTTCCTATCTATTGACTATCTTTTGCTGTCACTTAGGTCGCAGCAATTACTTGGTCTGCAGCAGAGCTACAGGGAGGTGCAGATTTAAATTGTGCATAGGCATAGAGGTGTGGATTCATTCTACTTAATTTAGGTACCTTGCTGAGATGCTGGAGTTAGGAAACTGGTCACCCTAAACTCCATAGTCAATGGAGAAAGACAGAAACCTCCAGAGGGTGATTCAGCTCTTAAGTGGGCAGAATTATCCTCTGGAGGCCATTGTCCCTCTATATTTACTGCAGAGAAAGCCTTGGGCAAAACTGCTTTTCACTTAGGAGCCTCAGTTAGGTTGGATTAATCCAGAGAGCATTTTTCTCATGTAGTGAAATAAGTAAATTCACTGAAGTCATTGAGTTTGCACTGAGTTAAAATACATATAAGTGAAAGAAAAACAGCTCCATCTATTTTAGGAAATGGACATAACCATGAATAAGTTGTTCCTTTTAGCTACTGGGGGCTGGACAGAGGGGAAAACCGGCACATTCACTGGACAGAATAATTTGGGTATTCCACTAATTAACTGCCAACTACTTCTTCATGCTCATCTTCATGTCTTTCCAAAAGTTCATTTCTGCCAAAACTTTATGCCTGGGACCCAGGTACCTTGATGTTACATCTCATTTCATTGACCTTTAACTGAGCTGATGCTGCAATGGCATCTGAAGATAGACTTGAACTCCCCGTCTCTGCCCCTGAATCAGCAAGAAGAGAGCTCTCTGTGAAACAAAACTAAGCAGCAAACTCCTGAGCCTGTGGGCTCAACAGCACAGTTCCCATGGACTCCCCTGAGCCCAGGGTTTTGCTCAGTGACCCTGCAACAAACATAATCACTGCTGTCGTTTTGTCTCTCTTCCACACTCGTTTGTCTGTAATGCTGTTTGTAATTTTCATGTTTTAGATTTTAAACATTTCATGTAGGGACTCTGCCTGAATATGTCTGTAAATCACCTATCACACAGCTGGTGCAGTAATACAATAATAATAATTAATTAATAATGGGCCTGTTCTTTAGAACTATTGAGTACTGGCAACTGACATTGATGTCAACCCCTTTCAGAGGAATCAAGTCATTAATAATAAATAATAGTAGGAAAATAATAATATCACATTCTGTTTTTTCTCACTGCTGTGATGATCAAATCTTTCTTTCCATTTGCTACCTACGTGCGTATAGATCAAGTTACATATAGGACATATACCTGCGGTCACACTAGCTAACTGCCCTACGCAAGCTCTGGGCTGTCTTCAGATATTTGACAACTTAGTGAAATTTGCAGAGTCTCCACAGCCTGGAAGCAATATATCTGAGGGACCAGAACTCCAAGTGTCCTGTAAAATAATGATGTGAAGGTTAATTAAGCACATAGCTACTTATATAGGGCAATTTTAAACTTGTTTCATTTAAACACCAAATAAGCTAATATCTCTACCACCACTATCTTCTCTCTCTTGTTAGAATTTGGCTACTTTCACATGCCATTGAACTTCCCCCTGTAAACCTGTGCATCCAGCCTGCCTAGAGATAACCTTGAAACCTAACCTAAGGCACTAGTGATGCAGGGAGAGTATTTGTTTCAGTGCTGGCCGCAATGAACTTTCTCTGCTGCTACACAGAGGACTTCACTTGAAGCTGTCAATCAGTCATCTTTCAAGCGTAAAAATCACTTTTGTAACGAAGGGGTTATTATCCACATAATTCTCTGCTTTTCTTAACTGCTGTTTTTCTGAGTCCCTCATGCTAAGTTATTACATCAAAGTTGATTGAAAGCAGTTAAATGGTAATCACTTGATTTTTAATGTTGCTGGAATCTCAAAGGACTGTGTTACTTGTAATTACAGCATTTTTCTTTACTTCACTTTGAATCTTAGGAGACAATGCTTTCACCAGTATTCCTGGTTAATCTGCCTTTAGAATAGCTTTGTTACTTCAGCTCATCAATTTTCGTAATGCTAGCCAATAAAACACAAAACAGGGAAACTGCATAACAGTTCCTCTGCTATGTAGCAATATATATACATATATACATATATATATATATATAGCCAAGACTGACTAAAACCTTAGGGGATTTCTGCATCTTTGTTTACAAACACGTGTGAATGAAGTCTCTGTTGTCTGAATTTTTAGAATAATTGGCATTCTTATACCATGAAGTTAACAAGCACGATTATGAGAAGAAAAAAGAAAGGGAAAACAAGAGAATGCCATATATATTAGAAAGAACAGATTACAATTGTGGATATTACAATACATTTTGGTTTAGGATGTGTTTTACACTGCTTTTGTTGCATTCTATTGTGCTGCAAGGCCACTAAATTAATAACCTGGCATCCAGAGGATAAGCAAGGCAGAGACACCAGCACCAAGTCACACAAAGAAGAGAGAATATCATGGGAGCCATGCTTATTCGTGGTAACAATACAGAATTCAATCCAAATACATTTACTTCAGAGTCAGATTGCTGCATCTTTGAAAAAGAAAAAGAAAATTATAATTTAAAAATTATAATTATAAAATTATAACCCATAAAATTATAAAAATTATAACCCATGCAACACTACAGGCTTGGGGAAGAGTGGCTGGAAAGCTGCCCAGCGGAAAAGGACCTGGGGGTGCTGGTCGACAGCCGGCTGAACATGAGCCGGCAGTGTGCCCAGGCGGCCAAGAAGGCCAATGGCATCCTGCCCTGTATCAGAAATAGCGTGGCCAGCAGGAGTAGGAAGTGATCGTGCCCCTGTACTCGGCACTGGTGAGGCCGCACAGGCTCAAATACTGTGTTCAGTTTTGGGCCCCTCACTACAAGAAGGACATTGAGGTGCTGGAGCACGTCCAGAGAAAGGCAACGAGGCTGGTGCGGGGTCTGGAGAACAAGTCTTATGAGGAGCGGCTGAGGGAACTGGGGTCGTTTAGCCTGGAGAAGAGGAGGCTGAGGGGAGACCTCATCACTCTCTACAACTACCTGAAAGGAGGTTGTAGTGAGGTGGGTGTTGGTCTCTTCTCCCAAGTAACAAGCGATAGGACGAGAGGAAATGGCCTCAAGTTGTGCCAGGGGAGGTTTAGATTGGACATGACGAAAAATTTCTTTACTGAAAGAGTGGTTAAACATTGGAAGATGCTGCCCAGGGAAGTGGTTGAGTCACCATCCCTGGAAGTATTTAAAAGATGTGTAGATGAGGTGCTTAGGGACATGGTTTAGTGGGCATGGTGGTGTTGGGTTGGTGGTTGGACTTGATAATCTTAGAGGTCTTTTCCAACCTTAATGATTCTATGACTCTATGATTCTATGAGCATTTTTTAGGCAGCATGTTTTTCCTTTGGCAGCTGAATTCGAATGCCTAAACACAGACACCTAGTGCCACTTTAGATCCTTCCTGGACACTTGCTGCACTCCCCATGGGCATGGACCTCTGGTAGGTCCTGTGTTACCTCTGCTCGCTCCTTGTCGCCTTCTTGGTTACAGCAGGCATTTCAAGAGGCATGGCAGCTGGTGTCTAGGCACTCGAGTCCTATCTAGGGTACCATTTTATCTAGAACAGAGTCTTAAGCTTTTTACGTGTCGCTTCAATCAAGAAATTATTCACTTTCACAATAAATTTTCACATCTTGGAGCAGGGGCATGAATTGAGATTTTTGGCATGTATGTGGGCCCTAGATAGAGGAGTGACTCTTTTGGTGCTATTAGAGTTTGTAGGAAGCCTAATGAGTTTTGTGGCCATTATTAATATTGGGAAATTATATCCTTATGTTTGCAGATGTAGCATGTGCTAAACTGAAAACTATTGCAGAACTGGAGCTGAGGGTTCACATACAGAGTTCCCATTTAAAACAGAGGTTATATTTTTTGGTTTTGATGCTCCTTAGCATGAGGATGCTGAAACATCAAGTAATTATGTTAGCACCTGAAATAACAATTTGGTTGTAACACAGAACTGTTGGTTTAAAGCTTTTAAATATTTTCTAAAGGCATGAAAGCCCACAGTTATTGTCAGCAGTTGTGGCCTAAAATTGATTCATTTAAGACATATTTGAGAAAACTTGTGAACGTTATGTAGGTCCTATGCTAACACTCACAAATTTTAACCTGGCAGAAAAATTAAATTCTCACATAAATTTAGGACTCTGCCAGCTCAATCTTTTATAATTACGGTTTGCTTACATTTGTTTCCCACTTCATCAAGGTGCTATTCGGGAGTTCTAAAAAGGTGCCTGACTATTGCAGTTCTCAGACCATGTTTTCACACAGCGAGAGTTTGAATGTGTGCATTTTATATAAGGTATTTGATAGGAGGTGTAGGCATCTCTTGGAGTGGGAGCCAGAACTCCGTCTACCTGTCCCCCAAATAATGCCCTTTATGAAGGAGTGCAGAGGTAGTACTCACTTTCTGGCCTAGTGAAGCTTGTTTTTTTCCTTAAGTCACTTACTCTTTATAGGGCTTAGATAGGGCTTTCTTCTGAAAAAAAGAGTTTTTAACTCTTGCCTTTGGAATACTGCTTTTTATAACTGAGAAAAAATTTTATACTTTGAATTTCTTCAAGAGAATTTCAGTATTATAGAATATATTAAAATAGATATGTTCCCACACCTTAAGCTACACTAGTAAACAGAAAACCAATTTGTTTTGAAATGATATCTTTATAGTTTGTTTCATTACACTTACTTTATTCAGTTTTTAAGGGGCTATGATATTCACTGTGGGGGAATAGCTGTTTCTTGCCCTCTGATACATACTTTCAATATATATTAGATGAAAATGCGTAATCAATGTCGCCGTAACGTCCCTGACAGTAACGCTTCCAGGGAGGTCTATCCAGACATGATTTATCAGTACAGGGCTATTTTAGGGTGCTAGTGAATGATGTATCTTTGAACCCCACAAACAGGTCCATTCTCAAAAGTCAGCTGTTTGTATACACTATTGGTTATGTAGATTTTTAGGGGAAGGAGAGGATTGAAATTACTTAATATAAAAATGGGAGAAAATATAAATATAATTCCCATTTTTTCAGTGAATCTTTTGTAACAGTTTGGATATTATGATCTCCCATGTTGTCATTTTCCTCAGCTGTAAATCTGTTTCCCTGAATGAGATTGTACCTGACTCACTTCTACCAATGGAGACAGACAGAAAAAAGCTTCATGCCTGTCAGTCAGACAAACCTAGCTAACTGAGTGCAGATAACGACAACAGTTGTGTCAATCAGTTCAATGCAGAAGAGCAAAAAGGTGTATGGTGTTCGCTGCATCTGGTGTGCAACAGCCAGTATCACTGCTGGAAGAAGAGAAGACTTGTCACTGGTGTTAAGCTGGCCTTTGAGTATCTTGTAGGCACATCAAAGGTGAGCTGTGAAACCTGAATTGCCTTCCTGATTTTATTGGGTATAGGATACAAGTGCAGACCAGTTGTAATAAGGACATCACAGAATTAATGTCTTTTTTCAGAAACTTTGCTGTAGAATACATCCCTCCCCTTGGCAAAGGTTGTCCTCTAAACCCCTGGCTCTGAAACTGAATATGAAGTGTTTGCCCATTAAATATTGCTGAATTATATTTTGTGTTTCTGAACTGTTTTATTCTCTCGCCCAAACACAGTTCTCTTTGAAAAAAAGGAGCTCTGATTGTGGGATGCTATATTCTCTTCTGCTTCATACATTTATACACATAATGCTATTTAATTTTTCTTATCCAGTACTTCAGTGAGACTTCTGGTGTGACTAAGGACAACTTGCATGAGTAAGAGTTCTTAGGATCAAAGGCTTTAAAATATGCTGCTCTTGTTAAGTCGCCGATGGCAGTCAGTGAGTAGCACAAAAAAAAGAAGACACAAAGAACTGCTTATGAGCAAGCCTCATTTGAAAGCAGGTGCTGTTGTAGTTATCCAGCAGAAGACTCGGTTCACAAGTTGTCCGCAGACTACAGAAGAAAGAACGTTTAATACAAAAGGATTGTTTCATTGACCCAGCTTGATCTGTGTTTCAAAGGCAAAGTTGGAAGTGTACTACAATGAGCTTCACATATTGATCAGTACAAGGAAAGAATGACATAGCTCAACCCATGCCATTGTCCTTTTTTTACCTTTTATCTCCTGCCCCTACTTCTTTTCAAGGTAAAAAAAGAGTTGCAATTAATTCATCTTAAAAAGATTAAACTTCCTGCTCAAAATCTGGAAAAGATGCTGAGAAATCACAGGTATCCTGGAGGGGTTTATTTTTGCTTTAAGCATTTTTGACTTCACGCAACAAATAAATATTTCTAAATGAAGAGAAGGCAAGAAAGAGAAGTGGAAATATTTTTTTCTTTCCTTTCCTCTCTCTCTTTCTCATGCACACATATATGCATGCATGCACACGCACACACACACAGACACAAACTAGTTTTGCAAACTGAAATGAATATGGACATCACTGCGAATAATCTCTCAGCTCCTTGTTTTCCATTTTTGTGGGGATAATGAAATCAATTTAAGAAGACTAACAACAGACTGTTTTCCCATGAGTCAAAACTAATTTTCTGATATGAATGAAGGAGTCCTAAACAGCAAATAGTGTGGAGTATTGGAAAAATTTTAATGACTTAGATTTGGGTGGTTGTATTACTCACAAGTGTCAATGTATGAATTACATAGGTCAACCTCAGCAAAACCAGATGTCTTAGCTACCAAAAGTCCCATTTACAGAAATCAGAAAAAGGAATTATAGCTTATAATTGGTTTGTAAAAAATCTCTGATGGAGCTGTTGCCTTGTTATTAAAATGGCTGAATGTTGACTCAACTAACCTGTATGTGTTCATCCACCCAGTGGAATTTGCATCACCCACATTAGGTTCCTTAGACAATGCAGAGGAACAATCAATTAAGCAGGGGTTGTACCAAAGCCGGCATGCTGACTGCTTACTGTCAAAAACAGTTACTAGAAAACTCAGATAGTTAGTACAATTATATTGGCTACATCTGGAAAAAGAAAAGATGTTTTAAGCCTTGTTTGCATTTAACAAGCTGCCTTTGGCCTCCCAGAGCTGCTTCCTACTGTGGAGGATGCCCAGATCTTTATCCTCCCTGGGAGTTTGACAGAATATCTTTGAAGGACTAAGAGTAGTTCAGGCCTTTACAACTGCAGTGCAGGAGAAGAAAGAGATGCCATCCATTTTTATACTCCCAAAGTCTAGTATGAAGTCACCATCCTAATTGATTTTGGGAATAGGTTCAGGTTTTCTTAGACAGGTGCAGAAATTGAATTAAAACCTCCTAAGTCTGAAGGAGTGCTCCTGGTAGAGCTGGTAGATCCTTATAAAGCTTGCAAGGGAGGTAGGCAGAAAACTCTTCAGCATGGTCAAGGCTAAGTTGTGCTGGGCATGCTCAAAAGCAGAACTTCGGGTGCCAAAGGAACTTTGTGTGTGAAAATATGGATGGTTCAAAAGCCTAAGGACTATGCATACCTCCCTGTCTTCAGGTGGAAGGCTAGAGGACTTCCATTTGGGGACATGAGATGTTTATACCTTTTATAAATCTTTTTGTGGAGTTATTGCCTAGTCAAAAGTGACCCCAAGACTCTATAGAAAGATGTCTCCATATATGAAAATACTGCCCTTTCCATCTGTGTTTTCATGTGCGGTAAATGTACCCACCTGTGCCAAAAAGCTCTTTTCCATACATAAAAAAAATCTTTTCTTTGGAACGCAGGACTCGAACTAAATGGGAGCTTGGGACCCCCTTTGTTTCCAGTGCCATATAGCTTGGTTTCTAGGTCTGCAGGTCCACCAGCCTTTGGGCATGAAAGCTGTTACGTTTCCATTCATAGTAATTTTATTTGGCTTATTGCTTGCAAGAAAAACAAAGCTATGCATTTCAGTCATTATAAAAGGCCATTATTAATTTATTCCTGTTGTGCTAGAACTTGATAGTCTGTCTGTGTGCTTAAAATGCCTTTGTATCTTGTTCTTTGTTATCTCCTAGGCATGTAATTTAATTAACGCATGTACACTTCTTTGAAGATGTAAAGTGATATATGAAAGCGCCAAATTAAGGCTTTCACGGGTGAAATTGTGGGGCAGCAGGCAGAAAGTACAACATACAAGCAGCAGTGCTTGAAGGTAATTACTCCTGCAAAGGGCAGGAGCAAATATAATGCCCCAGAATTGCTGTGGAGAGCAAAAAAAAACAATGTTAACCATTGAAAAAGCGCCTGGCTTTTGCTACCATCCAGTGATGAAGGATCAGGTGCCTGCTGCTATTCAGTTCTCTAGTTCCCCTTTAAATATGATGGATTATTTTTCATGGTGACTTCACCATGCAATCGTGGCAATGAGGAAGGAAGGTACCACAGGGGAGCATAAGACCTAGCAATTTAGGCCTGTATTCTGCCAACTGTTAAAACCAGAAGAAAATGGATTAATTAAGTTCATGTGAATAAAGTTAAACAGATTCATGCCTGTCAGTTATGGATAGTACTGAGTAACGGATAGGCTACATTATATCATCTTAGGCTACATTATATCATCTTGCTTAGTCAGGGGTATATCTCCTCAGAGTTATTTTACAATGAAAGGTCACACATAGCAAAACTACTTCAGGACTTCAGCTGGGTCAGTAGCATTAGTCCCATAATACCACAGTAAAATAACACAGTGTCTTACATATGGGTATGCAAAGAGCTCAGATGAGAGGAATGAACTGGCTGTTAAAAGAAATTTGTGGGCTTGGGACCCAGAAGCTTTCTGATAGTTTACAGTTGTTAGGAGCCAATTTTCGGCAGCAAGGATGGAGTTCGTTGCCTAAACAAAGACATCTCATGCCATTTGAAATGCTGTATCTGAGCCTGGGATAGCAGATACGGTGCAAGCCCTATGGGGGGGACATGCCCTTCCAGAGCAGCAGCTGAAGCTCAGGAGAGCATTGATCTGCCAGTCCTGCCTGTCAGCCCTCCATGGATGTTAGAAGATGTTAGGATGTTTCAGATGGCATTGGCTGCCTATGTTTATGCAACCAAATCCCATCCATGCAGTCAAGTGCCACCGTTTGGCATCGGAAAGAGTGATAGTGTCATGGCTTCTATTCAATTGCCATGCCATTAATCTCTCTTCTTCTGGAACCTTTGCATGCAGCACACATCAACCCAGTACCACAACTGTTAGTTGCAGACTACATTAAAAAGGTTAGATTTCAACTAAAAGAAAATAAAATTGTTCCAATGCCTTTTTTAGGTGGAGTTCCCTACCAATGGCTAAGTTCATCCCATTTAGGCTTTGTCAAGCACTTTGCAGTTGTCATGACTTCTTATGGCACCCCACCCCAATGACCAGCCAATCAACACGGATACCATGTTGTAGATTAATACAGGAGAAGCACTTTTTTTGTCTCAGTTGAAAATTGTTCTTTGTGCATTTTATTGAGATCTTAAAATTTGTTACTTGGTGTGGGAACATTTTCATTTTTTCTATATGTGCTTTTTCTTGTTTTGGATGGAGGTGGGGAAGAATCAGCAAATCAACATATTTATCACTCTGATTGACACATTCACTTTTGATGGGTTTTATCTTGCACATATTTATTATATTATTCACAACAGGTTCCCTATTATGAAGTGGATGAATGTTACTATTCATTCAAAACAGGTGCACATTAAGTGACAGTTACTGAGACAGCCTTTTATATGTCAAGGAAATCAGTACAAAGTTGGCTGTCGCTTGACACAGTTACATCAGTCAGTTTGCTAAGGATAGCTATCCTTTAGTGCCAACAATGCCATGTTAATTTCTACTGTATAGCTTGCTGTTGCCATGCTGTCCTACCTTGGTTTTGTTGTTGCTGTTGTTATTTTTACAACAGCCACCAGATATTGTGAAGCAAAATTCATTATCAGCTTTCTTAGGTTGCAGCGCTATATCTCTCTCTATTTCTTTTTCTGATAAACAGTGAACAGGCAGAAGGGTTCATCTTTTATACAAATATCTAAAGCTCTGTTGCCACTAGTCTTCCAGTTCTGACTTTCATTCTAATTGACCTGGGAAAACAATTTACAGATTTTAGCTTTTTTTTCCTCTAGAGATGTGTAAATTTTCAAATTCAATCATTATAATGATGAACACATGTTGAAGAAACATACTGAAAGCAGCATATACCTGTCAGGGAAATTTTTTTTCAGTATATGCAAGTAAAATCTATCCTAATCACTGTATCCATTTTTCAAAGGCAACAGAACAACAAGACATTTCTAGAATTGCAGTTAATGATGACAGCTGAAAGATATAATAGTGTGTGAAAAAGCCTATATGTAGAGTCACATTTTTCTTTTTATTGCTAGTTCAGTGTATCTTGTACATTCTCTTGATGAGCCTGTGTAGTCTTAGCTTCTGTAGAGGCTTGAATGAAATTAAGGAGGTGCTGTCATGTTGTTATCAGCAAAAAGTTTAGATTTTTCTAAAAGAAAGTCCCCTCATGCCAACATATCAGCTTTTACAAAGCTCTGCTTTGCTGTCCTGTACATGACTGAAATTTGACTCTAGCAGTTCACAGAATTTAGTTTCTTTTTTGCTTCTGTAGAAATAAAAAGAGCAAATGCATGTACATGATCTAAAAGTAATCCATCTATATTGCCTACTGCCTGAATAGGTTGACTAATGATAACTGATGATTATCTGCTTGGAAAATAATGGGCAAATTTCCCTTGCTGTAACTTCACTGACTTCAGGCTGCACTGTGTTTTAATTATAGCATGTTCAAAACAGACTCAACAAAGAACTAGTAGATGCGCTAAAGGGAAAAATCCTCCTTTGCTCGGGTGTCAGACTATTACTATTATTTATTTAAGTGCTTCTAACGTGACAGTCTTGACCTACTCAGTCTTTTCTTCTGCTAATGGCTGTGAAATTGAAACAATTCACTTGGCATTTTAGACTGTCATTAAAAAAAATGCCCAAGAATGCCAGAATGGAGACATTTCTTGTCCATTTATGTCACTACAAGCTGCTTAAAAGAGTTGCTTTGCTGCACTGTTCACAGTGAAGAGGACATAAAACCCTCTTGCGACAAATTATAGTACTTGGAGTATAGAACCAAGGTAAATTCATTTCAGCCATTCTGTGATTAGTCGTTTTTGAAGATATCAGACAAAATCTTTAACCTTAACATAAGTGGAAGGCTTCTTCAATGGGGTTATACTTGAACTCATAGTGCCCCCCATCACTTTTCTTTAAAAAATCATGAATTGTCAGTTCCTGCAGTGAGAAACTCAGCCGATGCAATAGGAACATTGAATAGCTATGGGGTGTCTTGTCATTGTGAAAGTGTGTTTGGGGAGCTGTACAGAGTAGTAGAGAAAGGAGCTGCAGGTCTTGACTCTGACATGAATTTCATTTGGGAGCTTTTGTAGGTCATTTCTCCTGCCTCCCTTTTCCTTTTTTTCTTTTTTTTTTTAATTAATTTACGCTTTTAAATTTTCTCTTTTCAATGAAAGTGATGCTATTTTGGGGTTTAGTCAAGCATTTGTCAAGTGCTTTATTGATGAAAGACACAATATAAATGCTATCCGAAGCATATGCAGATCCACAGAGGTAAACATTTAACAAGCAAACAGTCTTCAAGGATACTGATGTAAGACAGGGACAGGAGCATAGGTGCTAAAATCTGCTCAGAAGTGCAAGGAGCTATATGGGAGGCATCTGTACACAGAGAAAGCAAGGGCAGACCCTTTATGCAGCTACTCCCAGTTCCCCCTTTGCTCTCAGCATCTCATCAGACCTCTCCACCTTCCTCCCGCCTCATCCTCTCTGTTCACTGGGGTCCCACTAACCAGTACAACTGCAGTCTTTCTCAGGCTGCAGGCTTGCAACCGGCATTGGCTTCTCCATAGCTCCCTGCCTCCTTTCCCAGCCTGGTTGGAAAGGCAGTCTGAAAAAGATTTATGCTCTTGGCAAAAGAACATGGGGAACCGGGAGAGAGGTGCTACGCTGCTGGAAAATGGACCAAGAGGCCTCTCCTCAGCAACAACCCTTCCTCTCTAGTCCCTTCAGCAGCGGTGACAACTTACCCTCCCTCCCTCCAGCTGCAGATCCCAATTTCGTGCTCCCCAGCTCTCCAGCACCCACCTCACTTTCTGTTGCAGCCCATAGGCAGGTGGAGGAGGATGAGTCCAGCTTGATGCGCACACAGTCACTCCCTGTTTGTTCCCTGGGTCTGTGGGATACCAGATGGACTACGGTGGTTCACTTCCTCACATATTCACATGTCCAGCAGGGTTGAAGAATTTAGCACAAGGTGCAGAGGGCTGGGCATTATTCCTTTTAACAACCCAGAATAATTTTTCAATTTATTCAAGCTGTCCTCTCTGCAAGTAAACTGAACAATTAAAGGGCATTCGCTTATTTTTCATGCACTGAAAGTATGAATTTTTCATTACGTTCCAATTCACATTTTATTTTCCCAGCTTCATTAACTGTCTAGTGTGAACTTTATTGTCTACGCATTCATACACTTTAACTAGCTGGTGTGTTTGGGGTAATATCTTGCAGACTGTCTTCTCTTCCTCTCTGCACAAGTCTTGTTATTCTCTGAAAGGGAAAAGAGAAAGAAAGAGAAGAATAAATAATAATTAAAAACCACGTTTCTTTTCAGGCAGCAGCACTCAGCATTCCGCTGCAAACCATGCTGTGTAGGATCTTGTAAAGCTTGATTGGAAACATATTATCGTATTAAAAATGTGTATATCTCTTCTCTCCCCCTCCCCCCCTTAGAATTAAACAAAATGTGGGTTTCAAGGGGATTTTGCTCTGACAAACAACTGTGTTCTCTGCTAAGGTTAGTCTTTCCATAGAGCCTCAAAAAGTGAGTTTTTAAGACCTTATTAAAGACAAAGTTGGAGCAAATAGACTGGCAGTGTTACGGCCATTTCAGGTGAAAAAGATAGGACTTTTCAGAGACTCCTCTGAGGGCGTGTAATGAAAACTATTTGGGAGATATCCCCATCGTGAATGCCCAGCTGCCTAACTCAGATCTATTGCAGCAGTTCAGGGATGAAATAGAGAGTGACCTGACCCAATTAAACCTTGACAGCACCCTGCTACCAACAATATGCGTGCCTAAGTGCTGCCCCCGTTCACAAGTGTGCGTGCGCGTTGTTAATGTCTTGGGCTGTGTTTACAAAGTCATTGAAGTCAGCGTGATGTTGGACAGTGGCAAGAACAGTCTATTCCAATCTAATGCACAAAAAGGCTGTCACACAGGAGGAGAAAGATTACATTTAGTTGCAGTGTAGCTGTGAAAGTGGACTATTAACTTCTAATACAGCCCTTTTTTTTTCTTCTGGAAAGATACAGAGACATGGCATTAAACCTGTGACTGCCAGAGAAAGCGAGAGCAAGCAGAGGCGGATTGACGAGGTCTCAGGTCAGGGTGTTGTGTCATGAGTGCAAGCCTTCCCTCTGGAGCCAGCGACTGGCTGCCCTCCATCCTTCTCCACCTTTTAATGCTAATGCTATGGGGGCTCGTCTCAGACAGACACGTGCATACCCCATTGAAAGCCTAGCCCTGTGTGCTAGCAAGTAGGGAGGGAGAAAAAAGAAGGTTTCTGAAATAAATCCAGGTGACAATGCTGAGATTTGGGCATAAAATATTTTCCTTTTGGCTGTTTAGGATGGCGGCATCTGTCTAATTAGGCAGCATCAATGCTACAAGGACTTGGACTGTATGAATTTAGCATGCTTGGTCTGGGGCTGTTTGAATCTTGATCTGGGTCTACTTGCTCTCCTAATATGTGCCTGTCATTTTAATGTTTGTGGCTTTGTATTTTACTTAGGTAACAACTTCTGAAGTTTGACAAAAACCCGAAGAATTGATAGAATTTGTTCCTCAAATGGTCCCTTTTCCATTTCTTAGATGTTTCATAGTACTGATTCAAGCTTTAATGTCTGTCATGAGGGAGGTGGAGGAAGCATTTAATGACCAAAGCAAAGCCATCCTAAAAACACTGGATTTGTTTTGGACCACCTAATTCCAACAAGTGCAAACTTCGTTGGACTTTAAGCACCTGCCTCTGGTGGCACTCCAGAACAGCAACCTTCAACCACACATCAACCTTCAACCTGAAATCAACTCAGCTCATTTGGGACATGCATTTTGAAACACAAAGTTTCCTAGCATCTGAAACAGATAGTCTGAATCAAACTGTTCTAAATGCTACTTAAAAGAGTAGAAAAG
Source organism: Aptenodytes patagonicus (assembly GCF_965638725.1). NCBI lineage: Eukaryota > Metazoa > Chordata > Aves > Sphenisciformes > Spheniscidae > Aptenodytes > Aptenodytes patagonicus. The sequence continues at coordinate 192,255,241 of NC_134949.1, read as the reverse complement.
TTTCAAGTTAAAAAAAAATTGTGATTCATTATCCTGTCATAGCAATGTTTTAATAAGTCTCTGACCCAAGCCCTCCTCCTAATCTAAGGTCCACCAAGTAAGAGATGGCAGAAGGTGACAGTCACGTAGCAAAGTTGTTGGCTTTTCAGGTATTTACACTGGCATCAGCTTTTCTTTCTTGCTTAAATATCACTTGCTCTTTTATATGGGGTCTCTGCGATTTAAAAGGTGTCTCTGATTTGCCAGGATTTAATCACACTTTATGCGGATCATGGTTCCAATGCAGAGAAATTGTACATTTTGGAGTAAATCAATGAAACTTTGGAGGTCTGTTCTAGGTCTATAACAAAATATTCACTTGTTACCTTTAATATTTCTATTACCCCCTAAAGACATCAGCTGAGATGAGGATCTGCAGTGACGGCTCATCTACTTACCTGTTGGAAGAGAGAAGTTTTAAACATTTTTGATGAAAATGAAGTGTTATTGTTGCCATTTTATAGCAAAATACTAAGTCCATGGAAGTTAGAGGTAGAACTAGGCACTGAATCCACATCTTCTGAGTCATGTTTTGCAGAAATATTATTCCTCTTCAGATGTATAAATAAACCCTTTCCACTCGATGCATAAATTCCCTGAGAACCTTAAAGCTGGTATTTTAAAGGCTGAATCCACGTTTCAGAGTGAAGTTGTGATAAAGAGGGGGAGAGAACAAGAAAAAAACATGTCATATCAACTGGAAGAGTTTACCTCTGACATTTGTGGAACCTGTCTCTGACTCAAACACTCTCACGAATGAATGAATATTTACGATTTAGGCAAATGTTGGGAAGCCTATTTGTATCACAGCGTATGGTGAAACGAGCAGTTTCCTACGTGCGCTCAGGATGGGGCAAGAAGAGCTTTGTGAGAGCTTCATTCCAGCCAATGACACAGCCAAGGCCCCTGCCTGCTGCAGAACTGAGCGCTCGCTATCCCTTGGGATTGATCTGTGCAGCCATTACAGGGCATTTTTATGTTTTCAGTTGGGTTGTTCAGATGTAACTAAAGGCAAAATTTGGGCTGTGGTATATTTATTACTGGAAATGATGCATGGTGTGGAAAGAAGACAGATTTTTTTTCCTAGCTCAGGTTGAATCTGCAGGCTGGCAGTTGGAACAAAAATATGTTTGTGTGCAAAATTAGTGAATTTCCCTTAGACGTCTCTGGGGGAAAGTAAACACAGAACCCCCTGAATCCTGAAGCTGTTTTTACAAAGTCAGTTTTAGAGTAGAAACACACTTTAACCCCAAACTGGTATAAAAGACCATGTCAAATTACACATACACTATCTGAATAGGGGAGTTGTACTCTAATTGTTGGGATATAAGCTTGACTGCCTTTGAATTAACAGTTAAAACTGTATTCATTAATCTGAACAGGGAAGAGCGGGCAGACTGTCACAACATATCTCAGTTCAGTAGTCATGCAGAGCAGGTGAGAGAATGCTAGCCATTTACAAAGTGAAGCAGCTGATCTCCATCAGCCCCATCACTTAATGATGAAGAAAAAAAGGCAACCAACTGCAATTTCCAGAGAAAGATTTATGATTTATCTGAAAGTCCAGAGTCCCAACAGGCAATGTACAACCTACAATTACCCAGAATGATTAGACTTAATGCTTTTAAATGCTTTACCAACTCAAGAACTACTAAAGACACAATTCATAAATGTATTATGGTCCATTTGCTGTACATACAGCTTCTGGGGAAACAAAAAAAATACTTTGGGAAATAAGCCTGAAATTCACTACTTTTGAAGAAAGCACTGGGAATGAGAATACCAATTCAGAAAGAAAAGGAACTGACCCCAAACCAGGGATGAGGTAAGGTGAGATGCAAATTTTCTCCAAACAGGAGCTGATTAAGGGAACAACTCGGGTTCATAAAACTGTGTTGAACCCAATTTCAGTGCCTACTGAAATTTTAACTTCCTCTTTACCTTTTTTTTCTGCTTAAGAGACAGGTTAAGAGTTAATGGATTTGCCACTGAGAAATCTGGATATTTAACTTTTAGATGGTTTTGTTGTTGAATGGAAACTGCTGTTGAGTAAGAACTGTAACATAAAAGCTCTGTCCAGTCTTGCGGGGGTAACTTAAGATGTTACTCTCCTCAGTTGTCTGTCCTACCTCTCTGCCAGAGGATACCACCACCCTCATGGAAGTGGGTATAAAGGAATTGCCAGCGCTTCACCTGCTCTGCTTTACATTCTGGCATTTTAGTTAAAGCCACCTTCACCAGCAGTGTGAGCTAAAACCAGTCAGGCTAAGATATTTAAGCTGTGCCTTCTTTTTTTGCAGACTTTATTACTGAGGTGATATCTGCCAGCAGAGAGGTAGGGGTTGGAGTTATTTGAGTCAACAATGTTTTAAACACAGCCAGACTTACAAGAGCTAGCATATAAAAACCCTGAGCTTTTTTTGTTTTTGTCTCAGTCTTGCCTACTGACAATATTATGGAGTGGGACACAACAGAGGCAGCAATTCCATAGATAATCGTTGTGAGAAAGAGCAGCCATCTGAAAGAAATTAAATTGTTTCTGCAAGTGTATCTCAACTGGAAGTGTAGTCACATTTGGAAACAGCTTGGAAATTGCTGATCATAACAGTCTTGTAAACATTACTTTTGAGGGGTTTGTGCTGACGCGAGTTGCTTGTCCAAATCACCTGGGACAGGTCTTCAAGTGACCATTTCATCGTGCTACCGCTGATTCTCTGAGCTGAAGCACACCTTTAAAGAGTGATACTTACAGTGAGCCCTGATAAAACACATAGTTGTTTGCAGGTTTCCCACCTGGATGATCCTAGTTACCTAATCAGGGACTCTGAGCAGTAGCAGCTGCACCATGCCTCTCATATTTTTGTGTGAAGCTCACCTGGGAAGAATCCAGAATATTGGTGGAAATTAAATGTGCTAAAAGACAGCTCTTGGCGATGAGATGAGGAATGAGAGATCTCACACAGGGCAAAGTGAGTGGGATCAGCCATGTGGAATCACCATTTCGTCAGTACAAATTAAATATTTTCTGTCTTCATTTCCTTTACAAGAGAGACACTGTAAAATTTGCTCTCACTGACAGAAGTTGGTTTATAGTTTCTCACTGTAGCTGGATCTGGATAGCCTGGAGATAGACATTATATGAAAGAAAGGAGGTTTTCCAATCTATCTGAATAAAGCACTGGTGAAACTTTCATGAGAAAACCTATGCTCCTTCATAAGAAATTTGGATATATCTCAGAAAGACTGCCTGCTTCTGAATGTGAAAATGACACAAGTAATATATACTATGCTATTTTCTGTTTTGAGATTAATAGCCCAGAGTCAACATGTAGCCTAGGATCTATTTTTGCGCACAGAAAAAGACACCCTCTTGCATGAAGCATAAGGCATGAATAGTCTTGCTTCTTCTTGAGATATTTTTTTGCCCAGTGGCATAGAATTCCCTTCCCTAGCTGTAAAAAAATATTGAGCTGTGAGGCAGATTTGTTATTGATGCTGTGCCATAGTTAGTCTGGAATACCAAACCTCCAATATCAGATTTTGTGGACATTGGATCTGCCTAATCACAGATGTGTTGGTATTTTCTCTATGACTTTCCACAAATATCTGCTAAAACCAGACTTATCTGTACTTGTCACAGAACATAATTCTGTGGTGTGCAGAAGACTATGACGCCTGAACCACATCTCTCTACGGCAGCACCCCGGCTTCTTACATACTGCCGCCAAAAATTAATGCTTATTCTGATACTCAGCCAAGCTGTGTTGTATGCCTTGAGATGCCTGTGACAAAGGTAAGTCATCTTTCAAATATCTATTAGGTAGTTCAGGTTCTCAGTACTTAGGCAATATAAATTCCTTGAATTAAAATTAGTAATTTAACTTGTAAACATTCATACTGGAATCAAAATAAAGTGAAGGATGACTAAAGTGTTGTCTACCTGTTAAATTTGTAAATGGTGTCTCTATATTTTTCATACTTGTTTATATTTCTTGATTAATTTTTTGTTCCAGAGGCAACCTGGGATTTATAAGTCTTTGTGCCTTTTCTGACTTTTTTTCAACCAGTGACAACTATTTTTACTTCAGGCCTATAAGGTGCCATTATGTCCAAAGTGTGCTGACTGAGCAATGTTCACACCATGAAGATGAGAATGGTGAGCATGTCAGGATCTAGATAAAAATAGACTGATGCATTTGCTAGTCTTGTGAAATACATTTCTTTCTATGTATATGTGCCTTGGTCTCCATCACACTTCTGCTCTAAGGGTACTCATATGGCTCATCTATGAATTGACAACACAAAGAAAAAAAGAGAAAGAAGCACATGTGCTTATTCATTTTGAAAGCAAAAGAGATGAGTTAATTTCTTAAGTCAAAGCCTAGGTGCTCAGCTGTACATCATATATTATCTTCATTAATCTACTATAACAGAAAAGGAGCAGAGCGGTGAAACATACTTATTCAAACCTCAGATACACTTCTTGAGCATAATGAGTGAACACAGCATTTAGTGCTCCCATTTGTATTCCTGCCTGTTAGTTGGAAAGTAGGAAAAAGGGGTGGGCATGCTTACATGAGGACAGATGTGTAAGCATCTGCCCTGGGCATTGTGTGATTTAGAAAAATGGCAAATGATGCCAGTGGTATTAGTCAAGTCTTTGCATGTATTCCCATGTAATTTCTAGAGATCTAGAAGCAACATGTTGGTATAGATTTTGATTTCCAAGCTGAATGGCGAGTGGATGATGGATTCCATGCTGTGCTTGGATACAGTTCCCAGCTCCCTCCTACTCTGTGAGAAATGACTGCAATCATAAACCCACCACATAATGAAGACTTCAGTAGGAGCAGGAAGCACTACCACACCAGGAATTTGCAGGACATCTGGTAAATCAACAACATTATCACAAACATCATGGCCAACAGTCTGAGCTGTAGCAACAGTATATTCATTTTCCAAATGTTCCAACTGAGAAAGCTACTCAGACCATTCCCACTATACACCAGATGGTTGACTGATAAGCCAATATTTTCTCTATACACAGAAGCTTACTCTTCCATCATTAGGAAACATTTTGCATAGGGACCAGATATTTTATTAGAGACAGGATTTTCTCTGGCCCATGTTCTGCTGAAGAAATAGATATACTGTACAACATACACATCATGATATGGGCAACTGCAAGATACCAGAAGTGTCTCGTTCATTTATTCTGCTGCAGTCCACAGCCATATGAGAAACCTCTGTGACAAACTGCCCCCCTTTCATTTTGAATGATGGTAAATACATTTTAAGTGAACTACAATGCACTAAATTGTATTAAATATGACACAATATCAAATCCATATGAAAATGAATCACTCTGCAATACAGCAGTGTCAGGGAGCCACAAAACTAGTCTAGTTATATAGTAGCTCAGACTAGTGCTTAGTAGTAAGATAATTTAGGCTCCAAGTAATTAGCATAGCACAATTTCTAGTGCCTTAGTCAAGTAAAACTATCTGCAAAATCAGTGGAAGTTTTGCCTTATTGAATGTGTACTTCAGATAAAACTTAAGAATAGAAAGCCGAATTGACTTTGTGTGTTGACTTTGCAAAGTGGTCTCCAAATTGTAATAGTGACTTTGCCTACAAACAGACAGAAAAATCCTTGCATTACTAAAACTTCCAGTCTCGCTATTAGTTCTGTTTATCTGTGCTATAGCTGTAGTTGTAAATCACTGGATGGGTTCCTAGCTCCATTAATCCAAGCTTTGTCAAATGTCCAATAAAAGGCAGGAATTTCCTCAAAGGTGTTCCAGTTTGATAATTGTTTCTTCTATGAAACCAAAGAGAAATATAATCTTTATATATGATGAGGTGGTAGGGCCTATAATCATGATTAGCTGGTATACTTTTTAAAACACTAGGTTATCTTTTCCTTGCAGCTTCACCAAACTCTTACTGTTTGACCCCAATATTTCCATGACTAGTGTGTATGTCCGGCTGACGTTTTCGAGGAAACATCATCAGCAATAGTAAAACTTCTGCAAAGGGCTAGGAAAATATGTTGCCCTGTTATTTTTAAATTCTCCTAGAGTTTATCAGGGGAATTTTAGTACTATATTTGAGCAAAGATTTGAAATTAAGCAGCAAGATTAGCCTAGATGTTGGGACATGCCACCTGCTTAGTTCTACCTCCGTAAGAAAAATCAAGAGATACTTGGTAGACATTGAAAGCCACATTCTCTGAAGCGTCCACACCTTGTGAGCATTATTGATCAACATATACAGAGGGTGAGTTGGATTTTTCCTGAAACTTCTCTTCCTAGCAGTTAGAAGTGGCAGGTTGGTCATTGGAGCTGGATAATGTAGTGACGTATTGCAGTCAGCACTCACACACATGTGCGTTCCCACTCATAAAATATCTGAATGGACACCTATGTACGTATACATTTTACTCAGAACCTGTGCTTCCTTTCAGCTTCCCAAATTTTTCAACTTCTCCACTTCATCTCTTTAAACCCTGATTGTGCAAAGCCATATTCATATGCTTAACTTAAGAACAGTAATACCACTGAAGTCAACAGAACTCGTGTATGTGAAATTTTAAGTATGTTTGCAGGATTTAGTGTTAAACTTTAAGTCTGAGATCTCTGAATTTGGAAGTTTAAGAGCTTCATGACCTTTCGAGCACAGATTATCCTTATTTTCTACAGAAATGGTGCTGAACACATAACAGGGGCTTTCTAGGGGAGTGCTGGCCTCCTTTGGATGGAAGTGTGGTATTACTTTGGTTGAACAACAATAAATAAAGGTGAATAACAGAGACAACACAGAAGACTCTCCAGGCTGGATCAGTCCAGGCAAAGTAGTTCAAATCCTGGTCTCAATACAGTAAATGGCAGCTATGCCCTGTGACTTTAACTGTCAGTGAAGAGAAACGACTGTGTAATTGTTAAAATCTGATACTGAGCTGGTAGCAAAGAGACTGCATTTCACAGTTACAGAAATGTTTGTTTTTAAAAAGAAAAACAAACCCCAAAACCAACAGGAAAAGGCAAGCCGATGCATTAAAAGAGGATTTAACAGAAAGAGTTAATTCTGGTCATAGTTGCTTTAAAAAAAAAAAAAAAAGAGAGAGAGATTTAATATACTTTTCAATCATGTCAACTGAAATGCAACTTTCCCCAATGATAGACTTGCCTACATCTATCACAAGGTAAACAATCTGTGCTAAAAGCATAAAGACTTATTTTTCCTTTATTCTTATCTCAGTGAAACAGTCCACTGACAGAAGCGCCTTTTGTCTGGAAGAGATTTGGTCGTGTTTCACCCTAGACTAATGCAGAAATAGAGGCGTATTAGAGAAGTTTTGACTGCCGGTGGCAGTGGAATTCATCAGCCTTTACTTTGCTCTCCAACAAGTAAACACAACTTACTGTTGCCAAATAGCTACATGGAGATTTGCAGTTCCTTAAAAGTAACTTACTTATCAGCTTTGTCAAGAGTTAAAAAGTCATTAATGACAGGCATTTGCAGAAAGAAAAGGAAAAAGGATAAAAAGACATTAACCTAGGAGACTTCATTTTGACAAAACTGAGTGATAGGAAACAGTATCCCTGGAGGGGTGATCATCCAGCTGTTGAAACTCTAAGACAAGAAGTATGTGGGAGTTGTTAAGGTGTAACATTGGTCTGAAATCAGCGGGGTGGTATTTTAGGTTGGGGGGTGTTGGGGTTGTTTTGTTTTTCTTTAGTGATGCAGAATTGGGTCTCTTCATACCAGACTTCCAAGAGTTTGGGCAGGTGATGGGTAAAGAATATCCAAAGCAAAGCTGTCACATCTTGATGTCTGACAGTTGGAATCTGTCTCCAGTGACTGAAGTCTGGAAGAATCAGGATGGAGCTGAACAACTGAGTTCCTCTTGCAACCCCTTGCATGAGCATGAATTGTTCATAATAGCACATCTAGGGGCATCCTTAACTTACAGAATAAATTTTTTTGGCTTATGTCAGTGATCTGCAGAATGAAAATACATTTACATTATTCTTCAGGCCTTTTCCATCCTCTTAAGAAACATAGCTCACCTGTCTTCGGGAATCTCATTTTGGTACAAATGGCATGAGATTCTTCTGTTTTGCACTTTGTACAGTAACTTTCAATTGTACATAGTCACTTAGTGAAGTAAAAAGAGTAAAAATTCCAGTTTGGTAGTTTTTGTACTCTATTTTATCAGGTATTAAATGATCAATCAACTGTAGACATGTAAGCTATAGCATCACGATACAAATTTTTAAAAGACTGGAGTATTACAATATCATGTGCATGACAGATTTGGCTAAATCATCTGAATACATTTATGTAAATATGATGTGCTCTGCACTGGAAAGAGCAGAATAAATTTAATGGAGCCACATATTCTTAAACTTAAAAAGTAAATTTGTGTTGGTAGTATAGTAATAAAAAAAATTCGATTGCCTTGCCACTCCCTGTAACTAGAATATCATGAAATCGAGTTGCATGCCTACATTTGTCCTTAGCTTAATGGCGGTCTTTGACACATTCTTAAAACACCCCTTATTTCTAGCCTTTCACCTTCTCCACGCAATATCTTAATTACTGTTTCAACAAGAAGATTAAGTATGACCGCCTTGACCTCCCTCTTTTCTCCCCATTCCTCACACTCTTCCTAAAGATTCATTACATTTCTGGATGCATCTTCCGTTTTGGTATTCTCTCCTTTTGTAGGGTATTTTGATTGTTCACTGTTGGTTTTCCAGTCACTTCTCTGGCTGCTCTTCCATTACCTTAGTGAAAAACCCCCCCAGACCTTCTCCTTTCCTTTGTTAGACACAAGATTTTGTTAGGGACTAATATCTCTTTCAGAGATCAGCTGAAGACAAAATTTCATTTACTATTTTTACATCAGTCACTCTAATACCAACATCTTAATTGTCATCTCTCCCTTCATCAAACTTGCCTGCCTTGTTTCCCTTAAGACTTTCTGTATGTTCCATCTCCCTTGAAGTGTAGTGGAAATAAAAGCAAATTCCTTACCCTTCTTCTGAAAGCCTGTCAGCTGCCAATTCCCTGCCAGTGTCACTAACAAAACTCATTGACATCTTTTGTAACTGTGGAGGTCATTTTAGACCCTCCCTCTCTCTTTCTTTGCACACAAGAAAGCATCTCTTTCTGTATACTGATACTGCTGTTATTGCTGCTTTTATAAAAGATCCTTCTCTTTCTGAACAGGCATTCAAAACACCCCTCCATTCACACAATTTAAACAGTTTTGGCTCTTGTTATCTCTTCCTTGCTGAATTCCTTAGGAAGCATGTCATTTTTTCTGCAAAACATGCAATCACAACATTTTCCTCAACAACTATTTTCTGTGTTTGGGTCTTATTGACTCACATCATTGGTTCTCTGCTTCTCTGTCTGCTTCAGACTTTTGTTCTCTTAATCCTTCCTGAATCTAATCTCATTCCAACTTTTAGGCGAATGGTGGAGGATGGGTAAAGCACCTTTTTTGGATTATAGGAGTATTAGGTTTGTATGTGTAGCTGAGATCCTAGCATCCAGGTCTCACAGTTTAAGGGTGGGTGGTGTAAGCACCTGGATGAAAGCAAGCAAACACTGAGGAAAGAAGATACACTTTGAATACTATTTTTGCAGAGGTGTTATTTTTCAGTTCAGATAGCTAGCTGAAGGAGCAAATCCAATGTAAACAACAGTTTGCTAGTTGTTGTGATTCCCAACTGGATAGGTAATTTCCCCCCATTTTATGTATTCGATCCCCAGGCATCTAATTCAGCTTTATGTGTTACACTGCCAGAACAAGATGTCTAAACCATTCTGCTTAAATGTTTAAGTTAATCACACTAGATCTGCATTCTGAACCTTAAGATCCTTAGAAATAAACATTTCAACATTTAAAGCCCTTTCTTGAAAACCAGCCTAACAGCCTAGCTTTTGGAGTTGTGCTACCAGACTGATTTCATTTTCCCCCTCTAATCTTTTCAGAACCATTTCTTTCCCCATGTCTCTTCCCATCCCAGCTACTTTTAATTGTCTGAAAGCGGGCTTCTAGATAATGGCCGGAGATGGGCACAGATATCCAGAGATGCTTTCCAAACTGAAAAGTAGTTAAGTTATGAATGAAGAATCATTAGGGAGACAAAGTAAACTAGACAATTAGTTTAGACTAGACCCCTATCTTCTAGACAGCTAGAGTCAGATGAGTTAGATGAACATCATTCTGAGGCATTAAGATTATTTCAAAAGGAAATTATCTAAAGGAACTCATCCAAAACCAAGAAGAAATATAACTCCATTACTATGGTAATGGCACTATGGTATTGGTTCCAACTCCGCTAATGTGCTTTGTGTCTCCATGGGGCTAATGAGCTTAGGGGTAACTCCACTATGCCTTGTGCCATACCTATACTAACTTTCTGGATATGACTCTGTCAGTAGAGTGGACAAATGCACAAGACACAAGCACTGGTAGATGATTCTCTATACTGTTTAACAGGTAGCATTTTGGCTTGGGCCAGTTAGCACTTCCTAGACAATGCCCAAAGAGTTCCTAACAGACAGTACTGTATTTTGTCTTCAGGACCAGAGAACGGGGCTGGATCCAATTTCTTTAATGATATACCTTGGACTCTGCTGCTAGCTAGCCTTCACAGCACAACATTTGATAGACACACTGTTAGTAACCTTGTAAAATTTTGACACTGGGCACTCCTGAAAACATTACTGTCTTTAACAATAGACAGATCTCTTTACCATGGGGAGCCGCAGCCAAAACAAGATCTTGGTATTCCTGCACTGGTCTTAAAATTCACATACCATAACAGCAGATGATTACTGATGGGAATGAAATATTGACTGTTTAACAACTGCAACTACACTAGCAGCTCATAGGTTTAAGATGGAGATCCTGAAAATGGTATAAGTAATTTCCCTGAGACTCTGCGGTTCCTATCGAAAGCTTTAATGGCAACTGGGTCTGACAATCTTCACAGGCCAAGATGTAAACCCTGTGATGGCTAACTAGGAAACTACAGGCAGCAGCGTGACCAAATCACCATTATGTGGTCTTCTCTCATCTCAGCTCTCGCTGTCATTAGGAGATAGGGAATTTTTTATCTAATTGTCACCTTTTCTTTTTTTGTGACTAAAGGTTTTTGGGGAAGATGATTTTGTTATGAGACCGCACAGCAGAGGAGGGAGGAGTGATAAAAAGAAATTATATTCCTTGGAAACCAAGGGAGAACTATGAGTTTCTCTTATTTAGGACTAAGGCAAAAAGGCAAAATTGATTCCTGATCTCTCTCTAAGTGTCACAGTCTAACCTGATAAGGAGTTTTAGGAAGTCTCATTAACTCAGTGTTCCTCTAACTAATAACTTTTCTTGCAAATAGCTTAGCTTGTTTTGCTAAACCAAATGTGAACAACCTCCAATAGAGTCGTTTGGAAGGTAATTCTAACTGTCTTTATTTATATTTGTATAGATTGGCTTCATGGTAGGATTTCTTACAATAAAATGCAGCATAATAACTATCTACTAATGATACTTTGACTTGAAATATCGCCAGGAAGTTTAAATTGGTATCCACCTATTTTTAGCAGAAATAGCTGCAAACAGTTCACAAAATAAGCCCCAGCTGTAATAACAAGAAAAATTGACATAAACCAAATGCTCACCATGGGTGAATTTCCACCTACTCTTCACAAATAGAATGAGATCATAAACAGTGGGAGGCTGGCCTGTCTCTAATTTTAATTGTTTTATTTTTCAGTTCACAGTCTGATTAGATTGAGAATGGTAGGCAGGTATAATTTAATTTTAGCACTGACCCCCTACAGAATGGATTACAAAAGTGATGAGCCCTAGTAAGAATGCATGCGAAGAACTTGTTACACAATTTATCTTCTGCAACTTTTTGCAGTGAAACTTCAGTTTGAAGTGAAGTTCACCAAGTAACATAACATAAACTGACCACTGATATCAGCATACAGATATCCTTCATGGATTTCACAGTGATCCAATGAAGTTTTCCCTTACATACTGCGTGATATATTTGTATAATTGGCACCATCTAATGAGCAGATTGTTGACATGTTTTATGGATTGGTAGGGGAAATAAAATATGGAGAACAATAGTCATTCCATAGTTGAAATTGAAATGTGACTTCCATTGTAAATCTGATTCGGAGCTTCCATTCAATTTTGTAAACAAAGGCCTACCTGTCTGACAATAGATTTTTTCTGCTAAATTTCAAAACTGTTTACTTATGTATTCCTAAAGCTGATACAATAAAAACAGTTGCTTGTCTTAACTTAAAAGTAGGAAGGAAAGCAAGCTGCTTCTGATTAAGATGCAGTGTTTACTATAGTTACAACAGTCTTCTGATAGTTTTTTTCTTTGACAGTTCAACAGTGACTTGTCAATGCTTTTATTGGATTCTCATAAATGATGATACAATATTAGCTGTTCTATTCTACCATGTGCTTGACTCAATACCTTCACCATCTGGTACCCTCCAAAGGACACATCCTTCTTCTGGACCTTAGTAAGTCTATTAAAGGTCAAGGGAGGAGTGAAGAACATAAACTGTACGGAGGTAAAAAAAAAGGTGTGGAACTTCATTAGACCAGCAGGACTTTGCAGGTCCTTAACAGTTCAAGTGTGTAAATAATTTTTGCATTTGAAAACAGGGTAAAACTGTACTGAGTGTAATAACTAGTGTGACATTTTTTGATTTCCCTCCACTTTTGACCTGCTGAGATCTGGACTTGAGCACAAGAATGATCTCACATCTGCCATCCATACAGAATCTGTCTGCAGAGAATGATTTAAATATTGCTTAGAATTGCTTTAGAATTAGAATTAATTACAAATCCCCAAGACACCTTAGCAAACTACAAAAAGGTAACTAAGGATGTAATTTTTTCATAACAGGACAACTTATCTGGGTGTGCTGAAGAGTGGACATTGAAGGAAGTGAAGACCCCAGAATATGCCCAATGCCCTCCGTTTACATGCAGCACAGCATGACATATTGTGTATGTGAACTGGAAATAATTTCAGATGGTGCCAGGGATCTGCAGAGCTAAAGCACTCTACAGTTTGACTAATCTGCCAATGTCTCAAATAAAAGCTTCGGCAGAGCTGTTGCCGCAGTGCACAGATTCATAGAAAAAGTGTTCTGGAATAAACATAAGCTGTTTTATTTTCTACATTTACAAGTCATTAAAAAGAATTTCCTTTCCTTTAGATCACAAATTTTATTAACTTGCTTACCTACTGCCATGCGACTTCTACCAGTGCTCAGGTCTGAATTTTCTTCCACTATTGTTTCCTTTTGTACTCCTTGGTTTTGCATTTGTACAGTAAACAACACCGTTCTCACCTCACAGATTATTTGGCAGAGAGAAATGAGAGTGATTTTATGCAGTAGCAAAGTGAACTTTGTAAACATTTGGTTTCATCTGAGATATTTCCATATCCCAAATACACAGCTATCAGAGCTGTATTAAAGGCTGAATACATTGCACAAGAACTGAAATGTAAAGATGAGGTTGACAGTATGCTTGAGCTCATACCTTTAGGGAAATAAGGTCCAACATCATAAATTAAAGATATATTCAGGCTACATTTTGAATCTCCTTGGAGACATGCCTTCAGCAAAGAAATGGAGGAAGGCCTGCGTGAAAGCTTTGGAGGGGACAGGGCTGTTAAGAACTGATAGTTATACAAAAAAGGTGAGGGCTAAAATATGCATATAAGGTAAAGCAGTTTAGATTCCTTTACACCCAACTTCTTTGTAAAGCTCTTACAATTCCTCTGCTGATGTGTAGATGCGTCCCTAATCGTTTTACTGGGATGCTGAAAAACTGGTCGCTGCATCAGGCTTGTAACTTCTGGTTATATATCTCTTTGGATTTGGCTTACATTCTTAGTGGTTTCAACTCATCCTTCCTCTTGAAGTGTGCTTCATTAGCCCTAAGGTCTTGGTCTCCTGATCATCCAGAAAGCCTTTGAAGTACATGGGCATCCCCATCCAGGGTGCACGCCTGGCTTTCCTCTGGGTGGAGAGAGGAAGGACGGACATGGTGGTGTGGCTGTGAACACCATGGGACCCTTTACCTGCAGCCTGGGCTCAGCTGCTGCCCAGTCCTGGCTGCTGGGACGTGCTCTCAGGAGAGAGTATGGACACAGCCTGTAAGAGGAGAACAGCAGCAGACAGATGCAGTGATTTTAGCAGAAGAAGAAAGGGACTTAACTGAGAATCTCAGAAGCTGTGAGAGCTCTGGAGGAGGGGGTGCCCTGCTGTATTGTCTGAATGCCGCTAGAAGATGGTTATGCTCACATGTGGCATTGGTCATGCACAGCCCTACTGGGGAAACACCACACTGGGGTCTTCTGGGGTGAGTCTTACACACATGTCAAGCCAGGATTGGTCTGGGGGTTCAAGGAGGAGGTGGTGAGCTACCTAGCCAGGCAGCAGGCTTTCTGGGGCTCAGCTGACCTATGAAAGGAGCTGGCAGACCACCATCACTAGTACTAGTGTTCAGAGTGGCTCACATCTTGCTGCAAAAATGTTCCTTCCCCTCCAGGAAAGATAACTGCTACTATAGGACACTGTAGCAGCCTCTGCTCCAGGCATCAGCCTTCACACAGCTTTTGGTTTTGAGAGTGCTATAAACATGCAAAAAATAACCTTTGGACCTGAGGAAACAGAGCTGGAAGCATCCTGCCTGTTTTGTGGGGCAAAATTTTAATCAAAATTATTGATTATCTCAGGTAGTGAAGAATGCTTTGTGCTCTTGTTGCCTAAATGCAAGACCTTAACTCCTTGCCTGCCCTAGTGCTGCTAAACGATACCTCCTTTAGGATTTTATTTATCCTGTTCTGGAGGGACTATTTTTCTAATGAGTTTTACAAAGGTAGATTTTACAAAATTATTTGAAAACACAAATTTTCTCTTATTTAGGGACTGCTACTAAAAATCTTCGTTCCCTGCCATAACAAAGCTGCCAGTGAATCCACCAGATCATTCCCTTGCTTCTCCTCCTGAAGACTTGCTTTGTTCAAGCTGAAATGCATGACTGACAATCTCAGCACATCCGTGCTCTTTTAAATGCTGCAATACGTTGTTAAAAAGAGACATTCTTTTTGCTGCCACAGCCACATTTAATAAGGCCGTGGGAGACATTCAGAAATAGGCAACGATATTGATTCCTAGGGTTTTTTTGAGGAGGAAGCAGAGCGCACCTAAAGCATTGCTGATTAATTCCAACAGATGCTATTTTCCATGGAGGTGCCCTACACCCAGTGGGCATCCTAATAATAGCAGCAAGAGGTTAAGCCAAAGAACGAGGGAAATATTCAATCCGTACAGGTATTGGACAGGTTTCCACATTTGGTTTTACATGTCTCCTTTGTAATTGTTCAGAAATAAAACTTTGCAGAGTACGGCAGCACACGCTCTACATGTTGCATTCTATCATTTTTTTGACTGTAAGTAGCCTACGCTTGTTTCATCCCAGATGAAAAGCATTAGATTTTCAAAAGAGGAGTTGATTTTAAGTGTGTTCATTCTTCTGGCGGAACTTTTTCTAAAGCCAGGCTGAACAACTTGCAAATGTGAACTAAGTTTCCTGTCTTTAGAACTCAGCAGGCCAAGTCTGAAACATATTTTTCTGCAAGTGATAGCTTTGAAAGAAAAGTATCTGGGCTTTCTGTTTTGCTGCCCTTTGTTCCATCGGTAAAGAGATCTCCTTCAACCTCTGCAACACAGCAGTATGAGGGAGGTGAGGTACAGTGGTGTTGGCATGAGGCAGGGGACCTTGAACTCCAGCTTTCTAATCCTGCCTCTGAGAGAAATCAAACCAAATTAAAAACATCTCTGGGCTAGATAGTGCATAACATCACTGCTTTGGCTTAGAAGTAGTGCTGAGGTGTGCAGCCCAGCAGGAGCTCCTGGAGGCAATGTGCTGTCATTTAAACCACCACAGATGCTGTTTAACGCCAGCAAGCAGCCTGACGTGGGGCTCTGAGGATGGTATGTGTCCCCTTTCTCCGGCAGCAAAGCCACAGCTCCTTCCTTTGCACCTTTGGAGAGGGAGCAGCATGCATTTGCCCCAAAACATTGCATTTTGAAATGCAGGAGACACAGTCCTTTCAGTACTTTTTCAGTTTCCTTTCCCTTTTCTCATCCCCTGCCTTTGTCTACCACTGACCCACAGCCACTTACACCCACTCACAGGTTTACAACGGTCCTTACATTGCCCTGGAGTTTCAGCTTCTGGCTCAGAGCTTCTGCCATGGTCAAAAAGTGCAAAGTGTATCTGAGGAGTTGGACTGAAAAGGTGGAATCAAGCTAGTCTCGCACTCCCTTGATCTGTGGTTGTTTGAGTACCTGACTGGTACCCTTGGGTATATGAGAGCAGTCTGCAGGCAAACAGCCTTAACTAACTTGCAGCAGATGTCAATGGCAGCAAGGGCAGCTGGACATTGCCAGTGCATGAGGAGACCTTGGATGCAACCCAACAAGAACTTCTTTCCCAGTTGTATGCCACTGGAGGATCTTTGTTAGCTTGGGTGATTCTTCTGCATGATGGCTGCAGCACAGCCAGGATCTGAAGCAATGTGTTAGCTCTCCTTTTCATGATTATCATGCATTAGACTGAACAGCTCTAGGACACAACTCTAAGATGCAAGAACATTATGTTTAGGTGCTATGTTTAATTCATGTATGTGCTTGCAAATGTGACAGGCAGGTTTCATGGTCAAAAGGAAAATGATTTTGTGCTCTGAGTTCTAATTGGAAAGCAATAACCTGAAATGTTCATATATGTTGCATATCTACCTGTAAATTTCAAAGGCTATGGGTGGTGCTTACTTCTACTTAAAAAGGCTTAATTGGCCACTACTTAAATGGAAATCAGGGTATGTCAACAGATATTTGCAAGAGTAGGTTCAGCTCTGTACTCATTTGAGTTGAGTTGCTGTGCAAGGTAAATAAATCTAATCACTTCTAAATATAGAAAGTATGATGTGATGGAGTGCAGGAGGGAATAGAAAATATTTAGGAATCTATTTCCTGGATCAGCTTAGAGAGAAATGGACCCATGTCCCAACTTGAGACTCTGCTCTAAACTAAAAACAAAACAATCTCCCCCAAACAAACAAACAAACAAAAAAAAAAATCTGTCATGGATTAAAACTATGAAATTTGGGATAAAACTTAAATACCTACATTTTCATATTTCTAGTGCTGGCTGTAAGAAAAATTAGAAGGGTCAAAGAACATAGGTTGCATTTTGCTACCTTTATTTTCCTTGTATTTGAATACAAGTTTCGGTGGGATTAATTGCTGAGCATTGCTAGTAGTGAGCAAAATTATCAGAATTTGGCCTATTGAAACTACTTCTAATCTAAGTGGAGTCAGAAGGTCTTAATGATATTTCAAGAAAAATTTGCAAAACTTAAGAGACCTGATTCATTCACAAGACAGAGATGAGCCTCTAGCACTGAGTGTTTCATTGAAACTCTGAAAATTGCCTGTTAATCGCTAATGTTGATACAGTATCGGTGGGTGGGAAAGTGTTTGTTCATACTCCTTTTTCTTTACTTCTGTATTTTCCACATACAGTCATTTAGATGAATCTGTCCTAGAAAGCAGTTATGTTTCCTTGGCTCCTACTTTTCTTGAGAGCTTGCACTGGCCTGGTATATATATTCTCTACATTTAGAGCCTGACATGTAAGTGGAAATTTACTTAAAAACAACGTGACAGAGTGGAGGTTAACCAAAGTGATTTAAAAAAATAAATGGGTACAACTTAAAAATCTACAACCCTGGGCCATTTTGTCGCAGCAGCTCTTTCATTATTCCAAGGCTTGTCCTCGGGGGCTTTCCCTATCAGCTGCCGTGACTGAAACTGGATGCTGAACAGTGACAACTCTGAGAATTTCCTCGTGGAGCTGAGTGTAAAACAGCCTCCCTTTCACCTGCTGGACATAGCAGCCACCCTGAGTGGAAACAAATTAGGAGCGTGCTTTCTGCTGCTATATTTCTATCCAGAGATACAAATTTTTTCACATTTTTTGGTGCTTGAAGCGTTCTGTTAAAAACTCAGATGTTTCTAATGAATCAGTCTGATGCCTCTGAGGTCAGAACTAATTTGATATCAGTTATTTCTACTGGGGTAGGGGAGAAATCTGTGCTTGAATCAAGGGGGCATGAGGCACTGTTTCTGTGCTTACTAAAACAATTCCCATTATGTGAAGGGAATCTTTGTCCCTTTCCTTATTTTCATAAAGGTTTTAAGTAATTTACTTGTGGACTCAAGCTCCTTCCATTCCTACTGCAGATCTAAGAAACATTGTTTTCCCAAGCAGGATCTGCTGAAAGAAACACACATTTAATCATGCATCTGACTCTATTTGCAAAACAGATTTTCAGAGAGAAGTTGGTATTTCAAAACCTGCTTTGTTAAAAAGACTTGCTAATAAGGCGAGGGTACGTTCTGCCTGACTGAAAAGCAAGGGTCTTCATTTTTAATAATGGACAAACTGCAGCATAAGTCCATGAAGACAGATTTAACCATTAAAATAACAATATGGAGGCTTTAGAAGAAAACAGCTTTTTAAAAATTCAAACCTAGTCAAATTTTTTTGGCTATTCTAGATCCAAATGAAGGCTTTAGGAAGGTAATTTAGTATGTCATCTCATAATTTACTATGTCTTCTGTGGCACTACCCAGACATTTAGAATGAGGCCGGTACTTAAGCTTGCTGAATCAGGGTAAGAAATAGAAAGTGGGTTGCCATGTGCTGCATTAAGTGTCTGCAGAGTCTGTGGCACCACTGAGAATGTTTCCTAATAAGATTGAACCCCCTTCTCCCCCTCATTCACCCATTAAAACCAGAGGAAATGTTATTATGCTGCAGTCTAATTTTCCAATACACTTCACAAAGCGTTTATGCGATGTGTTTCTTACCAGTTTAGCCTTTCTGAGCACAATGGGTACCACAGTTGCTTTCCTTTAAACAAAGTCTTGCTAGCATTAAACACGCAAAAGAAGTCAAATTTCTGTCCCTTCTCAAGAAATAAACATGGGAGCCTAGTGAAATACATTAATACGCTCTCAGTTAGCACACTCATTAAGAAGTGTTTTGAGCAAACTAATGAACTTTTTGTTTCTTGCACAAGGTAAAATTTACAATGGAAAATGAGTAAGTAAAGATGGTGTATGTCACCGAATTATAGAGCTGTGTGAATGGCTCTAATAAAAACCATTTTCCCCCTGCTCAGAAATGATGGATTTTATTCTGCTGAACTTGAATAATAGCGTTCGCTGTAATGCACTCCTTAGCCCTCTAAGTGGCTAGTAAAAATTAATCTTCAACAGCAATGAGCAGCACTGGGGTGATTCTTCTGCTCTAAGATTGAATTACTCAGACTTTAAGTCCTTGTAAAAGGGAACGGAATATGCTACATCCTGTTTACCAGGTGTTTCAGGAGCAATCAGCATGAAGGCACGGAAATTTAGTCATCAAAAAATATGAAGGCATGCTGTGAAAAACCAGGGGGACTTTTAATTCATAGCATTAATTTACAAAGTTTTTTTTTTTTATTATCCTTTTGTTTTGTTTTAATAATAGAATAAAATTGAATATGAAGCAATCACTCTCAGGCATTTTCCTACTACAGTTGCTAATATAGTCTAACATCTGGGGAGCTTTCACATCTTCTCTTGAAGAAGTTGAGGGTGCCCGTAGTCTCTTGGACCTGTACTATAATGATAGTTTAGAAGTGCTTATGTCTTCTCAGTACATGGAGCTTAGGACATCTCTGCTCCTGTTCTAGGCACCTCTGTTGAGGTTAGATGGGATAAACCTGACTTCATGCACAGAGAGGACAAACTATGATTTTGGGTGACATCCTCCCATGGCACTCTGAAATAATGGTGACTAGACATAATATAGTGAATACCAAGGAAAACTGAGACCAATTCATGCTGGAGCTAATGGGATAATGAAATTATTTGCATGTTTTTTTTTACTGTTAAGGTCAGGGCTGTCTTACACAGTGTTCACACATCAGAAAGAAAAAGGGACCAGCTATGTGAGTTTTTCTTTAATTTAAAACACTGTCTTCAGAGCTGGATGTCCAGGTTCATAACCTGGTTGCACCATGGCTGTTTGAGCAGAGATTTCCTGGCTCACCCCACACCACTGAGTCTGAATGAGCAAATCTTAGCTGATAGGTATGGGAAGGCAGAAAGGAAGGGAGTAAGTAAGGGAAGGGAGGAAAAAGGCTTCAGTGGAGTTATGTAACTGATAACATAAGTAGCCATCACTTGAATAAGTCCCTCTGTGAATGTGTATGTGAGAGAGAAATAATTCAGCTAGGAATTATCACTACTGTTTTCAGCTGGTTTATTTTTTCACCTCCCTTCTGCTTAAATAACAATATCCTTTACAATGTTAAGCTGGAAGATGGGAGACAGGGATTTCTTATTGATACAATGGCTTTTAAGAACAAAGACAATGAACCAGATTTAAAAGTACGTAGAATGATATGCATGCTGCCAAAATATCCTGCCCAGTTGCTATATTGTGACCACTGGGTAGTTAGCTGTGCTCTGTATCTCACGTATAAAGATAAATACCAATCTACCAGTCTGATGTCTCATTAGTAGTATCTGACTCAGAATTTCCAGTTATTCTATTTCCAACAATCATTTTTTCAGTTCTGTAAAACCTTTCTCCTTCTCACTTCTTTTGGAAAAATAAGGGCGAGGGGGGAGAAAGTCTGTTTGTATGAATTTTCTCAATTTTGCTAAAAAAAGGCTGTCTCTTCTGCGATCACTGATACAGTTATTGTGAAATGTTCTGTAGTTATAATGGACTTGTTCCAGAAGTTTCACTGAGCTGGTCCAATCCCTAATCCCTGCTCTAAATTGTTTCTTTTGGTGCCACATCACAAAATTAATCTTTCAATTTGTTTTGCACCGAATCATTTAGCAGTGTGTGAATCCATATAAAGAGCCATGGGGCAAAGCTTTTGATAAAAGTTAGCTAGAACTAAACCAGCTTGCATATCTTATTTGGGAATAAGAAAATAAAAGTTTCAGGAATGACAGGTTTGACTGCAACTTTCAGTTGTTCTCCTTCCCTGCTGCCAGAATACACAGTCCATTTAATAGTTTCCTTTGGTTTTAATATATTTTCTGTGCAATCAGGTGGTTCTGAGAGATGACTGAACACTGGTCATTCTGGGCACTTGTTTATTCCAATGATTTGAAATAACATTATGGTAGCAATGCCCCACATGCAGAAAAGCAATGTCAGGAGCAAGATTTCTACTGAGGATCTAATGGTGGGTTTAAATGACATGTCATGTCAGTGTTCATAAAAGTACTCTGGATACAGAGTCTTTGGGAAGAGGTTTATAGTACAAGTAAAGAACATCTTACTAGCCCTTCTAGTCAACTCCCACTAGAATGGTAATAGTAATGATAAAACCTGTTGCTTTCACATAGCCACTCAATGGTCTATATGAAATGAATAAAGATGGTCTTTGTTGAATTATTCCTCTGTGGGACCTTATCTTAGAACTGCTGCTGCAGTCAGAGGGACTAAAAGCCCCGTCAGTATTGTCAGTAGGAGAATCTGGGGGGGAGCTGGAAATGCAGCTCCTATTCTGGGGAAGTTAGACTAAAGAATATGGGCTAGTCTGCAATTTGAATAAGATGCAGTAAAAAGTCTTAAATGCTGGAAAGTTTCTAACCAGATTGTCCCAGCAGTTGCTTTATATTAACTAGTCTTGTATTAGCTAGCTTGGTTTTAAATAAAGAAAAAAGGAGAAAATAACTTGTAGTTAATATTTGAAGTGGGAATCATCTTGTCTAACTTTCAGGGTGTGATTCACTCCAGAGCAGGACACCTAAACTCAGTTGCCCATTTCATGTCTATACGTCAGTGAGATGTTTAAACTCCCACTCCAGTCAGCATAGGACGTATACCACTAGCAGAACTTCACAGCTTCTCCCAAGACCAAAAACTCTCCTCACTCTTATGCTTAGGTCTGACCCTGATCTTTCTTCTCCTCCCTAGGAATTATAGACGGAAAACATTGTTGATTCTAGATCCAGAGCATACCAAAACTTTTGAAATGTTGCATTCTGTTTACCTCTGGCAAAGTGCAAGTGCAAGATTATTACAATCAAGATTTTTTTTTTTCCTCAGCTAGCCCAGTTCAGGAAGATTTTATTTAACTTCCTGTGGAAGAAATGACAATGTAATGTGCAGAATGAAATATTTATTGAAAATATTTTAAAAATATGTTGATGTTGGCAAAAGTTGAGTGTTCCTGTGACAAAACCAAAGCAAATTATATTTTACAGTTTGCAGAATCCTAACCACAGTGTCAACACTTCCCTGCTTGCAATTGAACCATGCTGAGGGAAATCATATAAACATGGAGTGAATTCACACTTAAGCTAACACTCTTGGTTACCTGCAGCCGGTTATCTTCATGGTTGGGTTATTGCAAGGCTGGGCCCCAGCTTGTGAGTTTACAAGCTTCTCACTGCACTAAAAGGAGCTAGAAACTAATCTTAAGATGCAATTGTCCTCCTATGACAGAATAACTCAGGATGAGTTTTATCATTATTGTAGTCAGATGGGTGCACACCAGGAAAAGAGTTAAGCATCTGCTTTATGTAAAAATTTAATCTTATTGGCTGCATCTATTCATTTCTTCAGCAGCAGTCCCAGGAGCATGGGAATACGGGGTGGATCTGACCTTTCCTTCTCTTTTTCCTTTTCTCCTCTGTTCTGTCTCTATGAACCTGCAGAAGCTCACAGATTTTGTTTGTTTGTTTGTTTGTTTTCCGATGTGCCTCACAATACAGTCACCTAATTTGGTACTAACAGCGTATGAAGTAAGCAGAAATCCTGAGACAGCCTGGACCAGCTGTCCTCCTGGGGCTGCTCTTACAAGTTCAGCTTGTGGAAGAAAAGGAAATCTGGTCTTAAGAGCATGACTTGGGGGAGGTGGGGGTGGAGAGTGTTTATGAAAACACATCTGAGTTATTTTTAATGACTTGAATTTATAACATTGTTGGGTTATATTTCTAGGTTGTTCTCTATAAATAGGGTAGCAATATATTTTAAAATTCTGAAATTTTCCTATTCAATTCCAGAAGCTGGGACCCCTAGATCTTATGATGAAGCCTAATGTTATGAGAATAACTAGAATTTGAAGCAATACTGCAACACTGAGATTGGGAAGACTTGAAGTAAGTTTGAGAAGGACTTTATATGAATGTCTTGATTCATGCCAAAACTTGTTTGATCTAATTTAGTATTAAGCATCCTTCACTAGTAGAAAGCTTAAGCCAGTGGGGGAGAATTCAGCCTCGTAGATGCTCGGTGTGGAAAAGAAGGTATCAATGCTTAGATCCTTTTTAGCTCTTTCCCTTATAGATGCTAAAGCACCTGTGAGAGATTGTCTGGAAAGTGCTATGTTATATTATTTTCTGTTTAGAAATGAATTTACGTAGTTAAAGCCTTGTCTGTTGAGCTGAAAAAGAACTCCTTGGGGCATACATCTGATGCCAGCAGGAATGAGTAATTTAGAACTTGAAGCCTGTATTTCTTCCCCAGAGGATGAGGGAGAAATATAAAAGTGTTTTAAAAATTATCCTTCACATTTGCATCTAGAGGAAAATACAACAGCTCCAATTTATTTGATTTGTTTATTAATTGCTCAGTTAATGCTTGGAAAAAAACACAACAGGGACAAAATGTAACCATGCAACTCACCAGGTGGTATTGTGAAAAATTTTGAGCCACCAAGAGAGTGTATGTAACACAGAAAATTGCATATTAATCCAAAAATATACAAGAAAGAAAAGCCAATTCACATTTAGGTCTGTAATCTTTAGCAGTATTACCCCATAGCATATAGGAAGGAACATGAAAAAGTGTGCATATGTGGAACTGGAATGGACAGGAATTTTATGAATGTATCCCCTATGTCATAAAATGCATTTGATCCATCAGCAATTTATAGCTAACAAATTTCAGACAAATTTTTTTTTGTATAGTCTTGCTGCTCAGATCCAAATGTGAGTTCGAAGGTGTGGCAACACTATCCAAACATGTAGGGTGGACTTACTAGTTGGAAATTATCAGACAATCTATTTTATTTAAACCAATACTTCTGAAGTTTTCTTCCAGAAACCCCACACCTAAGTTTTCGAGCCCTACTCTCTGTTGCTTGCCTTGTTTCTGCAATTGCATTTCCATTTAGCTTGCAACCATATGTTGCAAGCTAAATGCATAACAGACTAATTTGGGATCACAACTAGCTGTTTCAAAGACCCTTTACATAAGGGCTACATCACACAAGTTTGTGAGTTGTTATCTAAATGAAAAAAAAAACAAAACCATTTTCTAGTTACCTTTTGGTTATCGTTGAAGAATAGATCTCAGATCGCTTATATTGTGGTAATCCATTGGCGTCCCTGGCTCCACTGGCATTGATTTACATTAACTTGGATCCATCTACCTCTGTATTACTCGACAGGGATGTCTTCACCTCTGAACAACACAGGAAATAGTACGAATGGCAGATACAAAAATTCTCAGTCAGAAAGCCTCTATACATTGGTAGACTTGTCAAAGTAAGTTGTGACTCCATGCACTTGTCATATGCAACAAGTTGACTGTGTCCCAGCTTTCTGGGCACTGGGCATGGCATCTGGGCTGATATCTGACCAGCTAACAGCAGGTCTCTGCATTTTTATATCTTTAAGGTCTTTTGCTTTACCCCGGTTAGAATCCCAGTCTGCACTATCTTAGACCTAGAGGAAAAACAACTAATTTATAAAATCTTTTTTTATAATTAAAGATTGTTTGTTATCGGCTGCAGGATCCATCTTTTTTTTGTTTTTTGGTTTTTTTTGGCTACTATGAAACAAATGTCTTTCAGTTTAGAGAATTATCCACAGTATATATAGCCATCCAAATCTGTGTCAGAGAGACAAGGGACAGACTGAAAATAAAGATAAGCTAACGTCCTCATGCAAATGGAGCTGTACACCCATGTAGAGGAAAAGTGAGTTTCAATACTAGGAATGTGTTGTACTTGATTTGTATGGTAGTCGAATAATCCAAATATATTAGGGCTTCAGCTGGATGTCTGCAAGGGTCAGGAAGATTTTATTATCTTCTTGTGATGAATAACTTTTCTCTCACTCTCTTTCTTAGGAGCACCAGAAGCTGGCCACTTCTACAGACAGATTGTGGTCTTCCCTGTTTCAACTGAGAAGGAGGCATCTTCCAGGCCCTGGTTGCTTACTTCCTAGTTTAAAAGTTTTGATCACCAGCTTCACATCAAACATTTTACCAAATTTGAAGTCAAGAAGAAAATTTATCCTAGTCCGAGGCAGCGCTTAGGAGGTTTTTGCTCTTCTCTTCTCTAGGGTGGAGTGTGGTCTGCATCCTAGCATCACCTGGGTATTGTCATCCATCACATTTCCTGCTACAGGAAGGGCCTAGGATATTAGTGGCACATATAACGTTCGTTTTTTCTTCCTGTAGCAAACTCTAGATTCAAAGCTTTTGATCCCTTGTACTCAAAGTCCCTAGCTGTGGCACTTTGGGGTGTCTTGTGGATTATGTTATGAAAGGAAACTGAAGCTGTGATGTTTGCCATCCTGTGTTTCCACCTTCTGAAAAGTCAGAGGAACTTAATATGTTAGACTGAGGGTGAGAATTGCCTGGCTAAATGACCATATCTGCAGTGAAGGCATCTAAAAGAGAAACCCTGGCCTTCATTTATAGTCAGTGGAGAGGAATACCCCTAGAGGGCAATTAATTTTACCCTAAAATATATGTATAAGATAAATCAGATGAGTCACCTTCTAAAAATGCTTATTTCTATCTCTTCGCTAAGAAGGGAGCTACTGTTGGCTAAAAAGGGTACTACTAGAACTTTAATGCATAACTGTTATAAGCCTGAAGTCGGTTGGGATGAATCCCACGCTAAGATATGTTGGCTGAGTTATCCTTAAAGGTATTTTTTTTTTCCATTGCCTCTACAAAGGGTTTAGACAATTTAAAGCTAATTTTTGGGTGACCAAATTTAGATGAACTGAATTACATTCAAATTGAAGCTCAGATTTTAAACGCATGGATGACCTTTACTACATGTAGAAAAAGAAAGAAGAGAAAGAAGTAAATTAAGCATGTTCCATAATGTTCCATACTGTCCAATCAGAATTCATGTCATGATATGTTCTTACAATAAAAATACAGATCCGCAAAACATAATAACACAATCAATGTACATTTTGCTTGAAGTGAGAAGTTTCCCCAGCCTTAGATCCCTTACAAAGTATTGTTCAAAACCAAATACTCATTAAAAACCGCTGAAATAATACATCCATTGTATCAGGGTTTACATGCCTATGACAATGTTAATAGTAGGTGCTTGGCATCAAGACAAAGGAGTTCAGCATTACTTATGTCTGACAGGAACTGTGTAACATATTAAGTTCAGTATGTCAGCAAAAGAAGTATGAACTTTTTTTTTCATTAAAAAGGAATTAAATCTTCATTCATGAATTATAGCTTGTCATGAAACATCTAATGTATCTTAACTTGTGCTCAGTAAGCAACTTGAAAAGATTTCTAACAGCTTCTGATCAGGTCAGTAGAGCTTCCATTTTTAAATGACAATGTGGTGCTGTGTCTGCCACTTCCCAGCTTCCACCAGGGTTTCAAGACAGTCATGCTCCCTCCCTCCCTCCCTCCCTCCCTCCCTCCCTCCCTCCCTCCCTCCCTCCCTCCCTCCCTCCCTTCCTTCCTTCCTTCCTTCCTTCCTTCCTTCCTTCCTTCCTTCCTTCCTTCCTTCCTTCCTTCCTTCTTTCCTTCTTTCCTTCTTTCCTTCCTTTTGGAGGTTGGAGGAGGGGAATCTGCCACAATAAACTAGAAAAATCCATTCTGTCAAATTGCATGCCCTGCTGCTTCATCACCATTATTATACTGAGGTTTTACATTAAAGTACCCTGGATTTTAAATTGAAAGTCAAATATAATTTGCCACTAGAAGCATGAAGTGAGTGACTAGAAAAGCTGATAGCTAGGCGCAGCATGACAAATTGGTATCTGTCTAATAATGAGCTTTACAAGGTCATGGATCACTACAAACCTCTCAGTTTTATGTAAGTAGAACTGGACTACATTGTGTCAATTGTTGTTTCGGGGGAAAGGGCAATATATTTTAGATCAGCCCATACATTTTCAGAGCTAAAGCTAGACAGGTACAATAAGTCCCTTTTTGATAGAAAAAAACAGAGAAAGCGACAGAGAAAGGGAGGGAGAGAAATTTTGTAGTTCCACACACCCACTTTCAGGATAAATTGTGGACAAACAAACTGCTCCAGTGTGTAGGTTTAAGTTCTAGAGAGGAAAAAACCCACAGATTTATAAATTATTTAAAAAAAATCTTTAAGCAAGTAGTTATTTAAATGGGATATTTAGGGTAAATCATGAAATTGATTTTGTGTCTACAGCTGTATCAACAAAAAGAGGAGAGGAACAGCTGTGTTCCTGCACCAGAAGTAATGTTATTAATAGAAGACCATTACAACATTTGAAACATTCAAATCACTTCTCAGCAAGTATTAATCAATAGGGTCCTAGTGGAATTGATAGCGGTATGACTATTTATACCATGAGGTAGATGGTCTGATAACATCATCCCTTAATGACATATCCACAGAACTTGTACAGCTGGCAAATGTTGTCATTTGAGACTTACACTCAGCTGAGATCATTTACTAGGAGTTGCTCTCTGGGACACAGAGACCTTTATCAGTTTGTCTTATGACATTATTTTTATGTGCCTTTATGAGACACTGTGTAGGATTCATGTACCATAACTTTGGCATCTAAAATGTAGTTCATCGTTCTATGTTCCTTTGCATCACTGTAGTGGAATAGATGGATGTCATCTTTTGGAGATGTTGAACTCTAGACAGAGATTATTTTACTGCCAAATAGTCCTCTGGGACAGATCAGGTTGTCTGCTAGAAGCTAGAAGGGCTTCTGGCAATAAGGGGAGCCTAGAGTGGAAATTTGGTCCTCATCACCTATCCTTTAGATGTCTGAAGCTGGATAAGACAGTTCCCAGAATATCTGCCTCTCTTCTCATCTGTCTCACCTAACAGGATAATTGAAAACCAGTGAGAACTGGAAGCTCATTGTAGAAAGAAATATGTATCTGTGAAGGGCAATGGCTGGAAGATGGGGGCAGAAGTGTGACACGGGGGAGAAATATGTTTTAGGAAACTGTGGAGCTGACACGTAGCTGGAGGGCCCCGTCGGGTGACTGCTGTTCTGACCCAAAGCAGAGGATGAAATTCAGCAGAACTAACCCAAATGGCCCACATGCCTCATTTGGCCAGACCAGTGGCCATACTACTTTTTTACAGAGGACTTACAATTTTACTGGGAGATTAGTTGTGATTTGCTGTTCCTCTATTGTCTTAGAAATAAGAAAGTAGTAGCATTGCTAAAGTAACACACAGTGAAGATGTCTCCCTGTAAAGATGCTGTCTGTTGAAAAGCAAAATGCAGAAACTGTGGTCATGTTAACAGTTCTAGCTATGGAGTTTGGGTTTATAAAGTATCTTGTTTAATCTATTTCCATGTTGGAGGTCTCTTGTTTAATCTCTGCTATGTCAGGTAAAAGGGAGACAACTGCAACAATAGTGGCCACAACAACCTGCAGCATATGCAATGGTTACGATTTTATTTCCCATGCAATGAACCTTTCAAAATGCTAGGAGTCTGTTAGCTGGAAGTGGCTGATGTTTTTTCTGTAATTCAAAAAAGGGACACATTGTGCTTTGTCTGTTGATTCTTCTGGTTTTGCTGGTTTTCTTTAACCCACAATAAAAACACAGTGTGATACATAATACATGGGAGAAATAACCCAACCTTTGGTACAATTATTTAACCTAAGGTTCACTGAAATAAATAGAAAAGACTCTTGCTGATTAGTGCTGGATCGGATCCCTAACCTAGTACTGGGCCCCAAGAATAACATACTGCTCAATGAGTTTTCTTTTCGGGGGGCAAGTAGTCAAATCAGAGTCAGTGTGTGGAAGAACTCTCCCTTACAGGCACAGCATGGCTCTCAGAGGATAAGAGAACCATGAGTAATAAGCAGCATGATCTATGAGAATAAATCTTATCAGACAAATTTGATTGCTTCTTCTGATAACATTACCAAATAAGCAAACGAAAGGAAAATGGCAGACCTAATATGGTTTGACTTCAGTAAAGCATTTGATATAGCATCCATGAAATCTCATACAATTAATTCAAATTGACAAATATGTGGACTGTCACATGGATTGAAGATTAGCTCAAAGGCTGTAAACAAAGAATATGGATGGATCAAGTTGAAGGCAGATACATAGTCATTTGCTGCAATGCTGGTACTAAATCAAGACTTATTTAACATCTTCATTCCTGATTTGGAAAGCAGAATGAGTCAGCTCATTAACAAAATTTACCAATGACATAAATTGGGAGGAGCTTTGAATGTCTGTATGGGGAAAGAATAATACAATGTGTCAAAGTTTAATGTGATAAAGTAATAAATAAAAGATAAAAGTACAAGGCACCACCGCTGGTATAATTTGAAGCAAATATTGAGTGAGTATTTAACAGTCTGGAAAAGATGAGAGAATAAAATATAATTGTGGCAGATAATGGGCACAACTTGAAAGGGCAACAAAGAGGGTAAGTGAAGTTATAGGTGCATATGTATTATTGCCTGAAGGAATAAGGTGATACAGTAATATCTCAGAAGACTAGCTTAATTTTGAGCACAGAAACAGACCAAGTCTATACAGCTCTGACACTCAAAGCACCAAATTGCATTCTTGGAACGATTAATGAAAGGAACTATAAGAAACTGAAGTGGTAGCTAAATGATCAGATGCAGTAAAGAAAGATTAAAATGGATAAAGTATAATGGGCTAGATTAAGAAGACTGAATTTGTACATGAATTGAAATACCTTTCTGCCATAAATTTAATGATCAATATGAAGTAGCTTAGGCTACCTGATAATATAGCTCTCCATGTATGCTTAACAGACAAATAGAAGTGTACCTGGTAGTCTCCAAATATCAAAGGAGTACAAATCTTAAGGATGGAGAGGAGTTTTGTGTGATGCAGAAAAGTATAAACAAGAACAATGGAAGGAAGTTGAGAAAAATACTGTTAAGATGATTACAAGCGACATTTACTTGCCATATTAGAAATGTATTGTGAGAGAGAAATACTGCATGACTAGATATACACTATAAATATTTCTTTGCCTTTCACCTTCATGGCAGCATACTACACTTGTAATGAATTTTGTTTGTTTAAGTGAAAGTTTCCTTTAGTGGGAAGGGTGGTAGAGAGAGAAAATATTTGGGACCATATCATCTCCCATATGCAGAATCTTTACCACCCCAGATGGTACACCAACTGCCAAGTCCTAGAAATACTACTGAATTATTACCTTCCAAACATGAAACAGACTAAACCAGCACTGCATATAATAGATCCTCCTGCAAATACTTCAAAAATTAAGACTAGGTGCCTCTTTTTATACACAAAGCCCAGATGGTACATACAAACCAACTGTGAACTACATCGCTGGTGTGGTGTTTAAACCTTACAAAAATGTATGCTGGTATAACAAATGACCTCTATTTACAACTGGAAGACAGAATAAATGAAAGAGATGTAAAGTTTTGCAGCTTGCATTGAAGATGTTTGGCTAGATAGACTTTGGCTATCACTCTGTATGGCCATTCTTATATTAAAATTAGGTGCAGAACAAGTTTTGCCCAAGTAGGAATATTTAAAATAAAAATATAGAATCTAATGTCTAAGCTTGTGGAATTCTAACTTGAATTCTTGCAGTGAGAACCCAACAGTAGAGTAACCACCCAATACACCTGAGAGAAATATCTCTGTTTATTGAGTAAGTAGAGGAACAAAGAGTAGAAGCAAGGAAATTACTTTCAGTCTAACATTTGAAGAAAATGAGGGCTTTGTGTTTGCACTAGTTTGTCAGACTTTCCTCTCTTCAATATCTTTTAAATCCATTAGCTAGTTTCAAGCAAGAGATGGGGAGGTCTAAAGACTAATGCTAAAAAACCCAGGAACTAGGCAGATCCATGGCTTCATCACAAGTGGCACTGGCTGATTTCATGGTAACAGGGGACTGAGCAGATGAGGAAGCTCCTAACACTACTTTTGCTGAAGGAGAGGCTTCATCATGGAAGTCCTTATAGCCTTCCCCACTGAGAATGCAGGAAAACAATGTTAATGGAATCAAAAGTTTTGTGAAATAACAGGGAATTTATCTGAATACCAGCATACCTTAGACAGAGGTGGTTTTCTCGTACAGATTCTTTGTAGCCATCAATGTGCAAACTGAAAATGAAGCTTTTCCCGTGACATTCATAAGTTGTTTCTCAGCCTCTCTCTTTCTCTTTCTCTCTCTCTCTTTTTCCTTTTCTTTTATTTCCCTTCTCCCAGCTGTTCTTGTGGATATTCTGATGCCCATTATTGTGTGAAGTCACCCTGCATCCATAAATGCAATTAATTTAAAGAAGTCAGTTACGGATAAGGCAGCAATTCAAAGACAGCACAATAGTCAGGAGGCTGGATTGGGTAGTTCTCTTCCAGCCTTAGAAGAAAACCATGAAAACAAAAAGGTGTTATCTGAGCTATGGAAGAATTCAGTGAAAAGTCAGCATTCACTGCCATATCATTGCTCTGCCTCCGATATTAGATGTGGGAATATATCAGTTAGAACAGCCTCTAGGAGAGTGAGTGGTGCATTAGTAGCCTTTGCTCTTTGGTAGACAAATGCAACTTTGTAAAAATAGAGACATACATATTGCTGATACTGTGTCAATAAACATGACAAGTTCAGATGATCAGGTTAGAATTTTTTTGACTCATTTAGGAATATTTTCAAAAGAAGAAAGGTGTAACAACATGCTATGGTCATCAGGCTGTCACTGTATAGGAGGCTGCTAAGGGTGGCTGTAGAAAAAAAGACTAGATTTGTCCTCTGAGTCAACATTTTTTGAATTACATATATTCAGACATGTGGCAGCATATTATTGACTTGTAATTCTGCAACAGGTCTAAATAGGTAGGAAAGGTACCCCATACATGATATACATTTAGTTCACACTTTTCTGTACTTTTAAGTATATCAGCTTAAATAACTTCAGCTTCTCTGAACAAATTTGAGCCATGTGTCATAACATCTGATGTTACTGGAGCACTGGCTGCTTACCTAATTGCTGAACATTTTGGGTCCTTTGAGCATAAAGGTCATATCTTCATGCAGTGACTTCAGTGGAGGTACACCAATTTACACCAATTGAAAAAATGGTCTTAAAGAGTTCTGTGGCCAGGATTTCTCATAATAAAAGTCTTGGCAAATCTGAAAGTCATTATTTTAATGGCACTGCAGACAGCTATTGTTAAACATGGGGCACAGTTCTAGGGTAATTATGGTATTATAACATTACTTTATAATTCAACTATTCTCAGCTTAAATTACCATCATTGAAATGTAAGTGTTTGCCTTTCTCCCATCTAGTCAAGTATCCTGCACAGAGAGCGCAGAACAGGAAGAGAAGCTCTGCTAGTCCGGACACCCTTTCCTTTTAAAAGTCTCACCTAGGAATAAGGCAGTGGACAATTCTGTGCGTATTTATGGTGATAGGATTTTCAGCATTCCGCACCCTGTTGCCCTGGGCAGCATCTGGCTTTGCCTATGTGTAAAACTGCTGTAGCTGAGGTTGAAATTGATGGATAGGGTAAGGGAAAACTTGGAAAACTTTCATTTCTGGTACCTATTCCAATAGAAGTTTAAAATGGAGGCTGCAGGGAGTGACTTGGAGTATACATTGAACTCCTAAGACTCACGTTTTGAACATGAGTCATGCGTCAGCTGGCACAGCGTCTCTTTGGCTTGCAGACTGCATTTTACAAGACATGACTACCCAGCTCACACAAGGGTCATCCCTAGCATTGAAGTCCAGGCATGTCTCTCCCCATAGAATCATAGAATCATTGAGGTTGGAAAAGACCTCTAAGATCATCGAGTCCAACCGTCAACCCAACACCACCAGGCCCACTAAACCATGTCCCTAAGCGCCTCATCTACATGTCTTTTAAAAACCTCCAGGGATGCTGACTCAACCACCTCCCTGGGCAGCCTGTTCCAATGTTTCACCACTCTTTCAGTAAAGAAATTTTTCCTTACATCCAATCTAAACCTCCCCTGCCGCAACTTGAGGCCATTTCCTCTCGTCCTATCGCTTGTTACTTCGGAGAAAAGACCAACACCCACCTCGCTGCAACTTCCTTTCAGGTAGTTGTAGAGAGCGATGAGGTCTCCCCTCAGCCTCCTTTTCTCCAGGCTGAATAGTCCCAGTTCCCTCAGCCACTCCTCATAAGACTTGTTCTCCAGACCCCTCACCAGCCTCGTTGCCCTTCTCTGGACACGCTCCAGCACCTCCACGTCCTTCTTGTAGTGAGGGGCCCAAAACTGAACACAGTATTCAAGGTGCGGCCTCACCAGGGCCGAGTACAGAGGCACCATCACTTCCCTACTCCTGCTGGCCACACTATTTCTGATACAGGCCAGGATGCCATTGGCCTTCTTGGCCGCCTGGGCACACTGCCGGCTCATGTTCAGCCGGCTGTCGACCAACACCCCCAGGTCCTTTTCCGACAGGCAGCTTTCCAGCCACTCTTCCCCAAGACTGTAGCGCTGCATGGGGTTGTTGTGGCCGAAGTGCAGCACCCGACACTTGGCCTTGTTGAACCTCATACAGCTGGCCTGGGCCCATCCATCCAGCCTGTCCAGGTCCCTCTGCAGAGCCTTCCTACCCTCGAGCAGATCAACACTCCCACCCAACTTGGTGTCGTCTGCAAACTTACTGAGGGTGCAATCATCTGCACCATCTACAGGCTCAGGCTACATCTTCTCTCTTGACAGGTGATCCAGTCAGGGGAGAGGACATTTCAGGACAGGGTCCACCGAAGGAAGTCTGGGGTACTGAACAATGAAAAACTTTGAAGGCTCTGTGGTTTTCAGAGGTATATAGGAGGGCAGAGCTCCTCTCTGGGCTCTTTAATACTTGTGTGTGGAGCGGAAATGCAAAATCACAGCTGGTCATGTAATTCCTTGTGATGGGACTGGCTAGGATTGCATCTGCCTTTTTTGTCACCGGTTTAGGTGTGATGTTTAAGGATTATCTGAAACAGCAACTAAAGTCATAACCACCACAATGAAAAAAAGGCTCAGAAGGAGCAATGTATTACTTGGAAAATGTAAGGATGTGAGAATTTGAGTTTTACAGGAAAGCTTTCAGGTTTGGTTTATCTGAACTTATGGGCTCAAAATGGGTCAGCTTTTTTTTTATCTCAGCTTCTGTAGCTTTATGGAAAGATTTATTTGTCTCAGCACAGCTTTACAAGAGTATAAACTGAATTGTTGCTTGTTCATGCATCCTGATTAAGGGTCTTACCATCAGTTCTGTTTCTCTCTGCTGAGGCTTGAAGTGTTGATACTGAGTACATTCTATATCATCATGGTACTGTTTGTCTGAAATTGAGCTTGGAAAATGCGGAAGAAACTGACAGGCATGCTGGCAAGTCCTGAATTGCTTTTCAATTCAGCTGTGTTCACCGCCAAAGGGAGTAGTCCTTGGGGGGAGATATGATTAGCAGCAAAATATCCTGGCTTGTCTTAAACATAGGAAGAAGGGCGGTAGGTCCACGACAATGTGGGATTCGGATGAGGACTGGGCTAAAGAGACACATGTTAAACCTGCTAAAAGGACACATGTTGAACCCACACTGAACATTTGGCCGGTGTTCCTGTGCAGGATAATTTGGGAATGGCTCTTCTCCATTCATTTACCAATAAACTTAGAAACCCGAAACCACCTGCTTATGAATGCAGATATATGTTATTTGTCCCAGCTATTCTCCCACTCCATTTATGAACATTTAGAGCTTCAGGCAAATAGTGAGGGAAACTGCCATGAAACTGAGATGGCCAATCACACCCTTTGAATAACAAATAATGCATGCTGAATAGTCAAGGACATAATTAAATGAAAAGTTTGCAACAGGCAAGCTGATTGAAAAATGTTTGTACAAAGTGCTTCAACGATTTAAAGAAATTTACGGGGATCATAATATTTTTGCTAATAATCTGCCAACCAAAAAAAAGGGTCTAATTTTTTAGCTAAAATGTTTCCCAAGAATAGTTTGCCCAGCTCTAGCGTAAAATGACATATTGAATTCAATTCCATGCTGAATCATTCCTTTGAAAGAAAATGGTTTGCAGCTAGTAAAATATCCCTGGATAATCACAGAGGTCAGAAGCTGTGACCTTGTTGTGTTACATCCTTATTTACAGTTCGCTCCCACTGCAGGTTGTCAGGGCTTCAAGTACCTGCTTCACTTGAAGTACAAAAAAAGAAGCCTCCATATCTGACACTGTGAAAAACCCAACCATCCCCTTTTCCTCCTCATTTAGTCAAATTGTCTTCTTAACATGTGAAAAGATCCTAGCCCATTCAATGATTCATGCACCTCCTACAGTGCTGAACTCTTTATGATACCTAACTGTGTCACTTGCCACATAATTTCACCAAACTTTTCCCATTTTCTGCATATTTGTTCCTATTTGCAGAATTTGTCAAAGTTCCAGTACAGAAGTATTGAATCTAAGTGTATAAAAATGCTTAAGTTACTCTGGGAGAATGCATTATGGTCATTTCTCTCTTCTAGTCCTCCCAAATCTCCTCAGGGTTGGTAACTCTTTTCTTTTTTTATTGAATGTGCTTTTCTTTCCTGCTCCTCCATTTAATTTGAGCAAATTTGATAGCCGTGGGCATTTTATTTTATTTTTACCATCTGTTTTCCATTTTTATTAAATAGTTATAGTTTATTGTTAATTGAAATTGCAAATTGGCCATATTATGTTTATGCTATAATAATAGCATCTGGATTTAAAACTGTGGGAAAGATTGCTTCCCAACTGTTCTCACTATGTATGGGCCTAGAGCCTTAAAATTCCACCTGTCCTATGGGGGATTTCCTGCCCTTCGGGTTGAGCTCTTAAATAGCCAAGGATTTGCTTGGAAAATAAAAGCTCTCCCTTTCCATTCAGGAAGAGAAAGGTTGAGGCTCCAGGACAGTAGCCTCAAACAGTTTGAAATAAAGAAGTCTCTTGTAGTAAGATGGGATCTTTCAGGGCCTGATCCAAAAAGTCCTCCTTGTTTCTGGAAAAAAACAGCTATACAAGAAACATATGCTGAATTGCAAATATCTTCAACCAGGCTTGACAGTCCAGCATACTATTTCTAGAGACATTAGAGAGGTATTAGTATGTCTTGGGGGGCTGTTGAATACTGTAAACTTCCCCAGTGTATCACAATTACAGGAACACCTGTTCTAAGTAACATTTTGCTGAGCCACCACGAGAATTTGGTGCTCAATAACCCTCAAAATTTCTCATTTCTTTCCTGTGGTGAGGTGCTTTAGTGACTTCTCTCTGGATCATAATAGAAAACTCTTAAGGTCAATGGTTCAATACTTCTTAAAGGACATCCCCCCCCCCCTCCCCCCCCCTTACTAATAGTGCCTTCTCGACACACTTGCTTACCAGTGTCTATTTCTTCATCTCTTTATTTTTGTTGTGCAGAGCTGAGGAAGAAAGGAAATAAGTAGCAAATTAGTTACTGGTATAGTCTACATTAAAGTACACAGGTGCTATAAGGAAGGAAGGAGAGTTTATAGGAGTGAACAAATGTACAAAGATAATTGTGAAAAAAAGAAGTACTATGAAATAGAAGCTCAATCCTGACAAACTTGGACAAGTCCTGTGATGTGGGTGAGAGCCCTGGTTCTGTATGAAGATGGTGGGAGACACCAATTTCCTGCATACAAATGGCCAAGATTAACCCCTAGATTCTAGATATATTCTGTGGTGCTCCATGTCTCATTCAGGTCTCAAAACAAAGGGCCAAGCTTTTAGAGAGCAGGATGCTAATTGCTGAGTGATATTGAAAATCTGAGTCTTTCTATCTCATATGTTTCAAATTCAGTTCCTGCACTGAAGTACTCTGGCTCATGTCTAGAGCATTAAATTAAGGTTTGACCTTGTCCTTTTTTTGGTATGGGGTAAAAAGAGAAAACTGGTAATAAAGACATTAATCAAAGGCACTAGGAAAAAAGTCACCATAAAACTGTCTATAAAGAGCTATATGGGATGAACGAGACTGGTCTCTGTTTTCACCAATATTGTTTCTGTTCAATGTTATCTTGGACGAGATGTTCTGCCTTTTTTCCTTCCTATCCTTTGTCTTGAGCTTGTCTATTTGTGCTAAAAGCTTTGGGGATAAAGACTGACTTTTTCTGTGTGTTTGTGCACTATCACACATAAATCTTACTTGGTCTCATGATGCACTTTTGCAGTTAGTATCTTATATTACTAGATGAAAGGCATGAGAATGGATAATGGGAGAAAAATGAACCAAACATCGAAAGATGCAGTAAAAGCAATAAACAGGCACCCTTGGTGGGTGCAAGCACCTGCTTCTTCTCCAGTGCATGACAAAAATCACTTATTCTGCCAGCTGTAACTCTAAACATAAAGTAAATGGGCCCCAAACTGGAACTGGATGAGGTAAAAATAGCAGTTTATCCAATGGATATCACCCTTCTTTCTCTTCCCAGATGATCTCTGGACAGGTCTGGATTTGAGCTAAAGTATTCAGTATTTCTAATTGTGTGAGGAAAGTTTTTTGTGTGTGGGAACCTTTGAACCTACTAGGGTGTGAAGCGTTGGGTAAATCACCTTGCCTTGTTCTTTTAAGGAGGCGGGAGCATATTAGGTGAGAACACTGATGTGTAAACATCTGCTAAGTTCATGTTCAAAAGGAAAATAGATATCTTCTTGGACGTTCCTGTCCATAAATGCTCAAGGGTGAAGATTATGAAGATATGTCCCTCCTAGACTGGAGCAGGGATAAAACCAAGAAGTGTGAAGCCTTAAAACCTTGTCTTGATAACAATGATTCCCAATGCATAAGCAGTAAAGAACATGATATGAAAAGAAGATGTTTTCTCTAAGTTTCTATGAAAAGCTACCAGACAGATT
This sequence comes from Aptenodytes patagonicus, assembly GCF_965638725.1. Classification (NCBI taxonomy): domain Eukaryota; kingdom Metazoa; phylum Chordata; class Aves; order Sphenisciformes; family Spheniscidae; genus Aptenodytes; species Aptenodytes patagonicus. The sequence goes on along the minus strand of NC_134949.1, from coordinate 192,216,901 downwards.
TACCTTGATTTTATAAAGTAATTTGTCATTTATAATGTTAATGAAAAGATTTCCCTCTGTAACTATGAAGGAAACAATAGGTATTACTAAGTTACTGTGCTTTTTTTGCAGTGCTTCAGTTATGCAATGTGCCACTTTTGTCATCTTCAGTTACAAAACCGTAGTCATTAAAGTGTAGCATGTTTAAGACTACAATCTCCTGGAATCCACTGATCCGTGCAATTGCTGTCACACTGGAGAAGGCAATCTTTGACTTGACATTAGGTTCTTGTCCTTCTATGTTGTATACGACATACTGTCTTTCCCTTTGCATTTTACTTGCAGGATCATGGCATTTTAAAGAAACAGGAAAAATCCTGTTGGACTGGCAGTCATTGACCAGTCTTGGAAGACTTTTCTTCTGTTTAGGGAATCACAACAGCCACCATTTCAGGCATATTGGCTTTTCAAGCACTTCAGCATGAGTATTATATGAAGTTTCATTTGACTTCTCAACATGGAGCAATACAGGAGTGCAATGGAAGTCCTGCATGTGTAACTCTTTGCAGTTGAGCTAGTAGTTAAGATCTCAGTTAGGCTTTTTAATTTCTGGGCTTGATTTTTACCTTGTACACACATTTTCTGTGATACTATCATGTCCTGCCTCTCAGTGTTTCTGGAAGAGATTAAAAATCCTATAATTCACAATAGAAAAAATTACTCTCACAACTCCTCTCTCTAAAGAATAAGGCGGTTATCTGATGAGTATTAGTCTTTATGGGGATGAATAAGGGATCCATGACAAAGCTGCCTTTCTTTCCTAGCCTCTGTAACCTGGGAACAATAGTTTCCCATGTTAGAAAACACTATGATGATAAAAGCTGGGATCTTTATAGAGCCTATGTTGCATTCCTTGTTAGTTTCCAAACTCTCTTAGGGTTCTGTAAAAATCCCAGCCAAATTCATTAGTGTTCAGGTCTGCTCAGAAACAATAGTGATGGGAAGTAATATGGTTATAATTCAACATGTCTGGGTGGGGTAGGGAACACTTTTAATTTCCCTTTACTGCTGGTGATGGATTTTTGCAGCTTCACCTTTCTGTGCTACCGATCCCAGCAGTCCCAGGCTCTAAACAACAAACAGCTTGACTTGCAGAAACTTTCCACTCCCTCTGGGGAGGACCACAAACTTACAGCATATTTTAAGCTGTTGTTCGATTTTCTGAGGGGAGAGAATTGTCTCTAGGCACAAATTAGTGCTACCAGTGGAAGATGGAGTTCAGCTGTTTATATACTAATATGCAGCAATTATGATAAAACAAAACTCATTCTGAAATTCTGCTGTAACTATGGTTACCTACATTCAATGTATTCCATTAAAAATATAAAAAAGGCTCCCCAGCAGGAGAGAGTAAATATTATCTATTATTGATTGATGAAGGTTCCAGACTGTGAAAAGTGGTTAATATATTTTTTGTGATGAAACACATTTGTTAAACCTTCTTTTTTATTGATGGTTATTGTCTGTTTAAATAGCATCAGATAGTTATCATTATTTTTTACATCTATTTTGAATCATTTGCTTCCTTCATTAGAAGGTCTCCATTTTACAAAGGGTCTCTGAGAAATTCCTTTATTAACTTTCTTTTATCTGATTTCTAGTCTGGGACATTTCCATTAGTATTTGACTGAAACTTGACAAAGAGTTTACAACCCCAAATGCAGTTGGTATACTTGGATCATTTTAGCTTTAATAATAATAAATCCTCAAGGATTCGGCTGTTTAATGAGGAACAAACAAGTTACGCAGATATTCTGTTGCTTTACTCGCTAGTTGTTATGGTTTCCAAGTTATTTAAGTCAAATGTTGCAAATTACCCATGAAACAAAAACTTTTGAAATTCAGATAGCAACAATAATGTCAAAGCATAATGAGATGTGTGTGGCTGGGAATGAGAGAGAAAAAATTGGTAGCACTGTGTAGGTACATTAGCAAAATGCTTCCTATGCCTGGAGAGGCTGCCCTGCTCCTTGCAGCTCTCTGCAGAGATCCATGGACGGAGCTGCTAGAGGGGGAAGCGGGATGGCCATGCTGCAGGGCATCCCCCCAGGCTGACTTAGACCCAGGACTTGAGCGTGATCTTTTCCTATCAAAACTGTTTCCTATACAGAGCTAGTTCAGCTGTCTCCACAGGACTCTTCTTCACTAGTTTAGAGAAACTGAGAAGGATTCGCTTGGAGATTTGAACCACTAAATGTGAGCTTTGTGTCTTAGCTCACGCTGCAGTCAATAGAAATTTAATCCATACAGTTAACGGAGCCTAGAAAACAGTTCAGCTGACTGTCAACCCGGGTTGCAATTTAGCTGCTTGAACATGGCCAGTTAGAGCTGTTTGAAAAGCCTTCGGGTGTCTCACCCGCCAGCTGCTGGTCTAGCAAAGCATTTCTCTCCTATGTATGTTCTGACATATTTGATGAGTCTTTGCAGCTATCACAGCTACCCTAAACAATTTTAAAAGGAATTGGATACCTGTATGAACTGTGAGACTGACTGGAGCCCTTGATCTCTGCTCAGTATAATGGGAGCTTAAAGATATGGGTGACAGATGACAACCAGCTAAAGATACTTAATTTCAAGCCAAACCCCACTCATGCTATATATTCCATAGCTTCGTGGGCATGACACAAGACAATGAGGGAGATTTGATCTATACCTTTGCGATTTCCCAATAGAGACAATATTCTGGCTTCTCTTGTCTGCATTTAAACCAGACTTTTCCTTCACTTGAAGTGTCTGTGGGAACAGAGTTTAGTCAGGTGAGGCAGAATCAGAGCATTACACCAGTGATAACACGTTACTGCATTAGCTGATACGTCCTGTAGGAGAGATACTAAAGGAGATCAAAAGCAATATTGAAAAAATGTCATGGAGAATTACTTTCTTATTTTTAGATCAAGACTGAAATCACTGGTAGGACTCTGTAAAAGACACATATTGATATTACTTCCCCTGTGGAAAAAAGCTCAGGTCTGTATTAGCAATGTATCCCACAACTATTCACTGGCGACAGAAAGGGGTCTTCTCTGAGCTATGCCTACAGTAGTACAACATGGTGATTCTTATTCAGATCCACTTAGCTTTATCTGTACCATTTTGTTTTCTCAAAAGGAGAGAAAAAATGGAAAATAATGATGATAGAATGTGAAAAAAAAAAGAGGTATTTTTACTTTATTCACAGCCCAAACTATCTATCTGATTGTTTGGTTTTGTTGTATGAACTCACTCTGAAGTGATGATACGGATTACCAGGCTGTTATCCTGAATAAAAAGTGCTGTCGTTAATTCTCTTTTGCTGCAGCTATGGGCCATTATTTCCAATAACTGTAGCTGTCACTTCCAGTACTGTGACCCATCAGGAAATCTCTCAGGAAACTGAAAAAGTTTACACAATGGCCTGGCAAGAATATAATTTACAGGGCAGCAGAAGGTGCAACTGCCTACTGGTCTCAGATTTATTCCTCATTCTTATTGCAGACCTTAAATAAGTACAAGTAGATGTTCTTTTCCTGCTGTTGAGCTGTCCTCCTGCCGCTCCACTGTAAGCTCGAGTGCCCCGAGACAGTATATCCTCCATCCATTAACTGCCTGTCGGTGTTAGAGCTTGTGTCAGGATTGCAGCCTTCTGCGGAGCACCGGCAGCATGGTGGGGGGGCAGGAAATGTCCATTGCCCCAGGGGATCCAGGCGTGACAATAAAGCTGGAAAGCAGGTACCACTTCATTAGGATGACAGAGGAATTCGTATCTAGTTAGTAGCAGGTATGAAGGGGAAGAGGAAAGGAGAGAAAAGAAACAGCAGTTGGTGGTGAATGTCTGGGACTAGATATTCCATAAATTGACTGTATGCTTTATTCTTTTTCTTTTTCCTTGTGTACTTTCATTTAGAACAAAATCTTTTAGGTCTCTGGCCTTTTGTATCCACAATAATAATTTCAAACAAGACACATATCTTCCAGAGCTGCTATCAATTTGTTTACACCATTGGGAAATATTTAGCTACTACATAAGAACTTGTGCTGCTCATACTTAGATTAACACAAGCTGAGGGAAAGAGTACTTCTTCTTATATCTGTCCTTCAAATGCTGGGAGATGATCGTCTGAAGCTGAAAGCCAAGCCTATTGCTATCGGGATTCCTGGAGCTGGGCAAACAACTTGTGATTAGTATCTTTCTTGTGAAGCTTTGGCTTTTTTCTGTTTGAAAATAATCTTTAAAAAAGCTGTGGCTGGTTTTTTTATTTTCCTCTTCCTTGCCTCCCCCCTCCATGTGTATTCACCATTCTGTCATTTTTTGAGTAAATTCAGTGACTTGTAAAGAATTTGTGAATATGCGGCAATCGAAACAACATCTCTCAACTGGTCCATGCATCACCATGTATGTTTTTGTCCCTTAAATCCAAATGCAGCTGTTAGAGTCAGATTTCCAGTGCAAAACAAAAATATACTCTCCATAGGTACTTCACGAATATTTCCTTGGAATACTCCTTTGTATTTCCTATTAGTGCATTAGCTGAAGGTATGCAGAAAACAATTGCAAAAGGAGGAGTAACTAAGGACCAAATTAGTTTACTCTATAATAGTATTTGCAGCCCGATTTTTTTAAAGCTCTTTTTTTGACCTATGTATATATATTATGGCTGTCATGTAATGGCTGGGTCTGTATTGATGGTTTCTGGTATCCTCATGGATTTAGTTGGAAGAATGGAACCTAAGATTGCTGGCCTCCTTATTTTTGCAGAACTTCCATTGATTTGGATAACGGCTCCATATAGCTCCTCAAATGTAAGTAATAGCTGATAGTGTCTGGGCCTCTATCTGTGTTTACCCTTACCTCCTTCAAAACATATTGGATTTCTTTAATAGATATGTTTGGTTCAGAAATCAAAATGTATCACTACTGGAATTAACTACTACTTACTAATCTAATTCTACTAGCCTCATTTGTTTCCCCCTTTCCACATTATCCAGTACATTTTATTCTGTCTCTACAGTGCTTCTGCTACAGATGAAGAACAATCAGCAGCTATGCTATGTTATTGTACTATTTCTTATTACACAAAATTAAGAAATTAAGAATTATTAAGAGATGTTCCAACGTATTAAGAAAGCAAAGAGGAAGGAACAGAATTAAAAGTATAAGGAAACTTTGCAGTGGATTTCCACAGCTCTTGTAGTAAGCACAACATACTGGTCCTGACAGACTACAGAATAGATCATTAATGAGATAGTACACAGGGAAAATAATAATTTACATAGCTGTTACAATATTTTACATAGATTGCAAATTCCTTGAATCAGGGACTGTCTTTATTCTTCCCAAATAATGCCTGACACCTCGTGTTACTTACAACTCTTAAAAAATAGTGTATAACATCAGAGAAAGAAAACAAGTTATAATAGGATCAAATTTATAGAAAAAACAGATTATTAATCTTCACTTATAAAAAACACAAACCCATAGAAAGCTGAGTGCTTCTGCCCATCTAAACACCTACAAGAACTGCAGAGGAAGTGAAATTAACATTTTTTAGGATATGTCAGAATTTTAACTTTTTTAAGTCACATATAATACAACTTCAAATATATTTTGCTTTGCAGTCCAGTTTAGTTTTGAAGTTTTGCACAGCATCTAAAATTAACATTGTATGAGAGCCACTTTTGAAACAGAAATAAGTATTATGTTTGAAATGGTAAAGAATTTCCATTTTGTTCTTATTTGAAGGCTTTCCATCTGTCAATTTATAAGGAAAGGCAACCAAAATTTCTGTGTTTTCACAAAACATGTTGCCTTTTTCCAACAGGCATTTTCTGATGAAAAACAGTTATAGCAGTAGATTGCCAGAAATCTTTTCCTGCAGCCTTCACCCGTCTAGAGGTTTAAGGAGCGAGGGAAGAAGCACAAATCCCCAGATAAACTTTCTTCTTATTCCTACTGACTTGAAAATAAGATGGTATTAGCTATTGTGTTTCTATTCTAAACAGGCCATGTTTCACAACCAAACAAAATTTAACCTGGAGAAACAACATTGTTGGTGTGGAATATGATGGGAATGATCAAAATTTCAGGAAGGAAAGCCAAGCTATGAGAGGATCCTTCTATTTTTTTAGCACTGTATAGTTTTACAGGTACATCTTGCCACTGGAAATATTACCCCCGAAGCACTGTTATTATGTTTTTGTCATGAAAGTGAAAGAGGCATAACTCAGAGAGCCTCAGGCAACAGTGAATTACCAAGGACTTTCCTATAAGTGAGTGAAATATAATTACACTTTTCAATAGGTGAGACAAAATATATTTTGGGTAAAGAAAGGAAGGTAAAAAAGTGTATGAGACAAATTGGCTCTGCTGTATATTCATCATTAGGAAGGAAGGTAAATGAATGCATATGAAAGTAGGAACCCAGCCAAGCTTTTACTGCACAGCTGAGGACAAGCCTAGTTTGACATTTAAAAAAAAAGAAAAAAAAGAACAAAAAGAACTTTACTTCTGCTGGTGTTGTTATATTGGTGATTACTAAATCATCAAGTAGATTGCTGATGAGAGACAGTCTGACCATGCAGGCATGTGGGTGAGCGCACATGCACGCGCACACATACACACCCCTGAAGATGCACCCCCAAACCTAATTTTTATATGCAGGAACCATTCCCTAAGGCTGAGATGTAAGCCAAGCTACTCAGCTTAACGTGTTTCACCTAAGGCACGGTACCTGACTCTTTTCTTACTCTTTGCATGTCTCTGACTGGGTTAATACACAGAAAAATAAGCTTCTTTCACTAGAGCATCCATTCACTTCCCATGGTTTAGCTCACTGTGGTATTCAATGGTAATTTAACCATGTCTGTGCTACCTTACCACAGCTTTTGGTGCTAAAACATTTTCATCCTGGCATTTAGACTGATACCGTCCTCTTGTTTAAACTACCATGGAAGTCAGTGGAGCTTTCACATCTTACTGTTTAGCCCATGCAATCTCATTTCTCCGCTTCCAGACACAGAGTGGAAAAGTAACTCCCACAGACATTAACTGAGGTTACTGGGCTGAAGTCAGATCTATTTGAACATCCCGCAGTAGGAGAAATAATTCACAGGTTAGTAACATGCTGGCATTGCATTCTACTACGGACGTGATTACCTTTGATGGTTTTGTCCTTGCAAAGATAAACACGACAGAGCAGTTAATGTAATTACCATACGGTTAAGCACAATTATGATAAGAAAGAAAAATAAAAGAAAATTCTATTTAAGGATGACTGCATTTCAAAGATTTGTCATTTTTAAGTAAAATTTACATCAGAAAGTAGTATGTAAATATAAAGTCTTAAAATAAAAATTAAAAAATCACTTGAAACCACTTAGGAAAATGAATAAAATTTAAGAACTGGGATTTAATGAACACATATTTTTCTCAAATGCTTTTTCAGTGCCAGTAAAAACAGTGCAGGCTTCCTACTGAATATAATTTGAATCCTAGAACCCCAGCTGAGGGGAGAAAAATCTTCTTTCTGACACACATACCGCATAATTATAGAGATCATATTCTTCAAACTGATTTTTTTTCTTCTCGACCTCCTCCCCAAATAATGACACAACAAGTAAAAGCTGTGGTGAGTGTGTGCATGCAATCTACTCCTGAGCATTTTTTTCTTCACTCATGTATGGGAACAGTTCATAAACTATTTGTTCAAACAGGTACTGCCAAAACCAAAATCTTTGAAGACATTACAGGTATTGCTTTTATCAGTAGGGAAGAAATAGGTCAGTAGCTCATCTGGTCCAACCCCCCTGATTGAGCAGGACCACCTAGAGCCAGTTACCCAGGACAATGTCCAGACAGCTTTTGAATATCTCCAAGGATAGAGACTCCACAACCTCCCTGTGCAACCTGTGCCAGTGCTCAGTCACCCTCACAGTGAAAAAGTGTTTCCAGATGTTCAGGCGGAACCTCCTGTGTTTCAGTTTGTGCCCATTGCCTCTGGTCCTGTCATTGGGCACCACTAAGAAAAGTCTGGCTCTGCCTTCTTCATTCCCTCCCATCAGGTATTTGTACACATGGATAAGATCCCCCCCGAGCCTTCTCATCTCCAGGCTGAACAGTCCCAGCCTTTCCTCATAGGAGAGATGCTCCAGTCCCTTCATCATCTTTGTGGCCCTTTGTTGGACTCTCCTCACTAGTATGTCCATGTGTCTCTTCTACTGAGGAACCCAGAGCTGGACACAGTACTCCAGGTGTGGCCTCACCAGTGCTGAGTAGAGAGGAAGGATGACCTCCCTCAGCCTGATGGCAATACTTTATCTTAATGCAGCCTAGGATACCATTTGCCTTCTTTGCGGCAAAGGCACATTGCTGGCTCATGTTCAACTCGGTGTCCACCAGGACCCCCAGCTTCTTTTCTGCCATGCTGCTTTCCAGCTGGGTGGCCCCCAGCATGTACCGGTGACTGAGGTTGTTCCTCTCCAGGGGCAGGACTTGGCACTTCTCCTTGTTGAGCTGCATAAGGTTCCTGTCAGCCCATTTCTCCAGCCTGTTTAGGTCCCCCTGGATGGCAGCACAGCCCTCTGGTGTATCAGCCAGCCCTCCCAGTTTGTACCCTTGCTGAGGGTACACTCTGCCCCATCATCCAGATCATTAATGGAGATGTTGAACAGGATTGGACGCAGTACTGACCTCTGGGGTACACTGCTAGTCACTGACCTCCAACTAGACTTTGTGCCACTGACCACCACCCTCTGGGCCTGGCCATTCAGCCAGTTTTCAACCCACCTCACTGTCTGCTTATCCAGCCCATACTTCATCAGCTTCTCTATGAGGATCTTATGAGAGACAGTGTCAAAGGCCTGGTAGACAGTGAAGACACTGGACTGGTGAAGTCCAGGTAGACAATATCCACTGCTCTCCCCTCATCTACCAGGCCAGTCATTTCATCATAGAAGCTTATCGGGTTGGTCAAGCATGACTTCCCTTTGATGAATCCATGCTGACTACTCGTGATGATTTTCTTGTCCTTAATGTGCCTGGAAATGGTTTCAAGGATTAGCTGCTCCATCACCTTCCCAGGCATCCAGGTGAGGCTGAGTGGCCTGTAGTTCCCCGGGTCCTCCTTCTTGCCCTTCTTGAAGATGAAGGTGACATATGCTTTCCTCCAGTCTTTGGGCACTTCTCCCAGTCTCCATGATCAATCAAAGATTATTGAGAGTGGCCTTGCAATGACATCAGCCAGCTCCCTCAGCACTTGTGGGTGCATCCCATCAGGGCCCATGGACTTGTAGATGTTCAGTTTGCTTAAGTATTCCCTGACCTGATTCTCTTCTACCAAGGGTACCTCTTTGTTCTTCCAGCCTTTCCCCTGGGTCTCTGGGATTCATGACGGCTGGTCTTGCTAGTAAAGACTGAGGCAAAGGCAGCATTCAGTACCTCAGCCTTTTCCATGTCCTGTGTAACCAGGTCCCCCATCTTGTTGAACAAAGGGCCCACTCTTTCCCTAGTCTTCCTTTGGTCACCTATGTGCTTAGAGAAGCCCTTCCTGTTACCTTTGACATTCCTGGCCACATTCAGTTCTACTTGGACTTTAGCTTTCCTAACTTTGTCCCTGGATGCTCAGACAATGTTTCTGTATTCCTCCCAGGTTACTCATCCTTGCTTTCACCCTCTGTATGCTTCCTTTTTGCTTTTGAAGAGGCCAAATTCTGCTCTCCTGAAGTCCAGAGTTGTGAGCTTGATTTTCACCCTCCTCCCTGCCCCCAGGGTCCTGAACTCCACCATCTCATGGTCACTGCAGCCAAGGCTGCCTTTAAGCTTCACAACCCCAACGAGCCCCTCATTGTTTGTGGGCATGAGGTCTCGCAGAGCACCGCTTCTTATTGACTCCTCTGTCACTTGGAGGAGGAAGTTATCTTCAATGCACTCCAGAAACCTCCTGGATTGCTTATGTTCAGCTGTGTTGCCCCTCCAGCAGATAGCGGGGTGGTTGAAGTCCCCTGAGGACCAGGGCCTGTGAATGTGAGGCTGTTCCTATCTGTCTGTAGAGGACCCGATAAAGTAAAACTGATTGAGTCCTCTGGGTAGTCAACAGAGCAGTTCAGTGCTCCCCATTAATGATATATATGAGTTTGGAGAAAGGGCACATTGACAGAAAGTTGCTGACTAGGAGTGAGAGACGAAATGTTCTCTGAAAAACGCCGTTCTCTATAAGGCAATTCAGTAATTTAATTTTGTAAGTTTCAATGTCATTAAGACACATGCTCTACTCATACTACAAATAGGTTTCACACTTTGACGAAGAAAACATTACTTTTGTGATTTAAAACCCCCCTAAACCCCATATCATTCATGTAATTTATTCATTCTGGCAAGGCAAATAAGAAAACAGTCTTTGAACTTCAGTGTAGTAAGAGTGGAATCCAGTGTAAAAATAAATTGGAGACAGAATTTAATTATTGCTTTTCTCTGCATGATTTGCTCCCTAGCCTCTTTGTAAACTTTCTAACACTTATTTAAAATTCTTCTTTTATCCTTCATCTGTTGACATTATTTACATACAGAATTCTGATGTGTTTACCATACAATTAGAATAGATCTTCATTTTAATTAAATATCAATTCAGGATCACAGCTTCAAGCTATTTGTCAGCACTGATAGTGATCAATAGAAGGAGATGCTGAACAAAGAAGACAAATAGATTTTCTAAGTAGTCAAATATTTTTCATTTCTTCACGTACACCATTTTTTAATAGAGGAAGAAGAGATTAAATTTCTTGCATCCTTTTAGTTATTCTGTGGCGCATATTTAGAAAGTTGAAATCAGAAGCTAATTGCCACATCATTATACTTAATTGACATGCTACCTTTTTCTCTGTAACTCACCATGACATCTTCGTTTAACTGCGATGTGGTGACTGCCTGTCCCAGGAGTAAAACTTTCAGTAGCTGTGGGCAAATTCCTAGAAATAAAACAGTTAGCAGCCTAGCATTCACACCAGACCCCTTGGGGCCGTGTATCCACTGTCTTGCTATTGCAAACTCCACATCACACAGCCTTGTAATTTACAGCTTAAGTATATACCATACTCAGTTTACACTCGTTTGTTTTTATGCTGACATCATTTTTGAGCTTCTGCAGTTCTTTCACCCATTGGCATCTGTCCCTTCATTACATGTTTATGGTCATATCCCTTCTCAGTCTTTTTTTAGTATACTGAACAAACAAAGCTCTTTCATTCTTCCCTCTTGAGGTAGTTTCCGGTTTCTGCTCAGCATCCTAGTAGTTCTCTGCACCTCTTAAATTTACCTGCATCGAACATGGGTGAACAAGGCTCAATGGGCGTGAGCCCATTCAAACACATGGCTACTTCCTCATCAACAGTGAACATGTTTGCATCACTGTTGCCTTTTCACATTTGCATCAAATTGGAGACATATTGGACATTGTGTGATTGAATATTATATCCCATACCTTCCTTTAGGTAATTTCTAAGTATTTGGTTTCATTACACTATAGAAATTCTCACTTTTGGTCCCAGAATATATCATCTTCCTTTTATATTGTTAGATTTTATCCATCTCTTAGTCGTCCCTCCCACCCTCTCTCCCTTCTCCTCTCCCTCCCACCTTCCCCAGCTCCCCCTTCCCTCCTCCCTCCTGCTATCCCTTCCTTCCTTCCTACCTAGTTCCCCTTTGTTAGGCCTTTGTTTGCCTGTCCATATCTAACATCAACATCCATATGAAAAAAAGCAGTAAAAAGCTTACCTTGTAATGAAAATTTTGTGCAAAGGGAATTCAACTGAGGAGAATCTTAGTGCTGAACAGCTGCTTCATGGATTTTTGCATTCAAAGTATTGCAAATAGTGATTACAAACATTTGTATGCATGAAAGATAATTCTTCCACACTTTGTAGGACATTATTCCTCAGCAATTAAATTACATATAAGTACTAAATTTTAAGTCTCAACACTTCTTCAGTTTGAAATCTTAAATTTCAAGATATGAAATTTAAATAATTAATTTCAATTTTAAAATGCCTTTATTTTGCGAGAGAAATGGGCTGAGGAACAGAAGAAAGGGAAACACAGCAAAGGTATTTTTAATAGCACCCCATTGGCCTGTCACACTGGGGTAACAGATGGAAGGAGACTATAGGTTTGTAGAGAGGTTGGGAGATCAAACAAAAATGAAGTTCACCAATAGAAAGGTCTCTTTTTCTTGTAGGAAATTCAAATCTGTATTAAATTTCTAGACTGAGTTGTTTTAATACTGTTCTTGCCTTTAACAGGCCCAAATTTTAACAGAACATTTCTAATAATTTATTTGTATTTTACTTCTGTGTCTACTGAGTATCAATTTCTGTTTCACGTATGCTATTCTAGTAGTGATACCTATATATAGGTGCTATGTACCTATGTACAAATCTATGTATAATTTGTGTGTGTGTAAGTGCATGCATATACATGGATGTGCTAAGCGATGGTTATTTAGAAAGTTCCATATTTTTATTATCAAGGGCTTCAGGTAGTGAAAAATGAAATGGATGTGAAAGAGGACTTGAAAAGACAGGTGAATGAAGGGGCAGAAATGGAGTGTCAGTTAGTAACTAGCCAAATTTTCATTTAGTAAAGCTCTGGCTGAGGAGCTCAAGATCTTGTTCTGCTATGCCAAAAAGTATTTATTCCTTAAAAAGGTATATTTGATGTAGCATATGCAGTGAAGTTGTGATTGAGACTCACTAATATGTGTATGGTTCACTCTAGCTGCAAAGAGTATGATTGAATTTTTTTTCTGGCTCATTAAATAGTACCTACAAACCAGCTCTTTTATCTGTGTCAAATGGTATTCCCCTTCACATATAAATACCATATTCTTATGTGAATATTTGCATGTCCATGTTTATCATTCAAATTTCCATGAGTATCCAAGCATGTGAACTAATAATTTTCCAGTACAGTTTCTTACAGAAAGCAGATGTCGGAATTAGAAAGTCTGAAAGAATCCAGATAAGTAAGTAAGACCATAAGAAGTTAATTTTTAATTTTACAATATTTGCCCAGATTCAAGAACAATAACACTTAATCAGACTGCACTTTGATTCCTACAAAGTAATTATTTCTTAAGATGTGCTAAATGGACCTGTTAAAAATAAGGTTGAATCAAAATCCATTTCTTCATGTAAAAAAATTACTGCAAAGTCATACCTAGTCGTAACACTGTTTGTAAAGATCAAAGATGTGTTGCTACTGAGTACTGTTAAATGTATTTTTAGGCACGACATGATAGGACGAGTGATTAGGAATGTTCAGTGTTTAAAAGTTATGAATGAAAATCCAAATGATAATCAAGTTGTCTTTATAGATCCATATGAATTAATTCAATCAGAATTTTATCTAGTCACAAATACTCTGGAGACTTAATTGCTAATTAAATGTTCACAGTAGAATTTTAATTTATGTTAACTTTGTTATTGTGAAATGTGCTGGACCAAGACAAATATCCACATAGATTTTAAAATAAATAAACTTCTTTAAATAAACAGAATCATATTCCCATTGTTAGCCAACTGAAAAATACCAGCAGGTAAACACAAAATGAGACTTAAACACCACAGTTCTTCATTAAAGGCATTTACTCCAGATTTATAGGTTTTGTAATCTTGAAACCCCTCTGCCTTCCATCTTGGCATTTTTCTTTTTTTCTCCCCCCCCCCCATTTTAATATGTTTTGGCAATTTCAAACCTGTTTTGAGAAGGATTTTCAGGGCTGCCTAATTTGAGACTCATCAATATCTCTTCCTCCCCGCCCCTCACGTCCCTCAGCTTTTCTACCTTCGTTTCGTTGCCTGTGGTTCAAGTAACGTATCACAAATAGCATTATAAACATGAATTGAAAAATCACTTGTTGATCTATCTAATATAATTCAAGGACATGGGCACCGGTCCAACAAAGTATTTAGACTCCTTACTGTTATTTAGGCTTTGAAAGTTCTTCTGAAATCTCTTTCACTGACGTTTATTACCTCACAATTGGGGTGGACTAAAAGCATGCCCACAGGCAATTAAGGAAATTCAGCTAATGGCTGATAATTTATTAGGCCACTGTAATTCAATTCCATCCCGTTATGTGCCTTAGCTCTTAGCAAGCTCTTTCAAATGAAGTTAATTCAAAGGCTTTACTTAGTATGTTTATGGTGGCATAGACGGGCCTTATCAAATTTCTCAAGGATATGTTATTACATAATGTTTTTAACAAAATTACAGCCTTCCTGCCTATTCAAGCAGACCAGAAGTATTACCTAAAGCTATTTTAAAAAATAAAAAAAATCAGAGTTTCTCCATTGTAAGGGCAAACGTGTTATATATAGGGAGGGTGACATTTGAAATGCAATCTTCCCCACACATGGTGAATTCTAGGCATGCTAACTAAGCAGTCCAAATGTTTTCCAGAGTTTCTTGTGTGGTTGTATGTACAACACTGGGTCAGCTGGTGGGTAACAACTGCCAGGTAATAATGTACTTTGGGCCCAGCCTGGTAAACTCTTGTTCCCGTGAGTCACCCTTATGTGTCTGACTGTTCCCATGGCTGCTGAAAATTCCTGCACACAAAAATCGTACAGATTGGTCCTGACCGGTTTTTGCTTTGTGTGGAAGACAACTTCCTGACGCAGCTGGTAAGTGAGCCTACCAGGGGAGGTGCCTCGCTCGACCTGCTGTTTACTAACAGAGAAGGACTGGTGGGAGATGTGGTGGTCGGAGGCCATCTTGGGCTTAGCGACCATGAAATGGTAGAATTCTCGCTTCTTGGTGAAGTAAGGAGGGGGGGCAGCAAAACCGCAACCATGGAATTCCGGAGGGCGGACTTTGGCCTGTTCAGGACGCTGGTTGAGAGAGTCCTGTGGGAGACGGTCCTGAAGGGCAAAGGGGTCCAGGAAGGCTGGACGATCTTCAAGAAGGAAGTCTTAAAGGCGCAGGAGCAGGCTGTCCCTGTACACCGTAAGAAGAACAGGCAGGGAAGGCGACCAGCCTGGCTGAACGGGGAGCTCTTGCTGGGACTCAGGAAAAAAAGGAGAGTTTACCGCTTGTGGAAGAAGGGGCAGGCGACTCAAGAAGAGTACAGGGATCTCGTTAGGTCGTGCAGAGAAGAAATGAGAAAGGCAAAAGCCCAGCTGGAACGCAATCTGGCCGCTGTCGTTAGAGACAACAAAAAGTGTTTTTACAAATATATTAATGACAAGAAGAGAGCCAAGGAGAATCTCCATCCCTTATTGGATGCAGGGGGGAACATTGTCACCGAGGATGAGGAAAAGGCTGAGGTACTCAATGCCTTCTTTGCCTCAGTCTTTAACAGGCAGACCAGTTATCCTCAGGGTACTCAGCCCCCCGAGCTGGAAGACAGGGACGGCGAGCAGGATGAACCCCCCATAATCCAAGAGGAAGCAGTCAACGACCTGCTATGCCACCTGGATGCTCACAAGTCTATGGGGCCGGATGGGATCCACCCGAGAGTGCTGAGGGAGCTGGCGGAGGTGCTCGCCAAGCTGCTCTCCATCATTTATCAGCAGTCCTGGTTAACGGGGGAGGTCCCGGATGACTGGAGGCTTGCCAATGTGACGCCCATCTACAAGAAGGGCCGGAAGGAGGATCCGGGGAACTACAGGCCTGTCAGCCTGACCTCGGTGCCGGGGAAGATTATGGAGCGGTTCATCTTGAGGGCGCTCACAAGGCATGAGCGGGACAACCAGGGGATCCGGCCTAGCCAGCACGGGTTCATGAGAGGCAGGTCCTGCTTGACCAACCTGATCTCCTTCTATGAGCAGGTGACCCGCCTAGTGGATGAGGGAAAGGCTGTGGATGTGGTCTACCTGGACTTCAGCAAGGCCTTTGACACCGTCTCCCACAGCATTCTCCTCGAGAAGCTGGCGGCTCACGGCTTAGACAGGTGCTCTGCGCTGGGTCAAAAACTGGCTGGATGGCCGGGCCCAGAGAGTTGTGGTGAATGGAGTTCCATCCAGTTGGCGGCCGGTCACAAGCGGTGTTCCCCAGGGCTCAGTACTGGGGCCGGTCTTGTTCAATATCTTTATCAATGATCTGGATGAGGGGATCGAGTGCACCCTCAGTCAGTTTGCAGACGACACCAAGTTGGGCGGGAGTGTTGATCTGCTCGAGGGTAGGAAGGCTCTGCAGAGGGACCTGGACAGGCTGGATCGATGGGCCCAGGCCAACTGTATGAGGTTCAACAAGGCCAAGTGCCGGGTCCTGCACTTCGGCCACAACAACCCCATGCAGCACTACAGTCTTGGGGAAGAGTGGCTGGAAAGCTGCCTGTTGGAAAAGGACCTGGGGGTGCTGGTTGACAGCCGGCTGAACATGAGCCGGCAGTGTGCCCAGGTGGCCAAGAAGGCCAATGGCATCCTGGCCTGGATCAGAAATAGTGTGGCCAGCAGGAGTAGGGAAGTGATGGTGCCCCTGTACTCGGCACTGGTAAGGCCGCACCTCAAATACTGTGTTCAGTTTTGGGCCCCTCACTACAAGAAGGACGTGGAGGTGCTGGAGCGTGTCCAGAGAAGGGCAACGAGGCTGGTGAGGGGTCTGGAGAACAAGTCTTATGAGGAGTGGCTGAGGGAACTGGGGTTGTTTAGCCTGGAGAAAAGGAGGCTGAGGGGAGACCTCATCGCTCTGTACAACTCCCTGCAAGGAGGTTGTAGCGAGGTGGGTGTCGGTCTCTTCTCCCAAGTAACAAGTGATAGGACGAGAGGAAATGGCCTCAAGTTGCGCCAGGGGAGGTTTAGATTGGATGTAAGGAAAAATGTCTTTACTGAAAGCGTGGTTAAACATTGGAAGATGCTGCCCAGGGAAGTGGTTGAGTCCCCATCCCTGGAGGTATTTAAAAGACGAGTAGATGAGACACTTAGGGACATGGTTTAGTGGACATGGTGGTGTTGGGTTGCCGGTTGGACTCGATGATCTTAGAGGTCTTTTCCAACCTCAATGATTCTATGATTCTATGCTTTGGGTAACAGCTGAAGTAGAAAATCTGTCTCCAGGTGGCTTTCTCTCGAAAAAGATGAACTTGCTGGAACATTTAAAACGCCAAATTCTGCAAGAAAAAAGATATCTCTGTTGGTGAGTGTGTCTCAAGTCCTAAATTACTCACAGTGAAACAGGTTGGCCGTGTCATTTACAGAAAAGCAGGTGTAGTGTTACAATTAAAATACTTCACTTCCCAGTCCTACACACCACCTTTCTGTGAGAAACCCACCACCTCCCAGCTCCCAGTAGGGCTGATGCTTATAAAATAAAAAAAATACAGTGAGAAAACCAGAAACCGAGTTTGTATCAGACTTATTTCTCAGGAAAGGCAGGAAAAGATTAAAGCAGGGAAGCACCCTAGGTGGTTAGTATAACAGCGATACTTTCTAGAGTCATCCAAAAGATGGGACTCTGATGTGCCCCGAGTTGTAGGACAGGTGGTGGATAAGACTGAATTTTGTTTTCGGAATAAAGAAAAGCCAAAAATGGCTGCTAGCACTCACAGTTGTAAACAGTTTCAAAGTACAGAAAAAAAAAAATCAGTAAGGAGAGTCAAAGCATCCATATGTATCAGAAATAAACTAGCACAGTAAATTTTCTGCAGTTTGCCCTCCTCTCTTATTTGTCTGAAAAGACATTTTGCTACAAAGATTGTTTCCTTCTTTTTGTGAAAGTCAGGAAATAGAGCCTGTATCATGAAAAAACCCCACCCTGAACTGAGGTCTGAATATGCCGTGTACACTTTCCTCATAGGGAATCATGACATTAAATAATCATGGAGTGAGGGATAAGATAGGTGTCATGTACCCATGACAGAGATCGTATTTCAGCAATTGTAAGCCAGACCAAACAGATCTCATTAAAAGAAATGGTAGCTGAGAACACTATAGCTATATGAAGGCCATATTGAAAGCTGTATTTCCGTTGCCCATGTGGCTGTGTTTTAGAGCTGAATTTTTTGTGCTGTGCTGTTATGTGCATCTACTTGCGTGTGAAAGAAAGAAAAATTTAAATGGATAAAAGAAAGAAGGGATGACAGAGTGAATCAGTTATTTAATATTTGCAAACAGAGTTTTTTCAACAATTTGTTTCCAAACAATGTGTTATTCCAAATATTTTTCCATTATTTTTCCAGTTCAAATTGAGAGCCAACTGATATATTGATCTCTTGAAAGAGCTCAAGATTTGAAAGATAAATAAGACTGTGGTGGCACAAAAGACTATAAAAACATATCCATTGTACAGTGAGGGACAATAAAGAGATGATGAATTTAATGTTGAAACTGTTTTAGAATGGAAAATCAGATTTTCAAGAAAACCTGCCCCCTCAAAGATGATTGAAAAGGAGATGAACCCTTGAAAAAACAGGTTTTAATGAAGTCAGTAATTTATTAGCTTAGGTATGCAGCTGAAGTGCCTCAGGAAGCTACAGTTACCTGGAGTAGGACTTAGCCCTTACATTAAGATATCATGCAGATATCGACATGTTGAGGAGGCTTGATGCAAGTGCCTAAACATAAACATCTCATGCTGCGCCCTGTCCTCCATCTGCCAGTCCAGATGCACATAGAGCATCTCAAATGCAGATGTGTATTTGTGGAAGTGTTGCCTACCCTGGGTGACTAAAGCTTCATTATAGATAAGGGAGATTTAGTCAATAAGGTCAGTGGAGCCTGGAGATTTGGCTCAGCAGATGCCACTAACCCTGTCAATTAAGATTTCGGTTCAGTTTCCTGAACACAGGTGTCTTGTGCCACTTTCAGATGCCATAAAATATCCAGAATATCCACATACAATACAGCACCTCACAGAAAAGGGGAGGGGAGCTGGAGGTCAGACTTGATTGACACAAGTGCTTCAAATACCACTAGATGTTTATGCTAAAGTGACCAAATAGATACCTGGAGTTCTTCTGATTAAAATAGGACCTTAGAAACCTAGCAGATGTGTCAATACCTACATGTAGGTGTCTACAGTCCAGAGCTGAATCCTGCCCTTGTGTTTTGGGGTTTTTTTTTGGCTCTGCTTCCAAAACAGACCATATCTTCCATGGTTTATTGCCCTTGTCGATGTGAAATGAAAAGAGAGCATTTTAAAAGATGGGGATTTTGGGCCCGAGTTCACAAAGGATACTTCTGGCACAGCAGTTTGCACAAGGTTGCTATTTACACAGCACTCAAGAATATTGTTTATTTGAGTATTGATTTTTCTGCTCATAGCTAGCTTTTAGTTAATTGACTTTTTGCAATGTTAAGATAACAGCAGTGTGAACAGGTAGAATTGAACCCTGGTCATAGTGCATGGGCTATGCTTTTCACTATACTACTCACTACTGTTGAGTTATTTTTCTACACTAGCTATTAGCCTGTCCTGAAATGACAATCAGGTCCTCTAGCTTAAAGTTTACAGGAAAATAAGGACAGAACAAAACCAAAGGCTTCATCTTAATTAGGAATAGAGATGGGCTTCCAGAAGATCTGTGAAATGACAAAAAAAAAAAATCTTTTTTTGGCCTTTGTCAACAGGATTCCTGAGGAACCTCTGGAAGAAATAAAAACTGTCTGTCTACTGGAGACCCTGAGGCAAGGTATTTGGTCTTTCCATGGCGTGCCTTCTGCCAGAATTAATCTTCTCAGGAGGATTAGATGGTGCAGAGAGATATAAATTATATATAACTGTACCACTTTGTGGAAATTTGGTCTCTGCTGTCAACTCAGACCACTCTGGAAATTTCCTGCTCATTTTTATTACCTACTAAACTGCTTTACTGTAAGGTTGGAAGCGATAAGTTTTTTGATGTCAGAACTCACAGGATAATACCTTCTTGAATGGCTCACAGCTGTGTGAATGATGATATTGTCTGCTACTAAAGAAAAATCAGAGATATGGTCAGTGTTTGTTATCACGTCATTTTATACATCATTTTATCACTTGCGCTATCTCCAGCACCTAGAATTGTCTGCTCAAAGCTTTTACCTCTTTACTGTAAGTTGCTGAGTTATTGCTAGTGAAAATTGCATTTCCTCTTGAAAATGTGTAGTGATGTAGTTAATCAAAGTAAACAGAAAAGGGATGCTGAACTCCACATAAGCTAAGGGTCTGATTCTGCCACCCATACTTCCATTGAACAGCTCTTACTGAAGTGAGTACCCTCACAAAGGATAATTGAACTATTCAGATGAAAAAACATTACCCACTGTGTACAGGCATTGGAGAGTTTGATTCTGTATGTTAGATGCTGGGAGAGAGCTCGCAAAGAATTATGAATTACAGTGAACAGAAGTGATAAGTGAGGTCATTTTTAATTTCAAAGAACGACAGTAAAAGTTTTCATCTGTTAGTTTTCTTAGACTTCTTATGTCTGTCGTGTAATGGTTGGCAAGCAGCAACTGTACTTGCCTAGTGGTGCTGAACTGTCAGTCCAGCTCATCTCTTTAATAGTAATGATGTACTTTTTAATAGCCAGTAATAGCTGCTACTGTCTGTCCTGTAGAGCAGGTGGGGACATGATTTTATGAGAGGCACTGACACTTCTCAGAGTGTGTTTTTGTGATAGCTTCCTCTAGTCAGTACTGACAAATGACTTTGTTGCCTGCATGTATTTGCTAGGCAAACCAGATTTGCAGCACATATAAGTATACATTTCATTGTTTGAAAACTAGCAGATGAGGTCCCTTGATTATTAAAAGAAAATTTGGGTTTCAGGCAGCATACATTATAGCTTCCAGAAACCAGCTCTTAAATTAACGAGTCACTGAGTTCTTCAAAACTTTTTAAAGTGCTGATTAACAAGGCAATGCGAACCCTTTACAACTTTTTGCCCTTTCCCTTTATTAAATGCCTGACATTTAGCAAAATTAGTTGATGGAATATGATGAGTCTTACTACGTGTGCTGTGTGATGGAACATGATGCAAAACCTAACACAAAGTCTGAACTGAAATATTGTCATTAGTTTGGACACCCACTGTTTAATGTGATTTTTTTTTTCTGAAGAAAATTACTCACAGGAGCAAAGTGTTCCAAGAGGATGTGGTATTGCAAGAGGGTGGCACAGCCCCACATTAATCTTTTTCCAATTAGAACTTGGGAACAGTTCTGGTGCCTGGAGGGCTTCAAGATTTCCTCAAATGTTACCTCTCCATTAGCAGCTTCAAGGTATTTACTCACAAAAAAAAAAATTTCTCCAAAGGAGCGAAAGTGAAGGTGGAAACAAGAAACAATTTAAATGTTTGAACTATAATGGAAAGAGCCAAGACAACAAAACAGAGCAGACAGAATTACTAGCATGCTGGGTAGATAATAAGCAATAACAGTTGTTAGAAATACAGTGCAATAATTATCCCGAGTAAAATTAAGTTATGTGCTTTAGGGAAAAAAACAGAGGTAAGGAGAGAAGTCATATAATAATATTTTTATTGATGATGTGTAAAGACAAGAAAGTGGAAAGAATTGAGAAAACATGAACTGCTAAGGTATCAAAATGTGACCTGGATGAATTTCAAAACAAGTTCTATTGAGGTAGTGTTAGAAATAAAATACGGATGGTTATGCTCAGATTGGACAAGTAGACAAATAAACTAAAATTCATGTGATGATATAAATTTGAGTTTCAATCATAAATACATTTGGAAAGAGTTAGCTACAGAAAATAAATTGGGATCTAGAGCAGACTCAGTTCACATCAAATGGACAGAAAGCAAAATTGGACCGTTTCTGTTCCAAAGAACCAACTTTGGCAAATTGAAGAAAATGTTTAGTGAAGTCAGCTAGACTGAAACACACCTGACCTTAGAAAAAGCTCGACTTTTTTTAAAATACCAATGGTCCAAAAATGATTTGAAATTGTAATGGCTCTTCATCTATTCTTTTAATATAGATTTTGGACATGATTTCCAGACATAAGTAGATAAACAAGCACTACAGACAGGACTTTGGTGATCAGCTAAGAGTTAAGAAAGAATGGAAAAAGAATATAATCAGTAAAGAAAGCTACAGCTTAGAAATCCTGAAATGAAAGATTTGCCAAAATTCAAGTTTATTTAGCACTTGTGAAGGAAATTAAAAGAAACATTGACTAGTTGTTTAAAAAAAAAGATGGGGGCAAGAAGTTCAATATTTATATCGGGTGGACACCATATAGCTAACATTAAAACAACCTGTGACCTAATTTGCCTGAGTATTAACACAGAGGATAAAAGATTAGGGTCAACCCAGGATGGCCTGTGAGAATGAGGTATGGAAATAGAAATGGCAACATTTAATTCAAATAAATTAATACAATCAGTTGGATGATCTTAATAACAGATTAACTGTGAAAACTAGCACATAAAATTAGATAATGAGGATTCAGATAATGAGTCTATTCAGTGAAGAATGGCACTGTTCTCCACAATATGCCAAAACAAGTTGTGAAGGTTAAGAAAAATTGAGCAAATGAGAATGCCAAGCAAACCTAAACCACTTTTTGATAAGGTAGTATATATTCCCAGCAGGGGAAAAAAACAAAAGAATCTCTTTGATCTTCTAAAACAAACAGATACGTCACAGGGGAAACTATGAATTCATATGGAGAAGATGGCTGTAATTATGTGAAAATTAACAAATTGGCCAAAAGTTAAACAACAGGGGATTATGCTAGGAAGTGATACTCCTGGTTTGAAGGGAAACTGTCAATAGAGATCCTCAAAGGGATTTGAGAACTGATGTAAATGTTAATTTTTTTCTCAAAAAATGTGGGGAGGAATGTGAAGATGCAAAGCTGGGAGCCACTGTAATTCAAAAGGCTGGTCTATTAACACAGGAAGAACTAGACATCTTTGAGGATAGAATTATAAAGTGGGATGAAATTTAATTGTATATCATGCAAGGTCATGCACGTAGATACTGTCGGGTGCAAATTCACCACCTGGAAATGGTAAATTAGTTGATTTATTACTATAAGGATGCCTCAGAGACATAAATGAGATGTAGTTGTGAAAAGGGTAAATATGATAGTAGAATGTTAAAGATGATGGAGAAAGCAGAGAAACATTAATTATACAATATAATAGCAAAAAAAATTTTTCCAAATTGTGGGAAGATTATTCTGAACAGGATCATCTGTAAAGAAGGCTACCAAAATAATGAAGTTATCTTTATGAGTTAACTTTTTGCATCTGGCTTGCAAAAGGAGAAGCCAAATGACTTGCCAAACAGGACCAACTAATGCCATATAGCCAGCCACCACTCCATCAGTTCAAAAGTGTAAAGACAGTGGGAATACAAAGGTGTGTTCAGCTGACCTTACCTCTCTGAAAGACCTAGGTCTCACATCTGATCTGACTGTATTACAGATCTAGTAGGAACAGATGAGAAAATTTTACAGATTCTTCTTCCTTTACTGGCAGAGAGATTTCATTGCCATAGAGACCCACACCAGCTGAGATATTGACCAAGATGTATGTACACCAACTGACTGAGGTTATGTTTTAATTACAAAGCAAGGGCTCATATAATTGAAAACTCAGTGGTTACAATAGCTGTAAGAAGGAAACCGTCCTCAATTATTCTATTTCTTAGAAATTTCTTCTAGAATGATCCATATCAGTTGAATTAGACAGCTGCAGGCTTTCTCAGATGTAAGGGCTCCGTAGCATTAAGTGTAACTACAGCCAGAGTTGGAGCTTTCATGAGTCCAGAGACAGCCCAGATTTTATGGGATCTGTAATGTCTTTAACACTAGGAGTCCTGCTAATAGTGATGGGTAAAAGCACAGCAATCATTTTATTCAAAGTAAGCATTTGTGCATAATATAAGCGCTTGTGCTCAGTCCTGGGAATAGCATTAATCCTTTGAAACTGCTTCCAGCAACTCCTTCTTCTGCAAAACAAAGAAGGCATTAGCATGCTGAAGAGCTCTTCTCTCTGGCACCAACATAGGTCTTTAAGTAGAAAAGACTCTTAATCTCAATCTCTTCTGACTTCTTGCTAAATCTGGGCTGCAGGACATGAATCATTTTGTTCAAACAAAACCACAATGACTCCTTTCTGGATATCATGGTTGAATATGACCTTTCTGACCTAGGATCTGTCAGATGAACTAAGGCAAAGTCACTGAGGTAGACCTTGAACCAGCATTTGGCCAGGTCCTCAAAGTATTAGAATATATATTGCAGATGAACACTTCTTAGTTTTCTAAACCTTGAAGAGAAGATCTCTGTACAGAATATCTTTGTTAGGTGCTGTTCTCCTGGATATGCTCATACACAGAAATCCTTGTTATACTCAGCCAAGGTTTTTTGTCTTTGATCTAGACAGTAGGGAGGTCACCTATTGTGAACTGCTGTGCCCAGATTGGTTGCATGGTCTGAGAAGAGCAGAGAACCAACCATAAATTGTAAAGCTTGTAGGATTTCATGGCTGAATTGTTTGCTGATTTGCTTTTATTGAAGATCAAGAATTTTAACTGTAACATAAACAGGATTGGAATATTAGACAATTCACTGGTGACATTTTCCCAATTAAATGATGTACAAGAGGTGTGATTGATTTAATCTGCTTTTAGTTGTTGGCAATGTGTTCTTCTAGCTTAGTTCTGTTTATCTTAGGCTTTCTCTATAGATGGTAGAAAAATGTAGTCACTTTTAGGGGTGTAATTGAACTGGAAGTTTTGAGAAGAAACATACTCTAATTTTCAGTTTTGAGTTAGACTTATTATTCTGTTGTATTTTCATTTAATTTGCTTGACATTCTACTCTGTATTCAGCAGAACAGCTATTTGCTTGAGATGAATTTCAATTACCTTCTCATCAGTTGTTTCTTAAATATTATATCTCCTCCTCCTCTTCAGGAGATTTCTCATACATTATAGAATTCCAATCAACATTCCTCAGAGCATCCAGCTTTCTTTCACCGTCCTCTTTCTCAAAGTCAAAACACTTTTAGTACACAGCATTCTCTCATGAGTATTTCAAACTCAATGATAAGCTGATAAGTAGATTCAGGATTCTCTGTATCTTAAATGTGATTTCTTATATTTAGCTCATTTCTCAGGATCAGGCATGGAATAGCCTTAGACTATAAAACCTGTTCAAGGAATTACTGGAAATAAAACAAGGCTGCACTAAGAATATGTAACTTTTAAGAATGTGTTCTCCTTTTAATTGCATTCCTGTTATCCTAATCAATATCAGAGTAATTAAAATGCCTCATGATCAATGTTTCTGCCTTGTTCAGGAGGTGTCTCTTATCTCTAAAAGGTTGCCATGATCTACTTTTTCTAACCTCACTAAAGGTTCCTTGCCAAAAATCATTTGACTCCCTATTTGGCTATAAATTACACTTAAAATGCCTCTATTGTCAGATAAAATTGTACAGTTTTTCCTTCCATGCTACATATAATTGCTATGTAACTTCATTTTTCTACGAACTGCATGGTATTTTCACTGCAAGAATATTTTAACTTTTTATTCAGTACTTTTATTATCCTGAATCTAATATCTTTCCTCCAACCTCAGGGAGACTTTTACTTTTTGCATATGCTTTTAACCACCCGCTCTGTACTTACCGTCCCTACCAGCAAGTGTTTCGCTTGTTGCATGCTGTGAGTTCTGCGGGGAGATGAAACACAGCCTTTCAGCCACCATAAAAACTGAATAATCCTGACTTGATTTGAGTGTCTTTACCAAGTTGTATACTTGGGCAAAAGCCCTGCATGGAGTTCATCTGACTTAACTTGGGAATCTAAAAGTTAGACACCAAAGGGTGAGCCAGACACCTGAAGCTCCCTTTCTAGTCAATGCAGGGAGATACCCACTTCCAGAGAGCTACCGACCCCATCCTCATAGTAGGATGTGGGAAGGTCAGGTGATTCATTCTCTGGAAATGCCTGACATCGACAGCACTCAACTATGTGAGATGGATCCCACCCACGGACTCTCTGTAGTCGCACAGAATCAGCTGGATGACATGCTGTCAAACCAATGTCTTTGAGGTCCAGGTCTTATTCCTTTCATCTGCTTGCTCATCTAAATCCCTCTCTGTGTCCTGGCAACTGCAGTGAATAACAAATGACATCTGGAGTACAGCCACCAAATCATTTCAGTGCTCTAACCACAATTGCAAGCATTATGGTGTTCTTTGGTCACATCCCATCAAGTAAAAGCCACATCAATATTTCTAGGAAAAATTTCTAATCTCTCTTGGTCGTGGTACCTTTTTTCCTTATATCACCAGCAGAACATGCAGAATAGATATATCACATGATTCCAAATTTTCTAACCTATTATAAAATTTTTAATAACATCTTCAGCTTTTGTAGATTGATTCTTCTCCTTTATCTCAGCTCATCTGACAGAAATGGCTATCTATAAAGTGCTTCATTGACCCTTCTATTATCAATACATCTCTATTTTTATGTTCAATAGCTTCCTCACATGTTAAGCCACACCCCGCCCAGCCTTTCTCAGGCTTACTGATATTCAGTGCCTCAGTTCTCAGAGACTATTATTCTGCTCTCCTCTTCTGAGTACTCCCCTTACCCTTGCTTCTTTTCCAGGCATTTACTTAGTCAGTGCCTTTTCTGCTGCCTTACTTTTTATTGTGCTGTGCCTCAGAAGTAATCTGTTTGCTGCGCATTCACAGCTTGTACAGATTCCTGATGTCATCGCTTCCTTTGCATTTGATACTAACCGCATGTCATCTATTATTCTGTCATATTCATCGATCTTCACAAGAAAATCAACCAGTTGCTCTAATTTGGCTGTCTGATCTTCTAGTACCACAGCTAACTGACAACACTTACACACAAAAATATTTTTGAATGTCATCAGCTTGATAGCCAGGAACATTTCACAGTCAATATGTTCCATTATATATATCCTGAACTTCACAGACACTTCCAAATGGAATAACTCACAAATAATCTTGGCCTAACCTCCAAAGGGATAAAATAAAGGCAACCAAATGATAAGGATTAAGATACTTTCCAGGCAGGTTTCAACCCTTGTATGTTCGGCCATGTTTCGGCCACAACAACCCCATGCAGCGCTACAGACTTGGGGAAGAGTGGCTGGAAAGCTGCCTGGCGGAAAAGGACCTGGGGGTGTTGGTCGACAGCCGGCTGAACATGAGCCGGCAGTGTGCCCAGGCGGCCAAGAAGGCCAATGGCATCCTGGCCTGGATCAGAAATAGTGTGGCCAGCAGGACTAGGGAAGTGATGGTGCCCCTGTACTCGGCACTGGTAAGGCCGCACCTCAAATACTGTGTTCAGTTTTGGGCCCCTCACTACAAGAAGGACGTGGAGGTGCTGGAGCGTGTCCAGAGAAGGGCAACGAGGCTGGTGAGGGGTCTGGAGAACAAGTCTTATGAGGAGCAGCTGAGGGAACTGGGGTTGTTTAGCCTGGAGAAAAGGAGGCTGAGGGGAGACCTCATTGCTCTCTACAACTCCCTGCAAGGAGGTTGTAGCGAGGTGGGTGTCGGTCTCTTCTCCCAAGTAACAAGTGATAGGACAAGAGGAAATGGCCTCAAGTTGTGCCAGGGGAGGTTTAGATTGGACGTGAGGAAAAATTTCTTTACTGAAAGAGTGGTTAAACATTGGAACAGGCTGCCCAGGGAGGTGGTTGAGTCAGCATCCCTGGAAATATTTAAAAGACATGTAGATGAGGCGCTTAGGGACATGGTTTAGTGGACATGGTGGTGTTGGGTTGCCGGTTGGACTCGATGATCTTAGAGGTCTTTTCCAACCTAAATGATTCTATGATTCTATGTAAATGTAACATCTTCAATTAGAAGAAAACATAAAGAAGCATTCTTTATTCTTTTAACTTTGAAATGACTGAGCATAAACTCTTTACCAGACTCTTGTTCTCAAAGAACAGTGAAGAACCTGGTTCTGTGCATGCAAAATCTGCGGATTGTCTTGTTAAAAAAAGTAGGTAGCAGAAGTACTTGTCTGCTGCATCAAGTGAGCTGAAGCTGGGTGCCCAGGCATTGAAACCCGTGCAAACATGCCGACACATTGCTAGACCCAAGCTATAACCCCTGCCTTAATGTTACTGTGACTACCGCTTCTAGTTGCAGGACTACATCATTCTGCTCTCCCCATATTGTGCTATGCTATGCTGTTTTGATAGGCCCTTCAGTATTTACCTAAGCTTTTCAGTTTTTGTCAGGCAGATTTAGAGCAGGATAACAGCCCCCCCCCGCTTCTGCATAAACAGGATAATAGATTAATTCTAGAGAGCAGAACTAGGTAAAATGAAGTATTGGAGGCTAGAGTCATTGCACATTAGAATTATTGATGCTTGAGTGCCTCGCCTGTCTATTCCTCATCTTAAAATAACAGTCTGTATTTTATAGTTACATAGATCTATTGGTATAAGTTTTAAAACCTTTTAAAAAAACTTTCCAAAACTTATATTCCCATTTTTGACACTGCAAAGAGACCAAATATATAACTTAGGACATATATAGTAAATAATAATAAAAAAATATGGCGAACAGTTTTGCCTTATTTTTCATTCGGTTCATCTATCTCTACAAGAAAATCTAAATAAAATTAATGTTTTAAAAGAAGACCTTTTCTATTTATAAAAATAAAACATATATGACACATCTAATTTAAAATCTTTACAAGACATGTTGAGCAAAGTAATTCATCAACAAGTTTTCAATTCTCAAAAATTAGATTTTTTTTCTGATAAATTTAAGGGAAAAACAAATAGAAATAAAGAAACTAACTTCCTGTGGTTTTGAAATTCTAATAATAATATTAAATAAATTTCATTGCCTTTGTTAAAGTGACCTTCAGGAATCTGTGGATTAAACCTAAAAGGTAAATGAAAGCATGTATCAATGAGCCATATTTTTGGATAGACAACCTATCAGACTCTAAGTCATTGTCAGATACAGGGCTCTTAGAAAGGTAGGCATAACTCTTCTGTCCAGATCTAAACCATCTTCTTTGGTGCCCCTTTCTACCTACCTTTATTTCTGAAGGTCTTTTAAACTTGTTGACAGATTAAACAGCAATGAGTTTTTATCATCATACACAAAACATGTCTCCCTTGTGCTGCTCTGCAAACACCCTCCTTTCTTCCTTGGTGTGGAAGTCTAATTTCCATACCAGTTAGTTTAATGCTGAATCTTTTTTATATTATTATTATTATTATTATTATTATTATTATTATTATTATTATTATCATCATCATCATCATCATCATTATTATCATTATTATTATTAATTAAAAAAGAGATATTTATATGGTTCCTTTATGATGCATCATAAAAACATGACTTTTTTGGGGCAGATTTGTAGATTTTAAAGATAAAGTTTGTAGATTTGGGGAGATGACTGTGACAAAGTTGAGAAGTAGAAAGTGTGTTGAGATTGTCTAAATAAAATAAATTACTGTTATTGTGATAATATCTGGAGATGTACCTTAGCAAATAGAGCTTCTGTGAATGAACTCCTTTAGCCACAAAATACCAGTTTCAGGTAGTGTGTGATTCCTCAGGTGTGATAAGGTCCCTGGTGACCTTGCCAGGACCAGAAAGGGTAAAAACTTTGCAGTCAATACAAAAAGCAGACACAATATTTAGTTTTTCCATTGTGTCATATATGTGTTGTATTTATCATGTAATTTATCATATTTATTTTTTCTTCCTAAAAGATTTCCTCTATTATAATAATCACTGCTTCAGTTAGTTAAGTTTGCTACAAAGAAAAGTAAGGAAGATTCAAATCAGGTGTTAAGAATAACTTATAAATTCTAATTCTGGAAAAAAGTTGCCTGTGGAAGGTCCATCACTGGAAGTCTAAAGAGAGATTAGATAAATATCTGCCTGATATAGACTTAATTGATCCAGCCATGGGTAACAGAGGTGAACTGGATGACCTCCTGAGATCCCATTCAACCTTAATTTTCTGTGATTCTAGGCTAAGAAGCATTTCAGAAGTGGGCTAGAAATTTAATGTTTGAAACTTGCAAAACACCTGAAAACACTGTGAAGTAGATTCACACCTGAATCTTTTTAGAGATACTGGATCCACTTGAGTGCTTTTTTGAGGCTGCTTGGTCCTACACACCTCCTTTGTTTTATGTGGTACCTAAATATAATCAACGCTTAAATAGAGAAGCTAAAGTTTTCTGATATTAAGGTTTTCACTTGTTGAACTTTATTTGTGAGGTTTTTTTATGCATTGATGTACACTGGTGAAAATTTTCTTCCTGACCTATATGGCAATCAGCCTACACTCTGAAGCATGACATTTGATTACTTTGTCTTAGCATGCAGAACTGCAAATATTATCAATGGTCATAAAATTATCCAACCCTTTTAAAAATCAGACACACTATTTGACTTGATGACCTTTTGCAGTCATGAAATTCACGTTCTGATTGAAATGATATCAGTCTGGAGGATCTGATAGAGCTCTGGTGCAAGTGTCACAGCTCTGCCACTGAGGTGAAAAAGAATCTTAATGAGCTGTTATGTAGGCAATGTAAGTATCTTTGAGTTTCACTGTTTTCTAATCTATTAGCACAATATAGACCATAAAATGTGAGTTTGGAATACCTTGCATTTTCACTGGTAGTAAACAGGTACTGGGTAATAGTTCACTAGCTTGGTTGCCCTTTAGCACCACGTTGCATCCACTGGAGCAGATGTCACTTGAAAACCAGTGCGGTGAGCAGTATAGAGGTAGCAAGGGGAAGCATATTTATGCACGTCTTGTCATCATGGTCATCTGGGACATGAAGAGTTTCTTTACTTTTTTTTTTTTTCATGTGTGAAGAGCAGAAGGGCACATCCTTTTGTATTAAATGTTCCAAAACAGGAGTTGCCAGAGTGGCTAGTATTGCTTGAGTAGGAAAGAGGACTCCTCTTCATTTGGAAACCTGATGGCAATATGTCAACATTATGAGTTATTTAATTGCCAATTATCTGAAACATCTGCTTATCCCTCAGATTTAAACAGTTTTTCATATGGCCAACCCCAAATCTTGCCCCCACACTAGCAAAACTAAAAGCCATCCATAACGTAATAAAACTATTTACTTGTAGCATCAGAGTCAGCAGCACTGTATCAACTTAAGCATTTGTGATGGAAAATGGTTTCCAGCATGGTTATTATGCAGAGGAGTGGTCATGGTGTTTAGGCTGAAGCAGCCACACAGTCCGCTCACTTCATAAGTGTTCAGGCTTCTTCTTAGCTGGAAACAGTTTCGCTTTCTGCAATGAGCAGGCTCAGCTTTATGAATCCAGTGAACACAGGACGATGGATGAAATCTGACGCTTAGTGTTTTCTGCTGGTTGTCTCTAGGTTATCCTGCACTTTGTACTGGAGAGTAATTATTCTGCAGAGACAACACGGAGACAGTGGGGAGTGATAAACCTCCATTACCTATGCAGGAACACAGGAGCACACATTAAACCCACAAAATTGCTCAGTTCTGTAGCACGTTACCTTTTCCCAGGGGTCCAGCCCCAGCTATGGAGGGGCTCCATGTCCCGGGCTGCTGATCTGGGTCTGCAGCACCAGATCCCAAACACAACTGTCTCCAGGTATTAAGACTGAGATGTGTCTGCCCTCACTGCAGGCTGACAGGGAGACTTTATGTTGGATGTGTGGGGAGTTTGGTCTCATGCAAACTCTGAGCACATGGGCTGGCAACAAATGTGCAGATGTGTACGCACACAAAAATTATGTCCAAGACACTTACATGCCTGTGGGAACTCTAGTGGGCATAGGGACCTTCTTTTAAACTTTAGATTACTTGAATTAGGTGTTTGAGGTGGGCAGTTGGTATAAGGCCTCAGATGAACAACAGCAAGAGTGTTACAGTGTTTTTACTTCTCATTTCCATTTTCTAACTTATTTGAAATAGTTGCAACTTGCTCCCCTCCAAGTCAAGCACTTTCTGCAGAACTTGAATCCAGCTTAAGGCAGAGTTCACAAAAGGCGTGGACTGCACGTGCTTTCCCTTCTTTGCATCCTGCTTCCTTCTTCTCCTTACAAAGGCTGAGAAACTCTGGTCTAGCTACTCCTTTTTTTCTCTAGATAACTTGAGCTCACAGGAAGGAGTGGATACTTCAGGTCAGTTTGACATTTTAATCTCAGTGGTTTGCTTTTTATATTGAATCACTGTGGAAGATCAAATATAAATTGCAAGCGGGCTATTCTTACCAGGCTACTGCTCATGGTAGTGTGTAATGGTAAACACTTCTAGACTGGGCATTTGAGAAATGAATAAATGATACGGAGGACTGAAGCTGAAGAAGAAGGATTATTTTTTTACCAAATACAGCTGTTAGGTCCCTGCCTCAGAGAAAAAGAAACCCACAACAACAACTAGGTATGGCAGCCCTGAGTACACAGATCCCTCTCTGCAGGCAAGGCTGTTGGTGACTCTGATTACATGTTATGTATGAAACGGCCCCACATACTCAATCTTTTGATACTCATATCTGCTAAAAATTCCTAATTTGGCAAGGATTAAGCGTTGTGGGATCTTTCATTGTGAACTGAATATCTCAGACACCAATTAACATTTCATTGCTAAGACTAGTTGATTTGTTATTTGTAGCTGTGTTCAAATTTCTGCATTTGAACTTTAAAGGCTTTGTTTGTATGGTCTGTAGCACAGCAGAAAATGACAAAAACAGCTAAATCCTCTGTAAATAACATAAGCTAGAAAGTACCAGGCTGTTGCTGAATTATTATGATCCCCTTTCTGTATTATTGCAAGCTTTACTCATTTGCTGCTGTTTATAAATATCTGCAAAGTACAGTCCTGCTGAAAGCCACTTATATACATTGGAAAAGCCTGGAGACACTAATGGTCTTGATTCGCTTGTCAATAAATAGGTGTTGAGTGCTTTTTGAGATGCCTAAGTGTCCCAGAGGGCACTTAGGGGCTGCTCCAGGAGGGCACAGATCTCCCTCAAGTCCCGTGTTATGTCAACTAGTACTGTGTCTCTGGTATCATAAGACATCCCAAATGGCACATAATGGCACGTGTGTGCAACTGAATTGAACTCCTAGAGGTAGGATTCATATTGAGATTGTGGGTACCTAAATTTAGATGTCCAGCTGTGGGATGGAGGTGCAGAATGGGATTTTGTTGCCTAACATGACCCTACTTAGGGCCACTGTGTACATGCTAGAGTATCTGACATGTCAGCTTGGGGCAGTAAGATGTGGCACAGGACTTACAGGAGATTCATGTGCTTCTGGAGGGGCAGATGGAAGTGAAGTGAGATACCCTAAGATGGCACTAGGCACCTCAGTTTAGGCAGCTGTATAAAGTCCAAGCTATCTAATGACAAGTTTATTCAAGAAACAGTGGAATAGCTAAACTGCTAAATATGTTATGGATTAAAATTTTGGTAGTGGAAAAAAATCTACAGTTCTATTTCTGTTCTGTCTGTGAATTTGTTCATCTCTGCTTTTTAATTGTTTATTTTACCTGTGCTCATATCCTTTCCAGTAAAATATAAACGAGATTACGCTTTTTATTTGAAACGTATTATTTTTAAGCATGAAGTTTCTTCAGGCATATTGCTATATTTGTGCCACATCAAATGTTGATATGACGCAGGAGAAAATTTGTTGCGACTGCTTATTTATTTGTGGATTAGTACAGCATGTCAAGGTACACCAAAATATTCTATTCACATTTGTATCAGTAAAAAGCACTTGCGATCCTTGGAAATGGGAAAAATAAAATGTAGATGTCCATGCTGGATGGCAAAAGGTGCTGTTGGAGAGGTTCTCATGCAAGAAAAGAATAATCAGCTTTTTGATGCACTATTTAAAAATGCCTGAGTAGCTGTATTCCAGGAGGGTTTGTTCTTTGTTCCCCGTGGTGATCCTCTTAGTTGGCAATATGCCAATATTCACAAAAGCATTATATCAAATATGGCCAGTGTCCCCCTCTTCACATATCTGATGCTGTGCAACTTTGTGGAAAAGTTTTTTGTTGTTGTTTTTATAACTGCTGAACACATATGGATAACTTGGCAGCTGTATATCAGCCATGCAGTGTCCTCTTCATAGTTCATCAGTCAGCCAAGAAAGCCCTGCCATCAACATAAAAAAAAGGAATTTTTAACAGTGAAAGGTATTTGTACTCCCTTTGACCCAATGTATTATCTGTCAGCTTGCCCCTAGATATGGACAGCTGTCACATGCTGTGGATACTGTAACAATTAAAAGGTATACAAAATGTTAGAACACATAATAAGTAAAAAAAAAGAAAGAAAGAAAAACCCCCCAACATTAAAATATATTGTTAATCTTTCAAAACCTAGCCCTCAGTACTTTTAAGGGAAAGCAAATACTTAAATCTCATGGGACTCCTAGAAAATACCTTGACAATAGCTCTTTCATAGGCAGTGCTGCTAGTTTGAACGTTTCTTGTGATATATCGCAAGTGTGATAGTTTGAGCCTGGGACATATTTAGTCTCTGTGGTACAGCATCCTCACAGTTTCCAGGGATGAAGTCTTTGAATAGATCCTTTCCAAAAAATGAACATTTTCTCAAAAAAAAAGGTTTTTTCCTTGGTTATGCTAAGACAATCTAGAAGTGTGGCAACAGCAACCAAAAATTGTACTACATGACTCAGATATTTAAAACTGTGCCTATGAAGTCCCACATCAGTGACTGTCAGTCACAACATATGCCCACAAAGACCCCAACGCTGAATGTATTCTACTATCATAAGCATAATTGCTTTCTGAAACGTGTGGTTGACGGGAATAGACAAAGGGAAGAGGAACAGATGATCGATTTTCCACATGTTAGTGTAGTCCATCTCTCTTCAGAAACATTTTGACACAGCAGGTGTTTTTAAAACACTGTGACCAAGGGCTGTAAATACCTTTTAGCATGTCCATGACATACTTTAATAAAAAAGCAGTGTGTTTTGCCTTCAGGGTGATGGACTTTCCTGCTGTCAGCCTCCCAGTTCTCTTGGTTCATTGTCTGTTTCTTTTAAACTAGGACACCTATTGTGTAGCTGGGTATAAAGAAGAGGATATGTTTCATCTTTTATAAGGAAGTCCAAGAGGTAGAGTCAAAGACAAGAATAACTAAAAGATGTTTTGTCTTGTGATGAATAAGAATTAGATCCCAGTATCATACTGTCAAGCTGCACCACAACTATCCCTTTATTTAGGTTTTGTTCTATAGCACAAGGACTTCGAATCCTATTCATCCTTAACTTCAAGGGTAAGTGCTTTCTCTATCAGCAGAAAGAACAAACTTAAACCAAATGTCACATGCATTTGGAAATTCACAACAAATTTCATAATGAGTATTAACGCTCAAGAGGGAGATATTTGAACTCATAGTGAGAAAAGAAAGAGGCAACTTACATGTGACACCCAGGTGGAAATGTCTTCCCCTTCTCCCCCCATCTTTCCTTTACTTGCATTGTCCAAAATATAAGTAAACTCTATGACACAGAATTTGCAAGTACAGTTTCTGAATGCATTAGGTGGGTTAATTCCCTGGAGCAGTCAGTATTCTTTAGTGAGAAAAGATATTGAAAAGGTTATTTTTTGCTTCAGTGCATGAGTAGGATGAAAACATTCAAAGGTTCAATTTTTATAGCATTGTAAACCTATTTTTTGTGCTGAAACGGAAATGAAACAAGACAATATTGTGTGTTTTACACTTGCAGTAATATGCTAGTGCAAGGTTAAGTTGTGCTTATGCACTGAAACTTGGAATTTCACCCAGATATGAGTCATTAAGAACATGGATATTTTTTGGTTGGTGTGTTTTTCCTTACAGAAAGGCATGTACGCTGTAGTTCAGTACACAACAACACTAGCTGTAAAGAAAGTAGAACACTAATTATTGTGGAGGAGTGGGTGTCACATAAAGTTACAGTTTGCTAACAAAATGTAATGATAACTCAAAGTTGGGAGGCATTTTCAGTACAGCAGAGGACTGGGATTTTATGCAATGAAAAATTGCAATGTCTTGAGAACAGGAACAATAGAAATGAGATTAAATTTAATAGAAAAAAGTGTGAATTCCTGATTTTAGGTAATAATAATAATGGGTGTGTGCGTGTCATAAGTTAGAAGTAGAAGCAGATGAGAAAAATCTTTGTGTACCAGCTGAACAGTATAAATATGAGCTGCTGGTCTGATGTATTTGTTAAAAAAGTTAAATCAGTTCCGGGATATGTAAGGGAAACAAAGACCAGAGAGACCTAATGCCGTGATGCTGTGCACTTATGGGACCTCCTTTGGAAAGCAATGTTCAGTTATGGCCACCTGCCTCCAAGAAAGGTGCATTTAGAGTGGCATGGGGGCATAGAAGTTCTAGAAATATATTAAAAGAAGCGGAGGTTTTGTTTTAAGGGAGGAGATGAATAGAGCTAGGTTTATTTAGCCTGCTGGCTGTACTGAACTGAAAGAGAAGGAAGGACATGTTGCTGTCTGTAAATATATCACAAGGTAAAACTCCAGACTATAAACGTTATTTAACTTAGGAGATGGTGTCAGCAGAAGAACAGATGGATATAAACTAACCATGAATACATTTAGCCTGGCAGATAGGGAAAAGTTAGAGAAAATTAACACATGATATTCAAGAACAGGTTTTCAACAGCAGTTATAGGGACAAAACAAAGAAAAGAGAAGTATTTTAATCTGAAATTTGATAATATTATAAGCACATGATGTAATGTCTTGTTTTCAATAGTAGAAAATTGGAAACACAGACCCAGCATGTCCTTCTCAGGCCTATGTGTTTGCAAGGTGGTGGCTATCTATGCCCAAGATCAGAAGACATATAAAGAGCTTTTTACCACAGAGAAGGGGAGGCAGATGAGAAATATGAAGAGAGGCAATACACTGATTTTTTTTGTGGGAGAGACATACTCTTGAAGATAGTTGACTGAGTTCTCTGTAATTCAACATGATCTAGTGCATCACTAATGGATGGTTAATGGGAATAATAAAAGGATTTGTAGTGCTATGCACTGAGGTGGTTCTGAGGACTGTTCCATTAATAATCCACAAGCTACCTGCATTTCTTGTGCACGGTGACATAATTCTGTTAAGGAAATATGTCTTTTGGGAGGATTAAAGAAATGTAAATACACCCATGCCCACACTGAAGAATCAAGTTATCCTGATGATAGAAAGAGCATTCTGACATGCTGAACCTCCAATTTTACACAGGCTAGAGAACTGCAAAACCCCAGATGATAAATTTACCTTTTGTTAATCAACCTGACAGTGTAATATTATGTATTTCCTTTCTCTGGGTCAGTTCTTCCTCATGCAACTCTCTTTCTTGAGCCAATCAAAATGCAAAGATAAATAGCAACAAAACAGTATGGATACAGAATCACTGGAGGTACAGAAAATCAAGGTTTAAATATTTGTAATAAATCATGCGGTGAATAAATAAATAATCCAATTAGGCAAACTTGAAATAAATTTGGGACAAATTCACTTCACTACAGATGAAGGTCTTAACCACTGTATCACTGGCTGTGCTGGAAAGGTTGGATTGCTGCACAGCTGCACATCAGCCTCCCCTTCCCCTGTCTCTCTCCTTCTCCCTGCATCCTTCCCCTTCCTGACTTTTGTTGAGTTTCCATAGGGAGGACATTTATATGCAAAAAATTCAGAGGGAGGCCAGTGTGTGTTCTAACTTGTGCCCAGTTTGGATGATGGTGGGCCAAGAACTGAAAGAAATTGATCATTTATAGAATCATAGAATGATAGAATGATAGAATGATAGAATGCTTTGGGTTGGAAGGGACCTTCAAAGATCATCTAGTCCAACCCCCTGCCATAGACAGGGACATCTTTCACTAGGTTAGATTCCTCAAGGCCCCATCCAACCAGATTTTGAACACTTTCGATGATGGGGCATGCATAACCTCTGTGGGCAACCTGTTCCAGTGTCTCATCACCCTCATTGTAAAAAATTTCTTCCTTATGTCCAATCTAAACTTACCCTCTTTCAGTTTAAAATCATTAGCCCTTGTCCTGCCACTACAGGCCCTGGTGAAAAGTTTCTCTCCATCTTGCTTATAAGCCTCCTTTTCAATATATCAAAGGCTGCAATAAGGTCTCCCCAAAGCCTTCTCTTCACCTTCTCTGAGAGGTGTTTCAGCCCTCTGATCATTTTTGTGGCCTCCTCTGGAACTGCCCTAACAAGCCCATGTCTTTCTTGTGCTGTGGCCCCAGAGCTGGACGCAGTACTCCAGGTGGAATCACACGAGAGCAGAGTAGAGGGGCAGAATCACCTCCCTCAACCTGCTGGCCACACTTCTTTTCATGCAGCCCAGGATACGATTGGCTTTCTGGGCTGCGAGTGCACATTGATGGCTCATGTCCAGCTTGTCATCCCCCAGTACCCCCAAGTCCTTCTCGGCAGGGCTGCTCTCAATCCCTTCATCCCCCAGCCTGTATTGAGACCGGGGGTTGCCCCGACCCACGTGCAGGACCTTGCACTTGGCCTTGTTCATGAGGTTCACACGAGCCCACTTCTCGAGCTTGTCCAGGTCCCTCTGGATGGCATCCCGTCCCTCTGGCGTGTCGACCGCACCACTCAGCATGGTGTCATCTGCAAACTTGCTGAGGGTGTACTCAATCCCACTGTCTATGTCATTGATGAAGATATTAAACAGTATCGGTCCCAATACGGACCCCTGCGGGATGCCACTCATTACCAGTCTCCATCTGGACATTGAGCCATTGACCACAACCCTCTGGATGTGACCATCTAACCAATTCCTCACCCACCGGACAGTCCACCCATCAAATCCACATCTCTCCACTTTAGTGAGAAGGATGTTGTGGGGGACTGTGTCAAAGGCCTTACAGAGGTCCAGATAGATGACATCCGTAGCTCTTCCCTTGTCCACTGATGTAGTCACCCCATCATAGAAGGCCACTAGGTTAGTCAGGTAGTTAGTCAGGTTAGTCATTTAATAGTAGATGCAGCATCTTTCTCTCTTCCCCACCCCCCCCCTCCCCTTTCTCCCCCAAGAGTTGTACTAGGAGGTCTGGGTCACATGTGCAGCAGCAGAAGAATAAGGATTTAAATTTAACTGTTTTGTGAACTGGAATTTCAGCTTTTTTATATCTTAAATACAGTCCACCTCCAGCAGCTTCCTTTTCATACAAGAAGTAAATACACTTTTAGCCACTGCTCTACAGATATTCCAAAGTCGGCTGACTACAAACCTAGTCTCATGCACAGTAACTGATTTCAGGAATAGTCTCATATGCCTTCAGTAGAACCTGCCTTGTTCATTGCCAGATAAAAATATTCTTGCCAAGTTTACCAAGCAGTTCAGAATGGATTTACTTGAGTGATCTTTCCCTTTATTATTTATTAGTTCCTCAACATTTTTCTTGTGCACAATTGATCAGTTTTGATTTAATATTTTTCTTAGTTGTTGTCAAAAAATATTAACTAGCACAGAATCTGGAACTTAACCTTGGAAAAACATAAAATAAAATACACATACTTGTAATGGTTCCCAGTTTAAAACTACATTTGAGACTTGTCTATCAGCTAATTTTTAATTCATTTAATGTCTGGCATCCTGATTTTGTGTTGTATAATTTCTTAATCCCAATGGTATGTAGAACCAAATAAAATTCTCTACTGAAATCTAGCAACTTATGACTAACTTCATACCTCTGTTATAAAAAATTGATATCTCGTTAATTTGACAAATTCTTTTGTCCATAAACCATGTTAGGTGACATTAAATATGCTACCCTCTATTCTTTATTAATCAACTTCCCTACCTGTTGTTCCATTATTTTTCCCAAGATTGATGTCAGGCAGACAGGCTTATATTTACCTAGACTACCCCATTTACTTTGAAAGCAAAGTACTGACATAACTCTTACTTCCATCCAATGCTCAGGATCTATCTCAGCAATCCAAGATTTATTACAAATAATAATAAGTGGTCTAATAAAGCTTATTAAGCTTTTCTTCTAACATTCCTAGGTGCATTTTTTAATAAAAGATACTCATCTTTTATAGCTGATATTTGGCATATACTGTCTTTGTTGTTTTAAGTGTAACATTTGATCACCGTCTTTGTATGATATGATCACATTTGGCTTTTTCCGAGTCCCAGAGCTGAAATATTTATTCAACATTTCAGTCTCTTCTGCATTATTTTTGACAATTGCATCCTTTCCATTTAACAATGGACAAACACTACTGTAAGATTGCTTTTGCTCCAGATATATTTAATGTCTTTTTCAGTGTACTAAACTCAGATAGCCACAGAATTCCTCCTATATCCTTCTGTCTTCAGTAGCAATTTTCTGTTATTTCCATTTGTATCCTAAATTCAAGTGATCTACTCTATTCAGTTTCTCCCTTGTCTCCCTACCCAACCTGTTTATATTTGAAATTTCACATTGCCTTTGTTTCTCTTTTAAGCTAGACTGGTGTAGAATAGACTTTGTCTTGATTGCTGTTCTTAGATCATCTCCTAAAATGCTTTTAAATATCTTTATTACTGTTTACATATTTTTCCCCTTTTAAATTCTTCCTATTATTGATTACGCACAAACTCGTATTTACCTGTTTGAAAGTGGTCATTTTAAAGTAGCGGGTGTAAAAATTACCAGTTGTGTTACATTCTATTTGCAGGTAACGAATGTAATCAATTTCTCACTTTCATTTAAGGAACAACTAACTTTTAGTCCTGGAATCAATTTTTATTTAGCTGTCAGGATGATATCTATAACAATGTTCTCAAAGCAGAGACCCAAACTTTTTGATTTAGGAAATTTTTATCAATCACTGTCCAGAATTTCAAAGGTATTTTATTACTGGAAATGTCAAACCTGTAGAGTTATGTCTTTCAACCTGATATTCACCAGTGAAAAAGCTTTTTTTGAAGCTCATACAGTACAGAAACTCTTTTTCTCTTCTTCCTCTCCATAGACATTGTAAGTAGGGGTTTAAGGGACCGGTCATCCTGCTCTCTAGGGTAGTTTGATGGTACGTAGCTGCCTGCATCTAATTGCCCTTGTCACACTCTCTGTGTTGGGAGATTGACCTGTAAACACTGAAAGCATTTACTACATAGTTGTCAGTGGGTTGAAATCGGTTATTGCCACATACTGCCTCTTCTCCTCTTCTCTTGCCACTGTGTTTTTCCTAAATTTCTTACAGTGAGTGAGTTTAACATTCCTATCACAGAAATCTTCCTTGAAGTTCCAGTAATATCAAGCAGGTCAAATTCATTCTCATAGTCCAAATAGTTCCTATTCCTGTTTACCACACAAACTCCTGCCATTCGTGAATAGGCAATTAAAGAATTTATTTTCTTTGTGTCATTCAGTGTCTTGATTAATTTTGTTCTTGACAACTTGACTGTGCTAAATGAGTGTTTATTTGCTGCCCCTTTTTAATCTCCCCTTTTGTTGTAAGTTTAATGCCATTATTACTAGTCTAGTCAGCTTGTCCCCTGTAAAATTGATTTCCCCTTTAATGAGCTGGAGGCAGTGCAAACCACATAACTCCTCAGTTAGAAAATGGCTCTACAGTCCACCAAACTAAAATCTCCTCTCCCTCTTACACCTCTCTAATTGGCAGTTTATTCCTAAAAACTCTTGATTCTTGTGTTCATTTCTGGGACAGGAGCAATCTCCAAAAAGCTCATTTGGGTATTTTCATACTTCATCAGCTTTCTGAACTCTCTGAAATCATTCATAACCAGTGAGGAGACACATGAAACATCGCTAGTACCAATACATACCACTACTAAATTAAATCTCTCCCACTCAGTTGGGTAAGGTTTTTTCCTTCATTGAAGAAGATCTGAGACACTGTAAGAAGGAATATCCTAAAAGCCTTATCCTATAGGGAAAACTGGTAGTTTTGACTGTAATTAGCCTGTCCAATACTTTCTATTATATAAGGTTATTGAAAAATTCCTTGAGAAGTTTCCTTTGTTTGCAACCAACTTTTGATATTTTGCAGGAGGAATGCTTTAGGGCGACAGAAATATCTTTTATCTGTTGCATGAAATTCCTTTCAGCTTTTGCTCCTTGCAGGTACCCTCTGGTCCAAGCACATGAACTTAGAAGAGTACTTCTGTTGCTGAGGAAAGGTAAAGCACACTGTTCCCATAACAGACAAGCTCTCTAGGTCTGTGGAGTACAAAAGGAGAGAGAAAGAGCTGGACTGACTTCTTCCCCATGACTACTTCTTTCATTCAGTGTGTGAACCATCTCCATCACCCCTTTGGGATAACATGGTTCTGTAGCTGCCATCTAGTAGGTTAATGTGAAAACGGTCTGTGCTGCTGTGCTGCAAGCCCAGAGGTAAAATGATGCTGTACATATATGTGGGTTGTTGAAGTTGTGCATTACCAAATTTACTCTTTACTTTTGTCTTTAAAGAACACCAGAAAAGGATATTCATTGATTGGTTGTTATTTTAATGTAGATTTTACATAAGATTTTAATGCAACGTTAAATACTTGAAAGTTAGAAAATAGTCTTAGGTTGCCCATGTAAGTACACTCAAGAACTCTTGCTACAAAATACTAGGAAAGGGGTTGTGTACTACATTTATAAATTCTGTATCCTAATTACAACACAGAAAGGAATCACATTAAAGCTCCATGAGAGCATTATTTCCTGACTTTATGTAATACCACCTCAATCAGTAACCTTATTTGTCATAGTTTCTGTATGATGTTGGCATGTCTTTGAATGTGGATAAAGGTATGGTGCCCCTGGTAGTAAAATAATTTCTCATTAAAGCTACGCATTCTGCTGAGGCTAGTTGTTTCCTCTGTTAGACTAAGGCAAAGGATGGGAAGTCATTGTACAGGATAAAGTGGAGAAGTGACACCCAGAAAATTTGAAATCTGTACCAAGAAACCCCATGTTGCCTCATGCAAGTCTCAGTGTTAGATTTGAACACTGCAAGTTCCCAAAAATGGACACAGCCTAAAAGCCCTATCCAACCCATAAATGGCCTTCTGAACAAATCATAGTTTTGTACTGCCAGCCAGTGCTCGGGCTGCCCAGCTTGGCAGTGATGCTAGAGTGCCCTGACGGTGACACTTGCACCATTTTGTATCCTTTCCCTTTATGCATTTTTAGGACATCAGTCTCTCTAGACTGTAATCAGCAATGTACATAGCCAGTAGAGGAAAGAAAAACTGGAGGGAAACCTTCTATTTTTTACTCAGTTGAGAACAGGGAAAGTGGACAAGTGACAATTTTACCTTTAGTTAGCAATTTACCCACCACTATTGTGTGTGATTGTATGCACTTTAGCACTGAAAGGCTGCTTTCAAAACATGATCCCAGTTTCACTATGCCTCAGTTTCCTTATGTCTAAACCAGAGAGGACTCCCACTTCAACAAAATATTTTTGGTAATGTTTGTGAAGTTGTGAAGTGTTCTGTAATCTTCACATGCCAGCTGCTCTATCATCATTACAGTTTATTTGTTATGAATTGCCTTGTTTTGTTTTCCATAGGCTGGGAAGCTTAGAAGTTATTGTAAAAAAGATGCCAGTGAGGTTTCAAGTTGTACTTATTTGTTTCAAAATAGAATTGTGGTTAAAACTCGTCAAATCCCCTCTATTGTGTTTCCTGCTATTGCTGATTAGTTAAGAAGCAGAAGGGAACATTGCACTGTAAAACATCCATTTATCTGCCAGTGTCAGGTTCTCTTGACATGATGTGCTAATGCAAAGCACATTAAGCATTAGCAGCAGGTGCTCCAGACCTAGCAGTTCCTAGACAGGCATTAAGAGACCTCGAATGAGTCAGTGTCACTCTATGGTTTAACCTAATACCAACCCCTTAGGGTACCCCATCAAATGTAAGAGAAATGAAAGGTTTTAAAGGCTATTAATCCCAGTGACTCTACATTAGAAGAGCACAAAGTTATTTGTCACAGGTCTTTTTGTCATCATGATACTGTGGTAGAATGTGAAGTATTCAGTATTCCTGAAATTCCTTCTTCCACCTACTTAAGCATGAAGGTCTTTTGATGATATGCTTATAATGCTGAGCTATGACACCTACCAGCTACTGGCTGTTACTGGCACTGTCTGAACTCCCTTTCTTTTTCTCAGTGCATTCTTCTTGTATCTACAATGCATGAGAAGTAGCAAAAACATCTTTGGAAAACAAGCTTTGAACTGAAAGGTATCCTAAGCAAACAAGCAAGCGAACTCTCTGCCCCCAGACAGACACCATTACAGCACGCGTAAGAGACATTAAATCAGAGCTGAATCTAATGCAAGGTGTTAACTTCTTTTGCCATACTTGTTATCTGGAGCTGCTTTATTTCTAATGTGATAGATATTTTGTTCCGTGTTTCTTACCTTGAAGTTGCTGAGACTCAGGAATAATCCTGTTGTTTTAGAAATCTCTGATCCAGTGTTTGCATGAAAAGGTGTCTCAGATAGCTGGTTGTCTGGCAGCGGCTGCTTCAAAGGGTCTGGCAGCCAAATGTGAGCAGCTCAGGTTTTACTGGAAGTGGTGAC
Source organism: Aptenodytes patagonicus (assembly GCF_965638725.1). Taxonomy (NCBI): domain Eukaryota; kingdom Metazoa; phylum Chordata; class Aves; order Sphenisciformes; family Spheniscidae; genus Aptenodytes; species Aptenodytes patagonicus. The sequence continues at coordinate 192,172,334 of NC_134949.1, read as the reverse complement.
AGTTACACGACTTCAAACTCTTGCCAGGGTCTGAATTTGTACATTTCAAATTCATTTCACACACATTCAGTTGACAAAAATTGTCCAACTATCAGATTGCCACACTGGCAGACGCTCTGGCTTCAAGCCCTACCTCTGATAAAAACGCAGTCCCTTTAGCTAAACACCCCTGATTTTATATTTATAAAAAGGTTCATGGGATACTTAAACCAGTAAAGTGTTTTGAAACATATTGATGGAAATCTATGCAAGTATTTGGGTTTTTTTATTGGCTGACCTGCATAGTAGCAAAGATACACGGCTTACAGTGTGTTCATTTGTGCATGCATATGTATATCTGTGTGTATGTGTAAGGTAAGTGTGTACAATTGCTTGGCTCCAAGGAGTTAGTCAATATTTTAAGCTTTGTCAGGATGCTCTGAAATCAATTGCAAACATCAGTCTTCGGTGTTTATACAAACACCATCCTATTTATTTGAAAGGCATCTGGGGAAAATCCTGTACCTCTGAGCACAGTAGGAAAAAACAGTCAGAGCACAAGAACGTAGTGGTGGTTGTTCCAAGCTGGACCAGTGGTCCATCTGCCACCGTCTCTGATGGTGGCCAAAACCGGAGGCCTGCAAAAGAGATTAAGAACAGAACAAGCGTATTTGATACTTGCCTGTGTACTTTCCTACCGACCAGTAATTTGAGGCTCAGAGCCAAGATTTACTTTAGAGATTTCTCTTCTGTGAAGTCGCCCGGCTGCTCCCTGAACCCATCTACAGTGAGGGCTGTGGAGCAAAGGTTTTGGCAGTTTAAAACCACAGTCTGCGTAGAATCACTTTGTTTCATTTGTTTTGAAGTTACCAACTGCTAGTTTCATTTGATGACCTGTAGATCTGGTACTAGAAGAGCCAGCTGTACCTATCTTATACATCCTCCTGTACCACTTGTGGTTTTACAGACTTACGTCATATCGTACTCTCTTTTCCAGTCCCATACAGAAGCTGTTCCATACCTTTGATTGTGCTTTTCACGCTGCTATGAGCCTTTCTAATAATTCCTAATTTTCACTTTTTTTTCTTCCCCCCAACTACTACTGAACACTAAGGTGAGTTTGTCCTGGGTCTATAAGACCAGGACCTCATACCTTTGTAATTATTAGTCAGCTCAGAGCTCATTCTTCAGTACACAAAGTTAGGACCTTTTCCCCCTCCCATGATCATCCCTTTAAATTTGCCTATATTGAATTTCACTATTTCCTTGCCTAGTCACTTAGTCCTTCTGGATTTACCCTAGTAAATGAATCAGGGCCACAAAATGCTTTCAAACACTGTGCCACTGGGACTAGCATCTATGCTGGAAAACGTAATAGATCAAATATGATCGCTTGTCCCTGAAGGCAAGTGGCATTACTTATGAAAATAGGATTAAGCCCTTTTTCTACAAGGAAAAAAAAAAAAAAGAAAGAAAGAGGGTGGCCTTCTCCTTACTGTCTTCAGAGCATGTGTTTGCTGGTTTATACTAGAAAGCATCCCTGGTCTATTGCTTTCCCTCCCAAACTGCACCTAGGCATTGTCTGGGAGAGTGTCAGGGAGCACCACGCTGACAAATGACAAAATGGGCAATCATGTACCAGAGCCTGAGACCATAAAAGCCCTGAGTTAAGCCACTGCTTAATTGCTAGCTTGTCTTCTGATATACTTTTGATCCATGCCAACTAGTACAACTAGTACTCTGTAAACCAATGCTCATTCATGGTTTGGAGACAGCATGTGCTGGGTGAGAATGCTCTAGTTTTGGCTCCCTCCATCCCACATAGTTTTCCGGCAGTATATAATGCAGATTTTTCACTCTGCAACATCCATATCTACCTTCAAGCCAGATCCAGGGTGTACAATAAGTATCCAGTTTCTTGCTAGAGAAATGCCACTCTGACAGAGAGTAACACTGCCCTCTCATTTTTATATTCACTTTGAACATAAATTAAAAAAAGAAACAAAACCAGTTCCTATTTTTTAGGGTAACTATGAAGATCAGATGAGATCCAATGCAAAGTACTGTGTAATATAGATACTACCAGCCTGTACCGCTTGGATCAGGGCTGGAAAACAGTGCTTGATTCTGTTTTATTTAGTAGTATGAATACACCCATATGGCCCTTCTGCTATTCTCCACAGTCAATCTAGAATAGCTAATATTGTGAGCGATCTTGGTTCTTTCGTCCCTTTTTCCACATTGCTTATGAATATTTTAAACAGTCCAAGCACCTGTGGGACACAACTCACGTCTTCTCCTTACTGGGAAAGCTGACCTTTTACTCCCACACTGTTTCCTACCTTTTTACCAGTTGTTTATACATGTGAGGACCTTCCCTGCTATGCTATGACAGTCTGGGCTCCCTAACAGCCTTTGGCGAAGGATCCTGTTAAATGTCTTTTGAGAATCACAGTAGGCTGTTGTCTACTGGCTTTAGGACCCTCCTCAGAGAATTACTGTAGCTTTTATGTCATGACAAGTGCTTTCTCTTTATAAAAGAGACTCTGCACATGATATTTATCCATAAGCCATCTTTGTCGTAGTTACTCATTCACTCAGTGCATATGCTAGGTCTATCGGTCTGTAGTTTCCCAGTTTTCCCTGTAACTTGTTAAGACTGATGCCACATTAGCCACCTTCCAAGACTTCTGATAACAAGGCAGCTTTAAATGAGGATTGACATACAGTGGTAAGTTATTCAGCTATTTCAACCTTAAATTCCTTTAGAACTGATGATATATGACTATTCAATTGATCCATTTGCTTCATAACCTCTTTTGCTAATACAATCAGCAAGTTGCTCAATCTGAGACAGATCTTCTGATAAACAAGAAGTATGAAATATGAACTTCTTCAGATTCCTTCACACTGCAATGCAGATACAGAAAATTCCTTAACTGTTTTGTGCTCTGGACTTTTCTTTGTTGTGCACTCCTTCATTATGTTGACATTCTGGCCTCTACCTTCTTTTGTTAAGTAAAGGAAGTTTAGTGGGTGAATCCTTGTTCCAAGGCCAAGTGGTACCAGCTGGCTTACATCCACCGTGCTTAGGCTCCTAGGGCAAACTGGTTCCAGAGACAGGAGTTTGAGGCAAATCAAAACAGAGTCAAAGAACAAGCCAGGAATTAAACAGTAAAGACTACAGCAGTCCAGTGTTTGAGCTTGTTCCCTCCTCTCTCTCATTTATCAAAATAGATGTAGGCACAGACTCTCCAGCAATCTTCCTGTTCTAATGTGTTAGAAAAGGGATTTGTCAGAAGACTTAATGCCTTTTTTTCAAGTTCAACCTCCAGCTCTTTTCAAGGTAATGGGAGATGGTTTTTTTTCCCCCACACATTTCATGGAGAGTCCTGTTCTCCCAGAAGTTCATCTTCTGCCTTCTTTCATGGTTGTGCTTTGAGATGTTTATCTCTGTCTCCTGACATTCTTTGCCTGGCTCTGCTGCCCAAAGCTTGAGGGAAGCAACTGGCCAGCCTTTGGATTTACAATCAAGGGAAAAAGGAAGCTATCTCATTTTCCCTGAGTTAGTTCACTCCCAGGTTTCTGTCTGGCCTTGGACAGTCATTTCTACCATTTCAGCACTTCTAGTACATGAAGGATTTCAGTGGTTTCTTCCACTTAGCCTAAATGGCTAGAACTCTCAACAGCTTTAATTACATCTGTGATTGTCTGCAGTTCAAAGACAGGCTTGTTAGCAGCCATTAACACCTTGCAGCGCCAAGAAGGATAGTTCAGTAATAATTTTAAAAACCTTGAAAATAGAAAGTGCTACAGAAACAGTTGTATTTATTTGTCAGCTGTACCTGTTTATTCTTCTTTCTGCTGGCACAGTGGGCTTTCTTCTGTGTCACTACAGGCCTAGTGACTTGGCACATGTTTATGTGTGTTCTGGTTTCAGCTTCATATAGCTTTAAAATTATTTTATTATAGAATTAATTATAAAATATTTTAGAAAGAGAAAGAAATCTTATTATTCTCATTCCCCAAATTTCCTAAGGTTTCTTCCCAGTGCTAAGATTGTCACAAGGGTGTCCATGATACCCAAGGCTGGGCAGCATGAGCTTGTCGCCCTTATCATGAAGCAGACAGCAGCGTAGGACCTTTTGTATTTGAAGTGAGATTCAAGAGGTAGCTGATTGGCAGCCATCACAATTCTACACTGGGCTCCAGGGCACCAAGATTTAATATAGATGTGATCATGACTTACATCATTGGTCACAACATTTACTTTCAACTTCATCTTAATCTGTATTGGTTGAAAAGATGTAGGGGACAAAGCACACATTTGGTTTACAGGCAAACTAAACATCTCTGTAAAAACATCTCCTCTGTCAAAGTGGTCACTAGCTGCATCTTATATAGAACTTAATGGCGGCAACTGAGACCATAGGGGTGTTTACGTATTATATATTTAACTGACTAACTTTTGGCACCTACAGTTGAACATATATAAGTGTAAGGCCTTGAGTTACAAAAACCACCCTGCTACTAAAAATATTCATAAAACACAGTTGCTGGGTTTTGGTTTTTCTTTGTAGAGACCTAATTCAAAGCCCACTGAAATCAATGGAAAGAAGTTTTCCCACTGGCATCATTGATTGGGCCATAGGACAGTAGTGTGCATACATCGCCTTTAGGCACCATTAAATCTCTTTTCATACTGAACTGAGAAATACACAACAAGGATTTCACTCCTGATTGAAAAATTGCAAGCAAGAAAGTTATCATAGCATTTCCCATGAAAACACAAATGAAGCAAAAATATTAACAGTTCCCTAATGTGTACCTAGATAGGTATGTATGCATTTAGATGTATTTATGTTGTTAACACTTTGAGTGCACAGGAATAGAGAAAGAGCCAGCATAAGAATTAAATAAATAACAAAATAAAATCTTACAGAAGAATCCACGTGAGAATGAAGCATTTTCTTTAAGAAGAAGAGTTAATGCATAGCTGATTTCCTGAATGGCGAAATATTTTTACACAATTATCTCGGTAAGGAATGAAAAGTCAGCTATAGTAATGTGCTCAAAGCACTTTTTCACTGAATGCTACATATACTCATGCAGAATTCCTTAAAACAACCGGTTAACAATGACATGAACATGCTTTTGGTGACTAAAACAAAATAAAAGGTAAGTGAAAATTAAGCAGTGAAACAAATGTCCACCTATCCCAGCTAAAACTGTTTAAGTGAAAACCATTCCAGGAGACTTCCTTTACCACATTAGAACCATGAAATTAATTAGTATCCTTTACTCATGGATGGATATAGGAAGAGGAAATGTTTCCCTCAGGATTCTGCCATTAAGTCTGCTTTTCCCCTTCTGTAGATATTATTGTCATCATGTTTTCTAGCCTTCCTTAGTCACAGCTGACTTCTTCCTCACGCCAGATCCTGCCACTAACTCACACTGAGTTGTACATATTCTCGGGCAAATGTTTGCATTCATTAGTCCCGTGGAGTCAACGGAATAACTACTACTCTACTCACTGGGAGTAAGGGAGGTAGACTAGGATTTCATATAAATGAGCTTGTCACATGGAGCAAACAGCAAACAATAAGAGAACATGCATCTGGCACCTCATCATCATGAATGTTGCATCCATTTTTTGTGATCTTGCCATTAAAAGGCTATGCAGATAGACAGTAAAACTGACTGGAGTAGCGTGCACTGCGGCAAAAGTATAGGTACCCATGTGAGACAACATGTCAAAGCATAGAATTATTTGCAACTTTATTCACAGGAAGTTGGTAAGAAACGTACTCAGAGCAGCTATCAGGGGTAAATGAAATCATGCAAAGATTGTCTTGTGAGCCATGTGTTTCACTCATAGAGCCAGAGACTGCTCCTTTCCCACTTTGAATCTTAGAACTCCTTGTTGCAAGTTCAGCTTGCAAGTAATTGTTTTACAAGTGAAAAAGCAATTTTAGGAAAACATGTTTTTTGTTGAGTGCTAGAAGGTTTATTTTTAACTGTCCCTTAAAGTGCTTGAGCGGCTGAGAAAATAAGACAGAAGGGACAAAGCCACGTGGCCAATTGTACACAGATCGCAGTTTGAGAACCTCTGATATTGTAAATGCCAGGCTGCTGCACCTATTTACCCTATGCTTTACTACAAAATCAAGGGTAAGCTCTTTAGGGTAGGGATCGTGTCATCTGGGAACAAAATCAGCAAGATGCATTATGTTTGTTTGTTAACTTTCTTTCAGCTTTAGGTCACTGTTGGATGCAGGTTATTTGACTAGATGGAGTATTGACAGTTAGTCCAGTATGAAATGCTCTAAGAAAATTGTCAACAAGCTGCCGATTTCTGTCCTGCGAGATGATGCCAGAATACATTTGAGAGGCACACATTTCCAACCTGGCATTTACTTTAGACTGCCAAAGATAAAAGGTTTCAGACAACAGAAGACTTTAGCAGTGTCAAGAATAATTCATTACCCAGCACTATGACATTCTATAATGAATATGAGGAATTTAGCATTGCGTCTTGCTAACATCTCTGTTGCAGACATTGTTTTGGACTTTTGAAAACATTGTTCACATGCATAAAGCAATTACCGAGTCATACCATTGATTGTGTATCTGTCTCTATTTTTATGAGCCTTCCAGTATAGCTCTCTGATGCCTATTAGGCTAAATTTACTGAACGGTGCCCTTGTTTCCTTGTTTTGTTTTGTTGATTTGCTTGGTTTTTTTCTTGGATAATCAGCTCTTGGTCTGTGTGGAGGCTGTGTTGATGTCTGTATGGAACAAATCATCTCCAGCGTGCTCTAGCTATGCATTTGGTTCAGTAAGCAAGCAAACAAAAGTATAAGCCTGTAGCCCTGTGGTGTAGCCCACAGCCCACAGGTTCAGCTGTTTGTGCTCCAGGGCTTGGATTTGTGAAGCACAGCTGTGTGACCTGGGCTCAGCTTTACTGAGAAAAATTGTTGTTGAGCTGTGAAAAAAGTATATAAGCTAAAACCACTCAAGATAGGAAAAATAAAAACAGAGAGAAGTGAAATTGTTGTGCTGGTAATTGTAACTCAGGGACTCAGCAGAAAAATACTGACATGAAAAGGTCTAAAACCCTGAGAGGAAATGTAGAGAGGTGGAAGATGATAGCAGCAAGGTTGAAGATCTGCCTGTTCTGCAGGGCAATGGGGGCTGATGCTTCCCCATGCTACCAGCTGGCTTGCAGAGACTCACCTGGTACACGTGGCAGGGGTGGCAAATATATTACTGATCTGTCCTGGCTGGATCCTATTCACCACAATTGTTGTGCACTCATTAAATTGTGTATATTTCTGCTTCCAAGTCTCTACTCATTGTAAAAGATGCCCAAATAAAAGCAATGCAATAAAGAGAAAGTTACAGTGGACAGCCTGTTGAGGTAGAAAAGGGACATGATGAGGTATGACAAGATGAAATAAGGTATGATAAGACATTCCTAGGTATCTACGCCAGTGGGCATTCCTGGTTTTACTTCAAGATTGTTGAATGTAAAATATATGATCAATCTAAGAACCCAAACTTTGAATTATGTTACTTCCCCTTCCTTTTCACCCTTGTGTTTTTATGGAAATTGCTATAATGCTCTCTGCTAAGCTAAATACATACTCAGTGTTGATATGGAGACTATGCAATGCAGTTACTTTGTGTAGGGAACTCTACCTGGAGTAGTATTGTATGACCAAGGAGAGAAATAGGGGCTATATTCAGGTGGAAGCATAACGTTCAGGTATCCTGACTCTTTGTGCACTGACTGTGTCAGGATCCAAGGTCTGTCAGCCATGGATGGCAGCCAGTCTGAATCACTCATTGCTTGTTTGAACTTTGATGCCAGAGCAGCCTCCTAAACAATTTTTACACCTATCTGTGTCATTCAGATAAAGTCATTCCTGTTCCAGTAGAATAAAAGAAACATAGAAGCTTTCCAAGAAAAATCACAGTACAATAGTATCTTTAAAACACATTTATTTTTCATTTTGTTGAGGACTTCCCACTTGGAAAAGGCATTGTGAAGCCTGCTTTTTTCTAAATATGGATATACTGTGTGGAGGAGGAAAGAATCAATTTGTTCTGTTTCTTTTCCAGAATGATTCCTGACATATGTTATGGAGACTGTTTTCAAAATAAGGAGAATTCCTTAAAAGAATAAAAGTAAATGGCTTGTTAAGAAAGTATGTGATTTTCATTAACAACAGAGATTTGTGGCTTCCCATTGGAGAATAGCTGTGGTTTATGTTTGAGTTCACTCAGCTAACAAGTACGTGGAGAAAAGGCTTTCGAAAGAAAGGAATGATCTTCAGAGAGGCTTTTTTCTGGGATACTTACTATTATAGCAGAAACTTCTGAAATGACATTTGTGTCAGCTAAGGGGAAAAAATGCAGCACGTTTGTGATAATTTAAAGTGTGTATCACTAACGAAGATAAAGAGAGCAAAGTATTTAAAGCTTAATGATACAGCAATAACAATTGCCCTGCGATAATGAACAGTGTAGATTATCAGGCAAAGCTTAATGAATGCCTTGCTTACAACAAGCTTTTTATAAACAAATACTGGTTGCAGTCCTCTTTCAGAATTAGTACTGACATGAAAGTGAAATGATTTAATTAAAATATGCAAGATAAATAAGGACTTGGGCAAGGGTGTTGCACAGAATAGTCTGGTAAGTGTTTGCTGACAATAGGCCTTCCAAAATTACTAGGCAGAGTACAGTATGTATCTGGTTTGACCCACAAAATAGCATTAGCACTCTGAGGACAAACTGTGGCTCTATCTACAGCTCAGGCCATGCCCTAAGTGGGAGGAGACACTTTTATTTCCTTCTGCTGGATTCCCACAGTTTGGAGGTACACACTTCCATTGAAAAGTGTTGACTGTTTTCCCCCTCGGTTGCCGAGGGGAGAGGTGGGAAATCAGAGCAGATATTAGCACCCAGTGTGGAGGTCTGGTGTAGCCAAGGTAGTGCTGGGCAGAGTGAGTGTTTTGCCAATACAATTTTCTTCAGTCTCTGAATTCAGGGACCGGCAGGGAGGAGAGGAAACCTCAGTGCAAGGCTTGTCTGTCATTCACAGGGATTCCTTGGGCTATTCATCAGCTTAAGGACTGACCAGGTCAAGACTGATATCTGAAGCTAAAATGTAGCCCTGGGGTTTCTTTTATTAATGCCTTAACACCATGTTATCAAAAGCACTTGCAAGTTTCACAAAGCTGTGTGGAACATTAAAAAAATGTGCACAAAGAGCTACAACTTTGCTGTAATGGCTCTTTCCTTTGATACCCAGCATTACTGAATCATAGAATCACACAACAGGTAAGGTTGGCAGTTATGTCTCGAGATTATCTAGTCCAACCCTCCTGCTCAAGCAGTGTGAGCTACAGCGTGTTTCCCAGGACTGGTCAAGTTTTGACTGTCTCCACATATGGAGACATTCCACAACCTCCCTGAGCAATCTGTTCCAGTGCCTGTTCATGCTCACAGTAGAAAAGTGTTTCCTGATGTTCAGATGAAACTTCCCATGCTTCAGTTTGTCCCCATTGCCTCTTGTCTTGTCACTGGGCACCACTGACAAGAGTCTGGTTTTGTCCTCTTTGGTCCCCCATCAGGTATTGATATACATTGACAAGATGTATATCTCACACATATATCTCATGTGAAGGCTCTCACCTCAGAGCTTTCTCTTCTCTAGGATCCCAGCTCTCTCAGCCCCTCCTTTTATCAGAGGTGCTCCAGTCCCTTAGTCACCTTCTGGCCCTTTGCCGGACTCTTTCCAGTATGTCCATGTCTCTCTTGTACTGGGGAGCCCAGAAATAGACCCAGCATTTCAAGTGTGGCCTCAATAGAACTGAGTAGAGGGGAAGAAACACCTCCTTCAATGTGTTGGCAATGCTCTTCCTCATGCAGCTCCGTATGCTATTGTCTGCCTTTGCCGCAAGCAGACATTGCTGGCTCATGTTCAACTTGTTGTTCACCAGGATGCCCAGTCCTTCTCTGCAGAGCTGCTTTCCAGCTGATTGGCCACCAGCATATACTGGTGCCTGGGTAGATTCCTCCAGGATTTGGCATTTTCCTTTGTTGAACTCTGTGAGGTTCCTGTTTGCCCATTTCTCCAGCCTGGAGAGGTTTTTTTAAATTGACAGCACAACCAAGTGCTACTCCTCCCAGTTTTGTGTTGTCTGCAAGCTTACTGAGTGCACACTTAATCCCATCATTAATGTCATTAATGAAGAGGTTAAACACTATTGGACCCACAACTGACCCATGGGGTACACCGTTAGTGACTAGGCTCCAAGTGGACTTTGTGCCACTGCTCACAACCTGCTGAACCTGGCTATTCAGTCAATTTTCAGTCCACCTCACTGTCTACTTATCTAACATATTTCATCAGCTTGTCTACGAGGATGTTATGGGAGGCAGCATCAAAAGCCTTACTGAAGTCAAGATAAATAACCTCCATTTCTCTTCTCTAACCCACCAAGCTAGTCACCTCATCGTAGAAGGCTATCAGGTTGTACCCGTTCATAAATCCATGCTGACTGCTCCTGATCACCTTGTCCTTCATGTGTCTGGAAATGGTTTCCAGAATTAGTGGCTGCATCACCTGTTCATGTATTAATATGCATTGACATCTGCTGCTATGTTCAGACTTTGGTTGGAGCTGCAAGCAGAACTTTGTTTTGAAGGCTGATGTCAGCTGGGTGAATATAGGATAATTAATTTAACAATTAGAACTCAAATTACTTTATGAAGAGCTAATGGCTAGTTGGGGCCATCGGAGCAAGGCTACAGAGAAGATTCCCATGAGATGCTTCCTTGCACGTGTGAAAAATATGGTTCTAAACATACATTGATATCCTATAACCTAAAAATGTTTAAGATATTTTTCCTTTTTTTCCCTGAGAATATATATGACTTCATTAATGCAAAAACCCCACTAATTAGAAACAGTTCAGCACTTGGAATTTATGGTCAGATATAAAAATCAGTCCTATACATCTCTGGGTTTATTAGATACAAAATAAAGTCATAGGCTTTGAGAAAAAGACAATCCTGTCTTCAGTGACAAATTCTGTTTATCTTATGTTAAAATTGGGGCCAGATTCTGGTACGTTGGGGTCAGAGTCTGGTATATATAGCAAGACTGTACAGAAGGTAGAGCCTGTGGACTGTGCCTACGGTGAAATGCATACGCCTCTTTCTGTCTCTGTCATTATGAGAAGAGACATGAAATGTCATATTAGTCCCACAGAATTTTGAGGGAGTGGGTGTTAGTTAACAGGTGATTTAATGAAATGGAAAGGACTGGAGCACTGGAGGAGAACACAGTTAAAATGCAGTAGGAGTAAAATATCTGTTCAGCCTCTTGTTTGCTCCCTTCCCTGTAGTCCCAGAGGGCTGGCTGTATTTTTTTGTGTTTTCTATTGTTTAAGCCACAAAACAATTTAATTTCTTTTGATGTCTGTCTTAAACAAAGGATCATTAGCATGTCTGCTGATCTCAGGATGACCTGAGATAGCCTATAGATCTAGGTCTAGCCTGGCGGCTCGCCACCAGCAGCCTCTAGCATGAGAACACACCAAAAAAAGAGCTTCAGTGAAAAAATGCACAAAAGTGAAAGAGAGAGACTTCTAGGAAGGAAAGAATTCCAAACTGTAGGGGCAGTGGCTTCAGGAAGAAGGAGGAAAAGTTTATTTTTATCTCAAAAACCTTTGCATAGTTCTCTAGTACTCTGAGGGACGTGTGCACACATGTAGGGAGTCCAGGGAATATAAAACACTCTGAACAGAAGTGGGAAGAAAAGAGAAAAACTTTTTAAAAATAAACCCAAGCATACTCACACACACATATATATATGCCAAATCATAAAATCTTTACTGAGCTATGAGCTTGTCAGGTCAGGTCTACCAATTATGCTACATATGCAATGATATGTCAGAAGAAGATCTAGGAGGGGGAAAAAAAAGCCAACAGCATTTTGTAGCTGAGGGAGTGCTGTTCTTCTAAAACGTTACAAGAGCCATTACTGCTCTGATCCACTGCACGTGGATAAGAGAAGCTTGGGTTTTTTTCCTTTGGAAGTAGGCCTTCTGTGAAGAGGATGGCAGCTCCTTACAGTGACTCCCTCCCCTCCCACAGGGCACTGTGCTGGGATCTTCAAGGCCAAAGAAGGTGGTTACTTTTTTCTGTTTCTGAAATGGATTCCTACTCAATAAAGTTATGCTCCTTCCACTCTGGAGGCCCTCTGACAACCATTTCAGTATTGTCGGAGGAGAGATTGCATGGAGCAAATATCCTTAGAAGCCATGTGGTTTGTTTTGTTTTGTTTTGGGGTTTTTTTTGTGGTTTTTTTTTTAATGTCTGGCTTGTGAGTATCTCTCACTTCTTTACACAGAAGCAGGTCAGTCTTCTAAAATAATTTGCCAACAATAAAGAAGGGGATAGTAGGCTCAGCTGTCACTGTTCTGCAAGTGGCATTTGTTGTGCATGAATTCCCTCTAGTCATGCCCATCCTAAAACTGGGATTAGATTTAAGCTATTCTTGGTGCCAGAAAGGGAATTGTTGTGCTGGAAAGGCAAGGCAAACATGGACAATAGTAATAGTTTCACAAAGAGGCTGCATTTACTTTGTGCTCTTTTGAAAGCCATGGAGCCCATTCAGAATTGTAAACTGAGTCAAGCAAATACATACTGTGCATATTAACCATTTTTTAAAAGGGCATTGTGTGTTGTTCTTCTGTTTATTTCTTGTACTTATAAAAGCACACTGCAGAGCTCCTAGCATAACCCTACTGGTGAGAAAATCAGTTTGATACTAATGGAAGCAGGAAGCTTTTTGTAGGGAAAGAATCAAGGCTGAAAGAGTTTAAGGACATGTAGAAAAATTATGATAAAAATGAATTTTCACATCTATCGGTCCCAGCATTTCTACCCAATCCCATGCACTCAGTCCTAAAGTTAACCTAAGAAACAAGTAGGAATGGAACATTTGAACAGTCTTCTGGTCAAACAGCTCAAATTTGGCAAAGAAAAGGGTGTCAGTCACTTGTTTACAATCCAATTGTTGGCCAATTCTTTTTCCTGAATTTATTCAGTTAAATTCAAATGATGGCTAAATTCAAGATCAGTTCCTGGACAGTCAATGAAAAGGAATGGAAAAAAAATTAAATTAATAAAATAAATTGCTTGTTACAAGTTTCTTGTTTAGCTCCAATTACAATAAACACAAAGGAAAAGTAAGGCCTATAAGCCATCTGTGTGTGCATAACCCCAAAACTGGCAATGACGAGATAAGTTAACAAACAAAAATCTGCCCAATGGGGTTAACAATTGTTGACAGAGTGGTGAATGCTAAGGCAGGTGATACTCATCTGATATGGCAACAGCAAAAAGTATTGAGAATTTAAGTTCACTCTTTATTTCTCACTGTGTGACAGTTTCCAGTCTCAGAGTGCAAAAAAAGACCAATGGGAGCACAAGGTCAGAAAAAAGCTCCCTTTTGTTTAGGCAAAGCCAGGCATATAGTTTAAAGCAAAGCCATGGCAGTGAACTTTTGAAAAGCTTAAGTAGCTATTTAAGGGTTGCTATTTTCTGGCAAAAGCTATACTAACAGTACAAGGAATCAAATTACTTCCAGAGATTTTCTGTGGTTGGACCCAATATGTTCTCCCTTCATGTTTCAGGATGTACGAGGCACCGTGACTTGCTGGCTTAAGGCAATGGAGTTCCAGTCTTAAGGTCTGGATTTCAGCTTCCCTGGGGTGCCACAGTATCAGTGATAGAGATTTCAGTTGAAACTTCCCAACGTCTCCAAAATAATGTCCAAGTCACCACCTTCTCACTGGTGATCAGTCCCTTCTTTCTAGGCAAAGAAAATTGGACTGCTCTGACACCACAAAATTCACCACTGAGTGCTTTAGATATAAAATAAAAAAACAGTTTTAGAGTGTAAAAGGATGAAGATAGCAGATGCTGATTTTTTCCCAAAATGTTAATTTAGGGAAGCCACTTCATTTTTCCATGCCTGCCTTTTTTTTTTTTTTCTTTTTGTCTTCTGTTGGAAATGACTCAAACGGAAGAGTCCCTCCTGGTACACATGTATGCAGTAGATTCTTGTTGATTAAGAGCTCCTTGTACTATTGTCATCAAATAATTAAATAGACAAAAGTTGGTGACATCAAAAAAATTAGTATAGTCTTGTTGAGTTGCAGAACAAAAGATTCACAGTTAGCTTGCAGAGCAACTTGATTCACAGCTACCTTGTATCACAGTATTCTCCAGTTTTTCTGTTTTGCATGAGTGTTTGTAGTTTGCGTTAAGTAAATAAGTGTTTTTTAGGTATTACGCATGGACCTTTTGCTGTTTCATCTTCATCAAATCCTACAAGTGGCAGAAGAGGACAGAAGTAATAAAAAAAGAAAATTAATCCATTTTGAGTTCACAGGAAAAATGGATTACAACTGGAAAACCTGGGAACAGTATTCTCAAGTCTGTCAGAGTGGGAATACACCCCAAACAAAAAAAAAAAAGTTGAGCTGTCCTAGGTACTTCCTCCTGTGGTGGTTTCATCTCAGCCGGCAACGGAGCACCACACAGCTGCTCGCTAACTCTCCCCCCCGAGTCGGATGGGGGAGAGAATTGGAACAGTAAAAGTGAGAAAACTCATGGGTTGAGATAAAAACAGTTTAATAATTGAAATAAAATAATAATAATAATAATAATAACAATAATGATGATGATAATAGAATACATAAAGCACGTGATGCACAATGCAATTGCTCACCACCCACCGACCGATGCCCAGCCAGTCCCTGAGCAGCGGCCCCCCCGGCCAGCTTTTCCCAGTTTATGTACTGAGCATGACGTCACATGGTATGGAATGTCCCTTTGGCCAGTTTGGGTCAGCTGTCCTGGCTGTGCCCCCTCCCAGCTTCTTGTGCACCTCCAGCCTTCTCAGTGGGTAGAGCATGGGAAGCTGGAAAGTCCTTGACTAGTGTAAGCACTACTTAGCAACAACTAAAACATCGGTGTGTTATCAACATTATTCTCATCCTAAATCCAAACCACAGCACTGTACCAGCTCCTAGGAAGGAAATTAACTCTATCCCTGCCGAAACCAGGACAGTATCCACCCCTTATTCTATACCATCTACGTCATGCCCAGGTCCCCCACTTTCCAATACATTCCCATTAATCACCACCACTTTTCCTGTTTTTTGATATATATATATGCACAGATATCATTCCCTTAGTCTATGAGCCATCCCTCTAAAATGTTCGTTGAGTTCATTTAGTCCATGACTTTGGGCTCCATCTGTCATAATAATCTTTCAGGACAGGAAAGATGGGGATGGTATGTGGTGTTGGATTGTTTCATGTTGAAGTCCATTCTGGTTCCATCATCACTGTGCTTTGCTCGGTTTCACTGAAGTTCATTCTTCATTAATCTAGGTGATTCTTATTGTAATACCATTGGTATGGCATATAATATTACATAGCAATTGGCATCATACAGTTCAAATCATTGGCTATTCTCACCCAAAATCAAATCCCCTTGAGGTACACATCGGAATTCTCCATCTTTCTGCATTATCCGCCAAGTGCACCCAGGTCCCCGAGCAAAAGCAATCCCTCGGATGGGTTTGCCTTTGCCCGAGGCAGGAATAACCCAGACTGTCTTCCACAGCGTATGTTTTATGTGCACTACAGGTACTTTATTGCCATCTACAGTACGTAAAAGTTCTGACTGGGCAGGGCCAGCTCGATTGGCAGATCCCCTCATGTTAACTAACCAGGTGGCTTTTGCTACATGTGTGTCCCAATGTTTGAACGTCCCACCACCCATTGCTCTCAGTGTAGTCTTTAACAGTCCATTGCATCGTTCGATTTTCCTGGAGACTGGTACATGATGGGGGATGTGATATCCCCACTCAATGACGTGCTCTTTGGCCCAGGTGTCTATGAGGTTGTTTCAGAAATGAGTCCCATTGTCTGACTCAATTCTTTCTGGGGTGCCATGTCACCATAAGACTTGCTTTTCAAGACCCAAGATAGTGTGCCGGGCAGTGGCATGGGGCACGGGATATGTTTCCAGCCATCCGGTGGTTGCCTCCACCATTGTAAGCACGTGGCGCTCGCCTTGGCGGGTTTGTGGGAGTGTGATATAATCGATCTGCCAGGCCTCCCCATATTTATATTTCAACCATCGTCCTCCATACCAAAAAGGCTTTAACCGCTTGGCTTGCTTGATTGCAGCGCATGTTTCGCATTCATGGATAACCTGGGCTATAGTGTCCATGGTCAAGTCCACCCCTCGATCATGAGCCTGTCTATAGGTTACATCTCTTCCTTGATGGCCTGAGGTGTCATGGGCCCACCGAGCTAGAAATAATTCACCCTTAAGATGCCAGTCCAGATCCACCTGAGCCTCTTCAATCTTAGGAGCCTGATCTACCTGCTGGTTGTTTTGATGTTCTTCAGTGGCCCAAGTCTTGTGTACATGAGCACCTACGTGACAGACTTTTACAACCAGGTTTTCTACCTGGGCAGCAATATCTTGCCACAATGCAGCAGCCCAGATGGGTTTGCCTCTGCACTGCCAGTTACTCCTCTTCCATTGCTGCAACCACCCCCACAGGGCATTTGCCGCCATCCATGAGTCAGTATAGAGATAGAGCACTGGCCACTTTTCTCGGTCAGCAGTGTCTAAAGCCAGCTGGATGGCTTTCACCTCTGCAAACTGACTCGATTCATCTTCTCCTTCAGCAGGTCCTGCAACTTGTTGTACAGGGCTCCACACAGAAGTCTTCCACCTCCGATGCTTTCCTACAATACAACAGGACCCATCAGTGAACAGGGCATATTGCTTCTCATTTTCTGGTAGTTTATTGTACAGTGGGGTCTCTTCAGCACGCATCACCTCCTCCTCTGGCGATATTCCAAAATCTTTGCCCTCTGGCCAATCCATGATCACTTCCAGGATTCCTGGGCGACTGGGGTTTCCTATTCGAGCCCGTTGTGTGATCAATGCGACCCACTTACTCCATGTACCATCAGCTGCATGATGTGTACAGGGGATCCTCCCTTTGACCATCCAGCCCACCCCTGCAGCAGTCGGGGTGCCAGGAGGAGCTGTGCTTCAGTACCAACCACTTCGAAAGCAGCTCGAACCCCTTCCTATGCTGCCAATATCTCTTTTTCAGTTGGAGTATAGCGGGCCTCAGATCCTCTGTATCCCTGACTCCAAAACCCTAGGGGTCGACCTCGAGTCTCCCCTGGTGCTTTCTGCCAGAGGCTCCAGGTAGGGCCATTCTCCCCGGCTGCAGTGTAGAGCACATTTTTTACATCTTGCCCTGCCCGGACTGGCCCCAGGGCTACTGCATGAACTATCTCCTGTTTAGCTTGTTCAAAGGCTTGTCGTTGCTGAGGGCCCCATTTGAAATCATTCTTCTTTCAGGTCCCTTGATATAGATGGTTTACGATCAGACTGCAATTTGGAATATGCATTCTCCAAAAACCCACAACGCCTAAGAAAGCTTGTGTTTCCTTTTTGCTAGTTGGTGGAGACATGGCTGTTATTTTCTTGATCACGTCCATTGGGATCTGATGATGTCCATCTTGCCATTTTATTCCTAAAAACTGGATCTCCTGTGCAGGTCCCTTGACTTTATTTTATGGCAAAACCAGCCTTCAGAAGGATTTGGGCTATTTTCTTCCCTTTCTCAAAAATGTCTCCTGCTGTGTGGCCCCATACTATGATGTCATTAATGTATTGCAGGTGATCTGGAGCTCCACCCTGTTCTAGTGCAGTCTGGATCAGTCCATGGCAAATGGTAGGGCTGTGTTTCCACCCCTAGGGCAGGGGGTGTACACCGTTCCAGGTGTACTGGACGCCCCTCCAAGTGAAAGCAAACTGTGGCCTGCACTCTGCTGCCAAAGGGATTGGGAAATATTAGCAATATCAGTTGTGGCATACCACTTGGCTGCCTTTGACTCCCGTTTGTATTGAAGTTCTAGCATGTCCGGCACGGCAGCATGCAGTGGCGCTGTGACTTCGTTCAGGCCACGATAGTCTACTGTTAATCTCCACTCTCCATTAGACTTTTGCACTGGCCGTATGGGACTGTTAAAGGGTGAGCGAGTCTTGCTGATCACTCCTTGGCTCTCCAGTCGACGAATCAGCTTATGGATGGGAATCAAGGAGTCTCAGTTGGTGCGATATTGCTGCCAGTGCACCATTGTGGTAGCAATTGGCACCTGTTGGTCTTTGACCTTCAGCAACCCCACAACAGAGGGGTCCTCTGAGAGACCAGGCAAGGTAGACAGCTGTTTAATTTCTTCCATCTCCAAGGCAGCTATACCAAAAGCTCACCAGTACCCTTTTGGGTTCTTGAAATACCCTCTCCTGAGGTAGCCTATGCCAAAGACGCATGGAGCCTCTGGGCCAGTCACAATGGGGTGCTTCTGCTACCCATTCCCAGTTAGACTTACTTCGGCTTCCAGTCGAGTTAGTTGTTGGGATCCCCCCATCACTCCAGAAATACAGATGGGTTCTGCCCCTCTATAGCTTGATGACATTAGGGTACACTGTGCACCGGTGTCCACTAGAGCCTTATACTCCTGTGGGTCTGACGTGCCAGGCCACCGAATCCACACAGTCCAGTAAACCCGGTTGTCCCTTTCCTCCACCTGGCTGAAGGCAGGGCCCCTTTAGTCCTGGTCATAGTATTCATTTCTCATTTCCTGTAAATATGAGTCAGAAGTCTCTTCATTAAGATCAGAAGTAAGATCGGCCCTTCTACTCTGTCTGGGGAACTGTCCACTGGAAACTGGAACAGCAATTTTCCTGGAAGAACCCCCTTTTGTGATTGTTTTTCCTTGCAACTCACACACCTGTGCCTCTAGGGTCAAGGTAGGTTTTCCATGCCACTTCCTCATGTCCTCTCTGTGGTCATGCAGGTAAAACCATAGGGTGCCCCGTGGTGTGTACCCTTTACAAACTCCCTCTTGAGCAAAAGAATGCTGGCTCCTAATGGCTGAGATACTGGTCCGTACAGGTGGGGAGTAGGACCTATCCTCTTCGAGTTGCTGGAACTTCTGGGGCAGTTTCTCCACAGCTGAGATGAGGAAAGAAGAGATATTTTCTTCATATTGCTGGAATTGACCAGCCAATTCATCCACCATTTGTTTCTCTCCATCTGGCCAGGTCATTACTGCCAATGAGTTGGAATATGATGATGGTGCGCTCCGTACAAACTTCCACCACAGGGGTCATGTGCACTTGACTTCATTTGGATCTTTGGATAACTGCTCATTGTTCAGGTCATCATAAATCACCTCCAGCATGGTTAACTCCCTCAGGTACTCCCTCTCTCCATGGTGGTCCACTTGCCTGGGTGACATATAACATCTTCCTTGAAGGGATACCTTTCTTTCATGCTTGACAGGAGTCGCCTCCAAAGGCTGAGGACTTGTGTCCTTTTTCCAATTGCTTTGTCAATGCCTCCGTCCCTAGAAAGGGATCCCAACTGCTTGGCTTCTTTACCCTCTAATTCCAGGCTACTGGCCCCATTATCCCAGCATCAGAGCAGCCAGGTGACAATATGCTCACCCGGATGACGGCTGAAATCTTTTTGTATATCTCGCAGCTCACTCAGGGATAGAGATTGGGTGGTTACCTCCTCGTTTATGAATTCTTCCTCTTATTCCTCCCCGGGCAGCTGCCGGCTCTCCTCCTCCTGTATCGTGGTAGCCCTACTCCAGGATAGTCTGCCTCGTACACTTCTTCTTCCGCCTCCCTTTTAGAAGAAGTTTCTTCCTCCCTTACTAAATGAGCTGACTTCCGCTTCCAAGATTTCTTCTTGTGTGTAGGGGTGACAGATGCCAGCACAGGTTGGTTCTTTGGTTCAGCTGCAGGGCCTGTCGCCAGGGTTAGAGTGGCTACAGGGCCCATCACTGGGGTCTGAGTGGCCGCAGGGCTTGTCGTTTTACCGTCAGATCCAGAGACCTTCTCTTCCCCTTGAGGGTACTGAATAGTGTTGAACAGGGCTCGGTAGGCATGGGCCAGGCCCCAGCACGTTGCAGTGATCTGTGTCTCTCTGTAGTTGCCAGGGTGACAGCATACTTTCTCCAAATATTCTACTAACTTTTCAGGATGCTGCATTTGTTCAGGGGTGAAGTTCCAAAACACTGGGGGTGCCCATTGGCCTAGGTACTTGCCCATCGTATCCCACACACCCTGCCACTCATAACTATCCAGCCTTGGGACAGATCTCTGGATGATACTCTTAAATTGTTTATTAACCTTAGACAAAACCGAAACAATATTCCCAAGGGATACCAATAGAAGTATCTTAACTACCCAAGGATGTTCAAGATACTGAAAAGTTACTGTAACGAAGGAGGAAACATCATGGATGAAGGTAGCGACACTGCCATTCTGTATTTCCTCCATAAAAAACCTCTCAGAGGAAGAACTATAATTGCTAATTGTCTCCACGAAGTGGTACCTGAAGTACAGTAATGGTTTCAGCACAAAGATCAAATACAAGCTTAAGCTCAAGGCCAGTGTTTTAATAACAAACCTCCCAGGCAAAACATCACTAATCACTGCAGACCACAGCAAACTGCAAAAACCAACACCAATCTCTAACATGTACAGCAAAAAAAAGGCATGATGCAGATCAGATAAACTAATATCGAGAACAGATGAATAAATATTGTGACCCATAACTGTTAACAGATATAAATTCTTTAATGCGTTCTGGTTAATCTGTTGTTATCTCACGCTCTTCATGCCCCATGTTGGGCGCCAAAAAGGGCTGTCATGGTTTAACCTCAGTCGGCAACTGAGCACCACACAGCTGCTCACTCACTCTCCCCCCCCGAGTCGGATGGGGAAGAGAATCAGAAGAGTAAAAGTGAGAAAACTAGTGGGTTGAGATAAGAACAGTTTAATAATTGAAATAAAAAAATACTACTACTACTACTAGAATATACAAAGCACGTGATGCACAATGCAATTGCTCACCACCCACCGACCGATGCTCAGCCAGTCCCTGAGCAGTGGCCCCCCCGGCCAGCTTTCCCCAGTTTATGTACTGAGCATGACGTCACATGGTATGGAATGTCCCTTTGGCCAGTTTGGGTCAGCTGTCCTGGCTGTGCCCCCTCCCAGCTTCTTGTGCACCTCCAGCCTTCTCAGTCGGTAGAGCACGGGAAGCTGCAAAGTCCTTGACTAGTGTAAGCACTACTTAGCAACAACTAAAACATTGGTGTGTTATCAACATTATTCTCATCCTAAATCCAAACCACAGCACTGTACCAGCTACTAGGAAGGAAATTAACTCTATCCCTGCTGAAACCAGAACACCTCCCTAAAAAAAAAGCCACTGAGTATAATAGATCTTGCAAAACTGCTGCGTCATATAGTCACAGCTTAAGAAACTTCTGAGGGGGGAAATGTCTAATTAAATGATTGATCTGTCTTTCCTATTGGGGAAATAATCATTTTGCAGTGAGTTTGCTCTAAAGGTTACACATGCATTGACAATATTGATGCAGAAAGTACAGAGCCTTTATCCATTTAAAGATGTGTTTGAAGAGTTGGGCTGTACAAAAGGCATCAAATTAAAGTTCCTCAGCTTGTGAAGTGCTCACCTCTCAAAGCACCATTAGTATTAAGGGAGCAGATTAAACACAATTTAGATCACATTGAAAGACTAAAGTCAATTTAGCAGGTATATAACCATGCATGATAATGGTCTCTAAATCTACAGCAACAAGGTGAGGATATGCTTGGATATGCAGGATAAAGATGTGAAACGAAAATAATTTCCTTTGAGGACTATAAAAGAAGCAATGACGAGGAGGCAAATTTTAGATGCTAGTTTGTTTAAGTATGTAAATTCAATGGACTGATCTGGAAGGGAAATAAATCTGATAGCAGTTTTATATATGGTCTACAGGGTATTGTGAACTTGACCTTTGTTGGAGTAAACGGATTCTTAGCTGAATAGCGTAGTATTTCATTATTATTTGCATGCTGATAGCAGCTTGCAGATGCAATACAGGGGAGACATGAAAATCTTTTCCAAAAAAGCATATGATCTTCTAGCCTCTTCTCCACTCAAAATTTTAGGTGTAAGGTAATCACCATTGGTTTTTTTTTCTGGTGTTAGATTCTTAACTGTTGCCCATTATATGCTAGAGTGTATAGGAGGCTCACAGGGGAGAGGAAGCTTTTAACTGCAGCAAAATCACATTGTAGAAGGTGTATTTATCTTGGCAACACATAGTTCCAAAGAACATGGAAAACATGAGGAACCACACTCATAAAGACTTTAAATTTGTATAGTGCTAGGATAGCAGGTGGGCTTAGAAAAATAAACAAGCATTGCAGCTGTCTACAGCAGTCTTATTTGATTAAGTTGAAAAGTATCCAAATTCATCTGTATGGTGTAGCTTGAGAGTTTGCTCTTACTTATAGACATAAGTAAAGCATGTGATTAGGCACTTAATGTTCAGTCTGATCTGCCTAATGAGGTTGCTTAATTTTTGCTTGAACTTTAAGTAAGGAATGAGGGCAGAACCCTAAGAAGAGAAGAGAAGGACATGTTCAAGGGAAATTGAATTGTGTTGATTTTGGCTGGGGTAGAGTTAATTTTCTTCATAGTAGCTAGTATGGGGCTATGGTTTGGATTTGTGCTGAAAACAGTGTTGATAACACAGGGATGTTTTTGTTATTGCTGAGCAGCGCTTACACAGAGTCAAGGCCTTTTCTGCTTCTCACACCACCCCACCAGTGAGCAGGCTGGGGGTGCACAAGAAGTTGGGAGGGGACACAGCCGGGACAGCTGACCCCAACTGACCAAAGGGATATTCCATACCATATGACATCATGCTCAGCATATAAAGATGGGGGAAGAAGGAGGAAGGGGGGGGACGTTTGGAGTGATGGCGTTTGTCTTCCCAAGTAACCGTTACGCGTGACAGAGCCCTGCTTTCCTGGAGATGGCTGAACACCTGCCTGCCGATGGGAAGGAGGGAATGAATTCCTTGTTTTGCTTTGCTTGCGTGTGCGGCTTTTGCTTTCCCTATTAACCTGTCTTTATCTCAACCCACGAGTTTTCTCACTTTTACCCTTCCGATTCTCTCCCCCATCCCACCCGGGGGGAGTGATCAAGCAGCTATGTGGTGCTTAGCTGCCAGCTGGGGTTAAACCACGACATGAATATATGACTGCACAGCTTTCCTTTGCAAATGATCTAATACACTTAAAGATAAAGAGATGTAAAGATATTGCAAGGAAGTTGTCCCTGCAGATAATTATTGACAATACTGACCTTACAATACAGGCTTTTGCCTGTGAATTGACTTTGCTGTCCTGCTTGTTGGGACCTCCTGTCATGAAGTGACTGGGGCTCTACTACCACCTTCTATAGGCCTTTTATCATCCCTAATGGATCAGCCATCATTCAATATTTCCCAAGCCTACTTCACAGTCAAACTTCTTGCTTTCTCCTTGGTCTGTGCTGCTGCCTGCCTGATCCCACCTCCACATGAAGTCTGGACTAGCAAGCCCTTAGGCTCCGCCCAGAGCCCTAATGTCATGTCTTGTGACCCTGTTGCACTCTCCTCACCAAGTGTTTTGTGTTTATCAGGACTTGTAGTAACCACTTCAGGCATTGCAGGAGCCTCTTGACTGTCAGCTTTCTGAGCCCACAAAAACTCATTATTTTCAGAGATTCCTCACTGCCAGAATAAGATAGGTCAACATTACCTGCTGATGAAGAGTTATTGGAAGTCTTTCTTTTGTTCATTTCTGAAAGACTGTACTTTGAAAACAGCAACATAAAAACTGAAGAGTTATCTTTTATAAACTAAAAATAAAAAGCCATAGTAAAAAAAAACTAACTATGGTCCTCTTTTGGGAGGGCCTATGAAACTACAATGTTGGGCTAGTGCTCACCCGGCATAACCCTCCTTCACTAGCTTCACCGAAACAATGAAAAATCAGCTTTAAGTCCACGCAAGTTTTCCAGTATAGCTATACTGCTCTAGTTCTTATGCTGTGCCTGTCCTCATGCTCTAATATGTGTTTTGACCTCCTGTGCTGTAGATAGCATTCTTAACTCTTTTACAAAGAGGATGTGAAAAGCTCCAACATTGTGAATTAACATCCTGATTCAGTTAGGTAGTAAACTGTGTACTTAATTGGAAGCAATAGTTATGTTGTAGCAAATGGGATTTCTTGCAAGCACTAAATTAGAAATGTACTTAAATACCTTGCTGAATTTTAGCCTGAGTTTGCATATTGCATTCTTCCTAATAAACAGTGTTGTATTCTATGTCAGGGTGTCACATGCCGTAAGTAACCCAGCATTACATGTTGTAAACTGAGAAGAGTTGCAAATGAGAAAAAAAACCCCAAACCTTTCTGTACAAAAGGCAGGAAGTCAATTAAGGGCCCCATCAAGTTTTTTTATTTTGATCAGAACACAAAATTAAATATAGGTTGCATGGTACATTAGTGTGTCTGTCAAAGACTCTGGCTTTGGCCAGGCAATTAAAGAGGGCAAAATATTCTAAATGAATTTTTAAATAGCTTCTTCCAGTCATTAAGCACAGTTATCACATCCATATTTTGTAAATGTAAAACACTGAAGTTCTCAAAAGTCTGTTCTCCACAGTAGTTTTTATTGATGATCCATCTGAGCTTCATTTCCTAACTGAAAACCCTTGTCGGTCAATTTATTCCAACATAACACTATTTGGTTGGGTAGTTATTAATCCTGTAATTGTTCATGGCATGCCAGGAATAATTCAGCTAATTATTACAATATGTCTTACTTTGCCATGCTTCTATATGTCAGAATGGCTTTTGCACATATTGGAAAAAATCAGATTCCTAATTTAACTGAAGATATAAAAATTGATTATTAATTCACCAAAAAATGGAAAATTACATTTTTTTCTCTGCCCCACACATAATTTCTACTGGTCTGGATACATTTTTGACAAATATTCTGCTGCTAACTTTAATTGATCCATGAATAGCACTATGCAGCAAAACCTAGGAGTGTTGCCCTCACTGAACATTAATTTCAATTATAGGACAACTATAACAGAGCATGCTGGTTCATAGTAGAAAAGGACTTCATTTTTTCCAGTTCATCTTAGATAAAAAAAAATACTGCTGAAAAGGTGAGTTTAAGAGCTCAGTTTTCCTGGCAAAAAGAAAAAGTGTTCTATACGTATGTACACCATTAATTACAGTATGCATACTCTAATGCAGTTAAAATGCATATTTATGCGTAAAATGCACTATATTAAATTCTGTGTTGGTAAATTACCATCAATAAAGTGCAGTTTGTTGATCTTTGTATTTTTCACATTTGACAATGTATCTGATTTCACTGAAGTCAATCTCTAATCTCTCTCTGGCCTAATCAGGATCTTATGGACTGAAATACCTTTTTAGTTCACAATACATGCAAGAAAATTGAAAGCACAGTGAGTATCAGAGTATTTGCTGTTTTATAGCTCTCATTAGCACATTTCCATAGTACAAAACAATGTTCTTAAATTGTATTCTGCTGGGGCAAAGAAGATCCCTAGCTCCTAATTAATGAACGACTGTGTGTACACTGACTAGAACAGTATTTTACACAGTGGAGTTCCACGCTGTGATATATCAAAACAAGATAGAATATTTGAAAATGATAACCACATAAAAAGTCAGTAACTTTTATTCTTGTGAGAATCGTCCCAGAACATTGTTCTCACTGTGAATTTCCTCCAGAGAGGATGGCTCACTCAAGGCCTCGTATGTTGTTTACGTTCCTCCCAGGGACTTATCCAGAGATGTACAAAACAATTTTGAGAAGCTTCTGAATGGAAATGGATTTTTTTTTTTTAAATATAACTCTGAAGCCAAAGAAAAAATGGTCTGAAAGAACAAATAAGCTCAAAATTAGATATCAAAGCCAGTGGAAAGAATCCTGTTATTGTGACAGCTGCTACCTTGACTAATAATGGGGGTTTAATTTGGGAACTCCAGAACTATGGTGATAAATCTGAAAGAGACAGACTCAGTAGTAGAGATTGCAGCAAACTATGCTGCTCTAAGGAAGACATATAACCTACAGAAGCCAGCTGGTTTCAGTGACCAGATATAGTTAACACATTTTTTGGAGAAATCTGCCAAGTCACCAAACCATTTGAACCTCTTGGCTGAGTAAGTTTTTGAAAAAGCTTTGCAATTTACATTCATTTTTGACACATGCAGCCAGAAACTCGAGATGTCTGTGTGGTTTATCTGGACTGTGCAGATCCTCTGATTTTCAAAAATTGGATGGGAACAGGCTTTATTCTAAGATTTTGTTACATTTTAAATTGATGGTTCCAAGTGGTGTCTCACTGGGAACCACTATAATGATATTTTGGTATTTATCGTTGTTAACGGGAACAAATACAGCAAAAAAGCATCAACTCTCAAACAAAACACAACAGAAAAAACAAATGCTAGAAACTACAAAAAAAGATTAGGAGCAAAACTCAAGAAATAGAGAGCTGTGAGAGCGGTCTGCCTCTAACTGAACATAATTCTAAATTATACATTTTAAATGCTGTAGTGTCTAGACGCTGTGAATGCTATCGTTAAGTTACTTGTGTCTATTTTCCCTTTCCTACTTGTAATGGGACTACTGCTCAATGCTTACTTTTCCATTTATATAATTCTATTTTTATACTTTTTTTTCTAACTAAGGATATTGTGAACTAGCATAATGTTCAGGGATGAGGAGATGCAGATCTGCAAATGCACATCATCCTCAGCATCATGTAGCATACGTATTCTTACTCAGTTGAACTTGTAAAGTGAGAAAGCACTCTTAGGAGCACTTCAAAAGGGAGCTGGCTAGAAAACAGTAGAAAGCAATTCCATTCTTCTAGACGTTTTGATACTTTCATCTACTTTTCAGCTCTAAACTAAAAAAAAAGCTTAAATTTGTAAATTTCTCATAAAACAGGCATTGTGAAGAAAGCAGGCGTTCTGAATTTTTGAACATTAAATAATTTTATGTTGAATATGAAAATACATAGCTTAAAATAATGTTAGAAAGTAATACTGTTAGTAGTAGTCATAGAGCAACATAATACAGCAGACAATATAGTGTACAATCATATAATAATGAAACTTACGACTTGCCATAGCAGCAGTTTAATATTTAGTATTTTAAATAATATTGTAAAAATGAAATGAATGCAAAGTTAATGTCTAAATAAAATGGTTAATGACGCTATCACTTGTTTAGATACAGTAGAAATGAACTGAGAAAGTCAGAAAAAGGTCTGTAAGTTTTCCTATTCATTTATTTTTAAACTATGTTCCCATAAAAGGATTCAGATTGAACAAAACCACATTGTCCTTTGGAAAAGTACTGCTAAAAATGTTTCAATTTCTTTCCTTATGGAGAGCTCATGATGTTTGCAAGTTCAAAGAAAACAGCAGTCAGGTCAAATAAGATGCTTGTTAGAAGTACCTAATCTTATCTCTGCTTCAAATTGATCATGTTTCTTCCATGAAAAATGCTCTATTAGGAAAGCAAATTGAAAAGTAGGAGACAGCCCATCTCATACTTACACTGTGTTTGGCTGGGACTCAGCACCCTTTGGCTTAATCATGCTAAACCAGGGTCTTAAGGCTGTGGCAGCGTGGACATGGGAAATGTTCACAGCTGTAATTTCCATTGCCAACTTCATGCTGTTGCCTACTGCAGCCAGTTCAAATGATTGCTTATGCGGTTACAGAAAAATAACTGTATAACTATTTGCATATAGATTGTATATCTGCCAAAGTGAAAAACTTAAAAAAGACTAGCTATTTCTACTGTGCATATTACGGGAGAATCTTTCATGTAAAATACAGGCCTAAAAATTAGGTGGAGCACTGGTCTATTCTTTGTTTTGCCTTAAACTTTCTCTGTGACCTTGAATAAATGATTTAGGACTCTTTTTTGCATAGAGAAAGTTACGTGTGTGTGCAATCGTAACTGTGTGGCTGCTCTAATTGTGCAGAGTTTAAAACGTAAGGTCCTTCCTTTTCTATTCTTCATACATAAAATAAGGTTAACATCACTCCACCTAATTCGCTTTGTAATAACTAGGATGGCGTTGTGTTGATTCATTAGTTTATCTTTTTGTGCAGTGCTTTGAAAACCGCATAGTTTTTTGACAGTTTTATATAATTATCATCAAAGGCAGGTAATTTTTCTTCCTTGATCTATTCTGCTACATATTTATGCCATTGTTTTTATCATGATATCAGGAAAGCAAATGGAAATTTTTTGTGTATATGGAGTTAATAAGGAACTTTTGGGGTGTTCATGGGGAGGGAGCACTACCCTGCTCCTGGATCAGGCTGCACACCACGGCCTGATTACACGTCTGAACAAGACCTGAGCAGGCGCTGCCTTCTGCCTTCTCTGTACCAGGTTTCTGTGCTATTCTATAAAGAAATATGACCATATGGCATGAAGTAAGCCATGGCAAACTCCAGCAGATGCGTTTATTTCAATGATCAGGGAGCCAACACTCTGAAACACATAATGGAGTGCATCAGCCCCATGGTTTAGATAGAGTTTCTGGATAAAATACTCATACCTACTTGTAGAGGACCCTAGTAGATGGTGGTGAACTGAGACTTTGGAGACATTGATTCTGGATGGCTGAAGTACTCCGAGCAACTCATTTGCTGTCCTTGGGTTTTAACATGTGTAAAATGGATAAATACTAATGCACTTTAAGCAATGAGTAATGAAAACCTCTATCAATTATTATTAATTTTACTGTTATTGTATGTATTATAATTATATAATATATATTATATAATTATAATTCAACTAAATACTGTTGTTATTAGTTGAATTCTAGGAGAAGAGAGAGAAATTCTCGGAGCTGGTGGATCTGCTGGAATGCCTGTGCTGATCCTGGAGCCATTAGATGAGTCTCTGTACTGCGAAAGATAAGTAAAACGCATCAAAAACATAGCCTGCCCCATAAAAACTGGGTGGTGTGGGATAGATTCTATTCTTGTTCAAACTCAGAAGATTGCACCGGAGACAGTGATATTGCTTGGAAAGGAAGTTCAATGTTAATATGAACAAGTGTGAAAGATTCTGGCCTTTCGTTG
Source organism: Aptenodytes patagonicus (assembly GCF_965638725.1). NCBI lineage: Eukaryota > Metazoa > Chordata > Aves > Sphenisciformes > Spheniscidae > Aptenodytes > Aptenodytes patagonicus. Next base: position 192,143,128 of record NC_134949.1, on the reverse strand, counting down.
TTAGTGCAGTTATTAAAGCATATTTTTCTAACGTGAAAGAAAAATGCAGGTTCTCAGTTAGTGTGCTAGAAATACCTGAACTGCAGTTATCTGTAGCACTTGTACTGGTTTTATCTAACCTGCATTATAAACATTCCCATATTTTTTGTCCCTGAAAAGCTTCAGGCATCAACTGTGTTTGTGACCTAAGTGTAATCTCAAACTTGCTTTCAATTATTTCTAGCCCAAGAGGCCTGGACTATACAAACCTAGTTTGAAAACCTGAAAAAACCCCATGTTTTTATTTTTCCTGTTTTATACAAGTTATACATAAAAGCCATTTCAGGGCAAAACATTTGTCTCTAATATCTGGCAGTCTAGTATTTCAGTTTTTATGTACCAGCCCAGAAGCTTTGTTGAACTTGGAGATTATTGTTGTAATTATTATTTATAGCTTGTATTGTCACAATACCTTGGACAGTCAAGCTCCATTTCTGCTGGGTACTGTACAAGAAAAGCACAAAACAACCCCTCATCAAAGATCCCAAACCCCAGTGTGCTGTGGCGACTTCAGGATACCCTGGTATCTTAATTTTCTTTCCTATTCTATGTGTTACACAGGCATTGAGGATCCTTTGGAATAGAGAGAAGATGCACAGTGATGATAGAGTGCAAGCTTTTAAATAGGTGTAAATTGGTATTTTTATCTGTACAGTGTCTGTCTGTGAAACTTCACTTTATTTTAATTTGATTGGCCTCCTTTTTCAAATGAAATGTTGAGGTTTTCTGTGATATTTTTACTGACTGATGTATAGAATAAGATATATTGTATTTCATAACAGGTTTTTATGCTTGCCAAAATAGATTGTACAAAACCTAACGGTAAATAGAGATAGTTTAGTTCTGTCTTGAAGATAGAGTACTAAGAAATTGGGTCCATCACTGTCATTTTTCTCAGAGATTCCTCTCATCTGTCACAACACAGTGGTTATGAAAAATGAAACCATAAATTCAATTTAGAGGGCAATTTGCAGCTAATCTTTGGAGTAATTCCAGTGTGAATAATGCAGCAATTTGGATGCATGGTCAGTCAATTCTGTCTCTGATTTATTAGGATTTAAGATTTTTTTTTCTTTCATTAATGATAATTACCCAAGAAGAGAAAATAATTTCTCAAAAATTATCTGTCTTCACATCTGTGGTCTTAGTTTTGAAAAAGGTTGTAATGTTGTTTAAACTTATTATTATAGAAGGGGGGAAAAGCTTTTTACAAAAGATATATGAGGTATTTAAATTCTGAACTGTATCTCTTTCCAGCACATGTGTGAACTGATCAGCACTGGTTTATGGCTGCTTTTATATGACTCCCATTAGAGCTAACATTTTGAATATCTCAGCATAAGGACACTGGGATTTGCTATTGATTTTCCACACTTCTTACACCTTGAAGATTGCATTAAAATCCAGCTCAAGCAAGAGTGACATTTTTTGTTCCTGTTTAAAAGTCAAATTTATTATCTGAGACTTCTTCTACTTATTAAATCCCCACTTTCTCTGATACATTATTTATGTATATTTTTTCTATATCTTTCCTTCAGTTCTCAAGGTCTTCTCTTGTTTTTAACGGACAGCATCTACAACAGATACATACAACAGATATTATCCATATATTTGTGTCTGTGTGTTGCTAATGGGGGGGGAAGGCCAGAGGGAAAACCAGCTCATTTAACATTGGCTTTGTGCTTTACTCAAAATTTTTAGACATCTAGAGAAGTAGTTCTCACAAAGTAAGTGCCTTTGAAAACCTCTGGAGGAAGATCTCAAGCTAGATGCCTTGACTTACTATGCCTTCAAAGCCTCCTGCCTCTCTCCAGTGCTGAAGAAGGAATGAGGTACTTCAGGGGTCCTGGCTCTCAAGGCATCTAGAGAGTAGCTGCTAGTTAGAGAGATTGAAGTCTATCCTTGCTCCTCACACCTGACACATGGCCTTCTTCATTAGGTTTGTGTCAGGTATCTCTACTATCACACCATTGCTCTTTGCAGGGAAAGCATTTCATGATTAGGACCAAGGAGAGTGAAGAGGGACTGACATCATGCTCCGGTTAGACCAGGATGCTGCAGAAGGCTTAGCCCATAGACAAGGTTTTTACTTATATATCCTTGTTCCTTCCAACCATGGATTCCTATTTCTACCAAAGCAATCTTTCTTTTTTTGTCTTTGTTAAAATGCTGCAGAGTTAATTTGCCTACTTCAGGGTTCAGAGCAGCAGGCTCTGAGCTACAATGCCAGTCAAAGCTTGAGATGCAATCCACAAATTCGTGCATCCTGGTTTTCCAAAATTAAGGGTGATGATTCCATCCCAAAAGATGAAGAAATACTTTCTTCCCTGACAGTATTACAGTTGGGTATCTAAACAAGAGATCATGTATGCCTGGCAAATTTGTTTTGTTGAAGCACTATATTGCATATAAATCAGTAAAACCCGCCAACTGAAACATACTGTCATTTTCCCCATGTTAATAAGTATTTTGAGTATTTAAAATGAGTTATTAAAGTTTCTGCAGCTTTGCTTTTATTTACAATTGTATTTAGCCAATTTTTAGTTGAATTCTGCACCTGACAGAATAGATTTCATATAAATATGGGAAAAAGGAAGACAGACAATTACCTGTTTTCACACATTTCCTTAAACTAGACTATGAGCCTTTTAAAACAGGTCTGTAAAACTGTGAACCTGGAAATGGATTTTGACTGCTGAAGAAAGCGTGTGTTTGCCTTCTCTGAGCACGTTATCTTTTTATACCTGTGAGAAGAGTTTAAACTGGATTCACGGGAAATTCACACACTGATAACAATTCTCAAATCATCATACCACGAGACTAGTGTTATTTAAAAAATAAAATATTTATTTTATCTTTTGTTTGAATAAATTCCATGATTTAGTTTTTATTTGCTGAATAGAATGTTCTTTTCTTTCTATCTTTTTTTTCAGATTTCTTCATGAATGCCTTTTAGTCTTCTAATCTACCAGTCTTTTTCACTTCCCCTCAACTAAAGGTCAGTCCTATTAACAATTTTCTATGTGAAGATGTTAAAGAAGAGTATTTTGCTCAAGTGGCACAACACCATAGCTTTAAACCTTCACAACTGAAAGATTCTGTGTAGCCTTCTTAATGTTGCAATTATGTTTGATAATAACTTCAGACTGCATCACAACTTCTACCATAATTACAAAAAACATCTTGGTGAAGCAGTGTTTAATTTGTTATTAGTCTGTCTAAGTAGTTTCCCTCAGCATGTCTAATTAAGATATGAAAAAATCATACTTATTTAGTTCCAGTTCTCTGAACATTTCAAATCTTTTCCCAACTGCAGTGAAGTTGATGATCGGTCTGTGAAGTGGGGCCATTTTTGAGATGGAGTCACCTTACCTGTTAACTTCCCGAAACTGTGAGTTGGTTTGTCTGCCTCTAGCTCCCATGCCAAGGACTTCTGATGACCTGTTTTGCCTGCAGTGCTGTTCCATACACCTTGACAAACACATGGTGACTGCATGGCAACCATGCATATGCAATAAACGAAATATAGCCTGGGTACATCAGGCTTGCTGGGAGCATGCAGTGAACATTCATCCAGCAACTCAGTGGACTTCCTTATAAAGTCCAAAGCTTACTGGTAATAGTGAAATTATATGGAGGGGTATGGGCAGGTGTGATGCTTGTGTAGGAATCTGGTCCTACATCAGTATGTGCCCTCCCTAGCAGGCAGTCACAAATCAGAGTTCAAAGCAGGTTTCAGGACCAAATTCTTCTTGTATTTCAGAACTTGGGAGAGGTCTGAAACACGTGATGCACAGGCAGTGTGAAGACTAGTCATCCCAATTTCATAGCTACATGCTACAGAGCTGGCTCACCCAGCACAGCCTTGACTGATCCACTGGGCCACTCCGATGGATGGCAATCTACACAGATTGACCAGCAGTTCCCTTCCACAATACCTCTAGTCTCCAACTAAGCAGAGAGTGGGAGCTGGAAGCAGAGTAACCCTTGCCTTGAAGTCTCAAGGCAGGTAATATATTATACAGCCAATCTCTAAAGATCTGGGCCTTGTGTTAACGTTGTAAGAGAAAATAAATGGGAGGGAAAGGGGGATACCGCACAATGTTTTTCAGCTTAATTTCTCTCCCCAATTTATGTCACCTGCTAGGTTAACTTTTTTCTAGTTGAAAACCTTTTAAAAAAATCCAGCAGGCTCTATGGCAAACCACCTCATAAGAAATCACCGAAGCAGGGGATGAACTGCTTCTTTCAGTTCCCTGCCAGTTCTGTAAGGGCTGAACCAAGTGCAGCATGCAAACTTAGATTTACTGTGACTTTGTGCATTGTGCCGGTTGCTGAATAACCTCAAATTGCTTTAGGCAAATGCTTCTGGGAACATTACTCCTTCGTTCACTTATCAAGGGGTTTAAAGTCTTCATTAGTCAAGGGATAAATAGATCTGTGGAATTAATTTATCAAATTAATACTTGTGTTGTTAGGCTGCATTCTTTCAATCGGTTATCTTAACAATGACTTGAGGTGTGTAGCCTAAGTGAAATTTGTTTACAAAAAGACAAGATTTCTGTAGACACACAGTAGGCTTGAGATGGATTCATAGTGTGCATGAAATTACATGCAAAATTAAATTATGGATGGTAATGTGTGCATGGCATTCTCAGCTGAGTGTCCTTAAGTGTAAAATACAAAATTACATGGGCTATTTTATTCCAAAACACACATAAAGACTGTGTTTTGTACCTAGACATCATCAGCTGACTGATTTTAAGGAACTGGAACAAGTATTTCTATCACTCCCTAATACAAGCTATGCAAATACTTGCACGTTAACTGAAAACAATTGTTCAAAACTGAGCATTTCTACTTCACATGAGATGTTGAGATTTTCAATTTTCCCTGAAGCTGATTTTTTTATAATCAAAGTTTTCCCCAAAGCAATTTGCAAAGCAAATTGTAATATTTTACAAAATTTCAGTTTAAAATTAAAATTATCTTCAGAAGTATGCTTTTCTTTTTGTATATTTTACTATTTCAAACACACAAAGAGAAATGCATAATATTATGCTATAGTATACAAGGTGGACTTGGAGAGAGGTTTATTTCTCCTACATTTTTGTTGCAGACATCCAAATGAGAGCTAGCCATTTAGAATCCCTTTGGGACTGGCAGAGGAGATTGGCACCTCCCAAGTGAAGCTAGACAACTTCAGTAAGTCAGATGAATCACGAAGCATCTACCTCACTCTATTGACTCTAAAGGAAATCTAGATAAAATGTATGTATTGTAGCTTTTGTAGGTGTCAAAGCAAGGTGAGATAAATTGCCCCTTACATGTCCTACTATGACATCATATAATGACCAAAGTATTTAAGTATAAATGTGAAGTGTAGTTGCTACTTTATATATATGGTGGTACTTGATATATATGGTACATATAAAGCATAAATTCTTATTTCAGACATCCTCTTCAGAGACTTGGAGGATTAAAATAATGGAAGCAGTCAGGTTTATGTTCATCTCATCTAACTTAAAATATCTAACTAGTTTAACTTAATAATTAAGTTAAAAGCTTAATTGCCTCTGTAATCAATGGTGACAGGCATCTCCAGAGTCACATCGTCAGTTGGCTGAATAATACTCTGGAGGTACCTCTTTTTCTAGTGACTTTAAGGTAGCACAGAATAACAAGGAACATCAGCTGAAATCCCTGCATATTGGGACCTAGCTTCCTGAAACTCATTTAAGTCCCAGGCATCAATTTAATCATCCAAATTTTCAGGCCTGTCTAAGCTTAAGGCCATGTAAATTTATTAGTTAGCTCTGTACTTAGCTTGAACCTCTCTGGGCACCTAACTCTAGGGACCTATGCACGTTGATACTTGGCAGTTAAGCATTTATTTCCCACCAAAGCTCTTCTGCAAGTCATATTCAGGCATCTAAGCTCTATCTACATCACAAGAGTAACTTGCTAGAGAAATCTGGAGTGTTAGATGTGGTTACCACCAATTTTTGCCTAACTGCTGAGCAGTTAGACCATTCATCATGGAAATAAGAGAGTTGGAAAACAGGATCTCCTTAGCCAGGAGACTGAATCCATATCATTCGTATTGTCGGAAGGTGTATAACCATCTAGGAAGTAACCTTTACAAATATATAAATGCACGGCCTTTGAAATAGAGTCCCTGTGCTGCCAGTAAAGCAAGAGTCAGAGAAAGTGAGCTGGAAGGAGGGACTCTTGCTCTGATCTACTAGTACCCTAAGGTGAAAGAAAAGAGATATAGGCAGATTGGACCAGAGAATGCAATTAATTAATATTTTCTATTGGTTCCTTATATTCATAGTAAAGGTATTGACAACTCTTATAAGCTGATCTGCTGGAGACTCCAGATTTGTAGGAAGAAAGACATGCTGTAATTAGGGGATCTTCCTCTGCAGACCTTCAGAGGTATCTATTGTTTTTCTGTTGTCTTCATAGAGAATACAGCTTTAAAGAATGCTATTTCTCCCCTGCAATCCTTCCTGCCTATCACCCTAGCCAGCTAAAAGGTCTGTGAAAAAATTTACAAATTAAATTCCCCGCAGATCCCAACTTAGGACTTTCAGTTTGGTGCCTAAGGTGGAGCAGGATGAATCTGGGCCGATATACTCACCAGTGCAGAAGGTCTTTCTAAAATTTTGGTGTTGGCCAAGAATCATCTTTCTAGGATACTGCAAAAAGCTGCTCCTTAGATTTATAAACAGCCATCTAACTCTAGATCAAAAGTATGAAATTGTTTCATTACAATACAGATTGATCTAGAAAAATAAGATGTTTCCAACAGCATTGGGTAATATCAGTTCATAATAACATTTCTAAAATTAGAACATTTTAATTATATTATTCATATTAAGACACATTAACAGCAATGTAGATTGCCATGTCATATCTATTATGACTGTAAATATGTCCTGTATTTCATGTTGCTGTTTGTATCATGAAATATATGAATAAATTAAAAAAACTGAATTGCCATTAAATTATATTTTATTTCAAAATAAACTTAGAAAAATATTTTAAAGAAATATCCTGAGAAAAGTTCACCAGAAGTCAAAACTGCACTTTTGACATGTCTGTTTGGACACTGGACTATGGAATTCATCTCACCAAAGGTAGATCTTTACATATGACCTAAGCTGACTAGTTCAGATGAGGATGTCTACAGCAGAGGTATCTAGGATGTGGTTCAGCTGCCTAAACAAACTTGTTGTGCCATGTGACATGCTGTAGGGTACCTGTGATAACAGCTGTGGTGGGTTGACCTTGGCTGGACCCAGGTGCCCACCAAGCCGCTCTATCACTCCCCCTTCTCAGCAGGACTAGGGGAGAGAAAATGCAACAAAAAGCTCGTGGGTTGAGATAAGGACAGGGAGAGATCACTCACCAATTACTGTCATGGGCAAAACAGACTCAACTTTGAGAAATTAATTTGATTTATTACCAATCAAATCAGAGTAGGATAATGAGGAATAAAACCAGATCTTAAAACACCTTCCGCCCACCCCTCCCTTCTTCCCAGGCTCAACTTCACTCCCGATTTTCTCTACCTCCTCCCCCCCTGAGCAGCGCAAGGGGACAGGGAATGGGGGTTGCGGTCAGTTCATCATATGTTGTCTCTGCTGCTCCTTCCTCCTCACACTCTTCCCCTGCTCCAGTGTGGGGTCCCTCCCACAGGAGACAGTCCTCCATGAACTTCTCCAACATGAGTCCTTCCCATGGGCTGCAGTTCTTCATGAACTGCTCCAGCGTGGGTCCTTTCCATGGGGTACAGTCCTTCAGGAACAGACTGCTCCAGCATGGATCCTCCATGGGGTCACAAGTCCTGCCAGGAGCCTGCTCCAGCGCAGGCTTTCCAGGGGGTCACAACCTCCTTCAGGAGCATCCACCTGAAGGTGTGGGGTCCACACCTTACATATGACCTAAGCTGACTAGTTCAGATGAGGATGTCTACAGCAGAGGTATCTAGGATGTGGTTCAGCTGCCTGAACCTGTGTGGGGTCCTCCATGGGCTGCAGGTGGATATCTTGCTCCACCATCAACCTCTATGGGTTGCAGGGGGACAGCCTGCCTTGCATGGTCTTCACCATGGGCTGCAGGGGAATCTCTGCTCCACTGCCTGGAGCAACTCCTCCTCCTTCTTCTTCACTGGCCTTGGCGTCTGCAGAGTTGTTTCTCTCACATATTCTCACTCCTCTCTTCCAGCTGCTACCGCACCAAAGTTTTTTCTCCTTCTTAAATATGTTATCACAGAGGCACTACCACCGTTGCTGGTGGGATCAGCCTTGGCCAGCGGCAGGTCTGTCTTGGAGCTGGCTGGCATTGGCTCTGTCAGACATAGGGGAAGCTTCTGGCATCTTCTCACAGAAGCCACCCCTGTAGCCCCCCTGCTAACACTGCCTTGCCATGCAAACCCAATACAACAGCAAAGCAATGGCATATACAACAGGAATTATGGGAGGCTGTGACGACAGCTGCATATACTAGTTCACAATGGCACCTATGCTGAGGCTGCTAAATTGCACCCCCAAAATAAAACGAAAGGAATGGTACCCAATACAGCTTCCCATCTCTAAAAATAAACAATATTTTTAATATAGAAAATTGCAAGCCTAGAAATGCAGATTTTTAAGGCATCTGTCATGTCTGAATTCTTACTGTATGAACCAATAAAGGAAGCATACTCACTGTAAGAGTTGGAAATCAAGCTTCTGCTGTGCCATTAATATAATTGCAGCAGATGGAAGGCTTTAGAACACGTTTTGCATTAAACAACGATTTTTTTAAATGATGATAAATAGAAAGTAGAATAGGCTTGGAGAAGGGCTACTAAGATGACCAAGGAGACAAAGAGCCTGTCTCCTGTAAGAGGAAGTTTAAAAATTTAGCTTGTTTAGCTCAGACAAATGCATCGGAGAGGAGTAAGCAGCAGGGAGAAAAGAACAGCTACTTAACCTAAGGTACAATTTTGGCCTAAGTACAAGTGTATGTAAGTTGGCCATGAATAACTGAGCTCTAAACTAGACGGGTGTTTTTGTTCAGAGTAATGATTTTCAAAACATCCTTCCAAGTGGCTGCCAAGTGGACTAGTGACATCAAAACTCCCTCTTCTGCCCTGTCCTTGTCCAAAGGTTTAAAAACAGAAGATGATGAATTTATGAATCAGATTATCTGCTGTGATTGGCTGTGGTAGTGGCCAGTGAAATCCCCTAGCTGCCTTCTTACTGCTAAATAAAAGAGGATCAGAGCTAGATTGGCATGGCCTGGCTCATCCCCTCGTTGATGAAGTTCAATCTCCTCCAAGTAGACTGTCCACATGGCATGGCACTGAGTTTTGGTCTCCTCTGTAGCCCATGTAGTGCCCTTAGGAAATAAAAGCTATGTTGTCTGGTTTTGGTTTTGTTTTGTTGGTTTTTTTTTTCAGTTCAAAGCAACTCAAATGATCTGAGGGCTGTGTTATAACCCACCAGGGTGATGTTTTGTAGCATGAAATAGGTACATGCTGTACACCTAGGGGTTCACTATGCAGCACACTGTACCTGAGGGTGCAAAGCCTTCTGAGCTTTTTTGGTTAGTGCTGCTTTTTGTTTAGTTACGATTAATTTACAAACCACATTTCAAGGCTCAGTACATCAGTCGCCATAAGACCAGTGATAGAAAACTGGGAAACTCCATGTTTTTGCTGGTGACTGTTCATACAGGACCTCATATGCTCTCTGCCAGAACTGTGGGGAATGTGTCACTTTCAGGGGAATGTGGATGGAGGAAACCAAGCATGGTACAATCTCATCTGTACAGTCTCATTGGAGCAACCCTGGCGTGAGGGATACCCCAAGTCTTCCCTTGTCTTGGAGACAGCTAGTTGGAACAGCCCAAAGCAGAGCGGGTGAGGAAGCTAACAGTGAAGCAATGTGGGTGATTATGGGTGTAGTTCCCTGGTTCTCTTTTGTACAGCTGTGTTAGTATAACCTCCTGGGTGATATGCTTTATCCTCAGTAGAGGTGTGCTTGAGAAATTCAGAAAAAGGTTTAAAAGATAGAGGTAACCTGGTAACCATGGTAAGTCTAAGGTGCTACAGAAAGTATTCCAAAAAATGAAATACTGTCAGTAGAAACATTCATCTTCTCAAACTTAAAATTATTGTCTTTATTTAGCCACTACCAGCCCTGCTGGTAGAAGATGGTCAGTCTAAGGAGTTTTATGGATGTATTAGTGAGATTGAGAGTACTCCTTATGAAACATATGAACTTTTCAACCATAGGTGTTGATTTTAATTGGATTTCAGCACTGTTTTTGACAACAGTAGTGGCTATGAATGCTGCTTTGAAGGTGAACTGACTTTGTTGTTTACATGTGATTGTTCCTTCTGTGCAGGGGAGCAGCATTGTGCTCCTTTTTCTCAGACAGCTTAATGCTGTGGGTATGATGCATGCTAGAAACCCACTGGTGGCTTGAATTGGAATCTGCGGGAACTGGGAGCTCTGTGGGCCGGTCCTGCCTTTCTATCATGATCAGTTCTGTTCACACAGCTGGCATGTAACTTACCATAAATAACAACAAGGAACGGTGACAAACCCTGTTAACAGGGTTTCCTTCTTTGCTTTCTCTTTTAATTTATTTATTTTAACACATATCAATTATATATGTATATAAGTTATATTTGTATATATATCTCATATCTATCACTCAGGAATAATCAGAGAATTAAAAGAATTTGTTACACTTGCAACAAGTGATGTCCTATATGTGGGTACGAAGGGGGGTAGAGGTTGGAAGAATGACTTCAGTTCTGACAAGAGAGATAAGGGTTGTGTGCAGTGTTGTGCATCCAAAACTAGATGCAAAACCAGTATCTGAATAGAGTTTTTAATAAACATGTCAGGACCAGAGATGGAGGTGAACCAGTCTAGATTACTTTTTGCTGGAAGAAAGATCGCCAATGTTTTTCAGGGGAGGGAAAGGGTAAGAAGAGGAGGAAAGGAAAGAAAAAATCTAATTTTTGTGTGAATGGAGTTGATGAATGCAAGAGAGTGAAAAACAGAAGAAACTTACACTTTTGTGATGAGAGTACCAAATTATTGCAATAAAGAGTACAAAATTATTGCTTTAATAATAATGGCTCACAGACCTGAATGAATGGCTGCAATGATTTGTGCAGTTGCCTGGATTACATATACTGCCACACACAGACTCAACATACTGAGGTGTATTAAAACTGTTGGTAATGTTGACGGTGAAACATAAAACTTGCCTTAAAACTCAGATATTTATCAAAAGGTTTGCTAAGGTTCATGGGCCATTTGAATGAACTTGAACAGAATTATGGCTTTCAATGACATGAAAAATTTGTGGTGCACTATGAAACACAGTAAAACTCCTCGCTTACAAAGGCAATTTTCAGCCAGGCAGCACCTAATACCTCCTGCATGTTAGTGAGACAAGCATGTCACAGCCCTTGTGCCTTTGAGAATCTCTCTTCTTCAAAGAAAATAAAAGTTGCAATATAGAGCTTCTTTGCGTCTCAGGTTTAAATGGCAGATTGTAATTAGTGTTTAGAGCATGCGAAATGTGACTTGGGGAATCTGCTGTGTATGGCTTACAAATTCTGATTAATTTTATAAAAAACTGTTTCATTTGGTGCCTCCATATGTGATGAGTCACCTAGAGTTGGTGAGATTCCTGACATATATTGCCTGTCCTGTCTGAAAGATATCATAGATCTTCCACAGGAAGGTTGTTAGCATTAGGGACTGAGAAGTGGTAAAACAACGCACGTGCTAAGGAAAAGAGAAAAATCTAGTTTGACAATGCTATCTGAGGGAATGGGAAAATATACATTGAACCTCTACACAAGAACAAAGACCAAAGGTGTAAAAGCAGATTTAAAAGGATAAAGGCACAAATTTTTTATTAGATTTAGGATTTCATAATTTTCTGTGAAGTCCTTTCCCATGCATCTGTCCTTCCTTCCTGAGCCTAGAAACATCCATGAGACAAACTATGCCAAGAAAGGTCCGTTATAAGGAATTCTCTCCCTTTTGTTGCTCCTACTCTTAGCCTCATTGCTCCCATCCTCTCTTTCATTCCTCCTTTTGGTCTCACTTGGGTTAGAAATAGGAACCTATTGCAGAAGCAGTAGCTGTTGCAGCGGTATGCTTCAAAGTCCTGCCAAAATGACTCCTTAGCTCTGTGCTGGGACTACAGGACTGAACCTTTGTAGTAGTGATGCGTTTTTAATGTCTTCTCACCTGGTGTATGTTCCTGTTGTGATCATCCATAATGACCTTTCTGCAGGGTAAAAAAGGTAGTCTAGTTCTGGGAGATCATGGAAGAATGGAGAGAAAAAATCACAGGATTTTTAGCAGCCCACTTCAAACTCAATGCACAGAGACTTCCAGCTACCTTGCAGAGGATGTCCTGCAACACATATGATGCAGCTCATTGCTATATGATCTATTCAAGGGAAAAAAACACCTGGATGATATCTATGATTTGTAGTAAAATAAAATCTGAGACTTTTTTTTTTTTTTAGCAGCAGTTACATCCAAACTTTGTTTCAGTGCTTCACACTTGGAGACAGATCTGATCATATAGAGAGGTCAGATTCAATATAATGGTAAAGCTGACTAGGGTGGGAAATGTGTGTAAACCAATTAGTACTCCAGAGAAGTTATGAGAAGAAAGATTCAGGAAAGGGAACTTTTGAACTTGAAAACATATTGACACAAATCTGAAATTTACTCAGGATTTGTCAGGAAGCTGATGTACAGAACGGGGAATAAGAATTTTACTGTTTTGTCTGGAAGTAAAAATATACATACATATTTCCTAAACTCTCTGTGATTTAAAGTGATTAGTTTTACAGACACTGCCAAAGTTTGTGTGGTATGCGTTCAACTGTCTCATCTGCTGGAGAATATAATGATCCCTATACATCTACAGGGAACATAACTACTCCTGTTAAGTATGAATATAGATGAAGAATTGCATTGCCATATTTTAAAATATAAAAGAAGAGCCTAGGAATAAATATCTGTTTTTAAAACAGAACCATCCTTTTTGTGTATGTGGGGGGGAAAACAAAACCCCAAACATTCTCTTTATGGCAGAAGCATTTCCTATGTTTTCAAGGCAAACAAACAAAAAAAAAATCCTGCATTATTGTGTTACAGGAATAATCTTTTGCTCGTCATGCCTTTTTCTTTCATTTGCATTAGCAAAGTGATTCCTCACTCCTGGACTTAGATTGCTTCATCTGACTGAGTAGTCTTCAAAGTATTCTCAAGTAAATTCTCTTTTTCCTTGAAATATTTTTCCTTTCCTTATCTCAACATTAAATATCTTTGCATCACGCAGTCTACACGGACTACTAACAACTCTCTTGTAAGAGAGAAAACAGCATCTTGTATGTTTATTTCCATATTCTGTTCTTCATATGATAGCAGATAATACTTGCTTGGTGTGCCATGGCTGCCTTTAAAAGAAGTGAATCTTGTTTAAAATTTTCAATGTGGATTTTCCCCAAAGAAACAGATTGGAAATGTGGGGACCTTGTTGTGAAAAATCTGTTGGGAAGACAGAAGTAATGAAGGTTGAGACTTAAAGTAACTTGGGCTCTGTTGAGAGAACCCGTAAAAGGCTAGTTTATCCTCAAAATGGAGTGGCAGTAGCAATGACAGGACAAAGAAATGCCGTGTGTGCTTATTTAATACACCCTTATGGCAACTAAGGGCACAAGTAACCCTTATATTAAATTAAGATTGTTGTCTTTGTACTCTATGGTCTGATTCTGACCACTGGATCATCTTAAATCTCAAATCTGAAACACACTTCTAAACTTAGTATACAGTGTTGGCTTCTAGGAGATTAACACCGCTGGGAGCAACCTAAACCGTGTAAAACACAATTTAAAAATGCAAGGTTGTATTTTGGTTTTTACCTGGCCTGGTTGTATTCCTTATGAGAAGTTATCCTAATTTTACATAAAGCAGGACAGGAAATTATGGTAGAACAATGGGAGAATCTGGGACTTTCAGGCCTGTTTTAACGCCTCAAAAATCAGTTCCTAAAGCTGCTCACTGGACCTGCACTCTCTTGAAGTGGATGTGACATGGTCCTCCAGAAGAAACCTTTCTCCTGAACAAAAATAAACATTAAATGGTGCGAGGAGGGTTTTGGTTTCTATCCTGTACTGAGTAGAAGAGTTAGAATCATAGAATCATACAATCTTTCAGGTTGGAAAAGACCCTTAACATCATCGAGTCCAACCATAAACCTAACACTACCGAGTCCACCACTAAACCGTGTACCTAAGCGCCATGAATGGAAGTTGAATGAAGTTCCACTATATGTGATGGAATATGAATTTTTAAAATTTGGCTACATTCTGTATGAGAATTGAAGCAAAATGTTTTAAAATTCTCTGAAGGAAATTTTTTTTGAAGTTTTATCAGGTCATTAGAAACATTTTCTTTCAGGAAAATTGGGGCATTTAATTTTGATGTTGACAATTTTTTTCACTACAAAATATAGTAATACACAATTAAAATATGCAAATTATGATAGAATTTTTAAAAGTAGATTTAAAAAATAAAAAACTTTGATCTGCATACATTGTCAAAGGAAATTCAACCTTCTTGAAAATGTCCTTCTTTTTTCACTTCCAAAATGAAATTCCAGGAAAATGGACCTGATTTTGCAAGGGTTTTGATGGTACTGCATATTCTGATGGAAAATGGCTCTTTGGGAGTGTCCCTGAGCAGCTCTGGTAATGAGTTTATCCATGAAACATTTGCTGAACAGGTAATGTCTGCTGAATTGAATTACTGTGCTTCCTTTATAACACACTGATCTTTAGATTCATGATTTCATCTGTTTACTTTCCTGTTTTATGGCTAAAGTGAAACTAATCAAGGAATAAAAAACCAGGATGGAGCACTATATTGGCATGCAGTTTACGTTTTCTTATTTGCAGATCTGCAAGCTTTTCAAAACTGAGGCAATAGAAAATCAACTGTTCTATTGAAGGATGCTGGGAATTGCTCTCACTCACACCAGGGAAAAGTTTTATCTTTTGAAACATGACTTGACTTTAGTTTTTATTATAATTAACTCAGTTAATATAAGGAGGAAAAAAAAAAAACTGTCAAGAAATTAGCTGTAAGACCAGTCAGTTCATTAAGAATAAATAAATAAATAAATAAACCCCACCCATTCTGTCTCTGCAATGTATCACAAAGGGGAGAAGAGATTATGAAGAGGAAAAATAAAGTGATTATTCTGATTCATTATAAGTTATAATTTTTGAAATGCTGTACTTTAAGTCATTCTAACAAAATAAAAACCACAAGTCGCTCATTCACCTAGGTATATTCTGAATATTTCAAATTTATCTTTTTAGGAAATGTATGGCTTTGCTGTATAACTTCTTATCTTTTTCATTGCCTTGAAAAAGTAAAGCACTGAACTGGTAGGGGCAGGTGTATCAAAAATAATTAAAGAAGTAATTCTCACTCTGGCATAAATGTCCTTACAATACCACTATAGGATACCACCAGTTGCTAACAGACAATTCTTCTCATCACTGCTTAACTGTAATTTTTTTTGGTCTTACCTCCTAAGCTACCTTCCCCTCAAACTACTCACTGTTGTTTGTGCTGCTACAGCTGCAGGCAAGTAATTGTGTGCTGCATGTGGTGCAAGCACTGCAAGTACAGCCTCTGCCCCTGAGACCTTTCAATCAGACGAGGAACACAAGGAGTCAAAGAGACAAAACTTCACCTAGTGATTAGCAGCAGGGTTGGCTTATGTGTAGCTTAATCACCGTCAATAGTTTTCTGCCAGGAAAAGGAGAATTGTAAAGAAGGGCTTCCAGTAGATCATGGTTTGGTATTTCTGTACTCCTGTGTAATCTGCAGAGCAGTTGTATCCTGGGAGCGTTATGCAAAAAGGCTCAGTGAGATTAAGGCATGTTCTGCATAGGGGATCCTGGAAAGATATATTAACTGAAATTATACAAAGCTGCTATAAAAAGGAACGGAATAATCCAGTATCCATGTCCAGGATTGCACTTTGCTGGTGACACAGGGAATTTCCACAAAAGGAAAGACTCTGTCTTTACACTAAGGGTAGAGAAACACTGGAACTGAGTGTCTAGGGCAGCTTTGGAGTCCCCAGCATGGGAATTAAAAAAAAAAAAAAAAAAAAAAAAAGGACAAATACCTGTCAGAAAAAACAGATATAGTATAGCAATGAAACCGAAGAGTGGAGAGATGATCTTCCAGGCCCGTTTCAAGCCTATCTTCTATAATTCTCAGATGGCCATTTTATGAGCTTGTGGATTAGGGCAGAGGGAAGTCAGTTCTTCCAACCAAACTGCAGCTGCTCATCACTGACCAGGGTTGCTGCTCCCCAGATTCATTTGAAGGAAGCGCACACTGCAGACACGTAGTTTCTGCCCAGTGTGGGTCTCTCTAGATAACCTGAGTTTGCTCAAGTTTGAGTGTATTAGAGGTTTTCCAAAGTGTGTCCACCCATGCCACATAGCACTTGGCCCTGTGTCTTTTCTGCACTCTGCATGGTGTCCCTCTAGCCTAGGACACAGTCCCTAAGTTTCCTTTGCCAATGAAGACATACTAGCGTGACTGATCTGACAGCAAGAATGACATGGAGGGGCCAGACTTTTAGCTAGCGTCAGAAAGCCTCAGGTATAGCTGATCACTAAGCATGTGAAAGACGTTGAGTTCAATAACTGCCTGGCAGCTGAGCTTTGTAAAACCACTGCCTCACACTGAAAGGAAGATTACCTTTGACCAGCACAGGCTCCTGGAATAGCAGAGTCACTGCTCCCTCCAGGGACCTCCCAATTTCATTTCTCTGAATGGGGGTCCCCCACCACAAAGGGATAAGGGACACTGAATGAGGCCACCATGGGGTTACTTACACTGAGCTCCCACTGCAGTCCGTTCTCCTAATCTGCTCCTTGCCTCCCAAGTGTGATAACACATTAGCATTGCCATTTTCTGGACAACTTTAATGAAGCCAGGGGCTGTAACAGAGACAGCCAGGCTTCCTTATCTGTATGGGTCTTTAGCAGCAACTTTAGTAATTTGGATTTATATGAGTCTTCTGAGACATATGTTAAATATTTTCCCTCGGGGTACTTCAGAGCTGTATTATGCCTATAAAGTTTTCTAGGGAGAGGGTAGGATAGCTTGTCTTTCTGTGTGATACTTCAGTCTGCATGTTGGATTTCCATATGATGTAAATACTGTCACTCCGTTGACTTCACAATCATCTCCTACTGAGACAGCTGCATCTCCTGGCTGTGTACAGCAAAAATTAAGACTTGAATGAGGAGTATACGAGGGAAATCCAGCTTTTGTAGGAAGCAATATCAGTGGGCCAGGGCAAAAAACTTGCAAGAATGGAGTGCAAGTGGATATTTATCCTCCCAAACGAGACACTTCTGTCAGCAAAATTACTAAAGTTAACAAGTTGAAGGCCTTGTTGGGGATCTCGGCCGCTTATTTCTGGAATCAGCTTATTGGGCTGCAAATGTTCTGGCAGTAAAGGCTAGGGGCTGGGACTTTATTTCCCCCCTTATCTTTGGCTATAAAGCTGCAATCTGTTCTCCGTACACTTACCATTCTTCTCTTGCCTCTTCCACTTCCAGGTAGAATCACTGAGGTGAACTTAGTTTAGGGCTAACAGTGAGACCGGTTAGGAACATGAGCATCATATAGCTTTTCTTTGTGAAGATTATTTAATGAGAACTTCAGATTGTGCACTGCCTTTGAGTTTAGTTGTGGAAGAAGTTCATGGTGCTAGTGTTTCTCTATGACACCTTTAATCATTTAGACTAAAAGTATCCTACAGGTCACCTTTTTTACATTTCTTTGACTTGGCAGTTTGAGAATAAATGATTTGCTCAGGTTTATAATTCCCACACATATTTTCCTGAGATTGAAGCACACAATATGTGTAAAAAGATCCTTTACTTCTAGAAGGACTCCTTTTTATTTTCTAGCAGCCCATACATTTGTTGACCTTCGGAACAGAGCTGTATGTATCACTGATTTTTTTTGGTTCAGTGATTCAAACAACAAAAAAAGTCATTTTGGGTCAACCTGAAATGAAAATTTGTTTGGTTGCTTCTCTGCCAGCTCCTGAGAATCAAAACTGAAAATCGTTTTGGATTGAAGGAAATACCTTGTTTGACCCCAAATAACATCAGATAAATTTTATGCTGCTTTAGTAATGCAGAGGAAATTTGGGAGCAAAGTACTGAATTCACAAGGGAAATTCATTCAAAAAAGTGAATGTATCATGCTGTGTTGTTCTGTTTACCTCCTTTTTCTTGCACCTTGAATCCCAATGTTTGCAGCAGCTTTTGGGGAAGTGGGAGATGTGGGTTCAAATCCCCCCTCTCTCTGATTTTAAATATAGATTTTCTATCTCTGTAGCATGCCTATTGGTGCATTTCAGTCTCGCTTGCTGAAGCTGTTCCATTTTTTGTAAATAATTGAGTATTCATTTAGACAGACGGGGAAATAAATGTGAAAGCCTGGTTCTTTAGCTTGCTGGTTATGACATTTTAGCTTAGAGGTATGAAAGTCAGTTGAAGTCCTTGCTCCAGCAATAGTTTAACCACTTCTGCTGGTTACAGGGGCTTTGAAAAGAGAGCTCATTCTTAGAAATATTGGAATGCCTAATGGTAAGAGTACTTTTTGCTAATAAGGGAGACCCCAAGTTCAAGTTCTGATGCACACAGGGTAGACGAGAAGTAGAAAACAGCCTCCTGCGCTCCAGCTACAAGTGCCCTTATCAGTGTGTACGCATGATGAGGGGCAGTACCACTCTTCACTACGTAGTTCTCGTGGGGCTGCTGTAGTGTTTTTGTAAAGTTTATGAAATCATAGAATCATAGAATCATTGAATAGTTTGGGTTGGAAGGGATCTCTAAAGGTCACCTAGTCCAACCCCCCTGCCATGGGCAGGGACATCTTCAACTAGATCAGATTGCTCAGAACCCCGCCTAACCTGACCTTGAATGTTTCCAGGGATGGGGCGTCTACCACCTCTCTGGGCAACCTGTGCCAGTATTTCACCACCCTCAGAGTAAAAAATTTCTTCCTTATAGCTGGTCTAAATCTACCCCCCTTTAGTTTAAAGCCATTCCCCCTTGTCCTGTCGCAACAGGCCCTGATAAAAAGTTTGCCACCATCTTTTTTATAAACCCCCTTTCAGTACTGATAGGCTGCAAGAAGGTCTCCCCAAAGCCTTCTCTTCTCTAGGCTGAACAACCCCAACTCACTCAGCCTTTCTTCAGAGGAGAGGTGTTCCATCCCTCTCATCATTTTTGTGGCCCTCCTCTGGACCTGCTCCAACAGGTCCATGTCTTTCTTATGCTGAGGGCTCCAGAGCTGGACACAGTACTCCAGGTGGGGTCTCACCAGAGCAGAGGAGAGGGGCAGAATCACCTCTCTCGACCTGCTGGCCACGCTTCTTTGGATGCAGCCCAGGATACTATTGGCCTTCTGGGCTGTGAGCGCACATTGCTGGCTCATGTCCAACTTTTCATCCACCAGTACCCCCAAGTCCTTCTTGGCAGGGCTGCTCTCAATCCCTTCATCCCCCAGCCTGTATTGAGACCGGGGGTTGCCCCAACCCACGTGCAGGACTTTGCACTTGGCCTTGCTAAACCTCATGAGGTTCACATGGGCCCACTTCTCCAGCTTGTCCAGGTCCCTCTGGATGGCATCCCATCCCTCTGGTGTGTCGACCGCACCACTCAGCTTGGTGTCATCTGCAAACTTGCTGAGGGTGCACTCGATCCCACTGTCTATGTCAGTGATGAAGATATTAAACTGTACCGGTCCCAATATGGACCCCTGCGGGATGCCACTCATTACCAGTCTCCATCTGGACATTGAGCCATTGACCACTACTCTCTGGATGCGACTATCTAACCAATTCCTCACCCACTGGACAGTCCACCCATCAAATCCATACCTCTCCAGTTGAGAGAGAAGGATGTTGTGGGGGACTGTGTTAAAGGCCTTACAGAGGTCCAGATAGATGACATCTGTAGCCCTTCCTGTGTCCACTGAGGTAGTCACCCCATCACAGAAGGCCACTAGGTTAGTCAGGCAGGACTTGCCCTTGGTGAAGCCATGCTGGCTGTCTCGAATCGCCTCCCTGTCCTCCATGTGCCTTAGCATGGTTTCCAGGAGGATCTGTTCTATGATCTTCCCAGGCACAGAGGCAAGACTGACTGGCCTGCAGTTCCCCAGGTCTTCCTTTTTTCCTTTTTTAAAAATGGGGGTTATGTTTCCCGTTTTCCAGGCAGTGGGAACTTCACCGGACTGCCACGACTTCTCAAATATGATGGATAGTGGCTTAGCAACTTCATCCGCCAGTTCCTTCAGGACCTGCGGGTGGATTTCACTGGGTCCCATGGACTTGTGCACCTTCAGGTGCCTTAGATGGTCTTGAACCTGATCTTCTCCTGCAGTGGGCGGCTCTTCATTCTCCCAGTCCCCGCCTTTGCTTTCTGCGGTTTGGGCGGTGAGGCTCGAGCACTTGCTGGTGAAGACCGAGGCAAAAAAGTCATTGAGTACCTCTGCCTTCTCCATATCCTGGGTAACCAGGTCTCCCGTTTTGTTCCGGAGAGGGCCCACATTTTCCCTTGTCTCCCATTTATCCCCAATGTACCTATAGCAGCTTTTCTTGTTGCCCTTAACGTCCCTGGCCAGATTTAATTCTCTCCGGGCTTTAGCTTTCTTAACCTGATCCCTGGCTGCTCGGACAATTTCTCTGTATTCCTCCCAGGCTACCTGTCCTTGCTTCCACCCTCTGTAGGATTCCTTTTTGTGTTTGAGTTTGTCCAGGAGCTCCTTCTTCAGCCATGCAGGCCTCCTGGCATTTTTGCCTGACTTCCTCTTTGTTGGGATGCATCACTCCTGAGCTTGAAGAAGGTGGTCCTTGAATATTACCCAGCTTTCTTGGGCCCCTCTTCCCTCCAGGGCTTTGTCCCATGGCACTCTACCAAGCAGATCCCTGAAGAGGCCAAAGTCTGCTCTCCTGAAGTCCAGGGTAGTGAGATTGCTGTGCGCCCTCCTCGGTGCCCTAAGGATCCTGAACTCCACCATTTCATGGTCACTGCAGCCCAGGCTGCCCTTGAGCTTCACATTCCCCACCAGCCCCTCCTTGTTGGTGAGAACAAGGTCCAGCATAGCATCTCTCCTCATTGGCTCCTCCACCACTTGGAGAAGGAGGTTATCATTGATGCATTCCAGGAACCTCCTGGATTGCTTATGCCCTGCCATGTTGTCCCTCCAACAGATGTCGAGGTGGTTGAAGTCCCCCATGAGGACCAGGACTTGTGAGTGTGAGGCTGCTCCTATCTGTCTATAGAGGGCCTCATCCACTCTGTCTTCCTGGTCAGGTGGCCTGTAGCAGACCCCCACCATAATGTCACCTGTCCCTGCCTTCCCTTTAATTCTGACCCATAAGCTCTCGGTCGGCTCCTCATCCATCCCCAGGCAGAGCTCCATGCACTCCAGCTGGTCATTGACATAGAGGGTGACACTCCCTCCTCATCTCCCCTGCCTGTCCTTCCTAAAGACCCTGTATCCCTCCATCCCAACACTCCAATCATAGGAGCCATCCCACCACGTCTCTGTGATGCCAATAAGGTCGTAGCCCTGCAGGCGTGCGCATGTCTGCGCAAATATCGCTTTCTCTGACGAACAGTGTTTGTCTAAGCTGAGCTGAATGCACAGACAGTTTCAGCTGCTCCAAAATTCATTTTTTGGTGAAAAGAGACATCCAAGCAATGTCTACAAGTGCTAATTCAGAGATCTTCTTAGATTTAACTTGATAGTTAGGATTTTTTTTGAGGTGCTAGTGAAGTGAAGGAGAGGCTATATAAGGAAATTATCAGTGTATGCAGCTTGATGAGGTTTTCTGTATAAGTGAATAACTGTGTGTGAATTAAAAATATTCCAGTTTCAGTCTTGTTAGACTTCAAGACAGTCATATTTTATAAATAGAAATAATAAATGTGATCAGAAAATGCTTATAAACACTTTGAAGATGTAAAGTGCTAAAAAACAAAGAAAAAATAGAAGAAGAAGTTCTAAGTTTGTGTCAAAGGAAAAGTCTCAAAAATTTTGACAGTTTGACCGGCATTTCCCATTCTGGGTGCTCCGGCAAGTGATATCCCAGTCTTTCTTTTAAAGGTACACCAAGCAAATGCTGAGTATGTATACCAGTGAATTTATCTAAAATAAGGAAAGGATTTTAAAGATGACAGATAAAAACCTCCTGAACAATTATTTTGCAATAAATAACTGAATGCAGAATATTTTTACGAGAACACATGTTCAGCACTCAGAGGACTGAAAAAGATTATATGGGTCACTGAGTCCACTCACTAGCAGTCATATTGAATCATGAAATTATGCTATTGAGGATAGGTCTAGGGAACACCTACTTCACACATCCTTATACCTGTTATCTAAAAATGCCTCCCAACTCCCTTATATTAATTAAAGACCCAGATTATAGGTATAACATTCCACAGGCCTTTACCAGTGTTTTGCTTTTTGGGGACATCAGGACAGCTATATCTTGGCATTATGGTCCCTGCTTCAGAGGAAGGAAGAAACACCAGTGGTCCCTATCAGTTTAAAATGAGGAGAAAAAGCTGTCTGAAATTTGATGGTTAATTTATGCCTGAGAATGTAAATAGGACTACAGATCTAGAAAGCACTACAAACCACTTACCTACCTGAACCTGGTTTTATCACACCCTAGTTTAGACATCTACCATGTTGAAGCCTACATTTGGGCTAGTCATAGAGACTACTTTAACAGAAAATGTACAAAACCAAGCATTTCTGGAAGACTTCTGGTCTTTTAGTGTCTAACATAGGTTGACATGGATTGTGCACTGGAAGAGACTATAAAGGAAACATTTACTCTCAATGTAGGTATCAGTACCACAGGTGACCAGATTTGGACTGATGTACTGCACCCATTTTAATTAAGTTTCCTTTATTACATAAGAATGACAGGACGCCCACCTAAGATGTTTCCCTGGCACAACTGAGCCATTGTTCTTAAAGCCTCTTTGTATCATAAGTGTCCTATCATCTTCATCAATTTTGTCTCCTTTATTTTTGCCAGGTCAGGGCATAGCAGGCTAACAACGCAGTGGAAGAGTTTGTTTTACAGGGCATCGATTGTGAGAAACTCTAAGGTAATGCAAAAAGAAAAAATGAAGAGAAAGAGAAGAAAATAGAAAGGGCAATAAACAGTCAGCTATGTAAAATGTCCTATTATGTGATTTAAGATTATAGAGAAATAATAATCTTGAAGCACAAAATGTACCATTTTGCTTGATTGCTGAGAAACCCCAAATTTATCTGCTCTAGAGTTTAAAAGTCAATTCTTTAATGAACAAGAAGCCCTGCTGATGTTATATTCTGTCCCTTGTTTCCCTAGAGTTATATGCCAAGCTATTTTATTAAACTGAGAATGTAATACAACACTATTTAAAATTTTGGAACCTTACTTTATTAAAGCTAATATTCAGAGGTTATTGGCAGAATGAGAAGGCAATTGTTTCAATTGCATTAAAGCAACGGTAATGTTCATTTCAACTTCCTTTTTAATTCTTGCTTTACCAGAACCCTATGCCAATCAAGGAAAACTCATTAATCCAGTTAACAAGCATAACAACAGTTTTTCTTGTGGAATCAAGTAGGCAGAACTCTGCTGCACATTGTCCATTAGCCCAAAGTCTTCTGCCTTTTCTTGTGCAGAGCTTATAGCTCTGCTCGATATAACATTTTCTTGAATTAATTTCCTAAGTATTTTCTCAGGATCTGATCCTGTCCCACTATACAACAGTGAAGAAAAGGGCCTTTGGAGTATTTCACATGGTATCTCTGCATTCTGTGGGCAAAGATAGTATTCCTTCAATGTGTCTTTCAAGAAAAGAAAAAACAACAAAACGTGTCAAAGGAGCAAAGGATGCAGAGAGAAGAAGCAATTACTCTGTCTCCTCAAATATCAGCCAGCTATTCTGGCCAGTAGAGTATGGCTGAGGATGGTGTATTTGTTGGAGGGGTGACATTTTTTGCACACCTTACAGGTATGGGAGGGATGCGTCTCCACTACTGTGGACTCCTCATCATCCAGGTAAGGAGTTTCACCTTGAAACCATAACTGAAAAATAAGAATGAAGATTTTAAAGAAGCTAAAGATATAGGACTTCAAGTCTCATTAGCTTTCAGTCAGGTATAGGTTGCTTTATGTAGAAGTCACGTCTTAAATTTTTTCCTATGTGCTTATTTCTGGCAAAACTGTATCCAGTCTTTCCAATTTATGCATAAAATATTCACAGATGTACTACCCATCATCTGCAAAATTTCTTTTATTGTGACAAGCAAGGACTTCTCAGACACACAAAATAAGTGTTCTCTAACATCCACCATGACATGAAAACACTCTGCATTTTAATTAGAGAGGTCCAAAAATATGGCTGCAGAGGTTGATACTGGTGATTTCCTCCTTCAATAACGTAATAGTTGCTTAAAACCGTGTGCAAGCCGTGAGTAAATTGTTGAAAATAATGGCTCAGCATTTGATAGATTCACATATTCACATTTCCTTTAGTGGGTTTTTCCCCCAAAGACATTTGAATAATTGAGTTCTACTGGCAGGAAAACAAATTCTGAAGTTGCAAAAACAATATTGAAATTCACATACAGATGTACTCATGCCCAGAGTATACAAACACTCACCAAATTGGGAAAATTAAATAAAGTCACATGCTTTACCAGACCAATTACAATGTACCAACGCAGATCATGTAGCAAGCACTGTATATCAAAGGCTCACAGGGATCTGTTCAGGCTCAATCCATACTTAAAAATATTCACCAAAAGTGGTCAGATTATTTTGATTAACAAATAAACTAGAAAGTAGATTTGCTAGCAGATTTCAGCAAGCAGAAAATGAGGTTACATCCAGCAGATGAATTATTCATTGTGAATTATTTGCTCAGTTCTAATAATTACAGCAGGGAAAAATTAATTAATGTTACAGCAAATACTTTAATTTTTATAATAAAAAGATTGATCATTGAAATGAGTCTCAAAAAGAGATTTCTAAATGGAGGAAAGAATGAGACATGGTCAAGAAAAATATGAAGCTTCACCCTGAATAAAATTTACACCTGTGAGTAATTTGACATGGATATAATCCCATACAGATATACTTTCAGTAAAGCACTTGGACGTTGAAATAGTTTCTTACTTACTTTCCTTTGCATTATGTTTATGAGAAATGTCCTTTTCTTAACCACGGTTTACAGATGTATTCACAGGATAATATCCTAATTGTATTAAGTACAGGTTTAGTTCTCATTATTTTGCTGATAATCTTATTGCCATTTCTTTGCTTCGTGCAGTCACAGTCCTAGAAGCTTTACTGAATGAAGGGATTCTCAGCAATGAAGCAACCATGAAATTAGGGTTGAAACCACTAAACTGACAGTATGGATCTCAGTGGAGACTATCAAGAGCCTAGTGACAGGAAATCTTTGCACTGGCATGGAAGAAACATGCTTATTCAATCTTAAAGGGAAATAATGGAAAACAATGACAGAAAAAGCTGCTTTATCTCAGCCACCCTCTTTACTGTTAAACCTTTTAAAAGAATAAATAGATTGCACTAGAGAAAGGAATGTCCATGTGGGAACAGTTTATAATAGGAGAAACAATATTTAAGGGAAAGACATTTTAATTATTATATCAACTTCCTTACAGGAGGGCTATTCAGTTACAGCAATTAGTTTACCAGAAAACTAATGTGTTGGGGCATTCACAAGATTTATTGAACCAAAATCTGCCTTTCTATCAAAGTGAAAAATTCCACAGAAAAGCGTGGCAATGAAATTTTTCATGTTTTCATGAAAATAAAAGATTTTTTTCAATTTTGGCATCAAAAAGGGTTAAAAACCATATGCTTTAGAAGAAGAACTGAAATAATAATAGAATATGTTTAGTTTGGTTTTGCTGACTTTTTTTTCAAGTGCAAATCTTTTCCTGTCCAAGTCTAATAGAATCCCCTGATAATTTCTGTAGGTTGTTTAAAATTTGAATATAAAATGCTCTTTGTCTGTGTAGGGCTGATTGAAAGGGATACATTTAATTCCTCTACTGTGTTGTTTAACTAACAGAAGTTCTGTGCCATAATACGTTATTAAACTCATAATTTTAACCTGTGTTCCAAAAACGCTTTGTGAAAACATGGGTTACCATCAGCATCCAGCTGCTTTAGAGCTGAGTAGCTGTTTTGTGGTTATGACTCAACAGGGTGAAAGGCAAGAACATCACCTGTCAACACGTGTATGCTGAAAGCTGTCCCAACAATACAGTGGTAACACTGGGATTAGAGATCGACTGTGCTGAGAAGCCTAGCAATATATAGCAAGGGTGTCCCTGCCCCAAAAATTTTGCACTATGATATAATGCAAAAACACAGCACCATCACAAAATGGAGAGGCTCTGTAATGGAAGGCAGGGATAATAAGACCTTACAGGTGTAGCCACACAAAATACTTACATGCCTAGTTTCATAGGCTTATGTTTAAAAAGTGAAAAATACATAAGAAACAAGGGACATTAAATATGTCAGTATCCCTACTGGCTACCTGCCTAAACATTAGTCGAAGTGCTTATTAATGCAGCCTGAATTCAAAGGGAGGCAAAAAGCTTCTTGAAATCGGAGTTCAAACAAATGCAAGACAAAAGGGCTTTCTGCAGACTCCCTTTCCTTCTTCCTAGGGAAGCTCTGGCCCTTGGGTCTGTCCAAATTTAGAATATGAGAAAGTAATAAAATTTTTTTTTTCTTCTTTTTTTTTTTTTTGGTGTGGGTATTTCCTGGTTTCTGTCCCTTGTGGAGCAATTAGCCTCGTCTGAGCCCTGGTACAGTTTCCCATGGCAGAGCTCCACAGCAATCTCTGCAGTAGGTCAATCATCTGCTGAAGTCGTTTGCTTCTATTGTTTTCATTTAAACCTTTTCTTTGCTACATGAGGCAGTCATACAGCAGGGCACCAAGAGGAATCAGAAGCATGGGTGACAATTCTACCCATCACAGTTCTTTGCAGAGCCTTAGATGTGATGTTTTAATCCTTTGCGCCTCATTTACTGGGTATGCAATGTGGCAATTCATGTTTTCAGTTTGAAGGTAGCATTTGGGCTCGGCAGCCCTTTCAGCCCTTAGCCTTACCCTATCTGCCAGCCTCCTGTCAGCAGCGTGTGCCCTGCTGGATCCCCTCCACGCTCTTGTGAAGCATGTTTAAAAGTATCTCTGCCCGTCTACTACATTTTTCCTTTTTCACATCTTTTTTTTTTTTTTTAGTGTAATTTTGCCTAGCCAGTGGCAGCTGTTAGATCTCTAATTGGCAGTGGAATACCTCTCAAATTACAAGACTGTACCACATATAAAATATCAGTGTTTCTGTAATATTGTGGCATGGCAACCAATACATTAACTAGGGAGGCTTTATGGCATCAGGTGCTACAATTCATCCTTTTAATTTCCTTAAAAAATACAGCTTGAGAAGGGAGAATTTTCAATCACAAAGCTACACATTTCATTAGTATTCTCATTACAGTTTATACTATTTATTTATGGAGTGCGCAGAAGTGTGATAGATGCTATATGGCTCTGCAGACCTTAGGAGCAGGCTTTAGATATGACAAGGCAAGCGAGACCTGAACAATAGGTGAATCAGTCAATTTCTTTTTGTATTAATTGGATCTGGGAGGAAAATTGAAGGGGTGAAAAAACCCCTTTGCTATTCAAGTATCTCTAAAACTTCCACTGACTTTAATGGCATTAGTACTGAAGCCTTAACTACAGCTTCATTCTCTTCAAGGAGCGATGACAATAATTTCTCACTAAGACTCTGTAAAACCTCCTGCTTATTTTTCCTTTCTACACTTTTTCCAGTAAGATTTCTGTGTCAGCTTCCCAAGCGTGCCCAGTGGGGAAAGCCTGATTTTCACTTTCAGTGGATTGCTGATGCCTAACTATCAAAAATAAAAGCAGTTTGTGTCCCTGAACCCTCCCAGGAACGCTGCAGCCTGAATTGGGTGTTATGCATTGCAGCTCGGCCTTTCAGAAGCGCCTATGGAAACAGTGCACACCGACTTGTCAGCCGCTGCTCAATTCTTCAATTAAAATGTGAGCTGTCTCTTTTATAGTTCTGTGTTTTGTCTCCGTTTCTTATTGCAGCACTTCTACCTGGTGCAGGTTATTTTAACACTTGCTTTCTGGCAGTCAGTTATATATTGAGGATTTTTTGTCCTCTGGGAGGTGTGCTCTGTTGTTTTGATTGATTTTCACTCTTTTTATTACCTGCAAAATACTAGATTCTGAAAGTAATAGCAACCATCGTTAAATAGTATAGGAAATAAAAGATACTTCGGTTGTCTTAAGGCTGTTTCAATCTCCTTTCCCCTTTCTACAGAGGCACATAAGTTTGTCTATGGCTTAGCAAAAAAAAGCCTTTTTTCAATGTAGAATTTTTTTGTCCTTTAAAGGCAAGCTTGAAAGGCTATACATTGTTTGAAGCGAATAAGAAAAATAAGTCAAACTCCAAGAGTCTGCTTTTTTCTGCCCACTACATTTATTCCTGCTGTTAGCAGGATTAAAATTTACTACTAGAGAGAGGCATAAATAAAGACATGTTCTTGGAAAATATATGCAAATGCAAACACACCTTTCAAAACCTCATTTGGCAGTTCAGATGCCTAAGTGCCTGAGCTAGAAGCTACTGTAAAATTGAGTGCAGGGTGGAGAAAATGCATACAAAGTAAGCCAGAGGCAGAACAAGGCTGCAATCCAGGTCTACGGAGTACCAGTCCAGGGCAGCATCCTCTAGGCTATGTTGCTATGTGTTTGCCTCGGTTATGTTTGCGAGAGGGCACTTGTCTTTTCAGGATGGTCAAAATTTGCTGGCTGGGGAGCTGGATCCGGATTTTAGGACACAGTCCCCCTCTTAGGATTTGCTCCCTGCTGTCCTTCCAACAGCGGTAAATAACCTTGCAAGATGTGGTAGGGAAAAGTCAGATTGATGCTGGGAAAGGAGGGAGGCAAAGGGCTAAAGCTGCTTCTGGGAGGGGTGGGCAGCAGGTTGAGAGAATCATTTTCTATGTCTGGTCCCAGGGGACGAGGCTAACTGAGGGTGGGCTGTAGAGTTTGAGTTTGGAGTCCTCCAAAATCAATAACATAGGCCTGTATTCAGCACCAGGATTTTCAGGGCAGGTAATTTAATATGGCTCTGAAATCTTCCTGTACAAATATCCCAGCTGTGATCGTTTGAAAATTGCTTGACCTGTCAGGCCTTGACACGCAGCATTGTTGGGAGCAGATTCTCCAGGGATGGCTTTACCACACCCGGATAATTAGCCCCCAGAGGGCTGGGCGGGCCTTTATCACACAGAAATGGTACAGGCACTCCACGCCACTCCTGAGTCCTGCTGCTGGCCTCGCTGGTAAACAGAGATATGACTGAGGAAATGGTGTGGTGGCTGATGCGCCCTGTTAAACAGGTGCTTGATCTCTTTTCTGGGCCCCTTGCGATATTAAAGGCTGGTGTAATTTAAAATAGCCTGTGGACTGCTCAAACACAGGCCGAGGGAATGCCTTTCACAGAGCGACAGACCTTTTGCACAACAGCCTCAACCTATGCAATTTGATTGCACCTGAGGAACTGACCCTTTGAATGACAAGGGCAATGACTTGAACCTGGCTTAAAATAGACTGAAAGCTGGTTTTAATCCTTCTGTTATTTCCTCCCAGAATGATTTCTAATCAGAGGGGCCAACCTGTGAAAAGTGTAGCTAGTTAGCATATATTTCATTCTTCCTTATGTGTTTATTTGCATTGTTTTCCAGGCATGTGAATGAATGATGTGAATAATGTGGTTTGAATGCTTCAGTGACTGGGTCTTTTAAATAAAACCAAGAGGGGATTGATCAGTGTCACGAAAGAGCCAAAGAATCCCTTAAGCAGCAGCTCGCATAACTGTGGATTGCATAATTCAAAGCTGTCCTGGGGCATCTTTAAATGATGCATAGATTTTGTTTTCTTACTTTACATTTTTGAGAGGAGAAAGTTAGATGAAAGTTTCGCATTGGGCACAGTGTCACTGACAGATGTGAAGTGTTTTCCTTGAAAGAGAAGATGCCTTGCCTGCTTGCTTGCTTAGAGTGAGGGGGGAAATTAGCTCAGCTACGTTCAATAAGAGACACCGTCTGAGCGATGCTTTCTCCCTGGTTAATTAAGATATGTGTTGAAAAGGTAATACAGGGAGATAAGTTCAAGCCTTTTAAAGTCACTATTAGATATCGTTAGTGAGGATTGTGTGAGCAGTCCTGGTTTGCTGGGGAGGGGATTTGCAAACCAAATTGTGGTCTGGTGCAGGAGGGCTGCCCGAGTCTCACCGAACTCACTGAATGCTGCTCCGTGCAACAAAACCCGCGGTGCTGAGCATCAGATGGTGCGAGGCAGAAGGTACGGTGAAGAAATCCAAGATAATGATTTTATTTGTTCAGGACATTTAAGTTTTTTAAATCGGCAAATTAAGACAATGCAATTAGTTAACAACAAACCGTATTTGCTTAGCCCATGAGTCTGAAGAACTGGCATCATTAAAATAGCACCTGTGGGTTATGTTTAATTACTGCATTTTTGAGGCAGAAGTATACATTTTAATTTTCTGCCTTTTAAAACTGAAGTCAAAGTTTAACAAGTTGATATTTATGAGAGAGGAGGTTTTAATTTACAGCACGAGCCCCCCTCGCGAGCAGCAGCGGTTTTTGCCCAGAAGCCACTAGGTGGCACAGCCCACTCACAATTCGCTCCCGAGCAGCAGCGGGGCTGGGGCTGCTGCAGTCGCAGCTGAGAGACATGTAAAAACGAGCAGGAGAAACGGCCAGCATGAAAAATTATGATGGAGGCTAGAAGACCCGTCAGGTATGGAGCCGCATTCTTGACTCCCGCTGGCAAACGGAGGAGGAGGCCTTGATGCAGAAGAGAAATAAGTGGTTCTTGTAAGTGGTGGTATTCAGTGAAGGGATGGAGGGAAAAGGTGTCTGCGTGATCTTGCACCACTGTCCTAAGATATTGTATCTTGTGTGTGCGTGTGTGACTGGCAATGCAGTATTCAGTCACTGACTGGCTTGCAATCTGTAGCTCCCTTTGCAGTTGGCTTAGAGGTATTGTAGGGGTTGATAAATCTCTGAGTAAGAAAGGTGGGGCAAAAAAACCCCAAGCTATTGTGCATAACACACATCTTTTTTGGCATGCTACAGGACTGCAGCAAAGTGATACTGGTCATATAGTGATTGCTTCTTGAATGCCCTTTCTGTAATCACTTTGGGGGAAAGATTGGCTTTGTTTATGTTCAGGACAGTGGTTAAGTGTGCTGGCAGTGCTTAAACAGCACGTGGCATTTCATAGCAGAGCCTAATTTTAAGTACACTTCAGTGATACGCTGCCAATAGATTAACATGGGGGATCCCACAAAATTATACCCTGTAGCTTGTAATAAAATCCATTTTCCAAAGCAACATGCGTTTGAAGAGAGGAGGGGATGGCAAATACACTTGTTTGTTTAGCCATTTAAACAAAAAAATATCTTTTCAAAGCATGGAAAGGAACTTGGCAAGCGAGCTGATGGGAAAGGCCAGATTCCTCAATGCGTACGGGGATTGCTGCCCTGTGAGCGGGGCTACGGGTCCCCTGTGGAGCATCCCTTGGATGCAAGGAATCTCCTGTATCTCCTTGGATACAGGGGATTTCTAGACACCTCTGCATCTTTATGCTGCCTTATGACAGTACAGCGGGTAGTCTGGGAGAAGGGAAGGATCGAGGCAAACCTCTGGTCTTTTGTAACAGTTGCTGTGTCCCTGGTGGGAGCTCGCAACAGGAGCACCATGAAGGGGCTGTCAGGCAGCAGCTCTGAGAGAGTTTCTGCATAGCAAATTGGGAGAGTGATTGAGGCACTGATAAGCTCGTTGTCTTCCTGGGGGTTTGGGACTTACTGCCAGATTGAACAGCCTGGGGTGTGCATATCTGTTTTTCCCAAAACAAGTAATAGGGTATCACACTCACACTGTTGCTTAGTTCCTGTCAGGATAGGATTTCATGCTGTATTTTCTGATCCTGAAGGCTGTGTTGCAGGTGGGTTAGGTCATTCAGGTACAGACAGCAAGACAGGATCCTGAAACCAAGCCTTTTTCTCTTCTTCCTCAGAGACTCGGGGAAAAGATGAGCTCAGGGCTTGTGTGCATCTAAAGTGCAGCTGCTGGCACAATCCCAACATCCCTACAGCTATCAAATGTTGGGGTGACTGGAGCACAAGGACTGAGCCTGGCACACATGCATCTACACCCTACACAAACCTCCCATTTCCAGGGGATGAGGTACTCTGAAGTGAGTTCAGTCTTCACTCTTGAAGCTGTGTTACTGTGCAGCCAAAGATGACAAGATCCCATGGGCCAGCAAATACTGAAAAGATCGCTGTGGTATGGCCCAGGGGTTAGTGTACACACATGGGAGAGGTTGTTTTTGGATTGCAGGCCTTCTTCAGGTTTCTGGTGGCATTTTTTTTATGCAGTGGCTGTTTCATGTAGAATAAATGTTAAATTTTTCATACTGTATCATGGACAACATGCCAGGAACTCAGCAGGCTGTCCCTGGCAAGAATAGCACAACAATGTTCAGAGGGGGAATGAATGACATCAGAAGCTGAAAACCACCCCAAACCTTCCATCGGTGTGGGAACAGGACTGTAGCCCAGAGCTGCTAGCAGAGCAAAGACCCCCATCATAAAATACCATTTGTAGCCTATTGTACCTGGTTTGCACTCTCTCCCGAATGTTGAAACTTTAAACAGTAAGACCTACTTAATCAAAATGCATGCAGTCATAACCTGGCTTTTAAATGACTTCTGGAATTTGCATGGTAAAATCAAAATCACGTACAGATTTTTTAACAGGAAGACTGTGGGTTAAAAAATGACTGAGACAAAGCAGAAAGAAAACCAAACATCAGACTGTATCACAATCAATCATTTCAGTATAATTAAACTCAGAAAATATACATTCTTTCACTTGTACATTGGAATTTTGATTATAAGGATATCACATTCACTAAAAAGTAGTTGTATTTTACTGTGTATAGCTCCATGGTTTCAGAGCACAACTTACTGCATTGTAATTAAGGCGCTTTTTTTTGCCCTTTTTTTTTTTTTTTTAACAGCCACACTAGTATTTTGTTCCTATGAGTATAGGATTTCAGCCTGTATTTCTTGATCCTGAAGACAAACCATCCTGGGCAGTGTGAAGGGGTTAGGCATAGATCAGTCAGGAATTAACAGGTTAGTTAATTTCAAGTGATTGAACTTTAAACAGCATTTGGATTATCCCATGCAAAAGCACCTCAAGCTGTAAATCACAGTGGTAAAACACAGTGATTCCTGAGGGTATATCAATTGCAAACCTTCCCTAATGATTTTAAAATCTCCCAAATGAATTGGTATATTGACACAACTCTGTCCACAGTGGGGCATATTTGTAGTTCAACAGCTATAAATCCTAGAACAGTTGAATAATCTTATACTAAAACCAACTCTGTAAATGTTATACACATCCACTGTACGTTCTCCAACCATATTAGCTAATTTAATAGCTCTAACAGAGTAATGCTATCTATTACTGCTGTCTCCGCTGGCAGGCTCACAACAAGAGGACGTGCATCTCGGGAAGCTGCAGCCATCCCACCACATTCACGGACCAGGTACCAATCAGTTGTGTAGGCACCCGGCTGCGCACGCTGGATGAAGGCGCTGGGAGGTTCCTGTTCCAGCTCTGATGGGGAGAGCAGGCATCAGTTTTATATAAATATATTGTTGATCTCCTGACGATTCACCTTTTCTGACTGTCTGAGCTCCTTCATTTTTAACCCAGAGTCCTTGCTCTAAACATAATTTTGGAGGAAAATAAAAGAAATCCACCATATATTGGCAGCTGTTAATTTATACTATCTACAATAACTTGAGTGCAAATAGGTGCATCAGAAGTATTGCTGGTATGAAGGAGTCCTGACTTTGATGGAAAG
This sequence comes from Aptenodytes patagonicus, assembly GCF_965638725.1. NCBI lineage: Eukaryota > Metazoa > Chordata > Aves > Sphenisciformes > Spheniscidae > Aptenodytes > Aptenodytes patagonicus. The sequence goes on along the minus strand of NC_134949.1, from coordinate 192,108,849 downwards.
AGGGCAGATTTATGCTGGAGGTTGAGGTTCTCACAGTGTAGTATTCAGCTATGGTAGTGACAAGTGTTGATAGATTTGAAAATGGCGTCTTTCATAGTATGAGTAAAGGTAACATGCTGCATATGTCTGTAGGAAACCATTTCTTCTAATGACATTACATACATAATTAATGCTATGGACCTCATTATACATGAACAGTGGAATGGTTCTGAACTACTCAAGACATCCGTCTAAACAAATCAATGAAAAGTCTTGGTGATCTTTACCAAAGAAACCTCTTACGATCCAAATGTAAGTTTTTCCTGTTACAAACGGTGATCCTGTTGCTACCTTTAACTTTCACTTTTATAGAGAGTGAATTAATGCAGTAATGGCATCATCAAAGTTCCCTGCATTGTAATTACAAAGATCTGGTAGGGGTATATCCTTTTTCTAAACAATGTCACATCATTTTATGCTGATCCCTGATCCCACTTTCAATATATCTAGGATTACTCTACTGAACAGTACATAAAGCAAACATTCCCTGCAATCAATACTATAAAGGCCTGTCTGAGTCAGCTGCAAGTGCACTTTAGAAACGGCCTCTTCTTAAATCATGGCATGGCATTGGAGATCAAACAAAGCACTGAAGATGCTAATCCCTGAATTTACATCTCAGGGTTTCACAAAAGGGCATTTCCAGTGGAAGACCCAGCAAAAACTCACATACCCTGCACTGTAAGAGAAATGACAGTCTGTTTATTCATCCTTGTGCTCAAATGGCCTGATCCAAATCTCACTGAAGTTAATGAAGAGACTCTGACTCGGATTACAATGGGTTTTGGACTAGACATTTATTAAAATAAGTGTAAATATTTCTATTTTGTTAATGTAAAATTTCTCTCTAAGCAATTACATATACCAAGTCCTCAAGATGTTGAAATTCAAGGGTATAATTGAAGTTTATGAATTGTTTTATGTTCTGAGAATGTAGTGGCATTTTTGTTTTGGCTGTGATTTTTTACCACCTATCTGTGGTCCATGTGGTCCATATAAAGAAAAGCCATATACACAGACACTTAGATGTTCTCTACTATTTGCATGTTACCATTAATAAATGCAGAAGATATCTTGCTCTTTCATCTCCTTCTCCAGGTTCATTCTTCAACCTCTTTCTTTACTACACAAGTAATAGCAAGAAATAAAAGAAAATCTGATGATTGTCTTCTGGAATTAAAAGACACAAATCTCAAAAATATTGCTAAACAGAAAGTAAAAACCGGGTAAACTTATATTAAAAACATGAACAATCTCAAATGAAGTGTGGATATCTTCACTGAGGACATATGTCCTTTCACGGGATATGGTTGCTTACACTAACACATTGGGGCATGCATAAAGTTCTCATGTTATCTAGCCCTGGTCAAAACTCTTTCATTTCAAACTGTGCATTGCAAAGTTGAAAACTCAACATTATTTTTACTGATGGGAGTACCAGAAAACATTTGGTAGAGTACTATAAGCTAGTCTCCCTGGACTTCCTCCTGAGAAGGGTTAATTTGCATGCCTAATATTCAGAGTGTAATTCCCTCCCCTGGGCTAGACTTCCCAATTCACTGACAGGCCTCTGGCTGTTGTTTTGAGTGGTGTCTTCTCCATTCCCTCGGCTCCTGCGGGGATAAAGCTTAGTGGAGGATCCCAGACAATAAAAGAAACAGGACATTGACACTAAAACTCTCATGAGAGGCAGCAGGAACACAGACAAATGCAGCTTTGTATGTATCACTCAGAGAGAAATACCTCATTTAGGGGTGATAAGTTGAAATATTTTTGGCCTACTTTCTCAAGAAAACACATCTTTTGTGACTGTGCTCGTTGTCTGCCTACCCATTCATCTTTCAGTCATTTCCCCAAAAGCAATAACTTTTGAACTTTTTTGGCAATGTTGATCTTAGCACAAAAAAAAAAAAAAAAAAAAAAAAGAAAGAATACAAATTAAGTCCCTACATGTTTCTTGAATATAGGCAACTATGTAGAGAAAGGGGGCGTATGTCAGTGACCCACAGAGGGAGCATGTTGCTGCCAGGCGAACAGTTATCTGCTCTGTTTCACCATGAGGATGCCCATCACCAAACTCAGAGCATACCATAAATAGGGACAAAAGTCTGCAGACAGTTACAGGTACTGTAAGGAGAAAGAGGGTAAAAATCAAAGAGAAAGGTAGGGTTATTATGGGAAAACACTGGGGGTATGGGATGCAGTTAAGGATTTTAAAAGAACACGTAGATATTATATGAAGATGACTGGGAATGTAAGAAAGGTATGGAAATATATTTCAACAGTCTATTCACTCACTTATTGAATATTGCAGTTTGTCTTATCCAAAGCAATGTATTTAAATCTGAATCTAGGTATGTATGTATTTGTTGTTTTGGATCAGATTAACCCAGAATATGTTTTTATTGACCCAAACTGAAACATGTCACTACAGATAAGCCTCGTCTGACCAAGTATAAACATCTTCCGTGCAGAACTTGCTATCAGCCTCGGCCCTCTGCATTCCCTTTTTAATCAGTGGAAGCTGTAGACCCTTCTAAGGAGTGATTCACGTCTCAGACATTCATTTTCCTAATGGAAAATTGGAAAGCTTCAGCACTCTTGAAACTCTCTGTCAGGCATTTAGAAAACTCTCAATAAACTCCAGCTATTTCTGTGTCCAAGGTAATGGTTCTTTATATACTTCATTCTGAACGTGGGGTTTGTTAGAAAATGCTGAATTTCCAATGGCAACCACTTTCTGTTCTGAGTGACATCCTTTAAAGTGCAGAGGAGGAAGATCTCCATTTTGCATAGCAAAGGACTAGTCATAATTGATTGGTGTCAGCAGAAACAGGTAGACAGGCAGCATAAATGTGGAAAATAACTGAATAATAGGAACAATGTCCAGAATTCCAGGAGAGACAATATCTCATAAAAATTGATGTAAGATGTATGAGCAGATGCACTCACCAAGCCTAGACATGAATCTACACAGACACTGCTGCTGTGTATCACTTTTACAAGAGCTGCAGTACGTTATCACTTCTGACCTATACCTGAAGAAGAAATAACACGTACCCCATAAATGATAGTTCCATATGAGAAGAACATAAGTTATCTTGGCATTTATTTCTACATTTGTTGCTGGACCAGCTCAGTTTGTTACCAGTTACAGATCCAGACAGCTTGGATTTTAGTACCAGTCCAGGCACTGCAAAAGTACTGATTCTTCTCTAAAACAGCCTTGAAGAAATCCTCTTTCCAGAGCAAATGTGTTTATATAAGCCAATAAAAAAGTAAAACATAAGAAGGGCAGCATACTTAACTACAACTTTCTTATGAATTCCCTTTTTATGAGTTTTCTTTAAAAGAGATTACAGAGAGTAAAAGAGATGTTTGCTTGAAACATAATACATACTAATACAAAAGTTTTCATTAATACCAAGACAATCTCCAATGACATACTTGTTTTTCTCTACTTTTTCTTTAGCTGAAAGTAATTGAACATTAAGAAAGGTGGGAAATACAGTAGTTGCAACCAGAGTGAAGGTTTTCTTTTTCTTTAAAAGAGAAATTATTTTCCACGGATTTAAAATATTATTGTATTAGGAAAAAGTATCCTTTGGATTCCTTGTATTCCTTCAGCGATTATAGTAAATTATATTAATGTGTTATGAGCTGCTTTTCTGATTTGATTCAACATAATTGCACCAATTTGGTAGCATTTTCAGATTTCAGTCTCTAATTCCCACTTAAATTAGATTTCAGTGCCTAGCTGCTCATTGTCTTTGGTTTTCTTACGTGGGAGTCACTTCTTGGCTATCTGCAGAGAAATATTCCCATGCTCCGTGAGCATAGATAGTGTGGCTAGCATATGCTTTTGTGCATCAGATGCAGCAAATCTCCCCATGCGACTAACTGAAGATGCCAGCCACATTTTCATTGCCTATCATAACTAATGCCAGCACTAAAGCCTTTTATTGTCACCAACCACGGGGGAAAGTCTTAATAAATAATGGAGTCAAAGGTCTCGGTTACTTGCCCTGGATCTATCTGTATGCACACTCAGTCTTCATTCCTGTTTGCAGGGTCTTAATGCAGGTATAAGTTACACTCAGTCCAAGACACCTGTTATTGTCAGAGGACATGGAGAAAAACACTTCCCACACATGCTTTAGTAGTATTTCCAGAGACCTAACTCCCGTTTAGTCTTTCTGCTGCTCCCTGCTGTAACCACCTCAGAGAGAGGACACTGCACCCTTCACAGTCTTCACAGTCTTTCCTGTGGAGGACTTAAGCTTTATACAGATGTTTCATCTACCCTTCACTCTGACCTTAAACTGCCATCCAATCTGGATAGGTTAGGGCTGCAGAACCAAAAACATTCTGAAGGTTTACAGTTTTGTGTGGACTTAGAAATGAGGGCTGCAAAAGATATTGAGGCTTTGCCACGTCTCCCATTCAGAACATGTCAATGGTTTCCAGCATCAGTGTGATTTCACTGCTCGTCTAGAGCTGGAAGAGGACCAGAGTCCAGATTTCATACCAATCACCTGTTGCTTCTGTTGATGATACACTGACAGTGCAAAAATATCCTAGGTCCAAACATGTGAGGTAGCTACCAGCTCTGAATGTGTCAATATTGTCACAAAGTCCATGATATCAGATTTATTCCCTGCTTTGCTCCATTCTGTGAGTACCAGACCAGACCAGCTCTGCTCTGTGCCACCTCACGATGCGTTTGTCCCCTCACCCCAGTACCTTTCCTCACCACTCTAAAGAAGGAGATAGATTAGCATTGGACACAGCTCTTCCCCCACTTCCTGATTCACAAAATTTACCCCACCCCAGTGAAATGCTGGAGCAGACCTGCTGTGTATGTTAGGTCAGTTGGTCCCAGGAGGAGAACATGTGGGGAAGAGAAGAATCTGGGCAAGGTAAGGAGAAAAACATGGACTGGGAGGTAGTCTTTGTGCTGTAACTTTCACAGTAGCATACATTTCCTTCAGGACAGGTCTTGACTGCCTGATCCATACAGATTTACTATGGGGCAGTAGACCCTCACCCCATTCAGAACCTTCCAACACCCTACAGAACCCTTTGCCTAAAGGTTTACTGTGATCCCTGACATTGTCAAGAGTCTTTTCAGGTATTGTTATCTGGAAAGACTTGAGTAATACTGCACATCACTTACAATTCTTTCATTATTATCAGATTGCACATTTGGTATTACCTTGGCCCCCTGACTACTATGCTCATTATGCCAAATGGCTTCTTTTTGAAAAGTTCGCTGTGGCATTCAGCTGCACTAGCTGCACTATCTCTTGTGGTCTGAAAGAATCTGGACTGTGTTACTTGTCATCAGAAATGTATCCAGGATTTTCTAGGATTTGAGAAAGTTTGAATTTGAGAATCAGGTTTTGCCCGTTAGAGTGATCCCTAGGTGCCAAAGGCAAAGTCTGAGTTTAGAGCTGCTGCTCTTCAAAGTTTGGCAGTATTTAAAGTGGATGTTTCAGGCCTAACTCTACTTGTTATATTTCCCAAAGCTTTCCTGCCGTTGTACATTCTGTGCTATAATAACCAATGCTCTAGCACTCGACTGCACTACTTGTAATGCTCCCGGTGCTACTTGACTCTGCTACTAAAAATGCACCTGATGATAATGCCACTTGCCCACTACTTCCTAATGCACCACTGGTTGGCTCATTACTGGATGCCTGGAGGCAAAGTGAACTGTCCCAGACCTTCCCTCCATGTTGGCAAAGATAAGGGTAGCATAATAAATACCACTCAGCCATTCAATTTCCCAGTTCCACTGAGTTCATGCATTTGGAATAGGTTGTAAATTCTCTTGAACACAATCACCCATAGATTATCACTGATGCACACACACTGAACTTTGTGCTCTTTATTTCAAAACAAGCACTGTCTTCAGCAAAGCAGCTCAGCTCAGCTGCTTTCCAGTCTTCATGTGCAATAGATTGTATCTTTAACAAATTATTAATGTTCCTATTACAAACTGATTTGATTTATATTTTTGCTGCTAGCAATGGTCTAATTATTTTCGTATTACTGTGTGGTCATAATGATAATTGTCCTCAATTTACACACTGACTAAGCATTTACTTTCACAGATTTGGAGATTGTGAGATTACTGATGAGAAAAAGCAGAGAACGTAGAAGTTTAATATAATTAGTTGTAAGGGGAATCTCTAATAAGGAACCATAAAAACTCAATTTTCATTGAAAGGATCATTTTACATTGTATGGCTTTTGTGTTGGTTTGTGTGGTTTTTCATTTGTTTGTTTCCGTGTCGTCCCCCCCCCCCCCAGGAGCAGGACAAGCTGATCTTACTGTCACAGATATTTTATTTGATCAGTCTATTTATATGTCCTTTGCAGTTTTTTGTTTTTTAACATCTTATGGAGGACTATGACATGAGAGATAATATGTAGAGGTTATGCATTTTATTAAGGACTGGGACCTAACTGTTCTGTACATTTTATGATAGTTAAGGAAGGACAAGAAATCCTGGCCCTGCCATCTTCAACAGAGCCAGGATTTTGCCTTTGGCTTGGCAAGATACACATATGTGTATAAAGCATCCACCAGGGAGAAAGGGGGGGATAAGATAACAACAAAATAAACAAATTATCACACAAGAAGTCTGAGCTCGCTAACAGCTTGTCCATTGTCTGTAAGCCCTGTAGGTTTCACAGGGGAGGCACATTGTAAATAGTGATTTGACAGTAATTACGTGGATTTGTGAAGGAATGTTTGCCATGCATATTGAAGGTGACAAGTTAAAGCCTGAGCTCATCACCCTAAGGTCTTTTTATAGTTAATAGAGAGACACAAACATCTGCAAAGAGCAATTCATCTGTTTTTTGCTAGATTTCTGTCTGAGGTTGAGTACCAGCCGGAAGGTGTCTACTGCTCTCCGTTAACTCTAAGGGAAGCACAAGACAGACTGTACTTAGACAACTAAATTTTAGATGCCTAATTTAGGCAAGATCAATCCCACCCATGGAGGGATTATATTACCCACCTTCACTCATAAAATAGGGCAAAAGACAATGAAAGGAAGTGCTTTTTTGAATAGTTTCCAAGCAAAACACAATCATACTACTGGAGATTTGAAAGTTTCAGCTCACTGTTCTGTCCCCATAAGATGGAATTACAAAGGAAAAAAAATTGCTTTTATGGAAATGATTATTCATTCTGTACAAGAAGAGTATTATTTCTACTACATTATACCTACAGAAGAACCTGAAATCATGCAAATATTCAAAATATTTGTGTAGTAAATCCAGCATTTTGTGCTTATTCTAACAGGTTTTGAACATTTTTAATAGGTTGTCTTATGTTCACCTGTAAATTCATAATGGTAAATTTTCAAAACCACAGATTTTCATCATGTGACATCAGAACCACAGTATTTAGGAAAACAGTGTAGTCTATGAAGGAGCAAGTAGTTGTTGTAACACAAGTAACTCCATTAATTAGAAACCTAGTTTGACAAGTTATAACCCTTCTTCTTAATTTTAATTCTACCTGGTGGATGTGTAGGAATGTGTTATTAATGCTGATATTCTGAAATGCCACTTAGGTCTTGTGTAATCAAAGAACTGTATTCTCTCAGAACACAAAGGAACCCCTAGTGTGAATTTGTAATTAACATGCTGAAGGGGATGTTTCCACCCATGTACTGAACGCAGTTGTTGGGGCTAATAAACAAGCACAATGGATTCATCCTTTCAACATGATCAAAGAATACATAAAGATACAGGCACAGGTAATTTTGGGAAGTGTGGAGACATTGCTTAGCATAAGCTTATATCAGAAGAAAGATGTTAGATCTGTGTTTTTGGATATGAATAATTTCCAGAAGAGATACAAAAACATCTTGCCTAGACTAGCAGCAAGATGCACTGTGTAGCATTAGACAAAAGATAAGGCAGCACCTTTGGTACAAGTGAAACCCTGCACCACTCTATACCCATGCCTGTATTGGAAAGATTGGGAAGACTCCTGAACTAACAGGACTATTTATAGCTAACACAAAGCTTTTAAGAAGAGAGAATATCTTTTATCAGACCAACAAAACAGACAGCTTTCCAGGCACAATAGTCTTTCTTCAGGTCACTTCAGGCTCGTGAGTCTATCTGTTGTTTGGTGGTTTGTTTTTTTTAAAGTGTATCAGTTGGTAATAAAAGTTATTGCCTCCATACAAAAATTGCTTTGCTTGTGCCCTTAGGACATCATGGTTACTATACATGCCACCCTAATGGCTGCCTTAAGCAAACTGACCAAAGGCATAACTTGCCATGTCTTAGTTATGTTCCTGTAAAATTTAAGTTGAGCACAAAAATCACTGAAGTTTTTATCAGGAGGTGAACCATGGCCAGGGGGTGGCCTCATTTAGCTATCTCACAGTAAGAATACTGTAAAGATACAAGAGTCTTATCTTGCCTGTTAGATTTGAGAGTAGGGTGGCTACTCTAGTTAGCAGATATCCTGCTGACAGAAATACCCACCATTTTTCAATGAAGATACAGTCCAAAAGTGCTGATGTGAAGCAGCACCTATTCATAACAGCCTGTTGCATTGTTATAATCTCTCCAAGAGGAAAAAGTCTTGTATTTATAGGATATTTACTATAGGTTAGATTACTGCTTAATAATCAGTGTTTAAGATTCAGTCTAGGAACAAAATCATATTTAGGCATATTTAGACATGTATGAGTAACCGTACCATTATGCTTTCTGGTTATTTTTAATCTTTCTCCTATGGATACTTGTCTATTGCCAACATTTGTAGAAAAAGAAATTCTAGACTAAAAAAAATGCAGTTTATTCCCTTACAATAGCAAGCCAAAAATATTCCAGAAGTCATATTCAGTATGTTAACTGTTGACGCTTGTGCCAGGGTCTAAGGATATGAACTCTCTTTAAAATATCTACTAGTTATCAAAATAAGAAATCTATAACATAACGCATACTGGAAATAGGGAAGGCTGATAAATTCTGCTCTTAGCTGAACAGTCAGCAAAGGCCTGAAAAGTAAAAAAGTATTTGAAAACCTAAATAAACAGAAGCCTTATCTATCTATCTATCTATCTATCTATCTCTCTCTCTATCTCCCAGCAAGCTAGCTAGATAGTGTCTTAGGGTTTTTTTTTTCCAGTGTAGAGCCTATTATCACAGAATCTAAACACCTAACCCTCAAAACAACATGCAAACTGAAGAAGCTGACAAAATACTTGCCTGGAACATTGTAAATCTTGCTATTTTGTGCTATGTTTGCACAGCTCATGCATGAATGCTCTCCCCATATTACTGAGATTTTGTTTGTTAAGATAGTGAGGATAAATGAGGAAATATATATTTTGTGACTTGAACTGAAAGTGCAGAAATATTTCCAGTGTTGCACACTGAAATTTATTTTTTATTTTTTAACATAAAGGTTTATGGTAATGAAGAGGAGTTCATGGACATTCCTTTCTCTGTTTTCCAAATCTTATTTTATTTATTAATAATTTTAAAATGTCACAAAGCCTCAGTTTGCTACATGTGACGTTACTTCTGAAAAGAAAATCATGTGGATTGTTAAATTATCAATTCAATTGGTTTATCTTTGAAACTAAAGAGACCAGAAAGCAAAGAGGAGCCTTGGGGAATTCATAGTAAATCTAATCAGATACAAAAGCATTTGTAATTCTCTGTGCATCTTCATGTTATTTTTCTTTGTGGTAACTGTATTTTCAGGAAAGTGGTTGTGGTACACTATTGCAAAACTAGGAACAGTCATTCCTTATTCTCTAATAGGGAATACTATATATGTAGATATACTCTCTATATATACTGTTCTCACTTTCTGAACAATATTCATTGCTTGTTTTGGAGGATCCCATAATGGCCTTTCTTAAGCAGAACTCACTCTGGAAGTCGTATTCAGCTCCTGAAATTAAATGCAAAAGATGGAGCACAATACTATAAAGGCCACTACTCTAACTTTGAACACCTCCAAATTCTGTATGTTTTCAGTTTGGGAGTCTATATCTACTGCATAGGCTCTGGCTGGTGGATGCCGCATGCTGCCAGAAGTGCCGTGGCGCTCGGCTCCTCCACGCTCAGGCTGTGAGGTTTAAATACCCACCACCTCTTTTTTTTCTTACTGCTCTCTGGCCCTCTCTCAGGCTTCAGCAGTTATGTACCTCAGAGTCAACTTCACACCAGTGGAGAAGAGGAATCTTCTTTGAACAGTTTTGCCATCTGTGAGATCCATTTATAAGTCATTTGCCTCTGCTGTTCTAAACCCATCAGCAGTTATGCACATGGATAATTTTATGGACTGAGCTAGGTCCTTGAATGGGTAGAGGCATACTCTGACAGTTAGGCTACGTAAGTGCCAAGCTGTTTGCAGCAAGAAGGCTTTAGCCTTTAAGATTTTCTGGCAGGGACTATGTATTAGGGATGTTTTTTACAGCTCCTAGCACGTCCTCCATTTTATTGAACACCCTTCTTGCCCCAGTTCATAAATGTTCACCTGGCACAGGGATGGATACGCCTCACTCAGGAGAGAAGTGAGTTTGGCACCAGGAGTGTTTGGATTATGGACCACCTAATGAGTAGAGGTGCAATTAGAACAAATTCAGAAATTGTGGGTGAACACATGGAAAGTGAAAGAGTTGGAGAATTCTCGTTTGGCCCTGTTGTTATTCATGGGCAGAGAGTAAAGATCTGTGTCTGTGACAATTGCACTGGTGTTTAGAAGCAAGGCAAGTGTTTTTAAAATGAAGATTAAAAAATGGCATTGCCTGTTCATAATATCATATCAATTCTACCTAGTTTTTTATGGTATATGTAAATTATGTTTTGGATTTGATATAATCTACAAAAATATGATTAAAATGCTTTTCTCTGTTTATTTCATTCTATCATCCATGATAAGATGACATCCCTGAATTGAAAAGCTACATTCATTAATAAATAGTCACATATTTTCAATAACTGCTTTGGAAAAGATGGGTTTTATCCAAACAGCAAAGTAAAAGCTTCAGCAGAGTTTAATTTCTCTGCAGATGGGAAAGAAATCTTTGGAGTTTGCAGTCTCCACTCAGCGCATGCTATTTCCACACAGCTGTGTTACCTCCTACAGAGCTTCACTCTCAGGACCTGCCTTTTGTCAGTTATTCTCCACTCTGCGTTTATCTTCCCTTTCTGTACTGACAGCACAGGGCTAGATCACCCCCTTCAGAGGCAAACCCCACATCTATAGGATGAATCTCTAGCTGGGGTCACCCTACACAGTGCTCCCAGCATGTCTTCAGGCACCACAATGCACGCCAGGGTCTATATTATTGTGTCTGCCTGTTTGTGCCTGCCTGCTTGTAGGACCGGAGGTAGGGCAGGCTCCAGGGAAAAGATAATGCAGCTTCAGTTTGCTGTTTCCTAGGAGATTCAGTCAAAAGCAATGAGGGTGGCTGAGTCTGTTTGGAAATCCTGGTCCCTCGCTGAACCAGCAAGACCTGCTCACACACAGGTCACCCTTCGAAAGCCCAGCACTGCTGGGGCTGCTTTTGTGGGAAATCTTGCTGCTTAGCGTGGCCTGCTGAGACAACCGAGCTTCATGGGCTTGGACCAGAGGACCTCTCAGAAGAGAGGATGGCACACAAAGTCTGGAAGAATCTGGAAGCAGTGGCTCTAGCTTTTGGTAGAGCTACAATGCACAGCTAGAGCAAAATTGTACTTGGTGTGTCTAAGAAAGGGATTAGAAATGGCCCAATAAAACCCAGTAATCTTACATTAGTTGTATATGAAGCTTAAGTACAACTTTTGAATGATATTTAAATATATGGAGTTGAATGAAAAAGGGAGTACAATGGCCCGTGAATTAGCAAGTGGAATGCGTCTGACTGTACTTTGGTAACTGAGCTTGTCTGAAGAGATTAATTTAGCACTTAATCTACTTGGATTCAATGCACATGGAAAACTATTACATACTTGGAATAAAAGGTGGATTAGCACAAGATCACAGTGTGGGAACTACAAAAATTTGTGCTAAAATAAAAAAGAGTTGTTGGCTGTAACTCCTCAAGAATCAGTATCAGATCCAATGCTATGGAAAATATCAGCAATATCTTGTGCACAAAATATAGGAATGCATTAATAAATTTTTTCAAGAAATACAACTGTAACAGACGTTAACAATATGGAAGATGATCAGAATATCCCATGGAAAGAAATGGATAGGCCTGAGAACTGGGACAACGTATGTGATTTAATTAGTTTGAAATGCGAGGTAATGAACATAGGGAGCAATGAGAATTTCTTCAATCAGAACTTCTGCAATCATCCTAAGGCCCACTGGTTGAAACAGGAAGACTTAGGGGTATTAGTCAGTCAAAGAATTATTATGCACCACCTAGGTGCATGTAGCAGTAAAAAATGGAAATACAATTCTCAGGTGTATCCAGTGAGACTTTTACAAAACGAAAGCATTAAGTATTAATTATAAGTTGCACTGGTGAGACATTATCTGGTATAGAGTTTAGAATTCCAGTCATAAAAACTCAACAAGTTAAACTCCTAATGGAGCAGGTGGAGAGAGGAAAAGAGTTAATAGTACTGCTATAGGAACAGAAAGCCTGTTTTGTGGCCAAATTTTATCAGTTTGTTTAACATAACAAAATAAAAACCAAGAGTACTTTTGGTCTATTTGTATAAAGATATGATAAAAGTAAATGGAAAAGAAAAAGAAGGCCCATTAAAGCTAAGGGACAATTTTGACATAAATAGGACATAATAAATGTGGCATAGAAATTGGAAAAAAGAGTTCTAGAAAAATCTTATAATAGAAGTAGTGGTGGCAAGAAACTGAATTGGTTTCAATGCATAACGTTTTCAGTGAAAGGGATTTGATAATGTGATTGATTATGATGAAGGAGAGCTGGTGTCAGTGACGCAGAAATATCCCAAAGCAAGGGACCTCATGTTGGAGCTGAGAAAATGAAGCCAAAAAAGAACGAAGACCCCAATTTTAAAAAGACCTACATTGTCTTTATGCATATAGACCTAATCTGTTGAAATCAAAGTAACGTTTAACTGTAAGGACCAGCAAACAATGTGCAACAATGAAACTGAAACCAGCAAAAGATTAAGCAATAGAAAGGAAAAAAACCCTAAAGAAATTTTTCAATGGAAAATAGCCACTCTAGTTTACTATGTGCATATCAGTGATACGTATGAATGTATACCTATATATAGACATCTATCTATACTGATCTATCTACTAGTTAATCAGTATCTATACAGTTAATCAGTATACTGATCTATCTAGTTAATTGTCAGGGCCCCATGGGCATCACTCCCCATCCTGGGGGCTGGCTGCCTGGGCTGAGGGCCAGCTTGCAGTGTGACTGTCTATCCATGTCCCTGCTTTGCTGGCCTGGCTGGGACACCGCAGGACTGCGCCCTTGCCGGGGAGGACACTGCCCCTGCCTGCCTTGCCACCACCCAACCTCCTGGATCCCATTCCCCTGCGGAGCAGCCCTGACTTTACCAACCCTGACACTAAACTACTTTCATGATCTGGTATTACTTCTTTGAGAGGGAAGATTTTTCTGCCTGGGGACCTGGGAAGAGTTTGCCATTGTTCCTTTCTAACCCGTAAGACCAGGTTTGCTCACAGCGTTGAGGAGCAGGAGGAGGGTAGTTTAGCAAGGAGTCTGGGTCTGGGTGGGATGTGCAGAGAAGCCTGGCAGCTGGGAAGCACTCTGGAGCTCTCTCTTTGGCAGCTGCCTGCAAGCCCAATACTTGATTTCTTCTGTCAATACCAACCTGGAAAATATCTAAGCAAATGAAATCCAGATGGTTTCTTCTGAGCATGCAACTGAACTGGTTAGGAACACTGAAGACACAAGTGCTTCACAACACACTATGCTAAAGCTCTCCCTGACATCCAGAAGTGCTGAAAACCTAGTCCTAGTGCTGATGAAGTGCTGGTGGATACAGCAGGGTTAGCAGAGAACACTGCAATTCCTGTACAGTCCCAGGAGCTGCAATGGCACGCGTCCTGGGCATTTTAAATTTTGTTTTGGATATTCCACAGAGCTCTATTTGGTACAGACTCCCCTCCAGTAGCACTCTTATTTCAGCAAAAGCAGTACAGAAATGATTCGCATTCCTAGGTAATTTCCCTCTGTGCTGCTGCACAGAGGAAGGAAAGGGAGTTCGTTTTCCTTTGCAGTTACCAACATTTGAGACCAACCAACTTAAAGCAAAGATTTTTTTTTTCTTCTTCTCTTTCTCTCTTTCCCCTCCTGGGGTGCAAAAAAGGAATTGTATTTGTGAAAATAGACAGCGTGTTGCTATAACACTTCGCCAGTCCCAAGCATTTTCTCAGACTGCTTTTTTCCCCCTGAAGATCTACAACACTGTTCTGGTGTATTAGAGACCCCCCCAGAATTCCTGTATGTGGACTACATTAATGAGTTCCATGTAGACCATAGAATATTCTAAGTATGCAGGAAAGGTTTTAATGCATTCTCCAAAAGCAAAGTTTCTTCTTAATAGAAAGTGTCTGAGTTCTCAGCAAAGTAACTTTTACAGTTCAACATGTTTCATTTTTCTGAATTCACAGTTGTTAGCATCTGTGTGTGTTTTGTTGTTTTTACTTGAATGCACTGATCATATGTTAGTATTTGATTTATGTTAATGAAGACAGTAATTGGATGATAACAAAAGAGAGAAAGAGGAACCAACATAAAAAGAAAAATGCTGCAGGGGGAGCAAAAGACCAAGAGGGTTGGATCCATTTCCTGTTAAGGTCTTCAGTAGTGGTTTTACTGATTTCACTGAGCTTTAGCTCTTGTCCTTAGTGAAAAAAAGAGAGTGAGGTTCATTAACAGTTGTTATTAAATAAAAATTATTACAAAAAAAAGTACAACTCCCACCTTCCAGAGAGCTATGTGGAAAGAGAAAACAGGAACTACTTGAAGGTTGTTGTTGTTTTTTTTAAATGCAAATACTTTGAAACTGAAGCTCTTTTTTCCTCAGAATTGCAGGAATGACTGTGTTGGAGCGAGTTTCTCAGTTTCTTTACCGGGGTCAGAATAAGAGAGGACCACATGAACTGAGGGAAGGACTCAAAGTCCTTTCTCTGCCTCATGCACCTAATTTCATAGTTAGCATGTTCCCTGACACATTGCTTCATTGAGAACATGGGCCAAGGCATGACCTGGAGCAGACCCGAATGCGCAGCACAGATGAAGCATTGCGTTCAGAGAAAGAGGAGTTAGCTGTGGGGACACCAGCTTTGCCTTGCCACTTCCCCTTATGGCCAGAGAACAGACACTTTGACTCATTTTATACACTAGTATAGACATGCCCTATGAGTCCTGAAAACTAAATGCTTTACCCCTGTGATGACTTTTCTGCATTCTTACTACCAAAATTCATGCCTGTTTTTAAATTGGCATAACACTAATGATGCCAACACAGCAAACGCTTTGCCAGGACTGCTCAGAGTAGTCTCCCCTGACATAACACTGATTATTTATTTTGAAACATCTTCAACATCACTTCTTCTGTCTTCTGTTATGTCAGCACTTACAGAGTGTCATTTTTCTAATAAATTAATTTGTTATTTTGAATTCACAGAAGTAAAATATGAATGGGGTAGAATGAAGCAGACAAGCAAACAAACAAAGAAGGATGAAAAATGTAGAAAACTGTTTAGGAATACATACTAAATTCAGTGGATTTTAAAATATCCTCTTGCTTGTAGTGTTACTTGAAAAGCAGTGACAACCCTAACCTCTCAACAAATACAGGGCAATTCATGCTATACAATAACTGTGGACTTTTGATATCTTCTATATCCATGGGTGGAGAGGGGCATCTGCATGATGTAGAGTTTCAGGAGTGTGGAGAGAGGGACTCTGATCTGAGACCCCTCTCATATTACATGATGATACATCCTAATGTAGAGAGGGTAACTACTTGGCTTTTGGCTTGAGACTTACAACATGAAGACCTCAGAGCTAAGGATTCCTTCTGGCTTTACAGTAATTTTCCCTCTGTCTTGCTATACAGCATCCACAGCTATACACACACCTTTGATTAAGTCAGAAGTGGACATCAAGTGCAAGGCAGAAAAAAGCATGCATTATCGCACAGCTTTGGGATTTAACTTGAAATTCACCATGCAAGAACCTCTGCAACTCTTAACTCCAACAGCTGTTCTATTTTGAGAATGTAGGTACACACTGATATGATGTTGGCCATTACCCCTAATTTAGATTGCAGATGTCAAGACAATATGTTTGTAGGTGGAGCAAGAATGAAAGAAAAAGAGGTGTGGGTGGGCTACCAGATAGGTGATACCTGATTTATTTATTAAATGCAGAAATAATGAATACTGTTGCTTCTATGCTGTGTTGTACACTCTGTATTTTAGAATTAAGCTGTAAGGATCGGCTACCTTAATATCATAGCCAGCTAGGTAGCAAATTTTGTAGGACTTCTCAACGATGCTCACTATGTCCACATTTCAGCAGTCCGCTCCCATTCAACAGAACTCTTAAGAAGGTGAAAGGTGCCAGGCACCTACTTTGGTCTCATTGACTTCATCCCTATTCCTCAAAGCCCTGGCCTTAGGTAGATATGTATGCTCTGCAGTTCTGTAAGGCGATGATCCAGCGCGCTGCTGGGCCATGTGACCTTGTCTCCCACTGGACTCAGGGGTCCTGTACATACAGCAAGGCACTAATGCCCATGAGTAGTCTGATTACAGAGAAGTACACGCACTATGGATTTAGCTGGATTGAGCCCCTTGACTCTCTACCCGAGAGTACCAGGTCCCTTGGGGGACTCAGCCCTGAAGGCTTTGAGTTGTTGATATTCATGCTGGCTTACACTGGCCATGCTGGGGAAGGAAGGCTAAGGGCTTCAGCACATTATGGTCCTAGAAGAAAGAACTGTCTATAGTCTATTCCCAGCAAAGGGAATAACGCTGTAGAAAGGTTATAAAGCTGCCCTCCTCTTGCAGAAGTTAAAGTGACAGCCGTTCAATCCAGCTCAGCCAAGTGTTCTCAGGTCCCATTTCAAGGGAAACAGACAACGATAAATTGAACAAAGCAGGTGGGCTGGTGAGAGAGAACAATGGTAGAAACAACATGCAACGGGGCAGAGCGGTCCTGCAGCTGTCTCTGCTTTGTCTCCTTTTTCCATCGGCCCCACTTGAGGAAGGACACGAATTAGCACTCAGGAGAGGTAGCAAAGGCTGAGCATTATTTTGCAGAAATGTTTTTAATCTCCTTTCTCTCTCTTTTTCTTTTTTTTTCATTTTTATTGATGCCAGCCTCAAATTCTCAATGATTTTTTAATATATGAAGAAAATAAGCAAAGCATTTGCACTCATGTCAATCTAAATGAAAGCCATTTCTTTGGATTTTTTTTTAGCTTTTTGCAAGTATTATTTTATCGTTTCGTTTCTCTTTTAATCCCCCTTTGTTTCATTTGGCAGCCGCAACAATAGTTTCTAGCCTCTGGCAAGGAAAACAGATGAGCAAATATTCTCTGTCTTGGAAGTTAAATGCATCGCCCCAGCGACAGGCCTATCCAGCTTTCCAGCTACCATGAATCCTGAGACTACTCTTAAATTGGTAAGTCAGCAGCCATGCCAGCACAACGTGTTGCCAGAATTGTTCAATCAGGCCAGTCTATATTGATTTATTTTTAAATGTATTCAGCATCAGTTCCTCTGTTTTCTGTCAGTTAGCTATACTGTCACAGGCTTTGATTCACCACCCCTTCTACTGCAAATCCTATGAACGCATTATCAAGCAGCCAGTGCACCTCGGATTTGAAGCTGACAATACAGGATCAATGTCCCAGGGGTTCAACCCTGAATTTCAATAATTCAATTAAATTCTTTGGATACTGCTTTCAGCCAGAACATCGATTCCACATTGCTTGCACGTTCACGTACGAGGCATCCTCCACAGTGAACATGCGTATAGTCCCCTTGTCGGTGTATAACGAAGGGAAAGGAGAAGATATTGAACTGGAGGAAAGATAATCAAGCATTGAACCTGCTGAGCCTATTATGTGAAAAACTGTTCAGAAGGATGCTGCAGCAGCTGAAGTCACTGGAGAATATTGTATGTAAAATTGGGGTTCTATTAAAAATGTATAAACATATCCAGGATTAGGTTTTAAAGCTATTGCTACAGGTATGAAATGAGCTTAACTGAGGACTCCTGGGTTCCCTCTAGACTCATTTACAACTAACCGAGGGAAAAAATAAACTCTTTTATTGCTTGAATAATTCTATGCTACCTATAACAGTAGTTAATAGTTAATAAGGATTTATGCCTCTCATAACTGAAAGGTGTATCTAGTTTCAGCAAGTGGGAAGGCTTATATTACAGATACTAGTAATTCATCGCCCATTACTTTGTTCACAAACAATATAGGAAGAAAGAAGGAGAAAGAAAGAGTCTGTGCAAACAAGTGTATGTGAAACCGCAGTTTATTGCCACATAGAAAGATTCTTTAAAGAATGCCCCAACTTCCAGGCCCAACCCCAAACGTCTCTGGAGCTGTTTCTTTGGATGCAGAATTCTACAATTGCATGGCGCCCTCAGTGAACAGTTACTCATGCTGGGTGTAAATGTAACAGCCTCCCTCCCATCCAACAGCAGCTGCAAATCTATAACTGCAGGATGTGCCGAGTAGTGATAAACACTCCTCCTCAGTCTGCAGCAGGAAGCTCCTTGGGACCCTCGTTACCTCTTGGTGGGTGTTTGCACAATGCCCAGAATGAGAAGTTATGGGTTTATTTTAAGAAATAGCTTCAGCCCTTGCTGTAATGGAAGAAGGTAAAATAGAAGTAATTGATAGTAATAACAACTGTGGAATCAACTGCCCAGACAACAGAAAGATTGGCATGGCTAGAGGGCCATGTTTAGAAGAGGACATTTGTCCTTATGGTCTGATTCTCAGGTCATTTTTCATTGACCATTAAGGGACAAGTCATCCCCTTCTTAACAACTTTACTGGGACTTCAATTAAGAAAAATTCCAATTGTTTCTAATTAAGCATTGTGGTTATTGAACTTTTAAGCAAAATGTCAAATAAGGTTCTGTGACAAATGGTCCATGTAAGACATAGCATAATAATACCATGGAAAGTAAGTATTTATAGGCCTTTCAATATCAATACTTGCCCTAGTATAACCAGCAACAATGTAACAAAAGAGCGCTGTAGTTTTAAAAGGAGAAGACTTTTTTTTTTTTTTTTATAAACTACAGCTTTTTCAGTTCCATAGGTTAGATTCCTGTATGACTGCTCTGGTTCTTATTCATTTATTTGTTATAGTAGCAGCCAGAGACCCATTCTGAATTGAGGTACTGTGCAAACACTTAGATAAACACAAAAATTATTTTTACAAAACATGAGTAAGGATCAATGAAATTTGAAAAGGATAGAGCTTGGAGTAAATACTGTTATGAGACGGGTAAAACCATTTACACATACAACAAATGAACACATTGGGCAAGAACTGACTGGGCAATAGTCTCAGCTTAAAATGTTATTAACATGGTGAAGGGGAGGAGGATAAATAGATGGCTATTGTGTTCTTTTCAAAAGAAAAACAATTTTGTATTTATTTTTCAAAAATGCTCTCTGCTTTCTACCTAGGAAAAGTAGTCACATTTCTTTTTAAAAAGCTTTATTCCTTTTATTGACATCTTCTCAAACCACAGTGAAATTTTCATTGACAATATCTCCAGGGACACTATTTTAATATCTTTTGACAGTGAGGACCTGCCCTCTGACTAACTGGGTCATTGAGGGTAAGTCTCCCTTTTATACCATCATTCACCATACAGGTCTTTTTTATTTCAATCATTAGTTCACTGGTGCAGGGACTTTTTTAAATTTGTGTAGGTAAAGTTAGAACATGTGTCTCTCTTCTTATTTGTGTCCCACAAACTGAATTGTAATGTTAATGCTAATAATAATACTTGTATAAGATTTCAGGATCAGTATATAAGTGCAGTGATGGTTCATTATACAAATATGCTTGTGACACAGACTGTTGTCCTTTGTGGCTGAAGCAGAGATCATCCAATTAATTTGTTCTCGAAAGACAAGCTGGTTTTAAAACAGGGTCTAGCACAAAGAGGAAAGGACAGTTTTTTTATTAACTTTCTCCCTTGTCTCAAGACATATTTATTGCTTTCTGCTCAAGCAGAAATAATAAAAGCCTAAGAGTACGACAACTTGCATGAAAAATCTTTCAGCTCTTGTGCATGTAAATAGATTGGACTTTTGATTGAAAATACTCTATGCATTTCTTAAGGCTGAAACTTTAAGGACTTATAAAATGCCTAATTTGGAAAGATAACAGTATGTGCAAAAGAGTGACTTTCATAATACATGGCAGCAACATTATTAATTAAAGAGGAGGACACTGCAAGGATATGTCAAAGCAAAATAACCTTCAGCTAGCAGAAACAGACTGGGCTATAGGTCAATTTTATTACATTATAGAGGCAGACACTGTTTTTCACATTGTGTTGCCAGAGGTACCGGTGAGATACCCAAGACAGGTTTTTGCTAAAAAGAGAGACCACATAGAAAGCCTCAGTAGTGACATATAGAAATTATGTGATGGAACAGGGATGTTTTCTCTTCCTCCATCTATAAAGACTCTTGCCAGTGGTGGCCTTTATATATCTCTGAAATAAAAGTTGAACACAGCAAAATGGAGTAAATTCACCATTTAAAAGGGTTAATGTGCATTTACTCAGGCACCAAGGGACAACCACGTATTGGCAATTGCTCTGCTGGGAGACCTGTGAGTTGTGTTGCACGCTTACAGTCACGGCAGCCACTCCCTTTCTGGGTGCTGAATGCATACTCCTACTGGGCTGAAAACCTCCAGGAGGATGCTGTTAACGAAAGAGACTTTTCTCGGTCCTGAAAATAAAGACAGATTTATCTGAGTGTCTGGCAGAAAGTTCTTGCCCTCCAGATTATGACACTAATAGTCATTAGCAGGTTTAAAAATCTTTATATACGCTAGCAAGGTAGGATGTACCAGTCACCTCAGGATATACCGAGCCAGAAGTTGGGGCAGTATTCTCAAACTTATTTTTGCACTGGGAGGTGGGGTCATGCTCAGAGAGTTTTACTGTCTGTCTAAAACACCTGCCTTGAGAAGTATTTGTCCAGTTATGAGCAAACTGGTTTCTCTAAGACTCATGGTCCTCCTTGACCTTTATATATTGCAACTATAAACAGGACAGATCTTCACCTGGCTTTATTTGTCATGGCTATGCTGATGTTCAAATACTTTGAAAATTTGCACCAGGCAGCATCTGCACTTCTATTTAGAACACACTTCTTTCGCATAAACAGGCTGTACTGAATTGTGCTGCAGTACCGACTAATAATGCAGTCCAGTCTGGAATAGTGCTAATTAGCAGCTGCTGAAAACATTGATTGGTCAATACATGGCTTTCAGGGAAAGTTTATGCAAATCCACAATGCAGCCTGAAGTATGCAATGTTCTGCTGCCCAGAATATGACTTGGAGTCAGGTCATTTTCTCATTACGAGCTTTTGACCTGTATTGGGTATGTTAAATAAATATCATCAAAGATAATCCATACTGGAATAATCTTGTAGACTATTATGTGAAATTCCACGTTTTCAGTTAAGACTAGTAAGCTTTCAGAAAATGGTCTTCTTGACTTGGAGGTAATAATGGAAAAACAAAACACTAGAGCTCATTAGATTGCCTATATCTGGGCATGATACTCTGATTTAAAAACCAAAAGGAAACAAAATAACATTCCCAGAACAAGATAATGATTTAATCTGTCTGTAGCATATGAAAGTATTTACATGTTTTCACAAGCTGGAATCAGAAATGCAGCAACAGTACAGAAGTTGAGAAAAGCATCAGATACACAAACCTCTCACTTGCCTTTTTATGATGGTGCTGCATTTGCCTGATGACTGTCCACTGGTTGAGAAGACCCGATCATCAGAAACAGCTGGTCTTTTACAGGTGGGCATTTCTACACCTGTTGTGGGGGCCACCTCAGCACCCATGCACGTGTCCTCTTGCTCAGATGAGATCAGTGCATATTGGATAAAGTGCGCAAAAGAGTAAATGCTGTACTTGCTGTGCAAAAAGTTTATCCAACCCCACCGTAATGTGCTGTGTAGAATCAGTCCTGCACGTGATTCATTCCCCTTGTGCTCTGATCTGTGCCACTGTTGCTTTTCACTTGCACTGCTGGCTGAGGGTCATCAGCCACTGGTGACTGTTGGACATTCATTTTCTCTTTCTTCCACAGCAGCAAAGCTTGTCCAAAGCTTTACAGCAATGCATTTTCCAGCAAATGTGTCCCCTTCTCTCCTCCTGTGGCCAGGATGCGCTTAAAAACAATCCCTCTGCTGTTAGCTTTGCTTAGCACTGCAAAGATGAATACTAATGTTTTAAAAGTTTAGAAATGTTTAAATGGTTATCCTGGATGTACCTCACCAGTGTTAACATGGCAATCTTTCTTCATCTTATATCAGGAAAGGTGCTTTTCTTTTTACCTTCTTGCTTGCTTTCTTGTTTCATTTTATGCATCTTTTTTTTCTCTCTTTTTCCGTCTCCAGCAACATCTTGGATCCTTCGTGTACAGATTTTTGTGAGCATCTATTCTGACATCCTTCATGACATATAACAAAGAATGTAAGTATGCATTCCTGCATCTACAAACTTTGGTGGATTGAAGAATTTCTTTTACAAAATGTAGGGCCTTCAAGTAGCAGAGGCTCCACCATGTCACAAAATAAATTCTTCTACCAGTTGATTGCTTTCATTGTTAAAAATCACTTATTATTAGTCTAAATTTGTCTAGTTTCATTTTCGTAGCCAGTGGAAGATGTTTTGTCATTGTTTGGTAGTCAGAAACCTTTCCCTGACATACAGAGTGATCAAACCAACTCATAACCTTTCCTATGTACATTAACAGGGCTGAGCACTAGGCTCCTAGAAAAAGTCAGATTTCCCAAGCCTCAGGTAGCTCTTTTGGGTCTTCATTGAACATTTCCAATTTGTAAAAATCCTCTTTTGCAGACCACAGATTTTTATTACTATTTTATTAAAATTATTAATGGGTATATACAGTGGAATAAACAATTTGTGCTTACTCTCAGTATTATTTTGTATTTCTGATTATGACTACTGCTTGTTTTTTTACATATTCCATCATACCGGGAGCTCATGTTTGGAACATCAACTATTTATCACTTCAGAAACAGCACTTTCTCAAATACCATTCCCCCTTCCTGCAACTTGGACCTAAATTCCATTTTCACAGATGCTTGTCCTTAAATTTTGTTGTTTTAAAAGGCGTGATGCTCAGATGGTCTCATCTTGCAAGTGAACTTGATTACTCTGTAGAACTGATCTGTCCTTATCCTAATTTACCACTTCACTGATTTTGTGTAATCTACAGACCTTACCAGCAATGATATTTTCTTCCAGATCATTGATAACAGTATTGACTAGTGTGGAGCCAAGAGTAGATCATGGTGGCATCTGACTAAAACCATTCCTATTAGAAGACAATTACCAGTTAACAATTAGCTTTGCTTTCAGCCAGTTTTAATCCATTGAATATAAACCGCATTGATTTATTTTTTTTAATGGAGCCAATTTATTAATCAGAATGTGATGAACTACTAGATCAAAGTATGTACTCATAGATAACTGTCAGCCATATTTGTAATCTCAACAGGACAGTTCCTATCATAGAATCATTGAGGTTGGAAAAGACCTCTAAGATCATCGAGTCCAACCATCGACCCAATATCGATGAGATGTTTCCTACTAAGCCCTACTGATCAACATTAATGTTATTGTGATTTCTTTTTTCATCTTGCGTGTACAGTGAACCTGAAACTCCACCCCTCTATTAATGTTCCCAAGTACCCCTTGGTGGGGGATAATGTGTCTACTCCAAGAAGCTGATTCTAAGTTGACATCACATCCCCCCTTGGGGGAGTTTGCAGTGATCGAGTTGTAACACAGAATACAACTTCAGGGGGGAAATAGAGTGTGAGGGGAAGTAGAAACTGGGGAAAAGGGTTACGTGACAGTGTAAGCTGTTACATGACAGCACTCTGTCTTGTGATTTTAT
Source organism: Aptenodytes patagonicus (assembly GCF_965638725.1). Taxonomy (NCBI): domain Eukaryota; kingdom Metazoa; phylum Chordata; class Aves; order Sphenisciformes; family Spheniscidae; genus Aptenodytes; species Aptenodytes patagonicus. The sequence goes on along the minus strand of NC_134949.1, from coordinate 192,084,608 downwards.
GTTCCTTTTACTCTTTGGTGAGTTTTGGGTTTTTTTGTTGTTGTGGGTTTGCTTGTTTTTTTTTTTTCCCCTGTTAATTGCTTTCTGGTTCTCAGTGTTCTAAAACTGGGAAATCCATGACTTTTCAGGATTTTTTTCATTGCTTTTTCTAATTCTTAATAGCCCACGAGAGTAGGTACATCAGGGCACGTGAATAGCAACTAACTTGTATGGGATTATCTTTTCCTTGCTTTTTCTTGAGCTATTGTCAGCTATATCATAGAGGTTTCTTAGCTACTGTGCAGACTTTAGTGAAAACATTCAATGCTTCTGCATTGTTTTAACACCTCCCCACCCCATCACCCCCAATTAGCACTGGATATTACAGACCCCAGTAGCTCTTTTTGAGTAAACAATCTACAAGAAAACTGAATTACAGTAGTATCTTAGAAATTTACAGTGGGCTCAATACAAACATTCCATTTTAAAGACTTTTGGCTTCCCCCACACTCTTAATAGTCTGGCCCCAAATACCACCTCAAAATGACACTTCTAGCTCAGGAAATCTGAGAGCCACAGGTTGCTGGAGGCTGAGAAAGTGTCATTGTATGCTTGACCTATTTTCCTTCTTTCTATTGACATCTGTTGCCGGCCACTGTTGGAGACGAACTGTTGGGTATTTGGTTTAACCCAGTTTGTCATTCTTGTGGTCTCCATTTCTCCAATAATTCATATATATTCTTTAGGGGTACCAGCATAGAATCATAGAATCATAGAATCATTGAGGTTGGAAAAGACCTCTAAGATCATCGAGTCCAACCATCGACCCAACACCACCATGCCCACTAAACCATGTCCCTAAGCGCCTCATCTACACGTCTTTTAAATACCTCCAGGGATGGGGACTCCACCACTTCCCTGGGCAGCATCTTCCAATGTTTAACCACTCTTTCAGTAAAGACATTTTTCCTCACATCCAATCTAAACCTCCCCTGGCGCAACTTGAGGCCATTTCCTCTCGTCCTATCGCTAGTTACTTGGGAGAAGAGACCAACACCCACCTCGCTACAACCTCCTTTCAGGGAGTTGTAGAGAGCGATGAGGTCTCCCCTCAGCCTCCTTTTCTCCAGGATAAACAACCCCAGTTCCCTCAGACTCTCCTCATAAACTTGTTCTCCAGACCCCTCACCAGCCTCGTTGCCCTTCTCTGGACACGCTCCAGCACCTCCACGTCCTTCTTGTAGTGAGGGGCCCAAAACTGAACACAGTATTCAAGGTGCGGCCTTACCAGTGCTGAGTACAGGGGCACAATCACATCCCTGCTCCTGCTGGCCACACTATTTCTGATACAGGCCAGGATGCCATTGGCCTTCTTGGCCACCTGGGCACACTGCCGGCTCATGTTCAGCCGGCTGTCAACCAGCACCCCCAGGTCCTTTTCCAACAGGCAGCTTTCCAGCCACTCTTCCCCAAGACTGTAGTGCTGCATGGGGTTGTTGTGGTCGAAGTGCAGCACCCGGCACTTGGCCTTGTTGAAACTCATACGATTGGCCTCGGCCCATCGATCCAGCCTGTCCAGGTCCCTCTGCAGCCTTCCTACCCTCGAGCAGATCAACACTCCCGCCCAACTTGGTGTCGTCTGCAAACTTACTGAGGGTGCACTCGATCCCCTCATCCAGATCATTGATAAAGACATTGAACAAGACCAGCCCCAAAACTGAGCCCTGGGGAACACCGCTCATGACCGGCCGCCAACTGGGTTGAACTCCATTCACCACAACTCTCTGGGCCCAGCCATCCAGCCAGTTTTTGACCCAGCGCAGAGTACACCTGTCTAAGCCGTGAGCCGCTTCTTATGGCACATGGGGACAGCCTGCTCCTGCGCCTTTAAGACTTCCTTCTTGAAGAACATCCAGCCTTCCTTGACCCCTTTGCCCTTCAGGACCGTCTCCCAAGGGACTCTCTCAACCAGCGTCCTGAACAGGCCAAAGTCTGCCCTCCGGAAGTCCATGGTTGCGGTTTTGCTGCCCCCCCCTCCTTACTTCACCGAGAATGGAGAATTCTACCATTTCATGGTCGCTAAGCCCAAGACGGCCTCCAACCACGACATCTCCCACCAGTCCTTCTCTGTTTGTAAACAGCAGGTCGAGCGAGGCACCTCCCCTGGTAGGCTCACTTACCAGCTGTGTCAGGAAGTTGTCTTCCACACACTCCAGGAACCTCCTAGACTATTTCCTCTCTGCCGTGTTGTATTTCCAGCAGACGTCCGGGAAGTTGAAGTCAAGCATATTATCTTTCTTCAGCTTTGCTGCTTAAGTTTTCAAACCCTGATCATTCAGGCTAAACACAGCAGCTGTATCACTATGGTAAATGGTGACATGATGCATATTTTCCCTTTTTCTGGTGCTACAAATGCAGTGTTCATTAAATACAGGAATATTCTGTTTATATTTTATGTTTGGGAAATCAATCTAGACTCAAATATACTCAAATTCTCTTTATGTTTCTGCCACAGAGAATAGCTATCATTTGTTCCATACGTATATTTCCAGTGAACAGCAAAGTTTCTTGGGGAAAAAAGAACAACATAAAAGCTAGAAGGAAGTAGTAGATTATATTAATTTATATTAATGGGGGGTATCATTAATCATCAGGCTTGTTAGAGTGCAACCTGAATAAAACACGTTATAGAGTTAAAAAGGAGGAGTACTTATTATATTGCTTTTACTGTCCTTCGAAGTCTATGATTTTTTCCAGCCCAAATGACTTCTGATGGATGCATATATGAGTGCAGTGATACCCTTAGATCCAAGGCTTGAGGGCACTTCTACATGTTGCCTATTGAGACAATTTTCATGAAATTCAAGTCACCAAATGACAGACTTTGATAAGATTCAGATGAAGAAAGGCTTCAGTTTTCTTTTTTTACGGTAGTAGTAGACCTATCTAGTCACTTTCACTGTTCTTGTGCTATAGCCGGCTGAAAACTGGAGCAAATTTAGTGTAAGTTAAATGGATTTATAATTGAATAAAATAAATAATCTATCTTCTGGTTTCTATGTCACTTGATTGGAGATATCCAAAACATCAAGATATAAACACACCAAATCAAAAGAACACATTTTAAAGGAAATGTAGCACAGCCACTGTCTCCTGAGTCCTTTGCAGTCCATGCTACTGGCTTGCAATCATACCTTTAGTACTCAGACATACTGAGGTAAGAGTGTAACATTGCAATGGATCTGTAGCTACCTAGGTGTAGACTGTGATGCAAAGAGATGCCCTAAGACTGCGATAGAAGCCAGTCATGAACTGAAATTGCTTTATCAGTAATTTTGATTGTTCCCCGTAGAGAAAGGATTATGTTACACTCGTTCTTTCCACATTTTCTCAAAATATTTGTCAGCATGCTGCTTAAGAGTCAAAACTTGTTCATTTTCTACACTTTATGTTCAAAAGCTGGAGTGGAGAACACAGCTGGAGATTCAAACCTGCATCTCATGCACACTGAAGGCAGCAGCAGAGTGATTTCTCCACAATATAAGGATGTGATTTATGTCTCTGCTCTGCTCCCTTGCACCAGTGCCCAGGCTGTGCCATGTTTTGCTCTCATGCAAATTGTAATCTATATAAAAATCTCTGTTGTCATATTGTTAACTGATCTACCAGTCTACTTCTAGCTTGGATGGTAGTAAATTAAACAATAGAAGAAGCCCATGAATGTGAAAGTTTGCACATAGGTTTATTTTCCTTCCTAGAAGCCTCATACAGAGTTAAAAGTGTGGCAGCCTGGCAGGACAAGAATTTTTAACAGTGCTTAATGAAATTAAAGCAGGTCAGACATAAACATGAGGTGGCTGTCCTGCAAATTGTTATGCACATCAATAATTATGTAATTTTATATGAATATATGTCTGTGTGTGTATCAAACATATGAGCTGCTTCACTGAAGCCAATGTAGATCTACTTGTGTGTCTAAGGGTCGGCTCTGCAGGTCCAGGGAGAAAGAATTATGCTGTATCTTTTATTGATGGGAACTAAGAGACATCTTTGTAATCTCAAAATAGCCTTTGAAGAAAAGCAGGATGAATCACTGGCCAACACCAGATTTCTTTTTTACTTTCTCCAAAGCAGTAGGAGCAATCTTAATTTGGTGCGCTACCAGAAAGAATGTTTATAACCTGGACATAGAGGTCCTTGCCTGCTAGTGGCAAGACAGATGCTGTAAGGAGTTCCTATTCATGGTTATGAAAAGAAAGAGATATTAATTGAAAAAAGTTGGTTCTAAGTCCAATATAAAAAATCAAGAGATTCTGGTTATGCTGCAAAAGGGAACTTGATTCCCTCTTACTGATAGGGCGGTGTGTACTGCTCCCAAAAGTATGGTTTCTTTAACACTAAGCAATAATTTGGTCAAAACCCAACAATAAATAAAAAAGTTAAAAATTAATCCTCCTCAGAGTTAAGCACTCTGTCCATAAGACTTGAGTCAGAGTCTTTCTTAACATTTCTCTTTTTTTGCCTTTGGAGCATTGCTTCCTTGCTTTCATAGTAGCTCGACTTTGTCTACAAGAGTGCTAGAAACTAGTTATTTATGCAAAATACCCTATAACCTTGGACATACACATCATGCAGGGTTTCAACGCTCTCAGATCAAAATCTTAAATAAACCTGTCTCACTTTTAGGGCAAGTTTTGTCATGACAAACACTGCTTTCCTGTGGAGGTGCCTGTGCGGTTTTACTTTCCTTTTGGTTCTCAGTGTTTGCTTCCTTCCCAAAAATATAATGATGTTACATTTGTTTTGTGATCAGCTATAAAGGTGTATTATTACTGAATAGGAAGAACAATTCCTGAAATGAGAATTTGAAACTGTAAGCGGTAATGTTTGCTTTGAATTACAGTAATTCACTCGTGAAAAAAATTAGCATCTGAACTATATGCCAAATTCTGACATTCCCATTTCATAAACTAAATATTTGCCAGAAACAGCTCTAAAACTACATAAAAGCCACAAGTTAATTCTTATAAATTATAATTCTTTGTTTACTAATCCAAAGATTGTTTTACTGTTTTTATAATGTGTATCTAATACTCATTTAGGGGGCTGATCACTGACTATGTAATGCTAAAGTGTGTTTTACATTTAATAATCAGGATTGCAATCAAATCCACCAATTTAGCTTGTATTTCAAATAAGAACCCAAGTTTCTTAATGGTCAAATGCAACATTTTAAATTTTGTCAGTTCAAATACTTACTTCTTGCTGAAAGAGTTAAACTAATGCATGGCTAGAATAAAGGCTAGACAGATATTGCTTTCAGGTTTTCAGACAAAGAAAGAAAATCACAGAAGAAAATAGAGCAAATATTGCAAATGCTTAACTGAGAAATCCAAATAAACATACAGAACATCTGGGCTTAGGTTGTTTTCAGAGACAATTCTAGGACTTCAGTAGTTTCATGTGTTCACTTCGTTATTCTCTTACTCTTGAAGAGTGGTGTCACTAGTAAATGGTACCACTTTTTACACAAAAGGCTTCTTGGGAAATCGGGACTTGTCCTTTTCCCAGTAAGGATTTGAAAAAAGTAATAATACTAAAATTTTCAGTGTTTCTATAGAGCTGCAGTCACCACTGAGCTTAACTGAAAACAAAGAAACAAAGCACCTCTGAAAATCTTAGAATCTGAAGATGGAAGCAAATCCTGAGGTATCTAAATTTCTTGGACGTTTCTGACAGTTTTAGACCATTATTTGAACACTGATAATACAGTAACAAACAAAGAGGGTTTTTGTTGTCGATTTGTTGGTTTTTTTTAAATCTACATTTATCAGCTATACTGAAAGATTTAGAAACAAGGAAGCAAACAAGTAAAGTGCCTGAAGATAGACTCCGAAGTAGTTTCCATTAACTTCAATGGGATTTGGTGGAGTTTAGCACTTCTGAAAGTCAGACTGTTTCTTAGTATGATACCATGGTTTTATGAACCTAACTTTAGGCTTGTACTTATGAAAATCTTGTCCCAGATATTAAGTTTGCATTTTAAGGTATTTCTGTAAGTTGAGGGAAAAAAAAAAAAGAAAATTAGCCAACATAGCTCTCTCGTCAGGCAGCTAGGTTAAGCAATCTTTTAAGGTTACGATGCCCTCAGAGGCAATGTATTGGCTACAGGAAAAATGTTATTTTTCCTTAACAAAGTGTCAAATATGAGAATTTAACAAACTGAAGATTTGTCAACAATTTTAGATCTTCTTGTCTTTCCATCTTCTTAGTGCAACACATTTTAGTTAACTCGAAAGGAGAATTAGGAGGTAGTGATGTTGCAAGCTTGAGATGCAGTCTAATTTCCACCATATGGTGTTTTTGTTTTTATCACCATCTTTGCAACAAAGGGTAGCAGTTCCTAACTTATTTGTTTTTATGCTAATTTTGCTTTTTTTTCCAGAAGATCTAAATGGTTGACTTAAATCCCATAAGTTTCATTACTTTTTTCCCCTTTTTTCTTTTTTTTGAGCAGCTTTCACATATTCAACATTGCATAAAATACCCATTTGTAATTATGTTTAACCTTTGTAAAGCCTCTGGGTAAAGTCTACTCATTAATCTTTAACCTGACAAGCCTTGGGGGTGGTAGAATTGGCACAGCCATGTATTAGAGGCTCAGAGACCACAGACTAGAGGTACAAAAGGGGTAATTAAGAGGTAGTATGAAAGGAAATGGAACAAAGCTAAAGGGATAAGATCATATTATGGTACATGTCAGACAGTAGTAAGGACAATGGAATGCAAATTCCTATAGACACAAATAAAAAAATAAATGAGGCAGTGCATTTTTCAAAACAAAACCAATTTAATGATCTCCTTTCTTAGTCAAGCACAGATAACCTTCACAAAATTAGATCTCAAACATTGTAATAATCATACAGCATGGACACATAGTTAGTTTTTAATAGCGTGCCCCTATTTATCTTTTGCTTGCTTGTTCTTAACAAACACGCTGTCTCACAGTAACTGTAAAAGGCACAAGTTAGTATATCTCAATATGTCTCAGCAGAAAACAACATCACCTGGACAAGTGTCATCCTATAACTAGGAGACAAATCCTGTCCCTGGCCACCAGGCTGTGAGGAACGCCTGGCTGCTGGGCAGCTGCTTTGTGCTGATGCCAGCTCTCTATGGGCTCACAGCGCAGATGATCATCAAGGTGGCTTGGAGGGTCTGAGATGTGTGGCATCTGTGGGAAAGGAGTCAGGGCCAGGATTCAAAGCACTGGCTCTGATGAGGCTTTATGGCTTTTCCAACACCTCGGTAGGGAGCACTTTGAAATCGTGGAAGCTACTTTCTTTGCTGTTCCTAAAGGACAAAGTCCTGTCATCTTTTTGACTGTGCACTGAGACAGGTGTCTAATTTTAAGTTCATGAATTATTCCATTGACCACAGTTAGACTCTTTATTTGATTAGACACTTGCCTTAGCACCTTTCTCAGTCTGATCTCCTCTGACCAATCTCTAAAGTGGTGGCATTAAGTGGTGATTTTCCCCCAGTCCTCTGCAAAAATCCTCATCATTCGGTTGTGATATTTAGACTTGGCTCCAGGGGCTGGGTTTCCTTTAAAGAAAATTTCATTTTATGCTTCTGTAAGCCTTCAGTGTATTACTGAATAAAACAAGACTGTCATGCATTCATAAGCTGATAACATTATAACGAGTAAGTCCCACACTGGGGAAGGATGGAGTAGGATACAAAACCCAGCATTACCAACTTTTGAGTTTTTATATCCACTTTCACAACAAGTGATGATTACTTTCCTGATAGGTAAAGCTGCTTTTATCAAGAGGTTACATGAGAACCTTAGTTTTCATCAGAAAGAAAAACAAATTTTAAGAAGTGCTATCTCTGGCCTTTTTGTTTTCATAGAAGTGCAGCAGCTGTTCAGAAGATGCAGCGTGGTCTTCTGTACCTCTGCCCCTGTGCATGGAAGGAAAAGTCCCTATGATCTCCAGCGTACTGGAGTTGCAGTTTTGACAGTCCTTACTCGAGGAAGGTGAGGTAGAGGCCTATTAGAAACCAGTCTTATATCTGAATATGCATCTAAGTGACTTACAAACATTTCAAAGTGAATGTATTACAGGAATTTCATTTAAATCCCCAAGGAAGATAAAATACTTGTACTCTAAAGAGGAAAAAGTCTTAAAGGGAGTATGTCCATGCTGCACATCTCAATGTGTTCATCTAGCTAATCACGTGGGTATGGGAAAGTAGAAAAAGGTTGGGGGGAAAAAAAAAATTGTAATGGTGAAAAGAATGCATCTTGATTTGTCTTTCTCAAGGGCAAATACTAGACTTGCAAATATAATTAAAGCTCCTTTTAAAAAATGCAACAGAAACATGAATTAGCTGGCAGAAGGAGACTTCACCAGTTTTGGAAGGGGTGGCATGACACAAAATGTGGAAGTGGTCAACTTTGCACATAGAGTGCATAGAAAATCTAATAAATCAGACACTCCAGTCTGAAAATGGTTGCAAAAAATAAAGGTTTAATGTTTTAGATTCATTTCTTTCTGCTTTACTGCTTGCAAGAAGCATGGCTAACTATAATAAATGGACAGAGGCCCAAATACTACCTTTTTTGTTAATGGTCAAAATCATCTCTCTGTTCCTTAAATTAAGGTATAGGCTTTTTTAAGGCGAGATTTTAATATTTGGAAGATCCAGATCTGAAATGCACATTAGTGAGGCACTTTTATTATGGCCAATTAATGTGAAAAAATAGAATTATAGAAAAAAAGTGGAGATATCCTGTACAGTCAGTATTTTAAATTTCATTAAGGGTGTAAACCTCATATACGGAGAAGTATCCAATTCTCTTGGTTTGTATGAACTCCCAAGTTTTTTGAGTTTAGTTACATTTAAAGAGTTAAACCAGAATGAAACCAATTTAACAATGTAGAGAATCATGCCCTGGCTTTTGAAAGATCAGTGTAAATAGGAATAACCCTTCTTCTCCTTTCTTCCCTTAACCCAGCACTTTTCATTTCCTAATGAGATGAAGAACATGTGTAGGTCCTACTTGTAGGATTTGCTTATCTTTCTCTGTCCTCCAGGGCTCCCAAGAGGAACTAAATCAAATCTAATCAAACAAATTTTTACTAAATTTAACAAATAACTAGGAGATATTGAAGCCAGAATAATGGATGCAACCAATATGTGAACTCAGGATATAACTGTAAGACAATTATGGGAAAGAAAAATAGGTCAGAAAAAATAAGGCAGAAAATGCTGTGTTTTTAATGCTGTATTTATTAGCTGTCTGGGTCAGATACTTTATCTCTTTCTAATCATCTGTGTAAATAAGACTAGCAATGTCATATTCTTTCATTCCTGCACTACACTGACATTTTTCATTGCTTAATGAGATCAAATGTTTCTAGGTTCTACATATGTATACTCATTCTCTTCATCCCTTCGGGGCATCTTCCTTCCCATGATGAAAAAAATCCTCAAAGAATAATAAACAGTTTGTAGTGAATTCAGCAAATAAGTAGGATATGCATGCAATGCTTTAAATTTTCAGTTATAATAAAATTATGCTCAAAAACCACAACATAAATCTCTGCTTGAGGTGCAGAATGGCACGAATCAGTGCACTGGTCATTTCCTCTGGAGTCTACAGTATTGGCTATTGTTGGATACAGAATACTGGATTTAATAAACATCTTGATTAACACAGTGATAAATACTATGTTACCTTAAACATGAGTAGTCTTTTTAAACAATCCCATTATTTATATTGATAAATGCTTATAGTGATGACTTTTAAAATGGATAATATGATGCAAAATATATCAGTACTCTTTCCCCTCTGGCCTTTTTCCACATTTGTGCAAAGCAGTTTACACATAACTTCCTTATATTTGATTCTCTTGCCTTCCTTAAAGGAGTATAGATAGATAGAGTATAGTAGTATAGCACAGATAGAGCAGCTCCTCTGACTCCCAATCCAAAGAACTGGTAAAAACATAAAATGTCAGCCTAAAACAAGAATCTTTTTGAGACTCTAGGATAACGTCCCCAGAATAAGCTTAATGTCAAACCAACACATTATTTGTTTGGGGTGGAAGAGAAAGAGAAGTGGAAAAATTAAGACCCAAAGGTAGACTAAAATAACACAGAAACCGGTCAAAAATCCAAAAGTAGCAAGACTGGGACCATTCAGAGTTGAACATTCCTTCATGGATAGGCATAATTCCTAGGAGAAAGGAGGTTTGAGCAAATTAGCAAAGAAACCACTGTCCACAAGACATGAGTATCAGCATCATGGGGATGCTTATATTGGGAGCAGAGGGAGGAACGAATGCTGCCTGTGTTGGTCTTAGTCTAGCAAAGTAAACAAAATCTCTTACGAATCACAGAAAACATGAATAATAGATCACCTTGTCACTTCTATATATTAATTCCTGGAAAGTCTCTGTAACACTGTTAAATGTGTTTGGGGCATTTTTGCCAGGAACAAATACTTCCTACCTTTGTGTTACCCGTTGTAACCTCCATACTGTTACATTTTTAGGTTTCTTAAACACTGTCATCAAAGGCTGACTGGGTAATTTGAAATCTATCTAGAAAATAAATGTTTTTCCTGTCCTTAGTCTACCTTTTTAATTTTTCTTTTCAATCATTTTTTATTCACATGGATCAGTTAAATACATGAAAAGGGAATGATTTGTCTCTGATGATCCTGATTAAGTTAATGCATATTTCATTATCACATTTTATACGTACCTTTTAAAGTGGTTTTACCCACTCACATGCTTAATGACTGTGCCTCCTAGATCTTGACCTAACTCCTTACTCTGGGTTTGCCTCCCTCGGCTCGGTTTAGCAAGGTGACATGGAGTTCTGACATCTCCTTGTTAGATTGCTGCCAATTTCAGGTTTACATGGCCATGTGTGATCTACTGTCCTGCCTGTCACTGCTTTCACCCCTCCTTTTCTTCTGTCACTGTCAACTCCATCATCACACTCCTGATCACTCAGCTCCATAAATAACCCATTCATTCCCTTTAACCCTTCCTTCTCTGTGGATTTGTACAGGTGCACTACTTCCAAGTCCTCTGTCTTCCTCATTCATAGCATTTCCAGAATGTGGACTCCATTTTTTCTGCCTTTAGGAATTTAGGAATTTTAGGTTGGGCATCTAAGCCTGACCTAAGATCTTTTTATAATCACTGAGAGAAAAAGGCATATGCAGAAATTGATTTACCTCATCTATCTTAAACATCTATTTTAGGTTGAGATGAATTAACCCCAGATAATATCTATTCCTCTCCATATATTACAGGGAGTGTTAGGTGATTTGTTCAGACTTGGAAACCTCAAATGTCTAGATTTAGCATATGACTCCTAATCCTGTTGAATTTCTTGCTCAGTAAATTGCTGGCCAACTTGTCTACTACTATACTAAGTCAGAGATTGCCTTGCTACGAGTAATGGTAAATATATTTGTGCTGGGTTAGCAATATGGTAACTGTCCCATCTCAGCACAGCAGTCCCCTTTCTGTAACCACGGGATGATTTTTCTTGCTGTTAGATTTCTTTCTATAATGCACCCTCTGATTTTGGCTCCTTGATTGTAATTGAGACAGAATTATATGTTGCCATGGCTGTGGGTGACAACAGGAGTTCAGCAGGTAGGTGGAAGCCATAGCCAGTCAATATCTTTCATCCACTGGGCTTACTCTGGACCTTTGACGTCTGGGCAATTATGCTTTGTCAGAGCAGACTCTATATCGTTGCCATCAGGCAAATTGTTTTGCTGTTTAGCACTGATAAATTAGCGCAAGTTATAATGCATATTAGTATTAGTATAACCTATTAAAATTATAGACAGTTCTGGACAGTGGGGTGCCCAGGGATGTGGACTGAAAACTGGTTGATCTACCTGGTTCAAAGATGACTGGCATGAAGTCCAGCTGGAGGCCAGTCACCAGCATTGTGTCCCAGGGGTCAATACTGATTTTGATACTGTTTAACATTTTCATTAATGACCTGGATGATGGGACCAAGTACACCACCAGCAAGTTTGCAGAGGGCGCAAAGCTGGGAGGAGTGGTTGATAGACAATATGATTGTGCTGCTATTCAGAGGGACCTCCACAAGCTTGAGAAATGAGCAAATGGGAACTTTATGGAGTTCAACAAAGGGATGTGGAAAGTCTTGCATCTGGGGAGGAAAAACTGTGGTGCATGGAGCAGGCCCACAGACAGGAGAGCAACTTTGCAGGAAAGGGCCTGGGTGTCCTGGTGGACAACAGGTTGACCATGTGCCAACGATGTGCCCTTGCAGCGAAGGTGGCCAACAGCCAGAAGGCCAACAGCTGCATTAGGAGGAGCATTGCCAGCAGACCAAGGGTGGTGAGTCTTCCCCTCTACTCAGCCCTGGTGAGACACATCTGGAGTGATAGGTCCGATTTGGGGCTCCCCAGTACAAGAGAGATAAGGACATACTGTGGAGAGTCTAGGGGAGGGCTACTGAGGTGATTAAGGGACTGGAGCATCTGCCATATGAGGAGAGGCTGAGAGAGTTGGGGCTGAGCAGCCTGGAGATGAGAAGGCTCAGGGGGATCTTATCCATGTGTGTAAATACCTCATGGGAGGGAATGAAGAAGACAGAGCCAGACTTTTCTCAGTGGTACACAGTAACAGTACAAGAGGCAATGAGCATAAATCAAAACACATGAAATTCCTTCTGAACACAAGAAAACACATTTTTACTGTGACAGTGCTCAAGCACTGGCACATGTTGCCCAGAGAGTTTGTATAGTCTCCATCTTTGGAGGTATTCAAAACCTTATTAGACATGGTCCTAGGCAACCTGCTCTAGCTGACCCTTCTTTGAATGTGGTGGGGGTTGGACTAGATGATCTGCAGAGGTCCCTGCCAACTTCAACCATCCTGTCATTCTGCAAAATCACAATAGGATTTATTAACATTAAGTGTAATAAGTGTAATATCTCAGTTGCCATGGGGGAATAGGCCATAAAGTTATCATATACCAGTGCTATTTGGACATTTGATTTTTGTCACAATTCAGAAAATTACAAAGTGCCTGAAGTGGTGGTGTTAGAGCATGTGTCACAGATAAGAGGATGGTTTGTGCAATGCTACTTAGAATACTTCCATTATTTTAATTCTTTGATACTTAAGATATTAACAGTGTTATTGATCCACATACTATTTTGAATTGGGGCTCATAACTTGTCTGCTGTCACAAGAGAAATGGGCATATGGGATTTATAGCTTTTATTAATGGTGTGGAAATAAATCTATTTATTTAAGGTGTGCATGTCTTATTCAGAACATGTTACTGTGGGGAGGCACAGGCTATAGTCTGGACAAAACTCTGTCAACTTTGCTTCTAGTAAAGCAGAATTGCACTTTTTACTGAGTTTGCTTGTTATTTATAAGATTGGAACATAAAAGTCGGCATCGTAGCATACGCAAGTGCATGACTGGTACTGTTAAAAAACACCTGCCTCAGCTGTGGCACAGGAGTTTTTTACTGGCATGCTGATGGGTATGTAAACTCCTAGGATCATACCTAAGGATTGGGTTTTGATCATACTCTTGAATTTATTATCCCCCCTCCATGCTTTTATTTGTAATACAGATATAGCTACAATAATGAAGCAAGGATTGTCCTTTCTGGACTAATCCACAGAGGCTGCTGCACAATCATTCGAATCCCTCATGACAGGCTTGGTGTTTATGATTAATCATGACCAAAGAAAATATATGCTTAAGTACAAGGTCACTTTGAAATCGGATCTATACATACTGCTAGTCTGTGACTTAATGCTCCTGGCCCTATGACCCTCACCTTCCCTCTCTTTGCTCTCCAACTACTTGCACCATTTCACAAATTAGATCCTGACTCCTTGACTGACTCTTCCCCTGTCCTTGGACAATGTCACTGTTTGGTGCAACTGAGTACTGTTAATCTGCAAATGAATAGAAATGAGAATATCAGATGTATATGGCCTATGACATGCAGCTGAAGAGTTCAGATTCTGTCTGGGGGAGGATTCATGAGCTTTCTCTTTCTTTATGCTCTTTTGGCCTGGTCTATAAATCTTTATTCATGTCTGAAGTGGCCTTACCTGTGCAAGAATGGGGCTGTAGCACACAAAGTTGTGAGTCAAGTGATTTAAGAGGATCTGTTGCTAATCAACAGTTTTATGTTATTTAAATGTGAAATACAATTAAACTAAAGATGTACTTTTGAATCTTCAGTTCTCATTTTTTCCGATGGTGGATGGTGAGACCTAATAGGATTTCTCCTTCTCATCCATCAAATTGACCTCTTTGCTAAATAATGAGAGTGTGAGAATCTACAGAACTTGTGGCTAATGAAGATGTTTCATTTACTGGTGTATGTGAAAGCATTCACAGCATTAAAGCATCATTCCAGTTCAACTTAGGTGAATGTTTGGCAGAAAAATTCCTCCTAAATGAACAGACCAGAACAGTACCATTAAATCACATCCCCACTTCAACACTCATCTGCAGCCTCATACCTCATTGCATTTTAAAGACTTCGTGTTGCTGCACTCTTGGACTTGACTGAGGACAGTACATAGGCCAGATTCATCCTATGTACTTCAGGTACATAACCAAGACAACTAAGTCAGGAGAGTGTTGTCTTATGCTGTGTCTGTGGACAACAGACACAAGCAGGCACTTCTAGAAGTCAATCCAGACCTTAGGTGTATTAAATCACGCTCTGGCATGGCCTGTTCTCTTTATATAATAGAAATCAAGGTTAGGGTGATGATGAAGGGCCTGCTTCAACTTTACATGGACGCCACAAAAGCTGTGTAGCTAATAGGCCAGCGGAGCTCATCCTCAGCTCCTTTTAACACCCCAGCTGCTGTGTAGTTACAGATGTTGGGAACAGTTGTCCATTGTCCATCAGCTAACAATGTTGACTTGCAAGGGGGAGCATGCCACGCCGTCCTAATGGAGATAATGCATCCTAATGCAACAGTAGCTAGCCATGAATGAATGGCTCCCACAGCTATTATACCTTCTCATGATATTTCCCAATTCCTAGTGCAAAACTGCTTCATCTCATACAGTCAATTTATATAACAAGACAAACAAAAGATGTAGTTCAAATTCTCACTCACAACACTTTCTCAAGACCTTTGGTGTTTTTAGCTCTCAGGTATTTCCTCTTGTTGGTTTGCCTTCTCAATATCTTCTACAGCTAACTCCATTCTACATTAGCTACATTCACCATCTACTTCAAATCTGTAACCTAGACAGGCAGAATTCTGGCTATCACAGGGCTTTCCACTTGGCAAATTTTATTTATTAGTTTCTGTTCAGGAAGGGGTTTGGTTTTTTTTAAAAAAAAAAAAAAAAACAGAGTAAAATATGTAAGTTATATTGTTTGGGAGATATTTATCTTTTATTATTCCCTGAGAATAATACAGAAGTACTCCAGAGTGCAGGAGGCCTGAGTAGGTATCCAGAAATGCCTTCATCTCTTCTCCTTCCAATTGTGCTTTTTTCTTTTTTAAAATGAGTACAGGCTTTGAGTTAAAATTTTCAAACAAATCATCCTGATGGGAGAAAATGTTAGTGCTCTAGTAGGCAAGAGGAGAGAGAGTTATATATTTTGCTGCTATTTACTACAAAAGTCATCAGAGGTCAACCTTCATCATACATATAGGAACAAATTAAGTCATTTAGGGTATGTCTACACTGCTGGGTGCAGGTAAGTGCAAGAACTTTTGTTCATGCTCTGAGCTGCAAATCAAGAAGACCTTGAACTGTGGTCTTCTGGCTGAATCAGTAAATCTTGCCTCTCCAAAGGACTTATTATAACAAGGTTAGATGACTTCCAAAGGAGGGCTGAGGTAAGTAGAGTGCCACATGGTCATCAGCACCTGAGTAATGTCCTTAGGTACCATATGCTGAGTTTTTGATACTACATACAGTAGTCCTTTGTGCCTTGTATGCTAGCACAATTTATCAAAGACCTACAGAAGAAGGAAGGAAGGAAGGAAGGAAGGAAAAGAAAGAAAAGAAGGAAGGAAGGAAGGAAGGAAGGAAGGAAGAAAAAGAAAAAAGAAAAAAGAAAAAAGAAAAAAGAAAAAAGAAAAAAGAAAAAAGAAAAAAGAAAAAAGAAAAAAGAAAAAAGAAAAAAGAAAAAAGAAAAAAGAAAAAGAAAAAGAAAAAGAAAAAGAAAAAGAAAGAAAGAAAGGAAGGACGGAAGGAAGGATGGAAAGGACGAAGGAAGAAAGGAAGGAAGGAAGGAAGGAAGGAAGGAAGGAAAAGAAAAGAAAGAAAGAGAAAGAAAGAAAAAGAAAGAAAAGAAAGAAAGAAAAGAAAGAGAGAGAGAGATAGGAAGAGAGAAAGAGAGAGAGAAAGGAAGAAAGAAAAGTCATTTAGAGGAATACGAGTACAGATTATTTAAACTTTATGTAGGTGAAGGGACATACATGCCCTGTATTTCAATCATATAAAACACTGATATTTTTGTGAGATAGAAATAACTCTATAAAAAACTATCCCATAAACTGCTGGAAAGTTTTTGGCACTTACCTCTGAAACAGCTGCTGCTAGAGACTATTGGAGATGATCTACTGGTTTAAATAAACTGTCAGTCTGCTCTTTATGGAAGTGTTTAAGAACAACTACTTAAAAACAGCTACTTTATTTAGATTTCAACTGTTGTGACAAAAATGACAAATACAATAAAACAAGACTAGTTCCCAGAGAACCTTTTAACATTGCTAGCTTTCTTCTTGACAGTCAACCCTGAGTGGGAAAAGCCCCATCAGCTAGCAGGTGCTCACAAAAGGATGTGGGTGCACAAAGCAACATGTGGTGCTTATACTCCTTTCAGTTAATTGGAGGGAATGCAAACTGTTGAAGTTTCATAACAAGCTGCACCAACTTGGCATTTTTACCCTCTTTCAATCATGCCTGAGTAGGGAAAAAAAGTTGGAAAAAAATAAAAAGGAAGTAAAACATGCTAAATGATGAGATTTAGTAAGATGGGGTACACTGCTGTTTATGATGCTGCCACTACATAATTTCCAAAGTACAGCATAAATAATATTTCTTTATTGGAGTTAGACACAAATCATCTATTTCTTGTGCACATTTATGTGGCAGTTGGTGTTTTAATTTTGGCTATGTGCACTTAGTAGCATGACCAGCATATTTGTCAGGGGGAAAAAAAAAAGTTTAGCTTACACATTCCTATAATTACAGAGCGTGGACTTCCTTGAAGAAAGAGAAGTGAATGCTTCAAGAAAGAAAGAGAAAAGTTGAAAATAATGGATAGCAGCAAATGCTTCTACCAAAAAGTATTGCCACAGTAGAGACAGGCATCAGATATTTCTTGTCTCATACCTCATTCTGTGTGGCTCAGCACTTAAGTCTGCCCCAAAACCTTTTCTACTCTCATTACCTTTAAAAGAGTGCAGGAAGTAGATTAAAAAAGTAGCACACACCGCCATGGATCTTGACCCACTAAAAGTTGAAAAGTTAGGGTGTACTTCAGGAGTGGCCCAACAAAGGTCATAGAGTCCTAAACTTTCTTGACTTCTGACTTCCCCTGGCCTTAGGAATTAGGTGATTAAGTGCATAGTTAGATTCAAATTGGCTTCAGGTTATACCACCTAGAGTTCATGTACACTGGTTCTAGACTAATAAAATAATCCCACATGTGAAGCTCAGATTTATTACAGATATTTGTAAATGATTTAGCAGAAGTACCTAAGTTAGAACAGTTTTCTTCACTGCATATCAACACATACCACCAAAGAATGACTGAGGTCTTAGATAACTGAAGGTCTCCAATAACTATGCAGGCAACCTGCACACTTATACTGACTTAAATGTCTGATCTGAAGGTCTAAAACTGAGTGGTTTGAATGTCCTCCATTGTCACTGGAAATATGTTTTTCATCAAAATTTACATCCAAAATAGAAATATAGAAAATCTAGGTTGACCCTAACTATCCACATGCTTTATTTTCAGTGCCTTCTTTATTGTGCTGACAATATATTACTCAGGCATATAACTAAATAGTATAAACTAAAATTTGGTAAAAAGATTAAAAACTCTAAAAAGACAGGTTAAAACCCACTGCAGTATTTCCTTAAAAATTCTATATTGCTTGTTAATAAAAGGAATAATTTATCTTTTGAATGATTTAAATAAATAAAAACATTCTCCCTCTTATGTTCAACTAAGTTACTAAGCTGGAAGGTGCTGTTGGGGAGTTGCTAATCGAGTAGCTTATAAAATCTTACACTGTAAGAAAGGAAAATCACATGTAATTACTCCCAAATATTCCTATTAATTGCAGTACACCTGTGAAGTTTGTAGACAGAGCTGTAAAATTTTTGTTGTATTGCATTGGTCATGATGAATTTGAATTTTGGAAGGAATTGCTGGAATTCAGTACCACAGAAGACTGGAATATGTAGGGCAGTCAAGTACAAGCACCTGCCTCAGAGAATAACCTTCAGCAATATTTCAGGTGCTTTCTAGTCACATTGTATGTTCCCATTCAACATGAACAACTGAAATCTAGTGGCAGGTCATGGCTAAATAACTTGTGGACATTCTTGTCAATATGGTCTATCTCAGAAAATTAATGACATAAGATTGATGTTAAGAGAGAGACTCATTGGATCACGTACTCCCAACTGGGACTTCAGTTTTCAACCTTTGGTTTGTTTTCACTAAGGACATCAATTTTTCCAATCATCCTTGGTGTTGGGTGATAAAAGGAGCATGAGAAGTCATACAGGCCAAGTTTCTTATGTTAGTCCTTAATCCATATATGTTGCATGTTTAAGAATGTGATTTCAAGATTGCTGATAACCCACCAATTTACAACTAATTATCATGTCATGGGACTCAACAGAAAAATACACTGAGGAAGAGATGGAAAAGATGGATTATGAAGAAAGAGTGAAAAATAACAGAGTGTAACACTGGCCAGACTATGGCTACTAGAGGATGCAATATCTGTCTACAAGTATTTGAATTGTGTAAACACCTAGGAGGCATAGGATTTGTTTAGAGATGTCCAAGGGAGCATAACTAGGAATAACGGAATGAAAATGAGCTAAGAAAAATGCAGACTTTACATAAGAAAAACTTCCTGTGAGGTCTATTAGTCTGTAGTAATCTCCCTGAGGAAGTATTGGAAGCCCATCACTTGAATAATTTAATACTGGACTGGATAAAGTACTCAAGAATATACTGTAGGGAACAATCCTGTACTGGCTTATTACAGCTTATAGATGGATAACCTACATGCCTACATTGCACAGAGTTCCCATGGGTTTGAGGGTCAGGCTGTTCAGTGTATGACAGGACTAAGGTCTAGAAGGCTATGCCAACTTTTCAACCTGCAACACACAACCCTCTGGGTCTCAACATGCATCCACCTGCTGTTTTCCCCTTCAGTATAGTCCATGGCAGGAGAAATGTTATCCTTTTTAGATAAATTTGCTTCTTTTTTTTCTCTTGATGCCTACAATGTTAGATGGGTGAAATTTAGTGTGGTGTCAGGATATTCATATTGTTGTCATGTTAACTGTTCTACGTCAGTTATGAACTACTGGTCCTCCAGAGTTCAGTAAGATCCAGGAAAAGCTGTATTTAAAAGATTTTTATAAAACTTTGATAAAGTCCCAAGCTGTGTCCTGGATCTGCCAGGGCAAAATCAACTGTGTTTCTAATAATGCCAACTCTATGTGTTCATTATGAAAATTTCCATTTTGCATGTTCTTACCATGTGGTATTTATTTTCATCGTTGTACTAAAAAGATGTAGAATAAATGTAGTTTGCATTTATTGTTTTCTCTAGGCAGTACATATCTATAAAGTTATTTTAATATACTGTCCATTAGCGATGATGTGTTTGGCCTTCAATGGTCTAACTTAAACTGTAAGCACACTTACAAAATCTCAGTCCCAGTCTGGCTTTTAGCAGAATTAAGAGTGCAATGTATTTGGCTTTGGAATATACAGTTCCAATAAAGCAATATTGCAGTATTAGAGAGTAACAGGATTAAAAATTATGTTCTTGTCCTCTTTTTTGGCCTACCACAGGGTCCTGCATTTTATAGACTAACATGACTACTGGGGATCACATCAAGGATGTGTTCAGTGTCTTCCACTCGAGCAGTCCCAGGCTGATGAAAGGGCCTTGAAAGGATGATGCAGCTGATGTGACTTTATGCAGGCTCGGGGAACAGTGACTGCTGTGATGGGGAGGTCAGGCCTTGAAGGACTTGTCAAGAGGGCAAACAAAACAAGCAAACTGAAGCAGTACAAAAGAATATTTACAATTCTAGTTTGAAATACTTTTGGGAAGCAGTTTAATCACAGTAAGAAGTATGTCTTCCACTCTGAAAAAGAAATAGCTAAATATTGATTGCAGAGGGTGCATCCAGAACCCCAGATGCAATTTGTCTCTTTGGTATAATACTATCTCATTTTTGTATGAGCTGCTTTGTCTGGGTGTACTTTGCAAATGAAAGTAGTAGATACTACAGAAAGAATGGACGAATGGTTGCTTTCTAGCCTATGGCAAGAGACATCTTCAGTTCCCTACAGGGTCATAGACTTGCTTGGTGATGTTTAACAGGTCTGCTTGCTCTGTTTGCTCTAGTTCCCCATCTATTAAATAAAGTTGATAATTCACAGAGTTGTGTCATGGTTTAACCCCGGTGTGCAGCTCAGACCCACACAGCCACTTGCTCGCTCCCCACCAGTGGGATGGGGGAGAGAATCAGAAGGGCAAAAGCATGAAAACTCATGGGTTGAGATAAAGACAGTTTAATAGGTAAAGCAAAAGCCGGGCATGCAAGCAAAGCAAAACAAGGAATTCATTCCCTCCTTCCCATCAGCAGGCAGGTGTTCAGCCATCTCCAGGAAAGCAGGGCTCCGTCATGCGTAACGGTTACTTGGGAAGACAAACGCCATCACTCCAAACGTCGCCCCCCCTTCCTCCTTCTTCCCCCATCTTTATATGCTGAGCATGATGTCATATGGTATGGAATACCTCTTTGGTCAGTTGGGGTCAGCTGTCCCGGCTGTGTCCCCTCCCAACTTCTTGTGCATCCCCAGCCTACTTGCTGTCAGGGAAGGCTGAGAAACCAAAAAGGCCTTCATGCTGTGTAAGCACTACTCAGCAATAGTTAAAACATCCCTATGTTATCAACACTGTTTTCAACACAAATCCAAAAAATAGCATGATATAAGCTTCTATGAAGAAAATTAACTCTATCCCAGCCAAAATAATACATTATTATGTTAAATACATTAACAGCTGTGAAGTACTCAGGCATTACACTAATGGTAGCTATAGCAAGAGACAAAGTCTTTCTCATAGTTTATGAGAATTACCGGAGATAATCCTTCCAGAAAGTACTCTATAAAGATTATGATTAATTTTCTCAACCTTCAACTTGTCCTACAAACCTGTGATAGCTTTGATTAGATTTTATCATTACCTTCAGGTGAGTTTGTAGCGTGTTCAGAATATTCAGTAAACCATGAAAAAGTTTCTCCAAGCAGGGTGATTTCTTTGTTTTTATCAGAGCTTGGCAAAACCAGTAAATTTCAATAAGCAGTACATTTCTCCAACTGCTGACAAATTTGAAAGTTCAATGATATTCTCACTCAGGTTGTTTAATTTTCTATTATACAGGAAAACAGAGCACAAAGTTGAATGAGATGAACAAAACTGAAACTGCCTATGTTTCAAAAAACTTTCTCTTTTTTACAGAAACATTTCTTGGATTTATTTTCTTGGTAGATTAAAAAAGTTTTAGAAACTGAGATAGGCATTTCTTTGCCCTAGTTTCTTAAATGTTCTCTAATGGTTACAGATCTACTTGTAAAACTCCGTCCTCATACAGCAAGAAAAGTCTATTTCTATGAGCAAGAGTTTGCAGGGTCAAGGCTTATGGTTGTAATAGAATACTCGGGCAGAACTAAATAACAAAGAATAAAGTGAAAAACACCAGTAAATTAAAATAAAGCTGGAATACACTCAATTAGCTAAATTACTATTGATATCTGTCATTATGAAGTACCCAGGGCTGTATAATTTTGTTCTAATCCCCTAAACGCGCAACTAAGCAAGTGAGAGAACATATATTCCTACAACCCCCAGTGGAGACATTGAGATTATGCATGCTCTCACTAATTTAAAGAGGGACTTTCACACTGGGATACATTTTAAAAAGAGAACATTTAAATAAAAAGCAATTTGGTCTGCCTGTAATTGTATTCCCCTTGCTGTTATTGCTAATTATTGAAGATATTTGTGCTTGAATGGGTGAACTCCTTTTTTTCTTTTTAATTTTAAACAGCTCAGTTTCTACTTCCACTCAGTCCTGCTGAAATCACAGGGTCAGGGTCTTTCTTTCACATTCCAGTTTACCAGTGTTAGTCAAGAGGCAAAGTCAGTACATTCAAATGGAGGGAGTCATACAAATGCTTGGCTAAAATCTGAAGCCAGTCTAGATCCAGACATATTCGAACTAGAAATAAGATAAAAGAATCAAAAGTTTGAACAATAAGGGTGATGAGCTCCTGGAACAAATTCCTCAGAGAATTAGCGGATCCTTTCTCTCTCTGTATGCCCCCATATAAAGACTAGATGCTTTTTGGATCTTGATCTTCTAAATCAAGCTACATATCAGCCACATACTTGCTATTGGGCTCAACAGAGAGGTCATGTGATTATTTTTAAAATATGGGAAGCTAATTACCTATTGGCCCTTTCTGGCCTTAGAAGAGGCTAGTATAAACTTTGACCTTACTCTAGTGGAACTGAAAGGTGATGAGAAGTGCCGTAAAGATGATTATACTTAGAAACATTAATCCTTATTTCATTCTATGATTCATGTCTAATAAAACATACCATCCCTTTTTCCATGCAGAGCAGATTAGCAAAAGGAAAGCCCTGTGATGGGTGTAGCCCTGTGATAAGAGTGTGAGTTTGTTAACGTTCTCATCCAAACTATGGACAGCCTTTTTGTAGTCATTTTATACAATGTGGAGGTGTGACTTTTGAGCATGGTGGGCAATGGGTGACTCCTCAACAGTTCAAGCAAAATTCCCATGCTGTGGGTACATTGCATAACTATCAACAGATACGTCTTGGCTCAAAACTTCTGAGTGAATCAAAGTCCCAGCCGTGGGAGAGCTTGGGATACTCAGAGCTGATCAGGCCAAAGTTACTAGGCTATCCCTGTCTCCAGACACGTGCTGGTCCAGTGATAGAAGACCTTATAATTCTCTGATGGTGAATTACTCACAGGGTTCCCTTATTATTCTGAAACGTGATATGGATCTTACATTTTTCCACACACATGAGGGGTTTCAAATGTGGTTAATAGGATCAGAGAGCCTGGCTGTCCTCCAAATTAATATATCTGAAGGCTGAATTTCAGAAAGCGTATTTTGAATAAAATGTCCCAAATATTTCCTAACTGAATTACCAGATTTAACAATGTGCTAGCCTGCTTTTAAAGACACACTCTGCTTTGTAGGCAATTACAATGTCTTTTAATAAATGTCATCGATTATCCTGATATGTATATATACAATTATATGCTACACATCTGAACACTTTCTCAATACATTTTTGCTAACAAAAATAATTTAGTAAATCGCCTCGTTTAAGTAAAAATACCTCATCTGGCTTTAGTTTTCTGCTACATTAGCCTCAGATCTGGCCATTAGATTATTTCTTAATACTGCAGCTATTTTATACTTCTGGTTATGTGGCTTAGCAATTACATGAACAAGGTAAATAAACAAGAATTAGGGAATGTGAAATGAAAAAGAAATTATGTGGTGGTAGATTTGAAACAGTCTGAAAAAGTTGCTTTTAGTACAAGTCAAGAATAAACCGTAGAATTCCTTGCTATGTTAAGATGCTCAGACTAGATATGCTAGATATAGATACACTTAGTCCATCATTTTCTGGCACCGAGGCTGATTGGCAAGGAACAGCTAGCATTTGCACTAAACTCTTGTAGCCTCCAAGATGGAGTAACTGCATCCAAACTACCTATTGGGAATGGTCCTAGCTTGTGCCTAACTCCCAAATTGTGCCTGGGAATTATTTGAAAGAGCTCTAATTGGTACAAACCAAAACTGTGCTAGGGACTGTTACAACAGCTTAACAGATGATCTAGTTCCAGTTTTGGGAATATTTCCTGGCTCTGTTTAATTTCATACCACTGACATAGCCTGCAGATGCTAAAAACATAAATAGTTCAAACTATGATTCAACAAATAGTAAAAAAAGATCTATTAAATACAAAGGTACATACAAAGTAAGGACTACATATCATCTGCAAACCAAGAAGTCTCTTTAAGCCACAAACAGCTGAAGTCTGGAAGAGTATCACTAAACACTTACTTTATTCTTACATTTGTCCCTGGGGATCTATTCTTGGCTATTGCCAAGAACAGAGTATTAGGGTGCACTAGGAAAGGTAAATCTTTGGTTTTATGTTCAACAAATGCAGGGGCAGATGCAAAAAGTGGTTGGACGGAAGGTGGTTCCATGAAAGGGGACTTTCCCAATATCAAGGCATATGTTAGGTAAGAGGACAGCATGGAGTTTAACTTTGAAAAGAGTGATCTATCGTAGACTCCTGGGAAGAAATTCTGCTTGTTGCTGATTTATTGCATCCAGCACATAAGATTGTGGAGACAGGCAAATGTTGCCACACAATGCTGGGAAAATGAATTGTACCTATGCCATAGGAACAGAGCAGGAGACAAGATGTAGTAGGTGGTGTATGAGAGGGGATTAAAAGTTCATGGCAAATCTATGCCTGGAGCTCTAGAAAAGCAATTATAGAGGTGAGCTGATCACTTCCCATTACAGATGAACTGCTATAGCACATAACCCTACCACTCTAATACTTTAAGAAGCAGCTGTATGGAAAATATGAGATAACAAGACTATCTGGTGACTAAAGATATAAACACCCCTCTATATTTTCAAAATACTGACATTTACCACTCAGTTCTTTGCAAATATAACAACTTTGGAAAGTGCACTCTCCCTCTGTATACACACACATACATGTGTGTATATATATGTATATATATGTATGTATATAGCTACCTATCTGTCTCTCTATATATAAAATGTGCAGCCAAAAGCAAAAAAGTCAATTTATGTCATATAATATTGTGTGATAGAAGGATGGGATATTGTGCATCCTTCAGAATCGCCAAGACAACTCCAGATAACATTCTTAAACAGAACAGTTAACCTCCATATCTTTTAGGTGAATGTTACATTTTTTTCACATTAGATATGTACTTGCTTTCAGATAAAGTACTGTTTATTTTTATACTGACGTTCTCTTCTTTGTTTAGCCATTTAGTTTTCTGATGAAAGGAAATATCCTTGTTTTGCCACCACGAGCACATGCGTATTTTTTGTCAAAAAGAGATTGCATGTAACAAAAACATCTTAGTGAGCAATGGAAACTGTGGACTAGTCCATGCCACAGGCCTGATTCCCCTTTGCCACTGGTGTAACACACTCAAACTCATTACAGCTGCACTAACCTAAAATCTGTGCACTTGTGATCAGAACTGGTCTCTCAAATAAAAACTGTGTCACTTTATCAATGATTGTAATTTCAAAGGTATCTTTATTAGCTTCCTTGGTAAACAGTCAATGTATTTACTGCTGATACAATGGAGAGGAGTAGTAACACTCAGCAGAAGCAGATTTAGCAAGTGCAGATGTTTTGTAAATTCCACAGTTATCTCTTGTGTTATATCCTATATATCCAGTTATATCCTATATGTTCCGTACCACATGGAATTTAAGTTTGCTGTTCCAGTTGTATCTCCCTTTTCAACAATGACTGAAAATTGTGCCTGTGTTTACCTTTACTTTTTAAACTGTCAGGTATGAACAGATAATATGTTGTTGCTCAGGGACTGACAGGTGTGACTAATCAACAGAAGGAAAAAAAAAAATCCATTGCTTTTAGACTGATCAATATTAGTCTTCATCCCAATTGCGTGATCTTGGATGTTGCAAGAATGCATCTGTGTTGTGGTTTAACCCGGCAGGGAGCTGAACACCACACATCTGTTCACTCACCCCCCCCCAGTGGGATGGGGGAGAGAATCAGAAAAAAAAGTAAAATTCATGGGTTGAGATAAAGACAGTTTAATAGGACAGAAAAGGAAGGGAAAATAATAATAATAATAATAATAATAATAATAATAATAATAATAATAATAATGATAAAAGAATATACAAAGCAAGTGATGCACAATGCGATTGCTCACCACCCGCCAACCGATGCCCAGCCAGTCCCCGAGCAGCGGCCCCCCCGAGCCAGCTTTCCCCCAGTTTATGTACTGAGCATGACGTCACATGGCATGGAATGTCCCTTTGGCCAGTTTGGGTCAGCTGTCCTGGCTGTGCCCCCTCCCAGCTTCTTGCTGGCTGGGCATGAGAAGCTGAAAAGTCCTTGACTGGTGTAAGCACTGCTTAGCAACAACTAAAACATCGGTGTGTTATCAACATTGTTCTCATCCTAAATCCAAAACACAGCACTGTACCAGCTACTAGGAAGAAAATTAACTCTATCCCAGCCAAAACCAGGACAATCTGTAACCACTTTCAAAGGGGATACTACACATTTTTTAAGTCTGAGACAACACCATTACAATCAACTAAAACTTGAGATCTGCTGAACACTTGAAACTATAATTTCCAAATATCTTTCTTTTCTTTAATTGAGATTTGTTCTGCTGACAGATGAATGCACCCTCAGTTGAATTTGAATAGAACTGCTGCAATAATCAGTGACTCTACTTGAATGAAAAAACACGTAGCCTGGCTCTCTGCATGGTTATGTCCAGGATTGTCTCTCAGACAGACCTGACTCCTACTTTTCCTAATTAAAAGTGGTAATAACTGTTTTATTGGATCTAAATTACACTTTTATTTGACAAACTTAATTTAAAGTGTGACCTATCAACTTAATGACATTTTGAGGCTGGGCACAACTATACATAAATTAGAAGAGAGTGATATGCTTTGCAATAAAAAGGTAAAGTGAAGAGAGAAAAAAAAAACAACAAATGAAGGATAAAAACACATCGAAACATTGTAGCTAATGAGTTTTGCAGTTTGGAATGGAATCAGAGCTAACTTTGCAGAATATTTCTTACCAGGCTAATGGCTAAAATCGAATACATGGAACTTTGAAGTGTCTGATAGGTGTGATTTGATTTCTGTAATATAAATGCAGAAAGTTTTAGAATTGAATTTGCAAATAAAGAATGAAACCCTTGCCTTAGTTCTTTGAATTCTAGCAAGAAGGGTATCTCCCTTTTTCATGTGCTTTTCATCCATAATTCTTTAAGCACTTTAAACAGACAGTTGAGGACCCTCATCCACATTGTCCAGATAAGGGAGCTACTGGGACTGTTTTACAAACTTGACAAATATTTAAAGTAACACCTAAGAACCTAATAATGTTACATCCCATGAGGGACAGAGATACTTCGTAGGGAGTGGTATCCATCACAGCTCCTCAGGAGCAGAGGACAAGTCCATCATCTGCCCTTAAGAGTTAAATCTGTGATAGGGATTCTGCTTACTAGAGTCAAAATATTCCTGATAGCACAAAGCCCCTCCACAGGTGAAATGTAGACATGAGATGGTAACAAGTATTTGGAGAAATTGTTGGGAAAATTTATGTTGCAGTTATATTAAAGTCCTAGGCTGAGTTTTTTTCAGGAACCGCAGAATCATTGGAAGTAGTCATGGAAACATTTCAATACATTCTCTGTTTCAAAACAATTTTGGGAAAAAAAAATGTTGAAAAATGATCCTACTGTGACTTTTCAATGTATTTTTTAAGTTTGAAGGAAAAATGATTTTTTTTCCGATTTCTTCTGCAAAATATAGCCTCAGGTAAGATTAAAAAAACCCCAGGAAATTAGAAATTATCTAAATTAAATTTTTCAAGTACTTCAGCTGAAATTTTGGGTGTGGTTGGATTCAGTTTGTTAAAAGTTTTTAGATTTTATTTTACTACTTTGAAATGGGAAGAGAAAAATGCTTACATTTCTAAATCACTGAGATGCGACAGCCGATGTCAAACTGTAAGGCTAGGTTGACATGATATTAAGCAAACAAATTGCTGTGTTTCAGCAAGTAAACTTTTGTTGGAAGAGCTGTGGGCTCTGGCTGTGCATTTTACTGTCACTCCTTTTACTTGAAGTGATTCCAACAAGCATACTGTGCGTTGCCTTTGCCATAAACAAGGGGACTTTGTCCAAAATGTGCCTTTGGAAGTATAGAGACACATCTTGAGGAGCATTGGAAGAGAGCATAATGTTTTTATTTCTCCAGAAAAAGTAATTTTTCCAGCTACACATTGATACAGTGACACAGTTAGTGAATCTCTGAAGATTTTCACAGAATCACAGAACAGCTGAGGTTGGAAGGCACCTCTGGAAATCGTCTAGTCCAATCCTCCAGCTCAGGCAGGGTCACCTAGAGCAGGCTGCTCAGGACCGTTTCCAGTAGGGTTTGGAATGTCTCCAAGGAGACTCCACAATCCACTGTGCCAGTGCTCAGTCACCCTCACAGTAAAAGGGTGTTTTCTTGTGTTCATATGGAATTTAATGTGTTTCAGTTTGTGCTCATTGCCTCTTGTCCTGAAGCAATGGCCTTTTACTGGCCTTTTAACAGTACAATGATAACAGATTGATGCAATGCATATATCTCCCTGAGAAGAATAAACTTTCTATAGTTTCTGTCAATGGCTAAGTTTACCATATTTTTGCAGTAGGTTGAAACTGTACAGTCACCAATAGTAGCTGAGGGAAAATATTCTGGAAAGTATTTGTCAACAGACGAGAGAAAAGTTTCATATCACCTATTCATTATCTTAATCTTTGAGCCTATGTGGGAAGGATTTATAAATTCAGACAAGCAAAAGAATTGTATTTCTGCTATGAGCTGGGAGTAGTAATTAAGTTATTTAGAAAACAAAAAGGGAACTAGTCACTAAAAGTGACATATGGAGCTTTGCAAAAGTTGTCACCTCTTACAGGGCTTGAGTTTTTTTCTCCTTTAGAAAGAGAGAGTGTTCTCAGTGAATTTTATAAAAATAATAAGCAAAAAAAAAGAGAAAATACACGGTGTATTTATGGTGTATTTATGGTGTATTTATGGTGTGCAATGTATGACTCTGTTTAACCTATAATAGCTTTTTCTGAAACTTGGAAAATATTTTTTGGTAGTCTCTTTAGCCTGGGACGCACGCAAACACACACATTCCCATTCAATGAATATAGAAGGAATGATCTCCCAGAAGAAGACATATTTCTTTCCTCTTAATATTACCACACATTGAACTCCTCATGACCAGCTGAGCTTATCTGGAGGGTACAGCTGTAAACTCTGGGATCAGTGATTACTTATATGAATGAAACCCTAAAAACTGCAATGAATCATGACTGCAGCAGCCTCACAGCTCAGTCCACACACATTGCCTGAAATATCTCACCCATGAGCTCTGTTTTTGCCTGTCTTGAACAAGTTCCTCATGGAAACATCATCCAGTTCAAGTCCTCTAGGCTTGTTTCTAAAGCTCTGCCATCTAAATCCCCTTTTAATAACAACAGTGTGTACCAGCCATCTTGGGTTGACTTAGGGGGAAACATAGTGAGAGTTTTAAGAAGTTATTACTATTATTAGTTACCCAAATTCAACATGAGAAGAAAGTCATTAGAAGCATTCAAAGGGCATCTGGGGGGTGGGAAGTAAAAGAAGGGTGACTTCACAAGAGGAACAAAATAGGTAAGATGAGGAGAGGGATTATAATGGATTAAATTTGTAGTAGTGTGTTGCCACTTCCTTCTTTAGCTCCCTTAATGCAAGGTCTAGTTGTCTCACATTCTTAAATCTGTATCTTCAGGATTCCCCTATGAAGAAAATAAATATTCTTCCCTTTATTTTATAATGGACAATTAAAGCACAAAAGCTGTATATATACTGTTGACATGAACAACACCTAACCTGGGCTTGAAGGCAAATGTGCTGGTTGCTGGGGTTCTCTGCAGGGAAATTCTATGGAGAGTAGGCTGCTGGCCATTATGGAGGGAAAAAAAACCCAAGTGTGTTTTCTAGTTTAAAGCACACCCTCTTTATCTAGATTCCTGGGTTCTTTCCCAAGAAATGCAGAATGCTAAGTACTTCTGAAAAGCAATTAAAAAAGCTAAAACTACAAAGGAAAGCCTAGACTTCATGTTTTAGGACTTCTAAACTAGGAGAGCAGTGCCTACAGCCCTAATGTGGATTGATTCAAAGGTCTTCCAAATCAATGAAAAACACTTTCCTTACACCAGAAGGAATTCACTAGTTGAAATAACACTAGCTTTTAGATGCTTCTGCAGTCACTGCCATATAAATATTTGTTTATTACATATATTTCAGTGGTTATCTGCTTTGTTTTATTACTTGTTTTCTTTTGTTTCATTTCCAAAAGGAAAAAAAAAACAAACCAAACCACAATATTGCATGGAAAAGATACACATTTTCACCACATTCACCAACCTGCAGCAATAACAAATTGTGACTAATCTGGATTGTGTGGATTAGTGGAGCTTCACCACTATTGCCCATGATATTTGAAGATTTCTTTGGGAAATTACAGGTTTATTTTTATTTTTACTGGCTGCAGTAGTCTTTTGACCATCTTTTATGCAAGTATAGGAAAGTGGGTAAACCCTTGCATATTAAAATTAATTTACCCATGGCTCAAATAAACCAATAAATGAACATGTTCAAACATCACCAAAAGATTTTATAGTGCCAGCAAATGAGAGATCATTTCCTCCTATACATAATAAGATGGCCTTAACAGTAGGATGTTTGAACACACTAGTAAATCAGGAAACAGGGAAGTTTTACCATAGGAAGAGTATCAGTATGAAGTGGGATTTATATTACTGTTCATTACATGAGCAGGAATCCCAGCTATCCAGCTGAGGAAAAGATTGAAAATAAAATGAAATCTCATAGAGATTTTTTTTTTCCTGGAAAGCTTTGAAGACAAGAAAATGGAAACTAAATATGTATCTCTGTCTCTTTCTTTATATCCTTCTTGTTGATATGTTTGCATGTCTAGATAGAAAGAGACAGAAAGAAAAAGAATGAGATAGTGTGGATAATACCACACTTTCATTAGTATACTTTGAGGAGGGCAAAGCTGGGTTTCGGTAGAAGCAGATACTTATGCTCCCTCTTCCCATACGTAGCTTTTGGCAATAGTTGCAATATCTTGGAAACACAGCTTGTACTTTTGTGTGTCTGGAATCAGACCAAAATTAACCAAAGCTACAGCTATGGTGACAGACTGAAATAATAGGTCTTTACAGGGGAGCTATTCTATTTCAGTGCACTTCGTTAAGTGAGAGGAATCCCTTGCAGACTGTCTATAACCTGCGGGTTTGCAGTAAGAGTCCAGTGGATTAGCCTTTCCTAGTCTATTGGTGCATCCAATTTGTAAGCACCTTCTGCTATTCGGGCTGCTCTGGCAGAAAGAGGCACCTCCCTCCATTCCTGACCTATCAAGGAGGCAAATCATATTTCTCTAAGCATGTGTGTGTGTATAAATTCCTATTAATTACATATATGAGTGTGTTTGTTTTCTGGGAAGTAATTTTGACATTTTTAATTTTGTTTCTTTCTTAAGTTCACAATCCAGACCAATTTCTACAAAATTTGTGATTGGAATTACTATATATATATGTGTGTGTGTGTGTGTGTGTATGTGTGTGCATGTATATGTACATATACATTTTAGGTGTTTAATGGTGCTAATAGGTACATAGTAGGATTAATTAGATCAATGAGCATTAGTTTCCAGTAGAAACCATGTTTCCTGTTTACCTTCTTAAGCACTTTGTAAAATCTGTCCTGCAGAGCCTTGCAGTAATTCATTCAGTTGTGTGTTCTTTGTTCCTTCTCTCACCGTAGCAGCAATATGAAAATTTATACCATGATGCAATATTTGCTTTGAAGATGCAAGTAGAGTTTTGCTACCATAGACAGATTTGGTCAGTGGCAATTTCTTCACACTTGTCCATTGTTGAGTATGGCCTTGCCATTGCCATTCTTCTGCACGCTGGGACGGATGCTCTGGTGTTTCTTAGCTGCTTCTAGTTTGAGAGCAGTGAGCCAAAAACAGATATTCATGCTGTTAGTACTGAAGTATGTGACCTTGTATTTGGTAAAACCTTGCTTAAAGCTTTTTGTGATTCAGGGCTTAAAGTCTTGGCATCTCCCCAAACCAACAGACAAAATGTTTGTTTTGCATTTCTTTATCAAGAAGTTGCTTCAACGCATTGTTGAGGGGTTTTTCTTAACCTTCTTACACTTCTTTGCCCATTTCTCCTGCACATCCAAGCTGCCTTGGTGTCACATATCCTTTTGTAGATGTAGACCTCAAGGAAAGAAAAATGACAACTGCCATATTTTTAATCTTATAAAATCTGCAAGTTATCTATGCAAAAAAACAGGGGAAAAAAAACCACCTTAGCAAACAGGATTCAGCAGCGGGGTAGCCCATGCAGCTACAGGTAATACAAACAAAAGTATCTTGCAGTGCTCACTCTGTCTTACAGTCTTTCACAGAATCACAGAATGGTTATGGTTGGAAGAGACCTCTGGAGGTCATCTGGTCCAAGCCCCCTGTTCTAGCTGGGCCACGGAGAGCCGGGTGCCCAGGACCATGCCCAAACACCTTTTGAATCTCCAAGGTGGAAGATTCCACAACCTCTCTGAGCAACCTGTGCTGGTGCTCAGTCACCCTCACAGGAAAAAAATGTTTCCTGATGTTCAGACAGAGCCTCCTGTGTTTCAGTTTGTGCCCATTGACTCTGGTCCTGTCACTGGACACCACTGAAAAGAGCCTGGCTCCATCTTCTTTCATCCCTTCAGGTATTTATGTACATTGATAAGATCCCCCCTGAGCCTTGTCTTCTTCAGGCTGAATAGTCCCAGCTCTCTCAGCCTTTCCTTATAGGAGAGATGCTCCAGTCCCTTCATCATCTTTATGGCCCTTTGCATTGAACTGTCTCCAACATTTCCATGTCTCTTTTGTACTGAGGAGTCCAGAACTAGACACAGTACTCCAGGTGTGGCCTCACCAGTGTTGAGTAGAGGGGAAGGATCATCTTCTTCTACCTGCTGGCAATGCTTTGCCTAATGCAGTCCAGGATACCAAATGCAGCCCAGGATACCATAACCTGTTCTTTATCCCCCAGTAGCTCTGACATCTGTTTCCCTTATGGTTTCCTTCTTCTCCTTAGTATCTAGGATCTCCCACAAAACCTCAGAAAACTGTTGGTTCAACAGTTACTTCGGCAGGCAGAAAAGCCTGGGTTAACTGAATTTATTGATTATCAAGAAATAGTATTTACAGTGAAATGGGGAGATAAGTCCATGAAAGTACCGTCATCCTTTCCTATGTTTTGTTGTGAATAATGCTGCTGTGAGTGGAGAAGTAAGGAAAATACAGTTTTTTAGTTATTTTTTGAGGTTTTTACTGAGTCTTGTACAGGGGAGAAAGTCATCGGGGTCATGAAAGTGAAAGCAACTGGTTATAAAGAGACATAAATCATTCCAATGACATGTTAAGAAAGATCCTAATGCCTGTGTAAAATAGACTTATGTAAGGTATTGAGAACTGCAGAATTTCTTATTAGTAGGAAGGTGTTCACAAGACCTTGCTTAGGGCAGTATACATACCTAATGCCTGGCTGTCAGCCGTAAAAAGGTCACAACTTTTCCATGTAGTATTATTTCAGGGCTCGGAGGGAGTCACACCTGAGGAGTCACACCAGAAAGATCAGCTGGAAATCTGCCTTTTCCTTGGGCTAAATCTTTTTGCAGGATTTCAGAGGAAAGATTTTTTAAAATAGGAATTTTTTTCCTATACAGAAAAAGCTGTCAGACTAAGTAGGATTTATGATTTACAGAATCATAGAATTACAGAATGATTTAGGTTGGAAAGGACCTCCAGAGTTTGTCTAGACTCACCCCTGATTCAAAGCAGGTTCAGCTAAACGTGGTTGATCAGGGCCTTTTCTGGGCAAGTTTTGTGTATGTCTGAGGAAATTGCTCCTACAACCAGCCTCTCTGGGCAGCCTGTTCCAGTCTTTGATCACCCTTACAGTGATATTTTTTTCCCCACTTATATCTACTCCTTGAGTTTCAAATGATCAAAATGTATAGATCGGTGTGTGTGTTTGTGTGGTGCGTGTGTGTGTGTACACAAGGGAGTAGTAATGTAGAAAGAATATTTAATTCTTCTGTCTGCTCTCAAACAACAGCATAATGATAACCACCGAAGCAAAATGGTAAAGTTTTATACTTACCTTACGTAAGGTAATTGCTTCTATAAAATGTCAGTTGAAATCCCATAAAAAGCTGTTTCTACATTAAGATTGGGGGTCAATATTCAGGTGGTGCATTTGACCTTCATTGCAAGAAACTATGTATGTGCAATTTAAGGGTTTCTTTCACGAACTTGAAAGTTATTTTCCCCCAAAATTGAGTTCATTTAGAATTCATGTAAATGAGGTGAAACTTCACACAAATTGAGATCAGTGTGAGTGTTCATATTGTCTTCTCTGGTAGTGTCCTTCTTTTTAAATTTCTGACACATACAAATTGACTGCAGCTAAAGATTAAACAGTTATATGATGATATTAAAAACATTTTCAAATATTCTCTTCAGACAAGTAAATACCTACTGAAAGTTGAAGGCGGCTTCTAAGGTACTCTTCAGTCCCCTAGGGTAAAAAAAAACCAAACACACACATATATGAATGTAAGTTATTGTAACACGATAGAGGAAGTGTCTTGTAATTTCACTGTGGCATTTGAAATACTCTGTGATAAGCACACAGTGAAACTGAGTTGATAGACTTGCTGCATGTATTGCAGATGTATTTTTCAGGTTAAACTATCTGACCGTTGTATTATAACAGAGGCACTATAACTATATATATGTTCCTGTGTTTATTGTGTTTTACTTCAGAAGTCCCTTCCAACCCAAACCATTCTATGATTCTATGAACCCCAAACCTACCCACATCAATTTATGTAAACCAATATTCTTTAAAATAGGTTTTCAGAAGTCCTAAGAAGACTTTTGCAGCATGATGAAATTACCTTGTGTGTATAGTGTCTCTAAACAGCTTGCTTACCACCTCCACCGAGTCTCTACCTCAGTTAGAAATGCCTGCTAGTCCCTTTTGAGATTCATGAGCATTTATTAAAGCTTGCTATGAGTTACTTCTAGCAAAAATGTCAGTGGTTAGTATGTAACTATGTTAGGATAACTTATAGCAAGCTTGAAGCAATTTATGGCTTCTGTGTGAGGGGGTGATATAGAATCTTATTATGTAAATTTGTTAAACCATATTTCACTTGAAAGTTTTTCCTCCTCCCATGACCATCAGACTGAGCCAGAGAAAGCAGTACACCCCTTCCTGACACACTTGAACGTGACAATCATACTGAACATTCAGTTATTTCAATGTGCTCTTTTCATTTCCACAAAGAAGTGAAGTATTAAATCCAAGAAGTGCAATGTGTGGAGAAAGAAAACATTTGAATGTGCAAGGCACACAAAAAAAAGACCTTTAGCATATCTCATTTTCTTGGTTCTTTTTTACTTAATTTTTTTTTTTTTTTTGCCTGCACTTGATTATTTAAGAGTTTTATGCTTGCCATTACTCATCTGCAATATTTAATTGATTCCTCCAGTTGTCTCTTACTGCTGTGGGCTTTCTAATCAATTAAGGATCTTCACTGAACTGTGGCCTCCTATTTTCCCTCCTCCACCTTTCTTCCATTAAGTCTCTTGAGCGTGACCGCATGCCTACTTGTGTTTACGTATGGATGTGCTTGTTTGTTCTTTGAACTTAAATCAGGTTCTTTCATTTTCTTTATCTTAACATTGCTTATCTCCACCTGA
The DNA here is from genome assembly GCF_965638725.1 of Aptenodytes patagonicus. Lineage (NCBI taxonomy): Eukaryota > Metazoa > Chordata > Aves > Sphenisciformes > Spheniscidae > Aptenodytes > Aptenodytes patagonicus. The sequence continues at coordinate 192,048,519 of NC_134949.1, read as the reverse complement.
ATTTCCTCAAGATCCTGTATTCTGTGGGGCTTGCTTTAATTTCCAGCTAACCAAAAAGCTGCTTGCACAGCATCCAACACCATAAACAGTATTTCTGCAGTGTTTATCAGGCAATCTTGTGATATTATTGCATTGATATATCTATAATGATTCAGTGTCATAACCAATGTTATCATCAGGCAGCAAGCACCTAAATAATCCTCTAAGATCCCATAAAGGCTTTCAGTTTATTTAATTCTTTCTACATCTCTAAAATTCAACTGGATAGCTAAACTTCCCAGGTTTTCTTCCTTCCTTGCAGACTACTGTTTCTTTTTCTCATTCCATATGTTTGAGAAACTGCCTTTTGATTTAATCTCTGTGTACTCCAGAGCTGTAAAATTCTAATTGTTAATGCCTTTACTGCTGGATTATTGTTGTCCTTGACATCTGGTGTGCTGAATATTTAAAGTTGAGGACTCAAATTCCCAGACATGCCTAACCTCTGGCCTCCACATTTGAAAAATTTTACACTTCAATAATTATGAACCAGAATACGTTGCTTTAATAAAGTGGCCTTTTTATAACTAAGGAAGAGAAACAGCCTTTGAGGATTAAGTAATTTGATCTTCTGCAGTGAGGTAATACAGTTGTTTGTCTATCATAAAAATCTCTCTGGCAATAATCTTAGTGTTTTTCCTTGCATGAGGGAAATATATGTAGCATAATTGTTCCTCAGTATTTTCATAATATACGTACCATGTATTAAGGGGCAGTTTGCATACAGATACGTCTCCTTTGGCCCTAAAAGTTGCATACGTTGTTTCAAAGGCAGCACACAGTGCTGGCCAGCACATACCAGAAAACATGTTGCACCCTCCTAAAATATAGCTCATACTGTTTCCTTTCTCCTTTAACACCTGGAGTCAGAGGAGAGGCTCAGCTTCTGGAAACACAAGGGCTTCCTAAAGCTCCTGATGGGGCAGCATTTTTCTGTGTCATGTATTGTTCTACATTTTAATCTTGCAAACCCAGATTCAGGAAATTTCCAGGCTGAAAGTATCCGAGGGGGTTCAGCTGGTTAACTTGGACTGGAATTTGCATTGGATCAAGGTCTAGGCATTCCTCACCACCACCATTACATCCATTTTCTCTTCTTTAGCATCCCCAGGGAAACCTTAAAAAGTATTGTAATACCAACCTGCTGGCTCAGGCTTTTTTCCTCTTGGAGGCATGGCATTAAAATCCTTTCCCCAGGGATTTCTGCAACTGTTAGCAATAAGAAAATTTATCTGATACTCTCTTTTTTCTTCCTTTGCTTTATAATTGCTAAGCTGGTAAGCAATGATTCTTTTCTTCTTTTCCTCTGAGTTATTTTTTCCCTCTGTTCTTTCTTTTGATAAAATTATGGAGAACTCATGGGAGACAAGAAAAGACCTAAAAGACTTAAATTATTTGACTGGAAAATGTGCTGCCTTTTTATTACTTCAGCATCTCAAGGAAAAAGTATTCATTTTACTTTTATGGAAGACAGCATGACACTTACTGGATTAGGATACTTTTCAGTTAAATACACTTGTGTCATTAATTGAATGAAAATCAAATTTATTTGGCAAGAGTAGATAAAATGCTCTTTTAAAATTTAGGATTTTATACAATAGTTGTTCCTTCAAATTTAACCAACTGCAGAATCCAAGCTCTTTGCACATACACGGCAACTGAGAACAGACTTTGGCTACACATGGCTGCAGTGGACAGTTACGGTGATTGTAAACACTGTGCTTACGGACAGTTTCACAGCTTCTCTGTTTCTATTTTGTAAAGACTGGGGATGATGAAGGAGACTTCATGACAGCTGTATTTGTCCTGATATTCTTCCTATATGAAGGCACTGCCTCAGTGTTTGGTGTGAACTAGTTATCAGACTGTTTTGGTGCCAACTCAGCCCTGATACAGCCCAATATCTAGCCTCATGTTTCTTTAATTCGTCAGGGTTTGCTTTGTCCTTCAAATGGCTTCAGAAGCATTAGAACAAAGCAGTCACTAACATGTAAAGCTCACGCATATACCCAGGTAGGATTTAGGCATACTCCCCTGCTGATTTTAAACCAGGGTAAAAAACCAAAAACGAACCCCAGAAAACTCACCCAGGGCACTTGAATATTTTTTAACACTTTCTGCGTGGAAACAAGGCGAGAAAACACATCCTGTCTTTAGATATGTATCATGTATTATAAAAGGAAAGATAAAGGAAAATTCCCTGCTTATATTAGTTTAAGATGGGACTTATCTCATCTAAATTTGTCTGCCTAAAAGTTAGGCAGCTACTTGTAAGCTAGCTATCCAGAATCATTCTGTAGGCAATAGACAAAGATCGCCATTTCCAAGAGTCTTGCATACCCAATCTAAATGATGGCATGACTAATTGTCCCGTGGAAGCACTTGTCTCTTCCCTTAATGTTAGAAGAAATACTGAAAATTAAGCTGGGCTTGAGGCCCAACTTTTAGGCAGACAAATTTAGATGAGATGAATCCTACTGTTAGTCATTATTTCAAGTTGAAGCCAACTCCAGGTACGCCGTCTCTAATCCCAAATTATCATTTAAATGGCCTTCATGCACAGATCATGCTATGCTACTGATAAAAAAAAAAAAAAAGAAAAAATCAGTTCTTTGGCCATACCAATTCTTTTAAGACAGTTGAGTCAACCCAGAACATTTTACTCTACATTGGCGAATTAAGCTTTCCTGTTCCTCAGTGTCTCTGGGAAAACAGCAAACTCAGGAAATCTTAGACCCGAATCAAAAAACAAGAGACTACGAGAAGTCTGCTTGAACCAAACATAGCAACTATGGCAAATTAAAAAAAGATACATCTCTATCGCATCATGTATCGGATCTAATGTGCATATCCAACAGGGCTAAGACATTAGTCTTACTGCATATGTGATGTGCCATTGGTCTGTGCAGCTATTCCAGGAAAAAAACCCTCAGAGTGGCAGAATAGTATATAAAAAAAGACAGACGTGAGAGATTTGTAATTTTACCAGTCATCAACAATCCTCCAGTTACAGAATAAAAAGCATTGACAAGTTTTGTGTTAAATTTAGGGTTCTCTCCAATAAGGAATACTGTTGTGAATACTTTTCCTAAGCTTGACAGAAACCTCAAGCCTGCCTTTGTAAAGATGCTATAGTGTGAGATCTGAAAACAGGAAAGTAATAGAGTATGTTCTCAGTGTTCAGGTTTAAATGCTGAAAAGCAAACAAATTACATAAATTATAAAAAGAAAATAAAAATATAATTCAACTCAAATAATTTTTTAGAATTTTTTTTGATAGCATGAGTAAGACTTGTGTTTAAATACTGACCCTTTACACAGAAATCCATATATAAGCATAAGTGACAAAAGGTGATGGGGAGGATTAATATCTTTTCACTGAACAATTCAATTTTTTACAAAAAAAAGACAAGGTTCAAAGTACACAAACATTCTGATGCCTTCTACATGGACAAAATCTCTTACTCTGCTCTTTATTAAGATCTGTTGTGAAAAGAATGATTTTTCCAACATATGCCCAAAATGGCACAATTTCAGTTGAGAATATTTTACCTACATCGAGATTTTAAAGGATTGTGATTGATCTAAATGAAAGTACAAACAGTCTTATTTTGACAGAAACTCCTTGAAATCTAGTCTGGTTTCTGAAAAAAAAATTGTATTTTCATTTTTGCTGCTGTTGTGGTTGAACCCAGCAGGCAGCTGAGCACCACACAGCCATTCACTCACTCCCCCCACCACCAGTGGGATGGGGGAGAGAATCAGAAAAAAACCAGTAAAACTCCTGGGTTGAGATAAGGACAGTTTAATAGGACAGAAAAGGAAAGGAAAATAACAATAACAATAATAATAATGATAAAAGAATATACAAAACAAGTGATGCACAAAGCAATTGCTCACCACCTGCCAATCGATGCCCAGCCCGTTCCCAAGCAGCGGCCCCCCCAGCCAGCTTTCCCCATTTATATACTGAGCATGATGTCACATGGTATGGAATATCCCTTTGGCCAGTTTGGGTCAGCTGTCCTGGCTGTGCCCCCTCCCAGCTTCTTGTGCACCTCCAGCCTTCTCAGTCAGAGCATGGGAAGCTGAAAAATCTTTGACTGCTGTAAGCACTACTTAGCAACAACTAAAACATTGGTGTGTTATCAACATTATTCTCATCCTAAATCTAAAACACAGCACTGTACCAGCTTCTAGGAAGGAAATTAACTCTATCCCAGCCGAAACCAGGACAGTATACATCCCTTATTCTATACCATCTACATCATGCCCAGGTTCCATGCTTTCCAATACATCCCAATTAATCACCACCACTTTTCCTGTCTTCTGATATATACACACAGATATCATTCCCTTAGTCTATGGGCCACCCCTACAAAATGTTTACTGAGTTCATTGGGTCCATGACTTTGTGCTCCATCCATCATAACAGTTCTTCAGGGCAGGAAAGATGATGTGTGGTGTCAGATTGTTGCATGCTGAAGCCAGTTTTGGTCCCATCACGGCTGCACTTGTCCAGTTCTATCATCGTTGCACTTGGCTTGGTTTCATCAAAGTTCATTCTTCATTACTCTAGGTGATTCTTACTGTAATACTGTTAATATGGCATATAGCCACCATAGAAATGATAATATACAGTATTACATAGTAATTATCATCATACAATTCAAATCATTGGCTATTCTCACCCAAAATCAAATCCCCTTGAAGTACACATTGGACTTCCCCACCATCCCGCATCACCCACCAAGTGCACCCAGGTCCTTGAGCAAAAGCAATCCCACGGATGGGTTTGCCTTTGCCCGAGGCAGGAAGAACCCAGACTGTCTTCCCCAGCATATATTTATGTGCATTACAGGGATTTTATCCCCTTCTACAGTATGTAAAAGTTTTGACTGGGCAGGGCCAGCTCGATTGGCAGATCCCCTCATGTTGACTAACCAGGTGACCTTTCCTACATGTGTGTCCCAATGTTTGAACATCCCACCACCCATTGCTCTCAGTGCAGCCTTTAACAGTCCCTTGTATCGTTCGGTTTTCCCGGAGGCTGGTGCATGGAACTGGGGTTGTTCAGCCTGGAGAAAAGGAGGCTGAGGGGAGACCTCATCGCTCTCTACAACTACCTGAAAGGAGGTTGTAGCGAGGTGGGTGTTGGTCTCTTCTCCCAAGTAACAAGCGATAGGACGAGAGGAAATGGCCTCAAGTTGCGGCAGGGGAGGTTTAGATTGGATGTAAGGAAAAATGTCTTTACTGAAAGCGTGGTTAAACATTGGAAGATGCTGCCCAGGGAAGTGGTGGAGTCCCCATCCCTGGAGGTATTTAAAAGACGTGTAGATGAGGCGCTTAGGGACATGGTTTAGTGGGCATGGTGGTGTTGGGTTGCCGGTTGGACTCGATGATCTTAGAGGTCTTTTCCAACCTCAATGATTCTATGATTCTATGATTCTATGATTCTATGATTCTATGATTCTATGATTCTATGATGGGGGATGTGATATCCCCACTCAATGCCGTGCTCTTTGGCCCAGGTGCCTATGAGGTTGTTTCAGAAATGAGTCCCATTGTCTGACTCAATTCTTTCTGGGGTGCCATGTCACCATAGGACTTGCTTTTCAAGACCCAAGATAGTGTTCCGGGCAGTGGCATGGGGCATGGGATATGTTTCCAGCCATCCGGTGGTTGCCTCCACCATTGTAAGCACGTGGCGCTTGCCTTGGCGGGTTTGTGGGAGTGTGATATAATCAATCTGCCAGGCCTCCCCCTATTCATATTTCAGCCATCGTCCTCCATACCAAAGAGGCTTTAACCACTTGGCTTGCTTGATTGCAGCGCATGCTTCACATTCATGGACAACCTGTGCAATAGTGTCCATGGTCAAGTCCACCCCTCGATCACGAGCCCATCTGTATGTTGCATCTCTTCCTTGGTGACCTGAGGTGTCATGGGCCCACCAAGCTAGAAATAATTCACCCTTATGTTGCCAGTCCAGATCCACCTGATCCTCTTCAATCTTAGGAGCCTGATCCACCTGCTGGTTGTTTTGATGTTCTTCAGTGGCCCAAGTCTTGGGTATGTGAGAATCTACGTGACGGACTTTTACAACCAGGTTCTCCACCCGGGCAGCAATATCTTGCCACAATGCGGCAGCCCAGATGGGTTTGCCTCTGTGCTGCCAATTGCTCCGCTTCCATTGCTGTAACCACCCTCACAGGGCATTTGCCACCATCCATGAGTCAGTATAGAGATAGAGCACTGGCCACTTTTCTCAGTCAGCAATGTCTAAAGCCAGCTGGATGGCTTTCACCTCTGCAAACTGACTCGATTCATCTTCTCCTTCAGCAGGTCCTGCAACTTGTTGTACGGGGCTCCACACAGAAGCCTTCTACCTCCGATGTTTTCCTACAATACAACAGGACCCATCAGTGAACAGGGCATATTGCTTCTCATTTTCTGGTAGTTTATTGTACAGTGGGGCCTCTTCAGCACGCATCACCTCCTCCTCTGGCGATATTCCAAAATCTTTGCCTTCTGGCCAGTCCATGATCACTTCCAGGATTCCTGGGCGACTGGGGTTTCCTATTCGAGCCCGTTGTGTGATCAATGCGACCCACTTACTCCATGTACCATCAGCTGCATGATGTGTACAGGGGATCCTCCCTTTGACCATCCAGCCCACCCCTGCAGCAGTCGGGGTGCCAGGAGGAGCTGTGCTTCAGTACCAACCACTTCGAAAGCAGCTCGAAACCCTTCCTATGCTGCCAATATCTCTTTTTCAGTTGGAGTATAGCGGGCCTCGGATCCTCTGCATCCCCAACTCCAAAACCCTAGGGGTCGACCTCGAGTCTCCCCTGGTGCTTTCTGCCAGAGGCTCCAGGTAGGGCCATTCTCCCCGGCTGCGGTGGAGAGCACATTGTTTACCTCTTGCCCTGCCCGGACTGGCCCCAGGGCTACTGCACGAACTATCTCCTGTTTAGCTTGTTCAAAGGCTTGTCTTTGCTCAGGGCCCCATTTGAAATTGTTATTCCGGATCACTTGATAAAGAGGGCTTGCAATCAGACTGCAATTTGGAACATGCATTCTCCAAAAACTCACAACACCTAAGAAAGCTTGTGTTTCCGTTTTGCTAGTTGGTGGAGACATGGCTGTTATTTTGTTGACCACATCCATTGGGATTTGATGACGTTCATCTTACAGAATCACAGAATCATAGAATAGGTTTGGTTGGAAGGGACCCTTAAGGGTCATCTAGTCCAACACCCCTGCAACGACAGGGACATCTTCAACTAGATCAGGTTGCTCAGAGCCCCGTCCAACCTGACCTTGAAGGTTTCCAGGGATGGGGCATCCACCACCTCTCTGGGCAACCTGGTCCAGTGTTTCACCACCCAAAGTGGAAAAAATTTCTTCCTTATATCTAGTCTAAATCTTACCCTTTCTGAGTTTAAAACCATTCCCCCTTGTCCTGTTGCAACAGGACCTGCCAAAAAGTTTGCCACCATCTTTCTTATAAGCCCCCTTTAAGTACTGACAGGCTGCAAGAAGGTCTCCCCAAAGCCTTCTCTTCTCTAGGCTGAAAAACCCCAACTCACTCAGCCTTTCTTGATAGGAGAGGTGTTCCATCCCCCTGATCATTTTCGTGACCCTCTTCTGGACCCACTCCAACAGGTCCATGCTTTTCTTATGCTGAGGGCTCCAGAGCTGGACACAGTACTCCAGGTGGGGTCTCACCAGAGTGGAGGAGAGGGGCAGAATCACCTCCCTCGACCTGCTGGCCACGCTTCTTTGGATGCAGCCCAGGATACGATTGGCCTTCTGGGCTGTGAACGCTTGTTGCCAGCTCATGTCCAGCTTTTCATCCACCAGCACCCCCAAGTCCTTCTTGGCAGGGCTGCTCTCAATCCCTTCATCCCCCAGCCTGTATTGAGACCGGGGGTTGCCCCAACCCACGTGCAGGACCTTGCACTTGGCCTTGCTAAACCTCATGAGGTTCACATGGGCCCACTTCTCCAGCTTGTCCAGGTCCCTCTGGATGGCATCCCGTCCCTCTGGCATGTCGACCACACCCCTCAGCTTGCTGCCATCTGCAAACTTGCTGAGTTTGTCCTTGATGAAGATATTAAACAGTACTTGTCCCAGTACGGACCCCTGAGGGACGCCACTTGTCACCGATCTCTGGACATTGAGCTGTTGACCACTACCCTCTGGATGTCACCATCTAACCAGTTCCTCACCCACCAGACAGTCCACCCATCACATCCATACCTCTCCAGTTTAGAGAGAAGGATGTTGTGGGGGACCCTGTCAAAGGCCTTACAGAAGTCCAGATAGACGACATCTGTAGCCCTTCCTGAGTCCACTGATGTAGTCACTCCATCACAGAAGGCCACTAGGTTAGTCAGGCAGGACTTGCCCTTGGTGAAGCCATGCTGGCTGTCTTGAATCACCTCCCTGTCCTCCATGTGCCTTAGCATAGCTTCCAGGATGATCTGTTCCATGATTTGTCCAGGAGCTCCTTGTTCAGCCATGCAGGCCTCCTGGCATTTTTGCCTGACTTCCTCTTTGTTGGGATGCATCGCTCCTGAGCTTGGAGGAGGTGGTCCTTCAATATTACCCAGCTTTCTTGGGCCTCTCTTCCCTCCAGGGCTTTATCCCATGGTACTCTGCCAAGCAGATCCCCGAAGAGGCCAAAGTCTGCTCTCCTGAAGTCCAGGGTAGTGAGATTGTTCTGTGCAATCCTTAGGTACCCTAAGGATCTTGAACTCCACCATTTCGTGGTCACTGCAGGCCAGGATACCCTTGAGCTTCACATTCCCCACCAGCCCCTCCTTGTTGGTGAGAACAAGGTCCAGTGTAGCATCTCTCCTCATTGGCTCTTCTACCACTTGGAGAAGGAGGTTATCATTGATGCATTCCAGGAACCTCCTGGATTGCTTATGCCCTGCTGTGTTGTCCCTCCAACAGATGTCGAGGTGGTTGAAGTCCCCCATGAGGACCAGGACTTGTGAGCGTGAGGCTGCTCTTGTCTGTCTATAGAGGGCCTCATCCTCTCGGTCTTCCTGGTCAGGTGGCCTGTAGCAGACCCCCACCATAATGTCCCCTGTCCCTGCCTTCCCTTTAATTCTGACCCATAAGCTCTCGGTCGGCTCCTCATCCATCCCCAGGCAGAGCTCCATGCACTCCAGCTGGTCATTGACATAGAGGGTGACACCCCCTCCTCGTCTCCCCTGCCTGTCCTTCCTAAAGAGCCTGTATCCCTCCATCCCAACACTCCAATCATAGGAGCCATCCCACCACGTCTCTGTGATACCAATAAGGTTGTAGCCCTGCAGGCGTGCGCACGTCTCTAACTCCTCTTGTTTATTCCCCATGCTACGTGCGTTTGCATAGAGGCATTTAAGTTGGGCCCCCGATGAAGCTGTCTTACTGGCTGGAGTTCCTTTGTGCTGCTCTTCAGGCGCTCTCCTGCTGACCTGTGATCCTTCTCCAGGCTGTGGGCATCTGTTGCTGGCCCTGGCATCAAACTGGTAGGAGTGGGATGGATTGAGGTTCTCCTCCCCCGGCAACTTTAGTTTAAAGCCCTTTTCACCAGCTTGACAAGCCTATGACTGAGGCCATTTTATTTCTAAAAACTGGATCTCCTGTGCAGGTCCCTTGACCTTACTTTGTTTTATGGCAAAACCGTCCTTCAGAAGGATTTGGACTATTTTCTTCCTTTTCTCAAAAATGTCTTCTGCTGTTTTGCCCCATACGACAATGTCATCAATGTATTGCAGGTGTTCCGGAGTTCACCCTGTTCCAGTGTCGTCTGGATCAGTCCATGGCAGATGGTAGGGCTGTGTTTCCACCCCTGGGGCAGTAGATTCCAGGTGTACTGAACGCCCGTCCAAAGGGGGGGCAAACTGTGGCCTGTACTCTGCTGCCGAAGGGATTGAGAAAAATGCATTAGTGATATCAATTGTGGCATACCACTTGGCTGCCTTTGACTCCAGTTCGTATTGACGTTCTAGCGTGTCCGGCACGGCAGTACGCAGTGGCGCTGTGACTTCGTTCAGGCCACGATAGTCTACTGTTAATCTCCAGTCTCCATTAGACTTTCGCACTGGCCGTATGGGACTGTTAAAGGGTGAGCGAGTCTTGCTGATCACTCCTTGGCTCTCCAGTCGATGAATCAGCTTATGGATGGGAATCAGGGAGTCTCAGTTGGTGCGATATTGCCGCCGGTGCACTGTTGTGGTAGCGATTGGCACCTGTTGTTCTTTGACCTTCAGTAACCCCACAATAGAAAGGTCCTCCGAGAGACCAGGCAAGGTGGACAGCTGTTTAATTTCCTCCATCTCCAAGGCAACTATACCAAAAGCCCACCGGTACCCTTTTGGGTTCTTGAAATACCCTCTCCTGAGGTAGCCTATGCCAAAGATGCATGGAGCCTCTGGGCCAGTCACAATGGGGTGCTTCTGCTACCCATTCCCAGTTAGACTTACTTTGGCTTCCAGTGGAGTTAGCTGTTGGGATCCCCCCATCACTCCAGAAATACAGATGGGTTCTGCCCCTTTATAGCTTGATGACATTAGGGTACACTGTGCACCGGTGTCCACTAGAGCCTTATACTCCTGTGGGTCTGATGTGCCAGGCCACCGAATCCACACAGTCCAGTAAACCCGGTTGTCCCTTTCCTCCACCTGGCTGAAGGCAGGGCCCCTCTAGTCCTGGTCATAGTATTCATTTCTCATTTCCTGTAAATACGAGTCAGAAGTCCCTTTATTAAGATTGGAAGTAAAATCAGCCCTTCTACTCTGTCTGGGGAACTGTCCACTGGAAACTGGAACAGCAATTTTCCTGGAAGAACCCCCTTTTGTGATTGTTTTTCCTTGCAACTCACGTACCCATGCCTCTAGGGTCGAGGTAGATTTTCTATCCCACTTCTGTGGTCACGTAGGTAAAGCCACAGGGTGGCCCGTGGTGTGTATCCACTCTATATTCTCTCTTGAGCAGAGGGATGCTTAGTCCTAATGGCTGAGATACTGGTCCATACAGGTGGGGATTAGGACATATCCTCTTTGAATCACTTGAACTCCAGGGACAGTTTCTCAGCTAACATGTCCTGCAGTTTCTCCACAGCCAAGATGCAGGCTCATAGGGAGGAAGAGAGACTTTCTTCGTATTGCTGGAGTTGGGCATCCAATTCATCCATCGTTTGTTCCTCTCCGTCTTGCCAGGTCATTACTGCCAATGAGTTGGCATATGATGATGGTGCGCTCCGTACAAACTTCCACTGTGCACCTGACTTCATCTGGAACTTCGGATAACTGCTCATTGTTCAGGTCATCATAAATCACCTCCAGCATGGCTAATTCCCTCGGGTATGGGATACCTCTCTCCATGGTGGTCCACTTGCCTGGGTGACATAAAACATATTCCTTGAAGGGACATCTTTCCTTCAGACCTGACAGGAATTGCCTCCAGAGGCTGAGGGCTTGTGCCCCTTTTCCAATGACTTTGTCAATGCCTCCTTTCCTGGAAAGGGATCCCAGCTGCTTGGCTTCCCTACCCAGCATCGGAGCAGCCAGGTGACAATGTGCTCGCCTGGACGACGACTGAAATCTTTTCGTATATCTCGCAGCTCACTCAGGGATAGGGATCAGGTGGTTACCGTCTCATTTATGTATTCTGTCTCTTTTCATCCTGTCCTTGTCATGGCTCTGGTTCATCTTCATCCCTTACTAAACAAGTTGATTTTCTTGTGTATTTCTTCTTGTGTACAGGGGCAACTGATACCGGCAGGGTTGGTTCTCTGGTTCAGCTGCAGTGCCTGCCGCTGGGTTTTGAGTAGATGCAGTGCCTGTCACGGGGGTTGGAGTAGCCCCAATGCCTGTTGCCGGGGTTTGAGTAGCCACAGTGCCTGTCGAGGGGGTTGATCTCTGGATGGTATTCTTAAATAATTGTTTAATCTTAAACAAGACTTGAAACACATTCAGGAGACAGCAATAGGAACATGCTGGTTTGAATATCCCAAGGATATTCAAAATTCTCAAGAGCTGTTGCAATCAGCCTGAAGGAGAAAGGGCAGGTGAAGGAGCAGGGGAAAGTGTCCCTCCCTGTTTCCCCCATAGATGGTTTCCCCAAGGAGAAAAAGTAAAAGGTATAATTATTAATAGTTTTTTAAATGTGGCTCCCGAGATATGGAGATGGCGGCAATGCCAAGACCAAATACAGAAGTAAAAATACAAAAATTAGTCTCACGACCAATAATTTTATCGTATCATAAACCAGTAGTGTTACAAGGTGCAGCAAAATTATATCCTTGGTCCAGCTCCCAGAGGTGATAGACAGCACAACAGGGAACATATGCAGCAAGTAAGGTGTTACATAACTGAACTTTGAGAGCAAGCACGACGACTTTGAGACTAAATTAATTGACATTGTGACCAACAACTATTAAACCAACATGATGAATGCTTATAAGAAATTTACGTTAGCACACTCTGGTCAGATCTGTCATTATCTCAACCCTTCATGCCCCATGTTGGGCATCAAAAAGGACTGTTGTGATTTAAGCCAGCAAGCAGCTAAACACCACACAGCCGTTCGCTCACTCCCCTCCCTGCAGTGGGATGGGGGAGAAAATTGGAAAAAAAAGTAAAATTCATGGGTTGAGATAAAGACAGCTTAATAGGACAGAAAAGGAAGGGAAAATAACAATAATGATAATAAAAGAATATACAAAATAAGTGACGCACAATGCAATTGCTCACCACCCACTGATTGATGCCCAGCCAGTTCCCAAACAGTGGTTGCTGCCCCCCAGCCAACCTCCCCCCGTTTATATACTGAGCATGATGTCATATGGTATGGAATATCCCTTTGGCCAGTTTGGGTCAGCTGTCCTGGCTGTGCCCCCTCCCAGCTTCTCACTGAAAAGAGAAGCTGAAAAGTCCTTAACTAGTGTAAGCACTGCTTAGCAACAACTAAAACATCGGTGTGTTATCAACATTATCCTCATACTAAATCCAAACCACAGCACTGTACCAGCTACTACAAAGAAAATTAACTCTATCCCAGCTGAAAGCAGGACAGCTGTTTATCAAATAATTTTGGGGAGGGGGAGAGTGGAATACCTTGTTTGCTTTAAGCTAAAATAAAAATTATTGGGTTTGGATATTAAAAACCCCAAACCCAAAGATGGAAGGGCTGCCCTCAAACAAAACAGGAAATTAAATCTAAGGCTTAAGCATCCCAAATAGGTGTTTGGACTGTTGTCCTCACAGGACAGAAGAGTAAGAGCCTGTGCATGACTTCTCCTTCTTTCTCCTTCTCCTTCTCCTTCTCTTTCTCCTTCGCCCTCTCCTCTCCTCTCCTCTCCTCTCCTCTCCTCTCCTCTCCTCTCCTCTCCTCTCCTCTCCTCTCCTCTCCTCTCCTCTCCTCTCCTCTCCTCTCCTCTCCTCTCCTCTCCTCTCCTCTCCTCTCCTCTCCTCTCCTCTCCTCTCCTCTCCTCTCCTCTCCTCTCCTCTCCTCTCCTCTCCTCTCCTCTCCCATAATTTCTTTTATTTGAATGGCATTTGTGTCACTTATGTTTGTTGGAAGATTCCTTTCTGCTGGTAGCAAACTTCTGGTCCCTTAGATTACATCTCTGTTTGGCTAAAAATAAGCAATTTCCAAAAGGGTATTTTCTAAAAGGTGGTATGTATGCATAGGAGACTTGATTGCGGTATTTTGATATACAAACTGTCCTGAACTTCTTAGATTGGTATATAATTTCGCTTCGTAGGTATGGAGAGCAAATGGTTGGTGAGATCAAGGCAGTATGCTACTTTTTTTTTTAAGCTGGAAATGTCAGCAACCATTACAATTTACTATTTGAGATGTAACTTTTTTATTGTAATATGGGAGCATGCCACAGTTCACTTTATGATTTGTCAGACTACAGAGAGTTGGCTCTCTCCATTTATATAAATACATTTGTTAGCTTGCAAATCTAGTTAGTTATTTGGAGTTGCTGCATGAGGAATTGATGTTGCTATAAAAGAAGAGTCTCAGCTGTAAATATGTAAGATTAGAAATAACATTGCTGCAACTTGCAGAAATCAAGAGACCTGGAGTTTTTGTTTAAGCCCAGGAATACAGCAAATCTGGGACATTCATACAGAAAGGAAATTCCTTTGATATATTTTTTTAAAAAAAGATTTCTCAACTGTAATTAACAACCTATAAAAAATATATACCTGAGACTGAACTGGGTAATAAGATGCCACCTTTGTTCTATAAAAATACTTTGCTACTAGGAAAATGATTTTAAAAAGAGTAGTCAGCATCTGAACCAAACTATCTGCTGAAGACTTGCACTCCTGATCTTCTGATGTCAATAGCTGGGAAGAGCAAAACTCACCTACCTTACATCCATCAAAAATATAGTGGGTTTTATTTGTTATTGATTCTTAAGGTACAGTGAAGCGCTGCCTCTGGAGTGTGCTTGCTGACGTGGCAGATGGTCTTTATTACTCCTAAAGGTCTGTTTGGTTAATGGCACTCTAATTCTTTAGTATCTCCATCTATCTACCCTTCCCTTCCAATTAAATATTAGTGACACATTTTTATGGCCTCTAAAGCAGCATAAATTAGCATCAACTATGGACACAATAGAGTAATCCAATAATTGCAATCTGATGATTAACTTGAAGATACATAGAAGGCACACTGAAGTTTTAGGATTGGAGAGCTCCTGTGAAAGTTATTCCGATGTGAAGAACATTTTCAGTCTGAACATTTTATATATCTTAAATGCTTCCATATAGGTAGTTAAAAGAAATACTGGAACACTAGTTTAACACACCTCTATTGTTCAAATTTTACCAGAAGTCCATATGTTGGTGGTCATGCTGTAGAGGCCCATTATAAACAGGCATGTGCAGAAAAACTCCCTTCATATGCTACAGAAGCTAAAATACACTTCATGGGCATCCAAGCAGGGCCTGACTCTAAGTATATTTAAGTTATTGCAGGAATCCACTGCCTTCAGGGGGGGTTAGGTCATAGCTGTAATGATCGTTTTAAGTCACTACACGGAGTCCCATAAAAGTTTCACATCCAAGCATTTCTCATCAGAACAGGCTACATTTGAATTAAATTAATTAACTCAAACTGTAATGAACTATATCCATTTTATTATATTGATAGCTCTTTAGCTGTATTTAAATGTCATATTTTCACAAAGTTTAATTATGCCTTCCTACTTCCCAGAGAAAAACACTGAATTTAAGACTGTTATCCCCTTTCTTCAGGTGAGAAATCTGTGAGGAAGTGGACTTTTTTTTATGTTGGCTAATGTGGAGTGCTTCTATTCTTGGCAGCCTTTGAAGTGAGCATATAAAATCAGAGGGCACTTTCAAAAGACTTAAACCAAAAAGTACTAGATGCTAAGCAAAATCTAGGACTCACTTGCACTATTGTCTCTCTTGTGCCTCATTCCTCAGATGATACTTTTAATGCTGCCTGAGCATGATGCTCTCTCTGTCTCACAGCATTACCGAGATTATAGATCACTGAGAGAGAGCGTATACTTGCCCCGTATGTTTGCTCTGTTTTATGCTTTTGTCTAAGCTTTCAAGATTGCCCATTATTGAGGACAGGATACTTGTCTAGAAGGAATTTTGATCTGACTGAGAACATTATGTTCTCAGCTGTGCTGCTCACAGTAAAGTGAACTGATGTGGAAGATGACTTTCTTGCTCTCTTTTTACATATCTGTTTGGTCTTTGGCCACAAATTTCTTGTGAACGACAAATTTGCCTTCTGGATTATCTAGAAAACACTTATGTAAACAAATAACAATACAAATACATTGATAGGTGCATAATTCTGTCACTGACAGTGTTCAACTAAATAGTTTTAAGCTCTATCAGATAAATTAATAAGGATGGTTCTTTGCTTTTGTTCTTAAATAAGTCATCCTCTGATGTTCTAAATGAGGATGTGTCCTGTATTTGTACATTTCAGGGGTGGTAGCGTAACTATAGCTATAAACCACATAATGTTTTTCTGGACAAGGAAAATAATCTACCTGTTAATATGTGCATTCTTCAGCAGTATTCTTTGGACGAATCTCTAAATTATTGAGACACCCCCCCCCCCCTAATTTTTTACTAACATGAAAAAAAGAAATAATAATTTCAGCCTTTCATCAGTTCCTATGTATGTTTATGTATCAGTTGCTTATATTCATAAAGGAAAGGTTAGTGTTCATGATTTTCATTGCTTTGTACTGTTCCAAGTTTTCTTAGCCTAGTTTCATGTGTCACTTTAAAAATGGATATCTTTTTGCTTACAACTGCTGACAATTTTGCTGTTCTTAAGTTTTTGAATAAAATGCTCATAGTCCCATCCTTGCCAGCAACAGCAGCAAGAATTATCAGTTTCTTATGATTTTCTGATTCTTTCTTCAGATATTGCATATTAAAATTCACCACAGTTAGAATTTGTAGGGTAAAAATTTGACCTGTCTGGAAGGTATATGAACTAGCTGTGGATGTCACTTATTATAATAGCATTTCTGACAAATGACAGGTCAAAGTCTTGGGCTTCAAAGTATTTATGCAGAGTGTCAACCATTTACTCTTTGCCAGTTCAAATGCATAGTCATCTAGGCATACCTTTAAGGGATGCCCCTGACTTTTCATCAAAATTCCTTCTTTCCCTGTCTCATCTAGTGGGTCTTAATGATTGGAACTCAAAAAGAGGGAAATAACGACATATTTGAAAAGAAGACCTGAACAGCTATACTGTTTTTGTTACTATTACTCACCACCTCCTAAGTTTATACTTCAATTTGACTCTTTTCCCCTCTCTACTTTTTAAATAAACAGAATTTCCTTGATTTTTCAACAGAGAGTCACCTTAGCCTTTTAAGTTCAAAATGAAGAACAACATTAAAGAACTAACAGAAGCTGCAGCATAAGGGAGGGTCATGGCAAGACATTAATTTAATAGCATCCTACAGAAAACATGTAATCAACAAGAAGGATGAAACTAACTTTACTCATAGTATTTAAGTTGATATATAGAAAGTAACTTGGAATGAAAAATCAGTTTCTTACTTTGTTCCAGCAATACCTATGACTAGTTTAAACAGTCAAATGATGTTTATCTTTTCAAGTGCCGTTATTCCTGATGGCATTCTCATGTCTGTTTGAAGTATGAAATGCATAATGAAGAATCCGGTAAATCATGCAATTCATTGCAGAAACTTAGCACCGTTTCCTGAATATCTGTGTCTTTGAAAGAGGTTTTTCCAGGAAAATTTAATTCCTTGAGCATTCATTTGTAAGCAGCACAAAAGGCAAAGAAACATGCTTATTTTTAATTCATTACCACATTCAAATGAGTATTTATAGAATATCTTGTGATTAGTGAACCATCTGTATTAGTTAAGGACTGAACAGCAAGATTTGCAAAAGTCTGCATTTAGTCAAAAAATAATTCAGAAGTCTTCACCACGTTACATAAACTTCTGATGAACTTACACCTTTTTGTATGATATTTTTTCAGCATGCCCGTAACTTCTTTATGTTGATATTTTTTGTTCATCTTTACCAGGCAAGATCCACCAGCAACGAGCTAACATAGTAATTCTGGGTAGCGGTTTTCTAAAGTGTTCAGTGTTTACCCTACTTTGCTTCCACTGAAAGCGCTGGAACTTACAGAACAATGAATTTACTGGAACTGGTGCTGTATGCTCTAGAAAATCCCATGATGATAAATATTCTGACTACTTAAGGTTTTGTTACACTTTAAGGACGTTTCCATTATAATTTCAGTTGACATGGGACTGAGCAAAAATAGTATTTTAAGACTAAACAGAGGTTCCAGAGGTCTCAGAATAACAAGTATTTTTCCATTAGTTCTGTATGTCTTAAATTACTTGTATTAAAGTCTGCATGATTCACATTTTATGTCATTTTTCCATCATGCCTTTATGCATTTACCCTTGTGAAAGTCTTATTTCTGGCCAAGAATTTAGAATTAACTTTCACATTAAGTATCATGAACAGTAGTTAGAATTTAAGATTACAAACTGACATTTTTACATATCATTAAATATTAATTTAAATCTACTTGGAGAAAGGCAAGTCTCTTCCTCCTTTGCACTCACACACTTCATTTAGTACCTTTATGGAAATTAGGGTGTTCCTAGAATTATTCTAGAGCACTGGTCTTATTGCACAGACACTGATGCTCACGAGGAATGTTATTTATGTGAGTATTTCTGCCGAAGTCTGTGGGACAACTCCCTGTTGTAAAGCTGCACACAAAGGGGAAGGTGGAATGGGCCTAAAGACTTCGATGATTACCAAGCACCCTAACTTAGAAAGCAGGTAACTTAATTATGTAAATCAACAGGAGATTGACCCTGCAGTGAATTTTTAATAATACACTAATTTTCTGATAGAGAAATCAAATTAGACATTAGTGGCAAATCTTCATCTCAGCATGCAGAGAGTTACATCCCCAAATCTTGTTACTAATAGAAGAACTGCACATGATTCTTGAGGCAGTACAAGAACAATTTAGGTTGGATTTTTTCCCTCTTTTTCCCCCTATGAAAAGAGTTAATATTAAGCTTAAGTCTGTCTCAGCTCTTCTATATTGATCTTGAGACTGACTCTCAGCTGCCCTTAAGTATTATCTATTGTAGTCTCCTACAGCTTGTAAATTGGTTGTGGGATGAGATAGTCAAGACCTTTTTCACAAGATAGTTTTCCAGTGGAAGAAAAAGCTGTTTTCACAGAGGAGAAATTCTGTGAAACCAATGGAGAAAATTCATCTTAAGAATAAATAACTATTCTAAAATTCCATAAAAATTCTCCTGAAAGTTTCAGAATTACATTTTACATTCTCATTTTACAATTTGTCTTTAGTTATAACAGACATCTAAAATAATTCTGCTACTGCTATGTCACAATAATGAAATGTGCTATTTGTATAATCATTTTTTTGTAGCTACTACTGATAGAAGCATCATCTGGAGATCAAAGTGTCTTTTGTTCTGTTCTGAAAAAAGCTTCAAACTGCTGCTTGAAACTTTTCAAAAATAACTTTTTGAAGATACTGTCTTTCATATATAATTTCAAAAGTATCTGGCTCTTTATCTGAAACTGCAATTTTTAATGACATAGATATTCTGATTTTCAGCCTGCTAGTTGCTAGGATCAGCAGCTGGTAATTTATGATTGAAATAATAATATTACCAAGCATAATATTCCTAAAATCATGAATCGGATGCAAAAAGTTCTTGTTATGTTTACCATAGCAAAGTGTTTAAAGAATAATTTTGGAAATCAGTTGTTCTGCAGACCTTTAAGGTTTTTTTTTGGTTTTCAGTGTCTTCTTCTCAGATACAAAGATTAGAAATGTCTTTTCTTATTATCTGAAAGCTGAATTTTTATGTGATTCCAGGAGGTGGAGCTTTAATAAATTAAAAAAATCAAATACTATGAGAATTACACTAAGATTATTAATGGTAGTTACACTGAAGCTGGGAAAAATAAGTTACTCTAAGTTAGTTTTATTCACCTGCTATCTCTGTTTAGTACTATTCTACCAGCTAAGCATCAATTACTATTGATTTCAATGATACTACCTATTAAAAGAGAACTCCAAGATGAGACAGTTATTAGAGTATGGTTTCAAGATACTTGTAAAACTTGAATTATACACCACAATAAACACCTCCCCGATTCACTGTATGGGTATTTATAAATAAGGTTAGCAAAGACTTATCACACTGCTTTTAAATTTGGACTAAAATGTAGCATTTGATTTCATAAACTTCTCTATTTTTGTTCTGGTTTGGTTTGTTTTTACAAAAAATATGTTAAGATCTATTATGATCAATGTTAATTTACCTGCACCCTCAATTCTCAAAAGACACATCAATTACTATGCAGCAGAAACATCAGTTATAAATGTCCTTTCCTTATGGAAAGAATTAAATTACACCTTCTTTCTTTTCATAGGATTAAAATATTTTGTTTACAATCATTAGCCTGAAGTAGTTTTGTGATTTAAACAATTAATTAGTAAATTGTCTCCCTGTCACAGAATTTGATTTAACCAACTCAGATTATGTATGAAATGGTGGCTGCAATATTTAGCCATATTGAACTGTAAACATTAATATCTATTCCAAAATTAAATCCAGTTGATAATTCCCTGTTTTCACTGAGAAATCATACTCTCAGAGTCCATACAAAATGATCAGCGTGGACTTCTGACAGTTTCTGCTGCTTTTAATACAAGAAGTGGAACAAGATTCTTTTCCCAGGAGCACCAACAATGAGGACTTGTGGCTCTTCCGCTCCTTTTACTTGCATTTGTTGTATGATCTGGAGCTTTGGGCAATCTCCAGCAGCGCAGGAGTGGTGACTTACAAATTAAACAATTATTTTGACTTGTAAAGTCCTTTGACAAATATTCAGATGAAAGTTATAGATCAGCTTGCAAATGAAGTCTTAGATATGTTTTAAGTGCACAAGATAATGGACCTGAACTCTGCTTGTCTCCATTGGTTTCTCATGCATTGGTATCTAAAAATCCGTCTCTCCTCAGGCTCTGACTGGTAGCTGACAGCATTACTGAAAGGCTCTCTTAAAGCAGCTCTGGATCGGTTCCAGTATTGCCCTGCTTTATCCTGTTGTCTCTTCTCATTCTCACAATTTTGGGGCTTTTGGCATTCTTAGGTGTTGCTTCTCAGTATGTCTCTCTCCATTCCATGTCCACAGAGCGGCTCCAACAGTTACATCTAATCAGTTACCTTGTTCGATCCTCATCTGAATTTCCTTTCCTTTTCCTGTAAAGGTTGGAACAGTTCTTTTAAAAAAAACATAATTGGTTTGAGAGCTGAGTTTTCAGTTGTTTTTTTGTTTATTTTTTTTTTTTTGTTGTTGTTTTTATTCAGGACTTTTGAAAGATTCTTTTCTTGCAGTAGAACTGAAATATCCTGTGGTTCAGTTTTGTATTGAAATATGAATGACAGCATGAAATGTTCTACATCACTATTAATTTTGTTTACATTTTTGACATCTTTTCTTCTCAGTTAAACTCCTTTGTTAGCATAGAACTTTCCAGCATGACTTTATTTCTGTAATATACACATTGTTTGCCCCACTTTACATAGCAATGGCTCTTATTTAAAGCCAACAGTTTTTTTTTAATTTATTTAAAGAGATTGGATCATTGCTGCTCAAAATCTTAGAACAAATTATATTATTGTGTATAATACAGAAAACCGTTACATTTCTCCCATACCTTATTTAGTCAGAGCCAAGATTCTTTCCTGTTTCTCTTCTGTTCGAAATGAACATGTTGAAAGTATCTTCATGAAAGCATGGGCTAGTCACTGAGGAAAACTTCTCAGATCTGCAAAGGGCCTGCCCCTGCAGGATGTGAAAAAATTCCAAAACCTTTCACAGGACTTCCTCATGAGGTAGATTTAGTCCTGGGTTCATATCCACAAAATCTTAGGAACTCTGCTAGTACACCTAAATGTGAAGTGTTCTTGATCAAACTTGATTTAACCTAATCTGACTTTGAAGTTGGTCCTATTTCCAGCAGAAGTCTGGTGCTTCTGCAGATATCCTCCAGAGGTCCCCTCCATCTCTAAATTATTCTGTGATTCTATGACTGGTGCTCAAGCATGTAGGTAACTAGGGTAACACACAAGGATAACATTTTCAGCATTTCCCCTCTGACATTTGCCTTGGCAGTTTACTCTTACTATGAATGAAAACTGGAGTTTTTCTGATATTAGTTGCATTCAAAAAAGTGGCTTCTAAGAAGGAAAGGAGAGGCTTTTAAAGAGAAAACAACACAAATTTCCCCAGAAATCACAAGCTGGCCACTCAGCAATAAATGGAATAAAACTTTATGACCTACTTTTACATTTCAAGATAATGTTTTGCACTTGTTTGCGTCTTAGGAGAGAACTTCATCTGATGGCATACATACTCTTGGATTTGTATCTCTTCCTAGCTTGTAGGAGCCAGACCAGAGGATCTGTTAACTTGCAAAAAGTTTGAAGTTTCCTTACATGCAGTAAGCTGTGTTTAGAGATACTGTGCTGCCAGGTTTTTTTTTTTTGGTTTTTTTTTTGTTTATTTTTAATGAGGAACACTTATCTTCTAATATCATAGAATCATAGAATCATAGAATACCAGGTTGGAAGGGACCTCAAGGATCATCTGGTCCAACCTTCCTTGGCAAAAGCACGGTCTAGACAAGATGGCCCAGCACCCTGCCCAGATGAATCTTAAAAGCATCCAGTGTTGGGAATCCACCACTTCCCTGGGGAGATTATTCCAATGGCTGACTGTTCTCATCGTGAAAAATTTTCCTCTTGTGTCCAGTCGGAATCTCCCCAGGAGTAACTTGTACCCATTACCCCTCGGCTTCTCCATGTGACTCCTTGTAAAAAGGGAGTCTCCATCTTCTTTGTAGCCACCCTTTAAATACTGGAACATGGTGATAAGGTCTCTCCTAAGTCTTCTTTTCTCAAGGCTGAACAAACCCAGTTCTCTCAGCCTTTCCTCATATGGCAGGCTTCCCACTCCTTTGATCATCTTTGTGGCCCTTCTCTGGACCCTCTCCAGCCTCTCCACATCTTTTGTGCATAGCGGGGACCAAAACTGAACACAGTATTCCAGGTGTGGCCTGACAAGCGCTGAGGAGAGTGGGATAATGACTTGTTTATCTCTGCTGGTGATGGCCTTGTTGATGCAACCCAGCATCCTGTTGGCTTTCTTTGCCGCAGCAGCAGCAAAGTGACACTGTTCACTCATATTGAGCTTGTCCCCCAGGTCCCTTTCCACAGAGCTGCTCCCCAGCTGGGTAGATCCCAGCCTGTGCTCCACTCCTGGATTATGTTTTCCCAGGTGCAAGACCTTACATTTGTCTTTGTTGAACTTCACAAGGTTCTTGCTAGCCCACTCTTCCAGACTATCCAGGTCTTCCTACAGGGTGAGTCTCTCTTCCAAAGTGTCCTCTTCCCCCCTCAGTTTGGTATCATCGGCAAACTTCATCAGGGCACACTTGATCCCATCATCCAGGTCACTTATGAAGATACTAAACAGTGTTGGGCCCAATATCAATCCCTGGGGGACCCCACTTATGACAGGTTGCCAGTTTGAACAGGAGCTATTTACCACCACCCTCTGGGTGCGGCCTGTCAGCCACTTCCCCACCCACCACACAGACCCCTTGTCTAGACCGTAACGCATCAGTTTCTCTAGGAGGAGGCTGTGGTAAACCATATTGAAAGCCTTGGAGAAATCCAATTTGGATTTCTGGACAACATCCACTGCTTGCCCTAGATCAACCGAGCAGGTTACTTTGTCATAGAAGGCGGTCAGTTTTGTCCAGCATGATTTGCCCTTGGTGAATCCATGCTGGCTTTTCCCAATCACGTGCTTCATTTGACTTGTGATAGCCCCCAGGAGGATTTGTTCCATAACTTTCTCAGGGACTGAAGTAAGACTGTACATACATAATATGCATATTATGTACCAAAAATAAGGAGGCCAAAGCTGGCAGGGAATATCTATCCCCTCATAAATCAAAGGAGTGAACCTGAAGATATAAATATATACACATATGTATGTATGCATGTATGTGTATGCACATATATATGTACGTATGGAGGTGTACATGCACACAGACACGCACAAATATGTAGACATACTAGCGTATACATATACATATCTATATACAGGCCACATATATGGCTTAACCTTAGAGGAAACACACTTAATTCTGCTCTTATCAGAGTAATGCAACAGAGGAATATCACATATTCTAACAAAAAAGCATAAACTACAGATATTTGAAGCAATGCTGAAAATGGCTGATATTGCATTCCCTTTTTACTGTATTTAATTTCATATATCTGAGCTTGGCATAGTTCTGCAAAATTTTGCAATTCTTACATTTTGAAAGTATAGCATTCCTGCTGTACAACAACCAAACCCATGATTTCAGATTGCATTTCTCTAATACGTATCCACAATCACAATGAGTCATAAGAAACAAGAGAGAATGGACTCCTCAGTGTTTTCTCTGTAGCTTGCAGAAAGAACACATATCTCAAAAAACCTGAACTACAAAATAACCTGAAGCTTCAAAATTACAAAATGAGACACTTAAGAATAGGCACATGAGAATATATGGGCAATACTTGCAAATGCTCCTGTACTTGTTTATGCTAGAACATTTGAATTTTTCAGAGAGTGCTGACTCACCAAACAACTCATCTGACAAAAACCTAATTTTACATTCTACCCATTATACACCCAAGTTATTTCTGGACAGATATATATCAGACACCAATAATTAACACCCCCACCACTGCCTTCAACAGCATCACTAGCAAGACTGCAGAACATTTGTGTTACTTATAGCATTGGATATTTCTGAATTAATTAGTGTTGCTTTGCAGTACAGATGTTGGATGTGCACGGACAAGATGAGCACTAACAACCTGTGTCTTGTTGCTGTTCACAAGTATTCATTTTGCAGCTTTGCCATATGCATATATTATGTGTAGTTGTTCTGAAAACTCCCTTTCTCAGATCTTAATGATATTGCGTGCCTCATGTAAACTGAAGTGAAAGAGGAAAGAAAAAGACAAAATGAATCAGATAAGCTTCTTTGCTATTCTTCTTGGATTCCTCCTTTAAATCTCCTTTTTGCTGTGATGCTTACAAAATACCAGCTGCAGTACTGAAATTTCATCTATCATGCTGCCAAACATATTCCTTGTATTCCTTCTATGTATCTCTATCTGTATACCTGATACAGATTATCTGATTGTAAACCAAATAAAACAAGGATGACCATTCAATTCTGTGCTTGAACCCTGTCTACTTTTAGGGTCTTGATCCAAAATTAAGGATTATGGTAAAACAAAAAGCTACTAATAAATGATGTGACATAATATCAAATTGGATTTTGTGAAGCGCATAAGATATTTACAGATATATAAGAACATGATTTCTTTAACATCATCATACAAAGCAAGGACAGTTTGGGTGAAAGAAGCTATACAGCTAATCTAATACATGCTAATATGCCTTCTCATGGACTACTGCTTAGGAAAATCATTGGCTTTTGGTCAAAATTCTTGTTAAACAAATATTCACTGTCTGAACTGGTAAAATTTTTATACCTGTTGTCAAAGATATAATGAACATTTTCTTGAATGTATTTTTTATTCAGACTACTAGGGATCAGCATGGACAATATTGTCTCGGTGCAGAAAGTTTGGTCCTACGTTGTTTATATCACTGTGTAGCAGTCTAGTTGCCTCTAGTGTACTATGGAAAATGTATCACTCAGAAACCATGTTAAGAACATGAGAGAAAGCACGAGCTTTTGAACTGTTTCTGTGTGGAGCCAGAAGTCCCAGTATTTTGCAGTTTCTGCCAAGGAAACAGAGATGTTTCCTTTCCCACACTTAATGACTGAACATTTTTAACTAGTGCATAACATACATTATTTGTATCCAGATGCATATGTTTGTACGTATAACTATACTGCCACGATGTTGCTATTTATAGGACAAGCTAATCATTTAAACCTCTTCAGAAAAGTAATGTAAAAAATGAAGATGTCCAAACTGAATAACTAACTGTAAGAGGCATATTTATTTTCTTCACTATAATTTCTTTCTAGTACTTTTCTACCTTCTTTTCCAAACTACTTTTTCCATATTTTGCTACTCTGTATGGCATACAGAATATTTTGTTATTGTTTTTAAAAGACCTTGTCGTGATTTAACCTCAGTCGGCAACTGAGCACCACACAGACACTCGCTCACTCCTCCCCCCCCTGGTGGGATGGGGGAGAGAATTGGAAGAGCACAAGTGAGAAAAACTCGTGGGTTGAGATAAAAACAGTTTAATAATTGAAATAAAATATAATATTAATAATAATAATAAAGTAATAATAATAATAATAAGAAGAATACACAAAGCAAGTGATGCACAGTACAATTGCTCACCACCCGCCGACCGATGCCCAGCCAGTCCCTGAGCAGCGGCCCCCCCGGCCAGCTTTCCCCAGTTTATGTACTGAGCATGACGTCACATGGTATGGGATGTCCCTTTGGCCAGTTTGGCTGTGCCCCCTCCCAGCTTCTTGTGCACCTCCAGCCTTCTCAGTCAGTAGAGCATGGGAAGCTGAAAAGTCCTTGGCTAGTGTAAGCACTACTTAGCAACAACTAAAACATTGGTGCGTTATCAACTTTGTTCTCATCCTAAATCCAAAACACAGCACTGTACCAGCTACTAGGAAGGAAATTAACTCTATCCCTGCCGAAACCAGGACAGACCTTCAGAATTTTCTGCTCCTTTTTCAGTCATTCTTTCTCCTTTGTTCTCATATTTGCTAAAAGTTTCACATTGTTACAGATTGATGAGGCCAGCCTCTGGGTTGCTTAAAATGTTTTTACTGGACTCCTTAGATAGGACATCTGCCTGTATCTCTTTATTTCAGCACAGTCTCTCTATACATCATCGGCCTTCACTGCTATATCCCATAGGGCTTTATTCAACCTTTAATGCAGTTCTACTAGATTTCCATTTGATAACAACTTTTTTTATGTTATCTTTTTCTGCTATAGAACATTCCAGTTCACAAATCTAGGGCCTGCTTCTTTGTCTTTTACTCAAGTGTGTACTTCTTACTACAGACATAATTGGGAATATTATTTGCACAAACAACTCCAATAAAAGAACCTGATTAAGAGATTGGGGGGGAAAAAAAAAAAAAGACTTTTGTTGTGCTGCATACAGGACTGCACTGAACATAAGAGATATCAGTATTTGCTAATGATAAAACATATGACCTCCTTATCCCTGCTCTCCCAGATAACACACTGAAATAATTTCTATAAAAGCAAGATTTATTTTTGCAGTAATTTTTTTATTGATCATAGCTACTAGTAACTGATCCACATGTGGAGAAATTATTAGAAACCCAGTTAACTCAAAGGGGTGTTCTGTATTTTGAAATGCTTGTAGGATTGCATTAGAGAAACCTTTAGCTATTCCTCCAGCTTGCCTATTTCAAAATCAATACCTTTTCTGATTGTAAATGCCTTTTTTTTTTTTAATGTAGTACTTCAGACAGTTGAATAACAACCTTCTTCTAAAAACTTCAGACAGCTGAATAACAACCTTCTTCTGAAAAATTTTTATCTCAAGAACATTTATAGATCTTCAACCTGAATTACTGTACCAGCACAAAGATTTGTTTAAGAAGAAATGACTTGCATTTACACATTTAAAACATGTGACTTCTTTATGAAAAGGTTTCACAGAATTTACTCTGTTTCCCCAGAAACCTTCTGTCCATTGCTTGCATGCATGTTTGGCATAAGAATTACTCTTCTGGCCAGCACACAGGTTTCCTGCATGACAGGAGTGGCGAACGTAGAGCACAAAACTGGACATGCACAGGCTGTGGACTGCAGGCTTGATCTTAGCCAGGGAACACTGAACATCTTATGGATACCAATGACCAAGGCACCAGCAGGCAAATTATATATAAACCCTCCAGGTTACGGACAGTGAATCTAAAGCAGCACATGGCAGCGGCCAGCTACAAATCCTACTGTTCAGGACTTGGAACCCTGCGTGTGGCATCTGGGCCCTGCAATTGCCAGCTCTACTCTCAGAGAGCCTCAAAGGTTGACTCATCTGCAAAAACAGGCAGAGGAAAATGAAGGCCAAGGGGTACATGTACAGCCCGCTCCTGCCAGCTACACGAGGAAGGAGTGCCAAATACATTTTTGGAGTGTTTTAGTCACAATCGTGTTGATGAGGTCCAAGGATTTAAAAACACATTAGTGTCAGATGAAACCTGGGTCATATGTATTGGTTTTATTAAAACTGTATTAGGGATTATATTCTCAAAACACAGTATGTTTGAAATAATTTTCAAGGCTACCCTTTCTATCTATCCTTGGTCAACTTTGTGATCAATCATTTCACTGCTTAGAATAGATGTCAAGCAAGTCAGGAGAGATTCATGTCAAAAGATCAATAAAGGACTGAAGATAGAGTCAAAGCAGTTGTGAATATAAAAAGGAAATTCACGTAAGTTCTGATCCCAGCTGCACTATCCTTTTCAAAAACATATACATTGTGCTGACATGAAAGATTTAAAAACCAGAAGAAATCCCCAAACCGATACCTAAACCAAAACCAACCTGCTCCCTCTGCCCAAACCACCCATGAAAATAACCAAAAGCAGGGTTCTAGAGGCACGTTCCTTGAATTATGTCATACCGGATAGGATCTTCTCTCTACCCAAGTGTTAGCTCATACAACAGAGAGCACACCTGCTCCCTTTATATGGGACTGCATGAACTGGGATGACTGACTTCCATCTTTTTGCAATGTCTCTGCAACTGGGGGCATTTTCTAGAACACAACTTGAGAGGGAGAAGGTGGAAAAGTCTTGTACTCTTGACTAAAAGCTTATAGTACTGTTGCCTTTGTACATGCTAATAAAATAAAAACACATAAGGAAATAAAAAAGACTTTCTGTGGGATGCTGGAACAGAGAATCCCAAGCCTACCTCAGACAAACGCAGACATGGTCACTTGTAATGAGGAAGTTAGTCAATGATTAAAGAGTATATTAAGATTCAAAGTATTTGGGTCAAATTCTTCTGTTTGACCTGGAGAAAAGCAGTTAATCTTTTTTCTGCCTCTTTCTAAAAACAGGGTCAGAATTCTCTCCTTGTCTTTACACATTAAAAATTATCTTTAGGCAAATGATTCCCTTAATATGGACAGGTCCATTGTCCAGAAAATAAAGCCATGACTTTATTTGTTCCTCTAGCTGTCACTGATATTTAGATAGCTAACTCAGAAATTTATCTGAATAAAACATCTGGATAGACACTTCAGATTTTAGTTGAATAAAGTGGGAATGCTCTTACTCGGGCTTGAGATTTAGGCTAGTCATCTAATCAGTGCAGAGATGGGCTGCTCTGTAGGAAATTTGATTGTTTTATACAGATGTCTCAGAACAGAATAAAACACTCTGTCAGGGTACTTTGCACTGAATATATAAGCCTAGACTATTGGCTTAGTCTAAAGGTCTTCCTTCCAGAGAGCCAACAAGAGTTGAGATTCATTTTGGTCATATAATCTCACAAGGTACAAGGATGGTCTGGAAGGTACTGCAATATTTAATATTTCCAGCTAGAAATAGTAACAGTGGAACAAGGCCTCTGCCCAAAAGCATATCTAAATTCAGAGTTCTGCGCTGAGCTTTGCATCTCATATGCTCAGTAGTATTCATTCAATCAGTGTGAAAAATCTGAGCTTTTTCCAGAAGAAAATAATTCATAAAACAGGGCTGTTACCTCTAGCTATGCATCAATCTCTCTATATAGCATGTAGTCACCAAACAGTTTGACCTAAAAATTTCAGTTTGCCAACTGTTGATGAACTACCTAACTTAACATTAAATATTAAGTAAAGCTGGTCAGCAAAATTATTAGAAATTCTGATGAAAAATGGCCCCTTTGTAAAACATTTCCCTGGAAATTTCTGCCAGTTGAAAAAGAATCTAGTTCTCAACCCTTATTATTATTATTCTCTTTTCTTTCTCTGCCACATTTTGTCAATGTTCAGTACAGAAAGGGCTGTGGAAGAAGAGGAACACAAAGTATTAATATTGTGTGTTTCATTTAAAAATGCAAAAATTAAAGCCACAAATATTTCTAAATGCTCAGGAACAAAGTTATAAATTGCTGAAAAGAATATGGCTATGGCAAAGTATATGGCAAGTGTAGATGGAAATCCAGTCTAAACAGGGCTTCTGTGCTGTTCTGGCATAGGATCACAGCTCATGGGAGAGAAGGACATAAATCTAGTATCAGGGAGACCTCAGGCTCCTGAAGATGTCACTAAAACCCTTCTAGACCCTATGGCAAATCCATGTTATTATTTGGGTTCACCTTTTGTTTAATTCACAAATAACACGAGCCCAGGGTACTAGTAACTGTACTGTCAGCTGATAGATTTTGGCATTGTGATATTCTGATCATCCTGAGGACCTGAGTGAAATTAGTAGATCTGTTATCCAAGTAATTTCCTGCTCAGTATAAACAGCAGTGCTGGTCCCCACTGATTTTCAGATCACGTGTCTCTGGGCTTAAAGATCTTTCTACCTACCCCTTTTGTACACTATCGCACAATTAATTAAGTACATACTGTGGTCAAAGGTTTTACCATCTCCTGAAGTGTTAAGCATCAGATGCTACCGCACACAGGAAGCATATAGAACTGATGTTCTGATCCAAGATGCCAGGGTCTGAATTCCTATCTGCAAAGCTACAGCATCAGCACTCAGCCTTAAATACTGTGTTTGCTAGAAAGTGCTTAAGATTTTCATTGTAAAACTGCATATTGTCATGCTGCAGCACTGCAAATCATTCTTACTTTGAATCTGGCTATCCTTTAAAAGTGATGTCAAAGGAAGGAAATAGAGATAGAGGAAATAGAAACACAGGGAAAACGCAGTGAAGCTTAGTATATTCCAGAGGGACTTTATAGTGATGAACAGTCACCTGCTATTAAAAAGTCAACCATTTTTGTTTTGAAAGTGTTTTTCCTTAGGTAATGGTGGTGCCCAGAATGATGATATCGTATTATCCCCTTTGACTGAGTCCACTTTCTAAATCCTCACTTTCAGGTAATGTCTAGTTTTCACAGATTCTTTTTACAGACCATATCCAAGATGTGGCTTTTGCTATCTATCTGCACAGCTGAAATATCTCACGTCTCAGCTACTGCAACACCCTTTTTTCTCCGACTTTGACAAATGCAATCTTGCTCAGCTGCTGCAAAGATCATTTTCCTGGCCTGTCATTTTGACCATTTCACCTCTCTCTACACCTCCCTCCGCTAGCTACTGTTTTTCTGCCACTTCAAACACAAGCTGCTTGGCTTCACCTTCAAAGCCCTTTCACAACCCATCCCCACCCCACAAATGATCTTTACATTCAGTAAAGAGCAGTTGACACCTGTTACTGGTTGGCACACAAAACCAGTCTTTTAACAGATTTTTAATCAAGTACCCTTCTGATTTCTCCTGCTGTCTTTAAGATTCCTGAAAATGTTCCCCACATTTCCTCATTTCTCTCTTTTCAATCCTGTCATTAAAATTTGCCTTGCCATGTTGTCCAGAGAGAGCTAAGGACAGACAAGTGGCAGAAGTACAGTCTTTTATTCCCCAATATCACATTATTATCACTTCATTTCTGTCTGTCTGTCTGAGTGCAAGTTCTTTGCAAAAGGGATTGTGTGAGGTTTATATGTTTCTCCTACAATGGCATCCTTGTCAATTATTGAGATTCTTATATTTGAAAGCATAAAAAATGAGAGAGATCTGTGAGCTTCTTAAATTCTTTTCTACACATTTTGCACTCAGAGTAATTTGAACAATACTTTTACATTTCCTAGACCTTCTGATCCTTAGATGTTGTTATTGATAACTTCAGTCTTCATCTTCCAGACTAAATATTCATCAGATTCATTTGGACCATCCTAAGACTTCAGGCTCATCTCAGTATGATAACTGCCAGAGCTGAGCCCATCATCAACATTTACACAGAATGGCTGCGTGCTTCTTAAATGTAGACTCTTAGGGATAATGATGGTACCCGAATTAGAGATTTCCTCAGCAGTGATACCATATGCAGTGTAACTGGCCGGCTCCTTCTGTCTTGCATCATTGCTCAGATGAAAATGAAGTAGTTCAGGCATTTTATGGGAAGGACATAATGCCTATAAAATTTATTTCTCTCTTCACATGGTGAGAAAACACTCCAGGGTATACCAGAGAACAAACTTGCCCTGGTCATAAGGAACATAGCACATTGGAAGCAGGCCATTAAATTGGTGCTTTCTAAGCTATCTAATCTGACGCAGCAGACAGCTTTGACTATTGCAAGTATTAGGTATTAACACGTGTTTCCCCTTCTTTCCCCCTTCCTCTTACTTGTGTTTTTAATCATAACCTTAAAGCAATTTCTAAGCACAGGTGCTGTCACATTGATGGGCCTTTTTCTATGAGTGTGAGTAGAGCATACAGTAGCATACTGCAGAAAAAGAGCAAAGTGCTGTGGTTGACTTAACTGTCATCCAGGATGTGCAGATCCATAATATTGTAATTGTTGTCTTTTAAGGACCAGTGCTGAGGAAAATAAAATCTTTCTTTAGCTAATATGAAATACAAGACTGAACTGAAAAAAACCCTACCAAGAACCAAAAAACACCAAACCAAACCAAAAAAAACCCACCCGAACCACCAAAACATCCAGTTTTTGTGTAATGGTCTGAAAGCACTAGATGGATACACATGTACCAACACAAATTTAATCTTGGAGCTCATTCTAACTCACATAATGGTTTTATGTGAATTGTTGATAGTGGTATTTGAAAGCTTGTGTATACTGGTGAGTATCCATATTCATAGACTTCTATCAGTGGCTTGATACTTCTAAATTTTTTTTCCTAGAGCTACTGAGGTGAATAAGAAGGTGAATGTTGGCCTTTCAGCACACGTAAGTGAAAATTTTGGTTTGGATATGAAGTTCATTATAAGGAATGGCATTTTTTCAAACTGTGTTAACAACTTTTGATGCCTCGTGCAACACATCTTGGTGTTCT
The DNA here is from genome assembly GCF_965638725.1 of Aptenodytes patagonicus. Classification (NCBI taxonomy): domain Eukaryota; kingdom Metazoa; phylum Chordata; class Aves; order Sphenisciformes; family Spheniscidae; genus Aptenodytes; species Aptenodytes patagonicus. The sequence goes on along the minus strand of NC_134949.1, from coordinate 192,015,745 downwards.
GGGCTTCTGATCTTGCAGATAAATGACCTCTTATTTTGTGCTTCAAAGTATGTCTTTCAGTAGGAAAAGGAGCAAGGCACAAAAGGGATGTTGTGTGTACATATTTATATCAATACAAAGTCAGGGCATAGCCTAGGAAGAGACTAGACTCAGGAAGTAGGAAGCTCTTTTGACATCTTCAACATACGTGTAACTTCAGTTCAGTAATGATGTCTGGCCCATTCATCTAGAGTATATTGACGCAGAAGGTGAAGCAAACATTACTCATTGCAAACTTTTTAGAGATCAGAGTCAGATTGCAGTGTTCTGACTGTGGAAACAAGATAACTTTTTACTAAAAAAAAATAAATAAAAATGCTTACTACATACCTAAAAGCCATACTGCTTTCTCTTTACTACATAAAAAAGGGATCTCCATTTTATACAAGTAGTATTTGGTAGTATTGCAGAGTCAAGACAGCTGTGAAGAAAGTGAGTTCAATTATACTTTTGTTTGTGCATCTGTTGTATTCAGTCAACACCATGTCCAGAATCTTTTCTCCTGTTGGTGATGTGCAACCAGAGTATAGACCAACTTTCACATCTTGAGTAAATTATGCCTGGAAGTCATCTTAAGTATAAATTTCTTCACATCAAGGCACTGAAAGGTAGGAAAGATGAGATTTCAAGACGAATATGTCAATATTATCTAATGAAAATTTACAGGGGGAAAAAAAAAGTGAGAATGAGGTGTTCAGTTGCTGGAACTACGCTTAAAGCTGAACAGATTTTCATTCTACTCCTGTTTCAGAAGGACAGTGAAATTATATCTTAACAAACAAAATTAGAAGTAAATATAAGAGGTGAGATGTAGAATTCCCATCTAAGATTAGGAGTTTAGGACTGAAGTATCATTGAATTGATGGGAAAATCAAAGAAACATGGAAAATTCTAAGAAATGTATGAGTTCACTATATATGGTATGAAACATACTTTTTTTGTATAAAACATACTTTTTTGTATTAAAAAATCTCCTGAGATGTAAACAAAAAGATAGGTAGCAGGAAGATGCTTTTTCATCATCCCAGTGAGATAATGTTCTCTAACACATATAGATCATCCTTCAGCTACTCCTGTTATTTACTCCATGTTTGAAGTTATCACGGACACTAACATAATGAGTGTATCAGTGAGTGAGTGAAATTCACATTATCCAGCTAAAGCATAAGTAAAAGACTGTGTGGAAAAGGTCATCTTTCTGCTGGAAATGTAACTGGAGTTTTGATGAGGTGAAATCCAGCCTCTGATGTAGATCCAAAGTCTGGGCTCAGCTTGCTCCTTCTCCATAGTCCAAATGATATACAACACACCATAGTGTGTGCCAGTGCTTGGCATAATTAGTAATGACCAGAGATGACCAGACTGATTTTTGTATGTGTATGACTCGAAGAATCTTACTGTACTTTGTTAATTAGTTCCTCCCTGATCAATTACAAACAGATTCTGTTTTTTTCTATGGCATTTGTGGTTTAATGCATGTGTGAAATACTTGGGAAAGAAATTAACAAGCTTTTCACTTGAACTGCCCGTTGTTTGTTCTTGGTGACTATCTTCCTATACTAAACAGTTCTGCCTTTGATCCTTGATCTGGAGACTGAAGCTTCAACGTGAAGACATTAATTCAGACCAAAATGCAGCAGCTCTATGCACATTTATGCTGCAAACACGGTAGAATTTCTGTTCGAAACAAATAAATAACTGTTAGTTGGCTTTTCTGTGTATTCCTAGCTGTAGTAATTACCTACACATACTTTGGCAGAAATCTTTTTCACGTTTAGAATATAAATAGTTTTCCCGATTTTTTTTTTTTTTTCCATGAGGAAAATACATCTCTCTATATATGATGTACAAATTAGTATGTTAGAGGTGGGAATGTGCCTGGATCCCTAGAAGACAAAGGAGGATGCTTTGACATTCAGAGAGAGCACAAAGTGTTCTTTTGACCAGCTAATTAAGCATACCCAGGGTTTTTTATTTTATTTTGCTTCCTGTGCAATTTGTGAATTTGACTTTACAGCTGGCCAAGGTGGATGGCATGACACAGCTTGACAATCTGTGTCAGAACAGTAAGCATATTTCTGAGTCATTGCATGGCACAAAAATGTGGACTGCTGTAGAGACAGCAACAGTATTTGTAAAAATATTGGCATAAGTCTCCTTTTAAAGACCATATGTGCAGGTCACAGATAATAACAGCTATAGAATAACTAAAACCTCATCTTGAAGTTTGTACCAGCATCAAAAGTATTATACTTTTCTTTCTTAGCAAAACACAGATACAGGTCATGAGAAGCACCCTGCCTGTTCTGTACTGCGCTCATGCCTTCAACATACTAAAGCATATTTGTGGGACAATCTGATTGGATGCTAAATGTACTGACAAATGTTGACATAATCCTACTCAAGGTGATTTTTCTTCTTTTTCTACAAACTGTTACACAGAAAGAAAAAAAAAAATCTTTCTGCAGTTACGCTTAGATTGAAAACCATCAATATCTGCAGCACAAACCCCAGAATTTCTAAAATGGACTTATTTAATTTTGAGATTGTTTTTATTTAACTAAAAGACACTGCACACACAAATGTATTGTCTAAAGATGGCGTAGTTTTCTTGGACCAATGTAAAACCCAGAGTATACAATAGTTGTTGGGGGACACAGTTACAACAAAGGTTGGTTGAAGTATTTTTATGGAAATTTTGGAGGACATTTTTTCCAACCCTTTCTGATTTCCATCCACAACAGGAAAAATAATAATAATAAAAAAAAGCTTTAAAATCCAAACCATTTTGATTTCAGGATATGCCACTGCAGTGTTTCACATGAGCTGTAATAGAGGTGTCTCAATTTCTCTATGGCAGACTTCACGATTGGCAGAAATTTGACATGGTTTACAGCAGCTTATGTACCTTTGTGATTCCTTACATTGGCATAAAATGGTAGGAACCTAAAAGAGCCATACTTGGACTCACGCTTAGAATGGGTACATCCAAAATATGTCAGAAGTTACTCTGGTGGCATTTCTGAATTAGGAAAGCCCTTTGCTGCTTAAAAAGTGGATTTTTTTCCATGGGAGCAATGTACAGCGTATCCAAATAACTCTTATTCCATTCATTCATGTAGTCATTCCCACAGATGTTTTAACATTACCCTATTTTGAAAATACATTTTCTCCATGAAAAAGGAAATTAAGTGAGGTTTAAAGGGAAAAGCATGAACAAAAACATGAACTTGAGTCCAGTCCATATGCGTGCATCTTTTTGAGACTGCATCAAAGACCAGTAGTATAATTAGTTTCATTGTAGAAATGAAGTCTGTTGTGCAATAAAACTATGTACATCCCAAAAGATTTAGTTCATTAAACATTTATATTGCTTTTTTTTGGCAGGAAGAAAGAGAATGGGAAGGACGGGGTTTGTCTTGAGCACATTGTAGCAATTCTATTTCCTTTACTAACTAGAGTTCCAATTTAATTGTAAAAGACTAGTTTAACAACAACCGTTTTCTAAAAAATTGTTAGCTGGTGTTAATTCTGCCTTCTATTAGTTATGACCCAAGTCATGCAACATCTGTTCCACTATTTCACCCACAAACTGGCATGCCCATAATTGCTTGGGTTGTCCCGTTTAGTCTTTTACAATGTCATAACATTAACTTTGCTCAGTCAATGAACATGGTGAAAGTTCATGTCTCTTCAAACTGCTTTTCAAAAGCTTATACAAGTCAGGCTTTTGTGGTTGTGAAGGAGGAAGCTATATGACCAACAAACACTACATCTATTACTTTGAATATACTTTTGGTGAATTTTCTTTGTTAATCTTATCTTACACTTTATAAATAGAAAAGTCTCGGAGTATATTCTGATGAATTCTTGAGTATCAAAACTAATCTGGTGATGAAAAATGCTATCCTATATCCCTTTTGCACCCACTGACTCGAAAAGGAATTGACTTAATTTAAGGTGCACAAAGAAAACATGGCTGAGTCCTTAGAAGTAATTTGCTAAGCTAAAAATAAATTGCTGGTGAAACATTGGAGAAAAGAACTAAGTGCAGAGAAACCCTACTTTTGGAGCTGCTTAGAATGGATACAAATTATCTTTACACTCTGTTTTCCAGGCTTGATTATCTAGAGGCAAATATCACCACTTTAGCATTCTTCCCAAATTCATCTCCAGGGTTAACCATCCATGTTTAATCATTGCTGATAATGAGATTTGTAAACTTTCAAAAATCTCTTAACTAGAACTCTATGAATAGGTTTGTGCATAAAGTGGACTGGGAGGAATTTGCTTTTTTTTTTTTTAATCTAAAGAGTTAGAAAGAGTTGATTGACTTTTTTTTTTAACATGTTGTACTTCTGAAAATTTCACTATGCAAAGAGCAAGCTTGATATGCCACAGTGAAAGCATTAGAAAAGAAACTCAAAGAAGCTATTCAGTGTCCTTCAGTATCTGAATATTCCTTACATAACACTGATTTCTGCTGTGCGGGTAGTCAGAGCACACATCTACCCGAGGGTTTCTCAGATTGGGGGTCCATGTAACTCATGAAGTAAATTAAATCCCCAAACCCCACAAACTGGCATTTCCAGATACCTGCTGGTCATCTTACCAAGAAGATCCCAACAGATTACAGTTCTAAGATTTCTCTTCTTACAGTGATTCCCAAATTGCCTTAAAAGAGGGCTCCAAAGAAAGAAAGCTGAAACAATAAAGGGCAGAATCCAAAACAGAATTCAAAAAGTAACTAGCAGGAAAAATTACAGTACTAAATGGAAGGAGTTATAAGAGTAGTTGGAGCTGCATAGGGAAAATTTGAAATGGATGTGGAAAACGAACCAAAGCACTGCGAACACCAGAATGAGGAAATGTCAAGAAATGAAGAGCTGGAAAGGGATATGAATTAATGGAGCCATGAATTAATAACATTGCTTTCCTTGTGCTCTAAGAAAGATGCAATCAAAATGAATAACCTGCACCCTGGCTCATATACTTATTTGAGGTTGTACCCACATGACTCCCAGAAGAAAGAAACAAAGAAGACCCTCCCCAAACCCGCCCAAAAACCAGCCACAAACTTGGAAAGATTACCTGGGGCAACAAAGTGAACAACACTTGAACTCTAACAGAAAAAAAAACCAACAATGCTTGGAGACTCTCTTCTTAATGTTTTCTCTGCTTTTTTATGTATTCAGCTAAACCCAGTTATCTTGAGTAATTTCCAAATTTTTTTCAGTAGCACTAGATCTAGATCAAATAACACCAGTTACCAGAAATACCCTACACTTCTGCAGATCTTCTGTAGCAAGTTATTCTACGGTCATGTACATGGAATAAAACCATGTGTGGAAGAATACAGCCAAATCACTCAAACATGCTCCATTTCAATTGTCGTTTCTCTTCTTCCCTTTGAGTTTTCAAACTATAGAAAAAAAAACTTTTGAGTTTGAATTCACCTGGACCTTGTCAGTTTGAAGTGTAAGGGTATGTGGAAGGAAAGTGTCTACTCTTTTAAGGGTATCTGGACAAAGGAGCCATAAACAAGAACAGAGACAAACCTGACAGACATAGGGTAAGGGAGGCTGTGATAAGAACAAACCTGGTCATTCACACTAATTGGTATGAATACCTGGAGTGTGAGGATGTGTATTTTTTTGGGAAGATAGGGAAAGGAAAGGGAGAAAGACAAACACACAGAGGCATAAAACTTAACCAACTTGCATTCATAGAATCATAGAATCATTGAGGTTGGAAAAGACCTCTAAGATCATCGAGTCCAACCATCAACCCAACACCACCATGCCCACTAAACCATGTCCCTAAGCACCTCATCTACACGTCTTTTAAGTACTTCCAGGGATGGGGACTCCACCACTTCCCTGGGCAGCCTGTTCCAATGTTTCACCACTCTTTCAGTAAAGAAATTTTTCCTCACATCCAATCTAAACCTCCCCTGGCGCAACTTGAGGCCATTTCCTCTCGTCCTATCGCTTGTTACTTGGGAGAAGAGACCGACACCCACCTCGCTACAACCTCCTTTCAGGTAGTTGTAGAGAGCGATGAGGTCTCCCCTCAGCCTCCTCTTCTCCAGGCTAAACAACCCCAGTTCCCTCAGCCGCTCCTCATAAGACTTGTTCTCCAGACCCTTCATCAGCTTCGTTGCCCTTCTCTGGACATGCTCTAACACCTCAACGTCCTTCTTGTAGTGAGGGGCCCAAAACTGAACACAGTAGTCGAGGTGCGGCCTCACCAGGGCCGAGTACAGGGGCACGATCACTTCCCTCATTAACGAAGACAATAGTCAGAAACAACCCTGGTCAGTCAAGGTAACTGATGGGTTATCGAGAAGCTGCAGGCAAACTGGGACAACTGATAAGGATGCAAACTTGAGGGTCCCGGGTGCTAGAGGGGATTGGTGGGACTATGTCAAGTGCTGAGGCAATGTGCAGGGGAGGGAGGAGCAGGGAGAATCAAAGAGGGGTAGACAGAAAGGGGTATAAAAGGGGCCGGTCACATGTAAAATGGGGCTAGTCAGTATGCTTGTCTGCCTGAGCCCTGTGCCTGATCAACCCAGTCTGTCCTGTTTTCCTACGTCTTCTTATTGAACGTTTTCTCAACTATCTCTCTACGTAATCTCACTCTCTATGCCATATGTACGTGTGCTGCAAGGACTAACTGCCAGCTACTGGTGAGACCCATATGTGTATGAGGGAAATTTTGTGCCGGCTACTGGACTCAGACCCTGGGGGGTGTTGATGAGCATCTGTATCTTCCCAAAACTGCCTGTGTGTGTTTGGGGGCTGTGCCTATGTGTATATGTCTCCGCGATATGTGCTCAGCTCCACTACTGGTTGAGCCTGCAAACAGGAAAGTGGCAGCCTGGGCAGGAGGGAGTCCTGGGCTGGGGCAGCTGGAGAAGGCAGACACTTTTAGCATCCCTTAACACTAAGCTGCACATATATATATGTATAAAATATTATAGACACACATCCAGTCTCGTGATATATATGCAGTTGATTGGTTGAAAGTATGGAGGCACACAGTTAGTTCTGTGCTCGCTTTCTGAAGAATAAAAGTATTGTTAATCTGAATGCATTGCTCAGCTGAGGACCCTGAAAGCACAGTCAAGCTCAAACACTACTTACCTAAAGGAAATAGTGACATCAAGTTAATGAAATTTTGAATCAAATGTTAAACAATTAATTTTCTATACCTTTATTAATCATTTGTTGTGAAGGAAGAGTGACACAATGCATACCTTTCAAAAGGATGATCATAGAAAGAAACAAATTTATAAATTCTGATAAATCAAAATGGCCAATGAAGTAAGCAAATACACCCATTCTCCTCATTATTCAGGAATTCTGTTCTGACAAAGAAATTAGCTTTATTTTGTCACCTCATTTATCACAGAGAGAGAGAATTTAAAAAAAAAAAAAAAAAGAGAGAGAGAGAGAAATACCGTACCTTGCCCTAAGCCTTTTTCAACTAACTTCAAATTGTCATTAGAGTTCTACTTTGGTGTCGCTCAGTTTAGTGATCTGTTTCTCCTTTGCAGTTTCTAAACTTAATTACTACAGCTATATCTAAGACACAGAATTCTGCCGGAACAAAAGTCTTCTTTGGTGTGTTTGTTGGGTAGCATCACGCTGCCTGTGCAGTAAAATGCCGGCTGCTAGCAGCTTGTGAAGTGTGTGTTTTCTCAAGTCAAATTCTTTTCTTTTCTTGAGCAAAAGTTTTAGAATATAAAGGACATTATTGCAGAATTTCTAGGCTCTGTTCTTAAGTTCTTCAAGCAGAGTCCTTTGTCAAAATAGTTGCAAGACTCTATTACCAATGTCTCATGCTTTAGTCCGAGTTGTTAGATCTGATGCCAGTTGTATAATGTGACAAGACAGGCAAGGCTACCTTTTCTTTTACTTTGTAAAAGACCTTGGTTTTCCCCTAACTTCCCATGACAATTGTCATTGCAAGCCGCAGCCATGTTCTCCCACTTACATCCTCATCAATGACAAAAAGAATATTTCTGACTCTAAGGAGATCTTACACTCTCCTGCTGAGGCACCACATTATCCCTCTCCTTGCGAAGGTCCTGAGTGAGGCAGTCAGCCCTCCTGTCACAGGAGATGCTGCTCATGCCCAGCTGCAGGCCCAGCACTTGAAGTTATGTGTCACAGCCATGCTTCAAAGCAAATTGGTTTCTGTTTTCCAGCAGGGATACACAATCAGAATGCATTCTAGGGGATGTATAGGAGGTGAGGGCTACGTTTCATCCTTTTGGGTTGGTGTTTATTCACTCAGGAAGACGAAGAGGTCCTCTGCGGGCAGCAGCACTGGCTCCGGCCCCACCACCTCCCCTGGCCTCCAGGTGGCAGCACAGGCAACGACTGAGAGGCCTGAGGCCCCGACCAATCCTGTGTCACCATTCCTGCTCCCAGCCAATCCCCTGCTGCCTGGTGGTCCTGCAGGGTGGAACCCTGCCAGGCCTTGTGCTGCAGCAGAGCCAGCCTCTGGCCGAGCGTTGCGGGCTCCGCTGTGCTCTGACAGGTTGCAAAGCCATCAGCAGGCACAGCTAAAATAACTGCTGCTTTTTCTTTTTTTTACTGATTCGATCTGTTCTGTTTTCCCATTTGTCCCCCTTGATACACTCCCAGCGTCTGTCCTGCCACCTCTGTCAGCAGTTGGTCAGGAAAGGAGGTGTCGCTGCACGGGCTGGACGTAGGGCACGTAAATGCCGGCAGCTCTGTCTTCCCATGTCTTGGGACGCTCCTTGGAGCCCCAGACTATTTCTCTGTGCTCCTCTTGCAAGGTGTTTTACTTCCTTCCGCTCTGTAATCCATCATTCTACGTGTATAGCCTGTGGCTGATTCATTTAAAATGTCACTGGGTAGCACTGTGGCTTGTATAACAATGTGGGTGATAAATGGGAAGTTTATCCCCAGAGCCTTTTCTTCTAGATTTATAGGCACTTTACATCTAGAAGGTAAGGGCTGACTCCCACCCCTTCCTAGTGCTTCCTCCTCCACCTTCCTCCCCAGGTCTCATAGTTCCGGGAGCAGCAGACGGTGGAGGGCAGGTGGGAGGGAAGGGCCTGTGTGGTTGGGGTGGCTGCTGCCACCATAGAAGCAGGTGTAACTGGCTCTCTTCCCTTCAGCCAGTCCGCTCTCGGACATAGGGAGGGATAGGGCCTTACTCTGTGGAGAGGATGGCTGGCCCATTCTGGTAGAGTGATGAGGAACAAGGAGGCTTGGATGTAGAGTCTCAGGTCTATTAATTGCAAGACATAGGGAATGGCACGCAGCAGGGGTGGGAGTCTGGGTGGTGAGGAGCAGGGAGGGAGTGCTTTCGCAACAGTCTGGTTGCTGCCCTGAGTGCTGTTTTCGTATCCAGGGCGGGCACACCTAGATAATCCATGGGTTATTTGAACGCATTTGCAGAGAGAACAGTGCTTTTACAGGTGCTGTTTAAGGGCCAGGCTACATCTATGAAAATGCAGTTGCTGGGTCTGCTTTAATGCAATTCATCCTTTGAAGAACAGTTCCAAAGTTATTTCTGCTTGCAATCTAACTGCTTCTACCTCTTGAATTAATCCAACTCATTTGATCATTTGCTGTTGCCTTTTTGGTCTGTTTTTGTTATCTCCACTGATTATTCGCATCTCTCTGTGCTTCTGTAAACCTTTCCCCAATCCCAAATTGGATCTCAACCATACTTCTCTTCTAACTCATCATGTTACTTTTTCTCTTAATCACATCCTTCTGTTACTTCCTTGATTTCTTTCCATCTCTCTCATCCTTTTACCTTTTCTCTCTTTTTCTGCTGCTACTAACTCTACTTTCTCTCATTTCTCTCTCCTGCTTGCTTTTCTGATGCATAGAAACCTTCCTCTGCTTTTCCTGCTGTTGGTGATACTTATTTGTCCTGATCTGCTCTTGTTCCTTCCCAAACTTTTCTCACCTGCCAGTTACTATCCTCTGTTTCAGAATTAAGTAACCCCTGCAACTTCTTCCTGTTCTCTTGCACCTCAGGAATGTCTGCTCACTCTCAAAATGTCATAAATTTATGACACTTAGCTTGGTGTCTTCCCCTCTTCTTTTTGCAGCCTCTCCTTTGTGCAGCTCCTGCTCTTCCCCTACTCTGCTTCTCCTGGACTCTCCCATATGTCTTTATTTTCAAATTGTAGCTGCTGAAAACTTGTATGTTTTTTCTTCCCCTCATATATAATTAACTAGGAGAATGTCATATTTTCTGCTTGCCATGCAATTGCATTCAGAATCAGTAGGTAGAGCAGAATTGCTTAGAATTAGCACCTCTACAGGTTCCTAACAGAAATGTCATGGTCTCTGCACTGGCTTTCTAGTTCAAATTTAATTGTTCCTTTATAAAGCCCTGAATAGAATGAGTCCAGGCTTCCTTTCCTTTACAGTTGTTTTTCTTCCCAGCAACAAAGATTACCTAAAACAAGATTGCATCAACTTTGATACTTATGTACAGGGTGATATTGGAGGGCAAAAGTAATGTTTTTCTTAGTCTGCTAGAGGTAGATATCCTATGCAGGGTAGAAGGCCCATCTGTTTATCCAGAGCTTTATTTTACTAAGGATTTAGGCAGAGTATTTTGGGTCTTTTTTTTTTAACTTTTGCAGCTAGGAGTGACTTTCTAGCATTACACCAGTATAAAACTATGTCAGTTATGTTGCCCTGTATCCATGTGACATTATAAGGTGGTTATTATTTTTTAAGAAGCTGAGGATGGGGAAGGGAATTACTGGCATGACAATTAGTTTGGATATTGTATTTTATTCCTTATCAAATAAATTAAAATTTAATTATAAATTATGTACATAAACACTGTAATATTAGTAAAATGCTTTATTAAAATGTATGCATTGAAACATGAGCTTCTTACTACTTTTATGTTTGATAATATCATGTACTATAGACATTTGTACATGAGTTTTGTATTTTTGTATATATATTTGTGCACACGTGTATAAATAGTTTAGATTTCATTATATGGTTGTATGTATGTATATTTACATATGTGTCTTTTTATACTTTTGGGTTGAATTTCTCTCATGGAGAGGACAGAAAATCAGTCCTATGCTCCTTATTTCTCTTCTTTGATATTGGTAGAATTTTGGTTTTCATTTGTTCCCTCCATTCTCTCCTAGCACTGTCAAAAAATGACATCCATTGATCATCCTAGGGGTGGATTCAAAGTTCCATTTCTATGTTTGGGTAGTGGAAAATAATATTTTCTAGAATAAACAGCTTTTGTTTTGCAGTTACCTCTTTTAATATTTTAAATTTATAGGGATGAAATAGTAATATTTTCAATGATGCTGTATTTTTTTTTTTTTTCAGGTGGCATTCATAACTATATGGCCAAATCTAATTCCTGCCCTATATTTTTGGAATCTCTGTAAGAGAAATAACTCCTGTAACCCTGAGTAAGTTGGTTTAAGATTCACCATCCTTAGAGTAACCAATTGATAGTCTCTTTGCCAAAGCTCGTTAGGTGGACAGCATCTTAACCCTTATTACTGTGGTATTAGTCAAATTCTCATAACAATATCAAAGTATTTTGAAAAAAAAAGTAAATTCACTACAGGTTTCAGAGAATTCTTGGAGAAAAAAAGGCGCTTTACAGACTAAAAGCTATTCAGTTTGTCAAAGAGCAGTTTAAAAGGGTGGTTTTGTTACCTCGTGCATTGGAAAGAGATTTCTGATGACAGATTGTTCTTCATTCTGTGCAAAAGACATACTGAGAGCCAACAGTTGGATGAGGGAGCTAACCAAATACAGACTAGAAATAAGGGACATCTTTTAAAAAAAAAAAAAGTTAATTATTCATTGGAAGAATTCAGCTACTTGTAGGGTAACTTTTCTGTCAAGTGTTGTTTAAATCAAAAACAGTGTGTCACCTCTGAAGGTTCATCTCTCTCTTTCTATTGACTGAAGAGACAGCAAGGCTCCTAAGTGTCTCTAAGTGTCCTAAGTTAGGAAAAATGAATCACAAACTATGAATATCCACTCAAAGAATGAGATATTCTTCAAGTGTTGTGCTCAAGACCAAATTTAGTGCCTTACATGCATCATCCACTAGATGTAAAACAGAAAGTAATTTATGGTCTGGATTTTAGAGGTATTTCTCGTGTTGAAGAACACCTATACAAATTCTCAGACATAATTCCATGGGTCTATTCTAGTAGTTAGTACTTCACCAAAATGACTAAGAGCTTCGTGGTCTACCCTAAAGTTATCTAAAACATCTTAAAACTCCACTCCTTACCTTTTCAGTATAATCTATAAGTAATTTTTCTTGCTGCCCCATGGTGCTCTTTTTAACCAAGATCATAATTCAATTCCTCATTGTCTAAATAGATAGCAATCTGAAGAAAGGCTTTGCAATTTTGTCTAAATTCCGAAGCATTGTATGGAGGATTTGCAGAGGCTCCAGAGAGAGCCTCTTATCTTTCTCCACTATTGTTAAACTTCAAATTTGCATGATAAAAAATATAAGTAAAATAAAAATAAAAGCCCCTTTGGTCTCAATGTAAAAGCAACACTGATGGAAAAACAACTCAGAAAAAAACAAATTCAAAAAGGAAGGAAAAAAGTACTAAGGCAAGAGATTACATATGCATAAATGCATAAACCTAAGCAGCTGATGGAATATACCAACAAGCAAAAACTATCTTACAATGGAACCATATCCCACAAAGGAAATAAATCATTATCTATCTGTTTTCATTTGGTGTTCAATGAGGAAACAATTCACTTGTGGAACTATTTCTAATCAGACGACCTCTAACAAAACCTTTCATCTTCTTTCACCTGTTTGGCGTACAAAGATTGATCTGTTCTGCATTCTGAAACTGATACCAGACAGAAATTATTTTCAACACTGGCTGGCACTGGGCCATGTTGAAAATGATTTGGGAGCAAACCCTGACTAATGAATGGAAAATGATTTAGAAGCCATCATGACAATCCATAAGTGACTCCAAAAAAGTGGAAACAAGTTATAAAACAGAAGCAATAAAGAATAATAGGACAAGCAATGGAGACAATAGCTAATCTGTGTCATAAGTTAGTGTGCTGCATCCCTTGCTCTCCTCTTTGTTTTTCTTCCCTTTCAAGTTTCAGTATATCAAAATGCCAAGGATAGGTTAGAATTACAAATAGTTTTATATCAGTTCAATTTTTTGGATGCTATAATAAGAGATTGGGTAGACATATTTCTTGTTTCCCCCCCTTCCCAATCCGTTCCACATATGGTATTAGAAGTTCATTCAAGGAACAGAAAACAAGTTTCTCAAAATTTTTATTGTCTGTTCTTTTTCTTTACTCGGTGGCAATATGTAAAACACAGGGACAGATAGATACTTATTTCTGGATGAAATTTAATCCAAGAAGAGGGCTGGTGTCCCTTGCCCCTAAGGTTTTATGACATAATTATACACATGGCACAACATAGCTGGAAGCAAACAATGAGGAGGGAAAGATGTGGAAACATCAATATCATAGAAAGCTGAGAGTTCTCAGGGTTATCTTTCTTCAGACATCCAAATGTAGCATGACTTTGAAGTGCATTGAAATTCCTATTTGGACAATTTAGCTGGGCCAAATATGAAGGAGGGATAGAAGGAGAATGAGTGAAAGGAGGTGTTTGTATCTGGGACACAGATCTGTATCTGACACTGAACTGGGATGCAGCAGAAGTACATAACCAGACTCAGGAACTTGGAAGCTCTATTGTGATGTACACCTAGCCATAGATAATGCTATCTGAGGGCAGCACAGCAGAACTGAATCCTATGGATGTGATGAGGAGATAAACACAAGTGGTTTTACAGAGTAGCAAGACCATAGCAGGTTATGTGAAGGAAAATGAGAACACACGTTTGAGCCAAGTAACCAACAAAAGCTGAGGCTGCTGCCATTCGCAGAATGCATGTGGAGCAGAAGTGGTGGGAAAGACATGTTGAAAGACAAGAGCAAATGAAGAGGAACTACATAGGTAATTTTTCTTCTTGTTCCTGGTGTCTTTGTTGTTTCTGCTGAGAAAGATGAGACCTAAACCACCTGAGTTCAGATTTAGGCTTCTCTTCACGACTCCTTAGCATATTAGACATCATCAGAATATGCTTAATCCATGCCAAAAGCATTTGACCTTGGTCACTTTCATTCATAAATGTATCTGGAGATAGTGGTGCCCATTTTTGCATGATACTTTAGTGTATACATCAGTCACTTGGAAGCTGATTTGAGTGCTGTCTTAGGGGACAGTGGGTCAAATTTGTGACATTCACCTGGTGTTTAGAATCCTCTATGAGTAGATAAGAGCAGAGAGTTCAAAAACCCTCCGGCTAAGAAGGGGCTTGAGTTGGGGCTGGCTCTTTTTTTGATAAGAGATCTAACTACTGGGAAATTGTATAAATGAAACGGATTGCTGTTCAAGACAAAACAGAAAACCAAGATCCTCCCACTGCAGTATTATTTCTATTTCAATTTTCATGCTAATTTTAGTAAGGCTTGCATTGTGTTGCTGTGTATTGTTAGACAACAACTATATCCCGCTGAAGAGGCGGCTGCAGTTCAGTAATGCATGAAGGCGTTCCTGGGTATTGTATACAGTTTGAATGATCCATGTAGCATGCTAAGAAAGTGTATTGAAATCCATTTCCATGACAGGTGCTAGACAAAAGAATAACCTCTGTAATGCAATTAGAGTTTCTTCCAGATTAAATGTGCTGTACGAAAGTAAACCCTGACTTTGGTGTTTTTATTCAGATTGTTAGTGCTTGGTGTAGTACTTAATGATGCTTCTGACTGAATAGCAAAGGTATTCATGCATAGTTTTACTGAAAGGTAAATCTGATATTTATCAAATTGCTTTATGAGACAGCAAGGAAGGCAAACTGATGACTTATTAACAGTATTTATGTCTAAAAATTTTACATTCTGATGTGAAGACCCCCTGTGGCCAAATAATTTAAATGCTACACATCCCATTTTTAGGACAGGTCCCTACCATTTCAGTGCCATCTCAAATAAAACTGAGACAGGTGGCCATGTAATTGAAAAAAAAAGTGATAGTTCTGAGCCCTGATATTACAGAGTTCACTTCATTTTTCCTCCCAGATTTTCCCTTTACACAGATGGTGTAATTTTACCCCTCAAAGTTTTACCTCTGGAAGCTATTTTTATTTATTTTCTATAAGTGCACCTTCAGGCAATAACAGCAGGGGGGCAAATCCTTTATTTTACACTGTCAAAACCGATACGTTGTGAGTTATTCACATCACTTTCTGAAATGCCAGTCAATGGCTTCATGTTTGGAGCAGTGCAAACCTCTAACAGACTCAGAAAAATGAGTCTCTGAACTGGTAGCACCAGAGTGGGTGTTACTATAGAAAAAAAAAAAAAGAAAGAAAAAAAAAAGGGTCTTTTTTTGTTGCTGCTGTTGAAAGTTTTCTAATGAAAGGAGATGAATCAGGAACTTTGTAATAACATGTGCCTGGCCACTTAGCTGTAGCAGCAGATCTGGAATGAAGCTTACTCAGCACAAGCTTTGGACCTTTCAAACCTTATGTATCATTTCTCATCTACTGAGCTTCTCACATTTATACAAAATAAAAGTAGGAATAAAAAAATCAATTTTTTTTTAACAATTTGAGTCCAAAAGGAATACACATATTCCCACCTTAGACTTTTAGAAAAAAGTTGGCACATAGTCCGACTTTTTGCCCACAAAGACAAAGTATTTGTCTTCAGAGCCATCAATTTTAAAGACTGATACTCCTTCGTCTTTTTTTTTTCAAAGGAGTTCAGCTCAAAGCAGCAAACGAGAAAGTGAAAGAGCAAACATTAAATAATGAGCCTGTAAAGGGAATATCTGCCAAATTCTTCCATTGCATATTGGAAGGCTGCTGAAACCTGAAACTGCCATTATTTTCCATGCAGAGAAGCAACCCTTCAGGTCTTCTGACAATGCAGAAGCCTCAAGACAACATTTCTGGAACTGTTACAGCAAAGTCTTGTAACCATAATAAATGTGTTCAATTTTTATTTTTCTTTAAGGGCTGAAAAAACCCAATTTGGTTTACTAGAAGGGAGTACTGAGAGGTGCTGAAAAACTTCTTCCAACTGCCTGTTTGCTGAGAAATGTAACCTTCCTAAATCCTACCTTCAGGTTGAAACTGACAGGAAAATCTGTGGAAAATTTACCATTTTATCCAGGGAGCTGCAGCAGTTCAGTGGAATATAATAGTTTTCTATATGAATTTACAGCACACCAGCCGTCAGAGACAGATAACTTGGTACAAGTCCAGCAAACTCGATTATTCAGAGTGTCTGAAGTATGAGAGGATGACAAGCAAGACAAGCACAGATGTTGTTCTTTAAGTGACTTATGCTGACATGGTTTGCTTTCTTACTTTGAGTGTTGAATCAGGGAGACAACTTTCAGGTCCCAGCTGTAGGAGTTTTAGAAGGTGAGTTAACAGAAGAGTTCACGTCTCACAGTTACAGACTATTAGCCTGGGATTGAAAGCTTTTCCTTGGTCAAACCATCAATAAATGGATACTTATTTGCAAAAGCAGGAGAAAAAAAGCAACTGCATGAGACGAAGAGTATGACTTTTTTCTATTTTGTGTTACAGAATTGGTGTGGCCACTGTGATACTATTTGCATAAAGTATTTGAGATGAAGTGAAGTGCTGATCTCCTAAAAGTTTTCTTTGCCATTTAACCCATGTTGTGGCTGAGATCTCCTTGGCTTAGTTATAAGCTGTGAAATTCTGCTTTTATAAAGTAATCTGTAAGATTCGGTCCTTCCTCTGCTATTGGGAGAGTCAAAACAATTCAGATTTAATATTTTTCAGTGAAATCCTGGCTACTATGATGCATAAGAGTGATGGAGTTTTTTTTTAAGTAGTAACACAAAGGAAGATTAAAAGGAAATGCAGAAATACAACAGAAGCTACTTTTGTATGGAATAGCAGAGGCTTTACTGCATAGACATAGACATTAAACTGTTTTTATTTCTTTACGTTTCTAGACTGCTGTACACTTGGTAAAAAAAAAAATCTTCTCCGGTCATATTTTTCTGGGGAAGAAAGTGCTGGAATGCTCTAAGCTGAAACCTTGTTTGGCAGTGAGATCAGAAGTGCTATTTTAATAATGTTTTACAAATGACTGATCAAAACAGTCATTCTAGACTTCCATCAAATTAGCCCTTCTCTTCTAGTTCATTTTATTGAACTACTACTATTCATAGTATTGAATAACATTAAAATATATTTTGAGCTTAAATGTTTGTTCTAACAGAAATAGACCTTTATATGATGTATAAAGGTGTAAAAGAGACATCTAGTATGAAAACATTCCAAATCCCCAAATGACTTCAATTTGAGTTGCTCAGAAAATTCCAGGTTAATTATTTTGTTTCTAGGAAAGAATTCATATTACAGAAAAAATAATCAGCTCTTTACAGACAGTGTTCTTACTCATCAAAATTCCTGCTGAAATTAGGTTATACCACATTCAGGAAAAGTGATAACAGTGTACCCATTGCTGTGACTAATAAAAATCAGACATACTGACACCAACTGAATCTGTCATTGTTATTCAGGAAAACACTTAGCCAATACATTTCAAACCTATTGGAGACAATGGTGCTTAAGCACATGGTTATCTTCTTTCCTACTAGAGATCTGTGTCACATCCTTATTTATTCTTTGATTACAATTTTATCATACCCTCAGAAAAAAATAGTAGTTAAAAATAAGATTTCCTCTTAATGTGAGTATAGCTCTCACTCAAGATATGTTATTGCTTTGTCAGTAATTTTAAAAGATAAGGATGAATCAGGTGGAAGAAATGGGATTACAGAAAATGAGAGTACCAGGTTAGAGAGGAATTATTTGAAGTTATCATACTTGAAGGCGCTGTGATAATGGTAATAAGAAGGCAGATTTGTTTGGATAAAAATTCTGGTATCATCTGTAAATGGTGATGCCTTGACATTTGGTACTTTTATAATTGGCCTGGAGAGGAAATGTGAATATAAGAAGCAAATCCACATTGTCTTTAGGTTGAATTTAAGTTCTTATTTTACTCCCAATTTTTAATTAGCTTGTTAGAGTTAAGAATGATTCTTCAGGAATTCCTCAAAAACAGTTTACTAGAAGAACTAATAAATGTGGATAAACAAACATCCTTATATTAACTAAAGGAAATGGAGAAATAGTTTACTACACCCATTTTACAGTTGCATAACTGAAGAATTGAAGCAAACTCACTTATCCCTTGTTCTGAAGTGAGTGGCATTCTTAATTTTCAACGTTTCTGAGCTTTTTGGTTCAGGATACCACAAAATGTTTGCTACCTTCAAAATTAAAACCTCTAGGGATTTGCTTGTGCAAAGATTAATTGCAGGGTAAATACAGGTCTGTATGTTGCCTACAGATACGATGTTCGTTTCTAAATATCTAAAGAATGCTAAAATCCATAAATTTTCAATAAGGTCATCTGTCACGCAGTGATCCAAAGCCAAAGTGTTCCATCCTTTATTTGAACATTTTATTGCATTGTTCTTCCTAAATTAGAGTCCTTGATTATAATAATTGATTGTGATAATACAGATACTAAGTCAACCAGCCCTAGTCACTGATCTATTTAACCATCTTGTTTGAATGCCAGGTGTGCGAGGTAAGTCATTTAGTTAAGTGGAAGTTTGATAACTGTTGTGGTTTAACCTGGCATGCAGCTAAACACCACACAGCATTCGCTCACTCCCCACCCCCCCGCCCCCAGTGGGATGGGGGAGACAATTGGAAAAAAAAGTAAAATTCATGGGTTGAGATAAAGACAGTTTAATAGGACAGAAAAGGAAGGGATAATAATAATAATAATAGTAATGATAAAAGAATATACAAAATAAGTGATGCACAATGCAATTGCTCACCACCTGCCGACCAATGCCCAGCCAGTTCCCAAGCAGCAGTGACCCCTCCCCAGCCAACTCCCCTTAGTTTATATACTAAGCATGACGTCCCATGGTATGGAATATCCCTTTGGCCAGTTTGGGTCAGCTGTCCTGGCTGTGCCCCCTCCCAGCTTCTCGCTGGCTGGGCATGAGAAGCTGAAAAGTCCTTGATTAGTGTAAGCACTGCTTAGCAACAACTAAAACATCGGTGTGTTATCAACATTGTTCTCATCCTAAATCCAAAACACAGCACTGCACCAGCTACTAGGAAGAAAATTAACTCTATCCCCGCCAAAACCAGGATAATAACCCAATGTAACATCTTTGATATCAGAAGTCAGATAAAAACTTTTATGTGTCATTGGCTCACAAGAGTCCGCCTGGGCAGATGGTGTTGGTTTTATACGACGGACATACTTTGCCTGGAGAGTTTCCGAGAAATATGGGCATTATTTTCAAACTGCAGTAAAGGAGAAAGGTGTCATTTCACTGACAGCCCCAGAGAATATTTCCCTGTTACTGCATGCTTGACAGATGCCAGGAACAGATTGATGTGTAGAGAAAGGCAAGGTACAAGGAAACTGTACATTAAAACTCATTAACTTTAGATAGGAAAACTCTATTGGGAGCAACTCTAGAGCATTTTTTGATGTACAGTGAATGTTTAACATTCTAAATATATGTGCTTTTTAATGTGTTGGGACTAAATTTACATATTTGGTGTAAATCTGAATGAAAATGAAAACAGTGACAAGATAAACACAAGAGAAAATGCAGCAGTAAAATGAATCATTAAGAATCTGAAGGAAAATACATAAGACATTTTTCATCCTCCTCATTCTTGATCCACCAGAAGCTATAGGTGTGGTATTTGGAGTGGATCACTTGAATTCCGGTATTAATTTTCTTCACTCTTGTTTATAACGTAACTCTTGTTTATAAAAAATCAGATCTGCTTCTCAGTACAGTCAAACTCTTACGCATAGCCTTAACTTTTACCACTGAACAAAAGGAGATGGAACCTTATTATCTGACTTACCACAGAAACTAGTTCTCTGACCAACCAGTCCATATGTGTTGCCTCTCATCCCATCGGCTCCTTCTCACAGATATAGCAAATTCCCATATTAAAGCTTATGATTTACTTGATTTTTTAATTTTTTTTTTTTTTAATTATGTGTGAGAAGAGTACTATAAGACAAATAGAGCACTGGGTGATGAACATAGAAGCACTGCAATTTTAATATGGAATTAAAATTGCAATATTACATGTACATAACTATAATTACTTCATTATAATAATCACTATTCCTGACCATTGAATGGGGCATGGATTTGAGAAGGTGCTTTTAGAGGATCTTGTATTTAGAAACAGCACAGATTCACAAGGGAACGAAGATGTATGTGCATGTGAATTACACAGGCATCCTTAATTTTGGTAATTCTTCATTTAAGCACTTGACTTTTCAACCTTAATATTCTTTTAAGGTAGATCTTGTTAGGAATTTAATTTATATAATTCCTGTTTTGATGTAAACAAATTTGATGGTAATTTTGTAGATGAAAACAGATTTTAAAAACTAAAGAGTATAGCTGAAAGAAATGTTTGTAAGAAATTCTGTTTTCAATGCAAATGGGACAGTGTTTAGTGAACTGAAAGTGGAAAATACAAATAAACAATGGCATGCTCTTAGTGTGTGAATATCTACTTATTCTATATTTTCATGTTAAGTTTGAAAAGGCTTCTTTTAGACAGGTAGAACTTAATTGTTTTATTAGAGATGTGTATGTAGTAAATAATTGAAATAGTCATGCATAATTCAAATAATTGCTTCCAGTAGATACCTAGTCTGATAAATATCTGATGGAAATGCAGATTGAGTATTTTTCCCTGATATGAGGATTTTTTTATTTTAAATTCATGGAACGTTGTGTTAATATGCATAATGGCATAACTGTCACAGCAGGTTATAGGTGATGACTTGGACTCTGATGCTACCTGATGCAAAATGACCCATCTTTTACTTCAGCTTGCAGGCTGCAGCTAATGCAATTCAAAGCTTTAAATATTGTGCAATTATAAAGATGAAAAGAACCTATCTTGAAATGTAGTAGCCAATTAATAATCATTTTTCATTGTAATAAATGCAAATGCCTGGGTTAGATACCGTGAAGGTCTGTGCTACAGAAGTTTACCAAGAGCTACTTTCTGTTTCTGAATAAGATCATGTATGGCCATCAAAACAACAGCGTTTGAATAACTTCTTGGAGAGCATTGAACAACATTGGCAATATCTGTTACATGTGGTTTGTTTTCTCTCTCTCTCTCTCACACATCCTCTCCCCAGGAGGAGGAACTGAACAGGTAGGATAAAAATGCATTTGGTAAGATATACTGTTCTGCCTTAAATGCATTCACTATACTTACGATAGAAAAGGCAAGATCCTGCATTTGAAATAGTATATTATTGGGTTTAAGGAGGGCCCAGTTCCTGCGGCAGTTCACAGTTGGTCTCAGACTGCCACCCTTCCCTCAGAAAGATCCTTCTCCCATGTGGTAAATTTTTACCCTGCGGTGAAAGATTTTCCATGGTTAGGGTTTAGAACTGGACCACAGTCTTTCAGCTACACAGGACAGACAGTACTAGAGCATCTTGGATAAGAAGATTCCAGGTTGTTTATGGGTGACAAATGCTTAAAAAGAAACACCTCTATCTTCCTGTGGTTCTGCATCTCTACCACCTAATGCTCGTCTTTTTCCAGCTTCATCAGTCTGCCAGGCCTTCTTTTCCATTGACATACCTTTGAAACACCATCCCTGCCCTCTTGGTGACCTTGCTTTTTAATGTCTCAGACTAAGAGATACCTTTTTCTTCTTCCTAACATACAGAGACACAGCTAGAAAAATAAGGTTCATTGTTTCTGAAGTCTCTTATTTTTAGTCCTGAATGAGGAGGGGGAGGCAGAGGAGAGAAAGAAGAGGAAGCTGAGGAAGGGGTAGAAAACGGTTTTTTTTCAGAACTGAAAGCCGTAATAGAATTTTGTGAAATTGCCTGTGGGGTTATTTCAAGATATAGAGAAGAATTGACTAGTGGGATAAATAGAGGGCTCGATATCCAACAGAAGAGTTTAGGAAATATAAGGATTTGCATTTCCTTGGTGCATTATTGATAAGGACGTCTATTTATTGTGTATGTGAGCATGAGTATAACAAACCACAAATCCTGAAAGTTCACAGGCCATGTGAAAATTCTACCATGGCTTTGCAGATCTAAGTATTCTAGACAGAATTGGAATCGTTAGCTAAATTTGGCTTGCTTAAATGATTGAGGCAAGGTTTCAGTGACTTTTGAAACCTGTTCATCCCTACATTTTTGAAACTGAAGAAGTAAACATGAACCAGAGGTGCTGAAGCAATTTCTTCTATACTCTGTTCAGTTTACACTTCATTATCCGTATCTCTTGCCTAGGCATGTAGATACTATTATTTTCTAGGAAATCCTGAGAACTGTATTAGGTTTTGGATGCAGTTATTTTCAGGAAACTCGGAGAAGATAACTAATTTGTAGCAACCAAGTCTCCTATAATATTGCAGGACAGAGTGGGAAGTAGCTGTGTAGCAAGTGAAATTCAGAAGGTTCTTAAGGTCTCTGCACAAAGTATTTATTTTTTTAAACATAATTACAGTTATATTTAATGAAGTAGCAGAACTGTAAAACTGTCAGGAAATACTGTGGCAACAACATTTCTTGAAGAAGCATATTAAATAATAATGATGTCAAACATCTGAAAGAGTGAACAGACCTTGCATGCATAGTTTTCTTGTCATAGGAAATTAAAAAGGGATTGGAATGTTGCCAGTTGACTGACTATAGGGAAAAAAAGAGACCCATAATAAGCAACAGTTGTAGTTACAATATTTGCTGAAACCAACACACATTAAATAATAATGAAAGCAACCATCTAAAAATGCTGGCAGACTATATGGAACAGCTGAGCTGAAGAATCTGCAAAAAGGATAAAAAAAAAAAAGGAACTGGTATATAGTCAATGTGCTGCCAAAGAATAAAAAGCTCCATTGAAGATTAAACAGTGAGATCAATTTCAGACAAGTATTTATAAAACAAAAAGTGTGAAAGGAAAAGAGTTAATTCTTAGGTTGTGTAAATGACAAAATCTTCACAGATAAAGTGATCTCTTCAGAGAAGAAATTATTTAAGTAGAGTTTTAAAGCTTTTTATTTTCTTGCAGTTATTTAATTAGGAAAAGATGTGGGCAAGGAAGACGTGTTAACACATTGAAATACAGCATGGTGATGGCTTTGTACAAGAATCTTACCTGAAATTATTTTTAAAATTTATGGAAGACTTTAAATTTCTTTCTAGCCAAGAGGACCTTATTATCTTTACACTAAAGAATTTAAACCTAATAACCAATGGCACTGGGGTCTTGTGCTTGCTTGTAAGAATTAAAAGGCAAATTCAAGAAATAGGATTAGCTGAGGATTTTTTAAAAGATTCCATATGAGTGTTAGCAATGGAGGTGTGGAATAGGTGCTATGTCTTTTTGGTTTTTGTCCTATATGTACTCTAGCAAAGTATTAGACTATCATAGCCACTGGGGGAAAAAAAGCCCCATTTTCAGTATTATGAAAAGGCCAGGTAAATCTATTGCAGTCACTGGGATTTGACTGATAACACAACTCAGATCATTATTAGGCCTTATGATTACGTGCAGAATATACACTTCTATTAAAGAAAATATATGTTCACTGTTAAAATGGAAATGAAGATTTGAAATGGACATTGGAAGTGTAAAATGTAGATCCTCTCAATCTCTGCTCTGCTGCTGTAGAGTAATACATATAGTAATACTGCCTAAATTTAGACAGTGCTTTGAAAGCAATTGGCTGTTCCCCGGAAGCTTCATGTTCTGTTCTGCATACATCTCCATATTGGTCTGTTCCTCTGTCTCACAATTCAGCCCATTGGCACTCGCACCCTTAGCTTTTCTCCATAGGATTTGCCTGTGGAGTCCAGTGTCCTAAGCGTTCATAGAGAGCTGAGGAATGTTTCTGACCCTGGCAGAGACCTGGCTTCCACTAAGACATCTGTCAGTGGTAGCACTTGCATGTCCCTATTTGCAGACAATATTTAAATATTTTTGGACTAGAGAGAGCGTAAAACAAAAGGGGCCACTCACCTCAGCTACTAAGATATCTAGCTTCCAAGATCAGGTCTGGCAAAAACCTAAACCAAAATGTTCTCTGCATATGTGCAGGAACCTGTTCCTAATCTTGTCCCTCTGGACTTTGAGCAGCCCAGTCTTATTCACCTCCCTCGAATCTAGGTATTGCAGAACGAGCCTTAGGATTTGGGGTGCTCTGGTGCTCAGACCTGTGTTATGTAAGTTTCCTTGCAACCTGGTCTTTCCTATTAATACTTACATTTATATTGCTTGATCTGAGGGCACTATAAAACACTTAGGTCTCTCTACCCTGCCTGTGTACTAGTTGTATGTATATGTGTAAACAAACACATACATAGACCAAATTCCCCTACGATCTGAATTCCTTAGAAAGGACCCAAGGGGGAATGATACAGACAATCTGAATAGGCAGGGGATCCGGTTTGCAAGACTCTACATTACATGGCCCAGAAGATCAGCCCGAGGTCACTGAACATGACCAATGGGAGGTACCCAGTATTCCTTGAATGATCTAGCCTTTCTGTCTTTGCAGGCAGTCTAACCTGATATCCTTTAAATGCTTATCTTTTATGAAAAGTTGTTATATACACCTTTGTTCCCCATTTATAAGGTTATATGATGCATAAAGCAAAGAACATGAAAAAGATTTCCATGTTTGAGTCCTCTGCTAGAAGTCAAACTGCCTCTGAAAACCTTAAAATTACTCGCAAAACCTTCTGAAGGTTATGACAGACCTCCTGCTTCTTTGTTCTTGGTAGTGGTAAAAGCTGGACCCATGCCCAGTGCAGGGAACATAGTGTAAATAGCGTTGCTGCAGATTGCTACTGGATTGTTCAAAACATCAGATGGCTAGAATATGTTATTATCAACAAGCTGTTTACTGGCCAATTACAAACTCTGATGGAGCACTAGGCATTTTATTGTAGGCTAGCCAAATGGATGGAAAAAGCATATGTCAATCTCTCTGTTACTTTAAGGGGCAAATTCTGCTCTTCTTCTGCTTCAGTATGTTGCAAAACCTCCCACAATAGGACCATACTGATGTTAGTACGGAAGGGTGGGATCTATGGCAGTGCTGTGGGAATCACTAGGACAATGCAGTTCTCAGTTATTTGGGCAACTTTATGTCAACATACATTTACATAATAAGAGTACATCTGAGGCATCTGTGGGTTGTCCTCCCCTCAAAGGGGTTTTGAATGCGTGAGTTTCTTAGTCTGTGTGTAATATAGAAACAGTCAGGAATTGTTGGTTGGCTTTTACATTTGTGTTAGTTCTTACATGAAGTGAAATTTTGAGTCTTTTGTTCTCCTTCCTCTCATGTTTATTTTCCCCAAATCTATAAAATGAAATAAGTCCATTATCTGCAATCCCAAAATGGAAAATACTATCCAGAATCAGATGCTTCAAGGTGAAATTTTCCAGTTTAGATAGGGAAAAATATATCTGTTTGATCACAGTACCTTAATCAATAATGTATCATTGGAGGAAGATTTTTTTCACCCCTGCAACTTGGAATTTCTTTCTATTTTTTTTCTGGAGAGGGTTTGGTTGCAATAAGGAACAGGATTTGGAGAAGTAGAACAGAGTCATTGTGAAAATGGGAAGAAAAAAAGCCAACTTGCTTTGGAAAAATCTATGGTTATATTGGTGTCAAGCAGTTATATATATCCTGTCCAAAGGACTCTTGGACAATGACTAGAAGGAACAGGTCTCATAAATGTGCAGTCATTCAATATGGCTGCTTACGTCACAGTATGTCTGTGACTTGCAGGCAGTATTGGCAGTCACTGGAATTTCTCACCTGCTAAAATTCAGTCAGATATGATCCAAACTGAAGTTCTGAGTTGGAAAGGAGGAGAGAAAACTCTGAATTTGAAATCCTATTATATATTACATAAGATCTCTTGGGATAAAAAAAAAAAAAATATATATATTTGAAAGTGTTCATTCTTCAGAAATATATAATGAAAAAAGCTACATTAAGTGAAAGGCTAAGCAGGTGAAGAGATCTTTCTTTATACCTCTGCTTGGCTCCAAAACCAGTAATGTGCTAATGCTGAAAAAAAGTATAAAAAAGAAAGAATAAAAACAGTTGAGAAATGTATGATATCTATATTCCAAAACAATATAATTTAAAGTGTTAGAAAAGTTGAATAACTTCTTACTGATTGTTCCCTTTGGGTAGTTTTTGCCACCATCTGTGAAGGTGAGCAGTAAGTCACTCTGAAAGTCGTTCTTGCAAATACCAGCAAGAGGGAGAAGAATCTGGTCTGCAGTGAATATATCACCACAAGAAACTGGGGACTAAGGATTGTCTATATTAAAAAAAGAGAAAGGCTACCTCCTGTGGAGATGATGAGTTCTTGAAGGGGAAAAAAAAAAAAAAAAGCATGCCTGCTTTACACTGAAAAATATTCATGGATGTGTCCTACAATGAAAAATTCAAATCCTTGCCCAAAACTCACTACTTGGACTGAGGTGCTGGAGCATGTCCAGGGAAGGGCAACGAAGCTGGTGAAGGGTCTGGAGAACAAGTCTTATGAGGAGCGGCTGAGGGAACTGGGACTGTTTAGCCTGGAGAAGAGGAGGCTGAGGGGAGACCTCATCGCTCTCTACAACTACCTGAAAGGAGGTTGTAGTGAGGTGGGTATTGGTCTCTTCTCCCAAGTAACAAGCGATAGGACGAGAGGAAATGGCCTCAAGTTGCGCCAGGGGAGGTTTAGATTGGATGTGAGGAAAAATGTCTTTACTGCAAGAGTGGTGAAACATTGGAAGAGGCTGCCCAGGGAAGTGGTTGAGTCCCCATCCCTGGAAGTATTTAAAAGACGAGTAGATGAGGCACTTAGGGACATGGTTTAGTGGGCATGGTGGTGTTGGGTTGATGGTTGGACTCGATGATCTTAGAGGTCTTTTCCAACCTTAATGATTCTATGATTCTATGATTCTATGATTTTAATTTTTGTTTTACATTTGAGCAAGAAGCAGCTAAGATTTCTCCTTTTTTTTTCACTCAAAATGGCCTGAAATGATGGTCTAGCTCTCCAGTTGTTTGTAGATCAGCACAGTTCTGTTGGCTCTAACAGACCAATGCCAGCAAGACCAGAAGGGCTGGGCCCAGGCAATAGAAAAATCACTGCCACTTAAAATATGCATCAGCAATGCATAATTTTAAAATATGCTCTTAGTCTCAATGAAATATTTTTCTTCAGAACAAAGCTGATGAAATTTACTTAAATACATCTTGAGGAGGTGGGAGGATATGAAAATTGTTGAGCTTCAAAATGCATTTTTCTCAAAAAGTAGAAGCAGAAATAAATTTTAGACATAGTTGTTTTAAATAAATAAAATACATAATGCAAGCAGCTCTAGTTATGCTTATAAACAAACGTCTATTAATATACACAAGCCATACTCTACGATCTGTCAAAGATGTATTCCTTTCAAAGCATTTTTTTCCCCCAGGAATTATTATAGGGATGGATGTATGCTGCGATTTCAGAAATATACACAGTTTAAACACATGGGATAGTACATAAGATGGGAAGGATGGAGAAGCAGGACTGGGTTTTGGAGGCCAGCTTTATGGAACCGTTCACTATTCTGAAAGATCTCAGCCGGTTTATCTACGAGATTAAATGCCTGATGCAGAATTTTTAGTGTGACTGTTCAGGCTGCCTCTTTCTGAATGGTTACATTTTCACTGGCATCATCATCTTCTTCAGATGAATTGGAACCCATAAAATCATTCAAGGGTGAAAGATGGAAAGGCAGGGAGATGGTGAAGGTTAGTGGAGCAGGTTATTAAACAAATGGTAGGAGTACTCTGAAATGATGGGAAGAGAAGCAATGGATAGTGGTATGTGCTCTGCTGACAGTCCCAGAGCCACAGAGGTGTTTAGGAGTGGAAGGAGGGCAGTTACTTGTGTAGCTGACAGAAGCTGAGGAAGTGGTATTACCATTCCTAGCCTATCAGTCACTTCAGAAATATGCACAGAGCAGCCCTGTTGCTTGATGTATGTATCGCTGAAGTAGCCAGTGTTTGATCTTTTGTATTCTGTGAGACTTCTTATCAAACAGAAGATGAACTTGCCTAGCACTTCTCCTCCCTCTGCTTCAAAAGTTTAAATGATAATTGATAGCTACTACAGTCCATGCAAGATTTTAAAGGTGGGATACGTGTTCTAAATTTCCTTTTATCCCTATCTTTGTTATGACTCAGACAAAATTTGAGGCACTGTGCGAAAGAGATGCCAACATGACCATAAGCAGGAGATATCTCACACTAAGCAGCAACTTCTACAATCTAGTAAAAGTGCAGGGCAGATCCAGGAGCAAAGCTTCAGCTGATAACACTATGCAGCTCTGATTTCCCTTCTTCAACAGTTAGATGTTAATTAATGCTATGGAGAGGCTTTCAAATTGAAATCAACGGGAGTTTCATTATTCACTTCAACAGGAGTAGAAGGAAGTTCTAAATAGTAAATGGAGCAATGAAAATCTAAGAAAACAAGAGGTATGCTAATGTGTGTTTTGTTTAAGAATTCTCAGTTTCATTGGCTCTGTTTAACAAGCAACTGAAGGCAACGTGCTTGGGTGTCTGTGAAAGTATGTGTGTCTCACGGGAATGGATGACTATACACCTTTCCACTAATCTTGGATGGAGACAAAACTAGAGGCAAATAATTTAGCTTGCACGCAGAAGGTGTTGGAACAAGTGCCTTCTAAAGTAAAAAAAAAAAAAAAAAAGGTGCATTAAGTGTTGTGGGTGTTTTACCAGCTTGGGTTTTTTGGAACCATTAAATACAAATAGAATGAATAATTTAACATTTTACACAGTATGTGCATCTTGCACCACTGAGTTTTTGGAACAGTTTCACATAGAGAAAATGTAGTGGGTGCTTGCCTTGCTGTTCTGTAATTTTACTTTGTCCTTATTTCAATTACATTTCAAAGCAAATACTCTTCCTAATTGTGAGGTGAATTTCATTCTGGTGAGCTAGGGTTTTTTTGTTTCTCTGTTTTAGAAATTCAAAATATGGGATGTGGAGAACAGAATGAATATTTCTAATGTTCTTAAGCTAAACGAAGCCCTTTTCTCTGTTTATTCTTCCATCCAGATTCATTGGTGCACAGACCCTGTTTTACTTCACTCTGAGACAGCGTAAAACACTTAGCAGTGAAGGTGTGTTTACAGACACTTTGTCTGGCAATAGCCACCCCAGATCTATCATTTCTCACATCCTGCAGATTCTTTCTGCTCCTTCTCTTCACATTTGCACAATATCCACCTTCACAGTCTCATTTCCCCTTCCTTTTGTACTTGCTGTATTGTTCTGCAACAGTCAAGAGTTTTGCAAAGAAAAGCTTAAGATCCATAGTCACTTTTTTGTTATTTTCATAAATGTCTGTCAGAGGATCCAAATAAAGTGTTCTTAACAGAACTTCATAAAAAAATTGTTTCTTCATGAAGATGTGAAGTCAATCTGCTCCTGGGAGCAGTTGTTCTAATTCCCAAGTTTTCATTCTTTATCAGAGAAGACTGAGATGTACATCAATATCCTCCGAATCTTGATTATTTGGGGAAGAAAACCCAGTATCATGGTCTGCAAGAGAGCTACAAAATACTCTAGCCAGGATCTGAGGACAGGCTTCAGACCTAGATAGATCAGTGGGAGAGATTTGCCTTTCTTAAAGGGGCCACTGGCTCATTAGAGTTGATTAGAAACAGGCAAAACCAAAGACATATTAGCTTACAGGACTAATGAATCACTGATCAGTTCAACCAGCCTTCAATCTTAGTGAAAAACTCAAACATTGAAAAAAATCCATTGTATTAAATGTTGCGTTTAAGTTTTTTGAACCAGAAATAAAAATATCTTTCTTGCAAGAAACATAGTACATTAAGAGAAAATTACTTAAATAGCAATGGAACTTTTAGAAATGATAAAAAATTGAATGTTTTTATTTACCCAAACCAATATTCTTCTGCATATTTTTATTTTTACAGAAGTTTCTGAATGATGACTTTTTCATCATAATATCAGATTAAAAATTCTCTCCGTGTCTTAAAAATCTCTGTGGACAGGAATGACTATTTTCATCTCAGTTCTGCCACCAGTCCTCTAAAACCTTTTATTTTACACGTATATGAGCATGTTTTCCAGTGGCAAGGTTAAGTCTATTAACCTATTGTTGAGATTATTTGAGACGAGGACAAAACAAGAAACTCTGCAGTGGATATTACTGTTTTAAAGGACTCTAAACTGTTTTTATCTCAAAGCACATCTGCTTATCCGCACATTTTTATTGAGAATAAATCACTATGCTTAAAAAATACTGTATTTGGGTAATCTCTATTATTTTCTTTCTGCCTGCAAAATGGTTGGATCCTTGCATTGAATAAAAGTTTAAGTTGGATCTTACTGTGAAGCCGGGAGAAATACTTTCACCCAGAGAAAATGGTGACATTAATATTGCTCTCATTGCTGTTCCAGGACCTCTGAGTACTACTGTTTTAATCATTGAGACTTCTAAATGAGTAACGTGACTGACACCAGGAAAAAATTTCCTACCCCTTGTTCTGTCCAATTTGGCACTGAAACTCTCTTCTAGTCAGCAACAGTTGTTTTCCAGAGCTAGTTTTTCTGTACCTGTAAGGGATCAGTGTAAACCCTATTAGCTGTAGGCACTGAGATAGAGTGGTACTGAATGCCAGCCCTCCAGGTCTGAAGAGCAGAGCAATCAGGTTTATGTTTACATGTTGTATTAAGTGCATGCTTTTTGCCTGGCCAAGCCTCGCACCTGCTTCTTTTGCATCTGCAGTTGGGCATTTTTCTCTCACTTGGGAGATAGTAACTACGCATTGTCCAACTCAGACTAAGGCGTAATATTTTACCTTTTATTTGCATGGGTAGAGTGTAAGTTCGGCAGATCAGCAGTGCTATAAACTGCTGTTCATCTGATACCAACACCTCATGCTAATGACAGACTCAGTGGATAGCATTCGTGGTAGCTCTCGTCTCCGAGCTGGGACCTGTGCTTCACTATGGCTTGAATCAGTAAACTTGCCAAGTGAAAGGCCAGGAATAAGGTGGGCTTAATGAGTGATTAATGAGTAGGCAGGGACTGATCTGGACTGACTTTTGAAATGTCTTGATCCAGCCAAAGTGAATGCAAGAGTAGAAAGGAATGAAAGCACCCAGCAATGAAAATGGACTACTGCTAATATTCGGAAAAAGCCATTGGGCAGGAAAGAGACTGAATTCACATGTAATTGCACTGGCAAAGATAACAGAGGGGTGATCACGTGGCTGCTGCTCTTCTGAAGCCATTCACTGCTCTGAGGCCCTGTTGTAATTGCTGCTGGCAGGAAGGAGAGGGGGGCTGCAGCAGCAGAAACAGGCAACTTAAAACATGTGGCGGGACGTGTATTAACCATGCTGTTTTCACTGAAGGCAGTAGAGTAGTTTACTTTTCAGCTATCAGTCCAGCTGGTTACAGTGGCAAGTGCCAATCCATTGTTAACAGAGGTAACAAGATGAATTACTTTTGGACTCAAAGTATCTGAAATAATAAAAGCCGTAAATAGTCTGACAGTCAGTGTCCTGCTACTTAATACGAATTCTATCTTCTAAAGTGAGTTTAGCATTTATTGTTCGGCAGGTTATGATAAGTGTCTGCATGGGATGTTTTGTAAGAATTCAATTAGCTTGTGTTGTGAGTTAACACCATTTGCATGGTAATGAAATGTTCTTTCAACAAAGTGTTGAAGGAAAACACACTAATTAGTTTTTTGAACAGCACCTGACATTCATAGGGCCCAATGGTGATGTTGGATAAATGCCTGCATGACTGATGCCCCTTTTTTAGAGCTGGCCAGCATTTTTCTGTTTATGAGTTTATGAGAAAAACATGCAAACAAAAATCTCCCCAGTCCCACAACAGCTTCTTAAAATGATACAAAGCCAATTTAATGAAATTTGCCAGTCATCCTTGTCCTTCCTCTCTCTGGATCCCTTCTGCTGCCTCCTCTTTCTTTGATATATCAGAAGTTGTTTCTTTTCACTGTTACAGACCTACATTACTTTTCTTCCTCTATTATTTCTTGTTCTGTGTAAAAAGATGACTCCTACCTTCTAGTATCCCCCTATTATCCTCCATGCGCTATTCACCTGTACTGAAGGAATCACCATGGCAGCAGAACGGCTGCCAATAAGCTGCTGTCTCCTTTTTCCATGCAAGTGGCCTCCAAATTGCTGACCAGTGAGAGAAAATAAGTTACAACAAAAAATGGGCTGGCACGGGTTACTTCCCTGCTGGGGTTCCTGAGAGCAGCACAATTGTATTTAGCCCTTCCTCTAGGGGAGATGGGTAGGTGCCAACCTGCTCCGCAATGAATAGCACAGCAGAATAAATAAAGGCAAAATATTCTTTCAACCGCTATCACTTCCTTGAATAAAAAAAAAAAGAGATTTCACCTTCTGATCAAATTTTGCTCAGATTTGATCCCACAGTGTTTCTAACAGGTTTGTCCATTCTTTTCTTTCCCCCCCGTGCCCACGTGTTTGTTCAAAAGCTTTTTTTTTTCACAAAAGCTCTCACAAACTCAGGTGCGTTTATTCTGAGGGAAATTGTCATGCTGGAATTGGCTGCCCTGCCTTTTTTTTCCTTTGTAAATGTTTCTGTCTTACAATTAGGAAATAGCTATGAACAAAACTAATGAAGAAATTGCAATAGCTGTATTAAGTTACGTATAGTGGAAGGTTTGTGGCCTCATCTGAACATGCACATGTGAAATTTGTGTTACCTCACCATGATTCACCTATTCATAGATGGTATCTGAGCATGAAAGAAAGGCACCAAAAGGCACCATGAAAAGACATAGTTGTGCCCTGACAGACCTGACCTAAGGCAGACCTGCAACCACCACCTGACTTCACGTAACCAAAGATGCAGCCACCTTGGAGGCCTTCCCAGGAGGTTTTCCTGTTACTACAGAGATCTCTCAAACACAGTGGTACACACGACTGCAAGGGAAAAGGAAATTTGCTATAATTATGTATTATTTGAAGATATACAGTGATTTGTTTTAAATGAAAGCTTGGGTTATCCACTCTTAGCTGAGCTATTGAGTGCCCTCACAAGGCACTGCCCCCAGCCAGTTCAGCTACTACTGTTTAGCTGATGGCAAGTAACTGGATGTCTTTATGTCCTGTGCTTATCCCTAACCCATGTAACAATTATCTATACCAGCTGTCCCGGCTGGGAGAAAGGAAATGATTCCTCTATTCATTTGGTAGACTAAGGTATAGAATCCTTTTTTTCCTACGGAGTGGGGAACATTGTTGTTTTTATTGTTTCCATAATACACTGATATAATAGTACTTCTAAACTGGTTACCATTTTAACCTACCCTAAGAATACTGTAAGCACCCCTCCAGTATAAACAGAATGGCTGTAGTATGGCTGAATTAAACACCAAGCCTATGGGGGAAGAGTCAGTCCTTGCTGAAGTGCTGCTTCTTGCTGCAAACACTGTGAGAAATGCTCCAAAGCCTGGCCGCTGCCAGGAAGGTAGGCAGAGACATCTGTGGGTGAGTTATTCCAGCGAGTGTGCAGCAGCTCAGCCAGCTGCCAAACAAGCTACCCACAAGTTGTTTGACTTTGGGTGGTGTTGACAGAAGATTGGTTGGGGAAAGAGAGTTCATAGCACAATGGGGAAGGTTGCTTTCTTATTATTTTTCTCGCTTTCTTTTATTATTGCACTTATTTTATCTCATCTCTTAGTGTGTGCATTGTCTATTATGCAATTGTTGTAATACTCAGCAGCAACACAATAATACTTGGTGCATTTTCTGAGATGGAAAGCCCCTTCAGTCCTTAAAAAAACCTAAGTCAGTATATTTTGTATGAGAGTTTGGGCATAAATAAAGAGCTGTAAGGCATAGCGTATCCTTTCACATCTGTCGTGTTCAGGTAGAGTCTAAGGCAGCTGTGCTGTTCTGGAAAAGCAGGCAAAGCCTCTCCTGATTATTTCTCTTGGTGAGCCCTACCATTAAATCCCAGATCTTCTAGCCCTCTTTCAGAGTTAGGATGTCCTAGTAATACTGCTAATAAAAGTGGAATAGGGGAGCGGGGCGGTTTGTACTAGGAGGGATTTAGATCTTTTTAATTCATTACTAAATAACTGATACTGTCATTTCCAAGTACTTCAAAATTGGCATATTTCTTAATGCTTCATCCATAAAACTTGAATATTTCTAATTTTTTTTTTTTAGGTTTAAAGCCCTAACCCTGCAAGCTGTTTTACACATATATATATATGTAGCCCTGATAAAGGACTGAGGATTTTACAACTGTTCACAGCTTCTCTCTTTCGCTTGAATTTTCTCAAAATAATAAGCGGAAAACTCTCATTGTCCTGACAAGCTCATTCAGGCACAGGTTTCTGGCTGTAATTTGCCATTATTAATTGGAGCATTCTGTTCTCACACAGGAAAGGGCTGAAACAGAACTTAAGTACTTTCTGCATCATGAAATAAGTGAGGTGAAAAAACATATGTCTAACCTATATGTTCTGTTTATTTAGCAAGCTGGTGACTCAGTCTATGCTAATGAAGACTACAAAGGACTGTGAATAATGGAGAAAATTTGTGTTCATCTGTCCAAAGCATGATGTGTTATTTTTATTCAGGATTTATAAAATCACCAAGACTACAGCTAGAAAATGAAGGAAAAATCAGAGCCTCAAATAATTTTGATTTTAAAAAGAATAAGAAATTATAGAGCTTTTTTGACTGCACTTAGAAGATGGCATGTTTCACAGCAGGGATTTTGATGCATTCTGTAGAGTTAAATTTCTTACTGAAAGCCAAGCTAATGAAGGTGGATGTAGTATCCTTGCATGTAGGGTTATTATGTTGCTGTTTAAAATCCCACAGTAGAAAATTTTGGGAGGGTGAGCAGGGGCCTGTTAAATGTTTTATATGGTGGCTTAGGGAGTAGAGCTACTGCAGGAGTACAAAGGAACTTCTGAACCTGGGCTGAGACCAGTGCAGAACTAGCCAGAAGAGACTTTTTGGCTATCTGCATTCGATTTACCTTTTGAGTACCACAAGCACTCATGAAAACAAGGAACATGGAACAGTATTACAAAAATCTTTGTAATGAACTGACTTTCACTCTACCTTAACTGGAAGATTTGTGTGATTTCTCATGAGCTATTGATATACCATGCACAACAGTTTATGGCAACATGAGCTGTTGAGGTACCAGATATTTAAATGCTCCTTCAAAATCATTAGTATCATTTTCAAAAGGCATTTGTGGTGTACTTGTGTACTCTATGCTGCGATTCTTGACACAGGCACATGCAGATGGAGAACTTCTCTTCTAAGGACACTCTCTGTGTTCTGAAGTGCATTTAGACACCTTTGTGAAGTGTGCTGTAATTACATATGCCCATAAACACAGCAGCAGGGTCTGAGGTCTACTGATTCTGAAGATAGAAAGGACATTAGTTAAATGCCTTGCTACTTGTTACAGCCAAAGAAATGGCATAATAAAACACTACACCTAACTGATCTGTCTCTATAATCTGATATCAGATCAAAATTGAACAATTTAAAAAAAAAAAAAAAAAACAAAGCCACAACAGGTATTTAGAGATGCTGAATACTGTCATTACTAATTTTAGGTTGGAGGTCTTTTTAGCTAGGAGTACGACCGTGTTTGTGGAAGTGTAGAGCAGAAGTCGTTTGTCTATTTACAGAAATATCACATTTAGTGCTTCAGAATCAAAACCCAGTGCAAGAAACTCATGAAATTTAGCTTACAAAATTTGATATTTAAACTATATTCGGTTGATATAAAGTAATATTTCTATCTAGGGAATTATTGGTACTAGAAAACCGCTCAGGGTGCCTAATCACTGAACAAGGTTACATTGTGGTACTGAAGTGACTTACTTTTTGTAAAACATTGAAAAATTCAAGGATGGAAAGCTATGTGAAAGAGTTATACATTATCTTCATTAGTTTACGTTATGAATATGGTTCTAAAAAATTTTCCTCTGCTTACTAAGGGTTCAAGCTGCTTTTAATTGCCAGGGCAATAGCTTTCTTTCAGACTGAGATGGGCACTCCTGTCTTGAAAATCTATTTCAGGACTGAAAAAAGACAACTTAGTTAAAAATGAATGAAT
Source organism: Aptenodytes patagonicus (assembly GCF_965638725.1). Classification (NCBI taxonomy): domain Eukaryota; kingdom Metazoa; phylum Chordata; class Aves; order Sphenisciformes; family Spheniscidae; genus Aptenodytes; species Aptenodytes patagonicus. The sequence goes on along the minus strand of NC_134949.1, from coordinate 191,979,298 downwards.
ACAGAGGACAGTATAAAGGTGAAACGGATAAGAAAGTTAATATAAAGTGACAGTGTGACTTAGGCATAAAATATATTTTTTTCAAACAGCATTTTTTATAAAAATCTAGTGCTACCAAGTGTATTCAGCTTATTTCAAGTGAAATAATATTAGGTCATTGAAAGGCAAAAATTGAAACACTTTCAGCAAATTCTGTCCTTAGAAGTACCTACACAGCTTATAAAGGCAGAATTCAGGAGAAGGTGTTCCATGGCACTACAGCAAAACTTCCCCGTAAGTCAGGAAGGAAAATCAATGTGTCTAAGTTCAGGAATGAGTTACAGCAGTGGTGAAGAGTCTTTCTAACCTTGTGGTAGAATAAAGATGATGTGTTAGTTGGAGTCCTTTCTGGAGGAGGTTTCATTCAGAATGAAAACAACATCAAATGGTATTTCCCTGCAGGCTTTCTGTGTGCTATCTACACTAGGATCTGTTTGGTAACCTGATGCAGTTTGTCCTAAATGGCACCTTCTAAAATCTTTGTCATGGTGTGGGCCTTTGTGAAACTGAACACAGTCTAACATCACAGCTGGAAGTCTTGTCCTGATACACCCTGGGTTTATTTGATATGAAAGGTCCTACCTGAACATTTCTCACTTGACTCTAGATCAATGGTCCCCACATGAGGGTGTCTCGCCTCAGCCGAAGGCTTCACAGCAGCAGCTGAGGAGGGGAGAGGACAACAGTAGCTGAGAGCCAGGGATTCCCCTCAGTAGCCTTGCACAAGGCTCTGCCTTGCCCCGTTGGATCCTTGCACCTCTGCCTGAGTGTCCAGCTACCCACTTCTGCCTTGGGGTTGCGATAGTGCTGTGACAGCTCTGGGAGGCCAAGTGTGGCTGGGAGGCAAATGGAGGGGCACAGTAGGGGGAAGAAGAGGAAAAAGATAACTTCAGAAATTATTGGAAACTAATATCCTAAATTTTCTCCTTTCTCAGAACTGTTCTGATATATGCAGGTCATGTAATGAGACCTCTGCTTCAGCCAGTGTCTTCAGGGTCATCCATTGTGAGGAGGAAGAAGGTATCAGCCAAAAACAGCTAACCTGCTGTGTCAGATTTCTTCTCAGGACAATATCCAGGATTCATTATTTATTAAAGAATGTCATCAGATCTTGGCTGGAATAGTATACGTCCCACAAATGGTTTTGGATCCTGGCTGCAGTGAAATCAGAGGTCATCACGCCATGGAGCTGAATGATAATCAAGATTTTACCCCTGGTTACTGAAAAATACTTAGTTTTAATTATTTTTGCTCCACCTACAGTAATGATTTTGAATATTGAGATATATGAAATTGAAGGTTTAATGAAACTATTTCTACTAGGGAAAATTAAGTGGTAAAAATTTTGAAGGAAAGATGTTTATCAATATTTAACATCTGTGAGAAATGTAAGAGAAATCTATTACTAACTTAGCTTACAAAGAACAGAGGGTTACTTGAGCTTAATATCTTGTAAATCCCACAGTATCTTGAAGGCAAAAACTATATTGCATAGATTCCTCTTGGAACAGATACTGTACACTAATACATTAATCATGTCTATCTGTCATGCATCACAACTGTGTATGTGATCATAGCAAAAAGCTTTATAACTCACACCAAAATAAATTAAAAAAAAAAAAAAAAATGAATAAGATGCTGTAAAGTTGGGATAAAGTTCTGAGAAAAGACTGGGAATAAAAATTTCAAAAAAGGGACTAAGTATGTAGAAAAATACTTTTTTCAAGTGATATTGTTCTAACTAAAATTTAAGTATCTGTATCTACAGACTAAGTCTCTATATCTCCTGACAACTACAGTTACAAATGCACATAAAATATTGTCTGAATTCAACCCAAGCTTTCTCACTTATTTTGCCCAGTAATGGAAATACAGTGCAATATTAAATGAGTTCTGTTGTGCACACTTTCTTTGGATTACAGGGTGATAAGTAATTTTATCATATTTCATTTTATATGGCAGCTTTAGCCCTAAATCCAGATTTAAGTAGCTAAAACAGAGCTTGGTTTTGAGAAATCAAATAAGACATTGCTTAAGCACACATTTGTCCCACTGACTCTACTGGAATTTCAGCACAAGCTTGAAAACTCAACAAGAATTTGAGAACTATTTTGAATAGGGAAACATAGATTGTTGGTTTTAAACCTAGAAGATGAAGGATATTTATCATTCGCTAGAGCCAGTGTTTAATAGTTATGAATATCAGTTTGCTGACCACATCTGAATACCTGAGTTCATGCAACAAACTCTGGATAGCCTCATGTTTCTTGGTTTGCATGCAGGTGTTTCGGAGGAAAAATATGGAGCAAAAGAAAACTGTAAGAACTAAATAGACAAATAAATTGGCCACTTTAGCATTTCAATTTTGCTGATAAGGCTTTGAAGTTCACAACTTATTTAGATGAATGCTTTTTTGGGGAACTGTCAGAGCACACATGATGAGATGAATGAGATGGGGACACGTGGGTTTACACATTTGTTGATTCTACTTGGTTGGCGACATTTGTTCTCCAAAGATGGATTGATAGCACAAAAACGTCTTTGAGGAAAAAATGTGAAATAAGACCCTGTTCTCAGGCCTCCTTCTTTCACACCTCTTTGACAGTGTGAAGAGGCATGAGAGTTGGTGAAAATAACAGAGAAAATTTGGGCTTGTTAATTACTACTGAGCATATTACTTGCTCTCATGAGTAATTCCACTGGAATCAGGGAATAAATCACTGTGCTTGGTTGTAAACGTTTTCAAGACCGAGAAGTCTTCTGAGTCTTCTGTGATATTTTGCTGTGTGTATGTGCCAATTACACTTTTACAACTCATCTCTCTTGTGTGCATTTTCCCAGCAGCAGCTCCCTTTCCTACTAAGTTATGCTGGCCCAGCAGGCCATGCGATGTGCCTGTTAAGCAAGATGCCAATGGGTTATGCTCAGAAAGGTATTTTTTTTTTTAAAAAAGAGTAACTGTTTTTTGGAGGTGGTGGGGGATTGTGCAACAAACCCTCAGTTCTCCAACTCTGTCATGAGAAGTTTATTGACTGACCTTGCTACTTTAGCATATGTGGAAACCTCTTTGAAGCAAATGCATGTAAAATAATGCAATGCCAGTTCATTACAGTTGTATGCAGAGGCAAAGCTGCAGGTTTAGGAGCAGGGTGCTGGGAATACGTGACACTGTCTCTTTTGTTTCTGGTTTTATGTAATGGTAAAATGCTTTTGATTTACTCACATTGTTTAGAAAGGAAGGAAGGAAGGGAGGGAGGAAGGGAGGGAGCGAGGAAGGGAGGAAAGAAAGAGAGAGAGAGAGAGAGAGAGAAAGTGGTTTCTTCTTTAGAGAAAAAGAGTGCTCCAAAACCCATAGTGGGTTTGAGGTCATAAATAAAAGTTCAAGTTTTGAGAAAAGAATATTACACAATTTAGGAAAAGTATGTCTGGGTCTATATACCTAACAGTTTTTAAAATTTGCTTTCAGTGCATATTTTTTGGTATACAAATAGAGAAAACACCTGTGAGTATACAAACATTTTGCTATAGCTGTACCTCACCAATGATATCTTCTAGCTGACCTGGACCCAAGTAACTTTGCACTGAATAAATGTATGCTTGTATGATGCTGATTTTTTCTCTTATCACCCATCTCCTTTCTTAGGCCTATATCTGGGATATATGCATTGCGCTGTTAGAGAGGGATGTAACATTGCCTATTGGAAGATGCTACTTAGTGAGCAGTTTACTTCTGTTTCAGATGCATTTAAAATAAGATCTTCAGACCAAAATTAAACTGTTGCTCCCTCTCTAGAGAAAAAAAAAAAAGGAAAATTCTCACAGCTACATCTGGCACTCAACAATCTCATCAGAGGACTGAAAAAAATCTATTCATTATTAGAAAAATTGTCTATTGTTAATAGAGTAAGCAATGGATTCATGTTCTCATCTCAACTGGGAATGAAGCTGGCTTGCCTGTTTGAACAGAGGTGACAAAAAACATTTCTTGATTGAATTCACAGAACATCTGCTTGCACAATCAATCCAGAATATCCTTATGCATAATACTAACTTGATCTGGATTGAATTACTTTTCTGCATCCTATGCCAGGAGAACTTATCATCTGTACACTGACAGCCTATCACTGCATATAATGTGAACTCGGGACATATTTTTTGTCTCCCTGAGTATCTTCATAGAGGACAGGTGCCTTTTCACTTGTTTTTAATCATCTTTCTCCGTTTTTCAACTGAAACAAGATTCAAAAGTCAGAGTTCCCATGTTTATTGAATTGATATGCTTCTGGTTTGACTACAAAACCAAATTCACATTCAGGGGGAAAAAACGTTTTCTTAGTCTTTCCTTTTTCTTCCTTTTCTCCTTTTCTTTTCTAAAATATTTATTTTTATTTTCACTTTATTAGAAAACCTACAAGTGATTGCAAAATTTACAATCAGAACAAATATGAATTCAGAAGGTTTTCTGACCAGTCCAGCATTTCATTGCCACAGACTGTGATCTCCTATGTCCTGTTTATTACATCAAAGCCTTAGTTAATTTCACAGTGAAATTTAACAAGTAATTAACATTATTTGTATATAAGCTAGACACTTTAAAAAAATCCAAATGTACTAGGCCAGACCTTCATGTGGTATCAACTAGCAATGCTCTACTGACATTTGGAAGATACAGATTAAACAGGGGAAGGTATTACTGAATGATCTTAATTGTAATACAGAAATAGCTGGTGACTGTAAGAAACAGAAGCCCCTCTGCACTAGCTACTGTACAAATGGATGGTACTTCAAATTTTTACCTCTTAGTTAAAGAAAGAAAGACCGGGTAGAAGGGGAGCAGTCACAGACAGGTGAAAGTCTGTGTCCAAAGTCATACAGAAAATCAAGGCCTGAACTGTGAATAAAACCTGTATTTTCTGAGTTTCTGTCTAATACTGTCTCCTCTCTCTGATGCTGCCTGTAAGGTAATGAAATGTGTGTAGATCTGTACCCCCATCTTTTCTTTCATATACTTCACTGTGTGGTATGAAGGTTAAAACTTTCTCAGTGGAGTTCTCAGTTGTGCGTGGTCTAGTATTTAGGAATGCCTGTACATTCGTACAGACAGCAGAGTGCTTGTTTTGCAATGGGATGTCAGAGCACATAAATAGCTAGTGAGACACAAGGCACTGTCAGTGCCTGTAAATACTAGGGAAACATGCAATCGAGGTGACTACATGAATGACATAAATGCACTGTTTTGCAGGTGCAGTTTTGCAAAGCCAGGTGAGGGAAAAAGTCACAACACATGAATCATTTTAGCTCATGAGTATAACTCTCTGTTGTCAATTCCAGTTCTGTTTGTCATCAGACAAAGACACTCAAGACAGTAAACCATTACAGCTCTACATTCTTCTATCCCCAAGGGGGCCTTTTTAAAGAGGCAAATTGATTTTTGCCACCAGACAGTGAGTCATGCATACAAACTAGGAGAGTACTTATGAATCCCTATATTCGTTTCCCCGTGGTGCTTGGTAAGGTGAGTTGTTTGCCTGATTTGTTTAAGAATAGATTTGGGGAAAGAAACAAAACAAAGCAAAACACAAAACCCTAATGTTTTTGACCCCTACCTCAAGAATACAATATATCTATGAGCATTCAAATAAATGTTTTCACTCCCTATGGAGTGCTTAAATTTCTGGTTTACACAGAATTGATATGATCAAATTGTTTGCCAAGTGCTATGTATAAAACTTTTTAAACAAATCTTTACTTGGCTATTTTCAGGAAGAAAAGGGAGAAGAAAGGAACAAAACCCAAGTAAGAAGGACTGATTCTGTTGCCTACACAGAGGCATCTAATGCCTTTTGAGACACCCTAAGGTCCAAGGTGTTCACTGGAGCTGTGTAAAACCTGTATCCTTTCAGAGGAGCAATTGGAGCCCAGGTGGGACACTAATTCCTGCAGAACCATGTCGATGAGGGGAGATTTGGACCCAGTCAAAGAAATTGAAAGCAGACTAGTTAAACTAAGCATAACTCTACTCAAAGACTAAAATTGAATTTGTCCTACTCTTCAAATTGAGGAATACTGGATTTTAATAATTTACACTTCCTCAAAAAATAGGTTTTTTTTGCTGCAAGGGCCTTTGGTTTTGTTTCTTTTATTGTTTAGGATTATTTTTTAGTCATTTAATATAAATACATGACATTTTAAAAAGACAATATCAGAGATAATTAAATGTTGCTGAGATATCTTTAGCTTTCAAGTTGGGTTTGTAAGATTTCAGTGGTGCAAAAAGAGTGAACACAAAAAGCATCACCTAGACTGACAGACCTGCAGCACACACTGAAAGTTGTACCTATTGATAACAGGTGGAGCAAAAGTGGGCTTGTAGGAGAAAGCAGGCGGAGGCTGGAGAGAATGAAGCTTAATTTCTGAAGGCTGCAACTGCTTTTGCTTTATTAGTTCATGCCACAAACTCTGCATGCCCTTCTTGTCTTCCTCCTTTCTCCTTTTTTCCATCAATAATCACAGAATGCAGATAATGCCGATATACATAAATAATGTATTTTAACTTGTTTCATTTCCCTGCAGAGGTTCACATTCCATCCCAGTGCTGCATTTAGTTTTTAGCCAATGAGTCCTTAATAAAGATATATAAATTTTACCTAAAGCTCCCCAGCCTCGCATGTAAAAGATATTATTCCTCCAACACAAGCCTAACGCACATCTCTATCCACCATCTTGCCCCAACTCCCACCTGATATGAGTGCTCTAACTCACTTCTTGAAACCTGCCTTTACTCAATATACTTGCCAGAGTTTACCAAATAGCTAAAGTTACCTGACAATACCCACTCATGTTTGGTCAGACCTCTCTGCACTACTCACCTCTATTGACTAAATCTTCACTTTCTAGTGCGTGCTTGGACTCTATAGCTCACACTTACAAACCCGTATTTAGATGTCAGCCATCAGTAGCTGAATCCTGTACAAGGTGTATACAGTGTGAAGCTGACTCTCAACCTTAATGTCTAAGGTCAGTGGAATAAGCACTGAAGCCAGTAAGAAAAAAATAGGTATGAAAATAGGACTGAATATGTTTGTCTTCATACCTAAAATATCAGTTACTACATTTCAACACATAGCACCACAATGAAAAACCTGAGTATGATTATCACAACTCCCAGTTTATGCCTTGAACAAATACATTATCTTATTCCTGTTTGCATGTCTTCAAATTCTGAAGTCATGAATACAGGTGGAAAAGATGACAAATAATGTTAACTTTAATGTATGGCTGAAATGCACATTTTAACTAAAAATTATGAATACTGTGATCTGTTATAAAAATATGAAAATTTCAATGTGCCTTCTTCATATGTTATATAATAGGTTTATATATATGTACTGTACATATGTATAGACCTAGATAAGAATTAAAAAGAGTTCTTATTTACACTGAACACAGAAGGGCAGGTTTTGGCCCACTTGGAGTAGCTGGTAGAACGTATCGGTCACGTGTGGAGAAAGCAAACTGCCTGAAGAAGAGCTACTCAACTAGTGTAAAATATCATAGCCCTCTTGTTTTCAGCTGAGCCCTAATGATTCATACCCATTAAGGATCTGGTCTTGGATAAATAGCTAAATCCAGCTGGTTGGTCACCAGCTGGCAAACACAATGCCCTCAGTGTGACATAGGAATCACATTTCAAATGCCCTGCTATTTTTTCATTTGCTTTAATGGGAGATGTACTTCACAATACATAAATTTTGCCACAGAACAAAGTAGTAGGAAGTGGGAGTTGCATATATAAAATCACACAGAGTTCTCTGGAAATGTGAGATTCCAATGCCCATTTTTCTTAAACTTTCTCTGATAACCCAGAATCCAAGGCCTTCTTTTTTCTTTCTTCTAGATGTTTTATATTTATACTCTTTCCTAAATTCACAATGATCTTAAATATTTTGAAATATTCACAGATCCTAAATCTCAGCTAAATGCAAAACATAAAACAGTTACAAAAGTCAAAGGCAGCTTTGTAACATGAAGGCAGCAGACAGAGTTTTACATTTACTGGTATAATAATGGCCCTTAAGTTTAAGCAAACATAGGAATACTTGAAAGGATGACTGACTGATGGAAAACACTGAAATGAGAAGGAGAGAAAGGAAAATAGATCTATAGAAATCTATCAGTGAGTTGTTTAAAAATACAGAGGAGCAAATGGGATGGAGAACATATAGTGAGATGAAATTGGAATTGAGATGGTGGAAAAAAAAAAAGCTGCTGCTGAGACATAGAAAGGAGTCAGAGGATGAAAATATACAGAGCAGTCAAGAAATTAGAAAATAATTAATGAAGAAGGAAAATAAAAGCTGCACAATTTATTCTTATTAGAAAGGCACAGCAATGACATGATCAAGACAAAATAAAAACCAAATTGAATCTTAAGCCCAATTTATGCCATACCTTTGAAAATAGGTTGTATTTTTTATGTTTTCAGAAGGATGCATTTTATGATTTTGATTAGGATTGGAATACGAAGCAGAATAGTAACAATACTCCAAGGAAGGCTTTTTTTTTTTTTTTTTTCTTTTGGTATTTCTGATAGAGGTAGGAAGTATGAGAGCTATAAAAAGGAAATTAGCTATGGGATTGGAAGTAGATAATCGAAGACTAAATTGTTGCAAAAAATATAATACTTTGTATGAAATGCATTTCTTCTCAGTTGAGTTTCTAGTAGGAAATTTTCCATATTAAAGGCATGAGTAGCATATAGATCAAGAACCATATGAAGAATTTGTCCCCCATGAGAGTACATTCCAGGTTTATCAACAACTCCTTGCCAGCCTGGGAATAGCTGGAAGAGGTTGCTTTGCTGACGCATGTGCTGTAGTAATTCTACATTTTTACTGTATTTCAGCCTGTAGTCTGTCCAAAAGCAATCCGGTTTCTAGTATCGTGGTTCAGTGAAACTTCCCCTAGGATATCTCTCATTTGCTTAGGAAAACAGTCTAGGAAACAGTCTAGGAGGTTCGTGGAGTGTGTGGAAGATAACTTCCTGACACAGCTGGTGAGTGAACCAACTAGGAAAGGTGCCCTACTGGACCTGTTGTTTGCGAACAGAGAAGGACTTGTGGGTGATGTGATAGTTGGAGGCTGTCTTGGTCATAGCGACCACGAAATGATAGATTTTTTGATTCTTGGAGAACTAAGGACAGGGGTCAGCAGAACTACTACCTTGGACTTCTGGAGGATAGACTTTGGCCTGTTTAGGAGATTGGTTGCCAGAGTCCCTTGGGAGGCAGTCCTGAAGGGCAAAGGATTCCAGGAAGGCTGGACATTTTCCAAGAAGGAAATCTTAAAGACGCAGGAGCATGCCGTTCCCAAGTGCTGAAAGATGAGCCAGCGGGGAAGAAGACTGGCCTGGCTGAACAGAGAGCTTTGGCTGGAACTCAGGAAAAAAAGGAGAGTTTATGACCTTTGGAAGAAGGGACAGGCAACTCAAGGGGACTGCAAGAATGTTGTGGGGTTATGCAGGGAGAAAATTAGAAGGGCCAAAGCCCAGTTAGAACTTAATCTGGCTACTGCCGTAAAAGACAATAAAAAATGTTTCTATAAATACACTAGCAGCAAAAGGAGGGCTAAGGAGAATCTCCATCCTTTATTGGATGCAGGGGGAAACATAGTGACAAAGGGTGAGGAAAAGGCTGAGGTACTTAATGCCTTCTTTGCCTCGATCTTTAATAGTAAGACCAGTTGTTCTCTGGGTACCCAGTCCCCTGAGCTGGAAGACAGGGAAGAAGAGCAGAATGAAGCCCCCATCATCCAAGGGGAAATGGTTAGTGACCTGCTACACCACTTAGACACACACAAGTCTATGGGGCCAGATGGGATTCACCCAAGGGTACTGAGGGAGCTGGCGGAAGTGCTCACCGAGCCACTTTCCATCATTTATCACCAGTTCTGGCTAACTAGGGGGGTCCCAGTTGACTGGAGGTTAACAAATGTGACACCCATCTACAGAAAGGGACAGAAGGAGGATCCAGGGAACTACATGCCTGTCAGTCTGACCTTGGTGCTGGGGAAAGTTATGGAGCAGATCATTTTGAGTGCCATCACGTGGCATGTACAGGACAACCGGGTGATCAGGCCCAGTCAGCATGGATTTATGAAAGGCAGGTCCTGCTTGACAAACGTGATCTCCTTCTAGGACAAGGAGACCCACCTAGTGGATGAGGGAAAGGCTGTGGATGTTGTCTTCCTGGACTTCAGTAAGGCCTTTGACACTGTTTCCCCCAGCATTCTCCTGGAGAGACTGGCTGCTCATGGCTTGGACGGGCCTACTCTTCGCTGGGTAAAAAACTGGCTGGATGGCCGGGCCCAGAGAGTTGTAGTGAATGGAGTTCAATCCAGTTGGCGGCCGGTCACAAGTGGCATTCCCCAGCGCTCAGTACTGGGGCCAGTTCTGTTTAATATCTTTACCAATGATCTGGATGAGGGGATCAAGTGCACCCTCAGTAAGTTTGCAGATGACACCAAGTTGGGCGGGCGTGTTGATCTGCCTGAGGGTAGGAAGGCTCTAAAGAGAGATCTGGACAGGCTGGATCGATGGGCCGAGGCCAATTGTATGAGGTTCCACAAGGCCAAGTGTCAGGCCCTGCACTTCGGCCACAACAACCCCATGCAGCGCTAGAGGCTTGGGGAAGAGTGGCTGGAAAGCTGCCTGTTGGAAAAGGACCTGGGGGTGTTGGTCAACAGCTGGCTGAAGATGAGCTGGCAGTGTGGCCAGGCGGCCAAGAAGGCCAATGGCATCCTGGCCTGTATCAGAACTAGTGTGGCCAGCAGGAGTAGGGAAGTGATCATGCCCCTGTACTCGGCACTGGTAAGGCCGCACCTCAAATACTGTGTTCAGTTTTGGGCCCCTTACTACAAGAAGGACGTCGAGGTGATGGAGCATGTCCAGAGAAGGGCAACGAGGCTGGTGAGGGGTCTGGAGAACAAGTCTTATGAGGAGCGGCTGAGGGAACTGGGGTTGTTTAGCCTGGAGAAGAGGAAGCTGAGGGGAGACCTCATTGCTCTCTACAACTACCTGAAAGGAGGTTGTAGCGAGGTGGGTGTTGGTCTCTTCTCCCAAGTAACAAGCGATAGGATGAGAGGAAATGGCCTCAAGTTGCGCCAGGGGAGGTTTAGATTGGATCTTAGGAAAAATTTCTTCACTGAAAGGGTTGCCAAGCACTGGAAGAGGCTGCCCAGGGAAGTGGTTGAGTCCCCATCCCTGGAGGTATTTAAAAGACGTGTAGATGTGGTGCTTGGGGACATGGTTTAGTGGTGGACTTGGCAGTTAGTGGTTGGACTTGATGATCTTAGAGGTCTTTTCCAACCTAAATGATTCTATGATTCTACTTCTTTCCTCTCAGAAAAAAAACTTTGATACTCTTAACTGCCACTGAATACCTGCCATCAGCTTATGGTGGTGACAGGAGATCTTCATGTCAACTTTAGGATGATGTATTTGAAAAGCCCTGCTTTTCACTGGACCATCCTAGGGAATATGTAATATTCTTTCTACAAAGGAACAATGATTCTGAGGATGTGGGTTCTTGTGCTGGGTTAATGCTGGCTGGCAGCTAAGCACCCACCCAGTCACACACTCACTCCCTCTACCCTACAGCGGAATGGGGAAGAGAATCAGGAGAACAAAAGCTGAAAACTCATGGGTTGAGATAAAGACAGTTTAATAAGTGAAGCAAAGCTGCATGCACAAGGAAAGCAAAATAAGGAATTCATTTACTACTTTCCATCGGCAGGCAGATATTTCAGCACATCCCAGAAAGCAGGGCCACAGCATGCATTAACAGTTACTCAGGAAGACAAATGCCATAACTCCAAATATCTCTCCCTTCCTTCTCCCATGCCTTAGCTTTTATTGTTCACAATGTCATATAATATGGTCAGTTTTGGTCAATTTGGGTCAGCTGTGCTGGCTGTGTCCCCTCCCAAGACTACTTGCCCACTCCCAGACTACTTGCTGGGTGGGCAGCGTGAGAAACAGAGAAAGCCTTGATGCTGCACTGTTCAGCAATAGCCAAAACATTGATGTGTTGTCATCACTAATTTAGTCACATATCCAAAATACAGCACCGTATGGGCTACTATGAAGAAAATTAACTCCATCCCAGCCAGAACAGTTCTCCTGTAAAGTACAACTGGACAAATACTGCTGTCACTTGTGCCAATGTTTTGCAAATTATTCCTATTCAAATCTGTAGGCAATTAATTTGGATTTATTCAGCTTATAAATAGCAAGAGGAATAACTACTGGTTTTGACTGATTACTTCTAGTTGAGACAGATAAAAATGAGAGGAGAATTAGGTATAATACTTTTTTTTTTTTAGATTTTCTCATGTAGCTGGGGAATATTTCAACTTCTATTTAAGCTTTAAAAAAAAAGGCAAGATAGATTCCTTATTACTGTAGGTTAACAGTGTATTTAATTCCAATATTTTGCATGTTTATGATAGGTTTTTGCAGCATTATTTAATCTAGAGAACTGCATTATCTGCTTGAATAGAGACAGATTACTGAGTTTTGGTAACTAACAAGGAAGCTAAATTTCAGGACTTTGCTAAGAATATAAGAGGCTGTGGATAAATAAAGTTTCCAAATGACATTGTTATTGTTATAAATCCTTGCAGTATGTCAATATTCATAAATAGTATGAGTTCTAACATTTCAACAGTCTACAGCATTAATCTGATAATATTTCTATTTTTACACCAAACATACCTACAGAGGATAGGGAAAAATTAATCAGGTCTAAGAGGCTGGTTTGATGCATTGAGAAGAATGACTATAGAAAATGTCTGTGTCAATATTCAACAAGTGAATAAAATAAGTCAGTAGAATGTAGTATTTCTCCCTTTGGAAGCCTAACTTATACCTTGTCTGTATGATGAATATTCTAGGAGATATCTGGCGAGTATACCTTAATTTTGACATCTGCACACCTGAAGGCAGTAACTACACAAGCAAGGTTTGTACCCTCGTGTTCAGTAAAGAGAACAAAGGTTCCTTTTATCCAAAGTATAATCCAGATTTTTTCACTCATATGTTTATTGGGATGCCTTTGGTTTGATGTATAAAAGTTTGTAATTCTTTTTGATAATAAAGAAACATTACCTAATGGGAAACATTCAACTTGTTGTCCACCAGGACCCCCAGGGCCTTTTCTGCAAAGATGCTTTCCAGCCAGTCACCCCCCAGCCTGTGCTGGTGCATGTGTTTAGTCCTCTCCAAGCGCAGGACTTGGCATTTCCCATTGTTGAACTTCAAGAGGTTCCTCTCTGCCCACTTCTCTGGCCTGTCAAGATCCCTCTGAATTAAGCACAAACACCTGATGCATCAGTGTGGTGGATTGGCCCAGCTCACATCCAAGGACCCATACAGCCACTCGCTTACTGCCCCCTCTCCCCCTGGCAGCAGGATGAGGGACAAAATAGAATAATAGAATCATAGAATATCTCGAGTTGGAAGTGACCCATAAGGATCATCGAGTCAAACTCCCTGCTCCTCACAGGACTGCCTAAAACTAAACCATATGACTAAGGGCGTCGTCCAGATGCTCCTTGAACTCTGACAGGCAAATAGGAAGAATGAGAGTGAGAAAGCTCATGGGACCAGGAGATCATTTACCAATTACTGATGCAGGCAGTAGATACTTGACTTTGGGGAATTTGACTTAGTTTATTTCCATTTAATACAGATATTTGAGTACTGATTAGGATATTGGGAAACAAAACCAAAAAAGAAACAAGCACGGATTTAGGGAAAACACCTCTCCTCCACCTTTCCCAGGCTCAACTTTACTCCAGACTCTTCTCTTCCCACCTTGTTATTGATGCAGTTTATACTCAGTCCCTTCAGTGAGACAACTGATATTGTATGGGGTGGTAGCTGTTTCTCTCTGTTGCTCCTTCCCTCTCTATTCCTATGCTCTGGTGTGGGTCCTTTACAGGCTGCAATCCCTTCGAGGGTATAACTGCTCTGGCATGGGACCAGCCATGTGCCGTTTTTCCTTCAGGGAAAGTTTGCTTCTGCATGGGTCCTCCACAAGCTGCAGTCCCTACTGGGGCGTGCCTGCTCCACCATGGAGCACCTCCTGCTCCTCTGACCTTGGTGTTCCCCTGTTGTTTCCCTCTAATTCCCTCCTCCTCTCTCTCTCTCTCTCTCTCTCTCTCCAGTCTTTCCTGCTCTTTCTTAAATGTTTCCACAAAGCCACCACCAACTTTGCTGATGGACTTAGCTGTGTCCTGCAGTGGGTCCATTGTGGAGCTGGCTGAAACTGTCTGAAACTGTCTGTGTCCAGCACAGGGCAGCCCCTGGCCTATTCTCACAGAGGAAACCGCTGTAGCCCTCCCACTACCAAATCCTTGCAACCTATATGTAACATCGTCGACCACTCCTCCCAGTTCTGTATCATCTGCAAATTTGCTGAGGGTGCGTTCTGTCTTATCATCCACATCATTAATGAAGATGTTACACACTATTGGCCCCAATATTGCCTCCCCTTGAAGTGGGGACACTACTAGTGACTGGCCACCAGTTGGACTTTGTGCCACTGATCTCAACCTTTTGAGCCTGGCAGTTCAGCTAGTCCACCCTGCTTTCCATTTATCTAGTCTGTACTTCATTTTGTCAATAATGACGTTATGGGAGACAATGCCAAAAGACTTATGCAGGTGCATCATAAGAAAAAACCTTTTCTTCAAATCTAAATTGAAAAGAAAGGCAAAAAAAAATCAAAAGAAAGGGAATTTACTATCTCTATATCATGGCTCAGAAGAGATTAAGTGATTTTCCTAAAGTCTCTGAGGCAGTCTATGACAGAGGAAGTCATTAAGCCCATGTCCCCTGAACCAGTTCTCACATTACAGAGGAACTTTTTCATTTTGTAATCATTTTTCTATTTATTACCTACTCTGCCTTGAAGCTGTTCTCATTCAACTGTATTTTGCAACTATCCTTATAACTGGTCAATCATATCTTGCATTTTTCACAGTCCTGGAAGAGCCTGGGTGTCATTCTTGCTGCTCTCTTCCCTATCACACACAAAGTGAACTGCAGTAGTTGTAAAGTACTGCTGAACTGACAGGTTGGAGTTGCTGCTGACACTGTAGAAAAAGACTTCCCAAAAGGTTAAACCTACATTTTTATCAAAGAAAAAAGCGATGAATTATTTGAACTGTTCTGTCTTGAACTATGGGTCTTTGAGATAACATACGGAATCACTTAATCCTTCTAAACCCATCTTATTTTAACTTTTATATAATTGTCTGCTCATGCAAGTCTGCATCACACTTCAGGAAATGTTAGGGCTGGTAGTAAGACTGATGGGCTGAGTGTGAGCACAGGCTAGGAAGATTCAAGGCTGAAGCAGAAGTCTTAAGTCCAGGAAGAATATGTACTTAGATTTTTATACTTTTTGATTGACCCAAAACATATATTTCCAGGTTATTTCTAATATGCATGAGTCAACTGGTGAAAAAAAAAGTAACCAGCCCAGTGAATAATTTTTTTTTTAAAAAGTGGTAAACATATTGACTGAGCCCATCTTAGGAAAAATACTATAGTGGTAGTTGTGCCACAAAACTTTGAAATCAATTAGACTTGACTGCTTTTCTCATGTGACACATTTAGTGGAGCAGATTGATCTGTTTTGTGCAAGGTAAGTACTTACAATTAAGTTTTGATTTTGTTATGTTACCAGCAGTGAAATAAAGGGATAAGAGATGAGAAGTAGCACCCTACTTTAAAGTATCAAAACCTTGTTAAAAGAATAAGACTGCCATTTTATAAATATAAAAACTTCAGTCATGATAAAAAAAACCCTATAAAAAGATGCTCTTTTTATTGGTGCATGCGTTTAAAAAAATGCTGAGTCAACCTGATGTAGGTAGCTAAAGAGCTGCCGGTCAAGAGGGCATGGAATATATAAAAAGCAGCAGCGCCAAATAAACTATAATCTGATAGCCACAAAATACACTTCTTTCTTCCTAGCCTAAGGATCTGTCTGCACTTAATCAGATTTGCAGCCAGTGAGTGATGACTCCCTCACAAAGTGCTGCTACACAGTTGGCCGAAGGTAGGGGCACAGTCCTGGCTCATGTATGAGAAGGGGGAAAAAAAAAAAAAAAGAAAAAGAAAAAGAAAAGGTGTTGCATGGACAGAACTATATGCAAAACAAAAAGGTCGGCTTAGAGAGCCATTGGTATGTACGGCGGTGTACTTCTTGCTTGAGGCACATTCTATTAATTGGCAAATTCTCAACCTCTTTACAGCCCATAAAAGAATTTATTTTTCTGTACATTTAGGAGCTTTTCAAAAAAGTAAAATTTGATGTTCTCCCAACTCAGATGTTGAATAAAAGTGACCTGACTGTGTTAAGTAAACTATGTGGAAGAGCTTGCTTTTCTGTATATCCCAGGCTTTGAAACATATGCTACGAGTTTTATGTTTCATTTTAACGACGGTAAAATGGAGCCATCAATGGACACTCACTTGAAAAGATGCTTTGTGTGTCTTTTTGTTGCATGAAGCAATTCCAGTTACACCAGCTTTGTAGAGTCTGGATCATTGCATGCACCTCATATTGAATATTGAATCTTACTGTATGAAAAAACATTGCTTCCCAAACACAGTATATACCTGTCTACACTTTAGTACAACCCATCATTAGAAACCTATGAAGCAGGAAAAGCAAAATTGACAGAAAGGATTAATTTTAAAATACAACTAGACACCATGTTGTTTCACTTGAAACAGAATGAAACAACAATAATTGCAATGTGAGCTGAACCTGAAGAACAGTAACCAGCTAACCCTAATTGAATGTTGGCTTTCCATTATTAAAAAGGGTGGATTTGGCATTTACCACTTCTTTTACCTGAATCAGCACACGAAATTGTCTTCCTCTGAGTCAATTACCAAGCACTTTTGTTATAAATGACAGATAAACTGTCAAGAGCTCTTGCTCTACAAAGCCTTATTTTGAAGACATCATCTGTTCAAGTACAGATCTGATCTCCAAGAACTTTCTTCTTTCAGATTCATACATGTATTTAAATATACAGTGGTTAAACTGATTACCCACAATACATGATAATCCTGTATTAGAATAAATAAGAAAGGAAAACACCATTTTTCTAAAAGTTTTTTGTCAGAAAATCGAGCAAGCTATTGCTAAAGGACTGAAGCCTTTTGCTTCATGGATCCAGATTCACACATAGAAGGATCCACTTCTGCATCCTGTACATGCAAATGCAGATGAGAAAATAAAGATGACTTTTTCACACATTTCATTGAACTTTGGATTGGGTCGTGAGTCACTGTGTTACCTAGAATTGCACAAAATACATTGCATGGAATATAAGTGTGCATCTACGTTACCTTGCATTGGATGTATCCAGATTTTAAATTTTCCTAAATATAATTCAGGGATACAGCAGACCTGTTATGTGATAAAAGCTCAACCACATATCCACAAGGTAACACAGAGAGACAATGGCAGGTGGGGGAGCCCAAATGCGTGTTCTCTGTGTGTGTGCTTACTGGAAATACATCTCCAGTCTCTCCACTGGATGGCCCTGGGGGCATGGAGCTGCAGCAGCCTCCCCTCTCTCGCTCTTGGATCTGACATAATATATTTTCCTCTAAAAAAATGCAACAAAAATGGCAGTGTAGTAGTGATGAAAGAGAGAATTCCATTATTTTGCCAAAGATCATCTCAACATTATCCAATAATGGTTTTGTTGGTTTTTTTTCTCTCTTGGACAATTAAAAGATGGCTTATACTTTTTCCACACTTCCAGCTGAAGCATTTGTGAACAGCAGCTTTACTCAGTTCTGGATTCTGGAGATGCAATTTCAGCAAAGGCCAGTGAAAAGGAATCTGAAGGAAATGTTGACTTTTTAACTTAAAATCTTGTTTGTTGTCTTTTCTTGTCTAGCACTAATAAACTCAATTACATTTATTATGACTAGGAAAGGAAAGATGTAGATACACCTGTTTCTGCCTGGAGGCAGAGGGATGCAGTACATGACTTCTGTGTGCATTCCAGCCCCATTTTTTCTAATAACGACCTGTAATTTTACAGTATAACTACAACTTATTTTCATTTTCAATTCAGATGTTCATTGCTGTTCATGATTGTGGTTAAAAAATAAATAAATAAATTGGAAAAAATCACCTAGAAGAAAACACAACTGGAGATCTTGGAAATGACATCCAGGTGATACAGCTAAGATCTGTATCATCTCTTCTCTATATTGACCTTCAGAACAAGATCTGAATTGTCCTGAAGTTAATGGGATCTATTCTGCTGATTTAAATGGGCACTGGCCTAGACCCCAAGTAACTTAAGTTATTTTCTAATTTGTAACATATGCTGAGTGTTTAGAGCAGAACATAACTTCAGATTTGGTGTCTAGCAGTGGCATTTGTCAGGGTAAAGTAGAAATGGTTACAAATGGCTGCAAAAAAAAGCCAGCTTTCAAGTTAAAACAAAATGGAACAAAACAAAACCTTGAAGTTTATATTTTTAAGCAGAACTTACTTAGCTTATGTCTTGTTCTTAACAGCGATACCACAGCATGGTAAAAAAAAAAGAAAATGTGATATTTGTGTGCTTTACTGTAGTGCTTCAATGACAGTATAATTGCTGTTTAGTTAATAAGCTTAGGTGCTGGTGATAAGTGCAATTTTATGGATAGCATATTGATGATAATAGTTGGAAAAAAACATGTTGCTATATGAGATAACCAAAAAGAAATATTACAGTCCAAATTGCACATAAGTATTTTTTTCTCTCTGTGCAAACAGGAATTGAATACCGTACAGTTATTTTCATCTCTGTATTTACAGTAAAAGGAGAATAATAACTCCGTATGATTCATAGCAGAGGCTGGTGACACAAAGCTACACACCTGCGGTGAATAGGATGTTATAATCCCACTGTGATTAAGAAGATGTATGCTTACTGCTCTGCAATGAGGATGGATTGTTTACTTTTCCTATTAGGTCTGTAATTAATCACCCAGGTTTGATCTGTGTGATACCAAATGGATTTAACATCCTACATTGCTTAAGTAGCATGTTGGTTTGTACAATACCTATTGTTTTGTATTAAGAGATGCCTCCGTAGAGCACACTATGATTTTTTCTTTCTTACATAACCTCTATTTATTTGGACAGAAAATGGCACTGCTGTGAATAGAAAGAGATAACCAGAGAAAATATACCAGGGGAAAAAAAAATACTTTTGAGTTACCATTCCCGCACAGAATAAATAATTTCCTTTTACATAATGCCTTTATACACTGTATTTTAAAGTCCTTTAAATAAGACCTAAACAAGCCTTAAAGGAACAAAAAAGTTAAATTTTACTTTCTGTTGCAAGAGTGCTTTAAAGGAAAAAGAAATGTCTGGGTCAAGTTACCTACACCTCCATTTACTACATCTCCATTTTGGAATAGTACACCTCTGGTGGAGCAGTGAACAGAACTCATGTCCAACTGGGCCTAAAGTAAGGTCATGACTGGCTGTCAGAATACAATACTCTCTGACCAGGTTCTTTTAGATATTCCACGCACGGAGGGTGCAAAGTTTAATATCAAGTTTACTTACTTGAAGATGGTTAATGCTACATAGGTTTTCTGATTTAGCAGAGTAACACAAAATGTA
The DNA here is from genome assembly GCF_965638725.1 of Aptenodytes patagonicus. Classification (NCBI taxonomy): domain Eukaryota; kingdom Metazoa; phylum Chordata; class Aves; order Sphenisciformes; family Spheniscidae; genus Aptenodytes; species Aptenodytes patagonicus. The sequence goes on along the minus strand of NC_134949.1, from coordinate 191,959,535 downwards.
CTGAAATCGCAATACAAATGACAAATATAAGTTACACTTAGCAAAATATAGTAATTGCAGTGCACAGTTCAATCACACTACCAACGTGATTTCCATTACCGATCTCTATAATATCCTCACTGTCATGACACTGGGGTCCTCAGTTGCCGGGAAGGAATACGTGGGTTGAAGCCAGCTCAAGCCCATTGTTCTCTTCAGAATTATTTTTCTAGTTGTCTAGTTTTTATACTCAATGTTGGGCTAAGCCATGTATTCACTTTTCCCATGCTGGTCTGTCTAACTCAGGGAGACATTCACACTCTTTTAATGAACTCAGGGAGAAACACTTACACCACCAGTTGATCCACTCAATTGCTGATAGTTAAAACATAACCCATCCTCCAGTCCCCTTTGTGTTGACATAAAAGTCAGCTTCTTTGTAACAGCTGTGGTCAGTCACACCCTGCATTATACCCTGAGCTTCATGGGCACATTGCCCTTGCCCATCTCCTCTGAGCCCTCTTCCATTTTGGGAGTTTATTGGTCAGTCACACTGACGTATTCTGGGCATTCACCTGGCTAACATGGGGATCACCACTGCGTTGATAAACTGCTTTTGAGAAGCTATCAAGACAGTAATTGAGAGCCATTGGCTGCAGTTGTATCATGACTACTAGCATAGACTATGAAATGGAACAGCAGCTTTCCATGAATTTTGAAGGGGTAGGGACTTCTGAGGCTTGGTAAATCTTTAAAGATCCCATCTTTATATATGATGTTTGTGTGGTTTAGATAATCACTGTTAGATTATTTAGCACATTCAAGAAAGTTAGGCAAGGTAGGAAGCGGGAAGCACTCAATATTCCTTTACTTTTGTTACCCACTTTGCGTGATACTGTGTTTGCTGTGTGTACCTAAAGAACTTGAAACTTGACTGGAATCTGAGTTGGATGTGTCTATATAACTATACTAGTTCACCTCAAAATGGCGAGACCATCCTCAGAAAAGCAGTGCTTTGGGATTTGCTGTTTTTCAAATAATTACAACAAGGTAGAACATTTTTTCCTTAAGGACAAATGTAAAAGAAAATTCTTTACTGAACCTTTATTCCTTGTGTGTCTGCTGCCTTTCTGAAGGCATTAAATGCGAAGCCAGGGCATTAGTCAAATGAAACTATGGTACATCAGCAGTACAGTCAAATAAGGCTGTGTTTACTATCCCAGTTTCTTAGTCCAGGCAGTTACCTTGCATGTATCTTCCCCACCCCTGTCCATAAATCAGTCTTCACCAGCTCCTTTTCCTCCCTTGCCTTGCTTTACATGCAAAAGGAATCTGTGTGTTTCCCCCTAAGAGAAACGTGTTCTTGGCAGGGTTGGATCAGGGGAAGCAGAACCCTGGGCTCCCTGTGGAGTTCAGGAGATGTCAGTAGAGATACAGAGTAGGGCGCTGGAGAGAAAAAGAGTTGAGTCACTGACTTCCAAGTCTTGGTGTTTGGATTCAGGGATCAACATCCAAACAAAAGACTGCCTGAGTTTGGGGGTATGTCCTAAAAGCATTTGTCTCCGTGAATTGTTATCTCTGATGCTTAATTAAAATTTCAACATCAGCTTAAATGACATTTCAATTTCCTGTGTCAGATAGGAGAGGAATGATCACTGAACTTCATATTCTCCTGTGAGATATGTTTGAGCTTGGTTCCAGAAGTGAGAGGTCTTTAAGTTATCGCTGATGCATATATTTTTTCCTTAGTTGAAAATGTGGTAATCATCAGAATTATCTACGAACATCAACCATAGAAACAAGACAGATCAAATGATGTGTATATACATGTTGAATAGCTAAATTATATATTTTGAATAACATCTCATTTCTGGCAACTTGTGGGCCAAATTAAGTTTGCAGGCCCATGAAGGAAGAGAGACACCATCCCTTTAGACTCATCCATTTTTCTAATCTGACTTTGTGTAGTGTCAAAATGTTTGAAGTAGAACCCCTGAGTTGCTCACAAAGTGAAGACAAGATGATAACTTGGTTATGGTGCTATGATATTGACATTTGCAAGTATAGAACAAGAACCTTGTACTGGCAGTATTTTTTCATCATCCACTGATAATGAAAAACCCATAAAATGTTTGGCTAACTGAAACGAGAATTTCAAGTAGACTTTCAAACATGGAGTTTCAGGGGAAGAGGGGGATTTCACCGACAGCAGAACAATGAAGACAGCATAATGTTAAAATACACTATTCTTAGGGAAATGCTAAGGCTACTGCCAAACAAGAACTTCAGAGTCGGTCATGGAGTTAAGAAACCTGCTACGTTTTTCAGAAGAAAGTAAATTTGAAGAACTAGTAGTACAGTTACACCTGCCTAGATTATAAGAACTATTACATTCGCTATCCAGGAGAAATCTAAGATATATTTTAAATCTGTATTTTAGGAAACACATGATTATTAAAGCCATGGATAGGTTTTAAAACTGGGTTTTCAAAAGAAATACATCAGTGGATTGAGTTGATGACTTACAGTTTTCTGAATCCTTTGTGGAGAGCTAGGGTATTTTTGTCATCCTGTTCATTGTCATGTTCTCTTTACTTGTACTTTCTTCATTTCCTTGGCCCTTCAGAAAAGAGTGGGAAATTCTTTTCTTTCCCACTGAGTTCAGAGAGATGCCTGATTCTTATCTCATTGCAATTTAGATGCTGGTAGACTTGCTGACAGCTGTCTCAGAAATTCCTTGTGTGAATCATGCTATTGTTGGCATACAGCCGCTTTACAGGACAGCTGAGCTCTTTCTGCTGCATGGAAATGTTAACAAGCATTCAGTCTGAATCAGTGAGGATTCTCCCTGAAGTTTTTGGTGCTCCAAGGCCCCTTCATACTTGTCCCTGTCCTAGCCATTGCTTTGACTAGAGAAGACAGCCCAGGGCTGTATCATACTTTTGCTATGTCCCTCTGCCCTATTAAAGAGATTAGAGACGTGTCAGATCAACTTTGAGCTGTTAGAAGGCTAGATGCTGAGGCTCAACACATAAGGGTGAGGAAAGAGCTCATTCATGGATGTGCACAGCCCACCTATCACTCTACTGTCAACAGTACTGCACCTGAAACTGAGTGGAAATTTCCCGAGCAAAAATGCATTGCATTGTTTGGTTGGTTTTTTTAAACCACTCATAATGAAAGTACCTGTTTGGCCACCTATTTTAGTCTCCAACTTAAGTGGCTTGTCTCTCTTTTCCTACAGCTCTGGGATAAAGAAAGAGGCTGAAGAAAGGATTGGGGAAGATAGAGGATTGTGCATCCCAAAGCGATCACGATCTCAGAAACAGCCCAAAGGCACATTTCAAGAGGTTCTGATGAATGTGTGCATGTGTGCAACTTTGAGTTTGTGTGGCAGGAAGGTGAAGGGGTTGAATGGACAAAGGACTCTTTTGAAGCCCCTCAGTAAACATATACCTTTCCCAAGTGTAGTCGCTGCTGGGAAACAGAATCAGAATAGGACTGTAAATTGGATTCTCTGAAGTGCACCCTAGAGATTTATTTTCTTCTACTTTGACAAGGAAACCCAAACTTCCAGTTTCAGTGCCCAAAATTAGACTATCTAAATCCCAAATTCAGACACCGAAATCTCAATTTTTAGAAGCACGATCTTTTGCAAGGTGTTAGACTTGAAATACTAGCTACACTCAGCATATTCACAAATGAAACTGACTCATCTGTACAAATCCCTGGGTGCTAGTGGAGATAGGAATAAACAGATTTTCCCATTAAAAATCCTTTTTTTCTTTTTTTCTGCACATACCTTTAATGGGTGGCTTTGTTCATGTATATACACAAGAACTCACTCACAGACTGAACGCTTGTGTAACATTTCATAGCTAAAAATACTTCTTCCACAGAGTTATGAATATTTGAAAATGTATCTCTATCACAGAGGTGAACTTTTATTCTATGCATTGCCCTGATGATCAGCAATCACTGCAATGCAATGGAAACAGCATTTTTCCCCAGCAGTGCTACCAACCAGAAATAATTTAACATGTTATAAAGTGACTGAGGTATCACAGATACCTGGAGGTGTTTTCCAGGAATCATTTCAATTTTACAGCAATTGTGATGTCATTTCCAGAAGCAACTTTCCCTACGAGCACAAGGACTGAAATTAGAGCCATTGACCAATTAACAGCTGATAAATACTTAGATGCATATATACATGTTCCCCTAGTCTACTGTGAATCCAGAGTTATCCAATGAAGACCCCAAACTGATCCACTATTAATATCACACTTCCAGCACTGAACATTAGCTTCTCATCTGTTTTCTTAGAAGCAAAGCTGTTACAGAACCAAAAGGCTCATTAAGTCAAGCAGTCCATCTTCCTGCCAATACAGGAGTGTTCTCCAGAATATTCTCTATGGTATATTTTCCAGTGTTTGACCTGTGTAGATTTTGAACTTTTCACAGAAATAACATTGCAACTTTATTTTGGGAGACTGTCAGCTACGTACCAGATCTCACTAGCCAAAAAGCATATATGATTAATATTTTATTTAAATGTTCATATGCTTATGTAAATATCACATTTTTTCATGTATAGCCATAAAGGTAGCAGTGGAGAAATTGGTACTTTCCAAATTGCAATAAATAAGAAATATTTTAAATATTTTTAGTATGTTTAAATAGGAGATACTTTAGAACTTCTTAACATCTTTAAGCTTTTGTGCTGCAACGTGACTATATTATTGTTGACCTCTATGGGTATGAAACCTTCATTCCATTTGAAATTTTTTTTGTATAGCCAACAAAATCCACTTACATCTACTTATACATATATTTTACCACATTTACAGAAATATATTTAGATATCTACAGAACAAAGGGGAAAAAGGAAGGAAGTTAAAGTTTTCTTTCAAATTTTAAATCTGAGTTAAAACAAGAATTCTTAGCTCTTCTTTTAAAAAATAATTAATTTTTACTTCTTTATATGAGGTCATTCTGCCAGATGCCTGCCACTGTTTTGTGTTATCTGGATTTTTCTCAGGTTTGTATTTCAGTGCAGGACCAATCACATTCCGTTGACGCTGACATTTTTTAACTTCACTTTTTGCACTGTCCTTGTTATGTTCCTTCTGTTTCAGAGGAGTCTTTGCTGAATTAGGACATATGATTGGATTCCTCTATCTTTTTCTGTAATAATATTCATAATTTCATAACTTTGCATCAAAACAAAAGTTGTACAGTGCTTATCATTTTCTGTTCTACAGACAATTCTGCATGGTTCAGGTCTCCTTTGGAAACAGTTGAACAAATTCCTTGCAGGAAACTCAGTAGAGCAGTTCACCTCAACGAAAGTGCATGCAGCAGCTTCAATTAGTACTAAAGCTAAGGCAAAATGGAATTAGAAGAGTTTCAGAAGTGGAATTTGGCAGGTTGGTTAAACTGGTAATTGAGCTTAAAGGTGAACTGTGAGAGGAAGAAAAAACCACCCCACAACAAAAAAGTGGTACTCTTTACTGCTTATTTTTTATGCTAAAACCCCCCACCAAACCCTCAAAGTTTCATCTTGCCTCTATTTTCTCCTCTCTCAGGTAACAGAATTACTTCTCACTACTTCCTTGGGGATAGCAGAAAAAATCCTTGAAGGATTTATACACTGCTTGCTGATGAAGCTTCATGAAGCTGTAATGTGAGCATTGAAATTCTGGTCAGTGGAAATATTAAACCTTTATTCTGCAAATGTATTGCTATAGGTAGGCAGTCAGTCCCACTGTGCTCCTGTCTGTGACCCATGCTGAGCTTGCTCAGATGAGCAACTGTGATGTAATTCAGGTGGCTTAACAAATTATTGTCCCCACGCAAAAGCTACTGCCCTGAGCTGAGGGTTCTGAGTGCTCTTACTCTATTTCAATGCCAGGTGTGACAGGTTACTGTAAACTACCTTTGCCCTTAGAAATGCTTTCCCTAGATATGATTCAGCTGTAATGATAATGTCTCACATGTTATCTGAGTTACAGTCAAGGCACAGTATAATTTTGGTGTGACTATTCACTCTGATATGCAAGTGGATACAATATAAAAACTCTGAGAATACTTTGCAGGATTATGTTCTTCTAGCATTGACTCTGCTTAAAATCATTTGAATAATCCACATTCACAGCCATGGATACTCACAGAAAGAATATTTTAAGTTGGTGTGCCTGAGAGTACTTATGGGTATTTTATACACTTTTTTGTAACAAGGAATATTTCTTCATATCCATTTACTTAGTTTGAATGTAATGACAAAAAAATAAGTAACAAATCTTCTCCTTGCATCAAAATCTTAGCTGTAGGAAATTTGGTAGGATCCATACTTCAGAAATAGTCTTATTGACCCAGGAGAGGACAAGCTACAGCTTTCTAACATTCCCTAAAGGGTCCCTAATCCTCCTTGTCTAATAACTCTGCCTAAACTGCTGCTTTTCTCCCCTTGTGTTTATGAGAATAGAAGTGCCACTGACTATGTAAGCCATCATCTTCCTGGTTGTAAGTGACATTTATTTAAATGGAGGGAAGAAATTGTATCAAGAGGCCAATCCTAATTTGATTAAAATAGCTTACATTTCAAAGGTGACATGTCAAAAGCTGATATAGTCCAAACAATAAACACAGTCAAACAAGTTATGGTCATTTCAGAAACAGTCCACCAAAAAGAGCACAGCAAAAAAGGAGAGTTCACAAAGGTTGCCCGCTGAATTGTCTGCTCCTTGATTTTGGATGGGGGTACTTCATAAGAACCCCAATACCGGCAAGACTTGTGGTAGCCCATGATTGATAGTTTTCAATGTTGCCTTTGGCACAGACTATTTATTCAGTAAGACAATCAAAAGTTATGACATGCATAAAGAAAGGTCAGTTTTACGCTAATTTTGCTATTGCTCACTGTCATTCTGGAAACTGTTCAGGGTGGAGGCCTTCAGGTGCTAATAGAAGAGAGAAGAGGCAATTTTAGTATCTTGTAGGTCACCTCCTTTATGGTGATCTTTACTTGAACTCATAGATTTTCACGTTCAAAATAAATAGCTTTTTTTATAGAAGGCTGCACACCCATGCAGAAATGTCAGTGGTTTTGCTGTGGCTTTTCCTATCCATTTCAGTTCCATACATTATGAGGAAGCAAACCTGTTGAATTACTTATGAAAATGAATATTTGCAGGAATAAAGCTCTAATGGCGCTATCCTGTTGCTGGTGCCAGGGCCCTGGGGTCACTGACGGGCCTGACTGTCCCTGCCCACCCCCCAAGGGCTCCCCCCGCCCTGCCCATGGTCCAGGATGCCATGTCAGCCCCTCCAGGGCCGTCAGCCCCTGCCCCAGCGACACGGCAGAAGGGCTGGTCTCCAGCTCCCCACAGCCCTGCCCTGCCCAGCCATGGGCACCACTGAGCCAGGACCACCCGCTGGGTCACGTCACAGCCTGGCCTTGGCCCTTCTCCGTCCCCAGGGAGGTACCCGGTGCCCCAGGCTGGGGCTGTCCTGGTGCCCCCGGCTGCCCTGCTCCTGGCTGGGGCGGTGGGACAGGACAGGCTGCCAGGCCCTGCCCTGATGGGCAGCCCCCATGCGGAACCTCTGTAGCACTTGGCCCCAGGGAGACCCTGGCCCATGCTGTTCTCTGACAGTTGGATGTTTCCATCATCACACCTACCCAATACTAAGAAATAAGCTTACAGGATATATTATTCTAACAAATAAAGCACTCTGGGGGCCGTTTGCTGGCTCTGAGGGCAAGTGTTTTGGCCCTGCTGAGGTGTGTACGATTCAGCTGCCTCACCTCCTGAAATGCGGTAGCTGTACCCAAACTGCCTGTTTAGGAATATTCCTCCTTGTTTCTGCTACCACCAAACCATGCATTGGTGCTGTCTGGGAGAGCGCTAGCTAGCCCGGTCCAAAGCTGCACGAGGAAACCTATTGCACAGCAACAATAGGGTTAAACACATTTTTTTTCGGGCATTAGTATCAATGTTATAGTCTAGTTCTTGCTGGATATTAGAGCTGGATGCTCCTGCAGAAGGCAATTAAAACAAAAATAAAGCCCACTATCAATGAATGCCTAATGCAGCGATGTAACTTTCAGCTTCAGAGGAAATCAACTGGTGAGTTCCCTAGTAATGGTGTTAAAAGGGAATTACGAGCTGAAGCTTATAACTGTCTTCTAAGTGCAGTAAAACTAACAAACAACAGGGTAGAAGAGAAACTTATATCTCTCTCAGGCAAACTTCACCAGTCGATTCATGCAATCAGCTACTTGTCTCCCAGCATGCTGTATTCTTTGAATGGGCTAACTAGTTTTTAGCTAAAGGCTTTTCCTCTTTTCCAGTCCTCAGCTTCAGCACTTCCAAAGCTTTCTTATATCTACCACTACTCCTGTCATGATCTGCTTAGAGAATGAAAGACTACAGAAGGAACCAGAGAAAGGGTGATTGACAGAGGGAGACACATGTCTGGACAGAGCTATAGGTAACACTTCTATGTCTCTGTGTTAGAAGTTCTACCGCCTCCATTTCTGTAAGAAATCTATCCTACATGCTGAAAGGAAAACAGCAGAAAAGTACCGGATAGGGAAATCCTGCTTTCCAGAGACTTTCTAAAGCCAACGTTTCTGTTAAAAATATGTCCTCCTTTTCCTTTTGCCTAAAAGAGACCCTCCCTAAAAGCCACCTGTAACCCCAGCCCCCTCTTCCATGTGGTAACCCAGGAAAGTCCATTGGGCAGGCTCTTGACAATTCTGTGGTTGAAATGCAATTAGTATTTGGGAATCAGAAAGTCTGTCATCTGATATGTCAGCTTTCATTTTTAAGCAAGTATTTTGATACTTAACTTGCTGATCATCTTACTTGACATTTTGACTCAACGGGTAAAGATTAAAGACAGACTTCTGTTCAGGTGGGCAGAATATTGCTGTTAAAATATTTTAGAGAAGTTTAAAACTCCATTGTGGGTCTTCCTGGTTTAGTTTAGCAGGTTATGGACATTGCCGATCTCCAGCCTGTTCTCAAGGAACCAGGATAGATGATTCTTTCTGTCTTTCAAAGAAGAGAAAAGCTGCAAAGTTTATTTTCACTATAACATGAAATTAACAAACAGAATCACATATGGCATCAATATGCAATACCTGTTTTGATTCTTGGCAATTTGTCAATGTTCAAAAGATGAAGTAGGGAAGAAGCATTAGGCATCACATGGACATATTTGAAAATAACTACAAACTTTGTGGGAGTGAAGTGTTCTTGCTCTTTTAATGCAAAATCACAGGGTTCAAAGGTGAGATCGAAAAGCCTACCAATTCTGCCAATATGCCAGACCCTAAAAACGTAGCTAATATGATTATCATCCATACAGCTTTTCTGGAGGCTTGTAGATATTTTCATGTTTTCACATAAGCTTCTGATCATATCCAATTATGTTGATTAGTAGGATATGCTAATTGTTCACCAAAGCATTATTAAAACTAAAAAGCCCAAGTAACTTAGCCCTGGAGTGTTGTAGGCATTCAGAAACTTTCTGTTTGGCTTTTAAATCTCATCTCTTTTCACTTTCTAATTTAATAGGAAAGAGGAAAATGGAAGCTGTCATTAATGGGAACATGCTTAGTGTGAGGAAATACTTTTTTATATATATGTACGAACGAGGTAGGTTACAATTGGAAATGTGATGAGCCACCTCTGGGTGGAGACTCTCTTATCCTGAGCTTGCTTGACCTGTTAAGCAGGCTGGACTATATATTACCACCCTTTACACTGTGTGAGGTTTGAAAACTTATTTTCCAAAGCAGATTGCTTCTGACACAGCTGATATTTTATGTCACAATTTTATAGCATTCTGCCAGGGAAGATTCAACAGCTAAAGTGATAATAAGTCTTCAGGTACTATCTTCTGGTTTTGCATCCTTGCAACTGAAAAAAAAAAAAGATGTGGTTCATTCATCTGGACCAAAAAAAATCTGTTTTCTGTTGTAGGAGCCAGGAAGAAGTCTACTTGAGCTGGAAAGTAAGAAAGGCAAATGGGGTTGCTTTCCCCAAGACTGTTTTCAAGAAGTTAGGAAAAAGACCACAGACCATTACCTTACCTACCATTTGACTACAGAGAGGCACAAATTTTGAAACGCCTGGAAATTTAGCTCTTTCCCTGAGCTGAAGCACAACCTGTTCACCTAATTTGAAGCACTGCAGTCATTCCACAATAGCATTTTCCTACTGTGGTAGCATTTTAGGATTATGATTAGCATTTTGTTATACACACATATACACACAGCCAGTATAAGACCAGATGACTATTATAACTTTAAAATTTCCCCAACTATCTAAAACTTTTTTTTTGTGAGGCTTCTAGTGTAAATTGTAAAAGCTACTATAACCATGGAACAATGATCATGTATATTAGCTAAGGGCTACTGCTTGGATAAAACTTAAAAAGAGGGAAAAAACCACTTCCAGAAAATTGCTTTAATATTCCTGTCACATTTATTAAAGGATGAAATAACAAATATATAACAGAGCGCTGAATTCTACAAAGATTGATGTTTCCACTTTTTTATACATTTGATTATTTCTTAAAATCAGGACAATATTCCTACAAACAATGTTAATTGTGTATTTGTAAATCACACTAGCTTTGAATCTAGTCATACTGATAGATATTTAGGTGTGGCTTTCAACCTTTGATTCTCTCCTGAATTGACATTTATGTTATATGCTTGACAATTACACTGTAGACTTCAGAATGAAATTGATGAAGACAGTAAAGTTTCGATCTTGATTTCTTTTCACTCTGAAATCCTCTGCAACATTAAGGAAACTAATCTTAGCCTTCAGGACCTAGACTGCAAAAGTAAAATTTCTAATAGCAACTTAATTTCTTTGTGTTGAACAGATGAGTGGCTGTATGAGTAGCATTCCTCATGGGGCAATTCGGGGGCTAATGCTGTTTAACATCTTCATCAGTTAGACAGCCAATGGCATGGAGCGCACCATCGTCAAGTTCACACATGACACAACATCAGTGCGAGTAGTCAGTACACTGCAAGGTAGGGCTGTCATTCTGAGGGACTCTCAGAAGCTGGAGGAATGGGCTGACAGAAGCCTCATGAAGGTCAGCAAAGACATATATTAATTATTACTTGATATATGACTATTTATGGCCTAATTCTAGTCTGAGATGCATTTCTCCATTTCATTTCATTGGAAATTCAATGAATACGTGTACAAATCCCACCTGTCTCAGACATTTATAAGGACAAACTGAGCTGTGTAAGAGTTTGACCTCTTTCATTTCTAAAACTTTAAATTTTTTAAAGATCTATAAATGTGAACTTTTTTCTTTTTTTTTTTTCCCCCAGTTATCTATCCCACGGGGTTCATTAACAACTTTTAGGCAAACATAGTGACTCCTGTGCCTAAAATGATAACTCCAAAGATTTCTTTATAATTAGAAGTACACAAATCATCTTTCAGCTGGGATAAATCATCACTTCTCTATTCATGTGAACTGAGTTGCAGTGAATTTCACCCTGTACATATTTCAAGGTCAGGAATTTGGATTTTTTTAGGTTCAGAAACTTTAAGGTCATATACCACTATGTCTATAGTAAACCTATTATCTGAACCTGCTTCAAACCTTTCTCTGGTATGTCCCTCCAGTTCTTTAAATCTGAGAGTGCCTACTTTCTTAATTTGGGATGCAATTCACATGAACAGCTGTCCTCAGGAGACTTATACCATTTTGACTTTTAGCAATAGCTGCCCTGTTAGTCTAATTAATTTTTCTAAAAGATAACCATGAGCAATATGCAGCTTGATTTGTAAAGAATAGATCTTACCAGGCTCACTTTATTTGCTTTGTATTGCACAGAATTTTTAACTTTGTGAGTGAAGGGAAATGGCAGATGCACTGTAGTTTGATTTTAGTAAAGCTTTCAAATCTCTTGCAAAATCTCACCCTCAGATTAATTTGTAGAGGCTTGGGTATGAATACTGATACATGGATTGAAAAGGGGCTGAAGAACGTTAAGTGGAGATTTTTGATAAGCAGCAAATAATAGGGCACCAAGGTGGATTCTAAAGGGCTACCCAGAAGACCTCCTGGGTCTGCATATCTTCAGTAGTTCAGAGGTGGAAACCAGCTGCAGGCAGTGCAAAGCCCAGATGACATTTAACCAAGACAGGCTGTGAAAAGTAAGGAGTTATGTTGATTTGGCAGTCTGTGGACAGAAAAATGTAAGTTGATAACACAATTGAGCAGCAAATAAATAAATCAGGCTAAATTAATTTCAAGATGCATGTTCATTTTACAGCTCAGGAAGGTAAGAAGAGTCTGTGTATAGATAGTCTAATGCTATTCATGTGGAACGTTGCCTAGAGGTCTGGACATTGCATTAACAAACACATTCACGAGTTGAAGGATATTCAAAGAGAGACAATAACAATTAGGACAAGGTGACAGGAAATGATTTATAATGAAACATTAATGGAGTTAAATATTTTAGTTTTCATCAGTATCAGCCATAGAAGAAGATTAATAAACTACAAATATTTGAACTAGAACCATAATCCTGAAATAAGAACTTCTTCAAAAATACAGAATTTTATAGCTAATTTCTTGTCTGAAGTTTGTGACTTATCCTGCCTCTAGTCTAGACTGAGAATTACTATTTATGGGAGATTTCTAGTTCTCTTCTTTTTTTGCAAACAAACTCTTTGTAATTCATATTTATGAACATAGGACTATGTGGATACAAACAAAAAAATACTAATATGAGGTGAATTAGAGGGAAGTACAAATTGAATTATATGGATTCAAAAATGTAATCTTTGTTAGTTACAGTTCTAAGCACAAACAAATTGCTTAGAAATGTAGCAGGTGAAATCTTATTTTTAATTTACATAAGCAAACACTTTAGAAGATTGCCTCCACCAGATGTGTGAAGTTTAGTCTTCCCTAAGATTAAATAAAATGCAAATACAACCAGCTTTCATCACATTCTGTAAACATTAAAATTAAGATAGCAGGAGCAGAAAAAATAGAATATTTATATTTTTGAGCACCTTCATTTTCAACCTGAGCCTAGGATGAGTGGTATCATGCCATCATATGTCCTGCTTAAAGGGCTTTTAAATATAAAGAAGTATGGTAACTCTCAAGTTTAACTGAAATACATTCGCTCTTGAGGATTCAATCACCAGTTGATTTAATGTTGCCTATTTAATCATATTATAAACTACTTCAACAAGATGCTTGTATAATTGCCTTCTTAGCAGAAAAGGATAAAAAGCATACCTTGCAACTTTGGTTGCATTAAACAGGATATTACAGTCCTATGAACACCAAAAGGTTTGTCAACGTTTCCAGTATCAACCCCTATTTTCAAGAATTAAAAACATGTCCATAAGAGTATTCTACTGGCTGAAAATTCCCATATAAGGTCTCATCCTGGGAACAAGCTTCCTCTCCTCTTCCTCTCCCTCCCTAGCTATTTCTTTTAATTTATAATGCAAATTTTTTTTGTGGGCCAAATCCAGATTTTCCTGTTCATCTCTATCTGCTATTTATTGCACAGCGGCTCAGAGGCATAAAATTTTGTCTTTATAGATATCGCTAAGTGTATGTGTGTAGCCGGATACTATTCATTTTTCTTATAAAGAAGCTGAAAAATTCAAGGGCATTTAGAAAAAGGTAAAATAATTATGAGTGGAAATGAATTGATTTAGAGTGTTGTTCAATAAGTTTAGCTTCCTTAACCAGTAAGGACAAAACAAGTTACTGCTATTTGAAAAAGGAAAATTATGGGAGGGAAAAATCTCATATAATTCCTTCTTTATTGGTTTATTGGTCCCAAATTCTCTTTTGCCTGGTAGCACAATGTAATGAATGCCTGCTTCAGGTATGTGAAATGGTTAAGATGATGATTACTGAAACATTTTTTATTAGAACACAACGTTTTGTCTTGCTGTATTTATTTAATTTCATTTGTCATTTATTTCAGTTATGTTCTTTTGGGGAAATAAGAGGGGGAGTGAGGTAGCAGTGAAGTAAGGAGAGAAAGAAAGACAGAGAAGGCAGCAATGACTCTTCAGAGACCCTGGAGAGAGCCTTCCTTGAAGGAGATGCCTCACATGCATTGAGACATTTCCAGGGCTGGAAGGAAGGAATCCATGAATCTTTGTAAACATTTTGTCAGTCGCTGGGGAAGATCTGGTTTTCATTGGCAAAATAAGGGTGGGAACCTCTATCTCTTTTATTTGGTCTCAGAAGCAAATCTTCTTGTCAGAGCTTCTTTTTGTCAAATCTGCATTGTCATTAAAATACTAGTGCTCCCCTCTCCTGCCTTCTGGAAACACCTCAGAAGAGCTATAATATTCCTGGAATAGCATCCACTTGCCGTGGATGTGAGGATCACATAACTTGATCAGATCCCATTGCATTTTTCTCTCCTTACATCCAGCAAATATATGTCAAAGCTGTACTGCCTTTCCTCCTAAATCCTTCTAAAAAATGTAGCCGATTCCAGCTTTCTCTTTCAGTAATGTGTTGCTTCCTTCTTTACTTCCTCTAAGAACTTCCTGCATATACATTCCCCAGCCTATAGCTGGCTATGGCAATATCTTAAAGGAGTCTGCAATGCTAAGTGACCCTTGAAATCAGTTGTATGCAAAGGTCCTGAAAAAGAAGGCAGCAAAACCTCTTGGTTCTGCTTGTTTAATTCCCAGCAGTCCATATGGGGTGCACAGAACTCTTGAACTGTTTCTCATTCTGTAAAGATGCCTTCAACACTTCTAACATCATCTTTGAATTAGTGCATAAATATTCATTTAGTGCAAAATATCCTCAGAAAAATTACTTTACCGTATTCTCCAAGTTCCTCTAAGACCAAACAGGGGTTGAAGAGTATCTTCTATTCTCCCACTCTGCTCCCTCTAAAGTCAGAAAGTGTTTGGCTTTGGTACAGACTCAAGATGGAGTGCATATTCCAAGTTAATATTCCCATAACCATCTGAACAAAAGTGCAGGTCTCCACAGCTCTGCAGTCCCCACCCCACTGATTGCCTTGTCACTTTTTCTGATCTCTTATCCTTTTCTTTCTTTTTTCCTTCCTTTTTCTTTGTGACTGATTTGTTATTTTTCAACTGGGGAACCTTCTGTATGCTCAGATCCCAAACCCAATTTGGTCTGTTCTTGAAATTGTTCGAGGCCACTGACATTTGTAGTTCTCCATTCCAAAAATAAATTTGCTTTTAATTTAAGTGGAGGCATCTGTCTCCCTTTTCTCCCTCTCCCAAAGCAAAGCCTAACAAATGAAAACTGTTATCCACTCATCTGGGTGGTGCAGATAGCTATAATCTTGCTTACGATAGCCTCTGCATTCTTCTTTCTGATAGCAGGAAATCACTTAGCTCATGAAACAAGAAAATATTGCCTGTAATCCTCACTCTGACAGTCTGAATATGTACAGCCTGTCCATTCACACCTAGTGTAAGGTAAAGGGTCTGGCTTTTGTTTGATTCAGATGGTTTGTTTGGTTTGTTTGGTTTGTTTGTTTAATTTTCCTGAATTTCTTGTTCTGTAATGATTTACACTACAAGGGCTTCATGTTCTGGACAGTCTTACCACCACTGCTCAAGACTGTCTATTTTCTCTCCTTGAGGTTCATGGAGATACAGGTGGGAGCAAAAGTGTCTCTTCAGCTTGCTGACCTTCTTTTTCTCTGTTTCATGCAGGTTCCTTCTTACCTTTCTGTGCCAACCTGTGTAGTCAGTAAGAAGATTCCTTCGTATGGGAATGGGGACGTCATCCATTGATTATCCATTCAAAGGTGCACCGTAGTTCCCTTTGTACTATGTCTGTGCCCTGGCAGAAAATTTGGGTAAAATCAGCCAATCTGAGAATTTGACATTCTGTTTGGAAGTTTCCAAAACTGTGCCTAATCAAAATACTAGCCAGCACGGACTCATGAGAGGCAGGTCCTGCTTGACCAACGTGGTCTCCTTCTATGACCAGGTGACCTGCCTAGTGGATGAGGGAAAGGCTGTGGATGTGGTCTACCTGGACTTCAGTAAGGCCTTTGACACTGTCTCCCACAGCATTCTCCTCGAGAAGCTGGCGGCACACGGCTTAGACAGGTGTACTCTTTGCTGGGTCAAAAACTGGCTGGACGGCCGGACCCAGAGAGTTGTGGTGAATGGAGTTCAATCCAGTTGGCGGCCCGTCATGAGCGGTGTTCCCCAGGGCTCAGTTTTGGGGCCGGTCTTGTTCAATATCTTTATCAATGATCTGGATGAGGGGATCGAGTGCACCCTCAGTAAGTTTGCAGGCGACACCAAGTTGGGCAGGAGCATTGATCTGCTTCAGGGTAGGAAGGCTCTGCAGAGGGACCTGGACAGGCTGGATGGATGGGCCCAGGCCAACTGTATGCGATTCAACAAGGCCAAGTGCCGGGCCCTGCACTTCGGCCACAACAACCCCATGCAGCGCTACAGGCTTGGGGAAGAGTGGCTGGAAAGCTGCCTGTTGGAAAAGGACCTGGGGGTGTTGGTCGACAGCCAGATGAATATGAACCAGAAGTGTGCCCAGGTGGCCAAGAAGGCCAATGGCATCCTGGCCTGTATCAGAACTAGTGTGGCCAGCAGGAGTAGGGAAGTGATCGTGCCCCTGTACTCGGCACTGGTGAGGCCGCACCTCGGATACTGTGTTCAGTTTTGGGCCCCTCACTACAAGAAGGACGTTGAGGTGTTAGAGCGTGTCCAGAGAAGGGCAACAAGCCTGGTGAAGGGTCTGGAGAGGAAGTCTCATGAGGAGCGGCTGAGGGAACTGGGACTGTTTAGCCTGGAGAAGAGGAGGCTCAGGGGAGACCTCATCGCTCTCTACAACTCCCTGAAAGGAGGTTGTAGCGAGGTGGGTGTCGGTCTCTTCTCCCAAGTAACAAGCGATAGGACGAGAGGAAATGGCCTCAAGTTGCGCCAGGGGAGGTTTAGATTGGATGTGAGGAAAAATTTCTTTACTGAAAGAGTGGTTAAACATTGGAAGAGGCTGCCCAGGGAAGTGGTGGAGTCCCCATCCCTGGAGGTATTTAAAAGACGAGTAGATGAGGCACTTAGGGACATGGTTTAGTGGTCATGGTGGTGTTGGGTCGACGGTTGGACTTGATGATCTTAGAGGTCTTTTCCAGCCTCAATGATTCTATGATTCTATGATTCTACTGGTACGAATCCCTGCAGCTCTATATACTCTACATCAATTTAAAAAACAAAGCAACGCACACACACAGTGCTGAGAGAAAGAAAAAAAAAAGTGGAACATCCAATGAATTGTCTTCTGTTCTTAAGTGATATGAGGCCATGGTAGGGGTTTTTTGTTGCAGTGTCTTTCATTTCCGTAACAAAGATAGGCTAAGGTGGCTTAGACACTTTTCAGCATTTGCTTCTAGATGGCAATTATAAATATGAAGAAAACTTTGTGAGCGAGAACTTTTTCTCAACAGATAAGTTGATAAATACATTTTGTCATACTTTTTAGTACTCCATAGTCCACCAGACAGAGGGGAGAACAATGCCTTTCTCAGCATTATTGTCATATTTAATGAGCAAGAGTCACATAGTACTTGATTAAAAAAAAAAAAAGAAAAAAAATTGTCTTGGATCTTAGTCCTAAAGTAACATTTATAGAAACAGCCTGATCCTTCTCTCCAGTTTCTACCTGCAGATACAATAGTGCTCAAAGCTTTATGAAACAACACTGATGATACTATTACTTTAATGAAGCAATGATAATGTCATTACGCATTCTTACGTACTATTTCACAACATTTTAGACACTGCCTCTGTCATGTGTAGTCTATCTACTTGGACGCTACCACGTTCTTAGTGCTGTGGCTTCTATTGTTGTAGCTGTATTGTTTCATCCTCACGTGCTGCTATAAGGACAGAAAACTGTGAGGTAAGGGGATTAAAAATGTTGTGTTCATTGAAGACATAACATAAGATGAGACAAGAATGTGTATTAGCCGGAGACTTTACTCAGGTTTCCTGAATCTAAAATCAGTGCCCTTCCTCGAAAGATGGAGCTATTGAAACAATTTTTGAAATAAGTTACATCATAAAACTAACCTCTGCAGCCTGCAAGCTAATAGAACATATGGCCTATCGAATTTAATGTGAGTCTTGCAGCTGAAAAACCTATACAGAGCTTTGAAATTTTACTACTACATGTCTGACTTCTATTCATAAAAGGAAAGGTTAGAATTAAAGTTTATTCTCTAGTATACATATGTCCATAAGAAGCCTCAGTAATGTGTAGTTTACAAGTTAAAGACTTGTAAGTCCAAAGTCTGCAAGACAGGAAAGAGAACAATTGCCTACAAACCTCATGTCAGAAATCTGCATAGTAGCCAAAAACACCTGCTTTATATGTGTGCTCTCCTTGCTTGAGACATAAAACCAGTCCCACACTGAAGAGCCATAAACTCCAAAAATAAACAAAAATGGTTGTAGTCTGAGGAAGTCTGTGAAAAGTCAAACTATACACGTACTGCCCTGGAAAAGCCACTTCTGGCAATGGAAAAAATAATTGAGAAAAGTTAGATTGGCTGTCAGTAGCTCTAAGTAATTATTGCAAGAAATCCATAGTTCAGGATGGCAAAATGTAAATTCTGCAGTGGGTGATTAAGCAGGCAGAGGCCATCTACAAACACCATAAGGACTGTGGCCTTTCACTCAGACTGTGAAGGGTTCAGAAAAACTGTGTTTCTACAAACCAAGCCCTTTCTCTCTCACCTTTCCCAACACAAATGATGTCCTGCTTTTAAGCCTACAGGTTTCAAATGTCTTATCACAGGCATCACAGCTGTCAGGTAGAGCATTAATAAAGACATTTTAAATACCCATGTCTTGGGGCATGTAGGGCGAAGTACTTGTTTTATCAGAGAATTACACGAAACTATCCATGGCATTAATAATAATTTCTCCATTTCAGTCTTTTTTTTTTTTTTTCTTTTTTGGAAGAACCCCCTTTCAGTCCTCAATTGAAAATAAACAGCAAACAAAATGAATGGTCTGATGAAACTTATGAATTCCTTCTTCAGAAGTCAGCATATTTAAACTGGTGGAAAAGCTGTGTCAGTAACTGCATTTAAGGATGAGCAAAATACAACTCAATTCATAACCAAGGCAAGTGCTTTTGTTTTCTGTCTGTTCACTTAAGTTTTCATTTATTTCACTTTTAAAATTACAAAATGCCTAGGTTTACTCATCTATCTCTGCTGGTTGACATGGTGTGTAGAGACAGTGGGAAGAATGAGAGTGTTCCTGAGTCTGTGGGAGGTTAGTAGTCAAAGTTACTGTTTATATTAGCATTAATGGGAATAACGGATATAAATTTCTGCATGTTGAGATAATATGAGCCTAATGAGAGTGAAAATAGTATGTTCCCTGAGCTCTCCATGTATTGTCCCACAAAGCACCCACCCCAAAGGATTTGCCTTCCATTTTGCAAGTAATTTTTTTTCAAGTTAAAGTAAATGTTTTAAAATATTTCAAATTTGAAATGTTAACTCTCTTCATGTTTGCCTGATACTTAGGCACTTAGAATTTGATTTCCAAATACTGAGTTTTCTCTCAAGGTGCCAAATCTTTCCTACCCTCCCCATCCTAACCTCTCCAGAAAAGATTAGGCTTACAAAGCCTTCTTTCCCCCGTGAAACCAAAAAACATCAAGCATTTTTGAACAATGTATATTAGAAACTAATTCTCATTCTTTTGAATGCTATAAAAAGTATTTCAATTGTGGCTACTTTAATGTCTAATTATACTACTTGACTATAAAAGACTTCAGAATTTACATAAATATGTATTTTTTCTCTTCCATGAAATAGATTATTTTTTCAGATATGTAAAAATTGACTGCATTATCAGTGCATTTTTTTTTCCACAGTTCTTCCTAAACCTAATTGGAAAAGGAAAGAAATAGTCCACTAATTTATTTTTAAGGTGGAAAATTAAAATTTGTAAGCTCTTTAGAACAGGAAGCAAATCTTTGCATTTGTAACACCTTCTTTATTAGGGCCTTTGGGTATTATAGCAAGATAAATACAAAAAAGGTAATGCAAGGGATGACAGCATTTTGCTGGAGGCAACTACATATTATTGCTGTGGAAGGAGGGCTTATCAGAAATGTGAATGCATGTATGCATTCTGAACTTTAAAATAAAGTTTTTGTAGTGAATTTTGAAGTGCATATTTATTAAAACCTAGCAAGTGCTGGATATAAGTATATAGATTTTGCAAAGAGAGAAGAAATTACTTGATTTGTTCCTATTTTATGTCCCCCCTTTCTCTTTGCCTGTTGTCTGCTTGAAAAAAGATAGTCACAAGTTTGTAAATACAAAGCAAAAAATAAAATGTTGCCTCTAGAGCTCTCATCAAAGACTAGCTCACACCAAATATTCTAATGAGAGGTAAATGAACAATGAATTAAAACATAATAACAAATATGTGATGAACTAAGGACAGCATAAATCAATAATTGCACTCAAGCTCTGTGGAAATTATACTGTCCTAGATTCTAGCAGGAGACAATTTGCTGCAGTATTTTGTGAACAGAGCTATCCTGTGGGATCAGGCTGCAGAGGACATTTCAGTGGGAGGAAGAGAGCAGCAGGAAGAGCAGTATGATTCATGTTCAGCATCTCAAGTGGAGGATAGAGCACAAGGATTGAATAATGAAACAAAGACGAGATATTCAGCATGCCAGGAAGGTTTCTGTTAGAGAGCTGTTAGAATTATTTAAAAAGGTTAGTCTATGAATAAACATGCTTCATCAAGGTCTCTTACACATGCAAAGGGAGATGCTAATGAATAATAAAAGAGTAATGGGGACTGGCGAAGAAATTAATGTTAATCTTATCCAAAGCAGATACAAATTAATATTGGAGAAACATTTTTGTAATCACTTCTCAAGGCAAAAATTCAATTAATGTGACTGAATCAATATTTCAAATCTCAGTCCCTTGAAAGAATACTTGTCTCTCTTCATATCGGCATGCTCTCCTGTGTGATCAGCCAGTGCTATTCAAGTCAATACTTGGGGAGACTTCTTAATGTTCTATTTTTGCGAAATTTGGTCCAGCTCTATAAACTACAATGCTGTATTTCAAACTTGCCTCAGGGTATCTTTTAGGAGAGCTCAGCTTACATAGGGTAATTACTGTATAGAAAATAGATATTTGAGTCAAGGGTAGTTTTGCCTTGAGTTTCAGGTTTTTTATTTTTAACTTTTTTCTCCCAGAGATTAGCTAGTACCCTCTCCTTGCACAGGTTGACATGTCAGTATATATGACGTTACACTTCAGACTGTGTACTGAAAACAACATCTTTTATAACAGCTAAAAAGACCCAGGACAGAAAAGAGAAAAACAAAACCCAAAATAAAAGAAAACAAAACACTTTACCAAAACCAAAATTTGACTCTTCAAAAGAAACAACTGTATTTGCCTCAACTTTATTGCATCATGGGTCACTTTATATGTCTTTGATAGGCAACCTCCCTCCTTGTGTATAACTGAACTTGGACAGCAAAGATATCTTCACAAAGATCACAGGAATTATGACCTTACTGGTACACTTCAAAAAATAATACAAAGTATCGCAAAGTGGTTCCTGGTTTCCATTACTTTGTCTTTTCTCTCCTCATTGGTAAAGCCACTAGATCAAGTTCTTTTTCACACAGTAAGTGATCTTTCTTGTATACTATACAATATAAACGCCTGTCATATTTTGTTTAAGGTGTCAGGGAATTGGGAAAAGTTTATGAAACTAAATGGACTCCTCAAATAATAGTTTTGCAGCTCTGGTAGATTGTGCTGTTTATGTTGTAATGCCTTGACAGGTTTATACAATCAGAGGTTCTAAAGCCACCATCCCGTGATAGATTGGAATTGTTTGAAGCACGGTGCGCTTGAAAAATAGGCTTGTCTGCTCTTATTTTCAAAAACAAATGGCGACCCACTCAGAATCATCCTATTAAAATAACTTCATGGACAATCTCACTTCTGTACTTTTAATAGCTAGAATATCATTCCCATAATGAAAGAAACACGAAATGGTTTCCATGCTGAATGAGCTCCCTAGAGATTCTGGGATTTGTCTCATTATATAAAGCTTTTCCATCACCATTGCAATGCCTCTTCTCATCTTTGCTTCTCATCTGAGTGGAGAAATTTCTGTCAACAGCTTTAGTCTGACTAAACCGGCATAACACTGAAAGGGGGATATGCAGTAGATAAGATTACTTTTTTTTCCATTTATGTAGAAAATTATACACAGTGTCCCTGCTTTAAAAAGGATTACTATACGATGTGGACGGCATTCTGTTCTCTCATTAGAAGAGACAGACTACAATTTTATTTCTCTAAATAAGTCTGGGTTAGGCAAGGAGATCAGTAATTTCAATGCTGCTGCATTCACAATGGAAAAGAAATCACCACTTATGTATTCTTATCAGAAGCGTTTGTTAACTTCAGCATTCAGTACTGATCAGAATAACTCCTTGCATTCTGCAACCTACCACACGCCTCAATAATTTTATATGCAGGAAGGAATAGTAAAACAATGAATTAAAATGTTATTGAAATAATACTACTGAGGAGAAAACTTAAAAAAAAAAACCCACAAAAAACCTAAGGGAATTTGGGGACAAAGTTTCCCCAAATATGTCCTGAATTTTCCTCTTTCTTCTCCCTTTCTGCCACAGTTTTTAAACAGCTTACAGGCCAGGTATGATGATTTTATTCCAGCATATTCCAGAGACTAGGACGTGATGTTGGAAACAGCTCCTGGAGATATGTGGCCAACTGTACATGAGCCAAGGGGGATTCCCAGGCTCAGAAACAAGCCACGAACCATGAACTTCCTTGGAAAAGGGCCAAAAGGACAGCTACCACATACATCTCCTGCCCTTTCTAGATTTCTATACCTCTGTGAAACTAAATTAAGGCAAATATGAGATTGTGGGTTTGTGTCTATGACAGTCTATAGCAGTGTTGTGTATTTTCACTGCATAGAAACCAAAAGATACGTTGGCAGACTCATTTTCTACAGGCCACAATGTAAATTAAGCAATTAAAATCAGGTGCTAAATCACATAACTGAGAAAAGCTTTAGTTTTCTACTGGATCTACCCCTTAAGTCCCTGATTTATGGATTCAAGCTTACACCCTGGGTCATTTTCCTTGCGCTTTAGTGAATGGAATGGAATGGAATGTATTGTGGTTCCTTCCTATGCCTGGGAACAGTATCGGTGGGTTGGATTTTCCTGGCATCAAAGACCCTTCGAAGTGATGTAACCACATTTCTGATGATACTTCCTGCTCAGGGAGAATGTCATGCTGTGTCAGTGCAGAGCAATAACAAAGGAGTTATACAGGTGGAAGTGGATAGGGAAATGGAAAAAAAAAAAAAAATTCAAATATTTTTTCGTCTAAACCAGATGCAACCATTGGCCTTTAAAAATTGCTGTTAAATTTAGAAGGAGTTCATACCCTAACGCATCAGAATCCAATATACCCAAAGTTTAGTGTGGTATTAAGGTATGCTACTCAGAAACCCATTCTGAATTTTAATATGTCTTTTTCTTTTTCTTTGCTGAGAATACTGCTATGTCTTTCACACCACAGCACTATTCTTCAACCATTGTTATATATCATACCATTGCATACTAAATTCCCATTTGGCTACTAAGGATAGCTTGCCCTAAGACATTTCCACAGCAGTTATTATCAAGTCACAGGAACTATGAGAACTAGCAGAATTTTCATAGAAACATAGCAATTAATTCTATTTGGAACAATGACAAAATCATTTGGAAATGTCTGAAAGAGGATAATATAGAAATAGCTTATTTGCAATAATATCACATTTTAGAGGCCCCTCTGCTATACTGTGTAACCAGTTTGGTCTGGTAATTTCACAGAAACAAAACTATTGAATATTACTCAGTGAGCCTAGGCCCTGACTGCAGTTAACAAGATTAAGCAATATGATGCCCTGGAGATGTAAACTTTTTCCTAGTACTGTGAATTTGTTACTCGGGGGTAAAAAAAAAAAAAAACAAACAAACCAACAAGCCAACACAAACCCTCAAATCAAAACCCCAAATAAAGAAAGAAAACAAAACCAAAAAAGAGAAAAGAAAAATGACTCTTCATAGAAAATATTATAATGTCACTTAAAATATCAGCTGGAGTTATGTTGAGCTTATTTCTATAGCCAAAAAAGGGTAGTTTGACTGGCTTGCTTAGCTACCTTAAATGTTAGGAGATATCTGCCTAGAAGAAGGAGATAAGGACCAATCTAAAGCAGTGTTTTTCCAGCTCTTTGAGAATATGTCTTGATTTACCTGTGTCCATTTGTCCCTCTGGGCTGGCTGCACAATGTTGATAATCCTGAGGAAAAGAGTGAGAGATGACTGGCTTTGCATGTTTTCAGAAATTGCAGCCGATTTTCATCCTGCTATCCTGGATGAACAGGACTATGGCAAGATATTTATAATACTTGTCAGGTCCTTTTGACCCTTTTGCAACCCCCCAAGAGACTGCAATTCATAGACTGAAAAAACAATAACTTAAGGTACTCTCTTTCCTTATGTAGTCAATGGAAATACCTTCAATAGCTTGCAAAGGGTGACGTAGTTCACTGGGAGGGGGTGCTGGAGATGCATTTCACCTGTTTTTGAGCCAATGGTGCAGAATCCCTTCATCATTTGTAGACAGAAACAGACATTTCCATCATGTGATTCTGCACAATCCACGTGTTTAAAGTAGAAGAACTTAATTATACTTGTAAGGATACATTTAACCCAATAACTGTAGAGGGAACCTAGACAGCTAGACCAGTAGGCCTCTTTTTGTAAACATTTGAAGTTAGTCTAGAGACCACCAACATGTGATAGGTTTTACTGCAAGTTATGAGCAATGTGGCTTCCTCCTTAAGTACTGTGATCACTAAATGCAGGTCACCAGAAGCAACTTCTTCTTTTTATTAACTATTTAGCTAACTTAAGCATCTTTGTGAGACTGGTTTAACCTTTCACAGCTCTACGCTTAAACTGTTAATATGTTTGCACCTTGAATTAGATGTCTGTATTAATCCCTTTGTTTGCAGATTGTAGAAAGACCCAAAAAACTTTAAGGAGAATATCACAAAATAACAATGACCAACATTTTTAATGTTAATTGTCAAAGTTACACAAATATGCCAATTGGGGTTTTCAAATGTATCAAATTAGATGGCTAACTCCATTAAATTTAGTGGGAATTAGATATTAAGAGACTATGGAGAAATCCCACTTGGCAGATTGTAATGATAAATACATAACTGCAATACTAGAAAAAACACTAATAGAAATATATACCAAAAAAAGGGAATTCTAAAGTAAGGAAAATAAATGGTTAAAACCAAAACATTATGGCCATATTTTTGGTTCAGACCAAAGGTCTTTCTTAGTCCATTATCTTGTCTCCTACTATAGCAATAGCAGAGGTAAGCTTCTTAAATATATTCTCCCAGCTCCCATCAATTACTGAAGGATTTTTTGAGCCAGAGAAGGTATCTTAATATTTGATAGCTCTTGATGTTGGGTTTTCTTCCCTCCTTCCCCATCCCCCCTATCATGGATTCGTCTGCTCTCTTACTGAACTCCTGTCAATGTTTAGCATACACAATGTCTGGTGGAACACAGTTCCAAAGTTTAATTAGCCATACTATGAAAAAACTCCTTTGCTTTAGCCTCCTGTGCTATTTTAAGATTCTACAGATCTTATACTGGAAGAGACAATGAAAACTCATTGCGAGTTTATCTTCTTCATGCTGTGCATGATTTTGCAGACCTTTGTTGTATTTTCCTTCAGTCATCTATTTTCCAGGCTGAAGAATCCCACATTTTGATCACCTTTGTTCCTTTTCTCCATTTGCTAGTTCTGTTACATTCTTTTTAAGATGGGAGGCTCACACAGCACACAGTATTCAAGATAAAAGCACGCAATGGATTTATACAGTGGCATAACAGTGCTCTCTGTTTTGTTCTGTATTTCTTTCCCAATAATTCCTACCATTTGATTTGCTTTTTTGACTGCTGCTGAGCATTAAGTTGATATTTTCATAGAACCATCTATAATAACTCAAGATGTATTTCCTGAGCAGTAATAGCTATCTCAGAGCCCATCATTCTGTATGTAAGATTAGGATTGTTTTGTCTCACGTGCATCGCTTTACATTTATCTACATAGAATTTATTAGATTAGATTACACTGATTAGAAATGTGAAGTGAATCTTCAATGACAGATGAAAAAAGATGAAAATATAGCTTAGCTGAATGATAGCGGGTTGTATGGATATTGAAAACTGCAAGAGCCAGATGAGGACTTAGGCAATCTGACATGAGACTCTTCCTTCACTTATAAATATGTGCTCGAAAGTATTGACTAGAATAGACTGAAATTAGGAGCAATTACAAATTAAGACAGAATAATACCCTATGTAATAGCACAGGGTTGTGTGTCTTTAAAGATGTTTGTGTATGTAAAACTCCCATAAGTGTTAGAGCATTAGGCTATTGATTGACTTCTTCAGTTAACTCTGCCACCCTTTAAACATGATCAAAAGTGGTTTTAATAAGTTTACCTTATGTGAAAGGCGCAAGCCAACATGAGTCAGGAAAGAACAACTGAGCCGAAAGGAAATTGCAGATTCACCACTCTCTGGGACATTTCAAACTGGACTGGAAATTAGAAGGCAATAAAAATGGATTATAAGACATCATTTTTACTGGCTCTGGGACAAACTGGGTGACCTAATTGACATTATCTGTGTCGAATTTATGCCTTGCTATGAATCATCAGACAGGTATATCCAAGATGGCAGATCCTTCCAGTATCTCTGAGACAAGTTGTATTTATTAAGATTCTATGTAAAGATTGGCAGAAAATCTGTCATTATAACAGCAGATCAAGCAATATCTGCATTTTTGGCTTTAGAAGAGATGAAGTTCACCTTACAATACAGCTATAAATTGAATTTATACAACGCTGCCCATACAAAGTATCTCAAAGCACTTTATATTAAAAATACCTCAAAGACTTAGAACAGTACTGAACTTGAAATTGAGAAGTAAGTCTTAAAATTAAATTGAAAAGTTCTTTTTTTTTTTCCCCAAAGAGCTGTGCTGACTTTACAGTTCTGATGTATGATGGAAGTGAATCCCACAATCAAGGAGTGTAAAAAGCAAAAGACAAAACCAGCATTGAAAGGATTTAGGCTAAACTAAGGGTCAGTTGGCAACACCTGAGCAGAAAACCTCAGTACAATGCAGAGGAGAATACTGATTCCTATAATTGAAAATGGATGAAAAAACAAGACCATGAATTGCTTTAAAAAGTAATAGGCTAGTTTGATGAAGCAGAGAGGGCAAAAAGCAGATGGGAAGGGATCAAGGAAAAAGTTGTCTAGAATGAAGCCAAACCATGAGAAGTCAACAGCACCCTTAAGGAGTTTTTAGCTTGAATGTAACAGACTAAGAAAACATTATTTGTTCTTTCCACCCCTTCTGCCCCATCTTCAGGATGGGATAATTGAGAATAAAGGAATTTACTAATTTCTTCGTAAAACAGCCTCCCAGCTGGAACCACAAACAGACAAATGTTTCCTGGTTAGATAGGTGATATTAGCTAATAAAAAAGGGGACTAAAAGGGAAAAAAAGAGATAGGGATGCATGAGATAGATAGATACTGAGAAAGCAGAACTGTCTGAAGTTCTAAGGAAAGCTTTTGTTTGGACCAGTAAAATAATTTGGCTTCTACAGCTATAACCCTTTTAAAATTACTGGAGTATTTCTCTCCAGCAGTTGATACTGGCAAGGCAGCAGCACCTATGAAAACTGACATATTTTGGCTATGTAGATCACTGCAATGATCTGCTACAAAAGTAGTACAAAGAAGAGTATATGTATGCTCATCATCTCTTGTGTGTTTTCATATCCTGTCTAAAGCTTGCGAGCAAACTGATGTGATAGTGAGTTTAGAAAAACTTGTGTTATTTTTCATAACTTAGCTTGAGCCAGGCAGTTTATTTTTAAGGCAGGAATTGACTTTGTGTCAACAGACATCTAGATTTATGTTCTGAATCTGACTTTTTCAGGATGTGGCTTTGCACCACACTCTGTGTGTGTACTTTGCTTTGGACCTGAAATAAACTTGCCAATGCATTTCTGAATGAAGCATGAGGAGCATATGCTAGGGGCAATAATCTGAACACTCCCGCTGGTGGACAGGGTTTGAAGTTAAGGAAATCAGGGAGAAAGAAAGATCATTTTTAAGCCAAATGTTTCAAAAATTGTGAAGGTATCAGTAAAATCCTTTCAAGCTGCTGCTGCTTAGCATCACTGAAAATCAGATTACTTTTTATGTAATTGACTAAATATGGATTTAGTTAATGATTTTGGTTTTTTTACACACCCCAGATACACAGTGTGATTAAGCAGCTAAAGGTTTAGATATAATGTATACATGCATAAATAGTTTTCTATGAGAAATCCATCTGGAGAACAGTATAAGCCATACATAATGGACAGGATGGGTAGGAGGTGTTCACTTTAACCCACATCTGCAAACTGTAGTGGATTGAGCATGTTAATTATCAGTCTGCTTCTCTACACTGTCACGAAAAAATTGGGAAGGCAAGTGTACTTTAGTGACAGGTCAGTCTTTATTTTGATTCTTTATATACGACCCTATCTTTAACTTGCTTGATTTGTACATTTGCCCCTCTGAAAATGGCAGTGCAGAATTCTATTTCTTTTAAAACTTTCCTCTGTAAGGAAGATAACATATAGCATTTTGCCAGGTAAAATGTAAAAGAAATAGTAATCCAACAAAAAAAGCAAATGAGGGTTTGAGTCTTTCTAGACTCAAACTCTCAAACATCACTAGAATGGGACTCAAATACCCAGCTGGTTAATCAATGAGTCATAAAGCTAGATGCTTGCCTCACTTCTCGACATGCATGATAGGAAAATTGTAGGCTGCTAGAGGTACATTTTTTGGGGGGGCGGAAACCCCACAAAAAACCCCCAACAAAAATTCCTTTTATATTCATGAGCTCTCTAACAAGCAGTGTAGATATCATTGAGTTGTCTCTGGGAGTGGAAACAAACCTGCTTCATCAGCACAGTAACTGCACACTTCTGCGCTGTGTTGTGTGCTCACCCTCGTTCCTGTGGAACCACCCTGGGTATCTAACACAGCTCTGAGAGCAACTTACACCTACAAATTTTGTCCATTCAACTAAAATAATTTTTTCCTCTGAACAGGATGGCCTCATCTGCTCTACACATTGGGAACATTCCCTGTATCATACTATACCTTAAAACGTACACAGATGTTTTCTGGAAGGGTGTTAGCTGGCATATGCCAAAACTTTGGCAGGCAGTTGGATTGCAATTAAACAGTATGGATAATCATGTCCCATGTTCAGCCTTTAATTCATAAGCTACCCAAGTTGGACCTACTGTAATAGACATAGTAACAGCGTGCACATGCCTGTAGGGCACAGAAGCAGTTTTAATGCTCTCTCTGACTTAGCCACATATGTGCCATCTGTATAGCACCATAAGTGCCCACAGGAGTCTTCAAATTATCAACCTAAACACTTCCATCTTAAGCTAAACACTATCTAGAGAAAAGAATATTATCATGATGTGGTCTGGGTCCTTACTATAACAAATAATAAGTAATTTTTAAGGGATTTGAGAAACACAGGAAGAAAATTGGGGATGAGTTGGGTACTGTCTGCAGCCAAGTATAGCATAAAGATGCCCTACAAGCTGAGAACTATAGTCAACAGTAACAACATATGGAAGAACACATATGTTCATGCACAGCCACTACACACTTTAGAAGAGCAAATTAAATAGTCTGTGCTATCACATAGCTGTGAAATGGGAGCTGAGAGGTAGGAGATGGTCAGTGTTTGTCTGTTTAGATAAGATACGCTGTACTGGAACCCTGCAGAATTAGGAGATATTGATGGATTTTTCCTCTGCACAATATGCATTCTGAATACATATAACTGTTTTAGGTTCCAGCTATACCATCAGTTTATCACTCAAAATCTATACCAACCCTTTTTATTGTAGTTTTCTGGATAATGTAGACATACCTTCCATATTTTCTTTAAATGGGGCATTCCTTCATAGGATCTTGCAGTGTTGTTCAGGAAAAAATGCATTAAACATTTAAACTAACTAAATAGATTTCCTCGATCTATCAGTTCAGATATATTGAGCTTATCTAAGATGGCAAAAGGCACAGATCAGAGAATCTAAAACTATTTTAAAGTCACATTTAGTGATACATAATTAAAAGTATTGGAATTGTGGCATAAACAATACAAGCAATATAGTACTGTGCTTTAAAATACTATAAACCAGATGCTTTCCTTCAGCTAAAGAAGGAAATAAGTGTTTTGTATGAAATAAAAGAATGCAAGCTAGCAACTTTCACTGAAATTGTACCCTGGTATGTAAATAAATATACAGTACTGATAATGGCCACAACCTTTTACAGTATACTCTGAAACTGGCAAAGTGTTCAATCATAAGGTCAATATGAGTGAAAGGAAGGCTGGAAAGATAAAAGTTTTCTGCTGTAACTGGTAATTGGCCAGATGCTGGGGTTTGGGGAAGCTGCTTCGCTTTCTGTAAATGGGAAAAGTAACTGCAGGTTCAATGATTTACTCCCTTAGATGAAAGCCAGCCCTGTTAACATTGTGTTTGTTAAGCCTTGAAGCACAACAGCCACTCAGGTCTCAGTGCAGCTATTGCCTGGCATGCCACAGGTGCGTTTTGACTGCATCACCTTTTTCCATTGCCCAAAAATGCAGCTGACAGTACAAGTGAAGCACATTCCCACCTCTCCACTAGAGATTACCTCCCATCAACTTGTGCTCAAGCATGACATGGCTGGGTTATTTCCTGATGATGACAGAAATGTAGCTCAAAGGGACTGAGTATTTTTAGGGGGCGAATATATGAGGAGATGAAACCTTCTCAAGAGGAGGTTAGTAAATCTCCAATTGGAGAACTAATGTTTCTCTTACTGTAAAGAATTATTCCACAGAGTTATTCAAGAAACACTATTCTGGAACAAGAAACCAGCTCCAGAAAGATGCTGCCTAGCCAGCACGCTGTAAGTGACCTACCTCTAGAGTGACAGGGTGCCTGAATGATTAGCTGAATGTCTTGGGCAGTGAGTAATGGAAATTTATGTAAGAGTATGACAAATACTCAAGGGGGGGAGTTGATGCATGCTTGAAAGAATTTTTATCAGCTTTTTAATAGAAAAAAACCTCTCACTTCTGCTTTGTAAATTTAAGGAGAGTACTTGCTTTGGACTGCCTTTTCTCTTCCTTGATTGTGGGTGCAACTTAATTATCACATCCAGAGAACAAGAGTGGAGCTGAAAGTCTGCTGAAAACATTATCTTATCCAGGGTAGTAAGAATGGCAGAAAAGTGAAGAGCTGAAGAAGAACTTATGACACTGGGAGACTGGTCAATAAAATAGTAGGTGCAGAGAAGGACAACAAGGTGTGGAATAACATCTGCAAGAGGGAGGCATAAGTAGGCTGGGACTCTTCATCATAAGAAAGAGATGAGTTAGAGACATGAGAGGCATGGAGAGGACTGGTAGACCTTAACTGCTCCTTGCCTCTTCCAACACAAAAGGCAGAAGTCATTAAGTACAGCTATGAGGATTAAGTTTCAAATAAAAAAAAAAAAAAGTAAAAAATCCAAGGAAGCAATTCTTCAATCAGTGAGGATAAAATGATATTGTGGATGCAAGAAATTTACCCAAGTTCAAAGGGAAACTGAGCAAGGACTTGGAATAGAGATCCATTAGGGATTACTAGAAAGACAAGGTAGAAGAACATCATAAGGAAACTCACACATATACTCAGTCTTACGTAGGCATGCATCTGTGATCTGCCTGGAGACAGGGGATTGGGCTAGATAAACCCTTTGGCTAAGCAATGTAAACATTCTTCTGAATATCATTCAGCCTGTTCACCTCAGAATGATACTGTGAAAATGTACCTATTCAATCACATTCAACACAAATTATTCCCATGCTTTTATTCTCTCTATTCCCCCAGATTCAGAGTGGCAGAACATAACTGCAGCAAAGCAGGATTAGAAACTGAAGCCATCCATCCACCTGTGATATGCATCTTTGGGCCCTTTTCTGACATTTTCTATTTAATTTCTATTTACTTGTCTGTGTTCATCTGGTTTCACAATAGGGATCTTTCTCTTTTTCTCCTTTTTTTTGGGGGGGCAGGGTTCATGGTCTTTTTTTTTCTTCTGAAGGTTTCATTTTTGGGAGGAAAATCTCAACTAGTTCTAATCTTCTTTCTTTAATATGCTCGTTATCTTTATTGATTTCCCTTTGCCTATGTTTTACTAAATCTTATGAACAGAATCCTGTCCCATTTATACTGCATCATCCCAGGGAAATTTCTTGGGGAATAAGTAGAAAGACTGCACAAAACATCAGCTATTTGGTGAATAATATTTTTCTGTTAGATCTGGATCTCAATTCAGTAATATCACACCTTATCTGAGAACTTCTTGCCTACTCAAATTTTTATTCACTCAGTACCTCTGTGTTCTGGTGACTGAAGAGAGATTCCGAATATTTCTATATAGAAAGCAAATCTGAGATTGCTCTTTTCTCAGACAGTCATGAGATCATTCTGCTCTGATAACCACCTAGAGGTTGTATAGGCTCAGTAGCCCTGTATTGAGCCTGATTTAATGTCTTACAACAAGGCTTATTATAAGCAAATTTCATTCCGTCTTGGATTTCAGTGCTTCTGGTTGGGTTGGAGTTGGGCAGAGTTTGCTATATCTGACCATAAAAAATTGTAGACAGACAATTCCAGCTGGAATAGTGAGGTAAAAGATTATTGTATGGCCCCCAATAATCCTGCTGTCTTTCATTTATACAGCCTACTCTGTTACATGGAAGGATTTGTTCAGCTTCAAAGGGTGAGGAGAGATTGAGTCATGATGGAAGAAAATACTTTCCCATGAGTAAACATCTCTATTCAGAAGATTTTTTTAGAGACATTCTCTTCCAAACCTCTTTTAAAATATTGATGTAAATGTCCAGGCTTATATTTAGAGAAGAAAAGGAGCTCAGATCTAAAAGCATATCATCTTGCATTCAGGCTAGTTAAGAATATTGGTAATTATTTTTATGCATATTCTAATTAAATATGTATGTATCACTTTAAATTCAAATAGCACTTCACAGACATTTAAAAACCCAGACCTTCCCACCCCATAGTTTACATCAGAAAATATATGAGGAGCAGAGACGAAAGAATGTGCGATGCAAGATGGGGTAAGTGCTACCACGAAGATAATGAGAGTCTCATTCCGTTGTAAATGAAACATGGCAATGCTGATGGCTTAATTTAAGAACATGTAGGGCATGAGGGACAAAAGCAGGTAATGACGGAAAGTTTAAGAGGAGGGATTTGAAAGAAAAAGGGAGAGCATGCACCCTTCTGCAAAATATATCAAGGCAACTCCTTTGAAGTTGCTCAAGTTATTAAACCAGGGCTAAGCTTGGCCTACAAGGCCTAATATATAGCTGTAACACAAAGCCATAGCCCAAGGCAAGGTTCTGTAAGTAGATACAGCTGGCAGGAAATTCCAGGAGGCATTGGATATGCCGGTATTGTCTTCTGGGAGCCTGAAAGCGCGGGCTAAGTCATGGCCAGAGGGTGCAGAAGGCTGAGCACTTGAGCATGTCATCGAGTTTCTAGACAGACAGATGGACAGTAGGTGGTGGGGAGGGAGCAACATACACTGTGCTAATTGTTATTCTTATGCTCATTCTTTCTGAGCCCGATAGACCTCTCTTAATGAGAAAGATGGTTGCATGGGTGAAAAGGGAGGATTGTTTATGAATGTCAGTTGGACGAAAGGCAGTGGTGGCTGTTCTGAGATTCTCTTTATATCAGTAGCTCATAAAGGGACTCAATAAGATTCTCTGTGGTTTCTAACCTTCCCCTGCCTCACATAATTGACCCTAAAATTGAGAAAACCATATAGCAGAGATTATTGACCAATACTACCTTTAGAGAGGATTTTAGGAAATATTTTATTTCTCATCTTTATTTTGGGAGAGACATAGGTAGACACAAAAATGTTCAGTCAATTGTTTCAAAGAAAATATTTTCTTTAAGAAAAGTAAAACTTTTTTTTTTTTCCTATTAGCTATGGAGTGCATTGATACATAATTCTGTTTCTTTGAAGTGTGCAGACAGTATCATAATTCTAATAAAGTATGTTTTCTTTAATATTCCATTGCTTTGTATTTATTGACCTGATGTAATTTAACACAGTATTTATTGTGCTGCATTTTGTTTTGACATACTGCATGAGCGGCTTCACAATTCAGTTATATGAGTGGGTGATTTCTTACAAATGGTGGATATGTTTGTCAGGTGTTTATGACCCTGGCTTTCTTTATTTGTAACAGGCATATAACGGTACTGGGAGACAGTGCACATACATGAGCACGCACACAAATATTGAAAATGTTTCAAATATGCATTTCCCTCTCTCTCTCTGCCTACGTTCTCCTCTAGCCTGGAGGCACTTGGAAGGATATCACTAGGGCTAACAAAAAAGTGTTCAACTCAGCTGAAAATACTCGAATACTTGCTCAGTTGAAGTTCAGCTCAATTTCATGAACTATTAGTCATGCATGAACCAGATTGACGTAAGTATTTAGGCTCCTAAAACCAGTGAAATACCTATTTTTCCTTGATTCATGTAAAAGCTGGGTACCTAAAGCACAACTTAGATGAAATTTAAGCATCTATGTTCAGGAAATTCTGTCAAAAGCATACAAGTTCCTGAAAAGACAAAACAGCCATAGTTTCTGGCAAAATTTTCTGTGTTAGTGATTCTGTTGCACATGCTCAGTGATGACACTACCTTTAGTGAGCAGACAGTCTGGTCATCTAGGTCCCCATTTAAGTGCTGTAAGGCTCAGTGTTGCAACACCTAAAATGGAGTTTCCAGTGTTTGCTGACTTGAGATTTTAAATTCAAGGATCCTAACAGCTGACATACTTGAATGCTAGGATGTCAGTAGGGCACACCAAAAAGCAGGAAAATGCTGCATCCTGCCTGGGCTTAAAACCTCTCTTAAAATGGTATCTAGGAAACTCAGTGAAGCTGTGATTTAAAAATTGCATTCTGTTATTACGTGCTGACATCAACATTTTTACTTACAATTATGGCAACAGTACCTGACTCTTATGTAATAACTTAGAGCACTCAATGAAGAAAAGGGAGTCCTAAAAGCTAGCCTGAACTCTCAGCTCAAGGAGATCCTTTAAATCTCACATTTTTATCTGTCACAAAGCTTTGGAGCATTGAAGATGAATGGATATCCCACCTGTTGAAGCCGAGTCTTTGAGAATGCAGAATTTCTGACTCAAAGGAGAATAAATAAGTTGGATCCTTTCTCTGTTCTTACTGTTCAGCTGCCTGCCTAGAAGGTGCTAAGCAAAAGAAAAATGGCTCGAGTTTTGTTCCTGGAACTGTTTATGTATTTTACATGAGACAAATAATGAATTTTAATCCTTCAATTAAAAGTAAATTTTTTTTTATTAGAGAGTAACTTAGGTTTTTCATCCCATCTTTCATAGGTACACACAGCCAGCACCTTGCAGATAATGCTGAAGAAGACAGACAAGAAACGTGGATACTCCTTTATGTTTGCTAACTTCTGGGAGTACTACAGCATGTCCTGAACCTTGGTGCCACCATCTTCTACATCACTGGGAAACCCTGATGGTGTCTGGGATGTGTACCCAGGTTATTTGATTTTGAAATCAAGGTACAGGAGGCTGGTATATATCCAGGTCTTTCCCCAGTATGAAGTCAGACTGAAGTGAGGAAGTATACTTGGATGCAGCATGCCTGGGTTCTTTACTAGAAACATAAGATATATTTGTTTGTTGTTCATCAGTTATGGAGTTATAGGAATTCCAGATCCTCAGCTTGGTGTCTAGCTTATGTTTAGGGCCAAAGCCAGAAAAGATGAGAGTGGTGGAATTGTGTTGGGCTATAATGACTCCACTGACCATTCAGAAATGTCAATTGACTGTGGGGTTTGAGGTATTTTGGCCGTCTTTGTCTTGCCCACCTCCTATTGTTCCCGCTGAAGTACTGTGTTTCAGGATTGAACACATTCCATGCTGTAAGACAGGGAAGGAGCTATTGTTTCATGCCACTGCTGGTCAGTATTCCTATCAAGTTCATATAACAAACATGTAATTTTCACTATTAAATTTGAACTCTGGATCTGTGTCTAAAACAAGAAAGAGATTAGAGAATAACCCATATTCTATACTGATCTATGTCACAGTATATTTGGGCTTAATTTTAACCAAAACAGAAGTGAAAAGGATGCATCCTTAACCTTAAGTTTATATGTTTCAACAAAGTTGCACCAAAGGAATATGAAAAAAACCCACAAAAACACCCCACAAAAAGAGAATTGGATCTCTGGATTTGGGAATAAAACAACATACAATTTAAGAGTGAAAATGTATGTGCAGGTCTTCATAATTCCATTCATCCATGGAATAAAATACTATGTCACAGTGTCTTTAAGACATTACTAAGATTCTAAGACTTTACCACAGAAAAATTCAGACACTGAAATATTTTCATCAACTGATTATATTTATAAAATCCATATGAAAAGTGCAAACAGTCGGGGGAAATAATTTGGGATGCCTGGGGATGTAGGGAAAATTAATTAAGAACTCCATCTTAACTGTTGATGTAAGATTTGATAGAATAATTTTATCTTCTGATATGTATTGTTTGCTCCTGGGACCAACTTGTCAACTTTGTGTCAACTTCTAAATGTATTAAATACAAATACTAATGTGACTGAGAGTTTTAATTGAGTAATGATGGAAAGTACTGAAAAAGTTAAGAACGGGCACGTACTGTCAGGCCAGACCTGCTATAAGAGCTCAGGAAGATGCAGTGTCCTGTGGGGAAACTGAGAAAGGGAGCTGCACCTCATTCCAGTCTTGTCTCTTACTCTAGGAACATTAGATGCTCTCCTTCGATACTCTAGTGCACTTAACCAATAACATAGTACTGCTCTCAGTTTACTAAGCAGTAAGCTTGACCCTTTCATACCTCTTTACATAAAGCAAACACAGAAATACCAGGTCCTTAGTAAATGCTCACAATACTTTCAAAAAATTAAGCATTAAAAGAGGAGCTCTTGAGCAAACAGGACAATTAAATTGAAATGGGAGTTAATAATTTTTTTGAAAATTCTTTAATGTCTGGGAGGTGCTTGGATATTTTAATAATGAACTTTGTTAAAAACACTGAATAGGTAGATAAACAAACTCTGAAAGTACTTAAGAAAACTAGACAATTAGACAACCCCGTGGCTGAAGAAGATTATTGTAGATAAGTGGAAGGTATGGTGCGTTAGAACAGATAGTGCAAGCTACCCCTACACATTGATGGATTTGTAATTAGGGAACAGACCTGGGTGTCACTGGAGCAGTTAAATTAAAACCTCCACTCAGTGCTCTATAACCACGAGAGATACCTGAAAGACATATGATTCTTTGAAGGG
This sequence comes from Aptenodytes patagonicus, assembly GCF_965638725.1. Lineage (NCBI taxonomy): Eukaryota > Metazoa > Chordata > Aves > Sphenisciformes > Spheniscidae > Aptenodytes > Aptenodytes patagonicus. Next base: position 191,921,789 of record NC_134949.1, on the reverse strand, counting down.
TAAGATATAGAATAGAACAATATTGATGACACATATTTCAAAAATTCAGTATTCATTGCTGCAGTGTTCATTTTGAAGTGAAAAGATACAGCAGAAGAGAAACAGTCCAAAGAAGGGAAATGAGAATTCTTATAGGTTTAGAAAACTTCTATTGGAAGAGAGATCAAAAAGATTAAGTCAATTTAGTTTATAGAAGAGACGAATGAAAGGTGGCAGGCTAGAGTTATAAATAATAATAATAGTATAGTGAATGACATCCTATTTGGTCATACGCCTGTCTCCCTTTCACATAACTTAGAACAAAGAAATACCTAGTAAAATTAACACCACTGGAATAGTTTTGCTGCGGCTTTTTAAATATTCTTAGTGCGTGTTAAACATTTCACATGTTTTTCTTGTAGGTCTCAATATTTTTCCTGACAGGGTCTTTTTTATTTAAATGAAAATCTATCTTAATGTAAATTAACTTTTTTATGACCAGTAAGCATCAGCAATGAAAGTTTAAACTTTGCATTTTGCAAATAACAAATATTCAAAGCTTTTATTTGTGAAGGAAAACAAAAGTTAATGTCATCATAATCCTAAATAGATGAAGCAGTGACGAAGAAAACTGCAAAGCAAATATGAAATTTAATAATGGCCCTCCAACAGCTTGCTCTCAGATTGTTAGGAATTCATTAAACAATGGTTGAGCAGAATAGACAATTAAATTATTCTCATATGAAGTATCTATCCATATTATGAATATTGCATATGACAGTACACATTTCTGAAGGGAAGTAGTCAACAAATTTCGTTTCAGAGAATCAGCAAGAGGCTTGATTTCAGCCTCCAGATATACCCTTCTTTGTTTCCCAGACAAAATAATAATAATAACAACAATAATTGGGATGCTGATGTATAAACAGAGTTAATATACAGAATCTTAAGAACATAATGTAACCTTTCGATAACTGTAGACAGAAGCTTATGCCAGTCACTTGACAGACATTTCAGATACACATTTTCTGTAGACTTATCAAAAAAGTACAGGAGGGGCTGGTAAAATATTCATGGCAGCATTAAAAAAAGTCAATGAGATTAGGAGTCAGCCAAAACAAAGGCAAACACAAGTAGAATTTACAGTGCTGTATATCATGATGTGGAATGAACACCAAACAGTGTGAGAAATTTATATCATACTAGCATTCAATCTTATTGTCACGTTTTGCTAATTTTAAACTTGACTTACGACTGATGAGCACTAATAGAAAAAGAATCTGAGAAAATAAAATTTCTGCTTTACTGGACACCTGAAAATATAGACCAGGTATTTATTAAGAATCAACTAAGTCACTGAAAGCTGCTGGCAAATATTAAACAACGTATCTGAAAGAGGTTTTAAGAGAATTTTGCATTCCTTTAAGATGAGAAACTGGAATACAAAAGACACTCTATGTAGTTTTTATAGCTAAAATTAAAACCTGTTACATCAGTTGGTGATGAAAATTTTGTAATCGGTAGATTAATGATCTACAGCTAAGATCAAGATGACCAAGAGTAATATAAATAACATAATAAAGTAATACATTCAAAACACCTTTGAGAGCATATGTTCCTAAATCAATGTTTTCAGAGGAAAAGCTATGTGCAAAATACAAATATGTCGACTGTGCAGATTTGTTCCTATTGTGTCCAGATACAGAGAGTTAATGAACACAGGGACCAGACTGTTATCTAAACTCTGAAGTTTGACTTTTCAGGTTATAATTCAAAACATAAATGGTATGACCATCTGACAACTTGATGGGATATTATTAGTAAAAATGTATTGAACTCTTAAGAGGCTAGAGATTGGACCCAGCCTATGGGTATATGAGTCCATGCCATCAGCTTTATTTCAAATGAAACAAAAGAAATAATCAGGACAGTGACGGAAGACCCACAGCTAAATGTTTCCTACTCTGGTGTACACTTCAAAAATTGCCTCAGCAGCTTTCCTTGATGCCTCCTTCTGCTCCTCCGCCACTCTTCCACGCTCTTACCACTGCCAGCACTCTGGATATTCAGCTGTGCGTAGCCACAGCAAAAAGTCTTAGTATGTTCTCCCAGCAACCCCTATGGCATGACAGTCTCACTGAAATGCTAAGGAGTGACAGATCGGCAACTTCTAATTTAGATGCTGAGATCCTGACTAGGTTCAAAACTTGCAACGCTTTCCCATTTCTTTAATAAATCTAAAACTCATTAGGCTGTCTCTTGTTTCAGTATGAATAACATTATTTCCCCCAGCCTTGACAAATGCAATATAGCCCCACTTAAATCCATTTATAATGATTATTTTCCTAGCTTGTCACTTGATCACACCATGACCCTTACATACCTTTGCTGGTGCCTCCCTGCTCTGCTGAGTTAAACTACTTCCCCCCTTGCCCTTATTTCATGATTATTTTTTGCATTTCTCTACTCTGTGTATTGCCTTTTATTCAATATCATGCATTAAGGCTTGGTCTATCTGTTGGCTCATTCTGTCCACCTCCATTATGTGCTTATATCTTCAGAAAAGCACCTTAGCATGTGCTTTTGCCTTCAGAATGAAAGGGTGTGTCAGCGTATGACTAAAAGTGCATCAGTAACACCAGAAAGCCTTTTGGCTTTTCTAGACTGTGTGCCTTAAAAAGTTCAACTGTTCTAAAAAGTTTTTATCCGGGCTGACTTTGTTTTATGCAGGATGATGATGTGCTTGTTCTGCTAATTGAGGTAAGTTGGCATCAGGTACAGAAATATGCATGCCAGCTGTGCAAATGTTGTCTGTAGTGGTGATACATTCTTGTTAAAGAAAAAAAATGCATCTGTGCTCATCAGAGCTAGAATGCACTGAGTAGATGCAAGGCAGGTTGATGTCTTTAACCTGGTTCAAGCAACCAAGAAATTCTCTCATCGCTGTTGCTGGGTGCAGGCCAAGTGATGGAAATAAGGTACGGCTTGTGCTCTTGTGTCCTTGCTTTGCAGAGTGGCAGAGAGGAAGGAATGTGATGCTGTGTTCTGTTCAGGCATGGATTTGCTGGGGGTGGGGGAGGAGGAGGGGTGAGAAAGCATCTTTAGCCTGTGGATTCATACTGCTTGGTGTGAAGCGTGCGCTCACCCACTCTGTGAGGCAGTTGTCAATGTGTAGCCTACCCCTCCGGTTGGACTTGGAGGAAACTTTAATTCTTTTCAGCTACAGCATCTGGTCTTAAATCTTGGGTTATAGATTCTTTGTTTATCTATCAGGAGAGAAAGAAAAATGAGAGTGAAACCCCTTCTTCAGGACAATGAATCAGGAAGCAAGGTACACAATTTATTCTTGACAGAAGTCAGAGGAAGAAATATCTTAAATCTTACCGCTCTTGGACAAAGAACAGGCTCTCACAACCAGCCCATGCACTCAATTTGGACTCCTGTCATGGATTTTCACCAGAGGTGAAGGCAGTCTGGATAGCTAAGGAAACTGGTCTTGCCAGTATAGGAAGGTCTGAAAGTAATCATTAGATCTGCACGCACTTCTGAAAGCACTGGAGCAGGTCCTTGGGGAGTATCTCAGGGAAAAACATCTCAAGGCTTTTGACACAAAGGATTTTCTCAAAAACAATTGAGAGAGACATGTCATTGGTGAAAAAAACTAGATCAATAAAATAGTGAAAGTAGTTCCAATAACCAAATCTTGAGCAAAGTTATTAGTGTTTTATCATCAAAATAGAAGGACTGAGTGGGGTTCTCATTTGCATAATGATGTTGTAAAAATAGCATTTATTCTACTGTAAGGTGTGAATAAAAATATAGCCTGCAAGATGTGTGAAGTAATCCTTCTGCCTTACTCAGGAAAGTATCTGCTGGAGTACTATATCCAGTTTTGGGCTCTGCTCTTCAAAAAAGGAGTTGTTTTCCCTGGACTCTTTCCACAAGAATACTCAGAGCTCTTGAAATCAGCTCCTGTGGAAAGTACTGTGATATTTCAGGTCTTTTATCTTAGAGATACAGCAGCTTAAAGCTGACAGAGGTAGGACATGATAGAAACATTAATTTCTGTCCAGTTAGAAGAGGAGAAGTTGGAAGGAAGGAAATGATCAGGTGAATGCAGAACTGTTACCTTCCAAATCCCACAATACTGGAACTAGGATGCTCAGTGGAAGTAATAGGATACCAGCTAAAAACATAAAAGAAGGAACAGTTTTGCACGAAGGACAGTGAATTCCTGGAACTTTCTCCTATAGGAGATTTTGGTGGCAGGCAGGATCAGCAAGTTCAAGAAGGGATTGAACAAATTCCTGGATAGGAGATCCATAAAGGGATGCTAAAAGGACTAGGGAGGGATTTTCCCTCTGGCATCCCTAATACAATATTTGTAGATATAGGAGAAGTGCAACAGGGATGGGCTGCAGAAGATGAGCAGGCTTACATACTCTCTTTAAACAGCCTTTCTCACTGCTGTTGTCTGAGACAGAGTACTGGACTAGATGTATTATTAGTCTGATCCAATAGAAAATTTATTACATTTTTAATGTAGATCTATATTTTATCCATAGGAGGACAAAAAGAAAATTAAGCTTTCCTCCCTCTCCCCTGAAAACATAATATTTTCATGAGGATAGGATACCTTTGAACAATTTGGACTATGGAATGTTCAGATACTCCTTCTGGATATATAAGCAAAGACAATGAGATTAATATTTCAAATTTAATTTGTCTAGACAGTTATATTTTGAGGGGGTTTAATTTTGTGGGTTAGGGCAAATCAGACCAGGGAACCTGCTATTCTTATTCTTTCAATGTTATTTAAGGCTAGGCAAGCCTTGGAGGGCATTAATCTTCTGTGAGTCCCAGAGGGAAGAGAACACATTTTCCAGGCTACTGGTGGAATCCATCTATCTCTGCAGAGGAGATTTTTCATTGCCTATTCACTGAACAGCCTAACAAGGAATGGAGTAGGCTGCAAAGCTATCAACGGATTCTGGAAGTGTGCCTTGCCCAGAAATCACATTTGAGCATCTTATGATCCTCCTGCAAAAAAATAGAAAATCCTACACTAGAGATTTTGATCAAAAGCAAAGTGGTTTTAGACAAAGATATACAGGTCCACAAACTGATCCCTCCCTCCTTTTCAGTGTCCATACTGGATTACCTGCCATAGCTGACATATATAAGGAACTGTTCCAACTACTGCAGCCATTGGGACAGAAAGTCTGTAGTGATTTGTCCAACATTTTAACGTTAATAAAAATGCAATGCATTCAACTAATGGAACAGAACTGTGAAAAAGTCATGTACTGCTGTTGCTCATGAAAAAGACTATTGGCTTCTTACTTGAATACATAGAGAGCATTTATTTAATCTCTTTCTGACTGCAGTTTCTGGAATTGCTCTTGCCATTCTTAATTTTATTGTATGCTGTCTTCTGTTATGTCTGTGCTCGGATTCAGGCTGGAACTAGTAAAGCCAAGAGACATTAACTAGTGCACATACTTCTTGGAGAGGGCAACTGTGAGCAAATGCCTACCCTGTGCTTAGATTTTGTCTTCTTAGAAAGTAATTTGGCTTATTCCAGACTGGAACTGGGGTGTAAGCAAATACACGTAGCATGTATGCTCAAGGGGTTTAGCTCAATGGCAAGCCAAAGCTTGAACCTAATTTGAGAATAGCATTGTTCATCTCTGCTTGCGTTGTATGGCAATTAATTAAGCTCCTTTCTGCTCTTCAAATTGTCCTCATACAAATGCAGATATGGCATATTTCAATAAAAAAAGTCATCCCTCTGGAAGAAATCTTGAGTTTTCCCTCCAGCTAAGTAATAATAGCTGAGTGTTAGCTGTCTCTCAGTGCTGTTTGGCACCCCCAGGACTAGGGCTGCAGAAACTAGAATAGAGCCCATGGAAGCAAAGGTATAAACACCAAACAGGTGTTCGCAGTCTGACAGATAACTTCTACTAAAGGCAAGGTGGTTGACCTTGAAGCCTATATGTTTTGGAGCCTATACATTTTGATGGAGGTGACTTGAGCTGAAGAGGCCCCACTGTACAAGAAATTACCAGAAAATGAGAAGAAATATGCCTTGTTTACAGATGGTTCCTGTTGTATTCTGGGGAAACATCGTAGGTGTAAAGCTGCTGTGTGGAATCCTACAGGACAAATCACAGAAATGGTTCAAGGAAAAGGTGAATCGAGTCAGGCTGCAGAATTGAAAGCCATCCAGCTGGCTTTAGGTATTGCTGAATGAGAAAAATGGCGAGTACTTTATACTGACTCACAGGTGGCGGCAAATGTTCTGTGGGAGTGGCTACAGTAATGGAAGCAGACCAACTGGCAGCACAGCAGCAAACCCATCTGGGCTGCTGCATTATGGCAAGATATTGCTGCCCAGGTAGAGAACCTGGTTGTAAAAGTACATCACGTAGATGCTCACATACCCGAGAGTTGTGCCACTGAAGAACATCAAAACAACAAGCAGGTAGTCCAGGCTGCTAGAATTGAAGTGGCTCGGGTGGATCTGGACTGGAAACATAAGGATGAGCTACTTATAGATTGATGGGTCCATGACACATCAGGACATCTAGGAAGAGATGTAACACACAGATGGGTTCGTGATCAAAGTGTGGACTTAACCATTGACACCATTGCACAGGTTATCCATGAATGGAAAACATGCACCATAATCAAACAAACTAAGCAGCTAAAGCCTCTTTGGTATAGAGGACGATGGCTGAAATATCAATATGGGGAAGCCTGACTGATTATATCACACTACCGCAAACCTGTCATGGCAAGCGCCATGTGCTTATGATGGTGGAAGCGACTACTGGATGGTTGGAAACATACCCTGTGACCCATGCCAGTGCCTGAAATACTATCTGGGGCCTTGAAAAGCTAGTTTTATGGTGACACAGCACCCCAGAAAGAATTGAATCGGACAACAGGACTCATTTCCAAAACAACCTCATAGACACCTGGGCCAAGGAACATGGCATTGACTGGGTATATCACATCCCCTATCATGCACCAACCTCTGGGAAAATTGAACGATAAATAATTGACTGTTAAAAAATACCCTGAGAGCAATGGATGCTGGGACATTTAAGCACTGGGATACAAATTTACCAGAAGCCATTTGGCTAGTTAACACTAAATGATCCTCAGGTTGACCCAGCCCAATTAAAACCCCTTGTGGTGGGTTTGACCTTGGCTAGATGCCAGGTGCCCACCAAGCCACTCTATCACTCCCCCTCGTCAACTGGACAGGGGAAGACAAAAACATAACAAAAGGCTCGTGGGTCAAGATAAGGACAGAGGGATCACTCACCAGTTATTGTCATGGGCAAATCAGACTCGACTTGGGGAAATTAGTTTAATTTATTACCAATGAAATCAGAGTAGGGTAATGAGGAATAAAACCAAATCTTAAAATACCTTCCCCCCACCCCTCCCTTCTTCCCAGGCTCAACTTCGCTCCCAAATTCTCTACCCCTTGCCCCCGAGCGGCACAGGGGGATGGGAAACGGGGGTTGTGGTTGGTTCAGACACATTGTCCCTGCTGCTCCTTCCTCCTCACACTCTTCCCCTGCTCCAGCATGGGGTCCCTCCCATGGGAGACACTCCTCCATGAACTTCTCCAATGTGGGTCCTTCCCATGGGCTGCAGTTCTTCATGAACTGCTCCAGCGTGGGTCCCTTCCACTTGTCCTTTCCATGGGGTGCAGACCTTGGTGTCTGCATAGTTGTTTCCCTCACATATTCTCACTCCTCTCTTCTGGTTGCTATTGTGCAGCAGTTTTTTTCCCCCTTCTTAAATATGTTAGCACAGAGGCACTACCACCATTGCTGATTACCTCAGTTTTGGTCAGCAGTGAGTCTGTCACACTTTATTCCCTGTGAAATTGTTTTAAATAAAACCTACAAACTCCCCCCCTCCCTAAGACTGAGACTAAATCTAGACCTGATTGCCAAGCAAAAACTGTTTCCAGAGAAATAATTAAGTTTATGAATTTAAAAGATCTAGGTTTCCAATTGTCTTTGTTTTCCTTCTTAAAGACAAAAATATTCTCAAATGTTGATATATTTGCAAATAAATAAAAGGTGGTGCCATTCCCGTTTGGTAATCCCATGAATACAAAATCATTAATTTATTTGGAATAGCTGTTCTTGCATAGTGCTAGGTGCAGCTATAGCTTGGAAACAGGTATTACAAGTGCATAAAAGAATGTTTGTACTCTCCTGAGGATATTCATCACAGGTTATCAGAAAGCAATAGGACAGAATATCACTTTATTGGAAATACATTTCTTTATAGAAAATGTTCATAGTATGAAAGCAAAGCCTAAATATTTCAAAGAATTGAAGTGGAACATTTACAGAGAAGTAAAACTTTCACAAGAAAAGAACAAAATCTTGTGAGATTGAGCAGGTCTGAGCGCAGTTTATTTTTCCGGAACCTGCACCCACGCAAACAGGAATATTACGTAGGATTCATCTCTCCTAATTTTAACTTCTACGACATAGACATCTACATTTGAGCGTATCACCTGTGACTCTTTTCTTCTAGTCAATATAAAGTAAAGCACTTTTGGAGGACACTTTACTTCATCCTAAACTATAAGTTTCATACAGAGTGACTCTTTGTCACCAAATATCAGGCTTTATCAGAATGTACTACTTGGGGTGTTAGCCGTAGGGAGGCTAGCCAGCTAGCCGCTACCCGCTAGCTAGCGGGTAGTGCTCCACTGGGGCAGCCTGCCTAACAGGCCTCTACCACAACTGAGCCCTTGAGCAGTCCATCTGATGGGTCTGACATGTGGCAGGATTTTACATTTCTGCTCCCTCTGCAAGGCAGCCTCCCTTGTGGCAGACCTAAATGGGGCCCCAAAGCCTGGGTTCTGACATCTAAAGCCTACAGACCATGCAAAACTTCACATGATGGCATCCATGGTCTCTGTCAAGGAAATGTGAGTATAAAAGCCCTCAAAGTCTTTGCTGAAAGTAACTTTCAGCTGTGACTATGCTGTAAGATGCCCAGAAGCCCTAAAAAAAGCATATTGCCTGTTGCACAAGCTGAAAGTTCTCAGCAAGACTCCCAGAAGTCTTTGCTCCTAGGAAAGCCCATCATTTAGCCCAGGCCTCGTTTTAGTAGGATGACAAAGGCAGTATTCTGGATAAGTTGTCTTTCAAGTAAAGGAGACAGCAAACCAGAATACAAATGTTTATTCTCTCATACAGCTATGGTCCAGGACTCTCTCCGTACACTTTCTTTGCCATGTTGCAGACTGCAGATGGCAAGGGAGTGGGATAGGACTTCTGTCATTCTTTCTTCTTTCTAATACTAGAGCTGAAAAGTTACTCTAAGACTGGCCTTGTGAAATAAAGTGAAATTACTAGAAGTGTACTCAAAGAAATGCAAAATGTCTGCTTTCTACATTGCAGAACCATGAAACCAGAACTCCTAGCATTGTATCTAATTGGCTTAAGGGGAGGGAAGGGAGCTAAATTCTACATTTGCAGGTGATACTTAAAAGTATACACAAACAAGTATAAACTATATGCAACAAATTGTTTTTAAAAGACATAGCAATACGGGGTTGTAGAATGGCTGCAAAGAGGTCTTAGACTATTCAGGTTTTGGCCATCAGTGGGTCTCACCTAGACGAGTTTATCTGAAGGCAGATTATGATCGGGAGGTCTTTTTTTGTATTTATCATCACATTCAGCTCCGCAGATGGGAACGGTGTTTCAGGGATTACTGCTTTGGTAATATTGGTCCGAGGGTAGTGCAGGGCCTCCCCAAAGTGGCAGCAGCGGTGGCAGCTGGGGGAGCGCTCCGCCCTGGTGGCCGGTGGGATGGTGCCCTGTGTTGACCTTTATTGCTCTGGCTCAGTGGTGCAAATGATATCAGCCGGCCAGAGGGCACGGGCACCTCTCCTCTCCTTGCCTTGCCTTGATGCCGGGGCTGCATCATGTCCCTGGTAGTCCAGGAGTCGGAGCTCATCCAGGAAATCCAAGTGCTAAAATTAAATAGGCATCTACGACAGAGTCAGAAAGCGCTGATAAGACTATAAAGGCAGGCATTTTGTCCCCCTTTCTTTGAGAAGTGCAATGTAAAACCCATTGTTTCTAGCACAGAAGAGAGAGCTACTGGCAGTGACTGTGGTATGTCTTTGCCCCTTCTCAACACATGTGATACCCTCAGAACACTGCAAGTTTACAGAGATGTGCAGTGCCCCTTTGCCAGACAGTAGGGTTCAACGGGAGCCCCTGGAAATGTACTGATTTCCAAAACCTGAGCAGCAACATCCCTCACTGTCCCTTGCTAGTAAGACAAGTTTGCAGGCAAAAAATACTCCCTTGGACAGAGCCACCAAGCCAGCTGGGGCTGCGCTGCTTCCTGGGCTGAGCCCCTCTTTCTGTAAAACTCTGTGCTGAGCTGCCTGGTTTGATCAGGTTGTACTGAGCCACCCTGGCCTGCTTTGCTCTCTGTTGGGCAGTGCACCTTTGTGCATCACAGAAATATTTCCTGTGCTTAGAGCAGTGTTCAAAGTTTTGAGAGGTGGACAGCAGAGTCTGCTACTCACCTGGGCTTCTTGCTGTTCTCCACCTTCTTGGATTGTTTCAGTTCTCCATCCCGGAGAGCTCTTTTTCGGTCTTTCTGATTTTCTTGTCTGGCTGGCTTTCACTCTCCTCTTCACAGAGCAGTTTTCACTTTCTGTTTCTTTGGGTTTGGGCTTGCTGTGAAGAGCCTGCAAACCTTTCCATTCAATAGTATCATTAGATAGGTAAAGCCATGATAAACTTAAACCGATTCCTCTTTTAATCAAAGCTAACTCATTTTACCTTCTTTCCCCGGACAAGCTCTTCCCTTACTGAGGGCATATGAGGGAGCCTGAAACACACACTGGAGTGACTGCAGGCAAAGCTGGAGGCACCTACAATGGACATGTAGAAGTGAACAGGTGGCAAGGACCTACCTGGAGGAGGAAGCTACTGTTTGCCAAATTGGTACTTTGGCACTTAAAAGCAGATCGCTTGGATTGGTTTGCATTGTCCACATTTTTCACAGTCCCCCACCCCAAAATAGACTTCATGAAGCTCTGATGAAGGAGGATCTCAGCTCAACTTTTCTGAAGGTGACAGCTACTGACAGGACAGATCAGCTGAGGAAATGTTAATGGGATCATCGCACAAAGTGCAAAGGCCAGCCTGCATCAGCCTTTCAACTTTTGCGGAGCTGCAGGCTGATGGATGACCTTGCTTTCCCCTTCACAGGGTTTGAGTCCACAGCAAGAAGGAAGTCCTTTCTTAAAAGACATAAATGCATAGGATCTCTACTCCAGGTGAGGAGAAGACCCTGTACATTTCAGCCTCAGCTTTACATCAGGAACTATAGCCTCATGCACGAGGCATGTTGCCACAGCGTTTGTGGACCTGACATACCTCTGCTGTTTCTGCTTCAACTACCGGTGCTGGCAACTCCTTGGCTGGTGCACTGGAAAGTCCAGACATCTTTCCAAAGAGTTCCTCACTGTTCTCAATGAGGAACTGCACCAGGCCCATCACCTGCACACATCAAACCATTGGGTTCAACCTAGGTAGCTGAAAACAGACCAAACAGCCTTTCCCACTCCTGACCCTCACTTTTGTGTGGAAAGCTGCAGTTGTGGGGCTACTTTTCCTGGCAGCTACCCCACGAGGGTTTGTTAAAGAGAGGAGGCAGCCAGGTACCTCTGAAGAGCAAAGCTCGGGTGGGTCTGGAAGGCTGTAGCTGGCTGGTAAATACAGCGTACCTTCCCCGTCACCTGCACCAGCACTTCCAGGGGGAATGTGTGCTCCTTAGCTGGGCTGAGTAGGTTTGGCCCCACACAGATGGCCAGGTTGCTGGCAGTCATCCTGCTCATGTCAGTATTTTTGCTGATGTTGTATAGCAGGCCAAGCAAGTGCTTCAGGAGGAGGAGGTTGGTGTGGGGTGACTTGTTGGCCATCCTGAGGGAACAGGAACACAATGTTAATAAAGTAGACATTGTCAACACTCATTGCCCAGGCTGATCTCACCCAAGCCCACCTGAGGGAAGGCTCCCTGGCCACATTGGGTCTGCAGCAGACGGGCTGCCTTTGTTGAGATACTGCCACCTCCCTCCCTCTCTCCCCTTCCAGCAACAGTCCCTTCGTGGAGCAACATCTAATGCCTTCAGGAAGTGCTCCAAGGAAAGAAATGCTTTTTGGTGCCGCTTCCCCCAAAATCTGTCCCCACAGCAGCAAGAGGTGGCTAGCAGGAAACACAGCTTTTTCAAAGAGGCCATTGCTTTGCCTCTACAAGTGCCCAGCCTCTGCCTGTCCCTGCAGAGCAGGCAGGCTGCTCGCTACACTTACTTTCTCAGTCCTGTCAGCTTCTCCTGACTGCTGGTCTTCTGCAGGGTGCTCATCTACTCCTTGTAGAGCTCTACATTGAGAAGTTTGAATGGGCTGTTTCAGAGGAAGCCCTGCAATGCCAAGGGCTCCAGGTGAGGCTTTGAACGCTCCCACCGGGAGCACAGGTAGCATCCCCGACACTGACTGACGAGCAGGAGGGTGGGTTTCAGCTCCCTGCTCTCGCAGGTACACATTAGCACTGAGAGAGCTGGGAGCTGCCGGGCTCCAGGTCAGGAGAATTCACTTTCCAGATGACAGCCAGGAGGTGCGCGGGCTGGCTTTGCATGTGGACCTGCACTCCACTGTCAAGGGCCTCCCTCAGCTCCCGGGAGGCACATTTGCCTGCCCCAAGCCGGAATATCCCCTCTGTGGAGGGTCCTTGCTCTTCTGGGAGAGCCAGCAAGTCCTGCAGAGGACACAGAACAGTTGCTTGGCTGAAGACAGGCCCTGGGGCAGGTGAACCTGCCTCAGAGACAAGAGCAAGTGTGGACAGCTCTGCTTTCACTGGGGCAGGATGGAGGGGTGGCTGCAGGTAGGTGACATGGGGAGGAGCTGGCTTTGTCCCCAGGCCCCACCCGGGGTCTTTCTGCTGAGGACAGCAGCTCTCAGGAGAAGCCAGAGGGATGGGAACACCCTGGCCAGGCTTGCTTACCTGGATGGACTGAGGTGGCGTGCTGTCCAGGCTGCAGAGACCTGCCAGGGGCCGGCCAAACAGAGGCCCCTTGCCACCAGCGCCCGACTGCCCGGGCATCTCTTCAGTGGCCGAGGTCCCTTGCTGTGCTAAGAGCCAGGGCAGCCCCCTCCTCCTCCTCTGGGTCCTGCCTGCTTCCAAGAAATCCAGAGCAAAAACCCCTGGATGAAAACCACCACCAGGCGAGCACTCCCAGATCCTCTCAGTGCTGTCCCCCCATCACTGAGCACACGGGAGAGATGCCATTTTGGAACTAGGGGCCCCTGGGGGCTCAGCTCTCTCCTGCCGCAGAGCGATGGGGATGAACATATCCTGCGGGAAGGGCAGCAGCAGTCCCAGCACAACACAAGTGCCCACCTGGAAGAGGAGGAGAGAAGGGCTGTCCTGCCTGTCTTCTCCAAACTCATTTCCATGGTGGTTTCTTACTGGAGAGCCCAGACCTGGGCACACACAGCACTGAGCAGAGGGGAAGGGTCACCTCCCTCCAGCTGCTGGCAATGCTTTGCCTAGTGCAGCCCAGGGTACCACTCGCCATGTTTGTGGCAAGGGTACCTTGCTGGCTCCTGTTCAGCTTGGTGTCCACCAAGACCCGCAGGGCCCTTTCTGTCAAGTGGCTTTCCAGCAGCTTTGCCAAGCTGGTTTTAGTCACGAGTATGTGTGGATATTTCCCTGGATGCTTCGTGGCTGTGCCGGTACCATCCACAGTCAGTCCTACCCTCTTTCTGCAGGTCTCCCTGTGACACTGCTGTGAGGGTTAGAAGGGCTTGTTTTCTCCAGCCAAAGCAGTGATCCAAGTGGAAGGGCTCTCTCTTTCTATAGGACAGGGAGAAAAAGGATGAACCTCAGAGAGAGAGTCCAGAGATGGAGTTTCCGCAAAACTTCATCTTTATCTTTTTTTCTGAACTCCAACTTTTTAATGCCAAATTTGTTCTTCTTCCCTTAATGCCTGGGTAGAAGGTGGTGGTTGGCACTCTCCTGGAAAACTAGAGAAGAGTTTCCCTTTGCTGGCTGCAAAAAAGACAGCAGCTGCATAGCTGCCTTCTTGAGTGAGCAGCTATCTGCAGAACCCCAGCATCTAAAACACGGGGGGGGGGGGGGAGACTCCAGGAAGCAGAGCAAACCTAAATAATGCACCCCAGGGGCTGCCCACATGTCCTGCTCACTTCCCATTCTTCCTGGGATGCTTTACATCGTCAGCAGAGAGAACAAAGCAGTCCTTTTGCCTGTTCAAGCCAGCCTGGCTGTCTCTTTGGCTCCAAATGCCTAAAGCAGAGTCAGAAGAAGCTAAAAGCCGACAACCAAGCTGTTGTGTGAGCTTGCTTTGACATTTTCTTGAAGGAAAAAAAGGAAGGAAGAAAGGAAGGAAGGAAGGAAGGAAGGAAGGAAGGAAGGAAGGAAGGAAGGAAGGAAGGAAGGAAGGAAGGAAGGAAGGAAGGAAGGAAGGAAGGGAGAGAAATGAAACAAAGAATGAGCGAGTTATACTCTCTGTAAGCCCTCTAAGAGTAGGGCTTGGAAAGAGTTTCAAGGACTGCAATACCTCCTGATTATGCAGTGCATATTTGCAAAGGTACGTGTCTGAAGAAAGACATATTGGATAGCTGAAAATTGAGATAGGGATTCACACATATTTTATCTTAGCATCAGCCACTGGCATTTCACAAGGGTTTCTGAGCACTGTTTCACCCGGCTTTTTCAAATCCTCCTTCCCATTAATCCGTTAGCATATTCTGTGCCTCAAAGCAAAGCCTCACCACTTGATGCTGCAAGAGAAAGGCAACATCACAGTCAGGACCCAGACCCGTTCACAGTTCACAGATGGTATTTAAAAAGATAGGATACATTTGGTAACACCTACAATAATTTGATATAGGTGTATGTAAAGAATGCATGGTTTAAGTACGACCACAGATTTTGCAGCTGTGTGATCAAGGGTTGTTACTCACAGTGAAAAACAGCCGAGTGCTGTCATATGATACCAGTGAGAGTAAAGCTCCATTCTTTCCACACAAGCTACTTTACAGGGTGGTGGCTGACTATCCGGGTGACTTTGAGCTTTTGGAAGTTCTCTTGATTTCTTGGCACTGCAGAAAAAACAAAGCACCCACCAAAAAGCAGCCACAGGTATTTCTAGCTTCTCTGGAGACCTCCTGGCTGAAGTGGGAAGGGCTGCTCTTTGCTGCCCTAAGAGCTTCACAAGCCAAAATGGATATTGACATATGAACTGCCTCCAGCTACAGTAGCAACAAACAGGTCCTGCGGTTTGAGAGACCAGTGACATTACTGGTTACCATGGCCTGAGACAGAGAAGTGTTATTTGACAACAGTTAAAGCTAACTTGTAAATATTGCCAATATGATGGAGAGTGGCTTGGCAGCTACATCAGCCAATTCCCTCAGGACCCTGGGATGCATCTCGTCAAGTCCCATGGACTTGTGCACATTCAGGTTCCTCAGGTGGTCTCAGACATGGTCTTTACTGACTATAGGAGGGACTTAATTCCCCCCATCCCTGCCTTGAGGTACAGGGACTGACTTGAGAGATGTCTTGGCCTTTGTTTATAACTGGAGCTTTTGTATACCCAACTCATATTTGGACCTCTGTAATAGGTGCCTAAATGTAGGTATCCTCTTTTCAAACTGAATTACATTACTGAATTTAAAGTAACTACTGCAACTCCAATGTCTGGAGCTCTCCCACAAGTCCTGTGTCACATTCCCTGGCTTTGTGGACAAGTCCTATATGTTCCAGGCATTTCAAATGCTGCAGTCTAAAACTGGCATCCTACTAGATCCTACACATTATGTCTGCCTCAGATTTCAACCTATGTTTGATAAGTAGATTACTGTCAAATTGACAGAGGCCAAATAGATCAAACTAAGACCCTTTAAAAGTTGCATATGCATAAAAAAGATATCAAAACAGGGTTCTTATTTGTATTTGTAAGTAATGAATTCTCACTGAAGACAATGAGAGTGAACATGTGATTACCTAGTGTGAAAGGTAATGAGATAACTACTTGACCCTTCGGTGTTGGACTCTTTAGGGATAATGTTACAGTGTGCAACCCCATAGGCCCTAGCCTGAGGTTTAGCTATCTGGTCCAAACATGATAAACTATGGGACAGGATTTGTGAAGTGTCTGACCGAAACAAATAAGGGAGAGAGAAGCTGACAAAAGTCATAGACAGTGCTGTGAGGTTGGGCTGGCCACATTTGGTTGCTGTGGGATGAGAAATAGCAGGAGTTGATAGCTACCATGAAAGTGTACAGGTGACAATATCGCACCAGCCGAGACTCCCTGGTTCCCATTCATAAGCTGATTCGGCAACTGGAGAGCCAAGGAGTGATCAGCAAGACTCGCTCACCCTTTAATAGGCCCATAGTGGCCAGTGCGAAAATCTAACAGAGAGTGGAGGTTAACAGTGGACTATCATGGCCTGAAGGAAGTCATGCCACCACTGAGTGCTGCCATACTGGACATGCTAGAACTTCAGTACAAACTGGAGTCAAAGGCAGCTAAGTGATATGTCACAATTGATATTGCTAATGCATTTTGCTCTATACCTTTGGCAGCAGAATGCAGACCACAGTTTGCTTTCACTTGGAGGAGTGTCCAGTACACCTGAAATTGACTGAACCCAGGGGTGGAAACACAGCCCTACCATTTGCCATGGACTGATCCAGACTGCACTGGAACAGGGTGAAGTTCCAGAACACCTGTAATACATCGATGACATCATGTTGGGCAACACAGCAGAGGAATTGTTTGACAAAGGGAAAAGAATAATAAATATTCTTCTGAAAGCTGGTTTTGCCATAAAACACAGGTCAAAGGGCTTGCACAGGAGATCCACTTTTTAGGAAAAAAATGGCAAGATGGGTGTCATCATATCCCAATGGATGTAATCAATAAAATAACAGCCATGTCTCCACCAACTAACAAAAAAGAAACACAAGCTTTCTCAGGTGTTGTGGGTTTTTGGAGAATGCATATTCCAGGTTACAGTTTCATTGTAAGCCCTCTCTATCGAGTGACCTGGAAGAAGATTGGTTTTGGATGGGGCCCTGAACAGCAACAAGCCTTTGAACAAATTAAACGGGAGATCATTTGTGCAGTAGCACTTGGGTCAGTCTGGACAGGACAAAATGTGAGAAACATTGCAGCCAGGGACGACAGCCCTACCTGGAGCCTCTGGCAGAAAGCACCTGAAGAAACACGAGGTTGACCTCTAGGGTTTTGGAGATGGGGATGTAGAAGATCCGAGGCCAACTACATTCCAACTGAAAAAGAAGTATTAGCAGCATATGAAGAGGCTTGAGCCACTTCAGAAGTAGTTGGTACTGAAGCACAGCTCCTCTTGGCACCTTGATTGCCCTTGCTGGGCTGCATGTTCAAAGGGAGGGTCCCCTCTATGAATCATGCTACTGATGCTCCATGCAGTTGCACTGATCACGCAATGGGCTCGAATGGGCAGCCCCGACTGCCCAGGAATCCTGGAAGTGATCATGGACTGGCCAGAAGGAAGAAACTTCAGAGTGCTGCCAAAGGAAATCGAAACATATAGGCTCCAAAAATAGTAGAATATTGCTGAGAGATTATCTGAATATGAACATAGGTACATACTAACATCTTGGTATGCCGTACAACAGTACGAACTCTTCACTCCATACACAAAGAAAGATTAGATTCAGCAGGAACATATGCATTGGCTTAGGGTATTTTTTATTTTCTGTGGATGTGAGATGGTGTAAACATTTCAAAAGTTCAGGCTGGACATATTTTTAGCATTTACAGAACAGAAATAGAATGAAGAACTGAGAGTTGGAGGTATTTAATACAAGTACTGTAGAGAAAAAGGGGGAGGATTCAGTTCTGATTTGGACTAACCAATTTTAGTTGCCTCTGCATAGGTCTCTAAATGGGAGGTAGGTTTCTAAAATTTCATTAGAGCCAATGGAATGGGATTCAGTGGCATTGTGGTGTGTCCTAGTTAGTCTCTAGACACCACTCTTAAGTATAGAGAGCTTCTGTAGGTCCTGTATCATATCTGTCAGCTCTATGCAGATGTTTTGAATATTCTAAGACATTTCATATGGCACTGGGTGCCTTTGTTTAGATAACTGAATCTGACTTGGGGAGCTACTAAAAATATTCGAAGTCTAGTGTTCTGCCATAAGGCTCATTTCAGTGGCCTAAACATAGGTTTCTACTGCAATTTCAGAAGCCCTAGAGTATCCAAGACATCTGCACAGGGCTGACAGATATGACACAGGACCTATGGGAGATTCATGCCCTTCTGAAGTACCCATTAGAGGCTAGACAGGATATGACTGGTGTTTGAAATGGCATAGACATCTGTGTTTAGGCAATAGAATCAACCCCTTACATGTAGATGTCTTAATCTCCGATTGAATTCCACCCAAATAGCCTATGTTTAGAAATTTAATTAAGTAAACTGATTTGCAAAAGTTACTGAGAAACCAACATCTCCGACTGAAGTCAGACTTGTATTTAGGGGGAAAAAAAAAAGAATCTGATTAGTGAATAGACTTATAAAGAAAAAAAAAAAAAGATGCTTATCCATCTCTCTCTCTCTCTCTCTCTCTCTCCACCCCCCTGCCCCCCTCAAAATGCAATAAATATTTTTGGGGAAATTGTAATTATGGGGGGAGAATACTCAGATTACATGAATATTCACATTTGTAGATGATTCTGCTTTGCCCATGTTTACATCTCTTAACTAACTTGAATATCTTCAAGCAATCAAATTTAGCAGGCAGGATCACACACACACAAGCAAATTTCAAAGTCACAAGTATTTTCACAAATTGATTGGCACACAGAGGGATTTCTTATGGAATTGGTTCCATGCTCATCCAAACACGAACAATGATGTGCAATTTTATCTGACCTGTGCTAGGGAATGAATTTTAAACATGTATACTGATCCATGCAGTAAATGAATCTGTCTAAAAATAATAATCATAACAGCAGAAATCAAATTCCATTTAAATATTGCTGGTCTGCTTACAGATATTACATGCAGAAAACAGGCTAAATTGATTTTGTGGATTTGTTTCAAAATAGACACTATTCTGTGTTAGTAATACACAGAGCTAATGACTACTGTGCAATGAATGCTGTTCAAACCAGTTTTGGTGTACATGAAGAGTCAGCTGGAGGTATAAGGAGTTTATGCTTCCCAAAGATACATCAGTTAATGCAGAGTAACAGTATATGTTGCATGTCACACGACAACAGTACCCCCCCTGCACTATACAGACACTCCTGTCACCACTTGCGATATCCGTATGGCTTCATTTAGCTCTGGGTGCTGAGGTCACTTGGTGTATCGCACTGCCTTGCTTCCCTTGCTGGTGCTGCATTGTGGTTCAAGGTTATAGTCAGCTGTGCTACACCAGTTTCCTCTTTCGTGCTAGCAGTCTCCACCTCTGTGTGGTGTTTTGGTGGCTTTATCACCTAGGTCTGTACTGGGAATAACTGGCAGGGTTGAGGGGTGGAGGTGGCATGTGTGGAGAAGGTTGGTTCTGCAGCCAGGCAGAGAAGGCCATGGAAGTCCAGCTCACACATGTTTAAACAAGTGCAGCAGCTGCTAGGGGCAAGAGACGTGGGTGAGATGCTCTTGTGGGAGAGATGTGGGGGAAGGTGCTCAGGGAGACGTGAAGAGAGGCTCTTAGAGAAGTCTCAAGGTGAGAGGCTTGAAGAGAGGAGAGAAGTTCTTGGAAAAGACTCATAGGGAGAGGATCTTGGGAAGACACAGGTGAGAGGCTTTAGGGGAATCATGTAGGGAGAGGGTTTTGAGGCAAACACATGCGGGAGATGCTCCTGGGGGCACACTTGGGGAGAGGCTTTTGGGAAGACACACAGAGTAGGTGCTCTGAAAGATGCTCTTGGAGGCATGCTGATAACAAGACTTCAGGGGTAGAGGAGAGAGACTGCATGGGTACATGAGAAACTCCAGGAATACCTGAGAAAGAACCCTGAAGGAGATCCAAAGAGACTTGAAGAGAGAGCACCAAAATGACTTCCAGGGGACCTCATGGCCTGGGCCCAGGACCATGCACTGCACAGGTGGGACTGCTGAGCTGACCCACCCAACCTTCCTCCCAGACCTTGCCATCTCCCCGGCTGCAAGACAGGGAGGTTGTGTAATACTTAGAATGGTGCATATATCCATGATTAAACTGTTTTGATATCCAAGTCCTTTTAATTTCCATGTTAGCAATTTGGTCTTAAACCATGACAGGGTATCTTGCAATCTCTTTGTGTTAGTTTAGAACAAAAATGCCCTTCTCCTTTTTTCTGTATTTCAATAACTTACTTTTTTTCCAAAGAGAGGATAGTAGAAGGACTCAAACCTGTTTACATACTTTCAAGCCTGTTGCTTTGACAAGCTTAGCTCAATGTACTCTTCTGCTTCTGTACCCAATTTATAGATATCCTTTTCTTGACAGCAGTGTTTACCATCATCTGCGTAGGACCTCTTCAACAGAAAACAACACCAGGTCCTCCGGCAGATCACATTACTCACCATGGAAGCAATCATTCCCAGCAAGCCTCAGATGCTGGGCTTTCTTGTTTGTCCATCATCCCAAAACTGCATGAGTGTTGAAAATGTTTCCTTTGGAAACTCAAACTCCTTATGCCTCCTTTGCCAGTTCACTCTTCATATACACCAAAACTGGTTTGAACTGTATTCACTGCACAGTAGTCATTAGCCCAACTCTAGTTCTTTCTAGCCTATGACTAGGTGGAAGACAGCTGGACAAATTCACAGTACAAACATCCAGTAAACTGCAATCCTTTTATTCTGGAGTGAAATGGTCGGTGATAGGTGACTATAAACTATGCCAGAGTAGCAGAGATAAAAGATGCAACCAATATTGTGAATACTGAGCTCTCTAGCATATACTAAAGCAATAGGAAGGAAGATATTACTAAAAGAATATATTACTTTTCTTATCAATGTATTTGGTTTTAATATCACAGAAGAAAGTGATCATTTTATCCTTCTTCACTGTTGTATTCTAATTCACATACTGCAAATGGGTGCATCATTTTTTTCTTACTTTACTACTGAGTTAAGCTCACTATCTCTGCTGTACAGTCCAGTAATAACACTACAAGACTTTAAACTCACATAAGCTGGCAGCAGTGTTCGCCAATAACTATGGAACCTGCATAATTATTTCTTTTGTTTATTTAGAAAATATGATCTGGCAGTTATTATTACAGATATGTTTCACTAACCAAACTATTTAAATGCTGTTAAACTATAGTTTTTATTTTCTTACTAAGATTTTGTTATTACATACTACATATTCCAGGACCTGTCACATTTAACCTTGTTCAATTACACCTCGTGGTTACACTTTTAAAAAGGTAGATTAAAGGGTATTTTTGGTTGTATGTGATCTTTTAAGTAAAAAGCCATCAGAGACGGTCTCAGGTTTTCAGATGGCCTTTATCATGTTGTTGTACCCCTTCACTTCTCATCATTAGTGCTTCTTGTCTTTAACCTTCAGATAATAATCGACTTTGATTCCATCATCATAAATCTACTTCCCCTTCCCCCTCACCACCACATGGTACTTCTGTCACTGACCTTGTCCTTCTTTTAACTAATCATTATTCTTTTTCAGTGTCCCAAACAAATAAGAAAGCCTTTTCTCTCTTTGTATTTATAGACTTTTGTTTCTAGGGGTAATTTGGAAGATGATTTCTTCACCACAGAAGAACTAGATAACTCTGTTGCATTTTCAACATCATTTACAAACCTGTTTCAAACATAGCAAATGAGTTCTTTACCTTGTCACTAGGTTACATTTGTGGAATTGAATGTCACTTCTGTCTTTTCATTTTCCTAGTATTGATTTGTCAAATGTAAGCTAACTTTTATATAGCAGCATTTGATTTTCTCTATTTGTTAAGTTCATTGGTAGGAATAAGAATAGTGGAAAGATGTGGATTTTAGTTGGGTTGCTCTTTGGCTCTACGTATGCAGAAAGCTTTGCAAAGCATCCAGCTAGTAAGTTCCATAACAATGTGTGCCATTTCTATAACTGTATTGTGAGATTTCATCTAAAGGATGCTGTTTGAGATACAGTGCCTGGGGCACTAATTTAATGCTACATCTATATATTTATTAGCCATCTCATTCTGTGGGGTCTTCTTAAAGCAAATATATATATTTGCTTAAATATATTTCTGAAGACCTTCAGATGGCTATCAAGTCCATCAAACATAGGTGATATAAGGAACAAGGAGCAATGCTGGGAGTATATATCCACTTGGGTTCCAATCTGTCATGGCGCTAAATGGAGCAGGATCAATTCTTAAAAAAGAAAGATGACATTTCAGGTCCCACATTTTGCAGAATACCCTAGTGGTTAAAACTCTTTCCTCATAAATGGGAGGACGTGGTTCTAGATCTGATTCAGACTGAGCGTCCTGGAGTTCACATCTCCTATATGGGAAATTTTGAGAGTGGGTATTCTTGTCTTTTTCTGTTGAAATATGCAACGAGGAGGACAGCAATGGTATGGTGCCACCTGGAGTGCACAGGTCATGGAGACTACATAAGAGCAAGAAGGAGACTTTTGCGCCATCAGATGATCAAGATTTCAACTAGCTGATCTTCCCTAAGGTAGACCTATAAAATCTATTTACTCATGAGGATAAGCTACACCTTTGTCCAGTGGAGTTTCTGTAAGGATGGAGGATCATCAAGATTGAACACAGATATTGAATGTGGTGTGAAAGAAAGAAAGGACAACAGAAATATAGGTAAGCAATACTTTCAAAATAAAGCATGTTGCCTGACATAGTTACAAAGAGAGAATTGCCACTATTATGCACAATACGTAAGTTATGCACAGATACAACCTCAAATCATTACACCTTCCATCACTGGGTTAATTAAGAGCTTAGAGATATGTCTTAATTCTCAATTTGGAGCTTTAATTATAAGACTGCAATGACACTAAAATCAGTCATTGACCACCATGGTAATTTCATGTCCATTAGGACATGACTTTGCTCTTGATGAAATAATGATCATTCAGTGTATTTCCATCCATCATTATTTGATTAATAAAGAAATGCCAGTTTTCTTTTAACTAGCAATGCCAGGCTGTCTTAGGGTGGTTTAAATTATGAAATGCAAAATCAGTCCTTATCAAATACCAGAATACAGTAAAATCATACCATATTGCTGAAAAAAAAGCTCACAAGGAAAGATGCTGAGCAGATTCAGCCAAAGAATACTTATCAAGAACATAATATATTTCTAATTAGAGTGACATATATTTTAATTTAAGAGAACTGAACTGGGGTTTATCTGTATAATTAAGTATGGGTTCTGAGAAAACTGTTATTACTATTACAAATTTACTAGCTAATAGCTTCAGGATGAAGTCATTGACAGTTAATGATATCTATGACATATTTTCATAACTTCAGTAACTGGTGCTCCAGAGGAGCTTGTTACTGTTATAAATCTTAAAAGCAAGTCTCACTTTTCAACTCTGTTTCCCCTTTACTGCTAAATGTTATGCAAAGGAGTGGACACAGCTCAGCAGGGTCATTTAGTTTTATAGAGCTGCTTGGAGAGAAGGAGTATTTTACCTGTTAGGGTATGATATATTGCTATGCTGTTCCACACATTAAAGTAAAAATGTCATGAAAGTGGAACTAAAGCAGGGATAGGGTGGGCAATAGAACTGGAGAATCCAGATTCATCCAAAAGATTGTGTCTGTCTGAGTATCTGAAACTTGAATTCTGTTTATGCCTGTGCACCCTTGGTTTCATAAAGTCTTCAAGTGTCTCTGAAGACCTTTGGAAAAAAACAGGACATAATTGATTGTATTTCGCGTTTCTCATTAATTGCTTAGAAACAGTTGTCTAAGACATATAACTTGTAGTGACTTACTGTATTTTCCAGTATGTTTGTTCTTTAGACATTTACATGCAGGTAAAAGAAGTAAAGTAAACATAAAAACACATATTGGAGACAAGGTTTAATCAGTGACAGAGATATGACATCTAATCAGTTATTTACCTAGAAAATGGCTGTGTGTTTCTTTGGCAGTCTTCTTGAAGCAAGGCCACTGACTTCTGGTAATACAGCTGGTCACAGCAAACAGTTGCAGAATACTTCTAAAGGTAACACTCTAATCGGTGGCTTCAGTATGAACTATAAAAAGTAATTAAGTTACCTTTTAGCTGCAGGTATAAAATAATGTTTTAATATTTTGTCATCTATCATTCTCTTCTGGGTGATGAGCAATCATGGTTTAGTAACACCCAGTTTAGTCATTCGCATTCTGTAAATCACATGAACAATAGAAAAGTAATTTGCAACTGCGTACAGTAGCTTATCAAAATAACCTGAAAAACCATAGGACCATGAATTGTCTAATGATGGTCAAATCATCTTCACAGAATCACAGAATCATACAATGATTGAGGCTGAAAAAGACCTCTGGAGATTATCTAGTCCGTCCCCCCCCATTTCAATAAAATATGCAATAGTTTCAATAAAATGCAGTAACTTGCAGTAAAATATGTAGCAGACTAAGTCCTCAAAGCAAACTTAAACCAGTTAAGTCCCATTTCTTTGATTTCACCTTCTCCACCTATAAGTAGGCTACTAATTTTCATTCAAATGCATCTTTTCACCTCCTGATTTTGCCTGGGACCAAGAGCTGGGTTGTTAAAAGGTTACAGAAAAGCCCAGAAATATTGCAGAACTTTTTCAGATTAATCTGCAAGGTTGAATCTGAGAAGATACAATGGAACTAAGATACAATACACACAGTCGAACTATTTAACTTCCCTTGAATGTTGCTTTCTGATTTTCATTAATACACATTTTGGTTTTGACCTGGTAGACCAGGTAATCAAGCGGGAAGATCACATTGCTTCATCTTACCTATCAGATTGTTATTACTATGAGTTTTGGGCTGGTTTGGGTTTTTTGGGGTTTGTTCTTTTTTTATCGTGTACTTTTTGAAAGACAATTACATTACCAGTGACATAACATCTCTGTCTCATTCACACACCTAGCTAACCCAGTAGAACAACTCCTACTGATTTCAGCAACACAGGGTCAGAACTATAGAACCAAAGTTCATCCCATCTTAATTTAGTTGCTGAAACGTATATACATTAGGAGTGCCAATCCAGGCGTTTAAGAGGTTATTGCCAAAGCCCAAACTAGTCCAAATCAGTTCCCTTTCTAGTTAATGGAGGGAAAAAGGCATTCCCAGAGGATGATTCATTTCATCACAAGACATTCATCTGACACTGATGAGGAAAAAAATCACTCTCCCGCTTGATGGGGGTAGAGTGGGGTGAGTGCCAGTGTGTGAACACTCTCCAGAGGACAGGTCGGCTCTGTGATCAGCTGCATCATGCTCTAGGCATTTTTTTTCTCTTTCTGTCCTATTGACTATAGAGGGAGCCCCAAACATTTATACTCCTAGCATAGGCGCTTCAGCTAGAAGTCTACTGTGAAGCAGGATTAATTTGGACTAGGCAGCCTTCCACTCAGATGTTCTGTGAATTTTCATTTTGCACCTTCTTTAAGTTGTTGTTTACATACAATTGCCTGAATCTTTCCATGTGGTTCCTTTTTCTTTTTCTTCTTTTTTTTTTTTTTTTTTTTTTCCACAGCCTGACTTCCATTCTACCATTTCTGGAGCGTGGGTTGAACCAACATCTTTTTTCTCACAGTGAGCTCAACATAGGCTGTGCTTGTCTCAGCTCATTTTATGAAAATACTTACATGCTAATTAAACAAACAAACAAAACCAAACACTAAGACAACTAAGGCAAAATTTTCACAAGTGTCTAGTGATCTGGGTCTAACTTAGACATTAGAAACTTGACCTACTGTTTCTTAAAGGGTACTAATTTTCATTGTGGCTCACTGAAAATTATGCTGGTTTTCCCTACTCACCCACCCAAACATGTTCAGCTGTTAATGCCCCACTTCTGTAATTGCCTGTCAGCAGTGTTATACTGACTTTTCCACTCTCATTCCCTCTTCAGCACTCTCTCCCAGCCCTGAGTATCTCATGTGTCCCGTAATGGGCACATACCCAACAATCTTGGGAACTCTAATCTAGTTCACTTAAAGCTGTCTTGCATGTTGATTGTGAATGTGTTATCAGGCTAAGATCATTACCCTGCACTTATCTTTAACGATGTCTCATTTTGCTCCCCTTTTAAGTATTACAGTAGAGAGGGCTGGATTCATTGTCTGAAAAGGAATGAAAACTGTTTGTTGGTTGGGGTTTTTTTGCTACTGGTCAAAGTACAGCTCCTCCCACAGAGCTTAGTGCATTTGTAATAACCTTTCTGTCTTGCTTTTCCTTCCACCATTTGTTTCTTCTTGTCTTTTTTTTTTTTTTTTTTTTTTTTGTTTTGTTTTGTTTCATATCTCCATGCATTTGTTTACATAAAGTACTCCTCTTCTTTTTCACCCAAGGGTACTGTTGTATCCTGGGGTGTCTTAAGATGTCAACTAAGTGTACTAATACTTTTTGACATTCCATGACCCCTGAGGAAAAATGTGGAAATGTATTCTGGTTTTACATTAACTAAGACTTCAGTTTATGCAAAACTGACAGACAAATGGAGTGGAAGTGATGAATAAGAGAAATATAACTAGACACCCTATTTAATGAACTGACATTTTATTTGCTATCTCTATGGAAGAGGGTGGTTCCAACAGGAGGAGCCTTGAAGTATGAAATTTTGCTTTTTTCTAGATAGAAAGCAGTATTGGGGTTCAAGAGAATGCGTTGCAAACAAGGACATAAATTTATTTAACACAAACACCCAATCCTTTTCTGGTGATGACAGGACAGACAAGGGGATGTACTGAGTTGGATTTGGACTTACAGATCCTTGGGTTTCTTTTCTGCTGCACTGTACCTTATGTAAATATTTGTACTTTTGAAGAAAGGGTATAAAATATTACCATTGAAAAAGGCACGGATAATTCACAGAGGAAGAGTATGCCTCACATTATCATGAAAAAGTATCCAGTATAACAGTTCTGGAGGACCGTGTCTGTCTGCACTGGCTATGGAAGGAAGTTAAATGACTCACGTAGACTAGGCTGCAGCTTTCAGATGGCTAACTTAGTTAAGGAGATTACCAACCCTAAAGTCTACCTAGAATGAGATTTCAGTCAAAGTTAGGTGAAGCAAATCCACCCTTAGGCCTTTAAGTCCCTTAGTTGCTTTTGAAAATCTTAGAACTAATCAGATTCTTTTCAAAAAGTTAAAAGGGACTCAACTTTTGGCAGAACTCAGCATCTTTTATCTATAACCCCAAAGTTTATGATGTGCCTGCAAAGCATAAAATGTGATACCTTTCCAGCATTTCATATCACATTCCTAATTTTCATCTCAGGTAGGTGGATGTTTAAATATCTTTTTAAATTTATTTCATCATATGGGTTTTTCTGCTTTGTGGCTCATCCTATGCCTTGATCACGAGTTTGTTTGCTAGCCTCTATTCACTTGCAATTTTGTATTTGCCTGCCTCCATTATCTCTCTGCTTGTGTAAAGCTTTTTGAACTTTCAGTCACTCTTCCCATTAATAACTGTGATATGACACATTCCCTAAAATGAAACTTTGTATATAAACATTTCAAAATCTTGAAAAATGACTCAGGGTTTGAGTAACTGAATATACTGTATAATACCGCTAATCTGTCTCTCCCCTTAATGCTAGCCGCAGCTCTACAGGACAACTTCTTCAGCCTGGAAAATTATGTTCTGAAGGAACCAGACATTTCAGTGAGTCTAAATTTAAAGTTAGAAGATTATCACTAAAGCTGATCTATTGGAATTACTTATCTGAGCCAAAGTAATTCAGGTGCAGTGAAACACTTCTAATTTTAAATTTAGGAGCACTGAACAGTGAGTGGGATTCTTTGGCATAGCACTTAGTTACTACCACTCTCTCCCTCTCATTCTTTCTGCTTTCAGACTTCATCCTTTTAAAGCCCATGTTTCCAAAACGCAAGTTCTGTTGGTGTTAGATGAAAATATGTATCACTATATGATAATGAAAACAGAAATATTTACCATTAAATATTAGACAGCTATTAAAAATGGATAAAGTGTATATTATTTCTAAAATGCTGTAATGAGTTACACCATGGAACACTGTATGTGATGTAAAGGTTACTCTTGGGAAAACAGTATAGGAGGGTGATAAACCCATCAAACGGTTGGTAAAATGAGACTTGTAGGGGTTTTCATTAAAGGTGAATTTGAAAAGATTGAAGTAAATAGACTCTGTTGGACTATTCAGACACAACAGGGGCAGGAGAAATGTAGACAGACTGTTTTAATATGGGCAGACTGAGGGGTCATGCTTTTGTTTGTTTCTCAGTTACGTTGGAAGAAGATAGGAGCCATTAACGGTGCTTTAATGGTGTTTGATCATTAAATTATTCACAAGCTCACAAAGATCAATACTCCCAGTAAAATGCACATGAAAATGTTCCTTATGAGTTCCCTCACCATTGTCAGCAAGGTGCACAATACATTTATCACCATACATTACAGAGTTATTAGTAATTTTGTAGTTAAAACCATGTAGATCCTTCATTAATATATTATTTACAATTCTAAGATTAAGGTAAGACAAGGTAAGGTATAAGCAATTTTTCAGAGTCACAGTTCTGTATTCCTGATGAAACACTACAGAATGGAGCTATACCATATTTTTATTGTGCTGTATCTTCTCCAGCAATGGAGTTCCTAAAGGACAGAAGTTGAATGCTGAAAGATGTTTTCTTTCATTTAAAAAAAAATCAGAGAAACACAATTTTACTGCCACAGCCTGGAAATTTTGATTTTCAGCTATTTATTTTCAGCTATTGTAATAACTGAAGATAGCCAAAGTTAAGGGCGTGATCATTAGCATCAGCCAGTGTGTTCTTGCAACATGTGACATGATGTATGGTTGCACCCCATGGAACCCCAGTTCAGACTGGAACTGCATCCTCTCCTAGAGATTATTGCATACAGTCAAGTAGTCTCAGCAACATAAATGACAGTTTGATTAGGAAAAAAAAAAAAAAGATTTGATAGTGCAAGTAAGTTACTAAAATGGTTGCAGAGCCACAGTGTGCACAGATCAGACATGGTGATTCTTTAAACAAACGTATAATTTTTGTACTTTGAGAGGGCTGTACACTGTCATACTGGGCAGACAGGAAAAGAGAATTTCAGGATCCTTCTTACTTTTGGAAATTGAATATCGATCAGTAGAAATCTTGACTCTTTGTATAGAAGTCGATCCAAGGCTAATAAATACATACATGCATGTGTTAAAAAACCCAACCCAACCCAAACCAAAAAAACCAAACCAAAACAAAAAACATTCTGAGATGTCTTAAATGAATTCATCTTATCAAGCTTCAGGTAGTTAACTGAAATGCTTGGCTATGGAGCAGGCTTGCCTTAAGGACACTCTACAGTCAGTGGATTCAAATAGCCACCTCTAAAGAGATTCCTTCAGATGCAAATTCCTTGTAGAGATTCTTGCTGTCCTTTGAGGACATTACCCAATTAGGTAATCTTAAACAACACCTCTTCTAGTGCAGGGATTACAATTCAGTTACAAAACTAGGCAGGGTGCATTTGTGTCTTTCCATTTTTCTGAAAAGAATAACTTCATTCCAAATTTCCACATATAAATGTGTTCCAGTCTTAACCTCAGTGCTGGACTTACTGGTTAACACAGTTTCAGGCAGCAGGAAACTACATTTTTAAAGGTACATTAATAATATTGATAAATTTACTACAGCTTTACTGAAGGGACAGAATGTTATAAAGGGTAATCTATGTACTGGCTGTTATTTTATGCTAGCATTCTTGTTGTAGAGGGCATGGCTAACCTCTCTCAACATCCAGTCTTTCAGACTTTGTTTCATAATTAATAAATAAAATTAGTAAGCACCTCTCAAGCTGCTTTTTAAAATGAAATATGACACAGCTTTGTAATGAGGCTTGACATTCCATGATTCATTTTAATCCTTTCTAAAATGGGCACAGGACCACATGACATATAGGTAAATATGTTTGAAGATGCCTTGAATTGCAAAAATAGTCAAGGCCATCAAGGTATTCAACAATTAATGTAGTATCTACCCATTTTTTCATGAATAAAAAAGTGAATAGCTACATTAAGTACATGTAACCTGTCACAAAATGACTTATGCCTTCCCCCGGGTAACTTCTGCTTATGTGCTCTGCTCATTCAATTCTATAATACATTTTTAATAATAAATAACAAATTCAATAATAAATTTGGATGTCAGGTGCTGAACTTAAGAACTTGTCTTTTTCATTTCTCAGTGTTAATATCTTTTCTATCTAGCAGGTAAAATCAGAGAGGAAACAGACATAGGATAAGAAATATAAAGACTATAATGGATAGAAAGAAATAAAAAGAAATTTAAAACACAGAATCAAATTAGGAGAAAAACTGAGATAGAAATGTTTGAATCCTGTAAACTTTCCAAGACTATTTAATAAAGTAAGCAAATTAACAAAAAAACAAACGAAAAAAGAAAGAAAGAAAATGTGGCCTGTTAGACAGAATCTTCATTTAAAAGCACTTTGGCACCCCAAATAAAGACCTAGCAACTAATAGGCAAACTCACCAAAGACAGTAATGAGGTTTTAAAAATTATCAAATGGATTGTGGTATATATTCTCCTTTAAAACAAATGAAAATTAGCAGCCCAGGTCTTTTCAATGATTTTGAAAATATAAGCTGGCAAATTTTGTAAAACTTCCTTTTCACATACAAATGATCAAAGAGCACAGAAATGAGTGGTAGAGCTGCTGTGGAACAAGAATGTGATCATGATTAAAGTTAGTGACTCAAAACCTCAATAAATGCTTCATCTTGGTTTTCAGTAAAGCTGATTAAGTTGAGAATGGAGCAAAGACAGCCTGTCTAACGCGTTGGAGGATATGGAAAAGAGAATAGTAACACCCAAGGTGGAAGCCAAACTTGAAGACCTTTATGTTCAAACTGGACGTATGTTCAACATCCTGATGGAATACATGGAATTGTAAATTTAGTAATAAACATCTCATCATAGAGGGGGACACTGTGTGACAGGAAAATAAAAATGCACTATGTCTGTTTTAAAATGCTATCTGTAAAAAGTTATCTGGACAGCTAATGACTGTTAGACTGACATTGGTTTGGACAGAATTTTGAGGAAAAGTATAAATAAACATGCAGAAGTACACAGAAATTAGGATAAAACATGACGTATTTATCTATTACAGATTACAGAGGACTAATCTGATTTTTTTTTTTTTTTTTTTTTAAAGATAAATTATTTCCTGGACCAGCAGCTCCTTTAAATTAGTAAAAAATTTGATATGGCAATGTCACAGTTTAACCCCAGCCAGCAACTAAACGCCACACAGCCGCTCGCCCACTCCCCCTCTGTAGGATGGGGGAGAGAATCAGAAGGCTAAAAGTGAGAAAACTCCTGGGTTGAGATAAAGACAGGTTAATAGGGAAAGCAAAAGCCACACACGCAAGCAAAGCAAAACGAGGAATTCATTCACTACTTCCCATCAGCAGGCAGGTGTTCGGCCATCTCCAGGAAAGCAGGGCTTCATCATGTGGAATGGTTACTTGGGAAGACAAATGCCATCACTCCCAACGTCCCCCCCTTCCTTCTTCCTCCCCCAGCTTTATATGCTGAGCATGATGTCATATGGTATGGGATATCCCTTTGGTCAGTTGGGGTCAGCTGTCCCAGCTGTGTCCCCTCCCAACTTCTTGTGCACCCCCAGCCTACTCGCTGGTGGGGTGGTGTGAGAAGCAGAAAAGGCCTTGACTCTGTGTAAGCACTGCTCAGCAGTAACTAAAACATCCCTGTGTTATCAACACTGTTTTCAGCACAAATCCAAACCATAGCCCCATACTAGCTCCTATGAAGAAAATTAACTCTATCTCAGCCAAAACCGGCACAGGTAACATGGCAAAAACCTACTTAACCTGGAGTTTCTAGGGGTCAGGAGAAGAACTGTAAGGTGGGTTGGTAACTTTAAATGGAGATGGCAGGGACTTATGGTGAAAAATGAACTACTAAGATGGAGGGAGTGTGTTAGTTGGTTCCTTATGATCTGTCTCATAACCAATATTAACTTTTTGAATAACCTTGGTTCTAACTATAGTATTGATATGGGTTAAAAACACACAGTTGGAAGGTAGTGTCAGTGCAGATAAGTTATAGGGAGAATTAGGCAACACTGAGACCTCAGCAGCAATAATAGGCTGACATGCAACAGTACAAAGTTTAAAGTCATGAGCTTAGAAGAAGACTACCATGATAACTATGGAAAAGGAAAGCTTGTCATGTTGTTAGAAAAGAACTGGAAAAGCCATCTAGCAAAATGGAAATGTTCGTAAACACATCTATAAAAGGGGTAAACATAGAGGAACTACTGAAGCTCAGGTACTACACTGGCACAGTGGCCAACAGACATATCCAGGTCTTAATTGCATTTAACCTAGAAATTATCATTCCTGTCTTTCCAGTAGATATTGCACAGGAAGAAATTCTAGCTATTTCAAGATAGACCGTGGACCACTAATGCATTAATGATGTGATTTGG
Organism: Aptenodytes patagonicus; assembly: GCF_965638725.1. Classification (NCBI taxonomy): domain Eukaryota; kingdom Metazoa; phylum Chordata; class Aves; order Sphenisciformes; family Spheniscidae; genus Aptenodytes; species Aptenodytes patagonicus. The sequence goes on along the minus strand of NC_134949.1, from coordinate 191,888,994 downwards.
TAGTTTACAGTGACAGAAGTGTTCAGCCAGTGACTTGAACAGCCCCTTCTAGTCTCTGTCTGACAGAATCACACTTAAAGTTTGTCCTTGGGTCTTCTTTTGCAAAACCAATCTCCTCTCTCTTTCTAGCTTTGAAAGAATTGCCCAGGGCCGGTGTACTGAAACACTGAGAATTTTAAAGAAAGTGAATTCCTCTCATCTTTTCTTGTTTCACTTTATTCTTGAATAATTTACATCTGTGAGACTTGAAACTCTCTTACATCCTACTTCTTCTTTCAGGTGGTGTCATTACGATACTGTCATCTATCCATGCATTGGGCATTCTATGGCTCTCTTCAAAAGGAATATGAAAACTGAACTGTAATGAGTCAAAAGGTATGAGGTGGAGCCTTGGTCGGAGGTTTATTTTTCAAAGTATGTTCTATGAGCTTCCTTAATTGTGAATGGTCCAAAATTAATAATTTATTATTAATAAAAATTAATAGCTAAAGATGATGCCAGGACAGTTCATTTTTTTCCTAGGGGGAAAAAAAAAAATAACGGGCGGGTGGGGTATTCATCTTTGTTGAGGCAATCAAGTCATAATGTGAATTGGTGTTTGACATCCACTGACCTAAACAGGCACAGAGTCAACCTAAATAATCATAATGACCTCTTGTGGCAAAAAAACCCAACCCCATAAATATATGGAAAAAAATACCAACCCTAAATGGGATTTTCTGTTGATTTCCCTTCTTGGAATTCCAGTGTTTCTGTTAAGGATTTATTAACGCTTTCACTTTCATATCAAAACAGAATGCTAACAATGAAAGTGGGCATAGTATAGAAAACAAAAGAAATATTTCTTTACTAAGAGGGGAAAAAGAGAAAATGCTAGAATGAAAAAGAGAATAAAAAGTGTTAGCAAATTTCAGTTCCTCAACTGATCAGCAACTGCAATAAGCTGTGTACATTGCCATGTACTTCTATTTACGAAGAGAGAAATAATAAGTCTTCAGTCAAGCAACATGGGATTCACTGGAAGGAAGGGGTCTCAGTTTCAGGCTTCTTTGAGGTGAGTGCTTTACATTAAATTCAGACTGCCAAATTTAATTTCAGCAGATGTTTGGTCTGGCATCAACAAGATTCTCTTTTAAAATATAGCTGACACTCAATACCAAAAAGATTTGCCATCACTGAGCTCAGAGAGTCACATTCATCAGTTCTTATTTTCCTCTGTATCAAAGAATATTTACTGACATGTCTCTTAGATAAAACAGCCTAAAAAAGAGAGTAATTTGTAATTTACTTCCCCCTATCCCTGAATACTTCACAGTGAGGGGACTAGGAGAGTTTTCTGGAACAGAAGAGCTGTGTGGTCAAATCCTCTTGGGCAGACATGGGATGGGCAGCTTTGTTCCAATGCCCAGGATGAGTGGAGTGCTTTAGTTGCTGAGATGTTGCACAGAAGAATGGTGGCAGCACCTCATTCTACTGCCATTTTGAAGGAAAGTTTTGCCCATTCATTTTCTTTCAAAGGAAAGGACTAAGGAGCCAAATCGCAGATGGAGAAAGTACTTGGCAATGTCAATCACACAAGAAAAGGGGCATTTTTAAATAGTACCAGACTAAAATATTTATAGAATCGTAGAATAGTTTGGGTTGGAAGGGACCTCTAAAGGTCATCTAGTCCAACACCCCTGCCATGGGCAGGGACATCGTCAACTAGATCAGGTTGCTCAGAGCCCCATCCAACCTGACCTTGAAGGTTTCCAGGGGTGGGGCATCCACCACCTCTCTGGGCAACCTGTGCCAGTGTTTCACCACCCTCAGCGTAAAAAATTTCTTCCTTATATCTAGTCTATATCTACCCCCCTTTAGTTAAAAGCCATTCCCCCTTGTCCTGTAGCAACAGGCCCTTATAAAAAGTTTGTCCCCATCCTTTTCATAAGCCCCCTTTCAGTACTGATAGGCTGCAAGAAGGTCTCCCCAAAGCCTTCTCTTCTCTAGGCTGAACAACCCCAACTCTCTCAGCCTTTCTTCAGAGGAGAGGTGTTCCATCCCCCTGATCATTTTCGTGGCCCTCCTCTGGACCTGCTCCAACAGGTCCATGTCTTTCTTATGCTGAGGGCTCCAGAGCTGGACACAGGACTCCAGGTGGGGTCTCACCAGAGTGGAGGAGAGGGGCAGAATCACCTCCCTCGACCTGCTGGCCACGCTTCTTTGGATGCAGCCCAGGATACGATTGGCCTTCCGGGCTGTGAGCGCATATTGCTGGCTCATGTCCAGCTTTTCATCCCCCAGTACCCCCAAGTCCTTCTTGGCAGGGCTGCTCTCAATCCCTTCATCCCCCAGCCTGTATTGAGACTGGGGGTTGCCCCGACCCAGGTGCAGGACCCTGCACTTGGCCTTGTTAAACCTCATGAGGTTCACATGGGCCCACTTCTCCAGCTTGTCCAGGTCCCTCTGGATGGCATCCCGTCCCTCTGACGTGTTGACCGCACCACTCAGCTTGGTGTCATCTGCAAACTTGTTGAGGGTGTACTCAATCCCACTGTCTATGTCACTGATGAAGAGATTAAACAGTACCGGTCCCAATATGGACCCCTGCAGGACGCCACTCATCACTAATCTCCATCTGGACCACTACCATTGACTGATGACCACTACCCTCTGGATATGACTGTCTAACCAATTCCTCACCCACCAGACAGTCCACCCATCAAATCCATACCTCTCCAGTTTAGAGAGAAGGATGTTGTGGGGGACCCTGTCAAAGGCCTTACAGAGGTCCAGATAGATGACATCTGTAGCCCTTCCTGTGTCCACTGAGGTAGTCACTCCATCACAGAAGGCCGCTAGGTTAGTCAGGCAGGACTTGCCCTTGGTGAAGCCATGCTGGCTGTCTCGAATCACCTCCCTGTCCTCCATGTGCCTTAGCATAGCTTCCAGGAGGATCTGTTCCATGATCTTCCCAGGCACAGATGTGAGACTGACTGGCCTGTAGTTCCCTGGGTCTTCCTTTTTCCCTCTTTAAAAATGGGGGTTATGTTTCCCCTTTTCCAGGCAGTGGGAACATCACCGGACTGTCATGACTTCTCAAATACGATGGATAGTGGCTTAGCAACTTCATCCGCCAGTTCCTTCAGGACCTGCGGGTGGATTTCACTGGGTCCCATGGACTTGTGCACCTTCAGGTGCCTTAGATGGTCTTGGACCATCAGGCCATCAGGCCATCAGGCCTTGAACCTGATCTTCTCCTGCAGTGGGCGGCTCTTCATTTTCCCAGTCCCTGCCTTTGCTTTCTGCAGCTTGGGCGGTGAGGCTCGAGCACTTGCCGGTGAAGACCAAGGCAAAAAAGTCATTGAGTACCTCTGCCTTCTCCATATCCCGGGTAACCAGGTCTCCCGTTTCCTTCCAGAGAGGGCCCACATTTTCCGTAGTCTTCCTTTTATCCCTGACGTACCTATAGGAGCTTTTCTTGTTGCCCTTGACGTCCCTGGCCAGATTGAATTCTATCCGGGCTTTAGCTTTCCTAACCTGATCCCTGGCTGCTCGGACAATTTCTCTGTATTCCTCCCAGGCTACCTGTCCTTGCTTCCACCCTCTGTAGGATTCCTTTTTGTGTTTGAGTTTGTCCAGGAGCTCCTTCTTCAGCCATGCAGGCCTCCTGGCATTTTTGCCTGACTTCCTCTTTGTTGGGATGCATCGCTCCTGAGCTTGGAGGAGGTGATCTTTCAATATTATCCGGCTTTCTTGGGCCCCTCTTCCCTCCAGGGCTTTGTCCCATGGCACTCTGCCAAGCAGATCCCTGAAGAGGCCAAAGTCTGCTCTCCTGAAGTCCAGGGTAGTGAGATTGCTCTGCACCCTCCTTGGTGCCCTAAGGATCTTGAACTCCACCATTTTGTGGTCACTGCAGCCCAGGCTGTCCTTGAGCTTCACATTCCCCACCAGCCCCTCCTTGTTGGTGTGAACAATGTCCAGCATAGCACCTCTCCTTGTTGGCTCCTCCACCACTTGGAGAAGGAGGTTATCATTGATGCATTCCAGGAACCTCCTGGATTGCTTATGCCCTGCCATGTTGTCCCTCCAACAGATGTCGAGGTGGTTGAAGTCCCCCATGAGGACCAGGACTTGTGAGTGTGAGGCTGCTCCTATCTGTCTATAGAGGGCCTCATCCACTCTGTCTTCCAGGTCAGGTGGCCTGTAGCAGACCCCCACCATAATGTCACCTGTCCCTGCCTTCCCTTTAATTCTGACCCATAAGCTCTTGGTCGGCTCCTTATCCATCCCCAGGCAGAGCTCCATGCACTCCAGCTGATCATTGACATAGAGGGTGACGCCCCCTCCTCGTCTCCCCTGCCTGTCCTTCCTAAAGACCCTGTATCCCTCCATCCTAACACTCCAGTCATAGGAGCCATCCCACCACGTCTCCGTGATGCCAATAAGGTTGTAGCCCTGCAGGCGTGCACACATCTCTAACTCCTCTTGTTTATTCCCCATGCTACGTGCGTTTGCATAGAGGCATTTAAGTTGGGCCCCCGATGAAGCTGTCTTACTGGCTGGAGTTCCTTTGTGCTGCTCTTCAGGCGCTCTCCTGCTGACCTGTGATCCTTCTCCAGGCTGTGGGCATCTGTTGCTGGCCCTGGCATCAAACTGGTAGGAGTGGGATGGATTGAGGTTCCCCTCCCCCAGCATCTCTAGTTTAAAGCCCTCTTCACCAGCTGGGCAAGCCTATGGCCGAAGATGCTCTTCCCCTTCTCTGACAGATGGACCCTGTCAGCCCCCAGTAGACCAGGTTTCTCAAAGCGAGTCCCATGGTCTAAGTAGCCGAACCCCTGGCTGTGACACCAGTCCCGTCACCATTTGTTGACTCGCCAGATTCAACTGGCCCTTTCAAACCCCTTCCCTTTGACCGGCAGGACTGATGAAAAAACTACCTGCACTCCCGAGTCCCTTACCGCCGCTCCCAGGGCTCTGTAGTCCTTCTTGATAGTCCTCAGACTGCTCCTGGCTGTGTCACTGGTGCCCACGTGAAACAGCAGCAGCGGATAATAGTCAGTGGACTGTACGAGGCTTGGTAGCCCCTCAGTGACTTCCCTGATGCGAGCCCCCAGTAAGCAGCACACCCCTCTAGAGAGTGTGTCCGGTCAGCAGATGGGTGCCTCCGTACCTCTCAGAAGAGAGTCGCCTACTACTATCACCTGTCGCCTTTTCTTAGTGGTGCTGGTTGTTATACGGGGGGGCAGATCAGGCTGCATTACTCAGCTTCAGCACTTCTCCTGGTGTGACAGGACTGTCCTCTTTGCCTGCAGAGCGGTGAAGCGGTTCTGCAAGGGCACCTCAGGCTTCAGGGGAAGTCTTTTCTTCCTGCTGGTCCTTGCCTTTGCAACCGTCCATTTTTCTGCATTATTGGCCCCCCTGCTCCCTTCTACGTGTGCCGGTGGGGGAGTTTTTGGCTGTTTGGCCGTGGGCTGTGGGTCTGCTGCAGACTGCGCTTGGAACCAGCTATCTAGCTCCTTCTCTGCCTCCCTGATGTTACACAGCCTTCTCACCACCTCCTGCAGCTCATCCACCTGCTGCAGGAGGTCCTCCACCTGGGCACACATTTGCAGGCAGGTCTGCTGCCTGTCCCTGCCCCAGGAGAGAGGTCCAGGCACTCCCTGCAGCCTGAGGTCCGCACTGCAGCCTCTCCCTTCAGCAGTTCGTCTGCGTGGGGGCATCGTCCACTGCTGGGGTAGATGGTGCAGACCCCCCAGCTGGAGCTGCAGCCTTTACCCTCAGACGAGTGCCCACCATTCTGCCTTGAGGGTCAGGTAGGATGAGCGCCCTTGACCTGTGCCCAGCTGCTGGGTTATGTGCATGCTGAGTCCCCCACTCGGCCTGTGGAATGCCTCTCCTTCGAAGAGACACCCTCCCTGCGCGCCCTTCTGCACAAACTGCCATGCAAAGTGCCACGCCATGCCCTAGCTGACGTGCTACACCTTGTTTGTCCGTCCTGTTGGCAGCGCTCCTGGTGTCTAGAGCTCCCTGGGGCTGCCTTTAGTGGGAGTGGGGGGTGGCAGCCATGGCTCCTGGCCCCACCCACGCCTCGTCAGCCGCCCTGGTGAGAGCTGCCGGCTCCCGGCGGGTCTCTGTGCTCCCCTGTGGGTTCCCTGGCTCAGGAAACCCCTGTGTATGCCACGATCCGCCGCTCCGCAGCGGAACGCGCCTGCACCAGAGCTGATTGCCTCTGCGAGTATAATCTGGAGGAGGTTGGAATCATATATATGTTTTTGTCCTCAGTGTTTTTATTAATTAACTTAGGTTTCCCTGTCAGTATGTTAGCTGTTGTGAATCACATTCTTAGGTCTTACTTCTCTCTGTCCATTGCATTTGTTGGCATCCTACCAGGCCATTATGAATCCCATTGGGTAGGTACTTCTCTAAAATGCACACAGATATTGCAGCAGTCAGTGCTACGAGGCCAAAGTCTTTTCTGTACATTTATTCTTACACATCTTTGTTCAATTATTCCAGCCAAGTGCTCATGTCAGTAGATGGATCTTGGAGACATTTGTGTTCTCCTATTTGTTGAACAGTCACCACCACTGCTTAGTCCTTTCTATTTTGTGATGAACCTGGACTGTGATTTATATTAAGAAATATTAAGAAAATTGTTATAAAATTATCTCTTCTGTTATCGGAAGACCTACATAGGAAATGATAAGGGTAAAGTCATTATAGAATTCTAAATGGATTTGAGAGGTCTTGGTAGAAATGACTTATAAAGAACTATCAAATTGAATCGATAATGACATATTTTCTTAGGTTATTAGAGCCTTCCTGTAGTATTCTACAGAGAGAATATTCTGTGCTGAATTCTATAAAGTTCTGCAGACGTTTCATTTGAGAGATAATATGATTTAGTAAGTGGAACAGAAGGGGAAAGAAAAACTCTGACTAAGTTTTACTGTATATCACAACAGTGATTTTTTACTATAGCTAATGAAAATATGGAATAAAAGAAAAATAATTGTTTTTTTTTTCTCTTTAAGGGCTTTTTTTTTAACTTTAGAGAAATGTTTTTAACTTTGTGATCTTGAAGTGACCTCTCACCCACAAATTTCACATATTTTCACTGCAGACATGGCATACTGATATGTATAATAGACAACAACTTAATTTGTTCAAAAAATTATTCCCTGACTATCTGAAATAAATGTGTATGTCTATCAAGTGTGCTTCTATACTTATATGATGTGTACTATCATGTCCTGAGTAATTTCCTATTGAGATTTGGTGAGTTTCATATGCTTGTGAAGATGCCAAAGTTGAAGCATTATGGGAAGCTTTAGACAGCATGCACAATTTGTCAGATCATCATGATAGGAAAGTTTCAACATTTAGTTACATTGGTTCAGACTCTCTGGAATAAAAAAAAAAACTTGTTATGCTTATGATCACTATACAGTGGGAAGAAAATATATACAAATATTTTATAAATTAGGAAGGTTTTCATCACAGCTGCTAGGCTATTAGAAACATACAAAGGAATTATCTGAGGCACTCTGCATTTGGAATTCACATTTAACTTATTCAACCATTAGATTACTGAGATAAATGACTAAGAAATCACAAGAAAAGATGCAGAAACAATTTCATTTTTAATTGAGAGAAAATCAGAGCTCAAAACTGATTGAAACTAACCGTATGAGCAATTTCCATTTAGCAAATGGAAATGAAAAAACAAACAAACAAAAATGTAAATCATATTCTATCTTCTGTAGGAAATTTACCTGTATCTGTCTTATGTTTGAACTTGGTAACTGTCAAAGTGCATTACCTTTGCTTGAGATGCATGATCTGCAATGGACAAAATAATAGAAATAAAAAATTAGTCTTAACTTTAGCAGATATAGACAGCTCTGTGGAATATAAACATTTCATAATGACTTAGAATGAGGTGATTTTATGTGCAAGGAATTATACTATTCAAACTCTGATTAATAAAACAGACATCTCCATGGTCTTCCCAGCAACCTTGTGCATTGATCCTCTCAAGTGAGAATACAGCTAGCCCCATGCTGAGGGACTCTGGTTTAAAATTCTGATGAAAAATGTTCAGGTGGTGAAGAACAGTTAATCTCTTGTGTTATGATTGCCACATGCTGGTTTCCTATAAATAAAGATGATGCCAGGTATTAGAAGATTTTTCTTCCTTTTCTCCTGTTTGAGAAACAAATAATGTGCATGTACCTGGAATAATTTGTGTGCTGCTTATGGCAATGATGAAATTGTGAGGCCCAGATTCATTCTGTGATTTGTTAAATTGGGAACATTAGTTTAAAATACACGCTTCAGAAACTGGGTGAAAGCACTCTTACTGAGCAATGGGTATGATAAATATCTGAATATATGACAATTCACCTTAATATATGATTTATTGCATTATCAAAGAACATTTGAAATAATTACTTCTGCAAAAGAAGATATTGAAAAACATGTAATACTATTTCAAAATTCTTAAATTCATTGGACATTAGAAGAAGAAAATAACCTACCAAAAGACAGACATTTTAAGACATGGAGTACAGTAACTACAGGCCTACGTCTAAACAATTTTGTCCTGATGAAATCTTAGCAATCATCTACTGCAATCCTGAATTAAGTCTACTGCTAACTATAAAGCTGTGCAGTGAAGATGATAATGGGGCATGACATAATGGCCAAAAGCATGGAGAATGAGATCTTTGCCAATGAAGCTTTTGCATCCTCAGAAACTTGATCATGTTTGAATTTACTGCCCATAAAGAGAGATTTATTAGGATAGTTCATTCTTTCCATAGCAACCCAAACATGTAGAATCATAAAGCGATATACAAGGTAATGCTGCTTGAAGACTGATGTCGAAACAATTCAAATGTTTCAGTGTGGCAGGACATGCTTTCCTATCTGCTAAATAAGAATGTAGCAGAAGCAATGCATGTTGGCGATTTGGAAGGCAGCTGGGGACCACAGGCAAATCTGTTACCACAGGCAAATTGTTAGTGGCAAAGCTGGGGAGACACTGTGCTGTTTTGATTTCATTCTCTATATGACAATAATGCCTTGATACTCAAATCCTATAAAAATCACTTTTATTATTTTATAGTTATTGCCATTTCATGAGAAATTTGAAGCTTTTCTTGCAAAAATATTATGAACGTCCCCCCCAAAAAAAACAAAGAGGGAAAGAAAGGAAAAAAGAAAGAAAATTTCCAGATGTGTTGAAAAATCCCTGTGTAATTCAGATAATGGGAATACTCTTGATCTTTTCTTTAGACTCTGAGAATAAACTTCACCAATCATACTCAGAAAATAACTACTGGGAATACAATTATGCTTCCCTGTTGGGACTTGCCTGAAGACATGAACAGTTGGAAGGGCTCTCTCTAGGAGACATAAACAGTTGGTGCGTGGTTTGTTTAAAATTATCTTCATAAAGGTGGTGTCATGAAAGAGCTGGTATCTTGGCTCATAAGAGGAAAAATTAAGATAACAGTGATAAAATCTCCTATCACTATCAGAAGTCAGTAACAATATCTTAATGAAGCAAGCAAGTTGTCCAAACAGACAATACTTTTTCTTTTTGTTAAACATGCTTTATGACAGATTTAGATACTGATGAGATCTCAGAGGCGCAGCATAGCCTAAAGACAATCAGATTTTCTATCAGTCTTAATCTATCTAATGAAGGCTTATAGCCCTTTAATACCTGTACAAAAGTAAGTGGTTCTTAACATCTCTTCTTGTATCAAGTCTGTCTAAATGAATAAAGTTGTGACAAGGATTGCTGAAAGCATAAATGTCTGATATTTTGTATGACTGTCATTATCAAAGTAGATGAACCTTCAACTTTTCTTTAGGGCAGCAGCTGGCTTTCTGCTTTCCTTGACTTTCTCTCATGTGAGATGAGCAGGATTTATTCACATCTGTGGAAATCCAGCATACGAATGAGAGATATTTCTTGCTGATGGTTAAATCTGCTGAGGAAAACAGAAAAATCAATGGGAAATGCACATCAGGTTTGCTTGGGGAAGGCTGCTGTTATTGCACCCATGGCATAGAAAATAAATAGCTCTTTAGCCTGGAGATGTTGATCTTGAAATTTTTGAGCAATTTCTCCCTCAGCATTCATTCCCAGTCCCACTCAAGGGCTGGCACCTGGAGCTGTTGCTAAGTGGTGTATCTGCCACATGGTGGAAACATAATATTGATTTTTAGGAAAATCAATTCCCAGTTTTACAAGATCAAAACCAGAAGATAGCAAAAGAGAGACTGGACTTCATTTTATAATGATAATCATTATACTATACAGATTCTTGAAAGAGATGCATGGCTAAGAGACATCATATTGATTTACTAGTAATAAACTCTGCCTGTTATGGTTCTAACTGAGCTGCTTGAATCTCTAGATGTAACGCTATTGATCACAACCAGTGAGTATCTTCTTATCTGTAAATAAAGAATTCCATTCTATTTTTCAGGCCTTTCAAATTGGTGAAAATGTGGAAAAGCACAAAAGGATGGCAGATGTCACTGCAACAGTTTATTTTTAGGAGAAAAATAAAAAGACTGAGTTTTCTCAAAACAAAGAGTATCAAACCTGGAAATGGATCCTTTGGGCAACATTATTAAAAAAGCTAGCCTGACCATTGCTGGTGAATCCCAATCTTTAATCAGAAAATACATGATTAATTTGTTATCTTTCTTTAACTGGTGAATGCAGTTCATCCCACTTACTTAATAATGACTTAAGAGTGGGTGAAGTAAGAAAGGCTCTTACATTGGAAAGAACACACTGTCAGTAAAAACAACTTAAATGGGAAATAATAACAATGCATATATCAATCCAACATTATTATATGTACTGGAATACACTTGTGATATTAGCAAAGTATTTATTATGCCATTGGAAATACTCTTTGCCATGTGATTAGTGCATACAAGAAAAGTTGCAACCAGAGTAGCAATACAATCTTAAAAACAATTTAGTTAAGCCAGGCAGACCTCCTCTGCAAATTCATTTAAACAAGTTTACATAGTAGTCTAACATTTTATTACCATAGTTTAACATAATTTTCTCACTTATAGAAACAAGCCAGACTATTTAGGCAAGCAATAGACATGCTTATGTACACCTATCTAAGTGCATTAAACCAAAAGAATTTGTTTTAAAATTGTTTTGACTCTGAAATGAACTATCCTAATTCAGATTTCTCTATTAAAGTCCTGACTCAAAGCTCACTGAATTATTTGAACTATTCTTATAGACTTTAATAGGTTATGCATCAGTTCCAGATCAGTGAAAGTTTGTAGTGTATTTTGAGCTTCCTGGATGAAAGGAGCCATCTAATCACAACCTACAATCATTTTATTATAATACAGAATTATTCTTGCTTTTTTTCCCCCACCTTACTGTGAAAGTATTATGCTGTGCAAACATCATTGCTATCTTCTTTTTCAGATATGAATCAACAAAAATAACTAAAAGGGAAAAGGAAGTATACAAAGTAATTCACCTTGTCGGCGTTTGTGCCTTTGGTACAATATGGAGATTGACAGCAGCAATATTTTTAAAATGCTATTTTTTTCTTCTTGAATCTCAGTAATATGGTACCTGACACTAATTTAGAAGCAGAGAATTCTAAATAGCAGTTTAAAACATAATGAGACTGAGTAAAAGTTCCTATCTTTACTCAAATACTGGAGAGTAAATAATGCCAAGATTACCAGTATATTTTACTTTTGCTACTTGATTCCAATATGTCTATCCCCAAGTTGATTTAATTTTCCTTTGAGGAACTTGTAGCTATCCCTGGGATAATGATGATACGGATCAGAGGATTTGGTATGTTCTGTGAAAAATTTCCCTGGTCTTGTGTCAGATCCATCATGTATCGCTAAATAACTTTTAGCCATATCCAGTCTTACATTCTATTACTCACAAGTTTGACAACCATTTTGTGAAGGCACAGATAAAATTCACAAAGGCAGATCAGCTAACACATTTCAAATTGGTTTACTAGTTTAGCTTATGGTAACTAGGCATCACTACAAGGCATAGTGAAACTGTTGTCACCCAAACTGAATTATCTTGTCATGGTTAGTCTTGAAGTGTTCAAAAATTTAGAATTTTTTTTCCCCTCTCTGGTTGATATTTAGGGAGTGAAGAGACATATACCATTCTGTGCCAGAAACATCTGAATAATATGCAATGACCAGAGCAGGTCGTTATGACTGGCTGGGTGCATTAAGGCTGGGCATATCTTTTTTTGGTTTTTTGTTTTTTGGTTTTTTTTTGTTTCAGCTAGAAAGAGGTCTCAAAGTGCTTATGAAGTACTCAAATACATTTCAACCCTGTTAATACCAATAGGCTCTATAGAATAAATAACTTAATGAGACCATGGGTCCTGATTTTCTCCCAAATTCTGCTTGATAACTTAAAAATAATAATAATAATGTATCACACAAAGGTATGGAAGACATTTGACTGATGTTAGCAACCTCTGTCCTTACCAATAACTTTTATCTTAAATAACTTCAGAAACATTATTTTTCTACTGTATCTTTGCTGGCCATTGCAGAGAGTTTCTGTTTTCTGTCATCAGTGTTCAGAATAAATTAACTAGCTTATCTGAGACAGGTTCTTTAATATGGGGCATTTCATAACTTTTTTTTTTTTAAATAGGGAAGAGCAGAATCTAAATTTGGTAGGGGTACAAAGGATGATGTGGGAATGTCCTGGTTTCAGCTGGGATAGAGTTAATTTCCTTCCTAGTAGCTGGTACAGTGCTGTGTTTTGGATTTAGGATGAGAACAATGTTGATAACACACCGATGTTTTAGTTGTTGCTAAGCAGTGCTTACACTAGTCAAGGACTTTTCAGCTTCTCATGCCCGGCCAGTGAGAAGCTGGGAGGGGGCACAGCCAGGACAGCTGACCCAAACTGGCGAAAAAGCTATTCCATACCATGTGATGTCATGCTCAGTATATAAACTGGGGGGAGTTGGCTGGGGGAGGGGTGACCGCTGCTTGGGAACTGGCTGGGCATCGGTCAGCGGGTGGTGAGCAATTGCATTGTGCATCACTTATTTTGTATATTCTTTTATCATTATTATTTTTTTTCCTCTTCCTTTTCTGTCCTATTAAACTACCTTATCTCAACCCATGAATTTTACTTTTTTTTTTCTGATTCTCTCCCCCATCCCACTGGTGGTGGGGGGAGTGAGCAAACGGCTGTGTGGTGTTCAGCTGCCTGCTGGGTTAAACCACAACAGGAGGTATGTAACAAACACAGCAACAGCCATTCTTAGGCCCATATCCCAAAGGGTATTTAGATCAGCTGCATGGTGAGGTAGAAAAAAATTGGGCATGTCCCCATTTACTTTGGGATGAGAATGACAAAAATCTGATCTAACAGAAAATCAGTTTTACATCAAATAATGTAAAATACATTGAGTTATGTGTTGGCCTTTGATCTAACCGGGCATATTATTGTTCCACCAAGCCTTTCTTTCTGGCCAATGCAGTACTGTAAAAGCAGGAGCTATTTGGCCAAGTGTCTATGACTTCCCTGTGATTGCATTTAAGCATGCTGAAGTGCTCCCATCTATACCAGTGAGTGGCAAATGCAAAACCAGGGCTCCCACAGGGGCTGCAAACTAAGGTCGTTTTATTAAAGAAATCATGGAGTGGGAAGAGAAGCTGTTGTATTTTTGAATCTTACTTCCCATGAATGATTTTTGGGGAGTGGCTACAGATTATGCTCAGGTTCAGAAGCCACAAAGCAGTTCCAAATTTCACAGTATGGATACTGCTTCTATGAGAATCTGCCTGAAAAGGCAAGAAACAAGTGGAAGGAAACAGCCTGACACTGAAGGTGAATTGACAGCGGCTACAGTTGATGCTCCATGCAGAGGTACAGGAGTTCACTATGTAGCTGTCAGTGGGAAACTGCATAGATCTTACTGCAGTGGGCTTCACCTGAAGCAGAGAAAAGAAAGTACATTTCAAAAGTCTTTAGTGCTGATTCATTTTCCACAGTTTTAGATTGCCCAACACAGATGGGACTGCGACATCCACCTGCACCATTAGAATACAAACATATATTAATGTTGTTGTGTATGTGTGCCTTTGAAACAGTCCATGACAAACTATTGAGCAACTGAGCAAACATGTAAATGCTGCAGAAAGCTTTCAATGTCTTTGATACTCCATGAGGCAGATCTTCAGACAAATCACCATTGTCCTATGACATCAGCAGAAATACAACAATTCATTTCATTTCCATTCATATCTTGCAGAGGGCTCTGTGACAGATTCCTGCCATAAGTCTTGTGAAAATGGTTCCTGTAGTCATTCTTTCCAAGTCACAGAGTTAATTGGCTTTCAGCCTCAAACTGATCTTAGCTGCTTAGTTCTACCTGTACAGGAAGAAAAACTAAGTGACGGCACAGACTTCATGTTTTGGGATCTCACAGTAAAAAATTTTCTTGTGCATTTACAAGTGCCTCTCTAGAGCACCGTTCCTGGAGGTAAGCAATTAATGATTCCCAGACAAGAAGGGCTTAGCACAGCTCCTGGTGCACCTGAAAGATGCTTTCCTTTGGCTCAGAGGACAGTTTTTCTTCACAGACTATTAACTTTTAAAACTACTAAAATCCATTCTTGGCATAGGGAGATGCAATTCCATCAAGTGGTACTCAATTTAGCTGGCAGCAAAGGTGTTTTTCTTTAAGATACCCTATTACAATTATATCTGCAGGATCAGGCCCTTCCTTCATAAGCCATGTAAATAGCTTATATATTAGGTTATTAATTAAGAATGGTTTGACTGCCCCAAATTAAATGCAGCAGTATCATATTTTTAACTGACATGTGAAGAATAAGGAACATTTGGTAATTACAGCAACTTGAGGGCTTGATCCAATCACAGATGTCAGTACTTAAAGGTAAGGGACTTGAAAGCTGTGATTTAGGTGCCTGATCCTTACAGACTGCGTATGTAGTGGTGAAGTAAACACTGCCTAGGAATTTTCCTGAGTGTTGGAAGCTCAGCATCTATATTGCTAAATCATTACAACTGTCCCTGACACAGTCATTGTCTGTGCCAAGTATCATCCTCCCAAACCATTTCTAGGAATAGTTGATGACTTAACGTGGAGGTGGGACCATTCCCTATTCACAGCATAGTCACTATGATCTGGAGAAAATACTATGGTTGCAGGCTTTCCCTTGCCAGCTGGCCTCAGGGTCAGAGAGGGTCTCTCAGGCATATTTAATGCTGGAGTATGGATATAGCTGCAGTGGACTCCAGAAACCTGGATGCGATGCCCAGGTACTGGGAAAGAACAGGATCCAAGCCAGCCATGCAGAGCTAGCCGAAGTGGAAAGCTGAGAGGGCAGAGGTCCAAAATCCCTCCCTCTGTAGTTTTGATGCTGTATGACTCTTAAGTGTCAGTATCTGTTTTGGTGCCAGAGCCCCAAACCACTGACTGAATATCTGAACATACTGAACCAAAGTTTCTGCTCGAACATTTCCATTTTTAATTTCAAGGAACTGAGAAAGGTATACAGTTTTCTTTTAAAACAACCACCATAGGAGAAATAACGAGAATATGCTGGAAGGAAATCTATTTTCTACATACTCAACAAAAACCTGCCCTTCCCCATGTCTCTCTCAGCACAGGGTCTATGCTGGGTTGTGGTAGAAGGAGGCACTGCTGCACAGGGCTGTGGGAGAGCTGAGAATGCAGAACTAAAAAGAAAGATTACAAAAGGGTGTGTGACTAAATGATAAATGTAAAACTGATCCTGGGAATATGGATTAGAGCTTCAGCTACCTTTTTTTTTCCAGTTATTACCAGACAATAAGGTTAGTGATCTTACTTGCTTAATAAGCCTTAAAATAAAATAAAAAAATAAAAGCAAATATATTGGTTAAGTTGTGTTGGGCTGACACAAATGTCTTCCTCACTAATCCATAATGTCTCAATGTACTCTTAAATTCTTCTAATTCATGTCCTGTTGCTTGCTTATACCTTGCTTATATACTCCTTGGGTTTGTACAGTTCCTAGCACAAAGCTATCCTGAAACATAAAATAGGACTATTAAATGCTGGATGATGATGTTAATGCTAATACTAAAAGTATAATTTGATTAATTATATGATTCTTTGTTTGCATGAAACAGGCTTACATTTCCTTCTGCATTTTAATAATACAGTAATGGTTATTGTAATGAACTCATTAAATCTGAGAGTCAATATTAATGGACTATGAGAAGGATCTTTATGAACTTCATTGGCAGGCTACAAATAGTGGATTAATATAAACTACAGAATGAGTCAATTGGTTGTATAGTTATGAGTAATCAATTTATATTACTAAAAGTGCCTTAAGTTAGAAGCAAACATTTTAAAATACTGGGCTGGATCCTTGTTAGGTGTAAATCAATAAAGGGAGGTCAATCTAAACCAGCTGCAGTTTTGGAACAGCATTTTAGCAAAGGAAAAGTTGTTTGTATTGATAAAAATATTGTCAATACCAAATCATCAGGCAGCCCCCAGAATATAATGATACTGCGTTGATATAATGTGATTTTAATGCATATCTGTATATTTTAATTGGTATAATTTTGTATCTATATAATAATTTCATGCAATTTTAATTATTCTAGTTTCTGTCTGTGTATCTGCATATACTTTAAAAAATTTTTCAATTCAAGTACCATTTTCGAACTTTTCTCCAGGCTGCAGGAGTTAAACACTTTCTTTATTATTTTAAATTACAACTGAGTTAATTTTGTTGTGCAATTGCTTGCGTTTAATAGCTGTTGCAACAAAAATTATAAGAGCTGTATTAAAATTGGAACAGCTGACAATGTGGCAGTAATTCAATTATGAAAATCCAAACAAAAAAGAACTGCTAATGCCCATGGAAATGTTATCCTTCAAAAAAAAGGTTTTATTAAATGCAGGAGTGTCATAAGTTGCCATAAAGTGGATTTAACCCCTTGTTATGCCCTTAGCTGGGATGTGCAGGTGTTGCACAGTGAGACTCCCTCTATAGCAGAGATGGCTAACAGGGTACTGAATTTGAACTTTCTTAGTGCTGCCAAAGGTTTCTATTTCTTGGTTTATGCCTTTGTTAGCACTGAGATTTCTGCAATATTGCTGTGCTCAGAGACGTGGCAAGGCACCCAGGAGGCTGACATGATGACCAGATCGTAGTACATCAGCCCGTGAGCCGTATAAATAGGGGACCAGTTTCTCTGTTTCTCCTGGGTTTGCAGGCACCTGCTAACATGTGGTCTCCACCTGAAGCTTTACCAACAGCTGGGGCCTTGTTGGTGACTTTCTCCTATCTGAAGTCTTTCACATCTGGTAAGTACTGCACTTATCTCAGGACCTTTGCCTTAGACTCCTCTTTCCGGCTGCCTATTTTCATATAAACTATAGGAACTTAACAACCACCCCTGAGGCTTAAATCCCTCTGTTGAATTTGGCTGAATGTTAGCTGGTAAGTTAAAAGGTGGAGAGACAGACACAAACCCCCCACGCTCAAATAAGAGAAAATAAATCTTGTTTCTTTATTAAGTGAGGAAAAAAGACAAAAGTAAATAATATGCAAAAGGAAGTTTAGCGAGCTAATCCTTTCTCTCTTTTTCAGTTTTCATTATTGTGTGCTGTTATGCAATATATTTTCTTAAAAAGCTCTGAAAAACAGTTCTTTGTTTTACTTTTCTCGATCCGATTTGAACTAGAGTAACTTTCCTCCCTTCTCCTTGACCCTAAAGTCAGTAAGGACTACATGTAAGAGTTTCTGATCATCAGTCTGAGTCAGAGGTTCAAAGCGTTTGAATACAGAATTTTGATGTGAGCAAGAAAAAAAATACTGAAATGATCTTGGGATGTGCCATAATGAGTGAATCACTTCAGATTTCATGATTGTCTCTGTCTGTATCCCTGTCTTACTCAGCAGGTTTCACCTTGTTGGATGTGTTTTTTACAGGCAAGTACTGGTTCAAAATGCACACGCACACATCGTAGCAACCACAGCAAGTCCCTGCTCAGAGGCAAGAAACAAGCAAACAAACAAAAAGAATGGATAGCTCAACCCACTCACACAGATCTGTCTCTGGAGCATTGCATGTTTTTGTAATGTAGCTCAAATAGAGAAAGAGAGAGAAGGAAAAAAAACCCCAAACCAACCCCAACCCACAGTATTTTCTGACCTCAGGTATAGTCTTTTATCTTGGTAGTGTTCTGTCCTTTCACTTGTCTCCTGGACATTTGACCAAATGACCAAGCCTATGAATCTCATTATTAAGACCCATTTTTGTCTCACGGGCAGAAGAAACTTTGTTAGCTGATCTTTCATGTGTTTTTTCACAGTCATTCCAATATCTATAAAAATCTATAAAACTTCTATAAAACATCTATAAAAATAAAATTAATAACTTATTTCCTTTTCCAAATATTTTTTGTTTTGGTTTTGGGTTGGTTTTTTGTTGTTTTTTTTTCACTTGTTAATATTTGACAATAGGACAAACAATGACTGAAGCTGAGGATGGGAGTGATTTCTTCCGGAGTCAGGACACAACTCTGGGGTGATTTGTGTA
Organism: Aptenodytes patagonicus; assembly: GCF_965638725.1. Classification (NCBI taxonomy): domain Eukaryota; kingdom Metazoa; phylum Chordata; class Aves; order Sphenisciformes; family Spheniscidae; genus Aptenodytes; species Aptenodytes patagonicus. The sequence continues at coordinate 191,870,369 of NC_134949.1, read as the reverse complement.
TATCCTAGCTCAAGCTGGAAAGCTGGATTCCCAGGGCTCACATATTAGGGTATGTTGTAACGTGCCCATGTAGGAGGGTTCATGTTTAGTATGAAACACAGCCCTGTGAGGGGGCTGGTGCATGCCTAGATCTTAACATGATATGCCATTGAAATTTTGCTGGATTGGGCACCCAGACTAGATGACCATGTGTGATAGACCTATCCTCCACAGCTGTAAAATTTAACATCTAGGACTGCTGATTTCCACTTGCAAATAAACTTCTATCTAGCGCAGCTTAATGTGGCCACACCCTGTGGCCATGGGGTAGCTCTGATTTCTCCACTGTAATATCAGCTTTGTTTCTAGTTATTCTGTCTTCCCTCAGAGCTGATTTGTGGACTGGTGTGGGCAGGGTAGGATACACAAACCCCATGGCACTGACAACTGTGATTCAGAACCTCTGTGAAAGGATAAAGAAATTTCCTAAAAGACTGCACGGCTTAGCCGTGGGTGCTCATGAGCACTGCCTTATGGGCTTTGTCAGGGCCTGAAGTGCATCTCCCTTCTAGGACATTAGTTGGCTGAGTCAAGGAGTTTAGCTGGTCGAGTCCAAGGTTAGCTTCATTGCCGGTAAGAGCTGTTGCGAAGGAGCTAAAAGCGAGGTTCTGCATCACCTTTCCCATGGGAGCTACTTTTAAGCTGTAGCCATACCGCCAGCCCCCACCTGGGCTACATTGCAGCTGTGTTGCAGCTACATCTGCACTTGGGCTTGTGCATCCTCAATCTGGACCTGGTGCTGGATGATCACCGGGCTGTTTCTGACCCTGGCCACTGTCTCAGGCCCTGATGCTGACCTGGACTTGCCACTTCTTATGGTCAGGTCACTGTTCCTGCCTGCTTTGTTATCCCCCCTGATCCCAGCTCCCTTTCCTGGAGGATCAGGTGGCCCTTGCTGCTCTCTGAAAGCTAAGGTCTGAAGCCAATTGGAGAAAGAAGGCCAAGCATTTTGATTAACTGTACCAGAACATTGCATTTAGCCTGGCTGCAAAGGTCCACGGAAGCCTCCAGCTCCACTTGATCATGCTCCACCCCAAATTGGGTGTTCAGTTCTCAACAGCCAACGTGACAGCTCTGTACAGGACACATCACTATGATTTAAATATTTAATGGACAGCTTTCATCTGGTTAATCATGTTGGATACTTCACCGTAGGATGTGTTTTCCTTTTATACACATAAAGTGCCAACTATTTTAATGTTATATTCTTCTATTATTCTCTAACAGTGTGGGGCTACATTATTCCCTGCTGTAGAAAAAGCTATTAAAAATCAAGAAACAACATGAATTTGTCTTACCCTAGATTTCTGGCCTTTCCCCCAAATGAATCTTCCTTTTCTGATTTTGTTTTTCTTTTTATCCTATCTTTCAAGCTATCGTGGTACTACAGCTAATCCTTCATTCATATTTACAATTCCTCCTCTCAATGGGTATGGGGCAGCAGACAATGGAGTTTTGCTATCTTAAATGAGCTGAGGAGCTAGTCACAGTTGCTGTGGTTTGTCCTTAGAATGTTTTATTTTCTCATCCCAGTCCTTGGAACATGGGTACAAATATGTGAAAGTTCATTACTGTATTTTACTGAAAAATGATCAAACCTTTCCAGACGTAATTATAGATGGTTATGTGACATAGTCTTTTCTAGTCTAAACTAAGGCTGCTTGCTTTACTTAGGGTGCACTGAAAAAGGAACCTTATATGTGATAACCAAAGAAATTAAACAATCTTTCCCCTCCTTCACAACTCTCTCTTTGTCTACTGTCTTCATGTTTCTGTTTTCTTTGTTGTGTATCTTCCCAGAGCGCTGGTGGTGAATGTTAATGATGAAATGTTTGGTTCTACTCTATCCAGTCATTGTCAGAAAATTAAGCCCCACACAGTGTATACTTTAAGCATGATGATATATTCCCACAAATGAATAATGATGATATACAAAGGAGCTCAAATTCTGATTAGCAAACATTTCACCAATTGGTCAGGAAGAATAGCAATTAATAGAAAAAGGATTTTGGAAGGGACAATGTTTCCTTTTTTTTAAAGGTCATTTATTGTTGCTAAGAAAAACAGGTTAGAAAAATCCGAGCAGGGTATATGCCAGAAAAAAATAAATTAACAGCTGCATGACTCTGCCATTTTAAAATTATGTTTTCCTAAGCAGTTCAGCATGAGGAAATTATAGTAGGTGATATTCCTGTTTAGTCAGAAGTGACGAGCCATTTGATTTCACGAGCAGTAAACAGGACATATGACCTCAGTAAAAATAACAGCAACCAACTAGCAGATTCAGCAATAAAACTAGATTAACATAATGGGAAAAGAACATTGGAACATTGTGTGGAGATTTTGACTTCAGTTACTCTGATGTGTATCAGAGAGTCAGCTGATATAAATAAAAAAATACACATACTTCGATGTATATGAGATGAAAATTTGGGGTCAAAGTTTTAATTACTGTGATCAAAAGAGTAGAGATGATTTAGAGATTATGTCTCAGCTTACAGTGATAAAAATAATATTTTCCTGCCCAGAATTTTGCACATCTGTTCTCTGGTAAAGATTCTGTGTTGTTTTCTACACTGATAAGTCTTTATTCATTCCAAACCCTTTTGCCTTGCAGAGTGTTTCTCTTTAAGAACTTCCTAATTTTTGATGCTGTTGGTTAATTATACTTTACATGTAAATTTTAGAAATTATTTGCTGCCCCAGATAGGTGGGACGTACCATCAGCTCCTATACTGTTGCTATTACCAGACTGTAAATTTTGCTAGCTTTATCACCTAGTCCCTTTTCCTGGATTCGACTGGGATAAAGTTAATTTTCTTCCTAGTAGCTGGCATAGTGCTGTGTTTTGGATTTAGCATGAGAATAATGTGATAACACACTGATGTTTTAGTTATTGCTAAGCAATGTTTATACTAAGTCAAGGACTTTTCAGCTTACCATACTCTGCCAATGAGGAGGTGCACAAGAAGCTGGGAGGGAGCAGAGCCAGGACAGCTGACCCAAACTGGCCAAAGGGACATTCCACACCATGTGATGTCATGCTTAGTATATAAGCTTGGAGGAGTTGGTCAGGGGGCAACAATCGCTGCTCGGGGACTGGCTGGGTGTTGGTCAGAGGGTGGTGAGTGGTTGCATCACTTGTTTTTGCCGGGTTTTGTTCCTCTCTCTCTTTCGTTGTTTTCCTTTTCATCATTATTATTATTATTATTATTATTATTATTATTATTATTATTATTATTATTTTATTTCATTTTATTTTATTTCAATTATTAAACAGTTCTTATCTCAACCCACGAGTTTTTTACTTTTGCTGTTCCGATTCTCTCCCCCATCCCATGCAGCAGGGGCGGGTGAGCGAGCAGCTGTGTGGTACTTGGTTGCCGACTAGGATTAAACCACGACATCCCTCTAGGATCACAGAGGCTGCTCGTGTCCACTGTTGACACAGCTACCCAGGGGGCATAAACATAATGCAGTGTATTAAGTATATGACATTACTAAGAGATGAAATCAGTGAGGAAATAAACATTTCTGAACTTCCTTACTCTGTCACCTCAGTAAAAAGAAAGGACCATCAAGGCCTATATATTGCATTATTAAGTCAACCTAAAATTCAGGATACAAATAATTATGGGAGTTCTTTCTAAGAGCTTCTATAGCTCCATTCTGGGTCAGACACGTTGACACCAAAGGACAAAAGAAGCACAGCAAACTGCAGAAGGAATGCAAGAAAGGGGTGGAACAGATGGAGCAAGATGATGTTGTGGTGCATAATAGAGTTGTCACAGATATTTAAAGAGAGATCAGAATCTAATTCTGATTTTACCCAGGTTTTTTGATAGATAATGTAAGAGCTGGGACAGTAACAGAGGGCTGCTTCTTACACTCATCCTTCCTACCCCACACTAAGACAATAAGAGAATTTGATCCATTATTCTTGAAAATTTGCATCTTTAATGGGAAAAAATTACTATCAATTGTGAATTTTTCTGATGACCTAAGATTTCAATGGATGGTATCAGTATACACTGGAAAATTTAAAATGTAAACAAACTTGAATCTGGTAACTTTAAAGTCCCATTTTTTGCTGTTTATTGCAGAAACCAAAATCCAAAATTAAACCCAAATTGGGGAGGGGGAGGGGTGGAGAAAAAAAGGGGAAGGGGATTAGAGATCCTTGTGGTTCACTATATGATAGCCAGTATACATGGAAATCTCTTGCCTTGGGGTACATCACTATCTCCTTTAAAATGAAAGTGTCTCCCATTGAACATGAGGAACAAAAGACAAATACTAAGTTCCTCTCCCCAGTTTCTTTCAATTCAAGCCCTAAACAAAAAGAAGTATACGATCATAGAAACATAGAATAGTTTGGGTTGGAAGGGACCTCTAAAGGTCATCTAGTCCAACCCCCCTGCCATGGGCAGGGACATCTTCAACTAGATCAGGTTGCTCAGAGCCCCGTCCAACCTGACCTGGAAGGTTTCCAGGGATGGGGCATCCACCATCTCTCTGGGCAACCTGTGCCCGTGTCTCACCACCCTCAGCATAAAAAATTTCTTCCTTATATCTAGTCTAAATCTACCCCCCTTTAGTTTAAAGCCATTCCCCCTTGTCCTGTTGCAACAGGTCCTGATAAAAAGTTTGCCCCCATCCTTTTTATAAGCCCCCTTTCAGTACTGATAGGCTGCAAGAAGGTCTCCCCAAAGCCTTCTCTTCTCTAGGCTGAACAACCCCAACTCTCTCAGCCTTTCTTCATAGCAGAGGTGTTCCATCCCTCTCATCATTTTTGTGACCCTCCTCTGGACCCACTCCAACAGGTCTGTGTCTTTCTTATGCTGAGGGCTCCAGAGCTGGACACAGGACTCCAGGTGGGGCCTCACCAGAGCAGAGGAGAGGGGCAGAATCACCTCCCTCGACCTGCTGGCCACGCTTCTTTGGATGCAGCCCAGGATACGATTGGCCTTCTGGGCTGCGAGCGCACATTGCTGGCTCATGTCCAGCTTTTCATCCACCAGCACCCCCAAGTCCTTCTTGGCAGGGCTGCTCTCAATCGCTTCATCCCCCAGCCTGTATTGAGACCGGGGGTTGCCCCGACCCAGGTGCAGGACCTTGCCCTTGGCCTTGTTAAACCTCATGAGGTTCACATGGGCCCACTTCTCCAGCTTGTCCAGGTCCCTCTGGATGACATCCCATCCCTCTGGTGTGTTGACCACACCACTCAGCTTGGTGTCATCTGCAAACTTGCTGAGGGTGCACTCCATCCCACTATGTCCTTGATGAAGATATTAAACAGTACTAATCCCAATACAGACCCCTGCGGGACACCACTCATTACCAATCTCCATCTGGACATTGAGCCATTGACCACTACCCTCTGGATGTGACTGTCTAACCAATTCCTCACCCACCAGACAGTCCACCCATCAAATCCATACCTCTCCAGTTTAGAGAGAAGGATGTTGTGGGGGACTGTGTCAAAGACCTTACAGAGGTCCAGTAGACGATATCTGTAGCCCTTCAGTATCTTTGAATCACTTTAGACAAGATTACATAGAAGTCTCCTGCACACTTGTGAAATGAGGGATTGTTCCCCTGTGTGGAGAAAGAACAATCCTTCATTGCATGAGATGAACTGCCTTTTCATCCTGGAGGTTTATGATTCTATCATGTGATTTTCTAAGTGCACACTGTATTCTTGGGAACAAAAACAAGACTGCTGACCAACAGAAATCAGTGAATGAAAAGCTGTGTTGGTGATGAAAAAGTTCAGTACTGAGAGGTAGCCAGCAATTCCACTTTCCTCTGCTCATCTGTATACCAGTGGGTGAATATCCAGACAAGGTCTAATGAACAGATGAACAGTTTAGAGGGAAAGTTAGGATTCTAAAAGCCTTTATAATTTCCTTTGAAACTAAATTTTTCACATAGTTTTGGCTATGCTTTCACAGTGCAGTATCTTTGCTATTCTATTTCACTATTCTTTAAGAAATTAACCCTCATTTTCCTGAGAATTTGTAGGTTGCATGGTGCAGCCCCACTTCCTTGGCTTAATGTTTACATAAGACGCCTGGACTGAAAGGCAATGACAGAATATTTTATTGTTGTTAACAGAGCATGCAAGCAGAAAGCAGTCTTGAGGAAATAGCAATGGGTAGAAAGTAGGTCGTACTGGGCAAGGAGGAGAAGACAGGAAGAGTAGAGATGAGATGGTGATTTAAATTTAAGCCTTGGTAATTTTGAAAAAGAGCTCTTTCTCTGAGGAATAAGTAATATTAACAACTGCCATGGGAGACCCCAACTCACAGTATGTCCTGGAATCTCTTATCATGAACTGTCAGAATGATTAAAAAAAAAAAATAATGCTTTTGCTGATGTGCTCTGAGACCATGATAACACTTCACTAAGGCCACTATACAGTCAAAACACCAGTCGGTCACTGATAGCCTGAAAGGGACCTGAACCAGTGAACTAAGTTAACATTTTCAGAAGCATGCAAATGACCTGGCTTCATAGCAAGGTTTTCAAATGTGTCTGAGAAAGGTGAGGTGCTTAAATATGAAGATATCTGGCGATATTTTTCCCCCCTCAGAACTATCAGTGAACTTAACTTTTATTGATTTCATTGACATTAATTTCAATGAAAGTTGACTAGCAAGACACTTTCAGAAAATCCTACCAAGCACCTACAAGAAACTTAAAGCCCCTAAATATGTTTGTAAATCTGACCCTTTTGTACTTAGAAATACTTAGAATCACAGTGAAGGGCAGTGGGATTTGGACTCTGAATTACCTGTGACTTAGACGAGTAGGTGCTTTTGGAAATCCTCAAACATTGGAATGAATTTGTTGCTTCATAGTCTCCTGTGATATTTTCTTTCTTCAGTCCATTGAAATGAACAAATAAAATATGCAGGCATGTGGTTTACAGTAGGATAGCAGTGAAATAGGACATACACACTGCGGTAAAATAGTAAGAAACAAATGAAGGTTGTGATTGATATTCATCCCGGCTAAATCTGAATAGAGAACAGGACAAGAGAGGCGAATGTACTTGAGAAGAGATACAACAACTGAAATAGGAACAAAGACTAAACTTTTTTTTTTTAACCAAATACATTTTTCTGAGAGCCTTATACAATATGAAATCCCCAGTAATGCTGAGAAATGGCTGTCTGTTATTCCTGTTGGGTACTGAGGAACTAACACCATGAGATCCTTAAAAGAAAAAGGGAAAAACATGTGCTTTTCCAACTGCAGCAATTCATTGAAATGACTAAGGGCTGATTTCATGAGTCCCAAACATCCTAATATGCAGAAGACCCTTAGGAGGTGCAGGAACTCCACCCATTCAACACCATCTCAACAAAGCAACAAGAGATCACAGTCTTTAAGGTCCACAAAGGTCCAAGAAAACAAAGTATCTGCTGCCATTCATCTATGTATGTATGAGCTTATTTTTATAGTTTCCAAGGAGTAGATGAAATCATTTTGTTCCTTCTCCTGACCAGTTCTGATTCATGACTATAGAGAATGAGAATTTCCTGACATGAAGTTCAATGCAAAGAAACATTTCTCTTATACAGAAAATATTATTATTGTTTCAGTGTCTCTCACAGAGACTGTTTTCTCATAGCCATTTCTTATTGTTTTGCCACTTGAATGGCAAATTAATTTTTTTGCCAACATAAGACTGAAATGGAGATGGCATGTATAAACCTCTTACTGTTAGTTTTACTGAGATTGCCAAGGACATTTTCTCTTTGTCATATTGAGAATAACTTTCACATTCAAATGAAAATTTCTGCAAAAGGTAATTTTTTTTTTAAATTATACCTAAACCCCCAAAATACATTTTGGCAATTCAAAACTGTTGTTGCAAATATATCGTTACTAGCTTTATTTGTCTCTCAACAATCAATCCATCCCCCACAAAATCAAAGAAAATCTCAGTAAATATGTAAACATTTCATGTTCATCTGAAAATATTTCCTGTATGTAAACTTAGATTTACTGTGGAGTGATCACAATCTATTTGTATCTTTGGGATACAGCTACTTTGGCATCTATACTGTCAGCTGTAGATCATCATGTCTTCATCTGCCACTTTCAGAATACTATAAATGTCTATAAATCCCACATTCTCTGGTTGCATCAATGTCTTTCCAAGAAGGACACCATGGATGTTTAACAAAATTTCCAGGGTGGATGGGATGGACTGTGGCAGCGGGGCTATTAACAGTCAATTAATACAGTTGACCTTGTAGTGTAGCTAGGTCTGTGCCTGAGTCCAGACTGTGGCTGTGTCATCTCAGGTACCCTCCATCCATATATAAATGTCCTAAAATTTTCCTAAAATTTCCTTCACCATGAGTTGGCCTGCACCTAGTGCAGATAGGCAGTACATTTGGATACCATCCAAACCTGATCTGATCTAACTGGCCTGAATTTACATTTGATAAATATAATAAATGCACCCCTGCAAGACCAGAATTTCCTTGTTTGCATTGGGTGCAGCTTATTCAGCAAGCAATCTACAGGACTTCATGGGGCAACTCTTACGGCATGGATGCTAAACTTGCCCTCTTTTCTGCTACTAATAGCCAGACTGGTCAGTATTTCTGATGTGTAGGACATATTCCTAGGAATTATCAGTAGAAACACTCATGAAAGGAAATGATGGCATGGATGAGTGACAACTGCACAAATCTGCCTCTGAACCAGCAGTGAACTCCATCTCCAGTTCTTTAACATCTTCTTTTTCCAGTGTCTCAGAGGAGATGATTTACTACACAGCAAAACTCCACAAGGTAGATTTGACACATTTGTGTCTAAATTAAACTATTCAAGCTAGATTTGACACACCTGAGTTTAAATTAAACTCTGTTTCAAATAAAATTATAAGTTTGGAACAATGTACAGGGGGTATAGAACAAAAAGTCAATGGCATGATGATAAGATCAAGGGGTTTATTTCAGTTCAGAATAATAGCCTGAAAATTTAAACTTAGGCATTTATCAAAAAAAAGTACAAGTTGGTTGTAAATCACAATGTATGGAAACTTTTGTTAAACCTACATATATTTAGCTTTGGAATTTTAATAGCTCTGTTGCTGGAAAGTACGTAGCTTTACTTTAGCTTTGTTGTTTACTGTTTACCCTACCCGAGACTTTGCATCAGATCTGATTTCTCTACTGTTTCCTTAGGTTTTGTTTCAGTAAATATGATTGATAATATTTTCAAATGTATCTGAAAAGAATTTAGAAATTTAAGAATGTAGGGTGGGAATCAGCTTATTTGATACACACACCCACACCCTGGGGGGGGGGGCGCAGGAATATAAAAAAATATTTGCTTTAGAAATCCTTATAGGTAATACAGAGAAAGATCACATCTGCTTCCTTGTAGCCCTGCACATCTCTGTAGGTTTTTGTAATGATACAACTCTTTACAGGGCTGGTATCTCCTTTTGTGCTTAACTGTAGCAGTCAATACACCTACAGTCCTTTGACATCCATATTTGGATGGAGAATCACCTACACTTTCCCAAGGTTCTAGAAAATTTACATTTGATTAGGACTACAAATCCTTTCAGCTCCAGTGATGCATTACAGGTAGTATGTGTTTCTTGCCTAATGGTGTGATGGCTATGATACAGCATCGTGCCCACAGAATATTCATATACTTTATTTTAGAGAAAATGTAAAATGTTCCCTGGAAAGAGGGATTTGAACCAGTTAAGTCTGCTTTCTATAGATCTTCCACTGTTATTGAACTACAATGCTGAATGTAAAGCACTAGCTGGGGTGAGTCCTAAGTGGACTAATTCTAATTACATCCTACCAGTTCCTTGTGTTTTCAATGGAGAGGCAAACAGATAATTTATGGAAGCAGAATTTCCCTTCTTCAGGCCCTTAGGAGCACTTACAGCTCTCCACAGACTGTACACAAAATTTGTGGGTTTACTTGCCTAAATATCAACAGAAATGATGGCACAAGTCTCAGAGCAGGAGGCACAGGCTAGCTCAGACCCCAGGGTATTGGCTTGGGGCAATAGGTAGATTTGTGGGGCCATGAGTACTAGAAATATTCCTATTGCTCATCTCATTTAATGCTTATGGTACCAGAGCTGTTATGCCAAGTAGGTGGAGACAACATTTTGACTGTTACACTAAAGAAAAGATTTTTAATATATTTGATTAAGAAGAAAAAATGCTTAATTTTTATAAGTAAATTCTGGATATGAATGTGGAAAGCAACCTGTGATTTATTTTTTTTCTGCATGAACAATAATGATTTCTTCTAATGTCTTAGACCTTTGCTATTACAGTTTTATACGTTTGGGGTTTTTTAATGCCAAGGATCTCTAAATTACTCTAGTTAAAGAAATACTAGCCAAAATATGTCCATTATTTTTTCTATACTTAACCATCTGCGATGCTTATTTTGGTTATCTAGCAGGATTTAATGCACTCTTTTTAAGAGGCAAAATTCTTCTATATGATTTATTACATGATTATTGGATTTGTCTTTTGAAGTTATAGCAGTAATCGGGTTTGAAACTAAATAAAAATAAAATTGGGGTGAGTAATCCAAGGGCTTACCATATAACATCAGGGTGCCTTACTCCAGAGAGTAAGAAACTTCCCAAGTGTAAATTGCTACATTTCTCACTCTAGCAAATTGTTTGTTGCAATAACAGTACAAATAATGACATATTCAATCTACTGGATGTCTTTGAGCAAGTACCACTATGACATTTATACTAAGCCTCACCCAACTTTCCCAGCCATCTTACTCTCAAATGTAAGTAATGATATGTGGAACCACTGGACTCTGTCATGGTGCATATTGTACCTTCACCATGGCCTGCCTCTGCCTAAAACATCCCCTGGCAATGTGAGCCGGAGTTTGTCTCATACAGACAACCTATAATGAAGTTACACCACAGCTATACAACTCTGCGGGCAGCTAAAGGAAAGAACTGCGGCTCATTATTTTTGTATGTAGTGACTGGGGAGCAAGGGGATAGTATTTACTGCTGGCAGACATAAACAGCAGCTTTCTGCCACTTACACCTCCTCCCCTGCCACCCAGAGAGCTGGAGCTCCACCCACTAGACAGCACCGGTAAAGAAATAAACAGGCATATAGTAGGTTTTTTTTCTTGTTTACTTGCAAGATACAGAGAAAAATATAGGATACACTTACTCCCTGAAGTCCAAGACGCTTTATGCCTAAAAGCAAGCCATGGCATGTAACAAAATAAGAAATAGATAAGTATGCACTTTTGTTCTTGCTTACAATGGTGCTACTTCATTTGAGCTCTGGTCCCTTATTTTGTAAGTATGGTTCTTCAGCAGAACCAGTAATTGTGACATCCAAAACGATAAAAGGAGGTTAGGACGAAAAAAGTGGAGGACAGCAAACAGATATATAGAACAGAATGTAAAAGCATATTCTATTGACTGCAAAATTTTCCTGCATTTTGTTCATATTTATTGAAATGTCCCCTTTTGTTTCACAGACACAGTAAAGTGAGACTCATTAGTACATGTCTCTATAGTGTTATAAGGAGGCAATAAGAGATGTTATATTGTTATGCAGATGGCCCTTGGTCTAGGAGGCTTGAATAAAGTACCATTGTGCTTCTAATTAACTCTAACATGACTATGCCAATTGCTTTGTTATGTTTGAAACCTTCTGTTCTCATATGTTTTGATGAGTTGTTTATTCACAAAAAATTCTTAGATGTTTTGTTGGCCTCAAAGCAGCACTCAGAAAGGTACTGGAGGTGGCAGAATTAGCTTACACCCACTTGTCAGGCTAGCAGAATGCATTAGCAAACTTCAGGAAATGTTCCCTTAGACCACGTCCTGGTTTCGGCTGGGATAAAGTTAATTTTCTTTCCAGTGGCTGGTATAGTGCTGTGTTTTGGATTTAGGATGAAAATAATGTTGATAACACGTTGACGTTTTAGTTACTGCTGAGCAGTGCTTACACAGAGTCAAGGCCTTTTCTGCTTCTCACACTACCCCACCAGCAAGTAGGCTGGGGGCGCACAAGAAGCTGGGAGGGGACGCAGCCGGGACAGCTGACCCCAACTGACCAAAGGGATATTCCATACCATATGACGTCATGCTCGGTATATAAAGTAGGGAAAAAGCTGGCCAGGGGGCCGCTGCTCGGGAACTGGCTGGGCATTGGTCAGCGGGTGGTGAGCAATTGCATCGTGCACCATTTGTTTTGTATATTCTTTTATTTTTATTATTATTATTATTATTATTATTATTATTATTATTATTATTATTATTATTATTATTTTCCCTTCCCTTTTTGTCTTATTAAACTGTCTTTATCTCAACACATGAATTTTACTTTTTTTTTTATTATTATTCTCTCCCTCATCCAACTGGTGGGGGGAGTGAGCAAACGGCTGTGTGGTGTTTAGCTGCCTGCTGGGTTAAACCACAACAGACCATCATTGATTGAAGGGTAAAGTCTATGACTGTAGCCTGTAAATATTTCCTGGCAGTAATTCAATATAGCTGGAGCTCACTGTTCTGTAATGAACTGCAACTCTAACTACCTGTTAAACTAAGCTAGCACCCAAGTTCATTACAGATGTCTTTAAGAAACAAGGCTACCATGATCCTTACTCAACTCTTTAAAAGATTAGTAGTAAATTAAATGTTGTCACACAAAGTGAACTAGAACATCAAATAATACTGGAATAATAAACTTTAAACAGGGTACCGAATTATGTTCAGCTTGCGAAAGGCAAGATATGTAAATTAAGCCCAACGCACCAGGCAACCACTGTGCATATAACTGTGTGAAATGTAATAGGAGGTGCATGTATTTATAGCCGTTTTGAAGTTATTTGTCTGATTCCTGCATAGGTAGCCTCCAGGACTAATGCAAATGCTGACATATGGTTTAGTCCTGCATTTGCAAACATGTACTGCACAACCACATTAAACCAACAACAGCTCACATATGTTTATTTACTGATCAGGTGCTTGGGAGAAAACAGTTTGTATCTTGGATGTTACTTCACCTAGTTTAAAGGATGCTCAGATGTATGCATGGATACCTTTGCTTTCTCTAGGGCTTCCCACAGCTTCTTGTGCTCCTGCACATGGAAAAACTGATTTTTGGAAAGGAAGAGATCTTATGTATAAATTATATGCATGTAGAGAAAGGGGAAGGGAGAGGAATCTTCTCTTATTTGCATGACAAGAAGTATCAAACACCATTGCCTCCCCAGGTAACTGTGCGCTGCAGTGCTAGGAGGTGTATATGAAGTATGTGGTTGAGTTTTAATTTAAATGGACTGTATAGGCATAGTGGGGGTTGAGAGAAGAGTTATATTTTACGGATGGGAAGCAAAGAATCACAGTTCTTCAGAAATATATAAAGCAATATCCAGAACTGTATATTTTGGCAGGCATCTTGGCACAGTGATGCCTAAGAACAGTCATTGGATTGCCAGCAGAGCAGCCCAAGCTGTCGGAGGGCATGTCTGCAAATGAGGTTTGACCTGAGGTCCTCTGTCCAGTCGGATTAGCAAGTGCTGTGTATGAATCTATCTGCATTGCTCCTTACATGTTCTGGCCTGAACGTCCCACACTTTGTATATCCAAAACAGGATTTATATTAATTTTAAAATGGGCATATTAAAAAAAGCAAGAAAGCACACACAGTTCTCTTCTATCCCATTCCAGGTGAATGATTTCCCCTTTGGGCAGCAGAGCAGTGCTACCTTTTGCATACTTTTTCCTCTGGCCTCATGATGTACCATCCTGCCAAAACAGCATCCTATTTTCAAAAGGAAAAGCTTGCAGTTCAGTGATCTTGATGAGGTGTGGTTCAAACCCTTCGAGGCTAAGTATATTTTAAACCCCACATTTCTTGGCTGAACTCTTTTACTGCTAAGCTAACACAAGCAGTACTATTCTTTTCTCTGTACGTGTTTTTGAATAAATTCAGTGGTACTGGTATACGTTAGACAAAGCCTTGAGGATGCCTGTATGATTGGCTGCTCACAATTAGGCAGCACCCTCCTAAACCCATTCAAAACTGAAGTGCTACTGGACGTGTTAAAAAGTATCCTTAAGCTCCTAAAGAATATTCAATTGAAAATTGACATGTCCATAGAGAGCTTATGTGCAGAGGTTTAGGATCCCTAAAACCCACCTTATGCACCTACATCCTTGTTCATATCTGATCATACTTATCTCAGTTTATGTTTTAGTTCTGAACACCATGCTGAGTGTAACAGAATTATCAGGAGAGACTCATCAGCTAGGTTTCTTATTTTTTTGTTGGAAAAAAAAAGAAATTGGAAAACGTGTCACACTGAAGAGCAAAAACATACTCTCTATAAAACACAGAAGGCCATTCTTAGCTTAGAAATGTTCAAGAACAGATACACATTATGAAAACAAACAAAACACGAAGTATGAAATTTAAACCTTCCTACTTGAGAAGGTTTAGCTGCCTCTGAATTTGTATTCAAGTTTATGTATTATGAGCAATATCATTAGATTTTTTACCCAAATTGCCTGCAAAAAGTAAGGTAGCCATTGCTGCTTAAAAAAAAAAAAAAAAGAAAAAAAAAGAAGAAAAAAAGAAGAAAAAAAGAAGAAAAAAAGAAGAAAAAAAGAAGAAAAAAAGAAGAAAAAAAGAAGAAAAAAAGAAGAAAAAAAGAAGAAAAAAAGAAGAAAAAAGAAAAAAAGAAAAAAAATGTTAGTAATGTTTTATTATACTGCATATATTATTATATATTATTAATATAAATATATTTATATTTTTATATATAATATATATAAATATATATTATTAATATAAAGGATTAAAAAACATATTAAAACAGAAATGCCTTCTTAATAGCTCTTGCATTGTGAGCACTGCCCTGCACTAGTACAATCGATTTTCACATCATTTTCATGCTCCTGCAGTATGTCTACCCTATTTTAAATGCACGGATTTGCTGTAAGGATAGGGTATTGTTTCCATCCATAACAAAGTATCTAGATTTATGGGATCTCTGAAATCACTTTAAAAACTCCTCAAGTCTCTTCTTAGAGTGATCATTCTCCTCCTGGGTCCAAGATCTCTTTCACTGTTCTAGGGCTCTGTCTTGAGTCTGGAAGAGAAGTTCACCATGGTGTTGCCAAATAGTAACTCATCCATCACTCATGGTATGTTCTATGAGTACTGATTGCACAATATCATTTTCTCCATGTATTGAGGATGCTTCACTTGTCAGAAGCCTTTGAAAGTAGTCAGCTTTCATCGATGGATCTTGACAACATGGAAAGAATGAGTCACCTGAAGGAAGCATAGAGCACAACGTTTCAAAAATGTTATCTGAAGACTGATTATTCTTTGTCCTTGACACCCTGCCAAGGACTAGATACACTGAACATTTGGGAAGTAATGGAGCCTACAAATCACTGGTTGCCTACAATCCCACTCAGGCCACAAGAAGATAGCATGTGTGACTTCAGTTCAGTTTTTATTACATGTTGTAAACTTTTGACTGTTCTGATATGTGTTGTCATTTATGTGTCAAGATTGGGCTCTGACAGGGTGTCTGACCTGATTGAGATCAACAATGTTCTGTTAAAGCTGAAAAAAAAGTAAAATAACAACACTATTGTGGGACTTCCTTTAATCGAGCACAGTCAGTAGCTGTGCCATATGGAAACAAAACACGAGGGTGGTGTTAGCATGTAGCAATGCTCCTAGGCAAGATAAGCAGGTGTAGGAACGTACTGCCAAAGCGTCCTGTGATGTATGAACCATACATTGTGACGTTCACTTTCTTGTTAGAGAAGCCTTTGTCATGATGTACTTCTTGCTTCAACATTTTTGTGGATTTTTTAGACCCAAAGAGAAATCACCAAAAGGCTTGGCTAAATATTGAGGATGTTCCCTTGGTACTGTTTTAAAATCTTTTATAGGGGGATCAGTATGCTATGGTTTAGGACTAATCTCTAACATTATCAATGCTAATGATCATCTTGTCCTGTTAAGTCAGAATCTGGCATCAAGTAACTGTTTTTTTTCCCCTCCTCTTTAAAAAAAGCATTTCATCCTGTAAAAGCTAGAGAAGGTAACAATAACAGTGTTTTCACAGTGATTTATAATTCTAAACAAAGAAGAGGACCAATGGGGCCATATTGCCCCAAAGCATGCTTCAGATTTTAATTACTGATCTTTAAGTACAGGATGCCCACTCATAGAGAGATGAGACTAGTCAGCAAATGACACCATACCCTTTGAACAACATCTGCAAACAATACTGTTCCCTAGTTGTGTGTCAAAGTTCTGCCAAGTCAAATGAAACATTACAGTGCAGCTAACATCTGAACCAAATGAGCACATCTAGAAGATGCCTGTGCATGGAGAGTCACAGAGCCATTTTAATGTAGACAGCTGAATCTGCAGGATGTAAACCACCATGAATTTAAGAACTCATTTTCCTCTGAATATTTAAAGTCAATATTTTCTGGAACCACCAAAGTATTCCAAAAGTTACGGTATTTTTTTTCATAAGATAGCACTGACCTAAAAAGGTTCTATAATCTCTGCACTATCACTACCATTAACCTGTAGTACCATTTAGAAGAAAACCTTCAGATATTATTTATCTTACTGGGATCTATAAATCTTTACAACTACTTAACAATTGAACCAGTATTTATAGCGCTCTTGTTGAATACAGACAAATAGCTGATTCTAATACATAGGAAGGAAAGCAATAATTCACAGATTGAATAAAACCCTTTAAAGTTACAGATGCTTTTGATCCTGACATAACATAATGCTCTCTGAAACAACAGAAGTGTTGTGTGAACCAGTTATTTATATTTCTGTAGATGGCAGAAGTTATGAAGAGTTGAGATGGAAATTATTTCCTAACACTGGCTCTATCTTTTGATAAACAAGGTATGATGAACTCAAGTATATTTTAGCACAGTGGCATTATAGGCATAGTTTTTCAGTGATGACAAAAATTTCTAGTAGTGGCCATTTTATAGATTGACAAAAATTACCTGACCTACTGTAGACACCTTCCAAAACCTTATTTTTTGATATGGTGCAATACCCAGCATAGTCTGAAACCACCCAAGCGAATGAGCTTTCACTTAATTCTTTGGATCAGCATAATCTAAAAAATCAAACATTTGAGAACTTTTCTGTAATATTTAGCCTGCATTTTCTTTAGTTTAATGTCCCTAGTTCTGCATTTTTGTCCTTTACAATAACTAAACTCCACCTGCTTTGGTAATTACCTCTTCAATACATGTACGCAGGCAATGTAACATATCTTTGACAGATAATTAAGGACAATAGGTCAAGTTAAAATAAAAAATTGTGAAACAAGAAAATATTACATTGATAAGAAAAAGACCGTGCTATAGTTTTGCAATTGATTTGCCATGGCCTCCTAATTTCTTCAAGCCATTAGAAAGTCAAAATGTAAAAAAGTTCCAGGACTAGAACCAAAGTAACAAAATAAATTGGCATGCAAGCTTTCCTCCAAATTAGGTAAAAGCAATAAAATCAAGCAGCTATCTAAATAATACAAAATTAATATTAATAAACAAAAACCGGGCATGTTGATGAGAAGATATAGAATGTTTTACTTCAGAGGAAGTAGAACATTGCATAGTGTGAGGTGAAATGTAACATAACCAATGCAATTTGTACTGCAGCATTTGAATTTGTTCACAGTTGCAGAATCACAGGATGGCTGAGGTTGGCAGGGTGAGCTAGAGCACGTTGCTCAGGGCCATGTCCAGTCACGTTTTGAATGTCTTTGAGGATGGAGACTCCACAGCCTCTCTGGGCAACCTGTTCTAGTGCTTGGCCACCCTCACAGTAAAAAAGTGTTTCCTTAAGTCTAAGCTGAATATCCCATACTTTAGTATATTCCTTCTCGCCCTGCCAGTGAGCACCACTGAGAAGAGTCTGGCTCCAACTTCTTTACTCCCACCAATCAGATATTTATGCACATGGATGAGATCCCACCTGAGCCTTCTTTTCCCCAGGATAAACAATCCCAACTGTCTCAGCCCCTTTTCATATGCCAGATGCTCCAGTCCCTTAATCATCTCTGCTGCTGTTTGCTACACTTGTTCCAATACATTCATGTCTCTCTTTTACTGGGGAGCCCAGAACTGAACCCAGCACTCCAGATGTCTCTCACAAGGTCTGAGTAGAGGGGAGGGAGCACCTCCTTTGACCTGCCAACAATGCACAATTTTAAACTTAATGAGATTCCTTTCTGCCTATTTCTCCAGTTCATCAAGGTTCCTCTGAATGGTGTCACAACTACCTCGTGTATCAACCAATCCTCCCAGCTTTGTATCTTCTGCAAATTTTCTGGGGGTGCACTTGGTCCTGTCATCCATTTCATTAAGGAAGAGGTGTTGACCTCTTCTCAAACAGTATTGACCCCTGGGCTATAACACTATTGACTGAATTGGATTTTGTGCTGCTGATCAAGCCTGGAAGTTCGGCCTGTTTTCAGTCCACCTCATTGTCCAGTTGTCTAGTCCATTCATCAGTGTGACAGTAAGAGCTATTTGGAAGACAGTGTCAAAAGCTTTACTAAAGTCAAGATAAACAATACCAGTTGTTCTCACTTTATCCATTGAGCTAGTCGTTTTTTCATAGAAGGCTGTCAGGTTGACCAGACATGATTTCCCCTTCATAAATCCATGATGACTACACCCGAGTGCCTTCTTGTCCCGCATATGTTTTGAAATGCTTTCCAGGAGGATTTACTTCATCACCTTCCCAGGCATTAAGGTGAGGCTGACCAGCCGGTAGTTTCCCAGGTCCTCCTTCTTGTCCTTCTTGAAGATTGGAGTAATTTTTTTTTTCCTCTAGCCCTCAAGGAACCTTCCCCAATCACCATGGCCTTTCAAAGATTATTGAGAATGGTCCTGCAATGATAGCAGCAGCTCCCTCAGCACTTGTGGGTACATTCCATTGGGACCTAATGAATTGTGTATGTCCAATTTGCTTAAACGTTCCCTAATAGAATCAATCAAGTCATTGATTAAATATTTGAGTGGAACTGGGCACAAGATGAAATATCAACCTCCTTCCATTTTGACAGGGAACCACTGATAACTAAAAGAGGACTGTGGTTTTCAATAGTTTTACATATCTTAGGGGAATTTGTTTGCAAAAATGTATTAATGTGGAACAGCGTAAAAACTAAGCCAAAGCCTCACATTTAAATGTAAATATCTAGTAGCAACAAAGGGAGGAATTTCTGTGAAAACAATAGATTTACTGAGTAGTGACTTTTGTATTTATTAATAGTATTCCAATTATGATTTAAAATGCCTTATACTATCTATCATATTGTATGTGTATTTGATGTATTAGATTTTAAAGAAATTATAGAACTGGGTTTTATTAACAACATTGCAATCTTCTAGTAAAAGTAAACAGTATCTGCAGTTACAAAATCCTAATGTCTAAATCTGTACAATGTTTTGTAAAAGTCTGGAAAAGAGAATTCTGTTTTGGTTTTTGTAACGGTCTTAAGGTGAAATGCCACAGAAAGAGAAATGTAATAAAGTTTCAGGTAAGGTTGTCTCTGTATCCTTCTCCTCATTATACAAAGAACATAATGACATAGCAAAATTTAACGGAAAATGAGAGTTTTCCTCTGCGAGGATATGGCTGAAAAGTTAATTTGTACATTGTGATGTAATGGTAGCTTTTCTTTTTAAAGATTATTCTAATCCAGTTTATTCCTTAGCTTGTAACTTGGTAAGAGATTAAGTTGAAACAACAGACACAGGAGGTTTGAAGTTAGGATTCATCTCATCTAACTTTAGCCATCTAGAAGTCAGTTGTCTAATAGAAGTGAATTTTTAGGTGCTCTCTGTTGTTAATGGAAAGAGAGGGGCATCTTTACTCCTTCCTAAAATAAGTAGGATTAACCTAAATTTATTAGAGTGAGTTCTTTATCTCTCTCAATTGACTAGTGAGAGAATCTCTATACTCTATTTGAGTAAGTAAAGTGGACTAAATCTTAGCTTATGCAAAGGGAGGGTATATTTTAAGAATTACAATGAGCCATTCTCCCTTTCCAAAACAAGAATCCACCATGAGTAATACAAAAAAAGTCAAAGTTTGAATATGAATTTCTAGAGAAGTCTATGAATTTTATACACTTACCAATGTGAAAAGAATAGGCTTTTCTTTTAACAGCTCTTGTCTTTTTTTCCCTTTTATTAATGAAATGAAACTTCAAGATGTGTAGTCAGCACTGTACTTTTCACTGAGATACAACAAAGGCCATATTTATCCATAAAGATGTTACCATCTCACCTATAATGAAACAATAAAATATTCCTGCCCCTACCCCTAAATCAGTAACATATAGCTAAAATCCTAGAGAGGTAGAGGACTATGTAACCTTGATGCATACACATTCCATTACAGTTACATCGGCTCTTCAGGGCTTTTCTTTCTGCATCAGTTATGTTATGTTGTTTATAAATATAAATAACCATGCCACTTACAAATATAATTGTATTGCAAAACAATCCTTATGTAGACCTGGCTTAAGCTAACAAGAAGGAAAAAAAATGTGAGAGGAAAATGTATAAGAATAGTTATACCTAAATTCATACCTCCTTCTTGATAAATACCAATACCCTTGCAGAACTCAGCCATTATGTAGTATGGCGTATGAAATATAATTAGGTAATAGTCCTTGTAATGTCCTTGAAATCTTCCCTGGTCCTTTCTTGATAGTTGGAAGGCAGCTTGACATTTACTTCAAGTATTTACTTGTGGCACCTTGGAAAGGCTTGAGGAAAAATTACACTTAATAGGTAGCTCATGGTAAAAGTGACTGAATTGCAGTGCATTGCTGTTGATAATATGGATCTATTTACCCAGTACTTGGTTAGAAGGAGAAAGGGGGAGCAGGGAGGTGTCTGGGAGGATTCTTTTCCTAAAATAAAGCTGCTGGGAGGGAGAGAATTCAAAAGGTCAGCAAGACATCAGGAGAAGTATTTGTAAGAGAGAAAAATAAAACAAACAAACAAAAAAAAAGCTATTCAAGTGAGCCCAGAACTGCCAGACATTTACTTAAAAATAAGCAAAAGAAAAAAATATGTCCAAGAGAAATATTTCTAGCTAGGGAAAAGAGAGAAAAATTCTTGGCTGGTTAACGCTAGGACTGCAACACATACTGCACACACCTACTAACATGGGCTGTGGGACTCTTGGCATGTTTCTTTTATTAAACTGAAAGATTATTACGAAAGTTTTGCATATGACTAGTTGTGAACAGTAACTGTGCAAGGTTGTTACATTGCATATGGATCAACCACGAGAATGAATGAGATCTATATTATACCAAAGAATTGAATTATACAGCTATTTCCCAGATAGTACTGTTGAGACCAAAAAATAAAGGATATAATTCCAGACTGAAGTGGGGAATTCATCCTAGTGATTTTAGACTCTCCAGACCTTATTCCCTTAGTCTCCTTTCTAGTCCCTCTCTGCTCAAATTCCTAATTTACACTGCTATAAAACAAAATCTTTCTTCCCCAGCTTTTAATCCAGCTTCAGCCCTTTCTTTTGCCCTTGTCCCTTATTTCTGCCACAGCCTTCCCCCCCCCCAAGACACATTCATCTTTTTCTCTCCCTGTTGCTAGACCCTGCAAGCCCTAGTTTGTATCTCCATGTCCCACTCTCTCCTTTCAGTGTGCTCTGTTCCTGAATCCTGCTCCTCTGTTCCTGGATCCTGCTCTGGCCACCTGTCCCTGCCCTCCTCACACCTTCTCCCCTTCCTCTGCCTCCACCTGATTTCTTCTCCCTTGCCACAATGGTTCTTTATTGTTAGACTCCAAAAGAGGGAGCAGTGAGATCACAGACAGTTTCCCTGCTCACAGCTGCTGCGTGGGCTGTGGGGTTGCAGAAGGACACCAACCACATGTGCAGAGGGATCATGCTCTGGTGCTGCTGGGATGCAACATCTGCAGCTGTCGGGTGCAGCAGCTGAAGGAGACCACAGCCCTTGTGGAGCAGGCAGAAAGCTGCCAGTTTGACCTCTGCTGCACACAGCCAAACTACATAAGCATGTAAAGCTTATAGCTTGGCCACATTACAGGAAAATTTCTGTGCCCACAGTTAACAGCGTGTTCAAACCAGCACCGTTGTCTTGCCCATTCTAGATGGCCAAGGCTTCCTCTAAAACATAGAGGTAAATAAAGCTGTAAAGGTATGTGGAGTGAGGGAGCATCTTGTTCACTGAATTACTAGTTTAAGGACTCTTCAGTATAAAAGAAGTAACATATATCTAGGAAAGTGGCAATGAAGACAACAACAAAGACCAGAACCCTTCAGCCACCAGTTCATTAAAGGTACCACTCAGAGATAGCCTTGAAGAGGGTCAACCTGAACTTGTAACTGATAAAAAGGGAAAAACAAGACTAACATCAGTATTATCAAAGTGGGCTTGTGATATTTTATAAAACTTTTTATAGGGTGTTCAGGGGAAAAGCCAACAGGGAGGAAAGGGAAGGATCAGGGTGGATTGGGAAGAAACAAGCACAAGAAAGTGGAGACAAGGAGGATAAAGGGACCAGCTGCCTATCTTTGTATTAAATCCTTTTACCAACCGTTTTTTCTGTGTAAACTCACTCCCTATCCCTTATGTGTGAATGCTGCAAGGTCTACATGCCAGCAGCTGGAAAAGGGCTGAACTGAAAGGACTTATAGGTCTATGTGTCAGGAACTGGAGAAGCAAGGATGCGTGTGTGTGTGAGAGGTCTAAATGCCAGCAACTGGAAAGACCTGGGTATGTTCATTTTTCCCCAATAAATACAATCCTGTATGCATGTGTGTGTATGTGTCATTTGCTAGTAAACTTTAAGCTGGACTAGTTGGCAGGTAGGAGGAAGACCCACATCAGGAAAGGCTCAGGGTCTGAGTCAGTGGCTGGGAAAGGGACCCAAGGTCCAGGCATGGATATTAGGCAGAGTCAGAGGCCATCCTAATAATTGAGGAATCTGTGATTTTGGGTGTACATGTGAGAATGCAGCTAACAGAGGCAGCCAACAGATGCAGCAGTTGTGCAGCAGTATCTGGGTTCTGCTTTGGGAGCTTCTGGACCTTCTGGAGACAAGCTCCAAGGTCATTGGGAAACACCTGGGAACGCTCTGAGAAACTTGAGGGTGCCTGCTGCTGTCAGGCAAGGATGAGGTAGGGGGAGCTACAAGGGTGTGGGCACAAGGAAGCTCTAGTAACTTCTATCACACATGATCAAGCTGCCCTTGACCCAGGGTGCCCCGAACGTTTGTTGCAGCTTTGATTAGGGAAGGTCAAGCACCCTTCAGCCGGTGCTCAGGAGAGGCCTATAATAAGAGCTGGGCCCAGAACACAGCTCTTAGGGGCATCAGTTTGTGCAGGAGGGCGTGAAGAAGGGGGAGCTCAGTTGAAATTGTGCCACTGTAATAGTCTCAGACACAGTGTTAATGTGCCACAGAGCAGTTTCTCCAGCAGATGTTGGAGCAACTGTCCCAGCTAGGGCAGACGCTTCGATGCAGACTGAGCCTCAGGTGGTGGATGCAGTCCTCAAAGTCCCAGGCCGGAGGGAGTGCCTGGGGCCTCTCTCTGAAACCAGGAGAGAAGCACCTCTGTCCTGCAGGAGGTGAGCTGTCTTAGAGGAGCTGTGCTGCCAAGTGGAGGAGTTATGGGAAGAAGTCAGCAGGCTGCTCAGCATTTGCAAAGATGAAAGGGAGATAGACAGGTTCATTTCTGAGACTCAACAGCTTGAGAAGCCTAAGCCTCCACATGTAATAGAGAAGCAAGCAGTGTCTAACCCCACTATCAAGGTAAGAGAAACCTCTAGAGAAGGGGAAGGATGGACTCTGATGACTCCTGGCACCAAGAGTAAGGCTCCTGCCCCACCTGAGGGCTTACAGCTGTAAAATGCGTTCACCACCCTTGAAGGTGAAGGGGAGCCAGATGTACCTACAAGCAAAGAACCTGGTTCACTTAACCCTAAACCATGCAAGACTACCTGTGGCAGTCAGTGTACCTGGCCATAGTGCCCTCTGTGCGTGTGGGGGGTGTGCATGTGTGTGTGTGTGTGTGTCTCTGGGGTACACACTCAGCTTTGGTGCTGGCTGAACCTGCAAACAGGAACAGAAGCAGCCACCTGCATGAGTGGGATGGAGAGACCCCCAGGGTCCCAGAGTGCCAGCTGAGCTTCAGCACCCAGGAAAGAGGAATCCAGAAGTCTGCCTCATCTGTCTAGTCCAGTAACATCCTTAACAGAAGTTTTTCAGAAAAAACCCACCCCATCTGTGTGACTTTTATTTTTTTAGAGATTTTTTTCTTTTCCTACTATAATAATATTTAGTCTTTGGCAAAACAAACCCCCCAAATGACATAACTCAGGTTAAACAGTTAAAATTAAACAGTTATAAGCACTGAAAAGGAGACAGTATGAGACAGCCTTATTTTTCCTGCTTATAATGTCATTCATTGTCTCAGAATGCAAAATGTATTAATTGTCCTTCTGATTCAACAGAGACTATGTACACTCTGTGTTATGGTAACACAGCATTAAGACACAAAGTGAATGATGTGAAGATTTCAGACACTCAGACAGGGTCACAATAAAAACAGACCTCAGATAACTTTGCCTTCAATAAGCAATTCCCAGTACTTGAGAAGCAACTGAACCATCTCATGAAGGTTTTTTTTATGAAGTCTGTAACTGTAGACTTCCAGAACATGAAATTAATGCTTCTGCTAAAGTTTAGGGAGCTCTAATTACTGTTTGTTATGTTGACAAGGCAAATTATTTCTGAGAAAAAAAAAAAGCTAGATTATTTCTGGAGGCAATAATGAAGTGATATGTAGAGGCTTCTGTCTGGTGTTCATTGTCTTTTTTTTATCAAGTGGGTGGCAGAAAGATTGATAATTTTGTCCCAGCAAGAAGCAGAAAACAAGCAACATCACCCCATCCAGTAAATGAAACAAGTAGATAGGGAGAAGAGGCAGGTGAGAGAGGAAGCAAGAGCAGGCTTTACAGGATTACAGCTGTAAGAATTTAAAAACATTTTTGTACAAAAAGCCTAAGGCTGACTTTCAGGTTGTGGAGCAGCACCATGTGTACTGTGCTATGAAGCACATCTCTTCCACACAGCTTTTATTACTGGCACTAGTTTTATGTTAAGCAAAGACCTCCCTCTCACCGTAAACTTTTGAGGATGCATTGCACTTATCAGATTTATTTCATTTCTTCCAAACGAGAGGTGTTATCTTCTAATCTTCTCTGCTAGCAGAGAAATACCAGGAAATCTGACCCTCTTTTGGATTCCTTGCTTTGCCTGCCTGCTGGACCCTACTGTTGACAAGCTTGCTTAAATTACATTTTCTTTGGTTGGGAAAGTAACGTGTTGCTTATATCAGGGCTGTGACTGAAGCCCAGCACATCAGAGAAGCACAACAGCACTGTGAAGCAATCGTAGATAAAAACAGGACATATTTGTAAACAGGTTGTGTGAGCCTCTTGGTTTTCATTCACCTGTGGAGAGGCAATGAATGCCTTATAAATAAAGCCAAAGGGGAAGATGCTAAACATCCTGTACTTGCTTCGTAAATATATGCATCCAAAAATGAATATATTTGCATTTTTTGTGTTTAGCTCTATACTATTACATCAAAATCACTTTCTACTGTAGCCTGCAAGGCAAATGAAGGGATATCACCAAAAATGAGGGCAGCCTCTAAAGCAAAATATATTTTTTCAGCAGTAAGGTCCATGGTGAGTTTTCAGCATATGTATATCTGTGCCAGAGAAATTTTGTTGGTTTGTTTCAAGTGAAATGGAAAGGTATTATGTCTCCCTACCCATATCTCCCATTCTCAGTTTGCACATCTTAGACCCTCAGGAAAACAAGGCTGCCTCAGCTGAGAGAGATCTCCCTAAACTGCTTTCTGCCCCTTAATGCATAGTGTATAAGGACCCTGCTCCAAAATACCTAGCAGGAAACCTAAAACTCAGTCCTGAGTATGTTCCCTGCATGGTTCATGAACTGATGTGATGTGGTAAATACGGACCAGATTGTTCTGTCCTGCAGTGCAGCTCCCAACAAGAAGATGTAGGTGAAATATCTGTAAAGTTCCTTCATTTGCCTGGAATTTGTCACATTCAGCTTAGACATACCTTGATCTGAGATTACAGAGACTTCCAGGGCCATTTGTGCCTTTCTCTGCCCCAGTGCCTCACCAATCTCCTCCTTGGCAGTATGGGTGTGATCATTCTCCTCTCTCATTTCCATCTCACAGCCAGGTGTCCTATTTAATCAGTTAAGCTCCCACTAACAGGCATCAGTACAGAATAGTTAATTTGAGTTATTTTAGTCAGTTATGTCAGAAGGAGATTAACTGCCATAAGAGGTATGTCTCAAAGAAGCCTAGGTGACTAACTCAAATGAAGCACTGAGCTTTCAGATAATTGCAGTTAGGGGAAATGACTCCCACTACAGGTGAGGTGATTCTGCAGAGTCCTGCCTTGCCTCAGGAGCCATGTGAGAAAAGGAAGCCTCTGGAGAAGAATAACAAATGAGCAAACAAAAGCATTTTTCAGTAGGCTGATAAAAGCCAAAACTGTAACAAGATGAATGGTTTTTGTCATTACTCTGCTATTGCTGCTTTGTTATGTTCTTCCTCTGTCCTGTTCTCCCCACTTCCCACACACCTGCATCTTTCCTGGGGTACATGGAGGGGAATTCACTGCTGCATAATCCTTCTTGCAGGGCTGTTGTTCCTTCTAGTCAGGAGAGGAAAAGGGGATGATCTCATCAGCTCAGTGTTCATTTGCACTGAATTTTGTATTGGTTTTGTTAGGGGCTAATGACACTGGCTGCAGCAGCCCCATTTTCCATTATCTTCCTCTTGATCGGTTTTGGGAAGGTTTCCGTCTGGTCAGATCAAAAAGTCCCTTATGCGCATGCGCCTCACACTGTTTTCTGATATGTGAAGTTCTTGCTACTGTCATCTAGTGATAAGGAAGGAACACAAAGGTTACCATAAAATAATTTTTAAAGTATCTCTGTAATAAACTTCAGATAATCATTCTGAGTCCTAAAGGAAGATTGTTTTTGGCTGTTCTTTTTAGTGATGTATAAAAAATGTGATTGTAGCAGAGGGTTCATCATCTCTTCACAAAATAAATGATCATAATGGCCTCTTAATAAATGTATATTGCATTGTATTATAGCAGAACCTCTTCTGAGATAACATGTTATGTGGATATGAAAAAACCTATTGTGATTTTAGTTTTAGAGATTTAAATGTCAGCCTTTAGGAAAAATGTTTTTTAAAAGCTGAAAAAAGGCAACAGACCATTAAATGAAGTGACCTCAAATGAAGTTCTTTCTAGAAAGGAAAAAAAAATGTTTTAAATGTTAAAATAAAGGAAAAGGAATTGATTGTATTTTAAAATTTAGGGTTTTTTAAGTTATCAAATAAAGTTATATATTATTTTCTACTGTACAGGCTCATAGCTTGTTTGCAATTTTCAGTTATATCTGCATACTGATGGAGTGGAAAGCAAATATTTCTCTCCTAAAATTATTAGTTTGATACAAGTAGATTTCCAGTACAGTGAAAAAGGTTAGTGAGGATTATAAGGCATTGGCTGTACTCAGATATTCCACATTAGACCAAACCTAAACATTTACAGTGCCCTCTGATCCAGAGGTAAAAATTAACTGTATTAAAAATACTGTGCTCCTGGTTAATGTTTATCTCATAGTCCTTGGAGGGTAGTAAATGGGCTTATTTTCAAGCTAAAAAATAGAGCTGGAATTGAGATTGGGTTTGCCTCTCAGGAGGCATGCTTCCTTTCAGCGGTGAATAGACAAGCAACAACCGCTTGGTCACTGGCTATTTAAATCTCTAAGGCCAGCTTTGCCAGGCTTGTCCCTTCCTATTTGTGTGTGACTTAGGAGGAAAGGTATTTTAGTAAATAAATAAGCAAGTCCACCTGCATGCGACACCACACTGCATAGAACTTGGCAGTGTTAAATATCTCTCAGAACTACATGTTTGAAAATGAACAGCAAGTCTGTTACAGCGTATGAGTCATTGAAAGCAGAAAGCTGAGACGGGGGCAACTCAGAAAATGAAAGTGAAAGACATTGGGATGGTTAAGGCACTAATTCACAAAAAGGGAAACAAATGTTCAAGATCCCCGTTTAGAGCAAGTGCTCTGCAGTGGTTGTAGCAATTTGCGGTTTTGCAATTTGCTTTCATAGGACAGCCTCTCTCTCCTTTCTTCAAAATCATGCAGAAATTGTTGAAATCTCGGTAATTTTCAAAGCAGAACAGTTCCTAGTCTAGTTCTGTGTAGGGTGTTGTGTCATAAAATGCAACATGCACATTTATTTGTATATTTTGGAGTTATTGTCTCTTCATTGCAGATCTTAAGACCGCCTGTTGGTTCCCAATGTATATCTATATACAACACAAAGCATAATTGTTGTCTCAATGTCTTACAGTCACAGGGAATGTTCCTTCCTGAAGATATGAATATATGCAACTCCTCTCACTCACACAACTACAGAAAGATACATGGTATTTCAGATCTGATTTTGTCACTATTCTATTTCATTAGTTAGTTTCATTGATATAATGATTTAAGATGTAAAATTAGCAAGATCAATTAAGATATTAGCAGATGTTGAAAGGGACTGTGCATGATGCATCTTCTCTCTCTCAGGAGATCTGGGATAAATAGCAAAGTTGATGCTTCAAGCCCTCTCATAATAATATGTCCGTTTCTGTAGTATTATTAACAGTAGATAGAAGTCCTGAGACCTAATGAGTACCAGTTTTGAACGTGGACAGTGCAGGCTAGTGGTTTTGTGAAGACTCCCTCAACAGTCAATGGAGGTTATAACCATCCCAATAGAGTATTCAGCTGACCTATTGTATACAACTATCTCAGGGTGTGTTGAATCCCCATACTTGTGTGCTCAACTCTTCACTGCCATTTATGGGAGCTTAGCTAATTTACTTAGACTAGAAGTTTAACTTTTCAATGGTTGCAGTTAAGTGACTTGAATCCCATCCAAAGCGAATCCTGTAGTCCTATTGAATTCAAGGAGAATGCTCACATCAGCACTTGCCTGCTAATTCTCCTACCAGATGCAGAATGAGACCTTGCTTTATGATACAGCATGCTGTAGCATGTTTGAGAGCACTTACAATTAGATGCCCCATATGAAGCCAACAAAGCCTTTGCTTTGACAATATGGCTCTATCTGCATTTTATGGCAGTTTGTCATAATTTTGCCTACCTATAGCAGTTTATGGTCATAATAAGATATTGACACATTTAACAGCAGCTGTTTAAAATTTCATAAATATCATAAATGTCAACCATTCCATTAAAACAAAAACAGAAACAAAAGGTACAAAAAAATTAGTGAGAGGTAGATTCATAATGTTTTAAAAAATAAAAACAGTGTTTTAACCACTGTAATGTGGCTGGCAGGGTCAGTAGCATATTGCTATAGCAATATACTGCAAATATAACAGCTAAAGAAGAAAAATCCATATAGGAAAAAATTCAACTGAAACAAAAAATATCCACAAATTGTAAAATTACAAAAAAATTATGAGAAGTCCTAAGATAAAAGATTTCCAGGATTAAAAAGAAATTGTC
This sequence comes from Aptenodytes patagonicus, assembly GCF_965638725.1. Taxonomy (NCBI): domain Eukaryota; kingdom Metazoa; phylum Chordata; class Aves; order Sphenisciformes; family Spheniscidae; genus Aptenodytes; species Aptenodytes patagonicus. The sequence continues at coordinate 191,840,582 of NC_134949.1, read as the reverse complement.
CAAGTCTTATTTTTCCTATAGAACTTTTGAGTCCCATTCAGTAATGATAAAAACCTAGATTTGTCAAAAGTTTTTTTCCTATTGAAAACTAATCAATCATATGACCAAAATATACCAGTCGTGTACAGTGACTACTGTTTAGTAAGATTAAGCTAGAATCTTATGATTATGTACAGAAATAGCTTGTTAATATCATCTCTGTATGTATATAATCAGAGCTATTAAAACAGTGGATTACAAAACTACAGGGAGTTTTTTTTCTTTTGTTTTTTTTTTCCCCCTTAGAAATCTAGATGGATGATGGCTTCCTCTGTGAAATCATTTTATCCTGCACTCCAGGATAAGTTCTGTCTTTCTCTATCACATAACCTAGAAGATTAAGTGATCTGCAACAGAATTTGTAACTATACTATTGATGTATCCATGCAGAGGCCGATCTTAATGACAGCAGGGTTCCTTCAAGAACATGTATGGATCATTTACTTTTACAGTTCTTTCACTTATTAGAAGGTTACAGTCATCATTACAGATGTGCTTGTGAGCAGATGCTTTCCCAGTTAACACATTAGCTCCCACAGAAGTACTGACTGTTCAGTGCAAATGCATTTGGCTTGTCATCCAAACCCAGAGAAGAGTCCCACTGATTTAAATAGGATTAAATGTCTGCTAGCTTTTTAATCTATTTTTGGAGAATAGATCTCGAAGAAGATTGGTTACAGAAACAACTAATGACTTCGAAGGTAATAAGGTTTAGAAGCCTATTTCTTAACTGTTTGGAACATGGGTTTTTTAATCTTTTTTAAAAGGCATATCATATATAGAGAAGATTGTTACTGATCTTCTGATAGACAAAATTAGGAAATACATTGTCATGCTTTTTGTCTTTCATGCAGTAACTCCTATGTGGCTTAGCACTTATTGAGGAAATGGTTTCAGTCTGTTCAGCCATAGCAGACTGAAGCCCTCTACACTCATAGCCCAGGTTAACATCTCAAACACCAGATTATTGATTTAGCCAACAGTGTTATCCTATCTACCCATTTCTACGTCACTGTATGTATGGGGATGCAGGGTTTGGGAACCAGGAAGAGAGAGAGAAAAGGCACAGCTTATTCACTTGGAAACACAGTTGGAAATATGACTTTTTAAAGAAATTTAGACATCTGATTCTGTCTTCCCGACTCCAGTTGAGTAGCAAAAGCATTCATTGTAGCCATGTAAAATGATGTATTGGATGTAGTCTTACGTTGTCTTATGTTACAGAGCCAGGGACAATAAGTTACAACAGGAAGTTCTCAATGTACTAATCTGCAAACAAAATGAACTTATAAAAATAAAGAAATAAATTAAATGGAGGCTTCAACTCTTTTAATCTTTTAATCAAAGGCTTAGTGGCAGAATGTTATAATGAAGACCCCACATTATCAAGTCTTCATTACTTGAACGCTAAATTCATTAGTGTTCCTATGAAGATTCATAAATTATTTAAACTAGCCTTGTCAAAATAAATGAACAAAGTACTTTCTGTGATACCCTAGCACTATTTTTTCTTTTTTCCTTTTTTTTTTTTTTGCCTTCTTCACATTGTGCTTACTTCTGTTCTTGGTAGTTCACAGAATTGCTTGATTCACAGTGGACACCTGCTTCAATGCCTATTAATTTTAGTGGGAGTCTTACAACTAAGCTTGGTGGGAGTCTGAGTGGGCCCTGAGTGTCCCAGTATCAATGAAAATAAGTCATGTTCCATTGTTATCGTTAATTAGCCTGCAAGCATTACAGAGCAGGGCCTGTCTTTGACTCTGTAATTGTACAGCACTTAACACAATGGGGCCTCCATTCTGATTGGAATATCTCCATTAATATAATAGTTCTCTTGTGATGCAACTATTTTAAATCTCTGCCATGTGCTCAGGGTACTTTTTATTAATTACCTGCTTTTCAAAAGTTCCAATCTGTACAAGACTGGATAAATAAAATATGTACTATAAAATCTGTCAAGTAGCTGTTATCAAGAATTATGGCATTACATTTTAAGAGCATCTTTAATAATAGTCAAGTGGTGAGAACAGGAAAAAATATAACTTTTGAGAGGGGATTTAATATATTTGTTTAATGCATACACACATACATAAATAAATATATAAATATATACATATATATGTGTTTCTATTTATGCATACTTACATAAAAACTTTGGGCCATATTGTAATCTGCTACTTCAACAGATGACCACCTGTCTGTGAGCTGCATAAGAAGTGTTATTTTGTACGAAACCAACACAGCAGATGCCCCAAAAGGAGCACAGAGGAGATGGGAAAATATTGCACGGCTGAAGGGGTGTAGCAATGAACATCTGATGATACTAATTAAAAAAAGATAATTCCTATCACAGCTTTTCTTTTAAGGCAGTGTAGTTCTACTCTCCTCGACATGGGGTTCTGCCCAATAGTCATACTGGGTGGAAACAGTGTGAGGATTTTATTACATGAGGTATAAGTGGAAAAGCTCAACTCAGATCATTCCTGCAGAACACTTGGTACTGCAGACCTTTCAATTTCTATGGCATTCTCATATAAGGTAAAAAGAAATCTTAGTATTTGAACTTGGTCTGCAAGAAGGCAAAATCAGACTTTATTCCTAAACACTAAAAAGACAAAAAAAAAAAAAAAAAAAAGAAAAAATAAAGGTAATATATCTTTCTAAATAAAAATAGTCTCAGAAAATATTTTAGTGAAGCAAATTAAATGTTCCAGGTCTATGTGCATCATCTGCATATCAGTGATATACAGTACTCTCTTACTGAATTTATTCAGCTTTGGAATTCTACTGGATAATCATGCACTGAGTGTGAGTACTGGGGAAAGGGCGTTATCCTTAAATTATAATGGCTCTGCTTTGTTTGGTTGGATAAATTCCTATTAGTGTGTGCGTGCGTGCGTGTGTACGAGAGAAACTGCTGACGCTTTTCTCAGTTCTTCAGTAATCCCAGTTTCAAAGTCTCAGAAAAGCCTAGATATTTTTTTTGTCATTGTTGATACAGCAAATACGGCTGGCCAAAAATATTGCTGTTCTTCATAGTCAACATCCTATTGATGTGAAAGGAAAACGTTCCCCCTCCTTTAGAGTTAAATATTGAACCATCTCACTGTCGCTCTGACACCTTCATAGTACATATGCATAACCTCTAACCTGACTGTGCACTTTAGCAGCAGATTAAATCACTCAAAGTCCCGTTTCATGGGGGCAGTAGGACTCTGCAGTCACAGAGTGGTAGATCCAAAAACAATTTTCTCTTTGCTGCAAAATGAATTTGTGGGGAGCCCCTTCATGTGTTCAAGCCCTTGGAAAATAGAATTGCAGCAATACGTTTCATGCTTTTTATTTGCGTGGCACGGTGAAGGGACAGTTGCTTCCCAAAAGCACTGTTTCAGTCTGTTTATTTGGAGACAGCCCTGCATTGCTACCTGTCTGGAACACTCTTATCCCAAACAGTAAGAACACAAGATTTCTTTCTCATGAAAGTTTGTATTCTGCAGAAATTGATCTGTATACCAGAGAAGACTGGCACAGTGTAATGTCACATTCTGGCTCAATTTGAACCCTTATAGGAGATATATATGAAATGTCATACCAGATGTCTGCTTAAAATGCAAGGGCTCTGCTTGTGAATCTTATGTAAGGTTCAGCATCGCTTGTTCTCACAGTTGACTGTGAAGTGGGTCTGGCTCCCAGCCCAGGTCTCTCACACAATGATTAACCTGAGACTACATGGCACCATCTGGTACTGTCTCAGGTAGGAAACGTATAAATGACTGAACAGTTATGCTTTTCCCTCTGTAAGCAGAGTAATATTTGAGGAATGGCACCTTTTTCTTTTCCCCAGCAGAACTGCCTTGAAATATTTCATGCACAGATAAAACTTACACTCAGTACTAAGCCCTGTCCCCAAAACCTGTCTGGAAGTCTTTGCTTCCTGCCTTCTTTTTTATACTCTTTCTTTCAGTCTCCCTTAGTATCTATTCTTCCTTCCCACCCTTCCTTCCTCTCACTCTTCCTCTTTCTTTCTTTCCTTCCTTCTTTCTCCTTCTTTCTTTCTTTTGCTCTCTTGCACTTTTGCTGTCTTTCCTGAACATTGATCTTGAGCCTGGGGGCTTGATTCAATCAGAGACCTAGATCTGCCACGTTTTCTCTTTTTGGCTGGAGAAGTAGTTCTGTGGGATCTTTTGGTAAGTCAGTAGGTGAAGTAAATAACCAGCTCAGGAACAGTAATGACTCTCAGGGCTGACATGATGGCACCACCGCCATTTCTATCATCTAAGCAGAAAATCCTAGACATGGCTTTTTGTAAATGTTTCATGGACAATTTAAATGAATGTTCACTCAAGGAAGCAATGTTAAAGGGGGGAAAATGCAAACAAAAAGGGTCATGAGCTTCCATCTTTTCCTTATCTCTCTTTCTTCCTTGGGTGTTTATATGTTTCAGTGGCTTAAGAACAGTAAGGCATGATGCTTTGCTGCCCTTCAACGTTTTAAAACACAAAAGCTGACCCTCTCACCCTCCTCTGTGTTTCTAATGAATCTGTTCTAAGATGTTCCTTGAAAATCATAAAGTGTGAAATATGAAAGTCATAAAATGTGAAATAGCTGAAGATTTGAGATTTCCTGGATTCAGGATTTCGCAGGCCCAAGTTTCTATAAGGCCAGCAACATCAAAGCTGTTACAGCAGTGACTGAAGTGGTGGTCTGGCAGCCACTTCTCCAGCTAGCAGCAGCTAGGAGGGATCTCCCTACAGAGGTGGAGCTGAGTCAGCCTCTAAAATGGCTCTCATGACTTTTTTTCCCCCCATACCTGTGTATTTCATAAGCAGAAAATCTGAAATAAGAGCAAACTATATGGTTCATAGACCTTGTGGTTACAGTTCTAACCCTTCATGAGAACTAAAATCCATGGAAATGAAGATACAATAGTTGTGGCAGAAAGTAATATCCCCAGAATGTGTTTAAGGCCACCAAAACTGGTTCAGACATAGTCTGGGCACTTGATGTTATTAAATATTTGGGAATGATTGATTCTTTCTTTCTCATCTTTTTCATAAATATTACATACATTCTCTTTTTAAAAAAAATAAATAAAATATTTTAAAAGCACAGGAATTATTAGAAAATATTTAAACAGTCCTGTGTATGGTTATTCTGGGTGTTGGAAATTATTAACGTTTGGGCAGGTCTGGTTAGGACTCTGCTCTTCATTATGTTCTGCTCCAGCAGCTAGACTCTACTGGTAAGCTACTTTGTACTTTGACTTCTGCTCCTAGATGTTCCTAAACACAGGAGGAAACTTTCAGAGGTCTGTTGAACCATTAAGGTAGCTAAAGATAGCTAAACCAGCAAGGAAACACATGAAGGTGGATTGTGACGCTGGAACTTAAAAAGGCATCCCCAACAGACAGGGAAGAGTCTCATACTGCAGCAGGATAGATGGAACAGCTCCCAACTTCTTAACCAAACACACAGCGTGTGTCTGTTCTTATCTAGGAAACTCTTAACTTTTTTTTTTTCTATTATTTTATTAGAAGTTTAAATTCCTCAGAAATAGATGGTAACACTGGATAAGTTTTGACATTACAGACCACAAAGCAAGCGTACCTGTCCCTGGATGTTCACATCAAGAAAAAAGAGGAAATATTTACAAAGGTGTAAGGGGTTATGACTACGATTAATGGGATGGAATTAAGAACAGACAGATGTAGGCTGAAAAGCATAAAAAAATTCCTCATGCTGACACTTCAAAGGGAAGTTGTAAAAGAACCATCAATGTTAAAAAAAAATACTATAACGATCAATTCTTCATTGGCAGCGACATGAAGTAGGCAGCCCAACAGGGCTTTTCTATCCTTGGCTTCCATTATTCTATGGTAAAATTAGAAGGCAAATAAGCAGAACTGTTCATGACAGCCTTATCTTTTATTGCCGGTAGGAGAATGCTCACTGTTACCCAAGCTAATCATGCTGCAATATAACTTCAACATTTTATATTGGATATTATTATAGGTACATATCACTATAACATAGTGCTTTCATTTTGAGCCCATCATGGTGCTGTAACAGTTTTCTAGCAAAACACGTTAAATTTAAAGGGGAAAAATGAGTGGGAAGTATAGTACTCAATTATATCTACTGTGGCTTCTGTTTTAGGGGTTTTATGGTTGGACTTGGTTTTCATTACTAGTTCACAATAGCAGCTGGGATTTACTTTGTGTATGTGTCACTTTAGTTTGAGGGTCTCCAGGGCCTTTAAATGCATTCAGTCTTTCCTATACTATATTTTGCTTGCCTGCTTTTCTTTAGTTTTTAATTTCATTGAAATTAATTGTTGTTTAGATCAATGATTTGCAAATGTCAGTATACTGATGGGATGCTGGGGAAGAAAAAAGTTTTCACTGAGCTTTCATGAGTTGTGGGGACACTTACTACCTACAAAACGTGTCATTACTAAAACTCATGTCATTACTAAAACTCAAGCAACTCCTTCATTTGAGGTGGTAAAAAGAAACTTTTTAACCTTTGCATGTGATACTAGAAATTAGGTCCAGATACACAGAAGGAATAATGCTCCTCAAATTGTTCATAATGTTCCTGGGAGAAAATGGATGCCTTTATGGAGTTAAGATATCCTGTTTTCTTGACTGCTGCTTATTTTGGGGAAGATATTTATTTGAAATGCCAGAAATAACTTATGTAAAATGGAAGCTCTTGTTCATCAAGGAATTCATCCACCACTCTAAATACAGATCCGACTAGCAACTAGACATGTGTCTCTGTAGGGATTTTAAATCATTTAGAGCCTAGATAACCTCCCTACAAAAATAAGATATATTAATACATACATAAGGCTGGCCAAAATCCAAGGTTGGCAGATTGAGGGGCAGAGCACTGAGGTACTCAAAAATATGTTCTCAGAGCTGTAGTTATAACTCTTCTTCCAGATGTACACACATATACTCCCACTTCAGATTTGTCAAGGAGTAAGGACTTTACAAGAGAAAGCCTGTGTATTTCTTTGGGTCTCAGAGGATATGATTTCCATCTGAGGAGATTTGGAAAGTTTACCACGAAAGAACAGTAGAATCACTTTTCCTGTCCTATAGGATACAGTAGTATATGCATAGATAAAATTAGGTAAGATCTGATTTTGAATTTTTTCTTCTGATAAATTTCTATCTTCTACAAAATGTCTGTCAAAATATGCATGTCAATTGGCATTGTTAATCCAGAACCAAAGGGCTAATCTGAAATTCAACTGTAATATAGTGCCAAAAGATCTTCATTTCATTTATTTAAATACCAGGTTAAAGAGAGGTCCAGAAGGTGCATCAGTTTCTGTGACATCCTTGTTCATTTGGCAATCACTGATGGATAATGCAAAGGTGACTGCAGGAAGCTGCATCTGCCTGTAAACAAGCTAGGACCTCTGTTTACTATTCATTAGGTTGTAACCCAAGGACTTTGAATTTCCTCCAGTACCTGAGGAAAGCTCTTTTGATGGGTAATTTTCAATGGCTAGTACCTCTGGGTCCTCTGAGGCATTATATGGGTACACTGCTACTTGTACTAGTACAAAATGAGAGTTTACACCAACAGCTTGAATTACATAAAAAGAATACCATGCACAGCTTCTATCACTATGGCTAGTATCTGGTACTTATAATAAAAAATCTCAACTGAAAAGTTTATAATGATGCCTTAACATTCTAGTGTAAACATTCTAGTTTGTCCAACACAGAAGAGGAGGATGCAAATTTGTATTAGCGGTCTGATTTAGATAAGAAAGATAGAACTGAGGGTTAATTTGGTTTCCATTTATTTCTACTGACACACATCATGTGTAGCTTATGTACTAGTGATAGTCAATGCTATGTGGTCTATCTTTGTCGGTGGCGATGTTACCAGAGAAAGAACTATGCTATCAGAAATGGTTGAGGTACATAATTAAACTGCGATAATTTGTTGGGATGATAATCAGGAATGAGTCAACATTTGAGAGTTTGGATTGCCATTGTAACACCTCCTCTTCCCACAGTCCTGCTCCTTGCGAACACGTGCAGATGTCTGAGCCTTTGGTGGAGCAAGGGAGGACTGTGAGTGTATGAGGACAGGGAGAAGCATCAAAGCCTGGCTTCATCTTCTCCTTACCCAAATATCTGCCTAGAGAGGCCTCGGAAATATGAAGGAGAGGTATGGAGGTGGTGCGGAGGAAAAGGCTATTATAGAGGTGTAATGGAGCTGGCTACTAGTGCTGGGCACAAAACCAGTCTGGGCAGAACTGCAGTTCCATGCTATTGACATAATAGCAAGCTTACTAACTTCAGCATTATTTAGCCCTGAATACAGCTAGAAGTGTAATATTACCCAAGGTAAAAGTGTGTATGTATACATACATATAGCTATATATATACACATCTTCATGGTTATAGTTGACTATGTGTAGATATACTCATATATATACACATCAAACCCGTATTCCTTTAAGTGCAGAAAATAGGCCTGACATCTACATCAAACAGGAGTATTTCTCAATATGCACAACCTTAGCTAGTACTTTTGATAAGATGTTAAGTCCAACGGGACGGGAACAGAAGAGAAGAGCTATATAGCTGTGATCCATTGCCCTGTATCGTCTCTGTAGTGACAGAGTAGCAGCATATCACAGCTTGTAAAAAAACTTACAATGCACAGAGAGTATTTGAAGAAAACATCAGCTAAGTCTTTCTTTTCAAATGTTATTACTTACAGAAAGTCACCAGTATGATAAGAATTTAAAATCCTATTAGGCAATTGAGACTTTTTTTCTGTAATTTGACATGAAAGTCTTTTTGTTAGTGACTTTCATATTGTATTAACTATAAAGAGGGAATGAAGAAGTAGGCTCTGGCTGCTAGCCAAGTCTGAGACGCAGTCCTACCACAATAAATTCCAGAGTGAATGGCAGAAGAATGCAAATGAGCTAAGAACTCCAATGAGCAGACGTGGCACAGATAAGCTGATAGGAAAGTGCAACGTTAACCTACCATTTCTGCTATGACAAAATTGCTTGAAATTTGGGGGGCAGAGCACTGTCTCAGAGTCAGATTTTATCCTTTAGCCTCATATGCGGACACAAATGCTTCTTTAGCCGGTTGGACGATGTCTGTTCCACCTTATTAGGGATCATTCTTACATAAATCCTCTTCTTTTCCCAATTCATGGGTATAATTTCATCTTTCCATTGTAATTTGCTTCAGGCGGCTTACTGTCTAATATTTCTATTTTCTTAGAAACCTCAAATCTTTAGCAGAACGGTGTATCTTGACACCTCACAAACCCTCTTTGCGTGTGTGGAAAGAGAATAAAATTTGTGCATTGTCTAAATTAGGCTTCAGAATGAGGTATCTGCTTTTTAAGGTGTAAATGGAAGGAGAAAATCAAAAGATTATGATTCTAGTTAGTACACCTATCTAGAGAAAGACCTAACTAGAACAGAAAATCCATATTTAATTAAAGCGAAAATTGCAGGGCAAATTATATGTGAAGAAAAAAAGAAATTATGAAAGTGTATATTTACACATCCAATCCTTAAGGAAAACATCTAGTCTTGGATGGGTGTGGGTGTGTCTGTTTTCCTGGGGTTTTTTTTGGTGTGTGCATTGCAGCATTTATAAAGGCTCTTCCCCCTACAGCCTGCAACAGAAATTCAAAGTTTAAATGGCATAATGAACAGATTTATGCAATTCAATTGTGGTGTCACTAAACCTCAGCATAAAATTATACTGCTGAAAGTGAAAAGAGCTCAGAGGAGACAGCAGCCAGCATTTATCCAGTACTGATAGTGCTATGAATGCATGATGTAGGCCAAGTATTGCAAAACCTTTTCCTCTTCTTTGTCTCCTTTCAAAAACAACAGATTTAAAATAGCACTGTATAGTGAAGAAATGAAAGAAGTATGCACGCATATCATCAAATTTTCTAAATCCTCTTTTTTAATGGGTTTAAAGTTATTTTCTAGTTTACTATAAAACGGACTTGGGATATAAAGTTAGCATCCTATCTAAATCAAATTTTAGCACTGTATTTGAGTGTTTGTTGCCAATGACTGAAAGTACTGACCCAGGCAAAGTTGACTTGCATCCTGTTCATGGCTTTCCCAGTAATTAACCTGGTGAACTGCAAATTGTTTTCAAGTGCCTTAGTGTCCCCATTTCTAAAATGACGATAATGATTCTCATGAAGATATATGACTGAAGAGCACAATTGGAAACCTAGATATAGTAATATGTGCTTTGAGTGAAAAAGAATACTAGAAATGAGAAAAAAAGAAAAAAAAAATCTTTGTAATTATATTAACAGGAGAAATCACTAATAGATTTGGGTTAAATTCTGGTTAGTCGGTGGGCTTTCTGATTTAACATCTGCAAAACCAGAACATTTATCTTAAATAATGTTAATTGACAGCTATCATCTGATCTAAACTGCTGATTATAGTATTTTTTAACGTAGAAATACATATATATTTATAAATATGTATATGCTAGGGGGTAGCAAAAATTAGTTATAAAAGATAACACTAAATAGAAGTGTGGGGAAGGAGGGAAAATACACGCAAGAGAGAGCTCATGCCTCAAAGTAAAACTGAACTTTTTTCAAAGCACTTTAATATATATTATTTTCTGAGATACAGAACTTCAAAGCCTTTGGTAAAAATGTAGATAAATAGATTATTTTTATGCTGCTGAAGTGACTCATCATTTCAACAACACTTGCAATGTTTTTATGGATTTCCACCTCAAATTACTTGAATTCTGTCTTATAGAAGATATGTTCCTTTTATCTACATTATTTTTATCTTCTCACTGAACAGAAAAAAAAAAAAACTACTTTATAATCACCTACAGTACATTGTTTGATGTCATCACTAGACCACTCAACAAATGTAGAAAGGTATGATTACCACAGTATACGAACAACTGATGATAGTCACTACAATGATTTTTACTTATCTAAAAGAAAAGAAAACATAAAAAGTAGCATAATTTCTTTAAAAAAAGAATTTATTACCATCTTGGAACAAAATTGGAGGCTCCAGATTTTGTTAGTTCATTTGCTATTGCTACATGGCAGCTATACCAATTGATTTTACAACCTTTTCTATTTGGAAGCCACCTGGCAACCACTGTCTTTTTCTCTGTCCTAGAACTCGCTGTTTGGTGCTGTGAGTAGCACACCACACTTACTACATCTTGAGATGCACTTTGCATTAACTAGAAAAGTTAACTGGCAGTTAACATAAAAGGTAATACTTGAGGCTTGAACCTGACAGATGCACAGATTTGAGTGGAAATCAGGCACCTGGCTCCTCTTGGCATCAGTGGGATATAGGTACCTGAATACCTTTGAGGACCTGGCTTTGGATTTTAGGGGACTACTTTCTTGTTTAGGACATGTGATCCCACATGCCATTAGGTTTTAGGAAGCAATAAAGTGGGACAACAATCACAGCTTTACTTTTCCTTATTGTTTGGGATATTTTCATGTGTCTGTTTAGATAGTGTTGCCATTTATTGCATGGTATGATTTCCTCCATAAACACTGTTTTAATAACCCAGAATGATAAAAGTATTTAAAGTATTTAAAATATATCTCCAAGTAGATCGTATCTTTCCAATACATTATAATCCTTCCAGGAGATAGCAAGCATGAGTGCTAGCAGAAGCTTTCAAACACATTATAAAAGATCCAAGTGATGACAGTTCTTTCAAAACATATTTTTCATTAAAATCCTCTGTATAGTTTGTGGATAATATTGCATTCAGAACCACACTCCCCACCTCAAAAAACAGGCATCATCATGCCATGGGAGAGTACAACAAAAAGGATATTTCCATAAAAATCAAAACAAACAAATAACCCCCCCCCCAACACACCAATAAAAAAATCCTCCTTTACTTCCCAAACCTTTATGAAGGGAAGATATTTACATGGTTATTATCATTTCCTTCTAGAAATATGGATAAAATCTTTTCTGAAATTTTGTTCACATTGCTATTCTTCCAAGCACAATAGGGGAAAAAAACCCTTCAATTACTTACTATTCACAACATTAGCAAAATTGATATTTATAGCAAATGCATGGGCGCAATCTAGATCTGAATATGACATCCTGTCACAGTATACCACTTGCATCAAAAACGCTTTTATTGACAGTTTCACTTGCTTTCTGGATTAATCTTTTTTCTTTATAATTCTGGAAAAATCCCCACTGAAAAAAGAACAGTATAAAACTTTCTGAAAAATTAGTAAAATGCTCTGAGATGATCCACCTGCTTTAAAGCTGAAGATATACTAACTTTTATATAATCAGCTTTCTGAAGGAAAACTTCAAAGCTTCCAGGCTACCTGCAAAACAGCACTGCCTGTTACAGTGGGGTGAGGAGAAGGGGAGAGGATTGACAGGAAGAATGACAGATGGTAGGTGGGAAAAGAAATTACAGGCTTTTGCTGCCTTATGGTTAAACTTAGCAGTATTTACTATTTAAAAAAAATAAAGAAATGGATGCTGCTGTTGTTTTTATCACTGGTCATAGCTATTTAATAAGGATGATGTACTCTGAGCTGTTTGTGGATCTTGGTGAAAAGGGTACAAGAAAATATCTTCCACTACCCACTCAACTTGCAGTCACCATTTCAGTACAGCTGCAGTCCCCCTGCTCTACATAAAGGAAGAGTTTTATCCCAGAGAGCACTCTCTCTCATTCCACCAGAGGAAAAGTCACAATTTATCTCCCTTCCTTCTTCTCCCTGCTACATCTTGGTGTAAAGACTGCATTGTGTTCATGGGTGGAGAAAGAAAGGAAGCATTGCCCGATGGAGAGGAGAGGCACCGACCCCCCAGAGCTCCCTGGGAGAAAGGATGCTCTGTTTTACATCTGGCTGGGGCCTCTGCCTTAGGCATACATTTTCCTTCTGTGAGTGAGCTGAGTTGGAGGTGAGGCAGACTTTGTTTTAGAGATTTACCACTAAAAACACAATCATCAAATAAGAACACAGCTTTAGACAATGTGCACAAAAGCATCTTTTTATATTGCATGTTTTTGCAGCTGGTGCTTACACAAAGAAACATGCAGAGAATAATAGGAATACCCTTTGGTGACTTGTGTACTGGGGTATGTATTCCTGGGATGGGCTTCATAGAGCACCGCTCATTAACATAGCCCAAGTCATTTAAAAAAATGGCAGTATACCCACTTTTTAAATTACACTTATTTTTAACCTAGATGTCTTTTGCTCCTCTCCTGGTGAAACAAGGTCTATGTTTTGAGTGGGCTGAAGATTTCTGAGCCAGTTCCTCAGCTGGCCTAGTTAAAACCCATTTACATGAAGTCAATGGTGCTAAGCCAATTTGCACCAGCTGTGAAGCCAGGCCTCCATGCATTTGTATTCATAGGAATGAATGCCTGATGCAGTTTTGATTGGTGATTGAATACTGCCAGGTTCTAAAACACTGGGTTCTCATTAATCACAGCAGAGATATTACTCTAGGCTTGATTCAGGCTCTCTTAAATAATTTCTAGTGGTTCTAGGCACTTAAAGGTGTGTCTGTATAGATAAGTGCAGTCAAATACACATATTTTGCCCAGCATGCTGAACTGGCTGGAAATGTCCAGCTATGGTCATATGTGCTGTGTCCTGTATCATGTCTGGGCAGCATGGTGACCTACCTTACAATAAGGTTGCACAAACTTACGGTACAGCTTCTGAACCACATCTGCTTTGTGCAGCTGAAGCATGCAGTGACGACAGAATAAAGAAGCATCTGTTTGCATTTGTCCCTAAGTATTAGAGACAAGGTTTCAAGAAGCCCATTTACAAACGTCTCCTAGTCCATGGATGCACCTAAAACTCTCACACTGTCAGCGATGAATCATTGGTGCCTACCTTATCCTTCAGATCTCGTCTGATTTAGGGCATGTAACCTCTCCCCAGGGGTCTCCATCAACAGGGCGCTCCCACACAATACTTAGGTCCCTCAGGAAATACCAAGCTCCCCGAAAAGCTCCCTAAGTGATATTCCTTCGAATATGCAAAGCATACTCAGGAGCTTGCTAGTTTGGGCATTCCTGTAGTACACTGGTGACCCCCTGACTTTTGGTGCTCCTGTCTGCCTGTTGGGCCTTGCAGCTGCTCTGCTAACGAGGTTACAAACAAGACTGGTATGAGCTTGTGCTCAGCCCATCCTATTTAAACTGGGTTCATAGACAACAAGGAGTGCAGGAGATTAAGTGGTAGGCAGAGATGAACTAATAGACGGGCTGTCTGATCTGATTTTCTTTTGTTGTTGTTAATGCAGATATCATTACAATCATGAGATCAACCTTGAAGAACTGATCAAATGTGCAACAGTCCATTCAACAAAATTGAACGCAACATCCTTCAGTCCAAGAGAAGACTGATCCCTGCCTCAGCAGCCTCCTTCTTTATCTTTCTTAATGACACTGAGAACTTTTACAATATTTGGTTTATAAGCCTCTTCAGTCTGGAATGAAGCAGAGCATGCTATTTTCATGCTTCATAGGCTACGCCGTGTCAGTGGAGCTGTAGGCAATCTGTGAATTTAACAACATTATTCAGGCACTGGATGTTAGAACTTTGTGCTGATCCACATAACATTCAACAACCCTCATCATTTTTCACTACTAACCTGTGGTGATGTTGTCTAGTAGTTGCATGTTAAGCTGGGGGTGGGGGGGAAAGATGCGTAAGCACTAGATTAAGAGCTCTGAAATTGTACTTGGTGCTTCCAAGAAAGGAGATATGCATTTCTCTGTTTGTGAGAGTATTTGTTTCATCCATTCAGTTTAAAACACAAGGAAGGAGAAAGAGGGATGTAAGCTCTAAAAATTCTGCAGGGTTTTGTTTGACTTCTAAGAAGAATACAGAAAAGAAATATAAGGATTAAGGGAAAAATATAAATGAGAATGAATATATAAAGCCAGCTTTGAGGCTGCAAGGCTCTACCAGAATTATCAGGTATGCTTGCAAAGGAAGTATTAGCATATGCATTGCAAAGCAGTGGAAGTGTAATTGTGATGACAGTTATGAGCCCATAAGAAATATACAGAGAAAGATAGGACTTTGGGGGGAAATTCAATTTTAGCACAGAACAGCCTGGTTCCATCTCTAATACTGAGTATTTTTTTAACTAATGCATTTGGATTATGGCTTTCTTGATTCTTCAGTCTGCTTCCAGCCTCTGTGAAAATTACGATGGCTGTGGGGCTGATATAGCTTGCACCAGCTGGCAATGGGCTGCTGAAGAATCTGTCAGAGTAAGCACAGCTGGGGTGCATTGTGTCCTGACTACTCCTGCCCTGTCTCTGACGTGCTTCTGAGATGCCTTCAAGGCAGGCAGGCAGGGAAAAGGGTTGCTGGGAAAGCAATGTGATGTGCTGCTGCCAGTGTGCCTCATGCAGAGGGAGATCACCTAAGTAGGAATCTGTACATTCTTGCTTACACCTGTTAAAAGCAGTAGGACTGGAGTGCTGAAGGGATTTGGTCACTGGCATTGCAAAACCTGAAGGCAAACCTGAAAACATTTCATGAGAAAAGCAGGCACTTCTGTGAGAACAGGCAGAAAGTTAAACCCAAGACATACTGATGGAGAAGAAAGGCAGGGACACAGAAAAAAAGGGCTGGTATTCACTGTAATCTCCTGAGATACCTAGGTTTAGCCCCAAGAGGCTGAAGAATGTGTTTTACTTCCCTACCCAAGTTGTTTTAGCACTAAGCTCCTGTGCAAAATGTGTCTACAGCAGGAGCCTTATCCTGCTTGGACATCATCTCAGGCATACCCCAAGACTGGATGCCCCAGGCAGAAATGCAGAATATAGTGCCAGCTAACAGCCCCGAGGAGCAGGTAGGTAGCAAGATGCTCATCTCTTCGATGGTGGAAAACAGAAGAACAAAACCTGAGGTGCCTCTTGCGGCTAAACCATCCAAACAACTCAGCAGTATGTTTTGTGGATCATTTGGTCAGCTAGGTACTATCAGTCAGTGGTAAAACTTCAAAGCCTAATTCTCCTTGTATATCTAGACTAGACATTACCTTAGGATATGATACGGTAAGCCAGTTGTGATAAACTGGCAGCAAGGTGGAAGGATGAAATGGGATAGTGTAATCTCTCTCTCTACCCCCCACCTTTATCGCCTTGTATTTCTTCTTTATTTACATTTTTACCCAGTGGTTGCTCTTGTTCCTTTCTGGTCCTCCCCCTCCCCTAGCTGCACTTTTCCTTACCCCAGTTGCTCTGCTTCATATGCACAACTTGGCTGGAAGCAAAACTAACAAGATTTTCAATCTACAAAGCACAGATGGCACTTTCCGTGCTTCAGAGACTGTCAATCTTGTTCGTCTCACTTGCTGGTCATTAGCAGAGGGAAGGGAGGAACGGGAGGTGCAGCAAGCCTCCTGCTAGGCTAGGAGAGGAAAATGCCCCCTATCAGCATTGCTGGGGAGTGAAGGTAGATGAAGAATAGGGAGAAGAATAGAGAAGCAAGACTCAGTGCACAGTGCAGGAGTCTGGTCTAGTAACGATGTAGAAAAGAAAATATAAAACGGTATAAAAAGGAAATGCGCTAAAAAGAATAAAGTACATTTTAAGGAAATAAATAGGGTAAATACAGAGGATATGAAGAATGTTTGGAGAAGCAAGAGCCATATGTTGGGAGATGGAAGAGATGCAGAGCCTTATAGCAAGAACAAGAACTGTACAGTAATGTCAGCTAGTTGTGTGGGTGGGTGTGACATTCGTGGGGCTGGAGTCCTAGGGCTGGATCTGTGAATAGGAAGGCACAAAGCTGGTGTGAGAGGAATGAAGATATGGTCAAAAAGAACTAATTCTATATTGAAAATGTCCTATATTATTGGTCAGGAAGGAAACTTATTGTACCTCCAGCCTAGTATTTAAAAAAAAAAATGTTATTTGCCTCTGTAAAGTGTGTATATGACTGTCAGATTTTTCCTGATAGCTTTGTGTCTCCTAACCAATTGCAAACAACTTTAAAAGATGGGTAAAGGCCTCAAATAATATTTTTCTAGTGATTGGAAAAAAAAAATAGACAGAAATAGGAATAGCCTTATGTACTGGGCTAAACTGAACCCCAGCATAGGGTTGCAATGTAAATGAGACTGAGAGCTACCCCTATCCCTTCTTCCAGTCAGCAGAGCTGACCTGTTAAGAAGGTGCTCAGGGCCCACACTGGGGAAGGAAATGCCTGCAGTCCCACTGGCACTACTAAGAAACATTGCTGAACCAGGCACTGAACTCTGACCTCCTCATGCAACTCCCTTCACCACACAAAAGGTCCAGAAAACCATCTTAAAACCACAGCCAAGATGTCTCTTTCTTTGTTTCTTGTACCTTGTGATTTGCGTTTGGTTATTTGCATCACATATAAAAGCAACTCTTGTGAAACAGAAAAAGGTAGGTATTTACATGTTATAATTTTAAAGACATATTTATAGGAAATTAGGCTGTGGTGGATTGACCTTGGCTGGCTGACAGGTGCCCACTAAGCCACTCTCTCACTCCCCCTCCTCAGCAGGACAGGGGGAGAAAATAAGATTAAAAACTTGTGGGTCGAGATAAAGGCAGTTTAATGAAATAAAACAAAAGCCACATGTGGAAGCAAAGCAAAAAAACCCCAGAAGATTTATTCTCTACATCCTATCAGCAGGCGATGTCCAGCCACTTCCTGGGAAGCAGGGCCTCAGTATGCGTAGGGGTTGCTTTGGAAGACAAATGGCTTAATAACGAATGCCCCATCCTCATGCTTTCTCTTAGCTTTTACTGCAAAGCATGAAGCCACATGGTATGGAATATCTCTTTGGTCAGATTGGGTCAAATGTCCCGGCTATGTCCCCTCCTAACCCCTTGCCCACCCTCAGCCTGCTGGCCTTTGATGCGGCAGTTGGAGAGAGAGCCTTGATGCTGGGCAGGCACTGCTCAGCGATAACCAACACTTTGGCGTGTTATCAACACCTTTCTAGCTACACATTTAAAGCATAGCACTCTATGGGTTGCTATGAGGAAAGTTAGCTCCACTCCAGCCAGACCCAATACATAGGTCAAACTCAATAATGATCATAAAGCCCTAGAAATGTTAGTTGAAAGAGACCTCTAGTGTCATCTCTTCCAGTCTCCCACACAAAGCAAGACACAGATGAGGTGAGCTGTGGCTTTGTCTAACCAAGTCTTGAAACCTTCCAAGGCGGGAGGTTCCACAACCCCTCTGAACAGCCCAGTCCAGTGCTGTGCTAATTTTCTATTGATTTTTTTTTTTCCTTGTGTCTGGTCCGAACCTCCTAAGCCACAGCTTGTCATCATTGTCCCTTGTTATACCATCTGTCATCACTAAGAAAAGTTTGGCTTGTACCCTCATCTCAAAATGCCAATTGCCTAAATAAATGAATACGCTGATTCTGAGTCCATGGTGCTCAACTCCCACTGCATTAGTACTCTATAGCTACTGATAGAGGATAACGTCATGAGGAGTTGGAGATGGAGCTCTATGTATTTTCATCTCCTCATTTAGGATGAGAGACTTCTTACCTAACTTTAGCTTTCTACAAGCTGGCTGCCAGACCTAAGGTCTAGTCTTCCTTTGTAATTACTGAAGAGAAAAACCCTCCCACAATGTGATTAACTACACCTATCTTAATTTGCACCTAAAATTAGGTGGTGTGTCACTTATTGTTAGGGTTACCTGCATACATAGAACGTGCTACTTCAGCTGAATAAAAACAGGTCTTTGTTGCTAAAGGTGAAATTGGTAAACTCTTTCAAAACTAATTAGGACTAAACTGGCAGACAGAAAGGCAGACATAAAAAGCCTTATTGCTCTAGAAAATTGAACTAAAGGAAAATGCACAATAGCTGTTCTTTCTGCTCAGTACTGAATGTATTATACCACTTCACTTATTGAGGGTTACAGTCTGAAGGCATCTGGGATACAATAATATCCTTCTGTAAACTAAATACACAAAATATGACTGTACTGATTTTTTGCTCCGTAACTTCCACTGACACTGATGTCCTGTATATAAGTAGGAAACATGCTACAGTTTGTGTGCATGTCTCTGTTCTATCTATTCAAATGTATACCTCAACATTAAAAAGCATTATATTCCTCCCCTTCTGTGGATGATTGATACTAAATCTGCACACTTGAAAGTTTTCAAAGAAATATAATTATTAGTTAATTCAGCGTGCATTGAAGAAGTATGACTAAACCTTTATTTGTTTCCTTCTGCACTAAATCAGCCTGTCATCATTTCTAACTCCTCATTGTAATTCAAGATGTGATCACTGAGAAATGTCTTCATCTCTTCCTGGAAAAAATGTCTACATGAAATAGACAACATCCTTTAGTCTACAGATTTTGTCATTATTATTTTGCTCATTTTTAGTGTTACACATAAATATTGATTTTTGCTTTGCTAAAATCTTCAAAGAAGTATTTGATATTTCCCCCAAAAAAATCACAGAATACAAAAGAAATTTCAGAATTAAGATTTTTAAAAAAAGTCTGTAAAATGAAGTGAATTTTTATGCAATCATATTTGTATAAGATAAAATAGATTCAAGAAATCTAAGAACTTTGTTGGAACCAGTAGATCGCAAAACATTCCCAAGGATAAGAAAAAAGAAGATATGTATGTGGTCCAGCAAAGTTTTCTTGAGCCTATGTTAGAATATCTTAGATGTGAGAGGTTTCTCATTTTAGAACAGTTAATAACTCATTTTTCAGACTGAATATTGGATATAATTCAGAACAGCAATACGAACATGAATTATTCTATCCCAGATTTGTCAGCTACCTATGAGCCTCTTCTGGTCTAATTATTTAATTACAAAAAGTTGATTAGCTCCCAAAAGGAAGACAGGAATTGTCAGATCTATCTCACCTAAAGTTGGGTGAGTATAAGGTAGAGTATCATATTTGAGCTGTGTTGCAGTTTCCAGTCAGTGAATAAAAACAGATACTAAGAGGTCATGGCCTTATACATTTGATCAACCATAGATAGGGAGGGAGATTTTGATTTTATTCAAACACAGAATGACAGCAAATATTGAATATTCAAAAAAGTTTTGTGAAATAAATGATCTTTTTTCCAAGTGAAACCAAACTTTAAATCAACTATATTAGCCAAAGAAGTAAAGTAAAACATGTTGAGTGGATACCCAGATACCCTTAAATACATGTAAGAAGACAAAAGGTGTTTGCTTTGAACACAATTTGTCCATTTAACAATTTTCCATCATACATTCAACAGCTCCTTTCAGTAGCGTAGTCTTTCTTTTGGTTACATGGCACCTTACTTGGTGCTTGGAGATAAGTTTTTGGCACTTACCTAGTTATCTTCAATATTCTGTCTGCTAGACCTAATACTCAATTTTTTTTTTTCTTCTGTTTTCCCTATCTGTTTCATGTTGTGCCATGTTCCTGTTGGCCTAGGTAAGTGACCCAGTTGGAGCAACTTTAGAAGTTATCGTCCTGAGTAGTGAAAGTATCCCAGTGCAGATAGATTCAGCAGATGGAAATTGTTGATGTGACCTGGTATATATATCCACTCCCTTCCAATATATCCTTGTTCATTACATCTCTGGAAATCATAGAATCATAGAATCATAGAAACATTAAGGTTGGAAAAGACCTCTAAGATCATCGAGTCCAACCATCAACCCAACACCACCATGCCCACTAAACCATGTCCCTAAGCACCTCATCTACATGTCTTTTAAATACTTCCAGGGATGGGGACACCACCACTTCCCTGGGCAGCATCTTCCAATGTTTAACCACGCTTTCAGTAAAGACATTTTTCCTCACGTCCATCCTAAACCTCCCCTGGTGCAACTTGAGGCCATTTCCTCTCGTCCTATCACTTGTTACTTGGGAGAAGAGACCAACACCCACCTCGCTACAACCTCCTTTCAGGGAGTTGTAGAGAGCGATAAGGTCTCCCCTGAGCCTCCTCTTCTCCAGGCTAAACAGTCCCAGTTCCCTCAGCCGCTCCTCATAAGACTTGTTCTCCAGACCCCTCACCAGCCTCCTTGCCCTTCTCTGGACATGCTCCATCACCTCGACATCCTTCTTGTAGTGAGGGGCCCAAAACTGAACACAGTAGTCAAGGTGTGGCCTTACCAGTGCCGAGTACAGGGGCACGATCACTTCCCTACTCCTGCTGGCCACACTAGTTCTGATACAGGCCAGGATGCCATTGGCCTTCTTGGCCGCCTGGGCAAACTGCCAGCTCATGTTCAGCCGGCTGTTGACCAGCACCCCCAGGTCCTTTCCCTCTGGGCAGCTTTCCAGCCACTCTTCCCCAAGCCTGTAGCGCTGCATGGGGTTGTTGTGGCTGAAGTGCAGGACCTGGCACTTGGCCTTGTTGATCCTCATACAGCTGGCCTCAGCCCATCGATCCAGCCTGTCCAGGTCCCTCTGCAGAGCCTTCCTACCCTCGAGCAGATCAACACTCCCGCCCAACTTGGTGTCATCTGCAAACTTACTGAGGGTGCACTCAATCCCCTCATCCAGATCATCGATAAAGATCTTAAACAAGACCGGCCCGAAAACTGAGCCCTGGGGAACACCACTCGTGACCGGCCACCAGCTGGATTGAACTCCATTCACCACAACTCTCTGGGCCCGGCCGTCCAGCCAGTTTTTGACCCAGCGCAGAGTCCACCTGTCTAAGCCGTGAGCCGCCAGCTTCTCTAGGAGAATGCTGTGGGAGACGGTGTCAAAGGCCTTACTGAAGTCCAGGCAGACCCCATCCACAGCCTTTCCCTCATCCACTAGGTGGGTCACCTGGTCATAGAAGGAGATCAGGTTGGTCAAGCAGGACCTGCTTCTCATGAACCCATGCTGGCTGGGCCTGATCCCCTGGTTGTCCCGCTCATGCCTTGTGAGCGCCCTCAAGATGAACCGCTCCATAATCTTCCCCGGCACCGAGGTCAGGCTGACAGGCCTGTAGTTCCCCGGATCCTCCTTCTGGCCCTTCTTGTAGATGGGCGTCACATTGGCAAGCCTCCAGTCGCCCGGGACCTCCGCCGTTAACCAGGACTGCTGATAAATGATGATGGAGAGTGGCTTGGAGAGCTCCTCCGCCAGCTCCCTCAGCACTCTCGGGTGGATCCCATCCAGCCCCATAGACTTGTGAGCATCCAGGTGGCGTAGCAGGTTATTGACTGCTTCCTCTATGTCTTCCTTTTCATTCTCCTGCTGACAACCAAGAATCAACAAGATTCTGAAAGGCATCTTTAAGCAAAGGAGAAAGACTTTCTCTTCCCCCTGTTTAAATGTTACTTTTTCCTTTTCCAAACTGGATAGCAGTGGTAAGTAGATTCTGGGCAGAAGAGGATAATCTAATTAATAAAATTGGCTAGGAATTTTTCAGTTAACTGTTCTCATTCAAAAAATGCTGCTTTACTGAAGTGAAACAGACTGCTTTGTTCACAAATCTCCTTTCAAATCCATTCTGGAAAAACACTTTAGAAATGGTCAAACTATTCCACCCCCACAGATTTTAAAGTGAGCAAAACTGTATTTCTGTTTGATTTTTTTTTAATAAAATAGAATAAAATGTTGATAACAGTCAAAATAAAAGTGAAATATTTAGAAATAAAGAAGGAAATATGCACACATATACTTATAATGTACATGTGTATGTATTAGATACACATTTCCAAAAGTAAGTAGAAATAAAATTTCACCTTTTAATTCAAAATTTATTATCTCAGATATTTTTATAAACCAGGAAAAAATAATTACTGCATAATCCCAAGCTTTAAATCTACTTCTTATTTCTTTTATTTAGCTTATATATATAATTTTTTTAAACACAAAATGAAAGAAAATTCACATAGTCTGTTAAGGCCAATGTTTAGTTTACAATAGTGGAGTCTTCAGATCACCTGCTTTTGAGGAAGGGAAAAATACTGGTTTAAAATTGTTCTGTATTATTAAACAGACTTGCTCTGCAGTGCAGTAATTTTCTTCAAGGACAGACTAAATTTTAAGCCTCCATGATTACTTATAGAGCTAGATTCTCTGCTGTTTTTTTGCCTTGATTGTCATTTACATTGATGCAGAGTCATTGCTCCATGGGTGTAAAATACCGTCATTCTGAGCTCATTGATATTTATCTTACTTTGCACATACATACAACACTAGATGTAGAGCAAAACACTGTAGAATTAGGGCAGCAGTTTTACAGATACCGTTAGAAGAACACTAAGGTTATTTTTCACTGTGTTTTCATACTGATAAAATACGTTACCTTTTCTAAAAGAGGTATCATGTCTTTTTTCACTGTGTGAAAAAAAATCCCAAGCCCTAAGACCCCCAGTGACAGAAATGCAAACAGCATTAGGTTACTGTCTTTTGAATTCTTACAGACACAGTTTACAGACATCACACTAAATATCTTTTCATATGCCTTGGTAGCGTCTCCATTCTGTAGGTGTTAGACATTATTCCCCCATTTCATCTGTGCAGTGTGGGAGGGAATAAACCCAAATGAAGGAAGAAAACATTAACTTTGATCATAGCCTTTTCCACATTTTTGCTGGTTTCAGCCTTTGAAGGCTCAACTCAGTTACCTAAAGACAGGAATTTATTAGTGTTTGAAATGCCATAGACCATATGAGATACCCACACAAGGCTGTAAGATCAAATACAAAACTATACCTTACTGGAAGGGCACCTGAAGGACAGGTGGCACATCTTAGGTCATCTCAAATGCACCTAAGTATTGATGTTTATGCAGCTCAAACCCACACTAAGAGTTTCAGATATACACACAGAAAGTAGTACTATATGTTGTCATTTAAAGGGAAATGTTGCCTTAGAATAATCCTGGCTCTCTGAAGCCAGATCAAAGACTTCCTTTGCTAGAGATCTGATCTCAGTCTGTCAGGAGAGGTAAAAACATTAACTTAAAGCATCTTTATGTGTTTTATTTCATAACTGGAGCAGACTTTAAGGATGCACACAGTCAGTTAATACAACTCAGCTGACAACCAGTCTTGATAACTCCATAAGGTGACCAAATCCTTCTGGTAAAACTCTACTGTCCCATTTTGAAACATGCAGAACACGAAGCACATCGGGATTTCAGTAGCTGTGCTGAATAACAGCTCATACAAAGTTGCCATAGATCAGTTTTTTCCACTAGGGAATGAAGCAGGATTAATCGAAAAGTCTTAGGGCAGGATATGACCAGATCTAAATAAATTTTTTTCTGTCATGCAGTTAGTACTGTAGCTTGCAATCAAGAGAGATCCAGCTCCCTGGTATACGCAATGCATTTCTCCAGATTATCAGTCATTTCTAAATAAAGCTGAGGCTGGCTCTAAATCTGGACTGTAGACCCAGCTGTAGTTCCTATTCCTCAAGTTTAAGACTGTACTATTTGGGAGAGGAGTGGCCGGAGAGCAGCCCTGTTAGAAAGGGATCTGGGGGTGCTGGTAGACAGCAGGCTCAATATGAGTCAGCAGTGTGGTCTGGCAACCAAGAGGGCAAACCGCATCCTGGGGTGCATCAAACACAGCATAACCAGCCGATCAAAAGAGGTGATCATCCCGCTGTATTCAGCATTGGTGTGACCTCACCTGGAGTACTGTGTGCAGTTCTGGGCCCCACAATTTAAGAAAGTTGTTAAGGTCCTTGAATGCATTCAGAGGAGGGCAACAAAGCTGGTGAAAGGGCTGGAAGCAGCTAAGGACTCTGGGTTTGTCTAGTTTGGAGAGAAGGAGGCTGAGGGGCAACCTCATTGCTCTCTACAGCTTCCAAGGGAGGGGAAGCAGATAGGGAGGTGCTGATCTCTTCTCCCTGGTATCTAGTCATAGGACGCATGGGAATGGTTCAAAGCTGTGCCAGGGGAGGTTTAGACTGGACGTTAGGAAGCATTTCTTTACCGAGAGTGTGGTCAAACACCGGAACAGGCTTCCTAGAGAGGTGGTCGATGCCCCAAGCTGGTCAGTGTTTAAAAGGCACTTAGACAATGCCCTTAATAGCATGCTTTAACTTGGTCAGCCCTGAATTGGTCAGGCAGTTGGACTAGATGATCGTTGTAGGTCCCTTCCAACAGAAAATATTCTATGCTATGCTATCCCATCCCATCCCATCCCATCCCATCCCATCCCATCCCCATCCCATCAGTAAGACTGAAACTAACACATCATGGCAATTTCCTGTATACATCTTCTAAAGTCAGCTGGTATCCTTATTTTGTATGTGGACCCCTGGAAAATTTGCAGTCCACAGGGTAATTTTTTTTTTTTTTTATCCAAGGCAAATGTAATTAATGTTGTGAATTCTCATAAGATTTGAAGATTGTAAGATTTGAATTCTTGTAAGATTTTGCAGACCAGAAAAAGTTTGACTAGGCATCTAAATCTTCCAAGATTCTCTAACTACTGATATTAATGCATTTGTCTTGAAAAGATAAAACTATATTTTACAGAGGGACTTCTGTCTTCAAACAAAATTAGACTACTTGCCTAAGACTGTGAGTACTGTTCTACTTTAAAAAAAAATCAGCAGGCCAGCAAAATACCTTTGATGTTGGTGTCACTCAAAATGTATTGGCAAAATTTTCAGACATCTTAAGGTGTTTCTTATCTAACACTATCATATTTCTTCATTGTTAATGGGTCCTTTCTCTTTCCTCTTCCCCCTCTTCTTCTCTTCTCTTCCTCTTCTCTTCTCTTCTCTTCTCTCTCTTCTCTTCTCTTCTCTTCTCTTCTCTTCTCTTCTCTTCTCTTCTCTTCTCTTCTCTTCTCTTCTTCTCCCTTCTCCTCCCTTCCCTTCCCTTCCCTTCCCTTCCCTTCCCTTCCCTTCCCTTCCCTTCCCTTCCCTTCCCTTCCCTTCCCCTTCCCTTCCCTTCCCTTCCCTTCCTTCCCTTCCCTTCCCTTCCCTTCCCTTCCTTCCCTTCCCTTCCCTTCCCTTCCCTTCCCTTCCCTTCCCTTCCCTTCCCTTTTCCCTTCCCTTCTCTTCCCTCCTCCCTTCCCTTCCCTTCCCTTTCCCTTCCCTTCCCTCCCCTCCCTATCCCTTCCCGTTCCCGTCCCTTCCCTTCGCTTCCTTCCCTTCCCTTCCGCTTGCCTTCCCTTCCCTTCCCCTTCCTCTTCCTTCCCTTCCCTTCCTTCTCCCCCTTCCCTTCCCTTCCTTCCCTTCCCTTTCCGCCTTCCCT